>NC_090450.1:238869608-243869608 GCF_031143425.1 Pleurodeles waltl
TTTACGGCATTTGCCCCCCCCCGGGGCCGGCTGAGCTAGAGGCCAAAATCCACAGGTAGGCACTTTGCAAAAAACACCTCTGTTTTCTGTGAAAAAAATATGTTGTGTCCACGTTGTGTTTTGGGCCATTTCCTTTCGTGGGCGCTAGGCCTACCCACACAAGTGAGGTACCATTTTTATGGAGAGACTTAGGGGAACGCTGGGTGAAAGGAAATTTGTGGCTCCTCCCAGATTCCAGAACTTTCTGTCACCGAAATGAGAGGAAAAAGTGTTTTTTGGCCAAATTTTGATGTTTGCAAAGGATTCTGGGTAACAGAACCTGGTCAGAGCCCCGCAAATCACCCCATCTTGGATTCCCCTAGGTCTCTAGTTTTCAAAAATGCGCTGGTTTGCTAGGTTTCCCCAGGTGCCGGCTGAGCTAGAGGCCAAAATCCACAGGTAGGCACTGTTTTCTATGAAAAAATGTGATGTGTCCACGTTGTGTTTTGGGCCATTTCCTGTCGCGAGCGCTCGGCCTACCCACACAACTGAGGTATCATTTTTATCGGGAGACGTGGGGGAAAGCTGGGTGGAAGGAAGTTTGTGGCTCCTCCTCAGATTCCAGACTTTCTGCCACAGAAATGTGAGGAACATGTGTTTTTTTAGCCAAATTTTGAGGTTTGCAAAGGATTCTGGGTAACAGAACCTGGTCCGAGCCACCCAAGTCACCCCATCTTGGATTCCCCTAGGTCTCTAGTTTTCAGAAATGCACAGGTTTGGTAGGTTTCCCTAGGTGGCGGCTGAGCTACAGGCCAAAATCTACAGGTAGGCACTTTGCAAAAAACACCTCTGTTTTCCTTCAAAAATTGGCTGTGTCCACGTTGCGCTTTGGGGCGTTTCCTGTCGCAGGCGCTAGGCCTACCCACACAAGTGAGGTATCATTTTTATCGGGAGACGTGGGGGAACGCTGGGTGGAAGGAAATTTGTGGCTCCTCTCAGATTCCAGGAACTTTCTGCCACAGAAATGTGAGGAACATGTGTTTTTTAGCCAAATTTTGAGGTTTGCAAAGGATTCTGGGTAACAGAACCTGGTCCGAGTCACACAAGTCACGCCATCTTGGATTCCCCTAGGTCTCTAGTTTCATAAATGCACAGGATTGGTAGGTTTCCCTAGGTGGGCGGCTGAGCTACAGGCCAAAATCTACAGGTAGGCACTTTGCAAAAAACACCTCTGTTTTCCTTCAAAAATGTGGCTGTGTCCACGTTGCGCTTTGGGGCGTTTGCTGTCGCGGGCGCTAGGCCTACCCCACACAAGTGAGGTATCATTTTTATCGGAGACGTGGGGGAACGCTGGGTGGAAGGAAATTTGTGGCTCCTCTCAGATTCCAGAACTTTCTGCCACAGAAATGTGAGGAACATGTGTTTTTTTTAGCCAAATTTTGAGGTTTGCGAAGGATTCTGGGTAACAGAACCTGGTCCGAACCACACAAGTCACCCCATCTTGGATTCCCTAGGTCCTCTAGTTTTCAGAAATGCACAGGTTTGGTAGGTTTCCCTAGGTGGCGGCTGAGCTACAGGCCAAAATCTACAGGTAGGCACTTTGCAAAAAACACCTCTGTTTTCCTTCAAAAATTTGGCTGTGTCCACGTTGCGCTTTGGGGCGTTTCCTGTCGTGGGCGCTAGGCCTACCCACACAAGTGAGGTATCATTTTTATCGGGAGACGTGGGGGGAACGCTGGGTGGAAGGAAATTTGTGGCTCCTCTCAGATTCCAGAACTTTCTGCCACAGAAATGTGAGGAACATGTGTTTTTTTAGCCAAATTTTGAGGTTGCAAAGGATTCTGGGTAACAGAACCTGGTCCGAGTCACACAAGTCACCCCATCTTGGATTCCCCTAGGTCTCTAGTTTTCAGAAATGCACAGGTTTGGTAGGTTTCCCTAGGTGGCGGCTGAGCTACAGGCCAAAATCTACAGGTAGGCACTTTGCAAAAAACACCTCTGTTTTCCTTCAAAAATTTGGCTGTGCCCACGTTGCGCTTTGGGGCGTTTCCTGTCGCGGGCGCTAGGCCTACCCACACAAGTGAGGTATCATTTTTATCGGGAGACGTGGGGGAACGCTGGGTGGAAGGAAATTTGTGGCTCCTCTCAGATTCCAGAACTTTCTGCCACAGAAATGTGAGGAACATGTGTTTTTTTAGCCAAATTTTGAGGTTTGCAAAGGATTCTGGGTAACAGAACCTGGTCCGAACCACACAAGTCACCCCATCTTGGATTCCCCTAGGTCTCTAGTTTTCAGAAATGCACAGGTTTGGTAGGTTTCCCTAGGTGGCGGCTGAGCTAGAGGCCAAAATCTACAGGTAGGCACTTTGCAAAAAACACCTCTGTTTTCCTTCAAAAATTTGGCTGTGTCCACGTTGCGCTTTGGGGCGTTTCCTGTCGCGGGCGCTAGGCCTACCCACACAAGTGAGGTATCATTTTTATCGGGAGACATGGGGGAACGCTGGGTGGAAGGAAATTTGTGGCTCCTCTCAGATTCCAGAACTTTCTGCCACAGAAATGTGAGGAACATGTGTTTTTTTAGCCAAATTTTGAGGTTTGCAAAGGATTCTGGGTAACAGAACCTGGTCCGAGTCACAGAAGTCACCCCATCTTGGATTCCCCTAGGTCTCTAGTTTTCAGAAATGCACAGGTTTGGTAGGTTTCCCTAGGTGGCGGCTGAGCTACAGGCCAAAATCTACAGGTAGGCACTTTGCAAAAAACACCTCTGTTTTCCTTCAAAAATTTGGCTGTGTCCACGTTGCGCTTTGGGGCGTTTCCTGTCGCGGGCGCTAGGCCTACCCACACAAGTGAGGTATCATTTTTATCGGGAGACGTGGGGGAACGCTGGGTGGAAGGAAATTTGTGGCTCCTCTCAGATTCCAGAACTTTCTGCCACAGAAATGTGAGGAACATGTGTTTTTTTAGCCAAATTTTGAGGTTTGCAAAGGATTCTGGGTAACAGAACCTGGTCCGAACCACACAAGTCACCCCATCTTGGATTCCCCTAGGTCTCTAGTTTTCAGAAATACACAGGTTTGGTAGGTTTCCCTAGGTGGCGGCTGAGCTACAGGCCAAAATCTACAGGTAGGCACTTTGCAAAAAACACCTCTGTTTTCCTTCAAAAATTTGGCTGTGTCCACGTTGCGCTTTGGGGCGTTTCCTGTCGCGGGCGCTAGGCCTACCCACACAAGTGAGGTATCATTTTTATCGGGAGATGTGGGGGAACGCTGGGTGGAAGGAAATTTGTGGCTCCTCTCAGATTCCAGAACTTTCTGCCACAGAAATGTGAGGAACATGTGTTTTGTTAGCCAAATTTTGAGGTTTGCAAAGGATTCTGGGTAACAGAACCTGGTCCGAGCCACACAAGTCACCCCATCTTGGATTCCCCTAGGTCTCTAGTTTTCAGAAATGCACAGGTTTGGTAGGTTTCCCTAGGTGGCGGCTGAGCTACAGGCCAAAATCTACAGGTAGGCACTTTGCAAAAAACACCTCTGTTTTCCTTAAAAAATGTGGCTGTGTCCACGTTGCGCTTTGGGGCGTTTCCTGTCGCGGGCGCTAGGCCTACCCACACAAGTGAGGTATCATTTTTATCGGGAGACATAGGGGAACGCTGGGTGGAAGGAAATTTGTGGCTCCTCTCAGATTCCAGAACTTTCTGCCACAGAAATGTGAGGAACATGTGTTTTTTTAGCCAAATTTTGAGGTTTGTGAAGGATTCTGGGTAACAGAACCTGGTCCGAACCACACAAGTCACCCCATCTTGGATTTCCCTAGGTCTCTAGTTTTCAGAAATGCACAGGTTTGGTAGGTTTCCCAGGTGGCGGCTGAGCTACAGGCCAAAATCTACAGGTAGGCACTTTGCAAAAAACACCTCTGTTTTCCTTCAAAAATTTGGCTGTGTCCACGTTGCGCTTTGGGGCGTTTCCTCTCGCGGGCGCTAGGCCTACCCACACAAGTGAGGTATCATTTTTATCGGGAGACGTGGGGAACGCTGGGTGGAAGGAAATTTGTGGCTCCTCTCAGATTCCAGAACTTTCTGCCACAGAAATGTGAGGAACATGTGTTTTTTTAGCCAAATTTTGAGGTTTGCGAAGGATTCTGGGTAACAGAACCTGGTCCGAACCACACAAGTCACCACATCTTGGATTCCCCTAGGTCTCTAGTTTTCAGAAATGCACAGGTTTGGTAGGTTTCCCTAGGTGGCGGCTGAGCTACAGGCCAAAATCTACAGGTAGGCACTTTGCAAAAAACACCTCTGTTTTCCTTTAAAAAATTTGGCTGTGTCCACGTTGCGCTTTGGGGCGTTTCCTGTCGCGGGCGCTAGGCCTACCCACACAAGTGAGGTATCATTTTTATCGGGAGACGTGGGGGAACGCTGGGTGGAAGGAAATTTGTGTCTCCTCTCGAATTCCAGAACTTTCTGCCACAGAAATATGAGGAACATGTGTTTTTTTAGCCAAATTTTGAGGTTTGCAAAGGATTCTGGGTAACAGAACCTGGTCCGAGCCACACCAGTCACCCCATCTTGGATTCCCCTAGGTCTCTAGTTTTCAGAAATGCACAGGTTTGGTAGGTTTCCCTAGGTGGCGGCTGAGCTACAGGCCAAAATCTACAGGTAGGCACTTTGCAAAAAACACCTCTGTTTTCCTTCAAAAATTTGGCTGTGTCCACGTTGCGCTTTGGGGCGTTTCCTGTCGCGGGCGCTAGGCCTACCCACACAAGTGAGGTATCATTTTTATCGGGAGATGTGGGGGAACGCTGGGTGGAAGGAAATTTGTGGCTCCTCTCAGATTCCAGAACTTTCTGCCACAGAAATGTGAGGAACATGTGTTTTTTAAGCCAAATTTTGAGGTTTGCAAAGGATTCTGGGTAACAGAACCTGGTCCGAGCCACACAAGTCACCCCATCTTGGATTCCCCTAGGTCTCTAGTTTTCAGAAATGCACAGGTTTGGTAGGTTTCCCTAGGTGGCGGCTGAGCTACAGGCCAAAATCTACAGGTAGGCACTTTGCAAAAAACACCTCTGTTTTCCTTCAAAAATTTGGCTGTGTCCACGTTGCGCTTTGGGGCGTTTCCTGTCGCGGGCGCTAGGCCTACCCACACAAGTGAGGTGTCATTTTTATCGGGAGACGTGGGGGAACGCTGGGTGGAAGGAAATTTGTGGCTCCTCTCAGATTCCAGAACTTTCTGCCACAGAAATGTGAGGAACATGTGTTTTTTTAGCCAAATTTTGAGGTTTGCAAAGGATTCTGGGTAACAGAACCTGGTCCGAGCCACACAAGTCACTCAATCTTGGATTCCCCTAGGTCTCTAGTTTTCAGAAATGCACAGGTTTGGTAGGTTTCCTAAGGTGGCGGCTGAGCTACAGGCCAAAATCTACAGGTAGGCACTTTGCAAAAAACACCTCTGTTTTCCTTAAAAAATTTGGCTGTGTCCACGTTGCGCTTTGGGGCGTTTCCTGTCGCGGGCGCTAGGCCTACCCACACAAGTGAGGTATCATTTTTATCAGGAGACATAGGGGAACGCTGGGTGGAAGGAAATTTGTGGCTCCTCTCAGATTCCAGAACTTTCTGCCACAGAAATGTGAGGAACATGTGTTTTTTTAGCCAAATTTTGAGGTTTGCGAAGGATTCTGGGTAACAGAACCTGGTCCGAACCACACAAGTCACCCCATCTTGGATTCCCCTAGGTCTCTAGTTTTCAGAAATGCACAGGTTTGGTAGGTTTCCTAGGTGGCGGCTGAGCTACAGGCCTAAATCTACAGGTAGGCACTTTGCAAAAAACACCTCTGTTTTCCTTCAAAAATTTGTCTGTGTCCACGTTGCGCTTTGGGGCGTTTCCTGTCGCGGGCGCTAGGCCTACCCACACAAGTGAGGTATCAATTTTATCGGGAGACGTGGGGGAACGCTGGGTGGAAGGAAATTTGTGGCTCCTCTCAGATTCCAGAACTTTCTGCCACAGAAATGTGAGGAACATGTGTTTTTTTAGCCAAATTTTGAGGTTTGCAAAGGATTCTGGGTAACAGAACCTGGTCCGAGCCACACAAGTCACCCCATCTTGGATTCCCCTAGGTCTCTAGTTTTCAGAAATGCCCAGGTTTGGTAGGTTTCCCAAGGGGGCATCTGAGCTACAGGCCAAAATCTACAGGTAGGCACTTTGCAAAAAACACCTCTGTTTTCCTTCAAAAATTTGGCTGTGTCCACGTTGCGCTTTGGGGCATTTCCTGTCGCGGGCGCTAGGCCTACCCACACAAGTGAGGTATCATTTTTATCGGGAGACGTGGGGGAACGCTGGGTGGAAGGAAATTTGTGGCTCCTCTCAGATTCCAGAACTTTCTGCCACAGAAATGTGAGGAACATGTGTTTTTTTAGCCAAATTTTGAGGTTTGCAAAGGATTCTGCGTAACAGAACCTGGTCCGAGCCACACAAGTCACCCCATCTTGGATTCCCCTAGGTCTCTAGTTTTCAGAAATGCACAGGTTTGGTAGGTTTCCCTAGGTGGCGGCTGAGCTACAGGCCAAAATCTACAGGTAGGCACTTTGCAAAAAACACCTCTGTTTTCCTTCAAAAATTTGGCTGTGTCCACGTTGCGCTTTGGAGCGTTTCCTGTCGCGGGCGCTAGGCCTACCCACACAAGTGAGGTATCATTTTTATCGGGAGACGTGGGGGAACGCTGGGTGGAAGGAAATTTGTGGCTCCTCTCAGATTCCAGAACTTTCTGCCACAGAAATGTGAGGAACATGTGTTTTTTTAGCCAAATTTTGAGGTTTGCAAAGGATTCTGGGTAACAGAACCTGGTCCGAGCCACACCAGTCACCCCATCTTGGATTCCCCTAGGTCTCTAGTTTTCAGAAATGCACAGGTTTGGTAGGTTTCCCTAGGTGGCGGCTGAGCTAGAGGCCAAAATCTACAGGTAGGCACTTTGCAAAAAACACCTCTGTTTTCCTTCAAAAATTTGGCTGTGTCCACGTTGCGCTTTGGGGCGTTTCCTGTCGCGGGCGCTAGGCCTACCCACACAAGTGAGGTATCATTTTTATCGGGAGACGTGGGGGAACGCTGGGTGGAAGGAAATTTGTGGCTCCTCTCAGATTCCAGAACTTTCTGCCACAGAAATGTGAGGAACATGTGTTTTTTTAGCCAAATTTTGAGGTTTGCAAAGGATTCTGGGTAACAGAACCTGGTCCGAGCCACACAAGTCACCCCATCTTGGATTCCCCTAGGTCTCTAGTTTTCAGAAATGCACAGGTTTGGTAGGTTTCCCTAGGTGGCGGCTGAGCTACAGGCCAAAATCTACAGGTAGGCACTTAGCAAAAAACACCTCTGTTTTCCTTCAAAAATTTGGCTGTGTCCACGTTGCGCTTTGGGGCGTTTCCTGTCGCGGGCGCTAGGCCTACCCACACAAGTGAGGTATCATTTTTATCGGGAGACATGGGGGAACGCTGGGTGGAAGGAAATTTGTGGCTCCTCTCAGATTCCAGAACTTTCTGCCACAGAAATGTGAGGAACATGTGTTTTTTTAGCCAAATTTTGAGGTTTGCAAAGGATTCTGGGTAACAGAACCTGGTCCGAGCCACACAAGTCACCCCATCTTGGATTCCCCTAGGTCTCTAGTTTTCAGAAATGCACAGGTTTGTTAGGTTTCCCTAGGTGGCGGCTGAGCTAGGGGCCAAAATCTACAGGTAGGCACTTTGCTAAAAACAGGTCTGTTTTCTGTGATGTGTCCACGTTGTGTTTTGGGGCATATCCTGTCGTGGGCGCTAGGCCTACCCACACAAGTGAGGTATCCTTTTTATCGGGAGACTTGGGGGAACATAGAATAGCAAAACAAGTGTTATTGCCCCTTGTCTTTCTCTACATTTTTCCCTTCCAAATGTAAGACAGTGTGTAAAAAAGACGTCTATTTGAGAAATGCCCTGTCATTCACATGCTAGTATGGGCACCCCAGAATTCAGAGATGTGCAAATAACCACTGCTTCTCAACACCTTATCTTGTGCCCATTTTGGAAATACAAAGGTTTTCTTGATAGCTATTTTTTACTCTTTATATTTCAGCAAATGAATTGCTGAATACCCGGCATAGAATGAAAACCCACTGCAGGGTGCAGGTCATGTATTGGCTCTGGGTACCTAGAGTTCTTGATGAACCTAGAAGCCCTATATATCCCCGCAACCAGAAGAGTCCAGCAGACGTAACGGTATATTGCTTTCGAAAATCTGACATTGCAGGAAAAAGTTACAGAGTAAAACTTAGAGACAAATTGATGTTTTTTTCACCTCAATTTCAATATTTTTGTTTTTCAGTTGTTATTTTCTGTAGGAAACCCTTGTAGGATCTACACAAATTACCCTTTGCTGAATTCAGAATTTTGTCTACTTTTCAGAAATGTTGCGGTTTCTGGGATCCAGCGTTGGTTTCATGCCCATTTCTGTCACTGACTGGAAGGAGGCTGAAAGCACAAAAAATCGTAAAAATGGGGTATGTCCCAGTAAAATGCCAAAATTGTGTTGAAAAATTGGGTTTTCTGATTCAAGTCTGCCTGTTCCTGAAAGCTGGGAAGCTGGTGATTTTATCACTGCAAACCCTTTGTTGATGCCCTTTTCAGGGAAAAAACCACAAGCCTTCTTCTGCAGCCCATTTTTCCAATTTTTTTTTTAAAAAACGAAATTTTCACTGTTTTTTGGCTAATTTCTTGGCCTCCTTCTGGGGAACCCACAAAGTCTGGGTACCTCTAGAATCCCTAGGATGTTGGAAAAAAGGACGCAAATTTGGCGTGGGTAGCTTACGTGAACAAAAAGTTATGAGGGCCTAAGCGCGAACTGCTCCAAATAGCCAAAAAAAGGCTCGGCACAGGAGGGGGAAAAGGCCTGGCAGCAAAGGGGTTAAGGGGCAAGAGCAGGCAAATTATGCAGCATAATGTGGTACACATTATGATAGTGATACTTAAGTATTTTGTCACTGTTACTCATGTTAACACTGTCTGGGCAATTATTTCACCTAATTAGCACCATTTAAACAACCAAATGAAGCAATAAGCAACTGAAAGACAATCCTCCATCTTTTGTGAAGGGCTTTCTACTGCACAGGTATACATGGTGCAAAGTATTTACTAACTTTTGGTTTGTCTGAGCTAGAAACAAAACATTTTTATTGTTAAAATCAGCAGATTATGCAGCAGATTGTGGATAAGGTGGCTAAAAGTAGCAAACCAACAATTATGCAGAGAACAGATTCACATAGTTCCAGTGACGCTATGTATAGAGGAGTATTCATGCTCAATGAAAATTGTTCTTCAATATTTAACTGATAGAGTAGAGGTCAACCAATGAGTGTCAACAATGTTGGTTAGAGCAGAAATACTCAGACAACTATTGCATTTATCTCAAAGTATACATATAAATTATAGGAGGAATGATGAAATGCTAATTACAAACCTAAGGAAGGTGAAGCAGCACTTTAAAAAATCACTTAAAGTATAATAAAATGATCTTCTGAACATTAGTGTCAATGTTGGAGATACCCTGTTAGAGAGTGAGATTGCTTTTTCGAGTTTATAAAATCTGTTCTACAAATGAACACTATAGCTAATCACTGCCGGCATAGGCATGTTGTGTTGCTGAGCATTTGGGAAAACATTTGCTAGGCTATTGCTTAATCAACTTAAAAAGTAGGCAGAAGTAGTTGATGTTCTTGACTCAAAATTAAATTTGCAAGAATATATCACTGAGTAAAGGTCAGCCCTCCAGACCACGATGTGGGCGGACCATGAGTTTAATCATGAGTAAGGGCTTTGGAGGCAGACTGCTAATTCTGTCCACCGGATTTAGATGGGCTGATTTAGAGACCAGTTTTTACTTCCAGTCACCACCAGAAAAACCCTGGCCGTAAACTGCTAAATGCTCTCCTCGCCATGGTAAAAGACTTCCATGATGGGGGCAGCATTTTTTTATTTTCTAAAAGAAAATTCTACTTATGGGTTTTTTAAAAATAAATAAATAAGAAGTCAGTTTGGTGCAGGGCTTGGACATGTTGACAGAGCCATGCACCAAACTTCCATAAGCCTTGACAGGTACGGCTATGATGACAGTTCCTGCCAATGCTTTAGGATATGACCGCTTGCTTGGCGGGCATTTCTCAAATTAGCAGGCGGCACCTCTGTAAGGGCAACAGAGTAATTTACTCCGTCACCCTAACAGAGAAACAGGCTAGCCCCAACATGTAAATTAAGCCAAATGTATTTTACTATTGCCAGTCATGGGAGTAATTCTGTATCATTATAATCTGTAGATTATTCAACAGCCCTCATCCCTGTGGCTGGATCCCATTTGCCTGAAAAGCTGCTAAAATGGGGGCGCATATTGTAATTATAAGTAAAGCACCTTGTTTTATTTTAGTTTGTTTATGACATTTACATCTGCATTTATCAATATTTTTATAACTGTATTTCCTTGTGTGTATTTTGGCCCATATTTATACTTTTTGACGCTAAACTGCGCTAACGCAGTTTAGCGTCAAAAATTTTTGCGCCGTCTAACGCCATTCTGAAGCGCCATGCGGGCGCCGTATTTATGGAATGGCGTTAGCCGGCGCAAGCAGACCGGCGCTGCCTGGTGTGCGTGGAAAAAAAACACGTAGACCAGGCAGCGCCGGCGTTGGGCAAAAATGACGTTAGGGCGTCTTAAAATGGGGCAAGTCAGGTTGAGGCAAAAAAATCGTCTTAACCCGACTTGCGCCATTTTTTAACGACGCCCATCCCCCATCAACATGACTCCTATCATTGTAAAGATAGGAGTCATGCCCCCTTGCCCAATGGCCATGCCCAGGGGACTTCTGTCCCCTGGGCATGGTCATTGGGCATAGTGGCATGTAGGGGGGCACAAATCAGGCCCCCCTATGCCAAAAAAAATTATTAAAAAAAAATAAAAAAATACTTACCTGAACTTACCTGAATGTCCCTGGGGTGGGTCCCTCCAGCCTTGGGTGTCCTCCTGGGGTGGGCAAGGGTGGCAGGGGGGGTCCCTGGGGGCAGGGGAGGGCACTCTGGGCTCATTTTGAGCCCACTTGTCCCTTAACGCCATGCCTGACCCAGGCGTTAAAAAGCGGCGCAAATGCGCCGTTTTTAGCCACGCCCACTCCCGGGCGTCTCTTTTGCCCGGGAGTATAAATACCACGTAAAGGCCTGGGAGTCATTTTTTAGACGGGAACGCCTCCCTTGCATATCATTAACGCAAGGAAGGGGTTCACGCTAAAAAATGACGCACATTCCGGGAACTTTGGCGCTATACGCCTCTGACGCCATAGTATAAATATGGCGTTAGTTGGCGTTAGTTTAGCGTCGAATTTGCGTCGAAAAAAACGACGCAAATTCGGCGCAAACGGAGTATAAATACGGCCCTTTGTGCTTTGGGAAACGAAGGCGCTACAGCTTCTATCTTTCCACATTTATTGAAATAGACAATGCACACTTGCATTTAGTTGTTACATAGTTATATATATTTATTTGTGACCCATACTCATCAAAAAAAGTAACAGTACAAGCATTTCAAGAGCCAATGCAATTAGTGCGGCTCTCTGAAATTTTAATGAAAAGAAGGCCACATATAATCTGGTCGCGATTGGCAGATGATGCTCACGTGGTTAGAAGATTCAAATAAATATTCTAAAATGTTGCCCATTTCAGTTCTGAGATTGCACCTATGTTAAATCACTGATCTTTCTAAGTGGAATATTGTGTATTTTCTGAAGTCTTCTTCGACAAAATCCATGATGTTAGTTTTGTATCTTACATATATACTAATGATGCCAGATATCATTAGATAAATGTTCACCATAATTGGTATTCCATATGAAAGCAAATTCTACTGCTAACTTTGGAAAAGTCCTTGCGTTCACTTTCCTAGTGAGCACACCTGATCAAACAACAACAATGTTTAAGAAGTGATTGAAATATTGAATAACATTGGAAATTCCGGGTGTTTCTATTACCCACCTCAATGATACTCATTGCATCCACCTAATCAGTGGAGGCTGGTGGACTTTAGAAGTGGTGGGGCCTACAGCTGCAAGTGCCACAAAGCCCAAAAGCAAAGTCTATTTACAAAACCATAAAGGGGAGCAAATCAGAGGTCACTGCCTCTTGCTGACACTACTCAGTGCTGTATTACATTTTGTGTATATTTTTTATTGCAAGTCTATGTTAGCCATATTTGAGTTGAAAAATTAAAAACAAACACTGCATACTTGCAATAAAAAAAAGCACAATATGAAATGCAGTACTGAGCAGCATGAGCTAGAGGCAGTGACATCTGATTTGCTCCCCGAAGTTGCAAAGCATAATATGGCTGTAACATGCCAAGCAAATAGTGGAGAGAGGCAGAGAGCTAATGCCCTGGAGGCCCTGTGGGCTTCCACTGGAAAGCTCACCTCATTTGTAGCTCGAGGATCCGAGAGGACCTCTAGCTGGGGCAAAGACAGTCATTGGTCTGAAGCCTGGCTCGAGCATCCAGTGGGTCACACCCCTCTAGCTGTGTTGATGTGGCCAAATATCACCAACACACAGGTTTCCTCGGCCACTAATACTCAGGCAGTATCACAAATGGTCTGCTGAGGCCCATTTGCGCTGTTGTATTTGTATTTCTATGAATTACATGCCTAAACATTGTTAAAGGTACATGCCCTATCTTTTGATTATCACACACATATTACATTTTCTTCAGTTGGTGCACATTTCATGAAGACATTGATGTATTAAGTATATAGAAAACGTTTGGTGCACATTCCAGTTATTTCCCAGATGCGCATTGTTCATAGTACAGCCCTTAGTTTCCTCAACACATAGTGGGGAACAAAGATGGGCCTGTATTGTGAAATGTAAAAAGATGTGTACTCCTCTTCTGACCACATGCAAGAGAAATGCCCGTTTTGAGTAATTCAGGCTGTTTGGTCAAACAATGTCAAATGTTCCACATATACTATAAATACTAAAACAGAAAATTTATAATGCAAGTACTGACTTGGTGAAACTTCAGAAGTTTAAAGTACCTATATGTAAATTGTCAGTGATATTATTTGAAACTTCACACAACCCACTCCCTTGCAATGCCGCATCTATCCCCATTTATTACATGTTTTGCAGGATTTACAACTGACATCCATCGTGGAACCGCATTCATCCCACCGACAGGCCTAAACAGTAATGTGATCCAGAATACCAATGCAGTTTTTCAACTCTCTGCCTTTTTTTTTTTTACAATAAAACAGGTGTATGCACTCACCACACATTGCAGGTGGTGGCTGTGTTTCCCCGACTTCATCTAGTCTTCAGGCTCTTCCCATGCTGTGCTTCAGAGACAGGCCTTCTCCCTGACCTTGCAGTTATAAATAGTAATCGATGGAGGTCAAACTGCGAGCCAAGCCTCCCATTCCTAATCGGCCTTGTATTGATACAGCAGAAGCAAGATGCAATCCTCCTCGGGAGAACACTGCCACGTCTCAGTAAACATATTACACTGTAGGCCACTCCAGCAGCCGCCTCGGGCCTTGCCAACTCTGGGAAAATACCTCACAGACAACCTTTCTAAATACATGCATACAAGTACACCGTAACAGCAGTCAAGTATACATTGATACATACGCTCACACACATATTAATCAATAGGATGCATAAAGTAAAACAAATTACAACATACACAACAAATGTCCATCCCATAGACAGCAACACAGTATATAACCCCCTAGATCACATGATTGTCTCCCAACAGAAGATCTAGAAAGGGGTTATAACCCTCCTCTTGAAACAGTCCTGCACAATAATTGCCTGGTTTTCAGTCCCAGTTCAAGTATTATCATGGGCTTTCAATTCAGCTTGTCAAATGAGAAGGTAATGTCGACATTTCAGTCTCTGGTGGCAGTCAGAGGTCTGTCAGACCATCATCAGGACTCAGTGTTGCAAAATAATACCCACACATAAGGAAAATTAACTATAAAACAATCACACTATGTGTACATCCTGCTGAACCCAAGAAAACACAAACAAAGGTCAAAGTGTGGGAATGACTATTCAGCAGAATCAAACAAATTTGATAAGACACAATGCATTAATAGTTCCTGTAACTATAGGTCCAGTTGTTCCCTTGTTTGTATCAGGTAATCCTGGAAGCAATGTTTATTCAGTAAATACCCCAGACAGATTCAGAAATTCCAGTTACAACTGCAGGAATATCACTGGTTGGTATGCCGAGCCTATTATTTTGCAATAATTCAGAAATGGAGAGGACAGCTTCTCTTGTTCAACCTTTAATTGCAGAACCTAACCAGACAGGTCCCGTTCTTGATGTGTGGTTTCCACAGGGAACTTCACTTCCTTACATGCCAACACCTGATCAGATCATAAATTTACATTGCAGTACCACGCAAAATGTGCCCCAGAAAAATAATATTGCCTTACAAGTCTTTCCAGCACAACAATTGGCAGATTGGTTAAACAATTTGAGTCTGCAAGGAGCAGCAGGTGCAACAAATGGTAATGCTATAACAGAATAGACACCAGTGAGTGTGCCCATATTGAAATTAGAATTAAATTAATTGATTATGGGAACGGAAGAGGTGGAGCAATTAGAAACATACACACAAGGTGAATTGTAATTCATGTGCAAAGATGTCACTCAACGTGCAGGAATGGCTTATGAGAAGTTAGCAGAATTGTCCGAAAAGTATGAAGTAGTTAAAAAAAAATCTAAACCTTTAAAAAGAAATTACACATTAGAAATCAGTTCCAAAGACATAGAAAACATGAAATCACCTGGAATGAGAATGCACATAAAGGAATTAATTACATACATACAAGGCGTTTATTAGAGAAATGGAATGGCAGACGGGCAAAGAAAAGAGATTAGTAGAAAGTGAAGCAAAATTTGTCTCTGGCAGGAGCAAATCACACTGATGACAATTTAAAAATGCTGCCTATGAGAGAAATTTCAGGAGGAGGTTATGTATATCTTCAGTGGAGCAGAAGTGACATACTGTCATTCACAAACGATTACCTGAGATTGAGAGAGAAACCAGTGGAGTGGTACAAGCAAACAGAGATGTTTGTGAAACTTTCAAAATGCCTGTGTGAAGTTTTGAGCACGTTGTTTGACAATGTGTTTCCGGTTGATTTGTGGTTTGAATGCTAGCGAAGTGTTGATTGGCCTGATTGTGAACAGCAGAGAGCTCCACTAACAGAGGCTCAGTCTGAAATGGTGATAAAAAAAATAGTATAAAGTGATTGAATTTTTGAAGAACAAAGTGTCCCCGAAATAATTGATTGGCAGAAAATTGACAGAATAAATCAGGAATCAAAAGAGTCAATTCATGCGTATTACGAAAGGTTGTTGCAAATGTTCAAACAGCATAGTGGTAAAGAAAACATGGAGCTGAAAGACATGGGTAATTTTGTGTTTAAATGTGTGCAAGGATTGAAACCAGAAGTTAATGAAATGTCTCAAAAGCACTTGCTTTGTTGGTAGAACAAGCCGATTGTATGCAAGGTACTGTGGGGATGGAATTGAATTAAGGCAGAAAAGTTGAAAGAGATGTTAATTGAAAGCTACCCAGACAGGAAATCTAAGCCCGCAGATGATGGAGAACACTAGTGGAATGCAAGGTGTGCAGCAGCAGGTTAACAACCTTACTCAGTTTAGAGGAAGTGGACGTGATGTTCGGACAGATCACAAATAGAAATATGGGAGATGTGCAGTCAATGAAGAAAACACATCCATGTCATTCTTGTGGAAATTATGGACTTTGGAGACAGGAGTGTCCTCATAGTAATGTGAATAATTTGGGGCAGAATGGTGGTGTTGCTGAGACTATTGGCAATGATCAAGTTCGATACCAGAGAATTCAAAGACCCCTGAGGTCAATATGTGATTGCTTCCCCAGCACAGCAAATACAGGCCCTGCAACAAACGCAGGTTCCACAAGCCTTGATGACACAGCAGTAGGTTTTTGTTCCTCAGCAAAGGGTGAATCAGAGAGCAAATGCAAATGTAAATTAGTTGGTGTCACTGTTTCCCCTAACTGATCTGAGTGATGAGTTACCAGAAACATTTAACAGTGATAGTTCTGATGATGAGGATTGCATATTAGCAGCATCCTTAGAGGTAGATCAACGTGGTCCCTATGTAAACGCCAATGTTATGAGACATGATGTTTAATTCCTTATCGACACTGGAGCTACATGTTCTACTGTCAGAACTGTAGAAGTACCAAATTTACCCTTGTCAGGAAACATATTTCAGGTGATAGGAGTGTCAAACCACCAATTAACAAATCACATTACAGAACATGCCCTAGTAAAAATAGGTACATTTGAGGACCAGCACCAATTTGTGGTTTGCAATTCAAGTCCTGTTAGCCTGTTAGGTTGTGATCTATTGTATAAGCTAAATTGTTCCATTAGCTGCACACCCAAAGGAATACAAATTCAAACAAAAGATGAAAAATATGTGCCCTATAACATAATAGAACAGTACCTGCTTGTCACACTGTTTCCAGTGATAACAGTTAAAAATGTGTCTGATGAGTTGCAGGAGACAGTTTTACCAGGAGTTTGGGATTTTACAGGAAAATAGATAGGGCTCATAAAAGGAGTTGAGCCAGTAAAAATAACAGTGAAGCCAAACACAGAGTAACTGAGGATACCACCTTATAACCTGACCCCAGAAATAATGGCAGCAATACCACCCGTAATTAATAACTTCATCGAGCAAGGTGTTCTAAAAGAATTCTTGGGAAGCCCATGTAATTCCCCTATTTTAGGATTGCAGAAGCCTGATGGAAAACACTGCATAGTTCAGGATCTGAGACAAGTGAATTAAATTGTTGTTCCATACTGTCCAGTGGTACAGAATTCTGCAGTGATTTTGTTTCAGATCCTGTGTGAAGCAGAATGGTTCATTATTATTGACTTGTGCCAGGCATTTTTCTCTCTACCCCTGCATATGAGAGCAAGTTTAGCTTTGCCTTTAAATTCAGAAGCCGTGTTTTCCTATGCTGTTGTACACCTCAAGGGTATATGGAGTCACAGTAAATTTTTTATCAGAATTTTGAAAAATAATTTGGAATCCCTTAAAATACCTTTTCATTCAGTTTTGGTGCAATACATGGATGATTTGATGGTTGCATCAAATACAAATGAAGCTTATAGGAGAGATCAATTGCCCTGTTAAATCATTTAGGGGAAAATAGGCATAATGTTCCCCCAGCAAATTTGCAGTATCGTCAAAAGGAAGTAAAATACTTAGGTGACCACATAGAGAAAGGTGCAAGGAAGGTGTCCCAAGAGAGAATTTCAGCAATAATGCAAAGTATCCCACAAGTAACACAAATAGATGTCAGAATGTTTTTGGGAATGGTTGGCTACTGCCGTCGCCGGATTCAGAATATTTCCCTTTTGTCCAAGTCTTTACAGACGCTGACACACAAGGATGTGTACCATTTTATGACAAATGCATGTGTGCCTTCTCTGAGCTGAAAGGAAGCTTATGCCGAGCCCCAGTTCTGGGAAGGCCAGATTACAACAAATGTTTTTCTTTGTTTTGCTGCGAAAGAGATGGTTGTGTGCTTTCTGTTTTGACACAGTTACATGGAAGTGCTAACAAGTCTGTGGCCTACTTTTCAGCCACACTTGATCCTGCAGCTGCTGAGTTGCCCAGCTGCTTAAAAGCCATGGCTGTGAGGAGTGTCAGTATAAGACAGTGTGAAGGCATTGTTATGGGCCATCCCCTCAATGTTTTTGTGCTCCATTGTGTTGAAGTTATTTTGACCGGTTTGAAGACCCAGTACCTGACCAATGCTCATTTAACTTGTTATGGGCAGGTCACCTTGGGGTCCCCCAATGATAACATCAGAAGATGTAATGTCTTAAACACAGCAACACTATTACCTATTCATGTTGAAAATCTAAATGACCGTGAGGAGGAGGTGGAACATGGCTGTCTCGATGTGGCTGAACTGTACACCAAACCAAGACCTGATATTCAAGATACCCCAATAGATGAAAATGAATTTGGGGGTCATTATGATCCCGGCGGTCGGTGGTAACATGGCAGTAAGTACCACCAACAGGCTGGTGGTTCCTACCACCATATTATGACATTGGCAGGTTATCTGAAGCCAACCCACCAATTTACCACTCCGACCGCCATCGTAGTGACAGCCGCCAGGCTGGAGATATCTCTCTCCAACCGGCGGCCATCACTGTTCCACCCGTGGGATTATGACCCCGCCTATCGCCATGGTTTTCGTGGCTTCCTTACCACCACGAAAACTATGGCTGTAGGCACTATCAGTGACAGGGAATTCCTTCCCTCTCACTGATAGGGGTCTCCCCCCTCTCCAGTTAACCCCCTGCCTCTCCAATGCCCCCCTTCACATACACACACACATACACACACACATTCCCACAATCATCCACACATGCATACTTCCACTCACACACACCCGCACACACTTTCAAACATGCACGCACACACGCATTCACAAAACATAACATTCACGCACTCACACCTTCATACATGCACACTCGCATCCAACACGCAACACACACCGGCATCCACACACACACAAACATTCATGCACACACACCCTCACACACACACAACCCCCCCCTCCCCTGTCGGAGACCTGACTTACCTGTGTTCAGGGGGTCCTCCGGCAGGAGACAGGATGGGGCACTGCTGCCAGCAGCAGCGTCCTCCAGCACAATACCGCCAGGCCTTATTATTGGGAATAATACGGCTGGCGGCAGTCTACTGGCGTGGCGCTGCTGGTGGAAGCAGCGCCACCTTACCACCATCCGCCGGCATGGCTACAGCCGGATTTCCGCCATCCTTCTGACGGAAATCCGGATGTGGTCAATATATGGCGGATTGCTGGTAGCCACGGCGCCAGTCTTTTGGCAGCCGTCGCCAGGGTGGTAGTTGTTTTTATTGCCATTGTTGCAATGAGGGCCTATATCATTTTCGTTGATGGCTCTGGCTTAAGAGATACTTATGGAAATCTGAGATCTGGTTTATTGAGTTTGCACAGTCTCAGGTGTGATAGAAGCTTCATTGTTTGAAGGAGTATTTTCTGCCCAAATTGCTAAATTGGTTGCTCTTACTAGAGCATGCTGTGCTTCTGAACAGCTTAGGGTCACCATTTTAACTGTCAGCCTGTATGGTTTTGGTGTTGTTCAAGATTTTGAACAGTTATGGCCCCAGAGAGGCTTTATGACCTCTTCTTGATCACCTATCTGAAACGGTGACAAGGTTTACCAATTGTTGAAAGCATTACAGTTACCTGTAAAAATTTCAGGCGTCAAATGTGCAGCATATTACTTCTCATTAGGCAATGCCAATGCTGACCTATGCTCTTCATAGCACATTCTTTAATGAGGAATGTAGTGATGGAGGCAGCACCAACGAGTCAAATCACGACTTCTTTATGACAACAATTTGGAAAAAGTTAAACGATTTCAGGAAGAAGTGCCAGAAGAAGAACGAAGAGGTTGGAGTAAAGCAGGTTGTATTCAGAGGGTTGAGGATGATGTTTGAGTTTCCCGTGAGGGAAAAGCAGTGTTGCCAAATAGCTTGTTGTCCCCAATGTAAAGGTATTACCATGGACAAGCCCACATAGGTGAGGATGCAAAGATTATAACATTCAGACAAACATGGTACAACTCCCGATTCAGGTTGTTTGCGGAAGCAGTGTGTCATAGATATGTAACATATCAATTACTGAATGTAGGAAAATGCCCTGTGGTTAACTGGGTCACGTAGGTAGATCAGGAGGTCCTGTCAACATAATGCAACCTGATTTCATTGAAATTTCTGCATGTAATGGATTGAGATATGTTTTTTTTTTAATGTGTGTCTTCTCACATTGGGTCGAGGCTTACTCAACTCGCAGGAATGATAGTCTCATAGTTTCAAAGCTGCTTTTGTAGGAATTGCTACCTCAATTCAGCTTTTCAACTTCCTTGGAATCAGATCAAGCAACTAATTTCAAATGTGATGTAATAAAACAGTTGTGTGCCGCTTTATAAATTGAGCAAAGATTGCACTGCCATTACAGACCAGAAGCCTCAGTATTAGTTGAGCAAATAAATGGAACTTTGAAGTCTCGACTGGCAAAAGTGTGTGCCTCTAAATGTCCAGATGCATTGCATCTTGTCCTGAAGAGCATGCGTAGCACACCAGACAGAAAGACAAGATTGTCCCTCACGAAATAATTAGGGGGCATGGTATGAGGTTGCCAGCTGTGCCCGCAAATGCACTTGTGAACATTATAGATTACTTAGTGCTGGATCATTGCAAAGGACTAGCTGATGTGGTTCGTTCTTTGCCTCACCAGGTTGGAGAAGCAACTGCTCAACCACAACAAGAACTGTGTCATTACCTGAGACCTAAAATCTGGTTTCTGGTGAAGCAGCTTGTAATAAAGTCATGCTTAGAGCCATATTGGAAAGGGTCATACCAGATTGTCCTAGTCACAACAACTGCTGTGAAGTGTGCTGGTCTACCGAACTGCATACTCGAAAATATTCAACTCCTGAATGGACTTATTACGCAGCTGACAATTGGGAGAAAGCGCTCCTTGCCTTTTAAGCTGGCAATTCAACTTCAGTTGAACATTTTGGAACTTGAAATTGCTTTAAAACTGAAATCTCATTGCGGCTTGATGAGTGCTGGAGGTACTCATAAGTGAATATCATATGGTTTATTATTAGAGACATTTGAACGTTTTAGTAGTGATTCTGAACATTTGAAACTAGGGAAAAATCTTAATGAACTTTCTACCAGATCAAGAACTTAGTAAATAAGTGCAACAATTTTTGACAAGATAAATTTTAGATTTTTAGTTTTTGCTTTGCTCACATTAAGAAAAGAAAAGAAGCTGTAAATTAATTGAGAGACGGTTTTGCATTTTGATTTCTGAATTTTTGTTTTTGTTGAGTTGAGTAACACTGTGGTCTGAGTCTAGACAAGTCATGAAACCCGATCAAGGTATGAGGAATAAATGCAAATATGTGTGTGTGTGGGATTAGCAACAGTATGTGTGGTTGTGAGTATTTAACTGATAGTTGGATTAAGTCTGCCAGTGAAATAAGCGATAGAGAGCACAATTACACTAATGCTAGGAGATTCAACCGCAGTAACAGATCCCCGTCTATAAGGATGAAAGATTGTTACACATTGATGGTTCTAAGGGAGATTTGACATCTAATGTATATTGTAAATTGTTGTATGAATATATTGAAACTATGAAAGTGTGTGATTGTTATGTTTGCATCCAGATCCCTTCATCAGTTCAGGAAGGAATCACTGATCACAGCTTGCCATTCACATATGGAATTTCATGTAGTCTGTTACTAACATGGTTGTATGACCAGTAGTATATCCAGTACTTCTATTCCAATTATGACCTAGTATTTTCTTTTTTGCTTATTATCAGCACCTGAGTAGTGTGGTGAAAGCTAAAAACATTGACATTGTGGGAGGTTTCTTTGAACTGACCTTGACCTTTGGAACCACATATGCACACAAGAACAATTGAACCTGCATTCCTACACCAGTAGAAAAGGAGTTAATTGGACAAGTAGATGACAGAAGGAAAGCTTTGAAAGCCAGGGTAGAAAAAGGAGTTGTTTTACAGGAATGGCAAAAAGCAGTAACCCACGATACTGAGCTTTAGACTGGCAACATGTAGGGAAATTATGTATATATAGACCTAAGTCAAAGGCAGACAGACATTTTGTAGGTACTGTGGAGGTAGACATGTATTTTTATTTAAGAGTGTTTAGAGCATTATGTTGAATGGACAAGCTCCTGTCATGCCAGGTGTTTATTTCATTTGTAGGAAAAATGCCTAATACAAACTGCCGAAAGGCTAGTATGGTACATGTTACCTAGGAGTACTTTTCCTGAAAATGTATCATGGGGAGAAATTTGACAATCCGGTCTGGAAAGAGAAACTGAATTCCAGGATTAGGAGAGGAGCTAGTGCAGCAGAGATTACAGGAAATATTTTTGGTGCCACCATTCCATCAGTTGACGTGATCTTTAATGATATCAAAATTAGGAAGTTGTCAACTATAGTTGATAAATTATCTCCTGATACAGCAGGTGTCATGTTATTATTGGATACAGAGATGTTTGCTATGAGAACAATGGCTTTGTAAAATCGTCTTGCATTAGACATTTTACTTGCAAAGGAGGGTAAAGTTTGTAAAGTTTTACCTTTGCAACTATGTTGCACATACATACCGGATAATAGTAAGGAGATAAGGAGATGACCTGAAAGAATTGACAGCCATCTGTGCATGGGAAACAACAGGTAATAGTTTGTCAACCATTGGAAAATGGTTTAGAAACTTTGGCAAGGGAGTAGTGGAAATGATCTTATGACCCGTGCCTTTGAGTGCCTTAGTTGTACTTGGATTATACAAACTTTACAAAATGTGGAAAGAGAAAAGAGTTAACAATAGACAGAGGAGAGAATGATAGAATTGGAGACTAGGAAAAGCCTTTATTATTGTAACCTCAAGAAATGTGAGGATTTCAGCAGACCTTTCCGGAAACAGATATCAAACTTTTGAGTTGTCTCACTGACATTAGAGTGTGTCCTTTTTGTGACGGCATAGATTGCCGTAAAAGGAGGCACTGTTGGAGTGCACATTTTAGTACATCTTTTACTGACTCAGATGGCAGCAGAAGGTAATGATTTATGTCTCCTGTTTGACAGGCTAACATAGAAAGCTGAACTGACAGGTGTATTAAATTTTCTTATGTTTTCATTTTTTGGTGTTCACAATTGTGCCTTCCTTATTAAATAATGTGTTAGTGAAATAAAATCGATATATCATTTAGACTCTAGACTAATTGATAGTACCAAAATGAATTTCTTTTTTTAATGTTTAATGTGTGATTTGTGAAATTAAAGGTACGCACAAAAATTTAACAATTGCACTTCTCTGAACATTTATTGAAATGTACTAACAAAGTTATCACTTAAAGTCAAATGTATTGCTCAGACAAATTAAATATTAATAATAGTGAGTTATACGTTAGTATTTTACATCTTTTATTAAAAAGCAATAATTAACTGTAATGCAATTTACTTTTCTTATGTTTAGTGTAAATGAGGCCTGCAGAGCTAATTTCATACAGTCATGTAAAAGTGATGAATTGTTCTTTCTAACATGAGTTTTTCTCTAGTTTCTGTTCCCATGAGAAGCTTTGCAAGTAGCCATAGGTTCTATGTTCAATTGCACAGAGAGTTTTAGTTTAATGACCCTAAAAAAGAAAATCCTGGCCTGTGGACTTTAGGTGAAATAAATTGTTGTCACTACATTATGAGCTCACACGGTTGGAAGATGGTTCTCAGGGAAACTCTGGGAATTTGATGGACTGTTGCAACTTGGATTCACCAGACATCGAGAATTGGATGATGCCCCTTTTGCGTAACCCGGTGCCATTAAACTGACAAATCGATATGATTTATGTGTTTTATATTAGTTCAGATCAATCCCTCAGACCCTTCTCAGACTTTTAGTCAGATTCTCTCATTATACCTTCTTGATGACACTTCTGATTGAACTTTACTTCTGACCCAGACACTTTTCTGATGAAGAATCCCTGAATGCTGTTCCTTGGAGAGGTATATCCCTCTCAGCTGATTGCCATTGCCCCTTGACATGTCCCCTTTTTCCAGAACTGAATCTATCATGCTAACACTCGCTCTTTTAATTTTTCTAGCTAGTATTCTGAAGTCCGAGGTATATTTTCTCTAATTCTTTGGTTTCCTTTTGTCATTTGCCTGCCTGTCTCTGTCCCCACACATGCATGTCGTAATTTGCTTAGCTGTAGGGATGACATGTGTCTAGTTCAAACGTCAAACTCTCCTTAGTTGAACTTGATGATATTGGTACACTGTGACTTAATATATATTTCTGTATCTCAGATAATTTCATTAATAATATGCGTGATTCTTCTGGAATGCCTAATTGTGTCAATGCTAATTGAATTGCAGTTGTTCGGCCACTTTGGGCACGCTATGGTGATTATATACCTTTATAATTTGATTTTATGCACCGTTTTTATGACACTAACTTTGTGGTTGTAAAATAAAGTTTTAAACTTTATTCCTGATTGGAGTTTTCCTTCGTGGCCACATTGGTCGTGGTATCTAAATTGTTGGGGTGGTGTTGATGTAAGTTTGTGTATGGTTCACCATACTTCTTTCTGAGTCGAAACATCTGTCGACCTCCATAAAGTGTTTAATTCATTCAAAGGATGAAAACACGCCTGCACATCTAGGGCAGCCCACTTCTGCTGGCAAGGGAAGATTACAGCTTTTACATGTAAAAGCTGTAACATGGCAAGCAAATAGAGGCAGAATTAGGCAGTGGGTAGATGCTCTGGTGCCCCCTTGAAGGTCTATACATTGAATACAGACATTAAGAGCAAGTGCGTAACTCACTTGTCCATTGTTCAAAATCCGTGATATTCTGGAAAGAGAGCCTGCTCTGCAAAAGACACATCCCATGTCTAAGTCTGTTTTGCTAATGCCAGACTGTCACATTCAAGACACAGACTGAAAGCCAGAAGGGCTGACTCTGCATTTTATGAATTAAGTTTCATACAAATGAGTACAATTGTTTTGTATTAAGCGATAATATTGCCACAAAAACGCATGTAAAATTAGTGCTTTTTGTTTTCTTCTGAATCTAGTTGTGCATAGTTGTTGTGTGGGAATTTTCTGATGGTCAGTTCTAAATAATACCATCCAAACTGCTGTGAATGTTTGAGAGCTATGACACTTGCCACCCCTAACCCTTCTGGCCTCTCTTCCATGAACTACTGTTTTCACTTCTTGCAAAGCAGTGCAGATGATAATCTTAGACAGTAGAAAGCTAGAGGGGTTGGGGCCATGAGCCACAAAAAATGTCCATGCCATATTAGTTGGAGCAATTTGAAACAAGCATTGGCAAATCCAATAGGTTTTACTTCTATGAAATCTATTGGGTTTGTCAATGTTTTTTAGACATGTCACACAGCAGCGCTAGTTGTTTTAAAAAAACGTTAAGACATGCTGCACTGCACCTAGCGCTGCTGTGTGACATGTCTAAAAAACATTGACAACAATGCCAATGCTTGTAGTATTATACTTTGATTTAACTGCTTCCATTGAAGTAAACCACAACTACAAATCCCAGAAAGCATTCTGCTGTTAAATGCAAACCCAGGACTAGAATATAGGCCCTCATTATGACATTGGCGGTAAATGCCACTTACTGCTGAGGTGACGGCCGCCAACATACAGCCACGGTGGCGAGTATTAGTTTGCGATATTATGGCAGACACACACCAAGCCGACATAATACTGCCACATACACAAATCCCCTAGCCCAAAGGTCAGTGCTAAAGTGGCGGTATGAACACTCATACTGTCACGTCAACAAAACAACGCCCACCACATTATGACCCATGAATCACCACAGTAGACATTCAATGGTGGTGAACCATTGGTGGTACACACCGGCGCACTCAGAATGGCCACCCAAATACAAAACAACACAACATTGGCCAATTCCAGAAACACACACCTGACACTCATACACACACCTCACCCACACACCAACAGCACTATAAAAAAAACACACACCCACATTACACACCACCCTTTACGAATACCAAAAAGTGCCACAAGACTAACACGAAGACCACTGAGACAACTACACACACACACCACAAACACTCATCCTTCCGTCACACACCCCACATCCCACCACATCACTTAACACCCTCTGCACAACACACACCACACAACACCCGTGTCCACGCTAAGGCACCCCTGTTTCACTGATGAGGATTTGTGGGTCATGGTCGAGGAAATAGTCAGGATAGGGCACAGGTGTTCAGAGCACAGGTACAGCAAATATCCATTGCCAGGCAGATGGAGCTATGGCAGAGAATCGTGGGCAGGGTGAATGCCATGGGACAGCATCCAAGAACAAGGGACGACATCAGAAAGAGGTGGAATGCCTTATGGGGGAAGGTACATTTTGTGGCAGCAAGGCACCAGCTCGCCATCCAGAGGACTGGCAGTGGACCCCCACCTCCTCCCCCACAACTCACAGCATGGGAGGCGCAAGTCTTGGCAATACTGCATCCTGAGAGACTCACTGGAGTTGCCAGAGGTCTGGACACTTGTGAGTCAATATTTACTACTTATCACACCCCATACCTGCATGCCATCTCACCCCCTCACCCTCACCCCATCACTCTACTCCGTCCCACACACTGCACCTACACATCTGACTAACCCCAATGCCAAGCCCTGCATGCTATACCAATGCATGGACATCCCTCCCAGCGCCGTATGGACACCCATCACCAAAGCATGCACAGCATGGAGAACTAACAATCCCACAATACATCATCATACACAAACAAAGGTGGCAGGGCAACAGAAACAATAAAGAGAAAGCAAGGGATGTACTATAAGTCACAGACAAAAAGTATAATACATCACTTACATCCCCACAGGTGGCCCAGCCAATCTCAGTGGCGAGGATGTGCCACAACTAACCAGTCCCCCAACAGAAGATGCCCCCAGTGATGACAGTAACTCTGGACTTCAGGATCTGGATGAACTACCTGGCCCATCAGGGACCACTGGTCAGTCGGCAACCCCAGTCCACTAACAGTCCACCACAGAGCCTCCCCCATCAGTATCCAACACCACAGCACCCACCCAACGTCCCCACACCTCTCCCCAGGACACATCAATCAGCAGTGTGCCCACCTGTACAGGGACCCCAGTCCAAACCTCACCCCCAAGACAATCAGGGACCTGGGGTCAGTGGCAGTGGGCACACCGTTCAAGGGACAGAGACACAGGGGATCAGGAACACTGGGACAACCGCTGTGTGCCGCGGGAGGACAGGCCCAGGGAACCGACACTCCAGGAGGCACTCACTAATGTCTTGGGGACTTACCAACATTCTCAGGACAAGATGGGCTAGATTCTTATCAACATACAGGAGAACAAGCAGCTGCATGAGGTACACCATCAGAAGATCAGGGAGGATTTGCAGACCCTCCACACCACCATGGTCTCCATAGCAGGGGTGCTGGAAGATATGACCAACATCATGAGGGAATGGACAGCACACCAGCGGGCCCCTACCACTAGCCAGTCTACTGACCAGCCCACCACTTCCGCTGCAGCTAGTGGGCAGGAGGCTCTGCCACAGGACCCACAGGCCACCAGCACCCCTCCTCCTGCAGATGGTGAACCACCCCACAAACGTTCCCTGCGACCCAGACAGAAGCCAGAAACACCTGCCAAGACCAAGACCACGGCCAGGAAATGATACCATCCTGAATGTCCCACTTGTGTTCCACTGTGTCACCTTGTCCACTTTGAACTGCCATTGCTCCCTTTCCTACGGCCCCTTGGACACTGGACCTGTGCTACAAACAGACTGGAACAATACCCTAGACTTTCCTCAACCATCACCCCATTCCATTGCACTCTTCCATCAATAATTTATACTACAATAAACACCCTTGAACACAACCTAAGTAAAAGTGTTTATTGTGATGAAAATGTGCATATATGGAAACAGTCACATCATATGCAAATGATCTGAACACTGTGACAGCATACATTTTATGCCCTGTATCTGTCTGTAGTCATCACATCAGTACACCATTGTCAAATCACCAACATCTGCAAAATGAGAAGCCATAGGGGACAGTAAGTAGAGATGCAAAGGAAGTGAATGCCATCCTGCTACAGCCACACAGAAAACATCATTGATCAGAGGAACGGTCAGTTCCACTGTCTCACCCGTGTGTCATTGGAAGAATTGACATATAACTAATGTTCTGTTGTCCACATCCTCATCCTCTGCCTTCTCATCCTCACTGTCCTCAGGGTCCACTGCTGCCACAGGGGCATTTCCAGTCTCCTCCTCCTGCAGATAAGGCATATGCCCTCTGAGAGCCAGGCTGTGCAACATGCAGCTTGCCGCTACTATCTAGAAGACCTTCTCGGGTGAGTAGCACAGGGATCCACCTGTTAGATGGAGGCATCTGAACTTGGCCTTCAGGAGGCTGAAGGTCCTTTCAATATTTCTCCTGGATCGCCTATGTGCATCTTTATAACGATTCTCAGCCCCTGTCCTGTCATTCCTCACAGGGGACAGGAGCCGCAATAGGTTTGGGTAGCCAGACTTACCTGCAAGTATTGAAGGACAAACATTAGCCTTACACAATGGTATAGGGTCAACACCAGGAGGCATACACTGACATACAGTGGGTGGGGAGTGAGGCTCACCAATTAGCCACACCCTGTGTCTCTGTAGTTGTGCCATCACATTTGGGATGCTGCTATTCCTCAGGGCAAAGGCGTCATGCACCGACCCAGGATACTTGGCAGTGAAGTGGGAGATGTACTGGTGAGCCAGGCACACCATTTGCACATTGAGTGAGATGATACTCTTCAGATTCCTGAACACTTGTTCATTCTGGTGGGGGGAACAAATGCAATATGTGTACCGTTAATCGCCCCAATAATGTTGGGTATATATCCCATTGCATGGAATACATCCTTCACAGTGGCCAAATCTTCCAGCTGGGGGAAAGCAATGTAGCAGCACATGTGTTTCACCAGGGCATACAAAACCCTTGCCAACACGATTGAGTACATTGGCTGTGACATTCCTGCTGCCAAGCCCACTGTCACTTGGAAAAAGCCAGTTGCCAGGAAATGTGGCACAGATAGAACCTGCACAAGAGGGGCACACAGCTCTGTGATTGTGGCCCTAGCCAGTCTATAGGTGAGTATTATTTGCCTGTCTTACAGTGCAACCAAGTCCACAAGGGATCTGTACATGGGGTCTTGCCTCCTCCTCTGATTCCTCTGCAGTGGTAGATATCTAAGTGACACAAGAGTGAGTAGGCTGTCACAATTTGAACAATGGAACTACCAACTCAGTGTACATAGAGCAATAACGTGATGGGATGGCAATGGCAATGCATGTGCAAATTATAGATATGACGCCGTTCTTCATTATCTGAATATTATCCACCATCATAAAATAGCAACCACCTGTCCTGTATGTAGGGACAGGTGGAAGTGAACTAACTCCGTTGGCGTTGCGCGTCATGGCAGAAGGCGGTCTTGCACTGCCGTGCTATTCCTCACTGGATAACATGGGGCTCTATGGAGTACAGTGGCCAAGGGGCATCACCGGCAGCGGTGACAGTGTACACCGCTGTGTAAGTGACTGCCATTTTCTGCCTATAACCTCACTTGTTTCCTGACTTTCCACAGAACAACACCTACACTGCGTGTGCTGCTATGACCTGTGTCTGGATCCTGCCATGGCCAGTGTGACGGGGAAATGGCCCCTGCCTTCACTTCGGAGGAGTTGGAGCGCTTGGTGGATGGGGTCCTACCCCAGTATGGGCTGCTGTATGAGCCTCCAGACCAACAGGTGAGTACCCCTTGGGCACGAGGCATGTGACAAGGTTGCATGGAGATGTGTGTGCAAGCATTGTGTCAGTTGGGGGGTCGTAAGTCTGGTGGGCCCTGGGTGATGTGTGTGCCAATGGGAATGGAAGGGGATTTGTGGGCCATATGTGTACCAGGCTGGATTGTCTGGTTAATGGTGTCCTCCTGTCTGTGTTTCCTCTGCAGGTCAGCGCCCATCAGAAGAAGGGATTGTGGCGTGCCATCGCCAAGGATGTGCAGACCCTGGGGGTCTACAGTAGGCGGAGCACCCACTGTAAGAAGAGGTGGGAGGACCTGAGATGCTGGGCCCAGAAGACAGAGAGGCCCAGCTGGGGATGGCCTCCCAACGAGGGTGGGGTGCCTGGCGGAACCTGACCCCCCTGATGGCCCGTCTACTGGCAGTGGCCTACACAGAGCTGGATGGGCGCTTGAGGGCATCACAGCAGCCACAAGGGGGTGAGTACAGTGTGCGTTACAACTGTGATTGGTAGGTGGCATGGGAACCTGGTGGTGGGTGTCAGTTAGTGGGTGCCCCTTAATGCCAGCTCAGAGAAAGCAGCGTGATCCAGCTCAAGGATGATGGTTGTGTTGCTAAATCTGGTAGCTAGGTTGCATTCCATGTCAGACAGGGCTTAGTGGGTCCCAGGAGAGGTGTAGTTGGTGGTGGTTGGCTCTCATCTTGCTGTGGTACTTAGCAAATGTAATGCCAGTGCAATGCATGGTGCTCAATCCTGATACTTATGTGTGACGGTAATGTGTATGCCAACTGTGGTGTTGGTGCTGTAATTGACTTTTTATCTTCCGTTATCCTGTCCATGTGTGCATTAGCATCATCTGGCGGAGGAGCAGGGTCACCGGCGACAGAAGGAGCCTCACCCCACAGGACCCTAGAGGCAGAGTCCACCAAACCCAAGGGGACCAGTGGGACGGAGGGCGAGGGGAGCACCACAGCGGAGACAGGAGTTGACAACACTGACTCAGATACCTCCTCTGATGGGAGCTCCCTGGTGGTGGCAGACACCTTTGGAACCACCCCAGATAGAGGTAAAGCCGCCACCTCTGTACCAGCACCGCCCTCCCAGTAGCCCCTCACTGAGTTGCCTGTGCCCGCTCACCCAGGAGGGTGGGCATCTCCTTTGCCCCAGGTACCTCAGGCCCTGCCCCAGTCAGCCTTGCTGCCCTGAATGAGGAGGTTATTGACCTCCTGAGATCCATCTCTGTAGGGCAGCCAACCATTGTGAATGCCATCCAGGGGCTGGCATCCCAGATGCAGCAATGCAATGCATTCCTGGAGGGCATTCACAGTGTTTTGGCAGCCCAACAGAGATTGTTCCATCTTCTGGCCTCTTCTCTGATGGCAGCCATTGTCCCAGTTCTTACCATCCCCCCTCCAACTACCACTTCCCAGTCCCAATCTCCTCAACCCCAACCCATCCCATGCACACATACAGACAAGTATGCACACAAATCATCACAAAAGAGAGGCACAGACAAACACAAGCAGCACACTTCAGGCCACAAGCCCTCACACAAACAACAGACAGTTGCACACACAACAACATCCACTGCCTCCACTGTCTCCCCCTCGTCCTCCTCCCTCACTGTCGCATCCTCACTCACACCTGTATGCACTGCATCAACAGCCCCCACCACCATCACCGCACCAAACTGCACAAACACCTCACTTGCAAACACCTCCACAACATCCATCCACGCGTCCCCTGTGTCCTCTACCACCCTGTCTGCCCCCCCTCGTAAGAGACACAAACGCAAACACCCAGACACCCAACAGCCATCCACCTCACGTCAGCAAATTGCCCATGCACCTGCACCAAAAGTCAGCAAACATACACCTCCAATTACCACTCCCTCGATCTCCACTCTCATCTCTCCTCCCTCATCGCGCCCCACCTTTCCTAAGAAGCTTTTCCTTGCCCAACTTGACCTCTTCCCTCCCCCGTCTTGCCCGTAAGAGCAGGGCCACAACGACCTAGCCCAGCACCTCAGCAAAACAGTCCACGGGGACAGTGGAGGCACCTCCTAGTCATGGAGGCAGGAAAGAAAAGGATCCCACTCCACCACCCAAGAGAGGAAAGGATCCCACTCCATTGCCCAAGAAAGGGAAGGAACCTACTCTACCACCCAAGAGAGGGAAGGATTCCACTCCACCACCCAAGAGAGGGAATAATCCTACTCCACCAACCAAGAGAGAGAAGGATCCCACTACACCACCCAGGTAAGGGAAGGTACCCACTCCACCAACTAAGAGAGGCAATAGGCCCCCTCCAACAGCAGTGGGCAAAGAGCCCTTACCTCCTGTCGGGACACAGCAGCCCTCACCTCCTGCTGGAAAACAGCAGCCCTCACCTCCAGTTAGGACACTGCATCATTCACCTCCAGCTGGGAGACAGCAGCCCTCACCTCCAGTGGGACACAGCAGCCCTCATCTCCAACTGGGACACAGCAGCCCTCAACTCCAGCTGCGACACAGCAGCCCTCACCTCCAGCTGGGACACAGCAGCCCTCACTTCCAGCTGAAAAATAGCAGCCTTCACCTCCAGTTGGGACACAGCAGCCCTCAACTCCAGCTGGAAATCAGCAGCCCTCACCTCCAGTTGAGACACAGCAGCCCTCACCTCCAGCTGGGACACAGCAGCCCTCACCTCCAGCTGGAAAACAGCAGCCCCCACCTGCAGTTGGGACACCGCAGCCCTCACCTCCAGCTTGAAACCAGCAGCCCTCACCTCCAGTTGGGACACAGCAGCCCTCACCTCCAGCTGGGACACAGCAGCCCACATCACCAGCAATGGGCATGTAGGCCACTCTCCAGGGACTGTTGTACCTGGAGCCCCCTCCAGAACTAGTGGGCAAGTCCCCCAACTCAGAGACTGTGACCTTGCACTACCCAGCTAATTGTAATGGGCATGGAGCCCTCTCCAAAATCAGTGGGCTAGTCCCCCAACTCAGAGACTGTGACCTTGCACTCCCTAGCTAATTGTAATGGGCATGGAGCCCCCTCCAGAACCAGTGGGCAAATCCCCCAACAAGGAGACTGTGACCTTGCACTCCCCAGCTAATTGTAATGGGCATGGAGCCCCACCCCAGACCCAGTGGGCAAGTCCATCACTTCAGCTGAGGTGCCCCCAACCTTCCTTCCCCCTGAGGTGCCTGGCCATTCCCAACATGATGGCTCTGCACAGTGTAGTGTGGATTAAGTCAAGGAACGAGTTGGGCCTTGGACTGTGCCCTGTGACCATGTGGGCCTTTTGTACTTTGGACTGGCCATTGGCCCTTTCAGAACAGTGAATCAAGTATTTTTTGTTGGCATATAATTACAATATCAGTACTGCCTAACTGTTGTTCTTGCATTATTATGACGTCTGTCCTGTGACACTGTTTTTCATGTTTCATGTTTTTCTGCAGCCGGTTGTGTGTATGATGTGTGTGTGAATGGTGTGTGTTGTGAGTGTGTGTGTCACTCTCCTTTTCCTCCCTCCCTCCCTTGCGTGCTAGGTGGCTGTACTCACCTTCGTCGTCTTCGTCGGCATTGGTGTTCCAGGTGGAGCATGGCGTAAAAGAGCATCGGGAAGACTTGTAGTTCTGGTTCCATGGCGGTGGTGCTCTTCTCTGTGTCCCTAATGGTGAGTCTTTCATTTTCTGTACTGTGTTTCCACCAGGCTTTTGATGGAGTTGGTACCGCCCCGGAATTCCCGGCGGTTTGCTATGTCATAATATGGTTGGCCATACCTTGGCTTCCACCTGGCTGTAGGTGGCTACCGCCATAGTCAGTGGTGTTAACACCCTGGAGGTTGGTGTGGTACATTGGCTGTCTATGGGAGTTATCACCACCAGGGTCATAATTTGGCGGTAATTACCGCCAGCCTGTTGGCAGTATTACTGTCACATTAACAGTCACCACCATTGTCATAATGACCACCATAGTGTCCTTGATGACATGGAGGTAATCTGGTGTTCTTGACTTACATTTTCAAAGCTTCTGTGCTGCCACATCTAATGTCGTTATTCTGTTTATGTGCGTGGAGGGAGTGGGAAGAAGGGTGAAAAATATTGAGGGAAATGAAGAAATAATCTTAAATTGCTCTGGCCAGTTGCACATTTCTGGTATTTTCTTTGCAGTCAAGTACCAATTTGTTTGTGTTTCCATAAAAAAAGAAGGATTACAAATGAAATAGCAAGACAGTCACTCAAATGGAGACATTTGACAATGACAACTATCTGAATGCGACTAGAAAAACCATGACTGGATTAGTTACTCTCTCTTTAGAAAAAAAATGTATGAGCTCCATTCCACGTGATACCCATGTAAAGCTGAGAGAGGATTTGGCGTAATGGCCAAAGCTGCTGACTTTGGAGTTGGGAAACCAGGTTCAAGTCTCAGCTCAACATCCTGTGATTCTAGGCAAATCACGTAACATCCTGTTAAAAAACCAAAATATGAATGTTTAATGTCCCTAGTACTAATGTAAAGCTATCCAAAACCTTTGAGTTGAGTTTGTGCTATGCAAAACTGAAGAAATAAATATAGCCAAATCATATGCTACATTCACCTAGCCGGACCCCACCTTAAATAAGAACTATAGTGGGTGTCTGCTTCAATCCCGGGGGGGGACTGGTGCGTGTGCATTGCCCCACAGGGATTGGTGAGTGCAATTGCGATCAGGGTTCGAGTCTCAAAGGGTGGCACAACATCTAGTGTTTCCATGCAAATCATTTAGGCCCTCATTATGACCCTGCGGTCGGATGAAATATGGTAAAAAAAGTACTGCCAACAGGATGGCGGTACTTTCCACCATATTATGACATTGGCGGGTTGGCTAAAGCCAAACCACCAATGTACCACACTGACCGCCACGGCAGTAACAGCTGCTGGGCTGGAGATATCAATCTCCCGCCCGGCAGCCGTCACTGTACCCCCTGCGGGATAATGACCCCGCCTGCCACCATGGTTTCCGTGGCTTCCTTACTGCCACGAAAACCATGGCGGTAGGCACTATCAGTGAGAGGGAATCCCTTCCCTGTCACTGATAGGGGTCTTCCCCAACCCCATACCCTCTCTCCAAATACCCCTCACCACCCCTTCCTCTCCAACCACCCTATATTCATGCCCCCTTCACACACATACACACATGCATACACACACCCATTCCCACATGCATCCACGCATGAATACATCCATACACACACACACACACACACATCCGCACACACTTTCATACATACACGCAGTCACGCATTCACACAACACAACATACACGCACTTACACCTCCATACATGCACACACATTCAACACGAAACACACACCCATATACAAGCACGCACAAACATTCACACACCCCCACCCCCTCCTTTGTTGGAGCACCCACTTACCTGTGTTCAGTGGGTCCTCCGGCAGGAGACGGGATGGGGCGCTGCTGCCAGCAGCAGCGTCCGCCAGCAGAACACCATCAGGCCATATTATGGGTCATAATACAGCTGGTAGCAGTCTACTGGCGTGATGCTGCTGCTGGCAGCAGCGCCATCTACCACCATCCGCCGGCATGGCCACAGCCGGCTTTCCGCCATTCTTCTGGTGGAAATCCAGCTGTGGTCATGACAACAGTCATTTGGCAGTTGTTGCTGCGGTGGTAGGCGGTTTTTACCACCAATATCATAATGAGGGCCTTAATCTCCAAGCCTGTGAAGCCCTCAAATACCTTCTTTGGGGTTCACTCTATGTGTAAGGTAGCAAATCAATTAAGAAAAGAAGTTCTGAAACCAAGGAGTACAGCATCCATTTTAGGACATCATCATTCCTCACTCATCATCGCTACTTCTCATCCATCATCCCTACTTCTCATCCGTCATACATCATCTCTTCTTCTCATCCATCATCCCTGCCTCTCTTGTATCATCGCTACATCTCATCCATCATCCCTTCTTCTCATCCATCATACATCATCCCTACTTCTCATCCATTATCCCTGCTTCTCATCCCTACTTCTCATCTATCATCGCTGCTTCTTATTTATCATCCCTACTTCTCTTCCATCATCTCTACTTCTCATCCATCATCCATAATTCGCATCCATCGATCATCCCTACTTCTCATTCATTATCCATCATCCCTACTTCTCATCCATCATACATCATCCCTACTTCTAATCCCTCATCCTGCTTCTCATCCCTACTATTCATCCATCATCCCTACTTCTCATCCATCATACCTTCTTCTCTTCCATCATCCCTTTTTCTCATCCTTACTTCTCATCAATCATTCCTACTTCTCATCCATCATCTCTGCTTCTCAACCATCATAGATCATCCCTACTTCTCATCCATCATCCTTACTTCTCTTCCACCATCCCTACTTCTCATCCCTCATCCCAGCTTCTCATCCCTACTTCTCTTCCATCATCCCTACTCCTCATTCCTCACCCCTCAGTCATACCAACACACTTTCAGCTTTGTGAAACACGCCTTCACACTGATTGGTTGGCAACAGGGCATGGGGGAGAGGGGCAGGGGCTACACACAGAAAACAGAGACAGGTGGGAGGAGTAGGGACAGCAATCTGACTAAGGAGAGCAAGAGGAAGTGGCAGGAACAATAGGGGGCCATGAAAGAAAAGAATGAGTGGGCATGGGTAGCAAGCGGACAACAGAATGCGTGTGGAAAGGGGCAAAGGCAGCAAGCTGATCAGAGAAAGCAGACAGGAGTGGCAGGGGCAGCACACACACCAAAAAAGGCAAGAGGGAGGGGCAGGGGCAGTAAATGGACAACAGAGGCCACAGAGGGCATGCAGGAGGGTCAGTAGCAGTGCAGGGACCATTGGGGGCACGCAGGAGGGGTAGGGGCAGCAAGCTGACCATGGAGGACAGGCAAGAGGGGCAGGGCACTATATAGACAATGGAGGGAAGGCAGGGAGTGCACAGTCAACAGAGGGGAGACAGGAATGTCAGGGGCCCCACTCAAACTGTGGAGGGCAGACAGAGTGGCAGAGTCAGAAAGCTTCTACAGAGGGCAGGCAAGAATGGCGGAGGCAGCACCTGGACATCAGGCAGGAAGGGAGGCAGGGGCAGAACACAATCTTTAGATGTCAGGGGCAGCAGGCAGACCATGGAGGGATTGCGGTAGGAGCAGGGGCAGCACATGGACTATGGAGGGATGAGGGAGGGAAAGAGGGAGAAAGCTGACTAAAGAGGCAAGGCAGAAGTGGTAGGCACTTGGTCAACCAAGAGCAGGTGGGAGGGGAATAAGCAGCAAGCTGACCACTGTGGACAGGCGGGAGGGACAGGGGCAGCACATGGAAAAAGGACAGTAGGCAGGAGAGACAGGTTACCAATCTGATCATGGAAGGCAGGTAGGAGGGGCACAGCATCAGACAGATAACAGAGGTCAGAGGGGAGAGGTAGGGGTAGCACACGGATAACAGATGGCAGCAAACTGACAACATAAAGCGGTGGGAGGTTCATGGGCAGCAAGCTGACAACAGACGGCAGGGGAAGGGACCTTGGCAGCACAGGGGCAATGATGGGCAGACAGAAGGGGCAGAGGCATTAAGTTAACCACGGAGGGCAGACACATAGAGAAGTGGCAGCACACAGGCCACAATGAGCAAGAGGAAGAGGCAGAGGGAGTAGGGAGTATGTTGACAATGGGGGGCAGGTTTGATGGTTGAGTCATCACACAAAACAAGCTAACCATGGAGGACTGGATAAATTAGCAGGGGCAGCATACAGATAATGGAGACCAGGTGGAAGAGGCAGAGGAAGCAAGTTAACCATAGAGGGTAGGGAGAGGGGGCAGGGGCCTCAGATGGAAAATGAATGGCAGGTGGGAAGGAGCAGCACACTGACAACAAAGGGCTGGTAGATAGGCCAGAGACAGTGAGCTGAACACAAAGGGCAGGTGGGAGAGGGAAGGGGAAGCAGATAGACAACAAAAGGCGGACAAGAGTAGGAGACACAGCGGGCGCACAATGGAGGGCAGGCGAGGATGAGCATTGGCAGCAATCTGCCTACTCAGGCCGGCAGTGGGGGCAGGGGCAGTGTACATACAATGGAGAGCAGACAGGAGAGATAGGGCAGCAAACTGAACAAGAAGGCAGGTGGAATGGGGAGGAGCAGCAACCTGATCAAGATGGGCTAGTGAGAGTGACAGGGGCAGTACATAGACCATGAAGGGCAGGTGGGAGTGGCGGGGACTGCCCATGCACAATTGAGGATAGGTGGAGAGGGAATAACTAACCAATGTGGGCAGACAAGAGGGTCAGGGACAGCACACGGACAATGCATGCAGGAGGGAGAGGTCAATATTCCGACCACCCTAGGCAGTCAGGAGGACCAGACGCAGAAAACACATCATGATGGCAGACAAGAGTGGCAAGGTAGAAAGATGACCACAGAGTGCGGCCAAGAGGTCGGGCAGCACACTGATCGTGGAGGGCAGGCAGGTGGACTGTGGCAGCACACAGGCAATTGAGGGTTGATGGGAGGGGCAGGGGAAGCAAGCTGACCATGGGGAGCAGATGGTAGATGGAAGGCTAGTACATGTACAACAAATGACAGGTGGGGGGGCAGCAAGATGACCACTGAATACAAGCTGTAAGGAAAGGGGTAGCACACAGACAACAGAGGTCAGACAAGAGGTTCAGGAGCACTACACTGACCATGGAGGGGAGGGGCAGCAAGCTGGGGACTATGGCTGGCAAGAGAAGTAGGGGCACAACATGAACAACAGAGGGTAGGCGTGAAGGGCATGTGCAGCAAGCTGCCTTCGTCCAGCAGGCAGGATGAGCAGAGACAGCACACAGACAATGGAGCTCATGTAGGACAGGCAGCAAGCAGACCATAGAGGGTGTGCAGAAAGGGCAGGGGTAAGTGGACTATGGAGGAGATGTGAGAAGGGACAGAGGCAGTAACTGGACAACTGAGGGCAGGAGGGAGGCAAAGAGGAGCAGGAGCAGAACATGGAAATTGGAGAGCTGGTGGGAGGGGGATGGCCCACAAGCTTGCCACTGAGGGCAAGCGGAAAGAAGCTAAGTCAGCAGACAGTCAATGGAGGAAAGACAGGAAGGGGCAGGAGAATAACACAAACAACAGAGTGCAAGCAGGAGGGGCAGTGGCAGGAGACAGACCATCGAGGGGAGGCTGCCTCTTTTTTGGCCTTTTTTGGCTGCTGCCCATGCCCCTCTCCAGCCTCCCCCGCTGCTTTTCCCACCATTCTGCCTGTGCCTTTCCCTGCCCACCCCATCCCACTGCACCCCTCCCACTCCAACACCTACATAATAGGGGTTGCTGCATGACCCCACTGAGCAGATCCTGTGCCAGCTTCCCCTGCTGCCCGATTGCCTCTGCCAGCCTCCACCCACTCTGCTGAGTAGGTGCAGGGTACAGCAGTGTATTTTGCTGCCTTTTTCTGCCTCCTTTTTGGCCTTTTTCAGATGCAGCCCCATGCCCCCTGCCCACCACTGTTTTCCTGCCATTCTTCCCCCGCTTTTCCACACTCACCCCATTCCACTGAGCCCCTCCCACCCCAGGACGCAGATAATGGCAGTCGCTTTGCTACCCCACTGAGCAAGTCTTGTGCCGGCTCCCCCTGCTGCCCGATTGCCTCTGCCAGCCTCAGCTCACTCTGCTGAGTAGGTGCAGAGTGCTGCATGGCATTTTGCTGCCTTTTCTGGACCCCTTTTTGGCATTTTTTGGCTGCTGCCTTTGCCCCCTGCCAGCCCTACCTCTGCCACCCCTCCCCCTGCCTTTCCTGCAGTTCTGCCCACACTTTTCCCTGTGTGTCCCACTCCCACTGCACCCCTCCCACCCCAGGACCTACTCGATGGCAGTGGTTGATTGACCCCACTGAGCAGTGGTCTGCCAGCCTCTGCCCACTCAGCTGAGTAGGTGCATGGTGCTGTAGGGCTTTTTGTTGTCTTTTTCTGCCTCTTTTTTGTCCTTTTTTGGCCGTTGCCCTCTGCCCACTTTCCCCCTCCCTCACTGCCTTTCCTGCCTTTCTGTCTCCACTTTTCCCCACCCGCCCCTCCCACTATGCCCTTCCCATCCCAGGACCAACTAGGGGGAATTAGAGATGCCCTTGCAGGCAGGTGCGGTGGGTGACTAGACCCACCTGGAAGTCGCTGCTTGACCGAGCAGCGGGTGCACCGAAGGCAAGCCCGTCAGCGCCCATCCATGCCCGAACCGTGCACAGCGCCAGGAAACCGTTCCTGGCTCCCAAGAACTGGGATAAAAAGTGCTGCATTTCCTCCCCCCGGATCACAGTCAGACCCTTCTCATGCCTCCAATGCCACTTCACCTGCAACACTGAGACCCTCATTGTTCCTGCACCACTGCCTTCCATCTCCAAGAAACAACTCCATTGCCTGCTGCTCAACGCACTATCCCTCTGCAAACACTCCACGGAAATATGGGACACCGTAACCACACTCAGAATGGACCTGATGTTTATCACTGAAACCTGGCTCATGCCTGCCTCAGCCTCCAACATTACCTGTGCCACCTCATAAGGATAAAACCTGATCCACAAAGACCGCTACAACAAGCATGGAGAAGGCATCATCTTCATGCATATGGACAACCTCCTGTGCAACACCTTCGGAGATGAGGTGTCCCACCTCATGGAACACCTAACTTCCACATCCAAATCAATGCCAAAATACCCATCAGGGTAACTCTTGAGTACAGCCCCTCAGTCCCCTGCCCCACATTCTGCAAGGCCATCACCGACCTCATCGCCCCCTTAGTCATCGACTCAACAAACTACCTATTCATAGGAGACCTGAATTTCCATCTAGATGATCTCAGTGATCACAACACCACCCATCTCCTGGACAAGCTATGCAACATCATACTCAAACAACTACTCACCAACCCCACACACACTGCAGGCCACAGCCTGGACCCCATCTTAGCAACCAGTGAAAAAATCAAGCTCAGCCACACAACGGAGCTCACATGGACCGGTCACCACCTGGTACACTTCGTCATAACCAGCAGTCTGGAGCTGCCCATCATGCCCCACCTCCCCCTCGCCGTAGATGGGGAAAAGTCACAGAGACCCAATGGACCACCGCCCTCTAGGTCAGCAAACCCATCATCTCGCTCAGCCTCAAGCAAGATGCTAGCACTCTCTCCGAATAGATCGTTAAAGGTGCCAACAAATTTGCTCCCATAAAGAGCTCTGCCCTCAAAAGATCCAGCAAGCCCGCAAGATGGGTCATCCTCGAACTACACACACTCAAGAAAGATTACAAAAGGCTAGAATGAGAGTGTCATTGTAGAAGGGACCATGCAGACTGGATCACCTTCAAAGGTGCACTGAACAAATATAATCTCCACCTCAAAGACGCAAAAAAGATCGCCTTACTCAGCCACATTGAGAAAAGCACCAAACACCTGAAGGAACTCTTTAAGATCGTCAAGGAGTTCTCCTGCCTAGCACCGAAAACACAATTCAACCCACCCAGGCCTGCTGTGACTCACTAGCCGACTACTTCCACAACAAAATCATAGCCATCTACAGGAACTTTAAACCCCAACCCACCAGCATCGAACACCTAGTGGCCCCCGTCAGAGGACTCTTGCAGCCACCTCATCACAAACTGGAAGCCAAAATCCATCCAGGAAACAGCCACCCTCATGAACACAACCCACTCTGACTCACCCAACAACCCCTGCCCACATTAAATCTTCAACCGGGACAAAGAGTAAATGAGCAGCATCCTTTCTCCCATCTTCAACACCGCCATCAGGACAGCCATCATCCCCGAAGCATGGAAACAAGCAGAGGTCAAACCACTTGTGAAGAACCCTCCACTGATCCCAGCAAACTCAAAAATTATCACCCCATCCCTCTGTTCCCTTTCCCAGCCAAGGTCCTGGAAAAAGGCACCAACACACAGCTGTACAAACACTTGGAAAACCACAACCTATTTGACTCCTCACAATGGAGTTTCCACTCCAACCTTAGCACCAAGACCTCCCTATCACTGCAACGGACAACATCAGGTCCCTCCTCAAACATGGAGAGAAATCAGCCCTGATCCTCCTAGACTACTCTGCTGCGTTCGCCGCCATATCCCACCTCACTCTGACCACCAGACTCCACCACATTGGGATCTGATGCAACACCCTCAAATGGATCCACACCTTCATCACGGGTCGCATTCAGAGGGTCCACCTCGCACCCTACACCTCTGAACCTAAGAGCAAAATATGCGGCGCCCCCCAGGGATCCTCCCTCAGCCCCACCCTCTTCAACATTTACGTGATGCCACTGGCTGAGATTGTTTGTTCCCATGGACTCAAAATCATCTCTTACGCCAATGACACCTAACTAATATTCTCCTTGCCGAAGACCACGCCAACCCCAGAGACAACTTCAGCAACACCATGGCACATGTCGGTGACTGGATGAAATCCAACTGCCTGAAACTGAACACAGACAAGACGGAAGTGATCATCTTTGGAAGCAACCCCTCCACGTGGGAGGACTCTTGGTGGCCCTCCACACTTAGAAAACCCCGTCACCAATGGACCATGCCCGCAACTTTTGCATCATCATCAACAGAAAACTCAACTTCGAACAACAGATAAACCTAGTGGCCTCCGTCAGCTTCCATAACCTCTGCACGTTACGGAAGATCTTCAAATAGATCCCTTCGAAATCAAAAAGACGGTCACTTAAGCCATCATCACCAGCAGACTTCACTTCGGAAAAGCCCTCTATACCGGACTTCTGGCCCAGCTCATTCACCGCCTCCAGACCATCCAGAACTCAGCAGAGAGACTCGTCCCAAACCTTCCCAGAAGAACCCACATCACCCCCCACCTCAGAAGTCCACACTGGCTGCCGGTGCACTAGAGATGCAAATTCAAAGTTCTCATCATAGCCTACAAAGCCCTCCACAGCATCGGACCCAAGCTAATCAACCGCAAACTCTCCTTCCACCAGACAACCAGGGAGCTCTGCTCAAGAATGCTTGCCCATGTCCACAGAATCCAACACAGCCACTGTGGAGTATGATCCTTCTCCTACCTAGTTGCCAAGAACACAGCGACAATCTTAAGCATCTGGATACCCCTGGGTGAGAAGCTGTGCTATACAAGTGCGATGATTGATTGATTGATTGGAGGGGGCAGGGAAAGCAGATGGACCATGCAGGGTAGACAGGAGGGGCAAGGCACCAAGATGACCACAGAGAGCAAGTAGGAGGGCAGAAGACAGACAATGGGGGCAGTCAGGAAGGGGCTTGAGCAGCAAGCTGACCATGGCAGGCAGGCAGAATGGGGATACGACTGCTGTTGAATAGTAGAGGGGTGGGAGGAGTCAGTTACAGTGCCTGGACAACAGATGGTAGGTGTCACTGGCAGTGGCATTGAGCTAATCATGGGGTCAGACTGGAGGGGCAGGGCAGCAAGCTGACCCTGGATGGCAAGCAGTAGATGGAGGGCCAGTACACTACAAGACAGGACAGATGGGAGGGGCAGCAAGATGACCACTTAAGGCAAGCAGAGGGGAAATGGGTAGCACACAGAGAAGAAAGGGCAGGAGATGGTCAGGGGCAACACACAGACAATGGAGGGTAAGTTGTCCACAGAGGGCAGGTGGAAGAGGTAGGGGCACAACATGGACAACAGAGGGCAGGTGGGAGGGACACATGCAGCACACTGACCTCAACCAACAGGGGGGATGTGTAGTGGCAGCATAGAGATAATGGAAGGTAGACAGGAGGGGCAGGGCAGCACACAGGCAATGGAACTTATGCAAGACTGGCATAAAGCAGATCATAGTGGGTAGGAAAAAAGGGTAGGAGCTGCAAGTTGACTACAGAGGGCTGGTGGGAAGGGGCAGGGGCAGTATCAGGACAACAAGGGGCAGGAGGGAGGCAGAGGGGTAGCAAGTGGACCAAGTAGTGGGTCAAGAAGTGACAGAAGCAGAACATGAAAAATGGATCGTGTGTGAGAGGGACATGGGCACAATTCCTGCCACGGATGGGCAAGTGGGAAGGAACAGAATCAGCAGACGCACAATGAAGGGTGGACAGGAAGGGGCAAGAGAAGAACACAACCAACAGAGAATGGTCAGAATGGGCAGTGGTAGGAGACAGATCACTGAGAGTCGGAGCTGGCAGGGGCAACAGACAGAACATGGCGGCAGATGGGAGGTGCATGGGCAGCAAACTGACCACAGAAGACTGGCGGGAGGGGAAATGCAGCAGATAGAAAAGGGAGGGTAGGCAGGAAGGGGCTGGAGCAGCTAACTGATCATGAAGGGCAGGAAGGATTGGGGCAGGACACCAGTTGGACAATGTTGGGTTGGCGGGAAGTCAAGGGCAGCACCTGGACAACAGAAGGTAGGTTGGATTGGCAGTGGCTGCAAGCTAAGCATGGATTGAAGGCTGCAGGAGCAAGGACAGCAGACAGACCATGGAAGGCAGGAGGGAAAGAACGGGTGCAGCACATGGACAATAGAGGGCAGGCTAAAAGAGCAAGAGCAGCAAGCTGACCAAAGAAGGCAGATGGGAGGGATAGAGGCATCACACATACAACAGAGGGCAAGTAAAACGGTAAAGAAGCAAATGTGTGTTGGGCGGGGAAGGAAGGAGGGAGAAATGAAAGTATACAGAAGGCAGGAGCATCAAGATGACCACCGCGGCCAGGTGTGTGGGAGGGGACAGGTGCATCACACTGACATTGGAGGGCAAGTGGGAAGGGCAGCACGCTGACCACGGGGGACAGTTGCAATTAGACAGGGGCAGTAGACAGACCACATAGAGAAGGCAGTTGGGGGACAACAGCAGCACACACATACTACAGAGGGCAGACGGGGTTGGCAGGGCAGCCAGCTGAACATGGAGGGCAGACAGGCGGCACCACACAGACCACGAATTGAAGGAGAGCGGTACAGGGTTAATAAGCTGCCCATGTTGGGCGAGAGTAAGGGACAGAGCAGGCTAATGAACCACAGAGGGCAGGCAGAAGGGGCAAGGGCAGCACACAAACAATGTATGGCATGGTATAGGGAAAGCGGGAGCAAGCTAAACATGGAGGACAGGCAGGATGTTCAGAGCAGCAGAAGGGCCATGTAAGGCAGGCTGGAGGAGCAGGGGCTGCAAATGGGCAAAAGAGAACAGATGGGAGGACAGGGGTAGCAAACTGACCATGGAGGTCAGGTGGTAGGAGTAGGGGCAGCAGTTGAGCAATGGAGGGAGGGTGGAATGAGAGGGGCAGCACATGGACAACAGAGTGTAAACAGGAGAGATGGGCAGAGCACAGACAAAGGGGGCAGACAGGAGAGGCACAACAACACAGGACAATTGTCATTTAGACAAACTCCTCGGAATCAATGTGAAGCTCAAGAAGTCCACCTCTTGATATCTCCCACTTCTGAATGCTACTTCAGCACAGACAATTGAAGTGATCAAGTGAGGGAAGAGCGAAGGGGACAGTAGGGAGGGACTCCTGAAAGAAAGAGAAACCAGAACAAGATCCTCTGTCTTCCCATCATATGATCCATCACAAACTTGTGCTCCCTGTACTCTGCATACCTGTAAAAGAAACAATTGATATTGTATTCCTGAGCCCCCTTGATTAGAGTAGATTATAAGATGAGACACATGCAAAATGCTTATGAGACTACTATTCTGTAGGTTTTCCTTAACTGTTAACTCTATAAAACAACTCTGCAAATACCAATGTGCTTTTTGTTTTTTTCTTCACATGGGTTGTTTCGTAACTGTGATCACATCACCTGTTAAGCGACTTAATGTGTGACTCAATCATCAACAAATACTTCAAAGTATAAGATATAAGATGAAGAACAACCTTTCTTAGTGTTACATTTATATACGTTTGTGATCATCACAGTTCAATAAGCGGAGCCTACCTGCATCATGGCAACAGTGTTAAACAAATTCGAAATGCGGAGCCCACCCACATTGTGAGCACAAATTTCACCAAGTTTCAAAATGCAGAGCCCATCCACGATTTTCCTCTACAACAGTAACTGAAGTCACAAAAGCGGAGCCCACCTGCGATCAACACATGTTGATTATCACAGCAGTCAATGGGCTGCGCATGTTCTCAACACACTGAATTTTAACGAATAACACCGCAGCTTAAGTGCCGTTAGCAGGAATAGTTGTGCATGTGCACCCTTACCACATCAAGACTCAGGAACTCAAGCTGTTTAAAGCTAGATTGGATCTCAGATATGTATTCTGCAAGCTGCAGTTCTCCTGCTGCCACTAATTAAACAATAACCAGCTTCATGTGGCAGGGCTGCTTTTATAGTGATTCCCCTACCAAACTTGACTGCTTGCCCAATGATGGGCTACAAAAAAGTGAAGCATCATAGGAAATAAAGTCTGTTTACTCCCAGTGCATGTTGTCCATTAGCAATATTGGGAATAAAGACATTACAGAGGTCATGTGTGCAAATCCACACCATAGGAACACCAAAGGAACCGTTTAGTGAAGCAAACAGCAAGGAAACAGTTTAGTGAGGCAAATGGCATGACAGCCAAGAGTCCACCCCTTGTAAACAGCAAGCAAAATGTTGACCCAACAAAGGCAAAAAACTGTCAGAACTAGCACCCATACCCTTACGCCAGCAAAACAACACCCTCCAAATAATGACCCACAAATCACCACATCAGACATTCAACGGCGGTAAGCCAATGGTGGTGCACACTGCCACAGCAGAAATGGCCACCCAAAACAAGCCAACATTGACCAGTCCAAAAAACCCACACCTGACTCAAATACACACACCACACACACCCAACAACAGCACTATAAAATACACACCCACATCACTTACGATCCTTTTCAAACACAAGAGGACTGCTACACCTTGCGAGGCCAATCCCAGAGAAAACTGCACACACACACACCACAACCACCCATTCATCCGTCATGCACCACACACCACACACACCACCACATCAAAGCACACCATCTGCACAACACACACACCACACAACACCCATGTCTCCAGAAAGGCACCCCCGTTTCACTGATGAGGAGTTGCGAGTGATGGTGGAGAAATAGTCAAGGTAGAGCCACAGCTGTTTGGAGCACAAGTAGAGCAGATCATTGACAGGAAGATGGAGCTATGGCGGAGGATCGTGGACAGGGTAAATGCAGTGGGACAAAACCCACGCACAAGGGACGACATATGGAAGAGGTGGAATGACCTACGGGGGAAGGTGCATTCCATTGCATCAAGGCACCAGCTCGCCATCAGGAGGACTGGCGGTGGACCAACAACTCCTTCCCCACAGTTGACAGCATGGGAAGAGCAAGTCTTGGCAATACTGCATCATGTGGGCCTCACTGAGTAGCTGGAGGACTAGACACTGGTAAGTGAACATTACCAACCTACCACCACCCATACCTGCATGCCATGTCACCCCCTCAGCCTGACTCCCTTCACCACACTCCATCCCACACAGTGCACCACCCCAATTACCACACCTAAATGTCTACCCCTGCATGCCATACCCACTGCAAGCACATTCCTCCCAGCTCTGCATGCACACCCACCAGCAATGCATGGACAACATGTAGAACTACCAATCCCACAATCCATCACCATACACTACCAAAGGTGGGAGGACAACACCAATATCATTGGGAAAGGTAGAAATGTGGAACATGTGACAGACAATTACCCCAACAAATCACTTACATCCTACAGGTGCCCCAGCCCAACCCAATCCCCCACCAGAAGATGCCGTCAGTGATGACAGCAACTCTGGAGGTCTTGATCTGGATGAACTCCCTGGCTCATCTGGGACCACTGGTCAGTCGGCTATCACATCCCACAGCCGGTCCACCACAGGGCACCCCCTAAGACTCAAACACCACAGCAGCAAGCCAGCGCCCCCAAACCTCTGTCCCCAGGACACGTCAATCAGTAGTGTGCCCACCTGTACAGGGACCCGAGTCAACACCACACAGGCAAGAAGATGAAGGTCCTGGTGTAAGTGGGAGTGGGCACACCATTCAGGGAACACAGGCACAGGGGACCAGGGACAGTCGGAGGACAGCTGTGCACCAGGGAGAGGCCAGGCCCAGGGAACCGACTGCCCAGGAGGCCCTCACAAATATACTGGGGGCATACCAACAATCCCAGGACAGGATGGGTCAGGTGATCAACATCATACAAGAGAACCAGTGACTGCAGAGGGAACACCAGGAGGTCATGCAACTAATGCAGGCCTTGAATAACACCATGGCCTCCATTGCAGGGGTGCTGAGTGACATGGCGACCATCATGCATGAGTAAACAACACAGCAGCGGGCCAATTCCACTAGCCAGTGTACTGACCACCCCTCCACATCTGCTACATCTAGTGGACAGAAGGCCCTGCCACAGGACTCACAGGTCACCAGCACCCCTCCCCCTGCAGAAGGTGAACCACCCAGTAAACATTCCCTGCGACCCAGACAGACACCAGAGACAGTTTCCAAGACCACCACCAGGAAATTAGCCCCTCCAAAATGCCCCTCTTGGGTTCCACTGAGTCACCTTGTTCACTTTGGACAGCCATTGCTCTTCTTCCTATGGCCCCATGGACCACTGGACCTGTGCTACAAACAGACTGGGCCACTACACTGAACTTTTCCCAACCATCACCCCACGCTATTGCACTTTCCATTGTTTCTTTGTCATTCAAAATAACACCCTTGAACACAATTTGAGTACTATTTCAAAGAATGGGTGCACACTGCCTACACTAGAGCAACAAATTATGATACTAATGCATCATGGTAAATGCAGTTGAATTTGTAGTCCATTCAAAGAGTAATAAAGTCTTTCAACTCTGTAGGTGCACCAAGTGCTGTATATCTCTGTACACGTGTTTCTGAGTTTAGCCCGTCATCAGCAGGGAGCAGCATGGTATAGGGGCTTGCTTGAAATGCCGCCAAATGGCTTCTCAGGTTTAAGTACCACGCATGGCACACAGGTGCCTCCCAAGGCTTGTCAGCCGTGGCTCAAGGGAGCCGTCAATTAGACAGTTGAAAAGAAAGGGAGCACACTGCCTACACTCCAGCAACAAAGTAAGACCCCAATGCATCACGGTAAATGCAGTTGAATTCGTAGTCCATTCAAAGAGTAATAAAGTCTTTCACCTCCGTAGGTGCATTAAGTGCTGTATATCCCTGTACACGTGTTTCTGGGTTTAGCCCGTCATCAGCAGGGAGCAGCATGGTATAGGGGCTTGCTTGAAATGCCACCAAATGTCTTCTCGGGTTTAAGTAACACTCATGGCGCACAGGTGCCTCCTAAGGCTCTTCAGCCATGGCTCAAGGGAGCCGTCAATAAGACAGTTTCAAAGAAAGAGAGCACACTGCCTACACTCCAGCAACAAAGTATGACCCCAATGCATCATTATAAATGCAGTCGAATTTGCAGCCCATTCAAAGAATAATAAAGTTTTTCAACTCCGTAGGTGCAGCAAGTGCTGGATTCCTGTACACGTGTTTCTGGGTTTAGCCCATCATAATCAGGGAGCAGCATGGTATAGTTGCTTGCTTGAAATGCCGCTAAATGGCTTCTCGAGTTTAAGTACCTCCCAAGGCTCGTCAGCTCGTGTAGTCAAGTCCACAAGGGGTCTGTACATGGGTGACTGCCTCCGCCTCCTATTCCACCGCAGTGGTTGGTATCTAAGTAAGCCAAAAGTAGAACTGGTGTGACAACAGGACCTATGGATACACAAAATCATAGTACACAGAGCATGTATGTATGTAGGACACTAGAATTGTCAAGGTGTGCACAGTTGACACCATTGACGCACATATAAATTCAAAACATGAGTACTAGCAGTGGGAAATGGCAACCGCCTGTCCTGTATGCAGGGACAGGTGGAAGTGACCTCACTCCGCCGGCGTTAGGCGTCATGTCCGAAGGCGGTCTGCATCACCGTGCAATTCCTCATTGGCTAACATGGGGCTCTATGAAGTACAGGAACCTATGATGATCAATGCCGTCGGTGATGGTGTTCACGGCCGTGGACGTGACCGACATTTCCTTTCTACCACTTCACTTGATTCCTGACTTTCCACTGAACAACATTTCCAGTGTGTGCTGCTGTGACCTGTGCCTGGAACCTGCCATGGCCCGTGCTACAGGGGAAAGGGCCCCAGCCTTTACGTCGGAAGAGTTGGAAAGGCTCATGGATGGAGTCCTACCCCTGTAGGGGCAGTTGTATGGGCCTCCAGAACAACAAGTGAGTACATCATGGTTATGTTGCATGCAGCATGGCTGCATGTAGATGTATGTGTGTGCTAGCAGTGTGTTATTTGAGGGGATGGCTGCAGGCAATGTTAATGCAGAGGTACGGGTCATGTGTGTGCTTGATAAGGGGCAAATGCAGTTTGTAAGCCATTTGTGTGACAGGCTGGGTTGTATGGTTCATGGTGTCCTTCTGTCTGTGTTTCCTCTGCAGGTCAGCGCCCATCAGAAGAAGGGGTTGTTGTGTGCCATCGCCAAAGACGTGCTGACCCTAGGGGTCCATAGCTGGTGGAGCATCTACTGCAGGAAACGGTGAGAAGACCTGAGACGCTGGACTCGGAAGACCGCGGCGGCCCAGCTGGGGATGTCCTCCCAACAATGGAGTAGTGCCCATCAGAGCCTGACCCCCCCCCATTGGCCCGCATACTGGCGGTGGCCAATCCTGAGTTGGATGGGCACTTGAGGGCAGCACAGCAGCCACAAGGGGGTGAGTACAGACTTTGTAGCACTTTGAATATGTTGCATGCCATTGGGTTTAGGTGCAAGGTTCTTATCAGTGGATGCCCCAATATGCTGGTTAAGCCATTCTTGCATGGTCCTGCTTAGCTATGTAGGGTGGTATGCAGTTTTTGGTATTGCTAGGTAGCTAGCATACCATGGTAGACAGGGCTTAGTTGGTCCCAGTAGGTGTGCAGATAGTAGTGTTTGGGTTCCTTCCTGCTGTAGTACCTAGGCAATGGTTTGTCACTGTGATCCATACTGCACAATGTAAGTCCCAGGGAGTGATTGTGATGCGTATGCCATCTGTGCTGTTGGTAATGTGATTGACCATGTGCTCCCTTTCTTTCTCCCCCACCCTCTCTACTTTTGTTATCCTGTCCTTGTGTGCATTAGCATCATCTAGCAAAGGAGCAGGGGCACCCGGCCAATGAGGGAACTGCAGGTCATGGAATCCCAGAAGGTAGAGTACACCGACGCCGAGGGGACCAGCGGGTTGGACGGCGAGGGGAGCACCAGGGGGGAGACTGGAGAAATGACTACAGACTCTGATTCCTCCTCTGATGGAAGCCCTCTGGTGGTGGGGGACCCCTCTGGGACCACCCCAGCTACTTTATCTTCCGCCACCCCTGTACCTGGACCGCCCTCCCAGTAGCCCCTCACCTAGTTGCCTGTGCCCACTCACCCAGGATGGAAGGCGTCTCCTTCGACCCAAGCACCTCAGGCCCTACCCCAGTCAGGCCCTGCTGCCCTCAGTGTGTAGGCTATTGACCTCCTGAGATCCATCTCTGTGGGGCAGTCAACCATAGTGAATGCCACCCAGGGGCCTGCATCCAAAATGCAGCAATGCAATGCCTATCTGGAGGGCATTCACAGTGGCTTGGCTGGCCTACAGAGATCGTTTCAGGCTCTGGCCTCCTCTCTGGCGGCAGCCAGTGTCCCTGGTCCTTCCGTCCCCCCTTCCTACCACCTGTTCCCAGTACCATAACCCTCTCCTCCAACCCATCCCACGCACACATTTAGAGAAGCATGTACCCAAAACAACAGACAGGACTCGCACAGACAAGCATAGGCACCACACTTCACTCCACAAGCACACACATAGCCAACAGACAGAAGCACATACAACACCAGCCATTGCCTCCACTGTCTCCCCTCCTCCTCCTCCCTCACAGTCACATCAACACTCACACCTGCATGAACTGCATCATCATTCCCGGGTCCTGCCACCTGTACATCCTTGCCCACAGTCACCACAACAGCACACACCTAGACATGCACCCCACATACCACATGCACAGTCACCACCAAAACCATCACCACCTCATGCAGCACATCCACCTCACTTGCAGACACCACCACAACATACATCCACACGTCCTGTTTGTCCTCCCCCCACCCTGTCTTCCTCCCTCCAAAGACACATAAACACTCCCACTCAGACACCCAAGTCATCCACCTCACACATGCACACTGTCCATGCACCTGCACCCAAGTGCAGCACACCTCCTCCTCCTAGAACCACTCCCATGCCTCCTCCCACACTACCTCCACTGGTCCTAAGAAGCTTTTCCTTTCCCGCCTTGACCTCTTCCCTACACCACCCCCGTCATGCCCGTAAGAGGAAAGCCCCCCCAGCCCAGTACCTCCAACTCCCCCATGTCAGGCTATACCTAGTCAATTAGAAGTTGAGTCTATGAAAAACGAGGTTCTTACTGGGCAAATTAAAGTTTAGTCTGACCATATAATTACGTAAGAAGACATCAGATTTTATGTTTTTGCAGTTAACGCTGCGTCTGAGAATATGATGATTGTACTTGAGCATCAGATGGTCGAGCCTTTGGTGGCATGACCCTTTGCTGACCACTGTTGAACCTTGGGCATATAATGTAGCATCCAGTTTAATATATGTCTGAAAGCTTAAATGGTGTTATACACTTTCTTCTATTTTCTGTTAATATTTAGTTGATTTTATTGTAGGCCTTTTCATGTTCAATGACATCACGTCCTGGAAGGTTAACCAATGTTTAGGTTCGTAAGATCACTTCCTGTGATGTCATAAGGTGTGTTTCAAAGCGTGTGATGTCACTTCCGCCGCGCCTCCCATATTAGGGAAGTGACATCCGTGAGTGGACACTCCTCAACTACAGACTATGTTGCCTACACATGTGAGAATGCAAAAAATACAAGTTTATAGCTTACCACATGAATGTGTAAATGTGAACTTGCTCAAAGTGAGACACCAAATTATTCACTTCCGATGTTGTGTCGGATGCTGTAAAGCTTGCCTGTTTGCATACTACTTGAGGACTGTTTACCCAACGTCCAATTACGTGACTAATACTTATAGTTCTCAATACAGGGATCAATGTATAAGGAATCCATAGATGCAAAGTTGTGAAACTAGGAGGGTAGTGGAACATGCATGACTTTCAATGCACAGGTGGCAAATTTCTGAAAGCTGAAGAAGGCCTGGTTTCACATGTAGCCTGATGTGCAATATACCTACATTGATAGACTTGTGATGGGGAGGCCCAGTAACGTTCCTGAAAACATGACAGAAGGGTCCATAAAAAGAAACACTGAAGGGACTGAATATTCATAAAGTTAAACAAAAAGCTAACAGTACAGGGGTAGTCAGTTGTCAGTGGGATTTCAGATACAGCCACATAAATATGTGATGGGAATATCAAAAAACCTTTATAATAGAATGTAATGTCAAAGGGGCTGATTTAGAGTTTGGCACCGACGTGGTGGATATCCTGTTCACTCTATTACGAGAGCCATAGGATATAATGCACCAATAAGAAGGCAGGCGAGATATCCGTCACAGTTGTAATAGAACACCCCGTGTGCCAATCTCTATATCAGGCCCATAGCTTTGAAAAAAGCAATTCCTTCTTGTCTTTGAGGCCTCTTAGTTATTGGCTTTCGAGTTTTTTGATCAAGTGTGGTTTTTTTTCTAGGGGTGTTTTCTAATGCCCACGACTGGTCTGCTTACCACGTTCAAGTGCCTGATATTTAAGCTGATATATGTCATGTTTATTCTCATAAAAATACATGGCCACTGTGGACTTCATTTTAGCTGTTCGTATATTACTTTTATTTTTTTTCAAAGAGACTTTGATCTTCTGTTCTGTTTCGCCAATATAGATCAGACACAGGAGCCTTTCAATATATAAACCGGAATAGTTCTGGATTATAAACAAAATACATGGTGCAATCAGAGTGCAACTTGAACCTGAGACTAGGGCTTCAGGTGTGTCCAAACTAAAAGGGTATAAATAAGAAGAAAGTATGCTACTTTATTTCACGACACACCATTCCAATAAAGGATTTTTCAGCGATGATTAGCACGGGTGATCAATGTTTATTCATTAGCAAATGAAAATCGTTTTGGAAACCAGGATAGTACTGCATGGTACATAAATAGGTGGTGCAACCAAAGGGTGACATGAATCCAAGCAAGTGGGTGCTTGTTGGATAGATACTGTGAAGTCCAAAGACCAATGGGAGTCACCCTCATCTGCACCCAGATTGAATCAAAGTTTGTATTAACAGGAAAAGTGTGGTTCGCTCATGTTATAGATAAATATTAGTATGTTAATATATTAGAGTGTTCATGTTAGTCTGAGTTGAATGTAACGTATGTTTGTATATAAAAAGTCCTGCCACATACAACACCTTACCCCTGAATTGTAGCTCCATATGGGTTACTGTGTTGGGACACAGAATAACGGTCACAGTCCTCAGGTGCAGAGACCAGCTGGTAGACTCATTGTTCACCTGAGCTACTACTTTGATACATCACAGTGGTTGGACAGTGTAGTGTCAATAACGAATTGGGGATTATGACACTATCCATACATCTCATCCTGAGACATATGGGTGGCCATTACGGGTTTGGTTATCTTAGGACTGGCACCCCGGAGGTGGTGGTCCGACCACCACCAGGCCGGCGGTGCAGTCTGCCATATTATGACAGCGGCGGTGAACCGGATGTAACACAGCCAGTTCACTGCCAGTACCGCCAGTGCGGTCCGACCTCTGATGACGGCGGTTGCTATCTTCAGGCCGGCAGAAAGGACCTTACCGCCCACTGTATTACGGGTCAGCAGAACGCCACGGTTTGGGGGATGGTCCGACCGCCACCCAACAGCTGGCAGAAAGGAGCAGTATTTAAGGAAACACTCGCCGTAGGGAAACAGACAAGGCTACTGACGACATGGAATGTGAACTGGAGATCTTCCCAATGTTGTACCTTGCCATACACCTCCAGGACTTGCAGCATCAAAGAAGACAACAACGGTGAGTACACCCACCTAGCACACAAGGGAGAAAGGGAATAACTATACACCCACACACAACATACACCTGACACCAACTGCCAAGCCCACACACACACACAAACTAACACCCGTACCCATACACACACACACATCCACATACAAACACAAGCACACAAACTACACACACACACACACAACCAAAATACACACCATGCCCAACACACAATTCACTCACACACCAAACGATACCATACGTAGACACGCCACAACACTCATACCCAGCCACATGGCCCACACACAAATTGACCACAAATTCACGAGTGACACAGACATCAGGTAGCAGACAGGCATACCAGATACACACACACGGCACACTACCACAAGTGCTATCCACACATACACAGGTACAATACCATGACGCCGTCATCCATACCACACAGTCTTCCCACACCATGTACAACAACTAAACACTAATCACAATCATGTACCCACACACACCATCAGCAGCAACTCCGAAACTCACCACTACACATACACCAATCCTCACTCAAATACAGACAGACAGAGGCAAAGCTATGAACATAAAAGCTGCTACACAATCAGAATACACATGCACAGATCATGAAAATGATAAACATACCTGTGTACAGGAGCCAGCCATATTCAAAGGCAGCACAACTGAATGATAATTGCACCAACAGTGCACGTTGGCCAGATATATTTTAGTCAATAAAGACATGGTAAATAAATAAACTATGTACAAGAGATGCCCAATGGGCAGACCAAAGGTCCATGTCCCATAGGCACCAAAGTGCTAACAAAGGCCCCAGCTTGACTCCTGACACGACCATTGCCATGACAGGGCAGGGGCATCAGTGGGGTAGGCAGTCACCTCAGGGTGTAGGGGGTGGTGGTGGGGGCTCAGGTTTGGAAAGGGGAGGCTTGCCCTTAGGCTTGGGAGTGGGTTCTGGTTTGGACTTTGATGTGGATGGGGGAGAGTGGGCTCAGACCAGGGGTGGGAGCTGGATCAGACTTCTTCACAGTCTTCTTTTTGGCTGGGGAAGGGGCATGGGAACCAGAAGGGAGGTCCTGGGAGGTCACAGAAGTGGAGGGACTTGTTTTGGGGGGGCCAAGGGAATGCTTTGGGACAAGACAGGGTGGGCCCGGAGGTTCAAACAGGTCAATTCGGTAAAGGAAATGTTTTTAGGAGCAGGTGGAGGGGCTGTGGAAACAGGTTTGGGAGTGGAGGTAGAGGGAGTGGTTCTAGGACATGTAGATTTGCTGGACTTGGATGCAGGTGTGTGCTGAGTCTGCTTGTGTGAGGTGGATGAATGTTGGGTGGCAGAGTGGGGTCGTTTATGTGTTTTGGGAGGAGGGGGGAAGAAAGGGTGGGAGACGACAGGCAGGTCATGTGAATGTATGTTGGGGTAGTGTCTGCAGGTCTGGTGTGTGTGCTGCACGTATCAGTAAAGGTTTTTGTGGTGAGTGCGGGTGTGGTGTCTGGGTGCATGTCTGGGTGACTGCTGTTGTGGTGACTGTAGTCAAGAGTGCAATGGGGGCAGGATCTGGAAGTGAGGATGTAGTGATGGTGGGTGTAAGTGGTGAGATCACTGTGAGGGAGGAGGTGGTGGGGGACACAGTGGGGGAAGTGACTTTTGTAGTGTTTACAGGAGAATGTTGAGTGTTTGCATGCCTGTGGTGTGATTTATGGTGCCTGTGTTTGTCCTTGTGTGCCTTGTGTGTTGTCCTCGGTGCATGATGGTCGGATTGTGTGCTTAGGATGGGTGAGGGGAGAGGGGTGCTGGATGGGGCAAAGGTGGTTGGAGGGGTGACGGAAGTACTAGGGGACACTGGCTGAGGCCAGAGCCTGAAACATTCTCTGTAGGCCAGACAAGGCACCGTGAATGCCTTCCAGGTAGGCATTGGTTTGTTGCATCTTGGATGCGAGGCCCTGGATGGCATTCACAATGGTTGTCTGCCCCACAGAGATGGATCTCAGGAGGTCTATAGCCTCCTCATTTAGGGCAGCAGGGATGACTGGGGCTGTGGCAGAGGTGCCTGGGGTGAACGAGACACCCACCCTAATAGGTGGGCGGGCATGGGCAAGTCAGTGGGGAGTTACCGTGAGGGTGGTACTGGTACTGAGGGTGCCAGAAGATGATCTTGCTGGGGTGGTCCCAGAGGGGTCCACCGCCACCAGGGAGCTGCCATTGGTGGATGAATCAGAGTCTGATGTTGCAGTTGTTGTAGTCTCCCCTAGTGCTCCCCTCGGCCTCCAACCCACTGGTGCCCTCGGCGTCGGTAGACTCTGCCTTCTGGGTCCTGTGGGCTGCAGCATCCCTACTCACCAGTGCCTCTATGCCTTCACCTGATGATGCTAATGCACACAAGGACAGAAGAGGACAGGGACAGGGAGGGCGAGACAGAAAGGGAGCAGGGTGTAAGTAACAAAAAAATCTGCTGTAAGACCCCCAATCAGAACACGGTTGCCTACCACCTGACCTCACTTAAGTCTACTCAGAACAGGAATGTGTCATAAATAGGGATTACAGCGGCCTCATTGGAGTTCAGTACACTGACAATGCTGTACTTCATAATTATATGGACATATCCTGCATTAAAAACTGAAGACTACATTTAATAGTCAGATGAAAGGGCTACCACTACATGACTTTACAAGAGAACAGCGACTACACTTGAATAACAGCTCTACCCAATTAAGACATTACCTTGGTACACAGACCACCTACATAGCAAAGTAACTAACCTCGGACATTAAGCTGACCACCTGCATACTCTGACATCTAAGTGTCTCTGAAACAGCATACCATCTCACCATCATCTACAACCTACTCACTACATTTGGCAGTAAGAACAGTGTGAGTACTCACCCCCTTGTGGCTGCTGTGCTGCCTTCAAGCACCCATCCAACTCTGGGTTGGCCACTGCCAGTATGTGGGCCACTAGGGGGGGTCAGATCCGACGTGCACCCCTCCCTCGTTGGGAGGCCATCCCCAGCTGGGCCTCCGCGATCTTCCGGGCCCGCGTCTCAGGTCCTCCCACCATTTCCTGCAGTGGGTGCTCTGCCGCCTATGGACTCCCAGGGTCTGCACTTCCTTTGCAATGGCTCACCACAGACCCTTCTTCTGATGGGCGCTAACCTGCATGGGAGACTCACCACCCGCATGCTGATATAGGGTACAAACTTAATGACAGTATTCCAGCATACATTCCATCATATTGCTACAAGTACATATATGGCCTATCTCACTACTCCTATTCGCTTGGTCATCCAACATGCACCTACAGCAATCACTCTCATTTCAAGTACTCTGCTAATCCACTCACCTGCTCTTCTGGTCACCCATACAACTTTGCACACAGGGTAGGACCCCATCCACAAGCTTGGTGAGCTCCTCCTGGGTGAAGCCTGGGGCCCTATCCCCTGTTGCACATGCCATCATCGCAACCAGATGCAGGACACAGCAGCACACGCGGTGGAGTTATGTTGTGTTGAGGTTCAGGAGCCAAGTGGCAAGGAGAACAAAATATTGGGGTGACAACCGCGGTGGTGAGCACCGTCACTGCCAGTGTGCTCATGATTGGCCTTGTTCCCCATCGACACCAATGTTAAGCAATGAGGAATTGCACAGCGGCACAGACCGCCTGACGCCATGACGACTAACGCCAGCGGAGTGATGTCATTTACATCTGTCCTCTGCATGTAGGACAGGCAACTGCCATTTTAATAGAAAAATGTTTCTAACTTCACTATGTACACACCGTCCATGCTGTAATATTGTAATGTGATTCATTGGTACATCAGTCACACAAAGCAATACATGTTATATACGTGATGTGTGGCATTAGTTGGATGCATATGTATGTTGAATCACACTGTCATGACTCATAGATTGTCACAATGTATGCTTTCAACAACCCTTCCATTTTTGGAAGGCTAAAATATTGCAGTTGTGGGTGCCAATACATCATTCAGAATGTTTTGTGATTGTGACAAATATATTTTAGACACCAACTCATGTGGAGACTGAGGAATGCACTGGCGTACCGGCTCCTAGTTAACCTGGCAACCAAGGAGGAACGCCACATTTTACTGATCTACTGTCTGAACAGGATGACAATTCGTGAACTGTGTGCTCAATTGGAGCCAAATCTGCAATCAGCTCTACGTAATCCCTATGCTATTCCTCCAACTGTACAGGCACTATCTGTGCTACATTTTTTGGCCACTGGGTCATTTCAGGTGACATTGGGCTTGGCAACAAGTGTGTCACAGCCAATGTTCAATAATATCTTGAGGGATGTCCTCACTGCCTTGCTCAAACACCTCCGCAGTCACATAAAATTTCCCCACAGGGCTGATTTGCCCACTGTGAAATGAACAAGTGTATAGGAATGGGAAAAGTTATCACTCAACAAATGTGCAGGTGGTGTGTCTTGCAGACCAGTACATCTCCCAAGTGACTGACAAATTTCCAGGATCTGTGCATGACTCCTACATTTTAAGGAACAGCAGTGTCCCACACATGATGGCGCAACTACAAAGAGAAAGAGCCTGGCTTGTACGTGAGTATGAAGTCATATGAAAGTAAATAACAAGCTGCCTTTCATTCTCTTTACTCTGTTCACAATGGTGATGTGGGCTATGTTTGCCCAATCTTCCAAGGTGATTCTGGATATCCTATCCTATCTTGGCTGTTGACACCAGTGAGATATCCCGGGACAGAGGGTGACAATTGCTACAATGAGGCACATGGCAGGATAAGAAGAATCATCAAGAGGACGTTCGGACTACTGAAGGGAAGATTCCAGTGCCTGCATATGTCTGGCGGGTCCCTGTGCTACTCCCGCAACAAGGCTTGTGAGATCATCGTGGCCTGCTGCATGCTGCACAGTTTTGGCACTGAGAAGGCATGTTCCATTACTAGAAGAGGAGGGAGGATCCAATCCACTGGTGGAAGCAGAGGGGACAGAGGACAGCGATGAAGAAGGGGAGGAGGATGATGTTAACTCCAGAACTCAGCTCATTCAGCTCTACTTCCAATGAGTATAAGGTACAATTTGCCCTGTGTTTCCACCACCTTTACATTCATATGTTTCTTCTCTATTCTGATGTGACACTCACTGGTCAGGGCAGTGCAGTGTGGGTGTGTCAAAATGTGTGTACAGTCACTGGATCTTTACTGCTTCATGTTTATGAGTACTCAAAGAACTATTTACATACAAGTTATGTGTGCCACACTTTGATTCCATGACTTCTAATCTGTGAACTGTTTGTACATGCTGAGTGGAAGGAAGAATGTGACCCTGTTTTGCAGTCACTGTTATGCCTTCAAGATATCCTCAGTACCGGCAAACCCACCTGGAATCCCTCACATTTTGGGTGGTGCAAAACTAAGCTGTTGTAGGTGACCTCTACAGGTGTACATTTCTGCAGCGCTGCAATGTAGAGTTACTGTGTTGTGTGTAGTGCAGATTACACATAGGAAATACTTGTAAGTGAACATGTAAATGTACTCTGACGATTATGTTTTACTTTTCTAACAAAGTAGGTACATGTTATTAGCAATAAATGTAGCTAAATGTGAGGTACTTTTTTGTTACTCAAAGGTCTTGCTGTGGTGGAATTCCCTTTCCCATGCCTTCCTAATGGAGGAATTTGACATGCTTGGTGATAGTGTTGGGAACCCACTTCTTCACATTTGGACAAGTACATCTCTGCATACTATCACGCTAGCCAATAAAGAGTTCATTATCAAATTTTGACGTAGAAAACAGTTGTTCTGAAAATGCATGCAAAGTGAATAAAGCACAAATACATTGGCTGTGATTTAACAATGTTTATTTGGTTGTTCAAAAAAGGGATGGAGAAGTGCAAAGGAGTGGGGAGATGCTGAACAAAATAGTCAGTGTAGTGTCCAAAGCTGTTGGTAGCACAGGTGCAGAGTCCATGGGAGCATATACAAATAGAGCAATGAGAGTAGAAAGTCAACAAGGTGTCTCAGTGGCACCCAAGGGAGACAGTTCAGGAGAGGCTCACTTCCTGGCGGTGGGTTTGGTCTTGACTACAGTCTTTGAGGGATGTCTGGCTTGCCGGCACGTTTGCGTGGGGGTTCCTGGGCTACTGAGGGAGGGGTGCTGATGGCCTGTGAGTCCTCTGGCAGGGTCACCATTCCACTAGCAGCAGCAGTTGTAGAGGGTGGGGGTGTATCCTGGCTAGTGGAAGGGGCCTGCAGGTGGGTGGAGAACTCACGCAGTACTGCTGTCATGTCCTGTAGCACCCCTTTCATGGAGGCCATGGTGGCATTGTGGGCCTGCCATTGCTCCTTGGCTTCCTGATGGTGTTCCCTCTGCAGCCTCTGGTTCTCCTGTAAAGTGGCCAGTATCTGGCCCATCCTGTCCTGGGAGTGGTGGTATGTCCCCAGGACTTGGGAAATGGCCTCCTGGTCAGTCATTTCCCTGGTTTCCCCCCCCCCTCCGGCCCACAGATGCCCTCCCAATGGCCTTTGGCCCCTGTGCCTGTGTCCCCAGCACAGTGTGCCCCCTCCCACTTGCACCAGGACTTTCATCGTCTTGCATGGTAATTGGTGGTGACTTCGATCCCTGTACAAGTGGACAGACTGTAGATGTCCTGGAGACACTGGTTTGGGGGCATTGGGTCACAGCTGTAGGTGTGGTGGCTCAGTTGTGGGGGTCTGGAGGGTGGCCTGGGTGGGGCTTTTGGAGGGTGACTGATCAGAGGTTCCTGATGGGCCAGGGTGATCATCCAAATCCAGACATCCCGATGGACTGTCATCAATGGGGCCTTCTACAGCTGGGGGACTGGCACTTCCTGTCACCTCCTGGCGGCTGGCATTAGCAGTAGTATCTGTGGAGAGAAAGTGCATTTTATTGTGTGCCTTGCAGGATTTTGACTGTGTTTCAGCAGCGTGGTTGCAGTATTCACATCCTTCTGCGGATATGGCATTGACAGTCAGGTAGGTATCTATTTTGGAAATTAATTTTGTGTTTTACACTCAAGCATTAGCAGTGGCATGTCTTTCCTTCTGTCGATGGTCTCTATCCTGTCATTGCCATGTCCCTGTCAGCAGTTGCCACCTATTTGCTGTGCTTTCATCCTGATTCATCTGCATGCATGACTCCCTTTTGGATGGCTGTTTGTGCATAGTTATTTGAGGGATGGGTGCTGCATTGTGGGACTTGTAGTGTTTCAAGCATTACATGCAAGGAGTGGTGATGTGTGCACAGACTTTGGTTAGGTGTCAGTGGTTGGCTTGGACATGCAGGGGATATGGGAATGGGTGATTGAGGGAGTGGGATGGGTATGCTATAGGGTGTTTTGGGGTAGTGATAAGGGGAGGGGAAGACATGCCTTACGGGTGTACATTGTGGGAGGGGTGTGTTAGTGACTTACCAGAGTCCTGTCCTCCAGTGAGTCCAGTGAGGCCCTCTGGATGCAGGATAGCCAAGACCTTCTCCTCCAAGTCGTGAAATCCAGAGGAGGAGGTGGGGGCCCACCGCCAATCTTGTGGATGGAAATCTGGTGATGTGATGCAATGGAACGGATCTTCCCCCTCAGGTCATTCCACCTCTTCCTGATGTCGTTCCTAGTGCGTGGATGGCTGCCCAATGAATTCACCTTGCTGATGATTCTTTGCCACAGCTCCATTTTCCTAGCTATGCATGTCTGCTGGACCTATGCACAGAACAGCTGTGGCTGTACCCTGACTATTTGGTCCACCATGGTCCGCAAGTCCCTGGTGTGTTATGTGTGGGTATGAGTGCTGTGGATGTAGTGGAGTGGTGTTGTTTGGGAAAGTGGAGTGTGTGTGAGTTAGTGGAAGGGGTGGAGGTGTTGTATGGTGGTGTTGTGGGATGCTTACTTGTGTGTTAGTGAGTTGTGTGGTTGTGGGGCGTCTGGGGTGTGCAAGAGTGTATGTTGGGTGGGTGGTATTATCTTGCAGGTAGCTGGGAGTGGTATGGCAGCAGGTAGGTGTTGCAAAGGATTGTGGATGTTGTAGGTGTGTGTTTTATAGTGGTGGGTGTGTGAAGTGTGTGTATGTGTATCAGGTGCGGGGTTTTCAATTTGTCCAGTGTGGGGTGGGGTTGGAAGGGTGTTCATTTTTTGCCGTGGTGGTCTGTACGGCCAATGAAGACCGCCGTTGAAAGACCGCTGTGCTGATTTGTGAGTCGTAATTTGGAGAGTGTTTTTTTGTTGGCGTGGCGGTTGCCAAACCGCCTCTTTGCCGACGTTGTTTGGCCTGGCACTGTGAGTAAAATGGCTGTTTTCTGGCGGTTATTTTTTTGGGCTGGTAATACAGCGGTAAGTTTACCGTCTCCATGGCAGTCTTTTGACGGCCCGCCAGCTCGGGTGTCGGCGGTAAATACCGCCGAACTCATAATGAAGGGCATGATGTCACATACACACTTGCAAGTCTCGCAGTAATATAAATCCACTAACACAGCCCACACACACTATATATTCATAGGTTACTTGTTACGACTATATAAATCACACAGACATTTTCATGTCACATCAAAACATACAATGTGTAGTGTACAAATGAAACGTTATAAATGCTGTGAAATTGCAATCACACATCTTAATAAACACATACTTCTAAATGCATTTTCAGCATTTAATTTTCTTTAAATTTTATTTAACACTAGGGATACTTTCAGAACCACAGGTGTGTTTCCCTTTGTCTTTTCTGCCATACCTATTTAATTTGCCTAAGTACCAGATTTCTCTGGCTCTTCTGTATTGGCAGAGAACTCCATAGCAGCAACAGTAAACTTCACAGTCTAATATAGTCCGTAGTCTACCTTAGCCTACTGTGACAAACAGGATATGGCACATAGGAATTAGGGCCCTCATTATGAGTTTGGCGGTCGCACCTCCACGTGCGTGGCGGTGTAGACCACCGTATTATGAGTACTGGGAAGGCACCTGCAGAACACAGTCTAGTTTCCGTCTGGACCGCCATTGTGGATTGACCGCTGTTGCCGGCGGAAGGCCTCTTCAGGTTGCTGGTCAGGCAGTTTCCACCCACGGTATTACAGGTTGCACACCACCAAGAATTCCGGGCGGTCTAACTGCTGCGAAAGCCATGGCGGGATCGAACAACATAAAAGGAAGCACTCACCTTCTGGAACACATGCACGTCCATAGGCGCCATGGCACGTGAATTGCAAGTCTTTCCAAAGCTCCTGCTGGCCATTGACATCCAGGACCAGCAACGCCTACATAGATACCAGCCATAAGTACCGCAGCCTAGCACACACTAGAGGGAAGGACATTAGTACACACACACGCACAAACGCACAGTCACCACACACACATGTGGAGGAAAGCCAGGACAAGCTATGCAGCATCAACACCAACTGTGCCGTTGCAGATAAATATAATTTGATATTTTTAAATTTTAATTAAAAAAACTATTCACAAAATGGCACAAGGGCCAGTGCATGTGTGTCCAAATGTCCAGGGCACACTGTGCATACGAGTACCCAACTTGACTCCTGACTGCAATGTGCAGACCTCCACAGGGCAAGGGCATCATTGGGGCATGCATGCACCACAGGGATGGGGGGGTAGGGCATGTGTGATCAGGGTTTGGATGGGGGTCCCTCCTCTTGTCTTTTAGGCTTCCCCTCCTCTCTGTCCTGTTTTTGGGGGGACACCTTAGCATTGCCCCTCTTTCCTGCCTTCTTTGGTGGGACAGCGGTGGGTGCTACAACAGCAGGGGACCCAGATGGAGTGGTCCCAGGCCTGGAGGTGTGAGGGGCAGGTCTGCTTGTTGTGGCAGCACTGCAGACTGCTGTCTGGTGGGCATGACTCAGCCCAGAGGAGGACAGGGAGGTGGAAGGCAGGGGTCTGGGAAGGTGTAGCAGGGTGTTTGGGGGAACAGGTGTAGGAGGCTGGCCTGGTTTGTAGTGGGTACCTTGGGTACCTCCACCTTATAACAGGTCCAGTTATCCCTTATTAGTGAAGTAGTAGTGTTCTAGCAGTATAGGCTGATAGAGGTAGCTATAGCAGAGCAGCTTAGGCTGAACTAGGAGAAATACAAAGGTCATGCAATACTACTTATAGTTACACAGTACTTCTACACAAGCAAAGACAATCCTCAGTGTTACCAAAAATAAAGGTAGTTTATTTGGGTGACACAGTACCACAAATATCTTAGAGGCAATACTCCTTCTGGAGGTAAGTATTATACACAATATATACACTAGACACCAAAATAAGGTAAGTAATTAGACATAGGATAGTGCAAACAATAGGAAATGCTATAGAATGCAAAGGGAGAAAATAGGTCTGGGGCAACACAAACCATATACTAAGAAAGTGGAATGCGAACCACAAATTCCCCCCTAGACAAGTGTAGTGTGTGCAGAATCACTGGGAGAGTAAGAATACAGTAAAGGTAAGTAAATTACCCCACACCAGACCCAGAAAAGCAGGAGTAAAGTACTGTAAGTTTCCTTAGGACACACTACACATCGTGATTGGAATTACTGCAATAACCAACTAAGTCTGCAAACAACAACTGCTGGATTCCTGGACCTGAAGACCTGCAAAAGAAGGGGACCAAGTCCAGAAGTCGAAAGAAGTTCCAGGAAGGAAAGGAGCCCCTGACAACCCAGAAAAGGGTGCAAAAAAAGAGCCCCCGGTTGGACGAAGACTGCAGAAATGCACCCTAGGAGGATGCCTGCGGGTTCCTGCATGATGTAATGGATGTCCCACGATGTGACGATGGATGCAGATTGATTTCGTGTTGGAAGTCACCAACAAACCTTGGTTAGGACAAATGTGCATTTTGCATCAAAATGGCGCTGGTTGGACCCAGGAGGGACCTGGGGGCCTCAACTCTGTGTGAGGAGGAAGTGGAGGCTCTCAGCATGTTAGAGAGCCTTCAGGATGCAAGCCAGCATCCACAGGAGTCCAGGGACATGGGGACAAAGGAGGTGCAAAATGCGGTTGGTGCAGCACTGCAAAGAAGGGTCTCAAGCTGCTGGAGGTCAACTCAGCGAGTTGAGCGTCACAGGATAGAGTGCTGGGGACGTGGGCCAGGCTGTGCACAAAGAAATTTTGCAAATAGGGCACAGAGGCCTCAGGAGGTGAAGAAGACGCAGTGCACAGGAGTACTGTCGCCCTCAGGGAAGACACAGTCTTACCTCCTCCAAATTGCTTCAGCAGGACCTCAGGACAGTCTGTATCGATGGGGTCCACCCTCTGTGTTTCTAGGAGCATGCTCATTACTGTGAGAGGAGTCCAGGTGCACCGGTCATCGACTTGGAAGGTGTCTGCATGAGCAGGGGAGTGACTCCGTCACCCCACGGGAGGTTTCTTTGGTCCTTCTGGTGCAGGGCGAAGACAAGGAGTCCTCAGAGCGTGCACACCATGGAAACTGTTGCAGTTGCTGGCTGGAGCTGAAGTTGCAGAAGAAAAGTATTCCTTGTGGATACTTTGTTGCTATTACAGCGGTTCCTGGAGCAGGCTGCAGTTGATCCGAGGTCAGAGGATGAAGTAGTAGTTGCAGAGGATTTCTGATGGAAACTTGCAAGTAGAATCTGAAGAGAACCCACAGGAGAGACCCTAAATAGCCCTGAGAGGGGAAGTGGCTACCTTATCAGGTATGGACCTATCGTGAGGGGTCTCTGACATCACCTGCTGGCACTGGCTACTCAGAGCCCTCCAGAGTGCCCCCACACCTTTCAAAGCATGATGGCTGCAGTCTGGGACACACTGGAGGAGCCAAGGGCACCACCCTTAGGGTGGTGATGGACAGGGGAGTGGTCACTCCCCTTTCCTTTGTCCAGTTTCGCGCCAGAGCAGGGGAGAAGGGGTCCCTGAACCGGTGTAGACTGGCCTATGCAAGGAGGGCACCATTTGTTGCCTTCAAAGCATTTCCAGAGGCTGGGGGAGGCTACCCCTCCCCAGCCTTTAACACCTATTTCCAAAGGGAGGTGCAACACCCTGCTCTCAGACAAAATGCTTTGTTCTGCCTTCCTGGGACTGAGCTGCCCGGACCCCAGGAGGACAGAACCCTGTCTGTGTAGTGGCAGCAGCTTTAGCTGCAGTGCAAGCCTCAGAGAGCTGGTTTGGCAGTACTGGCGGTCCATGGTGGAGCCCCCAGGATGCATGGAACTGTCTCATCAATACCAGATTTGGAATGGGGGACAATTACATGAGCTTAGCACCTTACATGGCCATATTCAGAGTTATCATTGTGAAGCTACATATAGGTATTCACCTATATGTAATGCACACGTGTAATGGTGTCCCCGCACTCACAAAGTCCCGGGAAATGGCCCTGAACTATGTGGGGGCACCTTTGCTAGTGCAAGGGTGCCCTCACACTTAGTAACTTTGTACTTAACCTTCAGCAAGTGAATGTTAGACATACAGGTGACTTATAAGTTACTTATGTGGCTGTGAAATAGTGTGTGCACTATTTCATGCAGGCTGCAATGGCAGGCCAGTGGAAGGGTTTGTCTGAGCTCCTTATGGGTGGCAAAAGAAATGCTGCAGCCCATAACGATCTCCTGGAACCCCAATGCCCTGGGTAAATAGGTACCATATACTAGGGACTTATAAGGGGGGGTCCAGTATGCCAATTGAAATTGGCAAATGAAGTCACTAGCCTATAGTGACAAATTTAAAAGCAGAGGGAGCATAGGCACTGAGGTTCTAATTAGCAGAGCCTCAGTGCCACAGTCAAGCACTATACAGACACACACATTAGGCCATTAACTATGAGCACTGGGGTCCTGACCAGCAGGATCCCAATGAGACAGGCAAAGACATACTGACATACAGGTAAAAATGGGGGTAGCATGCTAAGGAAGATAGTACTTTCCTACAACAGGGACTAGATGGGGGAGAACAGGTAAAACTCCCTTTTTAGGGGCAGCAGGTAGGTTTTGGGTAAGGTGTTTGGGAGTGGCGGGAGAGGGGATGGTTGATAGGTGTGTACGTGAATGTGGTTTGGGTGCTGGTGCGTGGGTTGATGATATGTGTGCGGGGTGTGTTGGGTGGATGAGTGTGGGCATATAGGTGTACTGGTGTCACAGTGTCCTTTCCTCAGGATCTGCACGTTGCTGAACAAAAGGCCCACCTTCCGGAGTCACCAACTCAGAAACCTATTATAGCACAGAGTTATGATGAAGCCAGTCGGGGGGAAGGGAATTAGGGTAGGGAACAGCAGGGAGAGAGATCTGAAAAGAAAAGGTTAGAATAAAAATGCATTTGCTCATTCATAGAAATGTAACTCATCAATAGACTCTTGACTAAATGCGTCTCCGAGATATCAGATGGAGACCCCTTTTGAAATGAGGGCAAAGCCCCTTCTTTGAAACACGGAACAAGAATAAACCACGACCTCAGAACCAAGAGATGGCAAGAGCTTTGGATTATGATTATACTTAGAATATCAATCCTGTAACATCTATGCATTCACAACATAAACCTTTGATCATGACCTAGAAAATCTCAAAGAATTAAATATGCTTTTCACATCTTATGCTTTTCAAAGAACAATGAAAACTACGATTTGCTTATCTCCAAAAATGCTTTCACATTCACAACTATAAAGGCCGAACAGTTTTTAATCATTGAACTTGAAGCGCTTTACTTATAATACCAGGAAGCGCTTTTACTTGTCTTGCCTTAAAGCGCTACGCTCATTATGCTGAGGCGGCGCTTTTACTCAAGTGGCCTGAATCACTTTGATTGATGTGGCAAAAGAACCTTTTACTCCTGTGAATTGAAGCGCTTTGATTGTCGTGCCAAGAGCGCTTTACACTTGTGGACTGAAGCGCTTGAATTGCCATGCCAAGAGCACTTTACACCTGTGGACTTAAGCGCTTGAATTGCCGTGCCAAGATCTCTTTACATCTGTGAACTGAAGCGCTTGAATTGCCGTGCTAAGAGCGATTTACATCTGTGAACTGAAGCGCTCGAATTGTCGTGCCAAGAGCGCTGTACATCTGTGAACTGAAGTGTTTGAATTGCAGTGCCAAGAGCACTTTACATCTGTGAACTGAAGCGATTCAATTGCCGTGCCAAGAGCACTTTACATCTGTGAACTGAAGTGCTTGAATTGCCGTGCCAAGCAAGAGCGCTTTACATGTGTGAACTGAAGCGCTTGAATTGCCGTGCCTAGAGCGCTTTACATCTGTGAACGAAACAATTTAATTGCTGTGCAAAGAGTGCTTTACACCTGTGCTCTGAAATGCCTTTGATCGTTGCCCCAAGGCCGCTGTACTCTGGAAACTGAAAATGCTTTGCTCGCTGTGCTAAGGGACGCTTTACCTTTAAAAGTAACAACTTCCTCCAAAATTTGATTCATCAAGGCCTTACCACTACGAGTATGACCTACTCGTTTTTGAGTTTTTGAATGCACCATGGATACTTCGTTGGATGTCACTCTGCCATTCAGGAACTCTGCTCTTCTTCAGAGAAACCCCCACAAGGTCTGACTGCATCGAAGTCTTCAAAATAGTGAGCAACGTGCTTGGGTGTGGCTGGGCTTTATAGGTCTGCCACACCCCAAGACGGCTGCTGCCTCTAAAAACATGGGAATTGTAGTCCCTTCATGGAAGAGCACTGATAAGTGCATCTTGTCCACCAATGTCCTGAACCTGCAGCTCTATGAGCTTTGCCACAGGGCAGACAACGCTGATGGCCACCTTTGGAACAAGAGGGGATGATAAGTGGTGCGCATAAAGCACTGCAAAGCCGCGCAGCGGAGTTTCGGGCGAGACCTGGACAGCGCATGGCCTTATTCCTGACAACTGGGAGGAGGAGAGGAGGAGACACAGGGAGACGGCAGGGGGGATGTGTGAGGGAATGTTGGGGTGGTGTGTGCAGGTAGGGTGGATGTGCTGCATGTGGTTGTGTTGACTGTTGTGGTGCGTGCAGATATGGTGTATGGGATGCATGTATGGGGGTCTGCTGTTGTGTTGACAGTGGCAGTGACGGAACATGTGGCTGTACCTGGGACTGATGATGTGGTGTCTGCAGGTGTGAGTGACGATGTGAATGTGAGGGGGAGGAGGTGGGGGAGTCACTGTAGGGAGTGGATGTTGTTTTGTGTGCGTTTGAATGTTGTCTGTGTGCATGGCGGTGGTGGCGTTTGTGGTGCATGTGTTTGTCCTTGCCCTCTAGGTGTGTTGGAGGGGATGCATGCTGGTATGAAAGTGTGCTTTGGATGGGAAATGGGAGAGGGATGTGGGAGTGGGAACAAGTAGTTGGAGGGGGGGGGCGACAGAAGAAGGAACACTGGCTGCCGTCAATGAGGAGGCCAGAGCCTGAAACATTCTCTGAAGGGCAGACATGGAACCGTGAATGCCTTCCAATTAGGCATTTGACTGTTGCATCTGGGATGCCAGTCCCTGGATGGCATTCACAATGGTTGTCTGCCCAACAGAGATGGACCTCAGGAGGTCAATAGCCTCCTCAATGAGGGCAGCAGGGCTTCCTGGGGCAGAGGTACCTGCAGCGAAGCAGATGCCCACCCTCCTGGGTTATCGGGCACGGGCAACTGGGTGGGGAGCTACGGGGAGGGCGGTGCTGGTAAGGGGGTGGCTGACAAGGATGGTGCAGGCATAGGGCCTGAAGGTTCCATCACCACCATGGAGTCGCCATCGGAGAAAGAATCTGATGATGGTGTAGTTGATCCCGTCTCCCCTGTGGTGCTCCCTTCACCCTTCGTCCCACTTGTCCCCTCGGCTCTGCTGGTCCTCCTAGGTCCTGTCGGATGCAGCTTCCCCACTCGCCAGTGCTCCTTCTCCTTCACCAGATGATGCTGATGCACACAAAGATAAAGGAGGAGTGGGAGGGACAGTGAGAGACACAGTGGGAAAGAGAGAGACAGGGAGCAATTGGTCAATGCCAGTGCAACAGCCATTCACAAGTCACTACAACATACTCTAATGCCATGTCATTACATGCCATGCCCTCACTAACACATGCAACTCCCATAACAGACCATGTGTGCCACCACAGTCATGCACATGTGTTCCACTTATGCTGACACACATTCAATCCTGTACAGGATGAAATCCATACCCTCAACACATGGCTGTACTAGCCCATTGGGTCATGGCTCTTTACGATCACAAGTCCCGAACTTAAATACCCTACCGGCATTTGGAGGCATACATGCACAGCCACATAACCCATGCACATATAGATGTGTGATGTGAAACTTCAGACTTCGAAGACTACACATACACCACATGTCAGCAGATGACAGATAGGGATATGGCCCCAGCCACACTGTTTGGATAGTTGGGAGTACAATGTGTGTGAACTCCAGAAGGAGGGACCCTGTCCACATCAAATACCCTGCTCATCTACTATACAGTTGCCACGTCATTGATACTACTCAGCAGTTAAGTTTACCTCAACTCACATCCTGCACAGCATTTGAACACATGTATGTAGCACATGCAGCCTCTATGTATCCCAAGCCTAGTCCGACAGTAGCTACCTAGCACACATTCCACAGCATTCACACACTGCATGGGCTGCACCTATCACTCACCACATAACCTAAGTATGAATGTGTACTCAGCCCCTTGTGACTGCTTTGATGCCCTCAAGCACCCAACCACTGCAGGGTACGCCACTGCCAAAATGCGGGACATAAGGGCAGGTCAGGGTCTGATGGGCACCCCTCCCTAATTGGGACAACGTCCGCAGCTGGGCCTCTCTGGTCTTCCCGGCCCAGCGTCTCAGGTCCCCCCACCGCTTGTTGCAGTGGTTGCCCTGCTGGGCATGGACCCCCAGGGTCCGCACTTGCTTGGCGATGGCACGCCAAATCCCCTTCTTCTGATGGGAGCTCACATGCATGGATGACACGAAGAAAAGGAGACAGTCATGTAGGGTGGCATCTTAGGGGCTGCATTCGACACAACACATCTCATGAACATACTCATATTTCAACATTCCAGCTGTTCTCACAGCCCTCAGCCAGGTCCTTCTACAAGTCACTCATCCTCGTCCCAAGGCCCCCTTCCACATTCATACCACTCACAGACAGTACAATCACAGTGGCCTCACCTGCTGCCCTAATGTACCATACAACTGGGCATACAGGAGTAGGACCCCCTCCACAAGATTCTTTAGTTCTTCCTGTGAGAAGGCTGGGGCCCTGTCCCCCACAGCAAGTGGTATCTTGGCTACCAGTGTCCGAACACAGCAGCACACTCAGTGGAGGTCATCTCAACATGAGTGCCAGGTGTCAAGTGAACATGAGCACATGAAATGAAGGTCACGTCTGCCGCGGACATCAACATCACCACCGGCAGTGATCACCATTGGCTCATGTCTCCCATAGGCAACCATGTTATCCAATGAGGAGTAGCATGGCCGCCTACCGCCATGGCATCTTACGACGGCGGGATTTGCTCACTTCCATCTGTCCTGTGCATACAGTTCAGGCGGCTGCCATTTTACATCTACAATGTGTATAGAGGGGGTGTATGAGGTGCGTCATGGATGTTTTATAGTTACCTGTGCACAGCTCCACTGCGTCTTCACAGTCCTTTACCCACATAGTGATTGCTACTCCCTCCTATTCCCAAGTACGGTGGAAGAATGATGGGGAGGAATGCTCCTGTCTACAGGCCCCTGGTTGATCTTGCCACCCTTGAAGAGCGGCACGTCATCCAGTGCTATCGGCTGAACCTTCAGACATGGAGCTTGTGAGGCTGTTGGAGCCGGATCTGCAGCCTGGTATTCATCATCCCAATGCCATCACACCCACAGTACAGGTGTTGTCAGTCCTCCACTTCCTTGCCTCAGGGTCTCTGACGGGCCAACGCTATCTCAGTTGGACCCGTCGTACCCTGGGGGCATTGGGACACAGAAGACTTCCGACCCGGAAGTCCTCCGGACGGAGACCCCTCCATTTCCGCTTCCGGCTGACGACAGGCGGAGTCAGCCGCTTTGCGCCATCATCTGAATGCAAAAAGAGCACCAGGACGGAGTGAAAGGCGGAAACACGGGAACCGGAGTGCGAACCCTCGGCGAGGCGGAGGAGGAAGGAGAGAGTGAGGACTGCAACAAAGAAGTTCCAGGCGCCAGAGAGACCAGCGTTGAGGACATCAGAAGCAGCGCCAGGACGGCAGGACAGCGCAGGGGCATAGGAGGCACGGAATTCAAACTCCGGCCACACTCTGGGAAGAGCATGGCCAGCACAGGTGCGTGGCACACCCCTATCGGGCGGGGGAAGGTGGAGGAGGTGGGAATAATGACCGTACCGTAAAAAGGGTCCAGTTACGTGTTGGGGTTGTGTTTCCTTTATTTCTTTGTTGTTGTTTTTTTTAGTTTTTTTTTCTGGTTTGATTCTTCCTTCTATTGTTGGGTCTTACTTATAGCATGCCTCACTAGTTATACCTAAAATAAAATATCCCAGAATAGGAGCTTTACGGTTTAGTTCATTATAGAGTACGTTAAACAAGCCAGTAATGAAGAGAGCCGAGAAAAATCGTTGGACAGACAGGGTAGGGATACGCCGAGAAATCGTAACTGTGAGAAAAACGTAGGGACAACAGAGAGAGAGTAATAAGAGTTGCTTCACAAACCGGGACTAACAAGAAAGTCTTGATAAAGTAAGATCGGTCAAGAGAAAGGCGGCAAGTAGTCAGAAAGAAAAAGAAAAGGAAAATGCCCTACGGAGAAGGTCACAATAGCCAGGTGAAAACAAGAAAGAGGAGAGAGCAGGTGAGAGAGAAAACCCCCCGCAAAGTACGAAAAGAGGTACAGAAAAGGAGGAAAAGAGAACAGGAAAAAGGATGAGAAGAGGAAGAGAGGACTCAACGCAGACAGAAAGCATATAGAATAGAAAGAGACAGAACAGGAAACAGAACTAAGGATAGGGAGACTTACCGTTGTCTGTTTCCGTTCTCTTTTCACATGCGCATCCTGTGAGCCGTGCGAAGAGAAGACGACAAGAAGAGGATCAGAAGAGTAGTGACCACCTGCACCCCTAAACCTAAAAATCATCAAAAAAAACTCTTAAACATAAATAAACTCTGCACATCGTTAATCACGGGCTATTTGTCTTCATTGCACCACCCTACCACAGGGTCCTTCCAAATTACAGTGGGCTGGGATGCCGGAATGTCCCAGCCAATGTTCAGCCACGCCTTGAAGAATGTCCGATGTGCCCTACTCAAACATATAGGCAACTATATCAGGTTCCCCCAACGTGACGATCTTCCCACTGTGAAAGCAGCCTTCTACACTGTAGCACATGTACCACATGTGATCTGGGCTATTGATGAGACCCGCATTGCCCTGGTGCCAACAAGGAGGAGTGAACAGGTGTTCAGGAACCGTAAAAACGTCTAATCAACCAATGTGCAGGTGGTATGTCTTGCATACTTCTATATCACGCAAGTGTCTGCCAGGTTCCCAGGTTCAGTGCATGATGCCTACATTCTGCGGAACAACAGCATCCCACACATTATGGCACCACTGCAAAGGGATCGTGCCTGACTCATCGGTATGTATCGTATCATATGTGTGCCTCTGTATTCTGAACACTCTACACCACCTGTCTGATTTACCTACAGTTTTCAATATGCCTATTACCTCTGTGCACACAGGTGACTCTGGTTATCTCAACCTGCCATGGCTACTGACACCTCAGAGGCATCCGACTACAGCAGCTGAAAACTGTTTCAATGAGGCCCATGGTAGGACTCGATGGGTCATCGAACGCACGAGTGCTGAAAGTCATATTCCGGTGCCTGCACTGTACTGGAGGGGCCCTACTGTACAGACCATCAAAAGTGTGCCAGATCATTGTGGCGTGCTGCATGTTACATAATTTGGCTCTCAGACGTCACATCCCATTACTGGATGCTGAGGAGGGTGCAGCTGTGACAGTGGCTGGTGAAGGGGATATGGGGAATGATGAGGATGAGTCTGACAAGGATGCAGCTGATTTCAGAGCAGAGCTGATACAACAATACTTCCACTGACATACAGGTATGCGTAAAAGCCATTCTATGTAACCAGTGGCAATGTCTGCCATGTGCACGGCTGCCACCAGGGCTGTGTGTTCAATGTGGGTTTTGGGTGAACCCATAACTTTAGATGTCTTGCTGTTATATGCATCACAGAACTTGTAAATGATTGCCCCCCCTTCGGGCACTGTCACATACATTGGTAGGACAATGGCCTGCCTGTTACACAAGTCATGGCTGTCTAAATTGTAATCATGATAGATTAGGATGTAGGCAGTAACTGTGCTCAAAGGTGTTTATTTTTATAAAGCAAGTGCAAAGCCTGATGAGTGGGGTCATGGCAAGTGGGATCATCAGAGTACTTAGCCCACATGTGGGGAGTTGTTGTCTGGTATGATGGCCATGTGAAAATTGAGTTATGACAGTGGACAGTCAACAGGGTGGTCTTGGTCTTTGCATCAAATGATGCAAATGCGGCCCAATGAAAGTATAAATATTTGATTTCTGTGATTATGGTAATATCTTCCTGACTCAACGGGTTGCTTGTATCGGTCCCTCTGGAAAATGTATCCCTGGTGACTGTATTATTGTTAACTTTAGGTATCCATATCTGGCAAGGAAAATTCTCTCCCAGCCCTTAGAGACTCTTGGCAATTTGGGTAAAATTAGAGTTTTACCTCTTGCCTTTTTCTACAGACAAATAACCCCCAAAATCCCATGATTCCTTCCTTGACTTGCCTAGCACCCCCCCCTTAAGGTGCTTCCAGTGGTATGTGTAAAAACCGTTTTGATCCATTGGCAGATCTCAACGAGTTTCCTTCCTTGACTTGCCTAGCACAGCCCTCCTTAGGTGTTTCCAATGTTACATGTAAAAAATGTTTTAACCTATTGGTAGATCTTAACGAGATGGACTGACAGTATAGGGGCCTGCAAAAGGTAGCTCCATGTGTCAGAGATAGGGAATCGGACGGGGATGTTCCCTTTACACCCATTTCTTATCATAGCGTGTCTTCACATCATGACGAGCTCACTTTATAATGGGTCTCTTCCATCACTTCTTTGCCTGTTTTATGTACCTTATCTAGGGAAAGGGGCCAAGGAAGTGAGATGTACTGTAATAGCCAAGTTATGGATAGTCAGTTTTCCCTGTTAAGCTGCAATGTGGCAGGCTTAAAAAGCAAAATTGCCAACCCAGAGTGGATTTCATTTATTGAAGGTTATGATTTTATTGTATTCCAAGAAACTTGGGATACCACTTCTGTGGTTTTGAATGTTTTTTCTTGTTATTCTTGCCCTGCTGTTGCTGCCCAATTCGGAAGAGCTAGTGGTGGTCCTGCAATAAATGAAGTCACCGCAGAAAGAGTTGTGGGAAAATATCTTGCGCAACGCTCTGAAAGCTATGAGTTTGGAGAAAGAACTGGGCACCTGTTGGCGGTAAGGGCAAGCCATAAAGCAGCAGCCGGGGTCATCAGAGAGATTCAAGATCAACAGGGACAAATAGTGTTAGACGCGGATGGAATTAGAAAGGTGTTCCAGGGATATTATACTGAGCCTTATAGCGATACAACTGGATTCTCAGCGACAGAGATGCAGGAATTTTTAAGTTCCATCAGGTTTAACAAAGTACCAGAAGAGGATTATTTGCAATTGGAGGGACAGATTGGTAGTTTAGAAATAGACAAGGCATTAAGCGAACTGGCCACTGGGAAAGCTTCTGGCCCTGATGTGATCCCACTAGAGTTTTAAAAAAATTTCAAAACACTGCTACTTCCACAGATGATAGAGCTGTTTATTCAGGTACAGAATGGTGGAGAAACCCTGCCATCATGGGGAATAGCCAACATAGTAGTCTTTTTAAAGAAAGGGAAGGCTCCACAGAGCCCGGCCTCATACCGGCCGATAACATTAATTAATAGCAATGCTAAAGTCTATTCAAAAATATTCACTGCCCGATTATCCCTGGTGATTAAGAAATTGGTAACACATAGACAACATGGATTTGTCCCTGATAGAGACATGGTATAACATATTCAAAGAGTTATCACGGTTTTCGACGCAACAGAAGTTGCGAAGGAGCCCATGGCTGTCGCCCTGTTAGATGCAGAGAAAGCATTTGATCGAGTTAATTGGAAATATCTTTGGCAGGTTATGGAGAACTATGGTTTTCGGGAAAAGTTCATCCTGGCAATAGAAGCTATTTATAAGTCTCCGGGAGTGAGAATACAACTAATGGGAGGGCAGTCTGAATGTATCCAAGTAGGGCGAGGTACTAGGCAGGGATGCCCATGTTCTCCGTTGTTGTTCGCCTTATACATAGATCCCCTGCTCAGACAGGAATAGGAAGATTTTGCCGGTGTGTAGGCATGGATAGGATACAAAAGTTCTAGCGTATGCGGATGATATAGCCATTATAAATTCCAACCCGGATACAGCACTGAAAGAAATCGAAGAGGTGACGACCAAGTTTGGGATGTTCTCTGGGTATTTGTTAAATAGAACCAAAACACAGTTGTTGGTTAACCAATATATGAATTCTCAGGACAATCGGAGGGTGGAGCATGCAGTTTACTTGGGCATCAATATTACACCAAGAGTAGGAGAAATCATCAACCTGAATTTAGATCCAATACTCACGAAGGCTAAAAACTATATGCATAGATGGAATAATTTGCATATGACTATAATGGGGAGGTGTAATATGGTCAAAATGATTCTCCTCCCAAAATTATTGTATATATTCCGGGCCATACCTTTGAACTTTACAAATTCTCGGTTTGAAGATTTGGACCGGGTAGTTATGAGATTTATTTGGGCATTTGTCAAGTGTAGAAGATCGGGTAAGTTTATGTCTCTACCTCGGGAAAAGGGGGGGTGGGCCCTGCCTAATATGAAGCTATATCAAATGGCAGCAGCATTTCAATATGTGCGCCCATTATGGGGGGAAAGAGCAGGGGAGAATGAGGTTGAAGATGGTACCAATATCTATGAGCTGCTTGTGGGATCCGCCGCTAATGGGTGTTTCTTAACCTTCCATGAACCTGGGTATTATAAGAAAGCTCGATACAAGGTATTAGAGGCGGCCTATAAATGCTGGCGGCCATGGCGTATAAAGAACGGGCTTGGAAGATTTAACTATTATACTCTAATTAAGAATAACCCATCGCTTCCTGAAATATTTAAGGATAGCTATATGGCAAAATGGGCCTCCCAAGGCATAGTGAGGTTAGGAGACTTCTTCGACTACTCTGGAATGAAAGTGTTTATGAGTCTTCAAGAACGGTAGGGTCTAGGACAAAGGTTTTTTTTTTTATATCTACAGGTGCTAGACTTTTTGGGCAAGAAAACGGGGGGCCACAGGGGTTTAAAAGTAACCTACTGTTAAAAGGTATCCCAGGGGAATCTAATATGACTATCAAATTAATTTATTCCTTATTGATGGCAGAACAACCTGATGATTTGAGGAAGCATAGTGAAAGGTGGAACGGCAAACTGGTTGATGGAAGTGCTAATTTTCTCAAATCACTCGAATTAGGACACACCATGCTACTCTCTTCGTCTCTACAAGCACAACATTATAAGACCATGTTCGACTTGTACTATGCACTGGCCCACCTTGTTAAGTGGGGGGGCTCACGAGGAGTAAATTGTCCAAGGTGTGGGGTCCACGGAACAGATATAGTTCATATGTTTGCCACGTGCAGAGAATTAACGACATTGAGAGATGGCATGCAACTCGTTATAAAAGAAATATTGGGGTATGATGTGGTCCTTACCGCGGAGGTCATGGTCTTAGGGGTCGCTGAGCAAATAAGGGGACCACAGAGAGCGTTTATTTTCCTTGACATGGTGGTTTATCAATTATGTATCTCCTCTTCAACCACTGTCGTGGCAGCAGTGGCTGGGCCGGTTATTATCTGTGTATCATCTGGAAATTGCCCTGTATGAACGGACGGGGAGATTGGCTAGGAAGAAAGGGAAAGCTATTTGGGGACAATTTCGGAATTGGCTTTCGGCCAATGAATGAAGGCTCAATCTGAGGTTTTGTCTCAAAAGTGTTCCTTTCCAGGCTAATGAGAACATGTAATCATATTTGTTTTTGTGAACTGTATGTTTATTGGCAAATGATGTATGAATGTAATTATCTCTCTTCCTTACCCCCCCCCCAAAAAAAGAATACATTATGGATGTGATAAAGCGGGCTCCTCTCTTGCTCTTGCTCTGGGTTAGCGTGTGGTGCAATAATAAAGCGAGCCTAAACTGGGAAATAATTAGGGATTGTTTGAAATTGGATAAAGGGCCCACTATTCTTTGGCTAAAGTACATAGATAATTCCCTGACCAACATTATCCTCTCATACTTGTTTAACAACCCTGTTGTGATTCTCAAATCAGATAAGATGATTGTGAGGCGGAGATTTGAGGAGTACACCACCCAACAGAGGATTCATGATGGTCTCAGTAAACCAAGCATCTGCGACTTCTAATTTACCCTGGCGGTTGGTGATACTCCCTTGTATCTTGTGTTAGAGTTATCAAGATGGGAGAGATCAATGCTTTTTAGATTCAGGTCAGGTACTGTATGGCAACTACCATTTAATGATGGGAATGATGTGTGGGGTACTTGGTTGCCGCCTTGTCTGTGATCTGGCGGCGCAGAACAATCCCTATTCCATTTTAGGCTTTTCTATGGTTTTTATAGGAGATTTTTCCAGATATACCTTAAGCCCTTTTTAAAAAAATCAGCTATTCGAATGTGTAAAGAGGCTCCAATTTTTCTTCAGCTGTTAGGTAATACAGATGTCTGTGCTGGGCTGTGTAGTTTTTTTAAACATGTCACCCGCAGTAGAACAATGGGAAACAACTAATAGGGTATTATTTGGAGTAGCCTCATTTACAATCTTACTGTATATTACTGCCTATCATTAGACTCCCTTTTATACTTTTAATGATTCACTAATTATATATATGCACTTTATGCGGTTATGTCCTCCAGTTGAGCTGAGAGATTTAATCTAACATGGTTTTGATAATTGTTAAATTCAAAAGAGATGGCAAAATCTGAATAATATATGTCCAAGCACTTTAGAGGGCTTTTAATATTTTACATAGTATGCCTGTAATTTTATGATATGAATGTATTTTATTGATATAGTATTCGATGAATGTTGTATATGCAGAGAATTAACCGGATGACCTTTAATAGATTTCCTGGTACTAGAAATATATTTTAAGAATCGGTCAGGTTATGCTGGTTGAGTCCTGCTGAATAAATTACAAAACTGTAATTTAGTATGATTTTTAACTGTCTATTTATTTTTTGTATATTTTTATGGTTTTTTGACAAGCTGAATAAAATTATTTTGACTTGACTATAGCACTATAGTCTAAGTAAACGTTTTCAAATGAGACGCACATTTTAGATAGCGTCTCACGCTCATTTTCCTTTCTGTGAAAAATGTACGCCCCTAAAATGGTCATTGTGATGTAACGTTCATATAATGTGCAATTGCAAGTAACAGCTCTCACATTTTCAAATAACACATATGTATACTGTAATACTCTCTGAACAGAAATTGGTCTTTTACCACTTCTGTGTCACTTGCCATCTTAAATGAATGCTCTGGTGACAGTGTTTTACTAGATCTCGCCATCTTATGTGCTTATATAACATTTCTGTTTCTATGTCATACGTTTCTGATCGGAGTTTAAGAAAGTTATGTGACTGTTTTGTACCTTTGGTACCCATTGCCACCCACTCTTAAAAGTGGCAGCTTGATTTTAGAATCCATCTAGGGCAAACATAAGTGAGTTAGGTGTCATTTTTATTCCTTGACACATGTCATACTATTAGTTGGAATTTTATTTTTAATTATATGAAACAGTGGACATAATCATTCAAGATTTGGTTCACTTGGCAGGCAGCCAAAGAGAACCGGAGCACAGTGAGCTCTGACAAGGAATACAGAGGTCTTCAGTCACTAGGTGGGCGCAGAAGGAAGACACGAACACATAGGAGGAGAGGGCTTCTACCTGCAGGGAGGATGCTCCTTTCTGGGGGGTAACCTGATCAAAGTCAAGAGACTCTGGGCAGAGGATGAGGAGACAACCGAGGGGCTAGTTAATTTAAACATTACATGCCATACAGAATTAGCATATGTGGTGTCCCAGGAGCAGTCCCCTTCATCACTCAACCTGAAACTGCCCATGTTATCAATCAAAAGGTCCCCACAAAAAGGGGGCCTCGAACTGCACCCCATGCTGTCCATTTTTCTAGTGCAAGTTTCAGCCTGGAAAATTAGTGGCCAGGGATTAGATTCATCCCTGAAACCTTTGAGCCCACACCTCTGCCCCCTGACTTTGTGAACATGTGCTTTCCAGGAGGTCATTAAACATGTGATTGCTAGTGGTAACACATCATTTTGGCTGTGCTATATGCGTCACAAGAGTAACATGACAATGTAATTGACAATACATATATTCTGTGTTTTAACTTTACTAATGTAGAGTGGAACACCTAAATCGTATTATTGATGGCACATTCACAACAGAGAATTACTCTCTCATATATGAGTGTTCTAATGTGTGACTTTAACATGCTGAAATTAGTATCTAAATTATTTTATACTTATGTACGCCAATTTTGGTATAAAGGTGAAATTGCATATATTCATGTTTCAGTTTTGCTTCTTTTTTCATGTAGAATTACAAGGAGCACTTATAATTATGTATTCAAAATGAGCATTCAGTGTTATATTAAGTTAACATACCCAAATCCCTGAAATGTTGATTTTTTTGTCCTTAACCTTCAACATGGAGTTTTGTTTGCATTGTATATTTGCAGGTGCGTCTGTCTGAGTCTGTAGTTAATGAAAGGCATATTGTGCATCTGAGATAGTGGGGTATGGTAGGATACTTTGGCAAGGATGAAGGAGCACAAACAAACTATAAATAAATACTTTTGTTTATGTACACAGCACCGATAGACATCCAAGGTCACCCTAATGTCCAAATCGTGAGATGTGAGATTCGATGAGAGTTGCCAATTTCAACAGTGCACACAACATGGAAAGCTACTGATGTTGATGATGTGGATTTCTGTAGGTTTAATTGATATTCATCTAGTTAAATACGAGCCTTTGACGAGGGCAGGTCCCTTGAGACTTTGAGGGGTACAGACCTCTCTACTCATTAGTCCTTTGCATGGCTTTATGCCATGCACCACCTCTCTATCAGAACTTCTACTGAGGTTTCTTCCATGTTGACAATTTCCGAAATTTCCATTATTTCCTACTGAGAGCTAATTAAGATTTCCTATAGCTTAGGGTACTTCTATTAATTTAGCTCATCCAATGATTAGGCAAGAGGACTGTGATTTATATACAGACCATCAGATGTTTATGCTTATACAATTCAAATTCATTTGACTCTCTACTTTCCCTTTGGTGATTCTGTACTTATATACCATGTGCTTGAGATTAATTTACATAAGTTTGACCCTAAATTTGTAATCAACTTTTAAACTTTACTGTCTGTCTCTGGGATTTAATGTGTGACCAATAGGTTACACTGTTAATTGTTTTGAATTGTTGATTTGAACTCCCCTTTACCCCTCATGTCCTATGTTGATTTGTACTCCAGCATGTCTTTCCCCTCTGTCCTAAATCTACACTACCTTGTGAAGGTTCTCAGGTGGTGCCTGGCCCAACCCTGCAAACCCAATTGCCTTCACCCATCGGTGGCCCTCTTCTCTAAAGATAAGGAAAATCAGCAGGAATTTTATCAATCAAACTAGAAAATATTTTCTCGCACTTCATATGGGTCGGGAATTGTCTTTACTTTTTTGTAAAGCATAAGTGATATTTATTAAAAGAGGTAAACATTAAAGGTCTTTCCGTATACACGAAAAGTTGTGAGATGGGATATTGTAACTGTTGAAGTATATCTTGTGTGCATGGCTGATTGAATGATAGGTTAATAGTTTGTGAGGGGTGGCATTGCCCACAACTGAGGGAGGGGTGGTGAATGGGTATATTCCACATGCCTGGCTACATTATATAGAGCACACTAGAGATTTACATTTAAGTTGTGGAGTGGGAGCTGTAGGTTTTGTGGGTGATGCACGTGGGTTCTTAGTAGGGTTAATAGAAGAAGAATTGGCCTTATAGGGTGCAGTTGTGCCTCAATTAACAGATGCATATGATTTGGCCCTCTTGATTTATACAGACACCTTTGTGATATGATCTGCTCTGTATCACTTGGATGGCCTTGGCACACCACTTTGCATCCTCCTCAGTTGACAAAGATATTCATGGTACAACTTTGCCAGAAGAAAAGGTTTGATCTCCATGACACACTGTCAAATTAGAAATGTTTACCCGCTGAGTATGGGTTGTGCTTAGGGTCTCTCCTATTTGACGAACGTCCTTTACCAGGACGATTTTCGCTGGAAAAAATGATCCCTCAAACTATAGGACAAAATCTGTCCATGCCAAGACCCCTATCATACTTATGCATGCCTGTGCAACAATGCCAGCAGGTTACCCATCACATTAAAGGTTGACATCTGAGACGTTGTGTGAAAGCGGAGCAGTTGAGTCAACTGTGACACTTGTAGGAAAAGGGGTGGTTCAGAAGAGTCCTGCATAGGTAGTCTGATCATCTGAGCATTAGTAGCTGCTAGATGTGGACTTGTATTTCTTAGGAATTACCTAAGAGGGAGACTCCTCAATGGCCTTGATGTCATTTTAGAGAGGTTTAACTCCTCCCATTCATGTGCTGGGGAGGCTGCAGATATGGCAGCTTGAAAGGTGATAGGGTTTTCTCCTGTGAGGCATGCCTTTCTTCGCTTATGGATACTAAGGCATTATCATCAGGCGTTTTGTTTATAGGAGCTTAAAAAATAGAGCTACAATTTGAAACTTTCATATTAGAGATTGTTTATATTCCCAACTGATACATTGATCCTTATTTGTGAACCATAGATTACATTTTCATATTAGATATCAATTATTGTATGACTAGTGACATGATAATACAGAACCTGCCATTGCCATTAATGTTTTCTTTGTGAACACATCCTTAAATCTCAGCTGCTAAACCCCGGTCCTGACAGAAAGTGGTAGACATGTGGCCCTAGGTCCTGCAGCTAGTCGAAAAAATATGAAAAACAAATTAGTGCAATAGGACTGAGGTTAACTGTACTATTTTACATTGATATTCTGAAGGCAAAAAACACATTCCTATGTCTAATATATATTTTTTCAATAAGAGCGGGAATTTTATCAGTGGACAATTATTATGAATGTGAATGTTAAAAATAAGTAGGAAATGATTCTAGATTGTAGTGCATGAGCTGATGTCACCCACCTGCCCAAGTGATGGATAGCAGTGGGCCAAATTGCTGTAGAACGCCCCCTGATGGGTACGACATAGTAAGAACACATGGAGTTGTAAGATCCCTGTAACTGTGCAGATATGCAAATTCTTGGGACTGGAAAACACCCTTTATGGTATATATAAGTGGGTACCCCTGTCCTGTGTGCCAGACTGTCGGTTAAGGGTATCCTAACTTATATGTTGCGCTGGTGTCAAAATAACCTACTTTGGCCCTGACAATGTGATGTCCAGGACCCATCCTGTAACCTGTAGGAGTGCACAAAGTGTGCCCTCGTGGTGGACAAAGGACTACTATCCTCGCCTGGGCTTAGCACATGAGGGTTTGTGGCAATGTATGGTGTTTTGTATTTTATAGTTGAGCAGACCGTTTTATTTTTGCTAGTGAAAATGTAGCCTACTAACACCTCACGTTCAAAGTTCCACTGTTAGGTGCAACTCAGACTCTTGCACTGACATCCCACGTATATGTAGCAGACATGTGCTTGCATACAGTGCCTTTGACAAATGTGTATTAGTAGGACACTGAAGGGCCTATGCCAAAACGGCATTGTGTAATACTACACTTGTACTACTTGTGCACTACAAAATGATTTTCACAAACCTATATGTGAAGCCCTTATTTTTACAAACCTATATGTGAAGCCCTTTTCCTCTCTTATAAATTTTGTGCTGAGATCTCCGCCAACGTGGTGGAGAGCTCCACACACATAACTATATGATTTAGATGTAAATGTGGCCGGGAACAAGCGGAGTAGTAGAAAATAAGGAATGATTTTTCAAAAATAAGATCGATTTAGGGAAAGGTGAGCAGAGATTTAGGGAGGATGTGCTAATACAAACGCCCACAAAAGTAAGATCATTGATGTTCATAAACTACACTTATAAAATGAGTACAGCTCAAACATTCCTAAAACAGTCATGAATTTACTCCAGGCCAGCCTTGCAGTAAATCTAGCACCAAATATAGTATCTCACAGGTACTGTAAAATGCTCCCATACAAAACAACACTCGTAGGAAATAATGTTAAAATTAGTAAGTTATTTTGACTTTTAAATTACACATATCTTAACACAGACTGCAATTGTACCAGTGTAGTTATAGTTAGTTCTGAGTTTCCATAGGAAAAACATGTTTGTTGTCCTAAGAACTTTAATGTCAAGTACGAAATCTGCATGAACCTTTGGGAAAAAAGTTCATCCAGTTTGGATTTTTAATGGTAAGTTTCACACAGATCAGTCAAGCAGGGACTGAGAAAAAGGTGGTGGGTCTTAAAAGTGTTTCTTATTTTATTCACCTCAGGTAAGTTTATTCACTGATACATAAACAAACACAGCTGAACAGAAGACCACATTTTGCACAAAGTTAGAATTTTACTAAGAAAACATAAATTTTTTGGTGTAAATCCATACAGTCGTTTTAGAGAAATTAGTATTTAAAAACAAGTTTAGGTGGGCATGAAAGGGTTAACCCTGAGAAAAGGTCAATTATAACTTAATTGGTTTTCCACCCAAAAATGTCATCAGCTTTTCGCTAGTGAAATGTCTGTGAAGTGCAGCACCATGAGTTTGGTATCACCTGTAATTCCCGATTTGGCCATTACCTTCCATACCAACTGAATCGACGCATGGCCACTCAAAATGAGGGCTGAAGTACCGTACAATGTTCAGATATATATTTGGTTAAAAGCGAAACTTGAAGTAGTAAACTGCACTGACACCTAATAAAACAATGGTAGAATAACTTGCCAATGGTATGAATCCCTAGAAGTTATGTGCCTTGTGGGACTCATTGGTAGTGCTTTCTTTTTGGGATATCACAATGCAATTCCAACAAAAATTAGTTCAGTTCACAATTATATGCTAATAAATAAAATGTTACAATTTAACATGACAAAGCAGGAGATGGGGGCAGCACGTGTATGCATGGTTTTTAAGCCCTCCCTGATTTTTTTTAGGATGCTAAGCGTTTACCAGATGGATAGATATTGAAGCATTATTTCGGTCAGTTTTAGCGTTTGTGGTTGGGGCAGCTCCTCCACGAGAGCGGAGGAGCATCACCCTGCTAAATAGAATGCCCCCAGAACTGAAAAATAAAATGGATAAACTTTCTTTATTACCATTTTATTTTTCAGCACCCCATCCTGAAGCGAGTGTCAAGACGGGGTGTGGCAATTGCTGCTGAGTGGCAGCAGGAAGCTGTGCACTTTGTCCCTTTGGCCGTCCGTTTTGTGATGGCCAGCCAGACATGCACTCTTTAATCTTTTCTTACCTAGCTCTCTTAACACAGCTGGGTTACAGAAAGCCTAGGTATCCAGTACTCTTCTGAGCGCCGAGAGAGGCCGCTCCCACCAATCCTGGCATTGCTTTCATGGTGGTTAACAAGATGAAACCAGCAAGAGGATTGGCTTTGGCAGTCTCCTGGGTCCCGTCGTGCGTTGGAGCCAGAGAGCAGAGAAGACGTCCAGAGGTAAGTGCCGTTTTTAAAAATGTTATTACTATTGTAACCCCCTCCCGCCCCCATTGTAAGTACGAGCCAGCTGCCACTGATTTGTTGAATACATTTAAATCGAGTAGAATTACTACATAGTGTTATTACGTCAAGTGAGTTAATATCGGCAAACATTATGGAGGTGCAGTATTTCTGGCAGTATTACCACTGTACTCTACATAAAGGCTTGTTTCTTATAAAACATTCAACATCATTTTCTCACCTCCCTAGGTGCATCCTCCCCACTAACATATAATGCTGCAAAAATTAATTCCCATAGCTTACCACCAGAACATTTTAAAAATCCCTGAAAGTAAGCAATCTTTTGCTCTGTCTTTTTTTTAAATAACAGCTTCTAACTTATTTTTGCAGGATTAAAACCTCTGTCTGATTCATAGGGTTTGGAGTTGGAAGACAGAAGCGAGGAATACTTTAAAAAGGATCACTCTTTTTGACCTGCAAATGTAAACGGTGACATTGCTTTCACCCTCTGTGATGAATTGCCTTAGAGCTCTTCAAGAGGAAGACTCAGAATTAGAAAGAGATGAGCTGCCAAGCAATCTCCAGGAGGATTACTGGTCAAGCCCTTAGAGTGGTGTCGTTGAAAAGGACCACTTGTTTCTTTTGATTAATCGAGGTTCTTCCTCTCTCCCCTGTTTCAGGACTGGATAGATTAAAGGAGCAACTTCCAACAGGTAGAAAGTGCACGGTTGCATGACTTGATTAATTGTACTTATGTTATAGTACGTTTCGTTCTACATCTATCTTATCGAATCACGTTCTTAAGGGATATCCATGCATCTTGTTAGCATTTTTTGAGTTTGAATTAATCTTTATTTGTCCGATTAATTAAAATCTTTGCAAAAACTCAATACATAAAAGTTCTCTAAGACTACTGCGGACTTGGGATCACAATTTATCTTGAAGTGCAAAATCCTTGTTGAACACTGTTAGACCTGACAGCCTTAGGGTGGTCACCCCTAACTTTTTGCCTGCCTCCCTCCACTTTTTGGACACTGTTTTTGCTGGCTTTTAGACTCTGCGCACTTTACCACTGCTAACCAGTGCTAAAGTGCATATGCTCTCTCCCTTAAAACATGGTAACCTTGAATCATACCTGATTGGACTATTTAATTTACTTATAAGTCCCTAGTAAAGTGCACTCTATGTGCCTAGGGCCTGTAGATTAAATGCTACTAGTGGGCCTGCAGCACTGGTTGTGCCAACCCCTTAAGTAGCCCCTTTTTCCTTGTCTCAGGCCTGCCACTGCAAAGCCTGTGTGTGCAGTTTCACTGTCACCTCGACTTGGCATTTAAAAGTACTTGCCAAGCCTAAACCTCCCCTTTCTCCACATATAAGTTACCTCTAAGATGTGCCCTAGGTAACCCCTAGAGCAGGGTGCTGTGTGGGTGAAAGGCAGGACATGTACCTGTGTAGTCTACATGTCCTGGTAATGTAAAACTCCTAAATTCGTTTTTGCACTACTGTGAGGCCAGCTCCCTTCATAGGCTAACATTGGGGCTGCCCTCATACAGTATTGAAGTGGTAGCTACTGATCTGAAAGTAGTAGGAAGGTCATATTTAGTATGGCCAGAATGGTAATATAAAATCCTGCTGACTGGTGAAGTTGGATTTAATATAACTATTCTAGAATTTTTTAGAAAGTGAGCATTTCTTTGCACTTAAATCTTCTGTGCCTTACAATCCACGTCTGGCTGGGCTTAGTTGACAGCTCCTTGTGCTTTCACTCAGACACACCCCAAACACAGGGTACTCAGCCTCACTTGCATACATCTGCATTTTGAATGGGTCTTCCTGGGCTGGGAGGGTGGAGGGCCTGCTCTCACACAAAGGACTGCCACACCCCCTACTAGGACTCTGGCAGACAGGATTGAACAGAAAGGGGACCTGGAGCACTTCTTAGCCACTCTTTGAAGTCTCCCCCACTTCAAAGGCACATTTGGGTATAAAACAGGGCCTCTGCCCTACCTCATCAGACACTTGCTGGAGAAGAAACCTGAACCAGAAACGACATCCTGCCAAGAAGAACTGCCTGGCTGCTCAAAGGACTCACCTGTCTGCTTTCTACAAAGGACTGCTGCCTTGCTGTTGGCCTGCTGCCTTGCTAAACTCTTGTCTGGCTGTGAAAGTGCTCTCCAAGGGCTTGGATAGAGCTTGCCTCCTGTTCCCTGAAGTCTCAGGACCAAAAAGACTTCCCTTTTTCACTTGGACGCTACGTGGGCCAAATTTTTCGATGCACAGCTTGTTCCGTGGCGAGAAAAAAAACACTGCACACCGACGCTGATCGACGCGACGCCTTCGGGACGACCGGAACTTCGACGCATGGCTTTGCAAGGACAACGCCGCCAGACCTCCAGAGGAGAAATCGACGCAACGCCTGCCGTGAGATCGAAATTTCGACGCGCAGCCCCGCAGAACGACACGCAGCCGGAAAACAAGCAGGAAAATCAACGCACAGACCCGGGACATCTGGTAATCCCCGTGATCCACAGAAATAGACTGTCAGCTTGAAAAATAACGACGCAAGTCCGTGTGTGCTGGGGAGAAATCGACGCACACACCCTTTTTCCACATATCTCATCTTCTGTGGCCCTCTGAGGAGATTTTCCACTCCAAACCAGGTACTTTGTGCTTGAAAGAGACTTTGTTTGCTTTTTAAAGACTTAAGACACTTTGGCCCTCATTCTGACCTTGGCGGTCGGCGGAGAGGCGGCGGTCGGACCGCGAACAGACCGGCGGTATTAAAAATGGCATTCTGACCGCGGCGGTCACCGCCGCGACCGACCGCCACTTCCCCACTCCGACAGCCACGGCGGTCATGACCGACGGGCTGGAGTCTGCGCACTCCGGTCCGGCGGTCGACCCAAGACCGCCAACGGTATCATGACCCTGCTTACCGCCGCGGTTTCTGGCGTTCGGGAACAGCCATGCGAACCATGGCGGTAGGCACTATCGGGGCCAGGGAATTCCTTCCCTGGCACTGATAGGGGTCTCCCCCACTGCCCCCCCGAGTCCTCCCCCCACACCCTCCACCCCCCTGCCACCCCCCAGAGGTGGTACGAACCCCCTCCCCACCCCCATCCCGACATGCACATACACGCACCCCGACATGCACACACCCCCAACATGCACATATACACACCCCCTACACACACATACACAACGGGGACACATACCCGCACACATACATGCCGACATGCGCACCTGCCGAACTAAACACATTGCCCATAGGCACAGCAGCACTCCCCGCCCGCATGCACGCACTCACACACCCCCTCTACACACTCACACGCACACCCCCATGCACGCACACATCACACAACACCCCCCCACCCCCTCCCCTCACGGACGATCAACTTACCTTGTGCATTGGTCCTCCGGGAGGTGACAGGAGCCATGGGGAGGTGACCGCCAACAGAAGACCGCCACACAGAAATGTGGGTCGTAATTCTGTGGGCGGTGTTCTGCTGGCGTGGCGGTGGAGGTTGACTAGTCTCCACTTTCCCGCCGACCGCCAGTGTGGCTGCTGGCGGTTTTCCGGCGGAACGCTCCAGCGGTCAGAATGCGCACAGCGGCATACCGCCGCGGTCGGCGGTCTTCACCGCGGCGGTAACTCGGCGGTCTTGCGAAAAGACCGCCAAGGTCAGAATGAGGGCCTTTATATCACTTTTTAGTGATATCTCTACAAATTCACATTGCAACTTTATTCGTTTTGACCTACAATTATCCTGATAAATATTATATATTTTTCTAAACACTGTGTGGTGTATTTTTGTGGTGCTATATGGTGGTATTGTATGATTTATTGCACAAATACTTTACACATTGCCTTCTAAGTTAAGCCTGACTGCTTGTGCCAAGCTACCAGAGGGTGGGCAAAGGATAATCTTGGATTGTGTGTGATTTACCGTGACTAGAGTGAGGGCTTTTGCTTGGACGGGGGTAACCTGACTGCCAACCAAAAACCCCATTTCTAACAAACACACATTACATAAAGTTCTCTGTGACTATTACAAATATAAAATCCCAGTTCGTCATAAAATGCTTGTTATAAAGTGCTATAGAACTGGACATCATTCCAAATATGAAGTGCAAACTTCTTTCAGGAAAATACTTGTGATTAAGTGTTATATATCTGGAAATCATTTAAAATATTAAGTGCACAATCCTTGAACTTTTAATACAACGAGCAGGGCACATTCCACCTTTCTGATGGTTTAATCGTGTCCACCAAACTCTAAATAAGGCCATCAGACTATATTGTACAAATCTTATTTTATGAATTGCTTCTCCTAGAGTTTACTGGCATATCATTTGTAAATATTACTAACAGAGTATTGTACTGGACCCCCTGTCGTGGCTTCTAGGGACTAATATAAAGCTAATTCTCTTAGGTACAGTGACCTATAATATTTTCAGGGACAGACCTCGACCCTCATTTTAGCGAGCTGTTTTGTATCTGATCATTTTTTTCAGGTCCTGGCTTTACCACCTTATTTTCCCCTCGTTAGAAAGTGTGTATTAAATGCGTTGAGTGTAAAGAAGGTTCAGTAATGTGGTTAACACATATTTTTACAATATCTTCATACTAGGAGAAGCTACGATAATACCAGGGGATGACTTGCTAATAGAGTACATTTATCAGTAATTTGGAAGAATTACCACCAAATCTTGCAATCTAAAATTTAAGTAGGTTAGAAAGGGCTCCTGCTAATGGCAGCCAATATGCACCAGAAGCCTTTAGGATGGAATTCGCTAACAATGAGCCCATTAGAAAATTATTAATTTGCACATATTCCAAATCCAATCAAGGTCACTCTTTTCCAAAGAAAGGGTGGTGCAGGCATACTACCTTATACCGCAGACCGTAAATGAAACAGATTAGTGCACGGCCTGCTTCTGAGATGAATACATGGATAAGGGAAATGTTGGCAAGGTCAGGCAGTGTTATTTCACCATGCTTGAATACATGTTTTTACAAACAAATGGCCTCATTCTGAGCTCTGTGCAAAATAGATGCAGTATGAGGGCACCAGTAACTTGTCATATAAATCGGTGTGGAATTTCGTGGATGTTCTGTTGCCAGACCATTCTCATTTGGACACACCAAAATTGGGGATAAAGAGGTTCAGACGGCCTATAATGCATACAGGGCAATCAGACAGTGCCGGAATGGCAGGTCTGACAGGTCAGCATATGGACCAGTTATTTGCCTTCCAGTAAGCTTGTTTTATGGTCTAGTGGGCCAGGTTTTATTGTTTCTCTGATATTACTTCAAACAATATTTACAGCAAGCACAAAGGTATACAGACTCCCATACCTTGCAAAACATTTACACAGCATGCCTCTTCAATTTGAAAACTGTCCTGATTTTCAACTGTGGGACACTTTTTTTATTTAGCTATATGATTAGCTTGAGGGGGTGGGATCACTCTTACTTTGATTGCTGATTTTCTTGTGTATTGTTTCAACCATTCCAAATTAAATAAACTTGGAATGTGTCCATTTGACGGAAAACGTTTGAAAGGTTGTAGCTGTGGATCTTGAAATACTGAGTACGGTGTAAACTTCTAGTTGTGGATAATGTTGATGCATCTGACATTAATAAGTAAACTTACAAGGGGACGCAAATAGTTTGATGGACCTTTTGATTGCGCTTAAGATGTTCCCATCGTATATCAAGTATGTGCAGATCAATAATCAATAACAATCAATAACATTAATAATCAATTGGAGTCAGTAATTGTCACACAGCATGACCTCGCTGTCATTAATAACCACATCTTTATGTAAAAGTTTAAATATTTATTTCCCTATATTAACAACGCTAATGTGATATAGGTTAATCTCAAAATCAATTGATAAACGTACAGAAATAGCACTGGCTGACCGAAACGACAAAAGAATTGCAACCTAATCATACCTTGAGCTACTACACATTCTAAAATAACATTACAAATTAATAACAAGAACAACTGCACAAACTATATTACATACATTTAGATTCAGGAAAGAAAATATATCAGCTGTTATTTCATATAGGGAACTTCATCAGTGAGCTCCCTAACATCAGATTAGAATTAGCATGATGGGCTTCATGAAAAACATTTTAGTCAACACAAATTTGAAAAAAAACATCTAACTAAGGTTCTATCAAAATTGCGTTGGTACCTAGAAAAAACAGCAAATATACATAGCAAACAACATCATAGTCAATATACCTATCCTCAGTTTGGATCAGCAAGCTGTGCCAGTCTTTGTCATCAGGAAATCAGTCTGGTCAGCAAGGCATCAGGATTCAGCATCAAAGTTCCGAAAAGGCAAAGTTTCTTTAAGCAGTTCGTAAGAATAGAGCTAAACTCTCAAGAAGAATGGGGAGAATGGCTTTTCTCTACTCGTTGCAGTCCGGCTAAGTTAGATTTCCTAAAACTTCTTCCAAAGTCCCTATTGGTCAAGGGATTGCATGTTCAAGCTTCGTCCAATACAATTGAAACTCCAAATCTACATTTCTACTAGTACATTGTTCACATGTTGATGATTGGCTCCTTTTGTCCTGTTCTCATTCATCCAGGTCGTCAGGTAACAATATTGTTGCAGCTTATACTCCAGTCAGAGTCTCCATTGTATTCTCCTGAGAAAGTCAGTCTTACACACATTTCATAAAACAATAATGCTTTAGTAAGAACATCATCTCTTAGCAAGCAGATTCTCACGAGAAAGACTTTAGCTACAAGCACATGGACAGTAGAGTGGAAAATCACAGTTTAATTCTCTAAGCAGACATTTTATTAAATGCCTAAGAAATGCACCTTGGCATGAGGCCGTGCAAATAGGCCAAGATCTTTGCTAAGTTATGGCCTACAATTAATTAAGGTAATATATAATGCATAACCCTAAACATGACATATTACTACATTAATCGAAAAAAAGCTCAACCTTTCATATTAATAAGCCATTAATAAGTATACTTCGTGAACATTGGTTGGCCACTCATATGGGCACACCTTCAAATGTGTGCATTATTTTCTCTCTATTATTTCATTTTACCTGCAAATTCAACACTCAGAATACATGAATATTCATTATTAATTTCAATAATAAATCAGCATTAACAATCACTCCTCTGATGACTAAATGTGTCATCACACCAAACATTCACTCACAAATATTCGCCTCTACTAAAATTGTGTCATTTCTAAACCTTCACATTTTTGTTCCCTTTTCGAATCCTCCCTAAACAATTTTCCCTTTTCTTTTCTTCCCTCCACTGATTATTCTTTGTCTTCTTTAATTTAATTCTTTTACACAATTTACATATTCCCCATGCTCTGATTAAGCAAATCACAATAACCAATATCCCATTTATTATTTTCAATAGTATCCCTTTCCCAATGTTGCTGAGCCAATTTCCCACTTAAGCAAATCGTTTGCCAACCTTTTCCCAAACACCTGGTTCCTTCAATTCTTTCTAATCAGCACTCTCATTAGTCAGATTAGTAAGCAGGCTTCTAATTTCTTTACTATTGTCAGGAATGAATGAACAGCAATGCCTAGAATTAAGGCGGTTCCGAAGAGTCATAGCTCTTTCAGCAGCTAATTCAGTACCTATCAGGAACATGGCTCCCGAAAAATTTGTCAGCATGTAATCCACAATAGTAGACAACTTTTGAATCTTTATTGAATTCAGAACAACTCCCACTAAAGGAATCGTTGCTCCAAAATTATCTCCCTTAATAGCAGAAGTAGACTCTCTCCTCTGTCTAATATGATGTAATTCAGTAACTTTTTGAAATTTCTTTAAGTCGTCAAGTTGAAAAATCTTTGGGAAAACTATCCCCAAATAACATGTCCCATACCATCCTCTTGGAAGACAGTAATAAGCATTAGGACCACAAATGTAATATATGCCAGGAATCGCTGGATCCTGTCCATTCAACATAAATGTCCATTTACTCGGAAACAAAAACACGTCTACATTCACTTGTTCCCACAAATAAAGTGTCAGTACGACATTTAGGCCTATATACACAAAGCTTCCCTACGTGTTGCACTTTTGAAGCTAATTTTCCTTGTTTTTTTATTGCACTATAAGCATAATCATTTGTAAACGTCCTTTTCTCTAAGCCTTTTTTAATTTCTCCTTCAATGCCGTTCTGCTGTCATCTGTGTGATCTAGGAGGTTTTTCTCTAAAGGTGTAAGCAAGTACGTCAGGTTATTCCTGTGAGCATAAGCTGTGCCAAAAGTTAATGTAGGCTCAAAGAAACCTCTAACTAATATTATCTCATTATCCTTAGATACTCTACTCAGATACCTAATTATGGGGACAAATGAAAACACCACATTGTGGTTGGAATAGAAGTACTGAATGTACTCCTGGTTGTAGAATCGTGTTAGTAACAGACTACAATTGATCCCATAAGTAAGAGGCAAAATATGATAAGAAACTCCTTTTTCGACTGATGTAGGAATCTGAGTGCACAAAAAACAATTCTACATATCCATCTTCTCAACATATTCACTCAGCAAGCGATAGAAGATATCAGAAGAAAGTTCCCCTTGGGCATTTCTACCTACATGCAGATACTTCTCATCTAACCTAAACTTCTCTATTGCTGTTAATGCAGTAGTTGTCTCTAAAGCTGCAGTATGGTTGGCTTCCCTTTTGTCAAAAGCAGTCATACCCACAATCAATATCACAAATACAATTGGCAAACCAATACTCATGTAGTTACAACACCTGTTCTTCCTACCCTGCTGACTAATGTTACTTATGATCTGTAAAGAATCAGAAAGTATAAGAAAAATTGTAGAAAATGCAACAAAAATCAAAAACAAAAATCTTTTTTCAGCAGTTGTTTACAGCTTTCAGTCTCACGTCCAGGATCCTTTGTCAAAAATCGGTAAGCTTGTCAAAATCGGTTTAGCCGCTTGTCAAAATCAGGTACTCAAAATTCAAATCAGGTTATCAAGAGTCTTTTTCAACAGTGTCTTTTTTCTTTGCACCTTTTTCAGATTATCTCAACAGTTCAGTTAATTAGCTTCCTTGTGATAAAATATTGACCTAGAATGTCTTGATCAAAACAAAAAGACAAAAATTATTTCTGCCATTCACTTGTAGTTGCATATGCCCATTCAGGACCTGTGTACCTTCGACTTGCTATTCTCTTTATTTTCAACTTTCGATCACCATTCAATTCTCCTTCACTTAGATACTCTCTCCTTGTCGTATCTACTCCTTCTTTGATTATTGTTTCAACAACTGCTTCTTTTCTCTTTGCTTGTGTTTCCATCCACTTATCTCCTTTCAGTGGACCCTTGGTCAATGCTCTTTTCAGTGTTGAACTTGAAACTTCGTCTTCCTCTACAGTGTTTTCTCTTGACGGACCTGTAACTGGTTCCAGAGGAGTCAGATCACAATGGCTTTGATCCGCCTCAACTCCTTTCTCCTCTGGGTCTGGCAACTGCTCTTTTTGTCTCTCAAAATCATCTATGTCTTGGAAAGCCCACCTCTGACTAGGCTCTCTTGCTGCCTCAATTGAGATTGGCTCACTGTCACCCTCCTGGAGTTCTTCTCCTTCGTCTCTCACAGGAGTGACTGAACCATCCTCAATGAGTTCAGAACCGGTCTCAGTTCCTCTTTCTTCTCCTTCCGGTTCTGAGACTTGTTTGGTACTCTCAAAGATTCTTCATCATTGTCAAAAGGACATGCCATTCTCTTTGTGTGGCTGGCGTGGATCCAGTTCAAAACTCCAGCGCACTTCACAGCTGTGGTAGTAACCAGAACTACGTGGAACGGTCCTTTCCAGTGAGGATCCAAACACGTCTCCCTCACGTGTTTCTGGACCACAACCCAGTCACTGGCTCTCAGGTTGTGCCCTGGGTCATGGATCAGTGGCAGTGTGGTGGCTTCCAGCTGCTCAGAGACAGAGCGAACCACATTAGCCAGACTCTTGCAGTAGTCCAATACCATATCATCTGTAATATAGAAAAGTGCATTTGCAGGCACCGCTGGCAACCTCATGGCTCCGCCTATGAGGATCTCATGTGGTGACAATCCTGTCTTCCTATCGGGTGTGTTTCTCATAGTCATCAGAACTAAAGGCAGTGCGTCAGGCCACCTTAGATTCATGGATGCACACATCTTTGCAACTCTTGACTTCAAGGTACCATTCATCTGTTCCACTAGTCCTGATGCATCAGGGCAGTAACTACAATGCAACTTCTACTCAATGTTCAATTCTGCACACAGTAATTTAATTACTTCATTGTTGAAGTGACTTCCCCTATCTAATTCTAAAGAGATCGAAAACCCTAAATGTGGTATCAGTTCCCTAAGCAGTAGTTTTGCTACTGTGAGGCTGTCATTACTTCGTGTAGGGTACTCTTCAATCCAGTGACTAAAGATGCAAACTATCACCAACACATATCTCAAACCTCCACACACAGGCATCTCAATAAAATCCATTTGGATTCTGCTGAATGGGCCTCCTGCTCTTCCAATGTGGCTCAAATTAACCACTGTCCCTTTTCCCGCATTAATTTGCTGGCAAGTGACCCAACAATGGCAAACTGCTTCAGCAACCTGTCTAAACCTTGGGTTGAACCAATTGTGCTTGAAAAGACGAATCATGGCATGCCTCCCAACATGTGTTTGACCATGATAATACCTAGCCCTTTGAGACAACAGACTGTTTGGCAGAACCAACTGACCCTCTCCTGAAACCCACAGTTCATCTTGTCGCTGTACACATTTCATTTTGCTCCATAAACGTTTTTCCTCCCTGTCAACATTGTTCTGCAATGTTTTTAATTCTTCCAGCGTGTCAATTACTTTCAATGCAAAACTTGGGTATGTTACTTCTTCTTCAGGTAAGAATCCCCACCCATCTTTGAACGATATACAGTTCAATGCGAAAACCTTGAGACTTGATCCGCATATCCATTTCTCATTGGCACAAGGGGGGTCATTCTGACTCCCGCCGGGCGCGGTCACCGCGCGCCCGGCGGGAGCCGCCAAAATACCGTACCGCGGTCGGAAGACCGCGGCGGGTATTTTGAGTTTTCCCCTGGGCTGGCGGGCGGCCTTCAAAAGGCCGCCCGCCAGCCCAGGGGAAAACGACCTTCCCACCATGAAGCCGGCTCGTAATCGAGCCGGCGGAGTGGGAAGGTGCGACGGGTGCTACTGCACCCGTCGCGTATTTCACTGTCTGCTATGCAGACAGTGAAATACAAGCGGGGCCCTCTTACGGGGGCCCCTGCAGTGCCCATGCCATTGGCATGGGCACTGCAGGGGCCCCCAGGGGCCCCGCGACACCCCCTACCGCCATCCTGTTCCTGGCGGCCGAACCGCCAGGAACAGGATGGCGGTAGGGGGTGTCAGAATCCCCAAGGCGGCGCAGCATGCTGCGCCGCCTTGGAGGATTCTGACGGGCAGCGGAAAACCGGCGGGAGACCGCCGGTTTTCCTGCACTGACCGCGGCCAAAGCGCCGCGGTCAGAATGCCCTGCGGGGCACCGCCGGTCTGTCGGCGGTGCTCCCGCCGACCCTGGCCCCGGCGGTCTGAGACCGCCGGGGTCAGAATGACCCCCAAAGTCTTGTGATTTCAGATGTGCACTGCATTTCACCACAGCAATCCATTCAGGCATTTGGATAGCAGGTAACAATTCTTTAATCCTCTCACCATTTCTCACTGGTGAACCAGAAGAGTTCATGAAACCTCTCTGTGACCACAACTGGCCAAAATTGTGGACTATTCCAAATCCATACTGGCTATCCATATAGATGGTAACTTTTAGCTGGGCAAAAACATGGCACGTTCTAGTAAGGGCTACCAGTTCCGCTGCTTGTGCAGAATACACTCCCCCTGGCCAAGACGCTTCCAGGATACCAGAAATTGTGCACACAGCAAATCTTGCTTTCAGTGTCCCTGTATTGTCTCTCAGACAAGAACCATCAACAAAGATAAATTGATCATTTTCTTCCAATCAGGTGTCTCTAATATCATGTCTCGGTTTTGTGCATAAGTCAGTTTCTTCAAGACAATCATGCTCAATGTCTTCCAACTTTTAAATTTCAACATTTTCATTAGGAAGTAAGGTTGCCGGGTTCAGCACTGTACATCTCTTCAAAGATACATTTGGTGACCCCAGAATACTCGTCTCATATCTGGTCAATCTTGCACCTGTCAAATATTGAGTCTTGGTGTGGGTAAGGAGTACTTCAACTGAGTGAGGGACCATTATTGTTAGGGGGTGTCCCATCACAACACCTTCACACTGCGTGAAGCTCTGTCCAGCCTCTGCAACTGCACGCAAACAGCCTGGTTAAGCTGCTGCGACTGGGTCCAAAGTAGCTGAAAAATATGCTACTGGGCGATTTACACCTCCATGGACCTGTGTTAAAACAGACAAAGAACATGTTTCACGCTCATGACAAAACAATGTGAAATTTAGAGTGTAGTTAGGCATACCCAAAGTCCAAGCTTTGCACAGACTCTCTCTCAATTCTGAAAACTCTTTCATGCAAGCCTTGTCTAACACTATGGGATTGGTAACCTCCTTGTGGGTCAGCTTTTGCAAAGGCTTGGAAATGGCTGAAGAATTGGGAATCCATTGGTGGCAGTGGCCTACCATCCCTAGAAACATCCTGACATCTCTCTGTGAGGTCAGGGGATTCATCTGCAATATTGTTGTGACCCTTTCTCTGTATCTTTTCCTTGATCTCTTCTTAATCTGCTGACCCAAATATTTCACCTCTTACTGACAATACTGCAATTTAAGCGGAGACACTTTATGACCATTCTTTCCCAAATGGTTCAGCAAGGCAATTGTGTCATACTTGCACTCGTCCCTTGTTTTGGACGCAATCAGTAAGTCGTCAATGTACTGTATCAAGGTTGATTGGAAAGGCAATTCCAACGACTCCAACGTCTTTTCAAGATCTGATTGAATATGGGAGGAGAATCTGAAAACCCTTGAGAAATTCAACACCAACAGTAAACTTGGTCTAAAATTTGAAACAAAAGAGAAATTGGCTGTCCTCATGAAGAGGAACAGAATCAAAGCTTGTGACAAATCTATGACAGTGTACCACTCAGCCTCACATAGATTTATGAAACATTATCACAGCTGGATATGGTACCACGGGGCAACATTTGATCACAATGTAATTTATTTTTCTCAAATCCTGGATAATACAAACTTTCCCACAGGGTTTTTTCAACCCTATTGTCGCTGAATTAAATGGGCAGCTCAACACTTCTGTCAGGACCCCTTGTTCCACAAATTCTGCAATTATCTGGGCAACCTTTATAAGAACATCTTGTGGCATGTGGTACTGGGGTATCTGGGGAAAAATCACATTCAGATTACAGAAACTCTAACTGGCTCAGCTCCCTTTATGAGACCTATCTCTTTCCCTGTCATGCCCCACACTCTTTCTTAAACTGCTCCCTGTAAATCAGAGTGAAGCTCCTTCACTGTGAACACTGGAAAGAAATCAATCAGAGGGGGATTCCTCATTTGGGGTTTCACACTCAGTCTCAAGAGCTGGGTCATCTTCATCATCGCTATTTGTCTGTATCTCGATTCTGTCATTTGAACAAGTAATCAAGCACCTTTTTTTACACAGCAAGTCTCTTCCCAGTAGGGATACCAGACTTGAATCACAGACTATTAATTTGTGTAATCCCTGAAAGTTGCCAATTTTAACCTGAACTGGATCTGTATTTGGGTTGGTCAAGTTCTGGTTTGCTACTCCTACAATCTGGATTGTCCCCTGAAAGGGGCATATTCGGAACTTCTGCAGACCTTACTGTGGAGCGTGAAGCTCCTGTGTCAACCAAGAATGAAAATCTGTGACCCGGGACTTTTCCCTTCACCTAGAGACCTTTCTGATTGACTTCTAAGGAAGCTGCAAGCACACACACCTCCTCATCCCAACTTTCACTCACCCAATCATTGTTTATTCCATTCTCACTGTATAGCGGGAATTGATGCACTGTGTTATTACTTTGGTTAGACCTCTGGCCTGTGACCTGTTGAGGAAGCATAAACTGTTGCTGTTCCACTGGGGCTTGAGGTATTTGAATTTGCTGTGTAGGCACAACAGGAACCTGCTGTTTCATTGGCTGCAACAGTGTCATTCGTACAAGTGGCATTTGTACCTGCTGCATGTGTTGAACATTTTTCATTTGATTCACATTATTTAGAAAACTCGGATGAGGACCTCTCATTTTCGGTCCTCTCATATTTGGAAATGAGTTATCGGGATGTATCTCGGCATTACTTGCGGCTGCACTTGCGGCAGTAAAAGTGGAGTTGATTCAGTCTGAACCAACGTCGGTTTCGGGAAAACCTGTTCTGTGGGTACTACTAGGTTTGTGGCAGTTTCCACACATGGGCACATCAGATTAAATCCTCTGGACATTTGGCTGTGGCACCTAATTTTGTGCTACCCGAGAAATAGGTGCGTTAAGACTGCTCTGCATTGGACTCTGTCGGGCTAGGACTAACCTGCACTGGACTCATTGTCACATTAACCTTGTGTCGGAGCTAAAGGATCAGCACTGGTACTCGGACCACTCTCATGTGCTGCATATGGTGGTGGATGATTTCTCAATAACTGCAAAATAAACTCATCGTTGTCTGACTCTTCCTCAAATGTCAATGGACCTTTAGACTCCTTTGACCGCTGCTCCCTACTCTCGTAGGGGCTCCTGTTTGTTTTTCTAGTAGCTTTCCTCCCTTCTCTCTCACTGGCTTATGTGAATGCTGTGATTTCGGTCGAAATAAATTGAATAAAAGTGAATAAAAAATAATTTCACTTACTTTGACTCACACTCTGACTTGTAGACCATGCCCAATCGACCTACTAAACCAGACAAATTACAACAAAAAACAAGTGTCTCATACACTTTTCAATATACTCAGGGTCCGTACATGAACAACCACGTGGACAAGTTTTGAGCACAACGCGCCACACACATGTGAAGTTTGATGACTTCACTACTCTCACACTACGATGTATGCTCACTCCTTCTACAACTTCATTTGGAGTATGCATAAGCCCTAAACCCTCACAAACATTACATTTCAGCTGCGATTTGCATAAGCTGTGCAAGCGCAAAACCTACTTCACTCACACTGTCAATAGAATGCCAAGAACATCCTCAAACAACCATTGGCATGCTCCATGATTCTAGTAAAGTAATCTTAAGCACTTAGGGACACATTTTCTCTCCAATTTGTATCACTGAAAAAAGAATTCCAAATCTCAGTGATAATGAAAATCTCAGTGATGATGAGCTCTTAGAATAGAAGACCATGTATCGGGCTTCTATGATGGGCTCTCAAAGAGACAAACCATCAAGCTCCTCCCATCTCTGGGGACACCTGTTATTTCTCGCTTACAATCTTCTGGACCAAATACTCTACTACCTATCTTTCTGGACCGTATGATGGGCTCTTAAGGAGACAAACCATCAATCTCTGCTTCCATCTCTGTTGGCACTTCCGACTTCAATAGGTAAACTTACAAGGGGACGCGAATAGGTCGGTGAACCTTTTGACTCTGCTTAAGATGTTCCCACCATATATCCAGTATGTGCATATCCATCTTCAATAACAATCAATAACATTAATAATCAATTGGAGTCAGTAATTTTCACTGACCTCGCAGTCATGAATAACCACACCTTTATGTAAAAGTTAGAATATTTATTTCCCTATATTAACAATGCTAATGTGATATAGGTTAATCTCAAAATCAATTGATAAACGTACAGAAACAGCACTGCCTGACCGAAACGAAGAAAGAATTGCAATCTAATCAAAGCTTGAGCTACAACTGCGCAAGCACTATTACATACCTTTAGATACAGCAAAGAAAAGATATCAGCTGTTATTGTATATAGTGAACTTCATCAGTGAGCTCCCTAACTAACAGAGTTAGCATGTTGGGCTTCATGCAAAACAATTTAGTCAACACAAATTTGGAAAAACCTTCTAACTATGGCTCTATCGAAATAGCGTTTGGTATCTAGAAACCAAAGCAAATAGACATAACAAACAACATCATAGTCAATATACCTATCCTCAGTTTGGATCAGCAAGCTGTGCCAGTCTTCATCATCAGGACTTCAGTCTGGCCAGCAAAGCATCAGGATTCAGCGTCAAAGTTCAGAAAAGGCAAAGTCTCTTTAAGTAGTTCAGAAGAATAGAGCTAAACTCTCAAGAAGAATGGGGAGAATGGCTTTTCTCTTCTCGGTGCAGTCCAGCTAAGTTATATTTCCTAAAACTACTTCCAAAGTCCCTGTTGGTCAAGGGATCGCATGTTCACACTTCGTCCAATAAAACTAAAACTCCAAATCTACATTTCTACTAGTACATGATTCACATGTCGATGATTGGCTCCTCTTGTCCTGTTCTCATTCATCCGGCTCATCAAGTAACAATATTGTTGCAGCTTATCCTCCAGTCAAATTCTCCATTGTATTCTCCTGAGAAAGTCAGTCTTACACACATTACATAAAAGAATGTTGCATTAGCAAGCACATCATCTCCTAGCAAGCAGATTCTCATGAGAAAGACTTTAGCTACAAGCACATGGACAGTACAGTGGAAAATCACAGTTTAATTCTCTAAGCAGGCATTTTATTAAACGCCTAAGAAATGCAACTTGACATACCGCCGTGCAACTAGGCCAAGATCTTTGCTAAGTTAAGGCCTACAATTAATAAAGGTACTGCATACTGCATAACCCTAAATATGCCATATTACTACATTAATCAAAGAAAAGCTGAAAATGTCATATTAATAAGCCATTAAAAGTATAATTTGTGAACATTGGTGCCACTTACCTGGGCACACCTTCAAATGTGTGCATTATTTTCTCTATATTATTTCATTTTCTATGCAAATTCAACACTCAGAATACATGAATATTCATTAATAATTTCAATAATAAATCAGCGTTAACAATAATTAAGGATTTCATTGAGCACTGGAATGTGGCATATAGAATGCTAGTGTAAGAGCACTCACATCTATTTTAAAATAGTAAATCGTCATTAAATTAGTAAATAGTTATGTTTTAATTGATAATTAATAATGTAATTTAATAATAATTATATAAATAATTTAATTGTTTATGTTTTTTTAAAATTAATGGGATTGTTCAAATTTGTAGTGTGTTGAAGTGAAGTGATTTCCTTACTTTTGCTTAGACTGGAGTGGGAATTGTAAATTTAACCCGTCTGAAGTCCTACACTTTCCCTACTATTGCATTGACTGAAGTAGAAATAGTAAATGTAATACTGCCGAAGTCCAACATTTTCCCTACTATTGCACTGTTTGGAGTGGGAATAGCAAAACTATCACGTCCTAAATCTAACACTTTCCCTACTATTGTGCTGTTTGGAATGGGAATAATAAATGCAACCCCTCCAAAGTCAAACAGTTCCCTACTATTGCATTAATTGGAATTGGAATAGTATATTTAATATTCCAAGACATCAACACTTTTACTGTTATTGGTTAAATATATTTTTTATTTTGTTTATCTTTAAATTTTATATTATTTTTTCCAGTTGTAGTTTTAGTTAGAAATGTCTATAATAGTTTTGTAGTTGTGTTTTATAATTTATTTATTTGGTAATTTAAGTAATATTTTGTAATAGAACTGTTAATTTTTCAAAGTTTTATTTAAAATATGTATAATATATGTACATATGTGTATATATATATATATATATATATATATATATATATGAGAGAACGATAAATAGATAGATTGATAGATGTGTGTGTGTATATTAATATATTTATGATTTTCATTGTAAATTTAAAAATTTAACAGTAATTTAATACAATGTAAAATATATATTTTTAATAATTGTGTTACACTATATATATATAAATATAAGTACAACTACACACACATATGTTTGTTTGAGTTTATATACGCATATATTGATAAGTATTAGTGGAGTTTATGTAATTTACATTATATTAATGTTATATACTAAAATATTTAAGATTTACTACTTTTAACTATATACATTTTAGAAAATGATATTTTGTGTGTTTTTGGATGATATTAGTGTTAAATAATATTTTATTTCTAATATTTTTGTACTTATCATATAAGTATAGGGACACAATATTTTGGTAAGCAATACTTTTTTGACATGATATTTGTGTCAAACAATATTGTTTATTTCATATTGTGTCAGTGATCCATTAAAGGGCACAACATCACTTTCAAAATGGGTACTTCTATTGCTTTTCTGAAACAAATCCAAGTTAATGCCCTTTAAGCAATTTTCAGCTGTCCCAAGCTTGTGCTATGTTTGTTTTTAATTATCCTAACATGATGCTCAATCCACACCATGCTGGTTAATGGCCACTGCTTCATACATGTTTCTATGGCAGCCAGGCTATCAATTCGTGGCAGACTTTCAAATCCACAATGGATGAATAGAGGAAAAATTTCACTAGTCCAATAGTGTGCCTTTATTTATTTAACTGATTCATGAATCTTCTATGAATGCAAGAATTTGTAGGTGATTTTGGGGATTAACATTTCACATATTTCTAAAATGTAACCGTTTTGTGTTGTGAGCGCTGAAATTAACGTTAAGTAATATTTACATATATTCCTATATTTGACTTAACGTATAAGATATAATTAGCATAGAAAATAAAGTGTGACCCATAATGTGCCTACTTGATTGAACTAATAATGTATTAATGTGAATTAAGAATTTATATATGCTGAAGATGCATTACTCTGTCATACTTGCCGCTAAATATTGTGAACTTTGCTGAAGCTAACTGAAAGGCCTTAGGTTTTAAAAGAGCCATGGTCAAATTGGGCATCTGCCAAAGTTATGCAAGTTGTTATGTTAGTAGAATGATCTCATGTCCACTGTATACCAAGTTCTTTGTCTGAATCTCATACTTGTTCAGAGTTCGTATTGACGAAATGTATTTCTTTCGAGGAAATGTTGTATAACCCGAGAAAGTTTCTACATCATTGTAACTGTCGATTTAAAGCATATTTGGGAATGGAGAAGAACAATGAACTCTCTGATAATGAACGGAAGGTTCCACAAGTTCATTCTTATTGTATCGACTGGATGTACGCAAATGGAAAAGAACCAAACATTGATGTACAAATGTCTGTCTAGCATATTTTTCTGACATAGAGTAAATCTTTAATTGGATAATCTTCATCGCAAGATGTTTCTGACCAATAGCAAATGTGTGATCATTTTGATTTAACATTGAGGTACGGAGAGTGTGACCCGACCATTCTTCTTACGATCCATTGTCCTGAGATGTTCTCTCTCTTGATGATTTGTCACTTTGACTCTTGCCAGCCTGTCCACTGACGTTCTGGTACTTTATTATTTTCTGAGTTTACTTTGTGTCTTCACTACTGAACTAATGATTTTATGGTTCAGAGAACTTATTATCCAAATACTGAACTGTTCCCTTTCCCTGCCCCTTGTCCTGATGTTGATTCTGATGTCCTCCTGAGAAAGCGTAAGCTGTTTTGCTGATCATTAAGGATAGGTAATATGAATAAACTGTGCATTGTTGTTTTGTCTTTTGTTTTCCAGGTACCAACTGCTGTTTCTTTTTGATAGTGCCATAGCTAGATGTTTTCTAAATTCAGGTTACTAAACTTTTGCTTGAAGCCCAGCATGCTGATGTTAATCTGGAGTTAATAACGTATTTTCCTCACTACCTATGATCTAATGTAATTCTGTTGTTGAACAAATGTACTTTATTACTCTTGCCCAAATATTGTTGCTAATAATTTGTATTTGAAAGCATTGTTTTAGCTGCTCTGTTTAAACCAAGAATCTTTAGGCAATTTGGACAGCCTGTGTTGTGTCTTTACATGTATCACTTGGTTTTGAGAAAACATTTTGTGATCTTAGCATTGCTAATATAGGGAAATAAACATTTTTTAATTGATATCAAAGGTGTGGTTATTCGTGACCAGATGGCTCATGGTGCATTCTTTACTGACTCTCTAATAATTTGTATTATTTAATGGATGTGTGATTTATGTGCTACTTAGGGTATGATCATCCTAAATGAGTCCAAAGGTTCATCAGCCTTGAGGACGTGTCTGCTTATCAGTTACTATAACTGAAGAGATAAGCCTGGACGCTCTCACAGTTTTCAGAACAAAACCCTCATTAGATGTTAATTTCTCAAAAACGTGAACAGAGTTACACCAAAACAAGCAAAATCACTTCCTTGAATAAAGTTGTACACATAATGTTTGGTATAATTCTGTTCAGCAGTTATTTTGGTTTCGAGGAACATTGAAACCTCTAGGAGTAAAAATGAGAAATGTCCCATTTGATTCTACCTTTTTCTCCCCACCTATTTACGATGTGCAGGAAAATTGAAATGAAGAATCCAAAGTGGATGAATATTCTTTTGGTATGATTTATGCACATTCGTCAAATGGTACCAAACTTACCAACAAATCTAAAAAAAAAACTTTTTCAATGGAAAATCTGGCCTAACCATAAATACATAGATGGTGTTATGGCCTGTGTATTAGTTTATATATATAGTAAGTAATGTAGGGTAAAGTCACATTTCAGTTAGATGTTGAAATAAAGTATAAGCTAATGGTTACAAAACATAAAAATCTCTGAACTTCACCAGTTACATTTTACTGAGCTAACTATAACTTGCGACCCCTCGGATCACTTTCTATGAGCTCACATATCACATCACTCATTACATGCTAAATGACACCATTGATTAAATCACTGAAGACATATCAAATATAGCAAATGACATTGTCACTAATGACACTATCATATAGGGTTTGTGGACTTCAAATAATTCAACAGACTACACCTGTGGATACTCTAATCACCTTTATGGGATTATCCTCTTAAAGACTTCACATGACCCACACTTTTAATCAAAAAGTTGACAGGCATACTTATGTCCCTGTAAAGACTCCCTCAGTCAGGCTCTATGGACATTGTTCCAGAGTTTAGTAACATGCATTAGACACATTCCTGAGGTGAGCATTATGGCTTACAACCTTACAGCCATGCTTACCACACTACCTTAATGTGAGACACTCCTGAATTCTACATTATTCAATAATCTGCAATGCCTTTAGTGAAGCTCTGGAAAAAACATGTACTTTGTATAGAATTTGTGTATAGCAATATATTATAACTATTTTACATGGGCACATGCCTAGATAACTACGGGTAGACTATGGGGGTCATTACAACCCTGGCGGATGGTGTAAAGGGTGGGGTAATACCGCAAACAGGCCGGCGAAAAAAAAAAGGGAATTACGACCCTGGCGCTAACCGCCAACAAAGACAGCCACTTTAACACTTCGCCCGCCACGGCGGTACAGACAAACAGCGTGGCGGTCACCGCCAACAGACAGGCGGGAGACAAAGTACCGCCCACACTATTACAACACACCAATCCGCCACCTTTTCCAGGGCGGATTCACCGTGGCAAAAAAAAAACATGGCGGAAACAGCCTTTGCTATGGGAAAACGCTCACCTCAACACACTCCACGAGGAACGACGACTCCATGGAGCCGGAACTCCAAATACTACCTGCCCTTGTCTTTCTGCTCCCGTACGAACAACAGCGACGTAGGCGCAGAACATACCGGTGAGTACTGCATCTACGACATGGGGAGGGGGGAGGCAAAAGTTAGGGGGACACCCACCAAACACCCCCACCCCCACCCTTGCATATTACAACATACACACCAATGCAGTAAAAAATATCACATTAACAACCCACAATCCCCCCCGGAAGAATGCAAAGACAAAGCAAGATCCGTTCAAATATTGTAATGTGCCAATATACATGTCATATAAAAATATACTGAATCATATCTCAAAATCTGTCATATTTATATATACAATACAAGAAGTAGTGCAGATATGCACACAACAATGTCCGTGCACCAACAGTCCAAAAATGCATGGGCGAGGCCCACAATAGATACCTGACCAAAATCCGAGAGAACACTGCCGGGACATCAGATTGAAACACTACAGGCACCTCAGGGGGAAGGGAAGGGGGGGCACCTCAGCCACATGACTGCAAAGCCAGATCCACGACGGGGCTCCATGCCCATTGATGTATCCTGGGGAAGGCAAAGCCACAGTCTCTCAAGTCTTTACAGTGGGTGGGTTGCCCACTGTGCCATCCTGGGGAGTGCAAAGCCACAGTCTCTCAAGTATTTACAGTGGGTGGGTTGCCCACTGAACCATCTTGGGGAGTGCAAAGCCACAGTCTCTCAAGTGTCTACAGTGGGTGGCTTGCCCACTGTTTTATCCTGGGGAGGGCAAAGCCACAGTCTCTCAAGTCTCTCCAGTGGGTGGTTTGCCCACTGGATCATCCTGGGGAGTGCAAAGCCACATTGACGCAAGTAGATGCAGTTCTCAACTGGTACTGGGTGGGACTGGTGGCCAGACTGGATGAGTCTCCCCGTGAAAGCTCCTGTCCTGTCACTGTCCCAGCTGCACATGGGAGAAGGATGCCTGATGTGGCAGCCTATTCATACCCACACGGTGTTTGCATGGCATGACGAACTCCACACTGGACATTGGGGTGTGGCATGAAGAACTCCACACTGGACATTGGGGTGTGGCTTGACGTTCCATCATCGCCCAGCGGGGCTGTGGGATCCTGGTCCCTCCTGGGCACTGACTCTGGCGGTGGTCTCCTGACCAGTGACGATACTCGGGCCCTCCTGGGCACTGACTCTGGCGGTGGTCTCCTGACCAGTAACGATACTCGGGCCCTCCTGGGCACTGACTTTGGTGGTGGTCTCCTGACCAGTGACGATACTCGGGCCCTCCTGGGCACTGACTCTGGCGGTGGTCTCCTGACCAGTGACGATACTGGGGCCCTCCTGGGCACTGACTCTGGCGGTGGTCTCCTGACCAGTAACGATACTTGGGCCCTCCTGGGCACTGACTCTGGCGGTGGTCTCCCGACCAATAACGATACTGGGGCCCTCCTGGGCACTGACTCTGGCGGTGGTCTCCCAACCAGTGACGATAATGGGGCCCTCCTGGGCACTGACTCTGGCGGTGGTCTCTTGACCAGTAACGATACTTGTGCCCTCCTGGGCACTGACTCTGGCGGTGGTCTCCTGACCAGTAACGACGGTGCTGGCGGTTGTGTCTGGACCGCCGGAAATGATGGCGCACTTCTCCGCCGTGACACTCACAACAGGCTGGGCAGACTTCCTCGGAACCGTCCCCACCTTCTTTGGAGTTACAGCTGACTCACCAATCGCCTTCGATCCCATTTCACTTGTTGTCCCACCAGGAGTCTTGACATGGTCCCGTCGTCCACTCTCCAAATACCGGTGCCTTTACAGGGGGTGGGCTGACAGTGCCTTGGCTCTGGGTCCTACTGCCTGCCCTGGTGGACGGTGCACTCCAAAAACCTGGAACACGCACCACTGGTACTGGAGACTTTTTGGCTGAGGCGCTACGACGGGACTGATGAACTGGAGGGGGGGGGTGGGGGCAAACAGGTCAATTTGACAGAGGGACAGTTTCTGACGGACACTGGGATGGGTAGTTGGAGGGGGTCTGGGAGTGGAGGAAGAGGAGGTGGTTGTAGGAGGTGTCACTTTAGGTGTTTTGGGTGCAGGTGCAGGTACTGGAGGCTGTCGTGAGGTGGATGGATGTTGGGTGAGTGATTGCCGACGTTTGTGTACTTTGGGAGGGGGCGTCACAGACACACTGGGAGAGGACACGGGGATGTGTAAATGGCAGTGGAGGTGGTGAGTGCAGGTGAGCGGCTTGCGGTGCTGGGTGTTCTGGTGCGAGTCTTAGTGCCTGTAGATGTGGTGCATGCAGGTGTGTGTGTAGACGACACTGGGAGGGAGGAGGGAGAAGAGGAGGAGGGGGACACAGTGGAGACAGTGGATGTTGCTGTGTCTGTATGGGTGTGATGCTTGTGTGAGTGCCTGTGGTGTGTGTGGTGCCTATGTTTGCTTGAGCTACTTGTGTGTGTTGACTTGTGTGCCTGCTGGTCTGTAGGTGTGCTTGGGATGGGCTGGGGTACAGGGGATTGGGTCTGGGTGGAGGAGGTTGGAGGGGGGAGGCTGGACACAGGGACAATGGCTGCCATCAGTGCTGAAGCCACAGATTGCAGGGTTCGCTGAAGGACAGCCTGACCAGAATGAATGCCTTCCAGGAATGCATTACCATGTTTCAACTCTTGTTCTACACCCTGGATGGCATTCACAATGGTAGACTGCCCAACAGTGAGTGACCTGAGGAGGTCAATGGCCTCCTCACTGAGGGCAGCAGGGGTGACTGGGGCAGGGCCTGAGGTGCCTGGGGCGAAGGTGATGCCCACCCTCCTGGGTGAGCGTGCACGGGACACACGCTGAGGGGCTGCTGGGAGGGCGGTGCTGGTAGGGGAGGTGGCGGCTGTACCTGTAGAAGTAGGGCGCACAGATGGTGCCGCCACCACAGGGGAGCTCCCATCGGCGGACGAGTCCGTGTCGCTGGATGGTGATCTGGTGGCCGACGTGAAGCTCCCCTCACCCTCCGTCCCACTGGTGAATTCAGAGTCTGTGGTGTGGCCCTCCATGGCCATGTGGGATGCAGCTCCCTTGTGCTCCGGCGCGACTGTACCTCTGCCTGTTGATGCTGATGTACAAAAGGACAGGGAGAGCAGGAAAAGGGGGGAGACAGAAGAAAGAGAGTTTTAGTGCATGGCATACCGCTACCGTTGGCGGACAAGACAGACGCAGCAGCCCCATGCATTACGCCGTGCTCCTGACCTCTGCACATGCTATTTCTGGGAAATGGCCTACATGGCAATGGTAGTAATCTGCCCACATGGATGGCAAAGGGGCAACTATACATCAACTTCCCTCTGTTTTGAGCTGGGGTAGAGTGCCCCATGGCCTACATAACAGAGGGGCATTGCCTACCTAACTCGCCCTGGCCTAGGGACACCCACAACCCACCACCCCCACCCAGACACCTCCACTGCACGCAAAGTCCATATGATGAGGTAGTACTCACCCCCTTGTGTCTGCTGTGATGTCCTTAAGCGCCCATCCAACTCCGGGTAGGCCACCGCCAGGATCCGGAACATCATGGGGGTCATGGTGCGACGGGCACCCCTCCCACGTTGGGAGGCCATCCCCAGCTGAGCCTCCGCCGTCTTCTTGCTGCAGCGGCGAATGTCCTCCCATCTCTTACGGCAGTGGGTGCCCCGTCTCTGGTGGGCCCCCAGGGTCCGGACTTCCTTGGCGATGGCACGCCAAATGTCCATCTTCTAGTGGCCGCTGACCTACATGACATGCACAAGGAAAGAGGACAGTCATTACCTACTGCACCGTCGTTGTGATTGGCCCCCTCCCAACTCTATCCCTGTGGCCCATTCATCCCCATGCATAACTGTTCTATGTACTCTGCCCCCTTCCCTCATCCACCCAGTCCTCTCCACCCAAGCCTAGCCCATCCAACGTGCTCCAAGTGTACTAACCTGTTGGTCTGGAGGACCGTAGAGTAGCGTGTACTGGGGGAGGACCCCATCCACAAGTTTCTCCAACTCCTGTGCAGTGAAGGCAGGGGCCCTTTCCCCAGACGCAGCAGCCATCGTCGCTTCCAGACCGAGGTCACAGCAGCACTAGCAGTGTAGGTCCTCTCCTGTCGAAGGTCAGGTATCTAGTGATTGAAGAGATAGAAAATGGTGGTGGCGTCCGCGGCGGTGACGTCCGCGGCGGTGCGCATCATCACCGGCGGCGCACCTGTTCATTGGCTCCTGGGACCCATAGGGTCCAATGTTAACCAATGCAGCATTGCGCCGCGCTCTACGACCGCCTACCGCGACGGTGTCCAACGCCAGCGCAGTTACCCCACAATCCCATTGTCCCAGTTAAGAGGTCAGGCAGCCGCCATTTCAGGGGCCCACATGGCTTCAATTACTACTGCGTCACACATACCGAGGCCTACACTCAAAACCTTTCCCGGATGGGTTAATTGTCTGTTGTAGTCTTGTGTGTGACTGTGGGTACATACCTGGAGGAATGCTGACAGTTTCTTCGCTGTTGTCCTTCTTAGGCACCGTCAGTTGGGACATATTGGAAGATGGCGGAATCCGCCGGTGTACCGACCGCTGGTGGACCTGTTGACAATGGAAGAGCGACATGTCATCGTGACCTACCGGTTTGACCGTGCCACAATCCAGGAACTATGTACCCAGTTGGAGCCAGACCTGATGTCAACAATCCGCAATCCGACTGGAATCCCCCCTGACGTGCAGGTGCTGTCAGTGCTGCATTTCCTTGCAAGTGGGTCTTTTCAGACAACAGTGGCCATGGCATCAGGGATGTCCCAGCCTATGTTTTCCAACGTGTTGTCCAGAGTGTTGTCTGCCCTGCTGAAACACGTAAGGAGATACATAATTTTCCCTGAGGTGGAGGATTTGCCTACAGTGAAAGGTGATTTCTGTGCCCTTGGACATTTCCCCAACATCATAGGTGCCATTGATGGGACCCATGTAGCTCTGGTCCCCCCACGCAGGAATGAACAGGTGTACAGGAACAGGAAGAGTTTTCATTCCATGAATGTCCAGATGGTCTGTTTGGCAGACCAATACATCTCGCAGGTAAATGCTATGTTCCCTGGCTCTGTGCATGATGCCTACATCCTGCGGAATAGCAGCATCCCTGATATGATGGGTCAACTCCAGAGGCACCGTGTATGGCTATTGGGGGACTCTGGTTACCCCAACCTGTCCTGGCTATTGACCCCAGTGAGGAATCCCAGGACCAGGGCAGAGGAACGGTACAATGAGGCCGATGGGCGGACTAGGAGGGTGATCGAGCGGACCTTCGGCCTCCTTAAGGCCAGGTTCAGGTGCCTCCATATGACTGGTGGATCCCTATTCTACTCACCGAAGAAGGTGTGCAACATCATCATCGCCTGCTCCATGCTCCATAATTTGGCATTGCGACGCCAGGTGCCTTTTCTGCAGGAGGATGATCCAGATGACGGTGTTGTTGCAGCGGGGGAGCCTGTGGAGCCTGTGGACAGTGATGAGGAGGAAGCTGATGAAGATGAAAACGACAACAGGGAGTCAGTCATACAGCAATATTTTCAGTGAGACACAGGTGAGTACATTTTCATGTTTCACATATTATTAAATTTCACACGTCTACCTCTATCCTGTACCTACATTTCACTCCCTATTTCTTAACTGAGTTTTCCCCTTCCATTTCAGTGTCACTATTGTGGTAACCTACGTGTCAACAGCTTGCATCCTTGAAAGGCTTGTGAAGTGTGACATTGGTATGTTGGCCTTCCAATGGGTAACCTTTTTTAACACTGTAATTGACAATACAAAGTTCACAATCATTGACTGACTCCAGTTTTATTAGTGTTTCAAGGGTGTTTATTTAAGTGCATAACAATGAAGGGGGGTTGTGAAATGGGGATGGGTGATGGTGGAGGAATGTCCATGGCAGAATCCAGTCTATTAGTCTCACAGGTACATTGCACATCTGGCCATTGGAAGTGGAGCTGGGGCAGTTAAAATTTGGACAGGGTAACAAAGTGGGACAGTGGGAGGACGATCAGGGTGGTCTTATTTCCTGGCGGGGGTCTTGCCATCTTGCTCTGTCCTGTTCCTGGATCTCAGGGCCCGCTTGCGTGGTGGTGGTCCGTCTGCAGGGGATGGGGTGCTGGTGTGTTGGTCCTGTGGTGGTGCCTCCTGTCCACTAGCGCCGGCGGAGGTGGTGGGCATTTCATCGTGGTGGCTAGTGTCAGGGGCCCCTTGGAGTGCCACGGTGTCCCTCAAGGTCTTTTGAATGTCCGTCAGCACCCCTACAATGGTGCCCAGGGCGGAGCCGATGGTCCTGAGCTCCTCCCTGAACCCCAAATACTGTTCCTCCTGCAGACGCAGGGTCTCCTGCAACTTGGCGAGTACCGTTGCCATTGTCTCCTGGGAGTGGTGGTATGCTCCCATGATGGAGGAGAGGGCCTCGTTGAGAGTAGGTTCCCTTGGCCTGTCCTCCCTCTGTCGCACAGCAGCCCTCCCAGTTCCCCTGTGTTCCTGTGCCTCCGTCCCCTGGACCGTGTGCCCACTACCACTGCCCCCAGGTCCCTGTTGTTGTTGGGGTGGTGGGTTCACCTGGGTGCCCTGTAGTGGTGGACACACCGCTGATTGACCTGTCCTGGGTAGGGAGGTTTGGGCCCGCTGGGTGGGTGCTGTGCTGGTGTTCCCAGAGGGTGGCAGTTCGGTGTTGGGCTGTGGCTGGGCAAGGGGAACCGACTGTCCTGACGGCCACGATGGTCCGGGCTGGTCATCAAGATCCAGTGGGGCAGAGCTGCTGTCGTCACTGTGGGCCTCTTCTGGGGGTGGAGTGGTGTTGTCTGGACCCTCTGGTGTGGTGACGTTCCTTCGGGTTCCTGCGGGGGTATGAGTACATGATTATTGCATGTGTGTGTTTCATGATGTGCAATGTTTGGGTGTGTGTGTACCCCAGTGTAGGCATTCCTGTGTGGGGGCTTGTATGGTGATAGTTGGGGGGTGTTGTGGGTCTGTGCAGTGGACATGCTTTAGTGATGGGTATCCATGCTTAGTTAGGTCATGCAGGTTTTGGGATTGGGATGGGTGGTTGGTGTCATGGGTAGATAGGTGAGGATTTGGAATGATAGGGGAGGGTGTGAGGGTGGGGGGGGTGATAGCATGCATGTAGGGTGGGGGATATGATAGTTGAAATTTGGCTTACCAGTGTCCGTTCCTCCAACGACTCCTGGGAGGCCCTCAGGATGCAAGATGGACAAGACTTGCTCCTCCCATGTTGTTAGTTGTGGGGGAGGAGGTGGGGGTCCGCCGCCAGTCCGCTGTACAGCGATGTGGTGCCTGGATACCGTGGAACGCACCTTCCCCCGTAGGTCGTTCCACCTCTTCCTGATGTCCTCCCTATTTCTTGGGTGCTGTCCCACAGCGTTGACCCTGTCGACTATTCTTTGCCATAGCTCCATCTTCCTGGCAATTGATGTGTGCTGTACCTGTGAGTCAAATAGCTGTGGCTCTACCCGGACGATTTCCTCGACCATGACCCTGAGCTCCTCCTCGGAGAGGCGGGGGTGTCTTTGGCGTGCCATGGGGTGGTGTGTGTGATATGTGGGGTGGTGTATGTGTTGATGAGTGTGGTGAGTGTAGTGGTATGTGGTGTTTTGTTTGTGGGTGTTGTGTGGGTGATGGTGTAGTGTGCCTCTGTGTGATGGGGTTCTCTATTCTGTGCTGTCTCTCTCTGGCCTTCTCTCAGAAATTCTGGTCGTAGGGGTTTGTGTGTGATGTGGTTGTGTGTTTTATATTGTAATGGTTGTGTGGGAGTGGTGTGTGTATGTGTATCAGATGTGTGTATTTCGAAATGTTCAATGTGGCTGTGTTTTGTAAGTGTGTGTGTATTTTGAGCGCGGCGGTGTGTACCGCCAATAGAATACCGCGGTTGAAAGACCGCCGCGTGGATTCGTGGGTCGTAATAGCATGGGCGTGTTTCTGTTGGCGTGGAGGTGGAGGATTTGTTTCCGCATGTTTCTCGCTGACCTTTGGTGTGGCGGACTTGTGTGGGTGTCTGAATTTCGGCGGATTCCGAGATGTGTGTCATAATAGCTGTGGCGGTCTACCGCGGCCGCGGCGGTGTATTGGCGGTCTTCTTCACGGCGGTAAGCGCCTTATACCGCCAAGGTCGTAATTACCCCCTATATATTGGCAACAGCAGCTTTGGTCTCTCTCACAGATTTATTTGGAACAGGCTTATGCTTTAGGCAACAGCCTACTTTCAAACATGCCTCTGCAACCCACATGAGGGGCCAGATGTACGACCCTGAGATTTGCGACTCACTATTTGCGACTCGTTTGCAAGTCACAAATTGCAAGCTACAAAACCTTTGTACAACAGTGTACTTTACAATGTTTGTGATTCATATTGGGGTCACAAATGACCTACCTCATGAATATTCATGAGGTAGGTCGCAATTTGTGACCCCATTGGGAATGGCCGCCCTCACAGGGATGGTGGCCTGCTGGAGACAGCAGACCACCATGTCTGTGACTGCTTTTAAATAAAGCAGTTTTTTTTTCAAATGCAGACCGTTTTCCTTAAAGGAAAACGAGATGCATTTAAAAAAAAAAAAAAAAGTTTTCTTTTCATTTTTTCAGAGCAGACAGTGGTCCGTGGGACCACTGCCTGCTCTGAAAAAATATTTTCGCTGCCGTTCACAAAGTGGAAGGGATCCCAGGGGGACCCCTTCCCGTTTGCGAATGGGTTAGCACCAGTTTGAAACTGGTGCTTACTGCGATTGTTTTGTGACTGCATTCATGGTCACAAAACAATGCAACATCGCGTTGCGACTCGCAATTAGGAAGGGAACACCCTTTCCTAATTGCGACTCGCAAACCCTTTTTTTTGATTTGGTAAATAGATTACCGAATCGCAAAATAGGGTCTGTACATACCGAAATGTTTTTTTCCTGTCACAAAATAGTACGTACATGTGCCCCCAGGGCGCACTTGGCCTTTACCTTGTTTCAAATGAATTATTTGTACCCCCAAATTTTGTATTTTGTAAAGGGTGCAGCATATAACTTTGAAAATGCACCATTTTAAATGCTATCTACCCGAACATGCCCACTCAGTAACTAAATGCTGTCTATGACATCAAGACCAGTGATGTCATGAATGATGCAATTTGAAATCTCATCAGTGATGGCATAAATGATGGGCTTGTAGTGGGCTGGATCATAAAATTATGTTAAGCTGAGAAATAAGCGTGCACAGAGCTCTTTTTTTATCAACAAGCAAGGAGCATAATTTTTAATGTTAACACTCATTCCTGGCATGCTGCATCACGAGGGCAATGAAGGGATCTTGGAACTACAATATATATATATTTGTCTACCAAAAATGTTACTGTTTTAAAATAAGTCAGCTGTTAGGGGACTGAGAAGATTGGCAGGCTGAGTAAACAGATGTGGTTGATGTACTAATGCAGACGTTTCTCTCCTTAACCAATTTTGGCCCCTTTAAAAATATATTAAGCCTCAACTTACTAACAACCCACATCTTTTCAACCCTTTTGTTTCATGACTTTTTAACATCTCAATGCTCATTTACTTCAGGCTGCTCTTCAGGAAATGCTTTAAGTTCAACAGCTCCTATTTCAGCACGACAGCGCTCAGGAGTGCCTAACTTTTGTTTTGAATGCAAAATGTTAGCGGTCTAGTTAGAACTCTGTGGTGACACTACAGTTAATTACTCGTTATTGGTGACTGGTGTTAAAGAAATTACCATTCTGAGATCAGAAATGTCGAAGCCTCCTATAATCTGTCTAAGATAGACAAGGCCTCTAACTCAGCTAGAACATTTTGTCAAATAGTTAAACCAGTCACCGAGCCTAAATCGACCAGTTCGCTACCGCAATGGAACATTGCAATGACCTAGCCAATTTCTTCCTAAAAAAGTTCACAGATATTACTCATCATTCTATGGTAAAACATGAGCACCAGAACATAATACCACTAGTTGGCAACCTGGGAGCCCTGGAGAACTTCTATCAGCTTTCCCTATTAGTGCAGAAGATCTTTCAGCACTATTTAGTTCGGTCAGACCTGGCTCACCTCTTGATCCTGCCCCACCCTAAACATTTGGAGAAGAGTCAGAGCACATTATCCTAGTCCTGTAGGAAATGCTTTATCTGTCTTTAAAGAGCAGAGTAGGTCCCTCCTCATGGGAACATGCAGTAGTGAAACCTCTGCTAAAAAAGCTACTTCCTGAAAACTACAGACCTATTTCCCTAATATCAGGATTAGGGACTCCAGAGGTAAAGTATGTGAACCAATCTCTTTCATTAGTTCTAGAATCCAAAAAGATCCTCAACCCTATTCAAACTGGCTTTAGGACACAACATTGTACTTAAACAGCACTTTGTGGTATAAGAACAATTTCAGATGCTACTGGACCAAGGAGGTTCTGCAACAGTCATTCTTTTAGACACAAGTGCTGCATTCAGTACTGCAGCTCACCCAGTCCTTACACAGAGGCTTGCAAATGTGGGTGTAATTGATAGAGTGCTAAAATAGTTTAGTCATTTTTCGAGGATAGGAGTTTTCAAGTGCTGGGCAAAACATGATACTCATATATATGCCCTTGAAATGTGGAGCACCTCAGGGCTCACTGTGACGGACTCTTTTAAATCTCTATATACGGCCCCTGGCTGAGATTGTACAAGCATTCGGCCTTTCGATAGTCATATATGCAGATGATACCCAAATAGTATTGTTCATCTCTTTAGGAAACATCTCGAAAGTGCAACAACTTGGACCCTGGCTGAAGTAAGGGGCAGAATGGATGGCTTAATGTTGTTTTTGTTTTTTTGGCCAGATTGCTTAGAAAATTATCCTTTACCAAAACACCTTTAAAAAAAACTTTGGCTAGACAACATACGCACCATGGCATCTCAAGTAGGAAACTGCTATGGGTTACTTAGAATGCTTTGGAAAGTAGTAGATATTCCTCCTCTCCCCTCTATATGGCTTATTGTACAGGCGTTGCTATTGTCACTCCTTGACTGTGGCAACCCCCTCTACCCAGGCTCCCCACGCTATGTAGTCAGGAGACTATAGGTAGTATAAAATGTGGTGGCTCACCTTTTATTGAACATCCCAAGACATCAGCCAGTATGAAGCTCACTAGCAGTGTTACACTGGCTCCCTATTAAACACCGGATACAGCTTAAGGCCTTGTGCATTGCTCAGAGGGCTTTCACAAAAAAGGCCCTTAGCTATTACATTCTCTGGTGTAGCCTTACACACCTGTTAGAGCTTTGAGGTCTGAAAATTCACAGCTAATGATCATCTTAAAAAGCTGTAGGATGAGATGTGGAGGGCTCTTATTTGGCTCCTAAGCTATGGAATTCTCTTCAAACTAGGTTGCACAGAATTGACAATGAACCTACTTTCAAGAAGATGTTAAAAGCCTGGCTGTTCATCAGATAGCTTGATCCTTGGAATTTCAGTACTCAGACTAAGAGTTGGATTAGTGCTGGTTGGTCATTTAGTGTTGGGAGGCCATTGGGTAGGTATGTGCTTTACAAATAGAATAGAATAGAATAGAATATAATTGAATTACAAGGGAATTAACTTAAACACCACTAATCAGAGAAAATATGTCAACAATGAAGCTTTCTAGAGCCCTTACTGTAATTTCTGTTTAAAAAACTGGTTTTGTTCATTTATAAGGAAGTCCTTTAGGATTTACAGATTTGATTCCATCAAGATGGCTTCATCTGTGCCACTCCTTTGTCATAAATACAGAATGGTAGTGTTCTAGTTATTCATTGCACCATTGTTAGAAACTGCAGGTGATTTCTAGGAAGTTAATTGTCAGACTTCTGCTTATGTTGGAAGTACATGTTTCACTCTGTCTGTCAGAATGGTTTACTGATATGGATCATAAAGAAATTTGAGACCTCATAGGAAATATGTCCTCATTTTAGCTTTGGAGAGCATTAAGCATAATCAGACCCCACCCCCCCCCCAGAATATTGCTGCATTGATTAAAAAGATTTGCAGCATAAACATGGACATTTTGAGACACACAATTGCATTTATTGCTGCATTCCTGCAGCAAATACAGAAATTAAAATGTAACTGTTTTCCACCTTTTAATTATTGTTTGCATACATCAGGCTGCCACTCACTCCCAAAAGACCATTCCAGGCAGTTTCCTGCCCACACACCATTTCTAAAAATCTATATACTTGGCATCCTGCATCTCTTCTGACCTGAGTTGCAACTTACCATCCGGACTTGCCAAAATGCATGAATCCTGTGTGAAACTGCTGCAGTGACCTGAGGAGAAAATAATAGCTTATATGACTTCATTAGGAGCTAGACTTTGCCTGTCAGGAGAAGCCACCCTGATCTTTGGCATATCTGCACAATACCCAGCTGACTGGATCAAGTGGGCGGAAGACATTCCATTGGGGAAAGATCACTCAGTAGTCCAGTTGGCTAGAAGAACTGAAAGAACATTCATATGAAATGTCACCTGCCTTCAATAAGTAGATAAGCCTTCTCCGTTTATGAGCCATCTTGTAACTGTAAGGGTTTATTCTGAGTGGGGTGGGATAGACACTTAGCCACAAACACATGAATTGTTATAATTCATATACACAATAGGGCACAGGAAAATACCTGTGACTTAGTTCTGCCAAGCCCCAGCAATCATGACTTACACATAAATGACCAGAAAGCAAAATGAGAAATGGGCTTGATTAGTGACCTAAACAACCGAGAATGGGGATGCATATTACAAAATACCACAAAATATGAAGAAATGCTTGCTTTAAACATACACAATGTAATTTCCTACTTCGCACTTACTTAATTCCCAAAAAACTACATAAGATATCCAAGACACCCACATTGACAGTCTCTAGATGCTTACAGACCCTGAGGGGGTCATTCCGAGTCTGGTAGTCTTGAGATTGCTAGACTCGGGGTGGCGATTGGTCCGCCGCAGTAGTGACGGTCCGATCCACCACATTCTGACAACGGTCAAACCACCCACGCCAGCAGGCTGCAGTCAGCCTCCAGCCTGGTGGAGGTTGTAATCCACCAGGGCAGTGCTGCGCTCCGGATTACGAGTCCCATTCCGCCAGCCTTAGCATGGCGGTTTACGCCCCTGTAGAAGCAGGCGGAATCGGGGCGCCTGGGGCTCCCTGGGGACCCCTGCACTGCCCGTGCACTTAGCATGGGCAGTGCAGGGGCCCCCATGCACAGCCCTATCGCGCATTTCACTGCTCGAATTACGAGCAGTGAAATGCGCTTCGGGTGCTGCTGCACCACCACATTGGCGCCGGATCGATTCCGAGCCAGCATCAATGTTAAGCCCCTCTTCACTGCAGGGCCGGTGGTCAGAAACACTGTTTCTGCCCGCCAGCCCTGCGGTGAACTTGGAATTGGGCCGGTGGTGTTGGGGTGGCACCAGTGGTCAGGTGGCGGGTTGAGGCCACCCGCCAAACTCAGAATGACCCCCTGAGTTTTATCATGTGGTATAGAGCTACCCTGAACTTAGACACTATTCAGAGGGCTTAATGGAACAGCTTGAGGCCGTAAAAAGGAGAGTGACTATGTGAACACCCAGAGACTGCCTATTAGGCTGCTTCATGCAACTTAAGGCAAAAAAATTGGGTACCAGCTCTGTAAACCTGCCAGTTGCACTTGTCAAAATATTGTTGACTATTATGTTGACTATGGCCTGAAAATCTCCCACAGCCCCATCTCTGAACCAATGGAGGTGATGGGAACAATAATGGATTGAAGTTGAAAGTGTGACACTGTATAGGGAGGGACCTTGAGCCTTATAGGCAAATAACCCTGAACATCACAAAGTACTACTGGCCTTCCTCTCATACCATGACAGCTTTTCAGCTCAAGTCAATGCTCGCTAGGATTTGTCGAGACAGGGCCACTCACCTGAAAAGTAGGATGTCTGCAGGGGCGATGGTATGCCTCCCAACATCCTGGAACACCTCTTGGCACTTCCTGGTGGACACAGAAACCCCAGCAGGTATCCCAAAAGGAAAGGGGGAGTGGAAGAGAAAGAGACAAAACACTTCCACGTCTTGCCGGTCCAGCCAGGCACTCTGTATCTTCGGGGGCAGGTCATTGTTGACAGAGTGATAGTAGAATTAGTGCACTCACCTTCCTAGAAACTGAATCTCTCTTTCTGATATGGGCACATGAGCGGTAGAAGTACACCGGGATGCTCCAGCACTTTTCTTGGATAATAATTAATGTTGGCACAATTACTAACACTGCATTACCAATAACCCAAACTGAGTACCATAAAAATAAGTACTGCAACACTAGGGCTGGCTTCACAGAGATTCACTGTTGCACACTACAATTAGAACTGTGGTTGCACTTATCATGTGCAAGAAAGACAAAGAGAGGCATTAATTATGTCACATATAACTTTACTGCATGCATAGGGTTAAATTAAAAGGAACAAAAACAATCCAAGAAATACAAATGTCCACTCTGGGTTTAAACAGTTAGGGTGGCACAGTTTGGTTTGATTTCACTGTGTGTATAAAAAACCCTTCAAAATCAAATTTCTCAAACCTGAAATACAGGCATGAATGGCACAATTTAAATCCAAGAGTTATGCTATTAGAGAAAGAAAAGTCACGTAAATGCTCTTTTAAAATTGCACTGTCACTTTTTGTAGTACTTGAGCTCAAGCAGATTTCCTGAAGCACATTTAGGCAAGTAACTACAATAATAATGTAGAATGTTCAGAAATGCATTTGTCTCTTCAAGATAAGCACTCTGCCAAAATACGGGGTCTGAAATACACCAGCTGTTCCAGGAAAGCGCGGGGCTCAAAGAACAAAGTCCCTGGAGAATACTAGTCACTTAGATTCATTCTTTTCCAGAGTGCTGGACGACTGCCTGGTGTCAGTTGGTACAGGAACAAAGAAAGGAATTGCCTCAAAAGTCATGAATATGAGAATGACAGCAGGGGCTGGACTGCCAAATCAGATGCTGAGATCAGGAAGCAAAACAAAGCCAAGCAGGGAGACAGCTTCACTCTGCTATTTATAGCCAATCAGGAAAGCAGTTGAGTTTCCACATGTGGATGAGTCACCACACCCAATTAGAAGCACATCTCTACACCACACCCAATTAGAAGCACATGTACACCTGCTCACATTAACAAACAAGCATTGGTAAAGCAAGCATTGATAAAACCAATTGTGTATCACAGCACATTATGTTTACTTAGAAACATGAAGGTTTAACCAAGAACAGAGATATGATTTAACTCTAATCCCTGGGGATGCTGACAGATAACACAGGAGGTACCTTGGGGATTCCTGACAGGATTTATCTGTTTAGGTGTACCATATGGGTGTGGGGGAGGGGTAGCAATCAAACCAGTACTCTCATTTACCCTCTGTACTGCCCACAGTATGACCCAAAGGCATGAATAGGGAAGGTAAAAAATGTAATTGTGGGCTCCTCGATTTTGCACACTGGGGACCCTGCACATGATATGTGAAACAAGCTCCCACAGGAACACTTAGCTATCACGACTATTCACAAACTACAGAAGACAATAATTTTAAGCAGATAAAAGACACTCTCCCACTTGCAGCCAAAGAAAGGATACACAATAACAATGCAAAATGACATAGAAGTTCTTTAAGTTGAAAAGTTGAATGGCAATGAGTTCCTACCTCATGCATACCAGAGAAAGAGATCTCATTTGTCTGCTCAATTTAAAGAACAAAAAAGGTGAGATGGCAACTATAAATGTAGAGGGCCAAATTTATCAGCACTTTGCATCAGTTTGCATCCCTTTTGAGATGCAAACTGGAAATAAAGTGTTCATTTTGGAATTTACTTCCAAAAGCATGTTTTTCACTGTAAGGTAGCTTCAAAGTAAGCCAACGAGGGATTTGCACTACTTTGCACTACTGTGCATCAATAGGGCATACAATGGGTGGTACATGAGCATTCCTATGTAATCACCCATGGATTTTTTAAACAAAAATCCCTGTCTATTAATATTGACAAGTGATTGGTGACAAATACATACACCTCCTTGAGGCAGGCGTAACGTTAAAGAAAAGTTTTATTTTTTCCAAACTTTTCTATATTGCATGTATGCTTTACTGTACAGCACACATACAAAAGTGTTCAAATATGCAAAGCACAGCATACTTATTTTGTGCTGGAATTGTATGTGTGAAGGTTTTTTAAAACCCATGTTTTCACATGTTGTACTCTCCAGGCCACCACGGCATTCTTCTTTTTGTGATGGAGAGAGCTGATTTTATTTTTCGTTAGACTCACTTCTAGTTTAGGCGAGGGTTAGCAGACTAGCTGATTACTCCTGCCTCACTATAAAAAAGCGATGTACACGTAGATGCGCAGCTATAAGTAGCTATTTTTGTCAGAGGAAGCATGCTATTTTGCACTAGGATTGATCGCATTATACCTAATTTTAACTTTGGTCATTCATCTTTGTTATTAAATAGTACTCTTGAAGGATTTTTAAAATCCACGTTTTTACCTGTTGTACTCTACGGCCCACCACAGCATTCTGCTGATTGTTGTTGAGAGAGCCGCTTTTATTGTTTGTAAGACTCACTTCCGGTTTAGGCGAGGGTTAGCAGACTAGCTGCTTAATCCTGTATCACTATAAAAAAGCCATGCACGTGCGGATGTGCAGCGGGCATATGCAGTGGGTGGGCCAAAGGCGTGTCAAAGGCAAGCCCATCTGTGCCCGAATGTAACCAGGAGCCAGAACCCCTACATCTTCTAAACAAACTGGCAAATTTGTTCCTAAAAGTATTTACACGGCGGGCGAATTACAGTCTAAAAATGGCAGTAAGACGATAAAACAATGTGAGACTACTTTTCCCATGGGTGAATTTTTCTCATTGTAATTGGCAGAGTGTTAACTCTGCCTTTAGAACTTTTCCTAAAAAGCACAATTTTTGGGTTTGCTCTCCAACACAGTGTCAAGTTGGAAAACTTGATGAACCGTATCTTACCAACCTTATGCTTAACACTTTAAAGTCTTTTTCTGTCAAATGTTTGCTGTTGAATGTCCGGACCCTACCAAAACACTACTGTGAAGTATGGGATCTAGTCCAATATTTTTCATTTGACATTGGTTTCTTAACAGAAACCTGGCTCAACTCTACCTGTGTGGGTGTGTCAGTCTTTCTACAGCTGATTAACTGGATGTATCACTACATTAGTGATCTGTTCATGGGGTGCATGAGTATGAGTGGGTGAGTCAGTGGGTGTATGAGTGAGTGTGTAAGTAACTGTATGAGTCTGTGAATACCTCAGTTAGTACTGTATGGGTGAGTGAGTGGTTGTGTCAGTGGCTGTTTGACTGAATGAAGATCTGTATATCACTACTCTTATGCACCTCTGAATAAGTATGTGAGTAGATGAGTGTGTGTGTGTGTGGGTATACAAGAGCTTGTATCAGCAAATGAGTGGGTGTGTATGGATGATGTAATCAGTGATGTTATTAGTGATGTCATATGAGATGTCTTCAGTGATGTCACTGACCATGTCATGAGTGATGTAATATGTGAGATCATAAGCAGTGCATTACAGGAGTGGCAGTTATAGTTAGCTGAACTACCTATAACTGCTGATCTTCTACGGTTTTGTACGAGTAAATTCAGAACCTAACTATAACGTCCATTTAACCTTTTTTTTTTTTTCAGTGGATTTCCAAGTTTTTTTTAGTCCATTTCCAAACTATAATATCCCTGTAATCTTTGTTTTTTCAGTGAATATATATATATATAATATATATTCACTGAAAAAACAAAGGTTACAGGGATGTTTTAGTTAGGTTCTGAAATTACTCGTACAATACCATGGAAATTAACTGTCCCTGTAACCTTTGGTTTTTTTAAGTGAATTTCTAAGGTTCTGTGGAATTCTATTTCCTAACTATAACGCCCCTGTAAGATTTGTTGTTTTTTCAGTGAATTTCCACTTTTTTTAATGCAAAGTAATTTTCATTACTATAGGTTAATCCAACCACTGCCACCCACAGCCTTTGGCCAAGCGCCTCTGCCATTGGTCACAGGACCGGGCCTACGGCCATGCTCTGCAGCCAACCCCTATTACAACCCAACCCCACACTGCGCATGGCCTATGGCCATGCACAGCAAGATTTGGCCACAGGGCCTGGCCTGCAGCCAGGCCAGAGCAGGCCTACCCCTATAACCACCCAAACCTGTGCTGTGCACAGCCAAACAGTCTGTCTATTTTTATGTGAGAATAGGCGTTACAGGGTATCTCTGGGTGTGAGAGTGTCTGCCTGGGTGTGAAAGCGGGTGCTTGAGGGTATGAGTGGTTTGTGAGTGGGTGCATGAGGGTCTGAGTGGGTCTGTGATTCAGTGCATGAGGGTCTGAGTGGATTTGTGAATGGGTGAGTGACGGTCTGAATGGGTCTGTGAGTGTGTGCGTGAGGCTCTGAGTAAATCTGTGAGTGGATGTGTCAGTGTCTGTGTGGGTCAGTGTCTAGGTGCATGAGAGTATGAGTAGATTTGTGAGTGGGTGCGTGAGGGTCTCAATGGGTATGTAATTGGGTGCATGAGGGACTGTATGGGTCTGTGGGTAGGTACATCAGTGTCTGAGTTGGTCCGTGAGTAGGTGCATCAGTGGCTGAGAGGGTTTGTGAGGGGTTGTGTCAATGTCTGTGTGGGTCGGTGAATGGGTGCATGAGGGTCTGAGTGGGTCAGTGAGTAGGTGCGTCAGTGTCTGAGTGGGTCTGTGAGTGGATGTGTCATTGTCTGAGTGGGTCAGTGAGTGGGTGCGTCAGTGTCTGAGTGGGTCTGTGATTGGAAGTGTGAGTATTTGAGTGGGTCTGTGACTGGGTGTGAGGATCTGAGTGAGTCAGTGAGTGGGTACATCAGTGTCTGATGGGTCTGTCAGTCAGTGCATAAGGCTCTGAGTGGTCTATGAGTGGGTGCATGAGTATCTCAGTGGGTCCATGTGTGGGTGCATCAGTGTTTCACTGGGTCTGTGAGTGGGTACATCAGTGTCTGAGTGGGTCTGTGATGGTGCATGAGGGTTTCAGTGGGTCTGTGAGTGTGTGTGTCAGAGTCTGAGTGGGTGTGTGAGTGGATGTGTGAGGGTTTCAGTGGTCTGTGAGTGGGTGAATCAGTGTCTAACTAGGTCTGTGAGTGTGTGCAGCAGTGTCTGAGTGGGTCTGTGAGTGGGTGCATGAGGGTCTGAGTGGATGCATAAGTGTCTGAGTGGGTGTGTGAGTGGGCGCTTGAGTCTCAGTGTGCATTTATAAGTGAATGAATTAGTGTATAAATGAGTCTGGGTTTCTCTTCCAAATGTTTTTCATATTTGTGAATATTTTGTGAATAATTCGCAAATATTCGTGAATATTGTTCAAGGTGATGCAAAATTATTTTTACCATATAATTTTCCCCTAAAACACATCTTTATCACACCCCTGGGGTCAGGGTACCTCCACCCTGATGCCTTATCCACTTTCAATTAGGATTTTCACCCCTGGGACCATGGCCCTTGAAATAAAATGGTGGTCGCAACTTTCTAGTCAGGTTGCTGTCAGCCAATTACAGCGCTTCTTTTCACATGCGCATTTTCGAAAATTCACAAATATTCACAAATTAGTCACGAGCCCAGATATACACATTTGGATTACCTTCAATATCTCAAAAACTACCAAATGGATTTTCACCACATAAGTGAAAACATAATCTGTTTACCGAAAGCCACCTTTCTGCCAAATTTGGGGTCATTCCGTCCAGTGGTTTGGTCTGTAGTCGTGTCTAAAGGTCCTATAGAAATTAACATGGGAAATGCAACTTTTGGGAACCCCACCCTTTTTCTCGGCCCCCGCTTGACGAATGACCCCCAAACTTTTCATGTGCAACAAGAATCACCAAGGCTTTTTTTAAAAAAAATGTTGTGAAGATTTGTCAAACGGTGTCAAAGATATAGGCAAGTCAAAAAACGATTTTTCTATTGAAACTAGGTCCTAACTATGACTACCAACTGGCGCCCTCCAGTAGCTAATATTTATTTATATTTATATATAAATATATATATATATATATATATATATATATATATATATATATATATATATATATATATATGATAGAGCATACACATTAAAATATGTACATACAGTAATTGACAGAAAATACAACCCATTGCAGTTGTCAAACTATTTTTTAAATAACAAGTGAAGTTTCTTTATGTCTTTGGAGTCTTCTCTTAACATAAAGCACAGGAATAGTCAATACAATGTGCTGACAGTTTTGTACCATATTTCCTTGACCTTTGCCACTGATTCAACTGACTCTAAGGGCTCCTTTGCTTTTATAGCAGCGAATGACAGCAATATCACAGGGATCAGAAGTCACAGCTGATTTTCGGTTTATTTTGAAAAACGCAAAATTGCAAAAATTTTGGAGAATCTGCATAACCCTAATTTTGTCTTTGGAGAGCACTAACCATAATTTCCATATCAAAACAAACCCTCTTAGTTTGTTCATTTCTAAAGGAAATGTTTTAAGTTTTGCAGCTTTGATTCAATCACAACGGCTTCAAATGTGCCACAGGTTTGTCATGAATACATAATTCTAGCACACTTGTTGTTCATTAGAATACTGTGGGTACAGAGGAATCAACTGACAGTCTGCTGATGTTGTGGGATGAAATTTTAATCAGAATATCAGATTGTATTCTCACTTGGCTGAGAAGATAGTGTGAACCTGTAGAAAAGTTGTTGCTGTAATTTTAACTTCTGGAGCACCTTTCATAACCTTTCTGAGACATTCAATACAATATTGGGGCAATGTCTCAGAATACTGTAATGGCTCCCACAACATGTTGTCTATTTCTGATAAACCAGTCAAGTGTGGGTTTCTTTGGAATTCCCCCACATGCCAGTTGGGATCATGGTGTGCTCACCTTTCCCTCTTACATTTCTTTAATTAAATTTCAGGTTGCAGGGACTGTGTCACTGAGACCTGTAATGGCTGCCACAACATATTGTTCAGGTTGTGGCCACCCTATCAGGAATAACTAGCCTCATTTAAACTAGCCAATCGGAGCACTTCTGGACTCCAAAAGTCCAGCTATCACTTTTTATACCTCTTTATAATCACCCCAAGCACCTTTTTATTTTTAAATGTATTTATTGAATTTGCAAGTATAACACAACATACAGAACATAACACTAAGAGTCAACCTGCTTATGGTAACATTGCACACTCAATATCGCACATAGCATGTAAATGTGTTCATGGCATAGCAACAAATAAAAGCATGCTGGCTATAATTAGCTCTCCAGGGCAGGACTGGACAATAACATGTCAAAGAAAAAGGTGCGACTCCAGGGGAAGGGGGTGAATAGTGCACTCACACGTTCACACTAGAAACAAAACAGCAATTCGTATTAGGTATGTCACACTCCTGCTGTACCCATCATATCATTAATGCCACGAGGAAGATTTTGGTGTTGCGCCACCGCTTATGCTAGTGTCTATGTTGCTTGCATCTGCAAGAATCCCAGTAAGGGGGCCCAAATAACCATTGGGAGAGCAATCTCACTGGCATCACTTCCCAATATAAATGAAGTTGCGCCTGGCAATACACAGTGTCCTTCAATCAGTTGGATTTATGTGGCCAGTAACTTTTCAATGCAGGGCATTCCCAAGCAGAATGCAGGAAGTCGGCATCCGCAGCTGAACACAGCTGGCAGCAGGCTGGAGCCCCATGTAATGGAGATGCATCGAGTGTAATAGATCCAATGCAAGTACTTAAAGTGGATCAGACGCAGGTGATAATTTGGGGAGAGGACATGGATATGTGTGCAACAATACCTCCAACTAGCTTAGTGAAACAAAAATGCTGTTCCTATGGAAACTTGCAGCAAACTGATTCAGCTAGGGCCCCAAAAACCTATAGGATTTCTTGAAATGTAAACGGTTAGTGAGTATCTAAAACTTTCTAACAAAAAACATTAAGGAGCTGAATTTATCTCATAATCAGCAAAAATTGTTGATACTTTCTTTAGCATGCTCCAAAGTTTATATTGCTGACTTCTTGACTTTAGTCAACTCACTAAAAAATATTGCCTTACGGGACTGCTATACTTGAGATCTGATCCAAAGGTAATGGTCTCATATGATGCCATGTGTACAAAAGAAGGAAGTCATATCAGCAGATAAATATTCAGTTACCACCAAGGTAACAGAGGCATGTACTTTAATGCCCCTTGTGGACTACAATCCACAATATGTAGCATTATCTGCCTGCCTGGCACAGATCACTAAGCCTTCAGAGGACCCAACACCACAAAGGGTGCTCACAAGTTACTTACAGTTTGCTGAGTAGCGTCCATGTTTCAGCAAGCGTTTTTGTTTTTCATGAACAAATTCTCAAAGTGGGGGTTTGCCTTTGAAAAACAAATAAAATAATGACTCAGGCATCCTATGAGTTTTGTGAGTCTCAGCGTCTGATATGTCTTTTTTTCTATTCAGCATCATCACGCTTTCCCTGATAGTCTCACAGAAGAAAAAAAGTATGTCTAAACGTCCACCCTAAATGGGGTGGATGGTCTGCGGTGCTCACACGGACGGTGTGCTGTTCACTGGGCCGTTGGTGTAAAACTGCTACCAGCAGAGTTAGCAGGGGCTCTACCTGCGGAAATAGGATGGAACACCTAACTCTAAATCTAAATAGACCAGGCAGACTGTCAGTCTGGTAGACAAGGGAGCTACTCCACCATGTTAGTTTCTGCCAAATTCAAAATAACCCTCCGGACGTCCTTGACAGCAGCCGTTATGTCTTGTCTGCCTTCACAGCCCTTCCCACATGATGTAATCACATTTCCCAGTTTGTCTGTCCAGATCGGTTCCTCCATTACTCATCTGTGTTATATCCCTCACTGGGCATTCTGTCTTTCCTAACCAGCCACCCGTGGCTGCTCAGAGGAGACCAATGTTGTTTTGAGGAAGTCAGAACCCAAGGCTGGACAGGAACATTTGCCACCAGCCCAGGATTCAAACTCAGACAAGCCATCTGGGTTAGGTATATGATCTTCTATCCTTTAGATGGCTATTTTTTATGCATTTGACTTTGTTTAAGGATTTGTTGTTTATGTTTAGATTGTTTATGTTGGCTCACACTTGTTAGTACTATTTACACATCGTTTTCCCCTTTTACATAGATTTATTTCCTGACGTAACCTACATATACTTATGATTAGGTCTCCCGGTTTGATATATATTTTTGTATATTTCCTCGCTGCATTATCCATATTTATTTTTGTAATGTAAAAGTTAAGCTGCGATGGATATATTTCATATTTAACCAATGCAATGTTTGAATGTCCAATGGGTTTTAGGTGTTTACAGTACAATAGAGTTATCTAAAAATATTTGAATAATAGGACAGACTACATAGCTGTTATTTAAATAGGAGTTTTTATTATTTTTTAAACTCGTCTACCTGTCAATCTGCACAGCTGCTGACTTGGCACTCATGACTGCAGTATTGATAATAATTCAATTGAAGACCTATTTTCCATTATTTACCATATTTAAAAATAAATACAGCCAGGAAGATAAATGGTTTTCTGTCTGTATTTATCTGTAAAAATCAGCAAAAATGGAAAACTGGGCGCCTTATTTTTGATATACCTCCATAAAAAGTCAGTTTAATTTTCTGCCCGAAGATATACTTTAATTAATTTCAGACAGTCCCAAAACCTTTAACTTTCAGAATCACATTGTTTTCCTTAAATCAATATAAACTAACCTTGGTTGTGTAGGTTTTCTTTTATGTATATGAGAGTGTGTAACATTTGTTAAAGCACACACAACCGAAAATTGTGTTCTACAGACTTTTATTGGCACAGGTGGCCACAAGCAAGATAATATAAATTAACCCCTTCGCTGCCAGGCCTTTTCCCCCTCCTGTGCCGAGCCTTTTTTTGGCTATTTGGGGCAGTTCGCGCTTAGGCCCTCATAACTTTTTGTTCACATAAGCTACCCACGCCAAATTTGCGTCCTTTTTTTCCAACATCCTAGGGATTCTAGAGGTACTCCGACTTTGTGGGTTCCCCAGAAGGAGGCCAAGAAATTAGCCAAAATACAGTGAAAAATTTGTTTTGTTTTTTAAATGGCAAAAAGGGGCTGCAGAAGAAGGCTTGTGGTTTTTTCCCTGAAAATGGCATCAACAAAGGGTTTGCGGTGCTAAAATCACCAGCTTCCCAGCTTTCAGGAACAGGCAGACTTGAATCAGAAAACCCAATTTTTCAACACAATTGTGGCATTTTACTGGGACATACCCCATTTTTACGGTCAGTCAGTGACAGAAATGGGCATGAAACCAATGCTGGATCCCAGAAACCGCAACATTTCTGAAAAGTAGACAAAATTCTGAATTCAGCAAGGGGTAATTTGTGTAGATCCTACAAGGGTTTCCTACAGAAAATAACAACTGAAAAAAAAAAAAAATGACATTGAGGTGAAAAAATCTGCAATTTTTCTCTACATTTTACTCTGTAACTTTTCCCGCAATGTCAGATTTTTGAAAGCAATATACCGTTACGTCTGCTGGACTCTTCTGGTTGCGGGGATATATAGGGCTTGTAGGTTCATCAAGAACTCTAGGTACCCAGAGCCAATAAATGACCTGCACCCTGCAGTGGGTTTTCATTCTATACCGGGTATACAGCAATTAATTTGCTGAAATATAAAGAGTAAAAAATAGCTATCAAGAAAACCTTTGTATTTCCAAAATGGGCACAAGAAAAGGTGTTGAGGAGCAGTGGTTATTTGCACATCTCTGAATTCTGGGGTGCCCATACTAGCATGTGAATTACAGGGCATTTCTCAAATAGAAGTCTTTTGTTACACACTCTCATATTTGGAAGGAAAAAATGTAGAGAAAGACAAGGGGCAATAACACTTGTTTTGCTATTCTATGTTCCCCCAAGTCTCCCGATAAAAATTATACCTCACTTGTGTGGGTAGGCCTAGCGCCCACGGCAGGAAATGCCCCAAAACACAACGTGGACACATCCCATTTTTTCACAGAAAACAGAGGTGTTTTTTGCAAAGTGCCTACCTGTAGATTTTGGCCTCTAGCTCAGCCGGCACCTAGGGAAACCTACCAAACCTGTGCATTTTTGAAAACTAGAGACCTAGGGGAATCCAAGATGGGGTGACTTGTGGGGCTCTGACCAGGTTCTGTTACCCAGAATCCTTTGCAAACCTCAAAATGTGGCTAAAAAAACAAATTTTCCTCACATTTCGGTGACAGAAAGTTCTGGAATCTGAGAGGAGCCACAAATTCCCTTCCACCCAGCATTCCCCCAAGTCTCCCGATAAAAATGGTACCTCACTTGTGTGGGTAGGTCTAGCGCCCACAAAAGGAAATGAACCAAAACACAACGTGGACACATCCCATTTTTTCACAGAAAACAGAGCTGTTTTTTGCAAAGTGCCTACCTGTAGATTTTGGCCTCTAGCTCAGCCGGCACCTAGGGAAACCTACCAAACCTGTGCATTTTTTAAAACTAGAGACCTAGGGGAATCCAAGATGGGGTGACTTGTGGGGCTCTGACCAGGTTCTGTTACCCAGAATCCTATGCATAACTCAAAAGTTGGCTAAAAAAACACATTTTCCTCACATTTCGGTGACAGAAAGTTCTGGATTCTGAGAGGAGCCACAAATTTCCTTCCAACCAACGTTCCCCCAAGTCTCCCAATAAAAATGGTACCTCACTTGTGTGGGTAGGCCTACTCCCCACAAAAGGAAATGGCCCAAAACACAACGTGGACACATCCCATTTTTTTTTACAGAAATCAGAGGTGTTTTTTGCAAAGTGCCTACCTGTAGATTTTGGACCCTAGCTCAGCCGGCACCTAGGGAAACCTACCAAACCTGTGCATTTTTGAAAACTAGAGACCTAGGGGAATCCAAGATGGGGTGACTTGTGGGGCTCTGACCAGGTTCTGTTACCCAGAATCCTTTGAATACCTCAAAATTTGGCTAAAAGAACACATTTTCCTCACATTTCGGTGACAGAAAGTTCTGGAATCTGAGAGGAGCCACAAATGTCTTTCCACCCAGCGTTCCCCCAAGACTCCCGATAAAAATGGTACCTCACTTGTGTGGGTAGGCCTAGCGCCCACGAAAGGAAATGGCCCAAAACACAACATGGACACATCACATTTTTTCACAGAAAACAGTGCCTACCTGTGGATTTTGGTCTCTAGCTCAGCCGGCACCTGGGGAAACCTAGCAAACCAGCACATTTCTGAAAACTAGACACCTAGGGAAATCCAAGAAGGGGTTACTTGTGGGGCTCTGACCAGGTTCTGTTACCCAGAATCCTTTGTAAACCTCAAAATGTGGCCAAAAAAACACCTTTTCCTCTCATTTCGGTGACAGAAAGTTCTGGAATCTGAGAGGAGCCACAAATGTCCTTCCACCCAGCGTTCCCCCAAGTCTCCCTATAAAAATGATACCTCACTTGTGTGGGTAGGCCTAGCGCCCACGACAGGAAATGAACCAAAACACAACGTGGACACATCCCATTTTTTCACAGAAAACAGAGGTGTTTTTTGCAAAGTGCCTACCTGTAGATTTTGGCCTCTAGCTCAGCCGGCACCTAGGGAAACCTACCAAACCTGTGCATTTTTGAAAACTAGAGACCTAGGGGAATCCAAGATGGGGTGACTTGTGGGGCTCTGACCAGGTTCTGTTACCCAGAATCCTTTGCAAACCTCAAAATCTAGCTAAAAAAACACATTTTCCTCACATTTCGGGTGACAGAAAGTTCTGGAATCTGAGAGGAGCCACAAATTTCCTTCCACCCAGCATTCCCCCAAGTCTCCCGTTAAAAATAGTACCTCACTTGTGTGGGTAGGCCTAGCGCCCACGAAAGGAAATGGCCCAAAACACAACGTGGACACATCCCATTTTTTTACAGAAAACAGAGATGTTTTTTTGCAAAGTGCCTACCTCTAGATTTTGGCCCCTAGCTCAGCCGGCACCTAGGGAAACCTACCAAACCTGTGCATTTTTTAAAACTAGAGACCTAGAGGAATCCAAGATGGGGTGACTTGTGGGGCTCTGACCAGGTTCTGTTACCCAGAATCCTTCGCATACCTCAAAATTTGGCTAAAAAAACACATTTTCCTCTCATTTCGGTGACAGAAAGTTCTGGAATCTGAGAGGAGCCACAAATGTCCTTCCACCCAGCGTTCCCCCAAAACTCCCGATAAAAATGGTACCTCACTTGTGTGGGTAGGCCTAGCGCCCACGAAAGGAAATGGCCCAAAACACAACATGGACACATCACATTTTTTCACAGAAAACAGTGCCTACCTGTGGATTTTGGTCTCTAGCTCAGCCAGCACCTGGGGAAACCTAGCAAACCAGCACATTTCTGAAAACTAGACACCTAGGGGAATCCAAGATGGGGTTACTTGTGGGGCTCTGACCAGGTTCTGTTACCCAGAATCCTTTGCAAACCTCAAAATGTGGCCAAAAAAACACTTTTTTCTCTCATTTCGGTGACAGAAAGTTCTGGAATTTGAGAGGAGCCACAAATGTCCTTCCACCCAGCGTTCCCCCAAGTCTCCCGATAAAAATGGTACCTCACTTGTGTGGGTGGGCCTAGTGCCCACGAAAGGAAATGGCCCAAAACACAACGTGGACACATCACATTTTTTCACAGAAAACAGAGGTGTTTTTGCAAAGTGCCTTCCTGTGGATTTTGGCCTCTAGCTCAGCCGGCCGGGGGGGGCCTAAAATAAATTTGCCCTCCCCACCCCCCCGGGGAGCGACCCTTGCCTACGGGGTCACTCCCCTTGCGTGACGGCACAAAAAAAAAGATCCCTGATGCCTAGTGGTTTCTGCCCCCCTTGGGGGCAGATTGACCTAAAATCGGCCGATCTGCCCCCAAAGAAGGCAAAAATGGCCTAAATACAATTTGCCCCTCCAGGGGAGCGACCCTTGCCTAAGGGGTCGCTCCCCATCTCTAAAAAAAGAAGAAAAACAAAAAAAGAAATTTGCCCTGGCGCCTAGAGGTTTCTGTCCCCATGGGGGCAGATCGGCCTAATAACAATAGGCCGATCTGCCCCCAATACCAATAGGCCAATCTTCCCCCAGGGGGGGCAGAAATAGCCTAAAATAAATTTGCCCCCCCAACCCCCCCCTTGCCTACAAGGTCGCTCCCATTGCGTGATGGCGCAAAAAAAAGATCCCTGGTGCCTAGTGGTTTCTGCCCCCCTTGGGGGCAGATTGACCTAAAATCGACCGATCTGCCCCCAAAGCGGGCAGAAATGGCCTAAATACAATTTGCCCCACCAGGGGAGCGACCCTTGCCTAAGGGGTCGCTCCTCATCTCTAAAAAAACAAGCAAACCAAAAAAAAACACTCAATTTTTTTTTAGCCCTGGCGCCTAGAAGTTTCTGTCCCCATGGGGGCAGATCGGCCTAATAACAATAGGCCGATAGTGCCCCCCCCCCCCGGAGCGACCCTTGCCTACGGGGTCACTCCCCTTGCCTGACGGCGCAAAAAAAAAGGTGGTAAAAGTATACAAATTGGAGTAATGAGGTTGAGGTCCATGGGAGGACAGGGGAGGAGGGTTGCCCTCATCTCTGGCTATTTACAGCTGCATGAATTAGAACTTGTGATTGTGGGGGAGTAGTTGTGAGTAAAGGTTATGGGTTTGTTTTACTGGTGAAGGTGGATTACCATCTGCGTTTGTAGGTCGTATGGTCCTGAAAACCTCTTGTTGTACCTAACTTGAGTCCCGTGCAGGCCTTGACCCTTCAAACGGCCACTAGCGCTTGTAATTGCCTGCAATGTCTGTATGATCAAGGTATGATGCACAGGGATGCTTGTCAAATATCTGAGGGGATTCTATAAAGTAGTCTGCAATATCACGGACGGTCACTCCCATATTATGTATATCCCCTCACACAGATGACTGCTGTCTGAAAACCACATAACCCCAGACGACAGGATTTGGCCGCGCTAACACCCTCTCCACTACGCATGTGTGGTCTTCCGACATGGCCAGAATGGGAGGGGGGTGCCACCTGGGAGGTTTCTGGGGGCACGTGAGCATGATGGATGGGGTAGAGCTACTTCCCAATAGGGGTATTTTCATTCACAGATGATTAGAGAAGATTGAATTTCCATTTGTATAAAAGGAGCACATAGTTGAGTCAATAAGGTACCTGCAGATTGAAAGAGAAGTGGAGGTGGGCCCTACATAGCTGGGACAAGCATCCATGGCTGCTTAGCTGGTGGGTGAACACTAGCAGCCAATTATGCAAGAGGTTAATACATTTTTTTATATGACAATCGATAAATTTCATGCTAAATAATTTACTAGACTGTTGTCACAGGAAATAACTTTAGACATATGAAATGAGACATATGACAGCTTAATGAAACATGTGAAGGTAATAGTTGATGCACACAATGGATTAATGCTTATAAGCAATGGCATGTCACCTGCTGCTAACCCAAATGCTTGCTTTCCAGCTGGACCCATTCACGTTAGCTGCTAAAACAGTGGTACTAATGCCTCCCATAATCCAGCAGTTGCAGAGAAAAGTAATTTGAAAGTTGAGTTGTATGAGTACAGAGCACCTTAGAACAGTGACAGCTGACACAGTAATTGAAGATATATATACATGAGACATGGACAAGGATAAAACTGTCAAAGAACATACATTCATCAGAAATGATAAATGATGAATACAGTATTGTCTGTAAGATGTTCCCAAAATTAAGATGGTAGCAAACTTAATTGACTGGGCCAAACTGCTGCTGTCTGAATGTCTCCTTATGTCACCTATATTGTTGGTCACAGTGTGGACACCAACTGCAATGGCCCTGTAGCTGACAAGAGCAGTATAACCAGAGTGACACCTTTCAGAGATCTGCCTATAAATTTGATGCAGTTATAATTTCCTTGGCCCTCTGACAAGCACAGATTTGAACCACCTTAACAGCTTGAGCAAGAAAACAATCTGTGACCCACCCATCTCCCATCATTTACCAGCAGATGATGCATATAGTATAATGATAAATCCTGCCAGAGACACCCAGGATTATCTTTTATTTATTTGTGGGCTACTGGAACACATTTCCCTGAAGAATGCAATGTACACACACAAGAAATCCACACTATGGCCCTCATTATAACCCTGGCGGTCCGAGACCGGTAGGGCTGTTTTGGCTGAAGCACCGCCAACAGGCTGGCGGTGCTTCAGAGGGGATTATGACCGCAGAGGTAGCGCCGCGGTCGCACCGCCAGGGCCGGCGGTTTCCCGCCACATTTGTCCCGGCGGTGATAATCCGGCAGGGCAGCGCTGCTTGCAGCGCTGCCCAGGGGATTACGAGTCCCCCTACCGCCAGCCTTTTCCTGGCGGTTTGAACCGCCAGGAAAAGGCTGGCGGTACGGGGAGTCGCAGGGCCCCTGGGGGCCCCTGCACTGCCTATGCCACTGGCTCCGGGGCATAATGGGCTTCGCGGGAGTGCGGCCACATTGGCGGCCGCACAGCGGTTACAACTTAGCCAATGTTGTAATGACCCCCTATATTTCCACAAGGTTTTATTAAAATATACAAGTCCAGTTCTCATGCAAAAGCCATCAATGCGTATAATTGCAGGTATAAACATGATGGTCAGCAAAATAAAGGTAATCCCGGGTCTTCACCTCCGCCACGACACCCGACATGGCTGCCACCTGTTGCTGCTGATCTCCACTCTTACACTGGAGCCTCTGGCAGCCTGGGTCAGGTAAGACCCGCTGGCCAGAGGCCCTAATAGGCAATAAGACTGGTACGATAGAATATCATTATATACAGATGACATCCTCCTTTACGTCACAGAACCTGAAAATACACTCAACAGACTCAATCAAATTATTACAACCTTTGGCCATTACTCAGGCTACACTATCAATTGGAGGACATCTCTGATATATCTCCTTAAGGGTAGGGCACCTGCTTGGCACAAGACTGTGCAGCAGCAGCAGCAAAAGATGGTCTTCTCTACCTGAGAATATATATATCACCAAAGACCTGGATCTATACTATACTAAAAAACTCCCACCCCCGCTAATTATGTTGAGATGAGATGTTGGACATTGGAAGTCCCTGCCTCTGTCTCTTTTACGCAAAGTGACCCTTTTTTGAATGGTTTTCCTCCCACGCTTCCTATATGCCCTTCAGACCATGCCTTACCTGGTAAATGACTCCTATTTCAAGGCAATCAACTCTGCCCTGGAATGGGGGCCCAGCCAAAATAGCAATACGCAAACTAACCAGGAGATGGTACGATGGGGGGAATATCCCTTCCAGACCTCAAATAATTCTATTGGGCAGCTCAGCTCACCACCATAAGCTGCTGGCTCACATTCCTCCACACATGCCAGAGTTTCACACGGAGAGAGTCCTTATGCAGCCATCGGGTTACCTGAGAGCCCTGTATAGCCCATGAACAAGCCCCCATATATCGAGCCCTATGGCCACAGTAGTCACCATTTAGCATACCACCCTGAAAGCATTGGGATGGAAGGAAAAAGTAATGGAGGCAACCCCGTATGGGAAGCTGGAGCACTAGGCACTCTGGGCACACTACCGGGGTTTGATAAATGGACCTTATCAGCCTCTCCAAAGTGTGGGACCTTGGGGGTGTAATCCCATGGTCAGACCTTAGATGAGACTGTCAACAAGCACTCTACAAGGTCTACCTCTATCTCCAGGTATGCCACGCACTTATGGCAATACAGCCCAAGGGAACCTCCCTGTCTGAGTTTTTGCCCCTGGAAGACCGCTTACTTGATGAATATATGTCCCGGAAAGCAACTTCCCTAACCTACAGGAAGCTACTCAACAGCACCTCTAACACTTTAGTACACTTAAGGGGGGAAATGGATACACGATCTAGGAGAAATGGAGAACAATGAGTGGGTGGAGGCCCTGGCATCCCCATGGAAGGTGGCCATACTGGTGGGGTTTATACTGGTAAAATTAAAAATACTCCATAGAACATACCCAGTCCACACAGCTTAAAATAGGTCAAGAGGGGGGAAACTACCAACACAGATGTGGACACCCCTGTAGGTTCTACCACACTTTGTGGCCCTGCTCCATATTTCAAACCTTCTGGTCATAGGTGGTGGAGTGTATGAGTGCAGTAACAAGGAACACTATGATGGCATCGGCAAAGTAGTGTGTCCTGAATATTTTGGGGGAGACTAAGGTGACAAGTATGACACAGTTATGGTGGACATTGGCTCTTATAGTGGCCAAACATAACATTGCAAGGCAGTGGGGGGCAGAGCGGCCACCTGGTTGGAAGACTGTAAAATAAAATATGGATTGGATCATAACAACCGAAAGGGTGGTGTACGAGGGGCATGGGTGTCCCCAAAAATGGACAAAGATCTGGGGACCTTACCTTTTTGGTCCCTCAAGAGCAGGCCCAGGCTCACAGTAGCTCTATACAATGGTTGACTGATACATGGATATGCTGGAGCGTGGGACGGGTAGCTGGTTAACACTGTATGGATCTCGCTAATGATGTCATCAATATGCTGTTAAGTTTGCCTCCACCATTTAATATTTTCAATGAACGAAGTGACAAAGAAAAGGTTGACACATTGGATGTTTCAGTACAATGAGTACATAGGTGAATTTGTGGATATATGGCAGCAGACATAAACATATGGCTTTCTAGGTTAACATGAGTGCACAGATATGTGGCTTATCATTTTGTCGGTTTGAACTCATATTAAAAGTTGAAGAGATTTTTGTTCATATTATGTTAAACTAATATGAGAAATAAATATCATAAGACATACAGAGATATATTGTCACATTAAACACAAAAGAGCAGATGTAGACTTGCCAGTTTCTATCATACATCTGCTGTTTGTGAATAGTCCATGAGTTGACAGAGAGCTTGGAATAGCAGGAGATGTGATGGAAGGCGCTGGATGGGTGTACAACACAGGACCTTGATAAGAGAGTAAGGAGGACCTATACAAACCTTTTGTTAATATCTTCTTTCAGTAACAATATAAGTGACACTTCCATTATTTGTCAAAGGTTATGAACATCCAAGAGATTATCAGATTTTTTTTTTACCAGTAACAAATTATTATTTCAACAGTACTTATGTTTGTAGTGCCATATAACATATTAACATACCTGTCTGTGTTGTGTCGACACATTTTGAGATAAGCTCTCTGCGTTGCCCAGACATGGACAAAAGTACATGTGCCCCAGTAATACCAACTAACGCACTTGTAACAGGGACTTTACAAGAACCAGAAAGAATGTGCAAGGATTAATATATACAGCTTATTGTTTTAAGAATGGACATTTTTATGAAATGGGTCCTGCTAAAGTGGGATGGCCAATGACTGATCTCTGAGATCTACACATTTCTGAATAGTAATACCCGACCGATCCCTATGCCAGCACTACGTAGGTGGGAGGAGGAGCTGGGGAGGGCCCTGTCAGACAGGGAGTGGGGAGACATCTACCACAGGGCTCACCACAAGGTCCATAGCATAGCAAGCACAGAGACGACTTACAAGATAGTGTCATATTGGTATCACTCCGTTGCCAGCATACACACCTGGGACTACTCCAAATCTGCAGACTGCTGGAGGAGTTGTGGAAGCACAGGCACATTACTACACCAGTTATGGCATTACCCAAATTGAAATGCTTCTGGGATCACGTTTTAGATGATATTGATCTTGCATTTGAAACAGCCCTACCCAGATTTTCAGCATACGCAGTCCTGGGCCTTCTCAAGCCCTTCACTTTCCCCCTGCGCTCCATGAAGGGGAGGCAGATGGCCTCAGCCCTAGGGCCTGCTCACCAGACTATCAGTTTGCTCTTGGGCACTGTAAATGTACCAGACTACACATCTTGGCTACATAAGCTTTGCTTTCTGCTGGCCATGGAGAAACTCTCCCTAGCGGCAGACCACCACACCCTTGACTTAGTGACCAGGTCGGCACCTATCATATGAGTTCTCTCTTTGGAACTCAATTAACCTACATGCCCCATTTACCTGAGAGTTCTACAACTATTACCCCCAGATAACGGGCCATTGGCTGACTCGGGTGGAATGGCTCCCAGGATGATCAAGTGGCCTTTTAGATAGCTCCTATAGTCCTACTTCAATGCACTCATAATGTTTGGTACCTAGGATGAGTAGGTGGGGACAGTGGGAGGGGGGGTGTATATGTTCCTGTTACTTTCTTCATTTCTTCTTCTCATAGCATCCCCAACGCTACTGGATCTTGGGTAATGGCACCAAAGCTGTGTGTTTTAAATTGCATACGCTTCTGCTCGCTGCTGGCCCATTTGGGTGTAGGCACAAAGCTGTGTTTGTTTCAAAATTTGTAGTAAACAGAGTTGATCCATAAGAATGGGAATTTTAGTGCCTGCACATGGGGGATACGTGTTTAGATATCTGCCTAACTCTATAGAGTAGAGGTAGGGCAAAATAGAGTGTGGTCAATGAGAAGCAGTTAGGATAAATGTGTGTAGATTTCTCACTTAGCCTGACACTGGGGTTCTCAAAAACAGTCAGCCCATGTAGCAGGCCAGGAAGCATTGCGGAGAAGACATACTCCTTCAAGCTAGTGAGATCGGCACATGCGCCAGGTCTTCCTGCAGGAACAACCTCTGCCACCAGAATCCGGGAGAAATTCTCTCACCCTGTTATTTATTCTTAAAGTCTTCCAATGTGTGTCCCCTATCTCAATGCATTAATTAAGTCAGTAACTTCCTGGCACAAGGTTCCCTATTCTGCTCCATTGACATTGTAATCTGACAGACCATGTAGTTGGCACAAGTGATTTATTACAAAATTTGAATCTTATGTAGATGGAAGGTTGGAAATGGAGGGATGGAAGATTAAGGAAGATAGGATTCTAAGCAGTGGCAGTTGCTGATGAGAGAATCACTGGTGGACACTTGTTCAGATCTAAATAAAAGTTACCTTCAATCCTGGTTTTGCTGGGTCTTATTAGAAGCAATAAGTTGGTGTCCTCCTGTGTCCCTTGCTGACTTCCAGGAATGGCCTGAGTGACGTCTTAACAAGGTAGAGCCAAAGTTGTTGCTGTTAGTGTCAAGGCTGCGACAAGGGATCATGTGGTCCTGACGATGACTGAAGCAGTGAACTCAAGCAGTAAGACATGCCTTGCAGTGATATTTAGGCTATTCTTAAACTTGAAGTTTGAGTTCTGTTATGCTCACCGGCATGCTGATCAGCCAGCAACAAAAAGCTTTGCCTTGGTCTCACCCAGCTCACGTAAGAAAGGAGTTATGGGAACTTTTAAAAGAGAATTTGAATTTTGAGCATACTCATCAATTCAAAAGTGATTTCAAACAAATCAAGGTAACATTGTGAAGGCAGTGAATTTGAATCCTTTCAATGTGAAGAATCAATCAGCTTTAATGACAGATGCTAGCTTGTATGGCTTAGGTGCGGGTCCGATGCAAGAAAGAAATGGAAAAGAAAGGGTGTTTGCTTCTCCTACTCTTAGCTGGTCTGGAAAGATTTACAGTGTGATCCAAAAAGAAGCTGTAGCATGTTGGTAGGCTTTTGAGCACCTTATGCACTTTAAAGTTACAAAATTACATTTGGAGTAGTCTGTTTGAGTTAGGAATCGATTGCAAATCTTTGGTGGAGATTTTGATTAGCAAAATGGCTTTATTACCTGCAAATGTTCACCTTTGATGGTAGGTATGTGCCTGGATATACAAATGTTAATGCCAACTGGTTATCCCATCTATCTCTTCAATCTGAAGATCATATGGGAGATAATAGTGAAGGGAGAGATGGTATGTTTGTAGCCATGTTATATGAGTGTTCTTTTGGAGTTATCCCATGTAAGCAATGGAGTCTGAGGTTGACCTGGATGTGGAAATGTTGAAGATGAAGGAGTGTTTGGTGATAGATGGCCAAGGGAAAAGTCTATGGGCCTGATTAAGAACTCGGCAGATGGGTTACTTCGTAACAATGGTGATGGATATCCCATCCACCAAAATTTAGATTTCGGAGTATGGGATATCCGTCACCACTGTGGTGCAGTAACCCATCACCCGAGTTCTAAATCAGGCCCTAGGTCTCTGCTGCTGGATGGTTATAAAGCCATTTGGGAGTAAAATAGCAAAAAATTGTATCAAGGAGATAAGTTGGCTGTTCCTGTTGAGTTGAGAGGACGGATACTTGCTCTGTGAATAAAATGATGTCCATAATAATTATAATAGAAATATCTCCATAATTTTCCTTGGATTGATACACATCCTCACTTTGAAATACAGTAAAATATTGCAAATCAGACATCATAGAATCAACTGTTTTCACATCCCAATCATCAGAAACTACTCCGGATGTAATTACATTGTTCATTGAAAGTTTGAATACATATGGAATTTGAATGACCTCTGTCAGGCCATATATATCAAATAATACTTCATCCCAAACAATCCCATGAGGAATTGGTATAGCCGAAATGTTCACTAGGGATAAGTCTCTGCAGACTTTATGAGAGGAGAAATGTGGTTTTAAGACCTCATCCACCAGTTCAACTGTTGAGCGATCAGGAAGGTAATGGCCATGTATCAGTAAAAAGAAAACGATGACAAACCCAATCCAAAGGAGAAAGGAAAGTTCAGTTCATAAAAGCCATAGATAGCTCCATGGATGAATGAAATAGTTACTTTTGAGCCAAATTATATGCTCTTGAGAGTTCTTTTGCAGTAGAGACAGATGAGTCGGTTAAAGTGTCATTGATGTCGGCAAAATATTCAGAAGCAGTTTGTGCAAAGAATGGAGTCGTGTTTGGAAGAGGAGAGCTAGAAGGAGTCTCCCTTGGTGGTTCATAGTAGACTATACCATCCATTTGTGTAGAATTTGAATAGAATCATTCAATATTGTTGACGTTACTTGTAGCAGAAGAAGTTAGTGGAACCAACGAAAGATCATTTCCCACCCTCCCCAAGCTCGGAGAGGTGTCAGTGTTGCTGCTTAAAACCTGTAGAGATATATATTTTTCCTACCTAAGCTATGTTAGAGCACAGCGTGATAAGCCCTAATCCGCCCTTCACGTTTTCCCCACTTTTAAGACATCATCCCCCATACCTGAGCAAGGAAGCGTGTTTTCTACAAAGACCCATGTAGGCCAGAGATCTGGCAGTCTAAGCAAGCAGCTGTAGCAAATACGTTCAGCAATCAGCATGCAGGTGTGGTCATCTTGCTGGAATCTCCCTCTAACGTGTATGGGACAAAGAAATGTTTTTAGAATAAAAAAGTTGATATTCTAAGAAAAGTTCCCCAAGAAAGAATATGTATCTTTCTGTGAATGTTGGAGACACAGAATACACCTTTTGCTGGCAAGCCTATCTGACTGCAGCCTTGAGGAAAGCACAGAGTGCACTGCTAAGAATGTGATGCTTTCCTAGATGAAGGAACAAATAGATAGAGAAAATAAAACAACACTGCAAATGTGGCTAATGCTAGAAAAATAAAGCAATGCTGAATAAAATGTAACTGGGCTAAAGTGCACAATGCAGACCTAGGCGGTCATTATGATAGCCCGCCACCAACCATGCTGACGGTTGACAGAAGACCGCCAGTGGTGGCGGCCCGCATCCTGCCAGATAATGATGCCTAGAGCCTCACTGCCATTGATGGCGGTGAGGGCCACCAGGTGCCATGCTGGCGGTCAGTGGTGGGGGTGGATGCTGCTCCACCCTCACCCCACGTTAGTCCAGACACCGCCATGCCTTGTCAAAGCCCAGCTCACCTGAGTTCTTGTTCAGTTCTGATGGAGGTTGAAGACAATCCGACCCCACCCTGAAACTGCTTGTTCCAGCACACTAGTTTTTAAAACAGTGCACTAAGAACAGAAGCTCAAGGGAAGGGGGGAAGTGGATAAAATAAAAAAGAGAGACAACACCGTTCTTGCGTTTCCACTGTTGAAGTGCTGCACAAATCTGCGGCCCTTTCTGACTTCTGTAGAAACTGGTGCCTAATGAAACATAAACAAAGAACAGATAAGTGCAACCTATTCCTAAATGGGTTCCTGACTATCCCTTTATTTATTAGAAATTCTCTTCTAAAAGTACCTCTTGGATCCTGGTATCTAGTTTCCAGGTTTGGAATGTGTTACTGCTCTGGGATGTGTTTTCTATTACTGTAAAGCTTCTAAAACATTAAACAAATACCGTTATCAGAATTACCAATATCAAACATTCATCATAATATAACTAAAGCCTAAATTCCCAATAGCAGACTCACTTTTCCCATATTTCCAGAATCTTTTATAAAACAAATACTGTACTTTTACATCAAAATACAGCATGTAATTTGTGCAAGTCCTTGATTTACTGTTTGCCTTGCTGTTAATGGTTTCCACTGTTCGATTCTTAAAAGTTCCATGAGAAAAAACAATGTTTGCTTCACAAAGTTCTGCAAAATATTCTTGTAACAAAGAGTTTGAATCACAATGTTCGTGGAAGGTATTTCGTTTCAAATTGTCTATACACGTATCCAGAAATTGTTGTCAAAGTTCTTTCAGGTAATAAAAGGTTTTGCACTTACTTGTTGCTGGCAAGAGATACTGATCAGTCTAACCTTGTCTTCTTTCTCTTTTGCAGGTTACTCATAGGAGAGAGGCTGAAGCAAGGAGGAACCGGAAACCGGAAGAAGGAAGAGCCAGAAGCTGCGCCCATTGAAGTCAATGAAAGTCTGTAAAGAGCAGGAGTGCCAGCGCCGAGGGATCTGTTCTCAGGTAAGCGGGAGGTAGACGAGCACAAGCACTGGGTGAGGCTCGGGATGCCTTTTATAGACAGGGCTGGGTGTGGTTTGAAGGGCTGGGTGTGGTCCTCACATGCTGCACATGTTTTTGGAAGGTGTGCAGAGCTGGGTGTGGTTTGAAGAGCTGGGTGTGGTCCTCACATGCTGCACATGTTCTTGAAAGGTGTGCAGAGTTTCAGTTATTATACAAATGAGTTGGATTAACACATGGCCTAGGGAGGAGTATTTTAAAGAAGCCTTGGTAAAAGCAAGGCCCAATGTGTAAACAAAACAGCACATTAAACAACATACACAGAAGCCTAGGGGGGGGGGGAAGGTGAGATAACAAGAAAGGCTTTCAATAGTAAGTTTAAAAGGGAGCTATTACAGAACCCACTAGTGCAGTGAGAGGGGACATGCTCTTTGCTGTGTACAAACCCTAACAGTTGCCCCCCTCAAAGGCCCTCCTACAGGACGGTGTTTTCCTGGATTTTTTAAATAAAACCATCTAATCAGCTGTGGGGCATGTACATATGATGCTGGTTCCCATGAATTCTCAGATTCATCATATCCTTTCCATTCTACTAAATAAAACAGACGTCCACTAATTCTTTTTGAGTCTTTTATGCTTTTCACTTCATATTCCAGATTTCCCTTAATTGGTATGGGTGGAGGTGGTGGTTCAGGTCGGGTTTTTGAGTTGTACGGCTTAAGCAAGGACACATGGAATGTAGTATGTACTGGATATTCTTTTGGTAAATCTAATTTTACTGTTACCGGGTTTACTATGGTAGTTATACTAAAGGGTCCAATGAAACGTGGTTGCAGCTTTCGGGATCCCTCTATGTTTAGGTTCTTTGTGGAGAGCCATACCTTGTCACCAATTTTATACATTGGGGCCTCAGACCTGTGTTTGTCTGCTTGTCTTTTCATGCTTTCCTTGTACTTTAATAAATGTTTCCTGGCTTTGTCTTGTATGTCACCTAACCTCGTTAGTCTATCCGTTACTGTAGGCAACAGGGAATCTTCTAACAAAATGGGTATAGCTCTTGGATGATACCCCTGCAAAAAATAGAATGGTGAGCAAAGTAGAGCTGAATGCTCAGTATTATTATAAACAAACTCTGCTACAGGGAGAGCTTCCAACCATTCACTAGAATAATCAGCCAATAAACAACGTAGCGTTTGAAGTAAGGTTTGGTTCAGTCGTTCAGTCTGTCCATCTGTCTCTGGGTGGAAAGCAGTGGATAAGGCCACATCTATTTTCAGTTTTTCACATAATTTTTTCCAAAATCTGGAGTTGAACTGGCTCCCTCGGTCTGACACCACTTTGCTTGGCAAACCATGTAAACGCACAATTTCCCTTATAAAAATATCAGCAAATTCTGCCGCCGTGGGTAATTTCCGTAATGGTACAAAATGTGCCATTTTAGATAAAAAAATCCACTATAACCAACACTGTTGTGAAGGATTTTACAGGTGGTAAACCTACAATAAAGTCTACGCTCACAGTGTGCCAAGGTTGTTTGGGTGTTGGCATTGGTATTAACAAGCCGTCAGGAGCCTTATAAGAAGATTTATGTCTTGCACAAATTGGACAGGTAGTGACAAATTGCTTAATGTCCTTTCTTATAGTGTCCCACCAAAAGTGTTTTTGCACATTTTCCAGGGTTTTTACCCAACCAGGATGACCTGCCAACGGTGAGGCGTGATGCCAAATTATCACCTGTGTTTGTAATTCAGAGGTGGGCACTAACAGCATGTTGTTGTGATACAATAAACCTTGTTGTATTGTGTTATGGGAATCCTTTAACCAATCCTGAGGTGCTATTTGCATGTGTGCATTATATAGATCTGTGATGAAATCCTTCTGTTGTACTGGTGCCAACAACTTTTGGGAAGGAATAATGGGTTCTCCTATTTTATCTTGTTTCATGTCTGAGGTATGTCTGTATCTAGATAACACATCAGATTGAATTTGTTGGGCACCTGGTCTATAGGTTATAACAAAGTCAAATGTGCTAAAAAAAATTAACCAGCGCATCTGACGTGGTGTTAGTGCTTTAAGTGATCCAAAAAACTGTAGGTTCTTATGGTCAGAAAAGATTGTAACTGGGTACTTGGCTCCCATTAAATGGTGCCTCCATTCTGAAAAGGCTACTTTGATAGCTAGTAGTTCCCTTTCAGCCACAGTGTAATTTTGTTCAGCTGGCAATAACTTTTTAGAATAGAAGGCTATAGGATGTAACTGGCCATCTACTGCATCTCGTTGAGAGAGAACTCCTCCTAAAGCTACTTGTGAAGCATCCGCTTCAACAAAAAAGGGCAAGTCAGGATCAGGATGTTTCAGAATTGGGGCTGAAGTGAACTTTTGTTTTAGGAGTTGAAAGGCGTGTGCCGCCTCATCAGTCCAAAGAAATCGTTGCCCTTTCCGCAACAAGGTAGTTATTGGGGCCGCAATGTCTGCAAAATGTGCAATAAACCTCCTATAAAAATTGGCGAAACCCAGAAATTTCAGAATATCTTTTACAGAGGATGGTTCTGGCCAATCAGCAATAGCACTGATTTTCTTTACATCCATAGTTATTCCTTGAGGTGACAGGCAGTATCCTAAAAAGTCCACCTTGTTGACATTAAAAGTACACTTTTCTAACTTAGCAAAAAGATGATTTTCTTTTAACTTTGATAATACTGCACAAACATGTTGGGTATGTTCTTCTGAGTTCTTAGAGTAAATGAGGATGTCGTCTATGTATACTATGACACAAACGTCCAGGAATTCGTGTAGGACCTCATTTATAAAGAACTGAAAGGCCGCAGGGGCATTACATAACCCAAAGGGCATTACTGTGTACTCAAATAAACCAAACTTTGTCTTGAAAGCTGTCTTCCACTCATCCCCCTCTTTTACTCGGACCAGGTGGTAAGCTCCCCGCAGATCTAGTTTAGTGTATACAGTAGAATGTCTTAATTGATCCAACAACACAGGTATTAGAGGAAGAGGATATTTATTCTTTATTGTAGCCTTATTTAGTCCTCTATAATCGATACACGCGCGCAGGGATTTATCCAGCTTCGGGATAAAAAAGAGTGGAGATGACACCGGAGATGTGGAATGACGGATGAACCCAGACTGTAGTAGGTCATCTAGGTAGGTTCTTAAGTATTTGGGCCCGTATTTATACTTTTTTTAGCGCCGCATTTGCGCCGCTTTTTGACGCAAAACGGCGCAAACCTACAAAATACAATGGCATTTTGCAAGTTTGTGCCGTTTTTGCGTCAAAAAACGACGCAAATGCGGCGCAAAAAAAGTATAAATACGGGCCTTGGTTTCTTCGTCAGTCAAAGCGTATACTCTGTTATTAGGTAAAGGGGCCCCTGGGATAAGATCTATACGGCAGTCATAAGACCGATGTGGGGGCAGCACACTAGCCTTTACTGGATCAAAGACGTCTTTAAAGTCAGATTATTCAGGAGGGAGACTTGGTTCATCTTGTGTAACACTAGCACAGTGTAATACTGTGCTCTGTTCTGTACCTGCTTCTTGATAGCAATTGGTTCTACAGAAAGAGGAATCCAAAGTAACAGTTCTATTCACCCAATCAATTTTTGGGTTATGAGTTGTTAACCAGGGTACCCCGAGAATCAAACCAAAATTAGGAGTATCTATCAGATCAAAGCTAATCACCTCTGTGTGCCCGTTCTGACAGACCATAACAAGTGGACTTGTTTGTTTTGTGATTAATCCAGAGGTCAATTCTGACCCATCAACTGCACATACTGCTTCTGGACAAGGCTTTAGGCACATAGGAAGTCCTAAGATTTCAGCTAACTTATTATCCACAAAATTTCCTGTCGCGCCTGAGTCCAGTAGGACAGGGAGAGAATGCCTCACTTGGGTAGTAACAATTAAAACAACCTGAATTATGAAATGTCTAGGTATGTGCAGTACCCTGAAGGCTGCAGCATTAGAGGTTTGATTAAGATGTTTTCTCGAACAAGTAACCTCTCCCCTTGTCGAGCTTAATCGTTTCCCGATTCAGTTGAGGAGGTGGAGGAAACAGCACCCTTTCGTGGAGTTTTAGGCTTTACTGGACATTCTCTGGCAAAGTGACCTGCCCTGCCACAATATAAACATAATTGAAATTTTCTCCTTCTTTCTTTTTCCTCTGATGTGAGTGGACCTCTGAGTGTCCCTATTTGCATAGGCTCTGGTTCAGGGAGTTTATTATCTGTGTCTTTCTTCTCGTGTCTAATAAAAGTTAACCGTGATTCCAGTTTGTATTTATCTCCCTTTCTTTCTCCTAGTCTATGTTCTAATTTCACAACTAAATCTACAAAGTCCGAATAGTCTTTTGGCAAATCAACGATATGAGCCAGCGCATCTTTTAACTCGTCTCTCAAACCTTTATAAAAAAGGGAGACACGCTTTTCTTCTGGCCACTGTGTCTGGGTGAGTAAACGATTAAAACTAGTGAGATAGGTCAATAAATCCTTGTTACCTTGTTTAAGATTTAAAAGCTCATTATCACATGCCTGCATGAAAGTGTGTTTTGCAAAAAGGCTGGTCATGGTACGTTTAAATTGATTCCAATTATGGAGGATGGGATCATCTCTATCCACGAAAGGAATTGACCAATTGGCTGCTGTGCCACCCAAATAAGACAAGACGAATGCCACTTTTGTATCATCAGTAGGGAACTGTTGTGGCTTACAAATGAAGTGTATTTGACATTGATTGATAAAAACATGGAATTTGTTACTATCTCCATGAAAACGTTCAGGTGCTGCTAAGGGCACAACATTCGGAACATTAACAGTAACCTCAACTGGGGAAGGCAAAGTTGTATGTTTTGATGGCGCCCCTGTCTCTGAGGAGGTTTTAAACAAAGGCGTAGAAGCTGTGTTCCACTGAGATCCCCTAAATTTATACCTGCTTAAATCCTGTTTTAAAGAGGTATTCTCCATCTTTAATCTCTCTATTTCCTCTTGCATATGTTGCAAGATGCCAGACACTGATTCATTATGAGCCAAGTCCTCATTTAGGGCCTGCGCCATATCCGTGACGTCAATGCCCTCTATTTCTTCCCCGGTATTCATCGTCCACCAGAACTGAAATTTTTTAAGGCTTGTGCTTCTGTCAAAGCCCAGCTCACCTGAGTTCTTGTTCAGTTCTGATGGAGGTTGAAGACAATCCGACCCCACCCTGAAACTGCTTGTTCCAGCACACTAGTTTTTAAAACAGTGCACTAAGAACAGAAGCTCAAGGGAAGGGGGGAAGTGGATAAAATAAAAAAGAGAGACAACACCGTTCTTGCGTTTCCACTGTTGAAGTGCTGCACAAATCTGCGGCCCTTTCTGACTTCTGTAGAAACTGGTGCCTAATGAAACATAAACAAAGAACAGATAAGTGCAACCTATTCCTAAATGGGTTCCTGACTATCCCTTTATTTATTAGAAATTCTCTTCTAAAAGTACCTCTTGGATCCTGGTATCTAGTTTCCAGGTTTGGAATGTGTTACTGCTCTGGGATGTGTTTTCTATTACTGTAAAGCTTCTAAAACATTAAACAAATACCGTTATCAGAATTACCAATATCAAACATTCATCATAATATAACTAAAGCCTAAATTCCCAATAGCAGACTCACTTTTCCCATATTTCCAGAATCTTTTATAAAACAAATACTGTACTTTTACATCAAAATACAGCATGTAATTTGTGCAAGTCCTTGATTTACTGTTTGCCTTGCTGTTAATAGTTTCCACTGTTCGATTCTTAAAAGTTCCATGAGAAAAAACAATGTTTGCTTCACAAAGTTCTGCAAAATATTCTTGTAACAAAGAGTTTGAATCACAATGTTCGTGGAAGGTATTTAGTTTCAAATTGTCTATACACGAATCCAGAAATTGTTGTCAAAGTTCTTTCAGGTAATAAAAGGTTTTGCACTTACTTGTTGCTGGCAAGAGATACTGATCAGTCTAACCTTGTCTTCTTTCTCTTTTGCAGGTTACTCATAGGAGAGAGGCTGAAGCAAGGAGGAACCGGAAGAAGGAAGAGCCAGAAGCTGGCCCATTGAAGTCAATGAAAGTCTGTAAAGAGCAGGAGTGCCAGCGCCGAGGGATCTGTTCTCAGGTAAGCGGGAGGTAGACGAGCACAAGCACTGGGTGAGGCTCGGGGGATGCCTTTTATAGACAGGGCTGGGTGTGGTTTGAAGGGCTGGGTGTGGTCCTCACATGCTGCACATGTTCTTGGAAGGTGTGCAGAGCTGGGTGTGGTTTGAAGAGCTGGGTGTTTTCCTCACATGCTGCACATGTTCTTGAAAGGTGTGCAGAGTTTCAGTTATTATACAAATGAGTTGGATTAACACATGGCCTAGGGAGGAGTATTTTAAAGAAGCCTTGGTAAAAGCAAGGCCCAATGTGTAAACAAAACAGCACATTAAACAACATACACAGAAGCCTGGGGGGGGGAAGGTGAGATAACAAGAAAGGCTTTCAATAGTAAGTTTAAAAGGGAGCTATTACTGAACCCACTAGTGCAGTGAGAGGGGACATGCTCTTTGCTGTGTACAAACCCTAACATGCCTATAATGATGCAGTCCTAGGTGTGGCGTGTATGGAGACACAGTGATGCTGGCCGAGCAGCATCCTAGGAGCCCGTTCCCCCTCCCGGAGCAGCGCCACAGAACAGGTAAGTGCCGGCCAAGAGGGAGGGTGGGGGAGTGGGGTGTGGTGGGGTGTGTTGAGTGAGTGAGTGCATGCATGTGGGTGTGTGTTTGTGTAGGGGGAATATGTGTCTACCTGTATGAATGCATTTGTGTATGTCGGTATATGGGTGCATGTGTATGCGGGGGTAGGGAGGGACCTGAACGGAGGTGGGGGATGGTAAGGGGGTGTTGTGGAAGGCCAACAGGGAGATTGGAGAGAGGAGGGATGGGGTCGATTTTTGGGATTGGGGGTGGGGGTTGGGGGTGGGTCTAGGGGCTTGGGCGGTGGGTGGAGGTTGTGGCAAGGGCGAGGCCTGGCATATCACATACAGGTGACAAGAATAAGAATTCCTGTCACCTGTATGCTTACCGCCAGGGATTACCTGGCAGGGTATCCCACCAGGAAATGCCTGGTGAAAATGGGATCATTCTCCCACCAGCGGTCTGGACTCCACCGCCCAGTCAAAAGTGGCTACCGTCGGCCCGGCCGTTGATTCTGGCCTGGCGGTGGGTAATAGTGAAATGGTTGCTTAGCAGCCAGTTCACTACTGTTTTCTCTATGTGGTGGTCCGAACCGCCATGCCGTCGGTGGTAATAACCGCCAGCTGTGCGGTCATTGCCACCGACATCGTAATGACCACCACAGTTTGCTAAAATAACGTGTCTAAATCATGAGTAAAATCGCTATACAAGAGGGTCATGGTGGTGTTTCTGAAATAAAAAGAAAAAATCAGAGATAATTTTTGGTGGCTTGGTATTGAAAGGGGTGATTGAAAGGTGTGTGAGACTTCTTTACCATGTACGAAGAGTGACAAGCTGCATAAGTTCCAGGAAACATCTATCAACCCAATGGAATTTCCAAGTGGACCGTGGCAGAAATTAGGTTTGGATATTTGTGGGCTATTTTCTGTAATTGGACGGTCAGGAAAAAAAGTCTGATTGAGTACTTGTGACTATTTTTCTAAATGGCCGGAGGTGAAACTTGTGAACTGTGTTAGTTCTGATACCATTAAAAAATTCCTGGGAGATGTATTTGTGTGAGAGGGGTAGCATAAGGAAATGGTAACTGACAATGGCCCTAGAAGAATACTTATGGAATATCGTTGTAAGTCATCATCACATAATCTTGTATTATTCAAGAGAAAATGGCCTTGAGGAGACGTTCAAAGGGGTTATTATGTCCAAAAGTGTGCCATTAATTGCATGAAGTGGTTTACACTGGAGGAACGAAATTAAAAATGTGTCATGGTATCATAGAACTACATCTCATTTAACTACCAGCGTCACAACTTTTTCTTTGCTAAAAGGAAGAAAACCACGTTCACAAGTGTATCCTAAAAGATGCAGAGTAACGAGGTGGATGTATGTAATTTTGAGGATTTGAGAGAGATATTTAGTAAACCAGTAAAGGTACCAAGCAGGACATGAAGGAATATCAAGCTGCAAAACATGTTTGATTAAGGAGAATGATTGGGTCCAATACAGGAAGGGAAGAATGGGCAAGAATATGGAAACTGTTTGGACTCCTCCACCTAAGGTTTGCAAGGTAAAATTATTACTATGGACTTGTGAAGTGGAGATGTTTAGAATACTTGGAAATTGACAAAATGTCATCCTGCAGGAGCTGGGTGCCCCGTAAATATTTTATTATTATTAGACAATTACAGTGTGATGAACAAGATTTTTTTGTATTATTGTATAATATTAAATACTGTAGGTTATTAATTTATTAGTTTTTCTTGGTTTGTTTACTCTAAGGCAAGGCGATGTGTTGTATTTGCAATCTAATGGAGATGGAAGGTTGTATATTGAGGGATGGAAGCTTAGGGGAAGAGAAGATTCTTATCAGTTGCAGTTGCTGCTCATTGCAGACAGCTTAAAGAAACTTGCTCAGATTTCAATAAATCTTACTGCCAATCCAGGTGTTGCTTAAACTATCTCTATCCACCTCAGCGAATGTGCACTTCTTTTTGAGTGGCGCCGACTGCATCATGAAGTGTGAGGTGCCCGTGGTGAGGAAAACCAAGGGTAAAATGGTAGAGCTTAAAGTTTGTGAAGTATATAGGTTCTTGTGTAAATATGTGTCAGGGACGAGTGTGATCTTCATCAGGCCTAGGCTATTTCTCTGTTCTTTGAATTTGGGGATGCTCATTTATGAAGAGCGATGTCTCCCTGTAGACAGAGATGTCAACTCTGTTGGTAGAGATCTCTCTAAACAGGTAGAAGTAAAATACGTGTTTAAAGTTACTAGCAGTATAGTAGTAACTTTACCATCTTAAATCCAATAGTAAGAAACTTCACCCCAATCCCCATATGAGGGAGAGATGGAGACTTGTAAGTCTACATGTAGCTGTAAAAGTTTTGTTTACCTTTCATAAAAAGATTGCAGTGTCTCACCCTCTCACTCTCTATCTATCTATAGATCTATATATATATATATATATAGTTATACACAAAGGGCGAGAGGAGAGTAAAAAGAGCGAGTGACAATTGTACAAATGGAAATAAATACTCTGACACTTATTATATTTCATTGTTTGGTTGCTCTTGCTTACCATATCAATAATTCAATATTTGCCATTGGAAAAGGGAAATTGTTATCCCTGTCCTTTGTGGTATTTTTGTTTTCATGAATGCCTTTGAAGCCATGCTCCAGAGCAAAACTACACATGAGTGGCCCCTCCACGAGAGCAAAGGAGCGTCGTCCTGCTAATAAAATAACCCCAGAACTGAAAAATAAAATGATAATAAACAATTGCTGCTGAGAGACAGCAGGGAGCCCTGCACTTTAGTTTAAAGTGCATCTGTCTATTTGGCCAGCCATCTTGCGATGGCCAGCCTGACATGCACACTTTAAACTTTTCTAACCAGAGAAAGCACAGGCCTCCAGTGTTTTTGTAAGCGCTGATAGAGACCACTCCTTCCAATCCTGACGCTTCTTTCTGGTTACCAGCATGAAAGCAGAGCCAGGATTGGTTAGTGCAGTTTTCTGGGTCCCACCTTGCAGCTTCCAGTCATTCTGCAATTATAAAATTCTATTATTTATGTGATATCATCTGTATAAACAGGTTATCTCTGTACCTATGTCATGGCCACTGGAATTATGAGACAAGCAAGGGCAAAAGTATGCACCAGGGTTAAGTAAATTATTGAACAAGAAAAGGCAAATTATGCAACATTATGAAGCACAATTTGTGATAGTTTTACTTCCTTATTTTGTCATTTTGAAACTTGCTAAGACTGTCTGGGCATTATTTACACTTCTTTAGTACCAGCTTGAAACCTACTTAAAGCAATAAGCTACAGAAAGTTGACCAGTCAACCTTTGCAAAGGGCCTTCCACTGCGCGGCAACACGTGTCACTGTGTTTTTGGTAAAATTTAAAGCATGTGAGCTAGACAATTTTTTTTGTTAAAATCTTCAGTTCATGTGGCAGATGATAGATTAGGTGCCAAATCGTAAATTATGCGAAAATTGCTGGGCTGCACAATCGCATAATTCCAGAGGCCATGATCTATGCTAATATGGTATAATGTCATGTTAAGGCTGCTTTCTTTAACCCTTAATTTAAGTATATCAAAGCAGAAAAAACATGAATATGAATGCTTACGCTGAAAAGAAAAAGTGCAAGTTATGACAGCATGTTCCTGCCTCTGACCAGGAAGCACGTATTGCAGGTCCTGAACTAAAGACATTGAATTTAACACCTGTCAATAAATTCAACAGGTCCTTGCAAGTCAGTCATTTAGAAGGACATGATAAAATCCTTGAGAATACTTTTTATCATCCTCTTCAAGCAAGATTTTAATACAGTAATATTTCAACTTTGCAGTTCATTCCTATTGTTTGTCTTTATAGCACAGCACAACTGCACGTTGCCATAGCGACAGCATCTCCCGGACCCAAGGCAGGAAGCGCATAATGTACCACTTAGTGCACTTGACAAAGGGCCTCTTTATCAGTAGATAAATTGCTGTTGCTCAGGCTGACTCATACTTCTGCAGAGACAGAGTCATTGTTGGTGGCACAAATGACATTACTCATAAGGTTCTCTAGTTATGAAAGGCAATGGCAGTGCTGTGTGAACACGTTATAAAGGCATTAAAAATCGAGCAAGAAACTGTGTTCAAGTTCAAACTGGGACGAGATAATATGGTAAGAGCGAACACATATCGAACTTTTTCCCCCCAGCAGCCACACAATCCATCTATCAAAATAAATAAAAAGGAAGTACCATCGTTAGCGAACAGCCATTTTGTTTTTTCATTGATTCAAGGTACATTCCATTTCATCAAATAACACATATTTCATCTCCTCATAATCAAACATACTTAATCAAAAGAGAACTCAGATGAATAAACCTAATTACACATCCTACAAATCCAAGGAGTAGCTAGAAAATTAAAATACACCCAACTTGGAACCAAGGCTCTGACGGCACCAAGCAAGCGAAACAAGTGAGCTTGATCCTGCCTCAAAACACCTCCCTTTTCTCTTCCATTCATCTATCCATTCATCCTTTCAGCCTTCCACCTATCCATGGATATCCCTCATTTCACCTTTACATCCCGACATCTATTCATTCTTTCATCCATCATTCTGTTGTTCACCATTGTATCGATTCATTGGCCAATTCATCCATCAATCTGTTCACACATCCATCATCCATGCATTCACCCATCCCTACATCCATCCACCCATACATCAATCATATGACTTACCCATCCATCAATAAAACCTTTCATCCATCAATTGATCCTTTTGTCCATCCATCATCCATCCATTCATTCTCTCAGATTTCAATTTACTTTTCGATCCATACATACTCTCAGATTTCAATATGCTATCCTATTCATTCACCCATCCTCTCAGATTACCATTCACTTTGCCATCCTTTCACCCACCCATTGCTCTCAGATTTCCATCTACTGGGCTATCCTTTCACCCTCCAATCCATCCATCAATTTACTCTGCAACCTCTCAGCCAGCAAGGCATCCATTCATCATCTCAGATTTCTATTTACTCTGCCATTCATCCATCCATCCTCTCAGATTTCCATTTAACTCTGCCTTGCTTTCATCCTTCCATTCTTTTACCCACTCATCTACTCATTTTTCACCCAGCCACCCACTTATCTACGGATTCTTTTACACACTCATCCTCCCAACTTTTCATCCATCCATCTATATATCCATCCTCTCTCCTCGATTTTCACTTACTCTGTCAACATTTTCACCCAGTCATTCAGCCATCCTCTTAGATTTCTATTTACTCTACTATTCTTTCACCCACTCATCCATCATCTCAGATATCTATTTACTGTGCTATCCTTTCATCCTCCAATCAATCCATTCATCCAGTCATCCTCTCTAGGATAGATATGGAGTTCGCTCCCTAGCATTCCTGGTCCCCGGAATTTGGAATGCACTTCCGTCGTCCCTAAGAAATCAACAATCAGAGGTTGCCATTAGGAATCAGTTGAAAAGTCACTTTTTTAGGGTGACCAGAAAGATCGATATATCACCAAAGACCGCAGGATTGTGTAGCTGACAGTGCTGGGAGGTCCGTTCTGGGTAGCTACGCGCTATACAAACACAATTAACATAACATTTCCTTTTACTTTGCCATCCTTTCACCTACCCATTCATCTATCCATTCATCATCTCAAATTTCTCTTTACTCTGCCATCATTCCATCCATCCTTTCAGAATTTCAATTACTTTGCCATCATTTGCCCATGCATCTATCCATCGCCCTATCCATCCATCCATCCTCTTAGATTTCCATTTACTCATCCATCCATCCCGTTTTCTGTTCACTCTACCTCCTTTCATCCATCAATCCATCCATCCATTCTCTCCCATTTCCATTTACTCTACAATTCTATCATCCAGCTATCTACCCATTTTCTCACCCACTCATCCACCAATCCTTTTACCCACCCATCCTCTCACTCACTCACCTACGCACCCATTATTTTACCCACTCATTAACCATCCTTTCACCCGTTCATCCTTTCACCAACCCATTCATCCTTTCACTCACACACCCATCCATCCTGTAACCTACCCGTCCTTTCACCCACCCACCCATCCATACTTTCACACACACTTCCTTTAACCCATTCATCCATCCTTTCACCCACCCACCTTTCCACCCAGTTATCCATCCTTCCATCCGTTTACTCACCCATCCTTTCCCCCACTTATCTATTCATCCATCCATCCCCAATTCTTTCACCTACTCATCAATCCATACTTTCAAACACGTATGCATCCATTCATCCATCCTTGCTCCCCCCTTCCCTCTGTTTTCCTTTTAGTAATAATTATGAGTTTTTTTGTGCTGATCGGCAGATAACAGAGGCCCACAAACAACCCCACCCCACTCTAGCTGCTAAAGCGGGGAGTTCACAACTCCCCTGAGTGTCTCATCAACACATCCACCAATCCTTTTACCCTTCTATTCTATTACTCACTCATCCACCCATCCATCCTTTTACCTACTCATCGACCCATCCTTTCATGCTTCCATTGTTTCATTCACCCATCCAGTCATCCTTTTACCCAACCATCATTTCACCCACCCCAATCCATCCTTTCACACACCTACCTTTTAACCCACACATCAATCCTTTTGCCCACCCATCCTTTCATCCATTCATCCATCCATCCTTTAATTCATCCATCCTTTCACCCACTCATTCGTTCTTTAACCCACTCATCCATCCGTGCTTTCACCCACTCAATGTGTCTAATCATCCGTCCTTCTTTCCCTTTTCTATCAACCAATCCTTATTTCGTTTTACTGTTAATTATGAGCTTTTATTGGCCAAGTTGAAGATAAAAGAGGCCCATTAATTATCCTCACCTCCACTGTAGCTGCTAAATCAGGGATTCACAACACCCCTGCTACAAATATACAGATTTCATTTCTTTATAATCAAGCTTGCTTCATCAGAATTAATTGTTTAACTTTTGTAAAACATTGATTATAAAGTTGTTTGTTGTTAGCTCTCGTACATTGATAACGCGTCCCAGCTTTGATAATTTGCTTACAATGGGACTCGTTTTAGGCCAATGAATCTTTTGACCCTGATTGGAGACTCCTCAGGACGAGATTTTTATTTAACATCCCAACTGGCAGATCAATAACCAAATCAATATTCGCAGTAACTAATCAATAACACTAATCATTGACATTTAATAAGAATGAAACACATCTTGACCTTTCGGCCATTGAATAACCACACCCACCTAGTACTATTTTGGATATTTATTCACTATTAGTTACAACCTACTAGCATATTCATTAGGCTCAATACCAATAAGCACATCAATAAAACTACAATATGGCAACTGGAATAAGACTTTTTCAATGCATAGATCATGAACATTAGGACAAAACACGAAGTCAACATGAATCAAACTTTAGTAGAGTATCATTAGTACTTTATTCAACAAAGCAAAGATTCAGTCAATTGTCTATTTGCACCCGATTTAGTGAACTCCTTATCTAACCTCGAATTAGCATCAACATGTTGGGCTTCATGCAAAACAATTTAGCGAACACGAATTTTGAAAACATCTAACTATGGCCTCTATCAAAAGAGCAGTTGGTACCTAGAAAGAAAAGGCAAACAGACAATTACAATTTTATCATCAGATAGTTACCCATCCAAATGGGGTGGCATACAGTGAGTCTTCGTCCTCAGGACTGAGGTTGATTCGCCATCAGCCAGGAAAAGCAGGTAAGGCTCAGCGAGGTATAGCAAAGGGCTCTTCCCTCATAATGAGGAGAAGTGCAAATCAGGCAAGGGGTACGACGAGGATGGTTTAGGGCATCAAACATCTAAAGACAAAGGTGGTCATTACAACCCTGGCGGACGGTGTTAAAGCGGCGGTAAGACCTCCAACAGGCCGGCTGTAAAAAAATTGCAATTACGACCGTGGTGGAAACCGCCAACAAAGACAGCCACTTTACCACTCCGACCGCCACGGTGGTACAAACAAACAGCGCGGCGGTCACCTCCAACAGACAGGCGGGAGGCAATGTACCGCCCACACTATTATGACAGGCTAATCCGCCACCTTTTCCGGGGCGGATTCACCGCGGATAAAAACACGGCGGAAACAGGAATCCCGAAGGAAAAACGCTCACCTCTACATACCCCATGAGGAACGAGGACACCATGGAACCGGAACTCCAAATTCTACCTGCAATAGTCTTCCTGATCCTCTACCAGGAGCACGAACGCCGGCGGCGAAGACCACGGTGAGTACTGCACTTACAACACAGGGGAGAGGGGAGGCAAAAAACAGGGACACACACACGCAACACCCCCACCCCCACCCACTACCACACACACTCTAATACATGTTGATACATTACAGTTACACCACCCAAGCCCCCCGGAAGAATGCAAAGACAAAAGGAAATGATAACAATTGTAATCTATTAAAATCCAGTACTCCAAAATATATATACACCATAAACAAATATATACACCAATAATACAAGTCCAGGTATTGCACCATTTATAGTCCGTGGACCACTGGGCCCAAAATGCATGGGCGAGGCCCACACTCGATACCTGATCAAAACAGAGAGAACACTGCAGGGGCATCAGATAGAAATACAACAGGCACCTCAGGGGGAAGGGAAGGGGGGGCACCTCAGCCGGATGAGTGTACGATGCCAGATCCACGAGAGGGGTCAATGCCCACTGTTCAATCCTGGGGAGTGCAAAGCCACAGTCTCTCAAGTCTCTACAGTGGGTGGTTTGCCCACTGTTCAATCCTTGGGATTGCAAAGCCACAGTCTCTCAAGTCTCTACAGTGGGTGGGTTGCCCGCTGCCATATCCTGGGGAGTGCAAAGCCACAGTCTCTCAAGTCTCTACAGTGGGTGGGTTGCCCACTGTTCAATCCTGGGGAGTGCAAAGCCACAGTCTCTCAAGTCTCTACAGTGGATGGTTTGCCCACTCTTCAATCCTGGGGAGTGCAAAGCCACAGTCTCTCAAGTCTCTACAGTGGGTGGGTTGCCCACTGCCATATCCTGGGGAGTGCAAAGCCACAGTCTCTCAAGTGGATAACAGTCTCCACTGGTTCTGGAGGGGGACTGGTGGCCAGAGTGCTTCATCCTGTGAACGACAGAGGTAGTGGATGGATCTCTCCACTGGTTTTGGAGGGGGACTGGTGCCCAGAGTGCTTCATCCTGTGAAGGACAGAGGTAGTAGATGGATGTCTCCACTGGTTCTGGAGGGGGACTGGTGCCCAGAGTGCATCACTCACCCCGTGACGGACCCAGTTGCGTCAGTGCCCCTGCCGCTCATGGGCTAGCAGTGCTTGAGTTGGCGGTCCTTCATGGCCCAGCGGTGCTTGTGCCCAGCGGTGCTTGTGCTGGCGGTCCTTCATGGCCCAGCAGTGCTTGTGCTGGCGGTGCCCTGTTCAGCGGTGCTTGAGTTGGCGGTCCTTCATAGCCCAGCGGTGCTGGAGGTGCCCTGTTCAGCGGTGCTTGTGCTGGTGGTGCCCTGTTCAGCGGTGCTTGTGCTGGCGGTGCCCTGTTCAGCGGTGCTTGAGTTGGTGGTCCTTCATGGCCCAGCGGTGCATGTGCTGGCGGTCCTTCATGGTCCAGCGGTGCTTGAGTTGGCGGTCCTTCATAGCCCAGCGGGGCTTGTGCTGGCAGTGCCCTGTTCAGCGGTGCTTGTGCTGGAGGGGCCCTGTTCAGCGGTGCTTGAGTTGGCAGTCCTTCATGGCCCAGCGGGGCTTGTGCTGGAGGTCCTTCACGGATCAGCTGGGCTCGGGCTGGCGGTGGCCTCCTGGGCAGCTGGGCTGGGGCTGGCAGTGGCCTCCTGGGCAGCTGGGCTGGGGCTGGCCTCCTGGGCAGTCTTCTCCCCCGTGCAGCTCTTCCCAGACTTGCCGGGTTACTTGTGGCCCTTTCCTCACCTTGGGAGGTGTCACAGCTGACTCCACACTCCCACCGGGACCCCTGGGAGCGGCTTTGGTGGCTGGAGTCTTCCCCCTCTCCAGTCCGGGCACTGGCCAACTTCTGATGCTTCACAGGTGGGGGACTGGCTGTGCTGTGGCTCCGTGCCACACTGGCTGTCCTGGTGGCCGGTGCACTCCACATACCGGTGACTACAGGCACCACTGGTCCCGGAGATGTTGTGGCTGAGGTGCTACTTCGGGACCTATGAGATGGACGGGGTGGGGGAGGTGTGGGAAAGAGGTCAAGGGTGGACAGGAAAAGTTTCTTGGACACACACTGGGACGGGTAGCTGGAGGGGGTTTGGGAGTGGAGGAAGAGGTGATGGTAATAGGAGGTGTACATTTGGTGACTTTGGGTGCAGGTGCATGCGCTGGAGGCTGTCGAGAGGTGGATGGCTGTTGGGTGGGTGTGTGGCTGCGTTTGTGTACCTTGGGAGGGCGCGTCACAGACACACTGGAAAAGGACAAAGGGCACGTGTGAATGGTAGTGGGGTGGTGACTGCACGTGAGTGGGGTGTGCTGGTGGGTGTGCTGGTGAGGGACGTAGTGGCTGTAGGGGTAGTGCATGCAGGTGTGAGTGTAGATGAGACTGGGAGGGAGAAGGGAGACAACGACGAGGGGGACACAGTGGAGGCAGTGGATGTTGGTGTGTCTGCATGTGTGTGTTGCTTGCGTGGGTGCCTGTGGGATGTGTGGTGCTTATGTTTCCCTGAGCTTCCCTTGTGTGGTGAGGTGTGTGCAGGCTGGTCTGATGGTGTGCTTGAGATAGGCAGAGGTACAGGGGATTGGGTCTGGGTGGAGGAAGTTGGATGGGGGGAGGCTAGAGACGGGGACAATGGCTGCCATCAGTGCTGAGGCCAGAGTTTGAAAAGCTTGGTGAAGGGCCGCCTGACCAGAATAAATGCCCTCCAGGAATGCATTAGTTTGTTGCAACTGCCTTTCTACACCCTGGTTGGCATTCAAAATGGTAGACTGCCCAACAGTGAGGGACCTGAGGAGGTCAATGGCCTCCTCACTGAGGGCAGTAGGGATGACAGGGGCAGGGGCTGAGGTGCCTGGGGCGAAGGTGATGCCCACCCTCCTGGGTGAGCGGGCACGGGGCGAAGGCAGAGGGGTTGCTGGGAGGGCGGTGCTGGTAGGGGGGGTGGTGGTTGTACCTGTAGATGCGGGGGGCACAGATGTTGCCGCCACCACAAGGGAGCTCCAATCAGAGGACGTGTCGCTGGTGTCGCTGGTGTCAGCTCCTGTCCCCGCCGTGAAGCTCCCCTCGCCCTCTGCCCCACTGGTAAATTCCTAGTCTGTAGTCTCGCCCTCCAGGGCCATGTGGGATGCAGCTCCCTCATGCTCCGGTGCCACTGCTCCTCCGCCTGATGATGCTAATGCACACAAGAACAGGGAGAACACAAAAAGGGGGGGAACGACAGAAGAAAGACATGTTGAGTGCATGGATTACCGCTACCGTTGGCGGACAAGACAGACACAGAAGCCCCCTGCACTACACCGCGCTCTTGGGCTCCACTGTTCAATTACTGGGAAATGGCCTACAAGCCTATGGACGACATCTGCACACACAGATGACACAGGGGCATGAATAGCTGTACTTGGCACTCTACAGAGGTGGGCTAGGGTGCCACATGGCCTGCCTTACGGAGGGGCCTTGCCTTCGGAACTCGCCCTGGCCTAGGGAAACCCACAGCCCTCCTCCCCCACCCAGACAACTCCACTGCACGCAAAGTCAGCAGAATGAGAGTGTACTCACCTCCTTGTGTCTGTTTTGATGCCCTCAAGCGCCCATCCAACTCCGGGTAGGCCACCGCTAGGATCCGGAACATCAGGGGGGTCATGGTGCGACGGGAACCCCTCCCACGTTGGGAGGCCATCCCCAGCTGAGCCTCCGACTTCTTCTTGCTTCAGCGGCAAATGTCCTCCCATCTTTTCTGGCAGTGGGTGCTCCGTCTGTGGTAGACCCCCAGGGTCCAAACGTCCTTGGCGATGGCACGCCATATATCTTTCTTCTGGTGGGCGCTGACCTACATGAAATGTACAGGGGTAGAAGAGAAGTCATTACCAACTGCACCGTCAAAGTGATTGGCCCCCATCCCTACTCTTGCCATGTGACACATGCATTCACCGTCTTTCATGCACACAGCACTCTACCCCCTTCCTTCTTACATCCAGCCCTCTCCACACAGGCATAGCCCATACAACATGCTCCCTGTGTACTTACCTGTTTGTCTGGAGGACCGTAGAGTAGCGTGTACTAGGGGTGGACCCCATCCACGAGCTTCTCCAACTCCTCCGATGTGAAGGCAGGAGCCCTTTCCCCAGATGCACAAGCCATTGTCTCTTCCAGACTGAGGTCACAGCAGCACTTGCAGTGTAGGTCCTCTCCTGTCGAAGATCAGGTATCGAGTGATTGAACAGATAGAAAATGGCGGTCATGTCCGCGGCGGTCACGTCCGCGGCGGTGCGTACCATCACCGCCGGCGTACATCGTCATTGGCTCCTGGGACCCATAGGGTCCAATGTTAACCAATGCAGCATTGCGCCGCGGTCTCCGACCGCCTAATGCGACGGTGTACAACGCCAGCGCAGTTACCTCACATCCCATTGTCACACTTTAGAGGTCAGGCAGACACCATTTCAGGGGCCCACATGGCCTCATTTTCACCTGCGTCACACATACCTAGGCCTAGTCTCAAAACACATACAGGCAACCTTTTATGTATGATTGGTGTTCTGTGTAAACTGTGGGTACGTACCTCTGAGTTGTTTGACTCTGTGCTCGCTGTTGTCCTTCGTAGGCACCGTCCGCTGGGACAAGTGAGGAGATGGTGGCATGCTCCGGTGTACCGACCGTTGGTGGACCTGTCGACAATGGAGGAGCGACATTTGATAATCACCTACAGGTTTGACCGTGCCTCAATCCAGGAACTGTGTACCCAGTTGGAGCCAGACCTGCTGTCAGCAATCTGCCGTCCCACAGGAATCCCCCCTCAAGTGCAGGTGCTGTCAGTGCTCCATTTCCTTGCAAGTGGGTCTTTTCAAACAACTGTGGCCATGGCATCAGGGATGTCCCAGCCTATGTTTTCCAACGTATTGTCCAGAGTGTTGTCTGCCCTTCTGAAACACATGCGGAGCTACATCGTTTTCTCTCAGGTGGAGGATTTGGCTACAGTGAAAGGTGATTTCTATGCCCTGGGACATATCCCCAACATCATAGGTGCCATTGATGGGACCCATGTGGCTTTGGTCCGCCCCCACAGAAGTGAACAGGTGTACAGACACCGGAAGAGTTTTCATTCTATGAATGTACATATGGTATGTTTGGCAGACCAGTACATCTCCCATGTGAATGCCAAGTTCCCTGGCTCAGTGCATGACACCTACATCCTGCGGAATAGGAGCATCCCTTATGCCCATGGGCGAACTAGGAGGGTGATCGAGCGGACCGTCGGCCTCCTGAAGGCCAGGTTCAGGTGATTCCACATGACAGGTGGATCCCTATTCTACTCACTAAAGAAGGTGTGCCAGATCATCGTGGCCTGCTGTATGCTTCACAACTTGGCTTTGCGACGACAGCTGCCTTTTCTGCAGGAGGATGGTCCAGATGGCGGTGTTGTGGCAGCTGTGGAGCGTGTGGACAGTGATAAGGATGAAGCAGAGGAAGAAGACATGCAGAACAGGGACTCAGTGATCCAGCAATATTTCCAGTGAAACACAGGTAAGAATTCAATCCTGCCTACTACATGTACTTTTACATTACTACCTCTCTCCTGTCTGTCATTTTCACCCAGTGTATGGTCACTGAGTTGTCACTTTCCCTTACGGTTTCACAGATGTGGGTCCCACTCTGTGACATCTGCTTAAATTCCTCATGGACTAGAGCTGTGTGACATAGGTATGTTGACATTACTATTTCAAAAACATTTTGTCACTGTAATTGCAAATACACTATTTAGAAATCACAGACAGACTCCAGATCATTTTGTGCTTTAGGTGTGTTTATTTAAATGCAAAATATTGGAGGGGGAAGTTAAATGGTGAGGGGTGATGGCGGAGGAGTGTCCATGGCAGAGTCCAGTCTATTAGTCTCACAGGTGCATTGCCCATATGGTCATAGGAAGTGGAGCTAGGGCAGTTTAATTATGGACAGGGTGACAAAGTGGGAGAGTAGGATGACAATCAGAATGATCTCATTTCTTGGCGGGGGTCTTGGCATCGTTCTCTGTCTTGTTCCTGGATCTCAGGGACCGTTTGCGTGGTGGTTCTCCGTCTGCAGGGGGTGGGGTGCTGGTGTGGTGGTCCTGTGGCGGGGTGTCCTGTCCACTAGCGCCGGCGGAGATGGTGGGCAGTTCATCGTCCAGGCTAGTGTCAGGGTCAGGCTAGTGTCAGGGGCCCCTTGTAGTGCCACAGTGTCCCTCCTGGTGTTGAGTAGTTCCTTCAGCACCCCTACGATGGTGCCCAGGGTGGAGCTGATGGTTCTGAGTTCCTCCCTGAGCCCATATACTGTTCCCCCTGCATGCGCTGGGTCTCCTGAAACTTGGCCAGTACCGTTGCCATCGTCTGCTGGGAGTGGTGGTATGCTCCCATGATGTAGATGAGGGCCTCGTGGAGAGTTGGTTCCCTTGGCCTGTCCGCCCCGTGTCACAAGGCAGCCCTCCCAGTTCCCCTGTGTTCCTGGGCCTCCGTCCCCTGGACCGTGTGCCCACTGCCACTGCCCCCAGGTTCCTGTTGTTGTTGGGGTGGTGGGTTATCCTGGGTTCCCTGTAGTGGTGGACACACAGCTGATTGACGTGTCCTGGGGACAGAGGTATGGGCCCGCTGGGTGGGTGCTGTGCTGGTGTTTCCAGAGTTGGGAAGGTCTGTGGTGGCCTGTGCCGTTGTGAGGGGAACCGACTGTCCAGAGGTCCCGATGGTCCGGGCTGGTCATCTAGATCCAGTTGGACAGAGCTGCTGCCATCACTGTGGGCCTCTTCTGTGGGTGGAGTGGACATGTCTGGACCCGCCTGTCTGGTGACGTTGGGTAGGGGCCCTGCAGGGGTGGAAAGGCATGATTTTTGCATCTGTGTGTGCTATGGTGTGCAATGGGTGGGTCACCCTGTACCCTAGTGCTTCCATTCTTGTGTGGGACCTTCTGTGATAATGGTTTGGGGGGTGTATGGCTATGTGCAGTGGGCATGCTTTGGTGATAGGTGTCCATGCTTTGGTGTTGCATGCAGGGCTTGGTGTTGGGATGGGTGGTTTGTGATATTGGGACATTTGTGAGGAGTTGGAGTGATGGGGGTGAGGGCGAGGGTGGGGGTATGTGATAGCATGCAGGTAGGGTGGGGGATGTATAGTAAAGCTTTGACTTACCAGAGTCCATTCCTCCACCTACTCCTGCGAGGCCCTCAGGATGCAGAATCGCCAAGACCTGCTCCTCCCATGTTGTTAGTTGTGGGGGAGGAGGTGGGGGTCTGCCGCCAGTCCGCTGAAACGCCAGGTGGTGTCTTGAGATCACGGAACGCATCTTCCCCATAGGTCGTTCCACCTTTTCCTGATGTCCTCCCGATTTCTTGGGTGTTGTCCCACTGCGTTGACCCTGTCCACTATTCTTCGCCATAGCTCCATCTTCCTTGCAATTGAGGTGTGCTGCACCTGTGCTCCGAATAGTTGTGTCTCTACCCGTACGATTTCCTCCACCATGACCTTGAGCTCCTCCATCGAGAACCTGGGTTGTCTTTGCCGTGCTTTGGGGTGGTGTAGGTGATGTGTGGGGTGGAGTGTGTGGTGATAAGTGTGGTGATCTGTAGTGGTGTGTTGTGTGAGGTGCGTGGAAGTTGTGTGGGTGATGGTGTTATGTGCCTGTGGATGCTGTTGTACTTGCTGGTGGTGTCTCTCTGGCCTTCTTTCTGAATTTTTTGTTGTGGGGGTTCTGTTGGTGTGTGTTTTATATTGTAATGGGTGTGTGGGAGTGGTGTGTGTATGTGTCTCAGGTGTGTGTATTTCGAATCGTCCAATGTGGGGATGTTTTGTAGAAGTGTGTGTATTTTGAGCGCGGCGGTATGTACCGCCAATGGAATACCGGGTTGAAAGACCGCCGCGTGGATTCGTGTGTCGTGATAGTGTGGGCGTATTTCTGTTGGCGTGATGGTGGAGGTTTTGTTATCGCCAGTTTATCACTGACCTTTGGTGTGTCTGACTTGTGTGGGTGTCTGAATTTTGGCGGGTTCCGAGATGTGGGTCATAATAGCTTTGGCGGAATTCCGCGGCCGCGGCGGTGTGTTGGCGGTGTTCTGCACGGCGGTAAGCGGCTTTTACCGCCAATGTTGTAATGACCGCCAAAGTCTCTCAGGACAGCTAAGAAGAATAACGGCTTCAAGAGTGGCAGGGTAAAGGCAAGTAATGGCTCAATAATGGCAAAGTAATAATGGCTAGGTAATTGCTGATTTCTCCTTGTGTCAAGCCGTTATATCAAAATTGTCAACAAGTCTCTAATTTCCCATTGGGCAATATTTGGTGCATTGTTATCTTTGTCAAATAATCCGTCGCTCACCTTACTAGAATTTTCACCTAAGACATTCTCATGCAGTTTATTGGCTCCTGTGATTGACATCTTCAACGGGTAGAATGTCAGGTAGGAAAAGTTACATTAGTCACTCCAGTCAGTAGTTCCATTGTCTTCCCTTGGTTTAGGCGACCTTGTACCTGTTGCGAATTACACTGTTGCATTTGGCAAGAATGTCTCCTTGAGCAAGTCGGGTCCCATGAGAAAGAATTTACTATGGCTACACACACATCTCTCTAGCTTCTGGAAAAGTACATCTTCGTGTCCTTCAGGAGAACAGCACATTGTACGTTAGAAAACACAGCTAAAATGAGAACAAGCAGCTAGGCCCGAACCCTTGCTAACTAAGGCCTAGTGAGTAATTTAGCAACACCTTAATACATAACTCTTAACGCTAATACAAAATCATACATGAATACATTATTAATTCATTATTAGTCAGTTTCATTAGTCATCGTATACATTGATGGCCACACCCCGTGGGCACATTTCAAACGCATGCATTAGTATTATTCTAGCACATTTTTTATGCAGCTTCATTATACATTAATTTGCAAACTTATCATGTTAATATTAATTTTAAAGGTCACTCCAACAATCCCTCCTCTGATGACTCTTTTCATCACACAAATCCCTTTCTTTCACAATTTGTTCATCTTCTAAGTTCTTTCATCTCAGTTTCTTCCTTCACCTTTACCTTTCCATATTTTGCTCTGAACATTTTCTCACTTTTCTTTTCTTCACTCCTCGTATTATGTTTTTCCAATTTTGCTCTAATTCTTTTCCAAATTTTGCATGAAAGCCATTATCCAAATAAAAAAGCCAAAACAATCAGCATCCCCTGTATTATGTTTGCCAATATCCCATGCCAAATGTTACTAAACCAGCTTCCCACCTTAGCAAATCCCTTTCCAACCTTTTCCCAGACACCAGGCTCTTTCAATTCCTTCAAATCTGTACTATCTCTTGTCAGGTTAGTAAGCATACTTATAATCTCATTACTATTGTCAGGTATGTAGGCACAGCAGTGACGCTCATTAAGCATCTTACAGACTCCGCCATTTTTCACTAAAAGGATCTCTAAAACAAGCCTGTTTTGCAGAGTCATAGCCCTCTCCGCAGCCAGTTCAGTATTCATCAGGAGTATAGCTCCTGTAAAATTTGTCAGCATGTTATCCACAATAGTAGACAACTTTAGAATCTTTATCGAATTCAGGATAACTCCCACTGAAGGAATTTCGTGTTCCAAATATGTCTCCTACTACACCAGCAGCAGTCTCTCTCCTTTGTCTAGTTCAGACAATTTCGGAAACTTCTTCAAATCCTCTAACTGATATATCTTTGGGAAAACTATCTCCAAATAACATGTCCCATACCATCCCTTTAGAAGACAGTAATAAGCATTAAGTCCACATATATAATAGATCCCAGGGATCGCTGGATCCTGTCAATTTCACATGAACATCCACTTACTCTGAAACAAAAACACATGCTTACATTCACTCATTCCCACAAACACATTGTCATAATATGATTTAGGTTGCGTTATGCAAAGTTTGACTACCTGTAGTGCATCTAAAGCTAATGTTCCCTAACTGCACTATAACTCTCACTACTAATAAAGGAACATTGTTGCAATCCCTTCTCTAACTTCCCTTCAAAGCCCTTCTTCTATCTTCCGTGTGATCTAAAAAGATTTTCTCTACGGGTGTATGCAAACATGTCAGGTTATTGCGGTGTGCATAAGATGTGCTAATAGCTAATGTCGCCTCAAAGAATCCTTTAACTAATTTTATGGCATAGTACTTTGCTACACTATTTAGATCTTCTATGATAGGCACGTAAGAAAACACAAGATCATGGTTAGAGTAAAAGTATTGTATCTCCTCCTGGTATAGAATTGGGTTAGTAACAGACTACAGCTTATCCCATAGGTTAAAGGTAAACTATGGTAAGTAACTCCCTCTTGCACCGAAACAGGAATTTGTGTACACACATAACAATTTTTCACATCCTTAGGGTCAACATACTCACTCAGCAAGCGATAGAAAACATTTGTAGATAGTTCCCCTTTCGTGTTAGTTCCCTCATGCAAATATCTTGTATCGTGCTCGAACCTCTCCCAAGCTGTTAGTGAAGCAGTGGTCTCAGGAATTGTAGCATTGTTAGTTTCATCCTTATCTATCAAAGGCTTACCCACAATCAGAACTATAATGAATATCACACACACAATACCCATAAGACCACCCAAACATTTACAACGCCTACTTCCCCGATCATCATCCCTAGTGTTAGCCATGATCTGTAAAGAATCAGAAAGTAAAGTGCTTAAAATGCAAACTACAACCAACTGAGGACGGTTTAACATTTTTTTTTTCTTTCCCTTTTTTTCCTCAGCAAGTTAAAGCAAGCAAAAGTCTTTCTGCAGCAATTATTTACAGCTTCCAGATTCACTCGCAGGATCTTTGTCAATTCCGGTTATTAGCTTGTCAAATTCAGTTCTTAAAAGTTAATTCAGGTTAACAGTGTCACATCCGGTAATTTATCAATCTCTTTTCTCAGCCTTCTTTTAGCTAAATTTTCATATTATCACAGTCTCTTTTCCTTCTGGCCAAACTCAGGTACCATAGTATTGACATGGGACTTCTCAATCAAAGCAGAACGCCAATAACTCTTGTTGCCACTCATCTGATGTTGCATATTCCCATTCAGGACCTGCGTACCTTCGGTTTGTTACTCTCTTTCTTTTCAACTTACGCTCGCCCTGTAATTCTCCAGATCTTCTTTCCTTGTAGTATCAACTTCTTCCTCTATCGTTTCATCAACAACCACCTTTCCTTTTGTCACTTGCGATTCTGGCCACTTATCTCCTTTCAGTGTCTCCTTGGTCTTTGATCTTCCTTGTGGCAGCTCGTGGCCCTCCTCCGACTCTATGGTGTTCTCTCTTGATGGACCTGCAATTTTCTCAGGAGGAGTCTGGACACTCTGACTTTCTTCTGCCTCAACTCCTTCGCCTTCTGGGTCTGTCAGGTGCTCTACTTCAAACCCATATCCATCTGCTTTTGGGAGAACCTCTCTTTCGGTCGGTCCTCCTGGCGCCTCAGTTGAGATAGGCTCACTGTCACCCCTCTGGGTCTCGTCTCTTACTGAAGTGACCAAGCCGTCCTCAACGGGCTCTCCTTCCGTCCCAGTTTCCCTTTGATTACTCTCCGGCCCTGAGACTTCCTTTTCTTTAGCTGTTATTTTCGACAACTCAATTTCCTCATCAGTTGGACACATCACACTTTTCGTGTGACTGGCATGGATCCAATTTGGAATTCCCGCACACTTCACAGCAGTGGTAGTCATTAATATTACTTGATATGACCCCTTACACCATGGCTCCAAACACAACTTCCTCACGTGTTTCTTGATGACAATCCAGTCACCAGCTTTCAGATTGTGACCTGGACCATTTATCGGTGGCAATGTGGTAGCTTGCACCTGGTGAGAGAAAGAGCTGACCACGTCAGCCAGACCCCTGCAGTAGTCCAACACCATATCATCCATGATAATCACACGAGCATTTGCAGGCACTGTGGGCAGTCTCATAGCTCGGCCCATGAGAATTTCATGAGGAGACAGTCCTGTTTTCTTGTTGGGTGTATTTCTCATTGACATTAGCAGTAAGGGCAACGCATCAGGCCACTTCAAATTTGTAGCTGCACACATCTTTGCCATTCTCGACTTCAAGGTACCATTTATCTGCTCCACTAATCCTGAGGCTTCAGGGCGGTTACTACAATGCAACTTCTGCTCAATGTTTAATGCTGCACACAAGAGCTTAACCACCTCATTGTTGAAGTGACTTCCTCTATCTGATTCTAAAGAGATCGGAAACCCGAAACGTGGAATCAACTCCCTGAGTAGCATCTTTGCTACCGTAAGGCTGTCATTTCTGCGTGTAGGGTAAGCTTCAATCCAGTGACTAAAGATACACACAATCACCAACATGTATCTCAAACCTCCACACACAGGCATTTCGATAAAATCCAATTGCATTCTGCTAAATGGACCTCCTGCTCTCCCAGTGTGGCTCAAATTCACCACTGTCCCTTTCCCCGCATTCATTTGCTGACAGATGATACACCTGTGACAAATCACTTCTGCAGCTTGTCTGTATTTCGGGTTAAACCACTCAATTTTAAACAACCTGATCATGGCATCTCTCCCAATATGTGCTTGACCATGGTAAAACCTTGCAAACTGTGACAGAAGACTGTTCGGCAAAACCATCTTCCCCTCATCTGAAACCCACAAATCATCTGGTCTCTGTACACATTGCATCTTAACCCAAGTGCGTTTCTCATCTCTGCTGGCACGTCCCTGCAACAATTTCAAATTCCTCCAACGTGTCAACCACCCTTAATGCATAACCTGTGCATGTCTCATTTTCTGTTTCAGGTAACAATTCCCATTGATCCTTGAATGATATACAGTTCAATGCGCAAAACCTTGCGACTTGATCCGCATTTCCATTTCCCATTGAGACAAAGTCTTGTGACTTCACATGAGTACTACATTTTACCACAGCAATTTCCTGAGGTAACTGATTGGCGTGCAACAACTCCTTAATTCTTTCACCATTTTTCACTGGAGAACCAGAAGAGGTTAGAAACCCCCTCTGTGACCACAGTTGGCCAAAATCATGAACAATTCAAAATCCGTATGTGCTATCAGTATAGATAGTCACTTTTAATTCGGCTGCGGCATGGCATGCTTTAGAAAGAGCAACCAACTCAGCCACTTGAGCAGAATACACTCTTTCAAGCCAGGAAGTTTCCAAGATACCAGTGATCTTACACACAGCGTATCTGGCTCTCAGCACTCCTACTGAGTCTCTCAAGCATGAGCCATCGACAAAGATAATGTGGTCATTCTCTTCCAATTGGGTATCTTTAAGACCAGGTCTCGGTTTGATGCCAGTTCTGTTACTTTGAGGCAATCATGTTGTACATCATCAGCATCCTCAACTTCTGTATTTTCATTGGGAAGCAAAGTTGCCGGGTTCAGCACTATACATCTTTTTAGAGTTACATTTGGTGACCCCAATATGATTGTTTCATATTTTGTCAATCTTGCATTTGTCATGTGCTGCGTTTTGGTACGGGTTAACAAAATCTCAACTGAGTGTGGGACCATAACTGTTAAAGGGTGTCCCATCACTATGCCTTCACACTGTGTGAGGCTTTGACCAACTGCTGCTACTGCACGAAGACAGCCTGGCTAGGCTGCTGTGACTGGGTCCAAAGTAGCTGAAAAATATTCTACTGGTTGGTTTGCACCACCATGGACCTGTGTCAGGACAGACAAAGAACATGCATCACGTTCATGACAAAACAGAACAAAAGGCTTCTTGTAAACAGGCATACCTAAAGCGGGAGCCTTGCACATACACCCCCTTAGCTCAATGAATGCCCTCATCTCTTTCTCGGACATGTTTATGGTATCTTGGCCATCCTTGACCTCCTTAACCGTCAGTCTTACCAATGGCTTGGAGGTAATTGAGAAATTCGGGATCCACTGACGACAGTAGCCCACCGTTCCCAGAAATATCCTAACGTCTCTCCGTGTCATTGGGGGACTCATCTGTAATATGGCGGTCACTCTTTCCTTCAATATTTTCTTCGACCCCTTCTCAATCAGATGACCTAGGTATTTCACCTCCTTCTGACAATATTGCAGTTTCTTTGGGGACACCTTATGCCCATTCTCTCCCAAGTGGTTTAGTAAGGCAATGGTATCGTACTTGCAATCATCTCTCATTTTGGATGCAATCAACAAATCCTCAATGTACTGCACTAGAGTCGATTGAAAAGGCAATTCCAATGACTCCAAATCTTTCTTCAATATCTGATAGAAGATGGAAGGTGATTCCAAAAACCCTTGGGGAATTCGACACCAACTGTAAACCTTGTCCAAGAATTTAAAACTGAAAAGAAATTGGCTGACCTCATGAAGAGGCAAAGAAAAGAATGCTTGGGACAAATCAACAACTGAGAACCATTCTGCTTCACATGGAACCTGGAACATGATCACAGCTGGATTTGGCACTATTGGGCAACATTTCACCACTATGTCATTAATTTTTCTCAAATCTTGTACAATTCGAACTTTCCCACAAGGCTTTCTCAGTCCCATTATAGGTGAATTGCATGGACTGCTCATCACGTCTTTCAAGACCCCTTGTTTCACGAAGTCTGCAATTATTTGCGTTACCTGTATGAGGTCATCTTGCGTCATATGATACTGCGGTACCTGGGGAAACATGGCATTTGGCTTCACACTGACCTTAACTGGTTCTACTCCTTTTATCAGTCCCACTTTCTTTCCTGTCAAATCCCACACTTTCTCCTTTACCGTCCCCTGCAAATCCGCTGGCAGATCAGTCAGTGTGAACATTGGAAAAAAGCTTATCAGGGGTATTCCTCATCTGTGGTCTCAGTCTCAGGCTTTGAGATCTGTCCGTCATCCCCTTCATCGTCACTGTTTGTCTGCACCTCAATCTCTTCATTGGAACAGGTGATAGAACACCTCGTTTTGCACAGTTAGGGCCATATGTACGAACACTTTTTCCCATAGACACACAATGGGGAAAAACCTTTGCTACATCTGGCCCTAAGTCTCTTCCCAGTAGGGACACAGGACTTGAGTCGCAAACCACAAATCTGTGCAATCCCTGAAAGGTACCAATCTCAACCTGAACCGGATCTGTGATCGGGTTAGTCAAAAGCTGATTTGCTACTCCTACCACTTTTATTGTATGTCCCGAAATGGACAATTTCGGAACCTCTGCACTTCTAACTGTAGAGCGCGCAGCTCCTGTGTCAACCAAGAATGAAACCTTGTGACCCATCACCTTCCCTTGCACATAGGGCCCTCTCTGATCTACTTCTAGGGACGCTGCAAGTCTACACTCCTCACTATCTGAACTCTCATCCGACCATTCATCGTTTATTCCATTCTCACCACGCAATGCGAACTGTTGTACTGCATTGTTTTGACTCATTCCTCGACTTGTGACCTGTTGAGGAAGCATCACCTGTTGCTGTCCCATTGGTGCTAAGGGCAACTGCATTTGCTGTCTAGGTACCACGGGAATCTGCTGTTGCACTTGCTGCATCTGTACTGGTTGTACATGTGGCATCTGCACTTCTTGCATGGGTTGGAGACCCTGCATCTGAACCATGTTATTCTGGAAGTTTGGATGAGGACCTCTCATCCTTGGTCCTTTAACATTTTGGAATGCATTGACATCATTGCTTTGTTGAACAACACCCTCCTGCACCATCATCGGGCACTCCCGCTTCCAGTGTCCAACGCCCACGCAAGCATGACACGGTAACACCTTCTTCATCCCTGCACATCGTTTTGGGCTACTACAGTATTCAAATCTGGACCACGGTTCACAAAACCTCCTCAACCTCTGCCCTTCACTTGCGCCTGGAACATCCTGTTTCCTTGCGGCTGTTGCACCATCTGCTGTAAACCATTTCCCTGCATCCCTGCTTGCGCTACCTTAATTTGCATCTCCATCACTTTCTCTTTCAACTTTCTCTGCTTCAACTCAATTTCGTAACTACAGTATTTCGCATATTGTAACACCTCATCAATCAGCTTCGCTTGCCAACAGATCAAATGATTCTTAATCATCTGGCTAATCTCTGGTCTCAATCCCTCAACAAACCTGAACACAAGGTGATTCATGTCCTTTACCTCTATGACCTCTGTACCACTGTAGTGCTTTAAAGCTTTGAACAACCTCTCATAGTAGGCATGTATCGACTCTTTGGCTTCCTGTGCCGTTCGATCAATCTTTTGCCAATCGATATTCTGTGGCGACACCTTCTGCTTTAAAAACTCAATCACCTTATAGTAGTACCTCATTACATCAGGAGACGGTGCTCCTGGAGCCCTGTCCCTTTCCGGTTCCGCTGTCGGCCAATCAACACTCCTCTTGCATTCAATCCACAAATCAGCTGGAACTATAATCCCAAACAGGGTATTCAGGTCTTCCCAAAGACACTTCGCAAGCTTCACAAATCCATCTGTCTGCTGATACCACTCTATCGGCTTCTCTCTCAACCTGGGAAAGTCATTTGTGAATGATAAAATGTCACCTCTAGACCATGGTACGTAAACAAGAACCCCTCCAGCTGTCTCTCTCATGGGGTACGCTTTTATTGTACCAGTGTCAGGCACTGATTTCGCCTGCAGCTGCTCTGAGCAGTCGCTTTTCCTTTTATCTCTTTTCTTTGCCCATCTGCCTTCCCACTCCTCTAAGGCTCCCCAGACCTGTGCACTCTGCAGAATTTCTTTAAGGTGTGCCTTCATCCCAATAGACCTCATGTGGTCAAAATCCTTAGGCTCAAAGTCCAACCTGTAACTCCTCTTCAGATGCTTAGTATTGTCTAGGTCTATATCGGATTTATCTGCTAGGTTCGCCAATCTCTGGTGCACTTTGCTCACTTCTTTAGTTATCTTTGGGCACAGATACCTCAACTCTGCTTCGGTGTACGACTCTAGTCTGTTCACTCCCATGCTCCCTTCTACTAGCTCACCTGCTTCCATGCCCAACCTCACAAAATTCAGGTACTCCTCTCTTTCCGACCGCTCTGCTGTTGCAGGAGTAGTCTGTGGTGATTTTAACTTATCCAACCATTCATGCAGTTGTTGCGCTGTTAACCCTTGCATTGAGATATTACCAGCCTGCATCATCGGTGTCTGCGATACATTTTCACTTGAGACCTGCGGAGTCAGCAGTCCCAAACCTGAGTGTCTCATGATATCTGGAGGAACCCCTATCGGACTGAAGTCTAACAGGGATCTAGATCTGTCTATTGTCTGTTCCGCTGGAGTTATCCCTTGAGGGCTTCCTGTGAACCCTTGTCTTGTCACCTCTTGGGTCATGATTCCCTGATCACGTACGTCAGACTTCGCCTGCATACAATGGTATTGGTGGACCAAATGTAATAGGTAAGGATATAGCGGCTGGTGACGGCCTGCTTCCCAAACACTGTGGAGCATTAGCCCCCATATTCTGGTTCATCATCGGTGCTGTAGCTAACTGCGGTCCCATGCCTGAGGCATAATTCGGAACCATCTGTTGCTGTGCTTGGGGCAGTAAAAGTGGAGTTGGCTCAATCTGCACTAATTTTGGTCTCGCATATGCCGGATCTGACAGCACCATCAGACTCATAGGGGGTCATTCTGACCTTGGCAGTCCATGACCGCCATGGCGGAGGGCGGCGGAAGCACCGCCAACAGGCTGGCGGTGCTTCCTGGGCGATTCTGACCGCAGCGGTAAAGCCGCGGTCAGAAAAGGGGAGCCGGCGGTTTCCCGCCGGTTTCCCGCTGGCCCAGGGAATCCGCCATGGCAGCGCTGCTTGCAGCACCGCCATGGGGATTCCGACCACCTTCCCGCCAGCCTGTTTCTGGCGGTGTCCACCGCCAGAACCAGGATGGCGGGAACGGGTGCCGTGGGGCCCCTGGGGGCCCCTGCACTGCCCATGCTACTGGCATGGGCAGGCAGGGGCCCCCTAACAGGGCCCCACAAAGATTTTCACTGTCTGCTGTGCAGACAGTGAAAATCGCGACGGGTGCCACTGCACCCGTCGCACCCCTTCAACTCCGCCGGCTCCATTCCGAGCCGGCTTCATTGTTGAAGGGGCTGTCCCGCTGGGCCGGCCGGCAGTCTTCTGGTGGTCGCCCGCCGGCCCAGCGGGAAAGCCGGAATGGCCGCCGCGGTCTTTTGACCGCGGAGCGGTCTTTCGGCGGGAACCGCTTGGTGGGCGGCGACCGCCGCGGTCAGAATGACCCCCATAGTTGTCTCTAATATCGGGACATCAGGGTAAAGCCTCTAAACCGGTGGTGGCTGCAACTGTGTCTGCATCTCTGGAGCAGTAGACCCACTGACGCTATTCTGTATTGAAGCTGGTGTCGCAACTGTATTTGCCTGTGCTGTATTTGTGGTTCTCTGACCCTGTGTCAAATTTACTAGACCAGCGCTTGTACTTGGTCTATTATTATCTATGGCATATGGCGGTGGTCGATCATGCAGAAACTGATTAAGGAACTCATCATCATCTGAGTTGTCTGCCTCTGCCCAGGACTTTTTAGTCTCCTTTTCTTTGCTAGACCATTTATCCGTCTTACAATTGGCTTTTCTTCTTTGTGTGCCGGCTTCTTGAGTTATTGCCGGAAACATCCTTACTCCATCTATTATCTCCCTTCTCCACATACTATGCTCACTATCCCACCTAACATCCTCTAGTGTCTTTTCTGCCTTCCTCATTCTCCTCTCAAACTTTTGATGCCATTGACGTATGGCCATCTGCTCCCAATTTGCTAATGCCTCAAACTGTGCTGGCCTTGGAGGCGGCTTTTGCTCAGTTAACGCCTTCCGCAAATTCTCTAAGATCATTATATTGAACGATCAGTTCTCTGGAAACGCCAAATTCCCATCCTTTTCTGTCAATTTACACCATTGCTTTAGCCAAAGACATGGCGCGACTCCCCTCTCCTCCATTACGGCATAAGCCAGAGTAGCCTCTGGCGGTGTAGGCTCCCCCACACTCGCGGTAATGTACACATCTCCCCTCAAAGCGCTCCTTAAAGCCTTGAAAAACTTAATTTTTACGTCTTTTATTTTGTTTAAAATTGAATCAGGAAGTGACTTTAATTCCCAGAACTCTCTTCGCTTACCTTCTCAACCAATTGGCTCTCACGATCGGCTGCCAATCCATGCTCGACCCTTCTCACTAACCGACCTATCCCAGCGCGGCTCCAATGACGTCACCCTCACACACACTGCGACTGACAAAGTCTTGTGGCTTGTCTCCCTCACTCTCGATTCACACAAAACATAATGCAATATATTGCGAGCACTAACAAACTAAAATTTGCTGGTTTACTACAGGAAGGGTATCACAATAGCTTCAGAGCTTTACAGAGATTTCACTTTAAGCCTCGGCCGCTACTCTCTCCTTCTCGGCTCCCGCTTTTGCAAGCAACATTTGACCCGCAAATTCTGCTCTCGACTTGTCAATGGTTCGTCCTAGTGCACTTTAGAACTCCCCAAATCTCCATCAAAGTTTTCATTCACTCAGTTTGACTCAAACTCGACTTGTCAACCACGCCCGATTGACCTATTAAACCGTGCAAATGACAACATAAACCATCAATATACTCCGTAGTCTTAGACCACGCATGGTCCGTACATCATCAACAACCACATGGACAATTTTTTAGCACAAAGCACTACATTCACAAGAAGTTTGCCGACTTCCCTACTCTCATACTGCGGAGTACGCACACTCCTACTAAAACATCACCTGGCCTAAAATTCTCACAAACCTCACAATTCACCTGCGGTATGCATAAGCTGTGCAAGCGCAACCCCTACGTCACTCACACTATCACTAGAACGTCGAGAACATACCCAACTCACTTCGGCAAGCTCCGAGATTCCGAGAAAGTCATTTGGGACTTAGGGGCACATCATCCCTCCAATTTCCATTATCTCAGAATCAATTTTCAAACAATGGTCCCTCGTCCAAGGGCCCCCAAAGGGCCGAAACCATCCTCTGCTACCAGAACTGATAACGCGTCCCAGCTTTGATAATTCACTTACAATGGGACTCGTTTTAGGCCAATGAATCTTTTGACCCTGATTGGAGACTCCTCGGGACGAGATATCTATTTAACATCCCAACCGGCAGATCAATAAGCAAATCAATATTTGCAATAACTAATCAATAACACTAATCATTGACATTTAATAAGAATGAAACACACCTTGACCTTTCGGCCATTGAATAACCACACACGCTAGTACGATTTTGGATATTTATTCCCTATTAGTTCCAACCTACTAGCATATTCATTAGTCTCAATACCAATAAGCACATCAATAAAACTACAATATGGCAACTGGAATAAGACTTTATCAATGCAAAGATCATGAACATTAGGACAAAACACAAAGTCAACATGAATCAAACTTTAGTAGAGTATCATTAGTACATTATTCAACAAAGCAAAGATTCAGTCATTTGTCTATTTGCACCCGATTTAGTGAACCCCTTAACTAACCTCGAATTAGCATCAGCAAGTTGGGCTTCATGCAAAACAATTTAGCAAACACAAATTTGGAAACCATCTAGCTATGGTCTCTATCAAAAGAGCAGTTGGCCCCTAGAAAGAAAAGGCAACGGACAATTACAATTAGCATCAGATAGTTACCCCTCCAAATGAGTCAGCAAACAGCGTCAGTCTTCGTCCTCAGGACATCAGTCGATTCACCATCAGCAAGGATAGGACGGGACAAAGTCTCAGTATGGCATAGCTACGAATAAGGCTCTTCCCTCATATGGAGGAGAAGTAAGTATCAGGTAAGGATTCAATAGAGGATGGTTAAGGTATCAGAAGAATAAACTACAAAGTCTCAAAGAATAATGTCAAAAGTATAGCTCAGTGGAATGTCCAGTAATGGCCGATTTCTCTTCGGGTCAAGCTTTTATATCAAAACTGTCGAACTAGTCCTTAATTCCTCATTGGATCAATTTTGGTGCATCATTATCTCTGTCCAATAATTCTCCACGCACCTCACTAGAGTTTTCCACAAAACACAGTTCTCATGCAGTTGATTGGCCCATGTTGTTGACGTCTTCATCGGTAGGAATGTCAGGTAAGAAAAGTTACACTTTACCCTCCAGTCAGTAGTCCCATTGTCTTCTCCTAGTCTAGACAGCCTTGTACCTGTTACGAATTACACTGTTGCTTTCGACAAGAATGTCTCCTTGTGCAAGTCGGGTCCCATGAGAAAGAATTTACTACGGCTACACACATATCTCTAGCTTCTGGAAAAGTACAGCTTCGTGTCCTCCAGGATAACAGCACATTGCACGTTAGAAAAACACAGTTTAATATGAGACCAGACAGCTAGGCCCAGACTCTCGCTAGCTAAGGCCTAGTGATTAATTTAGCACAACCGAATACATAACTCTAATTAAGATATGCTTATACAAATTCAAAACGTTAGTACATGATTTATGCATCATTAACAACTTTCATTAGTCTTCGTATACATTGGTGGCCACACTCCGTGGGCACATTTCAAACGCGTATATTATTTCCTACGTTAACACATTTTCTATGCAGCTTCATTACAGAATATATTGCAGCTTTTCATGTTAATATTAATTTTAAAAGACACACTCCAACAATCACTCCTCTGATGACTCTTGTCATCACACAAACCTTTCCCCTTACATTTTACATTCTAGAATTCCTTCATGTCAATTTCTTCTCTTAATCTTTCCCCGTGATTTTGCCCTAAACAATTTTTCCCTTTGTTTTTCTTCCCTCCTCTTACTATTTTTCGACATTTTCAATTTAATTATTTTACTAATTTTACATGACAGCTATAATCCAAATAAGCAAGCTATAACAATTAATATTCCCTGTATTATTTTCGCCAATATCCCATGCCAAATACTACTAAACCAACTCCCCACTGAAGCAAGTCCTTTTCCAACCTTTTCCCAAACACCTGGCTCTTTCAGTTCCTTCAAATCCGTACTATCCTTAGTTAAGTTAGTAAACATACTTCTAATCTCATTACTGTTGTCAAGTATGTAAGCACAACAATGGCGCTCATTAAGCATCTTACAGACTACGCCATTTTTCGCTAAAAGAATGTCTAAAACAAGCCTGTTTTGAAGAGTCATAGCCCTCTCCGCAGCAAGTTCAATATCCATCAGGAGTATAGCCCCTGTAAAAAATTTCAGCATGTTGTCCACAATAGTAGACAACTTTCCAATCTTTATGGAGTTTAAGATACCTCCCACTGAAGGAATTATCACCCCAAATATGTCTCCTACTACACCAGCAGCAGTCTCTCCCCTGTGTCTAGTACGATGTAATTCAGACAATTTCGGAAACGTTTTCAAGTCCTCTAGTTGATATATCTTTGGGTAAACCCAAATAACATGTCCCATACCATCCCTTTGGTAGACGGTAATAAGCATTAAGTCCACATATATAATGGATCCCAGGGATCTCTGGATCCTGTCCATTTAACACGAACGTCCACTTGCTCTGAAAGAAAAACACGTGCTTACCTTCACTCAGTCCCACAAACACATTGTCGTAATAAGACTTCGGCCTAAATATGCAAAGCTTACCTACGTGTAGTGCATCTAAAGCTAACTTCCCCTGTTCCCTAACCGCACTGTAACTCTTACTACTAGCAAAAGCTCACTGCTGCAATCCTTTCTTTAATTTACCCTTCAATGCCCTTCTTCTATCTTACGTGTGATCTAAAAATCTTTTCTCTATGAGTGTAAGCAAACATGTCAAATTATTACAGTGTGCATAGGATGTACTAATTGATAATGTCACCTCAAAGAATCCCTTAACTAACTTTATGCTATAGTATTTAGCTACACTACTCAAATCCTCTATGATAGGGACAAAAGAAAATACAAGGTCATGATTGGAATAAAAATATTAAATCTCCTCCTGATTATAGTATCTTGTTAGTAACAGACTACAGCTTATCCCATATGTTAATGGCAGACTGTGATAGGTAACCCCTTCTTTCACTGAAACAGGAATCTCTGTACACACATAACAATCTTTCGCATCCATTGTATCAACATACTCAATCAGCAAGCGATAGAAAACATTAGTTGATAATTCCGCTTTTGCGTGAGTCCCCTCATGCAAATATTTCGTTTCCTGCTCAAACCTCTCCCAAACTGTTAGTGCAGTGGCAGTCTCAGGAATTGTAGCATTGTTAGTTCCACTTTTACCCATTAATGGCATACCCACAATCACAACTATGACGAATATCACACACGACACCCAAACCAACACCCAAACATTTACAACGCCTACTTCCCCTATTATCATTTCTAATGTTAGCCATGATCTGTGAAGAATCAGAAAGCGAATAATTATTAGTTCAAACAACAACCAACAGAAGATTGTTGAAACTCTCTTTTTTTCTTTTTCTCAGCAAAGTTAAAGCAAGCGAAAGTCTTTCTTCAACAATTATTTGAAGCTTTCAGTTTCACTCCCAGGATCCTTGTCAATTCGGGTTAGCAGCTTGTGAAAATCGCTTTTCAAAAGTCAATTCAGGTTAACAGTGTCACATCCGGTAAGTTATCAGTCTCTTTTCTCAATTTTCTTCTTTAACTCAATTTTTATACCAACGCAGTCTCTTTGGCCAGACTCAGGTGCCAAAGTACTGACCTGGGACTTCTCGATCAAAGCAAAACGCCAAGAAATCTTGTTGCCATTCAGCTGACGTTGCATACACCCATTCAGGACCTGCATACCTTCTGTTCGCTACTCTCTTTCTTTTCAATTTGAGATCACCTTGCAACTCTCCTTCACTCGGATCTTCTCTTCTTGTTGTATCATCCTCTTCCTCTATTACGTCATTGACGACCACTTTCCCTTTCTTCACTTGCAATTCCGGCTACTTATCTCCTTTCAGCATCTCTCTGGCCTTTGGTTTTTCCTGGGGCAACCCTTCGCCCTCCTCTGACTCTATGGTGATTTCTCTTGATGGACCTGCAATGTGCTCAGGAGGAGTCTGGACACTGACTCTCTTCTGCCTCAACTCCTTCGCCTTCTGGGTCTGTCATGGGCTTTATCTCATTTCCATATTCGTATGCTTCTGGGAGAACCTCCTTCTGACTTGGCTCTCCTGGTGCCTCAGTTGAGATAGGCTCACCGTCACCCCTCTGGGTCTCTTGTCCTTCGTCTCTTACTGGAGTGACTAAGCCATCCTCAACTGGCTCTCCCTCTGTCTCAGTTCCCCTTCGATCACTCTCCGGCCCTGAGACTTCCTTCTCAGTTTTTGGTACTTTCAAAAACTCAACTTCCTCATCAGTTGGACACGTCACCTTTTTTGTGTGACTGGCATGGATCCATTTCAGAATTTCCGCACACTTCACAGCAGTTATAGTCGTCAGTATTACTTGATATGGCCCCTTCCAACGTGGCTCCAAACACGATTTCCTTACGTGTTTCTTGATGACAACAAAGTCACCAGCCTTCAGATAGTGCCCTGGATCATTTATCGGTGGCAGGGTGGTAGCTTCCACCTGGTGATAGAAAGAGTGGACCACATCAGCCAGACCCTTGCAGTAGTCAAACGCCATATCATCCGTGATATTCACAAGAGCATTTGCAGGCACTGCGGGCAGTCTCATAGCTCGGCCCGTGAGAATTTAATGAGGAGATAATCCTGTTTTCTTGTTAGGTGTATTTCTCATTGACATTAGCACCAAAGGCAATGCACCAGGCCATTTCAAATTTGTGGCTGCACACATTTCTGCCATTCTCGACTTCAGGGTACCATTCATCTGCTCCACTAGTCCTGATGCTTCAGGGCAGTAACTACAATGCAACTTCTGTTCAATGTTCAATGCTGCACACAATAGCTTAACCACCTCGTTGTTGAAGTGACTTCCCCTATCTGATTCTAAAGAGATCGGAAACTCGAAACGTGATATCAATTCCCAAAGCAGCATCTTCGCTACTGTGAGACTGTCATTCCTACGTGTAGGGTATGCTTCACTCCAGTGACTAAAGATACTCACAATCACCAACACGTATCTCAGACCTCCACACACAGGCATCTCAATAAAATCCAATTGCATTCTGCTAAATGGACCTACTGCTCTCCTGATGTGGCTCAAATTCACAACTGTCCCTTTCCCCGCATTCATCTGTTGACAGATGATGCACCTGCAACAAATCACTTCTGTAGCTTGTCTGAACTTTGGGTTAAACCAGTCAATTTTGAAGAAACTGATCATGGCATCTCTCCCAATGTGTGCTTGACCATGGTAAAACCTTGCAAACTGACAGGAGACTGTTCGGCAAAACCATTTTCTATTCATCTGAAACCCACAAGTCATCTGGTCTTTGTACACATTGCATCCTAACCCAAGATTGCTTCTCATCTTTGCTGGCACGTCCTTCAACAATCTCAATTCTTCCAACGTGTCAATCACCCTTAATGCGTAACCTGTGCATGTCTCATTTTTTGTTTCAGCTAACAATTCCCACTGATCCTTAAACGATATACAGTTCAATGCGCAAAACCTTGCGATTTGATCCGCATATCCATTTCTCATTGAAACAAAGTCTTATGATTTCAAATGAGCACTGCATTTCACCACGGCAATTTCATGAGGTAACTGAATCGCGTGCCACAACTCCTTAATTCTTTCACCATTTTTCATTGGCGAACCAGAAGAGGTCAGTAAACCCCTCTGTGACCATAGTTGCCCAAAATCATGGACAATTCCAAATCTGTATCTGCTGTCAGTATAGATAGTCACCCTCAGCTGGGCAGAAGCCTAGCATGCTCTAGTAAGAGCAACCAATTCAGCCACTTGAGCAGAATATACTCTATCAAGCCAAGACGCTTCAAGGATACCAGAGATCGTACATACAGCGTATCCAGCTCTCAGCACTCCTACTGAGTCTCTTAAGCATGAGCCATCGACAAAGATAATTTTGTCATTTTCTTCCAATTGGGTATCTTTAATATCAGGCCTCGGTTTGGTGCACATTTCGGTTAACTCAAGACAATCATGTTCTACATCTTCAACATCTTCAACTTCTGTGTTTTCATTTGGAAGCAACGTTGGCGGGTTCAGCACTGTATATCTTTTCAACGTTACACTTGGTGACCCCAATATAATCGTTTCATATTTTGTCAGTCTTGCATTTGTCATGTATTGTATTGTAATAGTATTTATATAGCGCTTACTACCCCTGACGAGGCGTCAAAGCGTTTTTCGGCGAGTTGCACGCTACCCCGGAACCCAACAAGAATTAGTGATGGATTAGTATCGGGAAATAGGAGTACAGTTTTAGTTTTATTATGCGTTAATTTGAGCCGCGGATATGAGAGTCTGTTAGTTAGATTGACTGGAGTAATGGAGGGGTGGAGGAGGAAAGAAATCCAGAAGTGTTAATTGGGAGTATATGGTAATAGGATTTAGGCCTGGGATGAGTAAAGGGGGATGGAGGAGGGAAGAGTCTGTGGAAAGGTTAGGGAGATCATAGTAGCAGGGTGAGATAAATGAGGGTGAAGTTAGTAGGGTTATTTGGGAAGTCATGGTAGTAGAGTGAGGTTTGGTGAGTTAGATGTGGAAGTGGGGGGAAGAGCTTAGGCAGAGTTATTTAGGAGATGAAAGTAGTAGAATGGATTTGGGATGAGTCAGAGTGGGAATGGAGGATAGATTGATAGAAACATGACATATGATGATGGGTAGATAAGTGTGATAAGATGACAGCAGGGATTCATAGATATCTAGTATAACAACCCACCCAGGAGCCATGCAATGACCCACGAACATGCCAAGCACAGAACAACATACACACATACATACATATATATATATATATATATATATATATATATATACACACACACACACACACATGAATACACACACATATGCACACATAGACGTACATACAAAACATATTTAGAACAATGGGTAAATATACTTAGTTAAACAGGTTTAAAGAGTGTGTGCGTATTTTATTGTTTTATTATGACATAGTAGTGATACATATTTTCTAAAGAACTATATACATAACTAGAAATATACACGTAATCAGAAAAAATATTTCTCAACATAGGCATATGCAGTCCATAGTTGTTTGAATATGGTGGTTATGAAGGAAAGAGCCAACTCTTGAGTAGTTTTCTGAAGACAAGATAGTTATCTGTGGCTCTTATAGTTGGGGGTAATTAATTCCATAGTTTGGCTGCTTGAATGGAGAAGGATGTACCAACTATAGTCTTTTTCTTGTATGGTGGTGTTCTAAGGCGGGGTGCCAATCTTGAGCGGAGGTTTCTTTGTTTGATGTATTTGGTTATTTTGTTTCTGATAAAAAGCGGTCCTATCCCATGTATAGCTTTGTGGGTGATACAAAGCAGCTTGAAAGTGCATCTTCAAGCAACGGGTAACCAGAGTAGTGCTCTCAAGGCAGGGGAGATGTGGGCTTGCAGCTTTACATGTAATAGTAGCCTGGCTGCGGAGTTCTGAATACGTTGTAGTTTTTTCATAATAGATAGAGTTGATCCATGGTAGAGGCCATTGGCATAATCCAGTTTGGATAGTACAAGCGAGATAGTAGCTTGCACCTTGTGTGGAAATCCGAGGTGGGGGAAGATGCGTCGTAGAGTCTTCAAGGTGATGAAGCTTGTTCGTGCTAATTTGTCCACTTGTGCATTCATAGTTATCTTGGAGTCCATGGTGATTCCAAGGTTTTTAACTTGGATAATTGAGGAGGTGGTCCAAGATCGTTAGGCCAGACGCACAGAGGGTCATAACTTTTCCAGTCACCACATATGAGTAATTCTGTTTTGGAGGTATTTCGTTTGAGATGGCTCCAGGTCATCCACTGATCAACGGCTCTGAGGCAATTGAAGATTTCTGAGTTTTCAATGTTTTTGGGGCATTTTAGTTTAAGTAGTATTTGTGTGTCATCTGGATAGTTGTAGCATGTGAGATGAAAATCATTGATCAGTTCTGGTAATGATATCATGTAGATGTTGAAAAGCAAAGGTGAGATGATTGGTCCTTGGGGGACCCCTGCTTTTGTGAGGTAGGGTTTGGACGAGAAGGGGGGGGCGAGTAGATATTAGATCTTTTTTGAAGATAGGAAGTAATCCAGTCGAGAGCAGTCCCTTGTATGCCGGCTTCGTGGAGTCTTTGAATTAGGGTGTCATGGTCAACCGTATCAAAGGCAGCCGAGAGGTCCAAGAGAAGTAGTGCAGCAACTCCATTGCAGTTGACTGTGTTTTTAAGATCATCCCAGATTGCTATGTGTGCCGATTCAGTGCCTCTTCCTGGGCGGAATCCAGTTTGGAAGTCTGAAAGTATAGAATTGTCTTCAATGAATTGTGACATCTGGGCGAATGCTGTTCTTTCTATCAGTTTGCCCAGGAAAGGTCCATTTGTGATTGATCTGTAGTTGTTGGGGTCCTGCGGGTCTAGGTTTGTTTTCTAAAATAACGGTCGTATGTATGCCCTTTTCAGGTCTACAGGAAACGTTCCTGCAGTTAAAGAGTTGTTGATGATTCTTCTTACAGGTGTGACAGCAGAAGTAGATAAAAGAATGTTCTTGAAGATTTGTGGTGGACAAGAGTCAGAAGGGCAACCGGAAGGCCTGCTTGCTTTGACCAAATCCGTAAATTCACCTTGGGATATTTGTTGGAAGGACTGTAGAGGCTGGGTTGGTTTATTCTTAGAGGGTATTTTAGGAAAGGGGTTGGTGCTGATGGTTTTCTTCTATTTTAAATAGGAGTCCAATGTGTCTGCCTTGGTTGTGTAGTGAGTTGCCAATCTGTTTGTGAAATCTTAAGTAGTGGGATGACTTCCTTCCATGCATGTAGGTTTTTGAAATTCATTGAGAATTTAAAAAAAAATCCTTGGCTGTAGACTTAGCATTTTGGATTCTGTCTGAGTAGTACCTTTTTTTTAGCTTTTTTGATTGATGATTTGTATATTCTGTTAAGTTTGTGCAGCTGCAGTTTGTCTTGACTGTTGTTTGTTTTGAGCCAGGTCCCCTGCAACTTTCTGATTTGTTGCTTTATCTTTTTAAATTCTGTGTTTCTCCAAGGTGTTGGTTTTCTTTTGTCCTGTCTAGTTTTTCTGAGTGGTATTAGGATATCAAAAGCTTCCTGTAGCCACTCATAAATTTTGGAACATAATTAATTGTATTTAGATCGGTGCTGGCTGTTAGTTAGGTGTGTTGATTTGTGGAGTTTTATGTCAAAAAGTTATCAAATGGAGGTCTGACCATGTGATTGGCGTGATGCTATGAATGGTAACTAGTTGAAGCTTAGCAAAAATGACATCTAGGATGTGTACAGCGATGTGTGTGGGATTGTGTACAATCTGATGTAGGTTCAATGCGACTAGACCAGTGGTGATAGCTTTTGGATGGGGCATATTGGGTTTGTCAAACCAAATGTTTAGATCCCCAAGAATGCATAGGTTGGAGTATAGTGTAATAAGGTTTGAGCATGTATCTAGAAAATCATCTGGGAATGTGGAGTTGTTAGGTGGAGGTCTGTAAAGGAGGAGAAAGTTACAGGAGGAAGTTGGAGTAGGGTGGCATCTGGTGAGGAGGGCTTCACAACCTTGTATGGAAATGTTGTCTGTTTTATTGAGGTTTATTGCCTGTTTGAATATAATAGCTAGTCCACCTCCTCTCTTGCCTATACAGTTTTGAGTGATGGTTTGATAGCCCAGAGGAAGGGCTTTGTGCAACACTGGGGCCATGTCATCTCCCAACCAAGATTCTGTTATGAATAGTAAGTCAGGTTGTGTGTCTGTGAGCAGGTCGTAGATGAAGTGCTTGTTTTTTAGAGTGATTGAGCATTAACAAGCAGGCAGTTTAGAAAAGGTGTGTTAGTGGTAGTGTTGTTTTGTTTAGGAGAAGGGTAAGTAGTGTAATATGAGCTTGAAGCTGGAGTGTTAGTTGTGATAACTGTGTGGAGCTCATAATAGTCTTGATTTTCAATATAGTGTTCTTCTTCCAGCAGGTTATGGAGGCATTTTATTGGGCCTGAGTGTGTGGATGGTGGACTTGGTGGCTGAGAGAGACATGAAGAGTGTACTGTTTTTTGTAGGGTAGTCTTATTATGTAATAGACAAGGGGATGCAAGGTTGTTAAGAGTGGATGGAGTATGGGTTAGGGGTGGTGGAGGAGCATGTGGATCATGATGTAAGGCTCTAAATTGTGCAATGGAGGAGAGGCGAGTGAATGAAAGTTGCTGGGTTGGGGTGCTTGTGGTAGGTGTTTGTGAAGAGTGAGAAAGTAGGGGTAAAGGTAGGATGGGACTTGTATTCTTTGTGTAGTCCTGAGGGTGGGAGTGGGTGTGACTATAAGTATAATGAAAGTTTGTGTTGATTTGATGTGCTGATGTGTGTGGTCTGTATTATTTTTGTGGAATGGTGAGAGGGGATATTGATGTAGTTGTTTTTGGTGAGGGATTTGTAAGTGAGTTAGTGCTGGTGAGTGGAATTAGAGTGTTAGATGGGGTGTTGATGTGTTTTGGAGATAAATGTACGAGGTGTGTAAGAGGCAATGGGTGTGTGTCAGGGGAATTAGTGTTAGTTGTGATGACTGGAAGAGGTAATATGTGTGCTGGAGTGAAGTGTGGGGATTGTATGGTTGTGTGTAATTGGTGAAGAGAGGGGAAGGGTGTTTGTAGACGGTGTGTTGGAAGGCTGCGTTTGGGCATTGTTATGAAGAAAGGTGGTCTGTGTGGAGCAAACAGAGGATAGTGTTGTTGGTTAGTATGAACAGGGAGTGTGTATCTGGAAGGCTGAGAGAAATGTATAGTGTGGTTTTGTGTTGTGTGGGTGATGGCAGGTTGTGTTAGTGGGAGTGGACAGAGTAGTGTTTGTTGTGAGAATGAAGGTGTTTGACTGTTGTAGTGGTTGAGGATATGTGCATATGTGTTGTATAGTGGGTATTGTGTTGGGTGATGGGACATTGCAATCTGTCTGCAGTCAGTTTGTGATGCATGAGTTGGATGTCTTTGCACATAATGTATTGACATGTTGACGGATGTGTAGGGACTGTATTCATTCCTGGTCAATTGAGAATTGGGCAGCATTTCTGTCCCTAGTCCCTAGTCCCTACCTGTCCCGAACAGGCCCAAACAGGCAACTGCCCTTGTCCTCTCTGCCCTTAACCTCGATGCCTGGGCTGAGACGCCCTGAGTCCTAGGCTTAAATAGCCCTACTGGCCAATAGGAACCTGGTCCTAACCAATCCGATTTGTAACCCTGATTCAAACAACTAATGTGAGACCCAGTCCTAATCACCATTCATACCCCTAATCCTGACCACCAATCACAGCCCCAGCCCTAGAACCAGCAACCAATCAGATTCCCAGCCCTATCCACCAATCACAGCCCTAGAAACCAACAGCCAATCAGAATCTCAGCCCTATCCACCAATCACAGCCCTAGAACCAACAGCCAATCAGATTCCCAGCCCTATCCACTAAGCACAGCTATAGAACCAACAGCCAATCAGAATCTCAGCCCTATACACCAATCATAGCCCTAGAACCAACAGCCAATCTGGTTCCCAGCCCTATCCACCAATCACAGTCCTAGAACCAATAGCCAATCAGAATCTCAGCCCTATCCACCAATCACAGCCCCAGCACTGGAACCAGCAATCAATGCAAAGACCAGCTCACAACAACCTATCACAACAACATATGCAACAACCAATAGGAACTTATATAAGGACAAGTTAACTGAAGTCCAGTCCCTGTGGCAAGGGAGGAGGCAGCGGCTGCTCTTTTCAGAATCTCCTTGGATACAGATAGGCTGAATCCACACTTTCAAGCTAGCAGAGTCTACTTTCCAGGTAAGGGAGGGACTGTTTGAAAACAAACACTGCTCGTCCCGCGCTCTGAAATGTAGCTTCTTTAAGGCAAAAAACACAGGGGGAGCAGACAGTTTCTAAACACAATTTAAATCACAGAAACAGATTAAACAGTCTCCTAAAACACACTCTGCAATATGTATGTAGGCTTTTTAATTAGAAAAAGAGGGGGGGGTTATGAAGTCATGTGCCACAAACTAGAAAGGTACTGCATACAGTCACAGCAAAAAGCAATTAAATAAAACCACCACTTTAAAAGGTCAAGCTGCCTGAAACACAGAGAGTCCACAGTAAAACAGGTACAGGTATCTGAAAAAAAACTTTTGAACAAACAATACTATTTACCCAGAAAAGTCTGGGGCTCCTTACCTAGGTCTTTTAGCAATCCTTGAACACTGGGCTGTATTAGGACACAGAGAAGATGCTGAGGCTCACAAAATGGAGGTGGTTGTCTTGGGCTTCCCTCCACAAACCTAAGGGGCCAGTGCAGGTGTGAGGGGGAGGGCCCAGGTTGCCAGGGACTCAGAGAGTCAGTCAGCTAAGTCCAGTCCCTGTGGCCAGGGAGGAGGCAGCTGCTGCTCTATTCAAAATCTCTTTGGATACGGACAGGCTGAATCCACACTTCCAAGCTAGCAGAGTCTACTTTCCAGGTAAGGGTGAGATTGTGTAAAAACAAACACTGGAATACTGCTTGTCGCGCGCTGTGAAATGTGGCATTTTTAAGGCAAAAAACATAGGGGTAGCAGACAGTTTCTGCACACAATTTAAATCATAGAAACAGATTAAACAGTCTCCAAAAACACACTCTGCAAGATATATGTAGCCTTTTTACTTAGAAAAAGACACAAATTCAGGGCAAGACTAATTCTAAGGCAATAGGCCACCTAAACTTGCCAAAGGGTAAGCATGGTGAAAGGTTGTTGCTAGTTCTGTTGCTTGGTTCTTTTCCAGTACCTTTGTTGTTGGCACCAAGATAGTTTTTCCCTTCTAGAATGTTTTCCATCAAGCCTACATGAAAGAGCCTCAGTGCTTTTCCTGGCTATCCTCAACATTACAATCAGTGTGATGACGTGGAGGAGTGACTGCTTAAAAATGTCAGTAATTTGTAAGGAATTATATCATTCGATATCTAACTTGCTTACGGTGTTCATTCTTCTGCTTTTAGTATGGTGTTGTGCATTAATTTCCTAGATCTTTTCTGTTTTTGTTTCTCCGTATGTCAACTCAGAGGGTCATTATTTCAACTCTTCTCCTGATGCACCACACTCTTATACTTGAATATAAAAACACAAAAGGAGCACAAAAAATAACCTGGAAGAAATACATCTATCTCAACAGTAAATGTCATGTAGTTTGGACAGGCCAAATCTTAATACAGATCAAGCATTTCTAATCTTTATTACAAAACCTGTGTAGTTACAATTTCTTGTGTGCAAACATGTCCACATCCAACAATACTGTACATTTGTAAAAGACAAACTGGAAAATCCAGTGAGAAGTCACACGTAACTTGCACGGTTTCTTTACAAATATTTAAATGAGAGGAGCAACATATGCAAAAACATTTTTTTCCTTAATACTTAGACCAGAAAATCTAAGCAAATTCAGCAACAGCGAGGATTCCACTTGTTCACAATAGTAGCATGCGGATGAGCCTTTACACAGCTTATGGAAATATAACGGTATGATGGCAAACAGGTCCAGTGTATCTCTGGCAGAGAATGTCAACCCAAAACAGTCAGTGGCAAATGTGCTGTTTCTGACCTGTGGGAGAAGTCAACCAAGACAAGTCCATGCATACCAGGCTTTTCAAGAGTGCCCTGAGAAGCAGGCTCTGGAATCAATTGTAAGGTGCTGGTTGACAATATCTAGCTTGTCGAAGATGTGTTAGACGTTGATTTTTAATACATATTTCACTGAATTTTGGGTGCAATTCAGATCATCTACCTTGGCCAAATACTTTCTTTATTTTCTACTCAAAGACGAATAGTTCCTTTTGAACAAAGAAGCAATGGGCTCACTCGATACTGTTGTATGCTTGTACAGCAGACTCTCAGGAAGCAACAAGCACCAGTGTGAATGGCTGCTGCTTAAAACTCTGCTTGGCAACCCAAGTGTGCCGACATACGCTCATGTATGTGTCCTGTCACTGAGGACTAAATGAGCTCAGACAAAAAGAAAGATAATTAGTTGCTGAATTGATATTAAAGGGTAAACAACAAACTGCGGGCAGTAATTCTGAATGACTGATTTAGCAGACAGGAGAAACAGAGAGCTGTCACTATCTTCCAAGCATATAGGTGGTCTCGCAAGTAAATCTCATTTAGAGGATTCAACCATATATTGTATCTTATCTACATTTTCCTTAAAAACGAATCAATCTCTTTCTATGATCCAAAAGTCATTGTGTTGATGTGATTGCATTTGCTAACAAAGTGGCTGATTAAGACTCTGGTGGTCATTACAACCCTGGCGGTCGGTGTTAAAGGGGCGGTAAGACCGCCAACAGGCCGGCGGTAAAAAAATTGGATCCACAACCGTGGCGGAAACCGCCAACAAAGACAGCCACTTTAACACTCTGTCCGCCACAGCGGTACAGACAAACAGCTTGGCGGTCACCGCCAACAGACAGGCAGAAGACAAAGTACCGCCCACAGTACAACAACCTACCAATCCGCCACCTTTTCTGGGGTGAATTCACCACGGATAAAAACACGGCGGAAATAGGACTTCGAAGGGAAAACGCTCACCTCTACACACCCCACGAGGAATCCGGACTCCATAGAACCAGAGCTGCACATCCTGCCAGACCTCATCTTTTTGCTCCTCTACCAGGAGCACGAACGCCGGCGGCGAAGACCACGGTGAGTACTGCACCTACCACACAGGGGATGGGGGAGGGAAAAAACAGGGACACACACATGCAACACCCCCACCCCCACCCTCACCCACTACAACACACACACCAATACATATATATACATTATAGTTACACCCTCCAGCCCCCCCGGAAGAATGCAAAGACAAAAGGAAATGAGTGTAACCATTGTAATATAATAAAATCAAGTACTCAAAAATATATATATATACACCATAAACAAAATATACACCAAGCTTAGTAGTCCAGGTAGTGCTCCAATGAAATCCGTGGAACACTGGGCCCACACAGTTTGGGCGAGGCCCATACACAATCCCCGACCATGATGGAGAGAACACTGCAGGGGCATCAGAGAGCAAGAAAACAGGCATCTCAGGGGGAGGGAAAGGGGGGGCACCTCAGCCGGTTGAGTGCACAACGCCAAATCCACGAGAGGGCTACATGCCCACTGTTCAATACTGGGGACTGCAAAGCCACAGACTCTCAAGTCTCTACAGTGGGTGGATTGCCCACTGTTCAATCCTGGGGAGTGCAAAGCCACAGTCTCTCAACTCTCTACAGTGGGTGGTTTGCCCACTTTCCAATCCTGGGGAGTGCAAAGCCACAGTCTCTCAAGTCTCTACAGTGGGTGGATTGCCCACTGTTCAATCCTGGGGAATGCAAAGGCACAGTCTCTCAAGTCTCTAACAGTGGGTGGTTTGCCCACTGTTCCATCTGGGGGAGTGCAAAGCCAGTGTCTCTCAAGTCTCTACAACGGGTGAATTGCCCACTGTTCCATCCTGGGGAGTGCTAAGCCACAGTCTCTCAAGTGGATGTATTTCTCCACTGGTTCTGGAGGGGGCATGGTGCCCAGAGTGCTTCATCCTGCTAAGGACAAAGGTAGTGGATGCCTTTCCCCACTGGTTCTGGAGGGGGTATGGTGCCCAGAGTGCTTCATCCTGCTAAGGACAGAGGTAGTGGATGCCTTTCTCCACTGGTTCTGGAGGGGGCATGGTGCCCAGAGTGCTTCAGCCTGCTAAGGACAGAGGTAGTGGATGTATCTCTCCACTGGTTCTGGAGGGGGCTCTGTGCCCAGAGTGCTTCATCCTGCTCGAGACGGACTCAGTAGCGCCAGTGCCCTTGGCGCTCATGGGCCAGCGGTGCTTGGAGCGGCGGGGCCCTGTTCAGCGGTGCTTGGAGCGGTGGGGCCCTGTTCAGCGGTGCTTGGAGCGGTGGTGCCCTGTTCAGCGGTGCTTGGAGAGGCGGGCCCTGTTCAGCGGTGCTTGGAGCGGCAGGCCCTGTTCAGCAGTGCTTGGAGTGGCGGGGCCCTGTTCAGCGGTGCTTGGAGCGGCGGGCCCTGTTCAGCAGTGCTTGGAGCGGCGGGCCCTGTTCAGCGGTGCTTGGAGCGGCTGTGCCCTGTTCAGAGGTGCTTGGAGCGGCGGTGCCCTGTTCAGCGGTGCTTGGAGCGGTGGTGCACTGATCAGCCGTGCTTGGAGCGGCGGTGCCCTGTTCAGCCGTGCTTGGAGCGGCGGTGTCCTGTTCAGCCATGCTTGGAGCGGCGGTGTCCTGTTCAGCCATGGGTGAGGCAGCGGGCTCCTTTGCAGTGACTCAGCTGCTGGCGGTCCTCTCTGTCCCAGCGGGGCTTGTGCTGGCGGTCCTCTCTGTCCCAGCGGGGCTTGTGATGGCGGTGCTCTCTGTCCCAGCGGAGATGATGGCTGTGGCCTCCTGGGCAGCGGGGATGATGGCGGTGGGATGATGGCGGTGGCCTCCTGGGCAGCGGGGATGATGGCAGTGGCCTCCTGGGCAGCGGGGATGATGGCGGTGGCCTCCTGGGCAGCGGGGATGATGGCGGTCTCCTCCGCCGTGCTGCTCTACCCAGAGTTTCCTGGTTTCTTGTGGCCCTTCCCCACCTTGGAAGGTGTCGCAGCTGACTCCACACTCCCACCGGGACCCCTGGAAGCGGCTTTGTTGGATGGAGTCTTCCCCCTCTCCCGCCGGGCACTGGCCAACTTTTGATGCTTGACAGGTGGGAGACTGTCCGTGCTGTGGCTCCGTGCCACACTGGCTGCCCTGGTGGCCGGTGCACTCCAGATTCCGGTGACTACAGGCACCATTGGTCCCGCAGATGTTGTGGCTGAGGTGCTAGTTTGGGACCTAGGAGACTAACGGGGTGGGGGAGGTGTGGGAAAGAGGTCAATGTTGGACAGGAAAAGTTTTTTTGAGACACTGGGATGGGTAGCTGGGGGGGGATTGGGAGTGGAGGAAGAGGTTGTGGTTGTAGAAGGTGTTCGTTTGCTGACTTTGGGTGAAGGTGCATGGGCTGGAGGCTGTCGTGAGGTGGATGGCTGTTGGGTGGGTGTGTGCCTGCATTTGTGTATCTTGGGAGGTGGCGTCACAGACACACTGGGAGAGGACACAGGGGACGTGTGAATTGTAGTGGGGGTGGTGACTGCAAGTGAGCGGGGTGTGGTGGTGGGTGTGCTGGTGATGGCAGTAGTGGCTGTAGATGTAGTGCATGCAGGTGTGAGTGGAGACGAGACTGGGAGGGAGGAGGGAGACGAGGGGGAGGGGGACACAGTGGAGGCAGTTGATGTTGGTGTGTCTGCATGTGTGTGATGCTTGTATGAGTGCCTGTGGGATGTGTGGTGCTTGTGTTTGCCAGAGCTTCCCTTGTGTGTTGACATGTGTGCATGCTGGTCTGAAGGTGTGCTTAGGATAGGCTGAGGTAGAGGGGATTGGGTCTGGGTGGAGGAAGTTGGAGGGGGGAGGCTAGAGACAGGGACAATGGCTGCCATCAGGGCTGAGGCCAGAGTCTGAAAAGCTCGCTGAAGGGCCGCCTGACCAGAATGAATGCCCTCCAGGAATGCATTTGTTTGTTGCAACTGCCTTTCTACACCCTGGATGGCATTCAAAATGGTAGACTGTCCAACAGTGAGGGACCTGAGGAGGTCAATGGCCTCCTCACTGAGGGCAGCAGGGGTGACTGGGGCAGGGGCTGAGGTGCCTGGGGTGAAGGTGATGCCCACCCTCCCGGGTGATCGGATATGGGGCAAAGGCTGAGGGGCTGCTGGGAGGGCGGTGCTGGTAGGGGGGGGCATCTGTACCTATAGATGGGGGGCACAGATGTTGCCGCCACCACAAGGAGATCAGAGGACGAGTCCGTGTCGCTGGTGTCAGCTCCTGTCCCCGCCGTGGAGCTCCCCTCTCCCTCCATCCCACTGGTGAAGTCTGAGTCCGTAGTGTGGCCTTCCATGGCCATGTGGGATGCAGCCCCCTCGTGCTCCGGTGCCACTGCTCCTCCGTCTGATAATGCTAATGCACACAAGAACAGTGAGACCACAAAAAGGGGGACGACGACAGAAGAAAGACGTGTTGAGTGCATGAATTAACGCTACCGTTGGCGGACACGACAGACACAGAAGCCCCCTGCACTACGCCGTGCTCTTGGGCTCCACTGTTCAATCCCTGGGAAATGGCCTACTAGGCTATGCACGACATCTGCACACATGGATGACACAGAGGCATGACTAGGTGTACTTGGCACTCTACAGAGGTGGGGTGGGGGGCCACATGGCCACATGCCCTGCCTTACGGAGGGACTTTGCATACTAAACTCGCCCTGGCCTAGGGAAACCCACAGCCCACCTCCCCCACCCAGACCCCTCCACTGTGCGCAAAATCAGCAGGATGAGAGTGTACTCACCCCCTTGTGGCTGCTGTGATGCCCTCAAGCGCCCATCTAACTCCGGGTACGCCACCGACAGGATCCTGAACATCAGGGCAGTCATGGTGCGACGGGCACCCCTCCCACTTTGGGAGGCCATTCCCAGCTGAGCCTCCACCATATTCTTGCTCCAGCGGCAAATGTCCTCCCATCTTTTCCGGCACTGGGTGCTCCGTCTGTGGTAGACCCCCAGGGTCCGGACGTCCTTGGAGATGGCACGCCAAATATATTTTTTCTGGTGGGCGCTGACCTACATGAATTGTACAGGGGGATGGGAAACTTATTACCAACTGCACCGTCACAGTCATTGGCCCCCATCCCTACCCTTGCCATGTGGCACATGCACTCACCGTCGTTTCATGCACGCCTCAATCTCCCCACCCTTCTTACATCCACCCCACTCCACACAGGTATAACCCATACAGCATGCTCCCAGTGTACTTACCTGTTTGTCTGGAGGACCGTAGAGTAGCGTGTACTGGGGGAGGACCCCGTCCACCAGTTTCTCCAACTCCTCCGATGTGAAGGCAGGGGCCCTTTCCCCAGACACTCAAGCCATTGTCTCTTCTAGACCGAGGTCACAGCAGCACTTGCAGTGTAGGTCCTCTCCTGTCGAAGATCAGGTATTGAGTGATTGAAGTAATAGAAAATGGTGGTCACGTCCGCGGCGGTGCGTACCGTCACCGCCGGCGTACATCGTCATTGGCTCCTGGGACCCATAGGGTCCAATGTTAACCAATGCAGCATTGCGCCGCGGTCCTCAACCGCCTACTGCGACGGTGTACAACGCCTTCGCAGTTACCTCACATCCCATTGTCCCACTTTAGAGGTAAGGCAGCCGCCATTTCAGGGGCCCACATGGCTTCATTTTTAACTGCGTTACACATACCTAGGCCTAGATTCAACACACATACAGGCCACTGTTTGGATTACGATTCGTGTTCTGTGTAAGCTGTGGGTACGTACCTCTGAGTTGGTTGACTCTGTGCTCGCTGTTGTCCTTCATAGGCATCGTCCGCTCGGACATGTGAGGAGATGGCGGCATCCTCCGGTGTACCGACCGCTGGTGGACCTGTCGACAATGGAGGAAAGACATGTGATCATCACATACAGGCTTGACCGTGCCACAATCCAGGAACTGTATACCCAGCTGGAGCCAGACCTGATGTCAGCTATCCACCATCCCACAGGAATCCCCCCTCAAGTGCAGGTGCTGTAAGTGCTCCATTTCCTTGCAAGTGGGTAATTTCAAACAACTGTGGCCATTGCATCAGGGATGTCCCAGCCTATGTTTTTCAACGTGTTGTCCAGAGTGTTGTCTGCCCTGCTGAAACACATGCGGAGCTACATCGTTTTCCCTCAGGTTGAGGATTTGCCTACAGTGAAAGGTGATTTCTATGCCCTCGGACATATTCCCAACATTATAGGTGCCATTGATGGGACCCATGTGGCTTTGGTCCCCCCCGCAGGAGTGAACAGGTGTACAGAAACCGGAAGAGTTATCATTCGATGAATGTACCGATGGTATGTTTGGCAGACCAGTACATCTCCCATGTTAATGCCAAGTTCGCTGGCTTAGTGCATGACGCCTACATCCTGCGGAATAGCAGCATCCCTTACGTGATGGGTCAACTCCAGAGGCACCGTGTGTGGCTATTAGGTGGGCACCTGGAAGCAAGACAGTGGGAATGGTTGTCTGGGTCTGGGGTTATCCCTACAAGTTAGTGTGTGTCTAACTGTTGTCCCTCGCCATTTGCAGGTGACTCTGGTTACCCCAACCTGTCATGGCTACTGACCCCAGTGAGGAATCCCAGGACCAGGGCAGAGGAACGCTACAATGAGGCCCATGGGAGAACACGGCGGATAATCGAGCGAACCTTCGGCCTCCTGAAGGCCAGGTTCAGGTGCCTCCATATGACAGGTGGATCCCTATTCTACTCACCAAAAAGGGGTGCCAGATCATCGTGGCCTGCTGTATGGTTCACAATTTAGCTTTGCGACGACAGGTCCCTTTTCTGCAGGAGGATGGTACAGATGGCGGTGTTGTTGCAGCTGTGGAGCCTGCGGACAGTGAAGACGAGGAAGCAGAAGAAGAAGACATGGACAACAGGGACTCAGTGATCCTGCAATATTTCCAGTGAGACACAGGTAAGAATACAAAACCTGCCTACTACATGTACTTTAACACTACTACCTCTCTACTGTCTGTCGTTTTCACCCAGTGTGTGGTCACTGAGTTGTCACTTTCCCTTACGATTTCACAGATGTGGGTCCCACTGTGTGACATCTGCTTTGATTCCTCATGGACTAGAGCTGTGTCACATAGGTATGTTGCCATTACAATTGAAAGAGCTTTTTGCCACAGTACTTGATAATACACTATTCCGAAATCACAGACAGACTCCAGATTGTTTTGTGCTTCAAGGGTGTTTATTTTAGTGCTCAATTTTGGAGGGGGTTGCAAAATGGTGAGGGGTGATGGTGGAGTAATGTCCATGGCAGAGTCCAATCTATTAGTCTCACAGGTGCATTGCCCAAATGGGCATAGGGAGTGGAGTTGGGGCAGTTTGAGGATGGACAGGGTGACAAAGTGGGACAGAAAGATGACATTCAGGGTGGTCTCATTTCTTGGCGGGGTTCTTGGCATCGTTCTCTGTCTTTGTCCTGGATCTCAAGGACCGTTTGCAGGGTGGTTCTCCCTCTGCAGGGGGTGGGGTGCTGGTGTGGTGGTCCTGTGGCGGAGCCTCCTGTCCACTAGCGCCGGCGGAGGTGGTGGGCAGTTCATCATCCAGGCTAGTGTCAGGGGCCCCTTGTTGTGCCACAGTGTCCCTCCTGGTGTTGAGTACTTCCTTCAGTACCCCTACGATGGTGTCCAGGGTGGAATTGATGGCTCTGAGTTCCTCCCTGAAGCCCAAATACTGTTCCTCCTGCAGGCACTGGGTCTCCTGAAACTTGGCCAGTACCGTTGCCATCGTCTCCTGGGAGTGGTGGTAGGCTCCTATGATGTTGGAGAGGGCCTCGTGGAGAGTGGGTTCCCTTGGCCTGTCCTCCCCCTGTCGCACAGCAGTCCTCCCAGTTCCCCTGTGTTCCTGGGCCTCCGTCCTCTGGACCGTGTGCCCACTGCCACTGTCCCCAGGTCCCTGTAGTTGTTGGGGTGGTGGGTTACCCTGGGTTCCCTGTAGTGGTAGACACACTGCTGATTGACGTGTCCTGGGGACAGAGGTATGGGCCGGCTGGGTGAGTGCTGTGCTGGTGTTTCCAGAGGGGGGAAGCTCTGTAGTGGCCTGTGACTGTGTGATGGCAACCGACTGTCCCGAGGTCCCCGATGGGCCGGGCTGGTCATCTAGATCCACTTGTACAGAGCTGCTGTCGTCACTGTGGGCCTCTTCTGTTGGTGGTGTGGACATGTCTGGACCCTCCTGTCCGGTGACGTTGGGTAGGGGTCCAGCAGGGGTATAAAAGGATGTTTATTACATCGGTGTGTGCCATGGTGTGCAATGGGTGGGTGACCGTGTGTAGGAAGTTGGCTCTGTATGTGCTATTTCAAAGTAAGGAATAGCATGCACAGAGTCCAAGGGTTCCCCTTAGAGGTAAAATAGTGGTAAAAATAGATAATACTAATGCTCTATTTTGTGGTAGTGTGGTCGAGCAGTAGGCTTACCCAAGGAGTAGTGTTAAGCATTTGTTGTACATACACATAGACAATAAATGAGGTACACACACTCAGAGACAAATCCAGCCAATAGGTTTTGTTATAGAAAAATATATTTTCTTAGTTTATTTTAAGAACCACAGGTTCAAATTTAACATGTAATATCTTGTTTGAAAGGTATTGCAGGTAAGTACATTAGGAACTTTGAATCATTTCAATTGCATGTATACTTTTCAAGTTATTCACAAATAGCTATTTAAAAAGTGGACACACTGCAATTTTCACAGTTCCTGGGGGAGGTAAGTTTTTGTTAGTTTTACCAGGTAAGTAAGACACTTACAGGGTTCAGTTCTTGGTCCAAGGTAGCCCACCGTTGGGGGTTCAGAGCAACCCCAAAGTCACCACACCAGCAGCTCAGGGCCGGTCAGGTGCAGAGTTCAAAGTGGTGCCCAAAACGCATAGGCTATAATGGAGAGAAGGGGGTGCCCCGGTTCCGGTCTGCTTGCAGGTAAGTACCCGCATCTTCGGAGGGCAGACCAGGGGGGTTTTGTAGGGCACCGGGGGGGACACAAGCCCACACAGAAATTTCACCCTCAGCAGCGCGGGGGCGGCCGGGTGCAGTGTAGAAACAAGCGTCGGGTTCGCAATGTTAGTCAATGAGAGATCAAGGGATCTCTTTAGCGCTGCAGGCAGGCAAGGGGGGGCTTCCTCGGGGAAACCTCCACTTGGGCAAGGGAGAGGGACTCCTGGGGGTCACTTCTGCAGTGAAAGTCCGGTCCTTCAAGTCCTGGGGGCTGCGGGTGCAGGGTCTTTTCCAGGCGTCGGGACTTAGGTTTCAGAGAGTCGCGGTCAGGGGAAGCCTCGGGATTCCCTCTGCAGGCGGCGCTGTGGGGGCTCAGGGGGGACAGGTTGTGGTACTCACAGTCGTAGAGTAGTCCGGGGGTCCTCCCTGAGGTGTTGGTTCTCCACCAGCCGAGTCGGGGTCGCCGGGTGCAGTGTTGCAAGTCTCACGCTTCTTGCGGGGAGTTGCAGAGTTCTTTAAAGCTGCTTCTTGAAACAAAGTTGCAGTCTTTTTGGAGCAGGTCCGCTGTCCTCGGGAGTTTCTTGTCGTCGTCGAAGCAGGGCAGTCCTCAGAGGATGCAGAGGTCGCTGGTCCCTTTGGAAGGCGTCGCTGGAGCAGAGTTCTTTGGAAGGCAGGAGACAGGCCGGTGAGTTTCTGGAGCCAAGGCAGTTGTTGTCTTCTGGTCTTCCTCTGCAGGGGTTTTCAGCTGGGCAGTCCTTCTTGTTGTTGTTGCAGGAATCTAATTTTCTAGGGTTCAGGGTAGCCCTTAAATACTAAATTTAAGGGCGTGTTTAGGTCTGGGGGGTTAGTAGCCAATGGCTACTAGCCCTGAGGGTGGGTACACCCTCTTTGTGCCTCCTCCCAAGGGGAGGGGGTCACAATCCTAACCCTATTGGGGGAATCCTCCATCTGCAAGATGGAGGATTTCTAAAAGTTAGAGTCACCTCAGCTCAGGACACCTTAGGGGCTGTCCTGACTGGCCAGTGACTCCTCCTTGTTATTCTCATTATTTTCTCCGGCCTTGCCGCCAAAAGTGGGGGCCGGGCCGGAGGGGGCGGGCAACTCCACTAGCTGGAGTGTCCTGCGGTGCTGTGACAAAGGGGTGAGCCTTTGTGGCTCACCGCCAGGTATTACAGCTCCTGCCTGGGGGAGGTGTTAGCATCTCCACCTAGTGCAGGCTTTGTTACTGGCCTCAGAGTGACAAAGGCACTCTCCCCATGGGGCCAGCAACATGTCTCTAGTGTGGCAGGCTGCTGGAACTAGTCAGCCTACACAGACAGTCGGTTAAGTTTCAGGGGGCACCTCTAAGGTGCCCTCTGGGGTGTATTTTGCAATAAAATGTACACTGGCATCAGTGTGCATTTATTGTGCTGAGAAGTTTGATACCAAACTTCCCAGTTTTCAGTGTAGCCATTATGGTGCTGTGGAGTTCGTGTTTGACAGACTCCCAGACCATATACTCTTATGGCTACCCTGCACTTACAATGTCTAAGGGTTTGCTTAGACACTGTAGGGGTACAGTGCTCATGCACTGGTAGCCTCACCTATGGTATAGTGCACCCTGCCTTAGGGCTGTAAGGCCTGCTAGAGGGGTGTCTTACCTATACTGCATAGGCAGTGAGAGGCTGGCATGGCACCCTGAGGGGAGTGCCATGTCGACTTACTCGTTTTGTTCTCACTAGCACACACAAGCTGGCAAGCAGGGTGTCTGTGCTGAGTGAGAGGTCTCCAGGGTGGCATAAGACATGCTGCAGCCCTTAGAGACCTTCCTTGGCATCAGGGCCCTTGGTACTAGAAGTACCAGTTACAAGGGACTTATCTGGATGCTAGGGTCTGCCAATTGTGGATACAAAAGTACAGGTTAGGGAAAGAACACTGGTGCTGGGGCCTGGTTAGCAGGCCTCAGCACACTTTCAATTGTTAACATAGCATCAGCAAAGGCAAAAAGTCAGGGGGCAACCATGCCAAGGAGGCATTTCCTTACACAACCCCCCCCCAAACGAAAGAGGATGAGACTAACCTTTCCCAAGAGAGTCTTCATTTTCTAAGTGGAAGAACCTGGAAAGGCCATCTGCATTGGCATGGGCAGTCCCAGGTCTGTGTTCCACTATAAAGTCCATTCCCTGTAGGGAGATGGACCACCTCAACAGTTTAGGATTTTCACCTTTCATTTGCATCATCCATTTGAGAGGTGGTCAGTTTGAACTAGGAAGTGAGTCCCAAAGAGGTATGGTCTCAGCTTCTTCAGGGACCAAACCACAGCAAAGGCCTCCCTCTCAATGGCACTCCAACGCTGCTCCCTGGGGAGTAACCTCCTGCTAATGAAAGCAACAGGCTGGTCAAGGCCATCATCATTTGTTTGGGACAAAACTGCCCCTATCCCATGTTCAGAGGCATCTGTCTGCACAATGAACTGCTTAGAATAATCTGGAGCTTTTAGAACTGGTGCTGAGCACATTGCTTGTTTCAGGGTGTCAAAGGCCTGTTGGCATTCTACAGTCCAGTTCACTTTCTTGGGCATTTTCTTGGAGGTGAGTTCAGTGAGGGCTGTCACAATGGATCCATATCCCTTCACAAACCTCCTGTAATACCCAGTCAAGCCAAAGAATGCCCTGACTTGAGTCTGGGTTTTTGGAGCTACCCAGTCCAGAATAGTCTGGATCTTGGGTTGGAGTGGCTGAACTTGGCCTCCACCTACAAGGTGGCCCAAGTAAACCACAGTTCCCTGCCCTATCTGGCATTTGGATGCCTTGATAGAGAGGCCTGCAGATTGCAGAGCCTTCAAAACCTTCTTCAGGTGGACCAGGTGATCCTGCCAGGTGGAGCTAAAGACAGCAATATCATCAAGATAAGCTGTGCTAAAGGACTCCAAGCCAGCAAGGACTTGATTCACCAACCTTTGGAAGGTGGCAGGGGCATTCTTTAAACCAAAGGGCATAACAGTAAACTGATAATGCCCATCAGGTGTGGAGAATGCTGTTTTCTCTTTTGCTCCAGGTGCCATTTTTATTTGCCAGTACCCTGCTGTCAAGTCAAAGGTACTTAAGAATTTGGCAGCACCTAATTTATCTATGAGCTCATCAGCTCTAGGAATTGGATGAGCATCTGTCTTGGTGACAGAATTGAGCCCTCTGTAGTCCACACAAAACCTCATCTCTTTCTTTCCATCTTTGGTGTGAGGTTTGGGGACTAAGACCACTGGGCTAGCCCAGGGGCTGTCAGAGCGCTCAATTACTCCCAATTCCAGCATCTTGTGGACTTCCACCTTGATGCTTTCCTTAACATGGTCAGACTGTCTAAAAATTTTGTTTTTGACAGGCATGCTGTCTCCTGTGTCCACATCATGGGTACACAGGTGTGTCTGACCAGGGGTTAGGGAGAAGAGTTCAGGAAACTGTTGTAGGACTCTCCTACAATCAGCTTGCTGTTGGCCAGAGAGGGTGTCTGAGTAGATCACTCCATCTACTGAGCCATCTTTTGGGTCTGATGACAGAAGATCAGGGAGAGGTTCACTCTCTGCCTCCTGATCCTCATCTGTTACCATCAACAGATTTACATCAGCCCTGTCATGGAAGAGCTTAAGGCGGTTCACATGGATCACCCTCTTGGGGCTCCTGCTTGTGCCCAGGTCCACCAGGTAGGTGACCTGACTCTTCCTTTCTAGCACTGGGTAAGGGCCACTCCATTTGTCCTGGAGTGCCCTGGGAGCCACAGGCTCCAGAACCCAGACTTTCTGCCCTGGTTGGAACTCAACCAGTGCAGCCTTTTGGTCATACCAAAACTTCTGGAGCTGTTGGCTGGCCTCAAGGTTTTTGGTTGCCTTTTCCATGTACTCTGCCATTCTAGAGCGAAGGCCAAGTACATAGTCCACTATGTCTTGTTTAGGCTCATGAAGAGGTCTCTCCCAGCCTTCTTTAACAAGAGCAAGGGGCCCCCTTACAGGGTGACCAAACAGAAGTTCAAAGGGTGAGAATCCTACTCCCTTCTGTGGCACCTCTCTGTAAGCAAAAAGCAGACATGGCAAGAGGACATCCCATCTCCTTTTGAGTTTTTCTGGGAGCCCCATGATCATGCCTTTTAATGTCTTGTTGAATCTCTCAACTAAGCCATTAGTTTGTGGATGGTATGGTGTAGTGAATTTGTAAGTCACTCCACACTCATTCCACATGTGTTTTAGGTATGCTGACATGAAGTTGGTACCTCTGTCAGACACCACCTCCTTAGGGAAACCCACTCTGGTAAAGATACCAATGAGGGCCTTGGCTACTGCAGGGGCAGTAGTCGACCTAAGGGGAATAGCTTCAGGATACCTAGTAGCATGATCCACTACTACTAGGATATACATATTTCCTGAGGCTGTGGGAGGTTCTAGTGGACCAACTATGTCCACACCCACTCTTTCAAAGGGGACCCCCACCACTGGAAGTGGAATGAGGGGGGCCTTTGGATGCCCACCTGTCTTACCACTGGATTGACAGGTGGGGCAGGAGAGGCAACACTCCTTAACCTTCTGGGACATATTGGGCCAGTAGAAGTGGTTGACTAACCTCTCCCACGTCTTGGTTTGTCCCAAATGCCCAGCAAGGGGAATATCATGGGCTAAGGTCAGAATAAACTCTCTGAACGACTGAGGCACTACCACTCTCCTAGTGGTACCAGGTTTGGGGTCTCTGGCCTCAGTGTACAGGAGTCCATCTTCCCAATAGACCCTATGTGTTCCATTTTTCTTGCCCTTGGACTCTTCAGCAGCTTGCTGTCTAAGGCCTTCAAGAGAGGGACAGGTTTCTTGTCCCTTACACAGCTCCTCCCTTGAGGGTCCCCCTGGGCCTAAGAGCTCAACCTGATAAGGTTCAAGCTCCAAAGGCTCAGTTCCTTCAGAGGGCAGAACTTCTTCCTGAGAAGAGAGGTTCTCTTTTTCTGACTGTGTTGCAGTTGGTTTCCCAACTGACTTTCCTTTTCTCTTGGTAGGCTGGGCCATCTTTCCAGACTCCAGCTCTACTTTTTCACCCTGTGCCTTGCATTGTGCTCTTGTTTTTACACACACCAGTTCAGGGATACCCAGCATGGCTGCATGGGTTTTTAGTTCTACCTCAGCCCATGCTGAGGACTCCAGGTCATTTCCAAGCAGACAGTCTACTGGGATGTTTGAGGAGACCACCACCTGTTTCAGGCCATTGACCCCTCCCCATTCTAAAGTTACCATTGCCATGGGATGTGCTTTAGTTTGATTGTCAGCATTGGTGACTGTATAAGTTGTTCCAGTCAGGTATTGGCCAGGGGAAACCAGTTTCTCTGTCACCATGGTGACACTGGCACCTGTATTCCTCAGGCCCTCTACACTTGTCCCATTAATAAAGAGCTGCTGCCTGTATTTTTGCATGTTAGGCGGCCAGGCAGCTAGTGTGGCTAAATCCACCCCACCCTCAGAGACTAGAGTAGCTTCAGTGTGGACCCTGATTTGCTCTGGGCACACTGTTGATCCCACTTGGAGACTAGCCATTCCAGTGTTACCTGGATTGGAGTTTGGAGTGGAACTTTTCTTGGGACAGGCCTTGTCTCCAGTTTGGTGTCCAGACTGACTACAGTTTCGACACCAGGCCTTTTTGGGATCAAAGTTTTTACCCTTGTACCCAGGATTGTTTTGTGAAGAGGCTCTGGGCCCACCCTCCTGTGCAGGTTTTTGGGGGCCTGTAGAAGACTCTTTACTATTTTTAGTTTTGGCTGTCTCACCACCTTTCCCCTGGGGAGGTTTTGTGAACCCTTTCTTTTGGTCACCCCCTGTGGAAGTTTTGGACACCCTAGTCTTGACCCAATGGTCCGCCTTCTTTCCCAATTCTTGGGGAGAAATTGGTCCTAGGTCTACCAGATGCTGATGCAGTTTATCATTGAAACAATTACTTAACAGGTGTTCTTTCACAAATAAATTGTACAGCCCATCATAATTACTTACACCACTGCCTTGAATCCAACCATCTAGTGTTTTTACTGAGTAGTCTACAAAGTCAACCCAGGTCTGGCTCGAGGATTTTTGAGCCCCCCTGAATCTAATCCTATACTCCTCAGTGGAGAATCCAAAGCCCTCAATCAGGGTACCCTTCATGAGGTCATAAGATTCTGCATCTTTTCCAGAGAGTGTGAGGAGTCTATCCCTACACTTTCCTGTGAACATTTCCCAAAGGAGAGCACCCCAGTGAGATCTGTTCACTTTTCTGGTTACACAAGCCCTCTCAAAAGCTGTGAACCATTTGGTGATGTCATCACCATCTTCATATTTAGTTACAATCCCTTTAGGGATTTTCAACATGTCAGGAGAATCTCTGACCCTATTTATGTTGCTGCCACCATTGATGGGTCCTAGGCCCATCTCTTGTCTTTCCCTTTCTATGGCTAGGATCTGTCTTTCCAAAGCCAATCTTTTGGCCATCCTGGCTAACTGGATGTCCTCTTCACTGGAGTTATCCTCAGTGATTTCAGAGTTGTTGGTCCCTCCTGTGAGGGAACCAGCATCTCTGACTATTATTTGTGGAGTCAGGGCTTGAGTAGCCCTGCTCTCCCTAAGTAGGACTGGAGGGGGGGAATTTCCCTCCAAGTCACTATCTTCATCCTCTGAGTTGCCACCCTCAGAGGGGTTGGCCTTTTCAAACTCTGCCAAAAGCTCCTGGAGCTGTACTTTGGTAGGTTTGGGGCCCATTGCTATTTTCTTTAGTTTACAGAGTGACCTTAGCTCTCTCATCTGTAGATGGAGGTAAGGTGTGGTGTCGAGTTCCACCACAGCCACATCTGTGCTAGACATTTTGCTTCTAAAAGTTGGAATACTTTTTAAGAATCTAAAACTGGTTCTAGAATCTAATTCAAACTTTTACAAACTTTTAAACTCTAAAAGAAATGCTAAACAGGATCTAACACAAGGCCCTAGCAGGTCTTTTAAGAATTTAGAAAACTTTTCAAATTGCAAAAATCAATTTCTAATGACAATTTTGGAATTTGTCGTGTGATCAGGTATTGGCTGAGTAGTCCAGCAAATGCAAAGTCTTGTACCCCACCGCTGATCCACCAATGTAGGAAGTTGGCTCTGTATGTGCTATTTCAAAGTAAGGAATAGCATGCACAGAGTCCAAGGGTTCCCCTTAGAGGTAAAATAGTGGTAAAAATAGATAATACTAATGCTCTATTTTGTGGTAGTGTGGTCGAGCAGTAGGCTTACCCAAGGAGTAGTGTTAAGCATTTGTTGTACATACACATAGACAATAAATGAGGTACACACACTCAGAGACAAATCCAGCCAATAGGTTTTGTTATAGAAAAATATCTTTTCTTAGTTTATTTTAAGAACCACAGGTTCAAATTTAACATGTAATATCTTGTTTGAAAGGTATTGCAGGTAAGTACATTAGGAACTTTGAATCATTTCAATTGCATGTATACTTTTCAAGTTATTCACAAATAGCTATTTAAAAAGTGGACACAGTGCAATTTTCACAGTTCCTGGGGGAGGTAAGTTTTTGTTAGTTTTACCAGGTAAGTAAGACACTTACAGGGTTCAGTTCTTGGTCCAAGGTAGCCCACCGTTGGGGGTTCAGAGCAACCCCAAAGTCACCACACCAGCAGCTCAGGGCCGGTCAGGTGCAGAGTTCAAAGTGGTGCCCAAAACGTATAGGCTATAATGGAGAGAAGGGGGTGCCCCGGTTCCGGTCTGCTTGCAGGTAAGTACCCGCGTCTTCGGAGGGCAGACCAGGGGGGTTTTGTAGGGCACCGGGGGGGACACAAGCCCACACAGAAATTTCACCCTCAGCAGCGCGGGGGCGGCCGGGTGCAGTGTAGAAACAAGCGTCGGGTTCGCAATGTTAGTCAATGAGAGATCAAGGCATCTCTTTAGCGCTGCAGGCAGGCAAGGGGGGGCTTCCTCGGGGAAACCTCCACTTGGGCAAGGGAGAGGGACTCCTGGGGGTCACTTCTGCAGTGAAAGTCCGGTCCTTCAGGTCCTGGGGGCTGCGGGTGCAGGGTCTTTTCCAGGCGTCGGGACTTAGGTTTCAGAGAGTCGCGGTCAGGGGAAGCCTCGGGATTCCCTCTGCAGGCGGCGCTGTGGGGGCTCAGGGGGGACAGGTTTTGGTACTCACAGTCGTAGAGTAGTCCGGGGGTCCTCCCTGAGGTGTTGGTTCTCCACCAGCCAAGTCGGGGTCGCCGGGTGCAGTGTTGCAAGTCTCACGCTTCTTGCGGGGAGTTGCAGGGTTCTTTAAAGCTGCTTCTTGAAACAAAGTTGCAGTCTTTTTGGAGCAGGTCCGCTGTCCTCGGGAGTTTCTTGTCGTCGTTGAAGCAGGGCAGTCCTCAGAGGATGCAGAGGTCGCTGGTCCCTTTGGAAGGCGTCGCTGGAGCAGAGTTCTTTGGAAGGCAGGAGACAGGCCGGTGAGTTTCTGGAGCCAAGGCAGTTGTTGTCTTCTGGTCTTCCTCTGCAGGGGTTTTCAGCTGGGCAGTCCTTCTTCTTGTTGTTGCAGGAATCTAATTTTCTAGGGTTCAGGGTAGCCCTTAAATACTAAATTTAAGGGCGTTTTTAGGTCTGGGGGGTTAGTAGCCAATGGCTACTAGCCCTGAGGGTGGGTACACCCTCTTTGTGCCTCCTCCCAAGGGGAGGGGGTCACAATCCTAACCCTATTGGGGGAATCCTCCATCTGCAAGATGGAGGATTTCTAAAAGTTAGAGTCACCTCAGCTCAGGACACCTTAGGGGCTGTCCTGACTGGCCAGTGACTCCTCCTTGTTATTCTCATTATTTTCTCCGGCCTTGCCGCCAAAAGTGGGGGCCGGGCCGGAGGGGGCGGGCAACTCCACTAGCTGGAGTGTCCTGCGGTGCTGTGACAAAGGGGTGAGCCTTTGTGGCTCACCGCCAGGTGTTACAGCTCCTGCCTGGGGGAGGTGTTAGCATCTCCACCCAGTGCAGGCTTTGTTACTGGCCTCAGAGTGACAAAGGCACTCTCCCCATGGGGCCAGCAACATGTCTCTAGTGTGGCAGGCTGCTGGAACTAGTCAGCCTACACAGACAGTCGGTTAAGTTTCAGGGGGCACCTCTAAGGTGCCCTCTGGGGTGTATTTTGCAATAAAATGTGCACTGGCATCAGTGTGCATTTATTGTGCTGAGAAGTTTGATACCAAACTTCCCAGTTTTCAGTGTAGCCATTATGGTGCTGTGGAGTTCGTGTTTGACAGACTCCCAGACCATATACTCTTATGGCTACCCTGCACTTACAATGTCTAAGGTTTTGCTTAGACACTGTAGGGGTACAGTGCTCATGCACTGGTACCCTCACCTATGGTATAGTGCACCCTGCCTTAGGGCTGTAAGGCCTGCTAGAGGGGTGTCTTACCTATACTGCATAGGCAGTGAGAGGCTGGCATGGCACCCTGAGGGGAGTGCCATGTCGACTTACTCGTTTTGTTCTCACTAGCACACACAAGCTGGCAAGCAGGGTGTCTGTGCTGAGTGAGAGGTCTCCATGGTGGCATAAGACATGCTGCAGCCCTTAGAGACCTTCCTTGGCATCAGGGCCCTTGGTACTAGAAGTACCAGTTACAAGGGACTTATCTGGATGCCAGGGTCTGCCAATTGTGGATACAAAAGTACAGGTTAGGGAAAGAACACTGGTGCTGGGGCCTGGTTAGCAGGCCTCAGCACACTTTCAATTGTAAACATAGCATCAGCAAAGGCAAAAAGTCAGGGGGCAACCATGCCAAGGAGGCATTTCCTTACACCGTGTACCCCAGTGCTTGCATTCCTGTGTGGGACCTTGTGTGATGATGGTTTAAGGGGGTGTATGGGTTTGTGCAATGGGCATGCTTTGGTGATGGGTGTCCATGCTTTGTAGTTGCATGCAGGGCTTGGTGTTGGGATGTGTGGATTGTGATGTTGGGACATTTGTGAGGAGTAGGAGTGATGGGGGTGAGGGTGGGGGTATGTGATATCATGCAGGTAGGGTGGGGGATGTAATAGTTAAGATTTGACTTATCAGAGTCCATTCCTCCTGCTACTCCTGTGAGGCCCTCAGGATGCAGAATCGCCAAGACCTGCTCCTCCCATGTTGTTAGTTGTGGGGGAGGAGGTGGGGGTCCGCCGCCAGTCCGCTGAACCGCAAGGTGGTGTCTTGAGACCACGGAACGCACATTCCCCCGTAGGTCGTTCCACCTCTTCCTGATGTCATCCCGATTTCTTGGGTGCTGTCCCACTGCGTTGACCCTGTCCACTATTCTTCGCCATAGCCCCATCTTCCTTGCAATGGAGGTGTGCTGCACCTGTGATCCGAATAGCTGTGGCCCTACCCGGACGATTTCCTCCACCATGACCCTGAGCTCATCCTCCGAGAACCTGGGGTGTCTTTGCTGTGCCATGGGGTGGTGTGGGTGATGTGTGGGGTGGTATGTGTGGTGATAAGTGTGCTGATATGTAGTGGGGTGAGGTGCGTGGAAGTTATGTGGGTGATGGTGTTGTGTGCCTGTGGATGCTAGTATTGTTGATGGTGGTGTCTCTCTCTGTGCTTCTTTCTCAATTGTGCTCGTAGGGGTTTGTGGGTGATGTGGATGTGTGTTTTATATTGTATTGGGTGTGTGGGAGTGGTGAGTGTATGTGTATCAGGTGTGTGTATTTTGAATTGTCCAATGTGGTAGTGTTTTGTAAATGAGTGCATATTTTTAGCGCGGCGGTGTGTACCGCCAATGGAATACCGTGGTTGAAAGACCGCCGCGTGGCTTCGTGTGTCGTGATAGTGTGGACGTATTTCTGTTGGCGTGACGGTGGAGGATTTGTTTTCGCCAGTTTATCACTGACCTTTATTGTGGCGGACTTGTGTGGGTGTCTGAATATTGGCGGATTCCATGCTGTGGGTCATAATGGCTGTGGGGGATTTCCGCAGGCGCGGCGGTGTGTTGGCGGTCTTCTGCACGGCGGTAAGCGGCTTTTACCGCCAATGTTGTAATGACCCCCTCTGTCTTTCCATACATTCTTCAACTGAAAGTAACTTTCCCGCACATTCCTCAAACTAGAAGTATCACCCAAGTGGCAGAGCTGTGAACATTATCACTTGCCATGGTAGGCAGGGGCAGACAAGTGTTGGCCACAAACCCGTACACACTACATCCATGAAAGTAATGTGCTCCTAATAGCTTTCATCTAATTTTAGCACTCGATAAGGCCAAGGTACATAGAGGAAAGAATATAGCTAATTCAAAGTGAATGAATACAGATTGCATAAGAAAAAAATATTACCAAAGAACCTCAAACGTTTTCAGGAGAGGTTGTAATGGACAGGAAGACAGATACAGGTATCCATCAGCAAAAGATAGAGGAAAAATGTATTCCAATGGATACTTGTTTGACCTCTGCAAGGTGAAAACATGTCTAAGGCCTACCAATGCAGCTCATGTGTACAGTTTTAAACTGCCAGTTCAACCTGCCAAAATAATCCTTTTGCCAGGCCTACACCTTAATTTTCAATACATATAAGTACCCACTAGGATAGGCCCTATACAGCCCGCAGGGCTATGCATTGTATTTAAAAGGTTGGACACATACTTTTAAGTTTTACATGTCCTGGTAAAGCGTTTTTCCTTATTGCAAGGTCTACCCTCCCATAGGATAACACTGAATTACCTTATTACATTTAATAAGCGGTGCCATTTGTGTGGGATCAAGTAGGAATTTCATGTGTGGTGTCCAAGAAATTGTAATTTAAAACCCTCTTTAATGGTAAAATTGGATTTAAGTCACAATTCTGAAAATGCCACTTTTAGATAGCTGGCATTTTCTTGTCCTACCCATTTGGTGCCTGTATCCTGTTTTCTATTGTATATTCCTCCAAGACATTATCACAATAGAAGACCTGGGTGTTGGCAGGATAGGCATTACTGACCTGAAAGAGGGTGAGGAGATATCACGTGTCACAACTGCACTTTAAAGTCACTGCCTCAGCTCATACACAAATAACGTCACACTAGCCTACTGTGACTGTTGACAGGCTGGGACCAGGGCAGGGGGGCTGAAATTTTGAAACACCCCTATGGGGGCAGAACTCCAGAAGCTTGTCCCATTTCAAACCTAGCAACAGGTGTAAAAGTAGACCACTCAGGCCGGTGTTCCAGATCACTTCTAGAGCCGAGAAAGACTCAGAAGAAGGCCATTTATGCTGCCCTACTGCTGGGAGGACGGGTTGACCTGCTCCTTGAAATTAGAACCACCAGAGTAACTCCAAGGGCTAGCTGACTGGCCTCCTGTTCTGAGCCACAGGGAAATAAGCTTCTGAGACATGTCCTGGATCTGACCAGCTGTCCAGACTCAACAGGGCCTGTCTATATCATCATGCTAGTCACTACTGGGGTGAGTCTCAATCCCCAAGAAATGCCTCCCCCCAGGTCCTGGACCCTTGGCTGGCATCAGAGTGTCCTTCTCCTGGCCCAACTGTGGGTCCACTCAGAACAGATGCAGAGTGACAACTTGATGCAAAGCAAAGCAGGACCTCACATCACAGCCCTAGCAGCTCCTCATTAGAACTGACGCAAAAAGACGCAACACCCCACATCAAGGACATAAGATACATTTATCAGTGGGACTAACGTGTCAAAACACGCCTCACTCCTCAAAATAGTTCGGAAAATATTCTCTCCTACATATATGCCAAGGTCGACCACAAAGCCACCTGGCAAATGAGAAGCAATAGTACCCCTCACATGTCAGATATGTAGCAGATCTGTCTCTCATCAAATGGGTCCCAAAGCCGCATGGAAGTTCCTTGTTTGCCAACTAACTTAACTCATCTTCATCCATTTGGAAAACAGTTGATTTATCACAGCTGAATGTTTCTTTACCTAAGTAATGTGCCAACAACTGTTCTTCAATTCAGCCTTCTTTAGATCAACTCACATAAACACCTAAAGCTATTGTATAAAGTCAAACTGTAAATGGAGCAAAACTATCTTAAACTTAGTGCCACTGAGACAGAACAACCTCAGGTTGGTAAAACCTTTGAGTATTAGTATAACACACACCATGTGGCCTACAATCTTGGGAGAGCTTTCCCTCTTTCCCGCTCTCAGTTTGAAACATTCACAAACAGGTGGATGAGCTTCACACTTGCTCAGACCTCAAAGCTAAAATAAGCTTCCCCCACGCCTTCAAGAGCATTCACTCCCATCTAACCTAAACAAAGGCAATATAAACCGACCTGTTAACTCAGTTAACTATGTAAACTCTGTTAAATTTAGTATCTGTGCTCTTTTGATCTTCTTCCTCTAAATGTTCTCTAGTGCCAAGATGTTGAAGGCGAACAAGCCCTTAAACTTCAATCAACCAAACAATGAATGAAACCTAATGGGTTCAAGTCTAAGTAACCTATCCGCCTCCATGGAATGATGCAGAGAACACCCAAAGACAATGTAACTGTTTTCATTAGGTTAAATAAAGACAATTTTACGAACAAAAGGTGGAACCTTCAAGAGCAGGGCTAGCTTGTGGAAAGATATACAGGGAGACTTACACCTAGGTCTTATAACACAGTACAAGCTTTGCACACAGTAGAGCAAGCGGTTAGGTAACCAATTTTTGATGAACAAGAACAGAGAGTCTTAAAGGCCCTATTAAAAAAGTTTGAGCCATATTAAAATTCAAAAGAGGAGGAAAACTTGTGTAGGATAGCCTCAGAAGAATAGACCTTTAAAATAATGCAAGATAATGGGCATTCAAAATAAGGAGTCCAACTTTGTTTAAAGTAGTAATAGAGACAGATCTGCCAAGCACACCTTTACTGTTCCCACTTTAAGCCCTTCCAGTGAAGAACAGTAACAGGAAGGAAGGGGCAATGAAGCTGAAAATCCCACTCCAGCATGAATGGTTACCCCAGAGGCCACTGGAGAAAAATCCATGAAACCCAACAAAGAACACGATTTGTGATTGACATTGGTGGGCCCAACTGATGACTAATGGAGAAATTCTCAGTCAATGCCCCAAGATGAATTAATGTTCCCTTCAGATGAGACTAATATTCCATGGTCCAGAGCCCGGACCCACAGGGGTGTGGAATTTAACAAAATATTTACTTGCCCATGGGACAGGTTGCTTCATAAACCTACTTTTCCTATAACAAAAGCCACTTGTCCCTTTGGTGCCATGAAGTGTGACAACAAATTATGCTGGTAATCTCAATATATAGGGGCTCTGATAATACCCTTCCTCATTATGCAAGGGCTCAAACTGTTGGAGGGTTTGAATACTAGCAAATCCCTTATTCTTCTACCTTTCCACAGATGTACATACTGAGGCTTTAGGTAGCAGTAAACAATATTTCCAGGTTTGGAATGCCCTTTTGAGTCTGTGCAAACCTATAACTTCCATGTTTCAGGGGTTTTTACCAGCTCTTCTCTATTTTTATTCCATACTGTGCAAGCTTGGAAATTTATTCCTGACGTGGGGAAAAAAGTAATTGGAGGAAAGTAACTTGTAAATGCTCAATGGATTTTTGCATGAGCAAATCTAGACATACATATTTGCTTGAGCTAAAATGTAGTTTGCAAATATTTTACAGGAGTACCATTTCCTGGTCTACTTCTGTAAATTCTTGGTAGTTCATGAGTCATAAATCTGCACTAATGCAAGGACATATGCGATGGGTGCACTTTTGCGACTTGCTTTAAGAATTGGGCCCCTAATTAGGTCTGGTGTTAACCAAGACTTTTTGATTTTATTACAATTCTGCCTCTCCTTCTATTGACTAGCTTCACTCTGAGGGACAGCATTGTGCTCTTTCACAAGGAGCACATTGGCACACTAAGTACTTTTGTTTATGCCAGGAACTACTGTGGCAATGTATGCCTTTTGAGACCAAACATTTTATTTTTTATTTTGCCAATGTTTGTTATAATAGTGAGGGCCTCACAGCTCCCACAACAATAAAGTTTTACAAAAACCATGTCAAAACAAAACATGCATTGACAAAACCAAAAGGCTGCTGACCAATGTCGAACCTACTGACTTTGACAATGCTTGTTTATTTTCTTGTTTCTCATAATCGTGTTGAAACTGGTTACACATCATAACATTTTACTAAATGATGCTTCAAAGAAATGGTACCTAAAATTTCAAAGCAGCTTAGCAAAAAATGTTTTTTCCTCATTGCATTTTTTTAATGAACGTTTTGATTTTCAAATCAGTGACCTCAATATTGCTTACAGGTTTCTACAAATATTTGCATCTAATCAGAGTGCATTCTGGGAGCATTATACGTAGTCTCATATTGTTCAACTTTGCAAATGTATGTACACATTATTATACTTGAGATACTATCAGTAGTGCTGTTTGAGCCTAAATTCCCACAGCGTACACTCACCCTAACAATAAAGGCCTTGCATTAATGAACCATCACTACAAGTTCGAACAGCAACAATACAGGGACACAAATGTTACCTTTACTATCGACACTGCCCTTCCCTCGGCCATAATGTGGTGCAGTAAACTGGCAGCCAAAGGGTGTGTGCTGCCGGGGATTGGGCCTACATGTTTCGAGGACAAAATAAATATAAAAACTGGTTGGCCTCAACCCCATACAAAATGTTCTGGGGTCATACTATAGGAATTCCACACCCCTGTTGTGTTGTTGCCCAGCATGAGTGGGCCTACCCCTTCTCCACTCTCCCCCTTTTTTTAGTCCATTGTGCACTGCCTTTGTGAAAATTATTCACTCTACACTAGATGAGGAAAATGATCCTCTGGATATTATAGAAGACTGCACGAATGAACCCCAGTTTCTGCTAGCGATCACCAAGAACCCAAGTTTTGGTACGGGTTAACAAGATCTCAACTGAGTGAGGGACCATAACTGTTAAAGGATGTCCCATCACTATGCCTTCACACTGTGTGAGGCTTTGACCAATTTCTGCTACTGCACACAGACAACCGAGTGAGGCTGCTGCAACTGGGTCCAAAGTAGCTGAAAAATATGCTACTGGTCGGTTTAATCCTCCATGATCCTGTGTCAGGACAAACAAAGAACATGCATCACGTTCATGACAAAACAGAACAAAAGGCTTTGTGTAATCAGGCATACCTAAAGCTGGAGCCCTGCACATGCTCTCCTTTAACTCAGTGAATGCCTTCATTTCTTTCTCTGACAGTACAATGACGTCTGGCCCATCCTTACCGGTCAGTCTCACCAATGGCAAGGAGATGACTGAGAAATTTGGGATTCACTGACGACAGTAGCCCACCATTCCCAGAAACATCCTAACATCTCTCCATGTCGTTGGGGGATTCATCTGTAACAGGGCAGTCACCCTCTCCCTGGATAACTTCCTCAACCCTTTCTCAATTTGATGACCTAAGTATTTCACCTCTTTCTGACAATATTGAAACTTCTTTGGGGACACTTTGTGCCCGTTCTTTCCCAAATGGTTCAGTAAGGCAATCGCATCATACTTCCACTCGTCCCTCGTTTTGGATGCGATCAACAGATCATCAATGTACTGCACTAGAGTCGATTGAAAAGGCAATTCCAATGACTCCAAATCCTTCTTCAGTATCTGATTGAATATGGAAGGTGATTCCGAAAACCCTTGGGGAATTCAACACCAATTGTAAACCTTATCCAGGAATTTGAAACTGAAAAGAAATTGGCTGTCCTCATTAAGAGTTACAGAAAAGAACGCTCGGGACAAATCAACCACTGTGAACCACTCTGCATCACATGGAACCTGGAACATAATAACAGCTGGATTTGGCACCACTGGGAAACATTTCACTATTATGTTGTTAATCTTTCTCAAGTCTTGGACAATTCAAACTTTACCACAGGGCTTTCTCAACCCCATTATTGGTGAGTTACACGGACTGCTCATCACTTCTTTCAAGGCTACCAGTTTCACAAAGTCTGCAATTAACTGCCCCATCTTTATAAGGACATCTTGTGCCATATGGTACTGCGGTACCTGGGGGAACACAGCATTTGGCTTCACACTGACTTTAACTGGTTCTACTCCTTTTATCAGTACTACTTCCTTTCCTGTCAGATCCAACACTTTCTCCTCATCTCCTTCATCGTCATTGTTTGTCTGAACCTCAATCCCCTCATTTGAATATGTGATAGAACACCTTGTTTTGCACAACAAGTCTCTTCCCAGTAGGGACACGGGACTCAAATCGCAAACCACAAATCTGTGCAATCCCTGAAAGGTGCCAAGCTCAACCTGAACCGGATCTGTAATCGGGTTAGTCAGGAGCTGATTAGCCACTCCTACTACCTTGACTGTATGTCCCAAAAGGGGCAATTTCTGAATCTCTGCACTTCTGACTGTAGAGCGTGTAGCTCCCGTGTCAATCAAGAATGAGACCTTGTGACCCATTACCTTCCCCTGAACATCAGGCCCTTTCTCATCTACTTCTAGGGATGCTGAAAGCCTACACCCCTCACTATCTGAACTCTCATCCGACCATTCATCATTTATTCCATTCTCACCACGTAATGGGAACTGTTGTACTGCGTAACTTTGACTCATTCTTTGACCTGTGACCTGTTGAGGAATCATCACCTGTTGCTGTTCCATTGGCGCTAAGGGCAATTGCATTTGCTGTCTAGGTACCATAGGAACCTGCTGTTGCATTTGATGCATCTGCATCGGTTGTACACGCAGCATCTGCTGCATGGGTTGGAAACCCTGCATCTGAATCATGTTACTCTGAAAGTTCGGATTAGGACCTCTCAACCTTGGTCCCTTCACGTTTTGAAATGCACTGACATCATTGCTTTGTTGAACGACACCCTCCTGCACCATCATCGGGCACTCCCGCTTCCAATGTCCAACGCCTCCACAAGCATGACAAGGTAACATCTTCTTTATCCCCTGTACATCGTTTTGAACGACTATAGTATTCAAGTCTGTGCTTCTGTTCACAAAACCTCTGCGATCTCTGCCTCTCACTTGCACCTGAAACATCCTGTTTCCTTGCAGCTGTTGCAACATCTGTTGTAGACAACCTCCTTGCGTACCTGACTGTGCTGCCTTAATTTGCATCACCATCTCTTTCTCCTTCAACTTTCTCTGCTTCAACTCAATCTCGTCACTACAGTATTTCGCATACTGCAACACCTCGTCAGTTGGCTTTGCTTGCCAACAGATCAAATGATTCTTGACCATCTCAACCCTTCAATAAATCTGAACACAAGGTGATTCATGTCCTTCGCTTCAACAACCTCTGTACCGCTGTAGTTCTTGAACGCTTTCAACAACCTCTCATAATAGGCATTTATCAACTCTTTGGGTTCCTGTGCTGTCCGGTCAATTTTTTGCCAATCAACATTCTGCGGTGAAACTCTCTGCTTCAAGAACTCAATCAACTTATAGTGGTATCTCATCACCTCAGGAGACGGCGCTCCTGTGACTCTTTCCCTTGCTGGTTCCGCGGTCAGCCAATCCACACGCCTCTTGCACTCAAGCCACAAATCGTCCGGAACTATGATCTCAAAGAGAGTATTCAGGTCATCCCAGAGACATTTTGCAAGCTTCACAAACCTATCCGTTTGCTGATACCATTCTATTGGTTTTTCCCTCAACCTGGGAAAGTCCTTTGTAAATGACAGGATATCACCTCTGATCCACAGCACATTGACAAGATCCCCTCCAGCCGTCTCTCTCATCGGCAACATTTTCACTGCACCTACATCCTGTGAGGCTTTGGCTGGTTGCTCTATGACATCACTTTTCCTCTTGTCTCTTTTCTTCGCCCATCTGCCTTCCCATTTCTCTAAGGCTCCCCAAACTTGTGCACTCTGCACTATTTCTTTAAGATGTGCCTTCATCCCAGTAGACCTCATGTGTTCAAAATCTTTAGGCTCAAAGTCCAATCTGTCTCTTCAGATGTTTAGTACTTTCTAAGTCTATTCCATATTTATCTGCCAAATTTGCCAAACTCTGGTGCACCCTGCTCACTTCTTTGGTTATTTTTGGACACAAATACCTCAATTCTGCCTCCGTGTATGATTCTAGTCTGTTCACTCCCATGCTCCCTTCAACTAGTTCATTTGCCTCCATTCCCAACCTCACAAAATTCAGGTACTCTTCCCCTTTTGGCCTTCCTGCTGCTACAGGATTAGTCTGTGGTGAATTCAACTTGTCTTCGCCTGTGCATACAATGGTACTGCTGGACCAACTGTAATGGTCAAGGATATGGTGGCTGGCGGCTGCCTATTTCCCAAAACCTGTGGAGCATTAACTCCCATATTCTGGTTTATTACTGGTGCTATGGCTGACTGCGGTCCGGTGACGGAAGTGTAATTCGGAATTATCTGTTGCTGTGCCTGAGGCAGCAAAGGTGGAGTTGGCTCGGTCTGAATCAGCTTTTGTCCCATATATGCTGGCTCTGACGGCACCATCATATTTGTTGTAGTCTCTAAGATCGGGACATCAGGGTAAAGCCTCTGAACCTGCGGTGGATGCAGCTGAGATTGCATCTCTGGAGCAGTGGACATACTAATACTACTCTGCACCGGAACTGGTGTGGAGACAGGACTAACCTGAACCGGATTTTCTGTCACCTTGTTCTGAGTTGAACTTACAGGGCCTGTACTTGTACTCTGTCTGTTGTCATCTATTGTATATGGCGGTGGTTGGTCGTTCAGTAACTGATTAAGGAACTCATCATCGTCTGAGTCATCCATTTCTGACCAGGGCTTCCTAGCCTCTTTGTCTTTAGAAGAACTTCTGTCAGTCTTACAAGTAGCTTTTCCCCCTTTGTTTTCATTTTCTTGAGCTATTGCTGGAAACATCCTAATTCCGTCTATTGTTTCTCTCCTCCAGACTCTCTGTGCACTATCCCACCTAGCCTCCATTAGTGTCTTTTCTGCCTTCCTCATTCTCCTCTCAAATTTCTGTTGCTGCTGTCGTATTGCCATCAGTTCCCAGATTGCTAGCGCCTCAAACTGTGCTGGCCTTGGAGGTGGCTTTAGCTCATTTAACACCCTCCGCAAATTTTCCAAAAGCCTGTTGAATGTTCCGTGCTCCGGAAACGCCAAACACCCTTCTTTCTCTGTCGCACTGCATCATTGTTTTAGCCAAAGACATGGCACGACTCCACTTTCCTCCATTACGGCATAAGCCGGTATATCCTCTGGCAGTGTAACCTCTCCTACACTCGCAGTAATGTATGTATCTCCCCTCAAAGCTCTCTTTAAAGCCTTGAAAAACTTGATTTTTGCATCTTTTATTTTGTTCACAATCGAATCAGGAAGTAAGTTTAAATCCCAGAACTCTCTTCGCCTACCTTCTCAACCAATTGCCTCTCACGGACAGGCTGCCAATCCGAGCGCGACCCTTTTCACTAACCGACCTATCCCAGCGCGGCTCCAATTATGTTACACTCACACACACTGCAGCTGACAAAGTCTTGCGGCTTGACTTCCTCACTCTCCGCTCACACAAAAACTAATGCAATATATTGCGAGCACCATCAAAAACTCAGATTTGCTGGTTTACTACAGGAAAGGGTAACACAGTCGCTTCAGAATTTTACAGAGATTTTGCTTAGCCTCTGCCGCTACTCTCTCCTTCTCAGATCCCGCACTCGCAAGCAAAATTTGACCCGCAAATTTTACTCTCGACTTGTCAATGGGTCGTTCTAGTGCACTTTAGAACTCACCAAATCCCCATCGAAGTTTTCATTTACTCACGTTGAGTCAAACTCGACTCGTCAACCACGCCTGATTGGCCTATTAAACCGTGCAAATTACAACATAAACCAAGTGTCTCATACACTTAGCAATATACTCCGGAGTCTTAGACCACGCAGGGTCCGTACATCACCAACAACCACGTGGACAATTTTTTAGCACGAAGCGCCACACTCACATGAAGTTCGACGACTTCCCTACTCTCATACTGCTGAGTACGCACACTCCTACTAAAACATTACCTGGCCTAAAATTCTCACAAACCTCACAATTCACCTGCAGTATGCATAGGCTCTGCAAGCACAAACCCTACTTCATTCACACTATCACTAGAACGCTGACAACATACCCAACTCACTTTGGCAGGCTCCGAGATTCCGGGAAAGTAATTCGAGAGTTAGGGACACATCATCTCTCCAATTTGAATCATCGAAAAAGAATAATTTTCCCAAACCCAATTGTTCGAATACACCTAGCTTACTTCCAAGCTACGCTCATCAACTTCTACCAGACCTTCGGACCCTTTGAACCAGCAATCTTATCAAACAGTCCTGGGGCCCCAAAGGGCCAAACTATTACCTCTGCCACCAAAAACTGATAGCGAGTCAGAACCTTGATAAGTAAACTGACAAGGAGACACGCCTAGGCCGATGAACCTTTTGACCATGTTCGGAGACTTCCCAGAACGAGATATCTTTTTGACATCACAATCAATATGACAATAAGTCAATCAATACTCGCAATACCTAATCAACAAGTTAATCAATAACATTCAATAAGACTCGATAAAGTGAACACACCATGACCTTTCGGCCAATGAATAACCACACAAATCTAATTAAGTGTTAGGATATTTATTTCCTTATTTGTTACAATCTAATAGTCATTTCCGCTGATCTCATTAGCAATCAATCTCATTAGTAACTCTTCAAACTTGTAATTAGAACACACTTAATCAATTCATAGAGACACTTATTCAGCATTATCACATCATTAATAAGAAGCATTTTAGCAAAGTCTCAGTTGTGCAAAATTCAACAAAGCAAGAACCCAGTCATTTGTCTATTTGCGTCAGATTTTAGTGAACACCTTAACTAACCTCGAATTAGCATCAGCATGTTGGGCTTCATGCAAAACAATTTAGCAAACAAAAATTTGGAAAACATCTAGCTATGGCCTCTATCAAAAGAGCAGTTGGTATCTAGAAAGAAAAGGCAAACAGACAATTACAATTTTCATCAGATAGTTACCCCTCGAAATGAGTCAGCAAACAGCGTCAGTCTTCATCCTCAGGACATCAGTCGATTCACCATCAGCAAGGATAGGACAGGGCAAAGTCTCAGTATGGCATAGCTACGAATAAGGCTTTTCCCTCACATTGAGGTGAAGTAAGTATCAGGTAAGGATTCAATAGAGGATGGTTAAGGTATCAGAAGAATAAACAAAAAAAGTCTCAAAAAAAATAATGGCAAAAGTATAGCTCGTTGGAATGTCCAGTAATGGCCGATTTCTATTCGGGTCATGCTGTTATATCAAAACTGTCGAACTAGTCCTTAATTCCTCATTGGATCAAATTTGGTGCATCATTATCTCTGTCCAATATTTCTCCATGCACCTTACTAGATTTTCCACAAAACACAGTTCTCATTCAGTTGATTGGCCCATGTTGTTGACGTCTTCATCAGTAGGAATGTCAGGTAAGAAAAGTTACACTTTACGCTCCAGTCAGTAGTCCCATTGTCTTCTCCTAGTCTAGACAGCCTTGTACCTGTTACGGATTACACTGTTGCATTCGGCAAGAATGTCTCCTTGAGCAAGTCGGGTCCCATGAGAAAGAATTTACTACGGCTACACACATATCTCTAGCTTCTGGAAACGTACAGCTTCGTGTCCTTAAGGAAAACAGCACATTGCACTTTAGAAAAACACAGTTTAATATGAGATCAGGCAGCTAGGCCCAGACTCTCGCTAACTAAGGCCTAGTGATTAATTTAGCAAAACCGAATACATAATTCTAATAAAGATATGCTAATACAAATTCAGAACGTTAGTACATGATTTATGCATCATTAATAACTTTCATTTACACATTTTCTATGCAGCTTCTTTACAGAACATATTGCAGCTTTTCATGTTAATGTTAATTTTAAAAGACACACTCCAACAATAGAAGGGAGCCAAATTAAATTGCCACACCATGAGCGTAAAGGTGACTAATCAGAACAATTAGACTGGTCTGGTTTCGCCTTTGCATAGTAATAAAAAAAATAAACAAGCACAATTGCGTTGTGTAAAACCTTCAATTTGCGAAGGAGCATTTGGAAAAACAATAGAATAAAACTGGTAGTCATGAAAGGCGCTCGAGTACTGCCCAGCGAGATCGCACTGCCTACGAAATAAAGAGAAATAGTACTCCAGAAACCATACGGAAAACATGGATCCTCGTATGATTTCAGTAGTTGGCCGGTGTTCTCGAGGAGGGCTAAACACCGGAAAAGGCATGATGTATGCATGCATTTCACAAATGAAATCAAGCAAATTTTAAAAGGCAAGCCCACGAACCGGCAAAAATGATTGACGTGACATGGGCGTGGTTAAAAGACCACAGAGAGATTACAACGGGGCTAGAGCACTTGTGCGCTCAAACTTAAAATTCATTCAAACCAAGGCCCCTTTCTCGTTTTGAGCAGAAGTATTTTCAGGCTGTAAGATTTTATTACATAGAAAGCTATCAATTAACCCTTCAATTTTATTACAAAAACATTTCTCAAGTAAAAATCATGGTAGAGTTGAGAATTGAAAGGAGAGTATAGGGAGAATGTTAATTTTACCAACAGAGGCTATACAAATTTTACAAATAGAAAGGTTACTCCACTCTGCTACTATATTTTGTATGTTATTTATTAGAAGTTTGAAATGTAGTTTCTATTTGTCTTCTAACTACTCATAAATCTAGATCGCTAGGTACTTCTGTGGGGAATTGTTATAATTAAATATCTGGAAGCAGATACGTGGAGAATTTAAATAAAGGAGTTTATGTTTTTGCCTTATTATTATTGTAATTCAAACCTTTGAAAAATTAGAAATTAAATGAAAAAGAGGTTCTATAGACTGTTTATCTACTATTGTACATACCACTTAGTCATCTGCAGGCAGCTTAGGTTTTAGGGAGCCTTGAGCAATGATTTTAATTGCTGAGGCTGCTCTTATTGCTTTTTTCCCTTTTTTAATCTTTTTTCATTATAAGATAATCAGGTATACAAATTCATAAATTCAAGCATTCATCATATTAAAAAACAAGAGAGGTGACATTGAGACTTCATTCATTAGTGAATGTAAAATATTAAAAATTACGAAATAATGAAGTGCCTCATCTTACTCTACTTCTTCATCATGACCAATTTCCCCAGTAAGACTCCAAATACCTTTGGCTTTATTCCCTGCCCCCAGACTCTGAGCATATGTCTTTTCTAGCCTCCTAACCTGATCCATTTTGGTAATCCAGGTCTCGAATGTGGGGGGCCTCTGGGAAATCTATTTTTGCAAGACCAAGAACTTGGCTACTAGTGTTTGCGCGTCAGAGCCTTAATAAGTAAAATTACAAGGAGACGCGTTTAGGTTGATGAACCTTTGGACCACGTTCGTGGACTTCCCAGTACAAGATATCTTCTTGGCATCACAAATCAATAGATCAACAATCCAATCAATAGTCGCAGTAATTAATCAACAAGCTAATCAATAACATTTAATATAAATCAATAAGTTGAACACGCCATGACCTTTCAGTCATTAATAGCCACACCAATTTAGTTGTGAACACCTCAACTAACATCAAATTAGCATCAGCAACTTAGAAAACATTTAACTATGGCCTCTTTCAAAAGAGCAGTTGGTACCTAGAAAGGAAAGGCAACCAGAAAATTACAATTTTGCATCAGATAGTTACCAATACAACAGATCAGCAAACAGCGTCAGTCTCCGTCATCAGGACATCAGTCGATTCCCCCATCAGCAGAGGTAGGACGGGGCAAAGTCTCAATATAGCATAGCTAAAGAACAGGATCTTCCCTCGTATGGAGGAGAAGTAAGCATCAGGTAAGAAAACAGGCAGAGGGTGGTTTAAGGTAATAGGAAGAATAAACGTCAAAGTCTCAAAAGAATGGCCTAATTTCTCCTTGGGTCGTGCGGTTAAATCAAAACTGACTAATCTGCCATTAATTCCTCATTGGGTAATAATTGGTGCATCATTATCACTGTCCAATAATTCTTCCCGCACTTCACCAGAATTTTCCACAAACAACAGTTCTCGTGTTGGTGATTGGTCCACGTTATTGATGTCTCCATCGGTTGGAATGTCAGGTAAGGAAAGTTACACTTTGCGCTCCAGTCAGTGTCTCCATTGTTTTCTCCTACTCCAGGGAGCCTTGCACCTTTTATGAATTACACTGTTGCATTCAGCAAGAATGTCTCATTGAGCAAGTCGGGTCTCATGAGAAAGAATTTACTACGGCTACACACACAACTTCTGGAAAAGTACAGCTTTGTGTCCTTCAGGAAAACAGCTCATTGCACGTTAGAAAAATGCAGTTTAATATGAGACCAGGCAACTAGGCCCAGACTCTTGTTCAGCTAAGACCTATTAATTAATAATCAAAACTCTCTAATTATATTATGCTAATACAAATTCAAAACATTAGTGCATAATTAATTCAGAATTAACAGCTTTCATTAGTCTCCGTATACATTGGTAGCCACTCCCCGTGGGCACAATTCAAACGTGTGCATTATTTTCTATGTTAACACACTTTTTATGCAGCTTCATTACACAATATATTGCAAGCTTTTCATGTTAATATTGCTTTAAAATGACACACTCCAACACTAGCAATCCAATGAAATATAATTGCTGTTATCACAAGCCCAGTCAACAATAGATAGGGCTGATACCAAACAAAGTTCTCAGCACGTCTGGTTTAATGCATACCTGCAGTTTGTTGTTCATGAAGCAAAAGATCTTATTCCAAAAAATCAAGCAATCTTTGGCAAAGAAAGCCAACATGGGCCCAGTCCCCTATGGGGTGATTACATCTAAAACACCTGGCCGAAACAACCGGGAACATTTGCTGTAAGTGATTTGGAGTGTAATGTAATGCTCATTTTGCATAAAACGGCATGCAGTAGAAGTTAGCTCGACGCATGGCTTTGTAAGACATAGGGGCTCATTCTGAGCCCGGCGGGCGGCGGGAGCCGCCCGCCTGGAGGGAGCCGCCAAATGATCGCACCGCGGTCAAAAGACCGCGGCGGCCATTCAGACATTTCCTCTGGGCCGGCGGGCGCTCTCCAAAAGAGCGCCCGCCGGCCCAGAGGAAATGCCCCTGCAACGAGGACGCCGGCTCAGAATTGTAGTTGCAGGGGTGCGACGGGTGCAGTTTGCACCCGTCGCGTATTTCAGTGTCTGCATTGCAGACACTGAAATACACAGTGGGGCCCTCTTACGGGGGCCCCTGCATTGCCCATGCACTGCAGGGGCCCCCAGGGGCCCCGCGGCACCCCCTACCGCCATCCTGTTCCTGGCGGTAGGGGGTGTCAGAATCCCCATGGAGGATTCCCCCGAGCAGCGGGAAGTCGGCGGGAGACCGCCGACTTTCCGCTTCTGACCGCGGCTGAACCGCTGCGGTCAGAATGCTCATGGGAGCACCGCCAGCCTGTTGGCGGTGCTCCCGTGGTCGGTGGCCCTGGCGGCCACCGGCCGCCAGGGTCAGAATGACCCCCATAGAGTTGAACCTGAACCAGCCTATAAAATTGAGCTTCGCCTTCCCCTTGCGAAATGGAATCAAACACCGGTCGAGCAATAGTATTATGTAAGTACCAGCACAATATCCAATACCAGTTTCACAAACCTGTAAGTGTTTTAACAATATGCTCCTTATTAATGTACTCTTTTATACCACTTAATGAATCGGAATGTAAGAGAGCACTGGGTCGATTGGAATATTAGTGTGGTCTGTCACTATCTGTCTCCATGTTTTAATCTGACAGGCTAATACAACATTTTCAAATCTCTGGTATCCCACTCTAGCCCATTTTTTGATAATATTGTGCTGCAAATGTAGGCCTCTTAGTCTGGATTCAATTAGTGGCATCAGAAGATGCGGCAGGGAAACAAAATCCTCTTGAATTTGTGAACATTTTTTAACAAGTAAATTAGGGAATTTATAGTGGGATCTTTTGGGCAACTTTGGTATTTTCAAAAATGCAGGCAGCTGCAACCCAGCCTCCACAAGTATTTTCTGCAGGTAGAAATAGCTTGAAGTCACACTTTCTACAGCAACCCGATTTTACCAATCTAAATATGCTGCCTGATAATATTTACGCATGTGCAGAAGTGCTAATCCTCCGTCTTCAATAGAGAGCTGAAGGGTGGCAAGTTTTGTGCGTGTTTTTTTGCCTTGCCATATAAACTTCTGAATCATCTAATCAATTTAGGAGAAAAACCTTTGTTTGACAGCAGTCGTACCATTTGAGAAACTAAAAATAGATAAGGGTAAAATAGAGATCTTGATTATTGCTATTCGTCCTATTAGAGATAATGGGAAATGATTGCAATTTTTCAAGCAGGAACATGCCTTTTTCAGAGGGGCCGTATAATTCAGTTCATATAACTCCAAGAAATCATGCGTAACAAAGATTCCTAAATATCATATGTGGCGAGTGTCTGAATAATGTTATTGCTTCTCTCTGGGTAATATTTCAGATGAGCAATGAAACAAGGTTTCGGTTTTAGCCTGGTTAATTTTTTAACCCCCGATGTCTAAAAAGGACCAGTCTTTTACTGGAGTGTTCTGGACATTTAGGGCTGTTCCTGCTAAATAGAGCACAATATCATCTGCAAATAGTTAAAGCTTTGGGACTCAACATAGTGGCAACTAAATTGGCGGGTCCTGTCTAATGGCCGATACCTTTAGATCCACAAACAAGGAAAAAAGAACCAACGACATCAGGCAGCCATGATGCATGCCTCTAAGAATTGGGATAGATCCAATTATCTGTGAATTTATCATGATCTTCGCCTCAGCTTTTTTATATAGATTGAACAACAGCCCAATCAGTTTAGCGGAAGCCGAAGTGTGAAAGGATCGTAAACAGGACGCCTTTTCAGCATCTAGCATTTTTGTAACAGATTTCATTCTGTTAACTGAGAAATAGTTGATGGCTTGAACAAGAAACTTTGTATTGTTGGAAATAGACCTACCTGGCAAAAAGCCAATTTGATCCCTATGTACTACTAATGCAGCTGCAGAGGCGAGTTGTAGTGCCATAATTTTAGCAACACGCGTGTAGTCTGCGTTTAGCAGACTTATCAGGTGATAGAAGCCCGATAGCTGGGAGGCTTATCTTTTTTAGGGTTGCTCACTATAACAGCTTCGGTGAAGGGGGGCGTGGCTAACCGCCCAAGATGGCGTCGTCTAATTGCGGCGGTCCTGGTCCGGGCTTGCCGAAATCAACAAATCCGTAACAAAATGAGACCATCCATGGACGAGGAACCAACAACCTCCCTTGATTGCTAGAAGAACACTAAATGGAGCAACAATAAGCTCCCGGTCGACATTGTGCAGGCATTGATGGGCTGAGAGAGAAGGCGGGCCTAGCGAGCGGATGATCGCGATCGGATGAAGCGGCCGCGAAACGGGTGGCGTACTGAGGTGAGTTGGGGGCTTGACGAGGGCACTGTCAGGATCGTTACCGACCAAGAAGAATCTGGGCTGTGGCGCCGTGGGCCTATACTGCTCCCGGGTGCCCGCTCCGCCTCTCCCCTTACTCCCCTGCAGTATGCTGTGAAAGCCTGGCACAGAGGGGAGGCAGCGCGCCGGGGGCAGGAAGCCCTGGAGGCCTCGAACGACGAGGAGCGAAACAAGTGGGGAAATGCCAAAGAACGTCCCCGCTTATACTAGCGTGAATGCTTCACATTAAATAACAGTGCGCTGATTGAAGAACGGCCAACACATACAGGAGGGCAATGAGGATGGAAACGGGCAGTGATTAAGGGCACTACTGTATGACTAAGGCTGTGAGAATAAGTGCCTACTTTGGAGAAAGCACCTCACTGATCTGGCTGTAGGGACTGAAGTGCCAGCCTCTCGGGTCCGACGCACTACGTGTGGGCAACGTCCTGTTCTGCACAAAGGACAAATACCTGGATGGCGCAGAGACACCGGCCTCAGGGAATCAGGTGCCAGCCACAGCAACAGACACCCCAATGGATAAACTCAACGTTATTTTACAGGAAATTAGGGAATCACAGCTGGCAATAGATCAAAGACTGTGCTCTATCACAATGGAACTGGGTATCCTGAAAGATGAGCCAAAATAACGAACGGACAGAATAAACAAGCAGAAACAAATGTCACTCCTCTCTTTCCTGCCCATAAGGGAAGTAAGAACGCTATTGAACACCTACAAAAACAAGTGGAAGCCCTACAAGAGAGAGTCAAAGACGCAGAAGGAAGATCACGCCGTAACAATGTCCGTATAATTGGCCTCCCAGAGGGTAAAGAAGGACAAGACGCCACACAATATGTGGAAGCATGGTTGAAAATGACGGACTATTGACTCACTTCATGATAGAGAGAGCACATATAGTTCCTGGCAGGAGGGCTCCCCAGGGGCACTGCTGCGGCCTTTGATAGCCCGGGTATTGAACTACAGGGATCGTGACACCCTGCTGCAAGTGGTGAGAGAAACGGATCCCATCATCGTAGATAATGCTCTAGTATCCTTATACCCGGACTACACGCTAGCAGTCCAGAGACGTAGGGCTTCCATCCAGTCAGTAAAGAGACGGCTCAGAGCGGAGGGGCTATCATATGCCCTACTGTTTCTGGCCCGATTGCGCATCACACACAATCAAAAAGCTCAGTTCTTTGAAACACCTGATTTGGTGCGTGATTGGCTGGACTTGACCTTCCTACACTCAAGCCCCAAAGACCAAAGTGATACCTTACCACTGAGACAGATCCATTGGCCCCGCAAAGACAAGCAAAGTTGACAACATCCAGAGCAAAGAAAAACTGGACCAACATTGTCGCAAGTTTTGGAAAATCAGAATGCCGCAATAAAGTCAGCGTACTCCATACAAAGAGAGGGATCCCCTCCTCCTGGCATTGCCTCTTCTGTAGACAGCACTGTTGCATCCGACTCAGAGGAAAGCCTGGGACTATTCCCTTCCATTACTACACAGACAGCGACGGAGCTCTAACGAATAGCCCGGGTGAAAGTGAGCTCCTATGGGTCATCTCCAAGGGCTGAAGTAAAAGATCCACCCAGACCAGGAAGTAACTTAGAACAATCAGATCTAACATGGGCACATCACCCCCCTGCGGAGCACTGGCTGATACAGGAAGAAGGGTCTTGCTGTGAAAACCAAACACGGAGGTGCACGGATGAAGAATGTTCCTCTTTGTTAATGGATCAGTCCTCATCTCCTGTGGAGATTATATCTCCTTTTCTAAGTGGTGGGCCTGGGCGGTCGACCTCTGTGATCCCTATCTCATATGGGGAAAACCGTTAACCACTGAAGAGACGCACATAGCCTATAGCTTGCACCACCCCCCACTGAGTAGGCTTGTTTGTTTGGTTACATAATAATAATGGTTATAAACCGGTTACGTTTCTATTATGTAATGGTTTAGTGGAGTCAGTTTTGGCTCTGCCTAGTATTGGGCACAGTTGAGGAAAATATTTACTATATCAAAGTTATGACATCAGCAAATGCATCACACAAAATACATCTGGAGCACAGCAATTTGGTGTGGATTGGGAGAGGGAATGGACTGCTAATGTTATATAATGTTGTCGGCGCGTGATTACAATATTATTACTTGGAATGTACATGGAATGGGATCTATCCACAAACGGCACAGAATATTGGCCCAATTGAATCGTCGTAAAGCACACATAGAATATCTGAAGGAAACACATCTCACCACTCATGAGGCAAGGGCAACTGCTCTACACCTCATACTCTGCGTTTGCTCGTGGAGCGGCCATATGGATACGGTCTGGGGTCCCCTTCGAGGTACTGGACACAAAGGTGGATAGGGAGGGCAGGTACACTTTGGCCAGAGGTAACTTAGATGGGAAGCCCATGGTGCTGGGTAGTTTTTAAGCCCCAAATAGTGGTCAGGATGCTTTCCTGGAACACCTATTGATGGTCCTCTCACAGTGGGCACACATCTCCTGGATACTGGGTGGGGACTTTAATGCAGTGCTGGATACCTCCCTCGAGTGTTCTACCACCCATGTCAGGCACAAATGCGCAAAGGCAGGCAGAAGCACTGCAGAATTGATTACAAGGATGGGCTCTTACGGATATATGGAGGGCTAAAAATGGAGGGATGAGAGAATATTCCTTTTACTCTCACCCACACAAAGTGCACATAAGACTCGATCGTGTTTTGTGCACCACTACACTACAAACGCAGACGACCCATGCTACATACTCAGGGAAAACGTTATCAGATCATAACCCACTAGAACTGACAGTGAACTGGGGAAAGATGTCCACACCGATCCCAACATGGCGACTACAACTATTGTTACTTGAGGATGCTGTTTTGAAAGAGGAAATCAGTCAGGTAATAACTCATTTCTTTACTGACAACACCGGTACTGCGTCCTCTCCGTTAGTGGAGTGGGGGGCATTCAAGGGGGTAATAAGAGGAGCAATGATGGACTCAAATACGGGAGTACGAGTGGTCATACTGAGGGAGCTAAAACAAGTAGAAGACAGATTGGGGCCCCTACAGAGGGAAACAGTGTTGTGGGCCCCCCAGGCTCAGCAGTTACAAGAAGCCAGGGCCGAACATACAGAACTACTCGAATGATTACAAAAGGTATGTTATGCAAAATATAAGGAACAAACACACACTGATGGGGATAAGGCTGGCGCGCTTTTTATAAAAGATGAGCCACCCCCCACTCCTATATTACACATTCATACACAACAACGAACTATTATGAATACTCAATCGGAGATCAACGCGGCATTTCGAGACTACTACTTAACCTTGTATTCAGCCCCACCAATACTAGATCAGGTACAACTCGTTTCCTTCCTGTCTGACATTGACCTACCAACACTTGATGAGACAGCCAAGCAAATCCTGGGAGCACAGATAATGGAAGGGGAGATCTGTGGGGCCATTTAGGATATGGCGCATAATAAATCACCAGGATGGTCTTCCCACCGAATTTTACTCCTTATATTGCTTGAAACTGGCCCCTTAATTAGAGAAGTTGTACCATGCTTCGCTGGCAGTTGGCCACCTCCCTGATACGACTAAACGAGAAGTAGTGACCTCGCCACTAAAAACTGGCAAATCTGCAACAGATATGTCGTCCTATAGACCCTTATCATTACTGAACACAGAATACAAAATACTAGCTAAATTATTAGCGCACAGACTCCTTACCTTCATAGGCAACTTGATCCATACGGATCAATGTGGATTTATACCATCTCGTAATACCTCCTTAAATATACGCCGATTATATCATATGATAGATTCTGCCAGAAAGAGATACTCCCCAAGCGGGCTGTCTTTCCTTGGATTTACGCCAAGCATTTGATTCCTTGAACTGGGATTATGGGGGTTATTCCAATTTTGGAGGAAGTGGTAATCCGTCCCAAAAGTGACGGTAAAGTGACGGATATACCACCAGCCGTATTACGAGTCCATTATATCCTATGGAACTCGTAATACGGCTGGTGCTAAATCCGTCACATTTGGGATGGATTACCACCTCCTCCAAAGTTGGAATAACCCCCTATATGTTCGAAATGTTGGAACGATTTGGGCTCCCTCATGACTACATACCCTGGGTCTGACTGCTATACGCTGATCCTACAGCGTTGGGCAGGACATTTAAAACTCCTATCACATTCATAGAGGTACTAGACAGGGATGCCCATTGTCTCTCCTGCTGTTTGTCTTGGCGGTGGAACCTTTAGCACACCAACTCCGACGAGACGCTGAGTCGTGGGGTATTGATGTAGGTAGTACAATGCACTCGATATCACTATATGTTGACTACATTATTCTATATGTGAGAAATCTTGGTCGCAGCCTGAACTCTGCTGCGCAGATATTCCATGATTTTGCACCATTGTCAGGACTAGACATAAACTATAATAAATCCATAGCATTCTTCTGTTGTAAAATAGATATGGGGGACACAAATGCCTTTGGTAATAGACAACTACAGGTAGCTGTGGACACTTTCCAATACCTAGGAATACAAATTTATCGAACCCTGGGCCTGTTAGAGGGCAACTTGCGGAGGCAATGACTTCACTCAAGCCACAGATCCAGTTTTGGATAATGTTACCACTATCCATTGCGGGCCGACTAGCGTTGGCCAAGATGGTGATGCTGCCCCGTATCTTGTACTATTTTATGAACCTACCGGTGAAGGTGCCTGATACTTACTTTAAAGCACTCCATTCTACGCTGCTTGAACTTGTTTGGGGGAGGGGAAGCCGCCGGATTAGCTTAGTAAAATTACAAATGCCAGTGGACCAGGGAAGCATGGGTGCGCCTGACTTTAAAGCATACTGTGTGGCGAGCCAGCTTCAGTGGCATGCATACTGGCTGGCTGGACGAAATTTGCAGGAGATAGAATTCACCCAAGCAATGTTAGATAGGGGCTGTCTGCACTCCCTGGTCTGTCCCGGGTCCCGTCCCCCTGGAGGGGATGCCACTTTTGTTACGGGTGGCCCTACAGTACTGGAAGCTTGCTCTCAAATACATAGCTGGCACGATTCCCTATGCCCCCAATATTCCTTTGATGGGACTACCTGTGAATGTTGGAATACTAACTCAAAGTAGGATACAAAGGTGGACACAGGAGGGAGTTGACACAATTGGGATGCTATTCAAAGACCGTCACTTACTCATACATATGGATTTCACACTTGAACACAACCTGCCTACTTCACTATTTTTACTATACGCAAATATAATACACTACGTAAAGGGCCACTGGGCTCCAGGCGGCATAGCGCCCCCTACGCATGATTTCATTCATACCGTGTATGCCATAGGACACGGGAAACATCTAATAAAATGGCTTTATCGAGGACTTAGAGTACATTTACTACAGCCCCTAACAGCTCTAAAAACTAAATGGGGAGTGGATATGGGTAAAGAACTCTCAGACAAAGAGTGGTCTTCAATTCTGGAGTACCCTAGTCAGGTGTCCCGAAATATGAGGTTCAAGTTTATACAATATACCATACTACATAGAGCGTATCTTACACCAAATAAGCTACATATACTATTCCCAACACTCTCATCAGCATGTCCCAGATGTGGGGTGGAAGATGCAGAACTATTACACATGCTTTAGAATTGCCCTAGTATCACCCAATACTGGCATGATGTGGGTACCATCTTGGAGAGGGTGACGGGAAGCTGTGTCTGGAGGATGGCAGAGGCATGCTTGCTTGGGTATTTCCCCACACAAAAAAAGGGAGGGTGTCCTCGCGGTTTGCAGACTTGGCCCTATTGTTGGCAAAATGCATATTGACTAGGCGCTGGAAGGCTACATCAGCTCCCTCGATGGTGCAGAGGTGTTGGAGTGGGGCAGGGCCGAGAGTACCGCCCTCAGAAGGGAGGAGAGTAGGGAACTGAGAAGGTACCCTATGGCTTTAGATTGGGATGAACTGTTGGATACTTTTAAAACAACATGTGAGACGGAGAGGGAGTCTAACTGAAGATATAGAATTACCCATACTGGGCTACTGTGATTATCAAAACCCAACTGCCGCCACTGAAAGTTGTCAATAATAGAAATGAGATACGGAAATAGTACCCCAGATCATAAATACTGCGAGATCTCTTCCACACCGGAACTAAGGTATGATCATGTGCTAAGCAACGAACGGCTAAAATAAGTCACACCACTGCTGTGATTATTATATGAGAGTAAGATGTCAAGTTTAAAGGAGAAGGGGAGGGGGAACTGTTAATCATTATTTGCTAAGAATTATTAAAAATAACACAATTTCACCTGTTAGACTTCAATATAACAAGCTCATACTATATAACCAAGCATTGGTCTAGAACGAACATAAGAATAGAATCTTGATATAAGATTGACTGTTTGAATTGTAAGGTACGAAACTATGCCACCAAGATAAAGATGATATATATTATATAATAATATGCAAAATATGTCATAAAGTATAACATGAATGATATTGTGTATTATATGCCGAAAACAATAAAAATGTGTTTAAAAAAAAATATATAACAGCTTCGGTGAAATCTTTGGGAATTTTGCTTCCGTTAAAGAATTTGTTAAATAAAGCAAGCAAGAGATCCACTTTTTATGCAGTGAATATCTTGTAGAATTCTGATGGTATGCGTCATTACTGCACGCTTTGGCATTAGGAAGACTTTTGGTGACATCCAACACTTCCCCCGTGTATTGGGAGTTACTATATTTTCCTGCAGGTTATTGTCCAACAAAGGATGTTTGACTGGGTTAAGAAATGTGTCGACCTGATTGGGTGAGGGGCTATCACCATAAGAATACAGATCGGCAGAATGCTCTAAAAACACTTTGCACATTTGTTCGCTATCGGTTGTTGTCACCTTATACTTAAAGTCAAATACAGCTCTGATAATCCCCTGATTAGGCTGGTTCTTAGTTGACTGTGGTAGAAAGCACCCAGCTCACTTGTTCTCTACATATACTTTCTGAAAACGGGTCTTTTGATTGATAAACTTGCATGAAATGAAATAATCTTTAAATTCTTGACTGGCTCTTACTAGTCTGCTATTAGATTGAGCAGTCTCTAAACTGATATCCTCGCTCCTGGCCTGTTTGAATTCCTGTAGCAATGCATCTATTTCCCCATGTCTTACACTATCTAGACAAGCTGTGTAAGCGATACATTCTCCTCGTATGAAAGCCTTACATGCCCCCCGTATTGAATCCCCCTCGCCTAGATGATAATTTTTAAATCTACATATGGGGCGGAACAATCTATGAAAGGGTTCGGCAGAATACCAAATCATGCTCTTCCCCATCTGTGTGAAACCAAAAAATAATCGATAGGAGACGCAGTGTTAAAAGTTTGGAAAAACATGTAAATTCCCACCTCATGGTGCAATCTGCTCTCCAGGAATCTATCAAAGCAAGATCCCGTTTGATCTAAGCCAAAACTCTTGCTAATTTTAATTTTTTCTGTGTTTTTCTTTGGCACGACCAATCACAAGTGATCTCTTGAATAAGATTAAAATCACCTCTAATTAAAACTAATCCCGTCAAAGGTGGTAAAATGTCATAGAGTTCCTGCAATGGTGTCACCTCGTCTTCTATTGGCCCATAGAAAATAACTCGATGAATTGGAGTGTTGTTAGTTCTTGCACTCATCAAAATCCATCAAGATTTCGGCTTGCACACTACCCCTAACACTTATCCTTGAAACATTTAAGTAAAAAAAATAGCAACTCCCCCTGCCAGCCGCATTCACGAATGCAAAAAATGCCTGGGATGTGTACTTGGCAAAGCCAGCTGTTTTGCGGTTACCTTCAAATGCGTTTCATGAAGAAATATTATTTGCCCCCCTGTTCATTTAAGCTATGATAAAATAGATATTCATTTATTCTGGTTAATAATACCAATCATGTTACATGCAATAGTCCTAAATACTTTCTCTGTTTGACTTAAATTAGCCAAAAAAAACTCCCCCCCCTTCTGGCGCCCCATAATTTACCCTTGTACAAAAGTAAAGGCCCCTTATTGCCAGTGATAACATGTCAGAGCCTTGATAAGTAAACTTACAAGGAGACACGTCTAGGCCGATGAACCTTTTGACCACGTTTGGAGACTTCCCAGAACGAAATATCTTTTGGCACCACAATCAATAAGTCAATACCTCTATCAATATGCACAATACTAATCAATCAAGCTAATCAATAACATTTAATATAGATCAATACAACAAACGCACCATGACCTTTCAGCCATGAATAACCACAACAAATCTAGTAGGAGTTAGGATATTTATTCCCTATTGGTTACAATCTAATATCATGTTTATTAGTTTCACCATCAATAAGCATATCAAAACCACCATGATTTGGCAACCCATGCAAAACTTTATCAAAGCATAGATCATGAACATTAGAATAAAGCACATTGTTAATATGAGTCAACTTTAGCAGAGCATCATTAGTACATTATTCAACAAAGCAAGAATTCAGTCATTTGTCTATTTGCATCCGATATTAGTGAATTCGTTAACTAACCTCGAATTAGCATCAGCATGTTGGCCTTTATGCAAAACAATTTGGCAAACACAAATTTAGAAAAAAACACCTAACTATGGCCTCTATCAAAAGAGCAGTTGGTACCTAGAAAGAAAAGGCAAACAGACAATTGCAATTTTCGTCAGATAGTTACCCATCCGAATGAGTCAGCAAACAGCGTCAGTCTTCGTCCTCAGGACATCAGTCGATTCGCCATCAGCCAGGATAGAGTAGACAAGTCTCAGAAGGGCACAGATAAAGAACAAGGCTCTTCCCTCCTAAGGAGGAGAAGTGCATAGGATTATTTAAAGTATCAGATAGCTAAAGACAAAGGCCCTCATTACAACATTGGCTGTAAATCCCACTTACCGCCATGCAGAAGACCACCAACACACGGCTGCAGCGGCGGAATTCCGCTACAGCTATTACGACACACAGCTCGGAATCCGTCAAAATCCAGACACCCACACAAGTCTGCCACACCAAAGGTCAGTGATAAACTGGCGATAACAAAACCTCCACCGTCATGCCAACAGGAATACGCCCACACTATCACAAGCCACGAACCCACGCAGTGGTCTTTCAACCACGGTATTCCATTGGCGGTACACACCACCGCGCTCAAAATACACACATTTACAAAACACAACCACATTGGACAAATCAAAATACACACACCTGATACACATACACACACAACTCCCACACACCCAATCCAATATAAAACACACACCCACAAACCCTTACTACCAAAAATTCCGAAAGAAGGTCAGAGAGAGACACCACCAGAAACAACACTAGCATCTACAGGCACACAAAACCATCACTCACACACCATCCACGCACCTCAGACAACACACACAAACACATCCCCTCACTCATCACAACCGACACCACCTCACACATGACCCACACAACTCAAGTCCATCATGGCACCTCAACAACACCCCAGGTTCTCTGAGGAGGAGCTCAGGGTCATGGTGGAAGAAATCGTCCGGGTAGAGCCACAGCTATTCGGATCACAGGTGCAGCACACCTCCATTACTAGGAAGATGGAGCTATGGCGCAGAATCGTCGACAGGGTCAACGCAGTGGGACAGCATCCAAGAACACAGGATGACATCAGGAAGAGGTGGAACAACCTACGGGTGAAGGTGCATTCCGTGGTCTCAAGACACCAGATTGCAGAACAGAGGACTGGCGGCGGACCCCCACCCCATCCCCCACAACTAACAACACAGGAGGAACAATTCGTGGCTATACTGCATCCTGAGGGCCTCGCAGGAGTAGCTGGAGGAATGGACTCTGGTAAGTCAACTCTTAACTATTACATCCCCCACCCTACCTGCATGCTATCACATACCCCCACCCTCACCCCATCACTCCAACACTTCACAAATGTCCCACTATCACAACCCACACATCCCAACACCAAGCCCTGCATGCAACACCAAAGCATGGACACCCATCACCAAAGCATGTCCACAAAAGATACCCACACAGACCCCAAACCAATTATCACACAAGGTCCTAGACAAGAATGCAAGCACTGGAGTACATGGTCACTCACCCATTGCACACGATGGCACACACAGATGCAATAATCATGCCTTTACACCCCTGCAGGACCCCTACCCAACGTCACCGGACAGGAGGTTCCAGACATGTTCACTACCCCCACAGAAGAGGCCCACAGTGATGACAGCAGTTCTGTCCAACTGGATCAAGATGACCAGCCCAGCCCATCTGGGACCTCGGGACAGTCAGTTCCCCTGACACTGGCACATGCCACCACAGAGCCTTCCCCCTCAGGAAACACCAGCACAGCACCCACCCAGCGGGCCCATGCCTCTGTCCCCAGGACACGTCAAGCGGCAGTGTGTCCACCACTACAGGGAACCCAGGCAAACCCACCATCCCAAGAAAATCAGGGACCTGGGGGCAGTGGCAGTGGGCACATGGTTCAGGGGAAAGAGGCATAGGACAACAGGGGAACTAGGAGGACAGCTGTGCGACAGGGGGAGGACAGGCCCAGGGAACCCACTGCAACATCATGGGAGCGTACCATCATTCCCAGGAGACGATGACAACGGTACTGGCCAACTTTCAGGAGACCCAGCGGCTGCAGGAGGAACACTATCTGGGGATCAGGAAGGAACTCAAGTCCATCAACACCACCCTGGTAACCATTGTAGGGGTGCTGAAGGACCTTGTCAACACCAGTAGGGACACTGTGGCACAACAAGGGGCCCCTGACACTAGCCTGGATAATGAACAGCCCACCACCTCCGCCGGCGCTAGTGGACAGGAGGCACCGCCACAGGACCACAACACCAGCACCCCACCCCCTACAGATGGAGAACCACCCCGCAAATGGTCCCTGAGATCCAGGAACTAGACAGAGAACAATGCCAAGACCACGCCAGGAAATGAGACCCCCCCTGAATGTCATCCTTCTGTCCCACTTTTTCACCCTGTCCATCCATCAACTGCCCGAGCTCCACTTCCTATGCCCCTTTGGACAATGCACCTGTGAAACAAATAGACTGGACTCTGCCATGGACATTCCTCCACCATCACCCCTGCCCATTTTACAACCCCCGCCACTTATTTGCACAGAAATAAACACACTTCAATCACAAAACAATCTGGAGTCAGTCTGTGCTTTCACAAATGTGTATTTACAATAACTATGGAATATAGCAATGTCAAGTTTCTTGTCAACATACCGATGTAACACAGCTCTAGTCCCTGAGGTAATATAGCAGAGGTCACACAGTGGGACCCACATCTGTTACATGGAAAGGCAAAGTGACAAGCCAGGGTCCATACACTGGGTAAAAGTGACAGACTTATGATAGGTCAAACAATTGTATGAGATGTGTGAGGCAGTGATATCTTCTTACCTGTGTCTCACTGGAAATATTGCTGGATAACGTAGTTTCTGTTGTAGATATCCTCTTCTTCTGCCTCCTCTTCTTCACTGTCCACAGGCTCCACAGCTGCCACAAGACCTCCAGCTGGACCTTCCTCCTGCAGAAAAGGCACCTGTCGTCGCAAAGCCAGGTTGTGCAGCATACAGCAGGCCACGATAATCTGGCACACCTTCTTTGGTGAGTAGTAGAGAGAACCACCTGTCATATGGAGGCACCGGAACCTGGCCTTCAGGAGGCCAAAGGTTCTTTCTATAGTTTGCCCATGTGCCTCAATGTAGCGTTCCTCTGCCCTTGTCCAGGGATTCCTCACTGGGGTCAGTAGCCATGACAGGTTGGGTACCCAGAGTCACCTGCAAATGTCGAGGGACAACTGTTAGACACACACTAACCCGTAGGGACAACCCCAGACCCAGACAACTATTCACAGGGTATAGGGTCCTTGTCCTCACCTATTAGCCACACACGGTGCCCCTGGAGTTGCCCCATCACATAAGGGATGCTGCTATTCCTCAAAATGTAAGCATCATGCACTGAGCCAGGAAACTTGGCATTCACATGGGAGAAGTACTGGTTGGCCAAACACACCATCTGCACATTTATAGAATGGTATCTCTTCCGGTTTCTGTACACTTGTTCAGTCCTGCGGGGGGTACCAAGGCCACATGTGTCCCATCAATGGCACCTATGATGTTGGGGATATGTCCCAGGGAACAGAAGTCACCTTTCACTGTAGGCAAATCCTCCACCTGAGGGAAAACGATGTAGCTGCGCATGTGTTTCAGCAGGGCAGACAACACTGTGGACAACACGTTAGAGAACATTGGCTGGGACATCCCTGATGCAATGGCCACTGTAGTTTGAAAAGACCCACATGCCAGGAAATGGAGTACTGACAGGACCTGCACTAGAGGGGGTATTCCTGTGGGATGGCGGATAGCTGACATCAGGTCTGGCTCCATCTGCGCACACAGTTCATGGATTGATGCACGATTAAGTCTGTAGGTGACTATAACGTGTCTCTCTTCCACTGTCGACAGGTCCACCAGCGGTCTGTATACCGGAGGATTCAGCCATCTCATCACCTGCTCCAGCGGACGTGCCCTATGGAGGAAAACAGCGAGCAGAGAGTCAGCCAACACTGAGGTATTACAAAATGTAATTTGCACACATTTGTTAATTGGCAACGTGCCTGTTACAGTGTGTATGCAAGGCCTAGATAGGTGCAGTTATCATTAATGCCATGTGGCCCCCTGAAATGCCGGCTGCCTGACCTGTAAGGTGGGACAAGGGGATATGAGGTAACTGCGCTGGCGTTCTACAAAGCGGTAGGCGGTCGAAGACCACGGCGCAATGCTACATTGGTTAACATTGGACCCTATGGGGCACAGGAGCTAATGACGATGTACGCCGGTGGTGACGGTACGCACTGCCGCGGAAGTGACCGCCATTTTCTATCTGTACACTCACTTGATACCTGACCTTCAATAGGAGAGGACCTACACTGCAAGTGCTGCTGTGACCTCAGTCTGGAAGCGACAATGGTTCATGTTTCTGCCTTCACTTTGGAGGAGTTGGAGAAGTTAGTGGATGGGGTCCTCCCCCGGTACACTGTGAGCATGCTGCATGGGCAATGCCTGTTTAGAGTGGTGTGGATGGAAGATACATGGGGGGGACTAAGCCCTGCATGAGCGGACCGTGAGTGTATGTGCGTCAGGGCAAGGGTGGGAACGTGGGCCAGTGACTGTGATGGTCCGGACGGTTAAAGTTTTTCCTTGTCCCCTGTACTATTTCTGTAGGTCGGCGCCCACCAGAAGAAGAATATTTGGCGTGCCATCGCTAAGGACGTCCGGACCCTGGGGGTCCACCACAGACAGAGCACCCACTGTCAGAAAAGATGGGAGGACATTCGCCGCTGGAGCAAGAAGATGGCGGAGGCCCAGCTGGGTATGGCCTCCCAACGTGGGAGGGGTGCCCGTTGCACCATGACCCCCGATGTTCCGGATCCTGGCGGTGGCGTATCTGGAGATGGATGGGAGCTTGAGGGCTTCACAGCAGCCACAAGAGGGTGAATACACTCTTATTCAGCTGACTCTGTGTGCATTACAAGGTGTCTGGGTGGGGGAGGTGGGCAGTGGGTTACCCTAGGCCAGGGCGAGCTTTGTAGGCAAGGTCCCTTTGTGAGGCAGGCTATGTTGCACCCCAACCCCACCAGTGGTAAGAGCCATCTACACCTAGTCAGGCTACTGTGACTTCCATGTGTACAGCAATCGGGTATAGGCCTTGTACCCATGGCCCTGTGAATAATCTAGGAAGTATAAGTGCATGGCATAGTGCAGAGGACTGCTGTGTCTGTAGTGTCCGCCAACGGAAGTGGCATTGCATGCACTGAACATGTCTTTCTTCTGTCTCCCCCCCCCTTTTTGTGGTCTCCCTGTTCTTGTGTGCAATAGCATCATCAGGCGGAGGAGCAGTGGCACCGGAGCAGTAGGGAGCTGCATCCCACTTGGCCCTGGAGGGCGAGACAACGGAATCTGAAGCCACCAGTGGGACGGAGGGCAAGGGGAGCTCCACAGCGGGGACAGGAGGTGACAGCAGCGACTCCTCCTCTGATGGGAGCTCCCTTGTGGTGGCGGGCCCCTCTGTGCCCCCCGCAACAACAGGTACAGCCACCACCCCTCCTACCAGCACCGCAGTCCCAGCAGCCCCTCAGTGTGTGTCCCGTGGCCACTCACTCAGGAGGATGGGCATCTCCTTCGCCCCAGCCACCTCAGGCCCTGCCCCAGTCAGCCCTGCTGCCCTCAGTGAGGAGGCTATTGACCTCCTGAGATCCCTCACTGTTGGGCAATCTACCATTCTGAATGCCATCCAGGGTGTAGAGAGGCATTTACAACAAACAAATGCATACCTGGAGGGCATTCATTCTGGCCAGGCAGCCCAGCAGAGAGCATTTCAGGCTCTGGCCTCAGCACTGATGGCAGCCATTGTCCCTGTGTCCAGCCTCCCCCCTCCAACTTCCTCCACCCAGGCCAAATCCCCTGTACCTCAGTCTATCCCAAGCACACCATCAGACCAGCATGCAAACACCTCAACACACAAGGATGGCTCAGGCAAACATAAGCACCATATATCCCACAGGCACTCACACAAGCACCATACCCATGCAGACATACCAACATCCACTTCCTCCACTGTGTCCCCCTCCTCCACGTCCTTCTCCTCCCTCCCTGTCTCGTCTCCACTCACAGCTGCATGCACTACGTCAGCCACTACCTCCATCACCAGCACGCCGATCATCATACGCCACTCACGTGCACTCACCACCACCACTACTATTCACACATCCCCTGTGTCCTCTACCAGTGTGTCTGTGAGCCCTCCTCCCAAAGTACACAAACGCAGGCACACACCCACCCAACAGCCATCCACCTCACAACAGACTCCAGCCCATGCACCTTCACCCAAATTCAGCAAACGTACACCTCCTACAACCACTACATCTTCCTCCACTCCCAAACCCACTCCATCTACACTTCCCAGTGTGTCTAAAAAACTTTTCCTGGCTAATATTGACCTCTTCCCTACACCTCCGCCCCCTAGGGCCAGGCTTTCCATGTTCCAACCCAGCACCTCAGCCACCACATCACCAGGCACAGTGGTGCCAGCAACTGCAGGCTATTGAAGTGTGCCAACCAACAGGGATGCCAGTGTGCCACGGAGCAAGGGCAAGGACATTCTGCCACCTGCAAAAGTTACAAAGTTGCCCACATCCGGGAGGGAGAAGCAGAAAACACCTGCCACCAAGGGCTCAGGGAAAACGAAAGGGGATCGTGGCAAGACAGCTGCGCCACCATCCAAGGTGGGGAAGGGCCAGAAAATAAAGGGCAGGTCAGGAGAGGGCATGGTGGCAGTGACAATGGGACGCCAACCTGTACGGCGGAGAAGACACCCAACTGCACTGCCACCTGCACCGCTACCTGCACCTGCACCAGCACCACAGTCACTGAGCCCGCCACCAGCACCGCAGTCACTGAGCCCACCACCAGCACTGCCGCCACTGAGCCCGCCACCAGCACTGCCACCACTGAGCCTGCCACCAGCACCGCCGCCACAGAGCCCGCCGCCAGCACCGTCGCCACAGAGCCCGCTGCCAGCACCGATGCCACAGACCCCGCTGCCAGCACCGATGCCACAGAGCCCGCCGCCAGCACCGATGCCACAGAGCCCGCCACCAGCACCGCTGCCACTGAGCCCGCCACCAGCACCGCTGCCACAGAGCCCGCCACCAGCACCGCTGCCACAGAGCCCGCTGCCAGCACTGCTGCCACAGAGCCCGCTGCCAGCACCGCCGCCACAGAGCCCGCTGCCAGCACCGATGCCACAGAGCCCGCTGTCAGCACCGATGCCAATGAGCCCACCACCAGCACCGCTGCCACTGAGCCCGCCAATAGCACCGCCGCCAGCACCGAGGCCGCCGCCAGCACAGATGCCAAAAAGGCCGCCACCAGCACAGATGCCACAGAGGCCGCCGCCAGTACCGCTGCCACAGAGGCAGCCACAAGCACCGCCAGCAGCCTCGCGACATCCTGAGCCAGTGGCACCACCGCAGACATGGCTGCCATTCCCAGTGGTAAGTCGTCCGAGGCTGGTGATCAGTTCCAAGAGCGTGGGCAGCTTCCATGATGCACCACTTTCAGTGGAGAAAGGCATCCACTACCTCAGTCCTTGGCAGGATGAAGCACTCTGGGCACAAGGCCCCCTCCAGAACCAGTGGAGAAAGACATCCACTACCTCAGTCCTTGGCAGGATGAAGCACTCTGGGCACAAGGCCCCCTCCAGAACTAGTGGAGAAAGACATCCACTACCTCAGTCCTTGGCAGGATGACGCACTCTGGGCACAAGGCCCCCTCCAGAACCAGTGGAGAAAGACATCCACAACCTCAGTCCTTGGCAGGATGAAACACTCTGGGCACAAAGCCCCCTCCAGAACCAGTGGAGAAAGACATCCACTACCTTAGTCCTTGGCAGGATGAAGCACTCTGGGCACACGGCCTCTTCCAGAACCAGTGGAGAAAGACATCCACTAATTCAGCCCTTGGCAGGATGAAGCACTCTGGGCACAAAAGCCACTCCAGAACCAGTAGAGAAAGATATCCAGTACCTCAGTCCTTGGCAGGATGAAGCACTCTGGGCACAAAGCCCCCTCCAGAACCAGTGGAGACTGTTATCCACTTGAGAGACTGTGGCTTTGCACTCCCTAGGATAAAGCAGTGGGCAATCCACCCACTGGGGAGACTTGAGAGACTGTGGCTTTGCACTCCCCAGGATAAAGCAGTGGGCAAACCACCCACTGGAGAGACTTGAGAGACTGGCTTTGCACTCCCCATGATAAAGCAGTGGGCAAACCAGCCACTGGAGAGACTTGAGAGACTGTGGCTTTGCACTCCCCAGGATAAAGCAGTGGGCAATCCACCCACTGGAGAGACTTGAGAGACTGTGGCTTTGCACTCCCCAGGATAAAGCAGTGGGCAATCCACCCACTGGAGAGACTTGAGAGACTGTGGCTTTGCACTCCCCAGGATAAAGCAGTGGGCAAACCACCCACTGGAGAGACTTGAGAGACTGTGGCTTTGCACTCCCCAGGATAAAGCAGTGGGCAAACCAGCCACTTGAGAGACTTGAGAGACTGTGGCTTTGCACTCCCCAGGACACAGCAGTGCGCATGGAGCCCCCTCGTGGAGCAGTGTCGTTGTGCATTCATCAGGTTGAGGTGCCCCTCTTCCCCCCCCTGAGGTGCCTGTTTCATTTCGATCCAATGCCCCTGCAGTGCTCTCTCCGTTTGACGTCTGGTATCATGTGTGGGCCTCGCCCATGCATTTTGGGCCCAGTGGTCCACAGACAATAATTGGTGCACTATCCGGACTTGTGTAGTTGGTGTACATAATTGTATATACTGTATTTAGAGTTTTGACTACTGGATTTTTCATGATTACAATCGTTCAACTCATTTCCTTTTGTCCTTGTGTTCTTCAAAGGGGGTGGGGGTGCATATGTCATTTTGTGCCATATATTTGTGTGTATGTTGTAGTGGGTGAGGGTGGGGGTGTTGCGTGTTGCATATGTGTGTCACTCTCTTTTCCCTCCCCCCTCCCCTGTGTTGTAGGTGCAGTACTCACCGTGGTCGTCGCCGCCGTCTTTGGTGCTCCTGATAGAGGAACATGAAGACCATCGCAGGGAGTATCTGGAGTTCTGGCTCCATGGCATCCTGGTTCCTCGTGGGGTGTGGAGAGGTGAGTGTTTTCCCTTCCAAGTCCTGTTTCCGACGTATTTTTGTTCGTGTTGGTTCTGCCCCGGAAAAGGTGGCGGATTGCCATCTTGTGATAGGGTGGGCAGTACATTGTCTTCCGTCTTTCTGTTGGAGGTGACCGCCGCAGTGTTTGTTTCTACCGCTGTGGCGGTCGGAGTGTTAAAGTGGCTGTCTATGTTGGCGGTTTCTGCCGTGGTCGTGATTAAAAATCTTTTACCGCCGGCCTGTTGGCGGTCTTACCGCCGCTTTAACAATGACCGCCAGGGTTGTAATAAGGGCCAAAGTCTCTCAGAATGGCAAGGTTCGGTGAGGAAGAATGGCTAAGAATGGCTTAGAGAGTGGCAAAGTAATGGCTGATTTCTCCTCAGGTCACACCGTTATATCAAAACTGTCTAACAAGTCTCTAATTTCCCATTGGGGAATATTTGGTGCATCGTTATCTCTGTCCAATAATTCTCCGCACACCTTACTAGAATATTCACCTAACACAGTTCTCATGCAATTTATTGGCTCCTGTGATTGACATCTTCATCGGGTGGAATGTCAGGTAAGAAAAGTTACACTTTACGCTCCAGTCAGCAGTTCCATTGCCTTCTCCTAGTCCAGGCGACCTTGCACCTGCTGCGAATTACACTGTTGCATTCGGCAAGAATGTCTCCTTGAGCAAGTCGGGTCCCATGAGAAAGAATTTACTACAGCTACACACACATCTCTCTAGCTTCTGGAAAAGTACAGCTTCGTGTCCTTCAGGAAAGCAGCACATTGCACGTTAGAAAAACAAAATTAATATGAGACCAGGCAGCTAGGCCCAGACACTCGCTAAACTAAGACCTTTTGATTAACTTAGCAAATCCCTAATACATAACTTTTAATACTAATACAAAGTCATACATTAGTACATTGTTAATTCATCATTAGTCAGTTTCATTAATCATCATATACATTGGTGGCCACTCCCCGTGGGCACATTTCAAACACGTACATTATTTCTACATTAACACATTTCTATGCAGTTTCACCACACATTATATTGCAAGCATTTCGTGTTAATATTAATTTTTAAAGTTCACACTCCAACACCAGCATTACCTGACCCTCTTCCTTCCACTTTTTAAATGCACCTTCTAGTCTCAAAGACACTGTGATTATGTTGCATTGTATGAGGTTGCTCTTATTGCTGTTGTTAATGGTTTGATATATAATGCAAATTAAATTGGTGGAGTAGGCAACCCTGTCTGGTACTGCAGGAGATTTTGATCTTTTGACTAACTGTCCCAATCAACATAAAGAAATCTTTTGCTTTTTCTTACAGTGTGAATAGAATCCTGATCAACTGAATAGGTAGCCCATCTTATTACGCATACAAAAGAGAAATTTTCATCATGCAACTTTTTTTCTGTATCTCAAAAAGAAATGCCACCCAGATGTTAACAAAAAGAATAAGTGATGGACGGAATGCTGAACAATGTCAAACATTCACCACCAGTACAGAAATCTGGGCCTAAATCCATTGTTTCTTTGCTACCCATGCATTTCCAGTTTGGACCGAGCCATATGCAAATCAGTCTTGACCCTGTTCCTCATTGAAACAGTCCAGCCAGAACTGCCAGGCCATGTCTTCCCTGGACTGGAAACAAGCATCCTGGGACCAGTTTCACCCTTCATTAGTCAGGCTAGCTTGAGTCTATTGGCATGGGGAGCAAGGGACCCACGTCTGGGCATACCGTTCCCACTTAGGACAACAAAAGCAAAAAGAAAAAGTGAGGGACGAAACGCTGATGGCTTTCACATTATCCATTGCCTCAATCAGAAAAGTATATATAGTTCTATATATGTAAATATACATATATATAGCGAAATTGATATAATGCATATATATTAAGTGTGATCTGTATGAATGAATTGGGGGATTAAGGCTAACATCCTTTTTGATATTAATGTAAAGAGGGCTTTGTAATTGGAATGTAGCAATTTTATTGGTCGATATTGATGTATATTAAATGGGTCCTTCGCTTTTAAAAAAAAAATCAGATTAAATTTCCTTTTAAAAAGGAGAGGCTAATTGTACAACCAGAAAAGATATGATTAAACAACTGTGTCATAGGAACTATCAATTCTTTGACAACTGTTTTGTACCATTCAGAGGTAACAATATCTTCTACTGTTTTACCCTTTCAGGATTCTTAACATGTCCATTCACCTCTTCCTTTTTAATTGGACAGGTTAACCTTGAAGCCAGACTGAAAAGATAAAAAGGGGATATGCTACTGATTTAAAAACTCAAAGATAGTTCCTTCTGAAATGTTCTCATGCTCAGTGTAACTATTTTGAAATGTATTTAGAGCTCTATTTGTTTGGAACCTGTAGTGAGGAGTAATGATTGGGGATCTTAAATCTCATTTATACAATTTGAAATAGTGTAGGTTTTGATGCGTGCTCTAAGAGCTTCTGGCTAAGCTCTCCTTCCTCATAAAGCTTTTATCCTATTGATAGTGAATTCATTTCTTCTCTTTTTAATAGAAATGTTTTAGGTTTTCTTTTGCGTAATCCCATTCACAGTTATTTTCCTTATCATTATTGCAGGACATCTGCCTTTTCTCATGGTCACTCCGGATTTTTCGCCATTTGCTGGACCCTATACCTTTGCTGACTTTAGATCCCTTTGTTCTTTACCCCTGATAACCGGTAGCAAAGCGCCTATGTTGCTCCATCGGACATGGTTAAATTGGCATATTTAGCTTGCCTATCAGTCCCTAGTGTAGAGTTCAGAGTCTACCCAGGGCATGGAAGTTCAATGTTGCAAATGGACTCCAGAATCAGTTGTCCCATCCACTACTGTGGCAGTGCAGACCTGGCTTCAGGCATACCAATGTAGCCAGGCTGGAACAGTGCAAAACATGCACTGTGAGCAGTCAAAATAAACCTTTTTTTAAAGGTAAATATCTCCCTTTCAAATCTTAATAAGTCATCCCTTCCTAGGCCTTGTAGCCCAAAACGCGGGGTGCATGATATTGGAAAGTAGGACATGTAGAAATGTAATGTTAACATGCCCTTATAGTGGCAAGCACCCAACGGTGTGGCAGGTCTAGCTGTCCTATCTGGAAAACCAGCATACAGAAATACAGATAAAAATATAATTATTGTATCTTGGAAATGGGTCCAACTAGAAAAAAAGCAATAATTCTTAATAGTTATGTAAAATGCATTCCAATGGTGAAGTTAGGTATTTAATAATTATTACGGAAAAGCAACGTTTAGCAAGATATATTTTGCCTGCCTAATGTTCCTGGGGACTAATTTACATTGGCTGTCTAGCTTCTTCCAGGCAGTAATTAGCATTGTAAAGGTGTGAACAGAAGTAGAATATCTACCAGGACCAAACAAAAGCTAGCTTGAATGAGAATGGATGACTCCTCTGACGACGGAATATATGTGGGTGGTGCACTGGGCATCCTTTTGACACTCAATGTCAAATCATTCTTCTGTGTCAAATCCTGCTTGACTGGTCTGCTGGTTTTACATTTAACCATTGGGGAATACTTGAAATGGGAGAGAACAGAATGCCAAGACAATCTTGTGAATTCACTCTCTGTTTGTTGTAGGAATCTGCTTTTATTCTACCAGACTTTTGCCTCTGAGTTGATTGTGAGTACAGTTGTTGCCTCAAAAGGCATTTTAGAGTTAGAGATGTGCGGATGCTAGGTGTTCCATAGAACACTCCACCTGCACACTCCCAGTCCTAAAAGCCCAAGTTTAGTATGGCCGAAACATCTGCCATCTTGCAAATGCCCCAAAAGGTAGGGCTGGCTATGGAAACTTTTACCCTGTTGATTAGGGCATCTCCAGGAATAATTCCCACCCGCTACCTGGTACCAGGCGTGAATGTAGTTTCTCCAGACAATTACTTCAGAACACTTTCTGGACCTGTGGTAGATCGATAGAAAACTGGACCTGCTCTCTGTGACCTGAGAGGAGCCCTGAAGGCCTAGACCTGCTCCCCCTAGTGCTCAGGACAATCAGGTGGACATTGGTCATTAGGCTGTTCAAACTACAAGGATACAACAAGCCAAAAGAGGCTTTTCCGGGAAGCACCCGGATCAGCAACAGCAACTGGACCCTGCTGTTGGCCTCTGCCTGACACCCTTTGAGTCTTTAAGTGCCTCCCTTGACTTCTTAGGGGTTTTAGAAATGTACTCCGGAGGTGGATTGGGACTTGTAGGACTAAGAAGGTAAAATCTTTGACCAGGACAAACCTGCTTGGTGTATCTGACCCGAGCTCTATTGCAGTCAGCTTCAACTCACACCTAGATCCTGGTCTACCACGTCAATTAAATCTCATTGATGCTTTGTGGTTTTTGGTGCTATTTCTAACCAAAACGTTAGAAAATTCTATCTCCAGTTCCCTTTATTAAATTTCTGTCATTTTGCTGTCATTTTGTTTATAAAATGTTATTCTATTTTTACAATTCAGTTTGGCATATTCATTGTTTGCATTTTACATTGTTGCACTTTTGGTACTACATAAATACGTTACACATTCTCTTAAGTTAAACCTGTCTGATCTGAGCCATAGCTACCAGGGGATCGAGCTCAGGTTAACTTTGTTACTTTACAGGGTCATCCTCTCAAAGGGTGTGATTATTCCTTGAAGTGGGTAGTCACTCACCCCAAATAGTAACCGACTTTCTAAAAATTATTATTATTCAAAAGAATCTGTGCATGTTTTGTACCATCTTGTTTAGTGTGGATCCAAATTACACGTTTTATTCAATTGCCCCTAAAAGGCTATCGCTTCCCTTCTAAAAGTATTATGTATGCCCTCCCAGACAGCTTCCAGCTAAGCAGTCCCTTTGTTTTGTTCTAAAATGTTTTTATTATTTTTAATGATCTTGATAAACTCTCATAGAGCAAAACTGTTTGATTGAGCTTTCATCTAGAAATATTTTTCCCAGGAGACAGTAATTGCTGATTTAGAGAGTTGCCTGTATGATCTGAAAATCATCATGGCAAGTACATGAATAATTAGACCAGTTCTTTTAAATGAACACAAAAATGTATCCCAAAGTTGTTTCGAATCTCTTCGCAAAAAAAGTGAATTGTTGTATTCTGCTATTGACAGTTCTCCAGGGATCAATTAGCCCATACTCACATTTTGACAATTTGGAGTGCTCGCACAGCCTAGGATATTGTGCCAGGTTGAAAGCCCCCTCTTACAATTGCATTTGGGAAATCTGACGAAACCGCCCTTAATTCATAGAGAGATTGTAGCGGCCTTCCAAGGGTCCATAATAAGACACAAATGACACATTTAGCTAGTTGATTTCCATCAGAGCAATCACCAGCTTTATTCTGCATAGTTTTCACAACAGATCCTGAAAACATGTGTGGAGCGTAGACTGCCACCCCCTCTATGTGTGGCTGCGGCTGAGGAGGTAGCTATGATTTTTAAGAGAGACCATCATTGTTTGTGGCTCAAGGGAACATATTTTATATATGTCGTCTGTAGCAACATAATAGAAACATTCTGCTTACAGTCTCGTGCTAATCTAGCTCTCTTCTACGTAACTCATTTATACCATTTACATGTATTGATAATATCTTAGCCCATTGCATAAAAAATACAAACAATGATCTCTAAAATCTATACTAAGTTGTCTCCTGAACCTAGTTTTTTTTTAAATTTTCCCATAATGCCTACAGCATCACAATACACGGCCACCCTTGATCCCAAAAGTGCTCCCTCCCACTTCGCTTCACCCCTGCCAGTGACATCCCACCCTTCTTCAATGGAACTTCCACCCTTTATATGCATGGTGTAATTTAAAACACCTATTGATGGTACTAAAGATGCATAGGTGACAGAACCAGTTTCATTATTTCCATACTTCACAATTAGAAATTATCAGACATATATTGTACCAAAATAGCACACCTGGGAAGGTTACATTTTACTTTAAAAGTTCAAGGTTCTGTAAAATATTATCTTAAATTATATATTGCTTCAAATCTTATGTTCCTTATTAATTAAGCTTATAATTGTCCTCTCTTTTTTCTTTTGCACATCATTTTAACATTTCTGTGCTAAGCCTATATCAGTGAAAATCGCAAATGAACCATCTATCAACACTTCAATCCTAACTGTTTGGATAAAAGTTGCTTGAACATCCGCCCTGATCCTTAAAAAGGAAAACTTTTTATCTGCATTCTTTCCTACGTCTAGAAGTTTCGAAAGACATAACTGAGTTTGGTTTGAAAGTATATATTCATTGACAATACTGACTTCTTTTTATTTGATAGTCATAGATTGTTTTCCTTGATTGGAAAATTTGCAAAATTGAACATAATAGTTCTTCGATGCCAATTGCTTGGACGAGCTGAAAAAGAACAGGGTGTGTTTTCGTAATTGTCAAATCTTATGTAAAGCCTGGCACAACACGAACACGCATCACATTCTCAAATAGATAAAGGACTGAGCAGTTCTTCTCTTTCAACTGAGATTTGTGCAAACCTCAGGTTTTACTTCCTTCTCCTATTTTCTTGTTGCAAGGATTGCATCTTTAGCAAATAATGTCAATTTCTTCGGTAGATAAGTTGCCATTCCTCACAATCTGATACCCTCTGTTGCAACTCCCCAATTTGTAACATAGTCCAGTTTTTGTCTATTTCTAACATCTGAGTGTGAACAGAAGGTGCCTTGGCTTTCCAAAGAGCTTAAAACCGAGAACATCTGTACAAAAAATTGAAAAAGTACAGCAGACTGATCATTCTCCTGCCAAACACTGGTCTTACAAATTAGACCTATCTGAGCTTCCTACAGGACTTCAAAGTATACAAATAAGCAATGGATGGAATGCTTGTATTATTTTTAGCCACTAGTAATTAATTGGGGAACACCTCCCAATCCATTGTTATTTTTCACACCATGCCACCTCAGCTTCGACTCAGTTATATCCAAATCAGTCTTGACCCTGCTTTAGTGGGAACAGTCCAGCCCGAACTGCCAATCCAGGGCCTCCCTGAACTGGAATACAATCAAACCAGGATCAGCTCAGCCCTAATTAGGGTTCACAGCGAGGTAAAGCTTGGTTCCAGTAATATAATGTGCACTAAATATATCTATAAAATATAGAATTCCATTCATACTCCCACTTGCTGTGAAATCCCAATTAGATCCTCCCAAAAGCTTTGTGACTAATCTCTGTATTTTGTCATAACAAAGTGACATCCATCAGTAGCTCTTTCTCCTCCAAAAATAGCTTACATTCCAAAGATTCTTTATTTTTATCCCTTTCCCCAGTCAACATCGATTTGCCTCAGATCTCTTCTTCTACCAATTTTTTCTTGCTAAAATCATCTCAATTACTATTAAATGTTCATAACCACTAGATCGAGTCCAGCTCAGGGCTTCCATTAGAGTATCGAGACTGCTAGACCTACACCCAAAGAAGTCTTTTATCTTTTTATAATCAATGCACCTGTCCCCAGGAGTGGAATTAATTCTTTCACTTTTAAAAACTCTACAGTTGATTCCTTGGTAATTTTCTCCCCTAATTTCACCTCCCATTACCTAATTTTTAAGAAGAGATTAACTTCCTGAGCTTCTCTTTTCTTGAATGTCACAACATTTTTCTTATTTTACTCAATCTGGCTTTCACCACCTGTACAGCCCCAAATGGGCTTTGCTGTCAGTCTTGCATGAACTCAGGCTATTGGTGGACCAAATAATTGGGTCCTCCTAGATATTTGAGCGTTTTTTGACATAGTAGCACATGGCATCCTTCAAGCAGATCTACACCAACTAGGAATCACAGGCCTCGTTTCTGCTTGGATCAGGCCATACTTTTAGGATTACATGCAAGCTATCTATCTTCCTCCCTTTCACTCTGCCACTAACACTGATTCTCAAAAGAGATCCACAGGACTCGTCAATGAGCCCCACCAGTTTTAGATTTTGCATTTGTGATAGAAACTGGGCTTCTGGTTGGCAGGTGTATGTACCCTGTCCAAGCAGGACCCACAATCTTAGTCAGGGTAAGTCAAATACACTAAATCGTAACCTGCACTCACCCCCTGGTAGCTAGGCAGGGAGCAGTCAGGCTTAATTTAAGACGTAATGTGCAAAGTATTTGTGCACCACTTAAAACAGTAAACCAGTGACAAAAATCCAATAAATAGAAGTTGAGATATGAATTTTTAAAGAATAATTGTGCAAGTAGCACTTAGAAGCAATAAGCTCTGTTGGTATATCTGGTCACGCTGGACCAGGACAAAGTCAAGAGTTAATGCCACCTGTGATGGACTGAAGGCCAGCTATAGGACCCAAGCAGGGTGTGCTGAGTAACACTACCTCAACCCTTGTCGCAGCACAAAATGCGTTGTTGATCCTCACACAGTTGGGGTGTTGCGTTGGATTTCTCCTTGCAACTGTGACAATGTCTTGGTTCTGAGTGTGATGTGCTGATTGCAAGTGTGCTGCATCCAAATGGGATGCACTGGGTCAATCCATGCTGGAGGAGTGATGAGTCACTCTTCACGTAATGGCGGAGATGCAGTGGTTGCAAGGCAGTGGTTCCGGAGGCGATGCGCTGGTTCTGGATGCAATGCACCTGTCCCTGCAACAGCTGTGATGCAACAATTTCGATCTTGCAGCAGTGCATCAGTTTTGATCGGTGCAATGGTGTCAATGTGCACGTCCTGGCAGATGCTTCATTTTGTAATCACTTCCAAGGGCCCTAGACTGTATTGGCACCACTTGGCAGAGCCCTGAGCAAGACATACAGCAAGCAAAGTCCAGGTGTTCTTTGGAGATGGAAGAGAAGTCTTTGAAGTCTCTGAGACTTCAGAACAGAAGGTAATCCAACAAGTCCTTGAAGTCAGTTCGATTCTGGGGATGTAGAGATGCATGTCGAGTCCTTCTCAATCCTAGACAAGGAGGGCATCAGGCAGCAGGGCAAGCACAGCAGAGCAGGAGTCCAGCAAATTCTAGCAGAGTGCAGCTAAGTGACAGTCTTCCGCAGCACAGCAGTCCTTCTTCCTGGAAGAATGTCCTTAGGTCCAGAAGTGTACTCTGAGTTGGTAGGGTCCGAATTCCAGTACTTATACCCAGTGGTGCCTTTGAAGTGCAAGGAGACTTCAAAGAGAAGCCTTTGAAGTGCACAGAGTCCCTGTCCTTTCTGCACTTGGTCCAGACTCACTACAGGGGCTTATGCAGCCCTTTGTGCTGAAGTAGGACACTGCATATTCAGTTGCAAGTGTCAGCTCCTCCCACCCATTCTGCCCAGGATGGGCCATCAGGATGTTGATGGCCCATCAGTCACACTTTAGAGCTCTTTGGCTGCCTGAAGAGAATGAACAAACTCCAGCTGTCACCCAGATGTGTATTCAGAGACAGACAATAGGCACCAGATGAGCAAAGTAAGAAAATGCCAACTTTCTAAAAGTGCAATTTTTCAAATTACAATATAAAATCTGACTTTACCATAAATTACTTGGGGGCCATCTCTTCCCAATTGGAAAATACACTGCACACACAGGCTCTGAAACGACAGGCCTCTGTCATTCATAAAGGCCTACTGATGTGGGTGACACAATCAGTGCTGTAGCCCACCAGTAGCATTTAATTTATAGGTCCTGGGCACATGTAGTGCACTTTACTATGGACTTGTAAGTAAATTAAATATGCCAATTGTGGATAAGACAATGTTACTAAGTCTTAATCTGAGATCATATGCACTTTAGCACTGGTTAGTTGTATAGTGCCTGCACTCCTAAAACAAATAAAAACAGGGTGTCAGAAAAAGAAGAGGAAGGCAAAAAGTTTGGGGATGACCATATAGAAAGGCCATGTCCAACAGTGCCCGCATGAACTGATCTAACTCAGTCTTTTGGGCTTTGGGGTTCATCTTGATGACATACACCAATGACACTCAGATTCTTATTCTTCCAGGCACAAAGCTATAAGATAACTGCAAAAAATCTTAGATGATGCTTACCAAAAATCAAAACTGATAGAGTGCTAATAATAGTTCAAGTGTTAATCGCAGTAAAGATCTCTCCACCTGGATAGATACCTGATTCCCCTCCGACACTGACCCCCATCCACCCCAGTCACCGAGTTCAGGAATCTGGGTTTTCATTTTGACCACTCTCTCTCATTTCTCAAGTCAACAACATTTCTTATTCAAATTTATCTCACTTTTGTCTGCTTCGCAAAATCAGACTTCCTCTGTGGCCTGCTAGATTATAGTCCAAGCAGTAATTCTTTCCTGGCTGTACTACTGCAAATTGCTTTATCTTGTATTGCTTTTCTCCTTTCTTGTTTATCTTTCAGAAATTCAAAATGTTGCAGTTTGTCCAATTTTCCATCTTCCCCACCAGACACATCCTTACCTATTTGTATTCTCTTTGCATTGGATCCCCATTCTCAGTTGTATTATATTGAAATCTCTTTGATTAGTTCATCTAGCATTTCATCTGTCTGGCCCCAGGTACCATGAACAGATAACTGTTAACTGAATCCCCTTGCACTGCCTCATATTTTCTTCACTTAGCCTTTTATCTCTCCTAAAGGTCAATCGATTCCATTCTGTCAGCCGGTGATTCTTTTGAATTCATTGCCTCTAGATATTTCACTGATCAATAAATACTCAGGGCTTCATTATGAATCTGGTGGTCCAAGGACCACCAGACTTGCGGTGAAGGTAAGACCGCCTCACTCCAGATGTTCAACCGCACCACCAGAGGAGTGCCATCTCTGCCAGGAACATGGTTCCCGATGGGCTGACGGCGGTCAGACTTGTGGTCAGCCATGGCTGAGCTGAGTTCAGACCCGCCGTGCTTATCACAAGTCCTGTTTCCGCCAGCCTCTCCATGGCGGGAACCCTGCCATGGAAAGACTGATGGAAACACTGTAGGGGCCCCAGTGCCCAGCTATGCAGACAGTGCAGATTCCGAGGGTGCCTAAGGCCACTTCTGTGCGACTGCATTGGCCTCCATGAGCCGAGGCCAATGCCTCCGCACGGTTTCTTCTGGGCTGACTGGCCGAAGCCTCTGATTTCAGAGGTTTCCATCGGTTAGCCCAGTGGAAACCTCTTAATGGGCCGAGGATGGAGTCCACCAGCTCCGCAGCAGTCTCTTCTCTGCGAGTTTGGCAATCAGCTTGTCCAACCGTCAAACTTATAACAAGCCCCTTAGCCTTCTGCAAGTGGCCGCCAACCTTCTTATTCTCATCTGCATTCTAGCCATCTGGAAATTTTGCTCAATCCCCTCTAGCGCGAGGAAGCACTTACGGATGACAGAATGCTCAAAGGAATAGAATAGAATAGAATAGAATAGAATATATGAATTTTTCTGGGGCCTGAAAATAAAATTACAACATGGTAAGGAAAATGGTGATTTTACTGAGATATGTGAAAAGAAGTGTTTAAAGCACAGCTTAAACAGAAGCAAACTGAACCTAAACATTAAAATGATTGAACAAAATTACAATTTCTACAATTATTTTTTACACAATGGAATGCACATGCTCTGAAGCTGTAGTTCATTACAAGTTAACATTTTTTAAAATTGATCAGTGCATTTCATATATTTTATGCTTCTTCTTCCGGCAGGCCCATATTATTTTAATATCATCTCCCTGAGGAAATGAAAGATGTCCTTACTGTACCAAGCAATACATTTTGTGGCTCCTTACTTCGGAACCCAACAATTACGGCATTATGATTCCTACATGTATCTCTTCTGTATGATAGCCACGTGGCTTATATTTGATTGTTGTAAGCAATTTTCCATATCCTTTTCCTTAACTTTATTCGAGGACAGCTCCTAAGACTGTCAACTTATGAAAGGGTTTTAGTAAAACATCTATTTTTTGATTCAATAATGTTGCTATTGTAGTTTAAGTTGACGTCACTACCTGGACTAGTGAAGCAGGACCTGATTCACCAAGATTACTCACACTTTTGAGTACATTTACTAATTTGTGGTCCTCATAAACTCCAAGTGAAAGTTATTTCTAAAAAACATAAAACAGCAATAAATCCTGCACTACACATGGCCATCCACTGGCACAGCAGCGCCCCCATTCAAACAAATGGAGATAAGGGGTTTAAAAATAATTGCTGTGGGAAATAATGCTAAATTAGATTATTTTAAAAAGTTAAAAATAAAAAATGTATACATTTATGTTGAAAAATATATACAAATAGTACATATTTATCATTTAATTATAAAATATTTCACAACCTATTTTGAATTAAAAAAATTGTGTAGCAATACATTTTACTAAAAAAATAATTCATTCTATACATCACTTTTAATAATTTTAAAGGAACATTTAAAAATATTTTTAAGTGGGAATTTATTTCTTAATTTAAACTTCGAACTTTTATTTCAAAATTACCGTAATAGTTCTGTCGCTTTTTCATTTTTTTCTATATTTGAAGTAAGCATATAAAATGAATGCCCGTTATTATTTAACATGAAAATATTGTAATATTTATTTTCGAGTTAAATGGATTTTAAAAAAATGTTCCCATACTTTATCGTATGGGACTGGACAGTCAGGGTGGAGATCTCCGCATGGTAAAAAATAAGGATACACAAAAAAAGATTGTTTAACTTGAAAATAAATATTCAAATTATTTGTATGTTCATTATTAGTGTATTCATCATGTGACACTCATGGTGTCCTCCCCAAGTGTAGAAAGAATGCAGTCAATTAACTGAAATGTCACAGCTATCCTGACAAAATATTACCATCAATGAATCACATTTAGCCTATTTTCTGTATTCATGCTACCTCTAAAAAGGGGCTGTACATTGGCCACTATTGGGCGATACAGTTGAGGTGACTCATAGTTCAGGGTGCTGTGCACCATGGATATCCTCTAGTGTCTTTTATTGCAATGTCTTGCACGCGAAAAAAATACATTACCATTCCTTGTGACTCGAGGGATGATTGAACAATAATGAACCGTAGAAATTGTTGTACTGACCATACTCTTATCTCTAAAGTAGCAACATATGATTTGTGCCCCAGTATGCCGTCCACTCAGGCTCTAGAGAAACGTGTGATTTCAGTATTGGCAAGACCTACATTGTCACACATTCAGAAGTTGTCTATCTCTTGATTTTGAATGTCATCTACTCCACAGTGCATTATCATCAGTGCAGTGTGTGAAACTGAAGTGACTTGTGAAGAGTTGCATGGATTCTAGTATATATATATATATATATCGATAGTGTTGTAGCAAAACTCACCTCGCTCCTCAGTACCTCTAGCTTCCACTCCGACTTCCATACACTTTAGTCTAGTCAGGGGTATGATAAACTGCACATAATCCTTCCATGGATAAAGATCTAAGGGCCAGATGTAGCAAAGGTTTGCGACTCGCAAACGGGCAGAATCGCAATTTGCGACAGTGCAAAATCGGAAATGGAATGCAAAAAGCCCATTTCCGACTCGCAAAAAGCGATGTGCCCCGTTTGCGAGTCGCACCCGTTGCGACCCCCTTTTGCGACCCGCAATGTGCGTGTCGCAATTTGCGACTCGCAAAGCTTATGCAATTGCAACTCGCAAATTGCGATTAGTCGCAAAAAAACCAGTTTGCAAGTCGCATTTACCACTAACTCAGAGCAGGTGGTAACCATTACCAAAGTATAAAAGGAGACCCAGAAGGCATCTGGGTCACTCAAGATGGCGGACATATACCTGATAGCAGTGAGGAGGAGAGTCTACGCAGCCCAGCAGAGGAGGAGGAGGGGCCACAGACAGGAGAAGATATATAGAACAAGGCAGACCCTTTTCCAGCAAACTGAAGAGGAGATCTATGCTAAATACCGCCTTAGCAGCGCTGCCATTCTAGAATTAATAGATTTACTAAAACCACAGCTAGAACACAAACCCCCTGCGTGGCTGCGCCATCCCTACGCATGTGCAAGTACTATGCGCACTGCACCTCTTGGCATCAGGGAGCTATCAGGGGGTCATTGCCGTGGCAGGTGGGGTATCCCAAAGTGCAGTGTCAAGATTCCTCAGGGCATTCCTAGATGCCTTAGTAGCGCACAGGTCTCAGTTCATATACTTACCAAGGAATGAGGCAGAAATTAACAGCACGAAGCTGGACTTTTACCGCATTGCCCACTTCCCCCAGGTCATTGGATGTGTAGATGGGACACACATTCAAATATGCCCCCCGCTAATCTGGAACATATTTTTCGCAACAGAAAGTGTACCCACTCACTCAACATACAGGTTGTTTGTGATGCCCATTACGTCATCACGGACATCGTAGCTAAGTTTCCAGGCAGTACCCATGACTCCTACATTTTTAGACATAGTGGGATCCATCAACGCCTGGAACGTGGGGAGTTTGGAGACGGATACCTCCTAGGTAGAGCTGCATACACCTTGCAGACACACACACAGGTCACTGTGCACGACTATCTGGACTTACTAACAGTGTACTTTTGTGCCAACAGGTGACAGTGCATATGCTCTAAGGCCATGGATCATGACTCCATTTTTAACACCCAGCAATGAATCAGAGACGCAATAAAACAGTGCGCATAAGAGGACCAGGAACCTGATCGAGCGCACCTTCGGATTCCTGAAGGCAAGATTCCGATGCCTCCACCGCAGCGGAGGCGCTCTCCAATACACCCCCATTACCGCCTTCAAAATTGTGGTCGCATGCGCCATCCTCCACAACATAGCCACCAGACGTGGGCTACCTCTCACCCCTGCAGACCCAGATCCTGATGAGGAAGAGCAAGAACAACCACACCGCCATCATGGGGATAGGAGTCTAGCTAATCAAGGCAGACTGAGACGGGAACACATCGCAACGCAATATTTTGGACGGTACGTGTAAACTCCCACCATACTCACCCATTAACCAGACACTCCTTTTGTTAAGTGGAAGAGAAATAACAGTTTTAATAATGTAATGGATGAACTATATACATGATTCAATTGTCCATGGGCAGGGAAATGCCAACCACTCATGTGGCACATTAAAGCCATGTGCCACATTTGTTTGTCCGGGCTGTTGGCTAACTTCTCCTGCCCCTCCTGCCAGCCTGGCTGGTCCCAGCCGCATCTATGGTGCTCTGCCTCCCACTCCTTAGCACCCTACTGTCAGTGGCAGATACACTGCTCACTGTGGAGCCCTCTTCACTATCTTGGGGTGTTTCCCCGGTGCCCCTCGACATCTCACGTGTCTCCATTAGTTCAATGATATGTGTGAGACGTCCCAGGCCCCTGGCAACATCCCCAGCAAAATGGCCCATCTCAATTTGCAGGCCAACTGTCCTCCTCGACAGGCCTGTTGTGTTGATGGCTAGCCTGCCGATTGATGTGGCCATCCTGTCCAGTCTTAACATAATCTGCCTATCCCTGCGCCGCCCAGCCTCTGCCTGACCCAGCAGTCCGGCCGCCAGTTCCCTGATGGCAGAGGCAATGTCCCCAGTGTTCTGGCACATCAGGTCCATCCGCCTGTTGAGGTGCCGCATGCTTGCCTGGTTTTGTCTTTCAATGCGGTGCAGCACCCCACTGATCCTGCCCAATGTTGTGTTTTGCAGGCGCTGACCCCGCAGCAGATGTGCCTCACTGCTGGTTGGAGGATGATTCCGGATATCAGACGCTCTTGCCCTGCGACGCCTGCGCAGTGGTGGCTGCCCTGTCCTCGCACCTGTATCCTCCCTGGCTGTTGCTGGGGCAGCTCCTGGCGTTGCTGTTGCAGCAGGCGTTACAACTGCAGGAATGCTGCTGACTGTGCATGTGGGGGTGCTGGAGGGTCCTGGGGTGTCCTCCTGGGCCTGGGTGCTTGGGGTGTAGGGGGTGTCTTGCTGGAGACCTGTGGGACATGGGGAACACACTGTCAGTGTCTAGTATCTGTTGCACAATTCCTAATAAACATTTGCCTATGCACTGCCTATTGGACTACATTTCCCATAATGCATCATTCTGGCTTTTTCTACCCTGAAATGGAGCTAATTTGGTTGTGCATGCACATGTGTACATGGTGGGTGGGGTATGACATTGATAGGGGTACAGGCTTATCACATGGTACTCACCGGTTGATGTGCTGGGCTCTGAAGTATCCAGGTCCCCAAATCCACACACTGCCTCCGGCTCAAAGGTTTGCTCAATCCTGTCTTCAAGGGGTGTGGGTGGTGGCACAGATGATGGTCCCCCTCCAGTGCCTCTCATCTCCCGGAGCCTTTCTGCCACCCTCTCCTTGGTCCGGGAGCGGAGGTCATACCACCTCTTCCTTATGTCCTCAATTGTCCTGTGGCTCACCCCCAGGGCATTGATTTTCTCCTGCATTTCCTGCCAGATTTTTCTTTTGGTGGCCTCTGGAACAGTGAGGGCAGCTCTCCCAAAGAGCTCATCATGGTGCTGACAACATTCTTCGGTCAGCACCTCAAGCTCCCTCTCTGAGAATTTAATTTTCCTTTTTCGGGGGGTTCCCTCCATGGCTGCTGCAGCTAGCTCAGTGTGCAGACTGGCAGTTGTAAAAGGGTGTGGTCCAGCCTCCTCCCAGGTGTATTTGTTAACTTCCTGGCTGTGATGTCATCATCATGTGCCAGGAAGTGTTTCCAGAGTGTTTTGGTGTGCTTTCTGGAGTGTTCTGCTGCACCTGCAAGCAATTTTGAGGGAACTCGCAATTTGCGACACCAACTCGCTAATTGCGAGTTCGTTTTTTGCACACTCGCAAACAGCGACCTCGCAATCTGCGGACTCGCACACATCGTTGCGAGTCCGGATGCGAGTCGCTAAATCGGACCGGTTTCTTTCCTGGCATACCAATTTGCGAGTCGCATTTTGCGAGTCGCATTGACTCGCAAAATGCGACTCGCAATTTTTTTGTTTCGTACATCTGGTATTGGTCCGCTCTCAGATGCAAGATTCTCCCTTTGTTGAAGCCCTGACAGCAAATCCTGTCCTGAAATGTATTCTTACAGTATTAAACTCTGTGCAATGTGTGAAAACACTGTTCACATTCTGGGTGATGTCATGCTGATTTAGCCTTGGACTTGTATAGGAAATGGCTGAACTCCTAATCACGGACATCCTACGTAGCACCTGTGGTGACCTTTTGATGAACTTCAGCTTCAGTAATTTTTCTGAAAGATGGCAATAAGATGTGATGATTTTCACGTTTCAATTTTCTTCAGCTCCTGACGATAGCAATGGATTATGTAACTAAAAATGGATGTCAGTGGTAGGCAAGTATGTTAACCTTGAGGAAGAGCTGTCCTTAGGTTCGGATGTGAGAGGGGAAGAGTGGTGCTGGTAGGCAGAATTCTTATCTGGAGGCTGTATATCTACAGTGGGAATGTTCCCCACTCACAAAAATGACACCCTACGTGTTTTTATGCAGTTTCTTTTTACTGCTTGACTTCTGCAAACGTGTGATAATATCACCTAGTAGATTCTCATGCACAAGTATCTTGTGTTAGATCCAGGTCATCATAACTTACCCAGTAATACTAAAACCAGGGCACCTAGAAAAGTCTTGTAATTTTGGATTTACTATGCAGTATTTTAAATGTAGAATCACTACCCTTAATTATCGAGGCCCTCATAATTTGGACCTAAAAGTCTCACACCAGCTTCAAGGCTAAATATCTAAATTTGGGTTCAAAGGCAGAGAGGAGAGTGTTTCAATACTTCTTTTCAGTGAGATGGAGGTTACTTTGACCTAAGGACAGTTTGTTTGAAGAGAAAATGTATTGCTAAATTTAAGAATAACCTTTAAGCAGGGTCTTTAAAATTCTGGAACTTAAACATAATGCATCTAGCTGAATACTCTAGTTGTGTTACTCCTCTTGCAGTACTGCTGGGACTGAGACAAAAAATAAAGGTGACATCTAATAGCACCATTGCCATGTTGGATACTTCAACTACATGGTTAATATCTGGGTGACAATATCGCAAAGGTGGGCTCTGTAGAGTATGTATTTAGTTGTAGAAGTAGAAGGTGAATGTGTCATAGTGGAACAGAAGGCATTATGTCATAGCATGTGGTTACTTGGAGACGGGGCAGCGCTGGTCAGTTGGATGGTTGGAGTTGGAGTGACCAGTTGCCGGTACCTGTATTCTGCCTAGGTGCAATAAAGTGCGTTTCATCATACTTTTGTGTAGCATCTTCACTACCCATTTATGGTGACAACTGTGACTGACAATAAAACCTACTCACATAGATGTTTTTGACTTGTTTGAGCAGCTTTTCTCTTCACTACGGGATACATCGCTATCCAGTGGGCCATCGCTTACTACATGTCCAGATTTCCAGAATGGCCACCAATTCTTGTCTACGACCCATTTCGGAAGTTTGGTGTAATTAACCTGGCAAGCTTGTTGGAGTTGCACGTGCGCCATCATCTTAGACTCGCACCTTCGTATGCGCATTATGTACCTTGCTAGCAACCAACAATAGCTTAAGCTGAAGTGCACTTCATTCCATTGTGGGTGTGTGCTGCCATTGTGGCACACGTCATTCAGATGCAGGTGTGTGCGATGCACACTCTAGCCACCTCTGCAGCTGGAGATCAAGACCTATGCTGTTTGGCAGTTACACAAAATATTACTGTGAATCCACCTAATGAGTTTCTATGTGTTCCAGAAGATCCACCATTTTCCTGGCTACAATGGAAGGAAAAGTTCTTAAATTATAAAGCTGTGATTGACCATACAAACAAATTATCTGCAAAAATTAAAAAAGGGTTATTTCTTCACTGTTTGGGTCCGGAGGGTTTATGGATTTATAACCCACTATCCAAGAATGATGTGGTAGGGGATGAGAATGTTTTGATGGGGTTATTAGATTTTAAGTTCATATTGTTCACCGAAAGTATGTATTGGTATAACTTGTCACAAATGTTTCCACAGAAAACAAGAAAAAAATGAGTCAGTTGATGAATATGTAAACACATTGAAAACGTTAGCTTTAGATTGTAGATTTGGAGCTATACAAGATGAACTGATAAGGGATTTGGTGGTAATGCATGCTCATGACCCTCCATCCAAGAAAGGTTATGGATTAATGGGGATAATCCTTTGATGGATGTAATGTCAACTGTCAGAAAGGCTGAATTATATGGGAGAAGTGCTAAAGACCTCAAGAAAGAAAATACAGAAGTCAATTGTAAAACAGTTGCTACAGTGATACGAAACAAACCTAAAATATTCAAATCTAGCAAAGAATTTACTAAGAAAGATGACAAGAAAAAATATACAAATAAAGTCCTCAGATGTCATAGGTGGGATAGTAGGAACCACTTAGCTAATGACAAGAATTGTCCTGCTAAAAAACAAAAGTGGAGTAAATGTGGGAAAATTGGGCATTTTGTGTAAGTTTAAAAAATGAAAGTAGAAGGGAGTGGAAAAGTCAAATGCATTGCGGAAAGGGTTACTAAATCTTCTAGCGAGGATGATAATAATGTTGGGGTGCTTAATGTAAAAGAAAAAGTGGTACTGAATATTGAAAGTAATGATAAGAGTAAAATCAAATGTTTTAGCAAAATAGGTAAGTTAGGATCCACATTGATGCTGATTCAGGCTCGCCATTCACTTTTGTAAATGAAACAATATAGAAAGAAAAGATTGGAGGAAAATTGGGTTTGAAGCTAATGGAATTAGATATAGCCCTGGAAAGTTATATAGGTTAAACTATAGAGGTCTTACAGTACAGAAGCCACATAATCAGGTTCAAGAATAGGAAAGCCATAGGCAATGTATATGTCTCTAAAAAGGTCCATTGGTAATAGGGTGGAGAGATCAAAGGAATCTTAACATTATACTTGACCCCAATATGGTTGAGCATGTACTGGTACTTTATGAGGGAGAAGTTACCAGGAAAAAATGCGTTAACGATTTCCAAAAGTGTTTGGAGAAGGCATAGAAAGAAAAAGGGGATTTAATCACAAAATTGTATTAAGAGAAAATGTCAAACCCAAGGTACATATACTTAGAAGTATTCCTATGTCTGTAAGGGAGGAGGTTGAAACACGGCTGCAGTGATTAGTTAAGGATAGCATAGAAGAGCCTGTTGAGTCCTCAGAGTGGGTAGCCCCATCTGTTCTTGCCAATAAGGCCAATGGCAAAATCAGATTATGTGTTGATCTTTGTCATCTAAATAGAAATATTGTGATTGACCAGTTTCCTTTACCAAAAAATTAATGAGATGTTAACCAAGACAAGGAGTATGACGTTTTCATCTGCTGAAAACTTACCCCAAGCATACCATCAGATTCCTTTCTGTGAAGATAGCAGGCAATACACAGCGTTCATTTCACATGTGAGGTGTTATCAATTTAAGAGGATGCCGTTCGGCCTAGCTTCCGTAGCCACAATATTCCAACATTAAGGCCCTCATTATAAACTCTGCTAGTGAGTAATACAGTGGTGGTAATACCGCCAACAGGCTGGCGGTAACTACTGCCAAATTATGACCATGGCGGTGATAACTCCCATAGACAGCTAATGCACCACACCAACCGCCAGGGCGGAAACAACACTCACGACAGCGGTAGCTGGCAACAGCTAGGCGGGAGACAAAGTACCACCATATTATGACACATGAAACTGCCACCTTTTCTGGGTGGTACCAACGCCATCAAAAGCCTGGCAGAAACACATCACTGAAGAGAAAAGATTCCCCATCAGAGACACAGGGAAGAACAACGCCGCCATGGAACCTGAACTGCAAGTCTTCCCGATGAACTTCTATGTTATGATCCACCTGGAACACCAACACCGACGAAGATGACGACGATGAGTACAGCCACCTAGCACACAAGGGAGGGAGGGAGGAAAATGAGAGTGACACACACACACACAACACACACACAGACCATGCACACGTCCAGCTGCACACGAAAAACAATTTGCCCCCAATACACAGCGGAATAATGCATGGACAACAGGAATGCACAAAAGTGAATGTATTAATATCAACAGCTAATAAATTATCGAATTGTCCATGAAACAGATATGTACACATGTACACAAAGGGACACTGCCCAGTCCAATGTTCAAAGGGCCCACATGGACACAGGGCACAGTTCAAGGCCCAACTCGAATCCTGACTTCATCGGATAGAACTCTGCAGGGGCATCAGTCTGCAAGTGGGCAGGCACCTCAGTGGAAGTGGGGGGGTACCTCAGCCAGAGTCGGGAACAAGCCCACTCGTTCTGGAGGGGCTCCATGCCCAATGCTCTGTCCTGGGGAGTGCAAGGCCACAGTCTCTGGAGTGTGTGACTTGCCCACTGGTTCTGGGGGGGACAACATGCCCATTGCTCTGTCCTGGGGAGTGCAATGCCACAGTCTCTGGATTGGGTGACTTGCCCACTGGTTCTGGAGGAGGCCCCTCGTACAGCAGCCCCTGGTGGGTGGGATACATGGCGCCCGCCAGTGGTGATGGCTGCACTTTGATGGCAGATGGGGGTGCCTCCTGGGCAGCCTCTGCAGGTGGTGATGGCAGCAGTGTGGTGGCAGATGGAGGTGCCTCCTGGGCAGCCTCTGCAGTTGGTGATGGCTGCAGTGTGGTGTCAGATGGAGGTGCCTGCTGGGCAGCCTCTGCAGTTGGTGATGGCTGCAGTGTGGTGTCAGATGGAAGAGCCTCCTGGGCGGCCTCTGCAGTTGGTGATGGCTGCAGTGTGGTGGCAGAACGAGGTGTCTCCTGGGCAGCCTCTGCAGCTGGTGATGTCTGCACTCCCTCAGTTGACGGTGGGGGTCACAGGACCTCTGGTGATGGTGGAGGTGTCACCCTGACAGCCTCCCCTGGAGTAGAGGGCTTTGTCCCCTCCATGACATGGGGTGTGGATTCCTTGCCTTTCCTGGCAGGGCTTGACGGTTTCTTCCCCTTCTTGGCTGGAGGTGCAGGCTCCTTCCCCTTCTTGGCTGGAGGTGCAGGCTCCTTCCGCTTCTTGCCTGGAGGTGTAGGCTCCTTTCCCTTCTTCTCTGGAGGTGCAGGCTCCATCCCACCACAACTAGGTGGTGCCACTTCTGTCCCCGTGGACTATTTGGCTGAGGTGCTTGGCTGAGTCGTTGGGACCCTGCTCATACGGGCAGGGCGGGGGGAGGAGGAGGGAAAAGGTCAAGTTGGCCAAGGAAAAGCTTCTTAGGGATGGGAAGAGGGATGGGAGTGGAGGTTGAGGAAGTGGTTGTAGGAGGTGTATGTCTGCTGGTTTTGAGTGCAGGTGCATGGACAGTATATTGATGTGAGGTGGATGGCTGTTGGGTGTGTGAGTGCTTGTGTTTGTGTCCTTTGGGGGGAACAGACAGGGTGGGAGAGGACAGGGGAAGTGTGCATGGATGTTGTGGAGGTGTCTGCTACTGATGTGTGTGTGCTGCTTGGTGTGGTGATGCTGGTGGTGGATGTTGGTGCAGTGCATGCAGGTGTGAGTGTGGATGCGACTGAGAGGGAGGTGGAGGAGGAGACAGTGGAGGCAGTGGATGTTGTCGTGTCTGCCTCTGTCTGTGTTTGCGTGAGTGCTTGTGGGATGAAGTGTGGTGCTTGAGTTTGCCTGTGAAACTCTTGAGTGTTGTCTTGTGTGCATGCTCATCAGTATGTGTGCCTGAGATGGGTTGGGGTTGAGGAGAATGGGACTGGGAATTGGTAGTTGGACGGGGGACGGTAGAAACAGAGGCAATGGCTGCCATCAGAGGCCAGAGCATGAATCGATCTCTGTTTAGTCGCCAATCCACCGTGAATACCCTCCAGGAATACTGCATCTGGGATGCCAGCCCCTGGACGGCCTTCTCAATGGTTGATTGCCCAACAGAGATGGATTTCAGGAGGTCAATAGCCTCTTCACTCTGGGCAGCAGGGCTCACATGGGCAGGGCCTGAGGTGCCTGGGGCGAAGGAGATTCCCACTCTCCTGGGTGAGCGGGCACGGGCACCTTGCTGATGGGCTACTTGGAGACTTGGAGGGCAGTGGTGGTACGGGGGTGGCAGCTGTACCTGCAGCTGGGGTGGTCACAGAGGTGTCCGCCACCAACAGGGAGCTCCCATCGGAGGAGGTATCCGAGTCTGTGTTGTCACCTCCTGTCTCCGCCGTGGTGCTCTCCTCGCCCTTCGTCCCACTGGTTTCCTCTGCATCTGTGGACTCTGCCTCCTGGGTCCTGTGGGATGCAGCTCCCTCTGTCGGCGATGCCCCTGCTCCTCCGCCAGATGATGCTAATGCACACAAGGACAGAATGACAGAACAAAAAAGGGGGGGGAGAGAGACAAAGGAAACATTGGGTCAATGGGAGTTACCATACACAACACCGTCACACACAGGGAGCAGGCTTAAGCACTCGGTGTTGTACTGCCAGTGATTGGCTAGATACTAAGGCAAGATGAGGGGCAGACACCACCCCCTGCACTCCTCCTGGGACCCACGATGCCCTGCATGAAATGGACTGCTAACAAGCTAGGTTACCTGTATTTGTTATACACCCATTACCCTAGAGTTGACCCATGCTGCAATGTCTGGCCTGGCTGAAAGGGCGCCCACTAACTCACATCCACCACCCGGATCCCACCCCACCTGCCAAAATTTTTAATGATACCCACTGTACTCACCCCCTTGTGGCTGCTGTGATTCCCTCAAGTGCCCATCAGGCTCAGAGTAGGCCACCGCCAGTATGTGGGCCATCAGGAAGGGTCAGATTCCGATGGGCACCCCTTCCTGGTTGGGAGGCAATCCCCAGCAGGGCCTCCGTGGTCCTCCGTGCATCTCAGGGCCTCCCACTGTTTGCGATAGTGGGTGCTCCACCTGCCATAGACTCCCAGGGTCCTCACGTCCTTGGCGATGGCACGCCATAATCCCTTCTTTTGATGGGCGCTGACCTGCAGAGGCAATACAGACAGGAGAACACCATCAAACAAACAGTCCAGCCTGTCACACAAATGGCCCACCATACCCGTTTCCATCACCATTGGCACACATATTGCCCAGCGCATACCATGTACACCACCACAAGACATTACCCTGTCCCCCGATGATACGATGCTTACACACACATCCCCATGCATCCTTCCCGTATCTATTGTGCCTAATGCATACTCACCTGTTGGTCTAGAGGCCCATACAGCAGTCCATACTGGGGTAGGACCCCATCCACCAGTCTCTCCAACTCCTCCGAAGTGAAGGCAGGAGCCCTTTGCCCGGTATCATGGGCCATGGTGGGTTCCAGACACAGGTCACAGCAGCACACGCAGTGTAGGTGTTCTCCTGTTGAAGGTCAAGAAACAAGTGAGGAATCAAATAGAAAAGGGTGGTCACATCCGCGTCGGTGTACACTGTCACCACCGGCGCAGATACCCATTGGCCACTGTACCCCATAGAGCACCATATTATCCAATGAGGAATTGCACGGAGATGCAAGACCGCCTTCTGCCATGACGCCCAAAGTCGGCGGAGGTACCTCACTTCCCCCTGTCCCTACATTCAGGACAGGCGGTCTCCATTTCGGGGGGGAACAGTCATATCGACATTAATTTACGTCACAGATTAGATTGGCACATACCTCGACATTAACACTGTCCCATTACATAGGTGCTCCAAGTATTCTGAAGCTGTGGTTTGATTGTTCCATTTGTGACAGCCTACTCACTCTTGTGTCCTTTAGATACCTGCAGCTGCAGATGAATAGGAGGTGGAGAAATACAGAAGTGTACAGAAACCCTTGTGGACTTGGCTACACTGGAGGACAGGCACATTATCCTCACCTATAGACTGGACAGGGCCACAATCCCAGAGCTGTGTGCCCAATTGGAGGCAGACCTGATCTCATCTATCCGTCATCCGACTGGATCCCCCCTCTTGTGCAAGTGGTATCTGTGCTCCATTTCTTGGCAACTGGTTCTTTTCAAGGGATAGTGGGCTTGGCAGCAGGAATGTCACAGTCAATGTTCTCAATAGTGCTGGCAAGAGTCTTGTCTGCCCTGGTAAAACACATGTGCAGCTACATTTCTTTCCCCCAGGCGGAAGAATTGGCCAGAGTGAAGGACGGATTCTATGCAATGGGACATATCCCCAATATTATTGGGCGATTGACGGTACACATATTGAGTTTGTACCCCCGCCAGAATGAACAGGTGTTCAGGAATCGTAAGAGTTTCCACTCACTGAATGTGCAGATAGTGTGCATGGCGGACCAGTACATCTCCCATGTCAATGATAGGTATCCTGGGTCGGTGCATGATGCCTTTGTTCTGAGGAATAACAGCATCCCCAATGGTTTGGCCCAACTACAGAGGCACAGGGTGTGGCTAATAGGTGAACCTTGGTCCCCACCCACTGTACGTTTGTGTGTGCCTTCTGGTGTTAAGGCCATAGGATTGTGTGAGGCTAAATGTTGTCCCTCAATACTTGCAGATGACTCTGGCTACCCAAACCTATCGTGGCTGCTCACCCCTGCGAGGAATACCGGGACAGGGGCTGAGGAAAGTTATAATGAGGCACATGGGTGAACCAGACGGATCATCAAGAGGACCTTCGGCCTCCTGAAGGCCAGGTTCAGGTGCCTCCATTTGACAGGTGTGCTATTCACCCGAGGAGGTCTGCCAGATAGTAGTGGCATGTTGCCACTGACCCAGGTCCCTGATTGTATTGGGTGTGAGGTGTGGACTGGGGTCCCTGTACAGGTGGCCCCACTGCTGATTGAAGTGTCCTGGGGACAGTGCTGTGGTGTTGTATCCTGATGAGGGAGGCTCTGTGGTGGACTGTGATTGTGCTTGGGTGACCGGCTGTCCAGTGGTCCTTGATGGGCCAGGTAGGTCATCCAGATCCTGAAGTCCAGAGTTACTGACATCACTGGGGGCATCTTTTGTTGGGGGACTGGTTAGTCGTGGCACTTCCTCTCCGCTGACATTGGCTGGGGTACCTGTGGGGATGTAGGTGATGTATTATGCTTCATGTGTGTGACATATTGTACATCCCTGGCTTCCCCCCTATTTTTGGGGTTGCCCTGCCACCTCTTGCTTGTGTATGGTGATGTATTGTGGGGCTGTTAGTTCCCCTATGCTATGCATACTTTTGTTATGGGTGTCCATGCAGGGCTGGAAGGGCTGTCCATGCATTGGTATGACATACGAGGCTTGGCATTGGGGTTAGTCATATGTGTAGGTGCGGTGTGTGTGATGGGAGTGAAGGGGTGTGATGGCATGCAGGTATGGGGGGTGATAAGTAGTAAATGTTAAATTACCAGTGTCTAATCCTCCGGCTACTCCAGTGAGTCTCTCAGGATGCAGTAATGCCAAGACTTGCTCCTCCCATGCTGTGAGCTGTGGGGGAGGAGGTGGGGGTCCACCGCCAGCCCTCTCTATGGTGAGCTGGTGTCTTGCTGCTATGGAACGTACCTTCCCCGTAGGTCGTTCCACCTCTTCCTGATGTCGTCTCTTGTTCTTGGGTGCTATCCCATGGCGCTTACCCTGTCCACGATTCTCCACCATAGCTCCATCTACCTGTGCTCCAAAAGGCTGTGACTCTACCCTGACAATTTCCTCCACCATGACCCTTAACTCCTCATCGGTGAAACAGGGCTGCCTTAGTGGGGACATGGGTGTTGTGTGAAGTGTGTGTTGGTGAGAGTGTGTTGAGTAATGTGGTGGTGTGTGTGATGTGGGGTGTGTGAGGGATGTATGGGTGTAAGTGGCGTGTGTGTCTAGTTGTCGCAGTGGTCTTACCACTGTTGAATGTCTGCCATGGTGATTTGTGGGTCATAATGTGATGGGAGTTGTTTTGTTGGCGTAACGGTATGGGTGTTGGGACCGCCACTTTATTACTGACCTTTGGGCTGGCGGATTTGTGTATGTGGCTGTATTCTGTCAGATTGGTGTGTGTGTGCCACAATATGGCAAATGGATATTCGCCACCATGGTGGTATGTTGGCGTCCGTCAGCGTGGCGGTAAGTTGGATTTACCGCCAATGTCATAATGAGGGCCTGAATGTTTAATATCTTTGGGAAATTGAGTCAAGTGCTAATATTCCAAGATGGCATTCTGGTGATGGAGGACAGGAATGATCATGACTGTAAACTCAAATAAGTTTTAGCTTGACTTGACAAATTTGGTCTTATTATAGAGTTTTCTGAATGCAAATTCTCTGAAACGCAAGTGACATATTTGGGACATGAGATAATTGCGGAAGGGATTCAACAAAAGAGCAAATTAACTGAAGCTATTTGAGATGCCCCAAGTCCAAAAAACAATGACAAAGTAAAATCCTTCTTTGGGCTTGTTGAATTATTTTCTAAATTAATTGGAAATGTTTTTTATGAGGACATTCCACATTAGACAGTTACTAAAGCTAAAGCCAACATTTTTATTTTCTGAGAGTTGTCAGTGGGAATTTAAGGACGTGAAGAATTAAATTTCTAGGCAGAGAGAACCATTATTGTCTGCCTATCCAGGCGGTAGACCTGGATTACATGTCGATCCGCCATGGTCTGCAGGTCTCCTAGTGGAAGGTACAGTGGAAGTTGTACGACCCTTCTCATTCCAGGGTAACAAGATGAAGGAATATAAGAAGGTATGTCAATCAGTCATTGTGTCCATTATAAGTGTGAATGCACATATGCCACACATGATGTATTGACATGCCATATGACATAGTTAAACATGGTACACAGGACATACAAAGGTAAATGAAGGCCTAGTGTTGCAATGTCATGCCCTTACCTTTCTAATTACTAGTAAATGGATACGCATGTCACTGAAGGTCACAGTGATAATGACATTCATATCTTTTTTCACACATGATAGACAATAATACCATCTATCCAATTGCCATGAGGGTGCAGAGCATGCCACTAATGATACATGACTCATATATCATGTATCTCACTACATATATATTTGATTGGATGTCAAATACATGGTTGCTTGCAGCCAGCACTAAATACTGTGGCGTAGACATGGTTGTGACCTGTGACGCATCTTTATTAGGACTTTTCCGAACATGTAAGGACCTTAAAATGGCAGCTGCCTGACCTACTGTACTGGACATTGAGAAGTGACCTAGGTCCGCTGGCAGAAGCCGTCATGGTAGGCGGATACTACAGCAGTGGGAATGGGCATTGGAACACATTGCTGCCTGTGGCAGTCTTGGGCCAATGGCGATGTCCGAAAGTAGTGACAGTGTCCTACATGGTGGATGTGACTGCGATTTCATACTTTATCTCTCACTTGACTCCTGATACTGCTGCCAGCAAGACCTCCTCTACTAAAGCTGCTGTGCAATTGTGCCACGTCTTACAGGTGACAAGGCCATTGCCATCTTTCCCCGGGAGCTGGAGAAGCTGGTCGAGGAGGTCCTACTCCTATATGGACAGCTCTATAGTGTACCAAAGGAGAGGGTAAGTGCACCAGATACACAAATAGTATCTTAACCAGAGCATACCTTGGGGAACTAAGCTAAGGCTGATGGACAACATTTCTGAATGTGTGCCTAATGTCTGTATGGTGCCAACGTTGTGATAGAATGGAATGGGTACCTGGTCATGTACTGATGTTTGGTGACAGATTGTGAGTCCTGAGACATTGGGGAGAGTGTTTGATGGATGTTCCCTTACCCACCTTGTAACTGTTGCACAAGGTTAGTGGAGTTGGTAGACTCCTCCTGATATAGCATATTTGAAAATGTGTTTGCTGTCTGGCCATGTGTGCTGACATGAGAGTTGGTGATGAGATGCATGTTGTCTGCCTGTTTCCACCACAAAATATAGCCTCACTGCATATGCTCATCTATCAACTAGTGGAGGTTAATTACAGTCTGTGTTTGGCCTGTTATACCAACTAGTTTTAAACCTGCCTGTTGCAGTATGGTACATGTGGACATGAAATACTTTTTTATCTATGTCATTTATGATGGTCAATGCCCATCAGAAAAAGTCTGTCGGAGGAGGTGGGACGACCTGAGACGCTGGACCCTGAAGTCCAGAAAGGCCCAGCTGGGGATGTCCTCCCAACAAGGACGGGGTGCCATTTGGACACTGACCCTCCTAATGGCCCGCATTTTGGCGGTGGCCTATCTTGAGTTGGATGGGCATTTGAAGGCAGCACAGCAGCCACAAGGGGGTAAGTACAGACCTAACTCATGTTTGTCCCTTGACCAGGTGATTGAGTGAGGGAACTGGATGTTGGCTCTTATAATGTGGTAAATCCAAAGCATCATAGGTTTCCTGTGTACACATTGATGTACCATAGCCATATATGGCACACAGGAGTGCACATACAAATGTGTTTAAAGGCATGTTACTCAACTATGTTGTTCCCTCAGTACAATTGCATATAATGGTGCACATATGACTGGGTCATATGTGTCCCAGTATAATGCATGTTATTCTTTGGTGATTGTAGATACCCACCAACAGGTAATTCATCCCAATGTGATGATGGCAAGGTTTGTAGGTCCTTGTACTCTGTCATCTGCAATGTCTCAATATTCCTCTTCATTTGCAAAATAGGGCAGACATTTACTATTCCTCACTAGTTTACTAATGCTTTCTGACAGCATGTGAGGCTGTGATGTCCATCTGGGTTGTCATATGATCTACATGGTTAATATCTTCACACCTGTTACACGGTGTCCCCCTTAGTAAGTGAGGGATGTACATAGACATGTGTGATGCCTCATCAGAGCAGACAACATGCATGTTGAATACCATTGATGTGTTTCAACATTTCTAAGTGCATACAAATGTTGATATCAGAAGCTAGGAATGTTGCAACCTTGCCAACGTTCTCTGAGTGGAAAGTGGCATGAAGCATTGTCAATGGGCATAATGTTGTAGGCATTACACATGGGCAACGATAGCCTATTCATTGCTCTGTTGTATTTGAGTTGCGAGTCCATGGATGGCATTCACGATGGTCGACAGACCCACAGAGATCGACCTCAGGAGGTCAATAGCATTCTCACTAAGGGCAGCAGGGCTAAAAGGAGCTGGGGCAGAGGGGCTGCAGTGTGTGTGCTGTGTATGTGTGGGTGTGTTTGTTGCTGTATGTGTGTGTAACTGTACTGTTACGTGTGATCATAGCCCTCAAACCCCCTCTGTATGGTATGTTATGTAACAGTTGTAATTCATACATTTTACAAATGTAACAGGTGAGTGTCTACTTACGATTGTTGTCTTCCTCGTCGGCAATGATTCCAGTGTCTTTTGGTGAGCAGGAGCAGCGTGATGACATCTAATAGTGGCTCCATGGTGGCTCCGGACGAGTGTGTCTTTCTGGAGGTGAGTGTCCCCTTTTATTCTGTTTGTTTCTGCTAGTATTCTGTGGTCCCAACGTGACGGTTATGTTGGCGGTGTGCACCTCGTAATGAGTCTGGAGGAAACATGGTCTCCGCTGGACTGATGGTGGCTCTACTCAACTGCGGCAGGCTGGCCACACTGGCGGTGCCAACTGTGCTTTGGCGGGATCCTGTGTGCATCATCGCCAATGTCCTAATTTGGCGGTCTTGTCCGCCAGCCTGTTGACGGTTGGACCACCACCGCTAACATTGCGGTCCTCGGACTGCCAAACTCAGAATGAGGCCCATAGTGATGACATTTTTTGATGAGGTATTTCTTAATGAAGGTACCCCTGCTATCATCATTAGTACCAATGGAGTGCAGTTTACATTGGGCAAGATGAAACCGTAATTTAAACAACTTTAATATATAGGCCCTCATTACGAGCCTGGCGGTCATAGACCGCCAGGCTCGCGGTTGGCGGGAGCACCGCCGACAGCCCGGCGGTGCCCCGCAGGGCATTCTGACCGCGGCGCTTTGGCCGCGGTCAGTGCAGGAAAACCGGCGGTCTCCCGCCGGTTTTCCGCTGCCCGTTGGAATCCTCCAGGGCGGCGCAGATTGCTGCGCCGCCTTGGGGATTCTGACACCCCCTACCGCCATCCTGTTCCTGGCGGTTCGCCCGCCAGGAACAGGATGGCGGTAGGGGGTGTCGCGGGGCCCCTGGGGGCCTCTGCAGTGCCCATGCCAATGGCATGGGCACTGCAGGGGTCCCCGTAAGAGGGCCCCGCTTGTATTTCACTGTCTGCATAGCAGACAGTGAAATACGCGACGGGTGCAGTAGCACCCGTCGCACCTTCCCACTCCGCCGGCTCGATTACGAGCCGGCTTCATGGTGGGAAGGTCGTTTTCCCCTGGGCTGGCGGGCGGGCTTTCGGCGGCCGCCCGCCAGCCCAGGGGAAAACTTGGAATACCCTCCGCGGTCTCTGGACCGCGGAGCGGTATTCCTGACGCGCAACATTGACGGGCGGCCTCCGTCGCCCGTCAATGTTGGAATGAGGGCCATAATCCTAATGGAAATGGAATGGTGGCATGATGCAATAGAATGTTAATAGGTGCCATTCAATCAGCGTGCAGAAATAATATTCCATGGGAAGAACAAATATTAAATGTGTTGTCCGACAGGGTTAATTAAATGGAAACTACTAAATATTACTCATTTGAGCTGATGAGGGGAATGAAGCCAAGCTAAAAATGTAATCCAGGATGGTTAGTTTCTTTAGAAATTGTGAAATGGTCACACTCAAAAGTAAAAAATAATTTGTTGTGAAAACATGACAAATATAAAAAATATTATGATGAAAAATATTACACAAAGCATGCAGATGTGAAAGTTGGTCAATGGGTGAGAATCAAAACACCTGGGAAGGTTCCCAAAGGAATAGTTAATTCTTTGAACCACAATGCATAATTGTTATGATGAAAAATGTTGTTAAATTAGAGGATGAAAAATTTTGGAATCTTAAAAGAGTAGAGTTAGGCAAACCAGAAATATCTAAAAAAAGGATTTAACAAAATAATATGGTTAGATCATGAATTAGAACTTGAGAATGGTCAAGAAAGGGAAAGAATAATGGAGTAAGAAGTGAATGAAGAAATGTTAGTTGTTTGTCCTGATAATATTTCTGGGAAAAAAGTGGGAGGAGATTTTCTCCTTAGAGAAAGACCAAGAGAGTTATAAAGTGCCCTAAAATGCTAAATGATTCTATGTGTGGTTACATTTCCTGCATTGTAAATATTATTAATGCTGGGCAGATCATTTTTTATCAAATATCATAGTTATGGATATTCTTTATAGTTTATTTTCACCTTGTGTGCATGGTTGCCTGGAGATGGTGTCAACATCAGGACAGTGCGCGCTCTAGGGGCGACAAAAAATGCAAAAACCCAGTCTTTATACAAGATCATAATTCATGCATTGTGTTTATATGCAGTATGTTAACCTTTTGCATTACAGATTTTAACTTTGAAAAACACTATTAATGATGTTTGCAATAACTTCATTTGCAAGGGATTGTTGCAGCCTTACTGAGTGTGTTAGGGTGTGGTCCCTTTCTAGGACCTTCTAGAAGCTTTCCCTGCAGCATGACTGGGTGTGGTTTGTGGGCTGGGCCAGACTCTATATAAGGGAGCCAGCCCAGCTCCACGTGCTCACTATTCAGAGGTCCCGGTGCAGAGCAGCAGCAACTTCCTATTGCTCCTGTTCCGGAGACCTAACTTGATGTTCCAGGCCTGCCCTCATTATATTGGTGATCCTTGAGCAGGGCGGTAAAGCAGTGATCGGGTTGGGCCCCCGACCCCGTTCTCAAAGACTTTCGAGTTTTGGGCCTAGTTGTGAAACTTCCAGTGTGTGTGATCATTTCATGACATTTGCACATTCTTGTTCGAATCAGCAGTGTGCACGATTCATTCCTGGCATGTAATCCGTGATATTCAGATCGGCAACAGTGTGCGTGATCATTTCATGGCATTTGCATATTCTTGTTCGAATCGGCAGAGTGCGCGATTCATTCCTAGCATGTAAACCTTGACGTTCAGATCGTCAACAGTGTGTGCGATCATTTCACGGCATTTGCATATTCTTGTTCAAATCGGCAGTGTGCGCGATTCATTCCCAGCATGTAAACCTTGACGTTCAGATCGGCAACAGTGTGCGCGATCATTTCATGGCATTTGCATATTCTTGTTCGAATCAGCAGTGTGCGCTATTCATTCCCAGCATGTAGACCTTGACGTTCAGATCGGCAAAAGTGTGCGCGATCATTTCATGGCATTTGCATATTCTTGTTCGAATCGGCAGAGTGCGCAATTGTTTTCTCTCATGTAAACCTTGGCATTCAGATCGGCAACAGTGTGCGCGATCATTTCATGGCATTTACACATTCTTGTTTGAATCGGCAACAGTGTGCGCGATTCAACCCTGGCATAAAGCGCTTGGCTCTTAGTTCAACAGTGGGCGCGATAATTTCATGGCATTGAAAACTTTGATGAGTTGTGTTTGTTGAGGTGCACACATTTATCCTGAGCCTTTGGATTTTCTGTGAAGATGCTTAATTCAAAGTGCGACATTCTTTGTGCATATTAAGTCCCTACTACAGTTCCTGTTGTTTTCAGGGAATGTTCAGATAGCGTTTGTCCTCATGTAAAAATGCAATGTTTATTCTGAAACAATATTCAAGAAGGTTCTTGTTTTCCAAACAGTATGTTGTATTTCATGAAAAGCCCATATGAAACATTGTATTAAGCCATTCTTGATTTTTTTCCAGGTACCTAGATTTCTTGAGGTCTAGTTATAGTCATTTCTTAGGTATTCATGATTACAGTATAAGAACTCCTAGAACCATAGTCTATTGAAAGTCAATGTGATTATATCTTGATATTGTGCTGTTTAACCTCTTGCTTCCTACAGGTCTCCTTCCCCACTGTTCCCTACATAATCCCCTTTTCCCCCACTTGGATTCTCTCAGGCTCTGTGGTATTTCTATCGGAGCTTTGGAGCTGTCTAGTGGTGGACATGTTGGGAACGTGCGCAGACCCCGAGGATCTGGTCTCCCTGACAGATGGGGACAGCGCTGGTCATTTGGACGGTTGGAGCTGGGGCAACCAGTTGCCAGTACCTAGTTGCAATAAAGTGCCTTTCATTATACATTTGTGTAGGGTCTTCAATACAGCCCTTCCTAGCTATCTGCTTTCATGGTCAGTCCGGGATGATCCAGACCCTAATTACAGTTTAGCCTGCAGAGTGCACTAGTTAATAGGGTACGGCGTTAACAGTCAGTAGGAGATCTGCTATTCAAAAGTACAACCTAACAGATAACAGGCGCTGCCTCCTTCCTTCCAAACATCAACAGGACTATGAAGCGCTAAAGAAATGCAGTAACGCAACAGAGCACAATTAAAATTTGTAAGTGACCTGTTGGTGTTAGCGCATCTGACCTTATTTGGTTTCTTATCTTTAATTTATAAGGGGAAGTGTTAGATGTTCGATGGAACTTTTGACTGCACTTATAGAGTAAATCCAAACTCAATTTCAATACAAATCATTAGAAATATCAATCAATAGTATCAATAATCTTTGGAGTCAATAATTTCAAGCACCATGACACCTTTGGTCATGAATAACCACACCTTTCTGGTAAAAGTTAAAATGTTTATTTCCCTATATTAACAATGCTAATATCACGTAATTTAGTCCCAAAATCAAATGGTATACATACAGAAACAACAAAGGTTGACCAAATTTTCTAAAGGTTCTCAATTTAACCAAAGCATGAATTATTACGCACCCTAGAGTTACAGTACAAGTCAATAACAAGAACAACTGCACAATAGAAATAGCATACATTTAGATTCAGCAATTGAGTAACATTAATTATTTTCAGTAGCAACCTACTAGCATTTAGGGTCATCTCTCACTAAACTTCTGATAAGAATAGCATGTTTGGACTTCATGCAAAACAATTTAGTCAACATAAATTTGGAAAACATCTAGCTATGACTCTATCAAAATAGCGGTTGGTACCTAGGAACAGAGACAAATTACTTAAAAACAATAACATTTATTATACCTCGGTATGGATCAGCAAGCTGAGACTGTCTTCGTCAATTGGACAACTGTTTGGTCAGCATCAGCATTGGACCATGAATGGGAATGTTTCAGAACTAGGGGGTTCTAAGCTGTCGGTAAACATAGTCTAAAGCAGAGGTCTTCAAACTGGGGGGGCATCAATTGATCCCAGGAGGGGTGCCAGGCTCTGGCCTAAAAAAGCATAATACAGATAACAGGGCTTTGTTTTAAGCAGAAGCATGTTATTGCATTTTTAAAAAGGTAACAGTACTTAACTGCAATGTTTAAATAGGTCAAGACATATTTAAACATTGCCATCTTTATAAAATAATTGTGAAAAATTCTGAAGGGGGCCCCAATGTTTTTTATTATCCAACTGGGGGCGCGGCATTAAAAACATTTAGAGACCACTGGTGTAAAGGATCAGCATTCAGCATCAAAAGTTTAAGCAATAAAGTTAAAGACAGAATTCTCTAAGTAAGAGAACCAAAATAGAAATGAACACGCCTCTTCGGAAGAAACTGAAAAATTGAATGAGCGATTCTCTCTCTGTGCAGTCAGGCTAAGTTAAAATCAGCTAAAACATTTCCCACGTTGCCATTGGTCAAAGAATTGCACATTTACATTTATTCCAATGAAAGCAGAACTTTAAATCTAAGAAAATATACATTGATTTAATAGGTGTTGTGAAAAGAGACTAGTATAGTAGTCACAGCTAAATGTGACTTGTTCAAAGCATAAATTGTAGATCCAGCATTTTTGCACAGAGTCCAGGGAAAACTACAAGGATGGTGCTGCAATGTCTTGGAAATAAATTACACTAACAAGATACAGGAAAATATGAGAGCCATATTCCTGGAGTGGTTCAAGGGTTATCGCTGAATCTTTAGACAGAAACGCCTTAAATTACTGTATCTGCCAATATCAGGGGAGCTGGCACAAATACAAGGTGAACTACCTTATCTGTAATTAAGATAATCTTGAACCTATAAAATTAGTAAGAGGGTAAAATGAGAAGAACAATTATATACCAACGCTGAAAAGATCTCCCAACATTACACAATCAGCAAACTTTCCTAAATGCTGCAAACTAGTATACGACTAAGAATCTTGAAAGAAATGCACAACTACCTCACAAATTAATTCATAGGAAGAAGAAAGCAGATGTAAGTGATAACGCGTCCTTCTATGTTAATTTATTACACATTAGGACTCGTTTTAGGCCAATGAATCTTGTGACCCAGTGGAGAGACACCGTAGAACTGATCAACATGTCAAGCAATATATCAATAATGTCAATAATATCACCACAATGCACCTTACTTTGGTTAAAGACATTAATCAAATTGTCGATGCAACCATGACCTTTCAGCCATGAATAACTACACCTTTAGATAGAATTTTATGAATTTTATTCCCTATTGATTACAATCTACGAGCAAAAGAGTTAATCTCAATACCAGGAAGCATAAGAGCATAGTCACGATATGGCAACTGTGATAAGATTTCATTAATGCAAGAATCACAAACATAAGAACATAGCACGGCGCGAACATAGATCAGAATACAGCAAATGTCATATATGTCTCAGTTCAGCATAGCGTAACGTCAGTCATTTTGTCTTATTTAAGTCAGTCGAAGTGAACTCCTGTCCTAACCACTAATTAGCATCAGTATGTTGGGCTTCATGCAAAACAATTTAGAACACCAATTTAGAAAACATCTAGCTATGGTCTCTATCAAAATAAGCAGTTGGTACCTAGAAAGGAAAAGCAAACAGACAAATTATAAATTGCATTGTCATAATTACCCTCCAAGGATTAGGTCAGCACACAGGATCAGTCTTCGTCTTCAGGACATCAGTCAAAACGCCATCAGTCTAAACTCGTCTAAAGGACAGGGGATACTTCCCACATAAGGAGAAGTGTAAGGGGCAGTCTTTGGTTGAGGATGATTTAATAAGTCACAAAGTCACCAAACAGAGTGACATAGTTTCTGGATAAAATCAATAGCATTCCCTACCTAGTTCTAACGACCCTTCTGTGACATGGGTTTTTATCCCTTTTTCGTAATACCTTCCCCCAAAATTCTATTGGACATTTACTATACCCCACTATCTTTAACCTATCAAATTATACATTAGGTAATTCTATTTGTCACCCCATATTAATTCATAACATTTTGATTGGTCTTCATAATTGACGTCTTCGGAGGTGGCACATCCGGGGGTTACTTCATCTCTTGGCACGTCTTCTCGGGTCAGCCGTTCCTTTGTCCATAGTTTAAACGTCCTTGTACATTACATTAATCTACATTTGTTTCAACTTTGTATTCAAAATTTTAGCTAAGGCACCAAATAAGCGGTTAGGAACGGTATCATAAAGATACATTCATCTTCCGAATTGAAGAAAAAGTACATTTGCAGGGTCATGGCCCTTTGCGAGTCAGCACACTGGAAAACAGAAAAATGCTTTTAATATGAGAGCTAGGCAGCTAAAACCCACAGCTCACGCTAACTTAAGGCCTAAGATTTTTAATGCAATATCGTAAATGCTAATATAAACTTGATTAACCGTAGCATGAACAATTCTACTCATTATTGTTATTAGTTCGCATATACATTGGTGGCCACATATATCATAGTCATAATTCAAATGCACGTTTAAGCAACATCACTATTATTGTAGTTTTCTATACAACATCGTTGAGCATTGATATAAGCATTTCATTTTAGTATATGTATTATTTAACTATGCTCTCTCAGTCCCTCATCTGATGACGCTGGTCATCACACAAACCTTTCCCTTTGACCTTTCATTTTTAATTTTTCACCTTGTGCATAATGCGCATTTCAACATCTTGCCCTTTACGTGAACTTTCCCAGATTTCATTGAACATTTTCTCTCTTTCACTTTCTTCATTTCTTCTGGTTCTTTTGGTCCAATTTTTCTTGATTTTGCCATTGATTTTGCATGCCCCCCATAACCCTAATAGACAGGCCAGGACAATTAATAGACCCATTAGTATTTTTGCAAGTACCCCATTCCAAATGTTGGTAAACCAGCTCCCTACTCTGGCAATTCCTTTTCCAAATTTCTCCCAGACACCAGGTTCCTTCAAATCTGTACTGTATCTCTAGTTAGGTTAGTAAGCTTACCTCTAATCTTTTTACTATTGTCCGGAATGAACGAGCAACAATGACGCTTGTTGAGCATCTTGCAGACCCCTCCACTCTTTGCTAAAAAAATGTCTAAAGCCAGCCGATTTTGAAGAGTCATAGCTCTTTCTGCAGCAAGTTCAGTATCCATCAGGAGTATAGCCCCTGTGAAATTTGTCAGCATGTTATCCACAATAGTAGACAACTTTTGAATCTTCATAGAATTCAAGATATCCCCCACTGAAGGGATTATAGCTCCAAATATGTCACCAATGACAGCAGCCACTGATTCTCGTTTTTGTCTAGCATGTTGTAATTCAGACGTTTTAGGTATTTGTTTTAGGTCATCGATTTGGTAAATCTTTGGGAAAACTATTCCCAAATAACATGTCCCATACCATCCCTTAGGGAGACGGTAATAAGCATTAAGCCCACAGATGTAATAGATCCCAGGGATCGCTGGATCCTGTCCATTCAACATAAATGTCCACTTACTCTGAAACAAAAAAACAAGTCTGCATTCACTCGTTCCCACAAACAAATTGTCCTGTTCAGATTTTGGCCTGTATATACAAAGTCTACCTACATGTAATGCATCTATAGCTAGCTTGCCTTGTGTTTTGATTGCGGTGTAAGCATAATCATTTGCATATGTGCGTTTTTCTAATCCTTTTTCGAGTCTTTCTTTCAATGCTTTGCGTCTATCATCAGTATGATCTAAAAAGCTTTTCTCCACAGGTGATAGCAAGCAAGTCAAATTATTGCGATGTGCATAAGCGGTTCCAAATGTAAGCGTCGGCTCAAAGAATCCTCTAACTATTTTTATATCATGTTCCTTAGCTAACTTGTTCAGGAATTCAATCACAGGCACAAAAGAAATAACAACATCCAGATTTGAATAAAAGTATTGCACATGCTCTTGATTATAGAACCTTGTTAGAGGAAACTACAACTAATCCCGTAGGTTAGAGGAAGGCTATGGTAGGTAACTCCTTCCTGCACAGATGAAAGAATCTTAGTGCACACATAACAGTCTTTCGCATCCATGGTCTCCACATACTCATTTAGCAAGCGATAGAAAACATTAGTAGAAAGTTCCCCTTTTGAATTAGTTCCCTCATGCAAGTGTCTTGCAACCTGCTTAAATCTTTCCCACGGTGTTAGTGTTGTAGTTTCCGGTTTTGAAGTAGCGTTAAAAGTCTCTTTCTCCATCCATGGCATTCCCACAATCACTCCCACAATTATTATTGCACACACAATGCCTATTATAAGACCTAGCCAACCACACACCTTACTTCCCTTGTTACTACCTCTATGATAAGCCATGTCTGTATAGAATCAGATAGTAGATTAACAATCAATTTGAGGATGATTTAAAACGTTCTCTTGCTCTCTGCGTGTATTTACAGCATCTTCACTCACTCCAGGACCCATTTTGTCAAATCAGGTTAGCAGACTGTCATAATCAGGTTTCTCGAAGTCAATCCGGTTCTAATGTCACATTCGGTAATTTATAAAGTCTCTCTTTCAGTTTGCAGATTTTCGATTTTAACCAAGTCTCTCCTTCAGATCAGTTCAGGTACCGTAGTATTGGCCTGGTACTTCTCGGTCAAAACAGAATGCTAGGAATTCTTGTTGCCACTCATATGTTGTAGCATACGCCCATTCAGGACCTGTATGTCTTCTGTTTGCGACTCTTTCTTCTCAGCCTTCGTTCACCTTGCTGTTCTCCTTCGCTTAGGTCTTCCACTCGGGATGTATCGATCTCCTCTGTTATTGTTTCATTTGGTGTGTCTTTTATCCTTAAGAGCGGTTTCTCTGGCCAGTTATCACCCTTATGCGTCTTCTTTCGATGTGTCTTTTCAGGACGCTGGACAGCACCCTCCTCTTGTGATATGGTGTTTTCACTTGATGGACCTGCAGCTGGCTCAGGAGATTGTGGCGCACTCCAATTTCTCTCTACCATTTCTCCTTCTTCTTCTTCTTCTTCTTCTGGATCTGTACCGCGTTCGAGTTCTAACCCGTATCTGTCTACTTCTGGGAGAACCTCTCCTTGATTTAGTTCTCCTGCTGCCTCTACTGAGATAGGCACTCTGTCACCTCTCTCTCGAACTCATTCACTGTTGGAGGGACGAGGCTGGTCTCAGTGGGCCCTCCGGCAGTCTCAGTTCCTTCTTGACTGTTTGCTGGCCCTGAGACTTCTCTTCCTGGAGCTGTTGTGCCGGAAACTTCAAGTTCCTCTTCAACAGGACATGTTACCTTTTTTGTGTGACTGGCATGTATCCAGTTTGGAACTCCTGCACACTTCACAGCAGTAGTAGTTGTCAAGATTACTTGATACAGCCCTTTCCATCGTGGTTCCAGACATAATTTTCTCATGTGCTTCTTGACAACCACCCAGTCACCGGCTTGTAGGGTGTGGCCTGGATCTCCAATCGGTGGCAATGTGTTAGCTTCTACCTGGTGAGAGAAAGAGCGAATCACATCAGCCAACCCTTTGCAGTAGTCCAACACCATATCATCTGTGATATTCACTAGAGCATTTGCAGGTACTGCTAGCAACCTCATAGCTCTAGCTATGAGGATCTCATGGGGGGATAGTCCAGTTTTCTTGTCAGGGGTGTTTCTCATTGACAGCAGCACTAATGGCAACGCATCTGGCCATTTCATATTGGTAGCTGCGCACATTTTTGCCATTCTCGATTTCAGAGTACCGTTCATTTGCTCCACTAGTCCTGATGCTTCAGGGCGGTAGCTACAATGCAGCTTTTGTTTGATGTCAAGTGCGGCACACAAGAGCTTAATCACCTCATTGTCGAAGTGTCTGCCCCTATCTGACGCTATAGAGACCGGAAACCCGAACCTTGGTATTAGTTCCCTAAGTAGCAGCTTTACAACTGTGAGACTGTCATTTCTATGTGTGGGGTAGGCTTCAGTCCAGTGAATGAAAACACACACAATCACCAACACGTACTTCAATCCTCCACAAACAGGTATTTCAATGAAGTCCATTTGCATTTTGCTGAATGGACCACCAGCTCTCCCAATGTGGCTCAAAGTTACCACTGTCCCTTTCCCAGCATTCATCTGTTGACAGATGATGCGCCTGTGACAAATAACCTCGCCAGCATGTCTGAATTTTGGGTTGAACCAGTTGATTTTAAATGACCTGATCATTGCATCCCTCCCAAGGTGAGCCTGTCCATGATATAGCCTGGCAAACTGAGACAGAAGACTGTTTGGCAGGACTGATTTTCCTTCCTCTGAGACCCACAAATCATCAGCCCTCTGTACACATTGCATTCTTTGCCAGGACCGTTTTTCCTCTTTGCTTGCACGACTTTGTAATGTTTTTAACTCATCTAGAGTATCAACCCCCCGTAATGCAAGGTTCAAACATGTGTCATTTTCAGTTTGCGGTAACAATTCCCACTGCTCCTTGAACGATATACAGTTCAATGCGCAAAACCTTGCGACTTGATCTGCATAACCGTTTCCCATGGACACAAAGTCTTGCGACTTAACATGAGCATTGCATTTCACCACAGCAATTTCAAGAGGTAACTGAATTCCATGTAACAAATCCTTTATTTGTTCACCATTTTTCACAGGAGAACCAGAAGAGGTCCTGAAACCTCTCTGTGACCAGAGTTGGCCAAAATCATGTACAATTCCGAATCCGTATCTGCTGTCAGTATAGATAGTGACTCTCAAATTCACAGCTGCGTGGCATGCCTTGTAGAGGGCAATTAATTCTGGCACTTGTGTGGAGAACACTCTCTCGAGCCAGGAGGCTTCAATGATACCAGCTATGGTACATACAGCATATCCAGCTCTCAATGTTCCAACAGAATCTCTTAAACAGGACCCATCGACAAACATGATACAGTAATTTTCTTTCAACTGTGTGTCCTGAATATCTGGACGTGGTTTGGTACACAATTCTGTTACCTCAAGACAGTCATGTTCGAATTCTTCCTCATTGTTAATTTCGGTGCTTTCAACAGGAAGTAAAGTTGCTGTGCTCAATACAGTACATCGTTTTAGCGAGACATTTGGTGACCCCAGTATGATTGTCTCATACTTAGTGAGACAAGCATTTGTCATATGCTGAGTTTTAGTTCGCGTCAACAAAATTTCAACTGAATGCGGAACCATTACTGTTAGGGGGTATCCCATGACTATGCCTTCACACTGCGTAAGGCTCTGACCAACTGCTGCAACTGCGCGCAAACAACCTGGTAAGGCTGCTGCGACGGGGTCCAAGGTAGCTGAACAATATGCTACAGGGCGATTTGCACCTCCATGGACCTGTGTCAAGACAGACAAAGAACAAGCATCACGTTCATGGCAAAACAGTAGAAAAGGCTTCGTATAATAAGGCATACCTAACGCTGGTGCCCTGCACATGCATTCTCTCAATTCCATAAATGACTCAAGCTCTTCTTTGGACAAGGCTATGGTATATGGCTCATCCTTGATCTCTTTGCCTGTCAGTTTTATCAAAGGTTTTGAGATGATCGAGAAGTTGGGTATCCACTGGTGACAGTAGCCCACCATTCCCAGAAACATCCTGACATCTCTTTTTGTCGTCAGAGGGTTCATCTGCAATATGGCTGTTAGTCTTTCTTTTGATATTCTCCTGGAACCTCTTTCGATCAGATGCCCCAGGTATTTCACCTCTTTCTGACAGTATTGCAACTTCTTACATGACACCTTGTGCCCATTCTTTCCCAAATGATTCAGTAAAGCAATGGTATCGTATTTACAGTTGTCCCTAGTTTTGGATGCAATCAGCAAATCATCAATGTACTGCACTAGAGTTGAATTGAAAGGCAGCACCAAGGATTCCAAATCCTTTTTCAATATCTTATTGAAGATGGACGGTGATTCAGAAAACCCTTGAGGAATTCTGCACCAACTGTCCACCTTATCCAGGAATTTGAAACTGAACAAAAATTGGCTGTCCTCATGAAGAGGTATTGAAAAGAAGGCTTGTGAGAAGTCTATAACAGTGAACCATTCAGCATTGCAGGGAACCTGAAACATGATTACTGCTGGATTGGGCACTACGGGGCACATTTTACCACAATTTTGTTTATTTTTCTCAAATCCTGCACAATTCGAACCTTCCCACAAGGCTTCTTTAAACCCATTATGGGAGAGTTACACGGACTGCTCAAAACCTCTTTCAGGACTCCCTGTCTTAGAAAATCTGCAATTATCTGTGACACTTCGATAAGGACATCTTGTGCCATATGATATTGTGGCACCTGAGGTAACACCGCATTCGGCTTTACCTGGACTCTAACTGGTTCTATGCCTTTTATTAGTCCCACTTCTTTTCCTGTCAGATCCCACACCTTCTCTGTTACCGTCCCCTGTAACTCGACAGGTAGATCAATCATGGTAAGCTTTGGGAACAGGGTAATTAAAGGGTAATCCTCATTAGCCGTCCCTGTGTCTTCCTCTGAGAACTGACCTTCATCACCCTCATCGTCACTATTTGTCTGTACTTCGATTCCGTCATTGGAACAGGTAATTGAATATTTTGTCTTACACAGTAAGTCCCTTCCCAATAGGGATACTGGACTTGAATCACAGACTACAAACCTATGTAGCCCCTGGAAGTTGCCGATCTCAACCTGTACTAGATCTGTAATCGGGTTTGTCAGATATTGGTTTGCTACTCTGACTACCCTTATGGTACGCCCTGAAAGTGGTAATTTTGGAACCTCTGCACTCCTGACTGTAGAGCGTGTAGCTCCGGTATCAACCAGAAACGAGACTTTGTAGCCCATCACCTTTCCTTCCACATATGGACCCCTCTGATCCACCTCTAAGGATGCTGCAAGCCTGCACTCTCCGTTGTCTGAGCTATCATCTGACCACTCTCCATTCATGTCATTTTCACCTCGTAATGGGAACTGTTGTACAGTATTATTTTGACTCATTACCTGACCTGTGACCTGTTGAGGAAGCATCACCTGTTGCTGTCCCATTGGAGCCATTGGTAATTGCATTTGCTGTCTAGGTACCACGGGAATCTGCTGTTGTACTGGTTGCATTTGCACTGGCTGAAAACGCGCAATTTGCATCTGCTGCATGGGCTGTACCCCTTGCATTTGTACCAGATTGTTCTGAAAATTCAGGTTCTGATGTCTCATTTTTGGGCCTCTTACATTTTGCAATGTACCAACATTAGCGCTTTGCTGAACAACACCATCCTGCACCATATTCAGGCACTCCCGTTTCCAGTCCCCCACGCCCCCGCACGCGTGACATGGTGACATCTTTTTTGCCCCTTGTACGTCATTTTGAACCACAACAGTATTCAAGTCTGGACCGCGATTCACAAACCCTCGGCCTCGACCTCTCGCCTGTGTCTGAAACGCACCATTCATTTGCGGTTGTTGCTGTATCATCTGTTGAACTCCATTTCCATGTATTCCTGCCTGTGCAGCCCCTATCTGCATCACCATCACTTTCTCTTTCAGCTTTTTCTGCTTCAATTCAATCTCATCACTACAGTATTTCGCATACTGCAACACTTCATCAATCGGCTTCGCTTGCCAACAAATCAAATGATTCCTAATCATCTGGCTAACTTCTGGTCTCAGCCCTTCGACAAATCTAAACACGAGATGGTTCATGTCCTTCGGTTCAATAGTCTCAGTACCACTGTAGTGTTTGAATGCCGTTAACAATCTCTCATAGTAAGCGTGTATAGATTCCTTAACCTCTTGTGAGGTCCGGTCGATCTTCTGCCAATCAGTCACCTTCGGCGACACCTTTTGTTTCAAAAACTCAATCACCTTATGATAGTACTTCATCACCTCTTCAGAGGGTGCCCCGGTCGCCTTATCCCTTGCCGGCTCCTTCGTCGGCCAATCTACTCCCCTCTTGCACTCAAGCCACAAATCAGGCGGAACAATGTTCTCAAACAAGGTATTCAAGTCTTCCCAAAGACACTTTGCAAGTTTCACAAACCTGGCTGTCTGCTGATACCACTCGATCGGTTTCTCCCTCAATCTGGGATAATCATTGGTAAAAGATAGGATGTCTCCTCTGGACCATGGTGCATGAACTAAGACACCACCAGCTGTTTCTCTCATGGGTAATATTTTTACTGATTCCACATCGGGGGAGGCCTTGGCTTGATTTGAGCCTGGAATGTCACCCTTTTCCTTATCTCTTTTCTTTGCCCACCTGCCTTCCCATTTTTCCAGCGCACCCCAAATTTGCGCACTTTGCAACAATTCTTTCAAATGTGCCTTCATTCCCGCAGACCTCATGTGCTCAAAATCTTTGGAGTCAAAATCCAATCTTTAACTTCTTTTCAGGTGTTTAGTGTTTCCGATATCAATATTGTATTTATCTGCCAGGTTCGCTAATCTCTGATGCACCTTGCCTACTTCTTTGGTAATCTTGGGACACAGGAATCTTAATTCTGCTTCCGTGTATGACTCCAATCTATTTACTCCCATCGTACCATCCACTAATTCAGCAGCTTCTGCACATAACCTTACAAAGTTTAGGTACTCATCTTGCCTTTTCTTTTCTGGTTCGACTGTAGTCACTGCAGCCTTTTGTGAAGTATAAGTCTTTTCTAGCCATTCGTTTAGCTGTTGGACTGTGAAACCCTGCAGTGAGATGCTCCCTGCATGTATCATCAGTGACTGTGAGGTGTTCGTACTCATCGTGTGTGGAGTTAAAACCCATAGCCCTGCTTGACGCATAGCTTCTATGGGTGGTCCCACTGGGCTAAGGTCCATTAAAGACCTCGGCTTTTCAACTGCTTGTTCTCCTGGGTCCATTATCTGGGGAGTTCCTATAGACCCTCCTCTTATCACATCTTGAGTCATTACTCCCTGGTCACATATGCCAGTTTTGCCTTGCGCATACAATGGCACTGGTGGACCGACAGTAATTGGCAATGATATGGCAGCAGGTGTCTGACCTGGTCGCAAACTCCGTGGAGCAGTAACTCCATAGGTCTGTTCCAAAGTACCCGGGACAGGCACTAATGGCGGACCAGCTACTGGGTTGTACCCTGGTATCAGTTGTTGTTGGGGCTGGGACAGCAATTTCGGAGTTGACTCAATCTGCACTAACTTTGATTTCGTATATATCGGCTCTGGTGGCACTATCAAATTTGTAGTAGTCTCAAGTACTGGAACGTCAGGGTAGATTCTCTGTATCTGCGGTGGAGGTTGCAACTGTATCGGTATGTCTGGTGCAGTGGGTACACTGACACCATTCTGTAACAAAACCGCATCACTAGTCTGTACCGTATCAGCAACTCCCTTTTCCTGCGTCTGGTTCCCAGGATCCATGCTAGTGCTTGGAGCGCCATCGCTCACCGCATAGGGTGGCGGGCGATCATGTAATAATCTGTCCATGAATTCCCCATCGTCTGCATCATCTTCCTCTTCCCAAGGTCTTTTATTCTCTTTAGATTTGTTTGAGTCTTTATCTGTCTTACAGGAGGCTTTCTTTCCCTGTGTCTCTTCTCCCTGTGCTATCGCTGGGAACAATTTTAATCCATCAACAATTCCCCTTCTCCACATTTTACTCTCGTTATCCCATCTAGCCTCTGCATAAGATTTTTCTGCCCTTCTCAGTCTTCTCTGAAACTTTTCTTGCCTTTGTTTAAGAGCCATTAGATCCCAAACAGCTAAAGCCTCATACTGAGCTGGCCTCGGAGGTGGTCTCTGTACGCTAAACATCCACCTCAAATTTTCGAGTACCCTCGTATTGAACGTTCCATGTTCTGGAAATGCTAAACATCCCTCCTTCTCTGTCAATTTGCGCCACTGTTTCATCCATAAACATGGCGCGACACCTTTCTCTTCCATGACTATATAAGCAGGAGTACCCTCGAGAGGTGTAGGCTCCCCATCACTTGCTACAATATATGCGTCTCCTTTCAGAGCACTCTTAAATGCCTTGACAAAATTTATTTTGCGATTTTCTCTTGTTAGTATTTTAATCAGAAGTGACTTAGGGCCAGATGTAGCAAAGGGTTTTTCCCATTCTGTGTCAATGGGAAAATGTGTTCGTACATATGGCCCTTAGTTCCCAGGACACTCTTCACCCACCTTTCTCAACCTATTGCCTCTCACGGACGGCAGCCAATCTGTGCGCAACCCCTCTCGACAACTGACCTATCTCAGCGCGGCACCACTGACGTCACACTCACACACACTGCAGCTGACAAAGTCTTGCGGCTCGTCCGCGCCTCACTGAATCCACACAAACTAATGCAAATTATTGCAAGCACCTTAAATGACAACACAAATCTGCCGGTTTACTACAGGAAGGGTAACACATTCACTGCAGAACTTTACAGAGATTTCTCTTGAAGCCTCAGCCGCTACTTTCTCCTTTATTAGCTCCCGGATACACAAGCAGAATTCGACCCGCAAATTCTACTCTCGACTTGTCAATGGCTCGTCCTAGTGCGCTTTAGAATTTGCCAAATCTCCATCGAAGGTTTCACACATACGTTTCGACTCAAACTTGACTTGTCAACCACGCCCGATTGGCCTATTAAACCGCACAGATTACAACATAAACCCAAGTGTCTCCTACACTTGTCAACATACTCCGGAGTCTTAGACCACAACGGGTCCGTACATAAACAACCAACCACGTGGATAATTTTGAGCACCAAGCGCCACCCTCATATGAAGTACGCCTACTCCTACTAAAACAACATATACTTGGCCTAATACACACAAATTTCCCAATCACCTGCAAAAGGCGTAAGCTAAGCAAGCGCAAAAAACCCTCAACCACATACATTATGGCGCCGAGAGCATCCCCAACTCACTTAGGCAGGCTCCAAGATCCCGGGAAAGTCATGGTGAACTTAGAAACCCATCATACCTCCAATTTGCATTATCACAGAAAAACAAATTAAACAATAATTCTCCGTCCTAGGGCCCCCAAGGGCCAAAACCGTTGCTCTGGTACCAGAACTGATAACGCGTCCTTCTATATTAAATTATTACACATTAGGACTCGTTTTTAGGCCAATGAATCTTGTGACCAAGTGGAGAGACACCGTAGGACGAGATAACTGATCAACATGTCAAGCAATATATCAATAATGTCATCAATATTTATCACCACAATGCACCTTACTTTGGTTAAAGACATTAATCAAATTGTCGACGCAACCATGACCTTTCAGCCATGAATAACCACACCGTTAGATAGAATTTTATGAATTTGATTCCCTATTGATTACAATCTACGAGCAAAAGAGTTAATCTCAATACCAGGAAGCATAAGAGCATAGTCACGATATGGCAACTGTGATAAGATTTCATTAATGCAAGAATCACAAACATAAGAACATAGCACAGCGCGAACATAGATCAGAATACAGCAAATGTCATATACATCTCAGTTCAGCATAGCGTAACGTCAGTCATTTTGTCTTATTTGCGTCAGTCGAAGTGAACTCCTGTCCTAACCACTAATTAGCATCAGCATGTTGGGTTTCATGCAAAACAATTTAGAACACCAATTTAGAAAACATCTAGCTATGGTCTCTATCAAAATAAGCAGTTGGTACCTAGAAAGGAAAAGCAAACAGACAAATTATAAATTGCATTGTCATAATTACCCTCAAAGGATTAGGTCAGCACACAGGATCAGTTTTCATCTTCAGGACATCAGTCAAAACACCATCTAAACTTGTCTAAAGGACATGGGAAACTTCCCTCAGAGGAGAAGTGTAAGGGGCAGTGTATGGGTGAGGATGATTTAATAAGTCACAAAGTCACCAAACAGAGTGACAGAGTTTCTGGATAAAATCAATAGCATTCCCTACCTAGTTCTAACGACTCTTCTGTGACATGGGTTTTTATCCCTTTTTCGTAATACCTTCCCCCAAAATTCTATTGTACATTTACTATACCCCACTATCTTTAACCTATCAAATTGCACATTAGGTAATTCTATTTGTCACCCCATATTAATTCATAACATTTTGATTGGTCTTCATAATTGACGTCTTCGGAGGTGGCACATCCGGGGGTTACTTCATCTCTTGGCACGTCTTCTCGGGTCAGCCGTTCCTTTGTCCATGGTTTAACCGTCCTTGTACAATACATTAATCTACATTTGTTTCAACTTAAGGCATCAAATAAGCGGTTGGGAATGGTATCATAAAGATACATTCATCTTCCGAATTGAAGAAAAAGTAAATTTGAAGGGTCATGGCCCTTTGCAAGTCAGCACACTGGAAAACAGAAAAATGCTTTTAATATGAGAGCTAGGCAGCTAAAACCCACAGCTCACGCTAAGTTAAGGCCTAAGATTTTTAATGCAATATCGTAAACGCTAATATAAACTTGATTAACCATAGCATGAACAATTCTACTCCTTATTGTTATTAGTTCGCATATACATTGGTGGCCACATATATCATAGTCATAATTCAAATGCACATTTAAGCAACATCACTATTATTGTCATTTTCTATGCAACATCGTTGAGCATTGATATAAGCATTTCATTTTAGTATATGTATTATTTAACTACGCTCTCTCATAAGTGTACATCACCAGGAAATGGATGAGATGGCATAAAAGAAGCAAGGTTTGGGAGCGCCATTCAAGAATCAATGAAAAAGGCAACATTGAAAACAAGTATTGGCAAAACCAAAAGGTATGGCTTTGATGTGCAAACACATACAAACACAGGTATGTACAAATGTGCATAGAATATAATTGTCATATCCCTGGCAACCTGGCCTTTCTGTGCTTTCTTGACAAGTGCCCTGTTTGCAGCATGGCACAGGCAAGAAATTAACTGCAGCACCACAAGTCTGGGTAATCTAATCTTCACCATACATCTGGGGAAAAAACTGAGGATGCAGGTATTATAGAGACATGGCACAAATAGCCTGTGCTCATTTGTCTATGCATACCCTATGCAACATAGTGGGTGAACCAATAATAGGCCATCTAGCTTCAGATGCCATGTTCATAGAACAAAACAGATCCAATGACAGTTCTAAAGCCTCATACGTCACACATACAGGGAAAGGTTCAGATTACTTGAAGGGTCTGTACTCTGCAAAATCAATCATAAGATGAAATGATGTCCATTGTCAAGGAAAATCTGTAGGTATAGTGAACTTGACCAATCAACCTGAAATTACTAGGAACTGAGATTCAGACATTCAAGGCTTGATGGGCTCTAATGTTGAAGGTATGTGATCAGCAAAGGTAGAACACCAAAATCCACAGAGAGAGACATCACAATCTTCACCAAAATCCCCACAATGAAGCAGTGAAAAATATTTGTGATAAGGAGTGTGAAGGCTGAATTAATCAATAAATACATTTTCATTGATACGTAATTAGGAATTCTACATGTTTTAGGTTAACATAGAGAAAATTAGGGTTTATGGAAAAAGTGCCCATCAAAGTGGCCTCCATGATGTGTGCGACATTAATAAAGTAATGGCATTAACTGTTAAAATAATGTGCCTAAGTGAATAAAATTTAATAGTAGACCATATTAACGCATAATTGAAATGTATTTCATTAAACTTATTATGCACAGTCTAATTGAGAATTTTTGACCTACTAGACTAAGACTCATGTCAAGTTTCAGGGTATAAAATAAATGTTAAAAATAGTTTTTCTGATGCATGGAGAAAAGTTTGTTATTCATTTGTCCTTTGTCCATACAGAGTTGACCAAATAGTTTGTAATGTTGCAAAATTTACTAGATGATGTCTTAAATTTCTCATGAGAATTGTCCGCTGTAGTGCAGAGTAACTTGTTATGTTACTTATATTGCATTAAGGCGTGAGGAGTGAATGTTCTCAGCATCCAAAAATTGACTCACTGACAAAAGTATGAATTGCAACTATGAAGTTACTGAACGGAACTGGTGACAGGAACAGGAGATGAGGAGCCAATCAACGACATGTGAAAGACTGTCTAATTATGTCACAGATTTGAGCATTATTAATTATTAGTTCAACTCTTAATAGTTGATATTCAGACCAATGACAACGTGAGAAAATATTTTCTAATACACCCTGTCTACCTTTGGCAAGACTCAGAACTAAGACCAGATTTGACAGGAGAAGCAGACGCTCATGCAGAGAGACCAGAGAAGACTTAGATGCCCTTTATAGAGACATTACTTGATGCCCTTTTGGTTTTGGTTCGGCTAACTTAGAACCCATTGTGGCTGAGCCAGTCCCTTCATTTTCCCTTACTGTGATTGCTGACCAGATGGATGTCCAGCTGACAAAGAAGTCTCTGCTTGCTGACCCATTAAGGAGCGGTATAATGAGATTGTATTGCTATTTTCTGTTGCAGTTTTGGTCTTTCTTTTCTGGGTACCAACCGCTATATTTTGCTAGAGCCATAGCTAGATGTTTTTCCAAACTAACTTTTGTCTGACTTTTGCTTTTTGCATGAAACCCAACATGCACATCGAATTAAAGGGTAAGGTAGCATGTTCATGTCTTATATCTAAAATTAACCAATGGCTGATTTTTCTCAGCTGTTATTGACTAAATGTATGCTACATCATTAGTCAAATATTGCTGATAATAATATGTGTAGTAGCCATTCAATGTGTGACGTTAAATGTGTTAGTGAAATTAAGGTTCTTTTGCCATTTTGGTCAACCCATGTTATTCATGACTGTCTATCAGTTAATTTTGAGCTTGCTTTATGTGACTTTGGCGTTGTTAATCAAGGGAAATACATTTTCTAACTTTACTAAAAGGTGTGGTTATTCATGGCCACGTAGGTCATGGTGCGTGAAGTTACTAACTCAAATCTTTTACTAAATGTGATGACAGTTTGGTGTATTATTTAGCAATTATTTTGATAAATAGGTTTATAGTAAATATTATATCACTATATAATAGTAAATCATTAGTAGAGCAAAAAGGTCCATTGAACCAGTAACGTGTCCCCTTATCAATAAACTAAAAAAGACAAATAAGGCCAGACGCGCTCACAGGAGTTGAGTCAGTGGATAGCATGGTCAACAAAATCCCTTGTGGGGGGATGAGAAGTAAAAAAGATGATTACAGGAAGTAACGCAAGGCTAGCCTATTATTCCAAGGGCATCTGAATGTATGAATGCACATATGTTGCAGAGTGCAAACATAACAGAAAGAATGCTGTACAGGATCAGGGATAAAGATACAGTTGACTGAATAAAAGGGCAGCAGGGTTTTGAGAGCAGAGGTGGACTGTTAACACATTGTGCTTAGGTATTCTTTGAAGAGGTGCGCCTTCAGCTCTTTACTAAACTTCAAACAGGGTGACAACAGTCCTGATGGATGTATATATTATTTCGGATTTTTAGGTGTAGAGCGTGAAAAGATTTGTGGCCTTGTTTTATGTTTTGACAATGGGTGTGCTGAGAGCCACTAGATCTGGCGAGCTTGCCAGGCAGATAAGTGGTGGTGCCAGTTGTAGTGGCATTGTAGATGATACTGCTGGCTTTGAAGATGTGGTGAGCTTATAAGAAATGTACTTAGTCGTTACAATGATGGTTATGTAAATAGCCAGGATACAGGGGAAGTCTGGAGACAGATTCACATTGTCTGAGGCACCACAAAAATATGCTATCAAAAGTGAAGAACAACAAGATGTTCCAAAATGCAGCACATAGGGAGTCTGATTCCTGGTGCACAAAGAAGCCTTGCAGCAATCTGAAATGAGGTAACTGTTTAGGAGCATTGTGTTTGGTTCTCATTTACATTTTGCACTGCAAATTGCAATATTGCCCTTGCAGAACTCCCTACACATGTGTACACATGCTATTCTCTGTCACAAGGGCATGGTGGCACTAATGCAATAAATGCAACCGTGGCCATCTCTACATGACCAGGATTGATGCAGAACTCCATCCACTAGCCAATATCCACAAATATTGCTGTGGGACACAAGTACAGGACAACCCTCTTGGTTTCACTCACCATGCATTTGCAGCCTCATAGGCTAAACCACCGTAGAAGCAGACAGCAAACTTTCAAAATCAGCACAGCAACGGTAGGGAGAATAGCCGTTCTGAAGAGACACTCAGAAACCCTTATACAGGATTGTCTGTTTTCTCAGCTGTGAGTTTCCATATGCTTTAAGAAGCAGCATTATCTTCTCATTATATAGGCAGATGGGCAGAAGAAGCCCAAAATCACACAGATTGATATGCCTAGTTGATGTAAAACCTAGAAGTGAGTTCCATAAAATCTTAAACCTTAAACAATACAGCAAATAGGAAAACAATGTCAGTAGTTCATTGGGAATTGTGAAGTTAATTGGGAATATGAATCAAGTGTTTAAACCACCTAAGTGATAAATTCACCTGAGAGGAACAAACACCACACAGCAGTTTTTTAAATTTAATTAACAGCTGTAAATGAAGTTGGATAAAGCCAGGACAGTTCAATGTTTGGTCTAATTCATTTGGTTGCTGCTTTCACATTCTATACAAGTAAAGCATATGAGGCAGGGTGGATGCTGGAAGGGGAAGATGACCTCAAACACATCCATTCTGCTGGACATGGTGTGTGTTCTCTCAGGGTGCTCTTTAGGTGGATACAGTGGGTAATACCTTCTGAACCAGGTATTGAATGAGTCACAATCAAAGAATGATTATATTAATTATTGCTGCAGTGTGTTTATCTATTGTTTTGCTATATTTTTAAGTTGATGGGTATTTACATATCATATGTTTTATGTGATATGTATAGTTTATGTTGCATGAACCATAATGATTCTTTACAGTATTACATATTGTGCTATAGTAGGTATATAAACAGGTGTTCCCATTGTAATTACTGGTAACATAATATGCGTATTTGTCACACTGCTTGACAGTAAACCAGTCTCAACAAGCATTGCCTCTGGAAAGATTGTGTAAGCTACATGTCTTAGGAGCAAAATTTAAAACGGTTTACTTTTAACAGGTTTACATCCACAAATTGCATTCAAATATTCTCCATCTGCTCCTTGAAATCCTGCACAAAAATTGACATTCTATCAAACCTTTGCTATTTTTACTGACTTCCATACTCATTTTTCTTAAGTGCACCACTTCTCCCTTCTTCCTTTTGCCTGCCTCTTTTGTATACAAGTTTCTCTATATCTCACGCCTATCCGTCTTAAGCTCTTTTGGAAACCATAACTATCTTAATATTTACAGCAAGCAATTGCTTCTCAGGTAGCCCCCTCTAACGATCACCCCTGCGTCAATAATGTACCACAAATAAAACCTGAGTGAATGCATGGAAAGAGCATGCAAAATTAACCCCCAAAACAAATGGACTGACCATTAACTTTGGGCTCCTGGGTAGCGTAAAACTAAAATAATTTTTTAAAAACCTTACCGCCCCTTTAGTGCTGCGCCACTCCCCTCTCCCTCATTATGTAGGCAGCAGGCAGGCACAGGCTTCCAGCCTGCCCTGCGGCCAGTCCTGACGCAGCTCAAAGCAGCATCAGGATTGGCTGGGAGCGCCCAGCCAGGGTGCTCCCAGGCAGACAGGGAGCCTGTGCAGGCTCTCTCCAGCCCAGAAACTGTGTTGCTGGGCTGGAGAGATCCATGTGCGCATGTGTGTTTGGTCGGCCTAAGACGGCCGACCAAACACACATGCGCTCTGAGGGGAGTGCACAGAGCCCTCCCCTCTGCTCGTCACCACCAATTCCCACCCCTTTCACACGGAAAGGATAATAAACACAGTTTATTATCCCTTCCTTATGAAAGGATTTGCAGCGGTTGCTGCTGGCGGGTGGGGGGCGACGTTCCTCCGCCCTTATGGAGGAGCCGCCCCTGCTGTAAAATGCTTCAGTGCTTCGTGAGGGGTAGTAAGCGCTATATAAATGCAACTTAAAATTAAACAGCTACAGTTATGTTAACTTTAAAATGCATGTTCACCAAAGTTTCTTTTCGCGAGAAGACAGTAAAATGGTTGCAAATTGGATTGTGCTGGTTAAAATCAGAGATTAGTATATAGCTATAGATTTGAAAGATGTGTTATCTCTGATATCCTATGTTGAAGTAAGGGCGACTGACTGCATAAATTAGGAGGAAGAATCTACCAAAGTTTGGCTGTTGCAATGTAGACAGATTTATTACCAAAGCTTGAAGTACGTTCTGTTGACATTTTAGCCTGGCTAATTTATATTTTATAAATTATTTTTGAGGAATTCAGGCTTGCTTATATAAACAGCTCTGAGGACTGTAGTCATTGCTTTAAACAGAACCTTTTTGTAGGCTCAAAGCCAATGTAATTCCTTATGAATGGGTGATATAGACTTGTATTTCTTTAGCCTGTAACTGAGTTGGGCAGTAGCATTTTATACAACTTAAAGCGTCTAATCACACAAAAATAATAAAATAATATAATTATGTAGCTGACCATGACACAAACATACACCTTGATTTCCAAAAGTAATGACATTAAATTCCCTACTTATTAAGGACAAGATATAAAATTACCCCATGGGAGTCGATTGCTTGGAAATTCCAATGAAATGAAACAAGCAGCAAAAATATCTTTGACACAATCTGTCAGGAGCAGGGATCCGAGTTAAATTATTGGTTTACGAGAGAGGACACCACTCATCAGGGAGAAATCCCAGCTTCTGTTTTTCACAGGTCTCTGAATCTTTGACATTGACTGAGATTAATCAGGAGTTGTACATCATATTAATTGTCATCAAAATATAAAATCTATTTACAGTCACTAATGAGAGTTTGCTATGAGTTGAAGAGGTTTAGTAATGAAACCTATTAGTATTTAATTTTTATTAAAATCATCATATAAATTAATCAATAGCAATCATTAGATTTGTCAATATTCAACAGAAGCACTTCATAAAGGAAATAATCCCTACTCTAGGAATTGGAATGAAAAGGTGTCAATTAGTAACCCATAAAGAGTTCAAAGTACAAGAGAGTGATCATAAGCATAATGTTTCAGCCTCAAATATCAGTTCAATAAGTCAATAATCAATCAAAGCAGAACTTCTCATAAAAAGAGGCTTTAGGAACACGCACTATTATAGACAACACGTATTTTCACTGTTTCAGTTCGTTGTTTCTTCTTTCTTCAGACAGCCTATTATCTTTTATTACTCTCATTGGAACAGGATCACTCCTCGTCTTCTCACAAGGAACACAATGAACTTAAACAGCAGTGCTGAATGAAACAATTTCTAACCTGGTACAATGTTCTTTCCCTTACACTTTTATATAATTCAATCCTTTTAGAAATGCTGCATCTTCGTGTGTGAGTGTCTTCATTACCTCACTAAGGGCCTGATTTTGAATGTGGAGGTCTGAACATCGGACCGCCACTATGAAGGTCGAGAGACCTCCGCCAAGCTGACGACCTCTTAACCGCTGAAGTATGATTTCCCCAACAGGCTGGATGGTGCAGATAGTGCGATGACATTGGCCCTGATCTCAGGGAGAGCTGAGGCCAATGCAGCTGCACTGTCTGCACAGCCAGTGCAGTCGGAATGCGCACTGCTGCTACTGCAGACAGTGCATATTGTGAGTGTGCTGACAGGGGGAGGTCCTGCACTGCTCACCGCATGGGCATGAGCAGTGCAGGGGCCCCCCTGTGGCCCCGTCTCTGACTCTCCACCAGCCTTTTCATGGCAGTGATACTGCGGTGAAAAGGCTGCCAGAAAGGTAAGTCGTGATCAGCAAGGCGGTGCTGCCATGGTCACCACTGTGCTTGCCTATGGCTTTCCACACTGACAGTACAGCTGGATCTTTGATCTTGGTGTTGTGGGCTGTGTTGTGGCAGGCCGATCACCAGCATCATTATCTGGTGACTGGACTGCCTAGGATGCGGCTGTCTTATAATCAGACCCTAAATAACAAATCTCTATTTATTAGTTAACAATGATCTTTGTTTAAGTACAAATATTTGAAGAATCAAATGAAGACATTTATGCAACTCTTATTCATTATGATAAACAGGTCAATGGGATGGTCAGGAGATAAACATTTTCATGCTAATTTAGCATTCTTTAGCTATGCCAGCTGGTCAGGCAATGTACCTTCAACTATTCAGGCCTAATACGAGTGAATATGGTTGCCTACTGGAGTTTTTTAATGTAACCATATTTATTTCTATTGAAGTTTACATGTTAATTCTGCACAATATTGCATTATTTTTCTCGACATTGTAAAACATATTAGCAACCTACCCGGCTAATGGAAATCAACCATCACAATTTCTTCACAAATTAATCTTTCGAAGTTCACTGTCATCCTCAGTTTAGATTTTCCTTTCTCTTCAAATTCTTGGATTCCTTTAACCTTTTATATTCTGGATTGATGTGATCATTTGCTTCTAATTTTCTCTTTATCTGTTTGTTTCTCTCTCTGCTCTTCCTCATTTCAAGATGACATTTGATACTTTTGTAAAACCCTAATAATGTTAGGAAACAAACACCAAAAATTAGTATAGTTACTAATGTTGCTTTAACATCCCTCCTCCTGCTGTTGTGAACCAATAGCCTATAGTAGAAATTCCTTTCCCAAAAACTTTCTAAAACACTAGTTTCTAATGATTCTAATTCAGCTTTCAGTTCAGAGATCTTCTTTGTAAATGCTAAAATTGTATTTTACTCTCATCTGGAATATAGGTTCAGCAATGCTGAGCTTCCAGCATCTTACACACTACGCCTTTCTCTAGGAAAATTGGGCCAGATGTATCAAAGCTATTTGTATTCGCAAATGGTACGAATGTCCGTTTGCGAATGGAAAAAGCCATTTTAGAATGTATCAAAGGCATTCTGAATGCAATTTTAAGGAATCGCTAAAATAGCGATTCCTTAAAATTGCGACCCTGTTTAGAGAGTCGCAAAATGCATTTTTAAAATTCACTTTTGGCCTTTTGGCATGTGTGCACCTTACATGTTGTAAAAACATGTTTTGGGGTGCAGCAGAGGGGGTCTTAGGCCCCCAGCACCCCGGACTTTGCATTTCCCAAAATTGTGAATTCCAGTTAGGAATTTGCAATTTGGGACATGCAAAATATTCGCAAATATGGGCCGACAGGCCCATAGATGCGAATGGGGGCTGTATCGCAATTTGCGATTCGGTAATAGCATTAGCGATTTTTAAGAAATCGATATTACTGAATCGCAAATGTGATACATTGCATTTTGCGAATCAGAAATAGCGATTTCTTAAAAATCGCTATTTCCGATTCGCAAAATGCATTTTTGATACATCTATCCCAAAATGTCTAAAGCTAAGCGATTTTGTAAAACCATTGATCTAATAGCCAATAATTCTGTGTTAACAACGAATAAAGCTCCAGAAGTACTGGTTGGCAATTTGTCCACTACAGTTGGAAGTTTTCAAATCTTTTAATCATTTAAAACAACTCCCACAGGTGGGATGATTGCTCCAAAAATGTCTCCAACTAATTGTGTTCTATTATTTATACTACATATGTGTCTATGTGATGGTGTCATTGTCAAAGCATCTGTACTATTCACACGCTAGATCCTAGGAAACATCAATGCTCAATAGCAAATACCCTTCCAATCAGCTGGTAATTGAAAATAAGCATCCTGTCCACAAACACAATAAACCCCTGGAATGGCTGTCTCTTCTTGCAAAATTTGCCATTAACCTCCCATTATTATAAATGTGTGTTCACAACTGCTAATTCCTACAGGTCTCTTTATAGATTGAGATTTCCTTTCTGTAAACACATATTTTCCCTTTTGTCACCTGTCTAATTTTAATTTAAGATAAACAATTTTCTTTCTGTATTTATATTCCCTCTTCCAAACATGTTTAAAAAGGTCTCCTCCTCTGTTTTTACTATTGAAGATGTGTGGTCTTCTTTCTTCTAATGCCATTATAAATGTCTTCTCTAATGGTCTCAATAAACTGGTCAAATTGTTTTCATATGCCTTAACAGTGTCTCTAGGCGTGGATCGTCTTCAATAATCCAAAGCTGTTTCTATTTCCGTAGCCTGTGAATGTAGATGCATGCTCTACTGTACAGAAATATTTGACAGAATCATGTCAGCATTGCAATAATATTCAAAGTGTTCTTGCCTATATACTAAGCTAAGAAAAATACTATATATAACTTGATATGAAAGAGGTATGTAGTGGCATGCCACCTCCAGCAAAGCTGTCAAAGTTAAGTGCGCACAGATGTAACAATTGTTAGAGTCTAAAGCTTGTGTGTATTCTTCAACTAACCTAAAATAAACATTTGTTGTGTAAACGTCTTTCATGTAATTTTCAAACGATGCCATCAACTTTTCCTCATCCATTATGCGTGTAGTTGTCATAAGAGTACATTTTAAATTAGTTTGCTCTAATTCTGGTGTGGAACATATTTTATTAAAGTTGCTGTTACTATTAATACTACTACTACAAATGTGACACCCATAATAATGTTGCATCTAGCTTTGCTTAGAAACACATGTTTATGTAAACTCAGACCGTTAAGCAAAGTATGTCAGCAAGTAAACTCAATAATCCACTTTCAGACATTTTGCACTAAACAGCTTTTCAAGTTTTCTTCCTTTGTTTTACAGTTAGTTTGTTCAGCTTTACTTACAACATTCTTTATGTAGTCATCTATTCTACTAAACAGTAGAATACAGAGTAGGGTTGGGTCTTGGGCAGAGGAAAATCATTTAAAATCTTTTTTTAATTTACCACCTTATCAGTTTTTATTATCAGCCTTTATTTTAGTCTTTTCCAATCTTCTTTCAATAGTGTCTTAAACTTATGTTTCTTTTCAGAAATCTTCTTCACCAAATTTATCCCAATACTGAGTTCAGTGTGACATCCTGAGGGCTTAAATACTTCTGATCTCTAATCATATCAAATATGATATTGGTGTGTTTAGCACTTGATTCAAGTAGAAGCTCCATTTAGGTACAGAATACCTTCGGCAAGGTACTCTCGCTCTTTTCGGTCTTCTTGGTGCCTATTGATCTTCTTCTGTGTCACTTATACGGCTTCATTCTGTTTCCCCAGCAATTGTTGGCAGTATGCGTTCAACTGACACACTCAATCCTAATTTACTCCGACCATATTTTTGCAGCAGTTCAGAATTTTAAATTTCTCTTCTTGATCCAGTACTTGTCCCTTCACCTGGATCTTCAGATTTTCCTGGTGATTTCTCAACTGTTATCTCAGGTTAAGATCTTGCTTCTTCTTCTTCTTCTCAAAAACCTTCAGTGCCACTTTCTGAAATCACAAGAATTTGGATTGGTGCGACTGTTTGTGGTTCTTTACCCCTTCTCTTTCTTGCTATTCTGTGTCTAGCGGTATCACTCCTTGCATTTATTTATGCAGCTTGCAGAAGTACTGTTACCAGTGCCCTTGGTTCTGGCTCAAAGAACATATTTCTTTATTTGGACTTCTTAATCTCTGAATGTGTGATAGATGCTCTCAGTTCAGTATTCCAGCGCACTTAACAGCAGTGTTCTTGATGAGGATAACTTGGAAGGGGCCTTTCCATCTCAGTTCCAAACAAGAACTTTCAAGTGTTTCTTTATCAGGACTAATTCACCAAGACTAAGGTCATTACACTCCTCTTGATGCAGATTTGCCGTGACAGCCTCAACCTGTTGTGAAACAGAATGCACCACATCAGCCTATCCCTTGCAGTAATCGAGTATCATGTCATGTGTAATGCTCACAATTGCATTTGCAGGTACAGCAGGCAGTCTCATAGCATGCCTCACAAGGATATCATGCTGTGATAATTGTGTCTTCCTATCAAGTGTACTTTGAAGACTCGTCAACACCAAAGGCAAAGCATCAGGCTATTTTAGTGAAGTGGATGCATAGGATTTCATGGTTCCAGTCAGCTGTTCAACTATCCCAGATGCTTCTGAGCAAACTATATTGTAATTTCTGCTCCACTTGTAAAGCTGCATACAGCATCCTCAGGACTTTATTGTTAATATGAGTCCCACAATCTAACCCCAGAGAAACTGGTAAACCAAGCCTTGGTATTAACTCTCCCAACAGCAGTTTAGCTACAGTGATACTGAATTTTCTCAGTGGTGGATACACTTCCAGACATTAAGAGAAAATACACACTATATCTAGGACATATCTCAGCCCATTACAAATAGGCATCTAGATTAAGCTCATTTGCATCCTGCTAAAGGGACCACCTGATCTTCCTACGTGGCTCAATGTTACTGATGTTCATTTCCTGACATTCATCTGCTAGCATGTTACACATCAATGGCACAATTCTTCTGCAAGCATCCTAAATCTGAGAAAAACTAATTCTATCTGAATAATCTCTTTCTGGATAATCTCACCATTTTGCCCAGATGCTTCTGGGCAAAAAACAACATTGTAATTTCTGCTCCACTTCAGCATCCTCAGGACTTAATTGTTAAAATGAGTCCCACAATCTAACCCTAGAGAAACTGGTAACCCAAGCCTTGGTATTAACTCTCCCAACAGCAATTTAGCAACAGTGGTACTGAATTTTCTCAGTAGTGGATACACTTCCACACATTGAGAGAAGATGCACACTATAACTAGAACATATCTCAGCCCATTACAAATAGGCATCTCGTTAAAGCTCATTTGCACTCTGCTAAATGGACCACCCGATCTTCCTCTGTGGCTCAATGTTACTGATGTGCTTTCCCCACATTCATCTGCTAGCATGTCACACATCAATGGCACAATTCTTCTGCAAGCATCCTAAATCTGGGTAAGACAAATTCTGTCTCAAGAATCTCACCATTGCATCTCTCACTGGGTTTGCTGGGCATTGAAATGTCATGGTATGAGAAACAATTTACTGTCTGGCAACACTGGTTTCCATCCACTAAAATACAAATGTAATTTGCCTTTTTTCCCACATCCTGCTATGATCCACCCCTGCTGTTCTGCCTCTGAAACATCTTACTGCAATCTCTTGAGCTCTTCCCATATATCAGCTACTGACAACAACATCAAAAAAGCAGTAGCCTCTTCAGATTCATTGGTGTATGCCCTGTTAAATGTGTAGGCTACAAGTGCACAATACTGTGCAACTTCATCAGAAAATCTGTTTCTAACTGTGACAAAGTCATTGCCACTACAGCAGGATGCACATTTAACCACTCAAACTTCTGTAAGCATTTGCAGTACATCAAGCAATTCTCTTACATGTTCGCTGTTTTGAATGGGGGTACTATATGATAAAACCTCTCTGTGACCAAAACTGTCCAAAATTATGGACCACCATATCCATATTGACTGTCTGTAAATATAGTCACTCTCAATTTGGCAGAAAGACTGCAAGCTCTTGTAAGAGAAATCAGTTCTGCAACTTCTGCTGAGGTAACATCTCAAAGACATGAAGCTTCCACAACCTCTTCAATTGTACAGACAGCAAACGCTGCTCTCAATGTACCTTTACTGTGTCTCAGACATGAGCCATCTACAAAGATTACATGATCAGGCTCAATCAAAAGTTCATCTCTTATATCTGACCTTGGCTTGGTCCATAGATTTGTGACATCTACACAGTCATGTTCAACCTCCCTCATATTTGTATTTTCATTTACAGGCAATAATGAAGATGGGTTCAGAATTTGGCAGCATCTAAGAAGGATGTTCTCAGCAGCAAGAATCTGTTGCTCATTCTTTGTAAGTCTGCTGGTTGTCATATGATGCATTTTTGTTTGAGTGAGCAAGATATCTACTGAGTGAGGGACTATAACAGTTAAAATATGTCCCAGTACTATATTTTTACATCTCCTAATACTGATACCCACTGCGGCGACCACTTTAAGCAACCGGACACACCTGTGGCTACAGAGTCAATGGTAATTGAAAAGAAAGCCACAGGTCTTCAAGAATCTCCATGCATCTGAGTAAGCACTGAGAAAGTACAGCCCTCCCTCTCACTGCAAAACAAGTGAACATTTTACTGCAATCAGGCATTCCCAGTGCTGGGGCATGACAGAGACATTCTCTGAGCTCTAGGAAAGCATCAAAGCACTTGTTGTCCCATGGAACTCTTTGTGTGTCAGCCTCAGTAAAGGCTTAGCCACTAGAAAAAAGTTCGGTATCCACGGTTTACAGTAGTCAACCATTCCCAGGAACATTCTGACTTCTGACTTCTCTCTGTGTTCTGGGTGGTCATTTTGAGGATGGTCGTTGCTCTCCCTTGTGGCGCGTTTCTCGTTTCTTTCTCAATGATATATACCAAATATTGAACTTCTTTTTGACAATAAAGCAGTTTACTCAGAGGCACTTTATATCCATTCTCAGCTAGGTGGTTTAACAATGCAATGGTACTTGTCTTCAAGCTTCTAAAGTGCTGTTGCACAAAAACTGAATAACAAGGCATCTGCAGGGACTCATCATTTTTCTTCAGAATCTGATTAAAAAATGGGGGACTCTCGATGTAACCTTGTGGAACATGGGACCATGGCCGAAACTCTCTCTCTGAATACTAAAGAGAACATAAATTGACTGTCCTCATCCAATGGGATAGAGTAGAAGGTCTGACACAAGTCCACAATAGTAAACCATTCTGCAGTGCATGGAACTTGAAGAAGAATTGTGGCTGGATTTGGTAATACAGGACAACATGGAATGGGAATATTGTTACTCTTTCAGAGATCTTGAATAATCCAAAACTCACCGTTAGGGTTCTGCAAGCCCATGAATGATTATAGAGTTGCAAGGGCTGCCAACAATTCTCTTAGAATTGCTTTCCTCAACATGTCTTCAATTATTAGTGTTATTCCTGCTACTGTCTCTGGGTTCAAACTGTACAGTGGGTCCTCGGAAGGACTGTAATAGTCTTCACTGTTCCTCAGACTGGTATTATATCTTTGATTAGTCCAATGTCCTTCCCTGTAAAATCCCATACTTCTGGGTTCACAGTTTCTTTTAAATGGGGAGGTAAATCCTCTACTGTCATCACAAGATACAGTCTTACAGCTGTTTCTTGTCCGGCCATTTAGAATTCTGCATCTTCATCATGAGTTTGAAGCTCAACACCATCCACTGTACAAAAAATTGTGCAATATAACTTGCACAACAAATCTCTACCTAGAAGATTTACAGGATTCAAATCACACACTAAAAACTTGTGCTTTTCTTCAAGTGATCCTATTTTTACCAGAACTTCTTCTGACACTGAGGGCCAGATTACGACCTTGGCGGAGGGCATTCCTCCATCCCAAATGTGACGGATATCCCATACACTCTATTATAAGTTCCATAGGATACAATGGAATTTTTAACACGGTGGACGGGATATCCGTCACATTTGGGACAGAGCAATCCCCTCCGCCAAGGTCGTAATCAGGCCCTAAGTTTGTTTTCTGTTTATTTTTAACTCCTACAACTTGGATCTTCTTAACCGAGAGTGTAGGTCAGAAACTTCTGCTGTTCTAACAGTGAAACGGGTAGCTCTAGTTTCAATCAGAAATTAAATTTGGTGGCCATTAACTTTTCCTTTTACAAATGTTCCAGTCTGGTCTACATCTAAGACTGTGCCAATTAATCTTCCTTCCACCTCAGGCACCACCACTGTGGGATACCAGAGCCAAAGCTCTCACTCTCCAACATAGGGAGCTGTTGAAATGGGTTCTGATTCTGCATCTGAAATGGGTCTGGATTCGCTCTGAGCATGTGATTCACATTAAATCTAGGGTTTTCCCTATTTTGTGAGGCCATCAGAGCTTGCAGGGCTTGCATCATTGGAACCTGTGACTACATGGGCTTTTGAATTTGTTGAACAGGGACATCCTGCATCTCCAATTGATTTCCTCCTTGCATTTGGTCACCTGCACTCATTCTTTTTGGATTTAGCCTACACTCCCTATTCTAATGTCCAATGTTGTTACAAAAATGACAAGGAGTCAACTTCTTCAATGTCGCAACTTCTACACCAGAATTCGGATCGACCGGAACTCCTCAACCTCTACCCTGTGGGACCATCATACCTCCTTGAACATCTTGAATACCAACTTGAAACCCAACACTTTGCATTTCACCAGAATTCCCTTCAAACAACTGATTCAAAAATCCCCTATGTGCCAATTTTGTTTGTGCAAGCATGAACTTTTCCATAAGTTTCTTCTGTTTCATTTCCTGTTCACCACTACAATATTTTCTGTATCTCAGAATCTAAGCTAACAGTTTAGTCTGTCAGCAAATCACACTCTGTTGTATATACATACTGATCCCTGGTCTTAACTCGAGGACACACTGCGACACAAAGAACCCCATATCACTATTGTTGGGATGTTTTTGGCCACTGTGTTGTTTAAACACTTGCAGCAGTAGCTCATAACAGATATGCACTGATTCTTTTGCCTCGTGTTGTTTGTTTTATCTTTACTCAATCAACATCATTTGCTGAAACTTTGTTTTTCAAAAATGTTATCACCTCATCACATTTATTTTTTATCACAGGAGATGGTGCATTAATACGTCCATCTCTTGTTGGTTCTGTACACGGCCATTGTACAGCAATTTTACACTTGGCACTACAATGTTAAGAAACATGTTCAAATGACTCCAAAACACCTTTGAAATGTTTACAAATCTGTCAACTTGTCTATACCACTTTATTGGATTTTCTCTCAGTTTTGGAAAATTATTCATAAATGCTGTAGATCGCCTCTTCTCCAAGGTAGATGGACATACCCTCCACCCGGTATTTCTCTCACTGGAGGAGCCAAGGCTTCTCCTTCATTTGGGGGACCTGGTGTTGGCTTACTATTTGCTCCAGCCACCTATAACTTTCTTTTCTTTTCCTGTTTCTTTATCCATTTGCTCTTTTCCTGATGAGTGCATTGTCTCAATAGCTTCATCATCCAGTTGTGAGCTGAAATATTTCTGCAATGGGACTCATTTTGAAAGATTAACTTCATATTTTTGGGCAAATTCAGTTTAATAATCATGTGTAGCCACTGCACGCCCAGTAGTCTCTTTGCTCAAATAAATCAGCTGTTTTCCTTGGTACTGAGTCACATGTTCATGATCTAAACATCCTCTAATTATTTCTTCTAGCCCTACTTTTAGTCACAATCATTTAACAGTCTTTCTTTCTCTGTCTCACGTGTAACTACAACCTGATGTTCTGTGTTTCCTGTCTTTTTTATTCTCTGTGGTTTCTTCAAACCATGGGGGAAAAAATCCCATCTTAAAATAAAGTAGTCTAGCCTTGTGCTATTTGTGTCATGAAGACAATCCTTCTCCCTTCACCCTCATGATTGAACAGTTTGTGGTGGTGTCCAAGCAACAATTTGTGAACTGTGGGATGTCAGGGTAAACCCTATTGTAGGTGTTCCTCTGGCAGCTCCTTGAACCACAGTATTTGGGACAATTTAATCAGAGCAGTTGCTGTGCAAATCTTTAATGGCTGTGCTGTTATGTCACCAGAAACAGGTGCTGGTACAGTCACAATAGAAGCAGTTACATCTGGAGGCATCACTGTAAGAACATTCCCAACTTGGGCAGGCACAACATTAGATCTTCCAGGTTGTAACATAGGCTGTGTCATCTATAATGGTCTTTGTAGTTGAAGCACATTTGGGTCAACAGTGGCTGTAGCTACTGTTGCATTGGATGTCGAAGCAAACTCAGTATTTGTTACGGGGGCCACAGAAGGTGGTGGACGCACAGTCAATATTGCATCCAGAATTTCATCCCCTGAATCACTGACCGTGTCTGATTTTGTTTCTAGCTTTTTCATCTTCATTCCCCTTCTTTATTCTTCTTTAATTGAAATCTCCAATTTTAAAATTTTATTCTGTATACGTCAATTTCTTAGTAAACCCATCAGCGCGGTTCTGCAGACAGACCATCCAATCAATGCGTGGTGTTTTACACCAACCCCAGCATGGCGGAAAATGACGCAACTCCTCACTCCTTGAAGCAGTTTACCGTCCTTTACAATATTTCTTGTAAACACACAATCCTACAACTCTAAGCGAACACAAAATAAGCAGTCTTTGTCTGTGTCTCTAAATAAAAACAAAGGCAATACAACAAGCATAATATTTAGGTTTTAACAACCATTCCTCATACAGAAAGATTTTTTACAATCATGAATAAAGTCTCAACCAGTGGGAAGTCAACCTAATCAATGCAGCGCTGCCTTTGCGCAATAGAGTCCACCCTACCAGTTTATATTAGTACATTCACAACAAATTGTTATAGTCCCTATCTCAATTGTGTAGTAGACAGTACCTTACAATCTGCAATGCAAACCTTTTAGCAGCCAAGAAAACTTTAATATTTATCAATGTATCCTGAGATCTTGGACTAATTCAGAGTCCAATAACCTCTTCAACTTCTTTATGATAAACACATAAACATTACCAATGTTTTCAACATGCATTCTCCAACATCTCACAAGCAAAAAATCAACAACAATTAAGACAATATATGATGCATAACTCTATTGATAGTCACACCTGCAATTTCGCAAACGCATTTAAAACTGCACTTCGTCAATCTTCAAAATTCTGGCTTTGGGCTACAAGACATGGGCCTCTCTCTAAATCAGGGCAATTAATTACAACTCCTCTTTCGCATAATGTAAACTGTCCCTCTGCAACCAACTTTTGCGAAAACTGGGATGTCAGTTAAATTATCACTTCATGAGAAAGAATGCCACCCATTAGAAATAAATTCTCAATGCTGTTTTACAAAGGTCTCTGGATCTATGATGTTGACTGAAATTAGGCAGGAGTTGTACATCACATTGTCATCACAATATCTAATCTGTTTTCAGTCAATAATGCATGTTTAGTATGAGGTAAAGGGTTTTAGTAATCACATGGTTTAGCATTTTATCTTTATTAGATTCAAGATATAAACCAATCAATATCAGTCATTAATTTTGTAAATAATACATAAGAAATCATCAATAAATCATAATAAAAGCATTAAACACATTCTATAAAGGAAGAAAAGCCTATTCTAGGAGGGGGAATGAAAAGAAGCCAGTTAATAACCCATAAAGGGTTCCAAATTCAAGAGAGAGAGAGCATAAGCATAAATCTTCAGCTGAAAGTATCTGCTCAATAAGTCAATAATCAATCAAAGCAGAACTTCTCACAAAGAAAGGTTAAAAATCTCAGTAGAGTCTTAAAGCATAAAGCAATGTGGAATAAATGAAATTTTGGTGGGTAAATGTGGAATGATGGTAGCCTGCTCTAGAAACCCGCACTACTATAGACAACATATATTTTCAGTGTTGCAGTTCATTGCTTCTTCTTTCTTCGGCCGGCCAATCATCTTTCGATGCTTTCATGGGAACAGAATCATTCCTCATTTTCTCACCAGGAACACAATGCACTTAAAAAGCACTGTCAAATGAAACAATTTCTTATCAAACACAATGTTCTTTCCCTTACACTTTCATATAATTCATTACTTTAAAAAATGCTGCATCTTCACGTGTGAACTTCTTCATTACCTCACAAAAAAAAATCTCTATTCATTAGTTATTAGTGATGTTTTTGTAAGTAGAAACATTTGCATAATCAAATGCAACTATTATTTGTTAGAAAAAATAATCCATGGGACGGTCAGGAAATAAACTTTTTTGTGCCAATTAACATTCTTTAGATTTGTCAGCTTGTTGGGCACTGCAGTGCCAACTATTCAGGCCTAATACAGGTAAACATAGTTGCCTATTACAGTTTTTGCATGTAAGCGAATTTATTTTCATTTAAGCCTACATGTTAATTCTGCACATTATTGCATTATTTTTCTCAACATTGTAAAATGGTCAGTAAGTCTGGTGACTGAGTTATGTGGAAACAAAACACAGAGCCCTAATGATGGAAACGCTTATTGAGAAAAAATTAAGTTGTATGTCAAAATATCAAGAATAAAAATAGCAACTTATACAAATATTGACCCAAAATATTGACTACAACCATAGTAGCACAATATGCATATATAGGGAAGTAAAGATATTGGGCCACATGTACAAAGCCATTTAGTTGTTGCAGACCCTATGATTCCATACTTAAGGGGCGTGTGACTGTTAAATTGCTTTTTAGAATGCACTATACATAAACTGCAACTCTGAATGGTCTGCATCAATGATTTGCAACCTCAATTTCAGTTTCAAACCACTGATAGGTTACCACCTTCTCAAAGGAGGTGATAACTCATTTGCATAGGGGAGGGGGCCCCCTTTATTAATGTAAAAAAAGTTTATTTGGGAGCGGGCACAGGACCCCTGATAACTCTCAAATTAAAAAAATATACTGATAATTTTTTTAATGCAGCCCTATTTCCTATAAGGAAAATAGGCTTAATTGTATATATATATATATACTAAATATCTTGAACCTATTTCCGCAATACAGCTCCATATGGCATCCAAAAAGGAGGGGTCGTCAGCATTAGGCGCGTAACAATTGACTATGGTGACGGAGTGTTGCAACATAATAATAAATAATGGTACACCTACCCAGCGCGTCATTTCTGGATCCCAGTGGAACATAGGGGGTACCTCTGCAAAAAAGAGTGGATGTGCCCCTGCAGTATGAGGAGTAAGCAGAGTGCTCACCGTATGCAGACCATCGACTCGCAAATACAACTTGCCTCCCAGGTGTGAAATGTGTCTCCTGTAGGAGAGCAATGTGTATCCCGTGCCTTTCTAAATATGCCAAAATGTGACATTGTTTGCGAGGATCTCCTAGTCCTCTGACATTCCACGTTAAACAGCGCAGTACGTGTCCACTCGGTAAGCCCCGAGTTGTGACCCTAGGTGTCGTCATGTGTAATCGCTAAGGTAGGCCGTCATGATCTGAGGGGTGTGCGGTTTACCAGAGAGGAACCAATAGAATGTCAGGTGTCCAATGAATACAGAACAGTGCGGCTCAGAACAAACAAACATCTTCCTCATCCTCCCACCCACCCACCTCAGCGGCCCAATTCCGCCCGGAATAGCCCTCCCTTTAACACCCAAACATACAACAATAAAAAAGCAATTCAGCATTTCAACATAGAAATTAGATGGGGATTTCCCAGTGGTAGGTCAGCCAGAGGGCAGCCTCGAAAAAAAAACAGGTATCAAGGGGGGTGCCCGGCTAGATATGCTTGCCCAGGTGTGCCTGTGACCGCTCAGCCCACCAGAGGGTGGGGGAACATTAAAGCCAGTCATAAAGTCACAATCGCGTATGGACGCCACTAGGAGCGTATTTGAGCCCCATCTCCAGGGGGAGTTCACATCAATATGAGGAGCAGCCTCAGTCCTGATCAGATAAGGTGGAGGGACGGTCCTGGGGCCCTGCCTCAGGATCTCTCGAAGATTCTCTCCCACGGGCCTACTTTAGATAGTCATGTTCCTGCTGGAGAGCAGTGAATATCACATTTCTGTTGTTATGGGTGATCTTCAGCCTTGCCGGATATAACATAGCATATGGTATGTTAGCCTGTCGTAGTTTCTGCTTGACAGCTGCAAATTTCTTCCGAGCCTCCTGTACAGCTATTGTGAAATCTGGATATATCGACAGTACATTACCCTCAAACTGCAGGGGATGTTTTTCTCTGCTCAGTCGCAATGCATTATCCCTGTCCCTGTAGTTTAGGAGGCCTAGGCGGAGCACCGGGCGGAGGTCTAGCCATCAGAGTCCTGTGTGCTCTCTCCACTACTAGGAGCCTTCAGAATGCATCCTCTCTAAACAGTGCGATGAGTAGTTGCTCCACAAATTGCTCCATCCGGCCAGTGTTAGTTGATTCTGGTATGCCCACTATGCGTATATTATTCCGCCTAGACCTAGCTTCCAAATCTTCATTCTTAAGCGCTATGACTTTGAACAGTTTATCCATCTGTGTGAGTTGTTCATGTCTTTTCAGCATAGCGTCCTCAACATGTGAAATCGTTGTTCAGCTTCAGTTATTCGACCTGACGGTTTCTCTAGTTCTGCAGTGAGTAGATCTAGTCTTGTGGTCATGGTGTCTATTTTGCCATCTATTGAGGACAGGCTAGACTGCATGGTAAGCAGGAGCGCCTTCATTTCCCCAAGGTCGGACTGTTCACCCTGAGGGGGCGGCGGCACAGCACTCTCCATGTGCTCTGGAGGTGCTCTGGCCTGTCTCCTGGCCGCAAAGTGCAATTTTTGCTGCTTTGCATCAATTCTGCCCATTGTAATCCCAAGGGCAGACCACAGCAAGCCCCTTCCAGTGCCCACCTCCAGGTCACATCCGATAGGGCGCTCTGTGCACCACAGGGCAGGGACGCGCGGACAGCATTCAATCAGTATAGGGTCCGGTGCGGGACAGCCCCCGCTATTTCCTTGGCGCTGCTGTCTACTGCCTTAGAGCGCCTCTATTGCAGCATTATCTCAACGGTCATGGCGTCTCCCTGAGCCCGAGCGCTCCTCACCTCCATAAATCACGGCAGGCCCCCCGTAGCCTGCCCCGCCAGGTCCGACAGTCCCCAGTGCTGCGCCGCACACCGCCTCTCCACCGCCCAGGCCGCGCACTCCCTCACCGCAGCCCAGGCCGTGCTTCACTCCGCCCCCAGTCAGTGCCCTCCGCGGGCGGCCAAGTCGCCACAGCCCGCGTGCGTCTCGTCCAGGGCCTCCGCCTCTCCTTCGCCAATCACCACACCTCAGAGCCGCCTGCCGCTTTCCTCGGGCCGATAGCTCCACCCGCCTAGGCCCAAGCAGGAACCTCAGCGTCCACAGGCCCGTCCGACACTCTCCTCGGTCTTGCCGGCATTCAGTGGCGTCCCGCTGGATTCTGTCCCAGGCAGAGGGGATCCGGCATCAGCACTCGCCCCCCGCCAGGCCCCGGCCCCAGCGCTAAGTTTTGGGCAGGATAATGGCGGATTAATGGCCCAGGGCGCAGGAGCCTCATCGAAATGCGGCCATCTTGCTCGGCCGCCCTCTAGCGCCCCAATGGGAGAATAATTAGTGACTGAAGTGTTATGGGAGAACCTGTCTCTTGCTAAGGGTTTCAATGTAAAGGACAAGAGGTTTGCAACAAGCTACATAGCAGGTTTCTGATTAAATTCAGTTCCAAGTCTATCTTGGCTTAGGTATTTTCCAGCATCCTGGAATTGAATGGACTCGAAAGCATATCTGTAGAAATTATTGTTCAACTGGAAAAAGTGGACTGGATTCTGGGAAAACAGTCATGGAGGTGGCTTCATTTTACTGCGCTACAAAGAAACAGAGGAATCTTTTCATCACTATACCAGATCCGACAGGTACTTTTTCAGCTTCAGCATCCAGATAGCCATTCCTGAAGAATCTTAGGGGGTCATTCCGTGGATGACCACGGAAGCGCCGCCAACAGGCTGGCGGTGCTTCCCTGCCCATTCTGACCGCGGCGGTAAAACCGCGGTCAGAAAAGGGGATCCGGCGGTTTCCCGCCGGATTTCCCCTGTCTGGGCTGAATCTCCATGGCGGCGCTGCAAGCAGCGCCGCCATGGAGATTCCGACCCCCTTCCCGCCACCCTGTTTCTGGCGGTTTTTACCGCCAGGAACAGGATGGCGGGAACGGGTGTCGTGGGGCCCCTGGGGGCCCCTGCACTGCCCATGCCGCTGGCATGGGCAGTGCAGGGGCCCCCTAACAGGGCCCCAGCATGATTTTCACTGTCTGCTTAGCAGACAGTGAAAATCGCGACGGGTACAACTGCACCCGTCGCACCCCTGCAACACCGCCGGCTCCATTCGGAGCCGGCTTCTGGGTTGCAGGGCCTTTCCCGCTGGGCCGGCGGGCGCTCCTTTGGCGGACGCCCGCCGGCCCAGCGGGAAAGCCAGAATGGCCTCCGCGGTCTTTTGACCGGGGAACGGCCAAATGGCGGTGACCGCATGGCGGGCGGCGCCGCCTTAGTCTTCAGAAAAGATTCTGTGCCTAAATACAAAAATCTATCTCTGAAGCTAACCAGCAACTTTCAGCTTCCATTGTCACTTGCAGGTCAGTATATATCACAAGCAACTTCATATAAGATGCCCTGACAACGGTCTTGTTTTTCTTCATTTGCCTATGAGAACATTGAACCCTTTTATCAGAGCTTCCCAATGGGGCAGTTTTTGTTTTCCTAATTTATGAGACATTTTTATATTATGTTTTTGTATGTTTTTAGTTAACTTTGGGCATTTAACATTCATTTCTTAACTGTGTTGTTCTTTGTCTAGTTCATGCATGTACATCACATGCAGTTTCTTTAACCCCATGCGTGCTGAGGATTAAACGGTTCCCTCCTCAGCCACGGTTGGCATGTGCTGAGAAGGGAACCATTCTGCCCTCGCAGCTGCCCATAGGGAAAGCGCTGGTGCTCCCCCAGTAGATGGGACAGTTTAAACCACCCACAGGGGATGGCAGTGGAAGTGTTTCCACTGCCACACCTAACCCTCTATCAGTGATCTGATGACACTGGCATCGACATCATCAAATGTAGTCGGGGACGCGCTGGAAGCCATTTGCTTCTAGTGCGTCCAGAGAAAAGATGTCCTTGTGGGTAAATCGTTCTCTGGGATTTTATTTTCAAGTATACAGACATGGGGAAAGGACTTTCTCCTGTACCTGTATAGGGTAGATTCCTGTTCCATGATCACTGGTGGGGCCGTGATTGTGGAGCAGGAATCCACACCACTGGACCGCCAGGTATTTTCTTGTAGTATTATTGTGGGAGAGGCCCCTTAGGTAAGGGTTACTCCTGTGAGCATTTTGTATATGGATATTGACCCTCGGGCCTATTCGGCTGTCTTTTAGGCCGATCAGCCCATCCGGGGCAGATCTAAACCCACTAGAAACCAGGGATTATTTTATTGTGATGATTGCATGGAGCGACCCCTTGGGCAAGAGTCGCATCCCTTGGGTGGCATTTTTTTATGAATACTGCCCCCTCAGAGCGAAGATTGGCCATTTTTAGGCCGATCTGCCATGGGAGGGGGGGGAAGCCTATTAGACACAAGGGATTGCATTTTTCATATGTTGGGGAGCTGCCCCTTGGGCAAGAGTCGCTCCCCTTTATGAGGTAAATGTTCTGGCCTTTTTCTGACCCCCTTGGGGGCAGGCCAGCCATATTTTTACGCCCATCTGTCCCCAGAAAGCCACTAGACACCATGTATGTTTATAGTTGTATGTTGGCGAGTGGCCCCTTGGGCAAGGGTCGCTCCCCTTTATTCAGTCACTGTTTTGGCTGATTTCTGCCCCGCCCAGGGACAGAACCACCATATTTTTAGGCCCATCTGTCCCCACAGTGGGCAGAATACAACTAGAAACCTAGAAATTTTACACTTATATGTGGGAGAGTGGCCCCTTGTACAACGGTCGCTCCCCTTTGTTGGGGCAATGTTCTGGACGTTTTCTGCCCCGTGGGGGCAGATCAACCACATTTTATAGACCCATCTGCACATGGGTGGGGGCAGAAAGCCACTAGTCACCAGGGATTTTATTTGTTTGTATGTTGGGGAGCAGCCCCTTTGGGAAGGGTTGCTCCCTCTTTTGGGGCATATATTTTGGCCGTTTCAGCCACCTTGGGGGCAGATCAACCTTATTTTTTTATTACTTAGTTTACACAGTGTTGGGTATTGTTGCCTTATTTGTCAAGTTACTTTACTCAGTAAGGATTATGGCTAGCCGTAGGCTTACCGCTCACCAGGTTGTTGGTATGCTTTTCAAATCTTCCTCTGATCATGATTATAAGACTGACTCTGCAACTGAGGCAGAGGAAGAAGTGCACTATTCTGTAAGTGAATTTTCTCTCCCAGAGGAATCAACTGATGATGAAGCTATTCTCAGTATGGAGGAAGTGCCTGTTTGACAGGAGGACACTGATGCACCGATGATGCAGCAAGGAGCATATGGATGCAGCCTGGGGCTGAAAAGCTTCCCATCACAAGTGTTGAACTCTGGGTTGCCCCAAACTTATAGCAGCCTGCGTTGCCTACCTTTACTAGTGTTGCGGGATGTAGAGTGAATGTTGAAAACGTTTTGATTATAAGTTTCTTTCAGTTGTTTATGAATTATGTATCTTTGGAATACCAGACTAATTTTGGGATGAACAGTATTTGCTGGACAACAGTGCCAGACGTAAGCCCCACTGTAGAGCTAGCCGATGGACTCCCACAAATCTGGATGAGTTGAAACAATTCTTGGGTTTAACTTTTTTGATGGGCTTGATAAGGAAGCGGTCTTTTAAGATTTGGCCTGTGCTTGATCACTTTGTAGATTGATTTTCAGAAATCTTTGTTCTAGGGAAATAAATAGCTGTGGATGAATCTTTGGTCCTGTACAAGGGCTGTTTGGTTTTTAGCAGTACATTTCTAGCAAGAGGGCACGTTATGGAATTAAGATGTAAATGCTGTCTGAGCATAGTAATGGCTATGTCTATAACTTCACACTGGTATGGATCCAGTATTGAGCCCCCCTGGTTGTCTGTCCACTTTTACAGTTAGTGAAACAATTGCGTGAGAACTTGGTAGAGGACTTTTTAACAAAGGTCACCATTTATACATAGATAACTTCTACAGTGGTGTGCAATTGTACAGAGACTTTGTTAAAGTGAACACTGTTGCTTGTGGCACAATCCCATTTAACCGTAAATGTTGCCCAAAAGAGCCTGTTTGCAATAAACCTGAGTTGAGGGGACAGTGCAGTGCCTTGCATAGTGATAAGCTTCTAGCTGTGAACTTTGCAGACAGGAGAGATGTCTACATGTTGACTACCATCCATGATGAAAGTAATTCACCTGTGACTGTTTGGGGTAAGTTATTGAGCGCACAAACCTGCGTGCATTTTAGGCTACAATTAGCAAATGGGCGGTGTTGATACAGTAGATCAGAGGTTGGAACCGTACACTGCTGTTCGTAAGGCTTACATTTGGAATAAGAAGCTGGGTATCCATTCTTTCTATTTAATGCTTTAATGCTTTTGTTGTATTCACAGATTATTCTCCAGGGTCAAAGATGACATTTGTTCAGTTTCAGTAGTCTGTGATAGGCAGACTTGTTGTAGCGGAACAGGCAAGTGTTCCTGGAGTTGGAGGGGTGAAGGATGTGGTTAGACTGAAAGATCACCACTTTCCTAATCGCATTCCTCCGAAACCCAAAACAGACTTTTCCAGTAGGAGATGTAGAGTCTGTATCCAAAGAGGTGTGTGGAAGGAAAGTAATATGTACTGCCTCGATTGTCCTTCTAAACCTGGGCTGTGTGTTCCCACATGTTTAAAACGTACCATATGCAACTGAGTTATTGGGAGCAACCATGAGGGTAAAAGTAAACTGATTGGTCTGTATCATTTTATCAATTTTGTTAAGATTTCACGGTTGGCATTAGTGTGATGTATTTAGTTAGGGCTGTTGTGTTTGTAGTTCTAGTTTTGCATCTTCTTCCAATTGGTTTGTGTTTTTTTTTATTTAAAAAAATGTGATAGTGGTGTGGATGGACTAGCGTGGACACCTCCCTGGACTCCCCCTGGTGCCTAGTTTTCAGAATCATTTAGGTTTGGTAGATTTTCCTAGATGGCTGCCAAGCCGGAACCAGAAACGTAGTTGCCTTCCTTTCAAAAACAGGTTGCTTTGTGATAGATAACTTTGATGTGTCCACAATACGTTTTAGGCCTTTCCCTGTTCCGGGCACATGGCCTATCCACACAAGTGAGGTACCATTTTTATCAGGAGACCTCAGTGAACACTGGGTGGTAGGAAATGTGTAGGTCTCTTCAGATTCCAGATCTTTCCATCACAGAAATGTGAGGAAAAGATGCCTTTTAGACAAATGTTGAGGTTCTCAATGGATTCTGAGTAACCTGGTGAGGGCCACACAAGTCACCCCATCCTAGATTCCCCTGGGTGTCCAGTTTATAAAAATGTACAGGTTTTCTAGGTTTTCCCTATGTGCAGGCTGAGCTAGGGTCCAAAATCCACAGTTCAGCACGTCGCAAAAAAAGGGTCAGTTTTGACAGGAAAAACATGATGTGTCCATGTTACATTTTGGGCCATTTCCTGGTGCAGGCATTAGGCCTAACCACACAAGAGCAGTGCAACTTTTATCAGGAGACTTGGGGGAATGCTGGTTGGAAGGAGGTTTGTGGCTCGCCTCCGATTCCTGTACTTTTCATCACAGAGATGTGAGGAAAATGTGTGTTTTTAGACAAATGTTGAAGTTTGCAATCCATTCTGGGTAACAGAACCTGGTGAGAGCCACACAAGTCACCCCATCCTGGATGTCCCTTGTGTCTAGTTTCAAACAATGTACGGGTTTCCTAGGTTTCCCTAGGTGCCGGCTGCGCTAAGCCCCAAAATCCACAGGGAGGCATACTGCAAATAAGAGACAGTTTTGAGTGGAAAAATGTGATGTGTCCACAAGTGAGGTACCATTTTTATTGGGGGACTTAGGGGAGTGTTGGGTAGAATAAAGTTTGTGGCTCCCCTCACATTCCAGAACTTTCCCTTACAGAAATGTGAGGAAAATGTGTTTTTGTTAGACAAATGTTGAGGTCTGCAAGGGACTCTGGGTAACAGAACCCGTGAGAGACATACAAGTCGCCTCATTCTGAATTTGGCTGCGTGTCATTTAAAAAAATGTAGAGGTTTGCTAGAGTTCTGTAGGTGCCGGCTGAGATAAGGCCCAAATTCCACAGCAAGCACATTGAAAAAGGTCAGTTTTGGTTGGAAAAATGTGATGTGTCCACGTTGGGCCGTGTTCTGTCACTGGCACTAGGCCTACCAACACAAGTGAGGCATAATTTTTATTGGGAGACTTTGGGGAATGCCAGGTGGTAGGAAGTTTGTGGCTCCCCTCAGATTCCAGAACTTTCAATCACAGAAATGTGAGGAAAATGTTTTTATTAGAAAACGTTTGAGGTTTGCAAGAGATTATGGGTAACAGAACCTTGTGAGAGGTTTGCCTAGTTTTCAAAATTGTACAGGTTGGCTAGGTTTCTCTGGGTGAAGGGTGAGCTAGGTTCCAAAATCTAGAGCTACCCACATTTGAAAAAAGACTCAGGGCCTGTAAACGACCTTGGCAGAGGGGATTATTCCCTCCCAAAAGTGACAGATATCCTGTCCGCTTTTTTACAAGTTCCATAGGCTATAGTGGAACCTGTAATACTGCGGGTGGGATATCCATCACGTTTGGGACGGAGTAATCCCCTCCGCCAAGGTCATAATCAGGCCCTCAGTTTTCAGTGGAAAAATGCAATGCATCCATGTTGCGTTTTGGGCTGTTCCCTGTCACGGGCATTAGGCATACCCACATAAGTGAGGAACCATTTTTATTAGGAGACTTGGAGGAATGCTAGATAGCAAGACGTCTGTGACTCCACTAGGATTCTAGAAGTTTCCATCACAGAAAAGTGAGGAAAATGTGTTTTTAACACAAATTATGAGGTTTGCAAGGGATTCTGGAAAACATAACCAGGTGAGAGTCACACAAGTGAACCCCATCCTGGATTCCCCTTGGGTGTCTAGTTTTCAAAAACATACAGGTTTGCTATGTTTCCCTAGATTCCGGCTGGGCTGGGAAAAACGCCACAGCTAAGAACACACAAAAAAAGAATCAGTTTTGGGTGGAAAAATGTGATGTGTCCACTTTGGGTTTTGGTCCATTTCCTGTCGCAGGCACTAGATCTACCCACACAAGTGAGGTACCATTTTTTTCTAGAGACTTGGGGGGGAATGCTGAGTGGAAGGAAGTGTGTGGCTTCCCTCAGATTCCAGAAGTTTCTATCACAGAAATGAGGGGTAATTGCATTTTTAGACACATTTTGAGGTTTGCAAGGGATTCTAAGTAACAGAACCTGGTGAAAGAGACACAAGTAACCCCATCCTGGATTTTCCTGGGTGTCCAGATTAAAAAAAAATTACAGGTTTGCTACATTTCCCTAGGTGCTGGCTGAGCTAGGGTCCAACATCTAGAGCTAACCACATTGGGAAAAAAGGCTCAGTTTTCGGTGGAAAAATGTGATGCGTCCGCTTTGCATTTTTGGACTTTCCCTGTTGCAGGCACTAGGCGTACCCAGACAAGTGAGGGACCATTTTTATTGGAAGACTTGGAGAAATGCTGGGTGGAAGGCAGTTTGTGGCTTCCCTCAGATTCCACCACTTTCCATCACAGAAATGTGAGGGGAATGTGCATTTTAGACAAATGTTGAGGTTTGTAAGGGATTCTGGGTAACGGACCCTGGTGATAGTCACTTAAGTCACCCCATCCAGGATTCCCCTAGGTGTCTAGTTTAAAAAAATGTACAGGTTTGCTAGTTTTCCCCAAGTGCTGCATAAGCTCAGGCCCGAAATCCGCAGCTAGACACATTCTAAAAAAAGAGTCAATTTTGGGTGGAAAAATGTGATGTGTCCATGTTGAGTTTTGAGTCAATTCTCTGTCACAGGCACTAGGCCTACCCACACAAGTAGGGCACCATTTGTATCTGGAGACTAGTGGGAATAGTGGGTGGAAGGACATTTGTGACTCCCCTCAGATTCCAGCAGTTTCCTTCACAGAAATATGAGGAAAATGTGTTTTATACAGATTTTGAGGTTTGCATGTGATTCCGGGTAACAAAACCTGCTGACAGCCACACAAATCACTCCACCCATGATTCCCCTGGGTGTCTAGTTTTAAAAAATTCACAGGTTTTCTAGTTTTACCTAGATGCCAGCTAAGCGAGGGCCCAAAATCCACAGCAAGGCATATTGCAAAAAAAGGGTCAGTTTTGAGTGGAAAAATGTGATGTGCCCACATTGTGTTTTGAGATGTTTCTTGTTGTGGGCACTAGGCCTACCCTCACAAGTGAGGTACCATTTTTATTGAGAGACCTGGGGGAATGCTGAGGGGAAGGAAGTTTGTGGACCCCCTCAGTTTCCAGAACTTTCCTTCACAGAAATGTGTGAAAAATGTGTGTTTTTCCGACATTTAGACAAATTTTGAGGTTTGCAAGGGAACATGGGTAACAGAACGTGGTGGGAGCCACGCAGGTCCCCCCTCCTGGATTTCGCTCAGTGTCTAGTTTTAAAAAATGTACAGGTTTGCTAGGTTTCCCTAGGTACCAGCTGATCTAGAGCTAAAAGCCACAGCTAGGCACATTGCAAGAAAGGGTCAGTTTTCAGTGGAAGAAATGTGCTATGATCAGTTTGCCTTTTGAGCTGTTTCCTGTCGAAGGCACTCGGCCTACCCACACAAATAAGGAACCATTTTCATTGGGAGGCTTGGGGGGAATGCTGAGTAGAAAGAAGTTAGTGGCTCCCCTCAGATTACATAACTTTACATCAGAGAGATGTGAAGTAAATGTATTATTCTTAGATATTTAGACTAATTTTGTACATGTTTGATAGGTTTCCCTGGATGCCGGCTACTCTAGGGCCAAAAGCCACAGCTAGGCACATTGAAAAAAGGGTCCATTTTCAGTGGAAAAATGTGATATGTCCACAATGCATTTTTGGTCATTTCTTGTTGCAGGCACGAGGCCTACCCACACAAGTGAAGTATGAGTTTTATCTGGAGACTTGTGCGAAGGCTGGGTGGAAGAAGGTTTGTGGCTACCCTCAGATTCCAGAACTTTCGATCACAGAAATGTGTTTTTGTCTGACATTTAGACAAATGTGAAGTTTGCAAGGGATTCTGGGTAACAGAACCTGGTGAGAGACACGCATGTCACCCCCATCCTGGATTCCCTTAGGTGTCTAGTTTTTAAAAATGTACAGGTTTGCTAGCATTTCCTAGGTGTGAGCTAGGGTCCAAAACACACAGCTAGCCACACTGCAAAAAAAGGGTCAGATTTCAGTGGGAAAGTGTCCACGTTGCTTTTTGGGCCATGTCCTATCGTGGGCACTAGGCCTGCCCACACAAGTGAGGTACCATTTTTATTGGGAGACTCAGGGGAACACAGAATTGTAAGCCAAGTGTTATTGCCAATTGTCTTAAATACACTTTCCTGTCTGAAAGAATGTCAAGCTGCTGCTAACCACTTGTCTGTCTTTGTCTTTCAGATGCATTTCATTCTTCTGTTCAGCTGGCAAGGGAACTTAAGATTGCAGAAGTGGTACATCACAGTGCCAGAGAAGGAGAGGAAAAAGATCACACAAGAAGTTATATAGACTATTCTTGCCCGCAATCCAAAGACAAGCAGTTTCATGGAGTTGAAAGATAGAACGCTTGTTTACAAAAGATATGAGTAATTTTGTAAAAAGTGCAATAACAGACTGCTTAAACAAGCAATGTGTGTGGTCAACTTCTAGTCGAAATCCAGTAACTGGGGGTTCTGAGGGAGAATAAGAAAAGTTGCCATTCCATATTGTGAGACCATTCATATATTCACTGATTAATACATATTTTCTGATTTATTTCTCGCTTGGAAACAGTAAGGTTCATGTGCTAAATTGTTAAGTTGTCCTTTTTAGGTCACACATTCGAGACCTCTTGAATATACTTTAGTATATACTTCTATACTTCTTTGTGGGGTCTCTGCATTTTCACTGGTTTGTTTCAGTGTCCTTAAAAAATCCTTGCTTGCTAGTGGTCAATCCTTGCTCTTTGTCCCACCTTTTCCACAGTTGTACTCTCCCCTGGAGCATGGCCCTAGTATGTGTACCCTTCCACTTGTGCCTATGTAGCATGTGCCTAGGGATTACTTTTTTCTTAGGCTAATAGAATTTGATCAGAGCACTGGATGTTTCAGCAGCTCTAGTCTGATTCTGGGCTCTCGTCTATTACTTATTTTCATCTGCAGTCTTTTGTGACTTTGTTTATTCCATTCCTTACTCTCCCTCACATATTTTTTAAACTTAGATGTTGCATTATAAAGCGAGCCCTGCGTAGATGAATTATTCATTTTTAAATGCGATGTTGATTTTTTTAAATTGCTTTTTAAACATTGATGTTTTTGTGTGTTTCAGTATCTTGTTTTTTGGGTAAATATTAACATTTATCGGCTTTGTAGTGGGACGAAAGATACATTGTATTTATAGGTCTGTTTATATGGTGTTCAATGTGAGAAATTGGCATTAGGTAGGCCTCGTGGTGATTTAACTTTATTTATTGCAAAACTGGTTACAAAGCTAAGCAAAACAACACGTCATAAAATAAAGTTAATTTTTTGTCACACAACAAAGCATATAAACTATTTAATGTTGAATGCAACATGGAAGTTTATAAAGTAAATGTTTTCTTTTGAAATAATCTCTTTATTATGTAGCGTGCTGGAATACGTTTTCTTCTTAACAATTTGAAAGCTTGGGAAGTATTGTTGTGTCTTTGTGTGAAGCTTAGCATCCTGCATTCAGCCATATCACTCACTGCCTTTCTCAAATAAACATTCACAGATGCTGGTTGTAAGTAAGATACAAATCTTTACTGCTGGCTGTTACTTTAACACATTGACAGACTTTAACTGTTTCAAACCACTCCATACGTAGATGCAGGGTTGCTTTAGCGCTGGTGTTGCCTTGTGCGTCAGTGTTTTTTGGTGCCCCACCCCCACCCCATGACTAACTCCTTTGAATTCCTTACTACCACTGGGAAAATGAGCCCCTCATTTTTTTTTAGCCCGAATTTCACATACATTTATTTGTTTTGAAGCACTTGTAAAATATTGCTTTATTAATCCGCTCAGTTATTTACATAAAATATCATTCTGTTCTTTGCAGAAGGCACGTTAACTCTCTATGCTGCTGTATGGTGAGTTATGGCGGCTTTGTACAAAACTCCCATTTTTTCCTTGGCAGGAACATTAATCACAAGACGTAGCTTGGTATTTTAATTGTTTCCTGAAGGCTGGACGCTAACGGAACTTTTCAACAGGTGCTTTAAAATCGCAGGTTTTGTAAGTTATTGCTAAACACAGCGCCTTCTTGAGGTTAGCACCCCAAAATCGAGGCTCACCACCCGGTGCGGCCGCACCACTTGCACCGCTATAAAGCCGGCTGTGCGTAGATGAATTATTCACTTTTAAATGCAATGGTGATGCGATGTTGAATTTTTTTATTGCTTTTCAAACATATATATATATATATATATATATATATATATATATATATATATATATATATAGTAAAAGAGACCCCAAAATAGAAATATAAAACAATACAATTATCAGCAACATTTTCTATTTCAACTGCAGATAAAGGAAGAAGGTAAATGTAAATGTTTTAGTTATATACAGGGCCACTAGATTTTTATGGCAAAAAGGACCCCAGTGTGCAGCAGAGTTGACCAATTTATATGCCAAAAGAGTCCACTTAGGGATTTACAACACCAATAGCTCTAACTCAAAAAAAAAGGGAGACCTTTTGCATTGCAAATGCTTGTTATTGTTTGTAGGTCTCTGGTATAACCAGCTGTAGCTCTCTGTAGGGCCAGCCCCTTTCTCACGATTAGATGGCATTGTTGTCCCTCTGTGTTGTATGTTCTTGGTCTGACAGTGTTCCAGTGGTTTATTGAAATATTTCTTAAGTACATTGTTTAATTTTCACTTATAGCTGATACCAACCACACATTTTGTAATCCCATTTGGGATATCACTGATACTTTAAGCAGAATTTACTGGTTTCAAGCAAAATAACAACTTTAGTTGATACAGTTATATTTGTATACATTTTATTATACTTAGATTATGTTAAATGAGTGAATAAAAATGTAGTGAAACTCTGGATCGTTGTTCCTGCCACATAGGTTTAAAAATCTATTTAACCCTTGGGCTGCCAAGCCTTTTCCCCCTCCTGTGCCGAGCCTTTTTTTTGCTATTTGGGGCAGTTCGCGATTAGTCCCTCATAACTTTTTGTTCACATAAGCTACCCACGCCAAATTTGTGTCTTTCCACCACCCTTCCACCCAGCGTTCCCCCAAGTCTCCCGATAAAAATGGTACCTCACTTGTGTAGGTAGGCCTAGCGCCCACGAAAGGAAATGGCCCAAAACACAACTTGGACACATCACATTTTTTTCACAGAAAACAGAGGACTTGTGGGGCTCTGACCAGGTTCTGTTACCCAGAACCCTTTGCAAACCTCCAAATTTGGCCAAAAAAACACTTTTTCCTCTCATTTCGGTGACAGAAGTTCTGGAATCGGAGAGTCTCCGATAAAAATGGTACCTCACTTGTGTGGGTAGGCCTAGCTCTCACAAAAGGAAATGGATCAAAACACAACGTGGACACATCAAAATTATCAAATACAAAACTACCGTTTTTTGCAGGGGGGCACCTGCGTTTTTGGTCCTGGGCTCAGCAGCCTTCTAGGGAAACCTACAAACCCAGACATTTCTGAAAACTAGACACCCGAGGGAGTCCAGTGAGGTGTGACTTGCGTGGATCCCCCAAAGTTTTCTTACCCAGAATCCTCAGCAAACCTCAAATTTAGCTAAAAAAATCACATTTTCCCACATTTCTGTGTGGGACACATTTCATACCACCCAATGTTCCCCTCTGTCTCCCGGTAAAAATTGTACCTTATTTGTGTAGGTGGGCCAAGTACTTGTGAAAGGGGAAGAGCCACAAACATGTCGATATTGAGGGGGAACAAAGGGGGTAAAGGGCAGTTTGCAAAAAAACATTTTTAGGCGAACAAGTGCAGCAGAATTTTTATCAGTATAGATGAGACAATGCTGGGTGGTAGGAATTTTGTGGATTCCTGCAGATTCCGGAAGGTTCCATCACAAAAACGTGGGAAAAATGTGTGATTTCAAACAAAGTTGGAGGTTTGCAGGGGATTGTGGGTACAAAAATGGTGTGGGTGCATGTGAAACACACCACCCTGGAATCACCCAGATGTTTAGTTTTCAGATGTGTCTAGGTCTTGTGGATTTTTCTACATGGCAGCGTCCCAAAGTCCATAAAATGCAGCCTCACCATTCCAAGTGGGACGATTTTGAGAGTAAGCCAAGTTCTCATGGACCAAATGTAAAACTAAAACCCAAAAACCCAAAATAATCAAATGTCTTCTTGCTTGCTGTGGAATAAGATGTTTTAGAGTGCGGAGGAGAGCTGAAAGACTGTTACCCCCTTCAGTTGAGGTGAGGGCGTAACCAGGCCCATACTGGTTGGTAGCCACCACCCCAATATATATATATTTTTTTAATTCCCTGGCATGTAGTATGCTTTCTGCCCGCCCGGGGTGTGGATCAGGGGTAATTGCCCCATCTTCCCACTAGTGGGCAGAACAACTTTGGCCCCATTTATTTGGGGTGGGGGTATGGCCATACCCCCACCCTCTTATTTTTGGAAAATAAACTTCCCTGGCCTCTGGTGGGCTTTCTGCCCCCCCTTGGGGCAGATGGGCCTTCCAAAAATAGGCCCATCTGCCCCCAATGGGGGGAAGATATGGCCAACAGTAATGTGCTCCCATGGGGAGCGACCCTTACCCAAGGGGCTGCCTCCCTAAAGAAAACCCATGCATACACACACACCAATCCCTGGTGCCTAGGTGGTTTCTGCCCCCATGGGGACAGATTGGAATAACAAAAATTGGCCGATCTGCCCCCAAAGGGGGCAGAAATGGTCTAAATACAATTTGCCCCCCCCCCCAGGGGAGCGACCCTTGCCTAATGGGTCGCTCCCCATCTCTAAAAAAACAAACAAAAACAAAAAACACAAAACATTTTTTAGCCCTGGCGTCTAGAGGTTTCTGCCCCCCTGGGGGCAGATCGGCCTAATAACAATAGGCTGATCTGCCCCCGGGGGGGCAGAAATGGCCTAAAATAAATTCCCCCCACCACCCCCCTGGGGATCGACCCTTGCCTACGGGTTCGCTCCCCTTGCGTGACATTGGCGCAAAAAAAAAAAGATCCCCGGTGCCTAGTGGTTTCTGCCCCCTTTGGGGGCAGATTGACCTGAAATCGGCCGATCTGCCCCCAAAAGTGGCAGAAATGGCCTAAATACAATTTGCCCCTCCAGGGGAGCGACCCTTGCCTAAGGTGCCTAGTGGTTTCTGCCCCCTTGGGGGCAGATCGGCCTAATTAAAATAGGCTGATCTGCCCCCCAGGGAGGCAGAAATGGCATACAAATAAATTTGCCCGTAGCGGAACGACCCTTGCCTAAGGGGTCACTCCCCTTGCATGAAATTCACGAAGAAAAAAAAAAAAAACCCTGGTGTCTAGTAGTTTCTGTCCCCTTTGGGGGCAGATTGGCCTCATAAAAATAGGGGGGCAGAAATGGCCTAAATATAATTTGCCCCCTAGGGGAGCGACCCTTGCCTAAGGGTTCGCTCCCCACCTCTAAAAAAAAAAAAAAAAAAAAAAAAGATCCCTGGTGCCTAGAGGTTTCTGTTCCCCCCCCCCCCCGGGGGCAGATCGGCCTAATAATAGGCCGATCTGCCCCCAGGGGGAGCAGAAAAGGCCTACAAAAAAAATGCCCCCCCTGGGAGAGACCCTTGCCCAAGGGGTCGCTCCCTTATGCCAATTTCCAAATAAATAATAAATCCCTGGTGTCTACTGGGCGTTTTAGCAGCTGGATTGCTTGCAATCCGCCTGCTAAAACGGTCACAGAGACTTCAAAAGGAAAGAATTTAATTTCCTTCCCTTTGAAGCCTCTCCGGCCTCCTCCACGTGATCGGAAGAGAAAAGCTTTGCATTTCACTTCCCATCGCGCTGGAAGCTGAGCTTCCAGCGCGATGGAAGGAGGCCTTGTGATTGTCAGCGCGCGATCGCGTTCTGACGTCATGGGGGGGGGGGGGTCGGGGGTGGAAGGGGAAGGGATTCCCCTTCCATCCACGACCGGGGTGTGTGGGTGGGGGGCCCGTGGAGGGAGCGCTAGTGCGCGAGGTGATCTCGTCCAAGGCACCCGGGAACCGGTGCCTTGGACAAGATCACCTCATCCAAGGCCACCCAAACAGTTAAAGCTTTACATAATATATGGCAAGCTTATCATAGCAGCTGACAGAGTGCCAAGCTAGCAGATGTAGACTTTATGTGTAAGCCCCTCTCCCGCTGGAGCGTAATTGAAGCAGATAGCAGACCACAGAGTGCCAGGCTACCACATGTAGCCTATGGGTCTGATTTAGAGTTTGGCGGAGGGGATACTCCATCACAAACATGATGGTTATCCACATCCACCCTATTACAAGTTCCATAGGCTATAATGGAATTGTAATATGGAGGACGGGATATCTGTCTTGTTTGTGATGGAGTAACCCGCTCCGCCAAACTCTAAATCAGGCCCTTTATATCTAAACCCTTCCCGTTGCTAAAGTGTAATTGAGGTGAATACTTTACAAAAATTGACAGATCTCTAAGACCCACTGAAACAGCAGATCTTCCCCCTTGCCAGACCTCACAATGGCCATGTTCTAAGCAAACAAATAATTATACAACTTGAATGCCAACAGCTGTAAGGTTGCAGTGCTTTGAAGTGTACAAGAAGAACTAGAGGAGTTTGGATCAGAATTGTTTCTTCACCTGAGTCAAGGCAAATTAACCAGAGAAAGTGAAGATACAAGACAAATTCCTTTTTATTTTTCAGTGCGGAGAGAGGCTGCATGCAGCTTCCCTCACATTCGCTTGTACTACAGCTTTTTATATGAATTTGTGAGAAAGGCATCATCTCCTCTAAGTAGACATGCAAATATGTTTTTTCACAGGTTTTTGTTTCCAAAACCTCTATTGTATTGTTGATTTATTGGAGCCATTCTAATTTATTTAGTATCTTGGCTGAAAAAAAACCTATGCAACCCAAAATCCAGCATCACCTGCAAATGGTGATTGAGGTCTTCACACACCAGTAGATAGGATACCCACCAGAGTATGAGGGAGTTGGGTTTGTAACAAAATTGACTAAATGAAATGGCCCCTACATTGATTTTTGCCTTTTGCTATGACCTCTGCCCAGTAGTTTATATTGTCCTATTTCATGTTAATTTTGCAGTCTTAATGGGGTTTTAGCTATAGTAGCCAGTCAGTCCCCCACTGGTGCTTCTGCCATCTATACTCCACGCTATGATTAATGTATCTCATGATTTTCAGCCTCAAATTAAACCAGGCAGTGGGGTGCTGCATTAATCATAAATGTACACATTTTTACCATGAACATTAATTATGGTCATTTAGTTTCACAAGTTTCATTTTAGAGGATGACTCAAGAACGAACAATAGATACAAAGTACAGGTCAGGTGCTATGAGGCGGAGGTATTAATTTTGTGAGATCACTTTAGGTGTATATTCTGGGGGCATCTGAGGCACAATTGTTAACGCAGCATTAAAAGTCAGTTTTATTGTGATCTACCAGGTTATGGGAAGAATCTTTAATATCACTAGTAACAATTTTTGTCAAATCTGTATCATGACAAAGACCCTTTATCTCTGTGGGAGCTCTTATCTTCTTTAAGGTAGTCTGAGGCAGTGCTGTATCATATCAAAGTGGATCTCTAACCATGGGTTGAAGCCACCAAAGACAATTTTTCTAATGTTTTAACGACAAGACCCACACTAAGTTAATAAGATTATTAATAAGTTCTATGTTTTTCAATTGGAGGTGGTAACAGATCAGTCTAGTCTAATGAAGAGTAAAGAGCCACACCCGGTAAAATTAACAAATAGGGCATGGGTACATTGACCAGGTGGATTTTGAAGAAGGTGGGATCTCCACCCCACCCACCTTTGCCTATTTTGTTGTCAAACGCAACAACAACGTCAAGCTACAATAGTCCAGTGTTTGCCACACTTGTATTAATCTAAACAAGTGGGATTGGTGAAGCCTCAACTCTTTGGAAACCTTTTGAAGGATTTTGAGCGAATGGGCTTCTAAACAGACTGAAATGTACCTACCCAACTTGCCTTTGGTCATCTTTGCAAAAGTCAGTGTTAAGGTTTTATGCTAGAGGATTGCAATACCCATAAGCCTTTGGTGAACCTTGCCTTTTACACTTGGTTAAACCTGACTCTCCTCAAGAAAGGTGACTGTCCTGTAGCATAAGTGTTTCAGGGACATGGCACCTGTCAAACGGTCATATGGCCCCTCACTTGACCTTATTGTTGAGACAGCTGACATTCAAGGAAATAACTATATAGCCTGGTTTCAAATTGCCACCTAATCTTGGGAACAGATGTCCACAAATCAGGAGTTAAACTCTCCCTCCTCTTACTATTGCAGAAGGTGACCTCTGGCCAGTACTAACCATAGTACGATGACATGTTTACTTACATCACGAGGTGGGATAAGTGAGTACAACATAAATCATACCTTAATAACCTGAGTCCCCCACCCTTTCAACTCCCTCTCACACCACAGTACAGCCTAAGAAGCATCTATTTTCGAAAGAACAATATACTACGTCACAAACTAAAAACCTAGGGGTGGAGGGGACGTGTCTTCTCGGACTGTGCTGGTCTATTGCATTCCAACTCGCCCAAAATCTTGACTTTGTAGAGTGAGTGTTGTTGATGCACAGTTCATTATGAACAAACCCCTGCGACTAGCATCTAGACCAGGGAGGTATGTCCCTCATCCAAGCAGCTGTAGCAGAGACAGAGGAGATAGAAAAAAGAACAACCACCGTCTGTGTACCCTGAGTTCTCCAAGGGGCCAGCACCCTCCTCCAGCATCCCTGAAGATCAAAAAGATAGCAGCCCCCATCCCCCCATCCATGATCATTAACACAACCCAGTGTTCTGGTGTCATGGAGCAACCTTGCGCTCAGATCCCTATCTGTTTTTAGACCACTTTCTTTTGGATAGCCTCTTTTCTTCACTCCAGGTAAGTAGTGCTGCTGCTGTAAGAACCCACTAGCTTGTGAAAGATTCCTGATGTGTTTCCACCAGTGTCACTGATTACTTCTCTTCTATAGTTTAAATCTGGGAGCTGTTGCTTTGTCTCATGAAACAGTTCAGGGCCAAATTCCTGTTACTTCAGCCCAACTCCAGGCCATCTTCGGAATGCTAAAAAGAGGACTGTTAACTGAAACTTAACCTAAAGCTTCATCTGGAACATCCAGATGTAGTCCAATTGCACACACTATATAATCTATTTGATTGCCAGAACGTTTTGTCTTTGTTGCTGGACCACATGGGTATAGCCCGGAAGCAGCACTACTTTGTTCAAATCAAGAGTCACATTGCCTGTCTATCTAGCTGCTCCTAGGATTGTGTCTCTGTCCATGTAGTTAAGATACCATGCAGTAATGGGAAGAACCAAGGCGACATGAGGATGTTTAGGCACTGGGGCACGATGAGCTCTTTCAAAAACAAACAGCAGTCTGGTCTGCCCCAGAGGTATCCTTGATTTTAGCCAGTTAGGGAGAAATTGTATGGGATTTGGCCGTAATACCCTTTACAGGGACCCCATCATCCTCAAGTTGTTCTTTTCAGACCTTCCTTTGGTATTCTTCACCCTTTCTTCAAAATATCTCACAATATTCAATAGGCAGCCATGTCAACCAGGTTGTGTGGTGTGTCCTTTGCACCAAATGGCCTTGTCAGTTCTACCCTCAAGCAATGTTTGATGGCTTGTAAAATAACCTTTGTGATGGTGCTCATTGAATCACTTTCACTTCCTACCACCACCCTAGAGGAGCCAGTGCTGCCCGGCTTTAGCAACCAAGATGTATTTATACATCTTAATATGCTATGAGGCCGGCTGATCTTGTCCTTGACCATGTTTGGGAAGACCCCACATGGGCTAGAAGGGTTGGTCTTAATTGGGAAGCATCCACTGATGGACTTGTCCACCACTACTGGGACAGTAAAGTCTATATGGGTTATGGGGATATTCCACTGGATGTGCAAAGCCTTCCTGGGATTGGCCACCTCTATGCCCCCATCAGGCACGGGTCAACATAGCTACCCCATCTGCACCACAGGTCTCAGGCCTCTTCCGCCAGTTGTTAGCTGCCATCCCTGTTGGGTGTCTGGGCTATCTACTACATCCCACAGACAGATGAGGCCTTTGGTATCTGCCCACAGGTGGTAACCCTTCACTGCAGGGGCCCGGTCATGGACATAGTCTTGTTCCTTACTCTGGGTTGCCCAAGACCCCCACCAATGTTCACTGACTAACCAGATCAGGACGCAGGACCCATCCTCCTCTATCCCTAGAGCCTCCTGTTAAATGGTGGGGACATGTTGGGCAACCCACCCGATTAAAGCTCAATTGATTCCATGGGTGGAGAGTCTCCAGCCTTTTGCCGCTCCAGGACCACCAACAACATTTGCTAGCTACTGGGAAAGGGAGCCTTACTCATTCGTGCCAATGGTTTATCATCTGGGCCACCCAGTCATCTAGCCCCCTTAGGACCTGCAGGTGTTTCACATCTATAAACCTCCTTCATCGGAGCCTGCTCAATGTCTTTGATGCACTTCCATCAACTTCATTCTGGATGCCAGCTTCATAAGCATATCCTTCCCTGCTTTCTCAAATCCTCTATGTAAAGGGGCCTCAATGCCACTCAATGCTTCCGCCAAGGTTGCGGTTCAACGGGTCTCCAAGAGTGACCGCATTGTTCTTCCTTTCCCACAGCCACTGAAGGCTATCTAACACCTAGTTGGGTGCACCATTGTGACAAGGCTTAGCACAGCACCCACTATCGCCTTCACTGCTGTCAGAGCATCAGGGGGCCGCAATCTTTATTTCATCCCAGTGATTGTCTTCTGCATGGGTGGGCTACTTCCATGATCTGCACAGCACTGCACCAGTCACTTTCTCACTTCCTCCTGGGAGGCGGGCCACAGTCAAGAGGCCTGCAGACCAGCCCTGTGTCCAGGCCCAAGCCATAGTCTTACAGGCACACATCCTTTCCTGGCCAGAGAGTGTGTGTGACCCGAGCACCACAGCCCCACAGCTGCAGGCATGAGAAAAATGTTGCTCAGCGCTTCAGTTTACTGTAGAATGTTAATAGTTTGTTTGGTCTTCAGCAGGAATTGAATCAATTTGCATCTTTCATGTGGGCTTGACTGCCTCGAGCCCTGATCTTTAATTTGTTAAAAAAAAACTGTCTTTACTGTTTGTTTTAAAGCTCTCACTGACATGCTGATCTGTCTTTGTGTGAACCAGCATTATGTTTTCCAAAATCACCCTAATCACTTCTGTCTCTCCTTTATTTTCTGCTTAAACATGAATTAGTCATTGCCATTTTATTGGTGATTAGGTTTTTCTTATTTTCTTATTCAAATGTATTGGTAGTATTAAATATGAAGCAATTCAAGTGTATAAAAATTGTTGTTGCTGTGATTCTTTGTAGTAGAGCTATGGTGAAAAATGAGGCCGACTTGTGAATGGACCTGCTCAGATTGACATTGGGTGTTGGAGATCATAGAAAAAGTTACTTTCACACTTAATTTCTATAATTAATTGCTTAAGATCCAGGGATGCCTCAAGGCTTTGTCCAGCAGAAGCTCCACAAAGCCAGAGCTAATGAGTCAGATTTCTGATGAACAGAGTGGATTAGAAGGCAAAACTTTAAAGAAGATGAGACACCGCCATTGTCTTATATTGAAGAGAGATCGGCAGGTGTGTTTGCAGGCTTCCTGTTCTCAGTTCTCCTGCCTGTTTTACAGAGCCAGGTTCTCTTCAGCTCGTGCCTCCCACAGGCCGAGGCTGGACATAGGGTCACTACCTTAGCTCCAGCTTATAGGAGCTAATGAAAAAGCGGATCTGTAAGTATAAAAAGCCCTGATGCACCATTTTTGGCTGGTACAGTCTGCTCTAGTCCAAACCTTAGTCCATTTGAGAGCAGCTGAGCTGGAATAATCCAGTGGGAGTTTTGAGGATGTTTAATTATGTATACCCACATCCTGAAATATGAGGATCTCCCACTTTTAAACAGTCTTTAGACTAGCCTGCATACTCATTTAGTGGTGAGTGGCAGTAAGTGTGTGCAATGTTTTTCTTCTTCATTATCTGTCCTGGAACAGGTGTTGAGGAGTCAGAATTACAGTTTGAGATCTAACTCTTCAAGTTGGTATTGTGCCTCCATCTTCCCTGCCTCTGCAGTTTCATCACATGTGCTTATTTGCATTTTTAGTGCTTACAAACTGGCAGGCAAGACACCAAAAGCATGTATTTAAAAAAAAACGTAAAGCATTTCTAAGTCTTTGGGACATCAATCCTAAAATGGACTACACAGCATATTTCAGTGCTGAGAGTTGCCTCAAGTATCAAAAATAGTTTTTTTGTGAGTTACGTCAGCTCACACTTTACACTTCACCTGAAATCCCTCGCGGCTTATGGTTGTTCCACTGATTTTCCCCTGTTCTTCTGTGCTGAACTGAGCACAGGGCTAGTCAGAGTCAGACTTACAGGGTGGACCCAGCCATAAATGTTTGTGCTACTAGTTTCTTGCTAGGTCTACATGAACAATAGTCTTGATTGTCGTTCCTGGTGATCAGCCTGAAATTATTTCAAGGATAGCTTCAATGGAGGTCTATTAACCAGTTAGGTGTGGGCGTCGGCCACTGGCAGATGCCCACACTACCTCCCTGGTGTGGGTCACGACCAGTGGCCGACACCAGGGAGGGTGTTATAAAATCCTCAGGTGCATTGCACCCGAGGATTTTTGTTTTTTTAAACCCCCAGGAGACACGGAAGATCTTCTGTGTCTCCCCCTGTCCCCCACCCGCCCCTTTCTGACATCAGCACACTGCAAGGCGTGCTGACGTCACGGTGTTCTTTTCTCCATCGGAGCAGGAAGCGGCCCCAAACGGCTTTCTTCTGCAGCCCTTTTTTCCTATTTATTCTGTGTCTCCTCCAGGGGAACCCACAAGCTCTGGGTACCTTTAGAATCCCTAGGATGTTGGGAAAAAAGTACGCAAGTTTGGCGTGGATAGCTTATGTGGACAAAAAGTTATGAGGGCCTAAGCGCGACCTACCCCAAAATAGCCAAAAAAAGGCTTGGCACAGGAGGGGGAAAAGGTTTGGCGGTAAAGGGGTTACCCATGATGCTAAACTCACTGCTTGCGTCACACATCTTTGTTACAATACATATCAGAGTGAGATATTTTAAGTCCTATGTTGAGGCATTTTCGTAGAACTGGTAGTGCTAGTCTGAACAACCCTACGTCATTCCTTCACATTTGTCTACTAGTTTGTAACCTCATGTTCGCTCTGTGGCGCAGCACTATGTTTAGCGCATTGTTGCTATTTCAGCGTACACCTGTCATACGGCAGTCTGTGTTCAATTCCTAAAGAAGAAAGATAAGCTACATTGTATTTTTGCGTTGGTGATGCCTTTGAAAACCACAGACGTGTTACACTTCATAAACCGCTGATTATATGAGGTCATCCAATGTTGCATGCGCAGTGTTTATACTTTAAAACAACCAATTGTATAACGTTTTAAAGGATATGTTACGCAAGTATGCCTGGTGTGTGCTGCATCATCACCAGAAGGAAGCTGTACCTTGCCTTCTGTAAATGGTAAATGCTTGCTGACAGGCTGTCGGATATTTTCTCAAACTGATGTGTTTCACATTGATTTTCCAGGCGTCGAGAAAATGTGCACCTCGGTAAATAATCCTGTGTTTTACAGAATGCGTATGTATGTACAATTCCCATTGAGATGTGTGCCAAGAGATCTCATGCAAAGCAAAGTGGCACAGAACATTAAACTGCCTCAAGTCAACTTATTCAGAGTATATTTTACCATAGAAGTGTTCTCTTTTGTATGAGACCCAGTGGACTGTGACTGCCTGTCACGTTATGGACGGCACCAGTCAAACATTGCAGAAAATATGTCTAATATTTATCAATCTCTGTGATACAGTTATTTTGAGATAACATTTCATAATGAAATATTTGATGGCTCTTACTTTAATGTGCAGTCATGCTAGGATTTTGGAAAATGGTTTCCGTCTGCAGAAGGTTGTGTTATGAAGTCACTTTTAAATTATGAAACGTCTGTAAAGTGTCTGAATAAGGGTATAAGCTGGTTCCAAACTGGAAGAGCAAACACAATCTAGAACATGGAGCTCTCACAACTTTTAGAATAAACATGAAATAAAAGACTAAAGCGTTAAAAGCAGTTGCATGAAAATTGTGCTTCAGAAAATCCAAGAGGGCCATTTGGACTCGGTAAACGAAAATCTGATTTATCTTGCAACACGAGGACAATTTGCTATTACAGAATGGCCATGGCCTTCCCTTATGTAATATACAGCATGCTTATTTTCTTACTGTGGCTTCCGGAACGTGCCTTGTTTTAGAGGAGAGACGGAGAAGGGTCTCCTAGACCTTCTGAGGGAGTAATGCATTTACTACAATCTAGGACCCCACTTCTATGCACCAAAACAGAGAACTGTTACATTGTCCCTTTTCATGGTCTGGCTTGGCACAACACCGAGTGCTACACAATTATGAGAGCACCACAGGAGAGGGACTTTGCCTCCACCAGCATGTTGGGAGCGAGGAGTACATGTTTTGATTGGGCAGAACTTGTGCACTTTCACAAAAAACTGCTTGCCCTTCACTGAAGCTGTGATCATTTTGTGTGTTTGTCGAGCTTTGTCGAGCTTCCTAAACAGGAGCATACAGGGGCACACACATGCCACTGGAATGCTATTAAAGTGTCTTAGATAACTAGATAATTTATGGGCTTTTTTTTCTAGTGGCAGCACAGATGGGAGGAGAATGGTCATTGACCTAACTGGATCTATAGGTCTGCCTTAACAGTGCAACTATCACCTGATCTTTTAACCCACACCAATATTATGCTACAATACTTTGCTTCTTCACAACTACACTTTCTATTTCTATGCTATCGCCTGGTAGTTCTTCATGTTACCCTACAACATTCCTTCAAAGCCAGACCTATTGGCATTGCCAATGCTTGTTTCCCCGTCAAGAGGTATTGCATTGTTTCCATGTGCACAATTCTAATATGCTATTCAGAGGAGTATCTCAGCCAATAAAATGTAATTCAAGTTAGGTGCAGTGGTGGCTGCCACTCAACGGGGGTGGCGGTTAAAACAAAATAATACTATTTTTTTTTTTAAAACACTTACCTCTTTCTTCTGGAGACAAATTCACGTCTTCTTCATCCTCTTCCTGGCAGTACCCAGGCTCTCAGCCAATCACAACGCTGCTGTCACCAGCATGACAGCAGTGTCGTGATTGGTGTGAGCACCCAGCTACGGCGCTTACAGAGGGATTGAAGGCCTGTGCACTTTCTCCTCCGGCTGTTCTAGCCGGGTGGAGAACTACAAAGTGTGCATGTCTGTTTGGCCAGCCAAACACACATGCACACTTATTGGGTGCAAAATATTGCCCCTCCAGCCCAGCCCAACCTGCCCTAACCCGGGTCCCAGGAAAAATAAAATGGAAATAACAAAGCGTTATTATCATTTTATTTTTCATTCCTCTTTGCTTGAAAGCAGCGGGCGACGCTCCTCCACCTTAGAGGAGGAGCAGTCCCTGGCTAGGTGTCACAAGACCCTGTTCTGTTTCACCAACTTAATTTACCATATCTTGCTTCATTGTTCTTTTTCATGCTGCACATTAGGACACAGAGAAAATGTATGTATACGTGGTTTGCTCATTAGTTTGTGGGTACCATTAAAATATCTTATCCTACAAACTTCTACACTTGCAACGTTTTTCCTGGTTGTCCTTCTCTGGAATTGATTACCATTTAAACAAATCGACAAACAACCTCTTTAAATAGAATATGAACCATCCTCAATAATGGGTCATTATATCATAGTTGACTATGTAAATGTTGGTGATCTCCGGAGTCATGCCCTCACTAGCTTTTCACTGCTAGATGATAACTGTGCTAGTGCATGTCTATGATTTTGGTGTAACAATTTGATTAGTGTCACATTCGCTCTACTTCTATTTTATTTCTACGTTTGGCTTAAAAGAATAGATCAGTGTCATTTTCCATTTCCCAGGCTTTGATTTTGCACCATCGAATCACAGCAAGCTCTCTTTAAATCCTCTAGGTAAGTTGCCATTGAATGCTTTTCTTTCACCTCTCCTTGAGAACAATAAGAGGCTTGCATGCTTTGTGTAAGCCACCAGATGTTTAGTATCTCTTTCACTACTTGCTCACAAAGAATCAACTCTGATGTAAGCGTGATTGTGCAGGCAAACGATAACAATCGAATATGTTTCCCATGGCACAATGGATAAAGCATACCAGTTCTTTGGTCAAAATGGAGGAGTCCTGTGCCTCATTAGGGAAATAGTCTGTAAATTACAGCCAAAGTATTCTCCAGGGTACAGTCTCTATCGCCAAGAAAAGCATATAGGGCCATATGCACACAAACGGCTGATTATGCAGAATTGGGCTGTTTATGACAGCAAAAAAGCATGTAGTAATGTACAAAAGCCAAATTGTTATTTGATTACTTATTACTGAATCAAAATTTGGCTTTGCAAACCAGTATATGGAAAGGTGTGTTTAGGGCGTCACTTCCAAATACAGACTTGCAGTGCTATGTATTAATATTTTGCCACCGAATTCTACTTGCAAAGCATTACAACTTTACTGACACCTCATAGGAGGTTGTAACCCCCTCACAAAAGGGAAGGGGGCAATCAGGGACTTTCCCTTTAAAATGCATCTACAAGCATCTCACAACATGATACAAATGTAGCTAGCACCGTACAAAAGTATGTTCAAATGGTGCAGTTGAGCCAAATTGGCATTTCACTCACGGAGTACAGCTGGTGGCATACCCAAGCCCGCTAAAGCTTTCATAACTAATCACAAACCTCTAACTTGACCGTCCTTCGAAGCTAAGCATTTGGACTTCTCTAGATCATTTAGGCAAGTCTTAAAAGTCAATACATACGCACCATTTATTCCTCATGTCCTCTTATATTAACAAAAGGTGTAATTTGCAAATGTTGACATTAGCAACTACCTATGCGCATAGATGGTTAGTTCAAAAATTTCCAAAGAGGCAAAGTACTTGCCTTCGATTTTCCTCACTGAGTCAGGCATATACTGTATTAGCAAACATAATAGAAATTAAAAGTAACTTCCATGAATGCTAGAGTATTGACATCAGCCAACCAAACATTGTTGGTTGCTCATAATGTGTGTTGGGGCACGCGTCACCATTTATAAACATGCATTTGCATCCCACTTACAAAAAACAAAACTACCTTGCTTACTAAGAAAATGACAGAACCTTGAGGAAACGGTGCAACCTGGGGCCCTTTGCTTAAAATGCAGAAGCCAGTAGTGAACGTTTGTCTGCTGATGCGCATGTAAGGGCTATGTTATTTCCCTCCCCAAAACTGTACAGCCACAAGTGTCAAGCAGTTTGTTATGAGGGGAGGGTAAGCAGCCGAGTACATTGAGGCTCAGAGGGATTTAAATGAGAAAGTCCAGTATCAGGTCAACTCCTGCTGTCACCTGCTCTCATCATGCAAAGAGGAACTATTGCTCTAAGTCGTAGAGCAGGTGGCAGTGAAGTTGAACATGTAGCTGAGTTTAGGGACTTAAGACCTGATTTAGAATTTGGCGGACGGGTTACTCAGTTACAACAGTGACGGATATCCCATCCGCCGTATTATGATTTCTATAGGCTATTATGGGATAATTATACTGCATATCCGTCACAATTGTGCTACAGTCGCCCTCTCTGCCAAACTCTAAATCTGGTCCATAGTCAGAACAAGGTAAAATACAGGTTAGCTTTTGAAAACAGCGGCAAAGCATAAATTGACATCAGGGTGAGAAAAAGCAGGGACATCACTTTGAAGAATAGGCCCGCAAAAAACTATTCTGTTTACTTTGCACTGACTTTTAGATTTTGTTTACTTGCCCCCAAAGGACTCAGATTTGTCTCTTTTAATTGTCTGTGGACAGGTGGTACTTTGCTACCTCTGTGCTGTTCTTAGACATATACTTTATACAATTCACACAGTGCTCTGCACTCTCATACCTGCTGGATTATCAGTCAAGCAATGGCTAATTCAATAGGCCAGGGTAATGTTTTTAAATGAAAATGTTTTATGAGCTTGTGTGTATGTCTAAATGTGAATGCCTGAGTGGATTGTTGTGTGGATGGATGACAGAGTGATTTGCCAGCTGGTGAATGATTCTGTGGATTAAAGTGGACAGCTGTATGGATGAGGGAGTGGATGCCTGAGTGGGTAGTGACTAGTGAATAAGTGAGTAAGTGCATGAAAGTATGGATTCCTAAGTGGGTGGATGGTGGTCAGTCTGCCGAAGGTCTAAGGGGGTGGATGGTTGGATTAATGGATAGATAGATGGATAAGAGAGTGGATGCCTTATTGGATAGATAGGCAGATGAGTGAGTGGGCACATCAATGTAAGTGTCTAACTGGATGACTGCATGGCCATGGGGGTAGGTAAGTCAATGCATGTGGGGTGGATGGTTTGAAGGGTTGGTGGATGAATGTCTCAAATCACTTAAATGGGCACATGAATAGGTGGGTGGGTGACTGAGTGGGAAGTACATGAGTGGGGTGCAGGTGGTGGATGGACTGAAGGGCAGAGCAGTCAGTGGGTTGATGTGCTGGTGAGGGGGTAGATGATTGAGTGGATTTATTACTTCTGTGCAATTCTTTTAGAGTGCACTGCCAGCATCTGGTCAGCAGAGGTGCTGTACCATAAAGGCGGAGCAGGTCAACGTCATAGCAGCATGTGAGGGGCAGCCAGGGAGACAAATTCTCCCACTGCGAGTAGCAACACTCTGGTAGCAATGGCATGTAGCCACTGCTACAAGCACCAGTTAGAATGCACTATGCGGCAAGCACCGAGTGAAGTCCTACATGGAATAGTTTTAAGTTATCGATCAGGCTGATCTGGTGGGTACTCCAAATCTAAGCAGATGACAGCAAGGAAGAGAGAGACAATCACTAGCCCTGCCATCCTCTAAATAAATGCAGTAAGAAGAAAGAGCACTAGCATTGTGTCTTTGCCTCTCTATGCATCCCGCAGAATGTAGAGGAAGCAAAAGAAACCTGGCAAAGGAAAACTCTGGATCTTCTTATTAACCTGGGGCACATGCTGCCTGTTACAGTGAAGTGCACTCTGATCCAGTGCTGTTGTCCAGTAGTGCTCATGGCCAGTGCTCCGGATGGCCACAGCTGTGGAGATGGCCATAGGTGGCATTTATAGAGCTGGCGGATAATTTTAGCTTTGCAGAACAGTACCAGCACTATAGATACAATGTTGTAGAACCAGAATATGGTTATGTGATACAGATCAAATATCAGTACGATAAGGTCAAAAGTCAGTGTTAGAAGACCAGCGCCACCCAGAGCCGTTGTCAATGTTGTTGGCCACTAGATATGCTGTACAACAAGTGTTGTAATACTACCACTACACTGCTACTGTAAGTGCCATAAGTGCTATAACTGCAGTGTATTGTGCCAGAGTCAGGGTTAGGGGATCAGTGCAAAGGGCTCAAATCCACAGACCTGAGTGCCAGTGCTACAGAGCAGCTCTCATATGATCAGTATTATAGGACCCTTGAATGGGTCAATGTTAATGCTCTGTTGCCACTGTCGGTGTATAAGTCCACTAGCACTGGGTCGCTACTAGAGTTATATAGCAATTCTTGTTGTAACAGTGTCAGAATCAGAGGATCTAATACTGGCAGTGGCAGACAAGTATTACATGATCAGTGTGATCATTGAAAGGTCCAATATAGGGGATCAGCGCTAAGAGGTGCAGCATTAGTGCTCTATATATCTATCAACATGGCAGTTTGACCATGCCATTGTTGAATGTGCCACTCAGTGATATGGACACAAGTATGGATGCTCATGCACTTTTTAAATCAGCCTTGGCAGCTAGGAAAAAGCAGATGAAGGAGGATGTGTGGAATGCCCTGCATTAAGCTATCAATCAATCAATCAATCAAACAAATTTCTTAAGCGCACTACTCACCTGATAGGGCCTCGAAAAGCCATGTTTTGAGGTGCTTTCTGAAGGTTAGGAGGTCCTGGGTCTTGCGTAGGTTGGTGGGGAGGGAGTTCCAGGTTTTGGCGGTGAGGTGGGAGAAGGATCTGCCGCCGGAGGTGGTGCGTTGGATGCGGGGGACTGTAGCGAGGGCGGCGGAGCAGAGCTGTTGAGTTGGTTTGTGGAAGTTGATTTGTTCGTTGAGGTAGGCCGGTCCGGTGTCGTGGAGTGCTTTGTGAGCGTGGACAAGGATTTTGAAAATGATCCTTTTGTTGATGGGCAGCCAGTGTAGGGATCTGAGGTGGGCAGAGATGTGTTCATGGCAAGGGAGGTTGAGGATGAGACGTGCTGCTGCGTTCTGGATTGGCTGGAGTTTTCTCTGAAGCTTGGCTGTGGTGTCCCTGCATAGAGGGCGTTGCAGTAGTCCAGTCTGCTGCTTATGAGGGCGTGGGTGACTGTTCTTCTTGTTTCTAAAGGAATCCATTTGAAAGTCTTGCTTAGCATGCAAAGGGTGTTGAAGCAGCAGGATGATATGCCGTTGATTTGCTGTGTCATGGAGAGAGATGAGTCCAGTATGATGCCAAGATTGCATGCGTGGGTGTTGGGGGTGGTCCAAGGGTGGTGGGCCACCAAGAGTCGTTCCATGCTGTCTTGTTGGGACCGAAGATTATGATCTCTGTTTTTTCTGAGTTCAATTTGAGGTGGCTTGCTCTCATCCAGTTAGCGATGGCGAGGAGTCCGGCTTGTAGGTTATTCTTGGCGGTAGATGGGTTCCTCGTGAGGGAGATGATGAGCTGGGTGTCGTCAGCGTATGAAATGATGGTGAGGCCATCGGGCGGATGATGTTGGCGAGAGAAGCCATGTAGATATTGAAAAGGGTGGGGCTGAGGGAGGATCCTTGGGGGACCCCACATATTGTCTAGGTGGCTGTAGACCGGAAAGGAGGGAGGCAAACTCTTTGGGTTCTTTTGGAGAGAAAGGAGGTGAGCCAGTCCAGGGCTTTGTGGCGAAATCTGGCGTCGAAGAGGCATGAGCGAGGGTTTGGTGGCATACGGTGTCAAAAGCTGCGGAGAGGTCTAGGAGGATGAGGGCGACGGTTTCGCCCTTGTCCAATCTGGTCCTGATGTCGTCTGTACAGGGGATGAGGGCAGTCTCGGTGCTGTGGTTTTTGTGGAATCCAAACTGGGAGACGTCGAGTATGTTGTTGTCTTCTAGGAAGCAAGACAGTTGGATGTTTACTATCTTCTCCATGGCCTTTGAGGGGAAGGGGGAAGAGAGATGGGTCGGTAGTTTGTGAGGTCTTCAGGATCTGCTTTGGGTTTTTTGAGAAGAGCGTTGACTTCAGCGTGTTCCCAAATACATGGAGGGTTGCGGTCTCGAAGGAACTGTCGATGACGGCCCGGAGCTGAAAAGCGATGATTTGGCAGGCCTTGTTGAAGATGTGGTGGCGGCAAGGGTCTGTTGGGGACCCTGAGTGGATGGAGCTCATGGTTTTGCTGATTTCTTTGTTGTTGGTGGGGGTCCAGATGTTCAGTGGATTGGTGCGGCAGGGTGTTGTGGTGTTGGTTGTGTCAGTGGTGGTAATGGTGGGTGCTGACGATGTGAAGCTGTTGTGTATGTCTGCGATTTTGCAGTGGAAGTAGTTGGAGAGGGAGTTGCAGAGGTCTTGGGAGGTTGGAGGGTCGATGGTGCAGGATTTGGGTTTGGTGAGTTCTTTGATGATGGCAAAAAGTTCCTTGCTATTGTGTGTGTTGTTGTCTATGCGTTCTTTGTAGAAGGAGCGTTTGGTGGTCCGGATGAGTTGGTGGTGTTTGCGCATGGCTGATTTGAGGGCGGAGAAGTTGCTCATTGAGGGTTCTTGGCGCCAGGCTTTCTCAATTTTTCGGCATTCTCATTTGGAAGACTGAAGTTCTGTGGTGAACCAGGGGGCGGTCTTGATGGTGCGGGTGTTGTTGTTTATTTTGAAAGGGGCGAGGGAGTCTGCGCATGCTTCTAGCCATCGTGTGAGGTTGAGGGCGGCGGTGTTGGGGTCGTTGGTACTGGGAGGTGGAGCTTGTGCGAGGTTGGAGATCAGGTGTTCTTTGGAGATCTTGTTCCACTTGCGGTAGGGGGTAGGATGTTGTTGGTGGTGGGTGGGGGGTTTCAGGAAGGAGAAATGGATGCAGTGGTGGTCAGTCCAATGGAGTTCGGTGGTGTGAGTGAACGCGATGTGGCTGCTGGAGGTGAAGATGGCGTCTAGACTGTGTCTGGCTGAGTGGGTGGGTGAGGTAACCAGCTGCTTGAGGCCGAGGTTTGCAAGGTTGTCCAGCAGGGCTGTGGAGTTGCAGTCGTGAGTGCTTTCCAGGTGAAAGTTAAAGTCACCAAGGAGTATGTAGTCTGTGGAGGTGAGGGCGTGGGAGCTGATAGTGTCAGCGATGGTGTCACAGAATGGGGGGTGGGGTCCTGGTGGTCTGGAGATGAGGGTTCCTCTTAGAGTGGTGTTGGCGTTGATGTGTACCTGAAAGTGTAGGTGTTCTGCATTGTCTCGAGTGTCCTTGGTGTTGGTGGAAATCTTGATGGAGTTTCTGAGTATTATGGTGATTCCGCCTCCTGGTTTGTTGGTGCGGTCTCTACGGGTGATTTTGTATCCTTGTGGGATGGCTATGGCGATGTCGGGTTCTGATGAGGAGTTCATCCATGTTTCAGTAAGGAAGGCAATGTCGGAGAGTTTGTGATGAGTAGGTCCCAAAGCTCGATGGTGTGCTTGTGGACGGAGTGGGTGTTAAGGAGGATGCAGTTGAGGTGATTGGGGTTTTTGGTGTTGTGGTGCTTGTTGGTGTTGGTGTGAGTGCAAGAGAAGTGGCATGTGAAAGGTCCGTGTGTGTGTCTGGGGTTGTCCTGGGTGCAGGCGGGGTGCCGGCCAGGGTTGGGAGCAAGGAGCATTGTGGAGCAGTTTGGTGCTTGGGGGGGCCGGGTGAGCGTGGACCAGGGGGACGGGTGCTGGGCGCTGTCCAGGTGCGGACGGGTGCAGAGGGACGTGCCTCTGGCACGCCCCTGACCTCCTGGCCCAAAGCAGGTCAGGGGGTCACACTAGGTGCGGCGCAGCGGGCACCATTAAGAAGGGGAGGTGGGAGGGAGGAGCAGCTGGGAGGTGAGAGGAGGGAGGAAGTGGCCAATGGGGGTGCGAGGGGGGCGGGCCGCAGGGGACGCAGCAGCAGGGACAGAACAAACCGGCAAGAGCCAGAAAAGAAAAACGGGCACAATCAGAGCAATACGATGAAGTGGAGCAGAAAATGGGCACAGGTAAATTTTCAAACAGCGTGTGAAACGAAAAACAAATTGCAAGAAACGAAATACGATATACAAATAACGAAATACACTGTACAGAGCACTTGATACGCCTACCACTAGGCCCCAGGGATGAGGCGCAGGCGGGTTCCTGCGGGTGGTGGAGGGCCTCGAACTTCTATTTGCAGCAACGGCGGGGTCAGGGGCACGGAGGCAGGCTGGTGGAGCCGAGTGTACTCCTGGCCCAAGGCAGGTCAGGGAATCACACTAGGTGCTGTGCAGCTGCTGCCATTAATAAGGGGAGGTGGGAGGGAGGAGCAGCTGAGAGGCGGGAGGGAGTGGCCAAAGGGGGAATGAGGGTGGCGGGCCGCAGAGGATGCAGCGGCAGGGACAGAACAAACCGGCAAGAGCCGGAAAAGAAAAACGGGCACAATCAGAGCAATACGACGAAGTGGAGCAGAAAATGGGCACAGGTAAATTTTAAAACAGTGTGTGAAACGAAAAACACATTGCAAGAAACGAAATACGATGTACAAATAACGAAATACATGGTACAGAGTACTAGATACCTCTACCACTAGGCACCAGGGATGAGGCGCAGGCAGGTGTCTGCGGGTGGTGGAGGGCCTCGAACTTCTATTTGCAGCAACGGTGAGGTCAGGGGTACGGAGGCAGGCTGGTAGAGCCGAGTGTACTCCTGGCCCAAAGCTAGTGTGCACAAAGATAGTGCTGCTTTTTGGCAGGTGGTCAACACCCCCTATTTTAGAGATTCTTTGGGCCCTCTATTGAAGCTCATATTCTGCAAGATCAGTGTATATGTATATATATATATATATATATATATATATATATATATATATATATATATATATATATATATATATTTATATACATACTACCCAGTATTCCCTGGAGGATCAAGTAGAGGATGGTCAAAGACATCTTATAGAATCTACTAAGCCCCACTTGATTATTGAGTTTGCTGAGGTATGTATGGCACTTACTGACAGCAAAAAGAGGAAGGCAGTATTAAAAAGGGAGTGAGACAAGGATGCATTCTTGCCCCATTTTTATTCTACCAGTATAATAATAGAGTTGACAAATTTTTATGGGTGAGAGCAAAGGGCACACCTTATATTGTAGCCTGCCCCCTCCCCATTCTTTCTACATAGATTATGCAATCTTACTGGCCAGTACAGTGAGAGGACTTCAACGCTTAATTGATGGTTTTATTGTATTTATGATGGAACTGCATCTGCAAGTTAATGAGAGTAAGAAATTTACTATGGTCTGTGGGGATGGACCGGCCAAAAAATGTGGTCATTTTATTCATAAATTTAAGTTTGCAGTGGTGGCTTCCTTCTCTTACTTATACCTCCTCTTTGACGATAAATACAAATGGAAGCCAATGTTATCTAACTGGAAAGCCCTGTTTGAAAACTCCATCATAGGTTTACATGATTTTGTAAAAAGCTGGGTTCAAAACAAGTGAAAGAGATTTCTTTGAAATATGTAAACAAATGTATGGACATGGCAGCCTTTGGGGTAGGTATCTGATGCATGCTAGCTGTAAAATTGATTCAACACATTGAAAACACCTTTTTGTACCTTTGCTAATTCCATTTGTCACCCTGAATTAGGTATCCCTTTCATTGACAACAGAATCAAACTTTCTCCCCTCTTATTGTGGTACTCTATATGGGTAAGGGAGGGGGACCACCCTTAATAAGCTTGCTATGAAGGATTGCTTACGACTCCACTCTGCCCTCGATATCCCGTGGCTTGCATATGTGAAGTCTGTATGCCAGTTGATTAGTCATCTGGGCTTATTTGCTGCCCCAAATTCCTGCCACCACCTTGAAAAAGGTACCTTGAAGCAAGCGCTCAATGAGAAGGTCACATCTACGAGAGGCTCTTTAGATAACCCTAAACCTGCTGTGCATGCAGACAATCTGGCGCACAATCATGAGGGCCTCCAACAATATTTCTCCTTTATTCTTAGTAGACAACAATGTTTTGTGCTCATCAGGTTTCGTTTTGATCTATCACCTTTCCTGATGGGGTTCCCGGCACATAGTTGTACTTTGTCAGATTTATGTTTCTGCCCCTGCGATGGGAAGTCTCAGATGACCCAACACATTGTGTCTTTTTGCCCTTTTTTATCTACTCCCTAGAGGGAATCTTTTATTGCCAATTTTTAAAGATTTTAAATGTTGTCAATGCAGACCAGCTCTGTTATTTTTACAACAGTTACATACTCTTCTGATATGCTGCTCGGTTACTTCTTTTATTTGGCATATATAAAAAATCTGAAAATTTGCAATTTTCTTTTTTTTATTGCATTATTAGAATGAGATGGATTGTTTTTATTCTGTTTGATTGTACTGTATTTTAATCTTTTATAGCATAGACGTGTGACAAATAACGATATATTTAACTGATTGATTGACTGTTACGGTTACTAAGCAGTCCTGTTGTAACCTGGTGGGTCAGATATTACTGATATTGAAGCTAAAGGGGGTACTACCCACCGTAATCCAGCTATTCCCTTGACTTTAAATAGAGCGGGGAAAACAATGGGTTTGATGGGATTTGAGAATTAGCAGTTTAGGGTGTTCCTACTGCTCAACCAAAATCGAAATAAACCCACTCGTCCTTGGTAATTCAGACTCCTTTATGCATGTGATGCGTTTCGCCTGAGTAAGCAAATTAGACTGCATGTGAATGGGCCATTGTGAGTTTTACTTTATGTGGGATTATTCTTCAAATGTTTTTCAGTTGATCCCCATTCAGAGCAATACTATTTTTGGTGGCATTGAAATGTGCTTAGATGATGCGTAAGGCCCAACCTTTCTTTAGCTTGGACCGTGCTACATTTGCAGTGCTTAGGCTGGGTTCACATAGAAGGGCCACACCCCTGAATGACCAAGATAAAGTGAAGATCCACAACATTACTTAGTTTCTGCATGGTTGGTGCAGAAGACGTTATCTGATCTATGAGATGAGAAGTAAATACTGGTTCAGACGACTTGGGTACAAGTGAGGTTGAATTTGTTGACTACCTAGAGGCAGCCCCTCCTCTATGGCGGAGGAACGCCGCCCGCTGCTTTAAGGCAGCAGAAAAATAAAATGATAATACATCTATTGTATTATCATTTTATTTTTCACTTCCTCTTCGTAGGGCAGGGTGGGCGGGGCAGGGCAATTGTCATCAGATGAGAGAGGAGGAATATTGTGCACACTAAGGGCCTGATTTATACTTTTTTAGCACTGCATTTGTGTCATTTTTTGATGCAAAAGCGGCACAAACTTACAAAATTCAAGTATATTTTGTAAGGTTGTGGCACTTTTGCATCAAAAAATTACACAAGTGCGGCACTAAAAAAGTATAAATCAGACCCTAAGTGCATATTCTGATTTGGCCATCCATCCAAGGCCGAACAAACCGATATGCGCACTTCAAACTCTCCAAAGAACGAGTGCAGGCTCCCAGTCCCCAGCTGAGTGGCATTTCAGGCCGCTCAGACCAATCCAGGCGCTTCTCTCATGCTGAGTAACAGCATGAGAGAAGCACCTGGATTTGGTGGGAAGAGAAGGCGCAGAGAAGCACCAAGATGGTGAGGAACACCGAGGCGGCATGCAGCAGGAAATTTAAAATATTTTTACATTTATTATTCCCACCCCGCGTGAACACGACTCCCCCGTGCAACCCCTCCACCCGCCCCACTGAGCATTACTAAAAGCAGCCGCCCCTGTGACTACCTGTACATGTACTTCCTTGTTGCCTGAAAAAAATTATAGTCTTTGAGGAAGATGCAGGCAAATTCACTGAGGCTATTGGAGAACATGTAATTGCCATAGATTTCAGGCAACCCGCAGATGAATATCTCCACCGCTGATAATAATCTACTTGTCAATCATAATCCTCTACCTCTAAAATTACCATTTTACGTTTACATTGAAATGACTACTGGACAGAATTGTTGTCTACTGGTACGCAGACGTCTGAGTTAGGAAGAGCAAAATGTAAATAAGTTCCTTCATGAAGCACATATAGATAAACAATTGAGGCCCGCCCCTTTCTGAAAGGTTAATCAGCATGTGTGCCGGCAAAGAGCACCTGCAAGAAAGCTTCCACTATTCTAGTATAGTCCAGTTTGAACTTTTATGCAATGTTGATCCTTGTAATCGTGGATCATATGAGTGGAAAAACTGTCAGTAATTGGGATTATGGTGATATGAACGAACACAAGTGCACTGCGCTTTGGTTAATACTATATAATCAAAGATGAGGAATTTGTTAATAACTGAGATAATGCGGTACAAAAGTAATTGCTCTTCTCCAAACGAGAGAGGTTAATTATAACAGAGACAAAACGTTTGGCTTCAAAAATGTTCTCGCAGTGCTATCATATGCAACTTTGTATAACCCCTTCAAAACTGATAGTGTGCTGGAAAGTTAGCAAGGAGTTATCTAGTGTTTTCAGCTATTAAACCTCTAAAATCAAAAGTGTAATTGATTAGCTCTTTTTAGAAAACCAGGGATGCTGACTGGGACAGGGGGGCATCCTGGAGGCTTTCTAACAGTTTTTGTTACTTGTTCTCATTATATGGTATCCCAGAATTAGAACTTTTGAGTACTGTGTGTCCCCTAAATGATGTTTTGTGTACGACAGATGTCCTTCATAGTGCGTCATTAATACGATCAGTAATGACCAACCTTCAATCAGTGGTACAGAATGGACATGCAGGTAGAATGGCGGGCAACAACAGGAGCTCAGCAGAAGAGAAGACACAGACTGGTATAACGTGAGAAAATGTAAAACAAAGGCAGTAAGTTTAGAGAAAGGCCCCCAGGAAAATGCAGCATATATTTAAACTCAATGCCTACTGAAGGGAAAGGCGTCCACTGGGGAAGAGGGAAAAGTGTAAAATAAACTCATTATATAATATTGGATTTTCATTCTTGACAGCAGGCTAGAAGGAAAGCGACTATCTACCTGGAGTATCTTGTCATAAACCCTGCCACAGTGACTGGAACTGTGCTACTGCCAGCTCTACACCAGTTAGTGTATCTTGACTGCCTTGTGTTCACTACAAGCAATGGGACTGAAACTATGTGTAATACAGTGCTTAGAACTTATTTTGCTCGTGCCAGCTGCCCCAGCAGCAGGTCTCCAGTGCAGCTCTCTACAGTCCGCTACCGTCGCAACAATTCGCTACCCTCTTACTGCTTGCCACGTGCTGCCCTGTCTTTGCCCCTTCTGTCTTTTTCTTTTGCCCTCTCTGCTCTTTTTCTGCTTTTGCCGCCTTCTGCTTGTTTTCTGCTTTCACCTCCTTCTGCTCGTTTCTTGCTTTTGCCTTCTGCTCATTTTACGTTTTTGCCTGTTCCTGCCCTTTCCTTGCCTTTTGACCTTTCTGCCCATTTTCTGCTTTTGTCTATTTCTGCTGGTTTTTGGCTTGTGCTGCTTTCTGCTCATTTTCTGCTTTTGGCTCCTTCTGCTTTTGCCTCTTTCTTCTCGTTTTCTGCTTTTTGCCTCTTTCTGCTCTTGTTCTGCTTTTACCTCTGTTAGAAATAGGGTCTTTGGCAATCAGGTTACCCCCTATCCAAGCAAGGACCCTCACTCTAGTCACGGTAAAGGAGAATCACACTCAGTTAACCCCCCCGCTCACCCCCTTGGTAGCTTGGCACAAGCAAGTAGGCTTCACTTCAAAGACCAGGTGTAAAGTATTTGTACCATACACACAGTAAGACACTACAAACACCACAAAATGACTCAACACAGGTTTAGAACAATAGCCAATATGTATCTAAACAAAACAAGGCCAAAATGACAAGAATACGACATACACAAGTGAAGTTCTGAATTTTTAAAGATTACACTTAAAAGTAGCGCTTAGAAACACAAAATGGTTTGATGAGGTGTTAACACGGTGTCGTGACAGAGTCATTCCCAACAATCCGATGCCAACGGCGCTGGGCACGGAGTCACACAGACCCCCAGGTAAAGTACCTTAGTAAAGTGTGAAAACAAGCTGGTGCACGAAGTCGGGGATCGCGGTGTTGCTGGATCTGAGGCGGCATTGGTTCTGGTGCTGCGGGACAAAAGAGCAGAGGCGTCGGAGCGTGCTCAGGAGCGGTGGAAGTAAGGTGGCATCGGTGCAAAGCGATGAATCTGCGCACAGAGTAGATGTCCTGCGTTCACGACGTGGTGCGGCGACTTCAGCGGTATCGGGCCTGCGAGGGTCGTCGCACTCCAGCGAGGACCATGGAGTTGGTGCAGGTGGCGTCACGGGATTCAGCAGCAACGTTGGTCCGGAGTAGTCCAAAGTTGGTTTTCTTGGATTTTCACCAGCTTCCCCTTTCAAGGGCCCAGGGACTGGATAGGGCCCCACTTGTTAGGGCAGGAGTCTCAGCAGAGAGTCCAGGTGCTGATGGGGGAAGTCTTTGATGGCCCTGAGACTTCAGAACAGGGGGCAAGCTCAGTCAAAGCCCTTGGAGATTCTTCTCAAGCAGGAATATACCACCAAGCCCAGTCTTTGGCCCCTTTCACAGGCAGAAGCAGCAACTGAAGGAGAGCTCCACAAAGCACAGGCAGGGCAGCACTTCCCTTCAGCTCTTTTCCTTGGCAGAGGTTCCCCTTGATTCCAGAAGTGATCTAAAGTCTGGGGTTCACGGTGCTCTTCTTATACCCCTTTCTGCCTTTGAAGTAGGCCTACTTCAAAGTAAAGTCTCAAGTGTCTGTGAGCTCCTTTCTTGTCCAGGCCAGGCCCCAGCCACACACCAGGAGGTCAGAGACTGCATTGTGAGAGGACAGGCACAGCCCAGCTAGGTGTGAATGCCCACTCCTCCCTTCCCCTCTAGCACAGATGGCTCATCAGGATATGTGGGCTACACCCCAGCCCCTTTTGTGTCACTGTCTAGGGAGAGGTGCAAGCAGACCAACTGTCAAACTGATCCAGACAGGGAATCTACAAAACGCACAGTCACAGAATGGTTTAAGCAAGAAAATGCCTACTTTCTAAAAGTGACATTTTCAAATACCCAATCTAAAAACAAACTTTACTAAAATATATGTTTTTAAATTGTGACCTCAGAGACCCCAAACTCCACATGTCTATCTTCTCCCAAAGGGAATCTATGCTTTAATCATATTTAAAGGCAGCCCCCATGTTAACCTATGAGCGAGATATGCCTTGCACAGTCAAAACCGAATTTGGCAGTATTTCACTGTCAGGACATATAAAACACATTGGTATATACTACACCCTGCCCATGGGGCTACCTAGGACCTACCTTAGAGGTGTCTTACATGTACGAAAAGGGAAGGTTTAGGCCTGGCAAGTGGGTACACTTGCCAAGTCAAATTGGCAGTTTAAATTTGCACTCACAGACACTGCAGTGGCAGGTCTGAGCCATGTTCACAGGGCTACTAATGTGGGTGGCACAACCAGTGCTGCTGGCCCACTAGTAGCATTTGATTTACAAACCCTGGGCACCTCTAGTGCGCTATACTAGTGACTTACTAGTAAATCAAATATGCCAATCATGGATAAGCCAATCAACAATACAATTTGCACAGAGAGTATATGCACTTTAACACTGGTTAGCAGTGGTAAAGTGCCCAGAGTCCTAAAGCCAATAAAACAGGTCAGAAAAATTAGGAGGAAGGAAGCAAAAAGATTGTGGATGACCCTGCAAAAGGGAAAAAGTCCAACAGCCTTATTCTGCCCTTGTCTTGCCTTTGGCCCTTCTGCTCACTTCCTGCTTTTACCTCATTCTGCTCACTTTCTGCTTTTGCCTCTTTCTGCCCTTTTCCTGCCTTTTGACATTTCTGCTCACTTTCTGATTTTACCTCCATCTGCTCATTTTCTGCTTTTGCCTCTTTCTACCCTTTTCTTGCCTTTTGCCCTTTCTGCTTTTTTCCTACTTTTGCCTCCTTCTGCTCCCTTTCTGTTTTTTCTCTTTCTTTTCATTTTTTGCTCTTTCCTCTTCCTGCTCGTTTCCTGCATTTGTGCCTCCTTCAGATCGTTCTTTCCTCTCATTACACTTCTGCCCCCTCACCACCTTGCTTTCCTCCTGCCTCCTGCCACTGTCTGCCTTTTCCCTCCTCCCGTCTCCCAATGCTCCTCTCTCCCCCAGGACCTACTTAATAGAGGCCGAAGTGCAGCCACTCACCTGGCACACCACTGGCACGACAAAGGCATGCCAAAGGAAAGCCCATGTGTGCCCACCTGTGCCTAAAACGCACCAGGAAACCTGATCTTCCTGCCACCCACTGCTACACCACCGAGAAGTTCCTAGACCTGGACCCCAGGCAACGCAAAAGCGAATGCTGCACCTCCTCCCCCCAAGAACCAAAGGCCCCTCAACCTGTTGTCTCTACCACTTCTCCTGCAACACAGGACTGCCAGTCCGCACAGGATTCTGCACCACACCTGCCTAGAAGACCACAAATCACCTGAAGCCACTCCGGTGCATCCTGCTTAAGGCCCAATCCCTCTGCAAACATGCCACAGAAATCTTGGACTCCGTCACCTCCCTCCCCCCTGACGTAGCTTTCATCACCAAAACTTGGTTCAACTCTTCCTCGAACCCAATACAGCCGGTACTACCCCTGACAGCTACAAGATGATGAACCAAGACCACAACAACAAACATGCTAGAGGCATCGTCGTCATCTTCAAAGAAACCATCTAGTGCATCACCATCAATGACATCCTTCCCCTCTCATGAAACACCTCAACTTCGAACTACAAACCGACGCCAAGACAACAGTAAAAGGCACCCTCGCATACAGACCCCTGGAACCTCAACTGGCCTTCTGCAAACCCATCCCCAACCTCATCGCCCCTCTAGCCATCGAATCCAACCACTACATCCTACTAGGTGACCTCAATTTCCACATCCACGACCCCAATGATGCCAACTCCACCACTCTCCTGGAGAGCATGAGCAACAATGGCCTGGCCCAATTGGTCACCGAACCCACACACAAAGACAGACACATTCTCAACCCCATCTTCACCTCCAGCAACATAGTCAAATTCAGCCTTGTCACAGAACTCATCTGGTCTGAACACACCATAGTTCACTTCACCATCTCCGACACTCAGCATACCATCACCTGGCACCACTGCCCCTCCCTCTGCAGCTGGGGCAAGGTAACAGAGACTCAGTAGACTCAGGCCCTCAGAACCTCCCAACCCAGAGTCTCATCAGACCTAGAACAGGCCAATAGCCAGGACCAACGATACCTCGAGAAAAGCCAACTGGTACACCCCTGAGCTCCGATCCACCAAGAGTAGCTGCTACTGACTGGAGAAACAATGGTGATCCACCAGGAACGCTTCCAAAAAAGCCGCACACAAATCCGCCCTTTGCGACTACAACCGGCAAAACAAGGAAGCAAAGAGAGCAGCTATCACAGCCAGAATCAACACAGAAACCAAGGGCATGAAAGAACAGTTCAAAATAGTCAAATAATACTCCAACTCAGCAGCCACAGAGAACACAATCCACACTTCCCATGAACTCTGCGACAACCTCTCAGACTCCTTTCACAGCAAGATTGCCACAATATACAACAACTTTGACCCCCAAACCACAGTCCTCAACCTCAGCAGCCTCAATCAACCAGCTCACACCAGCGGAACGATCACCAAATGGCAGTCGCTCACCACACAATCCACCTCAGCCATCATTTCATCCATCCACTTTGGAGCACCCTCCAACCCATGCCACCACCACTTCTTCAACCTCGGATCCAATCACATCAGCAGGGAACTCATCAACATCCTCAACATCTCCATCACCACTGCAGTGTTCCCAGACAAATGGAAAGACGCACAGATCAGACCCCTCTTAAAGAAACCATCCGCCGACCCCAGTGAACTATCTCGAATTATCGACCAATGTCGTTGCTCCCCTACTCTGCCAAAGTACTCGCGAAGGCCATCGAACAACAGCTCACCAAATACTTGAAGCAAAACTACCAGCTTGACATTTCCCAATTAGCATTCCAAGCCAAACACAGCACTGAGACCGCATTCATCACAGACAACATCAGAACAACCCTCAATCACGGGGAGACGCAGCCCTGATCCTTCTCCACCTCTCAGCAGCATTCAACGCCGTAACCCACAACATCCTCATCAACAGACTCCACAACATCAGCATACAAGCAAATACCCTCAAATGGATCGCCTCCTTCCTGACAGGACATACCCAGAGCATCCAGCTGCAATCCCAAGAACATCATATGTAGCATACCCCAAAGATCATCCCTCATCCCCACACTGTTCAACATCAACAACTACATGACCCCTCTAGCAGACATTGTCAGATCCCATGGTCTCAACATCATATCCAATGCGGATTATACACAGCTCATCCTCTCACTCGCCAAAGACTCCCCCACCACCAGGACCAATTTTTGCGATGCTATGACCAACGTAGCCAACCAGAGGAAAACAAAGTGCCTCAGACTCAACTCTGACAAAGCAGAAGTTCTACTGTTCGGCAGAAACACATCCATATGGAACCACAGCTGGTGGCCAGCCAAACTCGGACCCACGTCCACACCTATAGACCACGCATTTAACCTCAGTATCATCCCCGACAGCAAACTGACCATGAAGAGACAATTCAATGGAGTTGCCTCCACCTGCGTCCACACTCTCCACATGATCCGCAGGCTCTTTAGCTGGGTCTCAGCCAACACCAGAAAAACCATCACCCAGGCCTTCATCACCAGCCACCTCGATTATGGCAACACACTCTACTCCGGCATCTCCCCCCAACTTCTCAAAAGACTCCTAACAGAATGCGGCAGCTCGACTCATGCTGGACCTCCCCAAACATGTCCACTTCACCCCTAACCTTAGAGACCTCCACTAGCTCCCCATCCAGAAGAGATGCCAGTTCAAGATTCTGACATACACCTCGACGGCATTACACAAACAAGGACCATCCTACATCAACTACAGACTAAACTTTTATCAATCTGCCAGACATTTGAGCTTCTCCTCACTACCCCTGGCACACACACCCCAAATCCATCACAGTTGCAGTGGTGGCTGTTCCTTCTCCTGCATCGCGGCCGAGGCCTGGAACGACCCACCCCTCCACCTCCTAATAGCACCCTCCCTTGTGGACTTCAGGAAAAAACTCAAGACCTGGCTTTTCGATGGAGACCTCGTACCCCACCGCCCAGATACCCCTAGGAATGATAGCGTTGCTCTCTATAAATGATTGATTCATTGATTGATTTTGCTGGTCAATTCTCTTGCCAGTGCATTCTTATAAGCTAAATGTTTCTGGAGCCCCTTGGCTTACCCTAGGCAGCTGGTGCCACAGAAGCAAATCAGTCCTTAATGAATGTGCATACACATTATGTGTAACAGAACAATCACATCACTAACAACATTAAAGAGGAGAAAAACACTAAAGGTTCACATCAAACATAAGAAAAGAGATACCCAATTTACAAGATACACATGAAGGATCAATGATAAAGGACATGGATTCAGAATAGAAATGTAAAAATAAAACAAATTCATAGAGTCAAATAGGGCAAAACAAAATAATCATTGGGGCAAGTTACAAAAGGAAAAGAACGCAACCCAGAGTGTAGGGAAATACAATGAGTTGAGCTATATGACTTGTATTGTTTTTTCCAGATTTCATCAAAGTCCAGCAGTTCAAGTCAGCAAATGGTGCCTGTTACTGAGAAGTGGAATCATAGTCCTACCTCAAAGATGTTGAGGGTTCTGGCAGGAAGGAGCAGAAATGCCTGTATGTGTTTCATGTCCAATCACAATGTGTGACCTATCAAGGTGTGTCTTGACTAGATGTGTGGTGTCCCAGTATTGGATAACAAGCTTTGGTTCAGGTGCTGGGCTCTTGATCTGAAGTCTGCTAGGACCGTAGCATGAATTTGGCGAGGAAACCTTGACAGAGAGAAGGTGCCTTCTTGAAGCCACAATACTTGCTTGATTTGGAGTTTTTCAAATCGGTTACTGACTTGCTCAGATGTTAGTGCAAATTTTAAAATATGAAAGGGCAAGATATTTTTTACAAAAACTCAGTTCTGGTGCAGTTGTGGTTGGCTTTAAGTTCTGGTAGTCGTTAACTCAGGTGGTCAACCTTTGTGTTGTTTAAGGACCTTTACAGGTTCTTAGAACCCAACTGCCTGAATCAGGGACAGCCAGTAGTCAGTCTTTCACAAGATGCCATTACAAACCAGTACAGGAAACTGGCTTACCACATTCTGGAATTAAATCTGAAAACATTGGTGTAAGAGAGAGAAGAGGAATTAACTCCTCTGTGTTCCATGACAGGTGTCAGAGGGTCTTCTTGCAGGAGGCAGGCAGGCAAACAATATTTTTCTGGATCTAAATTGGTGTTAAAGTGTCAGTGGGCTTATATATTTTTTTTTACAACAGAAGAACTTGCATACCATCCTAAATAGTGGTGTGCAAAGTTGCAGAATTGTTCAACTCACAACACTGTGTCTTTTTTAACCAAAGCTAACAACAACTTCATTATTAAGATCTGCCAGGTAAAGTAAGTAGTTTTGTGACCATAATTCTTAATATGGTGGGTTCCACAACCTCCACATTAAGTTTGGGATGCCTACAATATAAAGCAGATGATCCTTGCAATGGTGGACAGCATTTTTGTAAAATCTTGGGTGAAGGTTATTCTTTATTTGACCATGTGGTTCACATTGGCAATACAAGATCAGTTTTACAAGATATCCCGAACTGAAGAAAGGCTTAATTCAGATCCTGCCCCCACTCCGGCAGAAAGTCATCAATACTGCTACAACTGGGTCTGGTCTCCAGCTGTACAACCTCCTTATTTTCTGTACAGCTAGGACCCAAACAATTCCAGCTGACATGGACCCACGTCCTTTGAAGATTCTCATTTAGCCTTTGATACCCAACATCCAGATCATGAAGTTTACCAGATTCCAGCAATTTTTATCTGCTACCTGTTACTTTAGATGAAGTAAATATCTGACGAGCGCTGAAAGTTAATGCTCCAGGCAGTGATGCAAAAAGTCCTTGCAAGTTCTGGCAACATCTGCTGCCTGGTTTCTCCAAACGTAAGACCTGTTCCATGTAAAGGGTGTTAACATGAAGGAGGCTACCAGGAGCTCCGAGGAGTTGATATTCATCTTTAACTTCTGTGTAAAACTGTTAGACCACCCACCTAAAAACTGTGTGACTGACTTCCTAATATATAGTTAGGTCCAGAGATTAACCGAATGAGGAATATATGTTTCAGGTGTCACTATGAACTAAACACCACATGAGTATCATCTGGGCTCCGACTAACTAAGAATACATTTAGAGTATGTCAACCCATGACAGTGCTGAATCTTTAACCTTTTCAACGTTTTGCTACTGGGTGGTAGAGCCAATCTTATTTTCCTTTTGACTGTATGACCTTATCAGAGAGAAAAATACAGGACTTCACCGAGTCCTGGAACTCAAGATTTCACACCACCTTTATCTCTGATCTCTCTCAATTCATGACAAACACACTTACTACAGAGGTTCTACTGCTATAGAAATATATTGAGACATGCCTCATGTTCCTGCATGATAAAAATTATGTAATCTACAAATACTATGATGCTCAAATGTCTAGCCTTCAGGAAGTCTATTACAGATTTGAGAAGCTTGGGGAAGCACCCATGGACTAAAAACTACCATATTTGAACAGATCAAGGGAACTAGGGAAACCTACCATGTGATTCACATAGTTGAACATTCCAGTAATCGTGCTTGACATCCAGGCACACTAGTCAAACATCATTTCTGAACGTTTCCCAGACCATGTGGAAGAGCTCCATTTTGAAGTGGAGGTACAGCACCGCCCGTTTAACTGTCCTAAGTTTATGACTATTCTCGTCTCCTCTGAGCTTTTCTTCCTCTTTAGGAAACATTAGTGCCTAATAGCCATAAGTTACAAACAGTTTTAAAGCCTTATGTTATTAATTGAATGGGAACAGATTTGATATGGATGTGGCGACTCCTTCTGAACTGCCATTTCTAAAAGTGTGAATAAAAGGTCCACTTACATGGGAGCCTACTTTTTGTTGAACCAGGAACACCTTCCTGGCATTAGCAAAACTCAAATGGAACAAGTTGATAAAAAAGAAGAGTCAAGGAGTCAAAAGATGGGCATGGTTTCTATAATCTCACAGTGTGAGCAGAAAAGTGCCAGGTTTGGTGCTTCAGACCACAGATTTTCTAAGCATCAATGCCCTTCTGAAGGTGTATCTGGGCACAGAGGCGTAAAAGTTGTAGAAGATACTTGTGCAGTGAAGCCGTATATAACGTCAGACCTTCCTCCTCTCAAGCAGCACCCATATTGAAATTCAACCAGGGTGAAAGGCAAAATCCAGTAAAAGAAGGAAATATTCATTGGTGGGTGTGGGGACTCTTTCCCAGCAGATTACCAGGATGCACAAATGGATCAAGAAAAGCCATAATCCACACAGTGGGAACCAAATTTACTGAGGGCTCCTTGAAACATGGCCTCTCCCACAAGGAGCATGGTAGGGGGACATGGGAGAGAATTGCAAATGGAACAAAAAGGCACACCTTGGCAGAGCACTGCAGAAATAGATATGCTCATACAACAGTGTAGCAAGGGTGCACTGGTCCTTTATGAAAAAAAGGAAAATGGACCCTCCTACTGCCACTTAGATAGTAGGATACGACCATATTTGGGGTGGAGAGTGCTCCTCTGGCCTCTGCACCTGCACCACTGTTCATGGCTACATCCGTGAGCTTATTTGAAAGCAGTCTTTAGTTGAATTCATTAGCCAGGATGTGTTTTGTGGTTTTAGATAGTAGGTTAGAGCTCCTGATTGAGGTATGGGTGAACCGAACTGGGGAATTCAGCTTTCTGGTTCTTACCAGCAAACCCTCAGAATGAGTACTCTATGAAACAACTTTAATGGTTTTGTGTATGAGATCATTTCCTACAGAACATTCAAACATTCTGCATAAAAGCAAAACAAAACGGTCTTCACAATCAGTTGTGCACCACACCATAACTGCCACCATTTTTTCAGTTTTTACCTCAAAATCAAGACATGTAGCAGGAATTATGGATATGCAAACATTCACCGAACAACATACAACTGTGTGCTGTGGAGGAGGAATCGTTAGGAACCACTTCTTGTGAACCGACATCGAAAGAAGGACCTTTTATTCTTTTACAGGTTCCCACAAGTTCCCATCACTTTAAGAGCGTTTCCCAGAGTCAGAGAGGACGGGGCTAGACCCAGCGAACTTGAAAACAGACTCTTGTTTGAAAAAGGAGGAGGTGGAAGAGGACTATCTGAAGGACACACCTCCTGCGGAACCTAAGGGGAACATCAGAGCAGTCGGAGAAGCTGAGTGAGGGGGAGGAGATGAGGACGCTAAACCGCTTTAGGGAAATGAGCGCACCAGCTTCCCTGAAAGAGTCGAGGACATGCCCCTGCTCGAAGAAGTTGAAGACGCTGCCAAGCCTGTTGGAGCCAGAACCGTTGCCCAGCCTGGTTGCAGACATAAAGCCGATCACTGCAGAGCTACCCTCTGGGGGGGTTAATTCTCCCAGCCACACTCCAGGAGGAGAGTGGCTTTGGCAGGTGCATGAAAGGATTTGGGGTTGGGGAGGTGGGAGGAGATACAAATCTAGGCAAGAATAATGGTCAGGCGTAAGAACACCACGTTTTTGTTTTCTCTTCTTTTCACCCACAAAGCACACGGTGAAGGGAAATGGGTGCACTGTGATATGTTTCTGTAGTTTATTACTAAAGGTGAAAGGATCCTTCAGCATGAGAGCACAAATCCAAACCCTTATCACTCCTGGGTTATTCCAATCAGGGGAAGCAGAAGGATAAAGCTGTAGGGTCCAAACAAAGGACACACCTGCCCATAGTCTTTTCTTTGAGGATACCTCCTGGAAGGACTCTGGGTCCCCCATCTGAGAAGGCAGAGAAGCAGAAGAGAATACTTCCTGAATGGCCATAAACCCTCCTCAAAACTTCATGACAATAAAAACCTTACGCATTAAACAACTAAATTGTCTCTTTAAATCACTATATCTTGTCTACTCCATAAAGCTAGAAGTGACAACTTCTTTGCTTCAAAAGTGTTTCCTAAAATACACAGCCAAGGCCGGCTTTAGGGGGGTGCTACCGGTGCAGCTGCACCTGGCGCTGACTTTGGTAGGGCCGCTGTGTTTAATAAAAATAACTTATGGGTTTGAAAGCAAGTGAACTTCCTTATGAGTCCGGCAGTTTCAGGCAACAATAAGAATGTCAAGATAACTCTGGTGATTAATGTTACTGCTGGAGATAGATTGGAATTTTGTTTAGTGGCAGTTTTGACTTGCCTTATATTAGCACATAGAGATAATGTGCCTGCTGCAAAGAACGTGTACCATGTAGATCACAAATCTGAGTGTGGGCGAATAACGAGCAGCGCTTAAAAAACGAAAATATATGTCAGAGCGAGAGACTATGGGGAGATGAAGGGGTCCAATACAAAGTGCTGTAGGTGAAACGAGTGCCATTCGAGCACGTGCCCTGATTTAAGCTGAAGGAGTTATTGGTTTTAGCTCATCAACCCCAACATGACCTACATCAGTGTTTGTGTTTCATCTGCTAGGAAGTCACGATTTAGCATACCACGATTTATAGCAAGATATCAGAGGCATGGTTTTCGAGAAGCTCTTTGCTAAAACAACTTGCTATGAAATTCGTTTTTTTTTTACTATTAATCCCTGTACAGTTATGAAGGATGTTTTTTTCTTTTTATTGGCCGCTGTAATTTTTTAGGAAAGTGCAATGTTTGTCTGTCTAACCGTGCATCAAGCTCTCGAGCTTTTGTAATACTGGAGACAGGTTGGAGCGAATGCGTCTTTTATATTTTATTCTGAATGCTCTCACGTTTTATAGAATGCTCCTGACATTAGATGTTTTATGTATTGCATTTTAAACGGCAGTGGATGGATTGCTAAAAATAAGAAAGAAAGCTGGTGGTGAAACAGAAAAATGTAACGTGAAAGTAGTAAATATAGGGATTTCCAAGCAAGTTCCAATTTGGATTTTCTCATAAAAAAAGTATGACTATTACAAATGGAGAGTATCCGACAGAAACTTTAAAGAAATGCATAATTTTATTAGTGACACCGCCATTCGTAATAATAATAAGTGTTCTGTATTTGCCACAACCAAAAGTTTCAAAAGATAAAAAAAAAGCAACACTTACCATACTGTTTCAGCAGCCTGAAGTGACATTTCTTAACTGCACAAACAGCTTTCAATTTAAATGAACTCCCTATTTTTGCGTGCATGGGTGAAGCAGGTGTAATGTCGCGAGGAGAGCCTCGACATGAGGACGCTAGGATGGGGTGTCGAACGAGGGCTGAAGGCAGGAAGTGGATAGGGAGGTACAGGAAGAGACAGTGACGAGATACGAGGTCAGGGACAGACGCATGTATGCGAGGTCTGCAATAAAATACTACCAACCCCACTACCGTGTGTGGCCACGATCCGACAACTGGAAACAAAGGAAAACAACCTGGAGTACGCAGTGTTGGGAGCCCACCTTGGATGCATATGCCTATGTGGCTTGCAGCATGTTGCTGCGTAGATGACTGCTGACAATAGAGCGGAATCGAAAGCCCACCCTCATTGCACTGAAGACACTCTACACCAGGAAGAGGCACCCCAGCTGCCTCATTTTACTGCAATCCATGGCAGCAGCTCACGGCAGGAGGTAAGAGGAGCCCCGGCTGTCCACAGCCCCCTGTTCAAACATTCTGCAAGTCTTGCAGTAAATCCCACTAGACTACAGTCTTCCCTGGAATCCCTCTTGGAGTCAGGCATCTCAGCCAATGAGCTGCGAGAGCCGGAGGGCAGACATTTTAAGTTCAGGCACCCATGAAAACCCACAGAAGGAACACTGTAGGGACATACAGACGCCATACAAAGCCAAAAGAAGGAGACTCTAGGGACATACGAACAAGCCCAGTCTCTGGCATGTGAAGACTAGCAGCACTGGAGTTGGTTACACTTCTAGGTTTCAGGCCCACTCTGATGCTGCCAGTGCACCACTGCAAACACCCTTCTGCCCACAGGTCATGAGCCATTCTTTAACTGGCTTATGCAACCACTGACGAGCATGCCATGCCCACGTCACCAGACTCCACGCAATGCACGGGCCACAACACAGAAGGGGCCACACCTGTGGTACCCAGCTCTCCACATAATGCATGAGCAGACCAGCAATACTGGGTATTTCATTTCTACGCCCGCCGGAACAGCTAACCCTCCTATCTGGATGGGGCATGGGTCTCCGCTGGCAAGATTGGCTGGAAGCCTTTTAAGACTTCATAAAAGGGCCACAAGTCACTGACCCTGCGCAACAGCTCATTGCTCTACGAAACCTCGTTGGAAAAGAGGTTGGGCAGATCATCAAGGAACTGCTGATAGACACTGCATCGTCTTATCAAGGGGTCAGTGAGGCACTTAACAGGAAATTTCTTCACAAAAGGAACATTGATTAGGAACGTTACAGCTTCAACCTAGAGTCCAAGGAAAGGAATGAATCCATAGGGGAGTTCATCTTGTGACTAAAACACCTAGCCTGATACTGCGCTTTTGACACATTCATTACTGAAGACGCTCTTCGCCTGAAGATCAACGAGGGATGCCAATCTGAGTCCCTGCGCAGATGCCTCTTAAAGAAACGCCACTCGTTGGGCGAAATAGAAGAAATGACGATAGACAATGATCAAGCCGAGGAACACTCAAAGAAAATGGAAGCAGGAAAGCTAGAGAAATGGGAACAGGCATCAGGCTTCAAAGCCTTCAGAAGGAACGGCAGTCACCAGAACGCCGGAGGACTCTGAAATCCACAAACTATTCCCGATGAACATGGCGTTGTCACAGTCCCAACAAACGGGCCCAAATGAGGGAGTCCCAGTTGAAATGGTATTCCTGAGGCCAAGACTTCCCACACATTGATCTATGCCCAGCATTGGTCAGCAGTGTCGCCACTGCAGAAAACACACTTCGGAAAGGTGTGCCAGGCCTCACAGAAGAACATACAGTGGAAATCCCAGGAGCCTAAGTTGCGTCATCATGCGAAGCCTGTGCATGACCGATGGGACTGCTCCACCAGCTCATCCGGATCAAGCCACTACTCACCTGGCACATACAAACTGAGACGCTCTGAATCCTGTGATTCACAATCTCTCACACCAATTTCACATGATAGTGAGGAGTACATTTGCATGGTCGCTGACCACTACAGACTAAAGAAATACCCAAGGTTGCATCTCCAAATGGGAACACACTCTACCACATTTGTGCTAGACAGTGGTGCATCCCTCAATTATATCAGTGTCACAGAATACAACAGGATGAACCTGAAGCTAAATTACACAAAGCGACTGTGCAAGTCTACACGTGGATGTCCAAAGACCCTCTGTCATGTCTAGGACAGTTTCAAACACCTCTCACTTTCAAAGACAGGACCATACATGCACAGATTCACGTGAATGAAGAGCCCAAAGCAAACTGCCTCCTCAGTTTGCCCACTGCCGAACCACTGAAGCTGGTGGAGATACTATTTCGAGTGGCGGATGAATCAGATATTGTATGCAGGTTTCCAAAGATATTCACAGGACTAGGAAAGCTGGCTCATTTTCAAGTCCACCTGCACATAAATAACAACACTAACCCAAAATCACAGGAAGGTACCCTTTCACCTCCAACAGGTGGTCGAGGATGAACTAAGAGACCACCTCAGGGCCGACATCATGGAGAGAAGTGCGGGACCCTTCCCTGTGGGAGTCCCCAGTAGTGGTGGTGCCTAGACGAGGATCTGATCGCAAAGTGCATCTATGTGTGGACTTGAGAGCTCCAAACACCGCCATTGAACAGGAAAGACATCCGGGAACCCGCATCAGTGACATAATCACACTACTCAATGGGGCAAAAGTATTCTCCAAGCTAGATCTAAACAAGGGCTATCACCAGCTGGAACTCCTTGAAAGTTCACGTTACATCACCACATTTTCAATGCATCAAGGGCTATTTTGGTGCAAATGGCTCAGCTTCGGCAGCTGAGATATTTCAAGAAGCGATCAGGAGAGCAATGTGACATAGTCCCAACACCATTAACTATAGCAGAAGCATCCTTACGTTTGGAGCCACGGTTAAAGAACATGACAAGGCTCTGGATCAGCATGTCAGGCTCTTCTGGAAGCCAACCTGACCCTTAACAAGGACAAGTGCGAAATTCACAGGTCCACTCTGAAGTTCTATGGACATATTTTCTCAGGTGATGGGACAAGGCCAGACCCCAAGAAAGTCATGGCCCTCGCCAACACTGCTCACCCCCAAGACGCGGGGGATGTTCGGTCATTTCTGGGAATGGCCAGTTACTGTGCAGTACATCAAGGACTACGCTACCATCAGCTACCCCCTCAGGGAGCTGACCAAAGAAGGTCAACCATTCCAGTGGTCGGCGAGATGTGATCAAGCGTTTAATACAATCAAGCACACTTTTGAGTCAGCCAGCAATCTGGCATACTTCAATCCCCGTAAGAAGAGCGAAATCACTCTGGATGCCAGTCCTGTGGGACTCAGAGCCATCCTAGGACAGTATGACAAGGAAGGCGCTCAAAGGCACATAGTAGCATATGCTAGCCACAGCCTGACTGACAGTGCGAGAACATACTCGCAGCCGGAGAAGGAAAGTCTGGCCGTTTTATGGTCCTTTGAGCACTTCCACATCTTCTTATATGGGAAACACTTCACACTGATCATGGACCATCAGGAGTTGATAAACATATTTGGAAAATCCCCGAGCCAATATGCCTCCCAGTATTGAGCGAGTGGGAATTCGACTGCAAAAATACATATACACCATCATAAATAAATCCGCAAATGCAGCAAACCCAGCAGTCTAATTGTCATGGCACCCCATAACATCCTCTACAACAAGACTATCATTAGCAGAGGAGTACATTCACTGTGTCATTGCTCAAGCAAGACCACCAGTTGTCAGGAATAAGGCTGTGTGCGGTCCAGGTCCCGCCTGAAACTCCTCTGCGCATATTTGCAGCGCTTCATGCGCACCACTTGTCATCCCCTCTTGCTCTAGAAGTGGTTATCATCATCGCCTGCCCTGTGGTAAAGCTCATGTAGCTGCAGGGTCAGGACATTGGTGGACAAGATGCACTTATGAGTGCTATTCTATGAATTGACTACAATTCCGCGGTTTCAAGAGGCAGCGGCCATCTTGGGGTGTGGCAGGCCTATAAAGCCCAGCCACACCCAAGCACATTGCTCACTATTTTGAAGACTTCCATGCAGTCAGACCTCGTGGGGGTTCCTCTGAAGAAGAGCAGATGTCCTGCATGGCAGATTGACAGCAAATCAGAGTATCCTTGTTTCCATGGTGAATTCAGATATGAGTAGGTCGTACTCGTAGTGGTAAGGTCTTGATGAGCCCAATCTTGAAGGGAGTTGTTAGTTCCAAAAGTGAAGCGCCCCTTAGCACAACGAGCAAAGCGCTTTCAGTCCAAAGAGTAAAGCACTCCTGGCACGACGATAAAAGTGCTTCAGGCCAAATGAGTAAAGCGGCCTTGGAGCGACAATCAAAGCGCTTGGGACCACATGAGTAAAGCGCCCCTTAGCACAACGAGCAAAGCGCTTCAGGCCACACGTTTAAAGCGCCCTTAGCACGATAATCAAAGCGCTTCAGTTAACATGAGTAAAGCGCCCTTGGCACGACGGTCAAAGCGTTTCAGGCCACATGAGTAAAGCGGTCTTGGCACGAGGATCAAAACGCTTCAAGCCACATGAGTAAAGTGCCCCTTTGCACAACGAGCGTAGCGCTTCAGACAAAGCAAGTAAAAGTGCTCTCTGGCATAATGAACAAAGCGCTTCATGTATGATGATCAAAGCGCTTCATGAACAACAAACAAGGCGCTTCTGCCCAACGAACAAAGCGCTTCAAGTTCAATGAGTAAAACTTTCAGGCCTTAGTAGTAAATGTGAAAACGTTTTGGAGATAAGCAAATTAAAGTTTCATTGTTTTGTGGGAAACATAATATGTGAGATACATATTTAAGTCTTTGAGAATTTCTAGGATGAGATCAAACGTTTATGTTATGAATGCATAATTGTTAAATGATTGATATTCAGAGTATGAGCATAGTCCAAAGCTCTTGCCATCTCTAGGTTCAGAGGTTGCAGTTTGTTCTTGTTCCATGATTCAAAGAAGGGGCTACGCCCAATTCACAAAGGGTCTCAATCTGATACCACGGAGACGCCTTTATTCAAGAGTCTATTGGTGAGTTTATACTGTTATGAATGAGTATATGCATATTTGTTCTAACCGTTTCTTTTCAGATCTCTCTCCCTGCAGTTCCCTACCCTAATTCCCTTCCCCCCGCCTGGCTTCATCATAACTCTGTGCTCTGATAGCTTTCAGAGTTGGTGACGCCAGGAGGTGGGCCTTTTGTTCAGCAGTGTGCAGATCCCGAGGAAAGGGCACTGTGACAGAATAGTGAGCCCACAAGTTAATACTTTCCTCTTGGTCTGTACAAGAGCTGCGCAAAATGGCCACCTTAGACACCCTTATGCAAGTAGTCACTCAAATGCAAAGAGATTTGACAGACTAAAAAATTGTTACAGCCGATTTAGTTAACAAAGTAACCCATTTACAGAGTAAGGTGGATGGTTCTGAATCTGAGCCTCCTCCTACGCTTTCCACACCTACTAACATAGCTGTGAACGTGCTGACACAGATTCCTCTAGCTGCACCAGAAAGGTTTTCTGGGGACCCAAAAAAGGTTCAAGTTTTTCTCACACATTTTACATGTCGCCCCAGTGCCTTTCTGGACGCACAATCTAGAATTGTATTCCTTATATCCTATCTGAATGGTGATGCAGCTACATGGGCAGTGCCTTTAGTCCGTTTCGACAGTCCCCTTTTGTATAACTGGCATCATTTTGTAGAAGAATTTGAAAAGGTATTTGAAAGGCATGCAATAACTATGTCTGAAGACAAAGAGTTACTAGAATTATGCAAAGGAAACAAAGACTTGATAGCATATTTGTCACACTTCAACCGGTTAGTAGTGGAAACCGCTTGGCCAGAGGAAAAAAGGTCAGCAGTATTTTATCAAGGGCTAAAAGACGAACTGAAAGATGTATTGGCCCAAGTTGAACCCCAACCGGAAACTTGTACTGATTTAATTAATCTAACCCTGAGGCTAGATGATAGACTCTCAGAAAGAAAAGGAGTAAGGAAAAAATGGGAAAAACCCAACTGGTGAATGGAAAGGTCCAGACACCTTCAGTTGTCCTCAGATCCTATTATAGAACCGATGGACATCGGAACTGTTCACCCATCATAGACCAAAGAGGAGAAAGACATGCGGCGAAAAAATGGACAGTGTCTGTATTGTGGAAAAAAAGGTAATTTCATAAAGGAATGTCAAAAGAAACCCAAAGGTAAAATTGATCGAACATTTGTGACAAAGAAAAAGATAGTGATTCTTTTGGAAATTTCACAGGAAAACTAAAGTGCCCAAGAAAAAATGAAGGGGACCTCTTGGACAAATTGACAATCCCTTCAGTGTGTTCTTGCACAAATCGTTATGTCAAACATTTTCGAATTCTAGCACAACTGACTGTACAGGGAAAAGACATAGGGGGTTATTACAACTTTGGAGGAGGTGTTAATCCGTCCCAAAAGTGACGGTAAAGTGACGGATATACCACCAGCCGTATTACGAGTCCATTATATCCTATGGAACTCGTAATACGTCTGGTGGTATATCCGTCACTTTACCGTCACTTTTGGGACGGATTAACACCTCCTCCAAAGTTGTAATAACCCCCATAATGTACAAGTTCTATTTGATTCAGGGGCAACAGGAAATTTTCTGGACCAACAAACTGCACTAGACTTGCATATACCCAGTGTCAAGAAAAAGGTTCCTGAAGTTGTTTATGCAGTTGATGGTAGTGAATTGGCAGGAGGCCCCATTATTAAACAACCCTCACAAATGCAAATGGTTTGCAAAGATGATGGAAATCTGACCACTGTGAGATAACGCTTCGATATAATCCAAGCACCCCAATATGGTTTTATCTTAGGAATGCCGTAGTTAATGTTACACAATCCATGCATCGACTGGTGCAACCAGGTTTTTCGTTTTTCTTCTTCCTCTTGTTTAAATAAATATCTTCAACCAAGACGACAAAGAAGGAAACCTTCAACACTCTATTGCTACTGCAGTCGAGAAGGAAATTGATCTGCCACCACAGTATTCAGAATATACTGACGTTTTCTGTGAAAAGAAAGCGAGCTCCTTACCACCTCACAGGCCATATGACTGTCAGACCAACCTTGTACCCGGCGCCAATATACCAAATTGTAGAATCTATGTATTATCAGCGAAAGAAAATCAAGTCATACGAGAATACCTTGATCAATGCTTTGCCAACAAGCTAATTCGGCCATCATGATCTCCAGCGGCTTCTCCGCTGTTTTTCGACCCAAAGCTAATGGTGACTTGAGACCTTGTATTGACTTTAGAGCAAGATCACTGTTAAAAATAAATGTCCACTACTTCTCATACCAGTCTTGTTAGACCAGGTAAAATCTGCCGTTATTTACACCAAACTTGACTTACAAGGTGCTTATCACCTAGTTCGAATTTGAGAGGGAGATGAGTGGAAAACAGCTTTTAAGACTCGTTATGGTCTCTTTGAGTATCTAGTGATGCCGTTTGGTCTATGTAATGCCCCAGCAGCTTTCCAATATTTCCTAAACGATGTTTTGAGAGAATACCTAGACATCTTTATCATCGTTTATATTGACAATATATTGATCTATGCAAACTCTGAAGAAATACATGAAGAACATGTAAAAAAGATATTACAGACCCTACGAAACTAAGTAAATTGCGAATTTCATACCAAAGAGGTTGAATTTTTGGGAGTCATTTTAACACCTGACGGCATGCAAATGACTGAAAGAAAAGTTCGAGCTGAATCAGAATGGCCCACACCAAAATCAGTATGTGACATCCAATGTTTTTTGGGTTTTGCGAATTTTTATCGACCCTTCATCCATCACTTCTCCCAAAAGGTAGCACCAATTACCAAATTGCTAAGGAAAAAGGCCATCTTCAACTGGTCCCAAGAGACAGAGGAAGCATTTCAAGACTTAAAAAAGGCCTTTACTTCAGCTCAAATTCTAGCTCATCCCAATGTGGAGGAACCATTCATTGTGGAAGCTGATGCATCCGATGTGGCTGTTGGGGCCACCCTGTCCCGACGTCACCGAGAAAACTGGACAATTGCACCCCATAGCATATGTGTCAAGAAAACTGAATGAAGCAGAACAGAATTACACCATAGCAGAAAAATAATTACTAGCAATTCACAATGCTTTCAAAGAATGGAGACATTATCTATTGGGAGCAAAACACACCATAACTGTATACTCTGACCATAGAAACTTACAATTTATGAGCTCTGCCAGGCTACTAACTCTCAGGCAACTGCAATGGATGTTATTCTTTGCAGAAAAGGTCCATTCAACAAGGCCTATCTCTACACAAATCTCGAGTATTCCTGCCTACTGAGGAGTTAAGAGAGACAGCTTTTCATTGGTTGCATAGTCATCCTCTGGCAGGTCATCCAGGTCCTCAAAAAACACTAGAACCCATGAAATGGTATTTTTGGTGGCCTACATTTGTTCATGACTTAAAGCAAATGCTACAATCATGTGAAGTATGTGCAAGATGCAAAAGCGAACATAGCAAGCCTAAAGGTCTATTGATACCTCTACCCGTTCCCAATCATCCAGGGGAACATATCTCTATCGATTTTATTACTGGTCTTCCTTAAGTAAAGCAATTTTCAACCATTTTAGTGGTGGTGGATAGTCTTACCAAATATGCTCATTTCATTGCATGTAAAGGTCTCCCAACATCCAACACCTTAGCAACTATCATCTTAAAAAACATTGTTCGCCTTCATGGACTCCCAAGAGTCATCCTCTCTGATAGAAGGACACAGTTTGGCAGCAATGGTGCAAGGCTTTACAAATTGATTCGACTTTTTCCAGTAGTTATCATCCACAAACGGATGGTCAAACAGAGAGACTGAACCAAACTCTAAAACAGTACTTACGATGTTATGCAACAAAGTCTCCTAAAACCTGGATGGATCTCGTGTGGCTTGCAGAACTGGCTTATAACAACTCTCACAACTCTTCAATAAACTCATCTCCTTTCTATGGTTCATATGGGCGTCATCTGCACATTTTGCCAGTTACGCTACCTGCTTCTACTCAAACCACTCCAGCAGTCATGGACATGTTAACACACATGAAAAAAGTACATTCACAATTGCAAACAAATCTACACCAAGCAAAGACAAAATATAAAATGCAATATGACAAAAAACACCCGCCTGGTCCTCAGTATACAGACAAAGATAGCGTTTTGTTATCTACGAAAAACTTTGTATTCAAAACAAAAAATATGCTTCATCGAAGATTGATAGGGCCCTATAAAGTTCTGCGACAACTGAGCCCTGTAACATATAAACTAAAATTGCCATCATCCTTGAAAATTCATCTGGTGTTTCACACTTCACTTTTTAAACCTGCTTCGCCCTCAAGTGTCACACAACCTGCTCCTCTATTAGTCCAAGGTAATTGGGAATATGAGGTGCGATCTATCTTAGACTCCAGATATCGTCGGCCTTCCCTTTGGTACTTAGGCCGTCATTACAACCCTGGTGGTAAATCCCGCTTACTGCCATGGAGAAGACCGCCAACATACCGCTGCTGCAGCGGAATTCCGCTACAGATATACCGACCCACAGCCCAGAATCCGCCACAATACAAACACCCACACAAGTCCGCCACACCAAAGGTTGCTGATAAACTGGTGATAACAAAACCGACACTGTCACGCCAACAGGAATACGCCCACAGTATCACAACCCACGAATCAACGCAGCGGTCTTTAAACCGCAGGAATCCATTGGCGGTACACACCGCTGCGCTCAAAATACACACACACTTACAAAACACAACCACATTGGACAATTCGAAATACACACACCTGATACACATACACACACCACACCCACACACCTAATCCAATATAAAGCACACACCCACATCACCCACCAACCCTTACTACCCGAATTTTGAAAGCACGCCAGAGAGAGCCACCACCTAAAACAACACCAGCATCCACAGACACACAACACCATCACTCACACAACATCCACGCACATCAAACAGCACACACAAATACACCCCCTTACACATCACAACAGACACCACCTCACACATCACCCACACCACATCATGGCACCTCAAGACACCCCAGGTTTTCTGAGGAGGAGCTCAGAGTCATGGTGGAGGAAATCATCCAGGTAGAGCCACAGCTATTCGGATCACAGGTGCAGCAGACCTCCATTGCAAGGAAGATGGAGCTATGGCGCAGAATTGTCGACCGGGTCAACGCAGTGGGACAGCATCCAAGAACACGGGATGACATCAGGAAGAGGTGGAACAACCTACGGGGGAAGGTGCATTCCGTGGTCCCAAGACACCAGATTGCAGTACAGAGGACTGGCGGCGGACCCCCACCCCATCCCCCACAACTAACAACATGGGAGGAGCAAGTCATGGCAATACTGCATCCTGAGGGCCTCGCAGGAGTAGCAGGAGGACTGGACTCTGGTAAGGCAAATCTTTACTACCTTAACCGCCCACCCCACCTGCATGCCATCACATACTCCCACCCTTACCCTCTCACCCATCACCCCAACAACCCATAGATACCCCTCTAACACAACCCACACATCCCAAAACCAAGCCCTGCATGTAACACCAATGCATGGACACCCATCTCCCAAGCATGTCTGCTACAGAGACTCACTCATGCCCCAAAATCACCAGTCACACAAGGACCAAGCCAATGATGCAAGCACTGGGGTAGAGGGTCAACCACCCATTGCACACAATGGCACACACAGATACAATAATTATGCATTTACACCCCAACAGGACCCCTACCCAACTTCACCGGACAGGAGGTGCCAGACATATCCAGTCCCCCCACAGAAGAGGCCCACAGTGATGACAGCAGCTCTGCACAACTGCATCAAGATGACCAGCCCGGCCCATCTGGCACCTCGGGACAGTCGGTTCCCCTGACACTGTCACAAGCCAACACAGAGCCACCCCCCTCAGGAAATACCAGCACACCCAGCGGGCCCATCCCTCTGTCCCCAGGACACGTCAATCAGCAGTGTGTCCACCACTACAGGGAACCCAGGCAAACCCACCATCCCAAGAAAATCAGGGACCTGGGGGCAGTGGCAGTGGGCACACCGTTCAGGGGACAGAGGCACAGGATAACAGGCAAACTGGGAGGACTGCTGTGCGACGGGGAGGACAGGCCCAGGGAACCCACTCTCCACGAGGCACTCTCCAACACCATGGGAGCTTACCATCATTCCCAGGAGGCGATGGCAACAGTACTGGCCAAGTTTCAGGAGACCCAGCGGCTGCAGGAGGAACACTACCTTGGGATCAGGGAGGACTTGAAGTCCATTAACAACACCCTGGTCACCATTGCAGGGGTGCTGGCAGACCTTTTCAACACCAGGAGGGACACAGTGGCACAACAAGAGGCCCCTGACACTAGCCTGGACGATGAACAGCCCTCCACCTCCGCCAGCGCTAGTGGACAGGAGGCACCGCCACAGGAACAACAGGACACCAGCACCCCACCCCCTGCAGATGGAGAACCACCCGCAAACGGTCCCTGATATCCAGGAACAAGACAGAGAACATTGCCAAGACCCCCGCCAGGAAATGAGACTCCCCTGAATGTCACCCTTCTGTCCCACTATGTCACCCTGTCCATCCTTAAACTGCCATTGCTCCACTTGCCCCTTTGGACAATGCACCTGTGAAACAAAAAGACTGGACTCTGCCATAGACATTCCTCCACCATCACCCCAGCCCATTTTACAACCCCCTCCACTTATTAGCACAGGAATAAACACACTTCAATCACAAAACAATCTGGAGTCAGTCTGTGCTTTCACGAATGTGTAATTGCAATAACTATGGAATATAGCAATGTCAATTTACTTGTTCACATACCAATGTAACACAGCTGAAGGCCAGCAGTAAACAGAGCAGATGGCACAAAGTGGGACCCACATCTGTGAAATGGAAAGTCAAAGTGACAAGTCAGGGTCCATACACTAAATAAAAATGACACACTTATGCTAGTTCCAACAATAGAATGAGATGTGGGAAGCAGTGGCATCTTCTTACCGGTGGCTCAATGGAAGTATTGCATGATGATGTTTCGGTTGTCGATATCGTTTTCTTCTGCCTCCTCTTCTTCACTGTCCACAGGCTCCACAGCTGCCACAAGACCACCATCTGGCCCATCCTCCTGGAGAAAAGGCACCCGGCGTCGCAAAGCCAGGTTGTGCAGCATACAGCAGGCCACAATTATCTGGCACACCTTCTTCAGTGAGTAGTATAGGGAACCACCTGTCAGATGGAGGCTCCGGAATCTGGCCTTCAGGAGGCCGAAGGTGCGTTCGATCACACTCCTAGTTCGCCCATGTGCCTCATTGTAGCATTCCTCTGCCCTTATCCTGGGATTTTTCACTGCCGTCAGTAGCCATGACAGATTGGGGTAACCAGAGTCACCTGCAAATGTCGAGGGACAACTGTTAGACACACACTAACCCTTAGGGACAGCCCCATACCCAGACACATATGTCAACTGTATTGGGACATTGGCCTCACCTATTAGCCACACACGGTGCCTCTGGAGTTGGCCCATCACATAAGGGATGCTGCTATTCCTCAAAATGTAAGCGTCATGCACAGAGCCAGGATACTTGGCATTCACATGGGAGATGTACTGGTCTGCCAAACACACCATCTGCACATTCTTAGAATGGTAGCTCTTCCGGTTTCTGTACACCTGTTCATTTCTGCGGGGGGTACAAATACCACATGTGTACCATTAATGGCACCAATGATGTTGGGGGTATGTCCCAGGGCATAGAAGCCACCTTTCACTGTGGGCAAATCCTCCACCTGAGGGAAAATGATGTAGCTGCGCATGTGTTTCAGCAGGGCAGACAAGACTCTGGACAACACGTTAGATAACATTGGCTGGGACATCCCTGATGCCATGGCCACTGTTGTTTGAAAAGACCCACTGGCCAGGAAATGGAGTACAGACAGGACCTGCACTAGAAGGGGGATTCCTGTGGGATGGCGGATAGCTGACATCAGGTCCGGCTCCAACTGGGCACACAGTTCCTGGATTTTTGCACGATCAAGTCTGTATGTGACTAGGATGTGTCTCTCTTCCATTGTCGACAGGTCCACCAGAGGTCTGTACACTGGAGGATGCCGCCATCTCATCACCTGCCGCAACGGACGTGCCCTATGGAGGAGAACAGTGAGCAGAGAGTCATCCAACAATGAGGTATCACAATGTCTTATTTTCAGAAAATATCCGCAATGTGCCGGTATCTGTCTATATTCCCAGCCTAGATAGGTGTGACGCAGTTAACATCCATCCCATGTGGCCTCCTGAAATGGCGGCTGTCTGACCTGTAAGGTGAAACAAGGGAATATGAGGTAACTGCGCTGGCGTTGTACACCGTTGTGGTAGGCGGTCGAAGACCGCATCCAAATTCTGCATTGGTTAACATTGGGCCCTATGGGTGCCAGGAGCCAATGACGATGTACGCCAGCGGTGACGGTACGCACCGCCACAGACGTGACCGCCATTTTCTGTCTGTTCACTCACTTGATACCTGACCTTCAACAGGAGAGGACCTACACTGCAAGTGCTGCTGTGACCTCAGTCTGGAAGCGACGATGGCTCATGTGTCTGAGGAAAGGGCCACCACATTCACTTCGGAGGAGTTGGAGAAACTAGTGGATGGGCTCCTCCCCCAGTACACGCAACTGTACGGTCCTCCAGACAAACAGGTGAGTATACTGTGAGCATGCTGCATGGGCAATGCCTGTTTTGAGTGGTGTGGATGGAAGATACATGGAGGGGGCTGAGGCCTGCATGTGCGAATGGGGAGTGTATGTGCATCAGGGCAAGGTTGGGAACTGGGGGGCAATGAGTATGATGGTCCGGACGGGTAAGTAATTTCCTTTCCCCCGTACCATTCCTCTAGGTCAGCACCCACCAAAAGAAGGGTATTTGGCGTGCCATCGCCAAGGACGTCTGGACCCTGGGGGTCTACACAGACAGAGCACCCACTACCGTAAAAGATGTGAGGACCTGCGCCGCTGGAGCAAGAAGACGGCGGAGGCCCTCCCAAAGTGGCAGGGGTGCCCGTCGCACCATGACCCCCCTGATGTTCCGGATCCTGGCGGTGGCCTATCCGGAGTTGGATGGGCGCTTGAGGGCATCACAGCAGCCACAAAGGGGTGAGTACACTCTCATTCAGCTGACTGCACGCATAACGAGGTGTCTGGGTGGGGGAGGTGGGCAGTGGGTCCCAGTACAGAAGCAGCAGGCCAGAACAGCAAAGCAACAGACAGAGTTGCAATTAGCTCTTCTTCCTGAAGAATGCCCTCAGTCCAGAAGGTTTCTAACTTAGTGGGGTCAGAGGTCCAGTATTTATACCTGTTTCTACGTTTGAAGTAGGCAAACTTCAAAGAAAAATCTGTGTAGTACACAAGACCCTGCACATCCTCTCTGGCCCCAGACACACTCCAGGGACTTGGAGACTGCTTTGTGTAAGGACAGGCACAGCCCTATTCAAGTGCAAGTTTCAGCTCCTCCCACCTTTCTAGCTCAAGAAGACCCATCAGGCTATGCAGGGCACACCTCAACTCCCTTTGTCTGACTGTCTAGAGTGAATTTACAAACAGTCCAACTGCCATCATGACCCAGATATGTATTTCACAGACAGGCGGAGGTGCTGAATGGTTAAACAAGAAAATGCCCACTTTCTAGAAGTGGCATTTTCAAACTTATATTTTGAGACCCCAAACTCCAGATCTCTATCTGCTCGCAATGAGAAATTACACTTAAAAGGCATTTCAAGTCAATGCCCATGTTACCCTATAGGAGGTATAGGCCTTGCAATAGTGAAAACTGAATTTAGCAGTTTTTCACTATCAGGACAAGTAAAACACGCCAGTACATGTCCTACCTTTTAAATACACTACACCCTTCCCATGGGGCTGCCTTCGGCCTACCTTAGGGGTGACATACAAGTAATAAAAGGAAAGGTTTGGGCCTGGCAAGTACGTGCAGACATTGGAGTGGCAGGTCTGAGGCCCTCAGCACACCTGGTGCATTATACTAGGAACTTACTGGTAAACCAAATATGCCAGTCATTGATAAACCAATCACCAATACTATCTAGACATAGAGCATTTGCACTTTAGCACTGGTCAGCAGTGGTAATGTGCCCAGAGTCCTAAATCGAGCAAATATTAAATTCAACCACGGGATCAAAAACAGGAGGTAAGAAGCAAAAAGTATGGGGATAACCCTGCCAAAGTGCCATTTCCAACAGTAGGTAAGGATGATTTTAAGGTCTAAAGGTGGGCAGAGGTTAAGGGAGATAAGGGTGATTTTAGTGTTTAGGAAGTAGGTAAAGGTAAAGAGAGGTAAGGAATAAAAAAGGGGTGTCCCCCCTTAAAAATAAAAAGACATAGCAGAAAAAATAGTAAAAATGGGATATGTCCCAGTAAAATGCCAAAATTGTGTTGAAAAATGTGGTTTTCTGATTTAAGTCTGCCTGTTCCTGTAAGCTGGGAAGATGGTGATTTTAGCACTGCAAAACCCTCTGTTGATGACATTTTCAGGGAAAAAAACACATGCTTTCTTCTGCAGCACTTTTTTCCTATTTGTCTGAGAAAAAAACAAAATTTTAGTTGTATTTTGGTTAATTTCTTGGTCTCCTCCAGAGGAACCCACAAACTCTGCCCAGCTATTCACATATAACACAGTTTTGATATTTGCAATAGGCATATAAACCTTCTGAGCTACTTTATGGCATCAAAACTGCTACTAGACAAAAGTCAGATCCTTTTCTAGCAGAAACATAATCGCAAGAGTTACTTGACTTTTCTATTGCGGCCTAAAAGCTACAGTTGAAACGCATCAGTTGAAGTATGTGCATTGCTTTGAAGATGGAAGCTGCAAGAGAACTGGTTGCATATATATATATATATATATATATATATATATATATATATATATATATATATATATATATATACACATATTATACATCACCAATCGTTCTCAACAAACGCGTTGGTGTGCGCTCAGCACAGCAAACTGGAGCAGGGTCGCAAGCCCCCGTATTATTCCTTACTTCTTTCCTCCTAAAAGGAAAACGCTTCAGTCACACAATGTCTTGTCTAGAAAAGTTATTCCAGCAAACAAACACCCGCCCAACGCATTTCAGGAGTCAAAACTCCCTTGTTCATGGGTAGCATTTGTTCATATTTTCATTTCTATTTAACAACAAAATATTTCAACAAAACAAATGATGGACACAAAACATAATTCTTTACGGTGGCCATCTTTAAACATGTTTTTTCTCGTTTACCCAATAACTGTATACCTTCCAATCCATTATTTTATCATGGCAACTGCATTTCTAATTTATAAAAATTATATATACATTTCCTATTATATATGCTGTTCATTTTATACTTAAATATTCTCAATTTTCTCAATCTATTATCATATATGGTTCTGCTTTATAACTTTAACCTTTAAATTATTCGCATAATGTTTACAAAATCAATATGACTTTTTATCCTCATTACAATATCCATATAATTCATATAATAACTACACCCCAAGTGGGCCTTACAGCAAACCTATTACGTATACATTATTTTATATCCATATACAGTAATTATAATGAACGGAATGATATTAAACGAAGGAAATCACTATTTACTGTCCCACCTTTTCAGCTTGATATAATAGCTCCTTTGCTTTACAGCAACCATCGTTATCTATTTCTATAAAAGAAAAAGAAAAAACATCTATTAAAATCAACACAATAGACAGCATCAGTAAAAACCTACATCCAAATTAAATATGAACATCATCCTAAATTTTACTTTAAGTTTCACATAATGCATTTACTCAAATCAACCCTAATCTCCCATTTCAGACATATTATTGTTTTAATACAAATGAACAGCTAATTCCTCATCCTTATTTAATCCATTTGGTTCCATGGTATTACAGCCAATAATTAATCCGGATTCCAGTTTCCTTAATTCTAATGTTCTTTTTCCTCCTCTTACATTAGTCACACCCTATCCAGGACCATGAATTGTAATTTGTTCGTATTCTTATCATGATGATCTTTAAAATGTCTAGCTACTGGATACGACTTATCCTCATTTTTTAATTGCTCTCATATGTTCTAATATTCTTTTTTTTGCCATATGTATAGTACTCCCTATATAGATTCTGTTGCAAGGACATTTCAAAGGATAAACACAATAATCCGATTGACATGTTACATGTTTCTTAATATAAAAGGGTCTTTTTACCCCTGAAAAATGTATTTCTTTACAGGTTTCACTGTGCTTACAAGCTTTATATTTTCTACAAGTGAAGAAACTTTGGATAGGTTGCTTCTTTTCTATACACAGCACCAAGTATTGACTTAATGAGTCCTTCAAAGATCTACTTCTGAAAGTGAATGTGGAGTAATCATTTATTATCTCCCATACATTTTCATCCATTTTTAATACTGGCCAGAATTTTTTGAAGATCTTCTTTATTTCTCCTATTTTGTTATGATATGTTGTAATAAACCTCATCTGTTTATCTTCCTTTTAACATCTTTTGATTGAATTACTAGTAAATCATCTCTCTTGACCTGTCTAACCTTCATTGATGCCTTTTCTACATTGTCTGTCAAGTAACCCCTTTCTCTAAATCTTCTACTCATGATGCTGGCTTCTTTTTCAAAGGTTGTATCTAAGCTACAATTCCTCCTAGCCCGTAATAGTTCCCCATACGAGATACTTTGAATTAAGTTCTTCGGATGATTACTCTTAGCGTGAAGTAAGCTATTACCAGCAGTGTCATTCCTAAATAACTCACATTCCAACGTGTTGTCTACCACATTAACTTTCACATCTAAAAATTCCAACTCAAAGGAATGTATTTCACTACTGACTTTCAGGTTTAAAGAGTTGTCATTCAAAATTGTCACAAGGTCTATTGCTGACTCCTTACTACCTTTCCAAATACAAACAATATCATCTATGTACCTTACCCAGAGGACTACCTGATCTTCAAAACCAGTGAAGTTCCCGACAACCTGTTCCTCCCACCAAACCAGGTACAAACCTGCATAGCGGGGAGCAAAACAGGTACCCATCGCAGTCCCCTGGAGTTTACAGTACAAAGTATTTTCAAAAATGAAAATATTACTAGTTAAGCACATATAAACCATATCCAACAACATCTCAGTGTGTAAAAGATGTGACAAAGATCTAGCTCTTAGAAAGTGTCTTAATGCTTTAATGCCATTGTCATGAGGTATGCACGTGTATAGGCTGTTAACATCCAGGCTCATTAAGAGGAAGTCTTCCTCCCACATAATTCCATTTATCATCCTCAAAAAATGTCTAGTATCTTTAATGTACGAGGGCAGTGCTTCTACAAAAGGACATAGGAAAAAATCCACGTACTTAGAGATATTTTCTAATTAACTCCCTATTGATGACACTATAGGTCTACCTGGAGGATCATCAACATTTTTATGTACCTTAGGCAAAAAGTAAATTGCTGCTGTTTTCGGGAATTCAATCTTAAGGAATTGATATTCATCCCACTCAATTAGTCCCAGATCTCTCCACTCATCCAATTTTCCAAATACTTCCTTTTTGGCTTCCATCATTTCCTCTCTATAAGAGACTGACTAATTATTTTTGGCCTGCAGCTGCTTCAACCATTTCCTAATGTATTTATCTCTCGATAGTATTACTACATTTCCACCCTTATCTGATTTCTTTATTTTAATACTTTTATCATTCCGTAACGATTCAATCACTTTCCCATGTTTCATCTGCAGATTATCATAATTAAACCTCTTCGCATATCTCAGTGTCTTCATTGCTTTAATTATGCCTCTTTCTAACACATTGATCGCATCACAATTGACCAGTGGGGAAAAGGTGGATTTGGGCTTAAAGTTGCTAGGGCACCTTTCATCAAAGTCAATACCCATTTGTAATAGATTCAAGACGGGATCCAGACCTGCCTCAGTATTCTCATCCACTTCGCACAAAGTATGTAACATTTCTATATCATTTGTCTCTAAATTTGAAGGTATACATTTCAAATCAGTATTTTGATTTTTTATTTTAGTTCCAAACCATTTTTTTAACTTCAATTTTCTAACAAAATGAAATAAATCAATTCGACTTTGAGTATAGTTAAAATATGTTACCGGGCAAAAGGATAATCCCAATGATAATATCTCTTTTTCTGAATCAGATATATACCTGTCCGAAAGGTTAATCACTGTCATCTTTACTTCATTGTCATTTGGCCCCTTGTTTGCACTCCCGTTGGGCCTTCTTTAAACTCTCCCAATTCTCTTTTTGTTCTTCCTCCTCTTCCTCGCCCTCGATGAGACTCTCTTCCTCTTCCTGTTTGACCCATTGATCTTCCTTGGGCTATCAGATTGAATTCCTTTAAAATGTTGTCTTTTAATCCTCCACTATCAGATTGTATTGATAGATCACTTTCACTACCTTCACTGTCTCTCACCTCCTTTCTTATGTCCATTTGTACTTTTTCCACTTCTCCCACAGTCCTTACACTACTTTCTTCGGAAAAACTGGCAGTTATGAGTCTCTCTCTTGATTTCTTTCTAACCATATCATATTTTCTTCCAAACGTGAGAATCTGTCCTTTTTCCTAGTCTTTCAAATCCCTCAAAAACGTTTGTTGTTTCTTTACTTTCAAAATTTCCTCAGCCTTCCGTAATTTGTCATTAACTTTCTCCATTTCTTTATCAAATTCTTCAGTTGTACTCAATTCTCTCAATTCTTTGATGATTTTCTCAATTTCTACCTTTAGTCTCTCTGATCTTTCCATGCATATTTTACAAGTATTTTCAACATGTTAGTACTGCATTGATGATTATTCTCCATCCACTCTACCACCATTTCTGGATCTGGATTTTCAAAAGTAGGTACTATAAAGATCCTCAAACCTCTAGGAATTCTTCCACAATCAATGTATTTTTGTAGTGTAACTGCTTCCCACCACTTCGACTGTTCCTTCTTTGAATTCTTCCACAGCCTGTCCCATAATCATTTTTGGCTTCTACCTGTCCTACCAGGATTTGTGTCTGAATTTCCATTTATTCCTACTTCCTTATTCTCTATATTCTCAAATAGCTGCTCTGCTGCTGCACAACGAGATACTTCTTTGTCTGATGCCATATTCTTTTCACTCAATTATTCCAGGACATCCGCACTTCAATATAATTATACTTCTGTGCTCTCTATTGCCCCTTTTAAAGCTTGGTTTGTCACAAATCCGAATTATTCAGGTAAACTGAACTTAACCGTTATTTTCAGAGTTGTTCATACCCGTCCTCCGACCGGTATTATATCTGATCCTCACACATGCCTAACATCAAACAAGGGACGGATGCTGACTCTCCACAAATCGCCAATCCTTCTCAAAGAAATACATTTTCCAGGGTAAAAAGACCCTTTTATATTAAGAAACATGTAACATGTCAATCAGATTATTTTGTTTATGCTTTGAAATGCCCTTGTAACAGATTCTATATAGAGAGTACTATACATATGGCAAAAAAAAGAATATTAGAACATATGAGAGCAATTAAAAATGAGGACAAGTCGTATCCAGTAGCTAGACATTTTAAAGATAATCATGATAAGAATACGAACAAATTACAATTCATGGTCCTGGATAGGGTTGTGACTAATGTAAGAGGAGGAAATAGAACATTAGAATTAAGAAAACTGGAATCCCGATTAATTATTGGCTGTAATACCATGGAACCAGATGGATTAAATGAGGAATTAGCTGTTCATTTGTATTAAAACAATAATATGTCTGAAATGAGAGATTAGGGTTGCTTTGAGTAAATGCATTATGTGAAACTTAAAGTTAAATTTAGGATGATGCTCATATTTAATTTGGATGTAGGTTTTTACTGATGCTGTCTATTGTATTGATTCTAATAGATGGTTTTTCTTTTTGTTTTATAGAAATAGATAACAATGGTTGCTGTAAAGCAAAGGAGCTATTATATCAAGCTGAAAAGCGGGACAGTAAATAGTGTTTTCCTTCGTTTATTATCATTCCATTCTTTATAATTGCTGTATATAGATATAAAAATAATGTATACGTAATAGGTTTGCTGTAAGGCCCACTTGGGGTGTAGTTATTATATGAATTATATGGATATTGTAATTGTATTGTAATATAGACACGTCTAGCGCCAAAGTTATGGAGTTTAAGTCGTTTTCCTGGAGGGGAAAGCCTACCTTGCGTCAATGAGATGCAAGGTAGGCGTTCCTGTACAGAAAAGGACAATATGGCCTTTGCGCCATATTTATCCCCCCATGCTAAAATCCAGCACAGGGGAATAGGGGCCTTAACTAATGGCGCCAATCTTGCTTAGCGCCATTATTTAATGCCTGGGTCTGGGCAGGCGTAAGGGGACCTGTAGGTAGATTTCCATGGTCGGAGACCATGGAATGGAAATTGCCCACAGGTGCCCTTCCCTGTCCCCAGGGACACCCCCACCCACCCCTACCCACACCAGGAGGTCACCTAAGGATGGGGGTCCCATCCAAGGTAAGTCTGGGTGAGTTTTTCTTTTATTTTGCCCAAAACCAATCGGGGGCCCTGACTTGGGGCCCAAGCATGGAGCTGGCCACAATTGCCATGCCCAGGGGACATTCATCTCCTGGGTATGGCCATTGGGGTGGTGGGCATGGCTCCTGTCTTTACTAAGACAGGAGCCATGTCCATGGGGCTTGTGCACCAGAAAATGGCACTACACTGCCTAGAGGCAATTTTTTGCCACTAAACAGTGTAGGGCCATACTTTTGCGCACAAGTTCCAGGTCCCCCTACGCCTCCCCGGCCCTGATAGTGTCCTTTCCAAGGACGCTAACAGGGCCTTAGCACCATTCCATAAATATGGCCCCCGGCCGGCATCTAGGAATGGCACTAGCCGGCGCTATACTTTTTTACGCAAATCTGAGTTAGTGCAGGTTTGCACCAAAAAGTATAAATATGGGCCTTGATACTCAAAAACAATGTTGTAAAAGGTAGGAATGTAAATGGAAAAAGGAATACAACATTTTGGAGAAAGAAAAATATGAGTAATGTATGGCGGATTATAAAACCTTGCTAGAAAAAGAAAAATCTTGCTACTTCACACAAAAAATGTAAGCTAAAAAAACTCTATAAATTAGTTGTTTTAAACTGTGATCAAATTGACCACTGCCCCAAACAATAATTTGACAGGTAGCAGCCAATCTTTTTGTAATATTCGTGCCAACTTTTTTCATAATAATGTGCAAGAGGTATACAATAGGGGTCTCCTTCAACAGGATATCTTCTCCAAAGGGAAAGATGTCCCTCTCTACCCTTCTTGGAGATTGAAACCTTTTCGGAATTTACTGCTCTCTCAGTGGAGCAGGTAGCATTACATATTAAATCTACTATCCCTGGATTGCCATATGATCCTTGCCTAAAGTAGCATCTGAAATCATTGCCTTCAGCCTTACAGACATTTTCAATCAAATGTTCAAGACAGGCTACTTTCCCACTCAATGGAAGAGAGCATCAGTACTTCCACTGATGAAGACCTAATTTTTACTCAATCGATCCCAATAGCTACCATCCAGTCTCTCGACTCCCACTGCTGGCTAATACAGTGGAGAAGACCATGAATCAACAACTAGCCATCTTTATACAAAAAAAATAATCTTCTGGATTTAATTCAGCTCCAATTCAGAAGGCGGCCACATCACTGAGACGTCCTTGATCATGGCAACAGAGGAGATAAGGATAGCACTTGTCTGAGGTGCAGCCCACATTTTACTCAATCTATCGGCTGCATTTAATACTGCGAGCCACGAGCTGCTGATAGATCGTCTCCACAACATGGAATCAGAAGGGCACATTGGCCCTTCTAAGATCCTTTTTTTCGGATGAGAAGAATCCGTGGCTCTAAATTAGTATGTGTCTGAACCCTTCTCATTGCCCTGTGGGGTCCCTCAGGAGTCCTTACTAATTCCAAAGTTTTTTAACATGTGTATCACAACTTTAGCTGATTTAATCAGATCCTTTGGATTCCCATTAAACATCATATTCCAATGACATGCAGATTGTCATCTCCCTTTCCAGCAGTGACAATGACACTGGAACTAGATTCCACGATTGTATGCGGGCAGTGAGTGACTGGATAAATAACAATTGCTTGAAATTAAATTCCGGGAAGACCGAGGTCTTACTATTTATTTGGCAATCAGGTTTCCTTTTGATCCCCATCTTGGTGGCCTCAACAGTTGGGTACTCTCCTGACTCCAGTCAGCAAGGCTCAAAATATACGAGTGTTAGTGGACAACAAGCTAACATATGGTGACCAGGTCAATGCAATCATTTCCTCCTCTTTGCATATATTAAGATAAATAAAAAGCATCCTTCCTTACATCCCTCCTGACTCACAGCAAATGAGAGTCACATCTCTGATGCTCTCAAAAATAGACTACTGTAATAGCCTATATATAATCATGAAACAGCAATTCGTGAACAAATTGCAAACTCTGGAAAATGCGACGGCACGATTGCTGCTAGGGATGCCAAAATTTCAATCCGCCTCTAATGCCATTAGGAAACTTCATTGGCTAGCAGTAAGGCAAATAATCATCTTTAAGGCCCTGTGCACCGCCTACAAAGCTCTGCAGGAAATAGGCTTCAGACTATTTGAAAAGCTGCTTCAAATGGTACAGCCCAGTTATGAAGTTACGGTCCTCTGCAGCCAAAAACACCATAGTTCCTAAGTTCAAATGCTCCTATTGGGGCGGAAAATTTTTTGGGATCCGCACAGCCAAAGCACAGAATACCTTATCCACCCATGTTAAATACAAGGCCAGGCTGCTCTTCCTCAGAAAAGCCTTGAAAACATGGCTGTTTAGTAATCAATGAGCTCTCTCTCAATCTGTTATAGTAGAGTTAGCGCCAATACACCACTGGGTTTTTGAGCACTCTTGAAATATTTATAACATAACATGACTGCACAAGTCAACAACGTCACTGCATCCTGCTTCCCCACCTTGAAGATGCTGAAAAAGATCTTCAAATGTCTACGAAGAAACACTAGAAAAACTGTAACTCACAAACTAGTCACTAGCAAGTTCGACTACGGGAACACCCTCTATGCCATGATCACCAAGCAACTCACTAGAAGACTACAAACTATCCAGAACTCGAAAGTGTGACTTATGCTCAACTTACCATAGGCCCGGCTAAGCACACACACCTCCTCAGTGCCAGGATACCCTTGTGGGTGATATTGAGTATTATAACTACACATAACGTAGCACATAACAGCATTATAAAAGTACCTGCAAATAACGTCTGGCTGCATTGCCAGAATCAATCTATAGCATACTTCCCTTTTCCCTTGCATATAATGTTTTTGACATCTTCATATCTACTACATTTCCTGTCAACTCAGTCACAGAAATCAACATGCACAGACACTACTTCCTTAACAAAATCTCAACCTGGGTAGACTGCACTATACAATCTAGAACCCAACCAAACTGATCATTGACTCGGCTACCGAGATGCTTCTCACCTGTAAAATGTTTGTGGTTCCGTCAACTATGCTGCAATATGTGCCCACTGAAAAAAATACACGTGCTAGAATATTTGATCCGCAACTAAATCTTGCTATTGAAAGAAGACTGCTAGATTACATTATTCCTGACTGAAGCTTCACATTTAATCATTTACATTAAATAGTTTCATGACATAGTAATTTTGCTAAGAAGTCATCTGTGCACGCACATTTCAATGCCTTGTCAGGAGCACTAGGAGCAAACATTTACTTCCTTGTAAAAACTGCAATTGACTCAACTGCTGAGACACTTGCTTTGTAACTAAAATGTGTGCCACAGAAAACTGACCTAGATTATTTCAGTCCCACTGAAAAATAATCAGTCATGTGTATGAGCACTTCAAATCCCACCCTACACAGTTGTAGAGATGGTAGCATCCTTGCACCTCTAAGGTTCACCTCTGGCAACATTATCCAATCAATAAGGAGCCAGAACTATTGATTTCTCACCGTCTGTTCACTTAAGGCTAGAGATGACCTCCACCAATCTAGCTGTTCAAATGTCAATTTAATCAACAAAACACTTTAAAACAACACCTCATTAGAATGTGTGCCGCCTACGATCAAATGCCATATAACACAATGGCAATTACATTTAAAAATATGCATTTAAGAAGTCCCCTGGATTGCTGAAAATAAATGTTCGATGAGAACTTTTTGCTTTCCCTTCCTGTATCTCGCTCATAGCAAATTCCAAGTTCCATTTAAGTCACATTAAACAAGGAGTTGGCTCTGTCAAGTGGAGATGTGAAGGTATTGTAATGTTATACCAACAACTTCTGTGAATAATTGGACTGATCTAATGTACGCTATCAGTACTTATGGCATGGACTTTCCGTTATAAGTTTTTATCAGTCGGAGAGATACCAAGGCACACAATTACATCTGTCATAAGTAATAAAAGCATACATTTATTACAGTGTTGTAATGCAATTGAACCCAACACTGGTGTCAGTGAAATTGACTTTCTCTGTACATCATGGACATTTGATTTCACAAATGCTATATTTTTAATGCTTACTAATATGAGTGTCAGCATGCCAACACATTCTCCCACAAATTACGTTTTGATTAAATTTAATTAGAAAAGAAAATTGAAAGTAAACTGTGAATTGATTTGTCGATTGCCAAGCTATAGTCTGCACTTATACTTCACAACAAATAGCCAATTAAATATTCATGTTGATTTATTGAAGCTGACATAAATTACGGTAGAGCAAATCCTCATTGTCCCTTTGTGCAAACAGCATACGTTTAAACGGATGGAAGATCAATCCATCATGGCGGCTTTCCATCTCATACTGTAGTCTGGCAGCGGATGAAAGAACACGGTGTAAGAAAAGTAATTAGAACAGCTGAACGTCAGGCTCAGAGAAAAATTGCACTTTGATTTTCTCCCTAGGCAATTCCTGAAAAGTTTATTAAACTCGTGAACATGATGTGTCTTATGGTTCGGCAGAGGATCAAAGTCCATATTCATACCAATGCTCTCATTTATAGTTGTAAAACCTTCCGCATGTCGTACTTCCCATCCACAGAACATGCTTCTGCACCTCAGCAGAGGTAAGAAGCGCTAAATAAATGCATTTGAAAAACAATGGGGATACAAGTAAACACATTCTGATTATCACAAGCAACCGACTCTATGCAAGAAACAACCATTGCCTGAGTGTGTTTAAAACCATCATTGCAGTGATGTATTTAGAAGTGTAAATATTATTCCACGGTTGCATGTATCAATGTCAGGGTCGAATTATGGACATGCAAATGTGTGGTAAACATACTATTAGTTATCAAAACATTGTCAAGGTAAGTGTAGACTTATTATTTCTAACTCTGCTGTGATGATATTTAGGCGCTAATATTATTGTCACAACATATCTTCAGGTCTATATTTTTTCCGCAATATTGTTATAGAAAACGTTAGTTCACCCTTTCCAGCTGACTAATGTATTGCATGTTTAATGATGTGCAATCTGTTGATAAGCCTTTTGAAAATTTCTTAGGACCTGATTGCCAGTGCTCAGGTTGGGAGTGGAATATTTAGTGAAGCCATTAAATACGATACTCAGGTTTTTGGAGTTTAGTATGTGTGATAAATATTGCACATTACAAGTTTTGGCGTTCAAAATGCAAATAACATGTTTATTTTGGTGCTTCCAGCACCAAACTTTGCATTTGTCACAATCTAGTACACATCGTCACGTTTGACCTGCCAATATAAACCTGGGGAAATATGTGCAGTGGGGGCTTTATCACACCCAGTAATTACTGTGTAATATACTCACAAATCTTTCTGAGATCGAGTCAAGCTCATTTGCAAACTCTTTAGTTCAACCTCTGGTAGCTGTGGCTTAGAGCAGCAAAGCTTAAACAAAGGAACTAGTTTAAAGAATTAGGAAGCACTAAACAACGAAATAAGGAGATCACAAAGGAATTTCAACACCCATTCAGAAAAATAGATTATATTTTATGAATTTTAAGACACCCAGATGACCAAAGTCCACTATAGGGTTCCAGGGATGTAGATTTTCAAGTAAAAATCAAATCTCAGCATTTTTATTTCAAAGCACAAACAAGCTTTGGTAACCATAACATTTAGAAACTTGTGATAAGTTTGAAAGAGTTGAATTCTGCTACTCGTGGTCAAGTGGGGCAACCAAATCTGGCAGGGAGAAAGTTAGGGGGAGCCAATAAGGAGTACTTAAACAGTTACCTGGTCACTAAAGCAGTCTCAAGTCCAGTTCCACACTTTACTTCTACACCACCATAGACATCAAAGAAGCGGTCTTGATGCTGCGGATGTGGGATGCTGAAAGATGCCCTGGGTTCTATGCGGTTGACAGGGGAGTCTTTGCAGTTATTCCTCAGTCCACGGGTAAGGTGGGTCAACTTTGGCCACAGGTGTTGGTGTCCATCAAAGTTCTCTTTGAGCCATTAGAAGGCTAGCTGCAGCTGGAGTCCCTCTTGGGTGACCAATCTGGACTCAAATAACACTCCTAGGTCAAGCAGACTCTGGTGCAACATTTGTCCATCAAGGAACAGTTTCTTGAGTCACCCAGCGGCAATGCAGAGAAAGGGCTTCTTCAGCTTTGATGGCCCTGGATCTGGTTCTAGGAGGTCAGCTGACTGACCCTTGAAGTCACTTCTTTGGTCTGGGAATTTGGAGTGACTTCTCCATAGACCAGGAGCCACAGGAACAATCCTTTCTTCGCTAGTCCAAGGTGCAGCTGGTGCAGTCAAGCAGACCGTACAGACTCTCTTGCCAGGTCCAGGATTCAGCAGGGCAGGCCTTCTTCGGTCCTTTCTCCAGTTCTGTTGTGGTCTGAGGTTTAGGATTCCAGGGGTGCCGGATTTATGCCCAGCAAGTGCCTTGACTGAATGATGTGGTCACTATACTATGGGCTACCAGGATCCCTCCCATCCTGTGATGATGTTCAGCTATATGTGTCATCTAGCAGTCTCAGAGTGCACTAACTGTTCCTTGGATGTTAGGAGCTTGGAAGCCACCCTAGATGTGTGGCCACCTGTGGGCTACATGCCCATGGAAAAACAGGTTTTGGCGCTGGTCTTCCCTCTCTGTTCCAGCCTCTCTACCTGAACAAAGAGGCAGCCTTTCAAGAGTGTGATTGCCATTTTCCCCCCAAAGGCAGCTTCGCCTTTGAAGCTTGCCTTTTAGGCCAACACTTTGAGTGGCTTCCAGCAAGCAGGAGGTAACACCTCTCCCTGTAGCAGGCTTCTTTTGTTCCTGAACCTTGGAGTCATTCACACTACTCTCCAGTAGGGCAGAAGTTCTGTATTGTGGCCAGCAACTGTGTGAGGCCACTGGATGAACTGGGCTACAGAGTGGCATCATTTTAAAAGTTGCCTTCCCTTAAAAGTAACATTGAATTCAACTTGGGCATCAATTCAGTTTTAATGCCACAACTAATTTGATACCTTGAAGTATTCGTTTTAGTAGTCCCATTCAGGAGTTAGCCAGACTGAAAGGTTAGCTGGTAACTCTGTTTTAGTCAATGGGGCTAACTTTTCAACAGCGAAAACGACAATTTGGAAGTTTTGCTGTTAGGACATATCAAAAATCTATACCGTGTTTAATAATTTACACCTCCCTGCCTTACAGTTTCGTAAGGGGAGGCTTACATATACTTTATGGGCTTTGGCATTGGTTTAAATGGCAGAGTCAAACTAGCAGTCTCAAAACTGCACTTTCAGGCTGCAGTGGCTGTCTTTAAGCTATTTGGACCTTTGTCACAATCAGGGTGGCACATCAAGTGCTGCAGTCTAGGGGGCACATGCTATCCTATGTGCCCTGGGTACCATTGGTACCATATACTAGAAACCTATTAGTCAGCTAGTGACAATTGGTGGTAGCTAATTCGGCATACATTTGGTAAGTGGTTAGACCGCTGGCTCTGAGGCCTGATTAGCAGGCCTCATTGAACTCTCAGAGTCGTTAATCCAGCAGTCATTAGTCCAAATGGATGCCAAAAGTGAGGGGGAAACCTGTAAAAAGCCCATGTCCTCATACAAGCCCTAAAGACACTGCATGATTGCCCTATAGGCCATTCTGTTGAAGTACTGGGTTTTTCAGAACCCAGTGGTGCCAGGGAACACACCCTAAGACTTCGAGTCCTTCCTGTTTCAGACTACAGAAACACAGAGTCTTCTTGGTGAAGTCAAAGATCTCGTTTATTGGCTGCAGCCAGTAACAGGTATCCTAGAAGTACAAAACGGTGTATATTCTCAGGAGACTGCTCCCCTTGCAAAGCTAACCTTCTCTTTTATACAAAATATTATGCTTTAGGCAAACATTCCTTATTTTACAGTTGACCATTCACATATTTTCACTACAAAGAAATAGCAGGGTTATGATGACAAGCCCATATTTCAGTTTGTCCAGCCCTCAATCAATTACTCGGCAAGGCTCAGTACTTTCATCAGATATCGACGGACCCCCAATATAAACAGGCACCTCCTCCTTGTAAAGCAAGTCATAAAGAAAGAAACAGGGACAGGTGCGTGTAAGATTAGGCATGGTTTGTGTGTGATGAAAGGTTTTATGATGTGTTGTGCCTTGATACTAATCTCATTCGGCCACCGGGAAAGAAACTGGCCGAACAGGTTTGGCTTCAGGCAGTGGAGTCAGCTTGCCCAGGTCACAGAGGAGTCAGCAAAGATGTACGTGTCCTTCAGACTCGTTTTCGGCATTAGTCATTGGCCTATGTGAGGGCAATCACCAAATGGCTGTCGTTTAAATGGAACCCGAGGGTTCAGGACGGAAACTCTGATATTCGGGTGATTTCATCACCCGAATATGGACACAATGCTTGTGCATAATATTCTAATCATTCTCGGTCAGCTGATACCAAAATCGTTGTGATACGACGATGTTTATAACACGGGTCCAGAAGTTTCCGTACCACAGACCCTCCTTTTGCCCTTACATAGGCAATAACCTATACTCACGCTAATCTGAGTCCAGGTCTATATTCATAAAGTCGTTGAGATGTTGCTGTAGCATCATCCTATTACCTAGCTCGTCCCTTGATACAGGTTTCCTTACACACGATGTAGCACAGAGGCCACATATTGTAGGAGCACACTGTACACACAGACAGGACAGGAAAAGAATGGCTAAGATCATCCCAATGACTACCAGAGTCTTCCATCCCCAGGCGGATATCAGCTCCCAGAACCACCCCATCAATGACCAATCTCCTTTATCCACATGAATAGATTCGGAGATCTTATGCAGTTTGGAAATGGCCTGGTAGACTGTCGGAGCGTTATCTGGGATGAAAACACAGCAACTTGATTGGATCACTTTACATACCCCACCTCGGTCTGCAAGTATGACGTCTAATGCGACCCTGTTCTGAAGAGTCATAAGGCGATCTGACTGGAGCTCAGCAGTCAAATTACCAAGGGCACCGGCGGTTTCAACTACCCTGGATTCAACCACCTTTGTCAATTGCCTTATGTTCCTGCTGTTAACCATAGGACCCCAAAATGGCAGAATACCCTTTACGAAATCTCCAAATTCTTGTCCTGTAGTGTCTTCTTTACTTATGACACCTCTAACTATCCTTGTCTTATGGTAATCTGCTGCGGCCGTGTAGGTGGGAGGTAACAGGAACGAAACAAAACATGTGCCTGAGAAGTCAGGGGGCAACCATGTATAGGCTCTATTATGGCAGATGAAATAGGTACCCTTAGCTGCTAAGAACGAAGGAGAAGTCTGAGACGCAAAAACATATGTTTCAGTGCAGATACTTTTCCCTAACTGAGCTCTGGGATTCTTGCCATTACCTTGCAGACATTTGTGACCCTGATGGGGTACAATCCAAATCGGGGAGGATCTCTTTGCTCGCTGGTTCCCACTCAGAGTAACTCCATATCCTGTTATGTTCCATCCAAAATATGCTAGTGTCTCATCTCTCGGGATAGTCTCATAGGAAATATCTTCCCTAATCATATCTACTATACCCTTAGCTAGAGCACTATTCTTAGGATTATCTTTCACAGAACGTAGGAGGTTGGCTTCATACGCGTATATGAACACCGTTCTATATGCCCATACAGAACCATTATGGCTGAAAGGCAGGACCAGATAAGGGATACCTTTATCAGTAGTATGAGGCATAAGACCACACACCCAACAGTTAGTTGTGTTCACTACTAATTGGTGTTGGTGTAGAAGCTGAATGAATGAATTGTTGACAAATTCTAATCTTCTGGCAGACTCGTGTTCAGGCAGGGGGTGAAAAGAATGCGAGGAAACAGTAGAAGGAGGTATGGGCTGTGTAATGGGTGCAAATGTCACTTGAAAAGAGAATAAAACATATCCTATTAAAAACGTCATTACACTAAGCAACATGAAAATACATAATATCAAAAATCGTTTCTTTGTCATTATTATACACATTCTGGCTTTAAAGTCCATCTGTCTGGCAGGTCTCTCATTCTTGAAAAACTCCATCCTCTCTAATTGCTGTTCGCGGTGGTAGGGTATCAAATGCTAGGGAATGCTTCTGTCAGTCCAGGGCAACTCCCTTAGACCGACCATAACTGTCGACCTAACGTCTTCAGCTGCACTCCAAAGACTTGGGCAACCACGACCCTACAGCTGAACCCGGATGGCGGTTCGAAAAGAAAAAAAAACAAAAATAAGAAAGTTTCTCAGATGAGAGAGCCGCACTTTAAAAAAAAATAGCAAAGGAACGGGAAGAAAATTATTTGTCCTTAGTCTCAAATTATAACGGCTTTTTCCAGGTACTGTCTGGTTCTGGAACAAGAGTTCAGGCTCTGTATTGTTCAATCGAATTGACGGTGGCACAGCTTCTTGCAAATTATTGTCACTTTCTCGTTCAGAAATTGTTCCTTTTACACGTGCATTGCTAAATGGCAAAAAACGAGGCACAGTCTCAGTCTCAGAGTCAGCGATCCCCTCCTGGACCCACCGGTCGTACGGTAGAGGAAAAGGGACCCTCTTGCAGTGTACGCCGTGGATCCAGTTCTTTTTCTCTTCCACTCGAACAGCTGATCTTGTTGAGAGAAGGACGAGGTGGGGGCCGGTCCAACGGGGCTGGTCATTCTTTGTCCGCTGGAAGTTCTTGACCAGCACCCATGATCCAGGATCGATAAGATGTCCTGGAGCTTCAGAGACCTGAGGCAGAGTATCGTGAACCTGTTGGTGTAGAACACACAATTTAGCCGTCAATTCATACAAATAATCAAGCAGTACAGGGTGTTCGATCTCACTGAATTTTGTTGGTCTTGGCACTCCCCATATGTTGGCCGGGCGGCCGAACACAATTTCATAGGGACTAAGTCCCACTCGCGAATGCACAGTCATTCTTGTTGATAGGAGTGCTAGAGGCAGAGCGTCAGGCCACGTAAGACCAGAGCTCGCTTGTATCTTTGCCAATTTCAGTTTTAGCGTGCCATTATAGCACTCTACTAGTCCAGCTGATTGGGGGTGATTTGCAGCGTGGAATTTTTGCTGGATACCTAGCCCCTCACATACTTTTTTCATCACTCGACCCACAAATTCACTCCCATTATCACTCCAGACCATTCTCGGCATTCCAAACCTAGGGAAGAATTCTTTGGCAAGGGCTTTAGCTGTGGATAAGGCAGTGTTGTCTTTTAAGGGATATGCTTCTACCCATCTTGAAAAAGCACAAACAACAACGAGTACGTATTTCAGATTGTTGCACCTTTCCATGTGGATGAAATCTAGCTGCAAAACCTCGAACGGATACGTTGGAGGTGCAAAATGACCAGCTGGAGTTGGGGTTCCCCTGCCAGGATTGTATTTCAGACAAACCATGCAATTCTTGACCACATTCTCTGCACATTTAGGAATTCCAGCATTTTGCCATACTGGAGCCAACAACTTACAAATCCCTTTCACACTGATATGGGCCATTCCATGAGCCATTGTCACCACTGCAAGCACATACGCATCGGGTAACAACCATCGCTGATGTTCTGACAAGTCAACCCAACAACCATTTTCATCCAATTTACCCGTACTTTCTTTCCACACATTCAACTCTTTCTCTGAAGCTTCAGCTTGAAGAGACTTCACACCCTCTATCGTATCTTCACACATTCCAACGTCACCAACCCATCTTGCGGGGCCTGCAACATACATTCGATTCATCACATCTTTTGCTGTTTCTTTTGCGATTTCATCAGCAAATGCATTGCCACGACCGACATCATCAGTAACCTTCTTGTGTGCACTGCATTTCACAATCGCAACTTGTAATGGCAAGGTCAGTGACTCAAGAAGCTCATTCACCAACTGACCATGCTGAATTTTAGCTCCATGCGAAGTCAGGAACCCACGTTCTTTCCACAATCGTCCAAAACTATGGGCCATACCAAACGCATACTTGCTGTCAGTATATATGGTCACTTTCATTCCTTTCGATAACACACACGCTCTCGTAAGTGCAATCAGCTCTGCTGCTTGAGCTGAATTATGTGGTATACGTGCAGCTTCAACAATCGTATGCAAAGTTGTGACAGCATATGCTGCAGTCGTATCACCATTCGGAAGCTTGAAGCATGAACCATCCACCCATAAGGTACCATCACACTTTACAAGAGGAGTATCTTTAAGATCTACTCTCCCTTTCGTTTCTTCTTCTGTCCTAAGAAAACAATCATGTTGTTCAACATCATCTGTCTCTACTGAAATCGGCAATAACGTGGCTGGATTCAACGTATTGCACCTCTTTATGTGCACATGACTCGCTAACAGTGTCAACTCGTAACCTGACAATCGAGCACTAGTTAAATGCTGTGTCTTGGTCCTGTTTAACAACGTGTCCACTGCATGTGGAACCATCACAATCAACAAATATATTCATCACTAACCAAGCAGACTGTCGAATAGAAACAGCTGCTGACGCTGTGGCTCTCAAGCAACTCAGCAATGCTTTAGCTACCGGATCCAAAGTTGACGAAAAATATGCGCATGGGCGCTGCTTGTCTCCAAAAGACTGTGTCAGCACTGACAATGCACAACCCTCTTTCTCATGGACATACAGTGTAAAGGGCTTACTGTAGTCGGGGGTACCCAACACAGGAGCCGAACACAATGCATTACGCAATTCGGAAAACCTTTTCTGACAATCTTCAGACCACGGAACGGGGTTCGGTGTATCTTTATAGGTCAATGCTACCAAAGGTTTGGCCAGCAAAGAAAAATTCGGTATCCATTGTCTGCAGTATGATGTAATGCCCAAGAAAGCACGTACTTCTCTCTGTGTCCTTGGCACACTCAATTTTGCAATTGCCTGAATTCTTTCTGAGGTCAGTTTCCTTCCCTCCTTCGATAAGAGATGACCTAAGTAGGTCACTTCTTGTCGACAATATTGCAGTTTTGAAAGGGACACTTTGTGATGTAAATCAGATAAATGACGCAACAACGAAAAGGTGGCTTCTTTACAAATCTCTTCAGTATCTGTAGCGACTAGCAAATCATCGACGTACTGAATAAGGGTAGCGCCGTCAGGTAAAACAGTTGCATCAAGCTGTGTTTTTAAAGCCTGACTATATATTGATGGACTTTCACAGTAGCCTTGTGGAGCGCGTTTGAAGCGGAAACTTCGGCCTCCTAAACTGAAGCCAAAAATATCCCTGCTCTCCTCTGCAATCGGGATGCTGAAGAAAGCATTCTTTAAGTCAATCACCGAGAACCAGGTGGCGGAAGCTGGAATCATAGTCAATAGGGCAGTGATATTAGGAACAACTGGAAACTGTGGCACAACTATTTTATTTACCTCTCTAAGATCAATCACAAGCCTGTAAACAGGTGGCTTAGAGGGGTCAGTACGTTTCAAAACAGGCAGAACAGGACTATTACAAACGTTGCCTCTTGTCTCTTCAATTACATCTTTTTCAATTAAATCATAAATGATCGCTAGCAACGCCTTTTCACCTTCACTAGAGATCTTGTATTGTTGAATGAGTGGTAATTTAACATTGGCTTTCGATGTCACAACATAAGGCGGTATTTCCAACAGACCCACATCATTAGGACCAGTAGCCCAAATGGTATCAGGAAGAAACGACAATTCGGTCGGAAGTTTATCCTTCGACAAATACATTGGAGAGACCATTTTCCTACCCAGTGTAAGTTGTACTCCCGAAGGAGAACAATATAATGTCGCATACAATCTTTTCAACAAATCCAATCCTAACAAGTTTTCACCACAACCTGTTGTCAGAATAAGGGGTGCTTCCAATTCACAAGGTCCAACAGAAAGGGACATAGGACTAGAAATCAGGTTCCTAACCGGGGCGCCAGAAAAACCTACTGAAACATTCATCTCGCAAGACAAAGGTGCGCCAGGGAGTTTTGAGTGCATAATAGAACTCTTTGTAGCACCAGTATCCAACAGAAAAGGCTCCAACACACCTGAGGTAATCACCTTAACATAAGGTCCATTCTGATCTACTGGAACTAAAAAAACTCCCTCTGTTCGTCTATGGCTGTCCTAGCAATTATTACCTTCCAGGTTCTCATCTTCTGCATAGTAGTCGTCAGCATAGTACTGAGCCGTCCTACCAGACGCGTTATGTTGCTGGTCAAAACTATTCATTGAGTTTTCAGACGGAAAGGAACGCGTGTTCTGGGGGAAACTTCCACGTCCTCTACCTCTAGGAGCTTGTTGAACACCTCGACCTCTTGCGCCAGAAGCACCATTCATACGCTGTAACAAAATAGGACAACTATACTTGAAATGACCCTCTTCTTTACAATATGAACACTGATTGGGACCTACAGGAATACGTGGTTGAGAAAACTCGAACCTTTGCGAGTTTCTCTGGAACTGTTGAGGTTGCTGATAGTTACTCGGACCACCACGTGGCGGATGCGCCTGTTGTAAAAGAACCTTTGTCTTTAATTCTTTAGTTTTCTTGTCTGCTCTATCCTTCTCATCTTTATCCCTATTGTTGTAGTACTGTGCAGTAGCCAATATTTGTGCTGAAGAGGAAACGGCCCAAGAACTCTCTGAATCCTTCAATTTCTTACACAGCTCGGCAAGCAAATTGTGCACAAACTTCTCGACGAACAACCGTTGACCACCTTCTGTACTCATATCTTGACCACTGTGGTCGATAAACGTTTCCTCAAACCTGGTGAAGAAATCAGACACTGTTTCATCTTTCTTCTGCTTACACGCAGACAATTTATCCCAATTCACACGCATCGCAGGCATTAAAGTCTTCATGTAAGTAATGGTCCTAGCAGGCAGTTCTGCTACCAAAGGCTCAGGCTTGGCACCACCAACTTGTCTATCATTTGCAGCACTAATATTAGCCCATGAGTCACCTAACTCTTGTGCATGATCTGTATGGCGAATCAATCCCCACAAAGGCAGTGGAACAACATTCCCAAATAACATGTCTATGTCGGCTAAATTCATAATGCATGAGTCTGCAGTCTGTGATAATTCCTTATAATACCCTGCAGGGTTTTTACGGGGATCAGGCAAAGTCTGCTTAAGGGCTAAAACTTCAGCTCGCTTCCACGGAACATGTACCCAAACACGCTGAAAATGAGCTGGGACAGCATCAATTTGATTAGCAACATCAGCCGCAACGGCGTCCTTCCATACCGGAGGGGCTTCTCTCATTGGGTACTGTCGCACCTTTTTTTTAACAGAGGAGTCATGTTGGAACAATGACTGAGAAGGATCCTTATTCCTAAAGGACAACAACGTCGCAACTGCTTTCTCAACATCAGGACCCACAATCGTGCCCTTTTCAAACTCAAACCGTACACGGCACAAATCAGGCGGATTTGTTTCCAAATCATTATCCTCCAATTCCTCACAAAGGAAAGCACACATTTTCTCAAAAACGTATCTTTGTTTCGGTGCTTCCCATTGACGGAAGACATCCATAACAGACTCTACATCGTATCTTAAAGGGTAAACAACCCATTTACGCGCCATACGGTCAAACATTTCTCTCTCTCGAGAATTAGGCAGTTGACTACGCGACTGCTTACGCTCCGAATCTGGGGTCACACCAGACGACCCAAAGAGAGGAAATATAAGGCTGGCAACAGTATCTGTCATTCTCTGTCGGACAGAAGGAGAAGTTGATGAAAGAACAGGAGGAAAAACAGAGGGAGGCAAGGCAGACGCAGAAGCAGACGCAGAGGCAGTATCAGGAAGAACACCAGAAGAGGCAGTCGATGTAGTACATAAAGTCGTAGGAGGTACAGATGGAGCAGGTAGCGAAGTCGGTGGCCCTTGAAGGGGCTGCGCCATAGTAGTAGGAGCCAACTGAAGAGGAGCTGGCGGCTGTGGAAGAACCTGAGGCACAATAACCGGAGGTTGCACAGCTAAAGGTTGCGGGGGTGCTGTAGCATTCTGCGCATAAGGGGGTGGCGAACTCAACAAGTGTGACATTAAAGGATCTTTCTCAAGTTCTTTTGCTGCATCTTGCTGAAGAAGCGGAAAAACTGGATAACATTTATCGGTCACCATTTTACGTTGCCTGTGCAACTGCTCATTCATCTGTTCTTCTTCATCATCTTTAAACTGCATGGCAGCTTGCATTATCGAGATACCCTCTTCCCTCTTATTTCTCTTTGCTAATTTAATTTCCTTTTGTTTGGCTTCCTTACGCCATAGGCGGAAAGAGTCAAACATCGCCGGCCGGGCTTTCTTCTTAAAAAGTTTAACCTCCAGATTATCCAGAATCTCTGTGTCAAAACTACCATATTGGGGCCATTTTAAAACACCATCTTTCCTGGTGTATCGGATCCATACTTCATTATATGTGAGGGGGCCTATGCCATGTTTCACATATAGTTCATAGGTTGGAGTTCCAATCGGAGGAACCGGACACGAGTCCTCCAATCGGGAATCCCTCTTATAACCAAGACAAAACAAATTTCCATGTCTGCTAAGACCAGGCATCTTCGCTCTCCAGTCTAGCGTCAAACTTCAAAGGATTATCGAATACGATAGTCTCGTGAATACACGAATCCCTCGGCTTTGGTACTTGCCAGTTCCAAATCAAAGATCCCAAGGGGATACCAAACTAAGAACCAAACTAAGGACTGGGAGACGCTGCACTTATACTTAACTGAGGTATCGATGACGTCACCAGAAGGCTCGTTTATCGTTTCGCTCTACCAAATCATCAAGGGTCCAAAACAGGGTGATAGTCAGGGCAGCAGTCCTTCGTAGCCGTCGGGAAGCGGGGAACCTCGCAGCAAAGACTTTCGGACCACGTCGACATACAGGGGTCGATGAAGTGGCGGCCTCCCTCCAGAATTTTCACACGAAGCTCCTCACGAACCTCTGGCTTGGACTGGTACCGCTGAAATCGCCCCACGTTGGGCGCCAACTGAAGTACTGGGTTTTTCAGAACCCAGTGGTGCCAGGGAACACACCCTAAGACTTCGAGTCCTTCCTGTTTCAGACTACAGAAACACAGAGTCTTCTTGGTGAAGTCAAAGATCTTGTTTATTGGCTGCAGCCAGTAACAGGTATCCTAGAAGTACAACACGGTGTATATTCTCAGGAGACTGCTCCCCTTGCAAAGCTAACCTTCTCTTTTATACAAAATATTATGCTTTAGGCAAACATTCCTTATTTTACAGTTGACCATTCACATATTTTCACTACAAAGAAATAGCAGGGTTATGATGACAAGCCCATATTTCAGTTTGTCCAGCCCTCAATCAATTACTCGGCAAGGCTCAGTACTTTCATCAGATATCGACGGACCCCCAATATAAACAGGCACCTCCTCCTTGTAAAGCAAGTCATAAAGAAAGAAACAGGGACAGGTGCGTGTAAGATTAGGCATGGTTTGTGTGTGATGAAAGGTTTTATGATGTGTTGTGCCTTGATACTAATCTCATTCGGCCACCGGGAAAGAAACTGGCCGAACAGGTTTGGCTTCAGGCAGTGGAGTCAGCTTGCCCAGGTCACAGAGGAGTCAGCAAAGATGTACGTGTCCTTCAGACTCGTTTTCGGCATTAGTCATTGGCCTATGTGAGGGCAATCACAAAATGGCTGTCGTTTAAATGGAACCCGAGGGTTCAGGACGGAAACTCTGATAATCGGGTGATTTCATCACCCGAATATGAACACAATGCTTGTGCATACTATTCTAATCATTCTCGGTCTGCTGATACCAAAATCGTTGTGATACGACTATGTTTATAACACGGGTCCAGAATTTTCAGTACCACACTGTCCATGTACATAGACCACACATATTGGCCCAAAACTCTCTTGAACCTGGTATTCTGACATTTATTTGGTGCGGCATTTGTGAGGTCCATTATGTGGGCTCGTAAAATATCCCTCTCATTCTCTGATTTGATGACTTTTTATATTTGCCAATTCTTATTTTCTTTTTGAATGAGTTTTATAGGAAGACACACAAGCCGCTGTAAGCAATGTTAAGGGTGCTGCCTAAGGCTAGGTAAAACAAGTATTGTTTGAAAGGCAAAATGGATAACTATATATCTTTTTAATGTAGAGCACGCATTGCATCAGTAGTGACTGGCACTGAGCGGGACTACTTATTGTATGGAGCACAGATTGTGATAGAGCCTAAGCCTTCAGGCAATGTTAGGTCAGGTTATGGGTGGAGTGGGCTGACCTGTATCCCATGCTGTGGTGGATGGTAGCAAAATGTGAATAACACATCAGCAGACCAACGAATGAAAATGGCTGACTGAAAGCCAGTGTAAGTATGTATGTATGTATTTTTGTTAAAAAAGGAAAGGTCTTGGATAATATCAGATCTTAAAACAAAGTACTATGATTCAGGTTTTGCACAATGTACTTTGTGGAATATGTCAGATAAGTAACTTTTCCACGATTAATAAAAACATCCTACAATCACAAAGCGTAATTCATAAAATTACGATTATGTAGAAGGGAGTCGAAGGGTCGTGATATATCTGAATGCAGCCTGGGTTGTATGTTATCCTTTTATTTTAAACGGCATATGTGCAGCATAAAACATCGATTTGGAGCAAAGGTCGACTTTACTGGGTCAGGGCTCGGTTAACTGGTTCAGATCGTGTCAGGAGGCATTTAGCGCACTCATCTGTGAGAGTAATTGCAGCAAAAAGCTGTTACAATTACAATCTGACATAGAAGGCTCCGAGACAGGTACAGAGCAACAGAAGCAACCCTCATGAGCCTTCCACTCACGTCCGCGCTAAATGTCTCCCAGAGCAGCTGCCATGGATAGAGCCAGCAATCTCCGCTCACTGTCCTTCACGAGCGGTGACTCATCCCTACATTAGAGATAACGGTGCACGCAGCGCACGAGGCAAGAACAACGTTTTCAGAAATGTGCTTTTATATAACAGCCCTGCACATCTCTTTTTCGCACAATGGCGGGGTCGCCTGCTGATCTCCCTCTGCCGCCCTCCAGCACACACACTGAGGGATGAGCTATTTTCTATTTTGAGGCTTAATTGAAAATACTTCAGTTTCTAGTGTTTCCAAAAATGAATATTTATAGTTTTTACTTTTCGCTGTTTTACAAAGGAAACAGTTCTACGTGTGAGCATCATAATTGTGCAGCTTCTGCAACTTAATGAGTTCTTCTTCACATAACTAGATAATTGATCACCTAAAATGTTGGCACTTCCAGAGAAGCCGTGGGTGGCTTCGCTGTTCTCCTTAGCGTTGTCTGTTCGAGTTTTGCTTTAGCTAGGAAAGGACTCAAGCTGAAATTCCAGTTGGACATTTAAACAAGGTAATAGGTTTGGTTAACTTTAAGCCGTTTAAGGTTTTTGAAGCATCGAATTCCCAATTTCTCAACTTTTTTTTTGACCAAGTAAGACATGAATTTACTTGTCATGCATATAGCCTGTGTTTAAAATACTCATTTAATCAAGTGTATGACATATTTAACAATTTAACTGATGAACTTCACTCTTCCCCTATCGGTGAAAATATGGTCAGCATGCAGGTATAATACTTCAGAGTTGAACAATTGTGCCTTGAACAAAATGTTGGTCAGAAGGGCCTCTCTTCTCAATTGTTTTTTTCTCTAATGTTAGTAAATTGGCCTGTGCTCATTCCGCTGGTAGCTTGGCACAGAGCAGTCAGGCATAACTTAGAGGCAGTGTGGAAAGTATTTATGTAGCACGTGGTAAGAAAGTAAAAACACAAGAAAAATCCCACGCCAATTTCGAAAAATAGGATACATTTTAATAAATAAAACAAGACGAAAACAAGAAAAATCCAACAATAGAACCGAAGAAATGCAGTCTTAAATATTTACGTGAAAATAGCACCAAAAAACGAAAAGTGCAAAATGTAGTGGGATTAGACTGTGACAAACTCACAAGTTCAGGCCGACTGAGATGGAGAGCAGGGCAGCTAGAGCGACCCAGTTAGGCCTACTGAACAAGAGTAACCTAAATCCTAGTTGCATAGCATTGCAGAAGCCCATGTTGAGGATGCGTTGCACAGCAGTGATTTCTAGCAGCTGAGAAGCTGCGATGCAATGTCCTATGTCATCATCAAGGATACCATCAACAAGGTGCTTTCACTGTGAAGTCCTGTATCGAGATGCGTCACACACAAGCTGGTTGTGTAGAAGCTGCTGAGCTTGCAATGCAGAGACCTGCATCGTCATCGAGGATGCCATCAGGGCGTGTGATTCTAAGGCAAGTGTCAATGGTGTGTCAAACACCGGTGGTTCCTGGGCGGCGGCTTGGGGCAATGCAAAGTGCATGCATCAGAGGAATCCATGCAACAGAAATGATTCATCAGTTGTGCTCGGGGTTGTACCGCGCGTCACAGGAGATGTGTTGGTTTTGCTTAAACCACAGATGGGCTGGCAGAGCACCTTCAGGCCCACTTCCAAGGTTCAGGACCCGGGTGGCATCTCTTGGCAGGGTAAACTCACAAATAGCAGAGTCCATATGCTGCACTCAAGGTTGCTGAAGCCTTCTGTCCCTAAGGCAGTAGTTACAAAGCCAGCCAGCTAGCCCTTGGAGTCAGTCTGGGACACTAGGTTCAACAGATGCTGGCCAGTCCTTCTCACCCAGGAAAGAGGGCAGCAGGTCAGCACAGCAGGTCAGCAGTTCTTTGGAGTAGCAGTACAGTGGAGTGCAGTCTGTTCAGCAGCAGAGCAGTCCCTTTTCTTTGCAGAGTCCACAGGTCCGGAAGTGTACTGAAGAGTTGGTCTAAAGGACCAACATTTATCCACTTTGGAGTGGAAGAAACTTCTAGATGTTTCAAAGCCCCTGAGGTATCAGGCATCACAAGACGAGTGACAAACCCTTGGTGGGAGTGCTCAGGAAGCAGTGATGAGCAAGTTTGGTAAGTGACCGCTCCTCTCCTTGTTACCTCGAGTGGCCCATTCTGCCAACTCCTATATTGCCCTTGTCTCACTGTCTGGAAGCACTACACAAAGAACAACTGCCAACTACCCCTAGTCATGTGAACCGGGATCCAGCTGCAGGCACCAAATGGTCAGGACGAGAAACTGCCAACCTTCTAAACGTGGCATTCTCAGAATTGTGATTAAAAATCCAACTTCACCATTAAATATGGCATTTAATTACAATTCTTTAGACACCCAGCTCAACCTGTCCATCCGCTCCTAATGGAACGTTATCACTCATTAAATGCAATAAGGTAACTCCAATGTTATCCTATGGGAGAGGTAGGCCTTACAGTAGTAAAAACATAATTTTAGGAGTGTTTCACTACCAGGACATAGGAAACTTAAAAGTACATGTCCTACTTTTTAAATACACTGCACCCTGTCCTCCGGGCTGTTCAGGGTCTAATCTAGGGGTGACTTATGTGTACTAGAAAGGAAGGTTTGAGCCTGGCAGAATGTTTATTTTGCCAGGTCACAATGGCAGTTTAAAACTGCACACCCAGGCTGCAATGGCAGGCCTGTTACATGTTTAAGTGGCTACTTAAATGTTTGGCACAATCCGTGCTGTAGGCCCACTAATAGCATTTAATTTGCAGGCCCTGGACACAGGTAACACCACTTACTAGGGACTTACAAGTAAAATGAATATGCCAATTGGGTGTAAGACAATTTTACCATGTTTAGAGGATAGAGAACAAGCACTTTACCACTGTTTAGCAGCGGTACAGTGCAGTGTCCTAAAGGACTTCAAAAATGGATTCAGAGAACAGGAGGGTAAAGTTAAAAGTTTGGAGATTATCCTGCAGGTAACCCACTCATCTTCTTCCCTTGCATGGAAAACTCACATTTACTGGGTGAGGGAAGCCTTTATTTCCCATGCAAATTTTGTGTGAAAATACAGTGCAAGCTGTATGCTCATTTCATTTTTGGCCTTTTTGGTATACTCATGCATATTTGGCCCTGTCAATCACAATTTCCCTTTTGATCTTTGTCTCTCTTTTGCTCTAGTACTAATATAAGTCACATTTAGGCCGCAATCATGAGGGGATCATGTGATAATTATCGTACTGGATATAATCTGATAAAGCAGGGTGCAGAACTTATCACGTGCAATAATTATCTCCAATTATTAGTTTTCCTCTGTGAAATGGGGAACAATAATGCAGATTCTTGTGCTTTGAACACTAAAATTAGTATTGCGTGGCATTTACTGGGCCTTTATCCCGCCATTACATTTTGGAAAGTATTAGTTTGCAAACACTCTTCACAAACGGGTGTTTTTGTTTTGCTGGGATCACAAAAACAGGACACTCACAGTCCAGTCGTTAGTGTAGCCAGATCACTCCATATTCACTGCACAAAAAGCATCCAGTTCTCAGCTTTTTTGCAAATCGTTATCAAGCGTGTTCATGCACATATGTCCACTAAGGAAAATAAAAGAAGAACTCCCAGAATGAACTGATTTGTGAAACGAATATCTATATTTTAGTGTATTTGTAAAAATCACTAAACGTTTTGCACATTGCTGAATGCGTGCGTTAACTGTACCATATATAATATGTGTACATTAAGCAAGCATTTGGTATTCACATTTTACAATTTTACATTTCAAAAAATGTTTTCTATTGGCATGGGGTTGTCTCCCTTGCTAAAACAACAGGTGTCTCTTACTTTTCATTTAGAACTGGAGGATCCTTGCATTAAAAGTGGCTTGTTTTTGAGTAAGAACTAATGCATTTTGAAAGGGATAATTTCTTAAGTGAGAAACCCAAACATATATAACCAATATGTGATGTGCGACCGCTCGTATTTACGAGAATATAGTTACAGATGCTAAAACGTCCAATTTCTCCTATTTTTTTAGTGCTGCCTTGTGTTCTGTGAAGCGGTTTTAGGTATTGAAAAGGCACGAGGAAGCATTCAAAGAAGTATTCTCATCCTTCAGGACCTTCCTTACCCTTCCTCTTCACCCGGCACTTTCCTCCATTAATTGCTAGTTGAGGTTAGTCTGTGATTCCTTAGTGCATGTAATTTCTGTGAAAGAACTCCAACAGGTACTAATATTTGTAAATGATTTCGCATTTTAGTGAAAAAAGCTAATGTTTAGGGAATTTGGGCAGTTTTGTGTTATTTTGCATAGATTTCCCCTCTTCCTAAAATCAATGATCTGTGGATTCGGTTTTCCCATACAATATTACTTCACCTGAAGTCATTAGACAAATTAATGGCTGTGTTGTCTCATAGGTGTTGTAGTGAAATATATTGTTTTATCTAATAAAACAAAGTAATGAAAGAGGAGCTTCATAGAGGTGAGTTGACACAAGCAAAGATAGATGTGCTAATTTAAATTAAGCATTGGACTCAGAGACCTATGATAGAGGACTAGTCTATTCCTTGTTTCTCCTCACATGATCACCTAAAATCTAATTCAATTGCCAGGTGTGGCCTATGATGCAGGCGAGTTTGAATTATATTACAGTACTTCTAAACCCCATATTTCACAAGTTCGACAACATATTCAATAGTTCCTGAAAGTATTAACCAATTGGTTCTGTACAACGACTCTGACTTCCAATTCACTAGCCAGATAGTCTCTAAGAATAACAGCAGATTTGCATAATGAAAACAGCAAAACCACTACTAGCAAAACCATTTCAATTTGTTAAATCAACACTTTTTATTTAAGGTAAACAAACCTGCATATTCTAACTGCAGTCAAGATCACAGATGAATGTAGAGGTCAGTGTTAACAAAAAACCTCTTATTTTTAAGTTGAGCCGCGGCAGCATGCAGCGCTGTCTGAAAGACATGCTGTATTCAATCTGTGGGTGTTAAGCATGCCCACTCTTGCCATTCGTTCTTTGGTGTGCTTGTCTTAAATGCTTCATTTGTATTGATACATTTTTTATATGCCCCTCCTTTGTGTGTCTACTTCCCTCTCAGACGATTTGACTACGAGAACATTTTTGTTGCCCATCACACTACATCACGCTTCCTCCTGTTACATCGTGTGATGGCCGCTCCTCCCGTTTGATTTCGATTTTGCCTTTAATCGCAGCCGTGGGCCTTTCTTTGCTGGGTGCTCTCAGGAGCACTTCCTCACTTCGACTCCCCCTTTCACTTTCCATAACGGGTTTTCATTTCATTTTGAAATACTCATGTGACCCAAACAGTGCATAGAGAAGTGCAACAACCAAAAATATTGCAGACAAAAATGCAAACCCACCACTTTATGGGCTTATAGTGCATCTTACATATTGTAGAAATTATATTGTATAGAAATATAAAACAATGTAATTTGAACCACAAAATGTAAACTAAGCATTAGATGTTTACATTTCATAGATTTAATTGAATCTTGTTTTTTATTTGATGGAACTTTAAAATTGCATTTCTTTTTTCATACGGTTGTTGTTAGAAGGACCCAGAGACTACAAAATCCACCATTAAAATATGTCCTTGCAATATTGGTAGCTGTTTGGGTGTCTCCTGTTTTGTTCAATAATATGGTCCCACCCAGTAAACAAAGTTATTTGGAAAACATGCACTGGGTGAGTTACTGCAAAGGCACAATGTGAAGAATTAATTACTCTGCATACTAAAATGAATTGTGCAATTTTCAGATATGTTTTTAGTCTCTTCTCATAATTATAATAATGCATCCAACCAAGTGTCAGGAAGGGATATGTAAATATGCATGTTGATGCACCAATTTAATACAAAATAGGAAAGCCAGGAAATTCATAGAGAGCTGAACCAGATCTAAATCAGTGGTTTGGCTTGGTTTGAAGAGAAAAAGCATCAGCTAAGCTGTCAAAAGCTGTGGAATAATAAAACTGTAGCCTCCCACCCCTGCAAATAACATGGACTCCCCCCCCCGGACTCACTCAGGCCAGGTGCTGTGCTGAGGGACCCCCCTGGAGCTGCCTCCTCCCCCAACACACAAAAGGGGCTGCAGGGGACCTTTGTTACACCCCTGGTCAAAGCTGATATGCGAGTAGAGAGGATGCTGCGTTTTGCCAGAGCTGATGATTTTGGAATTGGGGAGAGATAACGTGTCCCGTCTTAGATAATTTAATTAGTCTGGGACTCGTTTTAGACCAATGAATCTTTTGACCCCCATTTTGAAAACACCTCAGGACGAGACAATTATTCAACATAGCAATCAATTGATCAATAACATCATCAATATTCACTATAGCAAATTGATTCAATTGGGACAATGGCATAAGTAAGAATCAAAACACACCAAGACCTCTCAGTCATAAATAACCACACAGATTTTGTATGATTTATGACATTTATTCCCTATTGATTATACCTCTACGAGTAAGTTTATTAGTCTCAATACCAGAAAACACACCAACACTGTAATAATATGGCAACTCGAATAGGACTTCATCAATGCAAAAATCATAAACATTAGAACAAAGCACGACGTCAACATGGGTTAATCTTAGCAGAGTATCATTAGCGCATTATTCAACAAAGCATAGATTCAGTCATTTGTCTATTTGCATCCGTTTAGTAAATTCCTTAACTAACCTCAAATTAGCATTAGCATGTTGGGCTTCATGCGAAACAATTTAGCAACACAAATTTCAAAAAGATCTAACTATGGTTTCTATCAAAAGATAGCAGTTAGTACCTAGAAAGAAAAACCAAACAGACAATTACAATTTCATAATCATATAGTCACCCTTCGTAATGAGTCAGCATACAGAGTCAGTCTTCCTCCTCAGGATATCAGTTGATCCGCCATCAGCCAAGAAACACAGCAAAGTTCAGCAAGACGGGGCAATAAGGGACACTTCCCTCATAAGGAGGAAAGTATGAATAAGATAAACCGCAAAGTCTTTAAGACAGAGTGACAAAGCGTCTAGGTAATAGCTAAGGCACATAATGGCTGATTTCTCCTTGTGTCCAAGAATTATATCGATCTTGTTGTACAGTTCCCTAATTTCCAATTGGGCAAGTTTTGGTGCACCATTATCTCCATCCAATGGTTTACTTGTCGCCCCATTAAGATTGTCACCTCAGAACAGTTCTCACGTAGTTTATTTACTTCTGTAATTGACGTCTCCAAATGGCAGAATGTCAGGTACAATTTCATGTCCTCGCGGTCCTCGCACAGTCTCAGTCAGTAGTTCCATTGTCTATACCAGTTCAGGCGACCTTGTACCTGTTGCAAGTTTACACTGTTGCATTCAGCAAGAATGTCTCCTTGAGCAAGTCGAATCTCATGAGAAAGAATTTACTACGGTTACACACATCTTCTAGTCTTCTGGAAAAGTATGGCTACATGTCCTTCAGCAAGTCAGCACATTGCACGTTAGAAAAGCACATTTAAAATGAAACCGGACAGCTAGGCCCGACTCATGCTAAGGCCTAGTGATTAATTAGCAAAACCTTAACATATAACTCTTAATACTAATACAAAATCATACATTAGTACATTAATATTTCATTATTAGTCAGTTTCAATTATCATCGTATACATTGGTGGCCACTCCCCATTGGCACATTTCAAACACACGTTTAGTAAAAGCACGTTAATATAATTTATATGCGGCATCATTATGCATTAATTCGCAAACTTTTCATGTTAATTTTGATTATAAAACTACACTCCAACAATCCCTCCTCTGATGACACTTGTCATCACACAAACCACTCTTTACTTTTCTTTCATTTGTCATTTCCCTCATTTCAATTTCTTCTTTTCGTTTTGCCTTTTCATATTTTGCTCCGAACATTTTCTCCCTTTTCTTGTCTTCCCTCCTTTCCTTATGTTTTGCCCATTTTGTTTTAACCCTTTTACTGCATTTACTTAATAACCATAGTCCGAATAAGCAAGCCAAGACAATTACAATTCCCTGTATTAATTTTCCTAAAAACCCATGCCAAAGACCACTAAACCAGCTTCCGACTCGCGCAAATCCTTCTCCAACCTTTTCCCAGACTCCTGGTTCTTTCAGTTCCTTTAAATCTGCACTATCTCTTGTTAGGTTAGTAAGCATACGTCTAATCTCATTACTATTATCTGGAATATAAGCACAGTAGTGGCGCTCATTAAGCATCTTACAGACTCCGCCACTTTTCGCTAAAAGTATGTCTAAAGCAAGCCTGTTTTGAAGAGTCATAGCCCTCTTTTGGAGAGTCAAAGCCCTCTCCGCAGCAAGTTCAGTATCCATCAGGAGTATAGCCCCTGTGAAGTTTGTCAGCATGTTATCCACAATAGTAGACAACTTTCTAATCTTTACGGAGTTCAAAATAACTCCCACTGAAGGAATTATTGCTCCAAATATGTCTTCTACTACACCAGCAGCAGTTTCTCTCTTTTGTCTAGCACAAAGCAATTCTGTCACTTTCGGAAATTTCTTTAAATCGTCTAATTGATAGATCTTTGGAAAAACTATTCCCAAATAACATGTCCCATACCATCCCTTTGGAAGACGGTAATAACCACTAAGTCCACAAATATAATAGACCCCAGGGTTCGCTTGATCCATTCCATTTAGCATGAAAGTCCATTTATTCTGAAACAAAAACACATGCATACACTCACTCGTTCCCACAAACACAGTGTCATAATATGACTTTGGTCGCGCTAGGCAAAGCCTACCTACATGTTTCTCATCTAAAGCTAGCTTCCCTTGTTCCCTAATCCCATTATTGCTATTACTAAGGAATGACCGTTGTCGCAAGCCCTTTTCTAATTTCCCCTTTAAAACCCTCCTTCTATCTTCAGTGTGATCTAAAAAGCTCTTTTCTACAGGTGTAAGCAAGCATGTCAAATTATTGCGGTGCGCATATGATGCACTAATTGTCATTCTAGGTTCGAAGAAACCCTTAACCAGCTTTATGGCATAATATTTAGCTACACTATTCAAATCTTCTATGATAGGCACATACGAGAACACTAAATCATAATTCGAATAAAAATATTGTACTTCTTCTTGATTATAAAAACGCGTTAGTAGCAGACTACAACTAATCCTGTACGTTAATGGCAAGCTGTGTGTGGTAGGGAGTGGTTGTTAGGCTCACTAGTACAGAGGGCTCGGACTCGGATTGAATGGTTTTATAAGGCCGTAGCCGTGGTTTATTAATTATAATAAAGATATTGGAATAGTAGCTGGTCTTCTCCTTAGTCTTTCTCCGGGGTTCTCTAATTTAGGTGCTGGGTGGTTTGAGCGAGTCCTTAATATTCTTTCTTTTTTTTTCTTTTAGGTGGCGATCTTCCGACAGCTTCTTCTGGGTTCCCGTGGACCCTCGGTAGAACAAGAAGATATGTCTCGGTAAGTAGAGTGGTAGTTTACTATCTTTATTATCTCGTTAGTACAAAGGGGGGGAGTGTGAGGGAAGGAGCTACAGGAGGTGGTGTTTTGACTGAGGGTGGATAAGGAGGGAGAGCGCCAAAAACCGGGCGGTTATTGTGGCTGTGTCAGGGTAGTGATGGGTTGACAAGGTGGTCTGTGGCTCCCGAGTTCCCCGCACCCAAACCAATCTGCCCTGTTCCCTTTCCGCCCTCCCCAGTCTCCTTTTCCTCCTTCCACCTCCCCCTTACCCCTTTAATGTGGGTGCCCCTGAATAGGCCCCGTACCTTGTGTAGCCACGACCCTCCTGGGTCGTGGCAGGATTCCTCTTCCTTTCGTGAGCTCTCTTCAGCTCCAGCGCGTGCACAGGGCTTCTGTTCCTCCGTCCTCCTTTCGGCCGCACTCGGTTCTGCTCCCGTTGTTTCCTCCGTCCTGACGTCTTCGCTCGTCTCTCCCCCCTCTGGTTCGGCGTTTTTCCTTTTTATGGCGTCCTTTTCCATATCCGATGCGGCAAACCGGAAGTCCGGTGCCGATCGGGTGTACGGCCCCCACGCGTCTCCTTGACGACACGTAATGGAGATGGAGGAGGTACTCTGCCGGCGCCAGGACTGCACGTCGGTAGGCGAGGTGGACGACACCCACCTACATACCCCATCCCATGAACGGGACTGGTAGAGGACCGTGGAATCTGGGCAGCGGGAGAGAAAGTCAGCGGGGCACTGGCTGGACCCAGGGATGTGACGGACCTGAAAGGTAAAGGGCTGGAGTTCAAGGAACCAGCGCAACACCCGGGAATTAGTATCCTTATGGGAGGCCAACCAAGTCAAAGGGGCGTGATCGGTATAGAGGACGAAAGGGCGGCCTAAGAGATAATATTGTAGACACTCAATCGCCCACTTTATGGCAAGGCATTCCTTCTCGATAGTGGGATAGTGGGTTTCCCTGTCCAGTAACTTACGACTAATATAGACAATGGGGTGATCATACCCCTGCTCGTCCGGTTGTGCTAGGACTGCACCCAGTCCGACGTTGGAAGCATCTGTAAAAAGGTGAAAGGGCCTAGAAAAATCAGGACATCTCAATACGGGTTCGGTTGAGAGGGCCTCTTTAAGTAATTGAAAGCTTTTAAGATGTGAGGGAGAAAAAGAAGGAAGGGTGGTAGGATATTGTTTCTTTAGTAAGTCTGTGAGAGGGGCAGTAAGGGTAGAATATTGCGGAATGAATCTACGATAATACCCCACCAACCCCAGGAAGGAACGGAGTTCTTTTTTTGTTCTGGGGAGTGGTATCCGTCTAATGGTGTCTACTTTATCTTTCTGAGGATGCAAAACTCCCATGCCTATGACATAACCTAGATATGCGATTTGGGTTTGTCCTAGGGTACACTTTGAAGGATTGGCGGTGAGTCCTGCTTTTGCTAAGGCGGAGAACACTTTGTCTAGGTGTTGGAGATGTTCTGTCCAGGTTGTAGTAAAAATGACAATGTCGTCAAGGTAGGCGGCCGTAAACTCTTGGAAGGGCCGTAGGAGTCTGTCCATTAAGCATTGGAATGTAGCAGGGGCACCATGAAGTCCAAAGGGAAGGACGGTAAATTGGTATAAACCGGAGGGGGTTGCAAACGCTGTCTTTTCTTTATCTTGTGGGGCTAAGGGAATCTGCCAATATCCCTTCGTTAGATCAATAGTGGACATAAAACGCGAATGCCCGATCTTTTCTAGTACCTGATCTACCCGGGGAATAGGATAGGTATCGAAAAGTGATATCTCATTGAGCGTTCTAAAATCGATACAAAACCGGACCGAGCCATCTGGTTTTGGGACTAAAACGACAGGGGAACACCACGGACTTGTGGAAGGTTCAATGACTTTTAGAGATAACATCTTTGTTATCTCTTCCTCTATAAGAATTTTTCTCGTTCGGGAATCCGGTAGGGACGTAGGAGTACAGTTTGGCCCTCAGGTGTTCGAATATGATGTTGGACCAAAGACGTCCGTCCGGGAAGTTCCGAAAAGAATTCGGAATGATTTTGAATTAACTCGAATAATTGACTTTTCTCTGTATCAGGTAAGGAGTCATTGACACAAGGGTGTTTTTGTTTTTCCTGTTGGAGGGTGGGGCATAGTTCTAACCCTAGTGAGTTGGTTGGTGTTACCATGTATCCCGTTGCAGGAGGACCACTATCGTTTCCAGGTTTCTCTCATTTCTATAGCAAATTGATATGGTAGATTTGAGTCCGTTTAGGGTTATCACTTAATTCAATCAGGTAAGTAACAGGGGTAACTGCTTTTACTACTCGATACGGCCCCTGCCATTTTGCCAATAATTTATGTTCAGAGGTGGGTCGCATGATCAATACTTGATCATTGGGGTGAAGAACTCGCAGTTTGGTGCCCTGATCATAAGAAGTTTTTTGAGATTCTTGTGCTTTTTCTAAGTGGTGCATACATCCTCCCAGACCGTCTGGAGGTGGGCCTTTAAGTTATGGATATAGTCTAGGAGGGGTCTCTCCTCACTGTTCCCTTCTTCCCACAATTCTGCCGCCATATCTAGCAAGTTACGGGGCTGTCTTCCGAATACCAACTCAAACGGGCTATGCCCAGTAGAAGACTGTTCATGTGTCCTGATTGCATACAGTACTAGGGGTAATTTCTGATCCCAGTCTTTTCCCGAGTCGCTTACTATTTTCCGCAAAAGGGTCTTGATGGTGCGGTTATATCGCTCCACTAAACCATCGGTTTGTGGATGATATACCGATGTCTTTATCTGGGTAATTCCTAGGGTCTTACATATCTGTTTCATAAGCCCAGAAATGAATGGTGTCCCCTGATCGGTAAGAATTTCTTCAGGGAAACCAACCCGTGAAAAAAACACTATCATGGCTTGTGCAACGGCTTTGGTGGTGGTACTGGTAAGGGGGATTGCCTCCGGATATCTGCTGGCATAATCAACTAGAACGAGGATATGAGTATGGCCCTTCGTAGATGGTGAAAGAGGTCCGACCAATTCCATGCCTACTCTTTTAAAGGGGGTATCTATAATTGGTAGAGGATGCAACGGGGCTCTTCCGGTGACTCCTGGCTCTACTAGTTGGCATTTTGGGCAGTGGGCACAGTACCTTCGAATGTGGGCATAGACCGCCGGCCAGTAGAAACGTCTCAATAAGTATTCCTCTGTTTTTTCACGGCCACAATGGCCTCCTCCTGGCTGGTTGTGAGCTAAGAACAATACCTGAGTCCGGTAGGGCTCAGGGACCACTAGTTGTCGTTTCTCCCCATTTACTGTCTTAGATACTCTATATAATAGGTCCTTATGTACTATAAAGTTGGGACCTACCTCTCTGGTAGAATCACTTTTGGCACTTCTCCAGGCGTGTTCGAGGGTAGGATCTTCGCGTTGGCTTACTCTAAAGGATACTGGGGCGCTGGTTATATTGGCCACTGTTTTTTCGACTTCCATCTGTCTTTGATTAATAGCATGTTTTTGTTTTTCTGCCCTTTTCTCTCTCCTAGTTAGTTTTTTAAGTTCGGGGAAACTAGAAATAGGGGTATCCCGAAATGGAGCGACACCCCACCAGTCATCGATAGGGTTGGGTTTTCGTGTTTGGTCTAGTATATCATTAAACCGCTGGTAATCAGTCCCAATGACACATTCTTCGATCAAGTTATCCATGAGTCCCATGGAGAGGAAGTCATGATAGGTGTTCCACTCTACTTCTACCACTTCAAGGGGATACTGAGCTCGGTCCCCATGGATGCAACATATCGTCACCCAGTGTTCCGCAGTAGAATTTACAGACTTGACTATATCTCGACGTATCACTGACTGACTACACCCGGAGTCAATCAAGGCCATGACCAATTGTCCGTTTATTCGCAGGGGATATTTAAAAGACGTATCACCTTTCCCTATGCACAGGACTCTCCCTCGAGTAACCCCTATCTCCATTGGTTCTACTCCCTCATGTTTCTTTGGACATCCTCGGGCTATATGGCCCCACTCCCCGCAACTGAAACACTGAGGTTGTTGCATGGGGTTTCTCTCTGTACTCCGGGAGGAGGATCCTGGCTCCTCAGGAGTTCGTCTGGTTGTATATTGGGGAGGAGTTACGGGTAGTTTGCTCAGGGGTCTGGAAGCTGGGCTTTTTACATCCACTGATCTGTGATAGGTGCATGCCAAGTCGACTGCTAGTTCGGTGTCGATTTTAGGGTGCTGTCTGATCCAGTTCCGGGTGCTCGTAGGAAGCGAATCCAGGTATTGTTCTAAAATAATGGCCTTGATGACATCTTCACGGTCGGTCCCTAAGGGTCCCAACCACTTCAGTCCTAGATCTTTCACCCGGTAGTAAAATGTACGTGAATCTTCATTTGGTCCCCATTTAACTTTGCGGAACTTTGTCCTATAATACTCAGTATCATGCCCCACTCGTTCTAATATACTCTTCATAATCTCGGCATAGGGGGTGGTGCCCCCAGGATTTGCAGCCTGATAAGCGGACTGGAGTGTGCCTGTTAAGAGTGGAGCGATATATTGGTCCCATCGAGTTTCAGGCCATTGAGCTGATGAGGCTACTCTTTCAAAGTTCGTAAAAAAGGAGTCGGGATCCTCCCCCTCCTGATATTTCTGTAATACCGAGCTTGGCACATTTGGGTGCTCTTTACTGGCAGCAATTGTATCGGTCAGTTTTTGAAGAGCAGTCTCATGAACTAATTGATTATTGGCCATTATAGTGGCCTGACTTTTCAAGGCAGCTTGAAGAGCCTCCCTGTCTTCTTTAGCCTCCCTTTGTTGTGCCTCCCAGACTAATTGAAGGTGGCGTTGACCCTCTGCCAGTTGTTTTATCGTGTCCTCGAGGGTAGGTTTCTCCTCCATGCTTACAATACCTCTGTACGGCCCAGGAGGGGTGAAATATACTCGGGTCTAAAATCCCACTTCTGACACCACTGTGGTAGGGTGTGGTTGTTGGGCTCAGTAGTACAGAGGGCTCGGACTCGGATTGTATGGTTTTATAAGGCCGTAGCCGTGGTTTATTAATTATAATAAAGATATTGGAATAGTAGCTGGTCTTCTCCTTAGTCTTTCTCCGGGGTTCTCTAATTTAGGTGCTGGGTGGTTTGTGCGAGTCCTTAATATTCTTTCTTTTTTTTCCTTTTAGGTGGCGATCTTCTGACAGCTTCTTCTGGGTTCCCGTGGACCCTCGGTAGAACAAGAAGATATGTCTCTGTAAGTAGAGTGGTAGTTTACTATCTTTATTATCTCGTTAGTACAAGGGGGGGGTGTGTGAGGGAAGGAGCTACAGGAGGTGGTGTTTTGACTGAGGGTGGATCAGGAGGGAGAGCGCAAAAACCGGGCGTTATAGTGGCTGTGTCAGGGTAGTGATGGGTTGACAAGGTGGTCTGTGGCTCCCGAGTTCCCCGCACCCAAACCAATCTGCCCTGTTCCCTTTCCGCCCTCCCCAGTCTCCTTTTCCTCCTTCCACCTCCACCTTACCCCTTTAATGTGGGTGCCCCTGAATAGGCCCCGTACCTTGTGTAGCCACGACCCTCCTGGGTCGTGGCAGGATTCCTCTTCCTTTCATGAGCTCTCTTCAGCTCCAGCGCGTGCACAGGGCTTCTGTTCCTCCGTCCTCCTTTCGGCCGCACTCAGTTCTGCTCCCGTTGTTTCCTCCGTCCTGACGTCTTCACTCGTCTCTCCCCCCTCTGGTACGGCGTTTTTCCTTTTTATGGCATCCTTTTCCATATCCGATGCGGCAACCCAGAAGTCCGGTGCCGATCGGGTGTACGGCCCCCACGCGTCTCCTTGACGACACGTAATGGAGATGGAGGAGGTACTCTGCCGGCGCCAGGACTGCACGTCGGTAGGCGAGGTGGACGACACCCGCCTACATACCCCATCCCATGAACGGGACTGGTAGAGGACCGTGGAATCTGGGCAGCGGGAGAGAAAGTCAGCGGGGCACTGGCTGGACCCAGGGATGTGACGGACCTGAAAGGTAAAGGGCTGGAGTTCAAGGAACCAGCGCAACACCCGGGAATTAGTATCCTTATGGGAGGCCAACCAAGTCAAAGGGGCGTGATCGGTATAGAGGATGAAAGGGCGGCCTAAGAGATAATATTGAAGACACTCAATCGCCCACTTTATGGCAAGGCATTCCTTCTCGATAGTGGGATAGTGGGTTTCCCTGTCCAGTAACTTACGACTAATATAGACAATGGGGTGATCATACCCCTGCTCGTCCGGTTGTGCTAGGACTGCACCCAGTCCGACGTTGGAAGCATCTGTAAAAAGGTGAAAGGGCCTAGAAAAATCAGGACATCTCAATACGGGTTCGGTTGAGAGGGCCTCTTTAAGTAATTGAAAGCTTTTAAGATGTGAGGGAGAAAAAGAAGGAAGGGTGGTAGGATATTGTTTCTTTAGTAAGTCTGTGAGAGGGGCAGTAAGGGTAGAATATTGCGGAATGAATCTACGATAATACCCCACCAACCCCAGGAAGGAACGGAGTTCTTTTTTTGTTCTGGGGAGTGGTATCCGTCTAATGGTGTCTACTTTATCTTTCTGAGGATGCAAAACTCCCATGCCTATGACATAACCTAGATATGCAATTTGGGTTTGTCCTAGGGTACACTTTGAAGGATTGGCGGTGAGTCCTGCTTTTGCTAAGGCGGAGAACACTTTGTCTAGGTGTTGGAGATGTTCTGTCCAGGTTGTACTAAAAATGACAATGTCGTCAAGGTAGGCGGCCGTAAACTCTTGGAAGGGCCGTAGGAGTCTGTCCATTAAGCATTGGAATGTAGCAGGGGCACCATGAAGTCCAAAGGGAAGGACGGTAAATTGGTATAAACCGGAGGGGGTTGCAAACGCTGTCTTTTCTTTATCTTGTGGGGCTAAGGGAATCTGCCAATATCCCTTCGTTAGATCAATAGTGGACATAAAACGCGAATGCCCGATCTTTTCTAGTACCTGATCTACCCGGGGAATAGGATAGGTATCGAAAAGTGATATCTCATTGAGCGTTCTAAAATCGATACAAAACCGGACCGAGCCATCTGGTTTTGGGACTAAAACGACAGGGGAACACCACGGACTTGTGGAAGGTTCAATGACTTTTAGAGATAACATCTTTGTTATCTCTTCCTCTATAAGAATTTTTCTCGTTCGGGAATCCGGTAGGGACGTAGGAGTACAGTTTGGCCCTCAGGTGTTCGAATATGATGTTGGACCAAAGACGTCCGTCCGGGAAGTTCCGAAAAGAATTCGGAATGATTTTGAATTAACTCGAATAATTGACTTTTCTCTGTATCAGGTAAGGAGTCATTGACACAAGGGTGTTTTCGTTTTTCCGGTTGGAGGGTGGGGCATAGTTCTAACCCTAGTGAGTTGGTTGGTGTTACCATGTATCCCGTGGCAGGAGGACCACTATCGTTTCCAGGTTTCTCCCATTTCTTTAGCAAATTGATATGGTAGATTTGAGTCCGTTTAGGGTTATCACTTAATTCAATCAGGTAAGTAACAGGGGTAACTGCTTTTACTACTCGATACGGCCCCTGCCATTTTGCCAATAATTTATGTTCAGAGGTGGGTCGCATGATCAATACTTGATCATTGGGGTGAAGAACTCGCAGTTTGGTGCCCTGATCATAAGAAGTTTTTTGAGATTCTTGTGCTTTTTCTAAGTGGTGCATACATCCTCCCAGACCGTCTGGAGGTGGGCCTTTAAGTTATGGATATAGTCTAGGAGGGGTCTCTCCTCACTGTTCCCTTCTTCCCACAATTCTGCCGCCATATCTAGCAAGTTACGGGGCTGTCTTCCGAATACCAACTCAAACGGGCTATGCCCAGTAGAAGACTGTTCATGTGTCCTGATTGCATACAGTACTAGGGGTAATTTCTGATCCCAGTCTTTTCCCGAGTCGCTTACTATTTTCCGCAAAAGGGTCTTGATGGTGCGGTTATATCGCTCCACTAAACCATCGGTTTGTGGATGATATACCGATGTCTTTATCTGGGTAATTCCTAGGGTCTTACATATCTGTTTCATAAGCCCAGAAATGAATGGTGTCCCCTGATCGGTAAGAATTTCTTCAGGGAAACCAACCCGTGAAAAAAACGCTATCATGGCTTGTGCAACGGCTTTGGTGGTGGTACTGGTAAGGGGGATTGCCTCCGGATATCTGCTGGCATAATCAACTAGAACGAGGATATGAGTATGGCCCTTCGTCGATGGTGAAAGAGGTCCGACCAATTCCATGCCTACTCTTTTGAAGGTGGTATCTATAATTGGTAGTGGATGCAACGGGGCTCTTCCGGTGACTCCTGGCTCTACTAGTTGGCATTTTGGGCAGTGGGCACAGTACCTTCGAATGTGGGCATAGACCGCCGGCCAGTAGAAACGTCTCAATAAGTATTCCTCTGTTTTTTCACGGCCACAATGGCCTCCTCCTGGCTGGTTGTGAGCTAAGAACAATACCTGAGTCCGGTAGGGCTCAGGGACCACTAGTTGTCGTTTCTCCCCATTTACTGTCTTAGATACTCTATATAATAGGTCCTTATGTACTATAAAGTGGGGACCTACCTCTCTGGTAGAATCACTTTTGGCACTTCTCCAGGCGTGTTCGAGGGTAGGATCTTCGCGTTGGCTTACTCTAAAGGATACTGGGGCGCTGGTTATATTGGCCACTGTTTTTTCGACTTCCATCTGTCTTTGATTAATAGCATGTTTTTGTTTTTCTGCCCTTTTCTCTCTCCTAGTTAGTTTTTTAAGTTCGGGGAAACTAGAAATAGGGGTATCCCGAAATGGAGCGACACCCCACCAGTCATCGATAGGGTTGGGTTTTCGTGTTTGGTCTAGTATATCATTAAACCGCTGGTAATCAGTCCCAATGACACATTCTTCGATGAAGTTATCCATGAGTCCCATGGAGAGGAAGTCATGATAGGTGTTCCACTCTACTTCTACCACTTCAAGGGGATACTGAGCTCGGTCCCCATGGATGCAACATATCGTCACCCAGTGTTCCGCAGTAGAATTTACAGACTTGACTATATCTCGACGTATCACTGACTGACTACACCCGGAGTCAATCAAGGACATGACCAATTGTCCGTTTATTCGCAGGGGATATTTAAAAGACGTATCACCTTTCCCTATGCACAGGACTCTCCCTCAAGTAACCCCTATCTCCATTGGTTCTACTCCCTCATGTTTCTTTGGACATCCTCGGGCTATATGGCCCCACTCCCCGCAACTGAAACACTGAGGTTGTTGCATGGGGTTTCTCTCTGTACTCCGGGAGGAGGATCCTGGCTCCTCAGGAGTTCGTCTGGTTGTATATTGGGGAGGAGTTACGGGTAGTTTGCTCAGGGGTCTGGAAGCTGGGATTTTTACATCCACTGATCTGTGATAGGTGCCTGCCAAGTCGACTGCTAGTTCGGTGTCGATTTTAGGGTGCTGTCTGATCCAGTTCCGGGTGCTCGTAGGAAGCGAATCCAGGTATTGTTCTAAAATAATGGCCTTGATGACATCTTCACGGTCGGTCCCTAAGGGTCCCAACCACTTCAGTCCTAGATCTTTCACCCGGTAGTAAAATGTACGTGAATCTTCATTTGGTCCCCATTTACCTTTGCGGAACTTTGTCCTATAATACTCAGTATCATGCCCCACTCGTTCTAATATACTCTTCTTAATCTCGGCATAGGGGGTGGTGCCCCCAGGATTTGCAGCCTGATAAGCGGACTGGAGTGTGCCTGTTAACAGTGGAGCGATATATTGGTCCCATCGAGTTTCAGGCCATTGAGCTGATGAGGCTACTCTTTCAAAGTTCGTAAAAAAGGAGTCGGGATCCTCCCCCTCCTGATATTTCTGTAATACCGAGCTTGGCACATTTGGGTGCTCTTTACTGGCAGCAATTGTATCGGTCAGTTTTTGAAGAGCAGTCTCATGAACTAATTGATTATTGGCCATTATAGTGGCCTGACTTTTCAAGGCAGCTTGAAGAGCCTCCCTGTCTTCTTTAGCCTCCCTTTGTTGTGCCTCCCAGACTAATTGAAGGTGGCGTTGACCCTCTGCCAGTTGTTTTATCATGTCCTCGAGGGTAGGTTTCTCCTCCATGCTTACAATACCTCTGTACGGCCCAGGAGGGGTAAAATATACTCAGGTCTAAAATCCCACTTCTGACACCACTGTGGTAGGGTGTGGTTGTTGGGCTCAGTAGTACAGAGGGCTCGGACTCGGATTGTATGGTTTTATAAGGCCGTAGCCGTGGTTTATTAATTATAATAAAGATATTGGAATAGTAGCTGGTCTTCTCCTTAGTCTTTCTCCGGGGTTCTCTAATTTAGGTGCTGGGTGGTTTGTGCGAGTCCTTAATATTCTTTATTTTTTTCCTTTTAGGTGGCGATCTTCCGACAGCTTCTTCTGGGTTCCCGTGGACCCTCGGTAGAACAAGAAGATATGTCTCGGTAAGTAGAGTGGTAGTTTACTATCTTTATTATCTCGTTAGTACAAGGGGGGGGTGTGTGAGGGAAGGAGCTACAGGAGGTGGTGTTTTGACTGAGGGTGGATCAGGAGGGAGAGCGCAAAAACCGGGCGGTTATTGTGGCTGTGTCAGGGTAGTGATGGGTTGACAAGGTGGTCTGTGGCTCCCGAGTTCCCCGCACCCAAACCAATCTGCCCTGTTCCCTTTCCGCCCTCCCCAGTCTCCTTTTACTCCTTCCACCTCCACCTTACCCCTTTAATGTGGGTGCCCCTGAATAGGCCCCGTACCTTGTGTAGCCACGACCCTCCTGGGTCGTGGCAGGATTCCTCTTCCTTTCATGAGCTCTCTTCAGCTCCAGCGCGTGCACAGGGCTTCTGTTCCTCCGTCCTCCTTTCGGCCGCACTCGGTTCTGCTCCCGTTGTTTCCTCCGTCCTGACGTCTCTATGACGCTCGTCTCTCCACCCTCTGGTACGGCGTTTTTCCTTTTTATGGCATCCTTTTCCATATCCGATGCGGCAACCCGGAAGTCCGGTGCCGATCGGGTGTACGGCCCCCACGCGTCTCCTTGAAGACGCATAATGGAGATGGAGGAGGTACTCTACCGGCGCTAGGACTGCACGTCGGTAGGAGAGGTGGACGACACCCGCCTACACTGTGATAGGTAATTCCCTCTTGGACTGAAAGAGGAATTTGTGTCCACACATAACAAGCCTTCGCATCCATAGTGTCAACATACTCACTCAGCAAGCTATAGAAAACGTTAGTAGACAGCTCCCCTTTTGCATTATTCTCGCCATGCAAATACTTTGCATCCTGCTCAAGCCTGTCCCACGGTGTTAATGTAGCAGTTTCAGAAACTGTAGCATTGTTAGCTTCACTTTCATCTACCAGACGCATTTCCACAAATATAGCTATAATGAATATCACACATACAACAGCCAAAGCAACACCCAAATATTTACAACGCTTATTTCCCTCAACGTCATCTCCGACCTAGGCATGATCTGTAAAGAATCAGAAAGTAAAGTACTACAAACGTAATCAACTAATACGAGGATGGTTAGAAAATTATTTTTCTCTGCGAAGCTAAGCAAAATCTTTCTTCAGCAAGTATTTACAGCTCTCCCATTCACTCAAGGGTCTTAGTCAAATCAGGTTAGCAGCTTGTCACAATCGGGTTTTCAAGTCAATTCAGGTTAACAGTGTCACTTCCGGTAATTTTCATTAGTCTCTTTTTTTCAGGTTTCCCTTTATTCGATTTCAGCTTAACACAGTCCTTTTTATTTATAGCCAACTTCAGGTACCATAATATTGACCTGGAACTTCACAATCAAAACAAAAAGCCAAGAACTCTTGTTGCCACTCAGCTGTCGTTGCATAAGTCCATTCAGGACCTGCGTATCTTCTGTTTGCTATTCTCTTTCTTTTCAATTTGTGGTCACCCTGCAATTCTCCTTCACTCAAATCTTCCTTCCTTGTGGTATCGACCTCTTCCTCTATTGTTTCATTGATGACTACTTTCCCTTTTTTCAGTTTGCGATTCTGGCCACTTATCTCCCTTCAGTATCGGTTTGCTGTTTGGCTTTTCAGGGTGCTGTTCAATGCCTTCCTCTTGTGCTATGGTGTTTTCTCTTAATGGATCTGCAGGTGGGTCAGGAGAAGTCTGAACACCTTGATTAACTTCCACCTCAACTCCTTTGCCTTCTGGGTCTGTCAGGGGTTCAACTTCAAACCTGTATCCGTCTGTTTCTGGGAGAACCTCTCTTTGTGTCGGTTCCCCTGGTGCCTCAGTTGAGATAGGCTCACCGTCACCCTTTGGGATCTTGTTTGCTGTTTGAGTGACCAGGCCATCCTCAATGGGCTCTCCTTCAGTCTCAGTTCCCCTTTGATCACTCTCCGGCCATGAGACTTCCTTTTCTGTAGCTGTTATTTTCAATAACTCAAGTTCCTCATAAGTTGGACACGTCACCTTCTTTGTGTTACTGGCATGGATCCAGTTTGGAATTCCCGGACATTTCACAGCAGTAGTAGTTGTCAGTATCACTTGATACGGCCCCTTCCAACGTGGCTCCAAACACGACTTCCTCACGTGTTTCTTGACAACAACCCAGTCACCGGCTTTCAGATTGTGACCTGGATCATTTATCAGTGGCAGTGTGGTTGCTTCTACCTGGTGAGAGAAAGAGCGGAACACGACAGCCAGACCCTTGCAGTAGTCCAACCATCCGTGATATTCACAAGAGCATTTGCAGGCACTGCGGGGAATCTCATAGTTCGGCCCATGAGAATTTCAAGCGGAGAAAGTCCTGTCTTCTTTTTATTGGGAGTATTTCTCATTGACATTAGCACTAAGTGCAATGCATCTGGCCATTTCAAAGTGGTAGCTGCACACATTTTCGCCATTCTCGACTTCAAGGTACCATTCATCTGCTCCACTAGTCCTGAGGCTTTGGGACGGTAGCTACAATGCAACTTCTGTTCAATGTTCAGTGCGGCACACAAGAGTTTAACCACCTCATTGTTGAAGTGCCTTCCTCTATCTGATTCTAAAGAGATCGGAAACCCGAAACGTGGTATGAACTCCCTAAGCAGCAACTTTACTACTGTGAGACTGTCCTTCCTACGTGCAGGGTAAGCTTCAATCCAGTGACTAAAGATGCACACAATCACCAACACGTACCTCAGACCTCCACACACAGGCATCTCAATAAAATCCATCTGCATCCTGCTAAATGGACCTCCAGCTCTCCCAATGTGGCTCAAATTCACCACAGTCCCTTTCCCCGCATTTATCTGTTGACAGATGATGCACCTGTGACAGACTACTTCTGCTGCTTGTCTGAATTTTTGATTGAACCAGTCGACTTTGAACAACCTGATCATGCCGTCTCTCCCAATATGTGCTTGCCCATGGTAAAACCTTGCAAACTGTGACAAGAGACTGTTTGGCAAAACCATTCACCCTTCATCTGAAACCCACAAATCATCAGGTCTTTGTACATGTTGCATTTTAAGCTAAGAATGGTTCTCCTCTCTGCTGGCACGTCCCTGTAACAATTTTAACTCTTCCATTGTGTCAACCACCCCAATGCATAACCTGTGCATGTCTCATTTTCAGTTTCCGGTAACAATTCCCACTGATCTTTGAACGATATACAGTTCAATGCACAAAACCTTGCGACTTGATCTGCATGTTCGTTTCCCATTGACACAAAGTCTTGTGATTTCACATGAGCGCTGCATTTCACCACGGCAATTTCAAGAGTTAACTGAATCGCTTGAAACAACTCTTTAATTCTTTCATCATTTTTCGCTGGGGAACCAGAAGAGGTCATGAAACCCCTCTGTGACCACAACTTGCCAAAATCATGGACAATTCCAAATCCGTATCTGCTGTCAGTATAGATAGTCACTTTTAGTTTGTCAGCGGCATGGCATGCCCTAGTAAGAGCAACCAATTCAGCCACTTGAGCAGAATACACTCTCTCGAATCAAGATGCTTCCAGGATACCGGTGATTGTACACATAGGGGGTCATTCTGACCCTGGCGGTAAAAGGCAGTTACCGCCGGTCAGAAAGACCGCCAGAACACCGCTGCGGCCGCGGTAACCCGCCAGGGTCATTCTGACCCACAACTGCCAAACCGCCAAAAACCCGACCCCGACTGCAGGCCGCCACATCAGCGGTCAGCGATAAACTGGAGATGACCAAACCTCCACCGTCACGCCAACAGAGATACGCCCATGCCATTACGACCCACGAATCCACGCGGCGGTCTTTCAACCGCGGTATCCCATTGGCGGTACACGCCGCTGCACTCAAAATACACACACATCTACAAAACACTGCGACATTGGACAATTACAAATAGACACACCTGATACACATACAAACACCACTCCCACACAATCAATACGATATAAAACACACACCCACATCACTCACAAACCCCCACAAATCGAAATTCAGAGACAAGGCGCAATACACAGAGAGAGAGCACAGGGAACGCAAACCACAACACACACAGGAACCCAACATCATCCCCCACACTACATCTACGCACAAAACACCACACACCACTACACTCATCACCACAAACACCACCCTACACCTCATCCACACCACCCCATGGCAACCCAAAGACACCCCAGGTTCTCGGACCAAGAACTCAGGGTCATGGTGGAGGAAATAATTAGGGTAGAGCCCCAGCTCTTCGGCACACAGGTGCAGCACACCACAATAGCCAGGAAGGCGGAGCTATGGCAAAGGATCGTCGACAGGGTCAACGCTGTGGGATAGCATCCCAGAAATCGGGAAGACATCCGAAAGCGCTGGAACGACCTACGGGGGAAGGTGCGGACGATGGTGTCAAGACACAACATCGCTGTGCAGAAGACTGGCGGCGGACCCCCACCCACTCCACCCGAATTCACAGTATGGGAGCAAGAGGTCTTGAACATCCTGCATCCTGAGGGCCTCGCTGGAGTAGGCGGAGGAATGGACTCTGGTAAGTCTAATCTCAACTACTTCACCACCCCCAACCACCAGCATGCCAACCCACACCCACACCCTCACCCCCAACCCCCCAGCACATATCCTCCCTGCTAATGTCTCACCAGCACAACCCACCCAAACCAACACCAACCCCTGAATGCCAACACAAACCATGGGCACCCATCACCTAAGCATGACCACTGCACATACCCATCCCCCCCCCCCCCACCACCCTCACAACTCCTCCCACAAGGGAATGCCAGCACTGGGGGACAAGGACACCCACAAATCGCACGCCATGGCACACACAGAAGCAATAACCATACTCTTTTACCCCTGCAGGGCCCGAACGCCAACACACCGGCCCGGAGGGTCCAGAAATGTCCATCCCACCCCCAGAACAGGCCCCCAGTGATGACAGCAGCTCTGTCGACCTAGAACCTGATGACCAGCCCGGACCATCGGGGACCTCTAGACAGTCGGTTCCCCTCAGGCAGCCACAGGCCACAGCAGACCTACCCCCCTCTGGAAACCCCTGCACAGCACCCACCCAGCGGGCCCATGCCTCTGTCTCCAGGACAGGTCAAGCAGCGGTGTGTCTACCACTACAGGGCACCCAGGGCAACCCACCACCCCAACAACAACAGGGACCTGGGGGCAGTGGTAGTGGGCACACCGTCCAGGGGACAGAGGCCCAGGAACAAAGGGGAACAGGGAGGGCTGCTGTGCGACAGAGGGAGGACAGGCCTAGGGAACCCACTGTCCAAGAGGTCCTCACCACCATCATGGGAGCGTACCACCACTCCCAAGAGACGATGGCGACGGTCCTGGCCAGGTTCCAGGAGATCCAGGCCATGCAGGAGGGCCAGTACATGGGGTTCCTGGAAGAACTGCGCAGCATCAGTTCCGCATTGGGCACAATCGTGGTGGCACTCAACCAGATTGTCACCACATTGCGGGACCATGTGGCCCCCCAAAGGGCCCCTGCCACTAGCATGGAGGAAGAACAGCCCACCACCTCCGCCGGCGCTAGTGGTCAGGAGGCCCCGACACAACAGCAACGGGCCACCCGGAGCCCACCCCCTGCAGAACATGAACCACCCCGCAAGAAAGGCCTGAGATCTAGGAAGAAGACAGAGTAGGATGTCAAGACCCCCGCCATGCACGGATCCCCCTGGATGTCATCCCACTGTCCCACTTGTTCACCCTGTCCAACCTTGAACTGCCCCTGCTCCACCTTCCACAGGCATATGGACAATGCACCTGTGCGAACGAGAGTCTGGACATGCCTCCACCATCACCCATCACCCTTTTTGAACTATACACCAATTTTTGCACTTCAATAAACACAATTATTGCACAAAAACCATCTGGAGTCTGCTATTTTTTTTTTAAACCAAATGTATTCGATATAACCAACCAAAAATGTCCAATTACATTGTGATGACAACATACCAGTGTCACACAGCGGTAGTCCATGGGGAAATAAACCAGAGGGCACTCCGTGGGGACCAGATCACTGAAATAGGAAGGCAAATTCACAACTAAGTTATAATACATTGGGGTGAAAGGTCAGACAGTAGAGAGCCAGTACTGTTACAGATATAATGAAATGCAGGAGTAGATTCTTACCTGTGTGTTACTGGAAATACTGCAGTATCACTCTGTCCCTGTTGTCTGTGTCGTCCTCTTCGTCTTCCTCCTCTTCACTCTCCGCAGGCTCCACAGCGGCCACAACACCACCATCTGGACCATCCTCCTGCAGGAAAGGCACCTGGCGTCGCAAAGCCAGGTTGTGAAGCATGCAGCAGGCCACGATGATATGACACACCTTCTTTGGTGAGTACATTAGGGATCCCCCTGTCATATGCAGGCACCTAAACCTGGCCTTCAGGAGGCCGAAGGTCCGCTCGATCACCCTCCTAGTAAGCCCATGGGCCTCATTGTACCGTTCCTCTGCCCTTGTCCTGGGATTCCTCACTGGGGTCAATAGCCAAGGCAGGTTGGGGTAACCAGAGTCACCAATTAGCCACACACGCTGTCTCTGTAGCTGTTCCATCACATAAGGGATGCTGCTATTTCGCATGACGTACGCGTCATGCACTGACCCTGGGAACTTGGCATTTAAATGGGAGATGTACTGGTCAGCCAAACAGACCACCTGGACATTCATCGAATGATAACTTTTTCGGTTCCTGTACACCTGTTCATTGTCTTTTGGGGGGACCAAAGCCACATGGGTACCATCAATGGCACCAATGATATTGGGAATGTGTCCAAGGGCATAGAAATCACCCTTCACTGTAGGCAAGTCACCCACCCCAGGGAAAATTATGTAGCTCCGCATGTATTTCATCAGGGCAGACAACACTCTGGACAATACCCTTGAAAACATAGGCTGAGACATCCCAGATGAAATGGCCACTGTAGTTTGAAATGATCCACTAGCCAAAAAATGGAGTACTGACAGCACCTGCACTAGAGGCGGAATCCCTGTGGGTTGGCGGATGGGTGACATCAGGTCTGGCTCCAGCTGGGCACACAGTTCCTGTATAGTGGCACTGTTGAGTCTGTAGGTGAGTATGACATGTCGTTCTTCCATTGTCGACAGGTCCACCAGCGGTCTGTACACGGGAACATTCCTCCGTCTCCTCGCAAGTCCCAGCGGACGGTGCCTAGGAAGGACAACATGGAGCACAGAGTCAATCAACCCACAGGTAAGTTCCCAGAGCCTGCACAGTACACGAATCTCTCTGGATTGAATGGCTTGTATGATTGTCGATGCAAGGCCTAGCCATGTGTGACGCAGTAGGAATTAAGCCATGTGGGCCCTTGAAATGGCGGCTGCCTGACCTGTGAAGTGTGACAATGTGAAGTGAGGTCATTGCGCTGGCGTGGCACGCCGTGGCGGTAGGTGGTCGAAGACCGCGGCGCAAAGCAGCATTGGTTAACATTGAACCCTATGGGTTTCAGGAGCCAATGACGATGTGCGCCGGCGGTCGCGGGACGCACCGCCGCGGTACGCACCGCCGCGGGCGTGACCGCCATTTTCTCTCTGCTTAATCACACGAGACCTGAGCATCCACAGGAGAGGACCTATACTGCAAGTGCTGCTGTGACCTCGGTCTGGAAGTGACAATGGCTGCTGCGACTGGGGAAAGGGCCCCCGCCTTCAGTTCTGAAGAGTTGGAGAAGCTCATGGACGGGGTCCTCCCCCAGTATGCGCTACTCTACGGTCCTCCAGACCAACAGGTGAGTACACGGGGGCCAATGCATAGTGGGCAATGCCTGTGATGAGTGGGGTAGATGTACGATGGAGGGGAGGGGAGCGAATTACGAATGCATGGCACGACAGATGAGAGCATGTGCCACATGGCAAGTTTGGGGAGGGGGGCCACTCACATCGAGCATGCAGAAAAGTGATGATGTTTCTTTTCCCCCCTGTACATAGGTCAGCGCCCATCAGAAGATCGATATTTGGCGTGCCATCGCCAGGGACGTCCGGCCCCTGGGGGTCCACAACAGACGGGGCACCCACTGCCGCAAGAGGTGGGAGGACATCCGCCGCGGGAGCAGGAAGACCGCCGAGGCTCTGCTGGGGATGGCCTCCCAACCTAGGAGGGGTGCCAGTCGTACCTTGACCCCCCTGATGTCCCGGATCCTGGCGGAGGCCTACCCCGATTTAGATGGGCGCTTGAGGACATCACAGCAGACACAAGGGGGTGAGTACCAGCACATTCAGCTATATTTGCGCGCAGTGGAGGTGCCTGGGTGGGAGAGGAGGGCTGTGGGTATCCCTAGGCCAGGGCGATTTCTGTAGGCTAGGCCCCTCCGTGAGGTATGGTCCTGTGCCCCCGCCCCCCACCTCTGTAGGGTGCCAAGTAACGCTATTCATGGACCTGTGTATTCTGTGTGGGCAGTTGTCGCCCATAGGCTTGTAGGGCATGTCCCAGTGAATGAGTAGTGTACCCCAAGTGCGCAGCGTAGAGCAGGGGGCTTCTGTGTCTGTCCTCTCCGCCAACGGTGTCCCCAATGCATGCACTCAACTTGTCTTTATTTCTCCACCCCCCCCCCATTTTCTTTGTTTTTCTGTGAATGTGTGCATTAGCATCATCAGGCGGAGGAGAAGTGGCATCGGCTCAAGAGGGAGCTGCATCTCACATGGCCCCGGAGGGCCATGCAACGGACTCCGACATGACCAGTGAGACGGAGGGCGAGGGGGGCTCCACCACGGGGACCCGTGCAGACGTCAGTGACACCGACACGTCCTCGGATGGGAGCTCCCTTGCGGTGGCGGCAACATCCATGCCCACCGATACTACAGGTACAGCCGCCACCCAGCGCACCAGCTCCGCCCTCCCAGCAGCCCCTCAGCGTTTGCCCCGTGCCCGCTCACCCAGGAAGGTGGGCATCTCCTTCGCCCCAGGCACCTCAGGCCCTGCCCCAGTCACCCCTGCTGCCCTCAGTGAGGAGGTCATTGACCTCCTGAGGACCATCATTGTTGGGCAGTCTACCCTTTTGAATGCCATCCAGGGTGTGGAGAGGGAGGTGCATCAAAGCAATGCATACCTGGAGGTCCTTCATTCGGGTCAGGCTGCCCAGCAGCGATCGTTCAACGCTCTGGCCTCAGCACTGACGGCAGCGATTGTCCCTGTCTCCAGCCTCCCTCTTCTAACTCCCTCCACCCAGTCCCACTCCCCTGTTCCTCTGCCTATCCCATCCACACCTACAGACCAGCCTGCACACACCTCAACACCCAAGGGAAGCTCATCCAGACATAAGCACCACAGAACACACAACCATTCACACAAGCAACATACAGATGCAGACATGCCAACAGCCACTACCTCCTCTGTGTCCCCCACCTCCTCGTCTCCCTCCTCCCTCCCTGTGACGTCTACACTCACACCTGCATGCACACCACCATCAGCCAGTACACCCATCACCAGCACACCCTCCAGACCAGTCCGCACACCTGCAGTCACCACCCCCACTGCCATGTACACGTCCCCTGTGTCCTCTCCCAGTGTGTCTGTCACCCCCGCTTCCAACCCACACAAACGCAGGCAGGCACCCAACCAACAGCCATCCACCTCACGTCAGCCTCCAGCCCAAGCACCTGCACCCAAAGACACCAGACTTGACTCTCCTACAACCACATCCTCTTCCTCCACTGCCATACCCACTCCAGCTATCCTTCCCATTGCTCCTAAAAAACTATTCCTCTCTAAAGTGGACCTCTTTTCCTCACCTGACCGACCCCCTCCATCTTGTAAGAGTTCCAAAAACACCTCAGCCACCACCAGCCCAGCAACTCCCAAGAACGTTGTGCTTGGTTTTTGGAGTCCGCCCCTTCCTTGGGCAGGGACATCGGCCAGCAGCAAAGGCACAGCCAGCCCCCCCCTGGGAAGAGGAGCAAAAAACTGAAGGGCAGGCGCGACAGGCCTGATACGCCTGCCCCCACGGAGGGTAGCCTTGCACCGTCACCTGCCACATCGGGTAAGGGAGCCAAGGGCCACGGAGAGTCTGCCAAGGAGGGCAAGGGCAGCAAAGCGCAAAAGGCAGGGAGCAGCCGACCTGGCCATGAGGGCCCCACCAGCCCCATTCCGGGGGTATCGGAGGAGACCCAGGGCCCCAGGACTCCATCACAGGAGGGCCCCGCAACGGAAAGGTCCGATGCTGACTGAGAGGAAGTATTGGCCAGGTGTGGTTCACTCGAAACACAAGACAGGCACCGCTGAACAGGGCCCCGCCGTGAGAAGCACCGCTGAACAGGGCCCGCAGTGAAAAGCACCGCTGAACAGGGGCCCGCCGTAAGAAGCACCGCTGAACAGGGCCCCGCCGTGAGAAGCACCGCTGAACAGGGCCCCGCCGTGAGGAGCACCGCTGAACAGGGCCCCGCCGTGAGAAGCACCGCTGAACAGGGCCCCGCCGTGAGAAGCACCGCTGAACAGGGCCCCGCCGTGAGGAGCACCGCTGAACAGGGCCCGCCAAGACAGGCACCGCTGAACAGGGCCCTCCTGTCAAGCACCGCTCCGCTGGGCCCTCCTGTCAAGCACCGCTCCGCTGGGCCCTCCTGTCAGGCACCGCTCCGCTGGGCCCTCCTGTCAAGCACCGCTCCGCTGGGCCCTCATCTCAAGCACCGCTCCGCTGGGCCCTCCTGTCAAGCACCGCTCCGCTGGGCCCTCCTGTCAAGCACCGCTCCGCTGGGCCCTCATCTCAAGCACCGCTCTGCTGGGCCCTCCTGTCCAGCACCGCTGGCCCATTGGCAGGCCCGGTTCTGTGTCGGGCAGGGCTTCACGATGCACTCTGCCCACCATGCCTCCTCCATGACCAGTGGACTCTGTAATCCACCTGATGGACTGTGGCTTTGCACCCCCCAGGATGGCACAGTGGGCAATCCACCCACTGTAGAGACTTGAGAGACTGTGGCTTTGCACTCCCCAGGATGGCACAGTGGGCATGGAGGCCCTTCCTGGATCTGGCGTCGTGGACTCATGTGGCTGAGGTGCCCCCCCTTCCCTTTCCCCTGAGGTGCCAGTATTTTATTTTTGTGATGCCCCAGCAGTGCTCTCTCCAATGGACTCGATCTCGTGTGTGGGATTTGCCCATGTGTTGCTGCACATTGGCCCACGGACATTTGAACTTTGCAAAACTGTGCCGGACTTTTGCTACTTGTATATATATACTGTAGTTATAGATGTGTAATAATTCTTTATATATTGCTAAGTTCGCTATACTTAATTATTGCTATAATATAGTTCTATTTTTACAATCATTGCCTTTTGTCTTTGCATTTTTGTTTTGGGGGTTTGGGGGTGTCCCTCTGACTTTTTAATCTGCATTGGTGTGTAGGTATTTCGGTGGGGGTGAGGGTGGGGGTGGGTGTGTGGCGTATGTGTGTGCCCGTAACCTTTTCTCCTCCCCCCTCCCCTGTGTCGTAGGTGCAGTACTCACCGTTGTCGTCTACGGCGACGTTCGTGATCCTGGAAGAAGAGCAGGAAGGCAATGGCTGGGAGGATGTGGAGTTCCGGTTCCATGCTGTCCCGATTCCGCGTGGAGTGTGTCGAGGTGAGCGTTTTCCATTGGAAATGTCTGTTTCTGCCGTGTTTTTATCGGCGGGGCTCCCGCCCCGGAAAAGGTGGCGGATTGGTGAGTCGTGATAGGGTGGGCGGTACATTGTCTGCCGCCTGGCTGTTGGCGGTGACCGCCGCGCTGTTTGTAGTATTAAAGCGGTGGCCTGTGTTGGCGGTTCCCGCCAGGGTCAGAATTCCATTTTTTGTACCGCCAGCCTGTTGGCGGGTTGGCCGCCGCTTTAACACTGACCGCCAGGGTCAGAATGACCCCCATATTGTATCCGGCCCTTAGTACTACCACTGAGTCCCTCAGGCATGAACCATCAACAAAGATAAATGTTAGAAATTGGGTTTTTGGTTGGCAGTCAGGTTGCCCTCTGTCCAAGCAAGAACCCTCACTCTAGTCAGGGTAAGTCACACACAATCCAAAATCAGCCTGTGCCCACCCTCTGGTAGCTTGGCACGAGCAGTCAGGCTTAACTTAGAAGGCAATGTGTAAAGCATTTGTGCAATAAATCATACAATACCATAATATAACACCACAAAAATACACCACACAGGGGGTCATTCTGACCCCGGCCGGTGGCGGAAGCCGCCGGCCTGGCTGGGACCGCCAGAAGACTGTACCACGGTCAAAAGACCGCGGCGGTCATTCTGGGTTTCCCACTGGGCTGGCGGGCGACCGCCAAAAGGCCGCCCGCCAGCCCAGTGGGAAACACCCTTCAACGATGAAGCCGGCTCCGAATGGAGCCGGCGGAGTGGAAGGGGTGCGACGGGTGCAGTAGCACCCGTCGCGAATTTCAGTGTCTGCTAAGCAGACACTGAAATTCAAAGTGGGGCCCTCTTACGGGGGCCCCTGCAGTGCCCATGCCATTGGCATGGGCACTGCAGGGGCCCCCAGGGGCCCCACGACACCCCATACCGCCATCCTGTTCCTGGCGGGCGAAACCGCCAGGAACAGGATGGCGGTATGGGGGTCGGAATCCACATGGCGGCGCAGCAAGCTGCGCCGCCATGGAGGATTCCCATGGGCAGCGGAAAGTCGGCGGTACAACGCCGACTTTCCATTTCTGGCCGCGGCTGTACCGCCGCGGTCAGAATGCCCAAAGGAGCACCGCCAGCCAGCCGGAATGACCCCCAGAGTGTTTAGAAAAATCTATAATATTTATCTGGGTATTTGCAGGTCAAAACGATCAAAGATGCAATATGAATTCGTAAAGATATCACTGAAAAGTGGTATATAGGCCCTCATTCTGACCTTGGCGGGCGGCGGAGGCCGCCCGCCAAAGTCCCGCCGTCAGGTTACCGTTCCGCGGTCGAAAGACCGCGGCGGTAATTCTGACTTTCCCGCTGGGCTGGCGGGCGGTCGCCTTCAGACCGCCAGCCAGCCCAGCGGGAAAGAGGCTTCCACGATGAAGCCGGCTCGGAATCGAGCCGGCGGAGTGGAAGCTGTGCGACGGGTGCAGTTGCACCCGTCGCGTATTTCACTGTCTGCGCAGCAGACAGTGAAATACATGTAGGGGCCCTCTTACGGGGGCCCCTGCAATGCCCATGCCAGTGGCATGGGCACTGCAGGGGCCCCCAGGGGCCCCGCGACCCCCCCTACCGCCATCCGGATCTCGGCGGTCCGACCGCCGGGATCTGGATGGCGGTAGGGGGGGTCGGAATCCCCACGGCGGTGCAGCAAGCTGCGCCGCCGCAGAGGATTCAATGGGGCCGCGGTACACTGGCGGGACCCTGCCAGTGGTGCCGGTCCGACCGCGGCTTTACCGCCGCGGTCGGAATCCCCATTGGAGCACCGCCGGCCTGTCGGCGGTGCTCCCGCGGTCCTCCGCCCTGGCGGTCAAAGACCGCCAGGGTCAGAATGACCACCATAGTGTCTTACCGCCACCTTACCGCCGGCCGCCAGGGTCGTAATGACCCCCAAAGTCTCTTTGAAGCACAAAGTACCTGGTTTCTGGTGGAAAATCTCCGCAAAGGGCCGCAGAAGAAGAGATACATGGAAAAATAGTGTGTGCGTCGATTTCTCCCCAGCACACACAGACTTGCGTCGTTATTTTTCACGCGGGGAAGTCGTGCTTCGTTTTCCGGTGCGCGGACAGTCGCCTTCTATGGGTCGCGTGGATTACCAGATGTCCCGGGTCTGTGTGTGGATTCTCCTGCTTGTTTTCTGGCTGCGTGTCGTTCTGCGGGGCTGTGCGTCGAAGTTTCGCTCTCACGGCAGGCGTTGCGTCGATTTCTCCTCTGGAAGTCGGACGGCGTTGTCCTTGTGAGGCCGTGAGTCAAAGTTCCGGTCATCCCGAAGGCGTCGCGTCGATCAGCATCGGTGTGCAGCGTTTTTCTCGCCGCAGAACAAGCTGTGCATCGAAAATTTCAGCGTACGAAGCATCCAAGTGAAAGAGAGAAGTCTTTTTGGTCCTGAGACTTCAGGGAACAGGAGGCAAGCTCTATACAAGCCCTTGGAGAGCACTTTTACAGCCAGACAAGAGTTCAGCAAGGCAGCAGGCCAACAGCAAGGCAGCAGTCCTTTGTAGAAAAGCAGACAGGTGAGGCCTTTGAGCAGCCAGGCAGTTCATCTTGGCAGGATGTAGTTTCTGGTTCAGGTTTCTTCTCCAGCAAGTGTCTGATGAGGTAAGGCAGACGCCCTGTTTTATACTAAGTTGTGCCTTTGAAGTGGGGGTGACTTCAAAGAGTGTCTAAGAAATGCACCAAGCCCCCTTTCAGTTCAAATCCTTTCTGCCAGATTCCCAGTAGGGGGTGTGGCAGTCCTTTGTGTGAGGGCAGGCCCTCCACCCTCCCAGCCCAGGAAGACCCATTCAAAATGCAGATGTATGCAAGTGAGGCTGAGTACCCTGTGTTTGGGGTGTGTCTGAGTGAATGCACAAGGAACTGTCAACTAAACCTAGCCAGACGTGGATTGAAGGGCACAAAAAGATTTAAGTGCAAAGAAATGCTCACTTTCTAAAAGTGGCATTTCTAGAATAGTAATATTAAATCCGACTTCACCAATCAGCAGGATTTTATATTACCATTCTGGCCCTACTAAATATGACCTTCCTGCTCCTTTCAGATCAGCAGCTGCCACTTCAACAGTGTATGAGGGCAGCCCCAATGTTAGCCTATGAAGGGAGCAGGCCTCACAGTAGTGTAAAAACGAATTTAGGAGTTTTACACTACCAGGACATATAACTACACAGGTATATGTCCTGCCTTTTACCCACACATAGGGGTTACCTAGGGCACACATTAGGGGTGACTTATATGTAGAAAAAGGGGAGTTCTAGGCTTGGCAAGTACTTTTAAATGCCAAGTCGAAGTGACAGTGAAACTGCACACACAGGCCTTGCAATGGCAGGCCTGAGACAAGGTTAAGGGGCTACTGAAGTGGGTGGCACAACCAGTGCTGCAGGCCCACTAGTAGCATTTAATCTACAGGCCCTAGGCACATATAGTGCACTCTACTAGGGACTTATAAGTAAATTAAATAGCCAATCATGGATAAACCAATCAATAGTACAATTTACACAGAGAGCATATGCACTTTAGCACTGGTTAGCAGTGGTAAAGTGGCCAGAGGTCAAAAGCCAACAACAACAGGTCAGAAAAAAATAGGAGGAAGGAGGCAAAAAGTTTGGGGATGACCCTGTCAAAAAGCCAGGTCCAACATGACCCACTACCAGCCTAAAGCCAGGGGAGAACAATCACTATCCTGATGTACTTCCCTGTTTGAGGCGACAGAACAAGGACCCAGGCCCACAACAGCAGGGGCATGCCCAGTTCTTCGCCTTCCTGACTCCAATTGGATCCCTCTGTCCATACTCTCAGGGCCCACTAAGCCAACCCATGGGAAACCTTTCTCCTTACCTGCGGATCCCATCTGTGCAGCACCTAACCTTACTTTGCTCACAGATGTATCCCAGGAGCAGGATAGTACCACCAGGACCAACACAGTGGTGTTGCCCACTCTACCCCCGGGGTGGGACACTTGTCCCCTCCCCAGGGATAACTCTGTCCACCCGGACAGCAAGCCACAGTGGTTACTGACAGCTGCCAGGGATGAGACCCAGGCCCCAGGCCTCTCAAAGCTCTCCCACCACTGTGGCTGTGAAGAGTGGGGGGCGGTAGCCCCAGGTGCTGGGCACCCTTTAACCACTCTCCCTTCCACCAGGTCAGGGATGACAGCCAGAACCTGGTCCTCCCCTATGGGGCTCTGTACCCTCCCGCCTGGAGCGGTACCCCCAGAGTCCAACATGGTCAGGGTGCTTTTAGATGTCGCCCTGTACCATTCCTCCACCAGTGCAGGGCTGTTAACCTGCAACTGGCCCTCCAACCTGGGGTCTGTACCTTCAGGTTGGACTAGGGTGCCCCATCCCCCTGCCCTCCCTTCTGGGGTCCAGTACCCTCCAACTAGGAGTGGCCTCCTCAGAAGACAACATGGTAGGGGCACTGTTATCAGTAGCCCCTCCCTCCAGGTCCGGGAGGACACCCTGAACCTGGCCAGGGTCTGTACCCTCAGACTGGATTTCTGCCTGGCAAACCAGGACTTTCTGGGGGGCACACCTACCCCTCACCAGGTCAGAGTTTAACCTCTGAACCTGGTTCTCCAACCCAGGATCACCACCCTGAGGTTGGGCAATTGCCTGGCACACCAGGACTTTCCGGGGAGCACACCTACCCCCCACCGGGTCAGAGTTTAACCTCTGAACCGGGTTCTCCAACCCAGGGTCACCACCCTGAAGTTGAACAATTGCCTGGCACGCCAGGACTTCCTGGGGGGGCACACCTACCCCCCACAGGGTCAGAGTTTAACCTCTGAGCCTGGTTAGCCAACCCAGAGTCACCACCCTGATGTTGGACAATTGCCTGGCACACCAGGACTTTCTGGGAGGCACACCTACCTGCCACCAGGTCAGAGTTTAACCTCTGAACCTGGGTATCCAACCCAGAGTCACCACCCTGAGGTTGAACCATTGCCTGGCATACCAGGACTTTCTGGGGGGCACACCTACCCTCCACCAGGTCAGAGTTTAACCTCTGAACCCGGTGATCCAACCCTGAGTCACCACCCTGAGGTTGAACCATTGCCTGGCATGCCAGGACTTCCTGGGGGGCACACTCACCCCCCACAAGGGACACACCGTCCCCAAGGGCCACACAAAAGTCTGGTTGGCGCCGGTCTCCTGACCTCTGCCCATCCGACAGAGTCTGGATCTTCCCCCAAATCAGAAACGGTTTCACCTGGGTCATTCCTGGGGGGCTCTGCTCTCAGAGCTAACGCCTGACTCTCCAGGTCCTCCACTGGGGTCCCAACCCCCTCTCAACCCTCTGTCTGGACTTCTGCACCCCCTCACTAGGAGTGGTACTGCCAGACACCAGAACTGTTGGGATGCTGGCTACAGTCACCCCTCCAAGTTCTTCTGACACTGCGGGGCTTCCCTCAACAGGTGGCCCTATGGTACAGGCTAGGCTCTGGGACCTATCTGGGACACTACAATCCTCTCCCACCTCACTTGGGGGGGAAGCACCTAGACCACTCCCTTCAGGAGCACCCCCAAATGCCTCTTCCGACTCTCTGGTACTCACCCAGAAGTCTGCCTCCATTGTAAGCTTTCTGGGGTCAGAGAACTCACACTCCACCGGGTGTTGGCGTAACTCTGGAAAATAAGGACCAGACATATGCTCTCTAGCAATTACATCACTCTGCCCTTTGCATGTATTAACCACATTACCCTTCACCCAACCATCCAGTAACTCAGCCTTGGAAAAGCACTCTATCTCACCCTCCTGAGACTGGTGAGACAGTATCTGACTGTCCCTGACACTCAACCCATACTTTTCTGGGATTTCTTTACACTCTATATCCAGGACGTCCACCAGGGGGGAATCCTTTTCTCTGTCGCTCTCTGCTACAGCCAGTAAAGTGTCCTTCCCCCCAGTAGGAATATGACTCCCTGTGCCAGTTCCCCAATCCTTCTCAGGGACCCTGTGCATAACGGGAACTACCTCATACCCTTGAACCACCTGGGGTGTGTCAACTCCCTTCTTCAAGTTGGGCACCACATCTCTGGGCTTGTGCCCTTCTTCAGAAGTACTGGATGCAAGATTTTTGCTGCCAGCATCTGAACTGGACTCAGCCCTTCCGGCCTCCAGTTTCAGCTCTTCACAGCTCAGCTCTTGAGCTGCAATCCTTTCTTTTTCCAGGGCTAAGAGACTTTTTGCCTCAACCCTTTCAAGATACTCCTCTAACTGTTGCTCCTGCCGCTTTTGAGCTAGGAGCCATTCACCTTTCTCTGGTTCTCCTTCCTCATCTGAGTAGTCTTCCTCCTCATGTGAGCAGTCCTCCTCCTCTTCTGAGGGGTACTTAGATTTGGTTTCTTGCTGCCTCTCTCTCTGCCCATCTTTCTTCACCCCCAGACTATGTAGGTATCTAGCAGTTCCATCTTAGTAGATATCCTTGATACTGGAAGGCCCCATTTTTTGCAAAGCCTCCTTAGGTCAGCCTTAGTGAGGTGGTCAGTAGGCACAAAGTATGACACACGGTAGATACCCATTCTCAATCTGATAAGGTATCACAGGCAAAAACCAAAATCCAAAGTCCAAAATATCAATAGTATATCCAGGAGGACATCAAAGAACCAAAAGCAAAAAGATGAAAAATCAAGTTGACCTTCAACTGTGGGTAGGTAGTGAAATACTTAGCTACTGCATGTCACTGCACAAACACAAGTCCTATCCTCACCGCTGATCACCAATGTTAGAAATGGGGTTTTTGGTTGGCAGTCATGTTGCCCTCTGTCCAAGCAAGAACCCTCACTCTAGTCAGGGTAAGTCACACACAATCCAAAATCAGCCTGTGCCCACCCTCTGGTAGCTTGGCACGAGCAGTCAGGCTTAACTAGAAGGCAATGTGTAAAGCATTTGTGCAATAAATCATACAATACCATAATATAACACCACAAAAATACACCACACAGTGTTTAGAAAAATATATAATATTTACTCGGGTATTTGCAGGTCAAAACGATCAAAGATGCAATATGAATTTGTAAAGATATCACTGAAAAGTGATATATAGGGGGTCATTCTGACCCTGGCGGCCGGTGACTGCCAGGGTCACCGACCACGGGAGCACCGCCAACAGGCTGGCGGTGCTCCCGAGGGCATTCTGACCGCGGCGGTTCAGCCGCGGCCAGAAAGGGTAAACCGGCGGTCTCCCGCCGGTTTACCACTGCCCTTTTGAATCCTCCATGGCTGCGGAGCGCGCTCCGCAGCCATGGGGATTCTGACACCCCCTACCGCCATCCTGTTCCTGGCGGGTCTCCCGCCAGGAACAGGATGGCGGTAGGGGGTGCCGCGGGGCCCCTGGGCATGGGCACGGCACGGCATGGGCACTGCAGGGGCCCCCGGTTGAGGGCCCCGCAAAGTATTTCAGTGTCTGCTAAGCAGACACTGAAATACGCGACGGGTGCAACTGCACCCGTCGCACCCCTGCAACTACGCCGGCTCAATTCTGAGCCGGCGTCCTCGTTGCAGGGGCATTTCCTCTGGGCCGGCGGGCGCTCTTTTGGAGAGCGCCCACCGGCCCAGAGGAAATGTCTGAATGGCCGCCGCGGTCTTTTGACCGCGGTGCGGTCATTCAGCGGCGGTACCTTGGCGGACGGCCTCCGCCGTCCGCCAAGGTCAAAATGACCCCCATAGTGTCTTAAGTCTTTAAAAAGCAAACAAAGGGGGTCATTACAACCTCGGCGATCTTGCAAAAAGACCGCAGAGGCTGCGGGAGACAGAATACTGCCATTGCTGGCGGTATTCCTGGCTCCCTGTTATGACATTTCCGTTGGGCCAGCGGACGGTAACAGTCCCAGCGGAAATGTCACATCAACATTGCTGCTGGCTCGTAATAGAGCCGGCGGCAATGCTGATGTGCAGCGGGTGCAGTAGCACCCATCGCGCATTTCACTGCCCGAAATTAGGGCAGTGAAATGCGCGACAGGGCTATGCCTGGGGGGCCCTGCACTGTCCATGCCAAGTGCATGGGCAGTGCAGGGGCCCCCAGGGGCACCCCAAGTCCCCTTACCGCCAGCCTTTCCATGGCGGTGTTTACCGCCACGGACAGGCTAGCGGTCGGGGACTCATAATCACCAGGGCAGCGGTGCTTGCACCGCTGCCCTGGGGATTATGACCGCCAAGCGGAAGCCTGGCGGTATGTTGGAGGGGCCGGCGGTATGGTCGTGGCTATTACGCCACGGTCATAATTGCTGGCGGAACACCGCCAGCCTGTTGGCGGTGTTACCGCCACCTTACCGCCGGCCGCCAGGGTCGTAATGACCCCCAAAGTCTCTTTCAAGCACAAAGTACCTGGTTTCTGGTGGAAAATCTCCGCAAAGGGCCACAGAAGAAGACATACGTGGAAAAATAGTGTGTGTGTCGATTTCTCCCCAGCACACACAGACTTGCGTCGTTATTTTTCACGCGGGGAAGTCGGCCGTCGTTTTCCGGTGCGCGGACAGTCTCTTTCTATGGGTCGCGGGGATTACCAGATGTCCCGGGTCTGTGCGGGGATTCTCCTGCTTGTTTTCCGGCTGCGCGTCGTTCCGCGGGGCTGTGCGTCGAAGTTTCGCTCTCATGGCAGGCGTCACGTCGATTTCTCCTCTGGAAGTCTGGCGGCGTTGTCCTTGTGAGGCCGTGCATCGAAGTTCCGGTCGTCCCCAAGGTGTTGCGTCGATCAGCGTCGGTGTGCAGCGTTTTTCTTGCCGCGGAACAAGCTGTGCGTCGAAAATGTTGGCGCACGAAGCATCCAAGTGAAAGAGAGAAGTCTTTTTGGTCCTGAGACTTCAGGGAACAGGAGGCAAGCTCTATCCAAGCCCTTGGAGAGCACTTTTACAGCCAGACAAGAGTTAAGCAAAGCAGCAGGCCAACAGCAAGGCAGCAGTCCTTTGTAGAAAAGTAGACAGGTGAGACCTTTGAGCAGCCAGGCAGTTCTTCTTGGCAGGATGTAGTTTCTGGTTCAGGTTTCTTCTCCAGCAAGTGTCTGATGAGGTAGGGCAGAGGCCCTGTTTTATACTAAGTTGTGCCATTGAAGTGGGGGTGACTTCAAAGAGTGTCTAAGAAAGGCACCAAGCCCCCTTTCAGTTCATTCCTGTCTGCCAGAGTCCCAGTAGGGGGTGTGGCAGTCCTTTGTGTGAGGGCAGGCCCTCCACCCTCCCAGCCCAGGAAGACCCATTCAAAATGCAGATGTATGCAAGTGAGGCTGAGTACCCTGTGTTGGGGTGTGTCTGAGTGAATGCACAAGGAGCTGTCAACGAAACCTAGCCAGACGTGGATTGAAGGGCAAAACAAGATTTAAGTGCAAAGAACTGCTCAATTTCTAAAAGTAGCATTTCTAAAATAGTAATATTAAATGCAACTTCACCAGTCAGCAGGATTTTGTATTACCATTCTGCCGATACTAAATATGACCTTCCTACTCCTTTCAGATCAGCAGCTGCCACTTCAACCGTGTATGAGGGCAGCCCCAATGTTAGCCTATGAAGGGAGCAGGCCTCACAGTAGTGTAAAAACGAATTTAGGAGTTTGACACTACCAGGACATATAACTACACAGGTACATGTCCTGCCTTTTACCCACACAGCACCCTGCTCTAGGGGTTACCTAGGGCACACATTAGGGGTGACTTATATGTAGAAAAAGGGGAGTTCTAGGCTTGGCAAGTACTTTTAAATGCCAAGTCGAAGTGACAGTGATACTGCACACACAGGCCTTGCAATGGCAGGCCTGAGACAAGGTTAAGGGGCCACTGAAGTGGGTGGCACAACCAGTGCTGCAGGCCCACTAGTAGCATTTAATCTACAGGCCCTAGGCACATATAGTTCACTCTACTAGGGACTTATAAGTAAATTAAATAGCCAATCATGGATAAACCAATCAATAGTACAATTTACACAGAGAACATGTGCACTTTAGCACTGGTTAGCAGTGGTAAAGTGCCCAGAGGTCAAAAGCCAACAACAACAGGTCAGAAAAAAATAGGAGGAAGGAGGCAAAAAGTTTGGGGATGACCCTGTCAAAAAGCCAGGTCCAACAATAATGTAATCATTTTCTTCCAATTGAGTATCTTTAATGTCAGGTCTTGGTTTGGTGCACAGTTCTGTTACCTCAAGATAATCATGTTCTACTTCCTCAGCATCATCAACATTTGTATTTCCATTGGGAAGCAAAGTTGCTGGGTTTAACACAGTACATCATTTGAGTGACACATTTGGTGACCCCAGTATAATTGTCTCATACTTGGTCAACCTAGCATTTGTCATGTGCTGGGTCTTAGTTCGGGTCAATAGTATTTCAACTGAATATGGGACCATTACTGTCAAGGGATGTCCCATCACTATGCCTTCACACTGAGTAAGGCTTTGACCAACTGCTGCAACTGCACGCAGACAACCCGGTAAGGCTGCTGCGACGGGGTCCAAAGTAGCTGAAAAATATGCTACTGGGGGGTTTGCACCTCCACGGACCTGTGTCAGGACAGACAGAGAACAAGCATCACGTTCATGACAAAACAGTACAAAAGGCTTTGTGTAGTCAGGCATACCTAAAGCTGGAGCCCTGCACATGCACTCTCTTAGTTCAATGCCGGGCCATCCTTAACCTCCTTGACAGTCAACCTCACCAAATGTTTAGAGATAATTGAGAAGTTGTGAATCCACTGGCGACAGTAGCCCACCATTCCCAAAAACATCCTCATGTCTCTTTTAGATGTCGGGGGACTCATCTGTAATATGGCTGTCACTCTTTCTTTGGCTATTCTCCTTGACCCCTTTTCAATCAGGTGGCCTAAGTACTTCACCTCTGTCTGACAGTACTGTAGCTTCCTTGGGGACACTTTATGTCCGTTCTTTCCCAAATGATTCAGTACGGCAATAGTATCATACCTGCAGTCATCTTTAGTTTTGGATGCAATCAGCAAGTCATCAATGTACTGTACTAGAGTCAAATTAAAAGGCAGTTCCAATGATTCCAAATCCTTCTTCAATATCTGATTGAAGATGGAAGGTGATTCTGAAAACCCTTGAGGAATCCGACACCAACTGTAAACCTTGTCCAAGAATTTGAAACTGAAGAGAAATTGGCTGTCCTCGTGAAGAGGCACAGAAAAGAACGCTTGAGACAAGTCCATAACCGTGAACCACTCTGCATCACATGGAGCCTGAAACATGATCACGGCTGGATTTGGCACTATGGGGCAACATTTTACCAGTATCTCGTTAATTTTTCTCAGGTCTTGGACAATTCAAACTTTCCCACAAGGCTTTCTCAGTCCCATTATTGGTGAATTACATGGGCTGCTCATCACTTCTTTTAAGACCCCTTGCTTCACAAAGTCTGCAATTATCTGCGTCACTTGTATGAGGACGTCTAGTGCCATGTGGTACTGCGGTACCTGGGGAAACACGGCCTTTGGCTTCACATCTACTTTGACTGGTTCTACTCCTTTGATCTGTTCCACTTCCTTTCCTGTCAAGTCCCACACCTTCTCTGTCACTGTTCCATGTAATTCTGTTGGCAAATCGGTCACTGTGAACATCGGGAAGAAGCTTATCAAAGGGTACTCCTCATCTGTGGTCTCCATCTTCGGCTCTGAGATCTGACCATCGTCTCCTTCATCATCACTGTTTGTCTGCACCTCAATTCCTTCATTGGAACAGGTGATTGAACACCTTGTCTTACACAGCAAGTCTCTTCCCAGTAGGGATACAGGACTTGAATCACAGACTACAAACCAGTGTAATCCCTGGAAGGTACCAATCTCAACTTGGACCGGATCTGTAATTGGATTTGTCAAGAGCTGATTTGCTACTCCTACCACCTTTATGGTTCGCCCCGAAAGCGGCAATTTTGGAACCTCTGCACTTCTGACTGTAGAGTGTGTAGCTCCTGTGTCAACCAGGAATGAAACCTTGTGACCCATCACCTTTCCCTGCACATAAGGTCCTCTCTGATCTACTTCTAGGGACGCTGCAAGCCTGCATTCCTCACTATCTGAACAATTATCCGACCATTCATTGTTTATTCCATTCTCACCACGCAATGGGAACTGTTGTACTGTATTAGTTTGACTCATTGTTTGGCCTGTGACCTGTTGAGGAAGCATCATCTGTTGCTGTCCTATCAGAGCTAAAGGCAACTGCATTTGCTGTCTAGGTACCATGGGAATCTGCTGTTGTATGTGCTGCAACTGCACTGGCTGAACACGTAGCATTTGCATTTGTTGCATAGGCTGGAGACCCTGCATCTGAACCATATTATTCTGGAAGTTCGGATTTGGACCCCTCATTCTTGGACCCCTCACATTTTGAAATGTACTGACATCATTGCTTTGTTGAACAACACCATCCTGCACCATCATTGGGCACTCCCGCTTCCAGTGTCCCACGCCCCCGCACGCATGGCGACATCTTTTTCATCCCTTGCACATCTTTTTGAACCACAACAGTATTCAAGTCTGGACCAGGGTTCCCAAAACCTCCCCGGCCTTTGCCTCTTGTTTGCTGCTGGAACATTCCGTTCCCCTGAGGCTGCTGCTGTACCATCTGCTGTACTCCATTTCCTTGCATCTCTCCCTGAGCTGCCTTAATTTGCATCACCATCACCTTCTCTTTCAGCTTTCTCTGCTTCAATTCAATCTCATCGCTACAGTATTTCGCATACTGCAACCCTTCATCAATCGGTTTCGCTTGTCAACAGATCAAATGATTCTTAATCATCTGGCTTATCTCTGGCCTCAATCCTTCAACGAACCTGAACACAAGGTGATTCATGTCTTTTGGTTCTATGACCTCCGTGCCACTATAGTGTTTGAATGCCTTTAACGACCTCTCATAGTAAGCATGTATCGACTCCTTGCCTTCTTGTGCTGTTTGATCAATTTTCTGCCAATCAATATTCTGCGGTGACACCTTCTGCTTCAAAAACTCAATCACCTTATAGTAGTATTTCATCACCTCAGGAGACGGTGCTCCTGTAGCCCTGTCCCTTGCCGGTTCCGTCGTCAGCCAATCCACACTCCTCTTGCACTCAAGCCACAAGTCAGCTGGGACTATAATCTCAAACAATGTATTCAAGTCTTTCCAGAGACACTTTGCAAGCTTCACAAACCTATCCATTTGCTGATACCACTCTATTGGCTTTTCCCTCAACCTGGGATAATCATTTGTGAATGACAAAATGTCTCCCCTAGACCAGGGTACATGGACTAGGACCCCTCCAGCTGTTTCTCTCATTGGTAACATCTTTATTGTTCCCGTGTCTGGCGCAGCCTACGTCTGCTGCGGTTCCAGGCAGTCACTTTTCCTCTTATCTCTTTTCTTCACCCATCTGCCTGCCCACTTCTCTAAGGCTCCCCAAACTTGGGCACTCTGTAGTATCTCTTTGAGGTGTGCCTTCATTCCAGTGGATCTCATGTGACCAAAATCTTTAGGTGCGAAGTCTAACCTATAACTCCTCTTCAGATGCTTAGTATTGTCTAAGTCTATACTGTATTTATCTGCCACATTCACTAACCTCTGATGCACCTTACTCACCTCTTTGGTTATTTTCGGGCACAGGTACCTCAGTTCTGCCTCAGTGTATGATTCAAATCTGTTCACTCCCATAGTCCCTTCAACTAGCTCTGCTGCTTCCACACCCAAGCTCACACAATTCAGGTATTCCTCTCCCTCTGACTGACCGCTCTGCTGTCGCCGGAGTAGTCTGTGGAGTGTTAAGCTTTTCCAGCCATTTGTTCAATTGTTGTGCTGTCAAACCTTGCAACGAGATATTTCCTGCCTGCACCATCGGTGATTGTGACGTGTTTGCACTCATTACCTGTGGGGTTAGTAGACCCAAACCTGCTTGTCTCATGGTCTCTAAAGGAACCCCAATCGGACTGAAGTCCAACAAAGATCTGGATCTCTCAACTGTCTGTTCTCCCGGTGTCATCCCTTGGGAACTTTCCGTGAACCCTCCTCTTATCACCTCTTGAGTCATTACTCCTTGATCGCATACAATAGGCTTGGCCTGCGCATATAACGGTACTGGCGGACCAACGGTAATCGGCAATGATATAGCGGCTGGTGCCTGTCCATTTCCCAATCCCGGTGGAGCATTAACTCCCATAGCTTCATTCATCATAGGTGCTGTAACTGACTGCGGTCCTGCGACCGAAGTGTAATTCGGGACCACCTGTTGCTGCGGCTGGGGCAGCAATTGTGGAGTTGGCTCAATCTGCATTAATTTTGATCTTGTGTATACTGGATCAGGTGGCACCATCAAACTCATAGTCGTCTATAATACTGGAACACCAGGGTAGAGCCTCTGAATTGGTGGTGGCTGCCACTGTATCTGTGTGTCTGGTGCGGTGGATATACTAGCACCATTCTGTATCGGAGCTAATGTGATAACATCATTTGCCTGTGCTGCGCTTGTGGTTCCCTGATTCTGTGTCGGATATACAGGACCTGCACTAGTACTCAGTCTATTGTCATTCATGGCATATGGTGGCGGTCGATTGTGTAACAACTGATTAAGAAACTCATCATCATCCTAATCGTCTGCATCTACCCAAGACTTCTGAGACTCCTTTTGCCTACTAGAGCCCTTGTCTGTTTTGCAAGTGGCCTTTCTTCCCTGTGTTTCGGCCTCTTGAGTTATTGCCGGAAACATCCTAACTCCGTCTATTATTTCCCTTCTCCACATCTTAGTCTCACTATCCCATCTAGCCTCCACTAGAGCCTTTTTTTGCTTTTCACATTCTCCTTTCGAATTTCTGTTGTCTCTGTCGTATGGCCATTAATTCCCAAATCGCAAACGCCTCAAACTGAGCTGGTCTCGGAGGCGGCTTCTGCTCATTTAGCGCTTTTCGCAAATTTTCTAGGACCCCTATATTAAAGGTTCCATTTTCTGGAAACGCCAAACACCCATCTTTCTCTGTTGATTTGCACCAATGCTTTAGCCATAGACATGGCGCGACTCCCTTCTCCTCCATTCCGGCATAAGCCGGAGTATCCTCTGGCAGTGTAGGCTCCCCCACACTTGCTGCTATATACGTATCTCCCCTCAAAGCACTCTTTAAAGCCTTGAAAAAATTCATTTTGCGCCTTTTATTTTATTAGATTCGAATCAGGAAGTGACTTTAATTCCCAGAACACTCTTCGCCTAACTTCTCAACCAATTGCCTCTCATGGACGGCTGCCAATCCGTGCGCGACACCTCTCAGCAACTAACCTATCCCAGTGCGGCTCCAATGACGTCACATTCACACACTGCGGCTGACAAAGTCTTGCGGCTTGTCTTCCTCACTCTCTATTCACACAGAACTAATGCAATATTGCGAGCACCTTAACAACAAACTCAAATTTGCCGGTTTACTACAGGAAGGGTAACAGAATCGCTTCAGAACTTTACAGAGATTTCACTTGAAGCCGCGGCCGCTACTCTCTCCTTCTCAGATCCCGCACCCGCAAGCAAAATTTGACCTGCAAATTTCACTCTCGACTTGTCAATGGTTCGTTCTAGTGCACTTTAGAACTTACCAAATCTCCATCGAAGGTTTTCACTCACACACTTTGACTCAAACTCGACTCGTCAACCACGCCCGATTGACCTATTAAAGCGCGCAAATTACCACATAAACCAAGCGTCTTATACACTTATCAATATACTCCGGAGTCTTAGACCACGCCGGGTCCGTACATCACCAACAACCACGTGGACAATTCTTTTTTGCGCAAAGCGCCACACTCACATGAAGTTCGCCGACTTCCCTACTCTCATACTGCGGAGTATGCCCACTCCTACTAAAACATTACCCGGCCTAAATCCTCTCAAACCTTCACAATTCACCTGCGATATGCATAAGCTGTTGCAAGCGCAAATCCTACTTCACTCACACCATCACTAGAACGCCGAGAACATACCCAACTCACTTCGGCAAGCTCCGAGATTCCGGGAAGGTCATTTGGGACTTAGGGGCACATCATCTCTCCAATTTGCATTATTTTGAAAATATTTCTAAAACAATGGTCCCTCGTCCTAGGGCCCCAAAGGACCTAAACCGTCCTCTGCTACCAGAACTGATAACGCGTCCCGTCTTAGATAATTTAATTAGTCTGGGACTCGTTTTAGGCCGATTAATCTTTTGACCCTGATTGAAGACACCTCAGGACGAGACAATTAATCAACATAGCAATCAACAGATCAATACATCATCAATATTCACTATAGCAAATCGATTCAATTGGGACAATGGCATAAGTAAGAATCAAAACACACCAAGACCTCTCAGTCATGAATAACCACACGGATTTAATATGATTTATGACATTTATTCCCTATTGATTATACCTCTATGAGTAAATTTATTAGTCTCAATACTAGAAAACGCATCAACACGGTAATAATATGGCAACTCGAATAGGACTTCATCAATGCAAAAATCATAAACATTAGAACAAAGCACAACGTCAACATGGGTTAATCTTAGCAGAGTATCATTAGCGCATTATTCAACAAAGCATAGATTCACTCATTTGTCTATTTGCGTCCGTTTAGTGAATTCCTTAACTAACCTAGAATTAGCATTAGCATGTTGGGCTTCATGCAAAACAATTTAGCAACACAAATTTCGAAAATATCTAACTATGGTCTCTATCAAAAGATAGCAGTGGGTACCTAGAAAGAAAAGGCAAACAGACAATTACAATTTCATCATCATATAGTTACCCTCCGTAATGAGTCAGCATACAGAGTCAGTCTTCGTCCTCAGGACATCAGTTGATCCGCCATCAGCCAATAAACACAGCAAAGTTCAGCAAGACGGGGCAATAAGGGACACTTCCCTCATAAGGAGGAAAGTATGAATCGGGCAAGGCAGAATAAGGATGGTTCGAAGAGATAAACCGCAAAGTCTTTAAGACAGACTGACAAAGTGTCTAGGTAATAGCAAAGGCACGTAATGGCTGATTTCTCCTTGTGTCCAAGAATTATATCGATCTTACGGTACAGTTCCCTAATTTCCAATTGGGCAAGTTTTGGTGCACCATTATCTCCATCCAATGGTTTACTTGTCGCCTCATTAAGATTGTCACCTCAAAACAGTTCTCACGTAGGTTATTGGCTTCTGTAATTGACGTCTCCAATGGGCAGAATGTCAGGTACAATTTCATGTTCTCGCGGTCCTCTCACAGTCCCAGTCAGTAGTTCCATTGTCTATACCAGTTCAGGCGACCTTGTACCTGTTGCAAGTCTACACTGTTGCATTCTGCAAGAATGTCTCCTTGAGCAAGTCGAGTCTCATGAGAAAGAATTTACTACGGCTACACACATCTTCTAGTCTTCTGGAAAAGTATGGCTACATGTCCTCTAGCAAGTCAGCACATTGCACGTTAGAAAAACACATTTAATATGAAACCGGACAGTTACGCCCGACTTATGCTAACTAAGGCCTAGTGATTAATTAGCAAAACCTTAACATATAACTCTTAATACTAATACAAAATCATACATTAATACATTAATATTTCATTATTAGTCACTTTCAATTATCATCGTATACGTTGGTGCCCACTCCCCGTGGGCACATTTCAAACACACGTTTAGTAAAAGCACATTAATATAATTTCTATGCGGCATCATTATGCGTTAATTCGCAAACTTTTCATGTTAATTTTGATTATAAAACTACACTCCAACAGGAGTCAGGTTTGAGTCACGTCATCGGCTCAACAATCTGTGATTCTGGGCAAGACAATTAGGGGGTCATTCTGACCCCGGCGGTCTCAGACCGCCGGGGCCAGGGTCGGCAGGAGCACCGCCGACAGACCGGCGGTGCCCCGCAGGGCATTCTGACCGCGGCGGTACGGCCGCGGTCAGACTAGGAAAACCGGCGGTCTCCCGCTGGTTTTCTGCTGCCCTACAGAATCCTCCATGGCGGCGGAGCGCGCTCCGCCGCCATGGGGATTCTGACACCCCCTACCGCCATCCTGTTCCTGGCGAGTCTCCCGCCAGGAACAGGATGGCGGTAGGGGGTGCCGCGGGGCCCCTGGGGGCCCCTGCAGTGCCCATGCCAATGGCATGGGCACTGCAGGGGCCCCCGTAAGAGGGCCCCCGTAAGAGGGCCCCACTTTGTATTTCAGTGTCTGCTTTGCAGACACTGAAATACGCGACGGGTGCCACTGCACCCGTCGCACCTTCCCACTACGCCGGCTCAATTCTGAGCCGGCGTCCTAGTGGGAAGGTTGATTTGCCCTGGGCTGGCGGGCGGCCTTTTGGCGGTCGCCCGCCAGCCCAGGGCAAATCCCAAAATACCCTCAGCGGTCTTTCGACCGCGGAGCGGTATTTTGGTGGGGGAAGTCTGGCGGGCGGCCTCCGCCGCCCGCCGGACTTAGAATCACCCCCTTAATCTCTTTGTGCCTATAAAAAATAAATGAACATGTCCTTGTATAATGAAACCGGTGATTGTGTAAAGTGCTTCATTGGGTCGGGTACACGTTACTTAAAACTGCATATAAAATAAAATACAGCAAACGTCAAGTAAAATTACAAGGGAGAAAATATTTCTTGAATGCTTATTTTTTCACTTTAGTACACTTAACACCCACGCATTGACAACTTTTAAGGGTATCTGTTAACATGAGCTGTTTTCCCCAACTTACAATACCATGACAATACTGATATCAGAATATTAAGAGATATTATTTTGTCATGTGCACTGTAAACACGACCACTAGTGGTTTTGTATATGCAGGAACACTTTTGCCTATTAAATCATGCTCAAGTGTGTTTTTTTTACTGTAACTAAATTTCTTCATGGAGTTATTCAGATTTGGCAGTCAATTAAAATGAGGCAGCGTGAAATAAAGGTGAGGAGATGTGGGGTAACAGCCTGAACTGGCTATTTTGGGAAATAGGGAATCCTGTTCGAGTCTAGGCGTTGTCACAACATCCTGTCATTCTGGGCAAATAATGTAATCTCACCATGCCTGAAAACAAGATTAATGTGACCTTGTATAACTGGTGCTATTGTAAAGCACTATAATAAAGCCTGCCCTATGTAAAAACTGCAAAACTATTTTTTGCTAACGATCACACAATTTGGCTGAATGCGGAACTGTGGTAGGTTGAATCAGGCTCCCAAACACATACGCATCACCATTTGTTTGCCTTAACAACATACATTATTTTCACATACTTTATATCATTTTATCAGGCAAAATTGCTAAATGAAATAAATAAAAATAAAATTACAGCTGCAGCGGTAAGAGAGCTGTTACAGTGGGATGAAATCTCTTTGTGGCAAAATTCAGACGCTGACACATCCTGCCTCCCAGAAGCTGCATTTGCCACTTCCAAAACATGAACCATAGAGCGGTCGATAATGAGGGACTTATGGAGGCAGTCGTTGGTGGTGGGCACCAACAAAGTTTGTAATGCTGGGCACCACCAGTGCTTACTTTGTAAAAAAAAAAAAAGTGGCGGTGCGCAAAGCCTTCCTCATAAACACGCGGCTGCTGCAATTAAATGTGTGAACACGGCATACTGAGACGGGGTAATCCTGAAGCAATCTCGGGCCTCTTCAATCCAAATAAAGCCACTCCCTGCCTTTCAGCGCACTCTTGCAGCTTTCTACTTTCTCCCTTTATGAAGCTTTTTCGTTTTTCCCATCCTCTGTCTTTTCCATATGTGTCTTTTGCTGGCAGCAAATGGTTGAGGCAGAAGAATATGCCCCGGCCCTAAGAAATAAGTGCCGGTGCTCAGCACTGGAAACAACAAGCACAAATTAAGCACCGGGCACCACCAACCCTGACATGGTTTGAATCCTGGCGTCAACTAAACACCCGGTGATTGTGGTCAAATCACTTAATATCCTCCTGCCTAGATAACAAATCTGACCTTGTTTAGTGCAATTTAGTGCTCCAGTAAAGCACGTTTGAGCTATATAAAAAAATCTAGAGCATACTTGAAATATACCAAGGTTACTTTTTGTCAAAAAAAATTAGTAAGTCGGCAATTGTGTCATTTTCATCTGAGTGTTTTGTGACACCTTTTTCATTGATTTTTAGTGATACACGTTCTCCTACAATTGAAACTACATATCCTATAATGCTATGTGAAGGAGAATGGGAGCAGGTACAACAGAATCACGACTGGTCAGATTTTTTTCACTCACACTTCCGGTGGGGCTGGGAGTACGTTAGTTTTCCGGCCATGTTTGACAAACATGATTGTGACGGCAAGTGGGAGGCTTGAGAGTGAGACCCTTAGGAGCGAGAGAGGATGGTGCTTCCTCATCTTTGTGGGTTCTACGACCTGGTTTTCCAGACAGCTGGGGACAGTCTACAAATGAAATAATCTGAGATTTTGTTTATTCTATTCGGAGGTATCAGGTTGAGAGAGCGTAGTTTATATAATCTATATTAACATGAAATGTTTATCAACTAATGTACAATAATGCTGCATAGAAAACTGTATTAATATGTTTTGCCATAATATGCGTTTGAAATGTGCCCGCTGGGAGTGGCCACAAATGTATACGGGGACTAATAAAAATTACTAATGTTGATGAATTATTACATTTAAAGATGGTTTTACACTAATTATTAATGGTTATGTTACTAAAGTTTTGCGAATAAACATTTAGGCCTTAGTTAGTATGAGTCAAGGCCTAGCTGCCTGACTCTCATATTAAATGTGTTTTTCTAAACGTGCAGTGTGCTGACTTGCCAAAGGACATGAACTCTTGTTTTTTCTTCAAACTAGAATCTGAATGTAACTATAGTAGATCGGTTCTCATGAAGTTCATCTTGCTTGTAGAAATATTTTAGCTGAATGCAATAGTGTAGATTAATGTTAGGTACAAGGTCGCCTGAACCGGTACAGACAATGGAGCCACTGACCGAAGATGTGCAAAGAATTACAGAAGGATGAAATCATACCAGACATTCTACCTCTAAAGACGTCAATCGTAAGGACCAATAAAATGCATGAGAACTGTTATGGGGTGACAAATTCGATGAGCTAATGTAAAGTTAATTGGAGTGAGATAGTGGGGTGCAACCTCTTGTCCAATTCAGTTTTAGGGGAATGTACAACGACAAAGGGATAAAAACCTATGACACAGGGAGTTACTCAGATTGGTTAGGGAAATGCTATTGATTTGATCCAGAAACTTTGTCACTCTGCTTGGTGACTTACTAGATTGGTTCTTGAAACCATTCTTGCCTTAGATTGCCCATTTATACTTTTCCTCCTTATGAGGGAAGTACCCTTTTGCCCTTTTACCTGAGAGCTGAGTTCCTGACTGATGGCGAATCAACTGATGTCCTGAAGACAAAGACCGAACCTGAGTGCTGACCCAAACTTGGAGGGTAACTATATGACAATGAAATTGTGATTGTCTGTTTGCTTTTCCTTTCTAGGTACCAACTTCTTTTCTTTTGACAGAGACCATAGCTAGATGTTTTCCAAATTGGTGTTACTAAATTGTTTTGCATGAAGCCCAACATGCCAATGCTAATTCGAGGTTAAGACAGGGGATCACTAAACTGACGCAAATAGATAAATGACTGAATCTATGCTTTGTTGAATAATGTGCTAATGATACTCTGCTAAGGATAACCTATGCTGACGTTGTGTTATATTCTAATGTTCGTGATTCTTGCTTTGATGAAATCTTATCAGAGTTGCCATATTGTGACAATGCTAATGTGTTTTTGGTTTTGAGACTAATAAACTTACTAGTAGAATTTTAATCAATAGGGAATAAATATCACAAAATTCATACTAAACTGGTGTGGTTATTCATGACTGAAAGGTCATGGTGGTTTTCTGAGTTTTATTAATGTCTTTGACTAAAGTGAATTGTCTTAATCTGGTAAATATTGATGACGTTATTGACATATTTATTGACATGCTGATTAGCTATCTCATCCTAAGGTGTCTTCAATCTGGGTCAAAAGATTAATTGGCCTAAAATGAGTCCCAATGTGTAAAAATTAGTCATAAAGGGACACGTTAGCAGTTCTGGTAGCAGAGCAATGGTTTTGGCCCTTTGGGGCCCTAGGACGGAGAATTATTGTTTAGACTTGTTTTCCGAGATAATGCAAATTGGAGGTATGATGTGTTTCTAAATTCCCCATGACTTTCCCGGAATCTTGGAGCCTGCCTAAGTGAGTTGGGAATGTTCTCGGCGTTTTAGCTTGTGTGGTATAGAATTTGCCCTTGCTCAGCTTATGCATTTTTGCAGGTGATTTGTGAAGTTTGTGTTTAGGCCAGGTAATGTTTTAGTAGGAGTGGGCGTACTCCGCAGTATGAGAGTAGGGAAGTCGGCGTATTACATGTGAGTGTGGCGCTTTGTGCTAAAAAAATTATCCACGTGGTTGGTTGGTGATGTGCGGACCCGTCGTGGTCTAAGATTCTGGAGTATATTGACAAGTGTAGGAGACACTTGGGTTTATATTAAATTTGTGTGGTTTAATAGGTCAAACGGGCGTGGTTGACAAGTCAAGTTTGAGTCAAAGTGTGTGAGTGAAACCTTCGATGGAGCTTTGGCAAGTTCTAAAGTGCACCAGAACAAACTATTGACAAGTTGAGAGTAGGATTTGCGGGTCGAATTCTGCTTGCGTATGCAGGAGCTGAGAAGGAGAGAGTAGCGGCCGAGGCTTCAAGTGAAATCTCTGTAAAGTTCTGAAGCGATTGTGTTACCCTTCCTGTAGTAAACCGGCAAATTTGAGTTATTATTGTTGTTAAAAGGTGCTCACAATATATTGCATTAGTTTGGTGTGAATCCAGTGTGAGGAGGACAAGCCGCAAGACTTTGTCAGCCGCAGTGTGTGTGAGTGTGACGTCAGTGGTGCCGCGCTGGGATAGGTCAGTTGCCGAGAGGGGTCGCGCACGGATTGGCAGCCGTCCGTGAGAGGCAATAGTTTGAGAAAGGTGGGTGAAGAGTGCTCTGGGAATTAAAGTCACTTCCTGATTAGATTCAAAACAAATAAAAGACGCAAAAATGAAGTTTTTCAAGGCGCTAAAGAGTGCTTTGAAGGGAGATACATATATTAGGGCGAGTGAAGGGGAGCCTACACCGCCTGAGGGTACTCCAGCTTATATTGTAATGGAGGAAAAGGGAGTCGCGCCATGTCTTTGGATGAAGCAGTGGCGCAAATTAACAGAGAAAGAGGGATGTTTAGCATTTCCTGAGCATGGAACGTTCAATACAAGAATCTTAGAGAACTTGAGGTGGATGTTAAGTGTGCAAAAGCCGCCTCCGAGACCAGCTCAGTAGGAGGCATTAGCAGTCTGGGATTTTAATGGCCATACGACAAAGACAGCAAAGACTTGAAAGTTGAATGAAAAGGGCAGAAAAGACTTTAGCTGAGGCTAGATGGGACAATGAGAGCAGAATGTGGAGAAGGGGAATAGTTGACAGGCTTAAACTGTTTCCGGCAATAACCCAGGAAGATGAGACATAGGGAAAGAAAGCCACCTGTAAGACAGACAAGGGCTCTAGCAAGCCAACGGAGACGCAGAGATCTTGGGTAGATGAGGACGATTCTGACGATGAGGAGTTTCTTAATCAGTTGTTACATGATCGCCCGCCACCATATGCTATAAGTGACACTGCTCCGAGCACTAGTGCGGGTCCTGAGAATCCGGCACAGAGTAAGGGAATTACAAATACAGTGCAGACAAGTGAAACAGTTTTGAATCAAAATGGTGTCAGTGCACCCACTGCACCAGACATGCAGATACAGTTGCAACCTCCGCCGATACAGAGGCTCTATCCAGACGTCCCAGTACTAGAGACAAGTACTATGTTTGATGGTGGTGCTATTGATATATACAAGATCAAAGTTAGTGCAGATTGAGCCAACTCCGCAATTGCTGCCCCAGCTGCAGCAACAGCTGATTCCGGGTTACAATCCAGTGGCAGGACCCCAGTCAGTACCTGCAGCAACCACGATGAGTTAGGCTTTGGGAGTTAGTGCTCCACGGGGTTTGGGACCAGATCAGACACCAGCTGCCATATCGTTACCAATTACTGTTGGTCCACAAGTACCGCTGTATGCGCAAGGTAAGCCTGGCACATGCGACCAGGGAGTGAGGACCCAAGAGGTAATAAGAGGAGGGTTCACAGGAACTCCCCAACTAATGACACCAAGAGAACAGGCAGTAGAAGGACTCAGATCTCTGTTAGACCTTAGTCCGATTGGGGCTCCTTTAGAGGCAATGAGACAAGCAGGACTGAGTGTGCTAGCCCCACAGACACTGAGTACAGATACGACACAGTCACCATTGATGCAGTCAGGAAACATTTTGTTGCAAGGCTTCTCCGTGCAACAGTTAAATGAGTGGTTAGAAGAGACCAATGCTTCACAAACTAGGTCAGAGAAGGATGAATACCTAAACTTTGTGAGACTGGGTATGGAAGCTGCTGAACTAGTGGAAGGAACAATGGGGGTGAACAGATTGGAGTCATACACAGAAGCAGAATTGAGGTATCTGTTCCCCAAAATCACTAAAGAAGTGGGCAAGGTGCATCACAGGTTGGCATACCTGGCAGACAAATACGACATAAACATTGAGGGTACTAAACATTTGAAAAGAAGCTATAGATTAGACTTTGATTCTAAAGATTTTGATCACATGAGGTCTACCGGAATGAAAGCGCATCTTAAAGAAATACTGCAAAGTGCGCAAATCTGGGGAGCCTTAGAGAAATGGGAAGGCAGATGGGCAAAGAAAAGAGATAAAGAAAAGGGTGATAGTCTGGAACCAAAGCAGGCCAAATCCGCACCGGACACGGGAACAGTAAAGATGCTACCAATGCGAAAAACAGCCGGAGGGGTTTTGGTCCATGTACCGTGGTCTAGAGGTGACATCCTATCATTCACAAATGATTATCCCAGGTTGAGAGAGAAACCGATAGAGTGGTACCAGCAGACGGATAGGTTTGTAAAGCTTGCAAAATGTCTCTGGGAGGACTTGAATACCCTGTTTGAGATTATCGTTCCACCTGACTTATGGCTCGAGTGCAAGAGAGGTGTGGATTGGCCGACACAAGAACCGGCAAGGGATAAGGTGACTGGAGAACCCATCTGAGGATGTGATGAAGTACTATCATAAAGAGATTGAATTTTTTAAGCAGAAAGTGTCGCCGAAAGGGACGGATTGGCAGAAAATCGATCGGACCTCACAGGAGGCCAAAGAGTCGATTCATGCTTACTATGAGAGACTGTTGAAAGTGTTCAAGCACTACAGTGGCACTGAGACCATAGAACCGAAAGACATGAATCATCTTATGTTCAGGTTTGTTGAAGGGCTGAGACCAGAGTTAGCCAGATGATTAAGAATCATTTCATCTGTTGGCAAGGAAAGCCGATTGATGAGGTGTTGCAGTATGCGAAATACTGTAGTGATGAGATTGAGCTGAAGCAGAGAAAGTTGAAGGAGAAGGTGATGGTGATGCAGATTAAGGCAGCACAGGCAGTTATGCAGGGAAATGGAATCCAGCAGATGGTACAGCAGCAATTGCAAGGGAATGGCATGTTTCAGTCACAACCGAGAGGTCAAGGTTTTGTGAACCGTGGTCCAGATCTGAATACTGTTGTGGTTCAAAATGATGTGCAGGGAATGAAAAAGGTATCACCATGTTGCGCGTGCGGGGGCGTGGGGCATTGAAAGCGGGAATGCCCCATGGTGGTGCAGGATGGTGTTGTTCAACAAAGCAGTGATGTCAGTACATTTCAAAATGTGTGGGGTCCAAAGATGAGGGGCCAAAATCATAACTTCCAGAATAATATGGTTTAGATGCAGGGGTTACAGCCCGTGCAGCAAATGCAAATGCCGCGTGTTCAACCACCACAAGTGCAGCAAGTACAACAGCAGGTTCCCATGGTACCTAGACAGCAAATGCAAATGCCATTAGCTCCAACAGGGCAGCAACAGGTCACAGGCCAAGTGATGAGTCAAAATAACACAGTACAACAGTTCCCATTGTGTGGTGAGGATGGAATAAACGATGAATGGTCGGATGATAGTTCAGACAGTGAGGAGAGCAGGCTTGCAGCATCCCTAGAAGTAGATCAGAGGGGACCCTATGTAGAGGGAAGGGTGATGGGTCACAAGGTTTCATTCCTGGTTGATACAGGAGCTACACGCTCTACAGTCAGAAGTGCAGAGGATCCGAAATTGCCACTTTCAGGCCGTACCATAAGGGTGGTAGGAGTAGCAAATCAGTATTTGACAAACCCGATTACAGACCCGGTCCAAGTTGAGATTGGAAACTTCCATGGATTACATAAGTTTGTAGTCTGTGATTCTAGTCCAGTGTCCCTACTGGGAAGAGACTTAGGGCCAGATGTATCAAAGTGTTTTTCCCATTTTGTGTCAATGGGAAAATGCTTTGGTACATACGGCCCTTACTGTGCAAAACTAGATGTTCAATTACCTGTTCCAATGAAGGGATTGAGGTGCAGACAAACAGTGATGATGAGGGGGACAATGGTAAGTTTCTAGAATTAGAAACGGAGACTGCAAATGAGGAATACCCTTTGATAACTCTATTCCCGATGCTTACAGTGACTAACTTGCCAGCTGAGTTGCAAGGAACAGTGACAGAGAAAGTGTGGGGCCTGACAGGAAATGAAGTGGGACTGATAAAAGGAGTAGAACCGGTTAAAGTACAGGTAAAGCCAAATGCAGTGTTTCCCCAAATACCGCAGTACCACATGGTACAAGACGTCCTCATTCAGGTATCACAGATAATTGCGGACTTTGTGAAGCAAGGGGTTCTGAAAGAGGTATTGAGCAGCCTGAGTAATTCACCCATAATGGGTCTGAAAAAGCCTTGTGGGAAGGTTCGAATTGTGCAAGACTTGAGGAAAATAAATGAGATTGTGGTAAAATGTTGCCCCATAGTGCCAAATCCAGCAGTAATCATGTTTCAGGTTCCGTGTGATGCAGAGTGGTTCACAGTTGTGGACCTGTCTCAAGCATTCTTTTCGGTGCCTCTTCATGAGGACAGTCAAATTCTTTTCAGTTTCAAATTCATGGACAAGGTGTACAGTTGGTGCAGAATTCCTCAAGGGTTTTCTGAGTCACTTTCCATCTTCAATCAGATATTGAAGAATTATTTAGAGTCATTTAACTGCCTTTCAGTTCGACTCTGGCACAGTACATTGATGATTTGTGGATTGCGTCCAGAACAAAAGATGACTGTAGGTATGACACAACAGCCTTACTGAACCATTTGGGAAAGAACGGACATAAAGTGTCCCGAAAGAAGCTGCAGTACTGTCAGAAAGAGGTAAAGTACTTAGGTCACTTGATTGAAAAGGGCTCCAGGAGAATATCAAAAGAAAGGGTCACAGCCATACTGCAGATGAACCCCCCGACAACCAAGAGAGATGTCAGAATGTTTTTGGGAATGGTGGGCTACTGTCATCAGTGGATTCCCAACTTCTCGATTATCTCTAAACCATTAGTGAAACTGACAGGCAAGGAGGTTCAGGATGACCCAGGTACCATAATCTTGTCCGAGAAAGAGATGAAGGCATTCATGGAGTTGAGCGAATGTATGTGCAGGGTACCAGCTTTAGGTATGCCTGATTACACTAAGCCTTTTCTACTGTTTTGTCATGAACGTGATGCATGTTCTTTGTCTGTCTTAACACAGGTCCATGGAGGTGCAAACCGCCCAGTAGCATATTTTTCAGCTACTTTGGACCCAGTCGCAGCAGCCTTACCGGGTTGTTTGCACGCAGTTGCAGCAGTTGGTCAAAGCCTCACACAGTGTGAAGGCATAGTGATGGGACATTCCTTAACAGTAATGGTTCCACATTCAGTTGAAATTTTGATAACCCGAACCAAGACTCAGCACATGACAAATGCTAGGCTGACAAAATACGAAACAATCATTCTGGGGTTGCTTAACGTTTCTCTCAAGAGATGTACTGTATTGAACCTGGCAACTTTACTTCCAGTTGAAAATGCAGAGATTAATAATGCTGAGGAAGTAGAACATGATTGTCTTGAGGTAACACAACTATGCACCAAACCAAGAACTGACATCAAAGATACCCAATTAGAAGAAAATGACTACATCATGTTTGTTGATGGTTCATGCTAGAGAGATTCATTAGGAGTACTGAGAGCTGGGTATGCTGTGTGTACAATCACCGGTATTTTAAAAGCTTCCTGGCTCGAAAGAGTGTACTCTGCACAAGTGGCTGAAATAATGGCCCTTTGTTAGAAATGGGGTTTTGATTGGCAGTCAGGTTACCCCCTGTCCAAGCAAGAACCCTCACTCTAGTCAGGGTAAGTCACACACAATCCAAAATTATCCTGTGCCCACCCTCTGGTAGCTTGGCACGAGAAGTCAGGCTTAACTTTGAAGGCAATGTGTAAAGTATTTGTGCAATAAATCAAACAATAACACAATATAGCACCACACAAATACACCACGCAGTGTTTAGAAAAATATATAATATGTATCTGGGTATTTGCAGGTCAAAACGATCAAAGATGCAATATGAATTTGTAAAGATATCACTGAAAAGTGATATGAAATGTCTTAAGTCTTTAAAAAGCAAACAAAGTCTCTTTCAAGCACAAAGTACCTGGTTTGGAGTGAAAAATCTCCACAGAGGGCCGCAGAAGAGGAGATGCGTGGAAAAATGGTGTGTGCGTCGGTTACGCCCCTTCACACACTGACTTGCATCGTGACTTTTCACGCCGGGAGACGTGCGTCGTTCTACGGGAGGAAAAATGGTGTGCGCCCCTTCACACATGGACTTGCGTCGTTATCTTTCACTCGGGGAAGACGTGTGTCGTTTTCCGGCACGCGGACCGTCTCCTTCTATGGATCACGGGATTACTAGATGTCCCAGGGTCTGTGCGTGGATTCTTCAGCTTGTTTTCCGGCTGCGCGTCGTTCCGGGAGTCTTTCTCACAGCAGGCGTCGCTTCAATTTCCCCTCTGGAAGTCGGGCGGCGTTGTCCATGCGAGGCCGTGCGTCGAAGTTCCGGTTGCCCCGTAGGCGTCGCGTCGAGCAGCGTCGGTGTGCGGCGATTTTCTCGCCGCGGAGCAAGCTGTGCGTCGAAATGTTCGGTGCACAAAGAGTCCAAATGAAAAAGAGAAGTCTTTTTGGTCCTGAGACTTCAGGGAACAGGAGGCAAGCTCTATCCAAGCCCTTGGAAAGCACTTTTATAGCCAGGCAAGAGTTCAGCAAGGCAGCAGGCCAACAGCAAGGCAGCAGTCCTTTGAAGAAAGCAGACAGGTGAGTCCTTTGAGCAGCCAGGCAGTTCTTCTTGGCAGGATGTAGTTTCTGCTTCAGGTGTCTTCTCCAGCAAGTGTCTGATGAGGTGTTTTATACACAAATGTGCCTTTGAAGTGGGGAGACTTCAAAGAGTGGCTAAGAAATGCACCAGGTCCCCTTTCAGTTCAATCCTTTCTGCCAGGGTCCCAGTAGGGGGTGTGGCAGTCCTTTGTGTGAGGGCAGGCCCTCCACCCTCCCAGCCCAGGAAGACCCATTCAAAATGCAGATGTATGCAAGTGAGGCTGAGTACCCTGTGTTTGGGGTGTGTCTGAGTGAATGCACAAGGAGCTGTCAACTAAACCTAGCCAGACGTGGATTGAAAGGGACAGAAAGATTTAAGTGCAGAGAAATGCTCACTTTCTAAAAGTAGCATTTCTAAAATAGTAATATTAAATCCAACTTCACAAGTCAGCAAGATTTTGTATTACTATTCTGGCCATACTAAATATGACCTTCCTGCTCCTTTCAGATCAGCAGCTGCCACTTCAACAATGTATGAGGGCAGCCCCAATGTTAGCCTATGAAGGGAGCAGGCCTCACAGTAGTGTAAAAACGAATTTAGGAGTTTTACACCACCAGGACATATACACTACACAGGTACATGTCCTGCCTTTTACCCACACAGCACCCTGCTCTAGGGGTTACCTAGAGCATTCATCAGGGGTGTCTTATATGTAGAAAAAGGGGAGTTTTAGGCTTGGCAAGTACTTTTAAATGCCAAGTCGAAGTGGCAGTGAAACTGCGCACACAGGCCTTGCAATGGCAGGCCTGAGACAAGGTTAAGGGGCTACTGAAGTGGGTGGCACAACCAGTGCTGCAGGCCCTCTAGTAGCATTTAATCTACAGGCCCTAGGCACATATAGTGCACTCTACTCGGTTCTTACAAGTAAATTAAATAGCCAATCATGGATAAACCAATCACAGTACAATTTACACAGAGAGCATATGCACTTTAGCACTGGTTAGCAGTGGTAAAGTGCCCAGAGTTCAAAAGCCAACAAGAACATGTCAGAAAAAATAGGAGGAAGGAGGCAAAAAGTTTGGGGATGACCCTGTCAAAAAGCCAGGTCCAACACCCTTACTAAGGCATGCCACGCAGCAGAAAACCTGAAAGTCACTATCTATAATGACAGCAGATAAGGATTCGGAATTGTGCATGATTTTGGCCAATTGTGGTCACAGAGGGGTTTCATGACCTGTTCTGGTTCACCAGTGAAAAACGGTGAAACGATTAAGGATTTGTTGCATGCGATTCAGTTACCTCTTGAAATTGCCGTGGTGAAATGCAATGCTCATGTTAAGTCACAAGATTTTGTGTCAATGGGAAACGGCTATGCAGATCAAGTCGCAAGGTTTTGCACATTGAACTGTATATCGTTCAAGGATCAGTGGGAATTGTTACCCGAGACTGAAAATGAAACATGCTTAAACTTGAGTTAAGATCATTGCAGGGTCGTGCTAGCAGAGAGAAAAAACGCTCCTGGCAGAGAATGCAATGTATACAAAGGTCTGATGACTTGTGGGTCTCAGAGGAGGGGAAGATGGTTTTGCCAAACAGTCTTCTGTCACAGTTTGCAAGGTTTTACCATGGTCAAGCACATCTTGGCAGAGACACAATGATCAGGTTGTTTAAAATCGACTGGCTCAATCCGAAATTCAGACAAGCTGCAGAGGTTATCTGTCACAGGGGCATCATCTGTCAACAGATGAATGCAGGAAAGGGGACCGTGGTGACTTTGAGCCACATAGGGAGAGATGGAGGTCCATTTAGCAAGATGCAGATGGAATTTATTGAGATGCCTGTGTGTGGAGGCTTGAGGTATGTGTTGGTGATTGTGTGTGTTTTCAGTCATTGGATTGAAGCTTACCCTACACGTAGAAATGACAGCCTCACAGTAGCAAAGCTGTTCCTTAGGGAGTTAATACCACGTTTTGGATTCCCAATCTCTTCAGAATCAGATAGGGGCAGACACTTCGACAATGAGGTGATTAAGCTCTTGTGTGCTGCATTGGACATTGAGCAGAAGCTGCATTGTAGCTATCACCCTGAAGCATCAGGACTAGTGGAACACATGAACAGTACCTTGAAGTTGAGAATGGCAAAAATGTGCGCAGCTACCAATCTGAAGTGGCTAGATGCATTATCCTTAGTGCTGATGTCAATGAGAAACACACCTGATAAGAAGACAGGACTGTCTCCCCACGAGATACTAATGGGTCGAGCTATGAGATTGCCCGCAGTGCCTGCAAATGATCTTGTGAATATCACGGATGATATGGTGTTGGAGTACTGCAAGGGTCTGGCTGATGTGGTCCGCTCTTTTTCTCACCAGGTGGAGGCTACTACATTGCCACCGATCAGTGATCCAGGTCACACCCTGAAGGCTGGTGATTGGGTGGTTGTCAAGAAACACGTGAGGAAGTCGTGTTTAGAGCCGCGTTGTAAGGGACCATATCAAGTAATACTGACAACAACCACTGCTGTGAAATGTGCAGGCGTTCCAAACTGGATACATGCCAGTCACACAAAGAAGGTGACATGTCAAACTGATGAGGAACTTGAAGTGTCCAAAACAACTGCAGAAAAGGAAGTCTCAGGGTTAGAGAGTATTCAAAGGGGAACTGAGACTGAAGGAGAGCCCACTGAGGACGGCTTAGTCCCTCAAACAGTAAACGAGTTCGAGAGAGGTGACAGCGAGCCTATCTCAGCGGAGGTAGCAGGGGAACCGAGACAAAGAGAGGTTCTCCCAGAAGCAGACGGATACGGGTTTGAAGTTGAGCCCGTAACAAACCCTAAAGACGAGGGGGAAGAAGCAGATGGAGGCCTAAGTGCACCAACTCCCCCTGAGCCACTTCCAGGTCCATCAAGAGAAAACACCATAGCACAAGAGGAGGGCGCTGTTCAACGTTCTGAAAGGCCAAGCAGGAAGAAAACACATAAAGGAGATAACTGGCCGGAGCCACAAGCTGCAATAGAGAGAGTGGTTCCTGGAGACACAATAGAGGAAGAAGTTGACACAACCACAAAAGAGGATCTCAGTGAAGGAGAGTTGCAAAGTGAATGCAGACTGATAAGAAAAAGAGTTGCAAACAGAAGGTACGCAGGTCCTGAATGGGTGTATGCAACATCAGCTGAATGGCAACAAGAATTCTTGGCGTTCTGTTTTGATCGAGAGGTACCAGGTCAATACTACGGCACGTGAATTCAACTTTAGAGGGAGACTGTGTTAAATTAAAATTGAAATTGGAAGCTGAAAAGCTGAGAAAAGAGACTGATAAATTACCGGATGTGACACTGAAAACCTGAATTGACTTTGAAAAAACGATTATGACAAACTGCTAAACCTGATTTGACAAAAAGGGTCCTGGAGTGAGTGAAACGCTGTAAATATTAGCAGAGAGAGAGAGCCTTTGCATTAAGAAAAAATGAAAAAAAAGAGCTTTTATATCGTCCTCAAGTTGATTGTTTGCTTTGTATTTATCTGCTATCTGATTCTTTACAGATCATGGGTCACACTAAGAATAGAAAGGGTAGGATGTGTGGTTGGTTGAGTGCTATCTTAGGTATTGTGTGTGCAATAATAATTATAGGTGTGAATGTGGGAATGCCATGGATAGATAAAAAAGTGACTGACAATGCTTCAAATTCTGAGACTGCTACACTAACACCGTGGGAGAAGTTTGAGCAGGATGCAAAATACTTACATGCAGGAACTAATTCAAAGGGGGAACTGTCTACTAATGTCTTCTATCGCTTGCTGAATGAGTATGTTGATACAATGGATGCGAGAAACTGTTATGTGTGCACAAAGATTCCTTCGTCAGTACAAGAAGGGGTTACTTATCATAGCCTGCCTCTAACATACAGGATAAGCTGTAGTCTGCTACTAAAAAGATTCTATAATCAAGAACATGTGCAATATTTTTACTCTAATTTAGATGTAGTGTTTTCTTTTGTGCCTGTGATTGAGTTTCTGAACAAGTTAGCTAAAGAGCATAGCATAAAATTAGTTAGGGGTTTCTTTGAGCCGACACTGACATCTGGAACAGCTTATACGCACCGCAACAATCTAACCTGCTTACTAACACCTGTAGAGAAGAGCTTTTTAGATCACACTGATGATAGACGCAAAGCATTGAAAGAAAGGCTAGAAAAAGGGTTAGAAAAATGCACAATTTCAAATGATTATGCTTACACCGCCATAAAGAAACAGGGCAAATTAGCTTTAGATGCATTACATGTAGGTAGGCTTTGTATTTATAGGCCGAAATCTGAGCATGACACTTTATTTGTGGGAACGAGTGAGTGCAGACATGTGTTTTTGTTTCAGAGTAAATAGACGTTCATATTAAATGGACAGGATCCAGCGATCCCTGGGATCTATTATATTTGTGGGCTTAATGCTTATTACCGTCTTCCTGGAGGATGGTGTGGGACATGTTATTAGGGGATAGTTTTCCCAAAGATTTACCAGATTGATGACTTAAAACAAATTCCTAAAATGTCTGAATTACAACATACTAGACAAAAGAGAGAGACAGCGGCTGCTGTCGTTGGTGACATATTTGGAGCCATAATTCCTTCAGTAGGGGTTATCTTAAACTCCATAACGATTCGAAAGTTGTCCACTATTGTGGATAACATGCTGACAAACTTCACAGGGGCTATACTCCTGATGGATAGTGAACATGCTGCGGAAAGAGCTATGACTCTTCAAAACCGGCTTGCTTTAGACATTCTTTTAGCGAAGAGCGGCGGAGTCTGTAAGATGCTTAATGAGCGCCATTGTTGTCCGTTCATTCCTGATAATAGCAATAAGATTAGAGGTATGCTTACTAACCTGACAAGAGATAGTGCAGATGTAAAGGTCTTGAAGGATCCTGGCATTTGGGAGAAAGTTGGGAATTACCAGAGTAGGGAATTGGTTTAGTAATATTTGAAATGGGGTTCTTGCAAAAATATTAGGGGGTCTATTGATTGTTCTAATTTGTTAATTAGGCTTATGGTTATCACGCAAAGTTAATGAAAGAATAAAAAGAAATCTGACAAAACGAAGCAAAAGAAATGAAGAAAATGAAAGGGAGAAAATGTTTAATGAAATTTGGGAAAGTTCACACAAAGGGCAAGATGTTGAAATGAGAGTAATGAGGAAAGTGAGAGGTTAAGAAGGGAAAGGTTAGTGTGATGACAAAGGTCATCAGAGGAGGGACTGAGAGAGCGTAGCTTATATAATCTATATTAACATGAAATGTTTATGAACTAATGTACAATAATGCTGCATAGAAAACTGTATTAATATGTTTTGCCATAACATGCGTTTGAAATGTGCCCATGGGGAGTGGCCATCAATGTATACGGGGACTAATAAAAATGACTAATGTTGATGAATTATTACATTTAAAGACGGTTTTTACACTAATTATTAATGGTTATGTTACTAAAGTTTTGCGAATAAATCTTTTAGGCCTTAGTTAGCATGAGTCGAGGCCTAGCTGCCTGACTCTCATATTAAATGTGTTTTTCTAAACGTGCAGTGTGCTGACTTGCCAAAGGACATGAACTCTTGTTTTTTCTTCAAACTAGAATCTGAATGTAACTATAGTAGATCCGTTCTCATGAAGTTCATCTTGCTTGTAGAAATATTTTAGCTGAATGCAACAGTGTAGATTAATGTTAGGTACAAGGTCGTCTGAACCGGTACAGACAATGGAGCCACTGACCGAAGATGTGCAAAGAATTACAGAAGGATTAAATCATTCCGGACATTCTACCTCTACAGACGTCAATCATAAGGACCAATAAAATGCATGAGAACTGTTATGGGGACCAAATTCGATGAGCTAATGTAAAGTTAATTGGAGTGAGATAGTGGGGTGCAACCCCTTGTCCAATTAGGTTTTAGGGGGATGTACGAAAAAGGGATAAAAACCTAAGACACAGGGAGTTACTCAGATTGGTTCGGGAAATGCTATTGATTTGATCTGGTGACTTACTAGATTGGTTCTTGAAACCTTTTTTGCCGTAGATTGCCCATTTATACTTTGCCTCCTTATGAGGGAAGTGCCCTTTTTCCCTTTTACCTGAGAGCTGAGTTCCTGACTGATGGCGAATCAACTGATGTCCTGAAGACGAAGACCGAACCTGAGTGCTGACCCAAACTTGGAGGGTAACTATATGACAATGAAATTGTGATTGTCTGTTTGCTTTTCCTTTCTAGGTACCAACTACTTTTCTTTTGACAGAGACCATAGCTAGATGTTTTCCAACTTGGTGTTACTAAATTGTTTTTCATGAAGCCCAACATGCCAATGCTAATTCGAGGTTAAGACAGGGGTTCACTAAACTGACGCAAATAGACAAATTACTGAATCTATGCTTTGTTGAATAATGTGCTAATGATACTCTGCTAAGGATAACCTATGCTGACGTCGTGTTATATGCTAATGTTCGTGATTCTTGCTTTGATGAAATCTTATCAGAGTTGCCATATTGTGACTATGCTAATGTGTTTTTGGTTTTGAAATGAATAAACTTACTAGTAGAATTGTAATTGATAGGGAATAAATATCACAAAATTCATACTAAACTGGTGTGGTTATTCAAGACTGAAAGGTCATGGTGGTTTTCTGAGTTTTATTAATGTCTTTGACTAAAGTGAATTGTCTTATTCTGGTAAATATTGATGACGTTATTGACATATTTATTGACATGCTGATTAGCTATCTCGTCCTAAGGTGTCTTCAATCAGGGTCAAAAGATTCATTGGCCTAAAACCAGTCCCAATGTGTAAAAATTTGTCATAAAGGGACGCGTTAGCAAGGCAATGATTGCGAGGCGTGGTTTTGAGACTTCAAGCAAAGTTAAGAAGTCAAAACCTGCACCCAAAATACGTGTTTTGTAGCAATTAACGTGTTTTGTTATTTAACAAGTTATGCCTTTGTTAAGCTTTTACTAGCATGATACTGCCTTCAGCAGAAGCTGGAGGAAGTTATTTGTGTTTTTCTGCAGCTTTCGTGTTCTCCATTATATATTTTGTTTTCAAGAAAGTAGACTGGAAGCAGAGGGGAAAGTCAGCTGCCCTGAGCATGATGCTTAAGCTTGACAAAACAATAATTCCCTTTCTATTTGGCAAGGGGGTTGAGAACATGCTAAAAAGGTCACAGAAAGCTGTGTTTCAGGCAGCAAATTTTTAGATAAGAAGCGATCTATTATTCTGCTAACATTTTGGGCAGCATATACTTTACTTGACCTGTACGGTTTAAAGAGCAAAGCAAAAGAAGACACGCTCCAGCTATCTTCAGCTCTGAGTGGCTCCTCTTTTTAAGAAACACAGTTCTATGTGAGCACTCATGGCAGCTGGCCTCCAGGTTGTGTTAGCTCAGTCAATCAGAGATTTTTAAAGCGGGGCTAATCACCTGTACAGTCACAAGACACTGTTTATGGGCATGCTGCTCAATCGAAGAGCCAGGCCTTGAGGTACTTCCTGAACTGCCTCAGTAATGGGTCTGCCTGAGCTTGAGAAGTAGCGTGTTCCATGTCCGGGCTGCAAGGTAGGAAAAGGAAGCTTGTAGCATGAACATGCTCCTGTTTTACACATGAAAGGGCTTTATGTTCAGGATGCAGGGCAGTCTAACCTCCTTTCCTCATGGGAGCCTAGAATTTTGGTTTTGGTGTGAAGAGTTAACCCCTTCCTGTAGAGTTCTGTATCAGCACAGGTTTCAGGAAAGTGAATATGTGCCCCCATTCCCAGTTGATGCATGTGTCAGTATCCGAGTCAGTGGCGGCCCGGCCTTTATGGCGCAGGGGCCACACCCCCCACCTTTTACCCCTCATGAAGAGTGTCTGTCAGGCTGAACAAAGGCCAGCCTGACAGGCACTCCTCATTTTCAGCTCAGACAGCCAGGAGTGATCCATGCACCATTTGCGCAGACTCCTGGCTGCCTGAGCTGAACTTTGCTGGGCTGAGGAGGTCACAGCTCCTATGGGCGTGACCTCCTTGGCTCAGCAAAGGTGCCTCGAGGCCCTCCCCTGGGTGACGAGGAAAGCGTCACCCATTGACAATCGCCCCTGGGTGCTTTAGGTTTAAGCCCTGAAGTGCCCAGGGCGAGTGTCAATCAGTGACACTTCGTCACAGAGTGGGGTGGGGTCAGCAGTCTCACTGACCCTATCCCACTCTGTGACGAGGCTGGGACTGCTGCCTTCCCTCAGCCAATGAGGTAAGGCAGCAGTCCCAACCCTCCTGGGACCTGGAGGCTGAAGGTAGTGTGTGTGTGTATGTGTATGTGTGTGATGTTTTAAATTGAATGTTTGGTGCACGCGTGCATGTTTGAGTGTTATGAATGTTGTTAATGGATGTGTGTGCGTGTGCGTGTGAAAGAATGTGTGTGTGCGATCTTTGAAAATTAATGTTTGGTGCATGCGTGCATGTTTGAATGGTATGAATGTTGTTAATGGATGTACGTGCAGGCGTATGTGAAAGAATGAGTGTGTGTGATGTTTTAAAATGAATGTTTTGTGCGTGCGTGCATGTTTGAATGGTATGAGTGTTGTTGATTAATGTGCATGGGTGCGTGTCTGTGTGTGAAAGAATTAGTGTGTGTATGTGTGTGTGTGTGCCCCGCAAACCCCCCTCCCTCCTAAAGCTGCCGGCCGCCACTGATCCGAGTGCTGCCCATTTCACCCATGGGTCTGAGCCTGCCTGAAAGGTACATTTCCATATCTTCTGTAACCTTTTAGGCCCTGGTTATTCTCAACCACTGCCATTGTATTTGTATCATAATGATTACACCTAAATTAGTTACAGAAATGGGTCTTTGTCCTGATTACAGTACGCTTTGAGTACTAAAGCATGGGTATGTGTTTTTTTTTAATTATCCCACCTGTTCTGCCCATTTACCTTCTGTTCCACCAGTGTGCAACCATCATCATTCTCCGCATATTAACATTTGCTCTGATTATATAATCCATCAACTGAGACGTGGCTTCGGGCGTCAAGATGGCGGTCACACCTTGAGAGTGCTCTGGCCCCCTCCGTCATCCCCCAAAATAGCTGCCATCCCTGATTTTACTATCCTGTTCACGAGTGCCTCACAGATACCCCGTCCTGGGGTGCCCCCGAGGGGGGGTGCCGTTCACCACGCTGGGAGACCAGGGCGCTCTATAAACTGTGCACAGACCCGCGGCCGGTGTGACGGCCTGCGCCGGAGCTGACCGAGGCTGCTTGCGCCGTGGTGCGGGCCCGGCCGGAACACGCCGCTGAGCGAGGCGCAGGAGAGACAAGCCTGCGCCATCACTGCGGTTGGACGAGTGCCGCACCGCTGGAGTCGGCTCGCGGCTGGGGACGGCAACTGCCCATCGTGCCCCTGGTCGCCACGGCTGACCCCTGCCCCTCGCTGTTCATGGGCCGGCGGGAGCCGAGTCCCGCCTGGAGGCCCGGAGGCGGCCCCGCAGAGGTAGTGTGAACCCTCGGACGGAGGACGCGGGCCGCTGCGCCCGGAGGCAAAGGTGACAAGGAGCCGGTCCAGCGCAGGCCTCTCCTACAATGCGCGGCCCTGTCCCGAAGGGTGGGCTGGGGGAGCCGCACGGGGATGATCGGATTTGTCCCGCGGGGGCGGCGCGGGCCCGGGAGCGCTGGGGGCCTCCCCATGCCATTGGAGGTACTGGGGGGGAGCCTCCGAGACTGGACTCACCCCCTGGTTCTATCCGGAATCGAGGGCCCAACGAGAGGACAGAGAAACTATTTACCCTCAGGCAGTGCCCTGGAGAGCTCAAAATAAAGATCAGCACCCCCTCTGTATCACATAAAGGGGAGGAGATAATGACCAAAACAAAAGGAATGGAGGAGTAAGACAGACTGACCTGGAGGGGACAGGGCCCCTGGGTCACCGGGAGGCCAAGGCTTGTGGGCCGTGGGTGTCCCCCGGGGTTCCCCTTGTTGCCAAAGGAGGAAGGAACGGCTGTGAGCCGACTGAGCTGACGAGGTAACAACCCACTGGTCCCGCTCATTTGACATATGAGGGTTACCAAGCCCCCACAAACGGACGAAAGTGCAGGGCCCTAGGGGACCGGAGAGGCAGTCGCTGATCCAGCACCTGGACTCGGTTGCCATGTGCAGCAGTAAATAAACAAGACCGGCCTGGAGCCCCTACCTACTGAGCAGAACTCTGGTCGCGGACCTCACCCACTGTGCCCGCCCCGCCCGATCCGATCCGGGGATCCCCTCTGGAGACACTTGCTGACTGTACGAGGGGTAGTCCCGACGACTGGCAACTCGTCGCATAACTTATTCAAGGGATACCCTAGTCCCCAGGGGTCGCCCGGTGGTCGCTGGACCTCCCACGGAGGAAACATGGGGAAGGATAGAACAACCAAACAACCTCCACCATCTCAACAGAAAATCGATCAGTTCACCACGCCAACGGCCTCCCGGGGCGGTGGCGATGCGCCATCCGGGGACCTCCCCTCAGACGGAGTAAACGCTATCCTGCAAGCCATTCAATCATCACAGCAGGCGGTAGAAACTAAAATCGGGGAGGTGAGGGAAGACATGGGCCTTATACAACAGGATCTCAGGAATGCGGTAGGCCGGCTCACCGAGGTGGAGGGTCATGTCTCCCAGACCAAAGACAGCCTGGCTGATCTCAAGACCAAAGTAGCTCAACTGCAGGCCCGGACCGGAGAGCTGCATCGCCGCGCAGAAGATGCCGAAAATCGCTTGAGACGCAACAACCTGCGCTTCATTGGCTTCCCAGAGAGTATTGAAGACAATAAACCATCTGAGTTCCTAGAGAGCTGGATCAAGTCCTGGATGCCAGAACAGGCGCTCTCACCCTGGTTTGCAGTCGAGCGGGTGCACAGGGCCCTGGCTCCACGGCCCCCACCTGGCGGGCCTAAAAGACCTATGATGGTACGGTTTTTCAATTTTAAAGACCGAGACAGTATCCTCAGTGAAGCAAGATGTTCCACGGACCTCCTTTGGGAGAACTACAAAATCGTAATATTTCTAGACTACAACCGTGAGGTCCAGGCCAGACATCAATCCTATGAGCAAGTTAAACAAAAACTTAGGGCGATGCAGCTCGCCTACATGCTCCTCTTCCCCGCATGCCAAAAAGTTGTCCTGGCCGGCAAGGCACACTTTTTTGAATCACCGGAGGAAGCATGGGACTGGCTTACAGAAGGCGGCACTGCAATCCGGAAGGGCCCTCCTTGCCCGACGGGGTGCCCCCTGGGGGAGGGCATCGACCCCCAGCTGGATCTGAGAGGAGGTCGGAGACAAACCAGGTCCCGTCGTCGAAGGCCGAAAAACAACAATAACCCGTTAGAGAGAGACGTCAACCTAAAAATTGGGGCCCAGGCGGTAGCGGGCCGCAGTTGCTCCCCGGGGGTCCGGGCCCCAACTGAGGAACTGGATGAAGATTGCCTGAGCCAGTCGCCCAGGTGGTAGCGGGCCGCGGTGGCTCCCCGGGGGTCCGGGCCCCAACAGAGGAACTGGATGAAGATCGCCTGAGCCAGTCCCCAGCACTTGGCGAACACTAGACTCATGTAAAGGTCCACGCCACACAGTGAAAGACTTATTTTGCCCGGCATAGGCTGGGGCAGACAGGAGTTGAGCCATATATATATTAGTTGTTATTATATCCACTACGTGATATTAGGGTGCAGCTGCCATTATTTGATTGCATTTAATCCACTTAAATAGAGGGGTCCACCACTCCGCTCTAGTGACAGTCCTTCTGACTGTGACACCCTGGTTGGGTAGTTGGGTGACAGATGCTTCCCGGGAAGAAGTATGGGGTGGGGGGAGTTGGGGGGTACGAATTTCCTCTTAGGGTTTAGTAATGGGGTTTTAGTAAGTTGCCTTTGTTGTTCTTATCTTTGCATTCACTATTTCTCTTCCCTTTACCTGGCGCGGTCGCTCAAGGGCCCCAAGATGGGATCCCAACCATCTAACACACTAACACAATGCACGCATGGCCCTACCTGACACGGATCCTCTCATTTAACTTAAATGGCCTCCTGGACAAAATTAAGAGGTCCGCAGTGTTCAGCACCCTTCGTAGATACGCCCCCTCGGTGATCTTGTTGCAGGAAACCCACTTACTAGGTACCAAGTGCCCTATGCTGTCACAAGGGGGATACGACAAAGTATACCACGCAGGATTTTCGAGAGTTTCCAGAGGGGTTGCTATTCTCATCTACCGTTCGCTACCCATGGTGGTTAGTACCAGGTGGTCAGATCCAGAACTGTGGATTTGTGATGGTAACCGGACTGCTGTACGGGCTGCCGTTCAACCTTGTGTGCGCTGACGCCCCCACAACCAGATTCGACAATTTCCTACTTACACTCCGCCAACCAATTGCGGACCTCCCTCAGGGATTCACTATGATAGGAGGCGACTTTAACTCAGTCCTAGACCCCAAATTAGACGTCTCTGGGAATGTCTCCGCCAGCCGGACCGGAAGGGCGTCGAGCTTGAAGGGGTGGGCAGAAAGCCTGGGTCTCTGCAAGGTGTGGAGGACCTGGCACCCCAGGACACGACAGTATACACACACATCAGCTGCCCACCAATCACAGGCTAGGATTGATCTCGCGTTCATGCCTGCACTGGATATTGTGGGTCACAGGTTCAGAGATACTGCCCGCGGGGTCTCATACCACTCACCGCTGCAGATTCGCCTGGGGGGAGTGGACCCGATCCAACGTCCGATGTGGCACTTAAATGCGTGGCATCTACAGGACGAGGAATACACCCTGGAAATCAGAGACCACCTCACCCAATACTTTGACCATAACGTGGGATCGGTCCGATCTCCGGGCACGGTCTGGGCTGCGTGTAAGGCAACCCTTAGGGGACACGCCAAACACCTTGTGCGAATCCGGGAGCGTGCTCGCGATTCGCGGGTGGCAGAGCTGGAGGCCAAGGCGCTTCACATTGACTGACGGGACGCATTCGCAGCCTCGGCCTCCTCTCTGAGACAACTTACTATGGTCAGGGACAAGATTCGTCAGCTGGTGCTGGAATCCGCGAAACATGCATGGAGAGCATTGGCGGCCCGAGTCTACTGCTGGGGGGACAAAAATGGGAAGCTCCTGCACTGGCTGGCCTCTCGTCCACTGGCTGACAGTCATCCCTGAAATTGTAGACGAACCGGGAAAACTCGCTAAGACACCCAGTGATATTGCGCAGTGCTTTGCCACTTACTACACGCGAATATATGCGGAGCATCCCCGACCTCTAGCTGAAAAGGAGTCCCCTCTCCTAGACAACATTACCCTCCCCAAGATCTCACAGGTAACCAGGGACAGTCTAGATGGGGTTGTAACACTTGCCGAAATCACAGCAGCAATAGCTAGCCTGTCATCGGGCAAAACACCCGATCCGGACGGCTTCCCAGCAGAGCTCTACAGCAGATGTGGTGATATCCTCAGCCCCCACCTGCTAAATATGTATGACGAGGCCGTGCAACAGGGCAGCTTCCCCTCTAGAATTGATCAGGCCACTATTGTGGTGATTCCCAAGACGCAACCTCCGTCGTGTTACTGCTCGGCATACAGACCTATTTCTCTCCTGAACACTGAAATTAAGGTGCTATCAACCGTGCTCGCCACCAGGCGGAGGAGTGTAATCCCCACGTTGACCAATGTGGATTCATTCCTGCTCGCAGCACCAGGCACTACATTAGACATCTGCACATTGCCCTAACGCATCGCGGGCCCTGGCTCAGTCCCCTTTGGCACTTCTACTACTCGATTTTGAGAAGGCCTTCGACACAGTGGACTGGTCCTATGTGGAACATGTCCTATTGAGCAACGGAATCGTACCTAAATTCCAGGGTCTCGTGAGGCTACTCTACTCGAACCCGACTGCTCGTGTCCGGGTCAACGGAGTGGTCTCTGAGCCGTTCCCCATCAGTCACGGTACTCGTCAAGGATGCCCACTGTCCCCGCTGCTCTTCGCACTTGTGATAGAACCCTTGGCGAAACTGTTGAGGGAAGACCCTCTGGTGGAGGCCCATGAGCCCGGAGGATCGGGTGGCACTATACGCAGACGACGTCCTTATAATCTCTCTAACCCACCCATGAGTGGCCCACGAATCCTACAACTCCTGGATCTCTTCTCACAAGCCTCCAGCTTGACCCTGAACCCGGGCAAGTCCCTACTGGTCCCCCTACATCCCACCAGAGATTGCCACTACTGGCAGCAGAACATCCTGAACCGGCGTAACAGCTTTAAATACCTCGGAATACACATAGCCTTACTACCCGAATTAGCTTGGGAACTCAATATTACTCCACTTACTAGGAGCCTCAGAGACGACCTCCAACGGTGGCGGGGCTTGCCCCTGAATCTGCTTGGTAGAATAGCATTGTATAAAATGATGATACTCCCTAGGTTCCTATACTTGCTACAAAACTTCTCATATCCAATCCCCCGGAGGTGGTTTAGAGAGCTAGAAAAGATGGCACAACAGTTCCTGTGGCACGACTCATGCCCCAAGTTGGCCCTTAGTACTTGCCAAAAGGATATCCACGACGGTGGGCTGGGAATGTCCAATATATACCTCTACCAACTCGCAATGCACCTACTGGTGATTAATGACTGGCTGGGAGGGGGCTGGGCGGACCCTACATACAGACTGTAACTTCAAACAATGGGCTAATCTCGGATCTTTGACAACCTATACGGGAGTCCGATCCCCCGGGAGGTCCCAGAGGTGGCTAGGGTGGTCCTGGTGGGTTGGCGAGCGGCTCAGACGGTATCGGATGGGGGGGCCGCATCACCCAACAGACTTCTCTCTGGCAGGGGGGGAGATTGGCGGAGGTTTCCGCACTGGAGGGCTTCCAGAAATGGAACATCATCGGAATATCTACCCTCGGTGATGTCTGGGGGGGGTCACACATGAAATCCTTCAAGGAACTCCAGGGTATTTACTCCCTAAATAAGACCCAATTTCACAAATACCTGCAAATTAGACACGCCTTAATGGTACATGTCCGACCAGGAGACAATATTCCAAAATACAGCCCCATGGAGGCGAAGGTCTTGATAGGAAACCTAGGCAAAGGGGGAATCTCCCACATTTACCGGTCCTTACTTATGAACATTAGCCCTCCGCTTGAGGGTCTCCGTCAAAAGTGGGAGAGTTGGGTGGGCCCCATAGAAGAAAAGGACTGGGGTGAGGCTCTAATGGCACTGCGAACCTTAACCATGACTTCCCGACTTTAATTTCTACAAACCCTTTACCTGCATGCAGCATACCTTACCCCCAAATACTCTTCAGGGCAGGCCTCCAGACCACAGCCGACTGCCCCCGATGCTCCACTCCCGACGCTAACTTTTTCCACATGGTTTGGGAGTGCACAGTTATTGCAACATATTGGAAAGCGATTATGAGGGAGACTTCGGAGGTTCTACATACTGAGGTGGAAGTGGCACCCATACCACTATTACTGGGGGCCATGGGTGGGACAGGACTAAGCAGGGCAGACCGCTCTTTCCTGGGCGTGGTGTGCCTAGTGGCAAAGAGGGACATTATGGTGGATTGGAAGGCGGGTGCAGCACCAGCCCTGGCCAAGTGGAGGCGTGGAGTGGACTGGTGCGCACAATGTGAGAAACCTGAATATGAGGCAAGGGGATGCCCGAACAAACATAACAAAATATGGGGGAAATGGGTAGCAGCGATGGTTAATTAACTTACCGGGACCGCCCGAATCAGGGGGGTGGTGGCCCCCCCCATGCTCGTATGTTCAGGGGAAGTCCCTCTGTTCATCACCCAAGTCACCTAGGTGGAAGACCTGACTGAGGTCATTGCGACACTTCACATAGCTCAAAGTATTCTCTTTAATGTACTGTTGAATTTAGCAAAGCCATGGTCTATCGAACATGTGTACTCATTGTCAATGGGTCCTCCAGGGCTTTGGTGCGACTGAGCCAAATTGCCAAGTGATATTATTTTGTTTGTATTTTTTTTGTTAATTGTTTCTCCCCCTTTCCCGTTTCCTGCAAAATCAATTAAAACTCTTTATAAAAAAAAAAGATAATCCATCAACTACTAGCATATGCCTACAAAGCCATCTCTGTATATGCACACAACCATCATCTTGCGTAAAAAAAAAAAACACCTCTGTCAGATTCCCCCCAATAACCTATGTTCACACATCCTCCTTCCTTCTCCAATCCATCCCCCATTATAGGTACACACATCCAACATCATATGACAACTCATTCACTGTCATACCACCACACAGGCACCAGCCTATGTCAACACTAGACAATTCTTATGGTTATATATCCTTACCACAAAGGTAGGCCAGCAAACCTACCACATGTCTACACACCACCATATGCTGAAAACCTCCCCCATCTTATGGCCACACAACCCATATCTTGACAATACACTAACCATAATACTCCCTCACAACCAATACCATACACTAATACATCCACCATCCTACGTCAGTATAAGAAACAGATTAATTCATCCACAAGCCAGCTCCACACCCACTTCATAAAAATACCCACCACAGACACACATCCAATCACAGCACACAACTGCCATCATGAATCTGTTCTACTTCTGGCACACTTCCACTAAACAGTCATCATGTACAGCCAACCACAGTCATTCACAAAGAACAGCAACTTCTGTTCAGCCATTTAGCACTTCTTAACCACACTCAAACTGTTCTGGATGCTGCCCAGTTTCTGCTCCTTCAATATCTTGGACTCAAACAATGGAATGCTCTCCCACTGTGCACAAGCCAACCCAGCACTGTACTAAACATTTAAACCCACCACATGAAACTTAAAGGCCATTATAGCTAACATTTGCCACAAAATGACCAAACATTATAACTCTGTTAATGTTATCTCAGACTAGGAGATTTTGCCCATTATGCTGCTTCCCTTGGTAAATACACTGCCTTGTAATGTATTCAGATCTGTTTTTTTGTTTCCACACAATGGCTGATCTTGTCATTTATAGCCACAAATATTTTTGTAATGCTGCTCTTATCAATCTACTTTCCTATGAGCTGAAATGAAAACTTCTTCATAATTTTCAACATTTCTGATTGAAATGCTACTTGCTATATCTTGCTAAATGAAAAAAATAAATTCACAACTTGTGTACATAAACCGGACTCCAAGAGCACCTCAGGGTCGTTCTTTCCCTCCCAGGAGAAATGCAGTGCAGTCAGGCTTGTGTGGGGTTTTGCAGCTTCTTCCCTCACTTGAATGTGGCCCCTCCTGGCTGTAGACACTCTTCCTTTCATAAGGGCCCATCTACAGAAACATTCTTTTATTAGACCTACATTTTTTTCAGATGTGACGAAAACCCGCTCTGGTACAAGCAAAGGCTTAAAGTAGGCGTACTTGACACAAGAGGGAAAGCACTTCTTACTGGATTGTGGTATGCAGGAAACGTGGTTTAAGACTTAAGAGTGTTGCTTCAACTTCAAGACAAATGGCTGATTAAGGCAGGGACAAAAACAAGTAAACACTGACATTATCAGGATGGTGCGTAAGGTGGAGATGAAGTACCTTGCTGGAAAAGAGCCTCCTCCCTCTGTGACTGCTGGCATCCTCCACCCTTCCGTTTGATATTCCAATGGCCAAATGATTGTCAAATGACAAAATTCAAACATCTTCCCTCACCTTTTCCAGTTGAGGATGTAAAATGTAACTATGATTTCACCTCACAATGCTACCTGATGTTAAAAAAATGATGGTATACTTAAAAACTGGCTAGTCGCTCTGACCCCGTTCACATGGTCATGGTATGCTCTGTGCTTAATGATTCTGCACAGAGGTTTAATGTTCTGTGGTCAATACTCAAATAGTCAACCCTACCATACGGCCTACAATAAACTTAATTTTGCTTCATCAATATATGTGGATTTATTCTGTCTTTTGGTGCCGCCAATAATAACCATTAAAGCAGAACTTTTAATTAATCTAACTTTAAATGGTTGAATGTAGGTGGACCAAATGCAGGACTTTTACAGCTGTAGTAACAGATACACCCTTTCTTTTTTGCCTTAGAGAGAGAGTGTGTGTGTGTGTTAGTGTTACTGTCCTTAATATGAAGCAGGATCCTGTATCTGGAATTTTTTTGAAACATTTTACTGTAACTATTATATTTTAAAAGCATTGGGAAAGGATAGTCCCCACAAGGCAGGTATTCACACATAATCCCCACAAGGGTAGTAGTGAGTGAGTGTGAGAGAGAGAGTGTGTGTATATATATATATATATATATATATATATATATATATATATATCTGCCTAATAATGATGTGCTTTGTCCCCCAAGGATATTACTGTCCTTTATTAATGGACACGACAGCTATTTAACTGATTGCCTTGCTGGTTACAGAAAGTAAGGCATATTCAGTGAGAGAAGTGAGAGCTTTTTAATCTGAGAGTGATTCTTTTAAAGGTAAGCAACAGATAACATATTAAGGCAGGTAAATGACGGCTGTTTCTTGCATGGCCACATAACCCACATAACTTAATCCAATGGCACTTTTCTCTCCTGTTGTATATTCACAAAATGGGCCACATAAAAAAACACTTTTTTTGTATTTCATTATAGCATGGTTACATGGTGCATAAGGAAATTTCCAGGTAGCACTGTCTAACATGATAAATTCAAGACACTTAACATGTTAAACATCCTCAACTATGTAAAGGATTATTACAGGTACAAAAGGTGACTTGCTTTATTTGTTAATTTTTTTACAGTATTTATTTCTTAGAATCTGAATGTATTCATGGTCAGTATACTTTTGAAACAAACTCGCCGCTTTTTAATCATCATTACCTGCGCTGTGTATAGCTGTCAATAGATCACTAATAACAAACCACCAGTTTTATTTTTAAAGTATGTGTAAAATAATACAACTGCATGTTTAAGCTGCCCAACAAGATGAAGGTTTTCTCATGGTAAATTTCCTTTTCACCAAAGGTGCCTACATCTATGAAAAGAGGTAACTAAGATTTTGGATTGATGCTTTAATTGCTAAAACATGCCAAAGGCTTCCAGTGAAACTATTTCAGACCAAATATGTATATTGTTGATGAAACACAATAACATACATAAATGACCAAAGCTTTTCTGGTCTTACATGAAAGGCTCAAACCAAAAATCTGTGACAGAAATCTCTTTGAGGGCACACACCTTCACCTATGATTTTACCAGGTCCTTGAATTCTGTAAATAGGGAACCTTTTCCTAGCACTTGGACGTAGCCCCCTATAATGAATACACTACTGTCCGACAGGGCCATTTTTACTAAGCACAGTTCAGTACCAAATTTCTCTCAGATACCCATCTTGAAGTCATAACAGTTTGAGCGCAAGGTCACATCTGTTGCATCATTAGACACCTTTACTGAAGTAGTCCAGGTGCACACAGGGACAGTGCATGTTATTTCACATAATACACAGCCTCCAGTGCAGCAGTTAAGTGAAAGGCAGAGCAGCCGTTTGGAACAGCTGCTTCATTTTTTCACAGTTAAAGCAGTATCTGGTCAGCACTTCAAACAGAGAACAGAGATTCTCCTGCATGCAGGTGCAGTGAATGATTATATCCGCTTCGAGAGGGATGTCTGCAGTATCTATTGGGATGCCCTTTCAGAGAGAGGCATAGTAAAGTGTGCCTTCTGGGGGCCTCTTTGCCTCTGCACTGATGTCCATAATGCAGTTTGGGTGCAATGGCAAAGTATTGTCCTCATTGCCTAAGGCTACAACCTGATTCAAACGAAGGAATGCCACCCTAAGATAACACTGGCGGTGCCCATGTTACAGAAGGAAACGCACATGTCTGTTGCCCCTTTTATAAAACTAAAGTGCTCACATGGTCATGAGTAGTGGCTGCAAACACCCTTTGTGTCTCTTAGGCTAGCACCAACTGATTTTACACTTGAAAGCACACATACCATTGTCCAAAATTCAGGAGGTAAATAAAGGTAACCACAAGACGTGTAAGAACCATTTCTAACATCAAACCCACAGACCATCTCAATTTAGGCAATACCGCCCCTGATGACCCACAGTGCTTGTAACTCTGGGAATCTAATGAGTTGCTTTATTTCTCAGCCTCCCACTTTCCCTTCATCTGTAAGCTAGCCCATATGTCTTCTTTCCACCCTTGACCTTTGCGTTTTAAAATTCAAGGTATGGGTCCATTTTGGCAAAGCTCTCCTTTCATGTTTTTTGTCTGAAGAAAAGCAGTTAGGAACATAAAAAGGAGCACTTCTGGAGATTGTATCACAACCTTATGATCTCTTGCTGCACACTGTTAAATGTAGGGGGTTCTTTTGCTCTTTTTGAAAGCTGACTTCTTATATAAAAATGCAAAATAAAGTGTTTAAAACACACTACTGATATGTGTTTTTGTTATTTTTTCAGATATGTGAAATCTTTGTGCAAGGCCAACAGCTAGCCCTTCTAGGAGAACATGAGGAGGAAGCATACCTCAAATACTGTATGCAATGCTAAATGAGAAACCTCAGATTATAAGATTATAGAGCTGCATGCTGCAGTGTTTTCTTCTTTTCTTCAATGATTCTTTATACACTTGTTAAAGGTATTATTTTGGTGCCAAGTACCTATTCACTTAAATAAATCTAATGTTCACACTTCATGCAAGATCTATGTCATTTTAATTCGTATTTTTTTAGTCTTTTGCCAGTGAAAGTCACCATATTTGAAAACAAAAACCTTCAGTTAAGAGCTTGCACCACCATTGAAGGAAAGATCCAAGGAGCATGGTATAGTGAAGCAAACTGTAAGGCTTATTTTTGATAGAGAATATTTGACTATTTTATCTGCAGCCCATTTTATTGCAGATACATTTTATACCCGTGTCTGATGAGTCCACTTCAGTTCCCATTGTGGCATGAAGCCAGTAACCTCCCTAGTATTTACTCACCAGCAAAAGTGGGCTCCTAAATTTTGCTTGAGGATTTACGAACAGGAAGTGACATTTGCAAAGTGAGTTCTTGTATACCACATACTTCAAAACGTAAATCAAACCTATGCTGAGATTTAATCTTTCAGGAGTAATCCCCAGCTACCCCTGGAGCAATTTACACTTATTTTGCAGCTGACCCGCAATCATCCTAAGTAACTAAAGCTTGTCCTGAAGTTGTCATGAAAGCACCCTAATGAAATCCACACTCATTTTAAGGTTGTCTTGAAGTAACCCAGAACTAAATTGCACTCATACTAAAGTTATCATGAAATAATTCTAGAGTAATCATCTCTCATCCTGAAGCTGTCCTGGAATCATCCATGAGTAATCCACTCTCATCCTGAAGTTGTCACTTACTATTCCTGGAATAGTAGGAGATCATCACACACTTTCAATTGAAGTCATCAAAACATCTTCCTGAGGTAGTTTTAGGGATGACTCTAGGGTCATATAATTTAAATATTTCACCCTATACACATAGGTCAGGATGGTTTCGGATGACTTCACCAGACCATTGCATGAATAGCCCTGATGAAGTAATCAGATGACTTCAGAATGACTCCAGGAAGATCTTCCTTTTCCACTTGGGAGGGCAGCAGCTATGTTCATATGTGTAAGTGCTTCCCGCTGAGGTTTAATTTTTTTAACCAAGTCTCTTTTTCAATGAGAAGAAATTATGTGTTATATGTCCTGAAGAAACATTATATATATATATATATATATATATATATATATATATATATATATATATATATATATATATATATATATATATATATATATATATAATGTTATAATGTTTCTTCAGGACAAGTCTGCAATTCCAAATCAAACATCCACCAACAGAAATTCTTTTTATTTCAAGTAACTGGTCCCCTGTTTAGTGAATGTGTAGTGTATAACTCCGACACAGCTATGTTAAAGAATACAGGGGAACGTCTCCAGTGTGAGGTTATATTTTCTGGCATATGTTTTCTTAAAATTTTATTAACATAAAATTACGACTGTATCCTGTGAGCAAATGTCTTTGTATTTTCTGAGCAATGTTGTTCCTTAAATTTCTAATAGTAGAAATGCATGACTTAATATTGAACTTTACAAAAAGAATATCTGCCTACAAACACAGTTGAATCTCATTACCCAAGGCACTTCCTCTTAATTAAATGAAGTGATTCTTTATGTGGTTGATATTTACTTTCATTCTTTTACATCAAGTTACTGTCAAAAAAAGGGCTTGGCAAACATGGGCTCTTAAAGGCAGAATTCCGCAGCCCGAGAGAAAGTCAGTTAAATTAAAAATGCGGTAAAAGGGGCAACAAACCACGGGGCTTGCTGCGCTGAGTTGGGAGGAGTAACAAAACAACTGGAGGAGCTGAGATAGAGCTGAAGATGAGCTCCCAGGTGATACAATCAGCCTGATGATCAGTCTGAGTGAGAGGCAGGATGGAGACTGTTAGCGCATCTGACCTTATTTGTTTGCTTTTCATTAGTTCATAAGGGGGCACGTTTAGAGGTTTGATGGACCTTTTGACTATGCTTAGAATACTTCCCACCATAAGACTCAGTTCCAATACAAATCAATAGCAATACCAATCAATAACATCAATAATGTTGGGAGTCAATAATTTCCATGCACCATGAACCCCTGGCCATAAATAACCACACCTTTATGTAAAACTGTTGTTAATATTCAGCAAGCATCATCAGTGAGTATCCTATCTATCCTTCGGATTAGAATAGCATGTCTGGGCTTCATGCAAATCAATTTAGTCACTAGAAATTTGGAAAAACATATAACTATGGCTCTATCAAAATTAGAAGTTGGTACCTAAAGACAAAAGCAAATAGACATTGCAATCAGAAACATCGTCTTTACCTTGCCTCAGTAAGGTTCAGCAAGCCGTGACTGTCTTTGTCAATTGGACATCTGTTCAGTCAGTAATACATCAGAATTCAGCATTAAAGTTCAAGACAGAAATATATCAGGAACTGACGTAATAGAATGTCCCTTCTCCGCAACAAAGTTAGGAAAAGCATGTGTCCTCTCGGGATGGTCAAGAAAGATAATGGTGTATCTCCTCTTGGTGCAGTCTGGTTCAGTTAGATTCCCTAAAACTACTTCCCACATTGTTATTGGTCAAAGAATCGTACGTTTAGTCCAAAGAAAGCAGAACCTCAAATCTAAGGATTTAATAAACCGTTGTTCACATGTCAATGATTGGCTTCTCTTCTCTTGTTCCTGTCATTGGGCTTGTCAGGTAACAAAATTGTATCAGCTTATACTCCAGTCAGTGCATTCATTGTTAGCTCCTGGAAACGTTGCCTTTACACACACTGAGTTATACGAAGTATCTGTAGTTGCTACAATATATTCTAGCAAGCAGTTCCCATGGGAAAGAATTTTAGCTAATAACATTCGGTCAACGCAATGGAAAATTTATTTTAATTCTCTCAGCAGCCATTTTATGATTTTTGTAAGCAATACAACTTGACATGAGGCCGTGCAACTAAGCCTAATGACATAATACTACATTAATCCAAACATGAGCATAACACTTTACATTAATAAGTCGTTAATAAGTACACTTCGTGATGATTGGTGGTCACTCAAGTAGGCACATTTTCCAACCTGTATTATTTCTCTATATTAACTCATTTTCTATGTAGATTTAAAATTCAGATTAAATTAATATTCATTAGTAAAATATCAGAGATAACAAGACTGTAATAATACTGTGCTGTTCTAGACGGCATGTGTTTGTTGACCCGGATATGCACTGAGTACATCCTCTGGTCAGGCATGGCCAGAGGGTATAAATAAATTATGGGTAGGCCACTGGAGGTTTTCCGTCCCAAACTGCTCTACGTATGTGTGTTTTTCTGCCTGCCTGGATTACTGCACGGCAACCGCGTAAGGCCTAGCAATCAGGCTGCTACTATGATCCCACAGGATGCTGTACTGGAGAGGTAGCAGAGTACTGATTGTGGCGAGTGGCACTGGAGAGTGGCTTCTATGGCTGGTACTGGCAGTCTGCTCGTCAGGGCGACTTCACTTGGAGAAGTGAGGATGGTGGTTAGGTGCATGCATGCCTGTGCCTCTGGAACCTGGTGCAATGTGGGTAGCTTTGGTTCGCAGATCAGCACTGGCTCACGGGTATTGTGCAGGCTTGAATAGTCTGGCTGCTCCTGCTGACAGACTGACCTTGTCATATTGAGACTGACAGTATGGAGCTGGGATAGCTGCAGAAGAAGTCTGAGCAGGGTGAGGAGGCAGCCCCATCTTGAACTCAGTGACCTGAATCTGGAAGCTGGGCACATCCGATTGTGGGTGCCTTGTGATGACCATTTGGACCTGCTGCATCCCTTTGAAAGGTAAGAGTGGTGGTAGACTCATGTAACATCCTTGGTTACTGTAATTCATTGTACTCCAAGTGACCCAGCCACATACACTCCCAGACATGCCATTCGGAAGCTGCTACCACCTGGAGAGCAGCAGTTGACGTTGACTTGGCTAGGAGATCTCCTCCCTTCTACACCACCCCCTCAGCTATGAGGAAAACAAAAGAACCCAAGCAGCCATTCAAGTCCAGATGGAGTAAAAAGCAGTCATACCAGGACTGTTCTTCGAGCAATCTGGACCATCCACAAATGAGCGACCCAGGCACTGAGCTGCACATAAAAAATATCCTGGCCTAGTATCCAGCAATCAAAAGATACACTTTGAATCTCTGAATGGGCAACATGGCTTGAAGACTAGACAAAAATGGTCTTGTATATCTGAGTGTTGGACCTGACCCTTTTAGCAGGATCATCCCCCAACTTATTGCCGCCAACCTCCTATTTTGTCTGACCAGTTTTTGTTGGCTTAATGACTCTGGGCACATTACCACTATTAACCAGTGCTAAAGTGCATATGCTCTCTGTGTAAATTGTAACAGTGATTGGATTTTCCATGACTGGCATATTTTATTTACTAGTGAGTCCCTAGTAAAGTGCACGAGAGGTGCCCAGGGCCTGTAAATCAAATGCTACTAGTGGGCCTGCAGCACTGGTTGTGCCACCCACATGAGTAGCCCTGTAAACCTGTCTCAGACCTGCCACTGCAGTGTCCGTGTGTGCAGTCCTGCACTGCCAATCTGACTTGGCAAGGGTACCCACTTGCCATCCCCAAACTTTTCCTTTTTATATATGTAAGGTACCCCCAAAGTAGGCCCTAGGTAGCCCCAGGGGCAGGGTGCAGTGTATGTTAATGGTGGAACATGCCCTTTTGTGTTTTACATATCTTAACAGTGAAATACTGCTACATTCGGTTTCCACTGTTGTAAGGCATATCTCTTATAGGTTAACATGGAGGCTCCCTATAAATATTATTAAAGTGCTTTATCCCTTGGAAAGCAGATAAAGATATGGAGTTTGGCGTCTCCAAACTCACAATTTAAAAATACAGCTTTTAGTGAAGGTGGTTTTTAGATTGTTAGTTTGAAAATGCCACTTTTAGAAAGTGGGCATTTTCTTGCTTAAACCATTCTGTGACTCTGCCTGTTTGTCTATTCCATGCCTGGGTCAGACCGACAATTGGGCTGTTGTGGATGCCATCTAGACAGTGACACAAAGGGAGCTGAGGTGTAGCCTGCATACCCCGATGAGTCATCTGGGCTACAGGGGAGGGAGGAGTGGTCATGTAATGGGCTGTGCCTGCCCTCACACAATCCAGTCTCCAACCGCCTGGAGTGCGTCTGGAGCCAGGCCTGCGCAAGGCAGGATCCTGTAAACAACAGAGACTTTTCCTTGAATTTGGGCAACTTCAAAGGCAGAAAGGGGTATACGTAGAGGACCCAAAACCCCAGACTTTTAGATTTCTTCAAGATCACTTCTGGAATCAAGAGGGACTTCTGATAAGGAGAAGAGCTGAGGAGAAGTGCAGCCCCTGCCTGTGACTACTTTGAGGGCTATCCTGTAGTTGCTGCTTCTGCCTATGGAAGGGGACAGAGAGTGGACTTTGTTGTGCATTCCTGCTTCAAGAACAATCTTCAAGGGTTTGGAGTAGAGTTTGCCTCCTGTTTTGAAACCTCCGGGACAGCACAGACTTCACCATCCAGTTTTGAGTCTACATGCTGTGAGTTCTAACTTGCCAGAGTGTGTCATTCCAGTTTCTGGGCCTCTGGAAGTGAATTTCTCGAGAAAACCTGTCTAAGTTCGCCGGCCAACACCTTGCGGCTTCGTTAAGGACACCACTGCACAGAGCCCGCTACGCCGTCTGCCCCAAAGCCGTGGACCCAACGACTCTGCAGGCCTCGTGTCACTGCAGCCAGTGATCCTGCACGACCTCGCTGAGATCAGTGTCAAAAGTCCCACATCCTTGACATCCAACACCATCGCCCCGTGAGGTCGCCCCGCAGCAGCGTGACTTCACTGGACTTTGTATCTGCCGGAGGTACCAAGGGACAGACACCTCGCAACCGACGCCGCCTCACCTCCAGCACTCTGCAGTAAGAACCCGACGCTGCTACGCAACGTCTCGGCTCCTCTGCCCCGTAGCACCGGAACCAATGCCGCATCAGATCCAGCAACGCACCGCTCCCGACTCCGTGCACCGGCCTGTTTTCTACTTGTTTTGCAAAGGTACTGTACCTGGGGGTCTGCACAACTCTGCAAATGGCCAGTGGCGTTGCATTGTATGAAATGACTCCGTCACTACGCCACTTAATATCAAAATGCAGCATTTTGTGCCTCTTGGCACTATTTCTGTGTTTTTAAGGGCTAAGATCATATTTTTAATGGTGTATTGTGGATGTGTATCGTATTTGGTCTTGTTTGATTAGATAAAATATTTAACATTTTTCTAAACTTGTGCTGTGTCATTTTGTAGTGGGTCACTGTATTACTGTGTGTGTTAGTACAAATACTTAACACATTGTCTCTGAGTTAAGCCTGCCTGCTCGTGCCAAGCTACTAAGAGGGTGAGCGGGGGTTAACTGAGTGTGATTCTCCTTTACCCTGACTAGAGAGAAGGTCCTTGCTTGGACGGGGGCAACCTGACTGCCAACCAAAGACCCAATTTCTAACATTGGTGATCAGCAGTGAGGATTGGACTTGTATTTGTACTTGACATACAGTGATTAAGTTTACACTACTAGTTTCAGTGCAGACCCCATTTCTAACATTGAGAAAAAGATCCAAAGATTCTTTGCTTAGAATGGATAAAGTGCTCTTACTCATAGAGGCCAAAAATGAAGATTTAGAGGAGTGGTCAAGATGAAACAATATCCACGTTGGTAAAATTTCAAATGAGTCCACGAACACCAGGAAAATGGAAACATTTGTTAAAGACATGCTCTTGGGGCCAGACAGTTTCTCCATACTGGTCACAGTGTAGAGGGCGCACCACTTGCTGGCGGCCCGTCCAGCTCATAGGCCTCCATCCTGGCCTATCATTGCTAGTATCCTAAACATCAGAGTTAGGAAAAACGTGCTTCCTTTAGCTAGTGCTAGCGCAGGTGTCTTAATAAAAATTATTAATGAGTGTTTATGTATTTTGAATAATAAGTTTATGTAGAAAACATGATACCATAGGAAAATAATGCACTCATTTGAAAATGTGATTACGAAGAATGGCCACCAATGTTAAAGAAACGTACTAATCAATTATTTAAATAACATGAAATGTTGAATATATGTTAGACTAATGCAGTAATATGTCATATTAAGGGTTATGAATTAAGCTTTAGCTTTGTTAATTGTAGGCCTTAACTTAGCGAATGTCTTTGGCTAGTTGCCTGGCTTCATGTAAAAGCTGTATTTCTTAGCGTTTAATAAAGTAGCTGACCAGAGAAATTTAAACTGTGAATCTCTGTTGTGTTGTTTAAATGTGCTCATAATGGAAGCTTTTCATGTGAACTGACTGCTTGGAGATGATGTTCTTGCTAATGCAACATTTTCTATGTAATGTGTGTGATACTGACTTTCCTATGACAAGAACAATAAAGATACTGACTAGAGTAATATTGTTACCTGACAAGCCGGATGATGAGGAAATCGCAAGACAAACCAAAGAACAACATGTGGAAGGAGTAATATTAGAATTCATAGTTTTGAGATTTTAGTTTTCTTGGAGAGAGTGCGATCATACGATTAACTGACCAATAGGGATTTGGGGGGTAGGTTACGTAACTTTGACTTATCAACACTGCACAGAGGGAAGAGGGTCATTCTGAGAGAAGACAGCTTACTGTTATCTGTGTGAACTAAGAAGCTTTTCTCTAAAGGTGTAAGCAAGCATGTCAAATTATTTCTATGCACATAAGCTATGCCAAACGTCAATGTAGGTTCAAAGAACCCTCTAACTATTACTATGTCATTATCCTTAGCTACTCTACTCCAATACCTAATTATAGGAACAAACGAAAACACTACATCATAGTTAGAATAAAAGTACTGAATGTGCTCCTGGTTATAAAACCTTGTCAGTAACAGACTACGATGTATCCCGTAGGTTGAAGACTGACTATGACAGGTGACTCCTTCCTCGACTGATGAAGGAATCTGTGTACACACAAAGCAATTCTTTTCATCCATTGTCTCAACATGCTCACTCAATAAGCAATAGAAAACATTAGAAGAAAGTTCTCCCTGCGCATTAGTATCCTCATGCAAATATTTCTCATCAAACCTAAATTTCACTAATGCCGTTAGTGCAGTAGTCATTTCAAAAGCAGAAGTATGGTTGGCTCCTCTGTTATCAAGAACAGACATACCCACAATCAACACCACAAACAATATCCCACACATAATCGCCAAACCAATGCTCATATATTTACAGCGCCTAGCATCTCTACCATGTTGACTAATGTTATTCATGATCAGTAAATAATCAGAAAGCAGAAAAAAAATTAGAAAAAAACTTTCAGCAAAAATCTAAAATAGACAACTCTTCTTTCAGCAGTTCAGTTTCTCTTCCAGGATCCCTTGTCAAAATCGGTTAGGAGCTTTTTCAAAATCAGTGTCTCTTCCAGTTACTTCAACAGTTTCTTTCCCAAAATGTTTCTCTCAGATTGTTTCAACAATTCAGTTCATTATCTTACTTCACATACCAAAATCCTGACCCAGAACTTCTCTATTGTGGTTGCATATGCCCATTCAGGACCTGCGTATCTTCGACTTGCTATTCTCTTTCCTTTCAGTTTTCAATCACCATTCAATTCTCCTTCTCATAAATCTTCTCTTCTTGTTATATCTACTTATTCCTTGATTGTTGGTTCAACAATCACCTCTTTCCCTTTTTCCACCTGTGACTCTGGCCACTTATCTCCTCTCAGTGGACCCTTTGTCAGTGTTCTCTTCAGAGTCGAACTTGAACCTTCTCCTTGTTCTGTGGTGTTTTCTCTTGACAGACCTGCAACCGGTTCAGCAGGAGTTAGATCACAGTGACTTTGATCCACCTCAACTCCTTCCCCTTCTGGGTCTGGCAATTGCTCTGTTTGTCTCTCAAGATCGTCAGTTTCAGGGAAAGCCCTCCTCTGATTAGGCTCTCCTGCTGCCTCAGTTGAGATAGGCTCTCCGCCCCCCTTCTGGAGGTTTTCTCCTACGTCTCTCACAGGAGTGACTGAACCGTCCTCAACAAGCTCAGATCCGGTCTCACTTCCCCTTTGTTCTCCTTCGGCCCTGAGACTTTAACTATTGGTGCTCTCAACAACGCTTCTTCTTGATCCAGTGGACATGCCACTTTCTTCGTATGGCTTGCGTGAATCCAGTTCGGAATTCCAGCACACTTCACAGCTGTGGTAGTTGTCAAAACTACCTGATAGGGTCCATTCCAACTTGGCACCAAACACGTCTTTCTCACGTGCCTTCGGATCACAACCCAGTTCCCAGCAATCAGGTTATGCCCTGGGTCATGGATTGGTGGCAGTGTGGTGGCCTCCACCTGCTGTGAAAAAGAGCGAACCACATAAGCCAGACCTTTGCAGTAATCCAACACCATATCATCTGTAATGTTGACGAGTGGATTTGCAGGCACCACTGGCAACCTCATTGCTTTGCCCATGAGGATTTCGTGCAGTGACAATCCTGTTTTCCTGTCAGGTGTGTTTCTCATTGACATCAATACTAAAGGCAATGCGCCAGGCTATTTCAAATTCGTGGATGCAAACATCTTTGCAAATCTTGACTTCAATGTACCGTTCATCTGTTCCACTAGTCCGGATGCTTCAGGGCGGTAACTACAATGCAACGTCTGCTCAAAGTTCAATGCTGCACACAGTAATTTAATTACCTCATTGTTGAAGTGACTTCCCCTATCTGATTCTAAAGAGATCAGAAACCCGAGATAGGGTATCAGTTGCCTGAGCAGTAGTTTAGCTACTTTGAGACTATCATTTCTTCGTGTAAGGTAAGCCTCAATCCAATTACTAAAGATACAAACAATTGCCAACACATATCTCAAACCTCCACACATTGGCATCTCAATAAAATCCATTTGCGGTCTGCTGGTTGGACCTCCTGCTCTTCCAATGTGGCTCAAATTAACCACTGTCCCTTTACCTGCGTTTAATTGTTGGCAAATGACACATCGATGGCAAACTCCTTCAGCAACTTGTCTAAACTTTGGGTTGAACCAATCATGTTTGAACAAACAAACCATTGCGTCCCTCCCATTATGTGCTTGGCCATGATAGTACCTTACTATTTGAGACAACAAGCTATTTGGCAAAACCAATCGACCCTCCTCAGAAACCCACAATTCATCTTGTCTTTGTACACATTTCATTGCGCTGCATGAGCCCTTTTTCCATTATTCTGCAACACTTTCAGTTTTTCCATAGTGTCAATTATTTTCAATGCATAGCTTGTACAAGTTTTGTCTTCTTCAGGTAACAGTTCCCACTTGTCCTTGAATGATATACAGTTCAATGCGCAGAACCTTGCGACTTGATCCGCATGTCCATTTCCCAATGACACATAGTCCTGCAACTTCAGATGTGCACTGCATTTCACCACAGCAATCTTTTCAGGCATTTGTGTAGCATGTAACAGTTCTTTAATTCTCTCACCATTTCTTACTGGTGAGCCAGAGGAGGTCAGAAAACCTCCCTGTGACCACAACTGACCAAGATCATGAACTATTCCAAATCCATACTGGCTATCCTAATAGATTGTAACTTTTAACTGAGCAGAGACAAGGCACGCTCTAGTAAGGGCTACCAGTTCCGCTCTTGGGCAGAATACACTCCTCGAAGCCAAGAAGCTTCCAAGGCACCAGTAAGTGTGCACACAGATTATCATGCTCTCAGTGTCCCCGTATTGTCCATCAGACAAGAACCATCAACAAAGATAATTTGGTCATTTTCTTCCAATCAGGTATCTCTAATGTCAGGTCTCAGTTTTGTGCGCAAATCAGTTACTTGAAGACAATCATGCTCAACATCTTCCTCTTTCTCAATTTCAGCATTTTCACTTGAAAGTAAGGTTGCCGGGTTAAGCACTGTGCATCTTTTTAATTATACCTTTGGTGACCCTAGAATACTTGTTTCATATCTAGTCAATCTCGCACCAGTCAAATATTGGGTTTTCGTCCTTGTCAGTAGAATCTCAATAGAATGAGGGACCATTACAGTCATCACAATGCCCTCACACTGTGTAAGGCTCTACCCAACTGCAGCAACTGTTCGCAAATAACCCGGTAAGGCTGCTGCAACTGGGTCCAAAGTAGCTGAAAAATATGGTACTGGGCAGTTTACACCTCCATGGACCTGTATCAAGACAGACAAAGAACATGCATCATGCTTGTGACAAAACAATGTGAAAGGTTTCGTATAATCAGTCATACCCAGTGCTGGAGCCCTGCACAGACTCTCTCTCAATTCAGTGAATGCTTTCATTTCATCCTGGTCTTACACTATGGGATCAGTGACTTCTTTATGAGTCAGCTTCTGTGATGGTCTTGAAATGACTGAAAATTGGGAATGCATTGGCGACAATATCCCACCATTCCCCAAAAACATCCTGACATCTCTTTGTTTAGTTGGGGGATTTATCTGCAAAATGGTTGTAATCCTTTCTTTGGATATCTTACTTGAACCCTTCTCAATCTGGTGACCCAAATACTTCCCTACTTTCTGACAGTACTGCAATTTCAGCAGAGACAGTTTATGACCATTCTTTCCCAAACAGTTCAACAGGGCAATTGTCATACTTGCACTCGTCCCTTGTTTTGGACGCAATCAGCAAGTCATAAATGCACTGCACCAAGGTCGATTGGAAAGGCAATTCCAACAACTCCAGATTCTTTTTCAGGATCTGATTGAATATGGTGGGTGACTCTAAAATCCGTTGAGGAATTCAGCACCAGCAATAGACTTGATCCAGGAATTTGAAACAAAAGAGAAATTGGATATCCTCATAAAGAGGTACAGAAAAGAATGCTTGTGACAAATCGATGACAGTGAACCACTCAGCATCACATGGAATCCGGAACATTCTCACAGCTGGATTGGGCACTACAGGGCAACATTTGACCACAATCTCATTTATTTTTCTCAAATCCTGAACAATCCGAACCTTCCCACAGGGCTTTTTTAACCCCATTATTGGTGAGTTACATGGGCTGCTCAATTCTTCTTTCAGAACCCCTTGCTTTACAAAGTCTAGAATTATCTGAGCCACTTTCATAAGGCCATCTTGCGGCATATGGTTCTGTGGAAAATGAGGAAAAACTGTGTTCGGCTTCACAGTAACTTTGACTGGCTCCACTCCGTTTATCAGACCTACTTCTTTTCCTGTCAAATCCCACACTTTCTCTTTTACCCTTCCCTGCAAATCAGGATGAAGTTCTTTCCTCCTGTGAACATCCTGTGAACATCGGGAAAAACTCAATCAAAGGGTACTCCTCATATGTGGTTTCACATTCTATCTCTGGGGCTTGTTCTTCTTCATCATTACTATTGGTCTGAATCTCAATTCAATCATTTTAGCAAGTAATCAAATACCTTGTTTTACACAACAAGTCTCTTCCCAGTAGGGATACCGGACTTGAATTGCAAACTACAAATGTATGCAATCCCTGAAAATTGCCGATCTCCACTTGAATTGGATCTGTAATCGGGTTTCTCTAATACTGATTTACTACCCCCACAACCTGGGCTGTTCTACCTGAAAGGGGCAAGTTTGGAACGTCTGCACTTCTCACTGTAGAGCGTGTGGCTACCGGGTCAACCAAGAATGAAACCCTGTGACCCATAACCTTCCTCTTCACATAGGGACCTCTTTGATCTACTTCTAAGGAAGTTGCAAGCACACATGGATCCTCATCTGAACTGTCTCTGGTCCACTCATAATTTATTTCATTCTCACTGTGTAACAGGAAATGGTGCACTGTGTTACTATTTCTGTTATGCCTCTGACCTGTGACCTATTGATAAAGCATCAACTGTTGCTGCTCCATCGGGGCTTGAGGTATTTGAATTTGCTGTCTAGGTGCCATGGGAACCTGCTGTTGCATCGGCTGCAACTGTGACACTGGTGCATGGGGCATTTGCACCTGCTGCATGGGCTGATAATTCTGCATTTGATCCACATTATTCAGAAAATTTGGATTGGGACCTCTCACTCTCGGTCACCTCACTTTCTGGGATGAATTCATTTAATTACTCTGCTGAACAACACCTTCCTGCACCATCATTGGACACTCCTGTTTCCAATGTCCAACGGCTCTGCAAATGTGACATGGCAATAGCTTCTTCATTCCCTGCACATCATTCTGAACCACTACAGTATCCACGTCTGGACAGCGATTCATATTGTCTCTACGACTTCTACCTCTCATCTGATGCTGAAACTTCATGTTCCCCTGCTGCTGCTGTGACAATTGCTGTGGAAAATTCCCTTGCGCTCCAGATTGAGCGGCTTTGATCTGCATCTTTATCGCCTTCTCTTTCAACTTTTTCTGCTTCAACTCAATCTCATCACTACAGTATTTTGTATACTGCAACACCTCATGATTCGGTATGGCAAATGACTCTTAATCATCTGGCTAATCTCGGGTCTCAATCCTTCCACAAATCTGAACACAAAATGAAGCATGCCTTTTGCCTCAATTGTTTCTGTACCACTGTAATGCTTGAATGACTGCAACAATCTCTCATAGTACGCATGTATCGACTACTTTGCTGTCCTGTCAGTCCTCTGCCAATCAATATTTTTAGCCGAAATCCTTGATTTCAGAAACTCAATCACCTTATAGTAATATTTCATTACCTCAGGAGACAGTGCACCTGTATTCTTGTCTCTCTCTGGTTCACTTGTTGGCCAAGTTACACTCCTCTTACACTCAATACACAAATCAGCTGTAACCACCATCTCTAATAATGTGTTTAAGTCTTCCCACAAACACTTTGGAAGTTTCACGAATCTGTCTGTCTGCTGATACCACTCTACCGGCTTTTCTTTCAATTTTGGATAATCATTTGTAAATGACAGAATGTCACTTCTGCTCCAAGGGAATGAACAAACTTTTCCCCTGGAATCTCTCTTATTGGGAAAATCTTTACTGGATCTTTATCCTGCTGCACATTTTCAGTTAGCTCCAAAGAATACCTTTTTCTCTTGTCTCTTTTTTTTTACCCATATGCCTTCTCATTTATCTAATGCTCCCCAGGTCTGAGCACTTTGAAACAATTCCTTAGGGTGTGCTTCATTCCGGCAGATCTCATGTGTTCAAAATATTTCACCTCCAAACCTAATCTGTAACTCCTTTTCAAATGCTTTGTGTTAGAAATGGGGTTTTTGGTTGGCAGTCAGGTTGCCCTCTGTCCAAGCAAGAACCCTCACTCTAGTCAGGGTAAGTCACACACAATCCAAAATCAGCCTGTGCTCACCCTCCGGTAGCTTGGCACGAGCAGTCAGGCTTAACTTAGAAGGCAATGTGTAAAGCATATGTGCAATAAATCATACAACACCATAGCATAACACCACAAAAATACACCACACAGTGTTTAGAAAAATATATAATATTTATCTGGGTATCTTCAGGTCAAAACAATCAAAGTTGCAATATGAATTTGTAAAGATATCACTGAAAAGTGATATAAAGTGTCTTAAGTCTTTAGAAAGTAAACAAAGTCTCTTTCAAACACAAAGTACCTGGTTTCTGGTGGAAAATCTCCTCAGAGGGCCACAGGAGAAGAGGTACGTGGAAAACTGGTGTGTGCGTCGATTTCTCCTCAGCACACACGGACTTGCGTCGTTATTTTCCACGCGGGGAGTCGTGCTTCGTTTTCCGCCGCGCGGACAGTCTCTGTCTGTGGTTCGCGGGGAGTACCAGATGTCCCGGGTCTGTGCGTGGATTTTCCGGCTGCGCGTCGTTCTGCGGGGCTGCGCGTCGAAGTTTCGATCTCACGGCAGGCGTTGCGTCGATTTCTCCTGGGGAGTCGGGCGGCGTTGTCCTTGCGAGGCCGTGCGTCAAAGTTTTGATCTCACGGCAGGCGTTGCGTCGATTTCTCCTGGAAAGTCGGGCGGCGTTGTCCTTGCGAGGCCATGCGTCAAAGTTTCGATCTCACGGCAGGCGTCGCGTCGATTTCTCCCGGGAAGTCGGGCGGCGTTGTCCTTGCGAGGCCGTGCGTCAAAGTTTCGGTCGTCCCGAAGGCGTCGCGTCAATCAGCGTCGGTGTGCGGCGTTTTTCTTGCCGCGGAACAAGCTGTGCGTCGAAAATTTCGGCGCACGGAGCGTCCAAGAGGAAGAGAGAAGTCTTTTTGGTCCTGAGACTTCAGGGAACAGGAGGCAAGCTCTATCCAAGCCCTTGGAGAGCACTTTTACAGCCAGACAAGAGTTCAGCAAGGCAGCAGGCCAACAGCAAGGCAGCAGTCCTTTGTAGAAAAGCAGACAGGTGAGTCCTTTGAGCAGCCAGGCAGTTCAGCAAGGCAGCAGGCCAACAGCAAGGCAGCAGTCCTTTGTAGAAAAGCAGACAGGTGAGTCCTTTGAGCAGGCAGGCAGTTCTTCTTGGCAGGATGTAGTTTCTGGTTCAGGTTTCTTCTCCAGCAAGTGTCTGAGGAGGTAGGGCAGAGGCCCTGTTTTATACTAAGTTGTGCCTTTGAAGTGGGGGTGACTTCAAAGAGTGTCTAAGTAATGCACCAAGCCCCCTTTCAGTTCAATCCTGTCTGCCAGAGTCCCAGTAGGGGGTGTGGCAGTCCTTTGTGTGAGGGCAGGCCCTCCACCCTCCCAGCCCAGGAAGACCCATTCAAAATGCAGATGTATGCAAGTGAGGCTGAGTACCCTGTGTTTGGGGTGTGTCTGAGTGAATGCACAGGGAGCTGTCAACTAAACCTAGCCAGATGTGGATTGAAGGGCACAACAAGGTTTTAGTGCAAAGAAATGCTCACTTTCTAAAAGTGGCATTTCTAGAATAGTAATATTAAATCCGACTTCACCAGTCAGCAGGATTTTATATTACCATTCTGGCCATACTAAATATGACCTCCCTGCTCCTTTCAGATCAGCAGCTGCCACTTCAACAATGTATGAGAGCAGCCCCAATGTTAGCCTATGAAGGGAGAAGGCCTCACAGTAGTGTAAAAACTAATTTAGGAGTTTTACACTACCAGGACATATAACCACACAAGTACATGTCCTGCCTTTTACCCACACAGCACCCTGCTCTAGGGGTTTCCTAGGGCACACATTAGGGGTGACTTATGTATAGAAAAAGGGGAGTTCTAGGCTTGGCAAGTACCTTTAAATGCCAAGTCGAAGTGGCAGTGAAACTGCACACACAGGCCTTGCAATGGCAGGCCTGAGACAAGGTTAAGGGGCTACTGAGGTGGGTTGCACAACCAGTGCTGCAGGCCCACTAGTAGCATTTAATCTACCTGCCCTAGGCACATGTAGTGCACTCTACCAGGGACTTACAAGTAAATTAAATAGTCAATCATGGATAAACCAATCAGTAGTACAATTTCCACAGAGAGCATATGCACTTTAGCACTGGTTAGCAGTGATAAAGTGCCCAGAGGTCAAAAGCCAACAACAACAGGTCAGAAAAAATAGGAGGAAGGAGGCAAAAAGTTTGGGGATGTCCCTGTCAAAAAGCCAGGTCCAACATGACCCCCTACCAGCCTAAAGCCAGGGGAGAACAATCACTATCCTGATGTACTTCCCTGTTTGAGGCGACAGAACAAGGACCCAGGCCCACAACAGCAGGGGCATGCTCCAGTTCTTCGCCTTCCTGACTCCAATTGGATCCCTCTGTCCATACTCTCAGGGCCCACTAAGCCAACCCATGGGGAACCTTTCTCCTTACCTGCGGATCCCATCTGTGCAGCACCTAACCTTACTTTGCTCACAGATGTATCCCAGGAGCAGGATAGTACCACCATGACCAACACAGTGGTGTTGCCCACTCTACCCCGGGGGTGTGACACTTGTCCCCTCCCCAGGGATAACTCTGTCCACCCGGACAGCAAGCCACAGTGATTACTGACAGCTGCCAGGGATGAGAGCCAGGCCCCAGGCCTCTCAAAGCTCTCCCACCACTGTGGCTGTGGAGAGTGGGGGGCGGTAGCCCCAGGTGCTGGGCACCCTTTAACCACTCTCCCTTCCACCAGGTCAGGGATGACAGCCTGAACCTGGTCCTCCCCTCTGGGGCTCTGTACCCTCCCTCCTGGAGCGGTACCCCCAGAGTCCAACATGGTCAGGGTGCTTACAGAAGTCGCCCTGTACCATTCCTCCACCAGTGCAGGGCTGTTAACCTGCAACTGGCCCTCCAACCTGGGGTCTGTACCTTCAGGTTGGACTAGGGCCCGGGGTGAGGCTTCCCTCCCCCTGCCCTCCCTTCTGGGGTCCAGCACCCTCCAACTAGGAGTGGCCTCCTCAGAAGACAACATGGTAGGGGCACTGTTATCAGTAGCCCCTCCCTCCAGGTCCGGGGGGACACCCTGAACCTGGTCTTCCAGCCCAGGGTCTGTACCCTCAGACTGGATCACTGCCTGGCAAACCAGGACTTTCTGGAAGGCACACCTACCCCCCACCAGGTCAGAGTTTAACCTCTGCACCTGACCCTTCAACTCAGAGTCACCACCCTGAAGTTGAACAATTGCCTGGCACGCCAGGACTTCCTGGAGGGCACACTGACCCTCCACCAGGTCAGAGTTTAACCTCTGAACTTGGCCATTCAGCTCAGAGTCACCACCCTGAAGTTGAACAATTGCCTGGCACGCCAGGACTTCCTGGAGGGCACACTGACCCTCCACCAGGTCAGAGTTTAACCTCTGAACCTGGTTCTCCAACCTAGGGTCACCACCCTGAGGTTGGGCAACAGCCTGGCACACCAGGACTTTCTGGGAGGCACACCTACCTCCCACCAGGTCAGAGGTTAACCTCTGAACCTGGTTCTCCAACCCAGGGTCACCACCCTGAGGTTGAACAATTGCCTGGCACGCCAGGACTTTCTGGGGGGCACACCTACCCCCCACCAGGTCAGAGTTTAACCTCTGAACCCGGTTATCCAACCCAGAGTCAACACCCTGAGGTTGGACAACTGCCTGGCATAGCAGGACTTCCTGGGAGGCACACCTACCTCCCACCAGGTCAGAGGTTAACCTCTGAACCTGGGTATCCAACCCCGAGTCACCACCCTGAGGTTGAACCATTGCCTGGCATACCAGGACTTTCTGGGGGGCACACCTACCCCCCAACAGGTCGGAGTTTATCCTCTGAACCTGGTTAGCCAACCCAGAGTCACCACCCTGAGGTTGAACCATTGCCTGGCAGGCCAGGACTTCCAGGGAGGCACACCTACCTCCCACCAGGTCAGAGTTTAATCTATGAGCCTGGTTCCCCAACCCAGGGTCACCACCCTGAGGTTGGGCAATTGCCTGGCACCCCAGGACTTTCTGGGGGGCACACCTACTCCCCACCAGGTCAGAGTTTAACCTCTGAACCTGGTCATCCAACCCAGAGTCAACACCCTGAGGTTGGACAATTGCCTGGCACAGCAGGACTTCTTGGGAGGCACACCTACCTCCCACCAGGTCAGAGTTTAACCTCTGAACCTGGATATCCAACCCAGAGTCACCACCCTGAGGTTGAATCTTTGCCTGGCTTGCCAGGACTTCCTGGGGGGCACTCTCACCCCCCACAAGGGACACACCGTCCCCAAGGGCCACACAAGAGTCTGGTTGGCGCAGGTCTCCTGACCTCTGCCCATCCGGCAGAGTCTGGGTTTCCCCCAAACCAGAAACGGTTTCACCTGGGTCATTCCTGGGGGGCTCTGCTCTCAGAGCTGTCCCCTGACTCTCAAGGTCCTCCACTGGGGTCTGCAACCCCCTCTCAACCCTATGTCTGGACTTCTGCACCCCCTCACTAGGAGGGGTACTGCCAGACACCAGAACTGTTGGGATGCGGGCTACAGTCACCCCCCCAAGTTCTTCTGACACTGCCGGGCTTCCCTCAAAAGGTGGCCCTACGGTACAGGCTAAGCTTCCCTCCTGGTGTTCCCTCATGGAACCCTCTAGGACCTGGGACCTACCTGGGACACTACAATCCTTTCCCACCTCACTCGGTTGGGAACCACCTAGACCACTCCCCTCAGGAGCACCCCCAAATGCCTCTTCAGACTCTCTGGTACTCACCCAGAAGTCTGCCTCCATTGTAAGTTCCCTGGGGTCAGAGAACTCACACTCCACCTGGTGTTGGCGTAGCTCTGGAAAATAAGGACCAGACATATGCTCTCCAGCAATTACATCATTCTGCCCTTCACATGTATTAACCACAGTACCCTTCACCCAACCACCCAGTAACTCAACCTTGGAAAAGCACTCTACCTCACCCTCCTGATACTGGTGAGACAGTATCTGTCTGTCCCTGACACTCAACCCATACTCTTCTGGGATGTCTCTACACTCTATATCCAGGACGTCCACCAGGGGGGAACCCTTTTCTCTGTCACTCTCTGCTAGAGTCATTAAAGTGTCCCTCCCCCCAGTAGGAATATGACTCCCTGTGCCAGTTCCCCAATCCTTCTCAGGGACCCTGTGCATAACGGGAACTACCTCATACCCTTGAACCACCTGGGGTGTGTCAACTCCCTTCTTCAAGTTGGGCACCACATCTCTGGGCTTGTGCCCTTCTTCAGCAGTACTAGATGCAAGATTTTTGCTTCCACCATCTGAACTGGACTCAGCCCTTCCGGCCTCCAGTTTCAGCTCTTTACAGCTCAGCTCTTGAGCTGCAATCTTTTCTTCTTCCAGGGCTAAGAGTCTTTTTGCCTCAACCCCTGCAAGATACTCCTCTAATTGTTGCTCCTGTCGCCTTTGACTTCGGAGCCATTCATCTATCTCTGGGTCTCTTTCCTTATCTGAGTAGTCTTCCTCCTCATGTGAGCAGTCTTCCTCCTCATGTGCGTAGTCCTCCTCCTCATCTGAGGGGTACTTAGTCATTTGGTTTCTTGCTGCCTCTCTCTCTGCCCATCTTTCCTCCCCCCAGACTATGTAGTTATGTAGCATCTCCGCCTTAGTAGTTCTCCTTGGTACAGGAAGGCCCCATTTTCTGCAAAGCTTCCTTAGGTCAGCCTTAGTGAGGTGGTCAGTACGAACAAAGAATGAGTAGGTAAGCAATCCCATTCTGATAAGATCTTACCAGCAAAAAACAAAATCCAAAGTCCAAAATATCAATAGTATATCCAGGAGGACATCAGAGAATCAAAAGCCAAAAAAGATGAAAAATCAAGTTGACCTTCAACTGTGGGTAGGTAGTGAAATACTTAGCTACTGTATGTCACTGCACAAACACAAGTCCTATCCTCACCGCTGATCACCAATGTTAGAAATGGGTTTTTTGGTTGGCAGTCAGGTTGCCCTCTGTCCAAGCAAGAACCCTCACTCTAGTCAGGGTAAGTCACACACAATCCAAAATCAGCCTGTGCTCACCCTCCGGTAGCTTGGCACGAGCAGTCAGGCTTAACTTAGAAGGCAATGTGTAAAGCATTTGTGCAATAAATCATACAACACCATAGCATAACACCACAAAAATACACCACACAGTGTTTAGAAAAATATATAATATTTATCTGGGTATCTTCAGGTCAAAACAATCAAAGTTGCAATATGAATTTGTAAAGATATCACTGAAAAGTGATATAAAGTGTCTTAAGTCTTTAGAAAGTAAACAAAGTCTCTTTCAAACACAAAGTACCTGGTTTCTGGTGGAAAATCTCCTCAGAGGGCCACAGGAGAAGAGGTACGTGGAAAACTGGTGTGTGCGTCGATTTCTCCTCAGCACACACGGACTTGCGTCGTTATTTTCCACGCGGGGAGTCGTGCGTCGTTTTCCGGCGCGCGGACAGTCTCTGTCTGTGGTTCGCGGGGAGTACCAGATGTCCCGGGTCTGTGTGTGGATTTTCCTGCTTGTTTTCCGGCTGCGCGTCATTCTGCGGGGCTGCGCGTCGAAGTTTCGATCTCACGGCAGGCCTCGCGTCGATTTCTCCTGGGGAGTCGGGCGGCGTTGTCCTTGCGAGGCCATGCGTCAAAGTTTCGATCTCACAGCAGGCGTCGCGTCAATTTCTCCCGGGAAGTTGGGCGGCGTTGTCCTTGCGAGGCCGTGCGTCAAAGTTTCGGTCGTCCCGAAGGCGTCGCGTCGATCAGCGTCGGTGTGCGCGTTTTTCTTGCCGCGGAACAAGCTGTGCGTCGAAAATTTCAGCGCACGGAGCGTCCAAGAGGAAGAGAGAAGTCTTTTTTGTCCTGAGACTTCAGGGAACAGGAGGCAAGCTCTATCCAAGCCCTTGGAGAGCACTTTTACAGCCAGACAAGAGTTCAGCAAGGCAGCAGGCCAACAGCAAGGCAGCAGTCCTTTGTAGAAAAGCAGACAGGTGAGTCCTTTGAGCAGCCAGGCAGTTCAGCAAGGCAGCAGGCCAACAGCAAGGCAGCAGTCCTTTGTAGAAAAGCAGACAGGTGAGTCCTTTGAGCAGCCAGGCAGTTCTTCTTGGCAGGATGTAGTTTCTGGTTCAGGTTTCTTCTCCAGCAAGTGTCTGATGAGGTAGGGCAGAGGCCCTGTTTTATACTAAGTTGTGCCTTTGAAGTGGGGGTGACTTCAAAGAGTGTCTAAGAAATGCACCAAGCCCCCTTTCAGTTCAATCCTGTCTGCCAGAGTCCCAGTAGGGGGTGTGGCAGTCCTTTGTGTGAGGGCAGGCCCTCCACCCTCCCAGCCCAGGAATACCCATTCAAAATGCAGATGTATGCAAGTGAGGCTGAGTACCCTGTGTTTGGGGTGTGTCTGAGTGAATGCACAGGGAGCTGTCAACTAAACCTAGCCAGACGTGGATTGAAGGGCACAACAAGGTTTTAGTGCAAAGAAATGCTCACTTTCTAAAAGTGGCATTTCTAGAATAGTAATATTAAATCCGACTTCACCAGTCAGCAGGATTTTATATTACCATTCTGGCCATACTAAATATGACCTCCCTGCTCCTTTCAGATCAGCAGCTGCCACTTCAACAATGTATGAGAGCAGCCCCAATGTTAGCCTATGAAGGGAGCAGGCCTCACAGTAGTGTAAAAACTAATTTAGGAGTTTTACACTACCAGGACATATAACCACACAAGTACATGTCCTGCCTTTTACCCACACAGCACCCTGCTCTAGGGGTTTCCTAGGGCACACATTAGGGGTGACTTATGTATAGAAAAAGGGGAGTTCTAGGCTTGGCAAGTACCTTAAAATGCCAAGTCGAAGGTGCAGTGAAACTGCACACACAGGCCTTGCAATGGCAGGCCTGAGACAAGGTTAAGGGGCTACTGAGGTGGGTGGCACAACCAGTGCTGCAGGCCCACTAGTAGCATTTAATCTACCTGCCCTAGGCACATGTAGTGCACTCTACCAGGGACTTACAAGTAAATTAAATAGTCAATCATGGATAAACCAATCAGTAGTACAATTTCCACAGAGAGCATATGCACATTAGCACTGGTTAGCAGTGATAAAGTGCCCAGAGGTCAAAAGCCAACAACAACAGGTCAGAAAAAATAGGAGGAAGGAGGCAATAAGTTTGGGGATGTCCCTGTCAAAAAGCCAGGTCCAACACTTTGTTTTCTCTATTTCTATGCCGTACTTCTCTGCCAAATCTGCTAGTCTCTGATGCACACTGCTCACCTCTCTCGTAATCTTTGGGCACAAATATCTCAATTCTGCCTCTGTGTAGGATTTTAACCCGTTCACTCCCATAGTTCCCTCAATGAGTTCACCCACTTCCATCCTTAGCCTAGCACAATTCAAATACTCCTCTCCTTTAGAGGCACTCTGTGGGGTATTCAGCTTGTCTAACCATTCAGTGAATTGCTGCGCTGTCAGTCCTTGTAACGAAATGTTACTTGCTTGGAACAGTGGCACCTGCTGTGCAACTGCATTCGGAGTCTGAAGTGTCAATAATTGAAAACTCTGACTGATATTTGGTCCTGCACAGTATCTGGAAGTGCAACAAATGGACTAAGGTCTAGCAATGATCTTGATCTGTCAAAAGTATGTCCCACAGGAGAGACTACCTGAACATGTCCATTATGTCCTCCCATCATTAGGGTCTGGCATATTGTTCCCTGTTCACCTACAGTTAGCTTCTTCTCCACAAATAATGGTACCACTGGACCAACAGCACTAGGTAGTGACATAGCATCTGGGGCTGCTCTGTCATTTATGCTGTGTGGGAGAGTAACTCCCATATTCTGATTCATCATCTGAGTCATATTTGGCTGTGTCCCTGTCACTGGCGTAAATCTTGTCATTACCTGCAGCTGCACTTGGAGCAGTAAAATTGTAGTTGGCTCAGTCTGAACCAATATCGATCTCGGGGAGACCTGCTCCATTGGCACCACTAAGTTTGAAGTTGTTTCCATATTGGGCACATCAGGATAAATTCTCTGAACCTGTGGCGGTTGCATCTGTGTCTGCACTACAGGAGTGGTAGGTACATTAGGACCACTTTGCACTGCATTCTGTGTCAGGTTAGCATTAGCCTGCACCAGACTCGCTCATCCATTAACCTGTGTCGGGGCTGTCAGATCAACACTGGTACTTGGACCACTCTCATGCACTGTTTATGGTGGTGGTTGATCTCACAATAACTGTGTAATAAACTCATCATCGTCCAAGTCCTCCGATTTGTTTGAAGACTTTCTAGCCTCCTTACTCTCGGTCAGACTTTTATTTGTTTTCCTGGTAGCTTTCTTTCCTTCCTTCTCATTCTCCTGCATAATTGCCGGAAACAACTTAATGCCTTGCAAAGTCTCCATTCTCCATGCTCTCTGAACACAATCCCATCTTGCCTCCGCCAGAGTATTTTCTGCTTTTCTCATCCTCCTTTCAAATTTCAATTGTTGTTGCTGTCTAGCTACTAGCTCCAAAATCGCTAATGCCTCAAACTGTGTTGGTCTCAGAAGGAGCTTTGATTCGTATAGCAACATCCGTAAATTCTCCAAAATCCTCAAATTAAATGTGCCATTTGTAGGAAACACTAAGGGGGTCATTCTGACTGTCCGCTGCCCGCCAAAGTAACCCCGTCGAAAGACCGCGGGGTCATTTCGACTTTCCCGCTGGGCTGGCGGTCGACCGCCAAAAGGGCGCCCGCCGGCCCAGCGCGAAAGACCCTGCAACAATGAAGCCGGCTCCGAATGGAGCCGGCGGAGTTGCAGGGGTGCGACGGGTGCAGTTGCACCCGTCGCGATTTTCACTGTCTGCAAAGCAGACAGTGAAAATCTTTATGGGGCCCTGTTAGGGGGCCCCTGCACTGCCCATGCGCAGGGGCCCCCAGGGGCCCCACAACACCCGTTCCCGCCATCCTGTTTCTGGCGGTGTAAACCGCCAGAAACAGGCTGGCGGGAAGGGGGTCGGAATCCCCATGGCAGCGCTGCTTGCAGCGCCGCCATGGTTGATTCTCCAGGCCAGGGGAAAACCGCCGGATCCCCTTTTCCGACCGCGGCTTTACCGCCGCGGTCAGAATGGCCCTGGAAGCACCGCCAGCCTGTTGGCGGTGCTTCCGTGTCCCTCCACCCTGGCGGTCGATGACCGCCAGGTTTGGAATGAGGGCCTAAGTTCCCATCTTTTTCTGCAATTTGCACCATCAATTTAGCCAAAGACATGGCGCAACACCCTTCTCTTCCATTATAATGTAAGCTGGTTACCTTCTGGTGGTGTAGCCTCACCTACACTTGATGTAATATATGTGTTTCTTCCCTTAGGGCACTTTTTAATGCTGTTAGATTTTTTTCCAAATTTGTGTTACTAAATTCTTTGGTATGAAGCCCAACATGCTGATGCTAATGCTAATCTGATGTTAGTTAAGGATCCTCACTAATAAATTATGATAGCAGCGACTAATGCTTGATGAATTTGTCTGTTGAACTTCATGTACGTCATAACATTGACACAGCTGACTTTGTTATTGATTTTCACCATAACCTTAGAATGTGTTGTATTTCAAGCTTTGATTAGATTGCGTTTCTTCTGCCGTTTTGGACAACCACTATTGTTCCTGTATGTGTTTCATTTGATTTTGAAATTAAATTACATGAACTTAGCATTGTTAATATATGGAAATAAATATTCTAAACTTTTATTAATGGTGTGATTATTTTATGGCTGAAAGGTCATTGTGTGTAACAATTACTGACTCCATTGATTATTGATTTTGCTGATTACTAATGATTATTAATTATTGTGTATTGACTATTGTTTATGTACTGGATCTATGGTAAGAACATCTTAATTGCGAGTCAAAAGGTTCATCAACCTATTTGCATCCCCTTGTAAATTTACTTATTAAGGTAAGACGCCTAACACTAGTGAGAACAGTGACCTACAATATTGGAACATGTAAGATCTCATTCTATTTTTACCTGGATTTTAGTCTGCCAGTGCAGGAGGCCTGAAGGGCATCTACCACATCACAAAGAAATTGATCCAAAAAAAGATCTCCTATGCCTTTCTCTACCCTGCGAGATTAGGACTCACAGAGGCATACAGTTGATCTTCCACGAAACTCAACAGGCTCTGGCATTTCTGAAAAAGAGTAAAGCAATAGACATGGCCAGGGAGGGCTCAATGAATGATAACTAATCGCATCACTCAGTCAGTGACAGGAAGGGAACTGCAGCTGCCTGGTTAAGTGGTGAAGATGGTGAGAGGCATCACTGGGCAGTCATGACACAGAGCCTTAGTGATGGATTTCTTCACTCTGGAAGGTGTGACACAGGTCAAACACAGGTCATATTCTAGTTTCCTCCCTTTGATGCTACAGTAATGCTATCTGTGTTACCCCTTTGGGCTACACCCATTACTAAAATCATTTATACAAGATGATTGGCCCCTCCACAGATGATAAACTGTAGGGTGTTTACTTTGGTTGTTCATAAATCTTTAAGAATATTAAATAAATTGCAGAACACACTAAGGGTTGGGAGGGATACTAGAAGGAATACAACATTTCACTGGCAATTTCAGATGGCTGGTGTGGTAGGAGGCAGGAAGGATTGGTTGTACCGTTATTGTATGCCATGGATTTACTGGCGCAGGCACCCAAAGCTGATACAGTCACTGGGATAAACACTGAACTTACTACACTGACACCCAGACAAGGTTTGCAAGCACTTGCGGTGAATCCTCTAACATGTATAGAAATTAGGCTCCTCACTTGGAACATTCCTGGGCTGGAAAGGGAGACAAGTCACAGCATACATACAAAGGCACAAGTTACAAATAATATTGCCTTGATTGTGAACGACTCCGGTGACGGAAGAAACAGCACTGAGGGTGAAGTAAGAAACAACACAGAGGGTATCATCAAAGAGCTTCTACAATATTATGGGGAGCTATATGCTTCTTATCAGGCCCAGAATCCCAGTGAGAAAATTATTGTAATTGTCATACACATCAATTGCTTGGGTGAACTTTGGAAGTAGAACATTTCTACCACACCCCATAACTGTAGATGAGATTAAAAAGGCAATTTGCAGTTGCCCAGTAGTAAGACTCTGGCCTCAAACAGCCTTCCTGCTGTGCTGTATAAAAAAATGTGCAGACCTTTTGGTCCCTCGACTGCTAGATGTATATGTAGAAGCTCTAAAGAAAGGATGCCTCCTTCCAACAATGAGGTAAGCCATACTTATAACCATCTTGAAGCCATCCATAGTTGAGGACAGATATGAATTATATTGCCCCATAGCTCTGATTAATTGCAATGCCAAAATACTGGCCCATATTCTGGCAGAATGTATAAAACCCCTATACCAGAGCTGGTATTATCGATGCAGGCAGAATTTGTTTTGCTGGTCGATCAACTACTCACAACTTTCCCACACTGTGCACAGTGATGCATCAGATGACCCCAAGGGTCAATGCTACAGCAGTTTTTTAGACCCCACCAAAGAGTTTGACTTGCTGGAGCAGGATTATTTGTTCACAATCCTGTCATACACAAGAATGTCCAAATTGTTTGCGGCCACAACCCAACTTTTATACACTATGCCAGTTGCTAAGCTATGTGTGAATGGTCGAATCTTCCCAAAGGAAATACCTCACGGAATCCAGCAGGGATGCCCCCTGTTGCCTGTACCCAACAATTACCTGGGGTGAAACACCCCTCCTGGAGCTACGCCCTTGCTCATGATCTCTCTCTACGCGGATGGCATCAAACCTTTACATCATACACCCACAAGATAGTCTCAATGGTATTCTCAGGGAATCTATATGGTTAAGTGGGTTATCATGGCTAGATATCAACTGGAGCAAATCTTCCACTTTTCCCGCTTACACCAGCGGTGAATTCAGTGAACCTGAACTTCCCTTCAGAGTGGCGTACTACTCCTATAACGTATGTAGGCACCTGGATCAGCACCAATAAAGATGAGATTCTTAGACTCAGCCTTTGGACTTCCATAACTCAGGTGGAAGACCAGGCTGAAAGATGGCTGTAGTTGCTGCTGTCGAGGACTGGTAGACTGGGTGTAACAAAAATGGTAATACTCACTAAGTTGTTTTATTACTTTGGTAATATACCCATCCTGTTGAAGAACTGCTTTTTTCAAACGTTAATGTCCTTGCTTACCAGGCTAGTCTTTGGTGGGAAAAAACCTTGACTCTCCTGAGCCACATTGACCTTAACTTTTAAGTATGGGGGATACACTGCAACTGATATGGAGTTGTATTATCTGTATGCACAGGCCCACTTTGCACATTACTGGATATACCTAACCAATGATGTGACCCACATGAGAAATGTAAGAACTGAAAACCTCTCTTTAGTCCCCAGCTAGAACGGCGTGGGAGAGTAATCTGGGTGTATCCCTGGCAGAAACCAAATGGGAATATTGCTGGTCCCTAACAGATTAAGGATGGTACATTTTAGATAATTACATTGCATATGCTACATCCTCTTGACAGTGCACAAATGTGGGCTGGGAGGGCATCACAGTTGTGGTGCCTCTGAAGAACCTCACTTGGGAATGAATTTGGAGCGGGGTAGTCCTTCTGGGGTAATATCACACATAAACTGTATGAAATCAAGAATGTACATATTGACTTAAGTCCAAAGATTGTACTTCTAGGCTGGGTTAATCCAATGCCCCATATAGACCCAACTTTGTTTGCTCTGGTGCTATTGTTGGCCAAATGGTTAGTAACTAAACATTGGGACCAGGGTGGAGTTCCCCCTTGCAGCCAATGGGTGACGGACCTAGTGTATTAACAACCAGAGAAATACACTGAACTTTTACCAAAAACATCCCTCCCAAAGAACATATGGGCACAATTTTGGACGTTCCTGGTCTGTAATGCATGAACAGATACGTATTGGCTTGTGCAAATGTAAGGCTGAGCGAGGGAGACCTGTGTGGGTGTGTTGGTCTAGAGTCCAGGGCTTTAGGGCATATATATTCAATTAATACTGTACTGTACTGACTTGCTGTCTTCTACGTGATTTTAATAGTGAATAAAGAAATCGTTAAAAAATGCAATTGCTCCAATCAAGGATTTGGGACCGCCTGGGAATTTACAGAAGCGCAGCTTCAAATGGGGCACCTTCTATGTCCATATTTGCAAGTGCTTCCTACAAGCGTTTAACATTTGTGAATTGAGCATCTTTGCTAAAATGGAAATCTCCATATAGTTTTTGACAAGAAGATTCCATAATTTCAAATGCTTCACTAGTAAGTGCTTCCTCTTTGGCTGAACATCTAGTGCATAATCTTCACTACAGCTACAAGGGGATGTATCCTGTGATCATATGTATTTGTATTTTCTGGCAAATGTTCCTTAACTTTCTGGAATTCATAACTTAATATTGAATGTCATGTAAAGAAGAATAAATGCCTACAGACAAAGAGTTGGATCTACCCCAAACAGAGGTTCTGTATCTGAAATAAACAAAGTATAAGTGGCTCTTTTGCGGATATCTCCTTTTATTTTTCCACATCAAGTAACAATACATAAAAGTGGGAAATGAGGGTGGGGCTTGCAGGTGATTAGGCAGCTTTCAATCTTTTATAATTATTGAAAGGGTGAACCATCAGCCGGGTACTCAGAGCAGAAGAAGAGCTGAGAGGACATGCTAATTTTTGTCCTGACAGAACAGAATTCAGTGAGCTCAATTAAGTCAGTGCATTGCCTTTAATTCTAATCAAGGATTTCAGATCATTTAAGAATTTACAGAAGTACTGCTTCAACTGGGGCAGCTGCTATGTTCATATTTGTTAGTGTTTCCCCTTGAGGTTTATTTTTTGAGATTTGAACATCTTTGTCAGAACGGAAACCTACATATACATTTCTCCGAGAATTGTTTGCTATTATTCATCAATTGTCCAGCAAAAGTAATTCTTTCTATTGACTGATTAGTAAGTGCTTCCTCTTTGGGTCAATATCTAGTGCATATACTCTACTTCTTTTAATTAAAGAAAGGAAATTACTTTATTTGTGTTCATTTTCTTCAATTGTTCTATGTCAAGTAACATTCACAAATATATTGGAAAAAAGTGGACGGAGTCTGCAGGTAAATGTACCTTTTGAAGTGACTAAAAGGTGAACTAATCAGCTCTGCACTCATCTTTGGCCTTACAGCACGAAAACAAGTGATTGACATCCCTTCAGTAGACGCAATATATTTACTTCTTTAAAGGACTTCAGATATTATGGGGATTTTCAGAAGTAGACCTTCAACTGTGGCACCTGCTATGTTCAGATTTGTAAGTGCTTTCTGTTGTGGTATAATTTCTTATGAAATGTGTCCTTTAATTTCTCATCAAATCTTAGAAATGTTTAACAAATCCTGTACAAAGATGGGAACTGAGAACTCGTCCCGCCCTAGATAATTTGCTTTGTCTGGGACTCGTTTTAGGCCAATGAATCTTTTGACCCTAATTGGAGACACCTTACGACAAGATAACTAATCAGTATGTCAATCAATGGGTCAATAACCTCATCAATAGTCCCAATAGCAAATCAATCAAATTAGTTAATGACATTAATAAGAATCGAAACACACCATGACCTTTCAGCCATGAATAACCGCACATAATTTAGTAAGATTTATGATATTTATTCCCTATTGATTACACTCTACTAGCAAGTTTATTAGTCTCAATACCAGAAAACACATTAGCAATGTCACAACGTGGCAACTCGAATAAGATTTCATCAAAGCAAAGATCATAAACATTAGAACAAAGCACAACGTCAACATGGATTAACTTTAGCAGAGTATCATTAGCGCATTATTCAAAAAAGCATTGATTCAGTCATTTGTCTATTTGCGTCCGTTTAGTGAACCCCTTAACTAGCTCGAATTAACATTGGCATGTTGGGCTTCATGCAAATCAATTTAGCAACACAAATTTAGGAAACATCTATCTATGGTCTCTATCAAAAGAAGCAGTTGGTACCTAGAAAGGAAAGGCAAACAGACAATTACAATTTCATCATCATATAGTTACCCTCCGTTATGGATCAGCATACAGAGTCAGTCTTCGTCCTCAGGACATCAGTTGATTCGCCATCAGCCAGGAAACTCAGCGAGCTCAGCAAGACAGGCAATACGGGACACTTCCCTCATAAGGAGGAAAAGTATAGAATGGGCAAGGCAAGGGTAAGGATGGTTTGAAGAGTCAAAAGTCAGAGTAACGAAGTGGCTAGGTGATAGCACAGAAAGGCGCATAATGGCAATAACAAACAGTGGCTCGGAATGGCTGATTTCTCCTTGTGACACAGGATTATATCAATCTTGTTGTACAGTCCCCTAATTTCCAATTGGGAAAATTTAGCTGCATCATTATCTCCATCCAATAATCAGGTAGTCACCTCATTAGGACTGTCACTTTAGAACAGTTCTCACGTAGTTTATTGGCTCCTGAAATTGACATCTCCAACGGATAGAATGTCAGGTACAACCTTTATTCCCACGGTCCCAGTCAGTAGCTCCATTGTCTTTACCAGTTCAGGCGACCTTGTACCTGTTGCAAGTTTACACTGTTGCATTCGGCAAGAATGTCACCTTGAGCAAGTCGAATCTCAAGAGAAAAGAATTTACTACGGTTACACACATCTTCTAGCTTCTGGAAAAATACGTCTACATGTCCTTCAGCAAGTCAGCACCTTGCACGTTAGAAAAACACATTTAATATGAGACCGGCAGCTTGCCCCGCCTCATGCTAACTAAAGCCCAGTTATTAATTTTTTGCGACATCTTAACATATAACTCTTAATGCTAGTACAAAATCATACATTAGTACATTAATAATTAATTATTATTCAATTTCATTTAATCATCGTATACATTGGTTGCCACTCCCCGTGGGCACATTTCAAACACACGTTTAGTAAAAGCACAGCAATACAATTTCTATGCGACATCATCAGGCATTAATTTGCAAACATTTCATGTTAATTTTGATTATAATAACTACACTCCAACACCACCATGTTACAACTGCACCCACAGCAACCATCTTTGAATGGAATTCATTAAAATCGAACTAAGTCCTAAAATATGCCCACTATACACGCATCTGCCTGTTTTAGGGACCATCTTGAAATAGTAAGAAAACCAATCCTTTTAAAGTGTTGCCTGTAGCTAGCACAGAACCTGGGGAAAACAATCATTCGTGTGAGGTTTGGTCGCTGAAATGGGAGAATAGGGGCTGGGGAAGAGGAGGAAGCAGACAGGGTGAGGGAGAGCGAATAATGATAAATGGGGTCTCTCCTGCTCTAATTATGGTGTCACCAATTAAAGCACACCTTATACACTCACAAGACTATGCAGGCAAAATACTCCTACGTGGGTCTACAACAAGAACAGGGAGCAAGTTATAGAATCATGTGCAGGGAAATGAAATTGGCAATAAAGCCATTTAATCGTTTTGAAGCGCCTGACCCAGGCCCGCTCTTAATATATGTTGTGGAGTAGAAACAGTAGATCTCCAACAGACAGCTGAAGTTTTCTGCTGCAGAGATCTAAAAACATTTACTGAATTACTTTGAGGAATATTTCCAATATTTTTGAACTTGCTATTTTCAATAAATAGATTGGTAATTTAAAAAATGATCTTTTTGAAGTTAGGTAAAAAAAAAAGTAGTATAAAATGAATACCGGACACTGTGCTTTATGGTTGACAAAAGCCATCACACAGTTCTGGTGACACCCAGAAACCCTTCGACAATTATCCTAGGGGTTCACTATGTTAACAAAACTCCTTAGGCTTCATTATTGGACCGCAATGTACAGTTATCCACCAGTCATCCTCTATATAAATAATATGAATGTGCTTAACAAAACACAATGAAGGTTTTATAAGTTTCCTTACTATACAACTTGAAAAAGATCATTAGAACTCATGTAATTATTCTTTATGAAAGTTATTTTTCCTAGATTTATTCTGGTCATTTAAATATCATTTTTTCTATGCATTTCAGCAATAAGATTGCAAACCAGAATCACATGCCTGCCAACCAGCTCAAATATCCACATGGAATTTTTCAGTTGTAATCTCGTGTCTCAATATGATTTGTCAGGTTGAAGAGTGCAATATAATCGTACACTGCCATCTTCTGACGCTGACAGGATGCCAGAGCTGTAAAATCCACCTCACCCGAAAGCTCTGTCAATAAATGTCGCACACACACATCCTTTGAACAGTGCACTATAGGGACCCATGTTTAAATCCGGAGCAGGAAGGCATGTGTGTAGAGAACAACGCACTTATCTGCAAATAATGGTTGCCTATAATGGAGATTAACACGCTTGTAAAATATCAACATTAATTATGGCTAGCTGGGGCAAAAGGTGCATCCTGGGGCGTGCCCTCCCCTTCCAATGCACTACCACGCCTCCATCTCAGGGTTATGTAGATAAGAACAGAAACCGAAAAGAAGGGTTGTAAAAGCACTTCAGTTTTTCGATCTTGGCCCATCCTCTCAGCAGTCAACAAGCACCTGTTTCGAAGGAAAGGGTAGATCAAGGTGTAAAGCCCATGGCGTCACCTGCTATCTTCTGCCGCCTTTGGCTTTTTAGTGGATGGATATGAATGCCTAAATAAAAGCACCCTTGGTCCCACTTCATTACAAAATAGATAATGCTTTACAGAGTGCTCTATTACATAAACATACCAATACCATACGCCATTGCTAAAGAACTCAGATCTCACTTGTTAACCCCATGGCACCATTTCGTGCTCACCCCATCCGACTCTAAGATCTTATATTCAATAATGCCCCTGTTACTTACAGGTAGTCCTCATTACTCCGAGTCTAGGAGTTCCACACCACAGTATTTATACAATGAGCATACGCCTCCAGGACAGAAAACCCCAAAGCAAAGGTTAATTTACTAGTTTCCCATCCCCCTAAATGGCTGACTGCCTCTTCCTCTACTTCTCTACTTAGCATAAAGAGGAAGTCAACCCAATACAGATCCTGTTTTACCCAAAGCCTCAAACAATGAAGCAGTCCGCAAAGGGCTGGGAGGGAAGTGAAACAATATCCCGTGGTGAGGAAGACCTGGATATGGAGTTAGGAAGATTACCACTAAGTAAACAGGTCATTAACTCCTCGTCCATCTTCCTCACCCCAGTCTTTTCACCATGAGCTCATATCAAAGCTAATATCGGTTTCATGTTTCACCCAAACAAATAATGCACACTCATGGGTCATAACTGCTAAATCCAGTTTTAATCATATATGTTCCTTCACATATATAACAACCTGTACTTGTAGTCAATGAAGAAGTACCAACACACTTAGAAAAGCTACCCCCACTTTCAAAGGATAACTCTGTAAGCTGCAATGAATTGGCAAATGTAGGTACGCACCTAGTAAGTCCATCAATGCCAGTATGTCCCCATGATTTATAAAGGGTAGAATCCCCTGCATTGATACCATCTTGAATTTTATATCGGGTATAAAGGAATTCAGCATCTTTAGGGCCAGAACTGGCCGAAACTCCACTGAATATTTTTCTACCAGAAACAGGATGGAATGTACGCCCTTCCTTCTTTGCGAATACAGAACTGGAATAATAGCTCCATTTTCTATGAGCTTCTGAAACCCCTTTTTCAAGGCCTGTCTTTTTTTCCTATTTGCAGAGAATGATGTTCCCTGAAAAACATCTGGTGGCAAAATTACAAACCAATCCGAAATCCTTCCTTCACCACTTGCAGGACCCACTGACCTGACACAGGGTCTGATTTAGATCATAGCGGAGGGAATACTCCGTCACAAGTGTGACAGATATCCGTCTGCTGTATTATGATCTCCTTAGGAGATAACTGAATCGTAATACAGCGGACAGGATATCCATCATGTTTGTGACAGAGTATTTCCTTCCGCCAGGACCTAAATCAGGCCCACAGTTTCTTTCCATACATGGTGAAAATGAGAGAAACGCCTCCCTACTGGAAGTTGTGCCCTGGCTACATAGTCAAGATTTTGCAGGGGTTGAGAAGAACAACCAGGCTGTTGTAACCGGAATTTATCTGAGGTAGGAGCACCCCGACCTCGCACCCCTGCCAAGAAAGGGCTGGCTGGATTTCCCTTGCCCTTCTGGTCCAAATACTTTTTTATTCCCAAAAAAGTTAGCCTTCATACCTTTGCAGGTCCCTTAAGTTTTCGATCCTCCGACAATCTCTTTATCATGTCCTCCAAAGGAGGACCAAAGAGTTTGGTGCCAGAAAAGCAATTTTCATAAGTAAGAATTTTTGAGCTGCATCAGCCTTCCAAGACCTTAACCATAACTGCTTCCTGGCAGCTATGGACGAACCTGCTTTGGATGCAGCTGCGCTCAAGGAATCAAACACATGCTGTTCCATTAAATCCAATATAGGAGTCATGTCAGCTGCTTGATTAATCATCTCTGCCAAAAGCTGAAAGTCCTTCATGAGCAACTGTATGAGGTAAGATGAATATGCTACTGCCCTAATAGCAAAGTTAGAATCAGCAAATGTACACTTAACAGTGAGATCCACTCTTTCACCCAAGGGATATGTGGGCACAGTGTCCTCATAGATGATAATGCCCTGGGAAGCTAGGCCTGCCATTAATGAGTCCACCTTGACAGAAGATGGAAAATTCTCAGCAAAATCCTGAACCAGATACTTCTTAGCCAGAAATCTAGGGAATGTGTGTTTGTCAATTGTCTCTATCACTCATTTGATAGAGGAATGAAGTGGGAGAGATTCTGTGTGTCTCCTTTGATACTGCGAAGCAAAAAAAAACAATCTAACTTTTCTCAGGGAACAGATGCGTTGGAAAATCTAAATTTTGTTTTATGTGCTGAAGGATTTCTTTTAATTCCTGCCCCACACGTATCTGCATGTATTAGAGCCTGGGCCCCCATTGATGTTGCTTCCAACTGTTGTTTTTTTTGGAGAGGGCTGTCGTTCTCATTCCTGAAATGCAGGAGCAACAGTTGCTTGAATCATCTACTGAATAGGAGCCAGCAAGGGAGGAGCCTCCGCATCTCCTAGTTCCTCCACATAGTGCTTCTTTTTCTTGTCTTTCTCCCATTCTTCATAGTGCAAAACTGGCCTGACAATAGAGAAATCGGGACACCCTGGTTCTTATAGTGCTAGGAAACCACTACTGACGGAAGACTCGCCACATCATTGTCTTCTATCAACTTAAAAAATACACCTAAATTGCCTCACGCCCACTCGCAAAAACACAGTAAGGAAATGTGACACCCGGTGTGTGGCATGAATCGGCTCAGCGTGATTTCTCTGCCATTTCTTCTGACGCACGTGCAAGCCGGGCTTCTCCAGAACTGACATTCAGCAACCCCACAGGAGTGCATGAATCATGCGGTGAGTCAGCTATAGCAGGGCATCTTATCTGGGCCAAAATTCATCTGCTGCCGAAAGACTTCTGACCCCAAAGGTGGCCAAAAATATATTACACTTTCCTGGCCTTTGCTTGAAGGTTCAGTCCACAGACAAAAAACAGGATCTGTATTTAATGGACTCCCTTTTCATGCTAATTAGAGGAAGAGGAAGTCAGCCATTTGAGGGGGATGGGAAACTACTAAATTAACTTTTGCTTTGGAGCTTTCTGTCATGGAGGCTAATGCTTATTGTGTAAATACTGAGGCGAGGGAGACGGACAGGGAAGTTAATGTTGGATACCATGGTATCTTTTCATTTTAGTAACTAAGTTGTCACATCACAATCAATATGCCATAATCTACTTGTCTCTTGAAATTTTAGTCTTGTGCAACCTCAAGTAATTTCCTCCTTAGGCAGTGCTGGAAATGAAAAAATAGAAGTGCAGGTACTCTGTACCAGAGTACCTGCTTCTTTCTGATTAGTGCCGGTACTCTCCAATTAAAAGTATTACATTTTTCTTGAGAAGTGCAGGAACTCTCCATCTCAAAATAAAAAAGTGCCAGTACTCATTACCGGACAGTACAAGCCCATTTAAAGCACTGTCCTTAGGAATGTTTGAGGGGAAAAGCCCTCTTTACAGTGACAAAGGCCTAAATGTTGAACTGCAGGCACAAAAGGGAGGATTGATGCTCCCTTTACAAACCGCAATGAGGCCATTGATGAGGCACAAATACCCATTTGTCCATGGTCGAAATGGAAGCTCCATATGGTCACCCCCCCCCACTCCAAGTTATCAGGGACACTGCTTCCAGTCGAGAACTTTTCACCTACAAATCATTATCAGGTTTGTCAATCTAATGATCTCAATGGATGTTAACAAAGACTACAAATCCTAGAATGTATTAGGCTGATGGACAAAAGCCTAAGACTGAAAACTGTGTCCATAATGACATGGTGTGAGGTAGTCACCATATTACTCCCTAAACACTCTTCCTTTCCGGATCAGACAGCACAGATATGTGGGCCTATCAGCAGTGCTACTCTAGTCCATGTTTTTGTTTGAATTCTATGACTTGTAATCTAGTTTATTCATTTACCGAACATGCCTTCAATTCCCAGAATTCATATAAAAACCACGAATGAAGAAACACATCACGAATGGACCAGGGAAAGGTGGCTGCTGCTGAAGCAGATATGTTAATTAGAAATATTAATGAGTGTTTATGCATTTGGAATAATACATTGTAGAGAAAATTAATGTAGAAAAATAATGTGCAGGTTTGAAAATGTGCCCACAGAGAGAGGCTACCAAGATTCACGAATTATGCTAAAATGACTAAAAGTATGTGAAAATGTTGAAAATGTATAATAATAATGTAGTAATATGTCATATTGGCGATATAATGTATGTTTTACATTATATTGTAGAGCTAACTTAGCCGAAGTTGTGGCCTAGTTTTGCCAGGCCTCATGCAGAAGCTGAATAATCATGCAATGTAGAAAGCTGATGTGTTGAACTGACCCTGAACCACTTGTGTTAATAAAATTTGCTTAGCTAGAATATTCTGCAATGAACTGATGGACAGGAAATGAGGAACCAGAGTATGTAACCAATTCAGTTTAAAGCAGACAAGATGTACTTTCCCAGGACTCGACCAATAGAGACACTGACTGGAGAAGACGATGCAACATTTTTGATACCTGATGAGCCGGATGATGAGGACATCATACAGCAAACCAATCGACACCCTGAGAATGGCATAATATTAGAATTCATAGATTTGTAAAATAAAAATTATCGGACAGCGTCATATATGGTGACTAATTGACCAATTAGGATTTGGGGGAGAGGCTGGGTGAGAGAACATGTGCAGGTGGTTTCGTCTACGGGTCAGAGCTTTGATGAATCCAGGCCAATAATGGATCTTAGTCCACTTGTTGCGCTTCCAGATGCTGTAAATGGCCCGAGTGTAAGTCAGAGGTTGACACTTTCGACACCACAAACTCCAGGTGCCATGGTACAACAGGTGCCATTGCCGAACGCGAGTAACATTTAATTGTTGGGACTGACAGCACAGCAGTCAAATGAGTGGTTAGATAGTTTGAATACCACACAAAATACATCTGAGGGTAAACAGCAGATTGATCATGTAAGGCTGGCTATCGAAATAACCAAACTAGTTGAAGGGTCAGTGGGAGTGAACAGGTTAGAATCCTATACTGAAGAAGAGCTGAGATATTTGTGTCTGACAATTACGAGAGAAGTTGGCAAAATACATCAGAAATTGGCGGATCTGAAAGATAAACATGGCATAAAAAATTGAGAAAACATAGCACTTGAAATGAAGCTACAGGTTAGATTTTGAGGCAAAGGATTTTGAGCACATGAGGTCAGCTGGGATGAAAGCGCATCTCAAAGAATTATTGCAGAGTGCTCAGATTTGTGGAGCATTAGAGAAGTGGGAACGGCGATGGGCGAAGAAGAAGGATAAACAGAAACGAGATTCACAAGAAGGGTCTGAAAGCGTTCAGAAAGAAAAAGATCCAGTAAAAATATTACCAATGAAGGAAATTCCAGGAGGGCAATTTGTTCATGTTCCCTGGTGTAGGAGTGATGTACTGTCATTCACAAATGATTATCCAAAATTGAGAGAAAAAACAGTTGAGTGATACCAGCAGACAGGTAGATTTGTGAAGCTTTCGAAATGTCTGTGGGAAGACTTGAATACTCTGTTGGAGATAGTAGTACCAGCTGATTTGTGGGTTGAGTGCAAGAGAGCAGTGGATAGGCCGACGAGTGAACCAGAAAGGGACAGAGTTACAGGTACACCGTCACCTGAAGTGATGAAACTTTATTATAAGGTGATTGAGTTCCCAAAGACAAGAATTTCACCTAAAAACATTGATTGGCAGAGAATTGACAGGACAGTGCAGGAAGTATAGGAGTCAATACACACTTACTACGAGAGATTGTTGAAGGAGTTCAAGGAGTACAGTGGCAAGGAAGCGATTGAGCCAAAAGACATGTTGCACTTTGTGTTCAGGTTCGTCGAAGGATTGAGACCTGAAATAGGTCAGATGATTAAGTCATTTGATTTGTTGGCAAGCAAAACCGATTGATGAGGTATTGCAGTATGCAAAATACTGTAGTGATGAGATTGAGTTGAAGCAGAAAAAGCTGAAGGAGAAGGTGACGGTGATGCAGATTAAGGCAGCTCAAAATGGAGTGCAGGGAGCTTTAGTGCAGCAGATACCACAGCAGCAGGGAACTGTCATGTTCCAACCCCAAGCAAGAGGTAGGGGAAGTGGAATCTATATAAATCGTGGTCCGGATTTGAATACAGTAGTGGTTCAGAATGATGTGCAAGGGATGAAAAAGATGATGCCGTGTCATCTTTGCGGAAATGTGGGACATTGGAAATGGGAGTGTCCGATGATGGTGCAGGATGGTGTTGTTCAGCAAAGTCGTGATGTCAATACATTTCAAACTGTTAAAGTTCCTAGAATGAGAGGACTTAATCCAAAATTTCAGAATAACATGAATCAAGTGCCGAACTTTCAACCCAGGCCGCAGATGCAAATGCCTTGTGCACAAATGACACAGTTGCAACCAATGCAGCAGCAGGTTTCTATGGTACCTATACAGCAAATGCAGATACCTCAAGCCCCGATGGAACAGCAACAGATGATGCTTACTCAGCAAGTCACAGGTCAGAGACAAGACCGAAGTAGTGACAGAGTGCACCAATTCCCATTACATAGTGAGAATGGAATAAACAACGAATGGATGTGTGAGAGTTCGGATGAGGAGCCATGCATGCTTGCAGCGTCCCTAGAGGTAGATCAGAGAGGACCTTTTGTGAAAGGAAAGGTGATGGGTCATAGGGTCTCATTTCTAGTGGATACAGGTTCTATAGTGAGAAGTGCAGAGGTGCCAAACTTACCTTTTTCAGGCAGAACAGTTCAGGTTGTAGGGGTAGCGAACAGACAGTTGATAAATTCGATCACAGATCCAGTACAGGTTGAGATTAGCAACTTCCAGGGACTGCATACTTTTGTAGTCTGTGACGCAAGTCCAGTATCTCTACTAAGAAGGGACTTGTTGTGCAAAACCTGATGTTCGATTAGCTGTTCAACTGCTGAAATAGAGGTTCAGATGAATAGTGATGATGAGGAAGAACAAGCTCCTGAAACTGAGAATGAAACCATTAATGAAGAGTACCCGTTGATTGAGTTTTTCCCCAATGTTTACTGGGAAACAATTGTAGTCAGATTTGCAGGGAACAGTACAGGAAAAAGTGTGTGGGACCTGACAGGTAAAGAAGTAGGTTTGATCAAGGGAGTGGAGCCGATTGAGATCACATTGAAGCCAAATGTAGTGTTTCTGAAGCTACCACAGTATAACATGGCACAGGATGTTCTGATGAAAGTGGCACAGATAATTGGAGATTTTCTGAAACAAGGGTTTTAAAAAAAAGTGTTTAGCAGTCCATGTAGTTCACTGATAATAGGCCTAAAGAAGCCTTGTGGGAAAGTACGAATTGTGCAGGACTTGCGAAAAGTGAATGACCTGGTGGTCAAGTGTTGTCCTGTAGTGGTGAACCCAGCAGTAATATTGTTTCAGATTCCATGCGATGCAGAGTGGTTCACAGTGGTTGATTTGTCACAAGCTTTCTTTTCTGTGCCTCTCCTTGAAGATAGTCAGTTTCTTTTTAGTTTCAAATTCCTAGACAGAGTCTACAGCTGGTGCAGGCTTCCTCAAGGGTACACAAAGTCACCGTCTCTGTTCAATCAGATTTTGAAAAAGAATCTGGAGTCATTGGAACTACCGTACCAATCAACTCTAGTGCAATACATTGACGAGTTACTGATTGCATCCAAAACAAGGGACGATTGTAAGTACAACTTGATTGCCCTGTTGAATCACTTGGGAAAGTTTGGACATAAAGTGTCACCATTGAAATTGTAGTACTGTCAGTGAAATATCTGGGACACCAAATTGAGAAAGGGTCAAGGAGAATTTTCAGAGAAAGGATTACCATGATATTACAGAGAAGTCCTCCAACTTCACAGAGAGATGTCAGGATGTTTTAGGGAATGGTAGGTTATTGTCGCCAGTGGATTCTGAATTTTGCTGAGATTGCCAAACTGTTGCAGCAGCTGACACATAAGGATGTTACAGATCCCATTACTTTAGACCAGGATTAGATGAAGGTATTTACTGAGTTGAGAGAGAGTTTGTGCAGAGCTCCAACGTTGGGAATGCCAGATTACATGAAGCCATTCATATTTTTTGTCATGAACTTGATGCTTGTTTTAGTCTGTCTTGACACAGGTCCATGGAGGTACTGATTGGCCAGAACCCTTTTTTTCAGCTACCTTGGACCCAGTCGCAGCAGCCTTACCAGGTTTGCGCGCGGTTACCGCACTTGGTCAAAGGCTATCACAGTGTGAGGGAGTGGTGATGGGATACCCATTGACGGTAATGGCGCCTCACTCTGTTGAGATCTTAATGACAAGGACAAAAATGCAGTATTTGACTGGTGCCAGACTGACAAGGTATGAGACAAGCATTCTAGGTGCTCCAAATGTAACATTGAAAAGATGTACCGTGCTGAACCCGGCATCATTGCTTCCAAGTAATACTGTTGAAATTGAAAGGAAAGAAGACATTGAGCATGATTGTTTTGAGGTAACTGAATTATGGACAAAACCCAGACCAGATATTAGAGATACCCGATTGAAAGAAAATGACCAAGTTGTCTTTGTTGATGGCTCATGTCTGAGAGATGGTACAGGAACATAGAGAGCAGGATTTGCTGAGTGCACGATTACAGGTACTTTAGAAGCTTCTTGGCTTCGAGATGTATATTCTGCACAAGCAGCAGAATTGGTAGCTCTTACTAGAGCATGCTACGTATCTGCAAGATTGAGAGTTACCATCTATAGAGATAGCCAATGTGGATTTGGAATTGTTCATGACTTTGGTCAATTGTGGTCGCAAAGAGGTTTCCTGACTTCTACTGGTTCACCAGTATAAAATGGCGACAGAATAAAGGAATTGCTTTATACAATACAGTTACCTGAAGAAATTGCTGTGGTGAAATACAGTGCACATCAAAAGACACAGGACTACGTCTCACTAGGAAATGCATATGAGGATCAAGTCGCAAGATTTTGCACATTGAACTGTATATCATTCAAAGATAGGTGGTAACTGATGTCAGAAGAAGACAACACATGTTCAAGTTTTGCATTGAAAGCGATCGGTACTTTGGAAGAGTTGAAAACATTGCAAAATAATGTTGACAAAGAGGAGAAACAACTTTGGACCAAACTAAAATGTGTTCAAAGACCTGATGAAATTTGGGTTTCTGAGGAGGTTCAGATGGTTCTGCCAAATAGTTTATTGTCGCAAATGACCAGATATTATCACGGACCGGCACTCATTGGGAGGGATGCCATGGTTTGATTGTTCAAGATCAACTGGTTCAATCCTAAATTTAGGCAGGCAGCAGAGGCAGTATGTCATCGTTGTATAATTTGTCAGCAGCTAAATGTGGAAAAAGGGACAGTGGTGAATTTAAGCCACATTGGAAGAGCAGGAGGTCTATTCAGCTGAATGCAATTGGATTTCATTGAGATGCCTGCATCTGAGGGTTTGAAGCACGTGTTGGTGATTGTGTGAATTTTTAGTCACTGGATTGAAGCATACCCCACAAGAAAGAATGACAGTCTCAACAGTAGCAAAGTTGTTGCTTAGGGCGTTGATACCACGTTTCAGGTTTCTGATCTCTTTAGAATCAGATAGGGGAACTTACTTCAACAACAAGGTTATTGAACTCTTATGTGCAGCACTAAACATTGAACAGAAGTTGCATTGTAGCTACCGGCCTGAAGAGTCAGGAGTAGTGGAACAGATGAATGGTACCTTGAAATTAAGAATTGTAAAGATGTGTGCAGCTACAGATCTGAAAAGGACAGATGCGGTACCTTTGGTGTTGATGTCGATGAGAAATACACCCGAGAGGAAGACAAGGCTGTTGCGCCACAAGATTATTATGGGCAAAACAATGAGATTACCAGCAGTTCCAGCCAATGCACTTGTAAATATTACTGATGATATGGAGTTGGACTACTGCAAGAGTCATGCTGATGTGGTTCGCTCTTTCTCTCAGCAGGTGCAGGCCACCATCCTGCTACCCATCCACGATCCAGGGCACAATCTGAGATCCAGTAACTGGGTCGTTGTCTGAAAACATGTCAGCAAGACGTGTTTAAAGCTACGCTGGAGAGGGCCTTACCAGGTGGTCCTAACAACAGTGACAGCTGGGAAGTGTGCAGGACTCCTAAACTGGATACACGTGAGTCATACGAAGCAGGTGGCATGTCCACAGGATCATGAAAAAGTGTTGTTGAGAGCACCAACAACAGCGAAACAGGTTGCTGCACCTGAACCAGAAAAAGAATCAAGAGAGCCTGAAATTGAACAAAAGCTTGTGGAAGATGGTTCTATCACCACTGTAAGAGACGAAGGTGAAGAATTACAGGAGGGTGCAGAAGAACCAATCTCAACGGATACAGCAGGAGAGCCTAGCGCAGCAGGGGTTCTCCCAGAAGTAGACGGTGTTGAGAAGCAGACAGGGCAAGTGCCAGACCAAGAGGGGAAGATTTGAGATGGATCAAAGTCAAGGTGATCCGACTTCTCCTGAGCCCATTGCAGGTTCATCAAGAGAAAACACCATAGACAAAGAGAAGGAGAAGAGTCCAATCCTGACAAGAATATTGACAGAAGGATCGAAAAAAGGAGATAATCGGCCTGAGTCACAAGTAGGGAAAAGAAAGGAATTGGTCATAATTTAAACAATAGAGGAAGAGGTAGATACTACGAGAAAAGAAGAATTGAGTGAAGGAGAAATAAGTGATGATCGAAAGTTGAAAAGAAAGAGAATAGCATGTCGGCATTACGCAGGTCCTGAATGGGCATATGCAACTACTGATGAATGGCAACACAAGTTCATGTCCTTTTGTTTTGATATAGAGGTTCAGAGTCAGTACTTTGATGTAACCTGAAGGTGAACGAGAAGTTGAATTGTTGAACCAACCTGAAATACTTTAAAGAGACTGTTGAAAATAATCTGGAAGAGACATTGATAACCTTATTTGACATTAAACCAGATGTGACAAGCTGCTAATCGATTTTGACAAGGAAAGGGTTCCTGGATGTGAAACTGAACTGTGAGAGAATAATTTTTTCCTCATTTTTGATTTTTACTGCACCTTATATAAGAGTTTCTTCTGTTTTCTGATTCTTTGCAGATCATGGCTGAGTTAAATAATGAAGTTAGGAATGCTAGGCGCTGTAAATATATGAGCATTGGATTGGCGATTACGTGAGGGATTTTGTTTATAGTAGTGATTGTGGGAATGTCTGTTCTTGATACCAAAGGAGCCAATCATATTTCTGTTCCTGAAACTACTACACTAACAGCTTTGGAAAGGTTTAAGTTAAATGAGAAGTATTTGCATGAATATACTAATGCTCAAGGAGACCTTTCTTCTAACGTTTTCTATCGCTTGTTGAGTGAGCATATTGAGACAATGGATGCAAGGGATTGCCTTGTGTGTACACAAATTCCCTCGTCAGTAGAGGAAGGAGTTACGTACTGTAGCTTACCATTAACATATGGAATAAGCTGTAGTTTGCTACTAACAAGGTTCTATAATCAAGAGTATATACAGTATTTTGAAACTAATTACGATGTAGTGTTTTCATTTGTCCCTATTATTAGATATTTGAGTAGAGTAGCTAAAGTTCATAATATAGTATTAGTTAGAGGATCCTTTGAGCCTACATTAACATTTGGAACAACATATGCACATAAGAATAATCTTACATGCTTGCTTACACCTTTAGAAAAGAGCTTCATATGGCATATTAATGACAGGAGAATGGCATTAAAAGAAAAATTAGAAAAAGGATTAGAGAAAAGGACTTAGAAAAATGATAATGCTTACACTGCAATTAAAACGCAAGGAAAATTAGCATTAGATGCATTACATGTAGGGAAGCTTTGTATATATAGGCCAAAATCATGTACTGACACTTTATTTGTGGGAACAAGTGACTGTAGGCATGTGTTTCTGTTTCAGAGTAAGTGGACTTTTATGTTGAATGGTCAGAACCCTGCGATTCCTGGTATCTATTATATTTGTGGAGTTAATGCTTATTACCGTCTTCCAAGAGGATGGTATGGGACATCTTATTTGGGGTTAGTTTACCACAAAGATTTTTCAGATAGATGACTTAAAGAAGTTTCCAAAATTGACTGAACTACATCATAAGCGACAGAGGAGGGAAACCACTTCTGCAGTTGTGGGAGATATATTTGGTGCAGTGATTCCTTCACTGGGAGTCATCCTGAACTCAATCAAGATACGAAAGTTGTCTACTATTGTGGATAACATGCTGACAAACTTTACAGGGGCAATACTCCTGATAGATACAGAATTAGCTGCGCATAAAGCTATGACGCTTCAAAATAGACTTGCTTTAGACATTCTTTTAGCGAAAGACGGCGGAGTCTGTAGAGTAATTAATGCTAGGCATTGTTGTTCATATATCCGTAATAATAGTAAGGAGATAAGAAACTTGCTTACTAACCTAACTAACTCGAGTAAGTGTTTGAAAGAATTAAAGGAACCAGGAGTTTGGGAAAATGATTTGCTTCAGTGGGAAATTGGCTTAGTAACATTTGGAATGGTGTATTATTAAAAATCATACAGGGAATATTAATTGTGATTGTGTGCATATTAGGATTATGGGGTTTATGTAAATTGCGACAAAAGATTCAATTGAAAAGGTCTAAAAATAATCAGAGGAGGGAAGAACGAAACAGGGAAAGAATTTATAGGGAAGATTTGAGAAGGAACAAAACACTGAGGAGAGTGAATTATGAAAATAATGATGGTAAAGGTAATGTGATGACATATTTAGTCATCAGAGGAGGGATTGCTGAAGCAGATATGTTAATTAAAATTATTGAGTGTTTATGCATTTTGAATGCTAATAATAAATTGTAGAGAAAATTAATGTAGAAAAATAATGTGCACGTTTGAAAATGTGCACACGGAGAGTGGCTACCAAGATTCACAAATTATACTAAAATGACTAAAGATATGTGAAAATGTTGAAAATGCATAATACTAATGCAGAAATATGTCATATTGAGAGATATCACATATGTTTTACATTAAATTGTAGAGCTAACTTAGCCGAAGTTGTGGCCTAGTTTTGCCAGGCCTCATGCAGAAGCTGAACAATCATGCAATGTAGAAAGCAGATGTGTTGAACTGACCCTGAACCACTTGTGTTAATAAAACTTGCTTAGCTGGAATATTCTGCAATGAACGGACAGGAGATGAGGAACCAGAGTATGTAACAAATTCAGTGTGAAGCAGACAAGATGTACTTTCCCAGGACTCGAACAATAGAGTCACTGACTGGAGAAGAAGATACAACATTTGTGATACCTGGTGAGCCGGATGATGAGGACATCCTACATTGAACCAATTGACACCCTGAGAACGGCATAATATTAGAATTCATAGATTTGTAAAATAAAAATTATTGGACAGCGTCCTATATGGTGACTAATTGACCAATCAGGATTTGGGGGAGAGGCTGGGTAACTTTAATATAATGCTTTGACAGAGGGAAGAATCTTCAGAACGTATTCCAAAATTGATGCGATATTGGGGATTCGAGATTCTGTCATTGGGCTCATGTTCTTGAGAGCCTGATGCTTTGCTGATCGATTGATGACCTGAAGATGAAGATTGACTTTGTTGCTGATTTATACAGTTGATAGGTAGCTATGACAATGTGACTGATTTACTTTTTGTGCCTTTTCTTTCTAGGTACCAACTGCGCTGTTTTTTTAATAGTTTTTCTCCTAGCTAGATGTTTGTCAAAATTCATGTTTTAAACTGTTTTCACATGAAGTCCAACATGCTAATACTAATCTGTGTTAGGTATGGTTCTGATTCTGAGACGTTGACATATACAGTGACAAATGATTGATGGACTGATTTGCTGAACTCTGCGACTCATGTTAACATATTCCTCGTTATTAGTTTATGCTGAGGCATTAGAATGTATGTTTTCTCAAGTTCTGATTAGGTAATGTTGTTGTTGGTCACTAATGAACTAATCTTCAGTGAATTGAATTAAGTTTGAATTAACCTTATTACTTAGTATTGTAACTAACAGGGAAATAAAATTGATAAAACGTATAATTGACTTGTGGCTATTCATGAGATATTGGCGTTATTCGCTGATGACTAAGGTTTTTGCTTATTGGTTATTGATTCATGTATTGATTATTGATGCACATTGGTTACACCATAGCTAGGATACTCTATGCAAATCAAAAGGTTCATCGACCTATACGTGTCCCCTTGTAAGTTTACTTACTAAGGACAAGGCGCCCTAACACTGCCATGTGTATGACAATTGCATACTCCACTCACCCCAATATTCTCATGGCAGAAAATTAGGCTTTCTTCCACCCAAGGCCTCATTGGAGCAGGAGCTGCGCTCAGGAATGAACGCAGGTGCTTATGAAAGAGGTTGCATTTATTGGTGGAAAATATTCAGCTTGCAAAAAAGAATCTGCTGCAGCATCATCACTTACCAAACTAGAAAATACCATAATCAGTGTTCTGATACATTCTAATACCACTGAATTCTCCCCACTCACCATAGCTAAGGGCATTACAAACAGGTAATTTGCTGAAAGGCTCTCCGTTTTTATTTTATTTTACGTATTCTTTGTTGTTGTTTTTTGTTGCTAGGTGCCCTAATGTTGGGTTTTTGGAACTGTTGCACTTTATAAATTGAGTAAAAAATAAACCATGCATGTGTAACATTATCTTGTAATGCCTGCAACACACTGCGTCACACAGGCATCACACTGAGATATTGAAGTTGGACTGGCACGACATTGGTGATCACGCTGGGCCCACATGGAGAAAGGATAGACGCCACTACGGGGGAAAAGTGGTGTTAATACAACCACAGTTTATAATGCTTTAAGTTTTGTTTCTCATATATTGCTACTGCACTTCTATTCAGCGAAAGCCTTATAATCCACCCCCACTTCCACTCCAAGATACAAGTAACATTGTTACGGTAGGAGAGTGCAAGAGACATTGTGAGGACGCTCCTTGACCTACCTAACTAAGCTCAAAAATGTTTCTTAAAAACAAACTCTGAATGTTGTACATTTATTCTCGTTTGTGGGTGCAGTGGGTTGTGCTACAAGTTGAAGGAAGGAGTAATGGTTTTAAAACAAGAAACACAGTAAGCATAACCGTTGGAAATGGTCCCATTAAGGGTTGTTGGTTTTTAACTAACCAGACCTGCTAGGTGTGTAATATTGCATTGCCGGATTCCATACTGCTGCAGAGCACCAACATCAATAACAGTAGGTACAATACAGCGTAGTTGAATTTTCTAACTTGAGAAGACTGGAATTATCAGCGGAGCCCCAGTCCTAATTAATGCATTTTTGGCAAAAATAGGCATAATAATGGCATAATAATTGACTATCTTTATGAATAGGTAGGGTCCTCATAACCCTAGAAAGGTCATTTAAATATTGATGGATTGTGGAATATTTAACTTCTGTACCCTCCAATACACAATTCCAACCATAACTGGCCCTGCACATTTATGAAAAGGGGCAAAATCACTCAAAGCACTCGTATAAGTAGGACAAACAAGAGTTTGTGGAAGGTCAATCATAAATGTTCACTCTTTATGAGGTGCAGCCTTATGATGTGTTAGAGCGTCTGACCTTATTTGGTTTCCTAGTTTTAATTTATAAGGGGACACGTTAGAGATTTGATGGACCTTTTGACTGCACTTAGAGAAATTCCCACCATAAATCCCAGTTGTAACACAAAATCAAAAATATCATCATTAAATACCATTGGAATAAAAAATCTTCACACACCATGACCCATTAGGCCATGTATAACCATGCCTTTGTATAAAGTTAGAATGGTTATTTCCCTTTATTGACAACGCCAATGTCACATAGATTAATCTCAACACAAACTGATAAGCATACAAGAACAACACTGGTTGACCAAATGTTCTAAAGAATCTCAATTTAGTTAGTGCTTGATCACCAAACACTCTAGAATAACAGTACAAATCAGTACCAAGAATAATTGTGCAACATAAATAACGTATATTGAAGTTCAGCAAGTGAACAACATAATTTATATTAATAGCAACCTGTTAACATTTCAGGGTTTCCCTAACTAACCATCTCATTAGCATAGCATGTTTGGGCTTCATGCAAAACAATTTAGTAAACACAGATTTGGAAAACATCTGACTATGGCTCTATCAAAATAGCGGTTGGTACCTAGAAACAAAAGACAAACTCACATCAAGAACAATAGCATTTTGTTATACCTCTCCTCATGTGCATCAGCAAGCTGCAATATCTACATCAGCAGAACATCTGTTCGGTTAGCATCAGCAACAGAACATGAAGGGAGAGGTTCAGAAATGGTGACTCTAAGCTATCCGAACCATTAGGAAAGCAATGTCTCAGTAATCAGCATTCTGCGTCAGAAGTTTAAGCAAATCATTTAAAGATAGAATCTTCTCTGGAGGAAATTGCAATAGCAATGAGCACACCTCTACGGAGGCAAATTAGGAAAGAGTGCGCCTCTCTCTATGTAGTCGGGCTAAGTTAAAATCGTCTAAAGAACTTCCCACATTGTCATTGGTCAAAGAATCGTATGTTTACATTTAGTCCAATAGAAATAAGAGTACAAATCTAAGATATAACTAAACTGTATTTCACATGTTGATGATTGGCTCCTCTTCTCCTGTTCCCTGTTTTGTATCCATCTGTACTCCAGCCAGTGCATCCATTGTTAGCTCCTGGGAACATCGCTGTCTCACACACTAAACTATACAATGTTTCATCTACTAATACAAGATATTCTAGCAAGCAGTTCTTATGAGAAAGTTAAAGATGTTTGGTCAACTCAGTGGAAAAAACAATACATGAATTTATTTTTCTATACACACATATAAAGCAAATACATACTGTAAAATCATTAGTATAACACACTACTGCAATAACCTAAACATGAGCACTTCAATTAATATTAATAAACATTTAATAAGGACACTTTGTGATTAATGACGACCACTCAGATGGGAACATTTTCCAAGTCACTCATTATTTTCTGTATTAATCAAATTCTATGCAGATTCAAAACACATGAATAATTATTAGTAAATATTCAGCGTTCACAATCCCTCCTCTGATGACTAAATATGTCATCACATTATCATCTTCCCACACAAATATTTGCTCCCCTAAAATTTGTCCTGTTTCTGACTTTTAACTCTTCTTTCCCTTTTCAAATTTTCTCTAAACAATTTCTCCATTTTAATTTCTTCCCTCCTCTGATCATTTTACAATCTCTTCATTTTAATCACATGATACAATTTACGTATTCCCATACTCCAATCATACAAATCACAATAATCAATATTATCTGTTTTATCTTCAATATTATCCCTTTCCCCAGGTTGTCAAACCAATTTCCCACAGAAGCAATGCCTTTGCCAACATTTTCCCAAACTCCAGGTTCTTTCAACTCTTTCAAATCAGCACTATCATTAATCAAATTGTTAATAAGGCTCCTGATTTCTTTACTAATGCTAGTTATATATGAGCAACAATGTTGTGAATTCAGCATTTTACAAACTCCGCCCTCCTTTGCTAAAAAGATGTCAAATGCAAGGCGGTTCTGAAAAGCCATAGATCTTATGCAGCCATTTCAGTGTCCATTAGGATCATGGTTCCTGAAAAAATTGTCAGCATGGTATCCACAATAGTAGGCAACTTTCTAATTTTCATTGAATTCCAAATAACTACAAATATAATGTAGTTCAGTCATTTTAGGTATCTTATTCATGTTCTCAAGCTGAAATATCTTTGGGAAAACTATCCACAAGTAACATTTGCCATACCATCCTCTAGGAAGACTGTAATCCGCATTTGGCCCACAGATGTAATAAACCTCTGGAATCGCTGGGTCTTGTCCATTCAACATAAATGTCCATTTACTCTGAGCCAAAAACACATGTCTACATTCAGTCATTCCCACAAACAACGTATCAGTTCTAGATCTAGGCCTATATACACACGCCTTTCCTACGTGTTGTGCATCTAAAGCTAACCTTCCTTGTGTTTTTATGTCATTAAATGCATAATCATTTCTAAATGTCCTTTTCTCTAAGCCTTTTTCTAACTTCCTCTTTAACGCTTTTCTTCTATTATCTGGCTGATCTAAGAAGCTCTTCTCTAATGGTGCCAGCAGGAACGTCAAATTATTGCATTGTGCATAAGCAGTGCCAAACGTCAATGTAGGTTCAAAGAATCCTCAAACTGATTCTATGGTGTTTCCCTTAGCTACTCTTCTCAGGTACTTAATTACAGGAACAAACAAAAACACAACATCATAATTTGAGCAGAATTACTGAATGTAACCCTGGTTATAGAATCATGTTAGTAACAGGCTACAATTTATCCAATAGGTAAGGGGCAAACTATGGTAGGTAACACCTTCTTCCAATGATGAAGGAATCTGCGTGCAGACATAATCTCTCGCATCCATCGTCTCAACATACTCATGCAATAAGCTATAGAAAACATTAGAAGAAAGCTCTTCTTGTGCATTATCTACATGCAAATGTTTCTCATCTATCCTAAACCTATCTACTTCTGTAAGTGTAGTAGTTGTCTCTAAAACTGAGGTATGGTTGGCTACACTCTTGTCAAGAAACGTCATGCCCACAATCAACACCAGACACAATATCATGCATACAATTGCCAAACCAATACCCATGTCTCGCCAGCACATATTCTTCCTACCCTGATGGCTAAGGTTACACATAATCTGTAAAGAATCAGAAAGTAGAAGAGAAAAATGATATCTATGCATCAAAAACCAAACCAAAAATCTTCAATCTTCTTTAGCAGTTATTTACAGCATTCGGACTTTCTTCCAGGATCCTTGTCGAAAATGGGTAGCTCTGTCAAAATCGGTTTAGCAGCTTGCCAAATCGGGTTATCAAAAATCTCTTCTGGTTACTTTCAATTGTCTCATTTCTTCTTCTCAATTTACAGCTTTCAATCGTTCAGTTCATTCACCCTCTTCACGTGCCAAAATATTGACCAGTCTTGTTCAAAACAAAAAGACAAAAATTCACTCTGCCATTCACTTGTCATTACATACGCCTACTCAGGACCTGCATACCTTCAACTTCAATTTCTTTTCAACCTTCGATCTCCATTGAACTCTCCATCACTCAGATCTTCTTTCCTTGTTGTGTCTTCTTCCTCAATTGTCGTCACTGTAATTGCCTCTTTTCTCTTTGTTTGCGACTTTGGCCACTTATCTCCTTTCAGTGAGCCTTTTGTCAATGCTCTTTTCAGTGCCTGCAAGTGGTTCAGGAGGAGTCAGATTGTTTTGGCTTTGATCTGCCTCAACTCCTTCACCTTCAGGATCTGTAGTTTGCTCTGTTTGTCTTTCAAGACCATCTGCTTCTGGGAGAGACTTCCTCTGACTAGACTCTCCTGCTACCTCAGTTGAGGTTGGTTTACTGTTACTCTCATATGTTTTCTCTGTCTCTCACAGGAGTGTTTGTACGGGCTTCAGTTTGCTCAGATTCAGTCTCTGAACCTCCTTCTCGCCTCTCCAATTCTGGAGTTGGTCTGGACATTGCTGGTACTCTCAACAACTCTTCTTCATTGTCCAACGGACACAGTACTCGCCAAGTATGGCTGGCATGGATCCAGTTTGAAACTCCAGCACACTTCATAGCTGTAGTAGCAATCAGTACTACTGGGTAAGGGCCTTTCCACTGAGGCTCCAAACAAATCTTTCTCACATGTTTTCTGATCACAACCCAATCCACTGCTCTCAGGTTGTGGGTTTGATCTTGAGATGGTTGCAGTGTGGTGGCATCCACTTGGTGACAGAAAGAGCGAACCACATCACCAAGACCCTTGCAGTAGTCCAACACCATATCATCTATTGTGTTCACAAGAGCATGGGCAGGAACCGCTGGCAACCTCATTGCTCTGCCCATGAGGATTTCATGTGGCGACAGTCCTGTTTTCTTGTCAGGTGTGTTTCTCAGAGTCATCAGAACTAATGGCAGTGCGTTGGACAATTTCAGGTTTGTGGACACACACATTTTTGCCATTCTTGATTTCAAGGTACCATTCATCTGTTCCACAAGTCCTGAGGCTTCAGGGCATTAACTACAATCCAACTTCTGCTTGATGTTTGAAGCTGAACATAGTAATTTAATTACTTCATTGTTGAAGTGACTTCCGCTATCTAATTCTAAAGAGACCGGAAACCCAAAACGTGGTATCAGTTCCCTAAGCAGTAACTTTGCTACTGTGAGGCTTTCATTTCTTCATGTAGGGTAAGCTTCTATCCAGTGACTAACGATGCAAACAATCACCAACACATATCTCAATCCTCCACATACAGGCATCCCAATGAATTCCATCTGCATTCTGCTAAATGGACCTCCCGCTCTTCCAATGTCGCTCAAATTGACCACGGTCCCTTTTCCCACGTTCATTTGCTGACAAATGATGGAACGAGGCAAACTGCTTCGGAAACCTGCCTAAACTTTGGATTGAACCACAATTGCTTGAACGTTCTAATCATGGCATCCCTCCCAACATGTGCTTGACCATGGTAATATCTAGCCATTTGAGTCAACAGGCTGTTAGGCAGAACCACTTGTCCCTCCCCTAAAACCAAGACATTGTCCTCACGTTGAACACATTTTAACTTTGCCCAATTCCTTTTCTCATCTATGTCGACATTGTCTTGTAACTCTTTCAATTCTTCCAAAGTGTCAATTACATGTAAGGTATAACCAGTACAGTTCTCCTCCTCCTCAGGTAACAAATCCCATTTATCATTGAACGATATACACTTCAACACTCAAAACCTATCAACTTGATCCTCATATCCATTTCTCATTGACAAAATCTTGAGATTTCAGGTGTGTACTGCATTTCACCACAGCAATCTTTTCAGGCATTGAATAGCTTGTAACAACTCATGGATTCCCTCACCATTTCTCATTGGTGAACCAGAAGTCATGGACTATTCCAAAACCGTACCGACTGTCCATATCAAGGGTAACTTTAAGCCGTGCAGAATCATGGCATGCTCTAGTAAGGGCTACCAATTCCGTCACTTGCGTAGAGTACGCTCCTCGAAGCCAGGACACTTAAATTATAACCATTGTGCCACACTGCACATCCTGCTCTCAATGTTCCCGGGCTACCTCTCAAATAGGAACCATCAACAAAAATAGTTTGGTCATTTTGTTTCAATCAAGTATCTCTATCGGGTCTTGGTTTTGTGCATAAATCAGTTACTTTAAGACAATGATACTCAACCTCATTCAATTTGTCAAATTCAACATTCTCTTTTGGGAGTAAGGTTGCTGGGTAAGCACTGTACACCTTTTCAGTGACACATTAGGGGACCACAGGATGACTGTTTTATATTGTGTCAGCCTGGCATTTGTAGATGCTGTGTCTTGGTTCTGATGAGTGAAACTTTAATGGAGTGAGGGACCATAACAGTTAAAGGATGTCCCATCACAATGCTGTCACTTTGACGGAGACTCAGTCGAACCGCGGCTACAGATCCCCGACAGCCTGGTAAAGCCTCTGCAGCTGGGTCCAGAATGGCTGAAAAATATGCTACTGGGCGGTTTACATCACTATAGACTTGAGTTAAGACAGACAAAGAACATGCATCATGCTCATGACAGAACAACATGAAGGATTTTGTGTAGTCAGGCATTCCCAAAGCAGGGGCTTTCCCCACAGACTTTCTCTCAACTCAGTAAAAGCTTTCATACAGGCTTGGTCTAACACTAGGGGATCAGTAACTTATTTGTGAGTCAGCTTCTGCAATGGCTTTGAAATGACTGAAAAGTTGGGAACCTACTGGCGACAACAACTCACCAGTCCTAAAAACATCCTTACATCTCTCTGTGTTGCTGGAGGTTTCATCTGTAATATGGCTGTGACCCTTTCTCAGGAGATTTTCCTAATGCCTTTCTCAATCAGGTGACCCAAATATCTCACTTCTTTCTGACAGTGATGTAGTTTAGCTGGGGACACTTTGGCCCATATTTACACTTTTTTAGCACCGCATTTGCGCCACTTTTTGACGCAATAGCAGCACAAACTTACAAAATACAATTGTATTTTGTAAGTTTGCGCCATTTTTGCGTCACAAAGTGGCACAATACCGGCGCTAAAAAAGTATAAATATGGGCCTTTATATCCATTCTACCCTAAGTGATTCAAGGCAATAGTATCATACTTGCATGCCTCTTTCGTCTTGGACGCAACCAACAAATCTTCAATGTACTGGACTAATGCTGATTGGAACGTCATTTCCAACGATTCCAAATTCTTCTTCAAGATCTGGTTGAAAATGGATGGTGACACTGAAAACTCTTGCGGAATTCTGCACCAACAGTAAACTCGATCAAAAAATTTTGAAACAGAGAAGAAATTGAATATTCTCTTGAAGAGGTACAGAAAAGAATGCTTGTGACAGGTCCACTGCAGTGAACCATTCAGCATCACATGGGATCTGAAACAAAATCACTGCTGGACTTGGCACCACGGGACAGCACGTAGGCCCTCATTACAACCCTGGCAGTCGGTGATAAATCGGCGGTAATACTGCCAACAGGCCGGCGGTAACAAAAATGGAATTATGACCACAGCGGAAACCGCTCAGACAGACAGCCACTTTAACACACCGACCGTCGGCGGTATCAACAAGCACTATGGCTGTAACCGCCAACAGCCAGGTGGAAGACAATGTACCGCCCACTGTATTACGACGGGCCTATCCGCCACCTTTTCAGGGGCGGTAACAACATCAAAAGCACGGCAGAAACAGAACACAGAATTCAAAGGACTCACCTCTTGAGACTCAGGGAACAACCACGATGCCATGGAGTCCGAGCTGCACATATTTCCCATGCTCGTCTACCTTTTCCTGCAAAATGAGCAGCAACACTGGTAAAGATGACCACAGTGAGTACTGCCACCTAGCACACAAGGGAAGGGGGAGAAAATAGAGAGTGACACACGCAACACCCCTACCCCCAACACTATACACACAACCAGATGCACAAACATTACATATCCACCCCGTACCACTCAGGAATACTGCAAGGACAAAATGATTGGAAGACAGTGAGTCTAATACGATAAAATAACATGAATAAGTGCATCAAAATACAAACGTATATACATTTTTACAAATGGAGGGACACTGCCCAGTCCTCAATGTCCGTGGGCCACAGGGCCACATCACATAGGCCAAGGCCCCACCTCACCCTTGCAACAACACAGAGAGAACACTGCAAGGCAATCTGGTCGAAAATACACAGGCACCTCAAGGGGACGGGGCATGGGGGGCACCTCAGCTGGAAGATGGTACAACACCACTGGTCCTGGAGGAGGCATCATGTCCTGTGAGCTGTGGATGGTTTGCCCACTGCTTGGTCCTGGGGAGTGCAAGTCCACATTCTCTATAGTGTGTGGTTTGCCCACTGCTTGGTCCTGGGGAGTCCAAGGCCACAGTTTCTCTAGTGGATGGCTTCTCCACTGGTTCTGGAGGGGGCCTTGTGCCCAGTGTGCTTCATCCTGGGAAGGATGTGGTGAGTGGATGGCTTCTTCCACTGGTTCTGGAGGGGGCCTTGTGCCCAGTGTGCTTCATCCTGGGAAGGATGGGGTGAGTGGATGGCTTCTTCCACTCGTTCTGGAGGGGGCCTTGTGCCCAGTGTGCTTCTTCCTGGGAAGGATGCGGAGAGTGGATGGCTTCTTCCACTGGTTCTAGAGGGGGCCTTGTGCCCAGTGTGCTTCATTCTGGAAAGGATGCGGTGAGTGGATAGCTTTTTTCCACTGGTTCTGGAGGGGGCATTGTGCCCTGTGATGCAGATCTTGGGGACTGCAAGGTCACAGTCCCTTACCTGGGCGTCAGACCTACAGGATTTGCTGGGGAAAGGATGTACAACAGCCCATGGAGACAGGACTACACACTGTCCGCCGGCGGTGACAGCTGCTCAGTAGTGGCTGTGGCGGTGCTGCCAGTGGTGGGGGGAAGCTCTAGCCCATCCCCTGCAGCCTCAAACAGTTGCCCACTGGGGCTGCTGCTGCTGGTGGCGGTGCTGGCAGTGGTGGGGGGAGGCTCCAGCCCATCCCCTGCAGCCTCAGATGGCTGCCCCTGGGGCTGCTGCTGCTGGCAGTGGTGCTGACAGTGGTGGGGGGAGGCTCCAGCTCATCCCCTGCAGCCTTGGATGGCTGCCCACTGGGGCTGCTGCTGCTGGCAGTGGTGCTGGTGGCAGTGATGAAAGTGGTGGGGGGAGGCTCCAGCCCTTCCCCTGCAGCCTCGGATGGCTGCCCACTGGAGCTACGGCTGCTGGCAGTGGTGCTGGGGCCGGTGCTGACAGTGGTAGGGGGAGGCTCCAGCCCATCCCCTGCAGCCTTGGATGGCTGCCTACTGGGTCTGCTGCTGCTGGCAGTGGTGTTGGTGGCGGTGCTGGTGGCAGTGATGGAAGTGGTGGGGGGAGGCTTCAGCCCTTCCCCTGCAGTCTCAGATGGCTGAACCACCATGGTTGGTGGTGGGGGCTCAGAATGAGTCCCAGCACCAGGCCTCCTGTCCTTCCTGCCTGCTGGTGAAGGCCCCTTACCCTTCCTGTCAGCAGCCAGGGATTGCCCCTTGCCCTTCCCTGTTGCAACTGGTGGTGCCTCCTTGCCCTTCCCTGTCACAGCTGGTGGTGCCTCCTTGCCCTTCCTTCTCGCAGCTGGTAGCGCCATCTTTCCTTCCTTGATGCACCTGGTGCAGGCACCCTGTCAGTGTTGCTGCCTGGTGCCCAGAATCCTCTCCCACCTGCAGTAGCTGTCAACACTACTGTGGCCGTGGACTAGGTGGCTGAGGTGCTCGCCTGGGTTCTGACCACCCTGGCCTGAGGAGAAGGACGGAGGGGGGAGTGGTAGGGAAGAGGTCAAGGGTGGAAAGGAAAAGCTTCTTAGGGACATTGGGGCGGGAAGAGGTTGAAGATTTGGGAGTGGAGGAAGAGGAAGTGGTTGTAGGAGGTGTCTGTCTGCTGTGTTTGGGTGCATGGGCTGGATGCTGTTGTGAGGTGGATGGCAGTTTGGTGTCTGAGTGCTTGCGTCTGTGTACTTTGGGAGGAGGGGGCACAGACACAGTGGGAGAGGACACAGGGGATGTGTGCATGGATGTGGGGGTGGTGACTACCAGTGAGGGGCGTGTAGTGATAGGCGTGATGGTGGTAGTGGATGAGATTGTAGTGCATGCAGGTGTGAGTGTAGACGCAACTGGGAGGGAGGTAGAGGATGAGGAGGAGGGGGACACAGTGGAGCCGGTGGATGTTGGCATGTCTGATTCTGTATGGTGTTTGTGTGACTGCCTGGAGGATGATGTGTGGTGTTTGTGTTTGCCTGAACCACTCCTGTGTGTTGTCCTGGGTGCATGCTTGTCTGCCTGTGTGCTTGGGATAAGTTGGGGTTGAGGGGAATGGGATTGGGCAGAGGAAGATGGAGGGGGGAGGCTAGAAACAGGGACAATGGCTGCCATCAGGGAGGAGGCCAGAGCCTGGATTGATCTCTGCTGGGCTGCCATTCCAGAGTGAATGCCCTCCAGGAATGGCCTGCCAGACCCTGGATGGCATTCACAATGGTTGACTGCCCAAAAGAGGTGGATCTCAGGAGGTCAATAGCCTCCTCACTTAGGGCAGCAGGGCTAACTGGGGCAGGGCCTGAGGTGCTTGGGGCGAAGGAGTTGCCCACCTTCCTGGGTGAGCGGGAACAGGAAACACGCTGAGGGGCTGCTGGGAGGGCAGTGCTGGTATGGGGGGTAGTGGCTGTACCTGTAGTTGGGGTGGGCACAGAGGTGTCCGCCACCACCAGGGAGCTTCCATCGGAGGAGGTAGCACTGTCAGAACTGTCCCCTCCAGTCTCTGCTGTGGTGCTCCCCTCGCCCTCCGTCCCACTGGTGCCCTCACCGTCGGTGGATTCGGCCTCCTGGACCCTGTAGGATGCAGCTCTCCCTGTCGACGGTGCCTCTGCTCCTCCACCAGATGATGCTAATGCCCTTAAGTATAGGGTAACAAAATAATAAGGGGGGGAGAGACAAAGGATACCCTTGGTCAATGGCTGCAACAACACCACTGTTGGCGTACACGACACACACACACACAGGGAACAGCCCTACGCACTAGGCAATGCACTGACAGTCACAATGCTAGTCACCAGCCCATGGTCAGTGATACCTAATGCCAATTGCAGCAAAGCTGATGCCCACAGACCCCTGCCCAGTGGTGAATGCCTACTAGCTTGGTTGGAGGAGGTGTACATCAGACCCTGCCCAACATGGGCCCTACCGTGCAATGTCCGGCCTGGCCTAAGGGCACCCACAGGCCCACATCCCCCACCCGGATGCCACTCCACTATGTGCAAGTAGTATATTGGGGCACTGTACTCACCCCCTTGTGGCTTCTGTGATGCTCCCAAGCGCCCATCCAGCTCCGGATAGGCCACAGCCAGTATGCTGGCCATCAGGGGGGTCAGGGTTCGACAGGCACCCCTTCCTCGTTGGCAGGCCATCCCCAGCTGGGCCTCCTCCGTCTTCCGTGCCCAGTGTCTCAGGTTCTCCTACCATTTCTGACAGTGGGTGCTCCGCCTGCCGTAGACCCCCAGGGTCCGCACTTCATTGGCGATGGCACACTATATGCCCTTTGTTTGAGGGGCGCTGACCTCCAGAAAAATACACATAGGAAAAGGTATCAGTCAGACCGTCCTGCCTGTTACACTCATGGCCCACCGTAGCCCTCAGATCCCCTTACTCACAGACATTGCCCACCATACATACAGCATGGTTCCCAGGGCCCATCCCCCAACCCCCCCTATACAAGGCCCTCACACACAGCACTCCATGTATTCATGCCCCATGCATCTTGGTCACAGTGTACTCACCTGCTGGTCTGGAGGCACATACAGCATTCGGTACTGGGGTAGGACCCCATCCACCAGTCTCTCCAACTCCGCAGCGGTGAAGGCAGGGGCCCTTTCCCCAGTGACACGAGCCATGGTTGGTTCCAGACACAGGTCACAGCAGCACTTGAAGTGTAGCTCCTCTCCTGTTGAAGGTCAGGTAGCAAGTGAGTGAACAGGTAGAAAATGGCTATCACGTCCACTGAGGTGCGCACCATCACCGTCAAACTACATCGCCATTGGCCACTGTAGCCCATAGGGCCCAATGGTATCCAATGAGGAGTTGCACAGCAGTTTTCGACCACCTCCCGCAACGGCGCACAGTGTCAGATGAATTACCTCATTTCCACCTGTCCTACCATACAGGACAGGTGAACGCCATTTCAGGGGGGTCACAGTACCTATAGGCACCATTTGGGCCTGTCCAACAATATACTGTTACAGTCACAACATGCAATGCAGTGTAGTGTTTGGAAAAAATGGAATGCTGACCATCTGCTCACCGTTTGCTCCCTAGATTGCAACCGCTGTGGATGAATAGGAGATGGGGACATCCCCCCGTGTACAGGCCCCTGGTGGACTTGGCAACAACGGAGGACAGGCACATTATCCTCACCTATAGACTGGACAGGGCCACAATCACAGAGCTGTGTTCCCAATTGGAACCTGACCTGATATCTGCTATCCGTCAGCCCACTAGGATCCCCCCTTTTGTGCAAGTGCTATCAGTGCTCCATTTCCTGGCAAATGGCTCCTTCCAAGTGACATTGGGCTTGGCAGCAGGAATGTCTCAGCCAATGTTCTCAATTGTGCTGACCAGAGTGTTGTCTGCCCTGATTAAACACATGCACAGCTACATCGCTTTCCCCAGGTGGAGGATTTGGCCACAGTGAAAGCAGATTTCTATGAAATGGGACATATCCCCAACATTATTGGGGCAATAGGTGGTACACATATTGCATTTGTCCCCCCCACCGAGAAATTAACAGATGTTCAGAAATCAAAAGAGCTTTCACTCCATGAATGTGCAGATAGTTTGCCTGGCGGGCCAGTACATCTCCCCTGTCAATGCAAAGTATCCTAGGTCTGTGCATGATGCCTTTATCCTCAGAAATAGCAGCATCCCATATGTGATGGCTGAACTTTAGAGGCACCAGGTGTGGCTAATAGGTGAGCCCTGGTTCCCACCCAGTAGGTGTTGGTGTATGGGTATGGTGTGGGCCCTAAAGGTTAGTGTGTGTCTAACAGTTGTCCCTCGATATTTTCCGGTGACTCTGGTTACCCCAACCTCTCATGGCTACTGACCCCTGTGAGGAATCCCAGGACAAGGGCAAAGGAACATTACAATGAGGCACATGGGCGAACAAGAAGAATAATAGAAAGGACATTCGGCCTCCTGAAGGCCAGGTTTTGTTGCCTCCATCTAACATGTGGATCCCTGTACTACTCATCCAAGAAGGTGTGCCAGATCATCGTGGCATGCTGTATATTGGACAACCTTGCCTTGCGTCGCCGGGTGCATTTTCTGCAGGAGGATGAGGCTAGAGATGGGTGTGTGGCAGCAGTGGACCCTGTGGACAGTGAAGATGAGGAGGCAGAGGATGAGGACAACAGAAGTTCTAAAAATACAACAATACTCCCAATGACACACAGGTAAGACACTGTAATTTAACTTTACATTGACAGTTTTGTGTTTGACATTGTCACTGGCAGGCTGATTTTCCCACCTCTATGGCCACTTACTGTACCCTTTGGCATCTCTATTTGCAGATATCTGTGCCCCACTATCGTTCCTGGTGTGTTGAATGCAGCCAACTACAGGTCATTCCTATGTATACATTACTGTACAGTTGTATTGCAGTGTTCAAACCTTGTTAAACGAATACATAGTTCAATCATTTGACAGACTCCATACTTGTATATATTCAAATGGTGGTCAGTCAGTCAGTCAGTCAAACACAAGCTTTATTCGATCAATGATCATCAAAGCAATACATAATCAATATCATCATAAAAGTATAAAATACAATTTCATCCTAAAATCATAATACCACATAAAAAGGCCACCTAAGAGTATAAAATACAGTTCCATCCTAAAATCATAATACCAAGTAAAAAGGCCACCTCCACTGACCCGACTAAAAAAACTCATCCGTCATTCCTAAGATCCTTTGCTAATATAAAAGTTCCTTGTACGCCAAGCTGACTATAAGTATTTACTAACAGAATATATTAAAATTTTTGTGGAATCACTTTTTAAGATCCTCAGTGCTAATGCACATTCCCTTATTCCCATTTCCTGACACAAATTACGGATCCACTTGGATCTAGGAATTGTATATGCAGGGCAGAAAAACATAAAGTGCTCCACTGATTCAGAAGTGGTACCACACACGGGACAGATATCATTTCTTGGTGGGTACTGTGCTGGTGTTTCCTGAGGGGGGAGGCCCTGTGGTGGTATGGGACTGTGCCTGTCGCGCCGCGTGGTGCGGCGCGAGCCGAACATTCGGCTCAGGCCGCACAGCGCGTTTTCAGGACGCGGCGCGCCCCTAGCCTTTCCTGCACATTACGAGGCCCCAGAATTGGCATGGGGCCTCGCTCTACTTTTCTACTCCGCATTTCTTGTGCCTCCTGACCCCTCTTACCTGTTCTTGTTCCTCCTTTTTTCTTTTCTTCTTTTCTTGGGTCTTTTTGTTGTACCTTCCTTTATGTCTTTTCCCCCTTCCCATGTTACCTTTTTCTTCCCAGCAGTCCTTGTTCCCTATTCTCTATGGTTCCTACTCTATTCTGTTCTATGTACTTTTCCCTATCTAAGATGGTGTCCTTTTACTTCCTGTTGGTCACTTCCTGTTTTTTGGTATTTAAGGGATGTGTTTTCTTCCTTTCTTTGCGCTGCAACACTTTCTGTTCGGATGGTGTCTTCGCTCCTGATTCCTTGCCTTTCGGTTCTGGATTTCATCAATTCTGTGTTACCTGAATTTTGTTTCTTTTGATTCCTGTTCTTTTGTTCTTGTTTTCAGGAATCATTCTGTTTGGAGGTTTTTTTCCCCTTTTTTAGGTTTTTTTTCCCTCTGGCGCTATTTCTGAAGGGCACGGTCTGTTCTTGGCATTTCCATTGCCTACAGCACCGTGGCTACCAGAAAGAGTCGCCCCTTTCTGGGCCAAAGCCGAACACTCAAGACCCACGCCACTCGATCTGCGGATTCCAGGCGCAAGCAGCACGTGAGTCGTGACAGATTGCAGCGCCAAACCATCCCGACGTCCTCTAACACCATGGATGACACAGTGGCGGCTGCTGCAGATCCTGATCAATCTCTTCTGACAACAATTCAGCAACAAGCTCAGGAATTGCAACAACTACGCAATGAGAATGCTGCGTTACGACAGGCTTTGGCTTTCCGCAGTGGTGATGTTCCGACTATCTCCGCTTCTACTCCTCGTTTCTCCGGTGAACCAACCAAACTACGTGAGTTCCTTGATGCATTTTTAGTTTCAAATTCCTAGACAGAGTCTACAGCTGGTGCAGGCTTCCTCAAGGGTACACAAAGTCACCGTCTCTGTTCAATCAGATTTTGAAAAAGAATCTGGAGTCATTGGAACTACCGTACCAATCAACTCTAGTGCAATACATTGACGAGTTACTGATTGCATCCAAAACAAGGGACGATTGTAAGTACAACTTGATTGCCCTGTTGAATCACTTGGGAAAGTTTGGACATAAAGTGTCACCATTGAAATTGTAGTACTGTCAGTGAAATATCTGGGACACCAAATTGAGAAAGGGTCAAGGAGAATTTTCAGAGAAAGGATTACCATGATATTACAGAGAAGTCCTCCAACTTCACAGAGAGATGTCAGGATGTTTTAGGGAATGGTAGGTTATTGTCGCCAGTGGATTCTGAATTTTGCTGAGATTGCCAAACTGTTGCAGCAGCTGACACATAAGGATGTTACAGATCCCATTACTTTAGACCAGGATTAGATGAAGGTATTTACTGAGTTGAGAGAGAGTTTGTGCAGAGCTCCAACGTTGGGAATGCCAGATTACATGAAGCCATTCATATTTTTTGTCATGAACTTGATGCTTGTTTTAGTCTGTCTTGACACAGGTCCATGGAGGTACTGATTGGCCAGAACCCTTTTTTTCAGCTACCTTGGACCCAGTCGCAGCAGCCTTACCAGGTTTGCGCGCGGTTACCGCACTTGGTCAAAGGCTATCACAGTGTGAGGGAGTGGTGATGGGATACCCATTGACGGTAATGACGCCTCACTCTGTTGAGATCTTAATGACAAGGACAAAAATGCAGTATTTGACTGGTGCCAGACTGACAAGGTATGAGACAAGCATTCTAGGTGCTCCAAATGTAACATTGAAAAGATGTACCGTGCTGAACCCGGCATCATTGCTTCCAAGTAATACTGTTGAAATTGAAAGGAAAGAAGACATTGAGCATGATTGTTTTGAGGTAACTGAATTATGGACAAAACCCAGACCAGATATTAGAGATACCCGATTGAAAGAAAATGACCAAGTTGTCTTTGTTGATGGCTCATGTCTGAGAGATGGTACAGGAACATAGAGAGCAGGATTTGCTGAGTGCACGATTACAGGTACTTTAGAAGCTTCTTGGCTTCGAGATGTATATTCTGCACAAGCAGCAGAATTGGTAGCTCTTACTAGAGCATGCTACGTATCTGCAAGATTGAGAGTTACCATCTATAGAGATAGCCAATGTGGATTTGGAATTGTTCATGACTTTGGTCAATTGTGGTCGCAAAGAGGTTTCCTGACTTCTACTGGTTCACCAGTATAAAATGGCGACAGAATAAAGGAATTGCTTTATACAATACAGTTACCTGAAGAAATTGCTGTGGTGAAATACAGTGCACATCAAAAGACACAGGACTACGTCTCACTAGGAAATGCATATGAGGATCAAGTCGCAAGATTTTGCACATTGAACTGTATATCATTCAAAGATAGGTGGTAACTGATGTCAGAAGAAGACAACACATGTTCAAGTTTTGCATTGAAAGCGATCGGTACTTTGGAAGAGTTGAAAACATTGCAAAATAATGTTGACAAAGAGGAGAAACAACTTTGGACCAAACTAAAATGTGTTCAAAGACCTGATGAAATTTGGGTTTCTGAGGAGGTTCAGATGGTTCTGCCAAATAGTTTATTGTCGCAAATGACCAGATATTATCACGGACCGGCACACATTGGGAGGGATGCCATGGTTTGATTGTTCAAGATCGACTGGTTCAATCCTAAATTTAGGCAGGCAGCAGAGGCAGTATGTCATCGTTGTATAATTTGTCAGCAGCTAAATGTGGAAAAAGGGACAGTGGTGAATTTAAGCCACATTGGAAGAGCAGGAGGTCTATTCAGCTGAATGCAATTGGATTTCATTGAGATGCCTGCATCTGAGGGTTTGAAGCACGTGTTGGTGATTGTGTGAATTTTTAGTCACTGGATTGAAGCATACCCCACAAGAAAGAATGACAGTCTCAACAGTAGCAAAGTTGTTGCTTAGTGCGTTGATACCACGTTTCAGGTTTCTGATCTCTTTAGAATCAGATAGGGGAACTTACTTCAACAACAAGGTTATTGAACTCTTATGTGCAGCACTAAACATTGAACAGAAGTTGCATTGTAGCTACCGGCCTGAAGAGTCAGGACTAGTGGAACAGATGAATGGTACCTTGAAATTAAGAATTGTAAAGATGTGTGCAGCTACAGATCTGAAAAGGACAGATGCGGTACCTTTGGTGTTGATGTCGATGAGAAATAAACCCGATAGGAAGACAAGGCTGTTGCGCCACAAGATTATTATGGGCAAAACAATGAGATTACCAGCAGTTCCAGCCAATGCACTTGTAAATATTACTGATGATATGGAGTTGGACTACTGCAAGAGTCATGCTGATGTGGTTCGCTCTTTCTCTCAGCAGGTGCAGGCCACCATCCTGCTACCCATCCACGATCCAGGGCACAATCTGAGATCCAGTAACTGGGTCGTTGTCTGAAAACATGTCAGCAAGACGTGTTTAAAGCTACGCTGGAGAGGGCCTTACCAGGTGGTCCTAACAACAGTGACAGCTGGGAAGTGTGCAGGACTCCTAAACTGGATACACGTGAGTCATACGAAGCAGGTGGCATGTCCACAGGATCATGAAAAAGTGTTGTTGAGAGCACCAACAACAGCGAAACAGGTTGCTGCACCTGAACCAGAAAAAGAATCAAGAGAGCCTGAAATTGAACAAAAGCTTGTGGAAGATGGTTCTATTACCCCTGTAAGAGACGAAGGTGAAGAATTACAGGAGGGTGCAGAAGAACCAATCTCAACGGATACAGCAGGAGAGCCTAGCGCAGCAGGGGTTCTCCCAGAAGTAGACGGTGTTGAGAAGCAGACAGGGCAAGTGCCAGACCAAGAGGGGAAGATTTGAGATGGATCAAAGTCAAGGTGATCCGACTTCTCCTGAGCCCATTGCAGGTTCATCAAGAGAAAACACCATAGACAAAGAGAAGGAGAAGAGTCCAATCCTGACAAGAATATTGACAGAAGGATCGAAAAAAGGAGATAATCGGCCTGAGTCACAAGTAGGGAAAAGAAAGGAATTGGTCATAATTTAAACAATAGAGGAAGAGGTAGATACTACGAGAAAAGAAGAATTGAGTGAAGGAGAAATAAGTGATGATCGAAAGTTGAAAAGAAAGAGAATAGCATGTCGGCATTACGCAGGTCCTGAATGGGCATATGCAACTACTGATGAATGGCAACACAAGTTCATGTCCTTTTGTTTTGATATAGAGGTTCAGAGTCAGTACTTTGATGTAACCTGAAGGTGAACGAGAAGTTGAATTGTTGAACCAACCTGAAATACTTTAAAGAGACTGTTGAAAATAATCTGGAAGAGACATTGATAACCTTATTTGACATTAAACCAGATGTGACAAGCTGCTAATCGATTTTGACAAGGAAAGGGTTCCTGGATGTGAAACTGAACTGTGAGAGAATAATTTTTTCCTCATTTTTGATTTTTACTGCACCTTATATAAGAGTTTCTTCTGTTTTCTGATTCTTTGCAGATCATGGCTGAGTTAAATAATGAAGTTAGGAATGCTAGGCGCTGTAAATATATGAGCATTGGATTGGCGATTACGTGAGGGATTTTGTTTATAGTAGTGATTGTGGGAATGTCTGTTCTTGATACCAAAGGAGCCAATCATATTTCTGTTCCTGAAACTACTACACTAACAGCTTTGGAAAGGTTTAAGTTAAATGAGAAGTATTTGCATGAATATACTAATGCTCAAGGAGACCTTTCTTCTAACGTTTTCTATCGCTTGTTGAGTGAGCATATTGAGACAATGGATGCAAGGGATTGCCTTGTGTGTACACAAATTCCCTCGTCAGTAGAGGAAGGAGTTACGTACTGTAGCTTACCATTAACATATGGAATAAGCTGTAGTTTGCTACTAACAAGGTTCTATAATCAAGAGTATATACAGTATTTTGAAACTAATTACGATGTAGTGTTTTCATTTGTCCCTATTATTAGATATTTGAGTAGAGTAGCTAAAGTTCATAATATAGTATTAGTTAGAGGATCCTTTGAGCCTACATTAACATTTGGAACAACATATGCACATAAGAATAATCTTACATGCTTGCTTACACCTTTAGAAAAGAGCTTCATATGGCATATTAATGACAGGAGAATGGCATTAAAAGAAAAATTAGAAAAAGGATTAGAGAAAAGGACTTAGAAAAATGATAATGCTTACACTGCAATTAAAACGCAAGGAAAATTAGCATTAGATGCATTACATGTAGGGAAGCTTTGTATATATAGGCCAAAATCATGTACTGACACTTTATTTGTGGGAACAAGTGACTGTAGGCATGTGTTTCTGTTTCAGAGTAAGTGGACTTTTATGTTGAATGGTCAGAACCCTGCGATTCCTGGTATCTATTATATTTGTGGAGTTAATGCTTATTACCGTCTTCCAAGAGGATGGTATGGGACATCTTATTTGGGGTTAGTTTACCACAAAGATTTTTCAGATAGATGACTTAAAGAAGTTTCCAAAATTGACTGAACTACATCATAAGCGACAGAGGAGGGAAACCACTTCTGCAGTTGTGGGAGATATATTTGGTGCAGTGATTCCTTCACTGGGAGTCATCCTGAACTCAATCAAGATACGAAAGTTGTCTACTATTGTGGATAACATGCTGACAAACTTTACAGGGGCAATACTCCTGATAGATACAGAATTAGCTGCGGATAAAGCTATGACGCTTCAAAATAGACTTGCTTTAGCCTTTTTTTTAGCGAAAGACGGCGGAGTCTGTAGAGTAATTAATGCTAGGCATTGTTGTTCATATATCCGTAATAATAGTAAGGAGATAAGAAACTTGCTTACTAACCTAACTAACTCGAGTAAGTGTTTGAAAGAATTAAAGGAACCAGGAGTTTGGGAAAATGATTTGCTTCAGTGGGAAATTGGCTTAGTAACATTTGGAATGGTGTATTATTAAAAATCATACAGGGAATATTAATTGTGATTGTGTGCATATTAGGATTATGGGGTTTATGTAAATTGCGACAAAAGATTCAATTGAAAAGGTCTAAAAATAATCAGAGGAGGGAAGAACGAAACAGGGAAAGAATTTATAGGGAAGATTTGAGAAGGAACAAAACACTGAGGAGAGTGAATTATGAAAATAATGATGGTAAAGGTAATGTGATGACATATTTAGTCATCAGAGGAGGGATTGCTGAAGCAGATATGTTAATTAAAATTATTGAGTGTTTATGCATTTTGAATGCTAATAATAAATTGTAGAGAAAATTAATGTAGAAAAATAATGTGCACGTTTGAAAATGTGCCCACGGAGAGTGGCTACCAAGATTCACAAATTATACTAAAATGACTAAAGATATGTGAAAATGTTGAAAATGCATAATACTAATGCAGAAATATGTCATATTGAGAGATATCACATATGTTTTACATTAAATTGTAGAGCTAACTTAGCCGAAGTTGTGGCCTAGTTTTGCCAGGCCTCATGCAGAAGCTGAATAATCATGCAATGTAGAAAGCAGATGTGTTGAACTGACCCTGAACCACTTGTGTTAATAAAACTTGCTTAGCTGGAATATTCTGCAATGAACGGACAGGAGATGAGGAACCAGAGTATGTAACAAATTCAGTGTGAAGCAGACAAGATGTACTTTTCCAGGACTCGAACAATAGAGTCACTGACTGGAGAAGAAGATACAACATTTGTGATACCTGGTGAGCCGGATGATGAGGACATCCTACATTGAACCAATTGACACCCTGAGAACGGCATAATATTAGAATTCATAGATTTGTAAAATAAAAATTATTGGACAGCGTCCTATATGGTGACTAATTGACCAATCAGGATTTGGGGGAGAGGCTGGGTAACTTTAATATAATGCTTTGACAGAGGGAAGAATCTTCAGAACGTATTCCAAAATTGATGCGATATTGGGGATTCGAGATTCTGTCATTGGGCTCATGCTCTTGAGAGCCTGATGCTTTGCTGATCGATTGATGACCTGAAGATGAAGATTGACTTTGTTGCTGATTTATACAGTTGATAGGTAGCTATGACAATGTGACTGATTTACTTTTTGTGCCTTTTCTTTCTAGGTACCAACTGCGCTGTTTTTTTAATAGTTTTTCTCCTAGCTAGATGTTTGTCAAAATTCATGTTTTAAACTGTTTTCACATGAAGTCCAACATGCTAATACTAATCTGTGTTAGGTATGGTTCTGATTCTGAGACGTTGACATATACAGTGACAAATGATTGATGGACTGATTTGCTGAACTCTGCGACTCATGTTAACATATTCCTCGTTATTAGTTTATGCTGAGGCATTAGAATGTATGTTTTCTCAAGTTCTGATTAGGTAATGTTGTTGTTGGTCACTAATGAACTAATCTTCAGTGAATTGAATTAAGTTTGAATTAACCTTATTACTTAGTATTGTAACTAACAGGGAAATAAAATTGATAAAACGTATAATTGACTTGTGGCTATTCATGAGATATTGGCGTTATTCGCTGATGACTAAGGTTTTTGCTTATTGGTTATTGATTCATGTATTGATTACTGATGCACATTGGTTACACCATAGCTAGGATACTCTATGCAAATCAAAAGGTTCATCGACCTATACGTGTCCCCTTGTAAGTTTACTTACTAAGGACAAGGCGCCCTAACACTGCCATGTGTATGACAATTGCATACTCCACTCACCCCAATATTCTCATGGCAGAAAATTAGGCTTTCTTCCACCCAAGGCCTCATTGGAGCAGGAGCTGCGCTCAGGAATGAACGCAGGTGCTTATGAAAGAGGTTGCATTTATTGGTGGAAAATATTCAGCTTGCAAAAAAGAATCTGCTGCAGCATCATCACTTACCAAACTAGAAAATACCATAATCAGTGTTCTGATACATTCTAATACCACTGAATTCTCCCCACTCACCATAGCTAAGGGCATTACAAACAGGTAATTTGCTGAAAGGCTCTCCGTTTTTATTTTATTTTACGTATTCTTTGTTGTTGTTTTTTGTTGCTAGGTGCCCTAATGTTGGGTTTTTGGAACTGTTGCACTTTATAAATTGAGTAAAAAATAAACCATGCATGTGTAACATTATCTTGTAATGCCTGCAACACACTGCGTCACACAGGCATCACACTGAGATATTGAAGTTGGACTGGCACGACATTGGTGATCACGCTGGGCCCACATGGAGAAAGGATAGACGCCACTACGGGGGAAAAGTGGTGTTAATACAACCACAGTTTATAATGCTTTAAGTTTTGTTTCTCATATATTGCTACTGCACTTCTATTCAGCGAAAGCCTTATAATCCACCCCCACTTCCACTCCAAGATACAAGTAACATTGTTACGGTAGGAGAGTGCAAGAGACATTGTGAGGACGCTCCTTGACCTACCTAACTAAGCTCAAAAATGTTTCTTAAAAACAAACTCTGAATGTTGTACATTTATTCTCGTTTGTGGGTGCAGTGGGTTGTGCTACAAGTTGAAGGAAGGAGTAATGGTTTTAAAACAAGAAACACAGTAAGCATAACCGTTGGAAATGGTCCCATTAAGGGTTGTTGGTTTTTAACTAACCAGACCTGCTAGGTGTGTAATATTGCATTGCCGGATTCCATACTGCTGCAGAGCACCAACATCAATAACAGTAGGTACAATACAGCGTAGTTGAATTTTCTAACTTGAGAAGACTGGAATTATCAGCGGAGCCCCAGTCCTAATTAATGCATTTTTGGCAAAAATAGGCATAATAATGGCATAATAATTGACTATCTTTATGAATAGGTAGGGTCCTCATAACCCTAGAAAGGTCATTTAAATATTGATGGATTGTGGAATATTTAACTTCTGTACCCTCCAATACACAATTCCAACCATAACTGGCCCTGCACATTTATGAAAAGGGGCAAAATCACTCAAAGCACTCGTATAAGTAGGACAAACAAGAGTTTGTGGAAGGTCAATCATAAATGTTCACTCTTTATGAGGTGCAGCCTTATGATGTGTTAGAGCGTCTGACCTTATTTGGTTTCCTAGTTTTAATTTATAAGGGGACACGTTAGAGATTTGATGGACCTTTTGACTGCACTTAGAGAAATTCCCACCATAAATCCCAGTTGTAACACAAAATCAAAAATATCATCATTAAATACCATTGGAATAAAAAATCTTCACACACCATGACCCATTAGGCCATGTATAACCATGCCTTTGTATAAAGTTAGAATGGTTATTTCCCTTTATTGACAACGCCAATGTCACATAGATTAATCTCAACACAAACTGATAAGCATACAAGAACAACACTGGTTGACCAAATGTTCTAAAGAATCTCAATTTAGTTAGTGCTTGATCACCAAACACTCTAGAATAACAGTACAAATCAGTACCAAGAATAATTGTGCAACATAAATAACGTATATTGAAGTTCAGCAAGTGAACAACATCATTTATATTAATAGCAACCTGTTAACATTTCAGGGTTTCCCTAACTAACCATCTCATTAGCATAGCATGTTTGGGCTTCATGCAAAACAATTTAGTAAACACAGATTTGGAAAACATCTGACTATGGCTCTATCAAAATAGCGGTTGGTACCTAGAAACAAAAGACAAACTCACATCAAGAACAATAGCATTTTGTTATACCTCTCCTCATGTGCATCAGCAAGCTGCAATATCTACATCAGCAGAACATCTGTTCGGTTAGCATCAGCAACAGAACATGAAGGGAGAGGTTCAGAAATGGTGACTCTAAGCTATCCGAACCATTAGGAAAGCAATGTCTCAGTAATCAGCATTCTGCATCAGAAGTTTAAGCAAATCATTTAAAGATAGAATCTTCTCTGGAGGAAATTGCAATAGCAATGAGCACACCTCTACGGAGGCAAATTAGGAAAGAGTGCGCCTCTCTCTATGTAGTCGGGCTAAGTTAAAATCGTCTAAAGAACTTCCCACATTGTCATTGGTCAAAGAATCGTATGTTTACATTTAGTCCAATAGAAATAAGAGTACAAATCTAAGATATAACTAAACTGTATTTCACATGTTGATGATTGGCTCCTCTTCTCCTGTTCCCTGTTTTGTATCCATCTGTACTCCAGCCAGTGCATCCATTGTTAGCTCCTGGGAACATCGCTGTCTCACACACTAAACTATACAATGTTTCATCTACTAATACAAGATATTCTAGCAAGCAGTTCTTATGAGAAAGTTAAAGATGTTTGGTCAACTCAGTGGAAAAAACAATACATGAATTTATTTTTCTATACACACATATAAAGCAAATACATACTGTAAAATCATTAGTATAACACACTACTGCAATAACCTAAACATGAGCACTTCAATTAATATTAATAAACATTTAATAAGGACACTTTGTGATTAATGACGACCACTCAGATGGGAACATTTTCCAAGTCACACATTATTTTCTGTATTAATCAAATTCTATGCAGATTCAAAACACATGAATAATTATTAGTAAATATTCAGCGTTCACAATCCCTCCTCTGATGACTAAATATGTCATCACATTATCATCTTCCCACACAAATATTTGCTCCCCTAAAATTTGTCCTGTTTCTGACTTTTAACTCTTCTTTCCCTTTTCAAATTTTCTCTAAACAATTTCTCCATTTTAATTTCTTCCCTCCTCTGATCATTTTACAATCTCTTCATTTTAATCACATGATACAATTTACGTATTCCCATACTCCAATCATACAAATCACAATAATCAATATTATCTGTTTTATCTTCAATATTATCCCTTTCCCCAGGTTGTCAAACCAATTTCCCACAGAAGCAATGCCTTTGCCAACATTTTCCCAAACTCCAGGTTCTTTCAGCTCTTTCAAATCAGCACTATCATTAATCAAATTGTTAATAAGGCTCCTGATTTCTTTACTAATGCTAGTTATATATGAGCAACAATGTTGTGAATTCAGCATTTTACAAACTCCGCCCTCCTTTGCTAAAAAGATGTCAAATGCAAGGCGGTTCTGAAAAGCCATAGATCTTATGCAGCCATTTCAGTGTCCATTAGGATCATGGTTCCTGAAAAAATTGTCAGCATGGTATCCACAATAGTAGGCAACTTTCTAATTTTCATTGAATTCCAAATAACTACAAATTTAATGTAGTTCAGTCATTTTAGGTATCTTATTCATGTTCTCAAGCTGAAATATCTTTGGGAAAACTATCCACAAGTAACATTTGCCATACCATCCTCTAGGAAGACTGTAATCCGCATTTGGCCCACAGATGTAATAAACCTCTGGAATCGCTGGGTCTTGTCCATTCAACATAAATGTCCATTTACTCTGAGCCAAAAACACATGTCTACATTCAGTCATTCCCACAAACAACGTATCAGTTCTAGATCTAGGCCTATATACACACGCCTTTCCTACGTGTTGTGCATCTAAAGCTAACCTTCCTTGTGTTTTTATGTCATTAAATGCATAATCATTTCTAAATGTCCTTTTCTCTAAGCCTTTTTCTAACTTCCTCTTTAACGCTTTTCTTCTATTATCTGGCTGATCTAAGAAGCTCTTCTCTAATGGTGCCAGCAGGCACGTCAAATTATTGCATTGTGCATAAGCAGTGCCAAACGTCAATGTAGGTTCAAAGAATCCTCAAACTGATTCTATGGTGTTTCCCTTAGCTACTCTTCTCAGATACTTAATTACAGGAACAAACAAAAACACAACATCATAATTTGAGCAGAATTACTGAATGTAACCCTGGTTATAGAATCATGTTAGTAACAGGCTACAATTTATCCAATAGGTAAGGGGCAAACTATGGTAGGTAACACCTTCTTCCAATGATGAAGGAATCTGCGTGCAGACATAATCTCTCGCATCCATCGTCTCAACATACTCATGCAATAAGCTATAGAAAACATTAGAAGAAAGCTCTTCTTGTGCATTATCTACATGCAAATGTTTCTCATCTATCCTAAACCTATCTACTTCTGTAAGTGTAGTAGTTGTCTCTAAAACTGAGGTATGGTTGGCTACACTCTTGTCAAGAAACGTCATGCCCACAATCAACACCAGACACAATATCATGCATACAATTGCCAAACCAATACCCATGTCTCGCCAGCACATATTCTTCCTACCCTGTTGGCTAAGGTTACACATAATCTGTAAAGAATCAGAAAGTAGAAGAGAAAAATGATATCTATGCATCAAAAACCAAAGCAAAAATCTTCAATCTTCTTTAGCAGTTATTTACAGCATTCGGACTTTCTTCCAGGATCCTTGTCGAAAATGGGTAGCTCCGTCAAAATCGGTTTAGCAGCTTGCCAAATCGGGTTATCAAAAATCTCTTCTGGTTACTTTCAATTGTCTCATTTCTTCTTCTCAATTTACAGCTTTCAATCGTTCAGTTTATTCACCCTCTTCACGTGCCAAAATATTGACCAGTCTTGTTCAAAACAAAAAGACAAAAATTCACTCTGCCATTCACTTGTCATTACATACGCCTACTCAGGACCTGCATACCTTCAACTTCAATTTCTTTTCAACCTTCGATCTCCATTGAACTCTCCATCACTCAGATCTTCTTTCCTTGTTGTGTCTTCTTCCTCAATTGTCGTCACTGTAATTGCCTCTTTTCTCTTTGTTTGCGACTTTGGCCACTTATCTCCTTTCAGTGAGCCTTTTGTCAATGCTCTTTTCAGTGCCTGCAAGTGGTTCAGGAGGAGTCAGATTGTTTTGGCTTTGATCTGCCTCAACTCCTTCACCTTCAGGATCTGTAGTTTGCTCTGTTTGTCTTTCAAGACCATCTGCTTCTGGGAGAGACTTCCTCTGACTAGACTCTCCAGCTACCTCAGTTGAGGTTGGTTTACTGTTACTCTCATATGTTTTCTCTGTCTCTCACAGGAGTGTTTGTACGGGCTTCAGTTTGCTCAGATTCAGTCTCTGAACCTCCTTCTCGCCTCTCCAATTCTGGAGTTGGTCTGGACATTGCTGGTACTCTCAACAACTCTTCTTCATTGTCCAACGGACACAGTACTCGCCAAGTATGGCTGGCATGGATCCAGTTTGAAACTCCAGCACACTTCATAGCTGTAGTAGCAATCAGTACTACTGGGTAAGGGCCTTTCCACTGAGGCTCCAAACAAATCTTTCTCACATGTTTTCTGATCACAACCCAATCCACTGCTCTCAGGTTGTGGGTTTGATCTTGAGATGGTTGCAGTGTCGTGGCATCCACTTGGTGACAGAAAGAGCGAACCACATCACCAAGACCCTTGCAGTAGTCCAACACCATATCATCTATTGTGTTCACAAGAGCATTGGCAGGAACCGCTGGCAACCTCATTGCTCTGCCCATGAGGATTTCATGTGGCGACAGTCCTGTTTTCTTGTCAGGTGTGTTTCTCAGAGTCATCAGAACTAATGGCAGTGCGTTGGACAATTTCAGGTTTGTGGACACACACATTTTTGCCATTCTTGATTTCAAGGTACCATTCATCTGTTCCACAAGTCCTGAGGCTTCAGGGCATTAACTACAATCCAACTTCTGCTTGATGTTTGAAGCTGAACATAGTAATTTAATTACTTCATTGTTGAAGTGACTTCCGCTATCTAATTCTAAAGAGACCGGAAACCCAAAACGTGGTATCAGTTCCCTAAGCAGTAACTTTGCTACTGTGAGGCTTTCATTTCTTCATGTAGGGTAAGCTTCTATCCAGTGACTAAAGATGCAAACAATCACCAACACATATCTCAATCCTCCACATACAGGCATCCCAATGAATTCCATCTGCATTCTGCTAAGTGGACCTCCCGCTCTTCCAATGTCGCTCAAATTGACCACGGTCCCTTTTCCCACGTTCATTTGCTGACAAATGATGGAACGAGGCAAACTGCTTCGGAAACCTGCCTAAACTTTGGATTGAACCAGAATTGCTTGAACGTTCTAATCATGGCATCCCTCCCAACATGTGCTTGACCATGGTAATATCTAGCCATTTGAGTCAACAGGCTGTTAGGCAGAACCACTTGTCCCTCCCCTAAAACCCAGACATTGTCCTCACGTTGAACACATTTTAACTTTGCCCAATTCCTTTTCTCATCTATGTCGACATTGTCTTGTAACTCTTTCAATTCTTCCAAAGTGTCAATTACATGTAAGGTATAACCAGTACAGTTCTCCTCCTCCTCAGGTAACAAATCCCATTTATCATTGAACGATATACACTTCAACACTCAAAACCTATCAACTTGATCCTCATATCCATTTCTCATTGACAAAATCTTGAGATTTCAGGTGTGTACTGCATTTCACCACAGCAATCTTTTCAGGCATTGAATAGCTTGTAACAACTCATGGATTCCCTCACCATTTCTCATTGGTGAACCAGAAGTCATGGACTATTCCAAAACCCGTACCGACTGTCCATATCAAGGGTAACTTTAAGCCGTGCAGAATCATGGCATGCTCTAGTAAGGGCTACCAATTCCGTCACTTGCGTAGAGTACGCTCCTCGAAGCCAGGACACTTAAATTATAACCATTGTGCCACACTGCACATCCTGCTCTCAATGTTCCCGGGCTACCTCTCAAATAGGAACCATCAACAAAAATAGTTTGGTCATTTTGTTTCAATCAAGTATCTCTATCGGGTCTTGGTTTTGTGCATAAATCAGTTACTTTAAGACAATGATACTCAACCTCATTCAATTTGTCAAATTCAACATTCTCTTTTGGGAGTAAGGTTGCTGGGTAAGCACTGTACACCTTTTCAGTGACACATTAGGGGACCACAGGATCACTGTTTTATATTGTGTCAGCCTGGCATTTGTAGATGCTGTGTCTTGGTTCTGATGAGTGAAACTTTAATGGAGTGAGGGACCATAACAGTTAAAGGATGTCCCATCACAATGCTGTCACTTTGACTGAGACTCAGTCGAACCGCGGCTACAGATCCCCGACAGCCTGGTAAAGCCTCTGCAGCTGGGTCCAGAATGGCTGAAAAATATGCTACTGGGCGGTTTACATCACTATAGACTTGAGTTAAGACAGACAAAGAACATGCATCATGCTCATGACAGAACAACATGAAGGATTTTGTGTAGTCAGGCATTCCCAAAGCAGGGGCTTTCCCCACAGACTTTCTCTCAACTCAGTAAAAGCTTTCATACAGGCTTGGTCTAACACTAGGGGATCAGTAACTTATTTGTGAGTCAGCTTCTGCAATGGCTTTGAAATGACTGAAAAGTTGGGAACCTACTGGCGACAACAACTCACCAGTCCTAAAAACATCCTTACATCTCTCTGTGTTGCTGGAGGTTTCATCTGTAATATGGCTGTGACCCTTTCTCAGGAGATTTTCCTAATGCCTTTCTCAATCAGGTGACCCAAATATCTCACTTCTTTCTGACAGTGATGTAGTTTAGCTGGGGACACTTTGGCCCATATTTACACTTTTTTAGCACCGCATTTGCGCCACTTTTTGACGCAATAGCAGCACAAACTTACAAAATACAATTGTATTTTGTAAGTTTGCGCCATTTTTGCGTCACAAAGTGGCACAATACCGGCGCTAAAAAAGTATAAATATGGGCCTTTATATCCATTCTACCCTAAGTGATTCAAGGCAATAGTATCATACTTGCATGCCTCTTTCGTCTTGGACGCAACCAACAAATCTTCAATGTACTGGACTAATGCTGATTGGAACGTCATTTCCAACGATTCCAAATTCTTCTTCAAGATCTGGTTGAAAATGGATGGTGACACTGAAAACTCTTGCGGAATTCTGCACCAACAGTAAACTCGATCAAAAAATTTTTAAACAGAGAAGAAATTGAATATTCTCTTGAAGAGGTACAGAAAAGAATGCTTGTGACAGGTCCACTGCAGTGAACCATTCAGCATCACATGGGATCTGAAACAAAATCACTGCTGGACTTGGCACCACGGGACAGCACGTAGGCCCTCATTACAACCCTGGCAGTCGGTGATAAATCGGCGGTAATACTGCCAACAGGCCGGCGGTAACAAAAATGGAATTATGACCACAGCGGAAACCGCTCAGACAGACAGCCACTTTAACACACCGACCGTCGGCGGTATCAACAAGCACTATGGCTGTAACCGCCAACAGCCAGGTGGAAGACAATGTACCGCCCACTGTATTACGACGGGCCTATCCGCCACCTTTTCAGGGGCGGTAACAACATCAAAAGCACGGCAGAAACAGAACACAGAATTCAAAGGACTCACCTCTTGAGACTCAGGGAACAACCACGATGCCATGGAGTCCGAGCTGCACATATTTCCCATGCTCGTCTACCTTTTCCTGCAAAATGAGCAGCAACACTGGTAAAGATGACCACAGTGAGTACTGCTACCTAGCACACAAGGGAGGGGGGAGAAAATAGAGAGTGACACACGCAACACCCCTACCCCCAACACTATACACACAACCAGATGCACAAACATTACATATCCACCCCGTACCACTCAGGAATACTGCAAGGACAAAATGATTGGAAGACAGTGAGTCTAATACGATAAAATAACATGAATAAGTGCATCAAAATACAAACGTATATACATTTTTACAAATGGAGGGACACTGCCCAGTCCTCAATGTCCGTGGGCCACAGGGCCACATCAGATAGGCCAAGGCCCCACCTCACCCTTGCAACAACACAGAGAGAACACTGCAAGGCAATCTGGTCGAAAATACACAGGCACCTCAAGGGGACGGGGCATGGGGGGCACCTCAGCTGGAAGATGGTACAACACCACTGGTCCTGGAGGAGGCATCATGTCCTGTGAGCTGTGGATGGTTTGCCCACTGCTTGGTCCTGGGGAGTGCAAGTCCACATTCTCTATAGTGTGTGGTTTGCCCACTGCTTGGTCCTGGGGAGTCCAAGGCCACAGTTTCTCTAGTGGATGGCTTCTCCACTGGTTCTGGAGGGGGCCTTGTGCCCAGTGTGCTTCATCCTGGGAAGGATGTGGTGAGTGGATGGCTTCTTCCACTGGTTCTGGAGGGGGCCTTGTGCCCAGTGTGCTTCATCCTGGGAAGGATGGGGTGAGTGGATGGCTTCTTCCACTCGTTCTGGAGGGGGCCTTGTGCCCAGTGTGCTTCTTCCTGGGAAGGATGCGGAGAGTGGATGGCTTCTTCCACTGGTTCTAGAGGGGGCCTTGTGCCCAGTGTGCTTCATTCTGGAAAGGATGCGGTGAGTGGATAGCTTTTTTCCACTGGTTCTGGAGGGGGCATTGTGCCCTGTGATGCAGATCTTGGGGACTGCAAGGTCACAGTCCCTTACCTGGGCGTCAGACCTACAGGATTTGCTGGGGAAAGGATGTACAACAGCCCATGGAGACAGGACTACACACTGTCCGCCGGCGGTGACAGCTGCTCAGTAGTGGCTGTGGCGGTGCTGCCAGTGGTGGGGGGAAGCTCTAGCCCATCCCCTGCAGCCTCAAACAGTTGCCCACTGGGGCTGCTGCTGCTGGTGGCGGTGCTGGCAGTGGTGGGGGGAGGCTCCAGCCCATCCCCTGCAGCCTCAGATGGCTGCCCCTGGGGCTGCTGCTGCTGGCAGTGGTGCTGACAGTGGTGGGGGGAGGCTCCAGCTCATCCCCTGCAGCCTTGGATGGCTGCCCACTGGGGCTGCTGCTGCTGGCAGTGGTGCTGGTGGCAGTGATGAAAGTGGTGGGGGGAGGCTCCAGCCCTTCCCCTGCAGCCTCGGATGGCTGCCCACTGGAGCTACTGCTGCTGGCAGTGGTGCTGGGGCCGGTGCTGACAGTGGTAGGGGGAGGCTCCAGCCCATCCCCTGCAGCCTTGGATGGCTGCCTACTGGGTCTGCTGCTGCTGGCAGTGGTGTTGGTGGTGGTGCTGGTGGCAGTGATGGAAGTGGTGGGGGGAGGCTTCAGCCCTTCCCCTGCAGTCTCAGATGGCTGAACCACCATGGTTGGTGGTGGGGGCTCAGAATGAGTCCCAGCACCAGGCCTCCTGTCCTTCCTGCCTGCTGGTGAAGGCCCCTTACCCTTCCTGTCAGCAGCCAGGGATTGCCCCTTGCCCTTCCCTGTTGCAACTGGTGGTGCCTCCTTGCCCTTCCCTGTCACAGCTGGTGGTGCCTCCTTGCCCTTCCTTCTCGCAGCTGGTAGCGCCATCTTCCCTTCCTTGATGCACCTGGTGCAGGCACCCTGTCAGTGTTGCTGCCTGGTGCCCAGAATCCTCTCCCACCTGCAGTAGCTGTCAACACTACTGTGGCCGTGGACTAGGTGGCTGAGGTGCTCGCCTGGGTTCTGACCACCCTGGCCTGAGGAGAAGGACGGAGGGGGGAGTGGTAGGGAAGAGGTCAAGGGTGGAAAGGAAAAGCTTCTTAGGGACATTGGGGCGGGAAGAGGTTGAAGATTTGGGAGTGGAGGAAGAGGAAGTGGTTGTAGGAGGTGTCTGTCTGCTGTGTTTGGGTGCATGGGCTGGATGCTGTTGTGAGGTGGATGGCAGTTTGGTGTCTGAGTGCTTGCGTCTGTGTACTTTGGGAGGAGGGGGCACAGACACAGTGGGAGAGGACACAGGGGATGTGTGCATGGATGTGGGGGTGGTGACTACCAGTGAGGGGCGTGTAGTGATAGGCGTGATGGTGGTAGTGGATGAGATTGTAGTGCATGCAGGTGTGAGTGTAGACGCAACTGGGAGGGAGGTAGAGGATGAGGAGGAGGGGGACACAGTGGAGCCGGTGGATGTTGGCATGTCTGATTCTGTATGGTGTTTGTGTGACTGCCTGGAGGATGATGTGTGGTGTTTGTGTTTGCCTGAACCACTCCTGTGTGTTGTCCTGGGTGCATGCTTGTCTGCCTGTGTGCTTGGGATAAGTTAGGGTTGAGGGGAATGGGATTGGGCAGAGGAAGATGGAGGGGGGAGGCTAGAAACAGGGACAATGGCTGCCATCAGGGAGGAGGCCAGAGCCTGGATTGATCTCTGCTGGGCTGCCATTCCAGAGTGAATGCCCTCCAGGAATGGCCTGCCAGACCCTGGCTGGCATTCACAATGGTTGACTGCCCAAAAGAGGTGGATCTCAGGTGGTCAATAGCCTCCTCACTTAGGGCAGCAGGGCTAACTGGGGCAGGGCCTGAGGTGCTTGGGGCGAAGGAGTTGCCCACCTTCCTGGGTGAGCGGGAACAGGAAACACGCTGAGGGGCTGCTGGGAGGGCAGTGCTGGTATGGGGGGTAGTGGCTGTACCTGTAGTTGGGGTGGGCACAGAGGTGTCCGCCACCACCAGGGAGCTTCCATCGGAGGAGGTAGCACTGTCAGAACTGTCCCCTCCAGTCTCTGCAGTGGTGCTCCCCTCGCCCTCCGTCCCACTGGTGCCCTCACCGTCGGTGGATTCGGCCTCCTGGACCCTGTAGGATGCAGCTCTCCCTGTCGACGGTGCCTCTGCTCCTCCACCAGATGATGCTAATGCCCTTAAGTATAGGGTAACAAAATAATAAGGGGGGGAGAGACAAAGGATACCCTTGGTCAATGGCTGCAACAACACCACTGTTGGCGTACACGACACACACACACAGGGAACAGCCCTACGCACTAGGCAATGCACTGACAGTCACAATGCTAGTCACCAGCCCATGGACAGTGATACCTAATGCCAATTGCAGCAAAGCTGATGCCCACAGACCCCTGCCCAGTGGTGAATGCCTACTAGCTTGGTTGGAGGAGGTGTACATCAGACCCTGCCCAACATGGGCCCTACCGTGCAATGTCCGGCCTGGCCTAAGGGCACCCACAGGCCCACATCCCCCACCCGGATGCCACTCCACTACGTGCAAGTAGTATATTGGGGCACTGTACTCACCCCCTTGTGGCTTCTGTGATGCTCCCAAGCGCCCATCCAGCTCCGGATAGGCCACAGCCAGTATGCTGGCCATCAGGGGGGTCAGGGTTCGACAGGCACCCCTTCCTCGTTGGCAGGCCATCCCCAGCTGGGCCTCCTCCGTCTTCCGTGCCCAGTGTCTCAGGTTCTCCTACCATTTCTGACAGTGGGTGCTCCGCCTGCCGTAGACCCCCAGGGTCCGCACTTCATTGGCGATGGCACACTATATGCCCTTTGTTTGAGGGGCGCTGACCTCCAGAAAAATACACATAGGAAAAGGTATCAGTCAGACCGTCCTGCCTGTTACACTCATGGCCCACCGTAGCCCTCAGATCCCCTTACTCACAGACATTGCCCACCATACATACAGCATGGTTCTCAGGGCCCATCCCCCAACCCCCCCTATACAAGGCCCTCACACACAGCACTCCATGTATTCATGCCCCATGCATCTTGGTCACAGTGTACTCACCTGCTGGTCTGGAGGCACATACAGCATTCGGTACTGGGGTAGGACCCCATCCACCAGTCTCTCCAACTCCGCAGCGGTGAAGGCAGGGGCCCTTTCCCCAGTGACACGAGCCATGGTTGGTTCCAGACACACGTCACAGCAGCACTTGAAGTGTAGCTCCTCTCCTGTTGAAGGTCAGGTAGCAAGTGAGTGAACAGGTAGAAAATGGCTATCACGTCCACTGAGGTGCGCACCATCACCGTCAAACTACATCGCCATTGGCCACTGTAGCCCATAGGGCCCAATGGTATCCAATGAGGAGTTGCACAGCAGTTTTCGACCACCTCCCGCAACGGCGCACAGTGTCAGATGAATTACCTCATTTCCACCTGTCCTACCATACAGGACAGGTGAACGCCATTTCAGGGGGGTCACAGTACCTATAGGCACCATTTGGGCCTGTCCAACAATATACTGTTACAGTCACAACATGCAATGCAGTGTAGTGTTTGGAAAAAATGGAATGCTGACCATCTGCTCACCGTTTGCTCCCTAGATTGCAACCGCTGTGGATGAATAGGAGATGGGGACATCCCCCCGTGTACAGGCCCCTGGTGGACTTGGCAACAACGGAGGACAGGCACATTATCCTCACCTATAGACTGGACAGGGCCACAATCACAGAGCTGTGTTCCCAATTGGAACCTGACCTGATATCTGCTATCCGTCAGCCCACTAGGATCCCCCCTTTTGTGCAAGTGCTATCAGTGCTCCATTTCCTGGCAAATGGCTCCTTCCAAGTGACATTGGGCTTGGCAGCAGGAATGTCTCAGCCAATGTTCTCAATTGTGCTGACCAGAGTGTTGTCTGCCCTGATTAAACACATGCACAGCTACATCGCTTTCCCCAGGTGGAGGATTTGGCCACAGTGAAAGCAGATTTCTATGAAATGGGACATATCCCCAACATTATTGGGGCAATAGGTGGTACACATATTGCATTTGTCCCCCCCACCGAGAAATTAACAGATGTTCAGAAATCAAAAGAGCTTTCACTCCATGAATGTGCAGATAGTTTGCCTGGCGGGCCAGTACATCTCCCCTGTCAATGCAAAGTATCCTAGGTCTGTGCATGATGCCTTTATCCTCAGAAATAGCAGCATCCCATATGTGATGGCTGAACTTTAGAGGCACCAGGTGTGGCTAATAGGTGAGCCCTGGTTCCCACCCAGTAGGTGTTGGTGTATGGGTATGGTGTGGGCCCTAAAGGTTAGTGTGTGTCTAACAGTTGTCCCTCGATATTTTCCGGTGACTCTGGTTACCCCAACCTCTCATGGCTACTGACCCCTGTGAGGAATCCCAGGACAAGGGCAAAGGAACATTACAATGAGGCACATGGGCGAACAAGAAGAATAATAGAAAGGACATTCGGCCTCCTGAAGGCCAGGTTTTGTTGCCTCCATCTAACATGTGGATCCCTGTACTACTCATCCAAGAAGGTGTGCCAGATCATCGTGGCATGCTGTATATTGGACAACCTTGCCTTGCGTCGCCGGGTGCATTTTCTGCAGGAGGATGAGGCTAGAGATGGGTGTGTGGCAGCAGTGGACCCTGTGGACAGTGAAGATGAGGAGGCAGAGGATGAGGACAACAGAAGTTCTAAAAATACAACAATACTCCCAATGACACACAGGTAAGACACTGTAATTTCACTTTACATTGACAGTTTTGTGTTTGACATTGTCACTGGCAGGCTGATTTTCCCACCTCTATGGCCACTTACTGTACCCTTTGGCATCTCTATTTGCAGATATCTGTGCCCCACTATCGTTCCTGGTGTGTTGAATGCAGCCAACTACAGGTCATTCCTATGTATACATTACTGTACAGTTGTATTGCAGTGTTCAAACCTTGTTAAACGAATACATAGTTCAATCATTTGACAGACTCCATACTTGTATATATTCAAATGGTGGTCAGTCAGTCAGTCAGTCAGTCAAACACAAGCTTTATTCGATCAATGATCATCAAAGCAATACATAATCAATATCATCATAAAAGTATAAAATACAATTTCATCCTAAAATCATAATACCACATAAAAAGGCCACCTAAGAGTATAAAATACAGTTCCATCCTAAAATCATAATACCAAGTAAAAAGGCCACCTCCACTGACCCGACTAAAAAAACTCATCCGTCATTCCTAAGATCCTTTGCTAATATAAAAGTTCCTTGTACGCCAAGCTGACTATAAGTATTTACTAACAGAATATATTAAAATTTTTGTGGAATCACTTTTTAAGATCCTCAGTGCTAATGCACATTCCCTTATTCCCATTTCCTGACACAAATTACGGATCCACTTGGATCTAGGAATTGTATATGCAGGGCAGAAAAACATAAAGTGCTCCACTGATTCAGAAGTGGTACCACACACGGGACAGATATCATTTCTTACATTTGTATCCCATCTGCGCACCAAGGTCTTCAATGGCAGGGTCCCAAAGCGAAATCTAGCATATAGGCTTTTGCCTAAGATGTCGGGTATAATGTCTAGATAAGATTCAAACTTTGGGTACCATTTGATGTTGATAAATAGGTTGGTTAAACGACCGCAAGATTTATGGTTGATAACATCATTCCTCAAATAAGACCAATAGTCAAGCTTCAGTACTTTAAGATGGACTTTCTCAAGTTTGTGGGGGTTCTCCCAGTAATCTCCCAACCCCAATGTCTTGAACCAGGTGGATACATGCTTGACCCATGGAATGGAAGCTGAATTGGGACATATTAACAAATCTAGGAGTGAGGCCTTATAGATATCTAGTTCAGGAACGGTCCATAGCCTTACCCAATACAAAAGGGGTCTTAAATTTATCAGGTCGGCTATCCGTTTTATGCCCAAATCTAAAAACAAGGGAATCAGTGGGGTACTAGGGGGGCAAGCACATAAGGCCCTCGCAAAGCTATTCTCCCCAATGGTTAACCTGTTGGTATAAAAAAAGCCCCATACCTCCGCACCATACACAGCAGCTCCCTGAGCCTTTGCTACTTAGATCTTAATAGCTGGGGAGGCCGTTTTTGCAATGGTACTCCTATAAAAACGCAAGATGGATGCTGCATTGTGTTGAAGGAGGCCAGTGCTTTTATTAATCTGTTCTTCCCAATGTAAGTTATCAGTGAGCCTTACTCCTAGGTAATCTATAGAACTGACCTTAACCAGGGGATCACCATCTAGGTTGATGGTACACTTCTTCCGCTTCCCAGAGCACAGGACCATTAGCTTTGTTTTCTTGGGATTTAACTCTAATCCGTAATCCCGACAGAATGCACTAAATCTGTCAACAAGGATTTGCAAGCCCATAGTGGTCTTTGAAATAAGGAGCGAGTCGTCTGCAAAGAGAAGTATTGTTTTTTTTTTGGTCCCTAGAGTGGGGGCATCGCTCTGGCATGCCATCATGACCTGTACCACCTCGTTGATAAAAAAGGAAAACAAGAGCGGTGCCAACACGCATCCCTGGCGAACACCCCTATTTATGGGGATTTTGTCAGTCAGTTCGCCTTGGTTGCCCCAACAAACTTGTGCACATGTTTCTTCGTGCAGGCGCTTTAATAAGAAAACTAGATTACTAGGGACCCCTATTCTATATAGAACTACCCACAACTTCTCCCTTGGAACCAGGTCAAAGGCTGATTTCAAATCAACAAAAGCAACATATAAGGGCTGTTTTGCGAGGGCAGTGTATTTCCAATACAGCACGGCCAGCCTAAAAACCTGGTCCACTGTACTGATTCGGGGTCGAAATCCTGCCTGAAGGGGAGATAATACCTTATGTTCCTTAGCCCATTGCATTAGTCTGCCAAGAAGTTGTTTGGCAAAGATCTTTTGCAAATTATCTACTGTATAAGACTAATCGGCCTGTAGTTTGCTGGTAGGTTTGCGTTACCCTTTTTATAAATAGGAATGATCTCATCACCCTTCCAAGTTGTAGGGATCTGCCCCCCTTCGGAAATTTTATTGGAAAGTGCATTAATATACCAGACCCATATTGAGGGTTCTGATCTATAAAGATCCCCTGGGATCTTGTCGGGTCCTGGAGCTTTGCCAAGTTTTAGCGAACGAATTGCCTCAGCAGTTTCTTCTGTGGAGAAACTAATAGGGACCTCGGTATCTAAGAGAACCCCTTCTAATAAAACAGAGGGGAGTTCCGTGTCTTACAGGGAGCCAGAGTCTTTTCTCACACCATGGTTAATAAGAGCCTCAGGAATATCGATTTTATCATAGAGGGATGAGAAATGTTCCACCCATCTTTCTGGTTGAATGTGGTTCATTATGCTGGTTCTACCCCCTTTCTCTCTTTTGGACAAGAGTTCCCAGAATAAGCTATTGTTGTTAGATTCAGTTGCGTCTAACAACTCCTGCCAGATTGAGTCCTCCCAAGTTTTTTTGGCTCTTGAAATGGACTCCTTGTATGTGCGTCTGGCTTGCTGAATGTCCCCTGGGGACCCTTTCATAATGGCATTTTTTACCCCTGTCTTAGCCCTGGAACATGATTCATCAAACCAAGTGTTGTTAACCGAGGTCCCTCCTTGTAGACTTACCCCAGTCTTCCTATGAAAAATATCCTGAAGTTTGACAACCATGTTTTCGTGTATACAAAGAATAGGAATATCTTTAGGGTCATGATCTTGATAGGGTGCCAAATTATTTAAAAAGGATAAGTAGATTGCGTGCAACAAATAAGGATTTGACACCACCTTCGGCCATCTGACCTTCATGGATGAATTCTTCACAATAGGAGTAGGGACCATAGTGGCTAGGTTATTGGCAGATCTATGAAATACATCCCCAGAAATAGACAATAACAGCGGGTAATGATCACTCTCACTTCTAAGATCCACCTTCATATCTCTAAGCTGGGGCCACAATCTTACATCGACTAAGAAATAATCAATTACACTTGTAAGTATGCCTCGTTTGAAAGTAGGTGCAATGTCCGGGTCAGAGGGCATACGGCCATTGCAGGCCCTAAGACCATGCTTCAGACAGAGTGAGGCCAACTGGGCCGCTACACGAGTACGAAGACAAAGGCGATCGGAATTCAGTTGCGCAATCCCCCATATTTGATCCTCCTCCGCTGTTAGGCCACTAAGTAGCACCGATGGTTCGAAGGTACAATTTACATCCCCAGCTATATTCAAATAAGATGTAGTTTGAATAGTGTCTAGGAACTCGAGGAGCTGGATTAGGGTCTGAGATTCTACTCCGCGTGAAACTGTTTGAGCATAGACATTAATAAGGGTTATATTGAAATTCTGGTGGAACGATATTTGCAGCCCCATCAAATCAACACAGTCAAATTGTAAGATCTTATAATCGCATTGTAATCTCTTGTTCAAAAGGATTAACAACCCCCCTTTTGCACGAAATGACCCTTTTTCGGATGGCTGGGCAGGTGCATTGAAGGAGATAAACCCATTGATGGTGATCCTGTCCTCGGCCCAAGTTTCTTGGAAGAGGCATATGTCTTGGGTGTTTACATATGAACACCATTCCATGTCATCCAATTTCCTCCCAATACCAGCTAAGTTCCATGACAATATTGATAGCCCACAGATAGCAGCAGGTATAACTCTTGTTGACTGTGGGGCATCCTCTGGAGTTAACTCGTTAATAAAACTCGAAGGTACCTCCTCTAGTTTACCCCCACTAAGCGCTTCTTGGGGTGTAGGCAGTCATACAGGCTTAAACAAAGTGGTGTCAACACACCCACGTGGGTTACTTTTAGGATTATGGGCCTTTTGTATATTTGCTATGGCCTGTGCTGCATCGTCTGTTCCAAACTCTAGGCTAATGCCTCCCTTTTTTTGGACCCAGAGTGGGCGAGTACGTATATCAAAGGCAATAAGATGCTCGATCAAAGTCTTATCGTAGAACTCAATGGAAATTATATCATGATTGAACTCCGGGGGGCTCAGCCGTTTGGCATTTGAAATGTCCATGCGTATAACCGATAGGCAGCACTGTTGATTCCGAAGCCAGTGAATGGCCTTATTGACCCTGGACTCATAGTCCTCTTTGACCCCTTGCGGCAACCTGGGGACATTGTTCAAAAAGAGAGTGTTGGACCCATGCTTATAACTTTGATTTTTTGCCAACATATTTAAGCCGTTAGGGGCTCTCTGGGGAGAAAGAGAACAAGTGGGTTTGAAGGTGGATATAAGTGACCCTCTGGAGTTCGAAAAGGGACGACCCCCTGCACGTCTCAGGTTATCAGTTTCTTTACACCTTCCAGATCCCTGCAAGTTTGGGGGAGAAAAAAGGCAACCAATAGGGGCAACGCAATTTGTCATAACGGCCCTCTCAGAAGGGATATATTTGTTGCCCAGCTGATTGTGCATAGATTTGTCTACAGGACGTGTCAGCTTCACATCGGTATCGTCTCTGAATACCCTTTTCTTTGGAAGAGGATTGGCTTGTATTCCATGCGCCATCTTCGGTTGCGAGATCCAATCTGTCATTGTAGGTCCACCTTTCCCCCCTTCCTCACTTGAGAGACATTTGCATCCGGACGGATTTGCTAATCTTTCCAGAAAGAGTTGGGTCAATTGCTGCACCATACCCTTAACTTCATCTACTCTCTGCAAGATAAGGGACATATTAATTTCGGAGGGAGGTTGAACCAATAGGGGGTAGGTAGTTGGAATAGGTGGCGGACTAATGACCCTAGGGTCTGGCTCTACTATCGGAGAAACGTGTGTCCTGGGTGAAGCGTCCTCCTCAGCTAATGGCTGAAACCGATTTTTACAAGGGATGTTTGGGATCAAATTAATCACAGGACTTAACGGGATGGGAGCAATGAATATACTTGCTTCCTCTTCTATTTGGGATAGTCTTTGTTTAGATGTATAATCATTAACTGCGTCCTTTGCTCCACTAAGTGGGGAAGGGGTGAAGATGGTCAAATTAGATGAAACCCCTCCTCCGTTAGGTAGAGAATCGGGATCTGGGTCTATAACCTTGTTCTTCTTGTAACTGAAAAACTCTTGGATCCTCCTGGGTTGTGATGAGACCTTCTTGATGCCCGCTGTACAATTTAACATTGCCTCCACCTCCTCAAATAGGTGGTCTATTTCCTCAAATGGTTTGGAGCCTGTGGCAGGCTTTGGCGGTATACAAAAGAAAAGGGCTGAGACTGAGTAATTAGGTAGGTAAACCAATATTTTACTTTTCTTTCAATTTGGAAATACAGTCCAGTATCCGTTCTATGTTTCTTGGGGTTCTTGGGGTAGTGTTTCAGTTCTCCGTTAATGGTTGTTTTTCTTGTTTCCTTTTCTCTCTTCTAGGTCGGTTATTGTCGGGTTCTGGAGGCTCCAGCGCGTTTTACCGGAAAAGAAACAGAAAACGCGAAGGTGAGTTGGTGTGCTGGTTCTAGGGTTTATCTTAGGGGAATAGGTGGGGAAGGATCTCCCAGAAGGAGAGAGAGTGAGGGTATCCCACTGTGAGTGTGAGGAAAGGTAATTTCTATTAGTGCCTATAATAGATCTTAGTGCTTCCCAATTAGAGGGGGAGAAGTACTCTTCCTAGTTGGTGGGTGCCGCACTCCTTTTCCCCTCTCCCACCTCCCCTGGTCCCTTCCCCTGTGCCCCTTTAACTGTGGCCTCCCTCGTCCCCAGGAGGGACCGTACCTTAGAAAGCCACGACCCTCCTGGGTCGTGGCGGGTTCCTTGGCTGTTCTGTTCCTGCAAGTCGCTGGAATTGGTGCTGGTCTTCTCGACTCCTGAGAAGAGTCGTCGCTCGTCCTGTTCATCAGTGTTCGGATCTCCGTCTTCCTTCCTCCGCACCGTGGCATCCTGCCTCTTCACCTGGGAGTCCGTCTTCTTTTCACTGCCCCGCAGCCGGAAGTCCGTGCCCAATGCGTTACCATGGGAACGCGGAAATGACGTGACTGGGTCGACCGAAAGGTTCCTGTGCACCGAAGGAGGAGACGCGGTCTCGGAGACCCGTCTACAGAGCCACAGCCTTTAGACTTGCTGGCTGGCTTCATGGGGCGCTTTTTCTGTTTTTTACATTCGAACCGGGGTTCCGGCAGATCAACAGCCTTCCTTTTCCCCATGGAGGCTAGGATGAGATGGCTGCCCAAATTGTATAAAAAGGTTTAAGCACTTACTCAGTCACAGAGTGCAGGAATATAGGGACGGGGCCCAGCCCAGCCTCAGTAGGACGAAGACGGGCGTAGACGGGCCCGTCTTGGCCCGGTCTTGGCCAAGGTGCACGCCCGCGCGCGTCCCACGAGGGGCGCGCGTTTAAATCAGCTGCAGCATGGTGGGGGTTGCGTCTTGTTCCCCCGGCAACTCCTTTGTCAATGAGCCGCGTTCCGCGAGGGGCGCGCGTTTAAATCAGCTGTAGCGTGGTGGGCGGGTCGTGGGTTGCGTCCTGTTCCCCCGGCAACTCCTGAGTCAATGATGTTTATTTAAGTGATAGTAAGTAGAGGGGGATGTGCAATGGGCTGGGGTGATGGTGGAGGAAAGTCCAGTTTAGAGTCCAGTCTATTTGTATCACAGGTGCATTGTCCAAGGGGGCATAGAAAGTGGAGCAATGGTAGTTCAAGGTGGACAGGGTGACAGAGTGGGACACAGGGGTGACAATCAGGAGAGTCTTATTTCCTGGCAGGGGTCTTGGCAATAGTCTCTGCCTTCTGCCTGGATCGCAGGGACCATTTGCGGGGTGGTTCTCTTCTGCAGGGGTGGGGTGCTGGTGGCCTGTTGTTTCTGTGGCAGGCCCTCCTGTCCACTAGCGGCAGTGGAGGTGGAAGGCTGTTCATCGGTTTGGCTACTGTCAGGGGCCCGCTGGTGTACCACTGCCTCCTTCATGGTGTTGGCCATGTCTACCAGCACCCCTGAAATTGTGACCAGGGTGGTGTGGATGTCTTTCAAGTCCTCCCTGATCCCCAGGTACTGTCCCTCCTGCAGCAGCTGGGTCTCCTGCAACTTGTCCAGTATATAGCCCATCGTCTCCTGGGAATGGTGGTATGCCCCCCGGATGTTGGCGAGTGCCTCCTGGAGAGTCGGTTCCCTGGGCCTGTCCTAGCCCTGTGGCACAGCAGTCCTCCCAGCTTTCCTGTTGCCCTGTGCCTCTGTCCCCTGAACTGTGTGCCCACTGTCACTGACCCCAGGTCCCTTATCGTCCTGTGTTTGTGGGGTGGCCTGGGGTCCCTGTAGTGGTGGACACACTGCTGATTGACGTGTGCTGGGGACAGATGTATGGGCCTGCTTGGTGGGTACTGTGCTGGTGTTTCCTGAGGGGGGAGGCCCTGTGGTGGTATGGGACTGTGCCTGTCGCGCCGCGTGGTGCGGCGCGAGCCGAACATTCGGCTCAGGCCGCACAGCGCGTTTTCAGGACGCGGCGCGCCCCTAGCCTTTCCTGCACATTACGAGGCCCCAGAATTGGCATGGGGCCTCGCTCTACTTTTCTACTCCGCATTTCTTGTGCCTCCTGACCCCTCTTACCTGTTCTTGTTCCTCCTTTTTTCTTTTCTTCTTTTCTTGGGTCTTTTTGTTGTACCTTCCTTTATGTCTTTTCCCCCTTCCCATGTTACCTTTTTCTTCCCAGCAGTCCTTGTTCCCTATTCTCTATGGTTCCTACTCTATTCTGTTCTATGTACTTTTCCCTATCTAAGATGGTGTCCTTTTACTTCCTGTTGGTCACTTCCTGTTTTTTGGTATTTAAGGGATGTGTTTTCTTCCTTTCTTTGCGCTGCAACACTTTCTGTTCGGATGGTGTCTTCGCTCCTGATTCCTTGCCTTTCGGTTCTGGATTTCATCAATTCTGTGTTACCTGAATTTTGTTTCTTTTGATTCCTGTTCTTTTGTTCTTGTTTTCAGGAATCATTCTGTTTGGAGGTTTTTTTCCCCTTTTTTAGGTTTTTTTTCCCTCTGGCGCTATTTCTGAAGGGCACGGTCTGTTCTTGGCGTTTCCATTGCCTACAGCACCGTGGCTACCAGAAAGAGTCGCCCCTTTCTGGGCCAAAGCCGAACACTCAAGACCCACGCCACTCGATCTGCGGATTCCAGGCGCAAGCAGCACGTGAGTTGTGACAGATTGCAGCGCCAAACCATCCCGACGTCCTCTAACACCATGGATGACACAGTGGCGGCTGCTGCAGATCCTGATCAATCTCTTCTGACAACAATTCAGCAACAAGCTCAGGAATTGCAACAACTACGCAATGAGAATGCTGCGTTACGACAGGCTTTGGCTTTCCGCAGTGGTGATGTTCCGACTATCTCCGCTTCTACTCCTCGTTTCTCCGGTGAACCAACCAAACTACGTGAGTTCCTTGATGCATTAACGGTGTACTTCGCCTTCCGACCTACCCAATTCTCCCATGACAGGAAAAAGGTGGGTTATCTTATCAGTGCTTTATCCGGTCCTGCCTTGGCCTGGGCAGCCCCGATGGTATCATCCAACGATCCGGTATTGTCGGACTATTCCACCTTCATGAATCGCTTCAAACAAATGTTTAGTCGTCCAGGATTGGAGGCCTCTGCGGAAGAAGCCTTATGCGACATCCAACAAGGCTCACAAGATGTCCTTCAATATATTACATGTTATTGTCAGCTAGCGGCAGAGACCACCTGGGTGGAACGTACTCTGGTGACTTTGTTTCGTAGAGGACTCAAAGAAGAAATAAAAGATGAATTAGTACATTCCACCAGAGTTGAAGATCTTCGTGGCCTGATGGATCAAGCACTTTCCATCGAGTACCGTCTTCAAGAACGAGGATTGGAGAAGAGAAGGAGTAGAGGGTCTTCCCAGCCAAGCACTTCACAAGTTTATCTGCATCGTTCTGAGGAACCTCGCCCTCCTGCTAGAGACATCGAGGGGGAACCCATGCAAGTGGATACTACTCGAGGCCCGCTGTCCGCTAGCGAGCGGGAAGACAGACGTAAGAAAGGGTTGTGCCTGTACTGTGGTTCTGCTGGTCACATGCTTCGTACCTGCCCTGTACGTCCGCCAAGGCCATCGGGAAACGCCACTTCCCGTCCTCTGTAAGAAGGGAGGGGACGGGATCATCGGCTATACCTTCCATCAGTTCCTTTAATGACAATACGACATCCTTGTTCATGTTACCTGTCATGTTACAACTACCTGACGGCCGTCAAGAAAAGACTATGGCATTACTAGATTGTGGTGCTAGTGGTATTTACATGGATAAGACTTGGGCCACTACTCAACAAATTCCAACACAACCCAAAGAAATTCCCGAACAAGTGCACACAGTGGATGGATCCTTGATATCCTCTGATCCAGTTGATACTACTACCCTGATGTTAAGTTTACAGTTTGGTAACCATCAAGAACACATCTCCTTTGATCTCATATCATCCCCCAATCATACCATCATTCTTGGAATTCCGTGGTTCATAAGACATAATCCGTATGTGAATTGGGTAACTCGGACTATTTCCTTGTCTTCACAGTTTTGTCATGAGAACTGTTTTGCTTCCGACAAGTATTGGTCACCGAAAAGATTAACACCTACTGAAAGTACTACCGGTTATTCCATTAATACTGTCCAAGGAGTCCCTGAACACTATTTAGAGTTTCAAGATGTGTTCCAAAAACCATCCAGATCTGTGTTACCTCCACATCGAGACTACGATTGTGCTATTCCCTTGGAACCTGGCACTATCGTTCCTTTTGGGAGGATGTATTCCCTCATGGAACCCGAAAAGGAAGTTCTAAAAGAGTATCTGGAAGAAAATGTACAGAGTGGGCTTATTGTTCCATCGTCTTCTCTGGCAGGGGCTCCTCTCTTTTTTGTACCCAAGCAGACAAAGGATCTTCGTCCTTGCCTGGATTTTCGAGGCCTGAATAAGATAACTATTAAGGATCGTTATCCTTTGCCTCTCATCAAGGATATTCTAGAAGCAGTCAGAGGGGCTCAGCGTTTTACCAAACTGGATCTACGGGGAGCCTACCACCTTTTACGCATTAAAGAAGGAGACGAGTGGAAAACAGCTTTCCGGACCCCATTTGGTCACTTTGAGTACAAAGTTATGCCTTTTGGTCTCACCAATGCCCCCACAATCTTCCAGAGATTTATGGACTCAGTGTTTTCTGACCTTTTGAACCAGACAGTTGTAATTTACTTAGACGATATTCTTATTTATTCTAGACGTCCCGAACTCCATTCTTCCCATGTGAAACAAGTCCTTCAAAGACTCCGGGCACATCAACTATCTTGCAAACCAGAAAAGTGTGAGTTCGACAAAACGGAATTCAAATATCTGGGTTATCATTTAAGTCCCACCGGCATAGCTATGGATCAAGAAAAAGTACAAGCCATTCTAGATTGGCCTTCTCCTTCTTCTATTAAAGAAACACAATGTTTTCTAGGATTAGCAAACTTTTATCGGCAATTCATCTTAGACTTTGCAAAACAGACTAGCCACATAACTCACACTTTAAAGAAGGAAAATTTAACAAAAGGGTTTGTCTGGACTAAGGCGGCTGAAACAGCTTTTCAAGATTTAAAGAAGGCTTTCACTCAAGCCCCCATCTTAAGACATCCAGATACCAACAAACAATTTATTGTAGTTACCGATGCTTCCAAAAGAGCCATCGGAGCTGTCTTACTCCAACAACAAGAAGATGATGGTCTTGAACATCCTGTTTTCTATTTGTCTCATATACTCTCTACAGCAGAACAACATTACTCAGTACTTGAAAGGGAATTATTAGCTCTGAAAACAGCCTGCCTAGAATGGAGACAGTTTCTGATGGGTTCCAAGGAGCCTTTTGAGGTGAGAACAGACCACTGTAATCTACAATGCTTACATAATTTTGTATGCCAGAATAGTCGCCAGGCTCGTTGGGCCTTTTTCTTCAGTCAGTATGATTTTTACATCACTTATATTCCTGGATCCAAAAACATTCTGGCTGATGCTCTGTCTCGCCGTTATCCAGATTGTACTCCTTCCCCATCTCAGTATCTACTGGAACCTAGTAAGATCATTGGAGTAACTCAGTCTTTCCGGGAGGAGGTACAACTGGAATACTCCAGCCTGTCTGACCGCGAAGTAGAGAAACTAAGACCCTTTTTATGTAAGAGACAAGGATATTATTATTATCAGAATCTGTTATTCCTCCCTACTAACAGAGTTAGAGAAAAAGCATTACAAATGTGCCATGATTCGCCGGTTGCTGGTCATAGAGGCATCAAGGCCACACAAGAACTTCTTTCGCGATTTTTCTGGTGGCCTACCTGGAAGCCGGATGTTGAAAGATACGTTCAGGCTTGTCCCATATGTGCTCAAGTCAAGATTCCCCGTACCAGACCTGCAGGATTGCTACAGCCTTTGCCTGTTCCACCAGCTCCATGGCACACCATTTCTACTGATTTCATGTGTTCGCTCCCACCATCAGCAGGAAACCGGGTTATCATGGTCACTGTGGATTCCTTTACTAAGATGGCTCACTTCACTGCCCTGAAAAAGCTACCTACGTCCCAAGAACTAAGCCAGATATTTATCGACCATATCTTCTGTCTCCATGGACTTCCACATACCATTGTATCTGATAGAGGACCTCAGTACATTTCCCGGTTTTGGAGATATTTTTGTAAGACACTTAATATCAATATAGCCCTGTCATCAGGGTTCCATCCTCAGACCAATGGACAGACCGAGCGTCTGAACCAAGGATTAGAGCAATAGCTCTGCCCGCTATTACTTCTCTTTCCAAACGACTTTTACAAATCCATAGACTAATTCGATCCAATTTGTTAAACACCAAGAGATATATGAAGAAAGTAGCAGACAAGAAACGTAGAACCACTCCAGACTATCACCTGCAAGATAAAGTCTGGCTTTCATCCAAATTCTTGCCCTCACGCCTTTCTCAGAACAAGTTCACTCCTCGCTACTACGGGCGTTTTTCCCAGCTCAAACCTTATGTACCTGACCCTTACTCTCGTCAGTTTCCTTGTCCTCCTCCTGTATTAGTGGATGATGTTCCTGAATATGAGGTACAGGAAATTTGTGACTCTCGTCTTTTTCACAAACGTCTTCAGTATCTGATTCATTGGAAGGGTTATCCTCTCAGTGAATGCTCTTGGGAAGATGCATCTTCTGTTCACGCACCTCTTCTGATTCAGCGCTTTCACCGTTTATTCCCCCTCAAACCTGGGCCTTCGGGAGGGGGACCTACTGTCGCGCCGCGTGGTGCGGCGCGAGCCGAACATTCGGCTCGGGCCGCACAGCGCGTTTTCAGGACGCGGCGCGCCCCTAGCCTTTCCTGCACATTACGAGGCCCCAGAATTGGCATGGGGCCTCGCTCTGCTTTTCCACGCCGCATTTCTTGTGCCTCCTGACCCCTCTTACCTGTTCTTGTTCCTCCTTTTTTCTTTTCTTCTTTTCTTGGGTCTTTTTGTTGTACCTTCCTTTATGTCTTTTCCCCCTTCCCATGTTACCTTTTTCTTCCCAGCATTCCTTGTTCCCTATTCTCTATGGTTCCTACTCTATTCTGTTCTATGTACTTTTCCCTATCTAAGATGGTGTCCTTTTACTTCCTGTTGGTCACTTCCTGTTTTTTGGTATTTAAGGGATGTGTTTTCTTCCTTTCTTTGCGCTGCAACACTTTCTGTTCGGATGGTGTCTTCGCTCCTGATTCCTTGCCTTTCGGTTCTGGATTTCGTCAATTCTATGTTACCTGAATTTTGTTTCTTTTGATTCCTGTTCTTTTGTTCTTGTTTTCAGGAATCATTCTGTTTGGAGGTTTTTTCCCCTTTTTTAGGTTTTTTTTCCCTCTGGCGCTATTTCTGAAGGGCACGGTCTGTTCTTGGCGTTTCCATTGCCTACAGCACCGTGGCTACCAGAAAGAGTCGCCCCTTTCTGGGCCAAAGCCGAACACTCAAGACCCACGCCACTCGATCTGCGGATTCCAGGCGCAAGCAGCACGTGAGTCGTGACAGTGCCTGGGTAACCGACTGTCCGGAGGTCCCTGATGGGCCAGGTTGGTCATCCTGATCCAGGCGTCCAGAGCTGCTGTCATCTCTGTGGGCCTCTTCTGGGGGGAACTGGATGTTGCTGGCACCTCCTCTCCGGTGATGTTGGATGGGGGACTTGTGGGGATGTAAATGCAGTGTTATTGTTTCTGTGTGTGTCATCTTGTGCATTGGTGTGTTGCCATCTATGGTTGTTATTGCCCTGTCAGCTTTGCCTTGTGTGAGTAGTTATTTTGTGGGCTAGGTGATTCTCTCTATTGAGCATGCTTTCGTGATGGGGGTTCGTCTATTGGTGTTACATGCAGGGCTTGGTATTGGGAAGCGTGGGTTGTGATGGTGGGGTGTGTGTGAGGTGGTGGAGTGATGGGAGTGAGGGTAAGGGTGGGGTTTTGTGATGGCATGCAGGTAGGGGGGATGATAGTAATAGAGATTTGACTTACCAGAGTCCAGTCCTCCTCCTACTCCTGCCAGGCCCTTAAGATGCATGATTGCCAAGACTTGCTCCTCCCGTGTTGTTAGTTGTGGGGGAGGAGGTGGGGGTCCACCACCAGTCCTCTCTACAGCTAGTTGGTGTCTTGCTGCTGTGGAACGCACCTTCCCCTGGAGGTCATTCCACCTCTTCCTGATGTCATCCCTAGTTCTTGGGTACTGTCCCACGGCACTGACCCTGTCTATGATTCTCCGCCATAGCTCCATCTTCCTTGCAATGGATTTCTGCTGCATCTGTGATCCGAATAGATGTGGCTCTACCCGGATGATTTCCTCCGCCATGACCCTTAGCTCCTCCTCTGAGAACCTGGGGTGTCATTGTGGTGCCATGGGTGTAGTGTGAGTGGTGTGGATCAAGGTGTGTGGGGTGATGTTTTGGGGTGTGTGATGTAAGGTGCGTGGATGGTGTATAGGTGATGGTGGTGTGTGTGGGTGTGGTCTTGTCTGTAGTCTTGCTAGCTCTCTTGTGGAAATTGTTTTTAATCGTAAAAGGTTGTGGGTAATGTGGGTGTGTGTTTTTTAGTGGTGTGGGTATGGTGTGTGTATGTGTGGCAGGTGTGTATAGTTTGATTTGTCCAATGTAGTGTTGTTTTGTTAGTTTGTGTGTCTTTTGAGCGCGGCGATATGTATGCACCAATGCTTTAGCACCACTGAATGTCCGCCGTGATGATTTGTGGGTCATAATGCTCAGGGCATTGTTCTGTTGGCCTGTCGGTGTGGGTTTTGCTACTGCCAGTTTATCACTGACCTTTGGGCTGGCGGACCTGTGTGTGGCTGTATAATGACGAATTGCTATGTGTTGGTCATTATATGGTTGGCGGTTATGCACCGCGGCGGCGGTATGTAGGCGGCAGTCAGCATGACGGTAAGCGGTACTTACCGCCAATGTCATAATGAGGGCTTTAATCACGTCATTTACTTTTCTCAAACCTTGAACAATTAGAAATTTTCCACATGGCTTCCTCAATACCATTATCAGTGAATTACATGGGCTGCACAATGCTTCTTTTAAAATGCCTTTGTTTAGAAATTCTGCAATCCCTTCAACTGTCTGTCTCATGTGGTACTGAGGAATCTTCGGAAAAATCACATTTGGCTTGATTGGGACCTTAACTGGCTCAACTCCTTTTAGTAAATCAATGTCTTTTCCTGTAAAATCCCACACTTTCATTTTAACTGTTCCTGTAAGTCAGAAAGAAGATCTCTCACTGTGAAAACTGGAAAGAAACTAATCAGAGGATACTTTTCATTCACTGTATCACAATTTATTTCTGCAGGTAAGTCATCTTCATCATCACTGTTTGTCTGGATGGCAATTCCATTGTTCGAGCAAGTATTTGAAAATCTCTTTTGGCACAACAAGTCCCTTTCCAGTATGGAAACCGGACTCGAGTCACAAACTACGAATTTGTGTAATCCTTTAAAGTTGCCAATCTTAACCTGAACTGGTTCTTTAATTGGGCTGGTCAAGTGCTGGTTTGCCACTCCTACAATCTGGACGGTTTTCCCTAAAAGGGGCAAGTTTGGCACTTCTGCTGTTCTCACAGTAGAGTGTGTAACTCATATGTCAACCAAGAAGGAGACTTTCACGTATGGGTCTTTCTGATTTACTTCTAATGAAGCTGCTAACACACATTCCTCTTCATCCAAACTCCCACTCACTCAGTCATGGTTTATTCCATCCTCACTGTGTATCAGGAATTGGTGTACTGTGTTACTACTTTGATTAAACCTTTGACCTGTGACCTGCTGAGGAAGCATCACCTGCTGCTGGTCCATTTAGTTTGAGGTATTTTGAATTTGCTGTCTAGGTTGCATTTGCTGAGGCTCCGGCCTCTGCAAACGTGGTATTTGCATTTGTTCCACAGGCTGAAAACCTTGCATTTGATTCATATTGCTTTGGAAATTTGGATTGTGACCTTTCATTCTCGGTCCTCTCATGTCTGGAAAAGAATTGATTGTGCTTGTTTGCTGAACAACACATTCCTGACCTAATATCGGACACTCCCATTTCCAATGTCCAAGGCCTCTGCAAGCGTGACATTGCAACAATCTCTTCATCTCTTGCACATAAATCTGAACCACCACAGAACTCAAATCAGGACCACAGTTCACATTTCCAATTCCTCTACGGCCTCTACCTTTGGCCTGATTCTGAAACTACATGTTTCCCTGCTGCTGCTGTTGCGGAAAACTTCCCTGCATCGCTGCTTGTGCCGCTTTAATATGCATCACCATTGCCTTTTTTTTCAACTTTCTCTGATTCAACTCAATCTTGTCACTAGAGTACTTTGCATACTGCAATACCTCATCAATTGTCTTCGCTTGCCAACAGATCAAATTACTATTACTCATCTGGCTAATTTCGGGTCTCAAACTTTCAACAAATCTGAACACAAAATTAATAATGTCTTTTGGTTCAATGGTCTCTGTACCACTGAAATACTTGAACGCCTGCAACAATCTCTTATAGTATGCATGTCTTGATTCCTTTGCTTCCTGGGCTAGCCTGTCTATTCTCTGCCAGTCAACATTCTTGGGCGAGATTCTCGTTTTCAAAAATTCAATCACCATATAGTAATATTTAATTACATCTGTAGACAGTGCACCTGTTGCTGGATCTCTATGAGGTTCTCTTGTTGACCAATTTATGCTCCTTTTGCATTCAACCCCTTTGTCTGCTGGAACCACTGTCTCTAAGAGGGTGTTCAAATCTTCCCATAGACATTTCGCGAGCTTCACAAACCTGTCTGTTTGCTGGTACCACTCTATTGGCTTCTCTCACAACCTGGAATAATCATTTGTAAATGAGAGAATGTCACTTCTACTCCAAGGGACATGAACAAAATTGTCTCCTGGAATATCTTTCATTGGTAATATTTTCACTGGGCCCTGTTAGCGCGTCTGACCTTAATAACTAAACTTACAAGGGGACGCAAATAGGTCGATGAACCTTTTGACTTGCAATTAAGATGTTCTTACTATAGATCCAGTACATATTCAATAATCAAATACACAACAATGAACAATCATTATTAATCAATAAAATCAATAATCAATGGAGTCAGTAATTATCACGCACCATGACCTTTCAGTCATGAATAATCCACACCTTTAGTAAAAGTTTAGAATGTTTATTCCCTATTCTAAAATTATAAATTCATGTACATTAATCTCAAAATCAAATGAAACACATACAGAAACAACACTGGTTGTCCAAAGCGGCAGAAGAAACACAATCAGAGCTGGAACTACAACACATTCTAATGTTATGGTGCAAATCAATAGCAGAGTCAGCTGCGTCAACGAAATGAAGTACATGAAGTTTAGCAGAGAAATTCACCAAGCATTAGTCCCCATTATCATAAGTCATTAGTGAAAATCCTTAACTAACATCAAATTAGCATCAGCATGTTGGGCTTCATGCAAAACAATTTAGTAACACAAATTTGGATAACATCTGTCTATGGTTCTATCAAAACAGCGCAGTTGGTACCTAGAAAGGAAAAGCAAATATGCATGATAATATCAATTCGGAATATACCTATCCTCAGGGTGGATCAGCAAAGCAGAATCAGTCTTCATCCTCAGGACATCAGTCGATCAGCAAAGCATCAGGCTTCAGCATCAGAAATTAAAAGGGCAAAGTCTTTAAGCATTAAAGTTAAGCATGTCTCTAGTAAAGACGCATAAGAAATATCGACCTTTTGGTCAGCAAGCAGATGGGCAAGGAATCTCTCAGAATGAGCAAATGAATGAAATTAAGAAAAATGATGATCTTCCCTCCGTGCAGCGTTGTTAAGTCAAAATTGTTAAAACTATCCCCTAAATCCCTATTAGTCAGTTAATCGTACGTTCACACTCTGTCAAATAAAACTAAAATCTCAAATCTATGAGATCTCATATTGTTGTTTGGTTCATCTTGCGATGTCCTCATCATCCGGCTTGTCAGGTAACAATATTGTTGCAGCTTCTACTCTAGTCAGTATCTTCATTGTTCTTGTCCTGGGAAAGTCAGTTTCACACACAGTACACATAAAATGTTGCATTAGCAAGAACATCATCTCCTAGCAGTCGGTTCACACAAAAAGCTTCTCTTATGAGCACATTTAAACAATACAATAGACATTCATCGTTTAACTCACTTGGTCAGCATTTTTATTAAATGCTAAGAAATACACCTTTTACATGAGGTCTGGCAAGTAGGCAAAGATACTCAGTAAGTTAAGGCCTACAATTAATATGACTAAAGTTTAATTCATAACCCTTATTATGACATATTACTGCATTAGTTTAATATATTTTCTACATTTCATAATATTTAATCTTTGATTAGTACATTTCGTTAACATTGGTGGCTTTTCTTTGTGATCACATTTTCAAATGCGTGCATTATTTTTCTACATGAGTATATTTTCTACCTAAACTTATTATTGAAAAAACATAAACTCTCATTAATAATTTTTATTAAAACACCTGCGCTAGCAATCCCTCCTATGATGACTAAATATGCCATCACACTATTACCCACAAATTCTCTCACCAGTTCAAATGTTTACAATTCAATTTCTTCATAATTTTGTTTCCCCCTTGAATTTTCTCTGTAAATTTTTTCCCTTTTCTTTTCTTCCCCCTCGATTATTCTTTGACCTTTTCATGTTAATTCTTTTGAATAATTTGTATAATCCCCATATTCCCAATAGACAAACCACAACAATTAATATCCCTTGTAATATTTTCAATAGAATCCCATTCCAAATATTGCTGAGCCAATTTCCCTCTGAAGCAAACCCTTTGCTGACCTTTTCCAACACACCTGGCTCTTTCAATTCTTTCGAATTGTACAAACACATTTTCCCATAGACTCATAATGTGTAAAACCCTTTCATACATCTGGCCATAAGTCTCTTATCTCTTTACTGTTATCTGGAATATACGAACAACAATGCCTAGAATTAATCATTCTACAAACTCCACCATCTTTTGCTAAAAGAATGTCTAAAGCAAGACGATTTTGAAGAGTCATAGCTCTATCAGCTCCTAATTCAGTATCTATCAGGAGTATGGCCCCTGAAAATGTGTCGGCATGTTATCCACAATAGCAGACAACTTTCAAATCTTTACCGAATTCAGAATGACTCCCACTGAAGGAATCACTGCTCCAAATATGTCTTTTCCTCTATAGCAGAAGAAGACTCCTTCCTCTGTCTCTCATGATGTAATTCAGCCACTTTTGGAAACTTTTTCAAATCCTCCATTTGATAAATCTTTGGGAAAGCTATCCCCAAATAACACGTCCCATACCATCCTCTTGGAAGACGGTAATAAGCATTAAGTCCACAGATGTAGTAAATCCCTGGAATTGCAGGGTTCTGTCCGTTCAACATAAACGTCCATTTACTCTGAATCAAAAACACATGCCTACATTCACATGTTCTCACAAATAAAGTGTCAGTGCGTGATTTAGACCTATATATACAAAGTTTCCCACCGTGTTGAGCATCTAAAGCTAATTTCTCTTGCATTTTAATTGCACTATAAGCATAATCATTCTTGGAAGTCCTTTTCTCTAAGCCTTTTTCTAACTTCTCTTTTAATGCCTTTCTCCTGTCATCTGTGTGATCTAAGAAGCTCTTCTCTAAAGGTGTAAGCAAGTATGTTAAATTATTTCTATGTGCATAAGCTGTGCCAAACATCAATGTAGGTTCAAAGAAACCTCTAACTATTACTATGACATTATCCTTAGCTACTCTACTCCAGTACCTAATTATAGGAACAAACAAAAACACAACATCATATTTAGAATAAAAATACTAATTGCAAAAATTGCAAACGCTTTTTCCAAAACCGCCAGTCATTGCTTACCGCAGAGCTCCCAATTTACGATCACTTATTGTGAGAGCTGAACTTAAGCAAGCTGTAACAAATGCAGGAGTTCATTGCTGTGATTCCAAAAGGTGCATCACATGTGAATACCTTTTACAAACATCATCAGTAACTAGCTCTGTTACAAAAAGGACTTATGGAATAAGACAGCATCTTACATGTCGCTCTAGATGCATTATTTATGTGATTCAGTGCCAACGTCAAAGCTGTAAAAAACAATATGTAGGTCAAACTGTGAATGACCTCCGTACACGATTCAGGAACCACAAATCGGCAATAATTAACAAGAAACTTGACCAGCCTGTAGCCAACCATTTTAACCTTGTGGACCATTTACTATCAGATTTGAAGATTTTCCCTGTGGAACATGTTTTAAAGGAAGAACTACTGGACATCAGATAACAAATCTGGATGTACTGTTTAAAATTACTGCATCCAGATGGACTGAACATCACTGACAACACCACTTGATTTCTGCATATCTGAAGAGTTCTCAGGACTGCATTGATTCCACATTCCAATTGGAATCTTCACTCATGATGCTTTTTGAAAATCCACCAGTGTCAGCTTTGCAGCCACTGAGCAAACCATCTTGTACTACCTGAGGAAGGCGGAAGCTGAAACGTTGTAGTAGAAATATATTTTTGTTCTTTAGTGAGATCATCTGTTTGAGTCACTTCTTTCTTATAATAAAAATACTAGATAAACTCCTGGTTATAAAATGTTGTTAATGACAGACTACAACTTATCCTGTAGGTTAAAGGCATGCTATGATATGTTACACCTTCCTCGACTGATGAAGGAATCTGCGTACACACAAAACAATTCTTCACATCCATTGTCTCAACATACTCACTCAATAAGCGATAGAAAACATTAGCATTAGTAACCTCATGCAAATATTTCTCATCTAACCTAAACTTCTCTAATGCCGTTAGTGCAGAAGTTGACTCAAAAGCAGAAGTATGGTTGGCTTCTCTCTTATTAAGAGCAGACATACCCACAATTAACACCACAAACAATATCCCACACATAATCGCCAAACAAATACACATATTTACAGCACCTAACATCCCTACCTTGTTGACTAATCTTACTCATGATCTGTAAAGAATCAGAAAGCAGAAGAAAATTTGAAACAACTTGCAGCAAAAATCAAAAATAAACTCCTCTTCTTTCAGCAGTTCAGTTTCACTTCCAGGATCCCTTGTCTAAAATCGATTAGCAGCTTTGTCAAAATCAGGTTTCAAAAGTCAAAATTAGGTTATCAATGTTTCTTCCAGTTACTTCAACAGTTTTCCTTCTTCTCAAAAATTTCTCTCTCAGATCATTTTAACAGTTCAGATCATTAGCTTCTTTCACGTGCCAAAATACTGTCTCGGAACTTCTCTATCAAAACAACAAGACAAAGTCTTGCTGCCATTCCTTTGTAGTTGCATACGCCCATTCAGGACCTGCGTATCTTCGACTTGCTATTCTCTTTCTGTTCACTTTTTGATCACCATTCAGCTCTCCTTCACTTAGATCTTCTCTTCTTGTGGTATCTACTTCTTCCTAGATTGTTGATTCAAAAACCATCTTTTTCCCTTTCTCCACTTGTGACTCCGGCCACTTATCGCCTTTCAGTGAACTCTTTGTCAATATTCTCTTCAAAACAAACTTGAACCTTCTCCTTGTTCTGTGGTGTTTTCTCTTGACGGACCTGCAACCGGTTCAGGAGGAGACAGATAACTTTGACCTTGATCCACCTCAACTCCTTCCACTTCTGGGTCTGGTAATTGCTCTGTTTGCATCTCAAGATAATCTGCTTTAGGGAAGGCTCTCCTCTGACTAGGGTCTCCTGCTGCTTCAATTAAGATAGGCTCTCCGTCACCCTCCTGGAGGTTGTCTCCCTCGTCTCTCACAGGAATGACTGAACCTTCCTCAACAAGCTCAGATCTGGTCTCAATTCCCCTTTGTTCTCCTTCCGGCCCTGAGACTTGCCTTACTTTTGTTGGTACTCTCAACAACGCTTCTTCATGATCCAGTGGACATGACACTTTCTTCATGTGACTTGCGGAATTCCAGCACACTTCACAGCTGTGGTAGTTGTCAAAACTACCTGATATGGCCCCTTCCAACGAGGCTCCAAACATGTCTTTCTCACATGCTTTCGGATGTCAACCCAGTACCCAGCTCTCAGTTGTGTCCTGAGTCATGGATGGGTGGCAGTGTGGCGGCCTCCACCTGCTGAGAAAAAGAGCAGACCACATCTGCCAGACCTTTACTGTAATCCGACACCATATCATCTGTAATGTTGACAAGTGAGTTTGCTGGTACCGCTGGTAACCTCATTGCTCTGCCCATGAGGATCTCATGCGGCAACAATCCCCCCTTCCTGTCAAGTGTGTTTCTCATTGACATCAACACCAAAGGCAATGCGTCAGGGCATTTCAAATTTGTAGCCGCACACATCTTTGCAACTCTTGACTTCAATGTTCCATTCATCTGTTCCACTAGTCCTGATGCTCCAGGGCGGTAACTACAATGCAACTTCTGCTCAATGTTCAAATGCTGCACACAGTAATTTAATTACTTCATTGTTGAAGTGACTTCCCCTATCTGATTCTAAAAAGATACGAAACTCGAAACGTGGTGCCAGTTCTCTAAGCAGCATTTTTGCTATTGTGAGACTATCATGTCTTCGTGTAGGTTATGCTTCAATCTAGTGACTAAAAATGTATACAATCACTAACACATTTCTCAAACCTCCACCCACTGGCATTTCCATAAAATCCATTTGCATTCTGCTGAATGGGACCTCCTGCTCTTCCAATGTGGCTCATATTAGCCACTCTCCCTTTACCTGCGTTTAGCTGTTGGCAAATGACACATCAATGGCAAACTGCTTTAGCAACTTGTCTAAATTTTGGGTTAAACCAATCATGTTTAAACAAATGAACCATGGCATCCCTCCCAATATGTGCTTGACCATATTAGTACCTCGCCATTTGAGACAACAGGCTATTTGGCAAACCCAATTGATCCTCCTTGGAAACCCACAATTCATCTTTACACATTTCATTTTGCTTTATGAATGTTTTTCCCCCCTGTCAACATTATTCTGCAACGTTCTCAGCTCTTCCATGGTATCAATTATTTTCAATGCATAGCTTGTACAAGTTTCATCTTCTTCAGGTAACAGTTCCCAATGGCACATAGTCCTGCGACTTCACAGGCGCACTGCATTTCACCACAACAATCTTTTCAGGCATTTGAATAGCTTGTTACAATTTTTTAATTCTCTCACCATTTCTCACTGGTGAACCAGAAAAGGTCATGAAACCTCTCTGTGACAACAATTAACCTAAACCATAGACTATTCCATATCAATACTGGCCATCCGTATAGATTATAACTTTCAGCTGCGCAGAAACATGGCATGCTCTAGTAAGGACTACAAGTCCTGCTACTTGAGAAGAATACACTCCTTGAAGCCAAGAAGCTTCCAAGGTACCTGTAATTGTGCACACAGAAAATCATGCTCTCAGTGTCCCCGTATTGTCTTGCAGACAAGAACCATCAACAAAAATCATTTTGTCATTTTCTTCCAATCGGGTATCTCTAATGTCAGGTCTCGGTTTTATGCACAAGTCAGTTACTTCAAGACAATCATACTCAACATCGTCCTCTTTTTCCATTTCAACAATTTCACTCGGAAGTAAGGTTGCCGGGTTCACAACTGTACATCTTTTCAATGACACATTTGGTAACCCTAGAATACACGTTTCATATCTAGTCAACCTCGCACCAGTGAAGTATTGGGTTTTCATCCTTGTCAGTAGAATCTTAATAGAGTGAGGGACCGTTACAGTCCGGGGATGTCCCATTACAATGCCCTTATACTATGTAAGGCTTTTACCAACTGCAGCAACTGCACACAAACAACCCTGTAAGGCTGCTGCAACTGGGTCCAAAGTAGGTGAAAAATATGCAACTGGGTGGTTTATGCCTCAATGGACCTGTGTCAAGTCAGACAAAGAACACGCATCATGCTCAAGACAAAACAATGTGAAAGGCTTCGTGTAATCAGTCATACCCATTGCTGGAGCCCCCGCACAAACTCTCTTTTAATTCAGTGAACGATTTTGTTTCATCCTGGTCTGACACTAAGGGATCAGTGACTTCCTTGTGAGTCAGCTTCAAAATCAAATCAGGAAGTGACTTTTAATCCTAAGATTCCTTTCACCTACGTTCTCAACCAATTGCCTCTCACGGACAGCTGCCAATCCGTGCGCGACCCTTCTCACTAACCAACCTATCCCAGCACAGCTCCAATGAAGTCACACTCATACGTACTGCGGCTTACAATGTATTGCGGGTTGTCCTCCTAAACTCCACTTCACACAAAACTAATGCAAAATATTGCGAGCACTAATCAAAAAACAAAAACAAATCTGCTGGTTTACTACAGGAAAGGTAACACAATCGCTTCAGAAACCTTATGGATTTTTCACTGATGGCTCTTCCCGCACTTTCAGCTACTCCTTCTTCCTCGGTCTCCAAGATTTGCAAGCAAAATTCGACCCACAAATCTTACTCTCAACTGATCAATGGGTCTGTCCTGGTGCACAAAGGACTCGCCAAATCTCAGCTGAAATTTTCTTTCACTCACTTTGACTCACACTCTGACTTGTCGACCACACCTGCTCAAACTGCTAAACCAAACAGATTACAACATAAAACCAAGTGTCTCATACAGTTTTCAATATACTCCAGAGTTTTAGACCACGCAGGGTCCGTACATCAACAACCATGTGGACAATTTTTGTGCACAAAGCGCCACACTCATATGAATTTCAACGACTTCCCTACTCTCAAACTGGGAAGTACGCACACTCCTACTACAACTTCATTTGGAGTATGCAAACTCCCTAAAATCTTCGCAAACCTCACAATTCACCTGCGATTTGCATAAGCTGTGCAAGCGCAATCTATTTCACTCACACTATCACTAGAATGCCGGAACATCCTCAAACACCCATTAGCAGGATCCAGGATCTGGGAAAGTCATGTCTGGACTTAAGGGAACATCATTTTCTCTCCAATTATCATCATAGAAAAACTCAATTCAAATCTCAATAATAATGATACCAGCTACCACCTCTGGGACCTTCAGTCCTTCTATTATCTCTGTTAACACCTGTCACTCCATACTGGTCGTTAATGGCATGCTCTTAAGGAGACAAACCATCAGTCTCTTACCCTGTATGTTAACACCTGTCACTCTGCACCGGGCGTCTATGGTAAGCTCCTATGGAGACAAACCATCCTCTGCTACCATCTCTGTTAGCACGTCTGACCTTAATAAGTAAACTTACAAGGGGATGTGAATATGTTGATGAACCTTTTGACTTGCAACTAAGATGTTGTTACCATAGATCCAGTAAATAATTAATAATCAAATGCAAAATAATCAACAATCATTAGTAATCAATAAAATCAATAATCAATGGAGCCAGCAATTATTACTCACCATGAACTTTCATCCATGAATAATCCACGCATTTAGTAAACGTTTAGAATGTTTATTTTCCTATAATAACAATGCTAAGGTCATGTAGATTAATCTCAAACTCAAATGAAACATACACAGAAACAAAACTGGTTGTCCAAAGAGGCAGAAGAAACGCAACCTAATCAAAGCTTGAACTACAACACATTCTAAGGTTAGGGTGCAAATCAATAGCAGAGTCAGCTGTGTCAAAGAAATTAAGTACATGAAGTTCAGCAGAGAAATTCACCAAGCATTAGTCCCCATTCTCATGGGTCATTAGTGAGAATCCTTAACTAACGTCAAATTAGCACCACCATGTTGGGGTTCATGCAAAACAGGTTAGTAACACAAATTTGAAAAACATCTAACTATGGTTCTATCAAAACAGCGCAGTTGTTACCTAGAAAGGAAAAGCAAATATGCATGATAACCACAATTCGGAATATACCTATCCTCAGGGTGGATCAGCAAAGCAGAATCAGTCTTCATCCTCAGGACATCAGTCAATCAGCAAAGCATCAGGCTTCAGCATTAGAAATTAAAAGGGCAAAGTCTTTAAGCATTAAAGTTAAGCATGTCTCTAGTAAAGACACATAAGAAATATCGACCTTTCGGTCAGCAAGCAAATGGGCAATGAATCTCTCAGAATGAGCGAATTAATGAAATGAAGAAAAATGATGATCTTCCCTCCGTGCAGCGTAATTAAGTCAAAACTGTTCAAACTATCCCCTAAATCCCTATTGGTCAGTTAATCGTATGTTCATACTCTGTCCACTAAAACTAAAATCTCAAATCTATGAAGTCTTCCTCCGTTTTCATTTTGTTGATTGGTTCGTCTTGCGATGTCCTCATCATCAGGCTTCTCAGGTAACAATATTGTTGCAGGTTCTACTCTAGTCAGTGTCTTCATTGTTCTTGTCCTGGGAAAGTCAGTATCAAACAAATTCCACATAAAATGTTGCATTAGCAAGAACATAATCTCCTAGCAGTCCTAGCACATGAAAAGCTTCCGTTATGAGCACATTTAGACAATACAATAGACACTCACAGTTTAACTCACTTGGTCAGCATTTTTATTAAAAGCTAAGAAATACAGCTTTTACATGAGGCCTGGCAAGTAGGCCAAGACACTCGCTAAGTTAAGGCCTACAATTTTGCTAAGTTAAGGCCTACAATTAATAGGACTAAAGTTTAATTCATAACCCTTAATATGACATATTATTGCATTAGTTGAACATATATTCTACATTTCATAATATTTCATCATTGATTAGTACATTTCGTTAACATTGGTGGCCATTCTTCGTGATCAAATTTTTAAATGCGCGCATTATTTTTCTACATTATTACATTTTCTACCTAAACATATTATTCAAAATACATAAACTCTCATTAATATTTTTTATTAAAACATCTGCGCTAGCAGTCCTCAGCCTGCTGCACAATTGTAGTAAGATTTGCGGAATCTCTTTTCCTCTTTTCTTCACCCATCTTCCTATTTGTCTAATGACCCCATGTTTGAGTGTTCTAATCAATTCCCTAAGGTGAATTTTCATTTCCGGGACCCTCATGTTCTCAAAACCTTTTGAGTCCAAATCTAACCTATAACTCCTCTTCAAGTGCTTTGTTTTCTCAATCTCTATGTCTTCATTTCTCTGCTGGGTCTGGCAATTTCTGATGTATTATTCCCGCTTTATTAGTAATCAGCTTGCACAAATAACACAACTCATCTTCTGTGAATGTGCCAATCTTGTCTAACCCCATTGTACCCTCAATTAGGTCATCTGCCTCTAGTCTAAGTCTGGTCAAATTCAGGGCACTGCCTACTCAATTTTTCTAAGCATTCAGTTAACTGCTAAGCTGTCAAGCCTTGTAATGAAATGTTGTTATGGCTTACTCCTGGCACTTGTGGCAGTGTTAGGTTTGGGGTATCTGGTGTCACAATGCTTGGATTAGGACCTATATATGATCTCACCTCATTATTTGGAGGAGTCCTGAAAGGACTTAAATCAATTAACGGACCTGTTCCGTCAAATGTTGGTCTAATTGGAGTCATCATTCTCGCACCCTCTTCGATTCTTTCCCTCGATATGTATGGGTTCTGGACCTTCTGATCACTGTTCCCATTATTTCCCTGGGTGAACAACGGTATGACTGGACCCATGGTAACTGGAATTGACACTGCATATGGACTCGGTCGGACATTTGACTCTCTCTGGTACACTATTCCTGTATTTTGGCTCATCAATGCAGACATCTCTGCCTGTGATCCTGTTATCAGTAAGTATCCTGTCTGTGCTTGCATTGGAGACATTAAATTTGTGAATGACTGTCTGTACCAACGCTGGCTTCTGGTAAACCTGTCCTGTGGGCGCTACTAAGTTTGTTGCAGTATTTACAATGGGTACATCTGAATAAATTCTCGGTATGTCCATCTGCGGCATAGGCATTTGAATCGCAATGGTACTCGGAATGCTGTGGCTAACCTGTGTCTGACTCTAGGTGGACTCAACTGGTATCAGAGCTGTAGGGTCTACACTGGTGCTTGAACTTCTCTCATGCGCTGCATACGTGGAGGACAATTTTCTCAATAATTGTAAAATAAACTCATCATCATCTGACTCGTCATTGTGTGTCAAAGACTTTCTAGACTCTGTCGATTTTTGCTCTTTGTTATTGGAAGGATAAGAATCCCTCTTTCTAGTGCACTTTCTAGCGTTGTTTCAGTTCTCTTGGGTAATTGCAGGAAATAACTTTATTCCCTGTAAAGTCTCAGTTTTCCAGAATTTCTGATCACTATCTCATCTAGCCTCAGCTTTCCTCATTCTTCTCTCAAATTTCAGTTGCTGTTGCTGTCTAGCCACTGGTTCCCAAATCACTAAAGCTTCGAACTGGTCTGGTCTTGGAGGAGGTTTCAAATTATACAGTACCCACCTCAAATTCTCAGATTAAATGTTCCATGGGTGGGGAATGCTAAGCTTCCATCTTTCTCTATCTCTTTGAACCATTGTTTCAGCCAAAGACATGGCGCAGCACCCTGCTCTTCGAATACGATATTGTGGGGTGTACCTTCTGGCGGTGTAACCTGTCCTATTTGGAATATACGTATCTTCCCTTAGGGCACTCTTTAAAGCTTTGAAAAATCTAATCTTTGGTAATTTACGCTACTTACAATCAAATTCAAGAAGTGACTTTTAATCCCAAAATCCCTTTCGCCAACCTTCTCAACCAATTGCGCTTCACAGTTGTCCACCAATCAGTTTGTGACCCTTCTCGCTAACTGAACTATCCCAGCAGCTCTAATTGACTTTCAATCCCAAAATCCCTTTCACCAACCTTCTCAACCAATTGCGCTTCACAGTGGTCCACCAATCAGTTTGCAACCCTTCTCGCTAACTGAACCATCCCAGCACATCTCTAATGACATCAGACTCACACGTACAATGGCTGACAAAGTCTTTCGGCTTGCTCTCCTAAACTCCAATTCATGCAAAACTAGTGCGAGCACTAATTATAATCAAAACCCAATTTGTCCATTTACTATGGGTGAGGTAACACAATCCTTTCAGAAACTTTACTGATTTTTCACTGATGGCCTTACGCTCTAACAGCTACTATTTCTTTCTTAGTTTACCTGATTCACAAGCAAAATTCGACCTGCAAATTTCACTCTCAACTGGTCACTGGGTCTGCCCTGGTGCACATAAAACTTCGCCAAATCTCAGTCTAAAAATACCTTTCATTCACTTTAACACACACTCTTGACTTGTCTACCACACCCGATTGACCTATTAAACAGACAAATTACAACATAAACCAAGTGTCTCATACACTTTTTCAATACTCTGGAGTCTTAGATTATGCAGGGTCTGTATACCAACAACCATATGGACAATTTTAGAGCACAAAGCGCCACACACATGTGAAGTACGGGACTAGTTGCACAGCCTCATTTTCATCTATACTGTTCTAATATTCGTGGGAACGTATGTTTAGAGAAATTAATTCAAGTATTGTTTTTTCCACTGAGTTGACCAAACGTTAGCAGATGTCTTTCACTTTCTCATGAGAACTGCTTGCTAGAATACCTTTTATTAGTATATGAAACATTGTATTGTTCAATGCGTGAGACAGCGATGTTCCCCGGAGCTAACAATGGATGGACTGACTAGAGTGCGGATGCATACAAAAATGTTACCTGACGAGCCTGACAGTGGGAACAGGAGAAAAGGAGACAATCATCGACATGTGAAAAACAGTTTAGTTATATCTTAGATTTGTACTCTTATTTCTATTGGACTAAATGTAAACGTAGGATTATTTGACCAATGGTAACGTGGGAAGTTCTTTAGATGATTTTAACTACGCAGTTAGATGGATAGTCTTCTTAAGAAACCAATATCATTCGTAGATTTGGTAAAGGTTAACATTTTTAGATCAGATTCAATGATACAAAGTGGAAAGAAAATGTATCCCTAAGAACCTGCCATGACTTTTCCAAATCCTTGGAGCTTGCCAATACAGGTTTGAGGATGTTCTCATCGTTCTGGTGACAGTGTGAATGAATAGGTCCTGCACTTGTACAGCTTATGTGAATTGCAGGTGAATTGTGAAGTTTATAAGAGTTTAGGGAACCTGCGTACTCCAAATGAAGTTGAAGGAGTTTGCGACCTCCGAAGTGTGAGAGTAGAGAAGTCGTAGAACTTCACAAATGTTCCTCCAAGATGACAAATTTCTCATGGGGAAGAATAGGGAATAACATGACCAAAGAGTGAGAGGTGTGTTAAATGTTTTAAATAACAAAGGGTTAAGTGCAGCAATTTCCCAATGCCCTTTTGTAGCTAAATCCATTACATATTTAGGGCATGAGATCTCGGAGTTTAGAATACTTCCAAAGAAACATTTGATTGAAGTTATCCAGAATGTACCCTCATCTCCTTCAAAGGATAAAATAAGATCCTTCTTAGGGCAGCCCGAATTTTATGCAAACTTTGTGAAAAGGTTTGCAAAACAATATGATATTCGGCAAGAAATTAAAAAAATTGGGTAATTTTGAGTGTAACACCAGTTTGCATGTATGTTTTGAAATCACAAAAAAGGATATTTGGACAGCTTTACCACTGCAAGGTTTTCACCCCAGAGCTTCAACCATTGTAACAACGGATGCAAGTGGACAGGAGGTGGTTGTAGTTCTTTCTTAAATTGAAGTGAATAACCAGTTAGTATACAATTTTATGTGCTTCATGGTCTCTTATGTTAGCTGAAGACAAAATCTCAAATATTGAAAGGGAGATTGTTGTGTTATTCGGCCACAGATGACTGGAAATGGTGGCAACATATTAGGTTTATTCAACAGGAGAAATTCTGTCCCTAACTCAGCAGACACCAAGAGCTTCACACAACTGCTTTAGAATCATTCTGATGCCATTAGACCTTCCTCATACATTGTCACATTCCATCAACTTGAAAGGTGCTAAAAGCTTGTACATGCAGTATAAAGCCCCATGAAGCTACAATACAACAAATCCCCTTCCTGTCACAAATTCAGCAAACAGGGAAAGAACAACGGGACACACAGACAGCACAAGGATAGGGGAATCACACCGAAAACACCACAAAGACAACCAGAGAAACTATCCATACTAACCACACACAAAATCTCACAACCACCGCGGTGGCCTAAGAAATCTTCTACCCCATTTCACCACCAAATCATCAACCGAATCAAGGGCATTTCTGGAAACAAGATCCTCCCTGGCTTCCAGTCTTACACCAGCTGCTGCTAGAAAATCACCATCCTCCATCATCATCAAAACTGAACAAGAACCATTCCCCTTGTCAATCCCCAGTTGATTCTGACTCCCTTCTGAAACAATGCAACACTCTTCAAATTCCATGTCTGATCATTGTCCAACTTAACCCAATTGCATCCCAAAAGCCTTCCCTCTTTAGTGACAATCCTTGATTCCCTCCTCCAGGCTTAACCTTCGCCCAATCTCCCCCATCAATCATGCCTCCCTTCTGACCATAAATCTCAGTTCTTACCATTTCCTCAACATATCCATTCCGCAACCATGAATGTACCAATTTAGTTCCTGGTTTCCTTCTGATCATTTAGAAGGGAGTCTTACATGTAGCTGCATTGGGCATGGTGCAATACGCCCACAACATGTCCTTCATCGCATTCTGCACACTCAACCATGCCTTGCTAGCTAGTTACACGGTCCCTTTAATCAAGCAGTTCGCACTCTCCACTTGTGGATTATATATTGATCTGCAAAACTGCTTCACTCCAACACTCTCCAAAAACCTTTCCATTTCATTGGAAGTGAGCGGCATACCATTGTTGGTGACAAGTTTGGAAAAAGTACCCTGCCTTCTGAAGATTTCTTCCAATACATCAATGGTGCAGTTTGTTCTTACCTTTCTCATGAACACCACCTCAAACCACCTCAACTTGGCATCCACTAGAACAGCAGGAAACTTCTCCTGTTCAGCAAAAGGCCCTATGAAATCCAAGCTAATTGTTTCTCACAGAATAGTTACTTCTGACATATGCTACTGGTCCCCAATGACATCCATCCCTACCTTCAATCTCTTCTCTAAGTTTTTGCATTCTACGCACCTCCCTATCCACTGTTTGATGTCACCTTCCATTATGGGCTACCAATAATTTTCCTTCAATCTCTTCAGAGTAAACGTCTGCTCCATGTGACCCCTGGACGCCAAGCGCATAAGCTTGTTCCTTACGGCACAAGGAGGTACAAATCTTTTATCTCTCACCATGAGCCTGTTTCGACTCAAGGACAACTCCTCAACCACCTTATGATATGGCTTGACCGTATCAGGATATGTGCTTTCCCTTTGCACACCTCCTCTGATCATTCTTGACATCACCTTAAACAACTTGTCATCACACATCGCCTTCCCGTACTCATCCATTGAAATACTTCCTTGTACATCCTCCAACACATCTTGCACCACATCTTCCACATCCGCTACAGCCTCCTCTGTCTCAATGTCACAAACAATGGCAGCTTTGTCAGACAATCTAGTTAGGCAATCTCCCAATTTGTTCTTCCAACTAGGCAAAAATTCAACACTGCAATCACAATTCTGCATTTTAACCGCTAAACTAACTAAAAGCCCTAAACAATTCTTAGTCCCATTGCGCTTCAACACCTTAAGCGAAGGCTTGTGATCTGTCCTTAGTATTATCTTCGTTCCCCAAATGAAGGTGCAAAAGTGATTGGTCACCACTGTGGCAGCCACCATCTCCCAAACAAATGACAGAGTAATTACTTTTGCCTTCTGTCACTGAGAGAGATGCAAAGGCCAGGGTTCCATCCCCATACCCATGCAACTGGGAGACAACTGCCCCAATGCCTACAGCACTTGCATCCACAGTGAGAAAAGTCTTCATGGTGCATTGAAATGAAACCAGAACATTTGATGTATCATGCCTAATTTGTTCAAAAGTGAAAAGAAGTCCATCATCTGCTCTTTTTCATTTGTTCAAATGTCGCTTTTGAGCTTCACCCTACTCAAATGTCCTCCCATTCCTCAACAATTCTCTCAATGGTTCTGATTTAGCAGCAAAATCCCTCCCAAACTTTGAGAAATATTCCACAAGTCCCAAAAAAAGGAACGTAGTTTGTCCTTGTCGTCAGGAGCCTCAGCATTCACAATGACACTAAGTTCGATTTATGTCTCACCCCCTCCCCCGAATTGAGATACCCCAAATATTCAACCTCTTGTACTTAAGATTTGCACTACTACGTTAGTAACGCAAGTCTTGCATGCAACAACATATACCAGAATTGTCCAAAAGTGCCATTGAAAGTAGCGATACTGTCCCCAAAATATGTCATCCTGAAAAAAGACCACATTTCAGACCCCAGACAACACATTGGAGATGAGCCTTTAAAAATCACTCGCCACTGAGGACAAGCCAAACTACATTCTGCTAAATTGAAAGACCCCTTCTGTTATGTAATATTAGGTAACAGGAAATGGTCCATAATGATATTTTGGTTTGGCTGCACAAGTCCACACAGAACCTCAGTGACCCATCAGCTGTCTTTGTTATCACCAATGGACTTCCGCCCGTATTGCTACCGGAACCTATCTTGCCACATGCCTGACTAGGATGGCATCGTTCTTCAAAATTATCTTGTGTTTATAATGTTTTGCTTGACCTATTCTGCTCTGAAACACAGGTGTAAATTGATCCAACAATGCAGCCAAGTTTGAATCCTTAACAATCATGACTTGATCCACAGCATGAGGATTCACTATGATTTTCAAATCATACTCATGCGACCAGCCTAAAATTGGTGGACCTTCACTGGCCACATATGCTTTTCCCAGAGTGTGGGGGGGTCCATGAACTCAATCATTGCAGCTACAAAACCCACCTTGATTAGCCTTCCATGTGGCAACAGTAGAACATAAAACCCTCCCAGGCCATGTGATATGAAACAAATGTTTGAGGATGATGGCGTTAAGTGAGACAGAATGAACTATCAAGGTGACATTCCTGCCATCCACTTTGAAATCAGCTTTCGGACGTGTTCTTTTTTTAAATCATCAACAGAGTCTTATGGACTCCCTTCAGAGTCAACCATAAGAACTCTGTGCTCCACGGTTTCCTCTGCTTCTCCAATTGAAGCAACCCTTTTGTTAGTTGCCGTGCACACACCTGTAAATGACCCTTCTTGCCACAGGCACAACACTCTTTGCCTATAGAGTAACAGTTCTTTGAGTCTCCCAGATGAGCTCTACTGCCACACCTGTAGCACAGCCATGTCACAGTTTTGATCAGGGCCTTCAAAATGGTGTTAACTTTTGAGCTTCCTCCTTTGTTCTGTGTTACACTAGAAATGCTCAATTTTCTCATGACTAATGACACCAAGTCTGAGTTGCTGTCCCCCTCCGCCACCTCAGAAGTACTTTTACTGTCCAGTCTTTGCATCACTTTTCTGCACTTGTCGGACTCCTCAACTACTGTGGCTATCTTAATGGTCTCCTTTCCAGTCTTATTGCTAGCAGTCCAGAGTGGCTCTTGAATCTTTCTATTGTTACACTGAACTATGAGCTTATCTCTTATTAGTTCCTGCGTCTTTAGGATTCCCTCAATCTGGCCACAAAGTCATCCACAAACTCATTTGGTGTTTGAGGCTGTGTGTAGAATTCAAGTTATTCCATGACAATGTTGAAGGTTTTAGCAAAACATTTCTGTAGCCGTAATTTTGCCTCTTTGTATAAATCCTCCATTTTGTCACCACCATCTTCACACACTTGAGGTAAATATTTGAAGACATGGTGACCTTCTGTGCCTAGACATCCTATCAACACTGTGTTCTTCCTGAGGGGAGAGAAATCAGTTCTTAAAGGGGCCACCAAATAATTCTCAAAAGATTCCACCCAGTCTTCCCACTCAATGGCCGGATCTCCCAGCTGCATCAAAAACTGAGGTGGCACCACAATGAGACTGAGGCTTAGAATATGACATGACAGGCGCGCCAAGAGAAAAGGTGATGTTCATGGCACTGCACCAAATCCAACACTCCAAAGGTAGAAAAATCTACGTTTTTGAACAACGTGCCCTGGATGATCTAGGTGGCGCTGTTGCCTCAGATACAACAACAAAGGAGCAGAGAAGGGTGTGAGGGAATCGCAGGTAAGGAGAGTCTTCCTCTTAACTTATTAATTGCGTGCCATTTGTTCAATTGCCAACGAGGGGCGCTTCAAAGATGATAGATTAAGAAGCGGTAAACAGTGAAAATCAGCCGCCTCCTAACTCGTTTCTGCTGTTGCAAGGTGGCGAGGCACAGAGAAGCTGCCAGGCACACCACAAAAGAGAAAAGAACAAAAAAAATAACATCCAAATGGCCAGAAATAAACGTAAGAGAGAAAGCAGATTCCACTGCTGTTGTTAAATTCTTGGATGAGTTGTTCCAGAGAGAAGGGACACTGAAAATGGCGTTAAGTGACAACAGTAAAAAAAAATATTTCATGGGAGTTTCCGCTATGTGTATCTAGGAACAATATAATTTGGAAAGATATATCATCATATCATCCTGCAGGAAATTGTGCAGTAGAGAGTTGTAATATATTTTTAGTAGGAAATGTACACATGGCTATGAAAAGCACAAGTATTGCAAATTAACAAATTGATTTGTGCTTATCTCATCACACCTACGGTTACATGGTCTTGTCCCTTTAAAATATTGAGAGGAAAAGATAATCAAGCTTGGATAAAAGAAGGAAAGCAAGAAAAGGTACTGTGGGAAAAAGTAAGAGAACAATTATAAAGCAAGGAATACTTACAAAATTCATTCAGTATAACAGTAAGGGCCAGATGTACCAAACGTTTTGCGACTCGCAAACGGCAAAATCTGTCGTTTGCGAGTCGCAAAACGCGTATCCCAATGCAGAAATGCATTTTGCGAGTCGTTACCGACTCGCAAAATGCATTTCAGACTCGCAAATAGGAAGGGGTGTTCCCTTCCTATTTGTGAGTCGCATTGGTATGCAATACCATTTGCGACCGCATATGCGGTCGCAAATGGCATCGCAGTTACCATCCACTTCAAGTGGATGGTAACCCAATCGCAAATTGGAAGGGGTCCCCATGGGACCCCTTCCAGTTTGTGATTGCACCCCAAAATATTTTTTCAGGGCAGGGAGTGGTCCAAGGGACCACTCCCTGCCCTGAAAAATCCGAAACTAAAGGTTTCGGTTTTTTTTGTAGTGCAGCTCGTTTTCCCTTAGTGAAAACGGGCTACACTTCAAAAAAAAAAACCTGCTTTATTGACAAGCAGGTCGCTAACATGGAGGCCTGCTGATGTCAGCAGGCCTCCATGTTAGCGAGTGCCCATACTCGCAATGGGGCCGCAATTTGCGACCCACCTCATGAATATTCATGAGGTGGGTCATTGCGACCCCATTGCGAGTTGCAGTCGGTGTCTGAGACACCGTACTTCATAGCAATTTGCGACTTGCAAATTGCGAGTCGCAGGGACTCGCAATTTGCAAGTCGCAAATTGCTTTTTTGGTACATCTGGCCCTAAATGCGGAGTGAAGGAGGTAAAATTGGTAGTTGGTCACTATCTTAAAGTGAAACATCAGAAGAAAATGGAGAAAAGTAGTAGTACATTTATTGAGCCCTACAGAGTGATGGAGATTTATAATAATTCAGCCAAGCTTCATAATGGTAAAGCCTGGCACATGTGGAGAGAATGCTAAAAGTGACAGATGTCGGAATGGAAGGAAATGAGGAATCTAAAAATAATCTGCTTTGGTTGACGGGTGATGATGTTGAAAGGAATATAGTTAGCATGAATGAAAGGAACGTGTCCATTAATGAAAAATAAAGTACCTAGATCTGATCGCTTGTTGCAACACTCTAAAAATTGGAACGTTATGTTGTGATGTACAACACTTTTTAGGGGTTGTGTACAGTCCCTAAGGGATTGTTCAGGTTATTTTGTGAGGCACAACTGAAAAGCTGTGAAAGGGTCTTAATAATGGAATAAGCAGGAATATTTCCAATCAAGAATGGGGTGCAATGGAGCGTCCGGATCTGAGTACCAAATAGTGTGAGTGCTGTAGGTTTTGGTCGCATATGGGTCAAGCACACAGAAATAATGGCCAGTGGTGATGCAAGCCTGGCTTGAGGTGCATCTGTAATGACATTTGAGGGGGCCAGTCTGGAAAAGCCAGGATGTTAAAGGTTTGGGTTTTGGTGTCTTGATTTTGTGGGTAAACGTATAAGCTATGTATCAAAGGTGCAGAATGTGCCACAGCTGGTAACTGATTAGGGCCTTTGTAGGCAGCTGTTGTATAACATTTCCACAGTCGGTGAGAAGAGTGTACAGAATTGCTACAAATGGTCTAATAATGCTCTTGATGCTATGGGAAAAGGTGTTGCTAAAATAATTTTAGCTGGAGGCCCATTCCCATTTTGCTACTTCTACTGATATATTCCAGGCTAGATTGGGAAGCATATTTTGGATGTGTCAAGTGACGTGCATGGGGATGGACATAGCTTAGTGAGTGGTGTAGTGAAGAGTGAAGAGGGAGAGGTTGGATGGGGAAATAGGAGGGAATACGGGAGAGGTGCAAGAGAGCAGAGAAGAAAGACTAAAACGGAGAACTAATGTAAAATGCATATATGAAAGGCAGAAATCGTAGTTATAGCGAGAAGAGGTGAGGGGAAAACAAATACGGAATGGGAATGCAAGTTTGCATGAGCATCACTACTGGCCTAATTCATTACTTCCAAATATTTTTGACATGTCACTGATTACAATGGTGATGATTTGACTCATTCTTTCAACCTTTAGAAGTTCATAAAGGCAGGCACACATCTGCAGATCATTGGCATGGTGATGTGGGCACTATGCGACATGCTATGCAACATACCTCTGTGTGCATTTTTGCATGCCGCAGCCAAGAAACTAGGCTTTCGGTGCTGGTGCACAGTTGTGTTTGGCATTAAACCATTGTATCATTACCATTAGGTATGGAGCTTATCAACATACAGAGCAGGATGCCTTAGCGGAGCTCTCTGCCCAGCTCGGGAATACGAGCCCATCCTGCCATCTGGGCGGCCTCATGGAGTCCTCCTGGACCGTAATCCCTGTGCCGGATGCCTGCCTGATCAGGAGCTTCCCTGCCCTCCCCAGCAATCCTCAGATACTCTGAGAACTCCTGTGGGGCGAGGATGAGCTATTGTGAGAGGTGCAATGAGCAACAGGGGAATCATCTGGATTTCTCAGTACCAACCCACATTGCCTGAACATTCCTGGGTGCTCTAAACAACAGGTAGACCTCCCAACCACAGACACTATTCTTCTGCCACTGGTTGGTCCTTCCTGCACCCCTTCCCTCACTGGTGGCTGTGTTGGGGGCCTGTTGAGCACCTATCATCTGACTCTCCAGAACCTTATTAGACATATGGAGAACTCTATGTGGCAAAATAGAGGTCAGTGCAACCGAACCCCTGAGTGGGCTGGCTCCCACGAATACCCTTACAGTAATCCCGTCTTTGGTGATTAAACTGGATGCCATCCTTACTTTGAGAGGGTCCACCAGAGACCCGGTAGATGTACTGGTGGTGGACCTGGAGTACTGCACAATGATCATTGGAAAATGGCAGACAGGGTTAAATGAGTGGAATCGGACCAAGTACAGCTGGTCCCATCACTAAGGCACACTCTGAGCAACTCAGAGTCCTGACTGGAAGGGTTCTGTCATTAGAAGCCCTAATGGACGTCCAGGGAAACAGAGTGGTGGGACTACAAGAACAAGTTGAGGGATCGTTAATGGTCTCTTTTCTCAAAGACTGGTTGCAAGAGGTTGTTGCTCTGGAGAGGCTCTCCAAACACTGTTCCTTGAGCAGCCACACAGGGTGCCAGCATGCCTCCCTATCTAGGGGGCCGTCCCCCTTGTGGGGGTGCAGTTGCTGCACTAACGATATTGAGACCACATCCTGAAAAAGGCCCCCACGTGTGGCCCTTTTGTGGTCGACAACACAAGAATGTCACTCTACCCAGACTTTACAGCAGCAGTGCAACAAGATAGACTTTTTGGACTCCCACACTAATTTTATGCCACTTATGTTGATCTACTAGCTCCCTTCCTAACTTAATTGTTTTATGCCACAAAGAAACAGGGCTCACTGACCCCCACCATTTGTGAAGCCCTGACTGACCCATTCCTAAAGAGAGGAAAAGATGAGAAGCATGTCTCCTTCTACCGGCTACTATCAATCTTGAACGTGGACTACAAGATTATTAGTAAAATACTGGCTGATCTCTTAATGCTGCAGGCCCAAGAACTGATACACCTAGATCAGGCAGGGTTTAAACCAACGCGTCTACCATCCCCGATAACAAGCAGCTGATACATGTGTTGACATCTCCCTTAGAGGATCACCCCAAGGCTGTGGCTTTGGCTGAAGATATTGAAAAAGCCTTCAATTCCATCAGCAGGGACTTTTTATATGCCACAATGTCCAGTATGGCTATTGGGAGTGGCTTTCTGTTGAGGACCCAACTGCTCTACACCACCCCGTGGCAAGAGTTCAAACGGGCAGCACTACCTCCAGGCCCTGCACCATTATCTAAGGCCAATGCCAGGGGTGCTTGTTAACCCCACTGGTGTTTGCAGTGGTAGTTGAACCCCTAGCTTTGACCATCAAGTGGAGCGACTTCTATTGGGGCAGTACCTTGGGGAGTCCACTCTCTATATATCTCTGCATGAGTAAGACACCAACGAGAAGGGAGCCTAAAGGGTATTGGCTTGTTTAGGGAGGTCTAGCCTCCAGGTAAACTGAAAAAGCAAATACTTTCCACCTAAATGCCGTGACCACTAGTAATAGGCCTCTGGAACTGGGAGCTGTTATCTGCAGGGAAACTCACACATTTCGGTATCTGGGAGTGCACATATATCACTCTGAATCTCAGTTACTCAAGAGAAGTATACGAGCAAACCATGCTTCACCTTCTGGACCACATTAACACTATCAACTGTGGGCCATGTGGCCTTTGCTTAAATTGTGATGCCACCATGCCTTTTATACGTCTTAGCCACCCTCCTTATACGGATATCCCCAGTATTTTGGAGAGAATAACGGCCTACTCTTCACACTGATATGGGAATTGAGGCGTCACTGATCTTTCTTGCCAAACTCCGCTTGTTCTCCTCAGAGGGTGGAATGGCGGATCCTGACTAAGTTATATTTTCTGGCCACACTGATAGAAGCTGCATCCTCACTCAACTCCAGATGAGGGAACACCCTCATGGTCTCAGTGGCTATGGTTGCTACTTCATCCTCTGTGGGGACTGCGTGACACAACCAGGAACATTCTACTAACCACTTTTACATATGTTTGGAACAGGGTTTTGCAACTCTTATACAGAGGTCACTATACTCCGGCCTTCCAATTTCTGCCCTGGCAGTCCTGCAGCTGTGGCATAACAGGGATTCCCTTAGGGATTGGGAGGAGGTAGGACTGACTACCCTGGAGGACCCTTTCAGGAACTAGCAGGCAAGTTTGACCTCCCCCCTCATCAATCTTACTCTATGAAGCAGCTCGGGCTAGGATGCAGATCTGCTGTGGAGCAGACACGGATGAACCGGCACCCCACCTGGGTCTTGGGCTCTTTTGCCCTCCAGTAGAGCCTAAACAAGCAATTTCCTTATTTTACATGGCACTACTACAGATGATGAAGCATGACACCCATTTGGGTGTGTGAGGGCTCTTGCTTATGAACAATCAGATCCCCCGATCTGAGCTCTCAGCTGTTAACTGACCTTATTTCCCACTCTCTTTTTCTTTTCCCTCCTTCTTAAAGACTCTTGAAGAGCTACATACCATATTGTATTATAACTACTCCTACAGACCAAGATCAGTCTCCAGGGCCTTCCGGGAAAAATGGACAAGTGACTTAGGTATTCCACTCTCGGCCAAAGACTGGAGCTCTATCCTGGAGGCCATCCCACAGACATAGCAAATCTCTAGGTTTATATTTAGACAATATTATTACCTACACCAAGTATATATCACTCCTAAGTGCATTAACACTATGTCCACGGTGGCAAGCACCACTTGCCAGAGCTACACTGCGGAGGGGGCAGATTTCTACCATATGATATGGGACTTCCCAAGTCTGTCTTAATACGTTGACACTGTCACTAGACATACATAGCTGGCCACTAGGTGTACTGCCCTGAATACTCTGGCCTATTGTCTGCTTGGACTGTACCCCTGCGTGAGAGTGGTAACTACCAGGTTCATTTATTGCACACTGGTGCTAGCCCACCACCAGAGTGCACTCTCTTGGAAGGCCCAGTGAGGCCCCTGCATTCTGCAGTGACAGGAAGCTCTCATCCAATGGGCAGAGTTCAAGAATGCTGCCTTGAGAGGAGAAGTGTGGCAGGGGCTTCATCCGTTGGATGTCACACAGGGTTGGAAGTCCATACCTTCTGACTGTCCCCATCTGAACAACCCTGCCTGGCAGTGAGGCAGAGGATTTTGACTGAGATTACACTCCCCCTGGTTGCACTCTTGAAATAAAAGGAATCTTTATTGTTCTCCCTGAACCCACCATCACCCCTGCACCTTGGACTGATATATTTCACACACCCGCCCCAGTCCTATATCCTAGTCCCATTTTAGCCCATATTGCAAGTGACTTCTGGTTTAATTTTTGGTTTCTTTAAAGCTAGAATGCTGTTGATTTCTTCACTTTAGTATAGAAACTCTGCCAACTGCACCGATGTGTGTTCTATGTCTGAAAATCTCCTGTACACACATGGCTGATTAGGTTGTTTTGCTTGGACCGCCCTCACCTACAGCTGTACATTATTACTCTGGTACCTTTCTTTTTGGGGAGGGTGGGGGTGTGGTGTTGCTGAGATCTGTGATGACTGTCTATTTCATATCATCACAAAATCAATAGTTTTTTTTTTTTTAAACATTGTGTCATTGTCACAGCACAAGAGCGTTAGGCTGGTACCACCCTGCCATATGGTGCCATCTACGAATATTTGAAGTTGAGGGGAAAGTGACAGTGCTCCAGTCCTCTCCAGTTATGGACTAAGTGCATTAACATGTATCAACATACACAGTGTAATGGTGTTTTACTAAATCAAATCACTATTTTGCATATGAAATCTCAAATGTTGGGAGGAATACAATGTTCAGCTGCAGCAATTTTAAATCCAACTGCTGTGTTGTTATCCATATTATGCCTTGTGAGCTAGTCACATTGCAGATATTTGTCAGTATGTCGGACTGCAGATCCACTGAAAATGGGGGGCGGAGGGGCCAACGCAAAATGATGGGGTCTACTGCAGAATGTGGTAGGGGGCCATATCCATAGGCCATCGCTTAGGCCGGGTATCCATAGGCCAGCGCTTAACAAATTTTTTAGAACCACAACCCACTTTTTAGTAAATACATTTTTGCGCCCCACCTAGCTTTAATAGACATGAGGCGGGCAATATTTTTAATATAACTAAAGCATCATGTGGTAGCTCACTGTAATTTACAAACAGCATATTTTTCATTGAAATGGCCATTAAATTTGCACAGACCTACAGTTTTACTGCTAAAAATATTTTGCACACAAATACTAATGTGTGGAGATCGGGTTTCACTGAATATTTATCATTTGTGCATCACCACCTAAAAGCGTCTTGATCCTATTAAAATCTTTGCTTCAATCACAATTCAGAATGACAAAAAAATGTGCTTTATTTTTGCTTTCCTAACTGCTGAATATGTACAGTTAATTTACAGGTATTAAATGTTATTGTGTGTTACAAAAAAATGACTTCCTACAGCCTTTTCTTTCAAACTCCCTAAACCACAGCAAGACTGTCACGTAATTCACTTTACCTTTATTTCTCTGGCTGCAAGTGAGAGGCGTTTGTGAACAGCAATTCCCATATTAAAAACATAAGCAACGATTTGTCATAAGATATATCCTGACATTTAACGTCTGTCTTTGAAGTACATCAACTGTGATGTGACAAGATAAATACAGATTTTGAAGGCATCTTTATTTATTGCTTAGACTTTCATGACAATCTACAAATAGACTCGCGAACCAACAGTGGATCACGACCAACCGTTTAGAAATCGTTGCAATAGGCCTTACGCTGAATGGAGTCCCTCTGAAGAGTCTGAGGCACGGGTCTCCCTGGCCCCAGGGGCTGAGGAACCCTTATTACGAGGTGTGTAATGCGTTCCCTACAGTCACTGTGGTGCAGGGGGAACCTCAACCCTCCAGGAGGCCCCTCATTCAGCAAAAGGCCAATTAATATATCTAAGATAGAGGACACTCAGGAACCGATCATCACATTCTGCAGTGGGACCCCATAATTGTATGTTACTCCACTGCGTCCAATGTGGAGGTCTAATGTGAATCAATTCCATCCCCATCTCAAATATTTCAACGTAACACGTTTAACTGGTAAGCTGCGAAGAGAGAAAAAAAGACATTTTAGTGAGGAAGATTCTTAAAGAGCCTAGGCATCACACAAATACAATAGAAATGTCTGCATCGCTGCTATTAATTTGTAAGACTGTCTAAAGCTGGGGGCATTTGTTTGGGGATTTTTTGAGGACATAGGAAGCCAATTAATTCTACCTTCTGTGATATAAAAAATGTTGTACATTTCAGTCCTTGCTGAAAGGCTCATTGACATAAAGCACAGGTTAGATCGGGATTCAAGCCACACAATTTGGGCTGGTGTTTGCATGTAGTGGGCAGCGACACACTTTTGGGGGCCAGGACTTTTTTAATGGTCAGACTTTCATCCAGAACTAGAAGGAGGCAGACAAAGGAGAATGAGGGAGGACAAGAAACAGAAAAAAGAGACTGAGGAAGAAGGCAGGAATGAAACAGAACCTGCAAGATTAACAGAGAAAATGAAGGGAACTACAGGGTGGGGAAGTAATATTTATGAGGTGGAATCAACACTAAGCCGGAATCTGTGGGCTCATTAGCTTTTTTTTTTTTTTTACCAATTAAGAACTGACTGACTCACAGGGGAGTGGCAAATTCAGCAGGCAGCAAAATTTGCAACATGAATAGGAGAAATTGCAGGAACGGTCAGGACCAAAAATACTGGCAGATTGATGAGTTGAAAGATACAGAAGAATCTTTGGGGATTCTGTGTGAGATAATGGTCGCATGTTTGGGCACCACATGCCCTACACCTGGTGCAGCACTTTTGTCAGTCAGGCACAAACAGTCCAGCACAAGGCAAAACATGTCCTTTAACAAAACAGTGATCAATGATTGCATAGTCTTTCCATTACTGAATAGGAGCTACATGGAATCTGTTCAGAGCTAAAATGATAACTGTATACACGAACAATATACACTAACAAGAATTTCGTACAGCTGATGGCTCTCTGATGGAAGTCACTACGTCGTCTTTCCAGTTCCGGAAGCCCCACCCACAATGTGCTGCTTGCCCAACAGCTCTCTGAGGCCCCTAGCTGGTGCTTCTTGCTTTGGGGAATAAGACCGACAACAGGCTGTGTGGAAAAGGCAGCTGTATTGAAAGCAGGTGCCCTTACCATGATAACCTAGGCCTTTGCCTCATAAAACTAACAGCCTCACTATACATAAGGTTTACCTCTAACACACCCATACCCTACCCTCCCATTGCCCCTGATACCTTATTGCAATCCTGCCATTTCTCTTTCTATTTGAATGATTGTGGACTTTAAACTTCCTTTAAATGCCCTTCCAGATTATATTAATAGCAACTCTAAGACAACATCCTGCCGAACATTTAATAACATAGCTTGTCCAGGCATGATCCAGTCTACCCGTTTGTTTCCCCCACGTGGACTGCCGCTTTCAACAAGCCTAAACTTCTGCAAAACATGTCAACTTGACCTACCCCTGCCAGCCAGAAATATTCTTATTTACTTTTTCTGCCCCCCACCTGTGTACTTTCTAATGTAAGCGTATTATACTGAGAAGGCTGTCCTTGATGTGGAATAAATAGAGTTCCATGCCCATAAAGGACCAATGGACTCCATTCCCCCCAAAGAATTCTATATCCTCCATCCTTAGGCATTGCTGTGATCGAGTACACTGATCTATCTCAGCACAGAAACCTCTCATCTCTATTGATCTTCTGCCTTGCCTGCTCAATAGCACCCGGTCTTATGGCCCCCATGCCACAACATCCACAGAACAAATGCTGTCCAAACTATATGGCACCCCGAACACTACCTCTGTATCTCACGCAAATCTTTTTTCATATGCTTGAGCACATGCAAACCTTTATTTTTACAAACCACATTGTTTTCCCCTAAATGCACTAACAGCAAATCCAGGCACTGGCCCTAAACCATTAGCTTATTTAAGAAAGGTAACAGTTCTTGCCATTGGATCCCTCCTTTCCCATGCCACTGCACATCGATCGGTAGGTGTTGAGTCCCAAATTGCTTACCTGGCTGCTTTGACATGCTTGCCTCTGTGCCCACTTGATAAAAGAATGGCCCACTAGCCAAACTGCCGGACCCTCGCTCTCCGGGCACGGTACTGAACCTGTAAAACACAACCAACAGAATTAACTAACTGAGCGCGCTTAGCATGACCCCCCTCCTACATGCACATTACACTGAAAATAGTCAGAATCCCATATACCCGCCTAAAGGAATGGGTACCGAATGAGGAGGCCTCCAAACCCATGGACGTGGCTGCTTTTCTGAAAACTGCATGTTCCTTAAAGCTGGGAAGATGGTGACTTTAGTACAGTAAACAGTTTGTGCATGCCATTTTAGGAAGAAACAGACACTTTTATCTGGAGCACTTTTTCCCTATTTAAAAAAAAACAAACAACTCAACATTTTGCTATATTTCGCATATTTTCTCGGCCCCCTACCACAGAATTTACAAGCCCTTGGTATCTTTAGAATCTCTAGGATGCTGGAAAATAAGGATGCAAATTTGATACGGATACCTTACCTGGAAAAAAGGTCATGAAAGCCTAAGCACAAACTACCCCAAATAGCCAAAAAGGGCTCAGCAATGGAGGGGAAGGCCTAGCCGGGGAGGGGCTAAGTTCAGATCCTTTTAGTTGTCTGAAAGCAAAAGCAATTAAACTTTCTTTTCCATCTGCTATTTGGGATAGGGTAGCCTCGAGACTCTTATTGCTTTATTGATCTAGGTAGTGAACAGTCTTTACGCCAATCTTATATTCCTCTCTTTTTATGGTTAAACCAGCCAATTTGAGTTTACAAAGAACCTGTCTTAATTTTTCAATGTGTTCCTTTTTGGACACTCTATATATTAAAATATCATCCTGAAAACACAAAATACATTTGCAATCTTTTAAAATGTGTTGCACTACCCTTGAAAAATGGCTGCAGCTGATGCTAACTCAAAGAGCATTTGGCAGTTACGTATTTCCCAAAGGGAGTAGTGAAGGATGTAAGAGGTTTGGAATTATTGTGCAGCGCCACTTGATGATAAGAGGCCGAAAGATCAAGCACACTAACATATTTTGCATTGTATATTAGACTTGACATTTCACTTATTCTGGAGAAGGGATGTCTGTCCGCCCAAATTTATGAACTCAGGACTTGCAGGTCTACACATAGCTGAATATATTGAGAATTGTTCTTGGTGCCAATAACTATCAGAGCTAGCAACTCAGAGCTTTTTATCTTTTCGATCACGCCTTCAGATGCCAATCTGTCTAGTTCATTTTTCAGAGGATCTTTCATTAGTAGCAGAACAGATCTTGTTTTGTGAAATGTGGGGTTGCATTATTTTTTTGTTTAATTTTGTGAACAAAATGTTTTAAAAGACCTAGATTATCAGTAATAATTTCGGGAAACTCGTTGCACACATCTATGCCTACAATAGATTTATCAACCATAAGTACTTGCTCCTCATTGTTAGGGTCAAGCTTAATACCTAAATCCTTCTGATGTTTTATCCCTAACACATTTGAACCTTGTTTGGTCATGTACACATTCCCAACTGTGCTCCTGTCCTTCAATGATAGGAGCATTTTAATCATTCCTTCTAATGGAATGGGATACTTGTTGTAACCTCCAAGTTTAATATCAGCTGGCTCTAAAATGTAATTTTTTCCTGTACATTTGTCTATAAATTGCCTGCTATCTATAAAAGTGTATGGGGAATGCAGGTCAGCAAAACATTAAACATCACTCCATCGAGAACAATATCACAAGTAGGATAACTTACATTTTCTTTTTTTTGTAATGAAGTTCACATGGAAAAATATTCTGTAATTTTCAAAATCATTGTTCATTGCGAAATGATTAGTACTGCCACATCTGTAGTGGTTCAATTTATCTGATTCATTAATCTTTTTGTTAGGGTTCTGTGACTGTAGATTTTTCAGCTTGTATATTTCTACTGTTTCAATTATACTGTTAACTTCAACAGATTTGTTAAGCAACTTTTCCCTCATTTGAACCTTCATTTATTGTATACATGTAGCTGTATGCTCTATCCCCATAGCAATATGAATGGCTTCATGTAAGTTCGGATTTAAAGCCAATAGTTTCTCCTGAACCGTACCGGTTTTTGTGCAACTTACATGTTCATTCCACATAAGAGAGTCAGTAAGTTGGCTAAAGTCACAAGCGGTAGATGATCCTCTAAATACTGTAATATAGTAGACTACCTTCTCATTTGTTTCCTTGAATCCTGCAAAAAAAATGTCTTTCCAAAACTAAATTACCTATAATGTGCAATAACATATGCTGTTTCCTTATTAGTCAAAAAGTTCCCCTCCAACTGCAACTAGGTACGTTTCAAAAATCTTAATCCATCTTTCCTAAGGCAGAGCTGATTCTCCCCCCTCATTTAGGAAAGGTGGGGGCTGATTCATACAAGCTGCAGCCATGGTACAATGTTATAGTAGTTACAATATAATAGATGTCTCACCTCAGGACGAGAATCAAGGGAGGAGGAGAGGCTTCCATTTCTGAAGTAGCTTCCTCATTGTATCATCCTCGGGTTTCAGTGGCTTCAGGAACTGACACACATTCTGAAATCAGGAGAGAAGGGCAGCTTCGGGATTAGTGAGGAGCTGTACTGCTGTATTGCACGAAGCAGCAAAGAACCTCTGTTAAATTGGAGCCCAGATGTGTGCACCCAATACTGAGTTGCTGCCTTGACTCTATCCTCAGGGCACCAGTGAGGCAAGTAGAGTTGGCGTTGTAATGCTGAACTGATGGCAGAACTCCCAAATATTGGTATAGAGTCTATCTTCTGGACTCTGGATGACGAACAACACGAAGCACAACAATACGAGCAGCTTCCTTCAGCTTGTATGTAGCACACACAACAGGAAACCACGGCACCACTAATCAGCTCCTGGCTCACCAAAGTACGCAAAACAGGTACACAGCTCCTGCTCCAGAATGATAGAAGTGCCAATTGAAAAGCAGGCTACGAGCTCAGTGATACTCTTCAACTTTAACAGGGACCTAGTGAGAAAACAAATCTACAGGGGTAAAGAGACTTCGCTGTCCCCTGCACAGCATCCCATCTTTGTCACCATTTGAAGAGAGAAGAGTCCAAACATGAGGTAAGATGCTTCATGTATTATAACGCAGATCAGAGTACCTCATCAGAGTGTCTTCAGTCTCACCATGGAGGGCATTCTAACAGGCCTTTCAACATTCTAAACAGACTCTCTATGGAATAATCCAAGAGTAAGGTCATTAGGGAGGTAGAGCGAGGCAAAGGGGTGGTAAGTAAGACACAACAGTGTACTAAATGATTGAATTGGGCCACTTAGATGGGTGGTCGGGGAGAGTCCGTGCAGTAATGGGGAAAAATAACACCATGTGATGTGTTGGTTGCCTTTAGGCTTACGGAGGGAGCTAAGAGTGAAAGGTCTGGCGGGACTCCTGGTATAGCTTTATGGTGAGGGGTTCACTATGGTGTGATGGGATTTGAGTTATATCAAGGGGAAATAAAAGGAGTTACTAGTAGGAAATACATGATTTGCAATTTAAGTGAGAGCTGTTTTTTATCAACTCTGTTTATTGACATAGATGGCAGAGACATTGCATAATAGTGCATTGACGATACATTTATAAATAGCAACATTTGGTGTCCGAAGCATCCCTCCACACAAGTCAGAATTATACATCGGTCGAACAACCATCATGTTAAATGTGAGTTTTGAACGCACAGAATATGTCCGATGTTAGTTTTATATCTGATAATGTTAATGGGGCAAAAAATTACGTCCAAACCAGAGCCTGGTTTGACAAAGGGGTGGGGGGGATTATGCACTTCATCTGCAGGACAAACTTTTTTTGGGCATCGTTCTGAACTTGTTTTGCACATGTATATAGTCATATGCACTTTAAGCACCTCTTTCCATGTCTGATGAACACTAGTACAAAGAGAAATTAACCCCTTCGCTGCCAGGCCTTTTCCCCCTCCTGTGCCAAGCCTTTTTTTGGTTATTTGGGGCAGTTCGCGCTTAGGCCCTCATAACTTTTTGTTCACATAAGCTACCCACGCCAAATTTGCGTCCTTTTATTCCATCATCCTTGGGATTCTAGAGGTACCCAGACTTTGGGGGTCATTCCAACCCTGGCGGTCGGTGTAAAAGCGGCGGCCAACCCGCAAACAGGCAGGCGGCCAAAAAAATGGAATTCCGACCCTGGCGGGAACCGCTGACACAGCCCGCCACTTTACCACTCCGACCGCCACGGCGGTACAGACAAGCAGCGCGGCGGTCACCGCCAACAGACAAGCGGCAGACAATGTAACGCCCACCCTATCACAACTCACCAATCCGCCACCTTTTCCGGGGCGGGAGCCCCGCCGATAAAAACACGGCGGAAACAGACTTCGAACGGGAAAACGCTCACCTCCATACACCCCACGAGGAATCTGGACAGCATGGAACCCGAACTACACATCCTACCAGCTATTGTCTACCTGCTCCTCTACCAGGAGCACGAACGCCGGCGCAGAAGACAACGGTGAGTACTGCACCTACGACACAGGGGAGGGGGGGAGGCAAAAAATTACGGGGACACACATACGCCACACACCCACCCCCACCCCCACCCTCACCCACTACAACACACACATCAATGCAGAGCAACAAGTCAGAGTGACACCCCCAACCCCCCCGGAAGAATGCAAAGACAAAATAAAATGATAATTAAAAATGAAGTATATTATAGCATAATTGAAGTTAAGTGAAATATGAAAATATAAATAAAAGATATTACATCATGAACAATATATACATAGGTCAAAAGTCCGGCCCATATTGGCTATCATCCATTGTTCATGGGCCAATGGGCCTAAACACATGGGCAAAGCCCACACACGAGACCCGATTCCATTGGAGAGAACACTGCAGGGGCATCAGATAGTAAAACTAAAGGCACCTCAGGGGGAAGGGAAGGGGGGCACCTCAGCCAGTTCAGTCCACGACGCCAGATCCACGAGGGGCCTCCATGGCCACTGTACCATCCTGGGGAGTGCAAAGCCACAGTCTCACAAGTCTCTACAGTGGGTGGGTTGCCCACTGTACCATCCTGGGGAGTGCAAAGCCACAGTCCATCAAGTGGATTACAGACTCCACTGGTTCTGGAGGAGGCATGGTGCCCAGAGTGCTTTGTGAAGCCCTGGCCGACACAGATCCGGCCCTGCCAATGGGCCAGTGGTGCTTGAGATGAAGGGCTTAGCGGAGCGGTGCTTGACAGGAAGGGCCCACCGGAGCGGTGCTTGACAGGAAGGGCCCAGCGGAGCGGTGCTTGAGATGAAGGGCCCATCGGAGCGGTGCTTGACAGGAAGGGCACAGCGGAGCGGTGCTTGACAGGAAGGGCCCAGCAGAGCGGTGCTTGACAGGAAGGGCCCAGCGGAGCGGTGCTTGACAGGAAGTGCCCAGCGGAGCGGTGCTTGACAGGAAGGGCCCAGCGGAGCCGTGCTTGACAGGAAGGGCCCAGCGGAGCGGTGCTTGACAGGAAGGGCACAGCGGAGTGGTGCTTGTCACGGTGGGGCCCTGTTCAGCAGTGCTTGTCACGGCGGGGCCCTGTTCAGCGGTGCTTGTCACGGCGGGGCCCTGTTCAGCGGTGCTTGTCACGGCGGGGCCCTGTTCAGCGGTGCTTGTCACGGCGGGCCCTGTTCAGCGGTGCTTGTCACGGCAGGGCCCTATTCAGCAGTGCTTGTCACGGCGGGCCCTGTTCAGCGGTGCTTGTCACTGCGGGGCCCAGTTCGGCGGTGCCTGCCATGGCAGGGCCCTGTTCAGCGGTGCTTGACATGTGTTCCCAGGGAACCAGATCGGGCCAATATTTTCCGCTCAGTCGCCATCCGACCTTTCGCTTGCGGGGCCCTCCTGTGCTGGAGTCCTGGGCCCGTGGGTGTCCTCCTTCACACCCGAAATGGGGCTGGTGGGGCCCTCCTGGGCAGCTCGCCTGCTGCCAGAAATGTCCACCCTGCTGCCCTTGCGCTCCTTCGCCAATTCTCTGGGGCCCTTGCCTCCCTTTGTGGATGTGCCAGGTGATGGTGCCAGGGTATTGCCTTTGGGGGTTGCCGTCTCTGGCCTCTCGCGCCGGCCCTTCCCTTTTTTAGTTTTTTTCCCCAGGGGGTGGGCTGGCTGTCCCCTTGCTGCTGGCCGATGTTGCTGCCCTAGAACCTGGTGGACTCCAATAGCCCTGGACTATGGTCCTTGTAGGTGCAGGGCTTGTGGTGGCTGAGCTGCTGTTTGGACTCTTACGAGATGGAGGGGGTGGGTCAGGTGATGCAAAGAGGTTCAGTTTGGAGAGGAAAAACTTTTTAGGAGCAGTGGGAAGGGTAGGTGCAGTGGGTATGGGAGTGGAGGAAGAGGATGTGGTTGTAGGAGAGTCAAGTGTGCTGTCTTTGGGTGCAGGTGCTTGTGACAGAGGCTGTCGTGAGGTGGATGGCTGTTGGGTGGGTGGCTGCCTGAGTTTGTGTGGTTTGGAAGAGGGGGTGACAGACACACTGGGAGAGGACACAGGGGACGTGTAAATGGCAGTGGGGGTGGTGACTGCACGTGTGCGGAGTGTTCTGGTGGGTGTGCTGGTGATGGACGTACTGGCTGATGGTGGTGTGCATGCAGGTGTGAGTGGAGACGTCACAGGGAGGGAGGAGGGAGACGAGGAGGAGGGGGACACAGAGGAGGCAGTGGCTGTTGGCATGTCTGCATGTGGATGTTGCATGTGTGAATGCTTGTGTGATCTGTGGTGCTTATGTCTGGATGAGCTGCCCTTGGGTGTTGATGTGTGTGCAGGCTGGTCTGTAGGTGTGGCTGGGATAGGCAGAGGAACAGGGGAGTGGGACTGGGATGAGGAAATTGGAGGGGGGAGGCAGGAGACAGGGACAATGGCTGCCGTCAGTGCTGAGGCCAGAGCGTTGAACGATCGCTGATGGGCAGCCTGACCCGAATGAATGCCCTCCAGGTATGCATTGCTCCGGTGCACCTCCCTTTCTACACCCTGGATGGCATTCAAAAGGGTAGACTGCCCAACAATGAGCGTCTGGAGGAGGTCAATGATCTCCTCACTGAGGGCAGCAGGGGTAACTGGGGCAGGGCCTGAGGTGCCTGGGGCGAAGGAGATGCCCGCCTTCCTGGCCGAGTGGACACGGGGCGAACGCTGAGGGGCTGCTTGGAGGGCGGAGCTGGTGCGCGGGGGTGGCGGCTGTACCTGTTGTAGCGGTGGGCACGGATGTTGCCGCCACCACAAGGGAGCTCCTTTCCGAGGACGTATCTGTGTCGCTGACGTCTCCACGGGTCCCCGTTGTGGAGCTCCCCTCGCCCTCCGTCTCACTGGTGAACTCGGAGTCGGTTGTATGGCCCTCCGGGGCCATGCGAGATGCAGCTCCCTCGTGCTCCGATGCCAGTTCTCCTCTGCCTGATGATGCTAATGCACACATGAACAGGAAGACCACAAAAAAGGGGGGGGGGAGAAGAAAAAATGGCATGTTGAGTGCATGCATTGGCGACACCGTTGGCGGAGAGGACAGACACAGAAGCCCCCTGCACTACGCCGCGCACTCGGTGTACACTACTCAATTATTGTGACTTGGCCTACAAGCCTATGGAGGACAACTGCGCACGTAGGTGACCCGGGGCCATGGATAGCTGTACTTAGCACCCTACAGAGGTGGGGGGCGGGGGCACAGGGCCATGCCTTATGGAGGGGACCAGCCTACAGAAGTCGCCCTGGCCTAGAGATACCCACAGCCCTCCTCCCCCACCCAGACACCTCCACTGTGCGCTAACATAGCAGAATGTGCTGGTACTCACCCCCTTGTGTCTGCTGTGATGTCCTCACGCGCCCATCCAAATCGGGCTAGGCCACCGCCAGGATCCGGGACATCAGGGGGGTCAATTGACGGGAGCCACCCCTCCTACGTTGGGAGGCCATCCCCAGCAGAGCCTCTGCGGTCTTCCTGCTCCCGTGGCGGATGTCCTCCCACCTCTTGCGGCAGTGGGTGCCCCGTCTGTTGTGGACCCCCAGGGTCCGGACGTCCTTGGCGATGGCACGCCAAATGTCGATCTTCTGATGGGCGCTGACCTATGTGACATGGACAGGGTGGGAAAAAAAAAAATATCATCATTTTCTGCATGGTCGATGTGAGTGGCCCCCCCTCCCCAACCTTGCCATATGGCACATGCTCTCATCTGTCGTGCGATGCATGCCTCATTCGCTCCCCTCCCCACCATCTTTCATCCACCCCACTCAACACAGGCATTGCCCACAAAGCATGGTCCCAGTGTACTTACCTGTTGGTCTGGAGGACCGTAGAGTAGCGCATACTAGGGGAGGACTCCATCAACAAGTTTCTCCAATTCCTCAGATGTGAAGGCAGGGGCCCTTTCCCCAGTCGCAGCAGCCATTGTATCTTCCAGACCGAGGTCACAGCACCACTTGCAGTATAGGTCCTCTCCTGTGGATGATCAGGTCTCGAGTGATTAAGCAGATAGAAGATGGCGGTCACGCCCGGGGCGGTGCGTACCGCGACCGCCGGCGCACATCGTCATTGGTTCCTGAGACCCATAGGGTTCAATCTTAACCAATGCTGCTTTGCGCTGCGGTCTTCGACCGCCTACCGCCACGGTGTGCCACGCCAGCGCATTGACCTCACATCCCATTGTCACACTTCACAGGTCAGACAGCCGCCATTTCAAGGGCCCACATGGCTTAATTTGTACTGCGTCACACAGGCCTAGGCCTTGCATTGCCACTCATACAAGCCATTCAATGCATAGCGATTCGTGTTCTGTGCAAGCTGTGGTTACGTACCTGTGGGTTGCTTGACTCCGTGCTCCATGTTGTCCTTCCTAGGCACCGTCCGCTGGGACTTGCGAGGAGATGGAGGAATGTTCCCCTGTACAGACCGCTGGTGGACCTGTCGACAATGGAAGAAAGACATGTCATACTGACATACAGACTTGACCGAGCCACTATACAGGAACTGTGTGCCCAGCTGGAGCCAGACCTGATGTCCCCCATTCGCCAACCCACAGGGATTCCCCCTCTGGTGCAGGTTCTGTCAGTACTCCATTTTTTGGCAAGTGGATCATTCCAAACAACAGTGGCCATATCATCAGGGATGTCTCAGCCTATGTTTTCTAAGGTTTTGCCCAGAGTGTTGTCTGCCCTGATGAAATACATGCGGAGATACATTGTTTTCCCTGAGGTGGGCGATTTGGCTACAGTGAAGGGTGATTTCTATGCCCTTGGCCATATCCCCAACATCATTGGTGCCATTGATGGGACCCATGTGGCTTTGGTTCCCCCCAGTGAAAGTGAGCAGGTGTACAGGAACAGAAAAAGTTATAATTCGATGAATGTCCAGGTGGTCTGTTTGGCTGACCAGTACATCTCCCATGTAAATGCCAAGTTCCCTGGGTCAGTGCATGACGCGTACATCATGCGAAATAGCAGCATCCCTTACGTGATGGAACAGCTACAGAGACACTGTGTGTGGCTAATTGGTGACTCTGGTTACCCCAACCTGTCTTGGCTACTGACCCCAGTGAGGAATCCCAGGACAAGGGCAGAGGAACGGTACAATGAGGCCCATGGGCGTACTAGGAGGGTGATCGAGCGGACCTTCGGCCTCCTGAAGGCCAGGTTTAGGTGCCTGCATATGACAGGTGGATCCCTAATGTACTCACCAAAGAAGGTGTGCCAGATCATCGTGGCCTGCTGTATGCTTCACAACCTGGCTTTGCGACGCCAGGTGCCTTTCCTGCAGGAGGATGGTCCAGATGGTGGTGTTGTAGCAGCTGTGGAGAGTGAAGAGGAGGAAGACGACGGGGACGACACAGACAACAGGGACACATTGATACAACAGTATTTTCAGTAGCACACAGGTACGAATCAACCCCGCCATTTTACATTTACTTAAAGTCTCCTGCCTCTCTACTGTCTGTGTTTCCCCCAGTTCCTGTTCACTGAGTTGTGACTTTCCCTTCCGTTTTCAGAGCTGAGGGGCCCACTGCGTGACCTCTGCTTTGTTTGCCCATGGACTACAGCTGTGTGACAGTGGTATGTTGTCATCACAATGTAACTGAACATTTTGGCAACGTTATGTCTAATACATTTGTTCAAAATACAAGCAGACTCCAGATTTTTTAAGTGCAATAAGTGATTTTATTAAAGTGCTAAATTTAGGGACATGATTGTAAAACGGTGATGGGTGATGGTGGAGTAATGTCCATGGCAGAGTCCAGTTTTCAGTCTCACAGGTGCATTGTCCATATGCCTGTGGAAGGATGGAGCAGGGGCAGTTCAAGGTTGGACAGGGTGACAATGTGGGACAGTGGGATGACATCAGGGGGTATCGTTTGCTGGCGGGGGTCTTGGCATCCTACTCTGTCTTCTTGTGAGATCTCAGGTACTGCTTGCGGGGTGGTTCTTCTTCTGCAGGAGGTGGGGTTCTGGTGGCCTGTCATTGTGTGGGGGCCTCCTGTCCACTAGCGCCGGTGGAGGTGGTAGGCTGTTCCTGGTCCATGCTAGTGACAGGGGCCCTTTTGTGGTGCCACATGGTCCTGCAATGTGGTGACTATCTGGTTAAGGGCCACAACGATGGTCCCCATTGCGGAACTAATGTTTCTCAGTTCCTCTCTGAACCCCATGTACTGTTCCTCCTGCAGTACCTGGATCTCCTGGAACCTGGCCAGTACCGTAGCCATCGTCTCCTGGGAGCGGTGGTATGCTCCCATGATGGAGGAGAGGGCCTCTTGGAGAGTCGGTTCCCTGGGCCTGTCCCCCCCCCTGTCGCACAGCAGCCCTCCCAGTTCCCCTGTTTCCCTGGGCCTCTGTCCCCTGGACCGTGTGCCCACTACCACTGCCCCCAGGTCCCTGTTGTTGTTGGGGTGGTGGGTCAACCTGGGTGCCCTGTAGTGGTGGACACACCACTGATTGACGTGTCCTGGAGACAGAGGCATGGGCCCGCTGGGTGGGTGCTGTGCTGGTGTTCCCAGAGGGGGTTAGGTCTGCTGTAGCCTGTGGCTGTCTGTGGGGAACCGACTGTCCCGAGGTCCCCAATGGGCCGGGCTGGTCATCTGGGTCCAGGGAGACAGAGCTGCTGTCATCACTGGGGGCCTCTTCTGGGGGTGGGATGGACATCTCTGGACCCTCCTGGGCGGTGTGGTGGCGTTCGGGTCCTGCAGGGGTATAAGAGTATGGTTATTGCTTCTGTGTGTGCCATTTCGTGTAATGGGTGGGTGGCCGTGTACCCCAGTGCTGTCATTCCCTTGTGGGGGCTTTTGTGACGGTGGCTTGTGGGGGAGATGGGTATGTGCAGTGGGCATGCTTTGGTGATGGGTGTCCATGCTTTGGGGAGGCATGCAGGGCTAGGTTTTGGGATGGGTGGGTTGTGATGGTGAGCCATTTGCAAGGAGTTGGTGTGATGGGGGTGGGGGTGAGGGTGGGGGTATGATTTGGCTTGCAGGTGGGGTGGGGGGAATGAAGTAGTGAAGATTTGACTTACCAGAGTCCATTCCTCCGCCTACTCCTGCGAGGCCCTCAGGATGCAGGATGTGCAAGACTTCCTCCTCCCATGCTGTGAATTCTGGGGGAGTAGGTGGGGGTCCGCCGCCAGTCCGCTGTACCGCGATGTTGTGCCTTGATACCATGGAACGCACCTTCCCCGTAGGTCGTTCCACCGCTTCCTGATGTCGTCCCGATTTCGTGGATGCTGTCCCACAGCGTTTACCCTGTCCACTATTCTGCTCCATAGCTCCATCTTCCTGGCAATGGTGGTGTGCTGCACCTGTGCCCCGAAGAGCTGGGGCTTTACCCGAACTATTTCCTCCACCATGACCCTGAGTTCTGCGTCAGAGAACCTGGGGTGTCTTTGGGGTGCCATGGGGTGGTGTGGATGGGGTGAGGGGTGGTGTATGTGTTGTAAAGTGTGGTGAGTGTGGTGGTGTATGGTGTTTTGTGCGTGGAAAATGTGTGGGTGATGTTGTGAATTGCCTCTGTATGATGGTCTATTCTATGCTGTGCTGTCTCTCTCTGTCCTTCAGTCGCAATTGTGGTCGTAAGGGTTTGTGGGTGATGTGGGTGTGTGTTTTATATTTAATTGGGTGTGTGGGAGTGGTGTGTGTATGTGTCTCAGGTGTGTGTATTTTGAATTGTCCAATGTGGTAGTGTTTTGTAAAGGTGTGTGTATTTTGACCGCGGCGGTGTGTACCGCCAATGGAATACCGCGGTTGAAAGACCGCTGCGGGGATTTGTGGGTTGGAATGGCATGGGCGTATTTCTGTTGGCGTGACGGTGGAGGTTTGGTCATCGCCAGTTTTTCGCTGGCCGTTGCTGTGGCGGACTTTTGTTGATGTCGGGTTTTTGGCGGTTTGCCAGTTGCGGGTCAGAATGACTGTGGCGGTTTACCGCGACGGTGTTATGGCGGTCTTCTGACCGGCGGTAAGCGCCTTTTACCGCCGAGGTCAGAATGACCACCTTTCTGAGTTCCCCTGAAGGAGACCAAGAAATTAGCCAAAATACAGTGAAAATGTTTTTGTTTTTTTTTAAATGGGAAAAAAGGGCTGCAGAAGGCAGCTTGTGTTTTTTTCCCTGAAAATGGCATCAACAAAGGGTTTGTTGTGGCACAATCACCATCTTCCCAGCTTTCAGGAACAGGCAGACTTGAATTGGAAAACCCAATTTTTCAACACAATTTTGACATTTTACTGGGACATACCCCATTTTTACTATTTTTTGTGCTTTCAGCCTCCTTCCAGTTAGTGACCAAAATGGGTGAGAAACCAATGATGGATCCCAGACAGCTAAACATTTCTGAAAAGTAGACAAAATTCTGAATTCAGCAAGGGGTCATTTGTGTAGATCCTACAAGTGTTTCCTACAGAAAATAACAGCTGAAATAAAAAAATATTGAAATTGAGGTGAAAAAAATAGCCATTTTTCTCCACGTTTTACTCTGTAACTTTTTCCTGCAATGTCATATTTTGGAAGCAATATACCGTTACATCAGCTGGACTCTTCTGGTTGCGGGAATATATAGGGCTTGTAGGTTCATCAAGAACTCTAGGTACCCAGAGCCAATAAATGAGCTGCACCTTGCAATGGGTTTTTATTCTATACCGAGTACACAGCAATTCATTCGCTGAAATATAACAAGTGAAAAATAGGTATCAAGAAAACCTTTGTATTTCCAAAATGGCTACAAGATAAGGTGTTGAGAAGCAGTGGTTATTTGTACATCTCTGAATTCCGGGGTGCCCATATTAGCATGTGAATTACAGGGCATTTCTCAAATAGACGTCTTTTTTACACACTGCCTTACATTTGGAAGGAAAAAATGTAGAGAAAGACAAGGGGCAATAACACTTGTTTTGCTATTCTGTGTTCCCCCAAGCCTCCCGATAAAAATGGTACCTCACTTGTGTGGGTAGGCCTAGCGCCCACGAAAGGTAATGGCTCAAAACACAACGTGGACACATCACATTTTTTCTCAGAAAACAGAGGTGTTTTTTGCAAAGTGCCTACCTGTGGATTTTGGACTCTAGCTCAGTCGGCACCTGGGGAAACCTAGCAAACCAGGGCATTTTTTAAAACTAGACACCTAGGGGAAATCAAGATGGGGTGACTTGTAGGGATCTGACCAGGTTCTGTTACCCAGAATACTTTGCAAACCTCAAAATTTGACCAAAAAAAACTTTTTCCTCTCATTTCGGTGACAGAAAGTTCTGGAATCTGAGAGGAGCCACAAATTTCCTTCCACCGAGCGTTTCCCCAAGTCTCCCGATGAAAATGGTACCTCACTTGTGTGAGTAGGCCTAGCGCCCACAAAAGGATATGGCCCAAAACACAACGTGGACACATCACATTTTTTCACAGAAAACAAAGGTGTTTTTTACAAAGTGCCTACCTGTGGATTTTGCCTGTAGCTCAGCCGGCAACTGGGGAATCCTAGCAAACCAGAACATTTTTTAAAACTAGACACCTAGGGGAATCCAAGATGGGGTGACTTGTGGGGCTCTGACCAGGTTCTGTTACCCAGAATCCTTTGCAAACCTCAAAATGTGGCCAAAAAAACACTTTTTCCTCTCATTTCAGTGACAGAAAGTTCTGGAATCAGAGAGGAGCCACAAATTTCCTTCCACCCAGCATTCCCCCAAGTCTCCCGATAAAAATGGTACCTCACTTGAGTGGGTAGGCCTAGCACTCACGAAAGGAAATGGCTCAAAATACATTTGCCCTCCAGGGGAACGACCCTTGCCTAAGGGGTCACCCCCCTTGTGTGAAATTCACGAAGAAAAAAAAAACTCCCTGGTGTCTAGTGGTTTTGGTCCCCCTTGGGGGCAGATTGGCCTCATAAAAAGGCTGAGCTTCCAACGCGATGGGAGGAGGCCTCTGTGATTGTCAGCGCGGTGCCTGAGATCACATCGTCCAAGGCACCCAAGCAGTTAAATCTCTTGAAATGAGCAAGGTCCCTGGGCAGCGAAGGAGGACATTTACATGGTACTCAATTGGCAATAAGCATTACAATATGTACTGTATGTTAGGGCCATGGCTACTGTTAGAAATGGGGTCTTCGGGTTGACAGTCAGGTTACCCCCTGTTCAAGCAAAGACCCTCACTCTAGTCAGGGTAAAAGAGAGTCACCCTCAGCTAACCCCTGCTTACCTTCTTGGAAGCTTGGCAGACCATTAGGGTTAACTTCAGAGTGCTAGGTGTAAAGTATTTGTACCAACACACACAGTGACTTAATGCACACTACAAAATGACCCAACACAGGTTTAGAAAAATAAGAAATATTTATCTAAACAAAACAAGACCAAAACGACAAAAATTCACAATACAGAAGTTAAGTTATCAACTAAAAATCAAAAAGAGTCTTTAAGTAGTTTTAAACACACACTAACACAGTTAGCGTGAAAATGTACCTTTGGTGCGTCAAAAATAACCCCGCACGGGCGAGTGTGCGTCAAAAAGGGCTTGCGATGCTTCGATTTCACTCACGAGCGAGACCCTGTGGGTTTCCTCCTCTTAGGCTGCCAGCTGCTCCTTTCAGAGGCCCAGGAACTGGATGTGCACCACAGGGAAGAGTAGGAGTCTCTCCAGAGACTCCATGTGCTGGCAGAGAGAAGTCTTTGCTGTCCCTGAGACTTCAAACAACAGGAGGCAAGCTCTAGATCAAGCCCTTGGAGAGTTCTTCTCAAGATGGAAGGCACACAAAGTCCAGTCTTTGCCCTCTTACTCTGGCAGAGGCAGCAACTGCAGGATAGCTCCACAAAGCACAGTCACAGGCAGGGCAGATCTTCTTCCTCAGCTCTTCTCCAGGCAGAGATTCCTCTTGTTTCCAGAAGTGTTCTAAAGTCTGTGGTTTTGGGTGCTCTTCTTCTACCCAATTTCTCCTTTGAAGTAGGCCTACTTCAAAGTAAAGTCTATTTTGAATGTGAAATCCTGCCTTGCCCAGGCCAGGCCCCTGACACTCACCAGGGGGTTAGAGACTGCATTGTGTGAGGGCAGGCATAGCCCTTTTAGGTGTGAGTGACCACTCTCCCCTCCCTCCTAGCACAGATGGCTCATCAGGATATGCAGGCTACAACCAAGTCCCCTTTGTGTCACTGTCTAGTGTGAGGTGCAACCATCCCAACTGTCAAACTGACCGAAACAGGGAATCCACAAACAGGCAGTCACAGAAATGGTATAAGCAAGAAAATGCTCAACTTATAAAAGTGGCATTTTCAAACACACAATCTTAAAATCAACTTTACTAAAAGATGTATTTTTAAATTGTGAGCTCAGAGACCACAATCTCCACAGGTCCATCCACTCCCAAAGGGAATCTACAATTTAATCAGATTTAAAGGTAGCCCCCATGTTAACCTATGAGAGGGACAGGCCTTGCAACAGTGAAAAACGAATCTAGCAACATTTCACTGTCAGAACATATAAAACACATACTATATGTTCTACCTTAACCATACATTGCATGCACTCTGCCTTTGGGGCTACCTAGGGCCTAACTTAGGGGTGCTGTTCATGTAAGAAAAGGGAAGGTTTAGGCCTGGCAAGTGGGTACACTTGCCAAGTCGAAATTACAGTTAAAACTGCACACATGGACACTGCAATGGCAGATCTGAGACATGATTACAGAGCTACTTGTGTGGGTGGCACAACCAGTGCTGCAGTCCCACTAGTAGCATTTGATTTACAGGCCCTGTGCACCTCAGGTGCACTGTACTAGGGACTTACTAATAAATCAAATATGCCAATCATGGATAAGCCAATTACATACACATTTTGTAAAGGAGCACTTGCACTTTAGCACTGGTGAGCAGTGGTAAAGTGCCCAGAGTAACAAAAACAGCAAAATCAGCGTCCAGCACACATCAACAACCTGGGAAACAGAGGCAAAAAGTTAGGGGAGACCACGCCAAGGATGAAAAGTCTGACAGCTACCTCCCCATCATTTTTTTTTTTTACATCTAGACAGAATATGATATATTATGGAAAATATATTAAAGATTTTCTCTTTTCATTTAAATGCCGTTAATAAAAGAAAATTCCCAGCTTTTAAAATGTGGGTTCTCACATACAATCCTGCTATTATGTTGTTGCAGGATATTAAAATTCCTCAAGTTAAGCTGAATAAGTTCAAGATGTTCTCAGCTTGGTAGGACTAAGTGTTTGTACTTAAATGGTGCAGCAGATAGGGGAGTTGCAAATGTTATAGCTAATCATTTAGATTTGCCCACGCATTCATGGTGCCATGAAAGGATGGCCTTTGGTGTTGGGTAAACTGTTCAATAGATATTGTACCTATAACCATTGTTAGTTTACCCGGCCTCGGAAAAGATAATGCAGATCCACTGTCATCTCTTTTTGGAAAGCTTATTATTGTCCCAGAAAAAAAATATTGGGGAAGACTTTAATTTCATACAGAACCCGGCGTTTGATTCAACATTCCCACGTTTTACGAACCTAAGCCAAAAACAGCCAAACTAATAAAGTGTATAATAATAATTTAATGTTGGTTGATGCTTGGGATGCATTATTTCCAGACAAACGCAAATATACCTGCACTTTAAGTAGATTTAAGGTGGCTGCTCAAATTGATCTTTTTCTCTTAAGCTCCTATATCAAGCTAGATAATATTTTGGTTCTGCCCAATGGTTTTTGTGATCACTCAGCACTTTTTCATTGCAGAAAGGGGATTTTAAAAGGCCAGAGAATATCAGGAGGTGGTTCTGTAATAAGGTATGTCTCTTAACCAAAGGATGGGCTGTACAGATTAAAATTGAAATAGAAGACTACTTTGAACGAAATCAAGATTGCCTCTTTAAAGATGGTTTGGGGCACACTCAAATCCTCCCTTTGTGCCTTTTTAATGTAAAAGACATTTGTCTTAGGAAAAGTATGAGAGCTAGATCTTTGGAATTAGAGACTCTGGTCAGGGAAATGTATGAAAAAGCTATGCAGTTTGATTCCAAGGAGAACATAAATTATCACAACCATGCTAAAACCCTTCATCATGAACAAGCGAATGCTCAGTACTTGAACAATTCTACATATCCTCAAAATATATATGAAGAAAGAGCTTACATGGATAGGTTTATGGCCTGGCAAGTCAGGGAAAAATTTAAAAGCACGGTTAGCACTTTAATATGTCCCAAAACAGGAGCACTGGTCTCTTCTCTAGAGAAAATTTACAAGTTGTTTTTAGACCATTTAAACAAATTCATGGGCAGGCCCAAATAATAGAACAAGAGGAATTGAGAGACTTTTTTACACAGCTGCATTTACCAAAATTAAGCATGCACAAAATCAGCATTGGAGAAAGTCTTGGGGCTGACGGCTTTCCAGCACAATTTTCTAAAACCTTTGACCCGGGAATACCTCTGCCATTTTATGATGGGGCGAGTGTTAGGTTTTTAAAAAAAAAAAAGATGCAAAAACAACACGACTTAAATTTGTATCTTCCCATCTCATAAAATTCAATTTAGAACATTTTTTTACAAAATTAATTGCAAACAGATTTAACAATTATTGATGAACTGGATCACTGGGATCAATACTCTTAATCCGGGAAGGCACCTTCACACCAATGTAAATTATCCAATTGAGGCCCGGGGTTTTCTAAAATTTAAACAACTACCTGCTATGATTTTTATGTTGGACTCTGAAAAGACATTCAATCTGATGACTTGCGATACACTTTTTTTTTTCATTTTGTAGGAATGTAAATTTTTTGAGTGGGTAATTCAGAAGTTTTATAAGGGAGTTGAATCAAGACTGATAATTCTTCAGAGGTCATACAATTCAGGGTCAGAAGCAATACAAGACAAGTTTGCTCCCTCTATCCAATTTTATTCACCCTTTTAAAGAACATTTAGCAATTGCAATACAGGTGATGGGGTTATGTCTCCCACTGGCTCACAAGGGGCACATATAAAATTACATTCTGACAATATAAAGCTCTTTTTGATACCAAGTAGAGGGATTATGCTGTCAATAATATAGGTGATTTTTATAAGCTATATTATAGACGTCTTATAGCCTAAATACTAGCACTCTTATTAATATAGAATAACCTACCCTTGACGTTGCTCGGAAGAGTCGCTTTGATAAAGATGACAGTTCTACTTACGGTAAACTTCTTTTTTGCTGCTTCCTTTTTTAAGAAGATAAAAGCCATAATTTTCTCCTTTATATTGAATAATTCGAGCCCAACTCAGTGACAAAGAAACAAACTATACTTTTCAACGGCGGAAGGAGAGCTATTGTTAAATTTCCAATGTATTATGTTTTCCATTTCGCTTAATACTCCACTATATTTGAACCAAAGCTCAATTACAGGGTGGCAATGTGACTTTAGTTAATTGAGATAATTTTTAATGTGAACAACATAAGAAAACATGGTCTTTTAAGAGGAAAGCAAAGTTCTTTAAACATTTTGAAGTTACATGTATTAATGCAACAACTCGTTTAGAGGATCTCGATTAAAAAAAATTAAAACTAAGTCATTGAAGTGACGAAAGGTGGAAATCGGCCGTGCTACAGATTTTATGTGTGCACACTGTTGGAAAACATGGACAGAAACAGAGGGTAAAATAGGAGTTGAGTGAAAGTCCTTGCAATGGTCATATAATATAACTTTTAGGACATTAGCTCGCAAAGGTTTTTGATCAGAATGAGCTTGTGATAAATGTGATTGAAAAGTATGTGTTTAAACAAACCCAGCCGGGAAAACAAATTCTATTACAGATTAGGCAAACGGATTCCTTTCTAAAAATGAATTTAATCTTTCGATCCTGTGTGGGGAGCCGATTTCCCAAGGATGCAATTTAATGCCAAAAGAGTTGTAGTCTCATTTAATTGGCATTGATTAAATGTAGTTTGGGACTCAATTTTACTTCACCTAGAGAGCGGTCTGGGTTTCAAACTGAAGGAGATTTAATCACTCCTCTAATAGGAATGTATTCTGGCCATGAGTGAGTCAGTAGATACCAAAAGCAAATTTATATTTAAATGTTTGTAGCACATTTCCTCGACACTGCAAAAACCTTAGGTCAGCCAATGAGGGAAGGCAGCAGTCCCAGCCTCGTCACAGAGTGGGAGGGGGTCAGTGAGACTGCTGACCCCACCCCACTCTGTGACGAAGTGTCACTGATTGACACTCGCCCTGGGCACTTCAGGGCTTAAACTGAAGCGCCCAGGGAGATTGTCAATTGGTGACACTTTCCTCGTCACCCAGGGGAGGGCCTCGAGGCACCTTTGCTGGGCTGAGGAGGTCACCCCCAAAGGAGCTGTGATCTCCTCAGCCCAGCAAAGTTCAGCTCAGGCAGCCAGGAGTCTGCGCAAATCGCGCATGTCTGCTCCTGGCTGCCTGACCTGAACATGAAGAGTGTCTGTCAGGCTGACCTTTGTTCAGCCTGACAGACACTCTTCATGGGGGGGGTAAAAGGTGGGGGGGTGTGGCCCCTCCGCCCTAAAGGACGGGCCGCCACTGGCTCTTTGCGTATATTGATGTTATTTATTGAGATCTTAACTTTTCATAACTATTTGACGTAATTTGGCTTAAATGATGTAAATGAAAGGATGGTGGAATGAATTCTTGATGTTAACTATTACTATCATTTTTTTACTATGTATCTCCCATTAAAATAATAATTAAAAAAGAATACGCACAGCTAAACAAAAATGAAAAACAAACCAGCATCTAGTGTGTAGTACGTACTAACCAGGCATACGGTTAGAAAGTGGATAGGCTTTTAAGAGTGGGATGCAGTCAAAAATTGCTTGTGAGAATGTTCAAAGTTGACTTGGATCAACCCCTTTGCTTTATCTAGCATAAACTGTACCTTTACAGATTGACCACAATGGCTTCACCAGCTGGACAATTCTGTAGAGCAATCGGAGGAATGGGGCATGCACACCACAGCTAGACGGTGCAGGTGTGGGAGCAAACAGAGGTGGAGGCACCTGTAGCTGTGCATGCTATCTGTTCTCTGCACCTACCGTAAACACTGTGTCATGTCTGTCTGCCCTCATTTTGCCGATTTATTCAATGACAGGCCTTCGGTGGTAGCTCCGTGCAGCAATTTGCAATGACAGCCACTCAGCATATTTGCTGTGTTCGGACAAAGCCCGGATCGGCATCCAGTTCCGCCTACAGCTAAGTTATAAGAGGCTCAGACCAGAGATGGCGAAAACAGAACCCTGCATGAGTAATGCTGAGAGAGAGTCAGAGGGGGTAGGAGCTTGTTGATTTACTTCATTTATGTAATTACATAGTACATTGTCCAGTCCCCTGTGATATGCTCAACCCCCCTCACTCATACTCGATACACAGAGGTGCAAAAGGAAAAAAGGAAGATGTTTTATCATTTCTGCAAGAAATTGGGTTACTGGGTGAGGCGTGTGAAACACTTCTCAAGCAGTAACCACAATTCTTCTCAGGGTGAAGTCACAAGCAATCCCGAACTTAACCTTTCCTCAACCTTTGGGCAGCTTGACACAGAGCAGTCAGGTTTAACTCCAAGGCAATGTGTAAAGTATTTATGCAAAACTTCAAACAGTAACACAGTTAAAACAAATCATAAAAGCAGACCACAACAGAGTTACACAAACAGAGTAATTTTCAACAAATAAAATAAGACCAGAGCGACAAAATTCCAATTAGTAGAAATGGAGATATTCAATTTTAAAGATTTTTAGAAACAAATAGTGCCAAAAGGCATAAAGCACCAACTGTGGATATCTGGTTGTGCAGGACTGGGACAAGGTGACAAGTTCAAGCCGACCACGATGGAGCATGGGTCGGCTACAGGGACCCAGTTAGGCCCGCCGAACAAAGAACCTTTAACTACGTTTTCGGGCACGTTGTGAGCATGCGTCGTGCAGCCGAAGCGATGTGTCAGTTCTGAGATTAGGCGAGGCTGCAGTGCAAGGGCCTGCATCATCATCATCAAGGATCCAGTCAACAGGGATTGTGATGCGAAGTCTAGCATTGAGGATGCAGTGTGCAGTCGGGGCGATGGGTTGGTTCCAAAGAGCTGCGAGGCGGAGTCCGGCATCATTGTCAACGCTGCCATCGACCGGGGATGCAAGAACATCCGCCAAGGATGCCTTGCGCAGTTGGGGCAATGTGGGGATTCTGAAGAGCTACGATGCGGGTCTTTGCTAAGGGTCCAATCCACACAGCAGTGGTCATGTGTCTGTTCTGCCTGGGATTGTGCTGCGCTGCAGAGGATATTTGCCGGTTCCGCTGGATCCACAGAGGCTTATAAGAACCTTAAGCCCACTTCCAGGACATGTGTACAGTACTGGGGTGACACCACTTGGCAGGGTAGACTCACAGATGGCAGAGTCCTGGTGCAGGTGCTGGTGCAAGGTTGTTGGAAGCCTGTTATGTCCCAGAAGCTTCGGATCAGGAGGCCAGCCAACTAGCACATGGGGTCACTCTAGGTTCAAGAGGTGCAGGTCCAGTCCTTATCATCCAGGCAGGAGGACAGCAGGTCAGCACAGCAAAACAGCAGCACAATACGACAGTAGTCCAGCATAGTGCAGTCCAGCAGATTTGGCAGTTCTTCAGCAGCACAGCAGCCCTTCGTCCTGGCAAAGTATTCACAGGTCCAGAGTTGTACTGAAGTTGTGGTATCTGAGGTCCAGTATATGTACACAAAGTTTTTGCTTTGAAGTGGGGGAGAAGCTTATAGTGGTTTCCCTTTGAAGTCCCAAGGGATTCTGCCTTCCTTGTTCTGGCTCCAGATTAACTACAGGGCGTATGCAGCCCTTTGTTTCGAGGCAGGACACAGCCTATTCGGTGCATGCGCACAGCTCTCCCTTGTATCCAACCAGTGATGGCCCATCCAGGCACACCTGAGCCCACTATCGTGTGTGGCTGTCTAGGTACAATACTCAAAGCCCAATGGTCAACAACACCCAGTCATGCGACCCACGAACATCTACAGGCACTGAATGGCTAAGGCAGCAAAATGCCAACTTTATAAAAGTGGAATGTTCAAAACTGTAATTTAAAATCAGACTTCACCATAAGTTAGGATTTTAAATTAGGATTCCAGGGACACCAAACGCTAACTGGTTACCTATTACCATTTGGAAGTTACAGTTATGAGATGTAATAAAGGTAACTTCAATATTATCCTATGGGAGAGGAAGAGTGGTGAAAAACAAATGTTATAGTTTTTCACTACCAGAACATGTAAAACTTAAAAGTATATGCCCCAAATTTTAAATACATTGCCCTCTGAACTGTCCAGGGCCCAAACCAGGGGTGACATATGTACTAAAAAGAAAGGTTTGAGCCTGGAAAACAGTTTATTTTGCCAAGTCGACATGGAAGTTTAAAGCTGCATGCACAGGCTGCAATAGAAGGCCTGAGACATGTTTTTAAAGGGCTACTTCAGTGGGTGGCACACTCAGTGTTGCTGGCCCACTAGTAGCATTTAATTTACAGGCCCTGGGCACATGTAGTGCCTTTTTTGTATTTTGTAGGGTCTTACAAGTAAATGAAATATGCTGATTGGGGAGCACATACACTTTAGCACTGGTTAGCAGTACTAAGGGAAGCACAAACAATATCAGAAAATGGAGGAGGAAGGCAAAAAGGGAAAGACCACCCTAAGGCTGACTGGTCTAACAATTTCCAGTCCAAATCTACACTTGTGTTGAAAAGGCTGTTCACTTTCTCTCAGAGACAAAAGTAAATCTCAGAGTTGGGACTTGTCCTAGGCAAAAGAACTGATAATGAGTGGGAGATATATGAAGAGGGTGCCCCAACAGACCACTGCTCCCACAAAATGCAGCAAGTCCACCAGTCTATTACATGAAAAAAGTTCTTCCTCCTAGTTGAGGACGTCAGTGAGCCATTTGCTGCCTTTCCCAGATGCCACAAAGAACCCTTCACCAACGTTCATATTTTCAAGAGAGTACAGGCTCCTCTACCTCTAGGGGTGCCTGGGGCCTTCATCACAAGCCCACATCTATCTGGATGGGGCAGAGACTTTAGGGGAATACGCTCCTAGTGTTAATCCCAGGCAACTACTCCTAACGCTCCTGGAGGGAACCCAAAGGTGAAAATGAAGGCAGGCAACTTAAAGAGCGGAGGGGTAAAAACAATTGTTGAAAATAAGTACACGTCTGCATCCCAACTTCAGGAGAAAGCCATGACAAAAACTGATAGTCCAGTTCAAAGTCCAGCTTGTATTGCAGATGCCCAACCCAAATAAACCAGTGCCTCAAAACGAACTTTGAACCACCCCCATCAGGAAGAGATGCAGTGATCCACCCTGAGAAGCACACTAGGAAACAGACCACTTTGGGCCTAACACTTACTTAGAGGACTCGCCCGACCTAGGCCTCTACAGTGACCACCTGCGGATATGAATTTTTGCCTAACAAGGTACAAAAGTCGAACTTGAGGACAAGTTACAGAGAGGCCAATAACTTCGATTCCATCATAAAGTCTATACCATCTGTTGGTATAAGGCCTTTGCTGTCAAAATGGTCAAAGGTTACCCCGGCATTCCATACAGAATAGACGTGATTGACCTTTGAAGGGAAAAGATGTGGCCAAAGCAAATTTAACAGCCATGAATTGGACAGCATTCCCACATAATAACCATTCCGCAAATATACAAACCCAGACTGAAGGGACAAACAAGAAAGCCCACGCTTTGGTTACAAACACGAACTCTGAAAAAAACAAATGGCAGCAAGATACACCAATCCTCCCCAAAAGATCTGAAAGGGGAACCTATAAGAAAAAACGTCTTTTAAGCACAAAGGAAGAAATCTTGAGAAAGTTTGCAGAACACGTCGATGGCCTGTATGGTTTTGAAAGTGGGATTACAGAAGTGGGGCTAGATGTCAAATAGTGTTTTAAAGTGGTTCAAAATGTGTACATTTTCAGTGTAGTCTGAAAATGGAGAGTGCAAGCTCACTGGCTGTGGGAAAGCTCATTTACCATCGACCATTTGGAGAAGCAGGCAACTGACCAAACAATTCTCGGATTGCAAAGTTGTAACATCTTTACTTCTAAAGGCTCCCTTACCGCGTTCTAAAAGGTGCACTAAGTAAGCCTGGCGCTTATCTTCATTCCATTGTAAAAGATACTCTCTGAAGCTAATACTGTCACAGTCAAATCATAAAACAAGCTCAAATCACATTTTGTAAATTATTTTTTCTCCTCAAACCTCCTGCTCTGCCACTACTAATAAAGACTGACATGTCAGTTTCCTTTTATTTCCTGTATGAAAATGATCCACATACTATGGACGGAATGTAGCCATAATTCCTAAGGACCCCCTAATCTTTATTGTCATTTTTGCTATGTATGTTCTGATCTTTTTTGTTTGCAACTGTTTAATATTTATACTGGGCGAAAGGCAAATACAGAAAGCCCTAATACATTATAAAAATCGATGTCCTTAACAAAGTGAAATAGGACAACATAAAGCAACTAAGGCTTAGAGGAACCACCAGGCATGTATTTAGAAAGTGGGACAAGATATTAAGAATTCTTGATAAGAATAAACAGTTAGCAAATGTTTGTGAGAAAGTAAAATGTTGACCTGGTTCTATCCCTTTCGTTCATCTAGCCTAAACTGTACCTGGGCTGATTGACCAAGATGGCTTCACTAGCTGGTCAAATCAGGAGAGTATATGGTCACTCGAAAAAAAGAAGAAAAAAAAAAAAAGAACGCAGTTGCTCATGATGCATAGAAGTCAATATCGCTGTGTTTATTCCTCTACTAAAAGGAACTTCACATAAATATATTTGCTTTTGCATAAATTCTTCATGGCTGGCAGACACTGATGGTCTTTTGTTGATCACACAAACTTCCCTTTAGCTTCATTTCCCAAAGGGGAATTCAATGTGTGTAGGTCTTAACAATTGCTTATTTAAATAAACCTTTTTTTATATATGACGGTCAATTTAGGGTGACGTGGCCAGATTCTACTTTCCGTTGATCCTCTTGATGCTTTGAGCATCTCATAACTTTTATTCATGATTTATTTAAAATTATGATTCTCGTTTGGTTGGTCCATAGCCTGGATTCAAAGATAACTGTGCTCCAGTACTGGAAGCCACCCCAGCTGCCTTCCTGGCTTGGCAAAAGAATTAGTTGAAGCCAATGAATGAGCCAATGAATATTATGAAATCTGGGTCCTCGAGGCTTCCAGTGTGACACCAAAGGGCCTCAGAGCTAAGATATGAGCGACCACAGGGACTAATACTCTTGTAAGCCAGCAGATGTCTACTCCTGATTGCAGATGGAAACCACGATTATGGAACATAAACATAGTTCTCTGTAAGCCGGAGATTCAGATAGCAGCTAGAAGCTGGTATTTTGCATTCCTGCACAGCTCAAGCAAAATTGTTTTAATGTAACCAGTTGTTGTGCTGAAATGGCCATCCCAATTGAACCATTATTATGCTCTGTATTTGAAATGCATTTTTTTTAAACGAGATTGATTCCACCATAACTGACCTAATTCCCCAATCAAATATTCACACTACACCCTCGTCCATCATTTCCTTCACACTGCTCACATTTGTGAGGTGAGCGTTCACATATACATATGGACTTTGACAAGGAAGACTATGACTTGAAGTAAAAATGATTAATGTATAACCAGGACTTACCATTTGGCTAAGAAAATGGGCACACAAGAGAAGCAGAACATTATTATAGGGCACACCTTTTCTCAGCTCAAATGTGCCAAACTGACTATAACGAGGATTTCAGTGTCATTATTTTACATGATCATCAAAAAAATGAGATTTGAAATAGTTTTAGAGGTAGATGACATTTTACACTAGAACACTGGCAGGTATGCCAGATTACTAATGTAAAACATCTAAATCATTGTGGAGGAAACCAAAACCAGAAGGCCAATAAATGCTCGGCTTTCCAATCCCGCTATTATCAACAATTTAGCTGATGTACCTACTAATCTTACGCACTTCTGCTGCTGCATGCCAGCCAGCTAATCTACCTGCTACTCTCATCAATTTCTACTATCTACATACAAATGTTAGTATTCTGTCTGGTATCCCGTGTGGACGATGATTGTTACTCTTTTGTCTCAAACATCACTTTCAACCTGCCTTTGTGTTTGGAGAGATTTACTGTTAGGTAACATTACATGTGCAAAGGTTGGCAGCATTCCTTTATTCATGCTCCTCTACCACTTGATTATAAAGAACAAAGACAAGATGTGGACTCTTCACTTCTTATTGATACAGCATTGTTTTGCAGGCAGACTTCTACCCTAGGTCAGGCTCATTCATCATGACAGTGTATGTAAACTTCCCTGTGAGAGACAAAAACACTTAGGCCCTCATTACAAGTTTGGCGGTCTTTTCGGAAGATTGCTGTGGTGGCTGTGGCCAAAAGACCGCCAGTGTTGACAGTATCGTGACTGTTGTATTATGAGTCACATACTGAAGACTGCCCAAAAAACAGCCACAAATCCGACATATTCAGGCCGGCCGAGGGCGGGAGAGAGGTAGTCCCACCACTAGCACCACCTTGCCATCAACATTCAGTCCTCTAAATAATGATCCACAAATCAGCACAGTGGTCTTTCCATGCTGGTAAACCAGTGGTGGTGCGACCTGCAGGGCTCAGAAATACACCTCCAAAAGAACCCAAAGCCACACTGGACAGTACGAATACCCAACAACTGAGACACATACACACATCAGACACACCCACCACTATAAAACACCCCCCCACACATCCCACAATCCATTGCAAAAGGAACGATTCACACAGACCTGGAGATACTGCAATACCCAGTATATAGCACATATACACCATTGGCACACTCACACACAGCACAACTGCACACAAACACCACAACCCACAACCACACCAACCGAACCACCACACACCCCCCATCAAGCACCAAACACACCACCCTTGCGCATAACAATCCCCCCACAATCCACTTCACTGCCACCATGTCCCCTCAAAAGCACCCACGATTCACAGACGAAGAGTTGAGGGTCATGGTCGATGAAATTGTCAGGGTAGAGCCACAACTGTTCGGAGCACAGGACCAGCAAACATCCATAGCCAGGAAAATTGAGTTATGGCGGAGGATTGTCAACAAGGTCAATGCAGTGGGAAACCATCCACCCACAATGGAGGTCATCTGGAAGAGGTGGAATGACCTACAGGGGAAGTTGCATTCCATGGCATTACAACACCAAATTGGAATCAAGAAGACTGGCGGTGGGCCCCCACCTCCTCCCTCAGAGTTCATATCGTGGGAGGAGAAGGTCATGGACATCCTGCATCCTGAGGACCTGACTGGAATAGTCAGAGGACTGGATTCCATTAACTCACTAACACTCCCCTGCCACCAACAACTCCTGTACATCATGCATCCCCACCACCCTATCGTACCCTAATTCAACCCACCTCACACTTCCTCCTCCCACCCAATCAGCCAATACCCCTCCCCTGCATGCCACACCACCCTACTGACACCATCCCCACACAGTCCACCCCTATTACACGGATAGCACTCAAATGTCAAGCACTACAACTCCCACAATGCATGACTTCCCACACATTAAAAGCTGCCAGTCCCACTTCACAGTGGAACACCTGCATCCAAAACCATTGCACCAGATACAAAAACTGGATGGTTCAACTGCATACCACCACATGGCAATGACAGCTATGCTATACACAATCCACAACCCTCCGTGGAACATGGAACCAATTCCACAATCCATCACCCACTAAGAATGTCTGCAATGTCGCATCTGTCATAGCCATCACGGGAAAGCAAGCCAAGCCACTGTATCCATCAGACAATGATACAAACAAGAACACCTCCACAATGTAACTCTCCCCCTCTCCATCCACAGGTACCCCTAACTCTGCCACCCTACAGAGGATGCCAGAGACAGACAGCCCTCCCCAGGATAAAGGCCCCAGTGAGGACTACAGCTCTGGATGTCTGGACATTGACAACTCACCTGGCCCATCTGGGACACCTGGTCAGTCCACCACCACCAGCCTCACCCTGCCCTCATCTGAGCCCCCCAGCCCTGTGGTAACAACAACACAGGCAACCTCTCACCCCCAAACCTGTGTTCCAAGGACTGTTCAATCAGCAGTGTGCCCCACAGCACAGGGACCTAAGTCTACCCCTCACACCCAAGACAATGAAACTCCTGGTGTAGCTGGGAGTGGGCACACCAATGCGAGGGGCAAATGCACAGGGGGCCACGGCCGGTGGGAGGGCACCTGTGGGCTAAGGAATGGGGCCCCTAAGGGAAAGGGCTGACTAGGAGGCCATCTTCCATGTCCTGGGAGCATACCAGCAATCCCAGGACAAGATGGGCCGGATACTCTCCACCTCGCAGGACAACTAGAGGCTGCAGAGGGAATACCACCAGGAAGCCATGCAGCAGTGGCAGGCACACAATGCCACCATGTCCTCCATTGCGGGGGTGCTAATGGAACTCACATGCATCCTGCGTGTGTCTTCCTTACACCAGCAGGCCCCTTCCACTAGCCACATACCATCTGTGCCATCCACTTCCACTTCAGCTAGTGGAATGGAGGCCCTGCCAGAGGACCCACAGGCCATTAGCACCCCTCCCTCAGTAGCTGAGGAACCTGCTCGCCGCAAACGAGGTAATCCATCTAGATATCCTGCAGGAGCTGATGCCACGACTACTGCCAGGAAGTGAGACTCTCCTCAACATTAACCCTTGTGTGCCACTGACACACCCTGTTGACTGTCCACTGTCATCTCTCCATTTTCCCATGGCCCTTGGATACTGGACCTGTAATACCTACAGCTGGGCCAACTGCTCTGATGATTTCATCCACCATGACCCCACTCATCACCAACTACACTTGTAAATCACAATAAACACCATTGCGCACATGTACTGCTTATGTGTCTTTATTGTAATATGTATGAATTACCTATTGTACAATATGTCAACTTACTTAAACCACTGACCAGCAAAAGTCTGTAAGATGGACAGAAGGGGGAGGCATGTTCAGCAAGTTTGGTAGTAGAACAGACTCGTTTTCAAATTCTGTGTCAAGGGAGCCATCAATGAAGACAGGAACCAGAGTAGGACCACCCAAATTACATGCAAATATACCAAGACAGAGACAACCAGCACAATAGGAGTCACTGTTGCCCAGCCAACACACATGCAGTACATTGTCATCCTCCCTAGTGTGAGTACCTAAGTGGCATGTGAACACAAAATACCATAGAAGATCCAAATTTTCAAGACATCCATTTCCAATGGTCCATCCTTCACAGCTCACATTACCCAACTGAAGGCAAGTTCCACTGCCAATATGAGTCAGCTGCCATATCCATCTATTAAGTACAGTGAGGAAAAGTTGATTTACTGTTGACACAACCTAGGCTGCCAGTCCTTTTGCAGATGATTATTATTGGGACCATACAACATGGTGATTCCCTTGCAGGTGTGATGGCAGTCAACAGCAGAGTAAACATAGCACTGACATATGAACAGTAACACCTCCCCTGATACACAAAATGTTATTGCCACAAACCCACACAGAGGGATAGCTGCACTTAACACCTCCACTGATGGCACACACCAAGATGAGCTATGTCACAAGGCAGACAGGAGCACAGTTCACATACAAGACACTTGACACATACCTGTAGACCATTGGAAGTATTGTTGGATCAACTATGTCCTAGAGTCAGCTACATCCTCATCATCTGCCTCCTCATCAGTGTCTATGGCACCATCATCAGCCACAGGTCCAGCTGCCACCTCCTCAACATCCAGTAATGGTATGAGACGTCTCAAAGCCTGATTGTGTAGCATGCAGCAGGCAACTATCATCTGGCAGACCTTCAGTGGTCTGTAGAGCAGGGCACCTTCTGAGACATGTAGTCACCGATATCTGGCCATTAGCAGGCCAATGGTCATCTCGATGACACGCCTCCTCCTGCCGTGGGCCTCATTGAAACAGTTTTCACCATCTGTTGTTGTATATCTCACTGGTGTCAGCAGCCACGGAAGGGTTGGATATCCAGAGTCGCCTATGTGCACTAAGGTTGGACCTATCGCAATACCGGTAGAGAGACAGGGTAGAATGTGAAGAGAGGTGTCATTACAGTTGCACACATACTATTCAATCAATCAATCAATCAATCAGTATTTGTAAAGCACGGCTACTCACCCGTGAGGGTCTCAAGGGCATGGGGGAGAAGGAGAGGGGCCTCATCCAAAGAGCCACATCTTGAGGGTCTTCCTGAAGATGGTGAGCGACTGGCTTTGTCTGAAGTGCGGGGTGTGGATTTTGCAGCTCTCCGCTGCAGTGTAGGTAAAAGATCGTCCTCCGGCGGTGGTTTTGCAGATGTGAGGGACAGTGGCCAGGGCCATCTGGGTGAAGTGGAGGGATCTGGCGGGGGTGTGGAAGGAAACGCGGTGGTTCAGGTAGGCTGGTCCTGCATTGTGTATGGCCTTGTACGTGTGGGTGAGAAGCTTGAAGGTGATTCGCTTCTCGACCGGTAGCCAGTGGAGGGTCCTCAGGTGTGTTTTCGGTGAGGGAGGTCCAGAATGAGTCTGGTGGCGGCGTTCTGGATGAGTTGATGACTCCTAAGTTGCGTGCATGCTCGGTCAGCACAGGGGGAACACTGAGGGATGTGAACCACCATGAGTTACCAAGCTGAGGTCGTGTTTTGGTAGATGATGAGCTACGTCTTGTCGGAGTTGAGCTTGAGGCAGCTTTAGCTCATCCAGGTGCGATGGCTTCCATTCCTGCATGAAAGTTCCTTTTGGCCGTCTCCGGGTCTTCAGTGAGGTAAATGATGAGTTGTGTGTCATCGGCATATGACACAATGTTCATACCGTGGCTTCTGACGATGGCAGCAAGAGGGGCCATGTATACGTTGAACAATGTGGGACTCAGTGATGATCCTTGGGGGACTTTGCAGTTGACTCCTGTGGGTCTGGAGGTTTAGGGTGGGAGTCTGACCCTCTGCGTCCTCCTGGAGAGGAAGGACTGGATCCATTCCAGGGCTCTTCCGTGGATTCCTATGTTGTGGAGTCTGGTGCGCAGAGTGCTCTGGGAGACAGTGTTGAAAGCTGCTGAGAGGTCGAGGAGTATGAGTGCTGTGGCATGGCCGTGGTCTAGGAGTAAACGGATGTCATCGATGGATGCCAGGAGTGCTGTCTCCGTGCTGTGATTGCTGCAGAAGCCGGACTGGGAATTGTTGGCCTAGATGAAATTCCATAGTTGTGCGTTGATTGCTTTCTCTAGTACTTTGGGGGGTAAGGTAGCAGCAAGATGGGCCGGAAATCTTCAGTTCTGATGTTTCGGCCGAAGGTTTCTTCAAGAGAGTGCGCATTTTGGCCTGTTTCCAGTACTCAGGAAAGGTGCTCCTGCTGATGGAGCAGTTGATTGTGTTACAAAGCACGGGGACGATGGATGAGCTGGATCTGAAGTATATGTGGTGCGGGCAGGGGTCCGAGAGTACTCCGGAGTGGGTGCTGTTCATGATGTTGACTGTTTCCTCTGTGGTGAGCGTGGACCAGTCGTGGATGGTCTGGGTGGGTTCTGGGGGGGCATGGGTCGGTCACAGGTTCTATTGCCAGGCGAATTAGTCGCAGAGGTACTGCGACGGGGGGATGCTGGTGGCTTCGGAGGGGGGGATCTGTGAACTCGATGACTGAGAAAAGTTCCTTTGAGTTCTGTGTGGAGGAGTTGATGCACCCCAGGAGTGCGTCCTTCCTTGTGTTCTTGATTTTTAATCGGTGGGTGGCGGCTGCGGCTCTGAATGAGGCAAGGTCTTCGCTGGATTGGCTGTTCCTCCATTTTTTCTCTAAACGTCTGTGGGTACGCTTTGATTCTTGGAGTTCGGTGGTGAATCAGCTGGCCTTCTTAGGTACGTGTTTTGTCGATGTCAGCCGTGAGAAGGGCTAGAGTGTTGGCGCATTCGGTGATCCATGCGTTGAGGTTGCGCGCTGCTGTGTTGGCGTTGTCAGAGGGGGGAGGGAGGGATATGGTGTACGATGAGGTGAGTTGCTCATTGGTGATTTTGTTCCATTTCCTGTGGGTGGTCCTGGAGGTGCGGGTGCTGGATGCGGTGATTGTGAAGTGTATGCAGCAGTGGTCGGTCCAGTCTGGGGTGGAGATGGTATCAATGGTGATCAGGTCGCTTGAGGTGAAGATGGGGTCCAGTGTGTGTCCTGCAATGTGTGTGGGTGTGGAGACCAGCTGTCTGAGGCCGAAGGTGGTGAGGATGTCGAATAGAGCAGTGGTGTTTGGGTTGTTGTGGTCCTCAAGGTGGAAGTTCGACTGACGCCAGGCCTGGGGGTAGCGATATCCACAACGTCGTCTATGAAAGCTGGGCGGGGGGCTGGTGGCCTGTACACCAGGGCGCAGCGGATGGAGGAGTTGTGATTGGAGTGGACCAGGAAATGAAGGTGCAGTGATCTTCTTGGATGGCCTTGACATTTAGTGAGGACTTGTGTACGATGACAGGTCCTCCACCTGGGCGGGAGGGCCGGTCCCTCCTTACGATGCTGTAACCATCGGGAATAGCAATGGCGATGTCTGGACACGAGGTGGGGTTGGTCCTGGTCTTGGTGAAGAAGGCAAAGTCCGGTCGGTGGGTGTCGATCAGGTCCCAGAGTTCAATGGCGTGTTTGTGGAGGGAGCGGATGTTCAGGAGCAGGCAGTTGATGGAGTTGTGGAGGTTGTTGGTATCTTTGTGTGCGGAGAATATCTCTGGTTTGTTGAGGTTGGCGCTGAAGTTGCCGTTCCTGCAGGTAAAAGGTTTGTGGGTGTCTTTGGGGGAGATGGTGCAGCAGTTGTTGAGATGTCCGGTGTTGAGGCAGAGGAGGATCTCGGAGTCGTAACAGAGTCAGTCCAGGGGGTGATTTAACAGAGATCCAGGGTTCCTGGCACTGGGTGCTGTCCAGGCGAGGACAGGTGCCGACGGGCTTGCATTTGCCGTGCCTTCTGTGCGCCAGCGGCACGCCCGCTGTGTGCGGCTGCCATCAAGAAGGGGAGAGGGTGGGGGAGCAGTCAGCTGAGAGACGGGAGGGCTGGAAAGGTGCTTTGTACGGGAGGAGGCAGAGGAAGAGGGGAGAAAGGATAAAGCACAAGGGACAAATGAGGGGTGATAGAATAAAAAGGCAGAAAATCCAAAAGTGAAGGAGCGACAGAGAGAAGAAAAGAAAAAGAAAATACTTATTTGTGATGGCCACTAGACCACCTGGAATGAGGCGCAGGGACTAGCCTGCGATTGGAGGAGGGCCTCAAACTGAGAGTCAGGAGCCTCCCAGTCTGTCCCAGGGAGGAGGCAGAGGCAGCAGCCAGAGATGCTGGGGAGGGCAGCAGACACTGACCAGGAGGTCAGTCCAGTTGCCATCTCACAGCGCTGCGGCCGCCATTAGGAAGGGGAGGGGGCAGGGGAGCAGCCAGCTGGGAGGCGGAGGGCTGAAAAGGTGCTTCGCAGTGGGGGCAGAGGGTAAAGGAAGAGGGGAGAAAGGAAAAAGTACCAGGGAAAAACGAGGGGTGATAGAAGAAAAAGGCAGAAAATTCAAAAGTGAAAGAGCGACAGAGAGAAGAAAAGAAAAGGCAAATGATAGAAGAGAAAGGCAGAAAATGCAAGAGTGAAAGAGCGACAGAGGGAAGAAAAGGAAAATACTTAATTGTGATGGCCACTAGACGACCAGGGATGATCCTGCGGATGGAGGAGGGCCGCAAACAGAGTCAGGAGACTCCCAGTCCATCCCAGGCAAGAGGCAGCAGCAGCATCCAGAGGAGCTGGGGAGGGCAGCAGACGCAGACTAGGAGGTCAGGGCAGTTGCCCTCTCACAGAGCTGTGGCCACCATTAAGAAGGGGAGGGGGGCAGGGGGAGCAGTCAACTGGGAGGCGGGAGGGCGTGAAAGGTGCTCCGTGGGAGGGGATGTGAGAAGAAGAGCGGAGTAAGGAAAAAGCACTAGGGAAAACTGAGGGGTGATAGAAGAAAAAAAGCAGAAAATACAAAAGTGAAAGAGCGACAGAGAAGAAAAGAAAAGGAAAATACTTACTTGTGATGGCCACTAGACCACCAGGGATGAGGCGCAGGGACGAGCCTGCGGGTGGAGGAAGGCCTCAAACTGAGAGTCAGGAGACTCCCTGTCTGTCCCAGGCAAGAGACAGCAGCAGCCAAATGAGCTGTGGAGGGCAGCAGACGGATACATACCAACAAGCCAGACCCTCTTTATCTCTCTCTCTCTCTCTGTAGTTGTGCCATCATGTGTGGGACATTGCTGTTCCTTAGGATGTAGGAGTCATGCACATATCCTGGAAACTTGGCAGTCACTTGTGAGATGTACTGGTCAGCAAGACACACCACCTGGACATTGATGGAGTAAAAGCCCTTTCTGTTCCTGTACACTTGTTCATTGCCGAATGGAGGAACCAAAGCAATGTGGGTGCCATCTATGGCCCCTATCACATGAGGGACATGTGCCATGTCATAGAAGTCAGATTTTACAGTGGCCAGATCTGCACGTTGGGGGATCCCGATGTAGCTGTCCAGGTGTTTCAGTAAAACACACAGTACATTGTTCAACACTATACTGAACATAGGCTGTGACATCCATGCTGTCAAGCCCACTGTCTTCTCGAACGAGCCCGAGGCAAGGGAGTGTAGCACAGATAAGACCTATACTTTGGCAGGGATGGCATACTGATTAAGGATGTCTGGCAAGAGATCCAGTTCCAACTGGGTACACAGTTCCATGATGGTCTGACGGTTCAGAGGATATATCTGAATTGTGTGTCTTTCTTCCAGGGTAGCAAGGTCAACTAGGGGCCAGTACACCTCATTCTCCCCATTGCACGGTATCTAGAAATGAGAGAATGGAAAAGCCACACATTGATGTCAACAGTTCACATGCCACCTAACACTATACAAGTAGCTTGGTAACACACACATTTGGTTAGGCCGTCTACGAGGCAGCAGGTGACTACTCATGTTGTGTCCGTTATCAGTACGCTCACTTGACTATCCATGAATGTCACATGTGTGAACTTTGCTATGATGTGTGAATATGGTTAATCTATGCACGTCACAAAAAAACGTACATGACACACTTATCATTCACTTCAATACACTAGCTACATATAAAATGGCAGCCGCCTGTCCTGCAAGCAAAGGACAGATGCAAGTGACCTAATTCCGCTGGCGTTAGTTGTCATGGCGGTAGGTGGTCGCAACCACCGTGCAACTCCTCATTGGATAACATTGTTGCCTGTGGGAGACAGGGGCCAATGATGATCACTGCCAGCGGTCATGTACGCAGCTGCCGTGACCGCAATTTTGTGTTGCATAGCTCACTTGGCTCCTGAACCTAGTGCAAGCAAGACCTGCACTGCGTGAGCTGCTGTGTTCTGTCACCGGGAGCCATTATGCACGTCCTGCAGGAGATAGGGCCCCTGCCTTCACCCAGGAAGAACTGGAAAAGCATCCTTGTCCGCCACCCCCCTTACCAGCACCGCCCTCCCTGTAGCTCCCCACCCAGTTTCCCGTGCCCACTCCACCAGGAGGGTGGGCGTCTCCTTCGCCGCAGGCACCTCTACCCCTGCCCCAGTCAGCCCTGCTGCCCTCAGTGAGGAGGCGATTGACCTCCTGATGTCCATCTCTGAGGGACAGTCAACCATCGTGAATGCCATCCAGGGTCAGGCATCACAGATGCAGCAGACCAATTACTTCCTGGAAGGCATTCAAAGTGCTCTGACTGGCCAGTAGATATCCTTTCAGGCTCTAGGCTCTTGGTTGATGGCAGCCAGTGTCCATTCATCTTCCGTCCCCCCTCTAACTACCTGTGTCCAAACCCACACCCCTCTCCCCACACCCATCCCAAGCATTCAGTCAGATCAGCATTCATCCACCTCAACAGATACAGTTCACAAAGACAAATAGGCACCACAAGTCCCACCACCACCATGCACACAGACAACAGACACATGCAGACGCAACAGCCACTACCTACACAGACTCCCTCTCCCCCCTCACAGACACACCACTCACACTTGCTTTCACCACATCAGCACTCCTAGATCCATCCACAATGCCCCTCATGCACACCATCACAATAGCAGACCCCATACATCCACCCCATTCACACTCACTACACTACCGACAACCCCACATGCAGCACATCCACCTTACCTACAGGTTCCACCCCAGTAGCCACTCACATATCCACCCTGTCATTGCCCTGCATCTACTTCCCCCTCCTCCCAGGACAACCAAACGCCCACACTCACCCACCCAACAGACACCCAGCACACACACGGCTTCTACCCACTCACCTGTACCCAAGGCACCTACCAAGACACACCTCTCAACCTCTCCCTCCACTCCCACCCGTTTTCCCATGACTGCCCTTGTGTCACTAAAAAAAAGATTCATGTATGAGTTTGCCCTGTTCCCTCCCACTGACCATATCCCTGTTTCCCCCAAGGCCCTCATGCCCTCCCCAAACCAAGTCCTTCCAACTCCCAGTCCTCCCATTGCCCTCTTGGTACTGGCACCCCCCAGAAAAGACTACCACCCCCTCAAAAGGCAAGGGCCCCCTTCAAAAGGCTATATGAAGGGAAAAGCCATCCTCCCTGCAAATCAAAATCTAAAGACCCCTCTACCAAAGCCAAACCGAAGGGCCCCCCCTCCCAAACCCAAACCAAAGGACCCCCTCCCAAACCCAAACCCCCACCTCTGCCCCTCCCCCCTGAGGTGCCTGCATGCCCCATTGATGCCCCTGCCATGTGGAGGCCGCTTTACAGTCAGCAGTCAAGTTGGGCCCAGAGACTCTGCCCACTGTGACTGGGGCAATGGACACTTTTGGACTGACTAGTAGGCCTATGTTGTATATAGTTGATTTTAATGGAGGGATATTTATTTGAATATATCTGCACCAGTCACCCGTTGGTGTTGAGGTTAACAACCTTGTCCTGCCTTTCCTTCTAAATGTAAGTGTTGTATATGTGCAATTTGGTGAGTGTCTTCTGTGTCTGTGATGTGTTTGTGTAGCAGCATGAGTTGTGTGTGAGAGTTGTCCTATGGACTTGTCATGAGTGTTGCTGTGTGGCATTGTGTGGCAGTGGTGTGTGCATTGTGATGCATCTGCGATGTACTTTGTGTGTTGGGTGAACGTGGTGTGTGATGGGACGTTGTTTGGCAGTGTTTGTACTGGTTGTGTGCTGTTGTTATGTGTTGCTGGCAGTATGTGTTTTCCTGTGGAGGTGTGCATTGTGCCTCTCTGCCAATGCGTTTGTGTGGTTACGATGGTGTTGTGTTTGTGTGACTCTGTTGTGTTGTGTATGGCTGTGGCTGACAGTGACAGTGGTGTGTGTGTGTGCGGTGTGGTGTGTGTATGACACGTGTATGTTGGACGTGGTGTGTGTTTGTGTGTGTGTATGTATATGTGTTTGTGTGTTGGTACGGGTGTATGTTTGTGTGTGTGTGTGTGGGTGTATACTAATTGCCTTCTCTCCGGTGTGTGTACTTATGGGTGTTGTCTTCGTTGCTGGTTCTGGAGTTGTATGGCCAGCAAAAGCAGCGGGAAGACTTCCAGTTCTGGTTCCAGTGGCAGCTGCGGATGTGTCTGTGTTCCTGAAGGTGAATTTCTCCTGTTATGTTGCTCATTTCCAGCAGGCTTTTTGTGGCAGTGAGACCACCCAGGAAATCGTGGCGGTGTGCTGGGTTGTAATATGGGCGGCGGGAACATTGTTTCCACAGGCCTGGAGATGCCTACCGCAGCTATCCACTCGCACTGGCGGCACTGGAGGTGTTTTGCCTGTTTTCTGTTGGGAACACCGCCATGGTCATAATATGGAAGTCTTCTCCGCTGGCTTCTTGGTGGTGCAACCACCAGAAACCGTGGTGGTCCTCGGACCACCAAACTTGTAACAAGGGCCTTGGTGTTCATTAAGCAATTATTATTCAAAAGTTAATGGATCCAACATCAGTCATTTTCTGAATACTCTGTATCCGTGTTCAGTCCTGGAAGGATGATGAACATCATCAGTTTAGTAATTCCCACACCTAGATTTATATAGGGCTGTACATACAAGTTGTGTAAACTCACCTCAAACAGTTGCATGTATTGTAACCAATGTTTGATCTCCTTGCCCCCTTTGGTGTGTTCCTCCTTTTCTCCTGCATTCTATGTTCAATCCTGCTTCTTCTGTGCCAGACACACACCTTAAACAGCTACCTGCAACCAATGTGCCCTCTAAGTATTTTTCTTGGGTGGCAACTGAGCAATGTCTCGAGGCACCTTTTCTTAGATGTTTGCGCAAGAGAGCCATAACAAGTGATACAATGAGAGGAGGTGTGCTACCTCTTAGGGTGATTGAGAGGCAATAACTAATGTTAATTTTTCAAATAAGTGTGTGGAAAAAGTCCAATCTTTAAATGAGGGCGGAAAAAGCTGCATTTTAAGTATTATTGCAACCATATTGATTAAATAAACAAACTGTTTTATTGAAAGTTCCTTCACTAGTGGGGTTCATGAAATCATTCTGTGCTTCAAAATGCTGTGTTAGACCTCAGATCTGTTGCTTAAAAGATTCCCTGAAACACACTGCCGGCCCTGAAGGCACATCAGATTGCTGCTGTGGTTTCCCTGTGTACATCCGCAATTGTAAATGCTGTCACTGCTGTGCTTGTGAAGCTCGAGTTGCGTGTCTACTTCATGCAGTTATTATAGAGACCTGGGAGTGTGCTGTGGAGCTGGATCAAGTTAGTCTGTGCTTAGGTCCGCAGCTTCTGACCTAAGGTGTCAAAAGGTATTTTTGGACCTATGGCAAATGTCTCAAAGCTCCCAAACGTGTGCAATTAAATGTGTTTCCCAAATGGCTATGCTATAGCAGAGAATTGCCCCTGGATAGCCAAGTGCCCCGCACCCCCTCATTTGAAGGTGCTCCACTATTTAAGTTATTGGTCTTTCATCTTTCTGACTTTGCCCCGGCCATGTTCCCCACCCTAGATTCCCATTTATTCCACCACTTCATCTGGATCTGTCTGGACCATTAACCTAACCTAACCACTACCAATTCAATGACATATGTGAAAAAGATGTTAAACTTTAACCAGGAAGTACCACAAAACTGCCTAAATTTGTGAATGATGAACTGGTTGCTTCCCACGATGGAGGGATCCTGTTTGGGGCATTTTCTGATAGCAATAACTATTCCAAAAACACCCAACCAATTTGTGATGTTCCCTCAGGCCTAATCCTTTTTCTCTGCTTCCTAGCCTTGTCTTTCTTGCTACTTCAAAGTTTTTGTACTCCTCCACAATGCTCCAGCTGAGTAAAACTAAGCATGATTTCCCTCTTCTTTACTTTCTTCTTCAAATCCTTGGGGATGAGCCATGCCATGTCAGGTCTAGCATCTTCCCACAAGACCACTCGTCCTAGGAGTTCCTTCAATTTCAAGTGCAGAAGCAGAGGGAGGAATTTGGCGCAAAATATTTCTGGAGGTACTTTTTTTAAAACAAATTTTATGAGGCATTCTGGGTCACATTCCAGTCCATTGTCTTTCACCCACCATGCCACTAGAGGTATAGTTTGAGTCCTGGAGCATAGTGAAAAGCCAATGGTACGAAATGTGGCCCAAGAGATCACCAGTGACTGAGATTCAGGATAACTAGCGTTACCACCTTTGTTGCAATACTTCTGAATTGCAATACATATGCTTTTATGTAGTCACGTGCTCACTGTGTTCCAGTACTAAAGCTTTACTCTACTGACAAGGCCTAACTAAGTAGGCTGAAACCAATCTAGCATTGGTGATGTTCCCAAATGAAAAGGAACTGATCTGGCTGCTTGGGATGGGCTATTCTTATTGAAGTAGGAGAAAGACTGACAGAACGTCTGGCTTTGTATTGCTAAAGTGAACACCTCTTAACAGGGCACCAGCAAGTGAATGCCCCACAAAATTAACGTGATCTACCGATTGTGTAACTACTGGTCACTGAAGTCAGGGTAACATCGAAAAGAGGAATTGTTTTGGTACATATGCATGTTTTTTGTAAGATTTTAGTGCCATCAGTCATTTTTCATTTGTCTTCTCACCTGCTTATTTGCAGAATAAAAATAAACCTTCAGACTAAAAAAAGAGGACATCCAGCAAGTTACATTTACACCACAATATGTTTCTATATTTTCCATTGACAAAGATGCATGTTAATGGCTACAACCTGGCATGCTTAGTGTTTCTATTGTTTAAGTAGTTTAGAAAGGTGTACAACTATGGACCAATGTATTATTTTTTACATAATGCAGCAGAGCAACCAAAGTTGCTGTGGTGCAGGGTGTAAAAGGGACAGAGCAGACCAGTGCCATATTCATTAAGTTATGGTAGTGCTGCTCTTTCCAAGCTCTTTCACACACCTGCTGGCTGTCTAGCAGCACACACACCTTTGCACTGTGGTCACTGTTGTGAAGGTGTCTCTATGAGTCTAGCCTTGGTTTTGTACTGCAAGGGTACCTTTCCAGTGCAAAATACTATGTTTAGATTTACTTTCTAAACTTTTCCTACTTTGTATGTGTGCTGTACATTACAGCACACTTGCAAAGTTAGAAACATTTGGAGAAAAGAAACCTTTCCTCTTGCAATTAGCCTGCCTGAAAGAGGCACACTTTTTCTGAGCAAATGTTAGCAGATAGGGCTTTGAACCAAAAACCCACACGTGATTGTATGGGAATGCCCTTGTACCACTCACAGGGTGTCCCTTGACGCAAAGTAACGCTACTCTTTTCTGACCTGAATAGATGGGGATTTGACATCTGGACTGTTTCGGTCAGTCACACGCTCTGACAGCTCATGTCTTTCTATCACACATGATAAACATTTAAAATATTTGATCTGCATGTTAGACAATTTTACGTAAGATAGTAAATGCACACAAATAGCACAAGCTACTTAAATATCAAACCCAAATGCCATCTTCCAACTAAAACTTCTGCCACTAGCATTTGAAGCAAAATCTGCAGGCTAGGGGGGAGGCGTGTTAAGTTTACCCCTTGTTCGCCACGGACGTAATGGTTACGTCCGTGGCTGCGCCTCTCAGACACCACAGACGTAACCATTACGTCCGTGTTCTGGCCCTCGGGGCAATCGCTAGGGCTCCCCCCGAGGGCCGCCGCTCCACCCACCTAGGTCAGGGTTGGAAGGGGAATCGCTTCCCCTGCCACCGTCTGACCCCTCCCCACCCCCGTGGCGTCTGATGCCGTCAGCGTGCAATCACGCGCACTGACCTCATCAGAGGCCTGCCCCTCGGATCGGAAGAGAAATGCTTTTGCATTTCTCTTCCAATCACTGGAGGGTCAGAGAAAGGCATGAATCCTCTCCTTTCATGTCTTTCTCAGCAGAAATGCCCACTAGACAACACGGACATTATTTTTTAGGTAATTGAAGAGAGGAGAGCGGCCCCTTGGGCAAGGGGGCCCAATTTCTTTTAGGCCATTTCTGCCATGGGAGGGTGGGGGCAGAAAACCCCTAGACACCAGGTATGCATTTTTTTTTTGTTTATTGTTTTTTTTATGTGTGGGGAGCGACCCCTTAGGCAAGGGTCGCTACCGGGCGGCCTACTGTATTTTTAGGCCACTAGACACCAGGGATTTTTTTTTTAATCATGCTTAGGCATAAGGGGAACAGCCCCTTGGGCAAGGGCTGCTCCCGGATGGGGGGGGGGGGTGGGAGTATGGGGGGCAGATCAGCCTAATATAGTTAGAAAACCCCTAGACACCAGGGATATTTTTTTTTTTATATGTGGGGAGCGACCAGTTAGGCAAGGGTCGCTCCCGGGGGGGTCAAATTATTTTTAGGCCATTTCTGCCCCACCGGGGGCAGATCAGCCTAATATAATTAGGCCAATCTGCCCCCGGGGGGCAGAAACCTCTAGACACCAGGGATATATAGATATGTATGTGTATATATATATATATATATATATATATATATATATATATATATTTTTTTTTTTGGGTGTGTGTGTTTTTATGTATGGGGAGCGACCCCTTAGGCAAGGGTTGCTCCCCTGGGGGCAAATTGTATTTAGGGCATTTCTGCCCCCCTTGGGGGTAGTTCGACCTACTTTTGTTCGGCCAATCTGCCCCCAAGGGGGGAAGGAACTACTAGGCACCAGAGATTGGAGTGTATGTATGTGTGTGTTTTGTTTGGGGGGTGCAGCCCCTTGGGCAAGGGTCCCTCTCCATGGGGGCACATTACTGTTGGCCATATCTGCCCCCTTTGGGGCCAGATAGTCCTATTTTTGGAAGGCCCATCTGCCCCCTAGGGGGCAGAAAGCCCACCAGAGACCAGGGAAGATTTTGTCTTTCAAAATGAGAGGGTGGGTGTATGGCCATACCCCCTTCCCAAACAAATGGGGCCAAAGTTGTTCTGCCCACCAGTGGGTAGATTGGGCAATTAACCCTAATCCACATCCGGCGGGGGGGGGTCAGAAAGTCTACTAGATGCCAGGGAATTAAAAAAACAAAAAATAGTTGGGTGGTGGCTACCAACCAGCATGGGCCTGGTTATGCCCTCACCCCAACTGAAGGGGGTAACAGTCTTTCAGTTCTCCCCCCCACATTTTATCCCACAGCAAGCAACAGGACATTTGAATATTTTGTGTTTTGGTTTTACATTTGGGCCATTAGAGCTTGGCTAACTCTCAAAATCGTCCCACTTGGAATGGTGAGGGCTGCACTTTTTGGACGCTGTCATGTAGAAAAATCCTCAAGACCTAGACACATCTGAAAACGAAACATCTGGTTGATTCCAGGGTGGTGTGCTTCACATGCACCCCGCACCATTTTCTTACCCACAATGCCCTGCAAACTTCCAACTTTGCTGGAAATCACACATTTTTCCCACATTTTTGTGATGGAACATTCCGGAATCTGCAGGAATCCACAAAATTCCTACCACCTAACATTGTCTCATCTATACCAATAAAAATTCTGCTGCACTTGTCAGCTCAATTTTTTTTTTTTCAAACTGCCCTTTTGTACCCGCTTTGGTTCCCCCTCAATTTCGACATGTTTTTGGCTCTTCCCTGTCACAAGCACTTGGCCCGCCTACACAAGTGAGGTATCATTTCTACCTGGCGACTGAGGGGAACATTGGCTGGTAGGAAATTTGTCCTGGTGCGGTGATCCCACACAGAAATGTGGGGAAAATAAAAGAAAATTTAGATAAATTTGAGGTTTGCTGAGGTTTTTGGGTAAGAAAACATTGGGGGATCCAATCAAGTCACACCTCCCTGGACTACCTCAGGTGTCTAGTTTTCAGAAATGTCTGGGTTTGGTAGGTTTCCCTAGATGGCTGCTGAGCCCAGGCAACAAAACGCAGCTGCACCCCCACTCAAAAACATATAGTTTTGTATTTGATCATTTTGATGTGTCCAGATAGTGTTTTGGGGCATTTCCTGTCGCGAGCGCTAGGCCTACCCACACAAGTGTGGAACCATTTTTTATCGGGAGACTTGTGGGACCGCTGGGTGGAAGGAAATTTGTGGCTTCTCTCAGATTCCAGAACTTTCTGTCACCGAAATGTGAGGAAAAAGTGTTTTTTGGTCCAAATTTTGAGGTTTGCAAAGGATTCCGGGTAAAAGAGCCTGGTGAGAGCCCCAAAAGTCATCCCATCTTGGATTCCCCTAGGTGTCTGGTTTTCAAAAATGCGCAGGTTTGGTAGGTTTCCCTAGGTGCCGGTTGAGCTAGAGGCCAAAATCCACAGCTAGGCACTTTGTAAAAATCAGCGGTTTCCTTTGGGAAAATGTGATGTGTCGACGTTGTGTTTTGGGGCATTTCCTGTCGCAGGCGCTAGGCCTACCCACACAAGTGAGGTACCATTTTTATCGGGAGACTTTGGCGAACGCAGGGTGGAAGGAAATTTGTGGCTCCTCTCAGATTCCAGAACTTTCTGTCACCGAAATGTGACGAAAAAGTGTTTTTTGGGCCAAATTTTGAGGTTTGTAAAGGATTCTGGTGAGAGCCCCACAAGTCACCCCATCTTTGATTCCCCTAGGTGTCTAGTTTTCAAAAATGTGCAGATTTGGTAGGTTTCCCTAGGTGCCGGCTGAGCTAGAGGCCAAAATTTACAGCTAGGCACTTTGCAAAAAACACGTCAGACTTCAATGTAAAAATGTGATGTGTCTATGTTGCGTTTCCTATCGTGAGCATTAGGCCTACCCAAGCAAGAGAGGTACTATTTTTATTGGGAGAGTTGGGGGAACACAGAATATCAAAACAAGTGTTATTGTCCCTTATCTTTCTCAACATTTTTTCTTCCAAATGTAAGACAGTGTGTAAAAAAGACGTCTATTTGAGAAATGCCCTGTAATTCACATGCTAGTATGGGCACCCCGAAATTCAGAGATGTGCAAATAACCACTGCTTCTCACCACCGTATCTTATGCCTATGTTGGAAATACAAAGGTTTTCTTGATACCTATTTTTCCCTCTTTATATTTCAGCAAATGAATTGCTGTATACCCGGTATAGAATAAAAACCCATTGCAAGGTGCAGCTCATTTATTGGCTCTGGGTACATAGGGTTCTTGATGAACCTACAAGCCCTATATATCCCCGCAACCAGAAGAGTCCAGCAGACGTAACGGGTATATTGCTTTAAAAAAAATCTGACATCACAGGAAAAAGTTACAGAGTAAAACGTGGAGAAAAATGGCTGTTTTTTCACCTCAATTTCAATATTTTTTTATTTCAGATGGTATTTTCTGTAGGAAAACCTTGTAGGATCTACACAAATTTCCACTTTCTGAATTCAGAATTTTGTCTGCTTTTTAGAAATGTTTAGCTTTCTGGGATCCAGCATTCATTTCACAACCATTTCGGTCACCAACTGGAAGGAGTCAGAGCACAAAAAATAGTAAAAATGGGGTATGTCCCAGTAAAATGCCAAAATTGTGTTGCAAAATGTGGTTTTCTGATTCAAGTCTGCCTGTTCCTGAAAGCTGGGAAGATGGTGATTTTAGCACTGCAAACCTTTTGTTGATGCCATTTTCAGGGAAAAAAACATAATCCTTCTTCTGCAGCCCTTTTTCCCATTTGTTTTTTTTTTTTAAACGAAATTTTTGCTGTATTTTTGGGTAATTTCTTGGTCTCCTTCAGGGGAACCCACAAAGTCTGGGTACCTCTAGAATCCCTAGGATGTTGGAAAAAAGAACGCAAATTTGGCGTGGGTAGCTTATGTGGACAAAACGTTATGATGGCCTAAGCACGAACTGCCAAAATCACCCAAAAAAAGGCTTGGCACCTGAGGGGGAAAAGGCCTGGCAGCGACGGGGTTAACACTGAATGTCAACTGTCAATGTGACTATTAAAGGGTAGCTCTAGCTGTAAATTGCTTAAATTCAGCATATAAACTGTGGCACAAAAAAAGATTTAAAATTGGTAGTACAAGTTGAATGCTACATTAAAAAGAAGCTACAGTCTGTGCACTTAAACTTCTCCAATGTTCAGAAAACTGTCTATCGCCAACTCGAGTTAGAAGAGCAATAGACATGCCATTCTTGCAGCATATAACTACTTAAGGGAAATACAAATAATTATTCGTTATGATTTTTTGATATACATGCAGTAGGGGTGATTTTTATAAAGTTGTGAACTTTCTGCCCTTTCAGAAACAGTTTGCCTACTTGGCTCTGATCCCTTGCCTGTTGCTCAAACCCCTGTGGTTCATAAATTGCTCTCCAGGTACTTCTTGTTTGACAGCCTTTTCTCAAATGAGGTTTGAGACTGATCAAGGCCCTGCTAAAACAGAGGTCTACCTACTTGTCTCGTTTCTTCGGTTTTAATAGCTATTTATGAAGTATTTGACACTAGTTGCCTTGAAGGGCAGAAATCCTGCAGAGTGGAGAGAATCTGGTCCCAAAGGTTTGAGTAATAGATCTGCCTAGAAGGGTTGTAGTGCTGCTTTGATCTAAGCGCCTGCTTGTATCCACAGAGAGAGCTACACACCTTACTGTAGTGGCCTGATTTTAAAACCTGCTGCAGATGAGTGCTAGCATAATCCTGAACTACCAGCTGCTCTCTCTGTGCCCTCTGTGACTGTCATGGCTGGTGACTCAAAGCGCTGCAACAAATCCAGATTGTCGCACTGTCCGGCCATCTACTATACAGCTTGCCACCATTAACACTAGAGACCCGACCAGTCAAATCTGGGTTTATGCAAACTCACATCCTTCACACCAATGACGTACAGTAGCTGTGTGATGATGGGGGCAGGGGGCGACGCGGGGCTCAAAGTCAGCTCAGATCCATTGCACCTGCAGTCTAAGATGAATATGTACATTTGCCTGAGCATGCACAAGATATTTGCAGACGAATTGAGAGGAAAGTGTGCTGAACTGGAAAAATGAGTAATTGTTTTAATGGCATTATTAGAAGCTTGAAAAAAATCTGAGTTAATTGGGCCAAGGAGCCTTATTTAACCTGGAAAGTGAAACCTAATAACTGTGTGAACCTCTGGATGCACTTCCAAAGTATGACTTCGGAGTTGCAACCTGGAAGGTGGAAAGTGTGCTACGTGGAGTGAGTAAAATCTAAAAGAACCCAGAGTATTGTTAGTGTGCAAGCGCTCAAAGACAAAGAACCACTGTTCTTGTTCTTAGGCCTACATGAATTATATTACAAATGTATACATATCAAAACAGCAAAAGACCTACATTTACAACCATTTATAGGAATGAGAGTCGGCTGTTTGATCGTTACTGCCACCACATATAGTGTAGGTTCGTGGCAAGTCCGATGAATGAACAGAAGGATTTAACTGTAAATTTTAAAGTACAATACATTCTTGGTGGCAAAGTGTTAGCGCAGAATTGCTATCCAGATTGCCACTGGAGGACATGGAATTGAAAGTAGAAGAAATATAAAAGAATACAATGCTGTGGGAGTGAGGTTGGTAGGGGGTCAAATTAAATAGTGATGTGAACAAAGGTTGTGTGCTAAAGGGGGAAGCAGATTACGCCACAATGAGTAGGAATGTGTGGCAACATTCGGCTTCTCGGAAAGACAGCTGTAGAGATTTCAACAAATGGCAGTTTAGTGGGAAGGGGAAATAATTGATTTAACTAATGTCTGCAAGACAGAATTGTGAATGTGGTACACCAGGGCTACTTGTGTATTAATTTAAGAGAATCCCAAAAAAAAAGTTCCGTGGGACTGGTTTAGACGGCAACTTGAATGAAAAAACAAGGAGTGTATTCATTGCAATTGAAGTGACAAGCACTTGGTCATGGCTAGTCCTCCTGAGGAACCCATAGAGTGTCTGAGATGTGAACGGCAGAGGGTCGGAGTGGGTTTTTGGGTGCCTTTGCCATATTTTAACTGGGCAATTGACATACACATTGGTGATAAGTGACTACCTTCTCAAAATGGGTGGAGGTCAAATCAAATTATGAGTCTAATCTAAAGATATTTTTGCTACAGGCAAATTTTAAATATAATGTCCATCTATATTACATGTAACCACCATACTTTTCTTCCCATGGTAACTCTGCTCACTGCATTTGCTATTCTGTGCGCAGAGATAAGATGTGCACTGCCAACCACGGTGTCATTTTTTAAATCTAACTTGCACAGACGAAACCAAACACGTTGTTACTTTTGAAAAATCTTGTCAAGCTCATCTCTGCACTTGCTTGGGTGCTTTGGGGGAATTTGTTTATGCGATCAGTACTGCAAGACTCTGTGACAGAATATATGTTAGTGTCTTGACTTCGCTTTGAGATGTGTCTCTTTACCAGTGTAGTTTGACCCATTATTATTTTATTTTGAAATAAATACTTTTCAGATTCTACCTAAATGTGAGATGGAATTTTCTTCAACAAACAAGTGCCAAATATGTTGGGTTTTTTTTTTACTCACAGTGGTGACAATTCATACCTGGAACTATAAACACATTTAAGACTTGTGACACTGCACACTAATGTATGGCTTCATAATATTACAAAGTGGTGGAAAGATTCAACGAGGTGGTGGTGGAGTGTGTGCACAGCGCATATATGACTAAAGTCAGTATTGTAGATGTGGTCCGATAGATGCTGCGGTCTTACTGCACTGCTCCTCACATGGTCAGAGGTAAATTTGCTTTGGAGTTTATGCAGGATAGAGTGCTACTTCAGAATTGAGTCTTACATGGATGAGGTTGTTTGAAAAAAAGGAGAAGAGGTTGGTGCACTATGGGTGGAAGCAAAGGAATGTTCTCATGAGAAAGGTGTGAAAAATAGCTCACTACAAAGAAAAAAACATATTAGAGTTTTTCTTTTTATGATAGTGCATGCTTAGATTTGCATTGGAGACTATATGGGAAAAGAAAAGTTTGCTCATGCTTGGGTTCGTTTCCAGATACTAGAAGTGAAAGAAAATGTTTGTGAGGTGTGTGGCAATCGATGACATGTTTGCAGATAAGCAAAGAATAAAAGGAATAAGAAGATGAGTAATGATGTCAGAAAAATTCAATCAACATGTTAACAATATTAATGAGCCCTATAGTATTGCAAGATGAAGTGATTGGTCATCAAAGTTCACTTTACAAATGAGTGATTAAAGTTTTCTTCGTTTTGCTTAGACGTGTATGTGCCCTGGAGAGTTAATCTCCAGTTCCGTTATCGTTGCTGTTTTCCATATCTCACTGTATGGATCTTTACAATATGCGCCATGTGGTAATCCTAGCAGGAAAACAGTGTGGTGTTCTATTTGACTTTGTCAGGTGAGACAAGAGCCCTACCTAGCACGCTGCTGTTTAACTGATGGCTATCTCATGTAATAAACCAGAGGTCAAAGTGAATGGGATCAAAAGGGCATGGCGTGCCCATACTTTTTTGATTTATGAAACACCATTTCCCTACTTTTAGTAACAAGCATTTGCAATGCAATAGGCCTCGCATTTACAAGAGTTAGAGCTATTGCCGTTGTAAATGCATAATTGTATTTTTCTTGCCACAAAAATTGGTCAACTGTGCCGCATAATTTTGCCCTCGCTGCCACATAATTCCAGTGGCCCAGCATATGACTAAAGCACTTCTGTTTACTCTCTCTGTTCCACGATTTGAAGAAATTCCTATTTGTGTCTGTGTTGGTGTCAGTACTCTGTGTTCGGTAAAGGACAGAAGTCTTGTCCTTCATCTATGTTTATACACAAGGACATGGTTGTTGCTTGGCAGAATGTGGTGGAGAGCTTGTATCACTATTGGTAGTAAGGCAGAACTAATCTCAGCAGTTATGCCTACTCATGCCAGAGAAGCGAATAGGGCGTCCATCTTGGAATACACATACAAGTGCAGTTGGCATAGATCTGCGACAAAGCACACATTTGCAATACATTAATCAATTGTCCCTTTATTTCTTGAAAATGTTGTTTCACTTATTTATTGAAGTCCATTGTATTGGAATTACAAAACGTAATATGGGAAGGGTGGTTCTGAATCAATTGGAAGCAGAAAAACAGAAGACAACCCTTCGATGGAGATGAATAATGGCGCCTTGATCAGCGTGTACTCCCAATCAAAGCAAGGATGGAAGAAGTGCACCCTTGCTCTTCTTCCTAATATAAAGGACGCACATGCATGCTCGCGTACGCCTTGGGGCAAACACATTAATCAGGTGGCAGCTGGAAAAAGAGAGGGCTGATTTTGCGCACTCTTAGTGGAATACAGCCCTCCCAGCGGTGAAATCAAGTCATGTTGTAAGAACCAATAAATCAATAAGGAGATTGAAAAACATTACTCTATTATTGTGAGAAGAGTAGAATTAAAAAAGGAAAAGAAAATTAGTGAAATGAAAGGAGGATTTGAATCCTGGATTTGAGTGCCAAGAGGGCTCCCGTTTAAGCTACTGATTTCACCTAGCAGTTGCCAGTGGGGATATCTTTTTGGGATATGTATTAGAGAAACATAGGAAGGGGCATGGGCTGACTGCAAGGTGTCAGTAAACAGCCTAAGGCCTACCCGGGTTAAAAGTTACTTCAAACAAACATTAGAACATTCAGAGGTGTGGGGGAAACAAGAATGAAGGTGAGGGATTCAAACAATGTGTCATTGTGTGCGCCTTCAATAAAACCCGGGAGATCAGAGTGTAACATCATGGAGCGTGAAGGGAAGAGACAAAAGAAAAACGTAGCACGCCCACATTAAAGTATATGGCCGATCGTGCAATAATCCATGTAACAGGGTCAGTCTGCAATGTGTAACAAAATAGCCTCAAGGAGGGACAAATGTAAAACATTTACCTAGGAAATCAAGGGAATTTTAAAAGACAGGCCCAAGAACGAATTAAAGTGATTAGCAAGGTTAAAGGCCACAGAGTAGATTACAGCATGTCGGGAGAGCAGGGCGTGTGTACTGCTTGGCTCGACCTAAAAAGGCACCCTTTCCAGGACGGTTAATTCCATACTTTAAATGCTTCAACGGAAGTGTCATTCAGTGAGTCTCCAGTGCTTTGAGACTAACGCCAGGCACTGATCCTTCCTGCCAGTGAACCTGCTTGCCTGATAGAAATGCAAATGTGCACTATAAGTTAACCTGCAAATATAAAGGGTACTCTGCAAATGTAAAGGATGCTTGGGAGCCAGCACTGGCTTTAATTGATCGAATCACTAGAAGCTTTGTGATTTCAAATATTTATTATTTTTGAATGGTAGTGAAAAGAGTTAGACTGAGATGTGAAGTGTGCGTTAATAATTGTTATTGTATTTCAATAGCACTTCCTACCCCTGAAGGTGTTGCAGGGACAGTAATGTTAAAAAAACAGTATTACATACAGTCTGGGTATTAGTAAAATGTATATTTTGTAAGCAGTATTTTATCTCAAACCTTTTCGTGCATTTTGTAGCAGTCTTTCTTATACTGAATGTAATACAAGCTTAAAATAATAACTTACCTCTTCACAGTGCTTTCTGTCACAGGCTGTGACCTTGTAGCACTAAAAATGAACAGTTCAGTAATCAATTATTTCTACAGTCATCTATCTCTCTGTCTTGGTGTTGACTTGCCCGACTAACTGCACATGAAGATTCTGCTTCATTTAAAATGATTCTAAAACCGTAGCACTCTTGTTTAGCATGCAGTCGCTCTCTAACTAGGGATGTTCTCTACAAATACCTATACATTAACGTATTAACTTTATAAAGAGTTGTTAAGACATTGGAACCAAATACATTGAGTTAAATAACCAAACAACATCTAAAGATAACAGCGTAGAAGAGGACGCTAATGCAACAATTAATCTGTAATCAAAAGAAACCGCCCACAAATACCCTTGCTAGTGCATACTAAACGTTTTTATTTTTGAAAAAAACAAAATAATCTTCATAAGGCACCATAATTACTGCTCATTAATTATATATTGTCTGATTGCAGTCAACAAAAGATATGATATCATCTGTGCATTTGTTCATTTAAAAATCATTATTTTGCATATCGTTATGTAGGAGAATTAACATGTGAAAGAAACAAATCATACAATTTATTGTTGCACACACATTTTCGGTTCGCTTAAAAAAAATGAGATGTCATTCAGGGTTCTGGTACCCTTGTAAATTTGTCTCTTTAGAGTATTTCTCCACATTTCTGTCACCTTTGATGATGAACTTGAAATAAGTGACAGGAAGCCGTATTTTATCGTCATTGTAGTTTGTTAGGAGTAGGGCAAATATAATCAGACTGCACTGAGGCTGTTTGACTTTTGCACCATCATTTATATTCCCATGTTATATACATTGTTCTGCTAAACATGCAATTTTCCAATGCGATGTGCAACACGTCTGGGCTGACCAACAGATTGACCGGATTAGGATATCGGTTTAGCAATCGTTCAGCTAGTGAATGTTGTCTTTTCCACATGTGAGATACAGCAAATATCACTGTAAAATCGCTCCACGTCATCAATAAAAATTGGTACAAACTTAATTTAGTAAAGGGCACTCAGTAATCTAGGCTCAGGCCTGATAAAACAATTCTTGGAAACCAACAACAGGAAACTTATGCTGGTGACACTTCTGTAAAATCATTTGCAAATTACCTTTGACGGTTTTCACTGAGACAATAGTTTCTTTGTGTCGAGGTATCAACTTTCGGGATATCTCGTTCTGCCACTTTACAGGTGTGACCGTTACTGTTTAACTGTGGAACAAACGCCCAGTGCGCGAAGGGCTGACGAGAAGCCAGAGGACGGCTCTCACGGCTTCACAATCCTGTAAGGACAAAGGTAGCAAAGGCGTATAAAGGTCATACTACTGTCTTTCATGGGTGTGGCACTGATGTTGTTGTCTCAGTCCCAGGTGAAGTTCCGGGATGTACGCCACTAACATCCCGATTAGCCTACTTGCCTGTAAAGTAAAACGAGATCGCCCACACAAGTGCAGAACTCAGGAGCACTAAAGCTACATGTGCAATTTTATTCGACAACAGTCATTATAAGACGGCAAACTAAAACTGGTGAATTACAATTGCCAACATCATCTGACGAGTAACGTGTCAGGAATAAAGCATATACAGAAACACTCCATCCAGGCTGAGGTGGAATGGCGGCATTTTCGCGAGATGATATAGACGTCTGAAGAAACAAATCACCTGTGCAGGTTTCTTCGGAAATGTGCTCGTCACGCTCCGCTTTTGAGAAGCGTACCTTGAAATAAATGTCCATGCTCTAAAATGTCTGTTACGTTGTATACACACCCCCACCTTCATATTTGGTAATCTATAAAGAGTCAGTTTCCCTTTGGCGGATCTTCTTTCCAGGAAGATGATGTACATAAAAAAGCAATGACAACAAACGAAATAGAAAATCAGTGCTAGGAATGTCTCTGAATCATTTGTCCAGACAGTAAGAAAGTTAAAACGTAGGCTTGTTCAAGTACTCTTCCATTGTCTAAAAAACACAACAAACAAAAACAATTATTGCAAACTTCAGATCTGTTAAACTCAAGAGCATGATTGCAAAGTTTTTTTGTTAAGAGAACACACAAAATTTATATAAAAAATAAACACAAATGGCAAGATAGGAAAATACAGAAGCACACATTTATTGCGTGGCGCAAACTGATGCCACACAAAGCTCTACAAAGGTCATAAAGGTACTATTGTCACCACCTTCCAGCTGACTGAAAAAAGGGACCCAGCAAATTACAAGATTAAGTATGTATGATGCACCAAACTTTCAAGCAATCAGATCTGAAACTGTGCAACTTCAGTCTGCGTTACAGGTCTTGAGCCAACAATGTTATTGGTAACACTTAAGAAGATGGGTTATAATATGATTTACTGGCAAGGTATGGACACCTACAGATGAAACATACGTGATATCAAGTCATAACTATTCGCCTTTTGTGAGTTACCACTCCATTCCCAAGATACCTTGATGTAAATGGAAATGTCCTCATAATTTATATTATTGTGAATTTTATTATTAAAAATTACAATTACAGTAAATGTGATTATCTAAATTGATAATAGTAATTATGATTATACTAAGTACACAAAGTAAAATTTATATATTTTTTAATTTATTTATTTTTCCAGATCTGGGGTTGAATGATCGTGCAGCATCACGAAGAAGATTGAAACAAGTACATCAAGTCCCTCTGATACCCAGTGTAAAAATTAATTTATGATGAAACATCCAACATGGAGCCACGCTGAGAAGCCTGCAGGATTACTCAACATGGAAATCTTTGTTAGAGACAGCTCAAGTGAGGAATCACAACCCACTGTTAGACCTTGTAAGAAATGCGGACAGCAACACAGTTACCCAAGAATTTTACCACAAAAACTGCAGCAGCCTGTTTACTATAAAGAGAGGTTTACAGACTATTAAGTGAAAAGCTGAAACAAGCGTCAGTGATGATGCTGGAATGAGTGAGTGCACGAGTAAACACCTAAATAGAAGAAAATCATTAAAGTCAAAAGTGTATGCTGAAGAATGTATATGTTGTGGAAAGATAAAATGCTACAAGGGAACATCAACACGTGAGAAATTAATCAATGCCACGGAGCTTAAAGCTGAAAATAGGCTTGGAGTGTGTGCATTCATTATTTGCGATTCAAAGATCTTAGCAGTCTGTAGTAGTGACATAGTGGCTGCAAAATCCCATTATCATGTGTTATAGGCACTATACAATGGTTAAAGCAAAGGAAAAATTTCAGGCATCTTGCATTCAAACTGATCATCACTATAAAAATATGAGAGATGAAGCATGTGAGGAACTATTTCAATACATTAGAACTGCGACTATTCCTATCAAAGAGGTCATACGTGTGACAACTCTCAATGAAAGCCTTGAAACCTGCATTCCGTGCAGAGGAATACAGGGAGTAGAAAAATCAACCAAGAAGCATTTTAGAGGAAAATGGGACTCAAAGTTCGGCAAAAGCCTTCACGTACTCCCAGACAACCAAAGAAAATAATTGGCCCAACCTGATAGTGTCATACTAGAGGACATTGTAAGAGAAGAGAGTTTGAAAAGAGAATGATCAGTTTTAAAGGTTAAGGCAACAGACATGAAAAGATTATTGATCAAACATCACCGCACATAAGAACAATGATTAAAACAAACTTGACATCAACCCACAGCCATATCATCCATCAGACTTTGATAAAGATTCATTTACAGTGCCTGATTACCTGAAACGGTTCCTATTAGGACTTCTGACTGGAGATCCAGAAAACACAAAGCCGTCCAAAAGGGTTGGCTCACTTATGCAATCATTTGGTCAGGACATTATATATGCAGTCACAAATGGGTAGCAGAAACTCCCCAAGCAATTGTTGCTCCATACACCGTAAAACGCTGACAAATAATGTTGAAATCATTCACAATCTAAACAAACTTGGTAAAGGGATTACATACTCACAACTGGAAGAAAAATATACCGTCTTGCGTTTTCAGAAACTTGGTGCTACCTTAAATGAACAAACTGTTCTTCCAGCCAACATTCAGCCTCATTTCTTCACTAACTTAGCATGGGATGAAATCGATAGGCTGGAAGAGACTCTTAATGATAAGGGGACAACTCACTGAGTCTAAAGTATAGCTGTACAGCCCAAGGCATTTGGATCACAACCTTTGAAAGCTGCTCTCCCATGCACAGAGAAACAAAAGCAAAGAACACTGACCACCACAAATACTGAAGAATTGCTCATGCATTTTTCTGGTGAATGATCTGGGCCTCAGCCATTGATGACAAATACCAAAGTCATGCCGGAAAGTGTTGCTCAATTGAAGCTTGGACAAAATAAGAACATAATCTGGGTTGTTACAAGCCAAGAAGCGAGCCTCGCACAGATAATACCAAGTTGGACAGGATTTAATATCAGTACTAGAGACCTAGTTAGTATATCACAGGATGCCATTGGCTACTTGACCACCATTAATACCCCTGCAATTGAGTTGATAACTTGGAACCAATATGAACTGGTGGAAGCAGCTGTATAATAATACAAGTTGGATTAGTATACAATTTTATTTGCTGTTGAGATATTTATTATATGTAAGTTATTGTATTCTTATTTTTTGTTCATTTACAGCAGTTTCATATACTTTGGCTGACGTAAATATTGACATAGGTACTGTAATTAGCTCTGCAATTTTGCTCAGTGGAAAATGCTTCACTATTATTGTTTCAGCCTACTTGCATTGTATTTTAACGTTTCAAAATTTTAGACACAATCAATCTGTACTTTTATGGAATACTGCTGAATAAAGAATTTTGACTGACTGAGTTGACAACTATTTCTGCAATTTTTAAACAGTCATAGCTGATAAAGTAATTGCTGCATTTGCAAAAATTTTACTGGTCATAGATCAAGCTCTCTATGCAAAAGCAACTGAGATCACATGGAAGTATAAAGCAACGTACCAATAGAATCTTTATTCAAATGGCACCTTTCACACCATTTGCAATGTCATGGCCATTCTTGGAAAACACTTTCAAGACGCTGGCCTTCACAACCTTTGCATTGAAGCAGACATGATTGCAGAAGGATCAATAACATCAAAACTAGAAGGTTGTAAATACAATCGTGGGGTTCCAGTATACAAGTGCATGTATAATGCTATGTCAAGGCTGGTTTGGTTGCAATTTATCCCCTTAGTGGAGAAGAATTACAAATACAACCTTCAGGTAGTCTACTCCTCTAATGAGGATAATTGTTATCAACTTTGCAAAAGAACGATGCCAACAGAGATTAGACTACCTCTTGAAGAATGCTGCCTTTCCTGAATTAAAACAGCTTTGGGATGTCATCCTCGTCATGACAATGGAGAGCTCTCTAAATTTTGAATGCTGTATGTGGATATTGTCAAAAATGTCTTGCTGGCTCTGCTGCGTACTGCTTGAGAAGGAAATTGGCATTTTCATATTACTGTCATACACTCTATGATCCCATGGTATTTTGCGTATGACAGGATGAACTATGCTACATCCCTTCCTGTATAGTATGCCAAAATGACATTACTTGCAGTGAAACATCCAGATATACACCACAACTTCATCAACAGATGGTCTTCAGTTCACCTGATGTTAATCCGTTTGGAAGAATTCCAGTCGATCAAGCAATAGAGGTAGCAGTCAACAAAGACACAGACTCAGGGTGGTACAACAAGGTTGAACCTCAAGGCAGGTGCTGTGAAAAGATATATGATGGCTGAATACAGAAGTGCCTTTTTGGGCCAGATAAGGGAAATGGTTTGTAACAACAGATCAGCTCTTACTCACGCAGACCTACATTAGTCACAAATTGAAAAAGATAAAAATACTGTTACAAGATCTGTTAGTCTGGTTCAAAGCAGGATAAACCCATTTGTTGGGCCACATGATCTCCGTCTCTCCATGGCAAAAAGGCACCTCAAGACATAGTATCTGACATAATGAAGGCTTCAAACTTGAGTGACTTGAGAATAATCCACCTATTAAGAAGTTTCATTACCCAATGAAAATGAACAAACTAAAAACCTTCACTAACATGTCCGAGAAGAAGGCAGTGAACAGCAATGACAGGACAATCATCATGAAAGCAGAGAAAGCACTCTTTGGTTGAATCATTGTGACTGTACAGAATCGGAACCTTCAAATGGTGGATGTACTCCAGAAGGTTTGTTGAGAAAGACAAAGTTGTTTTACCAACATAGTTTCAGAAAAACTTTACTCCTGCCGAGGAAATACCTGGAAATTCAGCCACACTGTTTGATGGTATGGTTCTTGTTCAGAGAGTAAAAGGAGAGGAAACAAACTTTAGTGAGTTGGCTATGTCTGTCTTGTCTATGGATTTGTGGGAAGGAAACAGGAGTCAAAGAATCAATGCTGTGTTTGGCACGGACAATGATATGTCTATTAAGAACAGCAAAAGGACGATCAGAGAGGAAGAACTTGGGCAACAGCTCCAAAGCATTTCACCTTCCCAGATTGTCAGACAGTGGAGAAAATTTCTACGCCAAGCAAGGATTAAAACAACTCTCATCGCATTCCTAGTTGACGACTGGAGGAAACCAGAGTATTTTGTGAAAATTAAGAATGAAACACTGTTCTTAAACTGTGAAGATAAATGTTACAAAATTACATCTGAAGGGAGCCAGAAAGTGCCAGATCTCAACAGTACCCACAAAGAAGCAGATGGTCCTTTGTTGCTGCAAGCTTCACACGCTGCTCATGAGGGTGACCATGATAAACTGAGAAAACACCGATGTGTTTATTATGTGTTTGGGATTCCATAACAGAATCATGGCTCAATTGTTTCTGAAATGTGGTACTAAAATATGCATGCGAGTCCTCAATATTGGGGAAAATAGCTTCAGTTCTTGGTGAAAATGTGTGTCGAGCTATGATAGGTCTCTATACGTTTACCAGATGTGACACAGTAAGTGCAACTGCGGGAAAAGAAAAAGTAAGTGCATTCAAACTCCTGTCTGCCAACAGACATACACAGGAAACATTTTCACAGTTCGGGGACAAATGGGATCTCTCTGAAGAACTAATGGACAAACTGGAGAAATTCTTGTTTTTGCTGTATGCACCAAAATCTTCGGTGTATCATGACATAAATTACCTATGTCAGATGTGTCAATTATTATTTGAAATTTTAAGTGAAAATGAAGCATATAGGGGGTTATTACAACTTTGGAGGAGGTGTTAATCCGTCCCAAAAGTAACGGTAAAGTGACGGATATACCACCAGCCGTATTACGAGTCCATTATATCCTATGGAACTCGTAATACGGCTGGTGGTATATCCGTCACATTTGGGACGGATTAACGCCTCCTCCAAAGTTGTAATAACCCCCAAAATCTATAACAATAGATGAGGAGTACAATGAAGTTTTATTGCAATTTTGAGGTTTATATTGTTATTATACAATTAATAACCATAAATATTTTTCAATTACATTGAATTTTACGAATCTGGTGTAAGTAATGTATTTTTCCACAAATTATGAATTTGTATGCCATTTATAAAAAATATGAAAAACATTATTTTTTTCTGGGGATGGTTGCTATTCCAATAATATCAGACAAAAGGCAAAGAGTGATGACTTGCTATCACATATTTTCCATCTCTAGGCATCCAAACCTTGCAAAAAAATATTGTTAGAGCCTATCCCTTCCCGGGTGGTACCAATGGCCTAAATTTGGGGTCCTGGCTCACGGCCTCTTAGCTATAAAAGAGCCAAGAGAGGCACACTCGGATTTTTAGAGCAGTGTCGTCTTGTGGATTTTTTGGGCCAAGGACAAGACATACTTTAGGGTCCTCTCTCGGCAACAACTTTGAATTTTCTTACCCATTTTCTGCTAACCGAAAACTGCATGATGTCAAATAAACATATTTTGCAAAAAACAGTTGAAATTTGACTTTCCTGGGGCACCAAACTCATTAAGATGACAATGGGCAATGAAAGGCAGTTTGAGAGGTAGAGGTAGACATAAAAATGGAAAGAGATCGAGATATAGACAACCACACACGGTGAGCTAAAGGGAGACAAAATATATTTTTCCAATGGCCCTCTGGAAGCTGGGGCACTCAGCAATTGCCCACTTTGCCAGTCCCTTTAATCATCTATGATTAAGAGTTTAATTGAGTGCAAACCAAGCAAACATGGGTCTCAGAATCCATAAAGAGCACAACAATTCCATGTTCTTGAACAATCAGACAAGCACTAAAATATATTTCTGAAGTCAGGCAGAACGACTCTACAGGTTTGACGGAAATTGCACAAGCCTTTCATACTTACAAGTTTTAGACCAATAGTTTACACCTTACTGATTAAGTCATGCAACAATCTTAAATCAGTTAGGTTTTTACTTTTGCAACCCAAACATATACATAAAAACTTTCACATACAGTGCAAGCTAATCTAAAGCTTGCACAGTTCTTGCTCTTTTAACTAAAATCAGGCATCTGAAAAATACAGACTTTGTAAAAAATCTTATGGTGAATGCAAAACGTCCTTAGGCCGAAGCAGATTTAAACATACTCATCTGTGGGAATGTTTAAATACCATCTACAATTTCATCACTCGGATTTATTTTTTTGAATCAAAGACTATCTCCTCACCTCAATTGTTCGGTTTTGTTAAAGATAGCATTAGCTGTCTGGAAAAACTTGTATCCCTATTCACATTGGCATTCCTGTGTTTTTATTGTATGCCACTGACTTGAAAGGCTGTCTATCTAAGTCACACCGTTTCATGGATGGTAACCTTCTCCCATTTGGTTCCTTATTCGGTTTTGGTGATGGGCCATCAAGAAATGCTTTGAGGGTATGTTGGTGAGCCTGACTTCAATTTACCCTTCTATCCAATTCAAGCACTAATCATCACAGCTGGGGCCAGCTATGAGCAGAGTGGCACTGGAGAATACAACTGCCAGTTGCTCAGGACCAGGCTAAAACTGGCCTTCCCAACCCTTTAGGTTTCCAAAGGCCCTGTACAGTTTGTTGTAGGACATCTCACCCCAGTCTAAAGAAATATACACCAGCACCTCTCTGCCACCAGTGATGTAGTCTAAAATTTAGCAGTGCCCCTCATGTCACAAAAGTCATTAATATGTGACAGTTTATGCCTCATGTTAATCAAAGCACTAATAATTTGAATGTAGAAGTTGCACAGACATGCTATTTACGTCCTTTGGCGCCAAGGACGTAATGGTTACGTCCGGTTATGCAGCGCTGGGGTGCCACGGATGTAACCATTATCTCCTGGTACCGGCCCACAGGAGAGCGCTAGCACTCCCCCCGTGAGCCTCCCACCCCTTTCTCCTGGGCAGGGATGGAAGGGGAATCGCTTCCCCTTCCACCCCCAGCCCACCCGACCCCTTCAGTGACGTCTGATGATGTCAGCACGCAATTGCGCGCTGACCTCATCAGAGGTCGCCCCCATCGCGCTGGAAGCTCAGCTTCCAGCAAGATCGGAAGAGAAATGCTTGCACTTCTCTTCCGATCGGGGGTGGGGGAGATTAGAGAGGCATCAAAGGAAAGGAAAGGCTTTTCCTTTTCTTTGATGTCTTTCTGAGCATTTCTTCAGCACGATCGTAAAGCGATCCTGCTGCAGCAATGCCCACCAGACACCAGGGAGATTAAAAAAAAAGAAAAAAAAGAATAATATATATATATATATATATATATATATATATATATACACACACACACACACACACACACACACACACACACATATATAAATTATGTATATATATATATATGTGTATAAATAATGAAGGAGAGCGACCCCTTGGGCAAGGGTCGCTCCCCTGGAGGGCATTTTTTAAGGCCTTTTATTCCCTACTTTAACTAAACCCATCGGCCCCCAAGGGGGGCTGAAACCTCTGGACCCCAGGGATTATTTACTTTTTTTTTTTTTTTTCCTTTTTTCCAGAGGGGAGCAGTCCCTTAAGCAAGGGTCGCTCCCCTGGGGGCCAAATTTATTTTAGGCCATTTCTGGCCCATTGGCGGCAGATCAGCCTATCTTTCTTGGGTCAATCTGCCCCCAAGGGGGGCAGAAACCACTAGACAGCAGGGATTTATTTTTGAGCCAATTTCATGCAATAGGAGCAACCCCTTAGGCAAGGGACGCTCCCCTGGGGGGAAAAGTTATTTTAGGCCATTTCTGCCCCACTTGGGGGCAGACCGGCCTATTTCTATTAGGCCCATCTGCCCCCAAGGGGGTCAGAAACCACATAGGCACCAGGGATTGGTGTGTGTGTGTGTTTTGTTTGGGGGGGGGTAGCCCCTTGGGCAAGGGCCGCTCCCCATTGGGGCACATTACTGTTGGTCATTTCTGCCCTCCTTGGGGGCAGATCAACCTAGTTTTGGAAGGCTCATGGCAGAAAGCCCACTAGACACCAGGGAAGAATTTGTTTAAAAAAAAAAAAAAGAGGGTGGGGTTTAGCCATATCCCCACCCCAAATAAATAGGGACAAAGTTGTTCTGCCTACCGGTGGGCAGATGGCAAATTACTCCGATCCGCTCCCGGGGGGGGCAGAAAGTCTACCAAATGCCAGGGAATTAAAAAAAAATGGTGGGGTGGTGGCTACCAACCAGTGTGGGCAAGGAAGAGGACCTTTGATTATGTTGGGTTCTTGCTTTACATTTGGGCTATGAGAGCTTGGCTAACTCTCAAAATCATCCCACTTGGAATGGTGAGGGCTGCAATTTTTGGACTTTGGGACGCTGCCATCTAGAAAAATCATTTTCTTACCCACAATGCCCTAAAAAACCTTCAACTTTGCTGGAAATCACACATTTTCCTCACATTTTGGAGATGGAACCTTCCGGAATCTGCAGGAATCCACCAAATTCCTACCATCCAGCATTGTTGCATCTAAACCGATAAAAATTCTCCCCCACTCGTCAGCCTAAAAACATTTTTTTCAAACTGCTCTTTTGGACCCACTTTGGTTCCCCCTCAATTTCGACATGTTTTTGGCTCTTCGCTATCACAGGCACTTGGCCCACCAACATAAGTGAGTGAGATAACAATTTTTATCAGGAGACTCAGGGAAACGTTGGGTGGTAGGAAATTTGGGCTGGTGCGGTGATCCCACACAGAAATGTGGGAAAATGTGATTGTTTAGCTAAATTTGAGCTTTGCTGATGATGCTGGGTAAGAAAACACTGGGGTCACACCTCCCAGGACTCCCAAGGGTGTCTAGTTTTCAGAAGTGACTGGATTTGTTAGGTTAGATGGTCGCTGAGCCTAGGACTAAAAACAGGTTGTTTTGTAATTGATAATTTTGATGTGTCCACATAGTGTTTTGGGGCATTTCCCATTGCGGGCACTAGCCCTGCCCACACAAGTGATGTACCATTTTTATCGGGAGACATGGGGGAACATAGAATAGAAGAACACATGTTATTTTCCCTTGCCTTTCTCTACATTTTTTCCTTCCAAATGTAAGACAATGTGTAAAAATGAAGTCTATTTGAGAAATTCCTTCTAATTCACATGCTAGTATGGGGACCCCAGAATTCAGAGATGTGCAAATAACCACTGCAAATAACCACTGCTTCTAAACACCTTATCATGTGCCCATTTTGGAAATATAAAAGTTTCCTTGATACCTATTTTTCACTCTTGATATTTCACCAAATGAATTGCTGTATACAATCAAAACCCATTGCAAGGTGCAGCTCATTTATTGGCTCTGGGTACCTAGGGTTCTTGATGAACCCTCTTTATTCTGCAACTAGGAGTCCAGCAAACGTAACAGTATATTGCTTTAAAAAATCTGCCATAGCTGGAAAAAGTTATAGAAGAAAACATGGACAGAAATGGCTCTTTTTTCACCTCAATTTCAATTTTTTTTTTCTTTTAGCAGTTACTTCCTGTAGAAAAACCTTGAAGGATCCACACAAATGACCCCTTGCTGAATTCAGATTTTGTCTACTTTTCAGAAATGTTTATCTGTCTGGGATCCAGCATTGGTTTCACACCCATTTCTGTCACTTACTGGGAGGAGGCTGAAAGCACAAAAAGTAGTAAAAATGAGGTATGTCCCAATAAAATGCCAAAATTGTGTTGAAAAATGTGGTTTCTGATTCCTAAAAGCTGGGAAGATGGTGATTTTAGCACCGCAAACCCTATGTTGATGCCATTTCCAGGGGAAAAAAACATATGCTTTCCTTCTGCAGCACTTTTTCTCATGTATTTTTTAAAAAACTAATTTTTAGCTGTATTTTGACTAATTTCTTTGTCTCCTCCTGGGGAACCCACAAACTCTGGGTACCTCTAGAATCCCTAGGATGTTGGAAAGAAAAGACACAAATTTCGCATTGGTAGCTTATATGGACAAAAGGTATGAAGGCCTAAACGCAAACTACCCCAAATAGCCAAATAAAAAGCTTGGCACAGGAGGGAGAAAGTCCTGGCAGCAAACGGGTTAAATGTGCATTTGCTTACACTGTACAGTTCGACATAGGTGGTATGTGAATTAAATTAGACGCTAGAAGGACTAAACTGATATTATAATGTAATTTACACTCTAGACTCATGGAATGTATTTAAACAATATTTAATTTGTAATGATTATTTAATTATATATATGTGAAAAAAACGAAAGAAATGTATTTCCCTGTTATAGTAAATGAAATGCATTAGCATTAACAAAGTTTTCCCATATAAAATGAAATGTAAATTGCATATTAATGAAGTATTATTAATGCAGAGTTCATAAGTTGCATATTGAATGTTTTATTTAAACATATTAATTATATGTATTGCTGTAATTTTCTTGTGTTAGCCTAAGTGAGGCCTTCAAAGCTTGTATTTTAGGACTGTGCAGGAAATGTTTTTCATTCTTTAACATGAGCTTTCTTTCAGACTTCGTTCCCATGAGGAGACTAGCTAGGTGACAGGCCTTACTGTTTAGACAGAGAGAAAGCGTAAGAGATTGCTTGAATTCTGAAAATTTTGAAGAGATGGATTACCAAATTGTACAAATGTTTCAAACTTGTGTGGAAAGTCACACAGATGGAAAATGTTCTCAAATGATACTTGGGAAAATTCACCTATGTTGCAGAATGGAGTCTTGTGATCAATTTCTTTTCGATGATGACTCTTCAATGTAACGTGGACAGATATCTTTGGCGAATCAGAATGCTCTATGAATTTTAATATGTTGATGACGCCTTGAATAGGTATCTTCCTTTTTGACTCTGTCCCTTTGAGATGCTCTTTTGAGATTTAGAAACATTTTCTATCCCTTTCAGAAGTCTCTCGTTTGAGCTACTAACATGCAAACACTTTCCCTTTTTATCCATCTTTTGTCCACCTTAGCTAGTAGCTTGCAGTCTGAGATTATCTTTTTCCAAATAATTTTTTGTCCTTTTTGTGCTTTTTGTCTTTTGCTGGCATGTGTTCCACCCCACAGATGTATTTCCCTGATTTGGCCAACTATAGGGTTTTACATGTGCCCAACTAAATTATGACTAATAATTTGAATTGACTGATGACTGCTAATTCAGATCAACGCTTAATTTCTGTATCAGAGATATTCTTGCTTATGATATATATTGTCTTTCATGAATGGTTACTATTCCTAATGTTAGTTCACCTGAATTTGTGTCGCCTTGGGCAACCCTTGGGGATTATGTACCTCTATAATCTGGTCTTGCGAACTGTCTACAGGACTTTGAGCTTCGGTTTGCAATAAATCCCTTAACTCTATTTTTTATTGGACTTTTCTTTCTGTGGTCATATTGGTCATTGTGTGGAACTTAACTGGTTTTGTATTGAAATTTTGCTAATGGTTCTGCCACACCATACGCTTGGTCCAAAGATTCATCAATCTCGAAGGGCACGGATTCCTGCGAAGGATGATAATGCTCCAGCACCAGTCATCTGACCTTAGGTAGCTGGGCCAGAATAAAGGATGTGGGCACTTGCTCCCTGAAACACTTTTAGCACTCTGCTTTGGCAATAACGGACTGATATTTTCCAACTAACTGAAAACACTTGAACATTTTCTTCTCAAACACATAAGCAAACCTGCACAGAACCTTGGTCTATCGGGAACCCACACAGCCTGTCACTCCCAAACCAATGTATCTTTAAAGCAGAATTTCCAGGGTCCCTATCAATGCAAATAACTATTAAGACAGTGCACACCTGTCTTCAGATCACATGCTCATATGTTCTCAAAGGGATATTGGGATGTCACTGAACTGAACAATGTAACCTAATGAATGATGTACGTCTGATACAATGTGCACCCTATCCTAACCCAGGAAAGCCATAAGCATAAATGTGCTATTTCCTCTATCAAATGTGTTTGTTGCACCGAAGAAAACAGTTAATGATTTCCAATTCAAGGTGTGGCCTAAAATAAGGATGCACTCAAGGAATTTGAACGCTTATATTTTTGGTGAAGAACCTTATATTGTGGTTAAACAATAGTAATAAAGAAGTTTAAATCACATCCATACATTTAATAGGTTACACCTCCAAATACGATTAATTTGCAAATGAAATTGTATTTTAAGTTTCCTCCTCCACACTCACTACACGCTGCCCATCAAACTAGGCCCCCACATCCATATGTGGAATAAACTATTTCAGACACTTACATGACTGTAATGGCTTTCTGCAGTATGATACTACTTATTATATTAGCGCAAATGTTGTTATTTCTCTCGAAAGCAAAATAGGGTTACAAATTAGATATTGAACTAAACTGAAGCACAGTTTCTGGCATTGTTCTAAGGGACCGCATAACTTTCCTTAACTACCAGTGTCTGTCCTGAACGAACAGAACGACTGTGCACGATCCAGTTACATAAAGTCAATACTGAGTTGTTTTAGTCCCCTTTATTGTATAAAACCATTAATTGCCTTGTGAGGTTCAGAGCTTATCTTCTGGAAGCAAAGACTGGGGAATTATGTTTTCATTTCTAAATGTCTCCATCATACAGAACTGGGAAAACTTTATAAGCATATTGTTTCACAATAGTTCTGTTCTCTATTTCTGTCTGCAGGTTGCTAATGGGCATGTTCGTTATTCTTCGTGCCTAGAGGCTGATTCCGGATGGAGTACATAGACACCGAAAAGCATCACCTATTTATTACAAAAGAGATGCATTTGTTATTCTTCAAGTGGCACCAACAGTGGCTGTGCACCTAAATATGATTTTCGCCTAGAAGTCTTTCCACAATCCAGTCAATGTCGTACCAATGACAATTCTGAAGCTATTTGGTTTTTCATCTAAACATGTTCTTAGTCTATAATGTGACTTATTTACCCTAACGAGTGTTTTCATATTGTTGTAAATGTAATTTTGCTCCTAAATGTGAATTTTGCTCCTAAAAGTGTTCCATACAACTGCTGATATAAGACAATGGATAACCTTACAAATTAGTGATTTCGAACGTAAATGGCATTTATTCTCAGAAAGGTTTTTGACACACACATGCTGCATTCACACCTCAATGTTCTGTCACCAAAATGTGAAGTCAATGATTTAACTGCTATTATGCCAAATGTCACATCTTACTACTGCATTTTCACTCTTACGAAACTAACACAAAGAAAGAACTTCCTAACACATCCGACTACAGGATGTATTTATCAAATCAACTAAGATCATATTCCCTCCCCTCCGGGCCTACCCAAACCTACCCTAAAATTCTGTAGAACACCAATCTCTTGAAGCCAGCCCTTAGTCCTCAATAGTTGACAAATGGCAAAGTCTGAGGATGGACTGTATTGAAACTGGCTTTCTCTTGTATTTCTAAAGGCATACACACCTTCTGGGCACATTCTTTAAGATTTTTCTTCTTGGCCTCAAGCACCAGAAACATCCCTTGTGGGAAAAAAAACTAAATACATAAATGTGTTGCACATCATCCTGAACCAAAATCGTAAGTTCTTGGAACTATCCTTAAATCTGACCCGCCATATTTCACCATATTGTTTGATAGTCTGAAGAACATAAAAGCTTTTTACATTGCTAAGGAGGTTTACAAGTATACTGTGCTTACCATTTATACTAACTGGAACACTAATAGCTCAACCTCCTCCACTATCACTATCCATTATCACATGCGCACTCAGATACAATCCATGATAATGTCAGCATAAATCAAGGTCGTCAGGATCAAGACTTGGAACTAAGTTATTCTTAAACTGACACAAACCGAAATGCTGTCAAGCACCAGACCTACAGACTTCCACTGCCCACCATACCCTAATACAGATTCCATTGATCGGCTAAATCCCCGGTCCAGTTTAGTTGCAATAATACAAAAGCATAAAAAACAACTCTTCACATAAGGACTCTACCATCCGTAGGTTTAATTCACATAGGTGGCAAGATTACTTTATTTTCCATTATGGCCACTTTCTACTGACAGAGCACAAATGAAATATCCACTCCCTAAAATGAACTCTAAGATATATTATTACCACAGTAAAGACACAATTCTTAGGGGTTGCTTCACGCACCAGATTGCACAGCAAAGGAGACACTGCGTACTATTCATGGGTGGGCTTCCCTGGGTGCCCAAGTACAGAAGGCAGCTTAGAGCACTCAAAAGGACGTGGTCAGATGACTTGATGAGAGATCTCCCATAGAGTATTTGAGCCCCGCAAGTGAACAAAATGATTTATTGACACGAATGCCACCCAAGCCCAAGGGGGGGCCTGGTTACTGCTGCCAAAGCATGAAACTCAATAGAGGAGGCCCTAGCTAGGATGGCTCAGAATCTAAATCTGAATCAGGAGCTGGTTGTGGCTGAGATTACACCTCCATCAATCATGGACATCAAGAACCTGATACTGGAAGGTAATAAAGCATTACACAAAACAAATGATGGGGTAGCCATCTCAGTAGCGCTGCTATGCCAAGACATGGAAAAAATGAAGAAACTCGTTAAGGATCTGGGCACAAGAGCTGTCAGTGCAGAGAAAAAGTTTGGGATTCATACCAGCCAGTTGACAGACCAGGAAAAACACCTACAATCACAGAAAGCCAAGTTGATGGACTTGCAGGACAGATCACGGTGCGATAATACACGCATATTGGGTCTTCCGGAGGGGAGAGAATTCACGCCGGTGTACCAATTTCAGGAGAACTAGTTGCCAACAGTGAGAGGAAAAGGGGGATTGTAAGTTGACACAGCACAGAAGAACTCTGTGGGGGAAACCCAAGTCAGGCGCCTACTATGCATGCTTATTGCAACATTACCAAGATACAAGGACAAGATTAACATTCTAGCAGTGGCTCGGTAACATGGGTGTGTGAAATTCAATGGGAACTGTATTTCTTTCTATCCTGACTATGGGGTGACACAAAAGAAAAGGAGACAGTTTGCAGAGGAGAAAGGGAAACTAAAGGAACGTGGGGCACACGCATTGTTACACCCTGCACGACTCCGAGTGGATTTCTACAGAAAGAAAAGTTTTTGACCATGCTGAGGATGCATGACAGCAAATGACCAGCAGAATGAAGCAAGCCTCAGACACACAAGTTCTTGGGTTGTGGGGTGCATCTCATTGGACTCAGTATAAAATGTAAGACAGAAGTAGTGAGGGAATTATACAGTCACAATGATACCTTCCAAAATGTATACAGAACAAGTGGTAAGACTACTGGGACTCCACATGCCTGTTGTACACAGAAGCTATGCACTAAGAGGACTAAATGGGAATGTTGTTTAAGGGGGGGAGGTAACAACATTACATGTCGATTGTGGAGGCCTGGCTGGGGTGGGGTGGGGTGGGTCACATGGGTGGAGGATTTAGATGATAATAGGGAGTTATTGCTATGTTTGAGAGAGCGAGGTTTGGTCCACACACAACACAATAAGGCAGCAGAGCAAATGGTTTGTGAAATAGGAACAATACATGCACTGACAAAATGGGAGTGATGGGAAGATCCTCGAATGTCAAGGGAACACAAAATCCTATCAAACAAAGGATATGGTCCTATATTAGTAAGCATCAGACACGAATAGTAATGCTACAGGAGACACATCTATGTCCGCAGGAACATGAGAAGATAAAGGACAAATGGGGAGGCAGGCTGTGGTATGCCAGCTTCACCACATGGGCACGAGGGGTACTACTGTGGTTGGATGCAAGTGTGCAGCTTAAGGTGGAGAGTGAGCTAAAAGCTGTTGATGGCAGATATATTGGAGCGGTGGGGGACATCTGCGGCAAACACACACTACTTTTAAACACATATGCACATAACATCGATACACCAGATTTCTTTGAGGGATTTCTTAACACATTTCACACATTATTATAAATAATAAATAAATCCAGAATTTGTAAAGTGCAGCAAATGACTCATGAGGGTATCAAGGCACTGAACTGTAGGCACGGAGAGATTAAGTGATTTGCCCAGAATCACAGGATGTTGAGCAGACACGGAGACTCGAACCTGGTTCCCTCAGCTCCTAAGTCATCAGCTCAGGCCGGTACACCACATCCTCTCTACTATCATTTGGATGGGCGATTATAGCTGTGTATTAGAGCTCTAGGCAGTTCTAAGTCCACCACTACGCAGGTCATATAGAGTGTTACTAGAAGGCATGGACAACTTAATAGAACTATGGAGGGCACAACATGGCCAAGAGAGGGACTTTCTTTCTTCTATTGTGGAGAAAGGCCCATGAGGTCAGGAGAAGAAAGAATAACCCCTCACTTGACCATGTTGTGCCCTCTATAGTTCTATCAAGTTAAGAGCGTCCATGCCTTCTAGTATCGCTGTTGATGACCTTCCTAGTAGCATAGTGGCAGACTTAGAACAGTTTAGACCTCTAATACGCACTTTCAATTGCCGATCCAAATGATAGACAAGAGGATTTACTGACATCTCTTAAGCTATTTGTATACAAGGGGCTGAGGTTCCTGATGCCCTTAATGGGTCATATCGCAATTAGCAAAATGATCATGCTACCTTGAGTACTATAGGTACTGCAACACATGCAGATGCGCAAACCAGAATCTTGCTTGCACAAACTGGATGAATTGCTTTCAATGCTCTACTGGGGGATAGGAAGGGCACAGATACATTTGGAAGTACTGAAAATACCATGGGATAGTGGAGGGTTACAGACACCAATTTTCAAGACCTCTTATTATGCAGCTCATATTCAGCATACAGTTTGTGGATTCAGGAGGGGGCACTGATCCAGTGACAGGGAGTTTTGCAAGTTTGGTACAACCACCAACATTATTGGGATTGTCCTTAGTCCCTTACAAGAAATGGGCAGCTGTATCATTACAGGTTAAGACCCTACTAGTTATATGGGGACAAGAAACTGAAAGAGAAGGGGACAAGTACATGTATATGCAGCAGCTGGCTCCCTGGTGCTCTGGGATTGGCCTAATGATGCCAACTTTCCTGAGACAGAGGTGGGAGTGACACCCCACATGACATAAAAGACCTGTTTGAATATGGTTCAATGGTGGCTTTGCAGATTTTTGCGATAAATGTGGGGTAGCTGGTGGATGCTTCCTGGTATATGCTGGTTTGGCGGCGGCTGCCAGCAAGGCTTTGGCAGGGTTTCCATGAGAACCAGAAACACGAGTTAAACCAGACCCTCCCCGACATAGGCGGTGAGGGCTAACTCATCACTCAACGTTCCTCATTGTTGATACCACACACACATTTCAGTATAACTACACCTATGACACCCTGGGAAAGGGATATGAGCATGGAGATAAGGGAAGGGAACTAGACATCTATATTGGGTACCTGCAGAAGCGTTACACGTAATGCAAGATTGAAATGTATACATTATACATGTGTACATAGGGATTACATCACACCACACTGGCTACCCAGACTAGACTCCTCCAGATTAGAACAGTGCCCAAATAACAGATGGAACCTATATTCACATGTGTTGGAGATGTCAGTGCTTTCTGGGATGCAAGCGCTTTTTGGGCTGAAGTAATTCAGACTTTAGAAATACTAACCGAATTGCAGATGTAGCCAATGATACAGATGTGCTTACTTGGACTAATCTCCCATAATAAACACGCTAAATATGGATCTGGGCCTCACTGTGGAAAAGAAGTGTATAGCACTAAGAGGGATGTCCAAACAACTGCCCACACAAAAGCAATGATATGGGAATTTGCAAGGAGGGTACAAGCTAAAAGTGGCGTATGCCACAGATTGGTTCACAGTGGAGGGGAAAGGATGGAATGGGACTTAGTAGAAGCACGGATACAACATGAAATGGGAGATCCTGAACCGGGGCAAGATATAATATGATATGTCAGTGATGCTGATCTGTTGTAATTTGATGCAATAGCACCTATTATGCTGTTTATGTGATATCAATGTTATGTATGGATTTATTTTTATTTGCACATGGTGTGACTCACATCTGTCTCCTTGTGTAGGGGGTGGGGAGGTGGGATGAGACAAGTTAATGATTTGTAATGTTATTTTGTTTTTAAAAATCAATACTTTTTTTAAGCAAAAAATAAATAGCATTCAAAATGTACGGCTTCTGATCCAAATGAAAGTAAATCACCTTCATGAGCGACTGCACAGTCCGCAAATCCTACTTTCCATTTATCTCTGCAACAAGCTCGAATACTACTTCAACCCAGATTTCACCACACATTCTATTATCACATTCTCCAGAGCTAGGATGTCCTCCACATAACAAAAGATCAATCTGATGAAGCAACTTCAGAAGATTATGCCCAAACAATTGCAAAACAATCACAAGCTCTCACGAGCAGTGACATATTTCCTACACATCACATCACTCCTAGTTTCTGAACTTAGTTTTCAGTCTAAACCAACTTCTGTGCTTACCCAAGACTGTGACCTCAATTCTCCTGCACTCATGGAATCTTAGATCTGAATATTCTACATACAACTATCTCACCACAGGGACAAAACATCCTCCAAATCTGTAGAACAGACAAAAACAGTGTGGGACGTGGTTATGCACAAGGAGTTCCTTTAATGCAAAAATGATTGACTCCTCCTTGCTCCAGTGCCTCATTGTGGATACAAAAATGACACTTGAACTACTTAGGGTGGAAATCTTGTACTGCCCACCTAGCAGCAAAATGGTTTTGCTGATGGTTTTCTCGATTATGCCACTGGTCAACTCACTTCAAGTTGTGCTGGATTTTCCTGAAAGATTTCAATCTCCACTAACAAAAAGATAAAGGCCCCCACACATCCCTTCCCAAATCCTTTCCAACTGGAAACACTAACTAGTCTCTAAATTGCATCTTCATTATCAACAATAAGACTCCACCTCATCCCGATTTTCATAAAGAACACCACTCACAAACCTCAAATCCTCTCAAATCAGACCAGTCATACAACTTCGTATATCCTTTCAAAATCCAGATTTAAACCATCCCCATAATAAAACCACTGAGGGAATGGGTAGCCTTTATTGACTTCAAACACAATGACAAACCCATTGGTGAAGCCAAAAGATTTAGCTTAACTGTGCTACTGCATACACATACAAGCAGGCTCAAATGTGTATACTGCTTGCATCATACTTCTGCATAAACCAAAACTCAAATCAACGGTACATAATCTCTTGTGGCCAGATCAAAGGTCAATTTAAGGCAAAAGTGGTCCACAATGGGGAAGTATAGCCCTTGACTTCTGCGACTATCGTTTTTTAAGAAACCCTTCTCACAAACGAGGATTACTTGTACATTCAATGTAATTTATGCATATTTTAACAAATCAATCTCAAAATCACTTAACAGCTAATATTGTAAAAAGTTGCTCCTTTGTGGTGACCGTACAGTGCAGAGTGACAAGGTGAGTAAAAAGCACTGGTGCTATAGACAATAATATTTACTTGTGACTGAAAGGGATGGTATGATGTTTTCAGAGATACTGGCGCTCCAGTTTGAATCAGATACGGGCAGGTACTCGGCATAATCAATAGTGGTCCTGTTTTCCTGTGATGATATTGGGTTGAAAAATGTATTGACTGGAATTTTTACATATTCTTGAAGTATCCAATGGTAATAATGGAAAGATTATTATAACATCCTCTGGTGTCTCATTTAACCCCTTGGGTGCCTGGGTGCCTGGGACGTCCTGGGCAGCACTGCTTGGGTGACCAGCACATAACCATTACATCCTGCACCCGGCCCTCGGGGGAAGTGCTAGCATTCCCCCCCCCCCCCCCAAGGGCCTACATCCCTTTCCACTCCCTCCCCCGCGCTGTTTGGAGATCCATGCAAGCCACACCTCCCTGGATTCTTTCGGGTGTCTAGTTTTCAAAACTGTCTGGGTTTGGTAGGTTTCCCTAGATGGCCACCGCACCTGGGACCAAAAAGACCCCACAGGTGTCGCCCCCTGCAAAAACAGGTAGTTTTGTAATAGATCATTTTGATGTGTCCACATTGTGTTTTGGGGCATTTCATGGTGCTTGCACTAGGCCTACCCACAGAAGTGAAGTACCATTTTTAGTGGAAGACCTGGGGGAATGCTGGGTGGAAGGAAGTTTGTGGCTTCCCCCAGATTCCAGAATTCTCCATCACTGTAATGTGACGAAAAAGTGTTTTTTTGTGCCCAGTGTTGAGGTTTGCAAAGGATTCTGGGTAACAGAACCTGGTGAGAGCCCCACAAGTCACCCCATTCTGAATTCCCCTAGTTGTCTAGTTCTCAGAAATGTTCAGGTTTGCTGGGTTTTTCTAGGTGCTGGCTGAGCTAGAGGTCAAAATCCACAGCTAGGCACTTTGCAAATAACTGGTCAATTTTCTTTGGGAAAATGTGATGTGTCCACTTTGTGTTTTGGGGCATTTTCTGTCACAGGCACTAGGCTTACCTACACAAGTGAGGTACCATTTTTATCTGGAGACTTGGGGGAACACTGGGTAAAAGGAAGTTTGTGGCTCCACTTGGATTTCATAACTTTTCACCACCGAAATGTGAGGAAAAAGTGGTTTTTGTTGCCATATTTTTGTTATTGCCCCTTATCTTTCTCTACTTTTATTCCTTCTAAATGTAAGTATGTAAAAAAGACGTCTGTTTGAGAAATACCCTGTAATTTAATGCTAGTATGAGGACCCCGATATTCAGAGATGTGCAAATAAACACTGCTTCTCAACACCTTATCTTGTGCCCATTTTTTAAATAGAAAGGTTTCCTTGGTACCTATTTTTGACTCTCTATATTTTACCAAATAAATTGCTGGATACCCAGTATACATTGAAAACTCATTGCAAGGTGCAGCTCATTTATTGGCTCTGGGTAGCTAGGGTTCTTGATGAACCTACAAGCCCTATACATCCTCGCAACCAGAAGAGACCAGCAGACATAACAGTTTTGGTTTTGAAAATCTGACATGGCAGGAAAAAGTTACAGAGTAAAACCTGGAGTGAAATGGCTGTGTTTTCACCTCAATTTCAATTTTCTTTTTTATTTCAGCTGTTCTGTTCTGTAGGAAAACCTTGTAGGATCTACAGAAATGACCCATTGCTGGATTCAGAATTTTGTCTACTTTTCAGGATTGTTTTGGCTGTCCGTGCTCCACCATTGGTTTGACACTCATTTCTGTCACGAACTGGAAGGCGGCTAAAAGTACAAAAAATAGCAAAAGTGGGATATGTTCCAGTAAAATGTCACAATTGTGTTGAAAAATTTGGTTTTCTGATTAAAGTCTACATGTTCCTGAAAGCTGGGAAGATGGTGATTGTAGCACAGCAAACCCTTTGTTGATGCCATTTTCAGGGGAAAACTTTTTTACTTCTTCAGCCCTTTTTTCTGTTTTTTGCACGTAAACCCTTTAGCTGTATGTTGGCTAATGTCCTAGTCTCCTCCAGGGGGACCCACACACTCTGGGTACATCTAGAATCCTTGGGATGTTGGGAAAAAAAGGACTTACATTTGGCGTGGGTAGCTTATGTGGATAAAAAGGTATGAGGGCCTAGGTGCAAACTGCCCCAAATAGCCAAAAAAAGGCCTAACATCTGAGGAGAAAATGGCTTCGCAGTGAAGGGGTTAAATTTGCTGTCCTGATGATGACCCTGTTTTGATTAACCTGGCATTTGGGGTCACAACGTCAAAAACATTTCCAATGTAGAATGTTTTTCCGTTTGAATGTGGATTCTGATACTCAAGAAGCGAGTATCTCTGGAAACATCATACCATCCCTTTCAGTCACATGTATATATTATTGTGTATAGCACCAGTTTACTTTCTACTCACCTTGTCACTCTGCATTGCGCCTTCACCACACAGGAGCACCTTCTTACAGTATTAGCTGTTGAGTGATTTTGAGACTGATCTGTTAAAATATGAAAAAATACATTGAATGTACAAATAATCCTCATTTGTGAGAAGGATTCCTTAAAAGCTATTGCCGCTGAAGTCAAGGGCTATACTTCCCCCTTGGGGACCACTTGTGCCTTAAATTCACAGTATACCCAGGTTACTGGGTTACGGGTTATCACCCCTTTTTCTAAAAAATAATATACAGATCAAATGTCAGGCATCTGGTATCTGAAACGCCGGAACCTCGATCAACGCTAAAGCAAGATTGGAGCTAAATGTCTTCAGAATAAATGATCAAACAAGCAGGAGGTTGTGGCCTGGGAGAAGGCTTTTGTGCAACTGTGTTTGACCCCAAAGATGGTCTTAAAAGTACACTTACCTAGTTTACCTGCATAGAACATATGGACTGTGCATGTGTACAGACAGGCATAAAGAAACAGCTGTAAGCAGCTGGCTAATAGGTACTAGGAGAGTCCAATGCAATCACGTGAAGAAGATGGACATCATGGAGAAAACATAAGTTGCAAACACATTCTTGTATCATGAGACCACAAAATGATGGCTATGAGTATTGTGGGAGTGAGTTTCCACACAGGAGTAATATTTTGAGTAATGTAATATTTGTGTGACGTACTATGAACAGCAAGCTGAAAATTAGCCAGACTAAGGTAACCACCCTTCTGATGAACTCAGTATGAGCTTGCCAAGTGGAGTACTACTGTAAAAGGCAGCACGAGCTGTTTTAAGGATTCGCTATAATGAAACAGTAACTTAATGGTACAGTTTCTCTCAAGGCCATATATAATGAAGGCGATGCTGATATTATTTTGTCTTGCAACATTATGACTTCCTTTTGCAGAAAAGGCGCATCCTGGTAGTCATTCATTACAGTTAAGTGCTATCTACTCGAATGTTACACGAGAACAGATCTTAAGACTGACACATCACAAAGCAATATCTGAAAGTAACTTTTTAGTTGGGGGTTGCGCAAAAACTTTCTTAAGTGTTAGAGGTTAGGCAGGTACATCTAATTAGCTTTGTAGTCCTGGTGGGCTTTCCAGCACTCTTCTGTTTTCTTACTTGACCCAGTATGGATACTTTTTTTTATACTTGATAAAGTCCTAATGTGGAGCAAAATAGAGAAAAGTGCCCGTCCAAAATATAATCCCCCTTCCTATTAACAACTTTTTTAGGCCATTTATTTTTACACATAGATGCCATGTACCCCACAGTTTTAGAAGTGGGAAAGAAAAAAATAATTGTACTTTTTTTTTTTTTAACCTGGCACCACCTATTTTCATGGATACTGCATCCATCACTCAGGCTGCTCTCTTTAAATTTGTGCTAATGCTAGAATTGATCTTGCCGTGGAAGACTCCAGCCCTGTTTAGAGACGACTCCTTTTATTTGAACAGTTTTACTATGTTTGGTCACTGCTCTACTGAAATCTCGGTCTCTTCTCTAAATACAGCCGCTGATGCAGCTGCAGACTCGTAGGTCCTGCTGACTGCCCTAGCCTTCAGACACAAAGTACTTCTTAACCTTTCTTCTGAATTCCAGGGTATTTGTAATGGCTCTTATTTTTACCAGAAGGGAGTTCTACAGTTTGGCAGCATGTACGGAGAAAGCACTGCCACAGAACTGATTTCTTCTTATAAAGTGGAATTATTAAATCACAGAGATAGCCCAGATTGCAAGTTCCTACACTGGAATAATTTTCAACTGCAGAGACGGCAAAATTTCCCATTCATCACCTTGCTGAACGACACACTGGAATAGCACATTTTCTTAGCCTTTTTTATGTATCCCGAATGTCAAATGTCAAATTCAGTTCATTGTTTCACTTATTTATAACCTTAAAAAATATATACAACCATTCGAATTTCATAAATATATTTCACTATAATTAAAAATATACACATTGTAGCTATCAAGACGGCAATACTTAAAATAAAGGAGGAGAGTTAAAAGGTTGCTTCCAAACGACTCATTAAAGCAATAATATGTCCTGAGCGCAGCTAGTCTAAATTGCTTATGCAACGAACAGCTGGAACATCAAATTCACTTAAAGTGATTCTAAAGTTTATAGCCATCTATTGGCCGACTGGCATGAGGAACTTGTGCAATTTGTGACAATTATATCAATTTTACTTAAAAATTGTTAAAATTTCAGATTACATGACTGAGCTAAAGCTCTTATGCGGCCACGAACAATATTAACATTGCTTCAATTTGTTCTTAAAACTGAGGCAAAGCAATTATTCACCATAATACTGATGCCAAAACCTAGCAACTTTTCAATTTAGCCACCGGCAGCAGGTATACCTAATAACATACCTTAACTCAAGTGCAAAAGTACTTGTGCAATCAACTGTGGCAATGTCAAATTTATTTTAAAATAAATATAAACTGTACAGTTTTTTTTCATCCGATAATGCCAGCTAACCTAAAATGCTCATGCAACCTCCAACATAAATATTCTTTTACTTAGATTTTCACTAAGCAGCTATTTTACAATAGAGCTAGAACCATAAATTTCACAAATGTACAATTTAACTGCAGATCTTGTGGATTAAGACAGGCTACTATGGCTGCTCTACTCGTCAGAATGACCCAGTCATTAAAGCTCCTTTTCCAAGGTTTCTGTGGAAGCTCGTGCAAGCAGGGGCAGATGCAAATTATATGAATTAGGTCTTCCTTACACCAACAAAAATGTCGGCACAACACCGAGGCTGGATTCCTCCACACTGGTATATTTGCCATTGTTGGTATATTACCCAGGTGCATCATCATTAAGCTGCATTTCATTTGTGCTGGAAATGGAACAGAAAGGTAAGGGACGGGAACCATTTAATTATAGTATTTTATGAGCATCCATGCATGGAAGCGGGCACTGAACTTAATTTAGCCCCCAGTATACAACAGAAGTTTAGTTGCCTTTTTTACGCCCTTTTTGAATGACTCATACAAAGGCCCGGCATCCCACAACTCTTGCAGATGCAATCAACTGACCGGGGACCACAAATATTTGTTATAAACACAGTATTTAATACATCAACAGTACAACTAATTCTGTACCACGTCTTGATCGCTGTAGCTTTCAAAGTTAAATCTTGTTGAGTTAGCCCAAATTCTAGATGGAGCTGAGTCGGAGAAGTAGATCGCGGTAAGCTGAACACACGCCTGAAAACATTAAGCTGAATTTTGTCTATTAGTGTTGCTAGCAAGCCATTCGTTACCACGCTGGCAGCAGTTTTTAAGAAACCACTGATAATGGATGAAATGATGGGCCATCTAGCTGTTTGGCCAAGGTGGAAAAAGCATGAATTAAAGTCGCAGCCTTCTTCCCAATTTACTGTTTGTGCTGCACAGAAGAGCCATGGGATCCAAGTACATGCCCTGATATTTGTAATATGTCACTGATTCCAGCGATATGTTATTGAAGGCCAAACTAACAGAAGACCACCGTCAGAGGACAATTAACATTATTTTGGATTTTGCCACATTGATCTCCTGATGGTTAGAGTTTACTTAATTAGCTAGTAAATTCAAAGATCGTTGCAAGCCCACCTTCGTATGACTAAACAAAACTAGGTAATCCGCATATAAAAGAGGGGTAAGGAGGAGAGATCTCAGACATGGTGGATGAGCGGTTACTTCATCCAAGGAAGGGTTAAGGCCCCCCTTAAAAAGATTAAATAAATGTGGGCGAGCACACAACCTTGTTCAAGACCAGAATACGTGGGGATTTTCCTCAAGAATCTTGTGTCATCTCCAATTTTTACTTGCACCCACGTATCTGAGTATAGTAAAATTATGGCCTTTAACAATGGATCTGGAAAGGCCCAAAGCTCTAACTTGCTCCAGAGTAACTGTCTGTTGACCCGGTCAAAAGCGCTTTAAAGTCAATGAAACCAAGTCATAGCTTCATATTCTGCTTCTTATTTTGCTCTGCAAAAAAGGCGGTCACTAGTATGTTTGTTATGGTGCCCACTCCTTTCCTGAAGCCTGTTTGACTAAGGGGGAGCTATGTTATTGTTGTTGGACGAAGCTGTTAAATCCGCAAGAATCAAAAAGGCAAAATGTTTTGCCTCTACATCAAGTAGGGCTATGAGCCTGTAATTAGCTGGATTGGCCCAGTCCACTCCCTTGTGTATTGGATTGATTATAGAGCCTCGCCAACTATCAGGAACACCACCACTCAGTCTGATTTCCTGATATAAAGATCTTAACACTCCTGACCAAACATCTGGTTCCTCTTTAAAGATTACTTGTGATAAAGCGTTGGGCCAGGGGTCCCATCACAGCGGGCCTTTCTAAGGACCTTATAAATTGCAGCAGATGTAGGATTGCCATCTTCGGCGGATAGGTCTTGAATCCTTTTTTTCAGAGCTATTAACAGCTTCTTTGCTGGAGTACTGTAATCAATGATTTGGGGGTTCTTCAAAAAGGCTTTAGCAAGGCAATTCACCCAATCATTCTCCATAATCTTTGAATTATTAAGAAGATTTCCTATAAAATGCAACTGAATAACTATTTCCCAGAGTTGTCTGGGATTCTTCTGCTTTGCACGATATATATATATATATATATATAGATTTATATATATATATTTTAACAGAAGAGATCCTTTGCTTCTTTTTTATACTTTTGGACTTGCTTTTTATAGTACTTTTTAGCATTCTTTAAGAGCTTCCAAAGAGAACAATTGCCTGTGCAAGCTTTCAAACGCCTCACCAGTCTCTTCTGTTACTTCTTAAGCAGGCTACATGATTTTGAGAGACAAACTGAGCCAATAAGACCAGAGAGAGTTGAAGGCCAGTGTGTAGTTGTCTTGGAGTAAATATATCACAGTTTCTTTCCAAAATGCTCCCCGGTTTCTACTAAGTAAGTATTGGTATTTAAACTCTGTCATTATCCATTTGGCAGTTGATGCTATTTCCACTATCGTATCAGATGACCACTTCAGTTGCTTTAGAATTGTTGATTCAATGATCTCCACTTGTGAAGGACCTTGATTATGATGTGGTGGAAAAGAACCCAAAGATAATATTTGGCATTAATGATCACTGGATGTACTTTATTTTATCGCAAATTGCTTAACTAAAGGGATGAAAGAAAAGGGACTATTGTATAGTTAATAATAGATTGTGATTTGGAACTGTAATATGTGTAGTTCGGTGGTGGGTCTCCTGGATATCCCCCATTTAAGACATGCATTCTTAAGAGTCCAATGATGTAACTAAATGCTCACCTTGTCTATCACAACATTTACCACTCATATACACCCGAGGTGGAACATTCCAGCATGAATTATCAATATTGAGTAATTCATCATCATCTACAACATGAATTAAATTTGTGTTGAAATCACCTGTGAATATTATATCCCAGTCAGGAAAGAGTTGCCGATAGTCAGTAATAGTTGCCAATAACTTTTCTATTGCAGCCTTCTTTCTGGAAGCAGCAGGGTGAATGTAGAGATTGACCAGCAATGGTGGTCTGTCTCGCCAAGCCCAGTTACTAAATTTTATAATCTGAAAATCTGGGTCCACTGCAGTAGCTCTTCCGTGACTACATTTAGATGTAATAAAAAGTACACCGCCAACCCCTGCTCGGTCTCCTGAGTTGCTTATGCTTGACCAGCTTTGTGTAATAAGACGCAAAACCAACTAGTGGAAGATCATATTGAGACCAGGTTTCCTGAAGGGCGATTACATCCATCTGTTTCCAGCTTTTAGGAGGGATACCATTTTGCAGCAAAGATTTTGCACCAGAATTATTCCAAGACAAATGTTGCAGGGATTCCTGCTCTGGACATGTGTCATTTGACACCTCTATTCATGCATCATAAGGGGCATTTAGGGCCTGAGGAAGCTAGACCCATCGACAGTCTGTAGGCGTCGAATAAGTTGATTTGGCATTTTGATCTATTAATTGTTTGGCAGAACTACTTTTTGCACCCCTTAAAACAGATTCAACTAATTTGGCTGACAATGTTTTTGTAATCTAAAGCGGGAGGGGGTACCTTGATCGTTTAGGGTCTGGCCAATGTATGATTTGTACACTCTGCTGTGCCTGAAAAGACAATTTGTCAAGAGAGTGTTTTGATTTCTGCCATGCCTGTTGAAGTGCTGTGATTTGTCCTTTTATGTTTTTTAAGTCATCATTCATGCAAGGAGCTTTCCTTTTTCCTTCAGGGCTATTTAAGAGTAGTTTATTAATATTATGTCAAATTCTGATGTCATCCGGTCTAATAACTTATTTTATTGTTTGGAATAAGCAAAACACTGAGAACTAGGAATCCCAAGATATTTCAGTCTGTATTTGGTTGCCCAAGGAGGTGCCCAAGGAGGTGGGCTAGCAGAGGGTATTGAAGGGATCCGGTGCAGGATGGGAGTGAGGTGGTGATTGTACCAGGTGACAGAGGAGTGTCTGTTGCAGAATACGGGGTTTAATGTATCTTCTGCTATGTGGGTCAGTCCAGAGACAATGTGGACTAAGTTGCGGTAGGCAAAACTGATGGACTGGCATTAGGTTGAGTTTGTCCAACCAAACATTTAGACACATAGGTAGAAGTGTCTGATGGATAGATCTGCTATTGCATCTAAGGAGGAGTCTGGAACAGCTTTGTTACTGGGTGAACGGTTGAATAGTGGAAGGAAGTTATACCGTTAGGAAAAATATATATATTTTTTAAAATAGGAAAATTTGCCGGAAAAGAATAACCTGAAGACTGATTTGGAGTTGAGAGAATAGTCAAAATCTGTTTGCATGATTCATTTTTTTTTTTTAGAATTAGTTGTTGAAACCTCTGACCGCAAGTAAAACGTCTGGAACCGTACAAATGCTGTAACAGAAACAAATCTTAATATTTAGGAGGTGATATAACAGGCTGCAGAAAAACATCAGCTGTTACTCCTACCCAATTGAATACCAAGAGTCTGGTTTTACAAGGATGAACGAACAAATGCAACTGTTGGGATTCAAACTTGTAATGTACTAATATATAGTTACTAAAATAATCGTTTACTTCTTTCGGCCTTAAAAAAGTTAATAGCTCTTAGAGCAAGATCGAAATTAATTTTAGGTGATGTTCTTAGTCATTTGTATGGGTGAATATGTATGCGGTCATCACATTAATTGATTAGAAGTGATTCAAACTTAACAAGCGGTGCGCTGAGTTCCAGTAGTTCAAAGGGGTTGGGGGGAAGAGATGTGGGGCATAACTGCAGTTGAAACAGTAAACAGCAACTGGATCTAAGAAACAGTCATATTTCAACATCTTTGGAGTTATTTCACAGGGCAGGCCAAAACCTATTTGCAAAGTAGTCAGATATAAAAATGCAAACAACAGAAAAGATGGCTAAAGTGTTAAGAGTGGATGAGATATGCACTGAAGCAAAGCTTTGTGCTTGGCTGTAACATAAATAGACATATTTACCAGAGCGCCATGCCTGCCAATTCACTCTAAAAGGTAATATGCTTCGCTTAACACTCAGTTAACGCTCAGTTGTTGATGGAAGCAAACATAACACTATGGGCCTTATATATAAATCGATTTTTGGGTTGCAAACTATGCAATTAGCAAACCACTAGTTTGTGATCAGAAAATTACTTTTTATATACTAAATTCGTTTTCCTATTCAGAAAAGTCTTCACAAATTGCAAAAGGGATTTTATGACTCATTCTAAAAAGCAATTAGAAGGGCGGCGTAAAAGGGGCATCCTCTCCTTATCGCAACCTGAAATGAGCTGTATCCATGGTTTAGTAGCGCAAAGGCTCAGTACAGCTTACTTTTTGGCAATGGTGTCAGGCGGCCTCAGGAAGCAGCCTGTCTCCCCAAATGGAAAACATTTTTATATTTGAAACAGCACCTGTTCCCTGCTGTTCCTTTTGAGCAAGTTATTGAGATTGTGGTAGTCCCTTACTCACCTCATCAGTCTGGGCTACTACTTGTGTAGCTGGAAATTCATGTTGAATTCTGGTGCGGAATCTGGAGATTTGTAAGTGTCAGTGAGTTCTAGAGAATTTACATTTGGAAAAAAACAGGTCAGGTCTATCGTTGTGATGCACAGCATTAGTCTCTTTTGTGCACCTTTGGAGACCCTACACATCATGGGACATGTTTTGGTGTGCTAAGAATCGGGGATGTCGTGATGGGCTACACCTGCCTGCACCACAGCAGACAGAAGCTCATAATGGTATAAATGAATGACCTTATTAAAAGGAGAGCACGCAGGACCAAGGAAGAACGAAAAATGGGTACAGAGAAAAGGGAAAAAAGAAAGAAATATTAAATAGAAGGAACGAGAAATAAAGGTAGCATGGGTGATAGGGTGGATGAGTGGGTGAAAGCATGAGTGAATGGATAGGGGGATGGACAGGCGGAAGGATGGCAGAGTAAACCCAAAACCTGAAAGTGTGGATGGGTGCTTTATTGATGGATGGGTTTAGGAAAGTGCCTCTTTTTGACATGGTCACCCCCACTTTTTTGCCTCGTACATGATGAAACTTTGACAGAAAGTGCTATCCAGGTCCAGGGTGACAGATCTCTTTCCCTAAAACTGTGCAATTGTTACCCAACTGGCAATAACTTTGGCCCCCTACTTTGATCCCTAGTAATTGGTACCCCCCTAGGGCATGGGTACCAAAGAGGGTTTCACAGGTTGCACAATGTATTGTGCCACCCGCAGGGACCCCCCACCTAGCACATGCAGACTGCCATTGCAGGCTGCGCTTCTTGGTGCAGCTAAAAGTGAAAACACGACAAGGCACACAGTTTATGTGCCATGTCCCCAACACTGCATGCAATATATGTAAGTTAGACCTACAGCAGGCCTTACAGCCTTAAGGCAGGGTGCATTATATTACATGTGAGGAAATATCTGCAAGAGTATATACGCCCCTGCTGTCTTTGTCAATTCTTAGACATAGTGAGTGATAAGGGAAGCCATTTTAAATACATGGGCTGAACACTGGTCACTATGAATTCCCCAGCTACATGATGGCTTCACTGAGAACAGGGATGTTTGGTATCAAACATCTCATATTAATAAACCCTCATTAATGCCAGTGATGGATTTATTAATACATGCACCCAATGGGCACGTTAGAGGTGTCCCCTGAAAAACCTACCACCAGTGTGCGGACTGACTAGTTTCAGCCAGCCTGCCACCACCGGACACAATACTGATTCCCCCAGTGTGAGAGCCTGTGCTCTCGGGCAGTCAGGGACAAAGCCTGCTCTGGGACAGGTGTTTACACAGCACACTCAAAAGAATGACCTGCAAATCTGCATTCAAAGAAGCCCACCGCCCTTGGTATGCAGACTTGTCTTCAATCAAAGAAGAGATGCCAACCTCCCTGGGCCCATTTGGCACCTGGACAGGTGGGAAATGTAGTATTCAGGTTTATGCCCACTTCCCCACAGGAAGTGGTCATATAGTGGGTGTAGCCCCATTGGCTATTACCCCACACTCCCCAAAACACCCCTAAATTCAGTATTTTGGGGTGTCCCTGTAACCTGAAAATCAGATTCCGTCTGACCAACGAAGGAGGACACTCGAGAGCCACAAAAACAAAGCCAGAGGAAGAAGCACCTAAGTTGGCCTCAGCCCTGTGAGCCTGTCTACTGCCCCACGGATTTGCACTGAAGTCGACTCGTCCTGCAAGCTGCTGTGCCTCCAAAGGTCTGGGAGGGCTGGCTGCCTTCAACAAAGACCCAGGAATTTCTGTGGAGTAGCAGAACTGCTTCCCTACATTTTGCAGGCACCCCAAGAGACCTGAGAGGACTCCGTACCGCGAAAACCCAATACCAGAAAGCACCACTGCACCCGTGCCACCTAACCCAAGCAGAAGTGGGACGATGGTGTCAACGTGGTTCCCCAGCCCTCCAGAGTCAAAGCCCACCTTAGACTTGCCCACTGTGGACTCACCAACTCAGCCTGAATCATCTGCCCGCAGGCTCCCTGTTAGACCTGACAGCCTTAGGGTGGTCACCCTCAACTTTTTGCCTGCCTCTCTCCACTTTCTGACACTATTTTTGCAGGTTTTAGGAATCTGTACACTTTAACACTGATAGCTAGTGCTAAAGTGAATATGCTCTCTCCCTTAAAACATGGTGACATTGGCTCATACCCAATTGGCTTATTAAATTTACTTATACTTCCATAGTAAAAGTGCACTACATGTGCCCAGGGCCTGTAGATTAAATGCTACTAGTGGACCTACAGCACTGATTGTGACATCCACATATGTAGCTCCTTACCCATGTCTAAGGCCAGCCATTGCAAGGCCTATGTGCGCAGTTACACTGCCAATCGACTTGGCATTTAAAAAGTACTTGCCAAGCCTTAAACTCCCCTTTTTCTAAGTCACCCCTAAGGTAGGCCCTGGGTAACCCATAGGGAGGGTGCTATGTAGGGAAAAGGCAGGACATGTACCTGTGTAGTTTTTATGTTCTGGTAGTGTAAAACTCCTAAATTCATTTTACACTGCTGTGAGGCCTACTTCTTTAATAGGCTAACATTAGGGCTACCCACATGTACTGTTTGAGTGGTAGATTCTGATTTGAAAGGAGTAACAAGGTCATGTTTAGTATGGCCAGAATGGTAATACAAAATCCTGCTGACTGGTGAAGTTGGATTTAATATTAATATTTTAGAAATGCCACTTTTAGAAAGTGAGCATTTCTCTGCACTTAAATCCTTCTGTGCCTTACAATCCATGTCTGGCTGAGTCAGTTGACAGCTCCCTTGTGCATTTCACTCAGACAACCCGAAACACAGGATGCTCAGTCACACCTGCACACATCTGCATACTGAATGGGTCTTCCTGGGCTGGGAGGGTGAAGGGCCTGACACCTACATGTCAAAGGACAGTGACCTGCCCTCACACAATGGACTGCCAAACCCCCTACTGGGACCCTGGCAGACAGGACAGAACTGAAGGGGGACCTTGTGCACTTCTAAGCCACTGTTTGAAGTCCCCCCGCTTTCAAAGGCACATTTGGGTATTTGAACAGGGCCTCTGAACCTACCAACTCAGACACTTCTGGACCTAAACTTGCAATCTGTCAAGAGGAACTGTCTGGCCGCCCAAAGGACTCATCTGGACTGCTTTGCTGTGAAGGACTGCTGCCCTGCTGTTGCTCTGTTGCCCTGCTGCCCTCTGACTCGGCTGAAAGTGCTCTCCAAGGGCTTGGATTGAGCTTGCCTCCAGTTTTCTGAAGTCTCAGGGCCAAAAAGACTTGATATCTGCAAAGAACTCCTTGTGCGGCAAAATTTAGACGCACAGCCTGCCAGAAACAACGCACAGCCTGCATCGCGGTAAGAAAATCACCGCGAGCCGAACCGGAACAACGAAGCCCGGCACCCCGACTGGAGATCGATGCAGCACCAGCGTTGCGACCGGAACTTCGACGCACGGCTCACTGGATCGACACATAGCCGAGCCAGAACAACTCAGCCCGATTTCCTGTGAGAGGAATCGATGCAACCTCTGCCGTCTGACAGAAATTACCCCGTATCTCCCACCGAATCGACGCAGCTCCCGGGACTTCGTCCTGCACACCCAGGATGTCTCTGCATCGTCCCCGTGACACAAAGAGGATCGAAATCTGCACGCCGAAAATCAATGCAATGCCCTTGTTGGGTGAAAAAGCATTGACGCATCGTCTGCGTGCACCCAGAGAAACCGACCCATACCTCCCAGTTTTCCAGGCATCTTCTCGTCTGCGGTCTCTTGCTGATAATTTACACGCAAACCAGGTGCCTTGTACTTGCAAGCGACACTTATTGCTTTTAAGAACTTAAATCTCTTTTTTATCATTTTCTAAAGTGATATTTCAAAGTACTTATCAAATCTTGATAGTTTTGACCTGCATTTAATCAGATAAATATTAATATATTTTTCTAAACCTGTGTGGTGTATTTTTGCAGTGTTTATAATGTGTTATGCATGATTTACTGAACAAATACTTTACACATTGCCTTCTAAGTTAAGCCTGACTGCTCAGTGCCAAGCTACCAGAGGGTGGGCGCAGGATCATTTGGATTGTGTGTGACTTACCCTGACTAGAGTGAGGGTCCTTGCTTGGACAGGGGTAACCTGACTGCCAACCAAAGACCCCATTTCTAACACCCTCTCAGCCGCAAGTGCTCCCAGTGAAGAAACCCGATGCCTCAGGACCTCTGCACCTGTCACTACTGGCTTGTGGAGAAGAGGACCGAAAGTGTCCCTCTCTCCCCGTGCAACTCAAGACTTGAAACCACCTATTGTTTCTCACCCAGCTGGACTCCTTGTCCAAACCTGCAGCCTCTTTTCAACTGGACCAATCTCCATTGACTAACACTAGACACTCAACACCTTACTAGACCTCTGCACCCGGTCACCCCAGTGCTGCCCAGTGTTACCTGTTGATGTGGTCCTGACCCCTGCCCAATACTTACCTTAAGTGCAGAAGATTGGTCACATGAGTAGCTATACTGTAACTGTTTGCCGTATTTGTTTTTCCCTTATGGGATAACATGGCAGCTTCCAAAAATTGCACTGTGTCGAATTTTCAAAACTGTGAAAATTCTTCTTGCAAACATACTTACCTGAGCATATTGATTCTGGTGCCTAAACATATATAAGATACTTGCTATTTTTGTAAATTGTCGTGGCTCTCCTTCTTGAGTCATGTGGCTCATTTATTGACTGTGTGTATATTTGCAGATGTCTAACCCTGATAAGCCTAAGGCTGCTCAACCACACTACCCCCAAAAGAGTACTTTGGGGCTGCTAGAGCAAGCCACATCCACTAGTAAGGAAACCCCTGGACTCTGCATGATATATCTCATTTTGATATATCATATAAAGAGCCAGCTTCCTACAATGGGTACGTCAAAGGATGGACAGATGTATGGATGCATTCACAGACAATGAATGTGAGAACACTGACAAGGGGAGAACATGGCGGCCGGCTGAGGGGCCGGACGCGGAAGGCGCAGCAGGGCTCGGAGCGCACAATGCGTGAAATGCGCTGAATGCTGTTTTTGAACTTTGGCCACTTACCGGGGGTCGGAGGTGGCGGCGGGACTGCAATTTCGATTGAGGAATGGTTTTCTCTTCCCTTTGAAGGTGGCAGGGGCACGGAGCAGTTACATTCAGAAGCGGGCGGTGCCCCTGCTGAGAACTTCCTCGGAGGTGTTCAGAGGAAGGGATGCAGTAGCAAGGATTCCTTTCCAGGGGAGGTGTGGCATAGTCAGCAGCAGCTGCATTTACAAGAAGAAGGTGGGAAGGTGTTTTTTTTTACTTTCGGGGCTGCAAGAAGTAAGCAAGAACCCCGAAGGTGTGTGGGAGGTTCTTTTTGCTCCAAAAATATCAGATTACAAGTAGGGAATAACGTTATTTTCTCTGCATTTCAAGGCCCCACGGTGGATAAGGCAGAGGGGGTGGCTCGGAGCCGGGCCAGAAGACGAGAAGGGAAGATAGGAGTTAGGGGTGGCAGAAGTGGGGCAGCCTACTCCCTGCGAAGTGCGAAGGCGATGATAAAGCGGATAGAAGTGGAATCTGGCGAGAATTTCCAGAAGCAGGGGGGAGTAAGGAAGAGCAAATTAATAGTTTAGGTAAGAGGAAAGGTATTCTAAGTAACTTAGGTTCCGCTTCAAAGAGGAAAATAAAGGTCACCCCCTCATTAAGGACTTATTTAAGGGTGTTACCTGGAACCCCGAAAATGTCAAGTGCGCAAGGGGCAGAGGCAGGACAGCCCTTGCTAGGAAGGGGGGAAATATCTACCTCAATGGTTAATGTGGACTCGACCCAACAAAATATCCCTGGAACCTGTTTTGGGGATGACGGATTTACTGGAGGAGGACGGGGGGTAGGTCAAGCCGACATACAGGCTGGAGGGGAAGTGACCCCTTGAATGGGGGTGGGGAGGTAAACCTACCCAGTGACTCTGTTACAGATATGTTGAAGGCCCGAGCCATGGAATTGAAGGATGGTTTTAAAACGTCTAAAGCTAATCAGGAGGAGATTAGGAATTTGTGTGAAGATCTTGGCAAAAAAACTGACGATTTGGCAGGGCGGACAGCTGCCTTGGAGGAAGAGGTTGGTGACTTGAGGGCTGTTGTGGAGGAAAATAAAGAGCAGATAAGAGGTCTGAAATCAGGAGACGCGGGATGCTGGCTAAGCTGGAATCCTTGGAAAACAATCAAAGGAGAAATAACTTGAGGTTCCTCAGAGTCCCCGAGGGATTGGAGGGAGATGACTTGAAGGGTTTTGTGGTAAAATTAATAACCCAGGAAATAACATTTGATGATGCCGGAGTCGATATTGCAAAGGATATTCAAAGGGTACATAGGGTCCCCACAAAAATGCCCCCAAACAGGGATAGGCCAAGGAAAATCTTGGTCTACTTTCTTACATATGGGCTTAAGGAACGCATTTTGGAGATGGCATTAAAGAAGAAGTCACTCTTGGTGAATGGTGCTCCATTTGAGGTTAGGTCAGACCTTGCTTCTATTACTTTAAATAAGCAATGGGAGCTGGGGAAAAGAATCGATATATTGAGAAGACTTGGGGCTACGGCCCAATTAAGGTGCCCGGCATCCCTAAGAGTAATGGCAAATAATAAGATGTAGAATTTCAATGATTGTATTGATGTTGATGACCTGATTAAGAAATTAGAGCAAGATTCTGGCATAGTATTGGCCTCCTCCTCTAACATCGGTTAGTTGGTTATAGTGATATGAGGCTTTGAGCCCTGCATGATGACCCTTCATAGGCGGTAACGCTGGTCTATGAAGATAGGGAGGGTTCTCCTGGGGTTGGGAGGATGGGGGTAGGTTGAGGGGAGGGAGGGGGGTGATGGGGAGCACTGGGTGGAGTGGAGCATAGGGAAAAAGGGAAAAAAGGTCCTGGGTGATGTGATGGATAGAGAGGAAGGTGGGGAAATACGAGGTCTAACAGGGGAGGGTGGTCCTTTGAGGGTGTATGTCGAGAACTGATTTGAAGGTCCTGTCCTGGAACGTTAATGGCCTCCGGGTGAAGAGCAGACAAAAGAGGATGGTACAATATTTGAAGGATGCTCAATGTGACGTGCTGATTTTGCAGGAAACCCATCTTTCTAGGGAGGAGTGTATGGAAGCTTTTCGACCATGTAGATGGGTGCAGCAGATAGCTAGTTCTAATTTTGCAGGGGGTACTAAGGGGGTAGCCATCATAATAAAAAAACATGCTAATATATCTTTTGTTGAGGGTCCGATGGATAAGTCTGGGAGATGGGTGGTGGGGAGAGTAACGATGTATGATTTTGTATTTACTCTAGTGGGGTATTACGGTCCGAATCGGGATGATACAGCTCCATTGAGAGAGCTCTCACTCGTTTTGCTCCAATATTGGGACCCTATTATAAGGGTGGGGGACTTCAATGTAGTGTTGAATTATGGGTTGGATAGGTCCTCACGGAGTAGGTCAAGAATTAACAAGAAAATGCATGCTCAGGTTCGATTAATGATGTCACAATTTGGTTTGTATGATGTTTGGAGAGAAAAGCACGGGCGTGAAAGAGGCTATACTTATAACAACAAAAAATATAGACATCAATCTACGATTGATTATTTTCCAATTGATGAAAGTTTGAAAGAGGCTGTGGAAGAAGTTTTACATATTGGGGCTCATCTCTCGGATCATTCGGCTGTGACTTTGAAGCTTAGTTGGTTTGGGGATAAAAGAGAGAGAAGGTGGACTCTGGATAGAACGTTATTATTGGAAGATGAGGTCGTAGCAAAGTTACGGAGAGGGACTGAATAATTTTTCGATCTTAATAAAGGGTCAGCCTCGCTTGCGATAGTATGGGATGCGTTCAAAGCGTTTTTGATGGGGAAGCTGATATGTGTAGCTGCATATAGAAGGAAAAAGTACTATGAAGAAATAAGTATGCTAGAAAACGTGATTCGGCAGGTTGAGCAGAGATTGGCAGCCATGGATTTGGAGAAGGAGGAAGTCAATCAGTTATATAAACAAGATCATGAGGCTTGTTTGGATTTAGCAGCAGTTATAGATAATCGGATCAGAATAAGATGTGAGGCCAACAGGGTGTCTCATTTTGAATACGGTGAGGACAGCGGCAAACTGTTGGCCTGGAAGATAAAAACTGGTATAGTTAGGAACCGGGTGGGAGAAATTCGGGACTGAATTTCGGGGGAGGTTAGGAAGAGCAAGAAAGAGGTGGAAGAAACTTTCTTAAATGTTTTTAAGGAATTATACACTGAGGATTTAGAAGTTTCAGCAGATTCGGTGAAGGGATGGTTAGAGGGATTGGAATTGGCATCTCTAAGTGAGGAGGAGAATAAGGCGATAAATGAGCCAATTGATATGGTAGAGCTTGAGCAGGCGATAAATGCGGGTAAATCAGGTAAGGCGGCAGGGCCTGATGGGTTGCCCACTGAAGTTTATAGAAACTTGGGCAGTAGCATTATGTTTTTTTTAAGAGAACTTTTTAATAACATTCTTGTGACTGATGGGAGTCCCCCCCCCCTCTTGGAAGGAAGCTATTATCACTATAATTTTAAAACCAGGGAAGGATCCTAGGTGTCGTGAATCTTATCATCCAATATCCCTTCTAAACTGTGACTATAAGATCCTTGCAAACATTTTGGCAGTCAGATTAGGGGGTGTTATGGGGAAGCTGATCCACACTGATCAGAAAGGGTTCTTGAAAGGACGACATATGCAGGATTTGACATATGGGTTGGTAGCCTCGGTTGATTTGGCCACCACATGCCACTCCCCTTTAGCAGTTGTGATGATCGATGCAAAGCTTTTGATAGAGTCAACTGGGATTATTTAAGACAGTATGTGAAGGTTATAATCTTGGGGGACACTTTATTAGGACGTTACAGAAAATTTATCTTGATCCCTGTGCAAGAATTTTGGTTAATGGTGGTCTTACTTCCTCGTTTAAGATAGGAAGGGGTACGCGGCAGGGGTGTCCGTTATCCCCGCTTCTGTTTGACTTGTATATTGAGCCACTTGCTACTAGAAATAGGAATGATTAGCAAATTCTCCCCTTTGTGAGTGGTAATTTTTATATGAAAGTGTCCTTGTATGCAGATGATCTGATGATTTATACTTCTAATTTAACCCAGACTAATTTTGTACTGGAAGAACTGATGAGAGATTTGGGAAGTATTTCGGGGTATGCAGTTAATAACCGAAAGACCGTGGTGATGGTTTGGAATATGGAAGTAGGCAGTTCTGTAATTAAGAAGGAGGAGGTTAAATACTTAGGGACTACTATAACACAAGATATAAATAAACTTGCAGAAACAAATTTTAGGAAGGTTATGAGGGAGGTGGATATCCTATTGAAGAGATGGTTAAATCTACCTTTAACTATTATTGGTCGGGTTAATTTAATTAAGATGGTGATTGTTCCCAAGTTTACATTTATCTTCAATTTGATTCCATTAATATTTAGCAAGGATTCTTTAAGGAAACTGAAAGAAAAATTAGCAGTTTCATTTGGGCAACTAAAGGTGTACGTATTTCTCGGACAAAATTGAGAAGGAGGAAAGAAAAAGGAGGGTTGGCTTTGCCAGATATGCAATCCTATGAGTGGGCCTTTTTTTTGAAGAATGCGAGGGAGACCTTTAGTTACTCATGTCGGTCTGAGCTGGGGCAGGCTTTGATCACAATGGCAGATGATAATGGGTTACAGACAAGTTTTATGTATAAGTACTTCAAGAAAATCAGATTTAAGGTGTTACAAGATTTAGCGAGGATGTGGTATGCGATCAGAAGAACCACAAGATTATCGTATTATAGTGATAAGGCCCCGATTTGGGATTCCCCAGGGTCACCGGAGTGGACTAAGGATGCATTGGCAACCCCTTTAAAAGCTGCAGGTTTGTTATATTGGGGACAACTTTGTTATAATGGAGAGGTTAGATCATTTGAAAACCTGATTGGGGAGGTAGGGGGTAACTTGTCCAAATTCAAGTACCTTCAGATTATCAGCTGGGCGAAGGATTTAAAAGTGGAGTTGGGAGGCACAAATGAGTTGGAAAATCAGTGGCTTCTGGATATCCCGTTGAAGAAGGAGGTGGCCAGATAGTACTGGCTATTTATGGATATCGTGGACGATGATTTCGCCTTACTAGAGGAGCTATGGGGAGAGTGCTTGCCGGAGCACCAGCGCAAAGAGTTATGGTAAGTATCTACTACACTTTTATACAATATTGTCAAGGCTGCTGCGTTAAAGAGGAATCATTTGTTCTCAATTCACAGAGTTTTCTGGACACCAGCAAAGCTTTGTAGAATGGATCAGGACAATATGGTCGGATGCAGGAAGTGTGGAACCCTGGCGGTAGATGACGTCCATATGTTCCTGGAATGTCCCAAGCTCAGCAAATTGTGGGTAGAGGTTGGTGATGCTATTAGTGAAATACTCTATATAAGACTCAAGGTAAGCACCTCGCTTGTGTTTTTTGGATGTTTGACAGGACCCCAGCGGATAAGTAGGGATGGCACTAAGTTGTTGTTTTATATGATACTTGTGGAAAGGAGAGCGATTTGTAACAAATGGATTGATGCCTCACCCCCAAAGTTTATGGATTGGAAAGATGCTTTGATGTATAATTTAAAACTGGACACGAGTAAGATTTGTAAAAAAATAAATAGATTCTGGAATCAATTGAAGCAGTGATGGGGTTTGGGAGAGGTTGGGTGAGGATAAGGGAGCACATTTGGATTTGGCACGGTCCAATGATTAAACTTGCCTCCAACATACTACCACTGGCCGTTGTTGGTAAGTGGAGTGGGTATAGCGAGGCCATACTTCCGGGCAGGTAAAGGTCTGGCGGAGTTGGGCAGTGTTTGATCATAGTACACTCTGCTTTATTGCCTTATAGCCTCTCGTGGTGAGGAAGGATGGTATGAAAATGAGGACCCAAAAAAAAAATGAATGTGAGAACTGTTGGCTGGAATGTCCAATGGGAGGAACAGGGAAATACTGAATAGGGGGTGAAAGAATGAATGGATGGCAGAATGTAAAGGTGAAATTGTGGTTATGGAAGAGTGAAAAGATGAATGAATAGATATGTGGATGGAAAAGACCCAGACGCTTTTCTAGAGAGGTTTAGGTTTCACTTGCTTTGCCATCAGACCTTTGGATCAAATTGGGGGGGATTTTAAAATTCTGGCTACTTCCTTGCCGAGGATGTTTTATATTTGTTACTGGAAGCGGTGTCTAGGAAATGGTCTATTTTAAGCAGCATACTTATTGACAATGTGATCAGGTTAGAGCTTGAGAAGTGACACTATAGAGGCATGTTGGGTTGAAACATGTAGTATTATTGCAAGATTTAGATTTAAAAGTCAGTGTGTAAACCAAATATTTTAATGTCAGTCAAGTTTCTCAAATTAGCACATAATCTCTATACACTATTCTATAGAACTTTTCATTAGAACAGCTGAGTTAAATATTTGGAAAATATGTTATGTACAGCATTGCGATAACAAGTAACAGTACAAAAAGGAGCATAGTCATTGATGGGAAGCTGCATATGCTATATCAAGAGGCAGAGATTGGTGGTATATTTCAGGTCATGTTCACCCTAGGAATGAACCTAGCACTCCTGTCTCCCTGCTTGATGAAGATTAGGAGGTAACCAAGGGGGTTTTAACAAGAGTAGCCCCAAAGAATACCATGGCTTTTCCCTCAAATGTACAAAAGTGGCACTTCCAGATCATGATCATTCATAAGAATATTTATTTATTTATGGTATTTATAGAATGCTCAGTCATCCACAAAGGAATATCCCAGTGCTAGACCACAGACCAATTCGCCTGCATAAATCATGGGAAAGCAATTATTGAGGGAAAAGGCAAGTCTTCAACATCCTCCAGAAAATTAGGAAATCAGAAGTAAAACGCAGATTGAAAGAGAGGGAGTTCCTGTGTGAAGCTGACAAGTATTTGAAGGAGTAGCCACCCATTATGGATCTCTCAATTCACCTGCATTGCATCAAAGCTTGCTTAGCAGAACAAAGAGCACACCCTGGTTTGCAGAAAGTAACGGCCATGCAGGGACTCTGGGCCAGAGTCCTAAAGAACTCTATGTGCATGACAAAGTGGTTTAAAGATGGCTCCCATATGGACTGGTAGATAGAAAGTGAAGGGCCTTCAAACAAGCCAAAACCAAGCTTCTGGTAGGAAGACTGCAAATCAGTATTGCCACTAAGTTTTGAATCAGTTGGAAGACAGTACAAAGATACTCCGCCATTTCAACATTCTGAGCACTGCCATAGTCTAACCTACTCACAGTCAAAGCCTGTACAATGGTCTTGTGCCACACTACAATCTGCGAAGCATCCGTAGGAGACCAAAACAGCTCCCACAGACAGCATTCACCTGGTCTTGCATTAAGCTGCGCCCAACTCTGCGTCAAAGGCAGGGGCCGAAGGCAAGGGCCTTTAGCAAGGGAGCAGGACTCTAATGTTGGTATAGCCAGCTAGAAAGGGCTATAAAGCTATTAGAACATTTTTCCACTAGAGGGCAGAATGTTCTGGAAAATAAAACAAAGGCTGCAGGGAGCCCGAGGGGATTGAAATCCCGTCGGGTTCAGTGAAGCTTTAGTTCACAGCAACAGCTGTGAACTAAAACATTGGAATGTTGGCACTCCGGGCTGCTATACAGCCATTAGAAACCCTAGCACTCCATTGTTTTCAATCGAGCTCCCAGCATTCCAAGGTTCTAATACATATTAAAAATATTACCAGATTAAAAAGTAAAAGTAACCAGAAATCACACATTTCCAAATAGAAGACAATGCACAATGAACTGGTATTTCAAAGTGGAATCTGGCAACCAAATAAAGCAGAGGAATTAAACATTATACAACAATGAAACCAAGATGGCTGACTATATACCCTGTATGTATAATGTTTCTAACACTCATGTTCTCTAAGCTCTAATACTTGTTAAACGCAGCACACACTTGGAACAGAAAGACACACATGCAGTTCTTTGAATTAAAGGCAAGGTCTGAAAACAGCTAGTATTTTAAAAGGTTTCAATAAACAATGTAGCTAATTGGGGGGGGTCACATTCTTCCATTCATATTGCATTACTTTGTGTTTTTCTAGTGTTGGTAAGACAAGGTGTTGATTAAAGTTTAAAACCTCAAAGGTTTGTGAATATCTCCCCACCCACCTGCGCCAGACCAAAGACCTCCTTACCTTCAGGAAACTTTGAAAGACCTGGCTGTGCGAGCAGTAGCAGCAGCCCCCCCCGTCCACCCGCCCTTTCTCCACCCCACCCCCCCATCAGCACCTTGAGACCCTCACGGTGAGTAGTGCGCTTTACAATTTCCTGATTAATTAAAAACACAAAAGCAAACAAAATGTGGGTGGTACTTGCAAAGGAAGTGGGCAGAGTCCCGGAATTTGGGTAGGTACACCTGACAAAACAAAAGAAGTCTGCCCAAGTATGGCAGTGAAATGAAAACAGGGATTCTACCACAGAGCACACTGAGCTCACAGTAGACAACAAGAGGTACACAACAAGAGGTCTCTAGATCGCGCTAGCTGGCTAGCCAACAGGGTGCTGGAATGCCACAGTCGGCAGGTCAAACAGAGCAAGGTAAAATTGATTAAAAAATAAATAAAACCTGATGGAGGAGTGGGTTGGTTTGCAATGCATAGTCACCACTGTCCGACCTGCATGGTGTAACAGTCTCTACGGGAGCAAACCTCTTTCTCTCGTAAAAAATTCAAGGGACTTATTGGATGATTGCCAACCCTAGCAGTCATTGATTTTGTTTGCTCAATTGCCTTCCTCCAATTTCATGGTGAGGGTTGGAGTAAACTTCAATGCATTGCACCTGCTTAGTGGTTGTCTTAGGCGGGTTGGTGGCTTCCACACATGCAAGCCAGCACAAGCCTGAGTGCAGCCTAGCAGAACCTCAGCACGGCCTCCAGACTTTAAAAAGGCCAGGAGGAAGAGAATACATCAACAGTACCCAGCCCACATAGGCCCAAGTGCAAGGGGTGTTTCATAGACGGCAGCTTTGCTTTTCGATAGATGCCCACTGCTAACCAGTGTCTGCTGTGTCTCAAGTAAAAAAGTCCAGCCACTCAGGTGGATGTAAAGTTCCCTTCTCGGGGAGTCGCTAAAGTAGCTCCTTCGCCCCAAAACCCTTCCCCTTCATACAGCAACAGAGGGCAAGTCTGGAACGGGGTTGTCTTCTGTGGGCAGCCCTCTTCCTCCAGCTTCCCAAATCTGACCTTACACTAAAGTAAAATGTCTGCATAAGGTTACAAGTATCCCAACAGTATGAGCTGCAGTAATAATCACGTAGCACTTACTGTAACTAGACATTGATAGATACATACCGCAGAATAAGTATTGAACTAGCTTTATATCGACTCGAGTATGTTCACACATCACCCTCAGTTCCTCTAGAAAGTAACAATTGGCTAAACATAATGCACCTTTCTCCAAGCAGCTGTTCTGTTATCGATTTCAAACGAGAAAAGATTCGTACTGGAAAAGGTAAATGTTTAGCAAAATGTGTCACTAACCCCTAGAAGAAACTAACTCTTAGTAGTTTTATACTATACTGGAAAGTTACTGAGAGAGACAATTCTGGCAAAATGAGCGCTGAAATACAAAATGTGAGATAGGTGGCCAGAGTCGGGATCCTCATTGATCTGCTCCTCAGACATTTAACAAAAGGGGAAACAATCAGCGAGAATATGTACAAGTTACTGTTAGCCAAAAAATTATTCTGTTGTATTGAAAAAAATATCAAAACACTTTTTGGGGGGTATGAAAAAGGTACTTTTGTCAAAATATACTTTTCATACCCTCAAAACACAGTGAAGTTTCACTTAAAATCGTCCAGGATTTATTGCATTAGAAAGGTCATGCCGCATGTGCTTGCAAAGGGGTTGGTCTAAGTCTTCCTAGTAATGAGACAAAACAACCCTGTAGCAGTGGTAGCACCACGTTCACCCCTGTCTGAGTGTACCTTTTCAAAGAACTTCAGTCTGTTGTAATTCCTATCTTATACTCAAAAATGTGCATTTCAACCCACATCCCCTCCCCACATTCACCGAAATTCACTGTGGCAAATCAGGAAATCTTTTTGTTGTGATCATAACGTGTACATCTTCTTGCCTGTTCTCCCTGTATGGTTACATGTGGCATGTGAGCAAGCTGAGCAGTGCAGCGCAAGAGGCTACCATTTCATAGGCTTTGGGGAATAAATGATGCATTACATCGTGTCTTGGAGGACATGTTGCAGGATCCAGAAAACATAAGAATCTTTCTTCGTGCTTGGGTGCTCAAACTGTGTGAAACCCCTTAACCCCATTCCTTCTTCAAGTGGCAGATATGCAGACAGAGCAGCGCACCACAGGACACTGTACTTTCTTGGAACTAGTGAATGAGTTATCAGACCGTCATACCTGGGTCCATCAGCTACCTGTGACTCAATCGGTCAATGGAGGATGGGTCTATAAACCTAAGGTTTTGAGACCATTGGCCCAGGAGCCCTTGGATGGTTGAGTGTCCATGCCCTGGGAGTACTTTACAGACAACTTTTAGGGGCACTGATTTTCTGAGGTTAATTAAGGATGGGAGGAGACTGACTGAAATGATGATATAGCCTAAAATGCTTATCCCGTTCACCTGCAAAGTTCTGAGGTGGAAAAGGCTAGGAAAGTTGTAAGGCATAGGTAGCACGGTAGCCATTGTTCGCAGTGAGCACTGGACCTGCACAGTGGTAAAGCATTCTACTTTTCCAATTTTGAGACACTCACAGTGAAATATTCAACAGAAACGGACTTTCCTCATGTATTTAGGTGACTGGCAGTCTACCTGAGCCTACTTCTTTTTAAGAGAATTTCACGGTTTAGTCACAAATAACAATTGCGGGACCAACGTTTTTTAATATTGTCGTTTTTGACTTTCAGCAATGTTATAGAATATACCTTTCTAGCAATAATCCATTTAATGTGGTCAGACCATATGTTGATAATATTTACTTCCGGTCCCCTTTAGTTAATACAGTTACATGAATTAAAGTGTACCCAAATTAGTAAAGACCCCAGCAGCATGGTAGCAGCGGGGGCCGCTCCCTTAGGGCAGAGGAGCATCACCCTCCTGCTGCCAGCACCACCTAATAGATGAAAAATAAAAAGGTAATGAAATACACGTATTACCAATTTAATCTTTCCCCAGCCGAGCTGTGTTTTGGGGATGGGGGCCACTGCTGCTCACTACAGCAAGGAAGTGATGCTCACTCCACCAGTTTACACTGCACATGTCATTTTGGCCGGCCATCTTGCGATGACCAGCCTGGAATGCCCAGTGTAAACGTCTCCACTCAGTTGTCTGAGCAAGATGAGGGGAAGCAAGCACTGGCCCTCGGCGCCTGCAGGAACACCTAGGCAGCCTGCTCCAGCCAATCCTGGCGCTATTCTCATGCTGCTAACATTAACAGCAGCATGAGAGCAGCATCTAGACTGGTGTGGACACTTCAACTGCTGCACTCAGAGCGCAGAGGGACTGCACGAGGACCAGAGCAGGCGGGCCAGCAGAGGGAAGTGATCTTTTACTTTTCATTTTCCCTCCCTCCCACAAGCAGCTGGTCCCCTAAATATTTGGTTGGTTGCCCTACCAAATATTTAGACTACCAGCCGCCCCTTCATGGTAGATCAGTTTTAAGCTGTAGAACTATTCTAGATGAACCTGTTCCACTTAGAAGAAAATAACTGCACGGACCAAGAAAGTAAACCCATTGGTACTCGGTGTAAATTCTAAAACTGAAATGCCTTTAGAGCAAACTTGGCAAAGTAACAAAAATAGATAGGCAAGCTTGTAACAGTTCATTAGAGAATCGGTAAGATATATATTTTGACAAGAACTATGGATTCTTCAAATCGTATTTAAAGAAGTGCAAAATTTTACACAAGACTTTTTCAAAATGTATATATAAATGTCGTCTAAAACTATTGAGACTTATCATGATAACTAATTAAAAAGCCTTTAGCAAAACTGTGGTAAGTTTCTCTTTACAAAAAGGCATGAAAGTAGCTATGCAATTACAGTTCTATGTTAGAGTTTTATTCTGGAATTCTTCAGTTAAACCACACGCCTACTGGGGTGAAATGTTTATTTTTGCCACGCATTCCGATTATGGTCTAATAGTCACAAAGACAATATTACGATATATTATCTGTAAAGACATTTGACAAGTTTTTTTTTAACAGAATTATTTAAAGCAATCAACAACACTGCAATACAGTAGGTTAACAACAAGTTGTCTCTACTTTAAAAATGAAATAGATTGTTTATGACCCATTTAATTTAGAGCTTCACAAGCCTGTAGTATACCTGGTTGCCTTGCCAACTTTCAGACTTGGAATTATCTTACCAGTATTCAATGACAGCTTATGTTAAGCGCAGATCAAAGTCTCACCACTGGTATAGTACAGAAACGCTTCGGGAATCTGCGTGTCCACTGCAGTAGTAGGATTCTAGTTGACTGGAGTCAAAGAAGTCTCCTGAAAAGGTGATTCCTAATGTTTAAAAGGGTGAACCATATTGGAACGTAGCCAGTCACGTAGGGCTCATTAGTGTACTGTCTAGTGATGCAGTGTATTTGATGTGTACCTGCTACATCCGCTTATCGGTCTTTGTGGGCACTATGTCAATGGATCTTATGCTAAAGGACACTGCACTGTCTTTCTTTCTTTCTTTCTTTTGGATGGGGTACACAGCTCTGAAGTTTGAAGGCATTCCCCATGTAGTTGCTTTGATGCCATTCCATGTGAAGGTGGGTGTGTTAGCCTTGAGTTTACTCCTTCAGTGTGGTAAATGTGCACCATTAAGGGAGTAAATACTTAGGTAACTATTTAACATTGAGGCGTTCTGGGAAGGTGCCAGGGGTTGTGTTATATTTGTACTGTGGGTGAGGTGCGAGTACAACGTGATCTTGATGTGGAGGCAGCAAACACCCAACTAAATAGATTAGAGCAGTGTTTAGCACATGATGGTGCCTGAAGTTCCACTTTTTCTTCTATGATTTGTGTATGCCATTCTTTATTTTTGTAAGTAGGTGGCATTCAATCTCCTTACTCTGCCTGGAGAATAGGACAGCACGAGTTGTTAAGCCCATTTTCTGTGTTGATCATTAATAGATCCCCAAACTAGCCACCTCCTTACCTATTGTGACTTTACTCCTGTTGTGCCAATGTCAAGCTCTTCATTGCTGTGTGCCCAGAGTACTTCTGCCCCAGTCCCCACCACGTCCTGAGGCTTACTTAAAGCATGTCACTTTCTTCTGCCCTCCACAATCTGGACTAGTCATTCATTCACTCAAAGCACTACCACCTAGAACCACCGGGCAGCTCCAGCCATCTCACAGGGGCTCAAGGTGGCAGACGCCAAGCCTGAGCTCCGGAAATGAGCTTGGCACCTTTCCGTTCTCATCCCACAGTTAAACTCCAGATAGCTTTTATAATTTTGCCAACAGTCCTTAATGCTGTAAGGAGAGTAACTCTGTCATCGCACATAGCAGTATCAATATATAGTGAAGAATTCATCTAATATTTATATCACTGTTAATGTCTGCAATCCAGAATTTCTAGGCCTTACTGATACTTATTTCGCTGACAATTATATCACCATTCTGGATGTCATGTTCGAAAATGTTTTCAAAATCCTCATTAAGAACTGAGTAGGTAGAACAGATTATGGAAAAACAGTTGTGTAATCTAAAAAACTAATCTGCTCGCAAATCATCATATATAAACACATATGAGTCACTAACCACGAAATGCATGGTGAGCAATTAATATTCACATCATAATACTAACCATCCATTAGGCACATAATTCTAAATTCCTGGATTTACAAAGATATCACAAGATTCTCCCAAGCAAAAAACTGGAATGGCCCCATCACAACACCCTGCCAAATGCCTGTTACTGTTCACTGCCAACAAAAGTGAAAACGTCCCAGTTTATATTTGCCACTGAACCGTAACACTTCTTGGCACAGTGAGAGAACGAATTATTGATAACCCATTCTTCTCAGTCTTCTCCCAGATATCAACACATGCTATGATCAAAACAGTTCGACTCACAGCATCTAGGGTCCCTCAAACCCTGTCCAGCAAGCTTTAGCAAACAGCAAATCACTACCTTACGACTGGGCCTCCTGCACATCGTGAATGTTTTTTCTGCATCATAACACAGTATCCGCGATCCTGAAAAAAACTACAACTGCCCCCTAGTTAAAAACTTCAGTACGGATATGAATGGCCTAGCTAAAAACCACCTCATCTCTAATCTGGCAAATTGTGGTAAAATTCCTATAATGGAGTCACGAGTGAACAGCAAACACGGTGACCGCTTTCTCTATCAATAATCAAGACTTAGGCTAATCAGAAATCCTGAGTTAACCTGTATCAACAATGGAAAGGAGCTACTGAGAGCCCCTTATGATAATTAACCGGACACCCTAATCATATTAGACCTCAACAGTGTATGACATGGTTGACCATAACATGCTGGCCCACTGACTTCAAAACTACTAACTGAACTAGAGTGGCACTGCACTAGCATGTGTTAAAAAAATCCTCTGAAATCATGCACGGGGAAAAACGTCAGGGGAAGTTAAAGTCAGCCACCCAAGGTTTGCACAAAATTGGGTCCCCAAGATCACCACTTTCCCCTCGCTCTATATCATTAAATGTATGTCCTGTAGAAGATATAAGTAAATAAGGAAATTCAAGTTTTTTCAAAGCTATGTCTTTGTATGTAGACCATGAATTGATTAGGTGGAGACAAGGTCAATGCAACAGACATCTGCATCGCTTCTGTGCAGCAATGGCCGAGGGGGAAGCAACCTATAACTCACCTGTTTGCAGTGCTTAATTGAGCCAGTGGTGTCCGGTGCTCAGCACCAGCACTTTATTGTCAACACCGGATCTTTTGACAGGCTGTCACACATAGTGGTATTGCTTGAAAAAGTTTGTGATGAGGATGACAACAGTTGCTTAATAATTCCATATGCATTAAAGTTACTAAAATCTGCTTCCCTAAGCTTTACAAATAGCTAGGGTGGCAGGTATTAGGGCTTTTTCACGTACATTAAAAGTCTAAATTGTCACTCTTGTAGGAGTGGGACTGTTATTAGTTATGTTGGTACTCTCATTGGGAGCGTTGGCAGGGACATTGGGTGGTGCAACCTGCAGTGGCCCCCAGATACGGGTCCTGGCACTTTTTTTTTCTTTCACAAATTAGGCACTGCCTGATTGAAAGTGGAAAGAGGTGGTTTGCCCTTTGAATGGGCTACTGTAAAGTTATCAACTGTTTCCCTACCTATAGCCTTCCCTACTTCTAAGATCAACATAAGTTCGTAAAGGGACTAAAGCACATCATGTAGACCTTTTTTCCCCTGTCCACAGCCGGACTGTCTGGTCACTCAAAAAGTTGTTACTATTTCTAGCCAGCACAGCAGTTTGCTCTTTTTTGGCTGCATTCAGCATGTCCACTGTAAACGACTAATCTATGTACACTGTCTGGAATGTGGACTTTTAGAACTACTTCACATCCCTAAAGGGAACTGGAATGAATCCTTGCTTTCTGTAGCTTCCCTGCAAAATTCTTCCCCACGCTTCTATCCCTTTACGGGCTCCGAGTCAGCCTGCACACCACCAATAAACAAGTGGGTGCAGACTAAAATACCTCATTCCAGGCCCTGCAGAACTCTGGATCTCCATTGCAGAGTCCCCTCTTAAATCCTCCTTTAGTTCCGGGCACCTCACTCTCTGCTCATTTCCCTAACAGCAAGAAATCAAATTAGCTAATTTTCACTCTAACTGTTTGTGTCACTCGAAGCTGACTAAAGGAGCCCTATCTTCGCTCTTGAGCCATAGTTACACCCTCTAAATTTGGTAATTGTACGGACATTCAATCTCTGAAATAATTCCTGACTGCGTCAAACAAGTTGCCAATAGGCCATCCTCTAGTATATAATCCAAATTGAACCTGATGGCAATCAGAGTATTTTTTATTTTATTTTTGTTTAAGATTTTTATCATAAGCTCATACACATAGAGAATGCTACATATTGTGGGTACAAAGAGAACAGAACCAGTAAGGAAACAGGTGAGGAAAAATATTCAGACGCATACACCTGGAAAAGACAAAATTAATATAAACAAGGCAACAAAAAGCTTAAATTGGCCGCATACTCCTATAGTGAGAGAGTATAATGTGGGTGCTCATAACACATAAACATATTGTTGCCAAATATGTGTACTGGAAAAGAGATCTTAACCAGTATAAAGACTATCAAACAGAAAAATATGTGGAGCACTCATATCAAATTAGTAAAGTCATATAAAGGCAATCATGAAGAAGAAACAAATATGTACAGTCTTTTGAAGAATATAAACAGATACATTAAGAGATGCAGTCCATAGAAACCAAATATTTACTTTCAATCTGAAAAACCAATAATTATAACATCTTAGACAACATTTAACATATAAACTTAACAGTACAAGTTAGACATCAGTACAAGTTGGACATACATAAATCAAAAACAAAACAAAGATGATATCCATAATGATTCCATCCAGAAATAATCCTGATGGTGATAATGAGGTTCAATCCAATCATAAGATTCAGTCAGAAATAGTTACGTTCATAATCATAAAGTTCACTCTGATTGGAAAAAAACAGCCAAAAACTCCAGCCGACACATGTTTTGTCCTATTCTGGACTTTATCAAGGCTCTTGAAGGGGTATGTCTCCATATCCTAGTCTCAGATACCTGAATGTAATCATTTGGTTGTGTGATGATTAGTTTTAACCTGTCCAATAGAGCACATAAACATTTTGAAAACTCACTTGTTTTGCATGGGTTCGTCCGACAGAGAACATTTGGAATTGCTCGCAATTCACTCAAGGAAAGCCCAAAGGAACCGGCATTGCGTCTGAGTTGAAAGGCAGCAACTAAAGGAGCCCTATCTTCGCCTTGAGCCATAGTTACACCCTCTAAATTTGGTAATTGTACGGAAATTCAATCTCTGAAATAATTCCTTACTGCGTCAAACAAGTTGCCAATAGGCCATCCTCTAGTATATAATCCAAATTGAACCTGATGGCAATCAGAGTATTTTTTATTTTATTTTTGTTTAAGATTTTTATCATACGCTTATGCACATAGAGAATGCTACATATTGTGGGTACAAAGAGAACAGAACCAGTAAGGAAACAGGTGAGGAAAAATATTTCGCCGCATACACCTGGAAAAGACAACTGTTGTGGAAAAGTCATTCAGAAAACACTTGGAGGGAGAGATGGGTTTTCAGTTGCTTTTACAAAAATCAGATATTGGAGGATATTGCACAGATGTAGAGCTGAAGAGTTTCAAAGGGATAACACTTATGATGCAGAGAGCTTCACACAAACCATCTTGATGGCAACATTGTGAGATCATTCTAGAATCCTGGACATGGGCAACTGCTGGAAAATATAGGCTGAATAAACTGGGTGTGGGGTAGTCAGGAGCAAAGGTGTGTGAGTATTTGTGTACTGGACAGTCAGTTTTCAAAACAATCCTTTGTTGTGCAGCGAGTGAAGTGATATTAAACCAGGGGTCATGTGGTCAGAGACCTTCAATTCAGGACTTTCTCAGGGTTTGGTTGGTAAGTATCAGAGTCCATTACAGTTGTCAATGCAAGAGGAACACTGCTATAATGAGGCGATTTGATCTTTCACTTGCTTAAGCCGGAGTATCCTACAGAAATGACAGAGGTGAAACAACACACTTCTTTTCACAGAATTAAGACAGTGGGAAGGGAAATAGTACAATGTGAGCATTGACTCAGACTTCTTATAGAGTGAGAGGAAGTGGGAGAAATGCCCAGGAAACACAGCCACATGAAATGTGATTTTCCGTTCTTCCAGGGCGTACAGTAAGATGCTGTATTTTGTGCAGCAATCATGCAAAGCTAACTGTTGGCCATCAATTTATCTATCTTTTGGAGGCAGGCATACACTCTACGTTTGTGCTCTGTTTCTTGTGGAGTGTGAATTTCAGTGGGTCCGGAAAGTCAGAGAAGTGGGCTGTGACTGTCACTCGGAGAATTTGTGTGATGGCAGGAAGGTCCGCAATGTGGGTCAGCGTTTGGTGTAACAGCAGCATGGTTACGTTAGAGTTGAAGCTGCCTGCCAGCTGGTATGCACTGATAAATACAGTTAAGAACAGCACTACACAAGAGGTAACAGATATACATTTGTAAATTATCTTGTGGATGGAGATTTTGAATGTCAGGGCATGAAAATGCCTGGAGGGGTTAATTGTCAGGTAGTAGGAGAGAGGAACATTTCTGGTGGCTTTGCCAATGAAGGTCATGAGACCTTACAAAGCTGTTGAGAAACAGGTAAGAGTCATGTGCATAGTTGAAAAGTCTAAAACGTTTGTGATTGTGATATTTTCTTGGTAACGGTTATTTATTTAAAGTTAATTTAAGGAGGAGTCCGCTTACAGTACAAATAAGGAGAAGACTCTGATGTGTTGAGTGAGGTCGTTTCATGCCTTGTGTGTAAAGTAAGAGAATGAGCAACCTCCAGCTTTGCTTTCGTGGATGTGGGGGAATGTGTGAGAGTAAGGGAGAGTGTAGGTGGCAGGTGGGTTGGTAAAAGCGTATGGCTTCCTTTGTACTGGTAATGGCTATTTTACTGCCTTTGTCTTAATGAAAGGGGTGAAGAGAAGACAGAACTTATGTAGACTTACTGCTACAAAAGGTGTCAGAAGTCATTTGATTGACGGAGGTAGAGCAGTGACACAGGTGCACAAGAAGAATTCATACAACCTTTGACTAGTAAAGCAGAAGAGCCCACTCCCTCATCATCACAAAGGATAAATATTTACTATAATAGGGTTCCAGCAGATGATGGGACAACTATTCATGGACCCAATTTGCTCTGCTTCAGTGTACCTGCCATTACTTCTAAGTAGGACCATAGTAACAAGAGCTGTCCAGGGTGAGGTTGAGTGTTCACAAGTTAAAAGTTTGCAAGCCTGGGTCCAATGAAATAGTGTGCCATGAATCAGTTGGTGGGCGTTTCAAATGAGACTGTCTAGCACCATAGACAACGTCACCATGGACTGACTTAGGGCTTTAAAATGTAGAATATGGTTCCACTTCACGTTTCATTGTAATTTGTTTATACTTGATAGCCGGTATCATAAATGCAACAAGCAATTCAGTGAGAAAGGATATGAAACATTTTACATCAGAGAGCAATTTGTTGCATTTGGAGGATTTAAACTTCTGTTTGTAAGTAGGGCAAGCTCTTCCAGCACAGCAGTGGTGATATGGGAAATGTGTTTGAGGATTATAGAGAGGCTTTCTGAGGTGGGGGCGACTCATCAGCAAGACCAACAAGGAGGACATTGACCTGTCCTTTTCTTTTAGGTTATCCAGGATGGGGAAGGAAGTGTGTTTTTGCAACCCAGGTGGGCGGTTGTGAGGAAGGTAGATAAAGTCTGTGCCCATCTCAAAGCATGTTTGTCAACCTGCTGGACTAGACCAGTTTATCCCAATTATCCACAAATCATTTCAAGTGTAGGAGTTATCAACCTAAATGAGGGAGTCACCTTCTATAAGACAGCGTTTCAAGGAGGTCCCGAACTTGGGATAGATTCCGGGTGCAAGTTAGGGAGGAGTCAGATGTATTTTTGAGAACAATAGATATCTGCACACTAGGGGCCAGATGTAGCAAGCATTTTGCATGGTGCAAACTGCAAAAATCGCAGTTTGCGCCATGCAAAATGCCCTTCGAGATGCACATTCACAATTTGCGAGTCAGTACCGACTCGCAAATTGTGAATGCGACTCGCAAATAGGAAGGGGTGTCCCCTTCCAATTTGCGACTTGCAACGCTATGCTAAATTGCTTTGTGACCTCGAATGCGGTCGCAAAGCAATTCACAGTTACCACCACTTTGCGACCCCACAGCGAATCGCAGACGGTGTCTGAGACACCGTTCTGAATCCGATTTTGCAAATCGGAAATTGCGAGTCGCACCGACTCACAATTTCCGAGTCGCAAAATCGCAACTACCTACATCTGGCCCTAGAGCCGGAAGACAGGCTATTTACATATTTAAACAAGCGAATATTCAAAGAGTTATATTGTGGGCTTCTGAATATAATGTTGGGCTTAAAATAAGGATAACAGCCATCCCTTTGCCTGGAAGATTTTATATTTTAGACATATAGGTTTCAATACGGAAAACATGTTTGAGAGAGGTTGGTTGCAACAGAGGATCTGATGGTTAGTGAAGGCGCCTTGAAGGATTACAGTAAACCTGAATATTGCATTAGAGTGGTAAGGGAGCAGAGGTGGGTTTGCATTGTCGATTTGGGAGAGGTAGGGATTAGTAAAGCTAACCTGAGTCTCCACTGAGGGTAAGAGTTTAAGAAAAGGGGCATGAGAAGACATATTTGGAATATAGAGGTGCGGGAGAGTCAGTGAATGAGGAGGAGGAATTTCTCCTTACAGAATATATATCCAGCCTCAATGAAACCCTAGAAAAGAATAATCTTTCCATAGCACACTTGTTACCGATCAACGTACACATAAGAATGTTCTGTATTTCCCCCCCACTGAAACCTATCAGATTTATTTGCATTTAATTGCATTTTTCTTTTCACTTCTGGGACATTGGACTTTCCGCTTACCTCTTGTAACATATCAGAGTCCTCGATGGCTTTCACTACAGATAACTTTGAAGTGTCTTGAATTTCGCCACCAATTAGAAACTCATCAAGAAGAAAATATGCCTTCTCAAAATTAAAAATAATATCTAGTTCGCAAACCTGAAAGGAAGGAAAACGTACTTTTAAGTCTGCTGACAACATTTTACAGGAAAATTAACAACACCCTTTTAGCAGAAGGAATTTCAAATCAGCATGTAGACAGCAAAACATGATTTAAGATACTAACCCCTAAACAGATCAAACCACTGTCACCTTCTTGCTCTTAGGTTTGGTTAAGAACAAAATTCAATTATGTCACTGAGCACTCAATATATCATAGATTGATGTTTGGGGTACTCTATAATACACTGCATGTGCAATCATTACGGTTTTAAGGGACTGTCTTCCTTTTATAAATGAGCTGCTTTATTAGGCGGAGTTTTCTAAAAGTGGTAAGTTTAAATATATTTAATTAAAAATATTATCAAAACTATATACATTTCATACAGATTACTTGTGCAAGATATAGCTTTTTGGGCTGAAAGCACACGGCATGGATCTATGGGTTAAAGATATTTACAAGCCATAATGGTTAAATCATGTAATATTTACCAGGGTGGAATGTTCAGTGGGTCATCCCCAATCAAAAGACCCATGTGACTGGGCTATAACAAATCGTACTTACCAACACATCATGCTCTTGGGAATACTTGCTCCGGCCTGTGGGTCAATGCTGTCTAGGTTTTGGGACCTCTCCCAGTATGGAAGCCCCGTTCCTCTGGATACTAACCGTTTTTAACTGGAATGGCTATTTGCATTGCTATTCTTCTGAGTTTAGGGGCGTGAGTTTGACTTTCAGAAGCCTGTCACGTGCTTTTTTGTGTGGGGGGGAGGCGCTCTGCAGCAATGGCAATGAGAAGAGCGGTAGACGTGATACCTGGCCTGGAAAAGGTGTTAACAATAGTTGTTTATAGGACAGCACAAAGTGAACTGGTTAAAATGGTAATGAGGGGACAGGACCAGCTTGAGGGTGGTGTCACCAGGGGCGGCCTCACTTGGAGCTGACCAGGAGGGGGTGCACTGACTTAAGGGGGGTGCTGTGTTTAGCAACAACTTAAGATTTTAAAGTACCTGCTGTAGCGTTCCTTGTGCGTTTAGCTTTGAGGCAGCAATAAAAGTGTCAAGATAACTTTTACGATTAATGGTCCTACTAGAGAAAAATCTGAGCTTTGTCTAGTGGCAGTTTTGACTCGCCATAAAGTAGCGAAGAGGGTTAACATGCCTGCTGCAAAGAACAGAACTGTATTTTATGTGGATAGGTAAGGGGATTAGTAAAGCCAGCCTTTACAAGGGCTTTTAAACAAATGTTAGATATGTGAGAGAGGGGCTATGGAGAGATGAGGGGCATTTTTGTCAATTGGTAATGAGGAAATCCGAGGAGAAGGTCACCAAGGGAAGAGGGGTTGGGGGTGTTTCAAAAAAGATTGTCGCAGCAGGTGCTATCACCGCTAAAGCCGGCCCTGTGAGGGATGCCATACTGGAAACCAAGATCAGCTGAACAAACAATTTGAAGAATCAGCAGGATTAGACCAGTGAAGGTGCGGCCAAAGAGTGCAGTGGTTTCACTACGGTTTCATAGTCTGCAAGCTTCTGCTGATTTGGGTTGTGGAGGGGCTGCTGAATTGCTGTGAGGTGCATCACTGCCTTTAGCTGTGGAACTGTATAGGTTCTAATTACCAACTGTGCCCTCATGAGTAGTAGAGTAGGTAGAACGCAAGTGCGATTGAGAATGCTTATTTATTCAGCTGCTGGCCACAGGTATGAGTCCTGACAATCACAAGTCAGCCTTTTTGTATACATTCCTATGGATTAAATGTTTCAGAAAACAGTGCGTTTTCTACCTGCCACTGACTGACGAAGAGGAGAGAAAGCCAATTGGGAAACTGAAAGGCAATCAAAGGGAACAGTAGAGAAAAAGTGGAGCAACATGGAAGATGTTATCCATATTATATCACAAAATTCAAATGGGGCAAAGATCAATGTGCGCCCTTATTGTAATGGTACAAGTACAACCGCAACCATACGGTTATGCATCATCCAAGCACTAAGTACGTCTGGTCCTTGTGGTGCCCACATTCAGTGACCTACATCAATTATTAAGAATGGCTTAAGCTACATTGACTTTAGAAACTCTCTCCCATTTCGCTGCCATCTGGCATTTTCTCACCTCCTCTCCAACCACTCTCAAACTTTACCAATTGTTGCTGCCTAAATTTGGATCCATTTAGGTTACAGACAGTTTTACTTCTTTGATATAAAATACCTACAGTCACTAATTTAAATATATAAAGTGTTTTTTTTGGAACAGTCCCTTAATCCTAATTGGATGGAGTTATTGTCTATCAATTTCCTTGTTTTTTTTATTCAAGGCCTTTCTTCCCTATTCTTTTTTAAACCAAGTCTGTACCATTACGTATTTACTGTGTTCTGACTGCACTGAAGGAAGTACTATATTTTTTCCTTGAGCACACCAGGGCATTGCATTTCTTCCCTGGCTCTTGTCTGCCGCTTTCCCATCAAGTTCCAACCCCACTCTCAGTATTGCTCTTCCAATCCCTCATAGTAATTCCATTACTTCTGACCCCATTTTTGTTTTACCATTAGACACCTCCACTCCCACCGAACATCACTTCCATATCGATTGCTCATGGAGAATGATTTACTTTGCCAATGTTTGTCAAATTACCCACATGTTAATTCGTTTTCTATGGTTAATACAATGTTTCCTAAATCTATTAGGGAGTCTCGCACATTAGTGACTTTACTAAAACAAAAAGACTAACAGTTTATAGAACATAGAAATGTAAAATAAGAAATACGATTAAATATCCCTCGACTCAATCTCAACATTTATATCAAATCATATCTGAAACGTACACTGAGTTTTGGTTATTGAAATAACTCACATTTCCAAAGTACTTATCGAGTACTTCTACAAACCGATGAACAGTTTCTAAAGTCAGTAGTTCATTATCTTCTTCTTCTATTGCACAGCAAAAATATAAACTAGCGTACCTAAAAAGAGAAACAAAACTGGGTTATAATTAAAGATAAGCCATTAAATGTTCTTCATTTCCTAGAAGTAAAGATCAATTTTGAGGCATAATAAATGTTCACTAATTTGGCGACCACTTACTGGCATTCTCACCTAAATGTGTTCACAAAACTAACCTGGGCTGAGTCTGCAGCTAAGAACATGTGATAATTTGTCGGCTGGATAGATGATTTTGGGAGGAAGTTGGTATAACAGGATGAATAAATCATATTTTAATTTCATGGGTTTCTGAAGAGAAATATATTAATTCAGATGAGGCATTTCATTTTTCCTATCTAAATCGAGGAAATCCAATATGATTATACATTAATTACCACAACAAATTATATCTGCAAATAATAAGGATGGCAAACAGAATGAAATAATTGGCAAAAAACAACCACAAAAAACACCTAGCTCACATTTCTCGAATCGTGCACAAATCACAAAACATTCTTGAATATCATGGTGTAATGAATTCTAAAAAATAAAATAAAATAAAAAATGTGTGCTTTATCATTGCTAATCACGGTTAGTCCTTACATAAAGAAAACACACATGAAGGAGCACAAGCAGGTTTTAGGAGGTCCATAGTTGCTTTGTCTGCTAGCAATTACACTTCAATGTGGCTTTATTATATGCAATCTTATACACCTATAAATCCATGTATTCCTTGAGTCTGCATGGCAGCTCTTCAACAAAGTATATTGCTATGCTATATTGATTTGTATAGGGTAATAATCACCAGAGATGGTATCCAGGCATTTGGGCAGGGGTGCAGTGCCCAAGGAGTTTCCTGGAAGAGCCAGGTCTTCAGCTTCTTGTGGAACTCAAGAAGTACGGAGAAGGCTCTGATGTTTTGAGTGAGGTCATTTCATGGATTGTGTGTAATGTAGGAGAATGAGCAACCTCCAGCTTTGCTTTCGTGGATGTGGGAATGTGTGAGAGTAAGGGAGAGCGTAGGTGTCAGGTGGGTTGGTTAAAGTGTATGCAGCTGATCAGATATTCTGGTCCTGTGTTGTATAGGGCTTTGTATGTGTGCGTGAAACATTTGAATTGTCTACGCTTGTGAATGGGGGGCTAGTGAAGCTTCTTGAGGTGCGCGTGATGTGGGTGCGGCATGGAAGGTCGAGCATGAGTCTTGCAGTAGTGTTCTGGATGGTCAGGAGTCTATGTAGGAGTCATTTTGTCATAATCTAAATGCTTTTCACCGCAACTGTCTGTCAATCTGAAGGCACTTGCTGGTTCTGGACTGACCAAGGTAAGGGCGAACCTTTCCAGTAGCCACGGTGCTGCTGATAGAGTAACAACAGGCAGACAGTGACCTCCAGAAGGAGTCCCAGAGGAAAAAAAACAATCCTGGGAAAACCACAGGAGCAAGGAACTCCTGAAAAAGAAGTAAGAAAAAAGAGAAGCGTAATATGAACTGGAAACAGCAAAAACTGTGACAAGAAAAAAACAGGAGAAGTCAAAAAAATCACCAGATACAGGAGCGAGGAGCACCACCAGAACGGAAGTGTTTGCAACGCAAGGAACAGAAGACCAGCTGTGCTTATATACTGGCAAAAAGGAAGTGACACGCAGGAAGTTCCGGAGACACCATCTTGAATTGGGAAAAGCCACATTTGAATGAATGGAAAAATAGTCATGGTGTAAAAGAGGAAGCAAAGCATGCAGGGAAGGAAACACAGACTCCTGGGAAGAAGTAAAGATGGCTAAGAGGAAAACCATAAAGAAAGAGAAAACAAGAAAAAAGAAACAAGGCCGAAAGAATAGGTAAGAGAGATTAGAAAGGCAAAAAACGGGTGCAGCGCGAAGCAGCGCCCAAAGAAAGATGTATCGGTCGCGCTGTGGACCGAAAAATAGGCTGCGAACCGAAACGTGGCTCAAAATGCAGCCTGTGGCAGAAAACGGCCTTCCAGGACTCGGACAGCCGATCGGACTGCGGTCCGCAAGTGGGGCACTGCAGGTCCTCACGGCATCACAGTTTTGGAGATTCTGGCTTACAGAGTGTTGTCGTAGTCCAGCCTGCTAGTGAGGAGTGCTTCGGTGACAGTTCTAACTCGTGTTCTAAGGCAACCATTTGAAGATCTTTTGTAGAATGCGTAGGATGTGGAAACAGGAGGTGCACACTGCATTGTCCTGAGCTGTCATATTGAGCTTGTTGTCTAAAATAATCCCCAGATTTCTTGTGTAGCCTGTGGGTGTTGGTCCTAGCTCCCACTGCCATCAGGTGGAATCCCATGGGGAGGTCTTGTTGCCAAAGACCAGTACGTATGTCTTGTCAGTGCTGAGCTGCAGGCAGTTGGTTCACATCCCATCTGTTACCATGGACATCCAGTTGGTGCAGTTAGTCCCAGTGGTGGTTGTCTTGTCTGTCACGGAGAGGATGAGTGGGGTGTCATCGGCATAGATGATTTTCTGTGATCAGATGATGTTGGCGAGGGATGTCATGTATATGGTAAAAAGGATGGGGCTGAAGGACGGTTCCTGTGGGACTCTGCATATCAATCTCTTGGTCTCAGATGTGAAGGGTGACAGCCTGACCCTCTGGGTTCTTCCCTTGAGGAAGGAACAGATCCATTTGAGAGCAGATCCTTGTATGCCAATCTCGTGGAGTCTTCTGATGAGGGTATTATTGGAGACGGTGTCAAAGGCCATGGCGAGGTCGAGCAGGATGAGGGCTGCTGTTTCTCCTCGGTCCAGGGATGATTAAAATGTCATCGAGTGCTGTCTTGGTGCTTTCTGAATGCTGATTGAGTGTTGTCTAGAAGATGGTGAAGTTCAAGGTAGGTTGTGAGTTGCTTGTTGATGGCCTTCTCAATCACTTTAGCTGTATAGAGGAGCAGGGAGATGGGTCGGTATTTGCTCAATTGATTCGGGTCGGCTGGGGATTCTTGAGGAAGGCATAGGTTTATTCAGGTTTCCATTCTTCTGGAAAATCAGTGGACATGATGGAAGTGTTGATGATGTGGGCCAGGGTGGTGCTGACTGATGATATTGCCAGTTGTGGATATAGTGCATGGGTCCCTTCAAGGCCCTGGGTGGATGGTCCGCTTCATTGCTGCTGTGTTGTTTTCCATGGGGGTTGTCCATTCAGGCAGGTGGCTGTCTTGGTTGATGGTGGGTAGGTTAGCAAGGACTTCTCTGGGGTTGGGTTGGTGTGCGAAGTCGCTGTAGATGTTTGCGATTTTGATGTGGAATAATAGGTTGTCAAAGTTGCTCTGAGGCAGAGATGCTGTTGACTGTGGCTAAGGGTAAAGTGAAATCTTCAATGGTCGAGAAAATCTCCTAGTACTGTTGGAGCTTCCTTTGATGCTAGTGCATTTTTTGGGGTGTCTTGTATTTGTTTGTGATAGCATCTGAGTGCAGCCTTGTAGGTAGTTCCATCTGTGGTGTCAGGGCTGGCTCTCCATTTCCTTTCTAGCTGTTTACAGTGTTGTTAGGTGTCTCAGAGGTCTTCTGTGAACCAGGTTGCCTGCTTGTTTGATAAACCACGCTAGATGGGTTTAATTGGTGTGCATTTCTTGAACCACTTGCCCATTTTTCGAAGTTGTTGATGTCTTTGTCGAGGTGGTCTGTGGGACTAGGTTGATCTGTATTGCGGTCACTGAGCTAAGCTGCTTCTGTGATTTTGCCCCAGCTGCGGCTTGGAATGCTGATCCTGGACAGGGTGTTCATTTGGAAATGGATGATGGAGTGGCCAGTCCATGTGAATGGCGAGGTGAAATTGTGTTTGAAGCTGTCGCTTGTGGTAAAGATGGGGTCAAGCGTGTGCCCCACGGTGTGTCAGTTCTGGGATGAGCTGAATGAGTCAGATGTTGCTCAAGCTTTCAAAGAGTGATGTGGAGCTAGGTCATTTTGGTCTTCCAGGTGAAATTTGACATCAACAAGAAAAATGTAGGCTCTGTAGTTGATGGTGAGCAGAGCAACAAAGTCTGTGATGAGGTTCGTAAAGGTGACTTGCGGTCCCAGTTGTCGGTAGGCAAAGGTTCCACTCATGGTGAAGTTTTCAAAACTTTGCAGTTTGAAGTGCATGTGTTGCAAGAATGGGTTGGGTGTCTCTGTGGACATTATGCATTTGATGGATTCCTTGTAGAAAGTGAAAGTCCTCCTCATGGCTTGTGAAGAAGGTCCTGTCGAGCGATCTTGTAGCCCACTAGGATTGCCAAGGCAATTTCGGGAGCTGATGAGTTGAACTAGGTCTCTGTGATGAAGGGGATTTCGGTTGCATCGCTATTCATTAGGTCCCATATTTCGGTTGTGTGTTTGCTGAGTGATCGTGTGCTGAGAAGCATGCATGCAAGTGGATGTTGATGTGTGGGTGGTTTTCTGAGGCATGTGTTGTGTGGTGGGTTATATGCATTGTTGGTGCTTGTGTTTTAGTAGGGGGTGTTGAGAGTGTTGTTAATATTTGTGTGGCAGTGTGGGTGGGAGCTGGAGAACCGGCAGTGGGTGCAGGTGAAGCTTCCTACTGTGGTGTGAGGCACGGCACAACAGAAGTTAGAGGAAAGTGTCTGGGGTCTAGCGTCTTAAAAAGTACTGCAGAGTATTGCTGGGTAGTGATTAGACCAGGGTTTCTGATGCAGTCCTTGTGGAGATGGGCGCAGACGGGCTTTCCCTTGGTGTGCAATCGGGTCACCAGTACCCGCTGCGCATGTCTGCAGTACACATGTGTGGCAGCTGCCATTAAGCAGGTCCTGGAAGAGGGGGAGAAGTACAGGGTGCCTTTTGTAATTTCCTGTGATGATAGGTGATGGGAAATGAAGTACTATTCCTTGGCTTCTTCTTTTAAAGACATTTTTGGCAGGAGACCCAATAAGGTCACTTCCTGTACAGATGGATGATGAGAAATTCAGTTATGTCACCTTCTGTGTATGATGGGAGATCCAGTAATGTCACTTCCTGTGCTGATGGGTGTTGGGAAATGAAGTCCTCTTGCTTGGCTTCTTCTTTAAATACAGTTTTGGCAGCAAAACCAGTAAGGTCCCTTCCTGTCCAGATGGATGTTGGGATATTCAGTGATGTCACTTCCTATGTAGGTGGATGATGGGAGATCCAATGACGTCACTTTCTGTGCGGATGAAATACTATTGTTTTGTCCAGTTTTCACAATGATTACACTAATAGGTATAGTTTGCACCTGAAAGTGTTCTTTCAGTCTCTGGTGAGTTTAGGCACACAATAACTCATCTTATATGTACACTGTAAGAAACTGGGTTATTTGTGGGTGGTAAGCAAACACCTCAAGTAATAATCATAATCCCTGTAAGGGTGAACCAATAAAGTAATTAAAGAAATATGAGCTCAAACCCATGACACCTACAGCACAGAATAGACGTGCTTAGCGTAGAAGTAATGTGTGAACAATTTATGGAGAGCTAAAACAGAAATAAAGTAAAAATGAAAAACAATCAAAACAAAGTAATATTTAATAAACAAAACAATACCAAAATGAAAAACAGCCGATAAGGGGAACCAGAGATCGTATTGTTTAAAGTTTTGAAGTGGAACTAGTGTGAAAAAGCACAACGTACTGATGATCAGGGCTGTATAGGACCTAGGCACAGTTTGACGCTGACAGCAAAAGAGCACAGAGCGGATACACTGACCTGGATCGTCCAGATTATACATTCTGACTTTAGTCCTTTAAGTCCCAACCCACCACAGGAACATACCTCTAAAATACCCAGGAAACCAGGGGGTCTCTTAGAGACTCATAGATAGATGTCAGAGTCCAGACCAGGTGCCATTGACTAGTTGCATGAACGGTCTCTTGTAGCTTGTTGAACCTCTGTAGGAGGACCAGAAGGTCAGTCTCATGACACTCCGTGTCGACCACTTTGTTCTGGGTACAAGAGGGAGAGCCAGTCAGGTCTTCTATGCTCTTTTCAGGTGTCAAACAGCCCATTCAGTGCTCTTCTGATCTTTCACAAGCCAGGGGCCCTTTAAAATCGGTGTCTGGTGATGCTACATTTGTGGCAACATGAAAGCGTGGTTGGGAATGACCATTGGGGACACCCTAAACATAAGGTGAAGGTTGAGGGTCAAACCCTATCTACTTTGCATTTTCAAAATGTTCGAAGTCTTCAGCCGCACTAAACTTGGGGTCTGAAGGGTGTAAGAGTGTGTAGGGTCACTACTATAGCAATTCTTATGTCCTCTAATATCTAAAACCAAACTCCACTTACAAGCACTCCCTGTACCCAAAACAACCTCAGAGAGAGAGAGCAGTCTGGTAAATAAAGGTGAGATGTTGGGAACCAGACATGGAATATACAAGAATTATTTTGAAATCCTGGTTTACTTCTTTGAAATCTGCCACAAATATTATATGTTAATCCAGCAGGCCTGTCAAACAGGCTTTTACACTAATGTCAAAAAGAACAAGTTACTTACCTTCGGTAAGCGTCAGACTGGATCCGGAGATTTTTCTTCAAGCAGTACCCTTGCGCGCCATCAGATGGAGTCACTTGACTCCACGTTCATCGTTGGCGTCATTGGTCGCTGTGATGATGTTGGGATCATACATAGGCTCTGCCTAGGTAACGTCAGTTTCTTTTCACCACTTTCCACGCCAAAGTCCAGAGCCATAAAGAACACTGAAAATGGTGTGCCAGAGCTAAAACCCTGAAAAGGGAATCCCTCTCCCTAGAAATCAGTTCACAAGTGAGGAGAATGGGTGGTTCGGTAGGGAATCTACAACTAGAATATGTCTCTACCAGATAAACCGTTACCGAAGGTAAGTAACTGGTTCATCTCATTGAGACTTCTAGTTGCAGATTCCTTATCTTAGAATAGATACCCAAACAGTACCATCCTCAGTGGTGGGCTGTGAATCAAGATCATACCAAAAAGTCCTGCAGGCCCGAACGACCGAAGAAGCAGTCTTTGCGGACCCCACTGTCCAGGCAGTGCTGGTTTGTTAACACGTGCATGGATGCACAGGGAGCTGTGGAAGCAGCAGTTTCTCTTGTGGAGTGAGCGTGCAAACCTCAGGGGGTTGCTTCTTTGCCTAATCATAGCACAGTTTGATGCAAAGTAGTATCCATTGTGAGATGGTATGCTTCTTCACCGCCTTCCCTTTCTTCGCAGCCACATACCAAAAAAAAGAGTTGATCGTCCAAGCAGAAATCTTTGGCACGATTAAGGTAATCCGCCAATGCTCTTTTTGGACTCAGGTGGTGGAGTCTCTCCTCCTCATGAGAACGATGTGCAGGTGCCTAAAAAGTAGGCAAAGGGTTGTACTGGCCTCCATGAAAAGGTGTTACAACCATGGGAAGGAAGGAGGTCCTCGTACAAAGCACCAGTATGCCAGTATGAACAGACAAAAATGGGGGTTTAGAAGAAAGAACTTGAAGCTCACTCTGTAAGCAGGGGTGATGGCAACACAAAATGCAGTTTTGAGAGTAAGGTGTTACAAGGGGTAGTTGTGTAATGGCTCAAAAGGGGCACACATCAAGTAAGTGAGGACCAGATTGAGGTCCCACTGAGGCATAATAAACGGAGTGGGAGGAAACAAATGGGTGAGTGCCCTAAGGAATTTACCAACAATAGGAGATTTGAAAAGAGAAGGTTGGTCTGGCAATTTAAGAAAGCGGAGTTAGCTGATAAGTAACCTTTCAGGCTGCCCAAAGCAGAGCCCTGCTGAGATAAAGAAAGGATGAACAAAACCTCAGAGAAAGGAGAAGAGAGGGGAATCAACAAACTTGTTGATACACCATGCGACAAATTTATGCCAATGACCGGCGTATACCGTTTTGGTGGAGGGATGCCAGGCTGCCAAGATAACATCACAGACTTTGGGCAGAAGGTCAAAAGCTGTCAACTGCCCTGCTCAATTTCCATGCGTGAAGGCAAAGATTGAAGAGGTTCGGGTGGAGCACCATCCCCTGTTGCTTCGCAGAATATCCTCCTGAAGAGGCAGGCTGACTGAAGGATCTGTGGCCATGCTCAGTAGCTCAGGATACCATATTCGCTGTGCCCAGTCTGGACCCACAAGGATAACTTGGGCCTAGTCGCTCTTGATCTTTGTCAGAACTCTGGACAGAAGTGATATAGGCGGGAAGGTGGAAAGGAGGCCTGAGTTCCACTCGAGACAAAGCATCACTGAGCAAGTGCCACCTTGGAAACTACAACACGCAAAAAAGCTGACATTTAGCGTTCTCTGTGGATGCAAACAGATCTAACCAAGGCTCTCCTCACTGGTCAAAGAGACCTTGTGATCCCCCCCCCCCCACCGGATGGAGACGCCATTCGTGATTGACTATGCATTGACAGCTGAGTACGTCTGCCCTGGCATTCAGAGAGCCTGCCAGATGTTGAACCACCATGGTAATGCCCGGAAGTGCCAGCCACGTCCAGAGGCATAGAACCTCTCGACAAAGCATCCAGGACCCCACTCTGCCCTGTTTTTTGCAGTACCACATGGCGGCAGTGTTGTCCGTGTACACATGCACCACTTTCCCTTTGGGCGAAAGAATGCTTTCAAAGCAAGCCTGCTCGCCCTGAGCTCCAGAAGAATGATGTGGAGTCTAGACTCCGCTGGAGACAAAACACCTCTGATTTCCGCCTCTTGCATGTGACAGCCCCATCCCAGGAGGACGCCTCTGTCACTACTGCAAGATCTGGTTGGGGAAGAGAGAGGGATCTCCTGTTGACCCAATCCTGATTTGAAAACCACCACTGCAGATCTTTTGCAGTCCCCTCAGAGACTTGGACCATGTCTGAAAGATTCCCCCAATGCTGCGGCCATTGGAGCTTCAAGTCCCACTGCAGAGCCCGCATATGCCATCTGGAATGTATCACTAACAGGATGCAGGAGGCCAAGAGGCACAGCAGTCTTAGAGTAATTTGCGCCCAAATATAGGATAGAGGCTCAAACATCGGAATCATAGCCTGAATATCCTGAACTCACTTTTTGGGAGGATAGGCCCGAAACTGCACTGTGTACAGCACACCGCCAATGAAAGGAAGCATCTGAGAAAGAGTCAGGTGTGACTTCAGCATGTTTATGGTGAGCCCCAGCGTGTGCAGAAGGTTCGCTGTAGTCTGAAGGTGGGAGATGGCTCTCTGGGGGTGTGTCTGCCCTCAACAGCCAGTCACAGAGGTAGGGGAAGACTGAATCCCCTAACCTGCACAGATGAGCTGCAGCCATCACTTTCATAAACACCCAAAGGGCACTGGTGAGGCCGAACTGGAGCACAGTAAATTGAAAGTGCTCGTGACCTACCACAAACTGGAAGTAGTGTCTGTGGGCAGGCAAGTGGAAGGAAGCCTCCTGCAAGTCCAACGCTGCCATCCAGTCTCCTGAGCAGACAGGACCTGAGCCAGAGTAAGCATTTGGAAATTCTCCTTCTTGAGGAACAGATTGAGGAGAATAATGTCTAGGATAGGATGTAACCCCTTGTCTGAGAAAGTAGCGGTAATAACAAAAACAACCTACTTCTTGTACAGGGACCATCTCTATGGCTCCCTTGCCAAGAGAGCCGTAACTTCCTCACGGAGAAGTGTAAGATGATCCTCCAGTAAGTGGCTGTATGAAGGAGGCATGGCCAGAGGGGTAGTATTGCAGGGGATGGAGTGGCCCCTCCGGACGATCTACAAAACACACCTGTCCGTTGTGATGGATTTCCAGTGGGGCAGGTGATGGCAAATCCTCTATCAACTGGTCTGAGATGGGAGAACAGACTTGGAAGGCTTGAAGGCTGCAGGAGGTGCAGGGGATGGACTGGGCAGACCTCTGGTTCCCTGTCCCGCAAGCTCATGAGTTCTGCCTCCCCCGCCATGCAGGGGCTGAGTAGCGTGGGTGGCATGGTGGCTGGGAAATGGCCGCAACAGGGAGCCCCTTTCGTGGCCACGATAGGGGCAAAAGGCAGACTGATGTGGGTGAGAGGCAACTGAAAGGCCAAGGGACCGAGCCGTAGCCCGGGACTGCTTTAACCTCTTAAGCTCTGAGTCCGCCATGTCTCTGAAGAGACAGGTGACAAAGGGCACGTCCATAAGGGATTGTTGGACATCCCCCGAAAAACCAGATGTCCTCAACCAGGCATGGTGCCTCAAGGCCATTGTCGACACAACCGATCTACCCAGACAGTTGGTCGTGTACAGCCCTCAGCCAATAGTGAAATTCGCTGCATCTCTGCCATCAGCAAAAGCCTGGGAAATAATAGCCCGGGCCTCCTCCAGGATCTGCGGCAAGACTTGCGTGATCGTATTCCACAATGAGTGGGTATAGCGGCCAAAAAAGCATGAGGTATTCACTGACCGCAGTACCAGATAGGAGGAAGAAAAAAATTTCTTCCCAAGTTGGTCCAGTCTCTTTGATTCCTTATCCGGGAGAGCAGAGGGAAATGCGCCGGAAGAGGAAGCTTGAATCAGCCGATCGACGGGATAAAGTCTAAGAATGCCTAGCCTTCTTCAACTTCTCCTTCGTCTTCTTACCCGAGTGACCGGAAGACTTGGAAGAAGATGAGTGGTGGTGACTCAGCGAGCTGTCTCGAGACCTTCCATTCGAGCGAGACCCAGAGTGTTGCAGAGTCGGGCTGCCATGAGCTCTAGGGACCACTCCCTCAAAGCCTTCGGATGCGTGACCCGGCACTGAGAGCACGACTTGAGGTCGTGGTCACGCTCCAAACACCATAAACAGACCCGGTGCAGATCCGTCACCAACATCATGCAATGACAGTCCTCACATGGTTTGAACCAGGTCTTTGGAGACATCTTCAACACACCAAAAGTCACCAAAAAAACAGTACAAAAGTGTCCAAATTAGCAAAAAAAAACAAAAAAACAACCAGGGTAGCTCTCTCCGGATCATGGTGTGGCGTGGAAAGAAAAGAACTGACGTCACTGTGCCGAGGCAGCACCAGTGTACGACCCAGAAGTCATCACAGCCACCACCATGAACGCAGAGTCCACCAACACCACCTGACTGTTCGAAGAAAAAGCTCCAGATCTAGTCTGACGCCTGGGGTAAATTCTCAAAAAAGGAATCTGCATCTACAAGTCTATATCGATCATCTGGGGTGATGGGGACAATACAAGAGACCTGTCTACGTGTCAGATAACATTTGCATGTGACAGGGGAGGCTTGTTTGATGTGCTGATTTTTAAAAATATCTTTATTAGCCCTAAATTAAAGTGTATTACTCTCCAGTATAAAACAAACATATACTAGAGATCTCCATTTCAGGTATGCTTTACACATACCGTTAAACAGCTACCCATATATAGAGCAACACATACAAGCCACAGTATCTTATGGTTGTTTCCTTTTTCTTTAGGAAAGGCTTAAGTTAGGGAGTAGGCACATATTAGCGCAATTGTAAGTAGGCCCCACCTGGACCGTGGTATTTCTGAAGATGTAGCATTTTATTAAAAGTCCTGAAAAGTATGATTCTTTGAGAGCAAGTGTTTCATTCTATTTCTGAATAGAGCTACAAACACACAATTCAATATGTGAAGGTAAAAGAGCTTCACTATTAACAAGAAAGAGATGAGGGATGTGGAATGATGATTCACGATTCCACACGGATTATGGGGCTCAGTGTGGTGTGATGAGGAATATATGCCTTGTGCTTGGTTTTGGTAATGGGTTGGACAATCCATACTTTACATGTAAAAATGTCTTAATGTGGATATTCAGCCACTTGCAACCTAGTAATTCAAAATTGCATTTCATGATCACATATTGGCACTGGTGATGGCCTTGAAGACTTGCCCTATATGAATAGAAATGCAAGGACCCAGGATATTGTAATTGTTTCAGCAATATTAATTGTAAAACTGAAAGCTGTTTCTGTGAACCATTTTATTGTCTAAAATAAATATAACTTGTATTGTATAGAGACGTTCCCCCTAATAAAGAAATGCAGCCTTTTAAGTTTATTAGTCCGAATGCAGGGGGTTTAAAGAAATACGATCCACAAATACACAAGACAACAGTTCTGCTGATAATGGTCGTGTTAGAAATGGGGTCTTTGGTTGACAGTCAGGTTACCCCCTGTTCAAGCAAGGACCCTCACTCTAGTCAGGGTAAAAGAGAATCACCCTCAGCTAGCCCCTGCTTACCCCCTTGGTAGCTTGGCAGAGCAGTAGGCTTAACTTCAGAGTGCTAGGTGTAAATTATTTGTACCAACACACACAGTAACTTAATGAAATCACTACAAAATGACACAACACCAGTTTAGAAACATAGGAAATATTTATCTAATCAAAACAAGACCAAAATGACAAAAATCCGACATACACAAGTCAAGTTATGACTTTTTAAAGATTAAACTCAAAAATAGCGCTTAGAAACACAAAATGCTTCGATGAGGTGTTAACACGCCGACACCAGCGGTGCCGGACACAGAGACGCGTAGACCCCCAAGTACAGTACCTTTAGTGACTAGTGAAAACAAGTCAATGTGCGAAGTCAGGGATCGCGGCGTCTGGGCGAAACTTTGAATCTGCGCACTTCGAGCGGTGGCTGTCACGACATGGTGGGTGACTTCCACGGAGTCGCGGACTTCATTGGGGCTGCAGTGGCGTTGGGCCGAAGTCGTCCGAAGTCCATTTCCACCAGCTTTCCTTTCAAGGGCCCAGGGACTGGATAGGGCACCACTTGTCAGAGCAGGAGTCTCTCCAGAGACTCCAGGTGCTGGCAGAGAGAGGGCTTTGCTGTCCCTGAGACTTCGAACAACAGGAGGCAAGCTCTAAATCAAGCCCTTGGAGATTTCTTCACAAGATGGAGGGCTCACAAAGTCCAGTCTTTGCCCTCTTACTCTGGCAGAAGCAGCAACTGCAGGATATCTCCACAAAGCACAGTCACAGGCAGGGCAGCACTTCTCCTCAGCTCCTCAGCTCTTCTCCAGGCAGAGGTTCCTCTTGTTTCCAGAAGTGTTCTAAAGTCTGTGGTTTTGGGTGCCCTTCTTCTACCCAATTTCTCCTTTGAAGTAGGCCTACTTCAAAGTAAAGTCTCTTTTGAATGTGAAATCCTGCCTTGCCCAGGCCAGGCCTCAGACACTCACCAGGGGGTCGGAGAATGCATTGTGTGAGGACAGACACAGCCCTTTCAGGTGTAAGTGACCACTCCTCCCCTCCCTCCTAGCACGGATGGCTCATCAGGAAATGCAGACTACACCCCAGCTCCTTTTGTGTCACTGTCTAGTGTGAGGTGCAACCAGCCCAACTGTCAAACTGACCCAGACAGGGAATCCACAAACAGGCAGAGTCACAGAAATGGTATAAGCAAGAAAATGCTCACTTTCTAAAAGTGGCATTTTCAAACGCACAATCTTAAAATCAACTTTACTAAAAGATGTATTTTTAAATTGTGAGCTCAGAGACCCCAAACTCGACATGTCCATCCGCTCCCAAAGGGAATCTACACTTTAATCAGATTTAAAGGTAGCCCCCATGGTAACCTATGAGAGGGACAGGCCTTGCAACAGTGAAAAACAAATTTAGCAATATTTCACTGTCAGGACATATAAAACACATTACTATATGTCTTACCTTAACCATACACTGCACCCTGCCCTTGGGGCTACCTAGGGCCTACCTTAGGGGTGCCTTACATGTAAGAAAAGGGAAGGTTTGGGCCTGGCAAGTGGGTACACTTGCCAAGTCGAATTTACAGTTAAAACAGCACACACAGACAATGCATTGGCAGGTCTGAGACATGATTACAGAGCTACTCATGTGGGTGGCACAACCAGTGCTGCAGGCCCACTAGTAGTATTTTATTTACAGGCCCTGGCACCTCTAGTGCACTTTACTAGGGACTTACTAGTAAATCAAATATGCCAATCATGGATAAACCAATCACATACAATTTACACAGAGAGCATATGCACTTTAGCACTGGTTAGCAGTGGTAAAGTGCTCAGAGTTCAAAAGCCAACAGCAACAGGTCAGAAAAAATAGGAGGCAGGAGGCAAAAAGATTGGGGATGACCCTGCATAAGCAAAAAAGTCCTGCAGGTCGGCTGGGCAAGATTGTGTCGCTTAAACTGAGTCTCTGGCTGAGCACTGAAAGGTTTGCTCTCCAACCCACAGATGACATGAGTGAACCTAGATCAATGCACCAACACTCAAATGTGAACAACAGGTTTTGTAGCCCCACAGAACCCCATCCAATAGACAGTTGATGTGACGTCAATGCTTTCAATCAGTCCCTGAACAGGCATCCAAAGACACCATGGTGATTAGAAACACATCTCTTTCGTTCTCTTCACTACAACACAGAGGATGTGCTAAGAAAAAGACACTTTGAATAAAAAACATGTTTATTTCAACAGTTGTATCCTGTTGCTCATCCCATCTAAAACAACCTTACAGAATACAGTTAAAACAGCATGAATCTATGTGCGAACAACAAGAATAAAATGAACAGTTCTACCATGTTAAAATATAATCTAAAACTTGCCACAATAAAACCCACATCTATGTGCTATGCTAGGAGAGAATGGAGTAGCATAACTTGTGTCTAGATTTTCGTAGGGAGAATACGGCATACTTGTAATTATCAGGAGTGAGGAAGCCTGCGTTCCCTGCAAAAGACAAACACACGTATCACCTACTCTCGGACTCAGCAGCCTGATATAATTTTTTAGCAGAAAGGGAGATAAAGCAGCATACCTGGAAGTCACATTAGTCTCTGCCAGTATCTTGTGTGATATTCTGGGGTGAAGGACCACTCGTGACAAGTGGCCAGGCAGTTCTTTTGTAGTATATCTTATCTAAGATATAATTTCCAGCATCGCTTTAGGAGGGTCTGGTATAACCATAGAGCATCAAGATGCAAGTCATGCATAATTTTAGATAAATAAGGTGGATATTTGGCAATTTAGGATACACTGTCATGGCTATTGCTCTTGTTTGACCTTGAAATTGAGATAAGGAGCTTGTTCCAGACTGGTGTCGCATAAGGTGTCTTTATTGAGGTCTACATCTGAGTGACTTTACACCTTCACATGTTCTTGGAACGATGAGGACTGATGACATCTGCTTTAAAGGCAGACATTTTGATGATTTTGCAGAAATACAGAAAAGTAAGCTTTAGTCTACTTAAAATGGAGTCTGACTTTATATTTTTTGTCATCAGTGGCTCAGACGTCGGAACTGTGATGTCGTATGGGAAGAAAGATGTAGAAGAATGTATCTAATGTATAGGGAAGTACATGCTCTCTGAACATTGATACGTAAAATTATATACGCAAAACTAATTTCATAATATTTGATAAAAACTGTGCATGGCGAAGAACATATATATACATATATATAGTTACATTGATGATATCAATTATGTTAGCAAATATTTCACGATTGCTAACATTTGTGGGTTAATTTGCAGTGCATGGCGAGAGTGCGAGTTATAGTTACCTTAGGGCATGAGTTATAGTTAAATGAGATAACGCTAACTACAAGAGGTGAATTTCTATGGGTTTGTATGTTTAAAATGTGAGCCTAACTATAACAACACTGTAACCTTTGTTTTTTTTCAGTGAATTTCTATGGCTATTTAAAAATAAGTAAAGCAATTTTCATTACTATACGTTAATCCAAACACTGCCATGCACAGTCTTTGCCCATGCGTGGTAGCGGTGGCCACAGATTCTGGCCTGCGTCTGGGCCCTGCAGCCAACTTCTAGAACAACCCCACCTCATGCTGCACATGGCCTTTGGCCATGTGTAGCGGGAATAGGCTGCAGGTCTGCGTGGCAATCCTCCCCTAGCCGATTTTGCCCCAGGGGCCCTGCCTTCTAGAAAGTTTTTTTTTTGGGGGAGGAGGGGCAACATATCCCCCTCTCCAGGCTGATCTCTGCCTCGGGGACCCCATGATCCAGGTCCCAGCCATGTCACCAGGGTGTCCCCCAGGGCAACCAATCTCCACCAACAGGGTAGCCTGAAGGCCCCTATGGTCCCAGCCAGCTCCCCGCCTCCTGCAGGGAGCAGACATTGCTGTCAGAGACAGGGAGCTGCTAAGCACGTAGCCCCCAGTCTGAGAGAGCCATAGGAAACCGTTGCTTCCAGCAAGCACAAACTGTTTGACATCTCTCGCTTGCTGGAACCAGAGTGTTTGCTCTGACTTGGCAGCAGCTTTCAAAGCTCCCATCAACTCAGAGCAAACCGCTATATACGAGGGGTGGGCACCCTGGGACAAAGGAGGTGCCGGCCCAGGGGTTGCCAACCCCCACGGCCAATATTGGCTCCACAAGGTCAGCCATGTGGCCCCCTTCCAACATTTCAGTTAGCCCTTCGGAAGTGGTGGTCCATGGGCCCAGGAATCCAAAATGGCCCAACCTATCTTATTTAAGTTAGCCCTGGGCTGTGGGCGGGAGGAGCAGGCGGCTCCCCCGCATTCAAAATGTCAATGCCCCCTGGACCTGGCCTACCTGGGACTTCATTTAAACAAGAGCAGAAGCCCACACTCTTTTTGAATAAAAAAATTTCACCGGATCAAATATGACTTCTGGTGAAAATTAAAACAAAAATGTTTTTTTGCTCTGGGAAGTCCCTCTGGGACCCCAGCACCAGAGGTAAAGGTTGGGGATGTCACTACTTTCTTTTTTTAAATAGTTTTGTATGGCACTTGGCTGAAGCAGAGTCCCAACATGGCTGCCAACACTCATGTGTTGAATTCAATGTAATGCTCTCATGGCTACCAGCCACTGCAAATCTTTTATGGCAACCAGAGCACTTGCATTTCTCTGTGGCCACACCCATAAGAATTGAGAACATGAATCAATGGCTACCAATATATATTTATATTGGTTAGCAGAATTTATTGGGTCAATATGGTCGAAATAAAGTATCCTGAACAGGATGTTGGAGACTGTACTGGGAGTTGGCAAGGGTCTCCTAACAGTAGATGGTTTGATCTCTTGATAAGTGTCACACTTCTGACAGAGTCTCTAATATGCTTATACAACCAAGGAAACCAATAGCGTTGCTGTAGCGCTGCCAGAGTTGCACTGACCCCAGAAGCATCAGATGCCAATCCCTCATGAGCTTCCCTGATCAAATCTAACCTGGCTAGCTTGTTCGGTATTATCCTGTCTCCTTCTCCTGGAAGAGCTGCTACAGGAATATTGTCTGAATTGAGGATGTATGAACATTTGGGAAGGAAGCCTGTGGAAGGCTTTCGGCCATGTTTGGTTGCATGTATGGCTGTTAAAATATCAGTGTCGATCTTTGTTTGAGATCTGGTAAAGGCTGATACTAGAACAGTTTGAATTGCAGCTTTGACAGCTACGTCAGCTGCACAGATTCCTTTGGCATGAAATCCATCATACTGATGGCCCAAAATGTGCCTCACATGGCCCATTGGAAGCTTATCTTGTAAGACAGCTAACCTTACATAGAGTTGTTTATTCCTAACAGATTTTCCCTTTGAACCCTAGAGTCCATTCGAGCGGCAATGCTGCAAATCATCATTGTACCCTTGCACACAGAAGGATGAATCGGACACTGAGTGTGGGAACTGATGGATTAACCTTTTGTAATGCAAGTAACAGGTCATGAAGTTATGCATGTTGAGCAGTGCTGTCGTCTAAGATCTCCATGTGGCTGCACTGCAGTCAGAATTCTCCACCTTTCACTACACCTTCCTCTGCCTTACAGGTTGCAGAGTACCTACTGCTGGTTGAGCAGAGCAATCTGTGTAGAATACTCTCTGATATGACTCAATGGGCAAGACAGTTGGGGGAACATGGTGTTAATTTTACAGAAAAGCTTATGTACGAAGAGTGGGATCATTCCAAAACTTTACAGCCATGGCACATAAAGAAGAGTCCCAATGCACCCACTTCCAGTGTAGGGTACAAGTACTAGTGGCCTCTTGTGCGGGAAGGAGAGAAATCCGTGGGCCAAAGGGCACTCCTTCAAATTAGCTGTTTGCATAGGTGGAAAGATTTTTCAAATGGAAGCAGAATGTGCTTCAGCTGAAAAATACAAGTGAGACTTGTATGCTATGGGAACAGCCTTTCCCTCAGTGTGGGTTACATAGGAATAACCTCAATATGACTTAAAGAACTAGGCTTTTCTTACTGTCCCTACTTTGTAAATATTTTGTCTCACGTATGTTTGCTTGCAGACCACGCAGGGTATCAGTGTGTCTGTTCATACACTGTTTTGCTGAAAACGTGGGAGATATGACGTCATACAAGGGCTTCATTCACTAAGCTTAGTGATGCAAGTAAGTTTGTCCAAGGTTAAGGAACCCCAGCAAGTAGGACATTTCTGAAGGAAATCAGAAACCAGACCCTTGCCCTCACTGGATGATTCTTATCAGAGGAAGGTCCCTGTAAGCTAGCCAATGTTCCATTTTGTAAAGTTAATCCCTGAACCATGTGATGTAAATAATGTTACAACTTTGTTCACCCTAGTTAGGTATACTTCCAAGTCACCATCATTAAGATAGATATCATCAATATATGACCTCGGGATCTGTTTTAAGATCTCCATGATGTGCACTGAGATAAGCCAGGACTGTTAATATTGCCCATAGGAAAGTGTTGGAACAAGAACTGCAACCTGTCAGACCTAAAGGCAGTTAGATACTCACTTTCAGGAGCTGTGTTTTGACTTAAAGACCTGTCCAAGGTATCTTGGGTTGTTTTGTATTTTTTCAGCGTCAGATCAATCATTAAACCTGTGCTATCTGCATTTTGCACTACATATGTTCCTGTACGCGAGTTTAAATTCCTATGGCATAAACTATCCTATAGAACCTGTCAGGTGTGGAGATGGAAAATGGGGCATGTTCTTTGGTGAAAGAGAAGGCGCTACTGTGCCTGATATTGCAGTTGATCTAAGGTGGCTTTAATATAACAGTTTGCTTCTGGTTTTAGAGGGTACTGAGCTTGTGCTTGAGGTTTACTGCACAAGGGAATGACATGTGGAACAGAATGTTTATCCCACCACACTGTGTAAGGCTTAAGCCTCTCTTACTGCCCGTTCATTGGTTAAGTTTCCCTCCCATATTGAGGTACTATGAGAGAAAATGCTATTCTAATTACTTCCTCCCACCCCAGGTGCTTCCCTAAAAAGGACTGGAGGCCAAATCAATCTTCAGATAAATGTGGGCACAAGACAGCTTTAATAGTGCATGGTATATCCCTTTCTATTTATATCTCTAAATTATTAACTCTATCAGGAGGGTTTAAAAGTTGGTCTGAATTCTCAACTTATATGAATTCCTCTGTTGGTGTTACCATCCAATACCTCTGAAGCATCTCATATACTATTGGGACTTCTGCTGTGCTGTCTAACAGCGCTCTCATCGGAGTCCTGTTTTGTAGGAGAATCCGTAGTTGGATCTGCATGTTTCTTAGAAAGCCCTACTACTTTCTTCTTAATGGCAGTCTTGGGGTCCAATCCTTTCTGTATCCTCTTTAAGCGGACTTCTGCATCTCGTCCTGTTTCACTCTTACTGCTATACTCCTGCCTTCTGATCTCGTTAGACCTCCATATCAGTCCTGAAAAGAATGCAGAGAGCGGGTATCATAAAACTGATACCGTTCCGATTAAATTGTTTCACAGCCCCTTAAATTGTAACCACCTTTAATGGGTTACCGAGATGCAGGAGATCCAGTCTATCTTTGCTCTCTACCACTCTATTTCTTCCTGGCTTCCATTGCAGATTTTTATTTAAGCAAACTCTTAGAGTCAGTGTTAGGTTTTAAATGTCGTTTATCGCCTCCCAAACCCAAGGTTTCCTAACCTGAGAGGTGAAAACATCCACATCCACAGTTATTTTTCATAGTTCCTGTTTGGTGAACTGGAACTGCTTCCAGTCTATAGCATATGACCAGAACCAACGTTTCCCCCTTAATGTTGCTCAGGATGATTAAGGAAACTGTAGAAAAGTTCCCCATTAATTGATTCCCAAGTGCCAAGCTAGTGCAGCTTTGTGCTCGTTCTATACTTGTTTTAGTACCTCAGGAAGAATTGCCAATAAAGGTGTGCCATGCGTACAGGTGTAAATTCATGGAAATATACTTCCCCAGCTGTTGCATTCCCCTTTAGGTGGCACCATCTCTAAAGGGAGACGCCTAGCTATAATTCAATGCTTGTCGTGGGGTGTATTCAATGGGTATACTGCTTCTTGATCTTATCAGCAAACCAGAAGGGAATCTTTTCACGGTTTACAGGCACTTTTCCAGTGATAGCATTAATACTGGGTGGACTAATGGATATTACATGCGCCTGAACTGCTGGTCCTGCTGTGAGAACAGTTCATAGTACGCAGCACAAACTGTACATGTCTCCTGTTTAAGCAGACTGTGTAATTTAAAATACTACAAAATCATTAGGAGCTATGGTGTCAGAGTGGGAACTGGTGTATAACCAGCCATAACTGGCAACATAGCCCCTTCATTGCTCAAGGGTCCCAGGTGGACATTCCTGTGTGTATGTGGTAACTGACCTGCAACCCAGTTCCGGTTTTCTTGGAAAGTTAAAGAGATGTTCAGATCTTGGGAAGACTTATAATTTGCAGGCACTGGTAAAACATTATTAGCCTGAAACTGCCAGAAGGCATAGTCTATAGTCTCAAACTCCACCCATGAGTAAAATGTCTCATAGCTATATGCCGCTTGAGCATCTGTGACAAACATTACTGTCCCTCCCTCAGCACTGGGGACAGCTCAGATCTTGAGATGCTGAGCAACTGCTTCCCTATAATTGGCTCCTATCACAATAGAGGATGCCATATGAACGGACTGAAGTGGAATGGATCCATAGAATAAAAAAAAAAAAAAAAAAAAAAAAAACATAAAATGGGGAATAACATGAATAAAATGAACATTTTCTACAGTGGTTTAAATGTCATCTAAAAATGTAACACTTCAAACCCCACTTCTATGCGCTAAGCTAGGCGAACACTGAGTAGCGTAGCATAGCTTATGGCTAGATTGTCTTGGGGAGAATGAGCACACTGCATACCTCTTTACAGCTAAACACTGCAATTATCAAGAGTTAGAGAGGCTGCTTTCCCTGTGAAAGGCTAATACGCGTTGCATTAGCATCATTTTCTCACAGACCTACGGCTCAAAATCAGCTTTCAGCAGCAAGAGTGATGCAGCACAATATCTGGCTGTCAAGATTGTCTCTGGCAGTATTTTTCATGATAGTCTAGGGTGAAGGACCTCTCCTGACAAGTGGTCAAGTAGCAGTTCTTTTATAACAGTGGTTCCCAACCTGTGGTCCGGGGACCCCTGGGGGTCCGCGAAGCCTTCTCAGGGGGTCCGTGACTGCTTAGAAAATTGAAAAATATTAATAAATAGTGACAAATTAGGTCCCAAACTTCCAGTAATGACTCAGTGGGGGGGGTCCCCGGATTCCAATGATGATTCAGTGGGGGTCCCTGGATTCCATTAGTGATAAGGTGGGGGTCCACAGAAGTCAAAAGGTTGGGAACCACTGTTTTATAATATACCTCATCTAAGATGGAATCTCCAAATCTCTTTAGGAATGTCTGATATAACCAATGAGCATCAGGATGCTAGTCTAAGACACATTCTTTTAAATAATTAAGGTGAAAATGAGACAATTCAAACTACACTGTGTTGGCTATTCTTGTTTGACCTTAAAAAAAGAGATAACAAGGCACTTGTTTCAGTGATGTCGCATTAGGTGTCTTGTTGATATCTAGATCTAGTGACTTGACACTTTCACTGACAGTTCTTGGAAAGATAAGAACAGATGACAATTACATCAAAGGCAGACATGTTGATTCTGCAGAAATATAGAAAACTGAGCCCTGGCCTAATCAAAATGGAGTCCAGTCTTATAGTCTTTATGCCAACCCTAGAGTTAAAAAAATACACTCTGGTATTTTCCTATGTGGGGTTAACTATGTTTCTATGTTTGTACATTACCTAATAAAAATGGCAATTTTCATAATTTGAGTGTATTGTGGTATGGACTACAGAGGGGTTTGTTCCAAACAGAAATAATACAGGTTGAGTAGGAGTGTCTTGTTATATATTTATGGTATATAGCCCGCTCCTAAACCTAAAGATGTTCTATAGGTGGGCCCTTGGTGCTTTGATTGGACAACTATTTCTTCCTCCCCGTGAGCAAGTTCACATCTCATTCATGCCTGTTCAAATGCTATTGCAGAGTCAGAATTTGCTTACAGGTATTTAGGAAGGTTAAAGGTAACTTTCTAAAAGTCTTCTTCCACAATATGTCTTACAGATCTGATGAACCGGGCTTGTAATAAATATTGCTATTTTAAATAACTAAACAGTTTACACATTTCAGCCATTTTATTGCGAATCTTCTATTTTAACTTTTAGGGTCTTCATAATTTTCAATGGGTGATTTTTTTTATTCCTTCAATTTGACTGGGTTTTATTTTTAAGCACTTAACGAGGTGTACACAAATATTGGGTGCTCAACTTTTTTCATTTTACACCCCTTTTTCTTGTCACTATCTTTTTCTCAATTCTTTCCTTGTGTAGTTTTCTAGCCCATTTTGTCGGATAAATAACTGAGATGTTTGAGAAATGCATTTTGTTATATAGTCTGACATAAGAGTGATGAATAATATCTCTATATTTTATTTGTGTTTCATTCTTTCTCTTCTTTTCTAAAAACTTGCTCAACTTACATTTGTCTTTGTTGCGCCTTATCATTATGACTATGATTATTGTATACTGGCACTGGCCCTGGTGAAGTGACATACAATCGTGAAACATGTGTTGGTCAATTGCTCTTCAAAAATTCTAGGAAAATAAAGAATAATTGTGCAATCTTCCTCACACTTTGTGTCAACATTCACTGATTTACAAAGAAACCACAAAATGGAATAATCTACTAGGGACTTTAAGGTAAGATGCCAATTTCATCATGTTGAAAGAAGGAGCAGAGGCACTTTATCACTAATAAGCAGAGGTAAAAGGCACAGTGGTCTATAACAGGAAGAAAATAAGGTTCTGTAAAAAGGAAAAAAACAATCTGGGGATGACTGCAGAAAGGGCAAATTTACAAGGCATTCACCTTTGCATTCATGACTCAATTTACCCTCCCACTCACTTCATTTAGATATTCATCCCTCTAAAATAAAACATCTACCAATCCCCTCCAAGGCAACATGCAAGAAAATGTTAAAAGAAGGAAAAAAAGAAAAAATGCCACAATCTAAAGGTGGTGCGTACATACTTGCAATAAAATGCAAGCAAAAAATTAAACACAGCTGATTTCGGCCATCTTGGAATGGTGCTGAGCATAATGTATGATAGTTTCAAAATTCCAGCATGGCTGCTACATTTATAAACTATGGGGCTCACGGTGGCGGTCGGACCGCCGCAGTCATGGTGGTCCGACCACCACATTATGACAGTGGCGGAGCTGCCACGGTCCAACCGCCAACACTGCTAGGCTGCCGCCAGCCTGCAGCCTGGTGGTCCAGGCGGTTGTAATCTGTCAGGGCAGCACTGCCCTGGGGATTACGAGTCCCCGTCTGCCAGCCTGTCCATGGCGGTAAATAACACCATGGGAAAGGCTGGCGGAATGGGGGACTCTTGGTGGGGGGGAGGGACCTGCACTGCCCATAAACTTGGCATGGGCAGTGCAGGGGCCCCCATGCACAGCCCCATTGTGCATTCCACTGCCCAAATTACGGGCAGTGGAATGCGTGATGGGTGCTGCTGCTCCTGCTGCACCACCACAAAGCTGTCGGCTCCATTAGGAGTCGGCTGCAATGTTAAGGCCCTGTTCCCTGCTGGGCCGGCGGTAGGAAACACTGTTTCCCCCCGCCGGCCCAGCTGGGAAACCAAATTAGTGCCGGCAGGGTTCAGGCCGCATAGGATGGCGGTATCACATTGGCAGGTGGCTGCTGCCCGCTAATGTCATAATGAGGGCCTATATGTTGCATATCTTTGGTCAGTAAAATGAAGATACTCCAGCTACAACATCATTGTAAGACAGCCTCCCAACATCTCCACAGACAGCCATATTAGAGTGGTATTAACCATAGTGCATCATGTTCTGCCAATCCGAGATGGCAAAATGCTTCTAAACACTAATACCATCATGGAACAATAAAACAATGATACACTATGGAAATATACCATTGGATGATGGAAACCTATTATAGAAGCAGTGGCAATGTGGAATGCAGCACACTGTAGAGGAATTGAGCAGCAAAGGAGTATCCTTGTAGCATTATCCGAGGAGAACTCTATATAAAAAATAGTCACTGAAAGATATGAAATGGGGCCTATTAAATATGAACATAAAGGTGTTGTGTAGCCATTTTAGTTATAGCTCCATGCACGTTATTTTAACATACTAGGCCACTGTGCACTTTAACCTAGATATATTTTATTCAGCTTAGTTTTATTATTATTACAATAACCATTTTTACGGTCTTGTTTTATTTTCATCTATCTAACTGTTTTTGCCTAGGCCAGCACTCTGTTCTCAAACAAGACATTCTTGATCACTCTATACTGCTTTCAAGGCTACAGCTCGGTACATTGCCAGTGAACGTGGTAGAAGTTTAGTCTCCAACATTCGTAGAAAATACACATCCTTACATAGGGACACTTTCTCAGAATATCAGCTGTGTTATTATATAAACACTTCCTTGTCCCTTACATGTGAGAGGGAGACTCCAGCCAGGGAACCACAACTGTATGCTGACTGCTTTGCTACAGATGCTAAGGCAGACCGCAGGCCTTTGCTCAGGTATGGGGGGTTGATGTCTTCCCAGGGGAACCTGAAAGGCAGAATTAGAGCTTAACATGCTGTGCTCTATCCTAGCCTAGGTAAGGATTAGTCCTTTGAACATAGTGACAATATGATAGCGTTGTTTTTATGCTTCACTCTTGTCACAATTTTAATACTGTTATGTTGTGTCGTCCTGGTTATTGCAGCTCACGCTTTGCTATCTAAGATGCAGTCATTTTTTTAAACTATTTATCGAAACATATACTGCTTCTGTTTGTCATTTATATATGAGACTGAATTGTAAATGAGAGAACCGGAGGAGACCTGAGTGACCACGACTTCCCTGACAAGCCCAATATGTCATGCACTCGGCTGCCCAATCACCACTATCCTTTGGTAGGGGTGAGGCACTGCTAGTTAGCCGGAGCAAAGCCCGGACTGGAGTGACCGGTGTCACCAGCAGTGGGTTGGACTCAGTCTCCCACACCGCGGGTGATTCTGCTGCTCAAAATCCAGTTGTCTCATTAGAATAATGAGAGCCTACATGACAAAGGAACAGACCTTCAGCTCTGGAATTGAACTGCACTAAAGTTCAGAAGGAAGTGTACTTGTGATCAGGAAAAATGCTTCCCACACAGGGCATTAGGCAATGAAGTAGGCTGACCCATGCTGTATGTGAACGGAAGAAAATGCAAATGACACTGGAACAAACTCCCCACTCGAAGCAGCTGTATGTCTTTTTGTGTATGTATGTGTTTTTCTTTATTAGAAGAGCTTGACATGCAGATACACCTGTCAAGCAAGATCTATAAAGAATGTCACTGCAGACAGAGGTAAACACTACACATAAAGTTAGATTTACGTACAAGTACAGAAGTACAGTTGACAGTGCAAGTCGTCTCGCTATCGTTTTAAAAGCTCTCTTTCTGGTGGTCACACACATTCTGGTGACAGTAGTGGTATCAAAACACACCTCAAATAAAATGAATTTCTTGTCAGTTAAGGATACGCACAAGGCAGAAAGTTTGCTCCAATGTAGTGCTGAATGTGTGTGAAAATGTCCGAAGCATAATTAAAAAAATTAGGGAACAAAGTTGCTACATTTAGAAATTAACCTTTGTTTTACCCAGGTTTGGGGGGGGAGGGTTTTCGTTTTAACTCTTTTTAAACTAGAGTTTTTCAGGATCAGAATCTATTCCTGTTCATTCCCACTAAAACACATACACACACCTGACATACTGGTCTATTTTCATTAGTTTGCCGTATTTCATAAACTATTTTACCCTGCGTCCTTTTTTGCTTTATATCTGCTGAATTAGGGTGCTTTCTTTACTCCAAAGAGAAATGTTACAGGTTTTATTTTAAATTTCTTTTAAATTCATTTTGACAGTCAAATTCCTGAATGTAAAGAAATTGACCGTTAATTGCGAATTAAAATTATTTTAAAGTTTTGCAGCTGAGAAATAATGCATAATATGTACTGTGCTGCATATTTGCTGCTCCCATAATAACTGGCAAACATGGAATGTCTTAGAAACGTATACTAAATTTGAAGTAAGAAACAATTAGATTACTTAATTGCAACTAGAAAAAACAGGGGAAAAAAAACCTACGTTTGGAATTGGTGTGAAACTTTACACGACATAGTTGATTGAGGTAGGTGCGAACTCTGTTTGCCCCACTCTTTATTGTAGAAGGTTCAATAGCGGTGCAAATAGATTTACACCATTTTATCAGTGCAAAGGTTATTCATATTTCCATCTCTGCTATTTGACTTCACTACCCATATTCGCAATCTACCTGAGGAACTAGAGGCCAGTGAGCAATATACCTTTAAAATAAGTAGTAATCTTTGCAATAGCTGCCCAGATCTTTAAAAGTTTCATCAGTCAGTATATATCCTCCGAATCTGATTTTATAATTCATCAGTCATTTTCCAAACATATTCTTTCGAGGTCACCAATTGCTACTTTAAAATAGATACCCAGAAGCTCAAAAATCCAACCTATGTGTTAACCTCTCAGCTGCTTACACACTTACATTTGGAAGGAAATTTTTTTAGAGAAAGACAAGGGGCAATAACACTTGTGCTATTCTGTGTTCCCCTAAGTCTCCTGATAAAAATAGTACCTCACTTGCGTGGGTAAACCTAATGCTCGCGACAGGAAAAGCAACATGGACACATCACATTTTTACTTTGAAATCTGACGTGTTTTTTGCAAAGTGCTTAGCTGTAGATTTTGGCCTCTAGCTCAGCCGGCACCTAGGGAAACCTACCAAACCTGCACCTTTTTTAAACTAGACACGTAGGGAAATCTAGGATGGTCTGACTTGTGGGACTCTCACCAGGTTCTGTTACCCAGAATCCTTTGCAAACCTCAAAATTTGACCAAATAAACACCCTTTTCCTCAAATTTCGATGACAGAAAGTTCTGGAATCTGAGAGGAGCCACACATTTCTTTCTACCCAGCATTCCCCCAAGTCTCCTGATAAAAATGGTACCTAACTTGTGTGGGTAGGCCTAGCGCCTGTGACAGGAAATACCACACAACACAATGTGGACACGTCACATTTTCCAAAAGAAAAACAGAGCTGTTTTTTTGCAAAGTGCCTAGCTGTGGATTTTGGCCTCTATCTTAGCAAGCACCTAGGGAAATGTTATGTCTAACTTTGCAATAAGCTGACACAGTCCTTGGTGTTCCACTAAGAACTCTGCCAGTTGCTAGGTTCTTTGGAATGTGATGGGAACTTGGAGAATGTTCTGTGGCAGTTGGTGGAGACCTGGAGACTTGTGGCCTGTTCGGTTGGTGGCTCTTCAATAAACCTCTTCCTACCAAACTTAGATGTGTAAGTGGCATCTGAACACTGGCGATGAGTTGCCTGGGAGGAGACAGACGGTACCACCAACCTCTCCTTGGACCCAAGAAAGATTCAACACTCTTACCGTTCTTCCTGAGACTTCTTCAAGCGTTTCCTTAAGCCGGCTGTTGAACAGTGATTCCTGCAGGCCATGTCTTCCTCTCTTTGAGACTCTGAGATGGGGCTGCTGTGAGTTCCACTGGTTCGGACGGGTTGATTTACCCGTGCAGTTGTGTGAAGCGGTATTGCCAGCCAGCGCATCCTGCCGGTGAAGTGGTTCTAGTAACACATGGGCGTTTGATACAGCACCCGAGCGAATTTGGATTAAGGTATTTTGGGTACCTTACAAGTTTATGCACGCGCAAGTGCTTGAACTTGTATCGTATCTGCTCGTCAACAGTCGCGCATGAGCGTAGCTCGTCTATTCTATTTTCTCATCTATTGACAACTAGACCGCATTGCCAGGCAGCCATTTTGATCTAGTAACTAGACTGTATCATCTGGCGGCCGTCTTGAGAGTAATTTTTACCATGTGAGTGCAACGTGTGTTCTTCAGCAACTGAACTACATTACCTGGCGGCCATTTTGGAAGTACAACGGTTTTACCATTTCAAGAATTTGATTACTATATTTCTTCCACAGATTTTCTTTTCATTATTTATTGTCACTATGGCAACTACCACAATGTCACAACCAACTGCATTTTTATTGGATAAAGGTGAACAAATCTTGCCATGGAAACGATGGAAAAATCTATTTGATTCATATTTGATGGCTATTGGGGTGAAAAATTTTCCCCTGCAAGAAAACAAGGTGTACTTTTACATAATTTGGGAGTGGAAGGCAAAAATATCTATGACAGTTTGGAAACCTTGTCTATAGGTGGAGCGGAAGGGGAACCAAAGATGTCTACGAAATGTCAGTCAGAATGTTGGCTGAACACAGAGTCTAAACTTAATGTAGTTCTAGAAAGGCATACGTTTTTTGCAAGAATTCAAGGGAAGACAGAAAGTGTAGGAAATGTTGTTGCTTCTTTGAGAACGTTAGCACGAACTTGTGATTTTGGGGACATCACAGATTCTCTCAGAGATCAACTCTACGTTGTACCAACAGCAGGCGTGTCCAAGAAAAATTATTGACAAAAAAACCTGATTTGAAAGAGGCAATTGCTATTGTGGAAGGAATGGAGAGTACTAGTATCTGGATTAAAGAGATGAATGTTCCTGAAACATATGGTATATCTGAAATTGAGACTATAAAGGTGACCCATGAACGGGATGAGGTGTTGAAAGTGAGCTTTGATAGCAAATCATCTGCTTCTGCAAAGGATAGAGGAAGGGAAAATAAAGATACTGAGTCACGGTGTTACCGTTGTGGTAACCCAGGACATACTGCAAATAGTCCAAACTGCTATGCCAAAAACTCTATATGTAGGAAGTGTGGAAAAAGGGGTCATTATGCCAGAGTTTGCAAGGGTGACAAGCAATGGAATGTTGATTTTGTTACGGAGAGTGTAAACAAAATGGTGTTCTGTGCAAGGTCAGATGATAGCCGGATTGTGGGCAATGTTGAGGCAGTGGATGAGGGACCGATCGTTATGCCTGAGTGTGCTATTAAATTAGACAACAAGGTTGTCAAGGTGTTAGCGGACTCAGGATCTCCCTACACCATGATGGGTGATAAAAATTGGGAAATGGTATTTGGCAATGAGTATGGTCCTTTAGTGGAGCCTGACATTAATCCAGTGAGTTACGGTGGGACCTAAATCGATATAGTGGGATATAAAGTTATGAAGATCCAGTTTCAAGAAAGGACAACTGTAAGCAAAGTTTATGTAGCGAAGTGAGGAGATAATTTTTTGGGTTGGCGCCATCAGCTGGACATGGGCATCAAGTTGGATCCCAACTCCACCTGTCAGGTCATGGTAGTGAGTGATCGTGATGCTAATCTGGATATTTTTTGAGGAATTTCCTGCAGTTTTTACTGATAAACTGGGGTGTTTGAATAACTTTGAGCACAAGATTATTCTCAAGGGTAATGCTGTTCCTTCTGTACACAGAGTAGGGAAAGTTCCTAAACTGAGGTTGGAACCCCTTAGAAAAGAGCTCAATAGACTGCTGGGTTTGAAAGTAATTGAAGAAATGTAATCTTCGGAATGGTTGGCCCCAATAGTTTTTGCACCCAAGGAGGGTGGGAAACAAATTTGTATGTGTGTGGACCTTCGAGACCTCAACAGACACAAATGGGTGGATCGCCAACCCTTGCCAAATATTTCGGAAGAGCTTTCTGGGTTAGGAGGTTCCAAATTTTTTTGTGTTTTAGATCTATCATCAGTTTACCACCAGGTTGTTCTTCATCCTAATTCCAGACATCTAACTTCGTTTGTGACGCTGTTGGGAGCGTACCAGTTTTCTAGAATGCCATTTGGACTAGCCTCAGCAGCTGCTTGTTTCCAACGCATAATGAAGAGGTATTAGGGGGAATTTCTGGTATTTTATTTTTCCAGGATGACATATTGGTGCATAGGAAGACGTTGGTTGACCATGACAGGATTTTAAGGGAAGTGTTGAACAAATCGGCTTTGTCAGGGTTGACTCTGAAGAAAAAAAAAGTGCAAAATGCAAGTAACCGCTGTGACCTATCTATGCCATACCATTTCAGGTGAGGGTATCAAGCCCAAATTAGAACTAGTTGATTCTATTATCCAAGCACCCAAACCAAGGGACAAGGACGGTGCCAGATCCTTTTTAGGCTTGGCTCAGAATTACTCTAAATTCATTGCTAACTTCTCTAGCATGGTTCAACCCCCGAGATCTCTTTTAAAGAAAGGAACTGAATTCAATTGGACGAGTGAATGTAAATCTGCATTTGTCTTTTTAAAGACAGTATTGGCAAAATGCCCACTCTGGGACATTTTGATGCGTTTGCTAAGACCATATTGTACACGGACGCGAGCATTAGTGGGTTAGGAGCTGTTTTGACCCAGAAGGTGAAGAATGAGGAGAAGGTAATTGCTTTTGCTTCTCGCTCTCTTAAAAGTGCAGAACAGAACTATTCTGTTATTGAAAGAGAAGCTCTAGCGTGCTCATGGGCAATCAGGCACTTCAAGTTCTACTTGTGGGACTTGCCTTTTGTTGTGAGAACAGATCATAGGCCCCTCATTCAGATTTTTTCTTCAAGGAAAAGTGAAGATTTAATGCCCAGAATAAAAAGGTTGTTAGAAGGTTTGATGGATTATAATTTTCAGGGGGAATATATTCCTGGCACGAGAAATAGTGCGGCAGATTTTTTATCACGTGCTTCCATTGATTGTGAAGTTGAAGGGGAAGATGTTGTTGGTATGATCAGTTGGGTAAGAGAGTTGGCCATTTCTGAGGAGGAGTGGAGGTGTGCGAAAGAGCAGGATCCCGACAGAAGGATTCTTGTGGAGTTTATTGTAAAGGGATGGCCAGATTTTAAAGATGTCCCTGATTCTTTGAAGGGATTTTGGAATGTGCGTGACGAACTTTGCTGTAGCAAGGATTAGTTATTCAAAGGATCCAAGATTATCCCTCCAGTAGGTGTGAGAGAAAAGACGGTCAATTTGGCTCATGAAGGTCACATGGGCAGGAATTTAACCAAGTCAAGGTTGCGAGAGTTGTACTGGTGGCCAGGCCTGGATCGTGATGTGGAGGGTGTGGTGAAGGACTGTGTGTCCTGTGCGTGCAGCAGTAAGTGCAAATCTGTGGTCAAGGTTCCACTTTCTCCTGTTGAGGCGCCAGAAAAACCTTGGATGAAGTTGGGACTAGATTTTATGGGCCCGTTCCATTTGTTACCTGCCAATGAATGTTATGTTATGCTTCTAGTTGATTATACCTCGAAATGGGTAGTGACAAAGTGTGTGGACTCATTGGACACCAAGACTGTAATTGAATTCCTAAAAGAGGAGTTTTCTCGTGAGGGTATACCTAGTCATTTGGTGACTGACAATGGAGTGCAATTGACATCTCAAGAGATGCTGGACTTTTTGAAGTCGTTAGCTGTGGTACATATGAGGACAGCCCTGTCCTTTCCCCAAGCTAATGGTCTTGCTGAAAGGATGAATAGAATGGTGAAGTTGTGTGTTCAGGAAGCTGTAGAAACAAGGACACTATTGTCTGGCCTACTTAGAGAGATGTGGTGGGCACATCGTAATACTCCTAATACTGTCACCGCAATTTCTCCTTTTGAGTATTTAAAGGGCAGGGTTGGGTGTACCAAAATGAATCCAGCATGGATGAGAGGGTTGTGGTTGCAGTCGGAACAATTGAGTGAAAAGCTGAACAAGGGGTATGAACGTAGAAGAATCTATCAGCAAAAATATAAATCTAGATATGATTCTAAACATAGTGTTTCTGAAGTTCAATGGGTAGTGGGTGATATGGTGTTGGTGAAGAAACCTGGTTTTGGGAGGAAAGGGAGATCAGGATTCATGGGCCCTTTCTGTATCCAAGAAATAAGAAAGAATGTGGTGGTCTTGGACAACAATGATGTGTGGAGCATGTCCTGAATTGTGTAACAGAAGAATCCCATTTGCAACCTGAATTCACCTCAATGGCCTAATAGACCCAATGGGACAATGCATCAATTGCCAAATGGACCCGATGAGACAATACATCACTCGGATATTCCAACTTCTAATGGACTTAATGGGTTCATGCATGGGTCCAACAAGTTTTATGACAAGTCCAAGGTTCCAACTGGGTTTGAGAGGAAATCTAGAGCTCGTTACAAGCCACAATGAATGAAGGACTATGTGACCTAAACGTTGGAGCTCTGCAAAGTCTCTGTAACACCTAGTTGAAACCTTAGCATTTGCTTTTCTTATTTTTTTTCTGTTTATTCCAAGTTCCTGTTGTTGTAATAGTATGGGTAAGGGGAATGGATTATGTCTTACTTTGCAATAAACTGACAGAGTCCTTTGTGTTCCACTAAGAACTCTGCTTGTTGCTAGGTTCTTCGGAATGTGATGGGAACTCAGAAAATGTTCTGGGGCAGTTGGTGGAGACCTGTAGACTTGTGGCCTGTTCGGTTGGTGGCTCTTCAATAAACCTCTTCCTACCAAACTTAGATGTGTAAGTGGCATCTTAACAGGAAACCTACCAAACCTGAACATTTTTTAAAACTAGACACCTAGGGGAATCCAGGATGGGATGACTTGTGGGGCTCTCGCCAGGTTCTGTCACCCAGAATCCTTTGCAAACCTCAAAATGTGGCCAAAAAAACTGTTTTTCCTCACATTTTGTTGACATAAAGTTCTGGAATCTTAGAGGAGCCACAAATTTCTTTCCACCCAGCGTTCCCCCAAGTCTCCTGATAAAAATGGTATCTCACTTGTGTGGGTAGGCCTAGCGCTTGTGACAGGAAATGCCCCAAAACACAATGTGGACACATCACATATTCCGAGAAAAAAAAAAAAGCTGTTTTTTGCAAAGTGCCTAGCTGCGGATTTTTGGCCTCTAGCTCAGCTGGCACATAGAGAAACCTACCAAACCTGTGCATTTTTGAAAACTAGACACCTAGGGGAGTCCTAGATGGGGTGCCCTGTGGGGTCCTCACCAGGTTCTGTTACCCAGAGTCCTTTGCAAACCACAATATTTAGAAGAAAAAAAAAAAAAAACTTTTTCCTCACATTTTGGTGATAGAAAGTTCTGTAATCTGAGAGGAGCCACAAATGTCCTTCCACTGTGCATGCCCCCAAGTCTCCCGATAAAAATGGCACCTCACTTGTGTGGGTAGGCCTAGTGCCCGCAACAGGAATAGATCACACAACGGTCAATGTTGGTCCTTACATGAGGCAACTGTTGACCCTGGGGTGATCCATTCCTGATGCAGGCACTAGGTATAGGCATTCAAGTGGGGTAGTGTTTTTATCAGGACACGAGAGGAGTCACCGAGTGGTAGTTATTTTGTGGATCCCAGCATATTCCTGTAGTTTGTGTGACAAATGCAAGAAAAATAGAGTTTTTATTCAACATTTCAGCTTTGCATGGTATTCTTGGTAAGAAACCATTGGGGAATCACACAAGTCACACCTCTGTGTACTCCCCCCCCCCCCCCATGTCTAGTTTTTAGAAATGTTTGGGTTTAGTATGTTTCCCTATATGGGCGCCGAACCCAGGACCAAAAACACAGGTGCCTGCTTTACAAAACCAGTTTGTTTAGTGATAGATAATTTTGATGTCTCCGCAATACGATTTGGGCAGTGGAATTTGAGGCTGAACTAAATTGGGGAGATCCCCAGAGAGCACTCTCTCTCTCTGTGCTTGCCGCTGCATTCACCTGCTCTCTGGGTTGGTCTAACCCACTATTGCCCCATTGCACAGACTGTGCTTGCGAAGGGACAGCAGGACTGTCCTCATCACCTCCCTCAATTTACTGGAAGAGGAGTTATCCAATGGGACTCCTCCGACTGAAAAATCACTCCCAGAGTCTACGCCATTATCCTATCCCAGAGATGCGGTCTCAGTATCTGCTGTCTCAGTCTCTGATCCTATGTCAGAGATGTCCTCTATTACCCGAGGGACGGCGTCAACAGCAGTCATCCATCAAGATGCTCTCTCTGCTATTGGCTAATCTGTTGCTCTAAAACACTAGCCTACGTAGAAAGTCACAAAATTGCTGGTGTGTGCGCAACAGTAGAGACCACCTTACCTGCGCTTCTCCCCTCAATCAGCACATTCTTTCAAGAAACTAAAAAAACACCTTGTCACATACTATTTGTCACAGTCTTTAGCACCTCCTGCGCCCAGTCCAACAATCATTATTGGTGCTCTCACTCCCATGTCCTCCTCCTCGGATTCCCTCATTACCACCCAGCAAAAGTGCCTTTCATTTCTCCATAGTCGCCAGCACAAACATTTCATTTGCATTATAGCACAGGTAATGACTGACTTTACTAATGTACTCAGCTATTTACATAAAATACAGATTTGCTCTTTGCAGTAGGCATATAAACCTTCTGCGCTTCTTTATGCCACTAAAACTGCCACTAGACAAAAGTCTGATCATTTTGTAGCAGAAACATAATCACAAGACTTACTTGACTTTTTTATTGCTGCCTAAAAGCTACAGTTGAAATGCGTTAGTTGAAGTATGTACATTGCTTTGAAGACGCAAGCTGCAACTGCATGACAACTGGTGGCAAATAGATATATATATATATATATATATATATATCATCCAAAGGTAATCCTGTGTTCCTTCCAGCGCTCGCCTATCAAGGTTGGTGCTCAGTCAATGGGCACAGGACCCATTTTTAATCCACGCCAAAAACAAATCAAAATCTGGCACTCCTTGCAAAACAATGGCCTTCATTTATTTCAAAACTCCATAAAACAGAACATAGGGCAACGCATTTCAACCTTCACGGTCTTCTTCCTTGGCCCTTCTTACAAGAGATATACAACAGAAACAAATGTGTGGCCCCTCCCACTTGCTATATATATCCTCATCCATAGACATAGAAGATATATGGTTTTTTTAATATATATTTATATATGTACATAGGAATCTACATTTTAATATTATCTTTTTAAATGTCCATTTTATATACTCTTCCCATTATAGTATAATACTCATGTGTAACCAAAAATAATACCACTAATTGGATGAGCCACTATTGTAACACAATAAATCATCAAAATAATATTTGTATAGGCCTTTCAACAAAATAGAAGAGGTAACCTGACCTAACATTGTTATAATAGGAACCTGCCTTAACATCATCATATTAGCCAATATGAACGGAAAGTTCCTCGTCCTTGTTCAATCCCCAAGGATAACGGCTATTTAGCTGAATAATATATTCAGACTCCAATCTCCTTAATAGTTTTTCTCTATCCCCTCCTCTCGGAGTGGCATGGACCCTTTCTATGCCAAAAGATTTTTCATCTTCTCAACTTTCCCCTCATGCTCAAGATTGCAATGTCGTGCTACTGGATACGCAGCATCCTTGTTTGATATCGCTCTCCAGTGCTGAAGAAAACGTTTTTTCAGAGGAAAAATTGTGGTGCCGACATATTGTAATCCACATGGGCATTCTATTACATAGATAGCAAAATCTGAGTTACAATTAATATACTTTTTAATATTCGCTCGACTGCCCGTGGGTAACTCATATTGCTTCCGATTTGAACTGTATCTGCATGCTTTGCACTTGGCACATTTATAGAAGCCTTGATATTTATCTAAGAAAGTTTCTTTATTCTTCCTTGTGTAACTATGTACCAAAATGTCCCTTAAAGAACTACTTCTTTTGTAAGTTATCAAAGGTGTACGGCTAACTAGCTGCCCAATTATTCTGTCAGCCTTGATAAGATGCCAATATTTTATGAGGATCTTTTTAACTTCTGAAGAATATGCATTAAAAACTGTCACAAATCTCGGGGTATTAGTGCCTTCTCCTCTCTTTTTGGGAATCAATAGTTCCGCCCTTTGAACTTCTGCTGTCTTTTGGCATGCCTTCTTTACTGTTCTGTACGGATACCCCCTAGATCTGAATCTCTGTGTCATTGTTTATCGTTCTCTCTCAAAACTTTGTGGGGTACTGCAATTTCTCTTAGCTCTTAATAATTCCCCATAGGGTATGCTCCATTTTACATTCGGAGGGCGGTGACTCGTGGCGTGTAGAATGCTGTTCCCTGATGTGCTTTTTCTGAACAGTTTTGTATGTAATGTGCCTTCTTTTACACAGACCTCTATGTCTAAAAATTCCATCACCTGTTTGTGTATTTTGTGTGAAAATTGTAAATTTAGGTCCATATATATATATATATATATATATATATATATATATATATATATATATAGAGAGAGAGAGAGAGAGAGAGAGAGAGAGAGACAGAGAGATCACTTTTATATGTGGGTCTGGTTTTCATGGGGGCCGATCGCAGCCTCCAGGGAAACCACACATGCATTGACAAAATTGATATAAATATAGCTGCATATATCTATCTATCTATCTATCTATCTATATATAGAGAGAGAGATCTCTATAGATATATCCATGTAGATATATATATATATTTTTAGTAGCTGTATGGTTTCTTGGGGGCCAAAATAGCCCCCAGGGAAACTCTACAACTGCTAAAAAAAGAAAAAAGTATTGCCCCCACAGGGGGTCACGGGTGACCCCCTGTTAATTTCTTTATTTAATTTTTTTTAAATTTAGCCCCGGGGGTGTGTGATCGACCGTGATCGCGCCCCCCCAGGCGACACCTACCTCCAAGTAAAAAAATATGCCCTCGGGGGGGAGGGGGTGGCCCATTTTCCGAGGGGGCCGACCCCTCCCAAGTGAAATCCCTGGTGTCTAGTGGTGTTTCCTGGCCCTCGACCACAGCTGTGCTGCGATCGAGGGCCAGGAAACACGTTCAGAAAGGCCTCGTGTGAAAGGGGACAGCCTCCCCTTTAATACGAGGCCTTCCTGAACGTCGGGAAGGCCGTTTGGGGCTGCTTCCTGCTCCTATGCAGAAAACAACACTGTGACGTCAGCACGCCTTGCGGTGTGCTGATGTCACAAAGGGGCGGGTGGGGGGAGACACCAAAGGTCTTCCGTGTCTCCTGGGAGTCTAAAAAAAAAAAAAAATCCTCGAGTGGATCGCACCCGAGGATTTTTTAAGCCCCTCCCTGGTGTCGGCCACTGGTCGTGACCCACACCAGGGAGGTAGTGTGGGCATCTGTCAGTGGCCGACGCCCACACCTAACCGGTTAATAGACCTCCAGTGAAACTATCCTTGAAATAATTTCAGGCTGATCACCAGGAAGGACAATCAAGGCTATTGTCCATGTAGGACCTAGCAAGAAATTAGTAGCACTAACATTTGTGGCTGGTTCCACCCTGTAAGTCTGACTCTGAGTAGCCCTGTGCTCAGTTCAGCAGAGAGGAAGAAGTGAAAAATCAGTGAAACAACCATAAGCCACGAGTGATTTCAAGTGAAGTGTAAAGTGTGAGCTGCAGTAACTCCCAAAAAACTATTGTTGATACTTGAGGCAACTCTCAGCACTGAAATATGCTGTGTAGTCCATTTTAGGATTGATGTCCCAAAGACATAGAAATGCTTTACCTTTTTCTTTTTTAAATACATGCTTTTGGTGTCTTGCCTGCCAGTTTGTAGGCGCTAAAAATGAAAATAAGCACAGGTGATGAAACTGCAGTGGTTGGGAAGATAGAGGCACAATACCAACTTGCAGAGTTAGATCTCAAACTGTAATTCTGACTCCTCAACATCTGTTCAAACACAGATAATGAAGAAGAAAGACATTGCACACACTTACTGCCACTCAACACTAAATGAGTGTACAGGCTAGTCTAAAGATTGTTTAAAAGTGGGAGATCCTCATATTTCAGGATGTGGGTATACAGAATTAAATATCCTCAAAACTCCCACTGGATATTCCAGCTCAGCTGCTCTCAAATGGACTAAGGTTTGGACTAGAGGAGACTGCATCAGTCAAAGATGGTGCATCAGGGCTCTTTATACTTACAGATCCACTTTTTCATTAGCTCCTATAAGCTGGAGCCAAGGTAGTGACCCTATGTTCGGCCTCGGCCTGTGACAGGCACGAGCTGAAGACAACCTGGCTCTGTAAAACAAGCAGAAGCAGAACTGACAACAGGAAGCCCGCAAACACATCTGGTGATCTCTCTTCAATATAAGACAATGGCGGTGTCTCATCTTCTTTAAGGTTTTGCTTTCTAATCCCCTCTGTTCATCAGAAATCTGACTCATTAGCTCTGGCTTTGTGGAGCTTCTGCTTGACAAAGCCTTGAGACATTCCTGGATCTTAAGCAATTAATTATAGAAATTAAGTGTGAAAGTAACTTTTTCTATGATGTCCAACACCCAATGTCAATCTGAGCAGGTCTATTCACAAGTTCGCCTCATTTTTCACCATAGATCTACTACAAAGAATCACAGCAACAACAATTTTTATACACTTGGTTTGCTTCATATTTAATACTATCAATATATTTAAATAGGAAAATAAGAAAAACCTAATCACCAATAAAATGTCAATGACTAATTCATGTTTAAGCAGAAAATAAAGGAGAGACAGAAGTGATTAGGGTGATTTAGGAAAACATAATGCTGGTTCACACAAAGACAGATCAGAATGTCAGTGAGAGATTTAAAACAAACAATAAAGACAGTTTTATTTAACAAATTAAAAATCAGGGCTCGAGGCAGGCAAGCCCACATGAAAGATGCAAATTGATTCAATTCCTGCTGAAGACCAAACAAACTTAACATTCTATAGTAGACTGAAGCACTGAGCAATATTTTTCTCATGCCTGCAGCTGTGGGGCTGTGGTGCTCTGGTCACACACTCTCTGGCCAGGAAAGGATGTGTGTTTCTAAGACTATGGCTTGGGCCTGGACACAGGGCAGGTTGCAGGCCTCTTGACTGTGGCCCAACTCCCAGGAGGAAGTGAGAAAGTGACTTGTGCAGTGCTGTGCAGATGATGGAAGTAGCCCACCCATGCCGAAGACAATCACTGAAATGAACTAAAGATTGCGGCCCCCTGATGCACTGATGGCAGAGAAGGCGATAGTGGGTGCTGCGATGAGCCTTGTCACAATGGTACACTCAACTGGGGTGTAGATAGCCTTCAGTGTCTGTGGGAAAGGAAGAACAATGCAGTCACTCTTGGAGACCCGTTGGACCGCAACCTTGGCAGAAGTATTGAGTGGCATTGAGGCCCTTTACATAGAGGATTTGAGAGAGCAGGGAAGGATATGCTTATGAAGCTGGCATCCAGAATGAAGTTGATGGGAGTGCACCAAAGACATTGAGAAGGCTACGATGAAGGAGGTTTATAGATGTGAAACACCTGCGGGTCCTAAGGGGGCTAGGTGACTTGGTGGCCCAGATGGTGAACCCTTGGCATGAATGAGTAGGGCTCCCTTTCCCAGTAGCTAGCAAATGTTGTTGGTGGTCCTAGAATGGCAAAAGGCTGGAGACTCTCCTCCCATGGACTCAATTGAGCTTTAATCGAGTGGGTTGCCCAACATGTCCCCACCATTTAACAGGAGGCTCTAGGGATAGAGGAGGATGGGCCCTGCATCCTGATCTGGTTAGTCAGGGAACATTGGTGGGGGTCTTGGGCAACCCAGAGTAAGGAACAAGACTATGACCATGACCGGGCCCCTGCAGTGAAGGGTTACCACCTGTGGGCAGATACCAAAGGCCTCATCTGTCTGTGGGATGTAGTAGATAGCCCAGACACCCAACAGGGGTGGCAGCTAACAACTGCTGGAGGAGGCCTGAGACCTGTGGTGCTGATGGGGTAGCTCTGTTGACCCGTGCCTGATGGGGGTGTAGAAGTGGCCAATCCCAGGAAGGCTTTGCACATCCAGTGGAATATCTCCATGACCCATATAGACTTTACTGTCCCAGTAGTGGTGGACAAGTCCATCAGTGGATGCTGCCCAATTAAGACCAACCCTTCTAACCCATGTGGGGTCTTCCCAAACATGGTCAAGGACAAGATTAGCCAGCCTCATAGCAAATTAAGATGTATAAATACAGCTTGGTTGCTCAAGGTGGGCAGCACTGGCCCCTCTAGGGTGGTGGCAGGAACTGAAACTGATTCAATGAGCACCATCACAAAGGTTATTTTACAAGTCATGAAACATTGCTTGAGGGAAGAATTGACAAGGCCATTTGGAGCAAAGGACACACTACACAACCTGGATGACATGGCTGCCTATTGAATACTGTGAGATATTTTGAAGAAAGGGTGGAGAATACCAGAGGAAGGTCTGAAAAGAACAACTTGAGGATGATGGGGTCTCTGGAAAGGGTATAAGGGTCAAATCTTGTATACATTCTCCCTAACTAGCTAAAATCATGGATACCTCCGGGGCAGATCCGACTGCTGTTTGTTTTTGAAAGAGCTCATCGTGCCCCAATGCCTAAACATCCTCATGTGGCCTTGGTTCTTCCCATTATTGCATGGTATCTTAACTACATGGACAGAGACACAATCCAAGGAGCAGCTAGATAGACAGGCAATGTGACATTTGATTTGAACAAAGTAGTGCTGCTTCCGGGCTATACCCATGTGGTCCAGCAACAAAGACAAAACGTTCTGGCAATCAAATAGATTATATAGTGTGTGCAATTGGATTACATCTGGATGTTACAGATGAAGCTTTAGGTTAAGTTTCACTGAACGGTCCTCTTTTTGGCATTCCAAAGATGGCCTGCAGTTGGGTTAAGTTAACAGGGATTTGGCCCTGAACTGTTGCATGAGACAAAGCAACAGCTCCCAGATTTAAACTATAGAAGAGAAGTGATCAGTGACACTGGTGGAAACACATCAGGAATCTTTGACAAGCTAGTGGGTTCTTACAGCAGCAGCACCACTTACATGGAGTGAAGAAAAAAGGCTATCCAAAAGAAAGGGGTCTAAAAAAAAACAGATACGGATCTGAGCGTAAGGTTGATCCATGACACCAGAACACTGGGTTTTGTTAATGATCATGGCTGGGGGTTGGGGGCTGCTACCTTTTTGATCTTCAGGGTTGCTGGAGGAGGGTGCTGGCCCCTTGGAGAACTCGGGGTACACAGACGGTGATTGTTCTTTTTCCTTTCTCCTCTGTCTCTGCTACAGCTGCTTGGATGAGGGACATACTTTCCTGGTCTAGGTGCTAGCCGCAGGTGTTTATTCATAATGAACTGTGCATCAACAACACTCACTCGACAAAGTCAAGATTTTGGGCGAGTTAGTAGGCAATAGACCAGCGCAGTCCGAGAAGACACGTCCCCTCCACCCCTAGGTTTTTAGTTTGTGACATAGTATATTGTTCTATGGGAAATAGATGCTTCTTAGGCTGTACTGTGGTGTGAGAGGGAGTTGGAAGGTTGGGGGACTCAGGTTATTAAGGTTTGATTTATGTTGTACTCAGTTATCCCACCTCGTCATGTAAGTGAACATGTCATCGTACTATGCTTAGTACTGGCCAGAGGTCACCTTCTGCAATAGTAAGAGGAGGGAGAGTTTAACTCCTGATTTGTGGACATATGTTCCCGAGATTAGGTGGCAATTTGAAACCAGGCTATATAGTTATTTCCTTGAATGTCAGCTGTCTCAACGATAGGGTCAAGTGAGGGGCCCTATGACAGTTTGTCAGGTGCCATGTCCCTGAAATACTTATGCTACAGGACACTCACCTTTCTTGAGGAGAGTCAGGTTTAACCAAGTGTAAAAGGCAAAGTTCACCAAAGGCTTATGGGTATTGCAATCCTCTAGCATAAAACTTTAACACTGACTTTTGCAAAGGTGGCCAAAGGCAAGTTGGGTAGGTACATTTCAGTCTGCTTGGAAGCCCATTCGCTCAAAATCCTTCAAATTTTTTCCAAAGAGTTGAGGCTTCACCAATCACACTTGTTTAGATTATTACAAGTGCGGCAAGCACTGGACTAGTGTAGCTTGACGTTGTTGTTACTTTTGACAGCAAAATAGGCAAAGGTGGGTGGGGAGGAGATCCCACCTTCTTCAAAATCCACCTGGTCAATATACCCATGCCCTACCTGTTAATTTTACCAGGTGTGGCTCTTTACTCTTCATTAGACTAGACTGATCTGTTACCACCTCCAATTGAAAAACATTGAATTTATTAATAAGATTATTAACTTAGTGTGGGTCTTGTCATTAAAACATCATAAGAATTGTCTTTGGTGGCTTCAACCCATGGATAGAGATCCACTTTGATATGATACAGCACTGCCTTAGACTACCTTGAAGAAGATAAGAGCTCCCACAGAGATAAAGGGTCTGTCATGATACAGATTTGACAAAAAGTATTGCTAATGATATTAAAGATTCTTCCCATAACCCGGTCAGATCACAATAGAACTGACTTTTTACACTGCATTAACAATTGTGCCTCAAGATGCTCCCAGAATATACACCTAAAGTGATCTCACAAAATTAATACCTCCACCTCATAGCACCAGACCTGTACTTTGTATCTATTGTTCGTTCTTGAGTCATCCTCTAAAATTAAACTTGTGAAACTAAATGACCATAATTAATGTTCATGGTAAAAATGTGTAAATTTATGATTAATGCAGAACCCCACTGCCTGGTTTAATTTGAGGTTGAAAATCATGAGGTACATTAATCATAGCGTGGAGTATAGATGGCAGAAGCACCAGTCGAAGACTGACTGGCTACTATAGCTAAAACCCCATTAAGACTGCAAAAGTAACATGAAATAGGAAAATAAAAACTACTGGGCAGAGGTCTTAGCAAAGGGCAAAAATCAATGTAGGGGCCATTTCATTTAGTCAATTTTGTTACAATCCCAACTCCCTCATACTCTGGTGGGTACTCCTATCTACTGGTGTGTGAAGACCTCAATCACCATTTGCAGGTGATGCTGGATCTTGGGTTGCATGGGTTTTTTTCAGCCAAGATACTAAATAAATTAGAATGGCTCCAATAAATCAACAGTACAATAGAGGTTTTGGAAGCAAAAACCTGTGAAAAACGATATTTGCATGTCTACTTAGAAGAGATGATGCATTTATCACAAATTCAAATAAAAAGCTGTAGTACAAGCGAATGTGAGGGAAGCTGCATGCAGCCTCTCTCTGCACTGAAAAATATAAAGGAATTAGTCTTGTATCTTCACTTTCTCTAGTTAATTTGCCTTGACTAAGGGGATAAAACAATTCTGATCCAAACACCTCCAGTTCTTCTTGTACACTTCAAAGAACTGCGACCTTACAGCTGTTGGCATTCAAGTTGTATAGTCATTTGTTTGCTTAGAACATGGCCATGGTGAGGTCTGGCAAGGGGGAAGATCTGCTGTTTCAGTGGGTCTTAGAGATCTGTCAATTTTTTTAAAGTATTCACCTCAATTACACTTTAGCAAGGGGAGGGTTTAGATATAAAGGGCGTGATTTAGAGTTTGACGGAGTGGGTTACTCCATCACAAACAAGACAGCTATCCCGTCCTCCATATCACAATTCCATTATAGCCTATGGAACTTGTAATAGGGCGGATGTGGATAACCGTCATGTTTGTGATGGAATATCCTCTCCGCCAAACTCTAAATCAGACCCAAAGTCTACATGCGGTAGCTTGGAACTCTGTGGTCTGCTATCTGCTTCAATTACGCTCCAGCAGGAGAGGGGCTTACACATACAGTCTACATCTGCTAGCTTGGCACTCTGTCAGCTGCTATGACAAGCTTGCCATATATTATGTAAAGCTTTAAATAGTCTTTTAAACCTATGTGGCAGGAACAACGATCCAGAGTTTCACTACATTTTAATTCACTCATTTAACATAATCTAACCATAATAAAATTTATACAAATACAACTGTATCAATTAAAGTTTTTATTTTGCTTGAAACCAGCAAATTCTGCTTAAAGTATCAGTGATATCCCAAATGGGGTTACAAAATATGTGGTTGGTATCAGCTAAAAGTGAAAAATAAACAATGTACTTAAGAAATATTTCAATAAACCACTGGAACACTGTCAGACCAAGAGCATACAACACAGAGGGACAACAAAGCCATCTAATCATGAGAAAGGGGCAGACCCTAAGCCCATTCTAAATATATGATGTGTACTGTTAACAATAGATGTGCTACAGAGAGCTACAGCTGGTTCTAACCGAGACCTACAAAGAATAACAAGCATTTGCAATGCAAAAGGTCTCCCATTGTTTTGAGTTAGAGCTATTGGTGTTGTAAATGCCTAAGTGGACTTTTTTTGGCATATAAATTGGTCAACTCTGCTGCACACTGAGGTCCTTTTTGCCATAAAAATCTAGAGGCCCTGTATATAACTAAAACATTTATATTTATCTTCTGCCTTTATCTGCAGTTGAAATAGAAAATGTTGCTGATATTTTTTGTTTTGTTTTATATTTCTAGTTTGGGGTCTCTACTATATATATATATATATATATATATATATAAATAATATATATGTTTAAAAAGTAATTAAAAAAAAAATCAACATTGCATTTAAAAGTGAATAATTCATCTACGCACAGCCGGCTTTGTAGTGGTGCAAGTGGTGCGGCCGCACTGGGTGGTGAGCCTCAATTTGGGGGCGCTGACCTCAAGAAGGCGCTGTGTTTAGCAATAACTTACAAAACATGCAATTTTAAAGCACCTGTTGAAAAGCTCCGTTAGCGTCCAGCCATCAGGAAACAATTAAAATATCAAGCTATGTCTTGTGATTAATATTCCTGCCAAGGAAAAAATTGGAGTTTATTACTAAGCCGCCATAGCACACCATACAGCAGCATAGAGAGTTAACGTGCCTTCTGCAAAGAACAGAACGATATTTTATGTAAATAACTGACCTGATTAATAAAGCCATATTTTACAAGTGCTTTAAAACAAATACATTTATGTGATATTGGAGCTAAAGAAAAACGAGGGGCTCATTTGGCAAGTGTTAGTAAGGCATTCTAAGCAGTTAGTCATGGGGTGGGGGTGGGGCACCAAAAAACACTGACGGACAATGCTACACCAGCACTAAAGCAGCCCTGCATCTACATATGGAGTGGTGTGAAACAGTTAAAGTCTGTCAATGTGTTAAAGTAACAGCAAGCAGTAAAGATTTGTATCCAAGTTACAACCAGCATCTGTGAATGTTTATTTGAGAAAGGCAGTGAGTGATATGGCTGAATGCAGGATGCTAAGCTTCACGCAAAGACACAACAACACTTCCCAATCTTTCAAATTGTTAAGAAGAAAACATATTCTAGCGCGCTACATAATAAAGAGATTATTTCAAAAGAAAGCATTTGCTTTATAAACTTCCACGTTGCATTCAAAATTAAATAATTTATATGCTTTGTTGTGTGACTAAAAATGAACTTTATTTTATGGCATGTGCTGTTTTGCTTAGCTTTGTAAGCAGTTTTGCAATAAATAAATAAAGTTAAATCACCACGCAGCTGACCTAATGCCAATAACTAACATTGAATACCATATAAACAAACCTTTAAATACAATGTATCTTTCATCCTAATACAAAGTCGATAAATGTTAATATTTACCCAAAAAGCAAGTTACTGAAACACACAAAAACATCAATGTTTAAAAAGCAATAAAAAAAAAAAAATTTAAAAAAAAAAATCAACATTGCATTTAAAAATGAATAATTGCAACATCTAAGTTTTAAAAAAATGCGTGAGGGAGAGAATGGAATAAACAAAGTCAGACATGACTGCAGATGAAAATAAGTAATAGACTAGAGCCCTGTTAACAGAAACCGACTAGAGCTGTTGAAACATCCAGTGCTCTGGTCAAATTCTATTAGCCTAAGAAAAAAGTAATCCCTGAGCACATGCTGGAAGGGTACACATACTAGGGCCATGCTCCAGGGGAGTGTACAACTGTGGAAAAGGAGGGACAGAGAGCAAGGATTGACCACTAGCAAGCAAGGATTTTTTAAGTACACTGAAACAAACCAGTGAAAATCCAGAGACCCCACAAAGAAGTATAGAAGTATATACTAATGTATATACATGAGGTCTCGAATGCGTGACCTAAAAAGGACAAATTAACAACTTAGCATGTGAACCTTACTGTTCCTAAGTGAGAAATAAACAGAAAATATGTATTAATCAGTGAATATATGAATGGCCTCACAATTTGGAATGACAACTTTTCTTTTTCTCCCTCAGAACCCCCAGTTACTGGATTTCGACTAGAAGTTGACCAGGCACGTTGCTTGTTTAAGCAGTCTGTCATTGCACTTTTTACAAAATGACTCACACCTTTTGTAAACAAGCTTCAGATCTTTCCACTCAATGAAACTGCTGGTCTTTGGGTTGCGGGCGAGAATAATCTGTATAACTTCTCGCGTGATCTTTTTCCTCTCTTTTTCTGGCATTGTGATGTACCACTTCTGCAATCTTAAGTTCCCTTGCCGGCTGAACAGAAGAATGAAATGCATCTGAAAGACAAAGACAGAAAAGTGGTTAGCAGCAGCTTGACATTTTATTAGACAGGAAAGTGCATTTTAGTGTTAGATAAACAGAATTTCTTTTTATACTATATGTTTGATATGAAAACTGATGGAATAACAAGAGCCTGGTGTAACCGTCTCCCACTGAGATAAATAAACTGGGTATCAATGTTTCTTTATTAATGCTATGCTCAAATATACATTTAGTACAGTACTGAACTACCAAAACCCATGGGTGTAGTGGTGAGACAATTATTAATAGAGACATCAGGTAGATTTTCACCTTAGCTTGCAAGGCACAACCTTTCCTGCCCAGCAATGCCCCCTTTCCTGCCCAAGCTTATTGGTGGAAAATACACCATAATGGCATATTTTGAGCCATAGAGAGCGCACTTTGTGCATCAAAATGTCTGCCTGCTTTGAACACTGATCTGCTGGTTCAGACACATTCAGCCACTGCTTGAAGAAAGTGGCATTCACATTTAGATTCAGTCCAGAGCAATATTTCAGTCTTACCAGTAGACAATGGCTATTGGGTGTGTTAGTCAGAATGTCAAAATAGTGCTTCCCACTGCAGTATGTAGATGGAGAAACTTAACATCCAAGTAGTGCTTTGGAGGAGCACTTGTGCCTGTAATGGGGTTTCCACACTCCTGCCAATGTTGGATCATGTGCGATTTTGTACATTTACATGTATTTGTGGCTTTAGAGATTTTTCACACTCTTACTCATGCTGCGCCAAAGATGAGATTGACCCTCAAAGGGATGGTACCCAAATATGAGGTCATAATGATGCACACGTTTTACATCTAATGTGAGATCTTACTATCACATGATCTTATTGTACTGAGCGATACATCTTGGCTACGGAGCTCGATCATGCCTTAATGAATCGCAGGATTAGCAGCTTGCATGATTTTTCCTATTAAGGCCTAAAATCCAAAAACAGAACTTCAATGCAGACTGCAGGATCTAGGACCTTCCTAGAGTCTATTAAATCTTACATTGAAAGACAACTAACACTGAGCCTGGACCACTAACAAGACACCCTTAATCAGTAACAAATACCATTTTCTCAGACTGGACTCCATTAAAACTGATGTAATTTTCATTTCATAAAGGCAGGATGTTTTGGACAAATACATTATGCTTTTTGTTATTTGTACCACAAAGCTAAAAAAGTGAGCTGAACAACACTGAATGAAATTAAGAAAGTCGTGATACAATCATTTTTATTTAACCCCATCTCATTTCCAAAATTTCTGATATCCTGCAGGCCCTAAAAGCTTCTATCAATAATAGAGACAGTGGATGTCATGCCTCACTCTCTGACCATGAAATCCCTACCGCATCTTGCCTTCTCTCCCCCATTTCCTTATTATTATCCACTCATTCCTTTGGAAATGAAAGTAGATAATGGCAGCATACGCAAGAGTAGTCATGACCATAAATGGGAAACATACTCATTCAAGTAAAAACACTAAATCCTATTGAGAACTGTTAGATATTGGATTTTTTTTAATGAGTGCAGGTGTGAAAACCCTTCTCAAGAAACAACCACAATCGCGGTCACAGTGAACCTCAAAAGTGACTAAACAAACCTGTGCTTAACCCTCTGGTAGTTTGCCACAAAAGCAGTCTTGTTTAACTGAGAGGCAATGAGTAAAATATTTATCCAGCACTCGAACAGTAATAAGGTGAAAACACAACACAAGTAAAAACCCACACAAACGTAGAAAAATAGAGTAAAATGTAATAAATTATTTGACACTAAAAAAACAAAAACCCAATCAGTGGAACCGGAGTTATGAATGGTAAAGTTTGCAGTGAAAACTAGAGCTCAAAAGATCAAAGCACCAACCATGAGCATCTAGTTGGAAGAGACCAAGCCAAAGTGGTAACTTATGGCCAACTGCAGGGGAGCGCAGTTCATGAATATGAAAAGGATTTGGCCTGGTCTCGCCGTACCTTCCTGCTAAGAAGAATTTTTGAAGAAAAATACCTGAGAAGATAAAGTTCACCTGGGCAAGACAGTCGGCGGTGTCTGAGGAGGAGGCAACATCACTGCTGCAGTCCGCTGGACAGAGTTGTGGTAACAATTCTATTTTCAGACAGTCACTTTTTTGGAAGTCAAAAATCTCCTGTGGGACAAAGGTGCAGGCGGTGGCCGATGAGGGATTCATAATGCCAGATAACACTTCTGGGAGGAGTCGCAGAACATCATTTGGTGTTGCAGAGAAAAACGTAACGCAAGTGTAGGAAGCTGGCTCTCTATATAGTGCACTAAAATGAAATACACTGTGCAGAGGGTCCAAGAGGTCCTCAATTGACTTTGCAGAGGCAAAAGGTAGATAGAACTGATGTTCTATTCTGTGGTAGTGTGGGTGAGCAGTTAGTTCTAAGCATTTGTTGTACTTACATCGTTAGCACCATAGACTCACCTCAGATCTGGGTAGGGATGACAGGTGCAGTGGTTGCTAGAGGAGGTATCAGGTTTTCTCTCACCACTGGGCTGTGGGAGAGGGGGTCTGCGTGCAGAGGGGGCAGGAGTCTCGGGTGAGTCCAAGATGCGTGAGACCACACTGGACTCGGTCTCTGGACAGCTGGGGAACCACGTTGGCACCGTTGCCTGACTTCTCCTCGGATCGTGGACGTTGGGTGCAGCAGTCACTTCAGGTGTCGGGTCTTTGAGGTTCCTGCAGGGTTCCTTTCCTGACATTTTTGTTGCACTGCAGGTCCGCCGCTCAAGGGAGACTTAGGTTTTTATGGAAGGCAGGCCGAGTCAACTTCTTGGGCAGGGTGCTTTGAAGTAGGTAGGAAGTCCGGCTTAGTCAGCTGCTTCTTCTTTTTATCTTATGGAGGTGCAACTCTTCTTTGTCCATGTCTTCTTAGGTCATCAGGATCCGAGTTCTAGGGTTCAGTGTTGCTAACTAACTACTCAATTTAGGGACATAACATGGAGTGCCAGATGGTAACCAGTGGCCTGCCCTTCGTTGGGGTGACTACACCCCTTCTATGCCCACTTCCTAATTCTAGAGGCCCGATTCCTTCGAAGCAAGATGGAGGAGTTTGAAAAGTGGTGTCCACCTCAGCTCGTCCACTTTAGGGGTGGGAGTGGCATGAAGTGGGCACACCTCCTAATTTGCCTAATTTTCCCACCTGTGCTGCTGCAAAAAGTGGGGTCAGGGCAGGGGCGATGGTCATCTCCGCCATTTGGAGAGACCTGGGTCGTTTTACAAAGGCAGCAAGGACTTAGAAGCTTCCCCCCCGGAATGTCTATCCTGCCTGGGTGAGGTGATAACACCTTAGCCCAGTGCAGGCTTTTGTCTCAAGCCCTCAAGTGCACTGGCTCTCACGTTGGGGGCCAGAAATGCATCTGTGGTGCCTGAACTGGTCAGGACCAGTAAGTCAACACACTAGTAGTTAGTAGTAAGTTTTCAGGGGACACCTCTAAGGTGCCCTCTGTGTGCATTTATTAATATATCCATCACTGGGGTCAGTGAGGGCTTATTATTCTGAGATGTTCGATACCAAACATCCCAGGATTCAGAGAAGCTATCATGTAGCTAGGGGAACTTGTAATGACCAGTGTCCAGCACATGCATTTAAAATGGCTTCCCTGTTCACTTACTATGTCTCAGAATCGACAGAGACATAGAAGCGGCATATCTGCTCATGCAGACATATGCCTTGATGCACCCAGCCTTAGGGGGTGACTTACACCTGGCACATGCAGCGATAGGGGACCGGAAACACAGGGGTGTGTGATAGGTCACGTTTTCAATTTAGCCTGCAGCTACACATGCAGTCTGCTATATCACCACTGTGTGGGTTTGGTGAGCGGTCCCTGAGGGTGGCACAAATGGTGCTGCAGCCTTCAGAGATCTTTTTTAGTACCCACGCCCTAGGTACCAGGGGTAACACTTACTAGGGGATTACAGTGGTATCTAAAGAGCTTGCCAATTGTCGAAACAACTGTGCAATTTTGGGGAAATAGATCTGGCACTGGGGACCTGGTTAGGTGGGAAACAGTGCACTAACCATGTCAAAAAGGGTGCTTTCCTACAACAAGCTACCATAAAGTCAGGCAAACCAGCAATGCACCCGGGGCAGATCAGCAAGCAGGTGGGTCCGTGTCGCCTCTAAGTGTTCAGAGAAATGGTTAGCTGAAAATTTTCTCTGTCACATGTTTTGGTTTTTGGCTGTTTGGGCACATTTAGCAACACTTCCAAGCATTCAGGACCTGCATGTGCACCACTTGGAGGGTAGGATCACTCCAGGCAGGGCTAAGGTGCAGAGCTCAATGTGTTGGACCTTTCTGTTTTGCTGTAGCTCAAAACAGGCGGCAAGCCAACTAGGCCTCGGATTCACTCTGGTAGTCCTGGGTTCAAGCAACAAGCTTCTGCAGCAGGGCAGTCCTCTGAGGGTTCAATGCAGGCTCTAAGCAGCAGGCAGTCCTCTGGAGTGCAGCTTCTGAGTGTCTTATGCAGATCCAGGAGTGTAATAAAGAGCAGGTCTGAGCGTCCTATTTTGATACCTGGTGCCATCTTTGAAGTGGAAGAAATGTCTACAGTTTTCCTCCACAGATGGTTCTGGTATTTCATTCCTCCCAGCCCAGGCTCAAATAGGTCTGGGGTGACAAAAGTCTAGTGTGAAGCTCTTTGTGAGTGAGCAGAGGCAGCTCTTTTGAAATGTAAGTGGGGTAGGGAACATGGTTAAGACACTAAAATGGCAACTTTATAAAGGTGGTATTATCAGATTTGTGACTCAAAACCGGATTTTACCATTAAAGAGGATTTTAAATTACATTTCTTTAGAAACCAATCATGACAGTTTTGCCTGTTCCCAAACAATAGTTAATCACTTATTAAATGTAATATGGTAACTCAATGCTATCCTATGGGAGAGGTAGGCCTCACAGTAGTGACAAATTAATTTAAGACTTTTTCACTACCAGACATGTAAAACCTAAAAGTACAACCCACTTTCTAAATACAATGCACCATGCCTCACAGGCCATTTAGGGCCTGCCTTAGGGGTCACATTTGTATTAAAAGAAGGCCTAGGCCTTGCAAAGGAATTCTTTTGTCAAGTTGAATTCACAGTTTAACACTGAACAGGAAGCAACAACAGGCCTGAGCTATTAGCTATTTTTAAAGAGCTACTTAAGCGGGTGGCACAATGAATGCTGCAGGCCCACTAGTAACATTTAATTTACAGGCCCTGGGTACAAGTTGTACAACTTTACTAGGAACCTATAGGTAAACTAAATGTGCCAATCAGGTGTAGGCCATTTGTACCATGTTTTAATGAGTGAGCACAAGCACTTTAGCAGTGGTACAATCCTAAAGCCAACAAAAACTAATTTCAGCAAAACAGGAGGGGAGTGGGCAAAGCATTTGGGTGGCCCTGCAGAGAAGGCTATTGCCACCAAAGACCAACCCTAAAGTCCTCTCGAGAGCTCCATTACCCCTTCAAGTAGCCTTTATCTCATCCAACCTTCCTGTCTAGTCCACTGCACATATATACATTTTAACTACCCTAAGGATGTGCTTTATTAGAAACCATCATCAGTTAGTTATATTTCATTTTTAAACTCAAAACATATATTCTAGGCAGTGCTGCAAGTATTCAAAACGTAGTGAGGACCCACTATCTCTCAATGTTAGCGGGAAATACAGCTCAGTTTTTCATCTGGCACATTCCGATATTGTATTGCATCAAAAAGTCAGTCAAAAGAAAATGGAACAGAGAAGTATGTACACATCAGATACCATATTATAATGCAATACATTGTACATGAATGGGTAAACGAAGTTGCACCAAACTTGCTTGCTGCAAACACAAGGGGAAATATTGTTGCACAAAATTTCACAACCAACTGAATAACAACTAACGTTTCTGGATATATGTTTAAATATACAGCAAAAGGATTGGTGTGAACATTCCATATTTGGAATTCATAGGTGTAACAGCGGTTCAATCGATTTTCCGACCGAGACCTGTATTTTCAATATTCAAATGAAAGTCCCATCGCTGCTGTTTTAATATTTGCAGCTTTTCAATAGCCCACATCTAATATTTTAAAAGTTATCAATTTTTTTGAAAATCAACAGCACCATAGTTCCTTTCCATTGAATTAGACACAAAGGGTCTGATCACAAGTTCACCTTGTCAGATGCAATAATTATTGCAGACGACAAAATCTGACAATGTGGTTTGGTGTTTGACTATTTGGAGCGATAATTGTTGCCCATTCGAAAATTTTGGGGGGAATAACATATGTGTTTTGGTTGTTAATGCTGTTAAATTCTGGTATATTTGTGGTGCGAAAATTTAGCAGACGGTCAAAACCTTATTTTACTCAATAAGTACAGTGCATAAAAACGTTGCACCATTATAGTTGCGCTCCCTGCACAGATGTTTGTGTTGGAATCACACAGGCCATGTGTCATTGAGTCCTAGAACTGCTCTCTATCTTGTGTAAACCAGCGAACAAGGCTTTTTAATCTCAACAGGTTCCTTCAACGTACATCAGGCAGCATGCACAACACGTATCACTATGTGCAATAATTGTAGTACAACGTATTAGTGTAGATTTGTTGTCGAGTTTGCCCTCCATTGCGGCTCCACATAGGCCACTGTTACTACGTTCCCTGTTACTTTCTACTGTAGAGACATTTCTGAATGTTAGCTGAAAATAGTTTTTTTTTTCCTTATAAAAAGTATGGACTTTCAGGTCCCGAATAATTCTATTCAGCCTCACAATAAAAATAAAAAAGTGTAGACAATGTCTGAGGAGAGGCAGAATTCAGAATATAGAGTACTTTCACATTTAACCTCATTCAATACTGTGACTTTGCATTCATGGCAGTCTAGTTAAGATCATCCTTTATTCTTACCAATAGCATTCACTGTCCTCCACCTCGATGCGTTTCTACCCTCAAAGAGTTCCTTAAATCCAGACTGATTGGCTCCATAAATGCCTTTTATCATTGCCTAATTATGGAGATTACAAAGAGAACCCTACACCACAAAGGTGCAACATTTTTTTATCACTCTTTTGGCAGCAAACATTATTTTATTGATAATTTCTCCGATTACAGAGTTTAACAACTCACATTCTCTTGTGATATTTTCCTGAGAGATTTCAACACGGTTGCGAAAAAGATGAAAATCAATACATTGCTCAAGTTTTTGCTATTGGACAACAACCTACGACAACAATGCAACTTCTCTGCCCACAATAAGTTCTCCAACCCGGACCTATTTTTCATAAAGAAATACCACATATAAATATCTGACCCAAACAAATTGGATTGTTTAGATCATGTCTAAATTCAGATTATTTCTTCAATCCTATCTAAATCTTGATCTTCCTGCGCCCTTCTCAGGGTATAATGGGGACAAAAAAGGTAAACTCTGGAGACCCTAAACACAGTGATAAAGCCAACAGATCTGTCATTAATGTGCTAACTCATACAAAAACAGACATGTACAAATTGAGTCTTTATATCCTGTCTCTTTGCAGCCTGCCTTCTTCTGTGCTATGTGGCGCTAGCCCCACAACATAAGGGAATAAAAAAAAAACTGAAGTACCTGTCCATGCTGAGGCCTAATAGCTTTGTTAATGGACGTTAAGCGCACAAGGAGCACTCCAGCAAGCCAAATGTTACTTGGCCTATGTGCTGGTTATCCTTACCCTGCCAGCGTACCTTAACTGGGGTATTCAAGCTCTTTTTTTTTTTTTTTTGCACTAGTGCAAAGCCCCTACCCTCAGGTCTTGGTAACACACATACCGACCATCTCAATCTAGTCATAAAGTAGCTGTCTTTACTGCATTCTTATTTTGAAAATCCAACTCTTAAAAGTTCAAAGAGGGTCCATTCTCTTCACTTATGTTAGCCATCACGTTCCTTCTTCAAGTATGTTTTGCGACTTCGAGATGATGAAGTGCTAATCTTTAAATTCACACCTCACATTTTTCTAATTGTTTAATGCATTTATTTCTGCATCTTTACAGGTTTCGCATTTTTGGCATACATCTATCTAAACCGCAAGACTTTTGTGTGCTTCTGGGTGCACTCAATCAGATCACCATTCAAAAACCACGTTTAGTTGAACAATCTAGCCTTTTAACCATTTGTACACCCTCAAACAGCAGCAGCGTTTAACTGGGGTACAATTGTGCTGGTAAAATAAAAGATATGTAGCATTCATCAAGCACCTCGGTTGCTGATTTCAGGGGCAGTAATGGGTGGTACATCACGAATATTTAACTCCGCTCATATGCAGTACAGATGCAAGTTGTTTTTAATTAATTTGTATTATACAAATGTGTTATGTCTGCATTTGCAGCTATGTGCCTACCTCGTGCTCCCTGTGCATATTCCGAGCATTCTTTCTTTGCTCCTAATGGAATTATTTCTATAGAAGCTAAGTATGGTAAAGCAAACACTATATAGTTTGTTACAGAACTGGCTGCCCTCTACCTGGGTAAACTCGTGTGCCAGCCCTCTGAAGGTTAACGTATAGTCATTCTCTGGCTAGGGCCTTAATTAAACTTCACTGCATAACAAGGACTCACATGTGCCATACTGCATGTCCATCTTGTAGCAATAGAGGAACTGGACAGTCCAGTGCATCCACCTTCCTCTAGTATCAGAAGCCATGTCTGATGCTATGTCAAATTAGATTCTATACGGGCAAGGATCCATTTTCACTATGCTGAACACAGTAGCCTTTCCAGATAGCGTTAACACCTCTAACCTTTAAACACTGAAAAAGGACAGGCCCAGCAATAGGCAAAGAGTCAAAGAAACGGCAAACAGTTGTGACTGTGCTGGCTGCTGAGAGAAGAAGCATAACCAACAAGAGCCCAAAGAAAAGCTATTTTAGTTATTCACCCCAAGGGCATCAAGAACAATTCTCGCACCCCTGTGTTTAGGTGATATGTGACCTCCTCTTTAAAAAGTACAAAAGACTGATGTTAGAAGCCAAGTAAGCTCAGACCATTTTACTAAATGTTCGGGATCAAGCACCACGGGTTGTTCTACCCAATGGTGAGTGGTATACCTCCTCACAAATAAAGCCTTATAAGGGCACTAGGACACTATTTGGCTAGAATGAATCTAGTAGAAATATACCCGTGCATTAGATTCTGACAATTACCTCATGGCTTGGTTTTCCCTGAAACAGTTCGAAGGTCACAAAATTACTCGGCATTTTCACCAGCCAAGAGAGGTACTTCAATATCTTCTTTCTTCTAGAAAACACTCACTCACTTGTGGAACAAACGTTTGATTCGTTACACAAAAAAACACATTGAAAGCACAACAGAACGAGGATGGAAAGGTGCGTACGTCTCGTTTTTTAAATTCTAAATGTCGAGCATGCCATTAAGCAACTGAGGGCAATTTCAACCTAAGTATAAAAACATGTGTTATTGTCACCTTGCTGGCAAGTCTTGTAGGGAAGTCACCAATTGCAGAGGAGAACATGCTAAAGGACTCCACTGACATGAGGGGTTGCTCTTGAAAAAGCATATGCAGAATCTAATCTGGACATGAGAGCAGACATAGACAAAGCATATACAAGTCAGAGTTTAATTTCTGACTTTAAATAGTTCTTTAAAGCTATTGAAGAAGGAACTGAATGCACATTTCTACTGTATAGCTTGGAAAGACAGGCTGAATATTTCTTATATATTTATCCTTCGATGTAGCCAGAGAATCCGCTCTATTAGAGAGAGCTATCAGAGCAACAAGAAGAAACATTTTTGAGCAATTGGCATACAGACTCTGCAACAAAACAAAGCCCTACGTTTACCGTCTACAGGAAACAAGTTGTTTGGACAGGAATTAGAAAAAAAATGAGAAGAAGCATTCCTCATCCTTTTGTCAATCCCAGACTTTTGCTATTTCATGTGGCCAGAATCTGTTCAAGTCTTCTTTCAGACAATCTTTAAGGGGACAATCTAACTATAATCCAAAAAGAGAGAAGCAAAGGAGTCACGACTTCCACCAAAAAGGAAAATAAGTCACCTCCGGAAAATGCTCAGCACTCCTCACTATGGCACAAATAGCCAGGATGCCCAGTAGGAGAAGAATAAAACATTCCTTCCCGGAATGGGAGAAGTCTACCCCAAATTATTGGATTCCTGAGGTAATGTAAAAAAGGTTACAAGATAGAGTTCTCCTCCAGCTACAAAGACCATTCATAGCCCAACACTGTAAAACCCTCTTTAACAGTCAGCCACGAAGAAAGAAATTCATACACTCATCATGAAAGGTGCTATAGCCCGAGTTTCCAGGTCCCAACAGAACAAGAGAATCACCTCAAAAATATACCTACTGCCAAAGGTGACTGGAAGATTCAGCATGATTATCAACCTGAGCTACCTAAGCAAGTGGATCAGGAAGATCCATTTAAAAATGGAGACGCTACAGAAGATCATTCCTCTAATTCATCCGGGAGCATTCTTGATAATCTTAGACCTAATGGATGCTTCCTTCCACATCCCTATACAGACATCTCACCAGAACTATCTATGATTTGCTAACTTTGGAAAGCACCATCAGTTCCAGCTCTTGCCTTTAGGCATCAAATATGCCCAGAGTGTTTACAAAAATGTCACATTTGATCTCTTCATTACATCACCAGTGTCTTCACGTGATTCCATACCTAGACAGCTGGCTCTTGGCAACATCTTTGAGGGAGTCAACTCTCCAGGGATTAAGTGTAGGCAGGATTGCATATCGAAATACAGACTGTTAATAAATCTCCCAAAGTGTCATCTAATATCTGCACAAGACCAAAACATATAGAGAACGATTCAGAACAAATTTGGTACTGTGTTCCTTTCCCTACAAAGAGCAGAGAGATTAAGAAAGATCTTTTCCTCACTTCTGGCTTCAACTCATGCTATAGCAAGAACTTGGCTAAAAGTTCTAAGCCCTTGCACCATGCTCATTCCTAGCATTCTAAGACCCTTGCTGATTCACCTACTTAAGTGCTGGAAAACATTATCAGTGGAGTTTCAAAGATATATTCCAGTGACCACATCTCTCAACTACTGCTTTGGTGGCTGAAGAAGGAATCATTATAGAAAGTATTCCTCATCAACATGCTTTGATCAGGACAGACAACTAGATTGCAAAGGCATATGTCAACAGATGTTTCTGAATATTGTGGCAATGAAGATAATAGATTCTGTCCGGCCTAAGTTATCACTAAAAGCCTAGTTTACCAAAGGGAAGGAGAATATACTGGCAGACTCTCTGAGCAGGAAGTTTTCAACATCCCAGGATATGGGCATCACTAAATCTATCTTTCAGGAGATATATCTCAGATTTGGGAATCTAGAGATAGGTCTATTTGCCTCCCCATGCAACTCTTTTCTCAAGAGATTTTGTTCTCATTTTCCATCACGGGGTGCATGGGGGGGGGGGGGGACACCCAATCTTATAATTAGCCTCCTATTCTTCCTCTTATTCCCTTAATTACTTGTCTACTCTTGAAAATTCAAAGCAAACCAACTGAAGTATCTGTGGTGGTCCCATACTGGCCAAAAAGATCTTGGTTCCCTCTACTGCTACCCATGTCTATTGCTCCACCATGGAAATTCTCATGTTTCAACTCCAGTTATACTCCTGGTGTTTCTTTCTCTTCAGACCCTTTCACTATCAACATGGAGGCTGGAAGATTTGGGCTGCTAAACAAGGTTATGTCATGTCATTTAACAGTTTCCACCAAACAATCCAAATGTCCTTCAACTCTCACAGCTTATTCAAGAAATTGGAAAAACATCAAAGTTTGGTGTTCTTCTGAATCAAACATTCCTGCTGAGCGTAATGTTAACATGGTCCTACACATTCTATATGATGATTTGCAGAAGGGATTAGCTATTACCACTTTAAGAGCTCAGTGGACAGCTACTACAGCTTTCAAAAACTCTTGGATGGTTTTCTTCAGGATAAGAATATTAGGCTACCAACACGTTTTTGTTTATCTCATCCTTTGGTTTATGTCTTTTTCTCCATAAGACTTACCTTTAGATTTAAGAGCTCTTCAATGTCTTCCATTTGACCCCTTAAAAACTACTGAACTGGCATTCCTTACTTTGAAGGTGGTGTTCTTAGTTGCCATGACACCCAGAAAACATTGTTTGGGGTCACGGACAACAAGTGTTCATGTTTATTTTGTCCTTGCGACAAGTAGCCCCAGCCCTCTGAAGCACAAACATTTTGGCTCCCAGTTTACAGGGAAGGGAACTGTCTGTAGCTGAGGTAATATTTGTGCCCATATATTAATGCTGTTCGAGCTTGATTTATTGGGGTGAGCCCTCTAAATAAACTTTGTAAGGCCACACTGAACTACTGACAGTGGTTCCAGTAAAAAAAGTATACATGAACGTTTGAAAGGTTTAACACTATAAAGCTATGGATAATGCTCCCAGAATGCTCTCTGATTAGATGCAACTGTTTGCAAAAGTTTATAAGTAAGATTGATGATTGTTTGCTTTCAAAATAAAATGTTTGGAAAACAAATGCAAGTAGGAAAAAAATGTTTTTCTAACTTAATTTGAAATTGTAGGTACCATTTCTTTGAACCATCATTTAGTAAACTGTGAAGATGCCTGCTAGTATTTCCAAAAACTATTCATAATGGAAAAATCAGAAACCATTTTCAACAAGATTATGGGAAACACAAAAATAAACAAGCAATTGCAAAGCCAACCGATCCAACATTGGTGGTCAGTCTGTGGGTTTTGACATGCCTTTTGTAACACTTTATTGTTGTGGGAGGTGCCAGGCCCTCACCATTCTAACAAACATTGGCAAAAAAATGGGTCTAAAAAAGCATACATTGCCACAGCAGCTCCTTGCACTGACCAAAACTACTTTGTGTGCCAATCTGCTCCTTGTGGAACAGTAGAATGCTATCACTCACAGTAAAACCAGCCGATAGATGGCTATAGAGAGAAATATAATTTTAATTAAAAAAAAAAAAAAGTCTCGGTTAACGACAGACCTAATTAGGGGCCAAATTCTTAAAGAAAGTCACAAAAGTGCACCCATGGTACATCTTTGCATTAGTTGCTTTCATTCATTCACAAAAATTTACAGAAGTAGACTAGGAAATCGTACTCCTAGAAAATAGTTGTGAACTGTATTTTAGCACAAATATGCATGTGTAGATTTCCTCATGCAAAAAGCTATTGAGCGTTTAATAGTTCACTTAACCTCTAAACACTTTTTCCAGCCCTGGAAGAGCGCCTACTTCTGCTGCCCTTGTCAGGAGTAAAATTCCAACCTTTCTCAGTGTGGAAAAAGATTGAAGAAGATCTGGTGAAAATTCTTAAAAAGTGCATGTTAACAGGTTTGTGCGGACTCAAAGGCATGCAGGCCCTGGAACTAATGCTTACTGCTTCCTCCAGCCTCAGTATGTAGATCTGCGGAAAGATGGCAAAATACACAAATTGCTATAGTAGGGCTTGAAATTGATAGTATTTAAGCCCTGCTATATTATTAGCCCTGGTATAATCAGAGAGGCTATTATCATAGCTCTTACTTAATGAGATTGCTTTCATAATTTGTCACCTCACTACACGGCACCAAAGATTCAAGTAGATTTTTTTAAGAAACACCTGTCCCAGGGACAAGAAGATATTTCATTAAGTTCCACACCCCTGTAGGAGGATTTCAGAACTAGGAGCTATACTGTGTAAACCTCTGTATATTGAAGTCCAAGAAGATGCAATTGTTTTCAAACCTAATCTTCAATTTCTTCCTAAAATAGTTTCCCTGGCACATAAAGGCTAAGAGATTTTTCTCCTCCAACTTTTTCCTAACTCTGAGTCCTCAGAGCAAACATCTCTGCACTCTTTGGCTCTTAAGGCACTCTTGATTTATCTAGAATGAGCAAATTCATTTTGAAAATCTGATAGCTTGTTTGTTAAGTCTGGAAACTCACACAAAGGGAATAAGGCTTATAACAGCTCTATCAGTAGATGGATAAGGGAGACTTTTTCTCCTGCCTATGCTTCAGCTAGTATCTCTCCTCCTAAAAGTAATTCATGGCCAATGCACTGGACCAACCCATACAAATCTCCTATGGTAGCACTTGGTACTACATTGCATTATTCCCTCGCCACTGCACTAAATCGACCATAGTCACTACATATCTGTGGTCACAGCACCAGACTTACACAGCACACTGCACTCAGAACCATCCGAGTTACCTTTGGGAGCCCACTGGGGCATGGCAGCAGTCAGTCACATTTGCCTGATACACATGATCTCTTCTCCAAATGGTGCAAGGACACTCAGGTAGCTTAGCCTATGGTGACCAACTCTCACTGCTGAAAGTGTCCTAGACACAATCTCAGACTTGTACAGGGAGAAGGATGTGTTCAAGCGCCTCCCCTCACCTAAAACATGGCAACTTGCAGTCTTATAAACATAGGACGTGTGTGCACGCTCATGGCTGTTTTAGTACCAATGTAAACAGTTAGACACAGACAGACATATGCAGTGCTGTGAGGGCAAAGTGTCCCCAGTGGCTACTTTGTTGGATTATGTTTAAATGATAACTTACTTTCAAGTTCAATGTGTTTGTCACCATTTACTTCATTTAACAATATGAATCTTGCACTGAGAAGTTATTAATGTGCTGCGCTAAGTGCTTTATATAGAACGCAAAGCATGCAATAATTTATGCTCCTGTGCAAAGCTGGGTGATGTCCTTGTCTGGTTTCTACAGAAGGGCCAAGGCAGGCAAGGGCACTCCTTGCATCCTTCACTCAGACAGACCACCCAAGATGTGTGTAGAATGCTTGCTATTTTAAGGGGGGTGTCAAATGGAGGAGTGGACTATAAACCTGTGCATATTAACCCATATGAGTGAAATTGGTATTAGAAGAGCTGCAGGATTACGGGATGCAGGGTGGTAGCCAGGCTGATCTCCAGACAGACACTGTACAGTGATGCCCCTCATAGTAAGGTAGTTCTAGCCTGGAGCACCCACAACAAATGCATAAAGAAGTATGAGGTTTCTGCACTGAAAGTGTGGTCCAGAAAGAGATAAGGCTAGGCCTCACATAAGAGACCCTAAAGCTTCACAATAGGTTGAACAGCAGAATATTTGTGCTCCAGCATTTGCAGAATCCTCTTTTCAATGCATACATAATTTGCCCATGTATTTTATCACATTGCTATGTTCTTAAAGTTACTGCTTCTTCTAAGTGCAGCCTAAAACTCTCAATATTTCTTTACTTATGCATCCAGCTACTATTCACTTCCAACTCTTGGGCTGATCAATTGACCTGGATGGAGAGGTGGTCTAGCACTAGCCTAGATATGGACATATTCTTTGTCTTATTCTAGCACCTATCAAAAATAGCTAATAAAGACCAACCAAATAATGCATAATGTATAATGTGAATACTGTTTTTTCCTTTATACGTTCTTTCATCCTGAAACTCCATGCAATCTCAAAAATATTTTCTACATCGCTTACATCTGTAATAAAAAAAAAATCTTTTAATTCAGACTTCTGATTGTCACCTCTCCTTTTTTCACTTTCAAACTATCCCCTCCTTTTCCATTCCTCCTCTCTGATCACAACCTACTCTGTCACATGCATGTTTCTTAACCCATATTAATTTAGCCCACCACAAAAAGGGAATTGGAATGACTGCATGGAATGCATTGCTGAGCAGACAAGACTTATCCCTACAACTAACAATAACCAGTAACACGGATTAACTACCAAGCTTGTGTTTAGGAGCACAGTGCTGCCTGACATAGCGTTTCAACCCCCCTGTAGGGGTAGTAAGCTCTATACAATTACAATTACATGAATCAGCCTGAAACAATACCTGTGGCAAGAAATCAATGTTAGAAGAATGCGGTTTTCTGTTTAAAAAAAGATTTTGTTGTCTAAGCAGCAAGTGGCAATAGCTCACAAACCGGTTTTAAACAAAATATGTAAAAGGACATCTCAATGCTTTTTCCAAGGTCCCAGGGCAAGTTGTGTGTACAAGAATCCTTGGTGGGAGGAGTTTACCACTCGCATTCTAGATTGGGTACTACTGCACTGGAAGGGGGCAGCCAAAACAACCTGGGCATAGTAGACTTCCAATGGTAGCCAGGTCGGGCACACTACAGCATGTGGTATAGATCTAGGTCCATGTGTACAATGAGAAAGCAATCACAAACAACAAAGCTCAGTACAGTCATTGAGGTATGATTTAAAAGGAGTATAACATTAATTACCACTGAAAAATAAAGGACACTTAAAAGGGTACAAACAAACAAACCCAGAAGCATTCAGAAGCTTAATATGACCATAAAGGTTTTCATGCCAGTAGAGGTAACCAATAAGATACTACTTACTCATGTGGGTCAAAGTCTAAGGAAAGCATACATGATCGTTTGAAACCAGCTGGCTCTGTGAGGCAGCAGGAAGTACATTACTAGAGAGTAAGGCCCTCCCCACCCATTCTCAAAACCCAGCTTCCCTCCTATCAATCACTGATGTACATGCAGATCAATAATCAATAACAAGCAATAACATTAGTAATCAATAAGAGTCAGTAATTGTCACACACCATGACCTTGCAGTCATGAATAACCACACCTTTAAGTAAAAGTTAGAATGTTTATTTCCCTATATTAACAATGCTAATGTAGCATAGCTATAGTGATAAACATACAAAAACAACACTGGCTGTCCAAAGCGGCGAAAGAATCGTAATCTAATCGAAGCTTGGGCTACTACACATTCTAAAGTTAAAATGCAAATTAATAGCAAGAATAACTGTGCAAACAATAATACATACATTTAGTTTCAGCAAGGAAAAGATATCAGCTGTTAATTCATGTAGCAAACTTCATCAGTTAGAACCCAAACCAGCATAAGATTAGAATAGCATGTTTGGGTTTCATGCAAAACAATTTTGTCAACACAAATTTGGAAAACATCTAACTAAGGCTCTATCAAAATAGCAGTTGGTACCTAGAAACAAAAGCAAACAGTAATAGCAAACAACATCAGTGACAGTATACCTCTCCTCAATTGGATCGACAAGCTAAGATAGTCTTCGTTATCAGGACATCAGTTTGGTCAGCTAGGCATTCAGGATTCAGCATCAAAGTTCAGAATAAGCAAAGTCTGTTTAAGCAGTAAAATTAAGCATATCTCTTCTCAAGACGGAAAAAAGTAATAGCCATACGGCAAGATAGGAAATGGGCAAATGCGCTAAACTCTCAAGTGGGAATGGGGAGAATTTTGAGTGGCAAATTGTGTCTTCTTCTGGTATCTGGCTAAGTTAGATTTCCTAAAACTACTTCCCACATGCAAATTGGTCCAAAAATCACATGTTCACACTTTGTCCAATAAAACTAAAACTTAAAATCTACATTTCTACTAGTACATGGTTCACATGTTGGTGATTGGCTCCTCTTGTCCCGCTCCTCTCATTCAGCTCATCAGGTAACAATATTGTTGCAGCTTATACTCCAGTCAGCTACAAGCACACTATCAGCACAGTGGAAAATCACAATTTAATTCTCTAAGCATCCGTTTTTATGAAACGCCTAAGAAATGCAGCTTGACATGAGACCGTGCAACTAGGCCTAGACCTCGCTAAGTTAAGGCCTACAATTAATAAAGGTAATACATAATACATAACCTTTAATATGGCATTACTACATTAATCAAACATAAGCGCATCATTTCATATTGATAAGCCATTAATAAGTACACTTGATGAACATTAGCGGCCACCATGGTAGTCGCACCTTCAATGTGTAAATTTTTGTTCCTTTTGAATTTTCCCTAAACAAATTTTCCTTTTTCATTTCTTCCCTCCTCTGATTATTCTTTGTCTTCTTTAATCTGATCCTTTTACACATTCCCCATGCTCCAGTTAAGCACATCACAATAATCAATATCCCCTGTATTATTGTCAATAATATCCCTTTCCCAATGTTGCTGAGCCATTTTCCCACTGAATCAAATCCTTTCCCAACTTTCTTCCAAACACCTGGTTCTTTCAATTCTTTTGAATCAGCACTCTCGAGTCAGATTAGTATCTATCAGGAGTATGGCTCCTACAAAAGTTGTCAGCATGTTATCCACAATGGTAGATAACTTTCAATTTTTTAATGAATTCAGAACAACGCCTACTGAAGGTATCATTGCTTCAAATATATCTCCCACTATATCAGAAGGAGACTCTCTCCTTTGTCTAATGTGAGGTAACTCGGTGTCACTTTTGGAAATTTCTTTAAGGCATCAAGCTGGAAAATCTTACGGAAAACTATTCCCAAATAGCACGTCCCATACCATCCTCTTGGAAGAAAGTAATAAGCAGTAGGCCCACAGATGTAATATATGCCAGAAATCGCTGGATCCCGTCCATGCAACATAAATGTCCATTTACACTGAAACAAAAACACGTGTACATTCACTTGTTCCCACAACTAAAGTGTCAGTGCGAGATTTAGGCCTATATACACAAAGCTTCCCTACGTGTTGCACATCTAACGCTAATTTCCCTTGTGTTCTAACTGCACTATAAGCATAATCATTCCTAAAAGACATTTTCTTGAAACCCTTTTCCAATTTCTCCTTCAATGCCTTTCTTCTGTCATCTGTGTGATCAAAAAAGCTCTTCTCTAAAGGTGTAAGCAAGCATGTCAAGTTGTTACGGTGTGCAGAAGCTGTGCCAAAAGTTAATATAGGCTCAAAGAAACCTCTAAACAATACTATGTCATTATCCTTAGCTATTCTACTCAGGTACCTAATTTTGGGGACAAACAAAAGCACTACATCATGATTGGAGTAGAAGTATTGAATGTACTCCTAGTCATGAAATCTTGTTAGTAACAGACTACAACTTATCCCATAAGTAAGAGGCAAACTATGACAGGTAACTCCTTCTTCGACTGAATCTGTGTACACACAAAACAATTCTTCGCATCCATCGTCTCAACATAATCACTCAATAAGCGACCAAACACATTAGAAGAAAGTTCCCCTTGGGCATGGTCTACGTGCAGATACTTTTCATCTAACCTAAACTTTTCTATTGATGGTTGTTAGACCGGACATGCCTTAGGGTGGTCACCCCTAACTTTTTGCCTGCCTCCCTCCACTTTTTGGATTGTTTTTGCTGGCTTTTAGACTCTGTGCACTTTACCACTGCTAACCAGTGCTAAAGTGCATATGCTCTCTCCCTTTAAACATGGTAACTTTGTATCATACCCAATTGGACTATTTAATTTACTTAGAAGTCCCTAGTAATGTGCACTATATGCGCCTAGGGCCTGTAGATTAAATGCTACTATTGGGCCTGCAGCACTGGTTGTCCCACCCACTTAAGTAGCCCCTTTACCTTGTCTCAGGCCTGCCACTGCAAGGCCTGTGTGTGCAGTTTCAGTGTGACCTCGACTTGGCATTTAAAAGTACTTGCCAAGCCTAAACCTCCCCTTTCTCTACATATAAGTCACCTCTAATGGGTGCCCTAGGTAACCCCTAGGGCAGGGTGCTGTGTGGGTGAAAGGCAGGACATGTACCTGTGTAGTTTACATGTCCTGGTAGTGTAAACCTCCTAAATTCGTTTTTACACTACTGTGAGGCCTGCTCCCTTCATAGGCTAACATTGGGGCTGCCCTCATACATTATTGAAGTGGTAGCTGCGGATCTGAAAGGAGTAGGAAGGTCATATTTAGTATGGCCAGAATGGTAATACAAAATCCTGCTGACTGGTGAAGTTGGATTTAATATTACTATTCCAGAAATTCCACTTTTAGAAAGTGAGCATTTCTTTGCACTTAAATCTTTCTGTGCCTTATATTCCACGTCTGGCTGGGTTTAGTTGACGGCTCCTTGTGCATTCACTCAGACACACCCCAAACACAGGGTACTCAGCCTCACTTGCATACATCTGCATTTTGAATGGGTCTTCCTGGGCTGGGAGGGTGGAGGGCCTGCCCTCACACAAAGGACTGCCACACCCCCTACTGGGAACCTGGCAGACAGGATTGAACTGATAGGGGACCTCGTGCACTTCTAAGCCACTCTTTGAAGTCTCCCCCACCTCAAAGCCACATTTGGGTATAAAACAGGGCCTCTGCCCTATCACCTCAGACACTTGCTGGAGAAGAACAACTGCCTGGCTGCCCAAAGGACTCACCTGACTGCTTTCTACAAAGGACTGCTGCCTTGCTGTTGGCCTGCTGCCTTGCTGAACTCTTGCCTTGCTGCAGAAGTGTTCTCTAAGGGCTTGGTTAGAGCTTGCCTCCTGTTCCCTGAAGTCTCAGGACCAAAAAGACTTCTTTCTTTCAACTGGACTCCTTGTGCGGCAAAAAATTCAACGCACAGCTTGCTCTGTGGTGAAAATTCACAGCACGCCGACCCAGGACGCTGCCGCTCGACTTCGCAAGGAAAAGATCGATGCGGCACCTGCGGTGCGACCGGAACTTCGACGCACGGCCCGCCTGGACAACGTCGCCCGACTTCCAGAGAGGAAATCGACACGGCATCTGCCGTGAGGGAGAAAATTCCACACACAGCCCACCGGAACGACGTGCAGCCGGACAACAAGCCCAGGATTCCACGCACAGACCGCAGGACGTCTGAAAACCCCACCACCCACAGAGGAGACTGTCCGCGTTCCGGAAATCGACGCAACGTCTTCCCCGCATGAAAAATAACGACGGAAGTCCGTGTGTGAAGGGGCGAAACCGACGCACACACCATTTTCCACGCATCTTCTCCTCTGCGGCCCTCTGTGGAGATTTTACACTCCAAACCAGGTACTTTGTGCTTGAAAGAGACTTTGTTTGCTTTTTAAAGACTTAAGACACTTCATATCACTTTTCAGTGATATCTCTACAATTTCTTATTGCATCTTTTATCATTTTGATCTGCAGATATCCGGATAAATATTATATATTTTTCTAAACACTGTGTGGTGTATTTTTGTGGTTCTAAATTGTGTTATTGTATGATTTATTGCACAAATACTTTACACATTGCCTTCTAAGTTAAGCCTGACTGCTCAGTGCCAAGCTACCAGAGGGTGGGCAGAGGATAATTTGGATTGTGTGTGACTTACCCTGACTAGAGTGAGGGTCCTTGCTTGGACAGGGGGTAACCTGACTGCCAACCAAAGACCCCATTTCTAACACTGTTAATGCAGTAGTTGTCTTTACAGCTGAAGTATGGTTGGCTTTACTCTTGTCAAGAACATTCATACCCACAATCAATATCACACACCCAATTGCCAAACCAACATTCATGTATTCACAGCACCTGTCCTTCCTACCCTGCTGACTAATGTTACTTTTAGAAACTATGCAGCAAAATCAAAAACAAAAATCTTCTTTCAGCAGTTATTTACAGCTTCCAGTCACACTTCCAGGATCCTTCTTCAAAATCAGTAAGCGTGTCAAAAATCGGTTTAGCAACTTGTCAACATCAGGTTATCAAAGTCTTTTCCTGTTACGTTCACCAGTCTCTTTTTCTCTTTGCACTTTCTCAATTTGTTTCAACAGTTCAGTTCATTAGCTTCCTTCAAGTGCCAAAATATTGACCTGGAATGTCTCAATCAAAACAAAAAGAGGAAAATTCTCTCTGCCATTGACTTGTTGTTGCATATGCATATTCAGGACCTGCCTACCTTCAACTTGTAATTCTCTTTCTTTTCAACTCTCGATTGCCATTCAATACCCCTTCACTCAAGGTCTTCTCTTCTTGTTGTATCTATTTCTTCCTTAATTGTTGTTTCAACAACTGCTTCTTTTCTCTTTGCTTGGGATTCTGGCCACTTATCTCCTTTCAGTGGACCTTTGGTCAATGCTGTTTTCAGTGTAGAACTTGTAACTTCTTCTGCAGGATTTTCTCTTGACGGACCTGCAACTGGTTCAGGAGGAGTCAGACCACATTGGCTTTGATTTGCCTCAACTCCTTCCCCATCGGGGTCTGCCAATTGCTCTTTTTGTCTTACAAAATTGTCTACTTCTGCGAGAGTCCTCCTCTGACTTGACTCGCCTGTTGCCTTGATTGAGATTGGTTCACTGTCAACCTCCTGGAGGTCTTCTCTTTTGTCTCTCACAGGATTGATGGAACAATACTCAATGTGCTCAGATCCGGTCTCAGTTCCTCTTTCTTCTCGTTCAGGTTCTGACGCTGGTCTGGTCATTGATGGTACTCTCACTAACTCCTCTTCATCGTCCAAAGGGCATGCCACTTTTCTTGTGTGGCTTGGGTGGATCCAGTTGGGAACTCCAGCCCACTTCACAGCTGTGGTAGTAATCCAAACTACCTGTAACAGACCTTTCCAGCGAGGCTCCAAACATCTTCCGCACGTGTTTCCAGACCACCACACAGTCACTGGCTCACAGGTCATGTCCTGAGTTATGTCCTGAGTTATGGATCGGTGGCAGTGTAGTGGCTTCCACCTGCTGATAGAAAGAGCGAACCACATCAGCCAGACCTATGCAGTAGTCCAACACCACATCATCTGTAATGCTTACAAGCACATTTGCTGGCTTCGCTGGCAACCTCATTGCTCAGCCCATGAGGATTTTGTGCGGTGACAAACCTGCCTTCCTGCCAGGGGTGTTTCTCATTGTCATCAGAATAAAGACAGTGCATCAGGCCATTTCAAATTCGTAGACGCAAACATCATTGCCATTCTTGACTTCAAGGTACCATTCATCTGTTCCACTAGTCCTGATGCTTCAGGGCGGTAACTCAAGGCAACTTCTGTTCAATGTTCAATGGTGCACACAGTAATTTAATTACTTCACTGTTGAAGTGACTTCCACTATCTGATTCTAAGGAGATTGGAAATCCAAAATGTGGTATCAGTTTCTAGGCAGTAATTTTGCTACTGTGAAGCTGTCATTTCTTCGGTACGCTTCAATCCAATGACTAAAAATGTGCACAATCACCAACACATATCTCAAACATCCACACACAGGCATCTCAAAATCCATTTGCATTCTGATGAATGGACCTCCTGCTCTTCCAATGTGGCTCAAATTAACCACTGTCCCTTTTCCTGCGTTCATTTGCTAGCAAATGATGCAACAATGGCAAACTGCTTCAGCAACTTATCTAAACCTCGGATTGAACCAATTTTGCTTGAACAGGCGAATCATTGCATCTATCCCAACATGTGCTTGACCATGATAATACCTAGCCATTTGCAACAACAGACTATTTAGCAATACCAATTGACCCTCTTCTGAAACCCATAATTCATCCTGTCTCTGTACACATTTCATTTCGCTCCATGATCGTTCTTCCTCTCTGTCGACATTATTCTGCAATGTTATCAATGATTCCAATGTACCTATCACATGTAGTGATAAACGTGGGCATGTTTTATCTTCTTCAAGTAACAATTATCACTTATATTTTGCAAAACCCTGCAACTTGATCCGCATAGCCATTCCCCATTGACACAAAATCTCCTGATTTCAGATGTACACTACTGTGACAGGCTGAACGGTATAAACCAGACGGAGATTGGATAATAGGGTAAGTAAGGGTTTATTTATTTAAATTTCTTTCTTTGTCCAGGTGTTTTCAAAATAAAGTTCAGTTTGTGTATGGCATAACCCGGTTAATTTCTCTTCTTTAACTCGGTCGTTCTTCTTCCCTTTTCTCCTACGTCAGTGTTTTCTGGGAACTGGGAGTGGCTCCAGGGAGGTACCGGCAAGAAAACAGAAAAACGCCACAGTAAGTATAAAGATGTTTCTGGGGTTTGCTTTTTAAATAGGAAATAGGGAGTGGGTAAGTAGGGAGATAGAAAGAGCGTGCATTCACCCGTGTACTGTCTTCAAAAACACTGTCTGTGCTTCAGGTAAGTAACTCACGGTGCGCCCAGATAGGTTAGGATAGTCAGTCTCTCTTTCCCTTAAAGAGACTGTGCCCTTCCCTTACCCCTTTCCCCTCTCACCCCTCCCCAGTTTCCTTCCCCGGTGGTGTTTTTGTATTTCCTCCCCTTGTCCCTAGGAGGGACCGTACCTTTGTGAGCCACGACCCTCCAGGGTCGTGGCTGGGCTCTTGGGTCCTGATCTCCGGTGTTCCTTCGTTGGTGGCCTCGTTCTCCCCCTCTCTGCGGCTGTTCGTTCCGTGCTCCGTTGTCTCCTGCTGCCCTCGGGTGTCTCCGTCCTCTGTCCTCCTCTCGCCGCCCACACACACCTCCTTGACGCGGCCGGCGTCTTTATGAGGTCCCGCGGTGCCGACGAGGTCGAGCGTTTCCCTGTTTCCAGGGAAACGAGGCCGTGACGGGGTGAGTGTTCCCATGGTGACATGGGAACGCGGAAATGACGTGTCGGGAGAACCTGACACAGAATCTCCTACCGCTGCCGGTGCCGTGATCCGGGTTGCCCGATCACAACTACATTTCACCACTGCAATCTTTTCAGGCATTTGGATGGCATGCAACAATTCTTGAATTCTCTCACCATTTCTCACTGGTGATCCAGAAGAGGTCATGAAACGTCTCTGCGACCACAACTGGCAAAAATCATGAACTATTCCAAATCCATACTGGCTATCTGTATAGATGGTCAGAAACATGGCACGCTCAAGTAAGGGCTACCGGTTCCGTTACTTGTGCGGAACACACTCCTCGAAGCCAAGATGCTTCCAGGATACAAGAAATTGTGCAAACAGCATATCCGGCTCTGTGTTCCTGTACTGTCTCTTAGACAAGAACCATCAACAAAGATGATTTAGTCATTTTCTTCCAATCGGGTGTCTCTAATATCAGGTCTTGGTTTCGTGCACAGATCAGTTACTTCAAGACAATCATGCTCAATGTCTTCTAACCTTTCATTTGGAAGTAAGGCTGCTGGGTTAAGCACTATACATCTTTTCAATGACACATTTGGTGACCCTAGAATACTTTTCTCATATTTGATCAACCTTGCACCGCTCAGATACTGAGTTTTCTTTTTCGGGAGTAGGATCTCAGTGGAGTGAGGGACCATGATAGTTAAAGGCTGTCCCATCACAAAGCCTTAACACTGTGTGAGGCTCTGTCCAACCGCTACAACTGCACGCAAACAGCCTGGTAAAGCTGCTTCAACTGGAAAAAAAGTAGCTGAAAAATATGCTACTGGGCGGTTTACGCCTCCATGGACCTGCGTCAAGACTGACAAAGAACATGCATCGCGCTCATGACAAAACAATGTGAAAGACTTTGTGTAATCAGGCATAGCCAAAGCCGGAGCTTTGCACAGACTTGCTCTCGGCTCAGAAAACGATTTCATGCAATCCTGGTCTAACACTATGGGATCGGTAACTTCTTTAAGAGTTGGCTTCTGCAAGGGCTCGGAAATGACTGAAAATTTGAGAATCCATTGGCAGCAGTAGCCTAGCATCCCTAGAAACAACCCGACTTCTCTCTGTGTAGCTGGTGAACTCATCTGCAATATTTTCGTGACCCTTTCTCTGGATATTTTTCTTGATCCTTTCTCAATCTAATGACCCAAGTACTTCACTTCTATCTCACTGTATTGCAATTTCGGGGGAGAGACTTTATCACCATTCCTTCCCAAATGGTTCAGCAAGGCAATTGTGTCATACTTGCACTCGTCCCTTGTTTTGGATGCAATTAATAAGACATCAATGTATTGTACCAGGGTCGATTGGGAAGGCAATTCAAATGACTAAAGTTTTTTTGAAGATCTGATTGAATATGGAAGGTGACTCTGAAAACCTTTGAGGAATTAGGCACCAACAGTAAACTCGATCTAAAAATTTGAAACAAAAAAAGAAATTGGCTGTCCTCATGAAGAGGCACAGAAAAGAAGGCTTGTGACAAGTCAATTACGGTGAATCATTCAGCATCACAAGGAATCTGAAACATTATCACAGCTACATTCGGTACCACAGGACAACATTTGATCACAATCTCATTTATTTTCCTCTAGTCCTGGATGATTCAACCTTTCCCGCAGGGCTTTTTCAATCCCATTATCAGTGAATTACATGGGCTGCTCAACACTTCTTTAAAAAACCCTTGTTTTACAAATTCCGCAATTATCTGGGCAACCTTTATAAGAATATCCTGTGGCATGTGTTACTGGGGAATCCGAGGGAAAGTTGTGTTTGGCTTTACAGGAACTTTAACTGGCTCAACTCCCTTTATCAGACCTATTTCTTTTCCTGTCAGATCCCACACTTTTTCTTTAACCATTCCCTGTAAATCAGGAGGAAGCTCCTTCACTGTGAACACTGGAAAGAAATTAATACTCCTTATTTATTGTCTCACATTAGGTCTCTGGAGCTGGGTCATCCTCATCATCACTATTCGCCTGTATCTCGATTCCATCATTTGAGCAAGTAATCGAGCACTCGTTTTACACAACAAGTCTTTTCCCTGTAGGGATACCGGACTTGAATCACAGATTGCAAATTTGTGCAATCCTTGAAAGTTGCCAATTTTAACCTGAACTGGTTCTGTAACTGGGGTGGTCAAATACCGATTCGCTACTCCTATAATCTGAACTGTCTTTCCTGAAAGGGCCAAATTCTGAACTTCTGCAGAGCTTACAGTACAGCGTGTAGCTCCTGTGTCAACCAAGAATAAAACTCGGTGACCCATGACTTTTCCATTCACACAGGGACCTCTCTGATCGACTTCTAAGGAAGCTGCAAGCACACATTCTTTCTCATCCGAACTCTCACTCACCCAATCATCGTTTATTCCAGTCTCACTGTGTAACAGGAATTGGTGAACTGTGTTATTACTTTGATTGGACCTCTTTCCTGTGACCTGTTAAGGAAGCATCACCTGCTGCTGTTCCATTGGGGCTTGAGGTATTTGGATTTGCTTTCTAGGTACCATGGGAACCTGCTTCTGCATTAGCTGCAACTGTGTCATTTGTACACTTGGCATTTGCACCTGCTGCATGGGTTGAAAGCCTTGCATTTGATGTGCATTATTCTGAAAATTCAGATTATGGCCTCTCATTCTCGGTCCTCTCATGTTTTGGAACGAGTTCATGTCAGTTTGCTGAACGACACCTTCCTGCACCACCATCGGACACTCCTGTGTCCAATGTCCGACTGCTCGGCTGGCGTGACAAGGCAACACTCTCTTCATTCCGTGCACATCATTCCGAACCACTACCGTATTCAAATCAGGACTACGGTTTCCATTACCAATTCCTCCACAACCTCTACCTCTCATCTGATTGTGAAACACCATATTTCCCTGCTGCTGCTGTTGCTGAATCCCTGTTTTGTGCAGGTTTAATCTGCATCTCCATCGCCTTTTCTTTTAGCTTTCTCTGCTTCAACTCAATCTCGTCACTACAGTACTTTGCATACTGCAACACTTCATCGTTCGGCTTTGCCTGCTGGCAAATGAAACGGCTCTTAATCATCTGGCTTATTCCGGGTCTCAATCCTTCCACAAATCTGAACACAAAATGTATCATATCTTTTGGCTCGATCGTTTCTGTACCACTGTAATGCTTGAACGCCTGCAGCAATCTCTCATAATACGCATGTATTGACTCCTTTGCCTCCTGAGCTGTTCAGTCTATTCTCTGCCAATCAATGTTTTGGGCGAAATTCTCATCTTCAGGAATTCAATCACCTTGTAGTAATATTTCATTACTTCAGGAGTCAGCGCATCTGTAACCAATCTATACCCCTCTTGCACTCCATCCACAAATCAGCTACAACTGCTATTTCTAATAAAGTGTTCAAGTCCTCCAACAGGCATTTTGCAAGTTTCACAAACCTGTCTGTCTGCTGGTATCATTTTACTGGCTCCTCTCTCAACCTTAGATATTCATTTCTAAAGGAAAGAATGTCACTTCTGATCCAAGGGACATGAACAAAATTCCCTCCTGGAATCTCTCTCTCTCTCTCATCGATAGAATTTTCACTGGATCCTTGTCCTGCTGCCCATTTGCATAATGAATACAAACTTGGTCACTCGGGGGAAGTAAATGCCTAAACATCAATGGCACTTATAAATATATAGAGACTACTTGTATCTAGATATAATATCCTTAAAACGGTACATATCTCTTTTACTTATTTTAACGGCAAACATTTTTTTAATCTTTTTTCATATAAAACTTAACTTGGACATTACAAAAATAGGTGCTCCTAAAATAACGGTGCAGTGAAAGTGATTAGTGTAATATTAAAGTGCCAAAGTGATATATACAATATATACAAGATGTGGTTAAAGAACATACAAAAAAGTGAACTTCAATCGGACCCCTTTATTCCGAGGGTCTTGAAGTCACCGTATCTATTTAATCCACATATAATATAGTCAACGTTCCGACCCTATGTAAAGACATAAATCATTTGCGGGTCATCATTAGGACTGAACAATTCTTTATGTTGGTAGCACCTAAATAGAAATGAAATGGACATCCCTTTGGTAATCCTCTCATAAATTATCTCATATATAGAATTATCTAAAATTCAATTACATCTTGGTGAATATAAATCACCAACAGAATCCAAAGAAACAATGGGCCTCACTCACCTATTGCTCAGGGTTTTAGACATGGATTTGCATAAGTGATTCCTAATGGTTTAGAGCAAACACATCATTGTTTTTCTGAAACAAAATTAAATCAAATACCTATAAATAATTTAGCAACTGCTAGCTATCTCATTTGCATTTATTGGTCTATAGCAATTATCAACCAATTATTGCCTAAATCATTCCTCTTTTGTTTTTATTTCTAATAATAAATAACGTTATTTATTGTAACTATTGTTTTTTTTCACTCCCCATAGACTCAAATATTGGATGTCATTACTCACATAAATTTAAAATTTTCAGCAAATAAACCTCTAATTGGTCAAACTTCTTAAGCTGGGGGTTGCGTAACTAAGTATCAATACTTTGTTTAATATCACTCTGCAAAACAAGATAAATCCTTTCTAGAGTGCTAAGTTAAAAACAAAATCTATCTGTAGACAGTTAATTAAACTTTTTGACTCTTCACATTATCTTAAAAACAAATTATCATTACACTTAATTGATTTATTTATACGTTTGAGAGATGCCGTCCGGTGGTCTCCAGGCATTTTGAAAAGTAAAGCTAATTAAATGTGTTCTTAGCCTTGTCCATTTTCTTCGTTAGCAAAAAACTCCCTTCGTATTAAATCGTGCATCTTCAAACACACCAAATTGTTTACAAAGTATCTCTCCGGGTTAGACTTACTTCGTCGAATGCGCTGAGTGTCGCGTAACACCTCTGTCTGCCTTTGAGAACAGACGCGGCTCGTATCTTATTGCGCGCACCAAAGCAGACCGGTTTCATAAACTACAAGTCTGCGTGGCGTGCGTCATTCTGACTAACCGCGCTTTCTTTCTGTCCGGAAATCTGGCTGTCTATTTTCACAAGTCAAACATGTAAAAATTTAAAATATTCCTTCTGGGGGCGTGTCCAAGATGGCAGCGAGCTAGGATGTTCCCATCCGCGCTCCGCCGCCTCGGCCTGCAAAAGTGCCTTCTGGCCCGGTGGGGGGAAGCCTGGAGGCTCCCCCGAATTTTGAAGCACCCCTGGGGGTACCTGGCTGCTTGGCAGTGGCCCTGGCCTGGATCGCGCCGCTCCCGTGGGGAAACAGAGATCGGCCCTGGAATCGGGGCGGGGCCGCGGAGCGGCGCGAGAGGTGGGCTGGGCTGAGAGGAGAGCTTTCCCCCGGTGGACTGGTGAGCTTGGCGCCAGTGGGTTGTGGGGTCTGGGGGGCTCACCCTGGGCGCGGGAGTGGCTGGACCTCGGAGTGGGCCAGACGTCGGAGCGTCCTGAAGGAGAAGGGCTCCCTCGCCCTTGTAATTGGACTGGAGGCTGTGGGCCGGCGCTCTCCACCCTGGTGCCCATGAGGCAGGCTGCGTAGAAGTTTGAGGCCCCGACAGATGACGAGGGGCCCTGCTGACTGGCCCCAATACTGCCGCACTTCACCACCCAAACTGTAATTAAGAGTGGGCCCGCACACACGGTGGAAGAAGCAGCTGAAGCGGATCTTTAGGGGTGGTGGCTGCCGGGTGTTGGATTCGGGAGCGGACCCTGGCACGGTGGCACTTGGTGGTCTGTCTCAGACGGAGACTTTGGAGGATCTGCAGGGTTGAATCGGTGAATCGTGAGTAGGCCGGAGCGACATGGCGACGTCTAAACCCAAACGTGAGCGCACAGTGAGGGACATACTCGCTGCGCTGCGTCTGACTTCTGGGAGTACGGCGGAGGACTTACCTGCGGCGAGAGCCCTGGAGAATCGGGTGGAACCAGACCCAGATGAGAGTTCTCCCGTCACAAAGGGCTTTCTGACTACCCTGTTTGACTCACCACGGGCGATATCCAAGAGCTGTGTAGGGACATCTCTCAGGAGGTGAAGGAGTTGCGAGGAGAGGTTACCTCCTTGGGTGAACGAGTATCGCAGCTAGAAGATGGTGAGGTCCCACACGGAGAAGAAGTGGCGGCCCTGCAACAGGAGGTAGTACACCTCCGAGAGCAGCAGGACCTCCTCCAGATAACGGTCGAGGATTTGGAAAACCGCTCCCGGCGACAAAATATTTGTATTAAAGGTGCTCCGGTTGGGGCTGAAAAGGAGAACATTGGGGACTATGTGGCGGACCTTTTTCGCTCTATACTCGGCCCGGACGAGACACAGGAGGTGGTCCTGGACCGGGTTCATCGTGTTGGGCGTGCGGGTGGCCCTGGAGTCCGCCCTCCTGACATTCTAGCCTGCCTCCATAGTTTTGTTCTCAAAGAAAGGATCCTACAGCGGGCCCGCAGTCTTCAGCAGGTATTCTTTCGAGGGCATGAACTCCAACTATTTCACGATTTATCTGTGCGGACTTTGCAGAGGCGGAGAGAATTTAGACCGATCACTTGCGAGCGCACAATGTGTCTTATTCTTGGGGCCACCCGTTCCGCTTGGTCTTCCGCTGGGAGGAGCAACTCCGGCAGGTGAAGTCGGTTTTGAAACCCTCCAGCAGAAGATTGTCTCAGAACTTATTCTAGCCATGAGTTGTCTACTAGTCTCTATTACCACACTTTTTCCAATGTAAACAGCACTCTTTTAGTGTTACTGAACCTTGCAAACGTATCCATTTTGGCGATGTGGTCAGCTGTTGTATCAAAGCCCACGCTCAGCCACCACCCAGGAAACCTATCAAACCCAGGCATTTCATAAAATGTAAAACCCAGTTGGGTCCGGAGAGGTGTGACTTATATGGAGCCCACTACCTTTTCTTAACAAGAATGCCGTTTTGCCTCAAACGTAGGCTACAATCTCTCATTTGCCTCGTATTTCTGGAAGGAAAGGTTGCACACAATTCCTACCACCAGCATTCCCACAAGTCTAATAAAAAGGTACCCACTTGAGTACGAATGTGGCTGGAAAACATATTTGCAATTCCCCACCTTCAGAGACGTAGTACATTTATAGGAATAACAAAAGTAACCACTTTCTGAATATATAGGTGGCTAGCGATGCTGCATTCTTCATTGCAGAAATTCTAACATGTTTTCCAAGAAGCATACATGACCTACATTTTTAGACATTATGCTTTTTATAACGGTCAGCTACGAGAGAGTTTAGAGATGCCATCTGCTTGGTAAGAATACTTGCTTCAGTAAAGTATATAAAATTAAAGTACGTTAGTACAGTTTAGTAAATTAAGTATTTTTTCCAAGTAACAGTAAGTATGCTTTATGCACTTGGATACAGAGATCATACTTTAATGCAGAAACAGTAAGGAAAAGGAGGTACAATGATGCACCCAAGCTAACTCGATCTGTTACTGAACGAAAATTTGTTTTGCTGAAAGGAAGGTTTCGATGTGTGAAAAAGCCTGAAGAATTTAAATATTTAATTATTATGATATATGTTTTTATAAAGGAAATGTACTATTTTTAATGTATGGTAAACACAAAAATATGCCATTTTTGTAGCTACATTAACAAACGTAACAAGTACTGTCAATGTACATGAATATTTAAATTGTCCAAGAAATATTTTTAAACGTTTTCACATCTTGAACATCTAGTGATTGGTTATGAAATTGCAGGTTGTGTTACACTTGAATTTCCCTGGGTACTTTTACTTTATTTGTGTTAGTAGAGCAAGTCTTGGATGTACAGACAAGCTGCTAACACCGGATTCTTTCTCACTATCTTGATGTCCAATATGAGATCTACACGATATATTAGCTGCTTGAATGTGCTCCTTGGTATGTGTCATTTGTGCTACAGGTATGGCTATATTATGACCTTGATGCACTACTTCAACCTGAATATTAGAAGCGCTTGTTCTCAGGAAATGCCCCCAGAATATGGAATTGCATCACACTCGATACAAGGACAAATCCCTCCAAAACCACGGTTAAGAGTAGAGTGAAAGGAATGATAGTTGCAAAATAGATACCTCTGCTAGAATCAGGATGAGCGCACACTATTAAGGCAAAATCGGATGTACCACCCTTACCTCTTAATAATAACAATGATGACATGCATATCTCGAGCAGATCCTTTCACACCTGAGATAATTTGTGAAAGAGAGCGAAAGAGAATGTACATGACATAGCTCCTTCACTGTCCTGGGTGATAACTGACATATCAGTCCTTAATATATTACTGGACTCAGGCATGATTTTATGAACCTCTGGAACTCTTCACTGAGTTGTTTTATTTGTATTCTTAGCATCAATTTTTCTAACAAATGAAATACGGATGACATTTAAGGACCAACTGGTATGTTGTCTAATAGTGTAATATCTGCTTGCAAGGAGACCCTGATCAGAGGCACAAAATGTTGCTGCTCGTGAGTCTGGGAAATGTAATAAAATAATTTGTATACAATATGAAGTCCATTCGTTCACAGATTTTTTAAAAATACAGAAGTTGGGAATGTTCATGATAATTGTCTATCTACCGAGTCTGTGGTGCCTCTTCACACTCTCCCCAAGATCAGACAGTGCAGTGCATCTGGAGAAAGCAAAGAACCTTAAAGAACCCCAAAGCTACATTCCTTTGTCCATAAATCGAATGCTCCAGTTCATGATTCTGCTATTAGTGAAAGAGTGAGCAAAGGCTTTGACGGAAGGACAGCCAAAAGAAAGGTGCTTCTTCCCAAAACAAACACTGCTGAATGGCCTATGGTTGCAAAACAGCACCTTAATGATGCACAAACTTGTGGAACGTGGTCCTATGGTCAGATAAGACCATATTAGTGTTCTGTGGCTACAATACACGACAACGATTTTTGAACCAAAGGAGGGGTGATGATTTGCCCCTCCTCTGCCACCAGAACACCTCTGTATGTCTCACAGTCACGATGTCCACCATTAGAACCTTATACCACAAAATAAAAACTTTAAGTCCGATAACCTGGATACCATAAGGAAGTCTAGAGATAAAAAGTCGTTCAGGAGAGGAAGTCAGTAATTCGTTTTAGTAGCATTTATAAAGAAAGTGAGAGTAACTAAACTGGACTCTAGTTTCTAACAGTCTTTAAAGCCATCCCTGTTCAGAAAACGAAAATGTAATTATCTAAACAAAAAGGTGCTCGAGTTAAATACCCGATTATTATTTTTTACATTCTACATGTTTCTAATACTTATAATTTCGTCATTTTTGGTGATGACTGCCAGCCCAGCAGTCATCTCTGTACACTGAAAGGAAAAGTTGTCACGAGTTCCTTTCAATCTATAAAAGGTTTGGCAGACTGCCGCCATCTGTTTTGGTAACTATTCACCAAACTTTTTCAAAGTTTCTGCTTTTCAGAAGCAAACTCCCAAAGAAGGAGTTTGTTTCTACAAGACAAAAAACGTATGAGCCACACGCCCTGGGAGCTTTCTCCCAATATAAGGGGGTCATTATGTTTTTCATGTCACTCACTGACAGGCAGTGATGGGCAGAAATAAAAAGACACTAAACTGTCCAGCGGGTGTTGCAATGTCCATCTTCCGACGGCCCATAATCCTTCGGGCCTTCGAAGGATTTTTTATTTCAAAAGAGCCAACGAGGCTCCATCAATGAAAATCTTTATATCTACCAATCTATAAATGAGGCTGGAGGAAAGAGAGTTTGTCAGCCAGGATATTCTGTTGCGTTCGGGACGGAGTACCTAATCCACCAACTTCTAACGCAGGCCCTAAGTGTTTTGATCACCATGTATAAACAGTTTAATGTGTTCGTTTTTGTTCCACTATAATACCCACAGGAGGTGTGGCAACGTGTTACTGTTACACAGTAAAGTGATGTAGACTGAATATAGAGTACTTTAGTGAATGCAGTATGTGAACTCCTATTAATCTTGCGACTAGCCACCAGTGTCCGAAGCTGTCAATAAAGGGCCTGGTCATCATTTCCTGTTAAAGAGTGGCAACACTGGCAGAAAAGATAGCCAACCCCAGTCAGGGTTAGCTAGTCTATGAGGATATTGGCATTAGATAAAATGATGCCACTGTTCATATTTTTCCTGAGTATGTGAGCCTGTTTGTTGGGGTGTGGTTCGACAGCTGCAATACCGGAACGAGAAAAGCACTGCGAATGAGCACACCTATGGAGATAGCCCATAAATACTTGGACGTTCGCAGAGCCCCAAATTTCGCTTTATTGTGCTTGCGGATGAACGGGTAAACATGGAGTTTTCTCGGCTCAAAGACTGAAAACATGCTGCGTGTTTGTTTGCATTACCTGTGCGCTGAAAGGGGGCGGGAGGGGAGTAGAAGAAAAGAATACGAGGTGAAAGAGAATGATAGAACAAATGAACAAACGCACTGTGCCATCGGAGGTTAGCACAACGTATAACTGTGTATACGCCAATCCACGCTGGCTGTGGAGGTGTTGTGTATTATATGCATGCTAAATCCGAAATAGTAACCAACATTTTATTGCCAGTAACTATATTTGCTAATAGATTGTGATAAGTATTTCTAGAATTATAAATGTTGTAACAAAAGCGAAATAAAATGATTTATGGAAGGAAGAAAGAAAAAAAAAAAAAAAAAAAAAAAAAAAAAAAAAAAAAAAAAACACCTATAAACGTATGCTGACATCCTTTTTTGTGCAACCCTGGGCTGCTGAAGCTGAAACTAAACGTACTACAATGCAGTGCATTACTTAAAACAGTGTCCCGATTAAATAAGATATTGCAACTGTCAGGAGTGGGAATACTTCCCCTCACCCACCATACGTCATCTCAGAAGTAGAAATTAACTGTAGTACTAATAAGGTATTCGGTGGTCACAATTACCGATTGTTAGAAATGGGGTCTTTGGTTGACAGTCAGGTTACCCCCAGTTAAAGCAAGGACCCTCACTCTAGTTAGGTTAAAAGAGAATCACCCTCAGCTAACCCCTGCTTACCCCCTTGGTAGCTTGGCACAGCAGTAGGCTTAACTTCAGAGTGCTAGGTGTAAAGTATTTGTACCAACACACAGTATCTAAATGACACAACACCAGTTTAGAAAACTAGGAAATATTTATCTGAACAAAACAAGACCAAAATGACAAAAATCCACAATACACAAGTTAAGTTATCAATTAAAAATCAAAAAGAGTCTTTCAGTAGTTTTAAACACACACTAACGCTGTCAGCATGAAAAAGTACCTTGAGCGCGTCAAAAATAACCCCGCACAGGCAAGTGCGCGTCAAAAAAGGGCTTGCGAGGCATTGATTCCACTCACGAGCGGGATCGTGCGTCATTTCTCCTTTCGCCAGGTTGGGGTGCGTCATTTCTTCTCTCCTCAGGAGAGCAATGCATCAATTCGGTCAGCACTCTCGGGTCCGGGAAGGCCTTGCGTTGTTTTTCCATGCACAGTGGTACTTGTTTCAGAAATCCAGCCGCAAGATGATCCGAAAACCCTGCAGCGCGGGTTGTGATCTCCCAGCCTCCGTCAGCGATGGTGCGAGTCATTTCTCCTGCTCCGTGCGTCGATTCTTCAGTCACGTTCCCTGCGAGCGTTGTTTCTCAGCTGTGGAGCCGGCAGCGCGTCCTTTCTTCAGCCGCAGATCGGAGTTGCACCGATCTTTTTCCCACACAGCGCAATGTGCGTGGATTTCCTTCTCTTTACGCTGCCAGCTTCTCCTTTCAGGGTCCCAGGAATTGGATGGGCACCACAGGGCAGAGTAAGAGTCTCTCCAGAGACTTAAGGTGCTAGTATAGAGAAGTCTTTGCTGTCCCTGAGACTTCAAACTGGCGGCAAGCTCTAAATCAAGCCCTTGGAAAGTTCTTCTCAAGATGGAAGGCACACAAAGTCCAGTCTTTGCCCTCTTACTCTGGCAAAAGCAGCAACTGCAGGATAGCTCCACAAAGCACAGCCACAGGCAGGGCAGCTCTTCTTCCTCAGCTCTTCTCCAGGCAGAGGTTCCTCTTGTTTCCAGAAGGGTTTCTAAAGTCTGTGGTTTTGGGTGCCCTTCTTATACCCAATTCCTCCTTTGAAACCGGCCTACTTCAAAGTAATGTCTCTTTTGAATGTGAAATCCTGCCTTGCCCAGGCCAGGCCCCAGACACTCACCAGGGGGTTGGAGACTGCATTGTTTGAGGACAGGCACAGCCCTTTCAAGAGTAAGTGACCACTCCTCCCCTCCCTCCTAGCACAGATGGCTCATCAGGAAATGCAGACTACACCCCAGCTCCCATTGTGTCACTGTCTAGTGTGAGGTGCAACCAGCCCAACTGTCAAACTGACCCAGCCAGGGAATCCACAAAAAGGCAGTCACAGAAATGGTATAAACAAGAAAATGCTCACTTTCTAAAAGTGACATTTTCAAACACACAATCTTAAAATCAACTTTACTAAAAGATGAATTTTTAAATTGTGAGCTCAGAGAGCAAAACTCCACCCAAAGGGAATCTACACTTTAATCAGATTTAAAGGTAGCCCCCATATTAACCTATGAGAGGGACAGGCCTTGCAACAGTGAAAAACTAATTTAGCAATATTTCACTGTCAGGACATTTAAAACACATCACTATATGTCCTACCTTAATCATACACTGCACCCTGCCCTTGGGGCTACCTAGGGCCTACCTTATGGGTGTCTGACATGTAAGAAAAGGGACGGTTTAGGCCTGGCAAGTGGGTACACTTGCCAAGTCAAATTTACAGTTACAACTGCACACACAGACACTGCAGTGGCAGGTCTGAGACATGATTACAGAGCTACCTATGAGGATGGCACAATCAGTGCTGCAGGCCCACTAGTAGCATTTGATTTACAGGCCCTGGCACCCCTAGTGCACTTTACTAGAGACTTACTAGTAAATCAAATATGCCAATCATGGATAAACCAATTACATACAGAGGCAATATATGCACTTTAGCACTGGTTAGCAGGGGTAAAGTGCTCAGAGTTCAAAAGCCAACAGCAACAGGTCAGAAACAAATAGGAGGCAGGAGGCAAAAAGATTGGGGATGACCCTGCATAAGCCCAAAAAGTCTAACACCAATGATAAGAATAAACTAACACTACAGGGTCATCTAACTAAATACACACAAGGACTTCTGTCAATTATGGTCAAGTTTATTACATTTCCCCAAGAGTAAGTGCAAATCAATCACTGTGTTGGTATTCAAGTGCAAACCGGTCTTTCGCCTTGTCACTAATATGTGGGAACTGCAAGAGTGGAGAGACATCTCAAGGCGGAATATTTTTTGGGGCGAGGCACTGTTAGACAGCAAGGCTACCATCTTGGTATTCTCAAGGCCGCACCAAAGCATAGTTTGTTTTCCAGTAGGTATAAGTGTAAGAAAAGGGAGAATGCCAAGTAAAGATAGGTACAATGTGAATGTGATACAAGACGCACACCCTCCTTGTGCGGTAAAAGGATGAAATATATTGTCGTACGAACTAGTAGAGTGAAATGATTGCCAAATAAGCAAGTATAAATATGTGCAAGCTTTTCAAAATCGGCAGGAATGTCCGAGATGGAAGAAGCTGTTTCGCGACGGCTGCTTTGATGTTGTTGTGCTTGGCTGTTCTAACTGGAATGCTTAAAGAGGGAATGTTCTGAGCGATAGTAGCGGCCACCCTGGATTCTAGAGAGTGCGAATTATATAAAACAGCATGCCCGAGAGTCCGGGCCTGTGGGTTATCCTTTTACCCATCAAATCGGCCTACCTTCATGGGGTTAATGCAGAACTTATAGTAGAGGGGGAAGGGGGTTCCAGATTTTAATGCCCAGTTTCTATGTTCATCTGAGATATCTTGGACATCAGATAAAGCTTCGCAGAAGCAAAAAAGCTAACAGAATCCCAGCAAATGTTTTCACAAAACCGAGACCCTGGATAGCGAATGGGACATCTAATTTCAAATCGTGGTGTAGTTCTGGCCCATAAGTGTGTCACACCAGTCATCACTATATATCTTACTACACCTTGGTCTTTTATGTTATTATTCAGCTATGAGGTCAACCCACGCTACCAACTAGGGAAGACTGAAATGCACTTTCATTCCATCCGCAGGAAGTGGGTGTGAAACTGCAGGCAATGTCACTATTCCCTCATCTGCCTGCCCAGGATTTGAAAGAGGGAAGAGCAAAAGCAAAATACCCTGGAAGGCAAGAATTACCTACCAAGTACAACCTGCTGGTCAGCGCTCTACAAGCAGACTTCCCTGCTGGGAAAATGCTTTCAAGTGCGTTATTAGGGTTGGGCCAATGTACCCACCTTAATGCTGATAGCATTAATGTAAATACCTGGCACTTTTTCTTGGCGATGGGCATACACCGATAAACTGCACCTTATCGCATAGCAGTTTTCTGCCAGTGTGCACACCCACTTGGGTCTGAAAAGGTTCTGGAACCACATGTGGGTGTAAAAAGAATTTGCCCTGTTCTCAAGCGTAACCGAGCATCTGAAAATATTGTGCCAGAATAGCCATGTGGGAGGGTATGGCAATGTTCTTCTGAAGTACTAAATCTAGGTTTGAGGCATTGCACTTTTATCATTGGTTTTAATTTTGTATACATTTTTAACTGTGTCTTCTTACTGTAATGCACTGGCACTCTTACTCAGCTACTGGCCTAAACAGACAAACTGCACTTTAATGTTTAGTGGCCATGTTCTACCTTTCACACTTAATGGGGTTTAAAAGATCTTAAAATCTTGGATCCACATGTGGGTGCCTGAAGAATTTGCACTGTACTGCTTCATTCGCATTGGTTTGCATCCACCCATTCCACAAATCTGTTGGACACTTTGTATGCGTTACAGATTGTAGTAACAGGCCCCCTTTGATGGGTGGCCTGCAAAGTTCCCCAAAACCTTGACAAATTGGCTTTGTGACTTAAGTGCAATAATTGTAAAATGATATTGGTCCTGTTGTCCTGTGGCTAGTGGAATGGGAATCCGCAGACAATTTGCAATGAACTATTCTGGTCCCAAGTGTATATTTGTGATTCTTAACTTGCCTGATACTAATGGCTATTGATCAGTAGCTTTTTTAGTATGTTTTGTATTTGTACTTTTATGATCCTTGGTGATCAAATTAAAGTTTTATGAATGAATGACAAAATAACTTGTCCAGACCCTCACATTGCTTCAAAAAACATTTGTGTTTTTTCTGCCTGTAGAGCAGCTGATCAGCGCCCATTCTACTTCTCAAGCAGGACAAAAACAATGAAAATGTCCACGTTTAACTTTTGCACCACAATTAAGCCTACCTCTGCTACCTGTCATGCGTTTCAAAAGGTCCACAAACACAATTCTTCTGATCACTTCCCCATTTATCTGCCTGGCATCGGGTGTGCATATATTTTGGCTCCTCCAATGTGCTGCACACATGATGTTACAACCTCTACACCTGTCCTATAATACTCGTCTCCCTTATTGCTGTAAAGGGAGATCTTCCAAGAGGAGACCTTCTCTGTTTCCATGTTCAACTCGGTCCTAATCTGCGATACAGCACAAAAGTGTCTTTTACAGTTTGATTAATCTGTCTGCATCATTCATATTGAAAGAATATACATATATCAAGTGGATAGCTTTCAAGGGACGCTTAAGTTGGCGAATGCTGTTCCATTTAGGAGATGTCACTGGTGACCTTTGAATCCGTACTGTATGCCGACACACCCAACAGAGAAAGGAAGGTTGGCCGGCTTCACCTCACATGAATGTGTGGAATGCATTCACCGTAACTTCTCTTGTGACTCAATGTAAGAAGTAAATCCAATAATTAACAAGGTGGAGCTGCTGTCCAAACGTGAATTACTGAGCAGGTACACAGCAGGACAAAGGGGAGACAAACTTGTCTGCTTACTTCAGGGTAGTTTCTCTCATTCCCCCCCTTGTTCCACATTTCATGTTCCCAAATCCTCAGTTATACGAAACACTTATCGCTGGAGAGATATTTAACAAGTTAAAGCCAGACTAGCAGGTTGAGGAACACAAACATTTCTCTTTCAGCCACAGACATTTTCCACCACACTGGAGTTATCAATTCCATTTTTAGTACATATGTCTTCTAATGCAAATGAGTGTCAGGAATGAGACATGTCATTGATGTCACAGATAACCATGCCTTTCACAACAGCAGTGAGACTGTCTGCAATGCATAATTCTCTTGGGAATAACTGCAGGAATAAAATATATATTAATATAAATAAATAAATATATTAGACAACCCACTTCGGAATGAGTGTTAGAACTGGGGTTTCTGGTTGCCAGAGTATGCACCATCTACAAGCAGGAACCCCAACTCTAGCCAGGGTAAGCTAGATACACAGTTAGCGGTAACCTGTGCTCACCATCTGGTAGCTTGCCACTAAACAGTCAGGCTTATCTAAAGAGGCAATTTGTAAAGCATTTGTGCAACACACACAACACACACAGAATAAACAATAAAAACACCACACAAATACTCCACACAGGGTTAGAAACATAGATAATATTTGTATGAGTAAAACAAGACCAAAATGCAAAAAATCCATTAAGTAGAAGTCGAGCTATGAATTGTTAAAGAATAAACCAAAAGTTTGTGCTTAGAAGTCAATAACACTGAAAGGTAACTTGAAAGTCCTGCTAGACCGCTGTACATCCAAAGTGAGACTCATCCTGAAGGAGGGCAGGATGGGTACAGGACTCGCTCAAGGCACGCTGAAAAAGTACGTTGGATGGAGGAAACGTCAGCGAAGACTCAATGTGTGGGACAGAGGAGGAGATGCGTCACTGTCGACTGATGAGAAGTAAGCGATGCATCAGTTCCGAGCCTCCACAACGTAGAGGATTTGTCGAAGATTAGGCAGTGATGGGCATTGGGGGTGATGCGTCAACATCAAACCACTGGGCTGGAAATGATGCTTTCAGCACAAAGCGATGTGTTGGTGCCATGCAGTGCAAAGCCAGAGATGCGTCAGAGCCCGGGGACAATGTGTTGCACAGCGGGCAATGTGGTGTCTACTGCTCGGGCAGCAGCAGCAATGCGTCGGTGTCTGGAGGAAATGTGCCGGTTTTGATCAGCCCAATGTTGATGATGCATTGGGTTGCAACACAGATACTCACTTCCAAGGCCCCAGGACTGGATTGGCACCACTTGGCAGAGCATGGCTCACGAAAGAGTCCAGGTGATGTTTGCAGGCACTCTTTGATGCCCCAAGACTGCAGAAGAACAGGGGACAAGCCAATAAGCCCTTGGAATCACTCTGGGTTTAGGTGAGATGGATTGAGCCCTTGTCCTCAGCAGGGCAGAGATCAGCAGGCAGCAATGCAGCTCATCAAAGCAGAAAGCAGTCCTTCAGGGGCAGCAGTCCACCAGATTGGCAATCCTTGTAGCACAGCAGTCCTTACTCCTGGCAGAGTCCTTCCCAGTTACAGTAGTGTACTGCCTTGGTAGGGTCAGAGGCCCAGTACTTATCCCCAGTTTTGCCTTTGAAGTGAAGTGGGGATGACGTCAAAAAAAGGTATTTGAAGTGCACAGAGGTCCTTTCTTCCTAGCCCTGGCTCTAGACTATCAGTAGTGGGGTAATCCGCTCTTTGCGTGGGGACAGGAACTCCTATTCAGGTGTCAGCTGACCCTCCCTCTTTCTGCCCCGGAAGAGCCATCAGAATGCAGAGGAATGCAGAGGGTTTCACACCCACCCCTCCTGTGTTTTTGGCTGTGTAGAGGGAATGCACAAAGTGTAGCTGTCACACAACCCAGACATATATTGGAGACAGGCTAAAAAGCACACAGTGCAGAATGAGCAGAGAAATGCCCACTTTCTAAAAATGCTATTTCTAAAATAGCAATATTAAATCCAACTTTACTATTAAAAGAAGGATTTATCATTACCATTCCAAAGATATGAAACATGAAACAACTACTCCATTCTAATCAGGTATTACAGCTTAAAAGTGTATTAAGGAATTCCCAATTCTAGCCTATGAGAGGAGTAACCCTCACAGTAGTGAAAAACTAAGTGGGTTGCATATCACAACCAGGACTTGTAGAACTTAAAAGTCCATGTCCTACATTTAACTTACACAGCCCCTGCCAATAGGGCTCCCTGGGGCCTACCGTAGGGGTGGATTATGTGTAATAAAAGTGGAGTATAAGACTTGGCAAGTATTTTTAAATGTCACGTCGAAGTGCCAGTAAAATGCACACACAGCGTCTGCAGTGGAAAGCAGAGAAACTTTTAAAGGGCTACTTAAGTGATTGGCACAATCAGCGCTGCAGGCCCTCTAGTAGCAGTTAATGTACAGGCCCTTGGTATATGGTATACCACTTTACAAGGGACTCACAAGTAAATTCAATATGCCACTTTTGCACACTCTAATGTTACCATGTTTAGGGGAGAAGCACATGCACATTAGTACTTATTAGCACTGGTAGAGTGCTCAGAGTCCTAAGGCCAACAAAAATATGCAGCAGAAAGTGGAGGGAAAAAGGCAACATTTTGGGGCGACCCTTCAGAGAGGGACATTTTCTAACAATGAGGCTGTACAGACTGCCATGTAATGCCACTGCCTATGTCTAAGAGGAAGTAGGGGGAAAATGGTGGGGGGTTGTGTCACCTCCTCCCCAATAACTATTCAGAAGACTGTAAGAGTAATATGTGTGGTTATTTCTGTTTACCTTTTGTAATCTCTACCCTTATTTGTGGAAGATGGATGGTAACATGCAGGATCGTATCCCACCATTTTTTCAAATACAATGTTGGTCTTTCAGGCCAGTACATTTCATTTTTATGCATATGAACTTAATCTTCCATAGATGACTTATTGGATTGTAAAATGAATGCTGTCAAAGAAAGCAGAGATGAAACACACACCTCTACATATGTACTGAGGAGGACAATAAAGCATCACAACTAATAATACACTTGAGCACTGATGATATGTTATTTTTCTAGAAAGAAGTTGTAGAATTAACATGTTCTAGAAAGTTGTTTAGTAAGTCGTATAAGAACAACATAGTTCCATGTTATGCAGAAAAAGTAGACAAATATACTAATATGGCCTATATAAGTGTACTGGAGCCTGGCTTGGAGTACATTTCCCTGAAAAACAGTGTTCATTCTCATCATTTTGCCCCAAAACAAACACAAAAAACTGAAGAGTATCATGCCCTATAAAGTGCTGCCAAGTTGCCAAGGACAGGATTTTTGTATTAATTCTACACAAGGAGAACAAGTTATTCCCAACCATTTGCAGCATATCCTCAAGACATTAAGTCACCAAGGCCCCCCTGTCCCCAATACCTTTCAAACATATTGCAGGCTACTCTTTCAGTCTTTGCAGAGTCTGTTAGACAAAATTGAAAGGAACGCCATTAACAATTCCATTGTTTGTGGTTGATGCTTCTCTCCTTACTTGGTCAGAACTCTCCATGCACGTCACTGTGTAATTTTAACAAGTACTGTAATCAAAAAGATCCGACGACAAAAGTTGGTAAGATCAAATCCATGGCATTAGGGCATGAAAGATAGCTTTAGATGAGATCAAACTTTTCCTCTACACGTACAATATGCAGAGGCCAAACATATCTAGGTTGCATGGAGAGTGAGGAAAAATGAAACAATAAACCAACAGTTGGTTAGAATCTGGCCTTATTAGATTACGTTTTCAATTGGGGTCTGCAAAATGCGTGTAATTATCTGAAAGTTTGGCAAATTATGCAAAATGCCAATCTGGTATTATAACAACTAGTGCAAAAAAGGAAATCCTGAAAACACCACAAACTACAGCTGCTCATGTTTTTTGTCCCCATATTATGAATGGAACATTCACAGTAATTATTTTACCACGAGTGACCAGTAATTACGCAAAGAGGCATAATGCTGTAATTTCGGAAATTTCAGGTAACAAGCGTAATGCAAAATTCCTGAAAGTATGCAAATTACAGAAGCAGATTTTGATTTTCATTTAGGCTTAATTTTCACATAATTATAGAAGGACCCAGGAAGTATGTTTGAAAGGTGTAATTATATCTTTAAGAGTAAGCACCATTTTAGAACTATATGTATAATCTTGCTTGGTATGATAATTATTTAAGAATATTTTATTTACTGATTGCAACATTTTATGTCTGTGTACTTTATTGCATAATTCCTGTTGGAACTTGGTACAAGGTACATGTGAATCTTTTTACCAGACAAGTAGATTTCTAAAGCTTGACAACCCATGGAAAAGTGGATATTTTATACAATTCTACAATCCTGATGATACAGGGAGAGGTATGTAGTCTTTAACATGTGATTTTTGCACAACAGGACGATACCACACATGCCTTTACCATAAAGGTAAGTACTATGAAGGCCTAACTTTTGCACTTTACCATGCTGTTATTTACCCTGCATGTATTTTTCTTTAAATAACAAATACTATGTTAGTTTAAAAAAAGTGTGTGTTTAAAGGTTACAGGATGGGTAAGGGTCCAGGCTGGTAAAGGATTTAAAGGGGGTTTTAGGGTTCAGGGAAGTAAGTGTTTTATGGGGATTATTTTTAGGTTTGGGTTCAGGGATGGGTACAGTGTAGTAGGATATTGTTGGAACTGAGGAATGGGTAATGGTACAAAAGAGTAATTAGGGGTTTTATGGTTCAGGGATGGATAATGGTATAGAGTAGTACTGTGTTTTAAGTGGTTTTCAAGATTTTAGGAGGGGTAAGGGTACAGGATAGCAAAGGTTCTAAGGGTTTTCATAGGGTTCCCAGATGGGTAAGGGTATGGGTTAGTAAGGGGATCTTAGGGGTCATGGATGGGTATAAGACAGTATGGGGTTTAGGAAAGGGTAAGAGTAATGAGAGGTTGGGTGGGGTTATGGTTCAAAGATGGGTAGCCCTATGGCACAGTAATGGTACTAAGGGTTTTTAAAACATTTAGGGGTGGGAAAAGGCACGGGATATTAAGTGGTGTTTAGGGCTCAAGGGTGAGTAAGTGTACAGGGTAGTAAGAGGCAACTATGAAATTGTAGCAAAGATAGGAAAAAAGGGAAAACTATGGTGGAAAAAGCCTAAAAACTATGGGGCCAATTACAAGTTCGGCAGACGGGAAGACCCATCCGCCGAACTTCTGTCAGGGAGGTTGCCGCCTTACTGGCGACCTCTCCGCCGGCCCCATTACAACTTTCCAGCTGAGTTGACTGGCGTAAACCAAGGTTTCCATTGGTCAGCCCAGCGGGAAATTGGCGGCAGCATTGACGCTGGCTCGTAGTCGAGCCAGCGGCAATGCTGCCACCCACAGGGGGCACCAGCACAATCATGATGCAATCTGTCTGCACTGCTGACTGCACATTGCGAGGGTGCAGGGGAGGGGGATCCCTGCACTGCCCACGCCATGGGCAGTGCAGGGGCCTCCTGCACCTGTTCTCTGCCAGTCTTTTCATGGCAGTGAAACCACCATGAAAAGGCTGGTTGAGAACCAGGTTGTATTAAGCAGGGCAGCAGATTTCAGCGCCGCCCTGGCTGATTCCAACCTGCACTGCCGTCAGCCCACCGGGAACGTTGTTCCCAGCAGAGACAGTGGACATTTGGTGGTCCGACCACCAAACTCCTAATTTAGCAGTCAGACTGCCAAACCACGGGCGGTCATGACAGCAACCAAGTGCCTGGCGGTCTGTTGACCGCCAGACTTGTAATGAAGCCCTATAAGTACATATTGAGGGGTTAGGAGGTTTACCCCAACATAAAAAGAAAGATATAAATAGATATTTAAAATATATATATTTTAGAAAGAAAGGGTTTAAGGGGGTTCCATAGACAAATATGACAGTGGTGGTCACACAGGCATTTTATGTGTGAATTTCCACAGGAAGAGGTTTTTTTTGGCTAATAACTTTGGCACTGGTTGGTGAAACCTCCCAAAACTTTCCAAAAGAAAAGTTCATCCATCTCTGCTCATTTGAGGAAAGTTCCTGTGTGATCACACAAGCGGGGGCAACTAAAAGTGGAGTCCCAATATGTGTTTTTCCCATGCCAGCCAAATAGATCAATGTCATAATGATTGTATGGTGTCATCAATGATGTCATTGATATGAAGTGATAAGCAGTGCATTGTGGGTTGGAGTTATATATATATATATGTAGTTATATATATATAGAAATAGATAGATAGATAGATAGATAGATAGATAGATAGATAGATAGATAGATAGATAGGAGACCCAGTTGAAGGCGTACTGGCCATTGTTTGTTTTGTTACTGTGAACACCCGAATAAGTTTGCAGCAATTTTACCCGTAAGAGTTCCTTTTTTTTTTTTTTTTATGAAAAGAACTGAAGAACATGTGATGATAAATTATTTTATATACACACACATACATACATATAAAAAGTATGTCCCAGTTCTGTCGCCACTGGATAGTTATATTTGAATCAGCCTTTCAACAGGAAGTGCATTTTTTGTGTGCAGATAATAACTTTTGAACTATTCGAAGAATGTCCATGAAACTTTCCTAATAAATGCTCTTTTTTGCCTAACTTGTGCATGAAAAGTTTCAGGGTGATCTCTCAAGCGGTGACCAAAAAAAGGGGAGGTGCCAAAACACAATCACCATGCATTTTCTACAGTCTTCTTTTAGTAGCACTCCCACAAAAACTGCAGCACGGAATTACACCAAATTTGGCAGGAAGCTAGATTTTGGACTGCAGAGTGTGCTTTTCGTTATTTGGTGTAAACATGTTAAAAAATTAAGTTTAACATTTTTTTTGTGCAAATTTGGATTGCTAGGTATGCAAGAATCTTGCGGGAGCGCCAGTTTAAAAATAGAACATTTTGGTTGGCCCAAGGAGGTTTTTTCCCCTTAGGCCATCTCGTCCTGAAGTTTAGGAACAAAAGAATATAATTGGGCAAGGTAAGGATATCCTGCCCCTTAGGGGTGGGGGGGGATATTGGACCCTGAGGTACTCCTAGGTGCCAAGATTTAAAATAACAATAGACAGCCGATATATATATATATATATATATATCTCTACATATACATATATATATCTACATATACACACACACACACACACACACACCCCGTTTAGGACCCCTCGGAGCCCATTCCCTGGTGTCGGGTAGATTTAAGGTGAAGTGGCCCCAAGCTGTTTTTGGTCCCTGGGACCTCATCCCCTTGGGCTGTGTATAACTTTTTAGGGAGGGGAGGCCACGTGGCCCTCCTCTCTGAGACTTTATAGGCCCATGGACCCTAGTCCCCGGGGCCAGCTCACTTGCTGTGTCCAGGAGAGCCCACCACAGGACAGTAGTTTCCCTGCCCCCACAGACTAGAGCAGAGAAATGTGTTTGCTCCCATCTTGCAGGAGCATTTTCAAATCTCCCATCAAAACGGGAGCAAACACTAAGTATGCTCCCAGCAGGCAGAAGCTTTAAAACAGTTCCTGTCGCTTGGAGCAGACTTGAGATCTATTTCCAAATCAAGATACTGCTCTCACCCGCAGGGAGCAGCACAAATGGCTGCTCCCTGCAGGCGGGAGCAAGGCCATCCCGTGCAACATTCAAGAAGCCCACTGGAGCCAAAGGTTTGGCGGGGGAGCATGCAGTTTCCCTCCCCTTTTTAATTTAATGTGGCACCAGGGGATGGGTCCCCTAGCGCCATTTTAAGCCTCAGGTGGTGGGGCTGCGTGACTTCACCCCTTAGAGTTTGGCCTTAGGTCATGAATTCCCATAGCCAGAAAAGACCTGAGGAGGTGAGGTTGTATGGTTCCCCACGCCTTAATTAAATGTATTTGACCCTAGAGAATGGGTTCCCTGTGGCTTATTAAGACTCGGGGGGCAGTGCAGCCTCCTCCCCTGTTTAATTGTATTTTGCCTGGGGAGGCAGGCCACAGAGTCCCCTCCAATTTAATTGGAATTGGCCCTAGAGGGATGGGTTTCCTAGGGCCAATTGAGAACTGAGGAAGAGGGCTGCATGCCACCCTCCACTTAATATGTATGGGGTCCCTTTGGCCTGAAGGCCAACACTACACTGTGCACGTCAAAGGCTGTGCTTGCTGGGGATTAGCCACAGGGACTGGTGACAGACCGAGCTGTGGCCAGTCCACCACGGTTCATGGCCAAAGGCTGTGCGAAGCATGGGTTTGGCTGCCTGCGAGGAGTTGGAAGCAGGGCCTGGCTGCAAAACAGGCCCCACAGCTAACCCCACGCCACCCATATACAAAGGCTGTATGCTGCACGGCGTTGGCTTTACATATGATAATATAATATTACTTTACCTTAAAAAAAAAAAAAATCACTGATCAATGAAGGTTAATGTAACATTAAATTTAGGTGAATATGTAAGTGACAATATTAACATTCTGAATTTACAAAAATACAAAAATAAACACTGTAGTTCACCAGTTATAATTAGCACAGCTAACTATAACTTGAGATCCCCCATACACTGCTTATGACCTCACATATTACATCACTCATGACATGGTATATGAGATCATTTATGAAGTCACCAATGGCATCTCAAACGATATCACTGATGAAATCATCCAATGAGTGTGTTAGTTTGCTTTATAGTTTACATATTGGGGGAGTAACAACCATATTACTTTTCTACCTAATTTGTGTACAGACTGTGTCCAGCTAATGGCTACGAGTGTTTAAGAAACATATGTGCTTCTAATGAAACATTGGTGTGTAAATGTATTGAAAACAATATAAATCTTTGCATTGAAGATGTGACAATTAACCACTTGTGTCCAGTATGTTACACGCAATGTTTTTGGTTCTGCATAAAAAATTTCCAACAGGACAAAGATTCTACACAGTAGTTACTAAGTATTGAATGCTGCCTTGAGTTATTAGAATCATCTCAGCATGACAATGTCTACATAGCATTAGAAGAGTTTGTGTTACAAATACTAACCTATGCATGTGTGCTTCTTTTGCTTCACCATATGGGCTATCTGTTAAGTATTCACCATAGAATGAAGGCTGGAGACAGCGTAAGCTTTAGCACCTTCGGAGCTTGGTTTTTTACGTGAATAATGTCTATTTTGACAAGTGATATATTGAGTGTTTATTGTTCTTAGTAGGTACCTTTTTATTTTCTTTGGTGTATCTCTCATGACAGTTTCACTGTCCACAAACAGTCTGGTACAGAGTAAACATTCTCCTTTGAGTAAACACTGTTCAAAGTACCCACTTTACAACTCGTATCAACTTCAATTCTCAATGTAGGTTCAGTGACTTAGAGGTTTGATAGAGATAAAAGCTGTCAGTAGTAGGGCATTCATTTCGAACAGACATGGAGTATCTTGAGGAACTGCGATGAGCACCTGCTTTGCCCCGAGCTTCCTAAATCTTTTCCTAGGCAGGTGGAAGGAGCAGGTGGTCTGGGCAGATACCAATGAAAAATACACCTCACATATCCCCATTTGAATCAGATATAGGGATGATCTTTTTAAAAAAAATTGGGATGGGGATACCAATCTAGCTTTAGAGTTCCTCTATAATTTGAAATGCAATTACTTGAATCTCAAACTCAAACAAGATGAGCAGAGGCTACATTAGATATTTGGATAATCCCATAAATGTGGAAGATATTACATTACCAACCTCACTACACAAAAAAGAAACAGTTGGCAACTGCGTATGGGGCCTGGGAGTTATCTCAAATCTCTCAATGGAGTACCCCCTAAGTCGAACTCCTGAGGGCACATTGCAACTGTAGCACTGACAGCAGCTTTAAAAGGGAACATAACATACATAATACAGCGTTTTACATTACATGGTTATCTTAAAAACATTCTAGCACATGCCAAATGCAAACTACAAGACTAGGAGGATATAATTTAAGAGAAAGTCCTAATTACTTGAAAACCCAGGGTGAGGCAATGAGGTGAATTACTGCCTGTAACAAGAAATCATATAAGATGAGGAATTTCATAAAATGACACTGTGGCTTTTTGACAGCTGGCCCCATTATAGGTAACGATGTAGGATATTTTCTTACACTTACTTATTAAAAAAACATAGATACATTATGGATATGGTGGTGTATAGGCATCTTGACTCCAACAAAGCTCTCACTTAGTTAAATGAACAGAAATGTTTATTTTTGTTGTTTTTTTTTTTAATGTGGTCCCTGAAAGCATGCAAAGAAAGCAAGAACTGGAATCATACACACTTCCAGCTGGAAAGGTCAGAACCATTTCCAAATTAATCAGTTGCATGTCAGATTTTTGCATGACAATTCCCTTGCAAATTGACATATATTGGCAGAACGGAACTACCATTAAAAAGGGAATTCTTGAGCACACACATGCACTAAAGAACACTGATCAGAATTTTCCAGTGACAAGACATTTTTCTCATAAGCATAATAACAATAATGAACAGCCTTGTTTTCTTTGGCTTAGACAGATTCATGAAACACATTAGATGAGGTGATTATGAAAAACAACGAATCACTGTTTAAAGTAATTTTATGCTACTTTGGGGAAATAATAGTGGAAAGGCGTAATGTGCATATAGTTTAATCATGAAAAACAACTAAGTTTGTTGGATTCAAGATCCATTGTTAAAATGAACACAAAATTCCTTATGGACTGAATAGTGATGAAGAATTAGCATTGCAATGTAATGATTAGGTGACGTCTATTAACCATTCTTCTTCTCGGTTATGGTTATGCTACGGCCTTTAATGAATGGACTAATTTTAGTTGATTTGGCTTTTGCCGTCACTCGTTGATTACAGGATCTATTATATTCTTGTCTTATCATACACTCCATTGTGACTTGCACACCCAACTTAGGCAACATCATTTTTGTTTTGTTTATTTATGTTTACTGGATTTTATTAGGTATATGGTAATCAGTATGATATGCACAGCAACAGTTTGACTGCTGCCTGGATATGAAAATAAGTTGATGTCCATACTTTTTTACTAGCGATATATGGGGCACTGCCCCAATAATTATGTCTTTTTGCTGACTCAGACTTTTGGCCCCATTAACCACATGGTAATAAGTATAATATGCATAGTAAGGATGTATTATCTTTTTCTCTGTTTACATTGGAGGCTGACCTGTACCCTAAAGCTGGAGTAGGGTCTTACGGGCACTTTCCCTTTGATTGGACAAGTATTGATTTGAATTTTGAAAGATTTGGATTGTTTTTTCATTTCTGTTACCTGGGAATGTATGCACTTCCTTTCTCTAATTTTGCATATCTTACACCGTTTTGGGAATGTGTTCCCTCACAGTTTTGAATTCCTTTCTGGGATAACATATACATTGACAGATGAAAACATTATTTTACTTTAAAACGTCAATGTATCAATTTAATGGACTGCTCCCTTTCTTTGACTACGAAATAATTTCTCAAGCAGATCATTGTGGGCAATGAAGAAATTGCATGTACAATGAATTTTCAAAAGTAGACTAGCAATTGGTGATTTTTGAGTGATTTGGATTTTACAATGCACACGCTTAATGGGATAATTCTTCTTACAAATCTGCTAATTATGATTTTGGTAATATGATGGATTAACAAATGGTTCACAATGTTGTTCTAGTGTGTATTTCATGTTTATGAATAGTATGTTTAATTCTGCATGGAGTTGAGCCAATTTGTTTAACCTGACAAAGGCTTATTTAAAGCCGAAACGCATTGTTTTCTCTTGCACAAATAAACTGGTGTGCCACTTCTTTCGTCCCTACATAGCATTTGTGGAATATGGATTGATTTGTGTATTTTGACGGAGGCCACAACCCTTAACAGGCACCTGCATGGTCAGGCCGAGTAACAGCAGTTCTGTGACATCATTTGAATATATATATATATATATATATATACTATAGATATGAATAGCCGAGCAGTCGAATACCACTGCATTGCGTGGTAACAGCATGTGTGGTAAAGCCTTATGTGGTATTACAATGTATTGTAAATGTCAACACATTACAATGTCCCCGGGGTAAAGGCATGCATGGTAATGTCCGATATTCGCAGGTTGACAGCTATTTATAAATGGAAACACTAGTATCACTTAGTGTAAGTAAATTAAATGGATATGGGGATATGTTTGAGGGGGTGTGATTGGCTGTTAAAGTATTGAGGTGTGAAAAACTGTGAATCTATAGAACTTGAACAGCTTTTAATGGCAGTGGCACTGGTGACTTGTACAGCAGTCACTTGTAAAATCAGCTTCTGGGCTTGGGCAGTCATGTGAGTGGTAGTGCTTGAGGAGGCATTTGGTTGGGATTAGTTCAGTGAATGACCAATGGGAAGTAAAGGATGATGATGCGTGTAGGGAGAGGAAGTAGCAGATGTTGAGCAGAAGAAAAGTGTAATGAACAATGGCTTGCGGAGTGGAAATAGGATGAACATGCGGAGGCAAGAAACTGAGAAAGGACTGAAGTAGACAGAATCAGGGAAAACATTAAGGATACTTCCAAACGAAGGGCCTAATTTAGAACTCAGCAGAGAGGTTACTCCGACACAACAGTGACAGATATCCCGTTCACCGAAAACTACAGTCCAATGGCCATAATGGAACTTAGATTTTGTGCGGACAGGATATCCGTTGATGGGGTAACCAGTCCGACAAGTTTTAAATCAGGCCCTAGGTCTTCAGTCTTGGCTGAAGATAAAGAGCGGCTCCATTCAACATAGATGTATGGGCCTCCCTACTTACACCTGTGACTGCATGTCAATAAAGGACAGGAGCTTTGCAAGTACAGTAATATACTGTAAAATTGCAATAGGAATACAGACAAGCATTGGCAGTGTCACTTGTTCTGCCTTAAGGGAATTGTGCATGGTAATGGGAAGCATTACAAGTAGAAAAACATGGAAATGGAACAATATTTGTGTGGAAGCAAAGAACTATAGAAGGGGTTAAAAAGGTCAGGTGAAAGTTGCAATGTCAAGACAGACCTAAACAAATCCAGATAGATTAATAAGTGCCCTTCTCCCAACTGTGCTGCTGCCAGAGAAACACTGTAGATTAGTTAGTTATCTAAGGCACTTTAATAGCATTACAGTGTCATGAGTTTTCATGACAAGCTCAGGTAGCTGGAAAAATAAACATTATGATCACAGTTGTGTGGCGGGGGGGGACGGGGGAAGAGACCTTTTTTGTGGATCCACACAACCTCTGCCCAATCAAAACATGTAGTCCTGGTTTTCAACATGTGGGCCAGAGTCAAAGCCCCTCTCCTTGTGATGTTCATATAACTGCCTGGTGACAGCTGGGCTGTCAAACCATACCATAAATTTAAAAATTCTTAAATACAAGCACTGTGTGAGCACCTGAAAGAGGGCCAGATCATAATATAAGTGCTGCCAGCCTGTCTCTCTCTGGAGTTACAGACTCAAAGCTCTCTCTGGCATAGGGGGTGGACCCTCAATTGTGCCAAGGTCCATTTATTTTTTAAATGGATCAAATGCTCTAATCGGTTCTTCGTCTCTTTCAACAGTCTTCAATGTGCTTAAATTTAGAAGTAAAGTGTAGTAGCACATTACTACCAGTTGTCCAAACTCAACTGCAGGATAAACAGGCATACCAAAATGTAAATACTTAGACGGTAACAGCATTAGGTTTAAACCAAGGTCCAAAATAAGTGAGCAATCTTTATTTTTAAGCTATCAAGGTAGTTTTTAAAATAGTTTCATGTACGACCTACAAGTAACAAGTTTGTCAAATTGAATAAAAATAATTTCTAGATCAGACAACTCAGACCATCAGGCTCCCCAATACCGATAAAATTGAGAACTACTACATTGGTTAATAGTTACACTTTATTCACAGGCAAAATGATGGTACTAAGTAGAACACAAAACGTTATTAATCAATCAATGAGCACGTTTAGACGGACAAATTCATTTACAGCTTCAACAACTGAAGAAAGCCTTCTTCACTGATTCAGTACCAGAAAACAGTGAAGCAGACTTAATGTAGGCAAATAGCAGATCATTTGCATAAAGTTATTTAAAATCGAGTTCAAGCTTGAACTGAAAATGTAATGGAAACCATAATGTCAACTCCGCAAGGAAGCAACAATTTCACTTGAATATCCGAAAAGAGGGTATAAGCCACATCAGCACAATCTAGGGCTAGTGCTTTCGAAAGCTGGAAAAATGCATCCACTCGTAGTTTTTCACTTTAAAAAAAATAACAAGCTGTGCTCACAAAACCTTTGGAGGTTTTTCAGAGAATGGTATCTAGTTTGCTGGAAAAGAAAAAGAAGAACTAAACTGCCAGTGAGTCCCCTCTGTAGCCCTTTTATGTTTTTCGGGGGTTTGAGGTCTACCATACTGTATTCTATACGTATCTTTAAGGCCATTGGTTAAACCTCCTTCGCGCGAAGGCTTATCTGGATAAGGAACCTTCAGTCATTGGTTTCAGCCCTCGAGTATTTTAGTCTCACCCACTCAACAGTGACTGTTTCAATGTGTCCTTCTACTTCTAGTGGAAGGCATGTGGAGCTATTTTCATTAAATGGGCGTGGCCATTCACTTTTATTTAATTAAGTGTCCAATCCATGCATTGTATACACAGATCAGCCTTTTTGTATTTGTTTTGCACCGCATTAAACATGTATATTGCTTTTGTCAAAGTTGAGAATTTATTGAGTTTTCCAAGGCTTGTATTGGTTTGTTCGTTTCACCCACTTTTCCCATTTGATGTAACGTTATTTGTGTAACCTGTAAATAAAACACGATAAAGGCAATGTGTCACATGTATCCGAGCTTGTCAATCTATTATGTAATACTGATAGGTATTTAAGAAGGATGGCATCAAAATCGAAGTATTGAATTAAAAATATATAATGAGGATGTGTGAGGTTAAAATACTGCTCCCACGTAGTGCCCTTTAAAATGCATTTGACTTACTAGCAAAATATATGTGAGGGTCACCTACGGAAATTGGTTTTATTTACTAAAAATGAGGGTCGATTAGTAAGTATCAAAACCTTTAGCTTGTATAAAAAAAAATGTTCCCAATGATTCGAGATGTTTCTAATCCAAGGAAAAAGGCTGCACACACCACATGTGGCATATTTGCGCGCCTTTCAGATAAAACGGCAGTCTAATTATCAAGAACATATCAACCACGTTGAGGTAGTATGAGAAACACTACAGTGTTCGCCAATCCCTGACTTGCCTGTGTGGGTGGGTGGGGTTATGGAAAGGTATTCTCTCTGTCACGGCCACTCCTAGAAACACACCTGCAGACGTCTAAAAATAAGCTGCTGCCCGGCAGTCTGGGAAGTCCACAGGATTGCAACCCAACATGTTCCCCTGGTCCGCAAGGGAGAATTGTCTGCAGCACAGTTATACACAGCCCAGGTAACCACCGCAAAGAGCATTAACTGATGCGTCCTTAAACTAGCCCAGGTAAACAGCTTGCAGAGTAGGGACGATGAGTAATTTCGAAATGCAGGTGAACTGAGAAGGGTTGCAAACTGAGGCTGACCTTGCTCGGTGTAGACGTCACGGGGGTCCTAGTGACTCTGGGCTGACCAAGGCTGCGGACATAGGGAGCGCGGTGAGTTTACCATTAGGTAGCTAGACTATTAAGTACACGCACACATTTAGGCTGCCACCCCTCACGCGCCTGCCTACCCTATAGCCGCCCCAACCACGGGAGTCCCAGAGCGTTTCAACTCACCATGACTGCAGCATGCGACAGGAGGAAGGGAGCCCGGTGCTCTGCTGCTTCTACAGGTGAGCTTCCCTTTCCTTCAGCTCATGCTCTGCCCGGTTCCCACAATGCCCCGAACTGAAAGTTGCTGAACTCCTCCCCTTGGAGGCGTTGTGGCTCCAACCCGGGGAAGGGACGTACCAGGCAGCATGACTCGCTAAGCAGGTAGGTTTCGGAGGTACCTGCGCACGCAGCAGGGAGGGAGAGGTGAGTAGGGAGCGGGCCTGCCGAAAGACAGGGGCGACTATCTGCAGCTAACCCGGCAGGGAGGGACGTTACGAGGCGGCTGACAGTACGTTCGTGTATTCTGCCCCGGCTAAATTCTGTAGCGGCCGTTTATCGGGATGGAGGATCATTTAATGCATTGTAACGTTAAATGACTAAAGAGCACATCGGAAGTACTTCATTTGTGCCCACGCGCTACCACTGTAATTGTCCTCAAATTAGGTTACATATAGAATAATTATACCACTCTGCTTTCAAGGCTTATTACGTCCATCCCGCTATTAGGTAAATATTTTAATCCTAATGGATAGCAAGCTATGTGAGCTGCTGTTGGAATAGGAAATGCAGCAGAAAGTTGTCACATTAGGTGTAAATTATGTGCATCAGTATGATGTCAGATCTGGTTGTCAGCACTTTGCCTTGGAGTCACCTTTGGTGCAATATTAAAAGGAGCATGGTAACAGGAACACCAAATAATTTAGGTACAAAATAACTTTTGAGTGGAACGTAAACAGGATTGAAGTATAACAGACGGTTTTAGAAATTGGATCTCTAGTTGGCAGGGGTATGCATCCTGTCCAAGTAGGGACCACAGTCCTTGTAATGGCAGAGAGCAGGCAGTGTTTAAATTAGAAGGTAATATGTAAAGTATTTGTGCAATAACTCATACAGTCACATAGTGAAAACACCACAAAAACACCTCCCCACCAGGTTAGAAAAATAGATAATGATGTAAAACAAAATAACACAAGAACGACAAAAATCTAAAAAAAAAAAAAAGTGTAGAAGTCAAGATATTGTCATGCCTGCAGTCTCATATGGGTCTGGCTGAGCAAGGTGGAATATCTGTGGCACGCAACGGGCAGAAAGCTGCTTTTCATTCTAGTTGTTGGTTGCAGCAGCCACTTCCTGCCGTTACATTGCATATATGTGGCTCTGGGTTTCCTCGCCACTCTCGGCGTCCTGCACTCAACTCCACCCGTCAGCTGTTTCGGTGCAATACCGCATGAAAACCTTCTTGCCAAGAGAATCCAGGTGAAACGCAGTGCCTTCTCATGATGCTCCTGCAAAAAGAAAGAACAGAAAATAAAAGACGTTTAAAATATTGTGTCAGTGCACACTCCTGGTAAAGCGATATCGAGTAGATTTAATTAAAAGCATGTATCTTGTTTGTGCTACTTATCCGATTTATGTTCACTTCCTCCTCTTGGATGTTGTGACCTCTCCTGGTTGTTTGCTACAATGAAACAAAACAAAGTACAATGTTCTTTGCTACACTCTGAGCCCTCTGAGTTTCTTAAAACACCTCTGACTATTTGTTTTGATTAGGCAGATTTTTGTTTTATTATATATATTTTTTTACTCTGGCATCATGGCTAAGGATACTGGGTGCATGAAGTAATGTGCTACATACATTTATGTATATGCACACCTACAGTAATATGTTGTTTGTTTTCCTATGTGCTCACTAGCCATACCACCTAAAGCTTACCCTTGAGAAGACCTACGGTACACTGGAGGCATTCTGTCATAGTACAGGAAATGCTATACACTTGTTCTAAGTTATAAACACCTGATTCTTTTTTCTCTTTTCTCTCTTCTAATCAGGTAGAAATGCATAGCATAATACAATTGAGTAACATTATTGCCTCTTGTTAAGCATTGTTATTGACACAAATTTGTTCACTCACACAAGGAGAGCTTGAACGGTCCTTATACATGCACCTTGCAGCGCAGTCATCAGTGGACATAGTTTATTTTCTCCTCCCTTTCCCTCATATCCTTCCTTCAAAGTTGGTTTGGCTTCCGTCATGCCATCTCAATTGATAGGAACGTTGGGACATTAGCATTGCGTCCTCCTGTTGCTCCAGCAGAAAAATCAGGTGAGATCCTGATAGATATACAAAGCCTGGCGCAAGGACCGCACCGCTGACAACATGACCGCCCTCAAGAACGCTACCCGCAAACACCACCACCTGATCCGCACTGCCAAAAGGAATTTTTTCACCGACAGACTGGACAAAAACAGCCACAACAGCAGAGAACTCTTCAGCATCGTCAAGGAGTTCTCCAACCCCAGCGCCAGCGCCAACGCCAACGCCGTCACACCCTCACAGGATCTATGCGAATCCCTCGCCACTTTCTTCCATCGCAAGATCAGCGACCTCCACGACAGCTTCGGACACCAGACCCAACCTAACACAACCGAACCCACATCCCCGACCATCACCCTCAACAACTGGACCCACATCAGCACGGAAGAAACCAAATCCATCATGAACTCTATCCACTCCGGCGCCCCTTCGGACCCCTGCCCGCACTTCATCTTTAACAAAGCCGACAACATCATCGCCCCGCACCTCCAGACCGTCATCAACTCTTCTTTTTCTTCTGCTACCTTCCCCGAATGCTGGAAACACGCCGAAGTCAACGCCCTACTAAAGAAACCTACGGCTGACCCGAGCGACCTGAAAAACTTCCGCCCCATCTCCCTTCTGCCTTTCCCAGCCAAAGTAATAGAGAAGACCGTCAACAAACAGCTGACCACCTTCCTGGAAGACAACAACCTGCTCGACCCCTCACAGACCGGATTCCGAACCAACCACAGCACTGAAACCGCCCTCATCTCGGTCACAGACGACATCAGAACCCTGATGGACAACGGTGAAACAGTCGCCCTCATTCTTCTCGACCTCTCGGCTGCCTTTGACACCGTCTGTCACCGCACCCTAATCACCCGCCTCCGCTCCACCGGGATCCAAGACCAGGCCCTGGACTGGATCGCCTCCTTCCTCGTAAACCGCTCCCAAAGAGTCTACCTCCCTCCGTTTCGCTCAGAACCCACTGAGATCATCTGCGGCGTACCTCAAGGCTCATCACTCAGCCCGACACTCTTCAATGTCTACATGAGCCCCCTCGCTAACATCGTACGCAAGCACGACATCATCATCACCTCCTACGCCGACGACACCCAACTTATACTCTCCCTCACCAAGGACCCCGCCAGCGCCAAGACCAACCTACAAGAGGGTATGAAGGACGTCGCAGATTGGATGAGGCTCAGCCGCCTAAAGCTGAACTCTGAAAAAACTGAAGTCCTCATCCTCGGCAACACCCCGTCCGCCTGGGACGACTCCTGGTGGCCCACGGCCCTCGGCACCGCACCGACCCCCGCAGACCACGCCCGCAACCTCGGCTTCATCTTGGACCCCCTTCTCACCATGACCAAGCAAGTCAACGCCGTGTCCTCCGCCTGCTTCCTCACCCTCCGCATGCTCCGCAAGATCTTCCGCTGGATCCCCGCCGACACCAGAAAAACCGTGACCCACGCCCTCGTCACGAGCCGTCTGGACTACGGCAACACCCTCTACGCTGGGACCACCGCCAAACTCCAAAATCGCCTGCAACGCATTCAAAACGCCTCAGCCCGCCTCATCCTCGACGTACCCCGCAACAGCCACATCTCCGCACACCTGAGACACCTGCATTGGCTCCCAGTCAGCAAAAGGATCACCTTCCGACTTCTCACCCACGCACACAAAGCCCTCCACGACAAGGGACCGGAATACCTCAACAGACGCCTCAACTTCTACGTCCCCACCCGCCCCCTCCGCTCCTCTGGCCTCGCACTCGCCGCCGTCCCTCGCATCCGACGCTCCACGGCGGGTGGGATATCTTTCTCCTTCCTGGCGGCCAAGACCTGGAACTCCCTCCCCACCAGCCTCAGGACCACCCAGGACCACTCCACTTTCCGGAGACTCCTAAAGACCTGGCTGTTCGAGCAGCGATAACCACCCCCTTTGTCCCTACCGCCTTGAGACCCGCACGGGTGAGTAGCGCGCTTTATAAATGCTAATGATTTGATTTTGATTTGAAAGAAAAATGCTAAATAACACTTAGAATCAGATAGTGCTTCTAGGGGTTACTTTATGTCACACTGGACACAGGCAAAGTCAAAGTTCACGCCAAATTCAATCGCTCACCGGCCTGCTACAGGACCCATGCAGGTCCACAGGAACAGAGTACTGTTCCTGGTCACAAAAGAGAGATACTTGATGAGTTGGTAAATAGGGCCCTCACTGGGATGGTAATGCCTCGATCTGTCCCACACAATGATGCCAGTGCGTCGGTTCCGAAGACAAGCACTGGCGCTGAGATGCATTGGTTCCGAAGTACGATGCCCCGGGCTTTTCCACAGTCAATGGATGCGTTGATCACTGTAAACTGCTATGGCAGCGAAGTGCAGTTCCAATGTGTCGGGTTTTCAAGGCAGTGCAGCAGTTCTAAAAGTAATGCAGTGATTCTACTCCTGCAACCAGGTTGATGCGCTGGTTCTGCTACATGCCGACAGGAGAAGCATCGATTTCCGTGATGCAAGTTTCTGACTCTACTGCCAGTGAACCAGACAAAGCAGCAAGGATAGAGACTTTGATGTCCTTGAGCCTCAAACAACGGGAGGCAAGCCAACAATCCCTTGGAGATCACATGTGGTGCCCCCTGGAGATCACATTTGGTGCAAGGCAGTGTCCAACTCTCCCTTAGGGTCAGAGAGCAGGAGGCAGCAGGACAGTACAGCAGAAAAGCAATCCTTCCAAGTCAGCAGTCCGGTAAAGTAACAGTCCTTGTAGCAGCACAGCTGTTCTTCTGACAGAGCCCAGTTGTAGCTCCAGAGGTGTTTGATTTGGTTGAGCCAGAGACCCAGTACTTATACCTAGTTGTGCCTTTTCAAATGGGGGAGACTTTGAATAAGGGTCTTTAAAGTGCTAATAGGCCCTTTCTTCCCAGCCCTGGCTCCAGACCATCTGTAGGGGGTGATCAGCTCCTCCACCCTTCCTGACCAGGAAGAGCCATCAGAATGCAGATGTGTGCTCAGACACACCTAACCTTCCTGTGTTTGCGGCTGTCTAGAGGCAATTCACAAAGTGTAGCTGTCACCCACCCTGACGTGTATGGGGGACAGGGTGCAGGCACACAGAGCTGTAAGAGCAGAGAAATGCCCAGTTACTGAAAGTGGTATTTCTAAAATAGTAATGCCAAATCTGAGATTACCAGTAAAGAAGATTTATCATTACCATTCCAATGATATGAAACATGAAACAGCTCCTCCTTTCTGATGAATTGTAACCCCATATGTGTATGCACAAAAGCCCCTTAGGAATTAGCAAGTAATGTAAAACATTGTGAGAAGTAGTCCATTCCACATCTTAGAAGCAGCACAACAATGCATTATGTGAGTGGCAGTCCACAATCTAGAGCTGAAAGTAGCACATACAATGTATTTAAGTAGAGCGACAACCAGAGGAACACAACACCCACAACACCGTGAAGAGAAGTACCTGTACCTTTATTACCATTGTGTGCCCTTACTTGCAACAAACATAACTGACAAACGGGCGATTTTTTTTTTGCGGTTCGCATCATTTGCGAATGCAAAAAAGTTTCATACATCTGGCCCAAAATCACCCTTCATGCAAAGTAGCCTGGATTGTGGTATCGCATTTAGATGGAAGAGGAACAATGAAGTGTTGACTGCACAGAAAGAGAATATATATTTTTCTTTCCTTTGTAATTTGTGTGAGAAAATGCTAATTTTCTTTATGGCCACCCATTTTTTAATTTAATTATATTAATTGGTTTTAGACTCAGCACCCTGGAGGTGCTGCCACCCAGCGCCTTTATTCTGACTGTTACAACATGTACAAAATTGACCAATCTCTAATTGGCATACTTAGCTTCTGTAAGGCCGTGGCATGGAAAGTTAATTGTCACCTAGGGACTACAACATCCATTGTGCCATACACCAGTATGACAAAGAAAACATTGCTTCAGAATGTAGCCTAACTGATGCTTTTTAAAACCAGTAATCCAATCTGTCAAAATAACCCGTTTGACAGGGAGGAAAAATACTTTCCAGTTAAATATTACTAAGTCACCTCATGTAGGTCTTGTTCCTGATAAGGTAATTTGCATGGCATTTAAAAATGGCTCATGTAAAAATTGAATTTTGCCATATCCCTACATTGTCAAGCCACCACATTTTCACTATGGAAGTCTCTGTTTGTCCCTTAATGAAAACTTGATCACAAAACTAGATCACAAATTGATATATTAATTTTGCTATGCCGGGCTTGGGGAAAAGCTAGAGTAATGGTTCACTACTATTTTAATAGTTATTACTAATCTAATTAACGGTGGTTAGATGTTTAATAAACATTTAAGAAAAGTTACAACTATAAAGTTACTTTTTTTACTACTTGAAGCTCATTGCGACTATTCGTTTTAGGCTGCCCATAGCCGCCCTTGTCAGTGCTTTACCTTAATGAGGTGTGAAAACTGCTCCCAGAGAGGGACAAAGGCATACGCCTGGTAACAGGAGGGGCTGGCTCATAACCACTATCAGCTCAGAAAGGGCAGCTAGGGAGGTTTCATGGCCCTTAACTTGAACAGAGAAGATGTGAGGTCTGCCCATTCATAGCTTAATGTAAGGAGAGACCTAAGAGGTTAAAACTCCTTGATCACAGGACACATAGTCAGCCTGTCTCTGTCTCAGTGGGAGGGGGAGCTGGTCCCAGAACCAGTTTGGTGTGGTTCAGGGAAATGCGCAGTCCCATCCTCTTAAACACAAACCTGACTGGCACACAAGTTCCATGCTAGGGCAGAAAGCCTGTACCATCTTGGATTACATTTACACTAGAGCACTCTGGTTAAACTAAAGCTTGTAGTAAGACGCACAGAATTTTCTGTAAAAGCTAGTAGGGTTGCCTTCAGCAACTTCTCATATTGCTTTGGGAGTATCCAGAAGTCATCTGCACCCACTGGCCAACTGTGAGAACTTGGGTAGTTGGCTGAGGTGATGAAATCCTACTCAAGCAACAGCCACAATCCCAGGTGAATCACAAGAAGTCACTAAATTAACCAATGTTTAACAATCAGGCTTAACCTGAAGACAATTTATAAAGCAGTTATGCAGCATATAAACAGCAATAAAGTGACAACACAATACAAGAAAAATCCTTCACCAGTTTAGAAAACTATAGTACATTTTAATAAATTCTTTGACACCAAAATGGCAAAAATCAGTAGAACCTGAGTTATACATTTTTTACGTGGAAAATAAAGCCTAAAATATCAAAGCGCCAACTGCGGACATCTAGAACTCAGAAGAATTTTCAATAAAAATGTCAGAAAAGGAAAATATTAGTTGGGCAAGGTAGCCAGTGATGTCCAACGAAGAGGCGCCATCATTGTGGAAGAGCTGGATGAAATCTCTGTAAAGATTTCTGTGTTCGGATGTGGGGCCTGATTTAGAGGTTGGTGGAGTGTGGTTACTCTGTCACAAATTTGACGGATATCGCGTCTGCCATATTACTTTCCCATAATAGCCTCTGGAGATTGTAATACGGCGGACGGGATATCTGTCACATTTGTAACAGAGCAACCCATCTCCCAAACTCTAAATCAGGGCCTTAGTCTCTATCATGGAAGCTTTAACTCTCCAGAGGGGCACAGCTGCGGGCTGTAGCTGACTAGGGCTCCATGAGACTGGAAACCCTTTCTGCGAGGATCCGGTGAACAGGATTTGCTGCTGCAGTGAAGAACGTTGCGGGAGCTGCAGTGAAGAACGTAGCAGGAGCTGCAGTGAAGTGAGGCCATCAAATAATACACCTGGGGTGGATAGGCAAGTGGAAAGGTCCCAATCTGCACTCGGTTTTCAGGTTGACAGTGTCATCGCTGGTAGGCTCCATGGCGGCTTCTTTAGGCGCCAGTCAACTTTGTCCACTGGAGTTTCAGGGGCTGATTTCCCACAACCCTTGCCCTCTCTTCTTGGCGGCTGCCTGGGCCATTTTGCCAGGCTCCAGGCCTCCCTGACTCCCCTCTTTTAGCAGCCATGGACCTTGTGGTCATACACAACCACTCAAGCAACGCTAACATCTCCAGGTGTGACCTGAGCTCCACTTCCTTCCAGATAGTGGGCTGCAGGTCATTGCCTAACAGACAGCCCACAGCTATAGCACAGCTCACAGCTATTTAAAAGGACATGAGCCCCCCCCCCCCCAAGGAAACCAGGGCCACTGGGAGGTGACTCTCATGGTTGTCTGCTACTACAGCCTTTTGCAATGTATTGTTGATTACCTTCTCTGAGGACTCCAGATTGCACCTTACAGCAGTCATGCTGGCTGCTATGTCTCTCAGAGCCTCCACCCTCTGTCCATTGATGGCCACTCACTGCTCATACTTAGAAGTGTTGGAAAACATGTGGACTTTGGAAACCATCTCTTTGTCGCCCAGTGACACTTGTGTAACCTCTGCTGTTCCTCCCATACTAACTGGAGCAATCTTCTTCCCAAATGCCAATCCTTGGATCTGCCCACCAGTGGGGGGTGTGGGGGTTGTGTCTCCATGTGGCAGTTTGTATCCCCTTTTGTAGGCCCATACTTGTAACACTCCTAGCATTTTGGGGGTCTTGAGAGACCTCTGTGTTTATGCTTTTATAACGCCCTCTTTCCTCTAGTGGAACCTCTGACCACCCTATTGGGAGTTCCTGCCCCCCACAGATGTGGTCTTGGACACTGTGTTGATGACCCTGAGATCTGCCCCTGTAGCAAGCTTCCTGGGGTGAGTGAGTTACTATCAACAAAGTGTTGGCATAGATCTATAAAACTGGTACTGAGCATGTACTCCCTCTCAATTAGATTGTACAGCCCTCTAAAATCAGTCACCTTGCTGCCCCTCATCAACTGCTCAGGGCCATATGTTCAAACACATTTTCTCATAGATACAGAATGGGTAAAACCCTTTGCTACATCTGTCCCTCGGTACCTTGCTAGAGTAGCCTACCCGAGACTGGTTTGGAGGTTTCTGGCTGTCCAAAACCTGATATAATACTTCTCAGGGGTCAGCCTAACCTTTGAGAGTAATGTGGCTTTCATGGGAGTGTTTCTCATTTGATCTCCTTCCTCTAATGTAAGAAGAGTATTATTCACCACTGGGGGCATGTGTTTCCACAGGTTGGCTCCCAAGTTCTCCTCTACTCTGTGCATCATCAGCTATGTCATCTATAGAAAACCATTTATCAACATCATCCCCCACCACATAACTGGGGGCCAGGTTTTGGGGTATGCAAATCTTCACCTCTCCAAATGGGACTAGACTGCTGCCACTACTGCTTCTGGATCGTGTTGCTTGCTTAGCTTTCAGCTCCAGCATCTTCAGGCTCCTGTCATGAGCCAGCTTCTTTTTCTCCAGGTCAAGCTTGGCCATTTGCAGCCTGAATTCTCTCTCAGCCTTTCTGTCTGCCAGCTCTTCAGGGGACGGGCTGTGAGAGGACACACTACTCCTTGCTTTGGCAGGGGCTCCTCTCCTATGGGCAAGTTGTCCTCCTCTTTCCCAGGAAGCTTCAGCTCAGGGTCAATGGTCTCCTCCTCCTACTACTTAAAGTCCACTTCTCTTCCTCGGGGTTGTCATTCTTTGGCTCATCTGGGGTGGACTGCTTCCTCTTAACCCCTTCATAGGTGCTGGTCGATATCTGAAGGTCCACCTTTGTAGCCTTCTTTCCTCCATTCAGTCACCCCTCCTTGCGGATCTTTTGTAGCTGAGCCTTGGTGTGGTCATCAGTCTTGAGCAGCTCCATCTCTATTGTAGCAAAAAGGAGGTAGGTAAAACTTACATTTGGAAAAGGGATAAAAATGAGCTTGTCACAAACTAAGAAGAATTTAAAAAGAGGTCAGGTGTGGTGGTGCCAAGTTATTTATCTGAAACTTTAGGGTGAACCACTGAAGTCGCTAAATTTACCTTTGCTTAACCTTCTGGTAGCTTGGTACAATAGCAGTCTGGCTTAGCTTAGAGGCAATGGGTAAGTATTTATGCAGCACACAAACAGCAATGAAGTGAAAACGTAACACAAGTAAATCCCTCAATAATTTAAAGTAATAGAGTACATTTTACTAAATTGTTGGACACCAAAGGGACAAAATTTTTTTTATCAATTTTTAATGTTTTAAGTGAACAATACCACCCAAAAATTAAAGATTCAACCTCGGACATCTAGTCGCACAAGACCGGGGCAAAGTCGAAAGTTATGGCCAACCACTATGGAGCACGGTTCGTATACACAAAGTTGGTTAGGTCAGTCTCTGCTTACTTTCAGACTTAGAAGAATGTTTTATGGAAATTGTCTGAGAAAGTAAAGTGTAGCATGGCAAAGCAGCTGGTGATGTCTGAGGAGGAGGTGTCTTCAAGGAGCCACTTAACAAAGTAATAGTGAAGATTTCTATGTTCGGACTTAGTCTCCTTTATGGAAGTCAAAAATCTCCAGTGGGATGAACCTGCAGGCTGTGGAGGAGCCATCCATGAGACTGGATATCCATTTAGCTAGAAGCCTCAAACCAAGATTTGCTATTGTGGAGAAGAACGTAGCTGGAGCAGTCAAGAACTCAGACTGACCAGTGATTCACCTTGGGCATATCGGCAAAAAGGTAGGACCGGATTTCCCCTTGGTTCTCAGAGCATTTTTCAGCAGAAAATATTTTAACTCCCAAGTTTTGGATTTGGGTTATCTTGGCACCTGTAGCTCATCTTCGAATGCTCCAGGAATGAAAGGGTAGCACTTGGAGGGTCAGCACTCACTCAGGTTGTGTTCAGATGAGGGTTCAAGATGGCTGGAGTATTTTCTGTCTCTGAGGCTCTCATCAAGAGGCCAGCCAAGTAGTCCTCGGAGTCACTCTATAAGTCTTAGTTCGAGCAGGAAAACAAGCGGCAGGGTAGTCCTTTGTGGTCCCTGGGCAGGCTTCAAGCAGCAGGGCAGTACTCTTGGTGAAGCAGGGCAGTCCTCTGAAGTATACTACAGGCAGCTTGGCAGTCCTCTGCAAGTCCTTCGACTGGTCCATAAGTGAACTAAAGAGTTGGTCTGAGGGATGCCAGCTTTGAAGTGGAAGAAACATCTGGACTTTCACCCCCACAGAAGTGTCTGGAATTTCCAGCCTCCCTGCTCTGTCTTGTGTCAGATTGAAGTCACAATAGGCTAGTGTGAAGTTTTTTTGTATATGAGCTGAGACAGTGTCTTTGAAGTGCAAGTAGGGCTTTACACAGCTCCGTGTCCCATCCTGCCAACACCCAGTCCCTATATTGCGTGGCTGTCTGGGAGGAGTACACAAAGGCCAACTGTCAACTGCCCCTAGTCATTTGTCCCAGGAAAGAGACAGCAGGCACCAAATGTTTAGGACAAGAAGATGACAACTTTTTTAAAGTGGCCGTTTTCAGAATTGTGACTTCAAATCTAACTTTACCATTAAATAATATTTTAAATTACAATTGCTTAGGCACCAAACATGACATTTGCAACCTGTTCCTAAATAAAAGGTGGCACTTATTAAGTGTAATAAAGTAACCCAATGTTATCTCATGGCAGAGGTAGGCCTCACAGTAATGAAAAACAAATTTGTGAGGTTTTCACTACCAGAACGTGCAAAGCTCAAACATACATGTCCAACTTTTTAAATACAATGCACCGAGCCCTAGAGACAAAAGATTGTTTTTTTCCCAAGTCAAACAGGCTTTTTACACTTCATACAGACTACAGCGGCAGGCCTGCAACATGTTTAAAAAGGCTTTTTACGTGGATGGCACAATAAGTGCCACAGGCCCACTAGTAGCATTTAATTGACCAGCCCTTGGTGTATGATATACCACTTTGCTTGCAAATTCTAAGTAAATTATATATGATAATCAAGTATAAGTTGCTTTTGCCACATTTTAGGGAGTGAGCAGAAACACTTTATTACTGGTTAGCAGTGTTCAAGTGCACAGAGGCCCAAGGGAAGCAAAAACAAATTCAGCAAACCAGTAGGATAGAAGGTAAAACATGTGGAAGAAGGCCACTCTAAGGCTGACAGGTCTAACATTACTAAACTGTCTACAAAGGGACCTCTCCACCAGCTCCTCTGAACACTTTCTGCACCTGCTGAAGAACAAAATAGGACTGAACTTGCTGTCTGAAATATGAGTTGACCTGAATGGCTGGGTCTGCTCCCACTTGTACCCACGACTAAAAAGTGGACTCCAATGATCAGTAGGCTGACTACAGTGACCTCAAAATCTCCACATTTCTTTCCTGGGGTGACCAGCTGCGATTGGAAGAAGACTGATCCTGCAGGTGACTTCTGCTGAATTGAGTCCTGACACATAAGAGTTGTCCCTGAGGTCATGGGAGCATTGGTTATGTCCAGAGGAATGTGTTCTGAAAAAGTTGAGACATCCAAACCTTTGGCGGACTGGGAGCAACCACCCAAATCAATGTGTGACTTCACTAGGCAGGAAAATCAGGTTGGGCCTGCTGAAAACTTTTTTGCTGCATGAAAACCAGCTCAGCAGACCTTCAGTACTATCTTCCTGGATGCAGCCTGCACCCTTGTCCTGCTGAAGGAATCAACGCTGCAAGCAAGAGACTAAGGTCCTCATTTGGAGTTTGGTGGTACGAGGATGGCCACAGTGGAGGTGGCGGTCGCAGTGCCGCCAGCCCAGCAGAGAAGACCACCATATTATGACCATGGTGGTGTTCCCAACAGAACCACCAGTACCGCCAGTGCGGACGGACCGCTGCGGACGGCAGCAGGCATCTCCAGTCATGGGGGAACCATGTTACCGCTGAGCATATTATGAGGTTGCATATAGCCAGGATTTCTGAGACGGTTGGACCGCCACCAAAATTCTGGCGGAAACTAACAGTATGAAAGGAGACAACCGCACACAACCAATCAATACCAAAACACTGCAATACAACGTGTCAGATGTCTCACCACGTCCACACAACGCACATGACATATCCATCCCCATACATACGGACGCACACACAACAACCTCACAATGCCTCACAACACCATCACAACACATCACATCAAGTGTAATGCACAAGTTAGCTACACAACTCATGCTGCAACACAGTCACATCACATACACATAACACACACAAACCAAATCACACAAATACAATATATCAATGTTGAATAAAAGGCAGGACCAGTATGTAACAATCGAAACCAACATGTGGTTGGCCCATATACATTATGCAGAAATACAAATCTTCAAAATTATATGCAAAATAGGCCAACTGGCCAGCCCAATATGTCCAAGTGCCCCAAGAACATATGGCACTTGTCATTGCCCCAACTTGGCCTTCACAGGGTAGGGGCTATCGGGGTGGCAGGTAGGCACCTCAGGAGTAAGGGGGGTATGGCTTGGGAGGGGGTTCTTGGGCTTTATTTTGGGGAGGCTTTGGTTTTTGTTTAATTTTTGGGGCTGGCTATTTCACTTTGGGCTTGGGAGGGGTGACCTTGGTTTGGGTGGGGGAGAGATTTCTTTTTTGCAGGGGGTGGGGCATAGGCAACACCAGAGGTGGCAGGAGAGCTAGACTCGGGGAACCACGGGGTGGGAGTGTGGGAGGGTGGTAGGGAAGAGGGAAAACTCATACAGAAATCTTTACTTAGGGACACAAGGGCAGTCATGGGGAAAGCGTTTTGGTTTGGAGGGAGAGGGAGTGGTTGTGAGGTGTGTTCTTGTAGGTGGCTTGGGTGCAGGTGCGTGGGTTGAAGGTATGTGTGTTCTGGGTGTCAGTTGGGTGGGTCAGTGATGGCATATAGGTGTTTTGGGAGGAGTGGGTACGAGGTGCAGGGAGTTGCCATGGTGGATGGGTGACAGTTGGAGTGGTACCTGCAGGTAAGGTGGATATGCTGCATGTGGGGGAGTTGGTAGTTGTGGGAAGTGTGCATGTGGTGGATGTATGCGGGTCTGTAAGTGTGGTGACTGTGGATATGATGGGACTTGTGGCTGGATCAGGGAGTGCTGGTGTTGTGGCAGCATGTGTTAGTGGTGTGTCTGTGTAGGAGGGGATGGTGTGGGGATCAGTGTAGGGAGTGGATGTTATTGTGTGTGCAGTTGGGTGTTGTCTGTGTCCTTGCTGATGGTGGGTCTTGTGGTGCTTGTGTTTGTCACTGCAAACCATGTCTGTTGAGGTGGATAAATGGCGGTCAGTGGGGAGAGGGGTATGGGATTGGGCTGAGGTAGCTGGAGAGGGGATGGAAGACAAAGTTACACTGGCTGCCATCAGTGAGGAGGCCAGAGCCTGAAAGGATCTCTGCAGGCCAGACAGGCCACTGTGAATGCCTTCCAGGTAGGCATTGCTCTGCTGTACCTGAGCTGCAGTCCCTGGATGGCATTCACAATGATTGTCTGACCCACAGAGATGGACCTTAGGAGGTCAGTAGCCTCCTCACTGAGGGCAGCAGAGCTGACTGGGGCAGAGGTGCCTGCGGCTAAGGAGGCAACCACCTTCCGGGGTGAGCGGGCGCAGGCAACTGGGTGGGGAGCAACAGGGAGGGCAGTGCTGCTAAGGGGGGTGTCGGACAAGGATGATGCTGGGCTGGTCCCAGATGTGTCCGCCACTACCAAGAAGTGTCCACCGGAGGAGGAATCCGAAGATGAGGTAGATGATCCTGTCTCCCCCGTAGCACTCCCCTTGCCCTTCATCCCACTGGTCGCTTCGGCACCGCTGGTATCCGCCTCCTGGTTCCCATGGGCTGCTGCTTCCCCACTCGCCAGTGCCCCTTCTCCTTCACCTGATGATGCTGATGCACAGAAAGACAGAGGAGGAGAGGGAGGGAGACAGAGAGAAATGGTGCAAAAGAGTCAATACATACCAGCCATTCACACAGATGAACATGTACATCTCTTCAAATATATTATGGCAGTCCATGCCATAACAATGACACACCATTTCTGGAAAAACGCAAGGGTTAAATCAAGATGCAATGCTAAAAAACCTGATATTGTGGGAACATTTTGACTAAGTGAATTGAGCAAGGCTGAAACACTGCATTGCAGCAATGTAATTGCCAAGGTGATGTCCAGTACGACATGTAAGCAATATGATTATACTCCAGGAAACTTACCACATCTAGTACCATACCATTTTTGGAAATGCAAGTCCACAGAATGATACCTTTAATAAGAGACATTGCTGTGCTATTTGCCCAGTAAGGGCCAGATGTATCAAGCATTTTTGCGATCACAAACGGCCCTGTTGGGCCGTTTGCAATTGTAAAAATGCACTTTGGTATGTAACAAGTCCAATTTGCGATTCTGTAACTTGTTACCGAATCGCAAATTTAATTTGTAACTACATACCGCTTCAGTATTAGGAAGGGGCGTGTCAAGGGTCCCTTCCTAATACCGAATCGCAGAGGTATGTATGAATGTTTTGTGACCGTGAATGCGGTCGCAAAACAATCACAGTTACCACCAATTTCAAATTGTTGGTAACCCATTCACTAAGAGGAAGAGGTCCCCAAGGGACCGCTTCCCCTTTGTGAATGCATGCAAAAAAGGTTTTTTAAGAGCAGGCAGTGGTCCCACGGACCACTGCCTACTCTTAAAAAATGGAAAGAAAACTTTTCATTTTTCATTTTTAAATGCATCCCGTTTTCCTTTGAGGAAAATGGGTTGCATTTAAAAAAAGATTGCTTTATTGAAAAGCAATCACAGACATGGTGGTCTGCTGAGTCCAGCAGGCCACCATCCCTGTGATTGTAGCCATTCGCAATGGCTCACAAATTGCGACCTACCTCATAAATATAAATGAGGTAGGTCCATTTGCGAGCCCTTGCAAATCGCAGCATGAAACTCCTGGAGTTTCATACATTCCAATAGCGATTACTTAATTGTGATTTGCTAAAAATCACATTTAGGTAATCGCTATTGTGAAGTATGATACATCTGGTCCATGGTCACATGTGGCAGAATGCCATGGTTGTTTCCCTACACATTTCCTACACTCATAAGTTAACATATGTCGGCAAGGTAAGCTACCATGCCCAAAATCCTGTCCCATTGAAGCCATACATATAGTGGATCCCTGATGCCACCCCCACAATCAGTCCATGCCAGCAACTGTACAAAATAGAGATTGTCTCAGTCATTGTGGGAGACAGATACTGCTGTGATAACACTTAAACCTCAGGTACACAGATGCAGATGGAAGAAACTTGTCTGACACACTGCATAGGGTGTTCACACCCACCCAGCCATTTAATATGTCAATTGGATATACACTCACTGCATTGTCACACATAATCAATTCAGAGCCTGCCACGGTGATGGATACCCATTGTCTATGTGCATCTACCACTGATCAGACCCACATCTTCCCACAAGTAAGCCACCCAATCACAAACCAGGCCTATCATGTGCGAGGTGAGAGCCTGTACTTACCCCCTTGTGGCTGCTGTGCTGACCTCAAGCACCTATCTACCTCAGGGTAGGTCGCCGCCAATATGCAAGCCAATAATGGGGTCAGGGTCCGATTGGGCCCCCCTCCCTCAATGGGAGGATTTCCCCAGCTAGGCCTCCGTAGTCTTCCGGGCCCAGCGTCTCAGGTCCTTCCACTACTTTCTGCAGTGGGTTCTCTGCCAGCTAAGGACCCCCCAGGGTCTGCCCTTGCTTGGCGATTGCACGCCAGATCCCCTTTTTCTGATGGGCGCTGACCTGTATGGGTGACACAGAAGGAAAAAGTCATGTAGATTGGCACCACATCATCAGCAGTGGACTACACACATCATGCACCCACAGTAATATGTTTACACTCCACAATCGCATTTACTCCAAGACCCCTGCATGCATCCACTCTCTGTGCGGCGTGGCAAAGCTTTACGGGCTCACACACACCCCTGTCACACAGGACAATGGAATTGGGCTTGCCTGCTCCTCTGGTGTCCCATACAGCTGTCCATAGAGGGGTAGGACCCTGTCCACAAGTTTCTCCAAGTCCTCCTGAGTGAAGGTTGGGACCCTATCACCTGCAGGACGTGGCACGATGGTTCCCAGAGACAGTTCACAGCATCTCATGTAGTGGAGATCTTCCTTGCACGAGTGTGAGGAGTCAAATGAGCTAGGCGGTAGAAAATGATGGTCATGGCTGCCACGTACATGGCCGTCCCCGCCGGCGGTGATCATCATTGGCCACAGTCTCCCATTAGCAAAAGTGTTATCCAATGAGGAGTTACATGGCGGTTGGGACCACCATGACGACATATGCCGGTTAAATTAGGTCATTTCCTTCTGTCCTGTGCAGGCAGGACACCGGGGGTTGCCCTCTTAAACACATTTCATGGCTTGTAGAGGGAAAATAAGTGCATCATGCCAGCCTTTGGTTGATCATGCAGAGTTGGCCTATGTTTTGCCCTCATAGCTGGACTGATGCCTGTGCCTTGAATGGCACAGTGTAGTTAGATGTGCAGTTGTGAATTCCAGTACATGTACAGCTACTTGATGCCTCATTGGTGGGGTAGCCATATGTGGCACTGAAATTGGTACATACACGTTCCGTACTGGGGTAATAGGCTGCTGTAACATGGAACATTACACATGGTTTCTGTGTGATATGCTGTTGGTCTGGGGCTGCAGTGGGCAGCTAGGGTGGCTACATGGTCTGTCAACATGCCCTATTTGGTGTATGTAAACTTAAGCGCCATTTCTACAGTGTTTGTTGTGTTCTGCAAGTTTAGTGTTAGCCAGGATGTGTATAATGGACATCAATTGTACCTTTTAGTCTATGTACTATATAGCGTGTAATGGCGACAATGAGAAATGCACTGTTGTACTGCCCCTTAGTCGACCTTGCAACCATAGACGAGAGGCACATCATACACACCTATTGTCTAACTCATCAGACCATCATGGAACTGTGTAATCAGTTGGAGCCAGGTCTGTTGACTTACATAAGTACTCCCTATGCCATCCCTCCCCAGTACAGGTTTGTCAGTGCTACACTTCATTGCCTCAGACTCCTTGAAGATTACAGTGGGCTTGGCAGCAGGGATGTCACATCCTATGTTCAGTCATGTTTTGAAGGATCAACTGTGTGTTTTTCTGAAACATATGGATAGTTACATCAGGTTTCCCCAACATGCGGATTTGCTCACTGTGAAGGCTGACATCTATGATATGGGGCACACCCCTCATGTGATAGGGGCCATAGATTGCACCCACATTGCTTTTGTTCCTCCCAGGTCCAATGAACAAGTATACAGGAACAGGAAAAAACTTTTATTCCATCAATCTCCAGGTGGTGTGTCTCACGGAGCAGTACATCTCCCATGTTACGGCCAAGTTTCTTGGATCTGTGCATGACTCCCGCATTCTGAGGAACAGCAACGTCCCACACATGATGGCACAACTACAGAGAGAGAGGGCCTAATTGTTGGTATGTATGCAATATTATGTGTGCCGCTGTGATGTCACATGTCATCCCGTTCTGCCCTGTGTCTCTACCAGTATAGTGATAGGTCCTACCTCTGTGCACACAGGTGACTCTGGCTATCTTAACCTTCCCTGGCTGGTGATACCAGTGAGATATCCTACAACGGATGGGGAACTCCATTTCGAAAGAGGACCACAGCAGGACCAGGCGTGTAATAGAAAGGCCCTTTGGGCTACTGAAGACCAAATTCAGTTGCCTCCACGTATCTGGAGGTGCCATGCTCCACACTCCACAAAAGGTCTGCCAGATCATTGTTGCCTGCTGCATGCTGCACAATTTGGCCCTGAGACGTCACATGCCATTACTGGATGATGAAGAGGCGGCAGCAGGACCAGTGGCTGATGATGGTAACATACGAAGTGATGGTGGCATTGTGAGCCTGCCACAGCATCATGGCCTCCTGGCGGTTTTCCCTCTGGAGCCTCTGGTTTTCCTGCAAGATTGTGAGTATCTGCCCCATCATGTCCTGGGTTTGCTGGTATGCTCCCAGGACTTGGGAGATGGTTTCCTGGTCACTTCAGTGCCTTGGGGACCCCATCCTCTGGCCCACAGCATCCGTCCCACGCACCCTGTCTCCCCTGTGCCCATGCCCCCGGCATGGTGTGCCCACTCCCAGTTACACTAGGACCTTCATTGTCTTGAGTGTGAGGGGTCGACTGTGGTCCCTGTAATGTGGGTCACACTGCTGATTGAAAAGTCCTTGGGATACAGGCCTGGGGAAGAGGGGTTGGCTATGCTGTTGATGCCACAGGGTGTGGGAGAGGGAATCTGATGTGGGCAGGGCGAGGCTGGTAGTGATGGACTGACCAGTAGTCCCAGGTAAGTCGTCAGTGTCCAGACATCCAGAGGTGTAGTCCTCACTGGGGCCTTCAGCCTGGGGAGGGCTAGCTGTCTCCGGTTCATCTGCACAGTGGCAGGTATAGCTATGGATGGAGTGATAGAGAGTTACACGGTGTCGGTGTGATTGGTTTTGACATTGTGTCATGCATACTGTGGCTTGACTTGTATCCCATTTATGGCAATGACAGATGCAGCACTGTTGATATAGTTTGTGGGTCATGGATACAAAAATGGCTACCATGTTCCATTCCGATCTAAGGAATCAAGATTGCATTGCTGCCACTGCCATATAGTGACCCTCCGTTGTAACTTGCAGTAGGTGTAGCGGGTGCAATAGTTAGCCATTCAGGTGTTGCACTGTGACATGGAAATTTCCGGTTGTCATGTGGCTGGGCAAGTGCATTGTGTGAGTTGTAGTGATGGTTCTTGGTTTTGGTATCCATGCACTGGGCAGGTACTATGTGGGGATAGTGGCTTGTTGGTGGAGTGTCATGCAGGGAAGTGCTATTCAGTGATGGTTGGGAAGTGGAGTGGGAGCTAGGGTGACTGGGGGAGTGATGGGTGGTAGGAATGCATGCTGGACAGGAGTACTTGGTGCGAGGGAAATGTTAGTGACTTACCAGACTCCAGTCCTCCAGTTAGTAAAGTCAAGCCCTTGGAAGGACCAAGACCTTCTCTTCCCATGGTGCAAACTCTAGGGGTGTAGGTGGGGGCTCACCATCAGTCTTGTTGATGACAATCTGATGTCATGATGCCATGGGGTGCACCATTTCCCATAGGTCGTTCCACCTCTTCCTGATGTCCTCCCTCCTGCATGGACGGTTGCCCACTGAGTTGACCCTGTGGAAGATCCTCTGCCATAACTTTATTTTCCTGGCTATGGATGTTTGCTGGACCTGTGCTCCCAACAGTTGTGGCTCTACCCTGACGATTTCATCTACCATGACCCTCAGCTTTTTGTCTGTGAAGCGTGGGTGCTTTTGACGGGACATGGTGGTTGTGCTGTGAATGGGGAAGGGTGTTGGGTGCAGTATTAGGTGCCTGATGGGGTGGAGGGTGCTTGGTTGTGGGTGCTGGTTGTTTTGTGGTGTTTGTGTGCTGTGTCAATGTGTTTATAGTGTTGTTTGTGCAGTTGGGTGGTGTGTGCTGAGTGAGATGTTTAAAAGTGCCAATGGTGTACAAGTGCAAAACCGTATGTTGTTGGCTCCTCTCTGTCTGTGATCGTCGTTTGAGTTGTAAAGGATTGTGGATTGTGTGTGGGGTGTTTTATAGGGGTGTGTCTGGTATGTGAATGTGTGTCAGGTGTGGGGTTTTCGAACTATCCAATGTGGTGTGGTGTTCTGGCCGAGGTATGTTTTTCACCGCGGTGGTTCACACCTTCAATGGTTTTTCACCGTACAATGACTGCTGTGCTGATTTGTGGGTCTTAATTTGGAGGGCGGAATGTGGTCAGCATGGCGTACTGGTGGTGGGTCTTGCCAAAAGATTACCAAACTCGTAATGAGGGCCTAAGTCTGAACACAGACATTTTGACTGGGTAAAGGTGCCAAATGTATCCAGCCAATGAGAGGACTTCCCTAGGTGCTAGATTTGAACTACTGATTCACACCTTTTCATGGCAAAACTAATTTCTTCAGCTGGATCTCATCAGTCAGCTATCTGGCATCGAGAGAACTTGATAGGATGTGGTCTGCAACCCTGCTCCACTGAAGGATTGTGACTTCCTTTTTAAACTCTAAGTCAGACGGTAAATTATTTGACCTTAGAAAACCTGCTTGGCGTATCCCAACTGCTCTCCATCAAGGTTTCCTTGAAATGGCCCTTAGTGACCCAGCAACTGTGAACATTGATTACTGATTGATGCTTTATTTCTTGCCACTTTCTGCCTGAAATCTTAAAACGTTTATATCTCAAGTTCCCATCCTGGGTTACAAGTGTTTATTTGTTAGTTTGACGTATTACATTTTTTAATTAATTGGAGTGGAAATGTTATTGTTGTGTTTTTAACAGTTTTGATACATTTAAATGGATTACACATTTTCTATATGTTAAGCTTGTCTGCTGTGTGCCATAGCTATCAGAGGTTGATCTGAGGTTTGAGTTATTGAAACCTTTTTTTAACTGGAGAACTATCAGCCACCATTAACAAATTACTTTCTTAAGTGTGGTTTCACTTTGTTATAAATGTTATCATATATGCCCGACCAACATCAAGTGGGCTTCCGCAGGGACCATGGTCAGAACCGGTGCCGGTAGCTGCCCTAGATATTCCATGTTTGGACACTGGAAAAAGTCTTCCTCCTAGACCTCTCTACGGCATGTGACCATGTCTCTCACACCATCCTCCTACAGGGATTGTAGGGGATGGGTTGAGAGGCTCTACTCACCCTTGGCCCTCTTTTTTTCTTACAGAATAACAAGGTGTTCAACTTCCTTCTTTCCTTCCACTTGCTGGTCATAAACAAGAAGATCCAAAGGCATTGTCTCGTAGCTCCAAGCTGTTCAACCTGTACATGCCTCCTTTGATATTCAATCTCTCCCAAGTAATACACATCCGTTGTTTATACTTGAACCTTTGAGAAAACTGGGTATATGGTTTAGAGAAGTTTGTTGCATACTTCCAGAAAGAATGCACTAATCCTGGGAACCGTGACAAAGTCTTCAATTATGTCTGACTGAGCCAACCGTACCTCAGTGAGAGCACCACACAGAAAAGATGTGTGTAGGTATACATAACTGTAACTTGGTTTTCACAAAGAAATTTTATATATGTAGATATTACATAAAAATAATTAATTTCACGTAAAACCATCTGTTTTATACAGATTTCTTTCTACTTTGTCAAATTGCTAATTTACTAAATCATCCAGGGATTGACAGTGTATATTTGGACCTTGCCCCTAAGGCATCTTGAGGCAAGGACTCTTTTCGAGGTGGTGGCATGGGGCATTAACATTTTACTAGAGTTCGATTTCTTTAAACATGTGTCAAACCTAATTCTAAATACTGGTCGCTAAACTGGCTTGGCACACATTTGAATCTGCTGAGCTCTGTTAAAGAGTGTGCCAGTGCCTTTGCTGTATATTTTTTTTAAATTGGAAATACACACCTGTGTATTTTCGCATGGGAAAATGGAAATCCCAAAATCTTTGCAGGAGTAAGCCTGGACACCTGTGACTGTGTACTATAGCTATAGTTTTGTGAATTGAGTGTAAAATCACAGCTGTCTGAAAATCTGGCCAACAAAAGCACATTCTAGTAAAACAGTGTAATTTACTAGCATTAAGGAAATGAAGATGATAAATCGGATCACTGTAGCAAAAAGACAAAGGATGGTATGGGCAGGCAGGGAGCTCTGCGGGTCATGGTGTTGCGTGGAAACCTATTGAAGAAACAAGTCAAGCTATAATATTGTTAATACCATCTTGAAGTCCACTCAGCACAAAGCACCCAGTTACCTTTTGAGGATCCTTGTGTAGACAAATTCTCAAAGAAATGTCTGCTTCTCCAGAGACACAAAAAGTGTCTTCCACCAGATGGACATGTGAAAGACTGGGCAGCAGACAACTGCTAACAGCATTACCGCATCTATGAAACCAACTGTTCAGTCTTGCAGAAACAATGGAGATCTTTCTGAACTTCATGAAACAGTGCAAATGTATTTTCAAGTTAACCAGTCACCTCCATCTATAACTACCTCGTTCCTCCTCATTGAATAAAAGCCTTATACTCCAGAGGCTATAGCATGGTTTGTAATGTATTTTTTTCTTTCCTCTTCTTCTCCTCATTTTCTTTTTGCCCCTTGATTTTCCCTTCTTGGTGTTTGGAAACTAGATTGTCTTTTAGTTTTTGCAGTGCATTATAAATAAATAAAATTAAAAACATTATTTTTGAGATGTGATCATTCCAAAGAGGGAAGTGATTTAATGCTCACGGAAACCTTCGTTTTGCTTCGCACAGTACTTTTTTTTTCTTCTCCCTGAGTGGGGTGCAAAGATTGTTTAGGCATTGATATCAGTATTTCCTCTGGCTCAAATTTGAGTTTTGTCAGCGAGGGGTCTATTGTATCCACACATCCATTCTTAGTTTTTTTCTGATTATCCTCCTGTCCCTCTGTCTGTGCCTCACATGTGCTCTCTGATGCCATTGGAGTCAGTTCACTGGTATGGCATGTGAGCCTGTATGTTTGTTGTTTCCTCCTACTCACTGCTGTTTGTTGATTTTTAGATATCGATGCCTAGTATTAACTAGTAACCCCAGCATCTCTAACAATATACACCTCCTAACTCTGTCAGTCCTGGATTACTCATGCTATTTGCTCCTCTAGATTTATACTTCCTGCCTACTATTTCCTTCGCAACCTAGCTTTCAAACTGGCTTCTTCATACTAGGTAAGCGCGTTTGACTACTAACTGCTGCTCCATTTTGGAGATCATTCCGTTCACAAGGTTCCTCCCTCATTTCCTCTCTCTCTTCCTCATTTCATTTCACTGTGCAGCTTGAGATGCCCTAGAACAGCATAATGCACTATATTCACAAGCAGCATAGTACATCTCTTGGTCTGTGTGTATAAGAATTACAGTATGCCAGGTTGTTTATTTTTGTGCGAGTTGGTCTGTGTCCCTAGGTGCCGGTTTGCTGGTCTGTGTTTGGGTGGTTTTAGGTGCATTGATCTATATGTGCTTAGGTGCCTATATGTCTCTTGTTGTGCATATTTGCAGACGTGCCATTTGTCAATATCTACATGCTTGTTATTTTTTTTTTTTTTTTTTGCTAGTATGGGTACTATACAAAAGTGAAACCTACTACCTTTTTCTATGCTTGTGTCTCTTATTTTTTTTTTTTTTTTTAGACTTGGTTGATACTGTTCTTAGTCCATGTCGTTCTATGGTCTTGGGTTTCGTTATACTATTTGCTGTGACGCAGGGTGATTAGTACTGTTAGCGCGTCTGACCTTAATAAGTGAACTTACAAGGGGATGCAAATATGTTAATGAACCTTTTGACTCGCAGTTAAGATATTCTTACCATAGCTCCAGTACCTGCAAATCAATAATCAATGACCAATATCAATAACAGTAATAATCAATATAGAGTCAGTAATTGTCCCACACCATGACCTTTCAGTCATGAATAACCACACCTTTTAGTAAATGTTAGAATATTTATTTCCCTGTATTAACAATGCTAAAGTCATGTAGATTAATCTCAATATCAAATGAAACACATACAAAAAAACAAAACTAGGTGCCCAAAGCAGCGGAAGAAACACAATATAATCAAAGCTTGAATTACGACACATTCTAAGGTTATAGTGCAAATTAATAACAAAATCAACTGCATCCAAGTCATTACATACATTCGAGTTCAGCAGAGAAATTCATCAAGCATTAGTCCCTATTAGCACAATTTCATTAATGAGGATCCTTAACTAACATCAGATTAGCATCAGCATGTTGGGCTTCAGGCAGAACAATTTAGTAACACAAATTTGGAAAGCCATCTAACTATGGCTCTATCAAAACAATGCAGTTGGTACATAGAAAGAAAAAGCAAACAGACATAATAATCAACAGTCTAATTTATAATACCTATCCTCAGTGTGGATCAGCAAGCAGAGTCATTCTTCGTCCTCAGGACATCAGTTGATCAGCAAGGCATCAGGATTCAGCATCAAAGTTCAGAAAACGCAAAGTCTTTAAGCATTAAAGTTAAGCAGGTCTCTTGTCAAGATGCACAATGAGCAAGAATAAGCTATGGCAATGCTTAAGGCAAAAAATGCAAAATGCAGAATGCTAAAGGCTAAATGCAGAAATGCTGCTTTCTTCCCAGTGCAGTCCCGTTAAATTAAAACTACTAAAACTATTTCCCAAATCCCTATTGGTCAATTAATCGCATGTTCACAGTTTGTCCAATAAAACTAAAACTCCACATTTATGAATTCTACTACTATTCAGTTCACATGTTGTTGATTGGTTGTCCTGCAATGTCCTCATCATCCAGCTTCTCAGGTATCAATATTGTTGCAGCTTCTACTCCAGTCAGTATCTCCATTGTTCTCCTCCTGAGCAAGTCGGTCTCACACATATTACACAAATAATGTTACATTAGCAAGAACAGCATCTTCTAGCAGTCGGTTCTCATGAGAAACTTCCAGTTATGAGCATGTTTAAACATTGCAAATGGAAAATCACAGTTTAACTCTCTAAGACAGCCATTTATTAAACGTTAAGAAATACAGCTTTGACATGAGGCCTGGCAAGTAGGCCAAGACCTTTGCTAAATTAAGGCCTACAATTAACAACGCTAAGACATAATGCATAACCTTTAATATGACCTATTACTACATTAGTCAAACATATATTTAACATTTCACAGTATTAGAATATTAATAAGTACACTCTGTGAACATTGGCGGCCACTCATAGTAATCACATTTTCAAATGCGTGCATTAATTTTTTACATTATCAGCACTGGTACTTCGACCACTCTCATGTGCTGTATATGGTGGTGGGCGATTTCTCAATAACTGCGTAATAAACTCATCATCATCTGATTCCTCCTCCACAGTTGAAGACTTTCTAGTCTCCCTACTTTCGGACAGACTTCTGTTATTCTGTCTAGTAGCTTTCCTTCCTTCCTTCTCATTGTCCTGCGTAATTGCTGGAAACAACTTAATTCCGTGCTGTCTCCATCCTTCAAACTCTCTGATCACTGTCCCACCTAGCCTCTGCTAAAGTCTTTTCCGCCTTTCTTATCCTCCTCTCGAATTTCTGTTGCTGTTGTTGTCTGGCTACTAGCTCCCAAATCGTTAATGCCTCAAACTGTGCTGGTCTCGGAAGGGGCTTTGATTCATATAGCACCATCCTTAAATGCTCCAAAACCCTCAAATTGAATGTCCCATTTGTAGGAAATGCTAAGTTCCCATCCTTCTCTGTCACTTTGCACCATTGCTTTAGCCAAAGACATGGCTTTTCTTCCATTACAATGTAAGCTGGTGTACCTTCTGGCGGTGTAGCCTTGCCTATATTCGTTGCAATACACATATCTCCCCTTAAGGCACTATATAAAGCTTTGAAAAATGTAATCTTTTCGACCTTTTTGATATTCAAAATCAAATCAGGAAGTGACTTTTAATCCTAGAATTCCTTTCACCTGCTTTCCCAACCAATTGCCTCTCATGGACAGCTGCCAATCTGTGTGCGACCCGTCTCACTAACTGACGTATCCCAGCACGGCTCTAATGACGTCACACATACTGCCGCTGACGAAGTCTTGCGGCTTGTCCTTCCAAACTCTGATTCACACAAACTAATAAAAAAATTGCAAGCACAAGTCAAAAACCAAAAAACAAATCTGCTGGTTCACTAAAGGAAAGGTAACACAATCGCTTCAGAAACCTTACAGATTTTTCACTGACGGCTCTCACTCTAACAGCTACTCCTTTTTTCTCGGTCTCCCAGATTCGCAAGCAAAACTCGACATGCAAATTTTACTCTCAACTGATCAGTGGGTTTCTCCTGGTGCACAAAAACTCGCCAAATCCCAGTCGAAATTTTCTTTCACTCACTTTGACTCACACTCTGACTTGTTGACCATGCCCGATCAACCTATTAAACCAGACAGATTACAACATAAAACCAAGTGTCTCATACACTTTTCAATATACTCCGGAGTCTTGGACCAAGCAGGGTCCGTACATCAACAACCACGTGGACAATATTTTAGCACAAAGCGCCACACACATATGAAGTTCGACTTCCCTACTCTCACACTGCGGAGTACGCACACTCCTTCTACAACTTCATTTGGAGTATGCAAACTCCCTAAACCCTCACATTTCACCTGCGATTTGCATAAGTTGTGCAAACGCAGCCTACCTCCTTCACACTATCACTAGAACGCAGAGAACATCCTCAAACAACCATTAGCAGGATCCAGGATTCTGGGGAAGTCATTTCTGGGCTTAAGGAAACATTTTCTCCCCAATTAGCATCATTGAAAAATAAAATCCAAACCTCAATAATAATGAACCTTCACCTCTGTTACTATCTCTGAACATCTATCATGGGCTCTTAAGGAGACAAACCTTCAGCTCTCTTTACCAACACTGTTAACACCTGTTATCCTCTACAGGACGACTATGATAAGCTCTTAAGGAGACTAACCATTACCTCTGCTATCATCTCTGTTAGAGCGTCTGACTTTAATAAGTGAACTTACCAGGGGACACAAATAGGTCGATTAACCTTTTTACTCGCAATTAAGATGTCCTATTGTAGCTCCAGTACATGCACATCAATAATCCACGACCAATACACAATATCATTAATCAACAACAATCAATAACAGTAAAAATCAATAGAGTCAGTAATTGTCACGCTGGAAAAACATCTATCTATGGCTTAATCAAAACAGTGCAGTTGGTACCTAGAAAGAAAAAGCAAATAAATAATAATCAACAGTCTAATTCATAATACCTATCCTCAGTGTGGATTAGCAAGCAGAGTCAGTCTTCGCCCTCAGGACATCAGTCGATCAGCAAGGCATCAGGATTCAGCATCAAAGTTCAGAAAACGCAAAGTATTTAAGCAATAAAGTTAAGCACTTCTCTTGTCAAGACTCCCAATGAGCAAAAATGAGCTATAGCAATGCTTAAGGCGAAAATGCAGAATGCTAAAGACTAAGGCCCTCATTGTGATTTTGGCGGGCGGCGGTCGCCGCCCGCCAAAATCTGGCCGCCGAAAGACTGCACCGCGGTCAAAAGACCGCAGCGGCCATTCCTACTTTCCCGCTGGGCCGGCGGGCTCCCTCCAAAAGAGCGCCCGCCGGCCCAGCGGGAAAGCCCCTGCAACATTGAAGCCGGCTCCGAATGGAGCCGGCGGTGTTGCAGGGGTGCGACGGGTGCAGTTGCACCCGTCGCGATTTTCACTGTCTGCAAAGCAGACAGTGAAAATACTGCTAGGGCCCTGTTAGGGGGCCCCACGACACCCATTCCCGCCATCCTGTTTCTGGCAGTGAAAACCGCCAGAAACAGGCTGACGGGAAGGGGGTCGGAATCCCCATGGCGGCGCTGCAAGCAGCGCCGCCATGGAGGATTCCCCCAGCCGGGGGAAATCCGGCGGGAAACCGCCGGACCCGGCTGGGAGACCGCGGCTTTACAGCCACGGTCGAAATGCCATGTGAAGCACCGCCAGCCTGTTGGCGGTGCTTCCGGCATCCTCCACCCTGGCGGTCATAGACCGCCAGGGTTGGAATGAGGGCCTAAAATGCTGCTTTCTTCCAAGTGCACTCGGTTAAATTAAAACTACTTAAACTATTTCCCAAATCCCTATTGGTCAATTAATCACATGTTCAGACTTTGTCCAATAAAACAAAAACTCAAAATCTATTAATTCTAATATTACTCCGTTCACATGTCGTTGATTGGTTGTCCTGCAATATCATCATCATCCGGCTTGTCAGGTAACAATATTGTGCAGCTTCTGCTCCAGTCAGTATCTCCATTGTTCTATTCCTGAGAAAGTCAGTCTCACACATATTACACACAAAATGTTACATTAGCAAGAACAGCATCTGTTAGCAGTCGGTTCTCATGAGAAACTTTCTTTTAGTTATGAGCACGTTTAAACAATGCAAATTAAAAATCACAGTTTAACTGTCTAGGACAGTGGTTCCTAACCTTTTGACTTCTGTAGACCCCCACTGTGTCATTACTGGTTCCCAGGGACCCCCACTGAATCTGTATTGATATCTGAGGACCCCCCACCCTACTGAGTCATTACTGTAAGCTGGGGACGTCATCTGTTAATATTATTGAACTTTTTTTTAGCAGTCGCGGCCCCCCTGATTAGACTTCGCTGACCACCAGGGGTCCCCGGACCACAGGTTGGGAACCACTGCTCCAGGACAGCCATTTATTAAACTTTAAGAAATATAGCTTTGACATGAGCCCGGACAAGTAGGCCAAGACCTTCACTAAGTTAGGCCTACAATTAACAAAGCTAAGACATAATGCATAACCTTTAATATGACATGTTATTACATTAGTCAAAGATATATATACAACATTTCACAGTATTAGAATATTAATAAGTACACTTCGTGAACCATGGTGGCCACTCATTGTAATGACATTTTCAAATGCTTGCATTATTTTTCTACGTTATTATTTTCTACACAAACCCATTATTCAGAATACATCAACACTCAATCATTTTTATTAATACACCTGCTCTGGCAGTACAACTAGTTTCTAGTCTTATACTTTCACTAAACAAATCTGTTAGCTGTAGTAATGGCTAGCTTTATAAAGTAGCCTAAAACACCTAAAAACGATTTATAAAAAGAAACCCCATGAATGGAACATTTGCATTGCACTGACATGAAAGTTCATCTGATAACAACTAACCAACTTACTTGCTTTGTATACTTCGCTGTTGGAGGGCAGTAATTGGCGCAGCCATGCTTACTTCCTGATGTAGAACTCCTGTTTGTATGACTCAAGTAATTCTTCTTAATGTTTAGTCTGAACTACAACACTCAAAACAGAGTATTCCTAAACCCATTCTTCTCTCAGAGACCTAACCGCAGAAGCCTCCATAAAGAAAATAATTGTTTTCTTCATAAATGGCCTCACCAACTCTAGTAGAGGTGTTCTTCATCATTGGGTCCACCCCAGCCCCTAAAAGCTAGAATGGGCTCTACAGACATCCCAGGACAACTTGAGAAGATCCTACTGGGGAGCTAAAGATTAAAAATACCTCACTATTCACAAAGGTGTCCCTTTATTGCAAGTTAATATGAATAAAAAATATAATGGGGAGTAAACTATCATATTATGATCCTATGACTCTCGTTTTAAGCCACCAACATGCTTTAGCCCCTGTAACTATCCTGTAAGGTCCTAGCTTCCATCTGGACAAATACCAGCCCTGGAATTAATAAGAATGCCTATTCAGTGAATGCTTGACCATGCAGTGATAATCAAATAAATGCAGGAAACAAAGGGCCACATGTATCAACCATTTTTGCATTCGCAAACGGTGCGAATGGCCGTTTGCGAATGCAAAAATGCCTTTCATTATGTATGAAAGGCATTCGCTATGCAATGTTAAGGAATTGCTAAAATAGAGATTCCTTAAAATTGCGAGCCCGTTTAGAGAATCGCAAATTGCGATTCTCTATAAAGAAATCGCTAATAAGGAATCCTTATTTGCAATTTCTTAAGCACATGTATTAAGCTTTTCCTTAATGCAAATTGGGCATTAAGGAATCGCAATTACCACTGAGTAAAACTTGGTGGTAACCATGTGCAAATTTAAAAAATGCATTAAAAATGCATTTTTTAAATTGACATGTAATGCACACATGCTCCTTTGGCATGTGTGCGTCTTACATGTCCTGAAATATTTTTTGGGGGGCAGCAGAGGGGGCCTTATGCCCCCAGCACCCTGGGGTTTTGCATTTCCTAAATTGTGAATTCCATTTAGGAATTTGCAATTTGGGAAATGCCAAAAATTCGCAAATATTGGCCTATAGGCCCATAGGTGCCAATGGACTCAGAATCGCTATTTGCAATTCGGTAATAGCATTTGTGATTTTTAAGAAATTGCTATTACCGAATCACAAATATGATACATACCATTTTGCGATCAGAAATAACGATTTCTTAAAAATGGCTATTAGAGATTCACAAAGTGGTTTCTTCATACATCTGGCCAAAATTGCTTGTCTGAGCATTGTATAGAGCGCAACTGTGGACCCTAAAATAAGAGTTGAAAAAGAAAAAAACACTTTACTGTGTATCATAGCCTGCAAATCCATCATCTGGTGGGTCTTGAAAGAACACGAGGTGTGCTGATATGGGTCCGAAAAGGATCTGTGGGTAGGAAAATAACATATGTTTACTTGTGGCATGTACCACTCGCATCATAAGATGGACATATGCACAGGCCAACATAAGGGGGCCATATCGGACACTATAAGGTGAGAGCATTCGAAGCACGTTGAATCCAGGTGACTCAAATAAAACATCATAACCACATTAGTGAAAGCACAAAACACACATACCATATACTGACGAAAATGGAGATTCATTTCATATACACATATATACACTTACCCATTTTAGGTAACCACTGAGCTCCTCTGGGGGAGGCAGGTGGCATGCCCCTTGTAGACGCACACTAGATATATATATAAAGTAATGATACACAGCACATATTAGAAAAGGAAATGGAGGGAGAGAAATGGCCTGAAATCTAGGTAGTGTAGGAAGAAGACCATGTCCCTAGTTTGGCAAAGGAGATAATATCCTTACTCAAGTCATGAAGGAGAACACGCTGTAATCGCAACTGATACAGTCCACTCGTCCCAGGCTTGTGCTGCTGTTTTCAGTGATCGGGGCAAACTGAATGGTACCATTTTCATCGTCAGCACTGGGGCATGGCTGGCATAGAACATCCCCCGCGGGGTGTAACATAGTTATGTAACGTCCCCTAAACAGAAAAATAAAAATAGAAGATTCACTATACAGGGAAACTGACCTGTACTTTTCTTGTACAGCCTACGCAGAGTGATTTTCCAATATAAAGGTTGCCGCCCGCAGGTTGCCGCCCGCCAAAGTTGTAATGAGGTCCTTAGTGTAGAGCATAAGCCATTCTGTTTGGGGGAAGGTTTAATAATGTCCTATGTATTTGGGCTTCCTGTGCCCTAGCACACATACCACATAATTATAAAAATAGGGTATGTTTTCTACATGACGTGTACATCTGGTCAGTCACAAGAAATGGGTGATCATTATGTCAATCACTGATCAATAAGGGCCTGGAAGTATGTCATTTTACAATCATTGATCACAATCCCTTATTTAAGTTGGCAAGTTCGGGGAGTTCTATGGGCTATCATCATTCAGACCTTTTAAATGTGTTTTGAGTGTATAAACCTAACGTTCTTCTCTTTCCAGAAGAAGTCTGGTGATGTACCTGTACCTTTGTACCTGTAATCCTCGACTGGTTATAGTCTTCTAAAGCAGGTGTTTTAATAAAAATATTAATGAAGATTCATGTATTCTGAGCAATGGATTTGTGTAGAAAATGTAATAATATAGACAAAAAAATAATGCACGCATTTGAAAATGTGATCATGATGAGTGGCCGCTAGTGTTCATGGAGTGTACTTGTTAATGGCTTCTTAATATGAAATATTGAGCTTATGTTTGATTAATGTAGTAGTACATCATATTAAGGGTCATGCATTATGTATTAGCTTTATTAATTGTAGGCCTTAACTTAGCGGAGGTCTGGCCTAGTTGCACAGCCTCATGTCAAGCTGCATTTCTTGAACGTTTAACAAAATGGCTGTTCAGAGAATTAAACAGTGATTTTCCACTGTGCTGACTAAATGTGCTCGTAGCTAAAAGACTTTCTCATGAGAACTGCTTGCTAGAAGATGCCGTTCTTGCTAAATGTAACATGATTAGTGTAAAATGTGTAAGACTGACTTTCTCAGGAGGAGAACAATGAAGACACTGACTGGAGTATAAGCTGCAACAATATTGTTACCTGATGAGCCGGATGAAGAGAAGCCAGTTAGCGACATGTGAACCGAGTAATAGTAGAAAGTGTAGATTTGAAGTTTTAGTTTTAATGGACAAAGTATGAACATGCGATCACTTGACTAATAGGAACTTGGGAAGTAGTTTTAGGAAATCTAACTTAGTCGGACTGCACTGAGAAGAAGCTGCCATTTGCCATTGTGCATCTGTCTTTTGCCTAGCGCATTTGCCCATTTTCTTTCTAGCCAAAAGGTCGTTATTTTCTTGAGCGTCTTGACAAGAGACGTGCTTAACTTTACTGCTTAAAGACTTTGCCTCTTCTGAACTTTGATGCTGAATCCTGATGCCTTGCTGACTGAATTGATGTCGTGATGACAAAGACTGTCTTAGCTTGCCGACCCATTTGATGAGAGGTATATTACTACTGATGTGTTTCTTAAGACTGTTTGCTTTTTCTTTCTAGGTAGCAACCGCACTATTTTAATAGAGCCAAAGTTAGATATTTTCCAAATTTGTGTTTTCTAAATTGTTTTGCATGAAGCCCAACATGCTGATGCTAATCAGGTGTTAGATTGGATCCTTACCAATGAAATGCTATAGGGAATACCGTTCGATGTCTTTTCTTTGCTGAATCTAAATGTATGTGATATTGTTCGCGCAATTGTTCTTCTTACTAATTTGCACTGTAACTTTAGAATGTGTAGTGGTTCAAGCTTTGATTAGATTACGCTTTTTTTGTTGCTTTGGACAGCCAGTGTTGTTTCTGTACGTTTATCATTTGATTTTGAGATTATCTTACGTTACATTAGCATTGTTAATATAGGGAAATAAATATTCTAACTTTTACTAAAAGGTGTGGTTATTCATGACTGAGAGGTCCTGGTGTGTGACAATCACTGACTCCAATTGATTACTAGTGCTATTGATTGTCATTGATTATTAATGTTATTGATTGATTATTGATCTGCGTGTATTGGAGTTATGGTGGGAGCATCTTAAATGCGAGTCAAAAGGTTCATCAAACTATTTGTGTCCCCTTGTAAGTTTACTTATTAAGGTCAGACACGCTAACAAGCTCATCAGCACATTCTGGAAAGGATTTGCTCTTTGCATTAATGGCATCCTTGCTTTTCCCCTGCCCCAAGGCATGCATGTGTGTCAGTCCTGCATAGCACGTTTCATGTGTATTGTGTGACTGGTGCAAGTGCGTTTCCATCCTTTGCAGTAATCAAACACTTCATCAAGGTCAACGGACATTTTGACCCATAAAGAAGTTTGGTGAACCATACACAATATTACATTAACACAACACCAACAATTTAGAGACCATGACCAATGTGGACACGGAAAGAAAACTCCAAAAAGGAATAAAGTTCAAAGATTTGTTTTACAACCATAAAGTTAGTTTCATAAGGACAGTGCATAAGATCAAATTACAAAGGTATATATGCACCATAAGTTCCCCAAATTGGCGAAACAAGTTCAAACAAATTAGCATTACCACAATTAGTCATTCAAGAAGAATCATGCATATGATTAATGAAATTATCTGAGCTACAGAAATATATCTTAGGTCAGTTTTATCAACATTTATCAAGTTCAATTAAACAGAGTATGACATTTTGGTCTGAAAACAGTTTGTCCCCACAGCTGACCAAATTAGGAAAATAATGTTTGTGGACAGACACATGCGGGCGAAAATAGAAAAGGAGATAAAACTAATTTAAAAAATATATAATTTGGACTACAGAATACTAGCTAGAAAAATAAGTGAGTGTCAGCATGACAGGTTCTGCCCTAGGAAAAGAGACATGTCAAGGGGCAATGGCAATCAGCTGAGAGGGGAATACCTCTCTGAGGAACATTATTCAGGGATTCCTCATCAGCAAAGCTCCTGGATCAGCAGCAAAATTCTATCAGAAAGGATGCACAGAGAGTGAAGAAAGGGTCTAAAAGTCTGTGGAGGGCCTGAGGATCTGGTCTAAATTTTCAAATGTTGATTTGCTGGATTGGTGGTGTTAGGTCATGCAAAAGGGGCATCATCCATTCATCGGCAATGGATACTCTTTACGTTGAAACACTCAATCAAATTCTCAGACTTTCCCTGAGAACTATCTTCCATCTGTGGGACTCCATACAGTGATGGGAACATTTTATTTGATGTTAGGTCCATGGGCCAGAATGCTCCTTTCAAGGCCACTAAACTAAAAATCTCTGTGCAATTGAAAAATGAACCTATTGCTACTTGCAAAGATTCTTATGAGAACGGAACCTAGAGAAAAACGTGTTTTAGAAAGAACAAAGATTCATCACTTTTACATGGCTGCAAGAAACTGTCTCTGCAGACCTTATTTAAGCTACTATAAGAAAATCAGTTGCATTACAGTTAATCATTGTAATTTAAGAAGCCATGTAAAATATAAACTCATCAATATGAATACTTCATTAGTATGTGCAATATATTTTACTTTAAATTATAACTTTGTCAGTAAATTTCAGTAAATGTGACAGAGTAGTGCAATTATTTAATTTCTGCACGTACTTTTAAACTCATAAACTCATAAATCACACATTAAACATTAGAAAACTAAATTTGTTTCAAAACACATTCATCTAAATTATACTTTAGTATCAATTTTATTTCTTTCACATGTTGACACAGTGATTTCCTGCAAAATGGTGGCATTCATTTCGGTTTTCTGTGCCGTTGGACTTTGCAACCTCTACCCCTGTGCCAATTTGGCTTTCCCAAAAATACTCTACTTGTCTGGTGAGCTGGGTGCATAGACATCTGCTACCCTACCACCCTGCCTCTGCCTGTCATAGTATCAAAGTTCTCCTTCACCCCTTTTTATCGTTTTCGGTTTTGAGGTGCAACAGGAAAATCTTGGGAAAGTTCAGTTACTATGAAAAACTAGCCCATGCAGCTTCATCAAGTGTTACGAGCCCCCTATGCCATTTCACAAAGTTCAGGAAGAATACAGAAATGATAGTTGTTACCTTCCCTGGCTGTAGAGAGTTTGGAGATTTTTAAGCAGCCCAGAGAGACCTTGCCCTTCAAGAAAGTGAAAAAGGCCTGCTGGTGCAATCAAACATGGAAGATTTTTTGATACATACATAGTGCGAGAAGAGGATGAAATCTGAGAGCAGGAGGATAAAGATCATGTTTGAAGTGACCAAAACCAGTATTGAGATTGTCTTGTGTTGACAAGCATTGCAGGAGCACACATGTGGTGACCCATGTGGTGACCTAGGCTCATTCTTGATCCACTTCTACGAGCTATGACATTGTGGAAGCCAATAACAGCACCTTTCCAGGTCCCCAGGGAAACCGTTTATTTCTCTTCCGCATAAGTTTTGGGAACATGTTATGTTGGCTGTTTGAGGTTGGCCTCATTCCAAAATTGCTTGCATTGTTTCTGTATCAATTAGTTCAAGAGGTTTGATTTTTAGAGTACTATTGAATATCATAGTTGGGTTACGACCCTCCATACCTGTCTTAACTAGAGAACCTGTGTGTGATGCCACCAACCCAAAATCTTGAGTCTTTGACCAGTTTTCAAACTCAAACCAGTGGTGTTTTGGTGTCTGGGATTGTCCTTTGAATGTCAGTTTAGTTCCAACTGCAGTTTCGCACCGCATGATGAAACGTGTCAGAGCCCAGTTTTCAACTGAATTGGTAGTATCTCATAGCTCCCACCCCCAAATGTGGTTTGTGTGGAATTACAGGACCACAGTAGTACTGTTAAATAGGCGTGCAGACTTTGTGAACTGTAACAGTGGTACCTTGACATTTTACTTTGGGCAGGACTCATGTTCATTTCAGTATGGATTTGGGTTACTTGAATATTTGGACCATTTTATTGGATTCTCTTCCCCTGGGCACAAACTGACTGAATTGTCCAGTTGTGTCCCTTTAACGACCAAGAAACTGGGGCAGAGCTTTCCAGCCTTGGATCTAGGGCTGCTTAGAAGCTGTGGACGATGTTTTATAGCCAACTTCATGGCCAGTTTTAGAGCTGGTATCGCCTAGTGCAACAATCTTTTTTGCCGTCTTCTAGTGACCTCCTTCTCCATTGCTTTCCTCACTACCACCCTCCAACAGTGCCCCTCATCTCTCCATAGCATCTATCTCACATGCATTTCATTTGTTTTCTAACTGCTTCTCATACCAGTGCAGGGTGTCAGACCACATTATGTCAGACATAAAGTGTACAGAGAGAATAAATCATACTTTTGTAAATCAGAACATAGGAAACGTTACATAAAACCGTGTGGATTACAAGGTGTAGTAATCACGTCATCCATAGTAATAAGCAGTATATTTTAAGAGTGTTTGGTCTGAAGAAGCACAAACTTAGAATTTAAAATGTACCACTGTGGTTGGGGTTGTTTTTACTAATAAGAATATTTCCTATCCAAACTAACCGTTTTTAGCAACATTAGGATAATGAAAGACTGGGGAAAAAACATAACGTTCTAACTTATACAATGCAGTTTGCATGCACGTCTTTGATAACAGTTCATAGGTCACTGTGATATAATAGGATTGTAACTTATGAACTGCAAGTGAGAAAAGGATCTTTGTGACAAAAGCAGTTACCCACTAAGCTAATCACATAACAAAGAGTTCTCACATAAAATAGAGTTGTATGATCTGCATGGCACTTACTCTTGGCAAGAGGCATATTAATCCTCCGTGCTTCTTTATGATAACTCAATATGCCACTAGACCAAATTCTGATCTCTCTCCAGCAGGAACAGTAATCACCCAGATTATCTTGACATTTTTATTGTTGCCTGAAAACTACTGGCCACACAAGTAATTCCGCAGCAGGTGCTTTTAAACCCATAAACCTATTGCTATTTCTAAACACCCCCCTCATCCCTATGGTCAGCGCCAGGTGCAGCATCACCCTGAAGCCAGCGCTGGCCAACTTGATGCTCTGTTCTCAAGATGTTCCTTTTGCACTCTGTATTCTCTGTAACATATCTACTCCACCAACTGACTGTAGAAAACTCACTGTAAACCTGTAAATTCACCAGATTTGCTAGGACCATCCCTTTCTTTCCCCACAGGATAACATTGGATTTATGTCTGCATTTTCTTTCTATTGTAGCATCTAGCTGAGTAGCAGATACATTTACGTTTGGGGTCCACCTTTGCCTTTTCCTAATTTCACTACTGGTCAATAAATATTCATTTTAAAAGATATAGCTCTGATTGGACATGGAGTGGGAGTGTAATTACACGTATCGTATAGCATCTAAGCTCCAATCCTTCTGCCACTTTCAAGCGTAAGCCTCAATGCTTGACTTCGCACCCTTGAAAAGTTATGTTTGCAAAGTTAATAACTTGGCTATGATTCGGTTTACAATAGTACCTCAGGCCGTACAACAGTAGTGATGAACAATAGTAGCAACAACAAATACTACCCAGTAGGCACTGTGCTCAGAGTCTGAGCAAAGGCCTTACTCCTTCTACCCATGCAAACGGCACGCAAACTTTCATGTATTTCCTGACCCACAGACTGCTTTGCACACCGCAGCCACCCTTTACATGTGCGTCAGCTATGAGCACAAAGTCACATGTGGAACAGCAACCCTGTGCATATGCATTCCTGCAGATTGTGCACCAACCCTGCCCACTGGCTTCTAGGCATAAATACTGCTAGCCATGATGGCAACTGGGCGCTCTGCCAGCTCTGTAAACAATGCCATGTAGAAGCATAACTGCTAGGTTATCTTGTGTCCTGTTTTTATAGCCACCAGCTAGTCCAGGTGGTCTAGTCAAAACTAGACCTTTGCATGTTGGAGTTTTTTATTGCACACTTAAAATATTAAAAACAGACTGTAGATGACAGATTACAGCAAGCATGGTCAAGTTGATACCTTGTACCACAGCACAGTAGGCAACATGCAACTTTATGCTTTAGCAATCCTTTATCTTTATCCATACTAACAAAGCTTTTTGTCCTTTCTGAAAGAGCAGTGTGCTGGGTGGGGAATTGAGGGAGCCCTGCAGGTTGCATGCAGTGATGCATAAATCAATAGTCTAACATCTGTATAAGCTTCGAGGAAGCTGGCCATCCAGGCATTAGGTGGATTAGTATCCTGGTCAATCTACTCTATTACTGTCCCGGTTACCTGGTGGATGCCACTTGTGGCTGCCACTGGTCAGGATGGGTCTTGTGTATGGAGGTGAATGTCAAGCCCACCTGTTGTTGCTGCTATGCCACACATCCAGCCTTAGCCTATGGAGGCCTGCCCCCATGCTAGTGCATATGCAACTTCCCCTCCCACCCCAGGTGTCTCGGGGATAAATAGTGGTGCTGGGACTTACCTGCTACCCAAGATAGGCCGTAGGCGCTTTCTTGGTCACTACTCCCCCTCACAAGCAGCGGGCTCTTATTCTTCCTCTTCTCCCAAGCAGCAATCAACCTTTATATTTATCAGGGCTCTGCTCCTCTGAGCCCAGACCTCCTACCACAGTCCTAGCAATGGGGAGAACTCCGCACCATAGAGAAAGTTACATGAGCTATGCTACCCCAAAGAGAGCATGCCCTCCACCTAAGAGGACAAACTCAACACCATACTGGCTGCCGTTGGGTCCACCAGAGATGTCTTATAGTCCAAAATTGACACGTTGGTAGAGGACATGGGGCTTTTACGTGATGGTCACTGCAAAATGGCGGACTGCTTTAAACAGGTTGAGGCAGAACTGAAGACACTAGGCCTCATGTCATGAGGGCATGCAACTGACCTGGACGAATTAACAGGGCAGTTCAAGGTTCTGGAAACATGCATTGAGGAACAGGAGGGCAGGGCTAGAAGGAATAACAAGAGTGACTGGCCCGCCGGAGCGTGTTGATGACTTCTCAATGCTTACTTACCTGGAGGACTGGCTACAGAAGGTTGTTGCTCAGGTGGGACTGTCTAAGTATTACGCTCTTAAGAGGGTGCACAACGTGCCAGCAAAACCCCTTTGCGCGGGGCACCTCCATGACCTGTTGTTGTGTGCCCGGCTGTTATACTATCGGAACTGGGATATCATGGTTCGATAAGCACGCAGGGCTGGGACCTATATGGTGGACAATGCCCAAGTCTCCATTTACCCTTATTTCACAATGGCTGTGCAGCGACAAAGGGCTTCTTTTCTGGCAACAAAGATGAGGATCTGAGAACTGGGAATCCAGTATGCCGTACTGTTTCCTTCTAAGCTGCACATACAAGTAGATGGGAAAACAGTCTTTTTCAATATGCTGGAGGAGGCTTGGCTGGATACTTACAACTCTGGGGGCTGCTCTCACCTAGACTCACCGACTGTGACGTTTTGACGTGTAGGGAGTCACACTGTGTGAAGGGCAGCGGACTACGGCACATGCTCAGGAGGGGAGGAGAGGTGCAGTAGCTGGGGCAGCAGTGCTAGTGCGAGACAGCAAGGGCTCCAGGGAACAGGTGAGCTCAGATGATGACAAATGCCTGGCCACCAGGAGCACCTCTGGAACAGATACCAATCTTCTACTGCCTAAGATCACACCTAGCACTGCGTATGAAATTATATGAACGTCATTTAAATGTTCTTTTATTCTACTTATCAATCCTTTATTATTCATGGTTGTGGTTAATTCTTGTATAAGTTAAAATTCAGACACAGGAGGGGATACCATATCTCATTTTACTGCGTGGTGCCTGAGATCTCTGTGGGTGAGGATATATGGCTATTCCCCTCCTCACAAAACGTTGTCACACAGGTCTAGTGCCAAGCCAGCTTCTGCTGCTACTTCATGTTATCTTGTGAATGGGACAGTTTGGACAACACCCGATTGTCCTGGGGTGGTACAGTTGGGAAATGTTTGTAAGATTTTGGATAGTTACCCCTGGTTATTCGTGGTACCTGTTTTGTGTATGAATGTACTTGGGAGATTAGCCAGGTGCAGCTCCTCCACTAGGGCAGAGGAGCGTTGCCTCCCCTCCAGCAGCAGGAGCTGCAAATCTTCTATACCGAAAACATAATAAATTCTGTTTATTATGTTTTTACTATAAAACTGGGCAGGGCCAAGGGAGTGACCGGGACGGATGGGGAGTGCTCAGTGTGCATGCATGTTTAGCTGGCCGTCTCGGGCCGGCCAAACACACATGCACAGTAGGCTCTCTTCAGGCCGGCACTGTGTTCCTGGGCTGGAGAGAGCAGGCGGAGGCTCCCAGTCTACCTGGAAGCGCCTTGACTGGGTGCTCATAGCCAATCCTAACACTGCTTTGAGCAGTGTCAGGATTTGCTGCAGGGAAAGCAGAGCAGATGGCGGCACGGAAAAAAGGTACGTTTTATTTTTTGTATTTTTTGGGATGCCTTCCCACCCTCCCCGCCACGTGCTGTGCCCCACCGCCCCTTTTGCCTCCTGCGAGCTGTGCCTGAGACTAACCTATGGATGGGGAGGACAGAGCTGGACCCTGATGTGGAGGAATTAAAACTGAGTATCAGGGTTGACACCGGCTCCAATATAAGGCTACTCACCTTTAATGTGCGGGGTCTTAACTCCCCTAGTAAGTGATATAAAGTGCAGGCCTACATGAAGCGATGCAAGGTGCAAGTTGCAGTGCTACAGGAAACACACCTTCCTAAGTTGGAGGGTTTTGCAATACAGAAACGCTGGAAGGGGAGGTCGAACTGTACTAGATACTTTGCCTTTGCTCGTGGAGTGCTTATTTGCATCTTAACAGGGGCGTCCTTTCTTCCACAAATTGAAATTCTCTACCCTGACTGGTGCTTGACTGTGAGACTGGAACACCTGAGGGGTGCTAGACTTCTAAGACTGGAGGAGAGAGTTGGAGCATGGTGGACATCTGTGCCCAGGACATATTGTTTGGGGTCAAGGACAACAATTTTTCATATTTATTTTGTCCTTGGGACAAGTAGGTCCATCCCTGAAGCACACAACCGTTGGCTGACAAATTACGGAGAAGGGAACTGTCTACAGTTGAGGTAATATTTGTGTCCACTTGTAAATGCTGTTCAAGCTTGTATTTATGGTTCATTAATGCAAAGCCTTTAATTGGGTGAGCACTTTTAATAAATGTTGTAAGGTCACACTGCTCTACTGACAGTGGTTCCAGTAACAAAATGTGTATACACACACAGGTTTGAAAATTGTATTAATTTTGAGGCTCCCATAATGCTCTCTGATTAGATGCAAATGTTTGCAGAAGCTTGCAGGCAAGATTGAGGATTCTTTGCTTTCAAAATAAAATGTTCAGAAAAAATGCAAGTGGAAAAAAAATCTTTTGCCAAACTACTTTGAAATTTTAGGTACTATTACTTTGAAGCATCATTTAGTGAAAAGTGTTGAAGCATGCTAATAGTTCCAAAAATATTCATAATGGAGAATCAGTGTCACCAGTTTCAAGAAGATTATGGGAAACATGAAAATAAACAAGCATTGGCAAAGCCAACCGATTTGACATTGGCTGTCAATCATTTGGTTTTGTCAATGTGTGTCTTGTTTTGACATGACTTTTGTAAAACTTTATTGTTGTGGGCGCTGCCAGACCATCACCATTGTAACAGACTTTGGCAAAAACTATTTTTGGTCTCAAAAAGCACACATTGCCACAGTAGTTCTTGGCACTGAACAAAACTACTGTGTGTGCTAATATGCTCCTTGTGGAAAAGCAGAATGCTGTCACTCACAGTAAATCCAGCCTATAGATGGATAGAGAGAGAAATAGAGTTGTAATAAAAACAAAAGGTCTTGGTTAACACCAGACCTAACTAGGTGCCCAATTCTTAAAGAAAGTCATAAAATGGTAAATGTCTTTGCTTTAGTGCAGAATTATGGCAAGTAAATCGGGAAATCGTACTCCTAGAAAATATTTGTGAAATGTATTTTAGCACAAGCAAATATGCATGTGTAGATTTACTCATGTGAAAATCTTTCAAGCATTTACAAATTCTCTTTCCCTCCAACCACTTTTTCCCAACCCTGGAAAAACTTCTATCTCTGCTCTTGTCAGGAGTACATTTCTAACCTTTCTCAGTATGAGAAAAGATTGGGGAAGAGCCGGTGGAAATTTCTGAAACATGCAAGTTAGTAGGTTTGCATTCCAATCCTAGAACTATTGCTTAGTGCTTCTTCAAGCCCTTGTATGTAGATCCGTGGAAAGGTAGCAAAGTAGGAAAATTGGTAGTATTCAAGCCCTATTATAGTATTACATCTGGCATAATTAGAGAGGCTATTATCAGAGCTCTTATATACTGAGATTGCTGCCATAATTTGTTGTTGTATTACATGGGACTAAAGGGACAAGTAGATGTATAAAGCAACCGGTCCCATGGGCAAGTAGATATTTTATTAAAGTCCATACCCCGATAATTCCCAACACAGAGAAAATACTTAATACTGTGGTATGCATAACCTCTTTGTGCGACTGGATGTATTCCTTTGCATGGATTAATTTGAGTCATAGTGTTCTACACACAGAATACCTTGCCAAAACACATTCAGACTGCCCCAAGCGGAATGGACGGCATTTAAGGTGATGGTCAGAGGCTATTGCCTGGTAGCTGTGAAGGGGATTCCAGAGTAATTGTTGACTAAAATCACCAGTCATGAACGCCTCCTCGAGCAGTTTGGAGAGGGAGTGCCCTCATGACCCTGTGGACCGTAAGTGGGTACTCAAGGCGAAGGAGAAAACTGTCGGAGCTCCTGGAAATGCTTAGACTATTGTCAATATATTATGAAAGCCTACAGCGGACAGGATACATTGGGCTGATTATTAGCCTGATCTGCATGCCCCTCCAGTGGCCGACAGCACATATTATCACTTGCTAAAGCTGATGGGACTCGGGTATATACCGAGGCAGACATCAATGCAAAATTTCAGGCCTACTATGCTCAACTCTATAGGACCATTCCAGGCCGTGGCTCCAGGCATTTCATATGTATGTTATTAATGGTTGGACCGCAAGAGAGGAGCATGAGATAGTGATGACCCTGCCAGGGAGGGGGGAGGGGGGACACTCAAGTGAGGGAGGTGAGACATGATGTGAAATCACTGTCTCGGGGTAAGAACCCTGGAACAGATGGATTGCCTATTGAGTTTTATCCTAGGTGTAGCAATATCCTGGCCCATAGGGTAACTAAGATCTATAATAGTGTGCAGGAGGGATGAACTCTTCCTCCAACAATGCCAAAGGCTCTGCAAATACTGCTCTTGAAACCCGGGAAGGAGGGGGACCTGGTATCCTTCTATAGGCCACTTCCCATCCTGAATGCGGATTATAAAATCCTTAGCCAAATATTGGTCACTAGGCTGCAACCACACCTACAGGACATCCTGCTCCCAGATCAGACCGGATTTGTCCAGACCCACAGTACCACATTAAATATCATGCATTTAATACACATACTTCACTCCCCTCCCTTTATCAAGCCCTAAGGCCTTGATAATGGCTTTGGGCATGGAGAAAATGTTTGATTCCCTAGGTGAGGAATAGTTATATGTTGTCATAACCAGCTTGTGCTACGCAGAGATTACCTCACCTGGATCAAACTTCTCTGCAGTGAACCCACCTCCCCTGGGGAATACTGGAGACTTTGGCTCAAACACCTCCCATATTGAAAGAGGCAACAGACAGGGATGTACCATAGCCCTAGCACTTTTTAGCATGGTGGTTGAACCACTTGACCTCATGCTGTGGCAGGGCCAATCATACCGGCAGGTCCAGATAAATAATAGAATACGTTATATTTGCTGATATGCAGATGACCTGCTGCTTTTGATTCATGGGGAGCCCTTGGATGTGAAGGGTGCAATAAAAGTGCTCACACAGTTTAGTGCTATATCAGGGCTGGGGGTGACTTGGACTATATCTCATGTATACCCCACTACTGAGCCAGAAAGTGAAACATGCCCTCTAGTAATAGAGTAAAATTTATATTGATTACCCCACACCTTCCGCTATTTAGGAGTGCAGATCTATCGTACCGAAACTCAACTGTTAGAAGGTAATATATGAGCAATGATTGCTTCACTTTGTTATACTGTAGTCTTTTGGCATTCACTTCCACTATCTATTATGAGTTGTGCCGCACAGGCCAAAATGGTGATGCTGTCCCGACTGCTGTATTATTTCTCTGCGCTCCCGATCTAGGTGGCCCTTCACATATTTCAGGAAATAGAGAACATGCTGTTGTCTTTGCTTTGGGGCATGCAGCGCGGAGAATTTTCTTGAAGAAACTTCAGCTCCCTTCTCGAGGGCAGCTTGGTGGTCCCCAAATTTTAGCAATATTATTTGGCAGCACAATTGATATGGGCAACAAAATGGAGAGAAGCAAGTTGGACTTCCCTCAAGAGAACAATTAGGTGTCTCCACACACACACACCACATGGCTTCAGATAATTTTCAACCTGTCACGTAATACAGGGCGCCACACCAAATATTCTGATTGAATCGCTAAAGTACACCTGGACACATGGTAAATGCTCCTAAGCTAGGTGCCTCCTGATAGTGGCTATGTCTGTTCTAAACCCTAAGTGGGATTGGAGGGCACTCCAAGATTGGGAAGGGGCCGATTCTGGAACCCTTGGCGACGTCTCTGTGAACATCACATTTAGATAATTCGAGACTCTACTCGATGCATTTAACCCCACCCCCTCGGTTTTTAAACTATGGGGCTCTAAGGGGTACGGTCCTGACAAGCTGACGTATGCAGGTGGATGAACCGCTGACCCAGGATGCCCTACTGATCATTTGCACCACATCCGGTACAATAAAAGCCAATACCTTGATGTATAAAGCACTTTTTCAAAAAGCCAAGGGGGACTTAGAAGCCCTCCGAAACAGGTGGGCAACTGATATGAAGCTTTCAGTTTCAGACAGGAATTTGGGCCACTGTATTGGAACACACACCCCTACACATCAAGAAATGCTAGGTTTTTGCTCAGCCAATACTGCTTCTTACACAGTGTACCTTACACCTAAACAAATTACTCTGATGTTCCCAGAGGCACATGCAGAGTGCCCAAAATGTAAACTGGTAGAAGTGGATATCTGTCTTATAGTCTTATAGCCTGGGAGTGCCCTGCCCTGTTCCAGAACTGGGAAACAATTGTTAGCTACATTGTGATGGCCACGGGACATCACATTCTTAAAATGAGGGTCTGTTGTTTGTTTGGCTTTTTCCCTAGGCCCAATGTGAAAGCAATACCCACTAACATTATTGACCTGGCATTATTAATTGCTCTTCACCTAGTTGCAATCATTTGGAAGATTCCCAAGGCCCGGCCCTTCAGGGATGGAGCTCTGTGGTTTTGAAGTGGGGGCACTGGAGGAGTCAGCCCTCTGGAGGGAGACTTTATGCAACCTGAGGCTCTTGGAACATGACCAAGCATGGAGTTGAGTATTGTGGGATTGCCCCATGATTGACGGTAACAGGAGAATTGTCTCCCCTCTGGGGAGTGAAGGGGAGGGTGAAGACAAAATGAGATCCCTGGTGGGCGGCAATTAATCTCTGCTCCGATTTCCCCCCCCCTCCCCACCAATGGCTGATTACCTGATCCTCTGCCCATGGGCTACACTTGCTACCCAAGCAAAGTATGCCATCTCCCTTATGGGGAATATATTGTGTACTGCTCGTGACTTGCTAGCAGGAAACACAATTACTTTCTCTGTTTTCCTTCTCAATTAGGTTTTGCTTTTTTTGTCACTGCATAATGCAAAGGTCTTCAAACAGAGGGGCCCTCAAGTCATGCCGTGGAGGGTGGGGGGCACCAGGCTTTGGCCAAAAGAAGCATTAATCATATAACAGTTCTGTGTTATAAGCAGAAAACAACTTGTAAGGGAACAGAACTTAACTGCAATGCTGAAATAAGTCTAGACATGTTCAAAAATTGCCAACTTAAAAGAATAATTCTGAAAAATTCGGAGAAGGCCCGATGACTCCCCCCCCCCCCCCCCCTCTCCACACTGGGAGGACAGGGACTGGGAGGGGGGATGTGGCATTAAAAAGCTGCTGACTCTCCTGATTGCGGGAACATACTTAAACCCAGTGATGCTGTGGATGCACGCCGTGGGCGAGCCGCAGGTGCGCCAACGGCGTACCTAAGGTAAGACCGTCTGCGCCCTTACACGGCAGATCGGGCCCAGGGTCCAGCACATAGGCCCTTTCCAGGACAGACAGGATAGTATACGACACTGAGTTCCTCCATTCGCGTAGACTAGCCGCTCTAGGGAGACACGAGGATCAGGTTGAGGCTATGGAAGTCACTCTGCCTTTCACTGACTCTCAGAGACACTCACAGACATCTCTACAGAGCACCCCCATGCTCGCTCTGCCTCGGAAAACACGCTGCTTTGGGGTAACTGTAGATCCCTGGCTGCTCATAATTTAGACATTAACCTTCTTTTGAGCATGCAGAGACCTACAGTATTATTCTTGACAGAGACCTGGCTCCATGAGGGCTCAGGTTCAGATGTGGCCCCTAGGCCTCTCTAACGATTACCTAATAACAAGGCTAGATAGACCCTCAGGGAAAGGAGGGGGGAATTGCCATCATTTTTAGGGACACAATGAGGGTCACCTCTAGTCCCCTTCAACTCCTGGACTGTGAGAGTATGGCTTTTTCTATTCTTTTAAACTTTCATTTCAGTTTTTCTGGGGCCCTAATATATCTTCCCCCTGGCCCAGTACAACACTTCTTACAAGCATTCCCTGAGAAAGCTGCCGAGTTAATCTGCACCAAACCAAATTTTACAATCCTCAGTGTTTTCAATATTCATGCGGAAAAACTAGATAATAACATCGCCAAAAGCATCTTGGCCGATATGAAGGCTTTAGATCTTACACAACTGATCAGGGCCCCACCCATAATAAATGGCATAGTATCGACCTTGTTTTTAGCAATATAGTCGCCCTAACTGCCCTACCCCTCACCCCCTTAGCCTGGTCAGACCATTTGTTAATTTCTTTGAATTCCCCCCTACTGCAGGACCAGCCAATTCTCCCCCAAACCATAACCCAACCATATAGGTGCTGGCACTTGCTAAAGTTTGACTCCAAACCTACCCTTAATGGAAACATGGCGAGTTCTTTAGAAGTATTCTACAAGTGGATTACCAATAGCCTATACATCATGCTCCCGTGTACATCAAGGCGGGGTGGTCATCGGAAAAAAATGGCCCCTTGGTTCTCCACTCATCTTCGATTATTAAAAAAGGACTGTAGATGTCTGGAAAGGTGTCAGAGTCACCAGATCCTCGGGGTCTGTGCACGTTCCCAACACTTCCACCACAAGACAGCTCCAATACTCTGATTAGATTTATCACAGAGTCTAAAAGAGTCCAAGTGGGGAAAAGGGGATTAGGACGGGAACAGCTGGGAAGGAGACCTGTTGGAAGCAAAAGGTTAAAACACAACATCAAAATTACATCTCATGAAATCAGTACCATGCTACAACTCTAAGCTTCGTCTTTTCCGAAAAACATGAACAACCCTAGAATAGTCCTAAAACTGACTAGGCTTTAGATGATCAAATGCCTGAGGAGGAAACAGGAAAAGTTAAACAGGACTTTCAGATTTGAGTACTTTCTTTAGCATGAGAATCAGGAAACACTCTGAGCAATTTCTAAACAACCATATGAATATCCTTTTAAGAATATATATCAGGAACACACAGCATTACATCTAGAACTCTGGTATTGTTGTGTTCATCTCAGAAAAAACATTGGGAAGTGAATTGCGCACATTGCAGATTTTTATATGAGTATTAAACACCATAAAGGATTGTGCACCATGAAATCACACAACGTAGATTCAAGGAATATATCATGCAACGTGTCAACTTGAAATGCTACCAAGAAAATGTCTTAGAATAGTAGCGCACAGTAATTTACATTATTTATACACGAGGAAAGAATTGCGCGTCTTGCTGATTCAAATGCCACAAAATGGTAGCGCACAATGAACAGCATGAAAAAACACTCAAGGAAAGAATCGCGCGTGTTGCCGATTCGAATGCCACCATGTAAATGCCAGAAAATGGTAGCGCACAATGAACAGCATGAATTTCACACGAGAAGTGAATTGCGCGTTTCGCCGATTCGAATGCCACCATGTAAATGTCAAGAAAAGGTAGCGCGCGCGCAATGAACAACAAAGTTAAATGCTCATGAAATGAGTTGCACGTCTCGCCAACTCGTAAAACATTATGTAAATGTCAAGAAATATCAGCGCGCAATGAACAACAATGTAATAACGAAGTCAAATCTTTATGGAATAAATTGTGCATTCTCCCTATTTGCAAACCACCATACAAATGTCAAAAAATGGCAGCACACAAGTAATCTGTTATTCATTTAAGAATTAAAATCAAGAATATGAAAATTCTCAATTACGGTGTTGGGAAATGTCCAAACACCGTCTTACCGCCTGGAAACAGTGATCACCAATGAGAGATGAGTGCAGAAGACTGGAAAATCCAAATAGGCCGCCGGGACAGGAGCTCAGGAAGAAGCTGCTGCTCTGCACCGGGACCTCTGAATAGTGAGCACTGGAAGTTGGGCTGACTCTCTTTTATAGCGTCTTGGCCCAGCCTAGAACCACGCCTAGGCATGTTGCTGGGAAAGTCTCTAGAAGGCCCTGGAAAGGGACCACACCCTAACACACTCTGAATGTCTGCAGCAATACATTGCAAATGTACAGTATTTATAAGCACCTTAAAAATGAATCTTTTGGATGGAATTCTGCAATGCAAAAGGTTAAACAATAACATATCATCACAATGCATAAATTACATTATCTTGCGAGTGTTGGGTTTTTGCATTCTAGATGCCCGTAGAGCGCGCACTGTCCTGGTGTTGACAGTACTCCTCTCTCCCAGGCGCGCTCTTGGGCCTGGTTTATCTGGATTGAGACGATGATAGCGTCTCACAAGTACTGGAGCATGAACATCAGATGCGGAAACCCATGAATTACTTTCAGGGTCATAAACTTTCCATGAGATTAAGTACCATAGGTTACGCCCTCTCAGTTTAGAGTCCAACACTTTCTTGACTTCATATTCTTCTTCCCCCTGTACTAGAACAGGAGCTGGATGAGGGTGGACCTTTTGGAATGCCTTTTTTAAGAGGGAAGTATGGAACACTGGATGAATCCGTAATGATTTTGGCAATTGTAGTTTATAGGTCACAGGATTGATTTGCTGAAGAACAGTGTAAGGACCTATAAAATTGGGGTTGAACATGTGCTTCTTCTTGAAGTCTATATGTTTTGTGGAAAGCCACACTTTGTCACCAGGTTGATACTGCGGTCCCTCACAATGTTTCTTGTCATAATGCTTTTTGTATTTTTTTTTGGCTTTTTCTAAATGTTGTTGAATCGATTTCTGAGTTTGATGCAAATGTTGAATGATTTCTGACACAGCTGGAGTAAGAGAACTTTCTTGAGGAATTGTGATGGGCAAGGTGTCAGGATGATAGCCAAACAAACCAAAGAAGGGTGTAACGCCAGTAGACGTGTGGAAGGAGTTGTTGTAGGCTAACTCAGCTAACCAGAGCATTGATGTCCATGAATTAAGTAATTTTTCAGCGTAAGCACGTAGGTATTGCTTCAAAGTCTGATTTAGTCTCTCCGTTTGACCATCTGTTTGAGGATGGTGGCTAGTAGATAGGGTAGATGTCACTTGGAGTGTTTTACACCATGTCTTCCAGAAGTTGGAGGCAAATTGCGATCCCCGATCGGAGAGGATCACTTTTGGCAGTCCATGATAACGAACCACTCTATTCAGTAAGATAGTTGCCAGTTCACTAGAGGTGGGTAATTTCTTACAGGCAATGAAATGCCCATATTTCGTGAGACTATCTACTACCACCAGAATTACTGAATGCTGTTGAACCACTGGCAGACCTGTAATAAAGTCTAAAGAGATGTGTTCCCACGGATGACTTGGGAGTGGGTGTAACAACCCTTTCGGTTTTGAATGACTTGTTTTAGTGCGAGCACAGACTTCACAGTTGTTTACCATTGTTTTTACATCCTTTGTTAAGGTAGGCCACCAAAAATAGCTTTGGATTAATTCAAGAGTTTTAGCAGTACCAGGGTGACCTGCTGTAGGTATAACATGCAACCAATGAAACACTATCTTGCGAAGTTTGGTTGTGGGCACGAACAAACGAGCATCATGAAAGGGTAATCCTTGCTTGATTGATCTTATCGGATCTGCTTGGGCCAACGCCTGCCATTTTTCAACAGTGAATGAATTGCGGATGTCTTCAAAGAAATCTTCTGTTTTTATGATACATAGGACCTTGTCAGGAGCAATGATAGCTCTGGAGGTTTGAACTGCAGGCAATGTGGTAGACTCTTGGCAGGACAAGGCATCAGCTTTGCGATTATCTTTACCAGGCCGGAAGGTTACCACAAAATCAAACTCGGCAAAAAACAGCATCCAGCGTAATTGCCGAGGAGTCAAGTCTGGCAGAACTCATGAATTGAAGATTGCGATGATCAGTATATACTGTGACAGTATATTTAGCTCCCAACAAATGATGTCTCCATTCTTTAAAGGCGTCACGAATCGCCAGAAGCTCTTTTTCAGCAATGACATAGTTCTGTTCGGCTTCGTTCAACTTCCGAGACACGTAAGCAACAGGATGAAGCTGACCAGTGTCTTTGTTTCGTTGTGACAAGACTGCTCCTATCGCCACATCTGAAGCATCAGCTTCCAATATGAAAGGTCGATCCGCATCTGGATGAGTCCAGACTGGGGCAGTGGAGAAAGCTTCTTTCAAAGTTGAAAAGGCTTGGTCTGCTTCTGGGGACCATACACATTTTTCTTTCTTTCTTAATAACTTAGTAATTGGAGTCACTGTCTGGGAGAAATGATTGATGAACCTCCGGTACAAATTTGCAAAGCCCAGGAAACATTGTACATCACGAACAGTCTTTGGGATGGGCCATTCTGATACGGCTTTTACTTTCCTTTCTGCCATCACCATACCTTGAGGGGTAAGGATAACCCCTAAAAACTCAACTGTGGTAACATGAAACTCACACTTGGTTAGCTTGCAATATAAATGGTGTTTACGAAGGGCTGCCAAAATTTTCTTGACATGTTGAACATGTTCATTCTCATTGTCTGAGTAGATCAAAATGTCATCAATGTAAACTATGGCAAAGATATCGAGGTACTCTCTAAGAACGTCATTTAATAAAAATTGAAATGCTGCTGGAGCAGTGCACAGACCAAAAGGCATGAGGGTGTATTCAAAAAGGCCATATCTTGTTTTGAATGCCGTTTTCCATTCGTCACCCTCTCTCATTCTGACCAAATGGTAAGCACCTCGAAGATCAAGCTTCGTGTAGATTTTTGCTTTCTTTACTTGTTCCAGTAAGACCAGAATTAGAGGAAAAGGATATTTGTTCTTGATGGTGATTTTATTCAAGCCCCTATAGTCGATACAAGTTCGAAGCTCTCCGTTCGCTTTTGGAATAAAAAACAAAGGAGAAGCTGTGGGAGACTTAGGGGGCGGATGAAACCATTCTCTAAGAATTGATCCAAGTATTTTCGTAAATGTTGATTTTCATGTTCTGACAGGGCATACACACGACAGTTGGGAAGTATCCCCCCTGGGACTAGATCAATTTGACAGTCCTAAGATCTATGAGGAGGTAAGTTCTCTGCTTCCTTCTCATCAAATACATCTTCATAAGACGAATACTGTTTGGGCAACTGAACTTCTTTCTCTGCGGCGGTAGCTATGTAAGAATGGCGAACTTCCGATTCTTGAGTCCTTTGGAGACAATGTTCTTTACATAGCACTGATGAGAACACGATCTTCCATTCTGCCCAATTAATCTCTGGATTGTGATGAGTTAACCATGGCAAGCCAAGGATGATCCCATACTGGGGAGCATGGATCATGTCAAGGATGAGTTCCTCTTTATGTTTCTTTCTTTGATTTTTACCTTCACAAATTATTGTCAAGGGGACAGTCTGAACAGTTATCGGACCTCCAGTCAAGAGTTTTCCATCAACTGCCTGGATGGTTTCTGGGGTCTTCTTTTCAATACATGGGATCCCCCATGCAAGAACCAATTGGGCGTCAACAAAGTTTCCGGTAGCCCCAGAGTCGACTAGAGCCTTCTTGAAATAGGTCTTTTTCTTGACCTGAACTCTTATTCCCAATTTTAGATGTTTGGATTGTGAAGGATCCACGGTGACACCCAAGAGCAACCCTTCTCTGCAACTTGGGTGCTTTAGATTTCCCGACTCGACTGATGCATTGGTTGCAACTTTCTGAACTGGGCCTCGCTTGCTCTTTGTTTTGATTGGACAATCTTTGGCGAAATGACCTTTCCGCCCACAATAGAGACATTGCCCATTTTTTCTGCGTAGGTCCTTTTCATCTTTGGTCAAAGGTCTCCTGATGGTTCCAATTTCCATCGGTTCCGGCGTTCTTTCTCTTGGAGTTCTGGAGTCTTTGTTATCATGAGCATGCCAAGAATGTTTTTCAGTCTTTGTACACGTTCCTTTTCGTTCATTTGAACAATGATCAAGCCTCAAGACAAGGTTTATTAAATCTTGACAGTTTGCAGGTTGTGGGTCGATTTGCGCTAAGATGTCTTTTAGCTCCTCTTTGAGTCCCCTGTAAAACAAGGCTGCTTGTTTTTCTTCAGGCCAGGATGTCTCAGCGACCAGCCAATTAAAGTTGGCTAAATATGACACTAAGGGGGTCATTCTGACCCTGGCGGTCGGTGATAAAGCGGCGGCCAACCCACCAACAGGCCGGCGGTCCAAAATATGCAATTCTGACCCTGGCGGGAACCGCCAACACAGCCCGCCGCATTAACACTCCGACCGCCACGGCGGAACAAACAAACAGCGCGGCGGTCACCGCCAACAGCCAGGCGGCAGACAATGTACCACCCACCCTATCACGACCCACCAATCCGCCACCTTTTCCGGGGCGGGAGCACCGCCGATAAAAACACGGCGGAAACAGACTACGAACGGGAAAACGCTCACCTCCACATACTCCACGCGAGATTCCGGCAGTATGGAACCCGAGTTACAGGTCATCCCCGCACTCCTATACCTGCTCCTGTACCAGGAGCACGCCCGGCGGCGCGGAAGACATCGGTGAGTACTGCACCTACGACACAGGGGAGGGAAAAGATTACCGGCACACACCCACCCACCCACACCCACTACAACACACACATCAATGCATTCCCACAGATCACAGTCACAACCCACAAACCCCCCCCCTCCGAAAAAATGCAAAGACCAAAAGAAGAGATCTTAAACGGGCAGATATATTGAAAAATGGACAGCAGTAATCCAAATAAATAAATAAACTATGTACAAAATATATACATCTACTATATGTAGTCCAACCACTGTCCGTGGACCACAGGGGTCCTGAGCAAAGGGGCAAGGCCCAGTCTCACGACAAGAACTCCACGGAGAGAACACTGCAGGGGCATCAGAAAGAAAAAAGGACAGGCACCTCAGGGGGAAGGGAAGGGGGGGCACCTCAGCCACTTGAGTACACGACGCCAGATCCACGAGGGGACTCCATGACCACTGGCCCATCCTGGGGAGAGCAAAGCCACAGTCCATACAGTCCATACAGTGGGTGGCCTGCCCACTGGGCCATCCTGGGGAGTGCAAAGCCACAGTCCATACAGTGGGTGGCCTGCCCACTGGGCCATCCTGGGGAGAGCAAAGCCACAGTCCATACAGTCCATACAGTGGGTGGCCTGCCCACTGGGCCATCCTGGGGAGTGCAAAGCCACAGTCCATACAGTCCATACAGTGGGTGGCCTGCCCACTGGGACATCCTGGGGAGAGCAAAGCCACAGTCCATACAGTCCATACAGTGGGTGGCCTGCCCAATGGGCCATCCTGGGGAGTGCAAAGCCACAGTCCATACAGTGGGTGGCCTGCCCACTGGGCCATCCTGGGGTGTGCAAAGCCACAGTCCATACAGTCCATACAGTGGGTGGCCTGCCCACTGGGCCATCCTGGGGAGTGCAAAGCCACAGTCCATACAGTCCATACAGTGGGTGGCCTGCCCACTGGGCCATCCTGGGGAGAGCAAAGCCACAGTCCATACAGTCCATACAGTGGGTGGCCTGCCCACTGGGCCATCCTGGGGAGTGCAAAGCCACAGTCCATACAGTCCATACAGTGGGTGGCCTGCCCACTGGGCCATCCTGGGGAGTGCAAAGCCACAGTCCATACAGTCCATACAGTGGGTGGCCTGCCCACTGGGCCATCCTGGGGAGTGCAAAGCCACAGTCCAAACAGTCCATAACAGACTCCACTGCCACTGGAGGAGGCATGTTGGCCAGAGGACATCCTGCAGCCCTGCCCGAGACAGATCCTGCCCTGCCACGTCTGCCAAAGGGCCAGCGGTTCTTGCCTGGAAGGGCCCAGTTCAGCGGTTCTTGCCTGGAAGGGCCCAGTTCAGCGGTTCTTGCCTTGAAGGGCCCAGTTCAGCGGTTCTTGCCTTGAAGGGCCCAGTTCAGCGGTTCTTGCCTTGAAGGGCCCAGTTCAGCGGTTCTTGCCTTGAAGGGCCCAGTTCTGCGGTTCTTGAGACGGCGGTCCCCAGCGGAGCGGTGCTGGAGACGGCGGGGCCCAGTTCAGCGGTTCTTGCCTTGAAGGGCCCAGTTCAGCGGTTCTTGCCTTGAAGGGCCCAGTTCAGCGGTTCTTGAGACGGCGGTCCCCAGCGGAGCGGTGCTGGAGACGGCGGCCATTCTATGGCCAACTGCTCATTGCCTGGTGGTGCCCTCCTGGGCAGCGGGGATGGTGCTCCTTCAATGCCCACCTGGGCTGTGGGTGGTGGGGCCCTCCTGGCCAGCTGGGCTGGGTCCTCCCTGGGCAGCGGCTATGGGGGTGGTGGGCTCTCCCTGGGCAGCTGTGATGGTTCCTCCCTGGGCAGCGGCTATGGGGGTTGTGGGCTCCTCCTGGGCAGCTGTGACGGTTCCTCCCTGGGCAGCGGCTATGGGGGTTGTTGGCTCCTCCTGGGCAGCTGTGACGGGTCCTCCATGGGCAGCAGGCCTGCTGCCTGACTTCTCCGCCTTGCTGCCCTTGCCCTCCTTAGTCGGGAGTCTGTGGCCCTTTCCTCCCTTTGGAGCTGTGGCTGTTGAAGGTGGCTGGCTAGTGTCCTGGGGGGATATAGAACCCGGGCTCCTGCGGCGGCCCTTCCGCCTTCTGCTCCTCTTCCCAGGGGGTGGGCTGCCTGTCCCCTTGCTGCTGGGCGAAGATCCAGACATGCGGGCTGGTGGGCTCCAATACCCCTGCACCCTTGTCAAGGGGGCTGCAGGGCTGGTGGTGGCTGAGGTGCTCTTTTTACCCCGACGAGAAGGAGGGGGGGGCTCAGGGTCAGGAAAGAAGGTAGCAGTAGAGAGATAGATTTTCTTGGGACAATGGAGAGTGATAGGTACAGTGGGAATGGGAGTGGAGGGAGAGGATGTGGTTGTAGGTGAGTGACGTTTGCTGTCTTTGGGTGCAGGTGCAGGAGGGATAGGCTGTCGTGAGGTGGATGGCTGTTGGGTGGGTGGGTGGCTGCGTTTGTGTGGTGTGGAAGAGGGGGTGACAGACACAGTGGGAGAGGACACAGGGGACGTGTATATGGCAGTGGGGGTGGTGACTGCACGTATGCGGACTGTACTGGAGGGTGTGCTGGTGATGGAAACACTGGCTGATGGTGAGGTGAATGAAGGTGTGAGTGTAGACATCACAGGGAGGGAGGAGGGAGACGAGGAGGTGGGGGTCACAGAGGTGGTAGTGACTGTTGGCATGTCTGCATCGGAATGTTGCTTGTGTGAATGTCTGCGTGATCTGTGGTGCTTATGTTTGGATGAGCTGCTCTTGGGTGTTGAGGTGTGTGCAGGCTGGTCTGATGGTGTGGGTGGGACAGGCAGAGGAACGGGAGACTGGGAGGAGGGAGTCAGTAGAGGGAGGCAGGAGACAGGGACAATGGCTGCCGTCAGTGCTGAGGCCAGAGCCTGGAACGATCGTTGATGGGCAGCCTGACCCGAATGAATGCCCTCCAGGTACGCATTGCTGCGATGAACCTCCCTCTCCACCCCCTGGATGGCATTCAAAAGGGTAGTCTGCCCAACAATGAGCGTTCGGAGGAGGTCAATGACCTCCTCACTGAGGGCAGCGGGGGTAACAGGGGCAGGGCCTGAGGTGCCTGGGGCGAAGGAGATGCCCGGCTTCCTGGCAGAGCGGGCACGGGGCGAACGCTGAGGGGCTGCTGGGAGGGCGGAGATGGTGCGCTGGGTGGCGGCTGTACCTGTAATGGCGGGGGGCACGGATGTTGCCCCCCCCCGCAAGGGAGCTCCCTTCCGAGGACGTGTCCGTGTCGCTGCAGGGTCCAGTCGTCCCCGTTGTGGAGCTCCCCTCGCCCTCCGTCTCACTGGTCCAGTCAGACTCTGTGGCATGGCCCTCCTGGGCCATGTGAGATGCAGCTCCCTCCTGCCCCGATGCCACTTCTCCTCCGCCTGATGATGCTGATGCACACAAGCACAGAAGGACAAACAAAAAGGGGGGGGAGAGAGAAATAAAGAGATTTTGAGTACATGGATCACCGGTACAGTTAGCGGACATGACAGACACAGATGCCCCCTGCACTAAGTTGCGCACTTGGGGTCCGTGGAACATGCCCTACACGCCTAGAGTTGACAACTGCACCCATGGATGACACGGCCCAGGGATGGCTGTACTGGCACACTACTGAGGGTGGTGGCTGGGGACACAGGGGCTTACGGGGGTGCCCAGCCTACAGATATCGCCCTGGCCTAGGGGGACCCACAGCCCTCCTTCCCCACCCAGACACCTCCTCTGAGCGACAACAGAGTAGATTATGCTTGTACTCACCCCCTTGTGTCTGCTGTGCTGCCCTCACGCGCCCATCCAAATCAGGGTAGGCCACCGCCAGGATCCGGAACATCAGGGGGGTCAGTTGACGGCAGGCACCCCGCCTACGTTGGGAGGCCATCCCCAGCAGAGACTCGGCGGTCTTCTTGGTCCCGCGGCGGATGTCCTCCCACCTCTTGCAGCAGTGGGTGCCCCGTCGATGGTGGACCCCCAGGGTCCGGACTTCCTTGGCGATGGCACGCCAAATCCCGATCTTCTCATGGGCGTGGACCTATGTGACACGTACAGGGAGGGAGAAATACCACGTTCAAGTTGGTCTGCATTTTCGTTGCCAGTGGCCCAACGCACCCCATCCCCGCCAGGCCCCCCGCCAGGCCCCCCGCCAGGCCCAACATGCCCCCCATCCCCGCCAGGCCCCCCGCCATGCCCCCCCGCCAGGCCCAACATGCCCCCCATCCCCGCCATGCCCCCCGCCAGGCCCAACATGCCCCCCATCCCGCCATGCCCCCCGCCAGGCCCAACATGCCCGCCATCCCCGCCAGGCCCCCGCCATGCCCCCCGCCAGGCCCAACATGCCCCCCATCCCCGCCAGGCCCCCCGCCAGGCCCAACATGCCCCCCATCCCCGCCATGCCCCCCGCCAGGCCCAACATGCCCCCCATCCCTGCCATGCCCCCCGCCAGGCCCAACATGCCCCCCATCCCCGCCAGGCCCCCCGCCATGCCCCCCGCCAGGCCCCCCGCCAGGCCCAACATGCCCCCCATCCCCGCCATGCCCCCCGCCAGGCCCAACATGCCCCCCATCCCCGCCAGGCCCCCCGCCATGCCCCCCGCCAGGCCCAACATGCCCCCCATCCCCGCCAGGCCCCCCGCCATGCCCCCCCGCCAGGCCCAACATGCCCCCCATCCCCGCCAGGCCCCCCGCCATGCCCCCCGCCAGGCCCAACATGCCCCCCATCCCCGCCATGCCCCCGCCAGGCCCAACATGCCCCCCATCCCCGCCATGCCCCCGCCAGGCCCCCAGGCCAGCCAGTGGCCCCAAATCCATATTGAATTAAACTCACTTGTTGGTCTGGAGGACCGTAGAGTAGCGCATACTGGGGGAGGACCCCATCCACAAGTTTCTCCAACTCTTCTCCAGTGAAGGCAGGGGCCCTTTCCCCAGACACATGAGCCATTGTCCCTTCCAGACCGAGGTCACAGCAACACTTGCAGTATAGGTCCTCTCCTGTGAAAGTTCAAGTCGCGAGTGAATAAGTAGATAGAAAATGGCGGTCACGCCCGCGGCGGTGCGTACCGCGGCGAGGCGTACCGCCACCGCCGGCGCACTTCGCCATTGGCTCCTGATACCCATAGGCTTCAATGTTATCCAATGCGGCTTCGCGCCGCGGTCTTCGACCGCCTACCGCCACGGTGTGCTCCGCCAGCGCATTGACCTCACATCCCATTGTCACACTTCACAGGTCAGGCAGCCGCCATTTCGAGGGTCCACATGGCTCAATTTCAACTGCGTCACACAGGCCTAGGCCTTGCATAGCCACTCATACACGCCATTCACTGCATAGAGAATCGTTTACTGTGCAAGCTGTGAGTACGTACCTGTGGGTTGCTTGACTGTGTGCTCCATGTTGTCCTTCCTAGGCACCGTCTGCTGGGTTTGGCGAGGAGAAGGAGGAATCCTCCCGTGTACAGACCGCTGGTGGACCTGTCGACAATGGAAGCACGCCACATTATCCTGACCTACCGGCTTGACCGTGCCACTATACATGAACTGTGTGCCCAGCTGGAGCCCGACCTGATGTCCCCCATCCGCCAACCCACAGGGATTCCCCCTCTGGTGCAGGTCCTGTCAGTACTCCATTTCTTGGCAAGTGGGTCATTTCAGACAACAGTGGGAATTGCTTCTGGGATGTCTCAGCCCATGTTTTCGAAGGTGTTATCCAGAGTGTTGTCTGCCCTGATGAAATACATGAGGAGCTACATCCTTTTCCCTGAGGTGGGCGAATTGGCTACAGTGAAGGGTGATTTCTATGCCCTTGGACATATTCCCAACGTCATTGGTGCCATTGATGGGACCCATGTGGCTTTGGTTCCCCCCCAAGAAAGAGAGCAGGTGTACAGGGACAGGAAAAGTTACCATTCTATGAACATCCAGGTGGTGTGTTTGGCTGACCAGTACATCTCCCATGTCAATGCCAAATTCCCTGGGTCAGTGCATGACGCCTACATCCTAAGGAATAGCAGCATCCCTTACGTGATGGAACAGCTAGAGAGACACCGTGTATGGCTATTGGGGGACTCTGGGTACCCCAACCTGTCGTGGCTACTGACCCCAGTAAGGAATCCCCGGACCAGGGCAGAGGAACGGTACAATGAGGCCCATGGGCGTACTAGGAGGGTGATCGAACGCACCTTCGGCCTCCTAAAGGCCAGGTTTCGGTGCCTGCATATGACAGGTGGATCCCTAATGTACTCACCTAAGAAGGTGTGTAACATCATCGTGGCCTGCTGCATGCTTCACAACCTGGCTTTGCGCCGCCAGGTGCCTTTCCTGCAGGAGGATGGTCGAGACGGTGGTGTTGTGGCAGCTGTGGAACCTGTGGAGAGTGACGAGGAGGAAGACGACGGGGCTGAAACAGACAACAGGGACAGAATCATTGCACAGTACTTCCAATAGGACACAGGTAACATTTCAAACATAATTTAGTAAATGTAAACTACTCTCCTGCATCTCTGCTGCCTGTCTATTTGCCCCAGTGTATGATGACTGAGTTGTGGCTTTTCCCTCCCTATTTCAGATCTGGGGTCCCCACTACGAGTCCTGTGCTTCGTTTCCCCATGGACTACAGCTTTGTGGCAGCGGGTTGTTGACTTCACTATGTACAAGGACATATTTGCACTGTCATGTCAATTACAATATTTTGAAATCACAGCCAGACTCCAGATAGTTTTGTGCAAAATAGGTGTTTATTTCAGTGCTCAAAATGGGATGGGTGGTTTCAAGTGGGTGGGGGCTATGGTGAAGGAATGTCCATGGCAGAGTCCAGAGTAACAGTCACACAGGTGCAATGTCCATAGGCCTGTGGAGAGATGGAGCATGGGCAGTTCAAGGATGGACAGGGTGACAATGTGGGACAGTGGGATGACATCAGGTGGTATCCTTTGCTGGCGGGGGTCTTGACATCCTACTCTGTCTTCTTGCGAGATCTCAGGGCCCTCTTGCGGGGTGGTTCTTCTCCTGCAGGAGGTGGGGGTCTGGTGGGCTGCTGTTGTGCGGGGGCTGTTCTTGGTCCAGGCTAGTGGCAGGGGCCCTTTGTTGTTGTTGAGTGTCCGTCCTGGTGTTGATGAGTTCCTGCAGCATCCCTACCATGGTAACCAGGGTGGAGGTGAGGGACAGGGATGTCCTCCCTGTACCCCCGATAGTGTTCCTCCTGCAGTACCTGGATCTCCTGGAACCTGGCCAGTACCGTCGCCATCGTCTCCTGGGAGCGGTTGTATGCTCCCATGATGGTGGTGAGGGCCTCGTGGAGAGTGTGTTCCCTGGGCCCGTCCCCCCCCTGTCGCACAGCTGCCCTCCCAGTTCCCCTGTTTCCCTGGGCCTCTGCCCCCTGGCCGGTGTGCCCACTACCACTGCTCCCAGGTCCCTGTTGTTGTTGGGGTGGTGGGTTATCCTGGGTGCCCTGTAGTGGTAGACACACCGCTGATTGACGCGCCCTGGAGACAGAGGCATGGGCCCGCTGGGTGGGAGCTGTGCTGGTGTTCCCAGAGGGGTTTGGGTCTGTAGTGGCCTGTGGCTGTCTGAGGGGAACCGACTGTCCAGAGGTCCCCGATGGTCCGGGTTGGTCATCAGTGTCCAGGTCGACAGAGCTGCTGTCATCGCTGACGGCCTCTTGGGTGGGGGGTGTGGAGAATTCTGGGCCCTCCGTGGCGGGGTGTTGGCGGTCGGGTCCTGCAGGGGTATAGAGGTATGGTTATAGTTTAAATGTGTGCCATATGGGTGTATCTGTGGGTTCCCGTGTCCCCAAGTGCTGGCATTCGTGTGTGGGGGCTTTGGTGAGGGTGGCTTGTGGGGGGGATGTGTATATGCATTGGGCATGCTTTGGTGATGGGTGTCCATGCTTAGTGGACGCATGCAGGCCTAGGTTTTGGGATGTGTGGGTTGTGATGGTGAGACATTGGCAGGGAATAGGTGTGCTGGGGTGGGGGTGAGGATGGTGGTGGGGGTGAGGATGGTGGTGGGGGTGAGGATGGGGGTGGGGGTGAGGGTGGGGTTCGAGGATGGGGGTGAGGGTTGGGGTATGATTTGGCATGCAGGTGGGGGGGAAGCAGTATTGAAGCTTCAACTTACCAGAATCCATTCCTCCACCGACTCCTGCGAGGCCGTCAGGATGCAGGATGTTCAAGACTTCCACCTCCCATGTTGTAAATTGTGGGGGTTGAGGTGGGGGTCCTCCGCCAGTCTTCTGCACGGTGATGTTGTGCCTGGATACCATGGAACGCACCTTCCCCCGTAGGTCGTTCCATCGCTTCCTGATGTCTTCCCGATTTCTGGGGTGCTGTCCCACAGCGTTGACCCTGTCGACAATCCTCTGCCATAGCTCCGTCCTCCGGGCAATGCTGGTGTATTGGACCTGTGTGCCGAAGAGCTGGGGCTCTACCCGAACGATTTCCTCCACCATGACCCTGAGTTCTTCGTCTGAGAAGCAGGGGTGTCTTTGGGGTGCCATGGAGTGGTGTGTATGATGTGTGGGGTGGAGTATGTGTAGTTAAGTGTGTTGAGTGTGGTGGTGTGTGTTGTTTTGTGTGTGGATATTGTGTGGGTGATGGTGTAGTGTGCCTCTGTGTGATGGTGTTCTGTGATCGCTGCTGTGTCTCTCAGTGCTTCTTTTTGGATTTTGGTCGAAGGAGTTTGTGGGTGATGTGGGTGTGTGTTTTATATTGTATTGTATTGTGTGTGTGGGAGTGGTGTGTGTATGTGTATCAGGTGTGTGGAATTCAAATCGTCCAATGTGGCTGAGTTTTGTTCGTTTGGGTGTATTCTGACCGCGGCGGTGTGTACCGCCAATGGAAAACCGCGTTTGAAAGACCGCCGCGTGGATTCGTGGGTCGTAATGGCATGGGCGTATTTCTGTTGGCGTGACGGTGGAGGTTTGGTCACCTCCACTTTTCCGCCGACCGCTGGTCTGGCGGTCTGTTGTGGCTGTCGGATTTTCGGAGGTTTGGCTGCTGCGGGTCAGAATGACCGTGGCGGATTACCGCGGCGGAATTATGGAGGATTTCTGACCGGCGGTAGGCGCCTTTTACTGCCGAGGTCAGAATGACCACCTAAGTCCTGATTCCCTTGGCGTAAGTCTAATAATTCACGATCTGCTGACTGTGTTACAGTTCTACGATCGAAAACTCTCTCAAATTCACAAACAACATTTTTCCAGTTGTACAACAGGGGACTATTTTTACGCACAAGAGGAATAGCCCAGGTAGCTGCATCTCCAGACAGATATGACAACAAGAAAGCTACTTTAGACTGGGCATCCGGGAAAGTATGTGGTCTGCAGGTGAAGTGAAGTTCCACTTGAACCAGAAAAGATTGCGCTTTCAAGGGATCACCTGAGAAGCGTTCTGGGGGGAGCTAAAGGAATGGCTGAAGGAACATTGAGGGAAATGTTAGTCGGATTACCTCCAGAAGTCTGAGAAGAAGTACCTGGCCAAGACACACCTGTGGGACTTTGTTCTTTCTTCTCAACCTTATTCTGTAACTGACTCACCCACTCAGCTAGACTATTTGTCAAATCCTTTGATGACACAACTTCTGACTGGAGCTAGGTGATAGCCTTGACTAGCTCGTCCAGTGTGGCCATGCTGAGAACATACACAAACCAGGAGGATAATAATTTGTTGGCTCACTATTCTGTCAGAGTCACCAGATCCTCGGGGTCTGTGCACGTTCCCAACACTTCCACCACAAGACAGCTCCAATACTCTGATTAGATTTATCACAGAGTCTAAGAGAGTCCAAGTGGGGAAAAGGGGATTAGGACGGGAACAGCTTGGAAGGAGACCTGTAGGAAGCAAAAGGTTAAAACACAACATCAAAATTACATCTCATGAAATCAGTACCATGCTACAACTCTAAGCTTCGTCTTTTCCGAAAAACATGAACAACCCTAGAATAGTCCTAAAACTGACTAGGCTTTAGATGAGCGAATGCCTGAGGAGGAAACAGGAAAAGTTAAATAGGACTTTCAGATTCGAGTACTTTCTTTAGCATGAGAATCAGGAAACACTCTGAGCAATTTCTAAACAACCATATGAATCTCCTTTTAAGAATATATATCAGGAACACACAGCATTACATCTAGAACTCTGGTATTGTTGTGTTCATCTCAGAAAAAACATTGGGAAGTGAATTGTGCACATTGCAGATTTTTATATGAGTATTAAACACCATAAAGGATTGTGCACCATGAAATCACACAAAGTAGATTCAAGGAATAAATCACGCAATGTGTCAACTTGAAATGCTACCAAGAAAATGTCTTAGAATAGTAGCGCGCAGTAATTTACATTATTTATACACAAGGAAAGAATTGCGCGTCTTGTCGATTCAAATGCCACCATACAAATGCCAAGAAATGGTAGCGCACAATGAACAACATGAAAAGCATTCAGGGAAAGAATCGCGCGTCTTGTCGATTCAAATGCCACCATGCAAATGCCAAGAAATGGTAGCGCACAATGAATAACATGAATTTCACATGAGAAGTGAATCGCGCATTTCGCCGATTCGAATGCCACCATGTAAATGTCAAGAAAAGGTAGCGCGCGCACGCAATGAACAACAAAGTTAAATGCTCATGAAACGAGTTGCACGTCTTGCCAACTCGTAAAACATCATGCAAATGTCAAGAAATATCAGCGCGCAATGAACAACAATGTAATAACGAAGTCATATCTTTATGGAATAAATTGCGCATTCTCCCTATTTGCAAACCACCATACAAATGTCAAAAAATGGCAGCACACAAGTAATCTGTTATTCATTTAAGAATTAAAATCAAGAATATGAAAATTCTCAATTACGGTGTTGGGAAATGTCCAAACACCGTCTTACCGCCTGGAAACAGTGATCACCAATGAGAGATGAGTGCAGAAGACTGGAAAATCCAAATAGGCCGCCGGGACAGGAGCTCAGGAAGAAGCTGCTGCTCTGCACCGGGACCTCTGAATAGTGAGCACTGGAAGTTGAGCTGACTCTCTTTTATAGAGTCTTGGCCCAGCCTAGAACCACTCCCAGGCATGTTGCAGGGAAAGTCTCTAGAAGGCCCTGGAAAGGGACCACACCCTAACACACTCTGAATGTCTGCAGCAATACATTGCAAATGTACAGTATTTATAAGCATCTTAAAAATGAATCTTTTGGATGGAATTCTGCAATGCAAAAGGTTAAACAATAACATATCATCACAATGCATAAATTACATTATCTTGGGAGTTTTGGGTTTTTGCATTCTAGATGCCCGTAGAGCGCGCATTGTCCTGGTGTTGACAAAAGGAAATTGAGAAAATCTTATGACATCCTACTTAAAGAAGATTACAGGAAGGCCATTAGACTGTTCCATGTGGAAATCAAAGCAGCACAAAGTGCCTATTATGTGGTCAAAATAGAACAGACCACCAAATCTCCTGAAGAAAGTTTTCTTATACTAAGAGAAATCGTATGCTCACACCCTCAAATCGAAGACGTAGAAGGTTCCTGTAAATATAGTAATGATCTAGGCTCCTTCTTCCCAAACATATCTCAGACATATACTCGGCCTTTCCGATAGGATCCCACAGCCCTCAGGACTTAAGCGAGCAATGTTGTAGGGACACAGTGAGCCTAGCAAGGATTCGGCCTCTCTCTCCAGAAAAAACTTTAAAATCATTGAGCACTTTTAAATCTGGATCTCCTCTGGATCCTGCACCTCCATCAATCTTAGCTCAAGGATCTTCAATAATAGTTCCTATCTTGACCAACCTGTTGAATCTGTCACTGGCTAGCAGCTCCATTCCTCCACAGTGGAAGCATGCTATCGTAAAGCCTCTGCTCAAGAAACCCAACCAAGACTCATCTGTACTAAATACCTACAGACCCATTTCGATGCTGCCAGCCTTCGCTAGGATGCTTGAAAAACATGTCAACACTCATCTTTCCACCTTTTTGGAAGATAACAACATTCTTCACCCCTCCCTGATGGTCTTTAGACCCTCACATAGCACAGAGTCAGCATTGATTGGAATTACGGAAAAAATTAGGAAGCGCCTGGATCAAGGCATGGTTTCGGCAATCGTGCTCCTGGATCTCAGTGCTGCCTTCGACACCGTTGACCATAGTATCCTACTCCGTAGAATGAGGGAAAATGGAGTTACAGGGCATGCTTTAAAGTGGTTTACCAAGTTTTTAGATGTAAGATCATTTTGGGTACTCGATCACTCCGTCTACTTGAGTTGTTTTAACAGCTGTTCGGGAGTGCCTCAGGGCTCATCTTTGAGCCCTACGCTATTTAATATCTATATGTTGCCACTGGCAAACATAGTAGAACCATTTGGCCTCTCGTTAGTATTGTATGCAGATGACGCTCAGTTAGTAGTATCCTTCTCCACCTTGCAGAAGTCATATGATTCTCTGCTTGACACCTGTTAACGGGCAGTCTCCAACTGGATGTCGGAGTGTAAACTCAAGCTGAACGGAGACAAAACAGAGGTTATGATCTTGGGTCATTATTCTCATCCAAATCTATCCGAACCCGTTTTGCACTCGTTAGGTGATCTTCCCCCACCTAAGAGTCACATTAAGAGCCTTGGTGCATGGCTACATCCATGGTCGACCACAGACCATAAGGCAAAGAAAATATCCTCCACGTGTTTTGGGATATTCAGACTCCTTAGAAAGGTCTTCAGAATACATCCATTATTTGCAAAGAGAGGCCTGGATTATGGGAACGCTTTGTTTTTGGGGGGCCCAAATTATGTCAAAAAGAAATTACAGGTGGTGCAGAACACTGCTGCCCTCCTTCTCTTCAATATACCCAGGCATGAATCAGCCAAACCTGCCCTTCAGCTCTACACTGGCTCCCATTGGAGCAACAAATAAAGTTCAAAGCACTATGTTGCATCCATTGAGCACTCTATGTCAAAGGTCCTCTGTACCTGTGAACTTTGGCTATCTTTCATAAGCTGGTTAGACTTCTTAGGTCCTCATCGGCAGCATTGGCGGAAATCCCACCTATAAAAAAGGCCAAATGGGGCAGAAGATCCATGTCCTGTCTCGGAGCTAAACTCTGGAACTCTCTACCTGTCCCCCTCCGTCAAACCTGCCATGAATTATCCTTCCGTCAGCTACTAAAAACATGGCTGTACTCACTCTCTGTCCCTAAAGCATTGTTCTTCGAAGATTTTTACGTAGAGCTAGGAGGCCTTAGGGTAGTTATGCGCTCTATAAATTTTCATAACCTAACATTACAAAATTAGATTGACCCATCACTAAACTCATCTGAAGCTGGTTGGTTGGACAAATGTTTATACCTATCAGGATGATAATGCTGATATATCTTACCCATAGTATGTATATTGAGACATAACTGCACGTTGTTGCGGTTGTAACCATTATACTTTTCTTGCAAAATAATAAAAATTACATGCTAAAAAATAAGTGTCTTTACCACGATCTTTAGCATAACCAGATATTCTGTAAGGCTATACTCTAATTGCTTGCTGAGGCTAGTTCCTACTGTCATATAGTTTGGAAAGGTAACTGTGCCAGGCATCCTCAGGTATATGCACCTCTGGACAGGGTGTGATGTCCTTAAGGCTATAATGATTTGTATTAATTATAAATTTGACCAAGAGGCTTTCATTAAGGGCCTTTTACTCATGACCTTACCATGTTAGAAGGATCCCACAAATGTTGTTTGTATTGCATGTGGGCTAGGTGGTTAACGGTGCTCATCTTTGTCCTAGAACCTTATGCGGCCATGCTGTATTTTGAAGGGCAATTATCACCCAACAGTGAGTCAGAGGGAAAAGTGGCAATCCTCGCACAACATCCCTAATGCAGTATATCATAATGAGTGCTTAAGCTATAGTGGTAACCGCCTTTTTGAGTTACAAATAGAAACATCCATTTCTAGATAATAATACCTCACCCACTCTAATGTGGCACGTTTCATCATAGGTAAACATCCCTCGTCTTAGCAAGATGGGGCTGCCAGGACAGACTCTACCTCCTTTTAGAAGGAGTTCATCATAAAGAGCTACTGTTTTTAAAAAGGGTTCCATATTCCTAAAATGACCTCAAGGTAAACCCAAATACCTTTCCTTTTCTTAAGAGTAGACTGATTAAGAATGAATTGCCAAACAGGTGTGTACTGAGTGCTTGTGACTCGCATATACATATGTATGCCAACTTCTTCCGCTTTTAATAATGCCCATAAGGGTCAGAGGCTTTCCTCTGGCTAAATCAAGATTCCTTTTCAAATCCAGTAACTCTTTGTAAGGAACACCCTCAAAAAAGGCGGTCTAGTCCTTCCTGTCAGTAGTACCTTAGCAGAACTGGGTAATATTACCTATGATGAAACATGCCTCAATATATTTTTAATTTCAACACTGGGGATTCATTGGGTCGTAATTGTTAAAACATGATTATAAATAGGTGAGATGATATCATTATCAACAATGTTATCCCACAGCCGCCTTCTAATTTTGGCGAACATAACTCTTCTGCACCATTGTTAACACCATGGAGATATGTTAGTGACAAAGGTTTTCAGCTTCATTGAGAAAACCAAAGGCTTATGGTAGCTGGATGACTTGGCACCTCGATCTCTTAATGGCAGTTTGCTTACCTAAATAAGTAAGATATAGATCATATAACTATGATGTTATGAAATATTAGAAGTATGACTGGGGTATATCAGAGCAAAATCAGGCACTACAGGCTTGCAAACCATGTCGAAGGGACAGGGTGGTTGTTTTGTTTCCTTCCACACTTAATAATAAAGTTAGTTATGATATAAAAAAAGAAACGTCATCAGTTGAGTTAGATGTCTTTCTCCTCTGACTTATGACCTCCTATGCCTCTCCCTTTGTTTTTTTAACCCGTCATTTGCTACTAAGTAGCTCTTCCAGAAAGACAAGAAGGATACAATAGGGAATTTCTACTACTGTGTTGATTCAAGAGCTCAGTGAAAAAGTGTGGCCCATGACCTGGATATGTCAGGCACATATGAGGCCCTCTTGACCTGGAACTCTCCATCATTCAAACAAAAATGTTCTTCGGGGAAAGAGAATAATCAATAAAACTATAAATGAAAGACATGGAAAATATATTGGCCTATTATCTGAGTCAATTATCACCTCTTAAGAAATCATAATAAAATATACCAGCCTTCAACATATTGTATTTCATAAAAAAAGGAAGGAAAAAAGACAAGAAAGGGGCTCCATGTGACGGCACAGTGAACAAGTGATGAACAGTGAACCATATCACAAATAATATATCTACAAAATATTCAAAGTTTGTAATGCACCACGTCACCAATTCTCCTCGAATTACTGGATTCAGGGATTTAAACCAATATGACATAATATTGCTGAAGCAGATGTTGTCATTAGAAATGAATAATGAGTGTTTTTCTATTTTGAATAATGACTTGTGTAGAAAATGTATAACGTAGAGAAAAATAATGTGCACGTTTGAAAATGTGACCTGGAAGAATGGCCAGGAGTGTTCACAAAATAGACTAAATAAGTATTAATACCTATGAAATAGTATAAACATATTAGAATTAATGTAGTACTACGTCATATTGAGGGTTATGAAGTATGTTTTAGCTTATTAAATGTAGGCCTTAACTTAGCGAGTGTCTTGGCCTAGTTTCCAGGTCTCATGCAGAAGCTGTATTTGTTAGCATTTAATAAAAATGCTGACAGAGTGAACTGACTGTGAAATGCTCATTGTCTTGTTAAAAGTGCATAGCAGAAGCTTTCCATGAGAACCGACTATCAGGAGACAGTGTTCTTAAAATTGTAACAAGCGATGTGTAATGTGTGCAAGAGGTTCTTTCCCAGGACATGAACAATGAAGACACTGACTGGAGACGAAGATGCAACAAATTCGATACCTGACGAGCCGGATGATGAGAACATCATAAAGCGGACCACTCTGTTTGTGTGAAGAAAGAAATATTAGAATTCATAAATTTGGTATAGCAAAATTATTGGGTGGAGTAATAACGTACGATTAACTGACCAATAGGGAATTAGGGGATAGTTTGGGTGACTTTGATATAACAACGTGACAGAGGGAAAAGACTTCAGACGAGAGAGAAGTTTTAGGCAGATTTTACCCGGTTATGAGATGTAATATTGAAGAGACTCAATATTCTGTCATTGGGCTCATACTCTCTGACTGAGAGCCTGATGCTTTGCTGATGGATTGATGACCTGAGGACGTAGACAGTTTCTGCTTGCTGACCCATACCGTGGATAGGTAGATATGATAATGTGACTGAATTGCATTTTTATGCCTTTTCTTTCTAGGTACCAACTTAATAGTTTTCCTCAGCTAGACGGTTTTTCTAAATTTGTGTTCTAAATTGTTTGCATGAAGCCCCACATGCTGTTGCTAATCTGGGTTAAATTGAGGCTATTCACATGAAGACTGACAAATTACAGGGACAAATGTTTGACAAGCTATCTTGCTGAATTCGATGTATGTGATCACTACATTGCTACTGACTTTGTTATTTATCTGCACCGTTAGTTTAGAATGCATTGTGATTCAAATCTTGATTAGATTGCATTTCTTCCGTTGCTTCCGTCAACCAGTACTATTTTTATATGTGTTTCATTTGATATTGAGATTAATTTACATGACTTTAGCATTGTTAATATAAGGGAAATAAATTTACTAAACTTTAACAAAGGTGTGGTTATTCATGGCTGAAAAGTCATGGTGTGTGACAATTACTGAATCTTTTGATTATTGATTTGACTAATTATCATTGATTATTGTGGATTGATTATTGTTTCTGTTCTGGAACTATGGTAAGAACATCTTAAAAGAGTCAAAATATTCATCGACCTATATGCGTACCCTTGTAAGTTTACTTATTAAGGACCGACGCGCTAAGAATATAAAAGTCCTGTATCCAACAATGAAGGTTGAGGACAGGCGAAAAAATGAAGTTGATGTTTTTTGTCCACTAATTAGGATAAATTCTCTGGGGTCCTCATCAGGACCGTGCTGTGTTCTGCGTTTTTTTGGAGATTCCTGTAGCCTGGTATTTCTACAGTGACAGTGACGCCTTGATGATTAAATTGGGTGTTCCCACGCTTTCTCTCACCCCCCACATGATCCCCCAGCGGCAATTTAACTTCCGGTCGAGAACACATAGCTGCCTGCACACGCTGGGTGAAGTTTTCCCCCCATTAATTTGGATCTGTTCCTTCAGTGTATGAAAGGCCTCTATATAAAACTGACAGGGGTCTACCTTTACTTTGTCCTGATGACAATTATCATACAGGTAAGAAAGATGGTATGTTCCAAATGCTTGGTAGTGTTAATGAAGGAACCAGGAAGTACTCCATAGCAGACATTTCAAGACTGCTAAATGAAATATGCAAGGAGATGAATGATAATCTGCCATCACAAAACACAATCACATGGAAACAGCAGAAGGCCTCAATAAGCATGAGAAGTTAGAAAATATATAGGTGGTCACATGGAGGTGCTAGATATCAAAATTCTAAACTGTGAAATGAAATTAAACAAAAGAATAATCCTTTTGAAACCAAATTAGGAAAAAGAGTCTCTGCCGATTTTAAGATTATCCAGAAGCAGACGCTATATTTTTTTTAAATGCGTGCGATAAGGAACGTATGTCATATCAGAAATGTATTATGATACTATGACCAAACGTTTATCTCGCACTGCAGAGTTTCTTAATCAAATGTAGAATTTTAAAGCAGGAAATGTTTAGTGTAATCATTTTGATGTGTCCTCACTATTTCAGATCCTTAAATTTGAATGTACAGTAATTTTGAGAAATTAAATTGACAGACAACTATAAACCAGTCTATACCCAAGTTTAAATGAAAGATCTGACAGTTATTTCCTAGTGACACAAGAAAGATAGTTTTAGAACGCTTCGATTAAGGATGATCCTAGAATTGTAGAGCTATTTTCACTCATCTTGGACAGTAGAAATAGAAGAGGTGTGCATAATATCAAATTCTGGACATTCCATAAAATCCACACACCTGACAGAGTTGTTTTCCAATTTATACTTGCCACATAGAAAGAGATAGTAAGTAGATCCCGATCTTTAAAGATTTCATTTGTTTTTAACATAAACTGGATTTGTTTATGCACAATTGTTGTGAATGTAATCCCTTTTTGTGCGCAATTCTGTTTAACAACATGAACGCATTTATCCCCTCATCCATTCATGTGCTTCAATGTTAGTAAAACAGTACACCGGTTCATCCATTAAATTACGTTCATTTTAATGTTCTTGGTGTTTTTATTGTATTTGTAGTACTCTACGCATTCGTGAATCAGACGGTACAAAAAACAGCGGTAAAAAACCATTCTTGTGGCGTTCATTCTATTTGCATTACATAAGCAGTAATAAAATATGACATGCCTTAATGCTCAGTTAAGGAAAAGGGCCACCCTCTTAAACACTGCTATTTGTTAGATGGCAGCTTAAAGGTATGGTTACAAATGTAGTTTTAATAAATCAAGAGGAACAAAGGGGAAACTGCCCAACTCCACCCCTTGTCTTATTTTGCAGTGCATGATACTGCCTGTCACCATTGTTCTACGTTTGTTTGCACAGTATTTTAATGACCTGGCAAATGTTTGCAGAGGTAGATAGATAAAGTGCAGTAACACCGAAGTATTCAATGGAGTGTAATCAGAAGAGCAGTTACGATTGCACCCCAACTGTATGTTCAACAGTGTGCTGAAAAACAAATGTCATCAATAACAGATGCTAGCCGCTGATAAAACTAACTTCATGATGCAATTTCTACATTTTTAAAGCAGTATTTTGTTTCAAAGTTCATTTACTTACCTTGTTAAATATTGTAAAGGAACTCGTGAGAAGGAATTATTATAGTTACTAGTTTCACATTCTGGAGACAACATTTTTGGCGGAAAAATAAAGGGCAGTTTGAAATTGTGAAACTAGTGACACATTTAACCAGAAGACAGTTTCTATTCCATGGAGCAATATTCAGCAGGGGCAAAATGATCTGATGTGTGGTTGCTAGTGTAGGTGTCTTTAATACAATTTATTAATGAGTGTTTATGTATTTTTGAATAAGGAGTTTATGTAGAAAATGAATAATGTAGAAAAATAATGCAAGCATTTGAAAATGTGGCCTCGAAGAATGGCCACTAATGTTAACGAAGTGTACTAATTAATGATTAATACATATGAAATGTTGAAAAGTAATAGATTAATGCAGTAAAATGCCATATTAAGGGTTATGAAGTATGCTTTAGCTTATTATTTGTAGGCCTTAACTTAGCGAGTGTCTTGACCCATTTTGCCAGGCCTCATGGAGGAGCTGTATTTCTTAGCGTTTAATAAAAATGCTGACCAAGTGAATTAAACTGTGACATGTCCATTGTCTTGTTAAATATGTTTAACCAAAGCTTTTGTGAGAACCGACTGCTAGGAGATGATGTGCCTGTTAGTGTAACATTTTATGTGTAAGGTGTGTGAGACTGACTTTCCCAGGACAAGAACAATGAAGATACTGACTGGAGTTGAAGCTGCAACAATATTGTTACCTGACAAGCCGGATGATGAGAACATCGTAAGGCGGATCAATCAACTGTATGTGAATGGTGAAATATTAGAATTCATAGATTTGACATAGAAATATTATTGGATAAAGCATTAACATACTTGTCTCAGAGGTCCTGCAGTGACAGGGGCCATGGGAGAGTTTGAAGCTCGAAGGTCTTGGGCCTCGCCGGACATTCTGGGCTGCTCCAATCTCCAGCTGGATGTTGCCTCATCCTTGGCTGTACTGTGGGCCATGCTACACTCGCAACCAGGCTCATCTACTCTGCTGTGTTGGCCGTGCGATCCTTCCTGGATCCCTCGACCCTGATGGACTAACCTGGTTGTGGCATTTGGTGCGCGCTTCCAGCTTCTAAGGCCTCCTGGCTTTGACCGGGCCCACATCGCTCTGCGCTGCAGCTGGTCCCCACTTGCAGGCCAAGACCAGCCCAGGAATCCTGCATTTGCCGCTGCACCTCTGGGACATGGTCCTGCTGGTTGCGCAGGCTGGCCCCTTCTATAGTGTTGGTGGCTGCAACATGGGCCATGTTGAATTGCTGGGATAGCTGCAGTGCCCATCCTGTCTCCATGCTGCTGGTCGGCCTTGGGCCTCGAACCTCACTCCTTTTGCCCACTATGGTCAGCTGCAACACCTACCAGAGCCCACCCTCCCAACACTGTGCTTGGTGGACTGCCTTTTGAGCAGTAATGCTATCTCCCCATTGCCCATGCCAAACCAGCCCTGCGCCTATGTTTCTTCGCTGAGGGGCCCATTAGAGGCATGGTGCGTGGCAATCACATGCAGCATAAGCTGCATTTTGAGCAGCCTGGGATGTCGGACAGATGAGAGACCATTTCGGAGATGGAGGTGGGGGCCGCTGGTGGCTCAGACTCTGAACAGCAGACTGGCACTGATGCCACCATGGTGGAGCTCCACGCGGGCTTCCACTCCATTGGTTTCAACAATTTCACCAGCCACCTCACCACATAGGGGAATGATTGGACCTATATGACACTTGTCTTGTTGGGGGCGGAAGGGCACATATCGTGCCTGGAAGACAAAGCTGCGATGACCGCTAAATGGCTTGAGAAACTAGTACACCTACTGAGAACAGTGGCCATCAAAAATGTGAACCTGGAAGCCCGCGGTCGCTGCAACAATGGCGGTATTCTGGGCATTGCAAAATCCACCGACACAGGTCGCCTCGCCTGTTTGTAGAACTCCTACTTGCTGAGCTTGTTGATCGCCAAAACTTCACCAAGTTAGTCGTGGAGCGAGCCCACAGGTCACTTGGCCATTGTCCCTCTCCAGGCACTCTGCCGCGTCCCATAATTGATAGGCTTCTAAATTTTAGAGATCGAGAAAGTGCGTTGAGTCTGGCAATTGAAAATGGCCCGTTGCAATACCAACGTTACACGATCTCTCTATTTCAGTGGCGATACAGAAGAGGCATTGGAAATTCACTGATGCCAAGACTTAGCTGAGGAAACTGGGGCTATTATTTGGGATGCTCTACCCAGCCTGGCTTTGAGTCGACATTCATGGAAAGCCCTGATTCTTCAAAACCCAGGCTGAGGCTCTTGCTTTGTGTAAACAGCATGCCAAGGAAAAGACTCCCCCTTGTTCAACATGGCTGAACCCACCCCTCTCGGACATTCATGCCACGGGCAGTAATGACCTCTTCACTTTGGATTGATGCCTCTGTTTGGACATGAACCTTGGCTCCGTGCTCCCTGAGTCTCCCCCGGGTACTTTACACAAAACACTCTGACTCTGTCTGCATGTCGACACCCCAGATTGCATATCCTCTGATAATAACTACTGAACAATCACTACATTCCCCTTGTCCAGACCATTCGGCAGCTGGGACCTATTTGCCGCAGCGCTGCTTCCCCAGGAGGTGTACACTACCCTGGAGACTTTGAGGGTTCTTTGTTTTCTTCAGGCGTTGATAGGAGGATTCGCTGGGCTTGTTGTTGCCCAGTGTGGGTAGTGGTTCGATTGTTGGACTGTTTGTTCTGGTATGTTTGCATTCTTTCACAGTAGAGATCACTGTTTACGTGTAGTGTTGATATGTCATAAATACACTGTTGGGTGGTGATGAAAAGTAATACTGGGAGGTCAGTGGCAGAATTCTTTCTCCTTTGGAACATTAGTCGACTTAACAACCCTTGTAAGGGATAAGACATCTTGCAGTATCTGAGCAGACATGGTACCCAGATCGCCTTCCTACAGGAGATGCACCTCCCCTTCTGGACTTCCAAACTTTTACTTCCTCATGGGGCCCCCACATATATTTCTAGAGCTATAATACCTACTTAGATGAGGTCAGCACTTTGATACATAAAAGCTTCCCCTTCAATCCCTATGCTAGCTTTCTGGATGCAGATGGCCATTATGTCTTAGTGGCAAGGTCCCTGGCAGGGCAGCGGATACTACTGCTTAATGTGTATGCCCCAAATATTGCTCACAAGATTTCTTTCAAACACACCTATCCCTGACTGGGCACATAGACGCCGACCACATCATAATGGGTGGCGATTTCAATATGCTACTTGACCTGTTGCTGGATACCATCACTGCATCACCCACTGGTAAGCTGTGCTTGTTGCGGGTCCTCCGTGATATTTGTGATACTTTTTTCTCCAAGATTCCTGGCATCTACACCATGCATCCACCCCAGCATACAGATTCTATTCCGCACCCCATGAGACATTACTGGCTAATCTCCAACACGCTTGCTCCATGTGTGTCAGGAATCCCCAAGGTGCCTCCTGCGTTATCTGTCAGCATCCCCAGGGATTAGGGTTAAAGCATATCTCGGTTCTTGGTTAAACCTTTATGTTTCTAAGTAAACATATTGTGCTGTGTTACACAATTGGTTTTATCAATGCTTGTTTTACCAATGCTTGTTTGCTAATGTGAGCAGGTGTAGACATGTGCTTCCAATTGGGTGTGGTGTAGACATGTGCTTCTAATTGGGTATGGTGACTCATCCACATATGGAAACTCAACTGCTTTCCTGATTGGCTATAAATAGCAGAGTGAAGCATGCCTCCCTGCTTGGCTTTGGTTTGCTTCCTGATCTCAGCATCTGATTTGGCAGTCCAGCCCCTGCTGTCATCCTCGTATTCAGGACTTTTGAGGCAATTCTTTTCTTCATTCCTGTACCAGCTGACACCAGGCATTCCTCTAGCACTGCAAGACTGCAGCTAAGTGACTAGTATTCTTCAGGGAGTTTGTTCTTTGAGCGCTGCGCTTTCCTAGAACAGCTGGTGTATTTCAGACCTTGTGTTTTGGCAGAGTGCTTATCTTGAAGAGACAAATGCATTTCTGAACATTATTCATTATTATTGTAGTTACTTGCCTAAATGTGCTTCAGGAAATCTGCTTGAGCTCAAGTACTACAAAAAGTGACAGTGCAATTTTAAAAGAGCATTTACGTGACTTTTCTTACTCTAATAGCATAACTCTTGGATTTAAATTGTGTCATTCATGCCTATGTTTCAGGTTTGAGGAATTTGCTTTTGAAGGGTCTTTCACACACACAGTGAAACCAAATTAAACTGTGCCACCCTAACTGTTTAAACCCAGAGTGGACATTTATATTTCTTGGATTGTTTTTATTTCCTTTAGTTTAACCCTATGCATGCGGGAAAGTTATATGTAATATAATTAATGCCCTTGTTTGTCTTTCTTGTGCATGATAAGTGCAACAGCAGTTCTAATTGTAGTCTGCAACAGTGAATCTCTGTGAAGCCAGCCCTAGTGTTGCAGTACTTATTGTTATGGTACTCAGTTTGGTTTTTTGGTAATGCAGTGTTAGTCATTGTGCCAACAGTTATTATTATCCAAGAAAAGTGCTGGAGTATCCCGGTGTTCTTCTACCGCTCCCGTGCCCATATCAGAAAGAGAGCTTCAGTTTCAAGGAAGTTGAGTGAACTAACTCTGCTATCACTCTGTCAGCAACAACCTGCCCCCTGAAGATACAGGGTGCCTTGCTGGACCGGCAGGACATGGCAGTGTTTTTTCTCTTTCTCTTATTATCTCTTATTTGGGAGGCAATGCAGCTAATTGGTCTATTCAGCTGGTGGAGCGCAATGGCCCTATACTGTATGATTTCAACCGGTTCAAGGACACCTTGCGGAAACTGTTCGCAAAAACACCTCTTCATGCAAGCCAGTGACAATGAGTTGCTAAATTTGCGCCAGGGAAACAAGGACCTACTGTCCTATATCACCTCTTTCAATCGGTTGGTGGCAGAGACTGAGTGGCCCGAGGAGAAGAGGACCTCCCTCTTCTATCGTGGCCCGAGGGACGATTTCAGGGATGTTCTAGCCCAAATTGTGGAACCTCCTACGGAGTGTTCCGAGTTCATTGAACTGGTGGTACAATTGGATCACTGCTTGAGTGAACGTAAGGGAGAAAAATTCCAGGGTGACACACCCTTAGTGGTGCTCAAAACTGAGAAAAAGGAGTCCACCATTCCCACTCATGATACACCTGAGCCCATGCAAATTGGCAGTGTGCGGGGCCCACTATCTAAGGAAGAGAAAGAACGTGGGAAAAACTTGAAACTGTGTTTAGAGTGCGGTAAGGCAGGGCATTTTGCTCAGGAATGTCCTAACAAGCCTACTGCTCCAAAGAAAGCCATCGGAGCGGTAACAGGGCCTGTATTTTCTCTTCCTGACTAGGTGGGAAACTAACTGGCTCGATAACTTCTGAGACCATTTTATCGAGCGCTTCTTTCAATATGGTCTCACATCTTCTGGCTAATACCACCAGTCAAGTACCTCGACATCTAACTCTTATTGTGATGTTAGTGTTGTCCCCTCAGGTTCGTAAGGTCATTGCCATACTACTTGACTCTGGGGCTACGGGAAACTCTTTAGACTTGGGTTTGGCTCAAACCCTAAATATTACGACTGTTAGACAAGACGTCCCTGAACCAGTCAGAGCTGTGGATGACTCCGAATTGTCCTCCGGGCTTATCGTTTATCAAACAACACCCTTGTCCATGCTTTGTGCAAACAACCATACAGAACAAATTCTATTTGACCTCATAGATACCCCAGTATTTGGAGCCATTTTGGGGATACCCTGGCTTCAGTTCCACAATCCGAAAATTGACTGGGCAGCAAGTACAGTGACATTAGACTCCAAACATTGCTGGCACTCCTGTTACTAAGACAAACCATTACTAGTGACACCCTTGCATTGTAGGTCCACATATAGTACCGCTATCAAGCCAGACGACACACTGGCCATTCCTCCACTGTATAAAGACTTCCATGATATCTTTAGTGAACAGAAGGCCACCCACCTGCCGCCACATTGGTCATAAGGTTGCCGTATAGACTTGATTCCAGGGTCAACGCTACCATCTAGTAGGGTGTATACTCTTACGGAGCCTGAGAATCGATACCTGCGAGACTACATGGATGATCTATTGGCTAAGGGTTTCATTCGTCATTCAACGTCACCAGTATCGTCGTCTTTGTTCTTCGTGCCCAAGAAGAATCACGAGCTGCGCGCCTGTATGGATTATCGCGCAGTGAACAAAGTGACCATAAAAAATCGGTATCCACTTCCGTGGATCCCAGTACTTTTAGATCAGGTACATCAGTCGACCATTTATACTAAACTCGACCTCCGGGGCGCCTACCACTTGATCTGAGTGATGAAGGGGGATGAGTGGAAGACGGCGCTCTGAACTAAATTCGGACTATTCAAGTACACAGTGATGCCTTTCGAGTTGTGTAATGCTCCTGCGCCGTTTCAATTTTTCATCAATGAAGTGCTGCAGGAGTTTCTGAATATCTATGTAGTGGTATACATAGACAACATTTTGATCTATTCGTCTTCCACTGAGAAACATATAGGGCATGTAAGATCGGTTTTACAATGGCTTCGTGAGCATCATCTCTTCCCCAAGCTGGAAAAATGTGTTTTTCACGCTACAACTGTAGAATTCCTAGGATATGTGTGATCACTCCTGATGGAATTTCCATGGATAGGTCCAAGGTACAGGCCATCCTGGATTGTGTAGCCCCAAGATCCATCAAGGAAGTGCAACAGCTTTTGGGCTTAGCAAATTTTTATCGCAGATTTATACCCCACTTTTCTACTGTGGTATCTCCCATAACTCGTCTCCTACGAAAGGGGGTTAAGTTCCTCTGGTTTGCAGAAGCTGAGAAAGCCTTCCAACATCTCAAAAACACATTCACTAAAGCACCCATTCTCCATCATCCCGATCCGGCTCAGCCATTTTTCGTGGAAGCAGACGCTTCCCAAATGGCAGTGGGTGGTGTCTGGTGCCAATGAGATCCGGAGTCTGGGCATTTCCATCCAGTAGCTTACTTCTCAAAGAAATTGCTACCCGCAGAGCAAAATTACACAGTGGCGGAGTGGGAACTTCTGGCCATCAAGCTTGCCTTCCAGGAATGGCGTCACCACCAACTAGGAGCTAGACACACCGCAACTATTTACACAGATCACCGTAATTTACAGTTTTTTCAAGCAACCAAGGCCCTGACACCTCGTCAATTATGCTGGCACGATTCTTTAATGAGTTTGACTTCGTAATCACCTATAGGCCCGGTACTACACAACAAAAGGCAGACACGTTGTCTAGGATGGGTTTCTCCTCTGATGTGGCGCTAGAACAGGTCAGAAGCATTATACCCCCAGAACAAATCGTGGCTGTGTGCACCTCCCAAGAGTTCCTTGAGAGAATTCGGGTAGCCCAACACAAGGTTCCCTGTTCAACTGATGTGTATGAATATGAGGGTTTACTAAACCATGCTGATTAGTTATAAGTCCCTACCAAAGAATTACGGGATATAGTGTTACATTGGGGACATGATTCTGTCCTCGCAGGTCACCCGGTGAGAAAAAGATGTTAGAACCCTGTCAAAGACGGTTTTGGTGGCCCACACTTGTGCAGGATGTCAGAAGCTACGTCCAGACTTGTTCCACCTGTGTTCGGGCTAAAACCCCACAAACTCCAGCCACAGGATTGTTACTTCCCATGCCAATTCCGGTGGCCCCATGGCATACCATAAGTATGGATTTTAGTTCTGATATCCCAGCTTCCAATGGACACACTGTCATATGGGTGGTTGTAGATTACCTAACTAAAATGGCTCATTTTGTTCCATTAAAATGCCTCCCTACGGCTTCCAAGCTCTCTGATTTGTTTGTCCAACACATTGTACGGCTTCATGGGTTGCCCACCACAATTGTTTCCGATCATGCCCCCCAATTTATATCACGGTTTTGGCGTAGCTTCTGTTCCCCTGTTGGTATGGACGTCCGCTTGTCCTCTGCATATTATCCACAAACAGATGGCGTACTGTACAATATACGCATTAGCTTGTCTGGCTTGGGAACTAAACGGAACGTGCCAACCAATTGCTGGAGCAAATCCTCAGATGTTACATTGACACATAGGGGGTCATTACAACCCTTGTGGACGGTGTTAAAGCTGCGGTAATACCGCAAACAGGCCGGCGGAAAAAAAAAGGGAATTATGACCGTGGCGGAAACCGCCAACATAGACAGCCACTTTAACACTCCGACCGCCGCGGCGGTACAGACAAGCAGCGCGGCGGTCACCACCAACAGACAGGTGGAAGACAAAGTACCACCCACAGTATTACAGCAGGCCAATCCACCACCTTTTCCGGGGCGGATTCACCGTGGATAAAAACAAGGCGGAAACCGCTTTTGCAATGGGAAAACGCTCACCTTAACACACTCCATGAGAAAGGAGGGCACCATGGAGCCGGAACTCCAAATACTCCCTGCGCTTGTCTTCCTGCTCCTCTACGAACACCAGCAACGGCGGCGCCGAAGACAACGGTGAGTACTGCACCTACGACATAGGGGAGGGGGGAGGCAAAAGTCACGGGGACACACACGCAACACCCCCACCCTCAACCCGACCCTCGCACACTACAACACACACACCAATGCATTTCCAAACATCACAGTAACAACCCCTAACCCCCCGGAAGAATGCAAAGACAAAACCAAATTACTTGAACCATTGTAATGCATCCAAATACAGTAAGCTCATATATACAGAAATATATACACATTCCAAATATATACCTCACGATTAGTAGTGCTGGTATGCACAATTCAATGTCCGTGGACCACTGGGCCCACAATGCATGGGCGAAGCCCACACTAGATACCTGTCCACAAACGGAGAGAACACTGCAGGGGCATCAGATAGAAATACAACAGGCACCTCAGGGGGAAGGGAAGGGGGGGCACCTCAGCCGGATTACAGCACCACGCCAGATCCACGACGGGGCTCCATGCCCATTGATGTATCCTGGGGAGTGCAAAGCCACAGTCTCTCAACTCGATAACAGTGGGTGGGTTGCCCACTGTACCATCCTGGGGAGTGCAAAGCCACAGTCTCTCAAGTCTCTACAGTGGGTGTGTTGCCCACTGTACCATCCTGGGGAGTGCAAAGCCACAGTCTCTCAAGTCTCTACAGTGGGTGGGTTGCCCACTGTACCATCCTGGGGAGTGTAAAGCCACAGTCTCTCAACTCGATAACAGTGGGTGGCTTGCCCACTGTTCAATCATGGGGAGTGCAAAGCCACAGTCTCTTAAGTCTCTACAGTGGGTGGGTTGCCCACTGTACCATCCTGGGGAGTGCAAAGCCACAGTCTCTCAAGTGGATAACAGTCTCCACTGGTTCTGGAGGGGGACTGCTGCCCAGAGTGCTTCATCCTGTGAAGGATTCAGGTAGTGGATGCAATTCTCCATTGGTTCTGGAGGGGGATTGGTGCCCAGAGTGCTTCATCCTTTGAAGGATTCAGGTAGTGGATGCAGTTCTCCACTGGTTCTGGAGGGGGACTGGTGCCCAGAGTGCTTCATCCTGTGAAGGATTCAGGTAGTGGATGCAGTTCTCCACTGGTTCTGGAGGGGGACTGGTGCCCAGAGTGCATCACGCTCCCCGTGACGGTCCCAGTTCCGTCACTGTCCCAGCTGCACATGGGCTAACGATGCTTGAGCTGGCGGTCTTTGCCCTGTTCAGTGCTGCTTGACTTTGCAGTTTCTGACCTGTTCAGCGGTGCTTGCCATGGCGGCCTTTGCCCTGTTCAGCGGTGCTTGACTTTGCAGTTTCTGACCTGTTCAGCGGTGCTTGCCATGGCGGTCTTTGCCCTGTTCAGCGGTGCTTTGCCATGGCGGTCTTTGCCCTGTTCAGCGGTGCTTGACTTTGCAGTTTCTGACCTGTTCAGCGGTGCTTGCCATGGCGGTCTTTGCCCTGTTCAGCGGTGCTTGACTTTGCAGTTTCTGACCTGTGCAGCGGTGTGTGGCATGACGGTCCCTCAGTGCCCAGCGGGGCTGTGGCTGCCGGGGCCCTCCAGGGCACTGACGCTGGCGGTGGTCTCCGGACCAGTGACGATAGTGCTGCCCTCCTGGGCACTGACTCTGACGGTGGTCTCCGGACCATTGACGATAGTGCTGCCCTCCAGGGCACGGACTCTGGCGGTGGTCTCCGGACCAGTGACGATAGTGCTGCCCTCCTGGGCACTGACTGTGGCGGTGGTCTCCGGACCAGTGACGATAGTGCTGCCCTCCTGGGCACTGCCTCTGGCGGTGGTCTCCGGACCAGTGACGATAGTGCTGCCCTCCTGGGCACTGACTCTGGCGGTGGTCTCCGGACCAGTGACGATGGGGCTGGCGGTGGCGTCCTGGCCAGCGGGGAGGATGGCGGCCTTCTCCGCCGAGCTGCTCTTACCAGACTTTGGAGACTTCTTCTTTCCCTTCATCACCTTGGGAGGAGTCACAGCTGACTCGGCACTCCCCCCAGGACCCTTGTGAGCGGCTTTGCCGGCAGGAGTCTTCACCCTCTCCCGTCGGGCACTGTCCAACTTCTGGTGCTTTACAGGGGGTGGACTGGCAGTGCTTTGGCTCTGTGTCACACTGGATGCCCTGGTGCCCGGTGCACTCCACATACCTCTAACACGCACCACTGGAACCGGACTTATTTTGGCTGAGGTGCTAGTACGGGACCTATGAATTGGAGGGGATGGTGGTGGGAAAGAGGTCAAGGTTGCTCAGGAAAAGTTTCTGACGAACACTGGGACGGGTAGCTGGAGGGGGTCTGGGAGTGGAGGAAGAGGAGGTGGTTGTAGGAGGTGTAACTTTAGATGATTTGGGTGCAGGTGCATGTTCTGGAGGCTGTCGTGAGGTGGATGGATGTTGGGTGTGTGGGTGCCCGTGTTTGTGTACTTTGGGAGGGGGCGTCACAGACACACTGGGAGAGGACACAGGGGACGTGTAAATGGTAGTGGGGTGGTGAGTGCAGGTGAGCGGGGTGTGGTGCTGGGTGTTCTGGTGCGAGTCCTAATGGCTGTAGATGTAGTGCATGCAGGTGAGAGTGTAGACAACACTGGGAGGGAGGAGGGAGATGACGAGGAGGGGGACACAGTGGAGGCAGTGGATGTTGCTGTGTCTGTATGTGGGTGATGCTTGTGTGAGTGCCTGTGGGATGTGTGGTGCCTATGTTTGCCAGAGCCACTTTTGTGTGTTGAGGTGTGTGCATGCTGGTCTGATGGTGTGCTTGGGATAGGCTGGGGTACAGGGGATTGGGTCTGGCTTGAGAAAGTTCGAGGGGGAGGCTATACAAAGGGACAATGGCTGTCATCAGTGCTGAGGCCAGAGATTGCAGGGTTCGATGAAGGGCAGCCTGACCAGAATGAATGCCCACCCAGGAATGCATTACTGTGTTGCAACTCCCTTTCTACACCCTGGATGGCATTCACAATGGTAGACTGCCCAACAGTGAGAGACCTGAGGAGGTCAATGGCCTCCTCACTGAGGGCAGCAGGGGTGACCGGGACAGGGGATGAGGTGCCGGGGGCGAAGGTGATGCCCACCCTCCTGGGTGAGCAGGCACGGAGCGAAGGCTGAGGGGCGGCTGGGAGGGCGGTGCTGGTAGGGGGGGTGGCGGCTGTACCTGTAGAAGTGGGGGCACAGATGGTGCCGCCACCACAAGTGAGCTCCCACTGGTGTATTCGGAGTCCGTGGTGTGGCCCTCCATGGCCATGTGGGATGCAGCTGCCTCGTGCTCCGGTGCCACTGTACCTCCGCCTGATGATGCTGATGCACAAAAGAACAGGGAGAGCACAAAAAGGGGTGGGGAAACAGAAGAAAGTCAGGTTGAGTGCATGGCTTACCGCTACCATTGGTGGATAATACAGACACAGCAGCCCCTTGCACTACGCCGTGCTCTTGGCCTCTACAGATGCAGTTCCTAGGATATGGCCTACATGGCTATGAGTGTCATCTGTCCACATAGATGACACAGGGGCATGTATACCTGTACTTGGCACTCTACAGAGGTGGGGTGGAGTGGCACATGACCTGCATTCTGGAGGGGCCTAGCCTACGGAACTCGCCCTGGCCTAGGGAAACCCACAGCCCTCCTCCCCCACCCAGACCCCTCCACTGCGCGCAAATTCATCAGAATGTGAGTGTACTCACCCCCTTGTGTCTGCTGTGATGCCCTCACGCGCCCATCCAACTCAGGGTAGGCCACCGCCAGGATCCGGAACATCAGGGTGGTCATGGTGCGACGGGCACCCCTCCCACGTTGGGAGGCCATCCCCAGCTGAGCCTCTGCCGTCTTCTTGCTCCAGCGGCGAATGTCCTCCCATCTTTTACGGCAGTGGGTGCTCTGTCTCTGGTGGACCCCCAGGGTCCGGACTTCCTTGGCGATGGCACGCCAAATCTCCTTCTTCTGGTGGGCGCTGACCTACATGACATGTACAGAGGAAGAAGAGAAGTCATTAGCAACAGCACCGTCGAAGTGAGTGGCCCCCATCCCTGCCCTTGTCATGTGGCGCATGCATTCACACTCCTTCATGCTCGCTTAACTCTGCCCCCTTCCTACTTACATCCAGCCCTCTCCACCCAGGCATAGCCCATACAACTTGCACCCTATGTACTCACCTGTTGGTCTGGAGGACCGTAGAGTAGCGTGTACCGGGGGAGGACCCTGTCCACGAGCTTCTCCAACTCCTGTGCAGTGAAGGCAGGGGCCCTTTCCCCAGACGCATGTGCCATTGTCTCTTCCAGACCGAGGTCACAGCAACACTTGCAGTGTAGGTCCTCTCCTGTCGAAGATCAGGTATCGAGTGATTGAACAGATAGAAAATGGCGGTCACGTACGCGGTGGTGACGTCCGCGGCGGTGCGTATCATCACCGCTGGCGCACTTCGTCATTGGCTCCTGGGACCCATAGGTTCCAATGTTAACCAATGCAGCATTGCGCCGCGGTCTTCGACCGCCTACCGCGACGGTGTACAACGCCAGCGCAGTTACCTCACATCCAATTGTCCCTCTTTAGAGGTCAGGCAGCTGCCATTTCAGGGGCCCACATGGCTTCATTTACAACTGCGTCACACATACCTAGGCCTGGACTCAAAACACTTACAGACAACTTTTTGGATTATGTTTCGTGTACTGTGTAGCTGTGGGTACATACCTCTGAGTTGCTTGACTCTGTGGTCGCTGTTGTCCTTCCTAGGCACCGTCAGCTGGGACATGTGAGGAGGTGGCGGAATCCTCCGGTGTACCGACCGCTGGTGGACCTGTTGACAATGGAGGAGCGACATTTAATCATTACCTACAGGTTTGACCGTGCCACAATCCAGGAACTGTGTACCCAGTTGGAGCCAGATCTGATATCACCAATCCGCCATCCCACAGGAATCGCCCCTCAAGTGCAGGTGCTGTCAGTACTCCATTTCCTTGCAAGTGGGTCATTTCAAACAACAGTGGCCATGGCATCAGGGATGTCCCAGCCTATGTTTTCCAACGTGTTGTCCGGAGTGTTGTCTGCCCTGCTGAAACACGTGAGGAGCTACATCGTTTTCCCTCAGGTGGAGGATTTGGCTACAGTTAAAGGTGACTTCTATGCCCTGGGACATATCCCTATCATCATAGGTGCCATTGATGGGACCCATGTGGCTTTGGTCCCCCCTCACAGGAGTGAACAGGTGTACAGGAACCGGAAGAGTTATCATTCCATGAATGTACAGATGGTATGTTTGGCAGACCAGTACATCTCGCAGGTAAATGCTATGTTCCCTGGCTTAGTGCATGGCGCCTACATCCTGCGGAATAGCAGCATCCCTTATGTGATGGGTCAACTCCAGAGGCACCGTGTGTGGCTATTAGGGGACTCTGGTTACCCCAACCTGTCATGGCTATTGACCCCAGTGAGGAATCCCAGGACCAGGGCAGAGGAATGCTACAATGAGGCCCTTGGGCGGACTAGGAGGGTGATCGAACGCACCTTCGGCCTCCTGAAGGCCAGGTTCAGGTGCCTCCATATGACAGGTGGTTCCCTATTCTACTCACCAAAGAAGGTGTGCCAGATCATCATCGCCTGCTCTATGCTTCACAATCTTGCTTTGTGACGCCAGGTGCCTTTTCTGCAGGAGGATGGTCCAGATGTCGGTGTTGTGCCAGCTGTGGAGCCTGTGGACAGTGATGAGGAAGCAGAGGAAGAAGACATTGATAACAGGGACTCTGTCATACAGCAATATTTCCAGTGACACACAGGTGAGAAAATTCTTTTTACTATTACATTTACTTTCACACTTCTACCTCGATCCTGTCTGTCAATTTGAAGCAGTATATGCTAACTGAGTTGTACATTTCCCTTTTGGTTTCACAGGTGTGGTTACCAACGTATGTCATCTGCTTGCATCCTTCATGGGCTTGTGATGTGTCACATAGGTATGTTGACATTACATTTTCGAACGGATTTTGTCATTGTCATAGATAATACACATTTTCATAATCACAGACTGACTCCAGATTGTTTTGTGGTTCAAGGGTGTTTATTGAAGTGCTAATTATTGGAGGTGGTGGCAAAATGGTGATGGGTGATGGTGGAGGAATGTCCATGGCAGAGTCCAGTCTATTAGTCTCACAGGTGCACTGCCCATATGGGCATAGGAAGTGTAGCTGGAACAGTTCCAATCTGGACAGGGTAACAAAGTGGGACAGTGGGATGACAATCAGGGTGGTCTTATTTCCTGGCGGGGGTCTTGCCATCTTGCTCTGTCCTGTTCCTGGATCTCAGGGACCGCTTGCGGGGTGGTTCTCCGTCTGCAGGGGGTGGGGTGCTGGTGTGCTGGTCCTGTTGCGGGGCGTCCTGTCCACTAGCGCCAGCGGAGGTGGTGGGCAGTTCATCGTCCAGGCTAGTGTCAGGGGCCCCTTGGAGTGCCACGGTGTCCCTCATGGTCTTCTGTATGTCCTTCAGCACCCCTACGATGGTGCCCAGGGCGGAGCTGATGGTTCTGAGCTCCTCCCTGAACCCCAAATACAGTTCGTCCTGCATGTGCTGGGTCTCCTGAAACTTGGCCAGGACCGTCGCCATCGTCTCCTGGGAGTGGTTGTATGCTCCCATGATGGAGGAGAGGGCCTCGTGGAGAGTGGGTTTCCTAGGCCTGTCCGCCCCCTGTCGCACAGCAGCCCTCCCAGTTCCCCTGTGTTCCTGTGCCTCTGTCCCCTGGACCGTGTGCCCACTGCCACTGCCCCCAGGTCCCTGTTGTTGTTGGGGTGGTGGGTTATCCTGGGTCCCCTGTAGTGGTGGACACGCAGCTGATTGACGTGTCCTGGGAACTGAGGTATGGGCCCGCTGGGTGGGTGCTGTGCTGGTGTTACCAGAGGGTGGAAGGTCAGTGTTGGGCTGTGCCTGTGCGAGGGGAACCGACTGTCCCGAGGCCCACGATGGTCCGGGCTGGTCATCTTGATCCAGTTGGCCAGAGCTGCTGTCATCACTGTGGGCCTCTTCTGTGGGTGGGGTAGAGATGTCTGGACCCTCCTGTCTGGTGACGTTAGGTAGTGGTCCTGCAGGGGTATAAAAGCATGATTATTGCATCTGTGTGTGTCATGGTGTGCAATGGGTGGGTGAGCGTGTACCCCAGTGCTAGCATTCCTGTGTGGGGGCTTGTGTGATGATGGTTGGGGGGGTGTTATGGGTATGTGCAGTGGGCATGCTTTACTGATGGGTGTCCATGCTTTGTTGTGTCATGCAGGGCTTGGTGTTGGGATGGGTGGTTTGTGTTATTAGTACATTAGTGAGGAGTTGGAGTGATAGGGGAGGGGGTGAGGGTGGGGGGGTGTGATAGCATGCAGGTAGGGTGGGGGATATGATAGTTAAGATTTGACTTACCAGTGTCCATTCCTCCACCGACTCCTCCGAGGCCCTCTGGATGCATAATGGTCAAGACCTGCTCCTCCCATGTTGTTAGTTGTGGGGGAGGAGGTGGGGGTCCGCCGCCAGTCCGCTGAATCGCAATGTTGTGCCTGGAGACCACGGAACGCACCTTCCCCCGTAGGTCGTTCCACCTCTTCCTGATGTCCTCCCGATTTCTTGGGTGCTGTCCCACTGCGTTGACCCTGTCGACGATTCTTCGCCATAGCTCCATCTTCCTAGCTATAGAGGTGTGCTGCACCTGTGATCCAAATAGCTGTGGCTCTACCCATACGATTTCCTCCACCATAACCCTGAGCTCCTCTTCCGAAAACCTGGGGTGTCTTTGGCGTGCCATGGGGTGGTGTAGGTGATGTGTGGGGTGGTGTATGTGGTGATGAGTGTGGTGATGTGTAGTGGTGTGTGGTGTTCTGTGCGTAGATGTTGTGTGGGTGATGGTGTTCTGTGCCTCTGTGTGGTGGGGTTGTCTATTGCTGTGCTCTCTCTGTTGCCTTCGTCTCTATTTTTTGGTCGTAGGGGTTTGTGGGTGATGTGGGTGTGTGTTTTATATTGTGTTGGGTGTGTGGGAGTGGTGTTTGTATGTGTATCAGGTGTGTGTATTTTGAATTGTCCAATGTGGCGGTGTTTTGTAGAAGTGTGTGTATTTTGAGTGCGGCAGTGTGTACCGCCAATGGAATACCACGGTTGAAAGACCGCCGCGTGGATTCGTGTGTCGTAATAGCATGGGCGTGTTTCTGTTGGCGTGACGGTGGAGGATTTGTTTTCGCCAGTTTATCACTGACCTTTGGTGTGGCGGAGTTGTGTGGGTGTCTGAATTTCGGCGGATTCCGAGATGTGGGTCATAATAGCTGTGGCGGATTTCCGCAACCCCGGCGGTGTATTGGCAGTCTTCTGCACGGCGGTAATCGGCTTTTACCGCCGACGTTGTAATGACCCCCATAGTCTACTGAGTGGGATGAGGCTTTACCTCTTGTTGAATTTGTATATAACAGCAGTGTCCACGTGGCTAAAGGAGTATCCCCATCTTACTGTTTGTTTAGTCTGCACCCAAGAATGCTACCTATAACTGGGTCCCAAACATCCACAAGAGTCCCATCAGTACAGAAACACCATAAAGAATTACAGGAGATTTAAAAACAAGTACAACACCATTTAAAACTCTACCAAGCTCCAGTAAAAAAACAAGCAGACAAAAGAAGGAGATCTCCTCCCTCTTATCAGATAGGAGATCAGGTGTGGCTCTCATCAACAAATCTCCATCTTGCAGGAATACAAAAAATTAAATCCCCGATTTCTAGGCCCCCTTCCTATTGCCAAAATCATCAATCCTGTGGTAGTAGAACTGACATTGCCAGATGATTTCAAGGTACACCCTGTGTTTCATGTGTTGTTACTCCATCCCTATTCCCCTGATACCTGCGATGCCCCACCACCTCCCCCGGTAAAAGCACATGGACAATGGGAATTTTAAGTGGCCAAAATTCTTGACTCCAGGCACGTCCGTGGTGTTCTACACTATTTATTGGCTTGGAAAGGCTATGGGCTTGAGGACAATTCCTGGGAACCCTCGTCCACAGTTCATGCTCCACGTCTTTCTAAACAATTCCATTTCCTGCACCTTTCCAAGCCCCGCCCTTTGAGAGGGTCCTTGGTGGGGAGTACTGTCATGAATCCCCAAGGAGCCTTCTGTGTTAACTATCAGCATCCCCAGAGATTAGGTTTAAATCCTATCTCTGTTCTTGGTTAAACCTTCATGTTTCTAAGTAAACATAATGTGCTATGTTACACAATTGGTTTTACCAATGCTTGTTTTACCAATGCTTGTTTGCTAATGTGAGCAGGTGTAGACATGTGCTTCTAATTGGGTGTGGTGTAGACATGTGCTTCTAATTGGGTGAGGTGACTCATTCACGTGTGGAAACTCAACTGCTTTCCTGATTGGCTATAAATAGCAGAGTGAAGCATGCCTCCCTGCTTGGCTTTTTTTTTTATTCCTGATCTCAGCATCTGATTTCGCGGTCCAGCCCCTGCTGTCATCCTCGTATTCAGGACTTTTGAGGGAATTATTTTCTTCGTTCCTATACCAGCTGACGCCAGGCATTCCTCCAGCACTCAGGAAAAGACTGCAACTAAGTGACTAGTATTCTCCACGGAGTTTGTTCTTTGAGCGCTGCGCTTTCCTAGAACATCTGGTGTATTTCAGACCTCGTATTTTGGCAGTGTGCTTATCTTGAAGTGACAAATGCATTTCTGAACATTCCACATTATTATTGTAGTTACTTGCCTAAATGTACTTCAGGAAATCTGCTTGAGCTCAAGTTCTACAAAAAGTGACAGTGCAATTTTAAAAGAGCATTTACGTGACTTTTCTTTCTCTAATAGCATAACTCTTGGATTTAAATTGTGTCATTCATGCCTGTGTTTCAGGTTTGAGGAATTTGCTTTTGAAGGGTTTTTCACACACACAGTGAAACCAAATCAAACTGTGCCACCCTAACTGTTTAAACCCAGAGTGGACATTTGTATTTCTTGGATTGTTTTTGTTCCTTTTAGTTTAACCCTATGCATGCATGAAAGTTATATGTGATATAATTAATGCCCTTGTTTGTCTTTCTTGTGCATGATAAGTGCAGTCTCAGTTCTAATTGTAGTGTGCAACAGTGAATCTCTTTGAAGCTAGCCCTACTGTCGTAGTACTTATTGTTATGGTACTCAGTTTGGATTTTTGGTAATTCAGTGTTAGTAATTGTGCCAACAGTTATTATTATCCAAGAAAAGTGCTGGAGCATCCCTGTGCTCTTCTACCGCTCTCGTGCCCATATCAGAAAGAGAGATTCAGTTTCAAGGAAGCTGAGTGCACTAACTCTACTAACACTCTGTCAACAACCACCTGACCCCCCCCAAGATACAGGGTGCCTGGCTGGACTGGCAAGACATGGCAGTGTTTGTCTCTTTCTCTTCCACTCCCCCTTTCCTTTTGAGACACCTGCCGGAGTTTCTGTGTCCACCAAGAAGTGGCAAGAGGTGTTCCAGGAGGTCAGGGGCATACCATCGCCCCTGCAGACATCCTGTTTTTCAGGTGAGTGGCCCCGTCTCGACAATGTGCACTCTGTTACACACCTTGCACGCACAATTTCAGACCACTGCCCAGTCGGGATGGTCCTGAGTATCTTCTTCAGTGGGGCCTGGAGTACCAAAGGGGTTTCACATGCCCCATTCTACAAGGTGAACTGCACTGCTCCGTAATCCACTTTAAGGCCTACATCCTTAGGCTGTGCATCTCCAAGCACGCTGGTGTACTGTCCAATATACCCAATAGCTTGTCTGGCTTGGGAACTAAATAGTCAAACATTGACTGCACAGCCGGCCATCAATGCCATGGGCTACAACTGCACTGACGTATCATCCTTCTGGCTGGATATCAAGACTTGGCTGAGAGTGATACACACTACCTCGGGAAATATTCTAGAGCTTGGTGCAATGCTGAGGGGGAGCAGCTGGGCTGCACACTGATCAGGTTACTCCGGCCACCTAGAGGCAGTACTTACATCCCAGAGTTACATACAACTGACGGGGCAAGGGTGAGTGACAATAGTGAGTTCCTCACCACATTGCTTTAATACTATGCATACCTGTACGCTTCCCAGCTGACGGGCGACACTGCCGGCCTGGCGGACTATGTCATGGAAATAGCCACAGTCTGGCTCCTGAATGTCCAGAGGCAGTTCTTTAGTTAGCCAATTTCAAGCAAGGAGATAGTACAAGCCATTGACACATTGGATGGGACTAAGGCCACTGACCTACAGGGGCTTACCGTAATCTTCTCTAAAACCTTTAAAGACCTCCTTGCCCCCCCCCCACCTGCTTGCCATGTATGCAGAATCTTTTGACAATGGGTAGTCCCCCCAACATTGCGGTAAGCAATCATGCTTTTAGATTCCTGACAAATGGCCCAGATGTGGGCCAAGAGCTCCCTCAAGGCCCCCTTTGCCATTGCCAGAGGGACCAGGCAAAAGCAAAAAGAACAGATAATGGACACAATGCTGAACAAGTCAAACCTTCACCCCCAGTCACAGATCCGGGTTTAATCCATCATTTTCTTGCTCACCACGCCACCCCAGTTTGGATGCCGCCATTTCTAAATCAATCTCAACCCTGTTATACGTCCATCACTTGTTTTTTTTGTATTTGTCGTCCTAAATGGGACCGATATTCCCAGGCGTGGGTCCCGTGCTCCCCATGCCACTGGAGTCAAAGTATCCTGGCTGATGAGGGGTGACACCCCGAAACCGGTCCCGGGATGCTTACTTCTGGTCCAGGGAAGGCCTGGCCTGGCAGTTTGTGCTGGGCTTTTCCCTCGGGGAGCAGGGTCAAGACTGATTTTCATTTGACTGGGTCCAAACTGGAATAGAATGGGGAGCAAAACAACGATGGATTTAGGCCCAAATCCCTGCAGTGGGGTGAATGTTTGACATTGTTCAGCATTCCGTCCATCTCCCCCTGTCCCCACTGCTATTCATCATCGCCATGGACCCTCTGGTACCACATCTCCAAGAGAAACATATGCACCGTAGCCTGCACTTCAAGTCGGGCCCCTTACTCCTCTCCCTCTATGCAGATGACATTTTATTTGTCTGTCACTGTGCAGATAAGTTACCTCTGATTCTTTGTGAAATTGTTTGGTTTGGTGGCTTCTTGGGCCATTGCATCAGCTAGTCCAAATCTGAGTTATTTTCACTCATTGATGCCAAGGCACCCATTAAGTGCGTGTTTCCCCTGGTTTGGTGTGATTGCCCAGTTAAGTACTTGGGCAATACCCTCCATCGCGATAAAGAGCAGGTAATACAGCTGAACTACAGCCCAGCTGTGGCCCACCTAACCACTCAGGTAGAACATTGGCTCTGTCTTTCCTTTTCTATGGCGGGTCACATCACCATTTTAAAAAGGGTTGTGATCCCTCTATTTTTATACCTCTTTTTAAACATGCTTATACCCCTCAACAACTCTTTTTTGCTACCTTGAAGAACCTCTTACTGAGGCTCATTTGGTCTGGCTGGCAACCCCAGATAGGCTTGGACATCCTAGTACTCCCATATGACTGCAATGGCCTCAGTGTCCCACATTTCCATTTACACTACCTAGCCGCACAATGTCAATTTGCTGCCACTGGTACCACACCGATGCATGCCTTCCATACTCCAAAGCAGAAATAGAACAAGCAGTTCCTACCCCTCTACGCTCTGTACTCCCTGTTAGGCTATCACTGGACGCCATGGATATTCAAACCCTCTCCACCACTAGCTGAGCTTGGAGAAAGCTTATTCAGTTACTGGGGGCGGGCTCCTGGTGCCACTGGTGGAAATCATTGGCTCCCCATAACCCACGAGAAATTGGTACAATGCACACTGACAAAATGCCCTGCACACCTTCGGAGACCCTAGTCTTGGACTGCAACATTTTCTCCCATACAGATGATACAAGGTTTGCAAATGCCACCCACATGGACCACTTCGTTCTGAGAAGTATGAACAGTGCCCTGCAGGCCCAGATTCCCTCCTATCCCTTGGCCCTTGAGGAGTTTCCTTACCTGACATTGGTGATCACTGACAGTGATGGAAAGCGACTGGTTTCCAAAATGTACCACGCTATTGTGGCTCTGTTACCACAGCACGACGGGAAACTTAGAGAGCTCTGGGAGGGCAATCTGGGACGCTCCCTGACTGACAAAATTTGGTCCTTTTGCTGTGCTCAAACACATCTTATCTCGCCCAACCACAGCCATAACCTCAGTCATTACAAATTCCTCCGTGGGGGCCTATGATACCCATAAATTACTTGCACAAATAGACCCCAGCATATCCTCCAGCTACCCTAAATGCCATGTAGATGGGGCAGACTTTGCACACTTGACACGAACATGCTGCCACATTGAGTCTTTTTGGTGTGCCATATTCTCAAATTTTGCTCTCTTTTTCTATTCCCCCATGATCGCTACTAAACTTACACCAGATCTGCAACTGGCCCAGATGGTTCTTGTCTGGGATATTCCTAGAGGAGTCCATAGGTTTACTGCTATTGCACTATTACTAGCCAAACGAGAAATCGCCCTCCATTGGGGAAGCAATACTCGTCAAAAGACACTGCTTGCTAACAAGTCTAACCTATTGTTATACCACTAGTGAGCTCTGTGCTAAGCTACAGTCCCTGACATCCATACCAAAGGACATTTGGCAACCACTGTGAAACTGCTCCATATCACTCTAACCCACATCTTTGGACTGAGGAGCATGGATACAGTGACTAACGCATGACACCTACAATAAAGCACGGTCTCCGGACACACCTGACATGTATTACCCCAATCTGCACTGTGTTGTTACCGCTCACCTGCCCCACTCCTACACCAAGACTCACCCTATAACAGTATCATACTCACTGTCTTCAGTGACCACTATGAAACACTGAAACACTGTAATAATAAACACACCGCGCTGTTGCCCATTCTGTGACTGAAAGTTTGTTTTGTTTTGTATCATGGTAAAATGATAAATAAAAATTAAAAAGAAAACAAGGCAAGTAGAAAAAAAAAAATCCTGCCATCTAAACATGACAGGGATATGCTTGCAATTACGAAACTAAACACAGCAGCGAGTGTCCATCTTGCAAAGGTATTGTAAATAAGCTATTGTTGCATTAAAGTTCAAGCATGGCTGCAACATTTAGAACAAAAGTGTTGGTCATCTTGGAAGGGAAAAACAATGATACACTAGTTATAACAGCATTCCATAATGGTTTCCTGGTTTAGAGAAATTGTTCCACGTGGGATGCAGTACACTGCACCACCCTTAAATGTCTCTATTTATTTTAACATATGCTTTTCACAATCAATATGTCATGCCTAATGTGTTTAGCATAACTTTTCATATTAAACAGTTCAGTCTCATGGCAACAGAAACATGTTTTTCTAGTGAACCAATCAGGCCTGAAGCTGTTATCATCGGCATATCACCAAAATGGATTGAGCCTCATATTGAGCATAAGATTTCAAACAAGGCCACAGATATGCAGTCATAAAATTACACAGTTTACAAAATCACAGTTGGCAAAGCAAAATGCTATCTCTCTAATACAGGGCCCAGGTTTTGCCAGAGGGGGTAATCAGCACTAAAATCCTTGCCTAGTTTAGTAATCTGTGAGATTCCATGGAGCAAAATACCTGTCTGTATGCTTTAATACAGAGTAATAGCAACCTACCCAAAAATGGCTGTTGACATTAATGTATGCTTTCCATAATTAATATATGTTGGACCTGGCCCTCTCTGGAGTGTCACCCCCAAACTTTTTGCCTTCTACCTCCCACTTTTTGCTGAATTTGGTTTTGGTTGCTTTAGAGCGCTGTGCACTTTACCACTGCTAACTGGTGCTAAAGTGTTTGTTCTCACTCCCCCAAAACATAGTTAAATTGGTTTATATCCAAGTGGCATATTTAATATACTTGTAAGTCACTTGTAGAGTGGCATACCATATACACTGTGCCTATACATTAAATACTACTATTGGGCCTGCAGCGCTTTTTGTGCCATCCTCTTAAGTAGCCCCTTAACCTGTCCCAGAACAGCCTTTCCAGAGCATGTGTGCAGTTTAACTGCCATGTCAACTTGGCAAACTAAATATTTTTCCAGGTCCAAACCTTCTTTTTCAGTACATATAAGTCACTCATAAGGTAGGCCCAAGACAGCCCCAAGGGCAGCATGCAGTGTATCTAATAATTTTGACATGTATTTTAAAGTTTTACATGTCCTGGTAGTGAAAAACGTTCACTATTAGAAGGCTATCACCCTCGTAGAATAACATTGGAGTTGCCGTATTACATTTTATAAGTGTAATTTCCGAACAGGAAGAGATAACCAGATTATTATGGCCCTCATTATGACATTGGTGGTAAGTACCGATTATAGGCATGCCAACTGCCGCCAACATACCGCTGCAGCAGCGGATTACCGCTACCCATATTATGACACACATATAGCAATCCGTCACTATACAGCCACACACACACAAGTCCACCAGCCCAAATGTCAGTGACAAACTGGCGGTAGCAAAATTCACACTGTTACGCCAACAGAACTATGTCCACAACATTATGATCCACAAATCACTGCGGCGAAAATTCAATGGCGGTGCACCATTGTCGCTACATACCGCAGCGCTCAAAATACACACACACATACAAAACAACACTCCATTGGACAATTCAAATACAACACACCCAACAGTCATACACACACCACACCCACACCACTATAAAACATACACACACATTACCCACAAGTGCCACAAGAGAGATAGCAAGACCACAGACAAGATCACTGCCAAACACCACCATCACCTATACACCATCCACGCACCTTACATCACACACCCCAACACATCACCCCACACACCCTCACCCACACCACTCACACTACACCCATGGCACCACAATGACACCCCAGGTTCTCAGAGGAGGAGCTGAGGGTCATGGTGGAGGAAATCATCCGGGAAGAGCCACAGCTATTCGGATCATAGGTGCAGCAGGCATCCATTGCTAGGAATATGGAGCTATGGCAGAGAATTGTGGACAGGGTCAACACCGTGGGACAGCACCCAAGAACAAGGGATGACATCAGGAAGAGGTGGAATGACCTACGGGGCAAGGTGCCTTCCATGGCAGCAAGACACCAAATAGCTGTACAGAGAACTGGCGGTGGACCCCCACCTCCTCCCCCACAACTAACATGGGAGGAGCAAGTCTTGGCAATCATGCATCCTGAGGGCCTGGCAGGAGTAGGAGGAGGACTGGACTCTGGTAAGTCAACTCTATACTCCTATTACCCCCCTACCTGCATGCCATCACATACCCCCACCCTTGCCCTCACTCCCATCACTCCACCACCTCATACACACCCCACCATCACAACACACTCATCCCAATACCAAGCCCTGCACGCAACACCAATGCTTGGACACCACTCAAAGACCTGCATGGACACCTATCACTAAAGTATGCATACTAGAGGGAAACAGCAGACCCACCAAATAACTACTCACACAAGGCAAAGCTGCCAGGGCAATGACAACCATAGAGGGCAACACACCCATGCACAAGATGTCACACGCAGAAACAATAACACTGCATTTACATCCCCACAGGTCCCCCAGCCAACGTCACCGGAGAGGGAATGCCAGCAACATCCAGTCCCCCCCATGAAGAGGCCCACAGTGATGACAGCAGCTCTGGACGCCTGGATCTGGATGACCAACCTGGCCCATCAGGGATCTCTGGACAGTCAGTAACTCTGGCACAGTCCCATCCCACCACAGAGCCTCCCCCCTCAGGAAACACCAGCACGGTACCCACCCAGCGGGCCCATACCTCTGTCGCCAGGACACGCCAATGAGCAGTGTGTCCACCACTAAAGGGACCCCAGGCCACCCCACAAACACAGGACGATCAGGGACCTGGTGTCAGTGGCAGTGGGCACACGGTTCAGGGGACAGAGGCACATGACAACAGGAAAGCTGGGAGGGCTGCCATGCGATGGGGGGAGGACAGGCCCAGGGAACTGACTCTCAAGGAGACACTCACCAAGATCCTGGGAGCATACCACCATTCCCAGGAGACGATGGGCCAGATACTGGACAAGATGCTGGAGAACCAGCAGCTGCAGGAGGTACCAGGGAGGACTTGAAGGACATCAACACCACCCTGGCACAGGACCAACAGGCCATCAGCACCCATCCCCCTGCGGAAGGAGAACCACCCCGCAAACAGTCCCTGTGATGCAGGCAGAAGCCAGAGACTATTGCCAAGACCCCCGTCAGGAAATAAGACTCTCCTGATTGTCACCCTTGTGTCCCACTCTGTCACCCTGTCCACCTTGAACTGCCATTGCTCCCCTTCCTATGTCCCCTTGGATGCTGCACCTGTGATACACATAGACTGGACTCTATTCTAGACTTTTCTCCATCATCACCCCAGCCCATTGCACATCCCCTTCTACTTATTAGCACTGAAATAAACACCATTTTTAAAAATGCAAGTATGGAGTCTGTCAAATGATTTAACTATGTATTCGTTTAACAAGCGTTAAACACTGCAATACAACTGTACAGTAATGTATACATAGGAATGGCCTGTAGTTGGCTGCAGTCAACACACCAGGAGAGATAGTGGGGCACAAATATCTGCAAATAGAGATGCCAAAGGGTACAATAAGTGGCCATAGAAGTGCGAAAATCAGCCTGCCAGTGAAAATGTCAAGCACAAAACTGTCAATGAAAAGTAAAGTTACAGTGTCTTACCTGTGTGTCATTGGAAGTATTGTCGTATTATTGCACTTCTGTTGTTCTCATCCTCATTCTCTGCCTCCTCATCTTCACTGTCCACAGCTGCCACACGCCCATCTCCAGACTCATCATCCTGCAGAAAAGGCACCTGGCGACGTAATGCAAGGTTTTGCAACATGCAGCATGCCACGATGATCTGGCAGACCTTCTTGGGTGAGTAGTACAGGGATCCACTTGTTAGATGGAGGCAAAGAAACCTGGCCTTCAGGAGGCCGAATGTCCTCTCTATGATTCTTCTTGTTCACCCATGTGCCTCATTGTAACGTTCCTCTGCCCTTGTCCTGGGATTCCTCACAGGTGTCAGTAGCCATGAGAGTCTGGGGTGACCAGAGTCACCTGCAAATATCGAGGGACAACTGTTAGCCACACACTAACCCTTAGAGCCCACACCATACCCATAGACCAACATCCACTGGGTGGGAACCAGGGCTCACCTATAAGCCACACCTGGTGCCACTGGAGTTAAGCCATCACATATGGGATGCTGCTATTCCTCAGGATAAAGGCATCATGCACAGACCCAGGATACTTTGCATTGACATGGGAGATGTACTGGTCCGCCAAGCACACTATCTGCACATTCATGGAGTGAAAGCTCTTTCGATTTCTGAACACCTGTTCATTTCTCCAGGGCGGGGGACAAATGCAATATGTGTACCATCAATAACCAATAATGTTGGGGATATGTCCCATTGCATAGAAATCATCTTTCACTGTGGCCAAATCCTCCATCTGCGCATGTGTTTTATCAGGGAAGACAACAAGACAACACTCTGGTCAGCACTATTGAGAACATTGGCTGAGACATTCCTGCTGCCAAGCCTACTGTCACTTGGAAGGAGCCAGTGGCCAGGAAGTGGAGCACAGATAGGACTTGCACAACAGGGGGGATCCCGGTGGGCTGAGGGATAGCAGATATCAGGTCAGGCTCCAATTTGGCACACAGCTCTGTGATTGTGGCCCTGTCCAGTCTATAGGTGAGGATAATGTGCCTGTCCTCCATTCTTGCCAAGTCCACCAGGGGCCTGCACACGAGGGGATGTCTCCATCTCCTATTCATCCGCAGTGGTTGCAATCTAGGGGGCAAAATGGTGAGCAGCTGGTCAGTATTCCATATTTCCAAACACTACACTGCATTGCATGTTGTGACTGTAACAGTATATTGTTGGATAGGCCCAAATGGTGCCTATGTGTACTGTGACGCAGTTAGGTGCCTTGGCCTGCCCCCCCCCCCAAAATGGTGTCTGCCTGTCCTGTATGGAGTGACAGGTGGAAATGAGGTAATTCTGCTGACTTTGTACGCCGTTGCGGGAGGCGGTCAAGAACCACCATGCAACTCCTCATTGGATACCACTGGTCCCTATGGGTTACAGTGGCCAATGGTGATGTTCGCCGGTGGTGACGGTACGCACCGGCGCGGACGTGACCGCCATTTTGTATCTGTTCACTCACTTGCTACCTGACCTTCAAGAGGAGAGGATCCACACTGCAAGTGCTGCTGTGACCTGTGTCTGGAACCGACCATGGCTCGTGTCACTGGGGAAAGGGCCCCTGCCTGCACAGCTGCGGAGTTGCAGAGACTGGTGGATGGGGTCCTACCCCAGTACCGAATGCTGTATGGGCCTCCAGACCAACATGTGAGTACACTGTGAGCACGATGCATGGGGCTGAATGCATAGAGTGCTGTATGTGAGGGCCTTGTGTAGGGGGGGGTGGTGGAAGGGCCCTGGGAAGCGTGCTGCATGTATGGTGAGCCATGTCTGTGCATAAGGGGATGTGAGGGCTATGGTGGGCCATGAGTGTAACAGGCCGGACAGTCTGACTGATACCTTTTCCTATCTTCTCTGCAGGTCAGCGCCCATCAAAAAAAGGGTATATGGCGTGCCATCGCCAAGGACGTGCGGACCCAGGGGGTCTACGGCAGGCGGAGCACCCACTGTCAGAAATGGTGGGAGGACCTGAGACTCTGGGCACGGAAGACGGCGGAGGCCCAGCTGGGGATGGCCTCCCAACAAGGAAGGGGTGCCCGTGGAACCCTGACCCCCCTGATAGCCCGCATACTGGCGGTGGCCTATCTGGAACTGGATGGGCACTTGGGGGCATCATAGCAGCCACAAGGGGGTGAGTACAGTGCCCCAATATACTACTTGCCCGTAATGGGGTGGCATCCGGGTGGGGGATGTGGGCCTGTGGATGCCCCTAGGCCAGGCCGAACATTGCTGGGTAGGTCCCATGTTGGGCAGGGTCTGATGTAAACCTCCTCCAACCAAGCTAGTAGGCATCCACTATTGGGCAGAGGTCTGTGGGTCTCAGGTATGCTCCAATTGGCGTTAGGTATCCCTGCCCATGGGCAGGTGACTAGCATTGTGACTGGTAGTGCATTGCCTAGTGCGTAGGGCTGTTCCCTGTGTGTGTGTCGTGCACGCCATCGGTGGTGGTGTTGCAGCCATTGACCAAGTGTATCCTTTGCCTCCCCCCACCCCTTTTTGTTTTGTCACCCTGTCCTTATGTGCATTAGCATCATCTGGTAGAGGAGCAGAGGCATCGGTGACGGGGAAAGCTGACTCCCACAGGGCCCAGGAGGCCTAATCAACCAACAGTGAGGGCACCAGTGGGACGGAGGGCAAGGAGAGCACCACGGTGGAAACTGGAGGGGACAGTTCTGACAGAGATACCTCCTCCGATGGAAGCTCCCTGATGGTGGTGAACACCTCTGTGCCCACCCCAAATACAGGTACAGCCGCCACCCCCGAATCAGCACCGCCCTCCCAGCAGCCCCTCAGCATGTTGCCCGTGCCCGCTCACCGAGGAGGGTGGGCATCTCCTCCGGTCCAGGCACCTCAGGCCCTGCCCCAGTTATCCCTGCTGCCCTGAGTGAGGAGGCTGTTGACCTCCTGCAATCCATCTCTGTTGGGCAGTCAACCATTTTGAATGCCATCCAGGGGCTGACAGCCCATTTGCAACAAACAAATGCATTCCTGGAGGGCATTCACTCTGGCATGGCAGCCCAACAGAGATCAATCCAGGCTCTGGTCTCCTCCCTGATGGCAGCCATTGTCCCTGTTTCTAGCCTCCCCCTCCAACTTCCTCTACCGAATCCCATTCCCCTCAACCCCAATCTATCCCAAGCACACAAGCAGACCAGCATGCTCCCAGGACAACACACAGAAGTTGTTCAGGCAAACACAAGCACAACACATCATGCGACAGGCACTCACACAAACACCATCCAGATGCAAACATACCAACATCCACTGCCTCAATTGTGTTACCCTCCTCCTCATCATCCACCTCCCTCCCAGTAGCGTCTACACTCACACCTGCATGCTCTACATCCTCATCCACTACCTCCATCATCAGCACACCTATCAGTACACACCCCTCACTGGCAGTCACCACCCCCACATCCATGCACATGTCCCCTGTGTCCTCTCCCACTGTATCTGTGCCCCCTCCTCCCAACGTACACAAAAGCAAGCACTCAGACACCCAACAGCCATCCACTTCACAACAGCATCCAGCCCATGCACCTGCACCCAAAATCAGCAGACAGACACCTCCTACAACCACTTCCTCTTCCTCCACTCCCAAACCCTCCTCCCGCCCCAATGTCCCTAAGAAGCTTTTCCTCTCCACCGTTGACCTCTTCCCTACCACTACCACCCCCATCCTTCACGTCGGGCAAGGGTGGTGAGAACCCAGGCGAGCACCTCAGCCACCCAGTCCACGGCCACAGTAGTGTTAACACTACTGCAGGTGGGAGAGGACCCCGGGCACCAGGCAGCCACACTGAAAGGGTGCCTGCACCAGGTGCTTCAAGGAAGGGCAAGGAGGACCACCAGCTGCGACAGGGAAGGGCAAGGAGGCACCACCAGCAGTGTCTAGGAAGGGCAAGGAGGCACCACCAGCAGGGTCTAGGAAGGGCAAGGAGGCACCACCAGCTGCTACAGGGAAGGGCAAGGAGGCAACACCAGCAGCATCTAGGAAGGGCAAGGAGGCACCCCCAATGCTACAGGGAAGGGCAAGGGGCAATCCCCGGCTGCTGACAGGAATTGCAAGGGGCCTGCACCCGCAGGCAGGAAGGACAGGAGGCCTGATGCTGGGACTCATTCGGAGCCCCCACCACCAACCATGGTGGTTCAGCCGTCTGTGGCTGCAGGGGATGGGCTGGAGCCTCCCCCCACCACAGCCAGCACCGACACCAGCACCGCCACTGCCACCACTGAGCAGCCATCAGCTCCTGCAGACAGAGTGTAGTCATGCCTCCATGGGCTGTTGTGCATCCTGGCCCCTGCAAATCCAATGGGTCTGACACCCAGGTGAGAGACTGTGACCTTGCACTCCCCAAGATCTGCATCACAGGGCACAATGCCCCCTCCAGAACCAGTGGAAGAAGCCATCCACTCCCCCCCATCCTTCCCAGGATGAAGCACACTGGGCATAATGCCCACTCGCCCCATCCTTCCCAGGATGAAGCACACTGGGCACAATGCCCCCTCCAGAACCAGTGGAAGAAGCCATCCACTCACCCCATCCTTCCCATGATGAAGCAGACGGGGCACAAAGCCTCCTCCAGAACCAGTGGAAGTAGCCACCCGCTTGAGAGACTGTGGCCTTGCACTCCCCAGGACCAAGCAGTGGGCAAACCACCCACTTGAGAGACTGTGGCCTTGCACTCCCCAGGACATCACACAGGGCATGTAGCCCCTTCCAGGACCAGTGGTGTTGTACCATCTTCTGGCTGAGTTGCCCCCCCACTCCCAGTCCCCCTGAGATGCCTGTGTATTTTCAACCTGATGCCCCTGCAGTGATCTCTCTGTGTTGTTGCCGGAGTGAGGTGGGGCCTTGGCCTATGTGTTGTAGCCCTGTGGCCCACGGACATTGCAGACTGGGCAGTGTCCCAACATTTGTAAATATGTATATACGTTTGTATTTTGATGCACTTATTCATAATATTTTATCGAATTACACTCACTTTCTTCAAATCGTTTTGTCCTTGCATTATTCCTGAGGGGTACGGGGTGAATATGTAATGTTTGTGCATCTGGCTGTGTGTATGGTGTTGGGGCTGGGGATGTTGCATGTGTGGTGTCACTCTCGTTTTCCTTCCCCCTCCCTTGTGTGCTAGGTGGCAGTACTCAACGTGGTCTTCTTCGCGGCCGTTGATGTTCATAATGCAGCAGAAGGTAGACGAGCATCGGAAATATTTGCAGCTCGGGCTCCATGGCGATGTGGTTGTTCCCTGAGTCTCCACCAGTGAGTCCTTTGACTTCTGTGCAGTGTTTCCACCAGGCTTTTGATGTTGTTGGTACTGCCCCGGAAAAGGTGGTGGATAGGTGTGTCATAATAGTGTGGGCGGTACATTGTCTTCCGCCTGGCTGTTGGCGGTTACTGCCGTGGTGCTTGTTGATTCCGCCGTGGCGGTCAGTGTGTTAAAGTGGCTGTCTGAGCGGTTTCCACCGTGGTCATAATTCCATTTTGGTTACCGCCGGCCTGTTGGAGGTATTACCCCCGCTTTATCACCGACCGCATGGGTTCTAATGAGGGCCTATGTTTGTTGTCTTTGGAATAGGGGTGAAAAGCAATATTCACTGGTGAAGTTGGGTTTTTGATCACAATTTTAAAAATGTTACTTATTGAAAGTTGACATTTTCTGTCCTTATTACTTTTGTGCCCAAAGCCTGTCTTGGGTCACATGACTGGGTGTAGCTGACAGACTTTGTAAATTCCATCCAGACAGTCACACAGTAGAGGGACTAGGTGTGCCTGAGTGGGTCAGCTGCTGGCAGGATGGGGGGCAGAGTTGAGAACAGTCCCACTAGCACCTAAATAGCCCGTGCTCTGCCTTCACACAAAGAGCCTAACAATCCTACATTGTCACTTCGTCCAGCTGGGAGGCAGGAAATTCCATGCGCTTCAAAGCCATTGTCTAGAATCTTCTCCCACCTTCCTCCCACTTTTCCCAGGGCACCAGGGTATTAAAGAAGGACCTCAGACTCCAACTCTTCAGTACACATCTGGAGCTGTGGCTACTCTGTCTGTTAGGAATGCTGTGCTGCTACAAGATCTGCCACTCTGCTGGACTGTTGCCCAACTGAACTGCTACCCTGCTGCCCTCTTACCTGGGGGGGAAGAACTGGACCTGCAACTTGATCTTGAGCCCAGGACCCCAGATTGACTCAAAGGGCTAGCCTGTTGGCCTCCTTGTCTGAGCCTCAAAGATGTAAAAGGCTCTCAAACCAGCTCCTGGACCTAGCTGCAGCAAGTTCCTGACCTCCAAATATTGCCTCTGAGGTCCTGGCCCCTTGTTGTGGCTCACAAGCTCTAGCTCTTAAAATCAAGTTTTTCGGCTCTTCATGAACTGGCCTATTCTGACCGCGATTGTGGTGCTTACACCGGAATTCAGTGCAAGGCCCGCCAGCATGTCTCTTTGCACAGCAAGCATCAGTTGCCTCTGGAGGACCACCAAAGCAAAGCACCAGTGTGACTATCCACAATGCCTGGCCTGCACTTCATGCCACACTGACCACGGCCTGCAACGCTCCCCTTGCTACCCGCAACTTTCTCCAATGCAAACTGCACTCTTGGTATAAAACTTCAGATGGTAAACATTCAGCAGTACTAATCTGGGACTGTATCTGACTTTCGCTCCATCTCAGTCAGCCTGAACTTTTGAATTTGACCTTATCCAGTGTGACCAGATAGCAGTGGTTGGCACTTTGTGCTTTTAGGTGACATCTTACACTTTATTCTTTACAAATTCATAACTCCAGTTCTACCAGTTGGATTGTTGTTGTTTTGGTCTTTTTTATTTATTAAATTGTGCTCTATGTTTCTAATCTTGTGTGGGATATGTTGTGTGGTGTTTTCACTGTTTCACTGTTTGAAGTGTTGCACAAATACTTTACACATTGCTTCTAAGTTAAGCCTGACTGCTCTGTCCAAGTTACCAGGGGGTTAACACAGGTTAATTTGGGGTGTGCTTGTGCATTACCCTGACAGGGATTGAGGTAGCTGCTTGACCAGGGCACACCCCCAGTCAACCAATAACCCAGCATTATGCAATATCTCAGACCTACTGCTTTTACAGTAACTTTTTTATTGTAAACAGTCATACCTATAACCCTTATAATTGTCTTACCACCATAACCAACTCAGACCTACTGTGTTGCTTCATAAGCCTTCCAACAAGGCAGCCATCAGGTATAGCATATTCAAATTACAAATACATCTAAAATAAAATGGTCAAAACATTATAAAATACCTACCAATGGAACCTAATTAAGATTATAATATTTGTAAATACTCAAGCCCATGGTTTATTTATTTAGGTCACGAGCGACAAAACCCTTGCCAGCATCTCTGAGATTCCATGTAACAAAATAGGGCCTACCATATATTTTCATTATAAACAGATCACAAATGAGGAATCTGGCATAATGTTTCCCAGTGAACCAGTACGACCTCTGGACTTTATTATTGGCTTGTCATGATAACCAACTCACGCCCATTGGACTGAGCATAAGCTTTCCAGAAGACAACTATCTGGCATACAGTCCTAAAATGTATACCACATTACAGTTGGCAAAGCAAGATACTGTCTTTCCTAAGAGAGCCTATCAAGGGTTATTGCAGCGCATATTTTCTGTCCCCACAGTTTGTTCAGATCGATCACCAACACAAAAACTCTTGATTAATCCATCAAGCTGTGTAAAGCCATGTAACAAAATACCTGCATTCATACTACAGAGTAATAATGATCAATTCTTAAAAGCCTGTTGTCCTTTTTTCACAATAGGTAGGTCAGACCTACTGGGTTTGTTATAACATTTCAGAATAAACGTGTTAAACCTATGAAATCTGCCATGGCTTTTCCAAAAGAACTGATGAAGCCTTTACCCTTCAACATTGGCTTGACACTTTACCCAAGTTCGGGCTATGCAGGTGCACATAAACTGGTTAAAACATGCATGCAGCTATAAAAATACACATATGTAGATAAATACAGCTTTCAAAACAATAAAGAGCCGCTCTTAAAGGGGCCAAACACAAATCAACACAGTGATAACCCGCGGAGTTTGTCATGGTGGGTTGCTAGCACCAAAAACTTTGTCTAGTAACATAATATATGAGCTTGCATGTGACAAAAAACATTTCTATAGCCTGTAATACAATGTGATAACAACCAGTTATGAAAAAAAGACTTACGAGCTTTAGCATATGCTTTCACAAATATTAAGTTAGACTAATTGCCTTTATCACAATGTTTCATAATAAGCACACCAAACCTATGACATCGAACATAATGTGCCCAGTGCATCAAATGAGCATATAACTTGTCACCATGGGAAGCTCAGGCCTACATTTTTGTGTGTAATTTTTTAAACACGACAATCATCAGACCCACAGTCATAAAATTAGAAGAGTATACAAAATACTGTTGTCCAAGCAAAATACTATGGCCCTCATTATGACCCTGGCGGTGAGTGATAAAGTGTGCGGTAATACCACCAACAGGCTGGCGGTAACTGCCGCCAAATTATGACCATGGCAGTGATAACTCCCATAGACAGCCAATGTACCATACACGCCATCCACAAACACACCATTCACACGTCCAGCTACAGACGAAAAATAATTTGCACCTGATACACGGCAGAATAATGCAAGGACAAGAGGAATTCACAAAAGTTAATCTATTAATATCAACAGCTAATAAATTATCAAATTGTCCATGAAACAGATATGTACACATGTCGACAAAGGGACACTGCCCAGGCAAATGTTCAAAGGGCCCACATGGCCAGAGGGCACAGTCTAAGGCCCAACTCGAATCCTGACTTTATCCGGATGGAACTCTGCAGGGGCATCAGTTTGCAAGTGGGCAGGCACCTCAGGGGGATAGGTGGGACCTCAGCCGGATTCGGGAACAAGCCCACTGGTTCTGGAGGGGGCTCCATGCCCATTGCTTAGTCCTGGGGAGGGCAAGGCCACGGTCTCTAAAGTGGGTGACTTGCCCACTGGTTCTGGAGGGGGCTCCATGCCCATTCCTCTGTCCTGGGGAGTGAAAGGCCACAATCTCTGGAGTGGGTGACTTGGCCACGGGTTCGGGAGGGGGCTCCATGCCCATTGCTCTGTCCTGGGGAGTGCAAGGCCACAGTCTCTCAGGTGGGTGACTATCCCACTGGTTCTGGATAGGGCAACATGCTCATTGTTCTGTTCTGGGGAGTGCAAGGCCACAGTCTCTCAGATGGGTGACTTCCCACTGGTTCTGGAGGGGGCCCCACGTACAGCAGCCCCTGGAGGGTGGCCTACATGGCGTCTGCTGGTGGTGATGGCTGCACACTGGTGGCAGATGGAGGTGCCTTCTGGGCAGCCTCTGCAGGTGGTGATGGTTGTACTTCCTCAACTGGCAGTGTGGGCCCCGTGACTGCTGGTGGTGGTGGTGGAGGTGTCACCCTGACAGCCTCTGCTGGAGTAGAGGGCTTCGTCCCCTCCATGACATGGGGTGTGGATTCCTTACCCTTCCTGGCAGGGCTTGATGGCTTCTTCCCCTTCATGGATGGAGGTGCAGGCTCCTTCCCCTTCTTGCCTGGAGGTGCAGGCTCCTTCCCCTTATTGCCTGGAGGTGTGGTATCCTTCCCACCACGAATAGGTGGTGCCTCCACTGTCCCCGTGGACTGTTTGGCTGAGGTGCTGGGCTGGGTCTTTGGGTCCCTGCTCTTACGGGCAGGACGGGGGGAGGAGGAGGGAAGAGGTCAAGTTGGGCAAGGAAAAACTTCTTAGGGATGGTGGGGCAGGACGAGGGAGGAGTGATGGGAGTGGAGGTTGCCGGAGTGGTTGTAGGAGGTGTATGTCTACTGGATTTGGGTGCAGGTGCCTGGGCTGTATGCTGATGCGAGGTGGATGGCTGTTGGGTGTGTGAGTGCCTGTGTTTGTGTCCTTTAGGAGGGGGGGCAGACAGGGTGGGAGAGGACAGAGGGGACGCGTGCATGGATGTTGTGGAGGTGTCTGCTAGTGAGATGTGCGTGCTGCTTGGTGTGGTGAGGCTGGTGGTGGATGTTGATGTAGTGCATGCAGGTGTCAGTGTGGACATGACTGGGAGGGAGGTGGAGGAGGAGAAGGAGGGGAGACAATGGAGGCAGTGGATGTTGCCGTGTCTGCAACTGTATGGTGTTTGTGTGAGTGCTTGTGGGATGAAGTGTGGTGCTTGTGTTTGCATATGACACTCATGGGTGTTGTCTTGTGTGCATTCTCGTCTGTATGTGTGCCTGGGATGGGTTGGGGTTGATGAGAATGGGACTGGGAAGTGGTAGTTGAAGGGGGGATGGTAGAAACAGGGACAATGGTTGCCATCAGAGAGAAGGCCAGAGCCTGAATCGATCCCTGTTGGGCCACTAATTCACCGTGAATGCCCTCAAGGAATGCATTGCATTAGTGAATCTGGGATGCCAGCCCCTGGATGGCATTCACATATGGTTGATTTCCCTACAGAGATGGATCTCAGGAGGTCAATAGCCTCCTTACTCAGGGCAGCCGGGCTCACTGGGGCAGGACCTGAGGTGCCTGGGGCGAAGGAGATGCCCACCCTCCTGGGAGAGTGGGGACGGGCAACTTTCTGAGGGGCTACTGGAAGAGCGGTGCTGGTACAGGGGTGGCGGCTGTACCTGCAGCTGATGTGGTCACAGAGGTGTCTGCCACCACCAGGGAGCTTACATCGGAGGAGGTATCTGAGTCTGTGTTGTCACCTCCTGTCTCTGCCATGGTGCTTCCCTCGCCCTCCGTCCCGCTGGTTCCCTCTGCGTTGGTGGACTCTGCATCCTGGGTCCTGTGGGATGCAGCTCCCTCTCTCATCGGTGCCTCTGCTCCTCCGCTATATAATGCTAATGCACACTAGGACAGGATGACAGAACAAAAAAGGAGGGAGAGAGGCAAAGGAAACACTGGGTCAGGGACTGTACCAACACCACAGTTGGCATACACAGCACCGTCACACACAGGGAACAGGCCTAAGCACTATGCATTGCACTGCCAGTGATATGGCTAGATGCTAATGCAAGATGAGGGCCACACACCGCCAACTCCAGCACTCCTGGGACCCACGATGCAATACCTGAAATGGACTGTTAACAAGCTGGGTTACCTGTATTTGCTATACACCCATTAACCTAGAGATGACCCACGCTGCAATGTCTGGCCTGGCCTTAGGGGCACCCACTAACTTACATCCACCAGCCGGATTGCACCTCACCTGCCAAAATTTGTAATGATACCCACTGTACTCACCCCCTTGTGGCTGCTGTGATTCCCTCAAGCCCCCATCCAGCTCAGGGTAGGCCACCACCAGTATGCAGGTCATCAGGGGGGGTCAGGTTCTGACGGGCACCCCTTCCCCTTTGGGAGGCCATCCCCAGCTGGGCCTCCATGATCTTCCGTGCCCAGCGTCTCAGGTCCTCCCACCGTTTCCGACAATGGGTGCTCCGCCTGCCATAGACCCCCAGGGTCCGCACGTCCTTGGCGATGGCATGCCATATTCCCTTCTTTTGATGGGCGCTGACCTGCAGAGGCAATACAGACAGGAGCACACCATTAAACATACAGTCCAGCCTGTCACACAAATGGCCCACCATACCAGTTTCCATCACCATTGGGAGACACATCACGCAGCGCACAGCATGTACACTACCACAAGACATTTCCCCACCCCCCCCACAAGATGCTTGCACACACATCTCCATGCACCCTTTCCACATGCATCGTGCCCAAAGTGTACTCACCTGTTGGTCTGGAGGCCCACACAGCAATCCGTACTGGGGTAGGACCCCATCCATCAGTCGCTCCAACTCCTCCGAAGTGAAGGCAGGGGCCCTTTCCCCGGTTACACGGGTCATGGTAGGTTCCAGACACAGGTCACAGCAGCACATGCAGTGTAGGTGTTCTCCTGTTGAAGGTCAAGAAACAAATAAGGAATCAGATAGAAAATGGCGGTCACATTCGCGGCAGTGTACACCGTCACCACCTGCGCAGATCCCCATTGGCCACCGTACTCCATAGAGCCCCATATTATCCAATAAGGAATTGCATGGCGGTGCAAGACCGCCTTCTGCCACAACACCCGACGTCGGCGGAATTACCTCACTTCCACCTGTCCCTACATACAGGACAGGCGGTCGCCATTTCAGGGGGGTGGAACAGTCATATCGACATTAACTGTGTCACAGATTAGATTGGGACATACCTCGCCATTAACACTGTCCCATTACATAAGTGCACCAAGTAGATTCCAGTTGTGGTTCCATTGTTCCAATTGTGACAGCCTACTCACTCTTGTGTCCCTTAGATACCTACCGCTGCGGATGAATAGGAGGTGGAGACATACCCCTGTGCACAGGCGCCTTGTGGACTTGGCTACACTGGAGGACAGGCGCATTATCCTCACCTATAGACTAGACAGAGCCACAATCACAGAGCTGTGTGCCCAATTGGAGGCAGACCTGATCTCATCTATCCATCATCCAACTGGTAACCCCCCTCTTGTGCAAGTGCTATCTGTGCCCCATTTCTTGGCAACTGGTTCCTTCCAAGCGACAGTGGGCTTTGCAGTAGGAATGTCATAGCCAATGTTCTCAATCATCCTGGCAAGAGGGTTGTCTGCCCTAGTAAAACACATGTGCAGCTACATTTCTTTCCCCCAGGTGGAAGAATTGGCCACTTTGAAGGCCGGATTCTATGCAATGGGACATATCCCCAATATTATTGGGGCGATTGACAGTACACATATTGCGTTTGTCCCCCCGCCAGAATGAACAGGTATTCAGGAATCGTAAGAGTTTCCACTCACTGAATATGCAGATGGTGTGTGTGGCAGACCAGTACATCTGTCACGTCAAAGTATCATGAGTCGGTTCATGATGCCTTTGTTCTGAGGAATAGCAGCATCCCAAATGTGATGGCCCAACTACAGAGGCACAGGGTGTGGCTAATAGGTGAGCCTTGGTCCCCATCTGCTGTATGTTAGTGTATGCCTTCTTGTGTTAACCCCATAGGATTGTGTGAGGCTAAATGTGCTCCATCAATGCTTGCAGGTGACTCTGCTACCCACACCTATCATGGCTGCTAACCCCTGTGAGGAATGCCAGGACAGGGGCTGAGGAATGTTATAATGAGGCACATGGGCGAACCAGACGGATCATCGAGAGGACCTTCGGCCTCCTGAAGGCCAGGTTCAGGTGCCTCCGTGTGGCAGGTGGATCACTGTGCTACTCACCCGAGAAGGTCTGCCAGACAGTAGTGGCATGCTGCATGTTGCAAAACCTGCCCTTCAGATGCCATGTACCTTTTCTGCAGGAGGAGGGGACTTGAGATGCCCCTGTGGCAGCAGTAGACCCTGATGACAGTGAGGATGAAAAGGATGAGGATGAGGACAACAGAACATCAATTATCCATCAGTACTTCCACTGACACACAGGTGAGACAGTGCAACTGCACATTGCTATGACTATTGGTGTATTCTGTGTGGCTGTAGCATGATGGCATTAACTTCCTTTTTATCTCAACTTACTGTCACCTATGGTTTGTCATTTTACAGATGTTGGTGATATAACAACTGTGTGTTGATGTGAGGACTACAGCCAGCTACAGGTCATTATTTCTATGTTCTCAGAGTGTACAGCTCATTTGCACTAGATGTGACTGTTTCCATAAATACACATTCTCAGTACATAAAATACTAGTAGTCAAGTTGCGTTCGAGGCTGTTTATTTTAGTGCTAACAAATTGAGGGGAAAGTGCAATGGATTGGGGTGATGATGGAGAAAAGTCCACGGTATTGTTCCAGGCTGTTTGTAGCACAGGTGCAGTGTCCAAGGGGCCATAGGAAAGAGAGCAACTGCAGTTCAAAGTGGACAAGATGACTGAGTGGGACACAAGGGAGACAATCAGGAGAGTCTCATTTCCTGGCAGGGGTCTTGGCAAGTGTCTCTGGCTTGGGTCCTGTGGTGGGGCCTCCTACCCACTAGCTGCAGCGGAAGTGGAGGGCTGGTCAATGGACTGGCTAGTGGTAGGGGCCCACTGGTGTGCTGTTGCCTCCCTCATGATGTTGGCCATGTCTGCCAGCACCCCTGCTATGGAGATCAGGGTGGTGTTAATGGCCTGCAAGTCCTCTCTGATCCCCTGATACTGTCCCTCCTGCAGCTGCCTGTTCTCCTGCACGTTGTCAAGGATCTGGCCTATCGTGTCCTGGGAATGTTGGTAGGCTCTCAGGATCTCAGAGAGTGCCTCCTGGAGAGTCAGTTTCCTGGTCCTTTCCTCCCCCGGCACATAGCAGTTCTCCCAGTGTCCCTTATGGCCTGTGCCTCTGTCCTCTGAAAAGTGTGCCCACTGCCACTGACCCAAGGTCCCTGATTGTCTTGGGTATGAAGTGTGGCCTGGGGTCCCTGTACATGTGGGCACACTGCTGATTGACGGGTCCTGAGGTCAGAGGTGAGAGTCGCTGGGTGGGTGCTGTGGTGTTAGATACTGAAGGGGGAGGCTCTGTGGTGGGCTGTGAGTAGCCTTGGGTGACCGGCTGTCCAGTGGTCCCTGATGGGCCAGGTAGGTCATCCAGATCCAGAAGTCCAGAGTTACAGTCATCACTGGGGGCATCTTCTGTTGGGGACTGGATAGTCGTGGCACTTTCTCTCCGCTGACATTGGCTGGGGTACCTGTGGGGATGTAAGTGATGTATTGTGCTTCATGTGTGTGTGACATATTGTACATCCTGGCTTTCCCTCTATCGCTGGTGTTGCCCAGCCACCTTTTGCTTGTGTATGGTGATATATTGTGGGATTGTTAGTTTCCCAATGCTGTGCAGGCTTTGGTGATGGATGTCTATTCAGGACTGGGAGGGCTGTCCATGCATTGGCATAGCATGCAGGGATTGGCAATGGGGTTAATCATCTATGTTGGTACAGTATGTGGGATGGAGTGGAGTGATGGAAGTGAGGGTGAGGGTGTGAGAAGGCATACAGGTATGGGAGGTGATAAGTGGTAATTGTTGATTCACCAGTGTCCAGTCCTCTGGCTACTCCAGTGAATCCCTCAGGATGCAGTATTGCCAAGACTTGCTCCTTCCATGCTGTGAGCTATGAGGGAGGAGCTGGGGGTCCACCGCCAGTCCTCTGTAAGGCGAGCTGGTGCGTTGCTGCTATGGAACGTACATTCCCCCATAAGTAGTTCCACCTCTTCCTGATGTCATCCTTTGTCCTTGGGTGCTGTCCCACGGCATTCACCCTGGTCACGATTCTCCACCATAGCTACATCTTCCTTGCAATGGAGATCTGCTGTACTCTACCCTGACAATTTCCTCCACCATGACCCTTAACTCCTCATCAGTGAAACGGGGGTGCCTTTGTGGGGACATGGGTGTTGTGTGGTGTGTGTGTTGGTTAGAGTGTGTTGCGTAATGTGGTGGGGGGTGTGATGTGGGGTGCGTGAGGGATGTATGGGTGTAAGTGGTGTGTGTCTTGTTGTTGCAGTCTTCTTGGTGTCAGTCTCGTGGCAATGATTTCTAATCGTAAAGGGTTGTGGGTAATGTGGGTGGGTGTTTTATAGTGGTGTAGGTGTGTGGGTGTGGTGTGGGTGTGGTGTGTATGGTTGTCAGGTGTGTGTTTTTCTTCTTGACCAATGTAGTGTTGTTTTATATGTGAGTGTCCATTCTGAGCACGGCGGTATGTACCGCCAATGGTCTACAGCCGTTGAATGTCTGCCGTGGTGATTCGTGGGTCATAATGTGATGGGCGTTAATTTGTTTTTGTAACTGTATGGGTTTTGGGACTGCCACTATTTCACTGACCTTTGGGCTGGCGGATTTGTGTATGTGGCTGTATACTGTTGGATTGCTGTGTGTGTGTCATAAAATGGTGAACGGATATTCGCCACCACGGCGGTATGATGGCGGCCATCACCGTGGCGGTAAGAGGCATTTACTACCAGTCATAATGAGGGCCTATCTCTCCTAAGATGGCCTAACAAAGATTCTCACACATCTATATCAACGGTTTGTCACTGTGTGACCAACACCAAACCCATTACCTACTACATAATCTGTGAGATTTCATGAAAAAAAATTAAGATATGAACTATCACTGTTCGAGTTGGGGAACCCTGCAAGGGCTTTTTTTTAAAAACTATTTCTTTGATGCTGATGGTGCCCCTAGAGAGGAAGGAGAATCAGCAAGCTTTTTGATATGTTATGGGGGACTGCAGGAAGTGCAGCAGCCATGTTTACCATTTATGAAAAGGCTACCGTAAGGCCCCTAGGTCACTGAATTAACGACCCCAGGAGGGATGACCATGTGTTTTTATAGCTTTCTGAGCTGGAGCTGAATGCTCTTCAGCTGTAGTGCTGGAACCCTTGAGGTTTATGCATTGGCTGTATATTTTGGCTTAAAGAATGTTTTAAAAAAATGCTCAATACATTATTTATGGTTGTTGTTAGAAACAGGGTCTCTAGTTGGCAGTGGTTTACATCCTCTCCAATTAGGGACTCTCACCATAGTCAAGGTAAGGGAGTCATGCAGCTAAGATTATCCCTGCTAATCCCCTTGGTAGCTTGGCACGAGCAGTCAGGCTTATCTCAGAGGCAATGTGTAAAGTATTTGTACACACACAGTAACACAGTGCAAAACACCAAAAAAGTACTCCACACCAGTTTAGAAAAACTAGCCAATATTTATCTGAGTAACACAAGACCAAAAAAACAAAAATCCAACATACACAAGTAAAGATATCACTTTTTAAAGGTTGAAATGTCTTAATCCATAGGAATTCATAATTGCATCTTTTTAGCACAAAGTACCTGGGATGCATCAAAAACAAAGACAATGCGGGCCTCAGGGGAGGTGAGGCATCAAAAAGCAAAGCAATGTGTCGGTTCCTTACTGGTAGGGGAGGTGATGTCTCGATTATTTCCTCTCAGGAAAGGCGATGCGTTGATTTCTGAATACGTAGCCCCGGTTCCTTACTGCAGTGTGGAGTCGAAGAGAAATCGACGCTGCGGGGACGATGCATGGAAAATCCAGACGTGCTGTGTGGATTGAGCCATGGTAAAACAGGTGCTGCATTGATTCTGCAGCCGCGAGACAGGCGCTGCATCAATTTTTGTGCTGCGCCGTGTCAGTGCATGTATTCTCTCCTTCAGGTTACCTGATTCCACTTCCAAGGGCCCAGGGACTGGAGTTGGCACTACTTAGCAAATCAGGACTCTCAGCAGAAGAACCCAGGTACTGGCAGATGAACTCATTGATGTCCCTGAGACTTCTTAACAGGAGGCAAGCTCAGTTCAAGCCCTTGGAGAATCTTTGAAAGCAGGATTTAGAAAGCAACGTCCAGTCTTTTCACTCCCAAGACAGAAGCAGCAAGCAGCAGGCCAGCACAGCAAAGCAACAGGCAGAGTGGCAGTCCCTCCTACAGCATCTAGCTCTTCTGCCTGGCAGAATGTCCTCAGTCCGGAAGTGTTCTAACTTGATGGGGTCAGAGGTCCAATGCTTATACCCATTTCTGTCTCTGAAGTAGGCAAAATTCAAGGAGGTGTCTTTGTAGTGCACAAGACTCTGCCTTTCCTGCCCTGGCCCTAGACACACTCCAGGGGGTTGAAGACTGCTTTGTGTAAGGACAAGCACAGTCCTATGCAGGTGCAAGTGTTGGCTCCTCCCATCACTCTAGCTTAGGAAGACCTATCGGGATATGCAGGGAACACCTCAGCTCCCTTTGTGTGACTATCTAGAGTGAATTCACAAAAAGCCCAACTGTCATCCTGACCCAGACATGTATTCCACAGCCAGTCAGAGGCACAGAATAGTTAAGTAAAAAAATGCCCACTGTCTAAAAGTGGCATTTTTATACTTACAATTCAAAAACCAACTTCACAAAAAGATGTATTTTTGAATTGTGAGTTCAGAGACCCCAAACTCCCCATCTCTATCTGCTCCAAATGGGAAATTACACTTAAAAGATATTTCGAGGCAATCCCAATGTTACTCTATAGAAGAGATAGGCCTTCCAATAGTGAAAAACAAATTAGCTGTGTTTCACTATCAGGACATGTAAAACACACCATTACATGTCTGTTAGAAATGGGGTTTCTGGTTGCCTAGGGTATGCACCTCAGCCAGGCAGAACCTACCCACTCTAGTCAGGGCACGGGATTTACACGTCTAAGATAACCCCTGCTCACCCCGTTGGGAGATTGACACGAGCAGTCAGGTCTATCCCAGAGGCAATGTATAAAGCATTTGCACAACACACACAACACACGTGGCGCACTATCCCCACCACAAAGGAAACACAACATCCAGTTATATGAAAATATACTGTATTGTACACAACGCAATTATTAGACCAAACATCACATATCAGTAATATCCTGCTACCTCAGCAGTTGTCAGAACATTACCCATTAGTTACTCTGCAAACTAGAAGTAGTCACAAATAACACACAGGTTACTCAGTTTTTTGCAACATAAGCAGTAGTCAGGAAACATGGTATTACACCAGAGCACTTGTCATAAGAATATCATAAACGCCCATAGTAGGAACATTATAAAACATATGGCAAGTCATAGAAACATATTAGTATGGTATGCCCATAATAGGAACATTTACATACATATATAAAGGCATCAAAAAACAGGAAGGCAATATATAAATTAGCAGAGTCTGTAAGAAGAACTTAGAATATATATATTGTTCCTTTAGGGAGTACCTGGTTTAATGATGAAGGCACCTCCAGTGCCTGGAAGATGAAAAATGGGGCACCCGGTGCTCCTCTGCGCCAAATGGGGGCCTCTGGTATCTTTTGAGGCAGTGGGGGTGGCACGCACCTCCTCTGTGCTATGGACAGGCCCCTCCAGGGGTCACGAGGGGGACTAAAGTCCTCAGGATAGCGTAGGGGGGTGCCACGCACACCCTCCGATTTGTAACGGGCCTCTCCTGGTGCCCGTGATCTCTTGGGGTCCCCCCTGGGCCTGCACTGGCCCTCCATAACGGGGGAGACCACCAAAAATGGCACTGGCCCACAAGGGGCCACAAAGTGAGACCGGCGGCGTGGGGGGGACCTCAAGCGAGGTTCCCGCCTGCGGCCTCCGAGGACAGGCCCTGGGTTTCGTGGGGGCAGAGGAGGCCTCCAGTGAGGCTTCCTTTCCCCCCTGCCCGGCAAAAGGAGAAAACAGGAGCCTGGTGAGGCGAGGGAGCCTCCGATGAGGCCTCTGACCCTGCCACCGACACCAGCAGCACTCTGCGGCCCGTCCGGCCGTCAGAGAGGGCAGGCACCAATGTAGGTGCCTGTCTATGCCCCAGGGGCACTCCACGGAGTGCGCTTCACCTCAGGGACTCGACAGGAGCACACTCGCTCGAATCTCCAGCTATTTTTAGTTTTCTTGTGTCCTGGGGGCACAAAGGACAGCGCGACGCCGGCGCTGAATGACACACAGCCCGGGTCGCGGCAGTGATGCCCCCTCACAGTTGATAAGTGCTTTTTAAGGCACAAAATACAGAATAGGGGTGGCGCTTACAAGCGCTAAAGGAATCCCCGAAGAATCGCTTTCCAATTGCTTAACTTTGTGAAGAAGTGGAGCACTCCTCGTGCTAAAAATGGATGCAGGGGTCAGGGGCCACAGCACCCTGCCCCATGGAGAGGAGATGGCACCAGCAAGGACACCTCCATCAGAGCAGCCTTGAAGACATCTCTCAACCCCCACAACTGCCTGCTGAGGGCAACAAAGAAGACAGCCCTTGCTCTACACATCAGAATCAGTGCCAACAACACCATGGAGCTTTTCAACATCGTTAAGGAATTCTCCAACCCCGCTGCCAGTGAAAACAACATCACACCCTCACAGGAGCTGTGCGACAACCCGGCTCACTTCTTCCACAGCAGGATTGCAACCATATACAGAAAGTTTTTAACCCCAAAGCACACCTATGAACTTCCTCAACACATACACCACCACTATAACTGACACAAACCACACACTGACCACCTGGAACATCCTCTCCACTCAGGACATCACCTCCATCATGAAATCTATCCACTCAGGAGCTCCCACGGACCCATGCATGCATCACATCTTCAACCGTGGAAACCACAGGATCAGCCAGAAACTCACCGCCCTGCTCAACATCTCTTTCTCCACTGCAACATTTCCCGACACCTGGAAACACACGGAAGTCAGACCACAACGCAAAAAACCCTCAGTCGACCCCCAGCAAACCCAAAAACTGCCAGCCAATCTCCCTGTTCCCATTCCCAGTGAAGGTAATGGGAAAGATTATCAGCAAACAACTCATGACATACCTGAAGCAGAACCAGTTACTCAACGCCTCCCAGTCTGACTTCCGCAGCAACGAAAGCACCAAAGCTGCCCTGATCACAGCCACCGATGACATCCGAACCCTCCTCAATCGAGGAGAAACAACAACTTTGATCCTCCTCGACCTCTTGGCAGCTTTCTACACCATATACCACCACATGCTGATCAAAAGACTCCACCACATCGTGATCCATGGGGATGCGCTCAGATGGATCACTACCTTCGACACCGGAAGAACCCATAGGATGCACCTCCCACCTTTCACCTCCAAACCCAAGGAGATCACCTGTGGTGTCTCACAGTGCTCATCCTTCAGCCCCACACTCTTCAACACATATATGACCCTAATGGCCAGCATCGATAGATCCCAGAGTCTCAACATAATTTCCTCCGCAGATGACATCAAATGTGTCCTCTCGCTCACTGACGACCCCTCCACCACCAGAATCAACTTCTACAGATGCATGACAAGTGTCGCTGACTGGATCAAAAACAACTGCCTGCAGCTTAGCACAGAGAAGACAGAAGTCTGATCGTTGGCAACAGCAGCAACACATAGAACAACTATTGGTGGCCATCAGACCTAGGACCCTTACCCGCTCCTTTTGACCACTCCAGAAACCTCTGAGTCATCAGTGACATCAAGCTTACCATGAAATCACAGATCATCAGCAATTCCTCCGCCAGCTTCCCCACTTTGCACATATAAGGTAAGATCTTCAAGTGGCTACCCCTAAACACAAGATGGACTGTGACACAGATCCTCATCAGCAGCCAACTGGACTATGGCAACGCCCTTTACATAGAATCACTGTACACCTCCTACAGAGACTTCAGACCATTCAGAACACCTCAGCCAGACTCATCCTTGGTCTTCCCCAACAAACCCACATCACACCCCTATTCAGGAATTCAACTGGCCTGAACTCAACAAAAGCGATGCCAATTCAAGTTGCTGCCCAGGCACACAAGGCTCTACACAACCAAAGACCCAAGTACATTAACTATCGCCTGAACTTCTACCAACTACACTCTGCCTCCCTTTCACTTGCCCATACTTCCTGCATCAACCGATGCAGACGAGGAGGATACTCCTTCTCACACAACGTAGCAAAAATTTGGAACAGCCTCCCCACGCACCTCTGGACCATAACCTCAATTCTGGAATTCCAAATGGCCCTCAAGCCCTGGCTGTTTGAATAAGCCTCCGGGACCTGGAAGTGCTTGGATAACCTATTGGGTGATTAGATGCACTTTAGTTTCATACCGTGGAGTAGAGTGTTGTACAGTGGAGTGTATGGGCATAGAGTTGAGTACAGAGTTGTACAGTGGATACAAAGTTGTACAATGGAGTTTACGGGATAGATTGTAGTAGAGTGTTGTAGAGTGCCATTGAGTGTGGTAGAGTTTTGTAGAGTGGAGGAGAATATCATAGAGTGGAATGTCGAATAGTGACATAGAGTGGGGTAAAGTATTGTACAATGGAGTACAGTGGAGTGGAGTTCAGTGGAGTCGTGTAGGATAGAGTGGACTAAAGTGTTATAGAGTGGAGTGTTATGTTGTAGAGCAGAGTAACATGGAGTGAAGTAGAGTGGCCTGGCATACCGTGCAGTGGAGTAAAGTGGCATATAGTGGAGTGCTGTGTCATACTGTGGAGTAGAATAGCATGTGATAGAGGTTTGGAAACTGTCATAGAGTGGAGTGCCACAGAGTGGATTAGAGTGTTTCACAGTTGAGTGGTATGGAGTACAGTATAGTGCATCACAGTGTGGTAGAGTGGAGTGACACAGAGCCTTGTACAGTTGACTGGCACAAAGAAGCATGGTGTGGTTACACTGGAGTAGTGGAGTAGAGGAGAGTGGTGGAGTGATTCATAGAGTAATGTGGGCTGAAGTGTTATAAAGAGAGTTGCGTAGAGAATCCTAGAGTCTCGTAAGTGGCATAGAGTAAACTACAGTGGGGCACACTTGGATGGACTGGAGTGCACCTTTGTACAGTGAAGTGCAGTAGGGTGGAGGGGTGTAGAGTGTAGATAGCATAGAGTGAAGTGGCATACAGCAAAGTAGTGCAGTAGAGTGGAGTCTTATGCCATGGAGTGGGGTGGACTGGCAGAGAAGAAGCTGCCTAGTGTGTTTTAGAGTGGGTAGAGTGTTGTAGAGTGGCATTGAGTAGAATGTCGTAAAGTGCCATAGAGTGGAGTACAGTGTTGTACAGTGGAGTGTAGGGGCATAGAGTGCGGTAGAGGGTGATATAGTGGGATAGAGTGTTGTAGGGTGGACTTGTGTAGAGTGTTGTAGGGTTGAGTGACATACAGTAGAGTAGAATAGGGTAAAGTGTCGTACAAAGGAGTTGAGTGGAGTAAAGTGTCAAACATTTGAGTAAATTGCCACACAGTACAGTACTGTGGAGTACAGTGTAGTGGCATAGCATAGACTGGAGTAAAGTGTTATAGAGTGGAGTGATATGCCATGTTGTAGAGTGTGGGAAATTGCCACAGAGTGGAGTGATACAAAAAGTGGAGTACAGTGTTGTAGATTGGAGTAGAGTGGATTGTGGTATAGTGAAGGGGCACCGACTGTTAAGTGGCATACAGTAAGGTTGAGTGGAGTAGTGGACTAAAGTGGAGCAAAGTGGAGTAGTGTGCTATGGAGTAAATTGTGGTGGAGTGGCATAGAGGGAGTTGCATAGAGTGGCACACAGTGGAGTACAGTGTTGTACAGTGGAGTAGCAAAGTGTGGAGTAGAGTTAGAGTGGAGTTGGGTCGTAGAGTGGAGTAGAAAGGAGTGGCGTAGAGAGGAGGGCCATACAGTGTTGTGCAGTAGAATGTTGTATCACGGCCTAACACTGGCATACAGCAAAATGGTGTGGAATGTCATAGAGGGGAGTGGCGTAGAGGGAAACAGCATTGAATGGAGTGGGGTAGAGTGGAGTGGAATAGAGTGTTGTGCTGTACAGTGGAGTGGTGTGCAGTGGCTTAGAGTGAAATGGCATAGACCAGTGGTTCTTAACCTGTGGCCTGGGGACCTCTGACTGTCCAATAAGCCTACCCACTGGAGCTGTGACTACTTAGAAAATAAAATATTATAAACAGATTTATAAAGTGTGCATAAAAAAGCAGCAAAATATACAATTGAAAAAGTTCAAACATACAGTACTTGTGAAGGAATTTGAAACTGGAGGCTTACATTTAAGTTAGTCTCCTCAGATTGAATAGTGGGAGTACTGTAAATGTGTCCAATAGACTATAGTACAGACAATGAGTAGTGCTATTTGAATTTAGAAAAGCTCTACCATTCCTATTAAAATAAAATTTTATTTTTTTGTATGTTTGTGAATTAAATTAAATATTTCATATTTTGTGTATTTGTTTCATGATAACTTATGTCTGTAGTTTTTGTGTATTGTTTTACGGTTCAAATCATTGAAAGTGCTTAAGCCAGGGTCCCTGGCTTTCAGTAATGACTCATTGGGTGTCCCTGGATTCCAATAATGATTCAGTGAGGGGTCCCTAAGTTCCAGTAATGATTAAGTGGATGTCCACAGGAGCCAAAATGTTAACAACCACTGGTGTAGAGTACAGTGGCATACAGTGGAATGGTGTAGAGTGGAGTACAGTGGACCGGCATAGAGTGGAAGAGCTTTGGGTGGAGTGGCATCCAATGGAATAGCGTAGAGTGAAGTACCATACAGTCGAGTTGCATATAGTGGAATAGCATAGAGTGGAGTGGCATTTAGTGGAATAGCATAGAGTGGAGTGCCAAACAGGGAAGTAGCTTATAGTGGAGTGATATACAGTAGAGTGGCCTTGACTGGACTGGCGTACAGTGGAGTGGGTTAGAGTGGGATAAAAAAAAGTGGAGTGACATAGAAGGGAGTAGCGTTCAGTTGCATGGCATGCAGTGCAAGCGTTGAGTGGAGTGACATACAATGGAATACCTCAGAGTGGAGTGGAGTGACGTACAGTGGAGTGGCGTACACTGGAGTGGCGTAAAGTGGAGATTGGATAGCCTGCAGTGAAGTGGTGCAGACTGGAGTTGGGTACAGAGGAATAGTGTACAGTGTAATAGTGTAGAGTTGAGCAACGTAGAGTGGAGTGGCATACAGAACAATAGCACAGAGTGAAGTGCCATAGACGTGAGTGGTGTACACTGGAGTGGTGGACACTAGAGTGGTGTACAGTGGAATACCATAGTTTGGAGTGGCATACGGATGTACATAAAATTTGTGATTTGCGCTGCTTTGCATTTCTCCAGATTTACCATGCAGTGAAGGGCCAAGCATGGTGGCATTGTGCTACAGGTTATTTATTGTGCTATGGTATAGCACAGTAACTTTGCTGTATACAGTGGTACATGGTGATGACAAGACAGTATTGATCGCTGTGTATAAATAATTAAAATCCTACCATGTTATTGTTACTACACTTTGGCAGTGTTCTGGGCAAGAGCCTTAGACACAGGTAAGTAGTAGGTTTTATTGTTGTTCCCTACCTATTACCACTTTATTACAATGGTATTATGTGAGTGAATTCATTTATATTTTTTCTATACTTTTTTAAAACGTTCACAGAGTACCATGCAAGCAGCTAACAAGTACTGTGTTTTTTAAAAACTGAACTTGTTTTTAAAGAAAACAATTTTCAGTAGAGCAGTAATTTGTAGGCATTACCGTTGTACTCCGTAGATTTGTTTTTTATAAGGAATAACATATATTAAAAAATTGAAAATACACTGTAGTACACTATGTTTTTGAAATATGGTGTAATACAGTATGCTTAATGTTTAATTTGTTTTTTGAAACAATTTAAAATGATGGCATATTTCCTAGGTAGTACTGTGGTACTCAGTGTTTTTAAAAAAATATATATAAACATATAAATGATTTATATAAAACCTATTACTTACCTATATCTTATGCCCTAACCTAGAACATAGACAAGGTTTACTTAAAACAACATGGCTACATTTAACATTTGCAAAGACAGTCATTAGCCAATCTCATAATGCCTTGTCATCAGCATGTAATGGGGTACTTTTGCGAAATGTCATGAAACTACAACAATAACAGAAATCACAAAGTTAAAATACCTTATAACTTAAAAAATACTTACCCTACCTACCTGTGCTACCAGGATAATCTGCATACCATAATCTGTCATCCTGCCAAATTTGATGTAAATCCTACAGGGCGTTTGAACGCTATGTGTGAGTGCAATGTCTATGGAAAATACATTGGGAACAAAACCCATTTTGAGACACCTTTTTTTCTTTGCACCCCTTTGACCAATCTCAGCCTAACTTTCCGTCTGCCAATGCAGAATAAACTACAGGTTTGGAACGATTTGTGGAGATTAGTCAAACCTGCACTGAGTTATTAGCAAACAAAAATCAGAGGAATTCCAATCTCTGTAAATCCTAACTATATGGAGTGGGTGCCGTTACTCTGTCATGTTATAAATAATTATAATTACATAATCTAATGATTTGTTTAACAAGAAATATATAAACCTTTAAACTTTTTTAAAAAAATTTAAATAATTAAAAACGACATTGACTACATCATTCAAAATAAAATGATATTGCGAGTGGGATTTTTTCAATTATCCTGAAATATTTTTCCATTAAAGTAATATATTTTATTAAACAATTAATTTGATGAGTTTTTATCCTGTAGCATTTTTTAGTTATAGGTTAGTAATAATTATTTTATGTTAATATACATTTTTATTTTATGTTGAATTTGTTTTACATTTGAAATGATTATTAAACTTTATCGTTTTCCCTATATTTTACCACTGGGAGCTCTCTCCCTCAGTGACAGAGACCTCCCCATATGTGTGAAATGTTACTACACTGGTAAATTCCGTTCTAGCAGGCTGTAGCCCCTGTTGTGATTGGGGTGGAGACATGTAAACCTGCATCTACTAGTAAATTTACACTTGGAAAGGGTGAGGAGCAAACAAGTTTATATTTACTACTAGAAGCAGTAGTATGCTTTTATGTGAATAAATCTACACGTGTAAATGTACTTTTTTAAATAGGCCCAGGAGTTTAAAGTGTAAAATAAAACACAGGTTTGAAGGTTAAGTTGAGTTGCAGCAGAACTATAATAGGTAGACTGTATTTCACTGTTGATATTTTATTTGTACTTGTGAAGCACTTCTTTTCTCTTACAACATATTTGTCACTCCTACTGATTTAGGTGGGATTCTACCGTGTGTTTTTAAACTATTCCTTTCAACTAGCGATTTTGTAGGACATTGCTACAGCTGGTAATGCCTCCTACTGGCCTATGATTAGGTCTTATAACATTGATAACATTGCCCTCACAAAAGTCACATGCTTTGAGCTATGTTCAGCTGCAAATACAGACAGAGTTTGCTTTTGACCATAACGTCAGTCTTAGTTAGCAGCCATCACGTCTCTCACTCAGTGGGCCTTTTGGGTGTGGGGCAGCTTGTGTTTCTGAAACTTCAGAAACAGCATCACTAGACCAAGTACCAGAGTTTGAAGGCCTGTGTGCGCCTTGGTGCAGTAACTCGCTAAAATTAATAAAGCGCCTTACTCAGGGGAGGCTCCTCCGCTAAGTGGGAGGAGTGTTGCCCCACTCAATTGTGGGGAAAGGAAAAATAAAATGATAAGAATGTTACATTATAATCATCTTTATTTTTCCTGGGAGAAGGGGTGGGGTGGGGCTGGTCTGGAGGGAGAAGACTGGAGGAGGGCTATGCGCACACAAAGTGTGCATGTCTGCTTGTCCGGCTGTGTTGGGCCAGCAAAAAGACATGCGCGCTATGCATGTTCTCTACCTGGCTGTGTAGCACAGCCGAGTGGAGAACATGCCCAGGGTCCCATTCCTAGTCTGAGTGGCAAAGCAGGCCGCTCAGTCCAATCACAATGCCACTGTTGCTGGTGACAGCAGCATTGTGATTGGCTTGGAGCCTGGGGAGAGGACTAGGACGGAGGGGAGACGAATCTGTCTAACCACCCACTGGTGAGCTTTTATTTTCACCCTGTTTCCCCTACCCCCTACCCCCATCCCCTGCCCCGCCACCCCCGTTGAGTGGCAGCCGCCACTGGCCTTACTGTGCTGAGGGCAAGACTGGTCTTTCATTCTACCGGGCATTTCCCTGGTGGGCTGGAGCCACTGGATGCTGGTTTTAAAAGCCCAAGGCCACTCCTGATGCCTCTGTCACTTTCCCCATGCCTCTGACATTAATAGTAACAGATAAAGTGAGGAAGGGGAAAATAAAAAGCGATCAGAGAGAGAGAAGAATGGATGGATGGATGGATGGATGGACGGACGGACTGGCTTAAACATTTTTGGCAGAGTTTATTTTGGATCTCCAGTCTGGCTCTGATCTGTGCTGATGCTGGGAGGCTGATGGTGAAATCTCTGAGATAATCTGGCTAAAACTAAGGTGATTCCTAAATCTGCCTTGCTGAAACGAGTGCAAATAAGGTAATTCACAACAGTAAAGTGGAATGAGCATCAGAAACCCTTTCTGGTTTTGTTAGAGAACCATGCTGTGCTATTTTGCATATATCTTATAGGACCCTCGACTCAGTAGATCCCAAACGCAATTTAATAACTATAGCGTCCCACAACAACTGTACCTTTAGCGCTGTGACCGTCTTAAAAATAATTTGTCTGTTCCCACATTTTCATTGGGCTCTTACAACTCCATGTGGTGAGAGGAACAGCAATTTGAAAAGTGGTGCAAGGGAGTTTTGAATAATGTAAATAAATGCTATTAACATGTCCATGCACACATGTAAGCCTCAGATGAAAAGCTGTATTTTGAAATGAATGCATTTTCCTTTTCTTTTTACAAACCCAGAACTAGGCTAGAAATGTGAAATTTTAAACTTTCAATGACAGATTGTACTGAGAAAGGCATGACAATAGAAAATGGTAAGATTTCAGCCTACCCATAAGTGTAGTTTTCATAGAATATAATGTTTCATTCTAATTTCTTGACTGCTTAGAGGTCTGAAGCTTTCTTGTTCCAATGATGTCACCATGCAGGATGACTGAAGACTGCACCAACTTGTTTCAACCATAGATTCTAGAATATTATAAATGTGCCTGCTCCCAGGGTAGTTTAGAACACTCTCTTTCAGACTCTCTTCAGAGTCTTTTAATGATGCTTTTCAAATTCATTCTCAGAGATCCTTTTATTTTCCATGAAAGTCGACGTAAGACACTCAGACGTCGGGCAAATATCCTTTAAATGTATGCATAGCATGACGAGCTGCGGCAAGTAGCTGAGTTTACTGTGTGTGTGCAGTGTCAGAATCTTGTCATTATCTAATTTGGTGTGAAATTCTTTGTAATAGTTATTTTCTAATATGGATGATCAGTGCTTAATTTGAAAATAAAAACGTATCGGTGCCCAAAGCCCTCCTCTTAAACACATGCGGCTGGTGCAATTAAATGAGCAAACACGGAATACTAAAGTAGCGTAATCCCGAAGCCACCTCGGGGCTTTTCAATCCATTTACAGCCACTCTCTGCCCCTTGTGCTCACTCTTGCAGCTTTCTGCTTTCTCCCATTGTGACGCTTTTTCGTTTTTCTCCTCCTCCGTCTTTCCCGTAAGTATCTTTGCTCGCAGTAAATGCATGAGGCAGAAAAATAAGTGCCGGTGCCCCGCACCGGAAACAGCAAGCACAAATTAACCACTGTGGATGATTTATCTTGCATCTCCTGTGTCTGCTGTAGTCAGTAAATGTCCTCAATGACCCTCTTCGGCAGTCAGCTCTCTTCAGTGAAGAAGGCCTTTGACAATTTACACACTTTGAACCAATGTTTCGAAAAACAATGCCTCTTAGAGACATTGGCTGCCAAATATTTATATATATTTTTTGATTTTATAAAAATTTCAAACATTGCGCCTAGTACATTTTATAGCTTGAGCTATTGTTACTTGTCTTACAAGTAAAGATGATGCTAACCACTGTAAGCCTAATTCATGATTGTCACTTGCATACACTATTCAAATTAGCATCAACATACCACAAGGGTGAGCGTTTCCTGCTCATGAAGGTGTTACAAGTGTGTCCAGTCACAACACAGGACATAGTTGTTCTGGATTTTCCTCATCATGTTTTGGGTGTTCCATGTTTCTATTCCAGTTCTAAAATGTATACATTCTCCAGCTATATAGGAAGGTAGCTTTGGTTCTCTTCTTGAGGTGTAGGGGATCTTTGTGCTAGTCTGTTGGGACTCAACAAGATCACATACCCACCTAACCAATCTAAGTGGGCTTTTGCCATTTTTCCTTGACATATGAGTCAGTATGGGGGCCCAGATGATGATAACCATGTCACCATCACCTGTTTCGAGATGGCTTTGTTCTCTTCCTCTGCCTATTTCTGAAATTCTTTCCTCCATGGGCCTCTATGTGGGGCATTTGATGATCTTCAGGATATGGCTACTTGCCTTTTGGTGGGAAGGTTTACTAAATCAATTAATTTGCTTTCTAGTTTTTTGTTTTTGGATCCGGCTGTAAGCCCTCCTGGCACATCCTGAGCAGGGGCGGCTCCTCCATTAGGGCGGAGGAGCGTCAACCCCCCCGGGCGACAGCTACAAAACCTTTACAAGAAAACAATAAAAAACTGTGCTTATTATCGTTTTCTTGAAAAGGGGCGGGGCTCCAGGGGTGACAAGCTGTGAGGGGGAGTGCACAGCACTACCCCTCAGAGCGCATGTGTGTTTGGCCGGCCAAACACATGCTCGGTAGGCTGTTGTTGGGCTGGAAAGAGCATGCACAGCTCCCAGTCTGCCTGGGAGCGCTCTGGCTGAGCGTTCACAGACAATCATGGCGCTGCTGTGAGCAGCATCAGGATTGCCGCAGGGAAGCCTGGGAGCTTTTGCCTCTGCCTGCAGCGACGAAGCAGAGGAGACAGAGAAGTGGGGCGGCGCAGTGGCGTTCAGGTAGGTGGGTTTAAAAAAATATATAAATTGATGTTTATTCCCACCTCTCCTCTGGGCGCCGTCCTGCCCCTTCTGGGACCTGCGAGCCGCAACTGATCCGGAGAGTGCAGAAGTTGGGACTTAAGTTAAGTAAGACTCCTCATATGAGGTCACTTGCTTCTACTGTCCTATTAAAGGGGAGAACCAGACCACATGGAAAAAATATGCCTCCTGTGATATACATTTGTCATGTATAATAGGGAACATTGGTGCAGTTTGTGCAGTGTAAACTATGTTCTGTAGTATACATTATGTATGGATACTATTGTGGGGAACATGAGTGCTGCTGTTCACTCCTTCTCAGTCAGGTCCCTTCTTAGTTTTGGGCCCATTCTTACTTCAGTCTCTCCAGTGATACTGGTCATCATTTGTGAGACTAGTTCTAACACCAAAATCATCCTTTTTGCTCCCCCCCCAATGTAAGTGAAATGTTTAATTGTATGAGTGTTGGTGGTTCAAGCAGCCTACTATCCCATATCCCTTCTGTCACATCTTGTCATATGACAAGAACTGGTGAACCAGTATTTGATATGTCCGTTTTAGGTCTGGACAGGTCCATATGGTCCCTGACGCTGTCCATGTTGTGGTTTTAAACATTTTTGTCATCTTTCTAAATTTAAGGTAGCACTACAAAGGTAATTTTGGGGAGTCATGCAGCCTTTATGTCCTAAGCACCATTTCTATCAGTACCTCGCCTTATTCTTTTTTTGATAAGCACATTTTTATTGTTTCCCAGTAGTTACAACAAGTCACATGAAATCTGACAAGGAGCCCTTGATAGGGTTGAAAACATCAGTATTATGTATACAGTGGCAGGCAATATTGCATATCAACAAGGTAATATCATTTTCAACACCGCATCTTCACAACCCACAGCAGCAAAACATTTACTCCATATTCTAGAATGTTTGGCAGGACATCCCCTGGCCTGTACACTGATTTCTCCTGTTGGGCACACCAGTCTACACATGCCTCCATTGTGATGTCGGCAGTTTAGGACCCTTCCAGTGCGACGCATTGTCTTGTTTAGCTACCATGAGCGCTGTCCCCAGCTATGCTCAGTCTGCACATGTTCACCAGCACCCTCAAGTACTCCCAGTGGGATCAATAATGAGGAAGGTTCAATCTCAAGGTTTGGAACATTGGAGAGTTCGGCTATCACCAATTCCCAATATCGTGCCAGGCTAGGAAACATGCATGTCATATGAAAAAAATAACAGGACCATGTGAGCAGCGAGAGCATACAGGGCTAGCTAGTAGACCAGCCTTATACAGCCTGTCACGTGAGAGGTATTCAGTATGAAAACAGTGTGTTTGTACCAAAAGGAGCTTTGATGATATGGTGATCAATCCAGGGGCCATCAGGACGTCGTGCCAATCAATGTCATCTAGGGGCCTGAGCCAGCACTCCAAATAAATTCTGAGGGTTGTCAACGTGTCTGGGGCATTATTAATTAGTGTGTGATACATTTGGGAAACCCCCCCTTTACCTAATGCCCCCAGCATGATGTTTGCCACTATCGGGCTGAACTTCAGGATCAGGTTTGTTGAGTGAGTTTGGACCACCATCCTGTGTGTCACTGGGCCGCCCTCTAAAACCTTGTAAATCTAGGAATGTGTCAAAATCCATGGGTGTTGCGTGGGAACACCGACGCAACATCCATTGAAACGCCTCCACGATGCAAAGTAAGGCAACGCAGTGACTTGCACTGCATTGCCTTACTCCATATATATATTTTTGGCCTTGTAGATATGGGTCAGCAGCCTACACCACCGATGCGTAAAAAAATTTTATGCAGCAGCATTGCAGGCCACTTGTAAATATGGGCCCTAGTGTGTTGAGCTCCATCTTATAAGCTGGATCAGACCACCCACTGCTGAACCAATCATTACCAACCAGGAGGTGTGTGCTCAGGTGGTACAAGTACAAATTAGTAATGCCTAGTCCACCGTCATATGAGGTGCGCTAGCGGTCCAGGAGTTGTGCCACCGAAAGGCAATCGCTACTGAATCCATCTCCTGAAACCTATGGCGGGAAACCATGTGTGAGAAATTTTGCAGGATATAAAGGAATCGCAGTAATATCAAAATTGTATACAGCTCTATTCTCCCCATGATGTTCAGTTGGAGTGTTCGCCGCTACCTCAGGTCTTCCTTGACCTTGCAAGTGAGAGGGGTAATATTAAGAGACAACATCAATGCAGGGTCCAGGGCTACCCAAATACCAAAATATTGAAAATTGAGATGAGGTATTGGAATAGTCGTTTGCCAATCCACACAGTCTTGTGCGGGAGTCAGTGGGACTAACAGTGACTTGGCCATATTGACGGTCAGTCCTAAATCCTCCACAGAGAGTTGCAGAAGCTGCAGGCAATGAGGGTAACTGTTAGCCGGATTTGCTAAATATAGAAACATTTCTACATAGAGGGCAATATGGTCTTTGTGTCCTACGGCCCACTCCCATCCCTATATTTGCATGCTGCATTGTATAAGTGTCATGAGATGTTCAATAGCTTGCGCAAAAAGGATTGGGGATAAGGGACAACCTTGGGGGGTTCCTTGCCGAATGGGGAACTCATCTGAGATCATCAAGTTGATTTTGTACTCTAGCTGTGGGATTAGAGTAAAGAACTCAGACCAGACTTCGTAAGAGTGGTCCAGATCCCACCCTCTCAAGTACTCAAGCCAGATACCCCAGTCCACGGTATAAAATGCTTTCTCAAAATCTATTAGTAGTGACGCTATGTGGGGTGATAGGAGATGACAATGTGCAAGCACCACAGGAAGGTGCCTTAAGCAATGTCTAGTGCTCCTGGATGCATAAGGCTGCATTGGTCTGGATGGATTAGGGACCAGAGGACTCGTCTCAGATGCGAGGCTGAAATGGTTGCAAAGGTTTTTACCTCCCTGTTTAGAAGGGAAATGGGGCGATAGTCCTCGCAAGACTTCGATGGGGCAATGTCTTGGGTATAACCACTATCATTGCTGATCTATGTCGCTTGGGAAGGAATCAACTTTTACCACTTATCCATAGAGGTTTAGCAAGTGGGGAGTAAGAATTTCTCTTTATTCAGCATAAAATTCCATGGGATAACCATCTGGGATGGGTATTTTACCAGGCGTTATTGCTGTGATGGCCTCACTAGTCTCCTCCTGAGTGATGGATTCCTCTAACTCCTGGCACTCAGCATCAGTGACACCTCCTCTAGAAAAGGTCCAGCTAACTCAGTTGCCAGTAGTGGGGAAGCCTCATAGAGGGACAGGTAGTCCTCTTCAAAAGCTTTGGCGACGGCAGGTGAAGTACAATGGGTGAGACCACTGCCACCTGCTACTTAGGGGATAACCATAGTGGCCAGGGACTGGGATGCTAGCCAATGCAATAGCTTTCTATTTTTATCTCCCCACCATAAACCTGTGCCGCGGATATGCACCAGATCTGTTTCTCTGCCTCCAGAGAGGTGTCTGATCTCCTCATGAATCAGTGCTGTCTGGTGGTATCGCTATGTGCTGTGGTGGGATGGTGTGTTTTGTGTTGAAGAACCCAAGCCTCTAGTTGTATGACACGTTGATGCCTCATTTCTACTGCTTGCCTAAAAAGATTCCTAGTGTGCCCACTGACAGTAAGTTTGCACGCTGCCCAAATAACATCCAGTGATTGCACAACTGCAGCATTGAGCTGAACGTATTGCATGAGTTCTTGCCTTACTGCATTAATGTAAGTATCACCATGATGATGCAAGGCATTGAGTCACCACATTGGGTGATGGGCTGTATGATGGGAGGATATGCACATGAGACACAGAGGGATCCTGTGGGGCCGGCATGAAGAGCATGCCAATGCGCACATGTGTGCTGCAGAAGAGTTGGTGTATTGTTGCTGTCTGGGGTGCCCAATCCTCTATATATCACAGAGGCCTAGTGTATTTGCCCCTTGGTGTAGAAACTGGGCTCTGTTACGACGACTGTCTGATGAGGGACCGTTGGAGCCCATGGAAGGCTCAATGACTGCATTAAAGTCATCCCCTATAAGGGTAGAGCCAGGTGGTAGCTGCACCACAACCTCAAGAAGTGTAGTTAGGAAGAAGTCCAGTGCAGCGGGAGGGGCATAAATGCACAGGAGGTTCAATGGGTGACCCTCTACATTGCCTACAAGGGCAACATATCTGCCGTTAGGATCGGACCAGGACCAACGGCCAGATGTAGAAAGAAATGATTTTCCGAATCGCAAAATCATATGCAGAATGGTGTTTCAGACACCTTCTGCGAATCGCAAGGGGGTCGTAAAGATCCACCTCATCAATATGAATGAGGTGGGTCGCAATTTACGACCCCTTTGCGATTCCCTGCACTCACAGAGATGGTGACCTGCTGGAGACCGCAGACCTCCATGTCTGTGACTGCTTTTTTAATAAAGCAGTTTTTTTTATTTCTATTAAGGAAAACGAGTTGCAATACAAAAGAAAAAAAAGAAACCATTTGGTTTCATTTTTTCAGAGTAGGCAGTGGTCCATTGGACCACTGCCTGCTCTGAAAAAATATTTTTACCGACATTCACAAAGGGGAAGGGGTCCCATGGGAACCCCTTCCCTTTTGCGAATGAGTTAGCACCCACTTGACATGGGTGCTAACTGCGAATTGCTTTGCGACCGCGTTCGCGGTCACAAAGCAATTTTGCATCGCGGTGCGAATCGCAAATAGGAAGGGAACACCCCTTCCTATTTGCGAGTCGCATTCCCATTTTGCGAGTCGGTACCAACTCGCAAAATGTGAATGTGCATCACAATGCGCGTTTTGCATGGCGCAAACTGCGATTTTCGCAGTTTGCGCCATGCAAAACGCTTCGTACATATGGCCCCAAGTCACTACCCGTCCCAGTGTAAAAGGATTGCCATTCCTTGAGACCATCTGGCAACCTGGTATGATAGACTCTATCATAGCCTTGATGATTCAGAAAGGGATATCTAGTGCTTCTTGTAACATCAAGATGGAGGGTAGGAGATGGTGGGCATAGGGCATCACCACGAAATACTTGATCTTATATAAAAGACCATTAGCATTCCACAACAGCTCTGTAGGGAGTCAGAATGAGGGGTGAAATGCCATTATGATCGGGAGTAAAGGTTCACTCAGCATTTTATGGAATACTATGTGCCAATCACCCAGTGGAGATAGTTGAGACCAATGCCATTTGAACCATGTCAGGTCAATGTGACAACCTAAAAAAGGGAAACAGAAACAACAAAACAAAGCAATATAAGCATCCTGCATAAGAACCCCTTACCCCCTCCAAGTGCTCCCACCTTCCCACCCAAAAAGCTTCTGTCGCCCCAGAACATATACTCCAACTCAAAACCAACATGTCTTAGAACGGTGTGGAGTGGTAGACCCCTCCAGGTAGTAGGATCAATGCAACGCAATGCTGGCGTATGCATGGGCAGGTTTGAAACTGTCAGTCATGGCCTATGGTATCAACTTCCCACTTGGGCCCTTTGGCTTGCAGCCTGAGAACCTCCACCGGCATCCAAGGGTGGCTCATATCTCTGGAGCAATGGCGGTGCAGAGGAACCCCTAGCTGAGAGATGGTAACACATTTCTGGTATTTCGCTGCCTTGTCGAGAGCCAGAGCGTGCCCTTTTCCGGTGCCGAGTTGATTGCAATCCATGAGCCAAAGTTTGTCGAGCAGGTGGGGGGGGGGAGGAAAGAGATAGGTGAAACAGTTCTTCTCCTCCATGAGCCTGACTCAGGGGCATCAAAAATATAGGACTTTTCTTCGTATATGACTTTGTTGTGCTGGAAACAGATGCATGTATGATAGTTTGGGAGCCCAGAGTTTCTGCTTTGTAAGACCTGTGTTGAGGTTGGTACCTTGGAGTTTTGATACTGGATGTCTGAGTGCTCTGTGGGCCCATTCAACTGCTAACCAGGGAGAGAGTTTGTCTGCAAGCATCCAGGATTTCAGTGACTGTTCAAGGAATTCAGTAGGTTGGAAATGCTCTGCATCTTCTGGGAAGTCCACAACATGCAAATTTTTGTGTCAGGTGCAATTTTTGGCATCCTCAACGTGGTGGGTGAGTTTGTTTGTGCGGGTGAGGATACAACCTCTTTGGTCTTGAGGTCAGCGACGTCATCTTCCACTGTAGCGAGGCGCCCCTCTGCTTCTTTAATACGGCTGGTGGCATTATGCAAGTTCTGGCGGAGGAGAGACACATCTTCCTGCACCTCTCCTATCTTCGTCTCAACGCAGATTGCACAGAGTGTATAGCTTGGAGGATTTTGTCATGGCCACCTTCAGATATTGTGTCTTTGTCAAGTGTCTCCCCTACTGTTGCCGCCACAGCTGTGGTGAATTGTTCTTTACGCAGTTGGGAGAGTGGTGGCTTTTAAGGCCCTGTCTTTCCCCATGCTGCTGCAGAACAGGATGGTCTCCGCACTCAGAAGCTTAGCCTGATTACCACAGCACTTCAGTAGCACGAGCAGCTAAGCACAGGACCGACCACCAACACCGAGCAGAAATAGAGGAAGGATGAGAGGAAGAACAAGGCCCCCGACAGGCAAGGTGGGTAATAGTCCAGGTGGCCCACTGCCCTGGAGGTCGTCCCAATACTGGGCTGCAGTCCACTGAAGTTGTCAGCAAGGGCCCTTAGTACTAGGAACCTAATTCCTGGTGCTGCTTAGGGATAGTAAGTCAGGTCAACTATGTCCTGCCAAGCATTTTCGACCTTGGTGTCTAGGATTAGATGTATGGTAGTGCCAAGAGGGGAGTGTCGCCCTGTGCCTCCAGTCCAGGGAAGGTCAGAAAGTGGCAACCTGCTGAAGGGTGAAGGATGACGTAGAGGAGGGAGGTCCCAAACAATTCCACTCAGGCGGATGCTCTCTGCAGGCAGCCCACCTGCACCGGAGTAACTTCTGAGCTAGTGCAGGTCACCCTCTTGTAAAGCGAGATGGATCTAATGGCTGTGAGCACCATTGCGCAGTGTGTTGTGTTAGGTGGTATGTACACTCGGAGGGAGACGCTCCCATTAAACAGGTCCAAGTCTCAACATGCTCTCCTGGGGGGAGGGAAGGTGTATATTGTATGCGATCAGCCCATGTACCCACCCCGCAGCTCATAGACCATGCCATGAGGACACAAGGTCCGACGATTAGCTCTCTCCATCTGGGCCTAAGTGCTTGCTACCCGTGAGTTCAGTCCTGGAAAGGTGTCAGGCCGCATGATGGGGGCCCCTGAGAAGTGTCACCTGCACCATGGCTGGTCTATGGAAGCTTTGGCAGCCAGTCCAATGCAGGCTCTCTCCTCCTGGTACTTGTGAGGCCTGTGCCGTTTAAGCCTTCTGATCCGGTGTGAGGCCGCAATCCTGGGGCCCAAAAGTGTTTGTAGGTTGCCCCTAGGCCACAGGGGAGAAAATGGGGAGGGGGGTGCCAGTTACCGGGCCTACTACCCATGTGGTGCCAATACAATGGGAGCAGCACCCTGCACCCATCCCCATGCCACACCAAGTCAGGAAAGGGAAGGAGCCTGTACCTGTACAGTGGACACAACCACGATCAGACAGTTAGGGTTGACGCCCGTCTCGACCCCTGCAGGCACACAGCTTGCCGGTGTCCTGGGTAGCACGACACAGCATGGTCGTCATCTCTCTGCAACACCGTGGTCGGCCGCCCGAGTCAGAGGCCTAGTCTCGGGTTGGGTGTGACATCTTGGGCCTCGCCAAGGATCCAGCCACAATGTCATTGCCAGGGAGCCGAGGCCCCGAAATGCCGGAATCAGATATGCAATGGCAGTTTGGATATTATCATGGTCCCATACTGGTGCAGAGATGCCTCAGCAATGTAGCTGATGGTGGCAGATGACGGAGGGGTCCGGAGCACTCTCAGATTGCAACGGCTATCTTGACGCCCCAAGCCATTCCGTTGCATTATTCTTTAACCAAGTGTTTTGTCAGCTTTGCTCTCCTTAAAAAAGCCCAGAGCAGGATCTTAACTCCTACTGTTAAACAGAAGTAAAGGCCTCCTTTGTATTTTAGAAGCCCACCCTTCCTGCTTTACACTTTAACTGTGTTGGTAAGTGTAGGAAAGTACCACCTTGCCTGGCATGTTACCCCCATTTTTACGTGTGTGTATGTTTGTTTTTGCCTGTGTCACTGGGATCCTACTAGCCAGGACCCCAGTGCTCATAAGGTGTGCCCTGTATTTGTTCCCTGTGTGGTGCCTCACTGTATCACTGAGGCTCTGCTAACCAGAACCTCAGTTTTTATGCTCTCTCTGCTTTTAAAATTGTCACTGCAGGCTAGTGACTATTTTTTTACAATTCTGATTGGCACACTGGAACACCCTTGTAATTTCCTAGTATATGGTACCTAGGTACCCCGAGTATTGGGGTTCCAAGAGATTCCTATGGGCTGCAGCATTTCTTTTGCCACCCATAGGGAGCTCAGACAAATCTTACACAGGACTGCCACTGCAGCCTGAGTGAAATAACGTCCACGTTATTTCACAGCCATTTTACACTGCACTTAAGTAACTTATAAGTCACCTATATTTCTAACCCTCACTTGGTGAAGGTTAGGTGCAAAGTTACTAAGTGTGAGGGCACCCTGGCACTAGCCAAGGTGCCCCCACATTGTTTAGGGCAATTTCCCCGGACTTTGTGAGTGCGGGGACACCATTACATGCGTGAACTACATATAGGTCAATACCTATGTGTAGCTTAACAATGGTAACTCTGAACATGGCCATGTAACATGTCTAGGATCATGGAATGGTCCCCCCAATACCATTCTGGTATTGGGGGGGGACAATCCCATGCATCCCCGGGGCTCCAGCATGGACCCCGGGTACTGCCAAACTATCTCTCTGGGGTTTTCTCTGCAGCCACTGCTGCTGCCAACCCTCAGACAGGTTTCTGCCCCCCTGGGGCCTGGGCAGCCCAGTCCCAGGAAGGCAGAACAAAGGATTTCCTCTGAGAGAGGGTGTTACACCCTCTCCCTTTGGAAATAGGTGTTAAGGGCCTGAGAGGAGTAGCCTCTCCTGGCCTCTGGGAATGCTTTGAAGGACACAGATGGTGCCCTCCTTGCATAAACCAGTCTGCAACGATTCAGGGAGCCCCCAGCCCCTGCTCTGGTGCGAAACTGGACAAAGGAGAGGGGAGTGACCACTCCCCTGTCCATCACCACCCCAGGGGACCTCTGCCATCTTGAATGCAGAGGTGTGAGGGCACAATGGAGACCTCTGAGTGGCCAGTGCCAGCAGGTGACGTCAGCGACCCCTCCTGATAGGCTCTTACCTGGTTAGGTAGCCAATCCTCCTCTGAGGTCTCTCCTGTGGGTTTCTCTTCAGATAATGAAAGCAAGAGCTCACCAGAGTTCCTCTGCACTTCTCTCTTCGACTTCTGCCAATGATCGACCTCTGACTGCTCCAGGACGCCTGCAAAACCACAACAAAGTAGCAAGAAGACTTCCAGCAACATTGTAGCGCCTAATCCTGCCAACTTTGTCGACTGTTTCCTGGTGGTGCATGCTCTGAGGGCTGTCTGCCTTCACCCTGCACTGGAAGCCAAGAAGAAGGCACCAAACATCTGCATCACTGGTCCTCTGGATCCCCTCTCATCTTGACGCGCGTGGTCTCTGGAACATAGGAGCTGGATCCAAGTGACCCCGATAGTCCAGTGGTCCTTCTGTCGAAATTTGGTGGAGGTAACTCCTTGCCTTCCCACGCCAGACAGTAATCCTGTGTACTACGTGAACTGCAGCTGCTAGGGCTTCTGTGCACTTTTGCAAGACTTCCTTCGTGCACAGCATAGCCCAGGTCCCCAGCACTCCGCCCTGCATTGCCCAACTCGCTGAGTTGGACTCTGACTTCGTGGGAGCCTCTTTTGTTGTGCTGAGACGACTGCCGTGCTCAGATTTCTTGAACAACTGTTCAGGTACTTCTGCGGGTGCTGCCTGCTTCTGCGTGGGCTCTCTCTGTTGCTGAGTGCCCCCTCTGTCTCCTCCTCCAAGGGGCGACCTCCTGGTCCTTCCTGGGCCCTGGCAGCACCCAAAACCTTCAACTGCGACTCTTGCAGCTAGCAAGGCTTGTTTTCAGTCTTTCTGAGTGGAAACAACTCTGTATCCTCCAGCACACCGTGGGACATCTTCTGACCAAAGGAGAAGTTTCTGGCATCTTTTGTTGTTGCATAATCTTTGGCTTCTTCCACCCAGAGGCAGCCCTTTTGCACCTTCATCCAGGGTTTAGTGGGCTCCTTCCCCCCCTGGACACTTGCATGACTCTTGGACTTGGTCCTCTTCCTTTGCAGGTCCTCAGGTCCAGGAATCCGTATTCAGTGCTTTGCAGTCAGTTGTTGTCTTTGCAGAATCCCCTATCTTGAGTGTACCATCTTTCTGAGGTAGTAGGGTAACTTTACTCCTACTTTTCAGGGTCTTGGGGTGGGGTATCTTGGACACCCTTAGTGTTTTCTTACACTCCCTGCGACCCTCTACACACTACTCTAGGCCTGGGGTCCATTCGTGGTTCGCATTCCTCTTTTGGAGTATATGGTTTGTGTTGCCCCTAGGCCTATTTTCTCCTATTGCATTCTATTGTGTTCTACAGTGTTTGCACTACTTTTATAAGTGTTTTACTTACCTGATTTTGGTTTGTGTGTATATTTTGTGTATTTTACTTACCTCCTAAGCGAGTATATCCTCTGAGATACTTCTGGCATATTGTCACTAAAATAAAGTACCTTTATTTTTAGTAACTCTGAGTATTGTGTTTTCTTGTGATATAGTGCTATATGATATAAGTAGTATAGTAGGAGTTTTGCATGTCTCATAGTTCAGCCTAAGCTGCTCTGCTATAGCTACCTCTATCAGCCTAAGCTGCTAGAACACTACTAATCTTCTAATAAGGGATAACTGAACCTGGCACAAGGTGTAAGTACCACAAGGTACCCACTATAAGGCAGGCCAGCCTCCTACAGTAAGTGATAAAACTCATAATCTAGGGCATCTAATCTCCTTCATTAACTGGTACCTGAAGTTTTATGAGGGCCAACACAAGACTTTCCGTCCTCTCTATGAGTGCTAATAATATTAAGTTAAGAGACTTTACTATATTCTGGGTAGAATCTCTGGTATATTTTTTTATGAAAAATAGGAACTGTGGCACAAACACCATCTTTGTGAGTGCTGATTTGCCTAGTGTAGATAACACAAGCTTATTACAGAATAAAATCTGTTGCCTAGTAGGCATTAGTGGCTTAATGATACCATCAATTATTTTGCACTCTCCATGGAATTTTACCTCTATTCCCAAATATGTAATAGTTGTCATCTCCCACTGAAGTCAAGGTGTGGGCAAGACGATCTGCCGCAGTTTGTGGATACTGAGGAAACAAACAGTATTTGCCATTGTTAACCCGCAGGCCTGAAAAGATGCCAAAGGACCTCATGTATAACATAATTGGTATGAGATTCTCTGCTGCATCTCAGATGTACCACATAACTCTTCCCTCAATTAAAGATATTGCATGCATGTATACTTCCCATTCTATCCTCCTATTGGTTCATTCCTTTCAAATCATTTCGGCCAATGGTTCAAAGCCAGTGAAAATAGGAAGAGGGTAGAAGGGGCACTCCTGTCCAGTCCCTTCATCATGTCCCAAGATTGCGATAGGATCTGGCCCGATTTGATCCGGGCAGTCGGTGATGAATATTATAGTCAGCCCCACTCCACGGTTTTTACCCAGAGTGTCATTTTTCTTATTTCAAGTAGGAATCCCCAATTTGCTAAGTCAGAGCCTTTCTGCCTATACATAAATGCTGAGACTGGGAGTCGAGAATCCGTCATGGGTTTGGATAATAAATAGGTGTCTGTTAGAACTGACATCCTTGGTGTGTTTTCCCTCTAACGTTTTGCCTTCAGACCTGTTTTTGATTACTTCGTTTTTTCTGTCCTTAGGACTGCTAATCAATGCTTAAATGCTTGTGTTCTCCCTAAAACATGGTAACATCGGCCAATTTAATTAACTTATAAGTACCTATTAAAGAGCACTACATGTGCCTAGGGCCTGTAAAATAAATGCTACTAGTGGGCCCTTTAAACATGTCCCAGGCCTTCCTTTGCAGCCTGTGTACAGTTTTAAACTGCCATTTCCAGGCCCAGACCTTCCTTTTTAATACATATGTCACCCCTATGGTAGGCCGTGGATAGCCCCATGGTGCTGTGAATTAAAAAAGTTCTATTTTTAAGTTTTGCTTGTCCTGGGAGTAAAAACTCTAAATTGAATTTTTCACTATGCACAGCCTATCTCTCCCTTAGGCTAACATCGGAGTTGTCCTATTACATTTTATAAGTGTAATTTACAGAGGGGAAGAGATAAACAGTTTATGTTTGTTGTTTTGGAATCACATTTTAAAATAGTAACTTATGGTAAAGTGAGATTTTGAATTGTAATTCAGAAAATGCCACTTTTAAAACATTGGCATTTTCTTGCCTGAACTATTTGGTGCCTCCAGCCTTCTCTGGTTACATGAATGGGTGTAGTTGACAGTTGAACTTTGTGTATTCCTCCTAAACAGCCACACACAATGGGAGCTTCGGTGTGACTGGCTGAGCCGTCACTGGTAGGATGGTGGGAAGGAGCTGGGCACAGCCTCATTACACCTGAATAGGCTGTGTCCTGCCTGCACACAAAGGGCTGCATACCCCTTGTTTGGGGGTATACAGCCCTTTGTATGGAGTATGGACCCAGGGCAGGGAAGACAGGGCTTCTGTGTACTTCAAAGGCATGCCTTCAGAAGTTTCTCCCAATTTCAAAGGGAAAACCTTGTATATAAGAAGGACCTCAGATATCATCACTTTAGTACACTCCTGGACCTGTGGATACTCTACCAGGAAGAAGTACTGCTGTGCTGCTACAAGGACTGCCACGCTGATGCACTGCTGCTCTAAAGGACGTACTGAATTCGTCCCTCTTGCCTGGGGGAAAAAGAACTGGATCTGCAACCAATTTTGAACCCAGAACCACAGGGTGACTCAAAGGGCTACTCTTCTGGCTGCCTGATCTCAGCCTCTGGGGTATAAAAATCTCCCCAACAACTCCTGGAATGGTCTCCAGCAAGTCCCTGACCCCCAAGTGGTCCCTGTCAGGTCCTGTACCTTTCATGTGGCTCTTGGGTTCTTGAAATCAAGATTTCGTGTCCTCATGACCACGAATGTGCCTGTTTGCACTAGAACCGCTCTGCTCATACTGAAAATCAGTGTGTGTCATTCTGGTCTTGTTTTATTCATTAAAGTTTGCTTTATTTTGTAACATGAGGTGGGGTTTTACTGTTTAAAACGTTTTACAAATACCTTACACCTTGCCTCTAATTTAAGCTTTACTGATTTGTACCAGGCTAAGAACAGGTTGAGCACAGGTTAATTTAGTGCTTGCCAGTGCCCTAACCTGGTGAGGATTGTGTTTGCTGCATGTCCAGGGCTCACGCCCTAGTCAACCAGCAACCCAATTTCTAACATTGTCTAACATGGGGAGGACCTGTGTTAGTCTGTTATCGAGTATCTTGCCTAAACTCTGTCTCTTCAAATTGTGGCTCTCCTTGATTCTACCCACAGCCACTCAGTGAAGGCATATATTACCCATGAACTGAAAAGCTATGCATGGGGACTAGTAGAAAGCCTAACATCAATGACATGCTTACACTAAGTACAAGCAAATAAACACATAACCTCTTGCCAGCCACCCACTTGTTTCTACACTTATCATTCATTCTGAATGGGAGCCTGAATGGTCTAATAAGGCTGCGGCAGAGATTCATGCAGAATCTGTCTGCCATATGTTAAAATCCTATGCTCAATGCTCATATTTCATATTTTCCCTGTCTATAAAATAAGTACCACGGAGTAGGGTGATAGGAAACTATATTTTTCATCACTGCAGCCTGTCTGTTCTGTGTGGCGCATCGTGGCACTGAGCTATGGAGCAGCTGTGGGCTCAATGAGAGTGTGTGAGAACAGACATCCCCATTGTAAGCTTCCCTCACACACAGAACAGGTGAAGTACATATATCGGTTTTGCAGGCTTTCTTCATACATGGAGCAGGAACAGTTAAGGCAAGCTCTCAGTTTTCCTTATCAAACATAGCAGGTGCAGTACAAGCACCCACATTGCTTTTACACACTACAGGTACATAACAAGCAAACCTACCTTAAGCACAGAAGAGGTGCAGCACATGCTTAGTTTAAACAAAGCAATGAGAACAATAATCTCAACAGCAAAAATACTCATTAATAGCAGTAATATTTGAGAAAGAGATATATAATACATTTATTCAGCAAGCAGATTAACATCAGTTCATTGGCATGAGAAAACACCTCACTAACCTCAGATTAGCATTAGCATTTTGGGCTTCATGCAAAAGGTTTAGTAACATAAATTTAGAAAACATCTGACTATGGCACTATCAAAACAACATCCGTTTTAAAATAGTAGCACTTGGTACCTGAAAACCAAAAGACAACTAACAATGCACAGATCTTTCATAATTACTTAACCCTAAGGAAATCAGCAAGACAGCATAGCTTCGTCAGAGGGCCAGCTGCATTAGCATCAGGACAGGGGCAGGAAAAGGGGTGACAGTTCAGAATTTGGGCTCGAAGTTCTCTGAACCATCAAGTTAATTATCTAAGGCAAGAAGCAAAATGCTACAGGCTCTAAGCATTGAGCGCTAAAGTAAGCACCAGCATCAATGCATGGAGCATGGAAATAACTCAAATAATAAATACCAGAATATCAGTAGACTGACTGGCAAAGCATGAAATGTCAAAGTGACTGATCACAAGAATACGAAGTGAAGTATTTGGAAACCAGGAAGCAATGAACCCTAAATGTCTCATTCTCCAACATTAAATTAAACTTGCTAAACAATTGTCATTGGTTAAAAACTTCAAATAAAAAGAGAACATCCAATTATAAAACATTAACTCATCAGAAATACATTTAAAGTATCATAATATTTGTTTAAATGCTTTGGATTTGCTGCTTTTCCCTTTTGCGGGACCCCAAATGATATTAATTGTTGATCTGAAGCACACTTCCAAATGGTTCAGTGGAGCCCTTTGTTCAGCCACTCCAGAATACACTGTTACCGGATGTTAGACCTGACAGCCTTAGGGTGGTCACCCCTAACTTTTTGCCTGCCTCCCTCCACTTTTTGGACACTGTTTTTGCTAGTTTTAGGACTCTACGCACTTTACTACTGCTAACCAGTGCTAAAGTGCATATGCTCTCTCCCTCAAAACATGGTGACATTGGTTCATACCCAATTGGCTTATTTAATCTACTTAAAAGACCACAGTGAAGTGCTCTACATGTGCCTCTGGCCTGTAGATAAAATGCTACTAGAGGGCCTGCACAACTGATTGTGCCACCCACATAAGTAGCCTCTTAACCATGCCTCAGGCCTGCTATTGCAAGGCCGGTGTGTGCAGTTTCACTGCCACTGCGACTTGGCATTTAAAAGTACTTGCCAAGCCTTAAACTCCCCTTTTTCTACATATAAGCCAACCCTAAGGTAGGACCTAGGTAACCCATAGGGCAGGGTGCTATGTCGATAAAAGGCAGGACATGTACCTGTGCAGTTTATATGTTCTGGTAGTGTAAAACTCCTAAATTTGTTTTTACACTGCTGTGAGGCCTGCTCCCTTCATAGGCTAACATCAGGGCTACCCTCATATACTGTTTGAGTGGTAGATTCTGATCTGAAAGGAGTAACGAGGTCATATTTAGTATGGCCAGAATGATAATACAAAATCCTGCTGACTAGTGAAGTTGGATTTAGTATTACTATTTTAGAAATGCCACTTTTAGAGAGTGAGCATTTCTCTGCACTTAAATCCTACTGTGCCTTACAATCCATGTCTGGCTTGGTTAGTTGAGAGCTCCCTTGTGCATTCCACTCAGACAAACCCCAAACATAGGATACTCAGTCACACCTGCACACATCTGCATACTGAATGGGTCTTCCTCGGCTGGGGGGGATGGAGGGCCTGACACTTGCATGTCAAAAGACAGTAGCCTGCTCTCACACAATGGACTGCCACACCCCCTACTGGGACCCTGGCAGACAGGATGGACCTGAAAGGGAACCTTGTGCACTTCTAAGCCACTCTTTGAAGTCTCTCCCACTTCAAAGGCACATTTGGGTATTTAAACAGAGCCTCTGACCCTACCAACTCAGACACTTCTGGACTAGATACCACTGGAGAAGAATCCCTGAACCAGAATCTGCAACCTGCCAAGAGGAACTGCCTGGCTGCCCAAAGGACTCACCTGACTGCTTTTCTGCAAAGGACTGCTGCCCTGCTGTTGCCCTGCTGCCTTGCTGCCCTCTGTCTCTGCTGAGAAGTGCTCTCCAAAGGCCTGGATAGAGCTTGCATCCTGTTCCTTGAACTCTCAGGATCAAAAATACTTCATCCTACAAAAGAAGTCCTTGTGCAGCGAAAATTCGACGCACAGCCTGCATGAAACGAGGCACAGACTGCAGCGCAGTGAGAAAATCACTACACGCCGAACCGGAACAATGCAGCCCGGCTCCCTGAAGTGGAGATCGAAGCAGCAGCAGCATTGCGATGGGAACTTCGATGCACAGCCCACGGAATCGACGCAAAGCCAAGCCGGAATGACGCAGCCCGACTTCCTGAGAGGAACCGACGCAAGCACAAATGCGGCAGATATTTCCACGCATCGCCCACTGGATCGACGCAGCTACTGTGACTTCGTCCTGCACGCCAGGGATTTCAACGCATTGTCCCCGGGGGGTCCAAAAACCCTGCAACCTGAAGAGGATCCAGGTCAGCGAGCCAGAAATCGACGCAAAGCCTTCCATGCGTGAAAACTCAACTACGCATCGTCTGTGTGCACTGGAAAAATCGACACATACCTGCCCATTTTCCAAGCATCTCCTCTTCTGCGGCCCCTTGCAGAGAATTTGAACGCAAACCAGGTACTTTGTGCTTGCAAGAGACATTTGTTGCTTTTTAAAGACTAAACACTTCTTTTATCATTTCCTGCAGTGATAACTCAGAATATACTTATCAAATCTTGATCGTTTTGACCTGCATTTAACCAGATAAATATTATTTATTTTTCTAACCACTATGTGGTGTATTTTTGTGGTGTTATACTGTGTTATTGCATGATTTATTTCACAAATACTTCACACATTGCCTTCTAAGTTAAGCCTGACTGCTCAGTGCCAAGCTACCAGAGGGTGGGCACAGGATAATTTGGATTGTGTGTGACTTACCCTGACTAGAGTGAGGGGCCTTGCTTGTACATGGGTAACCTGACTGCCAACCAAAGACCCCATTTCTAACCCCAGACGATAGTTACAAAGAAGTAGAAACATTTTCAGATCAGTTCTTTCCCTCGAGAGAAACACATTCCCTTAGTACGAACACAGAATAAACTCATGATTCAAACAAAAGATGCTTGTAATTCTACGGAGATGATACTTTAGCTCAGCTTTGCAGACAGATAACTACACGCTGTGGCCTTGCCAAACTTCAGGCCCAGCAAAAAACAAGAAATACTCATATCGAAAGAAATATATTTCATTAATACAAGTTTTAAACAAGTTTGAGATTCAAACAAAGAATGTGTTATACAGCAGACATGAAATCATTCTACTGTAGTGAATCATATCTTGTTTTAAAGGGAAGCAGGAGTTAGCTTAGCCTCTGGCTTGCAGACTGGTACCCCTGTCACCTAGTGACTTTTACCCTACTTAGTTTGCTCTGTTTTAGTGCAATTATTTAATTATATGTGTCCAAGATGGCTGCATTTTTTCTAGTTAGGCCAAAGTTTTAGTTTCACGTTATTAGTGCAACCGCGCTAAGGCGTCAATATCAAGCGTGAAAGATTAACAAACGGTAAATATTCACACTAGGTACTTTCCCTCTTCACTCGTTCGAGGGAATTGTTTACATAAATTGCCGTCCCAAGCCTGTCTTGTTATCTATTGTTTGGGAACAGACCTACGTCAGGGGTCGGAGCAGATCTGTATAAATGCACCCCACTTAGACAGATAGTCAGAGGGATTCCGATCAGATGCCATCGCTGTTATCGATGCTGTACATCGCCTTGACGCTGACCCAGTCTTCGTGTTCCTACGGAATCTGAGCTAGAGACCTCATTCCAAGGTAACGAGGGTTGGAGGGGGCTCTTCTCATGGACATGACATTGGCAGATTAGGTTTATCATACCTAGCTCTCCTTCGGTTACGGGTTATGTCCACCATATTAGGGTATTAGGACATATTTCATATCTCATGTCATTTTGTGTCAGTGCAAGATGGTGGGGGTCTTTGTACTAATGACTCTTGTCTTCACAATTCTGTTTCTTGCACTGTTCATTATCCTAATCATTGCAGCCCATGCAACTTATTGCAGATTGCAGTATTATTAATAAAACCTATTGAAAACTTTACTGCATCTCCTTCATTGCCTGTGTTTGATTGAGACATGTTGTTCATGTGAGAAAGGGGCAATCCCTGTTTAACCACGACACTCCCTGAGATGTCATATTCTTGAATCCATGCGTAAAGCCTGCCACAAATCACCTTTTACTGTTTGGATTTTTAGTGAGGTGCTGCTTGTGAGCCGGGGGGGTTTGGACGACAGTTGAGACTTGTAGGACTGGCATAGTCTCCTATAAACATAAGTACTGTCATCCTTAAACCAGCAGTCTTGCCTAGAACAAGAGTCAAACTACGACATGGTGCCACCAACGATGGTGTTTAGGCACTAATTTACAGATACCCTGACTATCACTGTCTCCCATACTACAGGTACCTTAAGTACCATAATACGGAGATGTCCGTGGTCTTGGGGAAGATCCTCCTCAGCTGAACAAGGACCACCTGACTAGGCTGTAGGTTGTTCAAGCTCAAACTCATAAAAGGACTTTTCTCCCCACTTGGTGTTCCATCTCTTTTACAAATTATCCAATATGGCTAATGACACAGACATTCCGGAGAATGCTTGACAAGCATTATTACTACATCTAGTAGTGCATGGCTTAAGGGAAGGGGGCGGGGATGTTACATTCATAGTGGAAGCTAATGAAGCTTATCAAACAGAAACATTTTATTCCTGGGTTCACTTTCCTGAGGAAGATAACACTGCATTCACATTCCACACATATAGAATCGCAAATGTACCTCAATGGTACCTAGCATACCAGTATCATGAAATACCGCTCACTTATCAGGAGCATCAGAACTGGTTTAATGTTGCCCTACCACATGTAATACAACCTGTGAGATTAGGTCCCTTAGGTAATGACGACCAACGTGGCCTGTGTTTGCCATATACATACCTCACCCAGGTATACACACTATGCAGGCAGCAGATCTGCGAGATCTATACATTGAGATAGTAACACTATATAGATGAGTTGTTCAGTTCGTAATGCTAACTCTGAACACTACACCAGAGCGTCCAGCAGCACCAGCACCTGCTGGATACCAATTGGCCACTGGGATTAATCCACAAACAACAGAGAATTCTCACAATGTGCTTGCCCTTCGGGATGGTTCCCTCAATGGATGACTGCGTCATATGAGGTACAGTCTTCGCTGCAATTTATACTACCACACATGGTACCCCAACACTTGCCAATTTGCCAGAAGTGTTAAAACAAATACAGAATGAGCACGGGGCTGCTCCAGCCCTAGATTTGGGGATGAAATTAATGTCTAACTTCGATGCAGTCTTCTCAGTCATACTCAGTAACATTAAAGGGGAAGCTGTGGCACTGGCTATACGTCAGCGCCTCTGAGAGATTCCACACTTGGACCAGGAGAAACAGCTACGGAAAATTATTTCTGACACCTATACCAGTATAGGATGGGATAGTTTGTAAGCCTTGCTGAAAAAGCTCGAAATATAGAGTACCTCCTCTAAGGAAGGTACTAAACAAGCACAGGAGGTTTCTAAGAAGTACTGGGATAAACAAAAACAATTTAAAGATAGATGAAATCAGAGATCAGATTCTCCACACCTGGAGAACTCTGACAGGGGATACACTCTCAGTAATAGAGAAAATGTAAAAGCTCCTGACAGATATACTGATTCATGTCCCTCTCGTTCCTTTCAGGACGCACCGGATAGATGTAGCGAGAGAGGAGGCCGTCCTAATTGACGTCCTGAATACGTGAAATAGAAAAAAGACTCATCACAGTCTTCAGACAAAAAAGAAGATAAGTCCCCACAACAAAAGCCACAGTCTAAAAAGAAAAAGGTGGCAGCACAGTCAATTAAAAATGCCAGTACACTTGAGAACATTGCTGAAGAACAAAATGTGGGCAGTGACACTGTTAGACAGCGCAGCAGAGGTCACAATATGTCACCAGAGTCTGAAAAATCATCTGGATGCGACAGCAATTAGCAATTTTATTGCAGTTGAGACTGCGGATGGGCGCGTTCTCCCACCCGACAGGGTTTATGATTCAAATATCCAAATTGAGGGAGACATAGATAGCACCATTGGTGTGATATTCTGGGATGAACTTAGTTGTGATATCTTGCTGGCCGAGAGGGACTGGCCACCCGAGCACGTCCGTAAGCTCCCACATGGGGAAGATGTCATTTTGCCTTCTTTCGCTGATCTTGTTCCAGAAGCGGTAAAAACAGCCTTCGCTGTCAACTGGGCTTTAGCACAGGCACCTGCATTATACCGCAACCATGTAGGTTGGGACAAGGATTCTCCTTGTCATGTAATACCTATCAGGTTTACCCCCAACCTCAGCCACAATATCCTGTTAAACATGAAGTAAAAGCTCCGGTGAGGGAGGTCTTCAGTCAGCTCAAGTACCAGAGAGTAATTGTGGAGAGGAGGAATTTTGATCCAAAGCAGTCACTAACAGATAGAGTATTAGGTTCTGGCCACAGTTGGCTTCATCACCTATATGGGGCTCAGAGAGCACTGAACAATCTGCCAAGACGGTCCTTGGGGGGACGCACTCCCTATGAGGTTCTCTTTGGGATACCTATGTATCTCCCAGATCTTGATTGCCCTGGTTTGGTGGCAGCAGATACACCTTTTGACATAAATGAATGACTCACTGTTTTACAGAAGCTTCAGCAATTTTGTGATTATAAATCATCCACCAGTGCTGCTACCTTAGGAATGAAGGATTTACCAACAACTTCCACTGGCTGGATTCCTAAAGTTGGGGATCTGGTTCATGAGAAGATTGCTGTGAAGAAGGAATTCTGTCCATCCTACAGAGCACCAGTCCCAGTCCTGGGAATACAAGGTACCAGAATTGTCATTCTACCACCACTGCCTGGTTCGAAAGCAAACAGATTAATTTCCATTGATGACGTCAAACTTCACCATGTGGCCGATCCTGCACGGTAGATCCAGAGGTCCCTTGGGTATTTCACCGGTCCCCTCTGACTACCCAACAGGACATACCTCTTCAAAGCAGAAATTACAACACTGCTTCGGACTACGCAACAATGTCCAACAATGCTACAAATACCTCCTCGACCGTGGGGAGGGCGGAAAATGAGCTATTGCTGATTCCAGTTACCACTTCAACGACAACAACTGTCCAAGATTTGGCTGTTTTCTACAGCATCACAACACAGACTGACGACACTGTCTACTATGAGCCTCCACGCGTAGTGGATCTATCCACTGGTAATGCATCAGCTCCTGCGTTTGAAGAGACTGCTTCTGGTTATTTCATTGACATTGATGACTTTTCTTCAGACTCATCCACTCCTGTGATTGAAACTGTTTCAAAGACACATAAGCTGTATTTATGGCTTAAAAAAACTTTTTAATTCACCCATGGAACTATTTAGGGTTGAGCATGACATTTTTTGCATTATTTCTATGGATTGGTTTCGTGACTGTTTTCTTTTTGCTTATAAGTGGTCATTACCTTCCTGGACACTCATCTGTTGAGCCTATGGATGAAGTCTTAACTCCATATCATTCCTCACATAAGGTCCGAAGAGACTTGTCCCTTGTGAACATTTCATCTGTACCTTAGGAACAGAAACAAGAAAAGGTGGTTGATGCTGTAAAATCCGCACATCCGTGGTTGTAATGGCAGGCTAGTTGATCAAAATTGAAGTATTAGGGTGCTGGATCCGGTATGACACCGCACCACCCAGGTGTAAACATGCACTGGTCAAAACCAAGCTTATGAACTGTGCTAAGTGAAATTATTTAACAAAATACCAGAGCACACCAAAAGGTAGTCCAAATAAATCCAATGATGAAAAAGTATCTGTTCGCCAATAAGAATCAAACAGGAAATCGCTGTATATAATGGTTTCACGAGAGTAGTCACGGGACATCAAAATGAGTTGATATATGCTCGGAAATGATAGGACGTGATAAGCCCAGAAAAGAGTCGTAGTGTGAAGAAGCCGGTATGTGGACTCCGAAGTTAGTTCATGAAAGTCTCTTGTGAAACAATTATATACAGCAATTTCCTGTTTGATTCCTACTGGCAAACAGATACTTTTTCTTCATTGGACCTTGACGTATCAATCTACACCCATACATATGATCTTTTTGCATTATACTTCGCCTTGAAAAAGTCCTTTGGACGGAACACGTGTTGGCTGTTTTGTGTATTTCTGTGCTCATCAGAAATAAAGATCACTCCTTGAAAGAAGAAGGAGAATCTCTTCATGGACTTTGTCATTTATTGTTTGGACTATCTTTTGGTGTGCTCTGGTATTTTGTTAAATAATTTCATCTGTACCTATTCCTGATGGGATTGTGTGGGACAACGTTCCATTTGATATATATGGGCCTACTGAGGTCATTCAAATTCTTTATGTCTTCAAAATTTCTATGACTGATGTAATTACGCCTGGTGTTGTATCTGATGATTGGGATGTCCAGACAGTTCATCCTATGTTAACTGAAATGAAAGACTATTCAGTATTTGAAAGTGATGATGTATACACAAGTACAAAGAATTATGGGGAAATGTTCTGTTGTAACAACTGGGGACATTACTACTTGCACCGTGATACTAGGCATATACCAGTACTTAATTATACACAGTGGAAACACTGTTCAACACCACCTGTGGGGAGCCCAAAACGTTATTCAGATAAATGTACTTATTTTTCTGGGTATGACACAAGACATCCAAAATCATATTATTTCAAATTACCTCCTTCAAAAATTAGAAATTTTTTGCTTACTGATACAAAACTGATTTATTCAGAAATCTTTGTTTCCCGTCTTGCAGTTGAAGGTTCTGAATACTGGAGGAACACTATTGATTTAAAGAGTGTATGGGGGACACAAGATTGGCAAATACTGGGTAGAGAAGCTTTATTTAGAGCGTGCCTGATTCCTGTACAAATGATCTTTTTAAATGATACCATTCAACAGACATTGTGTCTGGGGTTAGCAAAAATAAAGGAAATGAACACGCCCAGTGTCTCCACACGGCAAAGTTTCATAATTGGCAATCCTTCCTGAATGTCACCGAGGAAGAACTAGCTGCAAAGGTTCAGGCTGGTAACTATAACTCTTCACTTTCCAGTCCCGGCGGGTGGTTGATTTGCCCAGTGGACACCAATGGATGTCAGGCATATTTTGTGAATTCCTCAGGGGGTTTCAAGATTAGCCGGCCAGACCCTCACTTTGTCTTGGGTCAGCACACAGGTAAAGCTACAACATATAGGGGGTGATTCCGACCCTGGCGGTAAAAACCGCCAGGGCCGGGGTCCGCGGGAGCACCACCAACAGGCTGGCGGTGCTCCTTTGGGCATTCTGGTACCGCCGCGGCCAGAAACGGAAAGTCGGCGGTGTACCGCCGACTTTCCGCTGCCCATGGGAATCCTCCATGGTGGCGCAGCTTGCTGCGCCGCCATGGGGATTCCGACCCCCATTCTGCCATCCTGTTCCTGGTGGTTTCGGCCGCCAGGAACAGGATGGCGGTATGGGGTGTCGTGGGGCCCCTGGGGGCCCCTGCAGTGCCCATGCCAATGGCATGGGCACTGCAGGGGCCCCCGTAAGAGGGCCCCACTTTGAATTTCAGTGTCTGCATAGCAGACACTGAAATTTGCGACGGGTGCTACTGCACCCGTCGCACCCCTTGCACTCCGCCGGTTCCATTCGGAGCCGGCTTCATCGTGGAAGGGTGTTTCCCACTGGGCTGGCGGGCGGCCTTTTGGCGGTCGCCCGCCAGCCCAGTGGGAAACCCAGAATGACCGCCGCGGTCTTTTGACCGCGGTACGGTCTTCTGGCGGTTCCTGCTTGGCGAATGCTGGAATGACCCCCATAGTGTGGGTAAACTGTGCCAACAATGGGTACAGACTAACACGTTAGCCGCAGTAAAGGAACATCTTAACACTCTTTCTGAAGATATAGACTTGCAGAACTTTTTGTAGGTCCTAAAAAGCCACGCTCTAAAAGATTTATCTACGCCATAGATAATGAGATCTGGAAGCTTTCCCAGATAGAAACCGCTGCGCGTTTGAGGCAGATAGACAGGGAAAATGTATGAAAAGGTTTTAGCTGTTGTCGACACCGGCATGAACACTCTGTCCAACAGGATTTATTCCCTGACAAACATAGTATTGTCTGCGATTGATATCATTCAGACGGACATGTCCCTTTTGTATCATGGGCAAAGTCAGCTGGGTTCCATCATGCAGTTAAGTTGGACATTACAGATCTTGAAAAATGGTCGAGTTCCATGGAAGTACATTAACGGTAGTGACTTGTTTACTGCTTTTAATTTATCCAAGGAACAGCAGACAATGGCTAAAAGGGACGTGAGTTTCACCATGCTGCATATAGAAAAGTTAGAGAAGTTGCCTTTTACAGTACCAGAGAGTCCATCAACAGTATGGCTCCTACATGGCATTATTAATCTGCCCATTTCCACTTTTTGTTTTTCGAAATGCCTGGAACATCTTGCCGTGGGCAGGTACGAGTGACTAGGTGATAACTATATTAAAGAAGAGTGGGAGTTGCCTTTTGAATACAAATGTCTGAACGGCGAAATAGAGGTCTTTCTCAGCGGAAGTGAATATGGGACTACTGTTAGTCATTCAATGATCTGCAAGCAGGTGTCCCTTCACGGCCTTTACAATGTGGGGGTCGCAAACCTGGCCTGATTTCTGAAGGGTACTCCCGTCCCTTTGATTCGACCAGCATTTCATGTACTTTTGAATGTTAGTTATGTGGTGCTGAGCGACCAAAGTTGTTGTGGTATGCGACCAGGAATTGCCTAAGCAATTTCAGTCCCTAAGTTCGTTATGTGTTGTGGACAAGATTTTTTCCCCTCCACACAAGAGATAAAAGTATCAGAAATGTGGCCACACATTGATACTGCTGATGTAAATTATGACAAGCCGAGCAGACTAAAGGCTCTATAGTTCCAAAAACAAGTTGCGTTGACATCAGCTAGAGAGCGTATGCTCTCCAGATAGCAAGATCATCAGCCGAGATACAATCTCCAACTTCCCCAAGCACTTTGGAGAGCTGGTATCCAGAATTTTCAGCGCTTTGAGCACTACGGGGATTGTCCATTTCTTTAAGGCTGTTGGGTCTGGATTTGCTTCCATCTTCCAGACTGTCTTCGGAGTCTCGGTTTAACCATGACACTGCCTGAGATGTCACACTCTTGAGTCTATGCATAAAGGCTGCCACAAAACACCTTTTACTGTTTGGGTTTTTGGTGAGGTGCTGCTTTTGAGCCGGGAGGGTTGGGACGACAGTTGCGACTTGTTGTAGGACATATGTCCACCTGCAGGAGTGGAACTCTCCACAGTGCCAAAAAGAGCCAGATCGTTCACCCATGGCGGCTCATAAGTGGCCTTGCAAATCAGCCTAAGTCTCAAGGGGCACGACCGTCATTGCACTGATTTTCTAAAAGTTCTTTTCCCTCACATTTTTATTTAAACTTTTTCTCTTTGAGTTTTTTTCTTATAATCCTTCAATTGAAATTCTGCCCTCCTCTGATTCTTTTCATATCTTCTTCTTTTGATCACTTTGTACAATGTTAATGTAGGTTCTAAGAAATTCTTCATTATTACTATATTATTATCCTTAGCTATCTTATTAAGACCCCTAATGATAGGCACAAAAGAAAACACCACATCAAAGTTTGAATAGAAATATTTGATACAGTCCTAGTTATAGAATTGTGTTAGTAAAAGACTACAGCTTACGCCATATGTAAGAGGCAATCTGTGATAGGCAATTCCTTTCTCAACAGAGGCTGGAATCTGTGTGCAAACATAACAATCATTCACATCCATTATATCAACATTATCACCCGATAAGCGATAGAAGACATTCGAAGAAAGTTCTCACTGTGAATGCAAACATTTCTCATCCATTTTAAATCTATCTATTGCTGGAAGAGTAGGCATTAATTCTGAAGAAGTTATTTCTATAACTATGGTATGGTTGGTCCCATTCTTATCAAAGACAATCACACCCATAATCAATACCAAACATACAATCACACAAACCATCACCAAACCAATACCCATGTATTTACAGCAACTATTTTTAAAATTCTGCAGGTTTTGGTTACCCATGGTCTGTAAAGAATCAAAAAGTAAAAGCAAATACAAAAATATATGGCTACGCAGCAAAAATCAAAACTAAACAAAAAATGTTCAAAAATGTTCAAGTCTTTAATCTTCAGTCTTCAATTTCAATCCCTCCTTATGTTTTTCAATAATATTCACAGCTTCACTCACACAGAACTCTTTTGCCAAAAATCAGTAAAGTTGTCAAGTTCATTTTAGCAGCTTGTCAAAATCAGGTTATCAAAAGTCTTTCAAAAATATTTTCTTTTCAAGAAAGTCTCTTTCATTTAGTTTTCAAATTTTAAATCTTTCTCAACAAATCTTCATCAGTTTTCTTCATGTGCCAAAATATAGACCTGGAATGTCTCTATCAAAACAGAAATTCAAACATTCTTCTTGCCATTCTTGAGCAGCTACATATGCCCAATCTGGACCTGAGTATCTTCGATTGGCAATTCTTTATCTTTTTAATCTTCAAACTTCACTGTATTCATCATCACTTAGATCTTCACTTCTGGAAGTATCTACTTCTTCCTCAATAGGTGGCACCACGTTTGTCTTCTTTGACTTTGAACTTGTTTCTGGCCTGTTTTCACCTTTCAGATATTTTTTGTTAATGCTCTTTTCAGTATTGGACACAAATTCTTGTCCTTCGATGTTCCCACAACCGGCTCAGGATGAGTCAAATCCTTTTGGCTCAGATGTGTCTCAACTCCTTTCCCACTAGGGACAGTCACTTGTTCAGTCTGGTTTGTCAGACCATCTGCTTCTGAGGACACTCTCCTCTGAGCAGGTTTTCTCTCAACCGGTTCTCTCTCTTTTTCTCTCTGTACCTGTTCTTCTTCTCATCTTTGAACCAGTTCCTTTACTGTTTCATTTTAGGACGTTGAAGACGGTTCATCCTCCTCTTCCAGGATTCCTTCCACTTAGTCTGTTACAGGAGTGGGAAAAACAAGTAGAGTATGTTCAGACTCTGACTCCAGTTCACTTCTTCTTTTGTCTTGACCTGGAATGCGTCTAGGTGTAGGTAATCTCAACAGCTCTTTTTCTTGTTCTGTTTGATTATTCACTTGCTGAGTGTGACTTGCGTGGATCCAGTTTGGAAGTCCTCGACACTTCACAGCTGTGGTAGTAATCAGTACCACCTGGAAAGGACCTTTCCACCGAAAGCTCCAAACACAATTTTCTCACATGCTTTTGTATCACAACCCAGTCACCCGCCTCCAGGTTGTGTCCTTGCTCTTGGGACGGTTGCAGTGTGCTAGCTTCCACCTGTTGAAAAAAAGAGCGAACCACATCAGCTAAGCCTTTGCAGTAGTCCAATACCATATCATCTGTAATGTTCACAAGAGCATTTGCAGGTACAGCTGGCAATCTCATGGCTCTTCCATGAGGATTTCAGATTTGATGATGCACACATTTTCGCCAATCTCAACTTCAAAGTACCATTCATCTGTTCTACAAGTCCTGAGGCTTTTGGGGGGTAGCTACAATGAAGCTTCTGTTCAATATTTAAAGCTGAACATAGCAACTTAATCACCTCAATGTAGAAGTGGCTTCCTCTATCTGATTCTAAAGAGACCAGAAAACCAAAATGTGGAATTAACTCTCTAAGCAGTAACTTTGCTACTGTGAGACTGTAATTTCTCCTTGAAGGGTAAGCCTTAATCCAATGTCTGAAAATGCACACAATCACCAACACATATTTCAAACCAGCACACGCAGGTATCTCAATGAGATCCATTTGCATTCTGCTGAATGGTCCTACAGCCATGCCTATGCGTCCCATGTTGAAAACTGTTCCTCTGCCCACGTTCATCTGCTGACAGAAGATGCATCTGTGGCAAGCTGCTTCGGCAACCTGTCTAAATTTTGGATTGAACCAAAAATGCTTAAATAACCTAACCATGGCATCTCTTCCCACATGAGCCTGTCCATGACAGTATCTGGCCATCTGAGTCAGTAGTCTATTTGGCAGTACTACCTTCCATTCTCCCGAAATCCAAACATCGTCGTCTCTTTGGACACATTTTTATTTTATCCAATCCCTGCACTCTTCCTTTCCAACATTGTCTTGAAGAGTTTTCAATTCATCTAAATTGTCAATAACATGCATCACATAATTTACATGGATCTCATCATTTTCAGGCAACAATTCCCATTCTCCTTTGAAGGATATGCAGTTCAAGGCACAAAACTTTGGGACCTGATCTGCTTATGCATTACCCAATGACACATAGGGGGTCATTCGCCCGCCAAGCGGGAACCGCCAGAAGACCGTACCGCGGTCAAAAGACCGCAGCGGTCATTCTGGGTTTCCCACTGGGCTGGCGGGCGACCGCCAAAAGGTCGCCCGCCAGCCCAGTGGGAAACACCCCTCCACGAGGAAGCCGGCTCCGAATGGAGCCGGCGGAGTGGAAGGTGTGCGACGGGTGCAGTAGCACCCGTCGCGAATTTCAGTGTCTGCTAAGCAGACACTGAAATTCAAAGTGGGGCCCTCTTACGGGGGCCCCACGACACCCCTCACCGCCATCCTGTTCCTGGCGGTCGAAACCGCCAGGAACAGGATGGCGGTGAGGGGGTCAGAATCCCCATGGCGGCGCAGCAAGCTGCGCCGCCATGGAGGATTCCCCTGGGCAGCGGAAAGTCGGCGGTACACCGTTTCTGTCAGAATGCCCAAAGGAGCCCCGCCAGCCTGTTGGCGGTGCTCCCGCGGACCCCGGCCCTGGCGGTATTTACCGCCAGGGTCGGAATCACCCCCATAATCTTGTGATCTCTGATATGCACTGCATTTCACCACAACAATCTTTGTAGGCATTTGAACCGCTTTTAACAGCTCATGTGTTCTTGCGCCATTTCTGATTGGTGAACCCGAAGAAGTCAGGAAACCTGTGACCATAATTGGCCAAAGTCATGCACAATGCCGAATCCATATTGACTATCTGTGTAAATAGTCACTTTCAATTGAGTCGAAATGTGGCATGCTCTAGTAAGAGCCACTAATTCCGCCACGTGTTCAGAAAACACTCCTTGAAGCCATGAAGCTTCCAGTATGCCAGTAATGGTACACACTGCATATCCTGGTCTTAATGTGCCCACATTATTTCTCAGACAGGAACCATCAACAAAGATAATTTGGTCATTTTCTTCCAGGCTAGTATCTCTAATAACTGCTCTGGGTTTTGTGCTTAACTCTGTAATTTCCAGACAATCATGGTCAGTATCATCCAATTTATCAATATTTGCTTCCTCATTTGGAAGTACAGTTTCTGGGTTAAGAACTGTACATCTCTTAATACTTACATTTGGAGAACCCAAAATCACTGATTCATATCTGGTCAGCTTTGAGTTGGTCAGATACTGTGTTTTTGACTTAGTAAGCAACATTTCAATTGAATGTGGTACCATTATAGTAAGGGGATAAACCATCACTATATTCTCGCTTTGAGCGAGGCTGTGCTCAACTGCTGCAACAGACCGCAAACAACTAGGTAAAGCTGCTGCAACGTGATCCAAACTGGCTGAAAAATATGCCACCGGGCGATTCATACCACCATGAGCTTGAGTAAAAACAGACAAAGAACATGCATCACGTTCATGACAAAGCAACAGAAAATGTTAAGTGTAGCCAGGCATACCTAAAGCCGGAGCTTGACACAAACTCTCTTTCAAATCAGTAAATGCTTTCATACATGCTTTAGCCAGCACTATAGGATCAGAAACATCCTTATGAGTCAGCTTTTGCAAAGTCTTTGAAAGAGCTGAACAATTTGGGATCAATTGGTGGCAGTAACCCACCATTCCCAAGAACATCCTCACATCTTTCAGAGTAGTTGGTGCTGGCATTTGCAAAATAGTTGCAACTCTGTCTCTAGAAATTTTCCTAGTTCCTTTCTCAATCAAATAACCCAAGTATTTAACTTCTTTCTTGCAATATTGCGACTTAACTGGGGACACTTTAAGACCATTGTCTCCCAAAACGTTTAGCAAGGCAACTGTATCATATTTACACCCTTCCTTTGTTTTGGACACAATTAACAGATCATCAATGTATTGCACCAATGTTGATTTGTAAGGCATCACTAATTATTCCAAATTCTGGTTGAAAATAGATGGTGACTCTGAGAACCCTTGTGAAATTCTACACAAAGCTCATACCCTCTTTAAGAATTTAAAACAAAAGAGATATCTGCTGTCCACATGGAGAGGCACGGAAAATAATGCTTTAGATAAGTCCACCACAGTGAAATATTCAGCATCGTCTGGGATCTGAAGCATAATCACAGCTGGATTTGGCACAACTGGGCCACACTTGACCACTTTGTCATTTATGTTTCTCAAGTCTTGCACAAGTCGAATTTTCCCAAAGGGCTTGCGCAGTCCCATTATTGGCAGATTACACGGCTTCTCAACACTTCCTTTAAAATTCCTTTCTCAATGAACTCTCCTATTAACAGTTTCACACCCTCAATTGCATCTTTTGCCATCGGGTATTTTGGAGTCTGAGGAAAAACTGCATTTGGCTTAACTGCTACTCTAACTGGCTCAGCTCCTTTTATCAACCCAATGTCCTTTCCTGAAAGATCCCAAACCTTGGTCATGACATTTTTCTGTAAAGCAGCAGAAAGATCTTTCACTTCAAAAACTGGAAAGAAACTAATTAAAGGAGCTTCCTCATTCACTGGCTCATCAAAACTGATCAAAGGAAATTCCTCAGACACTAACTCATTGTTAACAGTAAGTATCGGGGCTTCTTCATCATCACTATTTATTTGAATTTCATCTGAAAAAGTAATTGAACATCTTGTTTCACAATTAATCCCTTCCTAGTAAGGACACAGGACTTGAACCACAAGCCACAAACTTGTGCAAACCCTTAAAATTGCCAATTTTAGCTAAAACTGGTTCTGTAATAGGGTTCGTCAAATATTGAATATCAACCCCCACAATCTGAACTGTCTTCCCTGATAAGGGCAGGTCTGGAACCTCTGCAGATCTTGCTGTTGAGCTTGTATCTCCAGTGTCAACCAAAAATGAAACTTTGTGACCTTTCACCTTTCTGATCCACTTCTAAAGAAGCTGCCATCACACATTCCTCTTCATCTGAACTCTCAGACATCCATTCATCGTTTATTCCATCCTCACTGTGTAATGGAAATTGGTGTACTGTATTTTCACTCTGACTTACTCTCTGACCCATGACCATCTGAGAAAGCATCACCTGCTGCTGATCCACAGGGGCTTGAAGTATCTGAATTTGTTGTCTAGGCATTTGCATTTGTTGTGCAGGCACCATCTGCACATGTGGCTGCATCTGCTGTAACTGAGGCATGTGTACTTGTAATGGCTGTACAGTTTGCATGGGCTGCAAAGGTTGGAAACCCTGCATCGTATTTACATTATTCTGGAAATTTTTATTTTGACCTCTCATTCTTGGTCCTCTCACATTTTGAAATGAATTGACATCATTCACTTTCTGAAGCATACCTCTCTTATTTACCATCGGACACTGCCTTTTCCAATGTCCCATTCCCCCGTAAGAGTGACAAGATAACATTCACTTTCCTTACTGCGCTCCTTGAATCATTACTGTATTCAAATCCAAACCACTATTCACACTTCCCATTCCACCACAACCTCTACCTCTGCCTCCATTCTGAAATGTACCTTTATTCTGAAACATGCCATTTCCCTGTTGCTGCTGTAAACTACCCTGAATACCTGTCTCTGCAGCCTTGATCTGCATCACCATCGCTTTCTCCTTCAACTTTTTGTTTCAATTCAATCTCATCACTACAGTATTTCGTATACTGCAGCACCTCATCAATCCGTTTGGCTTGCCAACAAATCAAATGGCTCTTAATCATCTGACTAATTTCTGATCTGAGTACTTCAACAAACCTGATTACAAAGTGAATCATGTCTTTCGGCTCAATTGTTTCTGTACCACTGTAATGTTTAAATTATTTTAACAATCTCTCATAGAATGCATGAATAGCTTTTTTCTCTTCCTGAGCTGTCCTATGTATGCACTGCCAATCAATGTTTTTCGTCGAAATTCTCGTTTTCAGAAATTCAATGGCTTTATAATACTACTTCATTACTTCAGGAGACGGTGCACCTGTTGTTGGATCGCTTGACGGCTCATTTGTTGGACAATCTACACTCCTCTTGCATTCAACCCATAAATCTGCTGGAACAACCATCTCTAAAGAGTGTTCAAATCCTCCCACAGGCATTTTTCAAGTTTCACAAACCTATCTGTCTGCTGGTACCATTCTACTGGTTTCTCCCTCAACCTGGGGTAATCATTTGTAAATGACAAAATGTCACTTCTACTACAAGGGACTTGTACAAAATTCCCTCCTGGAATTTCTCTCATTGGTAAAGCTTTTACTGATTCCCTATTCTGTGGTACTTCTGCCGAAAAATTATCAGGACCTTTTTTTGGCTTGTCTCTTTTCTTCACCCATCTGCCTTCCCATTTGGCAAATGCTCTCCATATCTGGATAACTTGAAGATACTTTCTAGGGTGCTTTTTTATTCCTGCAGATCTCATGTGTTCAAAATCGTTTGCTTCAAAATCTAACTTATAACTTCTTTTCAAATGTTAAATTTTTGACTAATCTATCCCATGTTTGTCTGCTACATCGGCTAACTGTTGATGTATCTCACCTGCTTATTTTGTAATCTTCAGACACAAGTATTTAAACTCTTCTTCAATGTAGGACTCTAACCTATTTACACATATGGTTCCTTCAACCAGTTCACTCACTTCCATTGAAAGCCTAGTGTAGTTAATATAATTCCCTCCACTAGAAGCATCTTGTGAGGTATTTAGCTATTCTAACCACTGGGTTGATTGTTGAGCTGTCAAACCCTGTAATGAGATGTTATTAGGCTGAGTACTGGGTAGCAGTTGTACAGTTAAACTTGGAGGTTGGGGTGTCAGCAATCTTGTGTTGGTGCCATTGTATAATCCTGTTTCTGTATTCAAAGGAGCTCTAATAGAACTCAGGTCTATTAATGACCTTGTTCCATCAAAAGTCTGTCCCACCGGAGAAACTATTCTGTCATTATCATTAAGTTCTTTTCCCACTTGACTCTGACTTAGTATTCCCTGACCATTTGTTCCAATATTTCCCTGTGCAGATAATGGTATAATTGAACCAATATTATTAGATACGGATTCAGCATCTGTATTTGGTCTGGCAGTTACATTTTCAGAATGCACTACCCCTGCATTCTGCATTTGAGGCAGTAATAGTGGCGTTGGCTCTGTCTGAACTAATATTGGTTTCTGGTAAACCTGTCCAGCAGCACTATTATATTAGCTGTTCATTTATGCTCTAACTGAGACGAGAGGGACTACATAACGCAGCCTGCCTGTGGCCCCAGGAGGCGGCCATTTTCAGCATCACCTGCTCCCACTTGCCAGACCAATGAGTGTTATAAAGCACGAGGGGGCACACCACAGCGTGGGACGCGCCAACCAAGACCGGAGGGACTACAGAGCGGGACACGCCCGGGCCAAGGCCAGGCCGGTCCACGGCCGACTGTGGCTGGGCTGGGCCACCCCCCTGAGTCTGGTTACTATTTCTTGGCCATTTTCGAATAGCTCCGTTTCTCTCCAGTTCCTCCCTAACGCAACTTCTCAGGACCCTTGTCCTGTCTCAATATATTGCCACAGTGATGGGCAAAAGAAAAGTGACTGAAGGTGGTGTGGGGATGTGGGGGGGAAGCATAAGAAAATCTCCAAAAAGTTGGCCTGTAATGATGTGCTTGACGGGATTGACAACGTTCTGGCGGATTGTGGGGAAATATTAGCTATATCACCTGGTGTAGACCAACCAAGGAGTCCCAAACTGTCCTTAGTATCCCAACCGCTGACTAACAAGCAGGAAAGTATATCAAATATGTTTAACAAAGCTAGGGCACGGATGAGCAATAAGATCAGCACAGTGCCCCAAAACTTTTTGGATATAGTTTTTAGCTTTGGCCCTACTCATGACACGGCAACAGCACCCCCTCCCTTCCCTAACCCCTGGACTAATCGCTTCCTACCACTAACGTGTATCCCAGATCCATCTACAACTCAGGATTTTGAAGTTTCTCCTGCGCAAGCTGGGCCAGGTTGCCTACCAAACAACCAGACACACCCTCCTCCCCAGATGAAGACCTGGTAGGCTGTTTACAAACACTTAGGTCATAAATAGCAGCCCTAAAGTGCATGATAAGTAACCTTGTGGCCACTGTGGGGCATCTCATGGAAGAGAGGGGGAGTATACCCAGGGAAGGAGTTGCAATCTCAGTTTTTACCAACAGTCCCGCTCCGGCACCCAATGCTCTCACTATGCCCACCCCCATGTAAAACACCTTGAATGCAACACAGGCTTGATACATGAGGAAACTACCCCCAGGACACCTGTCAGAGCCCACACCATGGGTTCCCGAGCACCTGCAAGTGTGTCAAATGAATCCACTTCCATTTACCCACAGAGCAAAGGTCTCAACCTTTTACTCCCTACATTAGGGGAGGGTTGTCACTTTAGTAGAACACACATTGCCAGAACCACCACCCCCTTGAAAAATACTTGTGACCAATGTACCCAAACTCAATTCCTGGGGGGGGGGTGGAAGGGGAAGACTCCTTGATTAACAAAGTAACCCACTACATTTGACATAGTAGAGTCAGTAATTAGAAAAGATATTGTCAAGGTCAGACGGCATAGGCCCCCGAGCTCTCCGACCAATTGCATGGAACTCTGATTAGAAAATGGGCAGTTAGCTTACGACTTAGTGGCTCTAAATCAAAGAACCAATCCTCCGGATGGGTCTACTATACAGTTTAAATTCGTGCCACCCCTCCCTTTCTGTGCACCACCCCCTACGCTGTTGTAGATGATGGCACTGTCTGGTCCAAGTTAGATTGACTCATTGAGGCCGAGGCACAGGCATCCCATGATATCGCCAACGGCTGCACAAGCTCCGACAACTGTCTCTGCACTATCAGCTACTCAGCAGATATGCCCAATCAGAGAGGCAGGAAGGCCCCAACTGTACCATCAAATGCCGTTGCACTAGTCACCATGGAAGCCTGTAGACTTTCTACAGGCTCCGCAGATTCCCAGGCAAATCCTCTCTCATCACTCAACTCCATGACTACTTGTTGGAAAGCAAACATCGTCTCCTGGAATGTGGAAGGTCTTACTTCTAAACTTCCATTGCCCCACTGGAATACTTTCACTGACCAAGATGATATATGCATTTTCCAGGAAACCTGGCTAGATGAACCTGCCCATAAACAAGGTTATACAACCTACCACATTCCCGCTAGTTCTAGTAAGGCAGGTCATCCATCGGGGGCCTCCTAATATGGGTGAAAATCGCACTTCAGGGCGTAGTGAAACGGCTACCTACAGACAGCCCTAATATTCTTGGCATCAGTCTCAAGACCTGGGACCACTGTCACTGATATATTCAACTTCTACACTAGGGGGCCCAACTATTCCACCACCCTGCAGTCTCTTGAGATCCTCCTGGGTGAGAGACCATCCAATCACGCCTTATTGTAGCAGGGGATTTCAACGCTACTTTTGAACTCCTCGGTCTGGACAGTATGGGAGATTTTGTAGAAGAGGATAACCCTTGACATGGACCCAGGTTTGAGCTCTCCTCCATCAAGAAGTGGCATCAGGCCTCTTTGCAACTAAATGCCTAGACCCTTGGCCTACGCCTGAGGGCAGTCAATGGGAGAACCAAGTCTGATAGGCATGCTGCCTATACTTTCATTGGCACACAGGAGAAGAGTTGCATCGATTACATCCTGATGGACCTCAGACATTGGCATCTGGTAGATGACATGGTAGTTCAGAACCAAGTAGACAGTGACCATAATCCACTTTGCCTCAGCAACGAGCCCCCATGGGGTAGGGCACCTACTGTGCCAACCACCGCCAAAGTAACCAAATTGGTCCAGGCCAAGAATAACAGACGGCGCATAGGATGGAGTAAGGTCGTCCTGCAAGACAACATTCTCTCTACCATCAACAAGGATCTGACACACTCTGTAGCATTGTTATTTGCGATGGAAGAGGAAGAGGGGAACTGCTCCCCTCTATTAGATGTACACACTGGATTTTCTAAAAGATTGGAACAGCTACTAACTATGCCAGCTGTCCACACCTCACGCAGTCTCCTACCCCACGAGGGAGAGAACTGGTTCAACCGAGACTGTTGGTTGGCCCGAGCAAGCCTAATTAGTGAAATCAAGCAAGAAGATGTTGCCTGTGTTAGGAGTCTGCGGTACCAGTACAAGCAGACGCAGATTAAGGCCAGTAAGGACTGGGAGGAGGAAAGATGGAGGCTTATGAAGAGCGCTTGAGAACGCAGGGACTCCAAATCCTTCTGGCTTATGGTAAGCAAAAGGGGAATTCCTGCAATTGGTAATAACATCCAGCCCTCAGACTGGTTTCATCAATTTAACTCCCTTTACATTGCTGAAAGCCAATTCCAAACCACCTCTGTTCTTTTACTCCTCCCTCAGCTGAGTACCAACCACTGGGAGAGTTTGTTTAACCTGGGAGACATTAGTGATGCAATAAATCACATAATACGTCTGAAAGTTGCTGTCCCTGACGGTATTCCTGGTGACCTTTTTCTCCATAACATTGACAAATGGGCTGAGTACATCCTCCTTTTATCCAATGCAATTGCCAGGGGAGCCTCCATTCCCGAGTCATGGAGGGGGTGCCAAGGTAATACCCATCTATAAGAAAGGTGATAGGTCTCTACCTGCCAACTAAAGGCCCATAAGCTTTATACATACAATACAAAAGGTATTCTGTTGTGCTTTATTATTCAAAATCTACAACTGAATTACTGAGAACAATATCTTGTCACCATTCCAGGCCGGCTTCAGGTCTAAAACCAGTACCGTAGATCAGTTGTTTTGGTTTTTGCTTTTGTATTCGAAGGTTGTAGCTGTGTAATTGGATTTTCCTTGATTGGCATATTTGAGTTACCAGTAAGGCCTTCGTAAAGTGCCCTAGAGGTGCCCAGGACCTGTAAATCAAATGCTACTAGTGGGCCTGCAGCACCGATTGTGCCACCCACATGAGTAGCCCTATAACCATGGCTCAGACTTGCCACTGCAGTGTCTGTGTGTGCAGTTTTTTTAACTGCCAATTCGACCTGGCAAGTGCACCCACTTGCCAGGCCTTAACCTGCCCTTTTAATACAAGTAATGCACCCCTAAGGTAGGACCTAGGTAGCCCCATGAGCAGGGTGCAGTGTGTGTTAAGGTGAGACGTGTACTGATATATTTTACGTGTCCTTATGGTGAAATACTGCCAAATTCAGTTTCCACTGTTTCAAGCCCTATCTTTCTCATAGGTTAACATGGGGGTGCCTTTAAATATCTTTTAAGCACAGTTTCCCTTTGGGAGCAGAGGGAAGTGTGAAGTTTGGTGTCTCTATGCTCACAATTCAAAAATACATCTTTTGGTGAAGTTTTTTTTTTTAAATTGTCAGATTGCAAATGCCACTTTTATAAAGTGGGCATTTTCTTGCTTAAACCATTCTGTGACTCTGCCTGCTTGTGTATTCCCTGTCTGGGTGAGACTGACAGTTGGGCTGTTTGTGAATCCCCTCTAGACAGTGACACAAAGAGAGCTGGGGTGTAACCTGCATATCCTAATGGGCTATCTGGACTAGAGTGGAGGGAGGAGTGGTCACTTACACATGAATGGTGTGTGTCTGGAGCCAGGCATGGGCAAGGCAGGATCATGTGTACAACAGAGACTTTCCTTTGAAGTTTACCTACTTCAAAGGCAGAAAGGGGTATAAGTAGTGGACCCAAAACCCCAGATTTTTAGATTACTTCTGGAACCAAGAGGAACCTCTGCAAGGAAAAGAGCTGAAGAGTTGGAGGAGGAGTACTGCCCCTTCGCCTGTGACTGTGATTTGGTGGGTTGGTCTGCAGTTGCTACTTCTGCCTGAAAGAGGACAACGGCTAGACTTTGTGGTATATTCCTTCTTGTGAAGAATCTCCAAGGGCTTGTACGGAGCTTTCCTCTTGTTTTGAAATCTCAGGGCCATCATAGACTTCTTCTACCAGCACCAGTATCTCTGCTGAGACTCCTGCCCTGCCACGTGGTGCCCCATCCAGACCCTCATCCCTTGAGAGGTGAAGTTGGCAGAACAAGGACTGAAATCCACGCACAGAACACAGTGCGAGGAAAAGTTTGCCGCACCACCTGCAATGCAGGTGAAAAACGGCACGCCACCTGCTTCGCGGCTAAAATCGGCGGTTCACCTGCATCGTGGCTGGGAGATCGACCCATCGTGGCTGGAGAAACGATGCAACACCTGCTTGTGGCTGCTGAAAACGATGCAAACCTCACAAAACGTGGTTTTCCAACACTGTGCGGCCGGATTTTTCACGCATCATCGCTGGGCATCAACAATCAACGCAAGCCTACACCGATCCGAGTTGCTCGTCTGGAAATTGATGCATAGCTCTCCTGAGGGGGAGAAAAACGACACATCACCAAACCGACCCCAGAAGAAACGATGCCCAGCCTCACTTGTGAGTAAGGAATTGAAGCATCGCTGACTTTTCCGACGCTCGCTCGCCTGTGCAACTTTTTTTTTTTTACACAAACCAGGTACTTTGTGTAAAATCAATGTTACCATTGCTTTCTATGGAGTAAGACTTTTATTCTTCTGAAAATTCAAACCTTGACTTATGTATGTTGGATTTGTGTCGTTTTGCTCTTATTTGATTTAGATAAATATTGCCTATTTTTCTAAACTGGTGTGGTGTCCATTTTGTAGTGTTTTCACTGTATTACTGTGTGTGTTGGTACAAATACTTTACACATTGCCATTGAGATAAGCCTGACTGCTTGTTCCAAGCTACCAAGGGAGTGAGCAGGGGATACCTTTGCCCTGACTAGAGTGAGGGTCCCTGATTGGACAAAGTGCGAACTGACTGCCATCCAGAGATCCCATTATGTGTATATATGTATATATACATATATATATATATATATAGCTGGTGCACAGTTGAGAACAGAGAAAACTCTATGAAACTGTGCATATGTCAATGACTATGGCCCTCATTCTGACCTTGGCGGGCGGCGGAGGCCGCCCGCCAAAGTCCCGCCGTCAGGTTACCGTTCCGCGGTCGAAAGACCGCGGCGGTAATTCTGACTTTCCCGCTGGGCTGGCGGGCGGTCGCCTTCAGACCGCCAGCCAGCCCAGCGGGAAAGAGGCTTCCACGATGAAGCCGGCTCGGAATCGAGCCGGCGGAGTCGAAGCTGTGCGACGGGTGCAGTTGCACCCGTCGCGTATTTCACTGTCTGCGCAGCAGACAGTGAAATACATGTAGGGGCCCTCTTACGGGGGCCCCTGCAATGCCCATGCCAGTGGCATGGGCACTGCAGGGGCCCCCAGGGGCCCCGCGACCCCCCCTACCGCCATCCGGATCTCGGCGGTCCGACCGCCGGGATCTGGATGGCGGTAGGGGGGGTCGGAATCCCCGCGGCGGTGCAGCAAGCTGCGCCGCCGCGGAGGATTCAATGGGGCCGCGGTACACTGGCGGGACCCCGCCAGTGGTGCCGGTCCGACCGCGGCTTTACCACCGCGGTCGGAATCCCCATTGGAGCACCGCCGGCCTGACCGCCAGGGCCAGAATGACCACCTATGTGTTAGTAAAATGTAAGAATAGAAAATGGGCATAGACTGGGAGCTCACGATTGAAATTACAGGATTTAGTACAACATAATCGTAGTTATTATTTAAATTAACTTTCTTGAAAAGAAGTACTGATTTCATCATGCACCACATCATGTTTAGTTAGCATGTACCTCTGTCAGAAATCTTAAAGGGGGTGCTCACCAAGAATGTGCTGTTCTTTCAATTGCAGGACCCAGAAGCAATGATCAGGGAGGCATCCATTGTGGTCCTTTGATGCAGGTAAATCTGCCAAGAAAGGAGGAGGCAATGTGACATGTTGGCTGCTATTAATTAACATCGGAATGTGTCAGATTGATTTTAATAATGTGCAAGGCGGCTCACCATATTAAATAGATAGTTCACCTGGACACAAAATTTTAACACATCCCTGAGGATTCCGAGTCATTACTCACCTCTTATTGAGGATTCACAATACAATCGTGTGCAGTAGGCTTTTTATGGTGGGCAAAATATTAATACATTTCAGGTACATAATGACATCGTACATCATTTATAGTGCTACTGACCTAGTGGTCTAAATAATAATAGACATTCACAGCCACACAACACTTGACAAGGCCTGACTGGGAAAAGGACGAGACGGAGCAATAGCAGAAAAAGAACTGACAGAACAATAACTTTGACAGATACATGAACCAGTGGACACAGACCATCGAAAAATGTGTAAAAGTCGCGTTCACCTCCCCTTCATACATAATCGCAGGAGCAGTGCAATGCGAACCCTTGGGCACGGAATAAGCATCCTATGATGGGTGCAGTACCAATAAAAATGGCTCAACACAACACTGAAGTAGGGATCGCAATTATATACCTATAGGAGTTGCTTGGACAGCAGGATAAATACGTCACTTCTTTCACTCATGTGTAGCTGGGATGAGGAACCACCATTGTGAGTGAGTTAGATGTATGTTTCTTTTTTAGGTATAGTCTTAAAAGCATCGCAAATATTTATGGTAGAGGTGTCAACTGGATTATTTAGCACAAAATACTTTAATAAATACATCAAATTATTTATGGAAATAATCACATCAAAGTTGACTTATAAATCTTCACCTTCCTAGTTTTGTTATTCGGATCAGAGATATACAAGAACAGGGGCATGGGCGGACATTAAAATAGAACCCATTTGAGCAGATTATGTAGTATGTGCTAGGGAATTACAAAACATAATATAGTCAAAACAAGAAAGAGTGCCAACAGGAAGGAAACAAACAGAAAATCTAGAATTATCTAGCTGAGAAAGTCTCCAAACATCAATGAATGAAGCCTATCAAGGGGTCTGTGACTACTTACCAAATTAAATATTAACAGAAAAATAAAGATTATATGAATAAAGCGACATGTACAATTGAAAAAATTGAAAACATTCTGTAAATGAAAAGGAATCTGAATTTTGGAAGCTAAAAAGTTAGGTACTTTCTTCGGATTGATTCATAGGAGCAGTGCAAGAGCATTAAAAAGAAAACAGCATGGACATTCAGTGGCCTCAAATAAACCTAGATAAGCCCCAAACTTCCCGTTCAAATTTAGATTTTGTTGTTTGTTTATGAATTAAATAACACATTTCCTTATTTCTATATTTATTTGATGAATATTTGTTTCTGTGTTAAATGTATTATTTTAAAGCTTAAATTATCGAAAATTCTTAGGCTGGGGTACCTGGCTTTCAGTAATTACCCAGTGGGGGATCCCCAGATTCCGATAATGATTAAGTAGTGGTCCCCGGGGTCCAGTAATGATTAAGTGGGGGTCCACACAAGTAAAAAAAGATAAGACCCACTGATCTAGAGGATTTATCATGCAGAATTTTATCTTTCAATTTTCTATCAAATAAGATGTTAACGAATGTCATTAAAATTACCTGCCATATTATAGAGTTCCTGTAATAAAACTTCTATGTTAAGCGATTTTCGATGCCGTATAGGAACACCTGCCCTGTGATCAATAGCAGGAGAGAATAATATATTGCCATCGCATTGTCTTTTGAGTTTAACAGTTTTAGTTTCATTACAAAAGGTTTCTTGAGAGAACACAAATTTAGCATTTAATTTAGAGAGATGTGATAAAACCTTTCCTGTTTTTTAACAGGATTGCTAAGGCCATATGTCGTCCAAGAGTCAATTTTAACCACAGACAATGAAAATATTGTGAAAAAAAAAACAACTTGCATGAGCTGTGGCAATAATAAAAGGATAGAAAGTGAGTTACAAATAAGTCATTCAAATAAAATGGTAGAAATAAGAGCAGAGTAACATAAAGAGATTAAAGAAAAAGAGAGATGAAAGAAAAGGGGAAAGAGATAAGAAAACAGTTGGTGGGCACATAAGGAAAACAAGCAGTTCAAGAAATATAGGCCCTCACTATGACATCGGGATGCCATAGGCGCCAGACGACCGCTGGCGGTCTTCCGGCTGCCATATTATGGACACTACAGGATTTCCGCCACAATAAGGGAGGAAATTCTGCTGTAGCCATACTGGCTGTATTAAGGTCATCAGTACGGCCTGGCGGTGTCCTGCTGGCGGGGAGCTGCTGGTGGTGGCAGCGCCCCTTCCCGTTCCCTGCCGGACGACCTCCTCGCCGAACAAGGTATGTCGGGCGTCCGACAGGGGGGGGGGTCAGAGGATGGGGGTGTTTTGTGTGTGTGTGTGGTGTCTGCAAGTGTGTTTGAATGTGAGTGTCGTGTATGCGTGGTTGTATGCGTGTGAGTTAATGCATGTATGAAAGTTGAAGTGAGTGCGTGTCTGCATGTCAGTGTCTATGCATGCCTGAATGGGTGTTTGGATGTCTGTGTGAATGCGTGCATGAATGTGTGTGAGTATGTCAGTATGAATGCGAGCCTGAATGCGTGTTGGTATGTATGAGTGAATGCTTGCATGGAAGTGTAGGTGAATGGGTGTATGCGTGCTGTGTGTGGGTGTCTGTGTGCACGTATGCGGGGAGGTGTGGGGTGAGGGGATCTGTGACTGTAGAGGTTGTTGGGGGTTATGTGAGTGTGTATGGCTGTGTGCCTGTATCGCTGTGGGGGTGGGGTCATTTGTGTGGTGGGTGCGTGTCTGCGTGTCGTGTCTGCAGGTGTGTGTGTGTATGGGGGTGTTTTTGAAGGAATTGGGGGTGGGTGTGTGTGTGTGTTTGAATCGGGGGTGAGTTTGGATAGGGGTTGGGTGAGGGGGTTTAGGTGCTTGCTTAGGGGGGGGTGAGGGAGCCGCCTACCAGTGACAGGGAATTCCTTCCCTGTCACCGGTAGGCCCTACCGCCATGGTTTTGTGGCGTTGCTAACACCGTGGAAGCAAGCCATGGTGGTAGGCTGGCTCATAATGGCACTGGCGGTACTCTGTGGGCTTCTGGGTCAGAGATTAATACTGCCATGGTGGAATGAGTGGTGATGTGGCGGGTTGGCAGCGGTTGGGAGAAACTGTTAGGGTAAAACCGCTTAAGGAAAATCCAAATCAACATAACCCAAAGTATGTACCAAATAACCAGCAACACAAAGGAAGATAAACATTGAAATAAAATGGAAATGAACATTGGCGACACCGAAGAATGTGAAACATGGAACTGCTTGGAACAGGGTAAAAACAGAAAAGTGAATTAAAAAGAAAAAAATAGAAACCTTACAATCTGCATTATAGGGAGGCAGTTTAATAAAAAGAAGAATATTGTCAAAACCAAAACCTGAAGCAAGAAAAGGATGAAACAGGACTTTCTGGAACCAAATTGTGACAGGACCATAAAAAAAGAATCATTTGTAGTAAAAATGCATTGTTTGGAAAATTATTAAAAAGACAACCTTGATTCAGTTAATAAATATGTAAACTATTTTGAAAAGACTTGAAACAGAAAATATGGAATGCAAGAGCATGAGCTATAGTTGGATTGCTCGAGTGGATGGAGTACATTTAGCCCTTGCAAGGAAAATCCAGAATCGCCCAGCACTAACTTTGTGTGGGTTCACCCTGGCTACTGTCAAAGTGACACTGTGAAATTCTGGAACCAGACCATATAAAGGTCTGCATTTGGTATGTGCCCCACTTCCTCAAACGTGTATGTAACCCAAGACTGACATGAGCCACTGTCAACCTGGATAGAAGCACATTATTTACTTACCACAGTGTCCAACGGGTCCAGAACTAGTGAATCTTCCCTCTAAGTCTATGCAAGAGAACAAAAACAATTAGTCCCTTTACCTGCCACCCAACCCCTAATACACAGCCAACCATCCCTAAAACACTGCTGCTCCCGAAAATACGGCCTTGTATCCTATCACTTTCCTCCAAAACACTACTATCTGCCCCATTGCCACTTAAAACAGTAGTTGGGCTTTAAGCGGGCCTCCAGTCATCCCTCCCCGACTCAAAGCACCTGTGCCTCTGGTACCCCACAATGCAAAAGTAGTTCTGAGTCAACCTAACCAAAGGACCAATGCCCCTTCCACCCCATAACTACCCAAAAGTAATTTGGGGCAACAGCGGACCCTAAATGCTGTTCCCTCACACAAGGCGGGGCCACAGACACTCTTCCCTCATACAAGGCACCAGAATGTTTTGTAGTGGGGTGGTAGGGCAAGGGGGTAAGGGACTGTCTACTTTGGGGTACAGTAAAAGGGCGCAGTGTACTGGGCAGTGTTTTGGAATAGGTGGCAGTGTTTTGGGTGAGGGGGCCATGGTAGGGGCAGTTCTTCAGTTGTAGCATGGCAGGCCAAGGAGGTAAAGGTGCGGAAGGGAGCAAGCAATAAGATGTCAAGACAGTTCTTGTGTGCCCATTGTCTGGTTGCTGTAGAACTTTGATTTTATCCTACCAGACTTGTCACTAGGTTTATTGTGTGTACACTACTTGCCCCAAATTAGAATTTAGTTTTAGATGTGGGAGGACACTAGATTAAGAGACTCACAGTCCATAGTACATCCCCAACACACACCCATCCCTCTGAGGCTAAGTTTAGTGTGCAAAATACTTTCACTATCTTGAAAATGGCCAACATGGTTACGGTTGGCTGGGGACCTTTTACCCCATTGGTTAAGGCGTGCAAAAGAGTCACTCCCACCCACTAGCTAGTGCCAGACATAAATGCGGCTCCTTCGGGCACCCATTTCAGGACATCGCTGGACCAGAGGAAAAACAGAAGTGGACTGGACCTGCTGTCTGTGACCTGAGAGGTGTCCACAAGCAATGAACCTGCTCCTTGTTGTAGTCAGGAAAAATAAGTGGACTCCAAGGGTCAGGCGGCTTACCTCTTGTGTGGCTACAGGGAGCTAACAAGTTGAAATATGATTTTTCCTCTAAGTACCTAGCTGACCAGTGGCAACTGGACCTGTACTGGACCTTGCTGTTGGCTTCTAGCTGATGCTCTGGGAGTCTATTAAGTGCATGTGGTTCTTGGGGTTTTAGCAGTGTACATCTAGGATGGGCTGGAACCTAAAGGACTAAACTCAGACGATAACATCTTTTCACCAGGATAAACTTGTTGGTGTATTGGACTCGAGCTCAAACGCGGTCTGTGTCAAATTGCACCTGGTCCTTGTCTAGCGTGACCATTGACTGTTATTGGAACTTTGTGCTTTTTGAGCTCTATTTAATACTTTAATAATTCATTTCTTTGGTCTCCTTTACTGTTTTTTGTCATTTTGGTGTAATTTTGTTTATTAGATTTTACTCTAGTTTTCAAATCCAGTTTGCCAATTTTATTGTTTTGCATTTCACCTTTATTCTTGTTTTTCTATTGCATAAACACTTTACACATTGCCTCTAAGTTGAGCCTGTCTGCTCTGTGCCATGGCTACCAAGAGTTAAGCCCATGTTTAATTAGTTACTTTAGTGGTTCACCTCGACAAAGATTGATTACTAGTTGAGAAGGGTTGTTCTCCCCCTCAACTAACACTTCAATTTCTCCAAGTTGTCCTTTGAGTGTAGGATGGCAGCATAGAGAACTGTGTTTTGGGTGGTTATGGGTTGGAGAGGCCAATGCTGCCTTGAAGGAGTAAGAGGGTATGTAGGCCCCGCTGCAGCTCCCACTTAGTTTTGGGTGATGGTGGGGTGGAGTGCCTTGGGTGGGGGAGTGATGACTGGGATCCGATTCAGGCCGAACATGCTTTTGGGTGGTTATGGGTATGTGGGGCACAGGTGCTTTGAGTGGGGTGGGGTGACTGGGAGCTTGCTGTAGGCGCTGTTTACTTATGGATGGTATGGAGCATTAGTGCCTAGGATAGGGGAGTGATGACTAGGGTCTACAGGCCCAAATTAGTATTGAGTGATTGAGAGTTGGAAGGGGCCTGGTGCTTTGGGTGAGGGTGGGATAATGGTGAAGTGCTTTGGAGGGGGAGTGGTGACTGGGGTCCCCTGCAGGGCAAACTTACTGTTGGGTGGTTGTGGGCTAGAAGGAGCAGTGGTGCCTTGGGTGCGAGTGAGGTGACTGGGCCCTGCTACAGGCCAAACTTAGGGCCTGATTTAGATCTTGGATGTGTTACCGCCGAGCTGCGTTGGTGGTGTGTCCAAGAAGACCGTGAAGGCATGGTGTCCCGTCCATCGTATTTAGATGTTACAGTCCTGCAGGCCGTGTACTGGCAGCAGTTCGCTGATGGAGGAGGCAGCGGTGGAACTCAAAGGACTTCATACGATGCCAGCGGCTATGGAAGGGAGGTAAGTCACACACACACACTGTCCCTTAGCCATAGGTGCACCCCCACACTACACACTACATAACACAGAAAATACACACATTTTCCCATTGCCAGTCCAACGCAACACAACCCGTGCAAGTCGAAAACACACACTGACACACATCCATGACACAACATACACACACCATTGACACTCCACCCACACACCACACAACCACAACACAACTACACACTCAGCTACACAAACACACACACACCTGCACTTCACCCTGCCAATCGCATAGCATACACATGTACCGACTCACGTACACAACTCACAGCACAGCATGACAGGTCCCCTGGCGATGTGCACACCTGGACACTTTTGACAGATGTGAATATACAATCATTGTGGTGCCAGCATTAATTTGCCAATGAAAACAGGCACCATAAGGACAGTTGTGTACATGTGCGGTATGTGTTGTGTACCCATGTGCCCCATGTTTGACTCAATTGTGTCCACGACATATGCATGGCATGGCACAGTGATTAACTATTGTGACATGAATATTTGGTTGTGGAGTGGAAGGGACACTGGGACCTTGTGGGGGGAAGGGTAGGATGTAGTACCTTGGGTTCAGGAGTGGTGCAGGAGTGGTGATTGGGACCCGCTGCATGCTAAACTTACATTTGGCTGGTTGGGTACTGGAAGGAGCACTGGAGTCTTGGGTGGAAGTGGGTTGATGGTAATGTGGAGTGCCTTGAGTTATGGAGTGGTGACTGGGGCCTGTTACGTACCCAACTAACTTTAGGGTGGTTCTGAGGTGAAAGGGGAACTGGTGCCTTGTGTGGGGTGATCTTGGGGTGGAGTGCCTGAGGTGGGGAGTAGTGACTGGGGCCTGCTGTGGGCCCAAGTCACTATTGGGTGTTTGTGGAGTGGAAGGGGCACTGGTGCTTTGAGTAGGGGGTAGGAGTGGGGTGCTTTGTGGGTGATAGTGGTGATTCAGACCCCCTGTGGACCCAACATACTTTTGGGTGGTTGTGTGGTGGAAGAGGCACTGGTGCTTTGGATGTGGTGATGATGGGAGGGAGTGCCTTGGGTGGGGGCCTCGTAACTGTTGCTCCCTGTAGGCTCAACTTATTTTGTGTGGTGGTGTGGTGGAGGGAGCACTAGTGCGGTGGATGGAGATGGGGTGAAGTGCCTTCAGTGGGAGAGTGGTGACTGGGGCCTGCTTTGAGCCCAACTTACTCTTGGGTGGTTGTGGAGTGAAAGGAGCACTGGTGCTTTGGATGAGGTAGGGTGATTGTGGGGTGCAATGCCCCTGAGTGTGGGAGTTGTGACTACAGCCACACTGTGGGAACTATTTACTTTTGGGAGGCTGTATGATAGAAGGTGCACTGGTGTTTTGGGTTGGATGACTGGGAACTACATTTTGGTGGGGTGGGTGGGACATGTGCTTTGGGTAAGAATGGGGTGATGTGGCTTCCTGCAGGCTGGTGGATTGAAGGGGACACTGGTGCTTGGAATAGGTGAGGAGTGGCAAGGGGCTGAGCAGGCTGAACATATGCTAGTGGTGTGGGAGGGTGGTGTTGGGCTTGGAGCCCACTACAACTGCCCGTGAAGGTTGGACAAGATGGCCACAGCACACAGAGAGTAATGTCCAACAGTAAAGCAAGAATAGATATTCCTGGTGTAGTTCTGTAGGTTGAGAGAAGTATGAAGTTGAAACGAGTCTCAGATCTATCAGGTCTGATCTATGTTGGCAGCTCGATACGCCCACTGAAGGAACGTATTCAGAACATGTCAGAGCCATCAGAAATGCTAACATTATCTATCCCATGGCTGTTCATTTCAACACTTCACACGGGGAACAGGATCTCCTGAGCCTTAGGTTCCATGGAATCACTCAGGTCCCAAACTCACCGAGATGGGGAGACAGAACCAGAGATCTACGTAGATGCGAATCTAAATGGATCATAAAACTCCGCGCAGTTGAACTAGGCCTGAACACGGATCGTGAACTTCACTTTTTTCTCGCATAATTCGCCATTTCCTCTGTCTGTAACAATGTACACATTAATAGTTCCTAACTCTAATAATACTGTGGACTACTGTATATCCCACTAATGTACTTATGCTTTTATACCAATGTACTAACTGTTGCACCTATTTATTGCACTTCATGTTCTCTACTTTTACATGTTTCAATTACCATCGCAATTGTACGGTGCACCTATATACATTGTTTTGATTATTGTATCCTTTCACTTCAACACATGGTAATGGCTCATATATGTTTCATCTATCGTCTTCTGGTGTCCCTGCCCAGCGATGTACTATTACACTCTTTTAATATTATTGGACACCATTACATTGTCACGTTCTCCATTCATCAGTCAACTATGATGTAGTTTCCACTCACATTCCCTACCACCCCACAATGTTAATTGGTCTCACTCTGTGTGTTCTTCCCCCCACTCAAGTCTTGACTCTATCTTTCTCACCATTGATCTAGGCACTCACCCGGTGCCTAGCATCAACATAGTCATTATCGCACCTTCACTTACAACTTTACAGCTTTTGCTCTTCCCATTTTCATCATATTACGCTATCTCCCATTCACACCCAAGATGGCTGCCGTTTTAGCCACTATAGCCCAGTCACTCCCAAGATGGCCGACGTTTTAGCCATTATAGCCAAGTCCCTCTTTCATTTCTGCTGCACCTCCACCTTCTACTTAATTAGAAAGCAATTCCCCTCGCAGACCATTACACGATCTCGCGACTACCTGAAAGCTCACTGCTACTCTTCTTCCTGGTAAGTGACCAACTCGCCTTTGCAACATATCCCTTATCGTTGTCTTTACCGCTACTAATTAACGTACTATGCCCACTATTTCCTTAGATTGAGACTCGCCTTTACCACATTTTTTATAGCGTGTTCCTCACCGTAAACACTACTTTACAACTCCTGCTATTCCCACTTTATGATTCTTTGCCCATGCTCCTGCTGTTAATTTTCTAACCACGATACATTTTGTCTTAGTCCTCAACAGCCGCCCACCACGACTCGGGGTATCTTTACTCTTTTTAACCATGGTCTATTTAACTTTGAGCTACGTGCCCATCATTATATCACCGTGCGCTTCGACTCTGTTTATTCAAACTGGTTGTTACCTAACTTCTGGCGCATATTCCCATAGCTAAATCCCCATTAACCAACCGCACAAGCATTTTCGACTTGCAATGTATTCATGCCGATTTCCCAATGTCTTTATTCCTCATACGAATCACATTCACGATAGCATTTCGTTTTTAATTTTACCTTCTCTTCTACACCAATTTCCTTTTTTAAACCTTCCGGTGCCAGCTATCCTGCCCTTTCTTTATACTCAATGTTTTCTTTCCTGGTACTTTCATAGGTTATGATTACAGGCTTATCAGGGCCTCCTCAATCTGCATTATCACACAAGCTTTTTACCTACGTACCTGTAGCTGCCTGGCGCAGCCATACTAATTACAGCTTTACCACTTATACTCAGGTATGTTCTCACTGACACATTTTATTTTATATTTATTTTTATATCTTTTCCTTTCTCTCCAGTCCAACTTTTCTTACCAATTTCTCCTCCGGACTACCTTCTCTGTATTTCCCTGCGCCTTTTTTTCAATTGTCCTGTTACACACTAGTACCTATCCCCTCCATCTGTTCCCTTACTCCTTCTTTCTTTGGTTTATCTTACTTACTTTCTTTCCAGCCCACTCAACTGATCACAGAGAAACTTCGCTACTAAACATCACCACTTACTCACTTTGGCCAACTGCCCCAGGTATGAGTTTTACTCTCTAATAGGCCCTCCGGGGCCCCCCACCCTCGTTACTTCTCCGTTTTTCCACCTTGCACTTAACCGTATCTCCCCCTTGATGTTTCTACTCACTTTCTCTCCCTGTTTTCTCTTAGTCCTGCACTACTCTCCCACTTGCATACCAATTGCTAACTAATATTGCTAGATTACTATATAGTACTTAACATTTAAGCTTTCCAACACTTTGGGGGTCATTCTAACTCTGGCGGGCGGCGGAGGCCGCCCGCCAGAGTTCCCCCCTCCGAAATACCGCTCCGCGGTCGAAAGACCGCGGAGGGTATTCTAAGTTTTTCCCTGGGCTGGCGGGCGGTCGCCAAAAGACCGCCCGCCAGCCCAGGGAAAAACTCCCTTCCCACGAGGATGCCGGCTCGTAATCGAGCCGGCGGAGTGGGAAGGTGCGACGGGTGCTGTTGCACCCGTCGCGTATTTCACTGTCTGCCAAGCAGACAGTGAAATACTCGTAGGGGCCCTCTTACGGGGGCCCCTGCAGTGCCCATGCCAGTGGCATGGGCACTGCAGGGGCCCCCAGGGGCCCCGCGACCCACCCTACCGCCATCCGGTTCCCGGCGGGCGGACCGCCGGGAACTGGATGGCGGTAGGGGGGGGTCGGAATCCCCTCGGCGGCGCAGCTAGCTGCGCCGCCTTGGAGGATTCAAAGGGGCGGCGGTACACTGGCGGGAGACCGCCAGTGTTGCCGGTCTGACCGCGGCTTTACCGCCGCGGTCAGAATGCCCTGCGGGGCACCGCCGGCCTGTCGGCGGTGCTCCCGCCGACCCTGGCCCCGGCGGTCTAAGACCGCCGGGGTCAGAATGACCCCCTTTGTGTTTTTAGACATTAGCCACATGACCACGGTGATTTACTTAGTATTTTCTATGCTTCATATTTTGGATCCCACCACTATTCACCTTTATAGCCATGTTCACTAATTACTCACGTACACAAACTCGTACCACTGGTTTCCGGTTTCTGGGTTCCACACCAGATTCTATTACACACATATATATTCAATGTTTGCTGTCATTACTGTATTACAGCCTTGATGAAGTCACCTGTGTGACGAAACACATGTTGGCTGTATCTCCACGATGACTCAATGTTTTCCAAACACCTACAAATAAAGACACCATCTGCACACCGGATCTGAGACTCGTTTCAACTTCATACTTCTCTCAACCTACAGAACTACACCAGGAATAACTATTCTTGCTTTACTGTTGGACATTACTCTCTGTGTGCTGTGGCCATCTTGTCCCACTTTGTTCTAGGGTACTCCCAGTACCCGCTTTGGTGCCTACCGGGTAGTAAGGCACTGGGCCATTTTGCACCGGACCTTGTTCGTACTTCCTTACTCTGTTAAAACTATTTGTTTACTGCCTAGAGGTGCGGCGCCTCTCACCCTTACTACCCTCATTTCTCTTTTTCTGGTTATGCCTGTGAAGGTTGTATGGGGGAGAGGGATCGCAGGTGGTGGTGGGCCCACATATACTTCATTTTATTATACCCTACTGTACTTTATTTTTTTTAAATATATTGACCCCAGTGCTGCATTCCCCACAGGCAGCAGGCTGAAAATTCAGATTTTTGTTTTTATCACCCCCCCGGCAGGGCCTGCCACATGCCACACAGTTGGCGGGCCTCAATTCATCTTTTTTTTTTTTTTACTTTGCCTCCTGGGCACACCACATGCTCATGGGCAGCGGGCCTGATTACTGTGTTAAAAAAAAGTATTGCCCTCAAGGAACCCATATACAAATGGGCAGCCCTCCCATTCATTCTTTAGGTCATAGCCTACCAGACAGCACAGCTGTCTTATTTGCTAAAGACATCTTGGGGAAATTCAGAAAAGTGATCTAGGAATGCATTCTGCCCATGTTTACCATTGGCTTTGTGGTCTGTAAGTCACATGTTCTGGCTTTCTATTTGGTGCGTTGATTTGTTTTCGAATGTCCAGCTTGAGTTCGTCCTTCCTGTTTTTGTTTTTTTTTAAACAAATTTTATTGAGGTATTTTGTCAATATTGCAGTAGACATCATGTTCATCTTCTATCAATACAATTTCATACCCAGAACATTTCAATCAAACAGTCGGTAAACTCCCACCTCCCTCCCTTCCTGCAGCTAAGAGTTGTTACTTCAGTATGGGTGGGTGGATATATGAAATCCTAGGACACTGTGTCGAGTTCTATGGCAGCATCATGGTCAGAATTGTGATAAAGCACAGGGTGAGGTGTTAGGCATGTGTATGTCCTGGTGTGAAGGGGTATGACACATACCAGTTGTCTTTTAGGACGGGACAAGGAGGGAGCTGGTGTTGGCTGCTGTTCCAGTGAGGAACCCTGGGATCATGCATCAGGTTCCCTAAGGTTCTCTGCTAACACCTCGCAGGCCCGGGCCACCTCTATCGGGTGCAGTGCTCTCTTTGCTGCTCTAAGCAGTATCTTGCCCTCGTAAGAGGCCCAGCACTCCAGTTCCCTCCGCCAAGCCACTACCCGGGGCCTTCAATCACGTGTGATTTTCCTTTTCACCAACACAAAGGTGATGTCCTGGAAGCAGCCAGTGACCTTTGTTTTAGGGGTGTGGGGGAACCAACTCAGCACACAATTACCGAGCGTGCATGGGACATCTTTCAGTTCATCCCTCCTATTGCCAAAACCTTGTTTACTGTATTTTTCCATCAAATCTTGTTCTTACCTTGTCATATTTGCTGTGCATTCAAAGACAGAGGTCAAACATCAGGCTCTCTCTTCCAGGGAGCATGGTGTTTATTTTTATTTTTTCTGACTTCAAAGTGAGAGAATCTATGTGGCAATCCTGCTGACTACCCATGTGAGAGGAGAGGCGATGTTCTTTGTTTTTCTAGCACACTACAAAAGAAAAATGAACTGTGCTGATGTTTCAGAGTATAACAAAATTAGTAAAAATTAAGCACTTTTTTGTAATTCTGAAGTGTGGTGGAAACAAATATTTGAGTACGATCAAAACACATCAATACACTAGTTGATGAGATTTGCACACATTATCACTTGTGTTCAGTAAAACTGTTTTTCAGTGCAAATCTAATGATCATTTCAATTTAAATGTGTTTCTGTATTTGCAGTGCACTACCACACCACGTATACTCCACAATACACCACTCCACTGTATGCCCTTCCACTCAATGCCATGCCAATCTATTCTATGTCACTCCACTCTAACACTCTGTGACACACCATGCCACTTGACTCCACATTACTCCAATATACACCACTTACTCCATGACACAACCCGCCACTCCACACCTCTCCACTCCACACTACTTACTCCATTCCATGGTATTGCACTCCAGTCTACCCCACTCCACTCCAATGTATCCCTCTCCACTCAATGTACCCCAGTCTACCCTACCCCACTCCACTTCACTACAATCTTCTCCAATCTACTCCACTCCAATCTACCCCACTCCACTCCACCCAGTCTACCCCAACCCAATCCACCCAATCTACCCCACTTCACTCCATTCTACCCTACTACACTCCAATCTACCCCACCCAAATTTACCCACCCCACTCCACCTGACCCCAGTCTACCCACCCCATCTGACCCCAAACCACCCCACTCTAGTCTATCCTACTTTAATGTGCCCCACTTTGGTCTACCCCACTTAAACCTACCCCACTCTAACACATTATACACCACTCCATTCCAATCTAACCCACTCCATTCCACAACAAACTACTCCACTCCAGTCCAATCTACCGCACCCCATTCCACTCAAACTAACCAAGTCAACCCCATCCCTCTCTACCCCACTCCACCCCAACCTACTGTACTCCATTGAAATATACCCCACTCTCCTTTTATCTACCCCAGTCTACCCCATTCCACTCCAGTCCACTCCAATCCACCACAATCTACTTCAATCCAACCCACTCCACTTCATTCTACCCAAATCAAGTCCAATCTAACTCTTTCAAATCTACTACACTCCACTCCTATCTACCCCAGTCTAATTTACCTCACTCCATTCCAATTTATGCCACTCCACTCCTAACTCCACTGCAATCTATCCAGCTCCTCCCCACTCTTTTCTACACCACCCCACTCCAATCGACCCCACTCCACCACAGTTTAACATGCTCTACTCCAATCTACCACAGTCAACTACAATCTACCACACTAAACTCCACTCCAATCTACAACACTCCACTCTACCCAAATCCAACCCACTCCACTTCACTCCAATATACCCCACTCCACTCAAACCTATCCCACTCCACTCTAATCTAACACACTTCACCCCAATCAACCCCGCTCCAATCTACCCCTTCCCAATCTACCCCAACCAGATATACCCCATCTACTCCACTCCAATCTATCCCACTTCACCTTACCCACTCCTACAATCTACCCCACTCCAAACGACCCCATTCCAATCTTCCACAACCCATTTCAACCCACTTCATTCCAATTTACCCTACTCTAATCCACCCAATCAGCCCACCCTAATCTATCACTTTGCACTCCACTCCAGTCTTCCAAACACTCCACTCCACTCTTCCTCAATGTATTTCCCTCCGCGCCTCTCCAATCCATCCAACTCCACACCACCCCACTCCACTCCAATCTACCTACTCCAATCCACACAATCAACCCCACTCCACTCAACCCCATCTACTACACTCTATTCCACTCTACCCAATCTACCCACTCCACCCCAATCCAATCTACACTACCCCCCTCCACCCCAATCTACTCCATCTAATCTACCCAATCCAATCTGCCCCACTGCAGTCTACCCCAGTCCAATCTACCCCAATATTCTCCTCTCCAATCTAACTCACTCTACTCCAATCTACTTCAGACTACCCCACTCATATCCATTGCACTGTAATCTACCCCACTGAACTCCAGTCTACCCCACTTCACTGTAATCTACTCCACCATAATCCACCTAATCTATCCCACTCCACTCTACATCACCGCACCCTAATCTACCCCACTTCACTCCTTTCTACTCATCTCCACTCCAATCTACCCCTCTCCACTCCAATCTACTCCTCTCCACTCCACTCCAATCTGTCATACTACAATCTACCCTACCCTCCAATCCACCGCACTCCGATCGACATCACTCCAATCTACTCTCCTCCAGTGTACCACACTCCACGCCCATCTACCACAATCCACTGCTCACCTCTCTTTCCCAATCTACTCCACTCTGCTCCAATCTACCCCAATATATCAAACTCCTCTACCCCAATCCACCACACTCTAGTCTACCCCTCTCCACTCAAATCTTCCCCATTCCATTCCAATATACCCCACTCCACCCCAATTCAATCTGGTCGCTCCCCCACTCCAATGTACCCCACTCCAATCTATCCCACTACTACCTACTCCACTCTACCCACTCTACCCCACTACACCCCACCACACTCCTACCTACCCTACCCCATCCCAATCTACCCCACATAACTCCAATCTACCCCACTCCCCACTCTACTCTACCACACTTCACTCTACCCAAATCTACCCCACCCATTTTAGTCAATCTACCAAACTCCAATCAAATCTAAACCACTCCACCCCAATCTACCACCCCATTCACCCCACCCCACTCCACCCCACTGAAATCTACCCACCCCAACTCACCCCACTTCAATCTGCTCCACCCCACTTCAATCTACCACACTCCACTTTAGTTTACTCCACTCAATCATCCCTTTTCAATCTACCCTACTCCAATCTACCCCACTCCAGTCCAATCTACTGTACTCTAATCAACCCAGTTTACCCCACTTCACCCTAATCTACAGCACTACACTCTTCCCCAATCTACCTCACATCACTCCAATCTTGACTCCACTCCAATCTATTCAACTCCACTCCACCCTACTCCAATCTTAACCACTCCAGTCCACTGAACCTACCTCACTCCACTACCACACTCCATTTTATTCTACCCAATCTACCCAACTCTATTCTATTCTACCCAATCTACCCCACTCCAATTCATTCCATACTACTAAATGCCACTCAAATCTACCCAAGTCTACTCCAATTTAACCCACTTCACCCAAATCCAGCCCACTTCAATCTACCTTACTGTACTCCACCCCAAACTAAACTACTCTACTTTACCCCATCCAGTCCGCTCCACTCCAATCTACCCCAATCCACTCCACTCCACTCCACTCTATCCCCAATCCAATCTATCTCACTCCAATATGCCCCACTCCAACCTAATCTACCCCACTCCAATCTACCCAGCTCCACTCCAATCTACCCCACTCCAATCTACTCCACTCAATCTTCCCCACTCCAATCTACCATGCTAATCTATCCAACCCCCCACCCCAAATCACTCCACTCTCTTCTACCCCACTATATTTTCACTCCACTCTACACCAATTTATCCCACTCAACTCTACACCCAATCTACCCTATTCTGCTCTACCCAGCCTACCCCACTCCACGCCACTAACTGTTGGCCATGCTGAACAGCAGCCACACTGGTGTACAACACGGCTAAAACACAATCAGAAAGGCAAGACCTATTGGCTTTGCCAATGCCTGTTTAAAATAATATTGCCCCTGGGTCCATGGCATTACACATAGATGGCGGCCCCAAACACAGGTTTTTTTTGTTTGTTTTAAATAGTGCCTCCAGGGCCCACTGTATGCCCATGGGCTACGGGCCTAATTTCCTTTTAAAAACTATACAGTCTCATGGGAGGTGGGCCTGATTTCCTTGAAAAAAATATTGCCCCCAGGTTTTGCTACATGTCAATGGGCAGCAGGCCTAATTTGTGTTACAAAAAACAGATTCCCCTGGAGCCCGCTGCATGTGCAATGAGCATTATGGCCTAAATTTTTCTCTGCTGGGCTCCCCATTCCTCTAGCCCCCTCCCCTTGAAACCCTCAGCAGTCACAAAGTCTGTGGACTTCCCATATCAAACCCGGTAATTGGGGGAGCGCTGAGGGAAGAGCCTGTGGGGAAGCAAAGAAATTGCAGGAGTTGCCGGGCTAAGACGACACTTACCTTTTCTTTGGTGTCCTGGTCCAATCGCGGCAGTCCTCTCTTTTCCTTCTTCTGTCTTTCATGGTGTGAAATATAGTGATGGACTGGAAAGTGGCCACAAGTAATTATCAGTGACTAAGATTCTTTCCAGCATTCCACCTATCGCTTTTTTGTATACTTGAATCGACTGTATAGTAGAGCACCTGTTATTCACAGACACTCTGTGATTACACTCCATTCCTCCTTCCACAAATGACAGTACCACTACCCTAATTTAAATCTACTGGTCAATTAAAATCATAAAGCATTCTCTGACAACACTATATAGATAAGCAAACCAGAATTATACTTTTGAATTTGAATAAACAATTATGTTTCCTCTCTAAAAGCTAATTATACAAACCCCAGTGAGACTGAAGAAGACATCTTAATTTCCATTGTAGACTTGGGTGAAAAAGACGTATGACTGATTCTCAGTCACCTACTACATGAGCCTCTATCTCCCTCAAGAGAATCTCAATGAATATTTATTCACTGATTTGCTTATTCCATCTACTGAGTTGAGTGATAAATATTTATTGTCTTCTAAGGTATAATGTCCTGAAGGGGATAGTCGTGGGGAAATATCTGGAGTTGAAAATAGATTAAGAGGTCCTTGGTTTTGGGGGCATGAGCTTGCACAGCACGGTGGCAGGCTTCTCTCTTTAGAGCTTCCAGTCTAGTCTGTAAGACATCCTCTGTAGGTAGACCTAATTTAATTGTTCATCTTTGGAACTGGTTGCAGGGACATCTTAAAGACTTTGGGGGTGATTAAGTGGGTAATACAAGGAAAACATTAGATTGAAATAAGGTTAAGGATTTTAGTACAAACTCAGGTTCAAAGTCATAGAGACAATTCTCAAAACAAAGTTATAAAGATACAGAATCACCATTGGTTGACGAAGGCGACAGAAAAGATACGAACAAACTAACATCAAAAGGACTAAAGAAGAATAACCTGATGCACAGTAAAAAAAAGGACTGTTCAGTTATTTTAAGCAGTAAGGCAATTTAAAGTTATGTAGGCTTAGGTAGCTAGGGCTAGGGAAATCCCTACAGATTAGCTAGTCAAAAGTTAACATGTGCTGGGCAAACACACATGCGGGTAAAGGGTAAAATGAAAACGAGCAAAAAGAATTTGGAAAAATGACATCTGGGTCAGGGAAATATTTCTGCATCTCAGCAAAGCATTATAATAAAGGGCAAGGGAAGAGAGGACGATACCTCTCAGAGTCCAAGAGTCTGCGCCTAAGGGAAAGGCAAGAGGACTGCTGCAAATCCATCTGGGGATTAAAGTTCATAGTGCAAGATGATTCATTCATCCATCACTCCAGATGACACAGAAGGTGTAATTGTCCAACGAACGTCAGTCATGCGACATGGAAATGCAATATCAGTGAAGATTCGCTTTACCAACAAGTAGAAGGCATCCATCGTAACTCATCCATGTGGGTTGAAACAAATGTATACATAGTCTGATTCCACAGTTCCTGGATGTACTGGGCTCAAGCTTAGTTTCTCAGGCTCACTATGTCTAAAACAATAAGGCATCTATTATCAAGCATTTCATAGGACCGAAGTCTGGAAAGAATGACATGGAACCAAGAATGACTAAACATTTTTCTGCAGTCAGGAAATAGGGCCTTGCATGCCTCACTTAAGTTAAGCAAAGCAAATTAAAATGGTACATTCAATTATGCAAAATAATGCACATAGAGCATTCAAAATGATGACTTCAACATTAATAAGCTTTGTCAGTGTTCCTGTTACAGTAGATTTAAAACATAATAACTCAGGTAATGCATTGCTTTAAGTATGGTGCAGAGCTGCGGTCTTCCACTTTTTCATGTAACGTTTTAAACTTTACTCTCTTGAAATCTTTTATCATTTTAGTGTACATCATTAATTAACATCAAAGAGATTCACATATAATTGAATTAATTGATTAAACAGGGAGTTTAAATACTATACCACCAACCTTTAGCTTTACAACCTACAGAGAGTGCACATTATTATGGCTTTCAGTGCAACACTTTACAACAAATCTATTACTACTTCAGTTAACAAAATGCAAAGATCATCACGTATAGGTCATCAGTGTGACTTCAGAGGCAGAGACGCAATCGTCCAAACTGTAAATTTGTTTACATCTAATATTCAGGGATAGTGGCGTGTAACCCTCCCATTTCTCATATGTGAGCAATTTTCTCTTTACCTTTTTCCCTGTGTGCAGCAGTGAATTGTCTCCGTTCACTGCATCTAAGTCCATATGCCTCAAAGGCATGTGACATCTCACTAAGAAAGATAGTGAACTACAAGAATCTTGCCCACCACTAGCCTCTCTGAAACCACTTATTATTGAGATTATAGGGGAAAGGAAAGAACAAAAGTGGACACTAGAAAAACTTAACAGACTGCTTATTATTTATTGTTTAACAATTACATTTATATAGTGCTTACTATCCCTGATGTGGTGTTGAAAAGCTTTATACCAGGAAGCACGCTACTCAGATCCCAAGGAAAATGGTTAATCTAGGGGCTATTGGTTATGGTTGGTATTCAGTTTAGTTTTGTTCTTTCAAGGAAACCATTCCATGCATTCACTCTAGTATCCTTGAGGCAGATTAAAATTAGTAGCAGTTAGGTGTGATGATCAGTGTGGGTATTTGAGTTTATGCAGATGGTTGGTGGGATTAGTAGATGAGCTAGAGCACAATAGGTATTGCTAAGTTGCAAGGTATGACTTTCATAGGAGGACATCAGGTGATCTTTGAGATGAGGTGTGAGCAATTTGCCCAAATACAATAATAGAGATTAAGGCAAACATGCACAACATTTAGAATAGGCTGTACTCGAAGAGGATGCATGCAGTATTGGAAAGTAAAGAGAGGGTCATTCAAAGAAAAAAGGAGAGGAAACAATCAGAAATATTAAGTCAAGGTCAAAAATTTCATGCAGGGTTTTAGGCTCAAAGAGTAGATGACATGCACTCTGAAGATGAAAAACTAGAAAAAAATGTAATTATTTGCATATGAGACAGTGCTGTATTAGGCAGCTTTAATAGGCCCTAGAATCAGCACATAGCCAGTCTACTTTTAGGCAATTGCTGAACCACCCCTTCAGCATGGCCAGCTGATCAGCTGAGAGCTTGTAAGAGTAAAGTAATTGTTGGATGCATTTGTAGGGAGGCATTCAGAGCTTTAGGCTGCACTGGGATGATGCAGTACCTTCATCATCAAAGCAATGTCACAGAATACACATTGTAAATAATGCAAGCATTTAATGCAAATATTTAAAAGGAGATTTTGCACGTGCTGGAGTAATGCCTTATGATGTTTACCCTGAAGATCTGCCTCACAAATGCTTTTTTTAAGTACCAAAAAGAAGCATTTGGATGCCCCCAGTTTACCATAGCCCAGAATGTAGATGAGGGTAGCTTACCGGATAATGGGTGGAAAAGTAGTACCTGCATTCCTTAAGCTGGAGGGAGGAGTCCCAATCACTGAGGTGAGGAGAGATCGAGATGTTATGACATTTTATGCACACTTTTTCTTTTAGTTACTGATCCTACTCCAATTGGTAAGTTAAAAAAAAGCTGCTGTGCTAAAAGCTATTTTCAAAAAAATGCTTTAGTTATTCTGCACAGTATTAGGAATGTTGTGCTTATTGACAAGAACCGTTGGCAAAGACAATAGGTCCCAAAAGCAAGACATATTGGCTTTGCCAATGCTTGTTTCAACATGCCATATATTCCCACATGTCAGCCAGTAAAAATCTAAAAGATTCAACCTGCAGCTGCTTGTTTTCTAAATTATTAAAAGTGCTGGAAAGTATGGAGACATATGGAGTATGGAGATCTTGTATGATCCCTATTCTGGCACCTATTGCTGGGCCTGAACTGGGACTTGATGCCATTTTCTGACACAAGGACACAATTCAGCAGCTCCGCAGTTTGTATTCATTCCTTTTGCTGCAGCAACCTGCAGGACAACTGGAGGCAAGACTTGATTTAAAGGGCCATCAGCCATTCTTTTGTTCAAGTATCATCCTGGCTAAATGCTATCGGAAGCCTAACACCTAGATGCTAATGCAATGGATGGAAACAAAGACACACAGCTTATCACTTCACAAGTACTATAGAGAAACTACAATTTAGAAGCTGAATTTTGACTTTTTTCAACCCTCCGTGTAAGAGTTATGCATGCACTCTAAGAATGCACAATTAATAATGATTTAAATAGCACTAGCTAATTTATTTTTTATTTCCTCCAAATTTAGGGTGTCAGACCTCTTCATTTCACACACAGAGACACAATAAATAATGCAAATGTACTGGAAATGTTCTTCAAGACAGTGAGGCTTATAAGGTGTAGGAATCACATATCCCTAGTTGGAGACATTATGGTGGTCATTATGACATTTGCGGTGACTGTTAAAGTGGTGGTAATACCGCCAACAGGCTGGTGGTAATTACCGCCAGATTAAGACCATGCGGTGATAACTCCCATAGACAGCCAATGTACCACACCATCCGCCAGGGCGTTAACACCACTCACCACGGCGGTAGCCATCAACAGCCAGGAGGAAGACAAGGTACCGCCCACCATATAATGATATAACAAACCGCCACGATTTCCGGGGCGGTACCAACGCCATCAAAAGCCTGGCGGGAACAGAACACAGAAGACCAAGGACTCACCATCAGATACACAGAGAAGATCAGTGCCGCCATTGAACCGGAACTGCACGTCTTCCCAATGCTTTTCTACGCATAATCCACCTGGTACACCGACGCCAATGAAGGCAAGGATGGTGAGTACAGCTGCCTAGCACACAAGGGAGGAAGGGAGGAAAAGGAGAGTGACACACACACGCACAACACACACCATTCACACACACACCATACACATAAGCAGCTGCAGATGAAAAACAATGTCATAGGACACACCTTATAATGATGTAAGGACAACAGAATTGTAAGGCAGAATTTAAAATATATTCGCAAGCCAACAACCACCACATGTACCGAAGTGACAAATAATATACATGAACAATTCTCTAGAAGGTGCCAGTGCCCAGTCCAAAGTACAAAAGGCCCACATGGCCACAGGCCACTGTCCAAGCCCCTTGATCCTGACATTCTCTGCACCAAACTGTGCAGGGGCAACATGTTGGAAGTGGGCAGGCACCTCAGGGGGAAGGGGGTGAGGGGCACCTCAGCTGAAGTGGGAAACTAGCCCACTGGTTCTGGAGGGGGGTCCATGCGCAAATCCCAATGCTGGGGAGTACAAGGTCACAGTCTCTGAGGTGGGGAACCTACCCACTGATTCTGGAGGGTCCATTTCCCAATGCTGGGCAGTGCAAGGTCACAGTCTCTGAGGTGGAAAACTCGCCTACACCTTTTAGACGGGGCCCTTGGTACAACAGTCCCTGGAGGGTGGCCTACATGCCCTCTGCTGGAGGTGAGGGCTGCATTGTCTCTTCTGGGGGAGATGTCCCCTGGGCAGCCTCTGCTGGAGGTGAAGGCTGCATTGGCCCTGCTGGGGGAGGTGATCCCTGGGCAGCCTCTGCTGGAGGTGAGGGCTGCTGTGTCCCTGCTAGAGGAGGTGTCCCCTGGGCAGCGTTTGCCGGAGGTGAGGGCTACATTGTCTCTTCTGGGGGAGGTGTCCCCTGGGCAGCCTAGGCTGGAGGTGAGGGCTAATGTGTCTCTGCTGTGGGAGTTGTTCCCTGGGCAGCCTCTGCTGGAGGTGAGAGCTGCATTGTCTCTGCTGGAGGTGAGGGCTTCTTGCCTTCATTGGTACTTGAGTGGGAACCATTCCTGTCATTGGTGGTTGAGTGGGAATCGCTCCTGTCATTGGTGATTGAGTAGGAACCTCTCCTGCCATTGGTGGTTGAGTGGGAACCGCTCCTGTCATTGGTGGTTGAGCGGGAACCTTTCCCTTCTTGGCTGGTGGAGTGGTATCCTTCCCTTTCCTGGCTGGTGGAGTGGAATCCTTCCCTTTCCTGCCTGGTGGAGTGGGATCTTTCACTTTCCTGGCTGGTGCAGTGGGATCCTTCCCTTTCCTGGCTAGTGGAATGGGACCCTTCACTTTCCTGGCTGGTGGAGTGGGATCCTTCACTTTCTTGACTCCATAACTAGTATGTGCCTCGACTGTCCCGTGGACTGTTTGGCTGAGGTGCTGGGCTCGGTCACTGGGACCCTGCTCTTACGGGCAGGACAGGGCATATAGGGGGAGGGAAGAGGTCAAGTTGGGCACGGACGGTCGGGTGGGATGAGGGAGGAGGAATGGGAGTGGAGGTTGAGGGAGTGGTTGTTGGAGGAGTACGTGTGCTGGACTTGGGTGCAGGTGCATGGGCAGTGTACTGATGTGAGGTGGATGGCTGTTGGGTGTCTGAGTGCCTGCGTTTGTGTCCCTTATGAGGGGGGCAGACAGGGTGGGAGAGGACACAGGGGACGCATGGACGGATGTTGTGGAAGGTGTCTTCTAGTGAGGTTTGTGTGCTGCTTGGTGTGGTGATGGTGGTGTTGACTGTTGAAGCAGTGCATGCAGGTGTGAGTGCGGATGTGACTGTGAGGGAGGAGGTAGTGAAGGCAGTGGATGTTGTTTTGTGTGCAACTGTCTGTGGTCTGTGTGAGTGCTTGTGGCTTGAAGTGTGCTGCCTATGTTTGACTATGCTACACTTGTCTTATATTTTGTGTGCATGCTTGTCTGTATGTGTGCATGGGATGGTTTGGGGTTGAGGAGACTGGGACTGGGAAGTGGTAGTTGGAGGGGGGAAGGTAGGAACAGGGACAATGGCTGCCATCAGAGAGGAGGCCAGAGCCTGGAAGATCTCTGTTGGGCCGCTAATCCACTGTGGATGTCCTCCAGGAATGCATTTCATTTCTGCATCTGGGATGCCAGCCCTTGGATGGCATTCATTATGGTTGACTGCCCTTCAGAGATGGTTCTCAGGAGTTCAATAGCCTCCTTACTGAGGGCAACAGGGCTCACTGGGGCAGGGCCTGAGGTGCCTGGGGCAAAGGACATGCCCACCCTCCAGGGTGAGTGGGCACGGGCATCTCGGTGACGGGCAACTGGGAGGGCGTTGCTGGTACGGGGGTGGCGGCTGTACTTGGAGCTGGGGTGGTCTCAGAGGTGTCCACCACCACCAGGGAGCTCCCATCGGAGGAGGAATCACAGTCAGTGTTGTCACCTCCTGTCGCCACTGTGGTGCTCCCCTCGCCCTCTGTCCTGGTGGACTCTGCCTCCTGGGTCCTGTGGGATGCAGCTCCCTCAGTCGTCGGTGCCCCTGCTCCTCTGCCAGATGACGCTAATGTACACATGGACAGGATGACAGAAGAAAAAAGGGGGGAAGAGAGAGAAAGAGAACACTGGGTCAGTTACAGCACAAAAACCACAGTTGAAATACACATTACCATTACACACAGGGTTCAGCACTATGCACCAAACTAGCAATCAATTGGCTAGGTGTCAATGCAAAATGAAGGCCGAACACCACCAACTGTAGCCCTCCTGGGACCCACTAATCCCTGGCTGACATGGAATACAACCTGGCTAGGTTACCTGAATTTGCCATACACCCATTACACTTGAGCTGGGTCACGCTACAATGTCTAACCTGGCATTAAGTGGCACCCACTGACTCACAGTCACCACCCGGATCCCATGCCACCTACTAATGATTGTAGTTACGCCCACTAAACACACCCCCTTGTGGCCTCAAGCACCCATCCAGCTCTGGGTAGGCCACACCCAGTAAGTGGGCCACCAGGGGGGTCAGGATCCGACAGGCACCCCTTCCTTATTGTGAGGCCATCTTCAGCTGGGCCTCTGCGGTCTTCCGGGCACAGCGTCTCAGGTCCTCCCACCTTTTCCTACAGTGGGTGCTCTGCCTGCTGTAGACCCCCACGGTCCGCACGTCCTTGGGGATGGCACACCACAATCCCTTCTTCTGATGGGCGCTGACCTGCAGAGATAATACAGACGAGAGGACACCATTGTACATACAATCCAGCCTGTCACACATATGGTCCACAAATCCCATTTCTATCTCCATTGGCACACACATCACCCTGCGCCCAACATGTAAACTACCACCAGACATACCACCCCCCCCAAATGACACGATGCTTGCACACACATCTCCATGCAACCTTGCCACATGCATCATGCCCAAGGTGTACTCACCTGTTGGTCTGGAGGCCCATACAGTAGTCCATACTGCAATAGGACCCCTCTCACCAAATGCTCCAACTCCTCTGAAGTGAAGGCAGGGGCCCTTTCCCCGGTCACAGGGGGCCATGGTAGGTTCCAGACACAGGTGTTGTCCTGTGGAAAGTCAGGAATCCAGTAAGGATTTAGTTAGATAGTGGCAGTCATGTCTGCGGCGGTGTACACTGTCACCGCCGCTGCTGATCCCCATTGGCCACTGTACTCCATAGAGCCCCATATTAGCCAATGAGGAATTGCACGGCGGTGCAAGACCGCCTTCCGCCATGACGCCCAACATCAGCGGAGTTATCTCACTTTCACCTGTCCCTAGATACAGGACAGGCGGTCGCCATTTATTGGTGGTGGACAACATTCAGATAATCCATCATTGCTGATGATTGCACATAAATTGCCATTCCCACTGTGCTATCACATTAATGCTCTATGTACACTGGTTCCATTGTTCAATTTGTGACTACTCACTCTTGTGTCCCTTAGATACCGACCACTGCGGATGAATAGGAGGAGGAGACAAGCCCCCGAGTACAGACCCCTTGTGGACTTGGCTACACTGGAGGACAGGCACATAATACTCACCTATAGACTGGACAGGGACACAATCACAGAGCTGTGTGCCCAATTGGAGCCCTATCTGATATCAGCTATCTGTCATCCCACTGGGATCCCCCCTCTTGTGTATGTTTTATCAGTGCTCCATTTCCTGGCAACTGGTTCTTCCAAGTGACAGTGGGCTTGGCAGCAAGAATGTCACAGCCAGTGCTTTCTATTGTGCTGGCAAGGGTTCTTTCTGACTTGGTCAAACACATATGCAGCTACATTGCTTTCCCCCAGGTGGATGATTTGGCCACTGTGAAGGCAGGATCCTATGAAATGGGACATATACCCAATATTATTGGAGCGATTGGCAGAACACACATTGCGTTTGTCCCCCCCCGCCAGAAAGAACAGGTGTCCAGGAATTGGAAGAGTTTCTACTCACTCAATGTGCAAATGGTGTGCTTGGCGGACCAGTATATCTCCCACGTCACTGCTAAGTATCCGGGGTCGGTGCATGACGCCTTTGTTCTGAGGAATAGCAGCAGCCCAAATGTGATGGCACAACTACAGAGGCGCGGAGTGTGGCTAATAGGGGAGCCTGGGTGCCCACCAATGTATGTCAGTGTATGTCTTCTGGTGTGAACCCCATACCGTTGTGTGAGGCTAGTTTTTGTCCCTCAATACTTGCAGGTGATTCAGGCTACCCAAACCTATCATGGCTCCTGACCCCTGTGAGGAATGCCAGGACAGGGGCAGAGAATCGTTACAATGATGCACATGGGCGAACCAGGAGAGTTATCGAAAGGAACTTTGCCCTCCTGAAGGCCAGGTTCAGATGTCTGCATCTGACAGGTGGATCCCTGTGCTACTCACCCAAGAAGGTCTGCCAGATAGTAGTGGCATGCTGAATGTTGCACAACCTGGCCCTCAGACGGCATGTGCCTTATCTGCAGGAGGAGGAGACAGGAAATGCCCCTGTGGCAGCACTGGACCCAGAGGACAGTAATGATGAGGAGGCAGAGGATGAGGATTTGGACAACAGTCTACTGATGTGATGACTACAGACAGCTACGGGTAATTACTTGTATGGTATCATAATTTTCAGATCATTTGCACATGATGTGATTGTTTCCATAAATGCACATTTTCATCATATAAAACACTATCAGTCAAGTTATGTTCGAGGGTGTTTATTGTAGTGCAAATAATTGATGAGAAAGTGCAATGGAATGGGGTGATGGTAGAAGAAAGTCCAGGGTATTGTTCCATTCTGTTTGTAGCACAAGTCCAGTGTCCAATGGGCCATAGAAAGGGAAGCAAAGGCAGTTCAAAGTGGAAAAGGTGACAGGGCGGGACACAAGGGGGACATTCAGGAGGGTCTTATTTCCTGGCGGTGGTTTCAGCAAGTGTCTCTGACTTCTGTCTGGGTCGCAGGGAACGTTTGTGGGATGGTTCACCTGCAGGGGGAGGGGTGCTGGTGGTCTGTGGGTCTAGTGGCAGGGCCTGCTGCCTACTAGCTGCAGCAGAAGTGGAGGGCTTCTCAGAGGGCTGGCTAGTGGTAGGGGCCCGCTGGTGTGCTGTCCATTCTCTCAAGATGTTGGCCATGTCTGACAGCACCCCTGCTATGGAGATCATGGTGGTGTTGAGGGCCTGCAAATCCTCCCTGATCTCCTGCTGGTGTTCCTCCTACAGCCGCTTGTTCTCCTGCATGTTGGTGAGGATCTGGCCCATCTTGTCCTGGGATTGTTGGTAAGCCTCCAGGACATTAGTGAGTGCCTCCTGGAGAGTCGGTTCCCTGGACACAGCAGTCCTCCCAGTGTCCCTGTTCCCCTGTGCCTCTGGCCCCTGAACGGTGTGTCCACTGGTACTGACCCCAGGTCCCTGATTGTCTTGGGTGTGAGGTGTGTACCTGGGTCCCTGTACAGGTGGGCACACTGCTGTTTGAGGCTCCTGGGGACAGAGGTGTGGAGACGTTGGGTGGGTGCTGTGGTGTTGGATACTGATGGGGGAGGCTCTGTGGTGGACTGTGAGTGCGCTGGGGTGGCCGACTGACCAGTGGTCCCTGATGGGCTAGGTAGTTCATCCAGATCCAGAAGTCCAGAGTTACTGTCATCACTGGGAGCATCTTCTGTTGGGAGACTGGTTAGACGTGGCACCTCCTCTCCGCTAACATTGGCTGGGGCACCTGTGGGGATGTAAGTGATGTATTATGTTTCATGTCTGTGACAAATTGTACATCCCTGGCTTCCCCTCTATCGTTGCTGTGGCCCTGCCGCTTTTGTTTGTGTATGGTGATGTATTGTGGAATTGTTAGTTCTCCATGTTGTGCATGATTTTGTGATGGGTGTACATGCAGGGCTGGGAGGGCCGTCCATGCATTGGTATAGCATGCAGGGCTAGGCATTGGGGTTAGTCCTATGTCTAGATGCAGTGTGTGGGATGGAGTGGAGTGGAGTGATGGGAGTGAAGGGGTATGATAGCATGCAGGTATGGGGGGGTGATAAGTAGTAAATATTGACACACCAGTGTCCAGTCCTCCGGCTACTCCAGTGAGTCCCTGAGGATACAGTATTGCCAAGACTTGCTCCTCCCAAGGTGTGAGCTGTGGGGGAGGAGGTGGGGGTCCACCGCCAGTCCTCTGGATGGCGAGCTGGTACCTGACTGCCCAGAACGTACCTTCCCCCATAGGTCGTTCCACCTCTTCCTGATGTCATCCTTGTTCTTGGATGCTGTCCCACGGAGTTCACCCTGTCCACGATTCTCTGCCATAGCTCCATCTTCCTGGCAATAGATATTTGCTGTACCTGTGCTCCAAACAGCTGTGGCTCTGCCCTGACCATGACCCGCAACTCCTCATCAGTGAAACGGGGGCGCCTTAGTGGGGATATGGGTGTTGTGTGGTGTGTGTTGGCGAGAGGGTGTTGAGTAATGTGGTGGGGTGTGGGATGTAGGGTGCGTGACGGATGTATGGGTGTTTGTGGGGTGTGTGTCTAGTTGTCTCAGTGGTCTTGGTTTCAGTCTGGTGGCAATAATTGGTGTTCGTTAAGGGTTGTGTGTAATGTGGGTGTGTGTTGCTGTGGGTGGGTGGATGTGGTGTGTGAATCAGTGTCAGGTGTGTGATTTTGGTTTTGGCCAGGGTAGTGTTGTTTTGTATTTGGGTGTCCATTCTGAGCGCGCTGGTGTGTACCGCCAATGGTTTAGCGCCATTGAATGTCCACCGTGGTGAATCGTTGGTCATAATGTGGTGGGTTTTGATTTGTTGGAGTAACGGTATGGGTGTTCATACTGACACTTTAACACTGACCTTTGGGCTGGTGGATTTTTGTATGTGGCAGTATTCTGTTGGATTCATCTGTGTGAGTCATAATATGGTGAATGGATAGCCGCCACTGCGGCGGTATGTTGGCTGCTCTCACCGCGGCGGTAAGCTGGATTTACCGCCAATGTCATGATGATGGCCTTTATGTTAAGAGTGAACGGTCAGAACAAACAGAAAGTCAGGATATAAAACATAACAACAATTGGGATTGTACCTATTAACAAGATTTTATTAATTCTCAGAGGAACCCTTCTTTGCAATCTTATAATAACAACAGATTGAAAAAATAAATAAGGCTCTATGATGTATAGTTTGCATGCAGGTCCCTGATGCCGGTAAATATATCACTGTGCTATACTAGGATTGCAATTTATGAACTTGACATCACAAAATGATCTCAGTGTCAAACACAGTAGCCCATTCATCTATCTCCATAAAGTACAAATTTGTGATGTACAATTTACACAATGTGCCTTGCAGCAGGCACAATAGCTCCTATGCTAGTTTACGAGTCAAAACTGTGACTGGGCAAAACACAGACCTCTCGCAGAACTGCATTAACCACCAGAGTTATTTTACCACTATTATAATTGCATCAAAGTTGGGCACAGAAAGATGTCTGTAGCATGTGTCTTAACACTGTAAGATGTTTTAAAATTCTGCCTCTTTGAGACCAATTAAGTAAGCTACAACACATTTGCCGTCACATTTGTCTTTGTAACCTAGTTCTTTGCAGCAAATCTTTGCTTTGTAAAAATTGCCTGTCAGACTTAGATTTTCAAGCCCCCCATGTGACTCAAATCAAATCAAATCATTAACATTTATAAAGCGCGCTACTCACCCGTGCGGGTCTCAAGGCGCTAGGGGGGAAAGGGGGGGTTATCGCTGCTCGAACAGCCAAGTCTTTAGGAGTCTCCGGAAAGCGGAGTGGTCCTGGGTGGTCCTGAGGCTGGTGGGGAGGGAGTTCCAGGTCTTGGCCGCCAGGAAGGAGAAAGATCTCCCACCCGCCGTGGAGCGGCGGGTGCGAGGGACGGCAGCAAGTGCGAGGCCAGCGGAGCGGAGGGGGCGGGTGGGGACGTAGAAGCTGAGGCGTCTGTTGAGGTATTCCGGTCCCTTGTTGTGGAGGGCTTTGTGTGCGTGGGTGAGAAGACGGAAGGTGATCCTTTTGCTGACTGGGAGCCAATGCAGGTGTCTCAGGTGTGCGGAGATGTGGCTGTTGCGGGGTACGTCGAGGATGAGGCGGGCCGAGGCGTTTTGGATGCGTTGCAGGCGGTTTTGGAGTTTGGCGGTGGTCCCGGCGTAGAGGGTATTGCCGTAGTCCAGGCGACTCGTGACAAGGGCGTGGGTCACGGTTTTTCTGGTGTCGGCGGGGATCCAGCGGAAGATCTTGCGGAGCATGCGGAGAGTGAGGAAGCAGGCGGAGGACACGGCGTTGACTTGCTTGGTCATGGTGAGAAGAGGGTCCAAGATGAAGCCGAGGTTGCGGGCGTGGTCTGCGGGGGTCGGTGCGGTGCCGAGGGCCGTGGGCCACCAGGAGTCGTCCCAGGCGGACGGGGTGTTGCCGAGGATGAGGACTTCCGTTTTTTCAGAGTTCAGCTTTAGGCGGCTGAGCCTCATCCAATCTGCGACGTCCTTCATACCCTCTTGTAGGTTGGTCTTGGCGCTGGCGGGGTCCTTGGTGAGGGAGAGTACAAGTTGGGTGTCATCGGCGTAGGAGGTGATGATGATGTCGTGCTTGCGTACGATGTCGGCGAGGGGGCTCATGTAGACATTGAAGAGTGTCGGGCTGAGCGATGAGCCTTGAGGTACGCCGCAGATGATCTTGGTGGGTTCTGAGCGAAACGGAGGGAGGTAAACTCTTTGGGAGCGGTTAGCGAGGAAGGAGGCGATCCAGTCCAGGGCCTGGCCTTGGATCCCGGTGGAGCGTAGGCGGGTGATTAGGGTGCGGTGACAGACGGTGTCAAAGGCAGCCGAGAGGTCGAGGAGAATGAGGGCGACTGTTTCACCGTTGTCCATCAGGGTTCTGATGTCGTCTGTGACTGAGATGAGGGCGGTTTCTGTGCTGTGGTTGGTTCGGAATCCGGTTTGTGAAGGGTCGAGCAGGTTGTTGTCTTCCAGGAAGGTGGTCAGCTGTTTGTTGACGGTCTTTTCTATTACCTTGGCTGGGAAAGGTAGAAGAGAGATGGGGCGGAAGTTTTTCAGGTCGCTTGGGTCAGCCATAGGTTTCTTTAGTAGGGCGTTGACTTCAGCGTGCTTCCAGCATTCGGGGAAGGTAGCAGAAGAAAAAGAAGAGTTGATGACGGTCTGGAGGTGCGGGGCGATGATGTCGTCGGCTTTGTTAAAGATGAAGTGCGGGCAGGGGTCCGAAGGGGCGCCGGAGTGGATAGAGTTCATGATGGATTTGGTTTCTTCCGTGTTGATGTGGGTCCAGTTGTTGAGGGTGATGTCCGGGGAAGCGGGTTCAGTGGTGTATGGTTGGGTCTGGTGTCCGAAGCTGTCGTGGAGGTCGCTGATCTTGCGATGGAAGAAAGTGGCGAGGGATTCGCACAAATCCTGTGAGGGCGTGACGGCGTTGGCGCTGGCGCTGGGGTTGGAGAACTCTTTGACGATGCTGAAGAGTTCTCTGCTGTTGTGGCTGTTTTTGTCTAGTCTGTCGGTGAAAAAGTTCCTTTTGGCAGTGCGGATCAGGTGGTGGTGTTCGCGTGTAGCGTTCTTGAGGGCGGTCATGTTGTCAGCGGTGTGGTCCTTGCGCCAGGCCTTCTCAAGGGCACGACAAGTTTTCTTTGATTCTTTGAGGGTGTCAGAGAACCAGAGAGGTTTTTTGGTGTTGGTCTGTCGATGCGTGCGTTTGAGGGGAGCAAGGTTGTCAGCGCAGTTGGAGATCCAGTTTGTGAGGTTGAGAGCTGCGTCGTTGGGGTCGGTGGTGAGGGTGGGTTGGTTGGCGGCGAGAGCGGAGAAGAGTTGCTCTTCAGGGATCTTGTTCCACTGTCGACGAGGGATGGGTTGAGTGCGGAGGTGGGAGGTCTCGCGTCGGAATGTGAAGTGGACGCAGCTGTGGTCGGTCCAGTGTAGGGCAGAGGTGTGGCTGAAGAAGACGTGTTTGCTGGCGGAGAAGATAGGGTCGAGCGTGTGTCCGGCGATGTGGGTGGCGGTGTTCACCAGTTGTTTGAGGCCGAGGTTGGCGAGGTTGTCGAGCAGGGTGGTGGTGTTGGGGTCGTTGTTTTGTTCCAGATGGAAGTTGAGGTCGCCTAGGAGGATGTAGTCCGGTGAGGCGAGGGCGTGCGGGGAGATGAAGTCGGCGATGGCGTCGCTGAAAGAGGCGCGAGGTCCGGGAGGACGGTAGACGAGGGATCCTCTGAGGGTGGTCCTTGGGTCGGTGCGAATCTGAAAATGTAGGTGTTCAGCGGCGAGGGGGGGGTCTTCGGTGGAGGTGGTGACGCTGATGGAGTCTTTGAAGATGATGGCGACACCTCCTCCTACTTGGTTGGTGCGGTCTTTTCTGGAGATCTTGTAGCCTTCGGGGATGGCGGGTAGCGATGTCTGGAGCAGAGGAGGCGTTCATCCATGTCTCCGTGATGAAGGCGACGTCCGGGGCTGTGGAGTCCAGGAGGTCCCAAAGTTCAACGGCGTGCTTGTGGACGGAACGAGCGTTGACCAGGATGCACTTGAGGTGGTTGATGGCGCGTGGGCTTGTGGTCGTGGTAGTTGCGTGGTGGAAGATGCGTTTGCAGGAGTTGCAGGCGAAGGGTCCATGGGTGCGTTTGGGGTGAGCTAGGAAGCAGGTTTTGGAGCGCCCTGGGTTGAGGGCGTGGAGGGTGGTGGGGTCATAGCGGATCAGCAGGGCTTGGGGGAGCTGGGGACCAGGGGTCGTGGCGCTGGGCGCGGGCCAGGCGCGGACGGGCGCAGACGGGCTTGCCTCTGGCGCGCCTCCGGCGCGCCAGCGGCGTGCCCGCTGCGCGCGCCCGCTGCGCAGTCGCGCAGCGGCCGCCATAAGAGGTAGGAGGGGGGGGGAGGGGTCAGCTGGGGGCGAATGGGAGCTGGGGGGCGGGGACGTGCAGGAGGTCGCGGCGGGAAAGCGCGAGGGAGGGGGGGGGACAGGTAGAGTGAGAGGAGCTGGGGGAGGGGGTTTAGGGTGGAGGAGGGTGAGTGTTAGGAGGTTTGGAGATTAGGGAGAGAGATAGGAGTAGGGTTGTGAAGATAGGGGAGGGGGGGTTGTAGAGGTGGGTGAGGGAGAGAGGTAGAGTGAGAGGATAGGGAGATAGGTAGTAGAGGGGGTGGCGGGAGGGGGGGAGAGATAGAGAAATAGATAGAGAAAATAGATAGAGAAGTCGATAGATAGGGAAATAGATAGATAGACAGATAGGTAGGTAGGAGGAGGTGGAGAGTGGGGGAGTTAGATAGTGAGATAGGGAGCTAGAGAGATAGGAAGATAGGAGGAGTGAGGGAGGTAGATAGCGAACGGGTTAGCTAGGGGTGAGAGAGGGGGAGGCGAGGGAGGGAGGGGGATGAGGAAGGAGCAGGAGGGCAGGCTCGGGGGAAGAAGACGGAGGAGGTAGAAGAGCCGAAGACAGGAGAACAGAAGACAGAAGAACAGAAGACAGAAGAACAGAAGACAGAAGAACAGAAGACCGGAAGAGCAGAAGACAGAAGAACAGAAGATCGGAAGAGCAGAAGAACAGAGAAGAACAGAGAAGAACACAGAAGAACACAGAAGAACACAGAAGAACACAGAAGAACCGAGAAGAAGAACACAGAAGCACAGAGAAGAACAGAGAAGAAGAACACAGAAGACCGGAAGAACACAGAAGAACAGAAGGGAAGAACAGAAGAACAGAAGGGAAGAACAGAAGAACAGAGAAGAAGATTGCAGAGGGGGAGCGAGGAGGAAGAGACAGAGAGGAGGAAAAGAAGCAGGAGCAGGAGAGAAGGTGAGTGGCGCGGGGCAGGGCGAGGGGCTGGGAGGAGGGGGGTACTTACAGTTAGGTGGGTCTCAGGAACACAGGAACTCGGGAACTTGGAGGAGCTGCAGCGGCAGGGGGAGCGACCTACCCTTGGGTCAAGGGTCGCTACCACTGTCGCGCAGCGGCCGCCATAAGAGGTAGGAGGGGGGGGAGGGGTCAGCTGGGGGCGAATGGGAGCTGGGGGGCGGGGGCGTGCAGGAGGTCGCGGCGGGAAAGCGCGAGGGAGGGGGGGGACAGGTAGAGTGAGAGGAGCTGGGGGAGGGGGTTTAGGGTGGAGGAGGGTGAGTGTTAGGAGGTTTGGAGATTAGGGAGAGAGATAGGAGTAGGGTTGTGAAGATAGGGGAGGGGGGGTTGTAGAGGTGGGTGAGGGAGAGAGGTAGAGTGAGAGGATAGGGAGATAGGTAGTAGAGGGGGTGGCGGGAGGGGGGGAGAGATAGAGAAATAGATAGAGAAAATAGATAGAGAAGTCGATAGATAGGGAAATAGAAAGATAGACAGATAGGTAGGTAGGAGGAGGTGGAGAGTGGGGGAGTTAGATAGTGAGATAGGGAGCTAGAGAGATAGGAAGATAGGAGGAGTGAGGGAGGTAGATAGCGAACGGGTTAGCTAGGGGTGAGAGAGGGGGAGGCGAGTGAGGGAGGGGGATGAGGAAAGAGCAGGAGGGCAGGCTCGGGGGAAGAAGACGGAGGAGGTAGAAGAGCCGAAGACAGGAGAACAGAAGACAGAAGAACAGAAGACAGAAGAACAGAAGACCGGAAGAGCAGAAGACAGAAGAACAGAAGATCGGAAGAGCAGAAGAACAGAGAAGAACAGAGAAGAACACAGAAGAACACAGAAGAACACAGAAGAACCGAGAAGAAGAACACAGAAGCACAGAGAAGAACAGAGAAGAAGAACACAGAAGACCGGAAGAACACAGAAGAACAGAAGGGAAGAACAGAAGAACAGAAGGGAAGAACAGAAGAACACAGAAGAAGATTGCAGAGGGGGAGCGAGGAGGAAGAGACAGAGAGGAGGAAAAGAAGCAGGAGCAGGAGAGAAGGTGAGTGGCGCGGGGCAGGGCGAGGGGCTGGGAGGAGGGGGGTACTTACAGTTAGGTGGGTCTCAGGAACACAGGAACTCGGGAACTTGGAGGAGCTGCAGCGGCAGGGGGAGCGACCTACCCTTGGGTCAAGGGTCGCTACCACTGTCGCGCAGCACTCCACCTCCTTTGTCTGCTATTGGGGCCATTTGCAGACTACTGGTAATAAAGTTGGCTTACCCAACAAGTATGTAGAACAGTAGCAAATGTGCAGCCATTTTGGGGCTGCCACCCACCATTTTGTGGCAGGTGTTTCCGATGGCAGCCCATCATAAAGTGAAGGTAGCAGCAGTTCGTAGGTATCAGTTGTTTTTTCGTGTTTTGTGCATTTAGCCTTACATAAGCAGCGTAGTTGTTTATTTAGCCAGTGTATAGCTCTTTCCGATACATACATGGCTTCCAGCATGCCGTCCCCCGAGCAAAAGGTCCAAGAGGTACTTCATCTCCTTGAGGAGGCTGGGTGCATGGACTTGGTTGTTGGTGGGGGTGCTTTGAGTCGCCCTTGAGGTGTGCCTCTAGTGGGGTGGCTGCGGCGATCATTACCTGCTCTCCACCCCGTGGGAGGAAGGAAAACCAGAGTACAGCAATGGTAGGTGGTTGGGGCTTGCCGCCTATACATGGAGTGTCCCAGAAGACTAACAGAGAGTGGGCGTGGGAGGGGCTGTGGGGGATAAGCGGTGAGTGAGGGATGAAGGGGGGAAAAATACTCGTTGAAATCCCCCGGGGGCCTGGCCAGGACGAAGAGTGCTCGGGTGGCCTGCTTTTTCAGGAAAGGCTTGGCCACACCCACCTATAATATACTTTACTAGTCAGACGGGAGCTGCTTCGGAGGAGGCAGTAGGGACCCATAAGCAGCAGCAGGAAGGGCAACTGACCCATTTGAGAACCAGAGATGGGCACTCAAATTTTATGGAGGAGGCAATCAGGCAGGAGCATAATGTGGGGGGCTACAGCTACCAAGAGGGTCAGGGAGGGTTGGCAGATCCTCCAATCACCCCTAAGCCAATGGGGCTCATTGGAGAGAGCCCTTATGGCCCTGCAAGCACAATTGAGAGCTGCAGGTCTGTTGGGTAAAGAAGGAGGGGATGAAGTGGGACTGAGTTCTGGGTGAACAGGGCTGTATGAGGAGGCAATGCCTTTGACCCCCAGTGACATGGCATAAACCCAGTGGCAGGGCAGGTGTCTCCTCTGTCACAGCTGCAGCACAGTTAAAATGAGACTAGGATGAGGGTGGAGCAGGCCCCACTGGGGAGGGGAAAGATAGAACATGCAAAGGGTACTCATGCAAGAAGGGGGCCAGATTAGGCAGCAAGATGAACAAGCACAGGTTGCTAAGGATTATTATCAGGGGGGTGGAGTGAAGGGATATGGTTTTAGGCGGATCAGGGAGCTGCACAACAGACTTAGCATCTTTTTTTGCAGGTGACCAGTCTATGTCAATCTTTGGACTTGGAAGAGCACGGTGCGGCTTTCCTTCCCCGAGTGGAAGAGAAGGCATGGTGTAGTATGGTAGGCCGGACAGCGTTGAGGCACCTAGCTGTTAGCACCTCATTGGTGGGAACATCTCAGAACTACAGGGAATCATCAACGGGCAGAAGGTATGAGGCTATGCAGCCTGCAGCAGAGGAACTCAAGTGGGTATGGTACAACCTCTCAAGGCAAGTTGTCTGAAACACCCATAATGGGGTATGAGGTGCCACAAGGTGTGGCTAGGATGGCCCCTCAAGCCAAAGTGGGCGAACATCCCTTGGTGGGTTTTGAGGTGCCACACGGAGTGGCTGGTAATAAATGGTTGCTGATGCAAGAGGACTGGGTGAATACAGAGAAGTTTGATTATGATGAGGAGAGCCTCCAGGAAGGGGTAATTGTGGAAGTGCCCATACTAGTGTGGAATAACAGTGGTGCAAATCAGGGGGGCACTCAGCAGAGGGGGCCCTCTAATCAGTTTCACAGTGATATTTTTCTGGTTGTGCAAGAGGCAAGGATGCAACAAAGGGACAACGTCACACCTGAGAGTAATCTTTCACTGGCAAGGCGGCAGACTTTGGAGCGGGCACCAACCTCTACATCAGGGTTAGAATGCACACATGGAGCACATGGGTACAATTCGTGCTTCTCAAGGGGTTGATGCAGGTTGTGGGGGAGGACCCAACGACATGCGACTATTAAAAGGCAGGTATGTGATGGATACAGGGTGGGGACAGAAGACAAAGGAGCATTGTAAGGGGTGGGTTCAGGTTGTAAGTTGGAAGGGAGTACAGTATAGGATGACAGGCATCCGGGGTCCTTGGTGAGACAGTCAGCAGAGCAGACTGGAGTCGCTGATACTGCCTTTATGGCAGTGGACAAGGTGGTAAGCCCAGGGTAGAAGGAGAGTAAGGAGTTAAAATAAAGTAGCTCTTTCACATGGAAGTAACCAAACCATTGGGAGCACATCTCATGCTGGCTACAAAGGAGAAGATTTGCAAAGGGGAATACGTTGAGATGTTTAAGTCATTACCTAGGCAGGTAAGGGCTAAAGAAGGATCAAAAGAGGAGGAATACAAATTGGCAAAATGCCAGTGAGTACCAATGAATCTGGAAAATTAGATGGCAGCATTGTTGATTTCGCTAGCGTTTACTGTGAAAAATATCCAAAGAGGAGTGTGGCCTTAGTTAAATATATGGATGTAATCCGCAAGGTCTAAATAAAGTTTGGTGGTAATGCTTGGGCAAAATACAACAAGAAGTTCCGAGCTAGGATGACAGTGGATTGATACAGATTTGTGGCATCACACGACGTGTCCGGCTAAATTAGGTAAAACAGTCTTTACGGTTAGTGGGTTACCGATAGTATAGCAGCCCTTTCAGGCTCATCTCACCAAGAGAGGGGTGGGGTTCACAGTCAAGAATCAAGGGGGAGCTCTTTGGTCCTGTTGAGACTTCAACAATGGCCTTTACACAAGGGAGTATTGTAAGTTCAAACACGAATACTCCAAGTGTTAGGGAGAACATGCCCTTGTGCACTGCTATGGTAACACAGGAACATCACAGGGAGTATAGGCAGGGAACAACAATATCAGTGGCAGAAGTTTTCCATATTTTCCAATTTGGGGGACAGTGGTTTGTAGATAAGGCACTGCCTATGGGTTGTTCCATTTCATGCGCTCTTTCTGAGAAGTTCAGCTCATTCCTATATTGGCTGTTTTCATGGTGCACAGGCCACAAGTTGGTAACCCACTATTTGGATGATTTTTTCTTTGTAACATACTCTGGTTCCTCGGACTGCCAGAGTTTGCTGGTAAGTTTTCAGGAATTCATGGGGGATGTGGGGTCTCCTTTAATGCCAGGAAAGACAGTAACACCTAAAGAGGCACTTTCCATTTTAGGGATTGAGCTGAATTCAGACAACATGAGTTGTGATTTCCACTGTACAAGAAAATGGGAATGCAGTTTCTGCTTGATGCCACGCTTGCCAAATCTAAGGTTACTGTCAGGGAGGTGCAGGTGCTGTTTGGTCATCTTAACTTCCATTTTATAGTAGTCAGGGCTAGCAGGGCTTTCTGCAGATGTTTGGGTTTGGCACTGACAGGCGTTTTTTTGCCATACCATCACATATGGTTGTCGGAAGGAGTAAAGGAAGACCTGTGCATGTGTCGCCTCTTTTTCAGACTCTTTCAATGGCATTCCCATACACACCCCACTGGAAATGGGATGTGTAGATGTTTTCTGATGCATGAGGAGGTGTGGGATTTGGGATATACTGGCAGAGATGACGGTGTGCGGAGGAATGGCCAAGTGAGTGGAGGGGGGAGGTAGGTGCATTGCCTTTCTAGAGCTTTTTCCACTGGCTGTGGCTGTCCATTTGTAGGGCCAACTGCTACAACACAACAGAGTCCTATTTAGAGTAGACAATATGGCAGTGGTCCAGGTGATTAACAAGCAGTCAGCAAGGGACTCTCCGGTGTTGAAGTTGCCGAGAGCATTCATGCTGGGATGTTTGCGTCATGACATCTTGTTTAAGGCCAAACGTGTGCCGGGAGTGGCCAATGATATTGCAGCTGCTTTGTGTCGTTCACCGTGGGAGAGGTTCCATGGACTTGCCCTTTAGGCGGAAGGGGACACAACTCCAATGCCACCACAAATTTGGACAATAGGAGAAAAAGGATTCTGCAGTTGGTGGTAGGGTCAATTAGGTCATCTACCTGGGGAGCTTATGCTAAGGCATGGGAAGAGTTTCTGCAGTCGGGGGCTTGTAGAAGAGCCAGGGAATGGAAACAAGTCAAAAATGTGGTACAGTTCACCATGGGTTGATTGATAAGGGGCTTTCGAGGGTAACCATAGTGGAGAAACTATCAGGCATCACATTTATGGGTAAACTGTTCTGGGGCTACCCCTAAGGTGGGGGAACTGGGAAAGAAGATACTGGAAGGTTGGGCCAGGGAACAGGGTAGAGCGGGGTCGCTGTAGGGACCTTTGTCTTCGGAACTCTGTGGACAGGTAATTAGCTGTTTACCAGGAAATTGTTCATCAATACCTAAAGTCACATTATTTTCGACCAAGCCAGCACATGGGAATTGTGATTGGGTTACCTCCTCTCAATTGCTGATCGTGTTGAGGAAGGCACTTGCGAGTTTAGGTTTACCACTGAAAGAATATGGCACTCACTCCTTTAGAATTGAGGCTCCTACAGAGGTGGGGAGGATGGTGGTCCAGGGAGGGAATAATGAAACTGGGTAGGTGGTCTTCCAACTGTTTTCAATGCAATGCTAGGTCTGGAGGACGGGGAGCAGAGGATGTTTAAAAGCCATGCCACGGTTTAAACTGCATTTTCATTTTCAGATTTGGTGCCGGGCCCACTGTCCGCAAGCCTGACGGTCTGGTTTGTTGGACATTCATCCAACAGACTATAGCGCAGGTGTTTTTCCCTACAGAAGTTGTTTTTCTCTTCACAAGTACAAATTTGGACAGTGCTGGAACATACTATGTGGGATGTGCACTTGATAAGAGTTCTCAAGGCTGAGATTGTTTTTATCAGAGGAATGTACTGATCTGTCTCGGAACAAACATGGGAATCATGGGAGTCTGGCCAGTTCCTTTGGGTGTTTTCAAAGCAGATGAAGTACAGCCAGCAGTAGTTTCATAACAGATAGGAGGGAATTGCTAGAATTTTCTCCCTGAGCTTGTATTAAGGTATAAAAGATGGGGGAACTTGGCACTCAGACAGGAGTTCGCTTGTGGAACGGACGCGTTACCCAGGATCTGCTTGTGATCGAGACTCCTGTCTGACTGATCTAAGGGCTCCCCAGTTGCTGGCAAGGATGATGACCTCAGCTCAATTGGTGAAGTGCTTTAAACTGTGATTATTTAGCTCATGCATACATGCTCTGTTGATGCATTGCACAGTTCTTTTTTCATTACCTAACTGATGTACTTATTCTTGCATATACACAAGTTCTATGGCACTGGAGTTTTATGCTTATTTTCATATATTTGTATGACCTTTATTTAATATTTGGGACTTGCTTTATTAAATTCATTAGTCAGACTAAGAGTGCTGAATTCCTTCTAACATAGTGTCCTCTTAGTTTAAGTGAAAAGCAATACACTTTGCCAGCTAAAGTTTGGAATCAGTTTGTTCATCTGAGAACAACAAAGAGAACATGCTGATTAGATAATTAATAACTGGTGTTATCATCATTTTTATAGCTTCAGTATGCCCCCAACAGGTGATAAACTTAAGTGAGCAACTATTGAGTAAACCCTTAACTTTCTGAAGGGTATGTTTTTCATTATGTTGCAGTGCCTCGATTAAGTCAGAGCCAAATTCAATGCCTAAGTATGTGAGATAGTGGGGCTGCCAAGTAAGACCTGATACTCCTATGAAGTCTTTTTAGCCTAGTGAGTTGAGATATTTAACTTCAGATTTCTCCCTGTTTAGTTGGAGCCAGAGATCTCTGAATATAGTTTGATGTATCTAGTAGGGCTTGTATGGATGATTAGGGTTATCTGTAACTATCAAAATGTCATCAGCGTAGGCGGACAATTTCACTACTTTCCCATAGAGGTTAATACCTGTAATTTTAAAATTGTCTTGTATATCTAGAAGAAGGAGTTTTAAAGCCATTAAGAAGAGAAAAGAAGAAGGAGGGCATCCCTGTCTAGTATTGTTGTGTACATTTTGATGATTATGGCACACCACTGTCAACAAATTTCTTCTGGTTACCTATCAAAGCAATGAGCCAGGTAAGATAATGTCTTTGAATGGCAGTGGGCTTAAGAACAGTATTAAGAAGAGGGCCATTTGGAAATTATTCACATTTTCACCCCTGATATGTTACTGACAGAAGAGACTCATTTGTTGGCCACCAATAGCAAATTGCAGGTCAGACATGAGCTTAGCATGGTCTTACATGCAGAGTTCAAAAGAGGTGCAAGGTGTGTTGTAATTTTATTTAGAGGGTGCTTCCCCTTTTGATTCAGATGATCGGGTATTAGGGCATTGGTCCTGGAGTGAACATTTTAGTAATGCTTTAGTGGCACACAAGTCAGCACTATGCGACTTTGTATTCACATATAAAAGCATAAATGTAGACAGCTACACTAACATGTATTTTAAAAGTGTACACATTTTGATTGCAGTGGACATTGTGCCTACCATAGCAGACACAGGGGGTCATTCTGACCCTGGCGGCCGGTGGCCGCCAGGGCCACCGACCACGGGAGCACCGCCAACAGGCTGGCGGTGCTCCCACGAGCATTCTGACCGCGGCGGTTCAGCCGCGGTCAGAAGCGGCAAGTCGGCGGGCTCCCGCCGACTTACCGCTGCTCGGGGGAATCCTTCATGGCGGCGGAGCGCGCTCCGCCGCCATGAGGATTCTGACAGCCCCTACCGCCATCCTGTTCATGGCGGGAAACCCGCCATGAACAGGATGGCGGTAGGGGGTGCCGCGGGGCCCCTGGGGGCCCCTGCCGTGTCCATGCCAATGGCATGGGCACGGCAGGGGCCCCCGTAAGAGGGCCCCGCAAAGTATTTCAGTGTCTGCCATGCAGACACTGAAATACGCGACGGGTGCAAACTGCACCCGTCGCACCCCTGCAACTACGCCGGCTCAATTCTGAGCCGGCGTCCTCGTTGCAGGGGCATTTCCTCTGGGCCGGCGGGCGCTCTTTTGGAGAGCGCCCGCCGGCCCAGAGGAAATGTTAGAATGGCCGCCGCGGTCTTGTGACCGCGGTGCGGTCATTTGGCGGCGGAACCTTGGCGGACGGCCTCTGCCGTCCGCCAAGGTTAAAATCAGGCCCACAGTGTCTACCAGAACTGACAAAGAGCTAACATGATTTAACATTGTTGGAATATTTTAATCATTAGAATACATTTTTATGAGTAGAAATTAATATGATTTATGATGATTTATGATTTATTAGTTTAAAGTTACATGTGTACAGAAAAATAAATCCACATCGGTCATATCTAATGTAATGTGTTAACAAAGATTGCAATTAATATTGAAATGATTTTGCATATTTTGATAATATATTATAAATGGTAAATTTGTAAGTTTGCGTATTATGTGTGTTTTATTAATGACAATATTAATGTATTGAATTTTTTGAGTTAGCATAACTAGGCCTGAAGTTTTCATATTGCAGTAACATGGAATGTCAAGTCATCTTACTTTCCCTCTAACATGACTTTTTTCCGTTAATTTGTTTCCACATGAGTAGTGAAGAGTCCTACTGTATTATGTGTAAGTTTCATTCACAGGGACCTTGGATGTTTCAACATTAGAACATGAGGACTGGAGAGTAGAGCAGCACTATTGTTTGACTGTCCGTTCTCATGAGAACTACTGGAACTGTCATGAGCCATGGGAAGATGTTGGAATGTATCAATTAATGTACAGAGTTGCTAGCTATCACCAGTGCCACACGGAAGGAGAGGTGACTTCACCCAGACATGGGAATCTTCATTGTTGTTGCAAATTCATCTTGTGTTTTAATTTTCATTGGATATTGCCTTTTTGCGTAATGTGGACTCATCGAACTGACCAATCAAATTGCTCTGATTAGTCCAGAATAGGGATGAACATTCTTAGTTTCAGTCAGGCCCCACTTGATTCTTGTACTGCTAAGAAGAGCCCCTCTTGAAGTGTTAACTTGTCCCTTGGACCTTTCCTGATCTCCATGTGCAGCCCATGTACTGCACTTCCCCCGATGGTGCTTCTAATGGACTTTGCTGAAGATTCATTGCTTTGCTGACAAATCTGAATTGTATGCTGATCTCAGGAGAGGTACATTCAAATGAAATGTTAATTGTTCCGTTGCCTTGTTTTTCTAATTAGAGTTAGCATGTTGACTCCTGTCTATTTAATTGTTATAGTTAGATTAATTTAGCCCACTATAGATGACTTTTCCAAATTATTTTTGACTTTCTTTTCTTTTTTGTTTTTGCCCGCATGTGTTAGCCTGACACCACACCTGTTTGTCCTAATTTTGTGTTAGTTGTAGGTTGTCCCTACAACCTTGCCCATCTAAATTGGGATATTGATCTGTGAACTTGGCTTGACTAATGTCATCATCAAATGATTTGAAATCTATTTCTGTCACAAAAATTGTTTCTTTGTTTTTATGTGTAATTCTTTTGGAATGCCAAATGGTGTTGTTTCGAAGTAGATTAAATTTGTTTAGGAGATTTGGTCAGCCTATGACTTTTCTTTACTTGTATAAGTTGATTATGTTCACAATGTACAATACTTTGGCTCTGTGATTATAATAAACCTTTGAAATCTTTCACAGATAGAAGTTCTGTTTCCTTGGCCACATGAGTCATGGTATTCAAATTTGTTGCTGTATTGATTGAGATTGGGATGATTATATGCAGTTAACCACACTCCTCACTGGGTCCAAAGATCCTAATGACCTTGGAGAAAGTATTTTCGAATCCTGACTGAGAGGAGAAAACGCGTTAGCAAAATCTGGGAGCAGAGTGACGGTTTTGTCCCTTGGGAGGGGAACCACATTTTGTTCAGTAGTAGGATGTTATTGGATTGATGATCTTGGTTATGTTTCACAATTTTGACCAGACTGTGAGTTGTTCTTTGGTTAATTGAGAGGTTGATGAAATTCCAGCCTTGTGTTACTGGTGTTATGGTTATGTAGGAGTAGGGTTTGCACTTGCAGTGCTTTTGCTAAAATTGTGGTGAAGTGTGAGGTTGTGAGGTGTTTGTGGAGTCATCATACTCAAAGTGATTATGGTGCTTTGTGCTTAAAAATGTCCCCAATTGTTGTTGTTGACGGGTCTGTCATGGCATAAGACTCCGGGGTGACGCACAAGTGTGTGGAGACAGTTAGTTAATTTAGTGTCTGCAGGGAGGTATTGGTCATGAAGCACCATTAACAATACCAGTAGTTTCCTTGAGTGAGTTGTTGGTTGGTATTAGGTGAATCCTGAGTGCACGTTGAGGATCTGTATCAACCAGGGTGAGATTTGCTGGTCAAGTTTCACTTGTGTAAGTGCAAAGTTCACAGTCGGTTGTGTAAGCCATATAGCTTTTAAAGTGTTTGAGTCTTACCCGTAGTAAGCAGACAGGTTTTTGTTTTTTCTAGTGCTCGCAATATTTTGCATTAGTGAATGTGTGAGTTGTGTCTGAGACAGTTGCGAAAAGACTTGCAGCTACTGAATGATGTGAGTGTTATGTAATTTGGTCTGCGCCGAAATTGGTCAATTACTGAGAAAGCTGTGCATGTATTGGTGGACAGTACTTCATTGTTATTGGTTGAGGACAGCTTTGCGAAAAAGATTGTGGGATTGAAATTACTTCTTGGTTTCTTTAGAATTTGTGCTTGTGGATTAAAATTGTGGAAAATTACATTTTTCAAAGCTTTAAGAAGTAAGCTTCAGAGGAGATTTGTTTATTCCAGTTAAAGAAGGTGAACTAACACCGCCTGAGGGAACACCAGCATATGAGGTGATAGAAGCAAGAGGAGTTTCAGCATGAGAATTCACATTCGAGAATTACTTCTAAACATCCAAACATGGGAAACATTAGATAAATGGGAAGGCAGATAGGCAAAGAAAAGAGAACAAAAGAAAACAAAGCAGAGTTTGCCTTTGACTGGAGCAAATCAAGCTGAGGAGAGTGTAGAAATGCTGCCACTGAGGAAGATTCTAGGTGGAGGTTATGTACATGTTCCTTGGAGCACAAGTGACATACTGTCATTTACAAATGATTGCCTGAGACTGAGAAGAAACCTGTGGAGAGGTATGAGCAGAGAGGTTTGTGAAACATTCACAATGCCGGTGGGAAGCTTTTAACACAATATTTGACATTAAGGTGCTAGTCGAATTGTGAGTTGAGTGCAAAAGGAGTGTTGTTTGGCCTACTCATGAGCTACCAAGAGATCTAGTAACAGGTGCGCAGTCTGAAGAGGTGATGAAGCGGTACTATAAAGTGATAGAGTTTCTGAAAAACAAGGTTTCTCCAAAGGATGTTGATTGTTAGAAGATTGACAGGACAGCACAAGAAACAAAGGAGTCAATTCATGTGTACTATGAGTGATTGTTGCAAGCATTCAAACAGCGTAGTGGGTCTGAAGTTATTGAGCCAAAAGACATGAGTCATTTTGTGTTCAGATGTGTGCAAGGATTGAAAACTGAAATTAGTACATGATTCAAAATAATTTGATTTGCTGGCAGAATAAACCAATTGATAAGTGCAGCAGTATGCTAGGTGCTGTAGTGATGAAATTGAACTGAAGCTCAAAAAGTTGAAAAGTGATTGTGATGCAAATCAAGTCTGCCCAGACAGGAACACAAAGTCCACAAGGGATGGTAAACACAAGTCAGATTCAAGGTATGCAACTGCAGGTTAACAATGTGACTCAGTTTAGAGGTAGACGATGTGGTGTTTGGATAGATCAGAGTGGTAATGTGGTTGATGTTCAGTCAATGAAGAAGTTGAGCCCATGTCATGCTTGCAGTAGTTTTGGGTACTGGAATCGTAGTGATGCTAACAATTTGGTGCTGAATGGTGATGTTGCTAAGACTGTGGACAATAGTCAAGTTCAGATTCAGAGAGTTCAAAGACCCTGAATTCAAAATGTGACTGTTCCTAATGGATTACAACAGATGCAGGTTCCCCAACAGGTTCAAGTCCCTCAGCAAATGCAGGTTCCTCAAGCTCCAATGCAACAGCAACAAGTGATGGTTCCTCGGCAAACCATGAATCAGAGAGCAAATGCAAATGTAAATCAATTAATCACACATGGGGTCATTATGACCCCGGCGGTGAGTGTATATGTGGCGGTAATACTGCCAACAGGCTGGCGGTACATACTGCCACATTATGAGAATGGCAGGTTGCCTGCAGCCAGCCTGCCACTTCTCCACTCATACCGCCATGGCGGTATCAGCAGCCGGGCCGGAGAAGTCGATCTCCGGCCCCGTGGCGGCATAGTACCACCGGTGGCATTATGAGCCTGCCTACCACCATGGTTTTCCTGGCGTTAGCCATGCCAGGAAAACCATGGCGCTAGGCCCTACCGGTGACAGGGAATTCCTTCCTCCACCCCCCAACACTCACCAGACGCCTCCCACCCCCCCTCCATCCAAACTCCCCCACCCGCTCCGATCCTCACACTCCCCCACCCCCTCTGATCCTCACACACCCACCCCCTTACATGCATACACCTAATCACACACACTGGCATGCACACATTCATACACGCATACTTCCAGACATGCTTGCACACATTCTTACAGACAATCACACTGGCATGCAGACGGGCACTCACTTCACCATTCTTACACATATTCACTCACACACATACACCCACCCACACAAACAACACAACACACACAGACGCATCCACACTCACACATTCAGACACACAAACACCTCCCCACCCCCTTCCCCTGTCGGACTTATCTTTGTTGAGGAGGTCTTCCTGCAGGGGATGGGAAGGGGCGCTGCTACCACATGATACGGCTAGCGGCATTCAAGTGGTGTGGCGGTGCTGGTGGTAGCAGCGGCAGCTTACCACCGTCCACCAGTATGATCACTGCCGGATTTCCGCCCTTCTTGTGGTGGAAGTCCGGCAGTGATCATAATATGGCGGACGGATGGTAGCCGCGGTGACGCTATGTCGGCGGCCGTCACCGCGGCGGTAGGTGGTTTTTACCACCATTGTTGTAATGAGGGCCACAATATCTGTTAATTGATTTCAGTGATGATGCAGTCCCTGAAACATATACTGTTCAGATGAGGGAGACTGCCTGTTGGCTGCATCCTTAGAGGTGGATCAGTGTGGTCCCTATTTAAATGCGAACGTTATGGGACATGATGTTTCATTCCTGGTTGATTCTGGAACAACACGTTCCACTGTCAGAACCACAGAAGTGCCAAATGTGCCCTTGTCAGGAAGGAAAGTACAGTTTGCAACATTTAACAAACCTGATTACAGAGGACATTCCAGTTAAAATAGGGTCATTTGAGCATTTGCACCAATTTGTGGTTTGTGATTCAAGGCCTGTGAGTTTATTAGGATCTGATCTATTGTGCAAAATAAATTGTTCCATTAGCTGTTCCCACAATGGAATAACAATTCAGACAAATAGTGATTATGAGACATCCAGCAAAACTGATGAAATGTGTCCTCTCATTTCAATATTCACAATTAATAATTTGCCCAAATAGCTGCAAGGAACAGTGATGGTGAAGGGTTGGGATTTTTCAGGGAAAAATATATAACTAATAAGATGTGTTGAGCCAGTCAAAATAACAATAAAACCAAATGCAGTGTTTCACAAGGCATTGTCTTGGGCTACCCCCGAACGTCTATGTGCCCCAATCTGTTGAGGTCCTTTTGACCCAAACTAAAACCCAGTATTTGACCAATGCACATTTAACCCCTCATGAGTTAGCAATTCTTGGTTCACCAAATGTTAATATCAAACCATGTACCACATGAAAGTGAATGAAAGTGAGTCCTCTGCATGCAACTACTCCACACTTTTAGACTGTGTGTTTTTAAATGTCATATACTGCATTTTATAGGCATTTTCTAGGCTTTTTTTAATCTAATTCATGGACTGTGTATTTAATGTAAGGTAACTATCCCTTACCTGTGAGGGCATTGCACTTTTTCGGACGCACACTGTGTTGGTGGAGAAAGCGTGCTTGAGGAAGGGTCAGGTCTGTTAGAGCCCGCCCTCCCTCCATTAACACTCCGTGTTGCCTCAAGGGTCTGTGGCAGGTTAGCTGTCTAGCGGCTGCCTGTCACGTGGGGGCTTTCGTTGGCTGGGGTTCACATATCAATCGGATGGATGCGGCCGCGCAGCGAGGAATGAAAGTGAGTCCTCTGTATGCAACTACTCTGCAGTTTTTAGACTGTGGCCCTCATTACAACCCTGGCGGTCGGTGTTAAAGCGACGGTAATACCGCCAACAGGCCGGCAGGTAAAAAAATGGAATCACGACCACCAACATAGACAGCCACGGCAGTAGAAACAAATACTGCGGAGGTAACCGCCAACAGACAGGCAGAAGTCAATGTACTGCCCACTGTATTACAACAGGCCTATCCGCCACCTTTTCCGGGGCGGTTCCAATGCCATCAAAGGCACGGTGGAAACAGGACATGGAACGGAAACCACTCACCTCTCAACACCCAATGAGGACCCAGGACGCCATAGAGCCCGAGTTACAGGTCGTTCCCATGTTTGTTTACCTCCACTTCTACCAGGAGCAGCAAAGCCGCCGGAGACGACCACAGTGAGTACTGCACCTAGCACACAGGGGAGGGGGGTTGGAAAGAGAGAGTGACACAAACACACGCAACACGCAACACCCCCACCCTCACCCACAACAACATACACACAAATACATGCAGCAACATGAAATTTACACCCGGTCACCCCCTGGAAGAACGCAAGTACAAAATGAAATGATTGTAATGAGTGTAATCATCGAAAAATCAGATAGGCCAAGATAACTTTAAATCATCAGCATATACAAATATGTTCAGCAACTACACAAGTCCGGATAGTGTTCCAATCATTGTCCGTGGACCAGTGGACCCAAAATGCATGGGCGAAGCCCATACATGATACCTGACTCGAAACAAAGAAAACACTGCTGGGGCATCAGATCGAAAAAAAAACAGGCATCTCACGGGGAGGAAGACGGGGAGGGGGGCATTTCAGCCGGATGAACGAACAACGCCACTGCTCCATGAGGGGGCTCCATGCCCACTGATTGGTCCTGGGGAGTGGAAAGCCACAGTCTCTCAAGTCTCTCAAGTGGGTGGGTTGCCTACTGCTTTATCCTGGGGAGTGCAAAGCCACAGTCTCTCAAGTGGGTGGTTTGCCCACTGCTTTATCCTGGGGACTGCAAAGCCACAGTCTCTCAAGTCTCTCAAGTGGGTGGTTTGCCCACTGCTTTATCCTGGGGAGTGCAAAGCCACAGTCTCCCAAGTTGTTGACATGTTCCACTGGTTCTGGAAGGGGGCTTGGTGCCCAGAGTGCTTCATCCTGCTAAGGACTGGGGTAGTGGATGTTGTTCTTCACTGGTTCTGGAGGGGGCTTAGTGCCCAGAGTGCTTCATCCTCCCAGGGACTGGGGTAGTGGATGCTTTTCTCCACTGGTTCTGGAGGGGGCTTGGTGCCCAGAGTGCTTCATCCCGCCAAGGACTGAGGTAGTGGATGCTTTTCTCCACTGGTTCTGGAGGGGGCTTGGTGCCCAGAGTGCTTCATCCCGCCAAGGACTGGGGTAGTGGATGCTTTTCACCACTGGTTCTGGAGGGGGCTTGGTGCCCAGAGTGCTTCATTTTGCCAAGGACTGTGGTAGTGGATGCTTTTCTCCACTGGTTCTGGAGGGAGCTTGGTGCCCAGAGTGCTTCATCCTGCCTAGGACTGGGTTAGAGGACCTTGTTCTCCACTGGTTCTGGAGGGAGCTTGGTGCCCAGAGTGCATCATCCTGCCAAGGACTGGGGCAGTGGATGCTTTTTTCCACTGGTTCTGGAGGGGGCTTGGTGCCCAGAGTGCTGCACATGCAGTGTGGCAGGTCCCATTCCCTCACCTGGGTGTGTGTGCCACAAGAGTGCCTGGGAACAGGTAGCATGATACTCCATGGAGTCAGAGACACACTCCACCCTGCTGCAACTTTGCCTGCCACCTGCTGGTACTAACAGTGCTGGGTGTGGTGCCTCATGTACGCTGTGCAGGGTCCAGGACGTCTTCTGCAGCCTCGGACGGCTGTCCACTGGAAATGTTTGCCATGTCGGCTGTGGTGGCACTGTCTGAGCACGTCACGGTGCTGGTGGCGGTGGTTGCGGCGGTGTCTGTGGCAGAGATGCTGCCGGTGGTGAATGTGTCAGCACCTGTGGAGGGAGACAGCAGGACGTCTCCTGCAGCCTCGGAGGGCTGCCCACTAGGGATGATGCTGGGGACTGTTGCTGAGGCAGCAGACGTTGAGGTGGCAGTGTAGGTGGCGGTGCAGGTGGCATTTTCCACCGCCGTACAGGTTGCTGTTCTGTTTGCCAGAAGGGGTGACTCTAGTTCCTCAGCCGGAGGCTCCATGCCCTGTACTGACTTCCCCTTAGCCTTGTGTCCCTTCCCCACCTTGGATGTCGCTGCTGGTCCCTTGGCACTGTCCCCTTTTGGCTTGGAGGAGGCCTTGCTGGTTGGTTGGTGCAGCTTTTCCCTACGGCATGTGGGCACCTTCTTCACCTTGGCAGGTGGCGGAATGGGCTGATTCTTGGCCTCACTAGGTGGCACACTGGCAGCCCTGATGGGTGGCGCCTGCGATGTGACAGGACTTGCTGAGACCACAGTGCTGGAGGATTTGGTGGCTGAGGTGCTGGGCTGGGACCTGGACATCTTGGCCCTAGGGGAAGGACGGGGGGAGGTGTAGGGAAGAGGTCAATGTTAGCCAGGAAAAGTTTTTTAGACACACTTGGACGGGAAGATGGAGGGGGTTTGGGAGTGGAGGAACAGGTAGTGGTTGTAGGAGGCGTACGTCTGCTGAATTTGGGTGAAGGTGCATTGTCCGGAGGCTGTTGTGAGGTGGATGGCTGTTGGGTGTGTGTGTGCCTGCGTTTGTGTAGTTTAGGAGGAGGGCTCACAGACACATTGGGAGAGGACACAGGGGACGTGTGCATGGTAGTGGGGGTGGTATATGCACGTGAGCTGTGTGTGGTGATGGGCGTGCTGGTGATGGAGGTAGTGGCAGAGGATGTAGCACGTGTAGGTGTGATTGGAGATGAGACTAGGAGGGAGGAGGAGGACGTGGAGGAGGGGGACACAGTGGAGGCAGTGGATGTTGGTGTGTGTGCATGGGGATGCATGGGGATGGTGCTTGTATGAGTGCCTTTGGGATGTGTGGTGCTTATGTTTGCCATGTCCACTCTTGTGTGTTGATGAGTGTCCATGCTGGTCTGATGGTGTGCTTGGGATAGGCTGAGGTTCAGGGGATAGGGTCTGGGTAGTGGAGGTTGGAGGGGGAGGCTGGACACAGGGACAATGGCTGCCATCAGTGCTGAGGCCAGAGCCTGAAATGCTCTTTTTTGGGCTGCCCCGCCAGAATGAATGCCCTCCAGGAATGCATTTGTTTGCTGCAAATGCCTCTCGACACCCTGGATGGCATTCAAAATGGTTGATTGCCCAACAGTGAGAGATCTGAGGAGGTCAATAGCCTCCTCACTGACAGCAGCAGGACTGACTGTGGCAGGGCCTGAGGTGCCTGGCGCGAAGGAGATGCCCAGCCTCCTTGGTGAGCGGGCACGGGAAACTCGATGAGGGGCTGCTGCGAGGGTGGCGCTGGTAGGGGGGTGGCGGCTGTACCTGTTGTTGCGGTGGGCACAGAGGTGCCCGCCACCGCAAGGGAGCTCCCATCAGAAGAGCAGTCGCTGTCGCTGGTGTCTGCTCCTGTCCCTGTCGGGGAGCTCCCCTCACCTTCCGTCCCACTGGTACCTTCAGACTCCGTAAATTCACCCTCCAAGGCCATGTGGGTTACAGCTCCCTCCTGCTCCGGTGCCAATGCTCCTCCACCAGATGATGCTAATGCAAACAAGGACAGGGTGACAAAACAAATAGGGGGGAAAGACAGAAGAGACAAATGGTCAATGCCTGCAACACCACTACCGTTGGCGGACACAACACACAGGGAGCAGCCCTATGCACTAGCGCATGCACTAACAATGCAGGGGAAAAGCACATGCCCATGGGGGACTCTGCCTAGACCCATTTGATGCACAGCTGGAACCCACAGGAGCCTGACTAGGTGTAGAGGGCAACTACCACCTTTGGGGTTGGAGTGGCACTGAGCCTGCAAAACAATGGATGTACCTTGGCGCGTCTGCCCTGGCCTAGGGGAACCCACAGCCCACTTCCCCCACCCAGACACCTCGTAAAGCACGCAGAGTCTGCTGAATGAGACTGTACTCACCCCCTTGTGGCTGCTGTGATGCCCCAAGCACCCATCCAATTCAGGATATGCCACCGTCAGAATCCAGTACATCAGGGGGGTCATGGTGTGGCAGGCACCCCTTCCACGTTGGGAGGCCATCCCCAGCTGGGCCTCCGCCATCTTCTTGCTCCAGCGGTGCAGGTCCTCCCATCGTTTCCGGCAGTGAGTGCTCCGTCTATGGTAGACCCCCAGGGTCCACACTTCCTTTGCGATGGCACACCAAATACCATTCTTCTGGTGGGCGCTGACCTAGAGGAATAGTGAAGAATGGATGTTACTCCCCCGTCCGGTTCTTCTCACTCATTGGCCACAAACCTCCCACCCTGGCCCAGAAAAACATACCCTCACCATCCTCACATGCTGGCCTGTGCCCCCCCCCGTCTCTTCCATCCACGACACTCCATACAATCATGTGCCATCCACCATGCACACATTTTACTCACCTGTTTGTCTGGAGGATCGTAGAGTAGCATGTACTGGGGGAGGACCCCATCCACCAGTTTGTCCAACTCCTCTGCAGCGAAGGCAGAGGCCTTTCCCCTAACACTGTAGCCATTGTCGCTTCCAGACACAGGTCGCACTTGCAGTGTAGGTCCTCTCCTGTTGAAGGTCAGGTATCAGGTGAGTGAAGAGATAGAAAATGGTGGTCACATCCACGGCAGTGTGTACCGTCACCGCCGGCATACATCGTCATTGACTCCTAGAACCCATAGGGCCCAATGATAGCCAATGCTGAATTGCGCAGCGGTCTTCGACCGCCTACTGCGACGCTGCACAACGCCAGCGCAGTTACCTCATTTCTCCTTGTCCCTCTTTACAGGTCAGGCAGCCGCCATTTCAAGTGGCCACATGGCAGGCCAACTAACTGCGTAACAGCACTTTTGACCAGGAATAGAGACAAAGGCACACAACGATTATATCATGATTGTGCTAAACAGCCTTGTAAAACCTATGTGGTGTATGACCCTCTGCTCACCCTTCTCCTCCATAGGGCATGTCCGCTGGGGCAGGTGATGAGATGAGACCCCTGGTGGACCTGTCGACAATGGAAGACAGGCACATCATTATCACCTACAGACTTGATCGTGCCACAATCCAGGAACTGTGTGCCCAGTTGGAGCCAGACCTGATGTCAGCTATCCGCCATCCCACAGGAATACCCCTCTAGTGCAGGTCCTGTCAGTGCTCCATTTCCTGGCCAGTGGGTCCTTTCAAACAACTGTGGCCATGGCATCAGGGATGTCACAGCCAATGTTCTCTAACGTGTTGTCCAGAGTGTTATCTGCCCTGCTGAAACACATGCACAGCTACATTGTGTTCCCTCAGGTGGAGGAATTGCCCACAGTGAAAGGTGACTTGTATGCCCAGGGACATATCCCCAACATTATTGGTGCCATTGATGGTACACATGTGACATTTGTCCCCCCGCAGGAATGAACAGGTGTACAGAAACTGCAAAAGCTACCATTCAATGAATGTGCAGATGGTGTGCTTGGCAGACCAGTACATCTCCCATGTGAATGCCAAGTATCCTGGCTCTGTGCATGACGCTTACATTTTGAGGAATAGCAGCATCCCTTATATGATGGGGCAACTCCAGGGGCACCGTGTGTGGCTAATAGGTGAGCCTAAGGTCCCCACACAGTTTAAATAGGTGTCTGGGTATGCGAGAGTCCCTCAGGGTTGGTGTATGTCTAAAAGTTGTCCCTCGATATTTGCAGGTGACTCTAGTTACCCCAACTTGTCATGGCTACTGACGGCAGTGAGGAATCCCAGGACAAGGGCAGTGGAACGCTACAATGAGGCACATGGGCAAACTAGGAGGATAATAAAGCGCCCCTTCGGCCTCCTAAAGGCCAGATTCCGGGTTCCTCCATCTGACAGGTGGCTCCCTATACTACTCACCGAAGAAGGTGTGCCAGATCATCGTGGCATGCTGTATGTTGCACAAACCGGCTTTGTGACGCCAGGTACCTTTTCTGCAGGAGGATGGGCTTGATGCTGGTCTTGTGGCAGCTGTGGAGCCTGTGGACAGTGAAGAAGAGAAAGCAGAAGAAGATATAGACAACCGAAACAACATCATCATGCAATACTTCCAGTGAGACACACGTAAGAGGATGGCACTGCTTTTCACATCTCATACTACTGTAGGACTCCCTAAATCTGCCTTTTTACCTCTGTGTATGGACCCTGACATGTCACTTTGCCTTTCCATTTCACAGATCTGGGTCCCACTTTGTGCCCTCTGCTATGTTTACTGCTGCCCAACAACTGTGTAATATTGGTATGTGAACATGAACATTGACATTGCTATATTTCTGAGAGGTTGCAATTACACATTTGTGAAAGTACAGGCTGATTCCAGATTGATTTGTGATTCAAGGGTGTTTATTTCTGTGTTAATATGTGGAGGGGGGGGTGCAATGGGCTGGGGTGATGGTGGAGGAATGTCCATGGTAGAGTTCAGACTCTTGGTCTCACAGGTGCATTGTCCAAGGGGGCATAGGAAGTGGAGTGATGGCAGGTCAAAGTTGTCAGGGTGACAAAGTGGGACAAAAGGGTGGCAATCAGGAGAGTCTTATTTCCTGGCGGGGGTCTTGGCGATGTTCTCTGTCTTGTTCCTGGATCTCAGGGACCGTTTGCGGGCTGGTTCTCCTTCTGCAGGGGGTGGGGTGCTGGTGTCCTGTTGGTCCTGTGGCGGGACCTGTGTCCCTCATGGTGTTGGCCAGGTCTGCCAGCACCCCTGCAATGATGACCAGGGTGGTGTTGATGGACTTCAAGTCCTCCCTGATCCCCAGGTAGTGTTCCTCCTGCATCCACTGGGTCTCCTGAAACTTGGCCAGTACCGTGCCCATGGTCTCCTGGGAACGATGGTATGCTCCCATGATGTTGGAGAGTGACTCGTGGAGAGTGGGTTCCCTGGGCCTGTCCTCCCCCTGACACACAGCAGTCCTCCCAGCTTCCCTGTTATCCTGTGCCTCTGTCCCCTGAACCGTGTGCCTACTGCCACTGACCCCAGGTCCCTGATTGTCTTGCGTTGGTGGGTTTGCCTGGGGTCCCTGTAGTGGTGGACACACTGCTGATTGACGTATCCTGGGGACAGAGGGATGGGCCGCTGGGTGGGTGCTGTGGTGGTGTCTCCTGAGGGGGAGGCTCTGTGGTGGTTTGTGACTGTGACAGGGGAACTGACTGTCCAGGGGTCCCTGATGGGCCGGGCTGGTCATCCAGATCCAGGCGTGCAGAGCTACTGTCGTCACTGTGGGCCTCTTCTGTGGGGGCACTGGATATATTTGGCACCTCCTGTCCGGTGACATTGGGTATGGGTCCTGTTGGAGTGTAAATGCATAGTTATTGTATCTGTGTGTGCCATCTTGTGCATAGGGTGAGTTACCCTCTACTCCTGTGCTTGCATTGTTGTGTTTTCCATTGTGTGATTAGTGTTTTGGGGTCTGTGTGGGTATCTGTACTGGACATGCTTTGGTAATGGGTGTCCATGCTTTGGTGTTGCATGCAGGGCTTGGTATTGGGATGGGTGGGTTGCGATAGTGGGGCATATGTGAGGTGTTGGGGTGATGGGGGTGGGGTTGGGGGTGGGGGTATGTGATGGCATGCAGGTGGGGTGGGGGATATGGTAATTAAGATATGACTTACCAGAGTCCAGTCCTCCTGCTACTCCTGCGACGCCCTCAGGATGCAGTATTGCCAAGACTTGCTTCTCCCATGTTGTTAGTTGTGGAGGAGGAGGTGGGGGTCCACTGCCAGTCCTCTGTACAGCAATCTGGTGTCTTGAAACCACGGAACGCACCTTCCCCCATAGGTCGTTCCATCTCTTCCTGATGTCATCCTGTGTTCTTGGATGCTGTCCCCCTGTGCTGACCCTGTCGACGATTCCCTGCAATGGCTCCATCTTCCTAGCAATGGAGGTGTGCTGCACCTGTGATCCGAAAAGCTGTGGCTCTACCCAGGTGATTTCCTCCACCATGACCATGAGCTCCTCCTCAGAAAACCTGGGGTGTCTTTGAGGTGGCATGCAGTCGGCACGGACTATGTTTGAGAGACCCGTGGTATGTGCTTTGATAAATGTGCGTTCCCTCCCCAAACATAAGAAAGAAGTTGCTGATTTGATTAATTTATATCAATTAGAATGTCCATTTATTACTGAATCTTAGGCTAAGGCAGATTTCAACCCTGATTTTATTCAAGCATCCCCGGTAGGATACTCCTTCTTTAGATTGGATAGGCCCTTGGGTGGGGGGGCTAGCGATTATTTGTAGGTGTCATTTATCCTGTCAGTGGGAACCAGCTAACCCTTCACGTAAGTCCTGTGAGGGCCTGTTTTTCAAGATCCGGCAGAATAATTGTACGTTCTTTGAGGGGCTACTTATTTACAGACCGCCTGGCCCGGTTGCCTCTTTTCTATTAGACTGGCCTAATCTAATCGAATCATTGGCTACGGCAACTAATTCCATCATTCTGGGGGACCTTAATCTCCATTTTGATGACAGCCAACTCATTCATATCAAAGAGCTGGTCAATTTCATAGCTACTTTCGATTGGAATCTAATAGTTACCACGGCCACTCATTTGGCCGGGCATATTTTAGGTGGGATCTTTGCTCGCCCAGAGGATCAAGTTACATTGTCCAACATCCCTCTGGAGTGGTCTGATCACCACCTTTTACTGTTTAAAAGTGGAAATTGGCTCCCCGACCATCAGATGAGGATGTGCTGCAAAGCTTTTCGGCATTGGAATAAGATTACTAAGAATCAGTTGTGCCCAGCGTTAATTGCGGGGTGGGAAGTGGCGGCGAGCTCTCATACATCTGCCTTAAATGCCTTTAATTCGGGTCTTAATTTGGCTTTGGACCAACTTGCCCCTGTTGTGAAGAGGTCTCCCGTGGGAAATCAAAAATCTAGCTGGCCCTGGTTCATAGTGATCTGAAGCTGTTACAAAGGAGATATTGTCAACAAGAAAGACCATAGAAACTATCCCCCAATGCAGTGGAAAAGGAAAGCTGAGAACTGTCCTAAAAACGTATAAAGCTGCGTGTTTTGAAGCAAAATCTGTTTATTTGTCGTCAAGAATCAAAGATGCGCCAAACACCCTGAGATAATTATTCAAGGTGGTCCGATCCTTGACCATTCCCCCTCCCTCCACTGACGCAGTTAATTCTCAGGAAATCTGCAATCAAATTGCTTCTTTCTTTGAAACTAAAATTTTGCAAATGTATTCAGATTTCCCTCAATCTGCCTTGATGCCTGCTTCCCCTTCTGTCCGGGACCCCAACTCTGACCTTGACATTCCTTTGCTTACGAACTTCCCTCCTTTACTGCCAGATAGGATTGAAGAATTGTTAATGGGGATAAAGTCGGGCTCGCCATCTGACCCCTGCCCGCCTTATATCCTTCAGATGGTTCCTGAACTAGTCGTACCAGCATTGGTGCCGACTTTTGAGGAACTATTATCTTCTGGAGTTTTCCCCCCTCTTGGAGGGAGGCTACCGTCATTCCCCTGATAAAGAAGCCGGACCAAGCCAATTTTGAGCTGAGCAATCTGCGTCCTATCTCATTACTGCCCACATTGGCAAACATTTTTGAAAAACATATTAATCATGAACTTTCCACCTTCTTTCATCATGCTGGTTGTCTTGATCATGGTTTCCGGATGGCCCATAGCACCGAATCAGCGCGTCTTACGACTTCTGACTCCATCTGCAGATTACTGGATGAGGGTCAGGGTGCTGTCTTAGTCCTATTGGATCTCTCTACGGCATTTGATACCATCTCCCGCAAATTCTGGTGTCGCGTCTTCACCAAGCTGGGATAAGAGACTCTTAAGATCTTGGAGTCCTTTTTAGTCGGTGAGCTGTGCCGACTTCAAGGCACCGGCCTTCTGTCTGCCTTGTGGGGTTCCGCAGGGCTCAGCTCTCATCCCTACTTTGTTCAATCTTTATGTTGCCCCACTGGCTAAACTGATTCATTCATATGGTTTTATTCCAACCTCCTATGCAGAAGACACTCAACTTATCATCCCGGTGTCCAGGAACAACTGGGAGGAAGTGGCTGATCAGTTCAGCAACTGTATGCATGAGATTAACTACTGGATGGGCCAGAATTGGCTAAAGCTTAACACTGACAAGACAGAGATTGTTCTGTTTGGTTGCAGTAATGAGGTGTGGATCCCTCGATGGTGGCCTTCAGAGTGTGGGAAGCTCCCCTCCCCCAGTGTTGCCACCAGAAACTTGGGAGTGATCTTTGACAACTCTTTGAGTTTTAGCCCACAAGTTAATGCCATAGCGAAATCCAGCTATTGGATTTTAAAGCCCTGAGGAACATGTTCTCATACTTGAAGCAGGAGGAGAGAGTTACAGTCATTCTGGCTTTGGTCATGTCCAGGTTGGACTACTGCAACTCCGTGTTGCTGGATCTAGACATAGGCCCTCATTACAACCCTGGCAGTAAATCCCGCTTACCGCCGTGCAGAAGACCGCCAACATACCGCGGCGGCCGTGGAATTCCGCTACAGGTATTACGACCCACAGTTCGGAATCTGCCACAATACAGACACCCACACAAGTCTGCCACACCAAAGGTCAGTGATAAACTGGCGATACCAAAACCGACACCATCACGCCAACAAGAATACGCCCACACTATCACGACCCACGAATCAACGCAGTGGTCTTTCAACCGCGGTACTCCATTGGCGGTACACACCTCTGCGCTCAAAATACACACACATATACAAAGCACAACCACATTGAACAATTCAAAATACATACACCTGATACACATACACACACCACACCCACACACCCAATCCAATATAAAACACATACCCACATCACCCACAAACCCTTACTACCAGACATTTGAAAGCAGGCCAGAGAGGGACACAACCTAAAACAACACTAGCATCCACAGACACACAACACCATCACTTACACAACATCCACGCTCCTCAAACAACACACACCAAAACACCCCCTCACACATCACAACAGACAACACCTCACACATCACCCACACCACATCATGGCACCTCAACGACACCCCAGGTTCTCTGAGGAGGAGCTCAGGGTCATGGTGGAGGAAATCGTCCGGGTAGAGCCACAGATATTCAGGTCACAGGTGCAGCAAACATCTATTGCAAGGAAGATGGAGCTATGGTACAGAATTGTTGACAGGGTCAACGCAGTGGGACAGCATCCAAGAACTAGGGATGACATCAGAAAGAGGTGGAACGACCTACGGGGGAAGGTGCATTCCATGGTCTCCAGACACCAGATTTCTGTACATAGGACTGGCGGTGGACCCCCACCTCTTCCCCCACAACTAACAACATGGGAGGAGCAAGTCTTGGCAATACTGCATCCTGAGGGCCTCGCAGGAGTAGCAGGAGGGCTGCACTCTGGTAAGGCAAATCTTTACTACCTTATCCCCCCAACCCCACCTGCATGCCATCACATACTCCCACCCTCACCCTCACCCTCACACCCATCACCCCAACAACCCACAGATACCCCACCAACACCACCCACACATCCCAAAACCAAGCCCTGCATGTAACACCAATGCATGGAAACCCATCACCCAAGCATGTCCACTACAGAGACTCACTCATGCCCCAAGATCACCAATCACACAAGGACCAAGCCAATAATGCAAGCACTGGAGTAGAGGGTCAACCACCCATTGCACACAATGGCACACACAGATACAATAATTACGCACATACACCCCAACAGGACCCCTACCCAATGTCACCGGACAGGAGGTGCCAGACATATCCAGTCCCCCAACAGAAGAGGCCCACAGTGATGACAGCAGTTCTGCACGCCTGGATCAAGATGACCAGCCTGGCCCATCTGGGACCTCAGGACAGTCGGTTCCCCTGACTCTGTCACAAGCCACCACAGAGCCTCCCCCCTCAGGAAACACCAGCACAGCACCCACCCAGCGGGCCCATCCCTCTGTCCCCAGGACACGTCAATCTGCAGTGTGTCCACCACTACAGGGAACCCTGGCAAACCCACCAACCCAAGAAAATCAGGGACCTGGGGGCAGTGGCAGTGGGCACACGGTTCAATGGACAGAGGCAAAAGATAACAGGGAAACTGGGAGGACTGCAGTGCGACAGGGGGAGGACAGGCGCAGGGAACCCACTCTCCACGAGTCACTCTCAAACATCATGAGAGCTTACCATCATTGCCAGGAGACTATGGCAACGGTACTGGCAAAGTTTAAGGAGACCCAGCGGCCGCAGGAGGAACACTACCTTGGGATCAGGGAGGACTTGAAGTCCATCATCACCACCCTGGTCACCATTGCAGGGGTGCTGGCAGACCTTGTCAACAGCAGGAGGGACACAGTGGCACAACAAGGGGCCCCTGACACTAGCCTGGATGATGAACAGCCCTCCTCCTCTGCTGGCGCTAGTGGACAGGAGGCACCGCCACAGGAACAACAGGACACCAGCATCCCACCCCCTGCAGATAGAGAACCACCCCGCAAACGGTCCCTGAGATCCAGGAACAAGACAGAGAACATTGCCAAGACCCCTGCCAGGAAATGAGACCCCCTTGAATGTCACCCTTCTGTCCCACTATATCACCCTGTCCATCCTTACACTGCCATTGCTCCATTTCCTATTCCCCTTTGGACAATGCACCTGTGAAACAAATAGACAGGACTCTGCCATGGACATTCCTCCACCATCCCCACAGCCCATTTTACAACCCCTTCCACTTATTAGCACAGGAATAAACACACTTCAATCACAAAACAATCTGGAGTCAGTCTGTCCTTTCATAAATGTGTAATTGCAATATCCATGGAATATAGCAATGTCAAATTTACTTGGTCACATACCAATGTAACACAGCTGTAGGCCAGCAGTGAACATAGCAGAGGGCACAAAGTGGGACCCAGATCTGTGAAATGTAAAGGCAAAGTGACAAGTCAGGGTCCAGAAAATGACAGACTTATGCTAACTCAAACAATAGTATGAGATGTGGGAAGCAGTGACATCTTCTTACCTGTGTCTCACTGGAAGTATTACATGATGATGTTGTTTCTGTTGTCGATATCCTTTTCTTCTGCCTCCTCTTCTTCACTGTCCACAGGCTCCACAGCTGCCACAAGACCACCATCTGGCCCATCCTCCTGCAGAAAAGGCACCTGGCGTCGTAAAGCCAGGTTGTGCAGCATACAGCAGGCCACGATTATCTGGCACACCTTCTTCGGTGAGTAGTATAGGGAGCCATCTGTCAGATGGAGGCACCGGAATCTGGCCTTCAGGAGGCCGAAGGTGCGTTCGATCACCCTCCTAGCTCACCCATGTGCCTCATTGTAGCGTTCCTCTACCCTTGTCCTGGGATTCCTCACTGGGGTCAGTAACCATGACAGGTTGGGGTAACCAGAGTCAAATGTAAATGTCGAGGGACAACTGTTAGACACACACTAACTCTTAGGGACAGCCCCATACCCAGACACCTATGTCAACTGTATTGGGACCATGGCCTCACCTATTAGCCACACACGGTGCCTCTGGAGTTGCCCCATCACATAAGGGATGCTGCTATTCCTCAAAATGTAAGCGTCATGCACAGAGCCAGGATACTTGGCATTCACATGGGAGATGTACTGGTCTGCCAAACACACCATCTGCACACTCATCGAATTGTAGCTCTTCCAGTCTCTGTACACCTGTTCATTTCTGCGGGGGATTACAAATGCCACATGTGTACCATCAATGGCACCAATGATGTTGGGGATATGTCCCAGGGCATAAAAGTCACCTTTCACTGTGGGCAAATCCTCCACCTGAGGGAACACGATGTAGCTGCGCATGTGTTTCAGCAGGGCAGACAACACTCTGGACAACACGTTAGAGAACATTGGCTGTGACATCCCTGATGCCATGGCCACTGTTGTTTGAAAAGACCCACTGGACAGGAAATGGAGTACCGACAGGACCTGCACAAGAGGGGGAATTCCTGTGGGATGGTGGATAGCTGACATCAGGTCCGGCTCCAACTGGGCACACAGTTCCTAGATTGTTGCACGATCAAGTCTGTATGTGACCAGGATGTGTCTCTCTTCCATTGTCGACAGGTCCACCAGGGGTCTATACACCGGAGGATGCCGCCATCTCAACACCTGCCCCAGCGGACATGCCCTATGGAGGAGAACAGCGAGCAGAGAGTCATCCAACACTGAGGTATCACAATGTCTTATTTTCAGAAACGTTATTAATCCGCAATGTGCCGGTATCTGTCTATATTCACGGCCTAGATAGGTGTGACGCAGTTAACATCCATCCCATGTGGCCTCCTGAAATGGCGGCTGCCTGACCTGTAAGGTGGGACACGGGGATATGAGGTAACTGCGCTGGCGTTGTACACCGTCGCGGTGGGCGGTTGAAGACCGCGGTGCAATTCTGCATTGGTTAACATTGGGCCCTATGGGTCCCAGGAGCCAATGACGATGTTCGCCGGCAGTGACGGTACGCACCGCCGCAGACGTGACCGCCATTTTCTGTCTGTTCACTCACTAGATACCTGACCTTCAACAGGAGACGACCTACACTGCAAGTGCTGCTGTGATCTCAGTCTGGAAGCGACGATGGCTCATGTGTCTGGGGAAAGGGCCCCTGCCTTCACTTTGGAGGAGTTGGAGAGACTAGTGGATGAGGTCCTCCCCCAGTACACGCAACTGTACGGTCCTCCAGACAAACAGGTGAGTACACTCTGAGCATGCTGCATGGGCAATGCCTGCTTTGAGTGGTGTGGATGGAAGATACATGGGGGGGCTGAGGCCTGCATGTGCGGATGGAGAGTGTATGTGCGTCAGGGCAAGGTTGGGAGCTGGGGGGCAATGAGTATGATGGTTCAGACGGGTAAGTAATTTCCTTTCCCCCGTACCATTCCTCTAGGTCAGCGCCCACCAGAAGAAGGGTATTTGGCGTGCCATCGCCAAGGACGTCTGGACCATGGGGTTCTACCATAGACGGAACACCCACTGCCATAAAAGATGGGAGGACCGGCGCCGCTGGAGCAAGAAGACGGCGGAGGCCCAGCTGGGGAGGGCCTCCCAATGTGGGAGGGGTGCCCGTGGCACCATGACCCCCCTGATGTTCCGGATCCTGGCGGTGGCCTATCCGGAGTTGGATGGACGATTGAGGGCATCACAGCAGCCACAAGGGGGTGAGTACACTCTCATTCAGCTGACTCTGCGCGCATTACGAGGTGCCTGGGTGGGGGAGGAGGGCAGTGGGTTCCCCTAGGCCAGGGCGAACTTGGTAGGCAAGGTCCCTTGTGAGGCAGGCTATGTGGCACCCCAACCCCACCAGTGGTAAGAGCCATCTACACCTAGTCAGGCTCCTGTGACTTCCAGGTGTCCAGCAATTGGTCTTAGGCCTCGTACACCATGGTCAGCTGAAATTTCTAGGAACTGTTAGTGCATGGCGTAGTGCAGAGGGCTGCTCCGTGTGTGTTGTGTCCACCAACGGTAGTGGTGTTGCATGCACTGAACATGTCTTTCTTCTGTCTTTCCCCCCCTTTTTGTGGTCTCTCTGTTCGTGTGTGCAATAGCATCATCAGGCGGAGGAGCATTGGCACCGGAGCAGGAGGGAGCTGCAACCCACTTGGCCCTGGAGGGTGAAACAACGGAGTCTGAAGCCACCAGTGGGACGGAGGGCGAGGGGAGCTCTCGGCGGGGACAGGAGCAGACAGCAGTGACAGCGACTCCTCCTCTGATGGGAGCTCCCTTGCAGTGGTGGGCACCTCTGTGCACACTGCATCAACAGGTACAGCCGCCACCCCCCCTACCAGCACCGCCTTCCCAGAAGCCCCTCAGCATGTGTCCCGTGCCCGCTCACCCAGGAGGGTGGGCATCTCCTTCGCCCCAGGCACCTCAGGCCCTGCCCCAGTCAGCCCTGCTGCCCTCAGTGAGGAGGCTATTGACCTTCTGAGATTCCCTCACTGTTGGGCAATCTACCATTGTGAATGCAATCCAGGGTGTAGAGAGGCATTTGCAACAAACAAATGCATACCTGGAGGGCATTCATTCCGGCCAGGCAGCCCAACAGAGAGCATTTCAGGCTCTGGCCTCAGCACTGATGGCAGCCATTGTCCCTATGTCCAGCCTCCCCCCTCCAACTTCCTCCACTCAGACCCAATCCCCTGTACCTCAGCCTATCCCAAGCACACCATCAGACCAGCATGTACACTCATCAACACATAAGAGTGGACATGGCAAACATAAGCACCAAACATCCCACAGGCACTCACACATGCACCATCCCCATGCAAACACAGCAACATCCACTGCCTCCACTGTGTCCCCCTCCTCCACATCCTCCTCCTCCCTCCCTATCTCGTCTCCACTCACACCTGCATGCACTACAGCCTCAGCCACTGCCTCCATCACCAGCATGCCCATCACCACACACCGCTCACGTGCACTCACCACCCCCACTACCTCTCCCAGTGTGTCAGGGAGCCCTCCTCCCAAAGTACACAAACGCAGGCACACACCCACCCAACAGCCATCCACCTCGCAACAGCGTCCGGCCCATGCACCTTCACCCAAATTCAGCAGACGAACACCTCCTACAACCACTACCTCTTCTTCCACTCCCAAACCTCCTCCATCTTCCCGTCCCAGTGTGTCTAAGAAACTCTTCCTGGCTAACATTGACATCTTCCCTACAACTCCCCCCCGTCCTTCCCCTAGGGCCAGGTTTTCCAGGTCCCAGCCCAGCACATCAGCCACCAAATCCCCAGGCACAGAGATTCCAGCAACTGCAGGGTCATCGAGTGCGCCACACATCAGGGCTGCCAGTGTGCCACGTAACGAGGGCAAGGACATTCCGCCACCTGCCAAGGTGAAAAAGGTGCCCACATGCCGGAGGGAGAAGCCAAAACTACCAGCCACCAAGGGCTCAGCAAAAACAAAAGGGGATAGTGGCAAGATAACTGCGGCACCATCAAAGGTGGGGGAAGAGCAAAAAGCAGAAGAGCAGGTCAGGAGAGGGCATGGTGGCACCGACTGAGGGACCAGTGTCACACCTTCTGTCCACGACCACGCCAACCTGTACAGCGGCGAACACCACTAGCTGCCTGGTCACCACAACCGCCACCTCCACCGCCCCCGGCACATCTAAAGCCTCAACGACAGTCCCCAGCCTCTTCCCCACTGGGCAGCCGTCTGAGGCTGCAGGAGATGTCCTGCTGTGTCCCTCTGCAGGTGCTGACCCATGCACCACCGCCAGCACCGCCACAAGCACCGCCACAACAGACACCAACGCAAGCCCCGCCGCAACAGACACCGCCGCATGCACTGCCACGACAGACACCGCTGCAAGCACTGCCACCTGCACCGCCCCCGGCACATCTACAGCCTCAGCGACAGTCCCCAGCCTCTTCCCCAGTGGGCAGTCATCCAAGGCTGCAGGAGACATCCTGCTGTGTCCTTCTGCAGGTGCTGACCCATGCACCGCCGCAAGTACCGCCGCAACAGACACCACAGCAAGCACCGTCACCGGCCCCGCGGCGTCCTCGGACACAGGCACCACCGCTGACATGGCTACCATCCCCAGTGGTCAGTCGTCTGAGGCTGGATGAGAGTTCCTGGATCCTGGGCAGCTACCGTGAGGCATTTCTTCCATCACTGTTTGCACCTGCAGGTGGAAGGCGCAGCCGCAGCAGTGTGGGGTATGTCGCTGCCTCCATGGTGTATCATGCTACCTGAACCTCGCAAATCTCGTGGCACGCACACCCAGGTGAGGGAATTGTACCAGCCACACTGCACGTGGAGCACTCTGGGCACCATGCCCCCTCCAGAACCAGTGGAGTATCACATCCAGTACCTCAGTCCTTGGCATGATGAGGCACTCTGGGCACCATGCCCCCTCCAGAACCAATGGAGTATCACATCCACTACCTCAGTCCTTGGCAGGATGAAGCACTCTGGGCACCATGCCCTCTCCAGAACCAGTGGAGTATCACATCCACTACCTCAGTCCTTGGCAGGATGAAGCACTCTGGGCACCAGGCCCCCTCCAGAACCAGTGGAGACTGTTATCCACTTGAGAGACTGTGGCTTTGCACTCCCCAGGATGAAGCAGTGGGCAAACCACCCACTGGAGAGACTTGAGAGAATGTGGCTTTGCACTCCCCAGGATAAAGCAGTCGGCAAACCACCCACTTGAGAGACTTGAGAGACTGTGGCTTTGCACTCCCCAGGATAAAGCAGTGGGCAAACCACCCACTGGAGAGACTTGAGAGACTGTGGCTTTGCACTCCCCAGGATAAAGCAGTGGGCAAACCACCCACTGGAGAGATTTGGGAGACTGTGGCTTTGCACTTCCCAGGATAAAGCAGTGGGCAAACCACCCACTGGAGAGACTTGAGAGACTGTGGCTTTGCACTCCACAGGATAAAGCAATGGGCATGGAGTCCCCTCATGCAGCAGTGGTGTCATGCGTTCATCAGGCTGAGGTGCACCCTCCCTCTCCCCCTGAGGTGCCTGTATATTTTCAATCTGATGCCCCAGCAGTGTTCTCTCCGTTTCCAGTCAGGTATCATGTGTGGGCCTCACCCATGCATTTTGGGCCCAGTGGTCCACGGACAATGATTAGTTCACTATCCGGACTTGTGTAGTTGGTGTACATATTTGTATATACTGAATTTTGACTTTTGACTAATAGAGTTTTAATGAATACAATGGTTACAATCATTTCCTTTTGTCCTTGCGTTCTTCCAGAGGGTGGGGGAGTGTATATGTAATCTTGCTGCATGTATTGGTGTGTATGTTGTTGTGTGTGAGGGTGAGGGTGGGGGAGTTGTGTGTTGCGTGTGTGTGTCACTCTTTCCTCCCTCCCTCCCCTGTGTTGTAGGTTCAGTACTCACCGTGGTCGCCACCGCCGCCGTTCGTACTCCTGGTAGAAGAGGAGGTAAACCAACATGGGCAGTACGTGGAGTTTGGGCTCCATGGCGTCCTGGTTCCTCGTTGGGTGTCAAGAGGTGAGTGGTTTCCCTTCTGTGTACTGTTTCCGCCGTGCTTTTGATAGCATTGGTTCCACCCAGGAAAAGCCGGCAGATAGGCCTCTTGTGATACGGTGGGCAGTACTTTGTCTCCCGCCTGTCTGTTGGCAGTGTCCGCCGCGCTGTTTGTTTGTACCGCTGTGGCGGTCGGAGTGTTAAAGTGGCTGTCTATGTTGGCAGCTTCCGCCACCGTCGTAATCCCCTATTTTTTCCGCTGGCCTGTTTGCGGTATTACCGCCGCTTTAACACCGACCGCCAGGGTTGAATGAGGGCCATAATGTCCTTGAGTAAACTTCAGTTGATCCAAAATAATGCGGCCCGTCTGATATTGGATCTCCTTAGCTCGGCTTCGGCCAGCCACAGTCTTAAACATCTTCACTGGGTCCCGGTCGGGAAGCGGATTATCTTTAAAACTCTTTGTTTAACGTTTAAGGCTGTACATGGAGGGGGAGCAGACTTCCTTGCAGCTAGACTTCGGTGGTATTGCCCAGGGTGCGAACTCAGATCTAAAAATGCTCATTTGACCCATGTTTGTCGAACATGCAGAGCTAAATGGGGAGACAAAGCCTTCACTGTGGCAGCTGTTAGGTATTTGAACTCTCTTCCTTTGGATGTCAGGAAGGAACAAAACTTCCTGACTTTCAGGAAGCGGGTGAAGACTTGGCTGTTTCCACACTAACGATCTGGTTAGTCTGCTGCACTTCTCTCTTTCAGGCCCTCTAGGCCGGAACGCGCTTTAGAAATACCTATATACATACATACATAAATACACATTGAACCCTGTAACTCTCTTTCCTGTGAATGTTGAAAATTTTAGTGATGAAGTGGGACATGATGGTCTCGATGTGACTGAACTATGCCCCAAACCTAGACCCGATATTCAAGGAAGGTACCCCATTAGCCGAAAATCACTATGGTGGTCATTATGACATTGGCGGTCAGGTAAACGCGACACCGGCGATGGAGGTAGGTCCGTCGCCAGGCTGGCAGTGAAGACCACCAAATTATGACCATGGCAGTGATCCCTCCCATAGACAGCCAATGTACCACTCGAACTGCCAGTGCGGTTCGTCCACTGACCACAGAGATTGCCATCTTCAGGCTGGGGAACACCACACCCAGCCCACCATATCATGACATAGCAGACCACCAGGATTTCTGGGGTGGGACCACTGCCACCAAAGACCTAGCGGGAACAAGTCATATAAAAGGAGACACTCAGCTCCAGAGACACAGAGGAGTCCGCGGCCGCCATGAAACCCGAACTGGAAGTCCTGCCGATGCTGTAACCCATGATGGCAGTCCAGGAGCAGCAACGCCAACGACCTCAGTGAGTGCAGCCACCTAGCACACAACAGAGGGAGGGGAGACTGACACACCTACAAGCACAACACACACCATACACACATACCACATACCGAGAGCTATCTGCAGAGATATCCAACAACAACATAAGCCAGGAGCAAAGAAAGCCGGGACCCATACCTCTGGTCCAACAAGCTTAAATTCTGTGGGAAGAGTGACCTCAATAAAATAAATGACAAAAATATATACCTAAAGGGCCATTAGCCAGTCCAATGTCAGTAAAATGCCACAGGGCAACGCCCAAGGCCCAGCCTGACTCTTGACAGTCCAAGACACTCCACTGGGCAGAGGCATCATGCTGATGGTAGGCAGGCACCTCAGGGGGAAAGCAAGAGGGGGGTGGGGAGAGGGTTCTTGGCAGGGGAGTCCTTGGACTTGGCTTTGGGAGGGGACGAGTCCTTGCTCCATTGCTTAGGGGGCGGAGGTGGTGGCTTGGAACAGGGCGCAGGAGTGCCACTCTTGTGCCCCTTAGTGGCAGGAGGAGGAACTGGGAACTGGAGGTACTGGGCTGGGGGAGAGGGCGCTTCCTCTTATGGGCAAGACGGCGGGGGGGAAGGATAGAGGTCAAGGTGGAAAGGAAAAGTTTCTTAGGTCCAATGGGGCGGGTTGTGGAAGGAGGTTTAGGAGTGGAGGGAGAGGGAGTGGTTGTAGGAGGAGTAGGTATGCTGGACTTGGCTGCAGGTGTATGGACAGTATGCGTGTGTGATGTGGATGGCTGTTGAGTGTCTGAGTGGGAGTGTTTATGTGTGGGGCAGAGAGTGTGGGAGAGGACAAACAGTACATGTGAATATATGTTGTGGTGGTGTCTGCAAGTGAGGTGGGTGTGCTGCATGAGGTTATGGTGGTGACTGCGCATGTGGTGTATAGCGTGTTTGCTGTTGTGGTGACTGTGGGGAAGGCTGTACAGGTGGCAGGATCTGGGACTGAAGATGCAGTGCTTGCAGTTGTGAGTGTTGATGTGACTGTGAGGGAGGAGGAGGGGGAGACAATGGAGGTAGTGGCTGTTGTTGTATGTGGTACTTTGTGTTGGCTGTGTGTGTGCTTGTGGAGTGAAGTGTGGTGCCTGTGCTTGTCTGTGTGATTCCTGTCTGTTGTCTTGGGTGCATGCTAGTCTGATTGTGTGTGTGGGATGGGTGGGGGGAGAGGGCTTTGGTGCTGGGAACAGGTAGTTGGAGGGGGGAGAAGAACCAGGGACACTGACTGCCATCAAAGAGGAGGCCAGAGCCTGAAACGATCTCTGTGGAGCAGCCAAGCCACTGTAGGCATTGCATTGCTGCATCTGGGATGCCAGCCCCTGGATGGCATTCACTATGCTTGACTGCCCTACAGAGATGGATCTCAGGAGGTCAATAGCATCCTCAGTGAGGGCAGCAGGGGGCATGGGCTGAGGTGTCTGGGGCAAAGGAGATGCCCACCCTTCTGGGTGAGCGGGCACGGGCAACTGGGTAGGGGGTTACTCGGAGGGCATTGCTTGTACGGGGTGGCCGAAGATGTTGTAGCAGGGGTGGTCCCAGAGGTGTCGGCCACCACCAGGGAGCTTCCATCGGAGGAGATTCAGATGTCGTAGCTCCTGTCTCTCCTGTAGTGCTTCGCTCACCCTCTAACCCACTGGTCCCGTCGGCATCGGTGGACTCTGCCTCCTGGGTCCCGTGGGCTGCAGATCCCCCACTTTCCGGTGCCCCTGCTTCTTCGCCAGATGAAGCTAATACACACAAGGACAGGGTGAGAAAAGGAAAGAGGGTGGGGGAGAAAGAAAGGGAGCACAGGGTCAATTACAGCAACAACAGCACATATGGCATACACTTCACAATCACTCACTGGGACTAACACTGTGCAGCATGTACCACAATGCCAAACCATTACCTGGGAACAGCAGCAGAAATGAACTCAAACACTACCATCTGCACACCTACTGGGACTCATTAAGCCATGTCTGCCATGGTATGCCAGCTACTTGCCATTACCAATTATACATACCACTCTACATTGCTAAGCAGGACTCCACTAGATTAGCTAAACTGCCATATTGGGGCATCCACTGACTAGAACCTTGCACCCAAAAACTATGGCAGGAAACAAAAAAGTATACCACACAGTGTGTACTCACCCCTTTGTGACTGCCGTGCTGCCCTCAAGTACACATCAAATTCACAATTGCCCACTGTCAGTATATGGGCCATTAGGGGCGGATAGGGTCCGACGAACACTCCTCTCTCGTTGGGGGGCCGTCCCCAGCTGGGCCTCTGCAGTCTTCTGGGACCAGCATCGCAGGTCCTCCCACCGTTTCCTGAGGTGGGTGCTCCGCCGGCTACAGACCCCCAGGGTCCGCACGTCCTTCGCGATGGCTAGCCACAACCCTTTCTTCTGATTGGCACTGACCTGTCTAGGTAACACAGACGAATGCACACCATGAACTCAACACTCTATTTTGTAACAGAAATGGCTTACATACTGCATTGATCTCACATAAAGCCCCCACATGACCCGTAAATCTGCATACACATTGCATGCAGCAAAAATACACTCCCCAACTGACACACTGCCAACAGCCACATACTTCATCAAACAGCCATGTCACATCCAACGTACCCATAAGGTACTCACCTGTTGGTCTGGAGACCCATACAACTGCCCATACGAGGGTAGAACCTCATCGACAAGCTTCTCCAACTCCTCCAATGTGAAGGCTGGGACCCTTTCCCCTGTTGCACAGGCCATCGCGGGTTCCAAACACAAGACACAGCAGCACACGCAGTGGAGGTGTTGATCTATAGGGAGTAAGGAATCAAGTGAAGTGGGACAGAGAAAATGGTGGTCCCGTCCGCAGTGGTGAAAAACGTCACAGCCGGCGTTGATCATCATTGGTTCCTGTTCTCCATAGACCCCCATGTTAACCAATGAGGAGTTGCACAGCCATGCAGACTGCCTTCCGCCATGACACAGGCGGAGTGATGTCACTTCCCCCATCCCTGCATAGTGGACAGGCGGTTGTCAATTCCTAATGCTGGTACTCATGGCGGACAATTAAATGTGTGTCATGGTTACAGATGGTACACACCAGGACAATTCCAGTCTGCTACATACATACATACTTTGTGTACTGTGATATTGTGTGTTCATCCTACCTGCAGTCACACACATCTCATGTTTGGTGTACCTATATACCTACCATTGCGGAGGAGGAGACAAGCACCCATGTACAGACCCCTAGTGGATATGGCTACACTGGAGGAATGCCACATCATTATGACCTATCGTCTGGATGGGGACACAAATTACTGAACTGTGTCCACAATTGGAGCCAGATCTGATTCCTGCTATCCGTAGCACTACAGCAATACCCCCTGCAGTACAGGTACTGTCAGTGCTCCACTTTTTGGCAAGTGGTTCCTTCCAGGTGACTGTGGGCTTGGCTGCAGGAATGTCACAGCCAATGTTACAAATGTGTGTGACTGCCTTGCTAAAACACATGAGCAGCTACATCTCATTCCCCCAGAGTGAAGATTTGCCCTCTGTGAAGGCTACATTCTATGCCATGGGACACATACCACATGTGATTGGGGCCATTACGGTACCCATATTGCCTTGCCACCCCCCCCCCGGACAAATGAGCAGGTCTACAGGAATAGGAAGAGTTACCACTCTTTAAATATCGGGATGGTGTGCCTTGCTGATCAATACATCTCCCACGTCACTGCCAAGTTTCCTGGATCTGTGCATGTTGCCTATGTGTTCAGGAATATCAGCATCCCACAGGTGATGGTACGAATACAGAGGCAGAGAGTGTGGCTCATAGGTGAGCTTGAATCTTCACCCAATGTATATCACTGTATGTCACCTGAAGTTGTACTATGTGCCTTTGTACATGAGTGATGTGTATCCCTCACCACTTCCAGGTGACTCCAGCTACCCAAACCTGTCCTGGCTGTTGACACCAGTGAGGAATCCGAGGACAGGGACAGAAATTCAGTACAATGAAGCACATGGACGTACCAGGAGGGTTATTGAACGTACATTTGGGCTACTGAAAGCCAGGTTCCAGTGCCACCATGTAACTGGTGAATCTGCCAGATAGTGGTGGCTTGCTGCTCGCTGCACAATTTGGCACTCAGACGCCATGTACCCTACCTGCAGTAGGAGGGGGGAGACAATGCACCTGTGGAAGCAGCAGACACTGAAGACAGTGAGGAGGAGGAGGAGGACGATGTGGACAACAGGGCACATATGATACAGCAGTACTTCCACTGACACCCAGGTACGACTGTACCTCTGTTCATACCTCCACTACATTTAAGTGCTGTGTGGCTGCTGTGTTGTGCCAAGCGCTACCTTCACTTATCAATTGCCTGTCACTTATGCTTTACCTTTTTGCAGATGTTGGTGTGGTCACAACTGTATACTGATGTTATGACTACAGACTGCTTACACACTTTTGTTGGATGGATTCACACACTACAGGACATTTGCACTGGATAATGCAGTTTAAAACATTGTATATTGTTTTTTCCAAGGGTGTTTATTGAAGTGGCAAAAAGGATGGGTAAGTACAATAGAGTGGGGTGATGGTGGACATAAACGTCGGTGTAGTGGCCCAGTTGGTATGTTGCACAGGTCCAGTATCCATGGGGCCACAGGAAAAGGAGCAATGGCAGTCCAAGGTGAACAAGGTGTCTCAGTGGCACACAACGGAGACATTCAGGAGGGGCTCATTTCCTGGCAGTAGTTTGGGTCATGGCAATAGTCTTTGGTGTCTGTCTGGGTCGCAGGGAACTTTTGCGGGGTGGCCCACCTTCAGCAAGGGGAGGGGTGCTGGTGGCATGTGAGTGATGTGGCAGGTCCCCCTGTTGACTAGCTGCAGGAGATGTTGTTGGCTGGTGAGTAGACTAGCTAGTGGAAGGGGCCCGCAGGTGTGCTGTGTACTCCTGCATCGTGTTGGCCATGTCACCCAGCACCCCTCAAATGGTGGCCATGTTGGCATTTAATCCCTGCAACTGCTGCATGACCTCCCGGTGGTGTACCGCCTGCAGCTGCTGGTTCGCCTGCAAGATGGTAATTACCTGGCCCATCCTGTTCTGGGATTGTTGGTAGGCCCCAGGACCTGTGTGAGTGTATCCTGGGCAGTCGGTTCCCTGGATTGGGTCTCCCCCAGGTGCAAAGCTAACCTCCCACTGTGCCTGGCCCCCTGTGCCGATGTGCCCACTCCCACTCACACCAGGGCCTTCATCGAGTTGCATGTGTTGTGTCGACTCGGGTCCCTGCACAGGTGGGCACACAAGTGATCGCGTGTCCTGGGGACAGAGGTTTGTGGACGTTGGGTGGCTGCTCTGGTGTTGGAGTCGAATGATGGGGGCTTGTGGTGGACTGCGTGTGGGATGTGGAGGCCGACTGACCAATGGTGCCAAATGGTCCAGACAGAGTTGCTGTCATAACTGAGGGCATCTTCTGGTGGGGGACTGGGTTCCCGTGGAACATGCTCGCCGCTGACATTGGCTGGGGTACCTGTGGACATGTGAAAGATTTGTTGCAGTCATTGTCTGTCACATATTCAGCATTTCTGGCTTTCCCTGTGGGTTGGGTGTTGTCCCCCCACCTTTGGTTAGTGTATGTTGGTGGATTGTGGGATTGGTTGTGGGATTGGTAGTACTACATGCTGCCTATGCATTAGTGTTGTGTGTGCATGCAGAGCTGGGAGGAGTGTGCTTGCAGTGGGTAAGGCATGCAGGGGTACACAATTGAGAGTGGTTCACTGTATGGGATGGAGTGAGGTGAAGGGAGTCAGACTGAGGGGGTGACATGCCATGCAGGTATCGGTGGTGGTAGGTAGTAATGGTGATTTACCGGTGTCCATCCCTTCAGTGACTCCAGGGAAGCCCTCAGGATGCAGGATTGCCAAGACATTCTCCTCCCATGCACAGAGTTAACCCTGTCCATGATCCTCTGCCATTGCTCCATCTTTCTGCCAATGGATATCTGCTGGACCTGTGCACCGAACAGTTCCTGATGATTTCCTGATGTTTCCTCCACCATCACCCGCAAATCCTGATCTGTGAAATGGGGATTCTTCTGTGGGGACAAGCCTATTGTGTGGTGGATTTTAGTGTGTGTGTTGTGCAGAGTGTGATAGGTGTGGGGGTATGGTGAATGGTGTGTGATGCGTGAAAGATCTATAGGTGGCTGTGGTTTGTCTGTGCAATTCTTGTATTATCTTTGCTGGAAATGTGTAGCAGTATTTTCGTATTTGCAAAGGATTGTGGGTCGTGTGCGGTTGTGTTTTATAGTGCTGTTGGTGGGTGTGTACAGTGTGTGTATATGTGTCAGGTGTGGGTTTTTCAATCTGGCCAATGTTGGCTTCTGTTGGTGTTGGGTGCCCAATTCTACCACATCGGTGTGCACCGCCTATTGCTGACCGCCATTGAGTGTCAGCTGAATCCGTGATTCATGGTCCATAATTTGGAGGGCGATGTATTGCTGACATAGCAGGGAGGGTGGTGGGTCGGACAGTTTTTCACCTCCATTGGGTCTGGCGGAATTGTTGTGGTTGGTTTCTGTCGGTTTTGTGCTTGTGTGTCATAATGTTGGTGGCGGTCACCACAGTGGTCTTCAGAAATGACAGCAAATGTCATAATGAGGGCCTTTGTCATGTCCGTTGATGGCTCCTGTTTGAGACACAATGAAGGCACTCTGAGAGCTGGTTACGCGGTCTGCATAGTGTGAGGAGCAATATAAACTTCACAGTTTCAAGGAGTTGTTTCAGCCCAAGAAGCCGAATTGGTGGCTCCTATTAGAGCATGCTGTGATTCTTAACAGCTTAAAGTGACCATTTTCACTGATAGTCTGTACGGGTTTGGTGTGGTTCATAACTTCAGACAGTTGTGGTCCCAGAGAGGCTTTATGACCTCTTCAGGATCACTAATCCAAAACCATGAAAGAATCTATCAGTTATTAAAAGTTTTATAGTTACCAGAAAAAATGTGCAGCACATCAAAAGTCAAGTGATTTTTACCTCGTTGGGCAATGCCTATCCTGATCAAGTGGCCAGATACCGTGCGCTCCAGTGCACGTCCTTTAATAAGGAATGGAGTGATGGAAGTAGCACCAATGAGACAAACCAGTTTCTTGATGACAGCCATTGACACCTGGGAAAACGTTAAGAGATTACAGGAAGAAGTTACTGAAGAGGAACGCAGAGGTTGGAATAGAGCAGGTTGTGTTTAGAGAGATGAAAATGATGTTTGGGCTTCAAATAAAGGAACAGCAGTGTTGCCAAACAGTTTGTTGCCTTCAATGGCAAAATATTACCATGGCCAGAAACACTTTTGGAAGGGACGCTATGATGATAACATTCAAACAGACGTGGTACATCCCTAGATTCAGTATAGTCACAAAAGCCGTGTGTTACTGATGTGTTACATGTCAAGAGATGAATGTTGGTAAATGCACTGTGGTTAATCTGAGTGTCATATGGAGAACAGGAGGTCCTTTCAACCGAATGCAACTTGATTTCATTGAGCTGCGGCTGAGCAATGGATTGAGATATGTGTTGGTGGTGGTGTGTGTCTTTTCACATTGGATAGAAGTCTCACTGCTACAAAGCTGCTTGATCCCAAGGTTCAGATTTCTGAAATCTTTGGAATCAGACCAAGCATCTCATTTTAATAATGAGAGTATAAAATTGTTGTGCCGTATTGCAAACTGAGCAAAGGTTGCACTCCAGTTACAGATCAGGATTGGTCGAGAATTTAAATGGAACTTTAAAGTCTCGATTAGCAAAGGTGTGTGTGTCTACAACATTAAAATGGCCAAATGCATTGCCACTTGTTCTAATGAGCATATGTACCACTCCTGACAGAAAAACAGGACTGTCCCCACACAAGATTCTCATTAGACTCACCATCAGACTACCAGCCATGCCTGCAAATGCACTTGTGAACATTACAGATGACTTAGTGCTGGATTAAGGTCTAGCTGAAGTGGTTCGCTCTTTGAATCATCTTTGTCAAAGAACCAATAGCTCAACCGTTACAGAAACAGTTTCACGACTTGATTCCTGGTGAATAGGTTCTGGTGAAGAAGCATGTAGAAATACATGTTTACAGCCTGTAGGAGGCTGGTCTGGTTTGTAGTGGGTACCTAAGGTACTTACACCTTATACCAGGTCCAGTAACCCCTTATTAGTGAAATGTAAACAGTTTCTAGCAGCTTAGGCTGTCTAGAGGTAGCTGTAGCAGAGCTGCCTAGACCGAACTAGGAGACATGCAACGCTCTTGCAATACCACTATAACACAGTACTTATACAAAAGAAAGACAATACTCAATGTTAACAAAAATGTAGGCACTTTATTTTAGTGACACAAGGCCAAAGATATCTTAGAGGCTATACTCCCTTTGGAGGTAAATATTATACACAATAGATACACTATGAACCAACATCAGGTAAGAAAACAGTCATACAAATAGTGCAGACAGTGAAAAACACAATAGGTTGCAATGGGCCTATGGGGCAACACAAACCATATATTAAAATAGTGGAATGTGAATGGTGTTTCCCCCCTAGGCAGGTGTAGTGTGGAATCGTGGTACAAAGATTATGCAAAAACCAAGCAAGACTGCAAGACACCAACAAAGGATTCCTGGACCTGAAGACCTGTGGAGAGAGGACACCAAGTCCAAGAACAGATGAAGAGTCCAGGAAGAACAGGAGCCCCTGCTAACCCGGATGAAGGTGCAAAAGTGGATTCTCCTGTTGGAAGAAGAAGTCAGAAATGCACCAAAGAAGACAGCTGCGGGCTCCTGCTCGGTGCAAGAGATGTCCCACGTTGAGTCCTTGGATGCAGGCTCTTTTTCGTTATTGGATTCCGCCAACAAGCCTTGGCTCACGCAAATATTGTGGTTGGCGGGATAGAGTGCTGGGGACCTGGGCTACACTGTGCATAAAGGATTTGTGGAAGAAGTGCACAGAAGCCCTAGGAGCTGCAGAACACGTGGTGGACAGGGGTAATCTCTCCCTCACGGAGGCAAGCCCTTACCTCCACCAAATTTGGACAGCTGGACCTTTGGACAGTCAGGATCACTTTGGTTCACCACTTGTGTTCCAGGGATCACGCTCCTTGACAGGAGAGGAGTCCCAGAGTACTGGTTGTCGTTGCAGAGAGGTGCCTGCTGATACAGGGAAGTGACTCAGTCACTCCACAGGAGATTCCTTTGGTCCTTCTGGTGCAGAATGAAGACAGACAGTCCTCAGAGAGTGCACAACCTGGAAACTGTTGCAGTTGCTGGCAAGAGCTGAAGTTGCAGAGTTGCAGTAGCTTTCTTGGATACTTTGTTGCAGTTACAGTGTTCCTGGAGCAACAGTCTGCGGTTGATCCGATGGTCAGAAGCTGAAGTAGAGGATGCAGAGGAGTCCTGGTAGAGTCTTGCAAACCGAATCTGGAGAAATACCCAGAGAAGAGACCCTAAATAGCCCTGAGAGGGGGATTGGTTACCTAACTAGGTAAGCACCTATCAGGAGGGGTCTCTGACGTCATCTGCTGGTACTGGCCACTGAGATGCTCACAGAGTTCCCTGACCATCCTGAAAACAAGATGGCAGAACCCAGGGACACTCTGGAGGAGCTCTGGGCACCACCCCTGAGGTGGTGATGGATAGAGGAGTGGTCACTCCCCTTTCCTTTGTCCAGTTTTGCGCCAGAGCAGGAACTGGGGGTCCCTGAACCGGTGTAGAGTGGATTTTGCAAGGAGGGTACCATTTGTGCCCTTCAAAGCATTTCCAGAGGCTCTGGGAGGATACCCCTCCACAACCTATAACACCTATTTCCAATGGGAGAGGGTGTAACACCCCTCTCCTAAAGGAAATGCATTGCATTGAGCTGCACAATCCCCAGGAGGGCAGAAACCTGTCTGTGAGTTGGCAGCAGCTGGGGCTGCAGTGGAAACCTCAGAGAGCTGGTTTGGCAGTACTGGGGGTCCATGGTGGAGCCCCCAGGGTGCATGAAATTGCCCCCCCCCAATACCAGAATTGGATCTTAGACACCTCACATGGTCATATTCAGAGTTGCCATTGTGAAGATACATAGATGTGTTGACATATATGTAGTGCACACTTATAATGGTGTCCCCGCGCTCACGAAGTCCAGGAAATTGGTCCTGGACCTCACACACAGTAACGTTGCACCTAGCCTTCAGTGACTGAAGATTAAACATACAGGTGACTTATAAGTTACCTGGTGCAGTGAAAATGGCTGTGAAATAGTGTTTGCACTATTTCACTTAGGCTGCAGTGGCAGTCCTGAAGGAGTGATTGCATGAGCTCTTTATGGGTGGCAAAAGAAATGCTACAGCCCATAAGGATCTCCTGAAACCCCAATGTCCTGGGTACCTAGGTACCATATACTAGGGACTTATAAGGGAGGTCCAGTGTGCCAATCTGGATTGGAATATGGAGTCACTAGACTATAAGTACAAATTTGGATAAAAGAGAGAGCATACGCACTGCAGTTCTGGTTAGCATGACTCGAGTGACACAGTCAAACATACTGATAACACAGTAAAACATACTGACATATAGGCCACAAACTATGAGCACTGGGGTCCTGACTAGCAGAATCCCAGTGAGACAGTAAAAACACACTGATAAATAGGCCAAAAATGGGGGCAACCATGCTAGAAGGAGGCTGCTTTCTCACATAAGCCCCTTTCCCCCCTCAAACGAAGGACAATAAGGCTAACCTTGGCCAGTTGAGACTTTATTGACTAAGTGGTGATAAGTGGAGAGTAGACCTGCAATAGAGTGGTTACTCCCTTTATCATCCACTGTATGGTAACTTCACTGTGGAGATGTAAACCAACACTGTTTGGAGATTTTTTACCTAGAAAACAGTGAAAGTGCATATTTTCAGATTCTCTATTTGTAAGGTTTAAAGTGGGGCAATCGGACTGTGATCCTATGTCAAGACAGGGTGCACTAAAGTTTCTCATGGAGGGCTAAAGGGTTGCTCCAAATTTACTAAAACAGTGCAGTTTTGCCTATCTGATTTAGGGGTTGTGTGGACAATGGTTAGAGCGGCAGACCCTGATGGAGAGATCTGGCCTGGGACCAGGGTTCAATTCCCACCTCAGCAGGTCTTGGGCTCAATTTCCTTTGACCAGATAATTCTCGCTTTGGTGTCTAATCTAATTAATTGGTCACACTCAGTAACTCTGGGCAATAGCTTGCTTAATCTCCACAACAGCCCTGACAGTGCTTGGAATCCTGGCTTCACCCTGGGGGTTGCCCAGGAATGGGCACCTCACAGGGAAAAGCCAGGAGGGGTTCCACAGCGGTATGTGTACAGCGCCTTGAGACCCTAATGGGTAAGTAGTGCGCTATACAAGTGTGAAGTTTTAAGTGGTTCCATAGAGAGGGACTTTTACCTCTGGGAGTTGAGCTCTGTCAGCTGTGGGCTCCCTTTGAACAGGTTCCACCCCAGAAGAGGTCTCTCCCACCACAGGAATGGTATCCCTAGTGGTAGGGTGGGGAAGAGATACTTTGATACCCTTTTACCTGTGATATGAGGAAAATCCTGAGGCTTCAGGGCTCCTTCTCTTCTTTGCTTTTTCATTTCACTGGGAATGAGAGGAAGCAATTCCTCAGGGATACCCAGCATGGATTCATGGGTCCTAAACTCTACCTCAGCCCAACCTGAGGCCTCAAGGTCATTACCTTAGAGACAGTCTACAGGTAAGCTAGGTGATACTACCACCTGCTTTGGGCCAGTAACTCCACCCCAACTAAGTTTCACTACAGCTAAGGGGAGAGACTGAGTGGAGTTATTGACATCAGTAACCTGGTACTTCTGTCCAAGGAAGTGTTGTGCAGGTGACACCAGGTTTTCAGTCCCCAAAGTGATTCTGGCACCAATGCCCCTGAAGGCCTGGGCCTCAACACCATTTATATGCTTGTACTTGTCCATGTTAAGGGGACAAACAGCCAAGGTGGCAAGGCCAATGCCACCAGGTGTGACAGAAACTGTCTTGGGAGTTTCAATACCTACCCCAGTTTCTATAATGGACCCAGAAGTGAACCCATCCGCACCTTTTGCTTGACTATTGCCAGTAGTCCCACCACTATTACTGTTACTGCTAGGGGCACTAGAGTTTGAAGCGATTGTATTAGTGGTGGTAGGCTCAGGGCCTTTACCTGGGCAGGACCTATCCCATGGCCTATGGCATTTACCTCTGCACACATAGCACCAGGGCTGTTTATTGTGTTTAGAGTGTGAAGAAGAGGAAGATGATTTAGCCCCATCCCCAGATAAGTGTTGTGGACCTGAAGAAGGATCTTTGTTTATTTTTATCCCCATGCTTATCCTGAGATTTTTCACCATCTTTCTTCTTTTCTTTGTCACCCCCTGTATGAGCTTTTCTGCCCACCCTTGTTCTGACCCATTTGTCTGCCTTCTTTCCCAATTCTGGTGGAGAGGTGTAACAAGTCAGACACACAACTATTCAATATATGTTTTCTCAAAATCAGATTATACAGACCCTGGTAATCAGACACTTTACTGCCATGTAACCAACCTTCTAAAGCTTTGATAGAACAGCCCACAAAGTAAACCCAATCTTGTGAAGATTCTTTCTTGGTTTTCCTGAACTTAATTCTGTATTGCTCTGTGGTGAGTCCAAAAACATCAGTGCATTTTTTAGAATGTTGTAATTGTCTGGGTCCTCCTCCCTAACAGTGAAGAGTCTGCCCCTCCCTTTGCCAGAGAAGGACAACCAAAGTATAGAAGCCCACTGCCTTTGAGAGACCATTTGAACCTTACATGACCTCTCAAGTACAGCAAACCACTTTTGTATATCATCCCCCACCTTGTATGGGGGAACATTTGTCTGCAAGTTTCTAGAGTCAAATGTGTTTTCTCTGACATTGTAACTTCTAAAACTGCTGTTGCTGCTGCCACAATGGGGAACTAACCCCAACTACTGTCTTTCCCTTTCCACAGCTAGGGATTCCCTATCTAAGGCCAACTGTTGCTGCTGTAGCCTCAGTCTGGCCTCCTCAAACCTCAGATTTCTGAGTTACCTATCTAGGGTCTGGTCCTCAGGGTTGGATGTGTGAGACACTTCTGACACAGAAGTGACATGGGAGTGTGCAGAGGTTGATCTTTCCCTAACTTGTGTAATCCGAGTGACCTGGCCTCTGGGTGTGAAGGGTGCCCTATTTGTGTGTGACCCCTTCCCACTACCAGCTACACTAGGTGGTTTGTTAGGAGAAAGATCTGTGGAAGGACCCTCCTCTGCATCTTCAGGACCCTCTCCTGAATCTACCTGGTCAGATTCCCCCTCTACCTCCTCTTCTGGTTGTACATGACCATTAGAATACTCATGGTCATCTTGCAAGAGAAGATTTAAGAGGAAATCCTTATTGGGGTTCTTCCCCATCCTTAAGCTTCTTTCTAGGCAGAGCCATCTCAGACGTTTAAAATTAAGGTTCTCATAGGTTGTCTTGATAATCCTGGGGTAGCCTCAAGAGAAGACATAGGCCCTCATTACAACCCTGGTGGTTGGTGATTAAGCAGCGGTAATACCGTCAACAGGCCGGTGGTAAAAAAAAATGGGATCACGACCACGGCGGAAACCGCCAACACAGACAGCCACTTTAACACACCGACCGCCAGGGCGGTAGCAATAAACACTGTGGCGATCACCGCCAACAGACAGGCGGAAGACAATGTACCGCCCACCGTATTACAAGGCCCCAATCCACCAGCTTTTCTGGGGCGGTACCAAAGACATCAAAAGCACGGCGGAAACAGTACACTGAAGGGGAACCACTCACCTTTCGACATTCAACGAAGAATCAGGACGCCATGGAGCCTGAACTGCAGGTCCTCCCCATGCTGGTGTATCTGCTAATACACCAGGAATTTCAAAGAAGGCGGTGGTGACGACCACAATGAGTACTGCACCTAGCACACAGGGGAGGGGGAAGGAAAAAGAGAGTGACACAAACACGCAACACCCCCACCACCACCCTCTCCCACAACACCATACACACAAACACATGCAGTAACATTACAGTTACACCCCGTAACCGCCTGGAAGAACACCATGACAAAAGGAATTGAGTCAAATCTGTGATATTTAGAAAATGCATATAAAGTTAACAATTGTAAATAACAGTTTATACAAATATTTACAATAAACACAGAGGGCCGTCCACTGTACATTGCAAATGTCCGTGGACCAGTGGCCCAAAAAATCATGAGTGAAGCCCACACTTGACTCCTGCCTCAAAATGTAGAGAACACTGCAGGGGCATCAGGTCGAAAAAACAGAGGCACTTCAGAGGGAAGGGGGGGGCACCTCAGCCGGAAGATGGTACTACGCCACTGCTCCTGGTGGGGGAAACATGCCCACAGAGATGTCCTGGGGAGTGCAAAGCCACAGTCTCTCATGTCTCTCAAGTGGGTGGTTTGCCCACTGCTTGCTCCTGGGGTGTGCAAAGCCTCAGTCTCTCAAGTGGGTGGTTTAACCACTGCTTGGTCCTGGGGAGTTCAAAGCCACAGCCTCTCAAGTGGGTGACATGTCCCACTGGTTCTGGAGGGGGCCTTGTGCCCAGTCTGCTTCATCTTCCCAAGGATAGGGTGAGTGGATGCATATCTCCACTGGTTCTGGAGGGGGCATTGTGCCCAGTCTGCTTCATCCGGTCAAGGATAGGGGGAGTGGATGCATATCTCCACTGGTTCTGGAGGGGGCTGTGTGCCCAGTCTGCTTCATCCTGCCAAGGATAGCGTGAGTGAATGCATTTCTCCACTGGTTCTGGAGGGGGCTGTGTGCCCAGTCTGCTTCATCCTGCCAAGGATAGGGTGAGCGGACGCATATCTTCACTGGTTCTGGAGGGGGCATTGTTCCCAGTCTGCTTCATCCTGCCAAGGATAGGGAGAGTGGATGCATATCTCCACTGGTTCTGGAGGGGGCATTGTGCCCAGTCTGCTTCATCCTGCCAAGGATAGGGGGAGTGGATGCGTATCTCCACTGGTTCTGGAGGGGGCTGTGTGCCCAGGTGGTCTGCACCTGGGGTCTGGCAGTTCCCATTCCTTCACCTGGGTGTCTGAGGCATGAGATGTGCAGGGAACAGGTAGCATGATACTCCATGGACACAGAGCCAGACTCCATCCTGCGGAGGCTTAGGCTGCAAACTGCTGGCAGTGCCAGTGCTGGTGGTGGTGCTTCAAGTGGTGGGTGCAGGGTCCAGGCCGTCTCCTGCAGCCTCAGATGGCTGCCCACTGGGGATGCTGCTGATGTCCGATGTAGTGGCACCGGCTGAGCATGTGGCGGTGCATATGGCGGTGCAGGTGGCGGTGCCTGCGGCTGTGTCTGCGGCAGAGATGCTGCTGGTGCTGCCCGTGATGCAGGTGCTGGTAGTAGAGGAGGGAGACACCAGGCCGTTTCCAGCAGCCTCGGACGGCTGCCCACTGGGGATGATGCTGCTGACTGTCATTGTGGCAGCGGCGATGCAGGGGGCGGTGCAGATGGCAGTGCAGGTGGAGGTGCCTGTGGCGGTGCAGGTGGCGGTGCTTGCGGCGGTGCTTACCGCGGTACAGGTTGCTGGCCTATCAGGACAAATGGTGGTCACCAGTCCCTCACCCTGAGGCTCCGAGCCCTGAAGTGCCTTGCCCTTGGCTTTTTCCCCTTCCCCACCTGGGTAGGCGCTGCTGGGACCCTGGCACTGTCCTCTTATTTTTTGGATGAGGCCTTGCTGGGTGGGTCGTGCGTCTTGTCCCTGCTGCATGCTGGCCCCTTCTTAACCTTGGCAGGGGGCAGTATCGGTTGGTCTTTTACATTGGTAGATGGCCCACTGCCAGCCCTGACGGGTGCCCTCTTCGATCCTCTCTGACTTGCAGGGACCACAGCGGACGTAGAGTTGGTGGTTGAGGTGCTGGCCTGGGATCATGACATCCTGGCCCTAGGGGAAGGACGGGGGAGGCGTAGGGAAGAGGTCAATGTTAGCCAGGAAAAGTTTTTTAGATACACTGGGACAGGAAGATGGAGGGGGTGTGAGAGTGGAAGAAGGGGTAGTGGTTGTAGGAGGTGTACGTCTGCTGAGTTTGGGTGAAGGTGCATGGGCTGGAGGCTGTTGTTAGGTAGATGGCTGTTGAGTGGGTGTGTGTCTGCATTTGTGTACTTTGGGAGGAGGGCTCACAGACACACTGGGAGAGGACACATGGGACGTGTGCATGGTTGTGGGGTTGGTGATTGCTCCTGAGGGGAGTGTTGTGATGGGCGTGCTGGTGATGGAGGTAGTGGGTGAAGATGTAGTGCACGCAGGTGTGAGTGGAGATGCTACAGGGAGGGAGGTGGACGAAGAGGAGGAGGGGGACACAGTGGAGGAAGTGGATGTTGGTATGTTTGCATGGGTAAGGTGCTTGTGTGAGTGCCTGTGTGATGATATGTGGTGCTTATGTTTTCCTGATCAACCTTTGTGTGTTGATGTGTGTGCATGCTGGTCTGAAGGTGTGCTTGGGATAGGGTGAGGGAGAGGGGATTGGATCAGGGTAGTGGAAGTTGGAGGGGGGAGGCTGGACACAGGGGCAATGGCTGCCCTCAGTGCTGAGGCCAGAGCCTGAAATGCTCTCTGTTGGGCCGCCATGCCAGAATGAATGCCCTCAAGGTATGCATTTGTCTGAGGTGCCTGGGGCGAAGGAGATGTCCACCCTCCTGGGTGAGCGGGCTCGGGAAACACGCTGAGGGGCTGCTGGGAGGGCAGTACTGGTAGGGGGGGTGGCAGCTGTCCCTGTTGTTGGGGTGGGCACAGAGGTGTCCGCCACAGCCAGGGAGCTTCTATCAGAGGAGGAATCGCTGTCACTGGTATCCCCTCCTGTCCCCGTCGTTGAACTCCCCTCGCCCTCCGTCCCACTGGTGCCTTCACCCACAGTGGATTCGCCCTGATGGGCCATGTGGGATGCAGCTCCCTCCGTCGCCGGTGTCTCTGCTCCTCCGCCAGATGATGCTAATACACACAAGGACAGGGTGACAAAACAAAAAGGGGGGAAGAGAGCGAGAGGATACACTTGGTCAGTGCCAGCAACACCACTACCGTTGGCGTACACAACACACACTGAGCTGCCCTATGCACTAGGCCATGCCCAACCAGTCACTAAGGTAGTCACCAGCCCATGGGGTAGAATGCCTAATGCCAGCATCTGCACACCTGACACTCACAGGACCCTGCCCAGTAGTAGTTGGCCACTTGTACCATTGGGTAGGAGTGCTTCAGAGCCTGCACACAAGGAACCTCCCCTGCCATGATTACCCTGGCCTAGGGGCATCCACAGCCCACATCCCCCACCCAGCTAGTTCCTAAAGCGCGCAAAGTCAGCTTTCTGAATCTGTACTCACCCCCTCGTGGCTGCTGTGATGCCCTCAAGCGCCCATCCAACTCCAGATAGGCCACCACCAGGATGCGGAACATCAGGGGGGTCATGGTGCGACGGGAACCCCTTCTACATTGGGAGTCCAGCCCCAGCTGGGCCTCCGCCGTCTTCTTGGTCCAGTGGCGCAGGTCCTCCCATCTCTTGCGGCAGTGGGTACTCCGCCTGTGATAGACCCCCAGGGTCCGCACCTCCCTGACGATGGCACGCCAAATACCCTTTTTCTGGTGGGCTCTGACCTAGAGGGAAAAGACAGGGGTAAATGCAATTACTCACCCATCCGGACCGGCATACTCATTGCCCCCCAGTTCCCACCCATGCCCTCACGCACATACACTGACCACCTCTCATGCAGCACTCAGGCCAGGACGCCTCAGCACCTCCCAACATGTGGCTTACATACACACCACTCAAAACATGCATTGGCCACACATCATGCTCTCAGTGAACTCACTTGTTTGTCTGGAGGACCGTAGAGTGACGTGTACTGAGGTAGGACCCCATCTACCAGTTTCTCCAACTCCTCCGCAGTGAAGGCAGGGGCCCTTATCCCAGACACTGTAGCCATTGTCGCTTCCAGACTCGGGTCACAGCAGCACTTGCAGTGTAGGTCCTCTCCTGTTGAAGGTCAGGTAGCAAGTGAGGGAATAGCTAGAAAATGGCGGTGACGTCCTCGGCAGTGCGTACCATCACCGCCGGTGTACTTCGCCATTGGCTCCTGGGACCCATAGGGCCCAATGATAACCAATGCAAAGTTGCGCGGCGGACATCTTCCGCCTACCGCAACGCAGCAGAATGCCAGCGCACTTACCTAATTTCCCCTTGTCCGTCCTCACAGGTCAGGCAGGTGCCATTTCAGGGGGGCACATGGCATGGCACCTAGCTGCGTCACAGCACATATTGGCACATCTATTGACTCTCAACTTCACACACTACTTCTGTGACATACATTCAAAAACAGTTGTGCCATCTATGTGGAAATGTGACCTTCTGCTCACCATTCTCCTCCATAGGCTACCATGGTGCCATTAATGGTACACATGTGGCATTTCCCCCCCGCAGGAATGAATAGGTCTAGAAAAAGCTATCATTCGATGAATGTGCAAATGGTGTGTTTGGCAGACCAGTACATCTCCCATGTGAATGCCGTATATCCTGGCTCAGTGCATGATAACTATGTCTTGAGGAATAGCAGCATCACTTATGTGATGGGGCAACTCCAGAGGCACTGGGTGTGGCTATTAGGTGAGGCCAAGATCCCCACACAGTATACGTTGGGGTCTGAGTATGGGGTTGTCCCTAAGGGTTAGTCTGTGTCTAATATTTGATATTTACAGGTGACTCTGGTTACCCCAACCTCTCATGGCTACTGACAAGGGCAGAGAAACATTACAATGAGGCACATGGGTGTACAAGGAGGATTATTAAGAGGACCTTCGCCCTCCTGAAGGCCAGGTTCCAGTGCCTCCATCTGACAGGTGGATCCCTGTACTACTCACCCAAGAAGGTGTGCCAGATCATCGTGGCATGTTGCATGTTGCACAACCTGGCCTTGAGACGCCAGGTGCCTTTTCTGCTGGAGGATGAGCCTGGAGATGGTCTTGTGGCAGCGGTGGAGCCTGTGGACAGTGAGGAAGAGGAGGCAGATGAAGAAGATGTGGACAACAGAACAAACATTATACAGCAGTACTTCCAGTAACACACAGGTAAGAGACTAACTCAACTTCATATTTCAGTATACTTTTGGACATTGTACATTGCAGCCTCTTACCCTCTGTCTATGGACACTGACTTTCCCTTTGGATTCCCTTTTTTCAGATCTGTGTACCCCATTCTGGCTCCTGCTATATGTACTGCTGCACACCAACTGTCATCCTGTGGTATAATTCACTGAACATAGACGTTGCAATGCTTTGAGAATATTGTAAGAATACATCTTTCCAATCATTACACTGACTCTAGTATGGTTTATGTTTCAAGGGTGTTTATTTTTTGTGCTAAATAGTATTGGGGTAAGTGCAAGGGGCTGGGGTGATGGTGGATGAAGGTCCAGGGTAGAGTCCAGTCTCTTGGTATCACAGGTGCATTGTCCAAGAGGGCATAGGCAGGTGAGCAATGGCAGTTCAAGGTGGACAGGGTGACAGTGGGGGACAGAAGGGTGACACTCAGGAGAGTCTTATTTCCTGGCGGGGGTCTTGGCAATGTTCTCTGTCTTCTGCCTGGATCACGGGGACCATTTGTGGGGTGGTTCGCCTTCTGCACGGGGTGGGGTGCTGGTGGCCTGTTGGTCCTGTGGCGGGGCCTCCTGTCCACTAGCGACGGCGGAGGTAGAAGGCTGTTCCTCGGTTTGGCTAGTGTCAGGGGCCCTTTGTTGTGCCACAGCCTACCTCATGGTCTTGCCCATGTCAGCCAGAACCCCTGTAATGGTGATCAGGATGGTGTAGATTTTTGTGTGTTTATAGTGGTATGGATGTGAGGGTGTGGTTTGTGTATGTGTGTCAGGTGTGTGCATTTTGAATTGTCCCATGTGGTGTGGTTTTGTAAGTGTGTGTGTATTTTGAGGGCGGCGGTGTGTACCGCCAATGGTTTACCGCGATTGAAAGACCGCCGCGTTGATTCATGGGTCGTGATACTGTGGGTGTATTCCTGTTGGCGTGGCGGTGTTGGTTTTGGTACCGCCAGTTTATCACTGACCTTTGGTGTGGCGGACTTGTGTGGGTGTCTGTATTGTGGCGGTATTCTCTGTGTGGGTCATAATACCTGTGGTGTATTACCGCAGCGGTCACGGTATCTTGCCAGCCGTCACCACAGCAGTAAGCGGCATTTACTGCCAGGGTTGTAATGAGGGCCATAGTGATTGTGACAGGTAAGTGATAATGGATACCAGAAGGCGCAATAGAATCTTGTATGCAGTCTTTTATTATTTTATTTTTCACAATTTATTTTCTCTGTACTTTGTTTGATTTTGTCTCTGTTTCTCAGGTCTTGTCTCGTTTTTATATGGTCTTCGTTTTTTTTCTTCAGGTGTTTCCTAACTGGGTCTTCTTATCCATTCAGGTAGACATCTGGACATTCCGCAAATGAAGATACCGAAGAGGGAGAAAGAAGAAGCCATTTAGAAGGTACTTTGCTTGATCACTGATACCCCTGTTCCCCAGTCTTCTTTCTTTTCCTCTTCTATCTTTTTTATTTTCCCTGTTTCCCCTTTTTACGTGGCCGGTGCAGTTAGTGCAGTTTTACTTTCTTCTCACCTAAGTCAGATTTTCCTTCTTTCTTTACCTCAGACCTCAATACTGTCTTTTTGTTTTTGTTTTATAACTGGTTTTGTTTCTTTAGTTAGTAAAGTGCCACCCCTTCTCACCACGTGCCTTCCTTGGTTTTACTGATAGTGTGCCTTTTACTGTGTTCTTCCACCTCGCCCCCCCCTTTTTTATTCATCAAGTGCTTTCATGCTCTGTAAGTGGTTTTATTCATACTATCTCCCCATCCCCAGTACACACCCCGTACCTGGCCAAGGCTTCCTAGAATGTGGCTGGCTCCAGCGCATCCTCTCCCTCCTCCTCCGTTTCCGGAGTTCACAGTAACTCCGTCTCCTGGCTGCGATTCCCTTCTGGACTGCCGCGTCTCACTGTCTCCATGTCTGCATGTCGCAATTCTCCCTCTGGAACCAGCGGCTCACCGTCTCCTGGCCACACTTCGTCTTCTTGTTCCCGCGTTTCTCCGTCTCCTGGTGCTTTCGTCTCTCCTTTGCTTCTCTCCGCTCGCTTCCCGTTACGCTGTTCCTCCCTTTTTCTGACGCGATCTGCGTCTTCCCGGCATTGGGCGTTTTGACAGTGCCCCACCCCTTCCTGCCCAGACTCCACAAGCCGCGAAGTGCCCCCGGGGTACTTCCCTCTCAGCCCGACACGCGCGTCCTACCACAGTGATATAAAAGTGTAGGAAAAATAGTAAGAAGTAAGCAAAACTATTTCACCTACCTTTTTAGAGAGAAGAATAATTTTAAGAAAAACTATTTCTTTAGAGTTAAAGTGAGACTGCTAGGTATAATTGTATATAGCTCTAAGTATTAGAGTACACTTTCTTGTGAAAAGCACCAGTGACAAAGTTATAAGGCAATTGCAAGTACTTATCCCACAGCTGCACCACCAATGTAGGAGGCTGGCCTGGTTTGTAGTGGGTACCTAAGGCACTTACACCTTATACCAGGTACAATCGTCTCTTATTAGTGAAATGTATGCAGTGTCTAGCAGCTTAGGCTGTCTAAAGGTAGCTGTAGCAGACCAGCCAAGGCTGAACTAGGAGACCTACAAAGCTCTTGCAGTACCACTATAGTCACACAGTACGTATACTCAAGAAAGACAATACTCAATGTTACCAAAAATATAGGTACTTTATTTTAGTGACACAAGGCCAAAAATATCTTAGAGGCTATACATCAAATCAAATCATTAACATTTATAAAGCGCGCTACTCACCCGTGTGGGTCTCAAGGCGCTAGGGGGGAAAGGGGGGGTTATCGCTGCTCGAACAGCCAAGTCTTTAGGAGTCTCCGGAAAGCGGAGTGGTCCTGGGTGGTCCTGAGGCTGGTGGGGAGGGAGTTCCAGGTCTTGGCCGCCAGGAAGGAGAAAGATCTCCCACCCGCCGTGGAGCGGCGGGTGCGAGGGACGGCAGCAAGTGCGAGGCCAGCGGAGCGGAGGGGGTGGGTGGGGACGTAGAAGCTGAGGCGTCTGTTGAGGTATTCCGGTCCCTTGTTGTGGAGGGCTTTGTGTGCGTGGGTGAGAAGACGGAAGGTGATCCTTTTGCTGACTGGGAGCCAATGCAGGTGTCTCAGGTGTGCGGAGATGTGGCTGTTGCGGGGTACGTCGAGGATGAGGCGGGCCGAGGCGTTTTGGATGCGTTGCAGGCGGTTTTGGAGTTTGGCGGTGGTCCCGGCGTAGAGGGTGTTGCCGTAGTCCAGGCGACTCGTGACAAGGGCGTGGGTCACGGTTTTTCTGGTGTCGGCGGGGATCCAGCGGAAGATCTTGCGGAGCATGCGGAGAGTGAGGAAGCAGGCGGAGGACACGGCGTTGACTTGCTTGGTCATGGTGAGAAGAGGGTCCAAGATGAAGCCGAGGTTGCGGGCGTGGTCTGCGGGGGTCGGTGCGGTGCCGAGGGCCGTGGGCCACCAGGAGTCGTCCCAGGCGGACGGGGTGTTGCCGAGGATGAGGACTTCCGTTTTTTCAGAGTTCAGCTTTAGGCGGCTGAGCCTCATCCAATCTGCGACGTCCTTCATACCCTCTTGTAGGTTGGTCTTGGCGCTGGCGGGGTCCTTGGTGAGGGAGAGTACAAGTTGGGTGTCGTCGGCGTAGGAGGTGATGATGATGTCGTGCTTGCGTACGATGTCGGCGAGGGGGCTCATGTAGACATTGAAGAGTGTCGGGCTGAGCGATGAGCCTTGAGGTACGCCGCAGATGATCTTGGTGGGTTCTGAGCGAAACGGAGGGAGGTAAACTCTTTGGGAGCGGTTAGCGAGGAAGGAGGCGATCCAGTCCAGGGCCTGGCCTTGGATCCCGGTGGAGCGTAGGCGGGTGATTAGGGTGCGGTGACAGACGGTGTCAAAGGCAGCCGAGAGGTCGAGGAGAATGAGGGCGACTGTTTCACCGTTGTCCATCAGGGTTCTGATGTCATCTGTGACTGAGATGAGGGCGGTTTCCGTGCTGTGGTTGGTTCGGAATCCGGTTTGTGAAGGGTCGAGCAGGTTGTTGTCTTCCAGGAAGGTGGTCAGCTGTTTGTTGACGGTCTTTTCTATTACCTTGGCTGGGAAAGGTAGAAGAGAGATGGGGCGGAAGTTTTTCAGGTCGCTTGGGTCAGCCGTAGGTTTCTTTAGTAGGGCGTTGACTTCAGCGTGCTTCCAGCATTCGGGGAAGGTAGCAGAAGAAAAAGAAGAGTTGATGACGGTCTGGAGGTGCGGGGCGATGATGTCGTCGGCTTTGTTAAAGATGAAGTGCGGGCAGGGGTCCGAAGGGGCGCCGGAGTGGATAGAGTTCATGATGGATTTGGTTTCTTCCGTGTTGATGTGGGTCCAGTTGTTGAGGGTGATGTCCGGGGAAGCGGGTTCAGTGGTGTATGGTTGGGTCTGGTGTCCGAAGCTGTCGTGGAGGTCGCTGATCTTGCGATGGAAGAAAGTGGCGAGGGATTCGCACAAATCCTGTGAGGGCGTGACGGCGTTGGCGCTGGCGCTGGGGTTGGAGAACTCTTTGACGATGCTGAAGAGTTCTCTGCTGTTGTGGCTGTTTTTGTCTAGTCTGTCGGTGAAAAAGTTCCTTTTGGCAGTGCGGATCAGGTGGTGGTGTTCGCGTGTAGCGTTCTTGAGGGCGGTCATGTTGTCAGCGGTGTGGTCCTTGCGCCAGGCCTTCTCAAGGGCACGACAAGTTTTCTTTGATTCTTTGAGGGTGTCAGAGAACCAGAGAGGTTTTTTGGTGTTGGTCTGTCGATGCGTGCGTTTGAGGGGAGCAAGGTTGTCAGCGCAGTTGGAGATCCAGTTTGTGAGGTTGAGATCTGCGTCGTTGGGGTCGGTGGTGAGGGTGGGTTGGTTGGCGGCGAGAGCGGAGAAGAGTTGCTCTTCAGGGATCTTGTTCCACTGTCGACGAGGGATGGGTTGAGTGCGGAGGTGGGAGGTCTCGCGTCGGAATGTGAAGTGGACGCAGCTGTGGTCGGTCCAGTGTAGGGCAGAGGTGTGGCTGAAGAAGACGTGTTTGCTGGCGGAGAAGATAGGGTCGAGCGTGTGTCCGGCGATGTGGGTGGCGGTGTTCACCAGTTGTTTGAGGCCGAGGTTGGCGAGGTTGTCGAGCAGGGTGGTGGTGTTGGGGTCGTTGTTTTGTTCCAGATGGAAGTTGAGGTCGCCTAGGAGGATGTAGTCCGGTGAGGCGAGGGCGTGCGGGGAGATGAAGTCGGCGATGGCGTCGCTGAAAGAGGCGCGAGGTCCGGGAGGACGGTAGACGAGGGATCCTCTGAGGGTGGTCCTTGGGTCGGTGCGAATCTGAAAATGCAGGTGTTCAGCGGCGAGGGGGGGGTCTTCGGTGGAGGTGGTGACGCTGATGGAGTCTTTGAAGATGATGGCGACACCTCCTCCTACTTGGTTGGTGCGGTCTTTTCTGGAGATCTTGTAGCCTTCGGGGATGGCGGTAGCGATGTCTGGAGCAGAGGAGGCGTTCATCCATGTCTCCGTGATGAAGGCGACGTCCGGGGCTGTGGAGTCCAGGAGGTCCCAAAGTTCAACGGCGTGCTTGTGGACGGAACGAGCGTTGACCAGGATGCACTTGAGGTGGTTGATGGCGCGTGGGCTTGTGGTCGTGGTAGTTGCGTGGTGGAAGATGCGTTTGCAGGAGTTGCAGGCGAAGGGTCCATGGGTGCGTTTGGGGTGAGCTAGGAAGCAGGTTTTGGAGCGCCCTGGGTTGAGGGCGTGGAGGGTGGTGGGGTCGTAGCGGATCAGCGGGGCTTGGGGGAGCTGGGGACCAGGGGTCGTGGCGCTGGGCGCGGGCCAGGCGCGGACGGGCGCAGACGGGCTTGCCTCTGGCGCGCCTCTGGCGCGCCAGCGGCGTGCCCACTGCGCAGTCGCGCAGCGGCCGCCATAAGAGGTAGGAGGGGGGGGGAGGGGTCAGCTGGGGGCGAATGGGAGCTGGGGGGCGGGGGCGTGCAGGAGGTCGCGGTGGGAAAGCGCGAGGGAGGGGGGGGACAGGTAGAGTGAGAGGAGCTGGGGGAGGGGGTTTAGGGTGGAGGAGGGTGAGTGTTAGGAGGTTTGGAGATTAGGGCGAGAGATAGGAGTAGGGTTGTGAAGATAGGGGAGGGGGGGTTGTAGAGGTGGGTGAGGGAGAGAGGTAGAGTGAGAGGATAGGGAGATAGGTAGTAGAGGGGGTGGCGGGAGGGGGGGAGAGATAGAGAAATAGATAGAGAAAATAGATAGAGAAGTCGATAGATAGGGAAATAGATAGATAGACAGATAGGTAGGTAGGAGGAGGTGGAGAGTGGGGGAGTTAGATAGTGAGATAGGGAGCTAGAGAGATAGGAAGATAGGAGGAGTGAGGGAGGTAGATAGCGAACGGGTTAGCTAGGGGTGAGAGAGGGGGAGGCGAGTGAGGGAGGGGGATGAGGAAGGAGCAGGAGGGCAGGCTCGGGGGAAGAAGACGGAGGAGGTAGAAGAGCCGAAGACAGGAGAACAGAAGACAGAAGAACAGAAGACCGGAAGAGCAGAAGACAGAAGAACAGAAGCACAGAAGATCGGAAGAGCAGAAGAACAGAGAAGAACACAGAAGAACACAGAAGAACACAGAAGAACCGAGAAGAAGAACACAGAAGCACCGAGAAGAACAGAGAAGAAGAACACAGAAGACCGGAAGAACACAGAAGAACAGAAGGGAAGAACAGAAGAACAGAAGAGAAGAACAGAAGAACACAGAAGAAGATTGCAGAGGGGGAGCGAGGAGGAAGAGACAGAGAGGAGGAAAAGAAGCAGGAGCAGGAGAGAAGGTGAGTGGCGCGGGGCAGGGCGAGGGGCTGGGAGGAGGGGGGTACTTACAGTTAGGTGGGTCTCAGGAACACAGGAACTCGGGAACTTGGAGGAGCTGAAGCGGCAGGGGGAGCGACCTACCCTTGGGTCAAGGGTCGCTACCACTGTCACGCAGCGGCCGCCATAAGAGGTAGGAGGGGGGGGAGGGGTCAGCTGGGGGCGAATGGGAGCTGGGGGGTGGGGGCGTGCAGGAGGTCGCGGCGGGAAAGCGCGAGGGAGGGGGGGACAGGTAGAGTGAGAGGAGCTGGGGGAGGGGGTTTAGGGTGGAGGAGGGTGAGTGTTAGGAGGTTTGGAGATTAGGGAGAGAGATAGGAGTAGGGTTGTGAAGATAGGGGAGGGGGGGTTGTAGAGGTGGGTGAGGGAGAGAGGTAGAGTGAGAGGATAGGGAGATAGGTAGTAGAGGGGGTGGCGGGAGGGGGTGAGAGATAGAGAAATAGATAGAGAAAATAGATAGAGAAGTCGATAGATAGGGAAATAGATAGATAGACAGATAGGTAGGTAGGAGGAGGTGGAGAGTGGGGGAGTTAGATAGTGAGATAGGGAGCTAGAGAGATAGGAAGATAGGAGGAGTGAGGGAGGTAGATAGCGAACGGGTTAGCTAGGGGTGAGAGAGGGGGAGGCGAGTGAGGGAGGGGGATGAGGAAGGAGCAGGAGGGCAGGCTCGGGGGAAGAAGACGGAGGAGGTAGAAGAGCCGAAGACAGGAGAACAGAAGACAGAAGAACAGAAGACAGAAGAACAGAAGACCGGAAGAGCAGAAGACAGAAGAACAGAAGAACAGAAGACAGAAGATCGGAAGAGCAGAAGAACAGAGAAGAACAGAGAAGAACAGAGAAGAACACAGAAGAACACAGAAGAACACAGAAGAACCGAGAAGAAGAACACAGAAGCACCGAGAAGAACAGAGAAGAAGAACACAGAAGACCGGAAGAACACAGAAGAACAGAAGGGAAGAACAGAAGAACAGAAGAGAAGAACAGAAGAACACAGAAGAAGATTGCAGAGGGGGAGCGAGGAGGAAGAGACAGAGAGGAGGAAAAGAAGCAGGAGCAGGAGAGAAGGTGAGTGGCGCGGGGCAGGGCGAGGGGCTGGGAGGAGGGGGGTACTTACAGTTAGGTGGGTCTCAGGAACACAGGAACTCGGGAACTTGGAGGAGCTGCAGCGGCAGGGGGAGCGACCTACCCTTTGGAGGTAAGTATTATACACAATATATACACTAGTAACCAAAATCAGGTAAGTAAACAGTCATAAAATAGTACAAACAGTGAAAAGCACAATAGGTTTCAATGGGCCTAGGGGACACACAAACCATATACTAAAATAGTGGAATGTGAATGTCAGTTTCCCCTCTAGGCAAGTGTAGTGTGTAGAGGGGCACTGGGAGTGTAAAAACCACCAAAGGTAGGTATACTACCCCACCCCAGAGCCCAGCAAAACAGGAGTAAAGTACAGCAAGTTTCCTCAGAACACACAAGGAATTGTGGTAAAGGATTATGCAAAAAACAAGCAAGACTGCAAGACACCAGCGATGGATTCCTAGACCTGAAGACCTGTGGAGAGAGGAGACCAAGTCCAAGAACAGATGAAGAGTCCAGGAAGAACAGGAGCTCCTGCTAACCTGGATGAAGGTGCAAAAGTGGATTCTCCTGTTGGAAGAAGAAGTCAGAAATGCACCAAAGAACACAGCTTCAGATTTCTGTTTGGTGCATGAGATGTCCCATGTCGAGTCGTTGGATGCAGGCTGGTTTTCGTCATTGGATTCCGCCAACAAGCCTTGGCTCACGCAAATGTCACGGTTGGCAGGAAAAGGCGCTAGCAGGCCCCAGGAGGGACCTGGGGGTCTCAACTCAAACTGAGGAGACAGAGTGGGCTCTCAGCGCTTTAGAGAGTCCTCAGAAGACCATACAGCACCCACAGGTGTCCCAGGACACCGGGACAAAGGAGTTGCAAAATGTGGTGATCGCAGCACTACACAAAGGCATCCCACACTGCCGGAGAACAATTCAGGGAGCTGAGCGTCACAGGATAGAGTGCTGGGGACCTGGGCAACGCTGTGCCTGCTGGATTTCTGGAAGAAGCACAGAGAGGCCCTAGGAGCTGCAGAACACGTGGTGCACAGGGGTACTGTCTGGCTCAGGGAGGCAAGCCCTTACCGCCACCAAATTTGGACAGCTGGACCTTTGGACAGTCAGGATCACTTTGGTCCACCACTTGTGTTCCAGGGATCACGCTCGTCGACAGGAGAGGAGTCCCAGAGTACCGGTTGTTGTTGCAGAGAGGTGCCTGCTGATGCAGGGAAGTGACTCAGTCACTCCATGGCAGTCCTCAGAGCGTGCACAACCTGGAAACTGTTGCAGTTGCTGGCAGGACCTGAAGTTGGAGAGTTGCAGAGCCTTCTTGGATACTTTGTTGCAGTTACAGTGTTCCTGGAGCAGTCTGCGGTTGATCTGACGGTCAGAAGCTGAAGTAGAGGATGCAGAGGAGTCCTGGTGGAGTCTTGCAAACCGAATCTGAGGAAACACCCAGAGGAGAGGCCCTAAATAGCCCTGAGAGGTGGATTGGTCACCTAACCAGGTAAGCACCTATCAGGAGGGGTCTCTGACATCACCTTCAGGCACTGGCCCTCAGATGCTCACAGAGTTCCCTCTCCATCCTGAAAACACGATGGCAGAACCCAGGGACACTCTGGAGGAGCTTTGGGCACCACCCCTGGGGTGGTGATTGACAGGGTAGTGGTCACTCCCCTTTCCTTTGTCCAGTTCCGTGCCAGAGCAGGGACTGGGGGTCCATGAACCGGTGTAGACTTGATTATGCAAGGCGAGCACAGTTTGTGCCCTTCAAAGCATTTCCAGAGGCACTGGGAGGATACCCCTCCCACGTCTGTAACACCTATTTCTAATGGGAGAGGGTGTAACACCCCTCTCCTAAAGGAAATGCATTGTTCTGCCTTCCTGGGATTGAGCTGCACAATCCCCAGGAGGGCAGAAACCTGTCTGTGAGGTGGCAGCAGCTGGGGCTGCAGTGGAAACCTCAGAGAGCTGGTTTGGCAGTACTGGGGGTCCATGGTGGAGCTCCCAGGGTGCATGGAATTGTCCCCCCAATACCAGAATTGGATTGGGGATACAATTTCTCAATCTTAGACACCTCACATGGCCATATTCGGAGTTACCATTGTGAAGATACATGTATGTACTGGGATTTACGTAGTGCACGCTTATAATGTCCCCGCACACACGAAGTCTGGGAAATTGGTTAAGGACAATGTGGGGACATCTTTGCTACTGCAAGGGTGCCCTCACACACAGTAACTTTGCACCTAGCCTTCAGTAACTGAAGGTTAGACATATAGGTGACTTCTAAGTGACCTGGCGGAGTGAAAAGGGATGCGAAACGGTGTTTGCACTATTTCACTCAGGCTACAGTGGCAGTCCTGAAAGAGTATTTGCATGAGCTCCTTATTGGTGGCAAAAGAAATGTTGCAGCCCATAAGGATCTCCTGGAACCCCAATGCCCTCGGTACCTAGGTACCATATACTAGGGACTTATAAGGGTGGTCCAGTGTGCCAATATGGATTGGAATATGGAGTCACTAGACTATAGTGACACATTTAGAAAACAGAGAGAGCATAAGCACTGGAGTTCTGGTTAGCAGGACTCCAGTGACACAGTCAAGCATACTGACAACACAGTAAAGCATACTGACATATAGGCCACAAACTATGAGCACTGGAGTCTTGACTAGCAGGATCCCAGTGAGTCAGTAAAAAACACTGACAAACTGACAAACAGGCCAGAAATGGGGGTAACCATGCTAGAAAGAGGCTACTTTCTCACACAGCCACATTGGAAAGGGCCATATCAGATTGTTCCAGTAACTACAACAGCTGTGAAGTGTGCTAGTCTGCCAAACTGGGTTCATATAAGCTATACATGCAAAGCTCCAAGTCCTCTTGAAGATACAGTGCCGGTTCCTCTAGGGTTGGAATCAGTAAGTGAAGGGGTTCAGGTTAGCTAAACTGTGAGGACTGGACAAGTGGCTGTTGCAGAGCCTGCACACACTGGTGAGAGTTTGAGCACATCAAAGACTGCTTGAGGTGCAGGAGAGTCAAGTCAGAGACAGTGGACTCCTGCTATCTCAGCCAACGGTGCAACACCAGTTGTGCCTAAAACGCAAACTGTGAGAGGAGACCAGAGGCCCTCAAAAAGACCCTGTTGCAGATGTGCTTCCAACAATTGCTTAAGTAGCTGAAGAGTCTGCTCAAAGTGAATGTGAAAACAGTACAGCAAGAAGATCAAAGAGAAAAAAGGTGTCAAACACCAGGTATTCTGCACCTAAATGGATTAACTTTGCTGTAAATGAATGGGAGAAGGAGAATATTACCTTTTAATTTGACCGTGCTGATTCAGCCGAATATTCTGGAACTTGAAATTGCATTAGAGTTGAATTTTGAAATAACCTTGCCAATTGATGAACAGAGACACTATTTGCGGAACGTGCTAATCTTTGATTACCATACTGTAATTTATCAAGGACGTTTCCTTTTGAACTTTGAGAACTTGTTAGTAGAAACTTTATCAACTTTCTAGAAGATCAAGAACTGTTGTAAATAAGTGCAAAAAGACTTTGAAGCATTTTTGATTTTGTCTTTGTCTTGCTCACCTTAAGAAGAAAAAAAAAAATTTAAAAAGCTAAATTTTTTATTTTATCTTTTTTTAATTTTTTAATTTGATATGTTGGTCTGATTCTAAACAAGTCATGAATCCGGATAAGGGTAAACAGAGTAAATATAAATATGTGTGTATTGGATTAGCAATACTATGTGTGATTGTGAGCATATTGGTGACTCCTGGATTGAGTGTGTCAGTGAAGGACAATTTAGAGAGCACAGTTATGCCAGTGCATGGGGAGACATATACAAAACAAGATCAATTGTACGAGGATGATAGATTGCTTCATTTGGTCAGCTCAAAGGGAGACTTGTCTTCTAATGTATACTACAGATTATTGTACGAAGAAATTGAAACCACTGATGTGCATGATTGTTATGTGTATACACAGATTCCTTCATCTGTACAGGAAGGAATTACATACCATAATCTGTCTTTGACTTGTGGTATTAGTTGCAGTTGGCTATTAACACATCTATATAATCAAGAATATACTCAGTATTTATATTCCAATATGGATCTTGTTTTTCCCTTTGTGCCTATTAACCAATATTAGAGTAGCATTGCTAAAGCTAACAATATTGACATTGTAGGAGGTTTCTTTAAACCGAGCCTAACCTTTGGCACTGCTTATGCACATAAGAATTTAACCTCCATTCTAACTCAAGTAGAGAAAGATTTTATTAATCAAGTCGATGACAGGAGAAAGGCAATGAAAACCAAAATAGAAAAAGGAGTAGTTTTACAGGACTGGCAGAAAGATGCTACACATCTTGTAGGTGGTGATACACAAGCACGTTTAGCTTTAGATTGGCAACGTGTAGGGAAGCTATTTATGTATAGGCCGCAATCAAAGACTAACAATGAGTTTGTCAATCAGATTTCAGTCACTACTTGAGGACAAAGCAGCCTTCTCACGGAGGTCGCACGCATGGATGACTCTGTATACCTATACGTCTCTGGCACCTAAGTCACATCTAGGCCAGGGTTTCTAGAGACGAACAAAGGAGCAATTCTTGAAGTATCTTCTTGGTCTCTTACCACTTGCTTTAAATGCAGCCCCCCTGGCTGAGGGTTGTAACCAACTTTACCTGCCGCCTATGTGGTGAGGACACAGAAGATCCTTTACATGTCCTCTGCTCATGCGACCGCCTTGCACCAGATCGAAAAGCCTTACTAAAGAACAAAGTCAATGGAAGAGGCATGCGGACAAGGAGGCAAGAGGTGCTGGTGTGTTTTGCACCGGGGGATCTACAGCTGAATTGTGACTTAGTAAAAATTTCTATCACTGGTGACACAAAAGCAGCATTTAATAAATCAGTACCACCCTCCCTCAGACTCACAAGAGGACAGTTCATAGCCTAACCCTGGATATTGGTTTCTAACGGTATCAAGAGACGCTCTATCCACAATGGAGAGAGCAAGATTTTAAGTACTAATTGACTCATTATGTTTTAAAATGTGTTCTACATGCTTACGACGGAGCGCATATCCAAGAAACTGGAGAACGCGCAAATCTATTAGACGATTAATGATGATTTAGTAATATCACAAATGTATCTTAAAGTTTTTTTCACTTGGTGATGGTTTTAAGTAACTAAACAATAAGCCCTTACCTACCTACCTAAATCCAGGGGATACAAATCAATTCCTTGATGGCCTTCCCTGCTTGGGGTGATAGAGCATGTACCCTAGCCCGCAACAGTAGGGGCACGTTACAGTCTCTGCCTTCCTGAACCCAGTTCGATTCCTCTGTCCATAATCTCATGGCCCACTAAGCTACCCCATGGAGAATCCTTATCCTCACCTGCAGACCCCATCTGTGCAGCACCTAACCTCACTTGGCTCACAGATGTATCACAGAAGGCAGACAGTACCACCATGGCCAATATAGGAGTGTGGCCCATTCCACCCTCGGGGTGTAACACCTGTCACAAACACAAGGGCAATTCTGTCCACAAGGACAGCAACCCACAGGGGCCCCTGACAGCTGTCAGTGATGAGAGCCAGGCCTTAGCCCTTCCAGGATCTCTAACCTCTGTGGTTTCTCAGAGTGGGGGCAGTAGCATCAAGTGACCGCCACCTTTCATTCACTCTCCCTCCCAACAGTTCAGGGGTGGTATCCTGAGACTGGTATTCCATCCTAGGGCCTGTACCCTTTGGCTGGACAGGAGCCAGGGGTGAGTTCTTCCTTCCCCCCCCCCCCACTTCCCAGGACTCTGTACCCTCCTTTTGGAAGCACACCCCCAGAATCCAGAACTGTCAGGACGCTTGTGACAGCCATCCTGCACAATTCTCCCTTCAGTTCAGGGATGGCACCCTGACACTGGTGCCCCAGCCCAGGGCCTGCACCCTTAGGCCAGACAGGAGTTAGGGTTGAGGCTTCCCTCCCCCTGCTCCTCCCTCTGGGGCTCTGCAACCTCCCACCTGGAGTTGTACCCCCAGAAGGCAACACTGTAGAGACACTGTAAGCAGCTGTCCCTCCCTCCAGGTTAGGTAGACACCCTGATCCTGGCCCTGGTCTGTACCCAGAGGCTGGACCTGTGCCTGGCAAGCTAGGGGGAGTAACCCTACCCCCCAAGGGAAACACATCCCTCATGTGTTGGGTTAGAGTGGCACAGGGCGATAGCCCCCTTTCCATCTGACAGTGTATGAAGGCCCCCTTGGCCAGAGGTGGCCTCACCAGGGTCAGCGTTAGTGTGCTCTGACATCAAAGCTGGCAACCCCTGACCCCTTGGTCCTCCCACTGGGGACTGTCTCCCCCACCCACCCCTTTCTCTGGACTTCTGCAACCTCCAACCAGGAGTGGTACTGCCTGCCAGACACCAGAACTGGTGGCCCCCTTGTGACAGCCACACCCCCCAAGTTCTTCTGACACTATGGGGTCCCCTCAGCAGTTAGTCTCCCAGTACAGACTAGGCTCTCCCCAGTGGTCTCTCATGGAACCCTCCAGGCTCTGGGACGGGGCCTTGGGCAACCTGGGCCTCTGCCCCCCCCATTCCCCCTCTTCTGAGACCCCTCCCCATCCCACTATAATGAGACCTACCTAGGACACTGCAAACCTCCCCCTCTCCCTTGGTTGGAGAAAACCAGATCCACTCCCTTCAGGAGCAGCCCCAAATGCACCTTCAGGTCTGGTACTCACCCAGAGGTCTGCCTCCAGTGCAAGTTCCCTGGGGTCTGAGAACTCACACTTCTCCTAGTGTTGGCATAGCTCTCGAAAACGGGAACTAAACATATGCCCTCTAGCAATCACATCACACAGCCCCTCACATGTTTTAACCAAATTACCCTGCACCTCACCATCCAGTGCCTTGAAAAAGTACCCCACATCACCCTTCTGAGACTGGTGAGACAGTATTTGATTGTCCCTGACACTCAACCCACACTCTTCTGGGTTGTCTCCATACTCCACTACCAGGACATCTACCAGGGGGGAACCCCTTTACCTGTCACTCTCACCTAAAGCCAGTAGAGCGTCTCTCCCATCACTAGGAATATGGCTCCCTGTGCCAGTTCCTCAATCCACCTCAGGGACCCTGCACACCACTGTAGCTACCTCATAAAACGGAACCTCCTAGTGTACGTCACACCCCCTCCTTTATGATGAGCACCAAGTCTCTGGAACTGTGCCATTCTCCCATAGTACTGTACGTAATATTTTTGCTGCCACCATCTGAATTGGACTTAGCCCTCATGGCTTCCAGCTTCAGCTCTCTAAGTCTCAGTTCATGAGCTACACTAATTTATTTTTCCTTGGCTAGGGCTCTCCCAGCCTCAGCTCTCTCAAGTTCTTAGTCCAGCTCTTTGCTCATGAGATTGAAGCCATCCCTCTTTGTCTGTTTCTCAGGGCCACTGCCGTCCCGTTCAGAGCAGTTCTTTTCTTCAGAATTATCTGGTAGTGTTGCTTGCCAGCGCTTTAGCTCATAACAAAACAGGACTGACGTGAGATGCTCCCTTGTGGACCTTCTCTTCACAGCCAGGCCCCTTTCCTTGCAGAAAACTTTAAACTCCATTGTTGAATAGATGTACAGGTGCCAGATGTTTATTTCCATTCTGCCAAGGTCTCACAGGTATAACCACAAACCAGAGTCCCAAGAATCAACAGCACATTCAGAAGGACTCAAGAGAACATAAAAGGGAAAAACAGTATGTGGTTGCACAGTGGTCTGCAATAAGACAGTAGTGTATACTAATCACTGTATGTCAAGTAAAAATACAAGTCCTATCCTCACCTGCTGATCACCAAAGTTAGTAATGGGGGCTCTAGTTGGCAGTCAGTTTACACCCTGTCCAAGTGGGGACCCTCACTGTAGACAGAGTAAGGGAGTCACACACCAAAGATAACCCATGCCCACCCCCTTGGCAGCTTGGTACAAGCAGTCAGGCTTATCTCAGAAGCAATGTCTTAAGTATTTGTACCCACACACAGTAACATAGTGAAAACACTACAAATGGACACTACACCAGTTTAGTAAAATAGCCAATATTTATCTAAGTAAAATAACACCAAAATGACAAAAATCCAACATATGCAAGCAAAGATACGAATTTTCAAAGATTAAACTTTAGTATAGCGCTCAGGAACACAATAGCTCTAACTGGGGCAATCATAAGTACGGTACCTGTCCCCAAGTACAATACCTTAGAAAAGAGGCAGAGTCAAAGACATGGCACGGAGTCGGGGAGGTGAGGCGTTGCTGGAGCCGGTGCGGCGTTGGTTCCATACTGCTATGCAGGAGGTGAGACTTTGGTTCCTTACTGCTACGCAGGGGAGGTGAGGTATCGGTTCCTTACGGAGGCAGCGGAGGTGAGGTGGCATGTCATCTGTTTCTCACAATCTGCCCGGGACAATAAGTCCAGCAGGTCAAGACGCAATGGGGCAACCTCTCGGGGTTGTTGTCACATCACGGGGCCACAGGTGCTGCAGCAGAGTTGGGTATCATGGACGTTGGTGGCACAGCACTTGGGATTCACGATGTTGCAGGACTGCAGAGGCGCTGCAGCGGTGTTGGGCCTGCGGTGTTGGTCACGTTCATCACACTGCAGGTACCACAACTTCGGGTGCAGGCAGGGGCGCGGAGTCAGGTTCTGAGTAGTCTGGAGTGGATGTGCCTGTCTATTCTTTATGCCAGATTTCACTCCCAAGGACCCAGGAACTGGAGTGGGTACCTCTTGGCAAGTCAGGGTCCTCAGCAAAAGAACCCAGGGGCTGGCAGGTGAAATCCTTGATGTCTCTGAGACTGCTTAACAGGAGGCTCAGTTTAAGCCCTTGGAGAAACTTTACAAGCAGGATACGCAAAGTAAAGTATTTGACCTCTCCAAAGCAGAAGCAGCAGCTGTAGCCAACCCAGCAAAGCACACACAGCAAAGGGGCAGTACTCCTTTTCACGGCTCTTCAGCTCTTCTCCTTGGCAGATTCTCCACTTGATCCAGACAGAAGTGTTCTAAAAGTCTGTGTTTTTGATTAATTTCTGCCTTGAAATAGGAAAACGTCAAAGGAAAGTATTTGTAGTGCACAAGACCCAGCCTTTCCTGCCCTGGTCCCTGACACACTCTAGGGATTGGAAGACTGCATTGTGTTAGAAGAGGCACAGCCCTATTCAGGTGCAAGTGTCAGTTCCTCCCACCACTGTAGCCCAGGTAGACCCATCAGGATATGCAGGGACCCAGACATGTATTCAGCAGCCAGACAGAGGCACAGAAGGTTAAGCAAGAAAAGGCCCACTTTCCAAAAGTTTCATTTTCAAACTCACAATCTAAAAAACAACTTCACCAAAAGATGTATTTTTAAATTGTGAGTTCAGAGACCCCAAACTCCAATCTCTATCTGCTCCCAATGGGAAACTGCTTTTAAAAGATATTTCAAGTCAGTCCCCATGTTATCCTATGGGAGAGATAGGCCTTGCAACAGTGGAAACCAAATTTGACAGTATTTCACTATCAGGACATGTAAAACACACCAGTCCTACCTTTTAAATACACTGCGCCCTCCCATGGGGCTAAATTGGACCTACCTTAGGGGTGCCTTACATGTACTAAAAGGGAAGGTTTGGGCCTGGCATGTGGGTGCACTTGCGAGGTCGACATAGCAGTTTAAATCTGCACACACAGTTACTGCAATGGTAAGTCTGAGACATGTTTACAGGGCTACTCATGTGGGTGGCACAATCACTGTTGCAGGCCCCCTAGTAGCATTTGGTTTACAGGGCCTGAGCACACACATTGCACTTTACTAGGGACTTACTGGTAAATCAGATATACCAATCATGAATAAACCAATCACCAATACAATTTAGACAGCAAGAATATGCACTTTAGGAGAGACCCCTGACCTCTTTTGGCCGGAGCTCGCTCCCCTGCGCCGACAGCACCACCTTGCTGTGCCGCTCCTCCCCGACCCCCGCCCCCGCAACCGTTTGCGTGTTCGAGGCCCTCCTCCGCATCCCTGGTGTCCACTGAACACTGGTAAGTTTTACTAATCTGTGCACTGTGTCTCCTGTTTTCCACTGTTTCCACTGCTTCCACCGTTTTTCCGACCTCTTCGCCTTTCCTTCTATCCTCCGCTGCTAGTCTGTGCTTTGTATTGCCTGTTTCCACCGCTTTTCTGACCTCTTCTCCTTCCTTCTGTCCTCCACTGCTAGTCTGTGCTTTATATTGCCTGTTTCCACAGTTTCCACCGCTTTTCTGACCTCTTCTCCTTCCTTCTGTCCTCCGCTGCTAGTCTGTGCTTTGTATTGCCTGTTTCCACCGCTTTTCTGACCTCTTCTCCTTCCTTCTGTCCTCCGCTGCTAGTCTGTGCTTTGTATTGCCTGTTTCCACTGCTTTCCACTGTTCCTGACCTCATCCACTTTCCCTCTGTTTTCTGCTTCTCTTTACTAGCCTGTGCATTGTGTTTTGGTTTTTTGTGGCTTTTTTTACTGCTTTTTTCACAGTTTTTTCCCTCACCGTTCCTTCTTTTCTGGGCCATCTCAGCCCTTGTTCGCTCCCCCGGCTCCTGCCTATTCCCCGCCGCTGCGTCCCTGCGGCCCCGCCCCCTCCCGCCCCCATTCGCTCTCCCGCTCCCACCCACCTCCCAGCTGCCCCTCCCTCCCACCGCCCCTCTTAATGGTGGTCGCTGTGCGGCCTCGCCGCTGGCGCGCCGGAGGCGCCCCAGATGCAAGCCCGTCTGCGCCCGTCCGTGCCCGGACCGCGCCCAGCGCCAGTCCCCCTGGCCCAAACAGCCAAAACCACCCCAGACTACACTACCCCCCACTCCCTCAACCCGGGAGCTCGCTCCAACTGCATACTAACCAGCCCCATACACACAAGGCCCCTTCTCCTGCCGTACCTGCCTATTCTCCTGCTCCACCTCCCACGCACCCCACACCAACACCAAACACAACAGCCCCCACACAACAACATCCGCACCCACCAACCAGCCCCACAACCCGCACAAGCCCCACGCCAATGCCACCTCTACCCACAGCAACACCACAAGCATCCACGCAAACGCCATCTCACATCACAACAACCACACCACCCGCAACCATCTCAGCTGTCTGCTACTAAACACCCGGTCCCTACACAAACATGCCATAGAACTCTGGGACCTCATCACATCACACTCACCCGACATCGCTTCCTCACAGAAACATGGACAAACCTCACATCCGAGCCAGACATAGCCACAGCCACCCTGGAGGGCTACAAACTCCAACGCAAAGACCGCCTTAACAAACTTGGAGGCGGCATCACCATCCTTCACAGAGAAACCATCAAGGTCACCACCAACACCCTCGACACCCTCAACAACGCAGAACACATGCACTTCCTCATCCACATCAACATCACCACCACCCTCAGAGGCACACTCATATACAGACCCCCTGGACCACGCCCCCCTTTCTGCGACACCATCGCTGACACCATCAGCACGCACGCTCTTACCTCCACAGACTACATACTCCTCGGCAACTTCAACTTCCACCTGGAAAACCCCCAAGACCGCAACTCCTCCTCGCTCCTGGACAACCTCACCAACCTGGGACTCAAACAACTGGTTACAGCCCCCACCCACTCGGCTGGACACACACTCGACGCAATTTTCACCTCAAGCCAACACGCCACCTACACCCACACCACCAAACTCCAATGGACAGACCACCATTGCGTCCACTTCTCCTACAACAGACCACCCACACACCACCACCAACACACCACCCCCTACCGCATGTGGGACAAGATCCCCACGGAGCACCTGAACTCCCAACTGACACAAACCCCCCCACCCAACACCACCGACCCCAACATCGCCACACGCAACCTCAACAAATGGATCACCACCAACACCAACCTACACGCTGCACTCCTTGACACCGCTGCCTGGATGACGCCAACCACCTTAAACTCAACTCCAACAAAACCAAAATAATAATTTTTGGTCCACACAAAAACACTTGGGACCCCTCTTGGTGGCCCACCACGTTAGGCCCGCACCCACCCCCGCAAACCACGCACGCAACCTCGGCGTCATCCTGGACCCCTCCCTCTCTATGACCCAACAAATCAACGCCCTCACCTCCTCATGTTTTAACACACTCCGCACTCTGAAGAAGACATTCAAATGGATTCCCACAGAGATCAGAAAGACAGTCACCCACGCACTCATCAGCAGCAGGCTTGACTACGGCAACGCCCTCTTCGCCAGCACCACACTAAAACTCAAACGCAAACTACAACAAATCCAGAACTCAGCAGCACGACTCATCCTCCACCTGCCCCGACATGAACACATCTCACCACACCTCAAATCCCTCCACTGGCTCCCCATAGACAAAAGGATCAACTTTAAGATACTCATCCACGCACACAAATCCCTCCACAACACCGGCCCAACCTACCTCAACGAAAGAGTGACCTTCCACACTCCCACACGCCACCTCCGCTCCGCCGACCTCTCCCTCACCACAGCATCAAACACACCACCACTGGAGGCAGATCCTTATCCTATCTGGCCCCCAAAGCCTGGAACTCCCTCCCCACCCACCTCCGCAAGACCCAGGACCTCCGACTCTTCAGGAAAAACCTTAAACCTGGCTTTTCGAACAGTGATCTCCCCCTCCCTCCCCCCCCCTCACCCCCCTCCAGCGCCTTGAGAACCTCACGGGTTAGTAGCGCGCTCTATAAGTCTCTTTGATTGATTTATTGATTGATTGACTTTATCACTGGTTAACACTGGTAAGTGACCAAATAGGAGGAATGAGGCAAAATGTTTAGGATAACCCTGCAAAAAGGGCCATATCCAACACCTACTATCATCATTTTGTGCTGCTAAAGTTGCGGTAAGTGGCTAGGGTATACTCAGACGTTGGTCCCTTGCTCACTGTGCCACTGGTTTCAAGCTAGCCTGGCTGATGAGGGGTGATACCAGTCCCAGAATGCTTGTTTCTGGTCCAGGGAGGACCTGGCCTGGCAGTTTGGACTGGACTGTTACCATTGGGAACAGGGCAAGACTGATTTGCATATATCTGTGTTCAAAATTCAGGTGGTACGGTGAACAAAAGAACAATGGAATAAACCCAGATCTTTGACTAGGGGTGAGTGTTTGAAACATTGCAGAACTCCATCCATCATCTTTTTGTGTTGCTAAATTCACCCTACGTGGTCAGGGTATGCCCAGACATAGGTCCCTTGTACACTGTGCCACTAGATGCAAGCTAGCCGGACTGGTGCGGGGTAACCTGGTTCCAGGGTGCTTGCTTTCGACCCAGGGAGGACCTGGCCTGGCAGTTCAGGCTGGACTGTTCCCATGGGGAAAAGGGTCAAGACTGATTTGCATATGGCTTGGTCCAAACTGGGGTGGCATGGTGAGAAGATGAACAATGGATTAAAACCAGATCTGTGATTGAGGGTGTGTTTGAAAAATGTCTGCATTCCGTCCATCATCCTTTTAAGTTGCTGAAGATGTTGGAATGTATCAAGTAATGTACAGAGTTGCTAGTTATTACTGGTGTCACATGGAAATCTTCATTGTTTTTGCAAATTCATCTTGTGTTTTAATTTTCATTGGATATTGCCTTTTTTCATAATTTGGACTCATTGAACTGACCAATCGAATTGCTTTGATTATTTCAAAATAGGGATGGACATTGTAAGTTTCAGTTAGTCCCCACTTGATTCTTGTACTGCTAAGACGAGCCCTTCTTGAACTATTAACTTGTCCCTTGGACCTTTTCTGATTTCCACGTGCAGCCGTGTTCTGCACTTTCCCCCTGATGGTGCTTCTAATGGACTTTGAAGAAGATTTATTGCTTTGCTGACGAATCTGAATTGTATGCTGATCCCAGGAGAGGTATACTCCAATGCAATGTTAATTGTTCTCTTGCCTTGTTTTTCTAATTAGATTTAGCATGTTGACACCTGCCTATTTTATTTTGATAGTTAGACTAATTTAGCCAGAGATAGCTGACTTTTCCAAATTATTTTTGTCTTTCTTTTCTTTTAGCCTGCATGTGGTTTCTTTACTTTCACAGATTAGAGTTTTGTTTCTGTGGCCACATCGGTCATGTTGCTAAATTTGTTGTTGTATTGAGTGAGACTGGAATGATTGTATGCAGTTAACCACACTCCTCACTGGGCCTAAAGATCCCATCGATGTTGGGGAAAGCATTTTCGAATCCTGACAGGGCGGAGAAAATGTGTTAGCATTGGCAGCTATCTAACAGCAATGAGAACACTGCATGGCACGAGGCTGACCATCCTGACTACAAACTCCCTACTGTTATTTTCAACAGCTTTCTATAGCTCCTGAGCACAATCTGAATGCAAGGACTAATAGGATTAACTGTCACAGGGCAAAACTTCAATGTGGTGATTGGTGGGTCCCTGTGTAGGCAAAGTCTCTGGCAGATGTATAGCACTGCCAGAAACCTACCTGGAACTCTACACTCTTTTGCCCCAGAGGATGTGTGAGGCCCATGCTCACCAGCATGTAAGGAATTTCCACTCTTCTCTGACAAATTCTTCTCACACATAGAGCACTTCTTTGTGCCAATCTATTAGCTAAAGTGAAAAATGCTAAAATGTAGGCAAGAGAGGTGTCCAATCATCGATCTATTGAATTGATTTTATTCCATGCTAATGATCCTCAGCATGTGACATGGAGACAGGGCAGACAGCCTGAAGGAGGGGGTGGAGCAATGCTTCCAACTTAATACTGGTTAATTTGATTCCCCCATCGTCTTATAGGAAGTGTGTATGGTGGCACTCAGAGGTAGAGCAATGGGGTTCAAAAAAAAAAAATCAAAGGGAAAAGAGGAAGGCTATGAGTCATTTGAAAGTCTTTATTCATAACCCTGAGGCTCTGTACCATTGAGCAGCGGACAGCATTGTGGCTCGGGACCTGGAGTGCTCCAAATCAAAAATGTGCTACTCATTGTTACAAGAAGCCCGGGGAATCTGGATGGCTTCTAAGTGTGAGGTTTACAAATCTGAGGAAAGAGGCCAGCAGGCTGATCTGCTGCCTAAGGAAAATGGAAGAATTTATTAGACACTTTGGAGGGATGTTGGCAGAGACATAGGGGGTCATTCTAAGTTTGGCGGGCGGCGGTTGCCGCCCGCCAAACTTGGACTCCCAATTGGCCACTCCGTGGTCAGAAGACCGCGGGGGCCATTCAGACTTTCCCGCTGGGCCGGCGCCAAGGGAGCGCCCGCCGGCCCAGCGGGAAAGGGCCTGCAACACTGAAGCCGGCTCCGAATGGAGCCGGCGGTGTTGCAGGTGTGCGACGGGTGCAGTAGCACCCGTCGCGCTTTTCACTGTCTGCTAGGCAGACAGTGAAAAGCTTAATGGGGCCCTGTTAGGGGGCCCCAGGACACCCATTACCGCCATCCTGTTTCTGGCGGTGAAAACCGCCAGAAACAGGCTGGCGGGAAGGGGGTCGGAATCCCCATGGCGGCGCTGCTTGCAGCGCCGGCATGGAGGATTCTCCCAGCCGGGGCTAATCTGGCGGGAAACCGCCGGACCCGGCTGGGCGACCGCGGCTGTACAGCCGCGGTCGGAATACCAAATGAAGCACCGCCAGCCTGTTGGCGGTGCGTCCGTGGACAGCCACCCTGGCGGTCTATGACCGCCAGGGTTGGAATGAGGGCCATAGTATTTAGCCACAGCCTCCTGAGAAACAGTTCATAAGTTCACTCCCTATTATTAAAAATCACAGTCCACTCACTCCATCAGACCCTGAGGAGTTCCAAGTCTTTCTGAAAAAATTTCTATTGGTCAGTCTGATCTGTCAAAGTGCAAACCCACATGTAAATTCCTCCTTGTGGGCCAGCACTGTACCTGGGGCAGTGTAGTCCCTACCAGAATTTGGTGATCCCTATTGGCCCCATCTCTCTTAATTAGAAAACTAGGTCACAAAAGAACTGGATGCAAGATCAAGGTGTTTCTGTCAAAGAACGACAGACAAGGATCTTCGTTTAAGATGTACTAAAGAAATAAAATACAGAAATACACAAGCTGAGCCATCAAAGTTAAATCAATGGGCATTAAATTTAACAAAAAGTGCAGCAAAACTCAGCGGAGTTCTAGTCAAAGTCTAGCCTAGATTCCCGTTAAGTGAGTGGGGAAGGGTCTCCTCAAAATCTTCCCCCTTTATCTGGCTTTAGACAAACGCTTCATACATTTACTACATTAGTACATGGTTCACACGCTTCTAACCAATAGAAAAAAGCAAAGTGCAACAGTTGGTAATGAAATACATTTGATGATTTTCTCACTATTCTAATACATGGAGTTGTAGTGTTCACAGCTTCTGCTTCTTGGTACATGGTATGTTATTCAGCCTGGGACAATTGCTCCATCCTTGAGGCACTGCACTCTGCTTAGGTAGTCACAGAAAATTATTTCTCAGCTTGCGAAAAGTCTGAGTCTTTATTATTACACAGAGTAAAGCAGCACCTAGAGTTGCGTGTTAAACCGTAGCATCACATTATTTGGACAGCAAGGCCTAAGTTGGCCTTAATTTAGGTGAAAGCCCACATTCTCACACTCTTTGATTACATGCCAACAAATCTGCTCTCACAGTACCACAAAGATAGGGGTGCCCTGGAGGAGACTATCTCACTCGTTGAGGAAGCGGGTGCTGTACCTCAGCTGCAATCTAGCAAAACATAGGTTATCAATGTTTTCCAATAATTTTTGAAGAAATACCTTGGTGCCATCACCACACTTGCATAAAATATTTGAGGACTCATTTTTAGAGGTGGCTCTACCCCTAGATTTAGGTGAGGCGTTTAACCTATTGGCCCATCTGATAATATGCGCTGCACAGACTCATATTTCTCAGTAATAACAAATCAAAACGTGTTCTCAAAATCTTAGTGAACTATTTCCTCAGAGGCAATATTTGCTGATCCATCCAGACAAAAGCAGCTTCCTGGCAGGTATGTCCATATGCCACAAAATAAGGCAACTTCATAATGCTTCATCAAGAGCCCATTGGTGGTGCTACCTACAGAATTTTGAAAAGTCATTTAACAGTCTGGCCTGGGACTGCTTCTTTGTTATGATTAATAATTGAATCTTGGTCTCAGATTTATTGCCGATGTGGGATTGCTATATGTGACACCTAGGGCTAGTGTTCAGGTCAGCAGTTTGTGCTTTCATATTCCTTTGTTATCTCAGGTCCCCTAGGGTGGTGTTGACGCAAATATGCTAACTAGAAATTATTGATGAATGTTTATGTGTTTTGATTAACGAAAAATTCATAGAGAAGTTAACCGTAGAGAAAAATTATGTGCACATTTGCAGATGTGCCCACTGGGAATATCAGCCACTTATACGCAAGTTGTACTAAAAGAATTAAAACGTGTGAAATAATGAAAATATGTAATAATAATGTAGTAATGTGGCATAATGAGATGTGTAACCTATGCTTTGCATTATATCATAAGAAGCTAACTTAGCCCACTTACCAGGCCTCAGGCAAGAAGCGGAATTAACAAACGCACAAAGTAGAAGCTACTGATGCCTGCCAACTGACCATGAACCATGTGCTTAGCTAGAAGTTTCTGCAATGTACCGACGGACAGGAGATGATGAAGGTCGCTCCCCCTGCCGCTGCAGCTCCTCCAAGTTCCCGAGTTCCTGTGTTCCTGAGACCCACCTAACTGTAAGTACCCCCCTCCTCCCAGCCCCTCGCCCTGCCCCGCGCCACTCACCTTCTCTCCTGCTCCTGCTTCTTTTCCTCCTCTCTGTCTCTTCCTCCTCGCCCCCCCTCTGCAATCTTCTTCTGTGTTCTTCTGTTCTTCCCTTCTGTTCTTCTGTGTTCTTCCGGTCTTCTGTGTTCTTCTTCTCTGTTCTTCTCGGTGCTTCTGTGTTCTTCTTCTCGGTTCTTCTCTGTTCTTCTCTGTTCTTCTCTGTTCTTCTGCTCTTCCGATCTTCTCTGCTTCTGTCTTCTGTTCTTCTGTTCTTCTGCTCTTCCGGTCTTCTGTGTTCTTCTTCTCTGTTCTTCTCGGTGCTTCTGTGTTCTTCTTCTCGGTTCTTCTGTGTTCTTCTGTGTTCTTCTCTGTTCTTCTCTGTTCTTCTGCTCTTCCGATCTTCTGTGCTTCTGTCTTCTGTTCTTCTGTTCTTCTGCTCTTCCGGTCTTCTGTTCTTCTGTTCTTCCGTTCTTCTGTTCTTCTGTCTTCTGCTCTTCTGTCTTCTGCTCTTCTGGTCTTCTGTTCTTCTGTCTTCTGTTCTTCTGTCTTCTGTTCTCCTGTCTTCGGCTCTTCTACCTCCTCTGTCTTCTTCCCCCGAGCCTGCCCTCCTGCTCCTTCCTCATCCCCCTCCCTCACTCGCCTCCCCCTCTCTCACCCCTAGCTAACCCGTTCGCTATCTACCTCCCTCACTCCTCCTATCTTCCTATCTCTCTAGCTCCCTATCTCACTATCTAACTCCCCCACTCTCCACCTCCTCCTACCTACCTATCTGTCTATCTATCTATTTCCCTATCTATCGACTTCTCTATCTATTTTCTCTATCTATTTCTCTATCTCTCCCCCCCTCCCGCCACCCCCTCTACTACCTATCTCCCTATCCTCTCACTCTACCTCTCTCCCTCACCCACCTCTACAACCCCCCCTCCCCTATCTTCACAACCCTACTCCTATCTCTCTCCCTAATCTCCAAACCTCCTAACACTCACCCTCCTCCACCCTAAACCCCCTCCCCCAGCTCCTCTCACTCTACCTGTCCCCCCCCCTCCCTCGCGCTTTCCCGCCGCGACCTCCTGCACGCCCCCGTCCCCCAGCTCCCATTCGCCCCCAGCTGACCCCTCCCCCCCCCTCCTACCTCTTATGGCGGCCGCTGCGCGACAGTGGTAGCGACCCTTGACCCAAGGGTAGGTCGCTCCCCCTGCCGCTGCAGCTCCTCCAAGTTCCCGAGTTCCTGTGTTCCTGAGACCCACCTAACTGTAAGTACCCCCCTCCTCCCAGCCCCTCGCCCTGCCCCGCGCCACTCACCTTCTCTCCTGCTCCTGCTTCTTTTCCTCCTCTCTGTCTCTTCCTCCTCGCCCCCCCTCTGCAATCTTCTTCTGTGTTCTTCTGTTCTTCCCTTCTGTTCTTCTGTGTTCTTCCGGTCTTCTGTGTTCTTCTTCTCTGTTCTTCTCGGTGCTTCTGTGTTCTTCTTCTCGGTTCTTCTGTGTTGTTCTCTGTTCTTCTCTGTTCTTCTCTGTTCTTCTGCTCTTCCGATCTTCTGTGCTTCTGTCTTCTGTTCTTCTGTTCTTCTGCTCTTCCGGTCTTCTGTGTTCTTCTTCTCTGTTCTTCTCGGTGCTTCTGTGTTCTTCTTCTCGGTTCTTCTGTGTTCTTCTGTGTTCTTCTCTGTTCTTCTCTGTTCTTCTGCTCTTCCGATCTTCTGTGCTTCTGTCTTCTGTTCTTCTGTTCTTCTGCTCTTCCGGTCTTCTGTTCTTCTGTTCTTCCGTTCTTCTGTTCTTCTGTCTTCTGCTCTTCTGTCTTCTGCTCTTCCGGTCTTCTGTTCTTCTGTCTTCTGTTCTTCTGTCTTCTGTTCTCCTGTCTTCGGCTCTTCTACCTCCTCCGTCTTCTTCCCCCGAGCCTGCCCTCCTGCTCCTTCCTCATCCCCCTCCCTCACTCGCCTCCCCCTCTCTCACCCCTAGCTAACCCGTTCGCTATCTACCTCCCTCACTCCTCCTATCTTCCTATCTCTCTAGCTCCCTATCTCACTATCTAACTCCCCCACTCTCCACCTCCTCCTACCTACCTATCTGTCTATCTATCTATTTCCCTATCTATCGACTTCTCTATCTATTTTCTCTATCTATTTCTCTATCTCTCCCCCCCTCCCCCCCTCCCGCCACCCCCTCTACTACCTATCTCCCTATCCTCTCACTCTACCTCTCTCCCTCACCCACCTCTACAACCCCCCCTCCCCTATCTTCACAACCCTACTCCTATCTCTCTCCCTAATCTCCAAACCTCCTAACACTCACCCTCCTCCACCCTAAACCCCCTCCCCCAGCTCCTCTCACTCTACCTGTCCCCCCCCCTCCCTCGCGCTTTCCCGCCGCGACCTCCTGCACGCCCCCGCCCCCCAGCTCCCATTCGCCCCCAGCTGACCCCTCCCCCCCCCCTCCTACCTCTTATGGCGGCCGCTGCGCGACAGTGGTAGCGACCCTTGACCCAAGGGTAGGTCGCTCCCCCTGCCGCTGCAGCTCCTCCACGTTCCCGAGTTCCTGTGTTCCTGAGACCCACCTAACTGTAAGTACCCCCCTCCTCCCAGCCCCTCACCCTGCCCCGCGCCACTCACCTTCTCTCCTGCTCCTGCTTCTTTTCCTCCTCTCTGTCTCTTCCTCCTCGCCCCCCCTCTGCAATCTTCTTCTGTGTTCTTCTGTTCTTCCCTTCTGTTCTTCTGTGTTCTTCCGGTCTTCTGTGTTCTTCTTCTCTGTTCTTCTCGGTGCTTCTGTGTTCTTCTTCTCGGTTCTTCTGTGTTCTTCTCTGTTCTTCTCTGTTCTTCTCTGTTCTTCTGCTCTTCCGATCTTCTGTGCTTCTGTCTTCTGTTCTTCTGTTCTTCTGCTCTTCCGGTCTTCTGTGTTCTTCTTCTCTGTTCTTCTCTGTGCTTCTGTGTTCTTCTTCTCGGTTCTTCTGTGTTCTTCTCTGTTCTTCTCTGTTCTTCTGCTCTTCCGATCTTCTGTGCTTCTGTCTTCTGTTCTTCTGTTCTTCTGCTCTTCCGGTCTTCTGTTCTTCTGTTCTTCCGTTCTTCTGTTCTTCTGTCTTCTGCTCTTCTGTCTTCTGCTCTTCCGGTCTTCTGTTCTTCTGTCTTCTGTTCTTCTGTCTTCTGTTCTCCTGTCTTCGGCTCTTCTACCTCCTCCGTCTTCTTCCCCCGAGCCTGCCCTCCTGCTCCTTCCTCATCCCCCTCCCTCACTCGCCTCCCCCTCTCTCACCCCTAGCTAACCCGTTCGCTATCTACCTCCCTCACTCCTCCTATCTTCCTATCTCTCTAGCTCCCTATCTCACTATCTAACTCCCCCACTCTCCACCTCCTCCTACCTACCTATCTGTCTATCTATCTATTTCCCTATCTATCGACTTCTCTATCTATTTTCTCTATCTATTTCTCTATCTCTCCCCCCCTCTCGCCACCCCCTCTACTACCTATCTCCCTATCCTCTCACTCTACCTCTCTCCCTCACCCACCTCTACAACCCCCCCTCCCCTATCTTCACAACCCTACTCCTATCTCTCTCCCTAATCTCCAAACCTCCTAACACTCACCCTCCTCCACCCTAAACCCCCTCCCCCAGCTCCTCTCACTCTACCTGTCCCCCCCCTCCCTCGCGCTTTCCCGCCGCGACCTCCTGCACGCCCCCGCCCCCCAGCTCCCATTCGCCCCCAGCTGACCCCTCCCCCCCCCCTCCTACCTCCTATGGCGGCCGCTGCGCGACAGTGGTAGCGACCCTTGACCCAAGGGTAGGTCGCTCCCCCTGCCGCTGCAGCTCCTCCAAGTTCCCGAGTTCCTGTGTTCCTGAGACCCACCTAACTGTAAGTACCCCCCTCCTCCCAGCCCCTCGCCCTGCCCCGCGCCACTCACCTTCTCTCCTGCTTCTTTTCCTCCTCTCTGTCTCTTCCTCCTCGCCCCCCCTCTGCAATCTTCTTCTGTGTTCTTCTGTTCTTCCCTTCTGTTCTTCTGTGTTCTTCCGGTCTTCTGTGTTCTTCTTCTCTGTTCTTCTCGGTGCTTCTGTGTTCTTCTTCTCGGTTCTTCTGTGTTCTTCTCTGTTCTTCTCTGTTCTTCTGCTCTTCCGATCTTCTGTGCTTCTGTCTTCTGTTCTTCTGTTCTTCTGCTCTTCCGGTCTTCTGTGTTCTTCTTCTCTGTTCTTCTCGGTGCTTCTGTGTTCTTCTTCTCGGTTCTTCTGTGTTCTTCTCTGTTCTTCTCTGTTCTTCTCTGTTCTTCTGCTCTTCCGATCTTCTGTGCTTCTGTCTTCTGTTCTTCTGTTCTTCTGCTCTTCCGGTCTTCTGTTCTTCTGTTCTTCCGTTCTTCTGTTCTTCTGTCTTCTGCTCTTCTGTCTTCTGCTCTTCCGGTCTTCTGTTCTTCTGTCTTCTGTTCTTCTGTCTTCTGTTCTCCTGTCTTCGGCTCTTCTACCTCCTCCGTCTTCTTCCCCCGAGCCTGCCCTCCTGCTCCTTCCTCATCCCCCTCCCTCACTCGCCTCCCCCTCTCTCACCCCTAGCTAACCCGTTCGCTATCTACCTCCCTCACTCCTCCTATCTTCCTATCTCTCTAGCTCCCTATCTCACTATCTAACTCCCCCACTCTCCACCTCCTCCTACCTACCTATCTGTCTATCTATCTATTTCCCTATCTATCGACTTCTCTATCTATTTTCTCTATCTATTTCTCTATCTCTCCCCCCTCCCGCCACCCCCTCTACTACCTATCTCCCTATCCTCTCACTCTACCTCTCTCCCTCACCCACCTCTACAACCCCCCTCCCCTATCTTCACAACTCTACTCCTATCTCTCTCCCTAATCTCCAAACCTCCTAACACTCACCCTCCTCCACCCTAAACCCCCTCCCCCAGCTCCTCTCACTCTACCTGTCCCCCCCTCCCTCACGCTTTCCCGCCGCGACCTCCTGCACGCCCCCGCCCCCCAGCTCCCATTCGCCCCCAGCTGACCCCTCCCCCCCCCTCCTACCTCTTATGGCGGCCGCTGCGCGACAGTGGTAGCGACCCTTGACCCAAGGGTAGGTCGCTCCCCCTGCCGCTGCAGCTCCTCCAAGTTCCCGAGTTCCTGTGTTCCTGAGACCCACCTAACTGTAAGTACCCCCCTCCTCCCAGCCCCTCGCCCTGCCCCGCGCCACTCACCTTCTCTCCTGCTCCTGCTTCTTTTCCTCCTCTCTGTCTCTTCCTCCTCGCCCCCCTTCTGCAATCTTCTTCTGTGTTCTTCTGTTCTTCCCTTCTGTTCTTCTGTGTTCTTCCGGTCTTCTGTGTTCTTCTTCTCTGTTCTTCTCGGTGCTTCTGTGTTCTTCTTCTCGGTTCTTCTGTGTTCTTCTCTGTTCTTCTCTGTTCTTCTCTGTTCTTCTGCTCTTCCGATCTTCTGTGCTTCTGTCTTCTGTTCTTCTGTTCTTCTGCTCTTCCGGTCTTCTGTGTTCTTCTTCTCTGTTCTTCTCGGTGCTTCTGTGTTCTTCTTCTCGGTTCTTCTGTGTTCTTCTCTGTTCTTCTCTGTTCTTCTCTGTTCTTCTGCTCTTCCGATCTTCTGTGCTTCTGTCTTCTGTTCTTCCGGTCTTCTGTTCTTCTGTTCTTCCGTTCTTCTGTTCTTCTGTCTTCTGCTCTTCTGTCTTCTGCTCTTCCGGTCTTCTGTTCTTCTGTCTTCTGTCTTCTGTTCTCCTGTCTTCGGCTCTTCTACCTCCTCCGTCTTCTTCCCCCGAGCCTGCCCTCCTGCTCCTTCCTCATCCCCCTCCCTCACTCGCCTCCCCCTCTCTCACCCCTAGCTAACCCGTTCGCTATCTACCTCCCTCACTCCTCCTATCTTCCTATCTCTCTAGCTCCCTATCTCACTATCTAACTCCCCCACTCTCCACCTCCTCCTACCTACCTATCTGTCTATCTATCTATTTCCCTATCTATCGACTTCTCTATCTATTTTCTCTATCTATTTCTCTATCTCTCCCCCCCTCCCGCCACCCCCTCTACTACCTATCTCCCTATCCTCTCACTCTACCTCTCTCCCTCACCCACCTCTACAACCCCCCCTCCCCTATCTTCACAACCCTACTCCTATCTCTCTCCCTAATCTCCAAACCTCCTAACACTCACCCTCCTCCACCCTAAACCCCCTCCCCCAGCTCCTCTCACTCTACCTGTCCCCCCCCCTCCCTCGCGCTTTCCCGCCGCGACCTCCTGCACGCCCCCGCCCCCCAGCTCCCATTCGCCCCCAGCTGACCCCTCCCCCCCCCTCCTACCTCTTATGGCGGCCGCTGCGCGACAGTGGTAGCGACCCTTGACCCAAGGGTAGGTCGCTCCCCCTGCCGCTGCAGCTCCTCCAAGTTCCTGAGTTCCTGTGTTCCTGAGACCCACCTAACTGTAAGTACCCCCCTCCTCCCAGCCCCTCGCCCTGCCCCGCGCCACTCACCTTCTCTCCTGCTCCTGCTTCTTTTCCTCCTCTCTGTCTCTTCCTCCTCGCCCCCCCTCTGCAATCTTCTTCTGTGTTCTTCTGTTCTTCCCTTCTGTTCTTCTGTGTTCTTCCGCTCTTCTGTGTTCTTCTTCTCTGTTCTTCTCGGTGCTTCTGTGTTCTTCTTCTCGGTTCTTCTGTGTTCTTCTCTGTTCTTCTCTGTTCTTCTCTGTTCTTCTGCTCTTCCGATCTTCTGTGCTTCTGTCTTCTGTTCTTCTGTTCTTCTGCTCTTCCGGTCTTCTGTGTTCTTCTTCTCTGTTCTTCTCGGTGCTTCTGTGTTCTTCTTCTCGGTTCTTCTGTGTTCTTCTCTGTTCTTCTCTGTTCTTCTCTGTTCTTCTGCTCTTCCGATCTTCTGTGCTTCTGTCTTCTGTTCTTCTGTTCTTCCGGTCTTCTGTTCTTCTGTTCTTCCGTTCTTCTGTTCTTCTGTCTTCTGCTCTTCTGTCTTCTGCTCTTCCGGTCTTCTGTTCTTCTGTCTTCTGTTCTTCTGTCTTCTGTTCTCCTGTCTTCGGCTCTTCTACCTCCTCCGTCTTCTTCCCCCGAGCCTGCCCTCCTGCTCCTTCCTCATCCCCCTCCCTCACTCGCCTCCCCCTCTCTCACCCCTAGCTAACCCGTTCGCTATCTACCTCCCTCACTCCTCCTATCTTCCTATCTCTCTAGCTCCCTATCTCACTATCTAACTCCCCCACTCTCCACCTCCTCCTACCTACCTATCTGTCTATCTATCTATTTCCCTATCTATCGACTTCTCTATCTATTTTCTCTATCTATTTCTCTATCTCTCCCCCCCTCCCACCACCCCCTCTACTACCTATCTCCCTATCCTCTCACTCTACCTCTCTCCCTCACCCACCTCTACAACCCCCCCTCCCCTATCTTCACAACCCTACTCCTATCTCTCTCCCTAATCTCCAAACCTCCTAACACTCACCCTCCTCCACCCTAAACCCCCTCCCCCAGCTCCTCTCACTCTACCTGTCCCCCCCTCCCTCGCGCTTTCCCGCCGCGACCTCCTGCACGCCCCCGCCCCCCAGCTCCCATTCGCCCCCAGCTGACCCCTCCCCCCCCCTCCTACCTCTTATGGCGGCCGCTGCGCGACAGTGGTAGCGACCCTTGACCCAAGGGTAGGTCGCTCCCCCTGCCGCTGCAGCTCCTCCAAGTTCCCGAGTTCCTGTGTTCCTGAGACCCACCTAACTGTAAGTACCCCCCTCCTCCCAGCCCCTCGCCCTGCCCCGCGCCACTCACCTTCTCTCCTGCTCCTGCTTCTTTTCCTCCTCTCTGTCTCTTCCTCCTCGCCCCCCCTCTGCAATCTTCTTCTGTGTTCTTCTGTTCTTCCCTTCTGTTCTTCTGTGTTCTTCCGGTCTTCTGTGTTCTTCTTCTCTGTTCTTCTCGGTGCTTCTGTGTTCTTCTTCTCGGATCTTCTGTGTTCTTCTCTGTTCTTCTCTGTTCTTCTCTGTTCTTCTGCTCTTCCGATCTTCTGTGCTTCTGTCTTCTGTTCTTTTGTTCTTCTGCTCTTCCGGTCTTCTGTGTTCTTCTTCTCTGTTCTTCTCGGTGCTTCTGTGTTCTTCTTCTCGGTTCTTCTGTGTTCTTCTCTGTTCTTCTCTGTTCTTCTCTGTTCTTCTGCTCTTCCGATCTTCTGTGCTTCTGTCTTCTGTTCTTCTGTTCTTCTGCTCTTCCGGTCTTCTGTTCTTCTGTTCTTCCGTTCTTCTGTTCTTCTGTCTTCTGCTCTTCTGTCTTCTGCTCTTCCGGTCTTCTGTTCTTCTGTCTTCTGTTCTTCTGTCTTCTGTTCTCCTGTCTTCGGCTCTTCTACCTCCTCCGTCTTCTTCCCCCGAGCCTGCCCTCCTGCTCCTTCCTCATCCCCCTCCCTCACTCGCCTCCCCCTCTCTCACCCCTAGCTAACCCGTTCGCTATCTACCTCCCTCACTCCTCCTATCTTCCTATCTCTCTAGCTCCCTATCTCACTATCTAACTCCCCCACTCTCCACCTCCTCCTACCTACCTATCTGTCTATCTATCTATTTCCCTATCTATCGACTTCTCTATCTATTTTCTCTATCTATTTCTCTATCTCTCCCCCCCTCCCGCCACCCCCTCTACTACCTATCTCCCTATCCTCTCACTCTACCTCTCTCCCTCACCCACCTCTACAACCCCCCCTCCCCTATCTTCACAACCCTACTCCTATCTCTCTCCCTAATCTCCAAACCTCCTAACACTCACCCTCCTCCACCCTAAACCCCCTCCCCCAGCTCCTCTCACTCTACCTGTCCCCCCCCCTCCCTCGCGCTTTCCCGCCGCGACCTCCTGCACGCCCCCGCCCCCCAGCTCCCATTCGCCCCCAGCTGACCCCTCCCCCCCCTCCTACCTCTTATGGCGGCCGCTGAGCGACAGTGGTAGCGACCCTTGACCCAAGGGTAGGTCGCTCCCCCTGCCGCTGCAGCTCCTCCAAGTTCCCGAGTTCCTGTGTTCCTGAGACCCACCTAACTGTAAGTACCCCCCTCCTCCCAGCCCCTCGCCCTGCCCCGCGCCACTCACCTTCTCTCCTGCTCCTGCTTCTTTTCCTCCTCTCTGTCTCTTCCTCCTCGCCCCCCCTCTGCAATCTTCTTCTGTGTTCTTCTGTTCTTCCCTTCTGTTCTTCTGTGTTCTTCCGGTCTTCTGTGTTCTTCTTCTCTGTTCTTCTCGGTGCTTCTGTGTTCTTCTTCTCGGTTCTTCTGTGTTCTTCTGTGTTCTTCTCTGTTCTTCTCTGTTCTTCTGCTCTTCCGATCTTCTGTGCTTCTGTCTTCTGTTCTTCTGTTCTTCTGCTCTTCCGGTCTTCTGTGTTCTTCTTCTCTGTTCTTCTCGGTGCTTCTGTGTTCTTCTTCTCGGTTCTTCTCTGTTCTTCTCTGTTCTTCTCTGTTCTTCTCTGTTCTTCTGCTCTTCCGATCTTCTGTGCTTCTGTCTTCTGTTCTTCTGTTCTTCTGCTCTTCCGGTCTTCTGTTCTTCCGTTCTTCTGTTCTTCTGTCTTCTGCTCTTCTGTCTTCTGCTCTTCCGGTCTTCTGTTCTTCTGTCTTCTGTTCTTCTGTCTTCTGTTCTCCTGTCTTCGGCTCTTCTACCTCCTCCGTCTTCTTCCCCCGAGCCTGCCCTCCTGCTCCTTCCTCATCCCCCTCCCTCACTCGCCTCCCCCTCTCTCACCCCTAGCTAACCCGTTCGCTATCTACCTCCCTCACTCCTCCTATCTTCCTATCTCTCTAGCTCCCTATCTCACTATCTAACTCCCCCACTCTCCACCTCCTCCTACCTACCTATCTGTCTATCTATCTATTTCCCTATCTATCGACTTCTCTATCTATTTTCTCTATCTATTTCTCTATCTCTCCCCCCTCCCGCCACCCCCTCTACTACCTATCTCCCTATCCTCTCACTCTACCTCTCTCCCTCACCCACCTCTACAACCCCCCCTCCCCTATCTTCACAACCCTACTCCTATCTCTCTCCCTAATCTCCAAACCTCCTAACACTCACCCTCCTCCACCCTAAACCCCCTCCCCCAGCTCCTCTCACTCTACCTGTCCCCCCCCCTCCCTCGCGCTTTCCCGCCGCGACCTCCTGCACGCCCCCGCCCCCCAGCTCCCATTCGCCCCCAGCTGACCCCTCCCCCCCCTCCTACCTCTTATGGCGGCCGCTGCGCGACAGTGGTAGCGACCCTTGACCCAAGGGTAGGTCGCTCCCCCTGCCGCTGCAGCTCCTCCAAGTTCCCGAGTTCCTGTGTTCCTGAGACCCACCTAACTGTAAGTACCCCCCTCCTCCCAGCCCCTCGCCCTGCCCCGCGCCACTCACCTTCTCTCCTGCTCCTGCTTCTTTTCCTCCTCTCTGTCTCTTCCTCCTCGCCCCCCCTCTGCAATCTTCTTCTGTGTTCTTCTGTTCTTCCCTTCTGTTCTTCTGTGTTCTTCCGGTCTTCTGTGTTCTTCTTCTCTGTTCTTCTCGGTGCTTCTGTGTTCTTCTTCTCGGTTCTTCTGTGTTCTTCTGTGTTCTTCTCTGTTCTTCTCTGTTCTTCTGCTCTTCCGATCTTCTGTGCTTCTGTCTTCTGTTCTTCTGTTCTTCTGCTCTTCCGGTCTTCTGTTCTTCTGTTCTTCCGTTCTTCTGTTCTTCTGTCTTCTGCTCTTCTGTCTTCTGCTCTTCCGGTCTTCTGTTCTTCTGTCTTCTGTTCTTCTGTCTTCTGTTCTCCTGTCTTCGGCTCTTCTACCTCCTCCGTCTTCTTCCCCCGAGCCTGCCCTCCTGCTCCTTCCTCATCCCCCTCCCTCACTCGCCTCCCCCTCTCTCACCCCTAGCTAACCCGTTCGCTATCTACCTCCCTCACTCCTCCTATCTTCCTATCTCTCTAGCTCCCTATCTCACTATCTAACTCCCCCACTCTCCACCTCCTCCTACCTACCTATCTGTCTATCTATCTATTTCCCTATCTATCGACTTCTCTATCTATTTTCTCTATCTATTTCTCTATCTCTCCCCCCCTCCCGCCACCCCCTCTACTACCTATCTCCCTATCCTCTCACTCTACCTCTCTCCCTCACCCACCTCTACAACCCCCCCTCCCCTATCTTCACAACCCTACTCCTATCTCTCTCCCTAATCTCCAAACCTCCTAACACTCACCCTCCTCCACCCTAAACCCCCTCCCCCAGCTCCTCTCACTCTACCTGTCCCCCCCCTCCCTCGCGCTTTCCCGCCGCGACCTCCTGCACGCCCCCGCCCCCCAGCTCCCATTCGCCCCCAGCTGACCCCTCCCCCCCCTCCTACCTCTTATGGCGGCCGCTGCGCGACAGTGGTAGCGACCCTTGACCCAAGGGTAGGTCGCTCCCCCTGCCGCTGCAGCTCCTCCAAGTTCCCGAGTTCCTGTGTTCCTGAGACCCACCTAACTGTAAGTACCCCCCTCCTCCCAGCCCCTCGCCCTGCCCCGCGCCACTCACCTTCTCTCCTGCTCCTGCTTCTTTTCCTCCTCTCTGTCTCTTCCTCCTCGCCCCCCATCTGCAATCTTCTTCTGTGTTCTTCTGTTCTTCCCTTCTGTTCTTCTGTGTTCTTCCGGTCTTCTGTGTTCTTCTTCTCTGTTCTTCTCGGTGCTTCTGTGTTCTTCTTCTCGGTTCTTCTGTGTTCTTCTCTGTTCTTCTCTGTTCTTCTCTGTTCTTCTGCTCTTCCGATCTTCTGTGCTTCTGTCTTCTGTTCTTCTGTTCTTCTGCTCTTCCGGTCTTCTGTGTTCTTCTTCTCTGTTCTTCTCGGTGCTTCTGTGTTCTTCTTCTCGGTTCTTCTGTGTTCTTCTGTGTTCTTCTCTGTTCTTCTCTGTTCTTCTGCTCTTCCGATCTTCTGTGCTTCTGTCTTCTGTTCTTCTGTTCTTCTGCTCTTCCGGTCTTCTGTTCTTCTGTTCTTCCGTTCTTCTGTTCTTCTGTCTTCTGCTCTTCTGTCTTCTGCTCTTCCGGTCTTCTGTTCTTCTGTCTTCTGTTCTTCTGTCTTCTGTTCTCCTGTCTTCGGCTCTTCTACCTCCTCCGTCTTCTTCCCCCGAGCCTGCCCTCCTGCTCCTTCCTCATCCCCCTCCCTCACTCGCCTCCCCCTCTCTCACCCCTAGCTAACCCGTTCGCTATCTACCTCCCTCACTCCTCCTATCTTCCTATCTCTCTAGCTCCCTATCTCACTATCTAACTCCCCCACTCTCCACCTCCTCCTACCTACCTATCTGTCTATCTATCTATTTCCCTATCTATCGACTTCTCTATCTATTTTCTCTATCTATTTCTCTATCTCTCCCCCCCTCCCGCCACCCCCTCTACTACCTATCTCCCTATCCTCTCACTCTACCTCTCTCCCTCACCCACCTCTACAACCCCCCCTCCCCTATCTTCACAACCCTACTCCTATCTCTCTCCCTAATCTCCAAACCTCCTAACACTCACCCTCCTCCACCCTAAACCCCCTCCCCCAGCTCCTCTCACTCTACCTGTCCCCCCCCCTCCCTCGCGCTTTCCCGCCGCGACCTCCTGCACGCCCCCGCCCCCCAGCTCCCATTCGCCCCCAGCTGACCCCTCCCCCCCCCTCCTACCTCTTATGGCGCCCGCTGCGCGACAGTGGTAGCGACCCTTGACCCAAGGGTAGGTCGCTCCCCCTGCCGCTGCAGCTCCTCCAAGTTCCCGAGTTCCTGTGTTCCTGAGACCCACCTAACTGTAAGTACCCCCTCCTCCCAGCCCCTCGCCCTGCCCCGCGCCACTCACCTTCTCTCCTGCTCCTGCTTCTTTTCCTCCTCTCTGTCTCTTCCTCCTCGCCCCCCCTCTGCAATCTTCTTCTGTGTTCTTCTGTTCTTCCCTTCTGTTCTTCTGTGTTCTTCCGGTCTTCTGTGTTCTTCTTCTCTGTTCTTCTCGGTGCTTCTGTGTTCTTCTTCTCGGTTCTTCTGTGTTCTTCTGTGTTCTTCTCTGTTCTTCTCTGTTCTTCTGCTCTTCCGATCTTCTGTGCTTCTGTCTTCTGTTCTTCTGTTCTTCTGCTCTTCCGGTCTTCTGTGTTCTTCTTCTCTGTTCTTCTCGGTGCTTCTGTGTTCTTCTTCTCGGTTCTTCTGTGTTCTTCTCTGTTCTTCTCTGTTCTTCTCTGTTCTTCTGCTCTTCCGATCTTCTGTGCTTCTGTCTTCTGTTCTTCTGTTCTTCTGTTCTTCTGCTCTTCCGGTCTTCTGTTCTTCTGTTCTTCCGTTCTTCTGTTCTTCTGTCTTCTGCTCTTCTGTCTTCTGCTCTTCCGGTCTTCTGTTCTTCTGTCTTCTGTTCTTCTGTCTTCTGTTCTCCTGTCTTCGGCTCTTCTACCTCCTCCGTCTTCTTCCCCCGAGCCTGCCCTCCTGCTCCTTCCTCATCCCCCTCCCTCACTCGCCTCCCCCTCTCTCACCCCTAGCTAACCTGTTCGCTATCTACCTCCCTCACTCCTCCTATCTTCCTATCTCTCTAGCTCCCTATCTCACTATCTAACTCCCCCACTCTCCACCTCCTCCTACCTACCTATCTGTCTATCTATCTATTTCCCTATCTATCGACTTCTCTATCTATTTTCTCTATCTATTTCTCTATCTCTCCCCCCCTCCCGCCACCCCCTCTACTACCTATCTCCCTATCCTCTCACTCTACCTCTCTCCCTCACCCACCTCTACAACCCCCCCTCCCCTATCTTCACAACCCTACTCCTATCTCTCTCCCTAATCTCCAAACCTCCTAACACTCACCCTCCTCCACCCTAAACCCCCTCCCCCAGCTCCTCTCACTCTACCTGTCCCCCCCTCCCTCGCGCTTTCCCGCCGCGACCTCCTGCACGCCCCCGCCCCCCAGCTCCCATTCGCCCCCAGCTGACCCCTCCCCCCCCCTCCTACCTCTTATGGCGGCCGCTGCGCGACAGTGGTAGCGACCCTTGACCCAAGGGTAGGTCGCTCCCCCTGCCGCTGCAGCTCCTCCAAGTTCCCGAGTTCCTGTGTTCCTGAGACCCACCTAACTGTAAGTACCCCCCTCCTCCCAGCCCCTCGCCCTGCCCCGCGCCACTCACCTTCTCTCCTGCTCCTGCTTCTTTTCCTCCTCTCTGTCTCTTCCTCCTCGCCCCCCCTCTGCAATCTTCTTCTGTGTTCTTCTGTTCTTCCCTTCTGTTCTTCTGTGTTCTTCCGGTCTTCTGTGTTCTTCTTCTCTGTTCTTCTCGGTGCTTCTGTGTTCTTCTTCTCGGTTCTTCTGTGTTCTTCTCTGTTCTTCTCTGTTCTTCTGCTCTTCCGATCTTCTGTGCTTCTGTCTTCTGTTCTTCTGTTCTTCTGCTCTTCCGGTCTTCTGTGTTCTTCTTCTCTGTTCTTCTCGGTGCTTCTGTGTTCTTCTTCTCGGTTCTTCTGTGTTCTTCTCTGTTCTTCTCTGTTCTTCTGCTCTTCCGATCTTCTGTGCTTCTGTCTTCTGTTCTTCTGTTCTTCTGCTCTTCCGGTCTTCTGTTCTTCTGTTCTTCCGTTCTTCTGTTCTTCTGTCTTCTGCTCTTCTGTCTTCTGCTCTTCCAGTCTTCTGTTCTTCTGTCTTCTGTTCTTCTGTCTTCTGTTCTCCTGTCTTCGGCTCTTCTACCTCCTCCGTCTTCTTCCCCCGAGCCTGCCCTCCTGCTCCTTCCTCATCCCCCTCCCTCACTCGCCTCCCCCTCTCTCACCCCTAGCTAACCCGTTCGCTATCTACCTCCCTCACTCCTCCTATCTTCCTATCTCTCTAGCTCCCTATCTCACTATCTAACTCCCCCACTCTCCACCTCCTCCTACCTACCTATCTGTCTATCTATCTATTTCCCTATCTATCGACTTCTCTATCTATTTTCTCTATCTATTTCTCTATCTCTCCCCCCCTCCCGCCACCCCCTCTACTACCTATCTCCCTATCCTCTCACTCTACCTCTCTCCCTCACCCACCTCTACAACCCCCCCTCCCCTATCTTCACAACCCTACTCCTATCTCTCTCCCTAATCTCCAAACCTCCTAACACTCACCCTCCTCCACCCTAATCCCCCTCCCCCAGCTCCTCTCACTCTACCTGTCCCCCCCCTCCCTCGCGCTTTCCCGCCGCGACCTCCTGCACGCCCCCGCCCCCCAGCTCCCATTCGCCCCCAGCTGACCCCTCCCCCCCCCCTACCTCTTATGGCGGCCGCTGCGCGACAGTGGTAGCGACCCTTGACCCAAGGGTAGGTCGCTCCCCCTGCCGCTGCAGCTCCTCCAAGTTCCCGAGTTCCTGTGTTCCTGAGACCCACCTAACTGTAAGTACCCCCCTCCTCCCAGCCCCTCGCCCTGCCCCGCGCCACTCACCTTCTCTCCTGCTCCTGCTTCTTTTCCTCCTCTCTGTCTCTTCCTCCTCGCCCCCCCTCTGCAATCTTCTTCTGTGTTCTTCTGTTCTTCCCTTCTGTTCTTCTGTGTTCTTCCGCTCTTCTGTGTTCTTCTTCTCTGTTCTTCTCGGTGCTTCTGTGTTCTTCTTCTCGGTTCTTCTGTGTTCTTCTCTGTTCTTCTCTGTTCTTCTCTGTTCTTCTGCTCTTCCGATCTTCTGTGCTTCTGTCTTCTGTTCTTCTGTTCTTCTGCTCTTCCGGTCTTCTGTGTTCTTCTTCTCTGTTCTTCTCGGTGCTTCTGTGTTCTTCTTCTCGGTTCTTCTGTGTTCTTCTATGTTCTTCTCTGTTCTTCTCTGTTCTTCTGCTCTTCCGATCTTCTGTGCTTCTGTCTTCTGTTCTTCTGTTCTTCTGCTCTTCCGTTCTTCTGTTCTTCTGTTCTTCCGTTCTTCTGTTCTTCTGTCTTCTGCTCTTCTGTCTTCTGCTCTTCCGGTCTTCTGTTCTTCTGTCTTCTGTTCTTCTGTCTTCTGTTCTCCTGTCTTCGGCTCTTCTACCTCCTCCGTCTTCTTCCCCCGAGCCTGCCCTCCTGCTCCTTCCTCATCCCCCTCCCTCACTCGCCTCCCCCTCTCTCACCCCTAGCTAACCCGTTCGCTATCTACCTCCCTCACTCCTCCTATCTTCCTATCTCTCTAGCTCCCTATCTCACTATCTAACTCCCCCACTCTCCACCTCCTCCTACCTACCTATCTGTCTATCTATCTATTTCCCTATCTATCGACTTCTCTATCTATTTTCTCTATCTATTTCTCTATCTCTCCCCCCCTCCCGCCACCCCCTCTACTACCTATCTCCCTATCCTCTCACTCTACCTCTCTCCCTCACCCACCTCTACAACCCCCCCTCCCCTATCTTCACAACCCTACTCCTATCTCTCTCCCTAATCTCCAAACCTCCTAACACTCACCCTCCTCCACCCTAAACCCCCTCCCCCAGCTCCTCACTCTACCTGTCCCCCCCCTCCCTCGCGCTTTCCCGCCGCGACCTCCTGCACGCCCCCGCCCCCCAGCTCCCATTCGCCCCCAGCTGACCCCTCCCCCCCCTCCTACCTCTTATGGCGGCCGCTGCGCGACAGTGGTAGCGACCCTTGACCCAAGGGTAGGTCGCTCCCCCTGCCGCTGCAGCTCCTCCAAGTTCCCGAGTTCCTGTGTTCCTGAGACCCACCTAACTGTAAGTACCCCCCTCCTCCCAGCCCCTCGCCCTGCCCCGCGCCACTCACCTTCTCTCCTGCTCCTGCTTCTTTTCCTCCTCTCTGTCTCTTCCTCCTCGCCCCCCCTCTGCAATCTTCTTCTGTGTTCTTCTGTTCTTCCCTTCTGTTCTTCTGTGTTCTTCCGGTCTTCTGTGTTCTTCTTCTCTGTTCTTCTCGGTGCTTCTGTGTTCTTCTCGGTTCTTCTGTGTTCTTCTCTGTTCTTCTCTGTTCTTCTCTGTTCTTCTGCTCTTCCGATCTTCTGTGCTTCTGTCTTCTGTTCTTCTGTTCTTCTGCTCTTCCGGTCTTCTGTGTTCTTCTTCTCTGTTCTTCTCGGTGCTTCTGTGTTCTTCTTCTCGGTTCTTCTGTGTTCTTCTGTGTTCTTCTCTGTTCTTCTCTGTTCTTCTGCTCTTCCGATCTTCTGTGCTTCTGTCTTCTGTTCTTCTGTTCTTCTGCTCTTCCGGTCTTCTGTTCTTCTGTTCTTCCGTTCTTCTGTTCTTCTGTCTTCTGCTCTTCTGTCTTCTGCTCTTCCGGTCTTCTGTTCTTCTGTCTTCTGTTCTTCTGTCTTCTGTTCTCCTGTCTTCGGCTCTTCTACCTCCTCCGTCTTCTTCCCCCGAGCCTGCCCTCCTGCTCCTTCCTCATCCCCCTCCCTCACTCGCCTCCCCCTCTCTCACCCCTAGCTAACCCGTTCGCTATCTACCTCCCTCACTCCTCCTATCTTCCTATCTCTCTAGCTCCCTATCTCACTATCTAACTCCCCCACTCTCCACCTCCTCCTACCTACCTATCTGTCTATCTATCTATTTCCCTATCTATCGACTTCTCTATCTATTTTCTCTATCTATTTCTCTATCTCTCCCCCCTCCCGCCACCCCCTCTACTACCTATCTCCCTATCCTCTCACTCTACCTCTCTCCCTCACCCACCTCTACAACCCCCCCTCCCCTATCTTCACAACCCTACTCCTATCTCTCTCCCTAATCTCCAAACCTCCTAACACTCACCCTCCTCCACCCTAAACCCCCTCCCCCAGCTCCTCTCACTCTACCTGTCCCCCCCCTCCCTCGCGCTTTCCCGCCGCGACCTCCTGCACGCCCCCGCCCCCAAGCTCCCATTCGCCCCCAGCTGACCCCTCCCCCCCCCCCTCCTACCTCTTATGGTGGCCGCTGCGCGAAAGTGGTAGCGACCCTTGACCCAAGGGTAGGTCGCTCCCCCTGCCGCTGCAGCTCCTCCAAGTTCCCGAGTTCCTGTGTTCCTGAGACCCACCTAACTGTAAGTACCCCCTCCTCCCAGCCCCTCGCCCTGCCCCGCGCCACTCACCTTCTCTCCTGCTCCTGCTTCTTTTCCTCCTCTCTGTCTCTTCCTCCTCGCCCCCCCTCTGCAATCTTCTTCTGTGTTCTTCTGTTCTTCCCTTCTGTTCTTCTGTGTTCTTCCGGTCTTCTGTGTTCTTCTTCTCTGTTCTTCTCGGTGCTTCTGTGTTCTTCTTCTCGGTTCTTCTGTGTTCTTCTCTGTTCTTCTCTGTTCTTCTGCTCTTCCGATCTTCTGTGCTTCTGTCTTCTGTTCTTCTGTTCTTCTGCTCTTCCGGTCTTCTGTTCTTCTGTTCTTCCGTTCTTCTGTTCTTCTGTCTTCTGCTCTTCTGTCTTCTGCTCTTCCGGTCTTCTGTTCTTCTGTCTTCTGTTCTTCTGTCTTCTGTTCTCCTGTCTTCGGCTCTTCTACCTCCTCCGTCTTCTTCCCCCGAGCCTGCCCTCCTGCTCCTTCCTCATCCCCCTCCCTCACTCGCCTCCCCCTCTCTCACCCCTAGCTAACCCGTTCGCTATCTACCTCCCTCACTCCTCCTATCTTCCTATCTCTCTAGCTCCCTATCTCACTATCTAACTCCCCCACTCTCCACCTCCTCCTACCTACCTATCTGTCTATCTATCTATTTTCCTATCTATCGACTTCTCTATCTATTTTCTCTATCTATTTCTCTATCTCTCCCCCCCTCCCGCCACCCCCTCTACTACCTATCTCCCTATCCTCTCACTCTACCTCTCTCCCTCACCCACCTCTACAACCCCCCCTCCCCTATCTTCACAACCCTACTCCTATCTCTCTCCCTAATCTCCAAACCTCCTAACACTCACCCTCCTCCACCCTAAACCCCCTCCCCCAGCTCCTCTCACTCTACCTGTCCCCCCCCGTCCCTCGCGCTTTCCCGCCGCGACCTCCTGCACGCCCCCGCCCCCCAGCTCCCATTCGCCCCCAGCTGACCCCTCCCCCCCCCTCCTACCTCTTATGGCGGCCGCTGCGCGACAGTGGTAGCGACCCTTGACCCAAGGGTAGGTCGCTCCCCCTGCCGCTGCAGCTCCTCCAAGTTCCCGAGTTCCTGTGTTCCTGAGACCCACCTAACTGTAAGTACCCCCCTCCTCCCAGCCCCTCGCCCTGCCCCGCGCCACTCACCTTCTCTCCTGCTCCTGCTTCTTTTCCTCCTCTCTGTCTCTTCCTCCTCGCCCCCCCTCTGCAATCTTCTTCTGTGTTCTTCTGTTCTTCCCTTCTGTTCTTCTGTGTTCTTCCGGTCTTCTGTGTTCTTCTTCTCTGTTCTTCTCGGTGCTTCTGTGTTCTTCTCTGTTCTTCTCTGTTCTTCTCTGTTCTTCTGCTCTTCCGATCTTCTGTGCTTCTGTCTTCTGTTCTTCTGTTCTTCTGCTCTTCCGGTCTTCTGTGTTCTTCTTCTCTGTTCTTCTCGGTGCTTCTGTGTTCTTCTTCTCGGTTCTTCTGTGTTCTTCTCTGTTCTTCTCTGTTCTTCTCTGTTCTTCTGCTCTTCCGATCTTCTGTGCTTCTGTCTTCTGTTCTTCTGTTCTTCTGCTCTTCCGGTCTTCTGTTCTTCTGTTCTTCCGTTCTTCTGTTCTTCTGTCTTCTGCTCTTCTGTCTTCTGCTCTTCCGGTCTTCTGTTCTTCTGTCTTCTGTTCTCCTGTCTTCGGCTCTTCTACCTCCTCCGTCTTCTTCCCCCGAGCCTGCCCTCCTGCTCCTTCCTCATCCCCCTCCCTCACTCGCCTCCCCCTCTCTCACCCCTAGCTAACCCGTTCGCTATCTACCTCCCTCACTCCTCCTATCTTCCTATCTCTCTAGCTCCCTATCTCAATATCTAACTCCCCCACTCTCCACCTCCTCCTACCTACCTATCTGTCTATCTATCTATTTCCCTATCTATCGACTTCTCTATCTATTTTCTCTATCTATTTCTCTATCTCTCCCCCCCTCCCGCCACCCCCCTCTACTACCTATCTCCCTATCCTCTCACTCTACCTCTCTCCCTCACCCACCTCTACAACCCCCCCTCCCCTATCTTCACAACCCTACTCCTATCTCTCTCCCTAATCTCCAAACCTCCTAACACTCACCCTCCTCCACCCTAAACCCCCTCCCCCAGCTCCTCTCACTCTACCTGTCCCCCCCCCTCCCTCGCGCTTTCCCGCCGCGACCTCCTGCACGCCCCCGCCCCCCAGCTCCCATTCGCCCCCAGCTGACCCCTCCCCCCCCTCCTACCTCTTATGGCGGCCGCTGCGCGACAGTGGTAGCGACCCTAGACCCAAGGGTAGGTCGCTCCCCCTGCCGCTGCAGCTCCTCCAAGTTCCCGAGTTCCTGTGTTCCTGAGACCCACCTAACTGTAAGTACCCCCCTCCTCCCAGCCCCTCGCCCTGCCCCGCGCCACTCACCTTCTCTCCTGCTCCTGCTTCTTTTCCTCCTCTCTGTCTCTTCCTCCTCGCCCCCCCTCTGCAATCTTCTTCTGTGTTCTTCTGTTCTTCCCTTCTGTTCTTCTGTGTTCTTCCGGTCTTCTGTGTTCTTCTTCTCTGTTCTTCTCGGTGCTTCTGTGTTCTTCTCTGTTCTTCTCTGTTCTTCTCTGTTCTTCTGCTCTTCCGATCTTCTGTGCTTCTGTCTTCTGTTCTTCTGTTCTTCTGCTCTTCCGGTCTTCTGTGTTCTTCTTCTCTGTTCTTCTCGGTGCTTCTGTGTTCTTCTTCTCGGTTCTTCTGTGTTCTTCTCTGTTCTTCTCTGTTCTTCTCTGTTCTTCTGCTCTTCCGATCTTCTGTGCTTCTGTCTTCTGTTCTTCTGTTCTTCTGCTCTTCCGGTCTTCTGTTCTTCTGTTCTTCCGTTCTTCTGTTCTTCTGTCTTCTGCTCTTCTGTCTTCTGCTCTTCCGGTCTTCTGTTCTTCTGCTCTTCTGTTCTTCTGTCTTCTGTTCTCCTGTCTTCGGCTCTTCTACCTCCTCCGTCTTCTTCCCCCGAGCCTGCCCTCCTGCTCCTTCCTCATCCCCCTCCCTCACTCGCCTCCCCCTCTCTCACCCCTAGCTAACCCGTTCGCTATCTACCTCCCTCACTCCTCCTATCTTCCTATCTCTCTAGCTCCCTATCTCACTATCTAACTCCCCCACTCTCCACCTCCTCCTACCTACCTATCTGTCTATCTATCTATTTCCCTATCTATCGACTTCTCTATCTATTTTCTCTATCTATTTCTCTATCTCTCCCCCCCTCCCGCCACCCCCCTCTACTACCTATCTCCCTATCCTCTCACTCTACCTCTCTCCCTCACCCACCTCTACAACCCCCCCTCCCCTATCTTCACAACCCTACTCCTATCTCTCTCCCTAATCTCCAAACCTCCTAACACTCACCCTCCTCCACCCTAAACCCCCTCCCCCAGCTCCTCTCACTCTACCTGTCCCCCCCCTCCCTCGCGCTTTCCCGCCGCGACCTCCTGCACGCCCCCGCCCCCCAGCTCCCATTCGCCCCCAGCTGACCCCTCCCCCCCTCCTACCTCTTATGGCGGCCGCTGCGCGACAGTGGTAGCAACCCTTGACCCAAGGGTAGGTCGCTCCCCCTGCCGCTGCAGCTCCTCCAAGTTCCCGAGTTCCTGTGTTCCTGAGACCCACCTAACTGTAAGTACCCCCCTCCTCCCAGCCCCTCGCCCTGCCCCGCGCCACTCACCTTCTCTCCTGCTCCTGCTTCTTTTCCTCCTCTCTGTCTCTTCCTCCTCGCCCCCCCTCTGCAATCTTCTTCTGTGTTCTTCTGTTCTTCCCTTCTGTTCTTCTGTGTTCTTCCGGTCTTCTGTGTTCTTCTTCTCTGTTCTTCTCGGTGCTTCTGTTTTCTTCTTCTCGGTTCTTCTGTGTTCTTCTGTGTTCTTCTCTGTTCTTCTGGTCTTCCGATCTTCTGTGCTTCTGTCTTCTGTTCTTCTGTTCTTCTGCTCTTCCGGTCTTCTGTGTTCTTCTTCTCTGTTCTTCTCGGTGCTTCTGTGTTCTTCTTCTCGGTTCTTCTGTGTTCTTCTCTGTTCTTCTCTGTTCTTCTCTGTTCTTCTGCTCTTCCGATCTTCTGTTCTTCTGTTCTTCTGCTCTTCTGTTCTTCTGCTCTTCCGGTCTTCTGTTCTTCTGTTCTTCCGTTCTTCTGTTCTTCTGTCTTCTGCTCTTCTGTCTTCTGCTCTTCCGGTCTTCTGTTCTTCTGTCTTCTGTTCTTCTGTCTTCTGTTCTCCTGTCTTCGGCTCTTCTACCTCCTCCGTCTTCTTCCCCCGAGCCTGCCCTCCTGCTCCTTCCTCATCCCCCTCCCTCACTCGCCTCCCCCTCTCTCACCCCTAGCTAACCCGTTCGCTATCTACCTCCCTCACTCCTCCTATCTTCCTATCTCTCTAGCTCCCTATCTCACTATCTAACTCCCCCACTCTCCACCTCCTCCTACCTACCTATCTGTCTATCTATCTATTTCCCTATCTATCGACTTCTCTATCTATTTTCTCTATCTATTTCTCTATCTCTCCCCCCCTCCCGCCACCCCCTCTACTACCTATCTCCCTATCCTCTCACTCTACCTCTCTCCCTCACCCACCTCTACAACCCCCCTCCCCTATCTTCACAACCCTACTCCTATCTCTCTCCCTAATCTCCAAACCTCCTAACACTCACCCTCCTCCACCCTAAACCCCCTCCCCCAGCTCCTCTCACTCTACCTGTCCCCCCCCTCCCTCACGCTTTCCCGCCGCGACCTCCTGCACGCCCCCGCCCCCCAGCTCCCATTCGCCCCCAGCTGACCCCTCCCCCCCCCTCCTACCTCTTATGGCGGCCGCTGCGCGACAGTGGTAGCAACCCTTGACCCAAGGGTAGGTCGCTCCCCCTGCCGCTGCGGCTCCTCCAAGTTCCCGAGTTCCTGTGTTCCTGAGACCCACCTAACTGTAAGTACCCCCCCTCCTCCCAGCCCCTCGCCCTGCCCCGCGCCACTCACCTTCTCTCCTGCTCCTGCTTCTTTTCCTCCTGTCTGTCTCTTCCTCCTCGACCCCCTTCTGCAATCTTCTTCTGTGTTCTTCTGTTCTTCCCTTCTGTTCTTCTGTGTTCTTCCGGTCTTCTGTGTTCTTCTTCTCTGTTCTTCTCGGTGCTTCTGTGTTCTTCTTCTCGGTTCTTCTGTGTTCTTCTCTGTTCTTCTCTGTTCTTCTCTGTTCTTCTGCTCTTCCGATCTTCTGTGCTTCTGTCTTCTGTTCTTCTGTTCTTCTGCTCTTCCGGTCTTCTGTGTTCTTCTTCTCTGTTCTTCTCGGTGCTTCTGTGTTCTTCTTCTCGGTTCTTCTGTGTTCTTCTGTGTTCTTCTCTGTTCTTCTCTGTTCTTCTGCTCTTCCGATCTTCTGTGCTTCTGTCTTCTGTTCTTCTGTTCTTCTGCTCTTCCGGTCTTCTGTTCTTCTGTTCTTCCGTTCTTCTGTTCTTCTGTCTTCTGCTCTTCTGTCTTCTGCTCTTCCGGTCTTCTGTTCTTCTGTCTTCTGTTCTTCTGTCTTCTGTTCTCCTGTCTTCGGCTCTTCTACCTCCTCCGTCTTCTTCCCCCGAGCCTGCCCTCCTGCTCCTTCCTCATCCCCCTCCCTCACTCGCCTCCCCCTCTCTCACCCCTAGCTAACCCGTTCGCTATCTACCTCCCTCACTCCTCCTATCTTCCTATCTCTCTAGCTCCCTATCTCACTATCTAACTCCCCCACTCTCCACCTCCTCCTACCTACCTATCTGTCTATCTATCTATTTCCCTATCTATCGACTTCTCTATCTATTTTCTCTATCTATTTCTCTATCTCTCCCCCCTCCCGCCACCCCCTCTACTACCTATCTCCCTATCCTCTCACTCTACCTCTCTCCCTCACCCACCTCTACAACCCCCCCTCCCCTATCTTCACAACCCTACTCCTATCTCTCTCCCTAATCTCCAAACCTCCTAACACTCACCCTCCTCCACCCTAAACCCCCTCCCCCAGCTCCTCTCACTCTACCTGTCCCCCCCCTCCCTCGCGCTTTCCCGCCGCGACCTCCTGCACGCCCCCGCCCCCAAGCTCCCATTCGCCCCCAGCTGACCCCTCCCCCCCCCCTCCTACCTCTTATGGTGGCCGCTGCGCGACAGTGGTAGCGACCCTTGACCCAAGGGTAGGTCGCTCCCCCTGCCGCTGCAGCTCCTCCAAGTTCCCGAGTTCCTGTGTTCCTGAGACCCACCTAACTGTAAGTACCCCCTCCTCCCAGCCCCTCGCCCTGCCCCGCGCCACTCACCTTCTCTCCTGCTCCTGCTTCTTTTCCTCCTCTCTGTCTCTTCCTCCTCGCCCCCCCTCTGCAATCTTCTTCTGTGTTCTTCTGTTCTTCCCTTCTGTTCTTCTGTGTTCTTCCGGTCTTCTGTGTTCTTCTTCTCTGTTCTTCTCGGTGCTTCTGTGTTCTTCTTCTCGGTTCTTCTGTGTTCTTCTCTGTTCTTCTCTGTTCTTCTGCTCTTCCGATCTTCTGTGCTTCTGTCTTCTGTTCTTCTGTTCTTCTGCTCTTCCGGTCTTCTGTTCTTCTGTTCTTCCGTTCTTCTGTTCTTCTGTCTTCTGCTCTTCTGTCTTCTGCTCTTCCGGTCTTCTGTTCTTCTGTCTTCTGTTCTTCTGTCTTCTGTTCTCCTGTCTTCGGCTCTTCTACCTCCTCCGTCTTCTTCCCCCGAGCCTGCCCTCCTGCTCCTTCCTCATCCCCCTCCCTCACTCGCCTCCCCCTCTCTCACCCCTAGCTAACCCGTTCGCTATCTACCTCCCTCACTCCTCCTATCTTCCTATCTCTCTAGCTCCCTATCTCACTATCTAACTCCCCCACTCTCCACCTCCTCCTACCTACCTATCTGTCTATCTATCTATTTTCCTATCTATCGACTTCTCTATCTATTTTCTCTATCTATTTCTCTATCTCTCCCCCCCTCCCGCCACCCCCTCTACTACCTATCTCCCTATCCTCTCACTCTACCTCTCTCCCTCACCCACCTCTACAACCCCCCCTCCCCTATCTTCACAACCCTACTCCTATCTCTCTCCCTAATCTCCAAACCTCCTAACACTCACCCTCCTCCACCCTAAACCCCCTCCCCCAGCTCCTCTCACTCTACCTGTCCCCCCCCCGTCCCTCGCGCTTTCCCGCCGCGACCTCCTGCACGCCCCCGCCCCCCAGCTCCCATTCGCCCCCAGCTGACCCCTCCCCCCCCCTCCTACCTCTTATGGCGGCCGCTGCGCGACAGTGGTAGCGACCCTTGACCCAAGGGTAGGTCGCTCCCCCTGCCGCTGCAGCTCCTCCAAGTTCCCGAGTTCCTGTGTTCCTGAGACCCACCTAACTGTAAGTACCCCCCTCCTCCCAGCCCCTCGCCCTGCCCCGCGCCACTCACCTTCTCTCCTGCTCCTGCTTCTTTTCCTCCTCTCTGTCTCTTCCTCCTCGCCCCCCCTCTGCAATCTTCTTCTGTGTTCTTCTGTTCTTCCCTTCTGTTCTTCTGTGTTCTTCCGGTCTTCTGTGTTCTTCTTCTCTGTTCTTCTCGGTGCTTCTGTGTTCTTCTCTGTTCTTCTCTGTTCTTCTCTGTTCTTCTGCTCTTCCGATCTTCTGTGCTTCTGTCTTCTGTTCTTCTGTTCTTCTGCTCTTCCGGTCTTCTGTGTTCTTCTTCTCTGTTCTTCTCGGTGCTTCTGTGTTCTTCTTCTCGGTTCTTCTGTGTTCTTCTCTGTTCTTCTCTGTTCTTCTGCTCTTCCGATCTTCTGTGCTTCTGTCTTCTGTTCTTCTGTTCTTCTGCTCTTCCGGTCTTCTGTTCTTCTGTTCTTCCGTTCTTCTGTTCTTCTGTCTTCTGCTCTTCTGTCTTCTGCTCTTCCGGTCTTCTGTTCTTCTGTCTTCTGTTCTCCTGTCTTCGGCTCTTCTACCTCCTCCGTCTTCTTCCCCCGAGCCTGCCCTCCTGCTCCTTCCTCATCCCCCTCCCTCACTCGCCTCCCCCTCTCTCACCCCTAGCTAACCCGTTCGCTATCTACCTCCCTCACTCCTCCTATCTTCCTATCTCTCTAGCTCCCTATCTCACTATCTAACTCCCCCACTCTCCACCTCCTCCTACCTACCTATCTGTCTATCTATCTATTTCCCTATCTATCGACTTCTCTATCTATTTTCTCTATCTATTTCTCTATCTCTCCCCCCCTCCCGCCACCCCCTCTACTACCTATCTCCCTATCCTCTCACTCTACCTCTCTCCCTCACCCACCTCTACAACCCCCCCTCCCCTATCTTCACAACCCTACTCCTATCTCTCTCCCTAATCTCCAAACCTCCTAACACTCACCCTCCTCCACCCTAAACCCCCTCCCCCAGCTCCTCTCACTCTACCTGTCCCCCCCCCTCCCTCGCGCTTTCCCGCCGCGACCTCCTGCACGCCCCCGCCCCCCAGCTCCCATTCGCCCCCAGCTGACCCCTCCCCCCCTCCTACCTCTTATGGCGGCCGCTGCGCGACAGTGGTAGCAACCCTTGACCCAAGGGTAGGTCGCTCCCCCTGCCGCTGCAGCTCCTCCAAGTTCCCGAGTTCCTGTGTTCCTGAGACCCACCTAACTGTAAGTACCCCCCTCCTCCCAGCCCCTCGCCCTGCCCCGCGCCACTCACCTTCTCTCCTGCTCCTGCTTCTTTTCCTCCTCTCTGTCTCTTCCTCCTCGCCCCCCCTCTGCAATCTTCTTCTGTGTTCTTCTGTTCTTCCCTTCTGTTCTTCTGTGTTCTTCCGGTCTTCTGTGTTCTTCTTCTCTGTTCTTCTCGGTGCTTCTGTGTTCTTCTTCTCGGTTCTTCTGTGTTCTTCTGTGTTCTTCTCTGTTCTTCTGGTCTTCCGATCTTCTGTGCTTCTGTCTTCTGTTCTTCTGTTCTTCTGCTCTTCCGGTCTTCTGTGTTCTTCTTCTCTGTTCTTCTCGGTGCTTCTGTGTTCTTCTTCTCGGTTCTTCTGTGTTCTTCTCTGTTCTTCTCTGTTCTTCTCTGTTCTTCTGCTCTTCCGATCTTCTGTTCTTCTGTTCTTCTGCTCTTCTGTTCTTCTGCTCTTCCGGTCTTCTGTTCTTCTGTTCTTCCGTTCTTCTGTTCTTCTGTCTTCTGCTCTTCTGTCTTCTGCTCTTCCGGTCTTCTGTTCTTCTGTCTTCTGTTCTTCTGTCTTCTGTTCTCCTGTCTTCGGCTCTTCTACCTCCTCCGTCTTCTTCCCCCGAGCCTGCCCTCCTGCTCCTTCCTCATCCCCCTCCCTCACTCGCCTCCCCCTCTCTCACCCCTAGCTAACCCGTTCGCTATCTACCTCCCTCACTCCTCCTATCTTCCTATCTCTCTAGCTCCCTATCTCACTATCTAACTCCCCCACTCTCCACCTCCTCCTACCTACCTATCTGTCTATCTATCTATTTCCCTATCTATCGACTTCTCTATCTATTTTCTCTATCTATTTCTCTATCTCTCCCCCCCTCCCGCCACCCCCTCTACTACCTATCTCCCTATCCTCTCACTCTACCTCTCTCCCTCACCCACCTCTACAACCCCCCTCCCCTATCTTCACAACCCTACTCCTATCTCTCTCCCTAATCTCCAAACCTCCTAACACTCACCCTCCTCCACCCTAAACCCCCTCCCCCAGCTCCTCTCACTCTACCTGTCCCCCCCCTCCCTCACGCTTTCCCGCCGCGACCTCCTGCACGCCCCCGCCCCCCAGCTCCCATTCGCCCCCAGCTGACCCCTCCCCCCCCCTCCTACCTCTTATGGCGGCCGCTGCGCGACAGTGGTAGCAACCCTTGACCCAAGGGTAGGTCGCTCCCCCTGCCGCTGCGGCTCCTCCAAGTTCCCGAGTTCCTGTGTTCCTGAGACCCACCTAACTGTAAGTACCCCCCTCCTCCCAGCCCCTCGCCCTGCCCCGCGCCACTCACCTTCTCTCCTGCTCCTGCTTCTTTTCCTCCTCTCTGTCTCTTCCTCCTCGACCCCCTTCTGCAATCTTCTTCTGTGTTCTTCTGTTCTTCCCTTCTGTTCTTCTGTGTTCTTCCGGTCTTCTGTGTTCTTCTTCTCTGTTCTTCTCGGTGCTTCTGTGTTCTTCTTCTCGGTTCTTCTGTGTTCTTCTGTGTTCTTCTCTGTTCTTCTCTGTTCTTCTGCTCTTCCGATCTTCTGTGCTTCTGTCTTCTGTTCTTCTGTTCTTCTGCTCTTCCGGTCTTCTGTGTTCTTCTTCTCTGTTCTTCTCGGTGCTTCTGTGTTCTTCTTCTCGGTTCTTCTGTGTTCTTCTGTGTTCTTCTCTGTTCTTCTCTGTTCTTCTGCTCTTCCGATCTTCTGTGCTTCTGTCTTCTGTTCTTCTGTTCTTCTGTTCTTCCGTTCTTCTGTTCTTCTGTCTTCTGCTCTTCTGTCTTCTGCTCTTCCGGTCTTCTGTTCTTCTGTCTTCTGTTCTTCTGTCTTCTGTTCTCCTGTCTTCGGCTCTTCTACCTCCTCCGTCTTCTTCCCCCGAGCCTGCCCTCCTGCTCCTTCCTCATCCCCCTCCCTCACTCGCCTCCCCCTCTCTCACCCCTAGCTAACCCGTTCGCTATCTACCTCCCTCACTCCTCCTATCTTCCTATCTCTCTAGCTCCCTATCTCACTATCTAACTCCCCCACTCTCCACCTCCTCCTACCTACCTATCTGTCTATCTATCTATTTCCCTATCTATCGACTTCTCTATCTATTTTCTCTATCTATTTCTCTATCTCTCCCCCCCTCCCGCCACCCCCTCTACTACCTATCTCCCTATCCTCTCACTCTACCTCTCTCCCTCACCCACCTCTACAACCCCCCCTCCCCTATCTTCACAACCCTACTCCTATCTCTCTCCCTAATCTCCAAACCTCCTAACACTCACCCTCCTCCACCCTAAACCCCCTCCCCCAGCTCCTCTCACTCTACCTGTCCCCCCCCTCCCTCGCGCTTTCCCGCCGCGACCTCCTGCACGCCCCCGCCCCCCAGCTCCCATTCGCCCCCAGCTGACCCCTCCCCCCCCCTCCTACCTCTTATGGCGGCCGCTGCGCGACAGTGGTAGCGACCCTTGACCCAAGGGTAGGTCGCTCACCCCTGCCGCTGCAGCTCCTCCAAGTTCCCGAGTTCCTGTGTTCCTGAGACCCACCTAACTGTAAGTACCCCCCTCCTCCCAGCCCCTCGCCCTGCCCCGCGCCACTCACCTTCTCTCCTGCTCCTGCTTCTTTTCCTCCTCTCTGTCTCTTCCTCCTCGCCCCCCCTCTGCAATCTTCTTCTGTGTTCTTCTGTTCTTCCCTTCTGTTCTTCTGTGTTCTTCCGGTCTTCTGTGTTCTTCTTCTCTGTTCTTCTCGGTGCTTCTGTGTTCTTCTTCTCGGTTCTTCTGTGTTCTTCTCTGTTCTTCTCTGTTCTTCTCTGTTCTTCTGCTCTTCCGATCTTCTGTGCTTCTGTCTTCTGTTCTTCTGTTCTTCTGCTCTTCCGGTCTTCTGTGTTCTTCTTCTCTGTTCTTCTCGGTGCTTCTGTGTTCTTCTTCTCGGTTCTTCTGTGTTCTTCTGTGTTCTTCTCTGTTCTTCTCTGTTCTTCTGCTCTTCCGATCTTCTGTGCTTCTGTCTTCTGTTCTTCTGTTCTTCTGCTCTTCCGGTCTTCTGTTCTTCTGTTCTTCCGTTCTTCTGTTCTTCTGTCTTCTGCTCTTCCGGTCTTCTGTTCTTCTGTCTTCTGTTCTTCTGTCTTCTGTTCTCCTGTCTTCGGCTCTTCTACCTCCTCCGTCTTCTTCCCCCGAGCCTGCCCTCCTGCTCCTTCCTCATCCCCCTCCCTCACTCGCCTCCCCCTCTCTCACCCCTAGCTAACCCGTTCGCTATCTACCTCCCTCACTCCTCCTATCTTCCTATCTCTCTAGCTCCCTATCTCACTATCTAACTCCCCCACTCTCCACCTCCTCCTACCTACCTATCTGTCTATCTATCTATTTCCCTATCTATCGACTTCTCTATCTATTTTCTCTATCTATTTCTCTATCTCTCCCCCCTCCCGCCACCCCCTCTACTACCTATCTCCCTATCCTCTCACTCTACCTCTCTCCCTCACCCACCTCTACAACCCCCCCTCCCCTATCTTCACAACCCTACTCCTATCTCTCTCCCTAATCTCCAAACCTCCTAACACTCACCCTCCTCCACCCTAAACCCCCTCCCCCAGCTCCTCTCACTCTACCTGTCCCCCCCCCTCCCTCGCGCTTTCCCGCCGCGACCTCCTGCACGCCCCCGCCCCCCAGCTCCCATTCGCCCCCAGCTGACCCCTCCCCCCCCCTCCTACCTCTTATGGCGGCCGCTGCGCGACAGTGGTAGCGACCCTTGACCCAAGGGTAGGTCGCTCCCCCTGCCGCTGTAGCTCCTCCAAGTTCCCGAGTTCCTGTGTTCCTGAGACCCACCTAACTGTAAGTACCCCCCTCCTCCCAGCCCCTCGCCCTGCCCCGCGCCACTCACCTTCTCTCCTGCTCCTGCTTCTTTTCCTCCTCTCTGTCTCTTCCTCCTCGCCCCCCCTCTGCAATCTTCTTCTGTGTTCTTCTGTTCTTCCCTTCTGTTCTTCTGTGTTCTTCCGGTCTTCTGTGTTCTTCTTCTCTGTTCTTCTCGGTGCTTCTGTGTTCTTCTTCTCGGTTCTTCTGTGTTCTTCTCTGTTCTTCTCTGTTCTTCTGCTCTTCCGATCTTCTGTGCTTCTGTCTTCTGTTCTTCTGTTCTACTGCTCTTCCGGTCTTCTGTGTTCTTCTTCTCTGTTCTTCTCGGTGCTTCTGTGTTCTTCTTCTCGGTTCTTCTGTGTTCTTCTCTGTTCTTCTCTGTTCTTCTCTGTTCTTCTGCTCTTCCGATCTTCTGTGCTTCTGTCTTCTGTTCTTCTGTTCTTCTGCTCTTCCTGTCTTCTGTTCTTCTGTTCTTCCGTTCTTCTGTTCTTCTGTCTTCTGCTCTTCTGTCTTCTGCTCTTCCGGTCTTCTGTTCTTCTGTCTTCTGTTCTTCTGTCTTCTGTTCTCCTGTCTTCGGCTCTTCTACCTCCTCCGTCTTCTTCCCCCGAGCCTGCCCTCCTGCTCCTTCCTCATCCCCCTCCCTCACTCGCCTCCCCCTCTCTCACCCCTAGCTAACCCGTTCGCTATCTACCTCCCTCACTCCTCCTATCTTCCTATCTCTCTAGCTCCCTATCTCACTATCTAACTCCCCCACTCTCCACCTCCTCCTACCTACCTATCTGTCTATCTATCTATTTCCCTATCTATCGACTTCTCTATCTATTTTCTCTATCTATTTCTCTATCTCTCCCCCCCTCCCGCCACCCCCTCTACTACCTATCTCCCTATCCTCTCACTCTACCTCTCTCCCTCACCCACCTCTACAACCCCCCCTCCCCTATCTTCACAACCCTACTCCTATCTCTCTCCCTAATCTCCAAACCTCCTAACACTCACCCTCCTCCACCCTAAACCCCCTCCCCCAGCTCCTCTCACTCTACCTGTCCCCCCCCTCCCTCGCGCTTTCCCGCCGCGACCTCCTGCACGCCCCCGCCCCCCAGCTCCCATTCGCCCCCAGCTGACCCCTCCCCCCCCTCCTACCTCTTATGGCGGCCGCTGCGCGACAGTGGTAGCGACCCTTGACCCAAGGGTAGGTCGCTCCCCCTGCCGCTGCAGCTCCTCCAAGTTCCCGAGTTCCTGTGTTCCTGAGACCCACCTAACTGTAAGTACCCCCCTCCTCCCAGCCCCTCGCCCTGCCCCGCGCCACTCACCTTCTCTCCTGCTCCTGCTTCTTTTCCTCCTCTCTGTCTCTTCCTCCTCGCCCCCCCTCTGCAATCTTCTTCTGTGTTCTTCTGTTCTTCCCTTCTGTTCTTCTGTGTTCTTCCGGTCTTCTGTGTTCTTCTTCTCTGTTCTTCTCGGTGCTTCTGTGTTCTTCTTCTCGGTTCTTCTGTGTTCTTCTCTGTTCTTCTCTGTTCTTCTCTGTTCTTCTGCTCTTCCGATCTTCTGTGCTTCTGTCTTCTGTTCTTCTGTTCTTCTGCTCTTCCGGTCTTCTGTGTTCTTCTTCTCTGTTCTTCTCGGTGCTTCTGTGTTCTTCTTCTCTGTTCTTCTCTGTTCTTCTCTGTTCTTCTGCTCTTCCGATCTTCTGTGCTTCTGTCTTCTGTTCTTCTGTTCTTCTGCTCTTCTGCTCTTCCGGTCTTCTGTTCTTCTGTTCTTCCGTTCTTCTGTTCTTCTGTCTTCTGCTCTTCTGTCTTCTGCTCTTCCGGTCTTCTGTTCTTCTGTCTTCTGTTCTTCTGTCTTCTGTTCTCCTGTCTTCGGCTCTTCTACCTCCTCCGTCTTCTTCCCCCGAGCCTGCCCTCCTGCTCCTTCCTCATCCCCCTCCCTCACTCGCCTCCCCCTCTCTCACCCCTAGCTAACCCGTTCGCTATCTACCTCCCTCACTCCTCCTATCTTCCTATCTCTCTAGCTCCCTATCTCACTATCTAACTCCCCCACTCTCCACCTCCTCCTACCTACCTATCTGTCTATCTATCTATTTCCCTATCTATCGACTTCTCTATCTATTTTCTCTATCTATTTCTCTATCTCTCCCCCCCTCCCGCCACCCCCTCTACTACCTATCTCCCTATCCTCTCACTCTACCTCTCTCCCTCACCCACCTCTACAACCCCCCCTCCCCTATCTTCACAACCCTACTCCTATCTCTCTCCCTAATCTCCAAACCTCCTAACACTCACCCTCCTCCACCCTAAACCCCCTCCCCCAGCTCCTCTCACTCTACCTGTCCCCCCCCCTCCCTCGCGCTTTCCCGCCGCGACCTCCTGCACGCCCCCCAGCTCCCATTCGCCCCCAGCTGACCCCTCCCCCCCCCTCCTACCTCTTATGGCGGCCGCTGCGCGACAGTGGTAGCGACCCTTGACCCAAGGGTAGGTCGCTCCCACTGCCGCTGCAGCTCCTCCAAGTTCCCGAGTTCCTGTGTTCCTGAGACCCACCTAACTGTAAGTACCCCCCTCCTCCCAGCCCCTCGCCCTGCCCCGCGCCACTCACCTTCTCTCCTGCTCCTGCTTCTTTTCCTCCTCTCTGTCTCTTCCTCCTCGCCCCCCCTCTGCAATCTTCTTCTGTGTTCTTCTGTTCTTCCCTTCTGTTCTTCTGTGTTCTTCCGGTCTTCTGTGTTCTTCTTCTCTGTTCTTCTCGGTGCTTCTGTGTTCTTCTTCTCGGTTCTTCTGTGTTCTTCTGTGTTCTTCTGTGTTCTTCTCTGTTCTTCTGCTCTTCCGATCTTCTGTGCTTCTGTCTTCTGTTCTTCTGTTCTTCTGCTCTTCCGGTCTTCTGTGTTCTTCTTCTCTGTTCTTCTCGGTGCTTCTGTGTTCTTCTTCTCGGTTCTTCTGTGTTCTTCTGTGTTCTTCTCTGTTCTTCTACTCTTCCGATCTTCTGTGCTTCTGTCTTCTGTTCTTCTGTTCTTCTGCTCTTCCGGTCTTCTGTTCTTCTGTTCTTCCGTTCTTCTGTTCTTCTGTCTTCTGCTCTTCTGTCTTCTGCTCTTCCGGTCTTCTGTTCTTCTGTCTTCTGTTCTTCTGTCTTCTGTTCTCCTGTCTTCGGCTCTTCTACCTCCTCCGTCTTCTTCCCCCGAGCCTGCCCTCCTGCTCCTTCCTCATCCCCCTCCCTCACTCGCCTCCCCCTCTCTCACCCCTAGCTAACCCGTTCGCTATCTACCTCCCTCACTCCTCCTATCTTCCTATCTCTCTAGCTCCCTATCTCACTATCTAACTCCCCCACTCTCCACCTCCTCCTACCTACCTATCTGTCTATCTATCTATTTCCCTATCTATCGACTTCTCTATCTATTTTCTCTATCTATTTCTCTATCTCTCCCCCCCTCCCGCCACCCCCTCTACTACCTATCTCCCTATCCTCTCACTCTACCTCTCTCCCTCACCCACCTCTACAACCCCCCCTCCCCTATCTTCACAACCCTACTCCTATCTCTCTCCCTAATCTCCAAACCTCCTAACACTCACCCTCCTCCACCCTAAACCCCCTCCCCCAGCTCCTCTCACTCTACCTGTCCCCCCCCTCCCTCGCACTTTCCCGCCGCGACCTCCTGCACGCCCCCGCCCCCCAGCTCCCATTCGCCCCCAGCTGACCCCTCCCCCCCCCTCCTACCTCTTATGGCGGCCGCTGCGCGACAGTGGTAGCGACCCTTGACCCAAGGGTAGGTCGCTCCCCCTGCCGCTGCAGCTCCTCCAAGTTCCCGAGTTCCTGTGTTCCTGAGACCCACCTAACTGTAAGTACCCCCCTCCTCCCAGCCCCTCGCCCTGCCCCGCGCCACTCACCTTCTCTCCTGCTCCTGCTTCTTTTCCTCCTCTCTGTCTCTTCCTCCTCGCCCCCCCTCTGCAATCTTCTTCTGTGTTCTTCTGTTCTTCCCTTCTGTTCTTCTGTGTTCTTCCGGTCTTCTGTGTTCTTCTTCTCTGTTCTTCTCTGTGCTTCTGTGTTCTTCTTCTCGGTTCTTCTGTGTTCTTCTCTGTTCTTCTCTGTTCTTCTGCTCTTCCGATCTTCTGTGCTTCTGTCTTCTGTTCTTCTGTTCTTCTGCTCTTCCGGTCTTCTGTGTTCTTCTTCTCTGTTCTTCTCGGTGCTTCTGTGTTCTTCTTCTCGGTTCTTCTGTGTTCTTCTCTGTTCTTCTCTGTTCTTCTCTGTTCTTCTGCTCTTCCGATCTTCTGTGCTTCTGTCTTCTGTTCTTCTGTTCTTCTGCTCTTCCGGTCTTCTGTTCTTCTGTTCTTCCGTTCTTCTGCTCTTCTGTCTTCTGCTCTTCTGTCTTCTGCTCTTCCGGTCTTCTGTTCTTCTGTCTTCTGTTCTTCTGTCTTCTGTTCTCCTGTCTTCGGCTCTTCTACCTCCTCCGTCTTCTTCCCCCGAGCCTGCCCTCCTGCTCCTTCCTCATCCCCCTCCCTCACTCGCCTCCCCCTCTCTCACCCCTAGCTAACCCGTTCGCTATCTACCTCCCTCACTCCTCCTATCTTCCTATCTCTCTAGCTCCCTATCTCACTATCTAACTCCCCCACTCTCCACCTCCTCCTACCTACCTATCTGTCTATCTATCTATTTCCCTATCTATCGACTTCTCTATCTTATTTCTCTATCTATTTCTCTATCTCTCCCCCCCTCCCGCCACCCCCTCTACTACCTATCTCCCTATCCTCTCACTCTACCTCTCTCCCTCACCCACCTCTACAACCCCCCCTCCCCTATCTTCACAACCCTACTCCTATCTCTCTCCCTAATCTCCAAACCTCCTAACACTCACCCTCTTCCACCCTAAACCCCCTCCCCCAGCTCCTCTCACTCTACCTGTCCCCCCCCTCCCTCGCGCTTTCCCGCCGCGACCTCCTGCACGCCCCCGCCCCCCAGCTCCCATTCGCCCCCAGCTGACCCCTCCCCCCCCTCCTACCTCTTATGGCGGCCGCTGCGCGACAGTGGTAGCGACCCTTGACCCAAGGGTAGGTCGCTCCCCCTGCCGCTGCAGCTCCTCCAAGTTCCCGAGTTCCTGTGTTCCTGAGACCCACCTAACTGTAAGTACCCCCCTCCTCCCAGCCCCTCGCCCTGCCCCGCGCCACTCACCTTCTCTCCTGCTCCTGCTTCTTTTCCTCCTCTCTGTCTCTTCCTCCTCGCCCCCCCTCTGCAATCTTCTTCTGTGTTCTTCTGTTCTTCCCTTCTGTTCTTCTGTGTTCTTCCGGTCTTCTGTGTTCTTCTTCTCGTTTCTTCTCGGTGCTTCTGTGTTCTTCTTCTCGGTTCTTCTGTGTTCTTCTCTGTTCTTCTCTGTTCTTCTCTGTTCTTCTGCTCTTCCGATCTTCTGTGCTTCTGTCTTCTGTTCTTCTGTTCTTCTGCTCTTCCGGTCTTCTGTGTTCTTCTTCTCTGTTCTTCTCGGTGCTTCTGTGTTCTTCTTCTCGGTTCTTCTGTGTTCTTCTCTGTTCTTCTCTGTTCTTCTCTGTTCTTCTGCTCTTCCGATCTTCTGTGCTTCTGTCTTCTGTTCTTCTGTTCTTCTGTTCTTCTGCTCTTCCGGTCTTCTGTTCTTCTGTTCTTCCGTTCTTCTGTTCTTCTGTCTTCTGCTCTTCTGTCTTCTGCTCTTCCGGTCTTCTGTTCTTCTGTCTTCTGTTCTTCTGTCTTCTGTTCTCCTGTCTTCGGCTCTTCTACCTCCTCCGTCTTCTTCCCCCGAGCCTGCCCTCCTGCTCCTTCCTCATCCCCCTCCCTCACTCGCCTCCCCCTCTCTCACCCCTAGCTAACCCGTTCGCTATCTACCTCCCTCACTCCTCCTATCTTCCTATCTCTCTAGCTCCCTATCTCACTATCTAACTCCCCCACTCTCCACCTCCTCCTACCTACCTATCTGTCTATCTATCTATTTCCCTATCTATCGACTTCTCTATCTATTTTCTCTATCTATTTCTCTATCTCTCCCCCCCTCCCGCCACCCCCTCTACTACCTATCTCCCTATCCTCTCACTCTACCTCTCTCCCTCACCCACCTCTACAACCCCCCCTCCCCTATCTTCACAACCCTACTCCTATCTCTCTCCCTAATCTCCAAACCTCCTAACACTCACCCTCCTCCACCCTAAACCCCCTCCCCCAGCTCCTCTCACTCTACCTGTCCCCCCCCCTCCCTCGCGCTTTCCCGCCGCGACCTCCTGCACGCCCCCGCTCCCCAGCACCCATTCGCCCCCAGCTGACCCCTCCCCCCCCCTCCTACCTCTTATGGCGGCCGCTGCGCGACAGTGGTAGCGACCCTTGACCCAAGGGTAGGTCGCTCCCCCTGCCGCTGCAGCTCCTCCAAGTTCCCGAGTTCCTGTGTTCCTGAGACCCACCTAACTGTAAGTACCCCCCTCCTCCCAGCCCCTCGCCCTGCCCCGCGCCACTCACCTTCTCTCCTGCTCCTGCTTCTTTTCCTCCTCTCTGTCTCTTCCTCCTCGCCCCCCCTCTGCAATCTTCTTCTGTGTTCTTCTGTTCTTCCCTTCTGTTCTTCTGTGTTCTTCCGGTCTTCTGTGTTCTTCTTCTCTGTTCTTCTCGGTGCTTCTGTGTTCTTCTTCTCGGTTCTTCTGTGTTCTTCTCTGTTCTTCTCTGTTCTTCTCTGTTCTTCTCTGTTCTTCTGCTCTTCCGATCTTCTGTGCTTCTGTCTTCTGTTCTTCTGTTCTTCTGCTCTTCCGGTCTTCTGTGTTCTTCTTCTCTGTTCTTCTCGGTGCTTCTGTGTTCTTCTTCTCGGTTCTTCTCTGTTCTTCTCTGTTCTTCTCTGTTCTTCTCTGTTCTTCTGCTCTTCCGATCTTCTGTGCTTCTGTCTTCTGTTCTTCTGTTCTTCTGCTCTTCCGGTCTTCTGTTCTTCTGTCTTCTGCTCTTCTGTCTTCTGCTCTTCCGGTCTTCTGTTCTTCTGTCTTCTGTTCTTCTGTCTTCTGTTCTCCTGTCTTCGGCTCTTCTACCTCCTCCGTCTTCTTCCCCCGAGCCTGCCCTCCTGCTCCTTCCTCATCCCCCTCCCTCACTCGCCTCCCCCTCTCTCACCCCTAGCTAACCCGTTCGCTATCTACCTCCCTCACTCCTCCTATCTTCCTATCTCTCTAGCTCCCTATCTCACTATCTAACTCCCCCACTCTCCACCTCCTCCTACCTACCTATCTGTCTATCTATCTATTTCCCTATCTATCGACTTCTCTATCTATTTTCTCTATCTATTTCTCTATCTCTCCCCCCTCCCGCCACCCCCTCTACTACCTATCTCCCTATCCTCTCACTCTACCTCTCTCCCTCACCCACCTCTACAACCCCCCCTCCCCTATCTTCACAACCCTACTCCTATCTCTCTCCCTAATCTCCAAACCTCCTAACACTCACCCTCCTCCACCCTAAACCCCCTCCCCCAGCTCCTCTCACTCTACCTGTCCCCCCCCCTCCCTCGCGCTTTCCCGCCGCGACCTCCTGCACGCCCCTGCCCCCCAGCTCCCATTCGCCCCCAGCTGACCCCTCCCCCCCCCTCCTACCTCTTATGGCGGCCGCTGCGCGACAGTGGTAGCGACCCTTGACCCAAGGGTAGGTCGCTCCCCCTGCCGCTGCAGCTCCTCCAAGTTCCCGAGTTCCTGTGTTCCTGAGACCCACCTAACTGTAAGTACCCCCCTCCTCCCAGCCCCTCGCCCTGCCCCGCGCCACTCACCTTCTCTCCTGCTCCTGCTTCTTTTCCTCCTCTCTGTCTCTTCCTCCTCGCCCCCCCTCTGCAATCTTCTTCTGTGTTCTTCTGTTCTTCCCTTCTGTTCTTCTGTGTTCTTCCGGTCTTCTGTGTTCTTCTTCTCTGTTCTTCTCGGTGCTTCTGTGTTCTTCTTCTCGGTTCTTCTGTGTTCTTCTCTGTTCTTCTCTGTTCTTCTCTGTTCTTCTGCTCTTCCGATCTTCTGTGCTTCTGTCTTCTGTTCTTCTGTTCTTCTGCTCTTCCGGTCTTCTGTGTTCTTCTTCTCTGTTCTTCTCGGTGCTTCTGTGTTCTTCTTCTCGGTTCTTCTCTGTTCTTCTCTGTTCTTCTCTGTTCTTCTGCTCTTCCGATCTTCTGTGCTTCTGTCTTCTGTTCTTCTGTTCTTCTGCTCTTCCGGTCTTCTGTTCTTCTGTTCTTCCGTTCTTCTGTTCTTCTGTCTTCTGCTCTTCTGTCTTCTGCTCTTCCGGTCTTCTGTTCTTCTGTCTTCTGTTCTTCTGTCTTCTGTTCTCCTGTCTTCGGCTCTTCTACCTCCTCCGTCTTCTTCCCCCGAGCCTGCCCTCCTGCTCCTTCCTCATCCCCCTCCCTCACTCGCCTCCCCCTCTCTCACCCCTAGCTAACCCGTTCGCTATCTACCTCCCTCACTCCTCCTATCTTCCTATCTCTCTAGCTCCCTATCTCACTATCTAACTCCCCCACTCTCCACCTCCTCCTACCTACCTATCTGTCTATCTATCTATTTCCCTATCTATCGACTTCTCTATCTATTTTCTCTATCTATTTCTCTATCTCTCCCCCCCTCCCGCCACCCCCTCTACTACCTATCTCCCTATCCTCTCACTCTACCTCTCTCCCTCACCCACCTCTACAACCCCCCCTCCCCTATCTTCACAACCCTACTCCTATCTCTCTCCCTAATCTCCAAACCTCCTAACACTCACCCTCCTCCACCCTAAACCCCCTCCCCCAGCTCCTCTCACTCTACCTGTCCCCCCCTCCCTCGCGCTTTCCCGCCGCGACCTCCTGCACGCCCCCGCCCCCCAGCTCCCATTCGCCCCCAGCTGACCCCTCCCCCCCCTCCTACCTCTTATGGCGGCCGCTGCGCGACAGTGGTAGCGACCCTTGACCCAAGGGTAGGTCGCTCCCCCTGCCGCTGCAGCTCCTCCAAGTTCCCGAGTTCCTGTGTTCCTGAGACCCACCTAACTGTAAGTACCCCCCTCCTCCCAGCCCCTCGCCCTGCCCCGCACCACTCACCTTCTCTCCTGCTCCTGCTTCTTTTCCTCCTCTCTGTCTCTTCCTCCTCGCCCCCCCTCTGCAATCTTCTTCTGTGTTCTTCTGTTCTTCCCTTCTGTTCTTCTGTGTTCTTCCGGTCTTCTGTGTTCTTCTTCTCTGTTCTTCTCGGTGCTTCTGTGTTCTTCTTCTCGGTTCTTCTGTGTTCTTCTCTGTTCTTCTCTGTTCTTCTGCTCTTCCGATCTTCTGTGCTTCTGTCTTCTGTTCTTCTGTTCTTCTGCTCTTCCGGTCTTCTGTGTTCTTCTTCTCTGTTCTTCTCGGTGCTTCTGTGTTCTTCTTCTCGGTTCTTCTGTGTTCTTCTGTGTTCTTCTCTGTTCTTCTCTGTTCTTCTGCTCTTCCGATCTTCTGTGCTTCTGTCTTCTGTTCTTCTGTTCTTCTGCTCTTCCGGTCTTCTGTTCTTCTGTTCTTCCGTTCTTCTGTTCTTCTGTCTTCTGCTCTTCTGTCTTCTGCTCTTCCGGTCTTCTGTTCTTCTGTCTTCTGTTCTTCTGTCTTCTGTTCTCCTGTCTTCGGCTCTTCTACCTCCTCCGTCTTCTTCCCCCGAGCCTGCCCTCCTGCTCCTTCCTCATCCCCCTCCCTCACTCGCCTCCCCCTCTCTCACCCCTAGCTAACCCGTTCGCTATCTACCTCCCTCACTCCTCCTATCTTCCTATCTCTCTAGCTCCCTATCTCACTATCTAACTCCCCCACTCTCCACCTCCTCCTACCTACCTATCTGTCTATCTATCTATTTCCCTATCTATCGACTTCTCTATCTATTTTCTCTATCTATTTCTCTATCTCTCCCCCCCTCCCGCCACCCCCTCTACTACCTATCTCCCTATCCTCTCACTCTACCTCTCTCCCTCACCCACCTCTACAACCCCCCCTCCCCTATCTTCACAACCCTACTCCTATCTCTCTCCCTAATCTCCAAACCTCCTAACACTCACCCTCCTCCACCCTAAACCCCCTCCCCCAGCTCCTCTCACTCTACCTGTCCCCCCCCTCCCTCGCGCTTTCCCGCCGCGACCTCCTGCACGCCCCCGCCCCCCAGCTCCCATTCGCCCCCAGCTGACCCCTCCCCCCCCCTCCTACCTCTTATGGCGGCCGCTGCGCGACAGTGGTAGCGACCCTTGACCCAAGGGTAGGTTGCTCCCCCTGCCGCTGCAGCTCCTCCAAGTTCCCGAGTTCCTGTGTTCCTGAGACCCACCTAACTGTAAGTACCCCCCTCCTCCCAGCCCCTCGCCCTGCCCCGCGCCACTCACCTTCTCTCCTGCTCCTGCTTCTTTTCCTCCTCTCTGTCTCTTCCTCCTCGCCCCCCCTCTGCAATCTTCTTCTGTGTTCTTCTGTTCTTCCCTTCTGTTCTTCTGTGTTCTTCCGGTCTTCTGTGTTCTTCTTCTCTGTTCTTCTCGGTGCTTCTGTGTTCTTCTTCTCGGTTCTTCTGTGTTCTTCTGTGTTCTTCTCTGTTCTTCTCTGTTCTTCTCTGTTCTTCTGCTCTTCCGATCTTCTGTGCTTCTGTCTTCTGTTCTTCTGTTCTTCTGCTCTTCCGGTCTTCTGTGTTCTTCTTCTCTGTTCTTCTCGGTGCTTCTGTGTTGTTCTTCTGTGTTCTTCTGTGTTCTTCTGTGTTCTTCTCTGTTCTTCTGCTCTTCCGATCTTCTGTTCTTCTGTTCTTCTGCTCTTCTGTTCTTCTGCTCTTCCGGTCTTCTGTTCTTCTGTTCTTCCGTTCTTCTGTCTTCTGTCTTCTGCTCTTCCGGTCTTCTGTTCTTCTGTCTTCTGTTCTTCTGTCTTCTGTTCTCCTGTCTTCGGCTCTTCTACCTCCTCCGTCTTCTTCCCCCGAGCCTGCCCTCCTGCTCCTTCCTCATCCCCCTCCCTCACTCGCCTCCCCCTCTCTCACCCCTAGCTAACCCGTTCGCTATCTACCTCCCTCACTCCTCCTATCTTCCTATCTCTCTAGCTCCCTATCTCACTATCTAACTCCCCCACTCTCCACCTCCTCCTACCTACCTATCTGTCTATCTATCTATTTCCCTATCTATCGACTTCTCTATCTATTTTCTCTATCTATTTCTCTATCTCTCCCCCCCTCCCGCCACCCCCTCTACTACCTATCTCCCTATCCTCTCACTCTACCTCTCTCCCTCACCCACCACTACAACCCCCCCTCCCCTATCTTCACAACCCTACTCCTATCTCTCTCCCTAATCTCCAAACCTCCTAACACTCACCCTCCTCCACCCTAAACCCCCTCCCCCAGCTCCTCTCACTCTACCTGTCCCCCCCCTCCCTCGCGCTATCCCGCCGCGACCTCCTGCACGCCCCCGCCCCCCAGCTCCCATTCGCCCCCAGCTGACCCCTCCCCCCCCTCCTACCTCTTATGGCGGCCGCTGCGCGACAGTGGTAGTGACCCTTGACCCAAGGGTAGGTCGCTCCCCCTGCCGCTGCAGCTCCTCCAAGTTCCCGAGTTCCTGTGTTCCTGAGACCCACCTAACTGTAAGTACCCCCCTCCTCCCAGCCCCTCGCCCTGCCCCGCGCCACTCACCTTCTCTCCTGCTCCTGCTTCTTTTCCTCCTCTCTGTCTCTTCCTCCTCGCCCCCCCTCTGCAATCTTCTTCTGTGTTCTTCTGTTCTTCCCTTCTGTTCTTCTGTGTTCTTCCGGTCTTCTGTGTTCTTCTTCTCTGTTCTTCTCGGTGCTTCTGTGTTCTTCTTCTCGGTTCTTCTCTGTTCTTCTCTGTTCTTCTCTGTTCTTCTCTGTTCTTCTGCTCTTCCGATCTTCTGTGCTTCTGTCTTCTGTTCTTCTGTTCTTCTGCTCTTCCGGTCTTCTGTGTTCTTCTTCTCTGTTCTTCTCGGTGCTTCTGTGTTCTTCTTCTCGGTTCTTCTGTGTTCTTCTCTGTTCTTCTCTGTTCTTCTGCTCTTCCGATCTTCTGTGCTTCTGTCTTCTGTTCTTCTGTTCTTCCGGTCTTCTGTTCTTCTGTTCTTCCGTTCTTCTGTTCTTCTGTCTTCTGCTCTTCTGTCTTCTGCTCTTCCGGTCTTGTGTTCTTCTGTCTTCTGTTCTTCTGTCTTCTGTTCTCCTGTCTTCGGCTCTTCTACCTCCTCCGTCTTCTTCCCACGAGCCTGCCCTCCTGCTCCTTCCTCATCCCCCTCCCTCACTCGCCTCCCCCTCTCTCACCCCTAGCTAACCCGTTCGCTATCTACCTCCCTCACTCCTCCTATCTTCCTATCTCTCTAGCTCCCTATCTCACTATCTAACTCCCCCACTCTCCACCTCCTCCTACCTACCTATCTGTCTATCTTTCTATTTCCCTATCTATCGACTTCTCTATCTATTTTCTCTATCTATTTCTCTATCTCTCCCCCCCTCCCGCCACCCCCTCTACTACCTATCTCCCTATCCTCTCACTCTACCTCTCTCCCTCACCCACCTCTACAACCCCCCCTCCCCTATCTTCACAACCCTACTCCTATCTCTCTCCCTAATCTCCAAACCTCCTAACACTCACCCTCCTCCACCCTAAACCCCCTCCCCCAGCTCCTCTCACTCTACCTGTCCCCCCCTCCCTCGCGCTTTCCCGCCGCGACCTCCTGCACGCCCCCGCCCCCCAGCTCCCATTCGCCCCCAGCTGACCCCTCCCCCCCCCTCCTACCTCTTATGGCGGCCGCTGCGCGACAGTGGTAGCGACGCTTGACCCAAGGGTAGGTCGCTCCCCCTGCCGCTGCAGCTCCTCCAAGTTCCCGAGTTCCTGTGTTCCTGAGACCCACCTAACTGTAAGTACCCCCATTCCTCCCAGCCCCTCGCCCTGCCCCGCGCCACTCACCTTCTCTCCTGCTCCTGCTTCTTTTCCTCCTCTCTGTCTCTTCCTCCTCGCCCCCCCTCTGCAATCTTCTTCTGTGTTCTTCTGTTCTTCCCTTCTGTTCTTCTGTGTTCTTCCGGTCTTCTGTGTTCTTCTTCTCTGTTCTTCTCGGTGCTTCTGTGTTCTTCTTCTCGGTTCTTCTGTGTTCTTCTCTGTTCTTCTCTGTTCTTCTCTGTTCTTCTGCTCTTCCGATCTTCTGTGCTTCTGTCTTCTGTTCTTCTGTTCTTCTGCTCTTCCGGTCTTCTGTGTTCTTCTTCTCTGTTCTTCTCGGTGCTTCTGTGTTCTTCTTCTCGGTTCTTCTGTGTTCTTCTCTGTTCTTCTCTGTTCTTCTGCTCTTCCGATCTTCTGTGCTTCTGTCTTCTGTTCTTCTGTTCTTCTGCTCTTCCGGTCTTCTGTTCTTCTGTTCTTCTGTCTTCTGCTCTTCTGTCTTCTGCTCTTCCGGTCTTCTGTTCTTCTGTCTTCTGTTCTTCTGTCTTCTGTTCTCCTGTCTTCGGCTCTTCTACCTCCTCCGTCTTCGTCCCCCGAGCCTGCCCTCCTGCTCCTTCCTCATCCCCCTCCCTCACTCGCCTCCCCCTCTCTCACCCCTAGCTAACCCGTTCGCTATCTACCTCCCTCACTCCTCCTATCTTCCTATCTCTCTAGCTCCCTATCTCACTATCTAACTCCCCCACTCTCCACCTCCTCCTACCTACCTATCTGTCTATCTATCTATTTCCCTATCTATCGACTTCTCTATCTATTTTCTCTATCTATTTCTCTATCTCTCCCCCCTCCCGCCACCCCATCTACTACCTATCTCCCTATCCTCTCACTCTACCTCTCTCCCTCACCCACCTCTACAACCCCCCCTCCCCTATCTTCACAACCCTACTTCTATCTCTCTCCCTAATCTCCAAACCTCCTAACACTCACCCTCCTCCACCCTAAACCCCCTCCCCCAGCTCCTCTCACTCTACCTGTCCCCCCCCCTCCCTCGCGCTTTCCCGCCGCGACCTCCTGCACGCCCCTGCCCCCCAGCTCCCATTCGCCCCCAGCTGACCCCTCCCCCCCCTCCTACCTCTTATGGCGGCCGCTGCGCGACAGTGGTAGCGACCCTTGACCCAAGGGTAGGTCGCTCCCCCTGCCGCTGCAGCTCCTCCAAGTTCCCGAGTTCCTGTGTTCCTGAGACCCACCTAACTGTAAGTACCCCCCTCCTCCCAGCCCCTCGCCCTTCCCCGCGCCACTCACCTTCTCTCCTGCTCCTGCTTCTTTTCCTCCTCTCTGTCTCTTCCTCCTCGCCCCCCCTCTGCAATCTTCTTCTGTGTTCTTCTGTTCTTCCCTTCTGTTCTTCTGTGTTCTTCCGGTCTTCTGTGTTCTTCTTCTCTGTTCTTCTCGGTGCTTCTGTGTTCTTCTTCTCGGTTCTTCTGTGTTCTTCTCTGTTCTTCTCTGTTCTTCTCTGTTCTTCTGCTCTTCCGATCTTCTGTGCTTCTGTCTTCTGTTCTTCTGTTCTTCTGCTCTTCCGGTCTTCTGTGTTCTTCTTCTCTGTTCTTCTCGGTGCTTCTGTGTTCTTCTTCTCGGTTCTTCTCTGTTCTTCTCTGTTCTTCTCTGTTCTTCTGCTCTTCCGATCTTCTGTGCTTCTGTCTTCTGTTCTTCTGTTCTTCTGCTCTTCCGGTCTTCTGTTCTTCTGTTCTTCCGTTCTTCTGTTCTTCCGTTCTTCTGTTCTTCTGTCTTCTGCTCTTCTGTCTTCTGCTCTTCCGGTCTTCTGTTCTTCTGTCTTCTGTTCTTCTGTCTTCTGTTCTCCTGTCTTCGGCTCTTCTACCTCCTCCGTCTTCTTCCCCCGAGCCTGCCCTCCTGCTCCTTCCTCATCCCCCTCCCTCACTCGCCTCCCCCTCTCTCACCCCTAGCTAACCCGTTCGCTATCTACCTCCCTCACTCCTCCTATCTTCCTATCTCTCTAGCTCCCTATCTCACTATCTAACTCCCCCACTCTCCACCTCCTCCTACCTACCTATCTGTCTATCTATCTATTTCCCTATCTATCGACTTCTCTATCTATTTTCTCTATCTATTTCTCTATCTCTCCCCCCCTCCCGCCACCCCCTCTACTACCTATCTCCCTATCCTCTCACTCTATCTCTCTCCCTCACCCACCTCTACAACCCCCCCTCCCCTATCTTCACAACCCTACTCCTATCTCTCTCCCTAATCTCCAAACCTCCTAACACTCACCCTCCTCCACCCTAAACCCCCTCCCCCAGCTCCTCTCACTCTACCTGTCCCCCCCTCCCTCGCGCTTTCCCGCCGCGACCTCCTGCACGCCCCCGCCCCCCAGCTCCCATTCGCCCCCAGCTGACCCCTCCCCCCCCCCCACCTCTTATGGCGGCCGCTGCGCGACAGTGGTAGCGACCCTTGACCCAAGGGTAGGTCGCTCCCCATGCCGCTGCAGCTCCTCCAAGTTCCCGAGTTCCTGTGTTCCTGAGACCCACCTAACTGTAAGTACCCCCCTCCTCCCAGCCCCTCGCCCTGCCCCGCACCACTCACCTTCTCTCCTGCTCCTGCTTCTTTTCCTCCTCTCTGTCTCTTCCTCCTCGCCCCCCCTCTGCAATCTTCTTCTGTGTTCTTCTGTTCTTCCCTTCTGTTCTTCTGTGTTCTTCCGGTCTTCTGTGTTCTTCTTCTCTGTTCTTCTCGGTGCTTCTGTGTTCTTCTTCTCGGTTCTTCTGTGTTCTTCTCTGTTCTTCTCTGTTCTTCTGCTCTTCCGATCTTCTGTGCTTCTGTCTTCTGTTCTTCTGTTCTTCTGCTCTTCCGGTCTTCTGTGTTCTTCTTCTCTGTTCTTCTCGGTGCTTCTGTGTTCTTCTTCTCGGTTCTTCTGTGTTCTTCTCTGTTCTTCTCTGTTCTTCTCTGTTCTTCTGCTCTTCCGATCTTCTGTGCTTCTGTCTTCTGTTCTTCTGTTCTTCTGCTCTTCCGGTCTTCTGTTCTTCTGTTCTTCCGTTCTTCTGTTCTTCTGTCTTCTGCTCTTCTGTCTTCTGCTCTTCCGGTCTTCTGTTCTTCTGTCTTCTGTTCTTCTGTCTTCTGTTCTCCTGTCTTCGGCTCTTCTACCTCCTCCGTCTTCTTCCCCCGAGCCTGCCCTCCTGCTCCTTCCTCATCCCCCTCCCTCACTCGCCTCCCCCTCTCTCACCCCTAGCTAACCCGTTCGCTATCTACCTCCCTCACTCCTCCTATCTTCCTATCTCTCTAGCTCCCTATCTCACTATCTAACTCCCCCACTCTCCACCTCCTCCTACCTACCTATCTGTCTATCTATCTATTTCCCTATCTATCGACTTCTCTATCTATTTTCTCTATCTATTTCTCTATCTCTCCCCCCCTCCCGCCACCCCCTCTACTACCTATCTCCCTATCCTCTCACTCTACCTCTCTCCCTCACCCACCTCTACAACCCCCCCTCCCCTATCTTCACAACCCTACTCCTATCTCTCTCCCTAATCTCCAAACCTCCTAACACTCACCCTCCTCCACCCTAAACCCCCTCCCCCAGCTCCTCTCACTCTACCTGTCCCCCCCCTCCCTCGCACTTTCCCGCCGCGACCTCCTGCACGCCCCCGCCCCCCAGCTCCCATTCGCCCCCAGCTGACCCCTCCCCCCCCTCCTACCTCTTATGGCGGCCGCTGCGCGACAGTGGTAGCGACCCTTGACCCAAGGGTAGGTCGCTCCCCCTGCCGCTGCAGCTCCTCCAAGTTCCCGAGTTCCTGTGTTCCTGAGACCCACCTAACTGTAAGTACCCCCCCTCCTCCCAGCCCCTCGCCCTGCCCCGCGCCACTCACCTTCTCTCCTGCTCCTGCTTCTTTTCCTCCTCTCTGTCTCTTCCTCCTCGCCCCCCCTCTGCAATCTTCTTCTGTGTTCTTCTGTTCTTCCCTTCTGTTCTTCTGTGTTCTTCCGGTCTTCTGTGTTCTTCTTCTCTGTTCTTCTCGGTGCTTCTGTGTTCTTCTTCTCGGTTCTTCTGTGTTCTTCTCTGTTCTTCTCTGTTCTTCTCTGTTCTTCTGCTCTTCCGATCTTCTGTGCTTCTGTCTTCTGTTCTTCTGTTCTTCTGCTCTTCCGGTCTTCTGTGTTCTTCTTCTCTGTTCTTCTCGGTGCTTCTGTGTTCTTCTTCTCGGTTCTTCTCTGTTCTTCTCTGTTCTTCTCTGTTCTTCTGCTCTTCCGATCTTCTGTGCTTCTGTCTTCTGTTCTTCTGTTCTTCTGCTCTTCTGCTCTTCCGGTCTTCTGTTCTTCTGTTCTTCCGTTCTTCTGTTCTTCTGTCTTCTGCTCTTCTGTCTTCTGCTCTTCCGGTCTTCTGTTCTTCTGTCTTCTGTTCTTCTGTCTTCTGTTCTCCTGTCTTCGGCTCTTCTACCTCCTCCGTCTTCTTCCCCCGAGCCTGCCCTCCTGCTCCTTCCTCATCCCCCTCCCTCACTCGCCTCCCCCTCTCTCACCCCTAGCTAACCCGTTCGCTATCTACCTCCCTCACTCCTCCTATCTTCCTATCTCTCTAGCTCCCTATCTCACTATCTAACTCCCCCACTCTCCACCTCCTCCTACCTACCTATCTGTCTATCTATCTATTTCCCTATCTATCGACTTCTCTATCTATTTTCTCTATCTATTTCTCTATCTCTCCCCCCCTCCCGCCACCCCCTCTACTACCTATCTCCCTATCCTCTCACTCTACCTCTCTCCCTCACCCACCTCTACAACCCCCCCTCCCCTATCTTCACAACCCTACTCCTATCTCTCTCCCTAATCTCCAAACCTCCTAACACTCACCCTCCTCCACCCTAAACCCCCTCCCCCAGCTCCTCTCACTCTACCTGTCCCCCCCCCTCCCTCGCGCTTTCCCGCCGCGACCTCCTGCACGCCCCCCAGCTCCCATTCGCCCCCAGCTGACCCCTCCCCCCCCCTCCTACCTCTTATGGCGGCCGCTGCGCGACAGTGGTAGCGACCCTTGACCCAAGGGTAGGTCGCTCCCACTGCCGCTGCAGCTCCTCCAAGTTCCCGAGTTCCTGTGTTCCTGAGACCCACCTAACTGTAAGTACCCCCCTCCTCCCAGCCCCTCGCCCTGCCCCGCGCCACTCACCTTCTCTCCTGCTCCTGCTTCTTTTCCTCCTCTCTGTCTCTTCCTCCTCGCCCCCCCTCTGCAATCTTCTTCTGTGTTCTTCTGTTCTTCCCTTCTGTTCTTCTGTGTTCTTCCGGTCTTCTGTGTTCTTCTTCTCTGTTCTTCTCGGTGCTTCTGTGTTCTTCTTCTCGGTTCTTCTGTGTTCTTCTGTGTTCTTCTGTGTTCTTCTCTGTTCTTCTGCTCTTCCGATCTTCTGTGCTTCTGTCTTCTGTTCTTCTGTTCTTCTGCTCTTCCGGTCTTCTGTGTTCTTCTTCTCTGTTCTTCTCGGTGCTTCTGTGTTCTTCTTCTCGGTTCTTCTGTGTTCTTCTGTGTTCTTCTCTGTTCTTCTACTCTTCCGATCTTCTGTGCTTCTGTCTTCTGTTCTTCTGTTCTTCTGCTCTTCCGGTCTTCTGTTCTTCTGTTCTTCCGTTCTTCTGTTCTTCTGTCTTCTGCTCTTCTGTCTTCTGCTCTTCCGGTCTTCTGTTCTTCTGTCTTCTGTTCTTCTGTCTTCTGTTCTCCTGTCTTCGGCTCTTCTACCTCCTCCGTCTTCTTCCCCCGAGCCTGCCCTCCTGCTCCTTCCTCATCCCCCTCCCTCACTCGCCTCCCCCTCTCTCACCCCTAGCTAACCCGTTCGCTATCTACCTCCCTCACTCCTCCTATCTTCCTATCTCTCTAGCTCCCTATCTCACTATCTAACTCCCCCACTCTCCACCTCCTCCTACCTACCTATCTGTCTATCTATCTATTTCCCTATCTATCGACTTCTCTATCTATTTTCTCTATCTATTTCTCTATCTCTCCCCCCCTCCCGCCACCCCCTCTACTACCTATCTCCCTATCCTCTCACTCTACCTCTCTCCCTCACCCACCTCTACAACCCCCCCTCCCCTATCTTCACAACCCTACTCCTATCTCTCTCCCTAATCTCCAAACCTCCTAACACTCACCCTCCTCCACCCTAAACCCCCTCCCCCAGCTCCTCTCACTCTACCTGTCCCCCCCCTCCCTCGCACTTTCCCGCCGCGACCTCCTGCACGCCCCCGCCCCCCAGCTCCCATTCGCCCCCAGCTGACCCCTCCCCCCCCCTCCTACCTCTTATGGCGGCCGCTGCGCGACAGTGGTAGCGACCCTTGACCCAAGGGTAGGTCGCTCCCCCTGCCGCTGCAGCTCCTCCAAGTTCCCGAGTTCCTGTGTTCCTGAGACCCACCTAACTGTAAGTACCCCCCTCCTCCCAGCCCCTCGCCCTGCCCCGCGCCACTCACCTTCTCTCCTGCTCCTGCTTCTTTTCCTCCTCTCTGTCTCTTCCTCCTCGCCCCCCCTCTGCAATCTTCTTCTGTGTTCTTCTGTTCTTCCCTTCTGTTCTTCTGTGTTCTTCCGGTCTTCTGTGTTCTTCTTCTCTGTTCTTCTCTGTGCTTCTGTGTTCTTCTTCTCGGTTCTTCTGTGTTCTTCTCTGTTCTTCTCTGTTCTTCTGCTCTTCCGATCTTCTGTGCTTCTGTCTTCTGTTCTTCTGTTCTTCTGCTCTTCCGGTCTTCTGTGTTCTTCTTCTCTGTTCTTCTCGGTGCTTCTGTGTTCTTCTTCTCGGTTCTTCTGTGTTCTTCTCTGTTCTTCTCTGTTCTTCTGCTCTTCCGATCTTCTGTGCTTCTGTCTTCTGTTCTTCTGTTCTTCTGCTCTTCCGGTCTTCTGTTCTTCTGTTCTTCCGTTCTTCTGCTCTTCTGTCTTCTGCTCTTCTGTCTTCTGCTCTTCCGGTCTTCTGTTCTTCTGTCTTCTGTTCTTCTGTCTTCTGTTCTCCTGTCTTCGGCTCTTCTACCTCCTCCGTCTTCTTCCCCCGAGCCTGCCCTCCTGCTCCTTCCTCATCCCCCTCCCTCACTCGCCTCCCCCTCTCTCACCCCTAGCTAACCCGTTCGCTATCTACCTCCCTCACTCCTCCTATCTTCCTATCTCTCTAGCTCCCTATCTCACTATCTAACTCCCCCACTCTCCACCTCCTCCTACCTACCTATCTGTCTATCTATCTATTTCCCTATCTATCGACTTCTCTATCTTATTTCTCTATCTATTTCTCTATCTCTCCCCCCCTCCCGCCACCCCCTCTACTACCTATCTCCCTATCCTCTCACTCTACCTCTCTCCCTCACCCACCTCTACAACCCCCCCTCCCCTATCTTCACAACCCTACTCCTATCTCTCTCCCTAATCTCCAAACCTCCTAACACTCACCCTCTTCCACCCTAAACCCCCTCCCCCAGCTCCTCTCACTCTACCTGTCCCCCCCCTCCCTCGCGCTTTCCCGCCGCGACCTCCTGCACGCCCCCGCCCCCCAGCTCCCATTCGCCCCCAGCTGACCCCTCCCCCCCCTCCTACCTCTTATGGCGGCCGCTGCGCGACAGTGGTAGCGACCCTTGACCCAAGGGTAGGTCGCTCCCCCTGCCGCTGCAGCTCCTCCAAGTTCCCGAGTTCCTGTGTTCCTGAGACCCACCTAACTGTAAGTACCCCCCTCCTCCCAGCCCCTCGCCCTGCCCCGCGCCACTCACCTTCTCTCCTGCTCCTGCTTCTTTTCCTCCTCTCTGTCTCTTCCTCCTCGCCCCCCCTCTGCAATCTTCTTCTGTGTTCTTCTGTTCTTCCCTTCTGTTCTTCTGTGTTCTTCCGGTCTTCTGTGTTCTTCTTCTCGTTTCTTCTCGGTGCTTCTGTGTTCTTCTTCTCGGTTCTTCTGTGTTCTTCTCTGTTCTTCTCTGTTCTTCTCTGTTCTTCTGCTCTTCCGATCTTCTGTGCTTCTGTCTTCTGTTCTTCTGTTCTTCTGCTCTTCCGGTCTTCTGTGTTCTTCTTCTCTGTTCTTCTCGGTGCTTCTGTGTTCTTCTTCTCGGTTCTTCTGTGTTCTTCTGTGTTCTTCTCTGTTCTTCTCTGTTCTTCTGCTCTTCCGATCTTCTGTGCTTCTGTCTTCTGTTCTTCTGTTCTTCTGTTCTTCTGCTCTTCCGGTCTTCTGTTCTTCTGTTCTTCCGTTCTTCTGTTCTTCTGTCTTCTGCTCTTCTGTCTTCTGCTCTTCCGGTCTTCTGTTCTTCTGTCTTCTGTTCTTCTGTCTTCTGTTCTCCTGTCTTCGGCTCTTCTACCTCCTCCGTCTTCTTCCCCCGAGCCTGCCCTCCTGCTCCTTCCTCATCCCCCTCCCTCACTCGCCTCCCCCTCTCTCACCCCTAGCTAACCCGTTCGCTATCTACCTCCCTCACTCCTCCTATCTTCCTATCTCTCTAGCTCCCTATCTCACTATCTAACTCCCCCACTCTCCACCTCCTCCTACCTACCTATCTGTCTATCTATCTATTTCCCTATCTATCGACTTCTCTATCTATTTTCTCTATCTATTTCTCTATCTCTCCCCCCCTCCCGCCACCCCCTCTACTACCTATCTCCCTATCCTCTCACTCTACCTCTCTCCCTCACCCACCTCTACAACCCCCCCTCCCCTATCTTCACAACCCTACTCCTATCTCTCTCCCTAATCTCCAAACCTCCTAACACTCACCCTCCTCCACCCTAAACCCCCTCCCCCAGCTCCTCTCACTCTACCTGTCCCCCCCCCCTCCCTCGCGCTTTCCCGCCGCGACCTCCTGCACGCCCCCGCTCCCCAGCACCCATTCGCCCCCAGCTGACCCCTCCCCCCCCCCTCCTACCTCTTATGGCGGCCGCTGCGCGACAGTGGTAGCGACCCTTGACCCAAGGGTAGGTCGCTCCCCCTGCCGCTGCAGCTCCTCCAAGTTCCCGAGTTCCTGTGTTCCTGAGACCCACCTAACTGTAAGTACCCCCCTCCTCCCAGCCCCTCGCCCTGCCCCGCGCCACTCACCTTCTCTCCTGCTCCTGCTTCTTTTCCTCCTCTCTGTCTCTTCCTCCTCGCCCCCCCTCTGCAATCTTCTTCTGTGTTCTTCTGTTCTTCCCTTCTGTTCTTCTGTGTTCTTCCGGTCTTCTGTGTTCTTCTTCTCTGTTCTTCTCGGTGCTTCTGTGTTCTTCTTCTCGGTTCTTCTGTGTTCTTCTCTGTTCTTCTCTGTTCTTCTCTGTTCTTCTGCTCTTCCGATCTTCTGTGCTTCTGTCTTCTGTTCTTCTGTTCTTCTCCTCTTCCGGTCTTCTGTGTTCTTCTTCTCTGTTCTTCTCGGTGCTTCTGTGTTCTTCTTCTCGGTTCTTCTCTGTTCTTCTCTGTTCTTCTCTGTTCTTCTCTGTTCTTCTGCTCTTCCGATCTTCTGTGCTTCTGTCTTCTGTTCTTCTGTTCTTCTGCTCTTCCGGTCTTCTGTTCTTCTGTCTTCTGCTCTTCTGTCTTCTGCTCTTCCGGTCTTCTGTTCTTCTGTCTTCTGTTCTTCTGTCTTCTGTTCTCCTGTCTTCGGCTCTTCTACCTCCTCCGTCTTCTTCCCCCGAGCCTGCCCTCCTGCTCCTTCCTCATCCCCCTCCCTCACTCGCCTCCCCCTCTCTCACCCCTAGCTAACCCGTTCGCTATCTACCTCCCTCACTCCTCCTATCTTCCTATCTCTCTAGCTCCCTATCTCACTATCTAACTCCCCCACTCTCCACCTCCTCCTACCTACCTATCTGTCTATCTATCTATTTCCCTATCTATCGACTTCTCTATCTATTTTCTCTATCTATTTCTCTATCTCTCCCCCCTCCCGCCACCCCCTCTACTACCTATCTCCCTATCCTCTCACTCTACCTCTCTCCCTCACCCACCTCTACAACCCCCCTCCCCTATCTTCACAACCCTACTCCTATCTCTCTCCCTAATCTCCAAACCTCCTAACACTCACCCTCCTCCACCCTAAACCCCCTCCCCCAGCTCCTCTCACTCTACCTGTCCCCCCCCCTCCCTCGCGCTTTCCCGCCGCGACCTCCTGCACGCCCCTGCCCCCCAGCTCCCATTCGCCCCCAGCTGACCCCTCCCCCCCCCCTCCTACCTCTTATGGCGGCCGCTGCGCGACAGTGGTAGCGACCCTTGACCCAAGGGTAGGTCGCTCCCCCTGCCGCTGCAGCTCCTCCAAGTTCCCGAGTTCCTGTGTTCCTGAGACCCACCTAACTGTAAGTACCCCCCTCCTCCCAGCCCCTCGCCCTGCCCCGCGCCACTCACCTTCTCTCCTGCTCCTGCTTCTTTTCCTCCTCTCTGTCTCTTCCTCCTCGCCCCCCCTCTGCAATCTTCTTCTGTGTTCTTCTGTTCTTCCCTTCTGTTCTTCTGTGTTCTTCCGGTCTTCTGTGTTCTTCTTCTCTGTTCTTCTCGGTGCTTCTGTGTTCTTCTTCTCGGTTCTTCTGTGTTCTTCTCTGTTCTTCTCTGTTCTTCTGCTCTTCCGATCTTCTGTGCTTCTGTCTTCTGTTCTTCTGTTCTTCTGCTCTTCCGGTCTTCTGTGTTCTTCTTCTCTGTTCTTCTCGGTGCTTCTGTGTTCTTCTTCTCGGTTCTTCTGTGTTCTTCTGTGTTCTTCTCTGTTCTTCTCTGTTCTTCTGCTCTTCCGATCTTCTGTGCTTCTGTCTTCTGTTCTTCTGTTCTTCTGCTCTTCCGGTCTTCTGTTCTTCTGTTCTTCCGTTCTTCTGTTCTTCTGTCTTCTGCTCTTCTGTCTTCTGCTCTTCCGGTCTTCTGTTCTTCTGTCTTCTGTTCTTCTGTCTTCTGTTCTCCTGTCTTCGGCTCTTCTACCTCCTCCGTCTTCTTCCCCCGAGCCTGCCCTCCTGCTCCTTCCTCATCCCCCTCCCTCACTCGCCTCCCCCTCTCTCACCCCTAGCTAACCCGTTCGCTATCTACCTCCCTCACTCCTCCTATCTTCCTATCTCTCTAGCTCCCTATCTCACTATCTAACTCCCCCACTCTCCACCTCCTCCTACCTACCTATCTGTCTATCTATCTATTTCCCTATCTATCGACTTCTCTATCTATTTTCTCTATCTATTTCTCTATCTCTCCCCCCCTCCCGCCACCCCCTCTACTACCTATCTCCCTATCCTCTCACTCTACCTCTCTCCCTCACCCACCTCTACAACCCCCCCTCCCCTATCTTCACAACCCTACTCCTATCTCTCTCCCTAATCTCCAAACCTCCTAACACTCACCCTCCTCCACCCTAAACCCCCTCCCCCAGCTCCTCTCACTCTACCTGTCCCCCCCCTCCCTCGCGCTTTCCCGCCGCGACCTCCTGCACGCCCCCGCCCCCCAGCTCCCATTCGCCCCCAGCTGACCCCTCCCCCCCCCTCCTACCTCTTATGGCGGCCGCTGCGCGACAGTGGTAGCGACCCTTGACCCAAGGGTAGGTTGCTCCCCCTGCCGCTGCAGCTCCTCCAAGTTCCCGAGTTCCTGTGTTCCTGAGACCCACCTAACTGTAAGTACCCCCCCTCCTCCCAGCCCCTCGCCCTGCCCCGCGCCACTCACCTTCTCTCCTGCTCCTGCTTCTTTTCCTCCTCTCTGTCTCTTCCTCCTCGCCCCCCCTCTGCAATCTTCTTCTGTGTTCTTCTGTTCTTCCCTTCTGTTCTTCTGTGTTCTTCCGGTCTTCTGTGTTCTTCTTCTCTGTTCTTCTCGGTGCTTCTGTGTTCTTCTTCTCGGTTCTTCTGTGTTCTTCTCTGTTCTTCTCTGTTCTTCTCTGTTCTTCTGCTCTTCCGATCTTCTGTGCTTCTGTCTTCTGTTCTTCTGTTCTTCTGCTCTTCCGGTCTTCTGTGTTCTTCTTCTCTGTTCTTCTCGGTGCTTCTGTGTTCTTCTTCTCCGTTCTTCTGTGTTCTTCTGTGTTCTTCTGTGTTCTTCTCTGTTCTTCTGCTCTTCCGATCTTCTGTTCTTCTGTTCTTCTGCTCTTCTGTTCTTCTGCTCTTCCGGTCTTCTGTTCTTCTGTTCTTCCGTTCTTCTGTCTTCTGCTCTTCTGTCTTCTGCTCTTCCGGTCTTCTGTTCTTCTGTCTTCTGTTCTTCTGTCTTCTGTTCTCCTGTCTTCGGCTCTTCTACCTCCTCCGTCTTCTTCCCCCGAGCCTGCCCTCCTGCTCCTTCCTCATCCCCCTCCCTCACTCGCCTCCCCCTCTCTCACCCCTAGCTAACCCGTTCGCTATCTACCTCCCTCACTCCTCCTATCTTCCTATCTCTCTAGCTCCCTATCTCACTATCTAACTCCCCCACTCTCCACCTCCTCCTACCTACCTATCTGTCTATCTATCTATTTCCCTATCTATCGACTTCTCTATCTATTTTCTCTATCTATTTCTCTATCTCTCCCCCCCTCCCGCCACCCCCTCTACTACCTATCTCCCTATCCTCTCACTCTACCTCTCTCCCTCACCCACCACTACAACCCCCCCTCCCCTATCTTCACAACCCTACTCCTATCTCTCTCCCTAATCTCCAAACCTCCTAACACTCACCCTCCTCCACCCTAAACCCCCTCCCCCAGCTCCTCTCACTCTACCTGTCCCCCCCCTCCCTCGCGCTATCCCGCCGCGACCTCCTGCACGCCCCCGCCCCCCAGCTCCCATTCGCCCCCAGCTGACCCCTCCCCCCCCTCCTACCTCTTATGGCGGCCGCTGCGCGACAGTGGTAGTGACCCTTGACCCAAGGGTAGGTCGCTCCCCCTGCCGCTGCAGCTCCTCCAAGTTCCCGAGTTCCTGTGTTCCTGAGACCCACCTAACTGTAAGTACCCCCCTCCTCCCAGCCCCTCGCCCTGCCCCGCGCCACTCACCTTCTCTCCTGCTCCTGCTTCTTTTCCTCCTCTCTGTCTCTTCCTCCTCGCCCCCCCTCTGCAATCTTCTTCTGTGTTCTTCTGTTCTTCCCTTCTGTTCTTCTGTGTTCTTCCGGTCTTCTGTGTTCTTCTTCTCTGTTCTTCTCGGTGCTTCTGTGTTCTTCTTCTCGGTTCTTCTCTGTTCTTCTCTGTTCTTCTCTGTTCTTCTCTGTTCTTCTGCTCTTCCGATCTTCTGTGCTTCTGTCTTCTGTTCTTCTGTTCTTCTGCTCTTCCGGTCTTCTGTGTTCTTCTTCTCTGTTCTTCTCGGTGCTTCTGTGTTCTTCTTCTCGGTTCTTCTGTGTTCTTCTCTGTTCTTCTCTGTTCTTCTGCTCTTCCGATCTTCTGTGCTTCTGTCTTCTGTTCTTCTGTTCTTCCGGTCTTCTGTTCTTCTGTTCTTCCGTTCTTCTGTTCTTCTGTCTTCTGCTCTTCTGTCTTCTGCTCTTCCGGTCTTGTGTTCTTCTGTCTTCTGTTCTTCTGTCTTCTGTTCTCCTGTCTTCGGCTCTTCTACCTCCTCCGTCTTCTTCCCACGAGCCTGCCCTCCTGCTCCTTCCTCATCCCCCTCCCTCACTCGCCTCCCCCTCTCTCACCCCTAGCTAACCCGTTCGCTATCTACCTCCCTCACTCCTCCTATCTTCCTATCTCTCTAGCTCCCTATCTCACTATCTAACTCCCCCACTCTCCACCTCCTCCTACCTACCTATCTGTCTATCTTTCTATTTCCCTATCTATCGACTTCTCTATCTATTTTCTCTATCTATTTCTCTATCTCTCCCCCCCTCCCGCCACCCCCTCTACTACCTATCTCCCTATCCTCTCACTCTACCTCTCTCCCTCACCCACCTCTACAACCCCCCCCTCCCCTATCTTCACAACCCTACTCCTATCTCTCTCCCTAATCTCCAAACCTCCTAACACTCACCCTCCTCCACCCTAAACCCCCTCCCCCAGCTCCTCTCACTCTACCTGTCCCCCCCTCCCTCGCGCTTTCCCGCCGCGACCTCCTGCACGCCCCCGCCCCCCAGCTCCCATTCGCCCCCAGCTGACCCCTCCCCCCCCCTCCTACCTCTTATGGCGGCCGCTGCGCGACAGTGGTAGCGACGCTTGACCCAAGGGTAGGTCGCTCCCCCTGCCGCTGCAGCTCCTCCAAGTTCCCGAGTTCCTGTGTTCCTGAGACCCACCTAACTGTAAGTACCCCCATTCCTCCCAGCCCCTCGCCCTGCCCCGCGCCACTCACCTTCTCTCCTGCTCCTGCTTCTTTTCCTCCTCTCTGTCTCTTCCTCCTCGCCCCCCCTCTGCAATCTTCTTCTGTGTTCTTCTGTTCTTCCCTTCTGTTCTTCTGTGTTCTTCCGGTCTTCTGTGTTCTTCTTCTCTGTTCTTCTCGGTGCTTCTGTGTTCTTCTTCTCGGTTCTTCTGTGTTCTTCTCTGTTCTTCTCTGTTCTTCTCTGTTCTTCTGCTCTTCCGATCTTCTGTGCTTCTGTCTTCTGTTCTTCTGTTCTTCTGCTCTTCCGGTCTTCTGTGTTCTTCTTCTCTGTTCTTCTCGGTGCTTCTGTGTTCTTCTTCTCGGTTCTTCTGTGTTCTTCTCTGTTCTTCTCTGTTCTTCTGCTCTTCCGATCTTCTGTGCTTCTGTCTTCTGTTCTTCTGTTCTTCTGCTCTTCCGGTCTTCTGTTCTTCTGTTCTTCTGTCTTCTGCTCTTCTGTCTTCTGCTCTTCCGGTCTTCTGTTCTTCTGTCTTCTGTTCTTCTGTCTTCTGTTCTCCTGTCTTCGGCTCTTCTACCTCCTCCGTCTTCGTCCCCCGAGCCTGCCCTCCTGCTCCTTCCTCATCCCCCTCCCTCACTCGCCTCCCCCTCTCTCACCCCTAGCTAACCCGTTCGCTATCTACCTCCCTCACTCCTCCTATCTTCCTATCTCTCTAGCTCCCTATCTCACTATCTAACTCCCCCACTCTCCACCTCCTCCTACCTACCTATCTGTCTATCTATCTATTTCCCTATCTATCGACTTCTCTATCTATTTTCTCTATCTATTTCTCTATCTCTCCCCCCTCCCGCCACCCCATCTACTACCTATCTCCCTATCCTCTCACTCTACCTCTCTCCCTCACCCACCTCTACAACCCCCCCTCCCCTATCTTCACAACCCTACTTCTATCTCTCTCCCTAATCTCCAAACCTCCTAACACTCACCCTCCTCCACCCTAAACCCCCTCCCCCAGCTCCTCTCACTCTACCTGTCCCCCCCCCTCCCTCGCGCTTTCCCGCCGCGACCTCCTGCACGCCCCTGCCCCCCAGCTCCCATTCGCCCCCAGCTGACCCCTCCCCCCCCCCTCCTACCTCTTATGGCGGCCGCTGCGCGACAGTGGTAGCGACCCTTGACCCAAGGGTAGGTCGCTCCCCCTGCCGCTGCAGCTCCTCCAAGTTCCCGAGTTCCTGTGTTCCTGAGACCCACCTAACTGTAAGTACCCCCCTCCTCCCAGCCCCTCGCCCTGCCCCGCGCCACTCACCTTCTCTCCTGCTCCTGCTTCTTTTCCTCCTCTCTGTCTCTTCCTCCTCGCCCCCCCTCTGCAATCTTCTTCTGTGTTCTTCTGTTCTTCCCTTCTGTTCTTCTGTGTTCTTCCGGTCTTCTGTGTTCTTCTTCTCTGTTCTTCTCGGTGCTTCTGTGTTCTTCTTCTCGGTTCTTCTGTGTTCTTCTCTGTTCTTCTCTGTTCTTCTCTGTTCTTCTGCTCTTCCGATCTTCTGTGCTTCTGTCTTCTGTTCTTCTGTTCTTCTGCTCTTCCGGTCTTCTGTGTTCTTCTTCTCTGTTCTTCTCGGAGCTTCTGTGTTCTTCTTCTCGGTTCTTCTCTGTTCTTCTCTGTTCTTCTCTGTTCTTCTGCTCTTCCGATCTTCTGTGCTTCTGTCTTCTGTTCTTCTGTTCTTCCGGTCTTCTGTTCTTCTGTTCTTCCGTTCTTCTGTTCTTCCGTTCTTCTGTTCTTCTGTCTTCTGCTCTTCTGTCTTCTGCTCTTCCGGTCTTCTGTTCTTCTGTCTTCTGTTCTTCTGTCTTCTGTTCTCCTGTCTTCGGCTCTTCTACCTCCTCCGTCTTCTTCCCCCGAGCCTGCCCTCCTGCTCCTTCCTCATCCCCCTCCCTCACTCGCCTCCCCCTCTCTCACCCCTAGCTAACCCGTTCGCTATCTACCTCCCTCACTCCTCCTATCTTCCTATCTCTCTAGCTCCCTATCTCACTATCTAACTCCCCCACTCTCCACCTCCTCCTACCTACCTATCTGTCTATCTATCTATTTCCCTATCTATCGACTTCTCTATCTATTTTCTCTATCTATTTCTCTATCTCTCCCCCCCTCCCGCCACCCCCTCTACTACCTATCTCCCTATCCTCTCACTCTATCTCTCTCCCTCACCCACCTCTACAACCCCCCCTCCCCTATCTTCACAACCCTACTCCTATCTCTCTCCCTAATCTCCAAACCTCCTAACACTCACCCTCCTCCACCCTAAACCCCCTCCCCCAGCTCCTCTCACTCTACCTGTCCCCCCCTCCCTCGCGCTTTCCCGCCGCGACCTCCTGCACGCCCCCGCCCCCCAGCTCCCATTCGCCCCCAGCTGACCCCTCCCCCCCCCCACCTCTTATGGCGGCCGCTGCGCGACAGTGGTAGCGACCCTTGACCCAAGGGTAGGTCGCTCCCCATGCCGCTGCAGCTCCTCCAAGTTCCCGAGTTCCTGTGTTCCTGAGACCCACCTAACTGTAAGTACCCCCCTCCTCCCAGCCCCTCGCCCTGCCCCGCACCACTCACCTTCTCTCCTGCTCCTGCTTCTTTTCCTCCTCTCTGTCTCTTCCTCCTCGCCCCCCCTCTGCAATCTTCTTCTGTGTTCTTCTGTTCTTCCCTTCTGTTCTTCTGTGTTCTTCCGGTCTTCTGTGTTCTTCTTCTCTGTTCTTCTCGGTGCTTCTGTGTTCTTCTTCTCGGTTCTTCTGTGTTCTTCTCTGTTCTTCTCTGTTCTTCTGCTCTTCCGATCTTCTGTGCTTCTGTCTTCTGTTCTTCTGTTCTTCTGCTCTTCCGGTCTTCTGTGTTCTTCTTCTCTGTTCTTCTCGGTGCTTCTGTGTTCTTCTTCTCGGTTCTTCTCTGTTCTTCTCTGTTCTTCTCTGTTCTTCTCTGTTCTTCTGCTCTTCCGATCTTCTGTGCTTCTGTCTTCTGTTCTTCTGTTCTTCTGCTCTTCCGGTCTTCTGTGTTCTTCTTCTCTGTTCTTCTCGGTGCTTCTGTGTTCTTCTTCTCGGTTCTTCTGTGTTCTTCTCTGTTCTTCTGCTCTTCCGATCTTCTGTGCTTCTGTCTTCTGTTCTTCTGTTCTTCCGGTCTTCTGTTCTTCTGTTCTTCCGTTCTTCTGTTCTTCTGTCTTCTGCTCTTCTGTCTTCTGCTCTTCCGGTCTTGTGTTCTTCTGTCTTCTGTTCTTCTGTCTTCTGTTCTCCTGTCTTCGGCTCTTCTACCTCCTCCGTCTTCTTCCCCCGAGCCTGCCCTCCTGCTCCTTCCTCATCCCCCTCCCTCACTCGCCTCCCCCTCTCTCACCCCTAGCTAACCCGTTCGCTATCTACCTCCCTCACTCCTCCTATCTTCCTATCTCTCTAGCTCCCTATCTCACTATCTAACTCCCCCACTCTCCACCTCCTCCTACCTACCTATCTGTCTATCTATCTATTTCCCTATCTATCGACTTCTCTATCTATTTTCTCTATCTATTTCTCTATCTCTCCCCCCCTCCCGCCACCCCCTCTACTACCTATCTCCCTATCCTCTCACTCTACCTCTCTCCCTCACCCACCTCTACAACCCCCCCTCCCCTATCTTCACAACCCTACTCCTATCTCTCTCCCTAATCTCCAAACCTCCTAACACTCACCCTCCTCCACCCTAAACCCCCTCCCCCAGCTCCTCTCACTCTACCTGTCCCCCCCCTCCCTCGCGCTTTCCCGCCGCGACCTCCTGCACGCCCCCGCCCCCCAGCTCCCATTCGCCCCCAGCTGACCCCTCCCCCCCCCTCCTACCTCTTATGGCGGCCGCTGCGCGACAGTGGTAGCGACCCTTGACCCAAGGGTAGGTCGCTCCCCCTGCCGCTGCAGCTCCTCCAAGTTCCCGAGTTCCTGTGTTCCTGAGACCCACCTAACTGTAAGTACCCCCCTCCTCCCAGCCCCTCGCCCTGCCCCGCGCCACTCACCTTCTCTCCTGCTCCTGCTTCTTTTCCTCCTCTCTGTCTCTTCCTCCTCGCCCCCCCTCTGCAATCTTCTTCTGTGTTCTTCTGTTCTTCCCTTCTGTTCTTCTGTGTTCTTCCGGTCTTCTGTGTTCTTCTTCTCTGTTCTTCTCGGTGCTTCTGTGTTCTTCTTCTCGGTTCTTCTGTGTTCTTCTGTGTTCTTCTCTGTTCTTCTCTGTTCTTCTGCTCTTCCGATCTTCAGTGCTTCTGTCTTCTGTTCTTCTGTTCTTCTGCTCTTCCGGTCTTCTGTGTTCTTCTTCTCTGTTCTTCTCGGTGCTTCTGTGTTCTTCTTCTCGGTTCTTCTGTGTTCTTCTCTGTTCTTCTCTGTTCTTCTCTGTTCTTCTGCTCTTCCGATCTTCTGTGCTTCTGTCTTCTGTTCTTCTGTTCTTCTGCTCTTCCGGTCTTCTGTTCTTCTGTTCTTCCGTTCTTCTGTTCTTCTGTCTTCTGCTCTTCTGTCTTCTGCTCTTCCGGTCTTCTGTTCTTCTGTCTTCTGTTCTTCTGTCTTCTGTTCTCCTGTCTTCGGCTCTTCTACCTCCTCCGTCTTCTTCCCCCGAGCCTGCCCTCCTGCTCCTTCCTCATCCCCCTCCCTCACTCGCCTCCCCCTCTCTCACCCCTAGCTAACCCGTTCGCTATCTACCTCCCTCACTCCTCCTATCTTCCTATCTCTCTAGCTCCCTATCTCACTATCTAACTCCCCCACTCTCCACCTCCTCCTACCTACCTATCTGTCTATCTATCTATTTCCCTATCTATCGACTTCTCTATCTATTTTCTCTATCTATTTCTCTATCTCTCCCCCCTCCCGCCACCCCCTCTACTACCTATCTCCCTATCCTCTCACTCTACCTCTCTCCCTCACCCACCTCTACAACCCCCCCTCCCCTATCTTCACAACCCTACTCCTATCTCTCTCCCTAATCTCCAAACCTCCTAACACTCACCCTCCTCCACCCTAAACCCCCTCCCCCAGCTCCTCTCACTCTACCTGTCCCCCCCCCCCTCCCTCGCGCTTTCCCGCCGCGACCTCCTGCACGCCCCCGCCCCCCAGCTCCCATTCGCCCCCAGCTGACCCCTCCCCCCCTCCTACCTCTTATGGCGGCTGCTGCGCGACAGTGGTAGCGACCCTTGACCCAAGGGTAGGTCGCTCCCCCTGCCGCTGCAGCTCCTCCAAGTTCCCGAGTTCCTGTGTTCCTGAGACCCACCTAACTGTAAGTACCCCCCTCCTCCCAGCCCCTCGCCCTGCCCCGCGCCACTCACCTTCTCTCCTGCTCCTGCTTCTTTTCCTCCTCTCTGTCTCTTCCTCCTCGCCCCCCCTCTGCAATCTTCTTCTGTGTTCTTCTGTTCTTCCCTTCTGTTCTTCTGTGTTCTTCCGGTCTTCTGTGTTCTTCTTCTCTGTTCTTCTCGGTGCTTCTGTGTTCTTCTTCTCGGTTCTTCTGTGTTCTTCTGTGTTCTTCTCTGTTCTTCTCTGTTCTTCTGCTCTTCCGATCTTCTGTGCTTCTGTCTTCTGTTCTTCTGTTCTTCTGCTCTTCCGGTCTTCTGTGTTCTTCTTCTCTGTTCTTCTCGGTGCTTCTGTGTTCTTCTTCTCGGTTCTTCTGTGTTCTTCTCTGTTCTTCTCTGTTCTTCTCTGTTCTTCTGCTCTTCCGATCTTCTGTGCTTCTGTCTTCTGTTCTTCTGTTCTTCTGCTCTTCCGGTCTTCTGTTCTTCTGTTCTTCTGTTCTTCCGTTCTTCTGTTCTTCTGTCTTCTGCTCTTCTGTCTTCTGCTCTTCCGGTCTTCTGTTCTTCTGTCTTCTGTTCTTCTGTCTTCTGTTCTCCTGTCTTCGGCTCTTCTACCTCCTCCGTCTTCTTCCCCCGAGCCTGCCCTCCTGCTCCTTCCTCATCCCCCTCCCTCACTCGCCTCCCCCTCTCTCACCCCTAGCTAACCCGTTCGCTATCTACCTCCCTCACTCCTCCTATCTTCCTATCTCTCTAGCTCCCTATCTCACGATCTAACTCCCCAACTCTCCACCTCCTCCTACCTACCTATCTGTCTATCTATCTATTTCCCTATCTATCGACTTCTCTATCTATTTTCTCTATCTATTTCTCTATCTCTCCCCCCCTCCCGCCATCCCCTCTACTACCTATCTCCCTATCCTCTCACTCTACCTCTCTCCCTCACCCACCTCTACAACCCCCCCTCCCCTATCTTCACAACCCTACTCCTATCTCTCTCCCTAATCTCCAAACCTCCTAACACTCACCCTCCTCCACCCTAAACCCCCTCCCCCAGCTCCTCTCACTCTACCTGTCCCCCCCCTCCCTCGCGCTTTCCCGCCGCGACCTCCTGCACGCCCCCGCCCCCCAGCTCCCATTCGCCCCCAGCTGACCCCTCCCCCCCCCTCCTACCTCTTATGGCGGCCGCTGCACGACAGTGGTAGCGACCCTTGACCCAAGGGTAGGTCGCTCCCCCTGCCGCTGCAGCTCCTCCAAGTTCCCGAGTTCCTGTGTTCCTGAGACCCACCTAACTGTAAGTACCCCCCTCCTCCCAGCCCCTCGCCCTGCCCCGCGCCACTCACCTTCTCTCCTGCTCCTGCTTCTTTTCCTCCTCTCTGTCTCTTCCTCCTCGCCCCCCCTCTGCAATCTTCTTCTGTGTTCTTCTGTTCTTCCCTTCTGTTCTTCTGTGTTCTTCCGGTCTTCTGTGTTCTTCTTCTCTGTTCTTCTCGGTGCTTCTGTGTTCTTCTTCTCGGTTCTTCTGTGTTCTTCTCTGTTCTTCTCTGTTCTTCTCTGTTCTTCTGCTCTTCCGATCTTCTGTGCTTCTGTCTTCTGTTCTTCTGTTCTTCTGCTCTTCCGGTCTTCTGTGTTCTTCTTCTCTGTTCTTCTCGGTGCTTCTGTGTTCTTCTTCTCGGTTCTTCTGTGTTCTTCTCTGTTCTTCTCTGTTCTTCTGCTCTTCCGATCTTCTGTGCTTCTGTCTTCTGTTCTTCTGTTCTTCTGCTCTTCCGGTCTTCTGTTCTTCTGTTCTTCTGTTCTTCTGTTCTTCTGTCTTCTGCTCTTCTGTCTTCTGCTCTTCCGGTCTTCTGTTCTTCTGTCTTCTGTTCTTCTGTCTTCTGTTCTCCTGTCTTCGGCTCTTCTACCTCCTCCGTCTTCGTCCCCCGAGCCTGCCCTCCTGCTCCTTCCTCATCCCCCTCCCTCACTCGCCTCCCCCTCTCTCACCCCTAGCTAACCCGTTCGCTATCTACCTCCCTCACTCCTCCTATCTTCCTATCTCTCTAGCTCCCTATCTCACTATCTAACTCCCCCACTCTCCACCTCCTCCTACCTACCTATCTGTCTATCTATCTATTTCCCTATCTATCGACTTCTCTATCTATTTTCTCTATCTATTTCTCTATCTCTCCCCCCCTCCCGCCACCCCCCTCTACTACCTATCTCCCTATCCTCTCACTCTACCTCTCTCCCTCACCCACCTCTACAACCCCCCCTCCCCTATCTTCACAACCCTACTCCTATCTCTCTCCCTAATCTCCAAACCTCCTAACACTCACCCTCCTCCACCCTAAACCCCCTCCCCCAGCTCCTCTCACTCTACCTGTCCCCCCCCCTCCCTCGCACTTTCCCGCCGCGACCTCCTGCACGCCCCCGCCCCCCAGCTCCCATTCGCCCCCAGCTGACCCCTCCCCCCCCCTCCTACCTCTTATGGCGGCCGCTGCGCGACTGCGCAGCGGGCGCGCGCAGCGGGCACGCCGCTGGTGCGCCGGAGGCGCGCCAGAGGCAAGCCCGTCTGCGCCCGTCCGCGCCTGGCCCGCGCCCAGCGCCACGACCCCTGGTCCCCAGCTCCCCCAAGCCCCGCTGATCCGCTACGACCCCACCACCCTCCACGCCCTCAACCCAGGGCGCTCCAAAACCTGCTTCCTAGCTCACCCCAAACGCACCCATGGACCCTTCGCCTGCAACTCCTGCAAACGCATCTTCCACCACGCAACTACCACGACCACAAGCCCACGCGCCATCAACCACCTCAAGTGCATCCTGATCAACGCTCGTTCCGTCCACAAGCACGCCGTTGAACTTTGGGACCTCCTGGACTCCACAGCCCCGGACGTCGCCTTCATCACGGAGACATGGATGAACGCCTCCTCTGCTCCAGACATCGCTACCCGCCATCCCCGAAGGCTACAAGATCTCCAGAAAAGACCGCACCAACCAAGTAGGAGGAGGTGTCGCCATCATCTTCAAAGACTCCATCAGCGTCACCACCTCCACCGAAGACCCCCCCCTCGCCGCTGAACACCTGCATTTTCAGATTCGCACCGACCCAAGGACCACCCTCAGAGGATCCCTCGTCTACCGTCCTCCCGGACCTCGCGCCTCTTTCAGCGACGCCATCGCCGACTTCATCTCCCCGCACGCCCTCGCCTCACCGGACTACATCCTCCTAGGCGACCTCAACTTCCATCTGGAACAAAACAACGACCCCAACACCACCACCCTGCTCGACAACCTCGCCAACCTCGGCCTCAAACAACTGGTGAACACCGCCACCCACATCGCCGGACACAAGCTCGACCCTATCTTCTCCGCCAGCAAACACGTCTTCTTCAGCCACACCTCTGCCCTACACTGGACCGACCACAGCTGCGTCCACTTTACATTCCGACGCGAGACCTCCCACCTCCGCACTCAACCCATCCCTCATCGACAGTGGAACAAGATCCCTGAAGAGCAACTCTTCTCCGCTCTCGCCGCCAACCAACCCACCCTCACCACCGACCCCAACGACGCAGCTCTCAACCTCACAAACTGGATCTCCAACTGCGCTGACAACCTTGCTCCCCTCAAACGCACGCATCGACAGACCAACACCAAAAAACCTCTCTGGTTCTCTGACACCCTCAAAGAATCAAAGAAAACTTGTCGTGCCCTTGAGAAGGCCTGGCGCAAGGACCACACCGCTGACAACATGACCGCCCTCAAGAACGCTACACGCGAACACCACCACCTGATCCGCACTGCCAAAAGGAACTTTTTCACCGACAGACTAGACAAAAACAGCCACAACAGCAGAGAACTCTTCAGCATCGTCAAAGAGTTCTCCAACCCCAGCGCCAGCGCCAACGCCGTCACGCCCTCACAGGATTTGTGCGAATCCCTCGCCACTTTCTTCCATCGCAAGATCAGCGACCTCCACGACAGCTTCGGACACCAGACCCAACCATACACCACTGAACCCGCTTCCCCGGACATCACCCTCAACAACTGGACCCACATCAACACGGAAGAAACCAAATCCATCATGAACTCTATCCACTCCGGCGCCCCTTCGGACCCCTGCCCGCACTTCATCTTTAACAAAGCCGACGACATCATCGCCCCGCACCTCCAGACCGTCATCAACTCTTCTTTTTCTTCTGCTACCTTCCCCGAATGCTGGAAGCACGCTGAAGTCAACGCCCTACTAAAGAAACCTACGGCTGACCCAAGCGACCTGAAAAACTTCCGCCCCATCTCTCTTCTACCTTTCCCAGCCAAGGTAATAGAAAAGACCGTCAACAAACAGCTGACCACCTTCCTGGAAGACAACAACCTGCTCGACCCTTCACAAACCGGATTCCGAACCAACCACAGCACGGAAACCGCCCTCATCTCAGTCACAGACGACATCAGAACCCTGATGGACAACGGTGAAACAGTCGCCCTCATTCTCCTCGACCTCTCGGCTGCCTTTGACACCGTCTGTCACCGCACCCTAATCACCCGCCTACGCTCCACCGGGATCCAAGGCCAGGCCCTGGACTGGATCGCCTCCTTCCTCGCTAACCGCTCCCAAAGAGTTTACCTCCCTCCGTTTCGCTCAGAACCCACCAAGATCATCTGCGGCGTACCTCAAGGCTCATCGCTCAGCCCGACACTCTTCAATGTCTACATGAGCCCCCTCGCCGACATCGTACGCAAGCACGACATCATCATCACCTCCTACGCCGACGACACCCAACTTGTACTCTCCCTCACCAAGGACCCAGCCAGCGCCAAGACCAACCTACAAGAGGGTATGAAGGACGTCGCAGATTGGATGAGGCTCAGCCGCCTAAAGCTGAACTCTGAAAAAACGGAAGTCCTCATCCTCGGCAACACCCCGTCCGCCTGGGACGACTCCTGGTGGCCCACGGCCCTCGGCACCGCACCGACCCCCGCAGACCACGCCCGCAACCTCGGCTTCATCTTGGACCCTCTTCTCACCATGACCAAGCAAGTCAACGCCGTGTCCTCCGCCTGCTTCCTCACTCTCCGCATGTGTAGTGCTTTCCTCTTATTTAGTTTCTAAGCACTAACATAACACAACAGAAATGCACTTCTGAGGTCAAAGAAGACTTTTATTGTTATTTTATTCTTCCCCAACCACAATGTTTATGAATGAATGACGAATTAGTAGCTTTCAAGTCCGCGTTAATCAAACAAAATATATCAGTTTGCAATATACACAGCAGGTTATATTTATAAGATATTGAATGCAAAGCAAAACAAATACTTCACCGTGTAGGAACTATTTACAGCTACATCTTTCTAAGGTCTGCAAGCTGAGACCCCTGTCAGCCGCGAGAAAGAGTGTCATCTACCCACACGGGATGCTGGCAACTGGCGCCAAGCTCCAGCACGAGGTCCGGCAGATTCGAATCTGACTCTCTGCAGCCTGTTACATTCGTTACAAAGGTGTGCCCCCTCCTCTCAGACCTGGGAAACTGAGCAAGCCTTTTGGAGACTGGCCAGGTCTCCAAGACTACTCCTGTTCCCAAGCTCAAGGGAAGAGAAACAACGCCCATGTACTCTCTCTTATCAGGTCTAGTCTACTGTGAGAGCAAAACATCTTGGTTCTCTGGTGCAAAAACACAGCTTGGAAAAATACAGAACTATTCTCAACTGCAATGTCTAACTCCACGTTAAAGGCAATGGGCAGCTAACCTAAATATCAAATGCAATGTCATGTTAAAGGCAATAGGCAGCTAACCTAAATATCAAATGCAATGTCTAGTGTCATGTCAAAGCCAATAGGCATCTAAGCTGAATACAAAATGCAATGTCTAATATCATGTCAAAGCCAAAAGGCAGCGGAGCTGAATACAAAGTGTAATGTATAATATCATGTCAAAGCCAATAGGCAGTTAAGCTGAATACAAAATGTAATATATGATATCATGTCAAAGCCAATAGGCAGAATATCTAATAGCATGTCAAAGTCAATAGGCAGCTAAATTGAATACATCATGTCAAAGTCAATAGGCATGCAATGTCAAAGCCAATAGGCGGCTAGACTGGATACAGCATGTCAAAGCCAATAGGCAGAATACAGAATGTAATGGCTAATGCCATGTCAAAGCCAATAGGCAGAATACAGACTAATGCAATGTCAAAGCCCATAGGCGGCTAAACTGAATACAGAAAGTAATGGCTAATGCCATGTCAAAGCCAATAGGCGGCTCAACTGAACAAAACATACCATGTGCTACTGGTGAACATTGAGCAACTAATATGCGCAGTGGTGAAACACAAAGTCATTGGTCAAAACAAAACTCCATCAAATAGCAGGACATTCCGCCCTTTGACCAATGAATTTTTGTTTCACATATCTCATATTTCAAACAAACAAAAAAAACATCAGCACAAAAAAAAAACATTATGATCAAAGCAATCCCTGTAAAGCAATAGAAGTGAATTAACACATTGATCTCATAACCTTTCACATCAGATACATCTACATAGAAAAGACTGGGCAATTTTTTTTTTTTTTTTTTTTTCTGAATGAGTCTCTAATTCAACAGTGTTAGCAATTTGATGTGGCATGAGTTCTGCTCATGTAAAGGTGCACGGTCCACCTGAAAGGTTTTCTGGAAGGTAAGCAAAAGTCAGAGTTCCATACGAGAGGAAAAAAAAAAAAAAACACAGCAAACAAGTTGAACTTGAACTGAAGGCGCAGTTTGCGCAAAATGGATCCATGGTGCTGGCACTTTACTCAGCCAGGTTCAGGTTGGGGATTCGGTCCCTTCCCCGACCCCACACGCACACACCGGAAGGGGGACCACACAGCGCACTCAGGGACAGTGGCGAAACGTGGTAGGATCTGCAAAAGAAACAAGTATGACTTTTCTTGCAAATAACATTTTTCATTTAAACTGCACCCTTTCTCTTTCTTTCCCTGTTTTATAATCAGCAGGACGTTTTTGAGGGCCTTTGTTATATTTTCTGCAGGTTCTGGAGGGTCACTTGGGGCTTCAGCCCACACATCAGCACTGAGGTTTTTATCTGCTGCACCACAGCTTCCCTTTTCTTGCACTGTCAGAAGGGCTGGGGCAGACTCCTTCTTTACCAAACCTCCATTCACTGCATTTTCGCCAATTTGGGCCATTCTGTCTCCAATTTGTATGAATGAATCAGATTCTTTTCTAGGTATCAGCATAATTTCGATTTTTCCTTGGTAATTTGCAGCAATCACTCTCCCTAAAACCTGATCAATTTGCCATTTCTGTTCTGGTAACTTTCCTCTCCCCAACTGCTCTGTGACTGCTTGCATGACAGATTGCTTTTGTGCGTGCTGCACAGTTTTTATCAAATCTAGGGGAATGGGCATCTCTCTCATCTCTGCCCACCTGTAAGTGGCTTTTCCTCTCAGCTGCCCACATTTTTGGGGCACCCACTTAGCCATCCCCACTAAGGCAGAATTCTGGGTGAACACTTCTCTCTCTGAATTTTTCTCATTAACATCTGCAAGGTAATTGAACCAGTTAGGTACAAGCCATGTGGCTAAAACATTATCAAAGAACCAAAAATCAGCATAAAAATTACACATCTCACGTAGCTCTTGCTTTAAAATCTGACACACATTATACAACGCTGTTTCTTCTACTGTGCCAGAAAGCAACATTTCAGTCAATGAATCATTAGTAAAACAAACATGCTTTTTATCTTCAGTGGACACGAATTCAAATGGTGCACACAATTTCATTGATAATTCTTTTACCTGTGGTACTCTAGCCCTGTCTTGCAAGTACCAGATCCATTGTATGATTCTAGCTAGGGGCACTATTTTCTTTCCTTGTTCATGATTTAAATGTACATAAGTATTTCCTTCTTGCACTGCGCAGAAACCTAAAGTCTGCATTATTTCATTTGCCAAATCACAAGCGCGCAGCTGCATATTATTTTTCACAGTGACCATGTACAAAAGTGTTAGGATTTCTCTCAAATGAGGGCTATTCTTTTTCCAAAAATCAAACAAACTAATGAAACTCGGGGTGTCTTGCTCTAAAATCCTTCGTTTTACTTGTGCATTTTGCAACGGTAACTTGTAAATCACATTCTCGTCCGTGTTATCAGTTAAGGAATGCACTTTGGCTGCCAAAAACCCTGGCTCACACGGAAACTCAATGCAGCTCGGAGCTGTCTTAACCCCCTCATTACTGGAATGGGACAAGAAAGATTCTTCATTTTTATAACTTTCAGCATTATTTTGAATTATCGTATCCTGGCTAATTTGCTCACGTAAATTCCTATTTTCATGTTCCAACTGCCTACATTTCTCCTGCATTTCTCTGTAAGCAGATAAAGGTATCCAGACCTTTCTGTCATCATTACTTCCAAAACACACGTTTTCTACATATATACAACGGGAATTATTTCTCAAAACCTTATCAGGCCTTTTAGCTACACATGCATTTTCTTCTGTAATTCCCCAAACAGAAAACAATTCACAGTTTTTCTTAGCACCATCAGGCAGTTCATCAACACATGTATTCTCAGACATGGTCTGCCGTGCTACTGTGATTCTCCAAACAGAAAACAATTTCTGTAATTCTCCAAACAACAAAAAAACAATTACACTTTTAAAGTGTGCACTTAGAAATCTACTAACTCGTCAAACCCCTTCTTAATCACCTCTTAATGACCGACCCCACGACTCCAGGTACCAATTGTAGTGCTTTCCTCTTATTTAGTTTCTAAGCACTAACATAACACAACAGAAATGCACTTCTGAGGTCAAAGAAGACTTTTATTGTTATTTTATTCTTCCCCAACCACAATGTTTATGAATGAATGACGAATTAGTAGCTTTCAAGTCCGCGTTAATCAAACAAAATATATCAGTTTGCAATATACACAGCAGGTTATATTTATAAGATATTGAATGCAAAGCAAAACAAATACTTCACCGTGTAGGAACTATTTACAGCTACATCTTTCTAAGGTCTGCAAGCTGAGACCCCTGTCAGCCGCGAGAAAGAGTGTCATCTACCCACACGGGATGCTGGCAACTGGCGCCAAGCTCCAGCACGAGGTCCGGCAGATTCGAATCTGACTCTCTGCAGCCTGTTACATTCGTTACAAAGGTGTGCCCCCTCCTCTCAGACCTGGGAAACTGAGCAAGCCTTTTGGAGACTGGCCAGGTCTCCAAGACTACTCCTGTTCCCAAGCTCAAGGGAAGAGAAACAACGCCCATGTACTCTCTCTTATCAGGTCTAGTCTACTGTGAGAGCAAAACATCTTGGTTCTCTGGTGCAAAAACACAGCTTGGAAAAATACAGAACTATTCTCAACTGCAATGTCTAACTCCACGTTAAAGGCAATGGGCAGCTAACCTAAATATCAAATGCAATGTCATGTTAAAGGCAATAGGCAGCTAACCTAAATATCAAATGCAATGTCTAGTGTCATGTCAAAGCCAATAGGCATCTAAGCTGAATACAAAATGCAATGTCTAATATCATGTCAAAGCCAAAAGGCAGCGGAGCTGAATACAAAGTGTAATGTATAATATCATGTCAAAGCCAATAGGCAGTTAAGCTGAATACAAAATGTAATATATGATATCATGTCAAAGCCAATAGGCAGAATATCTAATAGCATGTCAAAGTCAATAGGCAGCTAAATTGAATACATCATGTCAAAGTCAATAGGCATGCAATGTCAAAGCCAATAGGCGGCTAGACTGGATACAGCATGTCAAAGCCAATAGGCAGAATACAGAATGTAATGGCTAATGCCATGTCAAAGCCAATAGGCAGAATACAGACTAATGCAATGTCAAAGCCCATAGGCGGCTAAACTGAATACAGAAAGTAATGGCTAATGCCATGTCAAAGCCAATAGGCTGCTCAACTGAACAAAACATACCATGTGCTACTGGTGAACATTGAGCAACTAATATGCGCAGTGGTGAAACACAAAGTCATTGGTCAAAACAAAACTCCATCAAATAGCAGGACAGCATGCTCCGTAAGATCTTCCGCTGGATCCCCGCCGACACCAGAAAAACCGTGACCCACGCCCTCGTCACGAGCCGCCTGGACTACGGCAACACCCTCTACGCCGGGACCACAGCCAAACTCCAAAACCGCCTGCAACGCATCCAAAACGCCTCGGCCCGCCTCATCCTCGACGTACCCCGCAACAGCCACATCTCCGCACACCTGAGACACCTGCATTGGCTCCCAGTCAGCAAAAGGATCACCTTCCGTCTTCTCACCCACGCACACAAAGCCCTCCACAACAAGGGACCAGAATACCTCAACAGACGCCTCAGCTTCTACGTCCCCACCCGCCCCCTCCGCTCCGCTGGCCTCGCACTTGCTGCCGTCCCTCGCACCCGCCGCTCCACGGCGGGTGGGAGATCTTTCTCCTTCCTGGCGGCCAAGACCTGGAACTCCCTCCCCACCAGCCTCAGGACCACCCAGGACCACTCCGCTTTCCGGAGACTCCTAAAGACTTGGCTGTTCGAGCAGCGATAACCCCCCCTTTCCCCCCTAGCGCCTTGAGACCCGCACGGGTGAGTAGCGTGCTTTATAAATGTTAATGATTTGATTTGATTTGAAGTCAATTTGATACAATTATGTGTAGAGTAAGCTGAATGTACTTTCCCAGGACTCGAACAATGAGAGCACAGACTGAAGAGGAACATGCAACATTTTCGATACCTGAAGAGTCGGATGATGAGGACATCGTACAGCGAACCAATCCATGAACTCGGAACGACGAAATCTTAGAACTTATAGATTTGTAAAATGAACACTATTGGTTAGGGTCATAACTGTTGATTAGTGAACCAATTAGGAATTAGGGGGATGGACTGAAAAGCTCAAATAAAAAGTCATGACAAGGGGCTAAAACTTCAGATGTGAGGGGAGAATTGATGACGTCAAGAGACGTGGTTAGAGACTCTTTTATTGGGCTCATGCGCTGAGAGCCTGATGCGTTACTGATCAATTAATGACCTGAAGATGAAGACTGACTTTGTTGCTGATCCATTCCATGGATAGGTAGCTATGACAATGTGACTGACTAACTTTGTGCCTTTTCTCCTAGGTACCAACTGCGCTATTATAGTTTTTCTTTTAGCTAGATTTTTTACAAATTAATGTTTTCTAAATTATTTTCGCATGAAGTCCCACATGCTGATGCCTATCTGGGTTAGGTAGGTCTCTCTTGGGTGACGTTGACAGTGACAATGATTGACAAACTGATTAGAGGGAAACATTTTACACATTATGGAGATGTATCGTGCAGACAGGTCACATTGACTAATTTACTTTCAGAAGTGCCGGGTTTCTGTCTAATTCTCACAATGGCACTCTGGAGCGTTCTGGATGAGCTGAAACTCAGCAGATACTCTTGGGCCTTTCTCTCCTTGGGACACCTAATGGCAAAAATGGTTATTGCCCAAACCGGATATGTATTTGCGATGCCAGTAGACAAATCGATCTTGGGGCAAGGCAAATGCAAAGTTCTGTAGGGCCTGTTCTGCGATACTCATAGCCATGAGAAAATCTGGGGACCATGGATGGATTACCTGAGTGTAACCTCAATCACTTTACCCGGTGTTGGTATGTGGAAGTAAGATGGTTATCTGCCAAGGCTAGCCTTGACTTGTTGTGCTCCATTCTTATATCTATGCATTTCCTTGGGATGTCAACGACCACCAAGATGCGGTTTATTGTATTATCTACAGTTGATGTTTGACTGTAAATGTCATAAAGATATTTTATATTAAAAAAGAGGTCCTCTGGCTGATTTACCAGAAAGTACCTACAGAAATAAAACATAATTAGCACTGCACTGGAACCCGCCATCTCCATCGTCTAAAGTTATACCAATGCCTCATTTCACATATTTTGTGTACCTTGTTGCAGGTGCCCTGCCCTCTCAGTTCACTTTTCCGTCTCAGTCCACTTTTTTGGGTTCCCTTCCTGAAGACTCCTCCAACCCCACTTCTGTTGAGCCACCACCTTCTTTTACATTCTCCCTGCAGAAACAACTCAGTGATGCAAGAAGCATGAAAGGCTTCTCCAATCCCCTCAATCAGCATTGAACCCAACCAAATAAAATATTCAGAGACAACTATGGGCCTGATTTAGATCTTGGAGGATCTGGTCCCGCCGCCACTTTTCTGTCGGTCAGTCCATCCACCCACTAGATGATCTGCCCATTCTTTTTTTGGCGGATCTACTGGCGATAGTCCATTGCGTCCAGCTGCCTCCATCAGAATTTCCGACCTGTGCTGAGTCATAATATGCAAAAGCGGCTGTCAGAAGGAGTACAGCTAATATTTCTACCGGCCCAATCATGTTGTGCCCTCCTGTCAAGGTAACTGTGGCGAGTAAATCTCCATACTTGAGTTTGTGGTTTCGAAGGGAAATAAGGTAGTCACTTACCTTTTTTTTTCTTTTTTTCCACTACCCTTTCTGTCATGAAGCCAATACTCCAAGTCCAGTGGCAGTGAGCTCGTATTTACAATGGTGGGACAACGGGGGATACAATAAAAATGGGAAAAAAACAGGCACCTACCTGTCAAAGATCTTCTCTCCTTGCCTCGTCTCTCCCAACTCCGAAACACAACTGTCACAGGACCCAGGAAACTGCACAAGCCAATCCTGATGCAGGTTTCATGCTGGTAACCAGCATAAAACCAGTGTCAGGATTGATGGGAGCGGGTTCTCTCAGCGCTCACCAGAGTGGTGGAGGCCTGTGCCTTCTCTAACCTAGCTGTCTTAGGACAGTTGGGTTAGAGATCTTTAAAGTGTGCATGTCAGGATTTGGGTTGCAAGATGGCCAGCCAAAGGGACATGCACACTTTAAACAAGTGCACAGCTCCCTGCTGCCACTCGGCAGCAATTACTACACACCCCGTCCTGACACTTGGGGGCATATTTATATTCTTTTTGCGCCGAATTTGCGTCAAACATTTTGACGCTAATTCGGCACAAACCTAACACCATATTTATACTTTGACGCCCGACCCCGCGAACGTCAAAATTCAGCAGTGTGTGTCATTTTCTGGATGCGTAAAAACCTCCTTGCTTTAATGACATGCAAGGTAGGCGTTCCCATCCAAAAAATGACTTTAAGGCATGTGCGCCTTAGTTATACTCCTGTGTCATTTTGACGCACAGAAAGGGGTGGGCCTTAACAAATGGTGCACAGCCTGATGTGCGCCGTTTTTCAACGCCTGGGTGAGAACAGGCGTTAAATGACCTGTGGTCTCTGACCACGGAAGCAGTACACAGGTGCCCTTCTCTGCCCCAAGGGACACCCCCTGCCACCCTCACCCACCCCTGGAGGACACCCATGGATGGGGGGACCCATCCCAGGTAAGTACAGGTAAGTAGAGGTAAGTATTTTTTTTTTTGTGGCATAGGGGGCCTAACTTGGGCCCCCCTACATACCACTGTGCCCAATGACCATGCCCAGGGGACAGAAGTCCCCTGGGCATGGCCATTGGGCAGGGAGGCATGACTCCTGTCTTTCCTAAGACAGAAGTCATTTCAATGGGGGTTGTGCATCAGAAAATGGCGCAAGTCCGGTTAGAGCAATGATTTTTTACTCTAACCTGATTTGCTTCATTTTTTGATGCACAACCCTGATTCTTCCCTACGCCTGCGTTGCCCGGTTAGAGTATTTTTTTTTACTCTAACCAGGCCGCAGCTCCGGCTAACGCCAATCCATAAATAAGGCACGCACCTGGTGCGTTGGAATGGCATTAGCCGGCGGTAAATTTTTTGATGCAAACCAGCACAGGCGCTGGTTTGCGTCAAAAAGTATAAATATGGGCCTTGGTTTAGGAAGGAGTGCTGAAAAATAAAATGGTAATAAGCAAAGTTTATTACCATTTTATTTTTCCGTTATGGGGGGCATTTTTTTGTCCTCCACTCACATCAGGGGCCACGCCCGTCAAGTCCTTCCTTTGCTGCTTTTACTTGCCTACGAAGCAAATCTACCCCGTCGTCGCCAGAATCAAAGGTAAGCGTCTATTTTACTTACCTTTTGAATTGTCTGTTTACCTTAGCTCTGGATTTGTGCATCTTTTAATTTCACTTACAAGCAATTTAGGACAAATGTGTAAATGTTGTTTAAGAAATTTAAAGAAACACATCTGTATTAAATTAACTTCATTATTGTCAAATTTGATGCAAACATTCTTCATGATAATGGACACTTACACAAACAATGAAATTAAACAAAATTCATGATGTGTTCATGGATGTGTGTTTCCTCATTTTTCATAAATCTTCAATTTATAAACAGATGCATTACACATTTTTTTGAATAATTTAAATTTAATATAATTTAATAATTGCACTAGACAAGGTAAAATATTTTGTTTAAAAATACATGTAAAATCAATGTTAGTCCTCAACTGAAATCATTTTATATATTTCTTTATGTAACATTTCTTCTTGTCCAGTGCATTTTCTGTAGCTTATTAAATATAAATTGTCTTATTTTTTGTAAGGTGTAATGCCTATGTGTTTATTTATTTACTTAATAGGTTTAAATAAGCACACCTGTATTAAAACTTAAAATTAAACATTTCAATTGTTTTTGCTGTAAGTGTCCATTATCATGATGAATGCTTGCACCAAAAATGTTATGTCCATCATATTCCTTTTTTACTAGTATATGGACTTTACAAATAGGACATTAAAACACTCTTGTATTTCCTGTCATAATCGTAAGTAAAAATATGTTAATAACATTTTCATCAATAATATTTTTATGAATCAATGTATTGTAAATCAAAAATAATGTTCGGACAGACTTTGTCAAATTAAACTCTTTTTATTAATAAATGAGATACTTCTCTAATAATTATTTTAATTAATAAAAAATTAAAAGGATAACAAAAGGCTTTCCCATTACAACAGCCTGTGGTTGTGTTGCCCATAACGTGCCTCCTATAAATACTGCCAAAGGGTAACCTGCTCAGAAAGGGCCATCTATTGGGCCCAGAGCAGGCAGCTCAATGGTCTTTCATGGGAGGGGTGGGTGTAGGTTTGACAGGGGTTAAAGACAGGTAAGATGTGAATTCAGGAGGAGGAGTACAGGTAGGAGGGATGGGAGAGGGTTGGGTTTTGGAGGTAGGGGAGACTGAAGAGGGTGATGTGCATGTGTCTCTAAGCTTGCCAGTTGCATGTGAGTCTGTTGTATGTTGTCCATGTTTGGATGTGTGTTTTTTTGCAGGTGTTGATATTCAGGTGAGTGTATGCTTTTGGTTGGTGTTTTCTGTGTAGGTGTGGTTTTGTGTGAGTGTGTTGGTTTGGATGAGTGTACTGTTGAGGTGGTTGGTATGGTTGTTGTGCGTGTGTCTGTATGTTTGGAAGTTGCATGTGGGTCTGTGAATCTTGTGTATGTTTGGATGTGTGTGGTTTGGTTGGCGTTTGGTATTCTGGTGAGTGTGTGCTTTTGGTATTGGTTGGTGTTGGTTTGCGTGCAGGTGTGCTTTTTTTGTGAGTGTGTTGGCTTGGATGACCGTACTGTTGAGGTGGTTGGTATAGTTGTTGTGCATGTGTCTGTATGTTTGGCAGTTGCATGTGGGTCTGGTGTATGTTGTGTATGTTTATATGTGCGTGGTTTGGTTGGTATTTGGTATTCTAGTGAGTGTGTGCTTTTGGTGTTGGTTGGTCTTGTTTTGTGTGTAGGTGTGCTTTTTTTGTGAGTGTGTTGGTTTGGATGAGTGTGAAGTTAAGGTGGTTGGTGTGGTTGTGGTGCTTGTGGATGTGGTGGTAGTTGTGAGTCTGTTGGTGGTTGTGATGCATGTGGATGTGCTGGTGGTTGTGGGTGTGGTGGTGGTTTTGGTGGTTGTGGGTGTGGTGGTTGAGGGTGTGGTGGTGGTTGTGGGTGTGGTTGTGGTGCTTGTGGGTGTGGGTGTGGTGGTGCTTGTGGGTGTGATGATGGTTGCAGTGCCTGTGGGTGTACTGCCAATAGTGTGTGTATGTTGTTTATGTGTTTGTGTTTCTTTGTGTTTGTGTGTGCGTTTGATTGTGCTACTTGTATCTGTTCAAGTGGGTGGCTGCAAAGAAGTGAGTGTGCTTGGGATTAGTGTAGGAGTTGGTATTTGGGTGGAGGAAGGGACCTGAGTTGGAACAAAAGATTGGGAGGCTGCCATCAGTGAGGAGGTTATGTTTCCAAGCAGTCTCTGCACAACATAAATTGAACTGTGAATGGCACTCAGAAATGCTACCATTTGTTCCATTAGGCAGCTAAGGCCCTGGATGCTGTTCACAATTGCAGTCTGGCCTACAGAGATGCTACCTCTTCACCCAGCACAGCTGGGGTGACAGGGTAGGGGGGTGAGGTTGTGTTGCAAAGGAGATCGCAGCTCTTTTAGTGGTCGGTTTTGGCTAAATGGGGGGGGGTTGAAGAGCAAGAGGGAGGGTGGAGGTGGGTCTTTGGGTGGTGGCAAGGTTGAGATTGGTATAGTTCCTGTAGGGTCCACCACCACTAGGGACTGGTCGCTTGTGCAGGCCTCCGAAGATGATAACTTGTGGTGGCCTTCGTTCCAGTTCCCTCACCCTCCATGCCACTGTGTCCATTGGTGTCAGATGTTTCACCACCCAAAACACAGTGGCACATGCTCTTGAAGATGCTCTAAAGACATATACAATAGTTTTCTTGTATCTGTGTAAATATAACTGATCATGAACCCTTTTCTCAAAACATTTTCCAAATGTTCATATTTCACCTGCTTTAAGGCTTCTAAACTTTGTTTCATTTTTATCATTATCTCATGCATGTATGGAATGTTGTCAGAAACCATTTGGTAACAGTTTTGTAATTTCCCATTATTGATCTTATATTAGTTTTTATAATTTCTCTTAACCATTTTCAGTTCTCTCCAGGAACGGTTTAACACCTCTGAATGGTTCCGATTTGTTGTTTTGAATAGTGAACTTATGTCACAAACATTAATTTATGTCAAAAGATCCTATGTACATTCTGTGTACAAGCCAAAAAGGATGATTTAATTTTATTTCTCAACGTAAAATAAAAATATGAATCAATGTGTGTTAATATTTACTGCAGTGTTGTACCAAATATTGCATAAACTGAAATCTTGTTTCTTTTCTTTGGGCATGTCACAATGGTAACAGTTACTTCAAGTAACTTAAATACATTTGATGGGTTCAGTGCCTAAGTTGCCTATTAATGTACCACACCCTATGTATTTACTTATGCTGTTGAAAAAATGCAAACATAATGTTGTTTGTATTTTCAAATTACCTCTACAGCATAAATAAATACACTGAGTTTGATACATTTTCAACCCACGTTAGTAAAGATAGAAATATTTAAAGGGTGCTCTCTCACATATCTTTGTTTATTTATATTTTTAAAAACAATGTACACATTTTAAGAAATTAAAAACTGGCTTTCAAGTTAGTCAAATAGTGGTGCAACATTTAGGTAAAATTTAACACACATTGATTCATATGAAATTAAAAAGGGAAAAGGCATTCAAAATTTACCAGATTTAAAATGTTCACATTGATGCATTTCCTACATTTCACAATGAATCATTTTTGTGCCTGATTTGGATTTTAGCAGATGGGATACTACTCTAACATTTACATGATGGAATTCCCCTCCCTCAAAGTCCAGGTGCATTGTAAAGTATTGTCCTTGGAATAGCAAACACACATTTTCTGTTTTCTATGCGACTGAACATTCCATCTGCAAAAGTCCCTTTACAGAGTCTATTTTTCATCATTAATGATATTTCAACTAGCTATAACAAAGGACAGTAAATTCATGTTTTTTTCTATGTGTTTCCTTGTCAAAAATGTGTGCACATTCCTGTCGGTTATTTTAGAGAAATATTCCAATAAAAAACATTTTCTAAAAACAGACTGGCTTACATGCACATTGGTGAATGAGTAAGACATCGGAAAATTATCACATTTTCAAAAATGTACATGTTGTCGTCATTAAAAACATATTTTCAATAGGTTAGCATTCAAATATTAACTATTTAAAATTATGTTTTTGATCATTTTGGCTCATATGTTTAATACTGTTTGTTGGAAAATACTGAATCACAGTTGGGAATTTTGGAAACATCCACTGTATCATAGGTACATTTGATTCTATGTCAATTATAATAGGGAGAACATAACAACAATTGTGAAGGAGTATCACACCTGACACAAAAAAGATTTTTGCCCTGTTTGGTACAACTATCCTGTTGAAAACGGCCCTCTCTACAGGGTCACCCCCAAATGGTTTGCCTTCCTCCTCCCACTTTTTGCTGTTTTTTTACTTGTTGGACATAGGTCTCTGTCTGTGCACGTTACCACTACTAACAAGTGCTAAAGTGCTTGTGCTCACCTCCTTAAAAATGGTGTGATTGGCATATACCTGAATGGCAAATTTTATTTACATGTAAGTCCCTTGTACAGTGGTATTTCATATACCCAGGGCCTGTAAATTAAATGCTACCAGTGGGCCTGCAGAACATATTATGTCACCGCCTGAGTAGCACTTTAAAACATGTCCCAGGCTTGCCATTGCAGCTTGAAGGCAGTAGCCCACTGCCATGCCGACTTGGCATTTAAAACCCCTTGCCAAGCCTTAAACTCCCCTTTTTATTACACATGACACCCCTAAGGTAGGCCCTAAGTAGCCCATAGGGCAGGGTGCTGTGTTATTAAAAGGTAGGACACGGACTTTTGAGTATTACATTTCCTATTAGTGAAAAGCTCCCAAATTTGTTTTTCACTGCTGTGAGGACTACCCCTTACAATGGATAAGATTGGGGATTCCTCATTATATTTAATAAGCTGTAATTCCTAAACCAGGGGTGGAAGATATGTCACGTTTGCTGGCCATGAGCTTGTAATGAAAAACCCTCTTTAAAGACAAAGTTGGATTTATCATTACCAGTTTTAAAATGCCACTTTTAGAAAGTTGGCATTTTCCTGCCCTAGCCCCCTGTGCCTGCAGCCTGCCTTAGGTCACATGACTGGGTATAACTGACAGTTGAGACTTTGTAAATTCACAGCAGACAGTCACACATTAGTGGCATTAACAGAGCCTGAATGGGTCATTAACTGGCTTGGGGGGGATCTACACACAGCCCCACTTGCACCTGAATAGTCTAGACTCTGACACCATTCAATAGGCTTAACAACCCTGTATTGTCAGTGCAGCCAGGAAGGGGCCAGGGCAGAGGAGGCATGAAACTCCTGGAACTTCAAAGACCCCTTCTGGAAACTTCTCCCAACTTCTAGGAGCAGGGCACCACGACCCACTCTGCAGTTCACTACTGGTCCTGTGGAAGGACTCTCAGAGGATTGCCTGTTGCTGTGACCTGCTGTGCATTCTGCCAGACTGCTGCTGTTCCTGGGAGGACTGATTTGCTGCCTGGAGCCTGCTTGAACCTTCAGAGGCCTGCCCTGCTGTGGAGACCTGCTTCTTCACCTGCATCCAGGACTTCCAGAAGTGATGTAAATACAATAAAAAATATTGAATTTGTAATTGATTTATTTAAAATGTTTAATTTACACAATTTCTGTTTTTCTAATTAGTGAACATATAAAAAATTATCAAAAATTGAATGTAAAAAAATATATTCACAAGTAAATGTTCTGAAAGAATATGCTCTAAAACATCTTTGAAACAATAATTAATAATGGGTTTATTATAAAATGTTGTTTTAATAAATTAAAACAATATTTCCCTTTCAAATGCAGACATATGAACTGAGGGAGAGTGAGAAGACTATGGATTCAAGTCATGAGACCATTTTGAGACCTTGCCACCATGAAAGAACAGGATATAATAAAAAAAACAGATTAAATAGGCAAACTATTATTGATTTATGTCATCAGCCAGATCTTTTGCCTCACACTAGGAATCCCACATCAATAACACCAATAGTGAAAGTAATGGCAGTACTCCATTTTTGGCCACAGCATCATTCCAATTCAATGTTGCAGTATCTGGTAAAATGTCACACCTAACTTTCAGTGGTGTGTTACAAGAAATCATCATTTCTAGGAAACTGTATGAAGCTGTTGATGTGTCTCATCATTGAAGAAAGTACTTCTTGTAGCACACCACTGAACGTTAGGTGTGACATTTTACCAGATACTGCAACACTGTATTGGAATGATGCTGTGGCCACAAATGGAGTACTGCCATTATTTGCACCATTGGTGTTAGTGATGTGTGACTCCTATTGTGAGGCAGAAGATCTGGCTCCAGCTGACAACGTAACTCTATAATGGATTGCCTATTTAATATGATTTTTTAGGTTATATCCCATTCTTCCATGTTTTTTTTTGTTTAAATCTGTTTATTGCAGTTTCCATGGGTTACAGATTACGGACAGTATTACATGTACATACAACACATTTGTATAGATCAGTAAAGCATTACAATTTAAACACATGTCGGGAGAGTCTCATATAGCACAGAGTGTCATGGATATGTGAGCGAGCCACTGGTGCGGTCTGTAGTGATTTGTGGCCTCCTGAAGTTACATGCGAATACTTTGTGCAGCTCGTGAGCAAGAATTAATTTACAACAGGTGTTGCTTAAAATTAACTGTTGGAAATAGCCCTTTTTGCAGGGTCATCCCCAGTTTTTTGGCTCCTGTCTCCTATTTTTTCTGACCTGTTGCTGTTGGCTTTTGACCTCTGAGCACTTTACCACTGCTAACCAGTTCTAAAGTGCATATGCTCTCTGTGTAAAATTGTATGTAATAGGTTTATCCATGATTGGCATATTTGATTTACTAATAAGTCCCTAGCAAAGTGCACTAGAGGGGCCAGGGCCTGTAAATCAAATGCTACTAGTGGGCCTGGAGCACTGGTTGTGCCACCCACATAAGTAGCTCTGTAATCATGTCTCAGACCTGCCACTGCAGTGTCTGTGTGTGCAGGTTTAACTGAAATTCGACTTGGCAAGTGTACCCACTTGCCAGGCCTAAACCTTCCCTTTTCTTACATGTAAGGCACCCCTAAGGTAGGCCCTAGGTAGCCCCAAGGGCAGGGTGTAGTGTATGGTTAAGGTAGGACATATAGTAATGTGTTTTATGTGTCCTGACAGTGAAATATTGCTAAATTTGTTTTTCACTGTTGCGAGGCCTGTCCCTCTCATAGGTTAACATGGGGGCTACCTTTTAATGTGATTAAAGTGTAGATTCCCTCTGGGAGCGGATGGACATGTGGAGTTTGGGGGTCTCTGAGCTCACAATTTAAAAATACATCTTTTAGTAAAGTTGATTTTAAGAGTGTGCTTTTGAAAATGGCACTTTTAGAAAGTGAGCATTTTCTTGCTCATACCATTTCTGTGACTCTGCCTGTTTGTGGATTCCCTGTCTGGGTCAGTTTGACAGTTGGGCTGGTTGCACCTCACACTAGACAGTGACACAAAAGGAGCTGGGGTGTAGTCTGCATTTCCTGATGAGCCATCTGTGCTAGAAGGGAGGGGAGGAGTGGTCACTTACACCTGAAAGGGCTGTGCCTGTCCTCACACAATGCAGTCTCCGAGTCCCTGGTGAGTGTCTGGGGCCTGGCCTGGGCAAGGCAGGATTTCACATTCAAAAGAGATTTTACTTTGAAGTAGCCCTACTTCAAAGGAGAAATTGGGTATAAGAAGGGCACCCAAAACCACAGACTTTAGAACACTTCTGGAAATAAGAGGAACCTCTGCCTGGAGAAGAGCTGAAGAGTTGAGGAATAAGAGCTGCCCTGCCTATGACTGTGCTTTGTGGAGCTAACTGGTGTTGTGTCATTTTGTGGTGTTTTCATTAAGTTACTGTGTGTGTTGGTACAAATACTTTACACCTAGCACTCTGAAGTTAAGCCTCCTGCTCTGCCAAGCTACCAAGGGGGTAAGCAGGGGTTAGCTGAGGGTGATTCTCTTTTACCCTGACTAGAGTGAGGGTCCTTGCTTGAACAGGGGGTAACCTGACTGTCAACCAAAGACCCCATTTCTAACATTAACAATCAGAGTAATTAAGGTCTTTGATATAACGGACGTCAAGTGATGTCATATTCTGTGTGCTGATGCCTAATGTGCGCAACAATCTGTGCATGGACCTAGTGGATCTATCCTGTGTCAACTAAAACTTAGAAAGGGGTTGTATAACATTAACTAACATGCTAAGCCCTGCTCGATGACATGTCACTTGTGATTAACCAGTTGGAAGATGTTTACTACATTGTGTCATCCCACTAGAAGTTGCAAAGTGTTTCACAAAACCAGAACACACATTGCCCGTGAAGCACAATAAGTCAGGGTACCGTTTATGTAGTTGGGGTACCTATATCTATGGCATCAGAATATGGCAGTACAGAATCTCCCTGTGAGGGCATTCCAATGGTGGCTGTGTAAAGGTCTTGTAATATGGCACCAAAACTACTGGCAAGAGGGTCTCTGTGTAGTCCCAAGGCATCTTCTCTGTGCAGTTCTACTACCTCGCTTGTACCCAATATGTGAGTGATCGCACCCATGCTCTGTAGTGTAGTGGGTCCTGAGATTTCTATCTGCGAGTGATTAGGCAAATTGCTAGTATTAGTCCAAGATCTATGAAGCAAGACTTGACTTTATGGGGGTGATTCTGACCTTGGCGGTCTTTTCTCAAGACCGCCGAGTTACCGCCGCGGTAAAGACCGCCGACCGCGGCGGTATGCCGCGGCGCGTATTCCGACCGCTGGGAGCGTTCCGCCGGAAAACCGCCAGCAGCCACACTGGCGGTCGGCGGGAAAGTGGAGACTGGTCAACCTCCACCGCCACGCCAGCAGAACACCGCCCACAGAATTACGACCCACATTTCTGTGTGGCGGTCTTCTGTTGGCGGTCTTCTGTTGGCGGTCACGTCCCTATGGCTCCCGTCGCCTCCCGGAGGACCAACGCAAGGTAAGTTGATCGTCCGTGAGGGGAGGGGGTGGGGGGGTGTTGTGTGATGTGTGCGTGCATGGGGGTGTGTAGAGGGGGTGTGTGAGTGCGTGCATGAGGGCGGGGGGTGCTGCTGTGCCTATGGGCAATGTGTGTAGTTCGGCGGGTGCGCATGTTGGCATGTATGTGTGCGGGTATGTGCCCCCGTTGTGTATGTGTGTGTGTAGGGGGTGTGCATATGTGCATGTTGGGGGTGCGTGCATGTCGGGGTGCGTGTATGTGCATGTCGGGGTGGGGGGGCAGGGGGTTTGTAACATCTCTGGGGGGTGGCAGGGGGTGGAGGGTGTGGGGGGGGGACTCGTGGGGGGTCGTGGGGGGTGGGGGAGACCCCTATCAGTGCCAGGGATGGAATTCCCTGGCCCCGATAGTGCCTACCGCCATGGTTCGCATGGCGGTTCCCGACCGACAAAAACCGCGGCGGTAAGCAGGGTCATGATGCGGTTGGCGGTCTTGGGTCGACCGCCGGGCCGGAGTGCGCAAACTCCAGCCCGGCGGTCATGACCGCCGTGGCGGTCGGAGTGGGAAAGTGGCGGTCGATCGCGGTGGTGACCGCCGCGGTCAGAATGCCATTTTTTGGACCGCCGGTCTGTTCGCGGTCCGACCGCCGCCTCTCCGCCGACCGCCGGGGTTAGAATCACCCCCTATATTTCTTACTTGTATGGTATAGACCCAGGATGCACACTTCTCATGTGTTAGGTATTGTTCGAGCTGTGCAGTCTGCTAGGCAGCATTTTACCTTTTTTCCAGTTTTCTATTAGATTAGGACAGACCCAGAGCATGTGCACTATATCAGCATTTACCTGCTTACAGTGTGGGCAAGTGACTATTGTGCAGTTAAAGTATCTGTTTATGTTAGAGGTGGTGAGGTACGCTCCATGTACTACATATAACTGGATTAGTCAGAATTGTGTATTATCCGGTATCTGATTGGGGTTTTCCAATAGAGTGGTCCATTTCTTTTCGGAGCAGGGTGATTCAGATTTGCCTCCCAACATTTGCGTAAGGTTGCAAGGGTCAGAGCTATGTGTGCTTGCAGTGAGCTAGCCAACTAACGCACCAGGTGTCTTCCCGTGCCCATAATGTTGAGATATTGTATAGTAAGATGCATAGGGAGTTCAGTGGTAATGTTGCCTCGTTGAGTTCTCCGACAAGTGATGCATGCAGCAGAAAATGCCCTGGGGTGAGGCAAGTCTCTTCTATTAGTACGTCATATGACAGAAGTGTCCCGTCTTTATAAAGGTCACCTAGTGATTGGATTTCTGCTGCAGTCTATGCAGACAGTTGTGAGGCATTAGTGAAGTGTCCTCCTCACGGCAGTCCCAGAAGCGCCAGGCCTATGGCATAAGGTGTATGCAATTTTGTGAGGGCTTTGCTGTGTGTAAAACACCGGTAGGCCACCAGTAGTAGGGTTGGTTCTGGGTGTGAGGGTCTAACGCAAGGATAGAACAGCTGAAGAACTTCGGTTTGTGTCCAGGGCAGGATAGGGTGGCTGTGTTTGCAAGATAGATTGCAGCGAGCCATTTCACGGCCCTTTGGAGCTGTGATGCTAGATTAAAATGCTCAAAAGTGGGAACCACTAAGCTCCCCTTGTCTACAGGTTGGCATACCTTAATAAGCACTATACGACATCTGGAAGTGCTCCGTATGAAGGTCCACATTATTTTCTCAAAAGAGTGGAAAAAAGAGGCATGAATATAAAGTGGTAGGTTTACACAATAATACAGGAGCCTAGGAAACACCGCCATTTTTAGTGACGCCACTCTGCCTGTCAAAGATAAAGGCAAGGTCTGCCAAAATGGCATCTGGGCATGCAGAGATGTGACCACGTTTGTCATGTTGCCCTGAAGGAGAGCTGGTGGTATATGATATATCTGAAGCCCTAGATATCGTAACGTGTGCAGTTGCCAGGTTAGTAGAGCTGCCACTGAAATTGCTTAGGTGTTGATAGCATGGGGGGAATAGTGGGAGTAAGCAACCTGGAGGCACCTGGTGAAGTGTACAAATGATCGATTCAGGAATGTGCATAATGACCAAATGTATACCATCCCCAAGTGGTATGCCCCACTTTCCACCCAGTTCAAGGAGGCACACCACCAGAGGCTCCACCACTAATGAGAATGGTTGTGGAGACAACCACCATCCTTGGTGCATGCCCCTGCCTATATGTATGGAGTCAGAGATGATGGGCCCAGTCCTCACTCTGGCTGTCGGCAGTGTATATGGTAGTTGGACAAGCTTCACAAACTTGTCACCAAAGATGTACCGGGGTAACACTGCGAACAGGTATGTCCAGTCTAGGGAGTCAAATGCCCTCTCTAAATCAAGGACTAAGCAGCCAGCATTAGGGTACATGATTGAGGCGTACTCCAGGATACAGAAAAGCATCTCAGATTGAGCGAAGCGCTTCTGGCTTGCACAAATCCATTTTGATCCGGGTGTAATAATTTTGGTACTAGCTGCGAAAGGCAGCCCGCTATAATTTTTGGCAGGATTTTATAATCGGTGTTTAGGAGTGCTGGGGCGATATGAATTTAGGCCTGTGGGCTCTTTGTGTGGTTTCGGCAGCAATATAAAAATTGCCTCATGAAGTAAGTCTGGGAGCTGAGACTTCCCCAGTGCCTCAGCATATGTAGCTTGCTGGCAGGTGTGAGGAGTGAGGCATAGGCTTTGTAGAATTCTATCGGTAGGCCATCCAGGTCTGGGGTCTTACCAGTCGCCAGCGCTCTTATGGCCTCCTTTATTTCAAATGGTGTTAGGGGATCATCTAACTCTGTCTTCTGTTCATTTGTGAGGGAGGGAAGAGGTGTGAGGGATAAAAAATGGTTAATAGTTTCTAAGAGCTGCATTAGATGTTGAACGGCATAGTGAGGTGTAGTGGTCTGTTAGCTCTTTGTGTATTTTGTGTTATGTGTATAGCAGGTGCCCTAAGCTGGCACATATTGCGGTGATTGGTTACTTGGGCAAACCTGTCAGACCAGCCAGGCTAGCAGTGAGCCTGGTCTCTCTGCAGCAGCATGTGGTTTATCCGAGTGTGCGGCATAGTTGTGACAACATAGGCGCTCCAGTAGGATGGTATGCTCTCCACAGGCCTCAGCTAAAGCACGGTTACCTAGGGGATTAGTCACTGATTGAGTTTCAAGATGTAGCAGTTTTTGCTCAATGCATGGTATATCAGTGTCTAAATGTTTACGTGTGTTCCAGGTTATCCCCATCGAGTGCCCCTGCAATGTCACCTTGAATGCATCCAACTATGTGGATCTATCCGTGGTGGTGCCAGAGTTCAGTGTAAAAAAGTCCGCTATTGCCGCAGCAACTGCTTCGTGAAATGAAGGATCATCTAGGACAGCTGATTGGAGTGCCATTTTGGGTATACCTGCCTCCCATGCAAGATGTAACTATTGGGGATTGTGGTCAGAGTGAGTGTCCCCCCGATAGTCCACGTGCATATCATAGGGTAGTTTACCTGCTGTTCCCATCTATTCTAACGTGGAAGAAGTGTGCACCAAATAAAAGAAGCAGACTCTAATGGACTTGTTATGGTGATGCCAGATGTCTGTCAAGTCCCAGTTTTGGAGCCAAGTTTTTAGCTCCTGGGCACTGGAGGCCACAACAGTGTGAGGTAGAGGGGGAAAAGAACAGTCAAGGGCTGTGTCCAGCACTCTGTTGAAGCTGCTCCCCAAAAGCCATGACATTGTGCTAGGACCTCTGAGAGTGTGAGAAGAAATTCCATCTGATCCACATTGGGAGCATATATACTTCCCAGCAGAATGTGTTTGCCATACAACCTGCCTCTTGCTAGTACATATTTACCCTCTGGGTCTATGATCACTTCATCTGATGTAAACGGAGCTCCTGGTCCAATCCAGAGCAGTGCTCCATGAGAATACGAGGAGAATATATATTTGGCCACACCATTGATTCTGCAATTGAATGGCTTCTGGATGGGTCAGGTGGGACTCCTGTAAGCAGGCAATGTTTACACCATGTCTGCAAAGGTATGAATATATTGCATATATGCGTTTAGGGGTGTGTTTGCCACGAACATTGCACGTCTTCACTTTAATGGGTGTCATGGTGGTGATGATATGAGCAATATGGCTGCCCACTGAGAGGGAGGGATGACCTCAGGTGTGGGTGTAAGAGCTGCATCATGGCATTGATGCGGACAGAAGTGAGCAGGGCATGAAGTCTGTGTAACATATTACAATATATCATAACAATGAAAACAGAAACAGTGAGTGCCATATGTGCAATATGCCAACCGAGCGTCCAATCAAACAGCTTAAGAACAAACGTACTGAAGTCCCATTAAAAAACCCTTATGTATGGAGAGTTACTTTGTCCGTAGGCACAGGTCCACAGTTTGCTAACTGCAGAATACTGTGTCTCTATGCCATCAACAGGTGAGCATTGTTCCAACTCTTATTTTAATCCCTTGTTGCAGTGAAGAAATTCCTCAGGAGGCTTGGCAATCTTAGAGATAGTTAAAGCAGCTGCAGGTAGCTGGTGCCTTAATGCTCCCTGCCTTGGTTGGTCTGTGAGGGTATTGGGTGCAGTGTCATGTTATATGATTTCATCAGTCGTTTGCGGCGTCCCGTCTCGTGGTGGACCAGAATGTGCTAGAGAAGGCCAAGTAGTCGTCAGGCTTTCATTGCTGGAGGAGTGACTTAATTCATCCGCTGGAGTAGATTTACATATTCCATTCATAAGAGCAGTGGCCTAATGCGGGGCCTGGTGGCATTCTTGAAGCATTTACTGCAAGTTCAGTACTGCTTTTGGTGCAGGAGGTCCGTCCAACTTAGTGCGGTGCTTGGTGACAATCCATAATCCTCTTTCGAGGCATTGAGGCATTAGACTGTAAAAGCATATTAGGATGTGGATTCCTTGTTTCCAACCAATGCCAGGCATCTTCGCAGTATCGAAGAAGTGTGTGGCATCTCCTGCAACCACTCACAGATGGGCTGAGAACAGTAATGACTATTTCAATTTGAGATCACGTAGTTTCTTGTTAACCTACATGAAGGAACTGCCCTGTTTCTGGACTGCAACGCTGTAATCCGGGAAGAACATGACTACTGCAATGTCCACCTTCACCTCTATGCGCTTCCTAGTCTTGCACAATATTGAGTCTCTGTCATGATAATGCAACAGCTTCAGTATCATTGGGCGAGGGTTGGATTCAGTTGGAGGTCATCTGGGCGGAACTCTGTGTGCTCTTTCAATGGAAAAATATAATGACGTGTGTGATGGAAGAAGTTCACGTAGCCATTGTTCCATGAATTGCACAGGATCTTGGCCCTCCTTACCTTCAAGTAGTCTTACAATGCGGATAATATTCTGTCTAGATCATCCTTCTGCATCTTCAGCTCCCTGTTCCAGTTGAATGATGTGCTCTTGTACTTTCTTCACAGAGGAGGTCATGTTTCTTTGTTGTGGATGGATTTCCATGAGGGTTTGATCCGTTGATGAAACTCTTTCCACTAATTTGCAGTGGTCTGAGTGCAGGAGCATGAGATCTGTTGCAACATCATCTATTTTGGTTTCCAATGATGTCCTAGAGCTTTCAATGGTGGCCAGTACATTGTCCAATTTGTCATCTATAGTTGCTGGGGTGGGCTGGGGTATCTCTGATGACATATCTATGGAAGGTGTTGTGTGGGCCAGTGGAGGGCGTGCCGGTGTGCCTTGCGTGTTATTATGAGAGTGGCCCATTTTTAGCAGTTGGTTCTTAGAAATGTACTGTTCAGGCAGTGTCCCGAGCAGCATCCCAGATGAGCGATGGGTGAGAGGGCCGAGTCAATCCCTTGTCACAATGCACCTGTATCAGGAGACAGAAGCAAGATTAGGGTAGCTGATGCGAAGTAAGGCCTGGAATTGGGATAGCGTGCCGGTGAATAGCAGGGGTGGAGGATGGTGGCGTCTCAGAAGGAAAGCAGAGAGCTCCAATCTATTCCAGTTTGTTGATAAGTGTGGTAAAGGCAGAGTTTGGCCTGCTGAGGCAGTGTTGACATTTTGTCAGCAAGGGGGGCAGTTATCTGCAACAGGTAAGGCCTTGCCATCCAATGGCTCCATTCAACACCATGCCTCCGTTACTCCTGGGCGTCCAGTCATGTGTTTTGCCTCTCCATATTAATCATTCCTATGAGTGTGTTGGCGCGAGAGGTCCTACTTATTTGTGCAGAGTATTGACAGCATTGAGGGAGGGTGTACTGTCTGCAGTTCTGAGTGTTATTAGCGAACACCAGGCCAGGGCTGATTTGTACATCCCACTAATTCCGGCCTGACACGGAGCAGAAAGATTCTGTTTTCGGCCCTTCTCTGTGGCCGCAGTAGGGTTGCCGACCCCAAGAAATTTAGTTTACGCACTCTGCTCAGGGCTTGAGATGCAGTGTTTAGTGCCCAATTTAAGTGGGCTAGGCCTGGCCCAATATGACCCCTGGTCCTCTCTATGCCTTCTGCAGTTGTGGCCTGATAGTAGCTACGTCCCCGTTTGTGCCTGAACTCACCTAGCACAGGGTGGGACGGCCACTTCTTAAGCCATATTTCCCCACTGTCTCTGGCGCTGTGGCCTTCTTTTGCCATTCTGTGGGGGGATTTCTCCTCCTTGATGAGCGGCCTCCACCTCCTGTGGCATGCGGACTGGATCTGAACCTTCTGAGCACAGTGGGGAGCCACTCTCAGTTGACAGCGGCGATGTGGGGATCCGTTCTCCTTCTCCAGGGTGTAGGTCTCAACCAGGCTGCCACACGTCTGCCTCTCTGTGTCATGGTACTGTTCAGCGGAATACACAGCAGTAATTGTAGTCCTCTCGGGCCAGTGTTTGTTTAATGAGTACGTTTAAAATTCAGTTTCAGGCAGGATTATTGGAGGGTTACAGGGTCGGTGGATGGAGCCTCCTCATAGTGTGCCCGCCATCTTGGCCCTGGTAGCCAAACTCCTCTCCCTTTCTTCCATTGTGGCAAGGTATGGAACTGTACATGTAAATAGCCTGAAGTATTGTGATCATGCATGGGTACTAATGTATTTGAAACATTAAAAACAAATCTGTATTTCAATTTAACAAAATAATTCATCTTGATGTGTAATTTTTGTATTTTTTAAATGTATTAACAATGAATAAAGCATTACTACATGTTATTTATTGGTGCATTAAAAAATGTTTGATAGTACCTTTGTAAAATGTATGTCAAAACGTGCACATTGCACAATTTGAGAAAATAAATATAAAACACCAGTCTCTGAATGTGTGATGTTTTGCTTTTATTGATCAAAACAATATACAATGATGAAAACCTAAGGAAAAAAACAAAGCAAACACATTATAAAATCAGTCATGGTAGATGAAACTACTATTGCTGAGACAAAATTGTTTGAAGTCCAATGTACAAACTACAACTGGCATCGAAAAGGTAAATGTGTCCAGAACATAGTTCACATAGTGAATGGTAGTCACACTCTGGAGGAAATTAGGTTCTGCGTCTCTGGCTGGTGGTGGTGGAGTTCTTGCCATCCTCTCTTGCTGGTCCAGATGAACGTCCCCTCCTGGGGGGACTGGTGGATTTGCAGCTGCAGGGACTGAGGTAGGTGCAGGTGTTTCCTCTTGTGGCAGGGCCTCCCTGTCTGTGGCTGAGGCACATGTAGTTTGGGCAGATGTTGATGGATCTCAGACAGTGGAATATGGTACTGTAAAAGCCCTGCACATATGGCAACAGAATCCTGCAGCATCCCAGTCAGTGAGCCCAAATTGGAGTTCAGGTTTTCAATCTGGCAATTGTGCTCCCCCTGCAACTGCTTCATCTTCTGGTGCTGTGTGAAGACCAGGACCATCATGTCTTGGGACTGATTGATAGCTCCCAAGACTTGGTTGATGGTGGCCTAGGTAACAGTGATCCTAGTGGATTGTCCTTTCTGGACCACATATTTCCTCCTATGGACTCTACCCCCACTACCCTGTGCCATTGACCAAGTGTTCTAGGTTTATATGTATGAAAAAGGTGGAAACACATTATCAACATCTACATTAAAAGCATAAATATAGATTTAGTGACCCATTCAAAGGTATAACTTACCAGTTTCCACTCCACAAGGTATTCCTGTAAAACATTCAAGATGTAGGATCTGCAAGACCTCCTTCTAGAGATGTATTTGTAAGGGGGGGCTGGGAGAACCACAAACAGTCCTCTGGGTCTCCTGGTGGTGCTTGAAGTCCAGGGAATGCACTCGCCCCCACAGGTTGTGCCGCCTCTCCCTAATTTTCTCCTGTGTGCGCAGGTTGTTTGATACAGCTTTCAACTGTTCTGGACCACATTTGCCTTTTATTTGCAATAGTTGGATTTTGTTCTTGTGCTCCAAACTCTAATAACTTCATCTGCCATGACTAACAATTCTCCCTCTGTGAAATGGTGATTTCTCCTCTGTGCCCTTATGAGGAAATTAAATTAAATACAATTGGGACCCCACAAGTTAAAGAAACAAAAAAATAGGAAAAAAAGAAGAAACTGAGGCAGCAAAAAAAACCTTGTTTCTCTGTCAAAACATCTCCTGGGAAATGTTCTGCTGAAGTCAAATGGCAAAGGATCATGGTCTGAAATGGAGTGTGATTTATAGTGTGGTATGCAGGTGAAAATAATTAGCCAAAACACATCAGGTGTGTGATGCTAACATCCATCCAATAGCCACAGGCAAAGTGCAACGTTGAACGCCTCACCCAACGGAATCCAGCAGCCTGGAATCCACCGCTAGGACAAGGCCAGCACAACTGTGAAATCTAAATATGCTTGATGTGCCAGCCTGATGCCGATGGAGTAATGTTAGCCTGCAGAGAAGTCTGCCGCGCTGTTGATGATGCGCTGCCTACGTGACAGAAAACAGTCTGTCAACGCAGACGGAGGTTCAGCCAGCAGACATCTAAGTAGGGCGGCGGGAATCCATCAGCCTGAAGGAGTACTTGTAAACATCACCATGGAGGGACAACGGAAGTCCTGCCAAGATCTAAATCAGCCCTATGTGTCCTACTCCATGCTGTCACCGTAACCCACTCTCTACTTTTTAACCAACCATGTTTGCCATGATTTTGAAAGTGTGTTTGATGAATAATGCCAGGACTGACAAGACATGCTGATGGGGTGAAGCTGGGAAGAAAAGACAGAGTGATTAGAGGTAATTTGTAAAGTGTTGGGTCCTTCCAAGAGTATTACATATAGAGAGGTCGGCAAAGCTGAAGAAGGAGGAATGCAGAGCAGAGACAGCATGGGAGGGCTATTTTGTATGGGTCGGTATCTAAATTGGTGCCGCGTAGAACAAAATTAGTGGAATGAGGTGTACTTGTTTCATGGTGATGTGAAATAAAGAAAACTGTTGTATGGCGGTCATGTTTGCTTCTGTCCACTGTATCTGTAGCACAGCATTTAGAAGTGTGGTTATTATAGAGCCTTCACAGATGTAAAGCTGTGTATAGAAGTTAATTTAGTCTGCACCAGAAGAGGCAAGATGACCTTCCACTTGCACACATGCCGTAGGGCTATTTGGCAGCTACACTGTATAGTCTATTTGCCTGTAAAATACCTTCATGATCTGAAGACAGCTCATAGTTATGACTTTCATTACAATTGTTTAATTAAATAGCGTGCCAAAGAAAAGAGACAAACACTGTTTGGGACTCAGCAGCACATTTCACACGGCTGGTTCAGGGACATGCACATGGGCAGTAAAGAAGCTTACAGATTGACTACTGAAAAAAGGGCTTCAGCTCCACCCACAAGTGGATTTTCTAGAGTACTCCATTTAATTGAGCAGAAGTTGTGGACTTCCCCTGAAAGAACATGTTTATAATGTATATTTTGCCTTGTGGGAAAGCTTATTCTTAATTCCACAGGACTGAGTCAAAAGATCAAGGCTTCAAGCCTGATCTGTTTATTATTCAAAGTTACATCAAAAGACAGCAGGACTGGCGTATTTAGAGTGAAAAACATATCTTGAAGCCAATAGACATTTAATTATAGATTTTTTTAATACTTTATCAAAGTCTGTAGAAAGATATATATTGTTACATTAAATCTCACATATTTCCATATTAAGCAACGGTTTTGTTGTTGGTTAACACCACGGAAAGAGCTGCAGGATAGAAGATTTGCACTGACAATCTTTGTTAATCCCTTTTAGGAGGGGTTGTATATTGATTTGCCAACTGCCATTTTATATATATTTGTAATGTTATGAATGTACGCCTAGTAGTTGCCTTGTGGGAAAACTTGTGGTTAATACAGTAGTCCCGAGCTGTTTATGGTAAAAAGCTCATGGTAACGACTATCAGCCTGATTGGTTCATTAAAAAAATTGTGTCAGATGTTGTAGGTCTGAACTATTTATAAAAAAACATTACAACGCAGGCAGGAGACCTAAATTGTTTATTTTGAAAAGCATTTGTTAAAGCCAATAGGCTTTTACGGGTGGTTGGTCATACTGTGTATAAGAATGCATACTGGTATTTTTGTTACGTACAGCGTTACAGATTACTATAGTAGGCAAAAGTTTTGGTGTTGATCAAACCATTCAACAAACCTTGGGGGGAAAAGATTTTCACTGTGATACTCGATAACCTTTTTAGGACGGTGTGTATATTGGTTTAACAACAGTAATTTTGTAAACATTTGTGATTTTATTACTGCATGTCTGACAGTTGCTTTGTTTGTTTTTTTGTCCTCATACACCTGTAGCTCCTGGTCGACTCCAAATCGTCTGATCAAAAACCTCTCATATATGGAGATGACTTATGCCAGGGACCCCGGATCTCTCTCATTTGAACCTTAGCGCAGGAGTCTGCATCCAAGGATAGAGACTGATCTGGCTCCTAATCATAGGACACAAACCTAATAGTGCAACCCCATCATATATTCCTCTCCTGTAACCCTCCATTCCAGCAGCCATGACCATATTTTTACTTTCTTTTCCTTATTTAATTTATTCACCGCCATGTCCAACTTTGATATACCAATAAGAGCATCAAGCCAGTCTGTATATGAAGGGGAGAAACAGATGCCCATTTCCGACAAATTTCCCTCCTGGACAGGAGTATCGCATAAAACAATACTGTCTTTGTCGCTGTGCTACTTACTTCCCCCTCTTCCGGTATACTGAAAATTACTGAAGGGAGGCTCAATAAGATATGTTGCTTCACAATACTTGAGATCGTTTTGCATACCTTTTCCCAAAAACTATATACCGCTGGACATTCCAAAAACATATGAATATCGGATGCACTCACTAAGGCACATTTTGCACAGTTAACTGGGTCTCCCCCGCTCAGCTTCGAAAACTTAGAAGGGGAGAAGAAAGCCCTGTGCAGGGTAAAAAGATGATTCCTCCTTAATGATGCAGGTTTGACTACCTTAAATGCTGTACGCATTGATGTTTTCCGCAATACTTGTTCTTGATCCGGGGCATCACTTCCCCTCAAAGGGAATCGGGCAACTTAAAATTACTATCCAACGTATCCAGCAAACCCCATTACCAACTCAAAACCTTCTTTAGCCAGCAGTGATTTCTAATTAAGTCATCTTCTAGCTGATTTGCAGACCACAACCTAACTGTACCCCTCTGAGTCCAATTCCTTAATTGAATGTACTTCAGCCTAGAGAGATTTCCTCTTGTCTGCTCCGTATGTTCTTCCCAAGATAGTAGAACTGTCCCTAACTAGGTCCCCCCAAATTCAATCCCCGCTCTCTTAAGGTGCAAAGCCAATACATCTGTTAAGCACTCGGGGTTCCCGGGGAGTCCCAAACTGGAGCCCAATGACTATAATACTCTATTTTTACCACTTGCCGCAACTTGTACCAGGCTTTAGCTGCATCCTGTAGCATTTTAAATCTGATTTAGGGTCACTGAATTTATATAAAAATTATTTTACTGCGCCTTTTTCAGTGGCTATCATGCGATTAAACATCTCTCCAACCGCCGAAAGATCAGAGGAGGAGAATAACATTCTAACATTCTTAAGATGAAATGCACACGCATAGTAATGTATGTCAGGAAGTGTAAGGCCCCCCCTTCTCTATTCTTCTGCGCAGTTTCTTCCATGCCATCCTGGGGCCTTTTTGCACCCAAATAAAGGAGTTTATTTTCTGTTGAAGCATGATCAAAAGTTTTTTATCCATTTGTATGGGAATAGAATTATAAAGGAAATTCAACTTAGGTAAAATTATCATTTTAACCAAATTAACCCTTTCAATAATTGAAAAAGGAAGGTGTAGCCATCCTAACATTAGCCTACTATACTCTGTTGCCACAGACTTAATACTGACCGCCGCAATTCGTTCCACATCCTGCACACTTGATAGCCCTAAATACCTCATTGAATTAGTAATATGTCAACTATCAGTTTTGAGGTTCCATGCCATTATCTCAGTTTTTTGGGTTTGTTATGATAACCCGAGATCTTCCCAAATTCCTCTGCAATATTCAATAAAGCAGGTAGGGCTGCAGATATGTTTGAGGTGTTAACTAAGAGGTCATCGGCAAATAAAGCAAATTTCTTCACCTACCCCTTGCTGCTAAAGGGGGAAATTCTAGGATCCTGCCTAATCCTTCTAGCTAAAGGCTCTATATACACGTCAAACAACAGGGGAGAAAAGGGATAACCCTGTCTACTACCCCTCGTAATCCTAAAGGAGTAGGTTAACTTTGCATTCACCAGAACCCTAGCCTCTGGCACCTGATAAATTAATCGAATTGCATGGCAAAATTGAATACCCAAATTGTTTTGTTCAAGGATTATATTCAAATAATTGCAATTGACTCTGTCAAATCTTTCATCGCATCAAGGGCTATAACAGCCATGGGTTCTTGGTACGCAGTAGCTAAATCAATAGCACCAATTAAGTTAAGCGTTTGTTCATAAAGGAATCTATTCCGAATAAAACCTTTCTGATCTGGGTGAATCAAATCGCTTATCACCCCACTTAGCCTATTTGCCATTATCTTAGCATAGAGCTTATAATCGCTGTTCAACAAGGATATTGGTCTGTAGGATTCACAGCTCACTGGGCATTTCCCCGGTTTTAAAATAAGCGAGACGGTTGCTTCATGCCAATAAGCAGGCAATGGGACTCCTTCTTCAAAAATCTCTGAGAACAGTTGAGAAATTAACAGAACTATGGACTCATCCAAAGCCTTATAAAATTCAACAGGAATGCTATCTGGTCCCGCTGCTTTCCTCCTCTTACTCTCTTTTACAACTGCTATTATTTCCCCCTCAGTAATAGGTCTGGTCAAATAAGTCTGCTTGCTCTGTGTAAGACGAGGGAGCATATCTATATCTAACCAATCACCAACTGCGTCATCCCATACTTCCCCCTCCTCCGTATAAAGTAATGAGAAGAACTTTTAGAAAGCCTCTTCTATACCATGAGGGGATGTCAGGCTAGCCCCTGACTGACTGTCCACTAACTCCTTTACACTATTCCGTGACTGATCAGATTCCATCTGCCGCCTCAGCTGTCTTATCTTATTATTCAATTGCTCCTCGTCCCCCCTCCGCATATTGAGTTTTGCATAACAGGATTTCCTGCTCTATACCATTCAGTTCCTCCCTATACCGCTTTCTTCTATAGCTAGCAAGACTTATGATCTTTCCCCTCATCAAAGCCTTAAAGGTGTCCCAAACTACACTTCTAGAAGCTGATCCCTGATTAATTCAGAAAAAACCCTCAGCCTTCTTACGAAGGTAACCAATGACCTCCTCCTCCACCAACAAAATCCGATCCAAAGTTCATCTTATCCCACCTACCTCCTGGGGGCAGCTCATCCTTAACATCACAGCTGCATGATCTGATAGATGAGCAGGTGAATAGCTAATGTCTTCTACCAAACCGCACACCAAATGATCAACTAAAAAATAATCAATTCGGGAGGCATGACCATACTTTCTATTGTGAAATGAAAATCCCTGCTTCTCACCTACTCTCTGCCTCAACAAATCACACAATTGAAAATCTTTCATCATTAACTTAAGATATTGTTGAGATTTTGGAGTACCCATTGACCTACATTTTGCTGACCTATCTAGTTTATTATCTAGAACCACATTGAAGTCCCCAGCCATAATAATTGGATCTGAAAACTCCAGGAGATGGAAGAAAATCCTTCGAAGGGGTTCTATGTCATCACAATTGGGGCTGTAAAAACCTACCAATGTGAATTTCCTACCACCCAACTGCAGTCTAGCTATAATCCATCTACCTAGTCTATCCGCTATTACGTCTGACAGTGTTGCATTAACCTGCCGTTTAACTAGGATCGCAACCCACTTAGTATTAAAATTGTGCTCTGTACTAACAAAATATCTTACTCATTTCTGAGTTTTGAACAGAGTTATACTTTCCTCTTTAGTTAAATGGGTTTCCTGCAGTATTATTATATGAGCTGGGGAATCCCTAAGAAATTGCAACATTTTTCTAGCCTTCGCTTTAACCCACAGGCCATTGATGTTCCAGGACATTCATTGAATTAATCTTTTCCCGGCTCCCTGGCTCCCTACAGCCCTATCCAGTTATACTTAAGTACACAGAGGTGTATGAGATTATTTTTCACTTTTCTCCCACATGCTTCCCACTCAGTGCCCCCTGATATCCTCTACTGTGACCCCAACTGTGCCCTGTACGCTACCTCCCCCCCAGGAGAACCCCCTTTCCTATTGACAGACCTACTGGTCCCTTTATAGTGTCCATGAGCTCCCCGGCGTTCTTTACACAGTATCTCCCTTTTTTATGCCTTCTAATACTTCATCTGCTACAGCGGGATCCTTAATATTATGCATTTTATTATTGTGCATTACATGAAGGGTTTCTGGAAATTTAAGTTGGGCTACCGCACCTACATTTTTAAACCCCTCCAATCGCTTCCCCAACTCCCATTGTCTATTGAATTCTAAGTGCCAGGAGATTTTTTTTTTTTTCCAGTGATTCATAAGCCAGCCTTATGTCTCCTTGATTTGCTTCTCAAATCGCAAAACACTTTTTGATATTATCTGTGAGTGACAAAAACATATTTTCAAACTTGCTAGACTCCAGTAACATAGCCTGCGCTTGATTACCTAAAGAGGGGGAACATTCCATAGTCCCTGAGGACCCAGGTGGGTCAAGAGTTTCAAGCATCTCCAAAACATTCGCACTCTGCCTATCCTTGCCCTGGTTTACGTGATTACTTTCATCAAGGGTTAACTTTACCAGAGGTGGGGGACCCACTCTTAGCTCCTGCTCCATGTGAGTGCTAGGGATGTTTGGTGTTACTAACGGAAGAGCCTTAAAATAAGCCTGTAAGGATGGGGTAACTTTAGTACTAACAATGCTTGTTCTCTGCTTAATTTTAGCTTTCTTAGGATTACACACTTCCTCTGCCCTCAATGAGCTTCTTAACCTATCCTGAAGTTCCCCCCTCTTCACCACCTCCTCAACCTGAGGCTGAGCTTGTCCTATCTATAGTGGGCATTTTGTCTTTCTTCTGGCAACCCCTTTGGTTGTCTGTAACCAGAGCAGGGCCTCTTACTGTTAAACACTTGTCCCCCACCTCTATAGCCACAAAAGGTCTTCCTCTCCCTCCAGCTGACTTTGCAGGCCCCAGAGACTCCAGGGCTGTACTCAGCGATGATGAGGAAGCTGCAGCACGACTAGTGCTGACTCTGCCTGCGCTCCCCGGAGGGGAACACGCAATTCTGCTCGACGGCTCTTTCAGATCTCCAGGGCGGTGCGAGCCCAGCCTGCAGCCCCACCGGTACGGACCATGCTCCAGCCGTGGTCCCCGGCACACATGTACCTGCTACTCCGAGGCACCAAAAAAAAGAAAATAGCCACAGGGAAGAGAGTCTTTCCGACATCTGCCGGGGGAGCTCATGTAAGGCGCTCAGCAAGCGGCCGTCCTGCCGCCCGCCATGTTCCCCTCCGACATGGATACCCTGACAGTTGCTTTGTTAGTAAAAGCTTATGTTCAGGACAGTAGGCCTGCAGGGTGATGCTGCCAAGCCATTAATAAAGGAAATAGACCTGATTCATTCACTGGGAAACGCTATGTCAAATACCATAAGTCTCATCTATTTATAATGAAAAGTTGCGATAAAGAAAGTAGCCCTGACTTATTTATTGTGGAAAGCATTTGTTTAACACCAATAGGCTTTTAAGTCTGGATTGTTAAACTGTGCTAACTGATGTACACAGGTATTTTTTTACATTTATTATCATGGATTACCATGACTGGCAAGGCTTTTTGTGTTTGTTGTCATCTCTGGAAGCTTTTCACTGTTATAATCCTTGTTAGGCTCTCTTAAATTGGGCTGCATATTGTTTCGCCAACTGGACTTTTGTACCTATTTGTAATTTTATGTTGGATCATTTCCATGTAAAAAAACGTATGTGCTGTTCAGTGGACCTGAACTGGTTATGTTGACAGGTCAGTGATGAAAGTTATAGACTTCATTGGTTCAACGGAAAAGTTATGTTGGATGTAATTGATCAATGTATTTGTTATGAAGAGCTCAGACAAAAGACAGACTTATCATGAATTGCATATGTTAAAGCCAATATGCTTGTAAGGGAGGGTTGTTTTTACAGTGTGGTAAAGACTAAAGGCAGGTATTGTGTTACTTGAAAATCATGGATTTTCATAATAGGCAAGACGTTTGGTGTTGGTTATCCCCTCTGGAAAAACATGTGGTTGTACATTTTCATTGTGATAATGCTTGTTAATCCCTCATAGGAAGGTTTGTTTGTTGTTTTGCCAACTATATTTCAGTGGATATTGGGCATATTTCTGACTGTGTGATATTTGACTTGTGGAAAGAATATACTCCATACACTGGAGCTGAGCAGGTTAGGATCTCAAGTCAGTTCCTTTATTGGGAAATGTTATATAAAAATCCACAGGCCTGACCTATTTCTTATAAAAAATGATGGCAAAGTTAGTAGGCCTGACTTTTTTAATGTGAAAAAGCTATATTAATCCCTTAAATGCAGTGGACAAGACTTTCACATCCACCTCATTAAGTGAATGTCTCCTCCAGATTCAGTGTGATAATCCTCCTGGTGGTTTTTATGAAAAAGTAACACGGGAGAAGCTTCCTTTGTGTTCGAGATTTATTTTTCTGTTTAATCAGTGTGACATAAAGTGCAATGACATTACAGTGATTGCAAAAGAAACCAGTCTGGCCCAGTAGTTCCAGCTTGTTTCACTTTGATCGGTGCTTGAGGAATATTGCAGCCCCACCCAAGCACTGATCAAAGTGAGAGAGGTACTGCTGGAAGACGGCAATGTCCCCTTTCAAAGTTACTTCTTCCTAGTGATGCCTGCTTGGGGATCACCTTAGGACTGTGAAACGCAAGCAGGGTAAAGAAAAGGGTGAGGGGTTTTACATTTCAAATGTTTCATGATAACGTAATGCCCCGCTTTAATAAGTAATTACATGACAAATTTTGATGAAAAGGGTGTAGAATTAGAAAGGAATTATATACTCTGGCTGTCATAATGCTGATTAAATTCTTTTATGTCCGTTTATTCAGTCCAGCAGTATTACAGCCACAGATGACAAGTGTTTTCGCCCCTTTGGGGAATGCACGACTAAGGCTTTCTCAAGGCCTTGTCAAAAAGAGGGATTCTTCACAAAAAGGATGATAATCCATCTAGCGTTCACCCATTTATCTTAGTTGTGAATGTGACTGGAAAACAAGGCTTAAATGCCTGGCTGGAATAGACCTGGAGGATGTCAGCGGTCCATTACAAGATCGGTATGTCCTTGCGGTCTGTTCTTCAGTCTCTAAGCAGGGATCCACACTCTGAACTCCAGGAATGGGGGAGCAGCCTCCAGGGATGGTTAAGTGCCCTCCAAAAAACAGTAACAGTCTTTGCCCACCTTGCCCTATTTTCCTCCCATGGAGGGGCAGAAAGCCCTTTAGACACCAGGGAGTACATATAAAATAAAAAAGAAGGCCAGTGACACCTGAGAAGGGGGACCCACTGAGGCATTGGGCTGTGCTCCTCCCCACCCCACAACTGGCATAATATTCTTTCCAACCCTGTTGGGGGCCATATTGGAAGGGTTTACCACCAATCAGCCTCTCTCCATGGGGGCAAAAAGTCCCCTAGACACCAGGAAAAATATATATTTTTAAAAGAAATAGTGGTGGTGGCCCACCTAGGCCTTTGGCCCTGTCCCAGCATGTAATGCCCCCGCTGCCTTTCTGCTGACCAGTGGCATATTGGGGTGCTTTCCTCTACTCCGTGGGATGGAAAGGGCAGAAAGCCTCTTAGAGACCAGGGAAAATATAAAAAAGAAGGTTATGGCCTTCCCAGGAATTTGACTGCTTCACCACCACATAACAGGACAAATAATATTTCAGTCATTTCCTTGTGGGCAGAGTGGTTGGTTTACTCTAATCTGCCCCATCGAGAGGGAAGAAAGCCCACTAAACATCAGTGAACCAATTTTTTAAAACATTAAGGGATATTGGAGGGAATGGCGGTGGGAGTGTGGCCAGCCTGCCTCAGACTAAAGCTTCGCACCTGCATCAGGCCAAGTCCCCATCTCATAATGTACTCAGGAGTCTTTTGTTCTCTGGATACCGTTTTATCAGGAGACGTGTGGGGCCATTTTGATGTAGGAATTTTGTCTATACCTGCCGATTCGAGGACTTCCCCTTAATGAAATGTGAGGAAACTGTGTCATTTTAGCCAAAGTTGGAGATTTCTAATGCATTCTTGGTAACAATATGTAGTGAGGTCCAGTCAATCACACCACCCTGGACCCTACTATGTGGCTAAGTTTCAGAAATGTCTGTGTTTGGTAGGTTGCCATGGGTGGCAGCAAAGCCCAGGGCCAAATACTGCAGCTACCACGTCACCAAAGTGAGTCAATTTTCATGGTGAAAATTAGATGTCCCCATTTTTCATTCTGGGGGCTATTGTGTTGCTGGCACTATGCCCAACCGCACAAGAGGGGAATTGTTTTTACCAAGAGTATTATGAAATTACAGAATTGTAAAACATTTGTGGTTATCAATTGTGTTTCTCTCCATTGTTAGCTTTTAAACTTAAACCAGTGGGCAACAAGAAACACATTTTGCTAATTTCCCTGTGAATCAAATGATAATATGGGTAACTCCAAATTCAGAGTTATCAAATAACTACTTTCCCTGAACTTAATATCTTGGGCACATTTCTCAAAATGCTTAGGTTTCATTCATTTTCATTATTCATTCATGATATTTTGCCTTATAAAATGGTGCGTGTTTGGTACACAATGAAATATCGTTATAAGCCATACCTCAATTGTTGGTCCTGGGAATCATGTGTTTTTAGACAACCAACAAAAATAAATGTGTCTGCAACCAGAAGGGTCTGACAGATGTAACTGTATATGACTTTTATATATTTGCCATTGAGGCAAAAGATTACAGAAGAAAATGTTGTCAAGTATATGTAGGGCCCGTGGAGAGCAGGGATGCAGTCCAGTCTCTCCACAGGAGCATTCGGGCCGGAAGGAGACGGCCAAGGTCTGGATAGGCTGGGGGCTCGAAAGGGAGGGTTTAGGGGGTGGGGTATATAGGGAGGGGCTTGGGGCTGGATCAGCCTCTTCTGCGCCAGCCTGTCACGCTCCGCTGAGGTTGCCCATCCGGTTAGGAAGGTTTTACAGGTTAGTTTGTACATTGCATCATGGCCACAGGCCACGATGCGGAGGTGGTGAGGGCTGCACTTCGCGTCCTAGGGGAAGCGGACTGCAGCGACCTACTCAGGCCTGGCATGCTTGACCAGGATTGGGTAGGCATGATGCGCACAATGCACACGGCAGCCCACGGCAGCCCACGGAGTGGCAGCAGCAGTCACCGCATGCTACTCTCCATCTAAGGGGGCAAGGAAGAAGACAAAAGGGGGGTAGGGGCTCAGCGCATCCACCTCCTCTTCACACAGTGTGACAGTGGAGGCGGAGCCTGGAAGGGAGGAACCGGTTGGCAGCATGGCAGGATCCTTTGTTCAGGGCCCGCAACACAGGCAAGCAGAGCAGCAGGCAGGGCAGAGGCCTGGGGGGCCTAAAGGGCTGGATCAGCCCCTAGACCTCTCTGTGGCTGGGCATACAGCCACGGTTAGCAAGAAAGACAAGGTGCATGGGCAGGGCGGTAGCAAGGGGAAGGTAACATGGCAAGTGCAGCAGCAGGGGGGAGCCCTGGGGGAACACAGGTTGGCAGAGGGGGCGGAGTGGATTTGGGTGTGCTTGAGAGCAGATAGAGGCATGTGGCCATAGGCAGGGTGGGGAGGAGACCCAGCAGCAAACCTCCACTGACTGGTCAGCAGTGGATATTGAGGCCGGGATTCAGGAGCAGAGGAGGCGGGAGGGCGGTCACAACAGGCGAAGCGGAAGTCAGTGTGGACCAGTGGGGGCCACAAGGAGGGGTGTGGTTTGGGGATGGCCAATTGGGTGTGGGTTCCTTATGAGGAGAGGGATAAGGACCAGGAGGCTGATGCGGCTGGTTCGGCGGCCGTCCCTACACCGCAGGAGTGCATGAAGCACACGCCTGGCGTACACCACGGGGGACACAGGATGGATGGATGGATGAAGATCGTGACATTGTAGATGCAGCGGGTGCTGATGAGGAATGGGGTGTGGACGAAGAGGATGTGGTAGAGCTGGATTATGAGGAAGACTTGGGCGAATGGGATGATGGGGAGATTCGCGAACAAGAGGTGAGCGGGGAGCAAGGGTGGAGAAAGGGGCGCAAGTGCGGCACACCCACCTCTTCTCTTAATGTTTTGCAGGCATCGGTGTCTGTCACGCGAGGGCACATGGGTTCATGCTAAGAAGGCTGTGGGCACAAGTCACTGTTGGAAGCTGGTACTCCCGTCCAAGGTGGCCAAGGCAAGGGGGACTGGTGGTCCCCATGGGGTGATCGGAAGGGCAAGGCCGCCACAGCTCAATATAAGTGTATTGGAGTGGGGGAGGACTCAATACACAGCATGCCCAGTACAAGTGTGGAACACGCAGGCAGCAAGGACCAGGTGGGGGACAAAGTACTGCCACCACAGAGCAGGGAAGGGGAGACAGCAACAAGCGGGGATAAGGAGGGTGACACCAAGGACAGGGACGGCCATAAGAAGCGACTCCCATATATGAGACTAGCTATGCCTTTGGGGTCTCATGCAGCAGACAAGACAAAAGCAAGGATCTGGAGACACGAGATGTTTTCAAACTCCTTCATAGAGATATTCAGGTGAAGGAAGGCTTTAAGGAGGAGGAGTGGGAACTGGCACGTAGGGCTAGGGTCCAAGAAGAGAAAATGAGCTACAACTAATGCTCACTGTTGTCTACAATATAAACAACCAAAAAGTCAAGATAACAAAAATATGAAAAATGATATTTATTACATATGTATGTACAACAACATGAGAACGCAATAATCAAAATTAGATATATAAATATTTACATATTCACAAGGAAAGACACACACACATATATATAATGAATAAACAGAGACACAGTGTTACACAAGACAAGACACAACAGATAATAAAAAAATAACATTGACAGAAGAAAATCCAAATTGTCCAAGATATAATAAGATGTAAATTAAATGTACACTTTTCTTTCTAGAGTCTTAATAATGTTCATAATAATGACATGTTATAACTCAGAACTAAATAGCGTCTCCACCTAATTCATAAAGAAAATGTAATCAATTTGACCTTAAAATTCATAGTCCATTGTAACAACTGTAGAAACTTAAGCCAAAATTTTATCACTTGGACCTTAAAATTCATAGTCCATTGTAACAACTGTAGGAACTCAGCCTACGTGCGTTTCGGCGGTAGCCATCCAATTTGTAAGACCGCCTTAGTCAGCGCAGTTCCTTTTTCAATATTAGGTAACTAATGTCGCAGGTCTTTTAGATTCTTGTCCTTCCCACCCGAGTCAATCCAGATGACAATGATGGTGCGTTCCCTCAGAGAGAGAGCGCACAGAGGGACTGATTCTCTAACTTCAAATTCTGATCCTCAGTGGCTCCTTATGCAGGCACAGAGCCAGATTCACAGATCTATCCCTGTTTTCCGAACGGACCACCAAGATATTCTTCAAAATAACCAAATTCCCAAAGGAATAGATACCCATAACTTCCATCAGTCTTCCATCTTCTGATATGCCGATTTCTTTTATGGCGACTATTGGTAAAGAACGCCCGATCGTAGGGCTAGGGTCCCCATAACTAAGGACAATTGGACCTCTGCATTTTCGATCTATGCTAGTATCTACTGCGAAAAATATTCGGACAGGGCCATTGCCATGTTTAAGTGCATGGACATTATTTGCAAGGCCCAAATGCATTTGGGGGTTTTGCATGGCTGAGATAAGGAGTTTAGGGCCAGAGTGAGAGTTAATCCTGAAAAGCCATGCGGTGATGTGGATTTGGAGATATGGATGCAGTGGATGGCCTCTTCGCATTCTCCGGCATCCACCCACACAGTTAGTGGCCTCCCTGTGGTCTAGAAGCCTTTTCAGCAGCGTCCCACTCAAGGAGGGGTGGGTACGGAGCAAAGGGCTCCATTGCCTTGCTCAGGAGCATGTTGGAACTTCAACAGGGGTTTTTGCTCTTGACACCCCTGCAAATTTAAACATGAGTGTTCCAAATGTGGGGGGACACCCCATTATGCAATCTTAATCTCTTGCCAGTCTGGCGGAACTGTAGAGATCTACCAGGGGCAGAGAGGGGCAAGGTGCTCCTGGGCTGAAAGGTGCCTACTCCAATTAAGTTGGCTAGGTTACTGCCCTGGTTGCGCCTGTACCCAGATACGGACATGGTGCTCAAATTGGAATGGGGTTTCACAGAGTGGTTTCCGTGGGATACCAAGGCCCGTGGGCAAGGAGATGGGCAGACAATATGCAGTCAGCCAAAGCCATGCCTGATGTAGTGGCAACTAAATTGAATAAGGAAGTAGCAGAGGGCAGAATCGTGGGCCCCTTTTATGGGTGGCCCATGGACGATCTGATGATTTCACCTTTGAGTGTGATCCCTAAGAAGAGCAGGGAGGATTTCTGACTGATACATTACTTCTCATGGCCAGAAGGGGCCGTGGTGAATGATTTCCTCACGCCGGAGGATACACAGGTTGTGTACGCCTCAGTGGACGATGCCATTCGGCTCATACAGGGGTGTGGCAGGGATGCTGAGCTGGCTAAGTGCGACATCAAAGCAGCTTTTCGGCTACTCCCCATTCACCCCGAGGATTTCTCTTTGCTGGGAATGCAGTTGTTAGGGGCCATTTACATGGACAGAGTGCTGCCCATGGGGTGCGCGATTTCTTGTGCATTGTTTGAGGCATTCAGTACCTTCTTGCAGTGGATTTTTATTCAGGTGAGTGGACATCGGATGGTGTCACACTACTTGGATGATTTTCTTTTTGTGGGGTCTCCACGATCTGACTCACGTGGTAGGGCACTGCAGTTTTGAACAATTGGCACTGGATTTGGGGTGCACTTGGCTCCAGAGTAAACAGAGGGCCCTAGCTGTGTGTTGACTTTTTTGGGCATTGAACTGGACACAGTGGCCTTCATGGAGCGTCTGCCTGCTGCAAAGGTTGAAGAGATTTTACAATTTCTGTGGCAGATCAGGTTGAGACACAAAATCAAACTGTGCATAGCACAACTCCTGGGTTTCCTTAACCTTGCATGTAGGGTGGTCTGGGCTGGTAGGACTTGCTGCAGGCGCATGGAGCTGGCGATGTCAGGTGCATCTCTCCCTCATCACAGGATTCGGCTGACCGTGGGTTTAAGAGAGGACATCAAGGTATGGGAACTTTTCTTGACACAGTTCAATAAGGTCTCCATGTCCTTTGGGGAGGAAGACACGCTCTGGCTGGTGTAGATTTTTTCGGATGCTGTGGGTACCTCTGGTTTTGGTCTTTTCTGGGATGGGCGGTGGTGCGTGGAGGCATGGCCTGCACAATCGTTGAATCAGGGCAGGAGCATTGCCTTTTTTTGAATTCTTTCCCCTGCTGGTGGCTTTGTCAGTGTGGGTTGATGAACTGGCCAATAGAACAGTAATGTTCCATGTGGACAATTTGACAGTGGTTGACTTGGTGAACAGACAGAGGGACAGGGATCTCAGGGTACTGAGGCTGCTGACTTTGAATATCATATTTAAGGCTGCACATATTCCTGGGGTCAACAATTCTATCACAGATTCCCTGTCTCGTTCGCAGTGGCAGCGTTTCTGCCAATTGGCGCAGAGGAGCACAGGGCAGCGGTCCCAGCAGACATTTGAGAGTGGAGGGCGTGATGGTCATGAGACAGGTGGAGATGTCGCTAGCGGAATCCACCCTGAGGAGTTATCGCCTAACATGGTTGGAATTTCAGGACTTTGAGGTTTTTGAATGGCAGTTCTGGAGGCAGGAGCAGGGAACGCTTGAGACTCAAGTGTTGTGTTTTGTCAAATTTCTGATTCAGAGGGGCTTATCGCCAGCCACAATTGGGGCAAGTTGGCAGGATTGTCCTTCTATGGGAAGTTGTTCTTTGGCTGGGACCCGTTGAAGGACAACATTTTGGGAAAAATGCTGAAAGGTTGGGGGAGGGCAAGATCAGGGTCAGGTGGTGTAGAGTGCAAAGCTATTATGTTTGAGTTGCTTCTGGAAATTTTGCATGTCCTGCCAGTTTGTTGTGTGAATGCCCATGAGGTGGCTCTTTTTCATTTGTTTTATGATATGGATATTTTTGGGGCTTTTCGTGTGTCTGAATTGTTGGGTGTGGGGAAAGCTTGTAGAGTGAGGATGGGGATGTGCAACAGCAGGGTGAGCGCTTGGGTATCTGATTGAGGCGGTCAAAAACAGATAAACTGGGTCAGGGGAAATGCATACGATTGGACAGAGGGTGGGTGGTGGAAGCATGTCCAGTGCTGAAATGGGACAGTTTCAAGGAGCACAGGGTAGGACAAAGGGGGGGGGGGGGGGTGTTTTGCATGAGTATGGGAAGAACCTTACGGCTTTCCATTTGTTGTTTGTTTTGAGAATGGCTTTGAGATGCCTGGGGAGGCAGGAAGGTCACTTTGGTACTCACTCCTTTAGGATTGGTACGGTGACTGCAGCGGCCCGGTTGGGTTGGGATTGGGACCAAATCAGGTGTATTGGGAGGTGGCGGTCTAAATGTGGCGAGAGATATGTGAGGGCCTGATTCGGAGCTTTTCAGGGGACATGGTAGGTTGTGCCACATTGGGGTGGGAGTCTTTTTTCAGGTGTGGGGTTTTTGAGAGGGGAGTCGGATATTGTTGCACACTGACATTTGTTTCTCCTTCTAGGTTGCGTGAGTGGCCCCGAGAAAGCATAAGCGGTCACAGGGCTGGTCGGACTCTTGTTTCTTTGAGCGGAGAAATATGCAGAAAACCAAGTTCATGGACGATCTCTGGGACTTACAAGTAGCAGGCATGAGGTGTTGTGGTGGGGAAAGAGCGGTATGAGGTGGTGCAATTTGCTTCCTTTTCTAACATCGATCATGCCAACATGGTGATGTCCTGTTGTACTGGTATTACACCTTGGGGAAAAGATCTGGTCCGCCTAGCTGGGCTCACCCTACTGCAACAAATGCAGCGGGATCTGGCATTGCTGAGGCAAAACATGCATGGAACCTGTTTAGTGTGGACGGAATTTGAGCGCAGGAGAAAATGGAGAGGAGCACTGAAACACAGGGCTATTGAAAAGGCTCAGAGGAAGCTCAATAGGGATATGCAGGTTTTCTGTTGGGCGCATGCCATTAAGGTACTGACGCACGAATGGATTAAGGAGGACGAGCAGGTGCTTTTCAGGGATGACGGAGTGCATCTGTCGGAGATAGGGAATGGGCATTGCATGTTCGAGTTGCGTTTCTTGCTGACCAATTTGTGGGGGGAGAAACTATGGCAGAGTGAGCCTGTTTAAAGGTTATGAGGTGTTGCAGTGGGTTTGCTGGTGGGGCAGCAAAACGCCCAAAGGGTTTTGCTGGGTGTCAGTAGATGGGGGAGGGTGGAGAGTCACATGCGGACCTGGCCACCCTCGTAGGGGGGGAAAACGAAGCAGGTGAAGGATGACAGATTTGGGGATGCGTGAACTACCCACGGGAGAGGGAAGACTGGTTGCCCCCTCTTTTGAATTATACTTCCTCGCAGCTCAGCTTCAATGGGTGAACAATCCCCCAACCGGAACCTTGGGGAATTATGCTATTACTCCCCTCCCCAACCCCCTGCCACTATCCAAAATGTATATCTCCCCTGACAGCTGCCAGACCTCCCTTGCTCCCTTCAACTCCTCTTGGTGGGCCAACCGAAATTTCCAGGGAATTACTCTTCCTCAACCCTATGGAGCTGGCACAGCTTACTACCATTGGAGATCTCTTCTCAGAGGGCCACCTCCTCACATTTGAATGCCTACAGGAAGAATTCGTCCTTTCGCCTGGCCAATTCCTTATTTATCGCCAATTACGCAATACCTGTCTAGAACTGTGGCACACTAAGGATGTGGAGCCCCCACTATATTTGGGGCTCCAAATCATACTCACAATGGGAGAGGGACAACGCTTCATTACATGGCTTCACAAAGCTCTAAGCATACACACTGGAATCTCCCTCACCCCCTTACTCACTAAGTGGGAAGACAGCTTTGGGAGGGTGTTCCATGACAAAGAATGGCTACAAGCTCTGGCCATTCCACACAAAGTTTCTCGGAATACTCGATTTAAAAACATTCAATTTCACATCTTGCAACGGGCATATCTCACCCCGCACAGCTCAGCAAACATTTTCCTACAGCCCATTTAGTCTGCCCTAGATGCCAGACGAATACTGCAGACTTACAGCATATGTTGTGGTCATGCCACGATCTCCAAGCTTTCTGACATGGTATCTCCACTACTGTACAAAAAGTTACTATACTCACTGACTTTAAATCATGCTAGGCCTGTTCTCTTGGTATCTTTAAGTGGAGGAAGCAACATGCCATTTGCACACGGTTTGCAGCCTAGCCCTCCTCCTCGTAAAAGGTCTCTTGTTCTACACTAGAAGGACCCACTAGCCCCACCCCTAAGCGCCTTAGGAAGGTGCAGTTAGGAGATGGGGGACTGCAGAAGGCACAGCCCTTCACTGTTAAGATGCCTGTTGTATCCATGGGCGTCCTATCTCTCCAGAATGGGATAACATGATGCTAGAGCTTATTAAGCTCACCACACCTGAGGACCAGCCTCCTGCACTGACACTAACCACCTGATCCATCATCCACCTTCTTCCCACCTGTGTTATTCTCCCACATCTGACCTGCGTCCGTTGCCTGTCCCTCTCCCTTGGGTACTCGCCAATACTTGGAATGCAGGGCCACCCTCACTGCCTCTACCTACCCTCTCCAACACGTTTTTCGGCCATGCCTTCATCTTCTCCCTTTTTCCATTGTCACTGTTTTTCCCCCTGTTCTTGTTTATAGTGTTTTATTGGAGAATGATGCAACATCTGACTTTGTGTATGGCTGATACCATCAAATCTAATTGATTTCTTTGTACTCTCTTGCAGAAAAATGCCACTCACTAAATCATTTTTATGATTTTCTGTATGCAAAAAAGAAAAACCCAATAAAATAATTTTAAATACAAAAAAAGACATCTGAATCCTTCCTTGGATGTTAGGAGCTTGGTAGCTCACCCTAAATGTGTGACTACCTTTGGGCTACACACCCATGGGAAAACTGGTTTGGGCACTGGCAACCTCACTCAGTTTCTGCCTCCAGCCTTTCTACCTGACTCATTCTACCTGAACAAAGGGCAGCCCCCTCATGAGTGTAATGGCCATTTGCCCACCAAAGGCAGCTTCACCTTTGAAGCTCTCCTTTTGGGCCAGCACCCTGAGTGGCATCCTGTGAAGGGGAGGTAACACCTGGTCCTGTAGCAGGCTGCCACTGTTTTTAAGCCTGGGAGTTGTTCAATCTACTGCTCAAGAGGGCGGAAAGCTGCCAGATGGACAGTGACCATGTGAGGCCACTGGACAAACTGGGCCACAGAGTGGCAACTTTCTAAATGGTGCATTTCTTTAAAAGTAACAATAAATTCGACTTGGGCATCAAGTCAGGTTTAATGCCACAATTAGTTTGATACCCTACAGAACCCTTCTCTGTAGTCTCATTCAGAAGATAGCAGGGCTGAGTGGTCAGCCTTTAACTCTGTGCTAGCCAATGCATCTATTAACTTCCCCACAGCAAAACAACAATTTGGAAATATTGCTGTCAGGAAATATATATAAAGAACATGTCCTACTTAATAATATACAGCTCCCTGTCTTCGGGCTCAATAAGCCTTCCTTAGGGGAGACTTAGATATATTGTTAAAGGAAGTGGGGACTTGGCAATTGGTTTGAATGGCAAATTCGAACTACCAGTGGTACCACTGCCTTTCCAGTCTGCAGGGGCTGGCTGGGAGCCATTTTGTACTTTGTCACAGACAGGGTGGCACCATCAGTGCTGTAGCCGTGGATGGACACTCTACTTTAGATACCCTGGGTATCATTTACTAGGGACTTATAAGTAAGTCAGCCTCTGCCATTTGAGGGTAGCCAAATCAACAAACATTTTGTAATGGGGTATGTTAGACCTGACAGCTTAAGGGTGGTCATCCTGCAACTTTTTGCCTGCCTCCCTTCATTTTTCTGATCCTGTTTGTGCTGGTTTTAGGACTCTGCACACTTCACCACTGCTGACCAGTGCTAAAGTGCATTTGTTATCTCGCCTAAACATGGTAACATTGGTTCCTACCCAATTGGCATATTTAATTTACCTGTAAGTCCCTAGTAAAGTGCACTACCTGTTCCCAGGGTATGTAAATTAAATACTACTAGTGGGCCTGCAGCACTGATTGTGCCACCCACATAAGTAGCCCCTTAACCGTGTCTCAGGCCTGCCATTGCAAAGCCTGTGTGTGCAGTTTCACTGCCACTTCGACTTGGCATTTAAAACTACAAGCCAAGCTGTAAACTCCCCCTTTTAGTCACACCTAATGTAGGCCTTGGGTAATCCATAGGGCAGGTGCTATGTTAGTAAAAGGAAGGACATGTACTTATTTGTTTTACATGTCTTGGTAGTGAAAAACTCACCAATTCGTGTTCCACTGCTGTGAGGCCTGCTCTTCACATAGACTAGCATTAGAACTGTCCTCATATATTTTAAGTGGTAGATTCTGATCTGAAAGGAGTAGCCCTGTCATGTTTAGTATTGCCAGAATGGTAATAGAAAATCCTGCTTACTGGTGAAGTTGGATTTAATATTACTATTTTAGAAATGCCACCTTCAGAAAGTGGGCATTTCTCTGCACTTAATGCCATCTGTGCCTTACCCCCCTGTCTCCAATCCACATCTGGTTTGGGCTGGATGACAGCTCCCCTTGTGCATTCCACCCAGACAGCCATACACACAGGACACTCAGGCCCTCATTCCAACCCTGGCGGGCGGCAGTAGCCACCCACCAGGCGGGAATCGGCATTTGCCCGCCATGCGGCCAAAATACCGCTTCCCTCATTCCGACATTCCCGCTGGGCCGGCGGGCGCTAACCAAGTTAGCGCCGGCCGGCCCAGCGGGAATGGGGGCCGCAACACAGGAGCCCGCTCCGAATGGAGCCGGCGGTGTTGCGGCGGTGCGACGGGTGCAGTTGCACCCGTCGCGCTTTTCACTGTCTGCTAGGCAGACAGTGAAAAGCTTCATGGGGCCCTGTTAGGGGGCCCCTGCACTGCCCATGCCAGTGGCATGGGCAGTGCAGGGGCCCCCAGGGGCCCCAGGACACCCCTTACCGCCAGCCTCTTCCTGGCGGTGAAAACCACCAGAAACAGGCTGGCGGTAAGGGGGTCAGAATCCCCAGGGCAGCGCTGCTTGCAGCGCTGCCCTGGTGGATTCGCCCAGCCGGGGCAAAAACGGCGGGAAACCGCCGGCCCCGGTTTTCTGACCGCGGCTTTACCGCCGCGGTCAGAATGGGCTTGGAAGCACCGCCAGCCTGTTGGCGGTGCTTGCGTCATTTGTGGCCCTGGCGGTCTTGGACCGCCAGGGTCAGAATGACCCCCTCAGTCACATCTCCATTCATCTGCAAACTGAATGGGTCAACCTGGGCAGCAAGGGTGGAGGGGCTCTCTCTCTTACACTTCAAAGGCCAGTGGTCTGCCCTCACACAAAGGACTGATAACCCGCCACAGGGATCCTGGCAGACAGGACTGGGCTGAAAGGGGAACTTGTGCACTTCAAAACCAGTCTTTGAAGTTCCCCCACTTTAAATGCACTTTTGTGTATAGAAACTGGGTCTCTGACCTCACCAAACCAGACACTCCTGGACCTTAACCTGGACTCTGTCAGAGAGACTGCCTGGCTGCTCAAAGGACTCCTCTGGACTGCTTTACTGAAGGACTGCTTTCCTGTTTGTTGCCATGCTGCCTGGTGCTTCTGACTCTGTTGGAAGGACTCTGCTTTGCTCCTAAAGTGCTCTCCAAGGGCTTGAATTGAGCTTGCCTCCTGTTTCTGAAGTCTCGGAGCCAAAAAAGACTTCACCCTTTCAGGAAATTCTCGTGCCTCAAAATATTGAAGCAACGGCTGCAGAAATCGATGCAGCGCCTGCCTCGCGGCTAAACGTTTGCTGCATTGCTTACCGGATCAATGCTGCACCTGCTCCTTCTACAAGCACGTCAAGGATTTTCAACGCGTTGGCTCTGGGCATCAAGATATCCTGCATTTCAATGATGAACCAAGGCTGCACTTCTGGAAATCGCGCTTCATCTTACAGCGTGGAAAGAAACAATGCATCGTCTGTGCAGCGTCGGAAAATCCGAAGCAGTGCCTTATTTTTCAACGCATCTCCTCCTCTGCGGCCCCTGTCCTTTGTTATTTTTTATGGATCCCTGGTGCTGTGTGTTACAAAGATACAACCACTGTTTCTTAAGGACTGAGACTCTTTGGAACCTTTTGAAAATTGATATTTCAACTTGTGCTTATTGGATCTATGTTGTTTTGCCTTCTAAGTTAAGCCTGCCTGCTTTGTGCCAAGCTACCAGAGGTTGAGCACAGGATCATTTGAGTTGTGTTGTGACTTACCCTGACTAGGATTGTGGTCGCTACTTGGACAGGGTGCAGACCTCTGTTAACTAGCGACCCAATTTCTAACAGGATAGAACAATGGCATGGATGTATGGTTAGCAGGCCTCAATGCACTCTCAGAGTCCAAAAACAAGCAGCTAGTTGTCCAAATGGGAACAATAGGTGGCAGAGGGCTCGAACAAATGTGTTTGCGCCCAGGTATCCAAGGCAAATGTGCATGCTTTTTTCCAATGTGTTGAGGATTTCATAGATATGCAGGTTTTACGGATTCCCGAGGGGGACTGAGATAATAGCCAAAATATAGCAAAAGTGTATGTTTTTCAGAAAAATGTGGCAAAAGTGTTGAGCAAAAACATATTTTATTCCAATAAATGGCATCAACTGAAGACTTTCTATGTAAACAAAAGAATTTCTGTGCTAAGCTCACCGCCTTCCCAGATTTCAAACAGAATTAAAAACAAAACATTTTTAGCACAGTGTTTGCATGTTCCTGAGTGGTAGTCCTTTGTTCCTGTTTTTTGCGGTTTTTACCTCCTTCTAGTTTGTGTTAAAAACAGGTGCAAATCTCCCCACTTCTAGTGATGCGGTTTCATCAGAGGGAACATGAAGCATTTACTTTAGGGATGCCCTATAATCAAACCCTACCAGGAGGCAGTCTGGAACGTTCTCCAGAGCGCTACCAATCTGCATTTACTACTATCACTTGACCTGGCACTCATGCATGCAACACATTACGTTGATGGCATCTACACACTGGCTGAGCTCTTCCCTGTTGGTGGCCGTTTGTATCCTGAGACACTGGAGGTCCACTACACCCCTGACTGTGGAGGAATGCATGGCAGAGGTGGCGGATATGGCATCTCATGAGAAGGTGATACAGTATATAAATTGAACAATCAGGTTGTAGTTTTCAATGACATTTGGCAACCTTTCTGACCTAAGTTGTTCTATTACCTTTGCATCCAGCTATGGGATCTGACATACTCCTCACCTAATCACCCCGCTACAGAGTCTATAATCCTGTCCAGACACTACTACAATTTGAGCATCCAGCCTGTACCCTGTACACAGTCTTTTCAGAGACACGCTGCAACAGATGACCATGCCATATGTGGGTAATCAGGACATAGACTCCGACACCCATTGACTTGTGTAAAAGGCCATTTATTAGGACAAGCTTGATCATCATAATAATAACATCAACATAACTGGAACTTTAAATGAACAACTTTTCATCTGTAACCTCTGGAACTCCCCCGTCTTCCATTCTCACTTCATTCCCTCAGTTTTCCTACGTTCACCCAGCCTCCACTTCCATTCTCCCACACATGCCCCCTTTTCCTTTCGTCTCCTGTCTGAATTGGTGTAATTTCTGTAGTGCCTCTCGGCACCTACCGCTGCAACAGATGAGTTCTGTAACTACAGTCAAGAGCTCCAAGAAGGTATGCAGCATAATCAGAGGGTTGTTAGTGAAGTTATATAGAAGGCGAGGTAAAATGATCATTTTCTACAATGCTATCCTGCCCATGGTGGCTATGGGCAGTTTAGTCATAAAGATCACCAGCAATTTGAAGGAGGCCAGAACGGGATGTAAATTGCCATTGAAGAGGCCTTCCGGTGTGTGGTAAAGGCAGACACCCAAGTAACATATTGTCGAGTTTTGCCAGGCCAGTGTGGAGCCATCAATTGTAACGTCAACTGGGGGTAAGTTGTCATGAAGTGAATAGATGGAAGATTTCCTCCAGTTCACCTTCAGTCCAGAGATCTCAGGGAATTGCCGTAATGTAGTTTGGATGGAGTCAGGGTATTGCCCGATGTCACTGATATACAGAAGAATATCATATGCGTAAAGGGAAGTGACGTGTCCTGTCATCAAGGAAAATGCCCCAGTCTGCACCCTCGCAACGGAGTCTGATGGCGAGTGGTTCCATTACCATTGCAAAGAAAAGAGGGGAAAGCGGGCATCCCTGGCATGTCCCCCGCTCTTCCGGAAAGGGGCCAGATATGAGGCGACCCATCCTAACTCAGGGGTTGGGTTCTAGTACAATATTTTTGTATAGGCCAATAATCTTTCTCCTACACCCATGCACCTGAGCACAGTGAAGAGGTAAGTCCAGCAAAAGGTTTTAAACGCCTTCACCACGTCCAACATCAGGCAGGCCGTGTGGGGGTAGGTACCCTGTACATGGTCCTGTACGTAAAAAAGTCATTGGAGGTTGCGGGAACTGCTATGCTGAGGGACAAACCTGTTTTGGTCAGGATGTATAAGATCCGGCAGGATCTGGATATAGTGATTCAAGAGTATTTTCCCCAAAATTTCATACTCCAACCCTAGTATGGCTATTGGACAAAAAGAATCTGTGTCAGTTTTGTCTCGGTGGGGCTTAAGGATAGGTACTAAGAGTGATTCTTGCATCAAGAGTGAAAGAGCACTCACCTTTAATGCCCCATTATAGAGGTCTGCAAGGGTTCAGACATCTTGAGAGTGGGCATAATAGTGCACTCAGAAATTACTGGATGACACACATAGCCATACAGTATTCACCAAGTAGGAGAGGACAAGGAAGCCCATTGGCTAGTGGCTGCATCATCTCCCCAGGACACTTTATGGGCATTAAAAAGAAACCCCTGGCACCCTGAACGTCAGATCACGCCGGAACTAGAAACAGAACTGAAGAAGGACTGCCCAGCAGGCCAATGGACTTGGCTATGAAGGCTGCACTGTCTGTTGGGCTGCACCTCTTGCACCTTGGGCTAGCAAAGAGAGGACTGTGCCTGTGGCTCCTGGTTTGGGGAAAAGTTTCTCCCAAGCCCCAGACTAAATGAGTGGCTCAAAGGGCTACTCTGCGGACCACCTGAAACCAAAACCAGGGCTAACAAAGCTGAAGTAGGCCAACTCGGCAAGTCAGTAGCCACTCCAGAAGAATCTCCACTGACTGACTGCTGGGTGCCCCAAGAGACCCATCCTCAATGGCCAAAAGTTGCACCCAAGTCAGCCAGACTCGAAAGTGTCATCTGCGTCCAGATTGGTTGTCCAAGAGGGACACCAGAATCCACTAAGTGATATTGCTAGGACTACTGTGGATGGAGATCGGTAGCCCAGCTGCAGCTGGTCAGCTACTGTCTCAAAGAGGACCTTGAGGGTCCCCGACCTCTGTGGCCAAAGTTACCCCACCTGACTCGTGGACTGAGGAGTAACTGCAAATGCACCCCAGTTGACTGAACAGCACCCAGAACATATTTGAGCATCTTCCATCTCCTGCATCAGCAGCAGCAGCAGCAGCATCAGGACCATTCCATTGAAGTCTATGGGGGTCGTGCTATAAAGTTTGGAACTGGGCTGGAAATTGATTTGGTGGCCAGGCAGCTGTCCAAATACTCCTTATTGGCCCCAGAGACCTCTCCCTGTCAGATTTGGTCACCCAAGCTGGGCCGGAGTAGTCAAACTCAACTCTTACAAACTTTATGGTTACCAGTGCATGTTTATGGTTATACTGAGATTTAAGTTTTGTTTTAAAATCTGTATCTCCAGACCCCCTTGCTGGATTTTGTTCATCTTTGACTCTAAAAATAAATTTGGTGTTGGAGTCCTTTCATGTTGTTTGGCTTTCTTACTTTGTTTTATGGTACTGTTAAATGCTTTACACTAGTTCCTTTGTTTAAGCCTTGCTGCTTGAAGCCATACCTACCCAGGTCTGAGCTTAAGGGTTTAAAAACAAACCTGACAAGACTCTACAGTTTTTGTGAGTTTACTACATGGTAAGGCTGCACAGCCTTACCTACACCATATACCACACCCAAATCCTCACAATACCTTTTGTGAAAAAAATTGTATGAAGGCTTTAGCATGAAATGCCCCAACCTACTAAACAAAACAGGGTTCAACATTCAGGGTGGGGCGAGATTCAGCAGCTAAAGGGTTGAAGTTAATAGGCTTTTAAGGGTAGATTAGTATGACACACTGCTAAGGCATATGTGCAAGTATTTAGTATCTCATACATAAGTGGATAAGGCAGGATATTTGCTGTTGGTCAAGTCTAACTAACCCTGAAGGGAGCAGATTTGCACAGAAGGCCCTCTAAAGTAGATTTTATATAGTCTTGACAGCTACAATGCAGTATATATGGGTAATTGTATGATTGTATAACTTATAGTTGCCTTGTGGGAAAGCTTACTGTAGGCCTGATGCGAAGCCAATGATAAGAGCTGTAGGCCCGTTTGGTGCACTCGGAAACAGATGTCCTTAGGTTCAGTATGTCTGTTATAAAAAGTTGCAATAAATGCAGTAGCCTTGATCTATTGATTTTCTGTGCAAAGCATAAAACACAGTAGGTCTTCAAGGATTGATTAATATTACAGTGTGTTAAAGACTGTATGCAAATATTTTATTACTTGGATTCTCAGAGATTATCTTGTTAGGCAATGGTTTTGGTGTTGATTAGCCCCTTTGAAAAACCTGAGTGGTAGATGATTTGTACTGTGCTAATCTTTGCTAGACACTAGTAGGAGGTCCTGATGGGTTTAACTGTCTATCAGGCACTTGCAATAAAAAAGAAAAGAAAATGCATATATACATACATAAAGAGGCTTAGGGACAGCCCTCCTTTCCTATTTGTCTTTTCAAGTGACATTTATACACAGCTTCTATCCATGACAGCAAAAAAACTTGGGAGAATGAGTAAGACAATTTCAGGCATTGAGTCTACTGTCCTGTAAGTAGGGTCCTCTGAATTGCCCATATGCACACCTAAGCTTGGAAATCAGTGTGCTTCAGTGGCAGGCCTGGTGGGGTAGTCCTTCTGTTTTTATTTTATTTTTTATACGCACACTGTCTTTCTTTCCTTCTTCTTTTTAAATTGTGTTTGGTTCCTTTAGACTTTACAGCAGGAACTGCTATTGGACTGTTTGCTTGCTGTTCATTTCATTTGCATCCTATGAGGCCACTGATTCATCCTATGAGGCTACTGATTCAAAACCAGGTGGCCTTCTTGGAATTACATTGTCCATAGTGTATCCTTCACTTGCTGTTACAAGATGTCCAACACATTACTTCTAAACTGAGCGGCCATGTTAGAACTTTGAACCCATGATAGACTATGTACAATACCATTGCAAGAACACAGCCATGTCTACTTGTCTTTTGTATTAAAAGCAACCACATGCCACGTTTAGGTGGTGGGACACTTTTTCTCTACTTTCATCCTTATCATTTATTTGTACATGTTTGTTGAGTTTGTGTGTATTTTATTTTGGGTAAGTGAGTCAATGCAAGAATGAGTCAGTGGGTGGATGAGCAGATCTGTAAATGCAAGTACAAGTGACAGGGCATATATATGATGTGTTATTGAGTTCTAAATCTCACTAGTGACTAAAGAGGCACTTTCAATTATAAGCCACAACTATTGGCATCCTCACAGCTTGTTTTAGTGGAATACAGACCATTAGTCCTCTAAGTAGGGGAAACCTGCCAGAACTGGGTTCCAGCAGCTGTTTCTGAGTCAGATCCCAGGAAAATATACTGAATTTGTCCTGGTGTCGATTTCAGACTCAGGACATAATTCAGTAGCAACTGCACATTGCCTGAATTCTGTTCAGAGCAGTAACCTGCATGCAGTGAGGGGCTTTCTTATTTTGTCTTCCAACTGGGCCTAAAACAAAGGCCTGATTTATAGAGGATTCAGCACATTGTTTGTTTAACAATAATCTGGGATGAGAGCCAACTTGACCCTAACACTTAGATGCCAAGGAAACTTAGGCACAAGGCAAAGCAGTTCACAAATACTTTAGAGAAACTATGATTTGGAGGAAGGTTTTTAACTTTGTTCATCCCCCTATGTAAGAGATGTGCATGCACTGTAAGAATGGAAGATTTATCTGTGTGTATGAGTAATTACACAAATAATGATTTAAAAGTCATCCATTTTTAATTATTTTTTATATCACTGCTCATCCCAGTGCAGGGTGTCAGTGTACTTTACTTCACTCACATAGTCACAATAAATTATACTGCTGTGTAAAGAAACGTCCAGGAAATTTAACATAAAACAAGGAGGGTTGTATGATGTGGGAATCATACATCATCTATACCTGAAGACAGGGGTCTCCAACGTTTTTGCCAGAAGAGCTACTTATGTTCAATGGAAATCAGCCTGAGCTACTAATATTTTGAATAGTGAACACATCAAACCAGATTACATTACTGAGCACACAATGCACGTTTACCAGCAGTAAGCATGGCCATACATCAGGCAGGGTTGCCAGCAGTAATGTAAAAAAAGGCTTTGACAATTTGGGATGCCTTGTCATGGATAATACATAACAGCCATAGATGCAGTACTCCTGGCACAAAGGTCATAATGTTAGTAATAGGTTGTCTCATCGACAAATTAATTATCAATAAATAGCAGATTATTCACCTAAAATCAGCCTATGAGTTCTAAAAATACATACATTCTAGCCCCAAATACACTCTTTTCAATCTTAGTAGACATATATTAATTGATCTAAGCAAAAGTTTCTGATTTATTAGGGTGGACAGCATACAGGAGGGCGATTTAAAGGAAGCTGGAGAGCTTCCAGTAGCTCACAAGCAACTGGTTGGAGAAGCCTGTAGACATTATGGCCCTCATTATGACATTGGCGGTAAATCCCACTTACCGCCACACTGACGGCCGCTAGTTTACCACCACTGGTGGGAATATCCGATCACCATATTATAACACACACACCAATCCGTCAGTATTCAGCCACATACACAAATCCGCCACACCAAAGGTCAGTGATAAACTGGTAGTATCAAAACCCACACCGTTACACCAACAGAACTACACCCACCACATTATGACCCGCGGTACATACCGCCGCGCTCACAATGGACACCCATATACAAAACAACACCACATTGGACAATTCAAACAATACACACCTGACACCCATACACACACCACACCCACACCACTATAAAACACACCCACATTACCCACAACCCTTTACAAACAACAATTACAGGCAGGAGATTGACACCAAGACCACTGACATAACTAGAGCCACACACAATTCACACCTATACACCACTCACGCACTACACATCACACACCCCAACACATTACCCAACACACCAACACACCTCACACAACACCCATGGCACCACAAAGACACCCCCATTTCACAGAGGAGGAGCTAAGGTGAAGGAAATTGTCATGGCAGAGCCACAGCTATTTGGCGCACAGGTGCAGCAGATATCTATAGCTAGGAAGATGGAGCTATGGCGGAGCATTGTGGACAGGGTCAACGCCGTGGGACAGCACCCAAGAACTAGGGACGACATCAGGAAGAGGTGGAACGACCTACGGGGGAAGGTACGTTCCATTGCAGCAAGACACCAGCTCACGATCCAGAGCACTGGTGGGAGACCCCCACCCCCTCCCCCACAACTCACAGCATGGGAGGAGCAAGTATTGGCAATACTGCATCCTGAGGGCTTGGCCGGAGTCGGAGGAGGACTGGACTCTGGTAAGTCAACTCTCTCCTATTATCACCCACCTACATGCATGCCAGCACATACCCTCATCCTCACCCTCACTCCCATCACTCCACCACTTCCCACACACCCCACCATCACATCTCACTCATCCCAATGCTAAGCCCTGCAAGCTGTACCAATGCATGGACACCACTCACAGCCCTGCATGGGCACTCATCACTAAAGCATGCACACTATAGAGAATTAATCATCCCTCCATACACTAACATACACAAGTGAAAGCTGCCAGGGCAAATCCAACCAAAGAGGGGAAGCCACGGATGTACAATATGTCAGACACAGAAACCATAACACATCATTTACATCCCCATAGGTACCCCAGCCAATGTCAGCAGAGAGGAGGTGCCAGCAATAGCCAGTACCACAACTGAAGAGGCCCACAGTGATGACAACAACTCTGGTTTTCAGGATCTGAATGACCTACCAGGCCCATCAGGGACCAAAGGACAGCCGATTACCCAGGCCCAGTCACACACCACTACAGAGCCTTCCTGAGCGTACCCATACCTATGTCCCCAGGAGACGTCAATCAGCAGTGTGTCCACCTCTACAAGGACCCCAGGCCACACCTCGCCCCCAAGACAATCAGGGACCTGGGGTCAGTGGCAGTGTGCACACGGCTCAGGGGACAGAGGCACAGGCCAACAGGGAAACTGGGAGGACTGCTGTGCACTAGGGGGACGACAGGCCCAGGGAACCGACTCTCCAGGAGGCACTCGCAGAGATCCTGGGAGCTTATCAAAATTCCCAAGACACGATGGGCCAGATCCTGGACAACGTGCAGGAGAACAGGTGGCTGCAGGAGGGACAGTACCAGGGGATCAGGGAGGACTTGCAGGCCATCAGCAACACCCTGATCTCCATTGCAGGGGTGCTGGCAGACATGGCCAAAATAATGAAGGAGGCAGTCTCACACCAGCGGGCCCCTGCCACTAGCCAGACATCTGAACAGCCTTCCACCTCCGCTGCCGCTAGTGGCCAGGAGGCCCCGCCACAGGACTCGCAGGCCACCAGCACCCTCCCCCTGCAGAAGGTGAACCACCCCACAAACATTCCCTGCGATCCAGACAGAAGCCAGAGACACTTGCCAAGACCCCCGCCAAGAAATGAGACTCTCCTGATTGTCACCCTTGTGTCCCACTCAGTCACCCTGTCCACCTTGAACTGCCATTTCTCCCCTTCCATGTCCCTATAGACAATGCACCTGTGCTACAAACAGACTGGAACAATACCCTGGACTTTCCTCCATCATCCCCCCATCCCATTGCACTTGCCCCTCCATATATTAGCACTTCAATAAAAACCCTTTGGAAAAAAAAACTATTTTGGAGTATGTCATGTATATCAAATATGTATTCATTGAAACAGGTACAAACTTAGCAAATCAACTGTACAGAGAATGAGCATAGATTAATGACCTGTTGATGGCTGTAGTGAGCACACCAGGAGTAAATGTTAGGTCACCAACATCTGCAAAATGAATTGCCATAGGGAACACTAAGTGGGCATAGAAGTTGAAAATATCAGCATGCCATTGCCACAGAAATTAAAACAAATGTAATTGAAATGTGGAGTAACACTGTCCTACCTGTGTGTCATTGGAAGTACTGTCGGTTCACATATGTTCTGTTGTCCTCATCCTCTGCCTCCTCATCCTCACTGTCCACAGGGTCTACTGCTGCCACACGGGCATCTCCAGCCTCCTCCTCTTGCAGGAATGGGACATGGCGTCTGAGGGCCAGGTTATGCAACATGCAGCATGCCACCACTATCTGGCAGACCTTCTTTGGTGAGTAGCCCAGGGATCCACCTGTTAGATGGAGACACCGTAACCTGGCCTTCAGAAGGCCAAAGGTCTTTTCAATTATCCTTCTGGTTCGCCCATGTGCCTCATTATAACGTTCTTCTGCCCTTGTCCTGGCATTCCTCACAGGGGTCAGCAGCCATGATAGGTTTCGGTAACCAGAGTCACCTGCAAATATTGAGGGACAATATTTAGCCACACACTATCCTATATGGCCCACACCATACCCATACACCAACATATACTGGGTTGGAACCAGGGCTCACCTATTAGCCACACCCTGTGCCTCTGTAGTTGGCCCATCATATTTGGGATGCTGCGATTCCTTAGGACAAAGGCATCATGCACCAACCCAGGATACTTAGCGTTGACGTGAGAAATGTACTGGTCCGCCAAGCACACCCTCCGCACATTAATAGAGTGGAAACTCTTGTGATTCCTGAACACCTGTTCATTCTGGTGGGGGGACAAATGCAATATGTGTTCCATCAATCGCCCCAATTATGTTGGGGATCTGTCCCATTGCATAAAACTCTGCCTTCACTGTGGCCAAATCTTCAACCTGGGGGAAAACAAAGTAGCTGCACATGTGTTTTATCAGGGCAGACAACACTCATTGTCAGCACTATTGAGAACATTGGCTGTGACATTCCTGCTGCCAAGCCCACTGTCACTTGGAAAGAACCAGTTGCCAGGAAATGGAGTACAGATAGCACTTGCACAAGAGGGGGGATCCCAGTGGGGTGACGGATAGCAGATAACATGTCAGGCTCCAAATAGGCACACAGCTCTGTGATTGTGGCCCTGTCAAGTCTATTGGCGAGGATAATGTGCCTGTCCTCCAGTGTTGCCAAGTCCACCAGGGGTCTGTATACGGGGGTATGTCTCCATCTCCTATTCATCCGCAGCGGTAGGAATCTAAGGGACACAAGAGTGAGGATCCGGTCACAAACTGAACAATGGAGCTACAACATAATTTTGAATCCTGTAAACATGTAATGGGTCATTGTGATTTGTCCAGTATGTGCTAATATCTCCTGTGACACAGCATTATTCCAGGGCCTGCCCCCCCACCCTGAAATGCCGTCCGCCTGTCCTGTGTGGAGGGACAGGTGAAAGTGAGGTAATTCCACTGACGTTGTGCGCTGTTGCGGGATGCGGTCGGGAACTGCCATGCAACTCATCATTGGCTAACATTGGACTCTATGGGTTACAGTAGCCAATGATGATCTACGCCGGCGGTGAAGGTATGCACCGCCGTGGACGTGACCGCCATTTTCTATATGGTTCTCACTTGTTACCTGACCTTGTATAGGAGAGGACCTACACTGCACGTGCTGCTGTGACCTGTGTCTGGAACCTACCATGACCCGTGTGACCGGGGAAGGGGCCCCAGCCTTCACTTCGGAGGAGTTGGAGAGACTGGTGGATGGGGTCCTAATCTAGTACGGACTGCTGTATGGGCCTCCAGACCAACAGGTGAGTACACTGTGAGCATGTTGCATGTGTCATGAATGCATGGATTTGTGTGTGGGAAGGCCTCGTGTAAGGGGAGTGGGTGGATATCCTCTTGGCGGCATACAGCTTGTGTCCTGGGCCATGTGTGTTTCAATGGTGATGTGAAGGGGTATGGTGGGCCATATGTGTAACAGGCAGGACTGTTTGTCTAATTCTATTTTCCTGTGTGTATTGCCTCTGCAGGTCAGCACCCATCAAAAGAAGGGTATATGGCGTGCCATCGCCAAGGAAGTGCCTACCCTGGGGTCTTTGGCAGGCAGCACACCCACTTTCGCAAATGGTGGGAGGACCTGAGACAGCGGAGGCCCAGCTGGGAACGGCCTCTAAACGGGGAAGGGGTGCCGGTCGAACCCTGACCCCGATGGCCCGGATACTGGTGGTGGCATATCCTGAGCTGGATGGGCGCTTGAGGGCATCACACCCGCCACAAGGGGGTGAGTACAGTGCCCATCATTACAACTTATGCATGGTAGGGTGGTATCTGGGTGGGGGATGTGTGTCAGTGGGTGCCCCTAGGCCAGGCCTGAAATTGCAGCGTAGGTCGCCTGATGGCTAGGGTTCAGAAGAGAAAATCTTGCTCCCTAGCTCGTAGGCATCCACTACTGGTCAGGGCTGTGTGGATCCCAGGTGTGCTGCATTTGGAGGTGTGTGCCCTTCCCCATTCCTTGGTGGCTAACTATTTCTCTGGTAGTGCAATGCATATGGCGTAGGCCTGTTCCCTGTGTGTGAGGGTGCTGTGTACTCCAACGGTGGTGTTGGTGCAGCCATTGACCCAGTGTATCCTTTGTCTCCCCCCCTTTTTTGTTTTGTCATCCTGTCCTTATGTGCATTAGTATCATCTGGTGGAGGAGCAGAGGCACCGGTGATAGAGGGAGCTGCATCCCACAGGACCCAGGAGGCAGAGTCCACCGACAGTGAGGGCACCAGTGGGATGGAGGGCGAGGGGAGCACCACGGCGGAGACTGGAGGGGACAGTTCTGACACAGATACCTCCTCTGATGGAAGCTCCCTGGTAGTGGCAAACACTTCTGTGACCACCCCAGCTACAGGTAAGTCGCCACCCCCGTACCAGCACTGCCATCCCGGCAGCCCCTCAGCGAGTTGCCCGTGCCCGCTCACCCAGGAGGGTACGCATCTCCTTCACCTCAGGCACCTCAGGCCCTGCCCCAGATAGCCCTGCTGCCCTGAGTGAGGAGGCTATTGACCTTCTGAGATCCATCTCTGTAAGGCAGTCAACCATTGTGAGTGCCATCCAGGGAATGGCAGCCCAGATGCAACAACCTAATGCATTCCTGGAGGGCATTCACACTGGATTGGGGGTCCAACAGAGATCGAGTCAGGCTCTGGCCTCCTCTCTGATGGCAGCCATTGTCCCTGTTTCTACTGCCCCCCCTCCAACTTTCACTGCCCAGTCCCATTCCCCTCAACCCAACCTACCCCAATCACACATACAGACGAGCATGCACACAAGACAACACCCAAAAGTGGCACAGGCAAACACAAGCACCACACTTCATCACACACACACCAGCCAGTTGCAGACACAACAACATTCACTATTTCCACTGTCTCCCCCTCCTACCCCTCCACCACCTCGCTCCCAGCCACATCTACACTCACACCTGCATGCACTACTTCATCATCCACTACCAGCATCATCACCACACCAAGCAGAACACACACCTCACTTGCAGATACCTCCACAACAGCCATTCACACGTCCCCTGTGTCCTCTCCCACTGTGTCTGTCCCGAAAGGCCAAGGAGCCTGCAGGCAGGTGGAGCAAGGAGTCTGCCCCAGCAGGCAGGAAGAGCAAGGAGCCAGCACCAGCAGTCAGGAAGAGCAAGAAGCCTGCACCAGCAGGCAGGAAGAGCAAGGAGGCTGCACCAGCAGGCAGGAAGGGCAAGATCCCTGGACGAGGAACTGTGACGGAGCCCCCACCAACAACCATGGTTGTGCATCTGTCCAAGGGTTCAGGGGATGGGCAGGAGCCTTCCCCCACCAGCAGCACCACCACTGTGCAGGCGTCTGAGGTTGCAGGGGATGGGCAGGAGCCTTCCCCTACCAGCAGCACCACCACTATGATGCTGTCCAAGGTTGCAGGGGATGGGCAGGAGCCTCCCCCCACCAGCAGCACCACCACTGTGCAGCCGTCACCGCCAGCGGACGGTATGTAATCCTGCCTCCATGGGCTGCTGTGCGGCCTGTCCACTCCATAAACAGTGGGGAAGACACCCACTTGAGAAACTGCGACCTTGCACTTCCCAGGATCAAGCACAGGGCATGCTGCCCCCTCCAGAACCAGTGGGTAAGACACCCACATGAGAGACTGTGACCATCACTCCCCAGGATCAATCACAGGGCATGTTGCCCCATCCAGAACCAGTGGGTAAGATACCCACATGAGAGACTGTGGCCTTGCACTCCCCAGGATCAAGCACAGGGCACATTGCCTCTTCCAGAACCAGTGGGTAAGACACCCACATAAGAGGCTGTGGCCCATTGCTCCCCAGGCTCAAGCACAGGGCACGTTGCCCCCTCCAGAATCAGTGGGTGAGACACCCACATGAGAGACTGTGGCCCATCACTCCCAAGGATCAAGCAGAGGGCACGTTGCCCCCTCCAGAAACAGTGGGCAAGACACCCACATGAGAGACTGTGGCCAATCACTCCCCAGGATCAAGCACAAGGCACGTTGCCTCCTCCAGAACCAGTGGGTAAGACACCCACATGAGAGACTGTGGCTTTGCACTCCGCAGGATCAAGCACAGAGCATGTTGCCGCCTCCAGAACCAGTAGGGAAGACACCTACATGAGAGACATTGGCCCATCACTCCCCAGGATCAAGCACAGGGCACATTGCCCCCTCCAGAACCAGTGGGTAAGACTCATGTTGCCCCCTTCAGAACCTGTGGGTAAGACACCCACATGAGAGACTGTGGCCCATCACTCCCTAGGATCAAGCACAGGGCATGTTGCTCCCTCCAGAACCAGTGGTCTTGTTACATCTCCCGCCTGAGGTGCCCCCCAATCCCCCATCCCTCTGAGGTGCCTGCCTATTTACCAACTGATGCCCCTGCAGTGTTCTCTCTGTGTTAAAGCAGGTGACATGTGTGGCCTTGGACTTTGGCCTGTGGCCAGGTGACCACCGCAAATTGAGGACTGGGCTGTGTCCCTTTTTCTGTAAATATGTATATATCTATTATCTTGCCTACTTATTATTTCTACTGTGTTGATCTTATTACAAACACTTTGGCGAAATAGTTTTGTCCTTGCATTATTCAGCAGAGTTACGGGGTCAATTCTTTTTTTAAATGCATATGGTTGTGTGTATGGTGTGTGTGTGTGTGTGGGGGGGAGTGTGTTGTGTGTGAGTGTGTGTGTCACTCTCTTTTTCCTCCGCCCCTCCCTTGTGTGCTAGGTGACTGTACTCACCGTCGTCATCTTCGCCGGCGTTGGTGTTTGTGGTGAAGCAGAACATAGAATATCATTGGAAAAACATACATTTCTGATTCCATGGCAGCGTGGTACTTCCCTGTGTCTCCAATGGTGAGTCCTTTTCCTTCTGAGCTCAGTTCCCGCCAGGCTTTTGATGTTGTTGGTACCACCCCGGAAAAGGTGGCGGTTTGCAGGGTCTTAATATGGTGGGCGGACCATTGACTTCCGCCTGGCTGTAGGTGGCTACCGCCGTGGTGGCTGTTGTTTCCGCCCTGGCGGTCGGTGTAGTATATTGGCCGTCTTTTGGAGATCTTTCTGCCATGGTCATAATTTGGCGGTAGCTACTGCCAGCCTGTTGATGGTATTACTGCCACTTCATCACCGACCGCCAGGGTCGTAATGAGGGCCTATATGTTAATAGTGATTAGTCAAGAGAAACAGAAAATTAAGATTTATAACGTAGAACAGTAATTGTGGTTGTGGTTGGTTGGAGCCTAACATAAAAAAAGACTACATTGCTTCCAAACGGAACCCTTCTTTGCAATCTTAGAGTAACAATAGATTGAGAAAGAAAATAAGTATCTAAACCAATGGCTTACATTTTGCATGCAGCTCCTTGATGCAGCTCCTAGATGCTGGTAATGGATCACTGCGCTATACAAGAAGAATTGCAACTTATGAACTGGAAGTAAGCAATTATCTCAGTGTCAAAAGCAGTAGCCCACTTACTTATCTATATAAAATACAAATCTGTGATCTGCATGTTGCATGATGTGCTTTGCAGGACACACATTACCCCTCTAGGCTACTCTGAGTCAAATCTGTAACAGGACAAAGCACTGCACTCCCCAAGAATTGCATTAACCACTAAACCTCTCTTGTCACTATTATAATATCATCAAGAAGGCTGGGCACACAAAGACCCCATGCAGCTGGTGCCTTAACCCTGTAGGATATTTTAGAATGCAGCTTCTTTTTGACCAATTAAGTAAGCTAGAACTGATTTAATGTCATATTTGTCCTTTTTGGCAATTTCTTTGCAGCAGATTTAAAAAAAATAAATCGTACAAATTGTCTGCTTTTCAAGGTCCGCCACTCGTAACACCACCCTCTTTCCTCTGCAACAACTTGACCCCAATGAAAGGGTTCTAGCACTTCACAGTTCACACCATTCATTAGTAGACAATACATGCATTAAATTAACGTAGCGATTCACTTTTCTTTGGATGAAAGGGTTATATATTGAAGGCAGTATTCACACGTTCGTCTGATGTGAAAAATACACTGGATGAACAAAAGCAACGCATATTCGTTCAGCGAGCTCATCACTTCCTGGAAAAAATAACACTTGACAGTAGCACTCGACCATTTCCCAAATGTCGTCGCACAAAGAAGGAGCATTAGACAATAAAATACTGGGGGTGCTTTTAACAGCTTTTTCATTATTCGCCAGTGGCATTTGAGGCATGCAACCTCTTCAACAAATCGACAAAGCACCACATCGGCTACAGCCGGGGAAAGTTTAGCTGCAACCCCGTAGTGACTAATATGACTTCCGTGCGTCTGTGAATGAAAAACGGAAGAACAGGATGAAGGGTGAAAGACATTATCTCAGTGTAGTCGCTGTATGTTCTGGAAGCATCAATCAAGACGTTTCAGCAGGGATTTCCCACAGAACATGGCTGAGGGCAGGATGTTATGGTTGTGCACAGACTGTACACAGAAGCTGCTCATGGATGTCTCCCTGGGGAGAGGCTTCGCACAGCAGCCCGGCAGCTCCTCTCTTTCTGCTGTAATGATTCGCTGTGCGTCATAAACAATTCTCAAGAGTCCACAGAGTAGAGACTGGAGGTATCGATTTCTAGCCATGTTTCTCTGTTCGTTCTTTGTAGAGAAATGTAGTTAGATATCTAAATATTATTTATCAGCATGTACGCCACACCTTTGTCCCAAAATTAATAATTACAAATATTACAATCAGTGTAATGACCCTGAAACAATCACAAAGGAAAGAATGAAATCGCTGAATGCAACGAGCTGTACAACGAAAAACGACATTCGACCGGTGGCAGTATTGTGTTACAGAAAGTGCTGGGAAATGTTTTTATTTTTCTCATGTCAGTTCGCCTGAGCGGCTGTTGAGTGTTTGTTGTTTGAGTGAATAAAAAAGCCACTAAGTAAGCAGCTGCAGAGCGGTTTTCTTAGCTTGACTTGCGGCTTACATTCTCTTTTCAAGTGAGGATTTTGATACCGTTCCATAGGGAATGGCGTTTGCACCTTCGGCAACACAAAAGGATGATGGACGGAGTGCTGACAATGCAAACACTCACCCCCAATCACAGATCTGTGTTTAATTCATCATTCTTTTGCTCACTATGCCACCCCAGTTTGGACCCAGCCATATGCAAATCAGTCTTTACCCTGTCTCTCATGGGAACAGTCCAGCCCGAACTGCCAGGCCAGGTCCTCCCTGGACCGGAAACAAGCATCCTCGGACCGGTTTCAGGGTATCACCCTTCTTCAGCCAGGCTAGCTTGATTCCATTTTGTTTTGTGATGTTGCTTTGTGCGCCCTAAGTGGCAGGGGTATGCCCAGAGTGGGTCCCTTGCTCACTGCGCCACTGGATTCAAGCTAGCCTGGCTGATGAAGGGTGATACCCTGAAACCGGTCCCAGGATGCTTGTTTCCTGTCCAGGGAGGACCTGGCCTAGCAGTTCGGGCTGGACTGCTCCCATGGGGAACAGTGTCAAGACTGATTTGCATATGGCTGGGTCCAAATTTGCACCGGATTGCGGGGCCCAGAAGTCTAAAAGAATCATTATGAGTCACATACTAAAATGTACCACACTGTTTGCGATTCCCGCCTGTTTGTCTTAAATGCTTCCTTTTTTTGGTGCATTTTTCTAAATGTCACCCCTTTGTATGCTTAGTTCCCTTCCAGGTGATTTCACTAAGAGAACATTTTTGTTTCCCATCACACTACATTCATGTGTCCTCCTGTTTCAGACTGTGAAGGCCCCTCCTCCTTCCTGGGCATTGCAGCCTTAATGTTCTTTTGGTTGTCCACACCACACCAGTGAAAACACAGTGTTTAGAAAGTCACCGAAGGCTTCAGGTTTTGTTTGTCCTTGTGCCTCTGCTCGAGGGCTGCTAGCTGCTTCTCTGATCCAGGTGGTTATTCCTCACTATAAGTCCTATAGACAGTGCTGCTAGCTGCTTTTCTGGCCCCAGTGATAATTCCTCAATCTAAGTCCTATAGGTAGGGCTGCTAGCTTCTCGGGTCCCAGAGGAAATTCCTCATTCTTAGTCCTATAGGTAATGCTGCAGCTGCTTCTCTGCTCACAATGGTAATTCCACATTCGAGGTCCTCTAGACAATGCTGCTAGTTGCTTCTCGGGTCCCAGAGGTAATTCCTCATTCTTAGTTTTGTAGACAATGCTGCAGCTGCTTCTCTGGTCCCAGTGGTAATTCTTCATTCTAAGTCCTCTAGACAGTGCTGCAGCTGTTTCTCTGTTTCCAGTGGTAATTGCTCACTCTTAGTCCTCTAGGAAGTGCTGCTAGCTACTTCTCTGGTCACGTCGGTAATTCCTCATTCTGAGCCCTGTAGATAATGCTGCAGCTGCTTCTCTAGTCCCAGGGCTAATTCCCCATTCTAGGTCCTCTAGACAGTGCTGCTAGCTGCTTCTCAGGTCCCAGTGGTAATTCCTCATTCTTAGTTTTGTAGACAATGCTGCAGCTGCTTCTCTGGTCCCAGTGGTAATTCCTCATTCTAAGTCATCTAGACAGTGCTGAAGCTGTTTCTCTGTTCCCAGTGGCATTTGCTCATTTTCAGTTCTCTAGGAAGTGCTGCTTGCTGCTTCTCTGGGTCACATCAGTAATTCCTCATTCTGAGTCCTCTAAACAAAGGTGCAAGCTGCTTCTCTGGTCCTGTTGGTAATTCTTTAGTCTAAGTCCTCTAGGCAGTACTGCTAGCTGCTTCTCTGGTTCCACTAGTAATTCCTCATTCTAAGTACTCTACACTGTGCTGATAGCTGCTTCTCTGGTCCCCGTGGTAATTCCTCATTCTTAGTCCTTCAGAAAATGCTGCAGCTGCTTCTCTGGTCCGGTGGTAATTCCTCATTCTAAGTCCTCTAGACTGGGCTCCAGCTGCTTCTCTGATCCTATCGGCAAGTCCTCATTCTAACTCCCCTAGGCTATGCTGCAAGGTGTTTCTTGGGTTCTGTCGGTAATTCCTCATTCCAAGTCCTCTAGGTAGTGCTGCTCCTTTGATCCCAGTGGTAATTCCTCATTCTAAGTCCTCTAGACAGTGCTGCAGCTGCTTCTATGGTCCCAGTGGGAATTCCTTATTCTAAGTCCTCTGGGCCAGTGGTTCCCAACCTTTTGATTCCTGTGGACCCCCACTTTAACAATAATGGAACCCAGGGACCCCCACTGAATCATCATGGGAATCCGGGGACCCCCGTCTGAGTCATTACTGGAAGCTGGGGACCTAATTTGTCAATATTTGTTCATATTTTTAAATTTTCTAGGCTCTCGCGGACCCCCTGAGAAGGCTTCGCGGACCCCCAGGGGTCCCCGGACCACAGGTTGGGAACCACTGCTCTAGGCAGTACTGCTATCTGCTTCTCTGGTCCCAGTGGTAATTCCTCCTCTAAATCCTCTATACAGTGCTGCTAGTTGCTTCCCGGGTCACAGTGGTAATTCCTCATGCTTAGTCCTGTAGCCCATCCTGTAGCTGCTTCTCTAGTCCCAGTGGTAATTGCTCATTCTTAATCCTCTACGAAGTGCTGCTAGCTGCTTGTTTGGTCCCATTGGCAATTTCTCATTCTAAGTCCTCTAGAAAATGCTCCAAGCTGCTTCTCTGGTCCCGTTGGAAATTCCTCATTCTAAGTCCTCTAGCCAGTGCTGCTAGCTGCAACTCTTGTTCCAGTAGCTATTCCTCATTCTAACAACTCTAGGCAGTGCTGGTAGCTGCTTCTCGGGTCCCAGTGGCAATTTCTCTTTCTTTGTACTGTGGACAATGCTGCAGGTGCTTCTCTGGTCGCAGTGGTAATTCCCCATTCTATCTCCTCTAGACAGTGCTGCTGCTTCTTCTCTGGTCTCAGTGGTAATTCCTCATTCTCAGTCCTCTAGACAATGCTGCAAGTTGCTTCTCTGGTCCAATCGGTAATTCCTCATTCTAAGTCTTCTAGACAGTGCTGCAAGCTGATTCTCTGGTCCCAGTGGTAATTCCTCATTCTAAGTGCTCTAGAGAGGGCTGATTCTCTGGTCCCAGTGGCAATTCTGCATTCTAAATCCTCTAGACAGTGCTACAGCTGCTTCTATGGCCCCAGTGGTAATTCCTAATTCTTAGTCCTCTAGGCAGTGCTGCTAGCTGCTTCTCTGATCCAAGCAGTAATTCCTCATTCTAAGTCTTATAGAATGTGCTGCTAGCTGCTTCTCTGGTCCCAGGGGTAATTCCTCATTCTTACTCCTGTAGACAATGCTGCAGCTGCTTCCTTGGTCCCAGTGGTAATTCCTCATTGAAAGTCTTCTAGTCAGTGCTGTAAGCTGCTTCTCTGGTCCCGTCGGAAATTCCTCGCTCTAAGTCCTCTAGACAGTACTGCAAAGTGCTTCTCTAGCCCCGTCGGTAACTCCTTATTCTAAGTCTTCTAGGCAGTACTGCTATCTGCTTCTCTGGTCCCAGTGCTAATTCCTCCTCTAAATCCTCTATACAGTGCTGCTAGTTGCTTCTCGTGTCCCAGTGGTAATACTTCATTCTTAGTCCTGTAGACAATGCTGTAGCTGCTTCCCTAGACCCAGTGGTAATTGCTCATTCTTAGTCCTTTGGAAGTGCTGCTAGCTGCTTGTTTGGTCCCATCGGCAATTTCTCATTCTAAGTCCTCTAGAAAATGCTCCAAGCTGCTTCTCTGGTGCTGTTGGAAATTCCACATTCTAAGTCCTCTAACCAATGCTGCTAGCTGCTTCTCTTGTTCCAGTAGCATTTCCTCATTCTAAGAACTCTAGGCAGCGCTGCTAGCTGCTTCTCGGGTCCCATTGGTAATTTCTCATCCTTTGTATTGTAGACAATGCTGCAGCTGCTTCTCTGGTCCCAGTGGTAATTCCCCATTCTATATCCTCTAGATAATGGTGCCGCTTCTTCTCTGGTCTCAGTGGTAATTCCTAATTCTCAGTCCTCTAGACAATGCTGCAAGCTGCTTCTCTGGTCCAGTCAGAAATTCCTCATTCTAAGTCTTCTAGACAGTGCTGCTAGCTGATTCTCTGGTCCCAGTGGTAATTCCCCATTCTAAGTGCTCTAGAGAGGGCTGATTCTCTGGTCCCAGTGGCAATTCTGCATTCTAAATCCTCTAGACAATGCTGCCGCCTCTTCTCTAGTCTCAGTGGTAATTCCTCATTCTCAGTCCTCTAGACAATGCTGCAAGCTGCTTCTCTGGTCCAGTCGGTAATTCCTCATTCTAAGTCTTCTAGGCAGTGCTGATAGCTGATGCTCTGGTCCCAGTGGTAATTCCTCATTCTAAGTGCTCTAGAGAGGGCTGATTCTCTGGTCCCAGTGGCAATTCTGCATTCTAAATCCTCTAGACATTGCTGCAGCTGCTTCTCTGGCCCAAGTGGTAATTCCTCATTCTTCGTCCTCTAGGCAGTGCTGCTAGCTGCTTCTCTGATCCCAGCAGTAATTCCTCATTCTAAGTCTTCTAGAAAGTGCTGCTAGCTGCTTCTCTGGTCCCAGTGATAATTCCTCATTCTTACTCCTGTAGACAATGCTGCAGCTGCTTCTATGTTCCCTGTGGTAATTCCTCATCCTTACTCCTGTAGACTATGCTGCAGTTTCTTCTCTGGTCTCAGTGGTAATTCCTCATTCAAAGTCCTCTAGACAATGCTGCAAGCTGCTTCTCTGGTCCAGTGAGAAATTCCTCATTCTAAGTCTTCTAGACAGTGCTGCTAGCTGATTCTCTGGTCCCAGTGGTAATTCCCCATTCTAAGTGCTCTAGAGAGGGCTGATTCTCTGGTCCCAGTGGCAATTCTGCATTCTAAATCCTCTAGACAATGCTGCCGCCTCTTCTCTAGTCTCAGTGGTAATTCCTCATTCTCAGTCCTCTAGACAATGCTGCAAGCTGCTTCTCTGGTCCAGTCGGTAATTCCTCATTCTAAGTCTTCTAGGCAGTGCTGATAGCTGATGCTCTGGTCCCAGTGGTAATTCCTCATTCTAAGTGCTCTAGAGAGGGCTGATTCTCTGGTCCCAGTGGCAATTCTGCATTCTAAATCCTCTAGACATTGCTGCAGCTGCTTCTCTGGCCCAAGTGGTAATTCCTCATTCTTCGTCCTCTAGGCAGTGCTGCTAGCTGCTTCTCTGATCCCAGCAGTAATTCCTCATTCTAAGGCTTCTAGAAAGTGCTGCTAGCTGCTTCTCTGGTCCCAGTGATAATTCCTCATTCTTACTCCTGTAGACAATGCTGCAGCTGCTTCTATGTTCCCTGTGGTAATTCCTCATCCTTACTCCTGTAGACTATGCTGCAGTTTCTTCTCTGGTCTCAGTGGTAATTCCTCATTCAAAGTCCTCTAGACAATGCTGCAAGCTGCTTCTCTGGTCCAGTGAGAAATTCCTCATTCTAAGTCTTCTAGACAGTGCTGCTAGCTGATTCTCTGGTCCCAGTGGTAATTCCCCATTCTAAGTGCTCTAGAGAGGGCTGATTCTCTGGTCCCAGTGGCAATTCTGCATTCTAAATCCTCTAGACAATGCTGTTGCCTCTTCTCTAGTCTCAGTGGTAATTCCTCATCCTCAGTCCTCTAGACAATGCTGCAAGCTGCTGCTCTGGTCAAGTCGGTAATTCCTCGTTCTAAGTCTTCTTGACAGTGTTGCTAGCTTATTCTGTGGTTCCAGTGGTAATTCCTCATTCTAAGTGCTCTAGAGTGGGCTGATTCTCTGGTCCCAGTGGCAATTCTGCATTATAAATCCTCTAGACAGTGCTGCAGCTGCTTCTCTGGTCCCAGTGGTAATTCCTCATTCTTAGTCCCCAAGCAGTGCTGCTAGCTGCTTCTCTGATCCCAGCAGTAATTCCTGATTCCAGTTCTTCTAGGAAGTGCTGCTAGCTGCTTCTTTGGTCCCAGTGGTAATTCCTCATTCTTACTCCTGTAGACAATGCTGCAGCTCCTTCTCCGGTCCCTGTGGTAATTCCTGATTCACAGTACTCTAGACAGTGCTGCTAGCTGATTCTCTGGTCCCAGTGGTAATTCCTCATTCTACGTGCTTTAGAGACGGCTGATTCTCTGGTCCCAGTGTCAATTCTGCATTCTAAATCCTCTAAACAGTGCTGCTAGTTGCTTCCCTGGTCCCAGTGGTAATTCCTCCATCAAAGTCCCCGAGACAGTGCTGCTAGCTGCTTCTCTGGTCCCGTCGGAAATTGCTCGCTCAAAGTCCTCTAGAAAGTACTTCAAAGTGCTTCTCTACCCCCGTTGGTAATTCCTTATTCTAAGTCCTCTATGCAGTGCTGCTAGCCGCGTCTCTGGTCCCAGTAGTAATTCCTCATTGTTAGTCCTCTAGGAAGCGCTGCAAGCTGCTTCTCTGGTCTTGTTGGTAATTCCTCATACTAAGTGCTCTAGGCAATGCTGCAAGCTGCTTCTCTGGTCCTATCAGATATTCCTCATTCTAAGACCTCTAGGCAGTGGTGCTAGCTGCTTCTCTGGTCCCAGTGGTAATTCCATATTCTAAGTCCTCTAGACAGTGCTGCTAGGTGCTTCTCGGGTCCCAGTAGTAATTCCTCTTTCTTAGTCCTCTAGACAGTGCTGCTAGTTGCTTCTTGGGTCTCAGTGGTAATTCCTCATTCTTACTCCTGTAGTCAATGCTGCAGCTGCTTCTCTGGTCTCAGTGATAATTCTTCATTCTAAGTACTCTAGACAGTGCTACAGCTGCTTCTCTGGTCCCAGTGGTAAATCCTCATTCTTAGTCCTCTAAGAAGTGCTGCTAGCTGCTTCTCTGGTCCCAGTGGTAATTCCTCATTCTAAGTCCTCTAGACAGTGCTGCTAACTGCTTCTCGGGTCCCAGTGGTAATTCCTCATTCTAAGTCCTCTAGACAGTGCTGCTAGTTGCTTCTTGGGTCCCAGTCGTAATTTCTCATTTTTATTCCTGTAGACAATTGTGCAGCTGTTTCTCTGGTACCAGTGGTAGTTCCTCATTATACGTCCTGTAGATAGTGCTGCAGCTGCTCTTCTGGTCCCAGTAGTAATTCCTCATTCTTAGTCCTCTAGGAAGTGCTGCTAGCTGCTTTTCTGGCCCCATTGGTAAGTCCTCATTCTTAGTCCTCTAGACAATGCTGCAAACTGCTTCTCTAGTGCCGTTGTAAATTTCCCATTCTAATTTCTTTACGCAGTGCTGCTAGCTGCTTCTCTGGTCCCACTGGTAATTCCTCATTCTATGTCCTCTATACGGTGCGGCTAGTTGCTTCTAGGGTCCCACTGGTAATTCCTCATTCTGAGTCCTGTAGACAATGCTGTAGCCGCTTCTCTGGTTCCAGTGGTAATTCCTTATTCTAAGTCCTCTAGACAGCGCTGCAGCTGCTTTTCTAGTATCAGTGGTAATTCCTTATTTTTAGTCCTCTAGGAAGTGTTGTTAGCTGCTTCTCTGGTCCCAATGGCAATTCCTCATTCTACGTCCTCTAGAAAATGCTGCAAGCTGCTGCTCTGGTTCCAGTCCGAAATTCCTCATTCTAAGTCCTCTAGGCAGTGCTGCTACTAGGTGCCCTGGTCCTAGTGGTAATTCCTCATTCTAAGTCCTCAAGATAGTGCTGCTAGCTGCTTTTCGGGTCCCAGTGGTAATTCCTCATTCTTAGTCCTATAGGATGTGCTGCTAGCTGCTTCTCTGGTCCTGTCTGTAATTCCTGATTCCGGGTCCTCAAGACAATAATGCAAGCTGCTTCTCTGGTGCTGTCGGTAACTTCTCATTCCAAGTCCTTTAGGCAATGCTGCTGGCTGCTTCTCTGGTCCCAGTAGTAGTTCCTCATTCTAAGTGCTCTAGACAGTGCTGCAGCTGCTTCTCTGGTCCTAGTGGTAATTCCTCATTCTAAATCCTCTAGACGGTGAGTGCTGCAGCTGCATCTCTGGTCCGAGTGATAATTCCTCATTCTTAGTCCTCTAGGAAGTGCTACTAGCTGCTTCACTGTTCCCTGTGGTAATTCCTCATTCTAAGCCCTCTAGGCAATGCTACAAGCTGCTTCTCTGGTCCCTGTGGTAATTCCTCTTTCTAAGTTTTCTAGACAGTGCTGCTAGCTGCGTTCCTGGTCCAGTGGTAATTTCTCATTCTTAGTCCTGTAGACAATGCTGCAGCTTCTTCTCTTTTCCCAATGGTAATTCCTCATTCTAAGTCCTACAGACTGTACTGGTAGCTGCTTCTCTGGTCCCATCAGTATCTCCCCCATTCTAAGTCCTATAGGCAGTTCTGCAGCTGTGTCTCCGGTCACAGTGGTAATTTCTCATTCTTAGTCATCTAGGCAGTGCTGCTAGCTGCTTCTCTGGTCCAATCAGTCTCTCCTCCTTTCTAAAACCTATAGGCAGTGCTGCAACTGTCTCTCTGTTCTCAGCGGTAATTCCACATTCTTAGCCCTCTAGACAGTGGTGCTAACTGCTTCTTTGGTTCCATCAGTAACTCAACTATTCTAAGACCTCTAAGCTGTGTTGCAGCTGTGTCTCAGATCACAGTGGAAAATCCTGATTCAGGGTCCTCAAGACAATAATGCAAGCTGCTTCTCTGGTGCTGTCGGTAACTTCTCATTCCAAGTCCTTTAGGCAATGCTGCTGGCTGCTTCTCTGGTCCCAGTAGTAGTTCCTCATTCTAAGTGCTCTAGACAGTGCTGCAGCTGCTTCTCTGGTCCTAGTGGTAATTCTTCATTCTAAATCCTCTAGACGGTGAGTGCTGCAGCTGCATCTCTGGTCCGAGTGATAATTCCTCATTCTTAGTCCTCTAGGAAGTGCTACTAGCTGCTTCACTGTTCCCTGTGGTAATTCCTCATTCTAAGCCCTCTAGGCAATGCTACAAGCTGCTTCTCTGGTCCCTGTGGTAATTCCTCTTTCTAAGTTTTCTAGACAGTGCTGCTAGCTGCGTTCCTGGTCCAGTGGTAATTCCTCATTCTTAGTCCTGTAGACAATGCTGCAGCTTCTTCTCTTTTCCCAATGGTAATTCCTCATTCTAAGTCCTACAGACTGTACTGGTAGCTGCTTCTCTGGTCCCATCAGTATCTCCCCCATTCTAAGTCCTATAGGCAGTTCTGCAGCTGTGTCTCTGGTCACAGTGGTAATTTCTCATTCTTAGTCATCTAGGCAGTGCTGCTAGCTGCTTCTCTGGTCCAATCAGTCTCTCCTCCTTTCTAAAACCTATAGGCAGTGCTGCAACTGTCTCTCTGTTCTCAGCGGTAATTCCACATTCTTAGCCCTCTAGACAGTGGTGCTAACTGCTTCTTTGGTTCCATCAGTAACTCAACTATTCTAAGACCTCTAAGCTGTGTTGCAGCTGTGTCTCAGGTCACAGTGGAAAATCCTCATTCTGAGTCCTCTAGACAATACTGCAGCTGCTTCTCTGTTCCCGTTAGTAACTCCCCCATTGTTAAGTCTTCTAGGCAGTGCTGCAGCTGTGTCTCTGTTCCCAGTGGTCATTTCTCATTCTTAGTCCCCTAGACAGTGCTGCAGATGTTTCTCTGGTCCAGTCGTTAAATCCTCCATTCTAAGTCCTCTAGGCAGTGCTGCGGCTGTGTCTCTCTTTCCAGTGGTAATTCCCCATTCTTAGTCCTCTAGACAGTGCTACAGGTGTGTCTCTGTTCATTCATCCTCTATACTCCAAACCAAAACACACAGGTAAAAGACAGTCATTTACAATGCCAATAGCTCTAACTCTCACAAATGTGGTACCTATTGCATCGCAATGCTTGCTTTTTTTTTTTTTAAATGCATCCCGTTTTCCTTAAAACACTTCAAAAATAAAAATAAAAAGTGTTCTTTTCATTTTTTCAGATTAGGCAGTGGTCCATGGGACCACTGCCTGCTATGAATTTTTTTTTTCGCTACCATTCACAAAGGGGAAGGGGTCCTGTGGGGACCCCTTCCTGTTTGGGAACGGGTTAACATCAATTTGAAATTAGTGTTAACTGCTATTGTTTTGCGACCACATTCGCGGTCACAAAACAATCTTACATCCCCCTGCGAGTTGCAATTAGGAAGTGACGTCCTCAGTAGGGCACTTCCTTATTGCGAGTAGCAAACCCTATTTTGCTAATCAGTAAGTGGATACCGACTCGCAAAACAGGGATGGTACATTGAACAAGGCCATTTTGCGGTTGCAAATGGCGATTTTCGCCTTTTGGGACCACAAAATTGTGTTGAACATCTGGCCCTATACCATGATGGGCCAAGCGTGTTTTTTTTGTTTTGCGCATGAGGTGTTCAAAGTTTCAAAGATACACCTCAGAATTTCTTAAAGTTACTGCATGAACTTTAGACAGCACAAGTCAGATCAGAAACAGTGATCTTTATTTCTGACTTACGCTATGTTGCAACTTCTTGTGTCTAAATCTATGCATTAACTTGATGAAGCTCCAAGTTCTATGTTTGAACTTTAGACACCTGCCAAGTAAAAAAAAAAAAACCTCCTGCCATGGCCTCTGGGGTTTGATGGCATGAACTGCACACCTTGAAATGACAAACATGTCTTATTTGTGCATTTTCCCCATCCGAAAACTACTGCAGGGAGAAGGATCGTATTTACCAGTTAAGCTATTATCGTCTCTGTTGGCCCTTAAGTGTAATTAGCATGCACAAATTCCAGCGTTTATATTACCTTGCTTATATTACCTCAACAATTCGAGCGTTTATATTACCTCGATTATATTACCTCAACAATTCGATATTGTCACTTCAAAATGTAATACGTCAAAATTGACATTTCTTACGATAATGGAAATACTTATTAATTGAAAATAAGTCAAAGGAATAAAAATAAAAGAATGAAATGTAACATAACAAGCATTGGCAAAACCAAAAGGTTTCTCCTTTGGATTCTATTGAATTAGCCAATGTTATTTGGCAATGCTATGCAGCATGGCTAAAGAGGAAACCACAAAAAAGCTGACACAGCTGCTGCGGCCATGTAATTTTGTAGGTACTCACATGGGTGAGTGCTTTTTTCCTTTTTACATACTGATACAAGTTGGAATGATAAACTTTTTTAAAATTGCGCAAAAGCATTTGATGGGAATAAGCAATAAGGCGAGTGGTGTGGAACCAACATGGAGGGCAAGGCGGGGGAAGCATCATTGAGGACCGAAGCAATAATATTGGTGACAGGATAAGTACATAACATAGGTGAGAGAGCAACGTGAACCATGGGTGAGGAGAAGCACATGGGCGGGGGAGTGCAACGTGCTACCAAGAAGAAGCACATGGGTGAGAACACTACAGAAGGAGAAGCACATAAGAGCAAGCACAACACAGTAGGGGTGGGCAGAGATGCACACTGACAAGAACATGAAGCACAGCCAAGAGGCGAAGAGAAGTACATAAGGGAGACAGCTGATAAACACATACACCTTCATTGAGGGGAGGAACAAACAGTAGAGCAAGGAAAGCACACACAACCAGTCTTTGAAGCATGCCTGACTGCTCTGCAGGTTGCTTTACTGATAGTATGTCACACAATGCAATAGGCACTTTGGGGGTCATTACAACATTGGTGGTAAATGCCACTTACTGCCGTGCAGAAGACTGTCAACACACCGCCGCAGCTGCGGAATTCCGCCACAGCTATTATGACCCACAGCTCGGAATCCACCAAAATTTAGACACCCACACAAGTCCGCCACACCAAAGGTCAGTAATAAACTGGCGATAACAAAACCTCCACCGTCACGCCAACAGGAATATGCCCACACTATCATGACCCACGGATCCACGCAGCAGTCTTTCAACTGCGGTATTCCATTGGCGGTACACACCGCCGCGCTCAAAATACACACATTTACAAAACACTACCACAATTTCAAATACACACACCTGATACACATACACACACCACTCCCACACACCCAATACAATATAAAACACACACCCACATCACCCACAAACCCTTACGACCACAATTGCGACTGAAGGTCAGAGAGAAACACCACCATCTACAAACTAGCATCCACAGGCACTCAACACCATCACTCCCACAACACCCATGCACATAACACCACACACCCCTAAACATCACCCCACACATCACATCACAACACAACCCACCCCACACATCACCCACACCAACCCATGGCACCGCAAAGACACCCCAGGTTCTCTGAGGAGGAGCTCAGGGTCATGGTGGAGGAAATCATCCGGGTAGAGCCACAGCTATTCAGATCACAGGTGCAGCACAACACCATAGCTAGGAAGATGGAGCTATGGCGCAGAATCGTGGACAGGGTCAACGCAATGGGACAGCACCCAAGAACATGGGATGACATCAGGAAGAGGTGGAACGACCTACGGGGGAAGGTGCGTTCCGTGGTCTCAAAACACAACATTGCAGTTCAGAGGACTTGCGGCAGACCCCCACCTCCTCCCCCACAACTAACTTCATGGGAGGAGCAGGTCTTGGCTATACTGCATCCTGAGGGCCTCGCAGGAGTAGCTGGAGGAATGGACTCTGGTAAGTCAAATCTTAACTATTACATCCCCCACCCTACTTGTATGCTATCACATATCCCCACCCTCGCCCTCACCCCCATCACTCCAACTCCTCACATATGTCCCACTATCACAACCCACCCATCACAACACCAAGCCCTGCATGCAACACCAAAGCATGGACACCCATCACCAATGCATGGCCACTGCACATACCCACACACACCCCTAAACAATTATCACACAAGGTCCCACACAAGAATGCAAGCACTGGGGTACAGGGTCACCCACCCATTGCACACCATGGCACACACAGATGCAATAATCATGCCTTTACACCCCTGCAGGACCCCTAACCAACGTCACCAGACAGGAAGATCCAGACATGTCCACTCCACCCACAGAAGAGGCCCACAGTGATGACAGCAGCTATGTCCAACTGGATCTAGATGACCAGCCTGGCCCATCTGGGACCTTGGGACAGTCGGTTCCCCTCACACTGGCACAAGCCACAACAGAGCCTCCCCCCTCTGGAAACACCAGCACAGCACCCACCCAGCTGGCCCATACTTCTGTCCCCAGGACACGTCAAGCAGCAGTGTGTCCATCACTACAGGGAACCCAGGCTAACCCATCACCCCTACAACACCAGGGACCTGGGGGCAGTGGTAGTGTAGTGGGCACATGGTTCAGGGGTCATAGGCCCAGGAACACAGGGGAACTGGGAGGGCTGCTGTGCGACAGGGGGAGGACAGGCCCAGGGAATCCACTCTCCACGAGGCCCTCTCCAACATCATGGGAGCCTACCACCATTCCCAGGAGACGATGGCAACTGTACTGGCCAAGTTTCAGGAGACCTACTGGCTGCAGGAGGAACAGTATTTGGGGTTCAGGGAGGAACTCAAATCCATCAACACCAGCCTGGGCATCATTGTAGGGGTGCTGAAGGAACTCGTCAACACCAGGAGGGACACTGTGGCACAACAAGGGGCCCCTGACACTAGCCTGGACGATGAGCTGCCAACCACCTCCGCCGGTGCCAGTGGAAAGGAGGCACCGCCACAGGACCACGACACCAGCACCCCACCTCCTGCAGATGGAGAGCCACCCCGCAAGCGGTCCCTGAGATCCAGGACAAAGACAGAGAACAATGCCAAGACCCCCGCCAAGAAATGAGACCACCCTAATTGTCATCCTTCTGTCCCACTTTGTCACCCTGTCTATCCTTAAACTGCCCAAGCTCCACTTCCTATGCCTCTTTGGACAATGCACCTGTGAGACAAATAGACTGAACTCTGCCATGGACATTCCTCCACCATCACCCCTGACCACTTTAATACCACCTCCACCATTTTGCACTTAAAAAAAACACCCTTAAATCACAAAACAATCTGGGGTCAGTCTGTGCTTTCAAAATGTGTATTTGCAATAACTGTGTAAAAATGCTATATCCATTGTATTGTCAACACACCTATGTCACACAGCTCTAGTCCATGCGGCAAGAAAGCAGATGTCACACAGTGGGACCCACATCTGTGAAATTGAAAGGGAAAGTGACAACTCAGGGTCCATACACTGGGTGAAAGTGACAGACAGATGAGGGGTGGAACAATTATATCAGATGTAGCAGGCAGTGATGTCTTCTTACCTGTGTCTCACTGGAAGTATTGATGAATCACTGTGTTCCTGTTGTCGATGTCCTCTTCTGCTTCCTCTTCTTCCTGTCCACAGGCTCCACAGCTGCCACAACACCTCCATCTGGACCATCCTCCTGCAGAAAAGGCACCTATCGTCGCAAAGCCAAGTAGTGAAGCATACAGCAGGCCATGATGATCTAGCACACCTTCTTTGGTGAGTAGAATAGGGAACCACCTGTCAAATGGAGGCACCTGAACCTGGCCTTCTCTTTAACCCTCCTTGTTCACCCATGGGCCTCATTGTAGCGTTCCTCTGCCCTTGTCCTGGGATTCCTCACTGGGGTCAGTAGCCATGACAGGTTGGGGTAGCCAGAGTCACCTACAAATGTCGAGGGAAATCTGTTAGACACACACTAACTCTTAGGGACATCCCCAGACCCAGACACCTAGTCACACTGTATAGGATCCATGTCCTCACATAATAGCCACACACGGTGCCTCTGGAGTTGCCCCATCACAGAAGGGATGCTGCTATTCCTCAAAATGTAAGCGTCATGCACTGAGCCAGGAAACTTGGCATTCACATGGGAGATGTACTGGTCGGCCAAACACACCATCTGCACATTCATTGAATGGTAACTCTTCTGGTTTCTGTACACCTGTTCACTCCTGCGGGGGGGTACCAAGGACACATGTGTCCCATCAATGGCACCTATGATGTTGGGGATATGTCCCAGGGCATAGAAGTCACCATTCACTGTTGGCAAATCCTCCACCTGAGGGAAAACGATGAAGCTGCGCATGTGTTTCAGCAGGGCAGACAACACTCTGGACAAAACGTTGGAGAACATAGGCTGGGATATCCCTGATGCTATGGCCACTGTAGTTTGAAAAGACCCACTTGCCAGGAAATCGAGTACTGACAGCACCTGCACTAGAGGGGGGATTCCTGTGGGATGGCGGATAGCTGACATCAGGTCTGGCTCCAACTGGGCATACAGTTCCAAGATTGTGGCACGATCAAGTCTGTAGATGACAATTACATGTCGCTCCTCCATTGTCGACAGGTCCACCAGCGGTATGTACACCAGAGGATGCCGCCACCTCCTCACCTGCCCCAGCGGACGTACTCTATGGGGGAGAACAGCGAGCAGAGAGTCAACAAACACTGAGGTATGTTAACACAACTTTATTCCTCATTTTTTTAAAACCGCTATGTGCCTGTATTAGTGTGTATGCAAGGCCTAGATATGTGTGACGCATTTAAAATTAATGCCATGTGGCCCCCTGAAATGGCATCTGCCTGACCGGTAATGTGGGACAAGGGGATATGAGGTAACTGCGCTGGCGTTGTACACCATCACGGTAGGCGGTCGAAGACCGTGGCGCAATCCTGCATTGGTTAACATTGGACCCTATGGGTCCGAGGAGCCAATGACGATGTACGCCGGCAGTGACGTCACCGCCATTTTCTCTCTGTTCACTCACTTGATACCTGATCTTCGACAAGAGAGGACCTACACTGCAAGTGCTGCTTTGACCTCAGTCTGGAAGAGACAATGGCTCATGTGTCTGGGGAAAGGGCCTCTGCTTTCAGCATGGAGGAGTTGGAGAAACTAGTGGATGGGGTCCTCCCCCAGTACACGCTACTCTGCGGTCCTCCAGACAAACAGGTAAGTACACTGTGAGCATGCCGAATGGGCAATTCCTGTGTAGAGTGGTGTGGATGGAAGATAAGGGGGGGAGACTGAGGCGTGCATGAAACGACGGTGAGTGCATGTGCATCATGGCAAGGATAGGGATGTGGGCCAATGACTGTGACGGTGCGGACGGTTATATCTTCTCCTTTTCCCCTGTACTATTCCTGTAGGTCAGCGCCCACCAGAAAAAGGATATTTGGCGTGCCATCGCCAAGGAAGTCCGGACCCTGGGGATCCACCAAAGACGGAGCTCCCACTGCTGTAAAAGTTGGGAGGACATTCGCCGCTGGAGCAAGAAGACGGCGGAGGCCCAGCTGGGAATGGCCTCCCAACTTGGGAGGGGTGCCCGTCACACCATGACCCCGCTGATGTTCTGGATCCTGGCGGTGGTGTATCCGGAGTTGGATGGGCGCTTGAGGGCATTACAGCAGCCACAAGGGGGTGAGTACACTCTCATTCAGCTGATTCTGCGCGCAGTGGAGGTTTCTGGGTGGGGGAGGTGGTCTGTGAGTTCCCCTAGGCCAGGGCGATTTTAGTAGGCAAGGTCCCGTCGTAAGGCAGGCCATGTGGCACCCCACCCGTGTTCAGAGCCAACTACACCTAGTCAGGCTCCTGTGACTTCCATGTGTGCAGCAATCGGGCATAGGCATTTTACCCCATGTCCCTGTGATTAATTAGGGAACTCAAAGTGCACGGCGTAGTGCACGGGGCTTCTGTGTCTGTAGTGTCTGCCAACGGTAGCGGTATTGCATGCACTCAACATGTCTTAATTCTGTCTCTCCCCCCCCCTTTTTGTGGTCTCACTGTTCTGGTGTGCATTAGCATCATCAGGCGGAGGAGCAGTGGCACCGGACCAGGAGGGAGCTGCATCCCACATGGCCCTGGAGGGCGAGACAACAGAGTCTGAAGCCACCAGTGGGACGGAGGGCGAGGGGAGCTCCACGGCGGGGAATGGAGCTGAGACCATCGACACGGACTCATAATCTGATGGGAACTCCCTTGCGGTGGTGGGCCCCTCTGTGCCCACCGCATCTACAGGTACAGCTGCCACCCCCTCACCAGCACCGCCCTCCCAGCAGCCCCTCAGCGTGTGCCCCGTGGCAGCTCCCCCAGGAGGGTGGGCATCTCCTTCGCCCCAGCCACCTCAGCCCCTGCCCCAGCCAGCCCTGCTGCCCTCAGTGAGGAGGCCATTGACCTCCTCAGGTCCCTCACTGTTGGGCAGTCTACCATTTTGAATGCCATCCAGGGTGTAGAGAGGCAGTTGTAACAGACCAATGCATACCTGGAAGGCATTAATTCTGGTCAGGCAGCCCAACAGCGAGCTTTTCAGACTCTGGCCTCAGCACTGATTGCAGCCATTGTCCCTGTGTCCAGCCTCCCCCTCCAACTTCGTCTACCCAGACCCAAACCCCTGTACCTCAGCCTATCCCAAGCACACCATCAGACCAGCATGCACACACCTCAACTCACAAGGGAAGCTCTGGCAAACATAAGAACCACACATCCCACAGGCACTCACACAAGCATCATACCCATGCACACATACCAACATCCACTACCTCCACTGTGCCCCCTCCTCCATGTCTCCCTCCTCCCTCCCTGTCTTGTCTCCACTCACACCTGCATGCACTACATCTTCAGCCACTACGTCCATCACCAGCACACCCATCACCACACCGGCTCACGTGCAGTCACCACCCCCACTACCATTCACGCATCCCCTGTGTCCTCTCCCAGTGTGTCTGTGAGCCCACCTTCCAAGGTACACAGACGCAGCCACATACTCACTCAACAGCCATCCACCTCACGACAGCCTCCAGCCAATGCACCTTCACCCAAAGTCAGCAAACGTACACCTCCTACAACCACTACCTCTTCCTCCACTTCCAAACCCCCTCCATCTACCCGTCCCAGTGTGTCCCAAAAACTTTTCCTGTCCACCCTTGACCTCTTCCTCTCGCCTCCCCCACCCCTTGAGTCCCCTAGGGCCCGCCTTTCCAGGTCCCAACCCAGTACCTCAGCCACAACATTAGCGGGAACAGTGGTGCCAGCAGTAACCGGCTTCTGGAGTGCGCCAATCAGCAGGGCAGCCAGTGTGCCAAGGAGCCAGACCACGAACAGTCCCCCACCTCAAAAGCATAAAAAGTTGGCCAGTGCCCGGCAGGAGAAAGGCAAAACATCTACCACCAAAGCCTCTCCCAGGAGTACAGTTGGGAGTGGGAAGACAGCTGCGCCACCATCCAAGGTGGGGAAGGGGCACAGAAAGACAGGCAAGTCACCGAAAACCTGCACAGCGGACAAGACCGCCACCAGCACCGCTGCCAAGGACACCGTCGCCACAAGCACCGCAGCCAAGGACACCACCGCCACCAGCACCGCTGCCACGGAAACCGCCGCCACAAGCACCACTTCACAGGACACCGCCTCCACCAGCACCGCTGCCAAGGATACTGCCGCCACAAGCACCGCTGGCAAGGACACCACCGCCACAAGCACCGCTGCCAAGGACACCGGCGCCACCAGCACCGCTGCTAAGGACACCGCTGCCACAAGCACCACTTCACAGGACACCGCCGCCACCAGCACCGCTGCCAAGGACACCGCCCCCACAAGCACTGCTACCAAGGACACCACCGCCACCAGCACCGCAGGCCAATGAGCGCCAAAAGCTCCGATGCTACTGGGGCCGCCATGAGCAGGATGAAGCTCTCTGGGCACCAAACCCCCTCCAGAACCAGTGGAAAAAGGCATCCACTACCTCAGTCCTTGGCAGGATGAAGCACTCTGGGCACCAAGCCCCCTCCAGAACCAGTGGAGTATCACATCCACTACCTCAGTCCTTGGCAGGATGAACCACTCTGGGCACCAAGCCCCCTCCAGAACCAGTGGAGAAAGGCATCCACTACCTCAGTCCTTGGCAGGATGAAGCACTCTGGGCACCAAGCCCCCTCCAGAACCAGTGGAGAAAGGCATCCACTACCTCAGTCCTCGCCAGGATGAAGCACTCTGGGCACCAAGCCCCCTCCACAACCAGTGGAGACTGTTATCCACTTGTGAGACCGTGGCTTTGCACTCCCCAGAATAAAGCAGTGGGCAAACCACCCACTTGGGAGACTTGTGAGACTGTGGCTTTGCACTCCCCAGGATAAAGCAGTGGGCAAACCACCCACTTGAAATACTTGTGAGACTGTGGCTTTGCACTCCCCAGGATAAAGCAGTGGGCAAACCGCCCACTTGAGAGACTTGAGAAACTGTGGCTTTGCACTCCCCAGGATACATCAATGGGCATGGAGCCCCCTCGTGGATCTGGCATCGTGCACTTATCCGGCTGAGGTGACCCCCCTTCTCTTCCCCTGAGGTGCCTGTTTTATTTCGATCTGATACCCCAGCAGTGTTCTCTCCGTTTTGATTGGGTATCTTGTGTGTGCCTCGCCCATGCATTTTGGGCCCAGTGGTCCACGGACTTTAATGGTGGAATACCTTGGACTTGTATTCTTGGTGTATATATTTGTTTATAGTGTATATATATATTTTTGAGTACTGGATTTTAATAGATTACAAACGTTCAAATCATTTCCTTTTGTCTTTGCATTCTTCTGGGGGGGTTGGGGGGTGTAACTGTAAAATATCATTATGTATTAGTGTGGGTGAGGTTGGGGGTGTTGCGTGTTGCATGTGTGTGTCACTCTTTTTTCCCTCCCCCCTCCCCTGTGTCATAGGTGCAGTACTCACTGTGGTCTTCGCCGCCGGGTTTGTACTCCTGGTAGAGGAGCAGGACGACAAAGGCAGGGAGTATCTGGAGTTCCCGTTCCATGGCGTCCTGGTTCCTCATGGGGTGTGTAGAGGTGAGCTTTTTCCCTTCCAATTCCTGTTTTTGTTCGCGGTGAATCCGCCCTGGAAAAGGTGGCGGATTGGACTGTAATACTGTGGGCGGTACATTGTCTTCCGCCTGTCTGTTGGCGGTTACCGCCGTGGTGTTTGTTTGTACCGCCGTGACGGTCGGAGTGTTAAAGTGGCTGTCTATGTTGGCAGTTTCTGCCACGGTCGTGATTCCATTTTTTTTACCGCTGGCCTGTTGGTGGTTTTACCACCGCTTTAACACCGACCGCCACGGTTGGAATGACCACCTATGTTCTCTACTTTTCACTGCATAGCAATTAAAATGTATAAGGCACTCAAATATGATGTTTATGGTAATGCGAATCTGCTCACCGAGTACCTGTCCTAGGGTTCACAGCAACATCCTACCACTGAATTGATTTTTAACGTTCTGATACTGATTGACATAGAATAGGCTGGTAGTTCGATAGATACCTATAGATGACGTGTAAATGTGTCTTAATCTTTGATATAACCTAGCTTTACTTGATACCTAGATGCATAGTTTCAGGTGATAACAGTTACTCAAGAGTAAACAAACGCAAATGTAGGCCACAGTTTTCCATGAAGACAACAAACAAGTAATTAGTTGAAAATTGTTGGTAAACAATGAAGCGCTTCTACAGGAATTGAACCATGTTAAGTGAAAAGGTGGTGGTGGAGATGGTGGTGATGTTGGTGAGGGTAGTGGTGAGGGTGGCAGTGATGGTGTTCTGGTGAGTTGTTATACAGTTCTAAGAGGTGAGTAGGACTGTGTATGTAACAACAAGAAATTCATAATACAGAGCGTTGGGACCTCATTATGAGTTTGGGGGTTCGACCGCAAGACTGCCATGTTGGCAGTCCTGAAAATACCACCACGCTGTTGGTCTGGAAGACCAACGTATTATGAGTTATACAGGCAGGACCGCTGACCGCCAAGCAAAAAAGGCTGACCCCAGCAGCACAGTGGCTTGGATACAGGCAGTCCAACCTCCAGCGGCGTCCTCGCCGTGGCCAACAACAGGGCATATTACAATCACACAGTCACCATGGTTGTACCCTCGTGGTGATCAGCCAATGGCGGTTAACTGCAGCAGTTCGCAGTCAGCTAACTCACAGAGAAGTGCACATTGGATGAATTGAAAAACAACACATCTGACACAAATCAGCCAAGTGGACACACCTGCAAAGCACACTATAGAACACACCCCCTCACAGGCCACAATCCTTTGCATTTCCACTGGGCGACAAAGAACACTGACCACCACTTTTTCATTTTTCCATAGATTAGGCACCCCTTTTTCACCATCCCATAGAACACCCCGCACACGCTTTTGTCCATTAACATCCTATTGCACTTCCTCTTTTAAGTAAGTCACTGTCACCCTCTTTTTTTGTCCACCATGTCATGTGTAAAAAATCCCCAATTCTCTGAAGATGAGTTAAGAGTCGTGGTGGATGAAATCAAAAGAGTAGAACCACAATTGTTTGGACCTCAATTCCAGCATACTCCTCTCAGTAGAATAAAGGCAATGTGGGTGGGACATTATAGTCAACAGAGTGAATGTTGTAGGCACAACCCTGTGCACAAATGAGGACATTAGGAAGAGGTGGAAAAACATCAGGGGCAAATTACGTTCCCTGGTCTCCAGGCACCAGCTGCAGACCAAGAAAACTGGTGGTGGCCCTCCCAGCGCCCCATTACAACCCTTTCCCTGGGAGGAGAAGGTCTTGGTCATCCTGCTAAGGGCTTGACAGGAATACCTGGGGGAGTGGAGTCTGGTAAATCACAACACAAAAATTGTCACTAACCTGCAATGTCATGCATGGTCACAGCTCAGCTTTTGACACTGTCTTGTTCATGTTCTTCACCAACATTCAGTAACCAGAGTTGCAGAGTGTTAACACTGTCCCTGTATTGTTGGACCCAATATCACAGCTACCAAAGCCCATCACATGCCATATGTCCAAATGGTGCCTGGAAATCTCACAATAACATAAACACATTCCAGGATCCATGGTGTGTCCAAAAATGTAAATTTATGGTCAAACCCAAATGCAGACTGCAGACAGATATGTAATACACAACAGTTGTCAAGTGTTGGGAAGTACCGAGAGTGACCTCACTGCAACTTTCAGCAGGCCCTGTTTCTGTAACTCCAACCACCAGCACAGTGTTCACTTGCCCTAATTCATCTGTTTGTTATCTCCCAAATGAAGTTTACTCACCATTTGTATAGTGTATGAAGTAGAGAGAGTGATATGACTGCAAATTCCAGAAGGCTTTGTGTCTGTAACTCCAACCACCAGCCCGGTGTTCACTTGTCTAAAGACATCTGTTTGTCAACTCCCCAATGAAGTTTACTCACCTCAATGGATACAATTTGTATATTGTGTGTGTAGCAGACAGAGTGACCTGACTCCAAAGCCCGATAAACCCTATTTCTCCTACTCCTACCACAAGCCCAGTGTTCACTTGCCCAACTACACCTGTTTATTAACTCTCAATGCTGTTTACTCACCTGGGAGGATACTATTTGTCAAGTGTGTGAAGTAGAGGGAGTGACCTAACCGCAACTCCAAGCAGGCCCTGTTAATGTTACTCCAAACACCACCCCAGTGTTTATTTGCCCAAATACACCTGTTTGTAATCTCTCCAAAGCTCTTCACTCACTTGGGGGTATACCAATTTTCAAATGCTGGGAAGTAGAGGGAGTGACTTGACTTCAACTCCCAGGAGGCCTTGCGTCTATAACTCAAACCACCAGCCCTGTGTTAATTTCTCCAGATCCCCTGTTCCTTAACTCTCAATTGAAGTGTATTCCCCTTGGAGGATATCATTTGTATAGTGTGTGTAGTAGAGGGAGTGATCGGACAGCAACTCCCAGGAGGCATTGTGTCTGTAACTCTAATCACCAGCCCAGTGTTCACTTCTCCAAAGACCTATGTTTGTTAACTCCCAAATGAAGTTTATACACCAGGGAGCGATTGAGCACAGATCATGCTCAAATCAGAGATGTGTCTGTCTACCTAACTCCATCTTGACCTGCTATTACCCAAGATGAAACTATTGAGGAAATGAATGACACCTTACCCAGTGTATACAACAAGTATTCCTAAGGCCTCAATATGCATCACCAGATTGATAGCAGCAGCAGACACATAGACACAGCACTGCCCACATGATGACTCCAGTCACCAATACAACAAAGTCTGCCTGCATCCCACTCAACTAGGCCTCCAAATGGTCAGAGCCATAGCTTGCCTCTCCACTGTGTTGGCTGCAGTGGTGGTAAAATGTCATTTTCAGACCACCCCCCAAAGTGCAACTGATCTGCACATCTCATCAGCTACTTGAGTCAAATTGGGTTGCCATTCTTCACACGTCATGTCACATCACCCAATACCACGGTTACTTGGCACAATTGGATTAACTACAACTTAAATTTGTCAAAGGTCTAAGTGTACGTGTATGTTTTTCATCAACAGGTCAAGCTACGGCTGGGCGCACAGAGGCCATGGAACAGACTACCACTATCCCCTTGGATGAAGCCCTCAATGACAATGATACTCCTGGAAGTCTGGGCATGGATGACTGTTGTGGCCCATCAGGGCAACTTAGTCAGGCGGCAGCAGCGAGTCTCACAGTGGCCACAACATCACTTCCCAGCCCTGTTGCTTCAACATCCCAGGTAACCGTTTGCCCCCCAACCTGTGTCCCTAGCACAGTATCCACCATCTTGTGCCCCCCGTCCTTGATCCTGAGTTGCAGCGCAACACTTCAGGCAATGAGGGTCCAGGAACAAGTTGGAGAGGGCACCCTGTGGCAGGGCCACATGCCCATGGGGGGAGAGTGCATGGGAGGGATGTTGTGGGCCAGTAGGGTGAGACCACTGGGGCTGTTCTTGGCCAAGACACCATCAGCCACGTCTTGGGGGTCTATCAGGATTCCTAAGGCGTGATGGGGCAGGTGTTGACCGGAATCCAGGAAATCAAGCAGCTACAGAGGAACATGCATAGGGACATGTGTGAACAGATGGAAGCCCACAATTCCAACATAGCCTCCCTAACAGGGTACGAAGAGACATATACACAACCCTGAGCAGGGCTCTTCAAAACAGGTCCACCCCTTCCTTTGACTCATCAACAGAAGGCCCATCAACATTGACGCCAGCCACAGGAAGGAAGGCCCTGCCAGAGGAACAGCCAGCCACAGGTACCCCTGCCTCTTTAGCAGCTGATTAACCCTCCCCCACAAGAGGGAATATCCAGCAAAGAATCCAGGAGGTGCAGATTGCAAGACACCCACCACAGCCAGCAATAACCTTCTTCCTTAAGGTCCTCCTTTGTGTGTTACACATTCACTCTGGACTGATCCTGAACCACCTACCATTTCCAATGGGAGGAGTACTGTGGACTTTGGACTTACAGTGGTGTGACATCTACTCCAATGATTTCATTCACCATGACTGACCCCTTCACATTTGAATTTTTGTTGAGTTACGTCACATATATTTTCTGTTAGTCGTAGCTTCACAATAAAATCATCCTTCACTGGCTCATTGTCTGCTGATTTTGATTTCATATTTAGCCATGTAGATATGTCAGACCATGTGAACTATACGATGATGCTCACTGGCATTTGTTCTTGTTCCAGATGGGATATGTTGTATATACACCGTGCCCAGCTCAGGATTACAACCATCCCACACAAACACATACATAAAAGTGTCTGGTCAAAGTAAAAATGTTACAGTGTTCAGCACATAGGCTTTCCACATGTCTGAGCTATTTGAAATCATAAATGAACATATTTACAGGTACAGATCTCTGGACCACGGAAGGAAGGGTTTTGTCAGACACTGTCCTGTAGGATAGGCAAACATTGAAGTGCTTGGTGTCATCAGCTTGAGCCTTCTCACATATCACAGCAGAGTAATTCAACATTACACAATCCAAGATACAGACAGATGGCAGTACAAGAGTCCCTGATCGCAGCGGTAATCATAATCTAATGTTCATGTATCTTTTGGAATGACACAAACATATGTCAGTGTTGTGGCATGTACATACAATGATGAAACACATCTACAGCTATATACAGATTGAACAAAAGAGTGTTTAGCCAATATGAAGGGAAAATGACTTGGTCATAAGCTAGGATTACATATTTTATGACCACATGAAGACACACACATGACACATATGGCCCACCACAGCACACAAAACAAGTCTAATGGGCACTTCTGACCTTCCACCCAAACACTGTGCAAGCTGTCTTGGCACAGGTCGCATACGCCCAAACTCTGACATAAATTACCTGGAACACTCCATGTTCACTACATATGTCAGAACAGTATCATATCTGCCAATGTCACAACCCTGAAATGGTCAGATGAATATGTCATGGTGAAGGTATCTGTACAAAGAACAAAACAAGGAGTATAGGCTTGAAACCATACATATGACACAAGTCATACAGCAACATATGGAAAGCAAAGTACATTTCAATACATCTGACACAAACAAAGCAACATCCTCAAGGTAGGGATGTGTCAAAAGCTATCTTATCAATCAGCCTGGCTGATTATTGAAGAGTATGAGGTCCCTAGCTGTTTCCAAAACATTCAACTCCACACATTGTCACAACTACAGTTCATTGTACAGTCACAGTCATGCCATCACATGACATACTTGCACTCATGGGAAGTAGCTGTGGATGAGATCTTCTCGCAAGTCAGCTCCTTCCTCTTCACCACTGTCATCTTCAGTTGGCATGTCAGAATTCTCACGGTGGCACTGTGGGCTCTCGCTGCTCTGGGATATACAGGATATTCCTCGGCAGTGTAATGTTGTGGGGCATTCAGCACGCCACTGTGATCTAACACACTTTCCTGGGTAAGTAGAGGAGGGCTCCACCAGTTCTGTCCAAACACCGAAATCTGGCCTTCAGGAATCCAAAAGCCCGCTGCACTGGCCTCCGTGTCTTTCCATAGGCCTCATTGAAGCAGATTTCCCCTGGCATAGTTGGATTCCTCAGGGGCGTCAACAAGCAAGGATGGTATGGATATGCTGCGTTTCCTGTTAAGGGACATAAGTGAAACAATGGGTCACTCACTTCATGAATGTAGCACCTGACATTGCTTACACACAATCAGGACAGACATGACTTACCAACCAGCCAGGCCCTCTCTGGTTGCAGTTGTGACATCAGTTGGGGTATGGTGTTACACATTATGAAGTAATCATGGGCTGAGTCAGGAAAACGGGCACATACATTTGAAATGTATTGATCCGCCAAACAGACAACTTGCAGATTGATGGAATGGAAATTCTTTCTGTTGCAATAGACTTGTCCAGTGGCCTCGGTGACACCAAGCCAACATGTGTGCCATCAATGGCCCTCACCACATGTGGGAGGCAGGCAAAACCATTTAAGTCAGCCTTAACATTGGCTAAATCCTAATGTCGGGGGGAACCTGACATAGCTGTTAAAGTATTTCAACATTGCTGATAGGAAATCTCTCAACACTAGACTGAACATAGCTTAGAATAAACTAGAAGATAGTGCCACTATTTGTTGGAAGGACTCTGTGGCCAGAAAGTGCAATAATTACATAACTTGTACAATGGGTGGTATGCAGTATGGATTTCAATTAGCTGGCATCAGATTTGGATCCAACTGACGGCATAAGTCCACTATTGTTGGCCTGTTCAGACGGTATAACTGGACGATGTGGCATTCCTCCATGGTCTGAAGATCTGGCAGTGGATGGTTGACAGGAGGTTGTCGCATCCTTCCTCTCCCAGGGTACCTATGTGTGACGAGACATGATTTGTAACATTAGTCAGTATGTCCACAGCAACATACATGATGCATCCCAACAATATCATGTGACAATTTCTGACTGGATAGACATGTCACCCAGTACACATCACAGCTGGCACATACACAAGGGTCAAATGTGAGTCCCATGGTTGTCAACACGTGTGTCCACAACATGGTTTCGGGCGACACCCAACTATCTGCTACACATTTGCCACTTGAAATGTGACTATTTTCTGACCACCAAATATACAGTCGGCGGTGGTGTACCATGCACTGCTGTCATATGCCATCTATGACCTGCAACACAATATACAGGTGGTTATGTAGTTGGACCTACATAACAAGATAGAATAAGGATGTTTGTGATGGTCTAACACATATATTGTAGGTGTGATGCAGTTTACAAAGCCATATACTGTATTTCAGACCACCAAAGTGGCGGATGCCTGACCCACTCCACTGGACATGAGGAACTGCCTGCAACAGCCGGTGGAAGTCATCTGCACGGTAGGTGTTTCCAACCGCAGCAGACACAGACGTAGGCCAATATTGTTGCCTGTGGGGGATGGACTACTGGCTGTGTCCATCAGCGATGATGACTGCCTACGTGGCGTACAAGACTGACATGTGCAAAATCAGTCACTTGACTCCTGACACTGCTGCCAGCAACACCTCTACTACTTGAGCTGTTGTGTGCTGCCTCTGGGAGCAATCATGCTATGTAGAGCATGTGATAGGGCCCCTGCCTTTTCTCCTGAGGAGCTGGAAAGGTTTGAGAATGAAGATCTTCTTCTATATGGAAAGCTCTGTGGCTCACCAGAAGAACAGGTAAGTACCTCATGTACACAATTGACTCTGTTCAACACCATCCTTTTTCTCCTCACAGGCTACAAAGTGCCTCTGTGTGCCAATTAGAGTTCTTGTGTGCTTGTTGTTGCAGTCTTTGTGGCATCACTGGGACCTATATAGTGCAGCTATTAGTGACCAGTACTATATGTTGTGTTCATTCACATTGTGTTGTATGATGCTTTTTGGGGTCCTAGATCCACATAACTAGGCAAGGAGACTTTACTGCCATCCAGTGACATTTCTTTGTTTATGATGATTGTAAATGTAAGACAACATGTATGTGCATAACAGCATGCGCTGTCTAGCATCTCATCTGAGTCATTTGAGGATCTTGTAAGCAATGTGTATAGTGCCACAGATCTTTCACCCCACATCTGGCCTTGCCAAAATGTTGTCTGGAAGGCATATCATGACTCACTCTGCCCTTCAGGTTGCCACACAAACCACAAGCCACATTGATGATGGCCACATAAAGTACTTCATGGAAACAATGGAAATGTAGTGACCTGAAGGTTCTGTATGCTTAACCTGCAGAGACCAGGGCCTGTCAACTGTATATTCCAGTTTGGGCCATAGTCCAGGCTGTGGGAGAGTCACTGTGGCTATTCAACTGTGGCACTGTGCCCATTCTGTGTACACCATCAGATCCTGTCATGTGGCCAGTATGAGGCCCTAGTTGCAATACTTGTCCTGAATGCTCTGTAAAAGCTTATTGCACAAATGACAGACCAACAGTGCAGAGAGTGTGTAGATTCCTGGGAGGCCATGACATGTGACTCAGTAGCTTGGCTACATAGAGAAATTGTACAATGCAAACCTTTGTATGTTGGATGCCATCTCTGTAGTTAAGGCAGATATGTCTAAATGAGTGTTCTCTGGTACAGGTACATACCAAAGCAACCCCTCTGAAGTGGCCATTCATTTGGTAGGCCACATGTCCACACATGCACAGGGAATACACTTTCTGTACCCATCATGCCAGTCCCTTCACTGTCACTCAGGTGTAAAGGTGATGTCTGTGCTATAGAGGTTGCCATTATGGACTGTATGCAGTGAGTCAATCTCGCAGAGTATACATGTGTTGGTACAGTCAGGACTAAGGAGTTTACCCTTCAGAAGCCACATAGATTTGTAGTGTTTTATTGTGGCTTACATCACAGTACATCACAGTACATGTTGCTAGAGCATGGACTACCTGATGTGAGTATGCTTGCTTAGGTATTGTAGGTCATGAGCAGGGTAGTCGGTTAGTCTGCAGATGGATACAAAAGTGTGCCTGTATTTATTGGCATGTGTGCTTTACACTTGTGGTGTGTGGCCAAATTGACTACTTTTCCTTAGTGTTTTTGACATGGTGTGACACAACCATTTGGGCAAAAACCTATGATTGTAATTGCTTGATTTGTCTCTTGCAAACATTCAGGTAAATGCTCATCAGAAGAAGGAGATATGAAGAGCCAACATCCGGAAGGTGCGGAGCCTGGGGATCCACAGCCAGGGGGGTGTCCACTGTTGCAAGAGGTGGGACGACCTTAGAAGCTGGGTCTGGAAGATCACGGAGGTCCAGCTGGGGCTGTCTTCTCAATGTGGGTGGGGTGCACGTTGGACCATGAACCCCACCTAATGGTCTGCATTCTGGTGGAAGCATACCCGTACCTTGATGGGCATTTGACAGGAACACAGCAGCCACAAGGGGGTGAGTATAGTGAATATTCCTGCCTGTCACATTGCAAAGTCAATGTGTCAGGTTCTGACATCCCCCGACGATTAGGGAAGAGCCATGTGTGACACAGTAGATGAGTAACTGATTGTGTAGATATGTAATGTGGTACATACTGATATGCCTTGCCTATTGGCCCAGGGACCTAGGACACAACTGTGGACAATCCACAAACAATTTGCTCTCCAGCTACAACACATGGCTGGCTACAATGATCAATAATGTAATGTTTGTTGTTGTAGTGGGTGTAAATTCTATGCTACAGACCACTACTCCTCAGTGTTACAGGCCAAAGAAAATGAATTGATGGATCACTGTCCTCAGCCATGTGTTGGGTCAAATGAGTAAACTGGCATCTGCCCCCCAGAAGCCACTTGTCTTCAGGGTGTGATGAGTGATGGTGCTTCACTACTGTAGGTAATGTGAAGATGGGCATCATACACGTGACAGAGCATACATTGTTCTCTGGGTCAGCTACAGATCAATACTTTTCCTTGGTAAGTGTGGCACGTCCATTGACATGATTTATGTGCTATTACTGTTGCCAACATTCCTTTTGATAACATGTTGACAGGTGTGTCCCTTTCTCTTTTGACAAAATGTGTACACTACTGTTTCATGCATAGTTTCCCTGTGTTCATGTTTCTGTATTCCCTCACATATATGTGTATGACAGCCTTTGTTTGGAACAGGGATATTTGCAAAGGGGTGCCATTTCATGTGGTGACACAGACAGGGATGTATTACCATTGGTTGTTGGCTCACCTACCCTCACCGTCATAGCATGTCAATTGGCATGTACAATTGCAGTAGGAATGAGGGATATGATGGGTAGGACTAGAGTTTTTACACACAATGTGCGTTTCATGCCATTGATGTGGCACCGCGTGGAAAAGTACACTGAACATGTGTAATGGGTAAGGTCTGTTACCTGACTGTTGGCATGCATCATGGAGTGACTTACAGTTATGTTGAAATCATGTGTGGTTGGGTACAACCATTCATCCACAGACATCTGGGTTTGCAGGACCAAACTGGAGACAGTGGTGTAGCTTCCCATTGGGCAACATTTGGAGGGCATTATACAAGTACTTGCAAATCTCTGGGCCTCTCCAATATACAAAGTATTAATGGTGTCTCCTGATGCAATCTACGTATGTCAGTGCAAAGGGTGACAGACATTAGTCATGATTTCCCTGGTGCTTGCTGATTCATTGTGTTATGGATTTTAGGGCCATATCTCCCTGACAATTTTCACATTCTGTCAACAGTGTACATTTCCATGCCAAATGAGTAGCATATCTGAGCAACATTAGTACTACCTCCATGACTCCATTAGGACAAATTACACATGGTGAAGTGTGCACTATTGATATGATTCCAGTGTGACATTAGTATTTCCATGTCACCTTCTCTAGGTTACTGTAGTGGTGTCAGCAACATGGCAGGTTTTAGGAGCATCATTCCTTATTGTTGTGTATGTGACAAACAGATGTCTGCATTACCTTGTGTGGGATCTGTGGGAATGAACTTGGCATTGGCCTACTAGTGTATGAAAACAGGAAACTGAGGTATGCTTCATGAGGCAAAGCATTGAAGGTGATGTGGTCTCCTACTTGTTCAGTGGTTACTGTGATTGCACAACTTCAGCCATGCAATTATAGATGTCTGAGATGTCTCTGAACAGTGTAGCGCCATAATTCGGCGCACAAGCCCGGGTTCCCCCACACCTCCCCCACCCTATTAGCATCCTTTCCAAGGGGGGATAGCATTAGCGCCGGCTACCGCCATTCCTTAAAAAAGGCTCCCGGCCGGCGTCTTGGAATGGCGCTAGCCGGTGCTATACTTTTTTACACAAAACTGCACTAACACAGTATTGCGTGAAAAAGTATAAATCTGCCCTCAAGTGTGTTCCTCAGTTGTTCAAGAGGAACGGGCTACTTAAAAGCTGAATAATGTTGTTCAGTAAGAGCTTAGCAATAGTATTGGAATCGGCTCTTGCAAATGGATACGCTTCCATCCACTCTGAAAATGTACAGATATTTGCAAGCAGATATAAGTAAGAAGCATATTTTGACACCTGGATTTTCCTGTAGGCAACTGTTGACAGTTCAGGTGGCATGCTTGCATATTGTATCGTACATATAGGAGGCACTTTGATGTAGTTTGTTGCTGGGGCCTACTTGACGTCATGGTAATGTTTGCTAATCACAATTGTTGTTCAAGTGTGATCAGGAACATCTGATGACCCTTTTCTTCTTTGTATTTGCAGCATCAGCCCAGACAAGCGAGGGAGGCAGGGTACAACCAAGTGGGGAAGCATCTGGAGAAGCATCTGGCCACGGCACCTCGGCATGACACCACCGACACGGAGGGACCAAGTGGCCCGGAGCATGAGGGGAGTGCCATGGAGGAGATAGGGTCAACATTGTCATCATCAGATTTTTCCTCCAGTGGTCACTCCCTAGTGGTGGTGGATCTATCAGGACCTGCTCCTGTACCATCTTTGTTCACCACCCCCAGTTCTGTTGCCACCCTCCCTGTTGCCTGTTGCTTCCCACACAATAGGCCGTGCCCGCTTACCCAAGAGGGTCGGCGTCTCCTTTGCTGTTAACCTAAGTGAGAAGGCTATTGACCTCCTAAGAAATATCTCTGTGGGGGCGGACTGCCATTGTGAATGCCATCCAGGGGTTGGCTAGCCAACTTCAGCAGACCAATGCTTTCATGGAAGGCATTCATAGTGCCATGTCTGGCCTACAGAGATCTTTTCAGGCTCTGGCCTCCTCCCTCACGGCAGCCAGTCACCCCCCAAAATTCTCCCCACCTCCCTCTTCCCAATCTAAATTCCCTATTCGCCTACCTGTCCCAGGCATACAGACACATCTGCATGCACCCACCTCAACACAAACAAGCAGCACACATTGACACAAACACCACAAGATACACAAAACGCAGGTACTCAACATAGACCCACAAACACGACATTAGCCACCCTTTCACCAGACACACCCACCACCCCATTGACTCACACACCACATCGAGCATACACACAGATACCACCACCACAACAGCCAGTGACACATCCACCACACCCACCATCCATCCGGACACCAGAACAACACACACAGACACTTCCACCACATTCACCATATCTGCAGACACCACCACAACACCCGCCACATCTAGCATACCTGCTGACACCACCCCAGCAAACAAATAAACATTCACCATATCCAGCAAACCCGCAGACAGCATCCAAACAGATACACAAATATCCACCACATCCAGAATACCCACAGACACCAATCCAACAGACACACAAATCCACCACTCCTACATCATCCAGCACCTCCACTTCCCAGCCCCCTAGACACGCAAACACCCACACACAGAACAGACACCACCCAAACAGAAGTATACCTCACACATGCACACACTCAAGGCATCTACACCCACATATGACAACCACTCCGTCGACCTCCAAATCCCCAACCCCTTTGGCAGACCTTCCTTATTTCCCCAAGAGAGTTTCCTTTTTGAGCTTGCCCTTTCCCCTGTTCCCTCCACACCCCTTCCTAACCCAAGAGGCCCCCACCCACATCCCACCTACCCCCTCTGCAAGCACCCATTTCCCTCCCCCAAATAAGAAGCCCACCCCTCCAAAGAAAAAGCCTCCCTCTCCCAAACCCAAACCCACACATCCAAATCCGACCCTACCCCACTCAAGGATGATTCCTGAGGTGCCTGTCTGCCCACATGTTGTCCCTTCCTGTGAAGGTTCTCTAGCAGTGATTGGAGTCAAGTGTGGGCACAGAGATGTGCATGGACATCTAATTGGACTGGCCAATGGCCTTTGTTCTGAATAATTTGAAGCTAATAAACCCAAGTTTTTTTTTGGGGGGGGGGGGGTTACACATATGCCCTGCAATTCCTTTTCTACCTTTATGTTGTTCCTAAGTAACTTGTGATGTATGCCTACAGTTGTGTGTGTTTCAGCCCGATTGGTGATCAGTGTGCTGTTATTTGCAATATAGGACTTTGTAGTCAGTGCTGGTGTCACCCAAGACAAAGGTAGATGTTGACTGTATGGATGTGAAAAATGTGTGGTGTTAATCCAAATGGGGTGTCATTGCATCATGTTGTGTTTGGTATAGTAAGTATTTCATCTTGTTTTGTCCAATGTCAGCATGTATGGTGTTAGATGTGTCCCCCTGATATGGACTGTTAATTCGTCTTATGTGTGAAAGCTCGAGTTTTGTTTGTCCACGCATGAAGGGTGCTCAATTGTGCGAGCTAGTTCCTTTGCATTTGATTGTGCGTGTGTCCATTTTGATGTGTGTACTTTGCAGCTACTTCATCTAGATGTATGGCTCATGCTGTAGCTGTTGTATTTCCTTTCTTGACTTGCACTTCCACATTATGCAGCTAGGCAGGTCACTTGGATCTACTAGTGTTTGTCCCTGAGATACATGAAGATCCGGTTCCTGTGCAAATGTTTTAGGGGCAAGGGCAAAGTGTAATATCTCCCAGGGCAGCATCCTTCCATAAGTGCTCCTGATGCCCCATCCCTATTGTACAGGTGTGGTTTGCATAGTGGGCTTTGGATATTTGTCCCTCAAACTATTATGCATCCCGTTGTCCTTCCATTGTGTTGCAATGTGTGTGATGTGTGGGTCCATTGCATGACTATTTCGAAGGAGGGGCGTTTGTGTTCTATGACACATCCATACATGTGTGTGCTCAATCTGACGGCAGTCCATGGCATGTGTGCAATTATTAGAGTGTCAGTTGAATTGGTAGATGTGATGTTGATGTGTTGTTGCTGTTGTGTAAACTTCGCTGTTTCTTTGCCTGAAATGGTCAGACTTGTGTTTTTGAGGTGTGTTGTGGTGCAGTGTCAGTGACCTGCCCAAAGGGGGCATTTTGAGGCTGTAAATGTGTCATTCTTTGTGAATGACTCCGACTGTGGACTCAATGACACTTGTACTTGGTGCCCGTAGCATGAGCCCCATATCATGTGGCTGACGGCGCGATGATGTGTTGTTGAGATTAATGACACAGGTAGGTGTGTGTACTTACCATTGGTTGCGTCCACGGTGGCATGGATTTTGAGCACCTTCGATGTGTGGCAGCAGAGGCAGGACTTGTGTGATGGACTCCAAAGGGGCACAGGGCGTGTAATGCTGCCTGCAGGTGAGTTGCTTCCTTTATGCTCTCCATTAAACAAGAGGACCATATTCATGTGATTTGCATAAGTCCTCATCTACATACATACCCGTCTGGTCATACTACTAAAGAATTGCTTCACGGCATGTGGTATTAGAATGTACAGAGGGGCAATTATAGGAAGTCTTGACTCAGCAAATCCCCAACTAAAGACTAAGGGGGTCATTCTGACCCCGGCGGTCAAGGACCGCCGGGGCCAGGGTCGGCGGGAGCACCGCCAACAGGCTGGTGGTGCTCCGCAGGGCATTCTGACCGCGGCGGTATGGCTGCGGTCAGAACAGGAAAACCGGCGGTCTCCCGCCGGTTTTCCGCTGCCCTGCAGAATCCTCCATGGCGGCGCAGCTTGCTGCGCCGCCATGGGGATTCCGACACCCCATACCGCCATCCTGTTCCTGGCGGTTCGCCCGCCAGGAACAGGATGGCGGTATGGGGTGTCGTGGGGCCCCTGGGGGCCCCTGCAGTGCCCATGCCAATGGCATGGGCACTGCAGGGGCCCCCGTAAGAGGGCCCCACAAAGAATTTCAGTGTCTGCTTAGCAGACACTGAAATTCGCGACGGGTGCAAATGCACCCGTCGCACCTTACCCACTCCGCCGGCTCCATTCGGAGCCGGCTTCCTCGTGGGAAGGGGTTTCCCGCTGGGCTGGCGGGCGGCCTTCTGGCGGTCGCCCGCCAGCCCAGCGGGAAAGCCAGAATGGCCTCCACGGTCTTTCGACCGCGGAGCGGCCATATGGCGGTCCCCGTCAGGCGGGCGGCGACCGCCGCCCGCCGGCCTCGGAATGAGGCCCTAAATACGAAATTAGTCAGGTTCTTGTCCTTATGTGCACACAAACTTTCCAATTTAAGCATATGCACTTTAAAGTATGAGAACTATTTTATGTTGTACAAATCCTAGTCATAAATTGAGAAACAAATTCCTCTCTAACTACAGTAATTAGACTACTATAGGGATTAATTCAGAGCATGTTATACAATGCCCTTTGTAGGAATAATTAGACTACCAAGTATTTTTAGCATGCTTATATACCTGCATTTTTAGTGGGATAAATTCAGTACCTAGTATTAATCTTACCTGTAATGTTGAGACACAAATGTTTATCTAATGTGGTGATAGGATTATTGTAGGTATTTAAACAGGATAGTTATTCTTTGTCCATAGTAGGACTGACCAGCGGTTGCACATCAGTATTATAGAGGGACAAACAAATCTACTAAATTTGCACAAAATCGTTTAGAGTGGTTTGCAGTTGTTTATTTAACCTAGTGATGGGATTATAGCAGGTATTTATGTTAAGACAGTTTACCTTATGTTTAATAAGGATCAACTAGGTTATATGTATAATTAGCATGTTTGCAATTCGTATTTTAGTGTGACAATCTTATTATTTAGGTGTAAAATGAACTCAGAGTGAACTGTTAGATGCTGATGTTCTGCAATCCTGTTAATTTTACCTGCAATCCTACTTCTGAAGTGTTAAATTGTTCCAATATTTTTGTGACCTAATAAAGAAATCCGGTTTTAGTCCTTCAGACTGGGAGGAGTATACATATCCGTATTTTGCACTTTAGTCTGTAGATATTGGCCTGCTTGGTTTTAATAACTGAAATGTTTATTTGATTGTATTGAATGTTATGAGCTCATTGTTATGGTTTTTATTAACTCAACAATAAAGATTGACTGACTGGCTTTTGCATTGGCTACTTATTCAAGCATCGAACATTGACTAGTCTCTTTGATAGCCTGTCCTACCTAATAGTTGCAGAACTGAAAGGTGCAAAATCTGTTTGCTTCAAAACGTTTGTGGCACACCCATCGCTGTTGAAGAGGGTGAATGTTGTGTTTGATGGCCTGTTCCATAGACCCCATCCCATTCTCGAGACAGCCAGGATAAGATGTGTATACATCTTTTGATATTCACATTTGCGTTACAACATTCCAGTGGGGTAACAGAGTTCATATAGAGTTGCACGAGGCTAACAGCAGCAGCTAAGTTAGCAAGCCTCACCCACAGTTGGATCCAGTACCTGGGAGATGAGTGCTCACCTTGGATGACTGTAGTAACAGTGAAGGGTTATAGTTCAGCGCTGTGCGGCTGCCAAAAGACAAACGAGGACAGTGGAGCTTGGAGATCTGACCCACTAGCAGGTGGCAAGGCAGCAACAGATGCAGTTCAAGCAGAGGGCCATGGTTTAGGGCTCAGAGGAGAGTACTCTTGGGGAAGTGTCTGGAGGCGGTGCAACATTCTTGTTTTGAACTCACATCAGTAGTCAATGACATTTTACAGCTGTGTTGGTGATGAGCAGCAACAGGTAAGGACCATGCAGACTTCCTGTGATAGACTTGTATACACATCTAATCCCCTGGATGGGGCATAAGGCAGACTTCAAACAGACAATCAGATAAGACAGCTTGAGTCTGAGAACAGAAGCCCGATCCCACAGTCTGCTGCCACTCTCGCTCGTCAGCTTCCCGACTCACTGCACCTCTTCCACGTGGCTCACAGATGCCACTACAGCTCTAAATGTCTGCCATCTTTGGTGCTCCACTGCTTCTATTCCCTCAGTTGGGCTGCATCCATGAAGGCAGCTGGGCACCTGACAACTCTATCTGTGCCTCCCACTGTTTCCTGGGATCTTCCAATGCACTCTCCAGAGTTCGTAACTCTGCACCATACAGGATAGGTGCCGCTGGGGCCTTCCTCAACCGCGGAAGTTCTGCTAAGTGTGACTGGCTGCATAGCCAATCAAGCCACCACTACCTTTGCTGACAAATAGAAAATGCTCACATAGGCTGAATAGGAGTAAGTTGTTTCTCTGATTTCTTTTTCCTCACGGTTTTGTTTTCCCTCGTACTGCCCTTCTTCATAGCTTCTCAACCATGAGGCATTGTTGGACGTCTCAATGCATGGGGTTACTAATTTGCTCACCCTCTTCAGCGCTGGAGGTCACAGAGATGGCAGCCTGTAAGAGGGTATATTTCTCTCTTGGGTTTGACCACAAAGCTCCTTTCATGGGCGGTATAACACCACTGGCAGGCTCTTAGTCCCCAAGAGTTGTAATAGAAATGTGAAGTTGAAAATCAGACATTAAAGACTGTGCAAAGAACATTGCTAGATTTGTTACTTTAGCACGGTTACATAACAGATTATCTAATCATTAATAGTAGATCAATACATGGCCCTCCAAAAAATATAAGGTGCCATCTTTATAGTCATGCCACTTGAAGCCAGTTTATGAACCAGTGTACTCGAAGACAGTGGCAAATAAGTCTCCTTTGTTACAGTAGCTGGAGATGACAGCAATGGGAAGGTTGAAGCATATGACAATAGTACTGAGTACAACTGTGATAGTCAACACAGTTGCTATGTTTGCACACAACTGTACCCCAGAGACACGGCATATTGCTTTCACACATAAAAACGTCTCAAATAGCATATATTAGTTAAAAATATGAGCAAATTATGAGCAAGTACAAATGATGATATACAGTACTATGGGCCTGATTACAACTTTGGAGGAGGTGTGAATCTGTCCCAAATGTGAAGGATATACCACCAGCCGTATTACGAGTTCCATAGGATATAATGGACTCGTAATACGGCTGGTGGTATATCCGTCACTTTACCGTCACTTTTGGGACGGATTAACACCTCCTCCAAAGTTGTAATCAGGCCCTTTATGTCTAATAGTTGACTGATGGATTGTAGAGGGCCGAATAGCTGCTTGAAAGATGTAGAATGGAGCATCTGAGATGTGAGTAGTAGTGTGGACAGTGGGAGTTGTTGTACTACTGAAGCTGATTTGAGATACCTGTACAGAATAGTGAGACATCCAAACACAAATGATATGAAGCTGTCATGATGTTTGTTTATTTCGCAGTACATAACACAGAGTCCTCACCTTGTTGTCATCCATTAATATAAAGGTATCAGTATTGGGCTGACATTGCAATGACGTACAAGACTGCTAGGGACAGTAGCAAAGAATGCATCAATCAGTGATTGACTGCAGTAATGACATGAGATGGGCAGAGTGGGTGACAGAACGCATAAACATATCCTTGCAAATGAAGCATCACAATTCATGGATAGATTTGTGACCTTTGAAATCTGAGGTAGCAGGTTACTTGTTAGACTTGCTCTTGAGACATTAAGAACTTTTGGCCCAAATATTGTTTTAGTCCTATCGAGGTTCAAATCGTTACACTTATAGAGAGACATGGGTTTAGAATTCACAAGTGACCCAGCTGTAGACTCCACATGCTCTACTATCCTGCTGTCTGTGTCTAGTTCACCATTCGAGGAAATGATTGGAGCAGAAGTATAGGTGATGGGAGGTGGTGGATGGGATGACAACACAGGAACTTCAAGGTAGAATAAGACAAGTGACAAGCATATTTGAAACCCATTGGATGACCCTCTAAGTTTGAATTAAGTAGATTGTCTCAAAATATAAATACAAGTGACTAATGACATTGTTATGACAAGCAACAGGATACAATTTCCTTATCATGAGATAGTAACATTGATAGCATTGTGACATATCCATATAGATTGCAAGGATATATTTGGAGACAGGCTCTTTATTTGTCCCTGCCACAGCCAAACTACTCTTGCCTCTTCATAACAAACCACTACATTTGGGGAATATATGAAAGAAAGGTACATTGCATTGAGAAACAAATTCAACAGTTTTCTCTTCAGGAAGGGGAGGAGGAATAAGAAGCTGTGTGTGAGGGGCATATGTTTCATTATCTGTGACGAGTGAGGTGCCAGGGTGGCAGGTGCTACTAGAGCTATTTGAAAAAAAGTGAGTTGATTTCTTATCTGGCCTTATGCAAGGGTTCCCAGTAGCAGGGACGGCACCCAGCAGGTATGTGCCCATGGTGGTGAGAATGGATGCATCTAAGAGCGAGGCAAAGATGGGATCTAGGCCTGTCTCTGAGAATAAATTTTTCCACCTGTATCATATAGAACGTCTACTTCACCCATCTCCTTTCATCACTGCACTTTTTATTGAGGCCAACCATTGTGCATGCCTCTACACCCAATCCACTGGCAGTCTGTCAACTCCTGCTACATAGTTGCATTTCCCACTCCATTGAGGGTATGGAGGCAGTGCACAGAGTTCCATGTAGTGCTATACAACAAAGGAAACTACAAGGTCTGTCTCCTTCTCATTGAAGCTCCTCTTCTTCTTGAGAGGGACTGGCTGCATCTTAAAAGCTGTAGCTGTTGTGTGGCATCCAGTAAGTGAGGCGTTTCAAGGAGAGGACATCAACGCTTCAGGTGTAGGGTGTACTTTTTTTAATGCAGGGTAAATGAGCTTGAGGGACGTTTAATTTGGGTAAGATGTATGGTATTTCCCGATTCACTTCCATTCTGAGTTGTCTGACCCAGCACAGGATTTGCTGGTTCGCCACTGCTGGTGTGGCACACACCACCAACAGGTGTATGATAGAAATGTGGCTGTGAAGTTACTAGTAATACCTTTACAGTCATAAATTCTGTAATAGGAGGCTCCACTTCCTCCTACTACTAGACGGAGATTTAAATCTAGACTAGGTGATTCCCATCTGACAGAGACCTGTGCCTAGCTGTAAATGGAAATCTATATGTGCTGAGATCAGGGAACATATATTTCCTATTGTGAATAGGCCCCAACGTGTATTATAAAACAAGCAGAACTGAATGACCTTCTCCTGCTGTCAAGGCCTGGACACTGGGAAGGTTTGTTGAGGTCCCTTCTAGATTGCCTGAGGAAAGTACATCTCCTCCCAGGAACCGTGGTATCACCTTGGACAGATTATTTTATGAGAGGTGACAAGTGTACCCTTTAAATGGTCACTGCTTGGAGGAAATCCCACAAATGTGAAACAATCTCCTTTGGCAAACTTAGTAGAATTTGATTGAAGACAAAAATAGCATTGGTGAATACAGCAAGTCAATAAAGCCCTCTGAACATTAAGAGTGAGAAAAGAGCCAAATGGGCGGCACAAGCAGGCCAAGGAATGATCTATGAAGATGATACAACCTGCTGAAGGTGAAAAAACAGTGAAAAAATTAACAGAAAATGGAGGCTGACTGTGGCGAAATATCATAGAACGAAATGAGTTGAAAAGATTCATGCCTTTTCAAGCACTGCCTTTCATATGATAGAACGGAAACTGACATCATAGGAAGAAACTCTGCAAAGTCTTGCCACACCAATAACTTCCAATGTACTGACCAACATCTTGGGAGTGGGAGCATTCCAATACTCTATAGCCGCAGCTACTCACGCTCCTCCCTTCCTGCAACCTGTGAGTAACCCCATTGGGTCACCTCTAGTGTATTAGCTGTGAAGAGGTTCTGTCAGCAGGAAGCTCTGCTTCTGTATGGACTTGCCATTCTGCAATTCTCTAATGTGAAGTGCGTAAAACACTTCTTTATCTCCTGAATCTATTCAATCGTGTGTGAGTTCCTGGCAAACGTGATACATGCCTGACTTGGAACACCTACAGACATCACTTTGTGTCCAACTATTGTACATATTTCTGTGCACCTATTTTACATCTTCATGTGTCCCACTGTGTCAAAACCTTGGGCCCCCCTGCACTTCTTCCTGTAGCCACATAATGTACTTACCACCATTCCCCTGAACTGTACGCCAGCCAGTGTTATCCTAATGCAAAGGCTCACTTGACATACATACATTATCATCTTGGGTACCAATAAAATGGTAAAACTGGATAGTGGTATGTGTAACATTTCAAGCACAGGGTGTAAGGGACAGATCATGCATTTCATAGTTTAGATCTCATGTCATTTTGTGTGGTCATGGAAATTGTTGGGTCTGACTGACCAAAATCATGAGCCTTTTAGTTAAGTATGATTAGCCGACAGGGGCGTACCTCTGGGAGAGGGATGCTACACCCCCTAACAAATGTATCTTGCGATAAATAGTTGGGTACAAGGGATTTTAGAAGGGTATGGTGCAATGTCTGTCAGATTCCACCAGGAATATTACACACACAAACAGAAATGCACACTCTCCTTCACTCTGTTTGTGAATACTTCAAAAATGCTGGTTATTTCATAAAATAATCTGCATTCCTCTCCCTTCAGGCTGCCCATGAGCCCCTCTTCTGCACCATGCTTGTCGTAGAATGTATTTGAAATGTATGTGCCAGCGTGATTGGTGGGAAATCTGAAGCTCACACCACCCCTCATCCCCCCACACCCCAATCTTACTGACCAAGCTACGCCCCCTGTTGGCCGATAGACTTAAATACAGCCCCCTGTGTTACCATTATATTGAAAAGAATGCTCAAGTGACAAAATACGAAGCCTGATAAAGAAGCTGAAAATGGAAAATCCCCAGGGAAAGACGGAATAACCAACCAAGCCATCGAGATGCTCCCAAATGCAGCAGTTGATCGCCTTACTGAAATCTTCAATGCATGTCTCCAGCACCAGCATTACCCTAAAACCTGGAAAGAAGCAAGAGTCATTGTATTCCCTAAGGCTGGGAAGCCACTATGAGATCCGGTAAAGTACTGCCCTATAAGTATGCTATCTGGCCTATCAAAGCTTTTTGAAAAGGTAATATGTGCACACCTGAGTGACTTTGCAACAAGCGAAAAACCTTCTTGCCGAAGAACAGTTTGGGTTCTGGGAAGAACACTCTACAAACTCACCAGCGTCTCAGAGTTGTGGACATTATGAGCCATGGATTCAACATCAATAAATCAATCGGAGTAGTCTTCCTGGACATAGCCAAAGCTTTTGACCGAGTATGGCACAGGGGACTAATCGACAATCTTATTAAGCTGAAGCTTCCAAGCTATCTGGTAAATCTGCTGTCTAGCTACCTGGAAGAACGCACCTTCCACGTGGCAATGCGTGAGGAATGCTCAACTGTATGCCCTTTTCTGGCTGGAGTGCCTCAGGGATAAGTCCTTGGACCGCTCCTCTTTAATATATTTACAAATGATATTCCCAAAGTCTTGAAGAAAACAGACCTTGCTTTCTACTCCGATGATGTTGCAGTCATCTCCCAATCTTTCAGTGACAAGGAAGCGGCAAAGAACCTTGAAGCCTCGCTCAGCAAAATCTCTGGATGGTACAGCGACTGGCAGATGAACATCAACACAAGCAAATCCACAGCTACACTGTTCACCAGAAAGCAGATCAAAAAGCAACCACAGATCCGCCTCAATGAAGAGGAGATAAAGTGGGAAAGCAGCAGCTCATACCTAGGGGTGACACTTGACTCCAAACTTAGCTGGAGAAACCACATCGAAAAGACATGCCAGAAAGTAACAACCAAACTGGCTGCATTGTACCCGCTTCTGAGAACAAAATCAATGCCTATGCGGAGCAAAGTGCGCGCAGTAAACACAATTATTCAGCCCACAATGACATATGCTTCACCAGTGTGGAGCGGTTGCAAGCAGGAGTATCGGAAGCCTCTGCAGATACTACAGAACAAGGCCTTACGGATAGCTTCAGGTGCTCCTTGCTTTGCAAGGACAGCAGACCTCCACAGAGATTTGGGCGTTGAAATGTTGGACGACCATCTCCGCAAACTCAACGTGAAATTCTACCAAGGATTGGATCAAAAAGAAAACCCACTGATCAAGAAGCTTGCTGACATTTCTGCAAACCTTTTTGATCACTATCCACAGCCTATTACAGCACTGACCATGGGAACCAACTTCAACTGTGACAAAGATTCACAGATCAATAAGCAAACAAAACGACGACTTAACAAGCTCAAAATGTATATGGAGTGATGAGGCTACTGCCTGGGTGTCCAAAGCACACCGCTGTCAGAAGAAAACTGACAGCCAGAGAAGAGAAACTGCGTGTTCCCAGAGACCGAAGACAGACCGCGGCAGAGGACCAAGGTACGCTCTGGGGACGTTTCACCCAGGTCAACACATTCAGAGCGTGAGACTTCTCGTTATACAACAAACCTTGATTTGTGACACTTGTCTTTGGAAATTCGGCAACGAAGAGGCCCTTCAAAAGCTCGGCAATGTTTTGACAAATGAATGTTGACCTACAGAATAGGAAGATCTAAAAAAATACCAAGGAACCACTCGTGCTCAATATTTACATACAGTTTTCTATTACTCCAGTGAACTCAAAAGACAATTTTATCATGATTTGCAGAGATCATATCGGTGTACGTCAGTGCTGGAAACCTAGTTTGTGATATAAATTGACTGCGTAAAAGTGCAAAATAAGTCTTATTATTACATTAGACGAGTTGTTCTGAAAGGCTACATTGCGTCGTCCTTTGACCCCCTGAGATCGAGTCCTAACGCAAGAAAGGGTTTTTAGTTTCCATTCCCCTTCTTTATTCGCGTGATAAAGTAGTTAGTCATTTTTGTCTTGCCGTTTTTTTTAATAACAAACAACAGACTTTTTTCACTTCGGTTTCTCCTGAGGCGTCATACAAAATATTGTTGAGATTTGGAGGAGGTGCAACGATAATTTAACCTCCTCCCACTTACTCTATCATAAATATCTCAAACTGCCACATCAAGAATATTTATCGAATTTTGAAATGCTGTCCGAGCTTTCCAGCTGACAGCCAAAGGAATGTTATTTGCTCTGCAATAAAGTAAGACAAAATCTTCTGTTCGGGCCGGTCTGATAAGGAGACGCGCCATTGCCTAGCAGCCGTATAGCTTTACGGAAAACATTGGCGCCCCCTGTTTTGCAAGACTAACCAATAATGATGGCAAATCGTAGTTTCGCCGAGAAGCCTGCTCTGTCAGGCAGCAAACTAAACATTCATATCTCCGTAGTCGCTAAACAAATCCAACCGGATGTAATATTTACCACCAACCAGTAAGAATAACGGGGGTCCAAAATGTATTTTATTATCAGTGATAGGGCCGAGGCGCCTGCGCAACAAAACATTGCTGTCATACACAAGTGGTAACAAACGTCAAACAAAGCCAAGGCCGGACTGTCCGTTTCCGGCATCGGGCGTTTCCCAGGGAGGCCCAAGGGATGGGGTGTGTGTGTGTTTTTAAGATAATTCTTGTGAATAATGTGCCTGCTGTAGAGGGATCAGGTTTTGTCTAATGGCAGTTTTGACTCTTCTAAGGTAGCACAGTGGGTTATTTTGCCTGCTCCAAAGAACATGCACTATACAGACCACAGAATAGTATTTTATGTACATAGCTAGTGGGATACTGCTTTTGTCTTGGAGCTCGTTTTGTTACTGTGCAGTTCATAAATTACAATCATAATCTAGCAAAGTGAGCTGTGAACTGTCATCAAAGTGAAGCTTTGTTTTTCCCAGTCTTTGAAAACCCTATTTTTTTTTTAAAAAAAGGGTAAGTTTGAGTCAAAGTAAATTATTAAAGTCAACCCTTACCACAGTGTTACCTTCTGAAGCCTAACTTTATGCTTCCCAGACCAAGCACTCTTTAAAAATACCTAACACCAGTATGGATGACATATGAGTCCTGCACCTTGTAACCCCCTTTGTCTCATGTAACATTTTCTAAACATTGATTTACACACATATGATTCATTGTCTCAGTATGTGTGTGTGATGGAGAGTGCTCCAACACCCTAATGCTGGTAAGAGAGGTGCTATAAAACAAATGAAATACATGTTAGAGGAGGCTGTGGAGAGATGAGAGGCATTGTTAGGAGGCTTGGTGAGAGAATAATTTAAGCACCCCAAAAAAGATTTCTGTATCCTGGTGCACTAGGGTCATCATTCACTATGCTTTAAAAAATAATACAATTGACTATATAATGAAACAAGCATTTGCAATGCAATGGGTCTCGCATTTGCTCCAGTTCGAGCTATTGGCGTTGTAAATTCCTAACTGGACTTTTACTGCCACATAAATAAAAAATGAAAAGTAAAACATTAGTTGACATAAGCAAGCTGATTCAAAGCGCTATAGCCACCATGAACATGAGCGTGAAGTAACAGACACAAAAGGAAAAAGAAGGTCGCTCACAGTGAAACATATCGGCAATTGTGCAATTATCCATGTAACAGGAGCAGTCTGCAAGGCGGTAACAACAACACTGCGCAGAACAAACATAAAGCATTTACTAATGATAAAGGATTTTTGAAAGGCAACCCCACAAATGAGTTAAGTGATAAGCGTGAGGTCGGCATGGTTAAAAGTGCACAATCCTTACAACTGGTCAAAGTGCTTGCAAGTTCGACCTAAAAAGCAACCGTTATATAACTCACATGCTAGGTGGTACTGGTTTACCTCCCCTATTCAGGTAACTGTCTTTTTAGAAGAGTTGGTAGACATTTTGGAATCTTTGTATCTGAAGGTAGGTTAATTATTGGTTCTAGGAGATATGCATGTAGGTATGGAGATAACAGAAAGGCGCACCAGTTTCTTCAAGAAAAGGAAAATCTGTGTCCTGTGCACAAGCACAATGAGTGTGAAGCTCAGCAACTGGCAGTCACAAGCCTTTGTAGATGGTTCACTCAAGTGAAAACAAAGGCCCAGACTCTGCCTGCAAGCGGTTTTCCTTCTAAAAACAAAATCTGCTGACGCGCCCCATTTCATCAGCATCACCCAAATGGCAGTGCTCATAAAGGATTAACCAGCAATTCCATTCTAAGTCACGCAGAATGTCTAAGGGCATCCCTGTCTAGTTCCCTCCACACTGCAGAGTCTGAAGCTACACCCTCCTCTGGAGCTAGATCACCACCTCCATCTTGTGCTGTAACAAAACCAGGGACAATCCAAAATGGATGCCAATAGCAATACGATACATACACTGACAACCAACATGGAGTCCTGCTAGCAGGCCACGTACACCCGAAATGCACTTGACACTTAAGAAAATAATTACAAATATCAATCTGCACTTAAAGTAAGCAACCTTGTTATGTCACCAGTGAACTGTCAGCACGGTAACTTTAACATACAGCTGGGAGCACGAAGGAGGAATCTGATGAGATCGAACCAGGGTCAAAAGTAATGGAGCAGCAGTCGTTATAACTGCAATAGATGGGCCAGTTGGGTTAAAGATCGTTATCTATATTTCTGCCAAAAGATGGCGCTTAAGTACCTCGAAATAGTAATTAAACAGTGAATTACTATGAACCACTGGAGCGCAGATGAGAAAAAAAAATCAAAAGCAAAACAGTTGATGTAAACAAGCTGATTCAAAGCGCCACGGCCGCCATGAGCTTGAGCGCGAAGGAGACACATAAACAGAAAAATGAAAAGTACAACAGTTTGCATAAGCGATCCGATTCAAAGCGCCACTGCCGCCATGAGTGTGAGAGCGAAGGGGACACAAAAAAGGAAAAAGGAAATGTAAAACAGTTTACATAAGCGAGCCAATTCAAAGAGCCATGGCCGCCATGAGTGTGAGAGCGAATGAGACACACAAATAGAAAAAGAAGTTTGCTCGCAGTCAAACATGTAGGCAAACATGCAATTATCCATGTAATAGGGTTGGTCCCCGCCCTAAGGAGGTACAAACATAAAGCACTTACGAATGATAACAAAGGATTTTTGGAAGGCAAACCCATGAACGAGTGACAGTGATGGGTGTGAGGTGGGCGTGGTGAAAAGCCCATGTGGATACCAACATGTCGGAGAAGTATTGCTTGTGTGCTGCTATGCTCAACATAAAAATGTGTTGTAGAATGTAGCGTTTTTACAATTTTTCCCAAATTTTCTTGTGTGTGTGTGGGGGGGGAACCCAAGGCCCGTTGTAGTGGTTAAGCTCACTCGCTATGCTCCCTATTAAGGCTGGTCTCACAAAATTTGCCAGGCTGCTTTGGGTTCCCAGTCCTGCCCTGAACAAAGCTTTGCATTGTTAACTCAAAGCTGCCATTGTTTTTGGCTGGTAATTCAGAAAGTATTTTTGTTTAATGGGGCACGCTGACAGTCTGATTTGGAAAGAGAAAATCATCTAGTGCCATCTCGCTGTCTGCTTTGATAAGGTGCCTCCTTATTCTTGTAAACGGCAGGTTGCTTGCATTAAAAACAAGCATTGGCAAAGCCAATAGGTCCCACCTACACAACAGCTATTGGCTTTGGCAATATGTTTTGTCATGTTGTACATCAGAGTGGCTACTATTCCGCATGGCTAAAAGTTAGTGGTGTGGAGTGTCAGAGTGGGGTGGGGGAGTTTAGTGTCTTAGAGTGAATTTGTTGGAGTGTCGTAAAGTGGAGTAGGGGGAGAAGAGTGTCGTAGAGTTGAGTGGTTCAGTGGCAGAGAGTGCCTTAGAGTGGAGTGGGGTGGAATAGGTTGGAGTGGATTGAAGTAGTGGGTTGATTGGATTGGAGTAGAGTGGATTGGAATAGGGAAGAGTGTGGTGGATTGAGTGGAGTGGGTTGGATTGGTGGGGGGTGAATTGAATTGAGGTGGATTGAGATGGGGTGAAGTGGATTGAGCTGTGGTGGATTTGAGTGGGGTGTATTAAGTTGGATCCAGGCGTATGGTTTGAATTGGAGTGATAGGGCTGGGGTTGGGTGGATTGGTTTGGGGTGGATTTGATTGGATTGGAGTTGGTGGATTAGATTGGAGAAGGGTGGACTGATTCACTGGGCTACAGTAGGTTGGATTGGATTCATAGAACTTTGGGGTGGATTGGACTAGAGTGGGGTGGATTGGAGAGGGGTGGATTGGCCTGGGGTTGAATTGATGGATTTGATTGGAGTGGGTGAACTGAAGTGGGATGGGGTGGGTGAATTGGAACGGGATAAAGTGGGGTGGATTAGAGTAGAGTGTGGTGGATTGGAGTGACTGGGGTGGGATGGAGCAGAGTGGAGTGGATTGGAGTGGGTCGATTGGAGTGGGGTGGATTGAAATGGGTTGCAGTGGACTGGATTGGGGTGTGGTGGGCTGCAGTAGGATGGACTGAATTGGAGTGGGTGGATTGTATTGAGGTGGGGTGTGTTTGATTGGATTGGGGTGGATTGCATTGAGGTGGGGTGGATTAGAGCGGGGTATGGAAGATTAATTGGATTGGGGTGGGTTGGATTGGGTTGTGGTGGATTGGAATGGATTAGATTGGCCTGCGGTAGATTGGATTGGAGAGGGGTAGATTGGATTAGAGATGGGTGGATTGGAGTGGGGCAGGCTGGATGGATTGGAGTGCGGCGAATTTGGGTAGGCTGGATTGGATTGGGGTAGAGTGGGGTGGATTGGAGTAGAGGGGTGGATTGGGTTGAGTGGACTGAAATGGCGTGGGGTGGGGTGGATTGGAGTGGGGTGGGGTGGGGTGGGGCGGACTGGAGGGGTGGATTGAAGTGGGGCGGGGTGGATTGTATCGAGGTGGGTGAATTAGAGTTGGGTGAATTGCATTGAGGTGAGGTGATTAGATTAGCTTGGCGTGAATTGGATTGGAATGGGTTGTATTGGAGTGGGGTGGACTGGATTGAGGTGGACAAGATTGGGTGTATCGGGTTGGATCAGATTAGGGTGGGTGGATTGGGGTGGAGTGGACTGGATTGAGGTGTACTGGATTGCGTGAGGTGGATTGGATTGAGTGAGGTAAATTAGATTCAGTGGGGTGTATTAGGGTTGGGTGGATTGGATTTAGTGTGGTGGATTGGAGTGGGATGGATTGATAGGGGTGGGGTGGATGGATTGGAGTGGGGTGGACTGAAGAGGACTGTGGTGGATTGGAGTGGGGTGGATTGGATTGGAGTGGGTGGACTGAATTGGGGTGGAGTGGATTGGTGTGGAGTAGATTGATTGGAGAGGGGTGGACTGGATTGGATGGGATACATTAAGGTGGGTTGAAGTGGGGTGGCTTGGACTGGAGAGGGTGGATTAATTGGACTGGATTGGACTGGAGTGGGGTGGATTGAAGTGGATTGGATTGGAATGGGATGGATTGGAGTGGTGTGGGTGAATTGGATTTGAGTGGGGAGGGTTGGGTTGGACTGGAGTAGGGTGGAATGGAATGGAGTGCGGTGGGATGGATTGGAGTGAGATAGATTGGAGTGAGATGGATCAGACTGGAGTGGGATGGATTGGACTTGAGTGGGGAGGGGTGGATTGGACTTGAGTGGGGTGGATTGGACTGGAGTAGTTTGGGTTGGATTGGGATGTAGTAGATTGGACTGGGCTGGATTGGATTGTGTGTGGTGGGCTAGATTGGAGTGGGGTAGATTGTGGTGGATTGAAGTGGGGTGAATTGGGATGAGTGGGGTGGATTGGATTGAAGTGAGGTGGATTGGATTGGAGTGGGGCGAATTGGAGTGGGGCAGATTGTTTTGGATTGGAGTGAATTGTTTTGGGATTGTAGTGGGGAAGGTAGGATTGGGGCAGATTGTTTTGGATTAAAGTGGGGCAGATTGGAATGGAGAGATGGAAATGGAATGGAGTGGGGCAGGTTGTTTGGGACTGAAGTGAGGCAGATTGTTTTGGATTGCAGTGGGGAAGATTGTTTTGGTTTGGAGTGGAGTAGATTGGAGTGGGGCAGATTGTTTTGGATTGGAGTGGGGAAGATTGGAGTGGAGCAGACTGTTTTGGATTGGAGTGGGGTGGATTGGAGTGGGGAGGATTGGAGTGGGACAGATGTTTTTTGATTGGAGTGGGGCAGATTGTTTTGGATTGGGGCAGATTGGTATGGGGTGGATTTGAGTGGGACAGATTGTTTTGGATTGGATTGGAGAGGGGCAGACTGGAGTGGGGCGGCTTGGAGTGGTGCAGATTGTTTTGGATTGGACTATGGCATATTTGAGTGGGACATATTGTTTTGTATTGGAGAGGGGCACATTGGAGTGGAGCAGATTGGAGTGGGGCAGATTGGAGTAGGGCAGATTGTTTTGGATCAGATTAGGGCAGAATGTTTTGGAGTAGTGCAGATTGTTTTGGATTGGAGTGCGGCAGATTAAATTGGGGTGTGTTAGGAGGATTGGAGTGGGGTGAATGGGGTGGAATGGTGTGAATTGTAGTGAGGTAGATTGGAGTGGGGTGGATTGCAGTGTACTGAACGATTATGTTTAAAGCATCATTTCAGAAATTACACACAATAAAGAAACAATGTTGCTTTGCGATATTTAGAACAAGATAATCATCATATATTTAGCACAGCGCCCACAAGCAAAAACAAAAGAAACATGAATGTAAAGTGAGAAAAGACCACTTTGCAAAATAATAGAAAGTTAGCTACACAAAATGTAACTTTGCAATTTTGTTTGTCTTGCTGGGCACGTTTTGCCAGTCACAATCCATCTGTTTGCAGGGCACTAGAAGTTAGAAAGAACAAAATAGTATCCCAATCACTTCAGTAACAGTGGACGGGCACTGAATAAGTTGAATCAATCAGTGCTTGGTCCCTGCTCCAAAGAGATGGACAGAAGTTATGGTTGACCTGCAGTGATGAATTACGAGGCGGTAAAGACGAGTGCATCGCAAGCCAACAAATGGTAAGCGGCAGATGGGATCCACGCCTTTTACTTTATACAACAGAGTCTCGCAAATGAGACACATGCAGTAGCGCATGCACTCGCAGGCTGTACACTAAAAACCAAAAATAAATGTTGCTGGAGGAAAGAGGGGGACGGGGTCGTAGTTATTAGTGGTGCAGTGGTACCATTACCTAGAGGTGGGTGTAACACAGACTGGGCAGCACAAGTTGCAGTTTCAGGGGCTTCACGCTCATCTGCTTTTAAACACAGAGCCTGCTTGGGGCTTAGCTGTTTGTTTACTGTCCGGGGAAGGCAAGTGAGATAGGGTGGAGTAGGGGTTACGTTGCAAATGGAGGAGAGACAATTAATGGACGAAAGGCAGAGGAATAAAATAGACAAGGAGATGAAAATGTGACATAATGGGAGGGGGATAATGGAAGTGAAAAGAAACAAAGAAGAGCACAAGGGTAAAGGGAACGGAAAGGAGCAAGAAATATAGATGTCATGGAGAAAAGGGAGGAAGGAACTATAGATGGGCGAGAGACAGAAAATGGTAAAAGAGCGACAGAGGAAGAGGAAGAGAGAGAGGAGATGAAAGAGGGAGGAGATAAGGAAAGTCAGAATGAAGAACTTGAAGACCTATTAGCGAAGCTCCAGCTATTTTTAGTTTGGCAGGCACAGTGCTTATAAGGAATAGGCGTCTGAGGGGCATTCTGAATCTCAATTCTGTTTGTATTTTTAAACCACCCTAGGCGGGGTAGGGGGGCCTAGGGGTAACGAGTCCCAGTTTCCTTGCTTGCATTATGGTCCAGGTCATGCAGATTACGTCACTGAGTAGTGGCCTTGAAAACATGTCGACTTGGGCATATTGACCCTTTTAACCCTTTGTTGGCTTTGGTGCAATTACAGGAATTAATGCTACTCACAGTAGTGACTCACCAGAAAGTACTATACATCCATACTTGATTTTTTCTTATCCTGTTATAAGTAGTAGGGCATGCCCATGTGTTGTACTCTTGGCATGTGGTGTGCAGGGGCATACTCCGGGGAGCGGTGAGTTCAGGGTGTTACACTCCACTAATAAATATATTTTCTGGTAAATAGTTGAGTACAGGTGCTTTCACTAGAGTAAGATGAGGTGTCTGTCGGATTTCACCATTTTCCCATACACAGACAAAAATGCACACACTCATTCCCTCCTTCGAAACTCTTCAAAAATGCGGGTTACTTTACAAAATATTGTGTTCCTCTAACTCAGTTCTCCTACAAATCTCCGTCTGTCTTCCTTTCCGTTGTTTCTTTAGCCCTCTCACGCGCCCTGTTTGTCGTACAGTGTATTTTAATATTATGAGCCAGCGTGGTTGTTGGAAAATCTGAAGCACACATCTCCTCGTTCTTACTGATCGAGCTACGCCCCTGCTGTGTCCACGTCATGGCTGAAGGTCGTGTCCGGTGTGTAGCACATACAGAGCTTGGCAGCAGGTCATGCTCTGTGAAGATAAAGTCAGTCTGCAATGAGAACGTACCTTACCTACATGCCCACGCCCTGGAGTATGTACAAAGCATAGATCCAGATCTCACCTTGTACTGACACTGCCTAGAGGGTGCAGTACAAAGAGCATGATTATGAAATCCAGGAAATTCAGTAGAAACATTTATTAAGAGAGACTTAAGGTTGTGCTGGAAGAACTTCGATAGCGATTTTACTGTATTCATATCTTTGAGATTAATTGAAAAAGACTTAATTTGAAGTGACTGTAATATTACGAATGAACATCCTGAACCTCTTGAAATTTACCATTTATAGTAGCTTTACAACCTTAAGTCACTGCATCTGCCATGCACTGCTCATGACCACAGATATGAAATGATGCATGACATTATACATATTTCATACTGACATCCCTACTGGCATCACCACTCACATCTCCTGTGGCAGTGCTGTGGCATGGGATCACACCTTTCATCATATGCTGGTAATTTTGGGGATATTAGAACATATTAAACTGTATGCCTTCACTTCTGCATATATGGAGCAAACCTAGGGCATGGATGGCCCTTTTTTGAGCCATATAAGTGAGACCTCATAACATTTTCATGGTACAGTTTTCGTATACGAAGGATTCTTTTGGTAATAGAATATCTACTAAGAGTGTAAGAATGTCGACAACGGAAAAATAGAATCTGACTGCCAAATTTAACAGGAGGTGTACACAACCACATCATAAGAGCTCTATAATCACTAAATGACAATGTAATTAAGTCCATATACATCTAATCATTTCACACATTTATTTACCTAAAGGGAAGTGCTCTTCTACAGTTGAGAGGGAAGAACCACCCATGAAGGACTTGACAATTGTCGAATGATCCTCTACCTGGACTCCTGACTGGTGGCTCATAGAGCTGGGGGTTGCTCCTATCTGAGCCTCATTTGCAAAAACCCTTGAGGGCATATTTACAAGCCCCTTGCGCAACCGTTGCACCACTTTTTGTGATGCAACAGTGGCACAAAACACCACATCATATCTATGAGGCCATGCAAAGCCACATTGCATGGCTTGGTATGGCCTCATAGATATGGAGTAAGGCAAGGCACCGCAAATCGCTGCGTTGCTTCACTCTGCGCTAGGAAGGCGTTCCATGGGTGTTGCATTGTGTGTTCCCACGCAACACCCATAAATGTTGACGCATCCCAGATTTACAAAAACTTGTAAACCTGGGGATGCGCCTAAACCTCACACCTTCCCAGTCTCCTGAAGAGACTTCAGACAATACAAAACTCAATGGCAAGACTCAACCTTGACCTCCCCAGAGAGAATCACATCACCCCGCACCTCAAGAAGCTATACTGGCTCCCAATCCAGAAGAGATGTAAGATCAAAATGCTGACCCATGCATACAAAGCCCTGCATAGTGAAGGACCAGCATACATCAACAAAAGAATGACTTTCCATCAACCGACCAAACACCTTAGAGCTGCCTCAGTCTTTCTCACAGACACTCCCCTTGGAAGCACCAATCCAACACCAGAGGACACTCCTTCTCTAACCTGGCGGGAAAAGCCTGGAACAACCTTCCCCTGTACCTCAGGATTGCTGCACCCCTCCGGGAATTCAGAAAAGACTCAAGACATGGCTGTTCAAATGAACAGAACACAGCGAAGCAGCTAGAAACTCCAGTATCTTGAGACCCTCATGGGTGATTTGCCAAGCTTTATAAATCCTAATTGATTGATTTTATTTTTTCCTTTTTCTATGTGTGCTGCAGAATGCTGTGCACATAGAAAGACGAAAATATCTTGCAGGATTGTTTTTGTGCAGGAAGTAGCCCCTTCCTGCACCAAAACAATCCTGCATGCAACGCAGACACCCTTGCACCCTGGTGCAAGTGTGCCTGCATTGGCACCAAGCAGCCCATTGTGCACCAGCGCAAGGGGAAAGGACAGGAATGCGCCATATGCTATAGATGTGCCGCATTCCTGCCCCTTCACTTTGACTCAGGGCAGCACAGTGAGGTGACGCAGCATTGTCCTGCGCTACATCCTATAATTATGCCCCTTTTTGGTCCATAATTGACTCCAATTTAAGCTTTGTTAAGCAAATCAACCAGGGCACTGCCTCTTATTTTTTTGTCATGAAATCTTTGCAAAAATCCTTCCCTTACTCCCTGATTATTGTTGCTAGCCTTGATTACATCTCGATTGGACCTTGGCAACTGCCTTTATCTGGTTTTGCTTCAATATCTCATTTCTCACCTCTAAATAGGCCAAAACGCTGCAGCCCACCTGATTCGAAATCTCCCTCCCACCCAGGACATAACTGAACTTTTGCCTTCACTTCCCTGGTTGTCTATTAGTAAAAGGTTGATCTTCAAAGCAATGTGCACGGTTAACAAAGTCCTTGTTATTTTGGCCCAACTGTTATCTGCAAATGGATATGGCTTTACATACCTATTCGCTTGCCAAGGCTGCCTCTCATCATCATATTTATCAACCAAGCACTAAATGTTAATGCATAAGAAGAAGGTCCTTCTATTTCTTTGCTGCCAAATACTGGATGTCACATCCTACTAAACTTCGTACGACACCCACTCCTCTATGGTTTAGAAAACAACTTGACACTTGGATGTTCACTGCGGGCCTTTTGGCCTCTAGTCTTCCTTACTCTGACTTATTTCCAGGACCAGGATGCCCTTGTTGGGTGACTGCCTTCTTTATAAATAACACAAATAAACCAGCATTAGCAAAGCCAATAGGTCTTGCCTACAAGAGCTATTGGCTTTGTCAATGTCTTTTAGCCATTTTGGAACAATAACAATAAGCAGAACTCGAGGGTGGGTGGGGTCAACTAACAATATGGAGTAGGATGGAAGAGAGTTTACTGCGGCAAGAAACAACACAGAGCAACACAGGAGGGTGAGTTTGGGAGCCAGCAACAGCATGGAGTGGGTCAGTAGAATGCATGAACCTGGAGCACAGCAGAGTTTGGGTGGCAGCTAGCACTGACAAGAAGCAGGTCAAAGGGCAAGCAACAACACAGAGTAAAATAGAGGGTGGGTGGCGGGGACAAGTAACAAAACGGAGCAGAACTGGGTGGCAAGCGACAACTCAGAGAGCAACAAAGGATGGGTAAGCACAAGCAACAGGGAAGAGAAGGGAATCAGGGAGAGTAAGTGAAAGCAACCACATGAAGCAGAATGGGACAAGCAACATCAAGGAGTGGGACAGAGCAAGTAACAACACAAAGCAGAATGGAGGTTGGGGAACAAGCAACAACATGGTGGATAAAGGCATGCAACAACACAGAGCAGGACACGAGAGTGGGTGGGGATAAGCAATAACATGGAGTATGATGGGACGGTGGGTAGGGCAAGAAACAACACAGAGTGGGACAGGTGGGCAAGAAACAACATAGAGCACAACAGAAAGTGAGTGAGGTGCAGGGAACAACAAAGAGCACAAGGGTGGGTGAATAGGGTTAGCCACAACAGGGAACACAACAGATGATGGAACCCAACAGATCTTGAGTTTGGCGGCAAGCAAGAACACAAAGCACAATGGATCAAGCTACAACACAGAGCACAATGGAGGGTGGGTGTTGGATCAGGCAACGACATGGAGGGAGCGTGGGATGGAGCAAGCATCAACACACACAGTAGGTGGAGGCAAGCAACAACACTGAGGGTATAAACAACAACATGGAGGGTGGGGGAGCAAGGAACGACACAGAAAGCGAGTAGGTGCAAGCAATAGCGCAACAGTGGTAGAGGGAACCAACATCACGGAGCAGGACAAAAGCATATGGATAAGAGAGAGTGACACCGAACAGGGGTGGGAGAAGAACATGAGGGAGTCAGCCTGCAAGCACATGCACTCTTATAGGATGCATCAATAAAAAGAAAAATATAGCTTGGGCCATGCTCCAAGGAAGGGCCAAACACACAAAGGGGAAGTGATGTGGGCTGAATCAAAAGAAGCAAGAAATGAGAGTGACTATGGAGCCAACCAACGGAAAGGAATGGGCAGGCTCCAAATCCACTGTAATTGTAATTGTATTTATATAGCACTTACTACCCCTGAAAAGGCTAACAAATTGTCTCAAATGAAACAATAGCAGGTGAAACCTACTAAATAAATATATGACATAGTCAAATTTAGTAGAGCCATTTGACGTGTTAGACTTGGCATCCTTAGCTTTATTAAAGTGCTGATTCCCTTTGAGAGCAGATAGAAATGTGGAGTTTGGGGTCTCCGAACTCACAATTTAAAAACACATCTTTTAGTGAAGTTGGTTTTAGATTGTTAGTTTGAAAATGCCACTTTTAGAAAGTAGGCATTTTCTTGCTTAAACCATTCTGTGACTCTGCCTGTTTGTGGATTCCCTGTCTGGGTCAGTTTGACAGGCTGTTTGTGAATCCTCTCTAGACAGCGAGATAAAGGGAGCTGGGGTGTAGCCTGCCTATCCAGATGAGCCACCTGTGCTGGAGTGGAGGGAGGAATGGCCACTTACACCTGAATTGGCTGTGCCGGCCCTCTCACAATGCAGTCTCCAACCCCCTGGTGTGTGTCTGGGGCCTGGCCTGAGCAAGGCAGGATCTTGCAAACAAGAGAGACTTCCCTTTCAAGTTTACCAACTTCAAAGGCAGAAAGGGGTATAAGTATTGGACCCAAAACCCCTGAAAATTAGATCACTGCTGGATTCAAGAGGAACCTCTGTCAAGGAGAAGAGCTGAGGAGAAGTGCTGCCCCTGCCTGTGATTGTGCTTTGTTGGGCTATGCTGCAGTTGCTGCTTCTGCCAGTGAAAGGGGACAAATACTGACTTTGTGGTATATTCCTGCTTGTGAAGAATCTCCAAGGGCTTGAACTGAGCTTGCCTCCTGTTTTGAAGTCTCAGTGCCACCAAAGACTTCCTCTGCCAGCACCTGAACTCTCTGCTGAGACTCCTGCTCTGCCAAGTGGTGCCCTATCCAGCCCCTGGGGCCTTAAAAGGTGAAGTTGTCCGACCAAGAGCTGAAAATCCACGCACAGAATGCCGTGTCATCTGTAACGCAGCTGATAAACGACGTGCCACCGGCTTTGTGGCTGAAATTGACGCGCCACCTGCATTGTGGCTGGGAGATTGACGCATCACGGCTGGAGAAATGACACGCAACACCCACTTGAGGCTGCTGATATCAAAGCAAACCCCATGCAGCACGGTTTTCTAACACTGTGCAATTGGATTTTCCATTCATCGTCCCTGGGCGTCAGAGTCATCCCCACTCCGCGCGTATCCGAGGTGCCCCATCTGGAAATCGACTCATCGCTCTCTTGCGATGGAGAAAAACGACGCATCGCTGACCCGACTGGAGAAGAAACGACGCACGGCCTCCCTTGCGAGGAAGGATTCAATGCATCGTTAACTTTTCCGACGCACGCTCGCCTGTGCAGCTTAATTTTTTACGCAAACCAGGTACTTTGTGCAAAATCATCATTTCCATTGTTTCCAAAGGAGTAAGACTCTTCTATTCTTTTGAAAATTCATATTTTAACTTTAACTTATGTATTTTAGATTTTTGTTGTTTTGTCTAGTTTGATTTAGATACATATTGCCTACTTTTCTAAACTGGTGTGGTGTCCATTTTGTAGTGTTTTCACTGTATTACTGTGTGTGTTGGTACAAATACTTTACACATTGCTTCTGAGTTAAGCCTGCCTGCTCGTGCCAAGCTACCAAGGGAGTGAGTGGGGGTTAACCAGGTGTGGTTCTCCTTTGCCCTGATTAGAGTGAGGATCCTTGCTTGGACGGGGGTAACCTGACTGCCAACCAAAGACCCCATTTCTAACAACATGAAAGTAGAAAAATTAAAGAATTGCCTTTGCCAAATAATGATTGTGACAGGTGATAGGGTAACGGCCAGAAGGTATCACTCAATTGAGAAAAAAGATCCTAATGTACAGCAGAAATATTAAACAATGACCTATGAACTATGTTTCAAAGTAACAACATCCAACACTAGCAGATGTGTGGCATTTGTGATGGACAACAAATACTCAGTGGAAGCATTTGATTGAAGGTTACAAGAATGCATTTTTGGTCACCCTAGGGAGTCTGTACCCAGTGTGTTGTCATTACCTACTCATTTCTTTTCTGTTTCATTACTTTCTATATTGAGTAAAAGGAGTCCCCTCAGGTTACGGCACTCCTTAAACAAACCTCTTTCTATTTCTACTTCCTCCAAAGAGGAGGCCCTTGTCACAATAAACAGCTTTATTCACGGCATTTGCCTACTTTTGACTATTTTTGTATGAATAGCTTGTCTTTTGCACTTATGGTCAGTGCTTAATTTGAGCTGGTGGTTTCCAGAGCTTGGCACTGACACTTAATTTTCAACACCAACACTCATGACAGGCTGCCACATGGTGGCAATATTTGTCTAATTTAGAGACAAACACAACAGTTACATTATTAATTAATTAATTCAGCCTACATTAAAAATGACTGATACATGCAGCACAAGCCATTCTAATAGCTTTGTGGAGCTTGGAATAGTCTGAATCATCACCCTTGTAGTGTGTGATGGTTACTATATGTGTTGGTACTGTCATTGGCAGTGTTGGCAGGGGCAATGGGTGGTGCAAGCTACAGTGGCCTCATGACTAGGGCTGTAGCTCTTATTCATTTTTTATTTTGTTACAAATTAAGCACTGCTTGAATCCATGTCTACAGAACACTACCATCACTTCTGCCTTAGACCCAGGTGACCTTTGCATCACCTGACTCATGTGTGTCAAGAGCTGTGCCCTGCTGTCATGATTACGCCTAGTTTTGCCAGCCTGCACCTTCATGCTGCTGGCCAGATGCTGGCCAGAATAGTACAATGCATCAAAGTGTGCGCCAGCCACCTCAGGCAGTGCAGAGCACCATAACTGATTTACCACACCAGTCCAGTGAAGTGACACATTGCGGACACAGCAAGTGTCTTCCACCTCACCTTATCTCATTCATGCCTGTAGGCTCCACCAGGAAGAGCAAAGCACATTACTTCTACTTTGCCTCTAACTATCACAGGAGGTGCAATCATATGTCCACAATATCTGCAGTGGAGGACCAACGCCACAACATGCCATGGTCGTTAGCAAACCTAACTGCAACTGCAGGCTCACAACAGACTCCACAAACAACTCCTACCATGGTGGTGTGGCCTGAAAACTACTTTTAATGCAACAACCCTTTCCCACTTTTTTCCTCAATGAATCTGTCAGCAATTAACCCATTTTTCACTGTCTGGCTGGGCAGGCTTAATAATTGTTTAGAAGCATCTGACATCTCTACACCCATGAAGAAATCTAATATGCTAGTGTACCCCAAGGGAATTGAAGTATACGGCCTGCTGCCAGATCCTCTTAGAGCCCCACGTGAAACTAAGCAAGGTGGCCTGATAAAAGTGCTGTCTGAATACTTCTAAACTGAAGGAAAGGATAATTTTGAGCACTCAAATTCACAAACCCAAGACTGACACCATCCAACTAGTAGGCAAATTTCACGCACACCTGTACTAGGTTGCCTCATCATGTACCTTGTGTGATCAAGAAATGAACCGATAATTTAAGGGTGCCACCCACCACAACACCGGAAGTACATCGTTAACTATTTGAAATGTGCAGTTGCCTAGCCCTCAGCAAGACATGCCACACTTCTGGCATGAGAAACCACTGTGCCTCACTGCAATAGTCAGATCCTCTAGAGATTACCACAATGGTCGACCCACTTGATACTGACTCAGCTTTGTAACACAAGATGACATGATGTACACAGGAAACACATATACAATTCCAGGGGAGGACCTGACACCAACCAGCATATCCCACCACCATCATTGTGTTACAAGGTAACTGTTAGAACTGGGGTCTCTAGTTGGCAGTCAGTTTACACCCCGTCCAAGTAGGGACCCTCGCTTTAGTCAGGGTAAGGAAGATACATAGATCAGATAACGACTGCTCACCCCCTTGGTAGCTTGGCACAAGCAGTCAGGCTTATCTCAGAGGCAATGTGTAAAACATTTGTACAAACATACACAGTAACACATTTAAAACACCACAGAAGGACTCCACACCATTCAGAAAAATAGGCAATATTTATAAAAAATAAAATAAGACCAAAACAACAAAAATCCAACATACACAAGCAAAGATATGAATTTTTAAAGTAAAAAGAGTCTTAAAAAATAGAAATGAAAGGATGTGTTGCACAAAGTACCTGGTATGCATAAAAAATAAAGACACACAGGCGAGCATGAGTTGGAAAAGCAAGCAATGCATTGCTTCCTTACTCGCAAGTGAGGCCGTGCCTCGATTCTTTCTCCACCAGGTAAGTGATGCGTTCCTTTCCAGACAAGCAGCCTCAGGTCCGTGTGGTGATGTTGAAGATTTTGATGCCCAGGGACGATGCCTGCAAAATCCCGACACACGTCTGCGAAGAATTCACACTGAGCTTGGTGATGCATTGATTTCACCAGCGCTGCATCAAATTTTCAGTCACGGTACAGGTGCTGCGTCAATTTTTTTGCCGCTCGGCTCAGGTGCATGGATTTTTACTTTGGGTTCACCTGCTTCTCCTTTCAAGGGCCCAGGGACTGGATTTGGCAGCACTTGGCAAGGTAGGGGTCTCATCAAGAGAGCCAAGATGCTGGAAAATGAAATCTTTGACGGCCCTGAGACTTCATAACAGAGGGCAAGCTCAGTCCAAGCCCTTAGAGAACCTTCACAAGCAGGATTTCAGAAAGCAAAGACCAGTCCTTTCCCTCTTAAGGTAAAAGCAGCAGCAACAGGCCAGCACAGCAAAGCAACAGGCAGAGTGGCAGGTCCTCCTCAAGCATCAAGCTCTTCTCCTTGGCAGAGGTTCCTCTTGCTCCACAAGTAATTTAGAGTTGTGGGGTCAGTAGTCCAATACTTATACTCACTTCTGCCTTTGAAGTAGGCAAACTTCAAAGGAAAGTCTTTGTAGTGCACAAGACCCTGCCTCTCCCTTGCCCTGCCCCAGCCACCCTCTAGGGGGTTGGAGACTATGGCCCTCATTACAACCCTGGTGGTAAATGCCGCCTACCTCCGTGCTGACGTCCGCCAACATACCGTGACCCCGGCAGTATACCGCTATGGGTATTATGACCCACACAGAGAAACCCACCACTATAAAGACACCCACACAAGTCCGCCACACCAAAGGTCAGTGATAACTTGCGATAGCAAAACCCACACCATTACGCCAACAGGAATATGCCCACAGTATCACGACCCACGAATCACCACAGCGGTCTTTCGACTGCGGTAAACCATTGGCAGTACACACCGCCGCCCTCAAAATACACATACACTTCCAAAACACCACCACATTGGACAATTCAAACTACACACACCTGACACACATACACACACCACACCCACACCACTGAAAAAAAAACACACCCACATTACCCACAACTCTTTACGAGAAAAAAAAGGTTGCCAACAGAGAGAGACACAAGCCAGGAGCACCCACTCAATCTGAGACACAGAATACCATCACCCATACACCATACACGCACCTCACAGCACACACCCCAACACAGCACCCCACACATCCTCACACATATCAATCACACCACATCCATGGCACCCCAAAGACACCCCAGGTTTTCAGAGGAGGAGCTAAGGGACATGGAGGAGGAAATCATCGGGGTAGAGCCACTATTCGAATCACAGGTGCAGCAGACGTCCATTGCTAGGAAGATGGAGCTATGGCGGAGAATCGTGGACAGGGTCAACGCCGTGGGACAGCACCCCAGAACAAAGGGTGACATCAGGAAGAGGTGGAATGACCTACGGGGGAAGGTGCGTTGCATGGTTGCAAGACACCAGGTAGCAGTACAGAGGACCCCACCTCCTCCCCCACAACTAACAACATGGGAGGAGCAAGTCTTGGTGATCATGCTTCCTGAGGGCCTCGCAGGAGTAGCAGGAGGGCTGGACTCTGGTGAGTCTAATCTTTACTACTATATCCCCCACCCTACCTGCATGCCATCACAAACTCCTACCCCTACCCTCACCCCGATCACTCCACCACCTCACATATACCCCACTATCACAACCCACCCACACCAATACAAAGCCCTGATGCCACACCAATCCATGGACCCCCATCACAGACCTGCATAGACACCCATCACCACAGCATGCCCATTAGAGAGAATCACCTAGCCCACAAAATGGGTCAGATACTGGCCAAGTTGCTGGAGACCCAGCGGCTTCAGGAGGGACAGTACCTAGGGATCAGGGAGGACCTCAAACACATCTACACCATCCTGGTCACCATTGCAGGGGTGCTGGGTGACATGGCCAACACCATGAGTGAAGCAGTGGCACACCAATATGCCCCTGACACTAGCCACACCGAAGAACAGCCCTCCACCTCTGCCGGCGCTAGTGGACAGGAGGTCCCGCCACAGGACCACCAGCACCCCACCCCCTGTAGAAGGAGAACCACCCTGCAAATGGTCCCTGCCGTCCAGGCAGAAGCCAGAGAACATTGCCAAGCCCCCTGCCAGGAAATAAGACTCTCCAGATTGTCACCCTTCTGTCCCACTCTATCACTCTGTCCACCTTGAACTGCCAAGCTCCCCTTCCTATGCCCCATTGGACAATGCACCTGTGATACAAAGAGACTGGACTCCAAATGGACATTCCTCCACCATCACCCCAGCCCACTGCACATCCTCCTCTACTAATTAGCACTTAAATAAACACCCTTGGAACAAATACAAATCTGGAGTCTGTCAAATGATTGCAATATTTCTTAGTACAACATTCGGAAACCATTGCAAGTCATATGCACAGTTATATATACATTGGTATGGCCTTTAGTGGGCAGCAGTAAACATACCATGAGCCAAAGTGGGCCACAGAGATCTGAAAATAGAGATGCCAAAGAGTGCAAAAAGTGGCCATAGATATAGGGAAATCAGGCTGCCATGTACAATGTCCAACAGAAAACTGAAAAGTAAAGCGAAGTTACAGTGTCTTACCTGTGTGTCACTGGAAGTACTGCTGTATGATATTACTTCTGTTGTCCACATCTTCTTCCTCTGCCTCCTCTTCCTCACTGTCCACAGGCTCCACCGCTGCCTCAAGACCATCTCCAGGTTCATCCTCCTGCAGAAAAGGCATCTGGCGTCTCAAGGCCAGGTTGTGCAACATGCAACGATGATCTAGCACACCTTTGTGGGTGAGTAGTACAGGGATCCACCTGTCAGATGAAGGCACCGGAACCTGGCCTTCAGGAGGCCGAAGGTCCGCTCAATTATCCTCCTTGTTCACCCATGTGCATTATTGTAACATTCCCCTGCCCTTGTCCTGGCATTCCTCACTGGGGTCAGTAGCCATGAGAGGTTGGGGTATCCAGAGTCACCCGAAAACCTCAAGGGACAACTGTTAGACACACACTAACCCTTAGGGACAACTTATACCCAGACACCAACATATACTGGGTGGGGACCTTGGACTCACCTATTAGCCACACCCAGTGCCTCTGGAGTTGAGCCATCACATATGGGATGCTGCTATTCCTCAAGATAAAGGCATCATGCACAGAGCCAGGATACTTGGCATTCACATGGGAGATGTATTGGTCCGCCAAACACACCATCTGCACATTCATAGAGTGATAGCTTTTTCTATTCCTGAACACTTGTTCATTTCTCCGGGGGAGGGGGGGCAAATGCTACATGTGTACCATCAATGGCACCAATGATGTTGGGGATATGTCACAGGGAATAGAAGTCAGCTTTCACTGTGGCCAAATCCTCCACCTGTGGGAATGCGATGTAGCTGTGCACGTGTTTCAGCAGGGCTGACAACACTCTGGTCAACACGTTTGAGAACATTGGCTGAGACATCCCTGATGCCATGGTCACTGTTGTTTGGAAGGAACCAATTGCCAGGAAATGGAGCACTGACAGGACCTGCACTAAAGGGGGGATAACTGGGTGCTGGCGGATAGCTGACATCAAGTCTGGCTCCAATTGGGCACACAGTTCTTGGATTGTGGCCCGATCAAGTCTGTAGGTTAGGATAATGTGTCTGTCCTCCATTGTCGCAAGGTCCACCAGGGGTCTGTACGCTGGAGGATGTCTCCATCTCATATTCATCCTCAGTGGTCGAAGCCTATAGAGGAAAACCGTGAGCAGAGGGTCATAATCACACATCTATTGCAATAATGAGGCATTTCTACATTTACAGAACCAGTATGTGAATCCGAGAGTCAGTTGCTGTGCCATTGTCTGCTGTGATGCAGTTAAGTGCCATGGCCTGTGCCCCCCTGAAATAGCGTCTGCCTGACCTGTGAGGAGGGACAAGTGGAAATGAGGTAATTCTGCTGGTGCTGTGTTCCGTTGCGGTAGGCGGTCGATGACCGCCGCGCAACTTCGCATTGGTTATCATTGGGCCCTATGGGTTTCAGGAGCCAATGGCAATGTACGCTGGCACTGACGGTACACACCGCTGTGGACGTGACCGCCATTTTCTATCGATTCACTCACTTGCTACCTGACCTTCAACAGGAGAGGACCTACACTGCAAGTGCTGCTGTGATATGTGTCTGGAAGCGACAATGGCTCCTGTGTCTGGGGAAAGGTCCCCTGCCTTCACTACGGAGGAGTTGGAGAGACTGGTGGATGGGGTCCTACCCCAGTACACTTTACTCTACGGCCCTCCAGACAAATAGGTAAGTACACTGTGAGCATGATGCATGGGCAAGGAATGGATGGAGTGCTATGTGTGTAAGCCACATGTAGGGCGCTGCTGAGGTGTCCTGGCCAGAGTGCTGCATGTATTGTGGTCAATGTATGTGCATCATGGGAGGGGAGGGATATGGTGGGCCATGAGTGTGAGGGTCCGGACAGTTAACTAATTCCCTTTTCTGCTGTCCTTTTCCTGCAGGTCAGCACCTACCAGAAAAAGGGTATTTGGCGTGCCATTGCAAGGAGGTGCAGACCCTGTGGGTCTTTGACAGGCAGAGCACCCACTGCAGTAAACGGTGGGAGTACCTGCACCGCTGGGCAAGGAAGACGGCAGAGGCCTAGCTGGGGCTGGCCTCCCAACGAGGAAGGGGTGCCCGTCGTACCCTGACCCCCCTGATGTTCCGCACCCTGGCGGTGGCCTATCCGGAGTTGGATGGGCACTTGAGGGCATCACAGCAGCCACAAGAGGGGGAGTACAAATTCAGATTCATAACTTTGGGCATGTTAAGGTTTAACATGGGTGGGGATGTGGACTGTGGGTGCCCCTAGGCCAGGGCGAACATGGCAGGGAAGGTCCCTTGTTGGGCAGGCTCTGAAGCACTCCAACCACAATAGTGTTAGTGGGCATCTACTACTGGTCAGGGACCTGTTGGTTTCAGGTGTGCAGCAGATGGCGTTATGCATTGTACCCCATGGGCTGGTGACTAGCATTGTAACTGGTAGTGCAAGGAAGAATGCATAGGGCTGTTCCCTATGAGTTGTGTACGCCCCACTGTAGTGTTGTTGCTGGCATTGACTAAGTTTATCCTCTGCCCCCTTTTTGTTTTGTCACCCTGTCCTTATGTGCATTAGCATCATCTGGGGGAGGAGCAGAGGCACCGGCGACGGAGGGAGCTGCATCCCACATGGGCCAGGAGGCCAAATCCACCAAAGGTGAGGGCACTAGTGTGATGGAGGGCAAGGGGAGCACCACACGGGGACAGGAGGGGACACCACAGACAGCGACTCCTCCTCCGATGGAAGCTCCCTGGGAGTGGCGGACACCTCTGTGCCCACCCCAACAACAGGTACAGCCGCCACCCCCCCACCAGCACCGCCCTCTAAGCATCCCCTCAGCGTGTTTCCCGTGCCCTCTCACCCAGGAGGGTGGGCATCTCCTTTGCCCCAGGCACCTCAGGCCCTGCCCCAGTCAGCCCTGCTGCCCTCAGTGAGGAGGCTATTGACCTCCTGAGATCCCTCACTGTTGGGGAGTCAACCATTCTGAATGCCATCCAAGGTGTTGAGAGGCATTTGCAACAAACAAATGCATACCTGGAGGGCATTCACTCTGGCGTGGCAGCCCAACAGAGAGCATTTCAGGCTCTGGCCTCTGCACTGATGGCAGCCATTGTCACTGTCTCTAGCCTCCCCCTCCAACTTCCTCTACCCAGTCCAAATCCCCTCAACCCCAGCCTATCCCAAGCACACCTTCAGACCAGCATTCACCCAAATCAATACACAGAATTGGATCAGGCAAACACAAGCACCACACTTCATCTCACGGGCACTCACACAAGCACCATCCCCATGCAGACACACCAACATCCACTGCCTCCACTGTGTCCCCCTCCTCCTCCTCGTCCACCTCCCTCCCAGTAGCGTCTCCACTCACACCTGCATGCACTACATCGTCATCCACTACCTCCATCACCAGCACGCCCATCACTACACACCGCTCACTGCCAGTCACCACCCCCACATCCAGGCACACGTCCCCTGTGTCCTCTCCCACTGTGTCTGTGACCCCTCCTCCCAAAGTACACAAACGCAAGCACCCACCCACCCAACAGCCATCCACCTCACAACAGCATCCAGCCCATGCACCTGCACCCAAACTCAGCAGACAGACACCTCCTACAACCACTCCCTCTTCCTCCACTCCCAAACCTTCTCCCTCTTCCCGCCCCAGTGTCCCTAAGAAGCTTTTCCTGGCAAACATTGACCTTTTCCCTACCCCTTCCCCGTCCTTCCCCTCGCGCCAGGGTGGCCAAAACCCTGCCCAGCACCTCAGCCACCAAGTCCGCATCCGCTGTGGTTCCTGCAGCAGTCAGGGGCTCAAAGGGGCACCCGTCAGGCCAGCCAGTGTGCCACCAACCCCTGCCAAGGCAAAAACCATTCCGCCTCCTGGCAAGGTGAAGAAGGGGACAGCATCCCACAAGGGGAAGTAGCCACAACCACCCAGCAAGGCCACCTCAAAGACTCCAGCTGCCAGACCCAAGGTGACACCACCATCTGCCAAGGTCAGGAAGGGGCACAAAACACCAGGCAAGGCACTTCAGCCGTCCGAGGCTGCAGGAGAAGGGCTGGTGGCTACCAGCACAACCGCCAGCACCGCCACCTGCAACGCGGCCAGCACTGCCAGCAGACCCGCCGCTAGCACCACCGCAAGCACCACGTCCTGCACCGCCACCTGCACCACTGCAAGCACCACTGCAAGCACCACTACCGTCAGCAGCAGCAGCCCCACTGGGCAGCCATCTGAGGCTGCAGGAGAAGGGCTGGTGCCTCCCCCCACCACTGGCAGCACCGGCACCTGCACCACAGCCAGCACCGCCACCTGCACCGCCGCAAGCACCGCCACCCTGCACCGCTGAGAGTAGCACCACTGTCAGCAGCAGCAGCCCCAGTGGGCAGCCGTCTGAGGCTGTAGGAGAAGGGCTGGAGCCTACCTCCACCACTGGCAGCACCCCCACCAGCACCGGCACTACCACCACTGTGCAGCCGTAGCCGCTGCCGGATGGACTCTAGCCCTGCCTCCATGGACTATCATGCATCCTGGTCACTGCAAATCTCGGGCTCTGACACCCAGGCGCGGGACTGTGAACTGCCACCCCCAAATGTTGCATCACTGGGCACAAAGCCCCCTCCAGAACCAGTGGAGAAAGGCATCCACTCACCCCACCCTTGGCAGGATGAAGCAGACTGGGCACAAAGCCCCCTCCAGAACCAATGGAGAAAGGCATCCACTCACCCTAACCTTGGCAGGATGAAGCAGACTGGGCACTAAGCCCCCTCCAGAGCCAGTGGGGAAATGCATCCACTCACCCTATCCTTGGCAGGATAAAGCAGACTGGGCACTAAGACCCCTCCAGAACCAGTGGAGAAATGCATCCACTCACCGATACTTAGCAGGATGAAGCAGACTGGGCACTAAGCCCCCTCCAGAACCAGTGGAGAAAGGCACCACTTGCGAGACTGTGGCCTTGCAATCCCCAGGACCAATCAGAGGGCAAACCACCCACCTGAGAGACTTGAGAGACTGTGGCTTTGCACTCCCCAGGACCAGGCAGTGGGCAAAGAACCCACTTAAGAGACTGTGGCCTTGCACTCCCCAGGACCAGGCAGTGGGAAAAGCACACACTTGAGAGACTGTGGCCTTGCACTCCCCAGGACATCACTGTGGGCATGTGCCCCCTCAAGGAGCAGTGGCGTTGTCCCATCTTCCGGCTGTGGTGCCCCCCCTTCCCCGTCCCCCTGAGGTGCCTGTGTGTTTTCGACCTGATGCCCCTGCAGTGTTCTCTCCGTATTGAGGCAGGAGTCAAGTGTGGGCTTGGCCTATGAGTTTTGGCCCAGTGGCCCACAGACATTTTGAGTGGACAATGTACCGCCCTATGTGCATATTGTATATATTGTAAATACTGGTTTTGATTTTGTAACATATATCTGACTATTTCTCATATGACACTCATTTTACTCCATTCCTTTTGTTCTTCCAGAGGGTTACAGGGTGTTTATGTAATGTTGATGCATGTGTTTGTGTGTATGGTGTTGGGGGTGAGGGTGGGGCTGGGGGTGTTGCCTGTTGGGTGTGTGTGTCACTCTCTTTTTCCACCCCCTCTTCCCTGTGTGCTAAGTGCAGTACTCACCGTGGTCGTCGCCGCCGCCGTTCGTACTCCTGGTAGATAAGAAGATACACCAACATTGGTAACACCTGTAGTTCGGGCTCCATGGCGTCCTGGTTCTTCATTGAGTGTCGAGAGGTGAGTGGTTTCCCTTCTGTGTACTGTTTCCGCCATGCTTTGATGGCGTTGGTGCCGGCCCGGAAAAGCTGGTGGATGGGCGGGCTGTAATGGGATAGGCAGTACATTGTCTTCCGCCTGGCTGTTGGCGGTTACCACCGCGGTGTCTGTTGCTATCGCCATGGCGGTCGGAGTGTTAAGGTGGCTGTCTGTGCTAGCGGTTTCCGCCGTGGTCGTGATTCAATTTTTTTTACTGCCGGCCTGTTGGCGGTATTACCACCGTTTTAAACCCGAACGCCAGGGTTGTAATGAGGGCCTATATTGTGAGGGGACAGACACAGCCCTTTCAAGTGCAGGTGACAGCTCTTACCTCCCACTCTAGCCAAGGAAGACACATCAGGATATGCAGGACACATTTCAGCTCCCTTTGTGTTACTGTCCAGAGTGAATTCACAAACAGCCCAACTGTCAGTCTGACTCAGGCATGGATTCAGCAGCCAAGCATAGGCACAGAATGGTTAAGCAAGAAAATGCCCATTTTCGAAAAGTGCCATTTTCAAACTGACAATCTAAAAACCAACTTCACAAAAAGATGTATTTTTAAATTGTTAGTTCAGAGACCCCAAACTCCACATTTCTATCTGCTCCCAATAGGAAACTACACTTAAAAGATATTTCAAGGTAATTCCCATATAACCCTATGGAAGAGATAGGTCTTGCAATAGTAAAAAACAAATTTAGCTGTATTTCATTATCAGGACATGTAAAACACACTAGTACATGCCCTACCTTTTAAATACACTGAACCCTGCCCATGTGCCTGCCCTGGGCCAACCTTAGGGGTGACTGACATGTAGCAAAAGGTAAGGTTTGGATCTGGCAAGTGGGTGCACTTGACAGGGTGAACTGGCAGTTAAAACTGCATACATAGACACTGCAATGGCAGGACTGAAGCAAGGTTTACAGGGTTACTCATGTGGGTGACACAATCAGTGCTACAGGCGCACTAGTAGCATTTGATTTATAGGCCCGGGGCACCTCTGGTGCACTTTACTAGGGACTTACTTGTAAATCAAATATGCCAGTCATGGATAAACCAATCACTAATACAATTTAGGCAGACAGCATATGAACTTCAGCACTGATTAGCAGTGGTAAAGTGCCCAGAGTCTAGAGCCAACAAAAACATGTCAGAAAAATAGGAGGAAGGAGGCACAAAGTTTGAGGATGACCATGCAAAAAGGGTCAAGTCCAAAAGTAACTAATTAGTTTGGGCTCAGATCCTTCTTAAATGCCTTACCATCCCCACTTTCTGCGACATCAGGATTGATGGCTGCCACTTTTGAAAACTCAGTAATACATAGGCAGCTGAGAACATTTTGTCCTGGTTACTGTAAGCCTCATTGCCTCCATGTCCTACCTTGGTGCTACCAGTGCCACTCTGCTCCAACTGTGTAGCCATCATCAAAAGACTTAGGGGCATATTTACAAGAGGCTTGCGCCACCTTTGCATCATTATTTTTGACGTTCTGGTGGCGCAGTAAGTACACTATATTTACAAAGAGACATATTTAGGCCAATGCATCAGTTTTTGTAAGGCCTATGTCAGAAAATACCTGCGCCAGAACCGGCTGCACCATGCAGATCTTAGAATATGCAAGGTAGGCGTTCCCTAGTAAATTCCAATGTAAAACTGACGCAGTGATATTCACAAGTTATGGAAAAAGTGACGCATTGTCAGCAATCGGTGCGCAGATCATGAAATGCTTCAGAATTTCTGCACATTGGCAACCCAGGCAAAAGAAATGACTTAAACAGAACACACACAAAGCACTTTGGCAAGCTCAACTACACCATGGAGGTGCTAATTCTTCAGCTCGGAGTGGTGAGGAGACCACATCCACCCGCACTCCCCCACCACCATCATGTAGGCAGTGCAGGAGAAGGGGGCGTGTCTAACACCTGAGGCCTTCCCTCATTGACCTCAGTTGGGACAAGGTTATAACCTATTATATACTCAGGAGGGAGTCCATAATACACCTGCTGAACCAGATTGCACCAAGGCTGAAGCCAACAACTGACAGGTCCTCCAACATCCCTCTGCAGGTCAAGCTGATGGCAATCTGCCAAATACTGGCATCTGGTTCATTCCAGACCACAACAGCAAGAGTGACAGGAATAAAACAGCCATCTTCTTTGCATTCCTCTCCCTCTGTCCTGGATGCAATTATCAGCCTCACACCCCAGTACCTCCAGTTACCCAGGACACAGCACCAACAGCTGGACACTAAGCCAAGCTTCTATTGCATTGCTGAGTTGCAACATCTTGGGGGGTATGGACTGCACACATTTTCAACTGGTTCCCCCTGCTGCAACATCACATCTGTACAAGAACCAGAAGCACACATAATCAATGTGCAAGCCATCGTGGACCATCGGGGATCTTCACAAACATGCTGGCAAGATACCCAGTGAGTACGCATGATGCATATATCTTCCGCCACTCCATCATATATACCCAGTTCCAGAATCAGCAATATGGGAATTTCCTACTTGTTGGTAAGCAAAACTGAAGAACAGTACAGATAGTAACAAATGTATTACATAATATCCATCTCTGTGTCTGTTATCAAAGATTGGGCCATATGTCTGATGGGTGTGCCTCATGCAAGGATCATGCATCATGGTATTGGTGTAATGATAGCCCCCACGTCACACAGTTTAAGACACGCTAAGCCACTTTCTGTGCATTTGAATGCTGTAAAGGTACAGAGCAATGCAACACTGCCCAAAATGCTGAGTAACATCACTGTGTGCAGAGTATGGGTTTAATAGCTGTACTGGGGATGTCTCCATGCAACTCCCATGGTTCATGAGGCGTGTCATGTATCCCACATCAGGTAAACTTTGGAATGTGTCATATCAATTGGGTCCTTCAGGTGATGTATAACAAGGAAACTGAACTGAAGTTATCCAAGTCACTAACACTTTATATGCATGCTGAAGCCAGAGGCACCCAAGTACTCTGGTGCAAGTGTGTCTGTGTCTCTGCTAGGAAGCACATTGGTCAATATTTATGGGGAGTTGGCGTAGGACAGCACAGCAAGTCTTCTTGCTGTGCTGCCCTACACAAATATGAAAGGGCAGGAATGCACCATATTTATGAAATATGGTCATATCTCATCTTTCCCCTTTCGCTGGCACACAATTGGCTGCCTAGTGCCAATGAAGGCACCCTTGCACAATGGTGCAAGGGTGGCTTTATTGCAAGAGGATTGTTTTCGTGCATGACGGGACACATTCCTGCAAGAAAACAATCCCCTGAGGCATATTCCTCTTGCCATGTGTACTGCAGAGTGCAACACGCATGGAAAGATGAAAAAACAAGGAAAACAGAAAGTATTTTTCCTTGTTACGTCTGCTCTGGGGTTTTGGCACTGCCCCAGGGTTATGTGTTTAATTAAATCTGGGGCTGCATCTGAATCCATGGGTGTTGCTTGTGAAAACCCACTGCAGCACCAATGAAACCCTTCCCTGGTTCAGAGTAAGGCAACGCAGAAATTTGCACACCTTTGTCTTCCTCCATATATATGAGGCCATGCAAAGCCTTGCAAAGAAGCTTTGCATGGCCTCACAGATATGTTTGAGGCTTGCACTTCCAGAGCCCAACAAAAATGGTTGCTACAGAGGGGAAAGCCTCTCATAAATATGCCGCCTTGTGTGCCAGTGTAGGGGGAGAGGCCAGGGATATGCTGTATGCCTAAATACTGTGTACTGCAGCCCTTTCTCTGAGCCACAGAGCAGATAGATGATGTGCAGCACTGTCCAGTGCCACTTACTCAAATATCTGGTCCCCTGTTTCATGTGCATATGGTGGGATCAATGCATAGCAATGTGTAGATGATGTGCAAAACTGACATGTACTTCCTAAGCTATCAATGGTATAGTGGTTGATCGTCAGTGTGTATGAATGTGTCATTTTACTCCGTTTAGATGGATGGAACCACATCAACTGCACTGGGTAATGAATCATCAATCAAATCATGTGGCATTAAAGACAAGCCAATTATGAGTACAAAGGCAACACCAGATAAAACTCTGAGGTGAGCGTCCCCTCAATGGCATACCAACTCTTGGTATCAATAACAGGTAAACAAACTCAGTGGTGACTAAAAGTATACTGTGGAAATCAGCAAGTGTGTTACACATGGCAGTATACTTGTATGTTGATGAAAGTTGCAGGAGTAACTCAGGAAGAAATATGTGTAAAGCCCATGTGTGCCATGCCATGTCAGACTAGGGCCCATACAAGAGTAAATGTCAATACTTGATAACATTGTGACACCAACAGAACAAAACACATATATTTTTCTGCAATACTGACAGTATATGTACACATATGCACGTAGACAGACAGCTGCATTAACGGATGTAACCAATGTGATGGTTCACCTGTTCTTTGTAGTAAGTAGCCCAAATAGAAAGCATATACATTAAGCAGTGTGAAACTCACAAAGTCAAACACAATGCTGCCAGACATGTCATACATCAGTCATCAACATAGCTTAATATCTAACCTGGACAAGGCACCACAGTGTACTCAGGATACCAATCTCAACATTCATTTGCCACAGCAATGTTGAAAAAATTTAGGTATATAGAAGAACAAAATCCCGTAAAAGCTAAACACACACACATATATGTGAAAAACCAATGTATTGTGTCTACTTCTGTGAAACCATCAGTGTACCCCACATGAAGATGCTCACACTGCAATACAGCAATACATATGTGTTAATCAAAGTGCACCATTACAACTTCCCTGTCAAAAACGATAGTTTAAGTCTGACAATGAACAGCATAACAATCCACATGACGTGTGAACTGCACCAAATGTATGCCCCTAAAATCACATGGACATATAAGTGTACTATGAAACGGCTGTGCCAATGTCATGTAGGCCAAAACGACATCTGTGGTTTACCATGGATCTATGTATGTATGAGAGGAATACATGCTGGCAAACTGACTACCTACCTTGGGAGGACCAATGAGCCAAATATTTTCACCAATCCCTCACTTCACACATGCAATGAGTGCACATAACAGAGTGGTCAGGAATATTTCCAAATAGCCATCATAGAAAACTACTGGATCACCATGAAAGTCAGCATGCAGATCTGTACAACAAATCAGGCCATGCTCAGCATTTGCTATTACACAGAGATATTGAAGAGACATGTGTAAACCTATGGCCAACTGTATAGGTAAAACATATTGTGAAATATCGCAAGAACTGTGTATGATTATTTCACTACACATAACACACATGGACAAGAATACAGCTGTAACAGAGATAAAAAGCATTGACAGTTGTCATTTCTTTTTCACTGTTAGCTGACTAATGATATGGTCTCCAGCATTGGGTCATGACCCCAGTATCACACTTCTCAAGACTGAGCTGAAGGGAAACTACAATCAGGCGCTGATCAAGACATGCAACATTATTGAGAGGACCTTTGGTGTGTTCAAGTCCTGTTTCAGGTGTTTGGACATGTCAGGGGGATACTGCTCTACCTGCCCCACTCTCGTCTGCAAAATAATACCTGCCTGTGCCATTCTTCATAATATGTGTGACCGGACAAATGTCCCATGGGACAAGGATCATCAAGAGCAGGATCCAATGGAGGATGAGGATGTTGACAGAATCCAGCATGCAGTGGCTGGGAATAGGTGACACACACATTTTGCCACATTTCTTCGCCTGAAGCACATGTACTGTGATGAAGCATGTCCATACATAATTTGAAGGTTTGACATGCAAATAAATGTTTGAATCCTTTATTTGTCTTTGCATTTATGTCACAGTTCCAGGAAACATCATCTTACCTACTTCTCGTCTACTAGAAGTAGGCCTCAAAAACAAACAATCATATTGTCAGACCTACTGAGCAACATGGGCCTTGCTCACATCTATCAATTCCACATATACAGAAATGCTGTGTGGAGCAGTGTACTACATTTAAGAGATAGGCCATCCATGCAGCATTACAAATTCAATATTGATCATCACACTACCATCCACTTGAGCAGTGCAGAGCTGCACAACTATCAGTCTTGCTGTGTTGTGCTGCAGCAAAGCTTACAACAGATGGCACTCAGTGAAGTGTTGAACACAAACCAATAACTTCCATACCAGAGAATAACCTCACAATGTAGTGTCTCTCAAAAATGTGTGAGCATTCAGAATGACAGCATCTTGCTGGAACCAATGTTGGTGCAAATATCATCAGAGATAATGAGTGGCAGTTGTATGTACTAAGGCCTAGTAGCATACAAACATGAAAAGCATGTGTGGCTTTCCACAAAACACAGCACAAATAAACCTTTTTCTGGCTACATTCTCACATATACCACATCATCCTACAGTAGAAAAAGGACACATTTCTCATGCATTGCACAGCAATGCAGTGAGGAACTAAAGCATGTAAAAGTACTATATGAGTAGATTACTTTGTATATTCAGTAAATAGGCAGAGAACTATGACACAGGATAGGTAATATGCTAACGTCTAAACACTTGAAGAATACTGGGGTGTCAAGAGTGGGATTACACTTAGATCAAAAGGTAGGCATAACTGTGTGTGCATACACACAAACTCATTGCACATGGTTAGGTGGAGGGATTTCAATATGAACTTTGCTTTGCAGGGCAAGAGTTGGGTACCTCTGACCTGAGTGTACTAGTGCCTAGTAGAGTGGTTCACAAATCTTGTATTTACCCAAAGGTGAAATGTAAGTTGAGTGTGTCTCATTACATATGCCTGTGTACAGTCTCCTTGTACCAGGAGGCACACACAAAGTCCTGCCCTCAGAGTCTATGTAGTGTTACTAACGTTAACAGGAGTAAGATGCAGATCATGTGTGAATAGCAGCATCTTGTTAATTGAATATCACAAGTACAATGGACTATTTGAACATGTCTTACTACAGTGGTGACTGATGGCTAACTCACTGATTCTAAAGGTAAGTTGCTGTGTGACACACTCACCCCAGATCTACATCAATGTTTCATGATATATGGGGTCACTGCAACACCATTTGTGGCACACGTGGGCCTGGCAAAGACATTCACAACCGACATATTGCAAGGTGTAACTGTCTTCACATGCAGATATTGTGTATGCTACTATAATGTGTTCAGCGAGAAAACCTCTGCCCCAGTCCAAAGTGAGAGTAGTACCAATTAGTGTGCAATGACTGAGTGTGTATCCTGCACTTCATGAAGTATGTTGGCGGCTTACTTAGGCCATTCACAGTATAGCTTACATATTGTCCTGCAAGTCCAAAAAGAGGGGCATACAACGTGCATGGCCACACAGCGCAGCACAGATAGCCTCCCTATGCCACATCAATGCTTGCAAGCACATAGCAAGATAAGTACGGTATCTTACCTAACACTTAATAATGTTGTCTCTTGAGCTGTGCCGGTGATGGATTGGCTACCTAGGCCCAATGCAGGCACACTTGCCCCAATGAGGCAAGGATGCAACTATTATATGCCGGAATGGATGTGACCGTGATGGTGTGTATTACTATTAACCAAACAATGCTGTGAGTCCTGCTGCTCAATCTATGTGTGCTGCTGAAAACATGACACAAATAAAATAAAATAAAGATAAGATGTCAAGGTCTAACTACATGGAACATCACTCCTGTCAAGGTAGTACTCACTGATGCATTGCAAGGTTGTGTGATGGCATCTGTCAGTAAATGCACATATGACCATCTAGCATGAATGGCTAGCCACATTCAAAGTTCAAGGAACCCCTCTCTGGTGCAGAATAATGTTACACAGGGAATTGCTAAACATATTGGCACTTGGAACTCATCATACTTGTCTGGCCTACTCAAGCGGTCCTTGTGATGATCAAACTGTAGGCAAACAGATTTAGCTAACCTTTTTTCACAGGTTATTGTGCATGTGCCACCACATATTGTTTCGGACACAAAACCAGACAGAAGATATTTCTGTACCACAACATTCAAAGGTGATCACCAGCTATATTAGTCTGGTAAATGATGTCTGCCCCACAATCACAGATGTCATATTGGCTGAACTCCATACCTTTCACATCTTTCCATTCATTCTTTGAGCTAGGTGCCACATACACATTAGACTGGCTGAAGCAGCCAGAGTATGTTCTTCCCTGAGTGTGTATTGCATCTGTAACACATCCTATGGCAGGAATTCAAATAGTATGAATTTACACTTTGTGCATATTCATGTATAAAACTGTGTATTTCATTTGCATAGCACTGCAATATATTCAAATTGAAAGATGCCTACTCCGCAGCTTCCTAAGTTCACCCAAGCAAAATACAAACCGTAAGACCAAAACATAATTTTAATTTCTTTACACATCACAATATGTGTTTTTCACATTAATATATTGTCACTCATAATATCAGCACCATGAAAGCAATGACTCGCACGTAGGTGTACTTTTAACAAAGACATGCAACACATGCAAAGTCTTCAAGCCTCTCAGTTAAGAGTAGAGAAGTAAGGAAAGTGAGTCTAAGGTGTGTTTACCTGCATTGTACAATTCACCTTACTGTATCACACACAATAGGCCAGTTGCATGGGTCAAAACCTGTGCATTGTCAATTTGAGTGGCGCATTGCACAGGGAGCATCGGACAGATGCCACACATCAACGCCAATGCATCAAAAGCAATGCATTGTGCACTGGCCATGCGTTGTGCGTTAATCAGACATTGGCTATTTCTTTACTGATGCGTCATAAAAAATTATGCATTTGTCAAAAACTGGTAAGATACAGCCAGGAAATGATGTAACGGCCCTGGCATGCTGCAAACTAGGAAGTGTGAAGTTATCTTCACTTTCAGGCTTTTTGTCTGTGCTGGCTGGAGGAGGTGTTTGTGGGTTGTCTTGGTGCTTTTGGAGAATTTTATTCTTGGCGGTGTCTGTGCTGTCCCTGTTGTGTTTAAAATGTGTTCATTGTGTGTTATATTTGTCATTTGTATTGATATTGTCACTGTATTGTTGGGTGTCAGTAACTTTAGGGGTAGGAGTAAGGTCAAGTTTTAATTTAGCTAGTGTTTAGGGGGTATAGTGCAGGTAGGGCCATGTTGGGGAAGGGTAGAGCCAAAATCCTGTCTGACGAGGAGTTTGGGGGCCTGCTTTGGCTGCTGACACATTATGCACCAAACATGATAACTGCAGGGGTACTCAACAAAGGAGCGCAAGAATCGTTGGGAAAAAGTGCGCTGGCATATGAGCCGAGTCTTTGGTGTTGACCGTACCATAAAGCAGCTGAAGCACCGATGGGTGGATGTGATGAGCCACTAGGCTGACCAACTCGATCACCTTGGCATGGTAGTTAGTGACCCCGTTGGTAAGTACATATTTGCCATCCGTTTGTAGTTGTGTGTTTTAAAAAAGAAATTGTAATTGATTTATCAAGAAGAAGGGGCAGATATTGGGAGGGGTAGTATTCCATAATACAGGATAATCTATCAAATGCTAACACCATGCCCCGGGGTGCTGTTCACAGGGGCCTCAAAATAGCTTCTTCAGACCCCACATTCCACTACAGGCCAAGAGGTCTCGGAGGCCCCCTCTGACACTGTGCAGGGAGTGTTGGCGACTGGCCTCTGAGCTCATGATGGGGTACAGAACGTGGGTGCCACCTGCCATGTACGTTGCGTCACGCCACTGGCTGCACATGGTGTTTGGTTCACACCAAATTATTTCATAAGCATGTATTCATATACATGACCTCAATTCACAAATGAGCCCGTACAGAGCACGCATGTAAGGAGCAAAGCAATGAAAATCACCTATCATGTTGACTGTCTGATGTGTATGTTGCATTGTTCAGCAGATGCTTAGAGTAGGGCACGCCCCTGCGAATGTAATAACTTCCTGAGTGTGGTCATTCCAAAACTGAACATTGATATAGCCATCAAAGGCATGCACCCTTGCAACATTTAGCAAGGAAGGATGTTTTGTGTATACTCTGTGCACCAGTGACACAATTAGTTTGATATTGTCCTTAAACACTTCCATATGGCATATGTCTGTCCATTACTAAGCCATGCCAATTTTTCCATATGGTACTTGTCCAGCATGCAGAGAATACCGGCTATTTGTGAAGTAATTGTGCTTTGCTTCATATATACACAGTGTGCATGTTCAATATCCCCAAAGCAATGTACCATGTTGTTGCCTTGAAGGTGGTCCTGCACCATGCAACCCGGTTGAAGTGGAGTCCTTCAGGGATACCGATTCTACCATTGAGTGTCAATAGAATGTATTTTTAGCTCTGTAAGGATTGTCTGTGATATATGATATTAGTAACATTGTGATGTGTATGGGTAGCTTCATTCACCTGTAACCAATTTACAGTACATGTCAATTCACCAATGAAGTAGCACCCAGTAACGTGCATATGGATAAGGACAAATGCCAATGTGCATGTAGTGGCAATCTATGCTGGCCCACATGATTGATGGCTCATTATCTGCTGTGGTAATATTTGGTCAGCTATGGTTTGAATGCTTAAGGCACATGTACCATCACCAGCCACAATATCGACATATGATCAGACGTTTAATTGTCTAGCACTCATTCCATGGCAAAAACCTAAAAAATATTGATCCAAAATATGTTACAGAAAAGTGGCTGAGATAGGCTGAGTTGTTCAGGATATGGTATGCTTGCCTATGCCCAAATTTGAGCATGAGACGGGTGGAGTTGCGGTGTAACACATATCCAAGACAACATTAACAAATGCCAACATTACAGCATCATGGAATACTATACACAGTACGCATCTTTTCAAAAATAATACTTATACTATTGTTGTTTAGCATCATACTATGCCCATACATGCAGCATACATTTATCCTCGACAATACAAGTTAGAAGACTATAGGCATGATCAGACATTCATAAGGTTGAAAAACGTACGTTTCACTATCCATACATGTACTACTAGCTAGGCATGTAGCCAAACTTCACAATCAGAGAAACTTCTGTGACCATGTGAGCAGGCTAGGCATCAGGAAATACATTTCCTACCTATGATAGATGCTGTATATGTAGTTGTGAGGGTGCAAAGTTAAACATAATCATTGATTGGAGTAAACACAGTGGCCAGATGGCATATCACCGTTTGTTGCTGTTAGGGTGTAAGTACATTGCCAGTAGGAATCATTTAGTTCATTTCATCACTTAGTCCACAAGTACCCTGATGTATAGCAACTGTAATCTGGGCTCATGGGTACCTGAACATCTGTCAAGGGCACTCCATATTACGAACATGTGAGATGGGGTGACAGAGGAGCATTTACTAAGATGCAATGGGGATGTAAGGATGTAGGAGAAGAAACTCTATTTGACCATGGGGACAGTCATCTTCAGACTGCCTGTCTGATGCACATTTCTAATATAGTTGCCCACATGGCAAGGTAGGGACATATGGCCTGGCATATCCAGACAGGTTGTGAGGAATCTTACCTCAGTGCAAACACAATAGGTATGGGTACACGTGGAAATGCAGTTATATGCCTGACTCATGTCCTCATATACCCAATGTCATAATCTGTACAAATATTCATACTTTTGCAGAGAGGTTTTCAACTTAGATGCAATGTGGAAAGGACCAAGTGTGCACTGTGATGCAGAGTACAGTCTAGTACACTATTCACCTACTGGCGGCATTACCCCTACTGGCTAGCACCAAAACTGTCCCCCTTGACTCATAGCGGGAGATTACCTGCAAGAAACAGCACAAAGTACTTGTAAACATTAGCTCTGCAGCATGCATGCACACACTCATTCCATGGATATACTTTTTGTTAATGTGCATCAAGGAAAGAAGCCTTGCTGGCATCTGTGGATAGACAGTAGGATATGTAAAAGTCACCATGGTATTTCAGGAAATGTATTCCATAAGCTTGTGTTAGGGTTCCTGGTATTTCCAGGAGTCAATATTGGAGAAGTGTTCAACAGGTCAGTTTTATGGGAGGTAGCTAGCCACCCTCCATCTATTTTTTTACTACCTGGCACAAAGTAAGTCAATGTAGCAATGTGTTTGGCCTTGCCTATTTGCCATATGAGTTAACCAGTGCAGAGGCACACTACCTTTACTTGCCTGACATAACTCATTCCACATAGATTCTTGAAGCTGCCACATGCTGCATAAGCAACACCAGGGAGACCCTATTTGTACCATGTGTTCAATTCCATGTGTACACCACATCATGCTTCCAACTCCAACCCCACATGCTAGTAGTTGTGATAATCAGTGACATGTACCTACCCTGGTTTGGCACACAACTAGGCCCATACTTCTCACCCTCCAAACATCCCTGAATCCTGCCCATAGTCATGGCAACCTAGCTCATCCTGTCACTTCACAATTCCCTGTTTGACATCCTCCTGCTTTGACATATGAAGCCTGTTTTTTTGTCCATCTCCCTCCTGACATGTGCTACATATTCACTCAGTTCTACATCACATGCAGGATGTAGTACACCTATGCCCTTTGTAACACAGCAGTGAATGTGTATTGCTCAGGCTGCCTTCCAGTACAGATGCCAATTCTCACCTCCTTGCTAAGCAATGTCTCTCCATTCAGACACAGTGCCAGGTCAATGTGCTCAGACACACATACATTGCACAGCGCTACCAGGGGCTCACCAGGCTCACACACCATCTATTCCTTGTACAAACACACATGGTCCTTTGGGGTGCATCACTTGCATCCCCTCCTCCCCAGTCTGAAAATTGTACATAACAGGAGTTAGGGTGGGCTCTACCACAGCAGGCTACACCTGTGTGCTCTCACTCCACACAATGTAGTTTCATGCTCGTGACTATAAACGTGGCTCTTCACATGTTCTTATGTGATGATACCTCACATGCCCAACACCTAACCCCCCCTTAGACTGACAACCCTATTCCATTCCATTGATTTGCAGTCCAGTTTTGGCTGAATGGCCCAAGGGCAAACACACCAACCTCTTGGTGCAAGGGGCATGAATTAGCCAAGTCAGAATGGGCAGGGTTCCCCAGTGTCCTGGCATGTTGTGGTGTTCCAGTCCAGATTTTTTGCTTTGCATTGTGGAACTTCTAGTTTTGGTCACTAATGTTTACATTACACAACATGTCCAAATATACAAAGATGAAGCAGGACTCGTGCTGCACATAACATATGGACTGAACAAACTTGACGGAGCTAGACTGGGCTATGCAACACGTGACAGATCATTTTGACTTGCATTTCTATGGTGTTTGACTGAACATGTGGGCAATTCCATCCCTTTCCCTTACACTCAGCACAGTGCAGAAATGTGGCCTGCTGCCCTGCAGAGCATGAGATATTTGGTGGTATTTTCCCTTGTTGCTGCTTACCCTGAAGGTCTTGTTGGTCCTCATAGGCTGCACTGTCGGGTCCTTCCACTTCTGCCACCAACTCTGCTGGGATGCTGATGCCACCTGCTCCTCCAAGGATGTCAGCTCCTCCAGGACATCAGGTCCTCCTCCTCCAGTATGCATGGTTGCCTTCAGGTTGATGGCTCGTTTCTCCTTGGTCCTACGCTTGTAAGCATGCCAGCACTTTTTGCACTCTGGCACAGTCCTTTTAAATTGCCCTACACAGTTGAACTTGTCCACTATGGACTGCCAAATGGCCTCTTTCTTCCCTAATGGCAATTTGGAGGTGACAAAGAGTTGATGTTCATACTTTTCACCACTGTTACTAGTATTTCATTCTCCTCCTCACTGAAATTACTCTTCCTCTTCCACTGGGTGTCTGTCCAGACATCCTAGCTGGTGCTGGGGTTGTTGGGGTTGTTGTCCTGGCTGCTGATGCCTGCTCCATCTCTCACTTTCGATATATTGGGAAAAGCTTTTTTCAAATGTGTCTCTTTTTGCTGGATATTTGATGCATCACGCACTCCAATGTGAGGCAGATTGGCATTGCTTTACGTGCGCAAAGTAGTCTAGCGTCACTTTTGCTGCACATGCGTCAGTTTTTTTACAGCAGCCGTCCTACAGATATGTAATTGTTTTTGACACACCATGGGACCTTACGCCATGGTGTAGCGTTAGTTCTTATTATGCTAATGAGGCTACTGGATTTGAGCGGCAGAATCACATGAAGTTTGGGTACTGAGTACGATTCCATACCATATGACACCTGTCGGCCTAATCGGGGTTCTCCGGCTAACTATCAGTGCCTCATCTCTGGCCAAGATGATTGCGGCATCTTGGGCATGACAGGAAAGACTCCTCAGGGGAATTGTGGTCAATCAGATCTCATCCTTTCTCTCAGTTACCAAAGTCTCATATAGGCAAAGACAACGGAGGCAAAATATAGTTCAAAAAGGATTTATTGAAGTAACTGCATCTTAGATTTAAAAAAGTATGTACGGCAATAACTAGGATGATAAAACACAATGAAAGCGAACAGGTAACTAAAAGTGTGAAACATAAAAACAGTATACTGTCTCTAGGAGTGATCTATATTTTTCCTGCCTATGCTATGTTTGAACACAGCAGAATAAGCCTAATCTGCCCTTCAGGTTCCCCCTGGGAGTTGATCATCACTCATACCTGGAGGAAGAAGCCTGTAGTCTAAAGAGACACCATCCCCATGTGGATCAGGGGTTCGGTCATCTAAGCAAGTAGATGTAGTGAAGAAATCTGCAATCAGCATATAGTCGTGGTCATCTGGTTGGAATCTGCCTCTAACATGTTTGGGACAAAGGGGTGTTTTTATAATAAAACAGCTGACAATCTAAGAAAATGTCCCCACGTATGAGTATGTGTTTTTCTGTGAATATTGGAAACACAGCATACCGCGTTTTTCGGCAACCCTATCTGACTGCAGCCTTGGAGAAAGCACAAAGTGAAATAAATGTCCTATTAAGAACGTAATGCTTTCCTAGGTGAAAGACCAATAAGATAGTGAAAATAAAACAGCACTGCAAATGTGACTATTGCTATAAAAATAAAGCAATGCAAAATAAAATGTAACTGGGCTAAAGTACACTGCGGCAGGCCTAGTTAGCTAAAAAAAAAGTGCCTAAAATATGGCTAAAAAAGCTATACAACACCCTCCCCTTGCCGGTCAAAGGTGGTTCAAAAGCTCATGTTAAAAAAATCTAATAAAACGCTTGCAATAAAAGCAAATACACAAATATGTCAATAGAGACAAGTTAAGAGACACAGGGGCCGGAAAAAGGACAATCGGAGAAGCCAAAAGTGGCGCAAAAAAGCCAAATTCAGTAGTCACGGTCATTTTGAAAATCACCAATTACATCCGGGACAATTAAAACCAGGAGACGTTCCACTTCGTCAGGTAGTAAAATATCCAGATCATGTACAAGGAAAACCACAGAGCACTCATGTTCCAAAGCCTGAGCCCCAGCTGAGGCAGCAGCATTCCGTATCGTGCCCACCGTTAAGAGTCGCAGAATCTACAAAGAGCAACTCATAAACTGCTTCCCATAGCAAACGCACCCTCAACGCACATGTCTGATAATGAGCCATCATCCAGAACATCAACAGATCAGCGTCCAATGAAAGTAAGCGCTGCGTAGAAAGACAGACTTCCAGTGCACATTCAAAGAGGCACCAGAGGCATCGAAACACTGGCTGCACACAATCCAAAACCGGTCGTAATGACAAAGACCAGACACACTCCAGTTGTTCCAAGAGTGGGGCTCCAAAATATTGCATCATGCGATCACGACACAGTTGCGCTGGCGGAGGCACTTTCAGTCCTCATTGCTGTGGAGGGACCGCCATTGCGCAGAAAAAGTAGCAACAGCAAAATGCCACCTATTATAGCCAAAGTAATCGGAAAGCCCCCGAAAACACTAGAAAATATTGAGTGTATAGCTGAAGGTATTAAGCCGAATATGGAGGAGAAGTGTGAATGAAACCAGAACCAACAGCCTTAAAAAAATAAGTGGGCGATTCCAATAGTACTGGACACATTAAATATTCACCCCACGAGTTCACCAAAGTGTCTCAGAAAATTTGTACTTAAAAGGGACTCAGGCCCTCATTACAACCCTGGCGGTCGTGTTAAAGCAGCAGTAATACCGCCAACATTCCGGCGGTAAAAATAATGGGATCACGACAACAGCGGAAACCGCCAACACAGACAGCCACTTTAACACTCCAACCGCCATGGCGGTAGCAACAAACACCAAGACGGTCACTGCCAACAGACAGGCGGAGGACAATGTACCGCCCACCACATCACAACCTGCCAATCCGCAAGCTTTTCTGGGGCGGTAACAACGCCATCAAAAGCACAGCGGAAACAGGAACTGGAAGGGAAACCACTCACCGCTTGACACTCAACGAAGAACCAGGACGCCATGGAGCCCAAGCTGCAGGTCCTGCCGATGCTGGTCTACCTCCTCATACACGAGGAATATCAAACGCGGCAGCGACAACCACGGTGAGTTCTGCACCGAGCACACAGGGGATAGGGGGAGGAAAAAGAGAGTGACACACACAGCCAACACGCAACACCCCCACCCCCACCCACAACACTATACACACAAACACATGCAACAACAGTACATTTACACCCCTGGAAGAACGCAAGGACAAAAGGAATTGAGTAAAATAAGTGATATTTTTGAAATAGTCAGATATATGTAACAAATAGAAAAACAGTATATACAAATATTTACAATATGTACAATATGTAAAGAAGGCCGTACACTGTCCTTTGCAAATGTCTGTGGCCCACTGGGCCAAACATCATGGGGCCAGCCCACACTTGACTCCTGCCTCAATACGGAGAGAACACTGCAGGGGCATCAGGTCGAAAACATACAGGCACCTCAGGGGGACGGGAAGGGGGAGCACCTCAGCTGGAAGATGGAAGTACGCCACTGCTCCATGCCCACTGCTAGGTCCTGGGGAGTGCAAAGCCACAGTCTCTCAAGTCTCTCAAGTGGGTGGGTTGCCCACTGGTTGGTCCTGGGCAGTGCAAGGCCACAGTCTCTCTAGTGGGTGGTTTGCCCACTGCTTGGTCCTGGGGAGTGCAAGGCCACAGTCTCTCTAGTGGGTGGTATGCCCACTGCTTGGTCCTGGGGAGAGCAAGGCCACAGTCTCTCTAGTGGGTGGTTTGCCCACTGCTTCGTCCTGGGGAGTGCAAGACCACAGTTTCTCTAGTGGGTGGTTTGCCCACTGCTTGGTCCTGGGGAGTGCAAGGCCACAGTCTGTCTAGTGGGTGATATGCCGACTGCTTGGTCCTGGGGAGTGCAAGGCCACAGTCTCTCAAGTGGGTGGTATGCCCACTGCTTATCCTGGGGAGTGCAAAGCCACAGTCTCTCAAGTCTCTCAAGTGGATGGCTTCTCCCCTGGTTCTGGAGCGGGCTTTGTGCCCAGTGTGCTTCATCCTGCCAAGGATAGGGTGAGTGGATGCAGTCCTCCACTGGTTCTGGAGGGAGCTTTGTGCCCAGTGTGCTTCATCCCGCCAAGGATTGGGTGAGTGGATGCATACTTCCACTGGTTCTGGAGGGAGCTTTGTGCCCAGTGTGCTTCATCCTGCCAAGGATGGGGTGAGTGGATGCATATCTCCACTGGCCCTGGAGGGGGCTTTGTGCCCACTGTGCTTCATCCTGCCAAGGATTGGGTGAGTGGATGCAGTTCTCCACTGGTTCTGGAGGGGGCTTTGTGCCCAGTGTGCTTCATCCTGCCAAGGATTGGGTGAGTGGATGCATATCTCCAATGGTTCTGGAGGGGGCTTTGTGCCCAGTGTGCTTCATCCTGCCAAGGATTTGGTGCTTCATCCTGCCAAGGATAGGGTGAGTGGAAGCAGTTCTCCACTGGTTCTGGAGGGGGCTTTGTGCCCAGTGATGCAGCACTTGGGGTGTGGCAGTTCACATTCCCTCACGTGGGTGACTGAGGCACGAGATTTGCACGGAACATGTAGCATGATACTACATGGAGGCAGGGCCAGACTCCATCCTGTGGCGACTAAGGCTGCAAACTGGTAGTAATGCCGGTGCTGGTGCTTCCAGTGGTGGATGGAGGCTCCAGGCTGTCTCCTGCAGCCTCGGATGGATGCACACTGGGGCTGCTGCTGCTGGTAGTGGTCCTACTGTCAGGGGTGCAGGTGGCAGTGCTAGCTGCAGTGCTTGCTGCAGGTGCTGGTGCTGCCGTCCGTGGTGCAGGTGCTGGTGCTGCCAGTGGTAGATGGAGGCACCAGCCTGTCTCCTGCAGCCTCGGACGGCTGCCCACTGGGGATGCTGCTGCTGACAGTAGTGGTAGCAGTGGCGGTGCAGGTGGCGGTGCAGGTGGCGGTGTTGGCCGCGGTACAGGGGGTGGAGCTGTCGGTTCTGATGGTGGGCACCAGGCCCTCACCTGGAGCCACCGATGCCTGAAATGCCTTGCCTTGGCTTTTCTGCCCCTTCCTCACCTTGGTAGATGCTGCTGGGACCTTGGCTCTGGCAGCTGGGGTTTTGGAGGAGGCCTTGCTGGGTGGGTCGTGCTCCTTGTCCATGCTGCATGCTGGCCCCTTCTTCACCTTGGCAGGTGGTGGAATTGTTTGGTCCTTTGCAGGGGTTGGTGGCACACTGCCTGGCCTGACGGGTGCCCCCTTTGATCCTCTGGGAGTTGCGGACGCCGACTTAGTGGCTGAGGTGCTGGCCTGGGATCTGGACACCCTGGCCCGAGATGAAGAACGTGGGGGGAGGGGGGAGGGAACAGGTCAATGTTTGCCAGGAAACGTTTTTTAGACACACTGGGACGGGAAGATAGAGAGGGTTTGGGAGTGGAGGAAGAGGAAGTTGTTGTAGGAGGTGTCTGTCTGCTGAGTTTGGGTGAAGGTGCATGAGCTGGATGCTGTTGTGAGGTGGATGGCTGTTGGGTGGGTGCTTGTGTTTGTGTAGTTTGGGAGGAGGGGTCAGAGACACAGTGGGAGAGGACACAGGGGACGTGTGCATGGTTGTGGGGGTGGTGACTGCTCGTGAGGGGTGTGTTGTGATGGGCGTGCTGGTGATGGAAGGAGTGGATGAAGATGTAGTGCATACAGGTGTGAGTGTAGATGCTACTGGGAGGGAGGTGGATGAGGAGGAGGAGGGGGACACAGTGGAGGCAGTGGATGTTGGTGTGTTTGCATGGGTATGGTGCTTGTGTGAGTGCCTGTGGGATGAAGTGTGGTGCTTATGTTTGCCTGAGCCACTTTTGTGTGGTGATTTGGGTGAATGCTGGTCTGAAGGTGTGCTTGGGATAGGCTGGGGTTGAGGGGATTGGGCCTGGGTAGAGGAAGTTGGAGGGGGAGACGAGACACAGGGACAAGGGCTGCCATCTGTGCTGAGGCCAGAGCCTGAAATTCTCTCTGTTGGGCTGCTACGCCAGAGTGAATGCCCTCCAGGTATGCATTTGTTTGTTGCAACCCTGGATGGCATTCAGTATGGGTGACTGCCCAACAGAGAGGGATCTCAGGAGGTCAATAGCCTCCTCACTGAGGGCAGCAGGGCTGACTGGGGCAGGGCCTGAGGTGCCTGGGGCGAAGGAGATGCCCACCCTCCTGAGTGAGCGGGCACGAGAAACATGCGGAGGGGCTGCTGGGAGGGCAGTGCTGGTAGGGGGGGTGGCGGCTGTACCTGTTGTTGGGGTGGACACAGAGATGTCTGCCACTGCCAGGGAGCTTCCATCGGAGGAGGAGTCGCTGTCTGTGGTCTCCCCTCCTGTCCCCGTCGCAGTGCTCCTCTCGCCCTCCATCCCACTGGTGCCCTCACCCTCAGTGGATTCGGCCTCCAGGCCCATGTGGGATGCAGCTCCCTCCGTCGCCAGTGCCTCTGCTCCTCTGCCAGATGATGCTAATGCACACAAGGACAGGGTGACAAAACAAAAAGGGGGGGAGGAGACAGACTATACACTTGGTCAATGCCAGCAACACCACTACCGTTGGTGGACACAACACACAGGGAGCAGCCCTATGCACTAGGCCATGCCCAACCATTTCCTAAGACAGTCACAAGTATTATGGGGTACAATGCCTAACGCCAGCATCTGCACACCAGAAACCCACAGGACCCTGCCCAGTAGTAGATGGCCACTTACACTATTGAGGTAGGAGTGCGCCAGAGCCTGCCCAACAAGAGACCTACCCTGCCATGATCGCCCTGGCCTAGGTCAACCCACAGTCCACAACCCCCACGCAGGTATCTCCTAATGCGCGCAAAGTCAGCTTTCAGAATCTGCACTCACCCCCTTGTGTCTGCTGTGATGACCTCAAGCACCCATCCAACTCTGGATAGGCCACCGCCAGGATACGGAACATCAGGGGGGTCATGGTGCGACGGGCACCCCTTCCCCCTTTGGGAGGCCAGCCCCAGCTGGGCCTCCGCCGTCTTCTTTGGCCAGTGGTGCAGGTCCTCTCATCTCTTGCGGCAGTGGGTGCTCCGCCTGTGAAAGACCCCCAGTGTCCGCATCTCCTTGGCGATGGCACGCCAAATACCCTTTTTCTGGTGGGCGCTGACATGCATGGAAAAGACAGCAGAAAAGGAAATTATTCACCCGTCCTGACCGTCAGACTCATTGGCCACCAGTTATCACCCATCCCCTGATGCACATACAATGACCACCTTACATGCTTCACTCTGGCCAGGATGCCTCAGCACCCCCAAACATGTGGCTTACATCCACAGCACTCCATACATTCATGGCCCACACATCATGCTAACAGTGTACTCACCTGTTTGTCTGGAGGACCGTAGAGTAAAGTGTACTGGGGTAGGATCCCATCCACCAGTTTCTCCAACTCCTCCGCAGTGAAGGCAGGGGCCCTTTCCCCAGACACATGAGCCATTGTCGCTCCAGACACAGGTCACAGCAGCACTTGCAGCGTAGGTCCTCTCCTGTTGAAGGACAGGTAGCAAGTGAGTGAATAGAAAATGGCAGTCACGTCCGCGGTGGTGTGTACTGTCACCGCTGGCGTACATCACCATTGGCTCCTGGAACCCATAGGGCCCAATGATAACCAATGCGAAGTTGCGCGGCGGTCATCGACCGCCTACCGCAACGGCACACAACACCAGTACAATTACCTCATTTCTAATTGTCCCTCCTCACAGGTCAGGCAGCCGCCATTTCAGTGGGCCACGGGGCATGGCACCTAACTGCATCACAGCATACACTGGCATGGCAACTGATTCTAGGATTCACATTTTTATTCTGTAAAGTTAAAAAACTGCATTAGTGTAATAGATGTAGGAATGCAACCCTGTGCTGAACGTTCTCTTCCATAGGCTCCAACCGCTGAGGCTGCATATGAGATGGCGGCATCCTCCGGTGTACAGACCCCTGGTCGACCTTGCAACAATGGAGGACAGACACCTTATCATTACCTACAGACTTGATCGTGCCACATTCCAGGAACTGTGTGCCCAATTGGAGCCAGACCTGATATCAGCTATCCGGCAGCCCACTGGTATCCCCCCTCTAGCTCAAGTCCTGTCAGTGCTACATTTCCTGGCAAGTGGTTCCTTCCAAACAACAGTGGCCATGGCATCAGGGATGTCTCAGCCAATGTTCCCTAATTTGTTGTCCAGAGTGTTGTCAGCCCTGCTGAAACATATGCGCAGCTACATTGTGTTCCCCCAGGTGGAGGATTTGGCCACTGTGAAAGCTGACTTTTATGCCTTGGGACATATCCCCAACATCATAGGTGCCATTGATGGTACACATGTGGCATTTGTCTCCCCCCCCCCACCCCTGGAGAAATTAGCAGGTTTTCAGGAATAGAAAAAGCTATCACTCTATGAATGTGCAGATGGTGTGTTTGGCGGACCAGTACATCTCCCATATGAATGCCAAATACCCTGGCTCTGTCCATGATGCCTTTGTCTTGAGGAATAGCAGCATCCCATATGTGATGGGCCAACTCCAGAGGCACCAGGTGTGGCTAATAGGTGAGCCCAAGGTCCCCACACAGCATGAGTAGGTGTTCTTGTATGGGTTTGTCCCTAAGGGTTAGTGTGTGTCTAACAGGTATCCCTCGATATTTGCAGGTGACTCTGGTTACCCCAACCTCTTATGGCTACTGACCCCAGTGAGGAATGCCAGGACAAGGGCAGAGGAACGTTACAATGAGGCACATGGGTGTACAAGGAGGATTATCGAACGGACCTTCGGCCTCCTGAATGCCAGATTCCGGTGCCTCCATATGACTGCTGGATCCCTGTACTACTCACCCAAGAAGGTGTGCCACATCATCGTTGCCTGTTGCATGTTGCACAACCTGGCCTTGAGACGCCAGGTGCCTTTTCTGCAGGAGGAAAAGCCTGGAGATGGTCTTTTGGCAGCGGTGGAGCCTGTGGACAGTGAGAAAGAGGAGGCAGAGGAAGAAGATGTTGACAACAGGAGCAACATTATTCTGAAATACTTCCAGTGACACACAGGTAAGACATTGTACGTTCATATTACATTTCATTTAACTGTTGGACATTGTACAAGACAGCCTCTTACCCTGTGTTTCTGGCCACTGACTTTACCCTTTGCCATGTCTATTTTCAGATCCCTATGCCCCACTCTGGTTCCTGCTATGTGTACTGCTGCCCACTACAGGTCATACCAATGTATAGATAACTGGACATATGGATTGAGATGTTTACAGCTTGTTAACCTAATACATATTGCAATCAATTGACAGACTCCGTACTTGTTTTTGATTCAAGGGTGTTTATGTCAGTGCTCATAAGTAGAGGGGGATGTGCAATGGGCAGGGGTGATGGTGGAGGAATGTCCAGTTAGAGTCCAGTCTCTTGGTATGACAGGTGCAATGTCCAAGGGGGCATAGGAAGGGGAGTAATGGCAGTTCAAGGTGGATAGGTTGACAGAGTGGGACAGAAGGGTGACAATCAGGAGAGTCTTATTTCCTGGCGGGGGTCTTGGCAATGTTCTCTGGCTTCTGCCTGGATTGCAGGGACAGTTTTCGGGGTGGTTCTCCTTCTTCAGGGGGTGGGGTGCTAGAGGCCTGTTGGTCCTGTGGCGGTGCCTCTTGTCCACTAGCACCGGCAGAGGTGGAGGGCTGTTCAACTGTGTGGCTAGTGTCAGGGGCCCGTTGTTGTGCCACTGCCTCCCTCATGGTCTTGGCCATGACAACCAGCACCCCTGCAATGGTGATCAGGATGGTGTAGATGTTTGTTGGGTCATCCCTGATCCATAGGTACTGTCCCTCCTGCAGCCGCTGGGTCTCATGCATCTTGGCAGGTATCTGGCCCATGGTCTCCTGGGAATGGTGGTATGCTCCTAGGATATTGGAGAGAGCCTTGTGGAGAGTGGGTTTCCTGGACCTGTCCTCCCCCTGTTGCACATCAGTCCTCCCAGCTTACCAGTTGTCCTGTGCCTCTGTCCCCTGAACCATGTGCCAACTGCCACTGACCCCAGGTCCCTGATCGTCCTGTGTATGTGGGGTTGCCTGGGGTCCCTGTAGTGGTGGACACACTGCTGATTGACGTGTCCTGGGTACAGAGGGATGGGCCCGCTGGGTGGGTGCTGTGTTGGTGTTTCCTGAGGGGGGAGGCTCTGTGGTGGTTTGGGACTGTGGCAGCGGAACCGACTGTCAAGAGGTCCCTGATGGGCCAGGTTGGTCATCCTGATCCAGGCATGCAGAGCTGCTGTCATCACTGTGGGCCTCGTCAGGGGGTGGACTGGTTGTTGCTGGCACCTCCTCTCCGGTGACATTGAGTAGGGGTCCTGTGGGGATGCAAATGCAGTGTTAATGTATCTGTCTGTGCCATCTTGTGCATGGGTGTGTTTCCATCTATGATTGTGATTTCCCTGTCAGCTTGGCCTTGTGTTCGTGGTGGTTTTGTGGGCTGGGTGAATCTCTGTGATGGGCATGCTTTGGTGATGGGTTGTCCATGCAGGTCTGTGATGAGTGTTGCATGCAGGGCTTGGTATTGGGATGGGTGGGTTGTGATGGTGGGGTGTATGTGAGGTGGTGGAGTGATGGGGGTGAGGGTAGGGGTAGGAGTTTGTGATGGCATGCAGGTAGGGTGGGGGATATAATAGTAAAGATTTGACTTACCAGAGTCCAGTCCTCCTGCTACTCCTGCGAGGCCCTCAGGATGCATGATCACCAAGACTTGCTCCTCCCATGTTGTTAGTTGTGGGGGAGGAGGTGGGGGTCTGCCGCCAGTCCGCTGAACCGCAAGGTGGTGTCTTGAGACCACGGAACGCACCTTCCCCCGTAGGTCGTTCCACCTCTTCCTGATGTCATCCCTATTTCTTGGGTGCTGTCCCACTGCGTTGACCCTGTCCACTATTCTGCGCCATAGCTCCATCTTCCTAGCTATGGAGGTGTGCTGCACCTGTGATCCGAATAGCTGTGGCTCTACCCTAACAATTTCCTCTACCATGACCCTTAACTCCTCCTCAGTGAAACAGGGGTGCCTTTGTGGGGCCATGGGTGTTGTATGCTGTGTGTTGGTGAGAGTGTGTGATGTGGGGTGCGTGAGGGATGTATGGGTGTAAGAGGTGTGTGTGTAGTTGTCTCTGTGATGTTGATGGCTAGCTCTTGCAGTCTTTTGGTATTGGCAAAGGGTTGTGGGTAATGTGGGTGTGTGTTTTATAGTGGCGTGGGTGTGTGGGTGTGACGTGTGTATGAATGTCAGGTGTGTGTTTTTAGTATTGGCCAATGTAGTGTTGTTTTGTTTGTGGGTGTCCATTCTGAGCGCAGCGGTGTGTACCGCCAATGGTTTACAGCCATTGAATGTCCGCCGTGGTGATTCGTGGGTCAAAATGTGATGGGTGTTGTTTTGTTGGTGTAACAGTATGGGTGTTGGTACCAACACTTTACCACTGACCTTTGGGCTGGCGGATTTGTGTGTGTGGCAGTATTCTGTCGAATTAGTGGGTGTGTGTCATAATATGGAGAACAGATATCCGCCACCACGGCAGTATGTTGGCTACCGGTAATACTGGCGGTATGCAGCCTTTACCGCCAATGTCATAATGAGGACCAAAGTCTTTAGTCTGCTCAACTTGTCAAAATTCACATCAGAAGAAGCAATATGAGGCCAAACGTCGCTACTACTTTAAGTTGCATGGGGAAAAAGGACATTCCCACAACATTTAACCATTTGGGAGACAGAACCGACATAAACTATTCCGGCTCACATTCCACCACAGCTCTCACTGTTAAAGAGCACATAGCTGCCATTTGAGAGCACCTGGAACGCAGGTCTAATCGAAAGGACTTGGACTCCCTTCAGATAACAAGCCAAATTTGCCGTGGAGGCATTACATGCCCCATTCAAGGACAGGTGTTTACAAACCATTGAATGGCTCACATAAGTCTCACATTCACTACCGTTAAGAAAGACCTCTTTCATGCCATTGAAACATTTGTACGAGAAGAGTAGCTCCCACACCTTGTGTATGTAACTATCTCCCAGCCTTTCATATCTCCCCACTGGAATGTTTTTCAAACAGGATGTGAATTGAAGTGTTGAAATGGGCAGATTTATAACCCCATGTATTAGCCACTCAGCAGATGGTATTTCAGCCACAGTAAAAGGCAACTTTTCTAGTTTCTCAATATTTAACATATTTAACATATGTTAGCCATTATTTGTTGTTGTCACGTTAAATTAAATGTTGAAAAAATCTCCCTTGCGCTTATGTGTTGCCAGGAAACGCGACCTGCTTTCAGTGTTTGTAGCATCAAACCTAACTGCATTATGGATCTTAGCTGACTTTGTCCATGTTGCAAAAATGACACATCACTCTGCACCATGTCTATTGCAGAGGAGACAATGGCCCTCATTTTGACCCTGATGGTCTTTTGACCGCCAGGGTAAATGTGGCGGTCCCAACACCAACAGGCTGGTGGTGCAGACCGCCACATTATGAGTGTGGCAGGTTGGCCGCTGCCAACCCGCCACATCTCCACACATACCGCCATGGCGGAGATGATCATCTCCGACCCGGCGGTCCACAGAAGACCACTGGCGGTATTAGGACCCGGCTTTCTGCCATGCTTTCTGCGGTGGTAGCACCACCATTAAAACCATGGCAGAAAGGCTACCGGTGACAGGGAATTTCTTCCCTCTCACTGGGAAACAACTCCCTAACCCCCCAGCAAGCAGTAGACCCCCTCCAGCCGCACCATCCCCCACCCCGCCCCTCCAGACACAGGGCCCCACACACTCCCTTCAGACACAATGCCCCTTACAACCCCTCCCCTTATACAGGCACACAGACACCCACATGCATCATGCATACTCCCATTCACCTACACTTACATATATACGCATTCACTTCAACATTCATACACGCATTCACTCAAATGCATCCATACACGCATTCACTTCAATATTCATTCACGTATTCAAGCACGCATACTCACACCCATCCAAGCGCGCATTCTGACACGCAGACAAACGTGCATTCACCACAACAATCACACTCGCATACACACATACACACTTACATGCAGACACGCACTCACTTCAATATTAAGACACGCATACAACCACACATACACACATTCATGCCCACACACAGACACCCCACACTCTTACATGCACACACAACACCCCCACCCTCTCACCCTCCTCCTCTGTCAGACTTTCACTGTACGTGGTCTGGGGAGAAGGTCATCCGGTAGTGAATGGGAAGGAGTGCTTCCACCGCCGGCAGCGCCCTGCCAGCAGGACCCAGCCAGGCTGTATTATTGCCCATAATACAGCTGGTGGAGTCCTACTGGTGGGTGGGGCCGGTGGTGGAACCACCCAAGCACCTCTGCCCACCAGCATGACCACTGCTGGATTTCTACACAAAGTGTGGTGGAAATCCGGCAATACTCATGATATGGTGGGCGGAAGACCACCAGCACTGGCGGTCTTCTGGCACCCGTGGCTTTGGCAGTCTTCTGTGAAGACCACCAAAGTAGTAATGAGGGCCAATATTATTTAAGGTGTATATTCGTCCGGACAAGGTGTTAATCCCATTATCAACAATGGCTAATGCTTTCTGTAAATTTTCCTGATCTGTTTGCCTTAACCGGGCAGCCACTTCTTGTTGGGAAAGCTTCCATATTTCATTATATGCTGCATATAAGAAGCGTTTTCTGCATTGTCTTCTGGGGCCTATCAGGAAATCCTGTAAATCTGTATTATTGGACAGGAGACTAAGATGTTCTCTCACTGGAGGATGTTCTTTGACAGAATCCAGTGAGGAACCCTTCAACCATTGCTGGCTAGTTTTCTTACACTATATGTTGTCACTATACCCGAGTGTTCCAAGGACACATTGCAAGGGACCGGCCTATTTGTTCTAAAACCCCCTGAGGAGTTTACAAAACATGTGTGGCACCCACTGGTGTCTACAGGCCCTAGTAACCACTCACCAGGACATGAAAATGAAGTGTTAAATGTTCCATTCTGGACCCATTCATTGAGCTGATCTTCAGACGCATTTATATACTTTTGCCATTTCTAAAATTTAGAAGAGGCAGGAATACTGGGCGCATTCAATTCCTTAATGTTTGCTAAGCCTAAACAACTAATTTGTTGTACTGTATCATTTAAAAATATAATATGAACAGGAATCATGCATGCTCTAAATAAAGCTTCTTTTCCTCTTATTTGCCAATTTTTAGTTCCCCACACACTTTTTAAGTCAATCAACTTCAACCGGTACTCATAGCCTTCTGTAGTCAATTGGGAAACAAAGTGATCAGAATAAATCAATTTTGTATCTGTCAATAAAACATGTTGACTTTCTATTACTGGCAATTTGGAGAAATATGACTTAGCATTTTTTACCTTGTGCCCAGAAAAATATGGAAACTTTTCAATATACGATTTAGAACTGCCTAATGGTGGAGTCGGGCAGTGTTCCCACTGTGTGTGTTTAAAGATAGTTTTTGGGGTACTTGCTCTGTGAATAAAATAATGTCCATAGTAATTATAACAGAACATTTCTCCATAATTTTCTTTAAATTGGTACACATATTCATTTTCAAATACTGTATAATACTGTAGATCAGACATCGTAGCATCAACAGTTTTCACATCCCAATCATCAGAAACCACTCTGGGTGTGGTTACATCATTAATACAAAGTTTGAATACATATGGTATTTGAATGACCTCAGTAGGGCCATATATATCAAAAAAATACTTGACCCCAAACAAGCCCATCAGGAATTGGTTTGGCTGTAATGTTCACTAGGGACAAGTCTCTGCAAATTTTGTGTGATGAAAAATGTGGTTTTAGGACCTCATCCACAAGTTCAACTGTAGAGCGTTCAGGAAGGAAATTACCATGTATAAGGAAAAATAAAACAATAACAAGCCCAACCCAAAGGGGGAAAGCAAATATAGTTAATAAGATCCATAGATAGTTCCATGGATGAATGAAATAATAGTTAATTTTGAGCCAATGTATCAACTTATGTGCTCTTGACAGTTCTGTTGTAGTAGAGGCAGATGATTCAGTGAAAGTGTCATTAATGTTGACAAAATAACCAGAATCAGTTTGTGCAAAAACTGGAGCTGTGTTTTGTAGAGGAGAACTTGCAGAAGACTCACTCAGTGCTTCATAGTAAAGTATGCCATCAGTTTTTTTTTTCCACCCTCCCCAAGCTCACAGACATCTTAGCGTTGCTGTTGAAGACTTATAGGGGAACATCCTGGTCTGTAGTGGGAGGGATTTGGGCACTACCCAGGAGTCCTCTAGGTCTGCTGCGCAGGATCGGCCACATGGTGTAACTTGACATTATCAATGGAGACAAAGCGATTTTCTTTAGAACCAGGAAGGGGTGGTAGAATGACAGTTCAGGTACCGTGTATTGCCAGGACTGAAATCGGTGCACATTAAGAAGGGCCAAACTCCTTTTTCACAGCAATGTTTTCTTGTGCTAGATCCTCAAGTTTTGGAATCTAGCCGGTAGATGTTAGTGGTACATTCCTGATGCAGGAGGAGTCAGCACTGGAAGATGCGTTGTCATCATATAACTGTTGTAAGTCCTGCAAAACAGTGACACGTTCATTTATGTCAAAGGGTGTATCTGCTGCTTCTGCGCCAGGACGATCAAGATCTGAAACATACATTCAAGTTCCAAACAGGCATTCGTATGAAGTATGTCCCCTCTAACCCCCATCGCTCCCCAGGGACCTTCTGGACAGATTGTAAAGTGCTCTCTGGTCTCCATACAGGTGTGTAAGCCAACTACGACTCATGCCTAATACTCTAGCTGTTAAGGATTGCTTTAAACCTCGGCTTTCCCGCTCCCTGACACTATTTCCCTCAGGATAAAATGGAGAACAGTAATGCAGTTGGACTTCTAACGAAGCCATGGCGTCCCTGAAAGCCCTTGAGGCAAAAGCAGGGCCTTGGTCTGAGTGGAAAGCCACAACAGCATATGTGCCAATAAAGACTTGCAAATCTTTAATAACAGCTAGAGCGGCACCAGACCGTTGTGGCCAAACCCATAGAAATCTGGAGCATGAGTCAACAGCGACTAGGATGTATTTGTATGCATTATCTGGTGTCAGGGGACCACAAAGGTCCAAGTACACACATTGTAACTGTTTGTTCGAAATTAAGAGGGGTGTCTGTGGTGGGCATTTGATGGTGAATCCTTTAATGTGCTGGCAGATGTCACGACAAAGGACATTCTGCTTGGTCTGCTTGTAGAGACCTCGCCACCAATAACAAGCTTGTAAGAGTGAAATTGTAGCCGCCACACCAGCATGGGCCGGAGCAACTCCCTCACGTGCTGCTTTTATTAACTCATGTCTTAGGTCTTTATTGGGAATCACACGATCTCCCACACCTGGTATTGTTACTTGTGCCGTAAAAATGCCTGCCATGCAGTAGGAATATTTAGCAGGCTATGCTTTAGGTAAGGGAGTGCTGTTAGCCGAAGCTTTCACGGCTGCCAGTGTTTCATTATCAACTTTAAATTTAGAACGAGTTATTGCAGCAACAGAAGCCAAAGCATATGCTGATTTGGCTGCCTCATCAGCCAAAGTGTTGCTTTCAATGTGTATTCTAACAAGTTGATGTTCTAGTGTATGTACAACATGGACATTAGGTAGGGTTTCTTTCAGCTCCGCTACTTTTCCCAACAGAAGTCTGTATTTAATGGTGTTGCCTTTTGAATCTCTGAACCCATTTTGGTGCCAGTACTGCAGATATTCATTGAAGGACTGGACACAATAGTACGAATCACAGACAATCAACGTCATCTGCTCAGGATCCGTATGTTCTAGTCATCACCAGAGCCTTGAGCTCTGCAAGTTGTGCAGTGCTCCTAGAGTCTGCGTGTAAGTATTTTGTGGATGAAACTTGTCATCCTTCATTTATCCACTCACGACTGCCTAAGCAGTCGGTAATTGGTGTTTGGTGCCTATTGCTGATTGTGCTGATCCATCAGTGTACAGGATTGTCTGATATTGCTCAATGGGCAAAGTTTTTGCTGGAACTGGATACTCAAGTTCATATTGTAAGATTTCTTGGGTCTGTAATTTTGAGTCAGAAACATAATCAACATCAGTGGCCATCAGAGACATTGCCCATTGGATCCAACGTGGATGTAATGCTTTAGCGTTTGGAACACTCGCTTTGGTAACAGCCTCAAGGGCTGGATTTGGGGACACAACAATAATGTGCTCCCCTTGGGCCAGAGGTCTCTCTTTAAGGACCGCCATCTGAACAGCAGTGAGGATTTTCTCAGTGGGAGCAAAGCATTGTTCAGCGGTGGTGTATAAGTGTGATTTGTATGCAATCAGGATGGTCTCACCCTCATTAAATGTCACATCGGTGAAACCAATGGCACCAGCAATTACTCTGATGACCAAATGTTTTTTTATTGTCCCTTGTATGTAAGTAATTTGCTTCAAGCATGTCTTTTTGCAAAGCCTTATGCGCCACGCCCCCAGCCTGCTGTGTACATTACGGGGCCCCAAATTGGGCATGGGGCCTCGTTCTTTCTTAGCACGACGCGCCTACATGCAGGTCTGACCTACCCCACTCACCTGTTCTTCTTATCTTCTTCTTTTTTCTGTCTTTTCTGTGCCTTCCTTTATGTTTTTTCCTTTTCCCATATTACCCCTCTCTTCCCAGCATGCCTTAGTTCCCTACTCTCTATGGTTCCTAGTCCATTATGTTCTATGTGTTTTTCCCTATCTAAGATGGTGTCCTCGTACTTCCTGTTGGTCGCTTCCTGTTTTTTGGTATTTAAGTGCTGTGATTCATTCTCTCGTTGCGCTGCAACACTTTCTGTTTGGATGGTGTCTTCGCTCCTATTTCCTCGTTTTCGATACTGGTTCACGTCTGTTCCAGTGTTTTTTCCTGTACTTTTGCTCTTGTATTTACCTATTCAATTTGCTCCTGTTTCAGGAGCCTTTCCTTTTTGGAGGTTTTTTCCCCTTTCAGGGTTTTTTTCCCTCTGGGACTACTTCTGAAGGACACGGCCTGCTCTTGGCGTTTCCATTGCCTGCAGCACCGTGGCTACCAGAAAGAGTCACCCCTACCTGGGCCAAGGCCGAACATTCAGGAACAAAATCCTCGCCACCCGTTCTGCAGAGTCCAGGTTAAAGCAGCGCGTAAGTCGTGACATTATGAATGCGTGTATGTTCGACTGTCCAGAATTTGCTCAGTGTCCAAGTTAGCCACTGAAATGAGTAGGTTAATGGAAACTTCCTTATGAATCAATAAAAGACAAAATCACTATGGGATGGACAGATGAACATTAACATGTTTGATATTGATAACTCACCAGACAGCTAACCTTTTGGACAAAGACAGTCAGACCAGGCTGTGTACTATTCTCACAAAAAAAATATGACAAAAAGGCAACAGTAACATTTGCCTCCACCGACAGTGTCAAAACTGACGTAGCAGTGTTAATCCCAGACTGAAAAGGAGGCACTCTCCATTTTGTGGGTGTACCATCACAGAAAACTGAACCCCATGTGCTACTGCTTCTCTTTGGCTGTGGACCAATAAGCTATTCACTTTCATTTTTCATGCTGGCACTTCAACAGTGGTTTAGATGTAGTAGTGGAAACGTCACTCAAAGCATCATGACGACTAATTTGGTCTGATCAGGCAGAAAATGTCAGCTAGTTTGTCCCCCTAAATGGGGCTAAAGGCATGGAGATGAACCTGGTATTCAGGGAGCCATGTGGTTATTTCCCAAAGTTCATAATTGCCAGACTTTGGTGTGTGAATACCAATCAATCAATCAGTATTTGTAAAGTGCGGCTACTCACCTGTGAGGGTCTCAAGGTGCTGGGGGGAGAGCCCTTGTCCGAAGAGCCATGTCTTGAATTTCTTCCTGAAGATGGCAAGTCATGGATAGGGAGGAGTTGAGGATGATTCCTAAATTCCGGGTGTGCTCGGTCGGTGCTGAGGGATGTGGGCCACCAGGAGTCGTCCCAAGCTGAGGTGGCGTTTCCAAAGATGATGAGCTCCAGCTTGTCGGAGTTGAGCTTGAGCCAGCTGTCTCTCATCCAGGTGGCGACGACTTCCATTCCAACTTGAAAGTTGTTTTTGGCCATGTCCGGGTCTTCTGTGAGGGAAATTATGAGTTGTGTGTCATCGGCATATGACACGATCTTTATACTGTGGCTTTTGACAATGGCATGTATACGTTGTGGGACTCAGTGAGGGACTCCTCAGTTGACTCCTGTGGGTCGGGAGGTGTAGGGAGGGAGTCTGACCCTCTGCATCCTCCTCAGAGAGGAAGGAGTGGATACATTCCAGGGCTCTTCCACGGATTCCCATGTCGTGGAGTCTGGTGCACAGAGTGCTGTGGGAGACCGTGTCGAAAGCTGCTGAGAGGTCGAGGAGCATTAGTGCTGCTGTGTGACGGAAGTCTAGGAGTAATCAGATGTCCATGCTGTGATTGCTGCGGAAGCCGGACTGGGAGCTGTTCAAGGAGTTGTTGACCTCAATAAAATTCTGTAGTTGTGCATTGATTGCCTTCTCTAGTACTTTTGCGGGGTAGAATAGCAGTGAGATGGGCCGGAAGTTCTTTCATTCTGATGGGTCTGCCGAAGGTTTCTTTAAGAGAGGGTGTATTTCGGGGTGTTTCCAGTCCTCAGGGAAGGTGCCCGTGCTATTGGAGCAGTTCATTGTTTTATAAAGTTTGGGGCAATGGAAGCGCTGGCTCTGATGTATATGTGGTGTGGGCAAGGGTCAGAGGGGGCTCCGGAGTGGATGCTGTTCATGATGTTGACTGTTTCCTCTGTGGTGGGAGTGGACCAGTCAAGGATGGCAGGAGGCAGGCCAGGGTGTGGTTTAACGGAGATCCAGGGTTCCTGGTGCTGGGCACTGTCCAGTTGTGAATGGGCGCAGACAGGCGCACCTCTGGAACGCCTTTGGCGCTCCAGCGTCTTGGCCGCACTGTGGCCACCATTAAGAAGGGGAGGGGGCAGAGGAAGCAGTCTGCTTGGATGCGGGAGGGCGGGAAAGGTGTTTCGTGGGGCCAGGGGCGGGCAGAGAAAGAGGGGAGAAAGGAAAAAGCACTAGGGAAAAACAAGGGATGATAGAGAAGAAAAAGGCAGAAAATGCAAGAGTGAAAGAGCGACAAAGAGAAGAAAAGAAAAGGAAAATACTTACGTGTGATGGCCAATAGACCACCTGGGATGAGGCACAGGGACGAGCTTGCGGGTGGAGGAGGGCCTCGAACTGAGAGTCAGGAGTCTCTCAGTTCATCCCAGGCAAGAGGCAGAGGTAGCTGCGGAGAGCAGTAGACGCTGACCAGGAGGTGCATACCACGTGTATTGATAGATTATCACCCCAAAAGTATCTTGCTACTGAATATGGGAACACTTGTAATGAAGGGAAATCATAGATGTTTTTTCTCACTACCCATTTGCAGAGTTTTCCCTTTTTACTTCTGTAGAAGCTGTAGGACTGTGTTTTACAGACTTTTCGCTGTTATGGGCTCGCCCACTGGCCCCACGTTAAGGGTAAAAATGGAACGGTTCGTGCACAAACTCAAGAAAAATCTGATAATTCTAAATGCAGCACAGAAAGCGGTCCTACGGGCTGTTGCAAGGCTTCTGCATGTGTGCCATAACACACCATTTCCACAATGGGTGTAGCATCAGACATCATCCTCCTGGATTGTGCAAGATGCATGGTGATCCCTCATTTAGATAGCACAGACAATCAGCATACACCACCATACAGGATGGCAGAAAGAGAGCAGCACTAAACCTAGCTGTGCAAAAATCAAGTCACACATCACATCCAACCAGAACACTGAGACCTTCTTCGCACAGAAAAGAAACCAACAGAGCTACAGTTAAATTTCATCTCCAGTCCATATAAAGCAGTCCTAAGAAAAAGGGACCATGGTAACGTGGGAGCGAGATGGAAGAAGGATCCCAAGAATTATTTCAGTTTTCAAGAAGATCCTATGCAATGACCTCACATAGCAAATCTGAATTTCAGCTTAGTAGGACACAGAGTTCTGATATCACAACTGGGGGTTTTGATGAACAAATGAAATAAGAAGGGGAAGAACAAGAAAAGGAACAAAATACATGCTAACAAATTCAACACCCAGTTTCACCAAAAGCAGTACCAGAAAAAACAGAATATCAACAGTAAGCGAACAGACGTCAAAAATGTATCTGATCAAAGCAAAGGCTTATCCCTGTCACTTCAAGGACTTTGTAGCCTAAAAAAATAATGTGGGACAACAGTCCATGTTAGGAATGTGATAGGGTGCACATACCCATTGGGTGTGTATCTGCATGCACATACTTGAACAAAGGTAATTTCAGTCTTTTGGGAGCTTTTGTGTTGCTCAGTTAATTTTGTCACAGACTGGGTCCTACCACTGCTGTGATTCCCATACTACAGTTGTAGCAAGTAATGCCTCAATTACAAGATGTGAGTTAATCCTGTCAGAAAGTGGATTTCGAATTTGGAAAGAGCCTTTCCTTTTTTCTATAAACCTACCCTAGTTAGGTTTGAACAAATGCCTACATGAAACTCCCATCAGTCTCTGGCAGATGTACCACAGGCACCACTACATTCTCCAGTGAAATGTGTGTTAATTTTTCAAGTAAAAAAATAAAACCATACAGTAAAATCCTCAAGCCAGCTTCAAAGTTAGAGATACATTTTATGAGCAAAAATACACCAATGTGATTAGAATAGGTTAAGGACAAGAGAGATAGGAGTTTTATAATGTTTTAAGATACAATGGGCCTCATTCTAAGTCTGGCGGGCGGCGGAGGCTGCCCGCCAGACTTCCTCCCTCCAGAATACCGCACCGCAGTCAGAAGACCGCTGCGGCTATTCTTAGTTTTACACTGGGCTGGCGGGCGACCGCCAAAAGGCCGCCCGCCAGCCCAGTGTAAAACTCCCTTCCCACGAGGACGCCGGCTCAGAATTGAGCCGGCGGAGTGGGAAGGTGCGACGGGTGCAGTGGCACCCGTCGCGAATTTCACTGTCTGCAATGCAGACAGTGAAATTCTTTGTGGGGCCCCCAGGGGCCCCACGACAACCCATACCGCCATCCTGTTCCTGGCGGGAGAACCGCCAGGAACAGGATGGCGGCATGGGTTGTCAGAATCCCCATGGCGGCGCAGCGAGCTGCGCCGCCATGGAGGATTCTAATGGGCAGTGGAAAACCGGCGGGAGACCGCCGGTTTTCCACTTCTGACCGCGGCAAAACCGCCGCGGTCAGAATGCCCTGCGGGGCACCGCCAGCCTGTTGGCGGTGCTCCCGCCGACCCTGGCCCCGGCGGTAAGGAACCGCCGGGGTCAGAATCAGGCCCAATGTGCCTAGAAAAAGTAAAATTACATTGAAAAATATCTGTTAACAGTTGATCAGGATCTGGATGCAATTTCAGGCTAAACGCAGTGGAGTGGAAGTCGGATACAACAACCACATTACCTGTAACATTTTTTACCTTGAGACTTCGCTTACTTAATGGATGTCAAAGTCTTCTAGTGTGGTAGGGTGCATAGTTGATCTTTCTGTAAGGCAGATATGTCAAGCTCTCAATAAAGCCGGTGGCATTTGTGCTAAAAGCTCACAAAGGGACAAAGCTGGATTTCATAGTCCATGGTTACCTTAAACAATGGAATAGATCTGCAGCGTTGTTCTGGTATAGTGTTTTATATTTTGGCTTAGTCACAGTTTCAGTTCACAAAATCCAACAGCTTGGCTAGGCAGGAAGCTGTAGTCGGGCAGTTTTTTAAGATCTCTTCTACGTTTGCCGTAAGATCTAGCTGGACCAGTTTTCAGTGTTGCAAACTGTCTAAGAAGGAAAACCTGGTTTACTTGCCCAACTGGATTGCATCCTTCCTAGGGAAGCCTCAGTACCTTGTCCTATTACTCGGAGATGGAAAATTACTACTTCCTATTTTTCTCTGTCTGCAGAGAAAGTTCTTTCTGGTCAAATCTGCAGCCAGTGATCTTCAGGGCAGGCTTCTAGGCTTCAGATTGTTCTCCATCCAGGGCTACTGCAGGGTTCAGTCCTCAGTGGTCAACTGGACTTGTTAGAGACCGTAGTCATTCTGCGTTTAATGTCCCTGTAGCTGGCAAACAAAAGGACAACCACTTAATTCATGAAGAGCACTGCTAGTCTCTTGGTGTCAGGAGGAGTCCGGAATCCTTGGGAGCTTTTCATTTAGCTGTCTCTTCTTCCTTCTGTTGTTGTCCCAGATCCAGGAATCTTCTGAGGAGGGTTGTCAAAGTCAAAAACTGTCTTTCCGTCCTGCTGGGGCTGGATAGCCCTGGGAATGAACGGTAGCACAGCAGATCCTGCAGCCCCGTTTACCATCATCAAGTTAAAGGAAGACGTGCTAAGGTAGTCCTTTGTTCTGCTTACTGTTCTTATCTTCTTCACTGAAGGCTTATCCATGTTAAGTAGAAAGTTGTTGACAACACCTGTGCCTTTCTGAATAGGGTCATTACCTACCAGCCGTGACTCTGCCTCAGGAGTGGGCTGAGAGGCAACAGCAAGTCTAAACAAGTTTTCTCCCAAGCAAAAAAAAGTATACTTTTATAAATTTGCTTTTCTATTAAGATTATGAAAAATCTATTTTCACCATTAAAATATTATTTTGAAACTAAGTGAAAGATAGCTTTGAATGTTCGCTAGAATTTATCAAAGCAAATGTATACATAAATAATTGTATGTATACTTCGCCCTGTTCCGGGCAAATCTAGCCTTGCCATCACAATGAAAACAGCAGTTGGAAATTTTCACTGTAATGACATGCTAGACTCAATATGTAATATGGTACATAACAAGGCAAACTTTAGGCGTCACCTACATATTTTATTACAATAGGTTTTCTTACACTGCAAAATTATTTTTCCCCACTATGTGCCTCTGCCTGTATTTTAAACTGCAGAGCATAGAGCACAGTAGTGCTCCCAGCATCCATAAATGTTTGTCATATATGTGAGGGTAAATACACACTGTAGTCCACAAATGACATCCAGTTAGTGAGTGTTCCAACTTCCTTATACTTCGGAGCCCTGCAGCATTCGAAAGCTCTTTCTTGACGATGGGAGATGCCCTACTTAGCATTAGTTTCCCTGTCTCCACGTGCAATGAGGAGTGGGATTGGTGACTCTTCCGGGTGGAGACCTAGAATAGAACATCTTTTTTGACAGGTCCCAGAACTAATGTTAGAATGTGACAGTGGCCTGTCAGGATAGGCAGCAATGTGCAGAGAAGTTATCAAAGAAGGCAAATTGTCGGAAGTTGAATCTCTGTTTCTTATAAATTACTTAGAGCTGCTTGCAGGTTCTTTTACAGGTGCACAACTGAGCAAATTGTTGTTTCTTTCTCAAGATGGACAATGTGTTGATCGTCCAGTAGATAAACAAATTGGGAAGACCTAAGTCCAATGATTAGCGGATCTGGCCAGAAACATCTTGCATTATGGCCTTCAGAATAACATAATGATTCATGCAGAATATCTTCCTGGACTGTCCACCAGGTGGACAGACTGGATACAAATATGTCTAGCTTCATAGGGGACCTGAACTATCAGGAGCAAGAGCCCTCATGCATCACAATGGATGACAAGCATCATCATCGGGATATGCTCCTCACCAGGCCTGCTCTGCAATGCCTGGTGGGCTCCCCGAAGGGGGCTCTTGTGCCGTACTGCTCTACTAGAGTAAGCGTAATAGTTTACACTAGGAGTAAGTTCAAAAATGGAGAGAGCAAAAAGACTGTTAAAATTGGCTATTCATCATACCAAAACATCAAAAACTTTAATCAGTATAGGGTAGATGAAGACCAAGGTTAAAAAAAGGAGGGTGAGGGTCACATACAAGTGCAATGCTCAAGTGACTCTCAAAACAAAAGTCGAGGGGAACTATAGATTATATAGTGCCTCTACATCGCAGGCCAACATGTTTCGCGTCCTCACGGTCCAACGGATCCATCGACGCTTCATCAGGACCAAAGAAAAAATGTCTTCTCCAAAAAGCAAAATCAGATATAGTTATCAAATATATCTAAGTATCCTAACTTAAAGGTGAAACAGTCACTTACATTGAGGTCACCTAGTCAAGTCAGGTCGCCCTAAAAGACAAAAATGCAAAAACAGCACTATACATCAATGCAAAGTAAACGGTGTACTTAAAAATGTGAAGGGTCACACAACACACGTGAAAAGTGAAAAAAGTTAAAAACCAACGGGCAGAAAAAAGGCTTACCATCCCCTGCTTTGAGAATAGGCTCCTTAGGACGCACGTACTATGGACTCAAATTAATCTCTGTTCATGGTCACAAAATACAATGAAATAGATCCACAAGATACATGTGATATATTAATCAATAATATTGAGTTAAAAATGCAGTCACTGTCTTAGCCCCGATAAGTCATCAAAATATAATGCATTAGTATAGTAGTTCGAAGTTCTCATCTATCTACCGCTTTACGTAGTCAAAATCTCATCAAATGTTGTGATAAGCGTATTGTTAAAGATATTAGATCAACATCACAGTTAATAAAAAGCCAAAAAACTGTCATGTCGCAGTTGTAGTTAACTGATACGTAAAAACTAACCCAAATAAAAAAGGCAGGGAAAACCAGACTTACATTGCGATCATTGGTCCTGCATTATGGACCTACCCTCGGTACGGCGTCCTGCATGCTTGTGTGCGAGCGCTGTCCGAGACGTTAAGAAGGTGGCGCGGCGGGCGGGGAGGGAATTCCTTCCGGCTCGCGCGCGTCACAAAAAGGTAAAAACAGAAAATGGACACGCGGTTGTCGAAAATTTGTAAAAATAGACAAAGGACTTCATGTATATGCCCGCGAAGCAGAGTGTTACTCGGGATCGGTAACAAAGTGAAGAAACAAGAAGAAAAAGCAGGTCAAAAGAGCGTCTGGCCCTTAGTCATGGTCAGATGTCTAAAAGTGGTTTATGGGCAAGAAGTTTTATTATTTATCTATAGAAAGGTTGATCAAAACGGAATGGTTTCTTGCTAAGACATGAAGTTATTTATCTGGCACAATCTTCCATAGGTCATTAAAAAATGGTAATCTTGACTAATATGCTATGTTTCATGGTCTACATCAATATTAATGATGGAGGGATGGCAGACATTTTAGAATAATTTGACTTCAGCAGTGAAATTTCACACTGATGCGTAGATGATCAAGAGGAATAAACAATAAGATGTTACTCAATACTATTAGGACAAGAAGGTCCATGGAATGTCGTCGTTCCATCCATTAATATTAATCCCTAATTTAAAAATCCATCTCTGTTCAATTTTGAAAAGGCCTCCTGGATCATCGAGGCGGATGTGCGGAACGTCTAGTAGTACCCACCACATCTCGTCAGGTGTGTGAGAAGCTTCAAGGAAATTGACACATAGGTGGTCATTCTGACCCCGGCGGTAAAATGCACTTACCGCCGGTCAGAAGACCGCCATAACACCGCCGCGGCCGCGGAAACCCGCCACGGTCATTCTGACCCGCAGAAGGCAAACCTCCAAAAATCCGACAGCCACAACCGACCGCCAGACCAGCGGTCGGCGGAAAGGTGGAGGTGACAAAACCTCCACCGCCACGCCAACAGAAATACGCCCATGCCATTACGACCCACGAATCCACGCGGCGGTCATTCAAACGCGGTATTCCATTGGCGGGACACACCGCCGCGGTCAGAATACACACAAACGAACAAAACCCAGCCACATTGGACGATTTGAATCCCACACACCTGATACACATACACACACCACTCCCACACACACAATACAATCTAAAACACCCACCCACATCACCCACAAACCCCTACGCAAAAAAATTCTGAAAGAAGGCCAGAGCGAGACACCAGCATCCACAAACTAACAGCCACAGCCACTCAACACCATCACCCACACACTATCCACACACAAAACAACACACACCACCACACTCAACACACTTAACTACACATACTCCACCCCACACATCATACACACCACCCCATGGCACCCCAAAGACAACCCCGCTTCACAGACGAAGAACTCAGGGTCATGGTGGAGGAAATCGTTCGGGTAGAGCCCCAGCTGTTCGGCACACAGATACAATACACCAGCATTGCCCGGAGGACGGAGCTATGGCAGAGGATTGTCGACAGGGTCAACGGTGTGGGACAGCACCCCAGAAATCGGGAAGACATCAGGAAGCGATGGAACGACCTACGGGGGAAGGTGCGTTCCATGGTATCCAGGCACAACATCGCCGTGCAGAAGACTGGCGGAGGACCCCCACCTCAACCCCCACAATTCACATCATGGGAGGAGGAAGTCTTGAACATCCTGCATCCTGACGGCCTCGCAGGAGTCGGCGGAGGAATGGATACTGGTAAGTTGAAGCTTCACTACTGCTTCCCCCCCACCTGCATGCCAAATCATACCCCAACCCTCACCCCCATCCTCGAACCCCACCCTCACCCCCACCACCATCCTCACCCCCACCACCATCCTCACCCCCACCCCCAGCACACCTATTCCCCGCCAATGTCTCACCATCACAACCCACACATCCCAAAACCTAGGCCTGCATGCGTCCACTAAGCATGGACACCCATCACCAAAGCATGCCCAATGCATATACACATCCCCCCCACAAGCCACCCTCACCAAAGCCCCCACACACGAATGCCAGCACTTGGGGACACGAGAACCCATAGATACACCCATATGCCACACATTGAAACTATAACCATACCTCTATACCCCTGCAGGACCCGACCGTCAACACACCGCGGCGGAGGGGCCAGAATTCTCCACACCCCCCACCCAAGAGGCCGTCAGCGATGACAGCAGCTCTGTCGACCTGGACACCGATGACCAGCCCGGACCATCGGGACCTCTGGACAGTCGGTTCCCCTCACACAGGCCCAGGCCACTACAGACCCAAACCCCTCTGGGAACACCAGCACAGCTCCCACCCAGCGGGCCCATGCCTCTGTCTCCAGGGCGCGTCAATCTGCGGTGTGTCTACCACTACAGGGCACCCAGGATAACCCACCACCCCAACAACAACAGGGACCTGGGGGCAGTGGTAGTGGGCACACCGGCCAGGGGGCAGAGGCCCAGGGAAACAGGGCAACTCGGAGGGCAGCTGTGCGACAGGGGGGGGACGGGCCCAGGGAACCCTCTCTCCACGAGGTCCTCACCACCATCATGGGAGCATACAACCGCTCCCAGGAGACGATGGCGACGGTACTGGCCCGGTTCCAGGAGATCCAGGTACTGCAGGAGGAACACTATCAGGGGTACAGGGAGGACATCAGAGCCATCAACACCACCCTGGTTACCATGGTAGGGCTGCTGCAGGACCTCGTCAACACCAGGGCGGACACTCAACAACACCCAAGGGCCCCTGCCACTAGCCTGGACCAAGAACAGCCAACCACCTCCGCCGGCGCTAGTGGACAGGAGGCCCCCGCACAGCAGCAGCCCACCAGACCCCCACCTCCTGCAGGAGAAGAACCACCCCGCAAGAGGGCCCTGAGATCTCGCAAGAAGACAGAGTAGGATGTCAAGACCCCCGCCAGCAATGGATACCACCTGATGTCATCCCACTGTCCCACATTGTCACCCTGTCCATCCTTGAACTGCCCATGCTCCATCTCTCCACAGGCCTCTGGACAATGCACCTGTGTGACTGTTACTCTTGACTCTGCCATGGACATTCCTTCACCATAGCCCCCACCCACTTGAAACCACCCATCCCATTTTGAGCACTTAAATAAATACCTATTTTGCACAAAACTATCTGGAGTCTGGCTGTGATTTCAATATATTGTAATTGACATGACAGTGCAAATATGTCCTTGTACATGGTGAAGTCAACAAACAGCTGCCACAAAGCTGTAGTCCATGGGGAAACGAAGCACAGGACTCGTAGTGGGGACCCCAGATCTGAAATAGGGAGGGAAAAGCCACAACTCAGTCATCATACACTGGGGCAAATAGACAGGCAGCAGAGATGCAGGAGAGTAGTTCACATTTACTAAATTATCTTTGAAATGTTACCTGTGTCCTATTGGAAGTACTGTTCAATGATTCTGTCCCTGTTGTCTGTTTCAGCCCCGTCGTCTTCCTCCTCGTCACTCTCCTCAGGTTCCACAGCTGCCACAACACCACCGTCTCGACCATCCTCCTGCAGGAAAGGCACCTGGCGGCGCAAAGCCAGGTTGTGAAGCATGCAGCAGGCCACGATGATGTGACACACCTTCTTAGGTGAGTACATTAGGGATCCACCTGTCATATGCAGGCACCTAAACCTGGCCTTTAGGAGGCCAAAGGTGCGTTCGATCACCCTCCTAGTACGCCCATGGGCCTCATTGTACCGTTCCTCTGCCCTGGTCCGGGGATTCCTTACTGGGGTCAGTAGCCACGACAGGTTGGGGTACCCAGAGTCCCCCACTAGCCATACACGGTGTCTCTGTAGCTGTTCCATCACGTAAGGGATGCTGCTATTCCTTAGGATGTAGGCGTCATGCACTGACCCTGGGAATTTGGCATTTACATGCGAGATGTACTGGTCAGCCAAACACACCACCTGGATGTTCATTGAATGGTAATTTTTTCTGTTCCTGTACACCTGCTCCCTGTCTCTTGGGGGAACCAAAGCCACATGGGTCCCATCAATGGCACCAATGACGTTGGGAATATGTCCAAGGGCGTAGAAATCACCCTTCACTGTAGCCAATTCGCCCACCTCAGGGAAAATGATGTAGCTCCTCACGGATTTCATCAGGGCAGACAACACTCTGGCTAACACCTTCGAAAACATGGGCTGAGACATCCCAGAAGCAATTCCCACTGTTGTCTGAAATGACCCACTTGCCAAGAAATGGAGTACTGACATGACCTGCACCAGAGGTGGAATCCCTGTGGGTTGGCGGATGGGGGACATCAGGTCGGGCTCCAGCTGGGCACACAGTTCATGGATAGTGGCACGGTTAAGACGGTAGGTCAGGATAATGTGGCGTTCTTCCATTGTCGACAGGTCCACCAGCGGTCGGTACACGGGAGGATTCATCCGTCTCCTCGCCCAACCCAGCGGACGGTGCCTAAGAAGGACAACATGGAGCACACAGTCAAGCAACCCACAGGTACGTACTCACAGCTAGCACAGTAAACGATTCTCTATGCAGTGAATGGCGTGTCTGAGTGGCTATGCAAGGCCTAGGCCTGTGTGACGCAGTTGAAATTGAGCCATGTGGGCCCTGGAAATGGCGGCTGCCTGACCTGTGAAGTGTGACAATGGGATGTGAGGTCAATGCGCTGGCGTGGCACACCGCGGCGGGCGGCGGGCGAAGACCGCGGCGCGAAGCCGCATTGGTTAACATTGAAGCCTATGGGTTTCAGGAGCCAATGGCGAAGGGTGCCGGCGGTGGCGGGACGCACCGCCGCGGTACGCACCGCCGCGGACGTGACCGCCATTTTCTATCTACTAATCCACTTGCGACTTGAACTTTCACAGGAGAGGACCTATACTGCAAGTGTTGCTGTGACCTCGGTCTGGAAGGGACAATGGCTGCTGCGCCTGGGGAAAGGGCCCCTGCCTTCACTGGAGAGGAGTTGGAGAAACTTGTGGATGGGGTCCTCCCCCAGTATGCGCTACTCTACGGTCCTCCAGACCAACAAGTGAGTTTAATTCAATCTGGATTTGGGGCCACTGGCTGGCTTGTGGGCATGGCGGGGGGCCTGGCGGGGATGGGGGGCATGTTGGGCCTGGCGGGGGGCATGGCGGGGGGCCTGGCGGGGATGGGGGGCATGTTGGGCCTGGCGGGGGGCATGGCGGGGATGGGGGGCATGTTGGGCCTGGCGGGGGGCATGGCTGGGATGGGGGGCATGTTGGGCCTGGCGGGGGGCATGGCGGGGGGCCTGGCGGGGATGGGGGGCATGTTGGGCCTGGTGGGGGGCATGGCGGGGATGGGGGGCATGTTGGGCCTGGCGGGGGCATGGCGGGGATGGGGGGCATGTTGGGCCTGGCGGGGGGCATGGCGGGGATGGGGGTCATGTTGGGCCTGGCGGGGGGCATGGCGGGGGGCCTGGCGGGGATGGGGGGCATGTTGGGCCTGGCGGGGGGCATGGCGGGGATGGGGGGCATGTTGGGCCTGGCGGGGGGCATGGCGGGGATGGGGGGCATGTTGGGCCTGGCGGGGGGCATGGCGGGGGGCCTGGCGGGGATGGGGGGCATGTTGGGCCTGGCGGGGGGCATGGCGGGGATGGGGGGCATGTTGGGCATGGCGGGGGGCATGGCGGGGGGCCTGGCGGGGATGGGGGGCGTTGGGCCACTGGCAAGGAAAATGCTGACAAACTTGAACGTGGTATTTCTCCCTCCCTGTACGTGTCACATAGGTCCGCGCCCATGAGAAGATCGGGATTTGGCGTGCCATCGCCAAGGAAGTCCGGACCCTGGGGGTCCACCATCGACGGGGCACCCACTGCCGAAAGAGGTGGGAGGACATCCGCGCGGGACCAAGAAGACCGCCGAGTCTCTGCTGGGGATGGCCTCCCAACGTAGGCGGGGTGCCTGCCGTCAACTGAGCCCCCTGATGTTCCGGATCCTGGCGGTGGCCTACCCTGATTTGGATGGGCGCGTGAGGGCAGCACAGCAGACACAAGGGGGTGAGTACAAGCATTATCTACTCTGTTGTCGCGCAGTGGAGGTGTCTGGGTGGGGGAGGAGGGCTGTGGGTCCCCCTAGGCCAGGGCGATATCTGTAGGCTGGGCACCCCCGTAAGCCCCTGTGTCCCCAGCCACCACCCTCAGTAGTTTGTCAGTACAGCCATCCCTGGGCCGTGTCATCCATGGGTGCAGTTGTCAACTCTAGGCGTGTAGGGCATGTTCCACGGAATGCGTAGCGGACCCCAAGTGCGCAACTTAGTGCAGGGGGCATCTGTGTCTGTCATGTCCGCTAACTGTACCGGAGATCCATGTACTCAAAATCCCTTTATTTCTCTCTCCCCCCCCCTTTTTGTTTGTCTTTCTGTGCTTGTGTGCATCAGCATCATCAGGCGGAGGAGAAGTGGCATCGGGGCAGGAGGGAGCTGCATCTCACATGGCCCAGGAGGGCCATGCCACAGAGTCAGACTGGACCAGTGAGACGGAGGGCGAGGGGAGCTCCACGACGGGGACGACTGGACCCTGCAGCGACACGGACACGTCCTCGGAAGGGGGCTCCCTTGCGGGGGTGGCACCATCCGTGCCCCCCGCCATTACAGGTACAGCCGCCACCCAGCGCACCATCTCCGCCCTCCCAGCAGCCCCTCAGCGTTCGCCCCGTGCCCGCTCTGCCAGGAAGCCGGGCATCTCCTTCGCCCCAGGCACCTCAGGCCCTGCCCCTGTTACCCCCACTGCCTTCAGTGAGGAGGTCATTGACCTCCTCCGAACGCTCATTGTTGGGCAGACTACCCTTTTGAATGCCATCCAGGGGGTGGAGAGGGAGGTTCATCGCAGCAATGCGTACCTGGAGGGCATTCATTCGGGTCAGGCTGCCCATCAGCGATCGTTCCAGGCTCTGGCCTCAGCACTGACGGCAGCCATTGTCCCTGTCTCCTGCCTCCCTCTACTAACTCCCTCCTCCCAGTCTCCTGTTCCTCTGCCTGTCCCACCCACACCATCAGACCAGCCTGCACACACCTCAACACCCAAGAGAAGCTCATCCAAACATAAGCACCACAGATCACGCAGACATTCACACACGCAACATTCCGATGCAGACATGCCAACAGTCACTACCACCTCTGTGACCCCCACCTCCTCGTCTCCCTCCTCCCTCCCTGTGACGTCTACACTCACACCTCCATTCACCTCACCATCAGCCAGTGTTTCCATCACCAGCACACCCTCCACTCCAGTCCGCACACGTGCAGTCACCACCCCCACTGCCATTTACACGTCCCCTGTGTCCTCTCCCACTGTGTCTGTCACCCCCTCTTCCACACCACACAAACGCAGCCACCCACCCACCCAACAGCCATCCACCTCACGACAGCCTATCCCTCCTGCACCTGCACCCAAAGACAGCAAACGTGACTCACCTACAACCACATCCTCTCCCTCCACTCCCATTCCCACTGTACCTACCACTCTCCATTGTCCCAAGAAACTCTTCCTCGCCACTACTAACTTCTTTCCTGACCCTGAGCCCCCCCCTCCTTCTCGTCGGGGTAAGAAGAGCACCTCAGCCACCACCAGCCCTGCAGCCCCCTTGACAAGGGTGCAGGGGTATTGGAGCCCGCCAGCCCGCATGTCTGGATCTTCGCCCAGCAGCAAGGGGACAGCCAGCCCACCCCCTGGGAAGAGGAGCAGAAGGCGGAAGGGGCGCCGCAGGAGCCCGCCTTCTACATTCCCCCGGACACCACCCAGAGACAGTCACCAGCCACAGCTCCAAAGGGAGGAAAGGGCCACAGGCCCACGACTAAGGAGGGCAAGGGCAGCAAGTCGGAGAGGTCAGGCAGCAGGCCTGCTGCCCAGGAGGAGCCCACAACCCCCATAGCCGCTGCCCCGGGAGGAACCGGCACAGCTGCCCCGGGAGAGCCCACCACCCCCATAGCCGCTGCCCAGGGAGGACCCAGCCCAGCTGGCCAGGAGGGCCCCACCACCCACAGCCCAGGTGGGCATTGAAGGAGCACCATCCCCGCTGCCCAGGAGGGCACCACCAGGCAATGAGCAGTTGGCCATAGACCGGCCGCCGTCTCCAGAACCGCTGAACTGGGCCCCGCCGTCTCAAGCACCGCTCCGCTGGGCCCCGCCGTCTCAAGAACCGCTCCGCTGGGCCCCGCCGTCTCAAGAACCGCTGAACTGGGCCCCGCCGTCTCAAGCACCGCTCCGCTGGGCCCCGCCGTCTCAAGAACCGCTCCGCTGGGCCCCGCAGTCTCAAGAACCGCTCCGCTGGGCCCCGCCGTCTCAAGAACCGCTCCGCTGGGCCCCGCCGTCTCAAGAACCGCTACGCTGGGCCCCGCCGTCTCAAGAACCGCTGAACTGGGCCCCGCCGTCTCAAGAACCGCTGAACTGGGCCCTTCAAGGCAAGGAGCGCTGAACTGGGCCCCGCCGTCTCAAGAACCGCTGAACTGGGCCCTTCAAGGCAAGGAGCGCTGAACTGGGCCCCGCCGTCTCAAGAACCGCTGAACTGGGCCCCGCCGTCTCAAGCACCGCTCCGCTGGGCCCCGCCGTCTCAAGAACCGCTCCGCTGGGCCCCGCCGTCTCAAGAACCGCTCCGCTGGGCCCCGCCGTCTCAAGAACCGCTCCGCTGGGCCCCGCCGTCTCAAGAACCGCTCCGCTGGGCCCCGCCGTCTCAAGAACCGCTCCGCTGGGCCCCGCCGTCTCAAGAACCGCTACGCTGGGCCCCGCCGTCTCTAGAACCGCTACGCTGGGCCCCGCCGTCTCAAGAACCGCTGAACTGGGCCCTTCAAGGCAAGGAGCGCTGAACTGGGCCCCGCCGTCTCAAGAACCGCTGAACTGGGCCCTTCAAGGCAAGGAGCGCTGAACTGGGCCCCGCCGTCTCAAGAACCGCTGAACTGGGCCCCGCCGTCTCAAGAACCGCTCCGCTGGGCCCCGCCGTCTCAAGCACCGCTCCGCTGGGCCCCGCCGTCTCAAGAACCGCTGAACTGGGCCCTTCAAGGCAAGAACCGCTGGCCCTTTGGCAGACGTGGCAGGGCAGGATCTATCTCGGGCAGGGCTGCAGGATGTCCTCTGGCCAACTTGCCTCCTCCAGTGGCAGTGGGGTCTGTTATGGACTGTATGGACCGTGGCTTTGCACTCCCCAGGATGGCCCAGTGGGCAGGCCACCCACTGTATGGACTGTATGGACAGTGGCTTTGCACTCCCCAGGATGGCCCAGTGGGCAGGCCACCCACTGTATGGACTGTATGGACTGTGGCTTTGCTCTCCCCAGGATGGCCCAGTGGGCAGGCCACCCACTGTATGGACTGTATGGACTGTGGCTTTGCTCTCCCCAGGATGGCCCAGTGGGCAGGCCTCCCACTGTATGGACTGTTTGGACTGTGGCTTTGCTCTCCCCAGGATGGCCCAGTGGGCAGGCCACCCACTGTATGGACTGTTTGGACTGTGGCTTTGCTCTCCCCAGGATGGCCCAGTGGGCAGGCCACCCACTGTATGGACTGTATGGACAGTGGCTTTGCACTCCCCAGGATGGCCCAGTGGGCAGGCCACCCACTGTATGGACTGTTTGGACTGTGGCTTTGCTCTCCCCAGGATGGCCCAGTGGGCAGGCCACCCACTGTATGGACTGTGGCTTTGCACTCCCCAGAATGGCCCAGTGGGCAGGCCACCCACTGTATGGACTGTTTGGACTGTGGCTTAGCACTCCCCAGGATGGCCCAGTGGTCATGGAGTCCCCTCGTGGATCTGGCGTCGTGTACTCAAGTGGCTGAGGTGCCCCCCCTTCCCTTCCCCCTGAGGTGCCTGTCCTATTTTCTTTCTGATGCCCCTGCAGTGTTCTCTCCGTGGAGTTCTTGTCGTGGGACTGGGCCTTGCCCATTTGCACAGGACCCCTGTGATCCACGGACAGTGGTTGGACTACATTTAGTAGCTGTGTATATTTTGTACATAGTTTATTTATTTATTGGGATTACTGGTGTACATATTTCAATATATCTGCCCGTTTATGATCTCTTATTTTGGTCTTTGCATTATTTCGGAGGGGGGTGGTTTGTGGGTTGTGACAGTGATCTGTGGGAATGCATTGATGTGTGTGTTGTAGTGGGTGTGGGTGGGTGGGTGTGTGCCGGTAATCTTTTCCCTCCCCTGTGTCGTAGGTGCAGTACTCACCGATGTCTTCCGCGCCGCCGGGCGTGCTCCTGGTATATGAGCAGGTATAGGAGTGCGGGGATGACCTGCAACTCTGGTTCCATACTGCCGGAATCTCGCGTGGAGTGCGTAGAGGTGAGCGTTTTCCCGTTCGTAGTCTGTTTCCGCCGTGTTCTTATCGGCGGTGCTCCCACCCCGGAAAAGGTGGCGGATTGGTGGGTCGTGATAGGGTGGGCGGTACATTGTCTGCCGCCTGGCTGTTGGCGGGGACCGCCGCGCTGTTTGTTTGTACCGCCGTGGCGGGCGGAGTGTTAATACGGCGGGCTGTGTTGGCGGTTCCCGCCAGGGTCAGAATTGCATATTTTAGACCGCCGGCCTGTTGGCGGCTTGGCCGCCGCTTTATCACCGACCGCCAGGGTCAGAATGAGGGCCATAGTTTGGTAGTAATTCTTTTGCATCTAATATTACTTCTATGTTCATTGATGCGCAGTTTGACAGGTCTAGTAGTCATCCCAATATAGCGTAAATTGCAGGGGCATGTGATCATATAGATTCAGTTTTTGGTATTGCAATTCGTGTGTTTCTTGAGATACCAGGTCCCTATGGGGTTCAGATGTGTCATTTTTAGGCGTCTGGTGAAAGGGCAAACATTACACATACCACAAGGATGATGTCCCTGTACTGGTGGAAGGTCCCATAGCGTTCTTTGGCTGGGTACAGTGTGCAATGGTCGTGGTCTGTTGTGTACTACAATGTTCTTAATGTTAGCTGTACGTTTAAATGCGAAGAGTGGTCTTGGTAATTCACTACCTCCGCATGTAAGTATTGACCAACGTTTATTTATCAATCTTTTGATTGAGTTAGACAGTGGTGTAAAGGTGGAAACGCATGTTAGTCGGGTCTGTGGCGTCTTCCCAATGGTTGTTAGTAAGGCGTCCCTGTTATTATTCCTAGCTCTCTTACGTGCCTAGTACACCATTTTTGGAGGGTAGTGGTGTCTAAAAAGTTTGTTTTCCAGCATAGCCGCCTGATGATCAAATTCTTGGGGCGAACTACAATTCCGTCTTAATCGTAGGAACTGGCCTACTGGTAGATTATCTCGTAAGGATTTAGGATGGTGACTGTCGTATAATAATAGGGAATTCCGGTCTGTAGGTTTATGGTAAATACTGGTAGATAATTTACCATTGTGGATGGTGATCATCAAATCCAAAAAAGGTAAATGAGTGGCCGACACTGTGGCAGTAAATTTCAAAAAGGGGTCAAGGGTGTTGACCCAAGCTATAAATTGATCTGCAATTCCTAGTGGTCCCTGCCATATAATCAAAATGTCGTCAATATAGCGTTGCCACAATTTTATAGAGTTTTGAAAAGGGTTGTTCAACGGTAATATGTACTTTTTTTCAAAATCATACATGTATAAACATGCTAGACTTGGTGCAAAAGTGCTTCCCATCGATGTTCCTCGAATTTGGTGGTAAAATTGGTCCTCAAAGAGGAAGAAGTTCTCAGTGAGTGCAAGTTTAGCACAATGGATAATGAAGGAAACGGGAGCAGATAATGATGATGACACTTCCTGTAGGGCTGACTCAATAACTTGTAGAGTCGCTGTCTGGGAAATGTTAGTGTAAAATGCCTCAACATCCAAAGTAATGATCCCTTGTACAGTCCCTGAGTCGTTAATGGTTTCTATTAGATTCAAAACATCCTTGGTGTCTTTCAAATAAGTTGAAGAGCGATGTACCAAGGGTTGTAGGAAATGATCGCAGAAGATTGATAGGGTTTCTAAAATAGAACCCAAACCAGATACTATGGGGCGTCCAGGAGGGGGTGTAATACCCTTATGAATTTTCGGTAAGCAGTAGAAGTATGGTGTTCTAGGGTGACTAGTGTCCAGAAATTCGGCCTTTTTAGGTGAAATCCACTGGTTACTTTTGGCCTCTTCAATGAGACTTCTGATTTGAATCTGTAGTCTTCCTGTGGGGTCGCTCATTATTTTGGCATAGTAAGTGGTGTCGCTTAGAAGACGTAGACATTCCTGTCTGTATTTGATAGAGTCCATGATCACAATAGCACCTCCTTTGTCTGCCTGCTTGATGGTGATATCAGGGTCTGAAGCTAAAGATCGTAAGGCCTCCTTTTCTTTAGAGGGTAAATTGATGTAAGAATGCTTCGGAGTTAATTTCCCAATATCTGCTAGGACTGCTTTTTCAAAGGTCAAAATCTCACTAGGCATAGTTGCCAGTGGAGGGACAAAACTAGAAGGTTTTTTAAGACCAGAGTCAGTCGTTTGCGGTGTCATGGATTTGTCTTTAAAGAAAAAGTGTAAACGAATCTTGCGAAAAAATTGGGCAATTTCAATGTGTAGTCGGAATAAATCTTCACCCGGGGTGGGAACAAAACCAAAGCCTTTGTTTAATACATTAGTTTCGTCCTCCGTGAGGTGACGGTCAGATAAATTAACGACTAGGTTCTCACAGGTTTTTTTTTAACTTGGCTTCTGGTAACCATCTGAGGTTGTTCTTCGGACCATTGAATGTGTCTGCCTCTTCCTCTCCTTCTGCCTCTGCCTCTGCCCCGGCCTTGGCCTAAAAAAGGTACGTAGGGCACAAAGGGGCGGGGTTGGAAATAGGGGTAGGGAGGGTGCCATGGTATAGGTTGTTGTACCAGATAAGGAGGATAATTATAGAAGGTCTGGGGCTGATTGTCATCTGTACTCCACCCGTCGGATGAAGATCCACTGTTCTGATTACGTGGCTTTTTAAAGGATGACGCGGATTCGTCTGATGACCGAGACTGATTATCCACATCATAATCGTCCTTGATATAAGGGTATATCTTCTCTTTGCTGAATTTGACGATGTCCTTCTGAAATTTAGTGATCTTTTGTTGAGTCAAAAACTCCTTAGTTTCATTTAACTCAGCAGTGATTTCTGAAAGACGGCTTTTGAAAGCTGTCAAGGTGACAGTGGTCTTTAAAGAATTTTCTATGGCACTAATTTCGATTGTGATGGAATCGGCTATACGTTTGGAAGTGTTGATGATTAAGACAAGCCAATCTCTGGTGCACTTCCAAGCTATCTGTGCCCAATCTTTTCTGAAAGCCAAGTCCTGAAGGAATATCCGCGGGATATTAGATACAAGGAGGCCATTGGGTGCAATATTTGCACGCAGGTATTCCGTCATGATGGTTCCATGCATGACTGTTTTAATCAATTCTCTTTTAAGGGTTGATAACTTGTCCCAATCTGCCTTAAGGCTGCCCGTGGGGGCTGACCCATCACTACTCAAAATGGAGGGTGTCTGCAAAATTGCTAACACCATTTCATCGTCATAACTGAGGCCCTGGAAATCATCCATCTCAGAGGTCAGAAATATTGCTACTAAAGATTGCGAAAGAAGGTCCCACAGCTAGCTGCTGTACATCAATATAGGCAACAAAAAGGGGGGGGGGGGGGGTAGGAGGGACCTGGAGATTATGTGGTCCAGTGTACAGTCTCCCAACTATAATACGATAAATAAAGGTACACTGTTCCAAAACTGTACTGGCTTCATAGGGGACCTGAACTATCAGGAGCAAGAGCCCTCATGCATCACAATGGATGACAAGCATCATCATCGGGATATGCTCCTCACCAGGCCGGCTCTGCAATGCCTGGTGGGCTCCCCAGCCAGCTACAGGTCTTTATTTCTATGCTCTCACAATGTACAGTACATTTGCAATGGATGAAACTGTTTCCATGAATACACATTTTCAACACATGGCATAAAAGTAGTTGAGTGTTTATTGTAGTGCTAAGAAATTGAGGGTAAAGTGCAAAGGAATGGGGTGATGATGAAGGAAAGTCCAGGGTATAGTTCCAGTCTGTTTGTAGCACAGGTCCAGTGTCCAAGTGGTCATAGGAAGGGGAGCAACGGCAGTTCAAAGAGGACAAGGTGACAGTGTGGGACACCAGGGAGACATTCAGGAGAGTCTCATTTCCTGACGGTGGTCTTGGCAAGTGTCTCTGGCTTCTGTCTGGGTTGTAGGGAACTTTTGCGGGGTGGTTCACTTTCTGCAGGGGGAGGGGTGCTAGTGGCCTGTGTGTCCTGTGACAGGGTCTCCTGCCCACTAGCAGCAGTGGACGTGGGGGGGTGGTTGATGGACTGGCTAGTGGTAGGGGCCCGCCTCTGTGCTGTTGCCTCCCTCATGATGTTGGCCATGTCTGCCAGCACCCCTGCTATGGAGATCAGGGGGGGTGTTAATGGCCTGCAAGTCCTCCCTGATCCCATGATACTGTCCCTCCTGCAGCTGCCTGTTCTCCTGCACGCTGTCTAGGATCTAGCCCATCGTGTCCTGGGAATGTTGGTAGGCTCCCAGTATCTCTGAGAGAGCCTCCTGGAGAGTCGGTTCCCTGCTCCTGTCCTCCCCTTGGCACACAGCAGTCCTCCCAGTGTCCCTGTTGGCCTGTGCCTCTGTCCCTTGAATGGTGTGCCCACTGCCCCCAGGTCCCTGATTGTCTTGTGAGTGAGTTGTGGCCTGGGGTCCCAGTACAGGTGGGCACACTGCTGATTGACGTGTCCTGGGACAGAAGTGTGGGGACGTTGGGAAGGTGCTGTGGTGTTGGATCCTGATGGGGAGGCTCTGTGGTGGTCTGTAAGTGGGCTTGGGTGACCGGCTGTCCTGTGGTCCCTGATGGGCAAGGTAGGTCATCCAGATCTTGAAGTCCAGAGTTACTGTCATCACTGGGGGCATCTTCTATTGGGGGACTGGATAGTTGTGACACCTCCTCTCCACTGACATTGGCTGGGGAACCTGTGGGGATCTAAGTGATGTATTATGCTTTATGTGTATGACATATTGTACATCCCTGGCTTCCCCTCTATGGCTGCTGTTGCCCTGCCACCTTTTGTATGTGTATGGTGATGTATTGTGGGATTGTTAGTTTCCCTATGCTGTGCATGTTTTGGTGATGGGTGTCCTTTCAGGGCTGGGAGGGCTGTCAATGCATTGGTATAGCATGCAGGGGTTGGCATTGGGGTTAGTCATATGTGTAGGTGCAGTGCGTGGGATGGAGTGGAGTGATGGGAGTGAGGTGAGGGTGTGAGATGGCATGCAGGTATGGGGGGGTGATAGGTAGTAAATGTTGACTTACCAGTGTCTAGTCCTCCGGCTACTCCAGCAAGTCCCTCAGGATGCAGTAATGCTCCTCCCATGCTGTGAGCTGTGGGGGAGGAGGTGGGGGTTCACCGCCAGTCCTCTGTATGGCGAGCCGGTGCCTTGTTGCTATGAAACGTACCTTCCCCCATAGGTCATTCCACCTCTTCCTGATGTCATCCCTTGTTCTTGGGTGCTGTCCCACGGCATTCACCCTGTCCTTGATTCTCTGCCATAGCTCCATCTTCCGGGCAATGGAAATCTGCTGTACCTGTGCTCCAAATAGCTGTGGCTCTACCCTGACAATTTCCTCCACCATGACCCTTAACTCCTCCTCAGTGAAACAGGGGTGCCTTTGTGGGGCCATGGGTGTTGTATGCTGTGTGTTGGTGAGAGTGTGTGATGTGGGGTGCGTGAGGGATGTATGGGTGTAAGTGGTGTGTGTGTAGTTGTCTCTGTGATGTTGATGGCTAGCTCTTGCAGTCTTTTGGTATTGGCAAAGGGTTGTGGGTAATGTGGGTGTGTGTTTTATAGTGGCGTGGGTGTGTGGGTGTGACGTGTGTATGAATGTCAGGTGTGTGTTTTTAGTATTGGCCAATGTAGTGTTGTTTTGTTTGTGGGTGTCCATTCTGAGCGCAGCGGTGTGTACCGCCAATGGTTTACAGCCATTGAATGTCCGCCGTGGTGATTCGTGGGTCAAAATGTGATGGGTGTTGTTTTGTTGGTGTAACAGTATGGGTGTTGGTACCAACACTTTACCACTGACCTTTGGGCTGGCGGATTTGTGTGTGTGGCAGTATTCTGTCGAATTAGTGGGTGTGTGTCATAATATGGAGAACAGATATCCGCCACCACGGCAGTATGTTGGCTACCGGTAATACTGGCGGTATGCAGCCTTTACCGCCAATGTCATAATGAGGACCAAAGTCTTTAGTCTGCTCAACTTGTCAAAATTCACATCAGAAGAAGCAATATGAGGCCAAACGTCGCTACTACTTTAAGTTGCATGGGGAAAAAGGACATTCCCACAACATTTAACCATTTGGGAGACAGAACCGACATAAACTATTCCGGCTCACATTCCACCACAGCTCTCACTGTTAAAGAGCACATAGCTGCCATTTGAGAGCACCTGGAACGCAGGTCTAATCGAAAGGACTTGGACTCCCTTCAGATAACAAGCCAAATTTGCCGTGGAGGCATTACATGCCCCATTCAAGGACAGGTGTTTACAAACCATTGAATGGCTCACATAAGTCTCACATTCACTACCGTTAAGAAAGACCTCTTTCATGCCATTGAAACATTTGTACGAGAAGAGTAGCTCCCACACCTTGTGTATGTAACTATCTCCCAGCCTTTCATATCTCCCCACTGGAATGTTTTTCAAACAGGATGTGAATTGAAGTGTTGAAATGGGCAGATTTATAACCCCATGTATTAGCCACTCAGCAGATGGTATTTCAGCCACAGTAAAAGGCAACTTTTCTAGTTTCTCAATATTTAACATATTTAACATATGTTAGCCATTATTTGTTGTTGTCACGTTAAATTAAATGTTGAAAAAATCTCCCTTGCGCTTATGTGTTGCCAGGAAACGCGACCTGCTTTCAGTGTTTGTAGCATCAAACCTAACTGCATTATGGATCTTAGCTGACTTTGTCCATGTTGCAAAAATGACACATCACTCTGCACCATGTCTATTGCAGAGGAGACAATGGCCCTCATTTTGACCCTGATGGTCTTTTGACCGCCAGGGTAAATGTGGCGGTCCCAACACCAACAGGCTGGTGGTGCAGACCGCCACATTATGAGTGTGGCAGGTTGGCCGCTGCCAACCCGCCACATCTCCACACATACCGCCATGGCGGAGATGATCATCTCCGACCCGGCGGTCCACAGAAGACCACTGGCGGTATTAGGACCCGGCTTTCTGCCATGCTTTCTGCGGTGGTAGCACCACCATTAAAACCATGGCAGAAAGGCTACCGGTGACAGGGAATTTCTTCCCTCTCACTGGGAAACAACTCCCTAACCCCCCAGCAAGCAGTAGACCCCCTCCAGCCGCACCATCCCCCACCCCGCCCCTCCAGACACAGGGCCCCACACACTCCCTTCAGACACAATGCCCCTTACAACCCCTCCCCTTATACAGGCACACAGACACCCACATGCATCATGCATACTCCCATTCACCTACACTTACATATATACGCATTCACTTCAACATTCATACACGCATTCACTCAAATGCATCCATACACGCATTCACTTCAATATTCATTCACGTATTCAAGCACGCATACTCACACCCATCCAAGCGCGCATTCTGACACGCAGACAAACGTGCATTCACCACAACAATCACACTCGCATACACACATACACACTTACATGCAGACACGCACTCACTTCAATATTCAGACACGCATACAACCACACATACACACATTCATGCCCACACACAGACACCCCACACTCTTACATGCACACACAACACCCCCACCCTCTCACCCTCCTCCTCTGTCAGACTTTCACTGTACGTGGTCTGGGGAGAAGGTCATCCGGTAGTGAATGGGAAGGAGTGCTTCCACCGCCGGCAGCGCCCTGCCAGCAGGACCCAGCCAGGCTGTATTATTGCCCATAATACAGCTGGTGGAGTCCTACTGGTGGGTCGGGCCGGTGGTGGAACCACCCAAGCACCTCTGCCCACCAGCATGACCACTGCTGGATTTCTACACAAAGTGTGGTGGAAATCCGGCAATACTCATGATATGGTGGGCGGAAGACCACCAGCACTGGCGGTCTTCTGGCACCCGTGGCTTTGGCAGTCTTCTGTGAAGACCACCAAAGTAGTAATGAGGGCCAATATTATTTAAGGTGTATATTCGTCCGGACAAGGTGTTAATCCCATTATCAACAATGGCTAATGCTTTCTGTAAATTTTCCTGATCTGTTTGCCTTAACCGGGCAGCCACTTCTTGTTGGGAAAGCTTCCATATTTCATTATATGCTGCATATAAGAAGCGTTTTCTGCATTGTCTTCTGGGGCCTATCAGGAAATCCTGTAAATCTGTATTATTGGACAGGAGACTAAGATGTTCTCTCACTGGAGGATGTTCTTTGACAGAATCCAGTGAGGAACCCTTCAACCATTGCTGGCTAGTTTTCTTACACTATATGTTGTCACTATACCCGAGTGTTCCAAGGACACATTGCAAGGGACCGGCCTATTTGTTCTAAAACCCCCTGAGGAGTTTACAAAACATGTGTGGCACCCACTGGTGTCTACAGGCCCTAGTAACCACTCACCAGGACATGAAAATGAAGTGTTAAATGTTCCATTCTGGACCCATTCATTGAGCTGATCTTCAGACGCATTTATATACTTTTGCCATTTCTAAAATTTAGAAGAGGCAGGAATACTGGGCGCATTCAATTTCTTAATGTTTGCTAAGCCTAAACAACTAATTTGTTGTACTGTATCATTTAAAAATATAATATGAACAGGAATCATGCATGCTCTAAATAAAGCTTCTTTTCCTCTTATTTGCCAATTTTTAGTTCCCCACACACTTTTTAAGTCAATCAACTTCAACCGGTACTCATAGCCTTCTGTAGTCAATTGGGAAACAAAGTGATCAGAATAAATCAATTTTGTATCTGTCAATAAAACATGTTGACTTTCTATTACTGGCAATTTGGAGAAATATGACTTAGCATTTTTTACCTTGTGCCCAGAAAAATATGGAAACTTTTCAATATACGATTTAGAACTGCCTAATGGTGGAGTCGGGCAGTGTTCCCACTGTGTGTGTTTAAAGATAGTTTTTGGGGTACTTGCTCTGTGAATAAAATAATGTCCATAGTAATTATAACAGAACATTTCTCCATAATTTCCTTTAAATTGGTACACATATTCATTTTCAAATACTGTATAATACTGTAGATCAGACATCGTAGCATCAACAGTTTTCACATCCCAATCATCAGAAACCACTCTGGGTGTGGTTACATCATTAATACAAAGTTTGAATACATATGGTATTTGAATGACCTCAGTAGGGCCATATATATCAAAAAAATACTTGACCCCAAACAAGCCCATCAGGAATTGGTTTGGCTGTAATGTTCACTAGGGACAAGTCTCTGCAAATTTTGTGTGATGAAAAATGTGGTTTTAGGACCTCATCCACAAGTTCAACTGTAGAGCGTTCAGGAAGGAAATTACCATGTATAAGGAAAAATAAAACAATAACAAGCCCAACCCAAAGGGGGAAAGCAAATATAGTTAATAAGATCCATAGATAGTTCCATGGATGAATGAAATAATAGTTAATTTTGAGCCAATGTATCAACTTATGTGCTCTTGACAGTTCTGTTGTAGTAGAGGCAGATGATTCAGTGAAAGTGTCATTAATGTTGACAAAATAACCAGAATCAGTTTGTGCAAAAACTGGAGCTGTGTTTTGTAGAGGAGAACTTGCAGAAGACTCACTCAGTGCTTCATAGTAAAGTATGCCATCAGTTTTTTTTTCCACCCTCCCCAAGCTCACAGACATCTTAGCGTTGCTGTTGAAGACTTATAGGGGAACATCCTGGTCTGTAGTGGGAGGGATTTGGGCACTACCCAGGAGTCCTCTAGGTCTGCTGCGCAGGATCGGCCACATGGTGTAACTTGACATTATCAATGGAGACAAAGCGATTTTCTTTAGAACCAGGAAGGGGTGGTAGAATGACAGTTCAGGTATCGTGTATTGCCAGGACTGAAATCGGTGCACATTAAGAAGGGCCAAACTCTTTTTTCACAGCAATGTTTTCTTGTGCTAGATCCTCAAGTTTTGGAATCTAGCCGGTAGATGTTAGTGGTACATTCCTGATGCAGGAGGAGTCAGCACTGGAAGATGCGTTGTCATCATATAACTGTTGTAAGTCCTGCAAAACAGTGACACGTTCATTTATGTCAAAGGGTGTATCTGCTGCTTCTGCGCCAGGACGATCAAGATCTGAAACATACATTCGAGTTCCAAACAGGCATTCGTATGAAGTATGTCCCCTCTAACCCCCATCGCTCCCCAGGGACCTTCTGGACAGATTGTAAAGTGCTCTCTGGTCTCCATACAGGTGTGTAAGCCAACTACGACTCATGCCTAATACTCTAGCTGTTAAGGATTGCTTTAAACCTCGGCTTTCCCGCTCCCTGACACTATTTCCCTCAGGATAAAATGGAGAACAGTAATGCAGTTGGACTTCTAACGAAGCCATGGCGTCCCTGAAAGCCCTTGAGGCAAAAGCAGGGCCTTGGTCTGAGTGGGAAGCCACAACAGCATATGTGCCAATAAAGACTTGCAAATCTTTAATAACAGCTAGAGCGGCACCAGACCGTTGTGGCCAAACCCATAGAAATCTGGAGCATGAGTCAACAGCGACTAGGATGTATTTGTATGCATTATCTGGTGTCAGGGGACCACAAAGGTCCAAGTACACACATTGTAACTGTTTGTTCGAAATTAAGAGGGGTGTCTGTGGTGGGCATTTGATGGTGAATCCTTTAATGTGCTGGCAGATGTCACGACAAAGGACATTCTGCTTGGTCTGCTTGTAGAGACCTCGCCACCAATAACAAGCTTGTAAGAGTGAAATTGTAGCCGCCACACCAGCATGGGCCGGAGCAACTCCCTCACGTGCTGCTTTTATTAACTCATGTCTTAGGTCTTTATTGGGAATCACACGATCTCCCACACCTGGTATTGTTACTTGTGCCGTAAAAATGCCTGCCATGCAGTAGGAATATTTAGCAGGCTATGCTTTAGGTAAGGGAGTGCTGTTAGCCGAAGCTTTCACGGCTGCCAGTGTTTCATTATCAACTTTAAATTTAGAACGAGTTATTGCAGCAACAGAAGCCAAAGCATATGCTGATTTGGCTGCCTCATCAGCCAAAGTGTTGCTTTCAATGTGTATTCTAACAAGTTGATGTTCTAGTGTATGTACAACATGGACATTAGGTAGGGTTTCTTTCAGCTCCGCTACTTTTCCCAACAGAAGTCTGTATTTAATGGTGTTGCCTTTTGAATCTCTGAACCCATTTTGGTGCCAGTACTGCAGATATTCATTGAAGGACTGGACACAATAGTACGAATCACAGACAATCAACGTCATCTGCTCAGGATCCGTATGTTCTAGTCATCACCAGAGCCTTAAGCTCTGCAAGTTGTGCAGTGCTCCTAGAGTCTGCGTGTAAGTATTTTGTGGATGAAACTTGTCATCCTTCATTTATCCACTCACGACTGCCTAAGCAGTCGGTAACTGGTGTTTGGTGCCTATTGCTGATTGTGCTGATCCATCAGTGTACAGGATTGTCTGATATTGCTCAATGGGCAAAGTTTTTGCTGGAACTGGATACTCAAGTTCATATTGTAAGATTTCTTGGGTCTGTAATTTTGAGTCAGAAACATAATCAACATCAGTGGCCATCAGAGACATTGCCCATTGGATCCAACGTGGATGTAATGCTTTAGCGTTTGGAACACTCGCTTTGGTAACAGCCTCAAGGGCTGGATTTGGGGACACAACAATAATGTGCTCCCCTTGGGCCAGAGGTCTCTCTTTAAGGACCGCCATCTGAACAGCAGTGAGGATTTTCTCAGTGGGAGCAAAGCATTGTTCAGCGGTGGTGTATAAGTGTGATTTGTATGCAATCAGGATGGTCTCACCCTCATTAAATGTCACATCGGTGAAACCAATGGCACCAGCAATTACTCTGATGACCAAATGTTTTTTTATTGTCCCTTGTATGTAAGTAATTTGCTTCAAGCATGTCTTTTTGCAAAGCCTTATGCGCCACGCCCCCAGCCTGCTGTGTACATTACGGGGCCCCAAATTGGGCATGGGGCCTCGTTCTTTCTTAGCACGACGCGCCTACATGCAGGTCTGACCTACCCCACTCACCTGTTCTTCTTATCTTCTTCTTTTTTCTGTCTTTTCTGTGCCTTCCTTTATGTTTTTTCCTTTTCCCATATTACCCCTCTCTTCCCAGCATGCCTTAGTTCCCTACTCTCTATGGCTCCTAGTCCATTATGTTCTATGTGTTTTTCCCTATCTAAGATGGTGTCCTCGTACTTCCTGTTGGTCGCTTCCTGTTTTTTGGTATTTAAGTGCTGTGATTCATTCTCTCGTTGCGCTGCAACACTTTCTGTTTGGATGGTGTCTTCGCTCCTATTTCCTCGTTTTCGATACTGGTTCACGTCTGTTCCAGTGTTTTTTCCTGTACTTTTGCTCTTGTATTTACCTATTCAATTTGCTCCTGTTTCAGGAGCCTTACCTTTTTGGAGGTTTTTTCCCCTTTCAGGGTTTTTTTCCCTCTGGGACTACTTCTGAAGGACACGGCCTGCTCTTGGCGTTTCCATTACCTGCAGCACCGTGGCTACCAGAAAGAGTCACCCCTACCTGGGCCAAGGCCGAACATTCAGGAACAAAATCCTCGCCACCCGTTCTGCAGAGTCCAGGTTAAAGCAGCGCGTAAGTCGTGACATTATGAATGCGTGTATGTTCGACTGTCCAGAATTTGCTCAGTGTCCAAGTTAGCCACTGAAATGAGTAGGTTAATGGAAACTTCCTTATGAATCAATAAAAGACAAAATCACTATGGGATGGACAGATGAACATTAACATGTTTGATATTGATAACTCACCAGACAGCTAACCTTTTGGACAAAGACAGTCAGACCAGGCTGTGTACTATTCTCACAAAAAAAATATGACAAAAAGGCAACAGTAACATTTGCCTCCACCGACAGTGTCAAAACTGACGAAGCAGTGTTAATCCCAGACTGAAAAGGAGGCACTCTCCATTTTGTGGGTGTACCATCACAGAAAACTGAACCCCATGTGCTACTGCTTCTCTTTGGCTGTGGACCAATAAGCTATTCACTTTCATTTTTCATGCTGGCACTTCAACAGTGGTTTAGATGTAGTAGTGGAAACGTCACTCAAAGCATCATGACGACTAATTTGGTCTGATCAGGCAGAAAATGTCAGCTAGTTTGTCCCCCTAAATGGGGCTAAAGGCATGGAGATGAACCTGGTATTCAGGGAGCCATGTGGTTATTTCCCAAAGTTCATAATTGCCAGACTTTGGTGTGTGAATACCAATCAATCAATCAGTATTTGTAAAGTGCGGCTACTCACCTGTGAGGGTCTCAAGGTGCTGGGGGGAGAGCCCTTGTCCGAAGAGCCATGTCTTGAATTTCTTCCTGAAGATGGCAAGTCATGGATAGGGAGGAGTTGAGGATGATTCCTAAATTCCGGGTGTGCTCGGTCGGTGCTGAGGGATGTGGGCCACCAGGAGTCGTCCCAAGCTGAGGTGGCGTTTCCAAAGATGATGAGCTCCAGCTTGTCGGAGTTGAGCTTGAGCCAGCTGTCTCTCATCCAGGTGGCGACGACTTCCATTCCAACTTGAAAGTTGTTTTTGGCCATGTCCGGGTCTTCTGTGAGGGAAATTATGAGTTGTGTGTCATCGGCATATGACACGATCTTTATACTGTGGCTTTTGACAATGGCATGTATACGTTGTGGGACTCAGTGAGGGACTCCGCAGTTGACTCCTGTGGGTCGGGAGGTGTAGGGAGGGAGTCTGACCCTCTGCATCCTCCTCAGAGAGGAAGGAGTGGATACATTCCAGGGCTCTTCCACGGATTCCCATGTCGTGGAGTCTGGTGCACAGAGTGCTGTGGGAGACCGTGTCGAAAGCTGCTGAGAGGTCGAGGAGCATTAGTGCTGCTGTGTGACGGAAGTCTAGGAGTAATCAGATGTCCATGCTGTGATTGCTGCGGAAGCCAGACTGGGAGCTGTTCAAGGAGTTGTTGACCTCAATAAAATTCTGTAGTTGTGCATTGATTGCCTTCTCTAGTACTTTTGCGGGGTAGAATAGCAGTGAGATGGGCCGGAAGTTCTTTCATTCTGATGGGTCTGCCGAAGGTTTCTTTAAGAGAGGGTGTATTTCGGGGTGTTTCCAGTCCTCAGGGAAGGTGCCCGTGCTATTGGAGCAGTTCATTGTTTTATAAAGTTTGGGGCAATGGAAGCGCTGGCTCTGATGTATATGTGGTGTGGGCAAGGGTCAGAGGGGGCTCCGGAGTGGATGCTGTTCATGATGTTGACTGTTTCCTCTGTGGTGGGAGTGGACCAGTCAAGGATGGCAGGAGGCAGGCCAGGGGGTGGTTTAACGGAGATCCAGGGTTCCTGGTGCTGGGCACTGTCCAGTTGTGAATGGGCGCAGACAGGCACACCTCTGGAACGCCTTTGGCGCTCCAGCGTCTTGGCCGCACTGTGGCCACCATTAAGAAGGGGAGGGGGCAGAGGAAGCAGTCTGCTTGGATGCGGGAGGGCGGGAAAGGTGTTTCGTGGGGCCAGGGGCGGGCAGAGAAAGAGGGGAGAAAGGAAAAAGCACTAGGGAAAAACAAGGGATGATAGAGAAGAAAAAGGCAGAAAATGCAAGAGTGAAAGAGCGACAAAGAGAAGAAAAGAAAAGGAAAATACTTACGTGTGATGGCCAATAGACCACCTGGGATGAGGCACAGGGACGAGCTTGCGGGTGGAGGAGGGCCTCGAACTGAGAGTCAGGAGTCTCTCAGTTCATCCCAGGCAAGAGGCAGAGGTAGCTGCGGAGAGCAGTAGACGCTGACCAGGAGGTGCATACCACGTGTATTGATAGATTATCACCCCAAAAGTATCTTGCTACTGAATATGGGAACACTTGTAATGAAGGGAAATCATAGATGTTTTTTCTCACTACCCATTTGCAGAGTTTTCCCTTTTTACTTCTGTAGAAGCTGTAGGACTGTGTTTTACAGACTTTTCGCTGTTATGGGCTCGCCCACTGGCCCCACGTTAAGGGTAAAAATGGAACGGTTCGTGCACAAACTCAAGAAAAATCTGATAATTCTAAATGCAGCACAGAAAGCGGTCCTACGGGCTGTTGCAAGGCTTCTGCATGTGTGCCATAACACACCATTTCCACAATGGGTGTAGCATCAGACATCATCCTCCTGGATTGTGCAAGATGCATGGTGATCCCTCATTTAGATAGCACAGACAATCAGCATACACCACCATACAGGATGGCAGAAAGAGAGCAGCACTAAACCTAGCTGTGCAAAAATCAAGTCACACATCACATCCAACCAGAACACTGAGACCTTCTTCGCACAGAAAAGAAACCAACAGAGCTACAGTTAAATTTCATCTCCAGTCCATATAAAGCAGTCCTAAGAAAAAGGGACCATGGTAACGTGGGAGCGAGATGGAAGAAGGATCCCAAGAATTATTTCAGTTTTCAAGAAGATCCTATGCAATGACCTCACATAGCAAATCTGAATTTCAGCTTAGTAGGACACAGAGTTCTGATATCACAACTGGGGGTTTTGATGAACAAATGAAATAAGAAGGGGAAGAACAAGAAAAGGAACAAAATACATGCTAACAAATTCAACACCCAGTTTCACCAAAAGCAGTACCAGAAAAAACAGAATATCAACAGTAAGCGAACAGACGTCAAAAATGTATCTGATCAAAGCAAAGGCTTATCCCTGTCACTTCAAGGACTTTGTAGCCTAAAAAAATAATGTGGGACAACAGTCCATGTTAGGAATGTGATAGGGTGCACATACCCATTGGGTGTGTATCTGCATGCACATACTTGAACAAAGGTAATTTCAGTCTTTTGGGAGCTTTTGTGTTGCTCAGTTAATTTTGTCACAGACTGGGTCCTACCACTGCTGTGATTCCCATACTACAGTTGTAGCAAGTAATGCCTCAATTACAAGATGTGAGTTAATCCTGTCAGAAAGTGGATTTCGAATTTGGAAAGAGCCTTTCCTTTTTTCTATAAACCTACCCTAGTTAGGTTTGAACAAATGCCTACATGAAACTCCCATCAGTCTCTGGCAGATGTACCACAGGCACCACTACATTCTCCAGTGAAATGTGTGTTAATTTTTCAAGTAAAAAAATAAAACCATACAGTAAAATCCTCAAGCCAGCTTCAAAGTTAGAGATACATTTTATGAGCAAAAATACACCAATGTGATTAGAATAGGTTAAGGACAAGAGAGATAGGAGTTTTGTAATGTTTTAAGATACAATGGGCCTCATTCTAAGTCTGGCGGGCGGCGGAGGCTGCCCGCCAGACTTCCTCCCTCCAGAATACCGCACCGCAGTCAGAAGACCGCTGCGGCTATTCTTAGTTTTACACTGGGCTGGCGGGCGACCGCCAAAAGGCCGCCCGCCAGCCCAGTGTAAAACTCCCTTCCCACGAGGACGCCGGCTCAGAATTGAGCCGGCGGAGTGGGAAGGTGCGACGGGTGCAGTGGCACCCGTCGCGAATTTCACTGTCTGCAATGCAGACAGTGAAATTCTTTGTGGGGCCCCCAGGGGCCCCACGACAACCCATACCGCCATCCTGTTCCTGGCGGGAGAACCGCCAGGAACAGGATGGCGGCATGGGTTGTCAGAATCCCCATGGCGGCGCAGCGAGCTGCGCCGCCATGGAGGATTCTAATGGGCAGTGGAAAACCGGCGGGAGACCGCCGGTTTTCCACTTCTGACCGCGGCAAAACCGCCGCGGTCAGAATGCCCTGCGGGGCACCGCCAGCCTGTTGGCGGTGCTCCCGCCGACCCTGGCCCCGGCGGTAAGGAACCGCCGGGGTCAGAATCAGGCCCAATGTGCCTAGAAAAAGTAAAATTACATTGAAAAATATCTGTTAACAGTTGATCAGGATCTGGATGCAATTTCAGGCTAAACGCAGTGGAGTGGAAGTCGGATACAACAACCACATTACCTGTAACATTTTTTACCTTGAGACTTCGCTTACTTAATGGATGTCAAAGTCTTCTAGTGTGGTAGGGTGCATAGTTGATCTTTCTGTAAGGCAGATATGTCAAGCTCTCAATAAAGCCGGTGGCATTTGTGCTAAAAGCTCACAAAGGGACAAAGCTGGATTTCATAGTCCATGGTTACCTTAAACAATGGAATAGATCTGCAGCGTTGTTCTGGTATAGTGTTTTATATTTTGGCTTAGTCACAGTTTCAGTTCACAAAATCCAACAGCTTGGCTAGGCAGGAAGCTGTAGTCGGGCAGTTTTTTAAGATCTCTTCTACGTTTGCCGTAAGATCTAGCTGGACCAGTTTTCAGTGTTGCAAACTGTCTAAGAAGGAAAACCTGGTTTACTTGCCCAACTGGATTGCATCCTTCCTAGGGAAGCCTCAGTACCTTGTCCTATTACTCGGAGATGGAAAATTACTACTTCCTATTTTTCTCTGACTGCAGAGAAAGTTCTTTCTGGTCAAATCTGCAGCCAGTGATCTTCAGGGCAGGCTTCTAGGCTTCAGATTGTTCTCCATCCAGGGCTACTGCAGGGTTCAGTCCTCAGTGGTCAACTGGACTTGTTAGAGACCGTAGTCATTCTGCGTTTAATGTCCCTGTAGCTGGCAAACAAAAGGACAACCACTTAATTCATGAAGAGCACTGCTAGTCTCTTGGTGTCAGGAGGAGTCCGGAATCCTTGGGAGCTTTTCATTTAGCTGTCTCTTCTTCCTTCTGTTGTTGTCCCAGATCCAGGAATCTTCTGAGGAGGGTTGTCAAAGTCAAAAACTGTCTTTCCGTCCTGCTGGGGCTGGATAGCCCTGGGAATGAACGGTAGCACAGCAGATCCTGCAGCCCCGTTTACCATCATCAAGTTAAAGGAAGACGTGCTAAGGTAGTCCTTTGTTCTGCTTACTGTTCTTATCTTCTTCACTGAAGGCTTATCCATGTTAAGTAGAAAGTTGTTGACAACACCTGTGCCTTTCTGAATAGGGTCATTACCTACCAGCCGTGACTCTGCCTCAGGAGTGGGCTGAGAGGCAACAGCAAGTCTAAACAAGTTTTCTCCCAAGCAAAAAAAAGTATACTTTTATAAATTTGCTTTTCTATTAAGATTATGAAAAATATATTTTCACCATTAAAATATTATTTTGAAACTAAGTGAAAGATAGCTTTGAATGTTCGCTAGAATTTATCAAAGCAAATGTATACATAAATAATTGTATGTATACTTCGCCCTGTTCCGGGCAAATCTAGCCTTGCCATCACAATGAAAACAGCAGTTGGAAATTTTCACTGTAATGACATGCTAGACTCAATATGTAATATGGTACATAACAAGGCAAACTTTAGGCGTCACCTACATATTTTATTACAATAGGTTTTCTTACACTGCAAAATTATTTTTCCCCACTATGTGCCTCTGCCTGTATTTTAAACTGCAGAGCATAGAGCACAGTAGTGCTCCCAGCATCCATAAATGTTTGTCATATATGTGAGGGTAAATACACACTGTAGTCCACAAATGACATCCAGTTAGTGAGTGTTCCAACTTCCTTATACTTCGGAGCCCTGCAGCATTCGAAAGCTCTTTCTTGACGATGGGAGATGCCCTACTTAGCATTAGTTTCCCTGTCTCCACGTGCAATGAGGAGTGGGATTGGTGACTCTTCCGGGTGGAGACCTAGAATAGAACATCTTTTTTGACAGGTCCCAGAACTAATGTTAGAATGTGACAGTGGCCTGTCAGGATAGGCAGCAATGTGCAGAGAAGTTATCAAAGAAGGCAAATTGTCGGAAGTTGAATCTCTGTTTCTTATAAATTACTTAGAGCTGCTTGCAGGTTCTTTTACAGGTGCACAACTGAGCAAATTGTTGTTTCTTTCTCAAGATGGACAATGTGTTGATCGTCCAGTAGATAAACAAATTGGGAAGACCTAAGTCCAATGATTAGCGGATCTGGCCAGAAACATCTTGCATTATGGCCTTCAGAATAACATAATGATTCATGCAGAATATCTTCCTGGACTGTCCACCAGGTGGACAGACTGGATACAAATATGTCTAGCTTCATAGGGGACCTGAACTATCAGGAGCAAGAGCCCTCATGCATCACAATGGATGACAAGCATCATCATCGGGATATGCTCCTCACCAGGCCTGCTCTGCAATGCCTGGTGGGCTCCCCGAAGGGGGCTCTTGTGCCGTACTGCTCTACTAGAGTAAGCGTAATAGTTTACACTAGGAGTAAGTTCAAAAATGGAGAGAGCAAAAAGACTGTTAAAATTGGCTATTCATCATACCAAAACATCATAAACTTTAATCAGTATAGGGTAGATGAAGACCAAGGTTAAAAAAAGGAGGGTGAGGGTCACATACAAGTGCAATGCTCAAGTGACTCTCAAAACAAAAGTCGAGGGGAACTATAGATTATATAGTGCCTCTACATCGCAGGCCAACATGTTTCGCGTCCTCACGGTCCAACGGATCCATCGACGCTTCATCAGGACCAAAGAAAAAATGTCTTCTCCAAAAAGCAAAATCAGATATAGTTATCAAATATATCTAAGTATCCTAACTTAAAGGTGAAACAGTCACTTACATTGAGGTCACCTAGTCAAGTCAGGTCGCCCTAAAAGACAAAAATGCAAAAACAGCACTATACATCAATGCAAAGTAAACGGTGTACTTAAAAATGTGAAGGGTCACACAACACACGTGAAAAGTGAAAAAAGTTAAAAACCAACGGTCAGAAAAAAGGCTTACCATCCCCTGCTTTGAGAATAGGCTCCTTAGGACGCACGTACTATGGACTCAAATTAATCTCTGTTCATGGTCACAAAATACAATGAAATAGATCCACAAGATACATGTGATATATTAATCAATAATATTGAGTTAAAAATGCAGTCACTGTCTTAGCCCCGATAAGTCATCAAAATATAATGCATTAGCATAGTAGTTCGAAGTTCTCATCTATCTACCGCTTTACGTAGTCAAAATCTCATCAAATGTTGTGATAAGCGTATTGTTAAAGATATTAGATCAACATCACAGTTAATAAAAAGCCAAAAAACTGTCATGTCGCAGTTGTAGTTAACTGATACGTAAAAACTAACCCAAATAAAAAAGGCAGGGAAAACCAGACTTACATTGCGATCATTGGTCCTGCATTATGGACCTACCCTCGGTACGGCGTCCTGCATGCTTGTGTGCGAGCGCTGTCCGAGACGTTAAGAAGGTGGCGCGGCGGGCGGGGAGGGAATTCCTTCCGGCTCGCGCGCGTCACAAAAAGGTAAAAACAGAAAATGGACACGCGGTTGTCGAAAATTTGTAAAAATAGACAAAGGACTTCATGTATATGCCCGCGAAGCAGAGTGTTACTCGGGATCGGTAACAAAGTGAAGAAACAAGAAGAAAAAGCAGGTCAAAAGAGCGTCTGGCCCTTAGTCATGGTCAGATGTCTAAAAGTGGTTTATGGGCAAGAAGTTTTATTATTTATCTATAGAAAGGTTGATCAAAACGGAATGGTTTCTTGCTAAGACATGAAGTTATTTATCTGGCACAATCTTCCATAGGTCATTAAAAAATGGTAATCTTGACTAATATGCTATGTTTCATGGTCTACATCAATATTAATGATGGAGGGATGGCAGACATTTTAGAATAATTTGACTTCAGCAGTGAAATTTCACACTGATGCGTAGATGATCAAGAGGAATAAACAATAAGATGTTACTCAATACTATTAGGACAAGAAGGTCCATGGAATGTCGTCGTTCCATCCATTAATATTAATCCCTAATTTAAAAATCCATCTCTGTTCAATTTTGAAAAGGCCTCCTGGATCATCGAGGCGGATGTGCGGAACGTCTAGTAGTACCCACCACATCTCGTCAGGTGTGTGAGAAGCTTCAAGGAAATTGACACATAGGTGGTCATTCTGACCCCGGCGGTAAAATGCACTTACCGCCGGTCAGAAGACCGCCATAACACCGCCGCGGCCGCGGAAACCCGCCACGGTCATTCTGACCCGCAGAAGGCAAACCTCCAAAAATCCGACAGCCACAACCGACCGCCAGACCAGCGGTCGGCGGAAAGGTGGAGGTGACAAAACCTCCACCGCCACGCCAACAGAAATACGCCCATGCCATTACGACCCACGAATCCACGCGGCGGTCATTCAAACGCGGTATTCCATTGGCGGGACACACCGCCGCGGTCAGAATACACACAAACGAACAAAACCCAGCCACATTGGACGATTTGAATCCCACACACCTGATACACATACACACACCACTCCCACACACACAATACAATATAAAACACCCACCCACATCACCCACAAACCCCTACGCAAAAAAATTCTGAAAGAAGGCCAGAGCGAGACACCAGCATCCACAAACTAACAGCCACAGCCACTCAACACCATCACCCACACACTATCCACACACAAAACAACACACACCACCACACTCAACACACTTAACTACACATACTCCACCCCACACATCATACACACCACCCCATGGCACCCCAAAGACAACCCCGCTTCACAGACGAAGAACTCAGGGTCATGGTGGAGGAAATCGTTCGGGTAGAGCCCCAGCTGTTCGGCACACAGATACAATACACCAGCATTGCCCGGAGGACGGAGCTATGGCAGAGGATTGTCGACAGGGTCAACGCTGTGGGACAGCACCCCAGAAATCGGGAAGACATCAGGAAGCGATGGAACGACCTACGGGGGAAGGTGCGTTCCATGGTATCCAGGCACAACATCGCCGTGCAGAAGACTGGCGGAGGACCCCCACCTCAACCCCCACAATTCACATCATGGGAGGAGGAAGTCTTGAACATCCTGCATCCTGACGGCCTCGCAGGAGTCGGCGGAGGAATGGATACTGGTAAGTTGAAGCTTCACTACTGCTTCCCCCCCACCTGCATGCCAAATCATACCCCAACCCTCACCCCCATCCTCGAACCCCACCCTCACCCCCACCCCCACCACCATCCTCACCCCCACCACCATCCTCACCCCCACCACCATCCTCACCCCCACCCCCAGCACACCTATTCCCCGCCAATGTCTCACCATCACAACCCACACATCCCAAAACCTAGGCCTGCATGCGTCCACTAAGCATGGACACCCATCACCAAAGCATGCCCAATGCATATACACATCCCCCCCACAAGCCACCCTCACCAAAGCCCCCACACACGAATGCCAGCACTTGGGGACACGAGAACCCATAGATACACCCATATGCCACACATTGAAACTATAACCATACCTCTATACCCCTGCAGGACCCGACCGTCAACACACCGCGGCGGAGGGGCCAGAATTCTCCACACCCCCCACCCAAGAGGCCGTCAGCGATGACAGCAGCTCTGTCGACCTGGACACCGATGACCAGCCCGGACCATCGGGGACCTCTGGACAGTCGGTTCCCCTCACACAGGCCCAGGCCACTACAGACCCAAACCCCTCTGGGAACACCAGCACAGCTCCCACCCAGCGGGCCCATGCCTCTGTCTCCAGGGCGCGTCAATCTGCGGTGTGTCTACCACTACAGGGCACCCAGGATAACCCACCACCCCAACAACAACAGGGACCTGGGGGCAGTGGTAGTGGGCACACCGGCCAGGGGGCAGAGGCCCAGGGAAACAGGGCAACTCGGAGGGCAGCTGTGCGACAGGGGGGGGACGGGCCCAGGGAACCCTCTCTCCACGAGGTCCTCACCACCATCATGGGAGCATACAACCGCTCCCAGGAGACGATGGCGACGGTACTGGCCCGGTTCCAGGAGATCCAGGTACTGCAGGAGGAACACTATCAGGGGTACAGGGAGGACATCAGAGCCATCAACACCACCCTGGTTACCATGGTAGGGCTGCTGCAGGACCTCGTCAACACCAGGGCGGACACTCAACAACACCCAAGGGCCCCTGCCACTAGCCTGGACCAAGAACAGCCAACCACCTCCGCCGGCGCTAGTGGACAGGAGGCCCCCGCACAGCAGCAGCCCACCAGACCCCCACCTCCTGCAGGAGAAGAACCACCCCGCAAGAGGGCCCTGAGATCTCGCAAGAAGACAGAGTAGGATGTCAAGACCCCCGCCAGCAATGGATACCACCTGATGTCATCCCACTGTCCCACATTGTCACCCTGTCCATCCTTGAACTGCCCATGCTCCATCTCTCCACAGGCCTCTGGACAATGCACCTGTGTGACTGTTACTCTTGACTCTGCCATGGACATTCCTTCACCATAGCCCCCACCCACTTGAAACCACCCATCCCATTTTGAGCACTTAAATAAATACCTATTTTGCACAAAACTATCTGGAGTCTGGCTGTGATTTCAATATATTGTAATTGACATGACAGTGCAAATATGTCCTTGTACATGGTGAAGTCAACAAACAGCTGCCACAAAGCTGTAGTCCATGGGGAAACGAAGCACAGGACTCGTAGTGGGGACCCCAGATCTTAAATAGGGAGGGAAAAGCCACAACTCAGTCATCATACACTGGGGCAAATAGACAGGCAGCAGAGATGCAGGAGAGTAGTTCACATTTACTAAATTATCTTTGAAATGTTACCTGTGTCCTATTGGAAGTACTGTTCAATGATTCTGTCCCTGTTGTCTGTTTCAGCCCCGTCGTCTTCCTCCTCGTCACTCTCCTCAGGTTCCACAGCTGCCACAACACCACCGTCTCGACCATCCTCCTGCAGGAAAGGCACCTGGCGGCGCAAAGCCAGGTTGTGAAGCATGCAGCAGGCCACGATGATGTGACACACCTTCTTAGGTGAGTACATTAGGGATCCACCTGTCATATGCAGGCACCTAAACCTGGCCTTTAGGAGGCCAAAGGTGCGTTCGATCACCCTCCTAGTACGCCCATGGGCCTCATTGTACCGTTCCTCTGCCCTGGTCCGGGGATTCCTTACTGGGGTCAGTAGCCACGACAGGTTGGGGTACCCAGAGTCCCCCACTAGCCATACACGGTGTCTCTGTAGCTGTTCCATCACGTAAGGGATGCTGCTATTCCTTAGGATGTAGGCGTCATGCACTGACCCTGGGAATTTGGCATTTACATGCGAGATGTACTGGTCAGCCAAACACACCACCTGGATGTTCATTGAATGGTAATTTTTTCTGTTCCTGTATACCTGCTCCCTGTCTCTTGGGGGAACCAAAGCCACATGGGTCCCATCAATGGCACCAATGACGTTGGGAATATGTCCAAGGGCGTAGAAATCACCCTTCACTGTAGCCAATTCGCCCACCGTCAGGGAAAATGATGTAGCTCCTCACGGATTTCATCAGGGCAGACAACACTCTGGCTAACACCTTCGAAAACATGGGCTGAGACATCCCAGAAGCAATTCCCACTGTTGTCTGAAATGACCCACTTGCCAAGAAATGGAGTACTGACATGACCTGCACCAGAGGTGGAATCCCTGTGGGTTGGCGGATGGGGGACATCAGGTCGGGCTCCAGCTGGGCACACAGTTCATGGATAGTGGCACGGTTAAGACGGTAGGTCAGGATAATGTGGCGTTCTTCCATTGTCGACAGGTCCACCAGCGGTCGGTACACGGGAGGATTCATCCGTCTCCTCGCCCAACCCAGCGGACGGTGCCTAAGAAGGACAACATGGAGCACACAGTCAAGCAACCCACAGGTACGTACTCACAGCTAGCACAGTAAACGATTCTCTATGCAGTGAATGGCGTGTCTGAGTGGCTATGCAAGGCCTAGGCCTGTGTGACGCAGTTGAAATTGAGCCATGTGGGCCCTGGAAATGGCGGCTGCCTGACCTGTGAAGTGTGACAATGGGATATGAGGTCAATGCGCTGGCGTGGCACACCGCGGCGGGCGGCGGGCGAAGACCGCGGCGCGAAGCCGCATTGGTTAACATTGAAGCCTATGGGTTTCAGGAGCCAATGGCGAAGGGTGCCGGCGGTGGCGGGACGCACCGCCGCGGTACGCACCGCCGCGGACGTGACCGCCATTTTCTATCTACTAATCCACTTGCGACTTGAACTTTCACAGGAGAGGACCTATACTGCAAGTGTTGCTGTGACCTCGGTCTGGAAGGGACAATGGCTGCTGCGCCTGGGGAAAGGGCCCCTGCCTTCACTGGAGAGGAGTTGGAGAAACTTGTGGATGGGGTCCTCCCCCAGTATGCGCTACTCTACGGTCCTCCAGACCAACAAGTGAGTTTAATTCAATCTGGATTTGGGGCCACTGGCTGGCTTGGGGGCATGGCGGGGGGCCTGGCGGGGATGGGGGGCATGTTGGGCCTGGCGGGGGGCATGGCGGGGGGCCTGGCGGGGATGGGGGGCATGTTGGGCCTGGCGGGGGGCATGGCGGGGATGGGGGGCATGTTGGGCCTGGCGGGGGGCATGGCTGGGATGGGGGGCATGTTGGGCCTGGCGGGGGGCATGGCGGGGGGCCTGGCGGGGATGGGGGGCATGTTGGGCCTGGCGGGGGGCATGGCGGGGATGGGGGGCATGTTGGGCCTGGCGGGGGGCATGGCGGGGATGGGGGGCATGTTGGGCCTGGCGGGGGGCATGGCGGGGATGGGGGGCATGTTGGGCCTGGCGGGGGGCATGGCGGGGGGCCTGGCGGGGATGGGGGGCATGTTGGGCCTGGCGGGGGGCATGGCGGGATGGGGGGCATGTTGGGCCTGGCGGGGGGCATGGCGGGGATGGGGGGCATGTTGGGCCTGGCGGGGGGCATGGCGGGGGGCCTGGCGGGGATGGGGGGCATGTTGGGCCTGGCGGGGGGCATGGCGGGGATGGGGGGCATGTTGGGCCTGGCGGGGGGCATGGCGGGGATGGGGGGCATGTTGGGCCTGGCGGGGGGCATGGCGGGGGGCCTGGCGGGGATGGGGGGCATGTTGGGCCTGGCGGGGGGCATGGCGGGGATGGGGGGCATGTTGGGCATGGCGGGGGCATGGCGGGGGGCCTGGCGGGGATGGGGGGCGTTGGGCCACTGGCAAGGAAAATGCTGACAAACTTGAACGTGGTATTTCTCCCTCCCTGTACGTGTCACATAGGTCCGCGCCCATGAGAAGATCGGGATTTGGCGTGCCATCGCCAAGGAAGTCCGGACCCTGGGGGTCCACCATCGACGGGGCACCCACTGCCGAAAGAGGTGGGAGGACATCCGCGCGGGACCAAGAAGACCGCCGAGTCTCTGCTGGGGATGGCCTCCCAACGTAGGCGGGGTGCCTGCCGTCAACTGAGCCCCCTGATGTTCCGGATCCTGGCGGTGGCCTACCCTGATTTGGATGGGCGCGTGAGGGCAGCACAGCAGACACAAGGGGGTGAGTACAAGCATTATCTACTCTGTTGTCGCGCAGTGGAGGTGTCTGGGTGGGGGAGGAGGGCTGTGGGTCCCCCTAGGCCAGGGCGATATCTGTAGGCTGGGCACCCCCGTAAGCCCCTGTGTCCCAAGCCACCACCCTCAGTAGTTTGTCAGTACAGCCATCCCTGGGCCGTGTCATCCATGGGTGCAGTTGTCAACTCTAGGCGTGTAGGGCATGTTCCACGGAATGCGTAGCGGACCCCAAGTGCGCAACTTAGTGCAGGGGGCATCTGTGTCTGTCATGTCCGCTAACTGTACCGGAGATCCATGTACTCAAAATCCCTTTATTTCTCTCTCCCCCCCCTTTTTGTTTGTCTTTCTGTGCTTGTGTGCATCAGCATCATCAGGCGGAGGAGAAGTGGCATAGGGGCAGGAGGGAGCTGCATCTCACATGGCCCAGGAGGGCCATGCCACAGAGTCAGACTGGACCAGTGAGACGGAGGGCGAGGGGAGCTCCACGACGGGGACGACTGGACCCTGCAGCGACACGGACACGTCCTCGGAAGGGGGCTCCCTTGCGGGGGTGGCACCATCCGTGCCCCCCGCCATTACAGGTACAGCCGCCACCCAGCGCACCATCTCCGCCCTCCCAGCAGCCCCTCAGCGTTCGCCCCGTGCCCGCTCTGCCAGGAAGCCGGGCATCTCCTTCGCCCCAGGCACCTCAGGCCCTGCCCCTGTTACCCCCACTGCCTTCAGTGAGGAGGTCATTGACCTCCTCCGAACGCTCATTGTTGGGCAGACTACCCTTTTGAATGCCATCCAGGGGGTGGAGAGGGAGGTTCATCGCAGCAATGCGTACCTGGAGGGCATTCATTCGGGTCAGGCTGCCCATCAGCGATCGTTCCAGGCTCTGGCCTCAGCACTGACGGCAGCCATTGTCCCTGTCTCCTGCCTCCCTCTACTAACTCCCTCCTCCCAGTCTCCTGTTCCTCTGCCTGTCCCACCCACACCATCAGACCAGCCTGCACACACCTCAACACCCAAGAGAAGCTCATCCAAACATAAGCACCACAGATCACGCAGACATTCACACACGCAACATTCCGATGCAGACATGCCAACAGTCACTACCACCTCTGTGACCCCCACCTCCTCGTCTCCCTCCTCCCTCCCTGTGACGTCTACACTCACACCTCCATTCACCTCACCATCAGCCAGTGTTTCCATCACCAGCACACCCTCCACTCCAGTCCGCACACGTGCAGTCACCACCCCCACTGCCATTTACACGTCCCCTGTGTCCTCTCCCACTGTGTCTGTCACCCCCTCTTCCACACCACACAAACGCAGCCACCCACCCACCCAACAGCCATCCACCTCACGACAGCCTATCCCTCCTGCACCTGCACCCAAAGACAGCAAACGTGACTCACCTACAACCACATCCTCTCCCTCCACTCCCATTCCCACTGTACCTACCACTCTCCATTGTCCCAAGAAACTCTTCCTCGCCACTACTAACTTCTTTCCTGACCCTGAGCCCCCCCCTCCTTCTCGTCGGGGTAAGAAGAGCACCTCAGCCACCACCAGCCCTGCAGCCCCCTTGACAAGGGTGCAGGGGTATTGGAGCCCGCCAGCCCGCATGTCTGGATCTTCGCCCAGCAGCAAGGGGACAGCCAGCCCACCCCCTGGGAAGAGGAGCAGAAGGCGGAAGGGGCGCCGCAGGAGCCCGCCTTCTACATCCCCCCGGACACCACCCAGAGACAGTCACCAGCCACAGCTCCAAAGGGAGGAAAGGGCCACAGGCCCACGACTAAGGAGGGCAAGGGCAGCAAGTCGGAGAGGTCAGGCAGCAGGCCTGCTGCCCAGGAGGAGCCCACAACCCCCATAGCCGCTGCCCCGGGAGGAACCGGCACAGCTGCCCCGGGAGAGCCCACCACCCCCATAGCCGCTGCCCAGGGAGGACCCAGCCCAGCTGGCCAGGAGGGCCCCACCACCCACAGCCCAGGTGGGCATTGAAGGAGCACCATCCCCGCTGCCCAGGAGGGCACCACCAGGCAATGAGCAGTTGGCCATAGACCGGCCGCCGTCTCCAGAACCGCTGAACTGGGCCCCGCCGTCTCAAGCACCGCTCCGCTGGGCCCCGCCGTCTCAAGAACCGCTCCGCTGGGCCCCGCCGTCTCAAGAACCGCTGAACTGGGCCCCGCCGTCTCAAGCACCGCTCCGCTGGGCCCCGCCGTCTCAAGAACCGCTCCGCTGGGCCCCGCAGTCTCAAGAACCGCTCCGCTGGGCCCCGCCGTCTCAAGAACCGCTCCGCTGGGCCCCGCCGTCTCAAGAACCGCTACGCTGGGCCCCGCCGTCTCAAGAACCGCTGAACTGGGCCCCGCCGTCTCAAGAACCGCTGAACTGGGCCCTTCAAGGCAAGGAGCGCTGAACTGGGCCCCGCCGTCTCAAGAACCGCTGAACTGGGCCCTTCAAGGCAAGGAGCGCTGAACTGGGCCCCGCCGTCTCAAGAACCGCTGAACTGGGCCCCGCCGTCTCAAGCACCGCTCCGCTGGGCCCCGCCGTCTCAAGAACCGCTCCGCTGGGCCCCGCCGTCTCAAGAACCGCTCCGCTGGGCCCCGCCGTCTCAAGAACCGCTCCGCTGGGCCCCGCCGTCTCAAGAACCGCTCCGCTGGGCCCCGCCGTCTCAAGAACCGCTCCGCTGGGCCCCGCCGTCTCAAGAACCGCTCCGCTGGGCCCCGCCGTCTCAAGAACCGCTCCGCTGGGCCCCGCAGTCTCAAGAACCGCTCCGCTGGGCCCCGCCGTCTCAAGAACCGCTACGCTGGGCCCCGCCGTCTCTAGAACCGCTACGCTGGGCCCCGCCGTCTCAAGAACCGCTGAACTGGGCCCTTCAAGGCAAGGAGCGCTGAACTGGGCCCCGCCGTCTCAAGAACCGCTGAACTGGGCCCCGCAGTCTCAAGAACCGCTCCGCTGGGCCCCGCCGTCTCAAGAACCGCTACGCTGGGCCCCGCCGTCTCTAGAACCGCTACGCTGGGCCCCGCCGTCTCAAGAACCGCTGAACTGGGCCCTTCAAGGCAAGGAGCGCTGAACTGGGCCCCGCCGTCTCAAGAACCGCTGAACTGGGCCCTTCAAGGCAAGGAGCGCTGAACTGGGCCCCGCCGTCTCAAGAACCGCTCCGCTGGGCCCCGCCGTCTCAAGCACCGCTCCGCTGGGCCCCGCCGTCTCAAGAACCGCTGAACTGGGCCCTTCAAGGCAAGAACCGCTGGCCCTTTGGCAGACGTGGCAGGGCAGGATCTATCTCGGGCAGGGCTGCAGGATGTCCTCTGGCCAACTTGCCTCCTCCAGTGGCAGTGGGGTCTGTTATGGACTGTATGGACCGTGGCTTTGCACTCCCCAGGATGGCCCAGTGGGCAGGCCACCCACTGTATGGACTGTATGGACAGTGGCTTTGCACTCCCCAGGATGGCCCAGTGGGCAGGCCACCCACTGTATGGACTGTATGGACTGTGGCTTTGCTCTCCCCAGGATGGCCCAGTGGGCAGGCCACCCACTGTATGGACTGTATGGACTGTGGCTTTGCTCTCCCCAGGATGGCCCAGTGGGCAGGCCTCCCACTGTATGGACTGTTTGGACTGTGGCTTTGCTCTCCCCAGGATGGCCCAGTGGGCAGGCCACCCACTGTATGGACTGTTTGGACTGTGGCTTTGCTCTCCCCAGGATGGCCCAGTGGGCAGGCCACCCACTGTATGGACTGTATGGACAGTGGCTTTGCACTCCCCAGGATGGCCCAGTGGGCAGGCCACCCACTGTATGGACTGTTTGGACTGTGGCTTTGCTCTCCCCAGGATGGCCCAGTGGGCAGGCCACCCACTGTATGGACTGTGGCTTTGCACTCCCCAGAATGGCCCAGTGGGCAGGCCACCCACTGTATGGACTGTTTGGACTGTGGCTTAGCACTCCCCAGGATGGCCCAGTGGTCATGGAGTCCCCTCGTGGATCTGGCGTCGTGTACTCAAGTGGCTGAGGTGCCCCCCCTTCCCTTCCCCCTGAGGTGCCTGTCCTATTTTCTTTCTGATGCCCCTGCAGTGTTCTCTCCGTGGAGTTCTTGTCGTGGGACTGGGCCTTGCCCATTTGCACAGGACCCCTGTGATCCACGGACAGTGGTTGGACTACATTTAGTAGCTGTGTATATTTTGTACATAGTTTATTTATTTATTGGGATTACTGGTGTACATATTTCAATATATCTGCCCGTTTATGATCTCTTATTTTGGTCTTTGCATTATTTCGGAGGGGGGTGGTTTGTGGGTTGTGACAGTGATCTGTGGGAATGCATTGATGTGTGTGTTGTAGTGGGTGTGGGTGGGTGGGTGTGTGCCGGTAATCTTTTCCCTCCCCTGTGTCGTAGGTGCAGTACTCACCGATGTCTTCCGCGCCGCCGGGCGTGCTCCTGGTATATGAGCAGGTATAGGAGTGCGGGGATGACCTGCAACTCTGGTTCCATACTGCCGGAATCTCGCGTGGAGTGCGTAGAGGTGAGCGTTTTCCCGTTCGTAGTCTGTTTCCGCCGTGTTCTTATCGGCGGTGCTCCCACCCCGGAAAAGGTGGCGGATTGGTGGGTCGTGATAGGGTGGGCGGTACATTGTCTGCCGCCTGGCTGTTGGCGGGGACCGCCGCGCTGTTTGTTTGTACCGCCGTGGCGGGCGGAGTGTTAATACGGCGGGCTGTGTTGGCGGTTCCCGCCAGGGTCAGAATTGCATATTTTAGACCGCCGGCCTGTTGGCGGCTTGGCCGCCGCTTTATCACCGACCGCCAGGGTCAGAATGAGGGCCATAGTTTGGTAGTAATTCTTTTGCATCTAATATTACTTCTATGTTCATTGATGCGCAGTTTGACAGGTCTAGTAGTCATCCCAATATAGCGTAAATTGCAGGGGCATGTGATCATATAGATTCAGTTTTTGGTATTGCAATTCGTGTGTTTCTTGAGATACCAGGTCCCTATGGGGTTCAGATGTGTCATTTTTAGGCGTCTGGTGAAAGGGCAAACATTACACATACCACAAGGATGATGTCCCTGTACTGGTGGAAGGTCCCATAGCGTTCTTTGGCTGGGTACAGTGTGCAATGGTCGTGGTCTGTTGTGTACTACAATGTTCTTAATGTTAGCTGTACGTTTAAATGCGAAGAGTGGTCTTGGTAATTCACTACCTCCGCATGTAAGTATTGACCAACGTTTATTTATCAATCTTTTGATTGAGTTAGACAGTGGTGTAAAGGTGGAAACGCATGTTAGTCGGGTCTGTGGCGTCTTCCCAATGGTTGTTAGTAAGGCGTCCCTGTTATTATTCCTAGCTCTCTTACGTGCCTAGTACACCATTTTTGGAGGGTAGTGGTGTCTAAAAAGTTTGTTTTCCAGCATAGCCGCCTGATGATCAAATTCTTGGGGCGAACTACAATTCCGTCTTAATCTTAGGAACTGGCCTACTGGTAGATTATCTCGTAAGGATTTAGGATGGTGACTGTCGTATAATAATAGGGAATTCCGGTCTGTAGGTTTATGGTAAATACTGGTAGATAATTTACCATTGTGGATGGTGATCATCAAATCCAAAAAAGGTAAATGAGTGGCCGACACTGTGGCAGTAAATTTCAAAAAGGGGTCAAGGGTGTTGACCCAAGCTATAAATTGATCTGCAATTCCTAGTGGTCCCTGCCATATAATCAAAATGTCGTCAATATAGCGTTGCCACAATTTTATAGAGTTTTGAAAAGGGTTGTTCAACGGTAATATGTACTTTTTTTCAAAATCATACATGTATAAACATGCTAGACTTGGTGCAAAAGTGCTTCCCATCGATGTTCCTCGAATTTGGTGGTAAAATTGGTCCTCAAAGAGGAAGAAGTTCTCAGTGAGTGCAAGTTTAGCACAATGGATAATGAAGGAAACGGGAGCAGATAATGATGATGACACTTCCTGTAGGGCTGGCTCAATAACTTGTAGAGTCGCTGTCTGGGAAATGTTAGTGTAAAATGCCTCAACATCCAAAGTAATGATCCCTTGTACAGTCCCTGAGTCGTTAATGGTTTCTATTAGATTCAAAACATCCTTGGTGTCTTTCAAATAAGTTGAAGAGCGATGTACCAAGGGTTGTAGGAAATGATCGCAGAAGATTGATAGGGTTTCTAAAATAGAACCCAAACCAGATACTATGGGGCGTCCAGGAGGGGGTGTAATACCCTTATGAATTTTCGGTAAGCAGTAGAAGTATGGTGTTCTAGGGTGACTAGTGTCCAGAAATTCGGCCTTTTTAGGTGAAATCCACTGGTTACTTTTGGCCTCTTCAATGAGACTTCTGATTTGAATCTGTAGTCTTCCTGTGGGGTCGCTCATTATTTTGGCATAGTAAGTGGTGTCGCTTAGAAGACGTAGACATTCCTGTCTGTATTTGATAGAGTCCATGATCACAATAGCACCTCCTTTGTCTGCCTGCTTGATGGTGATATCAGGGTCTGAAGCTAAAGATCGTAAGGCCTCCTTTTCTTTAGAGGGTAAATTGATGTAAGAATGCTTCGGAGTTAATTTCCCAATATCTGCTAGGACTGCTTTTTCAAAGGTCAAAATCTCACTAGGCATAGTTGCCAGTGGAGGGACAAAACTAGAAGGTTTTTTAAGACCAGAGTCAGTCGTTTGCGGTGTCATGGATTTGTCTTTAAAGAAAAAGTGTAAACGAATCTTGCGAAAAAATTGGGCAATTTCAATGTGTAGTCGGAATAAATCTTCACCCGGGGTGGGAACAAAACCAAAGCCTTTGTTTAATACATTAGTTTCGTCCTCCGTGAGGTGACGGTCAGATAAATTAACGACTAGGTTCTCACAGGTTTTTTTTTTACTTGGCTTCTGGTAACCATCTGAGGTTGTTCTTCGGACCATTGAATGTGTCTGCCTCTTCCTCTCCTTCTGCCTCTGCCTCTGCCCCGGCCTTGGCCTAAAAAAGGTACGTAGGGCACAAAGGGGCGGGGTTGGAAATAGGGGTAGGGAGGGTGCCATGGTATAGGTTGTTGTACCGGATAAGGAGGATAATTATAGAAGGTCTGGGGCTGATTGTCATCTGTACTCCACCCGTCGGATGAAGATCCACTGTTCTGATTACGTGGCTTTTTAAAGGATGACGCGGATTCGTCTGATGACCGAGACTGATTATCCACATCATAATCGTCCTTGATATAAGGGTATATCTTCTCTTTGCTGAATTTGACGATGTCCTTCTGAAATTTAGTGATCTTTTGTTGAGTCAAAAACTCCTTAGTTTCATTTAACTCAGCAGTGATTTCTGAAAGACGGCTTTTGAAAGCTGTCAAGGTGACAGTGGTCTTTAAAGAATTTTCTATGGCACTAATTTCGATTGTGATGGAATCGGCTATACGTTTGGAAGTGTTGATGATTAAGACAAGCCAATCTCTGGTGCACTTCCAAGCTATCTGTGCCCAATCTTTTCTGAAAGCCAAGTCCTGAAGGAATATCCGCGGGATATTAGATACAAGGAGGCCATTGGGTGCAATATTTGCACGCAGGTATTCCGTCATGATGGTTCCATGCATGACTGTTTTAATCAATTCTCTTTTAAGGGTTGATAACTTGTCCCAATCTGCCTTAAGGCTGCCCGTGGGGGCTGACCCATCACTACTCAAAATGGAGGGTGTCTGCAAAATTGCTAACACCATTTCATCGTCATAACTGAGGCCCTGGAAATCATCCATCTCAGAGGTCAGAAATATTGCTACTAAAGATTGCGAAAGAAGGTCCCACAGCTAGCTGCTGTACATCAATATAGGCAACAAAAAGGGGGGGGGGGGGTAGGAGGGACCTGGAGATTATGTGGTCCAGTGTACAGTCTCCCAACTATAATACGATAAATAAAGGTACACTGTTCCAAAACTGTACTGGCTTCATAGGGGACCTGAACTATCAGGAGCAAGAGCCCTCATGCATCACAATGGATGACAAGCATCATCATCGGGATATGCTCCTCACCAGGCCGGCTCTGCAATGCCTGGTGGGCTCCCCGAAGGGGGCTCTTGTGCCGTACTGCTCTACTAGAGTAAGCGTAATAGTTTACACTAGGAGTAAATTCAAAAATGGAGAGAGCAAAAAGACTGTTAAAAGTGGTTATTCATCATACCAAAACATCAAAAACTTTAATCAGTATAGGGTAGATGAAGACCAAGGTTAAAAAAAGGAGGGTGAGGGTCACATACGAGTGCAATGCTCAAGTGACTCTCAAAACAAAAGTCGAGGGGAACTATAGATTATATAGTGCCTCTACATCTCAAGGCCAACATGTTTCGCGTCCTCAAGGTCCAACCGGATCCATCAACGCTTCATCAGGACCAAAGAAAAAATGTCTTCTCCAAAAAGCAAAATCAGATATAGTTATCAAATATATCTAAGTATCCTAACTTAAAGGTGAAACAGTCACTTACATTGAGGTCACCTAGTCAAGTCAGGTCGCCCTAAAAGACAAAAATGCAAAAACAGCACTATACATCAATGCAAAGTAAACGGTGTACTTAAAAATGTGAAGGGTCACACAACACACATGAAAAGTGAAAAAAGTGAAAAACCAACGGGCAGAAAAAAGGCTTACCATCCCCTGCTTTGAGAATAGGATCCTTAGGACGCACGTACTATGGACTCAAATTAATCTCTGTTCATGGTCACAAAATACAATGAAATAGATCCACAAGATACATGTGATATATTAATCAATAATATTGAGTAAAAAATGCAGTCACTGTCTTAGCCCCAAAAAGTCATCAAAATATAATGCATTAGTATAGTAGTTAGAAGTTCTCATCTATCTACCGCTTTACGTAGTCAAAATCTCATCAAATGTTGTGATAAGCGTATTGTTAAAGATATTAGATCAACATCACAGTTAATAAAAAGCCAAAAAACTGTCATGTCGCAGTTGTAGTTAACTGATAAGTAAAACCTAACCCAAGTAAAAAAGGCAGGGAAAACCAGGCTTACATTGCGATCATTGGTCCTGCATTATGGACCTACCCTCGGTACGGCGTCCCGCATGCTTGTGTGCGAGTGCTGTCCGAGACGTTAAGAAGGTGGCGCGGCGGGCGGGGAGGGAATTCCTTCCGGCTCGCGCGCATCACAAAAAGGTAAAAACAGAAAACGGACATGCGGTTGTCGAAAATTGGTAAAAATAGACAAAGGACTTCATGTATATGCCCGCGAAGCCGAGTGTTACTCGGGATCAGTAACAAAGTGAAGAAACATGAAGAAACAGCAGGTCAAAAGAGCGTCTGGCCCTTAGTCATGGTCAGATGTCTAAAAGTGGTTTATGGGCAAGACGTTTTATTATTTATCTATAGAAAGGTTGATCAAAACGGAATGGTTTCTTGCTAAGACATGAAGTTATTTATCTGGCACAATCTTCCATAGGTCATTAAAAAATGGTAATCTTGACTAATATTCTATGTTTCATGGTCTGGATCAATATTAATGATGGAGGGATGGCAGACATTTTAGAATAATTTGACTTCAGCAGTGAAATTTCACACTGATGCGTAGATGATCAAGAGGAATAAACAATAAGATGTTACTCAATACTATTAGGACAAGGAGGTCCACGGAATGTCGTCGTTCAATCCATTAATATTAGTCCCTAATTTAAAAATCCATCTCTGTTCAATTTTGAAAAGGCCTCCTGGATCATCGAGGCGGATGTGCGGAACGTCTAGTAGTACCCACCACATCTCGTCAGGTGTGTGAGGAGCTTCAAGGAAATGGGCACATAGTTTGGTAGTAATTCTTTTGCATCTAATATTACTTCTATGTTCATTGATGCGCAGTTTGACAGGTCTAGTAGTCATCCCGATATAGCGTAAATTGCAGGGGCATGTGATCATATAGATGCAATTTTTGGTATTGCAATTCGTGTGTTTCTTGAGATACCAGGTCCCTATGGGGTTCAGATGTGTCATTTTTAGGTGTCTGGTGAAAGGGCAAACATTACACATGCCACAAGGATGATGTCCCTGTACTGGTGGAAGGTCCCATAGCGTTCTTTGGCTGGGTACAGTGTGTAATGGTCGTGGTCTGGTGTGTACTACAATGTCCTTAATGTTAGCTGTACGTTTAAATGCGAAGACTGGTCTTGGTAATTCACTACCTCCGCATGTAAGTATTGACCAACGTTTATTTATCAATCTTTTGATTGAGTTAGACAGTGGTGTAAAGGTGGAAACGCATGTTAGTCTGGTCTGTGGCGTCTTCTCAATGGTTGTTAGTAAGGCATCCCTGTCATTATTCCTAGCTCTCTTACGTGCCTGGTACACCATTTTTGGAGGGTAGTGGTGTCTAAAAAGTTTGTCTTCCAGCATAGCCGCCTGATGATCAAATTCTTGGGGCGAACTACAATTCTGTCTTAATCGTAGGAACTGGCCTACTGGTAGATTATCTCGTAAGGATTTAGGATGGTGACTGTCGTATAATAATAGGGAATTCCAGTCTGTAGGTTTATGGTAAATACTGGTAGATAATTTACCATTGTGGGTGGTGATCATCAAATCCAAAAAAGGTAAATGAGTGGCCGACACTGTGGCAGTAAATTTCAAAAAGGGGTCAGGGGTGTTGACCCAAGCTATAAATTGATCTGCAATTCCTAGTGGTCCCTGCCATATAATCAAAATGTCGTCAATATAGCGTCGCCACAATTTTATAGAGTTTTGAAAAGGGTTGTTCGACGGTAATATGTACTTTTTTTCAAAATCATACATGTATAAACATGCTAGACTTGGTGCAAAAGTGCTTCCCATCGATGTTCCTCGAATTTGGTGGTAAAATTGGTCCTCAAAGAGGAAGAAGTTCTCAGTGAGTGCAAGTTTAGCACAATGGATAATGAAGGAAACGGGAGTAGATAATGATGATGACACTTCCTGTAGCGCTGACTCAATAACTTGTAGAGTCGCTGTCTGGGGAATGTTAGTGTAAAGTGCCTCAACATCCAAAGTAATGATCCCTTGTACAGTCCCTGAGTCGTTAATGGTTTCTATTAGATTCAAAACATCCTTGGGGTCTTTCAAATAAGTTGAAGAGCGATGTACCAAGGGTTGTAGGAAATGATCACAGAAGATTGATAGGTTCTAAAATAGAACCCAACCCAGATACTATGGGGTGTCCAGGAGGGGGTGTAATAACCTTATGAATTTTCGGTAAGCAGTAGAAGTATGGTGTTCTAGGGTGACTAGTGTCCAGAAAGTCGGCCTCTTTAGGAGAAATCCACTGGTTACTTTTGGCCTCTTCAATGAGACTTCTGATTTGAATCTGTAGTCTTCCTGTGGGGTCGCTCATTATTTTGGCATAGTAAGTGGTGTTGCTTAGAAGTCGTAGACATTCCTGTCTGTATTTGATAGAGTCCATGATCACAATAGCACCTCCTTTGTCTGCCTGCTTGATGGTGATATCAGGGTCTGAAGCTAAAGATCGTAAGGCCTCCTTTTCTTTAGAGGTTAAATTGATGTAAGAATGCTTCGGAGTTAATTTCCTAATATCTGCTAGGACTGCTTATTCAAAGGTCAAAATCTCACTTGGCATAGTTGCCAGTTGAGGGACAAAACTAGAAGGTTTTTTAAGACCAGAGTCAGTTGTTTGCGGTGTCATGGATTTGTCTTTAAAGAAAAAGTGTAAACTAATCTTTCGAAAAAATTAGGCAATTTCAATGTGTAGTCGGAAAAAATCTTCATCCGGGGTGGGAACAAAACCAAAGCCTTTGTTTAATACATTAGTTTTGTCCTCCGTGAGGTGACGGTCAGATAAATTAACGACTAGGTTCTCACAGGGGGGGGGTTTACTTGGCTTCTGGTAACCATCTGAGGTTGTTCTTCGGACCATTGGATGTGTCTGCCTCTTCCTCTCCTTCTGCCTCTGCCCCGGCCTAAAAAAGGTACATAGGGCACAAAGGGGCGGGGTTGGAAATAGGGGTAGGGAGGGTGCCATGGTATAGGTTGTTGTACCGGGTAAGGAGGATAATTATAGAAGGTCAATTTATAGCTTGGGTCAACACCCTTGACCCCTTTTTGAAATTTACTGCCACAGTGTCGGCCACTCATTTACCTTTTTTGGATTTGATGATCACCATACACAATGGTAAATTATCTACCAGTATTTACCATAAATCTACAGACCGGAATTCCCTATTATTATACGACAGTCACCATCCTAAATCCTTACGAGATAATCTACCAGTAGGCCAGTTCCTACGGTTAAGACGGAATTGTAGTTCGCCCCAAGAATTTGATCATCAGGCGGCTATGCTGGAAGACAAACTTTTTAGACACCACTACCCTCCAAAAATGGTGTACCAGGCACGTAAGAGAGCTAGGAATAATAACAGGGATGCCTTACTAACAACCATTGAGAAGACGCCACAGACCAGACTAACATGCGTTTCCACCTTTACACCACTGTCTAACTCAATCAAAAGATTGATAAATAAACGTTGGTCAATACTTACATGCAGAGGTAGTGAATTACCTAGACCACTCTTCGCATTTAAACGTACAGCTAACATTAAGGACATTGTAGTACACACCAGACCACAACCATTGCACACTGTACCCAGCCAAAGAACGCTATGGGACCTTCCACCAGTACAGGGACATCATCATTGTGGCATGTGTAATGTTTGCCCTTTCACCAGACACCTAAAAATGACACATCTGAACCCCATAGGGACCTGGTATCTCAAGAAACACACGAATTGCAATACAAAAAATTGCATCTATATGATCACATGCCCCTGCAGTTTACGCTATATCGGGATGACTACTAGACCTGTCAAACTGCGCATCAATGAACATAGAAGTAATATTAGATGCAAAAGAATTACTACCAAACTATGTGCCCATTTCCTTGAAGCTCCTCACACACCTGACAAGATGTGGTGGGTAATACTAGACGTTCCGCACATCCGCCTCGATGACCCGGGAGGCCTTTTCAAAACTGAACAGAGATGGATTTTTAAATTAGGGACTAATATTAATGGATTGAACGACGACATTCAGTGGACCTCCTTTTCCTAATAGTATTGAGTAACATCTTATTGTTTATTCCTCTTGATCATCTACGCATCAGTGTGAAATTTCACTGCTGAAGTCAAATTATTCTAACCTGTCTGCCATCCCTCCATCATTAATATTGATCTAGACCATGAAACATAGAATATTAGTCAAGATTACCATTTTTTAATGACCTATGGAATAGTGTGCCTGATAAATAACTTTGTGTCTTAGCAAGAAACCATTCCGTTTTGATCAACCTTTCTATAGATAAATAATAAAACTTCTTGCCCATAAACCACTTTTGGACATCTGACCATGACTAAGGGGCAGACGCTCTTTTGACCTGCTTTTTCTTCTTGTTTCTTCACTTTGTTACCGATCCCGAGTAACACTCTGCTTCGCAGGCATATACATGAAGTCCTTTGTCTATTTTTACCAATTTTCGACAACCGCGTGTCCGTTTTCTGTTTTTACCTTTTTGTGATGCGCGCGAGCCGGAAGGAATTCCCTCCCCGCCCGCCGCGCCACCTTCTTAACGTCTCGGACAGCGCTCGCACACAAGCATGCAGGACGCCGTACCGAGGGTAGGTCCATAATGCAGGACCAATGATCGCAATGTAAGTCTGATTTTCCCTGCCTTTTTTACTTGGGTTAGTTTTTACTTATCAGTTAACTACAACTGCGACATGACAGTTTTTTGGCTTTTTATTAACTGTGATGTTGATCTAATATCTTTAACAATACACTTATCACAACATTTAATGAGATTTTGACTACGTAAAGCGGTAGATAGATGAGAACTTCTAACTACTATACTAATGCATTATATTTTGATGACTTATCGGGGCTAAAACAGTGACTGCATTTTTTACTCAATATTATTGATTAATATATCACATGTATCTTGTGGATCTATTTCATTGTATTTTGTGTCCATGAACAGAGATTAATTTGAGTCCATAGTACGTGCGTCCTAAGGAGCCTATTCTCAAAGCAGGGGATGGTAAGCCTTTTTTCTGCCCGTTGGTTTTTCACTTTTTTCACTTTTCACGTGTGTTGTGTGACCCTTCACATTTTTAAGTACACCGTTTACTTTGCATCGATGTATAGTGCTGTTTTTGCATTTTTGTCTTTTAGGGCGACCTGACTTGACTAGGTGACCTCAATGTAAGTGACTGTTTCACCTTTAAGTTAGGATACTTAGATATATTTGATAACTATATCTGATTTTGCTTTTTGGAGAAGACATTTTTTCTTTGGTCCTGATGAAGCGTCGATGGATCCGGTTGGACCGTGAGGACGCGAAACATGTTGGCCTTGAGATGTAGAGGCACTATATAATATATAGTTCCCCTCGACTTTTGTTTTGAGAGTCACTTGAGCATTGCACTCGTATATGACCCTCACCCTCCTTTTTTAACCTTGGTCTTCATCTACCCTATACTTATTAAAGTTTTTGATGTTTTGGTATGAAGAATAACCAATTTTAACAGTCTTTTTGCTCTCTCCATTTTTTTATTTACTCCTAGTGTAAACTATTACGCTTACTCTAGTAGAGCAGTACGGCACAAGAGCCCCCTTCGGGGAGCCCACCAGGCATTGCAGAGCCGGGCGGGTGAGGAGCATATCCCGATGATGATGCTTGTCATCCATTGTGATGCATGAGGGCTCTTGCTCCTGATAGTTCAGGTCCCCTATGAAGCCAGTACAGTTTTGGAACAGTGTACCTTTATTTATCGTATTATAGTTGGGAGACTGTACACTGGACCACATAATCTCCAGGTCCCTCCAACACCCCCCTTTTTGTTGCCTATACAAATATTGCTAGGACAAGAGAGATTGGTTGTTAGTTTAAGGTGGATTTCTTTGGGTCTATCATCTTTAGGGTTTGTTGCAAATAGATTTGATTACCTCCCATATCAATCCATACTGCTGTGGTTGTTCGATTGTAGATTGGGCCCAGAGGCACAGGTAGTTGGTGCCTTCCTTCAACAATGAGGACCTCTTGGGAGGTATGCTTTTCCCTCTTTCTGAATGATACTCAGAACATTAATTCACACCATGAAGGAAGAAATCACTCTAGTTCTAGACTCACTGATTTGTCTCGCCCAAGTTTGTTATCGATAATCCTTGGAGCTCTTAATAGGTAATACCTTACTACTTCCAATTTTTCCTTCTCTTCTTACGAGCCCTTAGGGTTGTCAGCATGACCAAGGATTGCAGGTCCATCTTTAGTTAAAGGACCAGGAATGATTCCAGGGAATCCTGGAATGCCCCAGTTCTTATGAAATAAGCGATCTCATTCATCAGGGATTCATGGGCACGTTGCACTCAAGCAAATTATGCTTGATAACTCAGGACTGGCTCCTGTGCAAAACAATATGTTGATCCCATGTTTGCACATCCATTGTAGATAGAAAACTTTCTGGTAATTCTTTTTTTAAATGAAAAGCTTACAGGACAGTTAATTGTTATTGACTGGATATCCTGGTGTTGCATTTCTGTTCGAAAGAGAAATGGAAGACATTTTTTCTAGTTCATAGAGCTCTGAAACCCACTTGTATTAAACTTCCACCTCGACTGAGATATTTGGTGTTGTGGGATTTTCAAATTGTTTTAAATGTTATTTTACAGTAGCCAAATAATACAAGTTTCTCTTTAAAACATCTATCTGCTAATTTGACTATCGTGTTATGCTTATTCATTTTTTAGGAGAGAGTCTCAGGTGAGTGATTCTAATGTTCATAATAGATATTTTATTCCTGAAGGGTTACTTTTGATACTACCAGAACGACTAGATGTTTTTCTACTTCTATATTTGATCCTGCTTTCAGTGATTGCTTTACATTATATGTGGTTAGCTGTCTGCATTCTTATGAGACCCAAACTGTAGTAGTCAGACTTTCTACAAAATGTCAACCGTTGGTTTCTTTTTGGCAGCTTTTTAACCCAGTTTCTCCTACATCCTTACTTAGATAGGTTAGGTGGTTAATGTCTGAAGCTAGTATTGATCTGTTTGTTGTGGTGCACATTCCACATGAGGATCCATGGGGAATTTGATTTCAACCGCCTTTGGGCATCTGGAGAATATCACAAAAAACTGCAGATTTGTCTGATAAACCTACACTTAATGCATTTCATTATAAACCCATGGTCCTTGTCACATGTAATCCTATTGACAAGGTTTAAAGTCTCATAATTGAGCCTCTGTCTCTTTTAATAGAATGTAGAATCTCCCTCACTATGTGGCAGAAAACTTAGATTATATTAAATATATGGATCCAATCTTATTGACAAGCTTGAAACTCTCATAATTGAGCCTCTGACTCTTGTAATCGAATGTGGAATCTCCCTCAATTGCGTGACAGGAGGCTTGGATGCTATTAAAGACATGGATGTGAGAGAGAGTCTTTATATGACTAAAAACATTATATTATTAACCTGTGTGAAAGGATTTTGTAGCCTCTAACTAAATACTGCATTTAAACTTGAGTTTTGCATTTGAAGCTTGCACGAGGACATGTACTTAGCCAAGTTACTGACAAGGGCAAATTTCTATTTCTTTTTACCTCATTATTTTCCTCTTTGTTAGTTTTGGCTGTGTCATGGTCATAAGTGTAACATTTTATGAACAATGTTCCACAGTAACAATTTAATGAGTAGAGATAAGGTTAGTGCTTAATTTCATAACCTTGTAACCTATAACAAGAAATGCTGCAATTTTAAAGTTAAAACTGTTTCTTTATGAATAGGCTTTGTGAGAAAGACGTGTTAGAATAGAAATGAAATCATTTTAAAATGTATCTTGCTCACCTATCTATTTTTTCGCCTATAGACATTGACCTATGGAAAAAAAAACTTGAGTGTTTCATTGCTCTTTAGAAAATAGATAAACAAATTGTGTATTTAGAAAGTTCTTTATTAAAACTTGCCATAAGATAGAAGCTACCCTGTTCACATGAAGACTCCAAGAGATAATTGGCTAAAGCCCCAGATTATCAGTGCTCAAATTGTAAATTGTTGTAATGTATATTGTTATTAGAGTTTGTTCCATGGCTAAGCTATTGACAGACTCACCATTTTCACTAAACTGGCATGACTCGCTCTACTGTCTGGGAGCACTCTGACTCGGACACTTTTTGGTCCTATTCTCCTTGCTAATGTGTCTTGGATTCATTCTAAGACAGAGTTTTTCTTGCCTGAATCTATTACTGAGGGATTCTACTGAAAATTCTCAGTGAGGCGCTGTATTGGAAATTATATGCTTTCACATCTGAGACAATAACTCTTTATGGTTTCTATTGAACTTTTGATTTCCTGAATTTAAAGTAGATCAGGGATTAGATTTTATGGGGGACGCTACATGCTCTTTTTTGTTACTTTTATTGAGAATTAAATGATTTGCTGCAGTAAACATCTCTGCTGCAGCATACACGCTCTGTTCTACTTTCTAAAGCCAGTGGGCAAAGTGGCATCTCCTAAACTGCTCCACCAGATGTAATGTTTCTTTTAATAATGATAAAGGCATCCCAGTGCCTGTTTTACACAACGAAAGCACTATGGCTGCCATAGCACTGCCAACCTTTTTCTTCCATAATTGCTGAACATGTATATACCTATCATGCATCATAAAAGCACACCACAAAGAACTTGGCTGGGAAACACTGTTGCTGTGGCCGCAGGAAAGAAGACGATGTGCTTTCTGCGTGCCCTCCTCAACACCTCCAATGGCATGGATGTAACTTTAGCAAGGGGCTTTGGGCAGATCCCTCACGGGTCCTGGCTTACTAGGGTGGTGATATGTTCCCCTGAAGAACTGTGGTGCTCTCCCAAGCCAGTGGGAAACATTGCTTTTTAATTATATTATGGCTTGTACTGTGTTGTATAGTGACCTTTTTAATTTTTTTATCGGTTTCCATGGTAACTTTTTTTCCAGATTATTTCATGTGCCTAACGAGGCAATTCTCCTGCCCTGGGTTTAATTTAACAACCGATTTATAGTTTTAGTCCAGATGCCCACCCTCATAAGCCTTTGGACTAGCTAGTACATTACATTGGTTGTAAAGGAAAATCCAAAAACCTTATTGTGGTGCCCTTGGTGACATCTAGTTTCCTAAACGGCGACTGGCTGTGGGGAGACTCATAGGTAGACCTGGGGCAGGGGTGATCTTGCATAAACTGCCTGCTTCAGCCAGTGCGCCAGCAACAGTACATTCCCATTCTACTCTGCCTCTCATTATTTTTACCACCTTCCCCTAACTGTACCAATTCTGACTCATCTACCCCAGTTGTCCTCTCTTTGTCTGGTCATTACTCTATTTGTCTCTATCTCAGCCTCCTCAGCTTCTCTAAGTGCTTATACCTGCTGTCTTCTCAGTATGTTGGATCATCTCACGCTTATTCTACTGACACAGAAGGAAATAATTTCTGAAGTTAATTTTGTTATGTGATCTTAAGTGCTTTGTTCTACCCATGATAAAGTGTCACACTTAAGGTAATGAAATGTCCTCTTTTGATGCTATAGGTTTTCAGTGAAGCAGAATTCATCATAATATTCGAATCAATGCCTTTAACAGAATCTAAACTTCTAGTTATGGTAGCGATGGAGATTCTACATTAGGCATCATCTATAAGAAAATGACTTCGAGTTCATTGATTAGAGGTTGAATTACAGCTGATGTCCATGGCATAGCTGCCAAGTTTCCAGATTGTGTATGTGTGACATTTTAAAGTTTCAGTGTGCTTATGAGTGACATTCGGACATCTGTGTGACATTTCTCATCAGGAAAAGCAACCAATAAAGTCCATATAAAGCGCTAAAATTCGTAAATGACCACCGTTTGGCCAATGAGAAGTACTGGACTGACTACATGGTCCATTCTAAGCTGGTTAACATCCATCAGAAGTAGCCTGAACCAACCCAGTCCATTCTAACTGGATTAACAGTATCAGAAACAGCTACCCCTACCTAGTGTGTTCGAACCTATACACATCCAGCAGAACTGCCCCTGCCCTTGCCCAACGCACTCTAACCCCCTTTAGATCCATCAGAGCCAGCCCAGCCAGTTCAAAGCCATTCAAGCCCCTCTCACATCCACCAGAACCAGTGTGGCCCTGGCCATTTCATTCTAGCCCCATCAATAACCATCAGAAAGAGCCTGGTCATCCTCAGTCCCATCATGTAGCCCTATTCCAATATTAACTAGCCATCTTGCCCAGTGTATTCAAACACCATAAACATCCATCCAACCCAGCCAGTTCAACTCGTTCTAGCCCTATGTACATCGATCGACCAGAATCAAGCCAATGGTTTTGACACCTGGACGTTTTATACCAGCCTGACCTGTGTTTTAATTTCTGGACAGCACAAAAATGAAAGAAATCACCTAAAACCTGTATTCTTCTTCCTATCAGTGCATTTCTCAAATAGCACACATAAGACGAAATGTCCTTAAAATCAGTTGCAGCCCGCGGAGGTTACTAGGGGCGGGGCGCGGAGGGGCGTGGAGGGGAATATTAATAATAAAAATATAATTTTAAAAATACTTACCTCCGCGTTGCCGCTCCGCCATCCTCTTAAGCAGGCTCCCAGCCTGCTGCTGGGGTGGGTGTGGGAGGAGCCGCCGATGTTTAAAATGTGTTCAAGAGCTGCCTTAATAATCAACTGATATTTAAAGTAAGCGAAGGCAGAAAAGCGGTGATCGGGATGAAATAAAAATCCTGTGTAGGATGTCTGGGCCATTGCTGAATCTTAAAACATAACCAAATGGCCGGTATTATTGTCTGGGAAATGTGGTGACCCTACTACTGGGACATTCCAGTCCATCTTAACCCTATTCACATCCGGGTTCAGCTCACCAGTGCCAAGAGTCACGAGTGGGATGCTCTGCGAGTTTCAAATTGAGTAGCTGGGACTCGGGGCTGACAGCTGGCGTTGTTTACTTTTGGTTAAATAAACATGTTTTGTTTTCTTACGAATTCTCCGATCCTTCCTGGAACGTAATACGTACGTTAAGGTGACCAGAGCAGGTGAATAACATCCCGCCAAATCACATCTGGTGGGCTGGGAAAGTAGCAAGTCACGTAATTCAATTAATTGGCCTGCAGCCCAGTAAGTTATCAGCTTTGGGCCAGAAAGCACGCAGACCCATGTAGCCTGTTTGTTTATGATGCACAGTGCCAATGGAATCCACGTGGTTTTGGACTGGAGTGGCAGGCTCTCAGGGAGGCTGCAGCAAATCATTTTTTGACTGTGAAAATGAAATAATAGCAACACCAAGTTAGCCAGGGCGTCACCATGACAACTATCACCTTTCATGGACGTAATTTAGAGGTCGCAGCTACGACCCATGGCTTGCCCCCATGCGACCCTTGCCACTGCTTTTGCGACCCCTGGCTTCAGAGGTGGCAAAATCAGTGCCCGGGGGACAAAGGCAGTGCCTCCTTACAGATATAGAGAGAGGCTCCTTTCTCGTTGTTTTCTCTCATTTTTTGATTACACTAATAGTAAATAATGTTCAATTATTCTCTATTAGTGTAATAAAAATAGAATTAGCTGGACTGTGGCCCTCCCTGGCAGCTGAAGTAAGTAAAAATGCTTTTAAATACGTGTTGTGTGTGCTTGAGGGTGAGTGTGTGTGAGAGAGTGTGTGAGTGTGAATGTGTGTATGTGTAAGCATGTGTGTGTGAATGAAATTGAAGGTCAAAAAGGGTGTGATGTCACTTTTGCTACCCCTAGCAGTTTGGTGAATTGAGGTTCAGGTCAGCTCTTCATGAACTGAGCCCAGCTATTTTTGCCTGAGACAACAGTGCAGCGAAGCACTACCAGAATAAGGTATGATTACACCAGCACTAAAATGCGTTATTCTGACCCCTGATGCGTGGTACTTGGCAAGACTCTTATGGAGTTTCTGCTTGTTTTTTTGGAGTTAGAGAACAACCTCACTAAAAGGAAGTGGTGTTAGGACCAGACCAGCTGCCTTTGTAACTAGGGAACCAGGTTTAAGTCTCGAGGTTAGCGCGATTATCCTGTAATTCTAGGCAAATCAATTAATCAACCTCTGCCTAAAAAACTATGTCCATGTATCCCCCCTCAAACCCCCCCCCAAAAAAATTGCTCCGCACTTTTATGCTGGGAAGGCAATGAGTTGAAGTAATTCCCTCGTCTCACATGTTGTGTTTTAGTGAAGTTGGCAGATCCGTACTTTGGCCCAGATTTATGGTCACCTAGCGCCATTCCAATGTCACATTAGCGTAATTTTTTTTAATGCTAATGCGGCTTTGGAAGGGCACAAATGCTGCGCCATATTTACAAAGTGGCACAATGCTTGCATTGAGCCACACTGTAAACCCTTGCACCACATTATGCCTGCGCCAGACATAATGTATGCAAGGGGGGGCATTCCGGCGCTAGGGGGGCCGTAAAAATGCCGCAAACTAATCTGAGATTCCTTTGCACCATTTTAATCAGCATTTTCTAACGCCTGCTAAGTGTAGACGTTATAAAGAGGCTCCCATTGTGTTCAATGAGCCTCTGGGTGCTTTGCAGGTTTAGCTTCTAACTTTTTGACTCTAGTCCTGCAAAGCACCAGACTAGCGTAAAAAATTATGATGCTAGTCCCCCTGATTACGGACTTAGTGTGCCGTATTTTAAATACGGCGCACACATGGTGGCGTTAGGGGGGCACTAACAGGTGAGAGAAAAGTGGCACTGCACTAGGTGCAGACCACTTTTCATAAATCTGGGCCTTTATGTCTTTAATTTTTGTCTTTAATAATAACTTTATTTGGTTGTTTCCAACCCCCCCCAAAAAAAATTGCTCCGCACTTTTATGCTGGGAAGGCAATGAGTTTAAGTAATTCCCTCGTCTCACATGTTGTGTTTTAGTGAAGTTGGCAGATTCGTACTTTGGCCCAGATTTATGGTCACCTAGCGCCATTCCAATGTCACATTAGCGTCATTTTTTTTAATGCTAATGCGGCTTTGGAAGGGCACAAATGCTGCGCCATATTTACAAAGTGGCACAATGCTTGCATTGAGCCACACTGTAAACCCTTGCACCACATTATGCCTGCGCCAGACATAATGTATGCAAGGGGGGGCATTCCGGCGCTAGGGGGGCCGTAAAAATGCCGCAAACTAATCTGAGATTCCTTTGCACCATTTTAATCAGCATTTTCTAACGCCTGCTAAGTGTAGACGTTATAAAGAGGCTCCCATTGTGTTCAATGAGCCTCTGGGTGCTTTGCAGGTTTAGCTTCTAACTTTTTGACTCTAGTCCTGCAAAGCACCAGACTAGCGTAAAAAATTATGATGCTAGTCCCCCTGATTACGGACTTGGTGTGCCGTATTTTAAATATGGCGCACACATGGTGGCGTTAGGGGGGCACTAACAGGTGAGAGAAAAGTGGCGCTGCACTAGGTGCAGACCACTTTTCATAAATCTGGGCCTTTATGTCTTTAATTTTTGTCTTTAATAATAACTTTATTTGGTTGTTTCCAACCATAAAGTGATCATTACATAGAAACAAAGACCCGTTTTACCCACCAAACCCTGAAATATTTAATCATAAACAGCTTAAAAATCACAACTATTTCGAAAGCGGTCGCCTTCAACCCTAAAGTGCATTACTTAAACCTAAATAAGATCACAAACACTTTTTGTAGCCCTCTAGAAAGTGCATACACAGAAAACTTAAACAAACTTAAGGTTGCTAATTAAAAACCTTTCAATAAAATCATGGAACTGTCTTAAAATACGTTTATTCAAAATTAACTATTAACTGGGATCATCGAGGGATATATTATGTATGGGTGTGATGAATCGCCAGTCCCAGCTTTTAGTTGCTTGACTTCCTTCTAATTTTGTATTATTAGTAGCTTTGCACATGCTTGTGTAGTATATTGTCCTAGGTGTACTTAAGGTACTTTTTGAAGAAGTGTTTTTATAGTAGTAGCAAATTTTGCTCCTCACCATACCAAAGGGATTGACGTACTTGACAGCCAAGTAATAGTGGCTTGCCTATAAGTACATATATTCAACTCCTGGATGATTGGTTTTTAAAAATGCTTCCTGTAGGCAATAACTCTTGGACATGTGCACATTAAATGACAGAGTGACTATAGCTTATAACCGCATAACCGACAATGTGCTTCTGTCTTCTTGCCCTTCCATGCTGGAGTGAGGTCTTTGAAATCAAATATGCCAAATCGAAAAAGCATGAAACGCTGTTTAGAGACATGATGGAAGTGCATGGCAATTTATGCTTGAGGTTTCCAGCTAGTACAGAAATCCAGCACAGTCCAGGCGTGCAGTCGTTTTACTAGGATATTTTTATCTAAAATTATTGAATTTTTGTGAAGAAAGGTTGCTGCTCCTTGGCAACTGCTGCACTCCGCCTGTTACTCGCCCGTATGTCCTGTAGACGTAGTTCTCTCAGAGCTTCCTCAAGCTAAGCACCCAAAGAGTTGGCTTGCCTTCCCTTCATCAGGGACTTTATCTCCAGAGACCATTCAAAGATCCGCACTTTAATACCAGTCACATGTCACGTGGCCTAACCCTTGGTACTGTTGCCAGTTGCTTGTAACCTTTTTTTTTTTTTTGCATCCGTGAGCAAAAACACGAGTCACGATGCCTTTCCAGTAATGGAAATAAATTAATTTCACACAAATGTATTCGAGTTTCTGGAAACAAACAACTGGTAGCTGCGCTGCAGGGTGTAACGATGCGGAAATGCCAGCAGATGGCGATACAATTTTAATGTTGATGATGTAGCTGCACACTTTTATTAGGCATGCTTGAGAACTAAGCAGCGCTAGAAAAACTAGGAAAAGCTGTTGCTCTGCTTGTCCCAGGCCGCCATAGTTGTACGGGGAATTATGTCGTTGTACAGAAACGCTCTTTTCTTCCTGAAAGGTATCCACGAGTTCACCAGGTAAAACCCGACAGACGTCGCTGCTGGATTCGTTATCGGGTGGGGCGCCCCCAGGGTGGGTGTGCCCGAGTGATGTCAACGTTGCTGCACAGTTATTTTGGGGCGTTTCTGCCACTCCGCTGCTTCTTCTTTGCTGACACCCATGGCTGAGCTTTAGATAATTCTTCGACGTTTCCCATCTAGCGCTACATTTGTTAGACAGGCGCTCTAATTTTTCACCCCAATTTTTTCACGTTTCCCCCGATACTCTGCAGTCCGCTTTATAAGTGGAACAGCCAAACTGCCACTTCTCTGCTTTAGTTTAAACTCTCACAGTGGCCGCAAACATACGTTTACCAGGGGAGTCCCGTCCCATCCCATCAGGAATACCGTGTTCCACTTCTGGGTTTTCATTTTGCTAAAAAAATGACTTCGGGGACATTATTCCTCTTGTTTCATTGAAGTGAATCAAGACTACAGCTCCCGGAATGCATTCGTTGTCAGTGCTTTAAATGGGCCGGTACTGTCCGGTACTGAGTACCGGCACTTTTTTATTTTGAGAGAGAGAGAGTACTGGCACATCTCAAGAAAAACGTAATACTTTGAATTGGAGAGTACCGGCACTTCTCAGAAACAAGCAGGTACTCTGGCACAGAGTACCTGCACTTTATTTTTTCCATTTCAAGCACTGTTCGTTGTAAAAGAAAGTGGCAAGAGTGGAAAACGAATTCCCTGATGACCTGGGACAACTGTCAATTGCACACAAACATATTGAGTGCGTTTAGCTTTTAAAATCTAGTTTTTGTAAGTAGTAAAATAAGCGAGGTTTAGGTACATAGAAATTGGAATTACCTTGGCATGGAACTTCATACCACACAGAGACGCACCAAAGTGTTTTATTGGACGGGCAGCACGTTAGGTAGGATATTCTAGTACTTGGAAAGAAGGGTGTTTTTTGTTTGGGCCTGTGTTGGAAGGTGGTGGGTGTGTGTGTGAGTCACCTACTCGTTCCCTTATCGTGTTGGGTCGCAGCTCTTAGCACTGTGATGGAGGTGAATGCTTTAAATGACTCTCCATGTCCCATGGTGAGTTTCTGGTGCTTACCGACGATTCTTAGCTATATCAATTAGGTCATGGGCCACAGGGGCCAAAAACAGGTTGATCTGTGGTGTGACCGAGACACGCGTTGATGCCAGCATGGGAGGGGTAGGGGTTGTAAGGTGGGTGTAGAGTACGCCAACTATGTATATTGTGAAACCAGAACACCTGGGATCAATCCCGACTTCCAGATTGTGTGATACAGTATGCTTTGATTTATTTCACTTTGTCTCCTTTTTCTCCATTATCACATATAAGAGTACATTGGAATACAAGACTTAAGGATGTGCACTGCTCAAAACCTTCTCTTGTGATTGATGTCCTAAACTATAAGCAAGCCTAATGGAGTTATGTGGTTGTGCGGACATTGCGTTTTTCGAATAATTAGGGATTTGCAACTATCTGCTGCACAGTTTGCAGATTTTAACACAAAAAGTCTCTAGCTGAAAAGGTTCAAAAGTTAGTAAAAATGCAGCAAAATGTGTTGCCGCACAGTGGAATGCCCTTTGCAGACAATGATTGTCCACCTTTCTGTTGCTTATTGCTATATTTGGGTGTTAAACTGGTTCTAAAGAGGTGTAACCTATGCCCAGACTGTGTTAGAAAGTGTAAAAATGACAGAATAGCGAAGTAATACTGTCACACAATGTGCCACTTTATGCTGCATAATTTGCCTTTTCTTGGCATATAATTTAGTCAGCCCTGTCCCATATGTTGGCCCGTCCCTGCTGCATAATTCCAGTGTCCCACTGTGTAAAATTTAAAAGTATATGTCCAACTTTTTATGTACGCTGCCCCTGCCTTATGGACTGTTTATTGCCTACTTTAGGGATGATGTATTAAAAATAAAGGTTTAGGCCTGGCAAAAGTTGTATTTTACTAGATCGAAAAGACAGTTTAAAACTGCACACAGGCCACAGTAGCAGGTCTGAGATTTGTTTTAAAACTCTATTTACATGGGTGAACAATTGGTTCTACATGCCCCCTAGTAGCAGTTCATTTACATAGCTTGGTTATATGTGGTACAATTTACTAGGAACTTATAAGTAAATTCAATGTGCCAATTGGGTGTAAGACAATTTTATCATGTTTGAAGGAGTGAACACAAGCACTCTAGCACTGTTTAGCAGTGGTAAAGTGCACAAGTCTTAAAGTCAACAAACACAAATTTCAGCAAACTGAAGAGGAGAATGCAAAAAGCTTGAAAGAAGAGCAGGGGCATAGCTTGGTCATTAAGATTGGAGGGGTGTGAGCTTCAGATTTTCAGACAATCAGGCTAGCATATAATATTGAAGTACATTATGTGACAAGCCGGGTGCATTAAAGTGGTCTTTGGGGCAGCAGAAAGAAAAAGGAATGTAGTTTGATAGTAGTACTAAGAGAGAACACACAATAGTCTGTAAAATAACCAATATTTTTGAGAACTTTCAAACTGTGTGCGTGTGTGCATGTGCGCCTTTTTGATCTGTGTGTGTGTGTGTTTAAAAATACCAGCTGAAATCCAACTGCATGTCACAATACCTGACTCAAAGCACCTGTACCTAACTATCTATAAGAAGATACATTTATTAGGGGGTGTATCACCCCAAACACCCCCATTAAACTACAACCAAGGTTGTTAGGTCTAACAATAGGGATGGGACATTGTGTGTGTGATTAGGGTTAACTATTTGTACTTCTACAGATAGGCATTGAAACGTAGATAGTTGCTCTTGCAATACATTCCTGCATTTTGTAGAGTTCTTGTGAATATTGACGACCCCATCTAGCCAGATGCAGTATCTGTAAGGTACTAGAGAATCAAGAGCTGGGTGGAGGTTTCAGTGAGCAATGTTTCAGTGAGGCATATCAAGTCCAGGTTGTGCTTATATATTGCTTCTGTTCTCTCACTGCTGTTTCTTGTGGGAGACCTGCACTTGTGCAGTATGCATCTTATTTAGAAGTGGTATGAAATATGCTTGGATTAAGTACTCGCTCTTATTATGGTCAGGTTACATTTTTTAGTGGGGTGAGATGGTGATTTTCTCAATCAGTAGATATGGAAGCACTTTATTGTTATAGGTTGTTGTCAAGTCCTCACTTTATTCTTAAAGACTCTCATTAAGTCCTCACTGTCTCACCTGGCGACAGGGGATGAGGTCCTTCTGACACCAGTATACAGTGTATTTTGCGGTCCCATCTTTATGGTGGATACTACAACTGCTTGTTTGAGCTTCTGAATGGTGACGTTTAATTATGTCATCTAGTTTGGCAAGTTTAGAATGTTTTTTTGTTAGGCTCGACATCAATATATTCATTACCTTAGTAAATGCATCTATCTTAGTGTCAGCAGTGTTAGTGGCATTGAGAGTAGTTATTTAAAAAAACAAATGTGAATTGGAAGTCGTTGAGGGTATTTTGTTAGAATGGGTAGTGCAGGGCTTGACAACAGGAATTCCGGAAGCTGTATCTTTACTGAAGACCACTTGAGGTGGTGTGTTGAAGATAGGTCAGTACAATGGGAGTTAAGAGACGAGGGCCCTGAGTCCAAATTTATCTGAATTAAGGTGCCATTAAATAACAATATCCTCTGGTTTGCTATTTATTGGGTTCAGTGTAAAGTACATATTAATAGTTTGTGGAGAATACCATATGGATCTTGGTGCTTCCCATACATGTGGTGCCTCCCATATGCTTCCCCATTGTTAAATTCCAACAGGTTTGACCTGCCAAAGTTGAAGGAAGAGTAGATATTTAATGCAACCATTAACTACTAGATGCTCTAAGGACGAAGAGTCCTGCGAGAAGGGGAGGTGTACATATGCCTGGGTTTAGGAACTTGGTGGGCAATGTCTGGAAGTGCCTTTACTACTTGTAGACATTTAGAAATTAGGCTGGTGCCTGAGGGGGGTCTATTTATCTGTCTGTGAGGGTATAATGAGATGATTAGGATGCTGAAAGTGGGTGTCCAGGTGGGTGGCCAAAGTTGGGGACTCGCTGGGCATTCTTGTGGAATGTCTGTACCTCTCAAGGGGGGGCTGAGGAGAGAGAACTGAAGTTTCCTACACCTCAGTTTGAGGGGGGATTTGGGGAGCCCTCCTAAATAATTATTTTTAATGTGCCAGAGGCTTTGGAAGTGTGAGTCGGAGGCCATTTAGTATGACTTTGCTGCTCTAATGTATTGAGATTGTAATTTCTGTTCACTTGAAGTTTTAGTCTGTGATGGTTAATTTTCTAGTGCCTGGGATTCGAGACATAAAGTGCTCACAGGAAAAACCTTACTCCATAAGAAAGGAATAAAAGGTCTAGTTTGAATGTTCTGAGTGGCACACAGAGGTACTAGCCTGCAAATTGTGTCCCATTTGTTTTATTATTTTGTATTTGAAGTTTGTATGCCATTCTGAAAAAAGGTTAGGAGGGTATCTGCATGCTCTCCCTGAATTTATCTGTCATAGAGCAGGGATTGAGTTGATTGATAAAGTGCATAGTTAATTACAATTATTACCCGTAAAGAAAACACATTAAAATGACAAAGGTATTTCATTAAAAAATGTGGCCTATCACTACAAAAGTGCTAAATCATAAAGTGCAAGTTTGGTTCTCCCTAAATGCCAGTCAGTTAATCGCTTACTCTATAAAACAAATACATTACATGGATTCTATATTCATAAAAATAATATTCCACTGAGTCATATTCTGATGAAGATGGAAAACACACTATTATAGGCCTTTATTTTTGCCTCAAATAACTGTACAAATTTAACAACCCTGGTGTTAAGTCAGGTGAAAACTGGATTTAGGCCTTGAGTGAGCGCTTGTCTACAAGTTCTTTTGCCGGCTTAAATAAAAAGGCATCTCAGTAGTTTTTTTCTTTCAAAAAGTAACATCAGATACACACACAGAATATGCACCATTGTCTCCTTTCCGTTTTCACAAGGAAGAGACTGGTGCAAAGGTGCTTGGGCCACAAGGCATAATTGCAAAAATGCCAGGATTAAATTAAATGGATACCGTGGTCAAAGTAAGGCTGTGGCTTTAAGAGTTTATAAATGCAAGCAGGAGGCTTTTTTCACCAGGCTTATCTTGTAGAGAGATCTCCATCACCAGGGTATGCCAAGACATAGGTCCCTTGCTCACTGTGCCACTGGATTCAAGTTAGCCTGGCTGATGAGGGGTGATATTCCGAAACTGGTCCCAGTATGCTTATTTCTGGTCCAGGGAGGACCTGGCCTGGCAGTTCCGGCTGGACTGTTCCCATGGGGAATCAGGGTCAAGACTGATTTGCATATAGTTGGGTCCAAACTGGGGTGGCGTGGTAAGCAAAAGAACAATGGATTAAACCCAGATCTGTGAGTGGTTGAAAAGTTTCAGCACTCCGTCTGTCATCCTTTTGTGGTGTACTGTATATTTCCACATGAGTTTAACCACTAAATGTAGTCCCACATATGAATACCGCTAGGGATTTAGTGCTACAGACTACCTTATAAAATACAATCATACACTCACCTGAAAACATTAGATTTGAAGTTCATACACGTGCACATCTGTTAATTAAGCACAATCCAGGCTGCACAACTACCTCTTCATCTGGTAGTCATGAGTGACAGAATTGCAAGGTTTTTTTTTCAACATAAATCTAGAAATTGAAAACAATTAATTCTGTTCGTATTTATGAATGCACATGTAATTCATACCTTAAAGACAATAATTAAATCACTTGAAAATCCTGAAGACTATAAAACTTTGGCTTAAAAAAAACTTTCAACCTTTATTTGCATTCTTTTAGTACTTAACACAGAGATATTTTGAAAAATGGAAATAATAGCCCTTTGTTTTCTCTAAATGGCTGTGAACACACAATATGTAGAGTTTGGTGCTTAATTTGTATAAGTGTCAGAGTGCAAATGTTTGCTCAGAAGCCAAGAGCGAGCACTATTGAAGGTCTGTGTGCTGGATACTAATGCTGCATAGTCTTGATTTCTGCCCATGTTTACTTAATCCACCACCAGACAACCTATGCCTCTTTAACCCACTCTCGAGATTCATCTTTGCGTTCCCCCTTTTGCCACTGCTTTCCCATCATTTTCCTCCTTTCCCCATTAGTGTTTTTTTTCTCTCTCTTTCTTCTCGATCAAAGTCTGTTGAGGAAAAATATGTGACAATCCCCAAAAATGAGTGCAGGTGTGCCCCACCTGCAACCACTGGCTCATATTAAGCACTGCTGCAGTTATTTGAAAACTACATTTGATTCATTGGTTGTGTGTACGTCAATGCAATGGTCATTTTACTATAGCTTAAATCCATTTTCTGAGTGCCTATTTTTCTATGGTCATTCATTCTTTTCTTGTAAAAAGGATTTCACAGTGATGCAATATATTTTGTATTATCTGGTAGCAGTCATGGTGATTTCAATGTCTATTACGCCTCCTGCTCATAGAGGAAACACCAATGTGTTGACAGTTCCAAGCGGGTGTTTTCCATCACTGACATATTGGAGAATAGAGAAGAGATCCTTTTCACTGAACAGGAAGAATCGGTCTTGCTTGCAGGACCACTGGAATTATGAGATCAGGCTGCTGTAAGTTTCTACGTAATTGTAAAATATCCGCAGCTGCCACATAATAGTTTATCTGCTGCATAACCTACAGTTTTTTTAAAACAAAAACGGATCAAAAGGTAATAAAAAAAGTGTTGCTCTGCAGTGGAAGACCTATTGCAAAGGTTGATTGGTCGCCTTTCTGTTGCTGGGTGCTGTAGTTGAATGTCAGACTGGTACTAATGAGGTGATACCTTTGCCCAGAAAGTGTTGAAATGTATACATGACATACTAATGAGATAATACTATCACAAAATTTGGCACATTACTCCACATAATTTGCATTTTCTAGCTGCTTAGTTTAGTAAATCTTGCCTCATAATTTGGTCGTCCCCTACTGCATAATTCCAGTTGCCCTGTTTATTTGTAAATACCCAAGTGAGTGTCAAAAGTAACTGAAATAAAGATTATATTAGGATCCCTAATCGGACATGGTTCTGAATAAAGTCTATTTCCTTGACTACAACAGTTGTGAGAAAGTCAAAGTTTACTAGAAATAAGGTGGTAAACATCCCAACAGTAACATTGTAAATCTAGCAACTCTGAAACCAGTTCACCAGCTGCCCGACAGTGAAAGGGTTGCTGATAAGGAAGATAAGTCAGTTGTTTGTAAGAAAATTAGGTCTTTCAACTGAACTGTAAAGGGGAAAGCGGCTGCAGAAAAAGAAGGGCTGCACCTGAGGGTTAGCAAGTTGAGTTACTTTCCAACAGTATTTGTAGAAGCTGTTGTGAAGCAGACTAAGCTGGACGTGTACAAGGAATCCATGCATTCAGGGGAAATGATTACGTGCTTCGTGGGAATGTTTACACCAGGTATTCCTACCTCATATATGCCGCCTGAGATCATATGGCCTGTGGCATCCTTAAGATTGTTGGTCCTGAGCAATCTAAATGGTGCAGAGGTTTTTTTATGTTGGTTTTGGCTAGCTTTGGTCTCAGACAGGCTGTAGGTATTGATTACTTTTCTTTTCACACCCTGCAACCTTGCTCAGTCTTTAACATTCAGTATTCACACTCACCATTTGGAAAACAAGGTGTCCGTAGATGAGATCAGGCCGAATCTGGGAGCTGGTTATGGCATCTGCTTGTGCCTATGGTGAGGGTTGACTGCTTTTGTTCAAGTGTTTTTTAATCAAAAATGAGGGTAGGATCTTCCAAGATAGTGTCTGATGTCACTTTTCAAGCTTCAGCTTGAGTGTGCACAAGCCTAATTAAAAAAAAAAAATAAGGACCACAAAAGGGCTATTTTAACGTAACATACTGAGACCAATAAAAAAAAGAGAAAAAATAGTATGGCATAGTATAATTTTCCAAATATGAAGCAAATAATGTCCAGGTGCTGTTGGAAGTGAAATGAGCAGCGTCGGTAAACGGTACCTCAGTGTTCGTTTTCATAAGATTCCTTAAATTCGTGCCACCAATCTTAAGTTCTTCCAGTTTTTTAATATTAGGAATAGAGTAATCAAGAAAGTATGTAAAGCCAAGTCCCTTACATTATAACATAAAGTATTATAGCAGAACCTGGTTTAATTGGTATTGTCACACTTTCACTTAATGTTTCGAAGATGGCGATGCAAAATGTTCTTAGTTTAGAACAGGCAGTAAACATATTAATGGTGTCAGCTTGTGGATAGTTGCAGTGTGTGCAATGACTTAATACATTGTACTTTTTACAGCCTTTAAGAAGAGTAATTTAAAAATCATACAATGTATGATAAACCTGGTTTCTGAGAAGTGTGGTGATGATAATTCAACAAAACATTTGAAGTAGGGTCGGTATCCCCTCAAAAGATATTAGTGGTTTCAGCCATTTAGACCACGTGTACTTCCTCATAGTCCTATCATTCAATTTGTTTAGTAATAACTAATTATTGAGGTGCTGTTCTATCCACGCTGCTTGCCTACTCTAGAGGGACAGGGAAGGGACTTGAGCTGCATTCTGTGACGGTTAATTTCCATGGGTTAAGGTGTCGTTATGAATCCAACTATAAGCACAATTTGGTCAAAGCATGTCCTAGACCTGCATAAAGTTGCTGTTGTGCTTTGCTTGGAACAGCAGTAGAAATTATGTTTTTTTTGGAACTTACAGTGTATAAAGAAAAATCTGACATTTGTTTGTGGGAAAAGTTTGTTTTTCTGTGGTACTGGTTGTCAAAATAATGTAATGTATAAACAGACTTATACTTTTGCTTGTTGACGTGAGCATCACGTCAGCGAGCATCTGTTGATGATTATTCTAAGTGTTTATGGTCCAAAGTTCTTTCATCATTGAAAAGGATTCCATTTATTGTTTGGTACCTTGGGCCACTGAGCTGTCTGAGAATAGCAAGCATTCAGCATATTACATTTTGATTTAGAATGTATGATTGAACCACGCATGCTGAAACCACGCATACCTTAACAACGCAGTCAGACCAACAACCCCGTTGTTACCACGCATGCCTTTACTACGCATGCCTTTACAACAATTTTTCGTTGTAAAAGCATGCCTAGTAAAGGCATGTGTGGGAACAACATGCTTGGTTTTATCATAATACCCGCCCGAGGCCCAAAAATACCCCACCTCTTAAAAAAAAAAAAAATAATAATAATAATAATAATTTCGACCCTATCCTAAAATACCACCCCTAAAAAAAAAAAACACCAAAAATTAGCCCAATCCCTTACCCACCCCGAGCCCTTAATTTACCCCCACCCATAAAACCTAAAAAATAAACAGCATGTCCCCCTTACCCTAAAGTGCCCAGCTCCCCACCCACCTCAAACCCTTAATCCACACCACCCGAAAATCTAAAAAAAAAAAGCGCCACCTCCTACCCTAAAATACCCAATCCCCGCCCCTTAAAAAAATAAATTTGCCCAACGCCCCTCCAACCCCAAGCCCTTAATCCACTTCCTACCCATAAAACCTAAAAAAATAATAGCGCAACCCTCCTACCCTAAAATAACCAATGCCCCACCCCTTAAAAAAAAAAAATTGCCCAACGCCCCTCCAACCCCAAGCCTTTAATCCACCTCGTACCCTTAAAACCTAAAAAAATAATAGCGCAACCCTCCTACCCTAAAATACCCAATGCCCCACCCCTTAAAAAAAAGAATTTGCCCAACGCCCCTCCAACCCCAAGCCTTTAATCCACCTCCTATCCATAAAACCTAAAAATAAATAATAGCGCAACCCACACCTTAAAATACCCAACCCCACACCCCTGTCCCCCCAAAAAATGTGCCCAACCCCCCACCCACCTCAAGCCCTTAATCCACCCCACCCCTAAAACCTAAAAAAAAAATAGCACAACCCCACCCTAAAATGCCCAATCCCCCGCTCACCCCTAGCCCTTAATCCACCCCACCCCTAAAAAAATAGTGCGACCCCCCACCCTAAATTACCCAACCCCCAGCTACCCCTAAAAAATAAATTAGCCCAACCTTCACCCAAGCCCTTAATCCACCCCACCCCTTAAACCTAAAATAATAATAGCGTGACCCTCCTATCATAAAATGCCCAACCCCCAACCACCCCAAGCCCTTATTCCACCCCACCCCAAAACCTAAAAGAAAATAGCACGACCCCTACCCTAAAATGCCCAACCCCCTGCCCCTACCAAAGCCCTTAATCCACCCCACCCCTAAAACCTAAAAACAAAATAGCGCAACCCCCTACCCTAATATACCCAAACCCCACACCTAAAAAAATGAATTGGCCCAAGACCTTAATCCACCCCCCATCGATAAAACCTAAAAAAATTATAGCGCGACCTTCCTACCCTAAAATGCCCAGCACCCCACCCAACCCAACCCCTTAATCCATCCTTACCCCTAAAACCTAAAAGAAAATAGCATGAACCCCTCCCCTAAAATACAACCCCCTACACCCGCCACTAAAAAAAATTAGCCGCACCCACCCCAAGCCCTTAATCCACCTCTAAAAATTTTAAAACAAAAATAGCTCAACCCCCCCCCCCCCCCCCACTCTAAACTCTACCCTAAAAAAATATTCCCAAACACCCCCTCCCGGACCATAAAAAAAAAAATACCCCAAATTTCTCCCGCCCACCCGAAACCTACCGCCAACTCTGCCTCCGGCCCACTTACCTCATGGCTTCCTCTCCCGATCCACTCTGCCTTTTTCTGTGCCATAACTAGGCATATGCGTAGTTCAGCACATTTGTGGTTAAGGCACAGAAAAAGGTAGTCGTTCCAGCAAGCGTGGTAATGCTTGCATGGGAAATGTCTGCGTTGTTCCCAACGCGTTGCTTAGGATGTTTCCCTTTGAATTAGGATTAGCATGGGTTACTAGATGTCTGTCATTATGGGAAGCTAGTTAATCTGTTGAAATTGTAATGTGTTTCTCAGATGACCAAGCATAATGAATTGAAGGTGCTCATTAGTTCATATTTTATGTGTTTAGAGGCTCAACGATTGCTTGGAAAAGGTGCAGTAGTAAAGGTTCTGAAGTAAGCACTAGTGTAGAAAAACGATGTTGAAATGTATCCTGTGATGCAGCAAGACATTTGAACGTTTGAGTTGTCAACTACTATTTGCTGGTGGATGACTTTTGCATCTTCAGATATGTGTTGAGGAAAAGAGCTTGGTTAACGTAATTTTAAGCATACAAATCATCTGCAGCTTTAGTAGTGGGTAGAAAACGTGAAGGACTAGAATGGGTTTTGGAATACTTAGGGAGATCCCACCTATGGCAATAGCGTCTACTGTCAGGCTATAAGAGTATGGAACAAGGTGTGGAACTGCAACGATGACTGGGATGTCATCAAAGACAGTCAATGGTTTGCACATAAAATCTTTGGAGTTACTGCTGGGTTCATTTGCATTGAAGGGTTTGGCCAACGATGATATGCTGTGGTGTGTTGAAAATTGAGAATAAACCAGCAGTAAGGGTTGTCAGTTGATTGGTGGTCCCATTTTTGAAGAGCTTAATTAGCTATATTGAGAGACATTCTGTACTTTTCTTTGGGACAGTCGTAACTCTTAAAATGCAGTACACTAGGAATGAGAAATACGTTTACAGGTTGCAGTTCCTAAAATGTTATGGAATTTAGGGATTGGACTTTGATACTTTAGTGTTATGAAGACTCCGGGGACAGAAAGTTACTTAGAAGTACAGGTATTTGCCATCTGACATCATAACTCAGCTTTTATGTTTTTTCCCTTGGCTTTTGAATGCAAAGTCAATGGGTGTGTATAAGTTTGTTCCGGACTGGAAAGGTGTGAATCGTTACGCTTTTCCCTGTTTTGCTTGATTTTATAGGTGTGTTGTTATGGGCTCAAGAGATTATTAACTGCTGCTTAACCGATATTAGAACATTGGAAGTTGGCAGCTCCATTGAAAACAATGGAGTGCTGTGGGCTTTTACTGGCCGGTAAAAGCCCGCAGCTGCAACATTCCAATGTTCGCTTTGTTCACAGCAGCAGCTGTGAACAAAGCCTCACGGAGCCCGAGGGGATTTTAATCCCCTCGGGCTCCGTGAGCAATTTGTTTTTTTAAATAGAACATTTTGCCCTGAGTGGCAGAATGTTCTAATAGCCTTAGAACCCGCCGTAGCGGGCTCTACCGGCTATTAAAGGCCCTTTCCCCTTGTTAAATGCCCTTGCCTTCGGCTTGGGCATTTAACGCGGGAGCGGGCCTTTAATAGCCGGTAGAGCCCGCTACGGCGGGTTTTAAGGCTATATTATTAACTGCTATTGTTACTCACCTTTACGGGACTGTTGGAGTGTGCCCATATAAAGGCTATTGGTCTGATTAAGGGATACTAGCCTCTAAGTGTCTGTGTGTGTGTGTAAAACTGGGTGCTCATTCTTTTCAAAGTTTGGTGGCCATTCAGTTCAAGAAACAATTGCTTCCAATGTGCTTCTGATTCTGATTATGCTGAATTTGGCTGATTGGCCAAATGACTTGTCTTTCAAGAAATTCTACTTACAATCGGTTGAAAGTGCAATGGCGGATTAAAATGTAAGACTTTGAGCATACTTAAAGTTTAACATCCATGCTTTTTTTTTTTTTAGAAAATTGAGATTTTCCGAGGTATGGTGGGTAAAAAAAATTAAAACGTATTAAGGACATGAAGATAGTATAGGCCGTCCTTGGGTGTACATTCAATAGTTGAAGAATATTGTAGAAAAAAATGGGATGGGTGAGTGGTTCTAATGTTTCATAGGTAATCCCGAAATTATCCTTTTGAGAAATCTTCCTTTACTCCACTGCTGCTGTCAAAGAGCAATAAAGCAAGTCCGGCCTAGTGTTAGGCTCCACGCTTTACATAAAATCTCCTTTTTCTACCAACCTCTTGTAGGACATTTACTTTCTCTGTCTTAATAAAAGTTAATGAATGCCACACAGTGCAAGAACAAAAGTAAAGTTTTGTTTTTCAATTGCCTTCTTAGGGAAGGATATGATGTAGCTTCAGCCTCTTTCATGAGCAAGGACCTTGAAGTAAATGTGTCTGGAAAATCTTTTATGATCACAGGAGCCAACAGTGGAATCGGGAAAGCTGCTGCAATAGAGATAGCCAAAAAAGGTAATTAAGAATCTTTCTTTTACAATACATGTATAAACAAATCCATATTTTGGTTTGCAATTTATGACTTTCTTTTAAAACCAAAACCTTTAGGCTACATGGCTTTGTCTACTTTTGCTCTTTATGTTGTTATAAAGAGGATTTAGTGGAATCCCCCAGTAAACAAAATAAGTATTGATGTTCTAAAGTGATCCTGTGTTTATAGGGCAACTGAAACCTGTTTAACCAAGTGGCCCTTATTTATTGTGAAATTGGAGAGTTTGTGTTCAAACAGCTCGAACTACTTTTTGGTAAAATTAGAGGTTTAATCAAGAGCTAGACAGTATTTACTGAACATTATTTGAACCGACCTGTGGCAATGCATCAGAATGGTAATATCATTTTGCATTTTAATTCCTTCATGTATCCCTACTATATTTGCAATCTATACATTGTGCACAGGGTTACATAATGAATCTATGTCACCGGGACACATCTTTTTGGTTGTTCCTTTTGCAAATCGTTATTTTCATATTAGTTAGTTAAGCCAGCTCAGTTGAAATGATCGAAGGCTATATGGTGCAGAATGCACTATTTTGTGAAGTGAAGATCAACACTGTAAAAAAGATGTCCCCGTCTTATTGAATCATCTGTTAAAAAAAATATATATATATTGTTAGCAATGGGGTTTCTGGCTGGCTGTCAGTTTGCACTCTGTCCAAGCAGGGACCCTCATTCTAGTTAGTCAGGGTAAGGGAGGTACACTCCTAAGATAAGCCCTGCTCACCCACTTGGTAGCTTGGTACAAGCAGTCAGGCTTATCCGAAAGGCAATGTGTAAAGTATTTGTACCAACACACACAATAATACAGTGAAAACACTACAAAATGGACACCACACCAGTTTAGAAAAATAGGTATTATTTATCTAAATTAAGCAAGACCAAAATGACAAAAATCTAACATACACAAGTCAAGATATGAATTTTCAAAACAATAAGAGTCTTACTCCATAAGAAACAATGGAAACGTTAATTTTACACAAAGTAACTGGTTTGCATCAAAAATAAAGCCGCACGGGCGAGCATGTGTCTGAAAAGTCAGCGATGCGTCGATTCCTTTTCTGCAAGTGAGGCCGTGCATCGTTTTCTTCTCTGGTCGGGTTGGCGATGCGTCCTTTTTCTCTCCCACAAGAGAGCGATGCGTTGATTTCCGGACGGGCACCTCGGGTCGGCGCAGGCTTGCATTGATTTTTACCGCCCGACTATAATGCGTGAGAAATCCAGTCGCACGGTGTCAGAAAACCTCACTGCGAGAGGTTAGCATCGTTATCAGCAGCCACAAGCGGGTGTTGCGTCGTTTCTTCAGCTGCGATACATCGATCTCCCAGCTGCGATGCAGGTGGAGCGTCGATTTTAGCCGCAAAGCGGCTGGAGTGTCATTTTTCAGCCACGTTGCAGGTGGTGCGTTGAAAATTTCCCCACAGGGCGGTCTGTGTGTGCATTTCTGTCCTTTTCTACCAGCTTCACCTTTCAAGGGCCTAGGGGCTGGATGGGGCACCACTTGGCAGGGCAGGAGTCTCACCAGAGAGTCCTGGTGCTGACACAGGAAGTCTTTGATGGCCCTGAGACTTCAAAACAGGAGGCAAGCTCAGTCCAAGCCCTTGGAGATTCTTCACAAGCATAAATATACCACAAAGTCCAGTCTTTTTCCTCTCTCTCAGGCAGAAGCAGCAACTGCAGGCCAACCCAGCAAAGGACAGTCATGGCAAAGGGGCAGTTCTCCTATCCAGCTCTTCAGGTCTTCTCTTTGGCAGAGGTTCCTCTTGATCCAGAAGCAATCTTAAAATGTGGGGTTTTGGGTCGACTACTTATACCCCTTTCTCACTTTAAAGTTGACAAACTTCAAACGAAAGTCTCTGTTGTTCACAAGATCCTGCCTTGCCCAGGCCTGGCTCCATACTTACACCAGGGGGTTGAAGACTCCATTGCGTGAGGGCAGGCACAGCCTATTCACGTGTAAGTGACCACTCCTTCCTCCACTCTAGCTTAGATGGCGCATCAGTATATGCAGGCTACTTCCCAGCTCCCTTTGTGTCCCTGTCTAGAGGGGATTCACAAACAGCCCAACTCCAAATCCCATAATGCACAGTTCCATGTTAATAACATCCTGAACTGGAGCGCTTAATCTACATATATCTGCAATAGCGTCACAGGCGCTACAGTTCCATTGGATATATGGCTGTTGAAGTCACATGACTGTGTATATAAAAAGCACTGGCTTACTCACACCTGCTCCTACTTATTTGTGAACAAGGCATGTTGTTGCCGAAACGCGTCAGGATTTTCTGTCTTGCTGAACAGAAGTGCTGTTAAATGTTTGGATTTCAACGTGGACTGGTGCAAAGGTATTGGGAGATATTTTTTGTGGGATGCTTTGCCCCAGTAACCCAGGCCGCCCTGCAGGGTCTGTGGCCCCCATACAGAGCAGGAGGTGACAATGAGTGGTATGTGGAAGGGGCCCGACCCGCTCACCTTCATGTAAACAAGGCATTTATCTGGTAATATGATGTAATAGAGGTGAGCAAGGGATAGGAGGGAGGCAGTCTGCCTTTCCTCTTACTTTTCACGTATTCCTTGTAATTGTTGTTATCTTGCTGGGCAGCAATAGTGAAAGCAAGTGGACATTCAAGTAATGGATACCAAATGCACAAAAGAACATTTCCATTGGATCTGTAGCGCCTGTGACGCTATTGCAGATATATGTAGATTAAGCGCTACAGTGAGGATGTTATTAACATGGAACTGTGCGTTATGGTTATTGGAGTTTGGATATTGAAGTCACATGAATGTGTATTTAAAAAGCACTGACATACTCACACCTGCTCCTACTTACATGTGAACAAGGCATGTTGTTCCCGAAAAGCATCAGGATTTTCTATCTTGCTGCCCAGAAGTGCTATTAAATGCTTGGATTTCAATGTGGACTGGTGCCTGGGTATTTCGTGTTTGGGAGATATTTTCTGTGGGATGCCTCGCCCCAGTAACCCTGGCCGCCCTGCAGGGTCTATGGCCCCCGAACAGAGCAGGAGCTGACAATGTGTGTATGTGTGTATATGTATATGTGTATATATATATATATTGGCCTTACCGTGACCAAGACTCCTTGGTGAGTTGAAACACGTTGGTGGTTGTTACTGCAATAAAATACATTCTACTTATACCTCGTGGAGTGCGGTGAAATCCTTTGGTATTATATATATTTTCGAGATTGGTCCTCTCTATCACCGGCAACGGCAGTGTAGTGCGCCGCCCAGCAACTTTTTGACCACTTTGTTCTACAACATATATATATCCACACATACATACATACAAAAACCTGGTGGGGGTTGTCGCTAGGTAGTTATAGTTAGGACCTAGTTTCTATAAAGTGTTTTTTTACTTGCTTATAACTTAGGCACCGCTTGACGAATGTTCATGAAACGTTCCAACAAAAATTTGCCAGTCATGTCAGATGCTGTATGGAAAGATTTGGGGTGATCCATGAGGGGGATGGAGGGGAGAAAAGGGGGTGGGGGGTCCCAAAAACTTTTTCTTGATTCATTTTTCCAATTTTGATCAGCGATACCGCAGACACTACTGGACGGAATTACACCAAATTTGGTAGAAAGCTATAGGCCCTGGTCCAGAAGGAAATCCTTGTTCGTTTTGGTGTCAATCTGTTTAATAGTTTTAGAGAAATTAAGGGGGAAAAAAATTGTATATTTAGGATCGCAAAGGATTCACAACTCCGCCCTGTCTCGTGTTGAGATCTGATTGGCTGTCAACACTTCAACCAGGAAGTGTTGGTAGCCATCTTGTGACTCGGCAGCCGAATCTCAGAAAAAAATGTAAAATAAAATGGGCCAAGGTAGAGTCACCCTTTAGCTTTTGGGGTGGAGTACCAGGGGGACTCTCCCAGGGCTAAAAAGCATTTCTTTTTTCTCGCTGCGATTCCCATTGAATCCAGCGAACATTTAAGAGGAAAAGCCCCTGGGTGGGCCAAGTCCCGGAAGCATTCTTTATATGAGTTTGGGTGGTCTGCCTGGCCCCCCGCAGCTCCAGGAACCACCACCTCCCCGGGGCAATTGCTAAATTGGGTGCGGAGGTGCGCAGCCCCCCGTTTCTCCGGGTATCACCTCCCCTCCCCTGGGCATTTGTCTTCTTCTGTATGGGAGGGATGTGTAGTCCCCCCCCCCCCGAGCCCCAGGATCACCACTTCCCAGGGGCTATAATAAATAAAAAGGGGGGTCCATTTTGGACCCACTTTAGCCCCAGGGATCACCACCACCCTGGGGCTATGGTTGTTGGAGGAGGGCTGTGTGGCCCCCCTCAGGAATCCACCGATGGCACTGGGGACCTCCACCCTACAGAGACGGCTCTTACTGTGTCCCGGGGTGCCACACCCAGGACATAGCTGTTTGTTGAGGCTTGGCTGCAGCACAGGTCCCACTGTCTGAAAGCAGACCTTTAATCTCTGTTCCCTGCATGCATCCATGGAACAGAGATGAAACATTTTCCTCAGCAACCATGGCACTGCTACTAAAATCACCTTCTTGGTTGCAAAAGCAATGGGACTGCGGGAGAGGCTTTGAAGCTTCTCTCGCTGTCCCAGACAGCTCGTAAAGGGCATTTTGTTAAAAATATTAAATAAATAATAATAAACATGTAGGGAGCCCATAAAGGGCTACCAAAAGGATTTTTAAAAAACGAATAGCTCAGTGTGAAGGTCACAGACCTTCACACTGAGCATTGAGAGTTCAAATCCAGCCGGACACGTGTACCTCCTTTATTATTTTTTTTATTTTTTTTTTTACGAAAAATGTTTATGGGTCACATGAAAGGGGATTTAACTTTTAAAAACGACAAGTAAATTTTTCTTTTTATATTGTGCAGAAATATCTCATTCTAACTATATCGTACATCAAAGCCTAAAAAGCTATCTATCTCTCTCCCTCTCACTTTCTTTCTCTTTTTCTCTCTCTCTCTCTCTTTCAATCTCTTTCTCCTACTCAGACACCAACTTAGACACTTACTTACACACTCACAGACCCACTCAGATACTCACGCACCCACTCACAAACCAACTCAGACCCTCGTTTTTGATGTAGGCACTCAGACCCTCATCGCTGATTCACGCACTCACACCCCAGGTCAGACACTCTGACACTCTCACCTCCACATACACCCTTTCACACGAGAGGCCACAGCCAACTCCCGCCACGCACGGCCAAAGGGCCGTGCACATGCAAAAACAACAGATGATGGACGGGATACAGAACAAATCAAACATTCACCCAGAGTCACAGATCTGGGTTTAATCCATCGTTTTTTTTGCTTGCCATGCCACTCCAGTTGGGATCCAGCCATATGCAAATCAATCTTGACCCTGCTCCCCCTGGGAACTTTCCAGCCCAAACAGCCAGGCCAGGACCTTAATGGACCAGAAACAAGCATCGTGGGACTGTTTCGGGGTATCACCCCCTCCTCAGCCAGGCTAGCTTGAATCTGGTGGCAAAGCGAGCACCGGACCAAATCTGTGCATACCCTTCCCACTTAGGGTGACAAATGTAAAAACAGATGTTCGACGGAATGCAAAACAAATCAAACATTCACCCTCAGTCAGTTTTTTTGCTTGCCATGCTATTCCAGTTTGGACCCAGCCATAAGCAAATCGGTCTCGACCCTGCACCTTATGGGAGCAGTCCAGCCAGTACTGCCAGGCCAGGTCCTACCTGGACCAGAAACAAGCATCCTGGGACCTTTTCAGGGTATCACCCCTCATCAGCCAGGCTAGCTTGAATCTGGTGGGATAGCGAGCATGGGACCCCTGTCTGGGAATACCCTTCCCACTTAGCGTGACAAATGCAAAAACTACAGATGTTGGACGGAATGCAGAATAAATCAAACATTCACCCCCAGTCACAGGTCTGGGTTTAATCCACCAGTGTTTTTTGCTTGCCATGCCACTCCAGTTTGGACCCGCCATATGCAAATCAGTCTTGACCCTGCTCCCTATTGAACAGTCCAGCCCGAACTGCCAAGCCAGGGCTTCCCTGGACCAGAAACCAGCATCCTGGGGCTGGTTTCATGGTATCACCCCTCATCAGCCAGGCTAGCTTGAATCTGGGGGGCCGTGCACAGTTTAGGGTTGGGTGGTTATTGGGGTTGAATGTAGGCCAGGTCTTTCAGGCAACCTCCTCTGTTTATGGGTGAAGGTCGTGCACGGTGCAAGGTTGGATGGTTATAGGGAGTTGGCCACAGGGAATGGCGTAGGTAACTATAACTCACGCCCTCTCCATGGACTGCTAATTACCCCACAAATTATGGCACTCATGACATGTTTGATAACATCCTTGATAATTTCAATGTGATATTTGCAGTAAAATTTTGAAGAAAAAATGTGCATGGCGGGGGCAGGAGTTATAGTTACGTTAGCACACGAGTTTTAGTTACTTGAGATAACTATAACTGGTGAATTTCTGTAGTTTGGTATTTTTAAAATGAGAGGCTCATTATAAAGGTCTTGCAACCTTTGTTTTTTATAAGTGAAGTTCTATGTTTTTTTTTAAATTCTGTTTCCTAGCTATAATGTCCCTGTAGCCTTTGGTTTTTAAGTGAATATATCTATATATATATCCATCTAGATAGATAGGTTAAGGAGCAAGTATGAGGACCAGATTTTACCCTTACTGTTGACTAAAGCATCTCTTGTAAATCTGGACCGCTTCATAGTAGTGCATTCTGTCTACAGATACAGGATTCACATATTTCCCATTCAGTGTTATGAATCGTTTTATGTAAAGCATTGATCTTTATGATTCACTGGAATATTTCATGCATGCGGTCTAGATCATCGTTGATCAATAACAACGTTCTGTCTGCATAAGCTTATTGGCTCTTAGTACCTAGCGGTTGTTCTTCTTGCGAGAAATTATACATATAACTACTTTTGACAACCCCCGGGTGAACCACACCATAACATTGTAATAAAGAAGTGCTGGTGATTCTACAAAGAAAGGTACATCCAGCCTAAGTCAGGTGATTCAGTTAAAAGTACTAGCAGTACTGCCTGCTGTTCAGTTAGAAGTACCATCACTGCTGAGTATAGGGAGAATGAATAAACAAGTCTGTTGGTTGAACTGGCCCTAAACTATAGAAAATGGAATGGGATGAGCCATTATTCCCACTGTGCCTGCTTTAGAGCATAAGTAAGAAAAATATATATGGTTGTCAGTGATAACCTTTAAATGTAAATTTACACTAGTAAGTGTATTGAGAAATAAAATAATCTCCTATCTGTATGATTAGCTCAAAACAGTCATATAGCCAACGGCTATAAATCAAAAATCAAAATTCTGACCACGTGGATGTCAGTCTATGGGCCTCGTTTCACCATGCATCCATCTATTGAATGCTTGTTTCATCAAGAGCAGTAAATTGGTAAAAACAATAAAAAGGCAGCCGCTACTTTCCCCTGCTCTTCTTCTTTCCTACTTCATTGTAACCATATGGCCATGGCATCTTCCATCCACTAGTTTATATACAACACTTCTCCACGTAAGCATCTCCCAACCACTACCACTACACAAAGTGGCACCTTAGACCCATTCATATTTGCACCAGACCTGCACCCAGTGGCAGATGCCACCAACTCGCTTGCATCAGTAGGTATCTTAACTTACACCTCCACCTGCACCCCAACATTGACACTTGAGATTAGGAAACATTGACAATTGAGCCCGCTATAAACTAACAAAAGGGACTGGGAAGAGCTAACAATAAGGAATGGGTGGGGGATCGGACGGTGGTTGATGGGGACAAATTAATATTGAACCAGGAAAACACTAACAGCGTGGCTGAAAAGAAACGTACAGTGGAGAAGTGGAGACATTGATACGGAGACAGGGAACAAAATTATACATAGGTAAACATAGAGACTAGAAGCAAGAAGACACTGGCTGCAAGGAATGACTATCTCATGTGAGAGTGCAACATTGACACTGTGGACCCTGGTGATGGGGAGACGGTGGCACTGGCGAACATTACTGAAGCTGGAACGAGATCCCAGCACTGGAGAATGCAGGACAGTGCCATTATGAAATGGGAACCTTTCTGACTTGGAGACACAGTGACATTTAGGACATATCAAACACTGGCACAGGAAGAGCTCACATTGGGAACCACGAGGCACTGGAGGCATGACTGAACCATGCAGGTACATATAGCAGGAATAATTTGGCACACATACTGGGGAGAGGGTGGTCTAGACATCTGGGTGAAATTGAAATGATTCTGGCATAGGGACATTCGGATACCAGGAATTGCGTCTCTTCATTTAAAACAAGCTACTAGGCACTCCCGTTGTGCAAGGTGAAACACCAAAACTGGGCACTGTGAGAACATTCTTAAGGAGCAGACAAAGAGTGTTTGGGCTTAGAGACACCTCACTGACACAATAAAATGCACACCCCGGAAGTGGGACACACTAATACTGAATGACAGAAGCAGACCTCAACACTGGAGATTAGCATACATGGACACCTGAACTAGTAGAAGCAGACTGTAACATTGGCACTCATGACTGGGAAACGCCAGGGCAGGGGACAGCGGTACATCAACAGTAGGGAACAGTCAGACCAAAATACTGCAACAGAAATGCACTAATACTGTTCTGGGTACGGATTTCAACTTATTCCACTGCAAGTGGGAAATGGTCACTAAACACAGACTCCGTTTTAAGGCCATTTTAGCAGGTCCATTTCTCTGACCACCTTCTTGCTGTCAAGTGGTTCGTGTTTCATCAGAACATAATGACTTCTGATCATTGCCAGTGCATTGCAACTCTTCCAGCTTGCTCCTACTGTTGCATTCTTCTCGTGAGCTCCAGCTCCGCTTCAGTCCTGGTCTTACCCAGATCCAAAACATCTTCCTTGCAATAACTGTACTACAGTTGAAACCAGCGACCCTCCAGAATTTTGGTACCCTTAGTATTTTCTTCCTGTAATGTAAGTCACTACTTTCTAAAGCATAAGTACGACTTCCTAAAGGAGTTGCCTTTTCCTCACAGTCCCTTAGGAAAGGGTGAAGGGACAACCCCTATATGCTCAGCTCTTGAAAGTATAAAACTAGTTGTATTGTAATTCAATCTCCCTAATTCTTGGTAAAATTGATTTTCTTATTTTAAGGCATTTGACACAAAACTCTTAGTAGTCCTACACTTCTAATTAAAATATTCGTGGTCTTTCCATTGAAATATCAAATTCTTTAGTCTGAAAATATTTCTATTTTCTGTCATGTAGGAGGTACAATCCATATGGTTTGCAGACATCGGGATCGAGCATTAGAGGCAAAAGATGAGATTGTGAAGCTGAGTGGAAATGAAGTAAGTGAATATTCATCAGGTGTTAAGTGTACAGTCACCCAGTAATCTATCCTCTTGCACATTGCTAGAAACCATTATGTGGAAACATTTCCAAGATGTTCCCACTTACCCATAATATGGAAGTATATCAGTCTACAACTTCATTTGATCCAACCCCCTTAGTAGAGGGCTGTTCAATATGCACTTAATACATACTTGTCTTTAATGGCTTATTAAACTATTTGCGTCATCATCATTTTTGTTTGTGTGGCACAACACACCACAGCAGAACTCAGCACCACAGCACATCAAACCCGCAAAACAATAACCAAATATAAAATAATGATGCAGCAAAAAATGCTCTTATAGAATAATGAACATGTATTCCGTTATTGAGTTATGTCCACGTTGTTGTGTGCGCTTTAAGGTAGTTTGTTGTGTTGGTGTTGCATTGCAGTGTTGTGTTGTGGTGCCACAGTTTTGTAATTTTTTTGCTTAATTGTTTGTTGTTGTTTTGCTTTGTTGCACTTTTTGTTTTTGTGTTTAGTTGCGCTGTTTTATGTTCATATGTTGTGATTTGTTCAGTTTTTATCATGTTAACTATTTCTTCAGGAAGCCATTCAGCATGACTCTAGTGGGTGTATAGGGATATGGTCAGACTGCAGAATTGGGAATTTACAGTCCCCTACACTGGGCTCATTCGTCCACCTGGCCAGCAGTGCCTCATATTTAACTAGTATCTTATTTTTTCAGGGCTCGTGCTTTACTGTTTGCATATGAATTTCAGGCACATCGGAGGAGCTCCCAACCCTTGACTTATTTGGAGAACATGGAGCCTATCCCCATGATCAGCATCCCTAACGCAATGGCTGTATGCAATGAGGCAGACGCCTTTCAGTGTCTTTTCACCATTTGACTTGATCTGCCCAGCTCATGTTCTTTCCCTAGATTTTTCCAACCCTGCTGTATTAATGCATTAATATATACTGTGATTTCTGAGTCCTGAGGAATGGACAAGATGCACCTTTCAGCAAGGTCTTTTGTGTAACCTTATGTTTATGGCCCCATGGTTATTTTAGCTTTTATGATATGTTTTTCACGTGCATGTATGTGTGTATTTATGCATCTCAGGTCATTATCTTGTTGGCTGAATATGTGCTCTTCTCATTGAATAGGAGCGGTGTTGTCAAGTGCAGGGAGTCTGTCTACCTCATGACCTTTCCAAATCTGCTAACTTGTTCCAGTTGCAAGTATTGCTCCTAGTTGCTCTGCTCCCTCCATGTTCATCTGCTTAAATGTAGTGATACTAATGCTGCTTAAATATGTGAGTGGGCACATTACTTTGTTTCTGTCCTTACATTCCCCATGGGTTTAAAAAAAAAGCAAACAAAAAAGACACTGAGGTCTTCTGCTTCTCAAACATGTCTCTGCCTCCCCCCATTTCTAGCCTCAGTGATGTGAAGTGGGTTGTGGCGTACAGATCCTCCCTACCCTGTTGTCACTCTGCTTTCAACAGCCCAGCTGTGGATGTAAGCCTTTTGCCGCTGGGTCATGACTCTTCAATGTTATGTAAGCTTTTCTGTCTCATGCTGCCACCCGTTTTTACAATTCATATTTTCACCAGGGGAAAATGTGGAACAGTGGTCTCTGTCGTCAACAGATGGATGCATAATATGTAACCACCTTACCTCACACTGACCACACGGATAAAACGGCTCTGAATAAAATAGTCCTATAATATTTGATGCTCCTTAACTAATTTGTCTTCAAATGGGTTAAAAGTAAAACAGATTGTCCCAAAGTAACAATAAAGGGCTCTTCACTATAAAACAAATCCTAAGTTACTTTGCAGCTGACTAGGAGGGAAATTAAAATTCAACCCCAAAAATAAATATTTCATCGGCAGAGGGCAAAAACACACCTAAATTACTCACTAGGGGGCTTAATGCATGAAAAGTGTTCATGGAGACCGGAGGGACAGGACCGAATGTAGTTGCATGCCCTGTGTCTATGATAGTGGTTGTAAACAATGGGGGTATTAGTTGAGGGATGTAGGTACCTGCCTTAGGTAATAACCACAATCATTGGCAGGTTAATTCCTTCAAGTCACTAAATTGACTGAACTCAACCACCTAGTGGCATTGCCACAGAGCAGACGGGCGTAATTTAGAAGTAATGTATAAAGTCATCTTGTAGTGCTAAAACAGTAATAAAGTTAAAATGAAAAAATATAAAAATCCCAAAATTAATTTGAAAAATGTAGTAAAATGTAATAATGAAAATATCAAAAAAATTCTATAAGCGGAACCATAGACATGAATTTTAAAGTTTCAACTCAAAATAGCACCAAGAAGCACAAAGTGTCGATGATAGTCAATGGCAGCGGTAGAACAGGACCTACGCAGAATTTGAAGGTTACAACAGTAGAGGGCTGGTTGGATACACTAATCAGATCTGTCCTGGTCAAAGAGTTTACCTTCTGACTTTAGTACTTCAAGTCCCAGTCCATCACAGGAGTACAATTCTAAAGCCCTCCAGGACCTCAGGGGAGGCACGTAGAGACCCACAAGGTGTCAGGCAGAGGCCAACTGAAGAGTCCAGTCCAGGTCCAGTTGCTACTGTCGAGGTGGGCAGTTGTAGGAAAAGGCCTCTTGCAGCTTGTGTGTCCCAGGAGAGAAGACTTATGACCTTGTGTCCCTTGAAGTGCCCTTCTTCGTTCTCGGTACAGGACTGAGGAGGCCCAACCTCCAGGGCTCTTTACCGATTGCAGACAGCAGGTTCAGTCCTCTTATGATCTTCCTCAGGTCCAGTATTGTTTTTACTGAGTCCCTGGAGGTGCCAACTGTATGCCTGGTAGGAGCTAATGGGTGGGAATGGGAACATCCTAACCCAGTGGTTCCCAACCTTTTGACTTCTGTTGACGCCCACTTTATCATTACTGGAACTACGGAAGCCCCTCGGAATCATTATTGCAATCCAGCCCCCCCGAGTCATTACTGAAAGCTGGGGACCTAATCTGTTAATATCATTTTATTTTCTAAGGTTGGGAATCACTGCCCTAAGCAATAGGTTAAAGTTTCCCTGGACTTAACCTACCCACTTTGAGTATTTTCAAGATGGCCAAAGTCTTCAGCCACACTAAGTTTGGGCTTTGGGGGCTGGAAGTGTGCATGGGGAGTGTACTATAGTTATCCCAATCTCCTCCTACATTCAGTTAGGCAGTCCCTGTACCCACAGCAACCTCAGACACAAAAGTCTAGTAAAATCAAAGCTGAACTTGCAGCAATCAGATACACACAAAGTGCTTTGGCATTTAGCTTCCCTGCTTTGAAGTGTGCCCCAAGTGTTATATTTAGATGCAGCAGACCTGTCAAACAGGCAATGACATTGTAATGCCAGAGAGAGTCCCACTGTTATTGACTGGCAGGACAAAAGAAAATGTACAACCAGGTGTGAGCTACAATTTCCTGTGTGAAGGGAGGCCATTTTGAAGGGCAGAATGGGGATGGGCAACAGTCCCCAGGCTATCCTGTTAAGCAAAGGACAATTCCTTCCAAGGCCCATTTTCCCTGTCCTGGGAGCAGTTCACACCCAGTGTCAACCCTCACGAAGTCTTACAATGAAGTGTCTCCCGCTTGCTATTTGCAGACTCCTCTTAGTATTGGATTGTACTGTAGTATTTACAAAGCTCATCCATACCATTGTAGGGCACAAAATTGCTTCTTCCGATGAGTAGCATGCTAAACTATAAGGGAGCACGTGTTGAATTTGTTGAACTCCTGTGAGAGAAGCGTTTTGGTTTGAGTGTGAATGCCGAAGAGATGCTCCTCTCTTGTCTTATGGCATAGTGCTCAGAAGTGTGGTGGAGGTGAGATATAGGCAAAATACATAAATGTAATTTGTTAGCGTTATAATTTACTTGTGCTATGTTTCTAGTTCCTGTTATGCTTGAGGCAGGGGTATCTCTGAGTGGCCTTTGTACATTGATGGTCTACTTGAGGGGCAGAGGGACTAAAATATATAGGCAGTTGTGTGGTACCAACCTGACAAGAGGGTAAGTGGGGAGCTGTATGTGTTTGAGCTATGCATGTGTGTGTCTACACGAAAAAGGGATGGGGCATCAGAAAAGGCCCAATAATTCATGTGACATCATGGCAGAAATTCTGTCAAATTAATAAAATTATGGAAATAAGGAAAACATGGAAGTTGGTGATATGAGGTGTAGTCATGCACCTTACTTGAAAGCAGGGAGTCCGCCTGCTACTGTGCTAATAAACCTCATGAGTGAGGAAAGAACTGGAGGCGCAATCAAGGCTGGTAAGATGGCAGAAATTACACTATCTTTAAAAGGCACAGAATCCACCTACTCCTACTAAGGCAGACGAGGTGAAAATGCTCAGCAGGGGTTCCCTCCCTAAGCTCTTTTCATGTGCTCGACGGGTCCCAAAGAACAAATGTTTGAGCCTTACTCTAGGCAAGGCTCATACTTCAGCCAGACGTGTACCCTAAACATGCAAAGGTGAGAGATGAAGCACTTGGTACGTTGCTGAAAGTACAAAATTGATCCAGTTGGAATTGCCCATTTCTCATCACGCCTCTGCATGAACTCAGCGCTTTCGTTTTTTACATCTGAGAGCCCTTTGCTATTTTTAGTTTACATGAAGAGGCACCCTGAAGTCATTCTAGAATTTCCTCCCAGACATAAGGGATTCACTATTACTGTAAGTGTAAGTCACATCTAAATCTTTGAGGATTGACCCTTTGTCTTGCAGTCCACAAATGTAACTGTTTAATAGAAAGTTGATTTTTGGAGAGACTTACATGTGTGTCTGTCAGTGCTTAATTTGTAAATAAAAACGTGCAGGTGCCTAAAGCCCTCCTCTTAAACACGTGGCTGCTGCATTTAAATGTGCGGACCCGGAATACTGAGACAGCGTAATCCTGAAGCCATCTCTGGCCTCTTTAATCTATTTACAGCCACTCCCTGCCCCTACAGCTCACTCTTGCAGCTTTCTGCTTTCTACCTTTGTGACGCTTTTCGTTTTTATCTTCCTTCGTCTTTCCCATCTGTGTCTTTTGCTCGCAGCAAATGCTTGAGGCAGAAGAATAAGCGCCTGCCCTGAAAAATAAGTGCCGGTGCTCCGCACCGGAAACAACAAGCACAAATTTAAGCACTGGGGTCTGTAAACCTTAAAACTGTGTTTTGCATGGTTTTGAAAATTAACGCAATACAGCCTTAAGCTATGAGGAGAAACGGTACTGCTTCTAAAACATCAGACTTCACCAAACAACTAAGAATAATTTGAGATATACTGGAAAATTACATCACGCTGTTATCTAATTCCTATGGCATTGATTGAATTATTTGTAACATGTTGTTTAGTCAACGGATAGCGATCATTGTTTTTTTACAGCACTTTAGTCTTATCCTCTAACATGCTGTTTTAACTGACCTCCCGGCACTTTATTCACCAACTTTGAATTGTGTTTTAACAATTGATATATTTTCCTTCTTTTACATTTCATGGTTTTTATTAACTATATACAGTAAAATTTGATTTGATTGCATTGGATTAAAAGAAACTGTACACACCTCACCAGACATGGATGGCCCGTTACTAAAACATTCACATTTAGTGTGCATTGGTTATTAATAATTCAGACCTTTCAATGTTGAACTAGTGCTATCTCAGTTGTCAAGCATGCCACATGTTAAAAGGGGCTACCTTGGGAGGGGAAGATATATATATATATATATATATATATATATATATATATATATATATATATATATATATATATATATCAGAGGTATCCACCGGTAGCATGGGAGCTACTGGTAACGCATCAGTATCCTGGAAGTAGCTTCTTGAAGTGCAGCCTACCACAGTACTTATTCATTGGGTCTACTCTAGCCATGGTGAAGGTAACTTTGCATAAAAAAACAAGATTTTCTTTGAGTGTGTCAACCAAAAATGTAAAGGGCATATTTGATGGAAGCCCATATACTTTAAGAAAGTAATATGCTGATGTCTGGAAACAAAATGATTGAAAATCCAAAATATATTTAAACTTCTATTTGCATGATAGTTCATAAAAGAGGTTTGGAGATTTATAGCTTTTAATACTTCATTTTTGCCAGTGTACGCTTACTGCTGTGACTATCATGTCATTATTCATGTGGAGGTATATTCTCCTGACATTGTTGTAAGTAACCCTTTTTATGTGTCAGAGTAATTGGTGTGTTCCTGCAATATAAATATTTAAATATTCTCCAGCAAAATATAGTATCAAGAATATAGACTACCAGAGTATCATCAGGGTGAGTATATAGAATAATTTAGGAGGCCATGGGCTTGTTCAGCAGGACCTAGCAGTTGGCAAAATCCAAAGATTCAAAAAGCACAAATCTAGTGGACTGCCAGGAGGAGATCACATTTCTTAATACACATCTAACGCAAATGGCCATTACCTATGACCTATATGCAGATGTGAAAAACATTGTATATGTTTTTAGTCACGACTGCCTTTCCTCTTTGCCCTCTTCTTTCCCTGCCTGGGTTCACGACTTTACAATCTGTATGGTCAAAATGGGAAGTGCTATTTCTTTTGCTTGACTACGTCGTAGTACATACCAGTGATAAATGCAATAATTAATTCCGTCATTCATATTGTTGTGGATCTGCGTAATCTTTTTTGCAGGTCAAATGTTTAAGAGATTATCAATTGGAGACTAAGAAATTTCACATTACTTTAAAAAATATTTCCTTTTTTAGTTTTATTATGCAAAGAATGACCACACCACGTGTTCATGCAAGAATGCCCTTGACTTAATGCAAATATCAAAAATGAGTCCCCAACTCCCTAGGATGGCTATAAAAGACATTATCATCTGTAGTCAAGCCAGCAGAGAGAGGCATCAATGCTAGACACCTTAAGCTGAGAACACAGTGAACTCGCTACCTCACAACGAAGCCACGAAGGGAAAGACACTAAAACAAAAACAAGCATTTGCAATGCAACGGGTCTCGAGTTTGCTCATGTTAGAGCTGATCGCGTTGTAAACTCCTAACCCGACTTCACCTATCAGGCAAAAGTGCATTTATTTACATAACCCGAAAAAGTGAAATTAACTATGTAAAGCGCTCGACTTCTGCCAAGCGAGATCGCGCTCGTAAATTAGAGAAAAAGAAGTCCACGAGCCCGATCGAAAACAGCGAGTCTCGCATGTTTTCTGTACTTGGTCGATGCGCTTGAGGAGGGCAAACCACCGGAAAAGGCATGACGTATGCATGCCTTCGACTAATGAAAGCAAGCAGATTGTATTAGGCAAGCCCACGAACCAATAAAAAACACTGACGTGAGGTTGACAGGGCTCCGAGCCCTTTTCTAAACACTAAAGCGTCTCGCTGCGATACGCATGTGCGAGCGCATGCAACGCAGGCTCGACCCTAATAAAAATGTAAATTAAATTGCAGTGTAAGACAATGTTAAAATACCAACAGAAGGTTGGATAAGGACGTTTATAAGATGTTAAAAAGTACAGTAAGTCTGCTTCAATACAAGGCATGTTCTTCTGTAACCCACCTGGGTGAATAATGTTTAACTTTTTTCCAGAATATTTTTGTCCACGTGCTTGACATGTCTGAAACCAGCAAAGTTTGGCAATTTGCTGAAAACTTCAAGAAGGACCACACCACGCTAGATGTGCTGGTATGTATTGGCAAGTTTCATATATGCCCCCCTTATGGTATAATACAGCAACTGAAGTTACTTACTAGTTGCATGTGATATATTATGACCGTTAACTAGGGTTAGTTAATATTGTGTTGCAAACACTGTCTTGGAGATGGTATTGTAGAGGTGGAGATTGGAACTTAAAAAAGTGGCTGCTGGTGCTCTGCAGGTTGCAAAACTATAGCTACTGTGGTTTACTTCTCAGCAGGGTGCATGCAATCTCTAAATTGTGAGAAGCTGACATTGGAGAACAGACTTCAGATGAGAAGGGTTGCAATTCTTCTAGAGAAACTGTCATTAGGACTGTCATTATGTAAGCAGAGTTGATAGAAAATGTAATCCGGGATTTAGCTACCAATAGTGCAGCTGGTGTAGTGAAACTAGGGTGGGGGGTTGGGCCTCTGTGCCTCAACTTTAGTTGTCTTTTACTACTCAGCATAGGAGTTGGGTGCCATTTTCCATGCTTGTATTACAACCTATGATATGAAAGCAACAGGAGAAAACCGATAGACCCAGATGAGACCTGGGTCGACAATGATAACACACAAAGTCTCAATAAGTATTACTATAATTATTCAAAAAGAAAAACAAATTGAAATAAGACGAGAGGCTCCAAACTACTAATGATGGAGATTATACTTCATTTTTCTACCTAAGCAAAAAACAGCATCACAGTCTTAATAAATTGTGCAAAATTTCAAAAGGTCACCAAACAGTGCTCATGCAGGGGGGAACGTGAACGGCACATGTGAAGCACTTGAGAAAAAGATAAACAAAACGGAGAAACAGAAAAATAATTTAAGAGGTATTAGGCACGAAAATAAGATGAATGATGTCAAATAATCATTTCCTCAGCCACTGGCCGTACAATCCGCTGAGTTAATGGCATGGGCGTTTCGACCCTAGTAGTTTCAGGTCATCATCATGACAAGGCTGCACAAAAGTAGATGATTGCTGTCGAAAAACAAAGCAGAAGGGGCAATACTTGCAGATTTTCACATATACAATGTGAGATGCCATGTGCCAGGCCCAGAACAACTTTTAAACCCTGTGGCAGGGAGAATGCGGGCAATGCCCAGAAGAACAATCCAGAATGTGTGCCAGTCAGATATAAAGGGAGGGGAGAAAGCTGAAAATCAATTTAGGAAGAAGGAATTAATGTCCAAGTAAATAAATTATATGAAAAGGATTGAAAAGGGGGTGCCCGAGCTTCCATATGGGGGTCCGGGGTGGTTATATAGATCCACACACAGGAGTAAAAAGGAAATTTCACCTAAATAGTCAATTTCATTTGCTTGTCTTATCAGGAGTAAACATAATCATATCTGATTAGTAGAATGCCTGTGTATAATAACTTGCCAAGGTACGCCAATAGTTCGCACTGAGAGCGACCACCGTAAACCTAGAAATTAAGACAAACATAGTTTCTGTTTTAACCAATTTTTACTAATTACATGTAAGATGCTAATCTTTATGCATTCTATGATTGAGTGAACTTCATAGTTCACATTTTTTTCATCACTGTATCCCAATGTGTTGCGGACTCTGTCTCGTCATTAGGGGAAAGTGTTGGTTGTATTTCAGAACAACGCAGGCATTTATCACGCCTGCCTTAACAACGCGTCCTAAACCATGAATGCGTTTCTACAATGCATTCCTTCACCATGCAAGTCATTAAGCCCGACTTGCCTCATGGAAAGCGATGGACTTTGGAATACTATAATTTACTATTCCAGCTCCAGTCCGCGACACAGTAGGGAAAGTGTTGGACTTAAAGTCCAACATCTGTCCAACAACGCTTTCCCTAAGGCATGTCATTGTAATGACTTGCGTGGTTAAGGAATGCATTGTAAAGACGCATTTGTGGTTCAGGCCACGTTGTAAATGCACAGCGTGGTTCGAGCCGCGTTGTTAAGGTTTGCAGAAAGTGTCACTTATCATATACACACTAGAAACAAAAACAAAACATAACCATAAGAAGAGTATCAAGATCTAAGACCCTCGATCTCCCAATAATCAAAAATTTTATAACATTTGTGACCAAGAATTTTCAATTGTACTTAGAACACAGAGGCAAAGATTATGGATTCTTCTCTTTGCTTCATTTTAATAGCAGACATGTAAACAAAAACAGTAACAATAGAGTTGTAGAAGAAAAAAGCACTACAAATCCCAAAGTTCCAACATGAACAAGACATCGCATAACAGAATGTCCGATAGCCAATCAACCCTCATGAAGACCTATAGACAGAATTGACCTCTGTACTATGACATGGGTGGAGTAAAATATCCTCAGTATTTATATACATGACCGCATTAAAGAAATACATCACCAGTACTAAAACATGACAGAAATTGATTCAGTCCAACAATTAGTGGGTGGGATAATCTACACCTCCATGTCCTTAATGGAAATGAAAATTCTTGGTCACAAATGTTTTAAATTTAATGATAAGGTTGGATGCTTCAGATTATGCGTGTTTAAAGCTCAGCAACAATCACTGAGAAGGTACAACTTACAGGCTTATAATAGAATGCATTGAGCATAGAATCCGATGACCAATTTGTTCCCACTGCAAACGGTTTTGAGGCTGTGGGACCTATAACCAAAAGAGCTCCAAAGATGGAGATATCCACCCCAGCTTTTGCTAGAAGTCACTTCACCCACCTTGCTAAGGTAGGACAAGATACAGAGACATGATGTTGGAGCAATAAAATGAACTGTTGACCATTAGGTGTATCTCCTGAGAGGAGCCATGACTTTCTCATACTCCCTAAGACATTGGGCTATTCACAGTGCACAGTTTCAGGGAACACTACTTGTTTGGTTGCTGATTTGGACCTTTTGGTAATAAGAAAAGCCACCCCATCTGAGATAAACAACCTACCTGCCAGGTCAGGGACTCTCACATCTGAAACACTTTTACAGGAAAAAAGAAGTGTTAGCTTAGCAGACAGTTGTTTCCATGATAGAAGGAATTCTCCAGCCAAGATTGCAGAAATGTAAGGACCAAGGAATCTTCCCAAAGGCTGGATTATCTAGGCTGAGGGGGAGCAGAAAATGTAATTCCCCTCAAGGGTTTGGACACCAATAGATGCTCTTTTACAGGTCTGTTCGCTACAGGGGGATGAGCAGCAGACATCACAGATCTATAGAAATTAACCATTCTGTATGAGAGGCCCTCTGTTACAAAAGAAGGTTCAAAATTGGTACTGTAAACATTAGCAGCTGCCACAGAATCCAAACCCTGTTCAAGCATCATCACCATCTGTTCTAAGCTGTTTGATATCTCTTAATAGTGGAGTCTGCCCATGTCTAGTCAATGAGGTTGAGAGCCTGCTCCAAAAGGCCTGGCACTTGCCAACGTCTCTAGAAAGTCTCCAACCTATGTGTCTCAACTGATGAAGCATGACATGACAATGTTCTTGCCCAAGATGTCCCAGGAGGAGATTTGGCAACCATGGGAGCAGGAGTGGACAATCGCAAGACAGCTCCAGGAGAAGTGAGAAGCAAGTCTGGGTTCTCCTTAGGGGAGTAACCAGAAACCAGCTCCCACAACTGTCCCCAGAGTTGAAGGGCTAGTCGCAGGATCATCAAGCTGTTGGGAAAGTGCAATTTGTCGTTTAGTGCAATTTTTTCAGTAAAGAGGCATCTTTTGCTTGTGCTAAAGGATCCAGTCATCAACTGAAGAAGGGTAGTAACTGGTAGGTCATTCGAGGTGCAAAGAGATTCATTTGACATGGACCCTGCACTCGAATGATCTTGAAAAAAATATACGGATCCAGTTTCTACTCGCTGAAGTTCTTGAGATAACAGGAATTCCAGTCGGCAATGGTACTCTGGTTGCCGGAAAGGTGAACTGCTATCACTGAGATCTGATGGTCGAGGCAGTTGTTCTAGAAGTCTATGGCAAGATCCCACGTGATTTATGTACTGTACTGCTGAAAAACTGTCCATCTTGAGTGGTATACAACATTGCTATTAGGGGCAAAAGAAGCGAATCACATTTGAACCCGTGAGAAGCTAAATAATTGAGGTGTAAGGACAGTTCTGATTGAAACATCTGCTGCTAATGGTCAAGTTTTCACAATGAGGCCCTCCACGCATGACGACTGGCATAAAAATCAATCATCATGTCTGGAACGTGGCCAAAAATAGCCTTCCAGTTCCAAGCATCTATAAACCACCATTGAAGTTCCTGACAAACTTTGGATGTCAATTGAATTTGGTCTGAGTAAGAAAGGCCCTTTTGCAAATGAGACATTTTAAGACGTTGGAACACCCGATAATGAAGAGGGCCAGGAAAGATTACTTGAATGGAAGACACCCGTAGTCCACACATCTAACCAGTCTCTCTAGCTAGCATAGGGTCAAAGTCTGTTTCGACAATGTTTTGTGTATTTCCTTCTGGGTTGCTTTGATCTTCTGGACAGGAAGAGTGAGGGCAACTGAGACTGAATATGTGGCACTGCCCAGAAAAAAATCTGTTGGGATGGAATTAAATCTGATTTCCTGTAATTGATGACAAGTCCTAAGCCTTCAAAAGGAAAATTTGTTAGAGCTAAATATTAATTGAGGGTGTCTGGGTTATGTGACACTAACCCCTTGCTTTCCCCCTCAGGTGGCAAGTCTTTTTTTGGCTGTTTAAGGCAGTTCACACTTAGGCCCTCATAACTTTTTGTTCACTTATGCTACCCACGCCAAATTTGCGTCCTTTTTCCCCCAACATCCTAGGGGTTCTAGAGGTACCCAGACTTTGTAGGTTCCCCTGAAGGAGACCAAGAAATAAGCCAAAATACAGCAATTTTATTTTTTTAATGGGAAAAAAGGGCTGCAGAAGAAGGCTTGTGGTTTTTCCCCTGAAAATGGCATCAACAAAGAGTTTGCGGTGCTAAAATCACCAGCTTCCCAGCTTTCAGGAAGAGGCAGACTTGAATCAGAAAACCCAATTTTTCAACATAAATTTGGCATTTTACTGGGACATACCCCATTTTTACTATTGTTTGTGCTTTCAGCCTCCATCCAGTTAGTGACAGAAATGGGTGTGAAACCAATGCTGGATCCCAGAAAGCTAAACATTTCTGAAAAGTAGACAACATTTTGAATTCAGCAAGGGGTAATTTGTGTAGATCCAACAAGGGTTTTCTACAGAAAATAACAGCTGAAATAAAAATAATATTGAAATTGAGGTGAAAAAACCAGCCATTTTTTCCACATTTTACTCTGTAACTTTTTCCTGCGACGTCACATTCTTGAAAGCAATATACCGTTACGTCTGATGGACTCTTCTGGTTGTGGGGATATATAGGGCTTGTAGGTTCATCAAGAACCCTAGGTACACAGAGCCAATAAATGAGATGCACCTTGCAATGGGTTTCCATTCTATACCTGGTATACAGCAATTAATTTGCTGAAATATAAAGAGTGAAAACAGGTATCAAGAAAACCTTTGTATTTCCAAAATGGGCTCAAGATAAGGTGTTGACAAGCATCGCTTATTTGCACATCTCTGAATTCCAGGGTGCCGATACTAGCATGTGAATTACAGGGCATTTCTCAAATAGATGGCTTTTTTACACACTGTCTTACGTTTGGAAGTAAAAAATGTATAAAAAGACAAGAGGCAATAACACTTGTTTTGCTATTATGTGTTCCCCCAAGTCTCCCGATAAAAATGGTACCTCACTTGCATGGGTAGGCCTAATGCTCGTGACAGGACACGCAACATGGACACATCACATTTTTACATTGAAGTCTGACGTGTTTTTTGCAAAGTGCCTAGCTGTAGATTTTGGCCTCTAGCTCAGCCAGCACCTATGGAAACCTAACAAACCTGCACATTTTTTAAAACTAGACACCTAGGGGAATCAAAGATGGGATGACTTGTGAGGCTCTCACCAAGTTCTGTTACCCAGATTCCATTGCAAACCTCAAAATTTTGCCAAAAAAACAGTTTTGTCTCACATTTCGGTGACAGAAAGTTATGGAATCTGAGATGACCCACAAATTTCCTTTTACCCAGCGTTTCCCCAATTCTCCTGATAAAAATGGTACCTCACTTGTGTGGGTAGGCCTAGCGTCCGCGACAGGAAATACCCCAAAACACAACATGGACACATCACATTTTCCCACATAAAACAGAGCTGTTTTTTGCAAAGTGCCTAGCTGTGGATTTTGGCCTCTAGCTAAGCCGGCACCTAGGGAAACCTGCGCATTTTTGAAAACTAGACACCTAGGGAAATCCAAGATGGAGTGTCTTTGTGGGGGTCTCACCAGGTTCTGTTACCCAGAATCCTTTGCAAACCTCAAAATCTGGCCAGAAAAACACTTTTTCCTCACATTTCGGTGACAGAAAGTTCTGGAATCTGAGAGGAGCCACAATTTTCTTCCACCCAGCCTTCCCCCCAAGTCTCCCGATAAAAATGGTACCTCACTTGTGTGGGTAGGCCTAGTACCCGTGAAAGGAAAGGCCCCAAAACATTATCTGGACACATCAAAATTATCAAATACAAAACTACAGTTTTTGCGGGGTGAGCACCTGCGTTTTTGGTCCTGGGCTTCAGCAGCCATCTAGGGAAACCTATCAAACCCAGACGTTTCTGAAAGCTAGACACCCTAAGGAGTCCAGGGAGGTGTGACTTGCGTGGATCTCCCAATGTTTTCTTACCCAGAATCCTCAGCAAACCTCAAATTTAGCTACAAAAAAATCAAATTTTTCCCACATTTCTGTGTGGGATCACTGGCACCGGGACAAATTTCCTACCACCCAACGTTTCCCTCAGTCTCCCGGTAAAAATGATACCTCACTTGAGTAGGTGAGCCAAGTGCTTGTGACAGGGAAGATCCAAAAACATGTCGAAATTGAGGGGGAACCAAAGCGGGCCCAAAAGGGCAGTTTGAAAAAAAACATTTTTAGGTTGACAAGTGCAGCAGAATTTTTATCGGTATAAATGAGACAATGATGGGTGATAGGAATTTTGTGGATTCCTGCACATTCCGAATGGTTCCAACTAAAAAATGTGGGAAAATGGGTGATTTCCAGCAAAGTTGGAGGTTTGCAGGGCATTGTTGGTAGGAAAATGGTGTGGGGTGCATGTGAATCACACCACTCTGGAATCACCCAGATGTTTAGTTTTCAGATTTCTAGGTCTTGTGGATTTTTATGCATGGCAGCGTCCTGAAGTCCAAAAAGTGCAGCCCTCACAATTCCAAGTGGGATGATTTTGAGAGTTAGCCAAGCCCTCATGGCCCAAATGTAAAACCAAAACCTAAAATAATCAAATGTCCTCTTGCTTGCCATGGGAAGATGTTTTAGTGTGCGGGGAGAGCTGAAAGACTGTTACTCCCTTCAGTTGGGGTGGGGACATAGCCAGGCCCATACTAGTTGGTAGCCACCACCCCATTTTGTTTTAATTCCCTAGCATCTAATAGACTTTCTGCCCAAACCCCCCCCTCCCCACCGTATCGATCGGGGGTAATTTTCCCATCTGCCCACTACTGGGAAGAACAACTTTGGCCCCATTTATGTGGGGTGGGGTATGGCCATACCCCCACCCTCTTATTTTGAAAAATAATCTTCCCTGGTCTCTGGTAGGCTTTCTGCCCCCCCCCCCCCTTGGGGTCAGATGGACTTTCCAAAAATAGGCCAATCTGATGATTTGGCCAACAGTAATATGCTCCCATAGGGAGCGACCCTTGCCCAAGGGGCTGCCCCCCCAAACAAAACACACAAACACACACACACCAATCCCTGGTGCCTACGTGGTTTCTTGGGCGCAGATTGACCTAACAAAAATAGGAAAGTAGGTACACTTGCTTTAAGTTTTTAAGGACGTCCACTCTAGAATGCTTGGTTGGCTGTTTAGGACAAGCCACAGCCAGTGCCGAATAGCTTAAAGGTACCTATTAATTGGGGAGCAGGAACCCGGTGAAAAAGGGTTGACATTGGTCAGCCAAAGGCTCAGCAAGGCTGTGTACCTCCTTTGGATATAGTTTTGAAGGGACTGACAAATGGCAGGTCTATTTGAGCCCAACACAAAATCAACCCTGCTTTCAGATGTCAGATTGAGAGGCACATCAGCTGCACTGCAGTTAGACATCTGTGGATAGGCTCAGAATTCAGCAGAATTAATTGAAGTCCCCAGAAATATCACCATAATGTTATTGAAGGGTAGTGCCTGCTTCTGCCATAAATGTAAAATTACGTGGGTTAACCACAGCAAGGCCCAAATAGAGCTGGTTCAGGCAAGTGTATTTAAAATGGAAATAGCATACAGTCAAATGTAATCAGTTTTTGTTGCAGCCCAGCCAATAGGTGTTCAAGAGTTTAAAATAATTACAGACAAGAAAGAAATCACCAGGTGGGGAGACTTAAAGACAAGAAGATAGAAACGCCTCTGAGCGCAGTATGAACGTGCTAAAGGCAGTCTCTCATGGAGAGAGCAACGAGGGCTGCTGCCTGAAATGCCCACCTCGCTTGGCGAGGGGCAGGGACGTTTCTCAGGGAGAGAGTGAGGTGGGCTGATGCATGACAGGAACTCCTCACTGAGCGGAGGGCAGTGTGAAAGGTCAGAGACAGAAGAGAGGAGGCCGCTTCAAGGTGAACAAGGAGGGAAAGTGGATTGGAGATGGGAGCTTTGATCACCATGACCTCCGCTGGAGAACAGTCAATCCTAAAATGTCAGAGGCATAGGAAGCCTGAGAGAAGCCTGAGCAGCAGGAACAAATCAAGTAAGGCTGAAAAACACTGCCAACCAAGTCCGTGCGGCCAAATGACTGTGACATAAACAAAAGGCGATTTGTTTGGCAAAAAAATAATATTATGGAATATCTATGACAAACAATAATATGAAGAAATAGAAGATAAGGTACTTAAAATGGCTGCCTAGCAACAAAGAGGCAGTGCCTATATTGTTCACCCTGTTCATAGGTCTTCATTAGCGATGATTGGCTATCAGACATTCTGGAATGGGATATCGAGTTCATGTTGGAACTCTGGGATTCTTCTACAACTCTATGGTTACTGTGTTTGTTTACATGGCTGCCGTTAACATAAAGCAAAGAGGAGAAAGCATAATCTGAAGCCTCCGGTTCCTCGTAGAATTCATAACTTAAAAATACTATTTACATCCTTCAGGCATTTGTTAAATTTTCGGAGCATGGGTAAGGTAATGGCATCTCCGACTGTTCTCTGGGATCAATATTGCACCCGCATCTAATGTTGCTTATGATGCGACCCGGTCATATGACCGTCATTTCCTTATTTCTCAGAAATCATTGAAAATTAAATATCAAAACCCAATCTGTACAGAAATATATTGAATATTTATTAAAATGGTGTCTGTATTGATCCCCATAGATTAGTCAGAAGTGCTGTCAGCGAGCACCTGTGCTCCAAAAAAGTAACAAATACCTGAAGGTATATAAGTAGTATTTCTAAATTTCTAAATTACCGTTTATTGAGAGAGATCTTGATACTCCTGGTTTTTAAGGTTATATTTTGTTTCTGTTTCTAGTTGTATGTTTTATAAGTCGCACATTCTCCTGATGTCGGGACAGTGAGTCCTGCCTACATTAGGCATGGGTAAAATTGACTGAGATCCCATAAGCAGGCTTCCCCAGGAGAGTCACAGAATAGTGTCCATGGATGGATTCTGCAACGTCAAATATGATAGCACTCATTGATACAATATTTAATTTACAGGACAGCTTTAGAAGCAAATTAATGACATATAGGCCCTCTTTACAACATTGGCGGTAAATCCCGCTTACCGCCGTGCAGAAGACCGCCAACACACCGATGCGGCGGCGGAATTCCGCTACAGCTATTACGACCCACAACTTGGAATCCGCCAAAATTCAGACACCCACACAAGTCCGCCACACCAAAGGTCAGTGATAAACTGGCGATGACAAAACCTCCACCGTCACGCCTACAGGAATACGCCCACAGTATCACGACCCACGAATCCATGCGGCGGACACCACCAGAAACAACACCAGCATCCACAGACACACAACATCATCACTCACACAACATCATCACTCACACAACATCCACGCACCTCAGACAACACACACAAACACATCCCCTCACACATCACAACAGACACCACCCCACACATCACCCACACCACATCATGGCACCTCAACAACACCCCAGGTTCTCTGAGGAGGAGCTCAGTGTCATGGTGGAGGAAATCGTCTGTGTAGAACCACAGCTATTCGGATCACAGGTGCAGCACACCTCCATTGCTAGGAAGATGGAGCTATGGCGCAGAATCGTCAACAGGGTCAACGCAGTGGGACAGCATCCAAGAACACGGGATGACATCAGGAAGAGGTAGAACGACCTACGGGGGAAGATGCATTCCGTGGTCTCAAGACACCAGATTGCAGTACAGAGGCCTGGCGGTTGACCCCCACCTCCTCCCCCAGAACTAACAACATGGGAGGAGCAAGTCTTGGCAATACTGCATCCTGAGGGCCTCGCAGGAGTAGCAGGAAGAATGGACTCTCGTAAGTCAACTCTTAACTATTATATCCCCCCACCTTACCTGCATGCCATCATATACCCCCACCCTCACCCTCACCCCATCACTCCAACACCTCACATATGTCCCAAGATCACAAACCACCCATCCCAACACCAAGCCCTGCGTGCAACACCAAAGCATGGACACCCATCACCAAAGCATGTCCACTACAGATATCCATACAGACCCCAAACCAAATATCACACAAGGACCTAGACAAGAATGCAAGCACTGGAGTACAGGGTCATTCACCCATTGCACACAATGGCACACACAGATGCAATAATCATGCCTTTACACCCCTATAGGATCCCTACCCAACTTCACCGGACAGGAGGTTCCAGACATGTCCACTCCCCCCCCCACAGAAGAGTCCCACAGTGATGACATCAGCTCTGTACAACTGGATCAAGATGACCAGCCCGGCCCATCTGGGACCTCGGGACAGTCGGTTCCACTGGCACAAGCCACCACAGAGCCTCCCCCCTCAGGAAACAGCAGCACAGCACCCACCCAGCGGGTCCATCCCTCTGTCCCCAGGACACGTCAAGCAGCAGTGTGTCCACCACTACAGGGAACCCAGGCAAACTCACCACCCTAAGAAAATCAGGGACCTGTGGGCAGTGGCAGTGGGCACACGGTTCAGGAGACAGAGGCACAGGAAAACAGGGGAATTGAGAGGGCCTCGTGGAGAGTGGGTTCCCTGGGCCTGTCCTCCCTTTGCGACAGGGGGAGGACAGGCCCAGGGAACCCACTCTCCACGAGGCCCTCTTCAACATCATGGGAGCGTATCATCATTCCCAGGAGACAATGGCAGCGGTACTGGCCAACTTTCAGGAGACCCAGCGGCTGCAGGAGGAACACTATCTGGGGATCAGGGAGGAACTGAAGTCCATCAACACCACCCTGGTCACCATTTTAGTGGTGCTGCAGGACCTAGTCAACACCAGGAGGGACACTGTGGCACAACAAGGGGCCCCTGACCCTAGCCTGGATGATGAACAGCCCACCACCTCCGCCGGCGCTAGTGGACAGGAGGCACCGCCACAGGCCCATGACACCAGCACCCCACCCCCTGCAATGGAGAGCCACCCCGCAAACGGTCCCTGAGATCCAGGAACAAGACAGAGAACATTGCCAAGACCCCGCCAGGAAATGAGACCCCCCTGAATGTCATCCTTCTGTCCCACTTCATCACCCTGTCCATCCTTAAATTGCCGTAGCTCCACTTCCTATGCCCTTTTGGACAATGCACCTGTGAAACAAATAGACTGGACTCTGCCATGGACATTCCTCCACCATCACCCCTGACCATTTTACAACCCCCTTCACTTATTTGCACAAAAATAAACACACATCAATCACAAAACAATCTGGAGTCAGTCTGTGCTTTCACAAATGTGTATTTACAATAACTATGGCATATAGCAATGTCAATTTTATTGTCAACCTACCGATGTAACAAAGCTCTAGTCCATGAGGAAATAGCAGAGGTCACACAGTGGTACCCACATCTGTTAAACGGAAAGGCAAAGTGACAAGTCAGGGTCCATTCACGGGGTGAAAGTGACAGACTTATGATAGTTCAAACAATAGTATGAGATGTGTGAGGCAGTGATATCTTCTTACCTGTGTCTCACTGGAAGTATTGCTAGCTAACGTTGTTTCTGTTGTAGATATCCTCTTCTTCTGCCTCCTCTTCTTCACTGTCCACAGGCTCCACAGCTGCCACAAGACCTCCAGCTGGACCATCCTCCTGCAGAAAAGGCACCTGTTGTCGCAAAGCCAGGTTGTGCAGCATACAGCAGGCCACGATGATCTGTCACACTTTCATTGGTGAATAGTAGAGAGAACCACCTGTCATATGGAGGCACCGGAACCTGGCCTTCAGGAGGCCGAAGGTTCTTTCTATAATCCTCCTAGTTCGCCCATGTGCCTCATTGTAGCGTTCCTCTGCCCTTGTCCTGGGATTTCTCACTGGGGTCAGTAGCCATGACAGGTTGGGGTACCCAGAGTCACCTGCAAATGTCGAGGGACAACTGTTAGACACACACTAACCCGTAGGGACAATCCCAGACCCAGACAACTATTCACAAGGTATAGGGTCCTTGTCTTCACCTATTAGCCACACACGGTGCCTCTGGAGTTGCCCCATCACATAAGGGATGCTGCTATTCGTCAGAATGTAAGCGTCATGCACTTAGCCAGGAAACTTGGCATTCACATGGGAGATGTACTGGTCGGCCAAACACACCATCCCATCTGCACATTCATTGAATGGTAGCTCTTACTGTTTCTGTACACCTGTTCACTCTTACGGGGGGTACCAAGGCCACATGTGTCCCATCAATGGCACCTGTGATGTTGGGGATATGTCCCAGGGCTTAGAAGTCACCTTTCACTGTAGGCAAATCCTCCACCTGAGGGAAAACGATGTAGCTGCGCATGTGTTTCAGCAGGGCAGATAACACTCTGGACAATATGTTGGAGAACATTGGCTGGGACATCCCTGATGCAATGGCCACTGTTGTTTGAAAAGACCCACTTGCCAGGAAATGGAGTACTGACAGGACCTGCACTAGAGGGGGGATCCCTGTGGGATGGCAGATAGCTGACATCAGGTCTGGCTCCAACTGGGCACACAGTTCATGGATTGTTGCACGATCAAGTCTGTAGGTGACTATTACATGCCTCTCTTCCATTGTCGACAGGTCCACCTGCGGTCTGTACACCAGAGGATGCCGCCATCTCATCACCTGCCCCAGTGGACGTGCCTTATGGACAAGAACAGCGAGCAGAGAGTCAGCCAACACTGAGGTATCACATGTCTTTAGCACACATTTATTAATCCACAATGTGCCTGTTACTGTGTGTATGCAAGGCCTACATAGGTGTGACGCAGTTACTATTATTGCCATGTGGCCCTCTGAAATGGCGGCTGCCTGACCTGTAAGGTGGGACAAGGGGATATGAGGTAACTGCACTGGCGTTCTACACTGTCGCGGTAGGCGGTCGAAGACCGCGGCGCAATCCTGCATTGGTTAACATTGAACCCTATGGGTCCGAGGAGCCAATGATGGTGTATGCCAGCGGTGCCGGTACGCACCACCGCGTACGTGACTGCCATTTTCTCTCTGTTCACTCACTTGATACCTGACCTTCAACAGGAGAGGACCTACACTGCAAGTGCTGCTGTGACCTCAGTCTGGAAGCGACGATGGCTCATGTGTCTGGGGAAAGGGCCCCTGCCTTCACTTCGGAGGAGTTGAAGAAGTTAGTGGATGGGTTCCTCCCCCAGTACACGCTACTCTATGGTCCTCCAGACAAACAGGTGAGTACACTGTGAGCATGCTGCATGGGCAATGCCTGCTTGGAGTGGTGTGGATGGAAGATACATGGGGGGTTACTGAGCCCTGCATGAGCGGACGGTGAGTGTCTGTGCGTCAGGGCAAGGGTGGGAACGTGGGCCAATGTCTATGACGGTCTGGACGGTGAAAGATTTACCTTTTCCCCTGTACTATTCCTCTAGGTCAGCGCCCACCAAAAGAAGGATATTTGGCGTGCCATCGCCAAGGAAGTCTGTACCCTGGGGGTCCACCACAGACAGAGCACCCACTGCCGGAAAAGATGGGAGGACATTCGCCGCTGGAGCAAGAAGACGGCGGAGGCCCAGCTGGAGATGGCCTCCCAACGTGGGAGGAGTGCCCGTCGCACCAAGACCCCCCCTGATGTTCCGGATCCTGGCGGTGGCATGTCTGGAGTTGGATGGGCACTTAAGGGCATCACAGCAGCCACAAGGGGGTGAGTACAGTCACATTCATCTGACTCTGCGCGCATTTCGAGGTGTCTGGGTGGGGGAGGTGGGCAGTGGGTTCCCCTAGGCCAGGGCGAAGTTGGTAGGCAAGGTCTCTTGTGAGGCAGGCTATGTGGCACCCCACCAGTGGTAAGAGCCATCTACACCTAGTCAGGCTCCTGTGACTTCCATGTTTGCAGCAATCAGGCATAGGCGTTGTACCCCATGGCCCTGTGAAAAATCTAGGAACTGTTAGTGCATGGCGTAGTGCAGAGGGCTGCTGTGCCTGTAGTGTCCGCCAACAGTAGTGGTATTGCATGCACTGAACATGTCTTTCTTCTGTCTCCCACCTCCCCCTTTTTATGGTCTCCCTGTTCTTGTGTGCAATAGCATCATCAGGCGGCGGAGCAGTGGCACCGGAGCAAGAAGGAGCTGCATCCCACTTGGCCCTGGAGGGCCAAACAACGGAGTCTGAAGCCACCAGTGGGACGGAGGGCGAGGGGAGCTCCACGGCGGGGACAGGAGGTGACACCAGCGAATACTCCTCTGATGGGAGCCCCCTTGTGGTGGTGGGCCCCTCTATGACCCCTGCATCCACAGGTACAGCCGCCACCCCCCCTACCAGCACTGCCCTCCCAGCAGCCCCTCAGCGTGTGTCCCGTGCCCGCTCACCTAGGAGGGTGGGCATCTCCTTCGCCCCAGGCACCTCAGGCCCTGCTCCAGTCAGCCCTGGTTCCCTCAGTGAGGAGACTATTGACCTCCTGAGATCCCTCACTGTTGGGCAGTCTACCATTCTGAATGCCAACCAGGTTGTTGAGAGGGATTTGCAACAAACAAATGCATACCTGGAGGGCATTCATTCTGGCCAGGCAGCCCAACAGAGAGCATTTCAGGCTCTGGCCTCAGCACTGATGGCAGCCATTGCCCCTGTGTCCAGCCTCCCCCCTCCAACTTCCTCCACCCAGACCCAATCCCCTGTACCTCAGCCTATCCCAAGCACACCATCAGACCAGCATGCACACACCTCAACACACAAAAGTGGCTCAGGCAAACATAAGAACCACACATCCCACAGGCACTCACACAAGCATCATTCCCATGCAGACATACCAACATCCACTCCCTCCACTTTGTCCCCCTCCTCCACGTCTCCCTCCTCCCTCCCATTCTCGTCTCCAATCACACCTGCATGCACTACATCTTCACCCACCACCCGATCACCAGCACGCCCATCGCCACACACCGCTCATGTGCACTCACCACCCCCACTACCATTCAAACATCCCCTGTGTCCTCTGCCAGTGTGTCTGTGAGCCCTCCTCCCAAAGTACACAAACGCAGGCACACACCCACCCAACAGCCATCCACCTCACAACAGCCTCCAGCCCATGCACCTTCACCCAAATTCAGCAGGCGTACACCTCCTACAACTACTACCTCTTCCTCCACTCCCAAACCCCCTCCATCTACCCGTCCCAGTGTGTCTAAAAAAACTTTCCTGGCTAATATTGAACTCTTCCCTCCACCTACCACCCCCCCGCCTGTCCCATAGGGCCAGGTTTTCCAGGTCCCAACCCAGCTCCTCAGCCACCTCATCACCAGGCACAGTGGTGCCAGCAACTGCGGGCTATTGGAGTGCGCCAACCATCAGGGCTGCCAGTGTGCCTCGGAGCGAGGGCAAGGACATTCCGCCACCTGCAAAACTTAAAAAGTTGCCCACATCCCGGAGGGAGAAGCAGAAAACACCTGCCACCAAGTGCTCAGGGAAAACGAAAGGGGATAGTGGCAAGACAGCTGCACCACCATCCAAGGTGGGGAAGGGCCAGAAACTGAAGGGCAGGTCAGGAGAGGGCATGGTGGCACCGACTGAGGGACCAGTGTCACACCTTCGTTCCACGTCGATGCCAACCTGTACGACGGAGAAGACCGTCACCTGCACCGCCATCTGCACCGCCACAGAGCCCGCCACCAGCACCGCTGTCACTGAGCCCGCCACCAGCACCGCTGTCACTGAGCCCGCCGCCAGCACCGCCGCAACAGAGCCCGCCGCCAGCACCGCTCCCACAGAGCCTGCCACCAGCACCGCTGCCACAGAGCCCGCCACAAGCACCGCCGCGACTGACAGCGCTGCAAGCACCGCCAGCGGCCCCGTGACATCCTGAGCCAGTGGCACCACCACTGACATGGCTGCCATCCCCAGTGGTCAGTCATCCGAGGATGGTGGTGAGTTCCAGGAGCCTGGGCAGCTTCAATGATGCATCACTTTCAGTTGTAGAGATACATCCACTACCTCTGTCCTTGGCAGAATGAAGCACTCTGGGCACCAAGCCCCCTCCGGAACCAGTGGAGAGATACATCCACTACCTCTGTCCTTGGCAGGATGAAGCACTCTGGGCACAAAGCCCCCTCGAGAACCAGTGGAGAGATACATCCACTACCTCCGTCCTTGGCAGGATGACGCACTCTGGGCACCAAGCCCCCTCCAGAACCAGTGGAGAAAGACATCCACTACCTCAGTCCTTGGCATGATGAAGCACTCTGGGCACCAAGCCCCCTCCAGAACCAATGGGGAAAGACATCCACTACCTCAGTCCTTGGCAGGATGAAGCAGTCTGGGCACCAAGCCCCCTCCAGAACCAGAGGAGAAAGACATCCACTACCTTAGTCCTTGGCTGGATAAAGCACTCTGGGCACCAGGCCCCCTCCAAAACCAGTGGAGATTCACATCCACTTGAGAGGCTGTGGCTTTGCACTCCCCAGGATAAAGCAGTGGGCATGGAGACCTCTCGTGGAGCAGTGGCGTTGTGCGTTCATCAGGCTGAGGTGCCCCCCCATCCCCCTGAGGTCCCTGTTTAGTTTACATCTGATGCCCCTCCAGTGTTTTCTCCGTTTGGAGTCGGGTATCGAGTGTGGGCCTCGTCCATGCATTTTTGGCCCAGTGGTCCAGGGACAATGATTGGTGCACTATCCGGACTTGTGTAGTTGGTGTACATAATTGTATATGCTGTATTTAGAGTTTTGACTACTGGAATTTTATTGATTACAATCGTTCAAATCAATTCCTTTTGTCCTTGCGTTATTGAAGGGAGTGGGGGGCTGTATATGTAATGTTGCACCATGTATTTGTGTGTATGGTTTTGTGGGTGAGGGTGGGGGTGGGGTTGTTACGTGTTGCGTTTGTGTGTCACTCTCTTTTCCCTCCCCCCTCCCCTGCGTTGTAGGTGCAGTACTCACCGCGGTCGTCGTCGCCGCCGTCTCTGGAGCTCCTGATAGAAGAGCAGGAAGACGATCGCCAGCAGGATCTGCAGTTCTGGCTCCATGGCGTCCTGGTTCCTCGTGGGGTGTGGAGAAGTGAGTGATTTCCCCTTCTGTGTACTGTTTCTGCCGTGTTTTTGATCACGTTGGTTCCGCCCCGGAAAAGGTGGCGGATTGGCATCTTGTGATAGGGTGGGCGGTACATTGTCTTCCGCTTGTCTGTTGGCGGTTACCGCCACGCTGTTTGTTTGTACCGCCGTGGTGGTCAGAGTGGTAAAGTGGCTGTCTATGTTGGTGGTTTCTGCCGTGGTCGTAATCCCATTTTTTTTTTCCGCCGGCCTGTTGGCGGTATTACCGCCGCTTTAACACCGACCGCCAGGGTTGTAATGAGATCCATAATGCCTTATTACGACCTTGATGGGGGTGAGAGCGGGGGAGGGGTTTCTTCCATCACAAATGTGGTGGATATCCTGTCCGCCATTTTATGATTCCATTATATTCAATGCAGATCATAATACAGCGGATGGGAGATCTGTCAAATTTGTGATGGAGGAAACCCCTCCGTCAAGTTCGTCATAAGGCCTATAATCTTCCTAAACTCAAGTATGCATACAATGAGGATTGCATGTGTAATATGCAGAATTAGAAATACAGGTGTAAATCAGTAATGTGTGTGAGTAAGTGAGTAGCTTGATGTGAATGTGCTGCTTTACATAATCTTAATGTATGCATCTGAAGTGAATGTACATGAATACCGTACTGTTATAAGCTATACACCTGTAGTTGGATATTATGCAAGAAAATGTTCACTTTATCTTGGTGAATTATTCATATGTATTATGTAAATACAAGGGACCCACCCAAACATGCAGGGCTCATCTGCTCAAGAGTGAGCATTGGTTCCACTGTAACACCATGTCTCCTGACTCAAACTGAACACACACACACATTCTCTCACTCACATTCACACACTCCTCCTACACACACACACACACACACACACACCTCACCCTTATTCGACTCTGAAAGGATCAATTTTGGATTCGCTGGGCTATAGAAACCTTACACATAAAAACAAGCTTCCCTAGATTAGTCTCTCTTACATTATGAAAATCAGGCAGCCACCAACACCTGCACACCTTTACCAGAAGTTGTGGGGCTGATGGTACTTGGTATTGCTAGGCCCAGAATGCTTGATAGTCTACAGTTCTGGTGCTGTGCCCCGGGTTTGCAGGGAGGGAGTCCTGAGATGACACTGGCCTATCTGTGAACCTTTAAAGGTTTGACATATTCACTGGCCCATTGCCTTGGGACATGGCAAGAGCCCACGCCAACTCCAAAAGGTTACAACTCATTCTTCGAGCATCTAGGCATTCTGATAAGCTCACCACAGTGCATCACAACCAATCTAATCCTGTGCGACATTGGAGACTGCCTTGGTAAATCTAGTTAGGCTGTCCCAGCAACATCCAGTAGGCGTCCTAATTTATTCATTTATATGTCGAGGGTTGGGGAAGGGTCTGTGGGTAGGAAGAGACTTGAGAAGCTAGGGCTGTAAATCCTGAGTTCCTGGTCCACCACTCCTCTTTCAGCCCATGTCAGTGGGTAAGGGGTTGGCATAGGAAGGTAAATGAAGCTCCAAGAGTCAGCATGGTTTGACAAAAGGAAGGCATTCCTTGGTGGCAGGGGTCTGATTGAGATGTCTATTTTGTACTTTGCCAATAACTTTGGTGTGGTTTGATGATTCGGGAGCTGGGAAAAAGGGGGGTGGATCCCAAAGCGCTTTTTCCCCGTACTATTTCCCAGGAAGAATTTGAACACAGCTACAGCCTGTACCACTGGACGGAATTACACCAAATTTGGCAGAAAGTTTACTCTTGGTCCAGAAAGAGTCCTATTTGTTATTTAGTGTAAATCCGATCAGTAGGTTTCGAGCGATTAAAGTAAAAAGAAACATAGATATCCGGACGGAGCCTAAGCACAGATCTCATGGTGAGATATGATTGGCTGCCAGCACTTCAACTAGGAAGTGCTGGCATCAATCTTGGGGCCAATACACATAATAGCACCTTCTAACTGACCTACAGAGCTGAAAAAGCTTAAATGTAGGTAAAAATGCACTTTAACGATATCATGCTGTGGCAGCTGTTACAGGAATCTGAGACATGAACCCCATTGAAATGCACTGTAATGAATGGCAGGTTTTGAGAGTCCCAAAGGAGAATGTATAAAGGGTGATAACAGGTGGTAACGGATAACTAACTGCATAGAGATCTGCAAACAACTAGTGGGTCTGATTAGATGAATTCATTGAAAATGTGAGAGGCTAGGATTCGTTTTTTAGTGAGTGTGTAATTTGTGAGGAAATAGATTAGTAACAATTGCATTATGAAATGAAACATCTTTTCTCTTCAATTCCACATCAACCATGTGCTGCAGTGAAAAAGGTTTTTGCAGAATGCATTGAGCTTCATTGCAAGCTTTTTGATTACAGTTATTTGTTTTTTTGTTTTTTTAATCTTGCACTAATTTCATATCGAGTGACCTACATTTATTATCGGTAAATGCTAGTGACTCTTCCATGTTAGTTGTAGTGTTTTATCACATGGTGTATATGTTTTGGATATACGTGTGGACAAGATGGCCCGGCTCGTTCAAAGAACTCCCAGTCTTTGACCAAAATGTACAAGAAATAAGAGTGCAAAGATTGGATCCTGTCCTGTGTCAGAGCCAATGCATTACTGGTAAAGCAGATGGTTGGTCTGCTGAGATATATATATATATATATATATATATATGAGAAAAAATTAAGTAAATAAAAATGAAAAGTGAGGTAGGACTCGCATACCATGCTCAATACTCTATTGCGTCAAAACCCGTTGGTGTGGAGCTGTGGCATGGTTAACAAAAATGGAATTGGCTTATAATTGAACCTCCTGGAGTGTGGCACCTTTTTGGAATTTTAAGTACACAGAATGAGGTCGGGCTCCGACATCAGCATGGGCAACAAGGGCGCTGTTTGATCTGATCACATTGGAATGGTGATATATATCACCTACTGGCGGTCACCAGTAGGTAATTATAGTTAGTACTGAGTTTCCATAGGTAAAGCGTTTTTTGTTTTGCCAATAAGTTTAGTGCCGTTGGAGGAATCTTCACAAAATTTTCAAAACTAATATGACAGTCAGTTTAGCTGTTGAATTGAAAGATTCAGAGTGATCCATCAAGCGGGGGCAGAGAAAAAGGGGGGGGTCTCAAAACGTGTTCCCCCCCCCCATGTATTTTTCCATATAGTTTTAGACACCCCTACAGCCCGAACCGCTGGACGGAATTATACCAAATTGTGCTGGAGGCTAGATCCTTGTGTGCAGATCACGCTTTCTGTTATTTGGTGTAAATCTGTTCAGTAGTTTTGGAGCCATTAAATGTTAAAAAATATAGATATGTTGGGACGCGAAGGCTCTGCGGATCCCAGAGATCTCATGCTGAGATCTGATTGGCTGCCAACATTTCAACCAGGGAGCCAACACTTCAACCAGGGAGTGTTGGCAACTATTTTGGGCTGCTGAGTCCAAAAAAAAAAAGCACCAAAAAAGAGAAAAGAAGGAAGGGTACAAATACTCTAACCCCATTGCCTAGTCCTCCCCCAGAACCACCAGGGTAAAAAAAAAAGTATTGGTTTTCTTTTTACTTTTCAGTAAAATCCATGGTAGTTCAGTTTATGCTGAAAATAGTAAAACAAAAAACAAGCTCTACCCTTGCTGTTATATTAGCCCCTGGGTGGGATAGGTCCCAGGGGCATTGTGGCTTATATAAAAAAAAAAAATGGAGGGGATACACAGGGCCCCCCCTTCAAGGGGTTACTAAAGCCCCTGGGAGCACCACCTACTTGGGGCTAAACTTAACATTATGCGGGGGCCGTGCGGACAACCCGGGGCTCAGGGAACCACCACCTCCCAGATATAAACAAAGCCTGTGCTCAAGTTCAAGCTCCACTTCTGTAAATTACTAATCACCCTAATTACTTGTGCAAGGTCAAGGCAAAGAAGGTATTTTTTCTCTCCATTTTCATTTTGAAGAGTTATCTGTAAACACTGATGGAGCTGTTTGCATCCTTGGTTTTTTTTTAGCGCAATATCTCACGTAGTTACTATGAAGAGTGTGTTCTTTCTTATCATTTGCTGCTGAGACCAGAGATCTTGTTTTCCGTTTTAGAACTACATGTATGAATCTTGGCATAGAAGCACCACCCTATCGACCGCACCCCATATATATTAGTGGTATGCAAGATGTTTCTGCCATTTTCCCAGGATGATGGACAAAAGGACCTCCTAAGTGCATTTCCCTCCGATTTTGGAGACATCCTCTTGATGCACAGGAATATGATAACATCTCCACCAAACAAAGAAGCACTTAATGAGTGGAATAGGCTTCAGTGGGTATAGGGGGTAGGTTTCAGGCCCTGTGGCCAACCCCTGCTGCGTACGGCCAATAGCCGTGCATGGTGCAGGGTTGGGTGGTTACAGGGGGTAGGCTGCAGAGCCTGCTGAGGCGATGGTTGGATTAATGCAAAGTTATTAAAATGACTTTGAATAAAAAAAAAACATTGAGATTCACTGAAAGAAACAAAGGTTACAGGGACGTTATAGTTAGGAAATAGAATTAAAAAACCTTAGAAATTCACTTAAAAAAACAAAGTTTACAGAGACATTGTTGCATCCTGAGTCAGGTATAATGGATTCTCTCTCCCTAGTTTTCCTAGTATCTGCTGCTCGCCAGTGTGTGTGATGTCATAGAATGTTTATGTATGCCTTGAGAGATCAGTTGGAGAGAGTGGCTGAGCTCCAGGATGCTTCTCCTAGTGGGACATTGATATAGCATTGATAAATCTCCTTTAACCTGTAATTAAGACTTTAATCTTCAAATAAACTTCATCTTAAAACCTGTGTTGCCTGCCTATTGAGGGTCAGTCTTTGGTTGCAACAATGGCAATGAATTAGAACTAACCTACGTGTGAGAGGAGATTAAAGAGAAAGATGAAGCCTACAGGAAACTAAGAGAAAAGAGAGATGGAAGCCTCTAGAGAAGAGCAGTGCCATGGAAGCCCCACAAGTGTATTTTTCACCAGACAGCCTGCAGTCATCTGTAATCTGAAGTGCTTGACCTGTTGGAGTTTAAAAGTATATCCTGATTTAGTGCAATTGGTACCAACAAGATCTATGTGGCTTATACAGAAGATCATCGCAATGGCAGTACATTTTAATGAGGAGTGAAATGGCAGCGCTGATGAACAAGGTTTTGCAGCGTGTCTGAAATGGGCAGAAGCCTCCTTAACGGTACACAGAAGGAGACCATCCCTGACTAAATGGACCATGGATACGGCACAGTGAAGAAATGGGCTGTACCATATGCAGATTTAATTGTATTTAATTCCTTCAATGAATACGAATGTTGAGTTTAGTGGGCAGTGACAGTTGGGAGCGCATTACTTGAATCTCCTGCACTGTGAGACGGTGACGTTAGCATGACGTGTATGTATACCAAGAAGCTTGAGTGCCATAACCTGAGCATTTTATTCAGACTTATCATGCCCATTTAGTGTGGTGAATATTGTCTCAAGCAGCATTTTGCCAAGTGTACAAATTCTTTAAATGACTTTTTGCACGAGTGGAGAAGCCGGAGGTGCAGATATATGAATGTTAGACTTGGCATCCTTGGCGTGGTCTCCCCTAACTTTTTGCCTCTGTTTCCCAGGTTGTTGATGTATGCTGGACTCTGTTTTTGCTGTTTTTGTCACTCTGGGCACTTTACCACTGCTATCCAGTGCTAAAGTGCAAGTGCTCCTATGTAAAATGTATGTGTAATTGGCTTTCCCTGATTGGCATATTTGATTTACTAGTAAGTCCCTAGTATAGTGCACTAGAGGTGCCCAGGGCCTGTAAATCAAATGCTACTAGTGGGCCTGCAGCACTGGTTGTGCGACCCACAATAGTAGCCCTGTAAACATGGCTCAGACCTGCCACTGAAGTGCTGTGAGTGCAGTTTTAAACTGCCAATTCGACTTGGCAAGTGTACCCACTGGCCAGGCCTAAACCTTCCCTTTTGTTTACATGTAAGGCACCCCTAAGGTAGGCCCTAGGTAGCCCCATGGGCAGGGTGCAGTGTATGTAAAAGGTAGGACATGTACGTATGTGTTTTACGTGTCCTAACAGTGAAATACTGCCAAATTTGGTTTTCATTGTTGCAAGGCTTATCTCTCTCATAGGTTAACATGGGGGCTGCCTTTCAATATTATTAAAGTGCAGATTCCCTTAGGGAGCAGATCGAAATATGGAGTTTAGGGTCTCTGAACTCACAATCGAAATATACATCTTTTAGTGCAGTTGGTTTTTAGATTGTGTTTTTCAAAATGCCACTTTTAGAAAGTAGGCATTGGTTTTGCTTCACTAATGACCAAGCTGAAACACTCATGCACTGACAAAAATCTCTGGAATGCGCTTCTTAGTCCAAAGAAGACATTTATTATTTCACTACGCAAGGTTCCTAAAAGGAGATTAGCATGCTGAAAGCACATGTTCAAAAATGGTCACAGCAATGAAATGAGAGTGTACAAATGATTCTCCACTCAATATAAACAGCAAATATATGTATCTACATTATATTGCAAAGCAAATAATGAATTAAAAAATATGCATCACCATGAGAAAAGGGCATCACTGCTTAATCTCCCTCCTATTCAGCATCAGATCACCAGATCCCAGAATCGATCAAGGAGAGAGAGATCAATTATCCTCACCGGAAGGATGGCACACTCCAGCGTCCTGGATGTGCCTGAGATCTGCAAACGCTCTCTGTCCCTGGTCCATCTGGTCTCGGCCTCTTATACTTTGAACAAACAAGAGGGGAAAAGTCTAGAACCTGCCTCTCCATGCAGAAGTTTATTTATTCAAAAAATGCTGATTGCTTTAGGCCTACGTTGAAAATAACACTTCAAGACTTGGCCACAGTCCCAAGATGCCAATTCAGAACAAGCCGGTTCCCTGCCGTCTGAGTACATTCTGATCAACCTAAGTCCTTGGTGGGAAAGAATACACGAAAACAAGACAGAGTGAAAACATGAGCACATTGTACAATGTGGAAAATCACTTGCAGCTTTTAACATGGCAGTGTCAAATGCTAAAATAAAGTCAATAGGCAAAATGAATTTGGTGGTCACTAATGTGACGGTATGCTGCTAAGCTATGTGCAACATGGAGTCAGTGGTCAAAACTCACATATCATTACATTCCACCCTTTAAACCAATGACTCATACCCCATTGTCCTAAAATCAACTTCTCTTTTTTTCCTAAAAAAAACCATTACAGGCAAATTAGGTATCCATTGTACACAGCAACATAATGAATTGACAAGAACAATCACTATAAAGCAATGGAAGTGGGATTGATATATATTATCAGTTAAACCAGGCACTCCTACAATAAAAAGACTAAAGCTTATATGTTCTGATTGGGATAATAACTGAATGAATAGTGTCTCTAGGATAACGAGCTGGTATAAAGTTAGATGTAAACATCATGAGTCCTAATCATGTAAAGGTACGCGGTCCACTTGTAAGGTTTGCTGTAATGTAAGTAAAAGTGAGGTTCCCATACGAGAATAGTCAGCCAACTGGCAAGTTAAACATGCTTAATGTGACGGGCAGCAGTCATCAGGTGATAACAAACCATGTTGTTTGTTCCATTAGAATTACAATCAAACAGGTTGATAGAATATTCATGGTACTCTGCATTATTCCCATGCAGAACTTTGATCTGTGAAGCACCATTAGCACCAAATTCATCAGTCAGGTTCACGTTGGGGATGCTGGTCCACCCGACCGCACACGCCTGAAGGGAGACCACACAGCATACTCAGGGTCAGAGGCAAGTCCTAGTATGATCTGTAAAAGAAGCAAGTATGATCTTTCTTGTAAATAACATTTGTCAGCTGAAATGTGCTCCCCTTTTCCTTTCCTTGTTTTATAAGCAGCAGAACATTATTAGTGTCCTTGGGTATAATTTCTCCAGGTTCTGGAGGGCCATTTGGGGATTTCATCCACACCTTAGCATCACGGTTTTTGTCAGTTGAACTAAAACCTCCTTTTCCTTGTACTGTCAGAAGGGCTAGGGCAGTCCCCTTCCTCACCAATCCTCCATACACTGGACTTATGACAAGTTGGGCAATTTTGTAGGCATTTAGGTCAAGATCTGCAGATGCTGGTGTGGCTCTGTAAGGAGCTGAAGCTCTAGGTTTTGTTTCCCAGTACACAATGGTGTTAGTGGCCACATGTGGTTGTATCAGGGTTAACATTTGCATCAGGACAGTTACAGCATCTTGTAATGGTCTGTTATTCAGAATCTGGGGGCTTCAGTTAAATGCTCACTCCAGTTTTTCAAAGTCCCATCATATATTATTGTAGTCCAAAACCCCAGGGACACTCCTGTTCTCCTCTGCTTTAGCCACCTGCTCCAGTTTGCATATTGTCCCGGAACAGTTACATGCAACCACGTCTCCTTCCTGCACTGTCCACAAGTCTAAAGCCTGTTGAATTATTTCTTTTGCCAAATCAAAAGCACACTGCTGCACTTCACCCCATTCAAACTCAAGTTTTTTCCTTGACACTTTGTACCGAAGGGTTAAAATTTTACTCAGATGAGGGTCATGCTGTCTCCAAAAATCAAACAATCCCATGAATCGCAGTGTCTTTTGCTTGTTGCAAGAAGTAGCAAATTCCAAAATCTTTTGTTTTACTGGTAACAACATCTTTCTACGTCCTGGCCACATTTTACTCTGCAAAAACTCTGTGAATATATCGTTAACATCCTTAATTTCTTGCTGTGTGTAATCTTTTAAAGAATGCATTTCAACTCCAGCCAAAAACCATGGGCTACTCTGTATTTTTCGTCTAAATATTGGCTGTGCACGAACTACGTTCAGCTCATGTAGCTCACAATGGGCCCCACCTTTTTGAACCTCCTCATTACTGGAATGTGAAAAATCAGCAAGTTGTTCCCTCAGTTCCTGATTTTCATATTCTAACTGTTTACATCTCTCATGCATTTTTCTGTAAGCAGACAAAAGTATCCAAACCCTTCTGTCAATAACAAAAGGGACATCATTCCATTCAAAAAGCACATTTTTCAAACATATACTACAGTTATTAATTCTGTTTTATCCAAGCACCCATTCCAAAGCTTAGTCCTGATTAACAGGAAAACACATTTTCCAAGTCATCTTAAGGCATTTTAATTCCCCATGCATTTTCAGAAACGGTTTGCAGTGCTTCCTTCAACTCTCCGATTAAAAACATATTTTCACTTTTAAATCGTACACTTTCAACTTCCAACCTCCTTTTAGAATGTAGACTGCGCCAAAATGTTTTGCTTCACTAATGACCGAGCTAAAACACTCATGCACTGACAAAAATCTCTGGAATGCGCTTCTTAGTCCAAAGAAGACATTTATTATTTCACTACGCAAGGTTCCTAAAAGGAGATTAGCATGCTGAAAGCACATGTTCAAAAATGGTCACAGCAATGAAATGAAAGAATGTACAAATGATTCTCCACTGAAATCTAAACAGCAAATATATGTATCTATATTATAATGCATAGCAAATAATGAATTAAAAAATATGCATCACCATGAGAAAAGGGCATCACTGCTTCACCCCCCCATCCCCCTATTCAGCATCAGATCACCAGATCCCAGAATCGATCAAAGCGAGAGAGATCAATTATCCTCAGGGGAAGGACGGCACACCTAAGCGTCCTGAATTGCCTGAGACCTGCAAGCACACTCTGTCCCAGGTCCATCTGGCCTCGGCCTCTTATACTTTGAACAAACAAGAGAGGAAGAATCTAGAACCTGCCTCTCCCTGCAGAAGTTTTTTTATTCAAAAACGATGATTGCTTTATGCCTAAATTGGAAATAACACATCAGGATTTGGCTAGAGTCCCAAGCTGCCAATTCAAAACAAGTCTGTTCCCTGTCGTCTGAGTACATTCTTATCAACCTAAGCCCTTGGTGGGAAAGAATACATGATAACAAGACAGAAGGAAAACATGAGCACATTGTACAACGTGGAAAATCACTTGCAACTTTTAACGTGACAGTGTCTAACGCTAAAATAAAGTCAATAGGCAAAAAAGAAGTTGGTGTGGTTAAAACTCACATATCATTACAGCATTTTCTTGCTTAAACCTTTCTGTGACTCTGCCTGTTTATTGATTCCCTGTCTGGGTATGACGGTTGGGCTGTTTGCACCTCTCTCGAGACAGTGACAAAATGGAGCTGGGGTGTAGCCTGCATATCCTGATGAGCCATCAGTGCTAGGAGGGAGGGGAGGAGTGATCACTTACACCTGAAAGGGCTATGCCTGCCCTCACACAATGCAGTATCGGACCCCCTGGTGTCTGTCTGGGGCCTGGACTGGGCAAGGCAGGATCATACAAACAAGAGAGACTTTTCTTTGAAGTAGGCCTACTTCAAAGGCAGAAAGGGGTATAAGAAGAGCCCCCACAACCCCTGAAAATTAGATCACTTTTGGAATCAAGAGGAACCTCTGCCAAAGAGAAGAGCTGAGGAGAAGTGCTGCCCTGCCTGTGACTGTGCATTGTGGAGGTATCCTTCAGTAGCTGCTTCTGCCTGTGAAAGGGGACAAAGAATGGACTTTGTGGTATATTTCTGCCTGAGAAGAATCTCCAAGGGCGTGGACTGAGCTTGCCCCCTGTTCTGAAGTCTCAGGGCCATCAAAGACTTCCACTACCAGCACCTGGACACTCTGCTGAGACTCCTGCCCTGACAAGCGGTGCCCTATCCAGTCCTTGAGCTCTTGAAAGGAGAAGCTGGTGAACATCCAAGAAAACAGACTTCGGACGACTCCGGACCGACGCCGCTGCCGAATCCCGTGACCACACCTGCAACCGACTCCGTGGTCCTCACTGGACTGTGATGACGATCGCAGGCCCGACATTGCTGCAGCCCCGCCGAAGTCAGCGACTCCGTGGAAATCACCACACCCCGTTGTGACCATCGCCATCCGAAGTGCGCGGATTCAAAGCTTTGAACAGACGCCACCCCACCTCCACTGCTTTACAGAAAGGACCCGATGCCTCTTTGTGATTCCTTCGCCCCACAGCACCGGAAATGACGCCACATCAGATCCATTGATGCCGTTATTCTCACAGTTTACTAAGGTACTGTACCTGGGGGTCTGCGTGACTCTGTACCCGGCGCCACTGGTGTTGGGTTGTTGGGAACAACTCTGTCACGACGCCGTGTTAACATCTCATCGAAGCATTTTGTGTCTCTAAGCGCTATTTGTGAGTTTAATCTTTAAAAATTCATAACTTGTCTTGTGTATGCCGGATTTTTGTTGTTTTAGTCTTGTTTTGTTTAGATACATATTGGCAATGTTTCTAAACCTGTGTTGTTATTTTGTAGTGTCTTTACTGAGTTACTGTGTGTGTTGCTACAAATACTTTACACCTGGTGTCTGAAGTTAAGCCTACCTGCACGTGCCAAGTTACCAAAGGGGTGAGCAGGGGTTAACTGAGTGTGATTCTCCTTTACCCTGACTAGAGTAATGGTCCTTGCTTGGATAGGGGGCAACCTGACTGCCAACCAAAGACCCAATTTCTAACAATGATGATGTGTGAGGTCACTCAAAGAATAGCCCTCAAAGACCAGTTCATAAAATGACACCGGGAACTTGAAACACTGCACACCAAAGAAATCGTCAGGAAACATTATCCTGAGTGTGCGCCAACCACTTAATAATGAGCATGCCTGGGAATATGCATGCTTTGTGTTGGTGGCGGGGATCACATTTCGATGAAGGACTTCAAAGCGTAGATATGGGAATTTAACAACCTTGATTAACAGGAGCAGTGGCACTAGAGTAAGATAAGAGCACCCCATCTTGAAATAAAGTAGTGAGCTGAAGGAGTGGATTATCTGTATGACGTGGCACTCACCAGACAGGATAAATTAATGACATCCACTTTAAATCTGAGGAAATGTACTGTGGTATTGTGGTCAGGTGAGAAATCACTCACCAGAGTAGATAGGGTTTGCAAGGTGTTTGGGTGAGGAATTGCTCACTGTGGTTTGGAGGACTTGACTCGCTTTGCAAAAAATTTTGTTATAGTTGTGACTGTCAAGTGATTTGTTATTGGGATATTGAATATTTATCTACTATGTCATGTTATACAAATTCTGGTGCAGGGTTATGGAATGTGTGTTGCCAGAATATTTTTTCATAAGCAGGCAGGTATGTGCTGTTGTGTGTGTGTATAGTACAGGGGTGAGTAGATGCACATTTTTGCAGAAAATAATTGTTAATGTTGTTACTGCCATGCTGTGTTGAATTTTTTTATTAATGCTATGTTGAAATTGCCTATGCAAGAGAGTATGTGTGAGCATGTAGTGTCCCTGGTCCTACGTGGTACATAGTGGAGAGTAAGACGGTACTTTATTTTGGGATGAGGGGTTCTAAGTGCATTTAATATCCTGTGGTACAAGGATGAGCGAAGAATGCCTACTGTTTGAGTGACGGTGAGTGTAAGACACCTGTCAAGTTCAACTTTATGTAGCATCCTGTTATTTGGGATGAGCAAGGTTTGAAGTTAACCTTTGCTTACTTTTGTAGTTTCCTGTGGTGCAATTTTTCCCATAGACAAAGCATTTTGTGTGTTGCTAACTTTGGCGCCGTTTGACGAATCTTCAGGAACTGATCAAAACTAGTACATAAGTTAGTTTAGCTGTTGTCTGGAATGTTTCAGGGTGATTAGTAAAGGGGAGTGTCCCAAAACGCTTTTCCCCCCTGCAATGTCAATGGGGATTTTACAGTTTTTTGATAAGGCTACAGCTCGAAAAAACTGTGCGGAATTGCAACAAATTTGGCAAAAAGCTAGATCTTTGTCTGGAAAGAGCCCTTTTTGTAATTTGGTGTAAATCTGTTCAGTAGTTTCATAGTTATTTAAGGCCAAAATATAGATATCTATGGACCAGGATCCTTTGAGGATTGTACTTGTGGATTTGAGCGAAAAGCAAGTCCTTGATTGACTGGACGCAGCCTGAAAGGGAAGTTGCGGCTGCCATTTTTTTCTTACCTGGGGCCCTGGGGAGAAAACATAAATAAAAAAATACACATAAGGAGTCTGGATAGAGGTATCCTGACCCCATAGGACACATATGGGGGGTCTCTGAGGGAGCCCTCATGGTCAAAAAATTGCCCAATTATTTTTTCTGATCGATCTGCTGATCCACTGTGCTCCTAGAGACTAATGCATATGAGAACAGAATCTTAAAAGTGTACCTGAGCTGCAAATTGGAAAAGCGCAACATTTGCATAAAATGAAAGAAGAACATAGCAGTTACATGAGATTTGTTGTGGCAGCCTAGTTGCTGCCATATTTAGGGAGTTGAACCCCCATGCAACCTCCACCACCAGGGACCAGAATTTTGAAATTGAGGCAGAAGGAAAGTCAATGGATCATTCCAACTGAATTGATCAAAAGATGCATAAACCAAGATGCCTAAATGCATTTCTCGCTCCTATTGAATTCGTGTGATCTGTAGTCAACAGTTGAAAGCGTATATGTTATGTTAAATTGATAAGTGCCATTCTTCAGGCAATGCTTATTCAACAATAATTCTGCATTTGAATTATCAATCAACATGTCCTTTTCTCTTGTTCAAATTCCACTACATAATCTGAATAGATAGAATTACTCTTACGATGGCATTACTAAAGCACGCAAAAAAGTTTGAAAACAATTGTGTATATCACTGTGCATATATGAAGAGGTCTCATGTTTGTTCTCGAAAGAATACATACCTTACTTATTTTGTATTCAGCCTAAAAATATGCTTGGATTAGAAAGTTTATATCGTGATAGATTTCCTATAATTTGTTATCATAGGCATGAAGAATTGTCACCATGATATGAAATACATTTTTCGGCGCACTAATAATCATATATTGTAAAAAGTGTTTATTAACATGCTAGCACAAGTATGGAACCATGGGCATGAACCATATGTTGTGTCAACTTGTATAATATTCCGGTATCACTATTATTAGAAACTATGAGCATGTAATTGTGTGAATCTCCCTGTGTGATTAAGCACAGAGTTTCATGTCGTAAAACCAATGTTCTGAAGAAGCACACTATAATGAAATACATTATCCTTGCTGGCGATCCTTTTTCCCCCTCCAGCCAGTAATATATTATGTCCTCTTAACAATGTGTACTCAGGACTTCAGTTAGTACTCACACTTCACTTAGAGTCCAGGATGCACTCCAGCAGAGGCTTCCGGCACAGTCCAGTCTGGAACCACTTGACACTCCAAAAATAGGCTACTTGCAGTTTTTTTGTGTCCCTGTAACACCATTGATGTCAACCAACCGTAAAGTCAATTTCACAGTCTTGAGTTCAAATTGGAGGAGGTTCAGCCTTTAAGGTCTCCACGCAAGTCACTGAGAGCAGGTCCAGTTCTCTCTTTTTTTTATTTTTTTATTCCACAGGTGTTTTCTGAGGGGTGGGGCTGAACTGTGAGTGGTAGGCGGGGTTGTTGACTCCAGGAAACTCACTGACCAATGGGTAAAATGTTCAAAAGAGCAAACCTTCCCCTTTTTTCAGTACATACTATATTCCTTGCTGCAAACTATCACAAAATGCAGTATTCTTAGTGAAATCCAACATGGCAAACCCTTCTGCCCAAAGTGAGCTTGTGACACCGCCTGGGTGTGGCTAAGCTTATGGCCAGCCCTGTCTCAAATTGGGTCTGGGGTTAGCTCCCCTTCGACTGAAAATGAAGCCTTTGGGAGGGGGTAAAATGTATTCTGGGATCAAAAGAAGCTTCTTCTCCAGCCATCATTTATCACTAAACTATGAAAAAACACACTGGGCTCCCTTGGCCTCTTTTAATTAGGTGAAGTTCCTGGACCCTCCACAACTGCTCTGCTTGGTATATAAGCTTGGTCAAATTCCAAACCCAGGTCATCCTGCATGTCCAAATCACAGCCTTTGCTCTGAGCGCACTTTTTCACAACTCATCAAATGCAGTACTGTCAGATCAGCTGCAGTCAGACTAATGATAATTAGCCTCTTGAAGCTTGCAGCCAGGCAAAGTATGACTTTACACAAGGCAATTTTAATATATATTTATCAATAATCCAACCTTATAATTGAATGAGATTTTTAATATTAAAATGAGTGGTTGAATGGACTTTGTGACTTATTCTAAATCAGAGTTACATAATTAGCATTTAAATTGTACTTTATCTTGTTTTACAGAAATGCCACAGTACATTTGAAGTGAGAGTAGCTTTTAGGGGAAGTCACTGTAAGAGCATGACGATCTTTAATTATTTACATGTTCCATTTTCAAAACTCCCCACCTTGGGGGCTGCCAAGCCTTCTGCTGGGTACTTAGCACTTATAAATAAGTTTCCTTCCTCTCAAAAGGGTTTAGTTGACTGTCTGCAGGATTAAAGATGCAGCGGTCAGGCTCCACATGTAGGTATTAAGCCACTGTTTCCTTATCAGGCTGGTAGATGATACAATATATGCTGCAGTCCATAGGTGGCATTTAACTTCCACGCTCTTGGTATATTTTCTGCACAATATACTAGGAATCTGCTGTAAAGTTAAATGTGCCAATTGGGGATTAGTCAATGTTATTATGTTTTAGGTATCAGAGTACCTGCAGTGGTCCTGAACCGCAGTGTCCCAGTGCACTGTTCATATATTGTTGACATCTGATTGTTCAGGGGCCAATGACATGAATTACAGTCAGACAGGATTAGGCCAGTCTTTTGCTGTATAACCCCTATAGAGTATATCCAGGTATCACTGTAATTTCCCAGTGACATGCCAAACTTTAGAAGGATTCCTACTGGACCACAGGTACTCCATAGATAGCCCAAAAAGCTCCCTCTTTATGGAAGGGCTGTGGTGTCCCTCCCGTGGCTAATACATGCATTTCCCCCGCAACCTGTGGCTGACAGCAGGTAAAAATGCTTACATGGCTCTCCTTTCGCACCCAAGTGCGATTACTTTATGTAATACTTACCCATCCTGGTATTACTGGCAGCTGATAAATTTACTGCTCTAGTAGCTGAGCGGTACATATTGAGAATTGAGGGCTTTTATCTTTAAAGGTGTATGTACTTATTTCACATATTGCTTCTTTGTGGATGATAGCTCGTCATTATCTGCGAATGGAGGAGAGAAAATACTTCTTGCAGCACATAATTGTTTCCTAATTGGGTGTATGTGAATGACCTTGATGGTATATGGAAGACTGATCTGAAATACGTAGAATTCATATGAATCACTGATCACCAACGAATGCAACATACTTTTTTTAATATGAAGGCTTTTCATATGTATACAGCATTACATGAATGAATCTAAAGGCCTTTGTGTAGGACTCTACATATAACAAGATTATGGTCGCCTCAGAGAGTACCTGATGCACAATAACACTGAGAGAATGCTGTCAGGGATGTTGCAATTAACTCTCTGATTATTTTTTTTCAGATAAACAATGCTGGATGCATGGTCCATCCCCGCCAAGTCACGAAAGAGGGATTGGAATTAAACTTTGCAACAAACACTCTAGGTAAGAATATTGGGTTCATTAAGGTTTGGCAAGCCACCCGCCAGAAACCATTCAGTAAGAAAGTGTCAGATCTCATCATGTTATATTTTTTTTAAATTGTATGTTTTTAAACAATCTTTTCATTTGTTCTAATGCATTGGGGTCCTTTTACAGAAATTGTATGTTGCAATGTTACCAGGGAGTAAGTCTCATGGGAGAGATGGAGTAAACAGTTCTGGATGGGGATGCGTGCCTAAGTAGGTAAACCCCCAGAAATTCACTAACAGTGTTAGCACATCAGACCTTAATAAGTCAACTTACAAGGGGAAGCAAATAGGTCGATGAACCTTTTCACTCGCATTTAAGATGTTCCCACCATAGATTTAGCACATGGAGATCAATAATCATTAATTAATCAATAACATCAATAATCAATAGGAGTCAGTAATTATCACACACCATGACCTTTCAGTCATGAATAACCACACCTTTTAATAAAGGTTAGAATATTTATTTCCCTATATTAAGAATGCTAATGTCAAGTAAGATAATCTCAAAATCAAATGATAAACATACAGAGACACCACTGGCCGTCCAAATCTGCGAAAGAAACGTAATCTAATCAAAGCTTGAAAGATTACACACTCTAAGGTTATGGTGCAAAGTAATAACAAGAAAATTGCGCAAACGATATCACATACGTTTAGATTCAGCAAAGGAAAAACATCAACTATTGCACCCTATAGCAGACTTTCATTAGTGAGGATCCTTATCTAACACCAGATTAGCATTAGTATGTTGGGCTTCATGCAAAACAATTTAGTCAACACAAATTTAGTAAACATTTAACTATGGCGCTATCAAAATACTGCGGTTGGTACCTAGAAAGAAAAAGCAAATAGGCAAAACAAAACACATGCGTAGCAGTATACCTCTTCTCATTTGGATTGGCAAGCTAAGATAGCCTTCGTCATCAGGACATCAGTTTGGTCAGCAAGGCATCAGGATTCAGCACCAAAGTTCAGGAAAGCGCATAGTCTCTAAGCATTAAAGTAAAGCACGTCTCCTGTCAAGACGCTTAGTAAAGTAATGGCCTTTTGGAAAGAAATAAAATGGGCAAATGCACTGTCTTCTATCAGTGAAGTCCGGCTAGGTTAGATTTCCTAAAATTACTTCCCAAGTCCCTATTGGTCAAGGGATCACATGTTCGCACTTTGTCAAAAAAAACGAAAATATAAAATCTATAATTTCTACTAGTACTTGGTTCACATGTCGCTGATTGGCTTCTCTTGTAATGTCCTCGTCACCTGGCTCGTCAGGTAAAAATATTTTTGCAGCTTGTACTCCAGTCAGTGTGGTTATTGTTCACCTCCTGAGAAAGTCAGTCTTACACATATCACACTTATAATGTTACATTTTACAAGAACAGCATCTTCTAGCAAGCGATTCTCATGAGAAATACTTGTAGCTACAAGCACATTTGGTCAGCACAGTGGGATATCACAATTTAATTCTCTAAGCAAACATTTTATTAATCGCCTAAAAAATACAGCATGACATGAGGCAGTGCAACTAGGCCAAGATCTCTGCTAAGTTAAGGCCTACAATTAATAAAGCTAAGACATAGTGTAGGAAAGTACCATCTTGCCTGGCATGTTACCCCCATATTTCACTGTATATATGTTGTTTTAGTGTATGTGTCACTGGGACCCTGCCAGCCAGGGCCCCAGTGCTCATAAGTGTGCCCTTTATGTGTTCCCTGTGTGATGACTAACTGTCTCACTGAGGCTCTGCTAACCAGAACCTCAGTGGTTATGCTCTCTCTGCTTTCCAAATTGTCACTAACAGGCTAGTGACCAATTTCACCAATTCACATTGGCATACTGGAACACCCTTATAATTCTCTAGTATATGGTACTGAGGTACCCTGGGTATTGGGGTTCCAGGAGATCCCTGTGGGCTGCAGCATTTCTTTTGCCACCCATAGGGAGCTCTGACAATTCTTAAACAGGCCTGCCACTGCAGCCTGAGTGAAATAACGCACACGTTATTTCACAGCCATTTACCACTGCACTTAAGTAACTTATAAGTCACCTATATGTCTAACCTTTACCTCGTAAAGGTTGGGTGCTAAGTTACTTAGTGTGTGGGCACCCTGGCACTAGCCAAGGTGCCCCCACATCGTTCAGGGCAAATTCCCCGGACTTTGTGAGTGCGGGGACACCATTACACGCGTGCACTGGACATAGGTCACTACCTATGTACAGCGTCACAATGGTAACTCCGAACATGGCCATGTAACATGTCTAAGATCATGGAATTGTCACCCCAATGCCATTCTGGCATTGGGGAGACAATTCCATGATCCCCGAGTCTCTAGCACAGACCCGGGTACTGCCAAACTACCTTTCCTGGGGTTTCACTGCAGCTGCTGCTGCTGCCAACCCCTCAGACAGGTTTCTGCCCTCCTGGGGTCCAGCCAGGCTTGGCCCAGGAAGGCAGAACAAAGGACTTCCTCAGAGAGAGGGTTTTACACTCTCTCCCTTTGGAAAAAGGTGTCAGGGCTGGGGAGGAGTAGCCTCCCCCAGCCTCTGGAAATGCTTTGATGGGCACAGATGGTGCCCATCTCTGCATAAGCCAGTCTACACTGGTTCAGGGATCCCCCAGTCCTGCTCTGGTGCGAAACTGGACAAAGGAAAGGGGAGTGACCACTCCCCTGACCTGTACCTCCCAGGGGAGGTGCCCAGAGCTCCTCCAGTGTGCTCCAGACCTCTGCCATCTTGGAAACAGAGGTGCTGCTGGCACACTGGACTGCTCTGAGTGGCAAGTGCCAGCAGGTGACGTCAGAGACTCCTCTTGATAGGCTCTTACCTGTGTTGCTAGCCTATCCTCCTTCCTAGGTAGCCAAACCTCCTTTTCTGGCTATTTAGGGTCTCTGCTTTGGGGAATTCTTTAGATAACGAATGCAAGAGCTCATCAGAGTTTCTCTGCATCTCTCTCTTCACCTTCTGCCAAAGGATCGACCGCTGACTGCTCAGGACGCCTGCAAAACCGCAACAAAGTAGCAAAGACGACTAATGCAACCTTGTATCGCTGATCCTGCCGCCTTCTCGACTGTTTTCCTGGTGGTGCATGCTCTGGGGGTAGCCTGCCTCCTCTCTGCACTAGGAGCTCTGAAGAAATCTCCGGTGGGTCGACGGAATCTTCCCCTTGCAACCGCAGGCAACAAAAGACTGCATCACCAGTCCTCTGGGTCCCCTCTCAGCACGACGAGCGTGGTCCCTGGAACTCAGCAACTCTGTCCAAGTGACTCCCACAGTCCAGTGACTCTTCAGTCCAAGTTTGGTGGAGGTAAGTCCTTGCCTCCCCACGCTAGACTGCATTGCTGGGTACTGCGTGATTTGCAGCTGCTCCGGCTCCTGTGCACTCTTCCAGGATTTCCTTCATGCACATTCCAGCCTGGGTCCCCGACACTCTAACCTGCAGTGCACAACCTCCTGAGTTGTCCTCCGGCGTCGTGGGACTCCCTTTTGTGTCTTCGGGTGAGTTCCAGTTCACTCCTCTTCTAAGTGCCTGTTCCGGTACTTCTGCGGGTGCTGCCTGCTTCTGTGAGGGCTCCCTGACTTGCTGGGCGCCCCCTCTGTCTCCTCATCCAAGTGGCGACATCCTGGTCCCTCCTGGGCCACAGCAGCACCCAAAAACCCTAACCGCGACCCTTGCAGCTAGCAAGGCTTGTTTGCGGTCTTTCTGCATGGGAACACCCCTGCAAGCTTCTTCACGACGTGGGACATCCACCCTCCAAAGGGGAAGTTTCTAGCCCTCTTCGTTCTTGCAGAATCCACAGCTTCTACCATCCGGTGGCAGCTTCTTTGCACCCTCACCTGGCATTTCCTGGGCATCTGCCCAATCTCGACTTTGTCGCGACTCTTGGACTTGGTCCCCTTGTTCCACAGGTACTCTCGTCTGGAAATCCACTTTGGTTGCATTGCTGGTGTTTGTCTTCCTTGCAGAATTCCCCTATCACGACTTCTGTGCTCTCTGGGGAACATAGGTGCACTTTACACCTACTTTTCAGGGTCTTGGGGTGGGCTATTTTTTCTAACCCTCACTGTTTTCTTACAGTCCCAGCGACCCTCTACAAGCTCACATAGGTTTGGGGTCCATTCGTGGTTCGCATTCCACTTTTGGAGTATATGGTATGTGTTGCCCCTATACCTATGTGCTCCTATTGCAATCTACTGTAACTTTACATTGCTTGCATTACTTCCTTTTGCTATTACTGCATATTTTTGGTATTGTGTACATATATCTTGTGTATATTTGGCATCCTCAAACTGAGGGTACTCACTGAGATACTTTTGGCATATTGTCATAAAAATAAAGTACATTTATTTTTAGTATATCTGTGTATTGTGTTTTCTTATGATATTGTGCATATGACACCAGTGGTATAGTAGGAGCTTTGCATGTCTCCTAGTTCAGCCTAAGCTGCTCTGCTATAGCTACCTTCTATCAGCCTAAGCTGCTAGAAACACCTCTTCTACACTAATAAGGGATAACTGGACCTGGTACAGAGTGTAAGTACCCCTTGGTACCCACTACAAGCCAGGCCAGCCTCCTACACATAATGCATAACCCTTAATATGATGTACTACTACCTTAATCAAACATAAGCTCCATATTTCATATTAATAAGCCATTAATAGGTACACTTTGTGAACATTGGCGGCCCCTCACGTGGACACTTTTTCAAATGCGTGCATTATTTTTCTCTATCATTACATTTTCTACGTGCATCCATTACTCAGAATACATGAATATTCGTTGATATTTTTTATTGAAACACCTGTTCTAGCAAGAGCCGGCATTTTACACTTTGTCATGTTGTCCAGAAGCACCCGTACTATTGGGTCCATTTATGAGTATATACTCCTTAATTTACAATCAGCATGGGCAACGAAGAGTACCAGGAGTTTCCCAAATATGCATTCTGTTGGAGAGTGCCTTGAAGCATGTGTTGAGCTCCTCTTTTATATGCAGCCGAAGGGGTGGAGAAGGACGCGGCTGATAAAATGTGAGTGGTCTCACACTTTGATGGTTGTTGATTACATTAGATGAGTCCACAGCTGTGCTAGCCATTGTACTATCAAGTGCAGGCATAGAAGCATCATTTCATAGCTGCCAATGTATCAGATTGCTTATGTGTGACATTTTCATAATTTCAGTGTGAAAATGAGAGACATTCAATGACTACGAGTGCACTTTTGCGCAAGCAAAATCAAGCAATGAAGATGATGGAAACATATAAATATCAGAAACTACACCCATTTGAGTAGCCAGAAACTCTAAGAAAATCTTTAAACTGATGCAATGCACTCAAAAAGGAAGGGCACTAACCTAGTGCCCTTGTAACCTGATCGTAGTAATAAACAAATGTGTAACCACGATATTAAAAATTTTCAGAGACAGTGCTTTATTAAAGTTCTGTGCACATACGCAGATGCATAGTTACATACCAAAGATAATACTTACTGAATGCAACAGACGTGCACATCATGTGCAGGGACCTCTGCATGTCCACAGTCCCCCCAAAAAACCCTCCCGATATCCATGAACAGGCAGCAGTAGAGCAAGCACAGGAAACATAAAACGTTTTAATCTTTTGGGAAACAGAGGGCACCGAACATAAGCTTCAGTATCAGAAGGGGCGGGTTCTTTTAACCAGACTACTTTCTGTATTCTTTGGTGTTCTCCTGCAGGTTGTGTTCCCACAGAAGCACAGACTTCTGAGCACCAGGCATCGATTCAGGGCAAGCCTCAGTAGTCTGAGGCTGAGGCACGCATAGGTCAGATCCAGGCCTGGATGGCTGTATTATTTCAAAAACACCAAGACTGTTTTTTAGCTCAACCTTATTAACCCTAAAAATCAATAAAGAGATGGCTGAGAGCCAAGAGGTCTTCCTTGGTCAGCGCACCACTACCTGCCCAGCCCTGGCCACAGCAGATGACACAAGCCGCACGGCGCAGGCATCCTGTTACAGAATAGTACAGGGTGGCGCTGCGCTGTAAAGTTGGACCAGCAGTTGGCACCCCAGTGGTGGCGGCTCACCCAACCCAAAACGAGTTAGGGATGACGTCCGACTGTTCCTAATACCCTGAAAACTGTTGGGAAGGCAGCCGTGGCAGCAGATGAAGACTGATCATGACAGTATGCTAAAAAAACAAATTGAATTAAGTATTGGCAGCATGAGCAACTAGGATAGTAACCTTCCTCCAGGCACTTACTTTTTTACAGCGAGCAAGGCAAGCAGCCATTCTGTAAGGTGCCTGGTAGCCGCAAGGACTCGGATTCTCCCAGCCCCGAGGGCATGATTAAACCTGAGGGCTGGTGTGCTCTGGGCTCTAGCTGCACCACGCGAGCTGCACTGCCGTGATTGCCACGAGCAGTCAAAACTCATTATCCTCATGAACAACCGACCTCCCTTTTAAAGTGTGTATCTGACAACTCATGTCCTAACCATGCTGTTTCAGGAGTAGCCATTGGGCACAGTGACTCCTGAAGTAAGTTGTAACAGTAATCCTCACCGCACAATGTCGGATGAATCCAATTATCATTGTTACGTTGTAGCAACAGCTAGAGCTGCGAGCAGCTGATCCAGCCCCAAGCCTTCCAGGAGCAGCTCACACCATGACCGCGCTGCCACTCAGTAATAGTGCATTAGTAGCCCTCCTGCTTTGACAGCTCATGAGGCGCTGTAATGCGTGACTTTGCATTTCATTGCGATGATGCGGACCACCACACTGAAATAGGTTAGTCTAATGGTTGATGCGCGGTACTTGGCAGGACTGTTGTTTATATTTTGAAAAGCTCAGGTCAGTTGGGAGGCTTTCAAACTTCACAAAGTATGCTGGGAACAGGTTACTTAATCTGCATTTAATAAAATGCATTTATAGCAGCTAAATATTCAAATTTCAAACTGCAGCCTATAAAACAACTATAAAACACCATGCCTCTGCTATGTGCAATCGAGAGATCCTCGGACACAGCTGTTGCTTGTATTTTATTATCTGTTATATTGCGCAATCTATTTTCGCATATTTAGTGGTGTGGAAACCTTAGCGCAGTGGAAGAAAGAGACATTCGGATTGTTTTGCATCCACAGGCACTACTTTTGACTCAGACGCCACCATTGTGGGATTTTCTGACTCTTCCACAACAGATTTCTCTGCATTCCCACATGGTTTTATTCTGAGCTAAAATTTCCTTATCCTTGTTTTAAAATTCTACTCATACAGGCATTGACGGAAGAGTGGACTCAATAGGGAGGTTGATTGATCGGAAGCTATCTTTGTCTTTCAGAAAAGAAAAACAATGTGTGCAGTTTGGGAACTAATGTGCTGTTCTTAAGGTTCCATATCTGGAAATATCCAGTCTGAAATGTAATAGTGTCTATAAGTATATATACCCATAGAAATGTACTTGAAACACCCTACTACCCAGGAAATAGCAACACATGGGTATAGATTCCATCATGAACTCATCACAGGCTTCAGGGTCACAAGTGCCTTACGAGCAATCCCTAATTTGTGTGGTTTTATTGGTTAAACTTTCCAAACCAAACTTTTTCCATCAACTATTTTTTAGCACGAAAAAAGCTTTGTGCTATTAGTTAACCTCAGGAACCACTAACTGACATGCATCAAGCGGGACCCACGGGCAGCTCTACCAGGTTGATGTTCAGATGCTTAGAAATGCACCTGCATAAATATTGTGTGCTAGTCAATCAAGTACATAATACTTAAATATAATCCACTGGTCCATTCACCCTGAAAGAACTATCTGGAATAAGATTTAAAAAAATTAATTTTTATTTTAATTGGTATATACCGCAGTGGAATCAAAATCACCATTTTGCATTCAGCACAGGCTGGCTAAGATAGAATATTAAGGTTGTTAATCAATTTATGAAAAGTACAACAAGAGTATTATGAAGTTGACCTGGGGGTCCTTCAAAACTTCATGCTTACACAGGTACAAGGACCTCCTATAGCTCTGGCACCTCCTCTCCGGTTGTAGGTTAATGTTGTACAGAGGCCAATGTCATTTCAAAATTCTGTTTATAAAACATTCCAGTCTCATGACATCACGGATTAAACACAGCACATATTAAACCAATGAATGAGAAACTGGGAGTTAAACGTAACCTCCCAGATCGTAATCTGGCCCTTAATTTCAGTGCTGTACTTGAATATTCTGAATCTCCGAACATTCATTGGCTACATTTAATAGATTCATTTTATGGCTAATATGGCAAATGTAAACCACTCAAATAATCCATCTTGAGTACATGAGATGCAACCAGTGCATCACAATTAACATGAAAGGTTAGTAGAATAAGGAGATACCTTTCCACATCAAACTGGAAAGTGACAGTTGTCTCGCCCCCAGAAATGTCATCACATCTGTTACCGGGACTTCCGGTGCCCATAAGGGCCCGCCCCGGTACTGACATAGGTGTAGGTGGGTCGCGTGTGCTATGACATCATGTGATCACGTGTTAAACACATGCCAGGATCTTAGCTAAGTGGTCGTGGTTATGCGTAACCCTCAGCAAATCAGAGCCCCCAAGGAGAGCAGGTGGCCATGATGTGTTGTAGAGGAGTACGCCCTTTTGAACCATAGAATACCTATAAGGAGCATCCTAAGTGACCTACGCCAAACCCCGCACCCCAGCTGAAATAGATTGCCAGGTCATTATGAAGAGATACAACCCCCTCTCCAAGAAGGCTACCTCCTAAGGGGGCCTGAACCCTATCAATAGATATTATCGTACCCTATCACTGGCTGCAATAGATGAGAATGCACAGCAGGATGCCCCTAAAGATGAGGGTTTCAGCGTTACAGGGTTTCAAGAGGACCTGTACAGGATTTCAAGAGGACCTGTGCCACCGGCTTGAAAAGCTCAGCCTCAGGGATTTACCTCAGCTGATATCCCTGAATAGGGCTGACGGCAGCAGTAGCGAGGCCTCGAACCGTGAAAGAAATGTTGGAATCAACATCATCGACACAGAAGATGATGAAAAATCTATAGCACCTCCAAACTCAGCGGTCTATGAAGATATGGGCTTTCAGGAGGAACCTGCTCCTGAGGCAGTCGTCGTACAGCCTCTGAGTGTAAACTCCAACGCCACTTATCCACTGATGGACCTATGCAACTCTCGAGATTTCAGAACAGCTGCTAAGTGCAGTGAAAAGTACGAGATTAATAAAAACTCTATAGACACAACGCATATAAAAAGATATTTGACTTTTAATGAACAGTTTGTTTTTCTCTTTGTTTGAACCGTAGAGTAGAACCATAGAAAGCACCCGCAAAAAGAAATGCAGAAGAGTGTCTGGCATCAAAGGTCAACAACATAAATGTTTACTGCTTATGCTGTTCCAAACTGTCTGAAAGTATTACAAGCCTGAACAAAAAGCTGTGTAAGAAAGGTTTGGTAAAAAGAGCAAGCTTCACCGCATGGTAGTACAGTTTGACCTCCTAGGCCGTATAAATTCGGACCTTTTCCACCAAGATAAATTACTTGTCAGTTGTGTCCTCTATACCTCAAACCTTTCCATTTCAAGCACTACAACATCAACTACGCAGCATTGGTACACACAGGGGTGGTGATTCCTGCAAAGCCGTACACACCGAATTTTGGAACAGGTAATTTTATCAGGGACATCGTGGGCTGGTGTTGATAACAGGGAAACCTCTGAGGGAGTGGCTACACACTGTTCACTTTCGATCTGATGCCCAACATGGAAGACAGTGATCACTATAATCTGATCACAAACGGAAATCTAAAAGCTGAAATACGCTTTAGTCAACCCCTGGCTACCAATGTGAACATGATTGTATTCTTGGTGTTCTACAGTGTCATCCAGATCAACAATGCCTGCCAGATTATGTTTGACTATCTTTAAAATATTGTAAAATGGACACTGTACAGATACGTGAGTTCTTAAGCCGGCATAAATACCCGAAGAAACACTTATTTAGATGTTTTCCAAAGCGATGGGCTACCTGCAGAAATAGGTGTAGAAAGACCGCCCTCGCTAGTCTTTAACACAGATCCACATTACAAGGGTGGAACACACTGGGTGAGGATGTTTTTGGATATCAACAAGATTACAGTGTTTGACAGTTCAGCGGTGTTCCCAGAGCATAGCATCTGTAAAAAACCTGTATTAAAGTATATAAAAAAGCTGCTGCTAGGGTACAGTATAACAAGATGCGAGTGCAGGAGTCTCTAACAATCACATCTGGGGAGCACTATATATATTTTATTAGTAAAATGTCTGAAGGTATGATGTTTAGAAATGTTCTAAATCTATATACGAATGATCTAGTAAACAACAACCGTATTGTTGTGAAGTATGTAAAGAAAACACCAAGTCTACAGCGAACTGTGTTAAAACAGAATACAGTGTTTGTCAGAAGTGTCAGGCTGTGTAATGCATATATGCGTGTAACCATAAAAGTGTACAATAAAAGAATTTCAACTTGAAATCAGACTATACATTTTCATTCTACCAACTTGACACACATTTTTTTTAAAAGGTTTAAAAAGTGACCGAAACATGTTGAAACAGTTAGTGTTTATTACAAATAGTTTTAGTACAAGCATTAAGCATCCAAGCATACTAAAGAAAATAAATAATGAAAAATCAATCACTCAATACAGTATCCATTGTAATACAATACACACAAATAGTATAATACATAAACATAGGATCAAAAGGCTGAAGAAGAATTACACATTGAACCACGTGTTCCTTTTGGACAATGTCTTTTTAGGTTCCAAAGGCAGAGGCAATGTGTTCTAGGAAGGGGATATCCGGGAGATAAATGGGGGCGTTGGCATCCCAGGGACGGATTTAAAAAAACAGGTGTTGAAGTACTTTGGGGGTTTTAAGTCGGGTTTTTCAAACTTTCAAGCAACCACCTGTGTTCGGCATTACCGACGATCGTAGAAGGAACGTTGAGTTCTGCAGCGGCTTGTAGAGACTGGTCCCAAACTCTAGGCACTTTCTGGAGTGATAGTGTTTTGGGTGTGTGAAACCTTTGAAGAGGTCGTACATATGAGACCCAACAACCGGCGGCCCCTTGTAGAGGAATTCACCCCAATTGTTCCACGAGGTTGGATCATTAAAAACTGCCATTTTACTTAGTAACATTTGCGCTGCCCCTTTGTATATTTTTTTAAAGTTCTTCAACAAAGACGTCTGAGGATGGGGGTGTTGTGGTCAGCGGTTGTGGGGGCTGTTGATCCTGATGCGCTGCATGGGCTGGTGGTGGCGGTTCAGAGTCAGGGGTATATACAGCCAACTTGTTTTTTTCAGAGTACCATTGGTTGTAATATTGTAAAAAGTTTTGATGAGCTCTGGAGTAAAGATCAGCTTTGTTGTAAGGTTTTAAATCAGTTCGGTTCAAAATGTTTTTAATCTCGGCATCTAGACGTAGCATTTCATTTTTTCGTATATCCCAGGCATCGCCCGTAGACGGGACCAAATGTTCTAGCTGTTAGCGCAGCACCAAGTACATCTTTTGGATGTAATCCATCAGTTCCCAGTTAGGAGGTTTGTAATTAAAGGTACCCCTATGTCCAGGAAGGTCCCTATAAAGCCACCTGACTGTTTTGCAAGTTTCTTCAAAGAAATGAGGGGCACCCTTTTATTTCTAAGCTTTTTGATAAGGTCACGCTTCTTCTTCAGCACGTGGAACTGGCTCTCTGATATAGGGACATTGCCTTTTAGCGTATTGAGGGCAATTTCTGAAATGGCAGAAACTAAAGGCGCGCGCACAGGATGGACTTTCTTTGTTGGTGGCTAGCGGTTACTAGCATTTAAGAGAGCTAAATTACATCGTACACACACAGACATGGTCAGTACCCTATATTATAAGGTTTAGAATGTAACTGTTACAAAAGTCTTTTTAACTATTCGTTTTATAGGCCCTGAGTCTGGTTTTAGGTGTGTAAGCTATGGGGAGTTCTGGTGGGAAAATATCGGCCCATAGTCTGTAGTTTTCTAGAGTCTTGGGATTTAAGTCTACCAGCAGGTACCCGTGAGGTTTAGTGGTAGTGTTGTTAAAGCTTCTAAAAAAAACTGAGTGTTTCTGGGGTACATCTGCTTAGCAATTATATATATTTGATGTTTGCCCCAAGGCTTTTTAAGTAAAACAAGGTATGAGGCATTCAGAACGGCTGCTCTTACCCTTGTAAAACAAGTTCTGCACAATGTAGCATATGGTTAGATTACGGTGGTGCGAATATTGGGTAAAAGCTTTTTCTATCTTGGGGTGATCCCCGCCCTTATGCATAAAATCATCTACAGTCACCATGTTTGTACTAGGTGGGTAGGTAACAGTGCATCGTCGTTGAGATTACTAGGTATGCCTTATGTACATTTGATGTAGGGGAAGCTTAGGGGTACTTCCGAATAAAGATCTTGCCAGCATGAATAAAGCTATACAATTCTGTTAGGGGTTTGGGATAAAACATTGGGAGCATTTTCTAACAACTTCTTTATAAAATAACTTGTACTGCAATTTGAGGGACCTGCTAAAAAGCAGGAGGATGCTGCAAACGGGTGTCCTTGTTGTGGGGATTCGGGAGTCTAATGCACCTGTAATAACCATATGGCAGTGTTTTTGTAGTCCTCAGTCAGAACCCTTTTTATCAAGCACTACATGTAAGGTTTTATGTAAAGGTTGGTTTGTGATTTCCCACTGCTTTTTGGACCGCACTATGCTAGGCTGCTGTACAACAATTGTTTTATTATTTTCATGGGCGTTTAACATAGCGTATTTGTTCACCAAATCCTATAGACTGTCAAAATTGATTGTGATTGTATTGCTGATATTTAAGGTGATGCTTTTGACTTTCATACACACAGTATTTTTTGATGTTTTATACAAATACGTTTGAGGCCTGATGAGGTGAACTCCACTATACACTCATCCTTTTGTAGTTCTCTGGTCAAATCTCCTAGATAATCATGTAATGGAGGGTCTTCATCCCCTACTTTACTCATGATACAGACACCTGCCCTGCAGTCTATCCAGCACTCTGTAAAGCTCTAAACTGGTGTGAGCGGTTGTGAAACATGCTATAAAGATGTTTATATTATTACACGTTGTGGGGTAATCTTTTGTGTACTTCCAACACAAAGCTGCGGTCTCATAATTGATAAACTCACAACTGGACACCTCATAACACGGGGCAAAAAGGTACTTAAACAACTTGTCAGGGTCGTGTTTGACAAGTTTGTACCCTGTGTGAATTTCCCCCATAAGGAGTTTAGGCAGAGTTTGGCTAACTGTCGCCGGGCAGGGTTGACCTTGATGAACTTGGGTCTCAATCGTATACCCTTGTGAGCGTAGTAGTCATCGATGTACTATTGCTTAGAGGTCTCATTAACACACCATTCTGGATACCCTGAAGCTTCCTGCTTGTCTCTTAGAAATAGCTTGAGATAGCTAGAAAAGAGTTGCGTTGTTGTCCTTTCAAAGTGCCATATTTGCACTGTTTTACCAAGTCTGTATCCTTTCTTTAGGGCCTTTTATACCTCAATGCTACACCATGTACCGGTCAGCAATCTTTGCTCTTCACTTTGTCTGCACTTGCTAGTCGCTTTACTTTCAGCGCATGTACGACACAGTGGGAACATTAGCTTACCGTCAACTCTGTATGGTAGCACAGGGAAGTAAAGGCAGCGCGGCGGGTGGATTTGGCACTGAATGAGCCCAAAGTATTCGCAGGTGGGTTTAAAGTCCCTGTATATGATGGTGGGGAGGTCTACAAGGTATAACTTCTGCTTGTTCACAAACGGATATAGACTTGTGAAATCGTAACAGTGTATTTTCTCACCCTCGCCCACAGCCCTGTACAACTGTATAACGTTTGTACGACCCCCAAATAATGCGTTGCGGGGGTCCAAAGGCTCGGACATCGAATGTTAGCATATCTAACCATTCATGCTCCCACATGGTTCTCATGACAAAGCCGCAGTTTTCAACATATTGAGCCTTCATCAAAGTATGATGGTGTAAGTGCTCAATCTTGATGCCCAGTAGCCTGTTAACAACAAGGACAACCGTGATAAAAACACCCGTATTCAAAGAGCATTGGCACACCGTTAATTACGGCATAACTTTCAATATAAAAAGGCCCCAAGCATTATTCACCACCCTGTAAGGCATGTTGAATGGAGATGTTTTCCTTGTCAGATATGTACATGAGTCATTGGAAAGAGGGGATTGAAAAATGCTTCTGTTTACCTTTATAGAGGTCGGGCGGTACTAGAGCAATGCTGTATGGTTTCAAAAACATGTTTTTGGAGATAGACATACAAATGGAAGTCAGCGTGATATTTTGGAAAGGGTCATGTATTCTACGGTCTTTGTCTCTGGGGGGTGTTAGACTTTAAAACCTTTACCTGTTTGGTCATCTCCACCACTACGTCTCTGAAAAGGTTGCTGGCTTTTCGTAAGATTATTACATCAGCCTAACAGTCCGCTTTCAAGTCGGTTTGAAAACGAAAGTTATTTTCACGATTTTCACTGTCCCTGTGTAGAAAGCTCTCTTTCTCCGCTGGCATCATATACTCAACACCATAGCTGTCGGACGGAGGCATGAGTCCCTCATAATTCTGATTGGCTCAGGTGTTGAAAAAGTAGGGGAAATAACCTTTACACCCTAGAAATCAAAGGTTTCTGGTAATTTGCTAATGCTCTGTGTGGTCTGGAGGGGCCGTGGTCCCCTAGCGCGAGGCTTGGGACCCCAAGATCCGAGCCTCCCACCCTGGGACCGCAGGCCATAATCCCCGGCATGGTCTGGAGTGTTGAGGGGGGGCTGCGAGCCTTGTGCTTGACAGCCCCCTGCTTGAGAACTGTGACCCAGAGGGCCGGGGGCCACTGAGCGTGAGGCCCATGACCCCACCCCGAAGAGCTGCAATGTCCAGGGCTGCAAGGCCCAGCGGACCTGAGCACGAGGCTCTGGTCCCTGGGCCCACTGAAGTACTTTTTTTAATTAAAAAAGCACTTCAGTGGGCCCGAGGACCCAAGCCTCATGTTCAGGCCCTCTGACCCTAACCATGTAGGGCCAGAGGGCCAGGTCGATCCTCGCGCCGCCGCCCCATGCTGCCTCCACTTCTCCGGTGCATCCTTTTCTTTTCCTTTTAAAAAAAACCCTGCCGCTGCGTCCCAGTGGCCCCTCCTGCCCCCCTTCCCCACCTCCACACACCCCACAACAACACCCTCATGCACCACACCAACACCACCCACCACAACCACCTCAACTGCCTGCTTCTCAACACCCTCTCCCTTCACAAACATGCCATAGAACTCTGGGACCTCGTCACATCACACTCACCTGACATCGCCTTCCTCACGGAAACCTGGACCAACCCCTCCTCGGAACCCGACATAGCCATCGCCACCCCCAAGGGATACAAACTCCAACGCAAGGACCGCCTCAAAGGCCAGGTGGTGGCATCGCCATCCTACGCAGGTACACCATCAAAGTCACCACCAGCTCCCAAGACACTATCGACAACACAGAACACATGCACTTCCTGATCCACATTAACAACAACTCCACCCTCAGAGGTACACTAATCTACAGACCACCAGGACCACGCCCCCCCTTCTGTGACACCATCGCCGACACCATCAGATCACTACAAGACACGCCTTGACAACAACTCCCAAAACAGCAAAGAACTCTTCTCCATCATTAAAGAGCTAGCCAAACCCAAAGCCAGCAACATAGACCCCCCACACACACAGCCCCTATGTGACGCCCTCTCCAACCACTTCCACCACAAAATCCTGGACATCCACAACAGCTTCATACCACACACACCCACCACACACACCCCTCACTCACCCAACTCAACCCCCACTCATGACCCCCCACCACACTCACCGCCTGGGCCCCCACCACACACGAAGAAACCGAAAAAAACATGAACTCCATCCCCTCCGGATCCCCCTCCGACCCCTGTCCTCGTCGCATCTGCAACAAAGCCAGCCCAACCATCGCCCCCTTACTCCGCGACATAATCAACTCTTCTTTCGACTCTGCCACCTACCCAGACCCCTGGAAGCAAGCAGAAATCACTGCTCTCTTCTTAAAAAAAATAAAAAACAAAGCCGACCCGGAGGTCCTCTCCAACTATCGCCCCATCTCCATCCTCCCTTTCCCCGCCAAGGTTGCCGAGAAACTAGTCAACGCCCGCCTATCCCACTTTCTCGAAGAAAACAACACTCTTGACCCCTCACAATCCGGGTTCCGCAAGAACCACAGCACGGAAACCGCCCTCATCGCATGCACTGACGACATCAGGACCAAAGTCGACAAAGGCAAAACCGTCGCACTCATCCTCCTAGACCTCTCCCCAGCCTTTGACACTGTCTGCCACCACACACGCCACACACGCCTCCACAGCACAGGAATTTGCCACAAAGCCTTAGACTGGTTCACCTCCTTCCTCGCCAACCGGACCCAAAGAGTCCGCCTTCCACCTTTCCACTCCACCGCTACCAAGATCATCTGCGGTGTCCCCCAAGGGTCCTCTCTCAGCCCCACGCTCTTCAACATTTACATGATCCCCCTAGCCAACATCCTCCGACCACACGGAATCACTATCCTCTCCTACGCAGACGACACCCAACTCATCCTCTCCCTCACCAGCAACCCCACCACCGCCAAAACCAACCTACAGGCTGCTCTCCTCTACACCGCCAACTGGATGACCACTAACCACCTCAAGCTTAACTCCAACAAAACCGAGATCATCATCTTCGGCCCCAAATAAACCACATTGGACGACTCCTGGTGGCCCACCACCCTAGGCCCCGCACCCACCCCCGCAAACCACGCACGCAACCTCAGCATCATCCTGGACCCCTCCCTCTCCATGACACAGCAAATCAATGCACTAACCTCCTCCTGCTTCCACACACTCCGCACTCTAAAAAAAAAATCCTTCAAATGGATTCCCCCAGAGACCAGGAAGACAGTCACCCATGCACTCATCAGTAGCAGACTAGACTACAGTAACGCCCTCTACGCCGGCACCACACTCAAACTCAAACGCAAACTCCAGAGAATACAGAACTCAGCCGCACGCCTCGTCCTTGGCCTCCCCCGCCACAAACGAATCTCACCACACCTCAAATCCCTTCACTGGCTCCCCATAGACAAGAGAATCACTTTTTCAAGATCCTCATCCACGCACAATCCCTCCACAACACCGGCCCGACCTACCTCAACGAAAGAGTGAACTTCCACACTCCCACCCGCAACCTCCGATCAGCCGACCTCGCACTAGCCACAGTCCCCCACATCCAACGAACCACCACAGGAGGCAGGGCCTTCTCTTACCTCGCCCCCACAACCTGGAACTCCCTCCCCACCAACCTCCGCAAAACCAAAGGCCTCCTACTCTTCAGAAAAACCTCAACACATTGTGTTCGAACAGTAATCCCCCCCCCCCACAAGCACCTTGAGACCCTCACAGGTGAGTAGCGCGCTCTATAATTTTTTTTGATTGATTGATTGTACGCTGTCTGTGGTGGCAGAGGCAGGGGCCACGAGACTCGTGCTCAGCACCCCCAACCGTAGGGACAGAAACCCTTGGGCCTGGGGGTCACAGTGCACGAGGCCCTCAACCCCTGCCCCCGAAGAACTGGCCCCTGTAAAGTACCAGTCATCTGGGGAGGGTGCGCTTGGCTCGTCGCTCCCTCCCAGAGACTTGTAGGTCATCGGGTTTTGGGACATGGCACCCCTATTTTATCAAAAATGTAACACATATTTTACACTGAAGACACTATGGTACACATTACTCTCTGGGTACATAGGTCAAAGGCTGAGGGGGATAACTCTAGGTTGAAACTACAATACACTACATACAAACAGGTCATAGTTACTTATCTTAAGCAGTAGTTGGCTTGCATCACCCGTCTGTGCTCTGCCCTTCATATTTTCCTCCTTGATGGTCCTGTTGTCCTCTACTCACTGCAGGTTTCAAAGATGTACTTCAGAAAAAAAGAGGCCTGTGAATGTGGGGGGCTTTTATACTTGCTACATCATGCTAATTGTGCATAGGCTTTGTGGAGGGGTTGAGCCCAGAAATAGACATCTGTTTTAAGTTTTTTTTCATTTTATGTCCTCTGTTTGTTTCAAACGTTTAATTGCTTGGTCACTTCATAATATGATATATGTTGATCACCTTTGAACCCTGCCCTGGGAGGTCTTGGGGGCAGACATCTGATTTAGGTTTTCATTTCATGTCATCAGTCTGTTTCAGATCTTTTTAATTGTATGACCACTTTATACTTTGGCATCTGCTAATCACCTTTAAGCACCCTTCCTGGGAATTTTGGAGCACACATCTGTTTTAAGTTGCCATTTCATGACCAATGTCTGTTTTACCATTGATTCGGTAGTGCCTTTATACTCTGGCATCTGGTAACCAGCTTTTAACATACTCCTGGGAAGTCCAGAGGGTTTGCATACGTGCTTTAGGTTTTTTCATTTCACAGTCTCTGTTTCAACCATTAATTGTATGGCTCCTTTATACTTTGACCTTTGCTAATCGCCTTTAAGCCCCCTGCCTGGGAATTTCAGAGCAAGCACCTGTTTAATGTTTTAATTTTTAAATTGGCTGGCTGGCTCTAACAAAAGCCACATTTGACCAGCCCCCTTTTTGAATTAGCCAGCAGTGTGGAGGTTTGGCTGTACATTTCCACTGTTCCTCCCTGTGAGGAGACACCCAGCAGCCATCGGGTCCTGACTGTCTGAACATGTCCTCTTAGGTGCAGAAACATGGGGCACACCAGTAGGGCCTCCATTTTATACAACCCACAGGACCCTGACATGTGACTAATACGTGATCACCTGATATCACAACACTTGTGACTCACCTATACCAACTTCAGTTCTGGGGAAGGCTGTTAGGGGCACCGGTAGTCGCAGTAACGGATGTGACGTCATTTCCGGGGGCAGGAGAACTGTCACTTTCCAGTTTGATGAGGAAAGGTATCCCTTTATTGTACTAAGGTTATTTGGGCTGAAGGGTTCTTTAAGGGATTACCTATTGTGAAGATGGTGCCACTGTGTCTAAATTCTTATAAAAAAAACTACAACAGACCTTCACATACCAGCCAATGTGTCATGCTTCATCATAGGGTCGTAGGTTTGGTAGATGGGCTCATTCATATACAGAGAGCACTTTGGTGGTTGTAATGAATTCACCTACTTGCGCGGTGATTGATCCATAGAACTTGTTAAATCCCTTACAGTAAGCGTATCTCATATGATTTATTTCAGGAGTATTACTGTTGGATATTAAAAACAAAATTCAGGGATTCCAGGGGTATTAACAGCTCCCAAATCCCCTAGATCAACATATTTCAGCCTGTGCTGTGGCCCACTAAGTGGTCCGTGGCTTTCTTCAGGATCGAGATTTCTGATTCAGCAACTCGCATACCGGCTTATGCACTTGCATTCATTTATCCCTTTGGCATGTGGTGCTCCCTTGTGGATGTGTCACTTTCAGTTGTAGTTCTTACTCAGAGTCTGGATGGGTTAGGTGCTTCTTGCTGCATTTGCCGTGATAAACTACTGAACAACTGCTTGCTCTTAGATAATCAGTGACAAAGACAGCCTTATTTCAGATCCTCAACAATCAATGGTTGTTTGCTTGTATCCTGAGGAGAACTTGTTGCGCACTGTTGTTGAAGTACGTAAAAAATCTTTGCCATTCTCAGGTGCTCTCACTGCCATTCTAGCTTAAATCAGCATCTCAATAGAGAGAACGTAAAATGGATCACAGCATTTTTGATATGATGAAACCCATCACGAAGTGGGCACACACCTAAGTGCTGGTATATATATTGGATTTGAGGAAAAACAAGCCAGGAAACCTCAAATATACTTAGTACCTCTACCTTGGTATCATGTTAGAGAAACCATGTGTTCCAAAAAACAATCTTGTTCAGCTCTCTGGGTACCTTAATCTGAAGCTTATTTGCACATCTTCACCAGTAAGGATCATGGGGTAAGTAAACAAAACTATGATCAGAGTCCCATCTGTCTGGAATAGCTGGGTCAACGCAGACCTGCACTAACTCATGGAACACATAAGTCACCAGTAACTCTCGTAACAGCACATCAGGCACACACTCATACATCAGACATAGGGGGTGATTCTAACCCTGGCGGTCGGTGTTAAAGCGGCGGCCAACCCGCCAACAGGCTGGCGGTAAAAAAAATGGGATTACAGCCACCTTAACACTCCGACCGCCACGGCGGTACAAACAAACAGCGCGGCGGTCACCGGCAACAGACAGGCGGCAGACAATGTACCGCCCACACTATTCCAACTCACCAATACGCCACCTTTTCCAGGGCGGGAGCACCGCCGATAAAAACACGGCGGAAACAGACTACGGACGGGAAAACGCTCACCACTACGCACTCCAGGAGGAAGGAGGACAGCATGGAACCCGAATTAAACATCCTACCTGCTCTCGTCTACCTTCTCATCTACCACGAGTACGAAGTCCGGCGCAGACGACAACGGTGAGTACTGCACCTACGACACACGGGAGGGGGAGGACGAAAGGTTACGGGCACACACATATGCGACCCCCCCCCCCCCAACTATGTACTCACCAATGCAGAGCACCAAGTCACAGTGACACCACCCAAACACCCCTGAAAAATGCTAGGACATAATCAAATTTTGAATAAATATTTATGTACCAAAAAGCTCCATAAAATTATCGTACAACCATGAAAGATATTCACAACAAAACTAATGACATACACATAAGTGTATAACTGAAGTACCAAGTCCTGCACATCCTACGAATTCAGCATGTCCGTGGGCCAAAGTCTTGAGAAATAAGGGCAAAGCCCACACAGGAGACCTGAGTCCTTTGGAGAGAACACTGCAGGGGCATCAGATGTAAAAACTACAGGCACCTCAGGGGGAAGGGAAGGGGGGGGCACCACAGCCACATGAGTCCACGACGCCAGATCCACGAGGAGCCACCATGCCCACTGGACCATCCTGGGGAGTGCAAAGCCACAGTCTCTCAATGTCTCTACATTGGGTGGGCTGCCCACTGGACCATCCTGGGGAGTGCAAAGCCACAGTCTCTCAATGTCTCTACAGTGGGTGGGCTGCCCACTGGACCATCCTGGGGAGTGCAAAGCCACAGTCCATCAGGTGGATGACAGTCTCCACTGGTCAAGGAGGAGGCATGGTGGGCACAGTGAACCATAAACGGTGCTTGAGACGGCGGTGCCCAGCGGAGCGGGGCTTGAGATGGCGGTGCCCAGCGGAGCGGTGCTTGAGAGGAAGTGCCCAGCGGAGCGGTGCTTGAGACGGCGGTGCCCAGCGGAGCGGTGCTTGAGAGGAAGGGCCCAGCGGAGCGGTGCTTGAGATGGCGGTGCCCAGCGGAGCGGTGCTTGAGAGGAAGGGCCCAGCGGAGCGGTGCCTGAGAGGAAGGGCCCAGCGGAGCGGTGCTTGAGACGGCGGTGCCCAGCGTAGCGGTGCTTGAGAGGAATGGCCCAGCGGAGCGGTGCTTGAGACGGCGGTGCCCAGCGGAGCGGTGCTTGAGAGGAAGGGCCCAGCGGAGCGGTGCTTGAGAGGAAGGGCCCAGCGGAGCAGTGCTTGAGATGAAGGGCCCAGCGGAGCGGTGCTTGAGACGGCGGTGCCCAGCGTAGCGGTGCTTGAGAGGAAGGGCCCAGCGGAGCGGTGCTTGAGATGGCGGGGCCCAGCGGAGCGGTGCTTGAGAGGAAGGGCCCAGCGGAGCGGTGCTTGAGAGGAAGGGCCCAGCGGAGCGGTGCTTGAGATGAAGGGCCCAGCGGAGCGGTGCTTGAGATGGCGGTGCCCAGCGTAGCGGTGCTTGAGAGGAATGGCCCAGCGGAGCGGTGCTTGAGATGGCGGTGCCCAGCGTAGCGGTGCTTGAGAGGAATGGCCCAGCGGAGCGGTGCTTGAGACGGCGGTGCCCAGCGGAGCGGTGCTTGAGAGGAAGGGCCCAGCGGAGCGGTGCTTGAGAGGAAGGGCCCAGCGGAGCAGTGCTTGAGATGAAGGGCCCAGCGGAGCGGTGCTTGAGACGGCGGTGCCCAGCGTAGCGGTGCTTGAGAGGAAGGGCCCAGCGGAGCGGTGCTTGAGATGGCGGGGCCCAGCGGAGCGGTGCTTGAGAGGAAGGGCCCAGCGGAGCGGTGCTTGAGAGGAAGGGCCCAGCGGAGCGGTGCTTGAGATGAAGGGCCCAGCGGAGCGGTGCTTGAGATGGCGGTGCCCAGCGTAGCGGTGCTTGAGAAGAATGGCCCAGCGGAGCGGTGCTTGAGACGGCGGTGCCCAGCGGAGCGGTGCTTGAGAGGAAGGGCCCAGCGGAGCGGTGCTTGAGATGGCGGTGCCCAGCGGAGCGGTGCTTGAGAGGAAGGGCCCAGCGGAGCGGTGCCTGAGAGGAAGGGCCCAGCGGAGCGGTGCTTGAGACGGCGGTGCCCAGCGTAGCGGTGCTTGAGAGGAATGGCCCAGCGGAGCGGTGCTTGAGACGGCGGTGCCCAGCGGAGCGGTGCTTGAGAGGAAGGGCCCAGCGGAGCGGTGCTTGAGACGGCGGTGCCCAGCGGAGCGGTGCTTGAGAGGAAGGGCCCAGCGGAGCGGTGCTTGAGAGGAAGGGCCCAGCGGAGCGGTGCTTGAGATGAAGGGCCCAGCGGAGCGGTGCTTGAGACGGCGGTGCCCAGCGTAGCGGTGCTTGAGAGGAATGGCCCAGCGGAGCGGTGCTTGAGACGGCGGTGCCCAGCGGAGCGGTGCTTGAGAGGAAGGGCCCAGCGGAGCGGTGCTTGAGAGGAATGGCCCAGCGGAGCGGTGCTTGAGAGGAATGGCCCAGCGGAGCGGTGCTTGAGACGGCGGTGCCCAGCGGAGCGGTGCTTGAGAGGAAGGGCCCAGCGGAGCGGTGCTTGAGAGGAAGGGCCCAGCGGAGCAGTGCTTGAGATGAAGGGCCCAGCGGAGCGGTGCTTGAGACGGCGGTGCCCAGCGTAGCGGTGCTTGAGAGGAAGGGCCCAGCGGAGCGGTGCTTGAGATGGCGGGGCCCAGCGGAGCGGTGCTTGAGAGGAAGGGCCCAGCGGAGCGGTGCTTGAGATGGCGGTGCCCAGCGGAGCGGTGCTTGAGATGAAGGGCCCAGCGGAGCGGTGTTTGAGACGGCGGTGCCCTGTTCGGCGGTGCTTGACAGGAAGGGCCCAGCGGAGCGGTGCTTGAGATGGCGGGCCCTGTTCAGCGGTGCTCTTCTCCACGGCGGGGCCCTGTTCAGCGGTGCTCTTCTCCACGGCGGGGCCCTGTTCAGCGGTGCTCTTCTCCACGGCGGGGCCCTATTCAGCGGTGCTCTTCTCCACAGCGGGCCCTGTTCAGCGGTGCTCTTCTGCACCGCGGGCCCTGTTCAGCGGTGCTCTTCTCCACCGCGGGCCCTGTTCAGCGGTGCTCTTCTGCACCGCGGGCCCTGTTCAGCGGTGCTCTTCTTCACCGCGGGCCCTGTTCAGCGGTGCTCTTCTTCACCGCGGGCCCTGTTCAGCGGTGCCTATCTCCACGGCGGGGCCCTGTTCAGCGGTGCTCTTCTGCACCGCGGGCCCTGTTCAGCGGTGCCTATCTCCACGGCGGGCCCTGTTCAGCGGTGCTCTTCTGCACCCCGGGCCCTGTTCAGCGGTGCCTATCTCCACGGCGGGCCCTGTTCAGCGGTGCTCTTCTGCACCGCGGGCCCTGTTCAGCGGTGCTCTACTCCACGGCGGGCCCTGTTCAGCGGTGCTCTTCTGCACCGCGGGCCCTGTTCAGCGGTGCCTATCTCCACGGCGGGCCCTGTTCAGCGGTGCTCTTCTGCACCGCGGGCCCTGTTCAGCAGTGCTCTACTCCACGGCGGGCCCTGTTCAGCGGTGCTCTTCTGCACCGCGGGCCCTGTTCAGCGGTGCTCATCCAGCAGGTCAAGGGAGCCAGACCTGGCCTGGACTCCCTGCTCAGTCGCCCTCAGACCGTGACGTTTCTGGACCCTTCGGGGACGGACTCCTGGCCTCCTTAGTGTCCTCCTTCCCAGCTGGGATGTGGCATGTGGGGTCCACCTTCTCCGCGCTCCTGCTGCCCTTCCGCTCCTTTGATGGGGCTCTCGGGCCCTTGCCTCCCCTAGATGGTGTGGGTGGTGAAGTGGCCGCACATTGCTCCTTGGGGGCAGCCCTGTCGGTCCTCGCACGGCGGCCCTTGTTTTTGCGGGTCCTCTTGCCGGGGGGGGGGGCTGGACGTGTCCTTGCTGCTGATCGATGTGTCACTGCTGGCAAAGGGTGGGCTCCAGAACCCAGGCACAACAGTGACACCCGAAGCTGGGCTGGTGGTGGCTGCGGTGCTCTTGGGACTCTTTGAAGATGGATGGGGGAGCTCATCGGGGGGAAAGAGGTTAAGGTTAGCCAGGAAAAGTTTTTTAGGGCCAAGGTAAAGGGTAGGAGAAGTGGAGATGGAAGTGGAGGTAGAGGAGGTGGTTGTAGGAGAGTCAGGTGTGCTGTCATTGGGTGAAGGTGCTGGTGCTGTAGGCTGTCGTGAGGTGGATGGCTGTTGGGTGGGTGTCTGCCTGCGTTTGTGTGTCTTGGAAGAGGGGGTGACAGACACAGTGGGAGAGGACACAGGGGACGTGTAAATGGCAGTGGGGGTGGTGACTGCACGAGTGTGGACTGTACTGGAGGGTGAGGTGGTGATGGAAGCACTGGCTGATGTTGGGGTGCATGCAGGTGTGAGTGTAGACGTCACAGGGAGGGAGGAGGGAGACGAGGAGGAGGGGGACACAGGGGTGGCAGTGGCTGTTGGCATGTCTGCATCTGGGTGTTGCTTGGGTGAGTGTTTGTGGGATCTGTGGTGCTTGTGTTTGGATGAGCTGCTCTTGGGTGTTGAGGTGTGTGCAGGCTGGTCTGATGGTGTGGATGGGATAGGCTGAGGAACAGGAGACAGAGAAAGGCTGGAGGCAGTAAGAAGAGGGAGGCTGGAAACAGGGACAATGGCTGCCGTCAGTGCTGAGGCCAGAGCAGTGAACGCTCGTTGATGGGCAGCCTGACCCGAATGAATGCCCTCCAGGTACGCATTGCTCTGTTGCACCTCCCTTTGCACACCCTGGATGGCATTCAAAAGGGTCGTCTGCCCAACAATGAGCGTCCTTACCAGGTCAATGAGCTCCGCACTGAGGGCAGCAGGGGCAACAGGGGCAGGGGCTGAGGTGCCTGGGGCGAAGGAGACGCGCGCCTTCCTGGGCGAACCGGCACGGAGCGAAGACTGAGGGGCTGCTGGGAGGGCGGGGCTGGTGCGCTGGGTGGCGGTTGTACCTGTAGAGGCGGGGGGCACGGATGTTGCCGCCACCCCTAGGGAGCTCCCATCCGAGGACGTGTCGCTTTCGCTGCTCTCACCAGCGGTCCCCGTCGTGGTGCTCCCCTCGCCCTCCGGATCACTGGTGCCCTCGGTGTCTGTTCCTGGGCCCACCGGGGCCTTGTGTCCTGCAGCTCCCTCGTGCTCCGATGCCAAATCTCCTCCGCCTGATGATGCTAATGCACACATGCACAAGAAGATGAAGAGAAAGGGTGGGGGGAGAAAAAAGAAGACCAGGTTGAGTGCATGCAATGTCAACACCGTTGGCGGAGAGGACAGACACAGGTGCCTAATGCACTAAGCCGCGCATTCGGGGTACACTACTCAGTACTACTGACTAAGACAACAGGCCAAGAGACGTCAAACGCGCACATGGGAGATGCTGGACCTTCAATGGCTGTACTTGTCACCCTACCGAGGTGGGGGCCGGGGGCACAGGGCCATGCCTAAGGGAGAGGACTACACTACAGAAAGCGCCCTGGCCTAATGTCACCCACAGCCCTCCTCCCCCACCCAACGCCTCCACTGCGCAGAAAGATAGGAGAATGTGCTGATACTCACCCCCTTGTGTCTGCTGTGATGTCTTAAAGCGCCCATCCAATTCAGGGTAGGCCACCGCCAGGATCCGGGACATCAGGGGGGTCATGGTGCGACTGGCACCCCTCCTAGGTTGGGAGGCCATCCCCAGCAGTGTTTCTGCGGTCTTCCTTGTTCCGCGGCGGATGTCCTCCCACCTCTTGCAGCAGTGGGTGCCCCGTCTGTTGTGGACCCCCAAGTTCCGGACTTCCTTGGCGATGGCACGCCAAATCTCGATCTTCTGATGGGCGCTGACCTATTTGACATGTACAGGGTGGAAAGGAGGAAATCATGAATGACCTGCATGTTAGATGTGATTGGCCCCCCCCACCAACTTTGCCATATGGCACATGCTCTCATCTGTCGGGCGTTGCACTCCTCATTCGCCCCCCACCCCACCAACTTACATCCACCCCAATCTACACAGGCATAGCCCATTCCATGTGCACCCGGTGTACTCACTTGTTGGTCTGGAGGACCGTAGAGTAGCGCATATTGGGGGAGGACCCCATCCACGAGCTTCTCCAACTCTTCAGACGTGAAGGCAGGGGCCCTTTCCCCAGTCGCAGCAGCCATTGTATCTTCCAGACCGAGGTCACAGCAGCACTTGCAGTATAGGTCCTCTCCTGTGGATGATCAGGTCTCGAGTGATTAAGCAGATAGAAAATGGCGGTCACGCCCGCGGCGGTGCGTACCGCGGCGGTGCGTACCGCGACCGCCGGCGCACTTCGTCATTGGCTCCTGAAACCCATAGGCTTCAATGTTAACCAATGCGGCTTTGCGCCGCGGTCTTCGACCGCCTACCGCCATGGTGTGCCCCGCCAGCGCATTGACCTCACATCCCATTGTCCCACTGCACAGGTCAGGCAGCCGCCATTTCAAGGGCCTACATGGCTTAATTTTGACTGCGACACACAGGCCTAGGCCTTGCATTGCCACACATACACGCCTTTCAACCCATTGCCATTCTTTAACTGTGCAAGCTGTCTGTACGTACCTGTGGTTTGGCTGACTCTGTGCTCCATGTTGTCCTTCCTAGGCACCGTCCGCTGGGACTTGCGATGAGAAGGAGGAATCCTCGCGTGTACCGACCGATGGTGGACCTGTCGACAATGGAAGAGCGCCATATATTACTTCGATACAGACTTGACCGTGCCACTATCCATGAACTGTGTGCCCAGCTGGAGCCAGCCCTGATGTCCCCCATCCGCCAACCCACAGGGATTCCCCCTCTGGTGCAGGTTTTGTCAGTCCTCCATTTTTTGGCCAGTGGGTCATTCCAGACCACAGTGGCCATGTCATCTGGAATGTCTCAGCCTATGTTTTCTAAGATTTTGAGCAGAGTGTTGTCTGCCCTGATGAAACTCATGCGGAGCTACATCATTTTCCCAGAGGAGGGTGACTTGCCTACAGTGAAGGGTGATTTCTATGCCCTTGGACATATCCCCAACATCATTGGTGCCATTGATGGGACCCATGTGGCTTTGGTACCCCCAAAAGACGATGAGCAGGTGTACCGAAACAGAAAAAGTTATCATTCGATGAATGTCCAGGTGGTCTGTTTGGCTGACCAGTACATCTCCCATGTAAATGCCAAGTTCCCAGGGTCAGTGCATGACGCGTATGTGATGCGAAATAGCAGCATCCCCTATGTGATGGAGCAGCTACAGAGACAACGTGTGTGGCTAATAGGTGACTCTGGTTACCCCAACCTGCCGTGGCTATTGACCCCAGTGAGGAATCCCCGGACAAGGGCAGAGGAACGGTACAATGAGGCCAATGGGCGTACTAGGAGGGTGATTGAGCGAACCTTTGGCCTCCTGAAGGCCAGGTTTAGGTGCCTGCATATGACAGGTGGATCCCTAATGTACTCACCAAAGAAGGTGTGCCATATCATCGTGGCATGCTGTATGCTTCACAACCTGGCTTTGCGACGCCAGGTGCCTTTCCTGCAGGAGGATGGTCCAGATGGTGGTGTTGTAGAAGCCGTGGAGCATGTGGAGAGTGAAGAGGAGGAAGACTCAGAGGACGACACAGACAATAGGGACAGAGTGATACAACAGTATTTCCAGTAACACCCAGGTAAGAATCACCTACGCCATTTCACAATTGGTTCTAGCCTCCTGCATCTGTACTTTCTGTAGTTCCCACCAGATCTTTTTGGGTAATTTTTGTTTTTCCCTTCCCTTCTCAGTGCTGTATGACTCAGTGCCTGACTTCTGCTTGGTTTGCCCATGAACTACAGCGTATTGACATTGGTATGTTGTCATCACTAATTGACAGAACAGATATTGAACAGTAATATGTAATACATTTGCTAATAATACAGCATGACTCCAAACTGATTTGTGTGCAATATGTGATTTATTTACAGGGCTAGATATTGGTACATGTGATTATAAGGGTGATGGGTGGGGGTGGAGTAATGTCCATGGCAGAGTCCAGTTCTCAGTCTCACAGGTGCATTGTCCTTTTGCCTGTGGAAGGATGGAGCAGAGGCAGTTCATGGTTGGGCAGGGTGGCAATGTGGGACAGTGGGAAGAGTTCAGGGGGTATGTCCTGCTGGCGGGGGTCTTGACATCCTACTCTTTTTTTTTTTGGATCTCAGGCTCCTCTTACGGGGTGGTTGTTCTTCAGCAGGAGGTGGGGTTCTGGTGGCCTGCCGTGGTGTTGGGGCCTCCTGTCCACTAGCGCCGGCGGAGGTGGTAGGCTGTTCCTGGTCCGGGCTAGTGACAGGGGCCCTGTGTGGTGCCACATGGTCCCGCAACGCGTCTTCTATCCTGTTGAGGGCCAGGACGATGGTCCCCATTGCGGTCCCGATGATTCTCAGCTCCTCCCTGAACCCCATGTAGCGTTCCTCCTGCTGTGCCTGGATCTCCGTGAACCTGACCAGTACCGTCGCCATCGTCTCTTGGGAGTGGTGGTAGGCCCCCATGATGGTGGTGAGGGCCTCTTGGAGAGTGGGTTCCCTGGGCCTCTCCTCCCCCCCTGTCGCACAGCAGCCCTCCGAGCTGCCCGGTTTCCCCCGGCCTCTGTCTCCTGGACGGTGTGCCCGCTCCCACTGCCCCCAGGTCCCTGTTGTTGTTGGGGTATTGGGTTAGCCTGGGTGCCCTGTAGTGGCAGACACACCACTGATTGACGTGTCCTAGAGACAGAGGCATGGGCCCGCTGGGTGGGAGCTGTACTGGTGTTAGCAGAGGAGGTCGCGTCTGGTGTGGCCTGTGTCTGGGTGAGGGGAACCGACTGCTCAGAGGTCCCCGATGGTCCGGGCTGGTCATCAGGTTCAGTGTCGACAGAGCTGCTGTCCTCACTGTGGGCCTGTTCCGGGGGTGGGATGGACATTTCTGGACCCTCCTGGCTGGTGTTTTGGCGTTCGGGTCCTGCATGGGGTAAGAGAGTTTGGTTATTGTTTCTGTGTGTGCAATAGCGTGCGTGTTATGGGTGCCCTCGTCCCCCAGTGCAGGCATTCCCTTGAGGGAGGTGTTGTGAGGGTAGTTAGTGGGGGGGGGGGGGTAAGTGCAGTGGTCATGCTTGGGTGATGGGTGTCCATGGATTGTGTTGGCATGCATGAGTTGGTGTTGGGATGGGTGGGTTGTGCTGGTGAGACATTGTCAGGGAGGATGTGTGCTGGGGGGTTGGGGGTGAGGGTGGGGGTGTGGGTTGGCATGCTGGTGGGGTGGGGGGGATCTAGTAGTTGAGATTGGACTTACCAGAGTCCATTCCTCCGGCTACTCCTGCGAGGCCCTGAGGATGCAGGATGTTGAAGACCTCTTGCTCCCATGATGTAAATTCGGGAGGGGTGGGTGGGGGTCCGCCGCCAGTCTTCTGGACCGCGATGTTGTGCCTGGAGACCATCGATCGGACCTTCCCCCGTAGGTCGTTCCATCGTTTGCGGATGTCCTCCCTATTCCTGGGATGCTGTCCCACCGCGTTGACCCTGTCCACGATCCGCTGCCATAGCTCTGCCTTCCTAGCTATACTGGTGTGCTGCACCTGTGAGCCGAAGAGCTGGGGTTCCACTCTTAGGATTTCCTCCACCATGACCCGGAGTTCTTGGTCCGAAAAGCGTGGGTGCCTTTGGGGTGCCATGGGGTGGTGTGGGTGAGGTGTGGGGTGGTGTATGTGATGATGAGTATGTTGGTGTGTGGTGCTTTGTGCTACTATGTGGTGTGTGTGATGGTGTAGTGTGCCTCAGTGTGTATTGCTATTGATTGTCTGCTGTGTCTCTCTCTCCTTCTCTCAGTAATTGTGGTCGTAGGGGTTTGTGGGTGATGTGGGGGTGTGTTTTATAGTTGATTGATTGTGTGGGAGTGGGTTGTGTATGTGTATCAGGTGTGTGTATTTGTAATTGTCCAATGTGCCTGTGTTTTGGTGCTGTGTGTGTATTTTGACCGCGGCGGTGTGTACCGCCAATGGAATACCGCGTTGGAAAGCCCGCCGTGTTGATTCGTGGGTCGTAATGGCATGGGCGTTTTTCTGTTGGCGTGACGGTGGAGGTTTGGTCATCTCCAGTTTATCGCTGCCCGCTGATGTGGCGGCCTGCAGTGGAGGTCGGATTTTTGGAGGTTTGGCCGTTGTGGGTCAGAATGACCGTGGCGGCTTTCCGCGGCCGCAGCGGTGTTATGGCGGTCTTCTGACCGGCGGTAAGCGCCTTTTACCGCCGAGGTCAGAATGACCCCCATAGTGCCTGAATTAAGACTTGGCAGATGGAGTACTCTGACACAAACATGACGGATATCCCATATGCCGTATTACAATCACATGGTATCCTATGGGGATTGTAATACGGCGAACAGTATATTCGTCACGTTTGTGATAGAATATTCCATCCACTTGGTCTAAATCAGGCCCCTAGTTACAACCTTCCCTATCTCAGATTGGGCAGTTGCAACTGATTCCTGTCTGTCAGTAAACACCTGTAAGTGCCCTGTACTTACTCTGGTGACATAGACTGTCAGACGTTAGGCAGGAAGCGATCACTTAAGCAGATGTGAGACAATGTAAGTGTACATCTAAACAGGAGGATTACATAGAGTGCTTAATTGTGTAATGTTGAAGTATACAAGAAATGATAGATGGGATGCTTGAATTAATCTCAGCCACTGGTAAATACTGAGACTACATTCCGGTCCATAGTGATTTTGTACACCATGCCACACCAGCTTGGACCCAGTCAGGTAAAAATCAGACAGGTCAGGTCCTATGTGAACTGGAACACAGAAACCCTAGGACTGGTTTCGCTCTGGTTAGAGCTCATCAACAAGGTATAGCTTGGTTCCTGCCACACAGTGTGCACCAAGCATTAGTCATATATTCAGAAGCACACCTAGAAGAATTAAAGCTAATGACAGATTGTGACTATGTGACTCCCTGATCTGACAATGGTAGCAGAAACTAGAGTAGTAACATTGTTTAGTGCAGACCATTCTGATCCACTCTCACCAGTGACCGAGGTCAAGATCAATGTTTTTATGCTGCAGCATTCACCTCCAATGTGTTGCTTTTGAGTTCTGGTCCCCCAGATAAAGGCAAAAATAGCTGGAGAAGCAATTGAGTGGAACTGCAAATAGCAATGAGTTGTTAGCATTCTTTCAACATCCCAGGAAGAATGAATACCCACAGAGAACAGATGTCACACAGCAGTAGTCTGAGTGCATGTCGAAATCCACTGCAGTCTCATGTGGCCAGGCATGCCAGGTAGGTTCTCCCCATGAGAAAGCAATTGCAGTTCATCAGCTTGGGTTATTATAAATATTGCAGTGTATTCATGGTATTATAGGACACAAAGTCAGGTGGAAATCCTCTGGTGAAATATTGCAAGTGGAGCCTCCTGGTAGGATAAGGCAAGAGAACCTTGCCTCCTCCAGATCAGGCAAGGTGGCCATGTTCATCAGATTTCCATCCCTCCATATGATTCTAATTTGGGTATCTCTCTTTATGTTTTATCGAGTCATGCATCATTTAAGGTATTGTCATACATTAAAGTGATGTTTTGTGATTTTTTTAAAGCGATGGAGACCACTTGTTAGTGTTACCTGTATGACAGAATGACGCCTTAGATGATTAACGTTAGATTGGGAATAATGGGTCATTCATCAGTGTATTTCAAGCAGATGTTTAGCGTTTAATTTACATTTTGTCAAGCATTGGAATCTGATCCATTGCCTCATCTAGTGAGTAAACCAGGATGCCATCCATGTTATGTACCTGAGGTAGACTCAGAAAATTGCACGACACATTTACAAATATGAGAGAGCAACTCTAATCAATAAAGACATTATCTCCTCATCCTCTTCCATACTTCAGTCATTACTGTATGGGGCGTGGATGATCCTCTCTAAAGGCACTCCGCTCCATGATTTGCCTTTTAAAAAAAACACAAACTCTTGCTTCACTGTCAACCTTGGGAAGATGCATTGAAGGACCACCTACTAGACATTGAAATGTATCTGTCTTTTAGGTGGGCACCCAGTGGTCTTATGGTAGGAGAGCTTCAGTGTTGGAGGGCTTGTGTATAACCCTTCCTCTACAGCTATCTATGCAGCTTTCCCATTTAGAAGAAGAGATTCTCATCGTAAGAAATGTATCTGATCTCTACTGTACCCTAACTATCTTACACTTATACGCACATTTTTAAATCTTAGATGGAAGTTTAGTCCTGTTTTTTTCCCGAGATTGTCATGGGTATCATTAGGTCATGACAATTCCCGCCCTATTTATTTATGTAGTATATTTAGAACGGACAGCATGTTGTCAGTCAGGTACTTTAGAGTTGCAGGGTACAGTTAGGTTTTAAAGCAAGTGTCACACGCATAAGTCTTGGTAAACTTGTAGCCAACTTATGTGTAAAAGTGCCTTATTTTGGTGTCATGAGGCAAAAGATAGATCCAGTTCTGCTTAGCCCATGCCTTTGTGCTGGGCAAACAGAATATTGTTCTGTTCTGAGGTCTCCAGGCTGTGGACCTTATAAACCATACCAACCATTTCATTTTTGTAGCAACTCTGTTAAGCTAATACTCCCAAAACTCAGTAAAGGCATGTATTTATTAATGTTTTATACATATGGTTTGATGGATATAATATGATGTACCCTTCACTGCCATTAGCTAAATTATATGAATTTGATATGCCATAATGCTGTAAGCCAAGAGCAGGGTTCCCTCTTGTAGATCTTCCCATGATCAGCCATTGGTTCTCACAAATGAGTGTTAGTTATTCCAGCCAGGCCGGTGAACTTTGCAAGTGGTGGGCATCAAGCGTAAAGGCTTGCATCGTTAACCAACCTTACGGCATAACCTAGAGACAGAAGGAAAGAGATTCAAGATAGTCATTCTCCAGCAGTCTGTTGCCTAAAAAGAGAAGTACTACATTGTTAGCTATCCAGCAGCCAATCATCAGTGATATAGAGTAAAGTAAGAAGAATTACAATTGTCAGCCCCTAGAAGTCAGCATTGGCTAGTCAGGGTGATGACATTTTAGTCCTTTCAAAAGGACCATGCGATACTAGTAGACTGACTCAATAGCATGACGTGCACCGAAAAACAGAGGCAAATCAACATGAACTGTGTGTGTTTAAGGCACAAAAGGCCCTCCTATATATTACTGTGATAGCCCTCTGTATGGCTCTTGTCTTCTGTGTGGATTATACTTTTCCTTCTGCTTTGTACAAGATACAGAATCCTCCCATATGACAGAGGGTGTGATGATAACAGAGCAATCAGATAATGCCGGGTATGTCTGACTCGTCTTTAGAATAGATTGAGGAAGCAGGTTTGTAGAGAAACATACCTGTTTTCCCATCCACAGGAGGAGACCGTGATTTTCTACCAAGAGAGAAAATCATCTATAGGTAAGGAATTGTTGAAAATAATTTTCAGGCCTAACAACATAATACTTCCTGGTGCTACAATTTATGACCAAGCAGGAATCCCTCCACGGAGAAAAAAGGACATTTGTTTTGGTGACTGGTCTAAATGGAAGCAGTGCATAGCGGTGTAGGCCTTAATCTGTAGTACCAAATTGGTATATAAATCTGGCATTGTGGGACCTACTTTTCAATGGGGCACCACCAAGCACCTTTGCAAGATACCCAAACACCCAGCATCCTAGGTTTCCTTTGAATGAGAGCCCCATCTATCACAACTGCCCATTCAATAATGAACAGAAACTCCTCTCTGAGATAACCTATCGTAGTTAGTCTATTTTGTGTAATGCGATACTGCACTACATTTTGTTATTTCTTTGTGTTTCATGATTTGCATCACTGGTAGGTTTTGTCTGGGCATGACCAACTTGCTGAAGCAAAATCCTAGGGAACCTTAAGAGGTCTTGCCTTCATCTCTGATTGTAAATAGCCGAACCTATGGTGGTTAATGCTCAGAAAGACAAAATGTTCACTTTTTCACCACTCTACCTTTACCATGCCAGTAACTTTCTCAAGTTTGGTTACTTGAAATCAAGGCTGCACTGCCTTGAGATGAAGGCATAGAATTTGATTTGGATTCATTTTTAAAATCCCCTGGGGGTTACGTGGAGTTCCCATCATGCTCGGTGACTGAGTTTGTGTCCGGGTCAGAGGCAAGATGGCCAATCGGTGAGCTGAAGCGCAGCACTGCCAGGTCCATATGGCGATTCTACGCTGCGAACCGCGCCCGACGGAGGAGGTGATGAAAGCCACGGAGGAGGAAGCGGTCGGCTAAGAGAGCACCAAAATAGTGCGGAGCAGAGCAAGAAATCACAGCACGGCGGTGGTAACGGGTGAGGAGGCAATGGTAGAGGCGGTCGACTAATCTGGGGGTGGGGCCAGAACAGTGCAGAACACACCCACAGCACGAAGCTAGGAACTGGCCCGACTTTCCTTCCACCTTCATGATGCTGGAGTTGCATAGCGGCACAGCTGCAAGTCGGATTTAAGCAGCAGGTAATGGGCAGATGGAGGGTACACCAAGGAGATGGAGGGTGAAGAGGAGGTACCTTTACCACATGCGAGGGGGGGGAGAAAAAATTATCTCAAGAGAGGCACAACTAATTCTGGGTTACAAACCTACAACCCTGGCATATTGGTGCTAAAGGATCGAATTTTTTAGAGCATTGAAGGGCCTCGAAGACCATGTAAAAAATAACTGCAGGATCGTCAGTAAATCAGCAACGGGCAGCAGCAAGCAAAGTAAAAAAAAAAGAAACAATAAAAAAAAGCGACACTGCTCTTTGGTTTTATACTAGTGTCACACATTAGTATATATTAGTTGAAAAATTGATAGGCTACTAGAGGCTTGCGAACTTTCAAACTAACTGCCCCATCGCCTGCCTCCAAGGGCTAAGAGAGGAAAGACAATCTCTAGAGAGGCGCATTCAGCGTCAGATTGCAAATGTATGACTTTGGTATATTGGCACTAAGGATCACACCGCTCAAAGGGAATCAGAGAGCACGCAAGACACTTTAGTCCCTTCAGTAAATCAGTGAGAAATCTCTAGAGAGACACATTTAATGCCCAGCTCCGCCCCCCCTCCAGTGGCAGATCGCACTTTATGACTCCAGCATAGTGGCAGTGAAACAGTAAGTCAGCATGTCAACGATGATATCAGAAGCTTGAAAACTTCTTAACTAGCTGCACTATTGCCTCCCTCCAAGGGCCAAGGGCTAAGGATCAAGGACCATATAGGGGTGTAGCAGCCTCCGGTCCTGCTGTAGGCAGTTCCTGAGGTGGAGTAAGAACCCAGGGCAGGAGCAGAAGCGGTCTGTGTAGCACAGATGCGGCCTGTTACACCTTGGCTTCCTTTCGGCTCCCCCTTTAACACTTATTCTGGGCAGTATGAAACGCGTTACCCGAAATGCTTCAGCTAAAACCCATGCAACCGGCAAATCTCTGAAAGCCAAACGAGTGAAAAGTATGACTCTTTTATTGTCAAGAAATCAGAAACCGGGTTTATAAAAGGACCATACGGACCGTATGGGAAATCCCCAGAATAAGACATACGCCTCTAGGACACTTATGCCACTGCCTCTAGCAAAGTATCCTGCGCAACTCAACAAGAGATAGGGATGACCTGGCTACTGTCAAGTCTGGGTCCACCATCACCCTTTTCAGCTCTAATGAGGGGCAGGAGTCTCCCTTTCTTTCTGTCGACAATGGGATGAAACTTTTCATTACAAATATGGAGAACTCTGCACCTCCTGCTCCATCTCTTGTGGAGGTGCAGCCTATAGGAAAGCCCTCCTATCCCTTGTTTTCAGTATCTAGTAACAAAGGGGACGAAAAAGAGAAGAGTTCCACCGTTGCTGAGAAAGGACTAAATAATCAAACTACCAACAGCTTAGCAGCACCAATCGCATCAGTCTCTTACGATCCTTCTCCCCTGGCATCAGACCTATCATCTGATAGGGATAACAGGAATGACAACAGGGATGACAACTCCGTTCTGATCTCGAATTCTCTACACCTGGCAATATCGGCCACTCCGTCTAGTCCAGCAGTTGAGACCATGCTGAATCATATTTTATGGGAGTTACTTGACCTAAAAGTATCTCATAAAGAGGCCCATAAGAAAAACAATGCTCAGCTAGCCCAACTCAATTCCGATCTATCGCATTTGACGTCAGACATCTCCCTTGTGGAACAGAGGGTCTCTGACCATGAAGATGCTCACCTTGAACGTGCAAAGGTGGCAAGTCAGACCCAGGCTGATCTTGAGGAACTCCAAATTAAACTGGATGATATCAAAAATCGATCTAGACGTTCTAATTTGAGATTCATTGGAATCCCTGAATAGCTAGAAGCTGCATCCTCAGTTGCAAAAGTGATAACAGACTTGATCAATAAGTACATTCTTCCTGACAAGACCACATCCTTTCCAGACCTTACCATTATGCTGGCTCTTAGAGTTCCGTCCATCAGCACGGTCCCAGAATTCCAAATATCCACGTACTATCTTGGTCAATTTTGGTGATTGCAGGATAAAGGAACAGATTATGGGGGTCATTCTGACCCTGGCGGCCGGTGGCCGCCAGGGCCACCGACCACGGGAGCACCGCCAACAGGCTGGCGGTGCTCCCACGAGCATTCTGACCGCGGCGGTTCAGCCGCGGTCAGAAGCGGCAAGTCGGCGGGCTCCCGCCGACTTACCGCTGCTCGGGGGAATCCTTCATGGCGGCGGAGCGCGCTCCGCCGCCATGAGGATTCTGACAGCCCCTACCGCCATCCTGTTCATGGCGGGAAACCCGCCATGAACAGGATGGCGGTAGGGGGTGCCGCGGGGCCCCTGGGGGCCCCTGCCGTGCCCATGCCAATGGTATGGGCACAGCAGGGGCCCCCTTAAGAGGGCCCCGCAAAGTATTTCAGTGTCTGCCTTGCAGACACTGAAATACGCGACGGGTGCAACTGCACCCGTCGCACCCCTGCAACTACGCCGGCTCAATTCTGAGCCGGCGTCCTCGTTGCAGGGGCATTTCCTCTGGGCCGGCGGGCGCTCTTTCGGAGAGCGCCCGCCGGCCCAGAGGAAATGTTTAAATGGCCGCCGCGGTCTTTTGACCGCGGTGCGGTCATTTCACGGCGGTACCTTGGCGGACGGCCTCCGCCGTCCGCCAAGGTTAGAATCACCCCCTATATCTCAAGCTATTAAAACAAAATGTTCAAAGTAGAAAGCGACTTCACCTTACAGGTCTTCTCTGACATGTCTGTATCTACAGCGTGTCAATGCTGTGAAGTACTGCAACTTGCAAAATTGAATGTTTTTCTTAAGGGCAAGGCTCATATTTTTCTTAAGTGTTCTACGGGCAAAAGACTTCCTTGTTTCCCTCTAGAAGTAATATAGGTCCGAGGGAAATTTTAAGAGCAAGGCAAGAAGTTACTAGGTGCTAGGCAAGGGAAGGCTTGTTCTGTGGCTTTAATAGCTCAATTTCCTTCTTTTTCTCTTTTGTTTGTATCTTCATTGTAGTGTCTATTTTGTATATATTCTCACCGGCATACACTTGCTATCTTCTCCAGACACAGACCCAATTGGTGCCATGTCAGTACACTCCTATCAGGGGTTTAGGGGGTATGATACTGGGGGGATTTGGGGACACTGGGAGGACGAGGCTATGATGGGTAGGCCCTGTTTTCGTGGGTGGGTGTGGGAGCACTTGGCGACTGGGTCCCTGCACTAGGGTGGGTGAAAAGAGCAGGTCACAAATACAAGGAAATTGGAAATTCATGGTCTAGAATGATTGTGCTGAGGAAACATGGTATGTTAAGGATAAAAGTTATTAAGGATATGCTTTGTACTGTCATTAATAGGCTGTAAGGTCAGGCCCAGTGCCAACAGGCTCTTAAAAATGCTCATCTTCCTACCAAACGATTGATAGTCAAACCAGTACGTACTCCTCTAGGTTTTTCAAAATTGTTTAATGTAATGTCAATGGGCTGAATAATTCACATAAATTTAGAGCAATATTTCAGTGGTTAAGATCCTCTCAGGCCCAGGTGATTCTACTGCAGGAAACTTATTATAAACAACAGGCAAACTGTCCTATCATATCTAACTTCTTTTCTCATTCCTTTTTTGCCTCTGCTAGCGCAGCCTTTTGTGGGGTGGCAGTTCTGTTCATTCAGTACTTCCAAGGAGAAGTTCTCGAGGTCCATTGTGATCCTCAAGAAAGATAGTAGTTAGCTCAAGATAGGAAGGCAGCTAATGCATATTACAAACTTCTATGGTCCCATAGAAAACAAAATTACCTCTCTGCAAAGCCTCTACGAGCTTTTGATTACACTTTCTGGCCTCTTGGTAGTCAGAGGCGACGTTAATATAATCCAAGACATGAATCCCGATGCCTCCAGCAAAAATCATTCACAAAACATGCCGCAAGCCTAACGATTTTTGACAAAATTTATCCGCGATTTGGCTCTGCAGGATCCCTGGCGGCTGGACCATCCACAAGATCAATGTTATACCTGTTTTTCAAAAAGGTTTAATTTGGCATCATTTTTTTTGTTTGTTTTTTTCTTAGTATCTCATTCTTGGGGCAGATCGGCTCAGACATAATATCTAACCCCTTTTCAGATCACTCCGTTCCACTGGTTCCACTATCTTCCTCTGATCAACATCCAGAAAGGCCCAGGTGGTCTTTAGACAAATTCTTATTTACCAATCAAGGCTGGATCTCTGCTCTGAAAGTATCAGTTGCTGAGTTTCTAACTAGAAATGAAGCAACTACTTCTATCTCTGCTATCTGGGAGTCATGCAAGGCACATATTAGAGAGGAAGCCATAGCTTCAAAAAAAAAAAGTAAACAGCCTCCAACAGGAACTCAATCACTCCATGCGCCTGCATAAGTCACTTAGCGATCACAAGTCATGGATTCGCCTCTATGATGCAAAAATCCAGTTGAATAATTTTTTCTTAGAACAAGAGATTGTTAATCATAATACATGTTTTCATCAATACTACGAAGAGAGTGAGCATGTAGGTACATTTCTGGTGCTCTACATTAAAAAAAATCAGAATGCTTCTTTAATCAAATCCTTTTTTGACGAGTCCCAGGGGCACATGCTGGATCAGGCCAAGGAGATAGGAAATGTGTTTGTAGCTCACTACACAAATCTTTATACTCCAGAGACAGCTACATGCGACAAGCTCATTAACAAATACCTTGAATCAGTTTGGAAGATGGTCCTCCAGTGGAATTGTACAAAATTCTGTCTGAGCAGATTAGAGCGATCCTAGTCGCACTCTTTCATGCAATACTTAATAGATAAAAAGTACCTAGTTCATTTAACCAGGCAGTCATAGTCAGCTTCCTTAAGAAAGACAAGCCTAGTGAAAAAAGGATTCTTATTGCACTATTACCCTTCTTAATAATGACTATAAGATCCTTATGAAAATTTGGACAGCCCGCATTACACCCGTAGCTCAGGGTCTTATCCACCATGGTCAGTGTGGGTTTCTCATGGGAAGATTTATCTCCGCTATCACAAACTTCCTGCTCCAGGCAATTGACTAATAGTCTACGAATAAAATCAAAGCAGCTGTAATAATGCTTGATGCGGAAAACGCTAATAACCCTAATAAAATAGTACATTTTTTCTCAAACCTTTACCAATGGGCGGAGGCCAAAATCTTAGTCAATTCACGAGTAGTCCGTAAGGTTTCGATATGGCGTGGGACCCGGCAGGGATGCCCTTTGTCCCCGGTCCTCTTCACTCTCTTTATTGAACTATTGGCTTCTGATTTGAGGCAGGATAACTCTATAAAACCTCCGATGCCAGGTGCGCCCAAGCTAAAACTTTTTGCGGATGATGCAATTTTGTACCTTGTGGCCGAATCACAGAATATTGAGAAGGCCTTCAGCAAAATCCAAGCGTTTTCCAATTTGGGAGGCTATCAGATTAATAAATCAAAATCTGAGGCATTTCTTTTTAATACTCAAGATACAATCTTGCCAGTCGAGATGCAAATGAATTACTGGACTCCCCACCTTATCAGATATGTTGTCATCTATGTTACTCAAAATATGTCTTTATTCAATGAATTATCTCCCCACTCCTAAGAAACACAGGCTCTTAAGCTCAAATGGCAGAATTCACCTTTAACAATAATTGGCCGCATTACCTTGATCAAAATGATGATACTACCCTTATTTTCATTTATATTTTCTAACGTTATGATCAAGGCTTCCCAAAAGTTTTTTTCAAGGATCTTAATGTAATGCTACGTGAATTTATTTGGTCAAATAAAAAACCTCGTGCTCAGCTGGAGACAGTCCCAGCTGACTATAGAGGACGTAGGCCTAGCTTTACCCCATTAAAAAAAATATTATGGGGCAACCTACATAGGTTCGATTGTAAGAGCTGCTTCTACATACCATGTTGATTCGAACTTCTCTTTGAAACAGATGCTTCTTGAAAATATCATTCAGCTATCTAATTTTCTTAAAAAGCCATGGCTCCTGAAACGTACTAGATATCATATCCCACACCTTCTCTGGTCCAGAGGTGCTGAACTCCAACAAATCTATCACTTTACTCATTACCATCTAACTATCTCCCTAAGAAAAGCTGTTTCATTTGGGCTTCCTCTCGCTACCAAAGCTCTAAACGATTGGGAAAATCTGGGGCTTGGAAAGCTCCAGGATTTTCTAGTAGGGGGTAGTGTCATATCATGGGCGCAACTCCAAATTACCAATCCAGCTATTCCAGCACGCATAAGCTTTTCTTATTTTCAGATACTTCATTTCATACAATCAGTGGGTTCTGTAGGCAAGTATTCAGCCAAATCACTATCTTTCAGAATTACACAAGCCATGTGGGTTCAGAAATGGACAGGAGTCGGTAACTGGGATAGTATTCTTCTAGAAGAATTGCCAGCTAAAGTTCTCCTTCCTGCGCTAAGCAGGATACCAGCTGCAACAGCTTGTGTGATTGATCCCCAGACCTGAACACATTCTAATAATTATTCCTTCAAAGCTTTAAGAGGTGCAAATTTTAAAAGAATGTCATTTTTCGTAAAGTGGTTGCTCTGCTATACTCCTGTGCTACTTAATAAGATGGCTCCATCAATTTCAAGCAACTGCTTCCGATGCCATTGTGATGTTGGGAATTGCCATCATGTCTGTTATCTTTGCCCTGTTATCAATAATTTTTGGGTCCAAATTTTCCAATCAATCAGTATAAGACTTCGGGTATCCTTAACACCAGAACCGATAGGGGCACTTTTTGGCATATCTAACCATCATGGGCTTTCCAAACACTTAAAGCAATACTTCTTTATTGCAATATTGATTGCAAAATCCCTGATGTTACAACAAAGGGAGACACCCCTCCCCACCCCCCCAAACTCCATCATATATGATCTCTGGGAAAAGAAAATGAGAATAGACCAATCTAAAAAACTTGTGTATGCACAAAGAATCGGGGATACTCAGAAGTATCATTCTGTATGGGAAAAGACTTCTCCTTCCTCAGCTTGATCCAAAATTGAATCCAAATCCAAAGTACAATGAATTACCATGACTTCACGAAATATTAGATTATTATTACTATGTAAAAGAAGTGTAACAAAACTCAGCAAAAATTGTTGCACTGTATTGATCTTTATGAATATTTCGTAATCATAATTTGTAATTTCGATACCTTAATTTCATACCTGCTCACATATGCTTAATAAAAATAATTAAAAAAAAAAAAAATCCCTGTTTTTCTCTCATTTAGAGCAGGTCATTTCATGTCTCAGCTCATTTTTCTCATTTTCCTGTGTGCTTAATTTTTCACATGTAATTATTATTTTCTTTAGGTACATATGTTCTCACTACATGCCTGATTACAGTCCTGGAAAAGTCTGAGGAGCCAAGAGTGGTATGTTTGTGTACTGTGCCCTCCTGATATGTACATCATTGGCTAACTTCCTACCCAGTGACGTAAAAAAATACGGCGTGTCATAGTAATGTCACAAAGGATAAGACAAACCAAAGTGTTTGTTAACCTTTTCTGTTCACTTAATTTCTTTAGTTCCCAAAGCTATACATGAGTTAACATTTATCTAAAGGCCGACATGACGTTTTCTATTGGGGTGGATAGGGGTCATTTTGACTGCCTTTCTCCTTTCGGGCCTCTATAATTGGAGGTTATGCGTAAAAATGTTTTCTTCCTCTGGCAAGTAGTAGAGAACTATTATGGTTGATAAATCTCAAAATATCACTGATTCATGGTTATCTATCTGCTGCACTTGTGTGAGCCAACTGAGCATCACAGTCCTCTCAGACGAAAGTGGTCTAAAAAACAAACCGGAACATTATTGAGCTGTAAACCAGCAGAGGCAAAAGCCAACATGCCTGGCAATTTGGTTCCCGAGTTTGCATGCAATGGCACATTACAGTAGAAAATAGTGGCTTTTCCAGTACCTCTTTCTGGTTTGCCACCACTGTCTGCCAAAACATTTCACCATACTGTCCCCTCCTCTTTGTTCCCCTGCCATTGGTCGCGGGGCACTCTTTCCATGATTGGGAGAAATTATTTTCTTTAGAAAGACAGTGATGTAGAGCCTCTATGGGCATACATAGCAAAGCCTGCAAAACAGCCTCTCCCGTACAGTTGACAGTTTGTTATAAAGTGGGATGACGCGGAGGAAAGGGGCCCAAAGATTCGTCCCATGAATGAGACATTCCAAGGCAATCATAAATTTCGACATTAAGGGGGTCATTCTGACCCTGGCGGTCGGTGACCGCCAGGGTCACCGACCACGGGAGCACCGCCAACAGGCTGGCGGTGCTCCTAATGGCATTCTGACCGCGGCGGTTCTGCCGCGGTCAGATGCGGGAAACCGGCGGTCTCCCGCCGGTTTCCCGCTGCCCTGCAGAATCCTCCATGGCGGCGGAGCGCGCTCCGCCGCCATGGGGATTCTGACACCCCCTACCGCCATCCTGTTCCTGGCGGGTCTCCCGCCAGGAACAGGATGGCGGTAGGGGGTGCCGCGGGGCCCCTGGGGGCCCCTGCAGTGCCCATGCCAATGGCATGGGCACTGCAGGGGCCCCCGTAAGAAGGCCCCACTCAGTATTTCAGTGTCTGCTATGCAGACTATGAAATACGCGACGGGTGCAACAGCACCCGTCGCACCTTCCCACTACGCCGGCTCAATTCTGAGCCGGCGTCCTCGTGGGAAGGTTGATTTGCCCTGGGCTGGCGGGCTGCCTTTTGGCGGCCGCCCGCCAGCCCAGGGCAAATCCCAGAATACCCTCCGCGGTCTTTAGACCGCGGAGCGGTATTTTGGTGGGGGAACTTCGGCGGGCGGCCTCCGCCGCCCGTCGAAGTTAGAATGACCCCCTAAATCTTGATTCAGGGTATCCCCAATGCCTCTGTTTATTACTGCTGCATCCAAAAGTATGCTCCTCTGCAAACAAATGACTGGCCAGACTAGGGTAGCGTAAGCCGCAGCTTGGTCTGCTCTTCGTGTTCCCTTCTTGATTCAAGAACCCGTGCATTGCTCCATGATGACTCATGGCAGATGATTAAACCTATCCGCTTCCCCCTTGTGGCATGACTTTTAAAAACGGCGGTGTAGTGCCTGTTGCATACCTAACTACTAAAGGCGCTACTATGCTAGTCTTGGACACAACACCTTTTTGATACAATGGAAAACCTGTTTTATGGGCATGTTTACATAGAAAATTAAGGTTATATTCATTCTGACCTTACAATAGTCAAAGCAAAATTGAAGGCAGTGACCAATGGCTCTAGCCAATCGGAGGCATGAAGATTCTGTTGTGGTTAGAAGTACTTTAATTTTTGCACAGCGACCAGAGCCCAAAAGAAGTCAGACCTAAGCCTTGAACTGCATTGTTGCCCTCACAAACATTAGGGCCAAGTAGAACTTCAAGCGCTCGGCTGGGATATGTGGTGGACACTGATGTTCCCAGCAGAGTAAAAAATACAGTAGCAAAGGCCTTCCATTGGAGTGCACAGACATTTCACAGTTCATGCACCACAATTAAATTATTCCATAAGAAGACAAGTCCAAAATTTGCTTTTGAAAGAAAAATACTCATCTGCGCTGATCTAAAAAGTGGTCATGATAAAAGCATAAGCTGTCTTTAGCCACACCTAAAAATAAGCTGATTGAAAAACGGAGTTGGATATATTTAAAAGCTCATAAATGTATTCAAAGTATGGCTGCTAATAATAAAAATAGCAACTGGCTTTGTAAAGGTACATAGATACTCTACCGTTTGGAAGTGAAGTGCAAGTCAATTGTTTGTTCAGTGAGTTGACACATTTTGGTTCTATATTAAAAATACTATAACCATGTACCTATAAATTTCATTAATCTCACCAGGCATCAAGTGTAGTGCACCTTTCTAATTTATGGTAGTATTTAAAATGTGAATGTTTAATTGCAGTTCATTTTCAAACTGCAAATGAATCCATTAAGTTCACCACCTCTTCACATTTGTCACATCTGTAATAATTTACAGAAAAATACGATAATCAGCATAGCATTTCAATTTTTTATAGATAACTGTCTCTTCTGGAGGAATGCTTGTCCAAAAATTAGAATTGGGCGACCTTCAATCTGAAAAGGGACCCTACGATGCAACCATGGTGTATGCACAGAACAAGGTGTGTATTGTTATAATCTGCTATGCTTGTAATGCATTCTGTGCACACCTCCATTGTTCTCTACTCTGCTCAGCCAGTGTGTGATGTCACGGAATGTTGGTGAGTGACTGGAGGAGTGTGACAGTTAGAGAGAGTGGGCTGAGCAAAGAGGATGCTGCTCCTGGTGGGGTTTCCTTATTATGTAACTTGTAACTTGCTCTGCAATCTTTTAAATGAATCTACAACCTCTATCCTAGCCCAAACTGGCTACCTGACTGCTACTTACAAAGGAAGGATCATTGATTACAACATGAATGAGTGCAACCAAACTAACAAATGAGGTGTGTGCACTTGATTAGCTTTAGTACTATATTCATAAATGTATTTATTGGTGTCCCTCTAAATCTCTGCAATTCTTAAAAAGTTGCAAACTTTTCAAAATTAGAAATCACACACATACACTTTAACATAGGCAAACTCCCCCGTGTGAGGACCAGATGCACACCTTCCGTCAGAGCACTAGGCACAGCTTGTGGTTGTGCTCAGTGGCTCAGGTTACTGATACCTGCTATCACTCTCCTAATATCCTCTGGGGATACCCTGTATCTGTTTCACTTGTCCTTACTGCCAACTGTCCCCTTCATCAGTGTCTGCCGGGCACCCAACATGACTTTTAGGTATACCTGAGACCACTACTCCTGATCCTGTGCTCTCTATAACCAAATCCCCAGTTGGTACAGAGTGTTGGATTTAGCAGTGCCTTGTGCCAGCTACTCCGGCCCCTAGTACCCACCAATAGGATGGTACGCAGCTTTGCCTAGCAGACAGAGCACACTGCCTTTGAACATTGCTTGAATCTGGTATTTGTCTCTCAGTACTCAAAGTACTCAGAAAGCTGTGTTGCTAGGACGGCTTAAGGAGCAGCTTTTGACAATGACATCTGCCTGTTATACCATCCTTCAGTGATTCCCCCTGCAACACAATCCCAGAGGCATGAAACATGGCCTTCTGACAGCACTTCTCACTCTGTCCAGTATGCAAAGCCCTTTTTTAATAGGCTATGCACAGTAGGTTCAGAATGAGAAGTTCTTTGCACCTGTCATGACTAAAGGCCATGCAATGAAGCCAGAGGCCACTCTGCATGACCAAAGATGGTGATCTGGGTTCTGGTGCACAGAGTCTAGGAGTATGAAATGAAAGTTTGTTGTAAATATTCTTCTAAAAAGCCTGAAGGAACCTCGAACTCGATGTATCCAGTGAGGTTACTCATTCTGTTTCTAAAGGCCCTCATATGTAGGATGGAAAACCTAAAAAAAGCACTGAAAGTTGCAGATTATGGTGAGTGGAGCACATATGTGCTGTTATGAGCAGTCCAGTGCACTGCTCATAACAGCACATTGCAGATGTTAGCACTTCATTACAGGGAAGTTTTAGAGACCATGAAGTGCTATAGTGGATCCAACGCAGAGTCTGAAGTGCCCCCTCAGTTAATGTTGCGTTGCCTACGGTGAGAGAAGTGGGGTCAGTCGCCCTTGGCAGTCTTGGCATCCCTGCAATGGGAGCCACTTTGCCCAAAGCCTTCCCTGTGGTTGTAGCTTGATAAGGCCCAGCTAGATGACCCGAATATGGCCGGTGGGAGCGCCTCAGGGGGCAGTGCCTGGGCCGCAATGGGCATAACAGACTGAGATCACATGCTGGTGCCACCCCGCTCCAAGAGACAGAGCACAGAGACATTCCTCCAGGGCCCGAGCCACAAGCAAGCCCCCAGGCAACAGATGGGTCTCCCTGTGATGAACAGAATACAAAGTAGGGTGCTCTGGGCACTTCCTTTTAATTTCCAGGCCCCAAATCTCTAGTAAGATGGCAGTGTTCTAGTTCTTGGGTGCAGAGGCGAATTGCGTTTGCCCTGCGTTTCCCACATGCCAAGTCAAATACTGCACCATGGATGAGTAGGGCTAACCCAGGACCTACAGCAGTGAGCAAAACAAGTCTAGTGAGGATGGAGGGGGCTCCAGGTGCAAATGCCTCTCTTGCCCTGGTACCCTTAGTCAGCGACGCGGTCCCAGGGGTTGATGCTAAGGTCTGGATACACGGCCACTGTTGGGCGATGCAGCATACAGCGCATTGCTGCCTAAAGCAACTGGGGGACATCCTCCGGTGAGTGCCATAATCAAGCCCTTATTCTCTCCCAGACCTCGTTTTCCTCTTCTGCGTCACTCTCAAAGTCGCCCACTCCACCACCACACTGAGGCCGCCAGACCAGGCTTCCCTGGTAGTGGGAAAGCTGCTGCGAGAAGTTGGTCCTTGCTTTAAACCTGCCACTCACTGTAGGCATGAATGGCCCTCTCTTGCCTCACCTCTGACTCTGCGCCCTCATGTTGCTCCTGCAACCGCAGCACCATGACTGGGCCGCCTCCAAGAAGATGCACTGTGCAAATGTCACTCCTGTGGTAGATTGGCGGTGTACAGCCACATCACCAGGCCACCACCAATCATTCGGGGGCCCCCACTTGACAGTGTGCAGATTTGGGGGCACTTGGTGTGCTGCTTCCACCCACGCTAAAGTTAGTCTGGCGAAGCTCCGACACAACATGTCTAAGCGGCCGCCATATTGGACACGCTCCTCGTAATGCTGATTTTAAAAATGCCTGCTCTGGAAGTGGACATGTGGTCCCTGTTTTTGATACAGAAGGTGTGTCTTATATACACTATGCAGTGTGCAGTGAGAAGCAGTGTGCTGACTGTCAAAGAATCTGTGCATGCTGGTCAACATTAACCTTCCACTGAGTAAAAGTCCACTGTGGCTCACCACACACTAGTAATGTATTATGCCCACTGAGCATCTGGCATGTGATTAGAGCAAGACATAGTAAAAGACCACTTGTAGTGAAAAGCATCCATGTTTCACCTTGCCAAATCGTGTACTGTGGCTAATTCAACTACACTCTTGAATTAGCCACAGTCTGTACTCTGTGGTCTGATGTTTAATTAAACAGACTGCCAAAGCCTTTTCCACCCTTTGTAGTCCGATACAATAAACAATGGATTGGTATGTTTACACCATATGGAATAAATATATAAATAAAAGGTTGAATCAAAGAAGAGTATAGCAAAGTTGTACGCTGGGCCAAACAGATCTTTATGTTAAATGCTATGTTTTCAATAACCAAATAAAAGAGTAAGACTGTCCATTTGCAAACCATCTGGAAAAGCACTTGGACTTACTTTATGCCACAGATTCTCATTATTATAGATCATCCTGGAGAAAGTTGGGTTTATTGCGTTTCAGCCAACCAAGACATGCATCTGTATTTTCAGTTGGTTTACTGGACGAGGTCCTCACCATTTTTAGTTATTGTTGTCAGTGATTGTGACTAAGTAAGACATTATTTGTACTACAAACCCTGTTTTAATGAGTGTGTTTGTTAGTGATAGGCACAGGTGAGAATGTTTTTTTTTATCTGTGTATCGAATTGTATATTATTTGTGTATCAAACAAGTGGAAAAGTAAAGATTTTGCAGAATACGTATATTATATATGGCTCTATACTGGGAATCATAGCCACCCACTTCTTCCAAACCCCACTTTGATCAGCTTGGCTTCATAAACTTCTGCCTCGCCTATAACTTTCAGTTTTTTGACTAGGTTGTACAAAGAGCAGCATCACTACACCACAATCCTTAAGTAGCCTAATAATCAGGTGTTTCCTCTACTATATACTAGAAGCTGTAGCAATACAGGATGTCTCTGAAGTGCAGCAAAGGTGGCTTTCTTTTCTAACCGCCACCATGACGGAGAGGAACAAGAGGCTTCCACTGACTCTTCTCCTTTCAAACCCCATACGAAGACTTTAACCAGAGCTATGAGTGTGTTCACCACCCAAACGCTCACCTGACCACCCAAACGCTTCGAGTGGAGACTGAGTACTGCACCTGAGGGGTTCCAGGGTGAACCCTTCCACAAAGACTCAGTCTTCTAGGCATTGCCCACCTTTGGGCTCTGGTCGACACTGACCTAAGGCCTTAGGGCCAACAATGCTCCAACTCGCAGGCACCGACCTCTCTGGAACATCGAGCCCAAAGATACTTCATAAGCCTCAGGTCCCCTAAAAGCCAAGAGCCCTTCAGTTTCAGCTCTGAAACCAGCCTTGGCCCAGAACCCAACATTGGTGCCAAAAATACAGTTGGACCCAAGAACTCCATGCACCCTGAAAACACACCCAGCACTGAAGACACCTTCCACAACAGGCTTCAACAACTCAGATTAACCCATCCTTCAGCAGCTCCAGGGTGTGTTGGTTGCAAGACAGAGGCATCTATTTATACATCCTCAGACTGGAAAGCTTTCCATGCTGCCTCCTAATCCCAAAGAGACATTTACTCAGAAGAGAAAATCAACTTTCGAGGTATAGCTGGCTTTGAAACCCCCCCACCCACCTCTCAAGTATGAAAGATACAAAGACCTCTCCATGTGCATCTCCTCCTCCTTCTCCTTCCCTCCCCTCACCACTACGTCCTCAGCCATCACCACCTCCACATTTAGTAGAGGGTTCCCCTCACTTCTGTAGTAGGGAAGGCAGACCTTTCCACCCTACCACTGTTTATGATGTACCATTCGATACGGTACCCACTGATGACTTGTGAGACAACTATGTTGGCGATCCCTTGGGAGATCCTGATTGAATCACTATCTGGTTAGAGAATTGCTCCCAAATGAGACCACAGCATATCATGAGGTGATGCAAAGGTCGGGAACATTTAATAAGGTGAATATGCAAGTCCCTCACAAGGAAGATGATTTTTTGTTGCAGGCACTCTTCAAGTCCCAAAGAACAGTCCAGTTCCTCTCCATGTTGAAGGAAATGTTAAAGTCCACCTTGAACACCTTCAAAGAAAAAGTCAAGGCAAGGGTAATAACTCCCCGTGTGGAAAAGAATATATAAACACTCCTCCAGTTAGCCACATTGCATCATTGTTAACGTCCCTCTTGATTCCGTCGTGGGCCATCTATCGGCCTGCTCTCCCAACACCATAGAGCTCCTTCTGATGAAATGTGGGAGCTTATTAAACATGTAAGAAAGGGGGGAGTGGTTACTGGCAGATGGAAAGACCATCTCCAACACCACCATTCACTGCACCCTAGACGTGGCTGACTCCATGTCCCCAGGTGTTAATACTAGTGCTCTTATTAGACAAAATGCATGGCTCTGATTCTTGGGTTTTAGACCTGAGGTCCAGCAGCATCATCTCAACCTGCCCTTCAATGGCAAATACCTCTTTGGTCACAGGTTGACTAGATGCTGGAAAAATAAAGAAGGACACAGCCACCCCTAAAGCCATGGTTGCCCTCCAGACCTCAACCACTAGTGGCTCTTTCCAGAGACACCAGTATATGGCAGGCTGTAAAGCCATCATCCTAGGCCCTACTCACTGCTACCAGAGGCAGCAGCAGGCCTATCAACAGCAGTCATGACAAGGATCACCAGAGATGCCTACAGAGGCAAAAACAACAGAAGCAGGTGCAAGGGAGGTTCTGGTAAAGGGGCATTTATCTCCAAACTGTGACTCTGCTCACCTTCCTTCTGATAACATAGCACTTGTTAGGGCAGGCTACAAGATTTCCTTCCCTGCTGACAGTTAAGCACTTCAGACGAGTGGCTCTGTGCAGGGTCCGCCATGGCTCCTGCTCTGTTGAACTCATTAAAGATGTGCCTTTTGGGCTCACAAGACAAGTGTAGCACTAGTGACAATTCTTCCATGCCCTCTGGTGAGTCTACAACAAAGTCAACTAAACCAGCGAAGAAGTTATGCTATGTGGGTGGCAGAGCGTTATCCCATTTTTTATGTCAAATTGCATCACACATCCGGGCCACCACAGGATGTCCAAAATCAAAGCCAGATTGAAAAAAAAAATCTGGTTCCGAGGCATGGGCAGTTGTCACAGAAAATGAATGCAGAGTCCTCCTGGAAGGAGATTAGTGTTGACTTGTTGTTTTATTCGATGGGAAATACCTGCTGGTTCTTATTAACTCATGCACCAAAGTCAAAGCCATCCAAATTGCACCGTCGACTGCTCAAAGTCTTCACTACATTAAGGCTCCTCACCAATACAAACACTGACAAGGTACCTCCTTTCCAATAACCTGAATTTCAGCAGCTCCTTAATTCTCGACAAATCAAGCACAGTAAGATCTTATCCTTCAAGCCACTAGCCAAAGAAAAAGTTCAAACTTTACCAAACATGAAGCAAAGTGCTAAAAACCTTCATAGAGAAAGACGATAACCGCATGGTCCATTCATAATCCATTTCTTTCTTGAAACAATCCACACAAGTCAGCAAGATCCTGTGGCCCTATTATTTCGGTGACCACTCATGTACCAAACCCTATCAACACGCTGCTGGAGGCCCTCAAAACCCAACTACCCTATGAGCCAACATCTTTGAACAAGCATTGGCAGCGCCAATAGATCTTGCCTCTGTGAGCTCTATTGGCTTTGCCAGCATTTTGTAGCCATGTTGCAAATGGCTGAAAGTAAAGATAAAAAGCTTTATGACACAGCCATCATTGACTGTTTTATAGCTTTTCTTTTAGATCTATAGTCTGGGGGCCACAAGTGCACTCTTGACCTTTGCATGCGCCCCCCTCTTCAAATTGGGCAAGCATTTATTTACAAGTTAATTGACGTGAAAGAAAGCAAGTAACTAAGGTGCCTTGCACAGATAACTTTTGTGCCACCTCCATTTTAAAGGCATTCTGCAACAAACATGTAAAATATGAAAAAATATCTTCAAAAATTCCAAAAATTTGTTTTATTCACATCCAGATCTGTTTCATCTTAATAGTAATAGTACATCACACTAAGTCAGTGCAAGTATTTTTTTTCAAGAAAAAGTTTTCAAACATGAATTTTGAAACATTCATACTTACACCAGCCATGACAATGATAATAGTTAACTTAGAGGCAAGTCAGTTATGTGCACTCTTTGGATGGCCTAGATTGCTATTCTACACGAACAACATTTTAGTAAAGTCAAATGTTGGAGAAATTTTTGTACAGCCAACACCATGAAGATATGTATTTTAGGATCATATTATATCTAATAATAAAGACCAATCATTGGCAAAGCCAGTAGGTTTTGTCTATGCGAAATCTTTGTCTTTGTCAATGTTTTGTTGTACATGTTGGAGATGACTGTAATAAAGATGTGATGTAATGGAAATTGCTGCCAGCTTGGGGAGCTGGGTTTGAGTCTCTGTTTTGGCTCAACATCCTGAGATCCTGGTGAAATCATGTAATATCCCTAGTGCCATAAAAAAGTATTGTTGTGCAACCTTACTGTTGCTATTATAAAGCGCTGAAATACTTTATAGAACTTTTAAGTGCTTTTTATAAAAGCTTCCCGTACTGTGAAAAAAGGTGATCTGTACACTTTTAAGATGTACCAATGTCCTGGGTGAGGAGAAGAGGAAGCCCATGACGGGAGAGCTCAGGGGTCAGAAAGCGAGGCGGCCGCAGTGGCGGAGGCGGCGCTTGCACTGCACCACAGGGAGCACTGGGATGGCAGACAGTCTCTAAGGAACGGGGTGATATCAGCCATAGCTGGTTTTGTGTTGGGGGTAGTAGTATCATATAGCAGTAGTCCGTGTTCAGTGGGTTTCTTAGAGCTTTTGGCCGCTGTGCCAATGCACCTGCTGCACCATTCAAATCATGACCTTAGTGCCTGCAAGGTTACTGCATTCATGACTGCTTGTTTCATAGTAAAATATAGCATATTCAGGGTTCAGTGGGCTTCCTAGAGTTTTTTGGCCCCTGTGCAACTGCACCTGCTTCACCATTCTAATCATGACCCTAGTGTCTGCATGGACAAATGAGGAAATCATTTATATCCAGTAATATATGTATTCTGAAAAGGCACAGTTGCAGACGGAATATATAATTATTGTGTAGCAAAACATAAACACAAAAAAGCTTTCATTAAAAGTGCCTTTAAACTTCTCCAACTCTCCAAAGCAAGTGGCCACATATATCATAAATTAAGTATATGCTTTACACATCAAAGTAAAAACCAAGCATTGTTAAATTGTGTTACAATGTGGCTGGCTCTTTCCTGTGGAAATATTTTATCCCGTGCTTGACAGAGGATGGGCCATAAGCAGTGTATATTGCTCGAGATCACCATATGTTAGGCTGAATCTGAGAATGAAATGTGGTTTTGTACATTGTCCCTAAAAAGGCAGTTTCGCAAACTAAATGTACTCACCAAAGAAGAGGAATTTTGCAAAAAACGTGTTACATATGAAAAAGTAACTGCAAAAATTCCAGAAAAGTATTTCATGTGGAACTGTTTTATCTTATTGGTACTATCACATCAGACCAAATCAGTACATTTGTTTTTGTAAATAATAGTTTTCAAACATGATTTTACAAACTTTCATGCTTCCCCCCCACCCTGACATTGCCGCTAGCGAACTTCCTATCCCACAAATGAAAGGCAAATGTTTTGTGCAGCTTAAGAACTGAATACCTTTTGAGAATGCTTTGTCTAAAATATAATAAAGGGCACAAGCAGGCTCCATGGAGAAAGTATCCTGCATTTCTCTTTCCTGTAAACAATCCCACTTTGAAGTCAGCCGAAAGCAAATAAACACCAGGCTCCTTCGAAGGCACAGCTTGACATTTGACCTTGGGCTTTGAATGGCTAGCAAATTTGATAAGAACAATATGGAAGAATACTGTAAACACAGCTTTGGCATGGGGAGGCACAAACTCAAGCTGGGGACTAGAGCAAATAAAGCCAGCAAATGGAAAGCCAAAAAACGTGAGGTACAGTCCACATAGCCAATGGCAAGCAACAGGCAGAATGCATTCCCAGTTCAACTTTCCGAAAGTCCACAAGATGTCTTTTGCATACCTTCAGCTATGCTGTCTGGTAGGCTGCGACCTAAAAAGGAACAATAGTGCAGCCATCAGGGGAGGCTGGCAAAACTCTGAGACATCCAAGTTGGTGATGACATGTCGGTGCAAAATTGTCACCTACAGAGCAGTGTCAAATTGTTGTTTAAATGTGAATCTCTGGGAAGTGATGGAGTGAAAGGCATCATGATTATGGCAAGGCACCAGAATAAAACAGTGAATTGTAACATATCCTGGTTCAAGAAATGGCAAGGTGTAGACATTCAAGAAAGCCCTTTCAGAGACATGAAGTGTGAATTCCCAATAGCTGGGTGGGGTGACTGGCCAACCCAGTCAACACCCTTTCAGTATCTCTTATGACTGACTCCTGAAGTGCCTGCTGCTTTGAACAAAACTGTGCCCCCGTTAGAGACCAGGAAAATACTAATCAACTTGAACAAGGGTTGATCCATCCTGAGGTCAAACTCTACCTCGTCCCAATGACTGAGAATCTTTTCAAAGTGAACAATTGACACGGACCCTCCAGGCAATGACAATCATGACCTTTCTTGTTTAATTTCAGATTATGTTGAGGATGGATGAGTAAACCATCCAACACCGTTGTGGTGACATCACCAACTCATGCACCCAGACTTTAAGCGCAGCATCAGGTTATAAGTAGAGGTGGCGCACGTTCACAACACTGCTACTGTTACCTTTTGTAGTGCCTCGGCGGCAGTAACTACAAGCCCCTCTGTGTTTGAAGAGTATAAAGGGGCGCATGTAAAAGTTGTTATGGGGTGCTACAGCAGGACCTTATACCTACTTTAAAAAAATGAACCACTGATGTGAATTAGTTTGTGGTGCAGCTGGAATTATATTGTTGGCGTCAGTAAATCTCAGAGTATTATCTGACTTTATCATACGTTCAGTAACATTTTCTTTTTCCTTTATTTTAATAGAGACAACAAGTTGTCATGACTGAGCAGTGGGCTAAAATGAAAACTAATATTCATTTCTCTGTGATGCATCCAGGCTGGGCTGACACTCCAGGTAATAATAACGATTCCAAGATCTGCAAATTAGTTAGGGCTTGGTTGCCCCAAACATCGTAGCATAATAGAAATGTACCAATAATGATGAGGGTAAAAAGGGTTTATGGGTGCATTGTAATTGTATTTTCACGCAAACCCCCAATTTTCAAAACAAAAATTCGTTTGTATCTTCACCTTTTTGTAATTTAGGACAACCTAACCAGTTTTACCATAAACTCTTTTGAATAGCATTCATTCGAGGTGATGAAATTACCAGCGATCTCATTCAGAATTATTAATCCCAAATTATGTGTGGTATCGGTAAATCAAGAGTCAATTGGAGATCAAAACATTTGGAATGGTATAAGCAGATATCCCGGGCGATGCCAGCTTACTGAAAAGTACCCAAATTGGCTGTTACCAAGTATGGGGAGAGCTCCATCGGGCAAAATTCTATTTTACCTTGGTTATGGAAATCCCTTCATTGTTGCTGGGTGTAATTTCTGCCATAAATCATTTCGTGAATCTATGCAATTGTTCAAAGGTGTGTGACCGCCTCTAGTAGATCTAATTGGGAATTATAGAATCCAGTGACACCAGAGCGTTAATGGCACTGTGATGTTTTGTGCACCGGCGTCGCGCGCTGTAAATAAAACGCGGTACACCAGTGTAATATTTGTTGCTGTGCAGGTACGGAGAGAGCCGTCTCCGTCGCAGCCTTCATTCCCCCCGGCTCTCAGTCGTCACTGCCAACACTTTATTAATCCCTAGCTCACGTGAGCTAGGGCGTAACCAAAATACACACACTCGTAGGGGTTGCCATGGCAACACCCCTACAGTACTGCTGCAGTTGGTCGCGCCCGCAGTCCCGTTCTTCCACGGGCGCGATACTACATCCCTCCCAAAATTTAACAACAAACAAACAAATCAACCATAACACAAATGACAGTAGAACAATGTTAATTAGCAACTTAGCTCCATTGACTTATACTAGGAAGTCACGCAGCATCGTAGAGGGCGCAGGATTACTTCTTAGGTGATATCTCGAATGGAGATCTCTCCCGTCTAGTGAAACGGGGTCTTTTGGATTAGTGCCAGAGTCCTGGTCTTGTCTGTCACACACACGTTCAGTATTCTCAGGAGCAGGATCACTCAACCGGTGCTCTAGTTCTTCCTCCTCTTCAGTCTCATCCGTTTCGGTTGGTGAAGGGCCATGTCCTGGATTGGCACTGGGGACTTCAGATGGAGCATGGAATCTCTTAAACCAGGATACATTTCGCGCCACCTGCTCAGGGCCTCGCTTTGCCACAATCATCGATCCTTGACGGCTGGTGACTGTCCACAGCTTGTCTTCGAACGGGAGATGAAACTTGCTTCCAGGGAATCGGTCCTTTATGAGCACGGCGTCTCCTTGTATGTCCGAATGACGCGCTCTCCTGCGCCTGCTGGTTCCATCATTTGAGTTTTTTCTCTTGGCATATTCTTTTCTTTCATTTATGGGGCTGGGCTTCCAGGACTCATGATGGGGTATGACATCAGTCACTATTCGCCCCATCGATAGATGGCCAGGAGCTGCTCCAGTGGTAGAGTGTGGCGTCAGACGGTAATCACGGAGGAAGGAATAAATAGCTCTCTCTATTGCTTCATTCTTAGCTATCGCAATCCGAACCACTTTATTTAGTGTCCTCATAAACCTTTCTACTTCCCCGTTAGCTTGAGGCCAGCGAGGAGTTATCTTTCTGTGCTTAATGCCCAGGGACCGTAGGTATTCTCCGAACTCACTCCCACGAAATGGTGGTCCATTGTCAGTCTTGACCACTTGCACTAGTCCATGGGATGCAAATATTTTTTCCATCTTTGATATGATTTCAGACGCTGTCAGGGTTCTAACTATTTCTACCTCAGGGTACCGAGAGTAATCATCAATCATGACCATCAGATGATCTCCATTGGGCAAGCTCCCAAAATCAAGGCTCGTTGACACCCACGGTTTGTGGGGTCGTTCCTCAGTCTCAATAGGGACTGGGGTGTTGGGAGTTCCAGTCGTTTGGCACCAATGGCTCGACTGTATCAACTCCTCTACCCTTTCGTCCATCTGTGGGAACCACACCTTGGGTCTCAATCTGTTCTTCGTCTTCACCATCCCTTGGTGACCAGCATGTGCTAGCTGAACGACTCTACTCGTGAGGCTGGATGGGATCACGAGTCGGTGATCTCGGAGGAGACATCCGTCCTCACTGACCGTTAGTTCTTGCCTCACCCGGTGTAATCCTTCCATAACCATCCTCGATTCCGGGATTAGGGACTGCCACTGTTTCTGTCCAGTGTGCCATTTATTGTCTTGTATCAGCTGAATGGCTCTTTGGATGTTGTCATCTGATTCCGTGGCTTGTCTTATCGTGTCCATTGTGATAGGTAGTGGTTGTGATCTCTCGGCTACACATTTGACGTATTCTTCGGTCTCATGAGCTTCGCGTTTTTCTCGCTGAGTGGTGGGTCTGGAGCGCCTTGAGAGGTAGTCTACTGGGTTATTTGATCCTGGACGATACTCCACTTTACAATTGTATTCCTGCAATTGAAGCATCCACTTCTCAATGCGTGGAGGTGGCTTGGATGCTGTGCCTTGGAAGAGGGGTATTAAGGGTTTGTGATCTGTGGTGACAGTGAATGGGTGTCCATAAACATATAGGTGGAAGTGTTTACATCCCCAATGGATTGCAATTGCCTCTCGCTCAATCTGAGAATATCTTCTCTGTGTCTCAGTTAGTGATCGGCTCGCATATGCCACCGGGGCCCAATCTTCCTCATTGACTTTCTGAAGGAGGACAGCTCCTAGCCCTGTTGGGCTGGCATCCACTGTGATGGATGTTTCTCGCCAGGGATCAAAATATCGCAGGATGGTGTCGTCTGACAACGCTTCTTTTGTTGCTTGGAAAGCAAGTTCATGTTCAGGACCAATGTTCTCTGTAAGGTGCGAGCGCACCTTTCCTTCCCCCATCGCGCAGGCCCCTTTGGTAAGGGCGCACGTTGTGCTGTTATCAAATGTTCCACCATTCCTATACTTTGTGGTAGTTTATATGCGTTATCACTTTCTAAGCTTAAATAAGCCTTTTTGAGCGATATACGTGCTCCCCTAAGGCAGATAATGCTTATATTTGAATCTGGATTAAAGTCAATGAAAACAGCTTTTAAATACCGCGGGGAGTGTTTTAAACATCATTTGGCGTACTTTAGCATACAAGCGAGCAAGTGATATTTGTCTTGGAAATGTATGGTTAATGAGCTAGGAAATGCTTCAGAACAGTAGAAAATGTGCTGTTATCAAATGTTCCACCATTCCTATACTTTGTGGTAGTTTATATGCGTTATCACTTTCTAAGCTTAAATAAGCCTTTTTGAGCGATATACGTGCTCCCCTAATGCAGATAATGCTTATATTTGAATCTGGATTAAAGTCAATGAAAACAGCTTTTAAATACCGCGGGAGTGTTTTAAACATCATTTGGCGTGCTTTAGCATACAAGCGGGCAAGTGATATTTGTCTTGAAAATCAATGGTTCATGAGCTAGGAAATGCTTCAGAACAGTAGAAAATGTGCTGTTATCAAATGTTCCACCATTCCTATACTTTGTGGTAGTTTATATGTGTTATCACTTTCTAAGCTAATAAGCCTTTTTGAGCTATATACGTGCTCCCCTAACAGGTCATGTCTTTGGGGTGTGCAACCAGGTCACAAAACTGCCTTGATGCCCTATTGCATGGAGCAATGAAATCCCTTTTTTGGTTTAGTGGTATGGAGAGGCTAATGCCGAAGATCTTGGCTAGTTATGCGCTGCGCGCGTGTGAATGGTCAATTTCTTGGCGCACGTATCCTTGGCTGCAGCGCACAGAGACCGCACACAGTGGAAAAAAATGAGAGGGAACATTGTTCAGGACCCCAGGACCATGTTGATGCCGTTTTAGTGAGATCTCTCAACGGTTGAGTCAGTGACGTGAGGTTCTTTATGAAACGGCCACAGGAGTTCACCATGCCTAGAAAACTTCGGACTCCAGCTACGGTCGTAGGGGGTTTGGCATTTTTGATGTCTATCACCTTTTCCGGGTCAGGGGCAACGCCTCGTGACGATAAGGTGTATCCAAAGAATTGTATTGTTTCTTTGAGAAATTCACATTTTTCTCTATGGAGGGTAAGTCCCGACTCATGGATCCGCTGGTGCACTCTTTTGAGAATGTCATGGTGTTTCTGGATGGTTTTTGCAAATATGAGAATGTCATCACTGACATTTATAACACCTTTCAAGTCCATTAGCAACTCTCTTATTGTGTTTTGGAAAACTTCAGCTGCACTTGAAATTCCGAAGTTTAGCCTCTTGTAGCGGCGGAGTCCAATATGGGTAGAGAATGTTGTGATATACCTGGACTCTTCTGCTAGGACTAGTTGGTGGTACCCTGATCTAAGGTCCAGCTTCGAGAACCATCTGGCTTCACTGAGTTCTCCTATTAGGTCATCGATGGTTGGTGTAATGTGCCGTTCTCTTTTTATGGCTACATTTGGCAGTCTCATATCAACACAAATTCTGACCTCTCCAGGTTGTTTGGGTTTTTTGGCTACTACAATCGGAGATACCCATGGTGTCGGGCCCTCCACTTTCTCTATGACTCCTGCCGATTCTAACTTGTATAGTTCCTTCTCCACTAGGGGACGTAAGTGAAACGCTATCCTTCTGTGTCTTAACACTATGGTTTGAACTGACTTGTCGATGTGTAGAGTGATTTCTTTGTTTCTTAGACACCCTATGCCTTCGAAAACATGAGCATAGGACTCTAATATGTCACTCAGGGACTCCATATATAACTCAAAAGTGAAAGTAACGATGCCTAGGGCTTCTGCGGTGTGGCATCCTAGTAGCGTTCACTGTCCTTCCTCTGCTACATAGATGTAGGCTTCGATTTCTTGAGACCCATGAGATACCATAGTACGAAACTTTCCCTTCATCGTCAGCGGTCGCACTTGGCCATATGCAAATACTCTGACCTGTGTTGGTATGAGGGGTGGAATTGGGTTTAGCTTCTGGTACGTCGCTTGTGCCATAATGTTAATGGACGCTCCAGTGTCTATTATGACAGGCACTGGGCATCCAGCCACTTGTATTTGACACTTGGGCAGTTTCCTCTGCCAACTTGTGGCCGTACTAATGGTGAAGATTGAGTGGACTATTTGTACTCCTTCCTCATCGTCATCCATGTCACTGCCTCTGGGTTGTGTCTCTACAGCTGTGTTTACTGTGGTTTGAGTATTTGTACCCCTCGTCGTTCTACATACTTTGACAAAATGATTAAATTTTCTGCACCTTACACACTTCTTTCCTTTAGCAGGGCAGTTGATAAGGGGGTGGTTTGTCCCTCCGCACCTTCCACATGTTTTGGTCGACGGTAGTGTCTTTTGTGTCTTTGGCCTGGAGGACGTTCCTATTACTGCTGCTACCTGCTCCATCTTGATTGGGTTCTGAAGAGCTGCTTCTATGTGGGATGCTCTTGCCTTTGATAGCTCTTTGGTTCTCCCCATTGTGAGAATATCTTGTAAGGGTCGCCCTGACTCTTCAAGAATCCGTTCTCTTAATTTGGAGGACGCACATCCCTGTATGATTTGACCTCTAATTTCATCATTCTCACTGTGGAATGCGCATCTGGCCGCAAGTTCTTTCAGTCTCAAATAGAACATATCAATGGACTCATCAGCAGACTGTCGAGCTTGTCGAAAGATGAATCTTTCATAGTCTACATTGACCATGGGTGCAAAGTGCGTTCGGAGTGCTGTAATAAGTGTGAGATGCGTCTTTGGTTCTGCTTCATTTATTGTCTTCGCTATGCAGTATATGTCTTTCCCTCCTAGGTGTACCACCATTGCTCGTTTTTGCTCATTGTCTGTTTTTGTGGCTTCGAAATAGAACATGAGACGTTCCACCCATTCATTCCACCGTGCCGCCTGTGTGGATGGGGCACCTTCCACTATGAATGGCTCAATGGGGGGTACTGTATTCATTTTTTTTTTTTTAGTATTTGTCTTATTTTACTTTGACAGTCTCTCTCCTTAGGTTGTGGTGAGTACAGCTGAAACTATGTTTGCTGCGTCTTGTTTTTTTTTTTTTTTTTAACTACTTTACTGTCTCTTCATTTTCTGTGCCTTTAAATACTGCTTTTGGGTGAGGCACATACAGCTTTGCCCTTCATTGTGTGGTTTATTTGCTCATTTTTTTGGGGGGGCGTGGCCTGATTCTGGGGGCCGGCGATCTTACCGGCAGGTGTGTTTTGTGAATGTTGAGGTCTTCTTTTGCTGGGGTGTCCGATTGGTGTCTTGTTTCTCTGCACGGCCGCCTCACCACGTGGGTGTGGTCGAGGCACGAGCACCGTGCTTAACCTCTTAGCACAGGTGGGCGGCGCCCGTTTTCGTCGCCAGTGTGATGTTTTGTGCACCGGCGTTGCCCGCTGTAAATAACATACGGCACACCTGTGTAATATTTGTTGCTGTGCAGGTACGTAAAGAGCCGTCTCCGTCGCAGCCTTCGTTCCCCCCGGCTCTCAGTCGTACCTGCCAACACTTTATTAATCCCTAGCTCACGTGAGCTAGGGCGTAACCAAAATACACACACTCGTAGGGGTTGCCGTGGCAACACCCCTACAGTACTGCTGCAGTAGGTCGCGCCCGCAGTCCCGTTCTTCCGCGGGCACGATACTACAGGCACTTACATCCATGTTACTAAAAATAACAATAGAAACCAACCAACCAATATTAACTAACAAAAAAACTAATGCTATGATTACGGAATTTAATGATACTCAAGTTCAGTGGCCATGAAAGGATTAAAGTTTGAATGGCCCCCGTTTTACCCACGAAGTCTTCTTACCTACATGATTGTTTATTAGGGGTGTGCACATTTTGCGTGATTTGTTTTGTCCTAAATATAAGAAACTTTGGAAAAATTACGCAGAATTAAATGTAATTATTCGATACGCAGAACCGGCATTTCGTGCTATATTTTAATGTCAATTTTGGATGTGAGAATGCACGGTCTCTCGAGTTCTGATCGTTCACGTTGATCGTGTACACTTCTGTAAAAAAAAATCCCGCAAAATTGCGTGCCCTGGCTTAATAGTGTACGTTTGGGGATTTCCTGAAGCAAGGGTAGCGGGAGGCATTGCCCACATTATGGAAATCTCGGCGGGGCCTGAATATTACGATGCTGGTGAACTATTCCAATTTCTTAGTCATTCTAGGGCGAGAGGAAAAGGTGATGACATTAGGACTGTACCGCAATGATTTGGTGATTTGGCGATCCAAATTGCATGCAAAGCCAAGGCAGAGATAGTTGAATATCCTCCGATATATGTAAATAGTTTATTATCTATTTGAAGTGCCCAACTTAATGTTGCAGTCTCATCAGGCAAGAATTTATTGTCACTGTTTGGAGCATGGTTTTGGTCTCTCCAAGGTCTCAGACCTGTATTTACATTTATCGGTTTCTCTCTTCGAGTGAAAACCAAATGGCCTCTTATCAAATTTCTTAACCGAGGAAACTTGTATTTAAACATAATAGGGAAGAACTTTTGCAGAGTACATTAACTGGTGTTAATTACCTACCATGCATTTACGGCCTAGGGCTGAGAAGAGCAGTGGATAACGACATGCAGGGCTGGGTAATAAACAGCAATTATCACCTGACAGCATATGGGAAATGAGCCTATTATCACCTACCCTCTTTAAACTCACTCAGGAGAGACAATTAAACACCGCCTCTCTCTCTAGCTTGTTTGTGCCAATGCCACCTAACCTAGAATGCTGGAAGTCAACCAGAGTCAATGCCTGTGATCTAAGTGAACTGATTGGTGGGCCAATCTAAGCATTCTGTGCAGGTTTCTATTCAAACTGGTGCCTTTCGCTGGTGTTAAAGTTAAAAGTGATGACAGAAATGAGAATGCACAGGGGAACGCTAAGGAGGTGAACATTGAAATTTGAGATTAAAATCTGAGGACAAAGAAGGACGCATGAAAAATTCTCCAAATCTAAAATACGTAATAAGCAGTTGATAAATACAGGTAGAAAAGTAGTTACATTCTAAAAAAAAAAGTAATGTACGTAATTCTTAATGACTTATGTCTCTGCCAGAGGGCAGTGGTGAGTTCATTTCAAAGGTGGTGAATTCATTTCAAAGATAAGTACAGGTTAAAGCTTTGGGAGTTTCTGGTTCGGTGGACACTGGGTGAAAAACAGTAAGAAAGCATCCTTCAGTATCTTAAGTCACTCTTCATGATCACTAATTACATTACTGTCATAAACCAGCAGTGGCTTCCCATTGCATTATTCAACAAAACAGTATGACTTTTGTCTGGGCCTGGGCGCAACTACGCCTGAGTATTCTGAGTAGTTTCAATCATTTTCTATTAGTCTTTGGGAATCCCCATCCATCCCAGGACGTCTTGTATCTGGGAAGTAGGGAGCAACTCCAGAAATTAGTTCTGTGCTCGTATAATGTACAGACAACATTAAAAGGATTTAACAAAGCAGTAGATCTGGCTTTTAATGCACTAATACATGCCAAACCTATTGACTTTGCCATTGTTTTTTTACATTTGTTTGCATTGCAAGCGAAGAAGGTGAACAAGAGATTCAGGTCCAGTGGCAGCAGAATCAAAGTAAAATAAAAATAAAAATGTTAGCGACCATCTTTGAATGCTATTTGAATAGTTTAGCATTCCGTTAAAAAAGGACCAGAATCTAAGCAGCTGTTGTTTGGAGCAGTAGTGTTTTTAGTCTATTTTTTAACGCAAATTGTGTCATCGCATCAAAAATGAACATGGGGTGCATATAGTGCTAAATTATGGATTTGTATTTCATCTTATTTTTGCCTAATTGTCCTGAAGTTTAATGTAATTAAAAAGCACATTTCACCTACCTCTACTTTCATTCTAGCAAGATTGTCAAACTGGTAGAAGAAAGAGATCTTTTTGAATTGCATAGCAGGAAAAACATGCATATAGAACTAAAGTCACCCTCTACATGTACAGGGAGTGCAGAATTATTAGGCAAATGAGTATTTTGACCACATCATCCTCTTTATGCATGTTGTCTTACTCCAAGCTGTATAGGCTCGAAAGCCTACCACCAATTAAGCATATTAGGTGATGTGCATCTCTGTAATGAGAAGGGGTGTGGTCTAATGACATCAACACCCTATATCAGGTGTGCATAATTATTAGGCAACTTCCTTTCCTTTGGCAAAATGGGTCAAAAGAAGGACTTGACAGGCTCAGAAAAGTCAAAAATAGTGAGATATCTTGCAGAGGGATGCAGCACTCTTAAAATTGCAAAGCTTCTGAAGCGTGATCATCGAACAATCAAGCGTTTCATTCAAAATAGTCAACAGGGTCGCAAGAAGCGTGTGGAAAAACCAAGGCGCAAAATAACTGCCCATGAACTGAGAAAAGTCAAGCGTGCAGCTGCCACGATGCCACTTGCCACCAGTTTGGCCATATTTCAGAGCTGCAACATCACTGGAGTGCCCAAAAGCACAAGGTGTGCAATACTCAGAGACATGGCCAAGGTAAGAAAGGCTGAAAGACGACCACCACTGAACAAGACACACAAGCTGAAACGTCAAGACTGGGCCGAGAAATATCTCAAGACTGATTTTTCTAAGGTTTTATGGACTGATGAAATGAGAGTGAGTCTTGATGGGCCAGATGGATGGGCCCGTGGCTGGATTGGTAAAGGGCAGAGAGCTCCAGTCCGACTCAGACGCCAACAAGGTGGAGGTGGAGTACTGGTTTGGGCTGGTATCATCAAAGATGAGCTAGTGGGGCCTTTTCGGGTTGAGGATGGAGTCAAGCTCAACTCCCAGTCCTACTGCCAGTTCCTGGAAGACACCTTCTTCAAGCAGTGGTACAGGAAGAAGTCTGCATCCTTCAAGAAAAACATGATTTTCATGCAGGACAATGCTCCATCACACGCGTCCAAGTACTCCACAGCGTGGCTGGCAAGAAAGGGTATAAAAGAAGGAAATCTAATGACATGGCCTCCTTGTTCACCTGATCCGAACCCCATTGAGAACCTGTGGTCCATCATCAAATGTGAGATTTACAAGGAGGGAAAACAGTACACCTCTCTGAACAGTGTCTGGGAGGCTGTGGTTGCTGCTGCACGCAATGTTGATGGTGAACAGATCAAAACACTGACAGAATCCATGGATGGCAGGCTTTTGAGTGTCCTTGCAAAGAAAGGTGGCTATATTGGTCACTGATTTGTTTTTGTTTTGTTTTTGAATGTCAGAAATGTATATTTGTGAATGTTGAGATGTTATATTGGTTTCACTGGTAATAATAAATAATTGAAATGGGTATATATTTTTTTTTGTTAAGTTGCCTAATAATTATGCACAGTAATAGTCACCTGCACACACAGATATCCCCCTAACATAGCTAAAACTAAAAACAAACTAAAAACTACTTCCAAATATATTCAGCTTTGATATTAATGAGTTTTTTGGGTTCATTGAGAACATGGTTGTTGTTCAATAATAAAATTAATCCTCAAAAATACAACTTGCCTAATAATTCTGCACTCCCTGTAGAACACAGTGCATTCTTTTTTCAAAAATGTATATTCCTACTAGGTTTCGGACTGTTGAGATTTCCATCTCATGGTGTGTGACATATCGTGCATTGTGCTCATTGGGACTGCTTATAAATTTGGCAGAGTGGTATTCCTTGGTGGGATACCGCTCTGTCCAATTATAACTCCCCCAGTAATCCTGCACCTATATTTCTTGGACATGGAAGCACCGGACCTTATTTTATTGGTCAGAAAATTAGGATGGTGAAATCACATGAAGCTCAGGCATCAAGTGTAGCCTGACCCTCCAGTATGGCATGAGGGAGTACCTAATGCTTCCCCTGCAAACCCACTGCCTCTGCTGTCCCCTGCTGCCTCGAGAACCTATGTCCTCCATGTGCTCCACTGCTTTAATTTGCTGTCTGCTAAAAGCAAGTTGTACAACAAGCAGATATGTCTCCTGGATGATGATCCAGTTTGTGAAATTGGACAGATTATTTCCAGAATTGCATGTTATTCTCTATCCAAGTGGCAAATACCTGTAAAAAACAGTTTTATTGGAATTGGTACTCATTGGAAATGTTGTTTCCAGCCACCTGGTCTTTTGGAACATAAATCTGGCTACCGTGTAATCTGAGGCAATATTGTTTTTCTTGAGCCACATATTATATTGATAGACTTGTAACTGTTCCTGTTTTGTTAACTACATGAGCCCATTATATTAGCGAGATTGACTTGTCTTACCTTTTTTGATTTAAACTAAGAAAAAGCTGTGGCTGTTCACAATAGTGAGTAGTTTTTGTGGTATTACGTCTCATATAGATTTCTTTGACCAATATGTTACCATTGTGTAGGATACCCAAAATGTTTCCTATGTACAAATGCACAGTGTCAATAGGTAGTCCTCAGTACAATTCTCCACAGGGTGAATAATGAGTGTAGGAAAGTCCTCCTTTTTTGCTTGATCACCCCCACTCTTTTTGGATAGGTACTGGTGGTTACTGACTCTTGGCTGTGCCCTGGGTACTGCTAACCAGTCCCAGGGCCTGTGCTCTGTGTAAAATGGATATGCAAATTAGGCTAATTATAATTGGCTAAGTTAACCTACCTATAAGTCCCTAGTATATGGTAGGGCATGTAGGTTTAGGGACCACAGCATAGGTGGAGCACACCTAGGTGCACTGCTGAGGTGCCCAGTGTCATTTTAAAAGCAAGCCTGCCTTGCTGGCTGCTTTTAAATTAAAGTTATATGCAAATTCGACTTTGGAATTAAAGGTACTTCCAAAGTCTTAAACTACCTTATTTTTACATATAAGTCACCCCTAAGGTGTGCCCTATGTGCCCCTAGGGCTGGGTGCCATGTAACTATAAGCAGGGACTTTATAAAAATAGATTTATAAGCCCTGGTGAGGTCAAAACAGCCAAATTCGTTTTTCCCTCATTGAAGTAAATGGCCTTCATAGGCTAGAATGGGCAGACTTTAATTTAAATTTTAAAGTCTCCTTAAATGTTACATACCAAGAATTTGGTATCAAATTAATTGTTGTAATAAATCCCACAACTTCCAGTTGTTGGATTTAATATAACTTGTTCAGGTAAAAAGTTTAGACTTTACCTAAAAAGTTGCCAATTTCAGCTCTGCATTGTTTTTGCTGCTGTGCTCTGATTGGCCAGCCTGCAGCAGCTTCTGCCAGGCTGCCTTGATGAGGTGTGAAGTGGCCTGGCTTCACACAAAGGAATGTGCTTGGGGGAGAGAATCTCCCCTCAGCAGATGGTGAGGCAGGAAGGGGGAGGGCTGCCAAACTGGTCTTCAAAGGCAGAGAAGGACATTTGCAGCACCCAGCAACACCCCCACATCCTGCAACCCCAGACAATTAGGTGCCCCCTTGATTAGATTAGGAGAGGGCAGGAGAGGGGGGTGTTTATGATTTTTAGCCACACCAGTGGGTGGGCTCAGCCAGATGTAACCTCCAAAAATCAGATTCATCCATGTTGGATTTTTAGAGACTGTTGCCTTCTGGGATGGATTTTTGCCACACTTCCCAGGAAGTGGTCATCACAGGGGGAAGACCCTGTCCCTGATTGGAGAACCAGGGCCCCCCTGCTTTTCACCCAGGAGCAAGGATAAAACTGGCAGACCTGCACCCACACCTCAGATCCCCACCAAATTTCAAGAAGAAGGAACTAAAGGAGAAGAAGGACTGCCCTGCTGGACCCCTGGCCTGCACCTGGAACCTGCACTCAGAAGGACTGCACCAGCTGCACACTTGGGCTTCACCACAAGAAGGACTTTGCCTGGCTTCAACTGGTTCAAGGAGGGACTCCCTGTTTGCTACAGGTGAAAAATTGCTATCCAGAGTCCCCCTGCACCAACTCCTGAAAAGTGACCAGCTGACCACTGTCCAGTGGCCAAAAAGGAGTTTGCGCCAGGTGCATTCTGGGAGTTGAAGTCCGCACCCCCCAAGGACCATCACAGAACTTCTGGACCCTTGGGGTGAGCTGTGGACCCCAAAAGAACCTTAAAAGAACATCTGGGTGAAGCCCCAGAAGTTTGGAAAAGATTTGAGAATTTTTGAAAAAAAGCTCCAGAGAGGGACCGACCCGCCGCGGAAATTCTAGCCGGCTTGCCTCAACCGCGACCCGGCCTGACTTGGTGGTTCGTCCCGGTAAAGAAAAACCTCCGAAAAAGAGACTAAGTCCGAAGGTAAAAAGTTGACCGGGACCTCCCAGCCATCGTATCCGAGAAGGGCTCCACGGACGTCGGATCAAGATCCAGGTTTACCCCGGTCGAAGGATTTTCATCTCGAAAAAACGACTAAGTCCGAAGGTAAAAATCTCCACCGAGGAAACCCACATCGCATATCCGGACAAGGGCTCCAGGAGGTCGGATTCAACTGGCAGGTTCGTCCCGGTGAAGAAAAACTTCAAAATAAAGACTAAGTCAGAAGGTAACTTTTTAACCGAGGCCTCCCGCGACTTGTAGCCGAGCAGGGCTCCATCGTGGTCGGCCTGAAACTTTGTCTTTGCCCCGGTCCTGGTGCAACCAGATGACCCGATTGGCGCTTTTTGTTTCTAAGCGCTAGAAAAATAATAATTCTTTAAAAATTCATATCTCCGGTTCCCCTGAACCGATTTTAATCGTTTTTGTGTCATTTTAAAGATAAAAATATAAACTATTTTTATAAATTGGTTTTGGATTTTTAACCCCTTCGCTGCCAGGCCTTTTCCCCCTCCTGTGCCGGGCCTTTTTTTGCCTATTTGGGGCAGTTTGCGCTTAGGCCCTCATAACTTTTTGTCCACATAAGCTAACCAAGCCAAATTTGCGTCCTTTTTTCCCAACATCCTAGGGATTCTAGAGGTACCCAGACTTTGTGGGTTCCCTTGAAGGAGGCCAAGAAATTGGCCAAAATACAGTGAAAATTTCGTTTTTTTCAAAAAAATTGGAAAAAGTGGCTGCAGAAGAAGGCTTGTGGTTTTTCCCCTGAAAATGGCATCAACAAAGGGTTTGCGGTGCTAAACTCAGCAGCTTCCCAGCTTTCAGGAACAGGCAGACTTGAATCAGAAAACCCAATTTTTCAACACAATTTTGGCATTTTACTGGGGCATACCCCATTTGTGCAATTTTTTGTGCTTTCAGCCTCCTTCCAGTCAGTGACAGGAATGGTCATGAAACCAATGCTGGATCCCAGAAACCTAAACATTTCTGAGAAGTAGACAAAATTCTGAATTCAGCAAGGGGTCATTTGTGTAGATCCTACAAGGGTTTCCTACAGAAAATAACAGCTGAAAAAGAAAAATATTGAAATTGAGGTGAAAAAACCATAAATTTTTCTCTACGTTTTACTCTGTAACTTTTCCCTGCAATGTCAGATTATCGAAAGCAATATACCGTTACGTCTGCTGGACTCCTCTGGTTGCGGGGATATATAGGGCTTGTAGGTTCATCAAGAACCCGAGGAACCCAGAGCCAATAAATGAGCTGCACCCTGCAGTGCGTTTTCATTCTATACCGGGTATACAGCAATTCATTTGCTGAAATATAAGGAGTAAAAAATTGCTATCAAGAAAACCTTTGAATTTCCAAAAAGGGCACAAGATAAGGTGTTGAGGAGCAGTGGTTATTTGCACATCTATGAATTCCGGGGTGACCATAGTAGCACGTGAATTACAGGGAATTTCTCAAATAGATGTCTTTTTTACACACACTCCTATATTTGGAAGGAAAAAATGGAGAGAAAGACAAGGGGCAATAGTACTTGTTTTGCTAATCTATGTTCCCCCAAGTCTCCCGATAAAAATGGTACCTCACTTGTGCGGGTAGGCCTAGCACCCGCGACAGGATATGCCCCAAAACACAACATGGACACATCACAGAAAACAGAGCTGTTTTTAGCAAAGTGACTACCTGTAGATTTTGGCCTCTAGCTCAGCCGCCACCTAGGGAAACCTACCAAACCTGTGCATTTCTGAAAACTAGAGACCTAGGGGAATCCAAGGAGGGGTGACTTGTGTGGCTCAGACCAGGTTCTGTTACCCAGAATCCTTTGCAAACCTCAAAATTTGGCTAAAAAAACACATGTTCCTCACATTTCTGTGGCAGAAAGTTATGGAATCTGAGAGGAGCCACAAATTTCCTTCCACCCAGCGTTCCCCCATGTCTCCCGATAAAAATGATACCTCACTTGTGTGGGTAGGCCTAGCACCCGCGACAGGATATGCCCCAAAACACAACGTGGACACATCACAGAAAACAGAGCTGTTTTTAGCAAAGTGACTACCTGTAGATTTTGGCCTCTAGCTCAGCCGCCACCTAGGGAAACCTACCAAACCTGTGCATTTCTGAAAACTAGAGACCTAGGGGAATCCAAGGAGGGGTGACTTGTGTGGCTCGGACCAGGTTCTGTTACCCAGAATCCTTTGCAAACCTCAAAATTTGGCTAAAAAAACACATGTTCCTCACATTTCTGTGGCAGAAAGTTCTGGAATCTGAGAGGAGCCACAAATTTCCTTCCACCCAGCGTTCCCCCACGTCTCCCGATAAAAATGATACCTCACTTGTGTGGGTAGGCCTAGCGCCCGCGACAGGATATACCCCAAAACACAACGTGGACATATCACAGAAAACAGAGCTGTTTTTAGCAAAGTGACTACCTGTAGATTTTGGCCTCTAGCTCAGCCGCCACCTAGGGAAACCTACCAAACCTGTGCATTTCTGAAAACTAGAGACCTAGGGGAATCCAAGGAGGGGTGACTTGCGGGGCTCGGACCAGGTTCTGTTACCCAGAATCCTTTGCAAACCTCAAAATTTCGCTAAAAAAACACATGTTCCTCACATTTCTGTGGCAGAAAGTTCTGGAATCTGAGAGGAGCCACAAATTTCCTTCCACCCAGCGTTCCCCCACGTCTCCCGATAAAAATGATACCTCACTTGTGTGGGTAGGCCTAGCGCCCGCGACAGGATATGCCCCAAAACACAACGTGGACATATCACAGAAAACAGAGCTGTTTTTAGCAAAGTGACTACCTGTAGATTTTGGCCTCTAGCTCAGCCGCCACCTAGGGAAACCTACCAAACCTGTGCATTTCTGAAAACTAGAGACCTAGGGGAAGCCAAGGAGGGGTGACTTGCGGGGCTCGGACCAGGTTCTGTTACCCAGAATCCTTTGCAAACCTCAAAATTTGGCTAAAAAAACACATGTTCCTCACATTTCTGTGGCAGAAAGTTCTGGAATCTGAGAGGAGCCACAAGTTTCCTTCCACCCAGCGTTCCCCCATGTCTCCCGATAAAAATGATACCTCACTTGTGTGGGTAGGCCTAGCGCCCGCGACAGGATAAGCCCCAAAACACAACGTGGACATATCACAGAAAACAGAGCTGTTTTTAGCAAAGTGACTACCTGTAGATTTTGGCCTCTAGCTCAGCCGCCACCTAGGGAAACCTACCAAACCTGTGCATTTCTGAAAACTAGAGACCTAGGGGAATCCAAGGAGGGGTGACTTGCGGGGCTCGGACCAGGTTCTGTTACCCAGAATCCTTTGCAAATCTCAAAATTTGGCTAAAAAAACACATGTTCCTCACATTTCTGTGGCAGAAAGTTCTGGAATCTGAGAGGAGCCACAAATTTCCTTCCACCCAGCGTTCCCCCACGTCTCCCGATAAAAATGATACCTCACTTGTGTGGGTAGGCCTAGCGCCCGCGACAGGATATGCCCCAAAACACAACGTGGACATATCACAGAAAACAGAGCTGTTTTTAGCAAAGTGACTACCTGTAGATTTTGGCCTCTAGCTCAGCCGGCACCTAGGGAAACCTACCAAACCTGTACATTTCTGAAAACTAGAGACCTAGGGGAATCCAAGGAGGGGTGACTTGTGTGGCTCGGACCAGGTTCTGTTACCCAGAATCCTTTGCAAACCTCAAAATTTGGCTAAAAAAACACATGTTCCTCACATTTCTGTGGCAGAAAGTTCTGGAATCTGAGAGGAGCCACAACTTTCCTTCCACCCAGCGTTCCCCCACGTCTCCCGATAAAAATGATACCTCACTTGTGTGGGTAGGCCTAGCGCCCGCGACAGGATATGCCCCAAAACACAACGTGGACATATCACAGAAAACAGAGCTGTTTTTAGCAAAGTGACTACCTGTAGATTTTGGCCTCTAGCTCAGCCGGCACCTAGGGAAACCTACCAAACCTGTACATTTCTGAAAACTAGAGACCTAGGGGAATCCAAGGAGGGGTGACTTGTGTGGCTCGGACCAGGTTCTGTTACCCAGAATCCTTTGCAAACCTCAAAATTTGGCTAAAAAAACACATGTTCCTCACATTTCTGTGGCAGAAAGTTCTGGAATCAGAGAGGAGCCACAAATTTCCTTCCACCCAGCGTTCCCCCACGTCTCCCGATAAAAATGATACCTCACTTGTGTGGGTAGGCCTAGCGCCCGCGACAGGATATGCCCCAAAACACAACGTGGACACATCACAGAAAACAGAGCTGTTTTTAGCAAAGTGACTACCTGGAGATTTTGGCCTCTAGCTCAGCCGCCACCTAGGGAAACCTACCAAACCTGTACATTTCTGAAAACTAGAGAACTAGGGGAATCCAAGGAGGGGTGACTTGTGTGGCTCGGACCAGGTTCTGTTACCCAGAATCCTTTGCAAACCTCAAAATTTGGCTAAAAAAACACATGTCCCTCACATTTCTGTGGCAGAAAGTTCTGGAATCTGAGAGGAGCTACCAATTTCCTTCCACCCAGCGTTCCCCCAAGTCTCCCGATAAAAATGATACCTCACTTGCGTGGGTAGGCCTAGCGCCGGCGACAGGAAACACCCCAAAGCGCAACGTGGACACATCCTAAATTTTGGAAAAAAACAGAGGTGTTTTTTGCAAAGTGCCTACCTGTAGATTTTGGCCTCTAGCTCAGCCGGCACCTAGGGAAACCTACCAAACCTGTGCATTTCTGAAAACTAGAGACCTAGGGGAATCCAAGGAGGGGTGACTTGCGGGGCTCGGACCAGGTTCTGTTACCCAGAATCCTTTGCAAACCTCAAAATTTGGCTAAAAAAACACATGTCCCTCACATTTCTGTGGCAGAAAGTTCTGGAATCTGAGAGGAGCTACAAATTTCCTTCCACCCAGCGTTCCCCCAAGTCTCCCGATAAAAATGATACCTCACTTGCGTGGGTAGGCCTAGCGCCGGCGACAGGAAACACCCCAAAGCGCAACGTGGACACATCCTAAATTTTGGAAAAAAACAGAGGTGTTTTTTGCGAAGTGCCTACCTGTAGATTTTGGCCTCTAGCTCAGCCGGCACCTAGGGAAACCTACCAAACCTGTGCATTTCTGAAAACTAGAGACCTAGGGGAATCCAAGGAGGGGTGACTTGCGGGGCTCGGACCAGGTTCTGTTACCCAGAATCCTTTGCAAACCTCAAAATTTGGCTAAAAATACACGTTACTCACATTTCTGTGGCAGAAAGTTCTGGAATCTGAGAGGAGCCACAAATTTCCTTCTACCCAGCGTTCCCCCAAGTCTCCCGATAAAAATGATACCTCACTTGTGTGGGTAGGACTAGCGCCCACGAAAGGAAAGGGCCCAAAACACAACGTGGACACATCACATTTTTTTATAAAAAGCAGTGCCTACCTGTGGATTTTGGCCTGTAGCTCAGCCGACACCTGAGGAAACCTAGCAAACCAGTGCATTTTTGAAAACTAGAAACCCAGGGGAATCCAAGATGGGGTGACTTGCGGGGCTCTGACCAGGTTATGTTACCCAGAATCCTTTGCAAACATCAAAATTTGGCCCAAAAAACACTTTTTCCTCTCATTTCGGTGACAGAAAGTTCTGGAATCTGAGAGGAGCCACAAATTTCCTTCCACCCAGCGTTCCCCTAAGTCTCTCGATAAAAATGGTACATCACTTCTGTGGGTAGGCCTAGCGCCCACAAAAGGAAATGGCCCAAAACACAACGTGGACACAACATATTTTTTCACAGAAAACAGAGGTGTTTTTTGCAAGGTGCCTACCTGTGGTGTTTGGCCTGTAGCTCAGCCGGCCCCAGGGGGGAGGGGAGGGGGGCAGAAATGCCCTAAAATAAATTTGCCCCCCCAATCCCCACCCTCCCCCGCCGGGAGCGACCCTTGCCTACGGGGTCGCTCCCCCTGCGTGACATTGGCACCAAAAAACAAATCCCCGGTGCCTAGTGGTTTCTGCCCCCTTGGGGGCAGGTTGACCTAAACTCAGCCAATCTGCCCCCAAGGGGGGCAGAAATGGCCTAAATACAATTTGTCCCCCAGGGGAGCGACTTTTGCCTGATGGGTCGCTCCCCATCTCTAAAAAAAAAAAAACAAAGAAAAAAAAGAAAAATTCCCCTGGCGCCTAGAGGTTTCTGCCCCCCCCCCCCCCCCGGGGGCAGTTCGGCCTAGTAATAGGCCGATCTGTCCCCCGGGGGGGCAGAAATGGCCTAAAATAAATTTGCCCCCCCAACCCCCACCACCCCCCCGGGAGCGACCCTTGCCTACGGGGTCGCGACCCTTGCCTACGGGGTCGCTCCCCCTGCGTGACATTGGCGCCAAAAAACAAATCCCCGGTGCCTAGTGGTTTCTGCCCCCTTGGGGGCAGATTGACCTAAAATTTGCCAATCTGCCCCCAGGGGGGCAGAAATGGTCTAAATACAATTTGCCCCCCCAGGGGAGCGACCCTTGCCTGATGGGTCGCTCCCCATCTCTAAAAAAAGAAACAACAAAAAAAAAAAAACACAAAAAAAAAATTGCCCTGGTGCCTAGAGTGTTCTGCCCCCCCCCCCAGGGGCAGTTCGGCCTAATAATAGGCCGATCTGTCCCCCGGGGGGGCAGAAATGGCCTAAAATAAATTTGCCCCCCAACCCCCATCCCCCCCCCGGGAGCGACCCTTGCCTACGGGGTCGCTCCCCCTGCGTGACATTGGCGCCAAAAAACAAATCCCCGGTGCCTAGTGGTTTCTGCCCCCTTGGGGGCAGATTGACCTAAAATTGGCCAATCTGCCCCCAGGGGGGCAGAAATGGTCTAAATACAATTTGCCCCCCCAGGGGAGCGACCCTTGCCTGATGGGTCTCTCCCCATCTCTAAAAAAAGAAACAACAAAAAAAAAAACACACAAAAAAAAAATTGCCCTGGTGCCTAGAGTGTTCAGCCCCCCCCCGGGGGGCAGTTCGGCCTAATAATAGGGGTCGCTCCCTTTTGCCAATTTCAAGAAAAAAAAAAAATCCCTGGTGTCTAGTGGGGTTTCAAAAGCCGGATTGCAAGCAATCCAGCTTTTGAAACCTGTGAGAGACTTCAAAGGGAAGGAAATACATTTCCTTCCCTTTGAAGCCTCTCGGGGCCTCCCCCATGGGATTGAAAAAGAAATGCAAAAGCATTTCTTTTTCAATCGCGCTGGAAGCTCTGCTTCCAGCGCGATGGGGGAGACCCTGTGACTAATCAGCGCGCGCTCGCGCGCTGACGTCACAGGGGGGGTTGGGGGGGTCGGGGGTGGGAGGGGAAGGGCTTCCCCTTCCATCCCTGACTTGGGGGGGTGGGGGGGAACCCCACAGAGGGAGCGAGAGCGCTCCCTCTGGGCTGTGTGCCGAGGACGTAGTGGTTACGTCCTCGGCACAGCAGCACTGTGCCGCGGGACGTAACCACTACGTCCGCGGCACAGAAGGGGTTAAACTGTTTCCTGTGTTTTATTTGATTACTGTTTTGTGATATTTGAATGCTTTACACACTGTCTCTTAAGTTAAGCCTTGACGCTCGTTGCCAAGCTACCAAGGGTTGAGCTGGGACTAATTTACTGAGACCTAACTGTACCTAGGTGGAGGTTAGTGGCTTGTTGCTAGGTGTAGGTACCTACCTGCCCTTACCAATAACCCATTTTCCAACATTTTTGGTGGCAGCGGTGGGATCCTGTACTTGTGTTCAGTATCACGTTACAGTTTTAAGTAAAACAAATTAAAAATCCTTTAAATTGCTTAGTGCACATTTTTTTTTTTTTTTATTATTATTAATTTGGATTAATTTCAATTATTGAATTTTTGTAATTTTTCTAAATTATTGTTTCCAATTTTTGCAAAAAGTTTTTGTTGACACAAAACTAGGGAACCATGGAGCTTGATCTGGCTAGCCTACCCACACTGACAGTAGTCCAGCTTAGGGGGTTGTGTATCGAAAGAGGGTTGCCTGCAACCACTGATCTCAGGAAGCAAATCCTGATCAAATCCCTGACAGCATGGGCTGAGGCCCAAGAGGTAGAGTCAGAAGAAGCTCCAGAGGAGGGAGAAAGAAGGGAGGATGCTAGCTCTAACCACTCAGGGGAGGGAAGGCATCTGAGCCTAAGTGAGGATGAGGAAGAACGGTCCTCAGTAGATACAGTCACTAGGGGCAGACCCAAAGCTAGTGGTAGGAAGGGGGTCCCTTCAGGAGGAGAGAACCCATCCATCAGAGAAAGAGAGCTGGAGGCCCAGCTAGCATACATAGCTTTGGAAGCAGAGAAGCTGGCCCTAGAAAAGAAAAAGTGGGCAAGCAAAGAGAAAAGAGATGGTGGCAGCGATAAAGAGGCTGAGGTGTCCCTGGGTGGGGGTTTTGCCCCCAGATTACCCAAAGAGGTGGTTCCTGACTATGTAGAAGGGGATGACATAGATAAGTGGCTGGGGGCCTTTGAGAGGGCCCTCCAGATGAGGAAAGTCAAGCCTCAGTACTGGGGTTCACTTCTTTGGGAGTTAGTTCCCAACTCTGGGAGGGATAGGCTCCTAACCATGAGTGGGGAGGATGCAGACTCATACCCCAGTATGAAGAGTTGCTTGACTAAAAAGTTTGGTCTGACCCCAGAGCAGTATAGGCTCAAGTTTAGGGACACCCAAAAGACAAGCACCCAGTCCTGGGTGGACTTTGTGGACATTTCAGTAAAGGCACTGGAGGGCTGGATACAGGGCAACAGGGTAAGTACCTTTGAGGGGCTGTACAATTTGATTATGAGGGAGCACCTTCTAACTAATTGTGTCCAAGAGAGGCTCCGCCAGTATCTAGTAGACTCTAGGTTGACCAACCCCAGAGAGCTGGGGGAGGCAGCAGATGACTGGTTAAGAACTAGGGTTAACCAGAAACCCCCAGGGGGTGATCAGAAAAAGGGAGGACATGGTTCTTCTCAGGGGAAGAACCAGGGGAAAGATGATAAAAAGCCCAAAGAGTCCTCACAAGAGTCCCCAAAAACTTCTCAGGGAGGGGGAGCCCCGAGCCAATTCACTTTTAAAGGGAAAGGGTATCAGGGAAAGAATTATGATCCTGCTAAAGCAGGAAGGTTTCAGGAGCTTGCTAAGGCCGGCAAGTGTTTTGATTGTCATCAACCTGGACATAAAAGAGGAGATGCTATCTGCTCCAAGAAGCCCCCCACTGGTGGGCAATCCCAGGGGATTGCTAGTGTAGGGTTGGGGGTGGAAGTTGGCCCAGGGGTGGAATCAGGGTACACAGAGGTCACCTTAGTATCCGTGGGTGGGGTGGACATTGCAACTATGGCCACCTTACCTCCCATCATGGAGAGGTATAGGCAAGAGGCCTAAAGTCAATGGGACTGAAGTGGAAGCTCTGAGAGATACAGGAGCCAGTGTGACAATGGTCACAGAAAAGCTGGTTTCTCCAGAGCAGGTCTTACCTGGTGTCTTCCACCAGGTGACTTATGCAGATAGCAGAACCAAACTCCATCCCATGGCTATGGTGAGTCTGGAATGGGGAGGTGTGACTGGCCCTAAAAAGGTAGCTGTAGCTCCTGCCCTCCCAGTAGAGTGTCTGCTGGGAAATGATCTTGAAGCATCTGAATGGTCAGAAGTGGAGAGAAGGGTCCATGCACAGATGCTGGACCTCCCTGAATGGGTGTGTGCTGTGACCAGGTCACAGGCAGCACAACAGGGAAATGCTGGACACTTGGACCCTGGAACAATGGGCCAAGCCTCCAAGAAAAAGAGAAAGGGCACTGGGTCTGGATTGCCAGCCCCAACAAATACAGAGGGTCCGGAAGAATCCAACCCTGAGGGGGAGGATCTGAACTCTGAGGGAGGGACACTTTCCCTGCAAACTCTGCCTGATTTGGCAGAACTGCAAGGGGCAGGTGGGCCCACCAGAGAAGATTTGTGCCAGGGACAAAGAGAGTGTCCCACTCTTGAGGGCCTGAGGCAGACTGCTACCAGGCAAGAACAAGGGGATACCAGTGGGACCCACAAGGTTTACTGGGAGGATGGAGTTCTCTACACTGAGGCAAGGGCCCTCAAACCAGGGGCTACTAGGAGAGTAGTGGTCCCCCAGAAGTATAGAGAATTCCTCCTTACCTTAAGCCATGATATCCCCTTAGCTGGTCATTTGGGACAGACCAAGACCTGGAACAGGCTGGTCAACCATTTTTATTGGCCCCAAATGTCAGAAAAAGTCAGGGAGTTTTGCAGCTCCTGTGTCACCTGTCAAGCCAGTGGCAAGACAGGAGGCAAACCAAAGGCTCCCCTGATACCACTGCCAGTGGTTGGGACTCCCTTTGAGCGGGTGGGGATTGACATTGTTGGTCCCCTAGACCCACCAACTGCTTCAGGTAACAGGTACATTGTGGTGGTAGTGGACCATGCCACCAGGTACCCTGAGGCAATACCCCTCCGGACAGTCACTGCTCCCACAGTGGCTAGGGCCCTACTTGGTGTGTTCACCAGAGTGGGATTCCCAAAGGAGGTGGTCTCAGATAGGGGCACAAACTTTATGTCAGCCTATCTGAAAGCCATGTGGGATGAGTGTGGTGTTACTTATAAGTTCACCACCCCCTACCACCCACAGACCAATGGTCTCGTGGAAAGATTTAATAAGACCCTGAAGGGCATGATCATGGGTTTGTCTGACAAACTCAGGAGGAGATGGGATGTCCTCCTCCCATGCCTGCTGTTTGCCTACAGAGAGGTGCCACAGAAGGGGGATGGATTCAGCCCCTTTGAGTTACTGTTTGGGCACCCTGTAAGAGGCCCATTGTGCTTGGTGAGAGAGTCTTGGGAAAAGCCTCTCAAAGAATCCAAGGAGAATGCGCTAGATTATGTACTGGGCCTGCGGTCACGCATGGCTGAGTATATGAAGAAGGCAAGCAGAAACCTGGAGGCCAGCCAGGAGCTCATGAAGCTCTGGCATGATCAAAAGGCTACCATGCCTGAGCATCACCCAGGACAGCTGGTGTGGGTTTTGGAGCCCATGGCTCCTAGGGCACTACAGGCCAAATGGACTGGGCCCTATCCAATTCTGGAGAAAAAATGTGAGGTCACCTACTTGGTGGACCTTGGCACCCCCAGGAATCCTCACAGGATCCTGCATGTAAACAGGATGAAACCCCACCAGGACAGGGCAGACATGACCATGCTAATGGTCACTGATGAAGGGAAGAAGGAGGAGGGTGAACCTCTGCCAGACCTCCTGTCCTCAAAGGCAAAAGATGGGTCAGTAGAGGGAGTGGTACTCTCTCCCAAATTGACAGATCAGCAACAAAAAGACTGTAAGCAAGTTTTGGGACAGTTTGCTAGTCTGTTCTCCCTGACCCCAGGACTCACCAATTGGTGTGTCCATGACGTTGACACTGGTGACAGCTTGCCTGTCAAGAACAAGCTGTACAGGCTGTCTGACCAGGTCAAGGCCAACATCAAAGCTGAAGTGGCTAAGATGTTGGACCTCAAGGTAATTGAGCCCTCTGATAGTCCTTGGTCCAGTCCAGTGGTACTGGTGCCCAAAGCTAATCCCCAAGGTGGGAAGAAAGAATTGAGATTCTGTGTGGACTACAGAGGTCTAAACGCAGTCACTAGGACTGATGCTCACCCCATACCTAGAGCTGATGAGCTCATTGACAGGTTGGGGGCTGCCAAATTCCTGAGCACATTTGATCTGACCTCAGGATATTGGCAGATTGCCTTAAGTCCAAGAGCTAAGGAGAGGTCAGCATTTTCCACACCAGAGGGCCACTTTCAGTTCAAGGTGATGCCCTTTGGCATGAAAAATGCTCCTGCCACCTTCCAACGGTTGGTGAACAGAGTCCTATCTGGGTTGGAATCTTTCAGTGCAGCTTATCTGGATGATATAGCTGTATTTAGTTCCACCTGGAAGGACCACCTGGTCCACCTGAAGGAAGTGCTTCAGGCCCTGCTTCAAGCAGGCCTGACTATCAAGGCAAGCAAGTGCCAGATAGGGCAAAGCTCTGTTGTGTACCTGGGCCACCTTGTTGGTGGAGGCCATGTACAACCTCTCCAGCCCAAGATCCAGACTATCCTGGATTGGGAGGCTCCAAAAACCCAGACTCAGGTCAGGGCCTTTCTTGGCCTGACTGGGTACTACAGGAGGTTTGTTCAGAATTTTGGGACCATAGTGGCCCCTCTGACTGAGCTTACCTCCAAGAAACAGCCCAAGAAGGTCATTTGAACCCCAGAGTGTCAGAAAGCTTTTGACACCCTAAAGCAGGCTATGTGTTCAGCACCAGTGTTACTGGCCCCTGACTATAGCAAGGAGTTTGTAGTACAAACAGATGCTTCAGAGGAAGGGATTGGGGAAGTGTTAGCACAAGTTAATGAAGAGGGCCATGATCACCCAGTTGCCTTCATCAGCAGACGACTACTCCCTAGAGAGAAAAAATGGAGTGCCATTGAGAGGGAGGCCTTTGCTGTGGTCTGGTCCCTGAAGAAGTTGAGGCCTTACTTGTTTGGCACTCACTTCCGTGTACAAACTGACCACAGACCTCTCAGATGGTTGATGCAGATGAGGAGGGAAAACCCAAAACTGTTAAGGTGGTCCATTTCCCTACAGGGGATGGACTTCACAGTGGAGCACAGACCTGGGACTGCCCATGCCAATGCAGATGGCCTTTCCAGGTTTTTCCACTTAGCTGATGAGGACTACCAGGGTGTAGGTTAGTACCCATCACCTTTCATCTGGGGGGGGCAGTGTAGGAAAGTCCTCCTTTTTTGCTTGATCACCCCCACTCTTTTTGGATAGGTACTGGTGGTTACTGACTCTTGGCTGTGCCCTGGGTACTGCTAACCAGTCCCAGGGCCTGTGCTCTGTGTAAAATGGATATGCAAATTAGGCTAATTATAATTGGCTAAGTTAACCTACCTATAAGTCCCTAGTATATGGTAGGGCATGTAGGTTTAGGGACCACAGCATAGGTGGTGCACACCTAGGTGCACTGCTGAGGTGCCCAGTGTCATTTTAAAAGCAAGCCTGCCTTGCTGGCTGCTTTTAAATTAAAGTTATATGCAAATTCGACTTTGGAATTAAAGGTACTTCCAAAGTCTTAAACTACCTTATTTTTACATATAAGTCACCCCTAAGGTGTGCCCTATGTGCCCATAGGGCTGGTTGCCATGTAACTATAAGCAGGGACTTTATATAAATAGATTTATAAGCCCTGATGAGGTCAAAACAGCCAAATTCGTGTTTCCCTCATTGAAGTAAATGGCCTTCATAGGCTAGAATGGGCAGACTTTAATTTAAATTTTAAAGTCTCCTTAAATGTTACATACCAAGAATTTGGTATCAAATTAATTGTTGTAATAAATCCCACAACTTCCAGTTGTTGGATTTAATATAACTTGTTCAGGTAAAAAGTTTAGACTTTACCTAAAAAGTTGCCAATTTCAGCTCTGCATTGTTTTTGCTGCTGTGCTCTGATTGGCCAGCCTGCAGCAGCTTCTGCCAGGCTGCCTTGATGAGGTGTGAAGTGGCCTGGCTTCACACAAAGGAATGTGCTTGGGGGAGAGAATCTCCCCTCGGCAGATGGTGAGGCAGGAAGGGGGAGGGCTGCCAAACTGGTCTTCAAAGGCAGAGAAGGACATTTGCAGCACCCAGCAACACCCCCACATCCTGCAACCCCAGACAATTAGGTGCCCCCTTGATTAGATTAGGAGAGGGCAGGAGAGGGGGGTGTTTATGATTTTTAGCCACACCAGTGGGTGGGCTCAGCCAGATGTAACCTCCAAAAATCAGATTCATCCATGTTGGATTTTTAGAGACTGTTGCCTTCTGGGATGGATTTTTGCCACACTTCCCAGGAAGTGGTCATCACAGGGGGACGACCCTGTCCCTGATTGGAGAACCAGGCCCCCCCTGCTTTTCACCCAGGAGCAAGGATAAAACTGGCAGACCTGCACCCACACCTCAGATCCCCACCAAATTTCAAGAAGAAGGAACTAAAGGAGAAGAAGGACTGCCCTGCTGGACCCCTGGCCTGCACCTGGAACCTGCACTCAGAGGGACTGCACCAGCTGCACACTTGGGCTTCACCACAAGAAGGACTTTGCCTGGCTTCAACTGGTTCAAGGAGGGACTCCCTGTTTGCTACAGGTGAAAAATTGCTATCCAGAGTCCCCCTGCACCAACTCCTGAAAAGTGACCAGCTGACCACTGTCCAGTGGCCAAAAAGGAGTTTGCGCCAGGTGCATTCTGGGAGTTGAAGTCCGCACCCCCCAAGGACCATCACAGAACTTCTGGACCCTTGGGGTGAGCTGTGGACCCCAAAAGAACCTTAAAAGAACATCTGGGTGAAGCCCCAGAAGTTTGGAAAAGATTTGAGAATTTTAGAAAAAAAGCTCCAGAGAGGGACCGACCCGCCGCGGAAATTCTAGCCGGCTTGCCTCAACCGCGACCCGGCCTGACTTGGTGGTTCGTCCCGGTAAAGAAAAACCTCCGAAAAAGAGACTAAGTCCGAAGGTAAAAAGTTGACCGGGACCTCCCAGCCATCGTATCCGAGAAGGGCTCCACGGACGTCGGATCAAGATCCAGGTTTACCCCGGTCGAAGGATTTTCATCTCGAAAAAACGACTAAGTCCGAAGGTAAAAATCTCCACCGAGGAAACCCACATCGCATATCCGGACAAGGGCTCCAGGAGGTCGGATTCAACTGGCAGGTTCGTCCCGGTGAAGAAAAACTTCAAAATAAAGACTAAGTCAGAAGGTAACTTTTTAACCGAGGCCTCCCGCGACTTGTAGCCGAGCAGGGCTCCATCGTGGTCGGCCTGAAACTTTGTCTTTGCCCCGGTCCTGGTGCAACCAGATGACCCGATTGGCGCTTTTTGTTTCTAAGCGCTAGAAAAATAATAATTCTTTAAAAATTCATATCTCCGGTTCCCCTGAACCGATTTTAATCGTTTTTGTGTCATTTTAAAGATAAAAATATAAACTATTTTTATAAATTGGTTTTGGATTTTTAACCTGTTTCCTGTGTTTTATTTGATTACTGTTTTGTGATGTTTGAATGCTTTACACACTGTCTCCTAAGTTAAGCCTTGACGCTCGTTGCCAAGCTACCAAGGGTTGAGCTGGGACTAATTTACTGAGACCTAACTGTACCTAGGTGGAGGTTAGTGGCTTGTTGCTAGGTGTAGGTACCTACCTGCCCTTACCAATAACCCATTTTCCAACAATGAGACATTATTCTTAAATGCTACTCATCTGCCCTCTTTTCATGACCCCAGTGCTAGCAACGTGGATCCTTTGTGTAGATTGAACACAATATATTGTATTGTGTTGTAAATCATTTCCATGGCTCTTTCCTACCTCTTTTCGAAGTCCCAAAGCTGCTTGTGGCTCATGGCCAGTGATTGTGAGTCTGAGTTTCATGGATTTCAAAGGGTGTCTGTTGTGGTGTCACCTATATAGGTTGAATATTGGTGTTGTCAGTGATGCCTGTATAGTCTGCTGCATAACCGATGCAGCAGTGCGAGAGTACCTATTATGCAGAAGGTGGAAAGCAAAGAAGTGCAGGAATACGTTTGATATCTGCTCTACTTTGTGGGACAAGCCAGCAGTTGGCTCCCCTAAATTGCAAACCATTGTTGATAAATCATATTTGACGGTAGATCGCGGGCAATGTTTGATGCAGAGGGCTTTGAAGGATACTCTTCTGGCCAAGGCTAACCTGTGCGTAGTAGTATTGAATATTGTTTGTAGTTTGCCAAACTAATAACTTATCAGTTGAAAGATTGCTTATTTTTATTTTTGCTTTCATTTAGCTGTTCGTATGGCAATGCCTGAATTTTACAGATTCATGAAGGCAAAACTAAGGAGCCCAGAGCAAGGAGCAGACACCATAGTCTGGTTGGCAGTTTCTAAAGCAGCTATAAGTCATCCAAGTGGGCTGTTTTTTCAGGGTAAGTACATATACTTTGTAATCCGTCACTGCCTTTTTGGGATATTTTTCATGAGATAAAATGACATTTAGGTAAATTACAAACTCCATTCACTTTTGTCTCCTGTCTCTCCCTGCATGGAAATCTTACATTATGTGGTTTCACTTTGAGGTGATCACCACGATAACTTCAGTCACAGCGTACCATATTCTGAAAAAGGCCTGAAGATAAAACTAGCTGGAAAATGTTCTTATATAGGCATGCTCCTATATCGTGAGAACAATTATAACTTTTTGATAATAGTCAAAGAACTTCAATAGTACTCCTGGGAAGCTGCAACTGGTGTAAATGAACCTGGTAATTAGTAGATTTTTAAAGTTCACTTTAACCCAATGGTGACCTGTGGGTCAGACACAAGGCACAACTTATATAGAGAAAAGGTCAGTTTTTAGTAATTTCTGTAACCGACATGTAACCTGTAATATGATAGATAGCAGTAGGGCAGAGAATCATATCCTTGCTGCTAAAGGAGTGTCCACTCATTAACATTTCCATCCAAATCATTTTACGCACGTCACAGCTCATTCATTGGACCCCCAATTATAAACATTAAACACTCACTGCCTCCACGTGGACATACAGAGAGTTCTTTCCACTTACCAACAGAGCCCTTTTAAATGATAGATGGCATTTGTTACTCATGACAGACTTAAGCAAAGGGACTGCATTTACACAGTAAATGTAGTCCCTTTGCATAAATGTGCTTTAATTAACATATTTCTTCCACGCATGTGACGGGCACTGTGATGGCCCTCCAGTTATCATATAGACAGTGAGTAGTAGATTTACATGGGTAGGGGAAGCTGTCTGGGCCTCACTAATGGATGTCGGGTGCTTGACTGCATAGCCCCATCAGAACATCAGATGTTACACGTAATATTCTTTTTGGGCTGTTATAATAAAAGTACATGCATGTATAGCAAGGCTCCTGAAGGTGTCTTTCTTCTGTCTTTACCCTCCCACAGATGACGGGGAGTGAATTTACTTTCACTGCTCCTGGTACACTACACCTCTAATGATAGGGTTGCAAATATTGTCTACATCATGATCGGAGCACCTCGATTGCAACAGAGTAAAAGTGTAATTGAATTAGTGAGTGCCTTCCTTTTGGCCTTTGCTGTATTTGAGTTTTCTTTTTTCATGGCCTTTGTGCACAGTCACAAAATGGTGTTAATTCAGTGAGGTTGTTTGGAAGTATTCATAACTGAATAGGCAATGAAACAGTGGTAATCAAAATTTGTAAAGCCTTCTTTTTTACGTCGAGCGTGCAAGCACTTTGACTTGTTATAAGTAATGTGGGCTTTTAACCACGCCCACCGCACGCCCATCACTTTTTCTCCTTTGTAGGCTTGCCTTTCAAAAATCCTTTGGTATAATTGGTAAATGCTTTACGATTGTCCCTCCTTGGGGCGCTTTTGTTACCGCCTTGAACACCGACCCTGTTACGTGGATAATTGCGCTTTTGCCAAAACATTTGACTGCAAGCAGACTTCTTTTTCCTTTTGAGTCTCTCCTTCACACTCATGCTCATGGTGGCCGTGGAGCTTTGAATCGGCTAGCTTATGTCAATTGTTTTACTTTTCATTTTCAATTTATGTGAAAAGTCCAGTTAGGAATTTACAACACCAATAGCTTTAACTCAAGCAAACGCAAGACCCATTGCATTGCAAATGCTTGATAGTTTTGTTATTTTAATGTAAGTTTCCAGGAGACATGACATTCAGTACCTTGTCTTCAAACATGTGTGAAGCGCACCTGATTACCTTGTCAAAGACAATCTTGCAACTTCCTGACAATGAACGATCATTTTCTGCAGCTTATTTTAGGTAAAAAATCATGGCCCTGCAGGTTTCCTACAGTTATAAATGATTACCTATGACTTTTGGCTCAGAACATGGTGCCTACTTTCAAGTTCCTCCTTTAATTTATTTGGAGGTATTCTCACTCCCAGACCGCTTTATGTTGACAATGTCACAATATCGACCCAAGACAATATCGTGAATACAAATGTACTGGGTAAAAAAATATTGTGATACAAAAATATTGACTTTGTATGCTACTTCCCATGCAATTATATAGATAATGAGTTCAACATTATCAACAGTATACGCATAATAAATATAAAAATGTTGAAATCCAAAATAGTACAAAGATACAGTATATCTAAACAAATTCACTTAACCATAATTTTGATTTAAATAAAATAGTATACAAAGAAATCCCCAAAAAATGAATTGAATATACATTAAATTACGTGTATGTTTTACATTCTTTTTTAAACATAAAACATTTGAAATAATATGAAAATATGTAAAACAACCTGTGCTTTTAAATAGAATGTAATTCTTTAATTCTATAAAATTATTAATAATATATATATATATATATATATATATATATGATTTTTTTTTAAATATGTACATTATGAATACATATTTGTTTATTTAGAACACAATTTATAATGTGAAAATATACATTAAAAACTGTATGCATTGATTAAAATAATAGAAATGATCACATTTGTGGAAAGTGAGTGCACCTAAAGGGGTCAGAGTTACTATTCTAAATGCACTTCCTCAAACATTAGGGGATACCATAAAAAGCAGGAGTCAGATTTACTACTCTAACACGTCTTCCACAGACATTAGGGAACATGCATAAATGAGGAGGGTCAAATTTAATATTTTAACTCCAGGCCCCCAAAGAGTGCACAAATAAGGGGGGGCATTCCAGTCACACAGCATTGGAGGGAACAGCATAAATGCGCTAGGTCAAATTTGTTATTCTAATTCCAGTCTCAAATATTAGTAAAATGCATAAATACAGGGGGTCAGATTTACTATTTAAACACCAGCCTCTAAACATTGGAAAAGTGCCTAAATAAAAATGGAGATATGTCCTATTCTATGCCAGTCTCACAAATATTAGGGAAAGGGCCAACATTTCTTGGGCATGAATCTTACAATTCTAACTCCACTAAAATGAAAACAAAACCAAGAATTGGAAGGAAACTCCACAAAAATTATTTTAAGATAATCTAGCATTACAACACTAACTTTCTGATACCAAAAATACATTTTTACCCCCTTATTATAAGCAATAACATTTATATTGTACAAAAATGCATACACCTTACAATTGAACTCACATTTTATATCTATAAGTAATCTAAGTATAAAATAAAAAAACCTAAATATAATAAATTAATACTAATTAATAATTCAAATACTACCCACCCAAAGAAAAAACACTAAGATGTAAGCATATTCTTCTGAATTAAAATAAATACCATAATTATAATCCAAAAGAATTTGATAAAAAACTACCCAACTAATTCCCCAATAATCCCCACTACGAATGTTAGTTAAATGAATTAAAAATTATACCCTACAAAATAAATTAACCCTAAAATATTACCAGCAAAATCAATCACACTATTATATTTTATTAAAAAAATAAAATTACATTCAATTCCGTATTTCTGTATTAAATTTCATTAAAACCTTTTACCTACTCGAACTCTCAAAGCGTCACACAGCCCTTCATAAAATATTAATAACAACCAAAGAAATTAACATAGCAAAAGAACACATAACAAATATTTTTTCAATCCAATATGTTCGTAAAGAAACATGTAACTATCATATAACTCTTTTAAATACTACAATAGTTTATTAAATGGTATTGGTATATGGTAATGGTATTAAGATGGATGCAATTAAAGAACACTAAAAAACGATATATTTGCCTGCAGTATTATATCCCACAATATGTTTGTGGTCACTTCATTTTTACATCAGTTTTATTGACCAATGATATTACAAACTTGGTATTCATTTACCAAGTCCTTATGCCACTAATGAGTACAAAATATCCTATGGTTTAATCTGGAGATATGACGATATAAGAGAAAGTACTGATGTTATTTTCTTTTATTAATGTGGTAGTGTCCCATCCAACCTTTTCATCCATCAGCACTTCGTATGCAGCAATCTGTAGTTATCATGTATAATGGTGAAACCAGAGCTACAAGCCGCAGAACACAGTTGTTCCTGAATTAAATGTCTGCCTAACTGAATGAGTCGCTACTGTGATGGCAATTAGCATTCTTTTGATGTCTCTGTGTGACTCAGTTTGTCAATTTCAACATGTATTGAAACAAAATGTTACGAAATACATTCCTAAATTTGTAGAATTCTGGCACATAACTGGTAACCATTAAAGTTGGAGCCAAAGTCACAGGCTGCGTAGCCATAGGTTGTGACTTTTGCAATGTTTCCACAGAAACTGAAGATCAAACACAGTGACAGAACATGTTTTCCTGAAGCCATGCTGCACTTCACATATGTCTCTTTGAAATGCTGTAATTCAAGGAGCAAACTCTTTGGGGGCTCCATGAATTCTTTGTTTTGCTAATTATTTAACTGTAGTCGTTGAGTATCTGCCAAATGTTTTCAAAAAACGTCTGAGTCCATCATTATGAGTTGCTTATACTCTTCAATGGGTGTGGTAACCAGAGTTTTTTATAGCCTCTTAAGATTATGAGTAATTTGGAAAACCCACAGGCTCACACAAATTCCTCCTCAGACTCCAACTGCTGAAAGCAGCCAATAATCTCTAGGTGAAAATTTGTCAGGGAATGAGGAATAACATAGGAATCTGATGTGTTATTCCCCTTATTAAATTGACTCTGAGAGTACAACCGGTAATAGGCTATTTTTTCGAACCCCTGTGGATAACATTTCAGCTCATATTGTTATTTCTGGAGGCTAGACTTACCAGACCCATTAACAGGCCACTATTAATGAGAGCATTTTAATTTGTATCAATGCTTCCTCTCTTAAAGGTTCATGAAATTAGTTATCTTTATTTCACAGTATCTAAAAGCCAGACTTGTAGACCAGATATATCTATGTGGCTGTCTGTTGTGATAGGGGTTTATAGAAATCAGAGGAGTATCACACAGTATATTCAAATGTATCCACTTCCATTTTGCATATATGCCTATTTAGGTAAGTTCAATAATGGTTTGTTTTTACACCGTCAACACTTAGAAAAGAAGTGGTATGACTCCAGGAGGGACAAGGTCTCCATTCTTATCAAAACAAGATATATGACAAGCAGGTGTCTTTCTAAGTATTTCACGCTTGTTGTGTAAGGAGAGGCTTAGCCTTACCTCTGCATAAGGTTTTTCCATTTTAAGGGAGAGCTAAAATATCAAACAAAAACAGTGGATAGTTTTTCATCAAGACTGCACAGTAATGGTGATAAACCCACTACAGACTTTATTGCTGAATAATATCTATTCCGTGTGGAGACCTAAAATATCCCTACACCAGAAATGTACACATTTAGGAGTCTGAGATTATATTTCTCGTACATCCACAATGTGTGTATTAGTTATTAGGAACACACTGATTACGTTGTTTTACTCTTTTATGCTCACAGATGGGTGCATGGCTTGGCAACATCCCTGTTTCAAACCAAGTTTGCTAAGTTGTTCATAACATCGAAGGAAAAGAGATGAAAGGAAACAAAACTAATTTCCCATATTTTTATGGGCCAACTGAATGTGTTTCCGGTCAATGATGATATTGAAGAAAATGCTCCCCTAAATCTGAGAAGGGTAGGTTGAATTAAAACAGTCTGCAAGCAAGGTCATAAAAGTCAAGACATTGAGATCGAACCGTAAAATAACTACAATAAACATAATGCTTCCTTGGGGGATTCTCCTCCTTTCGGGCAAAGGACTGAGGATGGAAGGTAGTCAGGAAATACCACTTACCAGATTCGAAACTCATACAAAAAACATACACCAAGCATACATTAATGTTAAAATAGCAATAAAACCTGAAACTACTGCTCTTTCCCTGGGACTTCCTCATTCACATGATGCAAAACACAAGCTCTACAATCTAGAATGCAACCTAACCCACTTAGGCACTTAAGAGGAACTTCACTGAGGAGGAGATAGATCTTGTAGCTAACTTTATTTCTGATCAGTGCAGGGAACCACATGGTCTTTCTTCATGTTACTTTGGTGGAGTACATATGTTGCAGTGGCTTTCAGGTACTGATGAGAGTGAGAGATCCTGCCTGTTAAATCCCTTCCAACTTGCAGTAACGGGTGTGCTGAATGTATATGAAGTGAAGTTTAAATATGTGGGATACATCAGTTCTACATATTTTTTTAATTGATTTCTTGCGATATATTTAAATTTTAATAAAACAATATATTTTTTTAATGTTTTACATCACCCATTTCAATAACAATAATAATAAATAAAATGTATTTGACATAAAATAACATTTTTTAAAGGAAAAATGGCCAAAAATAATTATATATTTGACATTAAAAAAATTATGAGAATGTCCCTTTTAAATATTTTATATTATGTGTAGTATTAGTTTTATTTCCAGCCTCCATTACTTTCTATGAGTGTGTTGAAGAGCCAGGAAGTGGCTATGTGTAGTGTTTAAATACTCTACAGCTTGGTTGGAATAAATATGAGCCTCTTTTGTCACTCGTATTACCGTAGTAGATGTTGGTGTAACTTTTGTGATTTGGGGTTGTCTTACTCATTTGTGGGTGTGTTTTTTTTGTTTGTCCCTCCCTAACACCCTTCTTAGGCTTCCCTTCACCTCTTTGGTTTAGTAATAAATACCCTTTTATTGCCCAGTCACTTCCCTTTTCTTCGCCCACATTTACTACTGAGACAGAGACCTCCATGTGTGCAGATCTGTACATTTGTGGCAAAGATCTACACACATAGGAGAGGTGGAGGCAATCCTCTATAACCACCTAACCTGCGGCTGGGTTGGGTCTCAGCACCAGTAGACAAGTAAGAACCCACTTGTCACAGTCACTACATGAGATATTGCTCTCAAAAAAGGCAAGGCGCAAACACCTTCTCTAGGATTACAGATAACTTTACAGTGTGGAACTGCATAGAAAACACAATTGCTTTGCCTTGGCCATAAAGTTAGGATGATTAGTACTTTATGGAAGTGGAGCTTCAGCGTGGACACCTCGTTTGTTTATATGTTTAATTGCTTCCTGTTGAGGTTTAATTTCTGTGCGATGAGCATTGTGCCAGAATGAATCCTGCCCTGAGTATTTATCCATCAGAGGACACACTTTTTGTGCAAATTTTGTACCCAACTGGAGTACTTTCTACTGACTAATTGGTAAGTGCTATCTCACTGGGTAAATGTACAGTGCATCTCCTACTCTACAGCTGCATAAAGGATGTGAAGGAAATGTCTCCAGTGAACTTGTGTCTCTGTAAGATTGCCAATGTGATTGTTACTCCAGCGTCTTCATCTGATCATGTTCAAGGTAGAACTGCAGTTTCCACCTTGAAATTAGTTTTTTATTTTTATTTTGGGGGACTGCGGGGGTGGGGGGGGGACCTCAAGGCCCCCATGTTCCCAGCCAGCTCCCTGCTGTTGGACAGCTCCCGCTTGCTGAAAGCTGAATTATGTTAGCTTTTGCTTGGTGGGACTGCCAGCTTCCACGAAGCAAAAGAAAACAGCTAGGTGGTGGTCCCATGGATGCAGGGGTCTGTGCAGCCCCCCACACACTTTGTTTATAGCCCCGGGCAGGTTTGGTCACCAGAGCCCAGGGGGTCTATAGGACCCCCCCACTTTTACTTATTTACAACTTTGCCCCGGGGAGGTGGTGGTCCCAGTGGTGCAGGGTGGGCCATGAGGCTCCCCGCTGTCTTTATATGCGAAGCCCCTGGGAGGTGGCAGTCCCTGGGTCTTCAGTACGCTCCAGCGGGGTGGCCCCATTCCCCCACTCCTTAAAATAATATGCCCCAGGTCCTGGCCCACCTTGGGACGGAAGTAAAATCAAGCCCTTGAGACTGCGCGTGCATTTTTTTTTAGAAACAAAAAGGTGAAATTTGTGAATTTTTGCGATTTTCAATGTGACTTTTATTTTTTAAAGAAAATGCTTTTTAGCCCTGGGGAGGGGTCTCTGGGGACCCCTGCACCAAGGATACAGTGGTAGAATAACAGTACCTTGCCTCCATTTCCTTTTTTTTTTTTTTTGACTCGGCTGAAGTAGAGTGTCAATGGCTGTCAGCACTTCCTGGCTGAAGTGTTGGCAGCCAATCAGATCTCTGCGAGAGATTGTTAGTATTTCAAATTTTTTGCAAACCTAGATATACAAATCTGGTTTTCTTTTATTATTTAAAAAACTACCGAACTGATTTATACCAACAACAAAAAACACTCTTTCTGAACCAAGAGCCACCTTCCTGCCAAATCTGGTGTAATTCCGTCTAGCAGTTCTGGCTGCTGTAGTGTCTAAAATCTCTATGGTAATTAATATGGGAAACACACTTTTTTGACCCCCATCCCTTTTTCTCCGCCCCTGCTTGACGGATCACCCTGAAACTTTCAATGCAAAACAAGATTCTAGGGTGCACTTTTTTGGATAATTTTGTGAAGATTTGTCAAACTGAGGCAAAGATATAGGCAAGTCAAATAGCTGTTTTTCTATGGAAACTAGGTCCTAACTATAACTGCTTACTTGCAATTGCCAGTAGATTTTTTTATATATATATATATATATATATATATATATATATATATATATATATATATATATATATATATATATATATATTGCAATGTCATTCACCACTGTAGTTATAGAGCTATAGAAATATAGTTAGGAACACGCTACCTTATAAATTGAGTTTTTAGTTTTGCTACTAACTTTTGCGCAAGGTTTCACAAAGCTTTCCAGAAAAAAAGCTCCTTCCTGGAAAGTTTTGGGGTGATTTGTCAAACTGGCGCCGAGAATAATTGTTAGTTGCTTTAAGTTATGGAGTGGTGCTCATGGGCCTCACACACTAATCCTGCATCATCCTATTGGTGAAGGTCGCAATTTTTTCTGAAGATAGGACTGTAGTTTGCAACCACTCAAATACTACCCATGTCAGGCTACTGTGAGGTTAGTCAGTGCACAGAAACTACAAAGTCAGGTCTACGTGTACCATTTGGGTACTGCTACGTGGACTAGAGAATATAAGCAAAAGTGTTCAGAGCAGAGCATCAGGCAATCAACAGTGTATTTCCAAGATGAGACAATAAGTGACATCACTAGGGAGGGTATTAAGAGTGCTGTGGTGTTAGAGAGGAAAAAGACAGTGGTTCATTATTAACAATCTTAGTGATGGCAACTGTAGAGTGGAGGCAATACCTCAAGTGGCCCTTTCATCCTCTGTGTCTCTTTCCTGGTTTTTCAGCATGCTCCTCTGTTCCTCCCATACTGCCGGTCACCACAAACAAGGAGGGTGGGAGGGACATAAGGAGTCTAAGGGGTTGTTAGAGTGAAAGGGAACCGAAGACAACAAGGAAAAGCAGGCCAGGTTCTGAAAAGAGAGGGAAGTGGGCACCCAGTCCACCAAAGGGAGAGTGGTGTTCGTGGTAGAGGTGGCTAATATTACTAAAGCTGAGTATTGTGCTGGTCTACACATGCCTCGGGTCGTAACTCCTGTACCTCTCATTTGCCAGCTCCCTCAAAATGCAGCCAGTACACCTGCCAGTTCATATTTGCAGGAGCTCACAAAGGTGTTGATCTCCTTCCTTAGCTGTTCTCCCCTGCAGCGGTGGCTGAAAAATGACTGCAGCAAATCATCTACTGCATTGGCCCAGCGGCTTCCAACACCACCACAATTTACCAAGACACCATGCGAGGTGAAGAAGTGCAGACAGGAGGAAGCAAGGCACAAGGTTACCAGGAGAAGAACAGAGACTGATTGATACAAGCAAAGAGAAGAGAGAGGTGTAGGAAACAAAGTCTTCAAGAGGGTAGCACTTTGTGAAGCTGGGCATGAGGGTCTCAATACAAGAGGATCCCCAAGACCTGGCTTTTCGACTATACTGCTGCTACCCTCCCCCCCCCCTTAGCGCCTCAAAACCCTTATGGGAGATTAGCTGCACCTTGCAAGAACCTGATTGACAACATGAAGCTGCACAAAGATCCTACTGAGCAGGTCTTCCTGTTTGACACTCTAGTGACCACTCACAAAGAGACATAGTACCTCCCCATGCTCCCTGGCATGCTTTGCCATGCTGAAGATATCTTTAAGGAGCCTGTTGCTTCTGGTTAATCGCATCACATGTGGACAAAAAGTACAAAGCGGCCCCCTCTGGCCCACTTAACATCAGGGAACAGGTACAATGCAATTCCATTATGGCAATGATGGCCCGTAAGTGGGATAATAGTCTCCCCTAGAGAAAGAAAGTAAACAAATTTATGCAGCTGGGAAGTGTATTGCGTCCCAGGCCGCAAACCATTGCAGAATAGCCATCTCTCAAGCCCTTTTGGCCCGGTACGACCGGCCCATTGGGATGAGATGGAGGACCTCTTACAGTTCCTTCCTGAGGAGTTTTCCAAAAGGGCCCAACAGATTGTTTCGGAGGGTCAGACTATCTCCAACAACAACTCTATCAGGTGCACCCTTGATGCCTCAGACACAGCAGTTTGTGGCATAAATACTAGCATCTTTTTAAGACAGCATTCTTCGGTTGCATTGCTAAGGTTTTAAACCTGAGGTCCAGCAAGCAGTCCTCAACATGCCCTTTGACAAAGAGCACCTGTTTGGGCTGCAGGTAGGCAACACATTTGAGAAGCTCAAAAAGGACACTGACACTGCTAAGGGCATGGGTGCCCATCAGACCACTACACAAAGGGGCTCCTTTCGCCGCCCTGGGTGCAAGAGGTCATATATGTCATCCACCTCAGAAGCGCCTACCTCACACCTTAGACAGCCTCAGTCCACCTACACCAGAGGCTTCTACTGAGGCTCACATGGAGTCTACCAATAAAGGGAGATGGAAAACTACCACTACACACGTATCCTCCTCTACTGCCAAGCAGTGAATACTTCCACCTTCGCCCCAATCTTCCAACACCTCCCTGGGAAGACCTCAATAATTTTACTCTACCTGCTACACCATCATCATGGACCAATGGGTCCTTGCCATTAACCAACATGGTTATTGTCTAGCGCTCATCACCACTCCTCCGATATTCCCCTTTGCACTCACAGGCTTTCTCGGGAACACGTGACCCTTTTCAAACAAGAGGTCGGGACTCTGCTTCTCAAAGGGGCCATAGAGCCTGTTCCTCCACAATATCAAGTTTCAGTAATATATTCCCTGTATTTCCTTAGCCCCAAAAAGGACGGCGCTCTCAGATCCAATCTGGACCTCATGCCTCTAAAAAAAATACATCCTTTCAGACCACTTCCATATGGTCATCCTTCAGGATGCCATCCCTCTTCTACAGCAAGAAGACTTTATAACAGCTCTAGATCTAAAGGACACCTATTTTCACATACCAATTCACCCTGCACATCAACAGTATTCAAGTTCTTCATTGCAGGCAAACATTATCAATTCAAGACCCTTCCCTTCGTATTCACTACTGTTCCCAGGGTATTCACAAAGTACTTGGCAGTAGTCCCAGCACAACTCAGAAGGCAGAATGTTCACATCATTCTCTACCTTGACGACTGACTCCTCAAAGCCAGCACATTACAACAGTGCCAACATCACACTCAGTTTACAGTGGATCTTCTTCACAGTCAGGGCTCCACTCTCAACATTCCCAAATCTCAACTTCAGCCTCGGCAGATTCAGCCTTATTTATGGGCCATTTTGAATGCAGAGTTAGGGGTGGCATATCCCAACCCAGCTTGTGTCCTGAATTTCCACACCCTTCTCCCTCAGTTTCAGGAAAACCGTTTCTACACAGTAAGGAGCATCATTCATCTGTTAGGCTTGATGACTTCTTGCATCGCCATAGTTCCCTATTCCAAACTTCACATGCGTCCCCTGCAGCAATGTCTGTCTCGTCAATGGACTAAGTCACAGGGTCACCTGGAAGAAATTGGGCCTCATTTGCAAGGCCCTATCGGCACTGGAGCATCACTTTTTGCAACACTCTGGGGGCACTGTGCAGTGCACCATGTCTACAAGGCGGTGTTAAGCCACTTTTCCTGGCTTAACGCGGCCTTGTAGATATGGGCCACTCGATGCAGTTTTCTGCGGCTAAGGGGCATGCAGTGGGTGTTGCTATGGGTGTACCCATGCAACACCAATGCTTTTGACACTGTCTCAGATTTACAAGAAATCTAAAACGTGAGGCAGCACCATAAACTAACCCCCCCACCCATGGGGAGGCGTTAGAGTGAGGCATCGAGGAGAAATACTTTTATTTTTTTACACACACTGAAGGAGCAAATTGCCATTAAAGAGTGTTCCTTCCTGCACAAAAACAATCTCCCCCGCAACATAGTAATCCTTCCATTATGGCAGAAGGGTGGCTGTGTTGGCCCTAAGCAGCTAATTTAGCACCATTGAGTGGGAAACACAGGGGATGTGCCGTATTCTTTTAATTAGGGTGCATCCCTGCATTTTGGAAAGGATACAGCTCGGCGTAGTAAGATTGCTTGCAGCACCGCGCTGCACCATTTCCTTGAGGCCCTTAGGGTTGTTAGACCGACAGACTCACTGTTCTCGACAGAGGTGGAACAACCTTTAGAAAGGGTGGCCTTTTCTAACTCTGTGCCTCAAGTTACACTGACCACAGATGCGTCACGGATGGGCTGGGGTGCTCACCTTCAAGGCCTGACAGTGCAGGATCTCTGGGATGCCAATCACCAGTCCCTACACATCAACTACCTGGAGCGTCAAGCGGTATTCCTAGCACTGAAAGGTTTCCTTCCTCACCTGTCTCGCAAGGTTTGCACGGATAACATGACAGCCATGTATTATTTACAGAAACAGGGGTGACACGGTCTTCTCAACTCTCACAACTCTCTCAAACTATATGGAAATGGGCCCTTCACCACCACGTTTACCTCTTAGAGGATCATATGCCCGGAATTGACAACAACTTTGCAGACCTGCTCGGCAGGATGAACCACAAGTGGGAGATCTACCCACAAGTCCTTCACTCATACTTCAAAAGGTGGAAGACTCCCCACATAGACCTTTTCACCACAGCAGAAAACGCAGAATGCCCAAACTTCGGCTCCAGGTATCAACATCCTGTATCCAAGGACAACGCTGTATGGATGAGTTGGTCAGGGATATTTGCCTATGCTTTTCCACCTCTCCCTCTCATTCCCTTCCTGGTTTGGAGAATCAAGCAAACATCTCTCACCATGATTCTTGTGGCTTCCACTTGGGCACGCCAGCCTTGGTTCACCACAATCCTGGATCTCTATGTAGTCTCACATGAGAAGCTCCCCAACAGGCCAGACCTTCTCACTCAAAATCAAGGACAAATCAGGCATCCAGACCTCAGATCACTCGACCTTGTGATATGGCTCTTGAGGTCATAGAGTTTGGCTACCTAGCCTTGGCCTGTAGAATGTATGGACATTCTCAAGGAAGCCCGTAGACCTATTACTAGAGCCTGTTATGCTGCAAAATGGAAACATTTTGTTTGCTACTGCCAACCTAAATGCACTGACCCTTCCAAGCTACAGTACAAGGAATCATCTATTATTTGCTCCACTTATAGAAAGCAAATCTAGCCTACACTTCCATTCGCCTACATCTTGCAGCTATAGCTGCATATTTACAGAACTGGCAACATATTTCCTTGTTCAGAATCCAGATTATTAAGGTTTTCATGGAAGGTCTTAAATGTGTAATTCCACCCAGGAAACCCCCTGCACAATCGTGGAACCTTAACATTGTGCTCACCAGACTCATGGATCACCCTTTTGAAATAGTCCATTCATGTCCGCTTTAATTCCTCTTGTGAAAAGTGGCTGTCTTAGTCGCCATTAGATCACTCAGACATGTTAGAGAGCTCCAGGCATTAACCTTTCTTCCAAATTCATAGGGATAAAGTAGTCCTTCACACTAACCCTACATTTCTACCTAAAGTGGTTTCTCCGTTTTATTTTAACCACTCCATTGAACTACCAGTCTTCTTTACACAACCTGACTCTGTTGCGGAAAGAGCCCTTCATATTCTAGATGTTAAAAGAGCACTCATGTTCTTCATTGATAGAACTAAAGACTTCAGGGAAACCAAGCAACTCTTTGTAGTGTTTTCTCAACCTCACAAGGGCAAACCAATATCCACATCAAGCATAGCTAGATGGATGGGCAAATGCATACAGAATTGCTATGCTAAGACCAAGAGACATTTGCCTTTTTCCCCAGAGCTCATTCTACTAGAAACAAGGATGTTACTATGGCTTTTCTAGGTAACATTCCCATAGCTGACATCAGGAAGGCAGCTTCTTGGTCTAGGCCTCACACATTCTCAAAACACTACTGTGTGGATGTTCTAGCATACCAACAAGCTAACGTATGTCAAGCAGTGCTACATACACTTTTCCAGTCTACTGCAACTCCTACAGGCTAGTCACTGCTTTATGAAGGGACTGCTTTGCAGTCCATGCAGATCATGTGTATCGACAGCCACACATGCCATTGAACAGAATATGTTACTTATCCTGTAAGCATTTGTTGGTGGCATGTAGTGCTGTAGATTCACATGCCCCTTCCCTCCTCCCCGGACGCCTGTGGCCATTGCAGTTACTTCATCCTTGTATATATTTGTAGATATATATTTATACATTGCATGGACATCTTTTTCCCTATACTTTTTCTTCCTTTCACTCCTTTTTCACTTGCCTGCTGGAAAACAATCTAACAAAGGATTTGATGCCCATGCACAATTTCACTCAGTGGAGTCATCACTCCATCTTGTGATTCGGATGTGCAGAACACTTCTTTGAAGAAAAACAACTTCCACCACTCCAGACCCAACCCTAGATGGCAGCAGTATGCACAGCATGTGAATCTACAGCACAACATGCACAAACAGAAGCTTACAGGGTAAGTAACATAATCCTTTCTTTTCCTTCACAAGCTTTTCCATTTGACCATATGTCTACTAGCTCTGCAAAGAGTTCAGAAATTGAATCAGCACATGTTTGAACACATTTATGGCAAAGCGAAAGCCTTTACTTTTGCAGTATACACGCTATAAGAATGGCATGTTGCATAATAAAAACGAAAGAAACGTCTGGGTAAATTATAATTGGTGCTTGAATAAGCATTGCTCTGTATGCTCTGCAGATGATGCATTTTGAAAAAAACACATAGTTTTCAGCCTCAAGTTCAGCACAGTCAATCATGCCCCACCACAAAAATCCATCCACACTCTGTACTTACCCACACACTTAAAAGCTTGCAGTATGTCGTACAAGACTCGGATGTTGCATGAAATAAGCTACAAAACCACATCTGATAAATTAAAATTGCCACTTAAGTAACCATCTGTCCAGTGAGTCCAAGGAGTAATGAGCATGTAATCTTAACAACTTTATGACAGTAACAGGGGGGAAACTCACATGGCTCTCAATTTCAGCTTCAGCTCTAGAGCTCGTAATCATGCCCTACAGTAAGCACTCTACAAGACTCCAATTTTGCAGGCAAATCCAAGCTACAGAAAAACATTCAGAGAAATTAAATACTCCTGGGAAATACCAACATATTTTTGCAGTTTTTTTTTTTTGCGTAGGGTGAATTTGAAGTTATTTTAAGTGTTTTGTCCAGAATCACAGGATGTTATTTTTTACATAGGGTAAACTCAAAGTTCACTATGTGCTTTGCCCAGAATCACATGATGTATTATTTTTTGTGCAGGATGATCTCAAAGTTACTTTAAGCACTGTGCCCAAAATCACAGGTTGCTAGGCCGACACCTTGAACTGAACTGAACCGTGTTCCCCATTAGGTCCTAAGGGCCTGATTTATAGAATTGGAATAGAGAGTACACCGTTGCAAAGGCAATGAAGTTCCCTCCCTGCCAGTATAGTGGTCTGCCCGTCAAATATAATTGAAGACGGGCCTTAAGTTTCGCCACTGCAGAGATTACTCTGTCTACGTCATGCCGAAACTACTCTGACGGCCCTGGAGAGTAAGGGCCATTGGAGAAATGGCCTCATATACAACCACCCAATTTAGATGGGCGGACATGTAGTTAATTTTTTACTGTTATGGCAGTAAGAAAAAGGTAATCCATTCTAATTCCCCCAACCACCCCCCCACCCACACCCACACCCTCACCATAGGAGAAGCATTCCATGGTGAGTGGAGCAAAAAGAAAAAAAGAATGCTGTTTACGGCAGGGCTGCATCCTTCTGAAACAACCCTGAAGCAAACGGTAAAATGCATCGACAGGCACCGCCATGACAGCATTTCCTGCCAATTACTTCATACATGACTACCAGCTTGGTGGTCAAAACAAACCCCTTGATAAAAAGCTCCCGTTGCACTAGGCAGAGTTCCACCAGCAAGCAGAGTTCCTTATAGTGCCCATTTGCACTGTGTTTTTTTGTCAAAAGCAACACGAAGTACGTACATGTATTCAAAATCAAGTGAGATTTGGCACCACGCGGTTCACAAAGGCATGGTCCATCTTGTTTTTCACTCTGTTTATGGTGCTGGACCTGTTTTTTCATCCTTCAATTATATTTGCAGTCCCCCACCGTCTCAATTAATCTACCCCTCATTTTAATTAATTCTAGTTGTGTATCTCTTTTATCATTTTTTTGTGCTTTTTGTGACATCTTGTATTTTTATTTATTTCCCCTTTACTTAGTGTTTTCTTCCTTCCTTATCCTCCTGTTTCGTTTCTTCTTCACCCCACTACCAAGCACCATGGCAGAGCAGGGGGGGGTACCGGAGACAAGGGGAGCAGTAGCGCCAGGCCCTCCTGAACAGCCAGCAGCAGCCTCTTACGTTGTGGGCAGCAGTGCTGCCAAGTGATGCAGCCTTGGCCCATCTTTAGTGAGGAGGAGGTGGCAGCATTGCTTTTTTATGTGCAGCGCCACCTCCCATCCTTGATCGCAGCAACGTGGCAGGCCTGGGAGCGGTTACCCCCAAGGGAACATCAGCTGTATAGGGTGCACCACTGTGTCTGACATACCACCTGGGTCCATCGCAGCACTCAGGAGCTGATGCACCGTTGGGCGAACATCGATCGTGAGCAGGACCTGCGCGACCTGCTACGCATTGAGATTCCGGGCTCGGTGAGCATTAATTATATAATTTGTTGTGTTTGTCTTCTACAATACAAAGTTTTTTCTGAATAGCATGCTGCTTACTGTCAGAGGTAAATTACATTTAGTTTACGTTAAGATTATTATTATGTGATCCAGTTTGAGCTAGGCAGGTGCTTGGTGCTGCCTAAGAGTACTCGTTGGTGCTCACTTTGGCTGAATATTTAAGTAGCCATTGCAAAGCATACTTCTGTCTTCCAGTCACCATAGTGATATTAGTGAGTCAGTGTTCTCTGTAACTTTATCTGTACGAATCAGAGCAATGGACAGTGATGTGTAGTATTAATATGCATCTATGCATTGCAAAAAAGGGAGACTGAGTTGGTCCACCAAGGGAGGTGTGAAATGAGAATAAAAATCAGAGATTAATCATCGCAATGCATTAGTTCCAAATGTAGTTTTTGGTCAGGAAATTTGGAAGAGGGATTTTAAGAATATAGCCAACTCAACGATAGTCGATCATACTAGTACAATAGGCGATCTGATTTAGATAAGTACAGTGTTACTGCATTTGCCTGTTATAATAATTTTGTGGATATTAACTGTGCCACTAATCAATTTTTTTCATCTTTTTTATTTCTTACATCAGTACCCAAGAGTAAGAAGAGGGGCAGTGCCGAGGCAGGTGCAGCAAGAGCTGGGGAGGCACCGACCACCATTGCCAATGCTCCGTGCGGGCTCTGCTCATTCCAGTAAGTCCTACAATTTATTATTATTATTTTCCTAACTTTTACCTCTGCCCACTAATATACAAGTTTTTATTTTGCCTTGTTTGCTTTTTTTGTGTTGTCTCCTTTTTTCCAGTTCCCCTTTACAATTTTTGTTTAATTCCTGTTATCCCTGCGTTAACTTTTTTATATCTTTTATTGACCATTATTATTCCACCCCTTCGTTGCACTTCAATGATTCTGAGTCATCATCACCAAAGGCTATAGCTCTGCCCCTCCATTATGCAAAGTTTTTGGTTGGCTTGACTACGTGGCATATTGAACCAACAAAATGCCCAGAGTGATATTTTTGATAGAAGATGCTGCAGTGCTAACCGAACTGTAACAAAGTATTGCAGTTGCATTCTTTTGATTAAAAACAATTAAGGGGAGATGTATCTCGCATCTAAAAACTGTATAAAGCCACACCTACAACCAGTGGAGCCAGCTCAAGTACTGCAGCAGGACTAGATGAAGCATGGGGAGAAGCAGCGGCAGGGACGTGAGGTGGTAAGTCAGATTACTTGCTTATTGTCAATTACTACTCACTAGCTACATGGGCATCATCATGATCGTAAACCCCCCTGCATTACAACCACAGAGGTGGTTGGGTTACTTATGGCCTCTTCTATCTGCAACTCAGCAAAAGCACACATAATGCAAGCTAAAAATGATGAGTTGATGGAAACGGGAAAGAAGAACAGAAGGTTAAAAGAAAGATGGGTGAAATGAGCAAAAGGGAAGGCTGCATGGGTGGGTGAAAGCTGAAGGGGTGCGTGGGTGAGTATTGGGTAAATGGATGAATGGGTGAAAGGATCATTGAAAGAAAAAGTGGATAGTGGATACTGAATGGATGGATAATGGATTGTGCATTTTAGTGAGAGACTGGATGAAAAAAGTAAAGCTTGAATCATGGTGGCTATGGGTGAATATAGTAGGAAAAATGAAAGAATGATTAAATAATTGCTTGGATGGTAAAACAAGCGAGCTCTTCTGTAGAGGTGCATGCTGCTCACCTACTTCTATTACTTTGCATTTTATGGTTATCAAAGTATTGGTTCAAAGTGCAGGTTATTTTAATTTGTGTTCTATCCCTTGACTCACTGCATTTGTTAAACAAAGCAGATATGTATCATACCCATCATCATCATTCATCGACCCCCTCCCTGCCCAAGGCATTTTGCCACCCATGCCCTAAAAAGTGCAGTATGGTTCAATTTGTGCTTGCAGTGTTGGCCATCCAATATGCGTCTGCTTCAGTTAATCCAGCATTTACTAAGTTTTCAATGAATTGCACACCAAACACACAAAGTGTGTTGTTTTCCCTTCGACCACTCAGTCACCTAGTCCTTCACTACTTTATTCTTCCTTAGTTCTTATGTCCCAGCCTACCAAACAAATTGAAAAATCCATTCATGGCATGTACCACATTTTTATGGCTATCTGAAGTGTTTCCAATATATATTTCATGGTTTCCCATAACAGATTTATTTTACTACTGTTCCAATCTTTCCCTTTACACTTTTGTTTACAAAGAGGCTGAATAAGCCAAAGCTTAAGTACATAATGAATCAGTGATCGTTGACACCCCTCTATTCTATAGCAAAAGCTCTACCTACCCGCCTAATCACTCTGCCTTACTCTGCACTAGAGTAAGTCAAGTTTCCTTTCAGCCCAGCGAATGAACTGTGAACTCTGTGACGAAAGTGCCAAATACAATCTATATAGCCGTTCCTTTCTGTGTAGTGCAGTGCATCGTTTTCCCCACCTTCTATTTAGATCAGATACGACAAATAATATATCCTTATTTTAGACAAGGCATGTGTAAGGTATCCTCTTTATTTTTGCCTCTTTGGAGTTTGGATAGAAACTTAGTGAAAGGCCTTTGTGTAAGAGCAGGGCCTTTGGAGTTAAAGATACATCATTGTCAACTACAGCTTCCTTAGCTGCAGACAGTAGCAACGTACTTGAAGTGCTAGCTACAATGCCTCCATTAATTTGGCACAAAAACTTGTACACCATAGAGCATAATACCTTTCTCATAAATGAGAGGTAATTCATTTTTATTTTTTCACCCTAAAGTGCTTGTTTAGTTACTAGAAAACAAAAGCCTTTAAATAAAATAAAAAATCAGTTTTTTTTAAATCTGGTATTATTCTGCCTTAATTCTTTTCTACCAAACAGTCAATACTTTTTACGTGAGACGTGTGTGGGTTAACAAATAAAATTGGCCCTGTGACTCTCCTTAATCATAAGCAGATCAAATTCTTATGTCTCTAGGGTACCAGCAATGTAGTGATACTGTGGCACCCACTACCTAACTTTGAAGAAGTGTTTGTTCAGAGCATTGCTTACAATTTGTGCATTTTATTTGTGTTTTTTGTGATATAGCTACTCCTTCTGGACGACCACCAACCAGGTAGGAGATAGTGGCCTATCTGTGGTGGCAGAGGCTAGAAAACATCCAGGCCAAAAACCGGTGGCTGATGGTCCTAGAGGGGAAAGAGGCTGAAATAGCTGTCTCAGACCCAGGGCCCAGCCCAGCAGCATGCCAGCACCAGCCTCCCAACGATTACATCGTTACACCACCGCCAGCGGTCAGGGTCCCTGACTGCCATTGCTGCCATCCTCACATGCTCGGACAGGCTATTCCGGGTCTGTGTCCTGCAGCGGCTCGGCTGCATAGAAAGCCGGTTTGGGAGCATAGGGCAGAGCCTGGACCAGCTCCAGTCCCATATGGACAATGCCCTCTTTGAAGCCCTTTTTTAATTTCTTTTTGTTTTGGTGGAAGAGACTTCTTGTGAGTGGAGAGGGTGAGGTGGGAATTGGGACCGGGCTTCACCTTGAACTTTATTTGGATTTATCAGGTTTTCAGGGACAAGGTTGTTTGTTTGGGTAGAGGGGTGGACCTGTTGTGGCTGGAAATGGTGGGTTTTTGTATTTGTTAGAAATAAAAGGGGATAATTTATTTTACTTGATTTATGCCTCAAATGCTTTTTTTGGTGTTTTAGTTTGCACCGCTGTCTTTTAGTGTGTCCTGGTTTCTAAATCTGCTAAAACAGTTATTTGTACCCTTGCACTACTGCCCTCTGCAGCTATACTGACCATTAGGGTGATTGCCATTGCCTATTTTGCTTACAAAAGCCTAGATACATACACATATTCAGTAGGAGCTTAATTGCTAACTAAACAGGTTAACTTTATACCATAATTCTTCTTGTATCTGAATAGATGAAGCAAGGGAGTCTTGTTACTGCAGGTTTTTTTCCAAGGTGACATCTTAAGGGGGTGATAGATAATAGTAGTAGGCTAGCACGCTAACAGGGAAGAAAGAAGGTGCCACTCTCACCTAGTTGCACTCCAACTGCAGGATTAATCAAAGGTTTAGCCATCACTGTCAACTAGAATGAAAGAAAACAGAGAGTTAGTGGGTCATATTATAGCAACAATTTGAGTCTGGATTACCACAATGACAGTATTTGACACACAACAAAGAAGACCTGATATGATAATAAATACTAACAATATCAACTTCTTATGAGTCATGGAAATCATGGAGTCAGGAGAAGTTGGCTCAGAGTCCAGAGTGGGTTGACAAGGTTAAGCGTTTACACAACAGGGCTTAATGATGATGTTGATGGGGTCTGTGTGGAATATTGCTTAGGTAATAGAAGGCCATGCTTTGAGATGGTGTCGCTTTCACCACATCTGCCCCAGCAAGTGTGTGGTCCATTTGTGGTGTAAATGAAGTCACAACTCAGTACATCGCACAGCCCGGGGGAACAGGGTTTGGGGTCTCAATGAATGGATGGAAAAGTAGATTTGGAGAAAGGTGTGACAAAGACAAACACTACACAAAAGAAACCATAACAATATTCATCCTTGCGCAGAGCAGCACACCTTCATCAATCTGTTGTGGAAGGAAACGATGAAGGAATAAGAATGACACAGTTCAGTTAAATGCATTGCAAATAGACCTTCTGCCCTAAAGAGACCTAGAGTAGTAAGTATATCTCTAAATGTTATGTCTTCTAGGTTTAAAAAATACAAATTATGGGGGATTTAAATAAGTTGACCCACCCAGTTCTAAACATTATGATTGTTAGAAAGGAGAATGATACTGTATTGCCAAATTGTATGGTGCTTCTCCATTCTTCTTAGAATGTCATTCACTCTTGGGTGTCTGGCTGAACCTGTCTAGTAGGTAAGCTGGAGCCTTGAGTTATCACCAATTTTTGTTCGTGGAGGACTAGGAAAAGACATGCATATTGAATTTTTTTTTTTACTGTATTATTGAGTAAAGGAGAGGGACAAAAGGATTTGAAGCAAGGTAAGCTTCACGAGGAGTCAGGAGTGTACCAAGAAGACTCTGAGGCAGAGCAAGAACATAATGAGGAGTTTCACGTTTTGAGCCAGCAATGCAGCAAACACACACTTAGCGGCATTTCCCAAATCAATGCATCTCTTTCCAGTCCACAGAGCAGAGTGAGTACTAGGTCTCTGAGTCTTTGCCATCATCTTGGGTTGTCTTTGAAGTTGATAACTTTCTCCTTCTAGCTGTTGAGGTAGTCATACCCTGAGTCCTTCCATCCTCCTCCTCCTGATTCTGAGGTACTCCATCCCTGTCCCACACTGAGTGAGGTACACTGCTGTAGAAGAACGAACAGAGAAACAGAACTGGAGTATTGTGTGTAGATTTGAATTTGGTAACTAAATTGACTGGTCTGGTCTGAGAACCAGAAAAAAGGAGTGGACCCTGCTGCAGGTAAATTTCACTGAACTTGAAAGACCAATCACTTTCAGGAAAAAATGCTCACTCATGAGTTCCCAAACATTGCAAATCATCAGAAACAAGTTTACAAATTTGTTGAACTCCCTCCCTCATTGTCAGACAGCTGCCACATACATCATCAGTCATCACTCAATATATCACTACTCATTGGTGCAAGTATTAGTAGTTACCTCTTCCAATCCAAGCATGTTAGTTTAACAAAATATCTCCTTTTTGATGGTAAAACTGTCGCACTTGTATAGCGCACTCCTCACCCGTTAGGGTCTCAAGGTGCTGTACACATACTGCTGTGGAACCCCTCCTGGCTTTTCCCTGTGAGACACCCACTCCTAGGCAACCCCCAGGGTGAAGCCAGGCATCCAAGCTCTGTCAGGGCCGTTGTGAAGATTATGCAAGCTATTGCCCAGAGTCACAGAGTGGGACCCATTAATTAGATTAGGCACCGAGGCGAGAATTATCTGGTCCAAGGGAATTGAGCCCAAGACCCGCTGAGGCAGGAATTGAACCCTGGTCCCAGGCCAGATCTCTGCATCAGGGTCTGCCGCTCTAACCATTGTGCCACACTTCCCCACAATGGCACCATCAACGCATTGGAATTTGGCATTGGCACTGGCAGTCTTTTAGTCAGTGATCTTCTAGGGCAGCCCTGCTAAATGATTTAAAAAAATAGGATAGGCAATAGCATGTGAAGGAGGCAGGCATCGTCTCCAGTGTTCTGAAGGGTATGTAGGGGCGTTTTCACTGCACATGGGTCCAACTCCTATCCGGGCTCATATATGACTATAAAATGGTGGGGAAGTATAAATCCAACACAAACATAGTGTTCTACTAGCATTTTATTTCTTCAAATAAAAAAAGAAGTTCAACAAGATTAAAATGTTTTATGGTGGCACTGGCATACTCAGTTGGGGGAGAAAGGGTTTATCTTCAAACTCCGATGGTTCACCCAGACGTTGATCAGCTAACACACTTGATTCTGACCAGTCATCCTCTTCCTCCTGTGATGTTTTGGGAACTGTGTAATCACGTGGTATAAAATGCTGGTTCATTTTGATCACGGTTAATCTCTTCACGTTTTAAGGCAGGAGACTGGCCCTTCTCATTGTAAAAACTGCACCAGCTGCGCTGAACAAACGTTCAGCAGACACCCTGGCTACAGGACAAGCCAGAAATGTTATTGCGACCCTGCTGAGCTCTGGCCATTGGCAAATCTTTCCATACCAGTACACTAATTGGTTTTGATCCACATACACCTCTTTTGGGTTATCCAGATCCTCCTAGAACATACTCTGAATGATCATTGGTACTGCCACTTGCTTGACCTCTTTTGCCTTGGCCTCTGCACTGGATGTAAGGCCCGCAACTTGAAGCCTAGCTAATACAGAGGTTGGGTTGGATGCTTCTGTTGCTGTTGTCGCAGGAGTTCTTATTGCTGGTGTTAGCTGTTGTGAGACAAGACTGCCCTCTCTGGAAGTTGAAGGCAGCACCCCAGAAGTGCAGAATGGGACTGTAAGTTCCAGCCGTTCTTCTTCCAGAATGAAAGAGGAAAGATTTTTTTTGTACTGTGGAGCAAGTACGGTGGCACAGATGTACTCTTTGGAGAAGATAAAGTCATTTTGCAGCCTTGCATTACAAGCCAAGCAATAGTTTAGGCTTTCAACCAAGGAATGTGCATCTGGATTTTCATTTGCACCCCCTGCACGCGGACCTTTCAGACACCTTTTTTAGCTGCTGCTATAGCAGATGCAATAAAGGGATAGCTTGGCCTGTTGTATTGTCCTCCTTGCTAACTTCCCGCGTAAAAACATGAAAAGGGAGCAGCATCTGTGTGAGGCATTTGACTAGGCCTCATTTGTCCGCATCAATGGTCATAACTTTTGCAATTGCATCCTCTGCTCTTTGAATGACATAGTCATTGATCTGTTTGTACTGCTCAAGCAGACATTGCAACATATAATAGGTTGAGTTCCAATGTGTTGGCACCTCCTGTACCAGGGCTTTAACTGGTACTCTGTTACCACTCTGAATAATCCACAATTGTTTCTGAGCTTTAAGAGAATGGCTGAAATGAGTGCAGATGCATCTGCTGGTGGTCAGTATGTTGCTGACTTTGTCTTCTTTTTTTAAGAACGCCTTGCACAACCAGGTTAATGCAGTGCACCAAACGTAGGACCCTGAAATAGCCACTGTCTGCCATGGCTTTGACTGTATTACTGCCATTGTCCATGGCTACAAATCCAATTTGAAGACCTATGGGTTGAGCCATTCAGACACCTTGCTATTAAATTCCTTCAAGATGTTTGCAACTGTTTGTGATTTCTCAATGGTGAACATGGCTACTGTTGAATTCTACCGAACGCTCTTAAAAATGTTTTCAGGGCCAAGACCTGTGGATAGATTTTGCTTTACCCCCACAAAAGAGATCCAGTGTGCAGTGATTCATATGTAATCAGACACCTGACAACTGGTCCTCATGTCTTTCGTCAGGTGGATAGTGTGGATAACACTTTGCTGCAAAGCTTGTCCAACCAATTGCAACACTTTGTGAGGCAGCGCTGGAAAAGCAACTCTGGCTAAATAGGTCTGTCTTGGAACTTTCCATTTCAGGCAGATGGCTGCCACAAACTATAAGAATCCCACTCCTTTCATAAAAGAAAAAAGGAAGAGATCCAGCGCTAACATTTTTGCCGCTTCCCATTGTACAAACGTGCCATTGGGTGGTTGCTGCCATAGGGCCCCCCTGCCTAAACATGCCTGTAAAAGTACCCTGGATTTTCTTCTTTTCTCGGGCCACTGACACAGGGACATTTGTGAAGTAGTAAGTAGTGTCAGACAATGTACGTTTTGGGGCAGTTACTACATTCGGTCTCCATCTGACTCCGAGTCTTCTTGTGCCATTGTGAGGTCGCTGAGATGAGTAATTCTGGCCTGAGACAGGGCTTCTCTGTGTGAGGATTACGTCACCCTCTTCTTTCTCACCTTCAACCAAGATTTGGCCAGTTGTAACTGATGTTTCCCAGCTATCCTCACCTTCACCATTGCAACCACGTTCAGCCAATTTTTTAAAGGTGCTCCTCCCACCTGATTGTGTAATGTTTTTTCATATAGATCATCTAGCCTCCATTAACATGATGTGAAGCAGGCTTACCTTAACAAACACATGCGTGGCAAATGGAGCTTATCACAATGTTCTCCTCGTTAAGGCTAATAGTAAAAAAAGTCCCAAACTGGGGAGGAGTACTTTCTTATTGGGCCACTGCCAATGCCTGATGAAGAACTAGAGGTAGATGGGTATGTCGATTGCCTCTCTGCAGTGCATATTTCTACTGAGGTATGAGTTGGTGCAGGCAGCTGCTGGGGCCTTACAAATATGGATGCTGGTGGTGCTGCCTGTGCCACTTCCCTCGGAGCATGTTGAATAGTAATGTCAGACTCCTCTGTGCCAGCTTCCACAATGACTGGCTCATCATCGTCTTCCTCCTCATCATCCCCTTCTGTCACAATGGCCTTTCCTCAGGATCTGCACGTTGCTGAACAAAAGGCCCACCTCCCGGCGTCACCAACTCAGAAAGCTATTATAGCACAGAGTTATGATGAAGCCAGGCGGGGGGAAGGAAATTAGGGTAGGGAACTGCAGGGAGAGAGATCTGAAAAGAAAAGGTTAGAACAGATATGCATATACTCATTCATAGCAGTATAAATCATCAATAGACTCTTGACTACAGACATCTCCGTGATATCAGATTGAGACCCCTTTTGAATTGATGGTGAAGCCCCTTCTTTGAATCATGGAATAAGAACAAACTACAACCTCAGAACCAAGAGATGGCATGAGCTTTGGACTATGGTCATACTCTGAATATCAAACCTGTAACAACTATGCATTCATAACATAAACGTTTGATCACAGCCTAGAAATTCTCAAAGACTTATATATGCTTTTCACATATAATGCTTTCCAAAAAACTATGAAACTATACTTTGCTAATCTACAAAAATGCTTTCACATTTACAACTATAGGCCTGTAAGTTTTACTCATTGAATTTAAAATGCTTTATTCGTTGGGCAGAAGCGCCTTGTTGATTGTTCATGAAGTGCTTTGATTATTATACATGAAGCGCTTTGTTCCTTATGCCAAAAAGCGCTTTCAATTGTCTTATATGAAGCGCTATGCTCGTTATGCTAAGGGGTGCTTTACTCATGTGGCCTAATTTACTTTGATTGTTGCGCCAAGGGCATTTTACGCATGTGGACTGAAGCGCTTTGATTGCTGTGCCAAGGACGCTTTCCTCATGTGGATTGAACTTCTTTGATTGCTGCGCTGCGGGCGCTTTACTCATGTGGACTGAAGCGCTTTGATTGCCGTACCAAGGGCGCTTTACTCATGTGGACTGAAGCGATTTGATTGCCGTACCCCGGGCTCTTTACTCGTGGACTGAAGCCCTTTGATTGCTGCGCCAAGGGCGCTTTACTCATGTGGACTGAAGCGCTTTGATTGCTGTGCCAGGGCGCTTTACTCATGCAGACTGAAGCGCTTTGATTGCCGTGCCAAGGACGCTTTACTCATGTGGACTGAAGCGCTTTTATTGCCGTGCCAAGGACGCTTTCCTCATGTGCACTGAAGGAAGCGCTTTGATTGTCGTCCCAAGGGCGCTTTACTTATGTGGACTGAAGCGCTTTGATGGCCGTGCCAAGGGCGCTTTACTCATGCGGACTGAAGCGATTTGATTGCCGTGCCAAGGTCGCTTTCCTCATATGGACAGAAGCGCTTTGATTGTGTGCCAAGGGCGCTTTACTTATGTGGACTGAAGCGCTTTGATTGCCTTGCCAAGGGCGCTTTACTCTGAAAACTGAAAACACTTTGCTCGTTGTGCTTAGGGGCGCTTTACCTTTTGGAAGTAACAACTCCCTTCAAGCTTGGGCTTATCAAGACCTTACCGCTACGAGTACGACCTACTCGTATCTGAATTCACCATGGAAACAAGGATACTCCGATTTGCCGTCCATCTGCCATGCAGGAAATCTGCTGTTCTTCAGAGGAACCCCCACGAGGTCTGACTGCATCTAAGTCTTCAAAATAGTGAGCAACGTGCTTGGGTGTGGCTGGGCTTTATAGGCCTGCCACACCCCAAGATGGCTGCTGCCTCTAAAACATGGGAATTGTAGTCCCTTCATAGAATAACACTGATAAGTGCACCTTGTCCACCAAGGCCCTGACCCTGCAGCTACATGAGCTTTCCCACAGGGCAGACGACGCTGATGGCAACTTTCGGACCAAGAGGGGATAACAAGTGGTGCGCATAAAGCGCCGCAAAACCGCGCAGCGGAGTTTTGGGCGGGACCTGGACCGCTCACAGCCTTATTCCTGACACCTTCCCTAACTCTAAGGCTTTCAGGAATTTTTATTTTCCCTTGCCTCTCCTGGCATCTCCCAGACTCCACTACATGTCCCTAACATTATTATCAGAGGTGGTGCTTGGAGAAGATGGTAGAATAGTACCCTTCTTTTTTGGGAGCCCTTACTTCTAAAAGAGGAGATTCTTGCTCAACAGCAATCTCATGCTCCTGTTCTGCTCCAACTTTGGGAAGATCTACTATTGCTGCCTGCGGCTGCTGTCCACTTTGCTCTTTTTCCTGAAATGATTGGGTACTACTTTGCAAAAGGGACAAATCCAATTTTACATCCCTGCTTGTCGGCATCGCCCTGATTGCAGTGGCTGCCTCACTGACAGACATGGTCTTGGGCTTAGGTTGGGGTGGTGCTGTGGATGATGGAGTGCTGCTTCCAGATTAACAGCACATGTCTCATGAAAAAGGTTTCAGTTGGCACACCACTGGTGGAAAGCTGCTTCTTCTCACTGGCCACTTTCTTGGGAGCACATTTTTTTGGGGCCATCTTAAGCTCTAGGTTGGCAGTGGCACTACGATGCACAAGGAAAAGAGTTTGGGGGACCAAAGTCATTTTTAGGCCTTCTCTTTGGCTTTACTGCGGATGATGTTGGGTCTGGTATGCACCTAAAAACAACCAAGCAAGAAAAACATGTAGTTAGTGAAACGTGGCATTGTTGCAGGTTGAAATAGTACAGGTAAATGCAATCTTAGTGTGGTTGGTTACTTATCTAATACATGTTTAATCAAACATTGTAAAGTCAAACCACACCACCACAACATAAAACATTACATTTCAAGTCAGACAACACTTTATGCAGATCTAGCTCTTTGCTTTATCTCCATCTGTTTTAAAGGAGACACCTGGGGTAGTCAGATAGAGGTGCATGGGTAACTGGAATAATCCTTTAAAAAAATCTATGGTGGCAAGGTGGTCCAGGGGGAATGGACTCATCATTAACAAAATGAATTATGCTGTTCTGGACGAAACAGAATTGCACCTAAAGAAACCGATTACTGTATTGCAGCTGTACGTCTTTGGTCGATGGATGGATGGATGAATGGATGGATGGTGGAATGGATGGATGGAGGAATGGAGGGATGGAGGTGGAAGGATAAAGGCAAGATGCAGAATTAAATAAAAATTAAAATAAAATATAAAAAATTATTTAAAAAATAAAAGCTAAAATATAAAAATTTAAAGAAAGTAAAAAAAACAATTTAAAAGAAAAAAATGAAAATAAAAACATTAAAAAACATAAAAATAAAAATAAATGAAATAAAAATGAAATACAAAAATTAAAATAGAAACTTACAAAACAAATTATCAAAAATGTGCAATATTTGAATGTAAGCGTATGGCAAAGACACACTGGCTGCATGAACTAAATGGCTGCCAACCACATGGTCAACAACAACAACAAGGAGCACGGAGGAATGGAAAACAAAGGACATATGCAAGCCTATGGTGAAGGGACACTGACTGGATGGTCAAAATGGCCACCAGCCACATAGTCAAGCAACAACAAGGAGCAAGGAGGCATGGCAAACAAAGGACACATGCAAGCCTAATGTAAAGACACTATGGCTACATGTACAAAACGTCTGCCAGCCAGCCACATGGTCAAAAAATAAGGAAGAAGGAGGTATGGCAAACAAAGAAGACATGAAATCCTATGGTAATGGGACACTGGCTGGATGGACAAAATGGCCGCAAGCCACATGGCCAAACAACAGCAGCATGGAGCAAGGAGGCATGGCAAACAAAGGACACATGCAAGCCTATGACAAAGGGACAGTGCTGGATCGAGAAAATGGCCTCCAGCCACATGGTCAAACAACAGCAAGGAGCAAGGAAGCAGGACAAACATAGGACATGTGCAAGCCTATGGCAAAGACACACTGACTTGATGCACAAAATGGCTGTCAGCCAGCCACATGGTCATACGACAACAAGGAAAGAGGAGGCATGGAAAATAAAGAACACATGAAAGCCTATGGTAAAGGGACACTGGCTGGATGGGCAAAATGGCTGCCAGCCACATCGTCACACAACAACTAGGAACAAGGAAGCATAGGGAACACAGAACACATGTAAGCTTGTGGCAAAGGGACAGTGGCTGGATGGAGAAAATGGCCTCCAGCCACATGGTCAAACAACAACAAGGAGCAAGGAGGCATGGCAAACAAAGGACACATGCAAGCCTATGATAAAGACACACTGGCTGCATGCGCAAAATGGCTGCCAGCCAGCCACATGGTCAAACAACAACAAGGCGAGAGGAGGCATGGAAAACAAAGAACACATGCAAGCCTATGGAAAAGGGACACTGACTGGATGGACAAACTGGCCACCAGCCACATGGTAAAAAAAAAAAATACGAGCAAGGACGCATAGGAAACAAAGAACACATGCAAGCCTATGGCAAAGGGACGCTGGCTGGAGAAAGAAAATGGTCTCTAGCCACATGGTCCAACAACAACTGCGAACAAGGAGACTTGGAGAACAAAGAACACATGCAAGCCTTTGGACAGAAAATGGACCCTGGCCACACTGCATGGAGAACAAAGAGAAATGGTGGACAATAACAAACACACACACCATCACCCCACACACACACCCACACACAAACTGGCCATAAAGAGGCATGGTGGTGGTAACATTGAAGAAAGGCAACCAACATTAATTCAACAATGCAAAACATGAAAATTAACTGACCTATAAAACTTTCACAACAACATACGTCGTCCAATGCCATAAAATATTATCCTGAGACATATACACTTTTTACAACAAAAAAAACATGAAATGCAAACAGTAGCCAACATTTTTTATTTATTCATTGCCATTCTTCCCATAAATAAAGTTCTAAAAACATATACCACTGAAACATTTATTTCATACACTGATGAGTAGTAGTGTTGGGTCCTCCTGGCTAGATGGCCCTTTGGAAATCTAGGTCACATACTAAAATAATATCGCAAATGTTACAAACATCTAGAAAAGGTACTGAGCTGTACAACAATCTTCCTTTCCAAAAGGTGAAAAATCAATGAAATGCAAAATAAATAAAAACTACGCCTATACTAAACCTCAAGGACACCCACCACTATAAAATGTAAAAATCGAATTAAACTACTGGTGCATGTTCAAGCAAACAAACAACACCCGTATACAGTATTTTTTTTAACTTACTTGCGTGATTCAACAAAAACGAAGTCCTTAATTCTAAAGTTATATGTAGGATACAAAGACAGTGATCCTTTCACCTCGAAATCCAAGTGAAAAGTGACTAGGAGATGGACAAAGAAATGGGAAGAGCCTGCTGCACTGGAACAGGAGTTTGAATCTCTGACACACTTCCTTTCTGTTTGACAAAAAAAGGCTTCTCAATCTGAAAAGGAAATTGCAGGTTCCATTGGAGAAGAATATCTAGTCAAAATCTCTTTGTGACTAGATTTAGTACTTCAGAAGGGAGACTCGCGAGCAGCACTGTTTTGGCTGCCATCATGGCCAGAAGCAGCAAGAGTGAACGCCAAGTCTTGCGTGTGCTTGCTAGCGGCCTGGGAGAGAATTGTCACGCTCGCAAGAGAGTGCAAAAACCCAGTCTCACAAGTACGAACAAACTCTGCTCCACACCAGAGTGCTGAATTTGGGAACTCCGTGCTACTGTGCGTAGTGCAAATTCTCCGAATTCAGTAAACTCTATCGGAAGAGCGGAGTTCTACACCCAGGCCTATTGCAAATGCTTCTTCTCCGAGCATAACCACCTAAAATACGTAGCTGTCTAGTTGATTACTAGTCTCAGAGCAGTTTTGCAGGAAATGACACTTGTTCCATGATGGTGGCACATGACGTATGTACGCTCCGACGTCATTGGATCTAAGAAGCAAGAGAAGACAAACTTCAGTCCACTGAGGAAATACCATAAGAGGTAACTTGTGCATGAAAGGTAAATTTCCTCTTCTCATGCGTCAGCACCAGCACCCAAAAGTACATTCCTCAAGGTGCATGCTGTATCCACTGCATCTCGATACTGATAACTTCACGGACTAATGCAGTACTCACACCGCACCATCTTCCCCGCACGCCGCTTCTTGTGCAATTATCGGAGAAGAGACCCTTCCATTGTAAAAATGTTTCCTTGGTACACACAGGGCCACCCGCCAACATCCGACAGCACTGAGTACAATAATTAGATTATCTGTTGCCCCAGACAGATTTACAAAGCCAGCAAGACCATACCAACAGTATAAAGATGCTGCTTCTAAATCACAATATTGCGATGAAACTACCTTAATAATTTTCCCTCAGTATAGAAATGCACATTCCTTTAAAAAATGGCACGCATGAATAGAAGGAAGCTTCAAAGATGTTTGTTAGTTCAAGACATTCACCCCAGCCATCCACTCCTCTGCCAGCTCTCCTTTTTCACCAATAAATTTTTTCCTCAATCACTCAGCCTCCGGCATTCCAACAACCTCACAGCATTTGCATGGATGTCACAGAAACCTAAAGTGCTACAGTCACCACACCAGCTGTGGCAAAAATGCTCAAACCAGCTCATCTCACCTTGTCTCCTCACACTGTCTTTCCATTCATCCTTCCATTCTCTTGCTCTACTCTTCTCTCTCTCTCTGATCCCTTTCCCACTATCTCCCCCTTTCATTCTCTCCTTCTACCTTGTAGTCTCCCTGTGCCTAGTAATGTTAATCTCGGGGACCTGGGGAATGTGACTAGGGCACTAGGAGCAGCCGTGGGATTTCAAAACAGATCTCCAGCGGCTCCAGCCTACCCAGGAAATGCCAGGTAGAATAAAAGGCCAGTTTGGGCCTGAGCACAGTAAAAAGCCCAGAGCATGCATTGACTATAGCATCCATCTAAGAATTACAGAGGTGCTGCCCCTGGTAAGACATTTGTTTCAAGCATCGAGGATAAGTACTCTATACAGTCTATCCAGGAGCAACAGAGGAGTATCATACAGCATGCCCTAGTTGCAGGCACACAGAATAAATGCCCTATAGACTCAACACAGGAATAACAATAGAGCAGCCTCCAGCAAGACTGGTGTAAGGCAGCCATGGTAAGTGCTTTATGGAGTCAATATGTGAAGCAACAATATGATGAGTGTCTGGTACTCCTGGGACAAACTGAGGTGGTAATTGCTGTGAAGAGACATAATTGGGTTAAGTACATTGCAGGAGACAGGTGTTTTGAGTTGGATAGGGGTGAGAGGAAGTTTATACTCACCAGGGAAATGGCAGGTAGAATAAAAGGACAGTCTGGCCTTGAGCACCCTTAAGAAGCCCAGAGTATGCATTGATTACAAGCAGCCATGATACCAGTTATATTTCAGCGAGCTAAAACTATTTGCACCATAGCCAGGTACTGCTTATGAAATTACATATTACATAATTCACGACATGTTCAGTGGCATCATTGATATAGCTGATGACATCATCCAGTCAATGGGATAGTTTGCTAAACATTATACTTGCAGGTATTTAGTGAACAATATCTTGACCATATTTTCGATAGCTTCTGTACTTCTAATGAATGTTTTGCAACATGCTTGTTGTCATAATTGGGTCTTGGGTGTCTGAAAGGACTAAGCTGTCCATGAATAGTTGTGCACAGGGTGAAACTGTGCAGCTGGGAACTGCCAACCTGTGCCTGGCTGATTGCCCACAAGAGGTTGGCTCCCTGTAAAGGGTAAGACACACGGCAAGGTAGGGGGTGGTTCACTGCTATGAATAGATAGGTACTTTCAGGCATCGCTCAGCGTGGTTTAAATACTTCTAATGGGAGAGTACCAACACTTCTCTTTAGGAAACAGGTACTCTGTTTATTGAGTATGTGCAGTTTTATATTTCTATTTTAAGCACCGCAGCTGCTTTGGAAAAATAGTAACATTCAAATCCTAGAACTATTCATTCACATTGATAAATACGAAGCACAACCAATTGGCACTCGTGCACATAAAGATTGAATATGGCACTAAACAAACTTCATAAATATTTCACTCGGGCACACTCTTAAACATGCACACCCCCAAGGCACAATCTCACAAAAATACAAATAGGCAATCCATACACACTGTTTTTCACAAATGCAGCCCCTCTCTCATCCCCGCTAACTCTCCCACACACAAATCAACCACCCATGTACCGGGCTTGTCAAACACACAGACAGACCCACGTACTGGCATTCACTTTCACAACCCATTCACCCAGCTGCGCGAACATAGTTATCACAAATAAGCTCCCTTCCATAGGCTCCTGCAATCTAAACACCTTTACAGACAATGGTTGTCATAGATACAGCACACTTATAACCTACGCAAATACGCACTGTTTGCTTCCTCAGATTCTTAATTCAGCTATAGAAATATTCCACTGTGCTACAGCAATATACACACTCTTCAAACAAAAAGACATGTTACAGCTATGTGACACAACCTAACAACTTCCACTCACAGGGCCAGTCATGCACACGCGCAGAGACCGTATATGTATTTTGCGATATGTTGATAAGAGAGATGCTAATTGCCCTCTAGTGGCTTTTAGAGATTTATATTTTATCATTTGGAAAACATAGACAAAAATGCTTAAATTTTTTATAAATTTAAAATTTTCCTATTATTGCTCCTAAATGTCGTTCTTTCAAATGTATGTTATGGCACCAAAAGTTGTCTTTCAAAATGGAAGCGTGAGACAAATGTATGGGGTTCACGAACTAGCATACATAATTCAAAAACCTAAGGGTGTGAGGTGAGTGGAATATGTGTAGAGAGCTGCGTAATGAGCGTGGGTGGAATCAGAATGCAGGTTATTGTGGGTTTTTGAATTTGTAAGCAAACGAAGCTAGGCTAATTTTCACTTCAGTATATGCACAGTCATGCATTGACCTTATCAGGTATCTGTTAACCCCTTGAGAGCCCTTTTGCCATTACACAGTGGCATTCAACATTATGTACTTATAGTTAGGTCAGAGTTCCCATATGAAGAGTGCCTATAAGAACCTAAGCACCATTTGACAAATCTTCACAAATCTTTGCAAAAAAATTAATTCAGCCTCCTCAGCTCGTTCATGGAAAGTTTTGCACCGATCCATCAAGGAGGGCCCAAGCAAAAAGGTGGTTGCTATAATGTTGATTTCCCTTCTAATGCCCATAAGAAAATTGAGAAAGCAATACAGAAACAAGCATTTGCAATGCAACGGGTCTTGCGTTTGCTCATGTTAGAGCTGATCGCGTTGTAAACTCCTAACCCGACTTTTCAGCTATCGGGCAAAAGTGCTTTTATGTACATAACCCGAAAAAGTGAAATTAACTATGTAAAGCGCTCGACTTCTGCCAAGTGAGAGCACGCTTGTAAATTATAGAAAAATAAGTCCACGAGCCCGATGGAAAACAGCGAGCCTCGCATGTTTTCTGTACTCGGTCGCTGTGCTCGAGCAGGGCTAGCCACCGGAAAAGGCATGACGTGTGCATGCCTTCAACTAATGAAAGCAAGCAGATTTTATTAGGCAAGCCCACGAACCAATAAAAAACACTGACGTGACATTGACAGGGCTCCGAGCCTTTTTCTAAACACTAAAGCGTCTCGCTGCGATGCGCATGCGCGAGCGCATGCAACGCAGGCTCGACCCTAAAAATGGTTGAATTATTCCAAATTTAGCAGAAAGTTAGAACTTTACTAAGAGAGTGTGATTTTCGATAATTAATGTAAATCTATTTGGCTGTTTTTGAGAAATTCATTTTTAAAGAGGTGCTTCTGGTGGTCACAAAGGTGTTAAAAAGTTAATAATATCTGGGTTGTTGGTCCTGTGTGAGTCCCATGGGACTGTGATTACGAAAAAATGGGGCCTTTTGATTGGCCTAGGTTTTTTTTGTGCCTTGGACTTTTTAAGTATCGCAGGTCTAAGAACGGTCCGTGGTTCTGAAGGATTTGATTAATTGTTCGCTACTACAAATAAAATATTGTAGCCACCATTACATGACTCTGGGACTAAGTTTACAAGTCCCGCATTCTTTTTTTTTTATTAAAACAAAAACCCAAAGAGGCATGGTGAGAGGATGAGGGACACCAGGCAGAGAGGAGGGGCGGATGAAGCAGCAGAGGGCAGTGGCAGCAGAATGGTCCATTGTGGGAGGGATCAGAGAAATATACCTGGGGAGTGAGCCAGAGGGAACACTGGCAGAAATCGAAGGCAGGGTCAGCACAGTGGCACTGGCGGCGTATCAAGCCAGGTGGAGGGGACATAAGCACCCACACTGGGATCAAGGGACAATGAGGGTAGGGGCAGCAACGTAGGGCAGTGGCAGCACAACAGACCAGGGAGAGAGGAGAGAGGTGATGAGGGGAGCAGAGGGCAGGGGTGCCAAAAGAGGGAATGGCAGCACAACAGACCAGAGAGGGACGTTGCAAGGAGATGCACAGGGAGAATGAGGGGCTATGGCAGAGGCAGCAGCTATGGCAGCACAGGTAGGGGTAGCACAATGGACCAGGGATGGAGGAGTACAAGGGCTTGCAGATGGAGAATTGAGGGCAGGGGAGCAGGGGCCGCTGTGGAGCGTCACTGGCAACACATGGTTAGTGCTAGTATAATCGTTCAGCGATGGAGGGGGCAGAGGCATGCTCACAGAGAAGGGGGGGAGGAAGACAGGCATCAGACAGCAAAGGAATGCACTGTCAACCTGGGGGCAGCTGACCAGGCAAGAGGGTCAGGAGCACACACATAAAGAATAACAGGGTGAGGGAGGGGACAGGGGCATCATCAGATGTCTGTGGCAGCACAATCAACTGGGAAGGGAGAAGACAGGGCAGGCACATGCATTACAAAGTGGCAGAGGTGAGGGAGACAGCAACGGAGGGCAGTGGCATGACAACAGACCCCGTGTGGGATGGGGGCATGCACAAGCAAACCAGGGCAAAGGGTGGCAGATGCAGCAGTGTCAGTACAAAGGACTAGTTGTTAGAGATGCACATGGAGAGCAGGGTGGGTGGGGTAAGAAGGCAGCAACTGTGCACAGTGGCAGCCGAGGGACACAGACAGCAGAACACACAAGGAAGGGAGGGGGCAAAGGCACTCACAGGGAACATGGATGGATGGATGGATAGGGCAGGGTGGAGGACAGAGGCAGCACAGGGGCTCTGGCAGTACAGCAGATCAGGAGGGAGTAGCAGTGGTATGCACATATAGAACATGGGCAGTGGGCTGCAACAGAAGGCAAGGTCAAATCAAGGTAGTGGCAGCATGACAAGCGAGGGTGGAGGCTAGGGCATGCACAGGGTTAACTAGGGGGAGGGGTCAGGGTCCGCAATGAAAGGCAGTGGCAGCACAACGGAGCAGGGAGAGAAGGTTCGAGAACATGCACACTAAGAACAGGGGAAGCAGGAGGAAAATAGGGCAGCAATGGAGGGCATTGGCACAATGGATCAGGAGGAGGGGGCATGGGCATGCACACAGAAACCGAAGGGCAAGGGGCAGTGGCAGTAATGGAGGATATTGACAGCAAAAAAGCAGTGGCAGCACAACAGGCCAGGGAGGGAGGGAGCAGGGGCGCACACATGGAGATCATGAGTCAGTGGGGTTGGCCGGGACAGCAGCTAGTGGTATGCAGGTCCTGGCATGGCAACACACCAGACCTGGGTGGGAATGATCAGTATAGGGAAAGGTGCGGAAGACATTGTGACGCGAAGGGTTAATTAGCTTGAACAGTGTAGATGAGCGTGATGCCTGCTGAAGCGAGAGCAACGTGGCAAAAATTCACGATGTTCGCTTTCAAGCTTGTTTTTTTTTTTTACATTCCGTAGATAAACTTATTCGCAGCTGCATGTGTGAGAAACAGGATGTGAAGGAGATTCAGTCTCAACCTTGAGAACGAGACCACAGTAAAAGATGGAATGAAAACAATGGCCAGGGAATGGCAAGGCAGCCAAGAGACATGTGCTGATAACATAGCTAGAAAATACTGGAAGGGGATAGAATCCAAGCTTCAGGTTACTTAAACACTGAAAGGCGGGTGAGGGAATTGAAGCTCGCAGATGGAGTTGTGAAAACTGTCATCTTCAGACCCAGAGCTGCCTCCCTGTTGTGCTGTTCAGAGACTGTGACGCTCGAGGGGGTGAGAGGTCCAAGCGGGCAGTAGAGGGCTTCCCAGCATTTCGTGGACTAAGTTAAGTTCCACCCAGGGATGAAAGGCCTTTGTTTCTCTGCTCTATTATTATGGTAGATTATTATGCTTGCACTGTGTTTATAATCTGAAGTAGACAGCTCGTTTATATTTTGCTTTCTAAACATCGTAGTGTGAGCCTGCTACAGTAATTGAAACATACATTTTGGTATGCAGTTAAGCAAAGCTAATCTGAAGAATTCAGCTTGTTTATATTTTGCTTACTGAACATCGTAGTGTGAGCCTGCTGCAGTAATTGAAACATGCATTTTGGTGTGCAGTAAATCAAAGCTTATCTGAAGTATTCAACTCGTTTATATTTTACCTCCTGAACATCGTAGTGTAACACATTTTGGTATACAGTTATTCCAAGCTTATATCTGTCAATGAACTCTTTGCTCATATATATACATAGATGCTCTTTGTGGTGTACTTATATATAAATAGATGCTTTTCATTGCTATTCTTATTCCACTATTGTTAATGTGCTAAATGCCTAAATTTACCTGAAATTCTAGTAAAGCTAAATTGTATTCATAATTGGCATGCGGTCCTTCATTGAGCGTCCTTATTGACTTATACCGAACAGTTGTCAACCAGTCACCTGGAGAAGACAAGGAAGAATGAGGAGCATGCAGATGTAGAACAGGGAGCATGTGGGAGTTGTTAGTGACAGGGGCAGCAACAGAACTCAGCTGCAGCTTTGGGGTAGTGACTGCACATCAGACCAGGAAGGAAGGCGCAAGGACACGTACATGGAGAACAGGGGCAGCAATGAAGGACAATGGTACTACAACAGACCATAAAGGAAGGGGCACTTACACAGATGTTGGAGGACAGGGTCGGCAACAGAAAGCAGTGGTAGCGCTGTGGCAGCACAATGAACCAGGAAAGGAGGTGACAGGGGTACGCACACTGAGACAATGGGCAGCAGGGGGTCGGACGAGCCATAGCTCAGAAATGAAATGGTAGTGGAGGCACAGGGGCAAGTAAAGCACAACAGACCAGCAAGGGAGGGATCAGGTCATGCACTCAGAAAACAGGGAGCAAAGGGAGGGCCAGCACCAGAGGACAGTGGTAGTAAAGAGGCAGTGGCAGCACAGCGGATCAGGAAGGGAGTGGGCTAAGTCACACACACAGAATACGGAGGGCAGGGGCATCTCCAGAGGGCAATGGCAGCACAAGGGTAGTGGTATCACAGGGAGAAAACAAGTGCATTCTCAAAGAGAGAGGGGAGTGGCAGCACGGTGGACTGGCAACGGAGTGGACACACATACACAGGGTGGGCAGGGTGGAGATGCAGAGACAGCAATAGAGGGAAGTGGCAGCAAAACTGACCAAGGGTGGAAGGGGCAGAGGCATACACATGGCTGAGGCAATAGTGCTTTATCCCTGTAGGAGTGGGTTAAGGAATGGAAAGCGTCAAAGATAGTATTCATCAGTTTGGTTTGCTACAGATGTATAATATTGTCTTCTAATTCAATTCCAGATGATTCTCTTATGTCTCGAGGAAAGACATCAAAATAGTATTTTTTTTAAGGGTTTAGACTTTCTTTTCCCTACACCTTCCACACATATTAATTAATCCCCAGTGTTTTGTTAAGTCTAAATAAACTGTACTTTGCCCATTCCTGAACATGTGGACAGAATATGATTTGTTTAAGGTACATTGAACAACAACAGTTGTAGCTCCTGAATTTCCTGTCTGAATTTTCATCCCATAAGAACTTAATGGGGCATGGATGGACTCCAAGTTAGAATATCTGATCAAATACCCCACAGTCAATGCATTTAAACGCCACGTTCCCAAGGCAAAAGCCTACAAAACTCCTGGCCTGTTGGAAATTAACTAACCTTTCATTCAGTTAAACCGGAATAATTTCTCCAGAAAACAGCGTAGAAGCACAGAATTCGTTTTTTTGCTATATAGAATTGGAGGGATAGTCCATCTTCGGTCATGGTGTCTGCATGGATTTTCATCTTAGAGGACCAGTACACTACCTCTGCCTTACTGTGCCCTATAACAATATACCTGTCCTATTCTCAGCAGTAGGTGCATTGTGGTCTGATTGTGGTAGTGGGCAGTGTACTGGGCAGCAGTGGTGCTACACCACTTTGGAGACAAACTAAAGAATTGTTTTTTCCTCCTTTACACCCACGATAGAAACATAAACCATTAATACTGGTTTTGGTTTATCCATGGTCATTTTAGACTATTGCTCAGGATGGCAGCAGCAAGGAGGCACCAAATTGTTTTTTGGAAATAGCAAAGGTTGCCCTATTTCCATTGTTAAGAAGAGACATAATGGTAGCAATAAAACTTGCACAAGACTTGAGCCTGGCTGCAAGAACTGGCGGGGCTTCTTTAAAATGTAATACACATTGATACTGTTTATCCAAAATGGGAAATTTCAGACTGTTCACATCTGTCAACATATGCATAACTAGGGCTTTCACTAAGCAGATGTGATAGTTATAAAACTAGTAACAAAGGGCCTGGTTTAACTTTTGGCGGATGGGTTACTCCATCACAAATGTGACAGCTATCTCGTCAGCTTTATTAGAAGTGCCATCGCATATAATATATTTGCAATAAGGCAGATAAGATAGCTTTCATGTTTATGATGGAGTAAGCCGTCATCAAACTCTAAATCAGATATATAGGGCCTGATTACATGACGGATGGGATATCCCGTCTGTCCTATTACAAGTTCCAGTATGGAACTTGTAAAACAGTGGGCGGGATATCCCATCCGCCAAGGTCGTAATCAGGTCCTCAGTATGCTGAAATTTGTGTTTCTGCGCTTTATAAAAGTAAAAAAAATGTAACAGCCCTTTTATCTCTTTCAGATCGAACAGCTGTATCTGCGCATTTGCCTTTAGCTTGGACAAGGTTGCTCCCTGGTGAGGGTGAAGCATTTATGGAAACATTGCAGCTACTTATAAATCATTGCACAGTGCTATAATAAACTTAAGTTTCGCTTTATGAAGTCAATTCACACATAAACTACTTATTGCTCAATTTACCTGAAAGGTATTTTTTGTTAACAAATAATATTGTATAATGTAAAAGTGTTATTTCCAAATCTCCGTAATGATGTTTTTTCATATTATAAAGGAAATGCACAGGTATGTTGGGGATAAAGAATAAGAAAAACTGTCCATTTGTTGTGGTGGTTTGTATTGCTTTTTTGACAAATTGAGTAATTGCATGGAAAACCAAACTACTTAACCCTTGACCTAGGCATTGCAAAATAAATGAAATTGTGATTTAGAAAATATGATGTTAAACATGCAGTAATCACATTTTCTATGAATATGGTTAATCTACAATCCTTGTGATTGGACTGTGTCCACAATGATTCGATGAGCCTGATATTGTCAGACTCTTATTGCTGAAGGAACAAAATAGTGCAAATGTATTGGATCTCTTTTTTTTGCACAAGTTGCATGCTGGGAGTTCTCCTAAAATTTCAGTCAAATATTAATGATTGCAAACAAAACATTTATTCGAAACAGCTTGAGTCGGATTCCTGATCTGCTCTAATTAAGCTACATGCAAATGCATGTGCATCTGGTTAGAAGGGCTGACATGAGCAAAAGGACTTTTATATTTTGAAAACCTATTGCCAAGGGCAACTGTATGTCACTAATGTTTTTTCCAATGTTGCTCCACATAGTCCCTCATTGTTGATATTTGAATGGTAAACTTTTAATCTTTGTGTCAAATGGAGTCATACAAAATAGCTGACAATTGAAACGGGAAACATGGAAGCCAGTCAGGAGTAACCAACCGCAATCTTCCGACCTCAGGTGATGACTGAGGCCCACCCACATGAGTGTGTTGTAGTTTTCCTTTCATGATTCTGGGCCGTTGTTGCAGATGTCTCCTTTGAACAGTGGTCTAGGAGAGATTTTGGGGGATAGGATGGCTTCGAGCACCAGGCTGGTCTGGTTCCACGCACCAGAGGGTTTGAACAGAGGCCGCTGGGCGGTGCTAAACACAGCATTCTGGGGAGGAGCAGGCACAGTCATCACAGGCTCTGCATTGCCGCCTGAGATACGGTCTTCTGCTGAGGAAGTGAAAGAAAGATGCTGACAGAGAGAAGAGTGATTTTGATCACTGGCGGTACTCCCTAAAGTTCAGAAAGTTCTTCCTTTGTTCTGAAAAGATTTTGGAGATTCATAAAAGGACTGAAGAGTGTTTTTAAATGGAACATAGTGGAATCAAATTAATGTGGGATGCTTATAAAACCTACTTAAGGGGGGTATGGCAAAGTTCAGTGGCCTCCTCAAATAGAAGTGAAAGAAAGGAGATGATCCAACTAGAAAAAGAGATAGCTAAACTGGAGAGCTGGTTGAAATGAGTATTCATGGAGGAGAGGGGCAGAGAGAATGCAGAACAGGAGCTTTATCAGCGTCTAGTAGAATTTAGAGCAAGAATAGCAATGGTAAGTGAGTAAAGTAAAACATCAATGGGAAGTGAGTAAAATGAAGAACTTTGAGCATCAGGAAAGGTGAAGGACGCTGTTGGCATGAATGGTTAAAAAGGACTGAAGTAGAAACTACATCAAGGACATAGTAAATGACAAAATGAAAACATTGCTAGAGGGTAACCTAGAGGTTGAAGGGGCATTTATGGATTTTATCTAAGAGTTATATTCAGAAGCCTCTACTCTGGATTTAGTGTTAGTAAGAGATTGGCTGGAAGCTAAGGGGTTGCCTTCAATCCCTCCAGTGCAGCTGACTTTTTAAAATCAAGAAGTAAGTGGGTTGGGGGTACTAGCAGCAATCAAGAAATAAAAGAAAGGGACACCAGCTCGGCCAGATGGGATCCCAAATGAAATTTATACTATCCAAGCTGGCACCCTGAGCCCTTAAGGTTAACCCTGTTTAATTTGATACTATATAGTGCTCTCCACTGCAAAAAGAATAGAAGATGAACTGCCGTTGGGGGTTGGACTGTTCCCATGAGGAGCAGGGCCACGGCTGATCTTCATATGGCTGGGTCCAAACTGGAATTGCGTGGCGCACAAAAAAATCTTTGGTTTAGGCCCAGATCTGTGACTGGCGGGTGAATGTTTGACATTGTTCAGCATTCCGTCCATAATCTGTCTTTTTTGCATTTGTCACCCTATGTGGGAAGGGTATGCCCAGACGTGGGTCTCGTGCTCTCTATACCACTGGATTCAAGCTAGCCTGCCTGCTGCGAGGTGATACCCTGAAACTGGTCATAGGCTGCTTGTTTCTGTTCTAGGGAGGACTCAGCCTGGCAGTTCGGGCTGGACTGTTCCCATGAGGAGCAGAATCAAGACTTATATGCATGTACCTGGGTCCAAACTGGAATGCCGCGGTGTCCCAAAAAAAATTGTTGTAGGTCCAGATCTGTGACTAGTGGTGAATATTTGACATTGTTCAGCATACCATCCATCATCTGTTCTTTTTGCATTTGTCCCCCTAATTGGGAAGGGTATGCCCAGACGTGGGTCTTGTTCTTGCATTCCTCTGTATTCCAGCTAGCCTGACTGATGGGGGGGTGAAACCCCAAAACCGGTCCCAAGATGCCTGTTTCCAGTCCAGGGAGGACCTGGCCTGGCAGTTCTGGCTGTACTGTTTCCATGAGGGGCAATTAGTTTAGGCCCAGATCTGGGAATGGGGGTGAATGTGTGAAATTGTTCAGCATTCTATCCTTCACCTGTTCTTTTTGCATAGGTCTCCCCATTACCACCATCTTGGGGTGACGCAACCATTTCCCTGACTTTAAAGCCAGGTAAAAACGCTTGTGAATGTCAATCATACCATTCAGTTTCCTTTTTAAACTGCAATTATAACCTTTTTTGTGAATATACTAGCTAGCTGACTGAGTGAAGTGGTGGGTAGTGTGATACATCAGAACCAAAAGGGTGTTTTTTATCTGGAAGAAACTTAAGGGAAGTAACACATAGTTTGATTGGGACTATAGACGTAGCAACTACACATTCCCCTCCTCTGGCTATTTTCACTTTCCACACATCCAAAGCTTTTGAACGGGCTAACTGGTAATACCTCATGCTGGGTTTGGAGGCATATTTTGTGATGTACGTCTGACGTATTTTTCCAGTGGTAAGGGTACTGGTCGATGGGGCCCTATCTCCAGTGGTTACAATCATAAGAGGCACTAAGCAGGGCTGCTCCTCTATCTTTGTTACTGTTTGGCCTATATTTTGAACCTGTGGCCCAAAGCCTACGGTTGAATACAGGTATGACCCCGGTTTTTATATGGAGAAACAAATAGAAAGGTTGTGCTTTATGCAGATGACCTAGTGATATATACTTGCATATTACACAATCTCTCCCCTATATAAACCATTAGTTGGCCTCTTTTTGGATTTTTTGGGCTAAAGGTTAATGGGTCAAAGGCGAAAGTTATTTTATGGAACTCTTAATGAGAAGGGGGAGCCAGCAAGAGGCCATAAGATATCTGGGGATAACAATAGTTCAAGATTGGGATAGACTTGCTTAAGGAAATTTGGAAAGGGTGGGCAAGGAAGTAGATAAGCTTATGAGAAAGTGAAAGACTCCACCTTTGTCAATCTACAGTTGAGTCAGTCTTGTGGAGATGACAATTTTGCCCTAAGTCACCTACTTATTTGATAACATCCCTTTTACCTTTGAGAAGAAAATCTATGCGACGATCCAAAGGAGGATACCCTTGTTTAAATGGGCTTCTGAAGGTATCTGGTTATCTTGGAAGAAGCTTAGGAGAGACTAGTTAAGGGTGGCATAGCTATTCCTGATATTCAGCTCCATTGTTAGGCATTTCAGATGAAGAACTGGAGGATGCTGTTTTCTCACCCTGGCTAGACCTTTGGGGATAATATAGGAAACCATGTTAGAAAGCCAACTGAAAGAGGGTTTTCTTCATAAGTTTGGGGCTCCTACATTCTTCAAAAAAGTAAGATTGAAATGCCTAAAGTCTGCTGCCACTTTATGGTTTAACATTAGGGTACCACTAAGAATAGCATATATAATGAAATGTCACCAATCTGGGATTCCTCAAGAACTCCTGAGTATTTGAAGGATTGCTTAGCGGGCCCATTGAGAGACACCAGGATTGTGAGATGGGAGCAACAAATAGAGGGGTACAGGTGACTGTCCTGGGACGACTGGAAAGGGCTAGTAAAAACTACCATGTCAAGATTTATACTACCATCACTCCTCCTGGCTTAAGACTCAAGTCTGGACGAACTGTGAGCCTAACCTCATGGAAATCCTTTAACTTGTTATACTCCACAGTTATATCTGTGCCATTTAGAAGAAATCACCTGTTCACTCTTCACAGAGACTATGGGACCCCCGCCCCCCCCCCCCACGAAGCTTCCGAAGCTGAGCGAAGGCAGGGACTCCAGGTGTAAGTAATGTGATCTCCAGGATGCAGATGGCATCCATTTTTGTCAGTTGTCCAAAACTGACTAATTTCTGGCAACAATGAGGTAAGATGATCTCTGACATTCTGGGACATGCAGTAGTGGTAAGCCCAACATTGATATATTTTGGGACGCTGGGGGAAGCAACTGAATAGGGCCCTAAACATCTGGAACTGGAGAGGAGACTGTTCTATTTGATCCACTTGGCAAGAAGGAGATATGTAGAAGGTGGTCCCAGCGGGAACCTCCTACGTGAATTGACTGGTGGAGATCAGTAATATATGTACACGAGGTGGATAAAAAGTCAGAGCGTGATAGAGGTTACCCTTGTAGACTCTTCATCTGGGTCCCTGTTGTAAATATGCTTAAGGAAAAGAATGTCCAATGATTAAACCTCCATTTCTGAAGACAGTGCAATGGTTCTTGGCTAAACTGTGAGCATTCGAGAGTGTAAGAGCTTGGGTATATCACTCAAGGTGATATGAGGATAAAAAAATGAAAAAAATAGCTGACAATTTGAACAACCTGTTCTCTTCTTGCTTCAAGCAATTTGTGATCGAATTGCGACATATACGAAACAAAGGTTCAAAATTGGTTTCATTTCAAAGAGAGACATTTTGCCTAGTCGAACCAGACTGTAGAATATAATTTCAGGTACCAGTGGATCATAAACAAAGATCATTTTTTCTGATGTTTACCATAAACAGTTCTAATTCAATAGGTATTGGAGAGAGCCCGTGGGACTATACCAGAGGCAACAGACAGAGAAGCTGCAAGCTTCTGACAGTTTTGATGATGCTTGAGGGCATTATGTTATAGTTGAAAGGAAATTTCTGTTGTGAGGGAACACCAAAATATTTAGCAACCATTTTCAAAGTTATTCCCAATTTGAAAATCTATGTTAGGCTCTGGTTATTTTGCATTCTTGTGCACACAGCCAGTTAATTCTTCAAGTTAAATCACCCATGCAGCACACTTGGTGCTGCACTGTTAAATGTTCCTCAGTAGGTCAGCATGGCTCACTAATTCATGAATGTATTTATTGTTTGCACTATCACCAAGAGGCATCATTGTGCAAGGTAAATTTGACTATAATTAGCAAATGTAGATGGGCCTTGTTCAGAAACGTAATCCTAGGAATCTATTCTTATTTGTTGATGGAAAGGAGCTCTAGGAGTAACAGCACCTGCTGTTCTGATTTTAAACTAAGGTGCCCAGTCATGAACTGAAACTCTAGATGGAATAAAATGGTTACTTTGGGGGTAATTAAAACAAAATTCAGAATCAGAGGTAATATCAGTGTAATGCCAGTCAGCAAACGGTAGGATAAAAGTTACTTAACTGTAACTCTTGGTTCTCCAGCACTGGTATCAGATCAGTTGGAAGTAGAGCATTATAAGTGGCTGAAGTTTGGGTATATAAAGATGATGACGGGCTGCAAACAGTGGTGTGTTATAAGTTGAGTATGTGCTGATGGTATGTTATATTTGCTGCTAATAAAAACCGGGGTTCCAATTCAGAAGAAGGGGAATTATTCTAGCATGTTAAACTATAAACGATCCAATGTTGGAGACAAAAGCGTATTTATTGCTTTCAAGTTTAGTTTTGAAACACTAACCATACTCCCTGATAGTGACAAGTGAGGTAGTAAAATAATATGAAGTCCGAATTATTTTATAGCATATGTATGTGTCAAACAAGTAGCACATAATTTGAACGTACAGCTGTGTTACTGTGGCATAGCAGAGTGAAGGCGCTGTGGTCTTGTGACAAAAAGTGCATATGGTTGATACAACCACAGCAAAAACCATAAACACAATGGGGTTTTTCGTAAGAAAGTAGTTAGCCAGACTTCTAGGAATAATCAAGGCAGGTATCTCTCGTTAGCTAAAGAAACGTTGAGAATAGTCCGAAACTGAATTGTAGCATTTACAAACGTTTTGGCTGTCATGGAGGAACATTCATTTAGGCCTGATAATGCACAATTTGAGCTCTGAGCTCAAGTATTACTGTGAACTGAGCAGGGCTGTACAGCTTTATGCAGCTAAACTCGGAATGGTTTGACAGGAAAGGATGAACTCTGGTTTCTTGTGATGGTGAGGCAGCATGGGACTTTAACCTGATTGTCTTTGGTTCTGGTGAGTGTCTAGAGATGAATAAAAGGGCTGGCTGGCAAAACAGAAGGTTGATGAAAGTGAATTGTTTAGCTTGCAGTTATCTATTAGTGAGGAGCAAAGAAACAACACCAGTCTGAAAAGTTAGTGAATTTCTACAATTCCTTGATGTGTAAACAGCAGCCTGTGGTAGGTTAAGTGACCTTCCCCCTGTATATATGATGAGTATAGGTATTGCTGTATAATGTATACAGTTCATGCATTGTATGCAGAATGTTCTTGTAGGGCAGCATACTCAATTGCGCACACTAAATGGGGCAAAATTGTGAAATCTGTGTTTCAACAGCTGAAGGGAGGGCTGTGGAATGCCCCATACTAGACTACCTTATGTTCTGTTTCTTCCAAGGCATACTTCAGACTTTGTTATATGCAGCACCAGTTAGGCCTCTAAGCATAGAGGGAAACAGCTCTGAATCAGACCGACTTCATTCACACTGTCGCTAGGACGCCGGGAACTTCCTCAATTAACCACTGGTCAGCTCCAAAATTCTGGGAAAGTAATTTCAGGAATTAGGGGCACATTTTGTCTCCAATTTGTATCATTGAAAAATATATACAACTCTCTGTAATAATGAGCTCTCAGAAGACCAGATCATCAAGCTACTACCATCTCTGGGAACACCTGTTATTTCTTGTTTTTAGAATCTCTGAGATCAAATATTCTGCTGCCTCTCTCTGGCCGTCTATGATGGGCTCTTAAGGAGCCAAACCATCAGGCTGTCACTATCTCTGTACCGGGCTTCTATGATGGGCTCTTAAGGTTACTAACATGTACCGCGCATCTAGGATGGGCTCTTAAGGAGACAAACCATCAATCTCTGCTACCACCTCTGTTGGCGCGGAGACGTGAATAGGTCGATGAACGTTTTGATTCACATTTAAGATGTTCCCATCACATATCCAGTACATGCAGATCAATAATCAATAACCAATCAGTAACATCAATAATCAATGATAATCAATAGCATTAGTAATCAGTTGGAGTCAGTAATTATCACACACTATGACCTTTCAGTCCTGAACAACCACACCCTTTAGTAAAAGTTAGAATGCTAATGTCACATAAGATAATCTCATAATCAAATGGTAAACATACAGAAACAACACTGGCTGTCCAAGGCAACAAAAGACGCGTAATCTAATCAAAGCTTGAGCCACTACACATTCTAAAGTTACAGTGAAAAATAATAACAAGAAACATTGCGCAAACAATATCACATAGATTTAGGGGCATATTTATACTTGTTTTGCACCAAATTTGCGTCATTTGTTTTAAGCTAATTCTGGGCAAAACTAACTCCATATTTATACTTTGGTGCTAGACCCATCCAGCGCTAAAGGTATGGAGTTAAAGTCATTTTTGGATGTGGAAACCTAGTTTGTGTCAATGAGATGGAAAGTAGGCGTTCCCGTGCAAAAAATGACTCTATGGCCTTAGTATCGTATTTATCCCCCGTGCTAAAATCACGCAAGGGGGAGGAGGGGTCAAATAATGGTACAAAGCTTGCTTTGCACCATTGTTTAACGTCTGGGTCAGGGCAGGCGTTAGGGGACCTGTGGGCCTATTTCCATGATGGCACCCATGGAATGAGCCCACAGGTGCCCTCCCCAGGCCCCAGGGTAACCCCAACACACACCAGAGGGACAGCGGAGAATGGGGGACCCCATCCCAGGTAAGTATACGTAAGTACAGGTACCTTTTTTCTTTTTTTTAAAGTGCCATTTGGGGCACTGAAATAGGCCCCTCTACATGGTGCTGGCCACTGGGGTGGTGGGCATGACTCCTGTTTTTTCTAAGACAGGAGTCATGTGGTATGGATGGTTTTGCATCAAAAAATGATGCTAGGCTGGTTAGAGTTTTTTTTTTTTACTCTAACCTGCCTAATGTCATTTTTTGGTGCAAAACCCCCTTCTTCCATACCGCCAGCCCCACCTGGCTATCGTCATGTTTTTTTAATGCTAGCCTACCCTTTGCACTGGCTTGCACTATTCCATAAATATGGTGGCCAGCTGGTGCTCAGAAATGGTGCATGCCAGTGCTAAACCTTTTGGTGCAAAACTGGGTTAGTGCAGTTTTGCACCAAAAAGTATAAATAGCTCCTTAGAGTCAGGAAAGAAAAGACATTGATTGTTATACCATATAGCAAACTTTCGTTAGTGAGAATTTTAACTAACACCAGATCAGCATGAGCATGTTTGGGCTTCATGCAAATCAATTTAATCAACACAAATTTGGAAAAACATCTAACTATGGCTCTAACAAAATAGCGCAGTTGGTACCTAGAAACAAAAGCAAATAGACATAGCAAACAATCTCATGGTTCGTTTACCTATACTTAGTTTGGATCAGCAAGCTGTGACAATCTTCATCATCAGGACATCAGTTCAGTCAGCAAGACATAAGGATTCAGCATCAAAGTTAAAAAAAGGCAAAGTCTTTAAGCAGTAAAGTTAAGCATGTCTCTTGTCAAGATGCTCAAGAAAGTAATGGCCTTTCAGCAAGCCAGGAAAGGTGCAAATGTGTAGGCAAAAGGCAAATGTGCAATGGCAGTTTCTTCTCCGTGCAGTCTAGCTAAGTTTGATGTCCTAAAACTACTTCCCAAGTCCCTATTGGTCAAGGGATCGCATGTCCACACTTTGTCCAATAAAACTAAAACTTCAAATCTACATTTCTACTAGTACACGGTTCAAATGTCGATGATTGGCTCCTCTTGTCCCGTCCTCATCATGCGGCTCGACAGGTAACAATATTGTTGCAGCTTATACTCCAGTCAGTATGGTCATTGTTCTCTCCTGAGAAAGTCAGTCTTGCACACGTTACATTTACAATGTTACATTTAGCAAGAACAGCATCTTCTAGCGAGCAGTTCTCATGAGAAAGACTTTAAGCTTGACATGAGGCCATGCAACTAGGCCAAGACCTCTGCCAAATTAAGGCCTACAATTAATAAAGCTAAGACATAATGCAAAACCCTTAATATGACATATTACTATTTTACTCAAACAAAAGCTCCATATTTCATATTAATAAGTACACTTTGTGAGCAGCGGCGGCCACTCACGTGGACACATTTTCAGATGTGTGCATTATTTTTGTCTAAATACATTTTCTACGCAAATCTATTACTCAGAATACATTAATATTCATTAATAACCTGCCCTAGCAGTCTTTACCCCAGGGAGTGCTCTTTTCCCCAAAGTGGAGTTTTATCACTAGTTCTAGGGAAGGCAGATATCAGGTGTCAATCATCATCTCTTTTTGTGTCATATACTGTTAAATATTCCCCTCAAATTACTGGCATGCTCATTAACTTGTTTACACATCATTGTAGAATGGAGAAAAAATTCACATGACTGGTCCGGTGCTTCCCCAGCTCAGGCCATAGAAATGATGACACCATTTATTCAAATGTGAGAGAGATGAGACTGCAGTTCATGAGATATGTGTGGCAGGATCTGATGCACCTTCCCATGCACACTTACAGGGCGATAGAGGGAGTACTCAGAGATGCTACATATGTTGTGAAATTCACTTACAAATTGCCGCTGAGAAAGAGGTTCTTTTGAAAAACATTTTTGAAGAAGTTGAAGGTAAAGCCATGATCATACAACAAAACACGTGGCTTTTAATTTAGTAAAATATAGGGCGCAACAATTGTACTTAATATTAATAATAGAACAACTTTGGTAAAATATCTTGATTTAAAGATGATTTCCAAGTTTCCTGCAGTAAATCTCTCACTTGCATTTGAAGATCTGCAGAATGCAACATTTGAGACAATTAACAAGACATACTTAGAGAGATATGAACGTATATTTAGATTTTTTCTGTTCCTGCACAACTTAAACAAATGTAATCAAACCACTGATACTGAGTCAAGCCATTGCCTAATTAGTAGACTATACCATTTGTAACATGTTACAAAGAGAAATGATACGATACACAAAAGGTGATGGGAGGAATGCTTGCAATCACTTTTAACCACTTGCAATCTCTTGGGGTAGCAGTGCAATCCATTATTCTTTTGTCCACCATGCCACCTCAGTTTGGAGCCAGCCGTATTGACTATAAAACATTATGGTGGTCATTACAACCCTGGCGGTTGGTGTTAAAGCGGCGGTAATACTGCAAACAGGCCGGCGGAACAAAACAGGGAATTATGACTGTGGCGGAAACCGCCAACATAGACAGCCACTTTAACACTCCGACCGCCACGGCGGTACAGACAAGCAGCACGGCGGTCACCGCCAACAGACAGGCGGGAGACAAAGTACCGCCCTCAGTATTACAACAGGCCAATCCGCCACCTTTTCCGGGGCGGATTCTCCGTGGATAAAAACACGGAGGAAACAGCTTTTGCAATGGGAAAACGCTCACCTGAACACACTCCACGAGGAAGGAGGGCACCATGGAGCCGGAACTCCAAATACTCCCTGCAATTGTGTTCCTGCTCCTCTACGAACATCAGCAACACCGGCGCCGAAGACATAGGGAAGGGGGGAGGCAAAAGTCAGGGACACACACACACGCAACACCCCCACCCCCACCCCGACCCTCGCACACTTCAACACACACACCAATGCATTACCAAACATCCCAGGAACAACCCCCCCGGAAGAATGCAAAGACAAAAGGAAATGAAGTACAACCATTGTAATGTATCAAAACACAGTAAGCACATATATACATAAATATATACACATTCCAAATATATACATCACAATTAGTAGTGCAGGTATGCACATTTCAATGTCCGTGGACCACTGGGCCCAAAATGCATGGGCGAGGCCCACACACGATACCTGTCCAGAAACGGAGAGAACACTGCTGGGGCATCAGATAGAAATACAACTGGCACCTCAGGGGGAAGGGAAGTGGGGGCACCTCAACCGGATGACAGCACCACGCTAGATCCACGACGGGGCTCCATGCCCATTGATGTATCCTGGGGAGTGCAAAGCCACAGTCTCACAAGTCTTTGCAGTTGGTGGGTTGCCCACTGGTTTATCCTGGGGAGTGCAAAGCCACAGTCTCACAAGTCTTTGCAGTGGGTGGGTTGCCCACTGGTTTATCCTGGGGAGTGCAAAGCCACAGTCTCACAAGTCTTTGCAGTGGGTGGGTTGCCCACTGGTTTATCCTGGGGAGTGCAAAGCCACAGTCTCACAAGTCTTTGCAGTGGGTGGGTTGCCCACTGGTTTATCCTGGGGAGTGCAAAGCCACAGTCTCACAAGTGGATAATAGTCTACATTGGTTTTGGAGGGGGACTGGTGCCCAGAGTGCTTCATCCTGTTAAGGACAGATGGAGTGGATGCTGTTCTCCACTGGTTCTGGAGGGGGACTGGTGCCCACAGTGCTTCATCCTGTTAAGGACAGACGGAGTGGATGCTGTTCTCCACTGGTTCTGGAGGGGGACTGGTGCCCACAGTGCTTCATCCTGTTAAGGACAGACGGAGTGGATGCTATTCTCCACTGGTTCTGGAGGGGGACTGGTGCCCACAGTGCATCACGCTCCCCGTGACGGTCCCAGTTCCGTCACTGCCCCTGCCGCACATGGGCTTACGATGCTTGAGTTGGCGATGCTTGCCATGTTCAGCGGTGCTTGCCATGGCGGTCTTTGCCCTGTTCAGCGGTGCTTGGCCTGTTCAGCGGTTCTTGAGTTTGTTGACTCTGACCTGTGCAGCAGTGTGTGCCATGGCGGTCCCTCATTGCCCAGCGGGGCTGTGGCTGCCGGGGCCCTCCTGGGCACTGACTCTGGCAGTGGTCTCCTGACCAGTGACGAGTGTGCTGCCGTCCTGGGCACTGACTCTGACGGTGGGCTCTGGACGAGTGACGAGTGTGCTGCCCTCCTGGGCCCTGACTCTGGCGGTGGTCTCCGGACCAGTGACAAGTGTGCTGCCCTCCTGGGCACTGACTCTGGCGTTGTTCTCCGGACCAGTGACGATGTTGCTGCACTCCCGGGCACTGACTCTGGCGGTGGTCTCCGGACCAGTGACAATGTTGCTGCCCTCCTGGGCACTGACTCTGGCGGTGGTCTCCGGACCAGTGACGATGGGGCTGGCGGTGGTGTCCTGGGCAGCGGGGAGGATGGCGGCCTTCTCCGCCGTGCTGCTCTTCCCTGACTTTGGAGACTTCTTCTGCCCCTTCCCCAGCTTGGGAGGAGGCACAGCTGACTCGACACTCCCCCCGGGACCCTTGTGAGCGGCTTTGCCTGCAGGAGTCTTCACCCTCTCCCGTCGGGCACTGTCCAATTTCTGGTGCTTCACAGGGGGTGGACTGGCAGTGCTTTGGCTCTGTGTCACACTGGCTGCCCTGGTGCCCGGTGCACTCCACATACCTCTAACAGCCACCACTGGTACCGGACATTTTTTGGCTGAGGTGCTACTACGGGACCTATGAATGGGGGGGTGTGGTGGGACAGAGGTCAAGGTTGCTCAGGAAAAGTTTCTGACGAACACTGGGACGGGTAGCTGGAGGGGGTCTGGGAGTGGAGGAAGAGGAGGTGGTTGTAGGAGGTGTAACTTTTGATGATTTGGGTGCAGGTGCATGTTCTGGAGGCTGTCGTGAGGTGGATGGATGTTGGGTGTGTGTGTGCCCGCGTTTGTGTACTTTGGGAGGGGGCGTCACAGACACACTGGGCGTGGACACAGGGGACGTGTAAATGGTAGTGGGGGTCGTGAGTGCAGGTGAGCGGGGTGTGGTGCTGGGTGTTCTGGTGCGAGTCCTAGTGGCTGTAGTTGTAGTGCATTCAGGTGAGAGTGTAGACGATGCTGGGAGGGAGGAGGGAGACGGCGAGGAGGGGGGGGCACAGTGGAGGCAGTGGATGTTGCTGTGTCTGTATGTGGGTGATGCTTGTGTGAGTGCCTGTGGGATGTGTGGTGCTTATGTTTGCCTGAGCTGCCCTTGTGTGTTGAGGTGTGTGCAGGCTGGTCTGATGGTGTGCTTGGGATAGGCTGAGGTACAGGGGATTGGGTCTGGGTGGAGGAAGTTGGAGGGGGGAGGCTAGAGACAGGGACAATGGCTGTCATCAGTGCTGAGGCCAGAGATTGCAGGGTTCGATGAAGTGCAGCCTGACCAGAATGAATGCCCTCCAGGAATGCATTACTGTGTTGCAACTCCCTTTCTACACCCTGGATGGCATTCATAATGGTAGACTGCCCAACAGTGAGTGACCTGAGGAAGTCAATGGCCTCCTCACTGAGGGCAGCAGGGGTGACAGGGGCAGGGGCTGAGGTGCCTGGGGCGAAGGTGATGCCCACCCTCCTGGGTGAGCAGGCACGGGGTGAACGCTGAGGGGCTGCTGGGAGGGCGGTGCTGGTAGGGGGGGTGGCGGCTGTACCTGTAGAAGTGGGGGGCACAGATTTTGCCACCACCACAAGGGAGCTCCAATCGGAGGACGAGTCTGTGTCGCTGTTTGCTGATCCAGTGACCGCCGTGGTGCTCCCCTCACCCTCCGTCCCACTGGTGCATTCAGAGTCCGTGGTGTGGCCCTCCTTGGCCATGTGGGATGCAGCCCCTTCGTGCTCCGGTGCCCCTGTACCTCTGCCTGATGATGCTGATGCACAAGAGAACAGGGAGAGCACAAAAAGGGGGGGGGGGGAACAGAAGAAAGACAGGTTGAGTGCATGGCTTACAGCTACCGTTGGTGGACAATACAGACACAACAGCCCCCTGCACTACGCCGCGCACTTGGGCTCTACAGATGCAGTTCCTGGGATATGGCCTACATGGCTATGGTGGACATCTGCACACATAGATGACACAGGGGCATGTAGACCTGTACTTGGCACTCTACAGAGGTGGGGTGGAGTGCCACATGGCCCGCATTACGGAGGGGCCTAGCCTACGGAACTCACCCTGGCCTAGGGAAACCCACAGCCCTCCTCCCCCACCAAGACCCCTCCACTGCGCGCAAAGTCATGAGAATGTGAGTGTACTCACCCCCTTGTGTCTGCTGTGATACCCTCATGCGCCCATCCAACTCAGGGTAGGCCACCGCCAGGATCCGGAACATCAGGGGGGTCATGGTGCGACGGGCACCCCTCCCACGTTGGGAGGCCATCCCCAGCTGAGCCTCCGCCGTCTTCTTGCTCCAGCGGCGAATGTCCTCCCATCTTTTACGGCAGTGGGTGCTCCGTCTCTGGTGGACCCCCAGGGTCCGGATGTCCTTGGCGATGGTACACCAAATATCCTTCTTCTGGTGGGCGCTGACCTACATGACATGTACAGGGGAAGAAGAGAAGTCATTAACAACTGCACCGTCGAAGTGAGTGGCCCACATCCCTGCCCTTGCCATTTGGCACATACATTCACACTCCTTCATGCTCGCTGAACTCTGCCCCCTTCCTACTTACATCCAGCCCTCTCCACCCAGGCATAGCCCATACAACTTCCACCATATGTACTCACCTGTTGTTCTGGAGGACCGTAGAGTAGCGTGTACTGGGGGAGGACCCAGACACACGTGCCATTGTCTCTTTCAGACCGAGGTCACAGCAGCACTTGCAGTGTAGGTCCTCTCCTGTCGAAGATCAGGTATCAAGTGATTGAATAGATAGAAAATGGCGGTCACGTCCGCGGTGGTGCGTATCATCACCGCCGGCGCACTTGGTCATTGGCTCCTGGGACCCATAGGGTCCTATGTTAACCAATGCAGCATTGCGCCGCGGTCTACGACCGCCTACCGCGACGGTGTACAACGCCAGCACAGTTACCTCACATCCCACTGTCCCACTTTAGAGGTCAGGCATCCGACATTTCAGGGGCCCACATGGATTCATTTGCAACTGCATCACACATACCTAGGCCTACTCTCAACACACATACAGAAACTATTTTGTATTTTGTGTCGTGTTCTGTGTAGCTGTGGGTACATACCTCTGAATTGGTTGACTCTGTGGTCGCTGTTGTCCTTCCTAGGCACCGTCAGCTGGGACATGTGAGGAGATGGCGGAATCCTCCGGTGTACCGACCGCCGGTGGACCTGTTGACAATGGAGGAGCGACATTTAATCATCACCTACAGGTTTGACCGTGCCATAATCCAGGAACTGTGTACCCAGTTGGAGCCAGACCTGATGTCACCAATCCGCCATCCCACAGGAATCCCCCCTCAAGTGCAGGTGCTATCAGTGCTCCATTTCCTAGCAAGTGGGGCATTTCAAACAACAGTGGCCATGGCATCAGGGATGTCCCAGCGTATGTTTTCCAAAGTGTTGTCCAGAGTGTTGTCTGCCCTGCTGAAACACATGAGGAGCTACATCGTTTTCCCTCTGGTGGAGGATTTGGCTACTGTTAAAGGTGACATCTATGCCCTTGGACATATCCCCAACATCATAGGTGCCATTGATGGGACCCATGTAGCTCTGGTCCCCCCCGCAGGAGTGAACAGGTGTACAGGAACCGGAAGAGTTATCATTCGATGAAAGTACAGATGGTATGTTTGGCAGACCAGTACATCTCGCAGGTAAATGCTATGTTCCCTGGCTCTGTGCATGACGCCTACATCCTGCGGAATAGCAGCATCCCTTATGTGATGGGTCAACTCCAGAGGCACCGGGTGTGGCTATTAAGGGACTCTGGTTACCCCAACCTGTCATGGCTACTGACCTCAGTGAGGAATCCCAGGACCAGGGCAGAGGAACGCTACAATGAGGCCCATGGGCGGACTAAGAGAGTCATCGAACACACCTTCGGCCTCCTGAAGGCCAGGTCCAGGTGCCTGCATATGACAGGTGGTTCCCTATTCTACTCACCAAGGAAGGTGTGCCAGATCATCATCGCCTGCTCTATGCTTCACAATCTTGCTTTGCGACGCCAAGTGCGTTTTCTGCAGGAGGATGGTCCAGATGACAGTGTTGTGGCAGCTGTGGAGCCTGTGGACAGTGATGAGGAGGAAGCTGAGGAAGAAGACATTGACAACAGGGACTCTGTCATACAGCAATATTTCCTGTGACACACAGGTGAGAACAATTTCTTTACTAGTACATTTACTTTCATACTTCTACCTCTATCCTGTCTGTCAATTTGAAGCAGTATTTGGTAACTGAATTGTACACTTCCATTACGGTTTCACAGGTCTGGTTACCAACGTGTGTCATCTGCTTGCATCCTTCATGGACTTGTGATGTGTGACATAGGTATGTTTACATTACAATCTTCGAAAGGATTTTGTCATTGTCATAGATAATACAACTTTTAAAAATCACAGACTTTCTCCAGATTGTTTTGTGGTTCAAGGGTGTTTATTGACGTGCTAATTATTGGAGGGGTGGCAAAATGGTGAGGGGGGGTGGTGGAGGAATGTTCATGGCAGAGTCCAGTCTATTAGTCTCACAGGTGCACTGCCCATATGGGCATAGGAAGTGGAGCTGGGGCAGTTCGAATTTGGACCGGGTAACAAAGTGGGACAGTGGGATGACAATCAGGGTGGTCTTATTTCTTGGCGGGGGTCTTGCCATCGTGCTCTGTCCTGTTCCTGAATCTCAGGGACCGCTTGCGGGGTGGTTCTCCGTCTGCAGGGTGTGGGGTGCTGGTGTGGTGGTCCTGTGGCGGAGCGTCCTGTCCACTAGCGCCGGTGGAGGTGGTGGGCAGTTCATCGTCCATGCTAGTGTCAGGGGCCCCTTGGAGTGCCACGGTGTCCCTCATGGTGTTCTGTATGTCCTTCAGCACCCCTACGATGGTGCCCAGGGCGGAGCTGTTGCTTCTGAGCTCCTCCCTGAAGCCCAAATACTGTTCCTCCTGTATGCGCTGGGTCTCCTGAAACTTGGCCAGGACCGTAACCATCGTCTCCTGGGAGTGGTGGTATGCTCCCATGATGGAGGAGAGGGCCTCGTGGAGAGTGGGTTCCCTTGGCCTGTCCTCCCCCTGTCGCACAGCAGCCCTCCCAGTTCCCCTGTGTTCCAGTGCCTCCGTCCCCTGGACCGTGTGCCCACTACCACTGCCCCCAGTTCCCTGTTGTCGTTGGGGTGGTGGGTTATCCTGGGTTCCCTGTAGTGGTGGACACACAGCTGATTGACTTGTCCTAGGGACGGAGGTATGGGCCCGCTGGCTGGGTGCTGTGCTGGTGTTACCAGAGGGTGGAAGGTCTGTGTTGGGCTGTGCCTGTGCGAGGGGAACCGCCTGTCCCGAGGCCCTCGATGGTCCGGGCTGGTCATCTGGATCCAGTTGGCCATAGATGCTGTTGTCACTGTGGGCCTCTTCTGTTGGGAGGGGTGGAGATGTCTGGACCCTCCTGTCTGGTGACGTTAGGCAGTGGTCCTGCAGGGGTGTAAAAGCATGATTATTGCATCTGTGTGTGTCATGGTGTGCAGTGGGTGGGTGAGCGTGTACCCCAGTGCTAGCATTCCTGTGTGGGGGCTTGTGTGATGATGGTTAGGGGATGTTATGAGTATGTGCAGTGGGCATGCTTTAGTGATGGGTGTCCATGCTTTGTTGTGTCATGCAGGGCTTGGTGTTGGGGTGTGTGGTTTGTGTTATTAGTACATTATTGAGGAGTTGGAGTGATAGGTGAGGGGGTGAGGGTGGGGGTGTGTGATAGCATGCAGGTAGGGTGGGGGATATGATAGTTAAGATTTGACTTACCAGTGTCCATTCCTCCACCGACTCCTCCGAGGCCCTCAGGATGCATGATTGTCAAGACTTGCTCCTCCCATGTTGTTAGTTGTGGGGGAGGAGGTGGGGGGTCCACCGCCAGTCCTCTGAACCGCGATGTTGTGCCTGGAGACCACGGAACGCACCTTCCCCCGTAGGTCGTTCCACCTCTTCCTGATGTCCTCCCGATTTCTTGGGTGCTGTCCCACTGCGTTGACCAGGTCGACGATTCTTCGCCATAGCTCCATCTTCCTAGCTATAGAGGTGTGCTGCACCTGTGATCCAAATAGCTGTGGCTCTACCTGTACGATTTCCTCCACCATAACCCTGAGCTCCTCTTCCGAAAACCTGGGGTGTCTTTGGCGTGCCATGGGGTGGTGTAGGTGATGGGTGGGGTGGTGTATGTGGTGATATGTAGTTGTGTGTGGTGTTTTGTGCGTGGATGTTGTGTGGGTGATGGTGTTGTGTGCCTCTGTGTGGTGGGGTTGTCTATTGCTGTGCTCTTCGTCTGTCGCCTTCATCTCTGATTTTTGGTCGTAGGGGTTTGTGGGTGATGTGGGTGTGTGTTTTATATTGTATTGGGTGTGTGGGAGTGGTGTGTGTATGTGTATCAGGTGTGTGTATTTGGAATTGTCCAATGTGGCGGTGTTTTGGAGATGTATGTGTATTTTGAGCGCAGCGGTTTGTACCGCCAATGGAATACCGCGGTTGAAAGACCGCCGCGTGGATTCGTGGGTCGTGATAGCATGGGCGTGTTTCTGTTCGCGTGATGGTGGAGGTTTTGTTTTCGCCAGTTTATCACTGACCTTTGGTGTGGCGGACTTGTGTGGGTGTCTGAATTTCGGCGGATTCCGAGATGTGGGTCATAATAGCTGTGGCGGTTTGCCGCGGCGGTGTGTTGGCGGACTTCTGCACGGCGGTAAGCGGCTTTTACCGCCAATGTTGTAATGACCCCCAATGATTTTTATCATCAAATGATGGGATAGAGAACAAGATATCTTTTCAGGCAGCTTTTTTGGAGTTGGTATATATTTAAATAAAGGTTTGGTTTAATGTGCTTTTCATGAATATCCTCTATTTGCTGTTGTTTTATATTTATGTGCCCTAGGCTATTTTACAAAAGCATGATTCATCTACTTGAACACTATCATGATAAAAAAGTTTAGTCTACATTTGACACTTTTCTTTGGATGGATAGAAAGTATTCATGTATGTATTTAGGAACATGTGTAACCTTTCAGCCACTCCAGGGTGCAAAAGGAGACATTGTAAATGTGGTGAAAGAAGGCACAGCTTACTTATCCCACTTTTGGCCTCTATATTTTGGGAGTGTCATAGTTCCTCCTGTGATAGACCCTCAAGGCCCACAGATTATCCCTTTCAAATGCCTTCCTGCCCCTGGACCTGATAGTATGGCAGCGTCCACATACGAAGTGTGAAACTCAGAGCTTCACTGGGCCATTATGCTAATGAATTTGGTGGTGTGCTTTATGGGAGCCGGTAACCTTCCGGGTGGCTCTGTAAATCAGGATATACTCTCAGAACAGGAGTTGATGTGGTGGTGAGAGGTGGGAGAGATGGCTCTCACTTAGAAGAGGGGGGACGCGCTGGTCCTGAGCCTAGAAGGCCCCTCCCCAGTGGATGCTGATGCCTGGTTTACTTGGAGCACCTAGAAAGTCCATGGAGGTACAGTGCCCAGTGAAACCAAAAGATGACATTTTCACCTGAAAGTTCATGCTTAAAAGGGAGGCATAGAGGAAGACATGGATCCCCCTAAGAGTTCAGGGGTTCACAGAGGGTGGAATCCCTGATAATTAACATATAGAGTGACTTTCAGACAATGTCCTGAAGGAATGAGGAGAAAGGTTTTTTTCAATGGAAAATCAGTTGAGAATATCCAGAGGTGTGTATGAATTACAGAGAGGTAAGTAACCGTGCAGATCAGAGAATGGCTGTTATTGTAGAGGTCAAGAATGACCGTAAGGAATCTGCAAAGAAATGCCACAGGTTTGAGAGTTGTTTATTCATCTCCATATTCAATTTGGATAATAAAAGAGAATCCCTGGAAAATGATGCCAAGGCTAGGGTTGAAGGGTCTTGGAGACTTGGAAGTTAACATACTACTCTTTCTACACATTTAGCTTTCTGGTGGTGGATAGAAGTATCCAGTGCAAGTGCAGCTGGCAATGAGTGTCCATGAGAAGAGCATTTGAATGAGCAGTGAGAGGGGGCACACTGTTAGTAAAGATAGACCCAACACAGCATGAAAGAGTGATGAGGGCAGCTGGCCAAGAAAGGGTGACCGAAGAAATGCTTGCAGTTTGCCTGACCACTGGAACAGAGCCACACCTGACTGAAGAGCCCCAATCAGAGCAAAACTGATCTAGGTTTACAGAGTACATGGCCTGGCAGTTCAGGCTGGACTATTCCTATTGGAGCAGGGATAAGACTGAGTTGTATATGGCTGGCTATAACTCGTGCCCTAAGTTAACTATAACTCGCGCCCTCACCATGCACTCCTAATTACCCCACAAATGACAGCACGCATGACATCTTTGATAACATCATTGATATAATCAATGTAATTTGTGCAGCAACATCTTTGATTTAAAAATCGTGCATGGTGGGGGCTCGAGCTATAGTTACCTTGGGGCACGAGTTACTTGAGATAACTATCACTATAATTTGTGAATTTCTATGGTTTTATACGTTTAAAATGTGAGCCTAACTAGAACGTCCTTGTAGTCTTTGTTTTTTTAAGTGAAGGTGTGTATGTGTATATATATATATATATATATATATATATATATATATATTTATTATAGTAAGGGCCTTGTTTTTTTAGGAAAAGTGTTTTTTGTTTTGCCAACAACTTTGGCGCCGTTTGACGAATCTTAACAAAATCAAAACTAACAAAACAGTCAGTTCAGCTTCTATGTTGAAAGTTTTGGGGTGATCTCTCAAGCGGGCCTGAGAAAAAAGGGAGGGGTCCCAAAACGCCTTTTCCCATGTATTTTCCCATAGGGTCTTTGAACACAACTACAGCCAGAACCGCCGAACGGAATTACACAAGATTTGGCAGGAAGCTAGATCTTGTTGTGCAGCTAGTGCTTTTTGTTATTTGGTGTAAATATGTTTAGTAGTTTTGGAGTTATTAAATGAAAAATAAATGTAGATATCTGGCTGAGCCTAAGCACAGATCTCATGGTGAGATCTGATTGGCTGTCAGCACTTCAACCAGGAAGTGTTCACAGCCATCTTGGGACCAATATACATTTTCGCACTCCAGTGAAATGCATTGTAGTGATTGGCAGGTTTTGAGGGTCACAAAAAGCAGAACATATAAAAGGGGATAACAGATTTTATTTACAATATAAATAATTTGTTGATGGTACCATACTCATTTCAGGAATTGTGGTGTCCTCTAAGGTGATTTTACCCTGTGAAAAAGCCTTCTTTTGGGATTTCATAAATCATGTTGAGAGAAAACTGTTTTCTCATGATTTTCCCATAGAGGTTATGAAAATGAGAGCATATCTACTGTAAATCCCCACTGTCTTTCTCAGCGATGTGAGAATTAACTCTGACATTCTCAGTAAAACATGTACTTCAAACAGGAGCAGCCTGTCAATTGATTCCCTTGTGTTCTACTGTAGTGTTCTAAAGAGCGCTAATATTCTTGCTTATGACAAAGGTGTGGCACACATGAAGCCATCTTGATTGAATCAAATTCAAACTGGTAAAACTTAAAACATTTAGGGGCAGATTTATGAAAAGTGGTGCTGCACATAGTTTCTTTCACCCCTTGGCACCCCCCCAACGCCACCATGTGTGTGCCATATTTAAAATACGGCGGACCACGGCGGTAGTCAGGGGGACCAGTGTCATAATGTTTTATGCTAGTCCAGCGCTTTGCAGGATTTGCATAAAAAATGATGACGCTAATCCTGAAAAGCATCTGGAGGCCCATTCAGCACAACGGGAGACTCTTTTTAACGCTTGCTCTTAGAAGGCAATAAAAAATGTCGATACAAATGATGCAAAGAAATCTCATAGATTCCTTTGCGCCATTTTTTCAGCCCCCTTAACACCTGAAGGCCTCCTTGCAAACATTATGCCTGGCACAGGCATAATGTGGCGCAGGGGGTTACAGAGTGGCGTGGCATTTTTCCCCTTCCAACGCCACGTTAGCCTCAGAAAAATTACGCTAATGTGGCGTTGGAACGGCGCAAGTCCAGCATTAATCTGGCCCTTAATTTAGAAAAGAACAACATGAGGGGGTTCATTTTGTCATGGAAATTATGGGTAGTGCTGTAGAAAGAAAAATTAGGAAACATTTTAAGTGAGTTCTCAAATATCTTCCTCTTCTATTTCATTAAAACATTCTAACATGCAGACTGAAACATGCACTTTCAACACTAACAGCAGACTACCAGTTAACTCCCTGGTGATCAACTGCTTTACTACAATGTTCTAATGAGCATCTAGAGTGCTAACATTCTGAATTTATGTTAAAAGTGTGACACATCTAAACGCCATCTTGATGGAATTAAAGTTGAAAACTGATAGCATTTTCTACTGATGATACAGCAGTAAATAAATAAATTAGGGAGCTCCAGAACAAATGAGTCTCCCAAAATGGCCACCTGAGAAAAAAAGGGCCCAAATGTATCCCAAGTATAGCCAATGACCGAAGTTTGCAAAATACTTAATTTATTTGATTTTTTGCAGTTTTATATAACACAGACTTGACCCGAAGGTATTGGTGTGCTTTACATGGGCATCAGTTGCATTACACAAGGACACATTCATTTTGGTTTTAGGCCCAATGACAAAAGTGTGCAAAACACTAACTGCCTGATTTAGAACTCGACGGACAGGTTACTCTGACACAACGCTGATGGATATTCTGGCCATCAAAACCTAATCATATTCTTTCCTATGGAATTTAGTGTTGGGCAGATGGGATATCCATCACCTTTGTGATGGAGTAACCCATCCACGAGTTCTAAACCAGGCCCTTAATTATTTTGTCATTTTGCAGTTTTATATAGGGCAGACCCGACCCAAAGGTATCGGAGTGCTTTACACGGGCATCAGTTACATAACACAAAGACGCATTCATTTGGGTTTTAAGCATGGGGAGATTATTTGCCCAGAATCACAAGATGTCCAGCTGATGCCAAAACTCAAAATTGGTTCCCCAGTTGCAAAGTCTGCTGCTCTGGCCGTAACACCACATGCTCTCCCCTGAGTGTAACATATAATTAAGTGAGCAACTGAATAAAAAAACATAAAGCTAGCAAATAATGTAAGTGCTTTGGCGTTATTTGAGAACTCAAAATATGTCCTCATTTTTGTTTTTTAGAGCACCAAACATAATCTTTATTGGAATAAAACCCTCTCATTTTCATAATTTCTAAAGGAAATGCTTTAGGTATTACAGTTTGGCTTACATTAAGATGACATCAGCCGTGCCACACTTTTGTAACAAATACAGAATGTTAGCAGTGTAGTTGTTCATTAGAATACTGTGAGGAGTTAGAGGTCAAGGGAGCGCACTCAGACAATTAGGGCAGGGAGGAGGGTGCAGAAGCAACATGTAGAACTGGGTAGGCGGGAGGGGCCTTGGCCTCACAATGGACCATCGAGGGTGTGGGAAAGGGGGGCAGGGGCAACAAACCAACCATGCAGGACAGGCCGTGTGAATATAACAGGCCAGGAAAGCAGAAGGAAGAGGCAGTGGCTGTACAATCATACATGCAACAGACCCGATTCAGTCAGGAGATTCCCAACGTTTTAAGCCCCAAAGGCTATATTTTATCTATCTCCTGCCTAAAATCTCCTCTTTTTCAATGTAAGTCAAAAGGGAATATCAATTCCCCAGGTTTTGTTTTCAAATTTTCCCTCTTACCAAGTTCAGAATGTTGGCAAGTATGGTACATTGAATCACGGAGGGCAGGAGGAGTGGGGTAGGGACATGGACTTGGATAACAGAGGGCAGGAGGGAGATGGGCAAAGCATCAAACTGACATTCCAGGGCAAGCTTCAACGGTTGCAGCAGCACAGTACACCACACAAGGAAAGCGGGACAGCAGTGCAGCACAACGGACCATGGAAAGCAACAGTTAGGGGACAGTGCCATGCACATGGACAATAGGGAGCAGAGTGGAAAGAGGCAAGGGCAGCAAGCTGGAAATACCAGATAAACAGGAGGGACAGTTGCAGCTGAACGGACCACAAAGGGCAGGAGGGAGATTTGCTGGGGCACGTCAACGAACAAGCCAAGGCAGGAGGGAGGGGATAGGGGTCTGCACATGGAAAACGAAGGGCAGGGACAACGGGGCAGGGCAGGAGCAGCAAGCTAACCACGGAAGGCAGACGGGATGGGTACTGGAAGCACAACACACCACGGAGGGCAGCAGTAAGACTGTAGTGCATAGAAGGGAAGGTGGGAGGGGGTCAGGGGCAGCAAGATGACCACACAGGGCAGGGGGGAAGGGCTGTGGCAGCACAGAAGACCATTTCCTCGATGCAAACAACACTCTTGACCCCTCACAATCCGGGTTCCGCAAGAACCACAGCACGGAAACCGCCCTCATCGCATGCACTGACGACATCAGGACCAAAGTCGACAAAGGCGAGACCGTCGCACTCATCCTCCTAGACTTCTCCGCAGCCTTTGACACCGTCTGCCACAACACACTCCGCACACGCCTCCACAACATAGGAATTCACCACAAAGCCTTAGACTGGCTCACCTCCTTCCTCACCGACCGGACCCAGAGACTCCGCCTTCCACCTTTCCACTCCACCACTACCAAGATCATCTGCGGAGTCCTCCCTCAGCCCCACACTCTTCAACATCTACATGATCCCCCTAGCCAACATCCTCCGAGCACACGGAATAACTATCCTCTCCTACGCAGATGACACCCAACTCATCCTCTCCCTCACCCGCAACCCCACCACCGCCAAAACCAACCTACATGCTGCTCTCCTCGACACCGCCAACTGGATGACCACTAACCACCTCAAGCTTAACTCCGACAAAACCAAGATCAAAATCTTCGGCCCCAACAAAACCACATGGGACGACTCCTGGTGGCCCACCACCCTAGGCCCCGCACCCACCCCCGCAAACCACGAACGCAACCTCGGCATCATCCTGGACCCCTCCCTCTCCATGACACAGCAAATCAATGCCATAACCTCCTCCTCCTTCCACACACTCCGCACTCTGAAGACATCCTTCAAATGGATTCCCCCAGAGACCAGGAAGACAGTCACCCATGCACTCATCAGCAGCAGACTAGACTACGGTAACGCCCTCTACGCCGGCACCACACTCAAACTCAAACGCAAACTCCAGAGAATCCAAAACGCAGCCGCACGCCTCGTCCTTGGCCTCCCTGCCACGAACGAATCTCACCACACCTCAAATCCCTTCACTGGCTCCCCATAGACAAGAGAATCACATTCAAAATCCTCATCCACGCTCACAAATCCCTCCACAACACCGGCCCAACCTACCTCAACGAAAGAGTGAACTTCCACATTTCCACACGCAACCTCCGATCAGCCGACCTCGCCCTGGGCACAGTCCCCCGCATCCAACGCACCACCACAGGAGGCAGGTCCTTCTCCTACCTCGCCCCCAAAACCTGGAACTCCCTCCCCACCAACCTTCGCAAAACCAAAGACCTGCTCTTCAGAAAGAACCTCATTGATTCTTCCCCCCCCCTCCCAGCGCCCTGAGACCCTCACGGGTGAGTAGCGCTCTCTATAAATTTTTTTGATTCATTGATTGATTGATTGCATGGCAAGCAGGAGGGTTAGTGGCAGCACAACAGCCATGGTGGGCACAAGGGAGAGGGGGCACACACAAAGGACTATGGAGGATAGAAGGGAGCGGTAGAGGCTGGACATAGGCAAGCAACTGCAGGGGAAGGAGCATCACAAATTACCTTTTAGATGCAGGCAGGAGGAGCAGTTGCAGCACAGCAGAGCATGGAGGGCAGAAGGGAGTGGCAGCAAATTGGACCATGGAGGAGGGGATATGGGCAAGGAACTTGGACAGGCAGGGTGGAAATGGCATGGACAGGCTGTAGCCATTTGACGTGCTAGACAGGTGGGAGGGGCAGTGGCAGCTTAACAGAACACTCAGAGTAACATTTTTGAAGAAGTTGAAGGTAAAGCCATGATCATACAACAAAACACGTGGCTTTTAATTTAGTAAAATATAGGGCGCAACAATTGTACTTAATATTAATAATAGAACAACTTTGGTAAAATATCTTGACTTAAAGATGATTTCCAAGTTTCCTGCAGTAAATCTCTCACTTGCATTTGAAGATCTGCAGAATGCAACATTTGAGGCAATTAACAAGACATACTTAGAGAGATATGAACGTATATTTAGATTTTTTCTGTTCCTGCACAACTTAAACAAATGTAATCAAACCACTGATACTGAGTCAAGCCATTGCCTAATTAGTAGACTATACCATTTGTAACATGTTACAAAGAGAAATGATAGGATACACAAAAGGTGATGGGAGGAATGCTTGCAATCACTTTTAACCACTTGCAATCTCTTGGGGTAGCAGTGCAATCCATTATTCTTTTGTCCACCATGCCACCTCAGTTTGGAGCCAGCCGTATTGACTATAAAACATTATGGTGGTCATTACAACCCTGGCGGTTGGTGTTAAAGCGGCGGTAATACTGCAAACAGGCCGGCGGAACAAAACAGGGAATTATGACTGTGGCGGAAACCGCCAACATAGACAGCCACTTTAACACTCCGACCGCCACGGCGGTACAGACAAGCAGCACGGCGGTCACCGCCAACAGACAGGCGGGAGACAAAGTACCGCCCCCAGTATTACAACAGGCCAATCCGCCACCTTTTCCGGGGCGGATTCTCCGTGGATAAAAACACGGAGGAAACAGCTTTTGCAATGGGAAAACGCTCACCTGAACACACTCCACGAGGAAGGAGGGCACCATGGAGCCGGAACTCCAAATACTCCCTGCAATTGTGTTCCTGCTCCTCTACGAACATCAGCAACACCGGCGCCGAAGACAACGGTGAGTACTGCACCTACGACATAGGGAAGGGGGAGGCAAAAGTCAGGGACACACACACGCAACACCCCCACCCCCACCCCGAACCTCGCAGACTACAACACACACACCAATGCATTACCAAACATCCCAGGAACAACCCCCCCGGAAGAATGCAAAGACAAAAGGAAATGAAGTACAACCATTGTAATGTATCAAAACACAGTAAGCACATATATACATAAATATATACACATTCCAAATATATACATCACAATTAGTAGTGCAGGTATGCACATTTCAATGTCCGTGGACCACTGGGCCCAAAATGCATGGGCGAGGCCCACACACGATACCTGTCCAGAAACGGAGAGAACACTGCTGGGGCATCAGATAGAAATACAACAGGCACCTCAGGGGGAAGGGAAGTGGGGGCACCTCAGCCGGATGACAGCACCACGCTAGATCCACGACGGGGCTCCATGCCCATTGATGTATCCTGGGGAGTGCAAAGCCACAGTCTCACAAGTCTTTGCAGTTGGTGGGTTGCCCACTGGTTTATCCTGGGGAGTGCAAAGCCACAGTCTCACAAGTCTTTGCAGTGGGTGGGTTGCCCACTGGTTTATCCTGGGGAGTGCAAAGCCACAGTCTCACAAGTCTTTGCAGTGGGTGGGTTGCCCACTGGTTTATCCTGGGGAGTGCAAAGCCACAGTCTCACAAGTCTTTGCAGTGGGTGGGTTGCCCACTGGTTTATCCTGGGGAGTGCAAAGCCACAGTCTCACAAGTGGATAATAGTCTACATTGGTTTTGGAGGGGGACTGGTGCCCAGAGTGCTTCATCCTGTTAAGGACAGACGGAGTGGATGCTGTTCTCCACTGGTTCTGGAGGGGGACTGGTGCCCACAGTGCTTCATCCTGTTAAGGACAGACGGAGTGGATGCTGTTCTCCACTGGTTCTGGAGAGGGACTGGTGCCCACAGTGCTTCATCCTGTTAAGGACAGACGGAGTGGATGCTGTTCTCCACTGGTTCTGGAGGGGGACTGGTGCCCACAGTGCATCACGCTCCCCGTGACGGTCCCAGTTCCGTCACTGCCCCTGCCGCACATGGGCTTACGATGCTTGAGTTGGCGATGCTTGCCATGTTCAGCGGTGCTTGCCATGGCGGTCTTTGCCCTGTTCAGCGGTGCTTGGCCTGTTCAGCGGTGCTTGAGTTTGTTGACTCTGACCTGTGCAGCGGTGCGTGCCATGGCGGTCCCTCATTGCCCAGCGGGGCTGTGGCTGCCGGGGCCCTCCTGGGCACTGACTCTGGCAGTGGTCTCCTGACCAGTGACGAGTGTGCTGCCGTCCTGGGCACTGACTCTGGCGGTGGGTTCTGGACGAGTGACGAGTGTGCTGCCCTCCTGGGCCCTGACTCTGGCGGTGGTCTCCGGACCAGTGACAAGTGTGCTGCCCTCCTGGGCACTGACTCTGGCGGTGGTCTCCGGACCAGTGACGATGTTGCTGCACTCCCGGGCACTGACTCTGGCGGTGGTCTCCGGACCAGTGACAATGTTGCTGCCCTCCTGGGCACTGACTCTGGCGGTGGTCTCCGGACCAGTGACGATGGGGCTGGCGGTGGTGTCCTGGGCAGCGGGGAGGATGGCGGCCTTCTCCGCCGTGCTGCTCTTCCCTGACTTTGGAGACTTCTTCTGCCCCTTCCCCAGCTTGGGAGGAGTCACAGCTGACTCGACACTCCCCCCGGGACCCTTGTGAGCGGCTTTGCCTGCAGGAGTCTTCACCCTCTCCCGTCGGGCACTGTCCAATTTCTGGTGCTTCACAGGGGGTGGACTGGCAGTGCTTTGGCTCCGTGTCACACTGGCTGCCCTGGTGCCCGGTGCACTCCACATACCTCTAACAGCCACCACTGGTACCGGACATTTTTTGGCTGAGGTGCTACTACGGGACCTATGAATGGGGGGGGGTGGTGGGACAGAGGTCAAGGTTGCTCAGGAAAAGTTTCTGACGAACACTGGGACGGGTAGCTGGAGGGGGTCTGGGAGTGGAGGAAGAGGAGGTGGTTGTAGGAGGTGTAACTTTTGATGATTTGGGTGCAGGTGCATGTTCTGGAGGCTGTCGTGAGGTGGATGGATGTTGGGTGTGTGTGTGCCCGCGTTTGTGTACTTTGGGAGGGGGCGTCACAGACACACTGGGCGAGGACACAGGGGACGTGTAAATGGTAGTGGGGGTCGTGAGTGCAGGTGAGCGGGGTGTGGTGCTGGGTGTTCTGGTGCGAGTCCTAGTGGCTGTAGTTGTAGTGCATTCAGGTGAGAGTGTAGACGACGCTGGGAGGGAGGAGGGAGACGGCGAGGAGGGGGGGGCACAGTGGAGGCAGTGGATGTTGCTGTGTCTGTATGTGGGTGATGCTTGTGTGAGTGCCTGTGGGATGTGTGGTGCTTATGTTTGCCTGAGCTGCCCTTGTGTGTTGAGGTGTGTGCAGGCTGGTCTGATGGTGTGCTTGGGATAGGCTGGGGTACAGGGGATTGGGTCTGGGTGGAGGAAGTTGGAGGGGGGAGGCTAGAGACAGGGACAATGGCTGTCATCAGTGCTGAGGCCAGAGATTGCAGGGTTCGATGAAGGGCAGCCTGACCAGAATGAATGCCCTCCAGGAATGCATTACTGTGTTGCAACTCCCTTTCTACACCCTGGATGGCATTCATAATGGTAGACTGCCCAACAGTGAGTGACCTGAGGAAGTCAATGGCCTCCTCACTGAGGGCAGCAGGGGTGACAGGGGCAGGGGCTGAGGTGCCTGGGGCGAAGGTGATGCCCACCCTCCTGGGTGAGCAGGCACGGGGTGAACGCTGAGGGGCTGCTGGGAGGGCGGTGCTGGTAGGGGGGGTGGCGGCTGTACCTGTAGAAGTGGGGGGCACAGATTTTGCCGCCACCACAAGGGAGCTCCAATCGGAGGACGAGTCTGTGTCGCTGTTTGCTGATCCAGTGACCGCCGTGGTGCTCCCCTCGCCCTCCGTCCCACTGGTGCATTCATAGTCCGTGGTGTGGCCCTCCTTGGCCATGTGGGATGCAGCCCCTTCGTGCTCCGGTGCCCCTGTACCTCCGACTGATGATGCTGATGCACAAGAGAACAGGGAGAGCACAAAAAGGGGGGGGGGAACAGAAGAAAGACAGGTTGAGTGCATGGCTTACAGCTACCGTTGGTGGACAATACAGACACAACAGCCCCCTGCACTACGCCGCGCACTTGGGCTCTACAGATGCAGTTCCTGGGATATGGCCTACATGGCTATGGTGGACATCTGCACACATAGATGACACAGGGGCATGTAGACCTGTACTTGGCACTCTACAGAGGTGGGGTGGAGTGCCACATGGCCCGCATTACGGAGGGGCCTAGCCTACGGAACTCACCCTGGCCTAGGGAAACCCACAGCCCTCCTCCCCCACCAAGACCCCTCCACTGCGCGCAAAGTCATGAGAATGTGAGTGTACTCACCCCCTTGTGTCTGCTGTGATGCCCTCATGCGCCCATCCAACTCAGGGTAGGCCACCGCCAGGATCCGGAACATCAGAGGGGTCATGGTGCGATGGGCACCCCTCCCACGTTGGGAGGCCATCCCCAGCTGAGCCTCCGCCGTCTTCTTGCTCCAGCGGCGAATGTCCTCCCATCTTTTACGGCAGTGGGTGCTCTGTCTCTGGTGGACCCCCAGGGTCCGGATGTCCTTGGCGATGGTACGCCAAATATCCTTCTTCTGGTGGGCGCTGACCTACATGACATGTACAGGGGAAGAAGAGAAGTCATTAACAACTGCACCGTCGAAGTGAGTGGCCCACATCCCTGCCCTTGCCATGTGGCACATACATTCACACTCCTTCATGCTCGCTGAACTCTGCCCCCTTCCTACTTACATCCAGCCCTCTCCACCCAGGCATAGCCCATACAACTTGCACCATATGTACTCACCTGTTGTTCTGGAGGACCGTAGAGTAGCGTGTACTGGGGGAGGACCCAGACACACGTGCCATTGTCTCTTTCAGACCGAGGTCACAGCAGCACTTGCAGTGTAGGTCCTCTCCTGTCGAAGATCAGGTATCAAGTGATTGAATAGATAGAAAATGGCGGTCACGTCCGCGGTGGTGCGTATCATCACCGCCGGCGCACTTGGTCATTGGCTCCTGGGACCCATAGGGTCCTATGTTAACCAATGCAGCATTGCGCCGCGGTCTACGACCGCCTACCGCGACGGTGTACAACGCCAGCACAGTTACCTCACATCCCACTGTCCCACTTTAGAGGTCAGGCATCCGACATTTCAGGGGCCCACATGGATTCATTTGCAACTGCATCACACATACCTAGGCCTACTCTCAACACACATACAGAAACTATTTTGTATTTTGTGTCGTGTTCTGTGTAGCTGTGGGTACATACCTCTGAATTGGTTGACTCTGTGGTCGCTGTTGTCCTTCCTAGGCACCGTCAGCTGGGACATGTGAGGAGATGGCGGAATCCTCCGGTGTACCGACCGCCGGTGGACCTGTTGACAATGGAGGAGCGACATTTAATCATCACCTACAGGTTTGACCGTGCCATAATCCAGGAACTGTGTACCCAGTTGGAGCCAGACCTGATGTCACCAATCCGCCATCCCACAGGAATCCCCCCTCAAGTGCAGGTGCTATCAGTGCTCCATTTCCTAGCAAGTGGGGCATTTCAAACAACAGTGGCCATGGCATCAGGGATGTCCCAGCGTATGTTTTCCAAAGTGTTGTCCAGAGTGTTGTCTGCCCTGCTGAAACACATGAGGAGCTACATCGTTTTCCCTCTGGTGGAGGATTTGGCTACTGTTAAAGGTGACATCTATGCCCTTGGACATATCCCCAACATCATAGGTGCCATTGATGGGACCCATGTAGCTCTGGTCCCCCCCGCAGGAGTGAACAGGTGTACAGGAACCGGAAGAGTTATCATTCGATGAAAGTACAGATGGTATGTTTGGCAGACCAGTACATCTCGCAGGTAAATGCTATGTTCCCTGGCTCTGTGCATGACGCCTACATCCTGTGGAATAGCAGCATCCCTTATGTGATGGGTCAACTCCAGAGGCACCGGGTGTGGCTATTAAGGGACTCTGGTTACCCCAACCTGTCATGGCTACTGACCTCAGTGAGGAATCCCAGGACCAGGGCAGAGGAACGCTACAATGAGGCCCATGGGCGGACTAAGAGAGTGATCGAACGCACCTTCGGCCTCCTGAAGGCCAGGTCCAGGTGCCTGCATATGACAGGTGGTTCCCTATTCTACTCACCAAGGAAGGTGTGCCAGATCATCATCGCCTGCTCTATGCTTCACAATCTTGCTTCGCGACGCCAAGTGCGTTTTCTGCAGGAGGATGGTCCAGATGACAGTGTTGTGGCAGCTGTGGAGCCTGTGGACAGTGATGAGGAGGAAGCTGAGGAAGAAGACATTGACAACAGGGACTCTGTCATACAGCAATATTTCCTGTGACACACAGGTGAGAACAATTTCTTTACTAGTACATTTACTTTCATACTTCTACCTCTATCCTGTCTGTCAATTTGAAGCAGTATTTGGTAACTGAATTGTACACTTCCATTACGGTTTCACAGGTGTGGTTACCAACGTGTGTCATCTGCTTGCATCCTTCATGGACTTGTGATGTGTGACATAGGTATGTTTACATTACAATCTTCGAAAGGATTTTGTCATTGTCATAGATAATACAACTTTTAAAAATCACAGACTTTCTCCAGATTGTTTTGTGGTTCAAGGGTGTTTATTGACGTGCTAATTATTGGAGGGGGTGGCAAAATGGTGAGGGGGGGTGGTGGAGGAATGTTCATGGCAGAGTCCAGTCTATTAGTCTCACAGGTGCACTGCCCATATGGGCATAGGAAGTGGAGCTGGGGCAGTTCGAATTTGGACCGGGTAACAAAGTGGGACAGTGGGATGACAATCAGGGTGGTCTTATTTCTTGGCGGGGGTCTTGCCATCGTGCTCTGTCCTGTTCCTGAATCTCAGGGACCGCTTGCGGGGTGGTTCTCCGTCTGCAGGGTGTGGGGTGCTGGTGTGGTGGTCCTGTGGCGGAGCGTCCTGTCCACTAGCGCCGGCGGAGGTGGTGGGCAGTTCATCGTCCATGCTAGTGTCAGGGGCCCCTTGGAGTGCCACGGTGTCCCTCATGGTGTTCTGTATGTCCTTCAGCACCCCTACGATGGTGCCCAGGACGGAGCTGTTGCTTCTGAGCTCCTCCCTGAAGCCCAAATACTGTTCCTCCTGCATGCGCTGGGTCTCCTGAAACTTGGCCAGGACCGTAACCATCGTCTCCTGGGAGGGGTGGTATGCTCCCATGATGGAGGAGAGGGCCTCGTGGAGAGTGGGTTCCCTTGGCCTGTCCTCCCCCTGTCGCACAGCAGCCCTCCCAGTTCCCCTGTGTTCCAGTGCCTCCGTCCCCTGGACCGTGTGCCCACTACCACTGCCCCCAGGTCCCTGTTGTCGTTGGGGTGGTGGGTTATCCTGGGTTCCCTGTAGTGGTGGACACACAGCTGATTGACTTGTCCTAGGGACGGAGGTATGGGCCCGCTGGCTGGGTGCTGTGCTGGTGTTACCAGAGGGTGGAAGGTCTGTGTTGGGCTGTGCCTGTGCGAGGGGAACCGCCTGTCCCGAGGCCCTCGATGGTCCGGGCTGGTCATCTGGATCCAGTTGGCCATAGATGCTGTTGTCACTGTGGGCCTCTTCTGTTGGGGGGGGTGGAGATGTCTGGACCCTCCTGTCTGGTGACGTTAGGCAGTGGTCCTGCAGGGGTGTAAAAGCATGATTATTGCATCTGTGTGTGTCATGGTGTGCAGTGGGTGGGTGAGCGTGTACCCCAGTGCTAGCATTCCTGTGTGGGGGCTTGTGTGATGATGGTTAGGGGATGTTATGAGTATGTGCAGTGGGCATGCTTTAGTGATGGGTGTCCATGCTTTGTTGTGTCATGCAGGGCTTGGTGTTGGGATGTGTGGTTTGTGTTATTAGTACATTATTGAGGAGTTGGAGTGATAGGGGAGGGGGTGAGGGTGGGGGTGTGTGATAGCATGCAGGTAGGGTGGGGGATATGATAGTTAAGATTTGACTTACCAGTGTCCATTCCTCCACCGACTCCTCCGAGGCCCTCAGGATGCATGATTGTCAAGACTTGCTCCTCCCATGTTGTTAGTTGTGGGGGAGGAGGTGGGGGGTCCACCGCCAGTCCTCTGAACCGCGATGTTGTGCCTGGAGACCACGGAACGCACCTTCCCCCGTAGGTCGTTCCACCTCTTCCTGATGTCCTCCCGATTTCTTGGGTGCTGTCCCACTGCGTTGACCAGGTCGACGATTCTTCGCCATAGCTCCATCTTCCTAGCTATAGAGGTGTGCTGCACCTGTGATCCAAATAGCTGTGGCTCTACCTGTACGATTTCCTCCACCATAACCCTGAGCTCCTCTTCCGAAAACCTGGGGTGTCTTTGGCGTGCCATGGGGTGGTGTAGGTGATGTGTGGGGTGGTGTATGTGGTGATATGTAGTTGTGTGTGGTGTTTTGTGCGTGGATGTTGTGTGGGTGATGGTGTTGTGTGCCTCTGTGTGGTGGGGTTGTCTATTGCTGTGCTCTTCGTCTGTCGCCTTCATCTCTGATTTTTGGTCGTAGGGGTTTGTGGGTGATGTGGGTGTGTGTTTTATATTGTATTGGGTGTGTGGGAGTGGTGTGTGTATGTGTATCAGGTGTGTGTATTTGGAATTGTCCAATGTGGCGGTGTTTTGGAGATGTATGTGTATTTTGAGCGCAGCGGTTTGTACCGCCAATGGAATACCGCGGTTGAAAGACCGCCGCGTGGATTCGTGGGTCGTGATAGCATGGGCGTGTTTCTGTTCGCGTGATGGTGGAGGTTTTGTTTTCGCCAGTTTATCACTGACCTTTGGTGTGGCGGACTTGTGTGGGTGTCTGAATTTCGGCGGATTCCGAGATGTGGGTCATAATAGCTGTGGCGGTTTGCCGCGGCGGTGTGTTGGCGGACTTCTGCACGGCGGTAAGCGGCTTTTACCGCCAATGTTGTAATGACCCCCAATGATTTTTAGCATCAAATGATGGGATAGAGAACAAGATATCTTTTCAGGCAGCTTTTTTGGAGTTGGTATATATTTAAATAAAGGTTTGGTTTAATGTGCTTTTCATGAATATCCTCTATTTGCTGTTGTTTTATATTTATGTGCCCTAGGCTATTTTACAAAAGCATGATTCATCTACTTGAACACTATCATGATAAAAAAGACAAGTTTAGTCTACATTTGACACTTTTCTTTGGATGGATAGAAAGTATTCATGTATGTATTTAGGAACATGTGTAACCTTTCAGCCACTCCAGGGTGCAAAAGGAGACATTGTAAATGTGGTGAAAGAAGGCACAGCTTACTTATCCCACTTTTGGCCTCTATATTTTGGGAGTGTCATAGTTCCTCCTGTGATAGACCCTCAATGCCCACAGATTATCCCTTTCAAATGCCTTCCTGCCCCTGGACCTGATAGTATGGCAGCGTCCACATACGAAGTGTGAAACTCAGAGCTTCACTGGGCCATTATGCTAATGAATTTGGTGGTGTGCTTTATGGGAGCCGGTAACCTTCCGGGTGGCTCTGTAAATCAGGATATACTCTCAGAACAGGAGTTGATGTGGTGGTGAGAGGTGGGAGAGATGGCTCTCACTTAGAAGAGGGGGGACGCGCTGGTCCTGAGCCTAGAAGGCCCCTCCCCAGTGGATGCTGATGCCTGGTTTACTTGGAGCACCTAGAAAGTCGATGGAGGTACAGTGCCCAGTGAAACCAAAAGATGACATTTTCACCTGAAAGTTCATGCTTAAAAGGGAGGCATAGAGGAAGACATGGATCCCCCTAAGAGTTCAGGGGTTCACAGAGGGTGGAATCCCTGATAATTAACATATAGAGTGACTTTCAGACAATGTCCTGAAGGAATGAGGAGAAAGGTTTTTTTCAATGGAAAATCAGTTGAGAATATCCAGAGGTGTGTATGAATTACAGAGAGGTAAGTAACCGTGCAGATCAGAGAATGGCTGTTATTGTAGAGGTCAAGAATGACCCTAAGGAATCTGCAAAGAAATGCCACAGGTTTGAGAGTTGTTTATTCATCTCCATATTCAATTTGGATAATAAAAGAGAATCCCTGGAAAATGATGCCAAGGCTAGGGTTGAAGGGTCTTGGAGACTTGGAAGTTAACATACTACTCTTTCTACACATTTAGCTTTCTGGTGGTGGATAGAAGTATCCAGTGCAAGTGCAGCTGGCAATGAGTGTCCATGAGAAGAGCATTTGAATGAGCAGTGAGAGGGGGCACACTGTTAGTAAAGATAGACCCAACACAGCATGAAAGAGGGATGAGGGCAGCTGGCCAAGAAAGGGTGACCGAAGAAATGCTTGCAGTTTGCCTGACCACTGGAACAGAGCCACACCTGACTGAAGAGCCCCAATCAGAGCAAAACTGATCTAGGTTTACAGAGTACATGGCCTGGCAGTTCAGGCTGGACTATTCCTATTGGAGCAGGGATAAGACTGAGTTGTATATGGCTGGCTATAACTCGTGCCCTAAGTTAACTATAACTCGCGCCCTCACCATGCACTCCTAATTACCCCACAAATGACAGCACGCATGACATCTTTGATGACATCATTGATATAATCAATGTAATTTGTGCAGCAACATCTTTGATTTAAAAATCGTGCATGGTGGGGGCTCGAGCTATAGTTACCTTGGGGCACGAGTTACTTGAGATAACTATCACTATAATTTGTGAATTTCTATGGTTTTATACGTTTAAAATGTGAGCCTAACTAGAACGTCCTTGTAGTCTTTGTTTTTTTAAGTGAAGGTGTGTATGTGTATATATATATATATATATATATATTTATATATATATATTTATTATAGTAAGGGCCTTGTTTTTATAGGAAAAGTGTTTTTTGTTTTGCCAACAACTTTGGCGCCGTTTGACGAATCTTAACAAAATCAAAACTAACAAAACAGTCAGTTCAGCTTCTATGTTGAAAGTTTTGGGGTGATCTCTCAAGCGGGCCTGAGAAAAAAGGGAGGGGTCCCAAAACGCCTTTTCCCATGTATTTTCCCATAGGGTCTTTGAACACAACTACAGCCAGAACCGCCGAACGGAATTACACAAGATTTGGCAGGAAGCTAGATCTTGTTGTGCAGCTAGTGCTTTTTGTTATTTGGTGTAAATATGTTAAGTAGTTTTGGAGTTATTAAAGGAAAAATAAATGTAGATATCTGGCTGAGCCTAAGCACAGATCTCATGGTGAGATCTGATTGGCTGTCAGCACTTCAACCAGGAAGTGTTCACAGCCATCTTGGGACCAATATACATTTTCGCACTCCACTGAAATGCATTGTAGTGATTGGCAGGTTTTGAGGGTCACAAAAAGCAGAACATATAAAAGGGGATAACAGATTTTATTTACAATATAAATAATTTGTTGATGGTACCATACTCATTTCAGGAATTGTGGTGTCCTCTAAGGTGATTTTACCCTGTGAAAAAGCCTTCTTTTGGGATTTCATAAATCATGTTGAGAGAAAACTGTTTTCTCATGATTTTCCCATAGTGGTTATGAAAATGAGAGCATATCTACTGTAAATCCCCACCGTCTTTCTCAGCGATGTGAGAATTAACTCTGACATTCTCAGTAAAACATGTACTTCAAACAGGAGCAGCCTGTCAATTGATTCCCTTGTGTTCTACTGTAGTGTTCTAAAGAGCGCTAATATTCTTGCTTATGACAAAGGTGTGGCACACATGAAGCCATCTTGATTGAATCAAATTCAAACTGGTAAAACTTAAAACATTTAGGGGCAGATTTATGAAAAGTGGTGCTGCACATAGTTTCTTTCACCCCTTGGCACCCCCCCAACGCCACCATGTGTGTGCCATATTTAAAATACGGCGGACCACGGCGGTAGTCAGGGGGACCAGTGTCATAATGTTTTATGCTAGTCCAGCGCTTTGCAGGATTTGCATAAAAAATTATGACGCTAATCCTGAAAAGCATCTGGAGGCCCATTCAGCACAATGGGAGACTCTTTTTAACGCTTGCTCTTAGAAGGCAATAAAAAATGTCGATACAAATGATGCAAATAAATCTCATAGATTCCTTTGTGCCATTTTTTCAGCCCCCTTAACACCTGAAGGCCTCCTTGCAAACATTATGCCTGGCACAGGCATAATGTGGCGCAGGGGGTTACAGAGTGGCGTGGCATTTTTCCCCTTCCAACGCCACGTTAGCCTCAGAAAAATTACGCTAATGTGGCGTTGGAACGGCGCAAGGCCAGCATTAATCTGGCCCTTAATTTAGAAAAGAACAACATGAGGGGGTTCATTTTGTCATGGAAATTATGGGTAGTGCTGTAGAAAGAAAAATTAGGAAACATTTTAAGTGAGTTCTCAAATATCTTCCTCTTCTATTTCATTAAAACATTCTAACATGCAGACTGAAACATGCACTTTCAACACTAACAGCAGACTACCAGTTAACTCCCTGGTGATCAACTGCTTTACTACAATGTTCTAATGAGCATCTAGAGTGCTAACATTCTGAATTTATGTTAAAAGTGTGACACATCTAAACGCCATCTTGATGGAATTAAAGTTGAAAACTGATAGCATTTTCTACTGATGATACAGCAGTAAATAAATAAATTAGGGAGCTCCAAAACAAATGAGTCTCCCAAAATGGCCACCTGAGAAAAAAAGGGCCCAAATGTATCCCAAGTATAGCCAATGACCGAAGTTTGCAAAATACTTAATTTATTTGATTTTTTGCAGTTTTATATAACACAGACTTGACCCGAAGGTATTGGTGTGCTTTACATGGGCATCAGTTGCATTACACAAGGACACATTCATTTTGGTTTTAGGCCCAATGACAAAAGTGTGCAAAACACTAACTGCCTGATTTAGAACTCGACGGACAGGTTACTCTGACACAACGCTGATGGATATTCTGGCCATCAAAACCTAATCATATTCTTTCCTATGGAATTTAGTGTTGGGCAGATGGGATATCCATCACCTTTGTGATGGAGTAACCCATCCACGAGTTCTAAACCAGGCCCTTAATTATTTTGTCATTTTGCAGTTTTATATAGGGCAGACCCGACCCAAAGGTATCGGAGTGCTTTACACGGGCATCAGTTACATAACACAAAGACGCATTCATTTGGGTTTTAAGCATGGGGAGATTATTTGCCCAGAATCACAAGATGTCCAGCTGATGCCGAAACTCAAAATTGGTTCCCCAGTTGCAAAGTCTGCTGCTCTGGCCGTAACACCACATGCTCTCCCCTGAGTGTAACATATAATTAAGTGAGCAACTGAATAAAAAAACATAAAGCTAGCAAATAATGTAAGTGCTTTGGCGCTATTTGAGAACTCAAAATATGTCCTCATTTTTGTTTTTTAGAGCACCAAACATAATTTTTATTGGAATAAAACCCTCTCATTTTCATAATTTCTAAAGGAAATGCTTTAGGTATTACAGTTTGGCTTACATTAAGATGACATCAGCCGTGCCACACTTTTGTAACAAATACAGAATGTTAGCAGTGTAGTTGTTCATTAGAATACTGTGAGGAGTTAGAGGTCAAGGGAGCGCACTCAGACAATTAGGGCAGGGAGGAGGGTGCAGAAGCAACATGTAGAACTGGGTAGGCGGGAGGGGCCGTGGCCTCACAATGGACCATTGAGGGTGTGGGAAAGGGGGGCAGGGGCAACAAACCAACCATGCAGGACAGGCCGTGTGAATATAACAGGCCAGGAAAGCAGAAGGAAGAGGCAGTGGCTGTACAATCATACATGCAACAGACCCGATTCAGTCAGGAGATTCCCAACGTTTTAAGCCCCAAAGGCTATATTTTATCTATCTCCTGCCTAAAATCTCCTCTTTTTCAATGTAAGTCAAAAGGGAATATCAATTCCCCAGGTTTTGTTTTCAAATTTTCCCTCTTACCAAGTTCAGAATGTTGGCAAGTATGGTACATTGAATCACGGAGGGCAGGAGGAGTGGGGTAGGGACATGGACTTGGATAACAGAGGGCAGGAGGGAGATGGGCAAAGCATCAAACTGACATTCCAGGGCAAGCTTCAACGGTTGCAGCAGCACAGTACACCACACAAGGAAAGCGGGGCAGCAGTGCAGCACAACGGACCATGGAAAGCAACAGTTAGGGGACAGTGCCATGCACATGGACAATAGGGAGCAGAGTGGAAAGAGGCAAGGGCAGCAAGCTGGAAATACCAGATAAACAGGAGGGACAGTTGCAGCTGAACGGACCACAAAGGGCAGGAGGGAGATTTGCTGGGGCACGTCAACGAACAAGCCAAGGCAGGAGGGAGGGGATAGGGGTCTGCACATGGAAAACGAAGGGCAGGGACAACGGGGCAGGGCAGGAGCAGCAAGCTAACCACGGAAGGCAGACGGGATGGGTACTGGAAGCACAACACACCATGGAGGGCAGCAGTAAGACTATAGTGCATAGAAGGGAAGGTGGTAGGGGGTCAGGGGCAGCAAGATGACCACACAGGGCAGGGGGGAAGGGCTGTGGCAGCACAGAAGACCATTTCCTCGATGCAAACAACACTCTTGACCCCTCACAATCCGGGTTCCGCAAGAACCACAGCACGGAAACCGCCCTCATCGCATGCACTGACGACATCAGGACCAAAGTCGACAAAGGCGAGACCGTCGCACTCATCCTCCTAGACTTCTCCGCAGCCTTTGACACCGTCTGCCACAACACACTCCGCACACGCCTCCACAACATAGGAATTCACCACAAAGCCTTAGACTGGCTCACCTCCTTCCTCACCGACCGGACCCAGAGACTCCGCCTTCCACCTTTCCACTCCACCACTACCAAGATCATCTGCGGAGTCCTCCCTCAGCCCCACACTCTTCAACATCTACATGATCCCCCTAGCCAACATCCTCCGAGCACACGGAATCACTATCCTCTCCTACGCAGATGACACCCAACCTACATGCTGCTCTCCTCGACACCGCCAACTGGATGACCACTAACCACCTCAAGCTTAACTCCGACAAAACCAAGATCAAAATCTTCGGCCCCAACAAAACCACATGGGACGACTCCTGGTGGCCCACCACCCTAGGCCCCGCACCCACCCCCGCAAACCACGAACGCAACCTCGGCATCATCCTGGACCCCTCCCTCTCCATGACACAGCAAATCAATGCCATAACCTCCTCCTCCTTCCACACACTCCGCACTCTGAAGACATCCTTCAAATGGATTCCCCCAGAGACCAGGAAGACAGTCACCCATGCACTCATCAGCAGCAGACTAGACTACGGTAACGCCCTCTACGCCGGCACCACACTCAAACTCAAACGCAAACTCCAGAGAATCCAAAACGCAGCTGCACGCCTCGTCCTTGGCCTCCCTGCCACGAACGAATCTCACCACACCTCAAATCCCTTCACTGGCTCCCCATAGACAAGAGAATCACATTCAAAATCCTCATCCACGCTCACAAATCCCTCCACAACACCGGCCCAACCTACCTCAACGAAAGAGTGAACTTCCACATTTCCACACGCAACCTCCGATCAGCCGACCTCGCCCTGGGCACAGTCCCCCGCATCCAACGCACCACCACAGGAGGCAGGTCCTTCTCCTACCTCGCCCCCAAAACCTGGAACTCCCTCCCCACCAACCTTCGCAAAACCAAAGACCTGCTCTTCAGAAAGAACCTCATTGATTCTTCCCCCCCCTCCCAGCGCCCTGAGACCCTCACGGGTGAGTAGCGCTCTCTATAAAAAAAATTGATTGATTGATTGATTGATTGCATGGCAAGCAGGAGGGTTAGTGGCAGCACAACAGCCATGGTGGGCACAAGGGAGAGGGGGCACACACAAAGGACTATGGAGGATAGAAGGGAGCGGTAGAGGCTGGACATAGGCAAGCAACTGCAGGGGAAGGAGCATCACAAATTACCTTTTAGATGCAGGCAGGAGGAGCAGTTGCAGCACAGCAGAGCATGGAGGGCAGAAGGGAGTGGCAGCAAATTGGACCATGGAGGAGGGGATATGGGCAAGGAACTTGGACAGGCAGGGTGGAAATGGCATGGACAGGCTGTAGCCATTTGACGTGCTAGACAGGTGGGAGGGGCAGTGGCAGCTTAACAGAACACTCAGAGTAGATAGCAGGGGCAGTGGCAGGTCCTTGGAACATGGTGGGCAAAAAGGAGAGAGCAGGGCCATGCACACAGGCATCGGAGGGCAGGGGGAAGGAGGATAGGGGCATCAAGCTAAGCACAGAGGATAAGCAGAAGGGCAAAGATGGGTCATAGAACTGGGCAACGGAGGGCAAGAGGAGTGGGTAGGGTTATCAGGCTAAATGGAGTGCCGTGGCAGTCCATCAGACCGTGCAGGGCAGGAGGGAGTGGGATGGTGCATGAACTCAGACAACAGAGGGTAGGGAGGAGGTGGATGGGGCAGCAAGCTAACTGTTCAGGGCAGGAAGGGAAGGGCAGTAACAGAACAACCGCCACACAGGACTATAATGAATGAGCAGGGTCATGGACTTAGACAATTGATGGCAAGGAGGAAGGGTGGCAGGAGCTGCAATCGTGGGCGGGGGGGCAGCATAATGCCAGGCCAGGCCATGCATTCATCCCACCCCCCTACTGCGCACTAAAATAGGAATCTTACTTAACATAAAAAAAAAATGGAAATTCACTGAAAAAAAACAAAGGTTACAGAAACGTTATAGTTAAGAAATTGAATTTTAAAAAAAACCTTAGAAATTCACTAAAAAACAAAAGGTTACAGGGACATTTTAGTTAGGTTCAGATTTTACACAAACAAAACCATATAAATTCAGCTGTTATAGAGTTAAATCAAGTAACTATAACTCATGCCCTACAGTAATGAGAAAAACATCGAGCCCTTTGATTGGCTAAGGGAGCATTTACACCTGTTGGCCTTTTCTGTATTGCGGGACCAGTACCTGTCTGATAGTACTAATCAATTTAATTGGCTGGAATGCAACCTAGAATTTTTTTTTACAGCTGCTATTGCAGGATACAGGCTTCGGTACCAGTGTCCTCAATGTGTTTCAAAAAAGTAGTATAAAGGGGCCGGGTAGGTACGCCCTGACACTCTGGCAAATGTTGGGTGAACCCAGAGGCACACCCAAGTTGGCAAAAAAATAAAAAAATAAAAACTTTTCTTTCAACATTTTGAGATATTCTAAATATTCCCAAAGGAAATTGAAAGTATTTCAAGAGATACATTTCTTTGAGCAGTATACCAGTGTGTGTAAAGATAATATCATCATAGGTCACATTATGAAGAAAAAGGGCAAAAGAAATCAAATCAGGAATCCCAAATACCGCAAGTTGGTTCTATGCCTCAGCCTATGAGTTGAGATGAGAGGCTCTTTTGGGGATTAGTCCTGACACCATGTCTCTTTAACACACAGGAGTTCTCTGGCAGATTTACTCCATAAATATAGGACCCACTTTTACAAGAATGCATATGACTCTTATTTTATCTTTAATATGTCAAAAGGAGCTGAGTGTTTACTGAATGATACTTTGTCCCCAGGCTACATCTGCTTAAATGAGCTAAGCATGTAGTGGTATGAACATAGGAACACTCTGCAGCCCACTAATCATTTTCTTCTATGTGTTCCACTCATATGAGTGGTAAGAATGCTGAGGAATGTACTAACTTTCTACCTGGTCATTACAGTTTGGTCTGGGTGTGCTTAATTGATTCCGTATTGGACAAGTACAATTTTTCCTTCTGAGCTCATTGGACAGATGTAATGTATGATATTGGAGTCCTTAATATGACTTAGATGTTTGGTGAAAAGAGTTTTTTTTTAAGGATAATCAGTTCAAGAATGTAAAGTACGGTGGGAAATATTATTTGGTAATGGTAAATAAGGGAAACCAACATATGGTATTCCCTTGGGTCATAGAAAGACCCTGCTAAGTTCAGAAGCCCCACCCTTTTGATAATCAAAGATATACAGGAAGGCCGAGACCATTAGTTTGCACCAGGAGAAAACAATCAATGGCAGATAATGAAGTGCATACAGAATGGGTTCACAGAGGATTTTGATGCTTACGTGTGTGTTTGCATTAATCTGCATTTTCAATTATAAAGAAAAAGAATATATCAATACTTTCATACATCCAAAACATATCTGAGATCCTAAGCAAAGGGAAATGTGATAATTATTCCACAGCTCTACACTCTATGGTAACTTTACAGTAATGTCTTCTTAGTGACAGAACATTTTTGTAACCAATGGTGGAAATGCATCATACTTATTGGCACATTAGCAGAGGCAGTGTTTATTGTTGGCTCTCCCACGAGTGCGTTGCTGGTTGTGTTTTTCTGATTTTCTGGACACTGTTTAATCTGCTTCAGGAAAACTGTGATTGACAATGTATTCCTTTTAAGCTTTCGTTTTTTTGCCCCTGGCCATCTACAGAGATCTGTAAAATGCCAAGTAGTAAAATATTATTGTCAGAATCCATACTGTACTTACCACATATTTCCTACCCAGAGGTTTTGATCATATGAAGATTAGGTGATTACATTTGAGATATCTGATGATTTTTCATCAAGTTCTGTTGTTTCAAAAGTCTGCGACAGAACATTTCAAATTACTTAAAAATTGCTGCACTTCATCATAGCTCAACAAACATCTCTGCGGATGCACATGCAGGATTTGACAGAACACGCCTGTATTCCTCATTATGCTCTAAAAGCATTTTAGGGAATACAACTGAGGCTAGAAACACTTTTTGAATGAAAGATAGGTATTCCTGAAGTGCTATATTTTGCGGTTGAATAAGGTAGAGTGCAGGACGTTACAGAAACCTCCAAGGATTCCTGATAGGCAATCTTCGGCTTGCTTTGCAAAACAGTAACAATATGATGAGCCAGTCAAAACATTAATTTACCAGTTGGAATGGTGGTCATGCATTTAAAAAGATAAATTCATACTGCCAATAGTTGGAATTCCTAGCTGTATTGTTGAATTACTAGCCCTTCATGTAAATCCGTAGAAATGGGAATGAATATTGAAATAGGCTGAAAACGCTCAATGTACTGCTTAATCCCTAGTTAAGAGACATGTTTCTCAACAAATCTACTGTGTCATTGAAGCTAATGACATGATATGCCATAATATCAGTGCAAAAGACATCACAGATTACATTTTATGTGTAGTTATAGATCTATAATCCACCTTTTGATCTGGAGAATTGTGTAATTTGGAGAAAAAAAACATCACTTTCAGGGTCCAGTTCGAGTGATGGGTGAATGTCTTTGGCTTACTCGAACCAGAATTGGAAAAAATTGTGAGAAACAGCCAAACTCAATGTTCTTGTAATTTATTGTGTGTTTAGTTGCGCAGTCATGCTCACCTCTGGGTCCTGACACATTTGGTAAATCTAGGGGTGTAGGTCCAATTTACTTCCTCGCATTAGTTGTATTTATGCAGACAGATTCAGGTTCTCATCGCTGAGTTACACAAATTGATACAACTCCAAATCATTGTTTTTCCACACTAGGAGAAGACTTTTCATATACACTGCTTTTCAACGCGTTTCCTATTACCACACACTCCTGAGTTTTTTTTCAGATTTTTACCATCAATGTCTGATGGCTAAAGTGTATTTATTGGATTTTGTGTTTGTGGTTGCAAACTATTTCATGTATTTGCCGGGGAACTCCTTGTATTCTAACGTTGTTCTATTCCACCTTGCTTGGGAGGTACGTGTGTTCTAACTCGGTCCTGTTCCACCTGTGTGCCACCAATCATCTTTTTCTTTATACATTGAACTCAAGTAAATGCGCAACACAAAACAAGAGACACAGGCCCATATTTATACTTTTTGACGCTAAACTGCGCTAACGCAGTTTAGCGTCAAAAAATTTTGCGCCGTCTAACGCCATTCTGAAGCGCCATGCGGGCGCCGTATTTATGGAATGGCGTTAGACGGCGCAATCAGACCGGCGCTGCCTGGTGTGCGTGGAAAAAAACCACGTAGACCAGGCAGCTCCGGCGTTGGGAAAAAATGACGTTAGGGCGTCTTAAAATGGCGCAAGTCCGGTTGACGCTAAAAAATCGTCTTAACCCGACTTGCGCCATTTTTTTTCGACGCCCATCCCCCATCAACATGACTCCTATCATTGTAAAGATAGGAGTCATGCCCCCTTGCCCAATGGCCATGCCCAGGGGACTTCTGTCCCCTGGGCATGGTCATTGGGCATAGTGGCATGTAGGGGGGCACAAATCAGGCCCCCCTATGCCAAAAAAAATAATAAAAAAAAAAAAAAAATACTTACCTGAACTTACCTGAATGTCCCTGGGGTGGGTCCCTCCAGCCTTGGGTGTCCTCCTGGGGTGGGCAAGGGTGGCAGGGGGGGTCCCTGGGGGCAGGGGAGGGCACTCTGGGCTCATTTTGAGCCCACTTGTCCCTTAACGCCATGCCTGACCCAGGCGTTAAAAAGCGGCGCAAATGCGCCGTTTTTAGCCACGCCCACTCCCGGGCGTCTCTTTTGCCCGGGAGTATAAATACCACGTAAAGGCCTGGGAGTCATTTTTTAAGACGGGAACGCCTCCCTTGCATATCATTAACGCAAGGAAGGGGTTCACGCTAAAAAATGACGCACACTCCGGGCACTTTGGCGACCGAACCGTCTAACGCCATAGTATAAATATGGCGTTAGTTGGCGTTAGTTTAGCGTCGAATTTGCGTCGAAAAAAACGACGCAAATTCGGCGCAACCAGAGTATAAATACGGCCCACAGTTACCTCAGATTGATGTTTATGCCGCGCAAAGGGTACACATCTCAACAGCATACCGATTGAGCAGCCATACATTACGCATGCCATTTGCCTCGTTACCCCTCATGATACAGGAGCATAACATTTGTGCCATCGGAGGTAATATGTAGTGCACCATTTACTATAGATACCATGATTGCTTTAACAACGTCTTAACATGGTAGCTCCTTAAAAAGGTACAATGAGAAGGAAAGTTTGGGGGAGGGCCCAGATATCCATAGGTCCGAAGGTTGGGGGGAGCATTGGTGCATAGAGATCAACCTCGTCATTGCAATATATCGGTGGCTCAGTCCAGCTCATATACTTTGGTGATCTGCCTCGCCCCTAGCAACATGCCACCAACCTCTTTGCTTGCAGTAGCGCTATGGCTGTATATCATCAGTGTGGCACCAGGATTTCCCAAACCTACCTAGCACTGCAACCCTCGGGTCCCGGGGAACCTCCTAGCCAATTACTGAGGATAGTGCTGTAAGCAATGTGCCCCAATAGGATTGAATTGCAGGAGATGACCATGCTAGGTGTATAAAATTTGCTCATAGATGACTATATCTGGCGCAACTGGAGTTCTCAAAGAGACCAAAACTATGCAGTGTCAGAGTTGTATATTATACGCACTGTAGAATCTTTAGTAAATTATGAGGATTCTACCACTGGAGTACACCATACCTCTGTATGTTCAGCAAAAAAAAACACATTGCCTCTGATATTTCCAGTCCTATCTCCTCCTACTTAGACAGCTCAGTGTGCCCCAGCATTGGGTTAACCTCTAATGAAGAGCGGTAGAGCTTGAAAATTAGCTGCTTCTTAGATGTGGCCAGGAGAAGGGTCTCCAATGCCTCACAAACCATCTTCTCCATCTGGAAATCTGGGTTGATTGCTACCAGGACACCCCTCAGTCAATAATAAAGATATGTGTCAACGGGGGTACGTGATATGGTTCCTTTGAAATTACCTAATGACAGGAATTGTTTTATAACATATAGATCTTCCCATTTTACTAGCCCTCCTTGAGACATTTGTGCTTACCTGGCTGGCATCAGTGACTTCTGGTGAAGTGGAAGGTAAGGGAAGCAGAGGATCCTCAGAGCCGCTCAACCATCCAGGTCACTCCATGCCCTAGACGGACATGCACCTGTTGCCATGTTTAAGGTATAGCCTGGGACTGAGGCCCCAATCATGGCTCTCAGTGACAGCGCCACATGTGGGACATAAGGGCCATGATGGAAACAGTAGTGTGGGAAATGGGTCTGCTGGGCACAAAGATCATCGATCTCAGAGTCCGGGGCCTCAAACCCTCTATGGTGAAACGGCACTATAAGGGTTTCTCATTCAATTTTAGGTTGCTTATTAGCCGCCCATGCTAATTTTAAAAAGTGAGTGTGGATCAGGTTAAAAAGGGATTGGTTGAGCTGCAAAGGAATATTCAACAAATACAGCAGTTAGGGAAGTAGTGCTGTGTTTATAAGGTCTATTCTTCTCGTGATGGAGAGTGGAAGGGATATCCTGCGCAATACCTGGTCAGCCATTTACATAGTTTCTGTCAGTAGTTCTCCCTAATGACTATATCCATATCTCAGTTCACTCAGACACCCAGCTATTTCACGGACCCATCTCATCATTCCAGAAGAAATTCTCACATTGGGTGTCAAAGAAAACACCGGCGATTTACTCCAATTAATAGTGATTCCTGACAAGGCCCCAAACTGCAGATATTCCCTGTGTATTTAATTCAGACATGTGCCAGGAGCTATATGAAAAAGGGTCATGTCATCAGCATAGGATGGTATGAGTAAGTGCAGAGTAGTATGGCTGAGGGTGTAGTCCACATAATGTTATTGTAAATGACGAGGCAATGCTGCCCCTTATCCTGGTTTGGTTTGCTTTTGTTTTGGATCCCCTAATGGTTAAATTACAATTTGTAATTTAGCCGCTAGAGTAGCCCCAATACTTTGAAATGTCACCAGCCACCACTGGCCGGGAATACTTTTAAAAATCACATGAAGAATCCCCCACGAGATACAGTATTCGAGGGTCAGCGCTGTAGTCAAATTCTAAAGAATTCACTTTCTCACATGGTCCGAGAACTCATGTGAAAGCTCCAAGCTTCGGGCTACGTTCTACCCTTGTTTAGACAAACAATCAACCTGTATGAAACCTTAAGCTAGTACATTGTATTGGAGATTTCTGTAATCAGAAAGTCACACTTCACACCTCCCCAAAACTATTTCCTAAACCCCAAAAATCAGGGCACTACGCAGTCATGTGTCGGAGACCAAACGTTGATCAAGTAACCTCACGGGTTGTGCTGTTTTGCCCATGGTGTGGATACCCACATCTGTGTTACACTTTGGCAAGCTGTAAAATGACCCCAATATTTAATTCATGCAGAATCGTGCAACAATTCTGATGAGTTTCACATAAAAGCAATGGGTCTCTTTTATTAGGAAATGGTGCAGCGCTGTGCCGCAAGCAATATTGCTGCACCAAGCTGGGTCATTTTCAAAATGCAGGAATGCACCTTATGTTCAAGAATACGGCACATCACTGTGTTTGCCCCTACGCCGGTGCTAAATCAGCTGCCTAGCGCCAACGCAGGCACCCTTGCACCATGGAGCAAGGTTTCCTGTGTTGCAGGGGTGATTGTTTATGTGCAGGAAGGGACACCTTCCTGCACATAAACAATCATTAATGGTGATTTGCTCCTTTTATGTGTGCTGCAGAGTGCATTTGTTTTCATAAATTCTGACATGGGGAGGTATAAAATCATGATCATTATCTGCAGTAAAACAACAAGGGGTGAAATGCTTCCAAAAGGCTAAGCCACTGGGAATCCAGTCTGCATTATGGTCTTTTCTTGATCCCCACTGGGCCACTCCAGACATGGAGTGGTAAAGATTTGCAAATCATCCTTGGTGTTGCTCCATCGGGAACAGTCCAGCCTGTACATGTCCCTTCAAAATGGGGATGAAAATAGCCTCTAACATTTTTCAGCCTGAATTAGTATTTCACAGGAAATAAATATATTGCATTGTTGTAAATTTTGTATGAGTTGAGTACACAACAAAAACTCCCATGAGCATTCATATAAAAATAACAGTTTAACCCACCTATTTTGGTTCATACTTAACTTCCTGAACCTGTGAAACACAGGGAAGATTAAATAACCAGGTTCAGAATAATTTGAGCTGTTAATCCCAATTCAGGTGCAAACTCCTGTGACGTTAAGACACAGAAAATGAGGCTTGTTAAATATTTGGCAGACACCCTACAAGCCCACCAAACCAGCAGAGGCCCTGGCTTCTCCTGTTCCCATAAAGGACTGCCCACCATATTTAGAGAGACAGGCACCTCCTCTAGCTTTTCCAGTCTAGTGGGGATGTGTATGTCTTGCAGTGACTCCGTCTGTGTGGCAGATGTATTGAAGGTACAGATGACTGTAGATCTGCCGCCATGTTAGATATGCTTGTTTGTCATTCCTTTTTTGCTTTTCTGAAACATATTCACAAAGAACTTTTCCTTAAAAAAAAAAAGAAAATGTCCTTGAGGAAGTGTTGTTTGTTTTGCCTGCCCTGATCCCGATACTTGCACGATAGACTCAGGCAAGGAAAATCAGCGGTAGAGCGTCATCCTAAGTAGGTTAAGAGAATGCCGCTATGACCCTGTGGCCTTGCAGTGGTCAAGTCACAAGGTCAAGGCTTCCCAGGCATTAAATCCCGAGCCAAGCATTTGCCTAACTCTAAAAGACGCTGAGGAAGCACAACTATGACGGATCAGATTTGCCAATATAGGCGTGGCTCTCATTCTGCCATAATCCAAACAAGTATTGGAATAACCAATAGGTCTCGCCTTTGGGACCTTCTAAGTGTTTAGCCATGCAGCAAATTATCCTTTATGTTACATTAGCCATTAAAAGCATCAAAGTTTGTGGTAAATTAAAGGCAGGACACACAATTAATATGCTGTCAAAACAAAAGCCAGCAAATAAATGAATATGTAAGCACATTAGTAATAATTATTGTTTTGCCAGAAATTGATTGATACCTTGATTAATTGCCACAAGGCATCGGGCCAGGTGTTAAGAATGTGCAGATTTGCTTTAGTGTTCTGTCAACCTCATGCTGCATGGAAGGCACAGGCATGCCCATTTATAACCAATTACTCGCCTGCTGGACTTCTAAGCATTGCCAGAACATCTACAGCACACAGAAGCAGCCTCTACAGCACTTTGCAGAGCACTTACATTCCATGCCTTTTGCAGCCTAGAGGTCGGACAAATTCATTTGAATAATGGGCGGAGTTGGTTGACCTTTCTGTGTACAGGAGGTCCCACTGCCTTTTTTTTAAATAAACTTGTCTATATAGCAGGTTTGTGCATTTTCTTGGCTTTGTAGTGCTGTGAACTAAAGATGTATTACTGAACTGAGGTAATTGGCTATTGCTATGAGAGTGAGATGTTTGTGTGTTGTATTGTGGACAGATAGTGGAGGTGTGATCACTGGAGATTCAGCCACGTGCTGCAAAAATGTAAAATGGACAGGTTGCTGGTTAGGTATCTGTGACATACACTGGAATAACTAGGAGTGTTGAAAAGCACAAGTGTTTCCTGAGCTTCCAGATGAGTGAGTCGAGATATCCATCTCCACATATAGCACTTTATAGCAGTTTATAAATGTTGCCATTTTTTGGCAGACAAAGCAACTTTGGTATACGTGCATTATTTGATGCACCCAAGATCGCATGGCAAAACTTGGCAGTGTGGATAAGAAGCAGGGTTTATTTATTTCACAGTTGACTAGTCATTGGGTCATATATTTTTAATATCTGGGCTATTGAAGATTAAACAACTGTGAGATCCCCCACTAAGCTTGTGCGGCTCAACGCCTTGAGGCGCTGTCTTTTGTTCTCGTCATCCATACTCATTGCCACAATGCTTTATAAACGGTTGGTTTATGCTTTTGGTGTGTGTGCCTGGAAGCATGGCTGAACAAAGAGGGGAAGTTACTGTAGTCTGAATGCCTTGTATGTGGTGCCTTTTTGCATGTGTTGTTTAAGGTATAGTTGTTTATCACTATCATGTGCTCGGGCATAGCCAAGGATATTTACAGAAACTACGGCATCCAGCTTGCATCAGTCAGGGTGATTGTAAGAAAGGAGCACATATGCTCGTATCGCCCATCAGTGGTTCCAACACTATTAATGGAGAGAAGAACCATCACTATGCCATTACATATTTGTGGTCTATTGACATTAATGGACACGACCTGAAGAACAAAAATGAAACTAAAGTTAGACCGAGCTAACAGCCTTGCATGGCGTGATCTATGTGTGAGCCTTAATGATACAATACCTCCGAATCAAGGCAATACGGAATCAAACAAAGGTAGCAACCATGCAATATAAACCAAAACGACTCCTGTATTAATCAACTTGCCACAAGCCATGGCACCCGCAGTGGTCAAAACAGCTGTGCCTAATTAAGGTGGAAGCTGCGGAATAAACAAAGATGCCAAGTTAAACCTCTGGAAAATTATGGTTCCAAAGTTGAAAGAGGCATGCTGTCGTATAGCGGATTCATTACCTTGCATGTCAATGTGAAGATTACAACATTACACAACTTGCCGCGAGCGGCAGCACCCATATGAATTAAATAGCCGTGACCAAAGAAGTGGTGACTGAAAAAAAAAACTCCAGTTAAGGTGAGACTGGTGCTGCAATATATTTCGGAAACTGCAAAAACGTGCACTTGTGGTGCGAGTGAAAGTAATTACCCTAGGAGTAAATGTGACGCCTTCACAAACCCTCCGAACCACCAACGAGAGTGTCAGTGCCCGATTGCCAAAACCACAGGAATTTTAAACTAGCGCATTCACATGATCTAACGCAAGAGGTATAATAGAAGTGTAGACAGAGCCAAACACCAACAAGACCCAGAGTTAAAAAGCACTGCACAAAGAAGGTCATCTGCGTGAAAGGGTCTAGGCAGAAATCAAGGACAGAGGAAACTAGGCATGAAGTCTGTTACAACCAATGAACAACTGAGGAGAAACGTCTCATCCATTCCCAACCATGATGCAGTCTTTATCGCCCATAGCCTGTAAACAAAGAACAAGTTAGCAGTCTGGGAGGACGTGGCGTAACATACAGCGCTGCCACCTGCGCTGCTGCTCCTATGGCTCGGGCTGCACTGGTTGCTATGTGTGGGCTTTGGGCAATGATAACGGGTCGTGGACGGGGTTGGACAATGTGGAAGAGGGAACGAAAACATGACACTGTTGCTGAGTGTGGAAAAGGCCGCTTTATTGGAAACAGGTGCACTTCCAAATAACAAACCTTGGCCTTCGCCTTACAAAACTAAAACCTCACTAAACATCAACATCACCTATCCAAAGTCCTACCCCCCCAACCTTCTCCCCCCCTCCCCTATCCTTTTCTCCTTGCCCAGATGTATTTGTCCATGCTTGCTTTCTTTGTCAAAACCGTTTGTTGACCTTATCCATTCTTTAATGCAACCTGACAATCGTCCCTGCCCAGTGTCATAACTGTTAATGTCAGTCTACCTTCCTGTCCATCTAGTCTGTCTGTTGTCCCCCCTTTCAATAACTCATTAACTGCTAGGGTCCTGTCTGATTCGCTATCCGTACGTATTTCGTTTTGTCATGTAAGTCTCACTGTCGCGCCAGCACCTGCTTCCAGCAACAACATACATCCGTTACCCCATGCACCCCCCCTCCCCCCGGCCAAAACCCCACCTGCTCTTCAGAACATTAAGACCAAACAACTAAAAAGGGGGAAGAAAAAAGGCGGGGGGAATTTTTCCACACCTGCACCTACCACTACCGGCCACTGTGTCACCCACTGATAAAATGGTGGGCGGTACAAAATGGCCCCCTATATGTATCCCCTCCCGACGCCCACCTAAAAGCCCAAAAAATAGCCCACGCTGCCATGGGCTGTACCACCTTATCCAAACAATCCCGGGGGGAGACCTCGCTCCGCTCGGCAGTCCTCCCCAGGGTCTCATTAGGGAAGAGGAAACAAAAACATGACACCGTTGCTGAGTGTGGAAAAGGCCGCTTTATTGGAAACAGGTGCACTTACAAATAACAAACCTTGGCCTTCGCCTTACAAAACTAAAACCTCACTAAACATCATCATCACCTATCCAAAGTCCTCCCCCCTCCCCTACCCTGCCCTCCTCTCCTTTCCTTTTGTCCTTGCCCAGATGTATTGGTCCATTCCTGCTTTCTTTGTCAGACCCGTTTGTTGACCTTATCCATTCTTTAATGTAACTGGACAATCGTCCATGCCCAGTGTCATAACTGTTAATGTTAGTCTACCTTCCTGTCAGTCTAGTCCGTCTGTTGTCCCCCCTTTTCAATAACTCCATAACTGCTAGGGTCCTGTCAGATGCACTATCCGTACGTATTTCGTTTTGTCATGTAAGTCTCACTGTCGCCACCAGAAAAGCTAGCTAGCCTGGCTTTTCTGCCCCCCCACCCCGGGACAGCCACCTCAAATTTTGCGAAGCATTGCTTTCAAAGTCTCCTTTATATGTAGTAAGTAAAGTTCCATCCCCATGAAAGACAAATGTACTCTGTCACCCCTGAAGAATTCTACGTCCTCAAACCGTAAATCCTTGTGCTCTATGAAAGTGAGACCCCGATCCGCACAGAAACTCCTCATCTCTTTATTTAACTTCCTCCTTGCCCTCTCAATGGGGCTGGGCTTCTTTGCCCCCCGCCACACCCGACGCGTTACGAAACCTGTAAGGACCACATGGCACCCCGCCACTTACTACAAATCTCTTCTAAGTCCCTCTTTATGCTTTTCATTAAATCCAGTTCTGTTTTTTCAACTAGATCATTCTCCCCCGCATGCACAAGCAAAATGTCTGGACAAAACCCCTGCACCGCTAAATTGTGCAGACGAGGTAATAACTCGCTCTATCTTAAGCCTCCTTTCCCATCCCATCACACATGGTAGCGGTTCCTGTCCAAACCTAGGTTCTCTACAATGACAGTTCTGCACCCTTGTCTGTGTGCCCATTTTTTATAAAAGAATGTCCCACCACCCAAATTGAAATAAAAGCTACTTCTGGACCAGATACCACACCTGTAAGGAAAAAACACAAGTATTATATTTCTTAAAAACAATCTGCCCTAACCTCACATATCTTTTAAAACTGTCTGACCTCCAACTCCCCAACCCCATGAGATTTGCCCTACCCCACCCCCTTCTTCCTACTTCCGTAGCCACCCCAATCCTAAAAGAATGGGTACCAAATTGCTCCTCGTCCTGTCCCAACATAGCCAAACCTTTCCTTATGACCGCTAAAAGCTGATATGCTGTGACTATCCTGCCATTCTTATGGCGAAAAACTGCTCCTACCAGAGACGTATTGTGCTGATGCCACTTCTTAACCAGTCCTAAAGGGCAAATGGCAGACACCCGGGAGCTATGCAACCTAACATCTAGCCCTCTCCCCACTTGATCTGTTTTTGAATACTGCAGCCTAATCGTGACACCTGCCCTATCTAAGGAAACATTCCCCCATGAAATGCCAGCTTTGTGCCCCGTGCCCAATAATTCAGAAACACGAAAGGCCCCAAAAAACATCAACGACATGAGTGTCTTGAACAACGAAGCCTCTCGCTCGCTCACACACACCACACTCATGCTCCTCAACAAACCCTTTTACAAACTCACCGACAGAGGCTGTCTCACTCTCTCCCTCTTACCCCTCTCTTTTGCCCAACCCTCAAGTATTCTCTGCCCCAATTCCCCTGCCGATGGGTGATATCCCCATAAGAGCTTACCCATAAACCCCAGCGCCGCCTTCCTACCGCTATAGTCACCCTTGACTGTCCCCGGGCAATTAATTCCATTATGAACGAACCACATCCTCCACCCTGTCAGAATGCACAACCCTCCTCCTAGCTCCCGATCTCAAAAACTCCTGCCATGCGCCCATGTAGGTATGTCGCGTGGAGGGCGCTAATGAATTCGGCACCAATCGAAGCATCCAGTCGTTCCTATGCTCCACATCCCGTCTGGCATTCTTGTTCTGCTCAGAGACACGTCCGAGACTAACCCATGGACTCTCTCCCACTGTGAACGAGACAAAGCATCTGCAATGTCATTGTCCACACCAGACCCATGTCGTGCCCTAAACAGAATATCCTGCCGCAAATACTGCAAGACAAACACTCGAAGCAGCTGCAAAACCTGAGCTTCCCTGGCCGACGGCCTGTTAATCATTTGCACCACCGCCAGATTATCCACCCCAAACGGTACCCGTTTGTGCTGCAGCACATGCCCCCACAAACATACCACCACCACCAGAGGAAACAACTCGAGGAACCCTATACTGCGCCCTCCATTCAGCCAAGCTGCAGGCCAATGTTCTGCGCACAAAAGTCTCTGCCAATACAGTCCAAAGCCATGAGCTCCTGCGGCATCCGAAAAAATCTGCACATCCCACTCATACTCGCGCCACGCTTGCAATGGAATGCCGTTGAAAGACTCCAGAAAGAGACACCACATGCTCAAATCTTCCCATACACCTGCCTTGAGCCTATAGTGATGATAAGGAAGGGAAAGCCCCGCTAAAGACAGCCCCAGCCGTCTGCAAAATGTCCGTCCAGCTCTCACCACCCTACAGGTGAAATTGAGATGACCCATCAACACATGCACTTCCCTCACTGTCACCTTACTCTTTCCCAACATAGCGTAAATGGTCTGCAACATCCAAACCTTTTTCTCATCAGAGAGTCGTGCCGTCTTGCTCACCATATCTAGCTCAATCCCCAAAAATGTCAAAGCAGGGCCCAATGGTCTTCTTGGGGGCCAAGGGCACACCTAGGTCCCCCATCACCGCTTTGAATTGCTGTACAATCTCTGCGCACCTCGGAGAATCCCACAGTGCCACAAAGGAAAAATCATCGAGGTAATGCGTCACGTGTCTGTGCCCGTGACCCTCGTAAAAATCCATTACAGGCAAGTACTGAGACATTCAAAGAGAGAGCAGGAGATAGAACACCCCATCGGGAGCACCTTATCTACATACCACTGCCCTTCAAACTGAATACCAAGCAACTCAAAGTCAAGGCAGTGGACCGGCAACAAGCGGAAGGCAGATTTGATGTCCGTCTTAGCCATCAATGTGCAAGGCCCCATAGATTCCACCATGTCAACAGCCACATCAACAGACGCATAGGAGACTCTTGTCAGTTCCACCGGTATAAAATCATTCACAGAGGAGCCTTCAGGCCAGGATAGATGTTGGATTAACCGAAATTCACCTGTTTCCTTTTTGGGGACAACACCAATCGGAGGGACAATCAAGTTCTTCATCGGCCAAACTGTGAAAGAGCCAGCCATATGACCTTCCGCTACTTCCTTGTCCAGCTTTTCCTTCACCACTGCTTCTCTACCTCTTACGGATCTGAGGTTGTCTGCCCACCTGTGCTCTCTCGGTCCTGTGTACCCCAAACAGAAACCATGCGTAAAACCTTGAATCAGCCTGTCAATGTCTTGTCGTCTGTCATATCCTTGTAACCAAAAACTCAAGCGATCAACCTTAACTGGAGTACATGCTTTTTCCTGCAAAGCCCTGTCTAAAGCGCTGTCCTCCAGAGCCAGTGGGCTGTCCCTCCGCGTTGGCCTGTCCCTGCTTTGCTCCACCCCAAGTGGTTAGGCTGCCCGTAACAGTGCACAAGGGCATGGCGTCCCGCACACTTAAAACACTAATTTCGGAACCTGCAATATTCCCGAGTGCACGCTCCTTTATTGTAGTCCCAACACACTCCAACGCGAGTGCTGGTAGTTTGACCTGACGCCCCCATCCCTTGGGTGGGGCGCTCTCGAAAGGGCCGATAAGTGATGGGAAGTCCACTAGCCGTAAATATGGTCATCCCAAATTTTGCTGGACCCCACGGTATGTTGCCACAGATCTGCATCTATCTCACCCCACTGTACCTCCGGGGCCACCGCCTTTCTTGCCCTAATTTCCTCATCATATTGAAGCCACGCGTACCCTCCGTAATTAATCTGCGCTTTCTGGATCACATCCATGTACTTAAAAAGCACTACTGACCTATCAGGGTGGCGCTCGCAATACACACTTGCAAAAATTAAAAAGGCATCCGTCCAGTTCTCTATATTCACGGGTACCTTAGGCCTCTTAGCTAACTCATATTCTTCTTCCTTCAATCCCTCCTTTGATGGGACCTCGCAGTGTAATAGCTTCAAAATCTCTACATATTCACCTTTCCAAACCTTTTCTTTCGTAGTCTGCATCAAATGAGCCCCCAACGGCTTGGTCGTGCCCATGTAGGGCAATTTTGTCCCGTGGCAACCCACTGCTCTGACTTATTGTCAACCTTAGCCGACGTCACTGATGCCTCACTATCTGTTGACGCTCCCGCATCCACAACATACACCCCTTTCACCAAGCGCCTCTCGTTCTCACTAACTTCGTCTTTTGCTTCAATCGCTACCGAAACCATTTTCATTTTGGCATCGCATGAGCCCTTACCTGGCGCCAAGGTCGGTGGCCGCTCCTGTGCCTTCTGTCTAGCCAGTTGGGCTCCTTCCTTTATGTCTCCTCTGTCAGGACGGGCCGCTTGCAATGACTGATCAACAGGATTAGGAAGCCCCCCCGACCGCCCCACTGCGCTTGTTCCTCTTCCTCCCCATCTGAGATCTCTCCCTCCTCCAAACTCCCGTCATTAAAGTTCAAGTTGTCATTGATTCCCTCGGGCCTCATTCTCCTGGCCCCTCACTTACCATGAACTCACCAACCTCATACCGTGTTGATGGGGCCGCCCGCCGCACCCTGCCACCTGCTGATGCGCCAAGATGCTGCTCCCCAAGAAAGGCAGCGCCGATGGACACACAGCCCATATCATCCCACCTTCCCCGAGGAGCGCCTTTGACCGCGTTCACCAAAATCCAGTCCTCCGGTGACTCCATCCAGCTGCCCACTCTGGGGCCCGCCTTCTCTTCTGCCCAGCGCCGCGCAACTGCAAACTGCCCGCCTGGGTAGCCGCAACTCGTCCCTGCCTCTTCCTGCCAGAAAAGGTCTGATGTTCTGGGTTGAGAACTAACTCCTAAACTGTGCGAAACTATCCTACTTGAAATGCCCCCTCCCCCACAGCACACTCCCTCACCCGCCTTCTGATATCCTACTCAGTGTTTAGCCACTCTTGCCCCCCAAAAAACTGCTCCTGCTGACCATAAACACGCCCTGGCGGCTTTACTTCATAGGCGGCAACACACATCCCAAACAAGCACCTTCGTCGACCTCGTCCCCCATCCCACCCTCACTGTCAGACCCACTCATACTAGCATCGTAGGCCACTTCCGGCAAACCGGTACACGACCGTCCTCACCTTCCCCTTGAGCAGACCCTTCTTCTATACTACCTTCCCCTGTCCCTCCCGACTCTCCACAACGCAAATCAACAATGTGGCAACCCTGATACCCTTGCTTCCCTTCCCACTTTGGTGATCCCTTAAAGGAAGAGTCTATGAGTTGTCATGCATTCCCTGCAGCATGACGTGCAGGGCTGCCCCCGGTGACGTCTCCAATTCATTTCTTACCACCCCCCTTCCCTCCCCAGCACCCTGCGAGCCTGCCCACGCGAAAGGACTCTCTTTTTGGGCCCTCCAGGCCCTCCCTTCCCTTCTTTCCATTCTTATAGGGCTGCGCTCGGAACTCCCAACTGAGCACCGCCCACTGACTTGACCAGTCATGCGCCAGAGGGCGTGCGTGACACCCTATCTCGGGCGCCGCCCTTCTTAGCCGGCCCCACATCTCCTGCGAGCCGCCACACCTTCATAGGTGATCCAACAGGCTTCGCAGCACCCTCCCACCCTACCCGCATGAAATGTTCCGTTCCTGCCACCACCCCCCACCCACCCTTCCTCACCTGTGAAACACGGACCTTATCCGGGCATGGGGGCGAACACGCCCATACCGCCGCTGCAACGCCGTCTACAGATTTTAAAGCCGGGCGCATCTGGGACATGCCCTCCGATCATACGAGGTCCATGTCTCCTCCTTCAACAACAGCGCCTGCCGAACTTTGTCATCTGCCACGATACTGCTGGCCGACTGCACCGTATGAAGAGCGCAATGTAGCAAAGTAAGACTCCCGAGCTCTGTCAGGAACAGCACCAACAAACCTATTCTCTGCCGAAACTTTTTTAAAGTTTTTTTTCAAAAGAAGGTATAACGATCAAGAAAACACTATGGAACAAATCTCTACACCTGCAGAACTCTCTCAGCAAAAAATCTCTCCACCCAAAATTTTCTACACCTGCACCTACCACTACCGGCCACCGTGTCACCTACTGACAAAATGGTGGCTGGTACAAAATGGCTCCCTATTATTTATATATCCCCTCCCGTTGCCCACCTAAAAGCCCAAAATATAGCCCTCGCTGCCCTGGACCGTACCACCTTCCCCAAACAATCCCGGGGGGGAGACCTCGCTCTGCTCGGCAGTCCCCCCAGGGCCTTGTTGGCTTGTATTTATTGTTAGTAAAACAAACGTGAATGGTGTGTACTGTATGTTTGAAAGAAAATAATGCCGTCAGTGGACCGCGACAATGATAGTATTTACTGTGTTTCTTAAATAAATAAAAATGTGTATGCCGTTTGTGTTGAAAAACAAATCCAGCTAGCTGAGCGCTGCAATCAAATTAACCAGTCTGTTTCTGAAATAAAAAAAAAATTGGGGGTTGAAAACATCAGCTGCGCGCGTTTGCATTGTGATACGCGCAGGTTTTTGATCCATGCCCTTTCGAGCTGGTCTGATGAGTGTGAAGCATTTTTGTGCTGTGGATCGCAAAATGCCAAAAGTCAGGTGAGTCCTTAGTGTCTCATTTTGTTGATGCGCTTTTGTATGTATGTTTGCGAGCTGGTTGGGATAATTAGAGGTTAGGGGTACACAGGAAAAGAGATTCAAGAAAGAGAAGGGATTTGAAGACTGCATTGTTTTTGGGCGTTTCCAACAGAGCCAACATGGATTGAAACCTGCTAACCCTCTGCTGTGCAACAAAGCAATGTAAACATTCACCCTCAGTCATTTTTCTTAACTCTGATGCCCAAGTTTTTTGTTGGGTCTCCCAGTGTAGAAAAAGCAACGGCAAAGGAAAAGAGACGGCCTCGTCATGACGTAAATGACGTCATCGCGCATGACATGCGGCGGCTATTTTGAATTGGGGAAATTTACTTGAAATATTTTAAAGGTAGCAATTTTCTCTACACATCAGCAGTGTGTAAGAAAATTGATTGTCTTTGCAGCGGGGAGGCAGGGGGCAGAAATAGTCGCCCTCATAAAACAGCTGCTAACATCTGACCTCGGTTTTAAATGCACAGCAAATTTAACCAGAGAAGAACATGATATAGAGCCCTGTTAACAAAAAACAGACTGGAGCCACTGGAAACATCCAGCGCTCTGGTCAAATGCTATTAGCCTCAGAAAAAGTAGTCCCCAAGCACATGCTACGTTGGCACAAGTGGAAGAGTACAAGTACTGGGGCCATGCTCCAGAGGTGTACAACTGTGGAAAAGGTGGGACAAAGAGCAAGGATTGACCACTAGCAAGCAAGGATTTTTTAAGGACACTGAAACAAACCAGTGATAAAGCAGACAGCCCACAAAGAAGTATATACTAAAGAATGTACAAGAGGACTCGATTGCTCAACCTAATAAAGTATATACAAGAAGTCTCGAATGCTCGACCTAATGAGTTTGTTATTTTCCAATCGGGAGGGAAAAAAAGAAGAGATTGCATTGCTTGACCAGATTTAACCTATAAGGAAGAAAGAAGGAAATGAAAAGTAAGGCAAGATATTACAAACTAATGTGAGTCATAGTGTAAAAAGGTACAAAGATACTACAGTGGTATGTAGTTTTAAGTCCAAATACCGACTGGCAAAAGTATTTAAAGGACGCAGGAATGTATTATACTAAAACTTGTCAATGTGATAAATTTGACACAAACTGTACTCTGTGAATTATGAATATCACCCTAATGTGCAGAGATAAAATGGTACTTCACAAGATGAACAGTGTACATTGACATTGCATCTTATCGATGTTCTTGGAGATAAAAAATTTCTATTAAAAATATGAGGGTCGGTATCTTGCTTTAAATCACGTTACGACTTAGGAATCATATATTTGTAATGGCCCATACATCAAAGCTTTGCATGCTAATTTCGAGCACCATGATCAAGGATATGTTGTCATAGGTTAGTATTTGTGCATATCATAAATTGGAGTGATTGCAATGTATGATTTTAAGAAAGCTCTGCACATCGGAAAATATAAATTGAATTTTTTCTAATGAATCTGATCACACTGCAGAATTACACTGTTTTGTTTCTGTTTTTGCTGTAATTCTTGGGAACAAACTACACAGTCTATGGCACCACCTCCCAGCATATGAGATGAGGACCTGCCACACAACTTTAAATCCATTTCCATTTGCAGCTACATGCTTAAGTTCAATATTTTGCTTCACAATTGTCAAAGTACTTGCCCAAAATTCTGCCAAATGGGGAGGGCAAAACACATAGGGGCAGATTTAAGAAAAGTGGTACTGCACCTAGTGCAGCACCACTTTCCTTGCATCTCTTAGTGCCCCCCAACCACCACCATGTTTGCGCTGTATTTAAAATATGGCGCACCATGGGTAGGGGGCAATAGTATCATTTTTTTAATGCTATTGATGTACTCTACAGGATTAGCACCAAAATGTTGGTGCTACTCCTGCAGAGTACATAGGGGCCCATTATAAATTATGGAAGCCCCCTTTTAACGCCTGCTCTGAGCGGATGTTAAAGGTGTTGAAAAAAATGGTGCAAGGAAATCTCTTAGATTTCCTTGCACCATTTTTTCAGCCCCCCTAACGGGGGAACGCCCCCCTTGCATGCATTAAGCTTGGCACAGGCCTAATGTGGTGCAAGGATTTACAAATTGGCGTAATGCATGCATTGCGCCACTTTGTAAATATGGTGTGGGGAAAATGCCACTTTAGCACGCCTTAGCCTCATAAAAATGACACTATGACGGTGCTAAGTTGGCACTAGGGGCTCTTAAATCTGCCCCAAAGTGCTACCTATTGTCCGAACAAAGCTAAATAATTTTATTTTAGGAGGATTGTGCAGTGCAGTAAAGGGAAGGTAGGAAAGAAGTGCTATATGGCAAGGTGTTATAAACAAAATGTGCTCCAGCCAATTTTCCAGGAGCCTGATTCAGAAAGATTTTGATGTGACTTAAACTCCTATCCAGAAGATAGACATATAAGTCAGGAGTAGTCCTAGTTTACTCTTACAGGAGAAAGCTTGTATTACCACAATAATAAGCCACACTGACTCGTAGAATTCTCTTTATGAATTAGGACCCAGGAGTTCAATGATGTAATGGGTGTAGTAGGGCTAAGTCAGGAGCTCCAAATTATTCACGGTGGAAAGTCCACAGAGAAGGACAGTTGTGAGGTCACAAATCACTGCTTCATGTACGCAAACTGATTATCAGTAAAGAAGTGACAGTTAAAAGGTATACATATTGCATCCTGCTAACGAGCCCAGGTAGACTCTGTGCACTACCATTTCACAGCACAAGGCTTGTGTAATTAGGACCAAGGAATAAACTGTGGCTTGCAAATGATAAATGTAAGATGGGCAAGATGCGTATGCCCTTTAATTTCAAACAGCACCATGACACGTTCTGCTACTAAATGCCAGCAGACTCAAAAACTGATAAGATATAAAATATAGTATATTCTGAAGGAGCTGCATTTCAAGTACTCATAGTAGGATCCCACTTTCTGAGAATTAGGAGGCTTCACGCTAAAGCGGGTTGCTCATAAAGATTAACACCCATACAGTGTTCCCATTTATTATAATTGAAGGCAATACATTTTTAGGAATAGTTTTCTATCATCTGAATCATATAATGCTCCCTGAAAAAACAGAACATTACCAAATACTAACCTGGGGTGTCATGATCAAGGATCTCTCCCAGCATCGCTGGTACTAGGTTTACATATGGTACAGGATGGATCCTCACTTGTATTTTCCGGAGATGGCAATATCTGCCCAATAAAAAAGAAAACTGATGGCTGTCAGAAGAATCCTGCCACCCTGAGAAGTTTACATGCTTTATGTACTGAAGAGTATGCAAACAAACTACACTGTCTTGTACTTACAGAGACGATGAATTTTGCCACGAGCTACTTTATCATGATCATCATCTGCATTTAAATGGGAAAAGATGATGGATGGAATGTTTGCAAAAGTCTTGTCCAGTGGCAATTGCTCCCGTCCATTTTATAAACATTTATTTTGACTGCTGCACCACTCCAGCAGGAAGTGCAAACGTGCAAATCATTCCTGGTACTGCTCCAATAGCAACAGTCCAGCCTTACATGTCTGGCCACATCCTACCACCTAGCAGACCCCCCCAAATGCAACACAGCCAACCTCCTGGAGGACATGACAAACGTCAAACTCACCTAGTGAGTGGAAGGACCCACCCGCGCTTTCGATACCTAATGGATCCAACTTCAGCAACCTCATCAAAATCACAGAGGACAAGCTCACATTTCTCTCCTGGACCAACCATGTCCTTGTCTATTTCATCATACCCATCACTGGCCACTGCAGAAATGCCATCACAATGGGACTGGAAGTAGTTTTATGAAGAACCCTGGACCTCAGAGCTCCTACACCACCGGCTGCAACAGCTTAATGACCTCCATGGATCCATCTCCAACTTTAATGCTTAGATCATCTCCTGCGCAGACACCATGCCACCACTTCAGTGTACCACTGCCACCAGACCACACGTAAGTTGGTAGACAGAAGAGCTCAAACTTTCCAGGCACTATTACAAGCAGCTAGAATGCAGATGAAGACAAAGCCAGGATCACACCAAAATGAGCAACTGCATATCAGCCCTTAGGCAATACCACAAACAAATAAAAGACACCAAGGGCTCTGTCCCTACGGTGTGCATAGAAAGCAGCACTAACGGCACCAAGAAAATCTCCACCATGCTGAAAGATTTCACCTCTCCAGCGGCAAGCTCCATCAGTGTCACTCCCTCGCTAGAGCTCTGTACCCAGCTTTCCTTCCACTTCAGCAGCAAGATCTTTAGCATCTTTGAGCTGTTACCAGCACTCTCCACTTTCACAGTCACCCGACTGTCTCCTACAATGCCCATAAGACCACTCTGACCACCTTGCCCTTTATCACCATTCAAAAAATTGTGCTGACCAGGCGCTTCATACATTTCGCAGCACCATCGGACCCCTGCCCTAATCAGGTGTTCACTAAAACACCAGATCTAATGTGCTTAGCCACTCACTATGATCTGAATGACTTGAATAATACAGCTGCTTTCCCGAATGCCTGGAAAGAAGCCATCATTCTCCATCTGTTAAAGAAACCATTAGCGAACCCTAAAATACTAGCCAACTATGGGCCTACATCCCTGTTACCATTCCCAAACAAGGTAATGGAGAACATAATGAACAAACATGGAGCTGCTAGCCTCCACAACAAGCTCCATGACACCATCCAATCCAACTTCAGACCCAAACATAGGACTGAAACTTTCCTCGTTGCCACTCTAAGCGACATCTGACTGATCCTGGACTGAGAGGACATTGCTGCGCTCATCCATCTGGATATACCCGATGCCTTTGATTCCCTTGTCTAACCCATCATCATTCAACACCTAATTGATACTGGTATTCATATACTGGTGCTTCGCATAATCTGTTCTTTCCTCACAGGCCACACCCAGTTGGTCAGTCTGACTCCTTTCACCTGAGCCACTGCCAAACTCATCTGCAAAGTAACACAAAGATCCGTGCCCAGTGCAACAGTGTTAACACTTACATGACCCCACTTGCCAGCATCATTCGTGACCAATTAATCTATGATATATCACACGAAGATGACACGCAGCTATTCCCCTCCCTTTCTGACAAAACACTAAACATCGGGACTAACTTCTCCGCCTGCATTTCTGAAGTCTCCAGATGAATAAAAACCAATAGCCTCAAGCTCAACAAAGACAAGACAGATGTAGTCATCTTCAGCAGATGTAGTCATCTTCACCTTGCTATGCGACTCCATGTTGTGGTCTCTTGATCTCAGCCCCCCATTCAACCCAAACCCCTTATGAGGAGCCTCAGAAGAGTAGTCCACAACCAGTCCACCGAGTGAATGCAATCTATGCCTCCTGTTTCCACACACTCAAGATGCTGAAGACAATTTTAAAGAGGCTTCCAATCAACACCTGCAGAACCCTCACACAGGCCCTCATCACCAGCAAGAAAGACTATTGCAACACACTCTTTGTAGGAGTCAACACACAAATGACCATAAGACTCCAGATTATACAGAACTCAGTTGTCAGACTCAGATTCCCCACCCGTACTCAGATCATCCTGCACCTCAAAGACCTCCACTGGTGCCTCATCCACAAATGGGCAATCTTCAAACTCCCCATTCATGCAAAGCATGGCACAACATCAGCTCCACTGACCTCAACAATAGCATGAACTTTTACATACCGACCCAACACATCCACTGAGCTGAACTCCTACTAGAATATATTCCCCGCATATGCAGATCCAAAATCGTAGGCCATGCCTTCTACATAATTCCCAAAGAATGAAATTACCTACCTCTGTACATCAGAGCTGACTCCTCAATTTTGGACTTTCTCAAGAAACTGAAGACATCGCTATTCCCCTAGCCTTGGTCCATGATGCCCCTGCTTTTTAGTGCCAGGATACCCTTTAGGGTGAGTTATGTGCTGTACAAAAACTCACAACAATATATTATAATCCCCATACACAAGACAGGGCCAAGTTCAAACCAAGGAAATCGAAGCCCCACGTGTCCCACCATCTTAGACTGAACCAGAAGGAACAGGAAAAAGAGAAATGCATCAAAAGGGACCAAAAAAGCAGACAAAGGCCAGGACCTATGCAAGACCCAGTACTACACACATCCAGTGCCCAGAAGGGAGGTAGGAGCACAGAAGAGGATCCTAGACAGTACATACATCCCGCAGATCTGAACTTGGAAAAGCCATAGGTCCATACTCCCCATTGGGCAAAGAACATGAGGCATGTAAACTCTGCAGTGGGAATTAATGTTCAAAACAGCACAGACAACTAAACGAGAAGAACAAGTTATTTACCTTCGGTAATGCTCTATCTGGTGGAGACTATATCTAGCTGCAGATTCCTTACCTTGAATTTCACTAGCCGTCCGACTAGATCCGGAAACTTTTGTTTGAGCAAAACCCCTGCACGTGCCGTCGGGTGGCTCCATTCTGTTCTGCGTGGTGTCAGTGTCATTTGCACCGGATGTAATGTTGCACCACCAAGGTGCGCCGTCAGGTACTTTTTTCACATTGCAATCACCGTATATAGGCACCACCAGCCGCGCCAACATCAGTTACTTTTTTCACAACTTTCCACACCAGGTTCATATAGACACAAAATGAACTGATGCTTGTGTGTCCAATCTAGAGCCCTGAAAGGGATCAACCTAACCCTAGGGAATGAGTCTGCAGAGTGAAGAGGCATGAGTGGGTGTAAGGAATATACAGCTAGATATAGGGGGTCATTATAAACACCGCCGTGTTCATGCTGGTTGTCTTTCCATAAACCGCCAGCCCCCTGAGACCCTGCCGGCCATATAAGAACATTCTGCTGGGCCAGCGGGCAGAAACATTGTTTTTCCGCCGCCTGCATGGCGGTCTGAAGAGAGCACGCAATGTCAGCTGTAACTTCCTGTTGGAGTATAGACATATGATCCTCCACCAGCCCGATCAAATGTTGGTAGTATTGGGGAAGAAAATGATTGAAAAGCAGGGCATAGCCCTTCCAAATGATCTGCAGACCCAGGGATCAGATGTAATGGACTACCAGTGGAGGAGATTATGTTGAAGTCTCTCTCTAACTGGGCAAACATGTTTCTGCAGAATCAAACTGTCAAAGGGCATGTCCATAAGGTTTGCCTGGACATCCCCCGAAAAGCCGGATGTTCTCAACCAGGCACCTCATCATAAGGCCACTGTCGACAAAAGTGCTCTACCCAGTGAGTCAGTCGTATCCAGGCCACACCTAATGGTGAAATTTGCTGGGTCTCTCCCTTCTTTAACTACCTGGGAGAGGATGGCCCGGGTCTCCTCTGAGATCTGTGACAGCACTTGCGCACCCATATCCCATAAGGTATGCAAGAAATGGCCCAATAAGCATGAGGTGTTTGCCAACCTCAATGCCAGACTGGTGGATGAAAATATCTTCTTCCCAAGTTAGTCCGGCTTCTTGGATTTCCTGTCCGGGGGAGTGGAAGGGAACATGCCATAGGAAGTCAAAGCTTGACTATCAAGCTCTCAGGTGTGGGGTGGTGGCTGAGCAAACTATGCAGGGCAATGGTGGTGGGCAACCATCCTTTTCACAGGAGGCCCTGTGTTGAACTTGGACCAATTTCCCAGTAGGACATCAGTAAGTGCTTTAATAAAGGGCAGGAGGGGTTCAGAAGTGGAAGCCCCAGGATGAAGCACTTTGGTAAAAATGTTTGTCTTTACAGCCACTGAGGGCAGTTTGAGGTTGAGGACCTCCGCTGCCCTTTGCATAAGATATGCTACCTCATCTGTAGCTACAGTGGGGAGAGAGAGCAAGAAAGTATTTGGAGAAGTGTCTAGTCCACAGGCCTCTCCTAGCTCCTCATACCAGTTCATAAACCTCTTTAACTGGTGTTCTCAAGGGTCCAGGAGCCCCTCCCCATCCTCTTTCATGCTTGGCCGATTAAAATAATGATCAGGCAATGATCTGCCACCTGTGGGCACCATTGGTGCTGGAATCTGCATCCTGCAATGCCGTTCCAGATCATCTGGAATCAGAATGGGGCTGGCGCCGCCAGTGGGTACCGGTGGTGTCAGGAGCATCGGCATCATGATCAGCGCCAGAGCAGGTTGCGTGGGTATGACTGGTGCCGGTCTGGATTCAGATCCATGAGACCCCATCAGAGCTGATGCGAAAGCCACCAGCGTGAAACCTGATGCAGCCTCTTCTGACCCTGTGGGGTAAGAAGGCGCTCCAGAGGGGTCAAACAGCTCCAATATGCGACGCCTGGCCTCGTAAAAGTCTTTTACCTGAGCGGTGGTCGCTCCTGCTCCTGGAAATGGAGGGAGGCACGAAGTCGGACCCAACATCAATTCCCTGGAACCATGCCTGAAACGCTGATGTTCCAAACTCATTGTGTTGGCCGACAGACAAGGCAAAGTCAAAGTCCGTTTAGACTTCTTCTTCTTGTACTTCTTTCCCAAGTGCCCCAAGCACCTCAGATGGGAAGAAGAGGACCTGGGGCTCCTGGAGCAGTCCAGTGACCTTCTCCTTGCTCAGGACTGTTACCTCTTAGGAGTCACACCGGTTGGCGTCAACTGCCTGGCCGCAAGCAGCTTCAGGGACCACTTCCTCAAAGCCTTCGATGCCATGGCCCAGCAGTCCAAGCATGACTGAGTTAGGTTGCGCTTGAGACACCATAGGCATAAAAGGTGAGGGTCCGTCACTGATATGACGCCATGACAGGAATCAAACAACTTGAAACCTACCTTCCTAGATGTCAACTCGAAACACTTTACAAAAATACTCAAAAAAACAACAAAAAATGACAGTGAGGTAGCTGTCGCTGGATCTGCACCAACTGGCATAGAAAGAAAATAACTGACATCACCTGGGTGGCGCCTATATAGGAGACTGCGGTGTCACATCTGGCGTCAACTACGCCGCGTTGAACTGAACAGAGCCACCCAATGGCACACGCAGGGGTATCGCTCAAGCAAAAGTTTCCAGATCAAGTCTGACACCTGGGGAAATTCAAAGGTGAGGAATCTGCAGCTATAAGTCTATCAGATAGAAGATATACAGCCAGCAACAAGTGCAGAAGGAAGGAAGGGGCACATGGCAGCAAACCCTAATCAGGAAGCCCAAGATAACAGGCACAGTCAAGCCCAATAGGAAGCAAGAGAAACTGAGCCCTAGCAGAAAAAAAAACAAAGACAAACAACCCCAGCAGGTAGGAAAGGGTATATGACAAGCACACAAGGGGGAATAAGAATTATTAGGGTTTACAGCCCAGAAGCCTCAAGTCATTCAAGGAGTACAGAATGACAACAATGTAACAGTTCCAGAAGCAATACTTAGACATGGAAAGCTAAAATACATAATGGAAGCCATTTTAAATCAACATTTCTGTATGGATAAAAGTAGAGAGTTTCTGTACTTGGATGTTTAGCAGCTGTATTAATTGGACAAGAAGATGATTTCCAACGTACATTTCAAGTGACTAAGACCACAGATTGAAGTCCTGCACAACAGAGATATGTTTAACCCTGAGTTCGTGTATTTCCTGCTAAACAGTTCAAAGAACACACTGTTATTATTTCTTTCTACTTTGACAAGTCAGTGGAACAATATAAGGCAGGTTAATTTGATATTACCTAATCAGTGATCTGAATACATCTCATTTAATATCTGGCTTCAAATGTGAATGCACATTGATCTCAAAGGTCAGACAATATATGTTGTATCAATTTTGTAACTGAATAATTTCAGATGAGGCATACGAAAAACTGATGGATGAGATGCTTGAATTAATCTGGTAATTACTCAGGGCTGTATCTCAGTTCATTGTGTGTTTTGCTCACCATGCCACCTCAGCCAAAAGCAAATCAGCCTAGGTACTGCTCCAATAGGAACGGTCCAACTCGAACTGTCACACCAAGTCCTTTCTGAACCAGAACACAAGCAACACAAGACCAGTTTCACCCTAGTTGGGGCTCATCAGTTGGGTGAAACTTGGTTCCAATGGCAAACTGAGCACGAGACCCAGGTCAGGGCAAGCACATTGCTTTTATGGTGATGCAATAAAGTAAGAAGCAAGCAATAGGTGGGCTGCTTTGATTAATCTCAGCTACTGTGCATCTCAGTCCATTGTTATTTCCCCACAGTGCCACCTCAGATTGAAATGTGCAGCCATATGTCAATCAGCCATCATCCTGCTCAAATAGGAACAGTCCTTCCCGAACTGTTAATCCAGGTCCTGAGTAATTACCAGTGGTTCAGATTAATTCAACCATACCACCCATCACTTTTTTGTAATTTGAGATGAGACAATCATAGGGGTACCTACACAAAGGAATGCCAAATATATTTCTCTATTAATATGTATACATGAGTTTATAATACATATTTCAACTCAGAAACGGGAGGCAAATGTTTCAGAGACATGCCCAACTTGAGAAAACTATTGTAAAATGATTTCTTAATGTTTTACTTTGTTAATAATTTTTTTTAATAATTTATAAAACAAAGTAGAGAAAATGACACCCTTCTTCTCTTTACTAAGATGTCTCTGTCACAAGGCTCGGATCAAAGACTTGAGGAGTAGGACATTTTGAATTTAGGGCCTCATTCTCAAATACCAAACTGTTTAAGTGGTGTATCACTGAGAGAAGAGATTGAATTGTCACATCACCAACAAATTTACTAAGATATTGAATTTGAACTAAAACATTTAAAATTGTTTTAATTTGCGAAAATCTAACCTCTGAGTGCATTTTCTTGTAATTTTTTTGCTTTGAAAGTACCGTCTACATATTGTGATAAAATGGTCTGGAACTGAGGGTTATAGAAGTACATTTATATTTTTCATGCTATCCAAAAGAGGTCTTTAAACTTTGTTGTTTTGGAATCCTTGTGTCTAAGGTTCCACATCCTTGAATATGGTCTACTAGATCCACGTTCAAGTGGCTTTTCATCAGTTCTACGGGGGCTCTTTTGGATAGCTAGAGCATGCTATCACTGAAGAAGACACCATTGCTGCTCATTAAACAAACCAAATAGGAAAGCTTCATCTGTAAATTTTCTCTCTTGGCAAAGGTGTGCAGGAACCTTTTATTCTTGTGACAACATTGAAACTCAAACACTCTTGAGGAATTATTAAAAAAGGACAATGATTTTTAAATCATCTGAATATAATATGTTCACAGAATTGCACACCATTTGGCAAATTGCTAATTATTTTTAAAAAATAAATAAATATGCAGGTGTGGCCTTTGTTTGGTGTGATCTACACAGTCAGCACTGCACCAGTCAAGCAAAATGTACTCATGTAGAAGACATTTTAAATGAACTTCTTACTCTGCCTGATAACAGATTGTGTACCTTCATAGTTCGTGTGCGCGGGCTCGGTCTTTCCTACCTCTCATGTTCGGTGTTTCAATTAGCACTTTTTTGTAGCTTTTTAGGTCAAGCGTAAGCGTACAACCTCTGGTATATTTTTAAGAATACTTCCTCTGTGGGCTTCCAGCTATTTCATTTGTTAGTTTCAGTTTCATTTAAAAATCCTTGCTTGCAAGTGGTCACTCATGCCTCTTTGACCCTCCATCTGTGTGGGAGAAGTGACCAACCACTGTATATTTACGCTTTGTCCTGTTTATCTGCTCTGTAGGGGACTTTTTTTATTTTGTTTCCTGCTCCTGTCCATGGAAGCCTCTCTGCACCCTCTCTCAGCTGCCTGGCTCTTGCCCTTCCTTGGCTTGGATTTTTTTTACCAAGTGGGCCTGCCTGTGTGCTGAAAGCAAGGGTGGAGGATGGCTTGCAATTGCTTATAGCCTAGGCACCCAGCTCTACCAGGGATCTGCAATCCTTAAGAGACAGTGCCCACTTCTGCTCCATACTGGGATCCCACTTTTAGCTCCATCAGTGCACCTCAGTTCACACACTCCAAGCCCTCAGCCGTGCCAGTGCCAGGAATCCCACACACGCTCTCTGCCAGAGCACCTCGGTTCTTGCAGTCAGTGCACTCTGCTGCTCCAGTACTGGGACCTCAAGTGCAGCTTCATTAGTGCACCTCAATTCACACACTCCAAGTCCTCAGACATGCCAGTGCCAGGAACCCCACACACCCTGTCTGCCAGAGCACCTCAGTTCTTGCAGTCACTACACTCTGCTTCTCCAGTACTGGGACCTTGGATGCAACTCCATCAGTGCACCTCAGTTAACACACTCCAAGCCTTCAGCCCTGCCAGTGCCAAGAACCTCACACACACTGTCTGCCAAAGCACCTCAGTTCTTGCAGTCAGTACACTCTGCTGCTCCAGTATTGGGACATCAGGTGCAGCTCCATCAGTGCACTGCAGTTCACACACTCCAAGCCCTCAGCCATGCCAGTGCCTGGAACCCCACACATGCTGTCTGCCAGAGCATCTCAGTTCTTGCAGTCAATACACTCTGCTGCTCCAGTATTGGGACCTCGGGCGCAGTTCCATCAGTGCACATCAGTTCACACACTCCAAGCCCTCAGCTGTGCCCATGACAGAACCCCACACACGCTGTCTGCCAGAGCACCTCAGTTCTTACAGGCAGTACACTCTGCTGTTCCAGTACTAGGACCTCGGGGACAGCTCCATCAGTGCATCTCAGTTCTACCTCCACAAGGTCACTTCCTTTCCTATATTGGGACCCTGCTCACATACAGTTCCATTACAGCAGCTCAATTCTAATATTCAGTCCCATTGCCAAGCCAATACTGGACCCAAAAAAGCAATACACAGCTCAGCCAGTGCACCTCAAGTCTAACATCCAATGCCACTGTTGATGGGAACTACCACAGCTCTGCCAGAATCCATCAACTGTAACATTCAGTGCACATTTCTTCTCAGTACTAAGTCTCACACACACGCCCTTCAGGACTCCTCACTTCTTTGGTTCCATACTGGGTCCCAAACGCAGCTTCACTAGAGCACCTCCAGGCTAACACTTGGCAACACCGGCACGCCAATACTAGGTTCCATACATAGCTCCATTAACATACCTTACTTCTGACCTTGTGTGCCCGTTACTATCCCAGTTCTGCAGCCCACATACAACTCTGTCAGTGCACCTCAACCCTAACCTGCAGCGCCTCATTATTCCAATACTAGGAATTACATAGTGCTCCGTTTCTCATTCCTCACCTGCTGCCTTTCTGTTATTCCAGCAGTGGGCCAGGACACAGCTCTGTCTGTACCCCCAAGCCTGATCTGAAAGTATTGCTTCACTGGAGTTCACATGTAACTCTTATGCACCTCCTGCTGTTCTGCAGAACTCCCTGCTGTTCCACACTCTGACTTCTGTTTGAGGACGTGGGGGAGCAAATTAAATCTATTCTTAGCTGTCATGTTTATTTGGGAGGGTCTGTTTCTCTAATCTCACTCCGTTCCTTCCTTTACTCTGTTTAATCTCATTGTTTTCTTTCTCCCCAGTTTTCTCTTTCCAGCTCTTAAAATCCACAAATTAACAATTTCACTCTTTCTTTCAACTGCTTTTTCTTCTCCTCTCCCTTTTTTTATTTTCCTCTTCCTCTTGCTACCTCCTCTTTCAAACTCGCAAAACCTTGGCTATTTCTTTCCTTGTTTCATTCCTCTCTTTTTTCTTCATCAGGCGTTCATTCTTTCACTATTTTTTTCTGTTCCCTTCATTCTTTCTTTGTTTTTTTATTTGCCCTTTCCTTTGACTCAGTATGCATCCTTTCACTTTTTTTTTTAGATCCTCCTTACTTCCTTTTTCTGGAGTTTTTTTACTATAAATCCCTCTTTTTACAAACAGTATGTGGAGGCCACAAGTTTTTTTTCAGGACCCAAAGTGTCAAACTGGTTTTCCAATCTGTGTCTTAGCGAAATGTGTCAGTACATACTTCCCCTGGTTCTTTCCCTGCTTGTTTCTCTCACCATCTCTCTTTTTTTCCTCTGATGTTCATTTTTCTCATTCTTTTCACACTTCTTTCATTATTCTTTTCTCTTTATCTTTCGTTCGCTAGTTTCCTTCCCTTTTTTCTTTTGACGCACGTTTGCTCTATTCCTTCTATTAGTTGTGTTTTCATTTTCTAGTTCGTTCTTTCCCTTCTTTCTTTTATTTCTTTGCAACCACTTCTCTTTCTTCCTTTTGTCTGTTGAATTCCTTTCACTTCTGTTTTTCTGCCCCATCTGCTTTCTCTCCTGAGGCCTCGTTATCAATTTAGCGACAGGCGCAGTGCCACCGGGGCACAGAGACCTATGGACCTCACTCAATTCTAATTACTGCTGTATTGTCTTACAACAATTGCAGTCAACCATTTTCCTTTCTTACTCCAGGGCCATTGACACCATTACTACGCCACTTGTCCTCTCCGTCTTCAGTCCCTCTGCCCTTTCCCCTCCAATTCGTTCCAAATTATATTTGTGTTATGGTGTGGTGAGCATTACACTCTAATGCCAAAAGTTTATATCTGATAAAGGTTTATATGATAATTGTATATGTTTTAATATAGAGGAAGAAGGTAAATGGAAGTGCTTTAGTTTATTGCTGGGCCACTGGAATTATATGGCGGGAAAAGACGAAACTATGAGGTAGAGTCCAGTTATTAATTTACAGTGCTAATAGCTCTAATGCAATCCACACAGGAATCCACAAAATTCCTACCACCTAACATTGTCTCATCTATACCGATAAAAATTCTGCTGCACTTGTCAGCCTAAAAATGTTTCTTTTCCAAACTGCCCTTTAGGACCCGCTTTGGTTCCCGCTCAATTTCTACATGTTTTTGGCTCTTCTCTGTCACAGGCACTTGGCCCAAATACACAAGTGAGGTATCATTTTTACAGGGAGACTGAGAGGTATGATGGGTGGTAGGAACTTTGTCCCGGTGCGGTGATCCCACACAGAAATGTGGGAAAAAAGTGATTTTTTTAGCTAAATTTGAGGTTTGCTGAGGATTCTGGATAAGTAATCATTGGGAGATCCACGCAAGTCACACCTCCCTGGACTCCCACGGGTGTCTAGTTTTCAGAAATGTCTGGGTTTGCTCGGTTTCCCTAGATGGCTGCTGAGTCCAGGACCAAATCCCCCCCCCAAAAAAAAAAACAGGTAGTTTTGTATTTGATAATTTTGATGTGTCCAGATAGTGTGTTGGGGCATTTCCTTTTGCGAGCACCAGCCCTAACCACACAAGTGAGGTACCATTTTTATTGGGAGACTTGGGGGGACGCTGGGTGGAAGGAAATTTGTGGCTCCTCTCAGATTCCAGAACTTCCTGTCACCGAAATGAGAGGAAAAAGTGTTTTTTTGGCCAAATTTTGAGGTTTGCAAAGGATTCTGGGTAACAGAACCTGGTCAGAGCGCACCACAAGTCACCCCATCTCGGATTCCCCTAGGTTTCTGGTTTTCAAAAATGCACAGGTTTGCTAGGTTTCCCTAGGTGCTGGCTGAGCTAGAGGCCATAATCCACAGCTAGGCACTTTGCAAAAAAACAGCTCTGATTTCTTTGGGAAAATGTGATGTGTCCATGTTGTGCTTTAGGGCATTTCCTGTTGCGGGCTCCAGGCCTACCCACACAAGTGAGATACCATGTTTATCGGGAGACTTGTGGGAATGCTGAGTTTAAGGAAATTTGTGGCTCCTCTCAGATTCCAGAACTTTCTGTCACCGAAATGAGAGGAAAAAGTGTTTTGTGGCCAGGTTTTGAGGTTTGTAAAGAATTCTGGGTAACAGAACCTAGTCAGAGCCCCACAAGTCACCCCATCTTGGATTCCCTTAGGTGTCTAGTTTTCCAAAATGCACAGGTTTGCTAGGTTTCCCTAGGTGCCGGCTGAAGTAGATGCCAAAATCCACAGCTAGGCACTTTGCAAAAAACAGCTCTGTTGTCTTTAGGAAAATGTGATGTGTCCACGTTGTGTTTTGGGGCATTTGCTGTCAAAGGCGCTAGGCCTACCTACACAAGTGAGGTACCATTTTTATTGGGAGACTTGGGGGAATGCTGGGTGGAAAGAAATTTGTGGCTCCTCTCAGATTCCAGAACTTTCTGTCACCGAAATGTGAGGAAAAAGTGTTTTTGTGGCCAAAATTTGAGGTTTGCAAAGGATTATGGGTAACAGAACCTGGTGAGAGCCCCACAAGTCACCCCGTCTTGGATACCCCTAGGTGTCTAGTTTTTCAAAATGCACAGGTTTGGTAGGTTTCGTTAGGTGAGGGCTGAGCTAGAGGCCAAAATCTACAGCTAGGCAGTTTGCACAAAACATGTCAAATTTCAATGTAAAAATGTGATGTGTCCATGTTGCGTTTACTGTCGCGAGCATTAGGCCTACCCACGCAAGTGAGGTACCATTTTTATCAGGAGACTTGGGGGAAGACAGAAGAGCAAAACAAGTGTTATTGCCCCTTGTCTTTCCCTACATTTTCTCCTTCCAAATGTAAGACAGTGTGTAAAAAAGACGTCTATTTGAGAAATGCCCTGTAATTCACATGCTAGTATGGGCACCCTGGAATTCAGAGATGTGCAAATAACCACTGCTTCTCATCACCTTATCTTGTGCCCAATTTGGAAATACAAAGGTTTTCTTGATACCTATTTTTCACTTTTTAGATTTCAGCAAATTAATTGCTCTTACCCGGTATAGAATGAAAACCCATTGCAAGGTGCAGCTCATTTATTGCCTCTGGGTACCTAGGGTTCTTGATGAACCTACCAGCCCTATATACCCCGGCAACCAGAAGAGTCCAGTAGACGTAACAGTATATTGCTTTCAAAATGACATGGCAGGAAAAAGTTACAGAGTAAAACATGGAGAAAAATGGCTGTTTTTTTTCACCTAAATTTCAATCTGTTTTTATTTCAGCTGTTATTTTCTGTGGGAAACACTTGAAGGATCTACACAAATTACCACTTGCTAAATTCACAATTGTGTCTACTTTTCAGAAATGTTTACCTTTCTGGGATCTAGCATTGGTTTCACACCCATTTCTGTCACTAAGTGGAAGGAGGCTGAACGCACAAAAAGTAGTAAAAATTGGGTATGTCCCAGTAAAATGCCACAATTGTGTTGAAAAATGGGGATTTCTGGTTCAAGTCTGCCTGTCTCTGAAAGCTGGGAAGATGGTGATTTTAGCACTACAAACCCTTTGTTGATGCAATTTTCAGGGAAAAAGCACAAGCCTTTTTCTGCAGCCATTTTCCCCTTTTTTTAAAAGAAAACGAAATTTGTGCTATATTTTGGTTAATTTCTTGGTCTCCTTGAGGGGAACTCACAAAGTCTGGGTACCTCTAGAATCCCTAGGATGTTGGGGAAAGAAAGATGCAAATTTGGCGTGGGTAGCTTATGTGGACAAAAAGTTATGAGGGCCTAAGCGCGAACTGCCCCAAATAGCCAAAAAAAGGCTTGGCACCTGAGGGGGAAAAGGCCGGGCAGCGAAGGGGTTAAAAGTTCAGCACAAAAGCAAATAGGACAATTTTTTTTCTCACAAGTTTCCGAAATTCACAGTGCTAATTTTCCTCACATTCTGCCACAGTGATACTAAATACCTCGTTAAAAGGGATTTAGTTAAGCTGAATGCACCAACTTTTGCACCAATTCTAAAAAGTGCCTTATTAATATGTCCAGAAATTCACATGAAGGGGGAAGAAACTGAACACAGAGGGCAGGGGCAACACAACAGACCACAAAGTGTAAAGGAAGGATGGGCAGGGGAAGCAAGTGGACTACAAAGGGCAGGCGAGAGGAGAAGGGCAGCACAATGGACCACAGAGAGCAGGAGAAAGAGGTAGGGTCAGCACACGGACAACAGAGGACAGGCAGAAGCGAATAGAAGCTGCACAAGTACAACGGAGGGCAGATAGGAGGGGCAGACACATCATGCTGAGCATGGAGAGTAGGCTGGAGGAGCAGAGTTAACACAAAGACAACAGACGGAAGAGGGGCGAGCAAGCAGAGCACAAATGACCACTGATGGCTTATAGAGTCGGAGGGAGCAGCAGGGGGAGAACACAGAGAACAAATGTCAGACAAGAGGGGCATGAGCAGCACAATGGATGAGGAAGGGCAGGAGTGAGTGGCAGGGGCAACAAGCTGATCAAGGGTAGCAACCTGAACAGGGAGGTCAGCCAGAAGGGGCAGGGCCAGCACAATGGTCCACAGAGGGCATTAGGGTGGGGCAGGGGTACCAATCTAACCATGGAGGGGAGGTTGGAAGTGCTGGGGCAGCATAATATACCACAGAGGGCAGGCGAATGAGGTAGGGGAAGCAATCTAACCATAGTGAGCAGTTGGGAGGGGATAGGGCAGCACAACAGATCATGAAAGGCAGAAAGTATGGAGCAGGTGCAACAAAATGACAAAAAAGAGTATGCAGGATTGGGCAGGGGCACCAAACTGACAACGGAGAGCTCTAAGGAACAGCAAGTTCACCACAGAGGGCAGGTGCAGCTCAACAAACCAGTAGCATCAAGTTCACCAAGTTGGGTCGACAGGAGTGCACATGTAGCCCAATGGACCACAAAGTGCAAAAGAGAGAGGCATAGGCAGCAAACCGACCAGGGCAATAAGAGGGAGGGGCAGAGGCAGCACAACGGACCCAGAAGGGCAGAAGGGAGGGAGCAAGGGCAGCACAATTAGCACTGATATTAGTGCTATGGCGAGAGGCAGTACCCAGACAAAGAAGAGAAGGTGGGAGGGGCAGCAAGTTAATGACAGAGGGCAGGTGAGAGGGACAGGTGCAGCACAATGAACCACAGAGAGCAGAAAGAAGGGTAAGAGACAGCACAATGGGCCACTGAGGCCAACAGTGAGGGGGAGTGGCAGCAAGCTGACAATGAAAGAGGTGGAAAGGGCAAGGGCACTACAATGGGCAAAGGAGGGCAAAAGTGTGATAGCAAGGACAGCAATATGACCATGGAGGGTAGCCGCAAGGGGGCAGTGGCAGTACACAAACAATAGAGGGCAGGCTGAAGGGGTCAGGGCAGCAAGTTGACCAAGGAGGCTGGCTGGAGATCACAAAAGACCACAAGGGTAGGATGAAGGAGCATGGGCATCACAACAGAGCGCAGGAGAGAGGGGTATGGGCAGCACATGGACAACAAAGTGGAAGGGCTAATAAGCTGACTATGAAGACCAGATGAAAGGGGCAGAGGCAGACCAGAGACAATGATGAGCAGGGTTGACGGTCAGGGCCAGCATAGACATAATGATGGCCATGTGGGACAGGGAGAAGAAGCAAACTGACCACGGAGTGCAAGTGGAAGGGTCAGTGATAGCACGACGAAGTCCGGAACATAGGAGGGTGGGGCAGCAATACCAAGCTGACCATGAAGCACAAGAACAATTGAATAGGCTGGAGTGGGCAAAGGCAGCAAGCTTACCATTAAGGGCAGACGTTCAGGGCAGCAGCAGCACAAAGGACCACAGAGGGCAGGAATTTGGGGCCAGTGGCAGCAAACTGACGATGCAGAGCAAGCAGGTTTGGTACAAAGGACAGAGTGCACACAAAATAGGGAAGGTCAGCAAGTTGGTCATGGAGGACAGGCAGGGACATCACAACGGAGACCAGTAGACAAGTATGAGCAGTGCGGGTAGCAAACTAACCTCACTGAGCAGTCGGGATGGGCCGGGGCAGCAAAACAGATCTTGAGCAGCGGATGGTAGGTAAGAGGAACAGCATGATTACTATGAAGGAAAAGCAGGAGCATTCCACTATTTTCGCATATTGTTTGGTCCTCCCCAGGGCCCTATCTATTTTTCTCTAATTCTTACTTTATTCTTGCTTATTGTTTCTTGTGCTATTTCCTAATTATTATTGTGTGTGTATATATATATATATATATATATATATATATATATAGTGTGTACTTACCTCCAGTTGGGGGACTGCTTACAATTGATCTAGTGTTGTGTTTCTATAATAAAGTACCTTCATATTTGTAACACTTTGTGGTTCCTTTTATGTGTGATAAGTTACTGTGTGTCTATTGTTGTATTGCATAAGCTTTGCATGATTCCTAGATACGTTTTGGCTGCTCATTCACAGCTACCTCTAGAGAGCCCTGGCTTCCTAGACACTGCCACTAATAGGGGTTACCTGGTATAAGGTGCCAACACTATGGGTGTTCACCACACACCAGGACAGCTTCCTACAAACAGAACTCACAGCTTTCTGATCAGAGACTGGAAGCCACTAACAACTCAGGAAATATCAGCCTACATGAGCACTACCCACTCTGGATCACCCAATGACCCTTGCCCCCACTACGTCTTCAATCTGGGGCAGAGAGAGATCAGTATCGTCCTCTCTCTCGTCCTCAACACATCCATCATGACAGCCACCATTCCAGATGCCTGGAAACACACAGAGGTTATACCACTCCCGAAAAAAGACGTCTGCCGACCCCAGCAAACACAAAAACTACTGGCTGAACTCACTGCTACCCTTCACCTCCAAAGTCCTAAAAAGAGCCATCAACCAACGGCTTTCTGGACACCTAAAATAACATAGTCTACTGGACACCTCCCGAGGAAGGTTCAGAGCCAACTACAGCACCAAGACTGCTCTGATCTCTGCAACAGATGACATCAGAGCCCTCCTCAACCAAGGAGAAAAGCTAGCCCTAATCCTCCTTGACCTCTCTGCGTCCTTTGACATTGGCTCCCAGCACCCCTCATCACCAGACTCCACCACCCCGGAACCCAGAGGAACATGCTCAAGTGGATCCACGCCTTCCTCACAGGATGCACCCAAAGAGTCTGACTACCTCCCTATACCTCCGAACTCAAGAACATCATCTGCAGCATGCCCTAGGGATCCTCTCTCAACCCCACTATTTTTAACAACTACATGACACCATTGGCTAACATCATATGCAAACACGGACTTAACATCATCTCATACGCCGGTGACACACAACTCATCCTCTCACTCTCAGATGACCATGCCTCCCCAAGAAACAATTTCAGCAATGCCATGACAAATGTTGCAACATGGATGAGATCCAACTGCCTGAAACTGAACACTGACAAGAGGGAAGTGATCATTTTCAGAAACAACACATCCCCCTGGGATGACCCATGGTGACCAGCTTCGCTTGAGCAAGCCCAGCCCTAGCAGACCACCCAGTAACCTCGGCAACATTATTGACAGTGGACTCACCTTCAAACATCAGATAAACACAGTGGCCACCTTCTGCTTCCTCGGCCTCCACATGCTACAAAAGAGTTTCAGATGGTACAGACACCAGATGGACAGTGACCCAGGCCCTCATCACCAGCAGACTAGACTACGGCAATGCCGGAGTCACCACCCAACTCCTCAACCACCTCCAAACCGTACAGAACTCCGCTGCAAGAATCATCCTAAACCTCCCCAGATGCACCAGCATCACCTCCCACCTCAGAAGCCTTCCACAACATCAGATCCAAAAACATCAACCATCAACTGATTTTCCACCAACCCTCCAGAGAACTCCGGTTAGCCTCTCTTGCCCTTGCACATGTTCCATGAATCAGAAAAGGCCGCTGCAGAGGCCGCTCCATCTCCTACATTGTAGCCAAGACATAAAACAACCTCCCCTTCCACCTGTGAGCTACCCACACTCTCTCTGATTTTAGGAAGAAGCTAATGATCTGTCTCTTTGACGAGAGGCAGCCAGTGTGAAAGGTCACTCACCAGCACCTGGATACCCCTTGGGGTGATAAATTGCTCTCTTCAAATGAGTTGATTGATGAATGCCAGTGCAAAGTACCACGGAAGGCAGGAGGAAGGTGCATGGGCAGCAAGCTGCCCATGGAGGGGAGGGGAGAGGAGTAAGTGCAGCACACCCAACCACTGACTACAGATGAAGGGGCATCAGCAGCACACAGAGACTGGCGGGCAGCCAGGATAGGCAGTGGCGACAATCTTACTATTGTGGGAAGGCAGGAGTTGCAGGGGCAGCACACCTGAACAGGGTGGACATGAGGGAGGGGCCGGTGCAACAAGCTGACAATGGGCAGGAGCTGGTCGGGCAGCACAACAGACCACTTAGGACAGGAAGAATGGGCAGTGATAGCAAACTCACCATGGACGGCAAGCGGCGAGGGCAAGGGCTGCATAACCAGAAAACAAAGGGCAGGAAGGAGGGGGAGAAGGAAACTGACCACGCAGGTGAGGTAGGAGAAGCAAGAGCAACACTAGGGACCACTGAGGGCAAGATGAAGGGGCCTGGGTCGTACAGTGACAACTACAGGAAGGGCAGAAGCAGAAACATTTGCAACTGAGGGCAAGAATGAAGTGGCCAGGGGCATCAAGCTGACCATGTAGGACAGGCAGGAGGGGTAGGAGCAGCTGACAGACAATGGATGATGGACAGGATTGTGCAGAGGCAGCAAGCTGAGCAAGGAGTGCATGCTGGAGCAGCAACTCAGCCTACGGTCAAAGGAGGGCAGCAGAGTGGGACAGGAGCAGCACAAAGACCACCAAGGGCAGGCTGGAGGGGCCACCAGCAGCATCAAAGACAATGAAGGGCCGGAAGGAGGTCTGCAGAGGCTACAGAACAGTCACAGAGGGCTGGAGGGAAAGGCAGAAAGCAGACAAGGCTAGAAGCACGCTCACCATGTGAAGCAGGCAAGAGGGACATAAGCAGTACAACAGATCATGGAGGGCAAGAGGGATGGGCAGAGGCAGCAAGCCAACCACAATAGTGGGTGGGAGGAGCAAGCAGTACAACAGATGGAGCAAGGTTGGTGATGTTGGTTAAGGACAGCAAGCTCACCATAGAGAGCAGACAGTAGAGGCAGTAGAGCACAATTGACCACAGAGAGCAGGATGGGTAGACGTTTGCTACAAAATGACCATGGAGGTCAGTGTGGAGGGGCAGGAGCACAGCTACAGACCATCAGGTTGCATGGCCTAGGGCAGCAAGCTGAATAGGGAGGCAGGGTGACAAAAGAAGGCAGGCAGTATTGGTCAGGGACAGCAAGCTGACTATATTAGAGCAGGACAGCACAATGGACCACTGAGGGAAGGAGGCACAGGTAAGTGCAGTAAAGTTACCATGAAGGGCATCACAATGACCATGGAGGGCAGGTAGAAGGGGTGGGCAGCAATTTGACCAGGAAGGGCAGGCAGAAGGAGCAGTGGTTGCCAGCTGACAATGGAGGGCTAGTAGGAGGGGGCATGGACAGCTTAGAGATCAATGACAGCAACAAACCACCGAGGGCAGGAGGGAAGGTCAAAGCAGCATCCCAACCATGGAAGGGAGGAAGGAGGGGCAGCAAGCTGAAAATAAAGATTATGTGGGAGGAGCAGGGGCAATACAATGGACAATGGTGGGCAGGTGTGAGGGGCAGGGGCAGCACACAGACAATGCAGGGCAGTTGTGTGAGTGCAGGAGTACCTTAAGAAAAATGGAGGGAAAGAAGGAAAGAGGGGGCAGAGGCAGCAAACTGATCATGAAAGGCAGATGGGAAGGGGCAGAGAGGGCAACAGTCACTTTGAGGGTTATTTGGAGTAGCAGGGGCAGCACAGCAAACCACAAAGGGCAGGAGAGAGTGCATGGGCAGCAAGCTGACCACAGAAAGGGCAAGAAAGAGGGGCATTGGCATCACAACAGACAGTAGGGAGGGGCAGGGGCAAAAGCTGATGAAGGAGGTTAAAGAGATGGTCATATGATCTTCCCTTACATTATAAAAACCAAGACGTTCACAGAAAAACACAAAGGTAAATTGGATTTATAGTTAGGCAGGGTAATATATTCATATGTAAAAAAAAAACTAAACAAAGGTTAAAGTGATTTATAGGTAGGTAGGGTAATAAGTTCATATGTAAAAAAAGGAGAAATACAGGGCAGAAACAAAGATTAAGGTGACCTTATAGCTACGCGTTAAAACAAGTTGAAAATTAACATTTTAAAACAAAAAAAACTGAACTTTGGCAATTATATTTCAATGAACAAACTATAATTTGCTCTCTTGCCATGCATTATTAATGAACGCATGTATTACATGAATCATGGCATGTTAAATGACACCTATACAATTCATCAAATAGACATAGGGGGTCATTACGACCTTGGTGGACTTTTGAAAAGACCGCTGAGGCCGCGGGAGACAGAATACCGCCATTGCCGGCGGTATTCCTGTCTCGATATTATGACATTTCCGCTGGGCCAGCGGATGGTAACAGTGTTACCGTCCGCTGGCCCAGCGGAAATGTCACATCAATATTGCAGCCGGCTCGTAATAGAGCCGGCGGCAATGCTGATGTGCAGCGGGTGCAGTAGCACCCGTCGCGCATTTCACTGCCCAAAATTGGGGCAGTAAAATGAGCGAAGGGGCTATGCCTGGGGGCCCCTGCACTGCCCATGCCAAGTTCATGGGCAGTGCAGGGGCCCCCAGGGGCACCCCAAGTCCCCTTTCCGCCACCCTTTCAATGGCAGTGTGTACCGCCACGGACATTCCGGCGGTCGGGGACTCATAATCCCCAGGGCAGCGGTGCTTGCACCGCTGCCCTGGGCATTATGACTGCCAGGCGGAATCCTGGCAGGAAAATGGAGGGGCCGGCGGTATGGCCGTGGCAATTCCGCCACTGTCATAATTGCAGGCGGAACACCGCCAGCCTGTTGGCGGTGTTACCGCCAACATATCGCTGGCCGCCAGGGTCGTAATGACCCCCATAGTTTTTTTTTCTAGGAATAAAAAGGCATCATTTTCAATTTCCCATCTGCCACCATAGTTCACATTCACAATTACTCATGATGGCTATAGCAACATAAAAATTGGTATGCAGATCTTCCAGTTTCCAATGATACAACCCAATCAAGACTTAGGACTTGTCTTTTATATTGCCTAAATGTATACTCCATCTCAACAGCAACGGAGTATACATACCAACAATATGAAGGGCCACCCGCCTGATATAAATGCGGACTCATATTCAGTTTGGCCACGGCTGAGACTACTCTATCTCCGCAGTGGTCAAACTTCTCCAATGGCCATGGCTACATGCCCGCCACCCAGTTTAGAGGGGTGAACATGTAGTCATGTTTTACTGTTTCCTACCGCTAGGTAAAACCTGGTGGTATCGAAGACTCCCATCGAGAAGGGAACACTAGGGTGGTCATTACAACCTCGGCGGTCTGTTTGCAAGACCGCCGAGGGACCGCCAAGCTGAAGTCCGCCAGTGTAGGCGGTTTTCCGCTCAGCGAATTATGACTGCTGGCAGCCCTCCGTCCTTTTTCGGACGGAGAGCCACCAGCAGCCATACTGGCAGTCGGCGGGGAAGTGGAGGTTGCTCCATCTCCACCACCCCGTCAACAGAACACCGCCCACTGAATCACGTTCATCAATTCGGCGTGGCAGTGTTCTGTTGACGGGGTGCTGGCGGCGGAGCAGCCCCCATGGATCCCGTCCCCTCCCGGAGGATCAACGGACCAGGTAAGTTGATCGGCCGTTAGGGGAGAGGGGTGGGGTGTGTTGTGTGCGTGAATGGAGGTGTGCGTGTGAGTATGTAGAGGGGGTGTGTGAGTGCGTGTATGCATGAGGGGGGTGTTGTGTTTGGAAATGTGTGCGTGTCTGTCTGTATGTCTGAATGGATGTGTGTGTGTATGTCTGTATGTGGGTGTGCGTGTATGACTGTGTGTGTGGCTGTTGGCATGTTTGGTGATATGTGTGCGAGTATGTGTGTTGGTGGTGTATGCATGCGTGTACGGTGTGTGTCTGGGTTGCGATGTTGGTGGTAGGGGTGGGGAGGGGGGTCCTGCCATCTTTGGAGGGTGTCAGGGGGGGTGCGGGGTGTGGGGGGAGGACGCGGGGGTCGGGGAGACCCCTATCAGTGCCAGGGAAGTAATTCCCTGGCACTGATAGTGCTTACCGCCATGGATTTCATGGCGGTTCCCAACCCCATGAAATCCATGGTGGTCAGCCGGGTCGTGATACCGCCGGTGGTCTTGTGATGGCCGCCGGGCTGGAGACCCAAGTCTCCAGCCCAGTGGTCGTCTCCGCCCTGGCGGTCTGATCGGAGAAGTGACGGTTGACCATGGCGGTAACCGCCATGGTCATAATTCCAATTTTTTTACCGCCAGCCTGTTGACGGTAAGACCGCCACTTTTCCGCCAACCGCCAGGGTCGTAATGAGGGCCTATAATTTTTCATTTCAAATAGAAAATTCTGGTTAGGGATTTTCTTTTTGAAAAGAAAAATGAAATGAAATACCCTGTGCTATAAGGATTCATTCCATAGCAGAAAAGTAAAATGCATTGGCAGGAATTGCCGTCAATGCTTTTCTAAATCACCACCTGCCTAGCGGTCATTTATAAATCTGTCTGGCTGTCCTTCCATCCGGGCAACGGAGTAATTTGCCAATGCGGACCTATGGGTCTCCCACCAGGATGTAAATCAGGCCCATAATCACAGGTTCTAACACTTTTTTACAACTCTGCAGTACGAAATTATTGATAGCTCAGCGCATAGACTCAGACACATAGTAGATGTTAATACAAAAATAACCCACAGTGAATAATAATCGTACACCTGGAGAAGAGCAGTCCCTCTAACTTCAAATATTATGAACTTATTTTCCACTAGATTCAGAGGACCAGTAGCAAATGAAGTTGAATGAGCTACAAGGTACTAACAAAAAGGATACTTCTTACCAGAGCATAAGCTTCTCAGGCAAACCATAGAGTGGCCACTATGACAAGAAATGAGTGCAAGCTATTCCCTAGTCAATGCTCCAGCTTTGTGCCTTATACAGGTGTGATTGCAACATTAGAAACAACTCAAATATGAGACCCAACTAAACCTCTCCGGAAAATGTGTTTGCATATCCCTAGGTATTTTAGGTATATGTATCGTGTAATACAGAAAAATATTTGCTCACTGGTTCAACGATTTGGGGTTGGCCTGATTTATACTTTTTAGTGCCGCATTTGCACCATTTGCACCATTTTCTGATGCAAAAGCCGCACAAACTTACAAAATATAATTGAAGTTTGTAAGTTTGAGCCACTTTTGCGTCAAAAAATGACGCAAATGAGCCGCTAAAAAAGTATAAATCAGGCCCTTGGTATGGCTGTCAGTATTCTTCAGCCACATCACCACTCATTTATCATAATATAACTGCCTTCTGAGTGCAGAAACAACAGAAACAACATCCCCAAACCAAGGAAACATCTTTGATGAAATTAGCAGTCAAAAGTTCATTCAAACGCTGCCCTGAGGTCAGTGGTTTAACAGTGCTGGCCACCATTTCCTCTATACATCCGCAAAGTGGGCCAAAATCACAGTCGATGGGCAGGAAACAAAAAAACATGAAAGTTTGCAGAAATCAGTTTGAAAATAGGAAATAAATAATTCTGTACTGCACAGGATTACAAATGCCCTATAGCTCTGTCACAAAAACATTTGAGGAGGTGTCTAATAGTGATATCCATTTTAGGAGGAAAGTACAACCTTTATGCGGTTTTGGCACAAAGTACTAATGCCCATATTTATACTTTTTTTGATCCGCATTTGAATAATTTTTTGACGCGAAAGCGGCGCAAAGTTTCAAAATACAATTATATTTTGTAAGTTTGCACTGCTTTTGCATCAAAAAATTATGCAAATGTGGTGCAAAAAAAGTATAAATATGGGCCTAACTTTCAATCATTTAAAAGAATGAATATGAAACCTTTGCCCCCAATACAAAGGAGATTGTTAGACCATTGATAGAAAACACATGTGTGTGGGAAGGCCTAAAATAGCTCATTATAGGTTTAATGTCCTCATTCTCTGTAATACTGGAAAAAATACTCATGGGCACCTGTGTCAACCCCTCGATGTGTCATTGTGTGGGATTAATTAGGCTCAGGGATTTAGGCCCATATTTATACTTTTTTAGCGCCGCATTTGCGTCATATTTGATGCAAAAACTGCGCAAACTTGCAAAATACAATTGTATTGTGTAAGTTTGTGCAGTTTTTGCACCAAAAAGTGGTGAAAATGCGGCGCTAAAAAAGTATAAATATGGGCCTTAGTGCCATCATATATTCAAAGAGGTGCAGGAATACTAATGTGGTATTCTTACTTCAGGGATTGGTGATACAAGATATATCACTAATTATAGTATGCAAGAATACTGTAATATTCCAGCCTGTACCCTGAGTGTTTTGCGTGTAAAATTGGAAAATGTGATAGAGGTCACTATTAGTGCAACCACTACCCATGGTAATTTCCCAGTTCTCAACCGTTCCCTATCAGGAAAATGCAAAATGCAGCATACATAGAGGAAACAATGAGGAGAAATAAAGATATTTCTCCTCACTGCGCCTGCCCTGGGGAGGGGAGGCGTACAGTTTTGACGCATTCCCAGGTTTACTGATTCTTTAAGTCTGGTAATGTGTCAAAGCATATGAGTGTTGAGTGGGAACACCCACCGCAATACCCATGGTACGCCTTCCTGAGGTAATCTAAGGCAACGCAGTGACTTGGGCTATGTTGCCATACACCATATCTAGAAGGCCACGAAAAGCCACGCAAAGTGGCTTTGCTTGACCTTGTACTATGCGCTGCAGGTGCACCACAAAAAGTGATGCACTGATGGTGCACGAGGCTCGTAAATATGCCTCACACTGAGTAAATGAAAACCTGGCTCACTGAATTCCTATCTGTCTGCAAGTTAGTTTTATTCCATTGTAGCTCCTGCTTGTGAGGAACAACAAAAGTAAGCAAAGCTGAAAAGTCATGGTGTACAGAACTACTTGTTGAAGATTGACATATCCAATGGCAGAGGCAAAAAGTAAAAGTGCGTGGAAATACTTTATTTGAGAATAAGCTTCCAAAGTAAGGAGCCCATCTGCCAACGTCTTCCCTGATCATCACTCCAAGGCAACTGCCTATTAGAATGTGGAGATGCACTCAACATAAGATCACAAATGCATTTAAAGAACACAGAGCACCTTTAACTGAACGCACATTACAACATCAGAATACAACATTCCCCCCTTTATAACAACAACAACAAAACAATGAAAATCAAATATATAGATCTTCACCCCTTCGCTGCCAGGCCTTTTCCCCCTCAGGTGCCATGCCTTTTTTTGGCTATTTGGAGCAGTTTGCGTTTAGGCCCTCAAAACTTTTTGTCCACGTGAGCTACCCATGCTAAATTTGCATCCTTTTTTCCAACATCCTAGGAATTCTAGAGGTACCCAGAGTTTGTGCGTTACCCTAAAGGAGACCAAGAAATTAAATTAGCCAAAATACAGCGAAAATGGTGTGCTTTTTAAAAAAATGGAAAAAAGGACTGCAGAAGAAGGCTTGTGTTTTTTTTTTCCCTGAAAATGGTATCAACAAAGCGTTTGCGGTGCTAAAATCACCATCTTCCCACCTATCAGGAACAGGCAGACTAGAATAAGAAAATCACATTTTTCAACACAATTTTGCAGTTTTACTGGGACATACCCAATTTTTACCATTTTTTGTGCTTTCAGCCTCCTTCCAGTTAGTAACGGAAATGGGTGTAAAACCAATTCTGGATCCCAGAAAGCTAAACATTTCTGAAAAGTAGACAAAATTCTGAATTCAGCAAGGGGTCAGTTGTGTAGATCCTACAGAAAATAACAGCTGAAATAAAAAATATTGAAATTGAGGTGAAAAAACAGCAATTTTTCTCCAAGTTTTGCTCGGTAACTTTTTCCTGCAATGTCAGATTCTTCAAAGCAATATACCGTTACGTCTGCTGGGCTTTTGTGGTTGTGGGGTATATAAGGCTTGTAGGTTCACCAAGAACCCTAGGTTCCCAGAGCCAATAAATGAGCTGCACCTTGCAATGGGTTTTCATTGTATACCGGGTATACACCAATTCATTTGCTAAAATATAAAGAGTGAAAAATAGGTATCAAGGAAACCTTTGTAATTCCAAAATGGGCACAAGATAAGGTGTTGAGAAACTGTGGTTATTTGCACATCTCTGAATTCTGGGGTGCACATACTAACGTGAATTACAGGGAATAGGCATCTTTTTTACACACAGTCTTATATTTGGAAGGAACAAATATAGAGAAAAACAAGGGGCAATAACACTTGTTTTGCTATTCTGTGTTCCCCTAGGCCTACAGATAAAAATAGTAGCTCACTTGCGTGGGTAGGCCTAATGCCCGTGACAGGAAACGCAACATGGACACAGCACATTTTAACATTGAAAACTGATGTGTTTTTTGGAAAGTGCCTAGCTGTGGATTTTGGCCTCTAGCTCAGCCGGCACTTAGGGAAACCTACCAAACCTGTGCATTTTTCAAAACTAGACACCTAGGGGAATCCAAGATGGAGTGACTTGTGGGGCTCTCACAAGGTTCTGTTACCCAGAATCCTTTGCAAACCTCAAGATTTGGCCACAAAAACGATTTTCCCTCACATTTCGGTGACCAAAAGTTCTGAAATCTGAGAGGAGGCAAAAATTTCCTTCCATCCAGGATTTCCCCAAGTCTCCCGATAAAAATGTTACCTCACTTGTGTGGGTAGGTCTAGTGCCCGCGACAGGAAAGGCCCAAAAACACTATCTGGATACATCAAAATTATCAAATACAAAACTACCTGTTTTTGCGGGGGAGCTCCTGCTTTTTTGGTCCTGGAAGCAGCAACCATATAGGGAAACTTACAAAACCCAAACATTTCTGAAAACTAGGCACCCTGGGGGAGTCCAGGGAGGTGTGACTTGCGTGGATCCTCCAATGTTTTCTTCCCCATAATCGTGAGCAAAGCTCAAATTTAGCAAATAAATCACATTTTCCCACATTACTGTGTGGGATCACCGCACCAGGACAAATTTCCTATCACCCAAAGTTCCCCTCAGTCTCCCGGTAAAAATTATACCTCACTTGTAGGTGGGCCAAGTGCCTGTGACAGGAAAGAGCCAAAAACATGTCAAAATTGAGGGGGAACCAAAGAGGATCCAAAAGGGCAGTTTGAAAAAAAATATTTTTGGGCTGACAAGTGAGGCAGAATTTTTATCGGTATAGATGCGACAATGCTGGGTGGTAGGAATTTTGTGGATTCCTGCAGATTCCTTAAGGTTCCATCACAAAAATGTGTGAAAAATGTGTGATTTCCAGCAAAATTGGAAGTTTGCAGGACATTGTTGGTAAGGAAATGGTGAGGGGTGCATGTGAAGCACACCACCCTGGACTCACCCAGATGTTTAGTTTTCTAATGTGTCCAGGTCTTGTGGATTTTTCTACATGGCAGCGTCCCAAAGTCCAAAAAGTGCAGCCATCACATTCCAAGTGTGACGATTTTGAGAGTTAGCCAAACTCTCATGGCCCAAATGTAAAACCAAAACCCAAAATAATCAAATGTCCTCTTGCTTGCCGTTGGATAAACTTTTTTAGTGTGCATGGGAGAGCTGAAAGACTGTTAACCTTTTCAGTTGGGGTGAGGGCATAACCATGCTCATACTGGTTGGCAGCCACCAGCCCACTATTTTTTATTTGTTTTAATGATCTGGCATCTAGTAGGCTTTCTGCCCCTCTATGGCGTGGATCGGGGGTAATTGCCCCATCTGCCCACCGGTGAGCAGAACAACTTTGTCCCCATTTATTTGGGGTGGGGGTATGGCCATTTTCAAAGAAAATCTTCCCTGGTGTCTGGTGTGGTTTCTGGGGGGCAGATGAGCCTTACAAATACATTTTCCGACAGGGTAACGACCCTTGCCTAAGAGGTCACTCCCCATCTGTAAAAAAAAAAAAATCCCTGGTGCCTAGTGGTTTATGCCCCACTTGGGAACAGATTGGCCTAATTAAAATAGGCTGATCTGTCCCCACCAGTCCTGATGAGCCACTTTTCTTGCATCCCCATACCGCCACCTGACAACACCATGGTGGCGCCATATTTATAATACGGTGCACCATGGCGGTCCTCACCACAATAGAGTCAAAAAGTTTTATTCTATTGTGGTTCTTTGATACACTGGTGTAAAAACATGATGACACTAGTGTAGCAAAACACAGGGAGGCCCATAGGTTAATATGGGTGCATCATTTTAATGCCTGCTCTGAGCAGGCGTAAATAATCGAGGAAAAAATGGTTCCGTGAAATATTGTAAATTTCACTGCAATGTATATTAATTATTCCCCTTGGTAAAAAACTCACACAACCTAAACCACATCACAACCACAAATTCCTTCCATCCAAATTTCACACTAAAAAATTATCAGTGATAATAAAGGAATACAAAAATAAATTGCTTGTTTAATATATTAATGGACATACAAAACATCAGTGTATAGCACCAAATAATAACACATGAGTTGTTTAAAGGATTCAGAGAGAAACAATGATACCCTTTGATGACCCACCACAATACATAGAAATTTCAACATATAGGGGACATCATAAAAGACACCCTCCCTAGTCTATCACCAAATCACTGACCGCATATAACATCAATATGCCAAATGACCCAGCGGGTCCAGTCTTCCTAGTTGGTTGACACATTTTGGGGGCCTATCCAATTCTCTCACCACTTTCCTCAGGACAATCATATAGTGGGTCATTACAACATCAGTGGTAAAAGCCGCTTACCGCCGTGCAGAAGACCGCCAATACACCGCCGCGGGTGCGGAATTCCGCCACAGCTATTATGACCCACATCTCGGAATCCGCCGAAATTCAGACACCCACACAACTCCGCCACACCAAAGGTCAGTGATAAACTGGCGAAAACAAATCCTCCACCGTCACACCAACAGAAACACGCCCATGCTATTACGACACACAAATCCACGCGGCGGTCTTTCAATCGCAGTATTCCATTGGCGGTACACACCGCCGCGCTCAAAATACACACACTTCTACAAAACACCGCCACATTGGACAATGCAAAATACACACACCTGATACACATACAAACACCACTCCCACACACCCAACACAATATAAAACACACACCCACATCACCCACAAACCCCTACGACCAAAAAATAGAGATGAAGGCGACAGAGAGAGCACAGCAATAGACAACCCCACCACACAGAAGCACCCAACACCATCACCCACACAACATCCACGCACAAAACACCCCACACCACTACACATCACCACACTCATCACCACATACACCACCCCACACATCACCTACACCACCCCATGGCACGCCAAAGACACCCCAGGTTTTTCGAAGAGGAGCTCAGGGTTATGGTGGAGGAAATCGTACAGGTAGAGCCACAGCTATTTGGATCACAGATGCAGCACACCTCTATAGCTAGGAAGATGGAGCTATGGCGAAGATTCGTCGACAGGGTCAACGCAGTGGGACAGCACCCAAGAAATTGGGAGGACATCAGGAAGAGGTGGAACGACCTACGGGGGAAGGTGCGTTCCGTGGTCTCCAGGCACAACATTGCGATTCAGCGGACTGGCGGCGGACCACCACCTCCTCCCCCAAGACTAACAACATGGGAGGAGCAGGTCTTGACCATTATGCATCCAGAGGGCCTCGGAGGAGTCGATGGAGGAATGGACACTGATAAGTCAAATCTTAACTATCATATCCCCCACCCTACCTGCATGCTATCACACACCCCCACCCTCATCCCCTCCCCTCCCCTATCACTCCAACTCCTCACTAATGTACTAATAACACAAACCACCCATCCCAACACCAAGCCCTGCATGACACAACAAAGCATGGACACCCATCACTAATGCATGCCCACTGCACATACCCATAACACCCCCCCAACCATCATCACACAAGCCCCCACAAAGGAATGCTAGCACTGGGATACACGCTCACCCACCCATTGCACACCATGACACACACAGATGCAATAATCATGCTTTTATACCCCTGCAGGACCACTACCTAACGTCATCAGACAGGAGGGTCCAGACATTTCTACCCCACCCACAGAAGAGGCCCACAGGGATGACAGCAGCTCTGGCCAACTGGATCAAGATGACCAGCCCGGACCATAGTGGGCCTCGGGACAGTCGGTTCCCCTCACACAGGCACAGCCCAACACTGACCTTCCACCCTCTGGTAATACCAGCACAGCACCCACCCAGCGGGCCCATACCTCCGTTCCCAGGACACGTCAATCAGCTGTGTGTCCACCACTACAGGGAACCCAGGACAACCCACCACCTCAACAACAACAGGGACCTGGGGGCAGTGGCAGTGGGCACACGGTCCAGGGGACGGAGGCACAGGAACACAGGGGAACTGGGAGGGCTGCTGTGCGGCAGGGGGCGGATAGACCTAGGGAACCCACTTTCCACGAGGCCCTCTCCTCCATCATGGAAGCATACCACCACTCCCAGGAGACGATGGCGATGGTCCTGGCCAAGTTTCAGGAGACCCAGCGCATGCAGGATGAACTGTATTTGGGGTTCAGGGATGAGCTCAGAACCATCAGCTCCGCCCTGGGCACCATCGTAGGGGTGCTGAAGGACATACAGAAGATCATGAGGGACACCGTGGCACTCCAAGGGGCCCCTGACACTAGCCTGGACGATGAACTGCCCACCACCTCCACCGGCGCTAGTGGACAGGACGCCCCGCCACAGGACCAGCACACCAGCACCCCACCCCCTGCAGACGGAGAACCACCCCGCAAGCGGTGCCTGAGATCCAGGAACAGGACAGAGCAAGATGGCAAGACCCCCGCCAGGAAATGAGACCACCCTGATTGTCATCCCACTGTCCCACTTTGTTACCCTGTCCAGAACGGAACTGTTCCAGCTCCACTTCCTATGCCCATATGGGCAGTGCACCTGTGAGACTAATACCACCTCCAATAATTAGCACTTCAATAAACACCCTTGAACCACAAAACAATCTGGAGTCAGTCTGTGATTATGAAAATGTGTATTATCTATGACAATGACAAAATCCGTTCGAAAATGTAATGTCAACATACCTATGTCACACATCACAAGCCCATGAAGGATGCAAGCAGATGACACACGTTGGTAACCACACCTGTGAAACCGTAAGGGAAATGTACAACTCAGTTAGCATATACTGCTTCAAATTGACAGACAGGATAGAGGTAGAAGTGTGAAAGTAAATGTAATAGTAAAAAAATTGTTCTCACATGTGTGTCACTGGAAATATTGCTGTATGACAGAGTCCCTGTTATCAATGTTTTCTTCCTCTGCTTCCTCCTCATCACTGTCCACAGGCTCCACAGCTGGCACAACACCGTCATCTGGACCATCCTCCTGCAGAAAAGGCACCTGGCATCGCAAAGCAAGATTGTGAAGCATAGAGCAGGCGATGATGATCTGGCACACCTTCTTTGGTGAGTAGAATAGGGAACCACCTGTCATATGGAGGCACCTGAACCTGGCCTTCAGGAGGCCGAAGGTGCGTTCGATCACCCTCCTAGTCCGCCCATGGGCCTCATTGTAGCGTTCCTCTGCCCTGGTCCTAGGATTCCTCACTGGGGGCAATAGCCATGACAGGTTGGGGTAACCAGAGTCCCCTAATAGCCACACACAGTGCCTCTGGAGTTGACCCATCACATAAGGGATGCTGCTATTCCACAGGATGTAGGCGTCATGCACTGAGCCAGGGAACATAGCATTTACCTGCGAGATGTACTGGTCTGCCAAACATACCATCTGTACATTCATCGAATGATAACTCTTCCGGTTCCTGTACACCTGTTCACTCCTGTGGGGGGGGGACCAAAGCCACATGGGTCCCATCAATGGCACCTATGATGTTAGGGATATGTCCCAGGGCATAGAAGTCACCTTTAACTGTAGCCAAATCCTCCACCTGAGGGAAAACGATGTTGCTCCTCACGTGTTTCAGCAGGGCAGACAACACTCTGGACAACAAGTTGGAAAACATAGGCTGGTACATCCCTGATGCCATGGCCACTGTTGTTTGAAATGACCCACTTGCAAGGAAATGGAGTACTGACAGCACCTGCACTTGAGGGGGGATTCCTGTGGGATGGCGGATTGGTGATATCAGATCTGGTTCCAACTTGGTACACAGTTCCTGGATTGTGGCACGGTCAAACCTGTAGGTGATGATTAAATGTCGCTCCTCCATTGTCAACAGGTCCACCAGCGGTCGGTACACCGGAGGATTCCGCCACCTCCTCACATGTCCCAGCTGACGGTGCCTAGGAAGGACAACACCGACCACAGAGTCAAGCAACTCAGAGGTATGTACCCACAGCTACACAGTACACGAAACTTAATCCAAAAAGTTGTCTATAAGTGTGTTGAGTCCAGGCCTAGGTATGTGTGAGGCAGTTGTAAATGAAGCCATGTGGGCCCCTGAAATGGCGGCTGCCTGACCTCTAAAGTGAGACAATTGGATGTGAGGTAACTGCACTGGCGTTGTACACCGTCGCGGTAGGCGGTCGAAGACCGCGGCGCAATGCTGCATTGGTTAACATTGGACCCTATGGGTCCCAGGAGCCAATGACGAAGTGCGCCGGCGGTGATGATACGCACCGCCACGGACGTGACCGCCATTTTCTATCTGTTCAATCACTCGATACCTGATCTTCGACAGGAGAGGACCTACACTGCAAGTGCTGCTGTGACCTCGGTCTGGAAGAGACAATGGCACGTGCGTCTGGGGAAAGGGCCCCTGCCTTCACTGCACAGGAGTTGGAGAAGCTCGTGGACGGGGTCCTCCCCCAGTACACGCTACTCTACGGTCCTCCAGACCAACAGGTGAGTACATAGGGTGCAAGTTGTATGGGCTATGCCTGGGTGGAGAGGGCTGGATGTAAGTAGGAAGGGGGCAGAGTTATGCGAGCATGAAAGAGTGTGAATGCATGCGCCGCATGGCAAGGGCAGGGATGGGGGCCACTCACTTCGACGGTGCTGTTGCTAATGACTTCTCTTCTTCCCCTGTACATGTCATGTAGGTCAGCGCCCACCAGAAGAAGGATATTTGGCGTGCCATCGCCAAGGAAGTCCGGACCCTGGGGGTCCACCAGAGACGGAGCACCCACTGCTGTAGAAGATGGGAGGACATTCGCCGCTGGAGCAAGAAGACGGCGGAGGCTCAGCTGGGGATGGCCTCTCAATGTGGAAGGGGTGCCCGTCGCACTATGACCCCCCTGATGTTCCGGATCCTGGCGGTGGCCTACCCTGAGTTGGATGGGCGCTTGAGGGCATCACAGCAGACACAAGGGGGTGAGTACACTCACATTCTGATGACTTTGCGCGCAGTGGAGGGGTCTGGGTGGGGGAGGAGGGCTGTGGGTTTCCCTAGGCCAGGGCGAGTTCCGTAGGCTAAGCCCCTCCAGAATGCAGGCTATGTGCCACTCCACCCCACCTCTGTAGAGTGACAAGTACAGGTATACATGCCACTGTGTCATCTATGTGGACAGATGACACTCATAGCCATGTAAGCCATATCCCAGGAACTGCATCTGTAGAGGCCAAGAGCACGGCGTAGTGCAGGGGGCTGCTGTGTCTGTATTGTCCGCCAACGATAGCGGTAAGCCATGCACTCAACCTGTCTTTCTTCTGTTTCCCCACCCCTTTTTGTGCTCTCCCTGTTCTTTTTTTTTTTCTGCATCAGCTTCATCAGGTGGAGGTACAGTGGCACCGGAGCACGATGGAGCTGCATCCCACATGGCCCTGGAGGGCCACACCACAGACTCCGAATACACCACTGGGACGGAGGGCGAGGGGAGCTTCACGTCGGTCACCGGATCAGCAAACAGCGACACGGACTCGTCCTCCGATGGGAGCTCCCTTGTGGTGGCGGCACCATCTGTGCCCCCCACTTCTACAGGTACAGCCGCCACCCCCCTACCAGCACCGCCCTCCCAGCAGCCCCTCAGCCCTCGCTCCGTGCGTGCTCACCCAGGAGGGTGGGCATCACCTTTGCCCTAGGCACCTCAGCCCCTGCCCCTGTCACCCCTGCTGCCCTCAGTGAGGAGCCCATTGACCTCCTCAGGTCACTCACTGTTGGGCAGTCTACCATTGTGAATGCCATCCAGGGTGTAGAAAGGGAGTTGCAACACAGTAATTCATTCCTGGAGGGCATTAATTCTGGTCAGGCTGCCCTTTATCGAACCCTGCAATCTCTGGCCTCCGCACTGATGGCAGCCATTGTCCCTGTGTCTAGCCTCCCCCCCAACTTCCTCCACCCAGACCCAATCCCCTGTACTCCAGCCTATCCCAAGCACACCATCAGACCAGCATGCACACACCTCAACACACAAATGTGGCTCTGGCAAACATAGGCACCACACATCCCACAGGCACTCACACAAGCATCACCCACATACAGACACAGTAACATCCACTGCCTCCTCTGTGTCCCCCTCCTTGTCGTCTCCCTCCCAGTGTCGTCTACACTCTCACCTGCATGCACTACATCTACAGCCACTAGGACTCGCACCAGAACACCCAGCACCACACCCCACTCACCTGCACTCACCACCCCCACTACCATTTACACGTCCCCTGTGTCCTCTCCCAGTGTGTCTGTGACGCCCCCTCCCAAAGTACACAAACGCGGGCACCCACACACCCAACATCCATCCACCTCACGACAGCCTCCAGAACATGTACCTGCACCCAAATCATCTAAAGTTACACCTCCTACAACCACCTCCTCTTCCTCCACTCCCAGACCCCCTCCAGCTACCCGTCCCAGTGTTCGTCAGAAACTTTTCCTGAGCAACCTTGACCTCTTTGCCACCACCCCCCCCCCTCCAATTCATAGGTCCCGTACTAGCACCTCAGCCAAAAAAAGTCCGGTTCCAGTGGTGCGTGTTAGAGGTATGTGGAGTGCACCGGGCACCAGGGCAACCAGTGTGACACGGAGCCAAAGCACTGCCAGTCCACCCCCTGTAAAGCACCAGAAGTTGGACAGTGCCCAACGGGAGAGGGTGAAGACTGGATGGTTTTGCATTAGAAAACTTTAGGCAGGTTAAAGTCATTTGTTTTTTTACTGTACCCTGCCTAACGTCATTTTTTGGTGCAAAACTCTCTTCTTCCATACCGCCAGCCCCACCAGACTAATGTCATTTTTTGGACACTAGCCTACCCTTTGCTCCGGCTTGCACCATTCTGTAAACGTAGTGCCTGGCTGGTGTACAGAACATGGTGCAATCCGGTGCTAAACTTTTTGGTGTAAAACTGCGTTTGTGCAGTTTTGCAGCAAAAAAGTATAAATCAGGGCCTTAATCTATAAAAACCTAAATAAAACTAATCCTACACAAATCCCAAATCTCTCCAGAAGATACTGCTGCATGGTTGTTTCTTCTCCTTGCATGTATCACTCCCTGTTTAAATGCATAATGGGTTATCTCACCTAATAGCACAAATAACTACATTCTCATCACCCGCATACCTTACCTCTATCTTATCGACTATGTAAGACCTACTGAGGCAAATAAACAAGTACCACTAGGTGTCCACTTTACTCTTACCTCATTAAATCCCCCCGATGTTTGCCAACTTCTAGAGAAAAATAGAGACCAAATGTATCTGTATCAGAGGTCGCATGTCTTAAGGAACCATTAATCATTCCCCAAACATCACCCAGGGTCTCTGATACAGCACAAAATTCAGGTGGTTATAAAATAATATCCAGACAGGTTAGTCCTTCCCAGATGAAACCGCCTAGGATTCTTACCATAGTATAGAGCGAGCTTATTGTCTCCACTTCTTTCAAATTTTTCGCCAATCAAACCTCTACCTTGGTGCACTTACTTATAGATTGACACCCTAATTGTAATCAAATGTCACCAATCACTATTGCGGTTATCGGGCCTATAATTCCGCCCACTACTTTATTCTCATTTCATGTGATCTTTAAGCCTAGAACACTATACAGCTCAACAGTTCAAACCGTATTGCTAAAGCGGCGCGATTACCAAACTTCCTCCGTCATGTTATAGTCTCTTTTTACCATATTCAGCTCACATGAATTCTGGTATAAAAACCTTCAAAGTAACTCCACCCCTTCTGTGCTTCCCATCTGGAGGTAATAGTAGTGCCATGATATACTTGCTTCCCTCAGTATTGCAATTGATTATCACCAATTGCTTCCCTCACTATTGCAATTGATTGTCACAAATCGCTATTGCGGTTATTGGACCCATAATTCTGCCACTAATACAGCCACATTTCCTGTAGTCTCTTGTAATCCAGCCAATGTGGCGGTTCGACAGGTGCAGCCGCTCCCATCGCGCTTTCCACTGCCGGGCAGTGGAAAGCATGACGGGACTGTTCATGGGGGCCCCCGGCACCCCCTTACTGCTGAGGCCGCCAGGCTGTCGACTGGGCCCAGGACTTCCCTCAAGAAAAAGAGGAGTGCGAGGGAGTGCCGTCCCACTCCTTCCATTGCAGAGGGAGGAGCCATGGTCCCCATCCTGGGGCCCCTTTGAGGCCGGCCTGTTGGTCAAAGAGTGGGGGGCACGCCCGCTGCAATAATTAAGGGGCCCTGGACCCCAACCAGGGACACCGTGTGGCCGAAGCAAACTCAGGGAGTGCTATTGAGCTCCCCGTGAAGATGTGGGTGGGGCCACATTCCTGAAGCAAAGCCGGGGAGTGGCCTTGCACTCCCCGTGAAGGTGGAACAAGGGGCCCAAGACCCCATCCCAGAGCCCCTCAAAGAAGATAAGCCGGGGTACACCGTTGCACCCCTGGGAAGTTAGCTGGTGGCTATTGGCGGGGCTGGCGGCCTAAGGAAAGCCAGGGAGCGCAGTCGCGCTCCCCATAAGGGTCCAGGCAAAGGATAGGTCCCCAGAGCAGCAAGATAGATAGTGGGATTGCCGCCACACTACCCCGTGTGACCCACCTCTTCCTGCTCCCAGTGCCCATGTCCGGTGGGAGCGGCGAGTTCAGGGCTGCTGCACATGTCTGCCCGCAGGAGCGGACAGACTGAACTGAGGCTGTCGGCTCCCGTGCAGCCTGTAAGCGCTGCACACCAGGGGTGCCGACGAGGGCAGACAGAGGTTGGCTCACTAAGCTGCCCTTCAATGAGGCAGCATCACATGGGTTGTCCGGCTGGGTCCAAACACCCCAAGTGAAAACCAGATGTTGCATGAGGCTGCATCAAAAATACAATAAAAACGACGGTGAAGCAGCTCTACTTGGCTCAGCGGGAGTGCCACTAATTAAATGCATACGCTACTGAGGGAGCACCCCATTATGCCTTGTGAGGCACAATGGTTTTGGCCTGTTCTCAGCTTGTGCTGGCACCAGGAAGATGAGGTCACTGCCAATGGAAAGCCAATGGATAGAGGGAGCTGCAGGAGCAGTGCAGCCTCCCTCCAACAGAAAGTTTTGTGTCCTCACCCTAGTTTGGGTGAGACTTGAAAATGATAACCCACCAAGGGTTCCAACATGTATTTAACCAAGTCCCAGCTAGAATTTTTGTTTCAGGGTGGTACAACTGCGCTGTCTAGGGATGACGATCATGGCGGCAGTCCTTATGCCCTCAACAGGCGTTTTTACAGTAATGAAGTCCCTTAGGTACTATTGCTAAAATGGTACCATGTTATGTTAAATGTGTTTTAAAATGTAAAGACACCCTCTAGGGGTGAAATATGGTATCACATTCTGATTAACAACCAATGGCCAGATGTAGGTAGCTAAAAATTTGCGACTCGCAATTTCCGACTCACAAACAGGTATCCAACAAGAAAAAGCGACTTCATTTTGCAACTCGCAAATGAAGTCGCACCGCAGATTGCGAGTTTGCGAGTGGGTGTCGCAATTTACGAGTGTGCCGCAAATTGCATGCAGGTGCAGCAGAACAGTCTGGAAAACACTTCCTGGCTCCTGCTGATGACATCACAGGCAGGAAGTTTACAAATACACCTGAGAGGAGGGAGGACCACACCCATTTCCAACTGCTGAACAACCACCAGGAGGAACAGCAGCAATAATGGAGGACTCTGGCAGGAAGAGGAAACTTAAGTTTTCAGAGAAGGAACTGGAGATGCTGACAGATGAATGCTGCCAGCACCATGACCAGCTAATTGGAAGGGCTGCCCTCAGTGTACCAGAGACTGCCAAAAAGAGGATTTGGACTGACATCCAGGAGAAGGTAAATGCAATCGGGGTGAGCCACAGGAGCATTGAAGAGCTCAAAAAGAGATGGTACGATCTACGCTCCAGGACCAAGGAGAGGCTGATAGACCGCCTCCGGGAGATGAGGGGCGGAGGAGGCCCATCCACATCCCACCACCCACACCCATGGAGGAACGTGTGCAACAGACCCTGGAGCCAGAGGCAGTGGCTGGAATTGGAGAGCTGGACACGTCAGCGCCAGGAACATCAACACGTGAGTACCATGAAACATGCATGTACACCCATATCTGCCATACCCCCACCCACCCAGTACACAGCCGCATGCACAACCAAATTAGCTCCATTTCAGACTAGCAAGCACCAGAATGGTGCATTATGGGCAATGTAGTCCAGTAGGCACCTGATAGGCAACATTTTATAAGGAAGCATACAACTGATGTTAGATACTGACAGTGTGTTCCCTATGTCCCACAGGTCTCCCACAAGATATCCCCACCAGCCAGTCCGTCCAGGGTGCAGAGGTCAGCCAACAAGCATCACAAGACTCAGGAGCAGCCACCACAGGGCTCAGCACCACCCGACCATAGTCCCCTCCAGCTGCACCATTGGACATTGGGGAGATTGACTCAGCACCCGGTCCCAACCACAGTGCCAGCCAACAGGACCCTGATGCTCCACTGCGTCGCAGACGACGTGTCCATGTCCTGCAGTGTCCCAGGGAGATGTAGGGAAATCTTCTATGTCCGCTGCCGAGGCAGCTCTCATCAGAGGTCAGCACCTGCAAACAAGGCAGATGAGAGTCATATCAGGGGCCATGCAGCGTATGGAGAGGAATTACACTAGAGGGCTGGCACAGGTGCACACAGACTTCCAAAGCCTGAACAGTCATGTCAGTGACCTTGCACTCTCCATCCGGCAACTGGTAACTGAACTTGTCTCAGAGAGAGAGAGTGCAAGGCGCCGTGATCGCCAACTCATACACCATTTGGACCGCATGGCTGCCTCAATTGTCCGCCTGGCTGTCAATACAACAGGGCTGTCACGCCGGACAGACAGTTTGCAAGTAGACTTGGGCCACTTTGCTGGGGATGTGGCTCGTGGACTGGGACGGATAAGCCACGCTGTGGACATGATGGAGGCAAGACAGGTGGCTAGGGGCACAGCAGACACACCTCACGATAGTGAGGAGGGCTCCACTATCAGTAGAGCATCTGCCACGGACACAAGGGTATTGAGGAGTGACAGTGCCCGTCATGGATCTTCTGACACTCCAGGCACTAGCCATGCTGGGCGTCCCAGGCGTAGGAGTTGAGCTATGCACTTGCGGACAATTGAGGCACATGAGGTGAATGTGGCCTCATTGCAGGTGGACATTTACAGCCCCTGACAGTTCAGTTCTTTAGTTATTAGGTTCACTTAATAAAAGTTCTTGTTTGTTCTACTTCACAACTGGGCTCTTTGAGTGTGACATTAGTGTGTGTGGTGACAGGCAGCACATACCTTCCAAAGTATTGGTTTGCAATGTGGTCCCGTCTCTGTCTGCCTTGATTTGCAATGCTTCTATCCCCATGATGGCGATGTGGTAGCTCTTGCTCGTCATCCTCCGAATCTGGGTCTTATGGGGTGAGATGTAGCCCACGTCTGGTGGCAATGTTGTGCAGTATAGCGCATGTGCCAACTATCTTGAAATCTGTTATTGGGGCATACTGGAGCGCACCTCCACTTCTGTGGAGGCATCGGAATCTTGCCTTCAACAGTCCAAAGGTCCTCTCTATAACATTTCGGGTCCTCCTATGTGCACTGTTGTATCGCCTCACAGTCTCATTGCTGGGTTTTAAGTACGGGTAAGTATCCATGGTCGTAGCGCGTATGCACTGTCACCTGTTTGGCAAAAATGGACAATGTTAGCAGGGCATGGATGGTTTCCACATTGACTTGTGTGTATGTCTTCAGGTTGTATTCAGCAATACCTAAGAGATTTCCGTCTCCAAACTCCCCACGTTCTAGGCGTTGGTGTATCCCACTGTGCCTGAAAATGTAAGAGTCATGTGTACTCCCTGTAAATTTGGCTACCATGTCAGTGATGACATAATGGGCGTCACATACCACCTGGATGTTCAGTGAGTGGGTACATTTCCTATTGCGGAACAGATATTCCAGATTTGCAGGAGGGCATATTTGTATATGTGTCCCGTCTACACACCCTATTACATGAGGGAAGTTGGCAATCCTGTAGAATTCCAACTTTGTGCTGTTGATTTCTGACTCATTCCTGGGTAGGTATATGTATCTGGACATGTGTGTGAGTATGGCATCTAAGAAACATCTGAAGAACCGTGAGAGTGCACTTTGGGATACCCTACCTGCCACAGCAATGACCCCCTGATAGCTACCCGAGGCCAAGAGGTGCAGTGAGCATAGCACTTGCACATGTGTGGGGATGGCGCTGCCGCGCACAGTCTGTTGTTGAAGCTGTGGATTGAGTAGATCTATTAATTCTAATATTGCTGCACTGCTGAGTCTGTATTTATCATAAATCTCCTCCCTCAGTTTGTTGGAAAATTGTCTGCCTGGTTCTGTATATCCTCTCCTGTCTCTGGCTCCTCCTCCTCCTCTGCTGTGCGGCGTGGACTCTCCTCCTCCTTGCTATCACATATATCTCTGCCATCTTGAGTAACCCAGATGCCTTCTGGGTCTTCTTTTATACTTTGGTTCTGGTTACCACCTACTCTGAGTTAGTGGTAAATTGGGTGTGCAAAATAGGCTTTTTGCGACTAGTCGCAATTTGGGAGTGGTTTTTTCATATGGTTTGCGACTCGCAAATTGCGACTTCCTATTTGCGGGTCGCACAATGGGGTCGCAGATTTTGCGAGTCGGTAATGGCTCGCGAAGCAATTTGCGATTCGGAAATGGGGTTTTTGCATCCCATTTCCGATTTTGCGGGGTCGCAAATAGCGATTCGGGCCACTTGCGACTCGCAAAATGTTGCTACATCTGGCCCAAAGTGATGTATTTAAGAGACTCTGTCAACTGCTTTATTTTGATGGTGAATATTCCAATGTAGATTAGGATGAACTTTGGCCCACATCCTTTAGGGGTGTCTGTAGACTGTGCAGATCATGCTGACAGTGATCCTAGCAACGTCAACCACTCCAGCCTGCTTAGACATGTTTCTTGTTGATGCTCATTTGAGTAAGGAGTCTGACAGCCACTAACAATCAAAGTAAATATACTTTATTACCAGTATCAGGTGCTCTCACTCCCAAGTTACAGTCATATATTGTGGTAGACTGCAAGTGAATGTTCTGCCATGTAGGTTGTTTTAAATCTGCCTTTGGGACAGACAAAAATGATTAAGCAATGTTATCCAAAAGTCTTTCCATCAACTTGTGTATATTTGCAAATTGTTGTATTGAGAGGTGTGCGTGTAAAAAATGTACTTTTACTTTATCAAAAGAAAAAGCACAGACTGGACAATCATTTATTGAGTGTTATTCTGGTGTGCTTGTGAATAGGGATTACTAGCCCACACCACCCTCCTTGAGTAAGAGAATGCTGACACAGGAAGCAGTGGAGGGCTGGTGCAGCAGCTGCAAAACAGGTGAGGGAATGAAGGGTGCTGTGCATTTGAAGAAGGTGGGGAAGGAGCAACAACGATTGGCAGTGGTAGCACAGGGGCAGTAGCAGCACAGCAGACTGAGAGGGAGGGGGCATAGGCGCGCACATGGAGAACTGAGACGGGGGACTGGGGAACAATGCAAGGGCAGCAACAGAGGTCAGTAACATCACAAAGGCAGTGGCAACACAACATTCAAGAGGGCAGGGGCACGTAAGGGAAGAACGTGAGTGTCAGTGAGTGAGGAAGAGCAACATTGGGCAGTCAGCTCAACATACTAGAGTGCGACGGGGCTGAACCACACATGGCAACAGGGGAGGGGCAGGGCAACAATGATGGGTAATAGCAAACCAGCACCTCTGGCAACATATATGACCAGGGAGGTAGGGGACAGGGGCATACACACAGAGAACAAGAAGGGCAGAGGCAGCACAGCTGAGTGGGCATGGAAGGGGGAGGGGCACTGACATGGAGAATGTGGGGGAAGAGGGCAGCATTAGAGTACAGTGGCATCACAGGGACATTGGCAGCATAGCGGACCAGAAATGAAGGACTAGGAGTATGTATATGGAAAACTGGGGCTAAGAGGGAGAGCAGAAGGCTCAGCAACAGAGAGCAGTGGCAAAACTGGGTCAGGGGAAGCACAACTGACCAGAGATGGAGGGGGAAAGGGTATGCACAGGTTAATTAGGGAGGGTGGGAGGCATAGGCATCAATGCAGGGCAGTGCCACCACAGCTCACCTGAGAGGGACAGTGGAGGGCCATGCACACTTAGGGGCATATTTACAAGCCCTACGCACCACTGATGTATGTGTCACATTTTGTGATACACCGGTGGCGTATTGTGCAGACCCATATCTACAAAGTCACGCAAAGCCACTTTGTGTGGTTTTTCATGGCCTTGTAGATCGGTGTAAGGAAATGCAGCACAAGATGCTGCATTGCCTTAATACTGCTTTGGGGAGGCCTACCACGGGTATTGCCGGGGGAGTTCCCATTCAACACCCATGGTTTTTAATGCATTCCCAGATTTAAAAGAAACTACAAACCTGGGAATTTGTCAAAACTGTATGATTCACCAGGGCAAGTGCAACGAGGAGAAGTGAAAATAAGTATGTTTGGCCACTGACTTTGTGTTTCACCACTATGTATATTAGTTGTTCAAAGTTCACCAGTTGCACATTACATTTTGTATTCAGTTTAGCTGCCTATTGGCTTTAACATGGCATTATACATTACATTCTGTATTCAGTTTAGCTGCATATTGGCTTTATCGTGGCATTAGATATTGCAGTTGAGACATTGCAGATGAGCTGTGTTTTTCCACATGGTAAACTAAGCTTGTGTTTTTCATATTTTCTCTCACCAAACACGATAGCATGATAAGGAAGAGAATATTTTGTGTTTTTCTTTAGTGCAGAAAACAGACTGACCTTGAGGGGCGTGTCTCGAAGCGGTGGCCAGCTTTTGACACATTCCTGTCAAAGTATTCCTAAGCAAGCCAGCATTTTTTAATAATTCACATCTGAGAGGAAAGGCCTTCTAGAAGGCTTTTTCCCATTAATATTTATTCCATAAAAGGTGTCCCTGGGCAGCACCGAGAGGAATTTTCTGAGACTTCAGGCAGGAGTGGACTTCAACTGCCTGACCTCCCGTGAGGGTGGTGTCGTAGTTTGGACTCTTGCTCTGAGCAAGACTGCTGGTTTAAAGATAACAGTACTTTTGTTTGTAGGCGACTGAGTCTTTCCTACAAGATGTCGCAACTGTTGTCCCAACCTCACCGGCTCACTAGCAGCATCTCACCAGAAACACAATAGTAAAAGGTGATTTGTGGCAGTCGCTTATGCATGGACTCAAAGTAAGATATCTCAGGGTTGTCGTGGTTAAATGGAGATTACCCTTTTCTCACAGATATATTATGTCTCACACAAACAAAGGCAATAACACAGATGCAGTGAAGTTATAATAGTTTTTATTTAACATAACTGCAATTTGCGATAAGTTGCATGAACTGCAATGATTAGGATAATGAATATACCAAGAAACAGTATTGTGAAGAAGAGAGTCATGGTTATAAAGACCCCCACCATTTTTGCAATATATGAAAGAAATATATATATATATATGTATGTATAAGATGGAATATGCCCTAATACCCTAATATCCTAATGAGAATAGGCCTAACCTCCTACCTAAAGGAGAGCTGGGTTTGCTAAACCTAATCTGCCAAAACCGTGTCCATGAGTGGAGCCCCCAACCCTCGTTACCTTGGAATGAGGTCTCTATCTCAGACTCCGTAGGGACACGAAGACTGGGTCAGCGTCAAGACGACTGCAGCATCGGTATCAGCGATGGTGGCGATGCCCTCTGGTTGGAATCCCTCTGATTATCTGCCTAAAGTGTGATGTATTTATGCAGATCTACAAGGTCCCCTGATGTAGGTGTATTCCAAAACAATAGATAACAGGCATGCTTGGGACGGCAATTAATATCAACAATCCCTCAAAAGTATAGAGAGGGAAAATCCCTAAGTGTGAACACCTACTGTTTGTTTGTCTTTCGTGTTTGAACTTGACGCCTTGGCGCAGTGACACTGATAATAAAACTCATAACAAGTGGCCTAACTATAAACAAGGCAGCCATCTTAGAGGAAATAAATAATTAAATGGGCTAAGACAGAGCAAGCTAAGTAGGTTAAAAGTCACTTGGTGACGGGGGCACAAGTTTACAAGCCTACGGCTAAGCTAACTCCTGCTATCCCGTTAAAACAAACTTGGGCCCATATTTATACTTTTTGATGCACAACTGCGCCAACGCAGTTGTGCGTCAAAAATTTTACCGCCGGCTGACGCCATTCCTACACGCCATGCGTGCGCCTTATTAATGGAATGACGTTAGCCGGCGCTGCGGACTGGTGTGCGTTAAAAAAAATGACTCACACCAGGCAGCGCCGGCATATGGGAAAATGGGGGTTGTGCGTCAAAAAATGATGCAAGTCAGGTCTGAGGCAAAATTCAGGCCTCAAACCGGATTTGCGCCATTTTTTTTGACGCCCAACCTCCATTGACATGACTCCTGTCTTAGCAAAGACAGGAGTCATGCCCCATTGCCCAATGGCCATGCCCAGGGGACGTATGTCCCCTGGGCATGGTCATTGGGCATAGTGGCATGTAGGGGGGCCCAAATCAGGCCCCCATATGCCACAAAAAGAAATCGGAAAAAAATACTTACCTGAACTTACCTTTACTTCCCTGGGATGGGTCCCTCCATCCTTGGGTGTCCTCCTGGGGTGGGCAAGGGTGGCAGGGGGTGTCCCTGGGGGCAGGGGAGGGCACCTCTGGGCTCCTTCAGAGCCCACAGGTCCCTTAACGCCTGCCCTGACCCAGGCGTTAAAAAATGGGGCACATCAGGCTGTGCGCCGTTTTTTAAAGCCCACCCCCTCCTGTGCGTCAAAATGACGCCAGAGTATAAATAAGGGGCACAGGCCGTAAAGTAATTTTTTGGAAGGGAACGCCTACCTTGCATATAATTAACGCAAGGCTGGTTCCCCCTTCCAAAAAATGACGCACATGGTGGAATTTTGACGCCCGCGGGGTCTGGCGTCAAAGTATAAATATGGGGCAGGGTTTGCGCCGATTGTGCGTCAAAATTTTTGATGCACATTCGGCGCAAACAGAGTACAAATATGCCCCTAGGATTCACTACACCCTCCCCATTGCTGTAACAGGTAAGATGAAGGTACAGGAACTCAAACGCTAAAAAAGCTGCTTCTGAACTAAAGGCCAAAGGCAAAATACAAGCTAATAAAAGAAGAAAACAAGCTAATAAAAGAAGAAAACAAGCTAATAAAAGAAGCTAATAATAAAAATCGCTGTGTGTGAAAAACACGTCAAAAAACTGTCTAAAAACACATACAGAGATGTTAATATGAACTATGACAAGTACAGCAAATGTTTATTATAATTGCAAAATTTGGAATCGGGAATGGTAAGCAAATTCATCAAATTATGTGTCATATGCAGGATCTTGAAGAATGTCATCGAAGTCACCAGTCAAGGACCTCAAAAATGAGTCAACATCGTCTGAAGTGAAGTCTAGTGCTGGGCGGACAAACGGATCCACAGAGTAGAAGTGAGCCATATTCACCGGTGCATCGATACTTGCCGCAGTGTCCTCATCCATGTTAGATCTTATAACGGAAGGCTCATAGGTGGCCTCGCGGAGCAACCTCAGTCTCAAGGGGCATGACCGTGTATGAACCCTCATCGGGGACATCAGCAGTTCGTGGTCCACAGGAGATGTCGGTGCAACAGCAAGACAGACCATAGGCAGATGTTCATAGAGACACCACATGCAGCGGAAGACTGGTTGTACACACCAGAGAAGTGGCCGGAATGACAACGACCAGTCAAGCTCCAGTTCCACCAGCAAAGGTGTACCGAAGATCAGAACCATGCGCTCACGGCACAGTGGAGTTGACGGGAGCGGCTCCATTGCTCTGTGTTGCTGGAAAGCAACAACCACCGCGAATCAGAAGAAATAGCACTAGTAGTCCGCCAATTAAAGCCAAAATAATTGGAAAGCCACCAAACACACTGGAAAAGAGAGAATGGATGGCTGATGGGATGACTCGGAAGACAGTCTGGAAGATGGACACGAAACCAGACCCGACAGCCTTCAAGAAATGCACAATCCCAGTGGTGCTTGAAGCATTGAATATTCTGGACACCAGCTCTCCAAAGTGTTTGGGGAACTCGGTATTTAAAAGGGTTTGTATCTCGGCTGATGATCTCGCAATCTGGAGAGCATACGTCTCTTTTGCGGAAGTCAAGGCAACCTGTTTCTGAAACAATAGCACCTTTAGTCTACTCAACTTGTCATAGTTCACATTAATAGTATCTATGTGGGGCCACATGTCAGATACTTTTATCTCCCGTGTGGGGGGAAACAAAATATGTCCACAACACGTAACGACCTTCGTGACTGAGATTGCGTAGGCAATTCCAGGTCGCAAGCCGCAACAGCTTTGATCGTTCAGTAGAACATAACTTCCATTGGAAAGTACATGAAACACTGGACAAATCAAGGGGACGGGAGTACCTTTCAGAAAACAGGCCAAATTCACAACCCCCTCATTGCAAAGACCGTGAAGAGACACCTGTTTGCATATCATTGAATGACGAACAGCAGTCTCACATTCACTTCCGCTAAGAAAGACCTCCTGTTCACCGTTCAGACATTTATAGTCAAAGGGCAACTCCCACTCTTCCTTAATAAAGCTATCTCCTAGCCGCTCATATCGTCCCACGGCAAGATGTTTCAGGCAGCTCGAGAAACGAAACGTTGAAATCGGTAAATTAATAATGCCATGCAAGAGCCAGATAGTTGAAGGACTCTGCTACTGTGAAGGGCAACTTATCTAACTTTTCTACTTGAAGCAGGGTGAAACTAGCCTCCCTTTTAGCCATTGTCTCTTGTTCCCTGGAAACATTAAAAGCAGTGAATAGTTCACTCCCATTAATGTACTTCCATGGAATGTGGCCACTTTTCAGTGTCTGTAATGTCCAACCCAGCTGCATGATGGAACGTAGCTGCGTTTGCCCATGATATAACCGGGACAAGTCCGTCTGAGTGATATCAATAGCAGACGAAACTATATTTGATAGTGTATAAATCCTGTTGGACAGCGTGTTCATGCCATTGTCGACAACAGCTAATGTTTTTTCCAAATTTTCTTTATCGAGTTGCCTTAAACGTGCAGCAGCCTCAATCTGGGAAAGTTTCCAAATTTAATTGTACATAGCATATAAAAAAACGTTTCGAGCGTTGTTTTCTAGGACCTAACAGAAAATCCTGTAAGTCTATACTGTCAGAAAGAGTGTTCAGGTGTTTCTTAACCGCTGTTAACGTGTTTGTCTGCACCCAATGCTGGCACAGCTTACCCACACTGTATGTCGTAATTATACCTGTATGTTGACCTGATAGAAAGCGAGGGTCAGGCCTGTGAATGGAGAAACCCCCTGAAGAGTTCAAGAAACGCTTTTGACACTCATCAGTGTCGGTGGGCCATACCAACCACCCGCCGGGACAAGAAAGTGAAGAATTATAGGCACCAGCCTTAACCATTGCATCTAGTCTGTCTTCTGAGACATTAAGAAAGTGTTGCCAATCTTTAAATTTTGTAGGTGTAGGGATACTGGCTGTGTTCATGTCTTTAATTTTTGCTAACCCTAGACAGGATGTCTGCTCTATAGTGTCATTTAAGAAAATCATTTGCACAGGAATCAGGCATGCCCGAAACAAAGCCTCTGTACCCTGTATCTGCCAATCTTGTGTACTCCATACACTTTTCAAATCAATAGTGTTTTTCCAATATTCGTAACCCTCAAGCGAGAGCCGGGAAACAAAGGGATCTGAATAAATCAGTTTTGTATCTGTTAGCAAAAGTTTACTAATATGTGCCGGAGGTATTTTAAAATAATACGACTCTGCTTTCCTTGTATCATGCCCAGAAAAGTATGTACATTTATCGCTGTAATACTTTGGACTCCCCACCCCTGGTGTGGAACAGTGTTCCCACTGTGTGTAGTTCAAGAGAGGCCTATATCTAGTCGCACGGTGTAGGTAGTGATGTCCCCAATTGTCATAGCAGAACAGTTCCCCATAATTCGTTGTATAATCATATACATCATCACTTCCAAAAGCGGAATAGTCCTTCATTTCAGCTAGCATGGAATCAACTGTTTGGACATCCCAATCATCAGAGACAACATTAGGTGAAATAACATCACACATTGAAATTTTGAAAAAGTATGGTATTTGAATTATCTCTGTAGGCCCGTATATATCGAATGGAACTTTGTCCCACACAATCCCATCAGTAATTGGTATAGCTGTAATATTCACAGGGGACAAATCTCTTCGGACCTTATGTGAAGAATGATGTGGTGTTAACATTTCATCAACAGGCTCCACAGAGGAGCGATCAGGGATATAGTGACCATTAATCAGCAAAAAGAAAACAGTCACAAAACCAATCCATAAAAATAATGCAATAAATGTCAAACAGAAACATAGATAGTTCCATGGGTAGATCAAATAGGTATTTTTAAGCCATCGATACAGCTTACTACTTTTTTAAATATTGTCAATCACTGTAGAGGATGAATCCGAAGAAAAATCATCAATGTCAATTAAATAGCCAGAGGTAGTCTCTGCAAACACAGGAGCCGCTGTATTCTGATCCACCGCTCGTGGAGGTTCTTGATAGACAACGTCATTAGTCGTGGAAGTGTTCCTGTAAAATACAGCCAAATCTTGAAGCGGGGTGGTCACCGAAGATGTGACTGGAACCAACAAAAGTTCATTTTCCGCCCTCCCCATGGTTGAGGAAGTGTCTGGAACAGCAGTTGACATGGTTGCATAGTCAGTAGTAGTGGTGTTCATCCTACTATGTAGATGGATGTCCTGTTGGGTAGTGAGAGGGGATCGGGAACCACCCAAGGGACCTCCTGGTTTACTGTGAAGAATCGGCCACATGGTGTAATTTGATGTCATCAATGGAGATGAATCTATTCGATTTAGAACCGGATAATGGTGGTAGGATGACAGTCCTTGTGCCTAATGTATGAACTACATGGACACATGGCATGGTGTGCCCTTTAGAATCTCTAAACCCGTTCAGTTTCCAAGGATTGAGATATTCATTGTATGACTGGACGCAGTAATATGAATCACAGACTATCAAAGTCTGGCTTCCTGCCTCAGTATGTTCGAGCGCTAGAAGAAGAGCCTTAAGCTCAGCCAACTGGGCTGTGCAGTCCCCTAAGGTCTGCGTGTAGGTATTGTGAGGGTGGAAAATTCCGTCTTCCAGTACCCCACACACGGCTGCGCAAGCTGCCGAGTATTGATGTCTTGTACCTACAGCCGGTTGTGCTGATCCGTCAGTATAAATGATAGTAGTATAACTGTCCAGCGGCAAGATATGTAGAGGAGCGGGGTACTCCTGTTCATACTGGAGAAATTGTTGTGTCTGAAGTCTTGGGTCAAATACATAATCAACATCAGTGGCGGTCAGAGACGTTGCCCATTGAATCCAGCGTGGATGTAATGCCTTAGCGTTCGGAACGCTCACTTTAGTGACAGCCTCTAAGGCCGGCACCGGGGAGACAACAATAATGCGTTTCCCCTGGGCAAGTGGCCTCTCCTTTATGACGGCCATCTGAACCGCTGTCAGAATCTTTTCTGTAGGTGCAAAACGTTTTTCAGCATTTGAGTATAAGTGTGATTTATATGCTATCGGCACTGTTTCACCCTCATTAAAGGTGACATAAGTAAACCCAAGGGCACCAGCAATTATTCTGATGACCAAATTAGTTTTATTGTCACGTGTGTATAAGTGTTTAGCTTTCAGCATGTCCTGTTGCATATCTCTAAGGATGTGTGTGTGTTCAATTGTCCATCGTCTGCTAGAAAAATTGGGCTGAATTAAGTCATAAAGTGGCTTGATGCGTTCTGCATAATCTGGAATGTATGTTCTGCCAAAATTGAAGAAACCCAGTAATGACTGTAATTTCTTAAGTGTGTTCGGAGGCTGTAATTGAGCACACTTTTCTAGGAAGTGCAGGCCAGGCTCTTCCCCTCGTTTGACAGCTCATATCCCAGGAACAATACACTAAGAAAAGCTATCTTGCTTTTCATAAAATTAAATTTATAACCAAGGTCTGCAAATCCCAAGATGATCCGATCGACCCTCGCAAGATGAATGTCGAGGGCGTCATCAGTGATATAGATATCATCCACATAGGACAATGCATCGGAATCAAGCTCATGCAAAATTGATGTTACACAGGCTGAAAACAGTTCTGGGCTATTTTTATAGCCTTGAGGCAAATGACAAAAGCGTTTCTGAGAGCCAAATGAAAATGCACTGAGGTCCCTACTTTCATGTGCTAAATTCTGGCAGAAAAACCCATTAGATATATCCAATGTAGTTTTATATTTTTTACGCACTATATTGTTTATCAGTGCTGTGCTGTGTGAATTTTGTATAGCATATGTGCGTGTATGACCATTTAAGTGTCTATAATCAACCACTATTCTATATGAATGATCTGGCTTTGCAACAGGGAATAGCGGATTATTCATTGCCGATGTACAGGGCTCAATCACTCCCTGGTGCTCAAGTTGTGACAGTATCTCCGTCACCGGAGCTTTCGCCTCATGTTTAACAGGGTATTGTGGCTGTGGTTGGGGTGTAGACCTAACGGGAATAACATGACAAGGAGAGTCCTTGTCCCAACCTTCATGATTACGGTATAGTGCAGGTGCCTGCGCTAAAGCCCATTCAGCAGCATAGGCTTTTTTGTCTGCTTCTGGAACAAGATCGGAGAAAGAAGGCAAAATGACATCTTCCCCATGCGGGAGCTTGCGGACGTGTTCAGGTGGCCAGTCTCTCTCGGCCAACAGGATATCACTAGTTAGTTCATCCCAAAATATTACCCTAATAATTTGTTCCACGTCTCCCTCTATCTGAATTGTTAAATCATAAACCCGATCGGGTGGGAGAACGCGGCCATCCGCTGTCTCAACCACGATGTAATCGCTAGTTGCTGTCGCATCCAGATGATCTTTCAGACTCTGGCGACATTTCGTGACCTCTGCCGTGCTGTCCAACAGAGTCACGGCCCACTTCTTGTTCCTCAACAGTGTCCTCAACACTACTGGCATTTTTAACTGTCAGTGCTGCCACCTTCTTCTTTTTAAACTGCTGATTTTGCTGAGTAGTCTTTTCTTCTTTTTTAATGCAGACTGAGGTGAGTCTTTCTTTTCTTTCACGTATTCCGGACGTCGATCTTGACGGCCCCCTCTCTCACTACGTTTATCCGGTGCGTCCTGAAAGGAACGAGAGGGACGTGAATCAGTATATCTGTCTGGAGTTCTAATGTTCTCCCTATTTCTGAGATTATACCTCCTTTCGGAGTACTCCGGATGTGGAGAATCAGCTCTCTTATTTCTCCTTTCTTTGAAATTTTTTTGTTTGTCCTAGCTCTTTTTAGAGCCCTCTTGTGCCTGCTTTGTACCTTCCTTATGGGTGGTACTTGGTAATTCCAATTTTTTAGGTTTGGCTCCCAAACTATCCCGTCCTATACTAGTATATGTATCGGAAATTATTTTCGGTAGCTGTCTCTCTTGTTCCACATTTGGAGTTTCCCGGAGACGCTGGCGTATTGCCAGTGCCACCGCTTCCCCTTTAATATTACTCAGTACTATCGAGGAGACGGCGTCAAAGTTACGCATTAATTTCATCCCCAGATCCAGGGCCGGTGCAGCCCCATGTTCATTTTGTATTTGTTTTAACACCTCCGGTAAATTGGCAAGTGCCGGGGTACCATGTGTGGCAGTATAAACGGCAGAGAAGACTGTGCCCCATGTGGTGCAGTCATCCACCGAGGGAACCATCCCAAACGGCAAGCACATAGTGAGCAGCCTATGTTTCTCCTGTGGTCCCGTATGGGGAAACACAGCTTCCAGCTGATTCGTTTTCTGGGAAATCCAGAACGGTATTTTTTCCCGTTCCGTGGGCACTTTACCCATAATAGTATGCACTGTCTGTGGATTAATCCCAGTAGCCAATTGATATCCACCAGCTACTGGCGGTGCTGGACGCGCTGGTGTAGTGTTCAATGTTCGCATGACGAACTGAACCAATCGTCTATATAATGCCACTAATTCATTATATAATACTCGTAAATCTGCGATCGGCATATTCTGTATGCCTGGGTGAGGTGTATATGTGGCAAACATAGGCCACGTAGGGCCCTCATTACTTAAAGGACCTAGCCTCACTCTTCGTAGTACATGTGGTAGGGCGCCTTCAAACCAGTTCTGATGCTCTTGATATGTGAGCGATATTTCATGATACTGGTATGCTTCGTACCGTACAGGTACGTTCGCAATTTCATATGTGTGAAATGTGTGCGTTCTTTGGTCAGCCTCAGGAAAGGTGACCCAACAGTAAAACATTTCTGTTTGGTATGCTTCAGTTGCTTCTATTATCAGAGTAACATCCCCACCCTCTTCTGTAAGGCCATGCGCTAATAAATGTTGTGTAAGTGCATGTCTAGCATTTGCAGGAATGTCTATGGTATTAGCCATAGTTGTTTAGAGAAACGGAACACCAAATAGGGGAAGTTTTTCCTTTTTATGAGTTCGAGCTCGAACAACCTACAGCTTAATTAGGTGTTACCTGTTCAGCTGAGGAGGATTCTCCCAAAGACCATGGACGTCTCCGTATAATGGTACTTAGGGTACCTGTTGTCTGTGAGACAGTGATAGTCAGGGTATCCGTAAATTAGTGCCTAAACACCATTGTTGGTGGCGCCATGTCGTAGTTTGGACTCTTGCTCTGAGCAAGACTGCTGGTTTAAAGATAACAGTACTTTTGTTTGTAGGCGACTGAGTCTTTCCTACAACAAGTCACAACTGTTGTCCCAACCTCACCGGCTCACTAGCAGCACCTCACCAGAAACACAGTAGTAAAAGGTGATTTGTGGTAGTCGCTTACGCATGGACTCAAAGTAAGATACCTCAGGGTTGTCGTGGTTAAACAGAGATTACCCTTTTCTCACAGATATATTATGTCTCACACAAACAAAGGCAATAACACAGATGCAGTGAAGTTATAATAGTTTTTATTTAACATAACTGCAATTTGCGATAAGTTGCATGAACTGCAATGATTAGGATAATGAATATACCGAGAAACAGTATTGTGAAGAAGAGAGTCATGGTTATGAAGACCCCCACCATTTTTGCAATATATGAAAGAAATATATATATATATGTATGTATAAGATGGAATATGCCCTAATACCCTAATATCCTAATGAGAATAGGCCTAACCTCCTACCTAAAGGAGAGCTGGGTTTGCTAAACCTAATCTGCCAAAACCGTGTCCATGAGTGGAGCCCCCAACCCTCGTAACCTTGGAATGAGGTCTCTATCTCAGACTCCGTAGGAACACGAAGACTGGGTCAGCGTCAAGACGACTGCACCATCGGTATCAGCGATGGTGGCGATGCCCTCTGGTCGGAATCCCTCTGATTATCTGCCTAAAGTGTGATGTATTTATACAGATCTACAAGGTCCCCTGACGTAGGTGTATTCCAAAACAATAGATAACAGGCATGCTTGGGACGGCAATTAATATCAACAATCCCTCGAAAGTATAGAGAGGGAAAATCCCTAAGTGTGAACACCTACTGTTTGTTTGTCTTTCGTGTTTGAACTTGACGCCTTGGCGCAGTGACACTGATAATAAAACTCATAACAAGTGGCCTAACTATAAACAAGGCAGCCATCTTAGAGGAAATAAATAATTAAATGGGCTAAGACAGAGCAAGCTAAGTAGGTTAAAAGTCACTAGGTGACGGGGGCACGAGTTTACAAGCCTACGGCTAAGTTAACTCCTGCTATCGCGTTAAAACAAACTAGGATTCACTACAGTGGAAAAACTCTTTCTCGCAGTTGAACAGGAGTCATCAACTTACTGGCATGAGAAAGATGAAGAGCAGTGATAGGCCCTACGGTGATGAATTTTGACTTTATTCATTGCTTGGCAGTTTGCTGTGTACATTGCAGTTGAGAATCACTTTGATATATTTTCCTTTCATTGCTGTGACTATTTTTAAACGTGTGCCTCCATCCTACTAATCTCTCTCAGGAACATCGTGGAGAAGTAATAATAAATCTCTTCTTTAAACTAAGAAGTGCATTCCAGAGATGTTTGTCAGCTCGGTCATTTGTGAAAGCAAAACACTGCATTATGCAGCACACATAGAAAGAGGAAAATGCCTCTCTGGATAGTTTTTTTGCAGGAAGGTGGCTCTTTCTACTCAAAAGCAATCTTGCCAACAATGCAGACACCCTTGCACCATGGTGCAAAGATGCCTGCCTTAGCGCTAGTCAGCAATTTGTGCGCAAGTGCAAGAGGAAAGGGCAGAAATGCACTGTATCTTGAAAATATGTTGCATTTCTGCCCTTTTGAATTGGCATAGGGCACCGCAGCATAAAGGCTTGTGGTGCTGCCCCACGCCAATTCCTAGTAAATATGCCCCTTAGAATGGTGGGAAGGGGGAGTGGGGCTTGGGCAAGCAGACCAGGGAGAGATGGCACACGCACTGAGAAAGGGGTGTGCAAGGCTTCAGGTCCAAAAAAAGAGCTCAGTAGCAAAACAGGGACAGTGGCAACACAACAGACCATGAATGGAGTGGGCAGGGATACAAATACACATAACGTTGGGGCAGAGGGATGGGTGCAACATGGGAAGTGTCAACACTACAAACTAGGAAGGTAGTCGGCAATGACATGCACACAGGAATGGGACAGGAGGCATGAACAGCAACGGAGGTTAGTGGCATCATAGGGGCAACTTGCAGCACAACACACCATGGAGGGCAGGGGCAAGCACATGGAGGGAGACAGGTAGAGGCACAGCAATGGAGGGAAGAGCCAGCACAATGGACCAGGGAGTGAGCGACCTTGGCCATGCACATTGAGAGCCAAAGGCATGTGAGACAAGGGAGGGGCAGAAATAGAAGGCAACTGCAGCACTGGGAAAGATACAGCACAATGAACGAGGGAGGGACAGAAGTACACATGGTGAGGCAGTGGCAGCACAACGGACAAAGGAGATAGGGAGCAGGTGCACATACATAGAGAATGGTAGAAGGAAAAACAACAGAGGGCAATGGCAGCACAGTGGAAGAACAATGGACCGGTGAGGGGGGCTGGGGTTATGTACAAAGGTACAGGGGGCAGGGGCAGCAACGCAGAGCAGCGGCAGCACAGGGACAGTGGTTGCACAACTGGCCAGGGATGGAGAAGGTAGGAGCCCAAATACAGAGAATCGGGGACAAAGCAGAGCGGGGAAGTGCCTGGGCAGAACAAGAGTTCAGTGGCAGCACCCAGATCAGGGAGAAAGGGGGCCCACACAAGGAGAACAAGGAGGGTAGAGGCAGCAACAGTTGCCATAGTAGCACAGTGTAACAGGTATAGAAGGAGTAAGGACATACACATAGAGAATGGGAGGGAAGGATCTGTTGTAGCAACTAATGGTGGTAGCAGCACAGATGCCCTGGCAGCACAATGGATCAGGAGGGACGAGGCAATAGGACGCACACTGAGAATCAGGGGTGAGGTGGTAGTGGTAGCACAGGGGGAGAGGCAGCACAATGAATGAGTCAGTGAGTGGGCAGCGTAATGTAGCCATCGTTGTCGGTTTGTTGGTTCTCAGAATCCCAGGGTTAAATACATCCCTGTTTTTCAGTGTTTCCCATCATCAATTCTATATGTTATGAATGGTACAGAGTGTGATCAACGAATGGCGTTAAATTCAGTAATTCACTGCTCTGATGTAGCAACAGTGGATAACAAAATTTGTTAACCAATGTTGAGTTGTCATAAAGGAATTCAGGCTGCTCTGGCCAGGCTCTGTGAAAGATTTTCTCAGGAAAATAGAGCACAGCTTCTGGATGAGAGAGAAGAGGAGGCACACAGAGAGAGGTGGGCTTGTGGCTGGAGGCCAGGTATGTTGTTTTACATTTGAATAGTGAAGAGCGGCGGTCATGTTATGTGTGACTTCCCCATTACTCCTCTGAGCTACATAACAGTTAGAAGCAGGAGAAGATGATTTTTGGGAGTCAATCATAGTCTTATATTTTAGATTGGTAAAAAGTCAATTATGGGTATTGTTCACCCAGGGTCCTGAGTGTTATCATAGACAACTTAAGCTTATCTCTTGTTGTCTATTTGAAGTCACTCAGAAAGAACCAGTGAAAACATGCCTAGTAATTTACTTTTATCCATCTATTAGTCAATATATAACATATAATATGCAGTGTGACTGCAAAATACAGAGCCTTTTGACTGTGAATGATGCTTAATCTGTACCGGAGTCTCTTGACCTACAAGTGACAAAGGTAGCTGTTAATGGTTTAGTTTGTCAAAGTTCTACATTTTTGCCTTCTATATCAATTGCCATTGACCCATTTATGTCTCATGAAAAGATAAAAAAATAAAGGTTTGCTAGGGTTCAACTCTGTCTTTTCCTACACCTTCCAAATCAGTTAATCCTCAATGTACATTGTGCACTGCTAAATGTATGGAAATAAATTGTATAAATTACATTGAATTGCAACAGAAGTAACTCCTGAATTGTCTGTGTATTTTCATCTCATATGAGATTATGGAGGGCAGAGGTGGACTTTCAATTGGATTATGTGATCAAATACTCAGACTCTTAGTCAATGCATTTAAAAGCCACACTTCAATGGCAAAAGCTTACTATATTATCGGCTTGTTGAAAAGAGTCATCCATTTCTTTAGATAAACAGGAAGAATTTTCCAGAAAACAGAAGAAGCGCAAAGTTAGGTTTTTGCTTTGTAGAATTAGTCAATTAGTCAAGGTCTTGATGTCTGCAGGTTCTCTGTCTTCCAGTACTAATATACTGCCTCTTCCTTAATGTTCTCTGCTACACTATAGCTGTCCTGTACTGAGACAAACCAAATGCTTTAAACTTTGGCCCTGAGCATGTTTTGCAGCACCTCAATACTTTGACTGAATGTTACATTAAAACTGTACATTAGATTCAGAAATGGTCGTATTAGAAAGTGAAAATATATGTTTTTGCTTGTTTGAGGAAACTACTTACTTCTAGACTCAATAATTGTTTTCTCATCCTTTGCACCAACCATAGTAATATACACTCCTAATACAAAAATGCAAGATCTCCTGGTACTAGTTTACCTGCGGCTATTTTAGGCTATCACTCAGGGTGACATCGGTAGAGATGCACCTTCTTGAATTAGCAAATATGGCCATATTTCATTTGACAAGGAGAGGCAAAGTGGCACTTTTTCAAGAATTGAGGGACATTCCTTAAAATGTAACACCCATTGATACTAGAGGGTGGCGAGCCACTGCAATTTTGAGCCAGAATCTAGTCTGAAGCCTTGCCCGAGCTCAGCTGTCCTTTTGGAACCTCAAGCCCATAAGGAGCTAAACTTTCAAGTAGCTTCCGCCTGACACCCTTCCTCTACTAAGGATGTAGAGTTATGGCCACAGTAGCTGACTTTGAAACTGGGGAAACAGTTTCAAGTTGTGGCGTTGGCTCAACATCCTTCAGGTCAAGTTCACGCTATGTAAAAACTGCAGAAAAATGCACAAAGAGGTAAAAACAATACATCAAAATAAAACAAGAAATAGAAATAGATACCTGTTTAGCTCAAAGTGAAACCAGAAAACCTGGGTAAATCACAGCTTCCCCATTTAAATTGTATGATCTGAGGCCAATATGTTACTACCCCAAAACTCCTTTTCTTCATCATTATGTATGAAAGCACGTTTAAATATATGAGATCAGAATACAAATTGTACGAAGACATATTGTCCCTCATTATGACATTGGCAGTAAATCCCACTTACCGCCACGCTGACGGCAGCCAACTTACCGTGGCGGCGGAGAATATCCGTTCACCATATTATGACACACACACACCAATCCGACAGAACACAGCCACATACACAAATACACCAGACCAAAGGTCAGTGATAAACTGGTGGTATCAAAACCCACGCCGTTACGCCAACAGAACAACGCCCACCACAATATGACCAACAAATCACAACGGCTGACCTTCAACAGCGGTAAACCATTGGCTGTACACACCGCCACGCTCACAATGGACACCCACAGACAAAACAACACCACACTGGACAATTCAAACAACACACACCTGACACCGATACACTCACCACACGCACACACCCACACCACATAAAACACACACCCACAGTACCCACAAAATTGCCACCAGAGACACCAAGAGCACTGAGACAACTAGAGCCGCACACCACTCACACCCATACACCACTCACTCACTCCACATCACACACCCCAACACATTACCCAACATACCCTCACCAACACACCTCACATACCACCCATGGCACGACAAAGACACCCACGTTTCACAGAGGAGGAGCTAAGGGTCATGGTGGAGGAAACTGTCAGGGTAGAGCCACAGCTATTTGGAGCACAGGTGCAGCAAATATCTATAGCTAGGAAGATGGAGCTATGGCGGAGAATTGTGGACAGGTTCAATGCAGTGGGACAGCACCCCAGAACAAGGGACGACATCAGGAAGAGGTGGAACAACCTACGGGGGAAGGTACATTCCATAGCAGCAAGACACCAGCTCCCTATACAGAGGACTGTCGGTGGACCCCCACCTTCTCCCCCACAACTCACAGCATGGGAGGAGCAAGTTTTGGCAATACTGCATCCTGAGGGCCTGGCTGGAGTCGGAGGAGTACTGGACTCTGATAAGTCAACTTTTAACAACTAACCCCCTACCTGCATACCATCACATACCCTCACCCTCAATCCCATCACTCCACTACATCCCATACACCCCACTATAACATCTCACTAATCCCAATGCCAAGCCCTGCAGGCTGTACCAATGCATGGACACCCCCCTCACAGCCCTGCATGGACACTCATCACTAAAGCATGCACAACAGAGAGAACTAACAATCCCACCATACACTAACATACAAAAGTGAAAGCTCGCAGGGCAAAACCAACCCTAGAGGGGAAGCCAGGGATGTACAATATGTCATACACTTCAACCATAACACATCATTTACATCCCCACAGGTACCCAAGCCAATGTCACTGGAGAGGTGGTGCCAGCACTATCCAGTTCCCCAACTGAAGAGGCCCACAGTGATGACAGCAACTCTGGACTTCAGGATCTGGATGACCTAACTGGATGATCAGGGACCACTGAACAGCCAGTTACCCAAGCCCGGTCACAGACCACCACAGAGCCTCCCCGTTCAGGAATCACCACCACAGCACCCACCCAGTGTACCCACACCTCTTTCCCCAGGACACGTCAATCAGCAGTGTGTCCACCTCTACAGGGACCCTAGGCCACACCTCGCACACAAGACAATCAGGGACCTGGGGTCAGTGGCAGTGGGCACACGGTTCAGGGTACAGAGGCACAGGCCAACAGGGAAACTGGGTGGGAGTGCTGTGCACCAGGGGGCGGACAGGCCCAGAGAACCGACTCTCCTGGAGGCACGCTCCGAGATCCTGGGAGCCTACCAACATTCCCAACACACGGTGGGCCAGATCCTGGACAACGTGCAGGAGAACAGGCGGCTGCAGGAGGGACACTACCATGAGATCAGGGAGGACTTGCAGACCATCAACAACGCCCTGATCTCCATAGCAGGGGTGCTGGCAGACATGGCCAACATTATGAGGGAGGCAGTCTCACACCAGCGGGCCCCTGCCACTAGCCAGTCATCTGAACAGCTATCCGCTGCCACTAGTGGCCAGGAGGCCCCGCCAAAGGACTCACAGGCCACCAGCACACTTCCCCCTGCAGAAGGTGAACCACCCCGCAAACGTTCCCTGCGATCCAGACAGAAGCCAGAGACATTTGCCAAGTCCCCCTTGTGTAACACTCAGTCACCCTGTCCACCTTGAACTGCCATTGCTTCCCTTCCTATGTCCCCTTGAACAATGCACCTGTGCTACAAACAGACTGGAACAATACCCTGGACTTTCCTCCATCATCACCCCATCTAATTGCACTTTCCCCCTATATGTTAGCACTTCAATAAACACCCTTTGACAAAAATCGATTTCGAGTATTTCATGTATATCTAATATGTATTGTTTGAAACAGGTACAACCATTGTAAATTAACTGTACATAGAATGAGCATAGAATTAATGGTCTGTGGCTGTAGTGATCACACTAGGAGTATTTGTCATATCACCAACATCTGCAAAATGAATAGCCAGAGGGAACAGTAAGTGGGCAAAGAAGTGGGAATTGCCAGCATGCCAATGCCACAAAGAATACAACCAACGTCATTGAAATGTAAAGTTACACTGTCTTACCTGTGTGACATTGGAAGTATTGACGGATCACAGATGTTCTGTTGTCCTCATCTTCATCCTCTACCTTTTCATCCTCACTGTCCACAGGGGCATCTCCATTCTCCTCCTCCTGCAGAAAAGGGACATGGCGTCTGAGGGCCAGGTTGTGCAACGTGCAGCATGCCATCACTATCTGGCAGACCTTCTTGGGTGAGTAGCACAGAGATCCACCTGTTAGATGGAGGCACCGAAACCTAGCCTTCAGGAGGCCAAATGTTCTCTCAATTATCCTTCTGGTTCACCCTTGTACCTCATTATAACGTTCTTCTGCCCTTGTCCTGGCATTACTCACAGGGGTCAGCAGCCATGATAGGTTTGGGTAACCAGAGTCATCTGAAATTACTGAGGGACAACATTTAGCCACACACTATCCTATATGGCCCACTCCATACCCATACACCAACATATACTGGGTGGGAACCCGGGCTCACCTAGAAGCCACACCCTGTGCCTCTGTAGTTGGGCCATCACATTTGGGATGGTGCTATTCCTTAGGACAAAGGCATCATGCACCGACCCAGGATACTTAACGTTGATGTGGGAGATGGACTGCTCCGCCAAGCACACCATCTGCACATTCATGGAGTGGACACTCTTACGATTCCTGAACACCTGTTTATTCTGGCATGGGGGGACAAATGCAATATGTGTTCCATCCATCGCCCTAGTTATATTGGGGATATGTCCCATTGCATAAAATTCGGCCTTCACAGTGGCCAAATCCGCAATCTGGGCGAATGTAATATAGCTGCACATGTGTTTTATCAGGGCAGACAACACTCTTGTCAGCTCTATTGAGAACATCGGCTGTGACATTTCTGCTGCCAAGCCCACTGTCACTTGGAAAGAACCAGTTACCAGGAAACGGAGTACTGATAGCACTTGCACAAGAGGGGGGATCCCAGTGGGGTGACGGATAGCAGACATCAGGTCAGGCTCCAATTGGGCACACAACTCTGTGATTGTGGCCCTGTCCAGTCTAGAGGTGAGTATTAAGTGCCTGTCCTCTAGTGTAGCCAAGTCCACCAGGGATCTGTACACGGGGTATGTCTCCATCTCCTATTCATCCTCAGCAGTAGGAATCTATGGGACAAAAGAGTGAAGAGCCTGTCACAAACTGAACAATGGAGCCACAACAGTAGTTTGCATTCTGTGAACATGTCAGTGTGATTTGTCCAGTATGTGCCTATTTCTCCTGTGACGCAACATTATTCCATAGGGCTCCCCCCCCTCCCGAAATGGGTCTGCCTGTCCTGTGTGGAGGAACAGGTGGAAGTGAGGTAATTCCGCTGACATTGTGTGCCCTGGCAGTAGGCGGTCGGGAACTGCTGTGCAACTCCTCATTGGTTAATAATAGGCCTTAAGGGTTACAGTGACCAATGGTGATCTACGTCAGCGGTGAAAGTATGCACACTGCAGACGTGACCGGTATTTTCTATCTAATTCCTCTCTTGTTACCTGACCTTCCATAGGAGAGGACCTCAACTGCATGTGCTGCTGTGACCTGTGTCTGGAACCTACCATGGCCCATGTGACCGGGGAAAGGGACCCAGCCTTCACTTCGGACGAGATGGAGCGACTGGTGGATGGGGTCCTACCCCAGTACGGACAGCTGTATAGGCCTCCAGACCAACAGGTGAGTACACTGTGGGCACGATGCATGTGACATGGATGCATGGAGATGTGTGTGAAGGTATTGTTTAAAGGGGATTATCTGTTGGTGGTGTACGTGTTGTGAGCTGGGCTATGTATGTGCCAATGGTGGCGGAAAGGGGTATGGTGGGCCATGTGTGTGGCACGCTGGACTGTTTATCTAATGGTGGTCTCCTGTCTGTATTGACTCTGCAGGTCAGCACCCATCAAAAGAAGAATATATGGCGTGCCATTGCCAATGAGGTGCAGAACCTGGGGGTCTATGCCAGGTGGAGCACCCACCTAGCAAACAGTGGGAGGACCTGAGACGCTGGGCACGGAAGACCCCGGAGGCCCAGCTGGGGATGGCCTCCCAACGTGAAAAGGGTGCCCGTCAAACCCTGACCCAGAGCTGGATGGGCGCTTGAGGGCAACACAGTAGCCACAAGGGGGTGAGTACAGTGGCTATCCTTACAGCTTACACCTGGTGGGGTAATATCCGGGTGGTAGGTGTGTGTCCTTGGGTGACCCTAGGCCAGTCCAGACATAGCAGCGTAGGTCCTCTGGTGGCTTGGGGTCTGAATGGAAAATGATGGCTACCTAACTTGTTAGCATCCCCTACCGGGCAGGGCTGCGTGGGTCCCAGGTGTGCTGCAGTTGGCGGTGTGTGCTCCTCCTCATGCCTTGGTGGCTAGCAATATCACTGGTAGTGCAATGCATTGTGCGTAGGCCTGTTCCCTGTGTGTGAGGGTGCTGTGTACGCCAACGGTGGTGTTGGTGCAGCCACTGACCCACTGTATATTTTGTCTCTCTCTCCCCTTTCTTTTTTATCATCCTGTCCTTATGTGCATTAGCATCATCTGGCAGAGGTGCACAGGCACCGGCGACAGAGGAAACTGCATCCCACAGGACCCAGGAGGCAGAGTCCACTGACATTGAGGGCACCAGTGGGAAGGAGGGCGAGGGGAGCACCATGGCGGAGACTGGAGGGGACAATACAGACTCAGATACCTCCTCCGATGGGTGCTCCCTGGTGGTGGCAGACACCTCTGTGACCACCCCAGCTACAGGTACAGCTGCCACCCCCGTATCAGCACCCCCCTCCCAGTAGCCCCTCAGCGAGTTGCCCGTGCTCACTCACCCAGGAGGATGGGCATCTCTTTCACCCCAGGCACCTCAGGCCCTGCCCCAGTGAGCCCTGCTCCCAGAGTGAGGAAGCTATTGACCTCCTGAGATCCATCTCTGTACTGTAGAGCAGGCTACCATTGTGAATGCCATCCAGGGGCTGGCAGCCCAGATGGGCTGGCAGCCCAGATGCAACAATCTAATGCATTCCTGGAGGGCATTCACAGTGGATTGGTGGTCCAAAAGAGATTGAGTCAGGCTCTGGCCTCCTCTCTGATGGCAGCCATTGTCCCTGTTTCTACAATCCCCCCTCCAACTTCCACTTCCCAGTCCCATTCTCCTCAACTCCAATCCATCCCAAGCACACAGACAGATGAGCATGCACAAACGGCAACACACATGAGTGGCACAGCGAAACACAAGCACAACACTTCATCACACAAGCACACACGCAAACAACAGACAGTTGCAGACACACCAACATCCACTATTTCCTCTGTCTCCCCCTCTTCCTCCTCCACCTCCCACCCAGTTACGTCCACACTCACACCTGCATGCACTACATCAACATCCACTATCAGCATCATCACCACACCAAGCAGGACACATACCTCACTGGCATACACCTCCACAACAGCCATGCACACATCCCTTGTGTCCTCTCCCACCGTGTCTGTCGTCCCCTCCTAAGGTACACAAACGCAAGCACTCAGACACCCGACAGCCATCCACCTCACAACAGCATACAGCCCATGCACCTGCACCCAAATCCAGCAGACAAACACCTTCAACAACCACTCCCTCATCCTGCACTCCCATTATTTCTCCATCTTCCCGCCCCAATGTCCCTAAAAAGCTTTTCCTTTCCACCATTGACCTCTTCCCTACCCCTCACCCCGTCAAGCATGGATGGCCAGGGTTTCAAGAACCCAGACAAGCACCTCAGCCACACAGTCCACAGGCCCATGTCCATCCGCACCTACCCGTGGTGGAAAGGATTCCAGGCCACAAATCCTGAAGGTGAAGGAGCCTGCACCAGCCAGCAGAAAGGAGAAGGAGCCTGCGCCAGCCAGCAGAAAGGAGACGGAGCCTGCACCAGCCAGCAGAAAGGGGAATGAGCCTGCACCAGCCAGAAGAAAGGGGAAGGGGCCTGCACCAGCCAGCAGAAAGGGGAAGGGGCCTGCACCAGCCAGCAAAAAGGGGAATGAGCCTGCACCAGCCAGCAGAAAGGGGAAGGAGCCTGCACCAGCCAGCAGAAAGGGGAAGGAGCCTGCACCAGCCAGCAGAAAGGGGAAGGAGCCTGCACCAGCCAGCAGAAAGAGGAAGGAGCCTGCACCAGCCAGCAAAAAGGGGAAGGAGCCTGCGCCAGCCAGCAGAAAGGGGAAGGAGCCTGCACCAGCCAGCAAAAAGGGGAAGGAGCCTGCACCAGCCAGCAAAAAGGGGAAGGAGCCTGCACCAGCCAGCAAAAAGGGGAAGGAGCTTGTACCAGCCAGCAGAAAGGGGAAGGAGCCTGCGCCAGCCAGCAGAAAGGGGAAGGAGCCTGCACCAGCAAGCAATAAGGGGAAGAAGCCTGCACCAGCAGCTGTCACAGAGCCCCCACCACCAACCGTGGTTGTGCAGCCATCAGTGAGTGAGCCTCCCACTACCTCTACAACCACCACAGTGCAGGCATCACAAGGTGCAGGGGCTGAGCAGGAGCCTCCCACTACCTCCACCACCACCACAGTGCAGGCATCGCAGGGTGCAGGGGCTGAGCAGGAGCCTTCCACTACCTCCACCACCACCACAGTGAAGCCGTCACCGGCGGCGGATGCAATGTGATCCAGCCTCCATGGGCTGCTGTGCGGCCTGTCCTCTCCAGCACCAGTGGGGAAGACACCCACTTGAGAGACTGTGGCCTGGCACTCCCCAAGACCAAGCACAGGGCATGTTGCCCCCTCCAGAACCAGTGGGGAAGATACCCACCCAAAAGACTGTGGGCTTGCACTCCCCAGGACCAAGCACAGGGCATGTTATTCCCTCCAGAACCAGTGGAGAAGACACTCTCCCGAGTGACTGTGGCCTTGCACTCCCCAGGACCAAGCACAGGGCATGTTGCCCCCTCCAGAACCAGTGGGAAGACACCCATCCAAGAGACTGTGGCCTTGCACTCCCCATGACCAAGACCAGGGTATGTTGCCCCCTCCAGAACCAGTGGTCTTGTTTCCGCATCCGACTGAGGTGCCTCCCTCCCCCTGAGGCGCCTGCCTATTTGTCAACTGATGCCCCTGCTGTGTTCTGTCCATATTGTAGCAGGTAACAAGTGGGGCCTTGGACTTTGCCCTGTGGCCATGTGGCCCATGCGAACTGAGGACTGGGCAGTGTCCCTTTTTTTGTACATTTGTACATATCTGTTGCATTGGCAAAATTATTATTTATAGTATGTTGATCTTATTACAATCACTTTAGTCAATTCCTGTTGCCCTTGCTTTATTCAGGCGATTTACAGGGATTAACTTGTTTTCTTGTGCAGCTGGTTGTGTGTATGGTGTGTGAGTGTGGGGTGTGTGTTGTGCGAGTGTGTGTGTGTCACTCTCTTTTTCCTCCCCCCCCCCCTTGTGTACTAGGCGTCTGTACTCACCGTTGTCTTCACCGGCGTTGGTGTTTGTGGTGGAGCAGGACGTAGAATATCATCAGGAAAACGTGCAGTTCAGGTTCCATGGCAGCGTGATTCTTCCCTGTGTCTCCAATGGTGAGTCCTTTCACTTCTGTGCAGTGCTTCCTCCAGGCTTTTGATGTCGTTGATACCACATCAGAAAAGGTTGCAGATTGTGTTGTCATAATATGGTGGGCAGAACTTTGACTTCTGCCTGGCTGTATGAGGCTACCGCCGTGGTGGATGTTGTTTCCGCCCTGGCGGTCGGTGTGGTACATTGGCTGTCTTTCTGAGATCTTTCCGCCATGGTCATAATTTGGCAGTAGTTACTGCAAGCCTGTTGGCTGTATTACTGCCACTTTATCACCGACCTCCAGGGTCATAATGAGGGCCATTATGTTTGATTTAATAAACAATGTTGCTCTCCATTAATCTGGGCCATGTACAGGGTTTACATTTACTTGACAACAGTCTTGCATTGCTACTTCACTAATGGTTCGCATTTAAAAACTATCACTTTTAATAAGTACATCTCGTGCATTGCTATAATATGATGTATTAATGTCAAGGCTGCCATATTTTAAAGAATTACCCATTTTTTAAATTTGGAAGAGACATTATCATATTTTATGTGAGTTTTTAAAAAATGTACATAGCAAACATTTTCAGGGTTCGGCTCATGCACGAGCTCTTAGAGCCAGAGCAAATAATTGGCTCGGCTCTCCCTGTTTCTTTTTTGGCCCGCCTACCTCCAATTGATATAGTTCATCCAAATTGGGAGATTTCAGATTGTGCACATCTGCGACCATGTGCATAATTAAGGCTTACATCAAGCAGGCTCAGTGATAGTTATACAACTATTAACATAGGGCCTGATTTAGAGGTTGGTGTACCCCGGCACTCCATCTCAAACCTGATATACTTGTAATAAGGGGGACAGGAAATGCCTTACGTTTATAACGAGTAACCCAGTGCCAAATTCTGAATCAGGCCCATAGTGTGCTGACATTTGCTTTTCTGCGTTTTCTAAATGTGAAAGCTTTTGAACAGCCTTTTCTTTTATCTCTTGCAGATCGACCTGCAGTTTATTCCCATTTGCCTTTATCCTGGACGAGGTCGTTTCCTCATGAGGATGAGGGAAAACATTGCAGCAACTTTTAGATCATTGCACAAATAAACTAGACTTGTGCTTTGGAAAGTCAATTCAGAAACGTGTGCTTAATTTACTTGAAAGCAACTTAATGTTTCTAAATAATAAATATTGTATAATTTAAAAGTGTTAATTTCCATATCCCCATAATCAGGATTTTTTTGAATATAAAGGGAAATCATAGATATGTTGAGGGTACAGAATGAGAACATTTTTCCAATTGTTATAGTTATTTTTTTACTGTTATGTACAAATTGGGGAATCACAGGACATACAAACTACTTCTCCCTTTGTAGAAGCCTAATTATTCAGCACCCATTCAGGATACAAACGACCCTTAGCCAGCTCTTTCTAGATAAACATAAATAATTTATTAGGGATAGAAATACATGTACATTGAGGATGCTCTGTACTAGTGTACACGAACAGCCTAATACAAGGAAGTAATACACGATCTTTTATAGTATTAAACCACAAACATAATTCAACGTCTTATTGGTTCTTTGGCATTGACGTATGATTGACGTATGACTACTTCTCCATTATGGCTGAAGGTAGTTTTTCCTATCATACCATATATAGTAACAAAAAGCATAGAAAAGGATTTTACACAAGGTGGCCTACGTGCCTAATATCACATGGTCCATCTTGTGACAGAACTTGAGAACATCACGTACTCAGACTGGTACTTTCCAGAAGGGAGATTGCTTCAGCTAGCATGCAATGACGATGATATTTCATGATGGCTGTTCAGAGAGCAAGCCTTGCAACATAATGCGTTCCTAGCAGTAGCGAATTACATTTGTAGGCCTCTTTACTTAATGATTGGCCTGTGCAGAGATTGTCATTGTGTATCACAGGGGCCACTAGGCATAGCATACCTAAGAACTGTAAAATGCGATTCCACATTCCGCCCTCTGATACTCAATGACAAATCTAAGCGTCATGGTGTATTGCTCTCATTTATACGTCTTGCTCGTCCCTGTTGTCATCCTTATATCTTTTTCTTCGATAATGTGTGTGTTAGACCTGACAGCCTTAGAGTAGTCACCCCTAACTTTTTGCCTGCCTCCCTCCACTTTGTGGACACTGTTTTTGCTGGTTTTTAGACTCTGCGCACTTTACCACTGCTAACCAGTGCTAAAGTGCATATGCTCTCTCCCTTAACACATGGTAACCTTGAATCATACCTGATTGGACTATTAACTTACTTATAAGTCCCTAGTAAGGTGCACTTTATGTGCATAGGGCTGGTAAATTAAATGCTACTAGTGGGCCAGCAGCACTGGTTGTGCCACCCACTTAAGTAGCCCCTTTTCATTGTCTCAGACCTGCCATTGCAAGGCCTGTGTGTGCAGTTTCACTGCCACCTCGACTTGGCATTTAAAAGTACTTGCCAAGCCTAGAACTCCCCTTTTTCTACATATAAGTCACCCTTAATGTGTGCCCTAGGTAACCCCTAGAGCAGGGTGCTGTGTAGGTAAAAGGCAGGACATGTACCTGTGTAGTTATATGTCCTGGTAGTGTAAAACTCCTAAATTCGTTTTTACACTACTGTGAGGCCTGCTCCCTTCATAGGCTAACATTGGGGCTGCCCTCATACACTGTTGAAGTGGCAGCTGCTGATCTGAAAGGAGCAGGAAGGTCATATTTAGTATGGCCAGAATGGTAATACAAAATCCTGCTGACTGGTGAAGTCGGAGTTAATATTACTATTCTAGAAATGCCACTTTTAGAAAGTAAGCATTTCTTTGCACTTAAATCCTTCTGTGCCTTACAATCCACGTCTGGCTGGGCTTGGCTGACAGCTCCTTGTGCATTCACTCAGACACACCCCAAACACAGGGTACTCAGCCTCACTTGCATACATCTGCATTTTGAATGGGTCTTCCTGGGCTGGGAGGGTGGAGGGCCTGCTCTCACACAAAGGACTGCCACACCCCCTACTGGGACCCTGGCAGACAGGATTGAACTGAAAGGGGACCTGGTGCACTTCTTAGCAACTCTTTGAAGTCTCCCCCACTTCAAAGGCACATTTGGGTATAAAACAGGGCCCCTGCCCTACCTCATCAGACACTTGCTGGAGAAGAAACCTGAATCAGAAACTACATCCTGCCAAGAAGAACTGCCTGGCTGCTCAAAGGACTCACCTGTCTGCTTTCTACAAAGGACTGCTGCCTTGCAGTTGGCCTGCTGCCTTGCTGAACTCTTGTCTGGCTGTGAAAGTGCTCTCCAAGGGCTTGGATAGAGCTTGCCTCCTGTTCCCTGAAGTCTCAGGACCAAAAAGACTTCTCTCTTTCACTTGGACGCTCCGTGCAGCGAAAATTTCGACACACAGCTTGTTCCGCGGCGAGAAAAACGCCGCACACCGACTGTAGACGGGTCACAGAGACCGCGTCTTACTTACCCCGAATCTGCCATTACTTGGCAGGCTCCCCGGAGACGACGTTGCGTTCCCCTGGCAACGAGGGGATGCCACGCCGTAACAGCTACGACGACTTCCGGGTTCCGGGAGGAGAACAGAAAAAGGACGACGATCCTGCGGGAAGGGAGAACGCGACAGTGAAGCAGAAAGAGACGGGGAGAACGCCGACCGGGAGAACAAAGTCACCAGCAACCCCATCGAGGAGGCAGGAAACAGACCGCAGAAGAAGTGAAGAAACGCAGGAAACGGCGAAAGGAGAGACGCCGGAGACGCGAGAACGCCGCCACGACCCCGGAGGGTCGTGGCTTAACAAGGTACGGTCCCTCCTAGGGACAGGAGGGTTACGGGGAATCACGGGCACTGGGGAAAGGCTTCAGGGGGGCGGGAGGAAGGACGGGGAGGGTGAATAAGTCACAAGGGAAGGGGAAGGAAGGGAACCAGGCACTATACGAGCACCAGGAGCCCTAAACCCCACCTCTGACCACCCCCTCACGGACCTACCCTGCTTGCTACCCTTTCCCTCACGAGCACAATAAACAACCCGTTCCCACAGAAGGACTTACCTGTTCCTTTCTTTTCTCTTCATGCCGGAACCCGAGAGAGATGCCCACATCCTTTACAACCGGGATACACCAGAGGGAGAAGAAACCTAAGAAAGAGAGAAATAAATAAATTGAGAAACGAAGAAACCCGAGGCTTATCAAATATCTAGAAATACTGAATAAAACTTCAAGCCTAAAACGCCTATACCCCTTCTCTGACTCTCCTTGATCCGCTCGTATAGCAGCCTACCACAGTGGTGTCAGAAGTGGGATTTAATTCCCAGGTGGGCTTACGAGCGTGCTTCATCATGAGTGAATCCCCATCCCTCGAGGATATGATTAAGCAACTGGCAGAAGGACAAAGACATCTGCAGTTGGTGTGGGAAGCACACCAAAGAGAGGCCAAAGAAGACCGGGAGGCCTTACAATCGGCCTTAAAAAGTCAGGCTACAATCTTAGCCAATAACCAACTAGTACATGAGACCGCATTACAAAAGTTAACAGATACAATAGCGACCAGTAAGGTGCATCCAAACGTTCCCAGTTCGGTCCTGCAAAAGTACCAGGAGGGGGAAGACCCAGACTCATTTTTTACTAACTTTGAGAGGGTAGCCTCGTCTGCTCAATGGCCAGAGGACCGCTGGGGTCAGTACGTGGCACCCCTGCTTACTGGATTCCTACAGACTGCATACCAGTCCGCCAACCCTGATGGTACTACCTCATACAAAGATATAAAAAAAAAGTATCCTGGGGCGAGTCGGACATGATACGTAATATTATCGTTTAAAATTTAGAAAAATAAGGTGGAGTACGAACGAAGACCCTCGCTCCTTCTACTTTCGGGTGAAAGACTTGGCTCTAAAATGGTTGGGACCCATAGGGACAACCCGGGAATATGTCATTAAGACAATTACTTTAGAACAGTATTTAGATTCCCTGCCCCCTAGTACTAAGAACTGGATCCGTCAACACCCAAAGGTGGACACTGAGGTTGCTATTGATTTGGCTTGTGCTTTCCATCGTTCCGCAGAAATTAAACCCTTGTCTCCGAGACCTTTCCAAAAACCTCCCACCCCTCCACCAAAACCAGTTCCAAGGTATTTCCCCGAAGAAACCCGGTTCCCTAAACCTGTAGAACATCACCCTATGCAATCCCCACAATGTTTCCACTGTGGAGAGTGGGGCCATATTGCAAGAATATGTCCAAGGAAAGCTGAAGGACCGGAACCCATGGAAATTGGGGTCACCCGACGTAGAGTTCTATGTACAGGAAAAGGGAATGAGAAATTTAGATACGCTGTCACCATAAATGGATAGGTCATCTCGGCATTAATCGATTCCGGATGCAGCCAATCTGTAATCCGGAAGGGTCTTGTCCATCTTGATGCTTCCGTTACCGACAGCTGGGTCTCCATCTGTTGTATACATGGAGACAAAGAAAGTTATCCCCTCACAATGGTTAAGGGTGAATGGGGTCCCTTTCAGGATATGGTTTCGATAGGGGTTATGGATCGATTAATCGAGGACTGCATTATAGGGACTGATTATACTCGATTCTATGACCTGTTAGACCTAGTCCGCGGATCCACAGTGACTCCTGAGTGGTGGACCGAAGCCCCTTTTTCCGATTCCTCCATTGAAGTTCCACCCCACCGAAAGAAACTCACACGAAATGAGAAAAGACTTGAGAGAAAACAATATCAGGAAGCCCGAAAGATGAAGGAAGTTCCTAAACTAGTAGCAGAAATTAGCAGCAGGCCCATCTCCTTCCAAACCAGCCAGAGAGAAGATCCTACCCTTTCCCACGCCTGGAGCTCGGCTAAAACAGAGATCACCAATGAGGTGGGTCCCTATTTTCTTGTCAAGAAAAACCTCCTATACCGAATAACTATAACTGTTACGGGAGAAACCAAGCAACAATTAGTAGTCCCTGAACCATTTCGAGCCCAAGTACTGTTTTTAGCCCATAATCAACCCGGGGGAGGTCATTATGGTCGGGAAAAAACAGAAGAATATCTTATGCGAAAATTCTATTGGCCCGGAGTGTATGCTCAGATACACAGATACTGTTCCCAATGTCCTAGATGTCAATTAACTGAACCAGGAATGCCCCGGAAAGCACCACTATACCCTTTACCCATTATTGATATCCCTTTTAAACGGGTGGGTATGGACCTCGAAGGGCCCCTACTTCCCTCTTCTAAAGGACATACTTACATTTTAGTCATAGTTGACTATGCGACTAGATACCCCGAAGCCATACCCCTCTCCAGCATGACAACCAAAACAATAGCACAAGCCATGATAACAGTGTTCTCCCGAATAGGTTTTCCCCAGGAAATACCGACAGATCAAGGTACACCCTTTATGTCAAAACTCATGAAACAGATATGTCAGATATTAGGGATCACCCAACTACGGACCTCGGTCTATCACCCCCAGACAGACGGGTTGGTAGAACGATATAACCGCACCCCTCTAACAGTCCCTGGAATTCCCCGGTAGTGTTGGTTCCTAAACCAGACGGATCGATTCGATTCTGTATTGATTTTCGTAAACTTAATGAGATCTCCCTGTTCGACACCTACCCTATCCCCAGAGTGGATGACATCTTAGACAAATTAGGGCAGGCTCGTTACTTATCCACCCTTGACTTAACCAAGGGGTATTGGCAGATACCCCTCCACCCCGATGCCAAAGAAAAAACAGCCTTTTCAACCTCTTCCGGTCTTTATCAATTCACGGTTTTGCCTTTTGGTCTTCACGGCGCTCCTGCGACTTTCCAGTGCCTGATGGATCGAATCTTAAAACCCTTCCAGACCTATACCGCAGCCTACCTAGACGACATTGTCATCTTTAGTGAAACCTAGCAAGATCACTTATTGCAACTGCATACAATCTTCTCCGCCTTAACTGAGGCCGGTTTAACTGCCAACCCTAAGAAATGTTTACTAGGAAGCACTGAAGTCTCATATCTCGGTTATGTCATAGGGAGCGGCACTCTACAACCACAGAAAAGCAAAGTTGAGGCCATACTCCAAGCTGCTAAACCAAGAACGAAGAAAGACCTACGATCATTCCTAGGCTTAGTAGGGTACTACCGACGATTTATTCCCAATTATTCTACCATTGCTGCACCTCTGACTGACCTCCTGACTAAACAAAACCCCACGAAACTGGACCCTTTTACCAACTCCCAACAGAGTAGTTTTGATCGATTAAAACATTCCCTTACCACAGACTCAATACTAAAATGTCCCGATTTCTCAAACAGTTTTCACTTATATACTGACGCTTCGGACGTCGGTCTCGGAGCTGTACTCACCCAGCCCGATGGAGAGGGTTTTGACCACCCTGTGGTTTTTCTAAGTAGAAAACTGTTTCCGCGAGAGACCCATTACCCAACTATCGAAAAAGAATGTCTCGCCATCAAATGGGCTGTGGACTCCTTGCAGTATTATCTTTTAGGCAGGTCCTTCGTTTTATTTACTGACCATGCCCCTCTCACCTGGCTTGCCTCTCACAAAGACACCAACTCCAGAATCTTGAGATGGTTCCTAGAGCTGCAACCATTTACGTTCCAGGTACGCCACATCCCTGGTTCCCAACAAGTTCCTGCCAACGACCTCTCCCGGTTTCCTCCTTCGTCCTCCTCGGTCCTCGAGCAGTCCCGATCATGGGTAGGGGACTGTAGACGGGTCGCGGAGACCGCGTCTTACCCCGAATCCGCCATTACTCGGCAGGCTCCCCGGAGACGACGTTGCGTTCCCCTGGCAACGAGGGGACGCCACGCCGTAACAGCTACGACGACTTCCGGGTTCCGGGAGGAGAAAAGAAAAAGGACGACGATCCTGCGGGAAGGGAGAACGTGACGGTGAAGCAGAAAGAGACGGAGAGAACGCCGACCGGGAGAACAAAGTCACCAACAACCCCATCAAGGAGGCAGGAAACAGACCGCAGAAGAAGTGAAGAAACGCGGGAAACGGCGAAAGGAGAGACGCCGGAGACGCGAGAACGCAGCCACGACCCCGCAGGGTCGTGGCTTAACAAGGTACGGTCCCTCCTAGGGACAGGAGGGTTACGGGGAATCACGGGCACTGGGGAAAGGCTTCAGGGAGGCGGGAGGAAGGACGGGGAGGGTGAATAAGTCACAAGGGAAGGGGAAGGAAGGGAACCAGGCACTATCCGAGCACCAGGAGCCCTAAACCCCACCTCTGACCACCCCCTCACGGACCTACCCTGCTTGCTACCCTTTCCCTCACGAGCACAATAAACAACCCGTTCCCACAGAAGTACTTACCTGTTCCTTTCTTTTCTCTTCATGCCGGAACCCGAGAGAGACGCCCACATCCTTTACAACCGGGATACACCAGAGGGAGAAGAAACCTAAGAAAGAGAGAAACAAAGAAATTGAGAAACAAAGAAACCTGAGGCTTATCAAATATCTAGAAATACTGAATAAGTGAATGTCTTGTGAATAATACAGAGAATAAAACTTCAAGCCTAAAACGCCTATACCCCTTCTCTGACTCTCCTTGATCCGCTCGTATAGCAGCCTACCACACCGACGCTGATCGACGCGACGCTCTTGGGACGACCGAAAATCCGACGCACGGCTTCGCAAGGACAACGCCGGCCGACCTCTAGAGGAGAAATCGACGCGACGCCTGCCGTGAGATCTTAATTTCGACGCGCAGCCCCACAGAACGACGCGCAGCCGGAAAACAAGCAGGAAAATCCACGCACAGACCCGGGACATCTGGTAATCCCCGCGATCCACGAAAAGAGACTGTCCGCGCGCCGGAAAATGACGCACGACTTCCCCGCGTGGAAAATAACGACGCAAGTCCGTGTGTGCTGGGGAGAAATCGACGCACACACCCTTTTTCCACGCACCTCTTCTTTTGTGGCCCTCTGAGGAGATTTTTCCACTCCAAACCAGGTACTTGTGCTTGAAAGAGACTTTGTTTATATTCTAAAGACTTAAGACACTGTATATCACTTTTCAGTGATATCCCTACAATTTCCCATTGCAAACTTTATTCTTTTTGACCTACAATTATCCAGATAAATATTATATATTTTTCTAAACACTGTGTGGTGTATTTTTGTGGTGCTATATGGTGGTATTGTATGATTTATTGCACAAATACTTTACACATTGCCTTCTAAGTTAAGCCTGACTGCTCGTGCCAAGCTACCAGAGGGTGGGCACAGGATAATCTTGGATTGTGTGTGACTTACCCTGACTAGAGTGAGGGCTTTTGCTTGGACAGGGGGTAACCTGACTGCCAACCAAAAACCCCATTTCTAACAGTGTGTGTTTCTTTGGTGACGGTTTTTTTTCAAGAGTAGGGCCAGGAAGGATGGACAAACTGGTATGAGCACACATATCGTTATCAGTGCCACGATCCCTATTGCTAGTACCTCTACCAACCAGGTACCCCAACCCCTGAACCATGCTGCTATTCGATCCAGCATTCCTCCAACGTCTGTCCCATCTGCCACTTTCCCAGCTCCTTCTTCTACCTTCTTTATTTCCTCTATTTCCTTTTTTATATTCCCACTGTTATCCGGTGTATACACGCAGCATTCCTGATGGATCACGGCACCGACCCCTCCCTCTTTTGCCATGATGGTGTCTAGCGCAAGCCTATTCTGGATTACAAGTGCCCTCATGTCTCTGAGTTCCTCAGTGATGTTCCCTAAGGCTGCTGTGGTGTTGCTGGCTAGCCCTTCCACTAATTCGGCCAATCTGTGAATTTCATATTGTGAGTGTGCTATCCCTAATCACATCACTATGATCCCCTCTATTACTATTACCTCATCCACCCACGTTGGTGTCCTCTTCCTGCGCACTCCGCCAAGTGTTCTCTTTTCCCCCTTCTGTAATTCTGTTCTATGCGCCATTTTAGGTAGCACGAATGCTAGGTAGCAGGTACCTTGCCATCCTGCTGCCAATTTAAAAATTGCAGATGTCCCACATATAATAAATATTCCTTTGGGAGGTGTCAGGCCTATGGACAAGCCTGTTGTGTCATTTCTTTTGTAGTTCAGGCTCAATGTTGTATTACAAATACTATGTCCCACATCAATTCCGTTTTTGCTAGTGTCTGCGTTACCTCTTGAGTATTTGAAACACCATGGTGCCTTTATTTCTGTATCTATGGCCAGGCATGGTATTCGTTGTTCTGAGCCATGATCCCTTTCAGTGTAACCCTTCCCTCTTTCTGTTGTAAATGCATTCAATAAATTCTCTTCTCCTTTCTTCGGATCTAATCTCCTACACTTCTTTCTTCTCCTTCTATCTTCTTCCTTCAATTTATTTTACACTCTTTCTACCAATTTTCCTTACATATCACCTACACAAGGTTCATCTTCCAAACCATAGTCATCCCTTTTTCTCCTCATTTCTCCTTTGTTTATATTTTCTCTTATTCTCTCCTTTTCCCTTTTCCTTGTTCTCATTCCTTTTAAATTTCCCCCTAACATATTATCTAATATGTTACATTCCACAAATCTGTGAGGGGCATCTGAGTGTAATTTATTTTCCCCTGGCTAGTGGTTGGTAGGTGGGTACAGATATAACAATCAGACACATTTGCTAGTTCTTTGTACATTGATACCATTTGCACAAATGTATTGTCCTTATTATCTTCTCCATCTTCTTTCCATTTTGTAAATTTCACCCATTTTGTTTTATCCTCCACCCTCTCATGTTGTTTTGAGTTATTGTTGTTCTCACCACCGGTTGCTCCTTCACCTTGGCCACTTTAGGGGGTTGTAGTGTTCCTGGTCGAGCTATGGAATATGTATGTCGTCTCTATATACTATCAGGATCGTTATTATTATAGCTGCTACCGGGGTGAGTAATGCTGTGACCACCACGGGCCACTTCTTCTGCTCCTTTTTCTTATGTTGTAATCTGAAATCCATGTTGCCTTATAGGGTGTGGTCGGATGTGGCTAGCACTTGAAACCAGTCCTATTGGTATGTAACCTTTGGTACCTCCTTATTCCTGTAGGAGTGCCACACGAGTAGTCTATTAATTCTGTATATTTTCGGGGCGACGTGGAATGCTATTTGACACTTGTAGTTATGGAGAGTATAAATGGATGAATCCCAATGTCCAGTTCTAAGGGAGTTGGGTGCGATAGTCCACTGACCCGAGGGATGGCCCTTTTGTCCTATTTTTGCTATATTCCTAATTGGAAGAGGCACCTCCCAATGGGGCTACAAGCCGCACTGATCCTAGTGACCAGACGCTTCCGTAGGACTGGGATCTGTACCTCTTGGCGCAAATTTTTCTAGCGGACTTTTAGTATTCTGTTCGTTTATATCCTGATATCTTTAATACTTAAGTGGCCTTGCTTGACTCTCTGACTCCTGTGGAGAGTAGCACGAGCAGTTCTGAAAGAGTATCCTGGTGTCTTGAAGGACCCGCTTGCACCCTCCGACTCCTGTGGGGTTGCAGCACGAGCAGTCCAAGAACAATGCTCTGGTGTACTGGGGAACCCGCTTACACTCTCCGACTCCTGTGGGAGTGTAGCACGAGCAGTTCCGTCAGTGTTGGCTGGTGGCACTTGTTGAACGAAGGATGTACCGCTGTGGTGAAGGTGGCATTACTCTCATCGGCAACTTTGTTGGCGGCTGGTCGTCCTTTGGTCCAGCGGCCTTCTTGGTGTGTGAGGTATGGACCCAGGATGTGATGCCCTCACACTTGACTGCTGTGGCAGTTGTCAACAGGACTTGGTGTGGTCCCTTCCACCGTGGTTGAAGGCAGTGACGTCTGGTGTGGCCTTTACCCACACCCAGTCTCCAGGATGCAGTTGTGTTCCGGTGGTGTACTAGCTGTGGATCCAGGAGGTCAGTCGCTCCTACTTTTCAGGTGACCCAAGCCCAATCTCCCTGTTGGAGATCATGTCCAGGTAGTATTGTCCAGCCAGGAAGGGCCTGCAGCACCTAATGCTGAAGGTAATGCAAACTGCTGTCAAAATGTCTTATCAGATAATAACTTCTCAGCACCAGACATGTTCATAGGCCAGTCAAACAGTATCTCAGTCGGTGCTCACTTTGACAACTTTATCAAGGGTGCCTTTCTTGACCAATGAAGCAAGCGGTAGTGAATCAATCTAGAATCACTCAGCAGATGCACAAAATCTTATAAAGGGACATATCTGACTGGTTTATGGGGTAACTAGCACACTCTTAAACGGAAATCAACACTAAAAAAAAAAAATAACAATTACACTCAGTAACAGTGGAATATTCACACAAACTATTTCACCAAACAAATGGTGATCCAAAGGTCAGGAGAAAACACATGTTACACTGGTATACAGCCAGTATTTTTGGAACACAGCATTGTATCCTATTATTCTATTTCAACACACAGAATATCTGCATCAATACTGGAAGGGTTGGGACTTTGCAGGCATCATCGCCATCAGAAGTCACTTCCCCTTTCTCGTACAATTGTGATGTTCTGAAATGCTAATGTTCCTTTAAGATATTATATTTATGTTATTTATTTATATTTGGCACCCTCATCATCAGAAGTATATTACTAATAGCTGTATTGCAGTACTACATAGCACATCCTAAGGTAGTAATAACTCTATCCTAATATAGGTATGTTCAATACCCAAAATCAGTTTGGAGAATATTTAGTTGCAATCTACCAACACATGAAGGCAATCCATGTCACTGTGCACATTAACATGTACCACGGAAGACTCCCATTAATTATGAAAACATAAAACGTAACATAGACAGACGGATACAGAAACCACATCTTCTCGTCCATGTTCTGAAACCTAGGAAAAAACATGGATAGAAAAATACTCCTCCTGCCGCCAATTATATGCACATATATATACGTAGATACATACATCCTGCGTCCAGGGTGTATATAAAAAAAATCCTATAAACTTTCAAATTAACTGTAACATTCAGCTGTACATTTATTTTACAATTCTACTTGGTCTGTCATGGTAACATATCGCAACAATCCGTGGCTTTGCCCTTGGAGCCATGCCCAGAGTCTGTGTTTTTTTTAGAAATTGGGAAGGTAATCTTAACTGCCACAATTTAATACAGGGACCTCGCAGATAAATGCATAAAATAAAATACAATAAAAATAAAACACATTTGTCACAAATGTGCTGCATTTTTACCCATTCATTGCCCTTTTGACACCCTGGTTGCACTCACATGACTTCAACATACTACATGTACTGCAGATGTTTAAACATCCACTTGTGTTATTTTCTTTTAGCCTCTTATTAAGTGAAATCGATCAGTCACTAACACGTCATGTGTAATTATTTTTACTGCACTAATATGTTTATTTTAAATATCAATACACCTTAGTAGAAGTTTGTTATCACATAAATAACTCACTCTACACCCCAACAAGAACCCACATTTTTATATATCTATTATTTCCTTATATTGTTTACAATTCAAACACATAGTAACTCTTCTTTTATTTCCTATATCTCTTCTGTCATTGAACATGACTAAATTATTAGTATGTTCTCTATAGAGCTATGAAGAAATACACAACCAGGGGTATGGAATTACCATAAACAAATGCCCAGCACAATTCTTCCAGAATGCTCTCTCATCAGATGCAAATATCTGCAGAAGCTTGAAAGCAAAATTTGCTATTGCATGCTTTCAAAATATCTTCACAAACAATGTAACTAGGAAAGAAACATTCTGCTAAACTACCATGATATTTTAGGTGTCATTTCTTTGAAGCATCATTTAGTAAAATGTGCGGATGCATGGTGGTATTTCCAAAATGTATATTCATAATGGAAAAATCAATTTAACCTTTTCATCAAAGTTACACATTGCCACAGTAGTTCCTGGCATGAACAAAACTACTTTGTGCCAATATGCTTTGTATGGAAGAGCAGAATGGTGTCACTACCACTGAAGCCAGTCAATAAACAGAGAGACAGAATTCAAATAACAAAAGGTCTGTGATAACCAGTTTATGGCAGAATTCTTAAAGAAAATCACAAAGTGCACCCATGGTATCTGTTCCTGCATTAGTGCAGATTTACAGCCTTTATACATGAGCTAGCATTTAATGAGGCAGACCAGGAAATTGAACTCCTAGACAATATTTGTAAACACCATTTTAGCAGGAGGAAAATATGCATGTGTTTTTACAGGACAAGTAGACTGATGACACAAACTGTCCCATGGACAATTAGACATTTTATAAAATTCCACACTCCTGACAACATATTGTTAACTGCTGCAAATGAATCCTCTGTTCCCTCAAGACTAAATTTGTTCACTGTAAGACTTTTGGCAATCTTTGCATGGGTCAAATATTTTTAAATGTAATCCCTACATAAGAAAGTTCTTATTTGTTGTGCACCTGTGGTTCCTAACATTTTTACTCCCTGGGACCACCAGTGAAACATTACTGGAAGCCAGGTTCCCCCAAGCAATTTGCACAATTTAAATTTCAAACATGACATAATTCTTTTATATTGAATAAATATGCAAAAATCTAAACATTGTATTGGGAATGTTGGTGCTGCATCTCAGCGATTAACTTTTCAATCTTTAGTCTCATTTAGGAAAGGTGAATCCTTTGGGCAATTTCTTTAATTATTTCCGGGGCTATTTCTGTTATTATTTTTAGGTACATAAGATCTAAGAAAGCTTTTATACATAAATATGTGGTGGGGAAAGGAAGTAAACCATAAGTGCCTCTCTTCTCCCCCTATCCTTTTTGTCACATGTAATTAATTTTTATTATAGCATCTCTCATACCAGTGTAGGTGTTGGAGCACTTTACAGGGGAGTACAAGGTGTAGGATTCACATGGCATCCACACTGGTAGGCATTTTTCTAAGAGTGCTTGGACTGGAGAAGCACAAACTCAGCATTCAGAACACTACACAGTCGTTAGCGTTGTCTTTAATAATAAGAATGTATTTCTACACAGGAAAATCCCCCTTTTTTTCTTTTCTTTTTTTTTCTTCTTTTGAGCAGCATAAGGAAAATGAAAGACTGGGAAAAAACAGCTTTCTAATTTGTGCTATGCAGTTGGCATGCAGCTCCTTAACTGCAGTTCATAGCTCACTGTGCTAGATTACTATTATGAACTATACAGTAACTAAAGAATCTCTGGGACAAAAGAAGTAACCCACTGTGCCATCCACATAAAATACTGTTCTTTTCATGATACACATCCTTTGCAGCCTGCATATTAACCATCTGCACTACCTTTCAGTCAAAACAGCCACTGTCCAAAACTCTCATTCCTCCCCAGCAGGTACATTAATCACTAGAGTTATCTTGACACTTTTGTTTTCGCTGTACAAGGACCTTTGCAGTGCTTTTAAACCTGCTGAAGAAAGGAAGTAATAAATATAAAAACACTCACACATATGTTTCTGTAGAGGCACCAGCTAGAGAAGTGACTTCCTCCCAGCCAGGCCTGGGGACCCCCTGGGAATGTGTCACGGACCACAGTGGGTCCACGGACTATAGGTTGGGAACCACTGTTGTACACTATCCACAGCTGTACAGTGAAATGCTCCCCTGAGGATCTTAATCTAAAGCCACTAACAAGTAATAACGTCAGAAGCTTGTGTCTTATTACGTGTGATAACTTTAACAATTGAACTTAAATTTTCTACAGTGTGTAAGCATGTTACAGCCATCCCTTGTCTACTTGCAAACCTTTGCCATACTCAGTCTAGTGCCAAATGAAAGTGTAGTAATTGGAGTAGTGGTCACATATTTCAGGCCAGTGTATCGCCTTTTACAATCCTCCCACAAATCTCATGGTACAATAATGCTAAACAATGTATCCAGATCCTTCCAAAGCAGCCCTTCCCATGGCTATTATTCTGTTTAACTCTGTACATTTTTATGTACGTCGAGAGACTGTGTCTTGTGATCTCCAGCTGTGTGTTTGTATTGCTGAGCACCTCCTTCCATATCTTGATGTTATGCATTGTGTGATGTGCAAACGTGGACATACCCCTTAGTAAATTGTGTGATCCCTCACGCCCCTTTCCAATACACCTTTCATTTCATTTGATATCTGTTCGTACTTCTGTTCATGTTTTCTAATGGCGTTAGCCACTTCCTCTTTACCCTGGCTATGGAATAACTGTCTAATTCTTTCACAAGTTCTCTTACGTTTTGCTTTTATTTTTCACTTCCTCATCCATCAAATGCCATGCCAGGGTGCGGCTTTCACGTTCCGTCTCTGCCTGCTGTTGTAGAGGCAGCTCAGAGTGTTTGGTCCCTGTTGCGGTGCCCTCAGGCTGTAGTGTATTTCCCAAATGCCCTCAACCCAAAATCGATGTTTTGTTCCTGTGACTGTGCACTCGCCACAGGAAGAGAGCTTGACAAGCCCCTATTATCTCTATTTTTTTTTTCCGTCCTACAATCTTCCCTGCCCTTGTCAGCCCCCCCACCATGAGGAGGAAACCATTCTTCAGTTCAGGCATTTTTGTTTTTGTTTTTATCCTCCACATACAGGACAGCCCCACATTCAAGGGACATCCCATATGCTACTAGTATGTAGGCAGCATTGTAAAACACAACACATGTCTGCAAAGCCACAGAAACACTACTGTCAGTTTCCTTGCAAAGTCAAAGTCTAAGTACAGTAGTGCATGTAGGCCTTCTTTCGCCGCTATTTGGTATACTGGACTGTCCTTGGTTGATGTGTCTCTATTTTGCCATTACTAAGAGGGTTCCCCATGACTGTCTTACCCTAGCCTTTTGTTACATAACACGAAGACAATTAAAATCGCTCCAGAAAACAGTAGGATGTCGTGTATTCTTTACACCGCTCATACCCCGTGACACAGAAGGGACAACAATGGGTGCATTCACACACGGAGCCTCTCTCTGCCAGCCACAATCAGTTTTTAGTAAAAGCAGGAAACCGGTCTGCATTCATGCCACAATTTCAGCCAGCCATGTCCACTTTAGCTCCCACAAAGTTTGAAAACAGACAGTACCCAAGGTGCTAGTGACAGCGTCCACACTGGCGTCCTTTGGGGCGAATAAAGAGATGACAGAATAGTCAGGAGCGAAATTTAAGAATATCACACCCTTGCTTTCCTGGCCTGGGGCAGGGTGCGGCTGTATGATATTGGAAACTGGACCAGATCCTTGGCCAGTGACACACAGATAATGCAATAGCGGTGAACAAGTCAGGCAACCACATGTGACGGCAGAACCATATACAAGGGTCACAGTACAACTTGCCCTGTGGGGTGATCCTACTCCCACCCCTTGTATCAAATATGTAGTGAGTGCAGGGTGGTGTTTGTACTGTGTGATGTTTGCAGATTAAATCAGTCAATTGTCATAAAAATCGGTATTATGTCGTCCAGGAGTCCACCCACCTAATCTTAAATTTTCTAAAAATTCCTATCCTAAAGCGCAAATGCATGTAGTCAAAATAAATCACAGTACACCACCTTGTGGTGAACCCTTCCTTCATAAATCAAAAACTACTTCAGCACACACACGTATTTATAGCTCAAAAACCTCTTTCACACACACACGTAATCAAATCAGCATCTATAGTTACACGCTCTTTTACAGTATTTGTACAGGAAAATCATATAGTGCAATAAGTAATAGTTCACAGAGCTGCAATTTCACCGGAAACAGATAACATGACAATCAAATAACATGACAAACGGATAATATTACAAACCTTCCAGTTCATCTGAAATGGACCACTACCATTCCACTCCTGGAATGAACCACTATCATTCCACAATTGTAGGGTTTGCGCTCACAACCCCCTCTGGCCAGAGTTATCCGCCCCAGCCCCTCCGGCTGGGGACTGCAAACAGCGACTCGCGCTGTGTTCTGAAGCAACACCGCTAGTCGCCTCTATTCCTCGGACTTCGTTTTAAACAGTAACAAGCTACATGAAATACAGGAAGCTAATCTAAGTATACAGCTGCAGCGCAGGGAGGAAGGAAATGGTGTAATACAATGGAAGGACTGAATTAACACAGAATGCTAGCAGCTGACAAATGGTTATAGGTAACCATCTGAATGTTTTCACGAGGTGCATTAGCGGAGCCCGCAACAGAGGACAACAGAGGAAGAAATGCCCTTGGCATGCCACCGGAGACAGAGAAAGAAAAAGAAAAAAAAAGAAAGAAAAAGAGCAGGCTAAGGGTTACGGCAAATAGAAATATTAACCATTAATGCATAATCACTCTATGCAGGAAACATATTAATGAAACACCCCAGTTACCTCCCTGTTTCGCAATATTTACACCGATAATACAGTAGAGCAAACAGCGAGAGCAGGACCACGAAGCAATAGATACTCACGACAGCTCCAGCCTCTGTCGCAGGAGGGGCCCTGTCCAATGGGTCAGCTGTCGCCCCAACCGAAACAGGAGCCGGGCTGAAGGGAGCTATCCGCTGAACGAGACCGCAATTCTCCACCAAATGTAGAAGCCTAATTATTCAGCACCCATTCAGGATACAAACAACCGTTAGCCAGCTCTTTCTAGATAAACATAAATAATTTATTAGGGATAGAATAGAAAGACATGTACATGGAGTATGCTCTGTACTAGTGTACACGAACAGCCTAATACAAGGAAGTAATACACAATCTTTTATAGTATTAAACCACAAACATAATTCAACGTCTTATTGGTTCTTTGGCATTGACGTATGATTGACGTATGACTACTTCTCCATTATGGCTGAAGGTAGTTTTTCCTATCATACCATATATAGCAACAAAAAGCATAGAAAAGGATTTTACACAAGGTGGCCTACGTGCCTAATATCACATGGTCCATCTTGTGACAGAACTTGAGAACATCACGTACTCAGACTGGTACTTTCCAGAAGGGAGATTGCTTCAGCTAGCATGCAATGACGATGATATTTCATGATGGCTGTTCAGAGAGCAAGCCTTGCAACATAATGCGTTCCTAGCAGTAGCGAATTACATTTGTAGGCCTCTTTACTTAATGATAGGCCTGTGCAGAGATTGTCATTGTGTATCACAGGGGCCAATAGGCATAGCATACCTAAGTACTGTATAATGCGATTCCACACCTTGACCCAAGCCTTAAACAATGTAGGAACATGTAATTTTTTTAAATGATGTTAAACATACACATAATCTCAGTTTGTATCTATTTTATGAAACTGGATAATATGCAGTCCGTGAGACTGGTTTGTGGTCATAATGATTAGATGAGCCCAATGCAGTTGGCAGCCTCCTATTGCTGAAGGAGGAGTAAATGCAAAACAGTGCAATTGTATTAGATCTCTTTTTGGCACGAGGTGGAAGCTGAGGGTTGCTTCTAACATTTCAAAGAAAGAAAAAAACTGATCATTTACTCTAAGGAGCTTGAGTGAGTTTCCTGATCTGCTAATATTCACGTTAAAAAGTCTACTTAGAGGGGCGGACACCAGGAAAAGCCATTTTATATTTTGAAGACCTATTGCCAAGGGCAACTGTATGTCACTTTGTTTGTTCACATGTAGCGCCATATAGTCCCCCATTATTGATATTTGAATGGTCAACATTTAGGCCCTCATTATAAACATGGGAGGAAAGACCACTCTGCCGGCGATGGCAGTAACTACCGCAAACAGTCAGGCAGTTTGGGCCGCCAAATAATGAACCACCTGAAAAACAGGCAGCCTGAAAACCACCCTCCGCCAGCAGAGGAGTGCTGAAAACGATGGCAGAGGCCACCCACAGGCCAACAGAAAGGCCCTACCCGCCCATCAAATAATAAAGCACTAGACCGCCATCAGTTCCGGGGCGAGAACCACCGCCACGCAAAGCCAGGTGGAAACGAACCAAATATAAGGAAACACTCACCGGAGGCTCACACAACACGCTGAAGCAGACATAGAGAGAGAGTTGCAAATCATGCCAGTCCTGCTCCTCGCCATATACCTCCACGACCGGGACCGCCGACGAAGACGACGACCGTAAGTACCGCAACCTACTAAACAAGGGAAGAAAGGGCACAGTTACCTACCCACCCACTCCACCCACCCCGCAAAGCACCCATAACCCCTCACAACAGCACAAGCCATACACCCCACAGTAAGAGGTACTTACCCGACACAAGGCCAAGAAAACCTGCCCAAAGTGCACACATGTGCACAACACCCCCCACAAAAAAATAATGAACCACGGATCCAGAGTGTGCCAAAACCAACACTGGCCACACAAACTTTTTATTAAACTCCAGGAGCAACAGACGTCCAACAGAAGGCCAATGGTCAGTCTATAGTTCAAAGTCCGATGGGCCCAAATGGCCCCAACTTGACTCCCACAAGTGCAAATGGTAGTCCAGCTTAAAGAGGCAACAATGGGGCATACAGGCACCTCAGGGAACAGGGGTGGGGGTTGTGGGGGTGGGGAATTATGACTGGGAGGGGGGCTTGGCTTTATGTTTGGGAGGTGGAGGGGGCTTGGGTCTGGTCCTTGAAGCTGGTGGGGTGGCCATGGACTGGGGTGCAGCAGATGTACCTGGGCCAGCACTGGGTTTCTTGCTCTCAAGGGAGATAGCACGGTAATGGGAAGGGCGGACAGGGGTGGGCTGTGGCGTTGGAGGAGTGGACAGGGAAGGAGATGGGCATGTTTAGGGACGAGATGGGGCGGGCCAGTGGGTTCGAATAAATCAACACGGGATAGGAAAAGTTTCTTAGGGGCTATCGGGGTGGACCTGGAGGAAGGTGTGGGAGTGGAGGTAGAGGGAGTGGTCGTGACAGGTGTAGGTGTGCGTGACGTGGGTGCAGGTGACTGTACAGTATGCTGAGGTGTGGTGGATGGGTGTTGGGTGGGTGTTTTGGAACATTTGAGTGTCTTGGGAGGACGGGGGCTGGACACAGTGGGACAAGACAGGCTGCCAGTGTAAATGTATGTTGTCTGTGGATCTGCAAGTTTGGTGAGTGTGCTGCATGTGCCAACCAAAGTCATTGTGGTGAGTGCAGGTGTGGTGTATGGTGTGCATGAATGGATGTCTGATTTTGTGGTGATGCCAGACTGGGGTCAGCAACAGTGAATAAGGGTGCAGTCCCTGTGAGTGTGCATGTAGAGGTGACAGACAGGGAGGCGGAAGAGGTGGACACACTGGGGGAAGTGGATGTTGGTATGTGTGCCTTTGTATGTTGGCTGTGTGTATGCCTGTGGTGGGAAGTGTGGTGCTTGTGTTTTTCAGTGTGCTTCTTGTGTGTTGAGGTGTGTGCATGGCCGTCAGAATGTGTGCTTGGAATGGGTGAAGGGAGTGGGGTGCTGGAAGGGGTTGAGGTGGTTGGAGGGGAAACGGAATGACCAGGGACACTGGCTGACGTCAAAGAGGAGGCCAGAGCCTGAAAAGATCTCTGTAGGCCAGACACAGCACCGTAAATACCATCCAGGTAGGCATTTGTCTGCTGCACCTCTGATGCTAGGCCCTGGATGGCATTGACGATGGTTGTCTGCCCTACAGAGATGGTCCTCAGGAGGTCAATAGCCTCCTCCGTGAGGGCAGTAGGGCTGACTGGGGTAGGGGCTGAGGTGTCTGGGGCAAAGGAGACACCCACCCTTCTGTGTGAGCGGGCACGGGCAACTCGGTGGGGAGCAAATGGGAGGGAGGTGATGGTATGGGGTGGTGGAAGATGATACAGAATGGGTGGGCCCACTAGGGTCCGCCACCGCCAGGGAGCTCCCATCGGAGGAGGTATCAGAGTCACTACCTCCAGAGGTAGTTGCCTCCCCCGTGGTGCTCCTCTCACCCTCCAACCCACTGGTCCCATTGGCGTCGCTCGACTCTGCCTCCGTGGAACCGTGGTCCACTGCATCCCCACTCGCCGGTGCCACAGCTCCCTCGCCAGATGATGCTGATGTACACAGACAACACAAGAGAACAGGGGTGGGGAGACAAAACAGGAGAGAAACTTGTAAATAGCTGAATGGAAGTGCATAACTGGTTCACACATACACCCACCCTGCAAATATTCCACCATGCAGCACCTACCGCTATACACATGGCTATGCTTATGACTAGTGGCCACAACCCTGCTCTACAGCCATTTCCTACAGCATAGAGGGACCTGAAGTACTTCAGACCTGTCCCTTAGAACCTTTCTTCCCATGGGGGCCATTATGTAAAATGACATCAGTCAGCGTCCCTGCCAATAGACAGCATACATACTACAGCACACTCACACATCCATCAAGGAGGCATACAATGGTTCTTGTACTCACCCCCTGTGTCTGCTGTGCAGCCTTCAAGTGCCAATCCAGGTCTGGATACGCCACAGCAAGAATGCGGTGCATTAGGGGGGGTCAGGGCCCGACGGGCACCCCTTCCTTGTTGGGAGGACTTCCCCAGCTGGGCCTCGCAGGTCTTCCTCGCCCAGCGCTGCAGGTCCTCCCTCCGCTTCCTGCAGTGGGTGCTCCATTGGTTGTAGACCCCCAGGGTCCGCACCTCCGTGGCGATAGCATGCCAGAGTCCCCTCTTCTGATCGGTGCTGAATTATATGGAACACACAGAAAAAGTAACACAGAGGTCAGACAATGCCCATTAGATAGAGCTGGCTATACATCCCCTATGGGACGGACACTCACAACAGCAGAACAGGACCTCACACATGCAGCATGTCATGAATCCCACGACTGTACAGTGTCAAATGTGCACACATGTTTACAGACATCTACCACCATTACATACATCCATGCCCCCCAATCCATCTACTCACCTGTATCTCTGGTCGACCATAGAGCTTGGCGTACAGGGGTAGGACCCCGTCCACGAGCTTGTCCAGTGCCTCGCTGGTGAAGGCCGGGGCCCTTTCCCCTGCCACTCATGCCATTTCCAGGACCAGAGTCAGGACACAGCAGCACACTCAGAGGAGTACCTGCATGCACGTAATCCGGGAGTCAAGTAAAGTTGGGGTGACAAGATGGCATCCGCTCCGCGGCGGTGTGCACCGTCACCACCAACAGCGATCATGATATGCTAATATTCCCCATTGACAACCTTGTTAACCAATGAATGGTCGCACAGCAGTGAACACCGCCTTACGCTATTACGACAACCACTAGCAGTATGAGGTCACTTCCACTACAACATTTCTGGATTACAGGGGGCAGACATTTTGGCCATTACTATGCAGTTATTAATTTCCCATTTGCCCCATACAGGCCCTATTGTCCCCAACCCTCATAGGCATGAACAAATATACATTTACTCACCGCAACAGTCCCAATGTATCATTAAGGATATGTCACTCCAGTGTAACATCCTATTATGCACATGTGTCATTGACTTGTATGCCAGCAGTGCTGAATATTTAACATGCTGGCCAGATGTATGTGTGTTCCTCACATGTGTTCTCAACTCCTCCTAGGTACAGACCCATGTGGCGAGGGAGAGCCCCATCGGTGTACAGACCACTTGTTGATTTGGGAACCTTGGTGGAGCATCACCTCATTATCAATTACAGACTCAATCGTGCTACCATTCATGAACTTTGTGCATTGCTGGATTCATGACTGAGACCAGCTAATCGGAATTAGCATGCCATCCCTACTGAAGTGCAAGTGCTCTCCGCACTACACTTCCTTGCCACTGGCTCATTTCAAGTGACAGTGGGCATGGATGCAGGTTTTTCACAGCTAATGTTTTGCATTATACTCTCCAGATTCCTGAATGCATTTGTACGACACCGGCAGTCCTATGTGAGGTTTCCCCAAAGTGCAGACCTCCTTGCCATCAAGTCAGACTTCTATGCCTTTGCCAACATTCCCCATGTGATAGGTGCCATCGATGGAACCCACATAGCTCTCATCCCCCCAAGAGTGAGTGAACGGGTGTACAGAAACAGGAAGAACTTTCACTCTATGAACATTCAATTGGTGTGTACTGCAGACCAGTACATCTCCCATGTGAATGCCATATTCCCTGGATCAGTCCATGATTCCTTTGTGCTGAGGAACAGCACTGTGCCACACATGATGGAACAACTACAAGGGGACAGAGGATGGATCACAGTTAAGTGTGTCTGACACTTTTTGGCACATAGCAGACAGCCAGGCTGTCTGCAACTGAAGGTTGTCAGTGACAGTCCTGTTTTGCCCCCTTTTACAGGTGAATCTGGCTACCCCAACATGCGTTGGCTCCTGACACCAGTGAGGAATCCTAGGACAGATGCAGAGAGAAATTACAATGAAGCCCATGGACGTACTAGGAGGGTGATAGAGCGCACAATAGGTCTCCTGAAGGCTAGATTCCGTTGCCCCCATATATCTGGGGGATCCTTGGCCTATGAGCCTGAAAAGGTGTGTAGAATAGTGGTAGCCTGCTGCATGCTGCACAACGTGGCTGTGAGGAAATCTATCCCCCTCTTGGAGGAGGAGGGGGCTGTATATCCAGACTAGCTTCCTCAGAGAGGGGATGAGAGTGATGATGAGGAGTGGGAAGATGTACACTCCAGGAACCAACTGATCCAACTGTACTTCCAGTAACTAAGTGGTACTATTTGATGCTGTTGCTGTCTGTGCAGTTTACTGTCGGGATGCCTTATCCTCAATGGGGGTGCTGGGTCTATAGACATTGTCACTGTGACCAGGTTTGCATGGGAAATGTGACGTTATGGACAACTTTTTTGACATTTCTGTTGGCACAACCGCATGTTATGCATGGGGTGCCATTCCTGCAATTAAGAAATGAATACTTGTTTTCAATGAAAATTGTATGCACACTTCCATTTGATTCAACATAATGACAGGGGACATTTACATTGGTGAACAGGTGTTTTATTTGGTGTCAGGGATGCCATGGTGCTCTTTACAGTGATGGGAGTGGGCTACTTGTGGATGTCCATATAGGCTACTTGGTCTCAACGATTGTTGGCAGTGGTAATATGTCCATCTGTTATTTACAGTTTTTGGGGTTGTTATTGCACGGTGTGGACGGTGGTTCAGTGGTACACTTGGAGGACAGTTCTTGTCAGAATCACTTCTTAGAAGGGGCCTTGGTCTTGGCAGGTGTTTTAGTGCCATATCTGGGCCTGAGGGATCGTTTGGGTGCCTGGTGTTGGCCTGTATGGGTTGAGGTGCAGGTGTCCTGTGTGCCCTCGGTGGCACAAATCCAGTTGCTGCTTCTGCTGTTGTTGGCTGGGCTGTATTTTGGCCTGTAGTAGGGGTTTCCTGGTCTGTGGGGGTCTCAGGCTGGGTTGGGACAAGGTGCAGCAGCACACCTGCTATGGTGGCCATTGTGGTATTGTGCAGTTTCCAGTGCCCCATGGTCTCTTCATGTTGGGCTCTCTGCAGCCTTTGACTCTGCTCCAGGGTGGCCACACTCTGGGCTAATCTGTTCTGGGTATGGTGGTATGCTCCCAGGACCTAAGAGACCATGTCTAGGGCTGCAGCATCATCCTGTGGCCTTCCCCGTGGGCCACTGATGCCCTCCCACTGGGCCTAGCCCCTGGGGCCTGTGTCCCCTGCAGAGGTCTGGTGGTACCACTTTTACTGGGGCCATCCTCTTCCTGCCTGTTGGTAGGTGGTGACTGTGGCCCCTGTCCTTGTGTTCCACCAGTCTGTGGCCTGGATACACAGGTGTGGATCCGGTTGCCCTGGCCTGATGTTGGTGGGTGTGTGGTAGGGGTGTCAGTGGTATTGTGGGTGGGGCTGCTGGATGGTGACAGTCCAGGACTGTGTGAGGGGCCATGGTATTCCTCACTGTCCAGGGTTCCCTCTCCAGTGTCCTGGATGGTGCCTCTTTCTCCATGTGGGGCACTGCCACTCCTTGTCCTGTCCGTCAGGGTGGCATGGGTGGCGATGCCTGTTAGGGGGAATGGACATGTCTGTTACAATTGCATAATCGGATGGGGTGCACAGGGCTGGGCTGTTTTGTGCAGGTTTTCCACTTTTGGGCCATGCAGGGTGCCTTTGTGAGGTTGCCATTGCATTTTGCTTAGGATGTGGAGGAGCATTGTGAGTGGTATGATGCTGTTGTGATTCCTTGCAGGTGTAGGTGGCTGTGCATAGGGGGAGGTATGTGGGCCTGTTGGTGGCATTGTGGGCATGCAGGGTGACTGGACATTGTGAATGTGGCCTGGGTGGGGTGGTGGCCCTGGTGGATGTTGGAGGGGTGGAGTGGGGTGGTGCATGCATTACAGGTGTGATGGATATGGGGTAATTGTAGACGACTTACCCGAGTCCATTCCTCCAGTGAGTCCAGTGAGGCCCTCAGGGTGCAGGATGTCCAGTACTTTTTCCTCCCAGTCAGTGTAGTCGGTGGTGTTGGTGGAGGTCATCCCCCAGTCTTTTGGACTGCAATGTTGTGCCGGGATGCCATGGACCTCACTTTCCCACGCAGATCGTTCCATCTCTTGAGGATGCCGTCCCTCGTGTGTGGATTGTGTCCCACTGCATTGACCTTGTTGACAATGGTCTGCCATAACTCCATCTTCCTGGCAATGGGTGTGTGCTGGACCTGTGCCCAGAATAATTGTGGCTCGACCTTCAGTATCTCGTCCACGAGGGTCCTTATCTCCTTTTCTGTGAAGCGTGGGTGCTTGGGGGGGTGTCATGGTGTGTGTTGTGAGTGGTGTTATGTATGGATCTTGGTGAAGGTGCTGTTGTGTGGTTGGGTGTGTGATTCGTGTGTTGTGGCGTTCAGTGTTTGCTTGTGGAGTTCTCAATCTCAGTTGTCCTATTGGCGATGCAAAGGATTGTGGGGTATGTCTGTGTTTTATAGTATTGTGGATGTGTGTCAAGTGGGTGGGTTTCAAACTTGCCAATGTGTGCAATTCTTACTGTTGGGTTCCGTTGATGGCCATGGGGGTCTGTACTACCAATGGTCGTTCGACTTCCACTGACCGCCGCTGCGATTTGTGCATCATTATTTGGAGGGCGGGAAGTTTGTGTGCTCGGTGGTGGAGGTGTGGGATGTCCTCCATTTTCGCCGACAAGGTACTGGCGGTGACTGGTGGCTGGGATTTTTTTTGCGGATTCTGATTTTTGCATCTTTATATGGCGGGTTTCTGTTGACCGCCAATGGAGGGTTTCTGTCGCCACGGCGGGGAACGGTGTTTACCGCCATGTTCAGAATGACCCCCTTATTCTTTGTGTGAAAAGAAGTCGTACAAAATAGCTGACAATTTCATCTACCAGTTCTCTTCTTCTTTCAAGCAATTTGTCATCTGTTTAAGAGCTACACAACACAAATCTGCAAAACCGGTTTTGTTTAAAAGAGAGTAATTTGACTAGTGAAGCCAGAGCTATATAATAAAATTTGAGGTTCCTGTGTAACATAAAAAGAAGAAAATATGTTCTAATGTTTACCATCAACAATTCCAAAACTGGTAGGATAGTGGGTTCGACAATAGGTGTTAGAGAGAGCCTGTGGGACCATACTGGAGGCAGCAAGCGTGGGAGCTGCCAGCCATTTCAGGTTTTGATGGCGTCGAGGCATTATGTTACACTTGGAGGGAAAGTTGCTGTACTGAGGGCAGACCAAGATAATTAGCCATAATTTTCCCAGCTCTTCCCAATTTGAAAAGTTAAGTTATATACTGGTGGTTGCTGGATGCTTGGGCGCACAGCAGATGAATTCTTCATGTAGAATCACCTATGCAGCACCCATGATCCTGCACTGTTAAATGATCTCCACTAGTTCAGCGTAGCTCATTAATGCACAAATGTATTTAATTATGATTTGCACTATCACCAACAGGCATCATTCTGCAGGGGGGTTTGGGCTAGAATTAACAACTATGGATTGGCCTTTTTCAGAAGTATCATTTTAGGGCTCAATTCTTATCTGTTGTTGCAGAAGAACTCCAGCGGTATCAGCTCCTGCTGTTCTAATTCCTTGCCCTCACCTTTAAATAAAAGAAGCCCTGTTTTTAATCTAAGGTGTCCGGCCATGAACTGAAATTCTAAATGGAAAACAATGGTTCCTTTGGGGTATTTAAAACACAACTCAGAGTCAAAGGCAAGATCAATGTAATGCTGGTCAACACAAATAAAAATAAGTATTTATTGCTTTCAAGTTCAATTTATGAAACCCTAACGAGCAATAATAATCCCTAATAGTCAAGAGAGAGGCAGTAAAATAAAATAAAATCAGAGTTATTTTATATCATAGGCATATGACAAAAACGGTGTGAGAAAGTAGCCTCTTTCTAGCATGGTTGCCCCCACTTTTGGCCTGTTTGTGAGTGTGTGTCAGTGTGTTTTTACTGTGTCTCTGGGATCCTGCTAGCCAGGACTTCAGTGCCCATAGATAAAAACCTATATGTCAGTGTGTTTTGCCCGTCTCACTGGGATCCTGCTAGTCAGGACCCCAGTGTTCATAGTTTGTGGCCTAATGTATGTGTTGTCAGTAGTGCTTGACTGTGTCACTGAGGCTCTGCTAATCAGAACCTCAGTGCTTATGCTCTCTCTGCTTTTAAATTTGTCACTGTAGGCTAGTGACTTCATTTACCAATTTCAGTTGGCACACTGGACCCCCCTTATAAGTCCCTAGTATAGGTACCTAGGTACCCAGGGCATTGGTGTTCCAGGAGATCCATATGGGCTGCCGCATTTCTTTTGCCATCCATAAGGATCTCAGACAAAAAAGTCTTTACACAGGACTGCCATTCCAGCCTGCGTGAAACAGTGCACACACTATTTCACAGCCATTTTCACTGCACTTAAGTAACTTATAAGTCACCTATATGTCTAACCTTCACTTGCTGAAGGTTAGGTGCAAAGTTACTAAGTGTGAGGGGACCCTTGCACTAGCAAAGGTGCCCCCACATAGTTCAGGGCCATTTCCTGGGACTTTGTGAGTGCGGGGACGCCAACACACATGTACACTACTTATAGGTCAATACCTATATGTAACTTCACAATGGTAACTCCGAATATGGCCATGTAACATGTCTAAGATCATGGAATTGTCCCCCCATTCGAAATCTGGCATTGGGAAGCCAATTCCATGCATCCTGGGGGCTCCACTATGGACCCCCAGTACTGCCAAACCATCTCTCGGAGGCTTGCACTGGAGCTACAGCTGCTGCCACCTCACAGACAGGGTTCTGCCCTCCTGGGGTCTGGGCAGCCCAATCCCAGGAAGGCAGAGCAAAGCATTTCCTCTGAGAGCAGGGTGTTACACCCTTTCCCTTTGGAAATAGGTGTTAAAGGCTGGGGAAGGGTAGCCTCCCCCAGCCTCTGGAAATGCTTTGAAGGGCACAGATGGTGCCCTCCTTCCATAAGCCAGCCTACCCTTCTCCGGTTCAGGGACCCCTTGCCCCCTACTCTGACGCAAAACTGGACAAAGGAAAGGGGGGTGACCACTCCCCTGTCCATCACCACCCTAGGGGTGGTTCCGCGAGCTCCTCCAGTGTGTCCCATACTTCAGCCATCTTGATTTGCAAAGCAAGATGGCTGAAGTCTAGGGCACTCTGGAGGGTTCTGAGTGGCCAGTGCCAGCAGGTGATGTCAGCGGCCCCTCCTTATAGGTCCTTACCTGATAAGGTAGCCAATTCCCCCCTCAGGGCTATTTAGGGTCTCCCCTGTGGGTTCTCTTCAGATTCTGCTTGCAAGTTTCCTTCAGGAATCCCCTGCAACAACTTCAGCATCCTCTAACCTCAGATCAACCGCAGCCTGGTCCAAGAAACGCTGTAACTGCAACAAAGTATCTACAAGAGATACTTTTCTTCAGCAACCTCAGCTCCAAGTAAGCAACTGCAACAGTTTCCACGGTGTGCCTGCTCTGAGGACTCCCTGTCTTCATCCTGCACCAGAAGTACTGAAGAAATCTCCTGAGGGGTGACAGAGTTACTCCCCTGCTCCAGCAGGCACCTTCCAAGACGACGACTGGTGCCCTTGGATTCCTCTCACAGCAACGAGCGTGCTCCTAAGGACACAGAGAGTGGACATCATCGACATGGACTGTCCCGAGGGCCTGCTGATGCAATTTGGAGGAGGTAAGACTTTGCCTTCCCAGATAGCAATGGTACCCCTGTGTACTGCGTCTTCTTCTCTATTGTGCACTATTTGCAAAATTCCTTCATGCACAGCCTGGCCAAGGTCCCCAGCACTCCATCCTGTGACGTTCAACTCGCTGAGTTGTTCTCCGGTGGCGTGGGACCTTCCTTCGTTGTGCTGCATCAACCACGTTTTGCACCTCCTTTATCCCCATGCCATGGGAGCTCCGGGGGGTGCTGGCTGGCATCCTGAGGGCTCTCTAAAGTGCTGAGAGCCCCCTCTTTCTCCTCATACAGAGTTGAGGCCCCCAGGTGCCTCCTGGGTCCATCCAGTGCCATTTTGATGCAAAATGCATTTTTGTCATAGCCAACGCTTGTTGACGACTTCCAACACAAAATCACATCTGCAACGATCTTCACGTTGTGGGACATCCTTTGCATCATGCAGGAACCCGTTGGCATCTTCCTAGGGTGCATTTCTGCAGTCTTCAACTAACCATGGACTCTCTTTTGCACCCTCTTCTGGGTTGGCAGGGGCTCCTGTCCTTCCTGGAACTTCTTTCAACTTCTGGACTTGGTCCCCTTCCTTTGCAGGTCTTCAGGTTCAGGAATCCAGCAGTTGTTCTTTGCAGACTTGGTTGGTTGCTGCAAAATCCCAATCACGAGGTGTAGTGTGTCCTAAGGAAACTTGCAGTACTTTACTCCTGCTTTTCTGGGCTCTAGGGCGGGGTAATTTACTTACCTTTACTGTATTCTTACTCTCCCAGCGATTCTGCACACACTAAACTTGTCTAGGGGGGAATTTGTGATTCGCATTCCACTTTCTTACTATATGGTTTGTGTTGCCCCTAGACCTATTTTCTCCCATTGCATTCTATAGGATTTCCTATTGCTTGCTCTATGACTATTTACTTGTCTAATTTTGGTGTCTAGTGTATATATTGTGTATAATACTTACCTCTGGAAGGAGTATTGTCTCTAAGATATTTTTGGTAGTGTCACCCAAAAAAATACCTTTATTTTTGGTAACACTGAGTATTGTCTTTACTTGTGTATAAGTACTGTGTAACTATAAGTGGTATTGCATTAACTTTGCATGTCTCCTAGTTCAGTCTAAGCTGCTCTGATATAGCTACCTCTATCAGCCTAAGCTGCTAAAACACTACTACATTTCACTAATAAGGGGTAACTGGACCTGGTACAAGGTGTAAGTACACAAGGTAACCACTACAAACCAGGCCAGCCTCCTACACGTAGCACGTAACTTGAACAGACATCCGTGCTACTATGGCATAGCAGAGTAAAGAGGCAGTGCCCTTGTGACAAAAGCTACATATAGTCAATATAACCACAGCAAAAAGCATAAACATAATGGAGTTCTACTTAAGAAAGTAGGTAGCTGGACATCAACAGAAGTAGGAAGAATCGAGGGAAGTAACTCTTGTTGGCTGAAGAAATCTTGATGATACGCTAAAACTGATTTGTAGCATTTACACACGTTTTGACTCGCATTGAGGACCGTTAATTTAGGCCTGATAATGCTCAGTTTGAGTGAGTGTGTTCCTGTGACCTGAGCAGGGCTGTAGAGCTTGAGGCTACTCAAGCCGGAATGGTTTGACAGGAAAGAATGAACTCTGGTTTCTTGTGATGGTGAGACTCTCACATGATTGCCTTTGGTGCTGGTGGGTGGCCAGAGATGAATGAAAGGGCAGGCTGGCAAAACAGAAAGCAGACGAAAGTGAATTGTTTAGCTGGCAGTTATCCATGAATGAGGAGCAAGGAAACACCACCAGCCTAAAAAGTTAGTGAACTTCCAGAATTCCTTGTTGTGCAAACAGCAGCTCAGCATCCTGTGGTAGGCTAAATGACCTCCCCCTATGTAAATGATGGATATAGGTATTGCTGGAGAAATGATGTTTCAGTGTGTGTTCATCTGTACTGCATGCAGAACGTCCTCGCAGGGCAGCATAGTCAAAGGCACACACTAGATGGGGCAAACTGGTGGACTCTGGGTTTCACAGCTGAAGGGAGGGCTGTGGAATAGAATCTACGAGACTACCTTGTGTTCTATTCCTTCCAAGGCACCCTTCAGATTTTATTTGCAGCGCCAGTTAGTCCTCTAAGCATAGAGGGAAATGGCTCTGAAACAGCCCTTCCCTTAAGCAAAATAAATTAAAAATAGGTTCTGGCTCAAGAGAGCTTCACACCCGCCTATCCAGAGAATGACTGCAATTGTGATTATCATTCTGAGACTAAACTGATTTCTCCAAAGAATGTGGTAAGTCTTTTCCCCAGGGAGTGCTCTTTTCACCGAAGTGATTTTTTTTCAACAGTTATAGGGAAGATAGACATCAGGCGTCAATAAACAGCATCCCTTTTTGTGCCATATGCCGTTAAATATTCCCCTCAAGTTACTGACATGCTCATTAACGTGTTTACACATCACCATAGAAAGAATAAGAACTTCACATGACTGGTCTGGTGTTTCCTCAACTTAAACAATAGAAATGATTTCGCCATTTATTCAAATGTGAGAGACATGAGACTCCAGTTCATGAGATATGTGTAGCAGGATGTGATGCACATTCCCATGCACACTTACAGTGTGATTGAGAGAACAGTTCAGAGGTGCTACATCAGATTCACTTACACATTGCCTGTGAGAAAGAGGCTCTTTTCAAAACTATTTTTGAAGCAGTTGAAGCTAAAGGCATGATCGTACAACATAACAGGTGTTTTTTATTGTAATAAAATATAAGGTGCATACATTCTAATTATTAATATTAATAACAGAACAACTTCGGTAAAATATCTTGATTGAAAGATGGTTTCCAAGTTTCCTGGATCCTTAGGATTTGAATACCTGCAGAATGCAGAATTTGAAGCAATTAACAAGACATATTTTGAGAGATGTGAACATATATTTTCATTTTTTATTCCTACATTTACCTAACTAGAACAAATGTGATCAAACCACTGATAATTGGCCAAGCCATAGCCTAAGTACTAGACCATACAATTTTAAATATGTTACAAAGGGAAATGATCAGACACACAAAAGGTGATGGGAGGAATGCTTGAAATAAGTCTTAACCACTGGCAAACTCTCGGGGTAGCATTACAATCCATTATTCTTTTGTCCTCCATTCTACCTCAGTTTGGACTGAGGGATTTGCAAATCAGTCTCTGCCCTGCCTCAGTAGAAACTGTCCAGCTCAAACTGCCATGCAAGGTCCTTCCTGGACTGGAACACAAGCAACAAGACCGGTTTCACCCTGATTGCGGTTCTTCAGTTAGACATAGCTTGTTTCCAGTGGCACAGTGAACACAGGACCCACAATGGGGCATACCCTTGGCCACTTAGGATAAGTGCACAAAAGGTGATAGGAGGAAAGTTTGCAACGTCTAGCCATTGACAATCACTGAAGTAGTATTCCAACCCATCATTTGTTTGCCCACCATGCCACCTCAGTTTGGAGGTTTGGAGACAGTCATATACAACTGAGGCCCATATTCATAGGAAAATGACGGAGCGCGACGCTGCGCCAAAATTGGCAGTGCTGCGCTCTTTCATTTTCACAACATAGGGATGCACTGTATTTAATTGAATACGATCTACCCTGTGTTGTCCCCTGCACTGGCACTAAATTTAGCCTCCAGTACTAATGCAGGCATCCTTGCACCATTGTGCAAGGATGTCTGCATTGAGGGGTTTGATGTTTATGTGTGGGAAGGTGTCCACTAATGGCGAGTTGACACTTTTGGTTGTGCTGCAGAATGCAGCACACACAGAAGTGCTAAATCATAATTTTTAAATGATTATTTATGTGCAAGAAGAGGCACCTTCCAGCACATAAACAATAATTTTTGGCATTTTGCTCTTTCTATGCGTGCTGCAGAATGCAGCACACATAGAAAAAGTAAAAACGAGGAGGAATAATGGTATTCCTCCTCGTTGCGCCTTATTAGATTTTGGCGCTGTTACAGGTTTATGAAAACTCATAAATCTGAGGCAGCGTCAAAATGCAATGGATGTTGCTGTGAAACGCTCACAGCAATACTCATTGAACGCCCCTTCCACACAAAGGGCTGCGTGTGAAGGGGTCATATTTACAAGGCGGTGTTAAGCCACAAAAAGTGGCTTAACAACACCTTGTAAATAGGGCACAGGGCATAGCTCAACCAGAGCGCCACAAAAAGTGACGCTACAGTGGCACTAGGGGCTCATAAATATGCCCCTTAGTCTTATCCCTGCTCCAACAGAAATAGTCCAGCCCAAAATTCCAAGCCAGTTCCTCCATAATCCTAGGTCAGTTTTGCCCTGATTAGGGCTCTTCAGTGAGTTGTAGCTTGGTTCGAATGACTAGGCAAATTGCAAGCATTCCTCCAGTCACCCTTTTCTGGACAGCTGCCCTTATCACTCTTTCTAGCTGTGTTGAATCTATCTGTGGTAATAGTGTTCCCCCTTGCACCATTCATTCAAATACTTTTCTCATAAACACTCATTGCCAGATGCACTTGCAATGGAAGCTCATATCCACCATCAGAAATCCCAGTGTGTGGAAAGAGTAGTACCTTAGCTTGCAAGTCTCTGCCACTCTTCAACCAAGGGAAAACTATGCAGAGAGGTGGCCCTGGCATCATTTTCCAAAGATTCTACTTTATTCTCCAAATTGATGATAGAGATGACTGAACAACTCTCAAACCTCTAGAATCTCTTGTCAGATTCCTTAAGGTCATTCTTGACCTCTTCAACTACAGCCATTCTCTTACCCTTCACTGTTACTTACCTCTCTGTAATTGACACACACCTCTGGATATGTTCAACTAATTTTCCATTGAACAAAGTTTCTCCTCATTCCTTCAGGACATTCTCTGAAAGCCACTATATATGTGTATTTTTATGGATTCCGTGAATCCCTGAACTCTTTGGGAGATCAATGTCTCCCTCTATGCCTCACTTTTAAAGATGACCTTTCAGGTGAAAATGTCATCTTTGAGTTTCAATGGCCATTGTACCTCCTTATATGTCAGTATGTTGAAGCAGTGATTTTACCTCTATTGGCTCTCCAGGTGCTGCAAATAAACTAGGCATCAGCATCCAGTAGGGAGGGGCCTTCCTGGCTCAGGACCAATGGCATCACCCCACTCCTAAGTAAGGGCCTTCTCTCCCGCCTCTGACCACTGCATCACCTCTTGCTTGGACAGTGTATCCTGATTTCCAGAGCCACCGGGAAGGTCACCTGCACCCCTAAAGCACACCACCAAATTCACTAGCAGAATGGCCTAGTGAAGTTCTGGATTTCACTCCTCATATGTGGATGGTGGCATACTATCAGCTTCAGGGGCAGAAAAACTGATGAAAAGGATGATCTGCAGGCACTGAGGGTCTTCCACAGGAGGAAACATGACACTCTCAAAACATAGTCCCCAACAGGGTGTTAAGCAAGCTGTGCCTCCTTTCACCACGTTTAAAATGTCTACTTTCGCACCCTGAAGTAGCTGAAAGGTTACACATGGCCCACTATAAAACTCCTAAATACATAAATAAATACTTTCTACCCATTCAAAGATTAGTGTTGGATGTAGACTATACTTATCTTATTTATCATGCTAGCGATTAAGTAGATGAGCTATGCTTTCATAAATAGCCTAGGGCACAGATGTATACAAATAACAGCATATTCATCAAAAGTACATTTAACCAAACCTTTACTTAAATGTATAACAATTCCAACAAATCTGCCTGAAAAGATATCCTGTTCTGTATCACATCATTTTCTGATAAAACATCATAATGTTTTATAGTCAATATGATATCCAAATGTCAGCTACAAGAGTATGGGACTTCTAGAGCATGAAGCTACAAAATGTGGATTTTCAGTTCATACAGAATAGTAACTTTCCACTATTACAGTTATGAATAAAACAGGGGTCTTGGAAAAGATGGGATCCATATCTTCTTTAAGAAGAAAGAAAAAGACTTGGAGCAAGTGTCCTCGCTGGACTGAACTTACCTACCAAAGCTTAGGAAACCAGACGCTTGATTTACCTGCTTGCACAGAAGGGCGCAATCTCTCTGCCTTCAGTGCGCCCCCACGTGCATTGAGCCACTAACTACTGTTAGCTGAGTTGTCCGAGAGAATTGAAAAGTTAGCATTTGTATCATGCTGATTCATTCATCTTATAACTGTAACAAACTCCATTCCAAGATTTAATAATCATTGTCAATGAATAAAATCAATCAGAATCTTAGTTAATCTGTCACTATCAATTCAAAATGAACTGCAGTTATTAATATAGAGTTCTAAAGTTTATGGTAAAATGTAGAACATTCATGTTTCTATAATTTTTGAATTTATTTGAGTCCATTGCTAGAAATATATCATATTGACCTGCACATTTGCACCTTCAGTGCTTGTTTTTTGCTCTTTTTAAAACGTATTTGTTGTTATTTCTACTACAGCTTCAGAAACCTCTTGAATAGGCTCTAGGTAAATTGTAACAATCAGAAGTCTTCGTATTATCTTCCGTTTCTGTGCATCAACTTTCCCATTCAATGATAACTGGAAAATGGCAAAGAAATATTTTATTGCTCACAATCTTACTGCCATGCCACTTATATGTATTGGACATACTTCCTATCCCAGCCTTTTGACAACATGTTAATAAAATATTGCAGGACCCATGTAGATGAAGGATCTGTCAAACTACAGTTGTTCTCGGCATCTGAGCCACAGCTTTAAAAAATTCATACAAAATATAAGGCACCTTATTAAACTTCAACACACATATATGTAGAAATATGAACGATTACAGTCAACACTTCCCACATCTCCTAATTCCAATGTATACATTTATAAGGGAACCAAACATATGCTTAGAAATGTTCTATGAGTGATATATATAAACATATATAAACATACATTTTTTCATATAGATAGACTTTCTTCTGTCTTTGACAGCTGCACTAAAGTGTGCGATTTAAACAGCACCATAAGGTGCGTGCCTGGAGGTCACGCAAGATGGCCGCTGCTCTTTAGACCTCTGTGAGGCTTCAGCACTTCCTGGAAGAAAGGAGATGTTTTCACATCAAAATGATTAATTTCTCTAGCATTCTTGAGCACCAGAGCTCTGTTGCTGCATAAATATGCCTGTATCTTACAGAGACATCGAGTTTTGATGTAATTTCAGAGACTTCACATGAGGGCCTGAGGTAATTATTTATCTGCGTCAGCGTGCCACTTCTTAAGCCTCTGCACAAACCTAAACTTTCACAGAGATGTTTCTATTTGACTTTTAACTGCTTGCCTCGATGTCATTCTACAAATCTAATTTCCTCTGCAATGGAATATGTATTACCTTCTGACAGTCAGCAGAACTTTTGACCTCTCTTTTAAAACACATTTAGCTGAGGTTTTCAACTTTCAGTATTCACTGGCAGCTCTTGTTATCAAGGAGCTCTTTCAAATTGCCCTTCATAACATGGTAAATGATTTCCTTTGACGGCAGGGATTTTTTCTCTTCAGTAGGTTCCCTTAAAACTAGTCAATACTTGTTTGACTATGTGCAGTAAAGTGCTTTGCTCTTGTGGTATTCTTACATGCCTGCTCTGAGAGAATAATTTAGGATTTTCTATTTATTTAATTATTTTTTATTATATTTTGCTCTGTTGTTGGATACTTCTCGCAGCAGCTTCTCATTGTAATATAATTTCATCATCACCTCACATTGCTAGCTTGCTATTACCAAATTGCTGCTGGCCTTTATGGGGAGACCACAAAATTCTCACAGCAGAAGCCAGTCTTCCTCTTCCTCCAAGTCTAATAATCCTCTTCAAGTGGAGCGCACACATATAATTAAATCTTCTCTACCATCAGCTTTAACAATGGATAATACTACAGACTTTTTAAAGGATAGCGCCTCTTCATCTCATGCTGCTGGGGCAATTGCAAAACAATCATCTAACACCTCCTCTGTCGAGCACCCAAAAAAAGACCTTGATTCTCCCTCAAAATCACCTACACATCTTACACTAGATGATGTCATGGAGGAATTGCGTGCATTAAAGCCCTTTAATTCTAGGCTTGATTATATCTTTCTGAGTAAAGGCTTAATTCTACATCAACGATAGTGATTAACTATCATTTCATTTTGGGCGGGGTGCATTCAAAGCAGCCTCGAGGGGTTTCATCATAAGTTACGCTCACTCAAAAAAAATCTGCTCAACAAAAATCCACTTCCATCCTTAAAAATATGAAGTCTCTTGAACATTAATACTATACTCACAAAACTAGTAAATCACATCTTGAGGCACTAATCTCAGCTAAAATGGAGTTAAACCAATATACCACTGAACAAACATGCGGCACCCTCCTGAAAATAAATGCCAGATATTATGGTGGTAATAATGAAGCATGTTCTCTTCTAGCTAGATATTTGAAACAAAGAAAAGAAAAAAAACTATTGAATCTATCACAGATAACAATGGTGTTAAACACTTTAGGGATAAAGATATAGCATGGTGTTTCGCTTCTTACTATAAAGACCTATACACTCCAGAACTCACACCATCAGTTGAATCTATCAACCGATATTTCTCTAATCTTAAACCAAGAGACCCCTTGCAGATTGACCTCTCATCTTCAGACCAACCCCTACAACTTACCGAACCATATACAGCTTTACAATCTCTCCCCAAGGGTAAGGCTCCAGGCCCAGATGGCTTCCCAGAAGTCTTTCTTCTGTTTGCTAAGCCTCTCTTCCCCAAACTCTTTCAATTACTTAATCACTTTATAAAGTCAGGTTCTGCATCTGGCTCATTTACGGAGGCCATGATTTGTCTTATTCCCAAAAAAGATCAGGATTCGACTGAATGTAAAAATTATAGACCCAAATCTTTAAATAATACCGATTGTAAACCTTATGCCAAAGTTTTAGCTCTCCGTTTACTCCCATATATACCTGACCTTATTGATTCTCATCAATCTGTTTTATCCCTAATAGAAATGTAGGAGATAATTCTCGCACTTTAAAAAATATTATTAACAAGGATTCTAAACTTAAGATTCCTCTGGCAGTTTTATCATTGGATGCAGAAAAGGCCTTCAATAGGGTCTACTGGGGTTTATTCTCGAAGGCATTGGAATGGCATGGACTAGGAACTAAATTCCGACATTTTATATCCATTCTTTATTCCTCACCATGTTCCTCGGTTATAACAAATGGTATCCGATCTCCTTTTTTCCCCCTCTTAAAATCTCCTTTACTATTTATTTTGGCTCTCAAACCTTTTTGATACTAATTAAAAGCTTCTGAACAATTTAGAGGGTTTCAAATTAATAATATACACATTCAATTTATGGCATATGCTGTTGATATTCTTTTGTTCATGTCTCACCCTGACACTTCTCTTCATGCATTTCTGCATGGACTCAACTTATATTCTGAAGTATCTGGCTTTAAACTTAATATTGACAAAACAGTGGTCTTACCACTTAATGCTCCTTGCACTGATGCAGGATTATCTTGGAATTCTTCTAAAATGAAATGCCTGGGGGTATGGTACTGCAATACGATCAAGGATACACTAAAGGCTAATTCAGAAAATGTATCTGCAAAGCTTGTGGATCTCACACAGAAATGGTTTCCGTTATATTTCACGTGGTGGGGCCGATAGGACAACATTAGGATGATGTTTCTCCCTATCATTAACTTCTTCCTTATGATGCTTCTGTTGCAGGGTTGGCACAAATAACTACGCAAGACTCGTCTGATACACAGGTAAGGGTTATTTTATTGGTTAAGTATAGTGATAGTTTGTAATGGATGGCTTTCTTTTTATTGTTCTTTCAGTATCCGGGTGTATTGTCCAGGCAGTGGTTCACAGTCTTTTCCTTGTTTCTTTCTGTTCCTTCAGGTCTCTCGGGAAGCACATGTGGAGAGAAGAAGAATAGTCTCGGTAAGTGCTTATGCTTTTCCCCTTGGTTCACTGTTTCTGGCTTTCCCTTTTCAGCTGTTGTCTCTTTCTTGTCTCTTGGTTTTTTTTTCTCTCTCTGTCTGCACCTCTCCTGTCCTTTCCCTTTCTGTTAGGAGGTTGCCTTTACTTTGTCTCTCTGTCTTCTTTTCTTTACACCTTAGTGTTCTCTCCTTTGTCTTTCTAGCACAATTTTTTTTAGTTACTTCTCGTTATCCTTTTCCATTCATTACTGTAATTCTTGTTACCATGTTCTACACACCCCTTTCTTGTAGTCCCCTCACCTTCCCCCGTGTCTTTTCCACTCTTAGTGCATTCCCCGTCAATCCCTTTCTATTGTTCCCCTCCTGTCCTCCCTACCCCTGCCCAGGCCACTTCCACGCACCTGAATACACCACGCTTCTCCAGAAGCGTGGCGGGCTGCCGCATTCCGCTTCCCGGAGTCTGGTCCTTTGGTCCCCGATTGGGACAACTGACGTCCTGGTCTCTCCACTCCTCCCGTCCCCGATTGGGACGTACGGCTCCTTGGTTTCCACGGTTTTCCCGTCCCCGATTGAGGCGTACGGCTCCTTGGTCTCTCCGGTTCTTCTGCTCGCGTCCTCATCTGCTCCTCTGTTTTTCTCCATGTTCGCATCCTTTTTCTGAAAGCCAGATGCCGGGCTTCTTGAACTTCCGTCTTTCCGCTGTGTCCAACGTACGGCGCCCGGATTGGTGGGATTTCCGATGACTTCCGGATCATCATGGGTAGCGCCAGTACCAGTAGGGGAATTGTGCGTTCCGGCCCGTCACAGACACTCCCCCTAGAGAACGGCAGTAGAAGACGCTCAGGATCCGGATAGTGGGATAAGAAATCAGCGTTCGTCATTTGATTGCCCGGTGAGTGTATGATCTGAAAGGAGAAAGGTTGTAATGAAAGAAACCACCGCAGGACATGAGAATTAGTATCTTTGTTGCGAGCGAGCCATGTGAGTGGCGCGTGATCCGTGACAAGGGTAAATGTCCGACCAGTGAGATAGTACCGTAGCGACTCCACAGGCCACTTAATGGCTAAACATTCTTTCTCAATTGTGGGATAGTGGACTTCCCTTGGAAGGAGCTTCCGACTAATATACAATATCGGGTGTATGGATCCGTCACATTGAGTCTGGGATAATGCCGCCCCAAGCCCCACATCGGAGGTGTCTGTTTGTAACAAGAAAGGTTTCTGAAAATCTGGACAACATAACACTGGATCCGTAGTCAAGGCGTTTTGTAGTTGTTCAAAACTGTCGTTCATTCTCAGAGAGAGAGGGAAGGGTGTTGGGACAGGTCTTCTTAAGAAGGTTGGTAAGTGGTTCTGCTAATGTGGAGAACTGAGGGATAAACCGTCCATAGCACCCCACTAAACCGAGGAAGGCTCTTCCATCTTTCTTTGTTCGTGGTACAGGTATCTTTGTGATGGCGTCTATTTTTTCTACCTGTGGACGCACCTGTCCTTCTCCCAAGATATATCCTAGACACTTGATATTGGTGTATCTCAACCTGCATTTTTCTGGGTTCGCTGTTAGATGGGCTTCTCTTAATGCTTGCAAAACCTCACCCAAATGTTGTAAGTGTTCTTCCCAGGTGTTACTATATATGACTATATCGTCCAGATATGCAGCCGCATATCGGTGATAGGGCCGTAAGATCCTATCCATAAGCCGTTGGAAAGTGGCGGGGGCCCCGTGGAGCCCGAAAGGAAGGACCATGAACTGATATAGACCAGATGGGACTGCGAATGCGTTTTTTTCTCTGTCTTCTCTTTTCAACAGGATTTGCCAATACCCTTTTGTAAGGTCTAAGGTGGACATAAATTGGGCTTGGCCTAGTCTCTCGAGGAGTTCATCAATGCGTGGCATTGGATAGGCATCAAAGTGTGTTAACTCGTTGACTCGTCTATAGTCTACACAGAAACGAGTACTCCCGTCTGGTTTTGGAACCAATCCACTGGGGAACACCAGGGGCTGTTGGAGGGCTCAATAATACCAGCCTCAAGCATAGATTGGACCTCCTGTTCTATAACTGCTTTTTTTGCTTCTGGGATACGATATGGACGTTGTCAGGAGATTTTGTCTATTTTCGTCCGTATCGGGTGGTCTACTAGCTTCGTTCGACCAGATTGTTTGGAAAAGACATCACTATACTTCTCTATCACTTGAGTGAGTTGTCCCTGATAAGGTTCTGTGAGGGTGGAATTCGTCTGGGGAAAAGGACACTCAGTAGAGTGATTTGTGGGAAAGGACAGATACGGTATTTCATCCGTGGCCACATTTGTAATATATTGAATGGGTTGTTCGCCCGTTTGTTCCTGTCATTTCTTGAGGAGGTTTAAATGGTATATCTGCTCTCTACCTTGTCCGAGGGGAAGGGCCAATTTATATGTGGTGGGATTAATTTGTTCAATAACCTCGTATGGACCTTGCCACCGGGCCAGTAACTTGTTTTCACAACTGGGAAGTAGGATTAAGGCCTTGTCCCCTACTTTTAGACTGCGGAGCATGCTTTTAGCATCATACCATTGTTTCTGTTTGCTTTGGGATTCTCGTAAGGTGCTGTGGGCTTCTTCCCACACAGTATGGAGATTGTCCCTCAACTTACGTGTATATGTCAAGAGGTCTTTTGCCTCGTCCTCTGTTTCTTCCCATTGCTCATCCAGCATTTCGAGAAGAGTCCGAGGGTGTCGTCCGAACAATAATTCGAAGGGACTATGCTGTAGGGAGGACTGAACGTGTGTGCGAATAGCGTATAACACTAGAGGCAATTTTTTTCCCCAATCTTTACCCCTTCTGAAATACTCTTCCTGAGTAGGGATTTGATTGTCCTTTTATACCTCTCCACTAGACCGTCTGTTTAAAGGTGGTACAAAGATGTTCTGATCTGCTTCACCCCAGTGTTTTACTCACTTCTGCCATGAGTCTAGACATAAAAAGGGTCCCCTGGTCGGTTAGTATTTCTTTCGGGAAACCCACCCTGGAAAAGAAATCAATCATTGCTTGGGCAATGAGTTTAGTGTGCATGCTAGGAAGGGGAATGGCTTCTGGATAACGGGTGGCATAGTCCACTAATACCAAAACGTGTTGACGTCCCCAACTGGAAGGAGTAAGAGGTCCAATGATATCCATGCCCACTCTTGAAAAAGGGGTCTCTATGACTGGCAGGGGCTGGAGCGGAGCAGGTTGGTGTGGAGATGGGTTAAATAATTGACATTTTGGACATTCAGAACAGTGTTTACGTATGTCCCCGAAAACTCCGGGCCAATAGAACCGCCAGAGTATTGCCTCCTCAGTTTTTTCCCTTCCAAGATGTCCCTCCCCATTATCCCCATGTGCTAGATGTAAGACCTGCTGTCGGTGACTCCTGGGAACTACCAATTGTTTCTGCCGCCCTTCCTCCGAATTTTGTATTCGATATAAGAGTTGGTTTTGTATTAGAAATCGCGGACCTACCGCATGCTCTTCTGGGTTCAGGGCTTGTTGCCACACGTTTTTCAGGGAGGGTTCGTCTCTTTGACTCTGTCAGAACTCCCCTGGAATGGTACACACCCTACTTGCTACTCCTGGAGTAGGCACTGGCGGAGTATTGTGGGTTTGAGTATAGTGTTGCCGCTGGACCCTTTTTTGCCGTTTACTGAGGGTTACCTTTGGTGTTCGACTTACTCCCTCACCTGCCCCGAAGGGTATTTCCTCCCACCAAGTCTTAAGGGTGTGCTCCTGACCTGCTTTGGTTAATAGGGTGGAAAAGTCCTTATAATCAGTTCCGATGATGATATCTGACTCCAGGTGAGGAAGTACTCCCACTTTTAGGGTCTTGTTCTCTTCTCTCCACTTCAAGTGTACTATAGCGACCGGGTAGTATCTTTGATCCCCATGTACACATGCGATTAAAACTTGTGCCTGGGGTATTTCTTGCCCGTGTCCTGCTAACTCCTGTCGTATTACACTCTGGCTACAACCAGAATCGATCAACGCTGTCCTTTCAACATCATTGAGGATGAGAGGGAGAGTATAAGTAGGTTTGTCTCCACCAGCCCAGAAGACTCTCCCTTTCGCTAGTCCAATCTCCATGGGTTCCTCAGTATCTTTTTTATTGGGGGCAATATCTAGCTATATGATCCCACTCGGAGCAGTGGTAACACTGAGGACCTGTGGTCGGATAGTTGGGGTTTGAGGGTGCGTTAGACAGGGTACGTTCCTGGCCATGTAATAACATAGGTCTTTGGGATGTTCCTCTCCCTACAGTCGGGCGCACAGAGGAAGGGGCTGGATGTCTGCTGGAGGTGGCCCTGAAGTCAGGGCCGGTGTGATACGCACAAGCGAGATCTATAGCTGTTTCATTAGTCAGGCCCGGGTGTTGTCTAACCCAGTTACGGGTGGTACCGGGTAACGCATCCAAATACTGTTCCAAAACTATAGTATCGAACATTTCTTCTTGAGTTTTCTCGGTCGGTTGCAACCATCTCCCCGCCGCATGCTGAACCCTATAGTAGAGGGTGCAAGGATTCTCTTACTGTTGCCACTTAGTTTGGCGGAACCTGGAACGATAGCTTTCACTGTCCAGCCCTACCCATTCCAATATAGTTTTCTTAATGTCTTTATAGGGAAGAGTACCACTGGGGTTGATGGCTTGATAGGTGTCCTGTAAATGCCCTGTGAGTAATGGTGCAATATACTGTCCCCATTTCTCTTCCGGCCAACTCGCAGTGCTGGCAACTCTCTCAAAGTTGGTGAAAAAGGAGACCCGGTCTTCATGTTCCTGGTATCTTTGCAGTACGCTGCTGGGCACGTTTGGATGCACCTTCGTATGTGCAATGGTGTCCGTGAGCTTCCCCAGGGCTGTTTCGTGTACCAGTTGATTGTTCACCATTATCGTGGCTTGGCTCTTGAGAGCGGTCTGCAGGGCTTCTCGTTCTTCTCTGGCTTCCTTCATTTGCTGTTCCCACATTAGTTGAAGGTGGCGCTGACCCTCTGCCAGCTGAGCGATTACGTCTGCCATGGTGGGTTTCTCCTCCATTATGTTGTGTTTCAAATCCCACTTCTGACACCACTTGTTGCAGGTTTGGCGCAAATAACTACGCAAGACTCGTCTGATACACATATAAGGGTTATTTTATTGGTTGAGTATAGTGATAGTTTGTAATGGATGGCTTTCTTTTTGTTGTTCTTTCAGTATCCTGGTGTATTGTCCAGGCAGTGGTTCACAGTCTTTTTGCTTTTTTCTTTCTGTTCCTTCAGGTCTCTCGGGAAGCACATGTGGAGAGAAGAAGAATAGTCTCGGTAAGTGCTTATGCTTTTCCCCTTGGTTCACTGTTTCTGGCTTTCCCTTTTCAGCTGTTGTCTCTTTCTTGTCTGTTGTTTTTTTTTCTTTTCTCTCTCTGTCTGCACCTCTCCTGTCCTTTCCCTTTCTGTTAGAAGGTTGCCTTTACTTTGTCTCTCTGTCTTCTTTTCTTTTCTTTACACCTTAGTGTTCTCTCCTTTGTCTTTCTAGCACAATTTTTTTTAGTTACGTCTCGTTATCCTTTTCCATTCAGTACTGTAATTCTTGTTACCATGTTCTACACACTCCTTTCTTGTAGTCCCCTCACCTTCCCCCGTGTCTTTTCCACTCTTAGTGCATTCCCCGTCAATCCCTTTCTATTGTTCCCCTCCCGTCCTCCCTACCCCTGCCCAGACCTCTTCCACGCACCTGAATACGCCACGCTTCTCCAGAAGGGTGGCGGGCTGCCGCATTCTGCTTCCCGGAGTCTTGTCCTTCTGTCCCCGATTGGGACAACCAACGTCCTGGTCTCTCCACTCCTCCCGTCCCCGATTGGGACGTACGGCTCCTTGGTTTCCGTGGTTTTCCCGTCCCCGATTGGGACGTACGGCGCCTTGGTCTCTCCGGTTCTTCCGCTCGCGTCCTCGTCTGCTCCTCTGTTTTTCTCCTTGTTCGCCTCCTTTTTCTGAAAGCCAGATGCCGGGCTTCTTGAACTTCCGTCTTCCCACCGTGACCTACATACCACGCCCGGATTGGTGGGATTTCCAATGACTTCCGGATCATTATGGGTAGCGCCAGTACCAGTAGGGAATTGTGCGGGCCGACCCAGTCCGGCCCGTCACAGCTTCCTATTAAGATACCTAAACTTTTTTTTTTAGATCAATTGATAAAATTCTATCCAAGTTCCTGTGGCACGGTAAAAAACCCTGAATCTCTCTCTCAAAATTAAAACTTCGTAAAGTACAAGGTGGAGTTAATTTTCCCGACTTTTTAACTTATCATAAATCTTTTGGCATTAGGCAAATACAACCCCATTTATCTACACTCAATGATGCACCTCAAAAGCTATGGATCTCTTTGGAAGAAACATTTTTTTTCTCCCTTTTCCCATAAACACACTATATTTATGTCTAACCCCCCAAAATTCTGGTTGCCCAGCACTATCTCCCATTCAGTCAACTTATTGAAACCTTTTTTTATTTTGCATCTTACCCCCATTAATCAATTCTTTAACAGTCGTATTTGGCACAATAGTTCTCTTAGGAAAGAAGGTAAAACCTTGTGTTGGAAGGCTTGGATGGCTAAAGGTATTCTTCTCATTTCCCATTGATATCATAAAGACTCTCTTATCCCTTTTACTACTCTCTCAGCAACTTATAATCTCTCTATTCGCATGAAATCCCAATATTTCATTCTTTCTACTCTGATCCAAGAGGCCCTCAATAAACTTATATATCACAATCGTTCTTCTGTTGCATCATCTCCACCGGCAATCGTAACTTCTAATTATCCTAGGCCAGCTGGAATTTATAAACTTTTAAGAAAGTCCGTTCCACCTAGACTCAAATCACCTATTGAGAAATTGTGAAAATCAGATCTTGGTGTTGTTTGGCCAACTTTTTTATGGTATAGAATATGGTATAAGATACATTACACTGCACACACTGCAAGCCTTACGCAGACCCAATATTTTTTTATAATAGAGTTTTCTATACTCCTGTATGCCTTTACAAACTCAAACCTACACAAAATGACAAATGTTGGCACTGCCACACTCAGCAGGGTACTGACTTTCACATGTTTTTTTCTTGTCCATCTACTTTTTGGTCCTCAATATGGTCTCGCATTTCAGCAATAGCTCCGATCTCCTTACCAATGTCATATGAATGACTGTTTTTGGGTGGCAAACACGACATTTGGAGTTCATTCAAGCCTCTTGGAAAATGTCTCCTCCTTTTGAAAAATGTCAATATACTTCCTGTTTTTCTTATTATATAGACTTATTTCATATAACATTTGCTGTAACTATTGTCTATTACCTCTCTCTCTCCACATGGCTATCATTTCATTCCCTTTTCTATCCCAATAGCTCTTCTCCCGCTCCCTTTCTCTTTCTTCTTTCAGCAATATATTGCTGTATCTGCCTAATTCATTTACAAGTTTAATATGCATTTATAAGTACAATATTCTTTTTTTATATATATCCACAACTGCATATCTATGTTCTGGCAATATTAAGTTAATGTTCTTGTATTTGACTCAATAAAAAATGTCTTAAAAAATATATATATCTCACCATAACTTCACTCCCCACAGGTAGATCATGACTTTGCCCAGGATCGTTCAATTCATTTATTGATTTGTGCAATTAGTGACTCCCCAAAAGGAGCAAAGCAAGTCAACGCGTTTCTGCCAACAAGCCTTCCACTGGACTGCTTCCCTTCCGGCGCACCACTACTAAATACATATCGTTAGTCCTTCATTTCTTTTCACTTCCTGTCTAAACAAACCAAGTTAATGCAGTCATTCCCCATACTAATGTGGGCGCCATCTTTTAATGGATAAAGCAGACCAGTGTCATTCATATCTGATTTCAATAGTAGAGAACATAATTTCCAATCAGTGCACTCCCAGCTAGTTCATATTCATGAATTCCATATTCTAAAGAGACTTGTAGCTATATATTGTTTTCAGTTATACAGGTCTCAAAACACAATCATTTATTTAGACAATAAATGCGACATTTTGGCAATAGAGTATTTAAAATTCTATAACGCATCAAGTCATCATTGCGTATTACCAGATCTGTACTTAGCATGTGCAAATCTCTCATTTTTTTATTCCCTGCCGAATAAATATATATAAATATATGTTAGATGTAAAGTGACAAGTGAGGTGCAAATCAATCACACTATGGGTTGGCAACCAATATGCACATTGAGGAATCAGACATTCACCAGGTTACAACATTTTTACAATAGGGTGTTTAAAATTCTACATCGCATCAAATCATCATTATAGATTGCCAGATCTATACTTGGCATATGCAAATCTCTTATTTTATTTATTTTTTATGTTTTGGTTACCCAACAAATAAATATACATAAATATGTGTTAGGTATAAAGTGATAAGTGCTGTGAAAAATCATTCACACTATGGATTAGCAACCTATGTGCACATTAAGGCATCAGATGTTCAACAGGTTATGTTCCGTATCCTGAACCATAACATTCTGTCTGATCCCTAACCATTGGCCCAACGCTTTGGAGTATGCTATAATGCTATAAATGTAATCCTGAGTGAAACAGTTGCCTTTCTTTCTATAACTATGCATTCCAAAATAGCACTTGCTCTAACTTTTCAAAAACATTTTCATTGAAATCCCCATATTTATGTGCTTAGACAGATAGAGAAGTAGTGTCTATTTCACCATATCGAGTCCTTACAATGTACATTATATCAAAAAGTGCTGAAAGTGCTAAAGTCTCCTATTGCCTCAATTCTTTATACATTATCTACGTTAAAAATACTGATAGTATATATGACATTCATCACATTGTAAACATTAAAGCACCTCACTGATATGTATATATTTGTATTGCAATATACTATATTGTTGTTGCACATATCTATCTTTGTCAGAAAGGCCCATTTCCATACATCTTCAGTTCTCAAGAGTGAAACCATGAACAAGAGATTAAAGTATCAGACATCCTACCTACGTTTGGCTAAATGTTTCAAAGTTATGGATGTACATGTAATTCAGCATCCTGAATACTTCCCCATGGATTTTCAGTCCCCACAGTTAGGATCATTTTTTATTCCAATCTTCTTAGTTCTAGAACCCGGTCTCCTTTCCTGGGGTTCATTTTGACTTGTTTCATTCCACAGAAAGTTAAACTTTGATAATCTCCTTCATGCACATCCCAGAAATGCTTAGCTAATTGATATGATATATCTTGATTTTTTATCGCTCTTAGATGCTGCAAAAAACGAACTTTAAGTTTATTTATTGTACCGCCTACATATTTCTTCAGACATGAGCACTGGATGATATATATTATGAATTCCATGTCACAAGTGATTCTATGTGTGATCGGACAAGTTTTCCCTTTCAATGTTTCAAAAGTTTGAGTGTACTTTGCAAATTTGCAGGCTTTGCAGTGACCACATTTCCAAAAGCTGATACTTTTTTCGTAAGCCAAGTTGTATACTGTTTTTTCATGAATAAACTTTTTGTTAGTACATCACCCAATGATGAAGCTTTTCTGTATGTGATTTGTGGATGAGATCCAGTATGTTTTTTGATATGTTCATCCTGTTGTAAGATGTGCCAATTTCTTGTTAAGATCTTTTTTTTACAGTTTTATAGATTTTTATATTCTGTATTGTATTCCAAAAAGAGTCTCTCTCTATATATATAAAGGTGATCAGTAGGTAGTTATCATTATGACCATGTTTCCATAGAAAAAGCATTTTTTGACTTGCCCATATATTTGCCGCCGTTTGGCGAATCCTCACAAAGTTTTTCAAAAAAAGTGTTGCAGTGATTCTTGTTACACATTGAAAGTTTTGGGGTGATCCATCAAGTTGGGGCCAAGAAAAGCGTCGTGAAAAAAGTTACGTTTCTCATGTTAATTCCCATAGGACCTTTAGACATGTCGACAGCCCAAACCACTGGACGGAATTACACCAAATTTGGAAGAAAGTTAGCTTTTAGTACTCAGTAGTTTTTGAGATGTTAAAGGGAAAATAAGTTTGTATATCTCTGGCCACAAATATCTTGCAAATATATTGTGAATACTTTGCAAAAATTACCAAAGGTTCGTAAATACGCATGCAAAAAGAAGAGCTGTAATTGGCTGACCGCAACCTGACTAGAGAGTTGCGGCTGCCATTTTATTTCACGGGACACAGCCCCAGCAGTTGAAATTCTACGTTGAAAGTGGCATAGGGGGTCAGGGTGAAGGTACCATGATCCCATGGGTGTGATATAGGTGTGTTCTAGAGGTAAATTATGGGTTTTAAATTATTTTTCGTTCCCATGCGCGGTATTTGTGAAAATTCACGATTTTCCGCAAATTTCATGATTTATCTGCAAAAAAGTTTGCAAATATGAACAAATTTGACAGAAAAACTGTCTCAGACTCATTCATACACTAGTTCTTTCAATCATAAATGCACTCAGGTGCCCACTCACACACCCATTCAAGCACTCTTGCCCCACTCAGACCCTCTCATAGACTGACACACCCACTTTCAGATTCACTCACGCACTCAATCACAGAGACAGGCCTTGTGGCCAACCTGGTTTGCGCACTGCCAAAGGCAGGGGGCTGTGCACGGCAGGGGTTGAAATAACGTATAGTAATTCAAGTTACTTTACGTTTAAAAAAAACATGGTGAAAAAAACAAAGGTTACAGGGAGGTTATAGAGGGGTTCTGAATTTACTCGTACAAAACCATTAAAATTCAGCAGTTATAGTTAGAGTTCTTTTAAGTAACTATAACTCGCCCCCTAAGGTAACTATAACTCGCACCTTCGTATGCACAGCTAATTACTACAGATAATATATAATTGATGAGAGCTTTGATATTTTCACTGCAACACTTGCAATACAATTATTGATAAGAAAACTGTGCATGGAAAGGGCTCAAATTATAGTTACCTTGCGTGCAGGGAAACAGATGAAAACTCCGCTTTCTGCAACCGGGAGCTGTCAGCTCCCACCAAGCAAAAGCAAACAGCTCCCTCCTGAGGGTGGGCACCTCAGGAGGTAGCTGGAGCCGGCCCTGGAGGGTGGTGATTCCTAGAGCCATTCAGGGCTCCATGAGGGGAGCCACACAACCCCTTCCATTGTAAAACTTAGCCCCAGGGAGGTGGTGGTCCCCTGGGCCAGAGGTCCTCATCAGACTCCCTACATTAATTTATTCCAATACCAGGGAGGGCTGCAGGGGAGGGGCGCTTGATCCCCTTAAGTTGAATGAATTGCCCCAAGGAGGTGGTGATCCATGGGTCTGTGGGGGGGGGGCTGCACAGGCCCATCCACATTAATTTTATGTTTAGCCCCAGGGAGGTTCCGGTCCCCGAGCTGCAGGGGAGGCCATACGCCCCCGCATTAATAGTAAACGTTTTATCTTGGGAAGGTGGTGGTCCCCAGAGCTGCAAAGGGGGCTGCGCAGGGACCCCTGCATTATTTTAGTGTGAGTTGCCCCGGGAGGTGGTAGTCTATGGGGCACGGACAGGCCCAGCGGGCCCACCTGCATAACTATATTTAAGTGCCCTTGGGAGGTGGCGGTCCCCAATGCTGTGGGATAGGGGTGCGTGGGGCCCCCGCACTTATGTCTAGAGCTTTTCCCCGGGGAGGTGGTGATCCCCCAGGCACGGGGTTGCTGCACGGGCACCCCCACATACATTAAAAACAGTATCCCGGGTATGTGGCGGCCCCCAAGGGTTTCTTAAGCCCAAGGATGGGTTCTCGTGTGCCCCCTCCTATATTTATGGTATGCCTCAGGGACCTGGGCCACCAGGAACAAAAAATAAAAAGCAAGCACAGGACACTCCGCTTGCTTTTTAATCACAGCAAAATTTGCAGATCTGCCGTGATTTTTGCCCTTTTTTAAAAACATTTAGGGCCGTATTTATACTCTGGTTGCGCCGAATTTGCGTCGTTTTTTTCGACGCAAATTCGACGCTAAACTAACGCAAACTAACGCCATATTTATACTATGGCGTTAGACGCTTCGGGCGCCAAAGTGCCCGGAGTGGGCGTCATTTTTTAGCGTGAACCCCTTCCTTGCGTTAATGATATGCAAGGGAGGCGTTCCCGTCTTAAAAAATGACTCCCAGGCCTTTACGTGGTATTTATACTCCCGGGCAAAAATGACGCCCGGGAGTGGGCGTGGCCAAAAACGGCGCATTTGCGCCGCTTTTTAACGCCTGGGTCAGGCATGGCGTTAAGGGACAAGTGGGCTCAAAATGAGCCCAGAGTGCCCTCCCCTGCCCCCAGGGACCCCCCCTGCCACCCTTGCCCACCCCAGGAGGACACCCAAGGACGGAGGGACCCACCCCAGGGACATTCAGGTAAGTTCAGGTAAGTATATATATTTTTTTTTATTATTATTTTTTTTGGCATAGGGGGGCCTGATTTGTGCCCCCCTACATGCCACTATGCCCAATGACCATGCCCAGGGGACAGAAGTCCCCTGGGCATGGCCATTGGGCAAGGGGGCATGACTCCTATCTTTACAATGATAGGAGTCATGTTGATGGGGGATGGGCGTCGAAACAAAATGGCGCAAGTCGGGTTACGACGATTTTTTAGCGTCAACCTGACTTGCGCCATTTTAAGACGCCCTAACGTCATTTTTTCCCAACGCCGGAGCTGCCTGGTCTACGTGGTTTTTTGCCACGCACACCAGGCAGCGCCGGTCTGATTGCGCCGTCTAACGCCATTCCATAAATACGGCGCCCGCATGGCGCTTCAGAATGGCGTTAGACGGCGCAAAATTTTTTGACGCTAAACTGCGTTAGCGCAGTTTAGCGTCAAAAAGTATAAATATGGGCCTTATTTTATTGGGTAGTCCTTGGGGGGGACCCCTGCACCGAGGCTAAAGGGGTTCTTGAGTCTCAAAATGGCTGCCAACAATTCCTGGTTGAAGTGTTGGCAGCTAATAAGATCTGTACACAAGATTGGGAGTATTTGCGAAGCCTTCATACCTCCAGATATACAAATTAGTTTTTCTTTTAATGTTTCAAAAACTACTGAATGGATTCACACCAAATAACAAAACAGCTTCTTTCCTGACCAAAAGCTACCTTACTGTCAAATTTGGTGTAATTACGCCCATCAGTTTGAGCTGCAGTCTGTTCAAAATCCCTATGGGAATTAAATGGGAAATTTACTTTTTTTAACCCCCCTTTTGCCTGGCCCTCTCTGGACGGATCCCATCAAAACTTTCCATTCACAACAAGATTGTCCGGCACACATTTTTTTTGAAAATTTTGTGAAGATTCATCAAATGGCACCAAAGATATTGGCAAGTCAAAAAATGCTTTTTCTATGAAAACTAGGGGCCAGATTTACAAGAAACTGATGCATCAGTACTGATGCGCTAGTTTGCTTTCGTCGCACCTGCCCCACCTAACAACACCATGTGTGCGCCGTATTTCTAAAACGGTGCACCATGGCAATCATTAGGCAATAGCGTCAGTGTCTTTGACGCTTTTGTGGCACTTTGCTCCACTAGCATCAAAAATGTTGACGCTAGTGGAGCAAAGTGCAAGGAGGCTTATAGATTAATATGAGTGCGTCATTTTATGCCTGCTCTGAGCAGGCATTAAAAATGACACCAAAAATGGTGCAGTGAAATCTTGTAGATTTCACTGCGCCCTTTTTGCTGGCCTCCTAACGACAGGACGCCCCCCCTTGCATGCATTATACCTCACGCACGCATAATGTAGCTCAAGGGGTCCCAAAGTGGCGAAATGCATGCATTGCGCCACTTTGTAAATATGGTGTAGAGAAAATTGCCTCCTTAAACCATATTAGCGTAAAAAAATGATGCTTGTGTGGCGCGAGGGCCTTGTAAATCTGGCCCTAGGTCTTAACTATAACTACCTCCTAATATACATATATTTGACAGTACCGGTAATCACTGTGTGGTTATAGTTTATAGGTTTGAAGTGGGTTCCATAGAAAGAGAGTTTTATGTTTTGCTGATAACTTTGGCTACCTTCGATGAATCTGCATGAAACTTTCCTAAAACAGTTCAACCACCTGAGTTACTTCCTGGACGTTTTGGGGTGATCTGTTAAGTAGGGGTCAAGAAAAAGGAAAGGTCCCAAAACATAGATTTCCCATGTTAATTCCCATAGGAAACTTTTGTTGCAGGTGCAAAAAACATAACTGAACGTAATTACATCATGTTTGGCAAAAAGTTAGAACTTCACTCAGAAAGCATGGTATTTGTGATTTGGTGTAAATCTGTTTAGCCGTTTTTGAGAAATCTGTGTTTAAATAGGTGCTCTGGAGGGTCATGAAGGGGTTAAAAACTATGTATGTCTCGACTGTTGGTCCAGAAGTAATGGACCAACAAAACCATAGAACCCTTTGATTGGCCGAGGGAGCATTTTCTCCTGTTGGCCTTTTCTGTACTGTGGTACCAGTACCTGTCCAATAGCACTAGTCAATCTATTATGCTTGAACACAAACTTGAGTAAAATGTTATAGCCTGACAATCTGGTGTCCTGAATGTGTTTCACGAAAGTAGTATAAAGGGGCAGGGTAGGAACACCCTGACCCCTGGCAAATGTGGGGGGAAACTAGAGAGTCACCCCAGGTACAAAAAAACAAAACATTTTTTAAACATTTTTCAGACATTCTAAATATTTCCAAAGGAAATTGAATGTCTTCTAAAAGATACATTTATTGGAGCAAAATATAATTGTGCTTAAAGATAATATCATCATAGGTCACATTATGAAAAAAAGTGCAAGAAAAGGTCAAATCCTGTATCCTAAACAACGCAAGTCGGTCCTATTCCTCAACCTATCACATGAGAGGGTACATTAGGGTCTGGTCCTGAAACCATGACTCTAGCACACAAGGGTCATCTGGGGGGTTGACTCCATAAATAGTTGATCCATGTTTATAGGAATGCATATGACTCTTATTTTATTTTTAATCTCAAAAGTCAAAAGGAGCTGAGTGTTCACTGAATGGTACTGGGTCTCCAGGCTATATTTTCTTTATTCTCATGAAATAAGAAGGTAGTGGTATGAACATGGGAACACCATGCAGATCCACTAATCATTTTCTTCCTTGAGTTCCACTCATGTGAGTGGTCAGAATGCTGAGGAATTTACTAACTGTCTACCTTGTCCTCACAGTTTGGTCTGGGTGCACTTCATTGAGTCAGTATTGGACAGGCACACTTTCTCCTGCTGAGATCATTGGCGAGATGTAATGTATGATGTAGAAGTCCTCAAAATGACTTAGATGTTTGAATATTTAGGTGAAAAGAGTTTTTTTATGGACAATCAGTTCAAGAGTGTGCCGTACCGTGGGAAATATTATTTGGTGGTGGTAAATAAGGGACCGCAACATATGGTATTCCCTTGGGTCATAGAAGAATCTTACTAGGTTCAGAAGGCCCACCCTTATGATAATCAAATATATACAGGAAAGCCAAGACCATTAGTTTCCATCAAGATAAAGCAATCAAAACCAAATGATAAAGTGCATATAGAATGGGTTCACAAAACGTTTTGTGATGCTTACATATTTTTTCGCATTAATTTGCATTTTCATTTATAAAAAAAACAATAAATCAATACTTTCAAACACCAAAAACATATCTGAAAACCTAATCTAAGGGGAATGTAATAATTATTCCAGAGCTCTACACTCTATAGTAATTTTACAGTTTTGTCTTCTTAGTAACAAAACATTTTTGTAACCAGTGCTGGAAATGTGTCATACTCACTGCGCATTGGCAGAGACAGTGCTTATTGTTGGCTCTCCCACGAGTGCCTTGCTGGTTGTGTGTTTCTGACTTTCTGGAAACTGTTTAATCTGCTGAAGGAAAATTGTGATTGACAATCTAGACTTTTTAAGCTTCAGTTTCTTTCCCTTGCCATCAACAGAGATCCGTAAAATGCCAAGTAATACAATATTATTGTCAGAATCTTCCTGCCCTATTGTACTTACCACATATTTTCTACCTAGAAGTTTTGATCACATAAAGATTATGTGATTTCATTTGAGATAGCTGATGACTTCTCAAAGTGCTGTTGTTTTAAGAGTCTGTGACACAACATGTTGAATTGCTGCACTTCATCTTAGGTCCCCAAACATCTCTGCAGATGCACATGCAGGATTTTGACAGATCAAGCCTGTACTCATCATTATGCTCTAAAAGCGTTTTAGTGAACACAACTGAGCATGGAGGTGGAACACTTTTTGATTCAAAGATACACATTCCTGAAATAATATATGTTGCCATTGAATGAGGGAGAGAGTGCAGAACACGTTACCAAAACCTCAATGATGTCTACTAGCCATTCTTCGGCTTTCCAAACAACAATAACAATGTGGTGATCCAGACAAAATATATGAATTTACCAGCCGGAATGGTGGTAATGCATTTCAAAAAGGTAATTTCATTCTGCCACTATTACTGTCCCTTCGTGTACATCTGTGGAAATATGAATGAATATTGAAATAGAATCATAACTCTCAAAGTTCAGCTTAATTCCTACTGGACAGACATTTTTCTCAACAAATCTTCTGTGTCATTGAAGCTAAAGACATGATATATCAGAATATGAGTGCAAAAGGCACAGCGAGGTAGATCTTCTACGTAATTATAGAACTATTATCCACTTTTTGAGCTGGAGAATTTTGTACTTTGGTAAAAACCATCACAACCAAGGTGCAGTCTGAGCGACGGATGGATGTTTTTCAATTGCTCAAACTAGAATTTGAAAAAATTTGAAAACAACCAAACTCAGTGTTCTTGTATTTTAATATGGGTTTAGTTGTACAATCATCTCAACTGTAGGTAAAGTAGTGACACATCTGGTAAGTCTAGAGGTGTATTTCCAATGTATTTCTTCGCATTATTGGTATTTAATGCAACAGATTCAGGTTTTCATCACTGAGTTACCACGAATTGACACAACTCCAAATCATTGTTTTACCACAGTAGGTGCAGACTTTTCGTATACACTGCTTTTCAATACAAATCCAATTACCACACACTCCTGAGTTTTTCCCAGATTTTTTACTCTCCATGTCTGGTGGCTAAGGTATATTTATTTGATTTTTGTTTTAGTGGTTGTAAACTATTTTATGTTTTGCCTGGAAACCACCTGTATTCTAACTTTGTCCTATTCCACCTTACCGAGGAAATACCTGTGTTCTAACTCGGTCCTATTCCACCTGTGTGCCACCAATCAACTTTTTCTTTATTCGTTGAACTCAAGTAAAAGTACAACACAAAGCAAGATACACAATTACCTCATATTGATGCTGATGCCATGCAGGCAGTACACATCTCAAAAGCAAACCGATTGAGCAGCCATACATTTTGCACACCATCTGCCCCGCCACCCCTCATGATACAGGAGTATAACATTTGTGCCATCTGAGGTAATATGTAGTCCACCATTTACTACAGATACCATAATGGTCTTAAGAACGTCTTGCCATGTGTAGCTCCTTGGGAGTTTCCCACATGATGCCCTATAAAAGATGCAAGATATCCATAGGTCCAGACGTTGAGCAGAGCAACGAGATCGACCTGTTCTTTGCAATACATTGGAGACTCAATTCAGCTCTTATACTTTGGTGATCCCCCTCGCCCCCAACAGCATGCCATCAACCTCTTTGCTTACAGTAGTGCTATGGCTGTATATCATCAGTGTGGCACCAGGATTTCCCACGCCCACCCAGCACTGCAACCCTTGAGTCCCGGGCGACCCCTAGCCAATCATTGAGGATAATGCTGTATGTGTCTTGCCCCATTGGAATTGAATTGTGGTGCGTGACCATACCAAGTGCAGAAAATTCACTCCTAGATGACTACATCTTGCACAATTGGAGTTTTCACAGAGACCAAAACTATGCAGTGTCAGAGTTGTATATTATGTGCAATTTAGAATCTTATAGTGAATTATGAGGAGTCTTTCACTGGAGGACACCAAACCTCTTTGTGTTAAGTAAAAGGACCACATTGCCTCCAATATTGCCAATGTCATCTCCTCCTCCCACTTAGACTGCGCAGTCTGCCCCAACACCAGGTCCTGCAATTAGGAGCTGTACAGATTGGAAATTACCTGATTCTTGGATGTGGCCATGAGAATGGTCTCCAATGCCCCACACGCCATCCGTTCCATCTGGAAATTAGGAGTGATTGGTCTCAGGGCACACCTCATAATGAAGAAATATGTCCAAGAGAGTACGTGGTATAGTTGCTGTGAAGTCGTATAATGATAGGAATTGTTTAATAACATATTGGTCTCCCCATTTTTCTATCCCTCCTTGAGACAGTTGTGCTTGTCTGACTGGTATAAGTGGGTACTGGTGAAGTGGAAGGTAAGGGAAGTAGAGGATCCTCAGACCCGCTCATCCACTCAGGTCACTCCATGTTACTCCACTCCCTAGATGGCTATGCAGCGGTTGCCATGCTTAAGTTATAGCGTGGGGCTGGGGCCCCAATCATGGCTCTCAGTGGCAGCACTGCCACTGTGTCCTTCACAGCTGCTACCTGTGTGATATAAGGGCCATGGTAGAACCAGTAGTAATGAAAATGGGTTGGAGCACAAAGATCGTAGAGCTCAGGGTCCGGGCCTCAAACCCTCTAAGGCAAAATGGCAATATAAGGGTTTCCCGTTTAATTTTAGGTTCTTTAATGCAAGTTTTTTTAAAAGAGTATGGATCAGGCAAAAAAAAGGAATTGAGTGAGTGACAAAGAAATATTAAACAAATAAGGCAGTTAGGGAAGTAGTGCTATCTGTATCTGTCCACAAGGGAGAGTGGGGGGGATTTCCAGTCCAACACCTGATCAGGCATTCACATAGCTTATGTCTGTAATTCTTTCTCATGACATTAGGTATCAAAGAAAACACCTGCGATTTGCTCCAATTAAGTGTGATTCCTGACAAAGCCCCAAACTGCAGATATTTCCTGCGTACTTCATTCAGACATCTGTAAGAAATGGGTCATGTCATCAGCATAGAGTGATAGGAGTATATGCTGGGTAGTATGGCTGAGGGTGCAGTCCCCAGTGTCATTGTTAGCCAACAGGGGATTTGAAGCAAGATCAAACCAGATTGGGATAAAGGGCAGCTTTGCCTCGTCCCCATGGAGATGGTGAAGGGGGCAACAAGCAGTCATTAATGTGTATTCTAGTGGTCGGGTGTCATATAGCAACCTAATCCAGTCTAAAAAAAAAAGTACGTTGGAGGCCCATTCTACCTAAACTGGTGAACTATTATTCCCATTTAAGGGAGCTGAATGCTTCAGATGCATCCAGGAAATCCGCAACGTAACTCCGGAAGTAACTCCTGTAACAAAGCAATCAGTGTGGGCAAGTTATGGGCCATGGAATGACCAGTAACATATCCAGACTGATCTGGTCGCACTAAATCAGGGATACGGAGATTCAGTCGATTTAGAATTAATTTGGCCGGATTTTATTCTCACAATTTAGGAGAGACAGCAGACAGTATGATTCGCAGCAGCACGCCTGCTTTCATAGTTTAAGGACAGTCACCTGGATAGTTTCACGCAGAGTTGGGGGGATTATATGTCATGTGTGGGACTCCTTGAACAGCAGGTGGGGAGCCAATATGTCCTGAAAAGTGTCTGAGGAGAATCTGTCTGTTGCTGGGGTCTTATAAATGGGGAGCCCATTTATCACATCTTTTATTTTGTAAATTGTGAATGGCTGATCTAGAACCTGGCACTGCGCATCACTTATCCAGCCCAGGGCCGCACCTCTCAGGTACTCGGCTGTAGCTAAAAGTGGTTGAGACTCTCTTCAGGAATACAGCTTAGAGAAACATGGGTGGAATGCCTATACAATCTGTGGCACATCCCTATGGAGGGAGTCCTCTTCATCTATAATGTAAGTGATATTGTTGGCAGCCCAAGGGTGCTACATCATATTTTCCGGTGACCTAACAGGGAGCTCCCCCTCCCTATATGCTCGGTTGTGTGCATATTTGCCTAATAATTTGGATTCCCTGTCAGCTATCTCTGAATATTCAGTGAGTTTATCTCTTACGCGTGCCTGTACCTGAATATGATCGGTGGCGTGTATGGATCCCTCCAACAACTTCAACAATTGTGCATGCAGTGTTAATAAAATCCCATTGTTTGTAGAGATGCATACACCCCTGAGGTTAGCCTTAATGGCCATCCGCACACTTTCTATGGCATGCACCATCCCCATGTTGATCTTAAAGAACAAGTTACTTACCTTCCTCAATGCATAATCTGCCAGAGACTCTATCTAGCTGCTTGTTCATAAATCTATTTACAATTGGAGATTTGAATAATGAGGGCTAATCAGGCAGCTGGAGAAATGCCGATAAGTTGGAAAGATACCCTTTGAGAGTGCCCAATGCAGAGCCCTGCTGGGCAAGGGATAAGACAAAAGAAGAATATCAGAGAGAGAAGCAGAAAGAGGATCAATAGATCTTTCTGTACAGTAATACACAAAGCATTTCCAACAGGAGGTGTATACCATCTTAGTCGAGGGATGCCAGGCTGCCAAAATAACTTTGCAGACTTCGGGAGGAAGGTCGAAGGCTGTCAACTGTCGCCGCTCACTCTCCACACATGAAGGCGCAGAGTTGACAGGTTTGGGTAGAGAACCTTTCACTGCTGCTGCGACAGAAGATGTTCCCGAAGGGACAGCCTGATTGGAGGATTGATGCTCATTTTTAGAAGCTAGAGATACCAAACTCTCCATGCCCAGTCGTGGGCAACCAGATTACTTGGGCCCGGTTGACCCTGAGCTTCTTGAGAACTCTGGGCAGAAGTTGTATGGGCGGAAAGGCATACAGGAGGACTGAGCTCCACTTGCGACGAAAAGCATCACCGGGCAAGTGCCACCTTGGAAATTCTAACATGCAATACTGCTGTCATTGTACGATCTCTTCTGAGATGAACAGATCTAACCAAGGCTCTCCGCACTGCTAAAAGAGTCCTTGTGCCACCTCCGGATGGAGACACCACTTGTGATCCACTAGGCATCGACGGCTGAGTATGTCTACCTTTGCGTTCATAGAACCTGCCAGGTGTTGAACCACCAGGGTTCTGTCCTGCTGTTTCAGCCATATCCAGAGATGCAAGGCCTCTTGACCGAGGGTCTATGACCCCATACCACGCTGCTTGTTGCAGTACCAGATTGCAGTGGTGTTGTCCGTGAACAACTACACCATCTTCCCTTTTACAACAGAAAGAAATGCCTTCAATGCCAATCGGATCACCTGGAGCTCTAGTAATTTGATATGGAGTCTGGATTCCACCGAGACCAGAGGCCTCTGATCTCCACCACTCCCAGAAGGCAACCCTATCCCAGAAGATACCTATATGTCACCACTGTAAAATCTGGTTGCAGAAAGGAGATGAGTCTGCCCCTGTCCCAATCGCAATTCATTAACCACCACTGCAGAACTTGTGCAGTTCCCTCTGAGATCTGAACTGTGTCGGTGAGTTTTCCATGATGCTGTACCCTTTGGAACTTTAGGTCCCACTGCAAAGCATTCATATGCCATCTGGCATGTTTTACTAACAGGATGCAAGATAACATGAGGCCCAACAGCCTCAGGGTGTGTCTCACTGAAATCCAGGATAGAGGCCAAAACATCAGAATCATAATCTATATATCCTGGACTCGCTGCTCGGGAAGATAGGCCCGAAACTGCACTGTGTCTAGAACAGCTCCGATGAAAGGGAATGTCTGAGAGGGAGTCAGGTGAGACTTCGGTACGTTAATAGTTAACCCCAGCAAATGCAGGAGGTTCACCATAGTCTGAAGGTGGGTGACGACAGCCTGGGATGAAGGAGCCTTCAACAGACAGTCATCACAGTAGGGGAAGACTGAAACCCATAGCCTGAGCAGATAATCTGCAACAACCACCATCACGTTGGTGAACACCCAAGGGGCTCTGGTGATGCCGAAGGGGAACCCGGTAAACTGAAAGTACTTGTGGGCCACCCTGAACTGCAGGTAGTGCCTGTGGGCAGGCAGGATGTGGATATAGAACAACTCATCCTGCAAGTCCAACACTACCATCCAGTCTCCTTGGTCTAGGGCAGACAAGACCTGAACCAGAGTGAGCATTTTGAATTTCTCCTTTTTGAGGAAGAGGTTGATGTCCTGCAAATCCAGAATAGGGCGAAGACTCTTGTTCTTTTTGGGTACCAAATCATAGCAGGAATAACAACTACTGCCTACTTCTCATATTGGGACCCTTTCTATGGTTCCTTTGGTCAAGAGAACCACAACTTCCTTGTGGAGCAAAACCAAGTGATCCTCCATCAGCCGTTCTTTTGAGGGAGGCATTGGGGGAAGGAAAGACTGGAAGGGGAGGAAATAGCCCTTTTGTATGATCTGCAAGACCCATTTGCCCGATGTAATGGGCCGCCAGTGAGGGAGATGAAATTGATTCCTTCCTCCAACTGAACGTACATGGTCTTGCAGAATCACACTAGGAGGGCTTGGATGCTGTGGAGGTGGGGGGCTGGATGGTGGACAACTTCTGGCCAGACCCTCTGGGTCCAAAGGCAGCACGACTGCGTCCCCACAGAAGATGTTGGCCTGGCAGAGGACGGTGGTTGGTCTGTGGATGGTGTGATGCCGCACCCCTTCCAAAGCCTTGAAAGGGGAGAAAGATAGACTGGTGGTGAGAGGTCGCTGACAGGCCAAAAGTCTTCGCCGTAGCCCAGGACTCCTTGAGGCGCTCCAGCGCCAAGTCTGCTTTTTTGACAAAAAGGCGGGTCCCATCAAAGGGCGGGTCCCATCAAAGGGCATGTCCATGAGATTTGCCTGGACATCCCCCGAAAAGCCAGACGTACGTAGCCCGGCATGGAGTCAAAGGGCCACTGTCGAGGAAATCACCTTACCCACCTAGTCAGGCGTGTCAAAACCACATCTGATGGTAAAGCACCTTTCTTTAGAAATTGACAACAGAGATGGAATATTTGAATAAAAGAAGTAAAAATGATTTAGAGTAAACCTAAGAGCGCATCTCTTACTAAACCAGTAATCCCTGGTTTTAAAAAATGCTGACAGCTGCAAAGTGAAATGGGGCCAGAAGTACCCACATGCTCCAATGTATTAGGGAAAATTAGAAGAAATAACAAAGCCAAAAAAATACATTCACCATGCCTAAAGGGAACCAGGGGTTTTTAAATGTTTGGCAGACAGGCCTCCAACCCCATACCCCAAATCAGCAGTGGTTCTAGCATCTTCTCTCCTGGAGAGGGGACACTTGAGAAAGAACCTTCTTACTAGTTGTAATGCCTGTGGTTTCAGTGATTCTGCCTGTGTAGCAGATGTACTGAATTGTACAGATGAATGCCAACTTGCCACCATGTTAGACTGGCATTCTCGACATTGCTTTTATTGTTTTTCTGAAACATTGGATCAAAGCAGGAGTTTGTTTCAAAAAGAGAAAAAAAAATGACATGTGGAGGGGCTATTGTTTGTTTTCTCTGCCTTGCTCACTCATGCCAGGGATGAAGGCTCAGGCATGGAAAATCTGTGGTAATAGCCCAGTCCTAAATAGGGTGTGGCTAAAGCCACTATGATCTGGTGACTCTGAGGTGTACAAGTTGTCAGGTCATGGACTGCCAGTCACAGAAAGCACAACCTTGCAGTTCTACCACTCTAAACGAGGTAGGGGAACAAGACGTTTGGCGGGGCAGGAGCTCTGCTAATTATTGTGGTTGTATTTTTCAGCCAGTCTCCATATGAGTCCATCAGGCGTGAACTGGGGAAAAGAAGAGAAATATTGTTCAGCCAATTTTATCCAGTGAGCACGAAGAAAACAAGTGACTCAAAGTATGACCCTAATCCCTGAGAAATCGGGGGCTTCACAAAATAAATCCTGCAAGCTAACAAGGTTGCTGATAGAGTTGAAGTAAGCCTCAGTAAGGCCTACTAGTGCAAGGGGTTCACTTTTCTCTGCACAAAGTCCTCAGACCATGTAGGAAGAAGTTGGCACAGAAACTGAAATAAAAGACAAAGTTTATTAACCTCATGAGGTGGTACTACAGTTCAAACAGCACCCTTAGGTAATGTCTGAAGTAGCACACTGAACTGAGAGAGCATGGTCCTTTTATACCCACGCAGGGGCTAAAAGGAGGTGGTACAATTATAGAAGCAAGACTTGTATACATGTTAGGTCATGTGGAAAATGCACAGTCGACAGGTAGGAGGAGCTGACAGTTTCCAAGAACTAACAGCTGCAGACCTTACTGAGCATGTGCGAAAGTGGGAGATGCTAAATATAACTTGTCACTAGGCAGATTTCAAGAGTAGTTAACAGAAAGGTAGGACAGAGCACATGGTGAGCACATGGCAGCATGTGGCAGAGAAAATGGCTGCCATGAATACAAAATGGATTCCGCGAAATGTTCACAATAGTTACTTAATACAAGATGTCTTCTGCTAATGCTAATCTAATCGCTGCTAAACTACAACAATAGAGTCACACATACACATGTTTCCCACAAAATATAATCAAAGCAAACGTATTTTAGAAATCACACACTGAATCATGAATCACATGCTGTTCAGTGATCAAACAGCAGTCATTTACCTTATTAACCAGTGGTGTCATGGGCGGGAATCTATGACCACAACTTTTACTTGGTGTGCAATTAAAATATGACCGACCATTGATTATGTTTTCAAGGGATGCACAAAACAGCTCAGTGTGAAAAAAGAGTGTTTATAATCCCCAGCAATATTACCACACTGAGGAGCTTATGCTGGTTTATTTGAATCTTTTGTGTATTGAGGAATATGGGAACAAACTAAGCAATATTTTACTAATAGTGACAATTATTTGTTTTCATTGATTCTGACATGGGGGTATGTCATCATGATCATTATCTGCAGTAAAACAACAAGGTGCGAAATGCTTCTAAAAGGCTAAGCCACTGGGGATCCAGTCTGCATTATAGTTCTTTCTTGTTCCCCACTGGGCCACTCCAGACATGGAGGGGCAAAGATATTTAAATGATTCCTGGTCTTGCTCCATCAGGGACAGTCCAGCCTGAACACGTCCCTTCAAAATGGGGACACACACAGCCTGTAACATGTTTCAGCCTCATTGGTATGTCACAGGAAAAGTGCATTGTTATGAATTTTGTGAGATGTGTAAACAACAAAAACTCCCATGATCATTCATATATAAATAACAGTTTAACCCACATATTTTGGTTCATGCTTTACTTCCTGAACCTGTGCATAGGGAAGATTAAATAACCAGGTTAAGAATCATTTTAGCTGTTAATCCCAATTCAGGTATAAACTCCTGTGACATTCAGACACAGAATTAGAGACTTGTTAAATATTTGGCAGACACCCTACAAACCCACCAAACCAGCAGAGGCCCTGGATTCTCATCTCCCTGTGAAGGACTACCCGCCATATTTAGAGACAAATGCACCTCCTCTAGCTTTTCCAGTCTAGTGGGGATGTCTATGTCTTGCAGTGACTCCGTCTGTGTGGCAGATGTATTGAAGGTACAGATGAATGTAGGTCTGCAGCCATGTTAGATTTGCTTGCTTGTCATTCCTTTTTTGTTTTTCTAAAATATATTCGCTAGGAACATTTTCTTTAAAAAAAGATAAAAAGTAAGGTTGCTGGTGTGCTCGAGGGAGTGTTGTTTGTTTTGCCTGTCCCAATCCCCATGCTAGGAATGGCAGACTGAGGCAAGGAAAATCAGTGGCAGAGCATCATCCTATTTACGTTAAGAGAAAGTCACTGTGACCCTGTGGGCTTGCAGTAGTCAAATTACCAGGACAAGGCTTCCTACTCACTAAAACCCTAGCCAAGCATTTCCCCAACTCTAAATGAGGCTGAGAAAGCACAACTACGATAGATCAGGAGATTTGCCAATTTAGGTGGCACTATCATTCTGCCATAATCTAAATGCATTTGTCAGTTTCCAACTGAGCTAAAACAAGAGATTGCATTGCTTGACCAGATTTACCCTGTTAGAAAGAAAGAAGGAAATGAAGAGTAAGGCAAGACATTACAAACAAAATTTGAGTCACAGGGTAATATGGTACAGATATACTATATTGATAAGTAGTTTTTAAGACCAAATACCAACTGTCAGAAGAGCTTAAAGGAAGCGTGAATGGATTATACTAAAACTTGTCAATGTGATAAAATTGACACAAGCTGTGCTGTCTGAATTATAAGTATCACCCTAATGTCCAGCGATAAAGATGGGACTTCACAAGAGGAACAGTGTACATTAATGTTGTATCTTATAAATGTTCTTGGGTGTAAAAATAACGAGAGTCAGTGTCTTGCTTGAAACTATTTTAACTTGGGAATCATATACTTTTAATGGACCAAACAGCAAAGCTTTGCACACTAACTTTGGGCACCACGGTCAAGGATTTGTTGACACAGGTGAGTACTTTGCGGGTATCATAAATTGGTGTTATTGCAATTTACGATTTAAGGAAAGCTCTGCACATCGAAAAATGACAATTAAATTTTTTACAATGAATCTGATCATGGTGCAGAATCAAATTGTTTTGTTTCTGTTTTTTCTGTAAGTCTTGGGAACAAACCACACAGCCCATGGCACCAGTTCTCTGCATATAAGATGAGCAGTTGGCACAAAATCTTAAATCCATTTCAAATGTGCAGCTAGTTCAATATTCTACTTCATAATTTTCAAAGTACTTGCACAACATTCGGGCAGATAAGAAGGACAAAACACAAACTGTTACGTAGAGTCCAAACAAAGGTACATACTTTTCCTCGAAGGATTGTGCTGTGCAGTAAAGGGAAGGTAGGAAAGGACTGCTATATGGCAAAGTGTTACAAACAAAATGTGCTCCGTCCAATTCTTTAGGAGCCTGATTCACAAAGATATTGCAGTGACTTATACTTCCCTCTGAAAGATAGACATAAGCCAGGAGTAGTCCTAGTTTACTCTTGCAGGAGAAAGCTTGTATTACTACAATAATAAGCCACAGTGACTCATAGAATTCTCTTTATGAACTAAGACCCAGGAATTCAATGATGTAATGGGTGTAGTAGGGATAGGTCAGGAACTCCAAATTTTTCAGGGTGGAAAGCCCACAGAGAAGGACAGCTGTGAGGTCACAAATCACTGCTTGATGTACGCAAACTGATTATCAGTAAAGAAGTGACAGTTAAAAGGTATACATCGTGCTCCATGCACATGAGCCCAGGTAAACTCTGTGCACTACCATGTCACAGCACAAGGCTTCTGTACATAGGACCAAAGAATAAACTGTGGCTTGCAATTGATAAATGTAAGATGGGCAAGATGCGTATGCCCTTTAATTTCAAACAGCACCATGACACGTTCTGCCACTAAATGCCAGCAGACTCAAAAAATGATAAGATATAAAATATAGTATATTCTTAAGGAGCTGCATTTCAACACTTAAGTAGTATCCTACTTTCTGAGAATTTGATGACTTCACAAGATAAATGCTTCACCCTAATAAGGTTGCTCATAAAGATTAACGCCCATTCAGTGTTATTCTACAATAAAATGAAATGCCGTACATTTTTAGGAATCACTTTCAATCATATAATGCTCCCTGACGGAACAGAACATTACCGTACCAACAGATGTCATGGTGAAGGAACTTCTAGCATCGCTGGTACTGTATGTGCAGATGGTACAGAATCGATCCTTGGTTGTATTTTCCAGAGTACACACTATTATATTTTCTTTCTACTTTGATATATCAACTGAAAAATATACGGCTGGTCAGTTTGAAACTAGTTATTCAGTGATCTGAATACATCTAATTTAATATCTGGCTTCAAATGTAGATGCACATTGATTTCAAAGGTCAGACAATTTATGTTCTGTCAATTTTATTACAATGAATAATTTCAGGTGAGGGTGAGGTGCTCAAATTTATCTAATCCCGGGTGAATACTCAGGGCTGCATTTCAAGTCATCATTTTTTTGTCCACAGTGCCACCTCAGATTAGACAAAGCCAAATGCAACTCGGTCTTGATACCGCTCCAACAGGAACAATCCAGCTCGAACTATCAAAACAAGACCTCTTGGAACCAGAACACAAGCAACACAAGACTGGTTTCATGCTAGTTTGGGTTCGTCAGTTGGATGCAGCTTGGTTCCATTGTCAAACTGTGCATGGGACCTACGTCTGGACCTGTAGCATAATAGCCCTTTGGTGGGGCCCCCTGCAAGGTACAGTGAAGGGGCCCCCTCAGACAATCAACCTGCCAGCCATTATGTGCAAGTACCTCAAAACTTGCAACCCACACCAGAGATATGACCAGGAGTTTGAGCACATTCCCATGGTGATCAAGCTATACCTGGCTGATAAGCCGTAACTAGGCCAAAACCGGTCCTGGATTGCTTGTGTTCTGGTTCATGCAGGACCTGGGCTGGCAGTTTTGGCTGGACTTTCCCATTGGAGCAGGGTAAAAACGGACTTGCATATGGCTGGGTCCAAACCGAGGTGGCATGGTTTTGAGAATAATGAAGGACTTGAATGTGGCCCAAATAATTACCCATGACTGAGATTAATTCAAGCAATCCATCTGTCACTTTTATTTGTATATTTTAGTATGCCACCCTAGGTGGGACCAATATATGGCCAGGGGTGGGTCCCTGGAGCCAAGCTATCCTTGGCTGATGAGCCCTTGCGAGGGTGAAAATGGTCCTGATTGCTTTGGTTCTGGTTCAGGAAAGACTTGGCCTGGAAGTAAGAACTGGAGTGTTCCCATTGTAGCAGTGTCAAGGCTGATTTGCATATATCTGGGTCCAAACTGAGGTGGCATTGTGTGTACAAATAATAATGGACTGAGATGTGACCTGAGTAAATAGTAGAGGCTAAGATTAATTCAAGCATTCCATCCATCAAATTTTGTATACATTCTTGGTGACAGCGGGACATACTGAAATGTAATTACACAATATGGGTTAAGGGACTAGCTTTGTGTGTTCCTGGCCTCAGAAAAATATAAAACAATGTAGCTCTTAAGAAATTGGTCTTCAATTAGTTACTTTGTGAGGGATGTGCGGATATAAGAGAAATCCATTTTTAAAAAAATTAACACCAAAGTGTCACCCTCATTACCATGAACCTCTGATTAAAAATATCTTGTTCCTTCTTTTTTGGTTGCAATTCTGCATTATACTTTTTCATAGAACAACAGCCTACGTGGTGTTGTGTACCCCATTCACCACTGGTAAAGGAATATTGTTCTTTGTATGTGGAGTTGCCTAGTAGCTACAGGGCCCAGGAGACCTATGTTAAAATCCCAGCCTCCCCATTCATACACTGCACAGTAATTACACCTAGCACCTTGGTTCTCATATCTGACAAAATTAATAGTACTGCGAGGGGATTCAGCTTGCAGTTGAGACAGATCACATTGCCATACAATCTACCATATTGTTACAGTGTGTACGCAATGTACACGCAATGACAGAGGAACACATTTGAATGACTTACATCCAAACACACAGCACAGCTACAAAAAGAGTATCTAAATTTGCCACTGCCATCTATATGTAGGCTAAAAAAATTAATTGTCAAAGCCAATAGGTCTACCTTAGAATGCCAGAGACAAGTTATTGGCTTTGCCAATTCATATTTACAAAGCACTGTTTTTTTTTTTTTTAAGTTTAAACAAAAAAACGACATTTTACATTACTGGAAGAACAGCAAGCATCTTGAGCTATGTCAACACAGAGCACTACATTTAGGCCCTCATTCTGACCTTGGCGGGCGGCGGAGGCCGCCCGCCAAAGTCCCGCCGTCAGGTTACCGTTCCGCGGTCGAAAGACCGCGGCGGTAATTCTGACTTTCCCGCTGGGCTGGCGGGCGGTGTCCTTCAGACCGCCAGCCAGCCCAGCGGGAAAGAGGCTTCCACGATGAAGCCGGCTCGGAATCGAGCCGGCGGAGTGGAAGCTGTGCGACGGGTGCAGTTGCACCCGTCGCGTATTTCACTGTCTGCGCAGCAGACAGTGAAATACATTTAGGGGACCTCTTACGGGGGCCCCTGCAATGCCCATGCCAGTGGCATGGGCACTGCAGGGGCCCCCAGGGGCCCCGCGACCCCCCCTACCGCCATCCGGATCTCGGCGGTCCGACCGCCGGGATCTGGATGGCGGTAGGGGGGGTCAGAATCCCCGCGGCGGTGCAGCAAGCTGCGCCGCCGCGGAGGATTCAATGGGGCCGCGGTACACTGGCGGGACCCCGCCAGTGGTGCCGGTCCGACCGCGGCTTTACCGCCGCGGTCGGAATCCCCATTGAAGCACCGCCGGCTTGTCGGCGGTGCTTCCGCGGTCCTCCGCCCTGGCGGTCAAAGACCGCCAGGGTCAGAATGAGGGCCTTAATCTTTTCAATCTTTGTAAACGATGTGGTCTACTTTTCAAATACTATTCAAACTGGAAATTCTAAACAGAATGTATATGGTCGTTTGCACATGATTGATCTTAAAAAAAGAACAGTGAGGACTAGTGCAGGTATTTAAAAGAACTTAACAGCTGTCTGAGACTGTGGTTCAGGATCTGTCCATGTTTAAAGTCAAAACGTTTCCCAAGCCTAATTTACTTCCACAGGACTCCGAACTGGAACAAATTCTCAGGCCAATCGGTGCTATGCAGCAGGCCGGTGAGATGATTCATGAAGCTATTGAAAAAGAGACATATGTAGCAGAGGAGTGCAGCAACCTGCCCCTCTCACAGTGAAATAAATGCTGCTTTGTGTGTGAAGGCCTTTGCTTTGATGCAGTTTATTGAGAAAACAGGGGATACATCTAAACCAGCCTAATAAAGTCTGTGTTTTAGTCAAACACTAGAGTAATTGTACACGTTGATGTGCTTTGACAAAGCAACTAGGGGGAGGGGGTAACATGGAGAGCAGGGATGAAGAGATGTGAAGGAGAACAGCGCACGTGGGAGAGAACATGATCACACATGCCCTCTAATGGGGTGCCCAGAGGAATACCAATAGTTCCTTGATGTCAGGCTGTGAAAGGATACAAATCATCAAATTAAAATGATTGTATAGAAGCTCTGCTCTAGGGGACGAAGAAACACAAAAAGAGGAAGAAAACTATTGCAAAAGAAATGAGCATATTAGACTGACTAGAAGGCTGAACAAATATCAGCATTGGACAAGGCCAAATCCCACTGTAAGTTTTGGTATTCTATCGACAACAGTAGGCCCTGCTCAAAAGTGTGATTTGAGTCTTTTGGGAGGAGAGGAGATTGCCATGTTTTCACAATATGGTTACTTTTCTAAAATTCCTGCCTTACTTCTCAAAATACACCTGAAATGTTTTTATTATCTTCACCTTGTAGGTTTAACTAGGCACCATGTTGTAATGGGTCCTGAAGCACATACTTATAAGAACTCTAGAGGAGCATTATTTTGTGAAATGCACAAATCCTAGGATACACACACAAGACAGTAAACGAGAGTGAGTGTGAATAAGGGAAAGGCAGTATGACAGTGTGAAGGAGTGAGAGAAACAGAGTTTGAATGAGGTTAAGAGTGGGTGAATTTAAGTGAGCATAAGTGAGAGTGTGTGTCTGTATGTATTGCACCTGTTAGTCTGGATGAGATCCTTGGTTTAAGAGACACCTATTCAAAATGCTAGTACATTAAATGTAATTCTTGGTATATAGGACACCTATGGCAAAAACTCGAGATGGCAAACTGGCTGTAATTGTTGGAATAGGGGAACATAATAAAATGTTAGTGCTGAAATACTGGAACTATTTCTTGACCTAAGAGACACCTGTAGCTGTATGGGAGATAATTCTTAGTATAATCGTTACGCTTGGCACAATGTTGGTACTGACGCAGATCGTCCCTGCACATCCGGATGAAGGACAAAAGTGAAACAGCGATAGGTATGACTCGATCTTTGCCCTGTTCGGGTTGCCAATAGACCTTCTTCAAAGGTTTCTAGCATCTGAGAATGAAAACAGCAACAAAGCACAGCTGCTGTCAGAGACTCCACCTCCCACAAGACTCCTGCTTTTTCCCCAGGACCTAGCAATGAGTGAGGCAGAGACATCCAGATCTACAACTGTCGATAGGTTCGAATCCTTCTTCCGATCCGTGGCCATCTGTGACCCCATTTGACCCCGTTCAGTTCCTGAGGAGCCACACAGTGAAAACAGTAATAATGTTGCAAGGTTTTTGTATACTTTCAGCTCAGTAGAAAACATGTTCCCAGGGCAGAGCTTGGCGCCCCCGAAAATGGCGGCTCTTTCTTAGAGCTCCGAGGACGGAGGTGAGGTTGTGGGGCGATTACTGCATGCCCACTAACCTCGCCTCACTATAATGCCAGATTCGTTTTTCAGAACTCGTGGGGCAACTTTTGAGCACTAATCTTCTGTTTTCGGCTGTGGATATTTGCCAGGAATTTGGTTCATTCAAGGAGGGCGACACAATAGCGTGAAGGAAGATGGCGGCTCACTACCGGAACAGCTGTGATGAGGATTGATATTGCAGTTTGGCCTCTGTCTCGCTGCACAACTGCATATTACATTGGCGTGAACTCTCATCGGCAATATTAATATAATTGCTACTAAGGACTCACCATCTCTATGCTGTCTAAGATGGAGATAATGGGTCAAGCGGGTCATCATGGGGGGAAAAGGCAATTTACTTCAAAGTCCTGAAGAGTGAAATGGAGCCACTGATCATTTACCCTAAATGCGTTAACCTCCCTTTCATTTAATCACTATGCAATAATCCTGCAATGGGGGGGCCCGCGGAGAGAGAGACTCGCTCTAGTCTCTCCGCGGGTCTTTTCGGGATAACAGGAAGTGGCGCAGGTGCGCCAGGATTGGGGGACAGGTAAGTAGGGGTGGGCTTTAGGGATGGGATAAAAGGGGGTGGAGGGGTGGGGTCGGCCTCTTTCCAGGCCGACCAGAGAGGGAGGAAAGGTTTTGAGGAGGTACGGCAGGTTAGGAAGCAACGAGAGTAGGGTTTCTGGGGCCCTACTCAGGTTAGTTCAGGGAGCGGGAGGCAGGGACCGGTACATCTGTAACCGGCTGGTTTAGTGCGGGCGTAGGGAGGCAGACGCGCATCAAGACGGGCGCGCGGGGGCCGGGCAGCGGCCCGGCAGTAAATTGGACACACGCGGCCTCGGCCGCACACCCTGGGTGCCCTCGGCAGACACCAGGAGCACGCAGATTGTTTGTCGGCCCCGGGGCACGGACAGAGAGGTGCAGGCGCGCGGAGGCCTGCGGGGGTGTCGCGGTTCCCGGAGCGTCACGCCGGAGCCGTTTTTTCGGCAAAAGGCCGCGAGGCGGCGAGCAAGCGGGGGTTTTTCACAGCGCCCCCCTCCCTCCCAGTTGGTACCGCGCATGAATATCAGGGGGCGAGGCTCAACCAGACTAGGCCACACAGCTTGCAGCGCCTGGGCGGGCCCTGTTTAGAAGTTAAAGGAATTAGGAGGCATTAAAAAATATTTTAAAAAAAAATAATTAAAAATTAATTGGTGTGTTTCAAATAGGGAGGTATATAGGGCAGGGCAGTGTGGGACATGGATAACGTTCCTGATGCGGAGGCGGTCAGGGCAGCGCTCCGGGTACTGGGTGAGGCCGGACGGGCAGATTTGCTTAGGCCCAGGGTATTAGAGCAGGCTTGGGTGGGCATGACACGTCCAACACGGGCTGCGTCAAGCGGGGTAGCGGCGGCAATCGCAGCATGCGATTCCCAGGACTCAGAAGGGGACACAGATGAAGTACCAGTGAGACAAGAACGGGCCACAGAGGTATGGCCAGAGACTCCTAACATGTTGAGTCCCCTAATGTTTGGGGGTGAGACTCAGGGCACACAGGACCCGGGCGCAGGCGATATAGGAACAGGCTGCGCAGGCCCATCACACGGGGGGCCCCCAGGCAGAGTAGGGGATGACATGGCAGGGCAAGCTCTGGGGCAACAAGGGGACGGGACCAAACAGCCAGCGCCAGGGCCCAGTGGGATGCAGACCCCATTGGATTTGTCACGTCCCAAGAGCGGGAATACCTTACACATGGGTCACGGGCCACCAGCCAAGAAAAGAGGTAAATACTTGGGGAGACCCAGAGGAGGGGCGGGCCGGGCCAAACCAGCCCCACGCCATGCGAAGTTACCTAAGCAGGCCAGGGAGGAGGTTTTGGTGGGGGGGCTACACAGACCTGCCCCCCAGGCAAGTTGGGACCAGTCAGAAACATGGGACCTAGAAGCTAGAATTCGCAAACAGCGCAGGGCCGTGGCAGAAACCGAGGCCAGATGGGCGCAATTATGCAAAGACAGGGAGGCGACACGAGGATACCAAAAAGGTCAGAGAGGTCACAGACATGAAGGGGGTCCTGACAGCAGGGGCTAGAAAAGGTACCTGGGTCTGGATACCACAGGCAGGAGAGGGTAGGTTTCAGGAGGCTGGTGCGGCCGAGGGGCAGGTTGGCTTGGAAAGCAATACGGCCCAAGCGTGTTGGAACGAAGCAATAGAGGGGTCTACGGCGGCCTTCTCTACACCGCGGGAACGGGGACATCAGCAGGTTGGCGGACGCCATGTGGGGCAAAGTACAACAGAACCACCGGCAACCAAATCTCAAGGGTATATGGAAAACAAAGGAGGTGGGGAAGAGGAAGATGAGTTGGAATTGGACTATGACGAAGATGAGGGGGATTGGGAAGATGGAGAATTGCGTGAGGAGGAAGTGAGCGGGGTTAAGAAAGGGGGGGGGTGGGGGCGCAAGTGCGGCGCAACCCCTGCCTCTGCTTTTCTTTTTCAGGACGACGTCATGGCCGAAGGGCCGTCAAGTGTAAGGCTAACGAGGCCACGTGGCGGAATGACGAGGCGAACACCGCCTTATGTGGATGAACCAATCGGAGGTAAGGGGAGATGGTGGTCGGTCTGGGGTGACGGGGGAGTAGCTAGCAAGGTGACACGCATGAGCAAATCAATAGATGTGGGAGATGGGTCAGTATTGGATAAACCGGGGGAGGTCATAGCACAGAAGGGCGACATGAACAAGGATAAAGAGACGGCATCCAACAGTACTACAACAGCGGTTAGCCCGCCCACTGGTGAGGGCAAGAACGCGGAGGATAAAGAAGGGGGAGCTCACAAGAAGCGCCTTCCGTACATGGGTTTGGCCATGCCTTTAGGGTCACATGTCGCGGAAAAAACTAAGGCGAGGATATGGAAACACGAATATGTGGATGTTTTCAAACTGCTACATAGGGACATACAGGCCAAGGAAGGCTCCAAGGAAGAGGAGTGGGAGTTAGCACGCAGGCCTAGGGTTCCCATTACCATGGACAATTGGACGTCTGCCTTTTTGATTTTCGCTAGCATATACTGCGAAAAATACCCAGACCGGGCAATCGCGCTTTTCAAGTACATGGATATCATTAGGAAGGCTCAGATGCATTTTGGGGGTTTTGCATGGCTAAGTTATGATGAGGAGTTTAGGGCCCGGGTGAGCATCAACCCCGAAAAACCGTGGGGGGACGTAGATCCGGAGCTATGGATGCAATGGATGGCGTCAGCACAGGCAGCGGCATCCACTCATATGGCGAGCGGCTTGCCGGTAACATATAAGCCCTTTCAGGCGCGCCCCGCCTTGGGAGGGGCGGGACATACTACAAAAACGCAGGCGGGTAACACAGGGGCTTGTTGGAATTTCAACAAGGGCTTCTGTTCAAGGGCTCAGTGTAGGTTCAAACATGACTGCTCCAAGTGCGGGGGTCGTCATCCAGTCATACAATGTTTCTCCCTCAACAGCCCAGCAGAACAATGGAGGGCGACAAGAGGAAGAGGCTCACAAGGCGCTCCTGCGCCAAAAGGGGCCTACGCCAGTTAGTTTAGAAGTTTTGTTGCCATGGCTGCACAGGTACCCGGACAGGAATAGGGCCAGACAATTGGAATGGGGTTTTCGGGAAGGTTTTAGGGTAGGTTATCAAGGTCCTCGGCAGAGGCGATGGGCAGACAATTTACGGTCTGCAAAAGAGCAGCCGCAGGTAATACGCGACAAAATAGACAAAGAGGTGGCACTTGGGAGAATAGCAGGTCCATTCCTCGACTGGCCAGCGGATCATTTGATGATATCCCCACTAGGGGTAGTACCCAAGAAAGCGCCAGGTGAATTCCGGCTTATACATCACCTGTCATGGCCTGAGGGGGCGTCGGTAAATGATTTTTACGCGCAGGAAGATACCAAGGTTATTTATGCGTCAGTAGATGATGCGGTGCAATTAGTTTTGAGGTGCGGGTTAAAAGCGGAAATGGCGAAATGTGATATACAGTCTGCTTTCCGTCTGTTACCAATTCATCCAGCAGATTTCGACCTTCTAGGCATGCAGTTAGATGGAGCCATATATGTGGACAGGGTTCTACCTATGGGTTGGCGCGATATCATGCGCGCTATTCGAGACTTTCAGTACCTTTCTGCAGTGGGTTTTTGTGAAAACAAGTGGCCACAAAGCAGTAACACACTATCTGGATGATTTTCTGTTTGCAGGGGAAGCGGCATCTGGGGCATGTGGGCTGGCCTTGGCGGCCTTTCAGAGACTAATGCAGCAGACAGGAGTGCCATTGGCACCGGAAAAGACAGAGGGCCCGCTGTCAATCATGACCTTTTTGGGCATAGAGCTAGATGCGGAGCTAATGGTGGCAAGACTGCCAGCATCAAAAGTGAAGGAAATCCTAGAATGCCTAGCAGCTGTGCGAACTCTGCACAAAATGGAGTTACGGACTGCACAAAAACTACTAGGCTATCTCAATTTTGCGTGTAGAGTAGTGAGGGGAGGACGTACTTTTTGTAGAAGACTCGGACTGTCTATGTCAAGGGCGGTGTTACCTCACCCTAGGATAAGAGTTTCCTTTGCTCTGAGGGAGGACATAAAGGTATGGGAGATGTTCCTGAAGAAGTTTAATGGGGTACCAATGTCTTTTGGAGAGGTGGACACAGTATGGCAAGTTCAAATATTTTCAGACGCAGCAGGCGCGTCGGGTTTTGGCATTTACTGGGACGGGAGGTGGTGCGCAGAGACATGGCCCCGGCAGTGGTTGGAGGAGTATTGCGTTCCTGGAGTTTTTTCCTTTGTTGGTGGCACTGGCAGTCTGGGGACGGGAACTGGCCAACCGGACGGTAGTTTTTCAGGCGGACAATATGACAGTGGTGGAATTGGTAAATAGACAGAGAGCCAGAGACCTAAGAGTTTTGAGCTTGCTACGTCAATTTATGCTGCAATGTTTATCTCTCAATGTTATCTTTAAAGCTGCACACATACCAGGGGTGTACAACGAGATTGCAGACTCCCTATCTCGTTCACAGTGGCGGCGTTTTCGCGACCTGGCGCCAGGAGCAGAGCAGTTCAAGACTACGGTCCCGGCAGACATTTGGGAGTGGGGGGCATGATGATCTCGGGGCTAGTGGAGATGTCTTTGGCAGTCTCTACGCGGCGAAGTTACAGGCTGGCATGGTTGGATTTTCAATCTTTTGAAGAGTTTTAGGGCAATTTCTGGGCTCAGGGGTCTGAGCGTTTGGAAGCACAGGCCTTACGCTTTGTGCTGTATTTGATCAAGGAAGGGCTATCCCCGGCCACGATAGGTGGAAAATTAGCAGGTGTCTCATTTTATGGGAAGCTTTTCTTTGGTATGGATCCAGCACGGAATGATTTATTGGGGAAAATGTTGAAAGGATGGGGCAGGGTTAGGGCCGGGGAGGGAAGTAAGGCAAGAGAGCCCATTACCTTTGGGATACTGAAAGAACTTTTGCATGTTTTACCAGTATGTTGCACGGACGAACACGAAGTAGGACTCTTTAGGTTGTGTATGGTTTGGATGTTTTTTGGGGCATTTAGGGTATCTGAATTATTGGGCATAGGCAAGGACTGCGGTGTGAAAAGGAGAGAGATCTGCATGCATCAAGGGAGATTGGGCATATGGCTCAGGAAGTCCAAGACGGACCAGTTAGGAAATGGGAAGTGGGTATGGTTGGAGAAAGGAGGTGATGATCTAGCATGCCCAGTGAAAGAGTGGATGGTTTTTAAACGAAAGTGGGGTATGGCGGGGGAAGCAGGGGTGTTTGTGCATGCATCAGGAAAGAAGCTCACTAGCTATCAGTTGCTGCAGGTTTTGAGGATGGCTTTGGGCCGGACTGGGCGGCAAGCGGGGGATTTTGGAACGCACTCCTTTAGGATTGGGGCAGCAACAGCAGCAGCTCATTTAGGATGGGATTGGGCTAAGATTAAAGCAATAGGTAGATGGAAATCCAGATGCTGCGAGCGCTATGTTAGGCCCTAATGAAATACAGGTTGGGTGGGGCGGGCGGTTAGAAGTGTATCACAGTTGTTATAGTGTTTTTTCTTTACAGGGTGCGTGGCCGGACCGAGGAACGATAAGACAGTGACTTGGCTGGTCGGCCATTCATTCATATATTGGGCGGCAAAATTAGCTGAAAAACAGATTTACAGCAGATCAATGGGACTGCCCAGCAGACACCACGAAGTGCGTTGGTGGGGAAAGAGCGGAATGAGGTGGGGGAGTTTACTCCCATTTATCACAGGGAATTTGCCGCAGTGGGGATGCCCGGATTTGTTGCTAATACACTTGGGAGAAAATGACTTGGTGAGGCAATCAGGGCTCACATTGATACAATTTATGCAGAAAGATTTGGAGCTATTGAAGCGGAAACTGTGCGGGACATGTCTGGTATGGACAGAGTTTATACCCAGGCGGGTATGGAGAGGGGCAATCAATCACGGAGCCATTGAACGGGCTCGGAAAAAGTTGAATAGGGCAATGGGGGTATTTTGCTGGGCCCAAGGGATTAAGGTGCTGAGGCACGAAGATATTAAGGAGCAAGAGGGGACATTGTTCAGAGATGATGGAGTACATTTATCGCAATTGGGAAATGCGTATTATTTGATGGGTTTGAGGCTGATGCTAGAGAATTTATGGGGGGAGGATCTGTGGATTAGGAAATGAGAAGGAATCAGTGCGGCAATCGGGGGTTTGCCGGGTGGGGCAGGAAAACGCCACATGGGTTTTCCTGGGTGGCAGGAAATGGGGGAGGGGGGAGAGCCAGATGCGGGCTTGTTCCCCCCTTCCAAGGGGAAAAATGAGGTGAAGGATCAGAATGGGGGGGAGGATTGTTTACAAACAAGGAGGGCATGGAAGGAATAGGGGAGTGTCTAGGGGAGGGGATTTGAAGAGAGCTATTAGAAGAGAAGGAAGGGCATAAGGAAGCTTTTAAGTTAAAAGTTGGGCGAGAGGGATTTCATACAGTTCAAAGTTGTTGATGCTTATGCTATATCCTGTCCTAAATAAATGACCTTTTGCACTAGAAATGAGTGTCAATGTATGTTTGTCCCGATGGGGGGGCCCGCGGAGAGAGAGACTCGCTCTAGTCTCTCTGCGGGTCTTTTCGGGATAACAGGAAGTGGCGCAGGTGCGCCAGGATTGGGGGACAGGTAAGTAGGGGTGGGCTTTAGGGATGGGATAAAAGGGGGTGGAGGGGTGGGGTCGGCCTCTTTCCAGGCCGACCAGAGAGGGAGGAAAGGTTTTGACCACCCACCCACCCTGCACAGAAGGTAGGCAGCAAGGAAAGGGTTGTTAAGGGTAAGGAGGGATTAGTTAGGTAGGGTTAGGTTTGACGTCAGTTAGGACAGGTGCGTTGCACAAGGGTTGGCAGGAAATGGGGGAGGGGGAGAGCCAGATGCGGGCTTGTTCCCCCCTTCCAAGGGGAAAAATGAGGTGAAGGATCAGAATGGGGGGAGGATTGTTTACAAACAAGGAGGGCATGGAAGGAATAGGGGAGTGTCTAGGGGAGGGGATTTGAAGAGAGCTATTAGAAGAGAAGGAAGGGCATAAGGAAGCTTTTAAGTTAAAAGTTGGGCGAGAGGGATTTCATACAGTTCAAAGTTGTTGATGGTTATGCTAAATCCTGTCCTAAATAAATGACCTTTTGCACTAGAAATGAGTGTCAATGTATGTTTGTCCCGAAGCTACATCCTCATTCTTAATGATTTAATTTATCAGATTCCTTGATTGTTAGCGAATTGCTCGACGAAGAGGAAGTGTGGCGCTGGGATTAATCTCAAACACCTAAAGCGATAGTGGTCTAATCAATCATTTTCGCACAGTTCTGTGCCACACTGCTTTTCCCGGGAGGAGAGGAAAAAAGAGGGGATGGGAGAGGGAAAGAAGTACGAACAAATGCTGTTGGAAGAAGGACAGAAAAGTAAAGAAAGGAGAGGAGGATAATTAAGAAGAAGAAGAAAAATACTTCTCCAATTAATGGTCTTATTTAAAATAATCCTAAATCATACCGGACCTACAGAGACTGGTAAACCCTAAAAACTATAGATCAGTAGTGACAAATAAAGAGGAACATACATATTTACAGACTCTTTTTTTTGCTTGATTTGCCTTTGAAGGTATATCTCTATCCTCATGTATCCCCTGAAATGTAATGATAATCACACAGATCTATTTTAAAAGGTGACACACAAAGTTATGATAAAGAAAAGTGACGAGTAAGATTTACGTATTTGGCCATATCCCCTGACGACCTTTGGTTACCATATCACTTTGGGCATTTGATATGGGACAAATTGCATCTCTCCCTTGGGAATTAAGCTAGTTTTGTTTAATATCGCATTTGAATTTAAGCCTCCAATAACATTGATAAGCTGCAAACGAGGCTCTTAGATCATTTGACCATTATCAATAACAAAATAAAGTCTAGTTCCATCAACTGCTTAATCTAGGATACCTATTTATTTATTTACAGATATTATCTGCTCCGATACTATAAGATTTGTGTGCCTCTCTTGTTTACAGTAGTTTCTCATGTCAAACTTAAAACATATTGGACAATTATCATCTAGTGAAACTTTAATGTCTAACCCTGCTAATAATAATTCATAGAGCATGAAGGCAAGCTTCCAAGATATTTCTACATTCACAATGGATACTTTACTCAAAGAATTACTTAACATCAAAAACTTGGTTTCATCTGTATATACTGCGGTTTCTGCAAATACTCTGGAAGTACAAAGGCCCTCATTACAACATTGGCGGTAAAAGCCGCTTACCGCCGTGCAGAAGACCGCCAACACACCGCCGCGGCAGCGGAATTCCGCCACAGCTATTATGACCCACAGTTCGGAATCCGCCAAAATTCAGACACCCACACAAGTCCGCCACACCAAAGGTCAGTGATAAACTGGCGATAACAAAACCTCCACCGTCACGCCAACAGAAATACACCCACACTATCACGACACACGAATCCACGCAGCGGTCTTTAAACCGCGGTATTCCATTGGCGGTACACACCGCCGCGCCCAAAATATACACACACTCTTACAAAACACAGCCACATTGGACAATTCGAAATACACACACCTGATACACATACACGCACCACTCCCACACACCCAATACAATATAAAACACACACCCACATCACCCACAAACCCCTACTACCAAAAATTCTGAAAGAAGGCCAGAGAGAGACAGCACCAGCAAGAACAACAGCATCCACAGGCACACAACACCATCACCCACGGAACTTCCATGCACCTCACACAACACACCACTACATATCAGCACACTTATCACCACACACTCCACCCCACACATCACCTACACCACCCCATGGCACAGCAAAGACACCCCAGGTTCTCGGAGGAGGAGCTCAGGGTCATGGTGGAGGAAATCATCCGGGTAGAGCCACAGCTATTCGGATCACAGGTGCAGCACACCTCAATTGCAAGGAAGATGGAGCTATGGCGAAGAATCGTGGACAGGGTAAACGCAGTGGGACAGCACCCAAGAAATCGGGAGGACATCAGGAAGAGGTGGAACGACCTACGGGGGAAGGTGCCTTCCTTGGCCTCAAGACACCACCCGGCGGTTCAGCGGACTGGCGGCGGACCCCCACCTCCTCCCCGACAACTAACAACATGGGAGGAGCAGGTCTTGGCGATTCTGCATCCTGAGGGCCTCGCAGGAGTAGGTGAAGGAATGGACTCTGGTAAGTCAAATCTTAACTTTTATATCCCCCACCCTACCTGTATGCCAGCACATATCCCCACCCTCACCCTCACCCCCATCACTCTAACTCCTCACAAATGACCCTACATTACAAACCACACATCCTAACACCAAGCCCTGCATGCAACAACAAAGCATGGACACCCATCACCAAAGCATGCCCACTGCACATACCCATACAACCCCCTAAACCATCATCACACAAGGTCCCACACAGGAATGCAAGCACTGGGGTACACGGTCACCCACCCATTGCACACCATGGCACACACAGATGTAATAACCATCCTTTTATACCCCTGCAGGACCCCTACCCAACGTCACCGAACAGGAGGGTCCACACATGTCCACATCACCAACAGAAGAGGCCCACAGTGATGACAGAAGCTCTGTCCAGCTGGATCTAGATGACCAGCCCGGCCCATCGGGGACCTTTGGACAGTCGGTTCCCCTGACACAGTCACAGGCCACTACAGACCTTCCCCCCTCTGGAAACACCAGCACAGCACCCACCCAGCGGGCCCATACTTCCGTCTCCAGGACACGTCAATCAGCAGTGTGTCCACCACTACAGGGAACCCAGGCTAACCCACCACCCCAACACCACCAGGGACCTGGGGGCAGTGGCAGTGGGCAAACGGTCCAGGGGACGGAGGCCCAGGAACACAGGGGAACTGCGAGGGCTGCTGTGCGACGGGGCGGACAGGCCAAGGGACCCCACTCTCCACGAGGCCCTCTCCTCCATCATGGGAGCCTACCACCATTCCCAGGAGACGATGGCAACGGTACTGGCCAAGTTTCAGGAGACCCAGCGCCTGCAGGAGGGACAGTATATGGGCTTCAGGGAGGAACTCAGAACCATCAGCTCCACCCTGGGCACCATCGTAGGGGTGCTGAAGGAACTCGTGAACACCAGGAGGGACACTGTGGCACTACAAGGGGCCCCTGACACTAGCATGGACGATGAACTGCCCACCACCTCCGCCGGCGCTAGTGGACAGGACGCCCCGCCACGAGACCACCACACCAGCACCCCACCCCCTGCAGAGGGAGAACCACCCCGCAAACGGTCCCTGAGATCCAGGACAAAGACAGAGCACAATGCCAAGACCCCCGCCAAGAAATGAGACCACCCTGATTGTCATCCTACTGTCCCACTTTGTCACCCTGTCCATACTTAAACTGCCCCAGCTCCACTTCCTATGCCCATATGGGCAATGCACCTGTGAGACTAATAGACTGGAGTCTGCCATGGACAGTCCTCCACCGTCACCCCTCACCATTTTACTACCCCCTCCAATATTGAGCCCTTAAATAAACAAATTTAAAGCACAAAACAATCTGGAGTCTGTCTGTGATTTCAAAATAGTGTATTAGCAATTACAGTGACAAAATGTTCTTGCAATTGTAATGTCAACATACCTATGTCACACAGCTCTAGTCCATGAGGAATCAAAGCAGATGTCACACAGTGGGACCCACATCTGTGAAATCGTAAGGGAAAGTGACAACTCAGTGCCAACACACTGGGTGAAAAGGACAGACAGTAGAGAGGTAGTAGTGTTAAAGTACATGTAGTAGGCAGGTCTGTACTCTTACCTGTGTCTCACTGAAAATATTGCTGGATCACTGAGTCCCTGTTGTTCATGTCTTCTTCCTCTGCTTCCTTGTCTTCACTGTCCACAGGCTCCACAGCTGCCACAACACAGCCATCTGGAACATCCTCCTGCAGAAAAGGCACCTGTCGTCGCAAAGCCAAGTTGTGAAGCATACAGCAGGCCACGATGATCTGGTACACCTTCTTTGGTGAGTAGAATAGGGATCCACCTGTCATATGGAGGCACCGGAACCTGGCCTTCAGGAGGTTGAATGTCCGCTCGATCACCCCCCTAGTTCGCCCAAGGGCCTCATTGTATCGTTCCTCCGCCCTTGTCCTGGGATTCCTCACTGGGGTCAGTAGCCATGACAGGTTGGGGTAACCAGAGTCACCTGCAAATGGCGAGGGACAACTGTTAGACACGCACTAACCTGTAGGGATATCCCCAGACAACCATTCCCACTGTCTTGCTCCCAGATGCTCACCTAATAGCCACACACGGTGCCTCTGGAGTTGCCCCATCACATAAGGGAAGCTGCTATTCCCCAGGATGTAGGGGTCATGCCCTGAGCCAGGGAACATGGGAGATGTACTGGCCGGCCAAACATACCATCTGTACATTCATTGAAAGATAACTCTTCAAGGTTCTGTACACCTGTTCACTCCTGTTGGGGGGGGGACCAAAGCCACATGGGTCCCATCAATGGCACCTATGATGTTGGGGATATGTCCCAGGGCATAGAAATCACCTTTCACTGTAGGCAAATCCTCCACCTGAGGGAAAACGATGTAGCTCCCCATGTGTTTCAGAAGGGCAGACAACACTCTGGACAACACGTTGGAAAACATAGGGTGGGACATCCCTGATGCTATGGCCACTGTTGTTTGAAATGACCCACTTGCAAGGAAATGGAGCACTGACAGCACCTGCACTTGAGGGGGGATTCCTGTGGGATGACGGATTGCTGACATCAGGTCTGGCTCCAACTGGGTACACAATTCCGGGGTTGTGGCACGGTCAAGCCTGTATGTGATAATCACATGTCGCTCCTCCATTGTCGACAGGTCCACCAACAGTCGATACACCGGAGGATGCCGCCATCTCCTCACATGCCCCAGCGGACGGTGCCTATGAAGGACAACAGCGAGCACAGAGTCAAACAACTCAGAGGTACGTACCACCCGCAGTTTACACAGAACACCATTCATACACAAAAGGTGGCCTGTATGTGTGTTGAGTCTAGGCCTAGGTATGTGTGACGCAGTTGAAAATTAATCAATGTGGGCCCCTGAAATGGCGGCTGCCTGACCTCTAAAGTGGGACAATGGGATGTGAGGTAACTGCGCTGGCGTTGTACACCGTCGCGGTAGGCGGTCAAAGACCGCGGCGCAATGCTGCATTGGTTAGCATTGGACCCTATGGATCCCAGGAGCCAATGACGATGTACGCCGCCGGTGACGGTACGCACCGCCGCGGACATGACCGCCATTTTCTATCTGTTCAATCACTCGATACCTGATCTTCGACAGGAGAGGACCTACACTGCAAGTGCTGCTGTGACCTCGGTCTGGAAGAGACAATGGCTCGAGTGTCTGGGGAAAGGGCCCCTGCCGTCACATCGGAAAAGTTAGAGAAACTCGTGGATGGGGTCCTCCCCCAGTACACGCTGGTCTACGGTCCTCCATACAAACAGGTAAGTACACTGGGAGCATGGTGTATGGGCCATGCCTTTGTGGAGAGGGCTGGATGTAAGAAGGAAGGGGGGAGAGTGCGGCGTGCATGAAACGACGGTGAATGCATGTGCCACATGGCAAGGGTAGGGATGGGGGCCAATCACTTTGACGGTGCTGTTGGTAATAACTTACTCTTCCCCCTGTACTTTTCATGTAGGTCAGCGCCCACCAGAAAAAAACATATTTGGCGTGCCATCACCAAGGACGTCCGGACCCTGGGGGTCTACCACAGACGGAGCACCCACTGCTGGAAAAGATGGGAGGACATTCGCCGCTGGAGCAAGAAGACGGTGGACGCTCGGCTGGGGATGGCCTCCCAACGTGGGACGGGTGCCTGTCGCACCATGACCCCCCTGATGTTCAGGATCTTGGCGGTGGCCTACCTGGAGTTGAATGGGCGCTTGAGGGCATCACAGCAGACACAAGGGGGTGAGTACACTCTCGTTCTGCTGACTTTGCACGCAGTGGAGGGGTCTGGGTGGGGGAGGTGGGCTGTGGGTTTCCCTAGGCCAGGGCGAGTTCCGTAGGCAAGGTCCATCCGTAAGGCAGGCCATGTGGTACCCCACCCCACCTCTGTAGAGTGGCAAGTACACCTAATCATGCCCCTGTGTCATCTATGTGTGCAGATGTCATCCATAGCCTTGTAGGGCATTTCCCAGGAATTGAACAGTGGAGCCCAAGAGCGCGGTGTAGTGCAGGGGGCTTCTGTGTCTGTCGTCTCCACCAACGGTGGCGGTAATGCATGTACTCAACATGTCTTTCTTCTGTTGTCGTCCCCCTTTTTGTGGTCTCCCTGTTCTTGTGTGCATTAGCATCATCAGGCGGAGGAGCAGTGGCACCGGAGCACCAGGGGGCTGCATCCCACATGGCCATGGAGGGCCACACTACGGACTCGGACTTCACCAGTGGGACGGAGGGCGAGGGGAGCTCCACGGCGGGGACAGGAGCTGAGACCAGTGACACGGACTCGTCCTCTGATGGGAGCTCCCTTGTGGTGGCGGCAACATCTGTGCCCCCCCATCTACAGGTACATCCGCCACCCGCCCTTCCAGCACTGCCCTCCCAGCAGCCCCTTAGCCTTCGCCCCGTGCCCGCTCACCCGGGAGGGTGGGCATCACCTTCGCCCCAGGCACCTCAGGCCCTGCCCCAGTCACCCCTGCTGCCCTCAGTGAGGCAGTCTACCATTTTGAATGCCATCCAGGGTGTAGAAAGGCAGTTGCAACAAACAATTGCATTCCTAGAGGGCATTCATTCTGGTCAGGCGGCCTTTCAGCGAGCTTTTCAGACTCTGGCCTCAGCACTGATGGCAGCCATTGTCCCTGTGTCTAGCCTCCCCCCTCCAACTTCCTCAACCCCGACCCAGTCCCCTGTACCTCAGCCTATCCCAAGCACACCTACAGACCAGCATGCACACACCTCAACACACAAGGGAAGCTCAGGCAAACAAAAGCACCACACATCACACAGGCACTCACGCAAGCATCACACACATGCAGACACACCAACATCCACTGCCTCCACTGTGTCCCCCTCCTCCTCATCTCCCTCCTCCCTCCCAGTCTTGTCTACACTCACACCTGCATGCACTACCTCTACAGCCACTACGTCCCTCTACAGCACACCCACCAACACACCCCGCTCACGTGCAATCACCACCCCCACTACCATTCACACGTCCACTGTGTCCTCTCCCAGTGTGTCTGTGACGCCCCCTCCCAAGATACACAAACGCAGGCACACACCCACCCAACAGCCATCCACCTCACAACAGCCTCCAGCGCATGCACCTTCACCCAAAGTCAGCAAACGAACACCTCCTACAACCACCACCTCTTCCTCCTCTCCCAAACCCCCTCCAGCTACCCGTCCCAGTGTCTCCCAAAAACTTTTCCTGTCCAACCTTGACCTCTTTCCCACACCTCCCCCACCCCGTCCGTCTCCTAGGGCCCGAACTAGCACCTCAGCCACAACATCTCTGGGACCAGTGGTGCCTGTAGTCACCGGAATCTGGAGTGCACCGGCCACCAGGGCAGCCAGTGTGGCACGGAGCCACAGCACAGACAGTCCCCAACCTGTGAAGCATTGGAAGTTGGCCAGTGCCCGGCGGGAGAGGGGGAATTCTCCAGCCACCAAAGCCGCTCCCAGGGGTTCCGGTGGGAGTGTGGACTCAGCTGTAACATCCTCCAAGGTGGCGAAGGGCTACAAGAAACTAGGAAAGTCTGGGAAGAGCAGCATGGCGGAGAAGACCGTCATCATCCCTGCTGCCCAGGAGGCCACCTCCAGCGCCAGCCCAGCTGCCCAGGACAGGACCGCCAGCACAAGCCCAGCTGCCAAGGACAGGACCGCCAGCACAAGCCCAGCTGCCAAGAACAGGACCGCCAGCACAAGCCCACCTGCCCAGGAGGCCACTGCCAGAAAAAGCCCCACTGGGCCATGAAGGACCGCCAGAAGCTGAGTCCCTGCAATGGAGACCGTCGCCTCAAGCACCGCTGCACGGGCACCGCTGAACAGGGCACCGCCGTCTCAAGCACCGCTGAACAGGGCACCGCCGTCTCAAGCACCGCTGAACAGGGCACCACCGTCTCAAGCACCGCTGGCCCATGAGCGGCAAGGGCACTGGCGCAACTGAGTCCGTCACAGGGTGAATGATGCACTCTGGGCACCATGTCCCCTTCAGAACCAGTGGAGACTGTCATCCACTACCTCTGTCCTTAGCAGGATGAAGCACTCTGGGCACAAAGCCCCCTCCAGAACCAGTGGAGTATCACATCCACTACCTCTGTCCTTGGCAGGATGAAGCACTCTGGGCACCAGGCCCCCTCCAGAACCAGTGGAGACTGTCATCCACTACCTCTGTCCTTAGCAGGATGAAGCACTCTGGGCACAAAGCCCCCTCCAGAACCAGTGGAGTATCACATCCACTACCTCTGTCCTTGGCAGGATGAAGCGCTCTGGGCACCCGGCTCCCTCCAGAACCAGTGGAGTATCATATCCACTACCTCAGTCCTTGGCAGGATGAAGCACTCGGGGCACAAAGCCCCCTCCAGAACCAGTGGAGTATCACATCCACTACCTCTGTCCTTGGGAGGATGAAGCACTCTGGGCACAAGGCCCCCTCCAGAACCAGTGGAGTATCACATTCACTACCTCAGTCCTTGGCAGAATGAAGCACTCTGGGCACAAAGCCCCCTCCAGAACAAGTGGAGACTGTCATCCACTTGAGAGACTGTGGCTTTGCACTCCCCAGGATTGAACAGTGGGCAAACCAGCCACTGGAGAGACTTGTGAGACTGTGGCTTTGCACTCCCCAGGATTGAACAGTGGGCAAACCACCCACTGGAGAGACTTGTGAGACTGTGGCTTTGCACTCCCCAGGATTGACCAGTGGGCAACCCACCCACTGTAGAGACTTGTGAGACTGTGGCTTTGCACTCCCCAGGATTGAACAGTGGGCAACCCACCCACTGTAGAGATTTGTGAGACTGTGGCTTTGCACTCCCCAGGATTGAACAGTGGGCATGGGGCCCCCTCGTGGATTTGGCGTTGTGCACTCAAGCGGCTGAGATGCCCCCCCCTTTTCCTCCCCCTGAGGTGCCTATTTAGTTGCTCTCCGATGCCCCTGCGGTGTTCTCTCCGTCATGGTTGGGGATCTTGTGTGGGCCTCACCCATACCGTGTGGTCCCAGTGTCCCACGGACTTTATTAGAGCACTACCTGGACTACTATGCTTGGTATATATTTTGTACATGGTGTATATCTATGTTTCTGCCTACTTGCTTTTAATATATTACAATGGTTACACTCATTTTCTATTGTCTTTGCATTCTTCCGGGGGGTTTGGGGGATGTAACTGTGATGTATTGATATGCATTAGTGTGTGTGTTGTGGTGGGTGAGGGTGGGGGTGTTGCGTGTTGCGTGTCCCTGTTTTTTCCCTCCCCCCCTCCCCTGTGTTGTAGGTGCAGTACTGACCGTGGTCTTCGCCGCCGGCTTTCGTGCTCCTGGTAGAGGAGCAGGAAGCCTATTGCAGGTAGAATTTGGAGTTCCAGATCCATGGCGTCCTCGTTCCTCGTGGGGTGTGTAGAGGTGAGTGTTTTTCCTTCGGGATTCCTGTTTCCGCTGTGTTTTTATCCGCAGTGAATCCGCCCCGGAAAAGGTGGCGGATTGGCCTGTCATAATAGTGTGGGCGGTACATTGTCTCCCTCCTGTCTGTTGGCGGTGACCGCCGCGCTGTTTGTTTGTACCGCCGTGGCGGTCGGAGTGTTAAAGTGGCTGTCTTTGTTGGCGGTTTCCGCCATGGTCGTAATTGCAAATTTTTACCGCTGGCCTGTTGGCGGTCTTACCGCCGCTTTAACACCGACAACCAGGGTTGTAATGACCACCAAAGTCTTGATAAAATTCCTGATACAAGTCACAGAATTTGGTATTTACAACAATAAATGATTGACCTAGAAGCCCATTGCAGAAGGGATAGTATTAGAATTATAGGTCTTCCTGAACAACTAGAACAAGATTATATATTAAACTTTTTGACTAACTTAATCTCCACTTTATTGATCATCACCTTCACACCCCCACTTGAGTTCCATCAGGAACATTGTGTTCGCTCAAGAAACTCAAACCGTTCTACACAACCTAGCCATGTCTTAGCCTGTTGATTACAAGATCAATATGCTCGTAAAATTATTCCTGAAGCCAGGAAACATGGCCCTTATGTATATGACAAATCATTATCAGAGCGGAATTTTTGACACCCACAAATTTCAATCGGGAACAATTTTTAGCATTATATCCTACATTGAAATAAAGAGACATTAAGGCCACTCTGGTTTTCCACCCGCTGGCCCTATTACGAGTTTCCAGCTGGGCCAGCAGGAAACAGGCTACAACATTGACACCGACTCGTAATCAAGGCAGCCCCAATGTTGTGGTCCGTCAGGTGCAACAGCAGGCAGTGAAAAGCGAGACGCGGCTGTCCATGGGAGTCGCTGCAGTGCCCATGCCATGGGGCCCCTGGCACCCAGGCTCTGACAGCCGTTGTGTGGCAGTGGAACCGCCATGCAAACGCCGGCAGAGAGGGGACTCGTAATCCTCAGGGAAGCACTGCTTGCAGCGATGCCCTGGCGGATTAAGACTGCCAGCACCACTTGGCTGTCGACCAGCAGCAACCTGGAGGTGCTGGCGGTTGTACCGTGGCAGTTCCGCCACGGTCTTAATTTGGGGGCCGGAGCACTGCTTTGGCGGTGGTCCGACTGCCACCAGAAGTCTGGCGGTGCCAGGACTGCCCGACTCATAATAAGGGCCTAACTATGGTCTTCTGGAAACAGCGTTTATAATTGCGACTTTTCAAGGGAAACCAAAGAATATTCCAACCCTCATGAACTAGAATCTTTTTTGAATGATTTAGACGCGAAAGAATCAGAAATGGAACAGAAATCCTTCTCTCCCCCACCTATTCGAGATCCATCAACTCAGATTCAGATGACTCAGGCAGCGGAGAAACTGTTCAACATAGTTGGTCTCATGGTGGTAAATTAAAAACCTGGAAGAATTCCCAACCTAGAGATAAATCTAGATCACCTTTGAAATCTTGAATATTGTAGATTCTGTTTTTTTTCTTTTTTCCTTTTTGATTTCTTCTCCTTTTCTTTTTTAGGTTTTAATATTAAGGATTGGTTTGGCTATATGTGATATGCTGACTATTGATTGTAGTCCTATTGTTTGACTTTTCGTTTTTTCCTCTTCCCACTCCTTTTTGGATTTAGGACATTTTAAAAGTTATACATATCTACAAAAGTCTCTTTTTCTCTTTTTTTTACTAGTCTCAATGGTGAGATATGGAGTACTTAGATTCTCAGCCCCTCATTACAACCCTGGAGGCTGGTGTTAAAGCGGCGGTAAAAAAAATGGAATCATGACCACGGCGGAAACCGCCAACACATACAGCCACTTTAACACTCCGACCGCCATGGCGGTAGTAACAAACACTGTGTCGGTAACCGCCAACAGCCAGGCGGAAGATAATGTACCGCCCACTCCATTACAACCCACCCATCCACCAGCTTTTCCGGGGCGGTACCAGCGCCATCAAAAGCACAGAGGAAACTGTACTCTGAAGAGAAACGACTCATCTCTCGACATGCAAGGAAGAACCAGGAAACCATGGAGACCGAGCTGCAGGTGTTTCCCATGCTGGTGTATCTTCTCATACACCAGGAACATGAACGCCGGCGACAAAGACCACGGTGAGTAGTGCACTTATCACACAAGGGTGGGGGGGGGAAAGAGAGTGACACACACACGCAAAATGCAACACCCTCACCACCACCCTCACTCCCAACACTATACACACAATCACATGCAACAACATTACATAAACACCCTGTAACCCTCAGGAATAACGCAAGGACAAAAGGAATGGAGTCAAATGGGTGTAATATTAGTAATACTTAGAAATACATTCATAAAGAAAAAACAGTATGTACAATATATACAAAAGGCGGGACAATGCCCACTCAAAAATTGTCCGTGGCCCACTGGGCCAAAACACATAGGCCAAGGCCACACTTGACTCCTGCCTCAATACGGAGAGAACACTGCAGGGGCATCAGGTCGAAAACACACAGGCACCTCAGGGGATGGGGAATCGTGGGGGCACCTCAGCCGGAAGATTGTACAACGCCACTGCTCCTGGAGGGGGCTCAATGCCCACTGCCTGGTCCTGGGGAGTGCAAAGCCACAGTCTCTCAAGTGGGTGGTTTGCCCACTGCTTGGTCCTGGGGAGTGCAAGGCCACAGTCTCTCAAGTGGGTGGTTTGCCCAATGCTTGGTCCTGGGGAGTGCAAAGCCACAGTCTCTCAAGTAGGTGGTTTGCCCACTGCCTGGTCCTGGGGAGTGCATAGCCACAGTCTCTTGAGTGAATGCCTTCTTCTACTGGTTCTGGAGGGGGCCTTGTGCCCAGGATGCCTCATCTTGGCAAGGAGGGGCTGAGTGGATGCCTTTGTCCACTGGTTCTGGAGGGGGCCTTGTGCCCAGTGTGCTTCATCCTGGCAAGGAGGGGCTGAGTGGATGCCTTATTCCACTGGTTCTGGAGGGGGCATTGTGCCCAGTGTGCCTCATCCTGGCAAGGAGGGGCTGAGTGGATGCCTTCTTCATCTGGTTCTGGAGGGAGCATTGTGCCCAGTGTGCTTAATCCTCTCAAGGGGGGCTGAGTGGATGCCTTCTTCCACTGGTTCTGGAGGAGGCATGGCACCCTGTGATGCAGATGTTTTAGAGTGCAAGGTCACAGTCTTTCACCTGGGTGTCACAACAACAGCTTTTGCAGGGGCCAGGATGCACTGCAGCCCATGTAGTCACCACTACACACTACTCTCCGGTGGTGACGGCTGCTCAGTGAATCGCAGTTGTGCTGCAGGTGGCGGTGCTGGCAGTGGTGGTGGTAACCTCCAGCCCTTCACCAGCAACCTCGGACGGCTGCCCACTGGACTGCTGCTGCTGGCAGTGGTGCTGCTTGCGGCGGTGCAGGTGGCGGTGCTGGCTGCGGTGCAGGTGGCGGTGCTGGCTGAGGTGTAGGTGGCGATACTGGCGGTTGTGGTGGTAGCCTCCAGGCCTTCACCTGCAGCCTCGGACGGCTGAAGTACCATGGCTGGTGTTCTGTGCCCCTTCCTGCCCTTGGCAGATGGTGGTGCCTCCTTGCTTCTGCCAGCTGGAGTCTTTGACTTGGCCTTGCTGGCTGGTTGTGCCTCCTTCGCCTTGCTGGATGCTGTCCCCTTCTTGCCAGCTGGCTGACCCTTCTTGGCCTTGACAGCTGTTGGTGGCACACTGGCAGGGCTAACGGGTGCCTCCTTTGAGCCTCTCACAGCTGCAGAAACCACAGCGGCCGTGGACTGGGTGGCTGAGGTGCTGGGCTAGGTTCTGGCCACCCTGGTCCTATGTGAAGGACGGGGGGAGGGGTATGGGAAGAGATCAATGTTGGCGAGGAAAAGCTTCTTAGGACACTGGGGTGGGAAGAGGGTGAAGGTTTGGGAGTGGAGGAAGTGGGAGTGGTTGTAGGAGGTGTCAGTCTGCTGTGTTTGGTTACAGGTGCATGAGCTGGATGCTGTTGTGAGGTGGATGGCTGTTGGGTGGGTGTGTGCTTGCGTTTGTGTACTTTGGGATGAGGGGTCACAGACACAGTTTGGAGAGGACACAGGGGACGTGTGCATGGATGTGGGGATGGTGACTGCCATTGAGGGGCGTATAGTGATAGGCATGCTGGTGATGGAGGTAGTGGATAAGGATGTAGTGCATGCAAGTGTGAGTAGAGACACTACTCGGAGTGGGGTAGACGAGGAGAAGAAGGGGGACACAGTGGAGGCAGTGGATGTTGGTGTGTCTGCATGGGGATGGTGCTTGTGTGAGTGCCTGTGAGATGAAGTGCAGTGCTTGTGTTTGCCTGAGCCACTTCTGTGTATTGATTTGGGTGAGTGCCCTCCAGGTATGCATTTGTTTGTTGCAAATGCCTTTCGACACCCTTGATGGCATTCAGTATGGTTGACTGCCCAACAGTGAGGGATCTCAGGAGGTCAATAGCGTCCTCACTGAGGGCAGCAAGGCTGACTGGGGCAGGGCCTGAGGTGCCTGGGGCGAAGGAGATGCCCACCCTCCTGGGTGAGCGGGCACGGGAAACATGCTGAGGGGCTGCTGGGAGGGCGGTGCTGGTACAGGGGTGGCGGCTGTACCTGTTGTTGGGATGGGTGCAGATGTGTCCACCACCACCAGGGAGCTTCCATCTGAGGAGGAGTCGCTGTCTGTAGTGTCCCCCCTTGTCTCTGTTGTGGTGCTCCCCTCGCCCTCCGTCCCACTGGTGCCCTCACCGTCGGTGGATTCGGCCTCCAGGCCCATGTGGGATGCAGCTCCCTCAGTCGCCGGTGCCTCTGCTCCTCCGACAGATTATGCTAATGCACACAAGGACAGGGTGACAAAACAAGAAGGGGGGAGAGACAGAGGATAAACTTGGTCAATGCCAGCAACAACACTACCGTTGGCGAACACAACTCACAGGGACCAGCCCTATGCACTACCAGCTACAAAGCTAGTCACCAGCCCATTGGGTTCATTGCCTAATGCCATTAGCTGCACACCAGAAACCCACAGGACCCGGCCCAGTAGTAGATGCCCACTAACACTATTGGGGTTGGAGTGCTTCAGAGCCTGCCCAACAAGGGACCTACCCTGCCATGTTCGCCCTGCCTAGGGGCACCCACAGCCCACATCCCCCACCCAGGTAAAACCTTAACACACACAAAGTCATGATTCTGAATCTGTACTCAACCCCTTGTGGCTGCTGTGATGCCTTCAAGCACCCATCAAACTCCGGACAGGCCACTGCCAGGATGCGGAACATCAGGGGGGTCAGGGTACGACGGGCACCCCTTCCTCGTTGGGAGGCCAGCCCCAGCTGGGCCTCTGCCGTCTTCCTTGCCCAGCGGCGCAGGTCGTCCCACTGGTTGCGGCAGTGGGTGCTCGCCTGTCAAAGATCCCCAGGGTCTGCACCTCCTTGGCGATGGCACGTCAAATATCTTTTTTCTGATGGGCGCTGACCTGCAGGAAAATATGCATAGAAAAAGGGGTTAGACATACCGTCTGGACTGTTACACTCATGGCCCACAATATCCCTCCCATCCCCTTATGCACAGACCTTGACCACCAGACATGCAGCACTCTGCCCAGGACCTCTCAGCCCCCCCTACACGAGGCTTACACACACAGCAATCCATACATTCATGGCCCACGCATCGTGCTCACAGTGTACTCACCTGTTTGTCTGGAGGACCATAGAGTAAAGTGTAATGGGGTAGGAGCCCATCCACCAGTCTCTCCAACTCCTCCGAAGTAAAGGCAGAGGCCCTTTCCCCAAACACTCGAGCCATTGTCGCTTCCAGACACAGGTCACAGCAGCACTTGCAGTGTAGGTCCTCTCCTGTTGAAGGTCAGGTAGCAAGTGAGTGAACAGATAGAAAATGGCCGTCCGGTCCGCCGCGGTGCGTACCGTCACCACCGGCGTACATTGCCATTGATTACTAGAACCCATAGGGCCCAATGATAACCAATGCAAAGTTGCGCAGCGATGGTCGACCGCCGACCGCAACGGTGCACAACACCAGCGGAATTACATCATTTCCACTTGTCTCTCCTCACAGGTCAGGCAGCTGCCATTTCAGGGGGGCACAGGCCATGGCACCTAACTGTGTCACAGCAGACATTGGCACATCAACTGACTCTCAAATTCACATACTGTTTCTGTAAAGGAAGAAATGCATTTTTATTTTCACATATGTGTGAATGTGACCCTCTGCTCACTGTTTTTTACCCTAGAGTTCAACCGCTGAGGATGAATAGGAGATGGAGAAATCCCCCCGTGTACAGACCTCTGGTGGACCTGGGGACTATAGAGGACAGGAACATTATCCTGACCTACAGACTTGATAGGCCACAATGCAAGAACTGTGTGCCCAATTGGAGCCAGACCTGATTTCAGCTATCCGCCACCCCACAGGTACCCCCCCTCTAGTGCAGGTCCTGTCAGTGCTCCATTTCCTGGCAAGTGGTTCCTTCCAAGCGACAGTGGCCCTGATATCAGGGATGTCTCAGCCAATGTTCTCCAACATGCTGACCAGAGTGTTGTCTGCCATGCTGAAACACATGCGCAGCTACATCGTATTCACCCAGGTGGAGGATTTGGCATCAGTGAAGGCTGACTTTTATGCCCAGGGACATATCCCCAACATCATTGGGGCAATAGATGGAACACATATTGCATTTGTCTCCCCCCCCCCCCCCCCAGTGAAATGAACAGGTGTTCAGAAATCGAAAGAGTTTTTACTCCATGAATGTCCAGATGATGTGCATGGTGGATCAGTACATCTCCCATGTGAACACCAAGTATCCTGGCTCTGTGCATGATGCCTTTATCTTGAGGAATAGCAGCATTTCATAAGTGATGTCTCAACTCCAGAGGCACCGGGAGTGGCTAATAGGTGAGCCCATGGTCCCCACCCAGTTGATGTAGGTATATGGGTGTGGGTTTGGCCCTTAGGGTGAGTGTGTGGCTAACAGGTACCCTCGATATTTACAGGTGCCTCTGGTTATCCCAACCTCTCATGGCTACTGACCCCAGTGAGGAATGCCAGGACAAGGGCAGAGGAACGTTACAATGAGGCACATGGGAAAACACCGAGGACAATTGAGAGAACCTTTGGCCTCCTGAAGGCCAGTTTCCGGTGTCTCCATCTGACAGGTGGATCCCTGTACTACTCACGTAAGAAGGTGTGCCAGATCATCGTTGGATGTTGCACAACCTGGCCTTGAGACTCCAGGTGCCTTTTCAGCAGGAGGATGAGCCTGAAGATGGTCGTGTGGCAGCGTTGGAGCCTGTGGACAGTGATGAAGAGGAGGCAGAGGAAAGAAGATGTGGACAACAGAAGTACACACATTCAACAGTACTTCCAGTGACACACAGGTAAGACACTGTAACTTCACCTTCCATTGCAGTTTTGTGTTTGACAATTAACATGGCAGCCTGATTTCCCTATGTCTATGGCCACTTACTGTACCCTTTGGCATCTCTATTTTCTGATCTCTGTGCCCCACTCTGGCTCCTGGTGTGTTTACTGCTGCCCACTACAGGGTATACCTATGTTAATCTTACAGTAGATTAGAAATGCAATGTTTACAGTTTGTGAAACTAATACTTGTGTCATATAATCCACAGACTCCACACTTGAATTTTTTCAAAGGGTGTTTATTTAGGTGCTAATAAGTGGAGGGGGTATTGCAATGGGCTGGGTTGCTGATGGAGGAAAGTCCAGGGTAGAGTCCAGTCTATTTATATCACAGGTGCATTGTCCAAGGGGGCAGAGGAAGGTGGGCAATGGCAGTTCAAGGTGGACAGGGTGAAGGAGTGGGACACAAGGGTGACAATCAGGAGAGTCTTATTTCCTGGTGGGGGTCTTTGCAATGTTCTCTGGCTTCTGCCTGGATCGCAGGGAACATTTGTGGGGTGGTTCTCCTTCTGCAGGAGGTGGGTTGCGGGTGGCCTGTTTGTCCTGTGGCGGGGCCTCCTGTCCACTAGCGCAGGCGGAAGTGGAGGGCTGTTCTTCGGTGTGGCTAGTGTCAGGGGCCCATTGGTGTGCCATTGCCTCCCTCATGGTGTTGGCCATGTCTGCCAGCACCCCTGCAATGGTGACAAGGGTGGTGTGGATGTCTTTCAGGTCCTCCCTGATCCCCAGGTACTGTCCCTCCTGCAGCCACTGGGTCTCCTGCAACTTGTACAGTATCTGTCCAATCGTCTCCTGGGAATGGTGGTATGCTCCCAGGATCCCTGCAAATGCCTCGTGGAGAGTGGGTTCCCTGGGCCTGTCCTCCCCCTGTCACACAGCAGTCCTCCCAGCTTCCCTGTTGTCCTGTGCCTCTGTCCCCTGAACCGTGTGCCCACTGCCACTGACCCCAGGTCCCTGATTGTTCTGTGTTTGTGGGGTTGCCTGGGGTCCCTGTAGTGGTGGACATACTGCTGATTGGCATGTCCTAGGGATAGAGGGATGGGCCCACTGGGTGTGTGCTGTGCTGGTGTTTCCTGAGGGGGGAGGCTCTGTGGTGGTTTGGGACTGTGACAGGGTCACCGACTGTCCAGAGATCCCTGATGGGCCAGGTTGGTCATCGTGATCCAGGCGTGCAGAGCTGCTGTCATCACTGTGGGCCTCTTCTGTGGGGGGACTGGATGTGGCTGGCACCTCCTCTCCAGTGACATGGAGTTGGGGTCCTGTGGGGATGTAAATAGAGTGTTCTTGTATCTGCGTGTGCCATCTTGTGCATGGATATGTTTACCTCTATGGTTGTTATTAGCAAGGCAGCTTTGGCTAGTGTGAGTTGTGGTTGGTTTGGCTAAGTGATTGTCACTAGTGTGCATGCTGTGGTGATGGGTGTCCATGCAGGTCTGTGATGGGTGTCCATGCATTGGTGTTGCATGCAGGGCTTGGTATTGGGATGGGTGGGTTGTGATGGTGGGGTATATGTGAGGTGGTGGAGTGATGGGGGTGAGGGTAGGGGTAGGAGTTTGTGATGGCATGCAGGTAGGGTGGGGGATAAAGTATTAATGATTTGACTTACCAGAGTCCAGTGCTCCTGCGACTCCTGCGAGGCCCTCAGGATGCATGATCGCAAAGACTTGCTCCTCTCATGTTGTTAGTTGTGGGGTAGGAGGTGGGGGTCCACCGCCAGGCCTCTGTACAGCTACCTGGTGTCTTGCAACCACAAAACGCACCTTCCCCCATAGATCGTTCCACCTCTTCCTGATGTCATCCCTTGTTCTGGGGTGCTGTCCCACGGCGTTGACCCTGTCCACGACTCTCCGCCATAGCTCCATCTTCCTAGCAATGGATGTCTGCTGCACCTGTGATCCGAATAGCTGTGGCTCTGCCCCCCGATGATTTCCTCCACCATGACCCTTAGCTCCTCCTCTGAGAACCTGGGGTGTCTTTGTGGTGCCATGGGCGTAGTGTGAGTGGTATGTGTGAGGGTGTGTGGGGTGATGTGTTGGTGTGTGTGCTGTGAGGTGTGTGGATAGTGTATGGGTGATGGTGTTATGTGGCTCAGTTCAGTGGGTGCTCCTGGCTTGTCTCCCTCTCAGTTGGCAATATTGTTTGTTGTTGTAAGGAGTTGTGGGTATTGTGGGTGTGTGTTATATATTGGATTGGGTGTGTTGGTGTGTATGTGTGTCAGGTGTGTGTAGTTTGAATTGTCCTATGTGCTGTAGTTTTGTTAGTGTATGTGTATTCTGAGCGTGGTAGTGTATACCACCAATGCTTTACCGTGGTTGAATGACCGCCGCAGTGATTTGTGGGTCATGATGCTGTGGGCGTATTTCTGTTGGCGTGGGTTTTGGTACCGCCAGTTTATCACTGACCATTGGTCTGGCGTACTTGTGTGGGTGTCTGTAAAGTGGCGGATTTCTCAGTGTGGGTCATAATTCCCGTAACGGTATACTGCTGCGGTCACGGTATGTTGGCGGCCGTCAACACGGCGGTAGGCGGCATTTACCGCCAATGTTGTAATGAGGGCCTTAATTCCTTCCTTCTGTTGGTAATGCTAACCTCACTTCCGCCTCTAATTCGGTGACGTCAGTTACTTATTCCCTCAGTCAGAGTTTTGTTTGAAAGTGTACATTGTTATCTTATCACTTTGTGATGGACAATTTTCTTCTGTCAATTGTCCTTGCTTATAATCACTTTCTAATCATACATCTGATTCGCTATCACTCTTTAAATCCTTTTATTCATTATTATTTCCAATCGGACTGTGGTATAATAAAAACAATTTTGTTTTCTACTTACATGCCCTCTCGAGTTCTATTTACACTAAGTTTCAATTTTTAACTTACTCTGACCTCATTCTATTATTAATACTTTTTATTATTTCTCCTTTTTCTTTTCTTCTCCTCTATGATCCCCTCTCTCTTATAGTTACAAAAATATTTTTGGCCTCTTAATTTCCATTTCCTTCTTCTTTTCCTCTTTTCTATTTTTCTAATAAGCAAACATCTCAGTCAGTACCACTAAAGATTGTTTCCTTAAATGTTCATGGTCTCACACATTTTATTAAGAGAAAAAAAATACTTACATTTCTTGAAAAAAAAAAACCTGATATAGCATTATTATAAAAAACTCATCTTACTGCAGTTGAAGAACAAGTTACTTACCTTTGGTAACACATTATCTGGTAGAGACTATATCAAGCTGCACATTTCTTACCTTTGAATTTCCCAGGTGTCAGTCTGGATCTGGAAACTTTTGCTTGAGCAATACCCCTGTGCATGCCATTGGGTTGCTCCTTTCAGTTCCACATGGTGTCGTTGTTGGTGCTGGATGGAACGTCGCGGTCACCTATATAGGCGCCACCCAGGCGCGCGGACGCCAGTTGCTTTTTTCATGACCTTCCATGGCAGGAGCACTGAGCCACGAAATCAACTGATGATTGTGTGTCCAATCTAGAGCCCTGAAAGGGATTACCCTGACCCTAGCAAGGGGGGAGGCATGGGTGGGCGTAAGGAATCTGCAGCTTGATATAGTCTCTACCTCATAATGCGTTACTGAAGGTAAGTAACTTGTTCCTCTGATAGAGACTTCTAGCTGCAGATTCCTTACCTTTGAATAGATACCCAAGCCATATCTTCCTGGCGGTGGGCTGTGGTCAAATGTTCTAAACTGGAAAGTTCTGCAGGACCGAATGGGTCAAATGCCTGTCCCTGCAGACCTGAATGTCCAGGCAGTAGCGTTCGGTAAACGTGTGTATGGACGCCCACATTGCTGCCTGACAGATGTCCAGAGCTGGGACACCACAAGCTAATGCAGTGGTCGCAGCTTTTCCCCTGGTGGAATGGACCCTCAAACCCTCAGGAGTCTGCTTATTGGCCAGTGTGTAAAAGCAGGATGTAGGAGGTGATGAGGCCCAGCAGCCTCGGAGTCAGTCTCAACAAAACCCAGGCTAGAGGATGAAACATCGGTATCTTAACCTGAATATTCTGGGCTCGCTACTGAGGGGAGGAGCCCAAAACTCCACTTTGTCCAGAACAGCTCCGATGAAAGAGAGCATCTGAGAGGGAGTCAGGTGTGACTTTGGCACATTTATAGTGAATGCCAATGAATGCAGGCAGTCCTCCGTAGTCTGGAGGAGGGAGATGACAGTCTGGGGCAAGTCCTCCTTCAACAGCCAGCGTCACAGTAGGCGAAGACTGAAATTCCTAATCTGTGCAGATGAGCTACAACCATAATCATCACCTTGATGAACACCCGAGTGACGCTTGCAAAACCAAATGTGAGCAAGGTGAATTGAAAGTTCTCTTGACCTACCTTGAACCGCAGGTAACGCCTGTGGGCAGGCAGGATGGGAATGTACAAATGCGCATCCTGTAAGTCCAGCGCTACCCGCTAGTCTTCTAGGTTTAGAGCAGACTAGACCCGAGCCAACATGAGTATCTTGAACTCCTTCTTAAGGAAGTGATTGACAGTCAATAAGTCTAGAATAGGGCAAAGACCTTTGCTGTTTTTGGGTATCAGAAAGTAACAGGAATAACAACCACTGCCCATTTCCGATATTGGGATCTTTTCTATGGCTCCCTTGGCCAAGACAGCCATAACTTCCTTTCAGAGCAAAGACAAATGATCATCCACCAGCCGTTCAAATGTTGGCTGTATTGGGGGAGGAAAGGATTGAAAAGGATTGGGAAGGGAGGGCATAGATCTGCAGAACCCAAGGGTCTGATGTAATGGACTGACAATGGAGGAGATGACCTTGAATTCTCCCTCCAGCTGGACAAGCCTGGTCCTAAAGAACCAAACTAGGAGGGCTTGGAGGCTGCAGCTGATGGCACCTGGGTTGCGGATGACCTCTGGCTTCCAGACCCTCTAGATCTGAAGACACCATGCCCACATTCTTGTATAGCTTGGGGAGCTTCCGCAGGCCAGTGGGTGGCATAGGGCTGGCCAATGGTATGCCCTCTTCCGTGGCCACGAAAGGAGAAAAAGGCAGACGGTGGATGAGGGGTCACAGAGAGGCCCAAGGACTTAACTGTAGTCCACGAGGCCCTAAAGCCATCCAGTGCTGAGTGTGCCTTCTCGCCAAACAAGCGAGTCCTATCAATAGGCATGTCCATAAGATTTGCCAGGACATCCCCTGAAAAGCCAGATGTTCTCAGCCAGGCATGGCGCCGTAATACCATCATCGACGAAACTGCTCTGCCCAGGAGTCAGTGATATCCAGGCCACACCTAATGATGAACTTTGCCACATCTCTCCCGTCTTTCACTGCCTGGGAGAGTATGGCTTGGGCCTCCACCGGGACCTGTGGCAGCACTTGCGCAACCGTATCCCATAAGGTGTGCAAGAAACTGCCAAGTAAACATGAGGTTTTCACCAACCTCAATACCAGGCTGGTAGAAGAAAACATCTTCTTTCCAAGTTGGTCCAGCCTCTTGGATTCCCTGTCTGGAGAAGCAGAAGCGAACGTGCCGTGGGAAGTTGAGGCACGGACTACGAAGCTCTCAATGGTGGGGTGTTGGCTGAGGAAACTTAGGTCACCTAATGCAGGGCGATTGTGGCGGGCAATTGTCCTATTTACAGGACCCTCTGTGCTGGGCTTGGACCAAGCTCCCAACAGGACATCAGTAAGTCCCTCATTAAAAGGCAGGCGGGGTTCAGAAGTGGAAGCCCCAGGCTGAAGCACTTCAGTCAAGATGTTAGTCCTGACAGCCACTGAGGGCAGTTTGTGGTCAAGGACCTCTGCTACCCTTACCACCACCATTGCATAGGAAGCTCCCTACTCCATAGCCATAGTGAGAGGAGAGAGCAAGTCAGTATCTGGAGAGGTGCCCAGTCCTGGGCTATTGTAGTTCCTCATGCCAGTCCATAGACCTCTCAAACTGGTGTTCTAAAGGGTCCAGTGACCCCTCCCAATCCTCTTTCATGCCTGGCTGTTGAAAATAAATGCTCAGGTAATGATATGGCACCTGTGGGCCTGAAGGTGCTCTGGAGGGGTCAGTCCACTCAAATACATGATGCAAGTCCTCGTAAAAGTATTTTCCCTGAGTGGGGGTCACTCCGGCTCCAGGAAATGGAGGGAGACATGGAATTAGACCTGGTATTGATTCCGCTGAACCCGTGCCTGGAATGACGATGTTCCGAACTTTTTGCATCGGCCGATAAACAAGGCGAAGTTGAAGTCCATTTAGACTTCTTTTTGTGCATCTTTTCTGAGTGCCCCAAGGCCTTGAGTGGAAAAAAAGAGGACTTGGGTTCCTAGAGCAGACCCGAGACCTTCTCCTCAATCAGGACCGTGACCTCTCAAGAGTTGTGCTTGATGGCATCAATTGCCAGGCCGCAAGCAGCTTTAGGGACCGTTCCCTCAAAGCCTTCAGTGCCATGGCCCAGCAGTCCGAGCACAACTTTGAATCGTGGTCGCGCTTGAGACACAATAAGAGACAAGGTGAGGTCTGTAACCGACATGGCATGGTGACAGGTGCCACACGGCTTGAATCCTACCTTTCTATATGTCATCTTGACAAACTTCACAAAAATATTCGAAAAAATGTCCAAAAACACCTGTCAAAAACAACAGCTCTCTGGATTTGTGCTAACTGGCCTGGAAATGAAAGAACTGATGTCTGTGCGCCTGGTTGGCACCTATATAGGTGACTATGACCTCACACCCAGCGTCAATGACGCAGACGACGCCAGACAGAATAGAACGGAGCCACCCGATGGCACACGCAGGGGTATTGCACAAGCATAGGTTTCTGGATCCAGTCTGATGCCTGGGAAATTCAAAGATAAGGAATCTGGAGCTAGAAGTCTCTATCAGATAGTGAGAAATTAAAGAGAGACTGAGTGGGACATGTCATACAAGCAAGTATTACTTCTAATAAGTCACCTGCAGATGGTATCCCTATATGCAACGTGGTGTTGCCATCCTTTTTAATAAAAATGTATCTTATAAGATCATACAAACAAGGGAAGACTTATAAGGAAGATACATTTTTGCCAAAATGCGTATTCATAGTACTTTTTTGGTTGTTGGTTCTATTTATGCACCTACTGATCCTAAAATGATCTATATATCTCAAATTAGTAGATTATTATCTTCTTTTGGACCCACTTGTTTATTCTTGGGAGCTGATTAGAATGTAACTATTGACCCATTTGTTGACAGATCAGGGAAACCTGACATTCATCAAACTAGTGAAAGACATATTCTACTTGAATTTATTAAAGATTATGCACTTCAGGAACCATGGAGACTATTATACTAGATAAAAGGAATTACACTTCCACATTTTGTCCACATTCAATTCGGACAAGAATTGACTAGTTTTTAATCCCTCCTCAACTCTTACAGTTAGTATCAAATACTGATATTTTCCCTTGTAGTCTTTCAGATCATGTCCTCATAGATAAACATGTACAAATAGGATTATCCTAATCCCCAAAACCTATTTGGAGATTTACGGACATATTTAAGAGCCCCTAGCACCACCTTAAGGCCACCATTGGGTCATTTTTTACATTAAGGTGACGCTAAAGTGGCATTTCCCCACGCCATTTATACAAAGTGCCACAATGCATCCATTGCACCACTTTGTAAACCCTTGTGCCACATTATGCCTGCACCAGGCATTATGTATGCAAGGGGGGCGTTCCCCCATTGAGGGGCTGAAAAAATGGCACAAGGAAATCTAAGAGATTTCCTTGAGCCATTTTTTCAGCTCTTTTAGCACCTACTCAGAGCAGGCGTTAAAAGGGGGCATACCATTATTTATAATGAGCCCCTATGTACTCTGCAGGAGTAGCAACACAATTATGGTGCTACTCCTGCAGAGTACATCAATAGTGTAAAAAAGAAAATTACGCTATTGCCCACTATCCTGAGCCATGGTGCACCATATTTTAAATACAGTACACACATGGTGGCGGTAGGGGGGGGAGCTAAGGGTTTAAGGAAAGTGGCGCTGCATTGGGTGCAGACCCCTTTCCTTAAATCTGCCCCTGAATCTTTCTTCTAATAACACACCTCAAGATGAAGCAAAACTATGTCTACATGTCGAACAATTTCTAAAAGATAATGAGAATTCAGTTACTAGTGCATGTACACTATGGGGTGCAGGTAAATCCGCCTTAAGAGGATTGATTATGAAAAACTCGCTCTTCTTAAAAACACTTAAATGATGCAAGGTTAAATCTTGAGAGAGAAATTTCTACTCTTACAGATAACTACTCTCAAACGGACACTAGACACACTAAGGAAACTACTTGCTGCAAAACTAAACCTCAATAATTTATATATCTCACAAACTGAAAAAAGCTTTTTTCTAATTCATCAACGTCATGAAATCGAGGAGAAAGCTGGGAGACTCCTATCAACTACGTCAACAGGAGTCTTCCAGAGTTATCCCCGCTATTAAAAACTTTAATGGATATCTACTTACTTGTCCCTCTGACATATTGTCACAATTTTAAAGTTATTATGAGTCACTCTATTCTTTAAATTGTTTATATACTATAGAAGAAGACACTTTTTTGACACATTTTCTGCAAATATCAATGTTCCAAAATTACCTTAAGAACAAAAAGAAAGCTTAGAGGGGGGAATTACCATGGAAGAAATATTTAAGAAAATGTTCTGCTACTGGTAAAGCCCCAGGGGAAGATGGTTTCCCTACTGAATTAAAATTACTAAAACACATACGTTCCCAATTTTAAGATCTGTCTTTAATGAAGCACTACGCTTGGGACATTTAAGTTCAGACTTTCTACATGCTTGTATCACTGTATTTCCTAAACCCGGCAAAGACCCATTAGAATGCTCCAGTTACAGACCCATCTCATTGATAATGTCTGATGTTAAAATATTGGCAAAAATCTTAGCTACTCGAATTTAGGCCAGTTATTTCTCTCATCCACCCTTTTTAAGTTAGTGTTCTTCCAGGTTGTTCTTACTCCAACCACCTTCATGCAATTTTACAGTTATTATGGCATTTGTGTAACATTGCAGAGAAGAATGTTCTCATATCCTTAGATGCAGAACAAGCTTTTGGTAGAGTAGAATGGAGGTACCTTTTCTGAACCACGTAAAGGATGGGTTGCGGAAAATACTTTATTACTTTAACTAAAGGCATGTATCACTCTCCTACTGCTGCAATTACATGTAATGGTTTTACCTCCCCATACTACAATATTTATTGTGGCACAAAACAGGGATGTCCTTTATCTCCATTGCTATTTCTTCTTGCCCTTGAACCATTAGCCATTGCTATAAGACAAAATACAATTATAAAAGGTAACACATGTCCAGCCAATGAAAATAAGGCCATTTATTATGCCAACAATATTCTTTTGACCCTATTACACCCAAAATCCTTAGCCACTTCTTTGATTTCTCTTTTAAATAAATTATCAACCTTTTCAGGTTATAAAATTAGCTGGTCCAAATCTGAAGCTTTACCAATGAATAATGCTACCACTATTGCTTTTTTAGATGTCCTCAACTTCACTATCATGGGATCCTTCTTAATCCTGTATTAAAAACATGATGATGGATAATTTAAATCCTATTACTGATCAAATTAAAATAGATTTTCAGCGTTGGTCTCTTTAGAACCTATGATGGTGGGGTAGAGTGCAAATGTAAAAATGAACAATTCCTAAATGTCATTGTATATTCAGCACAATATCACTAACTGCAACTACTAATGTAAAATTGCAAAATGTGAATGTCAGTTACAGTTTCAAGCTCCATTATGGAATAATGCAGAAATTAAATGTATGAGGAAAACACTTAACTGGCATATTTGAAGTAAGCATAAAAGAAATACAATTTCAGACTTGCTTACACATCAAAATTCTCCAAAATCTTTTGTATCAGTACAAGAGTAATTTAACCACAGATCAATACTTTTACTCAACTAATTTCTGCTCTTAATTCTATTTTAGTAAAATCTCAGGAATTTCTCCTTTATTCACCAATCACAAATTATATTCCTACTTGGACACATTTTCAAGGTGCAGTCTCAGGTATATATTCCATACTAGCTGAATACTCCTTTTCTTCTGAAACATCTAATAACTTGAGATCCTGGTGATCTTCCCGACTTAACACACCCTTTTCAAATAATGAATGGACAATACTATTGGAAAATTATCATAAGAGTCTTAGAGACTTCTCTCTGAAATATAACTATTTTAAAATATTAGATGCTGCCACTGGTCTCCTGCTAAACGTCATACAGCCAAACTCAGCCCTAATTCTACATGTTGAAGATGTCAAAAACATGATTGTGATATAGTCTATATATTACAGGAATGTCTTGGTCACAAATTGAAAGCTATTTAAAAAATGCTCACCTGTCCACTTTTCACTTACTCCTCGTTTATCATTACTATATGAAACAACAAAGAAACAACTAAAATTGAATTTGAACTAAAAGAGTAAATATTGTTTTAATTTTGGAAAATTTAATCTCTGAGTGCATTTTCTTGTGATGTTTTAGCTTTGAAAGTACACTTTAAATAATGTGACAAAATGGGCTGGAACTGAAGAGTAGACGGACATAGGCTATTTCTTTTATGCTGTCCTAAAGAGGGCTTTGAACTTCCTGGTTTTGGAATCCTCATGTCTTAGGTTCCAGATCCCTGAACTTGGTCCCTGGAGCTGACCGTTCATCAGTTATAGGGGACTCTTTTGGACAGCTAAGGCATGCCATAACTGAAAAAACACTGTTGCTGAGCTTTGCTCATCCTCTAGGCAAATAGTTCTGCTTCCCTATACTGGCTATAGATGGCAGTCCTGCTGATTGAATGAACCAAATAGAAAAGTCTCAGCTGTAAACTGTCTCTCTTTGCGAAGATGTGAAAGAACCTTTCATTCTTGTGAAAAAAATTAAACTCAACCATCATTGAAGAATATTTTAAAATTCCCATGTACATTTTTTCCAAAGTTAAAGAACATGATTTTTAAGTAACACAAATATCACATATCTACAGAATTGCACATCATTTTACAAACATTCTATTTAAAAACAAATTGCTAATTATTTTTCAAAAATAAATAAAACATGCATGTGTGGCCTTTCTGTGTTTTGATCCCCACAGTCAGCATTGCACCAGTCAAATGACATGTACTCATATAGAAGACATTTGAAGTGATGTTCTTACTGTATCTGATCACAGATTGTGTACATGTTTGGCCATAGTTCGTGTCGGTGTGGCTGGGCTCGCCCTTTCCTACTGCTCATCTTTGTTGAGCCAGTCAGCACTTTTTTGTATCTTTTTGCAGCTGCCTATTTAAAATTCAGCACAAAAGCAAATCAGACAATTTTCGTCCACAAAGTTTCTAATAAAAAAGTTTCTAATAAAAAATTCGTACTGCTAATTTTCCTCACATTGCACCACAGTGCACACTACATTTCTCGTTAACAGGGATTTTGGTAAGCTGAATGCACCTACTTTTGCACCATTTCTCAAAAGTGCATTATTTATATGTCAGAAATTCACGTTCAGGGGCAAAAAACTGAACCCAGAAGGCACATGAGAGGGCAGGGGCCGCACAACAGACCACAGGGTTTAGAGAAAGGATGGGCAGGTGCAGAAAGCTGACCACAGAGAGCAGGGGAGATGAGGGGCAACACAATGGACCACAGAGAGAAGGAGAGAGTGGTAGGGTCAGCACACGGACAACAGAGGACAGGCAAAAGGGGATAGAAGCAGCACAAGAAGAGATGGGTGGTGGCAGATACATCAAGCTGACCACTGATAGCAGGCTTGAGGGGCAGAACCAACACAAAGACAACAGAAGGCAAAGGGGAGAGCAGGCAGCACACAAATTATCACAGATGCAAGGAGGGAGGTAGTGGGCAGGGCAATCGACCACAGAGGGCTGGACAGAGTAGCAGACAGAGAACATATGGCAGGCGGGAGGGGCAGGGACAGCTCTCACAAAATGGTGAACAGGTGGGAGGTGGAAGAGGCAGCACAATGGACCAGAAATGCCAGGAATTATTGGCAGGGGTAACAAGCTGATTAAGGAGGGCAAGCAAGAGGGGCAGAAGCAGGTCAATGTACCACAGAAAGCATGAGAGATGGGGCGCATGGGTGTCAACCTGAACACAGAATACCTGCTGACCCCGCGGGGCAGTACAACCGCCATGGAGAAAAGGAAAGGGGCAAGGCACGCAGGCTGTGTAAAGAGGGCTGGTGTTAGCGAGCAGTGGCAGCACAAGGACAACAGAGGCCAGACAGGTGGGAGTCAGCAGGTATAGCAAACTGTCCAGGGAGGGCAAGCAGAAAATGCAGAAGAACAAGTTCAACAGGGAGGTCAGGCGGGAGGATCAGGGCGGGCACAATGGACCACAGAGAGCAGAAGGGTGAGCCAGGGTTAGCAATCTAACCACAGAGGGGAGGTGGGAGGTGCAAAGGCAGCCTAAAATACCACAGAGGGCAGGAGGATGAGGCAGGAGAAGCAATATGACCACAGTGAGTTGGTTGTACGGGATGGAGCAGCACAACAGATCATGGAGGGCACAAGGTAGGGAGTAGGCGCAGCAAGATGACCATGAAGAGTATGCATAATTTGGCAGGGGCACCAAACGGACAATGGAGGGTATGCAGAAGCAGCAGGGTCATCAATCTCACCACAGAGGACAGGTGCAGCACAGAAAACTATGGAGTGTAGGAGGGAGCACCAGTCGCATCAGGCTCACCAAAGTGGGCAGGCACAGTGCATTTGTAGCTCAACAGACCACGGAGCACAAATGGGTAAGGCAGATGCAGAACACTGACCATGGCAGCCACAGGGAGGGGCAAAGGCAGCACAATGGACCAAGGAGGGCAAAAGGGAGGGAGCAGGGGCATCAAAATTATCACTGTTGCTAGTGCTAAGGGGAGAGGCAGTTGACAAACAATGAAGGGAAGGCTGGAGTGGGGAGAGGCAGCAAGCTGACCACAGAGAGCAGTCAGGAGGGGAAGGGGCAGTACAATGAACCATGAAGGACAGGAGGGATTAGGTAGGTGCTTTAAACTGACCATGGTGGGCAATTCAGAGGGGGGTTAAGAAACAACCACATAGTGCAAGATGGAGGGGCAGGGATGCCACATGGACAATGGATGGCAAGTAGAAGGGGGCAGGGGCAGCAAGTTGACCATGGAGGGCAGATGGGAGGGAAAGATGCATCACATTGAACCACAGAGAGCAGAAGGGCGGGCAGAGGCAGCGCAATGGACAACAGAGGGCAACATTGAAGGATAGAGGCAACAAGCTGACCATGACAGGAGAGGGGAAGGGCAGAGCAGTGAACAAAGGAGGGCAAAGGTGAGGGAGCAGCAGTAACAAGATGACCACGGAGGACTGGCACAAGAGGGCAGTGGCAGTACACAGAAAATGGAGGGCAGGCTGGAGGGGTCAGTGGCAGCAAGCTGACCAAGGAGAGCTGACTAGAGAGGCAGGAAGATCACAACTGACCACAAAGAGGTGGATGAAGGAGCATGAGCATCACACTGGACCACAGAAAACAGGAGGGATGATCAGGGGCTGCAAGCTGACCACAGAGGGCAAGAGGAGTGGTCGGGCCAGCACTAATGTCCATGGAGGTTAAGATGTAGGGTTAGGAAGCTAACCAAGGGCAGGCGCAGTATGATGGACCACAAAGGGCAGATGGCAGGAAGCTAGCACAGCAAGATGTCCACAAAGGGAAGGCTGCAGTGGGTAGGGGAACCACACATGGGCAACATTGGGAAGGCAAGAGAGAAGGAAGCAGCACAAAGAACCTAGAAGTGCAGGAGGGAGGGCAGTGGCATCAACTTCACCACGGTAGACAGACAGGAGGGGCAGTGGCAGCACAATGGACTACAGAGGGCAAAGAGCGGTCCATGGGCAGCAAGCTCAATGAATGGAAGGTAAGCGGGAGAGGTGCGGTTGCAAACAGAGAAACACAGAGCAGGTGGGAGGTGATACGGGCAGCAAGCTGACACAGAGGGCATAGCGGAGTGAGAGTGACAGCACAAAGGACCATGGGAAGCAGGAGGCAGAGTGGGGGCTGAAATTTGACCACTGAGGGCAGGCAGGAAGGTCAAGAACATTACAATCAAACCGAGGGAGTAAAAAGGAGGGGCAGTTGCAGCATGGTGATCATGGTAGATAGGGGTTAGGGGCAGGAGCAACACTGTTGACCATGGAGGGAAGGATGCAGGGGCAGCCAACGCATGGACAACAGAGAGCACGAGGATGGAATAGCCACAGCACATGGAGAACAAGTGCAGGGTCAGCACAACGGACCACAGAGGCAGGAGGAGAGGCAGTGGCTGCACATCAGACCACAGAGGGCAGGTTAGAGGGGGTAGAGGAAACACACAGACAACAGAGAGCAGGAGAGAGGGCCAAGGGCAGCACAAGAGACCACAGACAGCAGGCAGGTTGGAGTGAGCAGGCACAGCACATTGACAATAGAGGTCGGGAGAGAGGGGGCAGGGGCAGCATGCTGAACAAGGAACCGAAACTGGAGATGCAGGGGCATAAAAAATCACCAAGGAAGGCAGAAGAGATGGGCAGTGGCAGAGAGCTGACCACAGAGCACAATGGGCCACAGGGGGGCAGAATGAAGGAGCAGGGGCAGCAAGGAGACAAGTTAGAGCAGGCGGGAGGGGCAGGGGCCTCACATACACAATGCAGAGCAGGAAGAATGGACAGGGAAGCAATCTTACCAATGAGGGTAGAAGGTGGGGCAGCGGTAACTGAAGGACCACAGAGGACAGGAGGGAGGAACAGAGATAGCTAGCTCACCATGGAGGGTAGTCCGGAGTGGTACAGGCAGCACAACAGACCAGGAGGGGAAGAAGGTGTGAAGCAGGGGCAGTAAGACAACCATGAAGGGAAATGAAGAGTGAGCAGTGGAATCACAAGTACAATGAAGCCAGAAGATCAGGGGCAGCAAGCTAACCACATAGGATAGGCAGGAAGGGCAGGAGCAACACAATGAACTACTGAGGGAAGCGGGATGGACAGTAACCTCACCATGGTGGACAGGTCAGAGGGGACGGGGCAGGGTTAGCACAAATGACAACAGTAGGCGAGACAGCAGGCCAGTAGCATCAAGTTAACCACAAAGGGCATGTGGGAGGGGCAGGAACAGCTGAGGGACAATGGAGGGTAGGAGAGAGTGGTGGGCAGGCAGATAGAAGGGGGCAGAAGCAGCAACTTGACCACAGAAGAGGAGCATGGGCAGTGCATGTACAGTGGAGGGCAGGGGAGAGGGGCAGGGGCAACACAGGGGCCATTGAGGGCAAACAGGAGGGGGCAGGGGCAGAAAGCGACCAGAGGGCAAGCCAGAGGGGCAGGGGCAGCACAACGGACCACAGAAGCAGGAGAAGGGGCAGTGGCAGCACATCACACCAGAATGCGCATGAACAAGGAGCAGAGGCAACACAAGGACAACAGAGAGCGGGAGACTACAGACAACAGGTGGCAGTGGCAGGTGCAGCACATGCCCAATGGAGGGCAGGCTAGATGGGCAGGGATAGCAATCCTACTGTTGAAGGCAGACGGGAGGGGCAGGGGCAGCACAACGGACCTCTGAGGGAAGGCATAGGCAGCTAAAGGGACCACAGAGGCCAAGATGGAAAGTCATGGGTACCACACAGACAGTGGAGGGCAGCCAGGATTGGCAGGGACAACAATCTTACAATTCTGGGCAGGCAAGAGGGGCAGGGGCAGCACAACTGAACACGATGAGCAAGAGGGAGGGGCAGGGCCAACATGCTGACTATGGGTAGCAGGCAGGAGTGGCAGTGGCAGCACAACAGACCACAAAGGGAAGGAGGGTGGAGAGTAGACGGAAACTGATCACACAGGGCAGGTAGGAGCAGCAAGACCTGCAAGATCAGCACAAAGGATCACGGAGAGCAGGATGGAGGACCATGTGCCAAAAACTGACCATGAATGGTAGTCGAGAACTGGCAGAAGCATCACAATTTGCAAATGAGGGCATGAAAGAAGTGACCAGGGACAGCAAACTAACCACGAAGGGTTGGCAGGATGGGCAGGTGCATCCACAGTCAATGGAAGGCAGACAGAATGGTGCTGATTTCTCAGAAGTAAGTAAGGTTCTATTTTCCTCACTGCTCACGCTTTTAGTCTTGGTCTGGCTACCAGTGCTTTAGGTTTTTTTGGGAAAAATATACCAGCTTCGTTTCGCTTTCAGTATGTATGAGAATCATGCAGTTCAGAGGTTTTTAGAACTTTCCTATGTGCATTGGTGATTCATTTGGATGTGCAAACATGCCTAAACTGCCTTTTAATAGAACCACTTTACACTGCTATATGAACACAATATTGCAGATGTTGTGTTCGTAAGTAACGTATGTCTGGGAAACAGGTTCTGGAAGGTGGCCTTAAAGCAGTGGAAACAGTAGAATATACTTCTTGTAAGTTATAATTACAGTAATATCACATTAACATGCGTTTTGCCAGTTCCTTCTTCCCATGTATGAAATTTTCTGATATCTGCATGGTGACAGTAAGATACAGAGAGTGACAAGTATGAGAGTGATTAAGCGACCTGGTGAATGTGAGTATGAATAAGTGCACGAGACAGAGCAAAAGGAAGTGAAAGTTGTTAAGCAAGATAGTGGACACACGGAAAGTTAGTGAGCAACAAATAAATACTGAGGGAGTTAAGAGAATGTCTGAGCATGTGGGTCAAGGTGAGTGAGAAAGTGGGTGTTAGAGGGACCGTGTTATGTTCAGCAACTCAATTTATGAGAGAGAGCGAGTGGGTGACAGAATGTGAGCAAATATTGACTAAGCATGAAAGATTGAGAGTAAGACTGGAAAAGTCTGAGTGAGAGCAAGTTTGAGGAGGGGCAAATATTATCGGACCATGGTGGGACAGAGAGAAAAGAGAGAATGAGAAAGAGGACAAGAATTGTATAGCACAGTAAGTAACAGGTGTTCTGTTGACTAGTAACCAGTGAGTCAAACATACACAAGCGACAACTACAGTTTACAGCAGCGATGCATGTTGTGGTACATAAACTGTTTGACACGCCTTCTATGGCACATAAAAGGAAGGGCAAGCAAAATAACTATGTGCATCTCCATGGAAACATTAACTGATAAGCACAGTAGAAACAGAAATTCCCACTGTATTAGTGCTTTCCGTATTTTCCTGCTACATGTATTTTGATGGACGTTTCTCTATTGTTATTGTCATGACTATTTTATCTCCTTTCACAAAAACGTATAATGGGTGATATTTCTTCTGCATGTTGGTGCTGCAATCTTGTTTTTTTAGATGCAATCTTGATTTTTTCAGATAGCAGTAATTTCTAATTTACCATCCACACGTTCTACAGAGCTTCTGATAAATACTTGGCTCATTATAAGTAAATATTGTTCTGCTGGAGAGGAATGTGCTTCCTGGAATATTGAAGTTTGAATGATTTTATGAGCTTCCATTGATAACAGGCTTGTATGTAGTTTGCTTTGTAGCTGAGATAATAAAAAAATGTGCTTTAAAATGTACAATGATGTACCATTTTATGTAAAATGGGGGCCTGGCCTGACCCTCAACATCATCACATAGAGTAGTGTATTGCATGCTCACATAGGCCCTCATTACAACCCTGGCGGTCGGTGTTAAAGCGGCGGTAATACCGCCAACAGGCCAGCGCGAAAAAAAATGGGATTACGACCGTGGCGGAAACCGCCAACATAGACAGCCATTTTAACACTCTAACCGCCACGGCGGTACAAACAAACAGCACGGCGGACACTGCCAACAGACAGGCGGGGACCATGTACTCCCCACCCTAACACAACACGCCTATCCGCCACCTTTTCCGGGGCGGAGCCAACGCGAATAAAAACACAGTGGAAACAGTACACAGAAGGGAAAACACTCACCTCTCCACACCCCACGAGGAACCAGGACGCTATGGAGCCTGAATTGCAGATACTGCCAGCGATGGTCTTCCTGCTCCTCTATCAGGAGCTCCAACGACGGCGGTGACAACCACGGTGAGTACTGCACCTACAACACAGGGGAGGGGGGAGGGGGGAGGGAAAAGAGAGTGACACACACACGCAAACCGCAACAACCCCACCGCCACCCACAACACCATACACACAAACACATGCTGAAACATTACATATACACCCCCAACCCCCTGGAAGAACGCAAGCACAAAAGGAAATGATTTGAACGAATGTAATCATGTGAAATATCATTATCAAAATGCAAAATCCAGTATATACAATTATGTACACCAAATACACAAGTCCGGATAGTGCACCAATCATTGTCCATGGACCACTGGGCCCAAAATGCATGGGCGAGGCCCACACTAGATACCTGACTCCAAACGGAGAGAACACTGGAGGGGCATCACATAGAAAATATACAGGCACCTCAGGGGGAGGGGGAGGGGGGCACCTCAGCCTGATGAACGCACAACGCCACTGCTCCACGAGGGGGCTCCATGCCCACAGTTTGGTCCTGGGGAGTGCAAAGCCACAGTCTCTAAAGTCTTTCAAGTCAGTGGTTTGCCCACTGCTTTATCCTGGGAGTGGAAAGCCACAGTCTCTCAAGTCTTTCCAGTGGGTGGTTTGCCCACTGCTTTATCCTGGGGAGTGCAAAGCCAAAGTCTCTCAAGTCTCTCCAGTGGGTGGTTTGCCCACTACTGCATCCTGGGGAGTGCAAAGCCACAGTCTCTCAAGTCTTTCCAGTGGGCGGTTTGCCCACTGCTTTATCCTGGGGAGTGCAACGCCACAGTATCTCTAGTGGATAACAGTCTCCACTGGTTCTGGAGGGGGCATGGTGCCCAGAGTGCTTCATCCTGCCAAGGACTGAGGTAATGGATATATCTCTCCACTGGTTCTGGAGGGGGCATGGTGCCCAGAGTGCTTCATCTTGCCAAGGCATGAGGTAGTGGATGTCAATCTCCTCTGGTTCTGGAGGGGGCATGGTGCCCAAAGTGCTTCATCCTGCCAAGGACTGAGGTAGTGGATGTATCTCTCCAGTGGTTCTGGAGGGGGCTTGGTGCCCAGAGTGCTTCATCGTGCCAAGGACTGAGGTAGTGGATGTCAATCTCCACTGGTTCTGGAGGGGGCATGGTGCCCAGAGTGCTTCATCCTGCCAAGGACTGAGGTAGTGGATGTATCGCTCCACTGGTTCTGGAGGGGGCTTGGTGCCCAGAGTGCTTCATCCTGCGAAGGACTGAGGTAGTGGATGTGATACTCCAATGGTTCTGGAGGGGGCATGGTGCCCAGAGTGCTTCATCCTGCCAAGGACTGAGGTAATGGATGTATCTCTCCACTGGTTCGGGAGGGGGCATGGTGCCCAGAGTGCTTCATCCTGCCAAGGACTGAGGTAGTGGATGTATCTATCCGCTGGTTCTGGAGGAGGCTTGGTGCCCAGAGTGCTTCATCCTGCCAAGGACTGAGGTAGTGGATGTGATAATTCACTGGTTCTCGAGGGGGAATGGTGCCCAGAATGCTTCATCCTGCCAAGGACTGAGGTAGTGGATGTGATACTCCACTGGTTATGGAGGGGGCATGGTGCCCAGAGTGCTTCATCCTTCCAAGGACTGAGGTAGTGGATGTATCTCTCCACTGGATCTGGAGGGGGCTTGGTGCCCAGAGTGCTTCATCCTGCCAAGGACTGAGGTAGTGGATGTGATACTCCACTGGTTCTGGAGGGGGCTTGGTGCCCAGAGTGCTTCATCCTGCCAAGGAATGAGGTAGTGGATGTGATACTCCACTGGTTCTGGAGGGGGCATGGTGCCCAGAATGCTTCATTCTGCCAAGGACTGAGGTAGTGGATGTATCTCTCCACTGGTTCTGGAGGGGCAGAGTGCAATGTTAGCCAGGAAAACTTTTTTTAGAGACACTCGGACGGGTAGATGGAGGGGGTTTGGGAGTGGAGGTAGAGGTAGAGGTAGTGGTTGTAGGAGGTGTACGTCTGCTGAATTTGGGTGAAGGTGCATGGGCTCGAGGCTGTTGTGAGGTGGATGGCTGTTGGGTGGGTGTGTGCCTGCATTTGTGTACTTTGGGAGGAGGGCTCACCGACACACTGGGAGAGGACACTGGGGATGTGTGAATGGTAGTGGGGGTGGTGAGTGCACTTGAGCAGTGTGTGGTGATGGGCGTGCTAGTGATGGAGGTAGTGGCTGAGGATGTAGTGCATGCAGGTGTGAGTTGAGGCGAGACTGGGAGGGAGGAGGGAGACATGGAGGAGGGGGACACAGTGGAGGCAGTGGATGTTGGTATGTGTGCATGGGTATGATGCTTGTGTGAGGGCCTGTGAGATGTGTGGTGCTTATGTTTGCCTGAGCCACTCTTGTGTGTTGATGTCTGTGCATGCTGGTCTGATGGTGTGCTTGGGATAGGCTGAGGTACAGGGGATTGGGTCTAGGTGGAGGAAGTTGGAGGGGGGAGGCTGGACACAGGGACAATGGCTGCCATCAGTGCTGAGGCCAGAGCCTGAAATGCTCTCTGTTGGGCCGCCTGGCCAGAATGAATGCCCTCCCGGTATGCATTTGTTTGTTGCAAATGCCTCTCAACACCCTGGATGGCATTCAGAATGGTAGACTGCCCAAAAGTGAGGGATCTCAGGAGGTTAATAGCCTCCTCACTGAGGGCAGCAGGGCTGACTGGGGCAGGGCCTGAAGTGCCTGGGGCGAAGGAGATGCCCACCCTCCTGGGTGAGCAGGCACGAGACACACGCTGAGGGGCTGCTGGGAGGGCGGTGCTGGTGGGGGGGGGTGGCGGCTGTACCTATTGATGCGGTGGGCACAGAGGTTCCCGCTACCACAAGGGAGCTCCCATCAGTGGAGGAGTCACTGTCGCTGGTCTCTGCTTCTGTCCCCGCCGTGGAGCTCTCCTCGCCCTTCGTCACACTGGTGGCTTCAGACTCCATTGTTTTGTCCTCCAGGGCCAAGTGGGATGCAGCTCCATCCTGCTCCAGTGCCCATGCTCCTCCGCCTGATGATGCTATTGCAGCCAAGAACAGGGAGACCACAAAAAGTGGGGCCAGGAGACGGAAGAAAGACATGTTCAGTGCATGCAACACCACTACCGTTGGCAGACACAACAGACACAGCAGCCCTCTGCACTACGCCATGCACTTATAGTTCCTAGATTAATCACATGCCCATGGGGTACAAGGCCTAAGCCCGATTGCTGCACACCTGGAAGTCACAGGAGCCTGACTAGGTGTAGATGGCACTAACCACTAGTGGGGTTGGGGTGCCACAGAACCTGCCTCACAAGGGACCTTGCCTACCAAGATCGCCCTGGGCTAGGGGAACCCACTGCCCACCTTCCCCACCCAGACACCTCAATGCGCGCAGAGTCAGCTGAATGAGAGTGTACTCACCCCCTTGTGGCTGCTGTGATGCCCTCAAGCGCCCATCCAACTCCGGATACGCCACCGCCAGGATCCGGAACATCAGGGGGGTCATGGTGCGACGGGCACCCCTCCCACGTTGGGAGGCCATCCCCAGCTGGGCCTCCGCCATCTTCTTGCTCCAGCGGCGCAGGTCCTCCCATCTTTTACGCCAGTGGGTGCTCCACCTGTGGTGGACCCCCAGGGTCCGGACGTCCTTGGCGATGGCACGCCAAATAGCCTTCTTCTGTTGGGCGCTGACCTAGAGGAATAGTACAGGGGGAAAGGAAAATCATTACCCGTCCGGATCGGCATACTCATTGACCCACGTTCCCACCCTTGCCCTGACGCACATACACTCACCGTCTGCACATGCAGGCCTCAGCCACCCCCCCACAGTTATCTGCCATCCACACCACTCCAAACAGGCATTGCCCATGCAGCATGCTCACAGTGTACTCACCTGTCTGTCTGGAGGACAGTACAGTTGTGTGTACTGAGGGAGGACCACATCCACTAGTTTCTCCAACTCCTCCGAAGTGAAGGCAGGGGCCCTTTCCCCAGACACATGAGCCATCGTCGCTTCCAGACACAGGTCACAGCAGCACTTGCAGTGTAGGTCCTCTCCTGTTGAAGGTCAGGTATCAAGTGAGTGAACAGACAGAAAATGGCGGTCACGTCCGCAGCGGTGCGTACTGTCACCGCCGGCGTACATCGTCATTGGCTCCTCGGACCAATAGGGTCCCATGTTAACCAATGCTGGATTGCGCCGCGGTCTTCGACAGCCCACCGCAATGGTATACAACGCCAGCGCAGTTACCTCATATCCCCTTGTCCCACCTTACAGGTCAGGCAGCGGCCATTTCAGGGGGCCACATGGCATTAATATTAACTGCGTCACACCAATGTAGGCCTTGAATACACACAGTTACAGGCACATTGCGGATTAATAAATGTGTGCAAATGACATTTTGTGATACCTCAGTGTTGACTGACTCTCTGCTCGCTGTTCTCGTCCATAGGGCACGTCTGCTGGGGCAGGTGATGAGATGGCGGCATCTTCCGGTGTACAGACTGCTGGTGGACCTGTCGACAATGGAAGAGAGACGCATAATAGTCACCTACAGACTTGATCGTGCAACAATCCATGAACTGTGTGCCCAGTTGGAGCCAGCCTTGATGTCAGCTATCCGCCATCCCACAGGAATCCCCCCTCTAGTGCAGGTCCTGTCAGTACTCCATTTCCTGGCAAGTGGATCCTTTCAAACAACAGTGGCCATTGCATCAGGGATGTCCCAGCCAATGTTCTCTAACGTGTTGTCCAGAGTGTTGTCTGCCCTGCTGAAACACATGCACAGCTACATCATGTTCCCTCAGGTGGAGGATTTGCCCACAGTGAAAGGTGACTTCTATGCCCTGGGACATATCGCCAACATCATTGGTGCCATTGATGGGACATATGTGGTCTTGGTACCCCCCGCAGGAGTGAACAGGTGTACAGAAACCGGAAGAGCTACCATTCTATGAATGTGCAGATGGTGTGTTTGGCAGACCTGTACATCTCCCATGTAAATGCCAAATTTCCTGGCTCAGTGCATGACTCTTACATTTTGAGGAATAGAAGCATCCCTTATGTGATGGGGCAACTCCAGAGGCACTGTGTGTGGCTACTAGGTGAGGACAAGGACCCTATACCCTGTGAATAGTTGTCTGGGTCTGGGGTTGTCCCTACGGGTTAGTGTTTGTCTAACAGTTGTCCCTCCATATTTGCAGGTGACTCTGGTTACCCCAACCTGGCATGGCTACTGACCCCAGTGAGAAATCCCAGGACAAGGGAGGAGGAACGCTACAATGAGGCACATGGGCGAACTAGGAGGGTGATTGAACACACCTTCGGCCTCCTGAAGGCCAGATTCTGGTGCCTCCATATGACAGGTGGTTATCTCTACTACTCACCAAAGAAGGTGTGCCAGATCATCGTGGCCTGCTGTATGCTGCACAACCTGGCGTTGCGACGCCAGGTGCCTTTTCTGCAGGAGGATGGGCCAGCTGGTGGTCTTGTTGCAGCTGTGGAGCCTGTGGACAGTGAAGAAGAGGAGGCAGAAGAAGAGGAAATCGACAGCAGGAACAACATAATCATGCAATACTTCCAGTGAGACACAGGTAAGAAGATGTCACTGCCTCCCATATCTCATACTATTATTGGAGCTAGCATAAGTCTGTCATTTTCACTCAGTGCATGGACCCTGAATTGTCACTTTGCCTTTCCATTTCACAGATGTGGGTCCCACTTTGTGCCCTCTGCTATATTTCCTCCTGGCCTACAGCTGTGTTACATCGGTATGTGCACAAGTAACTTGACATTGCTATATTCCATGGTTATTGCAATTACACGTTTGTGAAAGCACAGACTTACTCCAGATTGTTCTGTAATTGAAGTGTGTTTATTTCTGTGCAAATAAGTGGAGGGGGTTGTAAAATGGGCAGGGGGGATGGTGGAGGAATGTCCATGGCAGAGTCCAGTCTGTTTGTTTCACAGGTGCATTGTCCAAAGGGGCATAGGAAGTGGAGCAATGGCAGTTGAAGGATGACAGGGTGACAAAGTGGGACAGAAAGGTGACATTCAGGGGGGTCTCATTTCCTGGTGGGGGTTATGGCAATGTTCTCTGTCTTGTTCCTGGATCTCAGGGACCATTTGCAGGGCGGTTCTCCATCTGCAGGGGGTGGGGTGCTGGTGTTGTGGTCCTGTGGCGGTGCCTCCTGTCCAGTAGCGCCGGCAGAGGTGGAGGGCTGTTCATCGTCCAGGCTAGTGTCAGGGGCCCCTTGTTGTGCCACAGTGTCCCTCCTGGTATTGACAAGGTCTTGCAGCACCCCTGCAATGGTGACCAGGGTGCTGTTTATGGTTTTCAGGTCCTTCCTGATCCCCAGATAGTGTTCCTCCTGCAGCCGCTGGGTCTCCTGAAACTTGGCCAGTACCGTTGCCATCGTCTCCTGGGAATGATGGTAAGCTCCCATGATGTTGGAGAGTGCCTTGTGGAGAGTGGGTTCCCTGGACCTGTCCTCCCCCTGTCGCACAGCAGTCCTCCCAGCTTCCCTGTTTTCCTAACCCCCTGTCCCCTGAACTGTGTGCCCACTGCCACTGCCCCCAGGTCCCTGATTTTCTTGGGTTGGTGGGTTTGCCTGGGTTCCCTGTAGTGGTGGACACACTGCTGATTGACGTGTCCTGGGGACAGAGGGATGGGCCCGCTGGGTGGGTGCTGTGCTGGTGTTTCCTGAGGGGGTGGCTCTGTGGTGGCTTGTGTCAGTGTCAGGGGAACTGACTGTCCCGAGGTCCCTGATGGGACAGGCTGGTCATCTTAAACCAGTTGTGCAGAGCTGCTGTCATCACTGTGGGTCTCTTCTGTGGGGGAACTGGATATGTCTGGTACCTCCTGTCCAGTGATGTTGGGTTGGGGTCCTGCAGGGGTGTAAAGGCATGATTATTGCATCTGTGTGTGCCATCATGTGCAATGGGTGAGTAACCCTGTACTCCAGTGCTTGCATTTTTGGCTTGGTCCTTGTGTGATATTTGGTTTGGGGTCTGTGTGGGTATCTGTAGTGGACATGCTTTGGTGATGGGTGTCCATGCTTTGGTGTTGCATGCAGGGCTTGGCATTGGGATGGGTTGGTTGTGATAGTGGGGCATATGTGAGGTGTTAGAGTGATGTGGGTGAGGGTGAGGGTGGGAGTTTGTGATGGCATGCAGGTAGGGTGGGGGGGATGAGGTAGTGAAGATTTGACTTACCAGAGTTCAGTCCTCCTGCTACTCCTGCGAGGCCCTCAGGATGCAGTATTGCCAAGACCTGCTCCTCCCATGTTGTTATTTGTGGGGGAGGAGGTGGGGGTCCACCACCAGTCCTCTGTACAGCAATCTGGTGTCTGGAGACCACGGAACGCACCTTCCCCCGTAGGTCGTTCCACCTCTTCCTGATGTCATCCCTAGTCCTTGGATGCTGTCCCACTGCGTTGACCCTGTCGACAATTCTGCACCATAGCTCCATCTTCCTTGCAATGGAGGTGTGCTGCACCTGTGATCCGAATAGCTGTGGCTCTACCCGGACGATTTCCTCCACCATGACCCTGAGCTCCTCCTCAGAGAACCTAGGGTGTCATTGAGGTGCCATGATGTGGTGTGGGTAATGTGTGAGGTGGTGTGTGTTGTGATGTGTGAGGGGATGTGCTGGTGTGTGTTGTTTGATGTGCGTGGATGTTGTGTAAGTGATGGTGTTGTGTGTCTGTGGATGCTGGGGTTGTTTATGGTGGTGTCTCTCTCTGGCGTGGTTTCAGAAATCTGGTAGTAAGGGTTTGTGGGTGATGTGGGTGTGTGCTTTATATTGGATTGGGTGTGTGGGTGTGGTGTGTGTATGTGTGTCAGGTGTGTGTATTTTGAATTGTCCAATTTGGTTGTGTTTTGTAAATGTGTGTGTATTTTGAGCACGGTGGTGTGTACCGCCAATGGAATACCGCGGTTGAAAGACCGCCGCGTGGATTCGTGGGTCATGATAGTGTGGGCGTATTCCTGTTGGCGTGACGGTGGAGGTTTTGTTATCGCCAGTTTATCACTGACCTTTGGTGTGGCGGACTTGTGTGGGTGTCTGGATTATGGCGGATTCCGAGCTGTGGGTCGTAATAGCTGTAGCGGAATTCCGCGGCCGCAGCGGTATGTTGGCGGTCTTCTGCACGGCGGTAAGCGGCATTTACTGCCAGGGTTGTAATGAGGGCCAAAATGTCTCACCTCAAAGTGCTGCGGTGCACACTGTAAAAAAAAGTGTGCCCATAAACAGTCTATTACCGCACACAGGTGAAAATAATTTGAGGGAACATTGCATGCCACCCCAATTGGGATCCAGACAGATCAAAATCAGTCTTGACCCTCAGCCCGAACTGCCAGGCTAGGTTCTCCCTGGACCGTAAACAAATATCCTGGGACCAGTTTCATGGTATCACCATGCATCAGCCAGGCTAGCTGGACTCCAGTGGCACAGTGAGCCCGGGACCCACGTTTGGGCATACCTGGCACACTTATGGTGACAAAAGCAAACAAACACAAATGATGGATGGAATACGGAACCAATCAAACATTCACTCCCAGTCACAGATCTGGGTTTAATCCATCAATTCTTTTGCCCACCCTCAACATATCAGCCTATAAAAATACTTTAGACCTCTCTGACGTGAAGGGAAATACCAAAACCAACTGCCTGGTCTCCTCTGCACACAGTTGCCTTTCTTCAACCCAGCAAGACTCCTATATGCTCAAATTTTGACATTGGAAATTTCTTTAATCTTCTCATGCCAGTGTCCAGGGCCCTGCACATTTGAGTGGCTGGCTACATGTGCATTGGGATACCTCATGTACATCTGAATACCTTGTGGTTTCAGTGTCCTCCATTGGGTCAGCGGTAAACAAACGTGGCTGTCTTCCTTTATATAGCAACCTCCCCGTACTACCCCTTAGCTTCCCCTCTAACCTTGGAATACACTGTAAGGTCAAGTGCACTGTCTGGCTACTCATAATCATTCCCGTTTTTGCTTTGTTCGAAACACTGAATAGTTTTAACAGGCTAAGTTATGACCTGAAAAAGAGTAAGACCAAGAGAAATGTGTGACTAAAAGAGAAAAGTCTTGCAGAATTTACTGGGCTTGCGCACTATGCCTACACCGTGTGCTTAGTGCTGTCAGCAGAGACTTCATGCCTGAAATACACGTAGCAAGGGGGAAGTATCACTCCCATATGGTTGCCTTGGAGATATCATTAGTTAAAAGAGAAATACACTCTGCAAGAAATGCTTCGCCCCAATTGTTTGGAGCAAACTTTTCACTTGATTGGACATTTCTGCAGACTAAGGCCCTCATTACGAGATTGGCGTTTTTTTGGCAAGACCACCATGCTGGCGGCCGGCAAAACACAGGCAGTGATGGTGGTCTCCTGACTGCCTTATTACGTGTCACACACTGAGGACCGCCGTAATACGGCCACATTACCTACACCACCAGGCCGACCGAGGGCGGCAGAGAGGCGGTCCCACAAACAGCACCGCCACACTGACAACATTCCGCTCGCCATATTACGCTTCACAAATCAGCATGGCGGTCTCTGCACGGCGGTGAATCATTGGAGGTTTGCATAGCCGTGCAACTACCCATTGGGTACTATTGCTGCCTATGGGGGACTGGCGCCCATGACAAACTACGCCAGCAGTGTCGGTCTTGTGTGGGGCAACTGTCACCGCCTTCATCTGTCCCCTACATCACATGTCTCCCAACGACCTCCACGATGTGGACTGCTGTGTACTTCCTGACAGGTATGTGGGACGACTGTAATGGGGGGGAGTGTTAGCGAGATGTGTATGTTTGGGGTGTGTATGTGTGGGGGTGGTTGTGTGTGACAGAAATGTGTTTTTCCTGTCCTGGGGTGCATTACGCCAGGGTTTTAGTGTCGGGGCAACCACTGCGCAAACCCTGGTGGGGGAATGGGGGTGCAGCCTCGTAATCCGGTTGGCACTGTCATGCTTCCCGCCAGCCTAGAGAAGGCAACTGCCGGCTGGGCGGTCCACCCGCACTGGCGGGACTGGCGGTGGTGTGGCTGTTTTTCATCGGCCACACCGCCATGCTCATGATACGGTGGTCTTCACCGCAGGGACCCCAGCGGTCCTCGGACCGCCAAACACGTAGTGAACAGCCAAGTGTCCATAAGCCTGAATAAATATAAGCCTCTCCACAATGTAAAGAAAGGACTAGACCACAGTCATAATCCAATGCTGTCTTCCTTTAAGTTGTTATGATTAATTCCTGAGAACAGAGATCTGGGCTCATAAGCTTTGCTGAAGAAGAGCTAAATGGCCTTGTTTGCTTAGCACCAACCTTGCACCACAAGAGCTTGAGGTCCTGAGTGACCTACTGCCCTCAGGTACTTAGTTCCTCTATGTCCAACTGTAGCTGATGTTTGATCACCAAGCAGTACCCAAAGTTAACATAAAAGCAGCCGACTCGTTGTCGTACTAGAGGTCCAGAGGTTGGGTTGTAACCCTTTGAGAAGCAGCCTTGGGGCTGGCCCATCACCACTGTGAGCCACTGTACTCTTCAATAAACAATGACATATCACCAGGTGAGAAGTGCCCTTAAATGTGTTTCTTTGCATCTGTGAACTCAATACACAGTAGGCACAAGGGTGCCATGTCAACCTGTGAAATTCGCCTGTTGAAGTGGTATTCACCTATTATGAGGTCCTGCCTTTCCCAGCAGACATAAGGCCAAATGAGAGCCTGCGTGTATCACACCATAAGCTGGCCCCTCACACCCACAGGCCCTCTGCAACTGGATTTGAAGCTGTGCTGAAAGGAGGCATTCTTGGAATAACAAACACAAGCTTCAAATAAGATGCTGTCTCCCTTAGATACACTAACCATCACTGAGGCCAACATGGCTCCATCTGTAAACTTCCTCTGTGAAAATGCCCACTGTCACCATAGTTAAGCGTGAACGCATATGGTCATATGGCTGCAGGTTGACAGACTCTACTCCAGTCTTACTTTCTTCTTTTAAAGATTGTGCCTTGGACACCCTGCGTCTAATCACCTGCCAATACAAGAACAGTGCAGAGACCCTGACACTCTCTAGGGATTCTGAAATTTCACAAGAAACTAGGCATAGTGAAAATACACACCCGCACAATAACTGAAGGTGGGTGGTCAAGCATGGCTAATCCTAGATTTAATTTATATAACTGGGAATGTGACTTATGTCATGCTTGTCCTTGTAATATTTACAGACAAATTCCCAAGAAACTTGATTGTCTATAACTTCTTAAAGTTGCTGTGCATGATTATTTAATAGAACACAATTTTTGCTTCTTTTATTAAATAATTACACAAGTTTAACAATCCACTTAGAGTGATACTTGTGCTGCCTGAACTAGATGCTCTACCCCACCTCCCTGCCACAGCACCCTTCCACAGTAATCCTCTACTTTTCAACTCCTCTCTCAAGGTCTGAAAAGGAGGTTCTTGGCATTTGAGTGAGCTCAGAGTAGTATCTGGTTTTGTAACTTTCAGGGAAATCAACAATGCTAGTTACAATGATTAGGTACCTGTACAGGTCCCAGAAAATGAGCCAACAGGACGTCACAGGAAAAACAGTCTGTTATCTAAAGCTCTGCAAGGTACCTTTGTATCCGTGAAGGAATCAGTATATTTCATGTAGAGAATTTAGAGTCTGATGTGCATTAGCTTTTGCACTCTAATTGTACAGTGTACAAAACCTGATGCACCACGCTACAATGTAGATCGATGGTCAAACACTGTATTGAAATTGCCAGAATGACCACTGACCTGGAGCTTTGTCACCATGTTTCTGATGGAAACTTGTGTTCACAAAGCATCCCACAAAGTGATGGATTTATTTATCCCACCAGGTTACTCAATCAATACCTTGATAACGGACATTAAAATTGGGTGCAAAGTAGTCATGAGCCGCAGAAGCTCCATGTTCTTTCAACTCGTGTCCACCGGTTTGTTTTTTACTTGTCAAATTTTCACTGTCAAATTAAAGTCTATCACCAATCAACCCAACAGAATTCACATAATCTATCACCCACCAGGTGATAACAACTAATTTATAGAACGTTGTTTGGAAGTTATAACCATTCACCAAACTTCAACCATAATTTTGTTAGTTGTTTCAATCTTAACGTGAAAATCTGAAGATACCCCTTCCTCTCAGTTGTCGCCCTTGAGATGAGTGGCATTCTTGCCCTTCAATGGTGAAGGAGCATTAACTTCTCACTCTTGATCAAGGAGTCCTTCAGGACTTCCTGAAATTAGGACATGTTCCTCACCTTTTAAAAAATCTAATGCACACTCAACTGACCTGAATAAGGCCTACTGTTCTCTAGCCCACCCTTTCTTGCTAAGTTACTGTGAACTGCGTGAATAATCAGTTAAAACAGTTTGCAGTGACAACTTCTTCCTTGACAATATTTAGTCAGGCTTCAGAACTGGATACAGCACAGGAACTATCATCCTACAGGTCACTGATGTTGCACTAAGTATTCTGGACAATGGTGACTCCACTCTGCCAATGCTTTCTCTTGCCTCAGTTTTTCAGGGGATCGACCACAATATCATGATTCACACAATTTTGAATGGGTAGTGTTGGGCTGGTCCAATTCGATCCTTACCAATTGCTCTGAAATGATGATCTAACACACTTCTCTACCTCTTCCTCTCTCCAACATGGAGATACTCAGGGCTCTATCTTAGCTCCTGTACTCTTTATCTCTAACTTGAATCGATGGGTGACGTTACAAGAAGGTCTGGCATATGATAGCAACAATGGCCCTCATAACGACCTGGTGGTCTGAAGACCGCTTGGGTTGTGGTGACGGTCTCACCACTGATGAAGACTGTCACATTACGAGTGTGGCGGTTTGGCCTCTGCCAAACCGCCACATCTCTGCTGGTACCGCCAGGGTGGTAGTACAGCTGGGCCGGAGGACAGCACCTCTGGGCCGGCTGTCCACTGAAGACCACCGACAGTATGGGTTGCCTTTCTGCCAGGGTTTCTGCAGCGGTAGCACCTCCACAAAAATCCTGGCAGAGAGGCTGCCGGCAACAGGAAATCCTTTCCTGCTGTCGGCAGATGACTCCCCCCACCCTGCCTTCGATTCATTGACCCCCCCCCTTCCATGACAGCAACCGTCTCCTCCATCCATGGCAGCACCCTCTTCCTCCACCCCACTTCCATGACAGCATCCCCCTCCCCTGCATACATGCACACACACACATGCCCACATGAACCCTGCGCACACACATTCACTAACACGCATACATACATGCATTCATGAACATGCATACATACACTCATTCACCAACACACATACATACATGCATTCACCTACATGCATACATACACTCATTCACTCACACCAACAGACACGCAGTCACACAAACATCACGCACTCACTTCAACAATCACACACGCAAACACACTTACATTCACACACACATACACACTTACATTCAATCACGCAGACGTACACCCACACAATACCCCCCACCCTCGCAACCCCCTCCCCTGTCGGACAATCAACAAAGAGGTCGTCTGCCAGGGAACGGGACCTGGCGCTTCGACTGCCGGCAGTGCCCCGCCATCAGGACACCACCATGCCATATTACTGGTCGTAATATGGTGGGTAGAATCCTTTTGGCGTGGTGGTGGCAGCTGTCGAACCACCTCTACGCCGCCGACCGCCAGCATGATTGCTGAAGGATTTCCACCCAAATTGTGGCAGAAATCCTTCAGTACTCGTAATATGGCAGTCGGAAGACCGCCAGCACTGATGATCTTCTAGCGCTCGCGGCTTTGGCGGTCTTTGAGGGTCAATATGTTCAAAACACTGACCTTCACTGAAAAGGTTCCATACCCTTTGATATCACACTACCACTCTTCTTGACAAAGTTCAGTCGGGCATGAATGCTAATAGGCTACAACTGAATTCATACAGTCTCATGTCAACTTGGTACCACTCCTGTTCAAAAGTAGCTAGATTCCCCTTTCTTCCTTGATTGCACCTAGCCTGGAACTCATAATGTTAAATATTTGGGCTTTACTCTTAATTCTCGACTTGATCTCTACAAACATATAAACACTCTAAGCAACATTATTTCCAACTAACAGCTGAGACGGATTAGGCTTACATTTTTCGTTTCAGAATTTTACCTTAAAGAAGTTATGAAAGCCTTAGTATTTTTCAGATTTCACCACAGTAATTTTGCTCTACTCTCGTTTAAATATTTATTTTTAAAAACTTTTCTCAAAGCTTCCCTGCACGCAACCGCTTGCGTGATCTGAGGGTGTGGCCATTTTGAACATAACACACATACTATAGCCCTTACCCTGGCTCCCTATAGATGTCAGAGCCTCCTAGAAGATGGCCTGCCTCGTCCACAGTTTCCTACATTCCGATGAAATGTATTAGTTTGCTCATAAAGTGAAGATTTCTGGGACTTCATGTCTGCACCAAAGTTCAGAAACCCTTCTAGAAACAGTGCTCTTCAATAAAGAATTTAACATGATTCAATTCATTTCAGGCTGTGGCTTTAGGCTTCGCTTTCGTTTAATAGCTGCACCATTTCATCTTTTTCAGAAGAGAAATGAAATCCTTTGTAATGGAGTAATGATTAATCTTGTCTGCAAAATGAATGGTTTACCTTTACTATTCTGTATATACATCTGAGCTCATCTAACTTTATTTTTTTATGTTATTATTAATTTTAAGTGACCGGGGCTGGTCTAAATGCTGTTGCAGTGTTCAAGCTACGTGGTGAACCTACCGGGAAAGGTTCGAGCTCACCCCTTGGCAGACTTCTATAGGCAAATCCATCAAATCTACCAAAGGGCCTCGGATTTGCTTGCTAGTTGTAGCACGAATAAAGAAGAACAACCATTCTATAATACTGAGCTACAGAACCGCTCCACCCCTCTAAGTTAAATTTTCAACATTAAATGACTGTGCACTCAAGATAAAATCACTAATAATCACCCTACTGGTTCTTTAAACATCCCCAATATGTCTGGGTTGTGGGTAAAGAAGGTGTGCCCCTCCCGAGGTGCCAGCATGTTAAGAAAAGTTGGTGAGGAGAGTTCTTTCTAACGGCTCTTGTTTCACTTAATGCAAATTTCAATGCTGTAGTGTTGAACAATACAGCTTAGTTCCAGATCTAATGTTTATCCTTTTAAGGATCATTTGATTGGTTGCTCATTAGCATTTGTTGTAACATTTTTGATCAGCAGTTTACTCAGGTGATTGTTTAGAAGCTTTTATAACTGATTATCTTGCCAGAAGTAAACGACACACTGCCACAGAATGGGCAGGAGATTTCTCTAGTAATCAATGTTGTTAGAAGTGGGCATCCTGTTTATGGTGTCTTGGAGCAGGAAGAAGGTGCCACACATTTTAAACACACCCCTTTTTCGGGAAGCGGTAAAATGTTTAAATACAATTTAGTATTTTCCTCCAGGAAGGACATGTACATCTTCCAATATTCATAGGTAATGGTGGTGGCATTATCATTGATTTTGTATTACTGTCTTATGACCTTACCCCTTTTACTTTGGATTCAAAGGTTCTGACCAGATCTATGAGTGACCCCAACCCCTTAACAATTACATTCAAACAATTAGAGCAAGGTAAGGTAGAAATACACAAGAAATCTGATGCAAGTTAATCCAAAAACAAGGGCCTGTGAAATAAATGAAGAAAAAAAAATTGGATCCATATTTTTTTTAATGAACTCATAAACAAAATAAAGAATCTATCATGACATGTCTGCCTGCTGATGCTAAGTCTGGGGAAGTTCTGAGTAGTTCTGAAGTGGTTTGCTAATCCATCTCTCAGTTGCTTTCATCTAATAAAATGTTTAACGCCTGCCGCAATACAGATGATTTAAGCCAGCGTGTTCAACCTTCCACAGGCATCTCAAATATGACCAGAGCTGTACACGAATACATTTAGATTGCCAACGCCACAGGCTCTCGGATTGCCATGACCTGTTGGCTTTTCTAATGCTTAATTGGCACTCTGACTGACCGAGGGTGCAGCTGCATCAGTCCAGGAGTTGTCTGCACATCCACTGGTAAACACGCTTGTAAGAAAGTTCGAATCTAGGTTTTTAATTTAGAAATCATTGTTTTCTGTTATCTTCATTTTATTGGGACAAAAAAGAGAACCAGGTCAACAGTAATGACACCTGAATACCTACGGTTGTTAAACAGAAACTGCGAACAAGCAGTGGCGGCTCCTCCGTTTGGGCGGAGGAACGTTCATGCCCCGCCACCACTGCCAGCAGAAGCTGCAAACCTTTAACAAGGAAGAGACAATAAACAGTGTGTTGTCACTTCTTTGTGAAAGGGGTGGGGCCATGGGGTGACAAGCAGTGAGGGAGTGCACTGTGCACTCCCCCTACTGCGCCCATATGTTTGGTCGGCAGTCTCGGGCCAGCCAGACATACATGCACAGTAGGCTCTCTCCAGCCCGGAAATACAGTTGCCATGCTGGAGAGAGCCTGAACAGGCTCTCAGTCTGCCTGTGAGCGCCCTAGCTGGGCACTCCCAGGCAATCCTGATGCTGCATTGAGCAGCGTCAGGATTGGCCGCAGGGCAGGCTGGGAGCCTGGGCCTGCACTGCAGGACTGAAGAGAGGAGCGGTGTGGTGAGAAGCGGCGCAGAGGTAAGTTTATTTTAATTAATTACAATTCCTTTACCCCACCTCATGTAACCCCAGCGAGCAGAGACTGCAAATAAGAGTGCTGCACTCTGGTGACAGAGCATCTGTTAACCATACCAGTTACTTAGACAGGATAAGCCTCCCTTCCGGTATTGATAACTTCCCCTCCCCCTCTGTGCTTTTGCTTCATCCCTTTTCTAGGGTACCTAGATAGCTAGTCGCCCGTAAACAGTGTACAAAAGGTTGTGGATGCGAGGGAAAGTGCTTGTCCAACCAGGGGAGGGGCACTTTTCCAAGCCAGCTCCATCACGATCTGTACATTCGACTTTTTGCCACTGGCCTTAAGACATGCAGAGCCACTAGCAAGCTTTGATGCTCACTAGGGTTTGTTTTCCCTAGGATCTGCATGCAATAAATATAGGAACGTTTATTAAAAATTTGTCCTAGCAATTGTTTCATCCTGATCATTAAGAGCTCTTAGGTTTCCCAATTCCACAGGTGAGTTACTGATTCAGTCTGAGATTATGGTTTGTATGCTGGGACACGTAGTCATGTTTATCTTAGTATAAAATCAGGATCACAAGTCACAAAGTGCAAAGCAAAAGTCTGGATTGGATAAGTTGCTCACAAAAGGATCTGAGAAACATGAGATCTATCCCCATTGAATTACTGGTTGGACTTTTATAGTGCCATACACAATTCGCCCTACTTCACAGACAAATCAATAGGTAAGCAAGTACTGCTCTGACACTACCAAAGGAAATCGAAGACCTACCAGTAACCAGTGCCACTATGTTTTATTATGTTTTATCCCTGCAGGGGTAACAGATGGCTCCATGTAACCCGGACAAAACTTTTCCATTCCTTGACTATGCGTTTACAGAACATTCTGGTAGTTGTAGCCTTGGTTCCATTTAATGGAGCCATAGACGAACACATCTGACAACAAAATGTAAAACCAAAGTTCAGGAATAGAAAAGTGCAGTCCCAATTACAAGGACCCATTTGCTCACCCTATTCGCCAGCCCCAAAAGTTGAGTGATAACTTTCTTTCCCTCCTTCGCTTCCCTTCCCCACATGGATGGGGGGGAATCGGATACTTAACACCAGGAAGTGAGAGCCAGAAAGAATGTTAGAGTAAGTGAGGAAAACCAAAGGGGTGAGAGGTCACAACAAGTAACAGAACAAAGTAAGGTGAAACAAGAAAAGAGAATGTGTACAACCAGACAGACAAAGGATGTTAGTAAGATTCACACAGTAAGAGAGCATAAAATGTAATTTCAGGTAAGGTACCTTAAACAAGAAATCCAATTGATTCTATTCAAATTGAAAATGACTTGCAATTTGTTGCTCCCCTCTAGTGTTTTCAGATAACCTTGCTCTACCTGGTTTGGTGTGCCCGTAACAACTATTTAACAGTTGTTAGAAATGGGGTCTTTGGTTGGCAGTCAGGTTACACCCTGTCCAAGCAAGGACACTCACTCTAGTGAGGGTACGTCACACACAATCCAAATTATCCTGTGCCCACCCTCTGGTAGCTTGGCACTGAGCAGTCAGGTTTAACTTAGAAGTCAATGTGTAAAGTATTTGTGCAATTCATCATGCAATAATACTGTAGAACAACGCAAAAATACACCACACAGTGTTTAGAAAAATATATAATATTTATCTGATAAGATGCAGGTCAAAACGATTAAGATGCAATAAGTATATTTTGAAATATCACTGTAAAAGTGATATAAAGTGACTTTAGTCTCTTAAAAGCAACGTATGTCTCTTGCAAGCACAAAGTACCTGGTTTGCTTTCACACTCTCCACAAAGGACCGAAGAGGAGGAGATGCGTGGAAAACAGGGAGGTGTGCGTAAATTTTTCCGGCGCACACAGGCAATGCATCATAGAGTTTTCATGCAGGGCAGGCTTTGCGTCGATTTCCAGCGCATAGACTGCGATCCTCTTCGGGTTGCGGGTTTTTGGACACCCTGGAGACGATGCGTTGAAATCCGGCACTTGCAGGACGAAGTCACAGGGGCTGCGTCGATCCGGTGGGCATTGCGTGGAAATTTCTACTGCACGGCAGGTGCTGCGTCCATTCCTCTCAGGAAGTTGGGCTGCGTCGTTCCGGCTCAGCTTTGCGTCGATCCAGTCTGCCGTGCATCGAATTTCCGGTCGCCATGCTGGCGCTGCGTCGATCTCCTCCTTGCAAAGTCGGGCAACGTCAATCCGGTTTAGAGTGCTGTAATTTTCTCACCATGCTGCAGGCTGTGCGTCGTTTCTTGCAGGTTGTGTGTCGATGTTCGCCGCACAGGGAGTTCTCTTGCAGGAATGAAGTCTTTTTGGTCCTGAGACTTCAGGGAACAGGAGGCAAGCTCTATCCAAGCCCTTTGAGAACACTTCTTCAGCACAGCCAGAGAGCAGCAAGGCAGCAGGGCAACAGCAAGGCAGCAGTCCCTCTCAGAAAGCAGTCAGGTGAGTCCTTTGGGCAGCCAGGCAGTTCTTCTTGGCAGGTTGCAGGTTCTTCTCCAGGAAGTGTCCGAGTTGGTAGGGTCAGAGACCCTGCTTAAATACCCAAATGTGCCTTTGAAGTGGGGGAGACGTCAAAGAGTGGCTTAGAAGTGCACATGGTCCCCTTTCAATTCTATCCTGTCGGACAGGGTCCCAGTAGGGGGTGTGGCAGTCCTTTGTGTGAGGACAGGCTACTGCCCTTTGACATGTACGTGTCAGGCCCTCCACCCTCCAAGCCTATTCAATATGCAGATGTATGCAAGTGTGGCTGAGCATCCTGTTTTTGGGGTTGTCTGGGAGAATGCACAAGGGAGCTTCCAACTGAACCTAGCCAGACGTGGATTGTAAGGCACAGAAGGATTTAAGTGTAGAGAAATGCTCACTTTCTAAAAGTGGCATTTCTAAAATAGTAATATTAAATCCAACTTCACCAGTCAGCAGGATTTTGTATTACCATTCTGGTCATACTAAATATGAACTTGGTACTCCTTTCAGATCAGAAGCTACCACTCAAACAGTATATGAGGGTAGCCCTAATGTTAGCCTATGAAAGGAGCAGGCCTCACAGCAGTGCAAAATGAATTTAGGAGTTTTACACTACCAGGACATGTAAACTACACAGGTACATACCTGCCTTTTGTTTACACAGCACCCTGCCCTATGGGTTACATAGGGCCTACCTTAGGGATGACATATATAGAAAAAGGGGAGTTTTAGGCTTGGCAATCACTTTTAAATGCCAAGTCGCAACTTGCAATGGCAGACCTGAGACATGGTTAGGGGGCTACTTAAGGGGGTGGCACAATCAGTGCTGCAGGCCCATTAGTAGCATTTAATCTACATGCCCTGGGCACATATAGTGCACTTTACTAGGGACTTGCAAGTAAAATAAATAAGTCAATGGGGTATGATCCAATGTCATCATGTTTTAAGGGAGAGAACATAGGCACTTTAGCACCGGTTTGCAGTGGTAAAGTGTGCAGAGTCCTAAAACCACCAAAAAAAGTGTACAAAAAGTGGAGGGAGGCAGGCAAAAAGTTAGGGGTGACCACCCTAAGGCTGTCAGGTCTAACAACAGTTATTTATCTTCAGACAGGACACAGGTCCTAAAGAAGACTTAACCAGCGCTCCTAACCTTTGGCGGGACTGTCACCCATTGGAAACAAAAAGAAATTGTCCCAAAACAATGCCAAAAAATGCCCACTGTGTATGTTTAGCAGAAGTTGGGCTGTGTGCTTGGGAAAGGCTACACTGTGGAAAAGGCATGACGTATGCATGCCCTTGTTAAATGGGAAAAACGCGACATGGAGCATGATGGTGCCATCAAATGACAAGACTATGGGCTGGCTGAAGCCCATGATGTAGCTATAGCATGTCTCGGTTCGAGATATCCCTTGCGCACCATCTAGAGCCGAGACCTAAAAAGGGAAAGGGAGACAGGAATTAACCATGCTGTTACAATCCCATTTCTTTTTTGGACCCTACCACAAAAAAATGGGTAGTGTTCTCTATTCTAGACTGGAGAAATGGGCAGAACAAAACATTTTTTTACAGCAGTCCAATATGGCTTTTGACCAGGAATAAATATGTTTGTAAGTCCCTAAACTGATCATCTTTAATAGGAAAGTATGTCAAAGCCAGGGGAGGTTCATTAGGTTTATTACATATGGCTTTTATTGACCTCTCCTGTGCTTTTGACATGGCGAATCAAGGAAAATTATGGCAAATTATGGAAAAAAGGGGGTTGAATCTGCACTTGTGGACTCGCTTAGGCATGTGCCCTGGGGACAGCAGTTACAATACGCTTTGACCCAGATGGCGAATGTTCACCCTATAAAGTAAACTTTGATGCTGCACGCAATGGGTGGAGGGAGTAAGCATAGGAGTGGGGTTAAAGTGGCTAATAAGCAAAATATTCTGTAACTTTCTTTGGTCTTTCACCGTTAGGTAACTATATATAACATAACACACAGTGTAAATGAAAAATAAATGCTATTTGTCAGTCGGTGAGAAATGCACTATTGTACATTTTGAAGCCTCTATTTGTTAATGCACTGCAAAGTTCTCTGTGTGTAACCAGAGAGCCACAGAACTGAATCCTGGTTGGTGGAGGGTAGAATAGTGACTTGTGTATGTTTAGTGCTATGAGGTCCCACTCTATGATTGAAAGCACTAGGAGTATATAGGTCATTATTTGAAATTTGCATTACACACAGTATAGAATAGGCTGCTACAAAATGTGCAATTGTTTTTAGGCTAAACATGCATCCAAAATATAGATTTTAGCAGTACACAGACAGTAAAAAGTATTTTCTTTTAATAACCATCTTTCAAAAGCACAAGCTTATCTGGTAACTCCCTTGCAATGCCACTCAGAAAGAATAAATGTGTCATCAGGAAGCTTCAAGTGATTCCACCAATAAAAGTCAATACTGGCTTCCAAGCACCCTTCACATTTGCTGATAAACAGGTTGTGCACATTTGCATTTCTTTCAGGAAGCAGGCATGTTAGCAAGGCGGCTTGTTTAGCCTTCTTCCCTCCCTCAGTATCACAGCACAGGAGACTCCCTGCCTCCCACTTCAGCTGAAGCATTTCAACTCTCGCAACAACCGTCCCAAAACAGTGGTCTTTGCTCAAAAATGAGGGGAACTAATTTGCTCAAACTAAAAAACAAGTATGCGCCCTTCCTGCTCTTCAAATCCTGCCCATTTCTACCACTGCACCTGTATGAGGTCTAACTGTTGTGTCCGAAAGGGTTGCATTTTTACACCATTTTTGTTATTATTTTATATTAATGGCCTGGATAGGTCACTTGTAAACAGGCAGAAAGACCTGTCATAAGTGGGTAAATGCCCTGTTACTATTTTAATATACAGTACATAGATGACACGGTGCTAATTGCAAAAAATGCCTATAGAATTCAAACTGCAATAGACAATTTTATTAATTTTATTAATAGTTTTAATCTAAAAGTTAGTTTGTCAAACTCTTACAATAACTAACCAATACTTGATAGAGGAGACTCAAGTTGCAAAAGTCAAAAGTTTTAACTATTTAGGAATTATTTGTGAGACAAATTTAAATTGAGACCACTTATTCAACCAAAGGTCACAGAACCTTTTAAGATTAGTGGACTCAGTATTTAGGTTTGCATCTAAGTTATGTCATAAACCCATCAGAGAGATGATACCGCTATATCAATGTAAATGTTTATCTGTGGGGACTTGTGGGGCGGGGTATGGGGTTATGTTAATTCTGAAATTTTGCAGCGGTCAGAGAATAGGTTTTTACGTGGGCTACTCTCTGTGTTCAAAATTGTTTCAAGTGATATTTGTCACTCTGAACTAGGGAGAACCTATATTGAAGATAGCACTAGAATGGCTTCTCTTCTCCTCCTCCTGGTTAAGGATCTGGTGTACCCCAGAGGCAGAATTATCACAACCTATATTGAAGGACTGCATCGCTCTAGATAATATGGCCAAGCTGGGTATTATTTTAAACAGGTTTTCGTGGAACTAAAGGTCCCCAATTTTTTTAACACTCCTGATATCATAGATGTAAACTCTAGGTTTTATATTCGAAATCGTTTTTTTATTCATAGGCATGAAGAACGGATAGCGCAAACACTTTTAATGCTTACGGTTGTTCAGTATATTCTTGTATACATTTCTGCAGGGATGGAGCATTACTTTCTCTGGATATGTAACCCGCAACAAGGTTTTACCTGACACGCCTTTGTATAGACACAGTGTGCTTTCTTGTAGCTTTCCCCCAGTCAGGAAGCTGGTTCTCCTTTTTACAAAACTGTCCCTTGACAATGTGTCCCCACAGACCACCATGCACGTCCTGTTTTTTTTGCACTTCATACTGAACTACACATATGTGTTTCCTGGTCCAATTTTGCATGCTAAAAAACATTAGATTCATAAGACAGCCTTACTGTGTTAAGCGTGGCTAGAGTCTCAAATCGTTTACTATGCAGTAATTAGGTATATCAGTGGGACTTTAGCAATAAAAAAGTATACCCTTTAGATATGTTTTTAACTGTTTTTAAAATTTTACTTTCATACAAAATGTTCAAAATGATCAAACTGATAACATTAATCAGGGCGGTTTGGGTCCCTCTTTTAGAACTGGTCATATGAATAGTATGAATAGCTGGAATAGTAATAAAAGGGGATGCAAAGCGTGGGCACAATATTGAAAACAATCCTTTTTAGGTGAAAAACGTACATGAAAAGGCCTACTGGAAGATATAGTAATCAAAATGAATGTTCTTCTTCAGTCTGTTGAAAAACAAAAATGAAGCGATGGGAACAATGATTCAGACCAGAAGAGAAATGGCTGTTTGTTATAATAGTGATTGTTTACATCCCCTAGGACTTAAAATATAAAGCTGCTTACAGAGCTGTTGGCTTTCTCCACCAACTTAGAGTACTAAGAAGAGAAGGATACTTAAGGGTAGTATTTTTTATGTTTTTATTTATGTATTCATGATTAGGTGTCTATACAATTTACCAAACCTTTCTTATATCCTTCGTATTACAAAAGCTAACCTGTACATCTAGTTCTGTCAAGCTACAAAATTACTATGAACACCACAGGAAACGGAAAGTAACAAAATGGCGATTACACAGTATTGTCAACGTTGTTTCACTACTATAACTTCATACTGCTTCAGTTACTTCATTGTCCTTTAATTGCATATCAAGATTACACTTCATCAATGAAAGTAGGCTGTTGTTCACCTTAGAGGTGGACTAAGATACAGGTGCTCCATCTTGTCAAAGTGTCAATAATGGTTGCAGTCCAATTGCTTCTGTGAGTTAACAAGTGGTTAACCTGTATTTGAGTACATAGGCTGTGCCTAAAATGTCTTTAAGAATAAAGTTACGTAAAAAAGCTAAGTATCCATCCTGAGAGGAAAGGGGGAGGTCAAGCAGCCACATTCAAGGGTTGCTCGGAGGAAGGAATTTCATTTTTGCAGTGCATGTTGGTGTACATAAGGTGCATTAACAAGTTAAGATAATAATCAGCGCGAGGAGAATCCAGTGGCAACGCTGAAACCAACGACTGGCGTCATATCCCATATCTAAAAGCAAAGGAGAAAAAAACGTTATTAGGTGGTGGCACCACAGGAGAACATTGAATGATAAATCACTTATTACACAGTAAACATCACAACGAAATACTGAATCTAGTTTGATATTCGTTATTTAGGATGTGTTATCATTTTATTATTGTAAAACAATATTGATGAGAACTTCATGGACTTTGTTATGAATGCATTTTTTAAATGTAATGTGGTTGGCTAAGTATTTACCTATTTTGTATGATTAATAAAACAAATCTTTATCAAACATTTAATTTAAAAAGATCAAAATAAGTGGATGGAATTTAAAATCTGGTCACAAGAACTAGCTATCTATTTGAGAATCTAAAGTAAGAAATCAGTGTTGTAAAAATTGACTTTAAGAACTTAAATCATGGTAGCCTGACCATTATACAACTAGACCTGCAAAAGGAAACACAACAACAACTACAGGAGATAACATGGCAAATTACAGGCCAGGAGTTTGGTCTATTCCAGCAATTTACAGAACATTTTATGAGACAAACATTATGAGGATCACCGTCAATGGAATTCAGGTTTTACAGCAGGGTATTTGAAATTAGATGTGTTGTGAGAAGGCTCAGGAGTAACACAAGGAAGTTCCTAACAAATGGTGGTACATGCAAAGATAGGTGGTTTGAAAGATGCAATGAAAGAATTAAATTCTATGAAAGAAATCTGAAATGAATGGGGCAGGGAGTAGGGGTGGGTAGATATAGAGCTAGTCACCAACCAGGGTTATAGACCAGTAAATGGGCTAGCTTAAAGTACCTGGTAGTCTTTTAATCAATTATGACCAATTATTTTGTATTTCTGTAAGTTGTTTTTCTTCGAAGAATATTTTCAAGTCACAAGATTGAGTGACTCCTCCTCTTGGTGATAGTGTGCACAGGCACCAAGTCCTTTGTTAGATTGTTTTCCTGCAGGTGGGTGAGGTAAGAAGTGTACATATATATATATATATATATATATATATATATATATATATATATATATGGAAAATGTCACTTACCCAGTGTACATCTGTTCGTGACATGTTCCGCTGCAGAGTCACATGCCGTGCATTATACTTATGCCATCTAGTGTTGGGCTCAGAGTGTTACAAGTTGTTTTTCTTCGAAGAAGTGTTTTCGAGTCACGGGATCGAGTGACTCCTCCTCTTCGGTTCCATTGCCCATGGGCATCGACTCCATGATAGATTGTTTTCCCGCAGAGGGTAAGGTAGGAGTTATAGAGTATAGAGGTGAAAAAGAAAAGAGATGTCCATGCTAATGCAAATCTATATATATATATATATATATATATATATATATATATATATATATATATATATTTGTCCTTGTGTTTTATCCAAAATTAGAAAAAACTTCTCAGTCACTCGATGTCTCTCTTTTTAGATTAATTTAATTTGCAAAACAAATCAACCAAAGCGTTTCCGGAGTCGCAGCTCCCTTGTTCACGAGTTCTAAAAAGAGACATCGAGTGACTGAGAAGTTTTTTCTACTTTTGGATAAAACAGAAGGACGGATACGAAAGGGATTCTCGATCCCGTATCAGTCTGCCGTGGGGGCGCAGACCTACGTGTAACAAGTAGGAAAACTACACATATATATATATATATATATATATATATATATATATATATATATATATGGAAAATTCACTTACCCAGTGTACATCTGTTTGTGGCATTTTCCGCTGCAGATTCACATTCTATGCATAGTCCTGCCATCTAGTGTTAGGCTCGGAGTGTTACAAGTTGTTTTTGTTCAAAGAAGTCTTTTCGAGTCACAGGATCGCGTGACTCCTCTTTGGCTCCATTGCGCATGGCCATCGACTCCATCTTAGATTGTTTTCCCGCAGAGGGTAAGGTAGGAGTGATAGAGTGTAAAGAAAAGAGATGTCCATGCAAATGGAATAGAGATATATATATACATATGTACAAATGAATGTTTTAACTTAAACGGCTACAGGCTCCCGGGGAGGGCGCATGTGAATCTGCAGCGGAACATGCCACGAACAGATGTACACTGGGTATGTGACATTTTCCGTTCGAAAGCATGTGTAGTTGCAGATACACATGCTATGCATAGACTACAAAACAGTTTTCCTCCTATAAGCAGTGGCCAGCCTGTAGGAGTTGAGGTTGTTTGAAATTGTGTTCTTAGTACAGCCGTCCTACTGTGGCTTCTTGTGTTGTTAACACATCTACACAGTAATGCTTGGTAAATGTATGGGGTGTTGACCAAGTGGCTGCATCTGTCATTGGTATATTTAATAAAAATGCCATTGTTGCATTTTACTATCCATCTAGCTAGCCTTGTTTTAAGATAGGATTACCAGTATGTGGTTTTTGAAACGCAACTAATAACTGTTTGGTTTTCCTAAATGATTTAGTATTATCAATGTAATACATTACAGCACTTTTAATGTCTAATGTATGCAGCGCTCTTTCTGCTACAGAGTCTGGCTATGGGAAGAAGACTGGGAGTTCCACTGTTTGATTGATATGAAACTGTGATATCACCTTTGGTAGAAATTTTGGGCTTGGCCGAAGTACTACTTTATGTTTGTGTACTTGTATGAAGGGTTGCTTAATAGTGAAAGCTTGTAGTTCACTAACTCTCCTTAATAAAGTAATTGCAACTAGGAATGCTACTTTCCATGTTAGGAATTGAATCTGACATGAATGCATAGGTTCAAATGGTGGACCCATGAGTCGTATGAGTACAATATTTAGATTCCATGAAGGCACTGGGGGTGTTCTTGGTGGTATGATGCGTTTTAGTCATTCCATGAAGGCTTTGATAACAGGGACTCTAAATAGAGAGGTGTGTTGTATATTTTGCAAATACGCGGAAATAGCAGTGAGATGTATTTTGATGCACGAAAAGGCTAAATTAGATTTTTGCAGATGAAGCAAGTAAGCTACAATGTCTTGTATTGATGCTGAAAGAGGGGCAATCTGTTTAGACTGACAGTAAAACACAAACCTTTTCCATTTGTGTGCATAACACTGCCTGGTAGTGGATTTTCTAGCTTGTTTAATTACTTCCATACATTCTGTTGGAAGATGTAGACATCCAAACTCTAAGACTTCAGGAGCCAAATCGCGAGATTGAGTATTGCTGGATCTGGATGCCTGATCAGTTGTCTGTTTTGTGTTAACAGATCTGGACTGTTGGGCAGTTTGATGTGTGGTACTACTGACAGATCTAACAGTGTCGTGTACCATGGTTGACGTGCCCACATTGGTGCTATAAGTATGAGTTTGATTTGACCCAGTTTGTTGACTAGAAATGGAATGAGCGGCAGAGGGGGAAAAGTGTAAGCAAATATCCCTGACCAGTTAATCCATAGAGCATTGCCCTTGGATAGAGAGTGTGGGAACCTGGATGCCAAGTTTTGGCATTTTGCGTTTTCGCTGGTGGCGAATAGATCTATGTCTGGTGTTCCCCAGTGATGAAAATATGTCTGAAGCACTTGGGGATGAATTTCCCACTCGTGTGCTTGTTGATGATCTCGGCTGAGAACATCTGCTAATTGGTTGGGTATCCCTGGAATGTATTGTGCTACAAGGTGAATGTTGTTGTGTATTGCCCAATGCCAAATCTTTTGTGCTAGAAGGGACAGTTGCAATGAGTGGGTCCCTCCTTCTTTGTTTAGGTAATACATTGTAGTCATGTTGTCTGTTTTGATCAGAATGTGTTTGTGAAGGAGAAGAGGTTGAAAGGCTTTGAGTGCTAGGAATACGGCTAGCAATTCTAGGTGATTTATGTGAAGTTGTTTGTGTTTGTTGTCCCATTGTCCTTGAATGTTGTGATTGTTGAGGTGTGCTCCCCATCCAATCATTGATGCATCTGTTGTAATTATGGTCTGAGGCACAGGGTCTTGAAATGGCCGCCCTTTGTTTAGATTTGTGGAATTCCACCACTGAAGGGACATGCATGTTTGGCAGTCTATCAACACTAGATCTTGAAGTTGACCATGTGCCTGTGACCACTGTTGTGCAAGGCACTGTGCAAGGGCTGTATGTTTAGTCTTGGGTGTCGAACAATTGCAATACACGATGCCATCATCCCTAAAATCTTCATGACAAATCTGACAGTGTACTGTTGATTTGTCTGTATCTGTGTGATTATGTTTTGGAATGCTTGTATTCTTTGTGTATTTGGACATGCTAGCGCTTTTTGAGTATTTAGTATTGCACAGAGATACTGTTGTATGTGTGCAGGTTGTAGATGCGACATTTGGTAATTTATTGAGAACCCTAGCGTGTGCAGGGTTTGTATTACGTAATGCGTATGGTTTTGACACTGCATATGACTGTTTGATTTTATTAGCCAATCGTCTAGGTATGGAAAGACATGTATATGTTGTCTTGTTAGGTAGGCTGCGACTACCGCTAGGCACTTTGTGAACACCCTTGGAGCTGTTGTTATTCTGAAGGGTAACACTTTGAACTGATAGTGCTTTCCTTGAATGACAAACTTGAGATATTTTCTGTGCGCAGGCTGGATATATATATGAAAATATGCATCCTTGAGGTCTAATGTTGCAATAAAATCGTATTTTTGGAGTAGTGGGATAACATCTTGAAGAGTTACTATGTGAAAATGTTCTGACAGGATGTAAAGATTGAGGGTCCTGAGATCTAATATTGGTCTTAGGGTGCCATCTTTTTTGGCAATCAGGAAATATAGTGAATACACTCCTGTCCCTACTTGATCTTGTGTCATGGGTTCTATTGCTTGTTTGAGTAATAGTGATTTGACTTCTTCGTTTAACAGATTGATGTGATGTGTGGATAGTTTGTGTGGATTTTGGTGGAATGATTGGGAGAGTTTGTATCAATTCTAGGCAATAACCATTGCAGATAATTGATAATACCCAATTGTCTGTGGCAATGTTTTGCCAATTGGTGTGGAACTGTTGTAATCTTCCCCCCCACAGGAGAGGTGTGGAGTGGAAGGGGATGAGACAATTCACTGGTTAGGGTGCTGTGAAGTTTGTTTAGAGTTTTGAAATTTACCTCTATTTCTGGGATACTGTCCCCTATATGTGCCTCTAAAACCACCTTGTTGGTATTGTGGTTGGTAGGTTGGTTTTGCCTGCGGTGTGGATGCCTCTGGTGTTTGTGTTCGAAATCCAACTCTAAACTGGGGTTTCCGAAAGGAACCCCTGTATGGTGTGGAGTAGAGTGCACCCATTGCTTTTGTGGTGTCTGAGTCTTTGTGCAATTTTTCAATGGCTGGGTCAACTTCTGGGCCCAAAAAGTTGCTTTTTATTGAATGCATATTTAATACCGCTTGCTGTATTTTGGGTTTAAAGCCCGGGGACCTGATCCATGCATGCCTTCTTATTGTTACTGCAGTGTTGACACTTCTGGCAGCGGTATCTGCTGCGTCTAGGGCAGATCGAATTTGATTATTTGTGATGGCTTGCCCTTCCTCCGCCACTTGCTGTGCCCTCTTCTGATGTTCTTTGGGGAGGTGCTGAATTATGTCTTGCATCTCATCCCAATGGGCCCTGTCGTATCTAGCTAACAATGCTTGTATGTTAGCTATCCTCCACTGATTCCCTGCTTGGGATGCAACTCTCTTCCCTGCTGCGTCAAACTTTCTGCTTTCTTTGCCTAGTGGGGGTGCATCTCCTGATGACTGGGAGTTTGCCCTTTTTCTGGCAGCGCTGACTACAACTGAATCTGGAGGAACTTGTTGTGTTATGTAATCAGGATCAGAGGGAGGTGGTTTATACTTTTTCTCTATCCTGGGTGTAATTATACGTGCCTTAATTGGCTCGTTAAATATTTGATCGGCGTGTTTTAACATGCCTGGGAGCAAGGGGAGGCACTGATATTCTGAATGTGTGGAAGAGAGGGTTTTAAACAAAAAATTCTCTTTTAACGGTTCAGTGTGAATGGCGACCCCATGGTAAGCTGCAGCCCTAGCTATAACCTGATTATACACAGTGCTATCCTCAGGTAGTGAAGGCTTAGAGGGACAGCTGTCTGGGACATTGCTAGGAATGGGATCTGGATCATAAAGATCTCATGGATCTACATTGTCCTGTTGTGAGTCAAAAGAGTATGATGGTGACTGCACTGGTGTAGGACTGGTAGGAGGAGAGGTATGCAGGTGTGGAGAGTGAGGAGGAGAATGAGGAGGAGAGAATTGAGGAAGTGGTTGTCTCTCCTTTGGCTTTGGCACTTTAGCTGGTGGCTGCATAGTGTCCAATTCCTCCTGAAAGGCTAGCTTTCTTTTCGGTTTTAGAGGAGGTGCTGTTAGGATTTTTCCTGTTTCTTTGTGGATATGAATCCTGGCTTGCCTTTCGTCCATTACTTCAAGTATTGGCTGTACTTGATACTCCTCTTCAGAGGTTTCGTGGCTTTCTTTTAGTTTCTGTGAAAGTCCATGCTCCTCTGTGTAACCTGCCCTTTTCGGCTCCGAATCTGGCTTTTTCGGTATCGAAAAAGATGGTGGAGTGGATGTTCTTGGCTCCGAAAGGGGGTTTCCGAATTTTCACTATGAAAAATGGTGTTTGCTGGAGTCGGACATGGAGCCTTTTTTTGCCTCCGATGGTTTCAGAGGAGGGCCTTTTCTGGGGCCGAACTGGCAGTTTGGTCACCGGATGTCTTTTTTCGGGTCGAGCCATGGCCTTCCGGCAGTGACGTACCCAAGGCCTTATGGTTCAGTCTTTGTGATGGTACAGGGACAGGCGTACTCACATGTTGTCCCGCCGTGACCAGTCTGTCCTCCTCGGATTCCTGTTCGGAGTCGGAACCTCGAACGGAAACTGCTGTGTGCATGATCTCCTCCTCCTCTACGTAAGAGATGTTCCGAGTTTCTGGATGCCATCTCGAGTCTTCGTGTCCTCCTGTCTCGAAGAGTCTTTTTGGAATGGAAGGACCGACAGGCCTCACAATTTTCTTCCCGATGATCTGGGGAAAGGCAAAGATTACAGACGAGATGCTGGTCTGTATAAGGATATTTTGCGTGGCACAGAGGACAGAACCGGAATGGAGTCCGATCCTTGAGGCTTTCACGCGGTCGGCCCGACTAGGCCCGAGTTGGGCGCGTGCGCCCCGAAAGGCAAGTAGAGTTGCCTTTTCTGACGGTACCGCTGTGTCGAAGGAAGATGTGAACCAGATGGATACAATACCGATGAAAATAAAGCGTTTTCAAAGTTTTCCGAATCAAACTATCTGAGCGAAAGGAAACACGTCCGAACCCGACGGTGGAAAGAAAACAATCTAACATGGAGTCGATGCCCATGCGCAATGGAACCGAAGAGGAGGAGTCACTCGATCCCGTGACTCGAAAACACTTCTTCGAAGAAAAACAACTTGTAACACTCCGAGCCCAAAACTAGATGGCAGGAGTATAATGCACAACATGTGTATCTGCAGCTACACATGCCACCGAACATATATATATATATATATATATATATATATATATATATATATATATAATTATTTTTTTTCTCAAACAAAAGTGGTCTGAAAGTTGCTGGGCGGCGCACTCCACTGCCGGTGCCAGTGACGGAGAGGACCAGTCTCGAATAATACAAATCACCAAAAGTATTCACTGCACTCCACGAAGTTTCAATAGTGCATATTTATTTCAAAATAACAACCACCAACGCGTTTCAACTCCCCAAGGAGTCTTGTTCACAGTGAATGAGTCCCTTTTGCTATTTATACTCCATGTCACTACATCATACACATTGCATTATGGATAGTGTAGTTTACATATGTTACAGTTAAAATTAAAAATAAGTAATTTTCTAAATTTAAAATTAAACAATCCCATTCTCAATGTGTAATGCTATTCCCTTGTATTCTTTTATGTTCTTCCATTCCTTTCTAATTTACGATTTCGTACTGATTGTATTTACTACTAATTCATTTTCACTATTTCAACTGTACATGTATGACACTATTTACCCTTTAAAATCTATTTCATTTTTCATATATGTATAAAGAAATAGTGTCACTCTTATATTACAGCATATTCCGGTCAAGCAACTATTATTATGTGTCTGCATTGGTCTTAAGAGATTTATTGAATTCATTCCTTATAATAGTTTTTACAATATTTTTTCTTGTCTCTTAATTTATTCTATTCTATTAGTTCCACACAAACATCAATGAATACCTTTTCTCTCCGACTTGATGACTATCGTTTTTTGACAGGAATATTATATAGTTTAGTAGTATTGATCAGTAACCACCCTACATGGTTACCATTGTTACCACGTATTTATCCCTATTCCAAAATCACAAATGCACATGTAATTCCTCATCCATATTCAGTCCATAAGTCATTTTAGTGCGGAGCTGAATAATGAATTTACTCTCCATTTGTCTTAACTTTCGAATTCTGTCACCCCCTCTCTCACTCTTTTTCATTTGCGCTATTCCCATGAATCTTAGCGATCTCCAGTCGTTAGTGTGTGACCTCACAATTTCTTTTGCCATTGTGTAGCTCATGTCTTGATTGGTAATGGCTCTAGTGTGTTCCAAAACCCTTTTCTTCAGCAGACATATTGTGCTACCAATATATCTCAAACCACACTCACATTCAAGTATATAAACTACATATTGACTGTCACAAGTAATTCTCTGTGAAATGTGTATGGCCTTGCCACTATAATCCATATAAGTTTTAGTATTTCTTGCAATCTGACACACTTTGCATTTATTGCATTTATAAAAGCCAGTCGCCTCGTTCTTCAACCAATTCCTTGAAATTGGTGCCACATAGTGGCTTTTTACCAATATGTCTTTCAATGAGCGTGACTTCCTATATGATATTTGTGGTTTGCAGCCTATTCTCCTTGCCAAATCCTGATCACGTCTCAGTATTTTCCAATGTTTTCTAAATATTGATTCTATGTCCTTACTTTCCTTACTATAGCTGAGAATTAGATGAGGACATATTTCCTCCTTATCACTTCCTCTTTTTACACCCTTATCTATCAATGTTTCCTGTCGAGATATCCTTTTAGCCCTCTTCTCACTTAATTCAATATTTGTTCTTAAATATCCACGGCGCATAAATCGTTTTCGCACCATACTGAATTGTTTCTCCATTTCTTTATCACTGGAGCAGTTCCGTCTCATTCTTAGAAATTCACCAAATGGAATACTCTTTATCAATGGTCTTGGGTGAAAACTGCTCCCATGTAAGACACTATTAGTGGAAGTTGCTTCCCTAAATAGCAAAAGGGAAAAGGGACTCATTCACTGTGAACAAGACTCCTTGGGGAGTTGAAACGCGTTGGTGGTTGTTATTTTGAAATAAATATGCACTATTGAAACTTCGTGGAGAGCGGTGAATACTTTTGGTGATATATATGGAAAATGTCACTTACCCAGTGTACATCTGTTCGTGGCATGAGACACTGCAGATTCACATGCTGTGCATTATCCTGCCATCTAGTGTTGGGCTCGGAGTGTTACAAGTTGTTTTTCTTCGAAGAAGTCTTTTCGAGTCACGAGACCGAGGGACTCCTCCCTTTCGGCTCCATTGCGCATGGGCGTCGACTCCGTCTTAGATTGTTTTCCCCGCAGAGGGTGAGGTAGGAGTTATGTATATAGTAAAGGTGCCCATGCAATGGAGTAAGTATGTATGTACATAATGTGTATACAAATAGTATATATTTACAAATTTACAAGTTTCATTAAACTTTTAATGGCTACAGGCTCCCGGGGAGGCGGGAGGGCGCTTGTGAATCTGCAGCGTCTCATGCCACGAACAGATGTACACTGGGTAAGTGACATTTTCCGTTCGATGGCATGTGTAGCTGCAGATACACATGCTGTGCATAGACTAGTAAGCAGTAATCTCCCCAAAAGCGGTGGCTTAGCCTGTAGGAGTTGAAGTTGTTTGAAATAATGTTCGTAATACAGCCTGTCCTACTGTAGCTTGTTGTGCTGTTAACACATCTACACAGTAATGTTTTGTGAATGTATGAGGCGTAGACCATGTGGCTGCCTTACAAATTTCTGTCATAGGTATATTCCCTAAAAAAGCCATTGTGGCACCTTTTTTCCTAGTGGAATGCGCCTTTGGTGTAATAGGTAGATCCCTTTTTGCTTTAATATAGCAGGTTTGAATAAATTTCACTATCCATCTAGCAATGCCTTGCTTGGATATAGGATTCCCTGCATGAGGTTTTTGGAAGGCTACACATAATTGTTTTGTTTTGCGAAACTGTTTTGTTCTGTCAATGTAATACATTAGTGCTCTTTTGATGTCTAACGTATGTAAGGCTCTTTCTGCTACTGAGTCTGGTTGTGGAAAAAAGACTGGGAGTTCCACTGTTTGGTTTAGGTGGAATGGTGATATAACTTTTGGTAAGAATTTTGGATTTGTACGGAGAACCACTTTATGTTTATGTATTTGTATAAAGGGTTCTTGTATAGTAAATGCTTGTATTTCGCTTACTCTTCTAAGAGAAGTGATAGCTATCAGGAAGGCTACCTTCCAAGTTAAGTATTGCATTTCACAAGAGTGCATGGGTTCAAATGGTGGTCCCATGAGTCGTGTTAATACAATATTGAGGTTCGACGAAGGGACTGGTGGTGTTCTCGGGATATGATTCTTTTTAATCCTTCCATAAATGCTTTGATGACTGGGATTCGAAAGAGCGATGTTGAATGTTTAATCTGCAGATAGGCAGATATTGCTGTGAGATGTATTTTGATAGAAGAGAATGCTAGGTTACATTTTTGTAAGTGTAACAGGTAACTTACAATGTTTTTTGCGGAAGCATGTAGCGGTTGAATTTTATTATTGTTTAATGACCTCTATACATTCTTGTGTAAGGTCTAAGTGTCCAAATTCCTAGACTTCAGGAGCCAGATTGCTAGATTGAGCGATGCTGGATTTGGGTGTCTGATCTGTTGTTTGTGTTGAGTTAACAGATCTGGCCTGTTTGGTAGTTTGACGTGAGGTACTACTGATAGGTCCAACAGTGTTGTGTACCACGGTTGTTGAGCCCAAGTTGGTGCTATGAGTATTAGTTTGAGTCTGTTTTGACTCAGTTTGTTTACCAGATAAGGAATGAGTCGGAGAGGGGGAAAAGCGTAAGCAAATATCCCTGACCAACTCATCCATAACGCATTGCCCTTGGACAGAGGGTGTGGGTACCTGGACGCAAAGTTTTGGCATTTTGCGTTTTCTTTTGTTGTGAATAGGTCGATTTTTGGTGTTCCCCAACGTAGAAAGTAATCTTGTAGGATCTGGGGCTGAATCTCCCATTCGTGTGTCTGTTGATGATCTCGATTGAGATTGTCGGCTAACTGGTTTTGAATCCCTGGGATGTATTGTGCTATTAGGCGAATGTGATTGTGAATCGCCCAATGCCAAACTTTTTGTGCTAAGAGACACAGTTGTGACGAGTGAGTCCCTCCTTGCTTGTTTAGGTAATACATTGTCATCATGTTATCTGTTTTGACAAGAATGTGTTTGTGGGCTATCAGTGGTTGAAATGATTTCAATGCTAGAAACACTGCCAACAGTTCTAAATGATTTATATGCAGTTGTTTTTGTTGAACGTCCCATTGTCCCTGTATACTGTGCTGGTTGAGGTGTGCTCCCCACCCTATCATGGAAGCATCTGTTGTGATCACGTAGTGAGGCACTGGGTCTTGGAATGGCCGCCCTTGGTTTAAATTTATAGGGTTCCACCATTGAAGCGAGATGTGTGTCTGGCGGTCTATCAACACTAGATCTTGGAGTTGACCCTGTGCTTGTGTCCATTGTGTTGCTAGGCACTGTTGTAAGGGCCGCATGTGTAGTCTTGCGTTTGGGACAATGGCTATGCATGAAGACATCATGACTATAAGTTTCATTACAAACCTCACTTGGTAGTGTTGGTTTGGGTGCATATTTTATATTATATTTTGGAAGGCTTGTACTCTTTGTGGACTTGGAGTGGCAATCGCCTTTTGTGTGTCGAGTGTTGCTCCCAAGTATTGTTGTATTTGGGAGGGTTCTAGATGTGATTTTTGGTAATTTATAGAGAACCCTAGTTTGTGTAGAGTTTCTATAACGTATTGTGTGTGAAGCAGACACTGTTGTTGAGTGTTGGTTTTTATTAACCAGTCGTCTAAGTAGGGGAATACTACTTAGACGCTGTCTCCTTATATGAGCGGCTACTACTGCAAGGCATTCTGTGAACACCCTTGGGGCTGTTGTTATCCCGAATGGTAACACCTTGAATTGGTAATGCACTCCCTGTATTACAAACCTTAAGTATTTCCTGTGAGAAGGATGTATGGGTATATGGAAATATGCATCCTTTAGATCTAACGTTGACATGTAGTCCTGTTTTTTGAGTAAGGGAATCACGTCTTGAAGTGTTACCATGTGGAAGTGATCTGATTTGATGTAGAGATTCAGAGTTCTGAGGTCTAATATGGGTCTCAACGTTTTGTCTTTCTTTGGAATTAGGAAGTACAGGGAGTATACACCTGTACCTTTTTGATGTTTGGGCACTAGTTCTATTGCTTGTTTTTGTAACAATGCTTAAACTTCTAGCTGTAAGAGGTCTAAGTGTTGTTTGGACATATTGTGTGCTCTTGGGGGCACATCTGGTGGGAAATTTATGAATTCTATGCAATAACCATGTTGGATAATGGCTAGGACCCATGCATTCATAGTTATGTTTGCCCAGTTGTGGTAGTATGCGGTAAGTCTCCCCCCCAGTGGTGTTGAGTGGTGGGGATTTGTGACATTGAAGTCACTGTTTAGCTTGAGGGGTTTAAGGGCTTTGGAATTTCCCCCTTGGTTTTGGGAATTGTCCAACCCTGTATGATCCTCGAAAACCACCTCTTTGGTACTGGCCCTGTTATGTGGGTCTGGCTTGTGAGGTGAAAGGGTCTGTGGTTTGGGAACGAAACTCCCCTCTAAATTGTGGCCTTCTAAAAGTGCCTCTGTTTTGTGGGGAGTAGAGCACGCTCATGGCTTTGGCCGTGTCCGTGTCCTTTTTGAGTTTTTCGATTGCCGTATCCACCTCCGGACCAAACAATTGTTCTTGGTTGAACGGCATAATTAGCACAGCTTGCTGGATTTCCAGTTTAAAACCTGAGCTCCGTAACCATGCGTGCCTACGAATGGTTACCGCAGTGTTCACTGTCCGTGCTGCTGTGTCTGCCGAGTCCATTGCAGACCTTATTTGGTTGTTGGAAATTGCCTGTCCTTCCTCAACAACCTGTTGGGCACGCTTTTGGTGTTCCTTGGGCAAGTGCTGTATTATATGTTGCATCTCGTCCCAGTGTGCCCTGTCATAGCGAGCCAGTAGAGCCTGCGAATTGGCAATCCGCCATTGATTGGCTGCCTGTGCTGCCACCCGCTTGCCTGCAGCATCGAACTTCCGACTTTCCTTGTCGGGCGGTGGTGCGTCTCCTGACGACTGGGAGTTTGCCCTTTTTCTGGCTGCTCCCACGACCACCGAATCTGGTGTCAGCTGCTGTGTTATAAACAAAGGGTCCGTTGGGGGAGGCTTATATTTCTTCTCCACCCTAGGCGTGATGGCTCTGCCTTTTACTGGGTCCTGGAACACCTTTTTGGCGTGCTTTAGCATGCCTGGGAGCATTGGCAAACTTTGGTAAGAGCTGTGAGTGGATGCCAGGGTATTAAATAAGAAGTCGTCTTCTATCGGCTCTGCATGCATTGCTACATTATAAAAAGTAGCTGCCCTTGATACCACCTGCATATATGCAGTGCTGTCCTCTGGTGGTGATGGCCTTGCTGGGTAGCAATCGGGACTGTTGTCAGAAACTGGTGCATCATATAAGTCCCATGCATCTGGGTCATCTTGTGTCATCCCCGTGTGTGTGTTGGCGACTGCATTGGGGGTGTTGCTACTGGGGACAGATGTGGTGAGTGCAGTGGTGAAGGCTGTGGCGAAAGCCTTGGTGGTGTTTTGTCTATTGCCACTTTTGCTTTTGGCTGCATTTCCGTTTCCTGGAATGCTAGCTTCCTTTTTATTTTTATTGGTGGAAGAGTTTGAATTTTACCAGTCTCTTTCTGGATGTGCAGCCTCCTTTGAGTATGGTCTGGCTCTCCCATGGCTAATTCCTGCTCAAATCTGTGCCCTTGCATTTGGCTAGAAAGTCCATGCTCATCTGTGTAGGAGCCTGTTTTCGGCTCCGAGGAAACCTTTTTAACTTTGGGGGTGTCGAACTCTCGGCGCCGAGTTGTTTCGGAGCCGGTATTTCGACCGGAGTCGGATGTCTTCGGCTCTTGAGAGGCCTTTTTCGGTGCCAATGTTTGGTCACCGTGTTTTCGGGTTAAGCCATGGCCTGTTGGCGGTGGCATCCCCTTGGCCTTTATAATTTTAGAGTGAGTCTTGGCCGGGGCAGATTTACTCACAGTTTTTGGCTGCGCCTTCGGCTGCTCAGTTTCAGAGTCGTCCGAGTCCGATTCGTGAATGGAGAATCTCTACTCTTCCTCGACGTCGATCTGTTCGGCCGGTGTCGACGCCATCTGAAGCCTTCTAGCTCTTCGATCGCGCAAGGTCTTCTTCGATCTAAATGCCCGGCAAGCCTCGCAAGTATCCTCCCTGTGTTCTGGTGATAGACACAGATTACAGACCAAGGGGGTCATTCTGACACTGGCGGTCGGTGACCGCCAGGGTCACCGACCACGGGAGCACCGCCAACAGGCTGGCGGTGCTCCGTCGAGCATTCTGACCGCGGCGGTTCAGCCGCGGCCAGAAACGGAAAGTCGGCGGTCTCCCGCCGACTTTCCGCTGCTCGGGAGAATCCTCCATGGCGGCGGAGCGCGCTCCGCCGCCATGGGGATTCTGACACCCCCTACCGCCATCCTGTTCCTGGCGGGTCTCCCGCCAGGAACAGGATGGCGGTAGGGGGTGCCGCGGGGCCCCTGGGGGCCCCTGCAGTGCCCATGCCATGCCATCTAAGATGGAGTCAACGCCCATGCGCAATGGAGCCGAAAGGGAGGAGTCCCTCGGTCTCGTGACTCGAAAAGACTTCTTCGAAGAAAAACAACTTGTAACACTCCGAGCCCAACACTAGATGGCAGGATAATGCACAGCATGTGTATCTGCAGGTACACATGCCATTGAACATATATATATATATATATATATATATATAGATGGAAAATGTCACTTACCCAGTGTACATCTGTTCGTGGCATGAGACGCTGCAGATTCACATGCTTTGCATATCCCGCCATCTAGTGTTGGGCTCGGAGTGTTACAAGTTGTTTTTCTTCGAAGAAGTCTTTTCGAGTCACGAGATCGAGGGACTCCTCCCCTTTCGGCTCCATTGCGCATGGGCGTCGACTCCGTCTTAGATTGTTTTCCCCGCAGAGGGTGAGGTAGGAGTTGTGTATTATAGTAATAGTGCCCATGCAATGGAGTAAATATGTATGTACATAATGGTGTTTAAAGTGATATATTTACAAATTTACAAATGTTCAAGATCAACTTCGAAACGGCTACACTTCGAAACGGCTACAGGCTCCCGGGGAGGCGGGTGGGCGCATGTGAATCTGCAGCGTCTCATGCCACGAACAGATGTACACTGGGTAAGTGACATTTACCGTTCGATGGCATGTGTAGCTGCAGATACACATGCTTTGCATAGGCTAGTAAGCAGTTATCTCCCAAAAGCGGTGGCTCAGCCTGTAGGAGTTGAAGTTGTTTGAAATAAAGTTCGTAGTACTGCTTGTCCTACTGTGGCTTGTTGTGTTAACACATCCACGCAGTAATCTTTTGTGAATGTATGAGGCGTAGACCATGTGGCTGCCTTGCATATTTCAGTTATTGGAATGTTCCCTAGAAAGGCCATAGTAGCACCTTTCTTCCTAGTTGAATGTGCCTTTGGTGTTATAGGCAGTTCTCTTTTTGTTTTGAGATAACAGGTTTGAATACATTTAACTATCCATCTGGCAATGCCTTGTTTGGATATTGGATTCCCTGTATGAGGTTTTTGAAAAGCAATGAACAGTTGTTTTGTTTTTCTTATTTGTTTTGTTCTATCAATGTAGTACATTAAAGCTCTTTTGATGTCTAATGTATGTAGTGCTCTTTCAGCTACCGAATCTGGTTCTGGAAAAAACACTGGTAGTTCTACTGTTTGATTTAAGTGAAACGGTGATATGACTTTTGGTAAGAACTTTGGGTTAGTTCGTAAAACTACTTTATGCTTGTGTATCTGAATAAAGGGTTCTTGTATGGTAAATGCCTGTATTTCACTTACTCGTCTTAGAGATGTGATGGCAATGAGAAACGCTACTTTCCATGTTAAATATTGTATCTCACATGAGTGCATGGGTTCAAAAGGTGGGCCCATGAGTCGTGTTAAGACAATGTTAAGGTTCCACGAAGGAACTGGTGGCGTTCTTGGTGGAATAATTCTCTTTAGGCCCTCCATAAATGCTTTTATGACTGGGATCCTAAATAATGAAGTTGATTGCTGTAATTTGTAGATAAGCTGAAATTGCAGTAAGATGTATTTTAATGGATGAAAAAGCTAGCTTTGACTTTTGTAAATGCAGTAAGTAGCTTACAATGCCTTTAGCAGATGCGTGTAATGGTTGAATTTGATTATTATGGCAATAATAAACAAATCTTTTCCACTTATTTGCATAGCAATGTCTTGTGGTTGGTTTCCTTGCTTGTTTTATGACCTCCATACATTCTTGTGTAAGGTCTAGATGTCCGAATTCTAAGACTTCAGGAGCCAAATTGCTAGATTCAGTGATGCTGGATTTGGATGCCTGATCTGTTGTTTGTGTTGAGTTAACAGATCTGGTCTGTTTGGAAGCTTGATATGAGGCACTACAGAGAGGTCTAGTAGTGTTGTGTACCAAGGTTGTCTTGCCCAGGTTGGTGCTATTAGTATGAGTTTGAGTTTGTTTTGACTCAATTTGTTTACTAGATACGGAAGGAGTGGGAGAGGGGGAAAAGCATATGCAAATATCCCTGACCAGCTCATCCATAACGCATTGCCCTGAGATTGATCTTGTGGGTACCTGAATGCAAAGTTTTGGCATTTTGCATTTTGTTTTGTTGCAAATAGGTCTATTTGTGGTGTTCCCCATCTTTAGAAGTAAGTGTTTAGTATTTGGGGGTGAATCTCCCATTCGTGGATTTGTTGGTGATCCCGAGAGAGATTGTCTGCTAACTGATTCTGAATCCCTGGAATAAACTGTGCTATTAGACGAATGTGGTTGTGAATCGCCCAATGCCATATTCTCTGTGCCAGGAGACACAACTGTGTCAAGTGTGTTCCTCCTTGTTTGTTCAGATAATACATCGTTGTCATGTTGTCTGTTTTGACAAGAATGTGTTTGTGGCTTATTATGGGTTGAAATGCCTTCAACGCTAGAAATACTGCCAGTAGTTCTAAGTGATTTATGTGAAACTGTCTCTGCTGAGTGTCCCATTGTCCTTGGATGCTGTGTTGATTGAGGTGTGCTCCCCACCCTATCATGGAGGCATCTGTCATTATTACGTATTGAGGCACTGGGTCTTGGAAAGGCCGCCCTTGGTTTAAATTTATATTGTTCCACCATTGAAGCGAGGTGTATGTTTGGCGGTTTATCAACACTAGATCTAGAAGTTGACCCTGTGCCTGTGACCATTGTGATGCTAGGCACTGTTGTAAGGGCCGCATGTGCAACCTTGCGTTTGGGACAATGGCTATGCATGAGGACATCATGCCTAGTAGTTTCATCACCATCTTGACTTGTATCTTCTGTTTTGGATACATGGCCTGAATTACATAGTGAAATGCCTGTACCCTTTGTGGACTTGGAGTGACAATCCCTTTTGTTGTGTTGATTGTTGCTCCTAAGTATTGCTGTGTTTGACACGGCTGAAGGTGTGACTTTGTGTAGTTGAGTGAGAAACCTAGTTTGTGGAGGGTTTCTATGACATACTTTGTGTGTTGTGAACACCGTTCTCGCATATTGGTTTTGATTAACCAATCGTCTAGGTACGGGAACACATGTATTTGCTGCCTCCTGATATGTGCGGCCACTACTGCCAGGCATTTTGTAAAAACTCTTGGCGCAGTTGTTATCCCGAATGGCAACACTTTGAATTGGTAATGTACCCCTTGGAATACAAACCTTAAGTACTTTCTGTGTGAAGGATGTATCGGTATATGGAAGTATGCATCCTTTAGGTCTAGTGTTGTCATGTAGTCTTGTTGTTTGAGCAATGGGATTACGTCCTGTAATGTTACCATGTGAAAGTGATCTGATTTGATGTAGGTATTTAATGTTCTGAGATCTAATATAGGTCTTAGAGTTTTGTCCTTTTTGGGTATGAGAAAGTACAGCGAGTAAACTCCTGTTCCTCTCTGATGAATTGGTACCAGTTCTATTGCATCTTTTTGTAACAACGCTTGGATTTCTACTTGTAGAAGATCCATGTGTTGTTTTGACATATTGTGTGTTTTCGGTGGGACATTTGGAGGGAATTTGAGAAATTCTATGCAATAACCATGCTGGATAATTGCTAGGACCCAAGTGTCTATTGTTATTTCCTCCCAATGTTTGTAGAACTTGGTTAGTCTCCCCCCCACAGGTGTTATGTGTTGGGGATTTGTGACGTCAAAGTCACCGCTTGTTTTGAGTAGTTTTGGGACTTTGGAACTTCCCTCTACTCTTTTGGAATTGGCCCCCTCTATATTGTCCCCGAAAACTTCCTCGCTGATATTGGCTCTGATAAGTGGGCCTTGTTTGTGAGGTTGAGGGTTCTGTGCTTTGTCCTCGAAATCCCCCTCGAATCTGTGTTTTGCGAAATGTGCCTCTGCTCTGTGAGGAGTAGAGTGCGCCCATGGCTTTGGCTGTATCAGTGTCCTTTTTAAGTTTTTCGATAGCAGTGTCCACCTCCGGCCCAAACAACTGCTGTCCGTTAAATGGCATATTGAGCACGGCTTGTTGTATTTCCGGCTTGAATCCTGATGTACGCAGCCATGCGTGTCTCCTTATGGTCACTGCTGTATTTACTGTTCTAGCAGCTGTATCTGCTGCATCCATTGCCGAGCGTATCTGATTATTTGAGATACTCTGTCCTTCCTCCACCACCTGTTGTGCCCTTTTTTGGAACTCTTTGGGTAAGTGTTCAATGAAATGTTGCATTTCGTCCCAATGAGCCCTATCATATCTCGCCAGCAATGCCTGTGAGTTGGCAATGCGCCATTGGTTGGCCGCTTGTGCTGCAACCCTTTTCCCCGCAGCGTCGAACTTGCGACTCTCCTTGTCTGGAGATGGTGCGTCTCCCGAGGTGTGTGAGTTCGCTCTCTTGCGAGCTGCCCCTACTACCACAGAGTCTGGTGTTAATTGCTGCGTGATGTATACAGGGTCTGTTGGCGGTGGCTTGTATTTCTTCTCCACCCTTGGAGTTATGGCCCTGCCCTTCACAGGCTCTTGAAACACCTGTTTGGAGTGTTTTAGCATTCCAGGTAGCATAGGGAGACTTTGGTATTGGCTATGTGTGGAGGATAGTGTGTTAAATAAAAAGTCATTCTGAATAGGCTCTGCATGCAGGGTGACATTATGAAACGCCGCTGCTCTTGACACCACCTGTGTGTAGGCTGTACTGTCCTCAGGTGGCGACGGTCTCGCTGGATAACAGTCTGGGCTGTTATCTGATACTGGTGCATCATAAAGATCCCATGCGTCGGGATCATCCTGACTCATTCCAGTATGATTGGGGACTGCATCAGTGGTGGAGTGGCTACCGGTGATGTGTGCGTTGAGCGTGGTGGAGATGGTGGCGGTGTTACTTGTCTTGCCACCTTTGCCTGTGGCTGCTTGTCTTTTTCTTGAAAGGCAAGTCTTCTTTTCATCCAAATTGGGGGAAGAGTACTTATCTTCCCTGTGTCCTTTTGGATGTGGAGCCTTCTCTGAGTGTAGTCTGGCTCCATTGACTCTACTTCTTGTCCGAACCTATGTCCTTGCATTTGTGAGGACAGTCCCTGTTCCTCTGTGTAGGAACTTGTTTTCGGTTCCGAATCCGGATGTTTTGGAATGGAAATTTTTTCGGCAGTCTTTTTCGGCTCCGACAACACTTTTAAAATTTTCGGAGTTCCGGTCTCTCGGTGCTGACTCGTTTCGGTGCCGCCCTCTCGGTGCCGAACTTGCTCTGACCCGCTGACTCGGGGTCGAGTCTGCTCTGTGCCGGTATCTCGACCGGAGTCGGATGTCTTCGACACATGCGTGCCCTTTTTCGGTGCCGATGATCGGTCACCTATTTTTCGGGTTAAGCCATGGCCTTCTGGCGGTGGCGTCCCCTGGGCTTTAGTGGTCTTTCCGTGAGTTTTGTGTGTCGACGTCTTACTCACGGTTTTTGCCGTCTGTTCGGGATCGACCTCGTCCGAGTCCGAATCCTCGATGGAGAAGGCTTCTTCTTCCTCCTCCAAGTGTTTTTGTCCTGTCAGCGCCGACGCCATCTGTAGTCTTCTTGCTCTTCGGTCTCTTAATGTCTTCCTTGACCGAAATGCTCGACAGGCTTCACAAGTATCTTCTTTGTGTTCTGGAGATAAACACAAGTTACAGACCAGATGCTGATCTGTATATGGATACTTGGTGTGACATTTGGGGCAGAAGCGGAATGGGGTCCGTTCCATTAGCCTTGAAGAGACACGTGGTCGGGCCGACCAGCCCCGACGGGGGATCGAAAGCCCCGAAGGGCCACCGGAGCTCTTCAAAACTCGGTGTCGATCTGTTGTAACTAACCCGAAACCGAACGCAAACAATACCGTTGAATTTTCCGAGATTCTAACTATCTTTCCGAACCGAAACGCAGAGCGAAAAGGAACACGTCCGAACCCGATGGCGGAAAGAAAACAATCTAAGATGGAGTCGACGCCCATGCGCAATGGAGCCGAAAGGGGAGGAGTCCCTCGATCTCGTGACTCGAAAAGACTTCTTCGAAGAAAAAGAACTTGTAACACTCCGAGCCCAACACTAGATGGTGGGATATGCAAAGCATGTGTATCTGCAGCTACACATGCCATCGAACATATAGATATATAGTAAGTGACAAAGAGATATCCATGCAATGTATATACATATGTATAATATTTCGTACTACAACGACTACAGGCTTCTGGGGAGGAGGGAGGGCGCACGTGAATCTATAGCACTACATACCCCAAACAGATGTCTACTGGGTAAGTAACAGTTTCCGTTCTATGGCATGTGTGGCTGTAGATATACATGCTTTGCATAGACTGTAAAGCACTCCCCTCCAAATAATCCATGGCTAGCATGTAGGAGTTGAATAGCTTGAAAAAGTGTCCCGAGGACTGCTTGACCAACATTTGCTTGCTGTCAGCTAAAACATCTACACAAAAGTGTTTAGTAAATGTGTGTGGTATAGACCAAGTAGCAGCTTTGCAAATATCTGCTATTGGAGTGTTTCCTAAAGAGGCCACAGAGACCCCTTTTGCCTTGTAGAGTGTGCCTTAGGAGTTGCTGGTTATCGTCTTTTAGCTTTAAGATAACAAGTTGGAATTCACTTGCCTAGCCATCTAGCTAATCCATTCTTTGAAACTGGATCACCTTTGTGAGGTTTTGAAAAAGCCACAAAAAGATTGACTGTGGGAAAAAGACAGGTAACCAGGTAACTCAACTGACTGATTAATGTGAAATGATGAAACTACTTTAGGTAGAAATATAGGGTTTGTCCTAAGAACTATTTTATCTTTATGTACTTAGAGAAAAGGTTCCTCTAAGGTGAACACTTGTATTTCACCTACACATCTTAGTGAAGTTATAGCTACTAAAAAGGAAACTTTCAATGAAAGAAATTACAGAGAACAGGAATGCATGGGTTCAAATGGTGGTCCCATAAGTCTAGTAAGGGCTATGCTAAGGTTCCATACTGGGGCGGGGGGAACCCATGGTGGAATAACTCTTTTAAGGCCTTCCATAAATGCCTTAATAACAGGAGTTCTAAACAAAGAGTTTTTGAAGATAAGCAGCTATGGCCTAATAGAGATGGTATGCTAAATTTGCCTTTTGTAAATGTAGCAAATAACAAACAATGTCTGGTACTGACGCTTTAAGTGGATTAGTGTTTTTAGGTTGACAGTAATGTACAAAACGTTTCCATTTTGCAGCATGACACTGTCTAGTTGTAGGTCTGTGTGCCTCTTTAAGATTGTCCATGCATTCAGAAGGAAGCTGTAAATACCCAAACTCCATGACTTCAGGAGCCATATTGCAACACTAAATGTTTTGGGGTCTGGATGCCTTATTTGTCCTCTATTGACCTCTCTTCTGAGTCAAAAAGGTGTGGTCACTTGGGAACTTTGTGATGGGGAACCACAGACTTAGAAAATAGTGTTGTGTTCCAGGACTGACGTGCCCATGTGGGAGCTACAAGGATCATGGTGAGTGATTTTGTTTCAATTTGAGTACCAGAAATTGAATGAGTGGGAGAGATGGAAAAGTGTAATCAAATATCCCTGATCAATTCATCCACAGAGCACTGCTTTTGGACTGAGGGTGTGGTTATCTGGACGCAAAGTTTCTGCGTTTTGAGTTTTCTACAGTGGCGAAGAGGTCTGATTCTGGTGTTCCCCAGAGGCAAACATATTGGTGAAGTACTTGTGGGTGAAGTTCCCATTCGTGGACTTGTTGCTGTATCCTGCTTATTAGGTCTGCAAACTGATTGTCCATTCCTTCGGAGATATTCTGCCAGTAATTGAATGTGATTGTGAATCACCCACTTCCAAATTAATAGAGCTAGAAGAGACATCAGAGAGGAGTGTAACCCCCTGTTATGCCATTAATTGCGTTTGACCAATGACTTTGTGTTTCACCACTGCACATATTAGTTGTTCAATGTTCACCAGTAGCACATTACATGTTGTATTCAGTTTAGCTGCCTATTGGCTTTAACATGGCATTAGACATTACATTTGGTATTTAGGTTAGCTGCCTATTGGCTTTAACGTGGAGCTAGACATTACAGTTGAGACATTGCAGATGAGCTGAGTTTTTTCACATGGTGGACCAAGCTGTGTTTTTCGTATTGAATTCACACGAACTCTAAAGTGATAAGAGAGTGTATATTTTGTGTTTTCCTTTCTACTCAGCCTTGGGAAGAGGAGAGGTTTAGGAGATCTGGCCAATCTCCAATGGCTTGTTTATTTCCCAACTCTGAGAGGAAGGGGCCTGTTAGCAGGCTTTTTACGGTGTCCCTGGGCAGCAGCAAGGGGGAATTTTCCAGGACTTCAGTCAGGAGCGGACGTCAGCTGCCTGACCTCCCGTTTGGGTGGAAAATCTCTTTCTCGCAGTTGAACAGGAGTCATCAACTTGCAGGCATGAGAAGGAGGACGAGCAGTGATAGGCCCTACGGTGATGAATTTTTGACTTTTATTCTTTGCTTTGAAGTTTTGGTATAATATAATCACATGTATTTGCTGTGAACATCGCAATTGAGAAGTACTTTGATATATTTTTCTTTCATGGCTGTGACTACTTTTAAACGTGTGCTTCCAACCTACTAATCTCGTCTCTCAGGAACCTGGTGGTGAAGTAATAATAATAAATGTGTTCTTTAAACTAAGAAGTGCATTCCAGAGAAGTTTTGTCAGCTCGGTCACAAGATAAGGAAAGCAAAACACCCCTCCCTCCTCCGTTTATGCTAATAGTACATAGTTTTCATGTTCTCTGTACAGACTAAAATCACTTTGTGAGAAATTTGTATCAGGAATGCCTTGAGTGCCAGGGAGACTGCTACCAACTCCAAATAGTTGATGTGATAAGTCTGTTGACTGGGATCCCATTTCCCTTGTACGGTAAGGTTGTTGAGATGCGCTCCCCGATCCACCTGGGATGCATCTGTTGTAGGAGTGATCTGAGGTACAGGGTCCTGAAAGGGCCAACCTTTTGAAAGATTGGTGGGATTCCATCATTGCAGAGAGCGGTGAGTCTGGTGGTCCAACAACACTATCTTGAAGATGACCCTGTGACTGAGGCCACTGACCAGATAAGCACTGTTGTACTGGATGCATGTGAAGTCTTGCATGGGGAATGATTGCAATGCACGAAGACATCATCCCTAATAGTTGCATCACTAGTTTTATTGTGAAAGTACGATTCTCCTGTAATTGAACCAGCAGATTTTGAAAAGCTGAATTCTTACAAGATTTGGATATGCCAATCCTGAATGAGTATTCAGAATTGCTCAGAGATAAGGCTGTATTTGTGAGGTTGAAGATGGGATTTGAGATAGTTTATTGTAAATCCCAAGTTGTGTAGAAGATTTACTGTGTCTTGAGGATGTTGCTGGCATTTGTGGATGATACTGGCTTTTATTAACCAATCTTCCAAGTATGGGAAGATGTGGATGTGTTGCCTTCTGAGAAATGCAGCTACTACAGCTAAGCATTATGTGAATACTCTTGAGGGCTGTAGTTATACCGAATGGTAGTACTTTGTTTTTCCGGAAATAACAAATCAAAGATATTTGCGGGGTGTTGGATGTATAGGAATGTAGAAATAAGTATCTTTGAGATCTCCTCTGTCATGTAATCGCCTTGTTGTAACAGAGGAATAACGTCATGCAGAGTGACCATATGGCAATGCTCTGAAAATGTATAGGTTGAGAGGCCTGAGATCTAGAATTGGTCTTAAAGAACTGTCTTTCTTTGGTATAAGGAAGTATAGTGAATATACGCCTAACCACCGTTGGGATAGGGGAACTGGTTCTATAGCCTCTTTGAGAAGAAGGGACTGTACCTCTTCTTTTAAGAGAATGTTGTGTGAGAGTTTGTGAAAATGAGGAGGTATACTTGGTAGAGTGGAAATGAGTTCTAGACAATAACCATGTTGGATAACTGATAGAACCCACTGGTCTGTGGTGGTATTGGACCATTGGGGATAAACGTTTGCCAGTCTTCCTCCAACAGGAGACGTTTGTGCTGAGGGGATTTGTAAAAAGTCACTGTTTTGTAGTAAAGGGAGATCCTTTAAAGGCAGATGTTTTACCTCTCCCTCTATTATTTGTGCCTCTATGAGATCCTCTAAATGAACCTCTGTTATAAAAATGTATTACTTGCTTTTGTTGTGCGGTGAAGGTTCGGTGGTTGCTGATTTGAAACCAACCCTAAATTGTGGCCCACAAAAATTACCCCTGTTGGGTGTAGTTAATAAGACCCCCATGGCTTTGGCTGTTTCAGAGTCCTTTTTTAAATTTTCAATAATGTTATCTACCTCTGGGCCAAATAAATGCTCCTTTTCGAAAGGCATATTCAAGACTGCCTGTTGTATCACTGGTTTAATCATGAACACCTTAACCATGCATGCCTTCTTATAAGAACACTAGTGTTCACATCCCGTGCTGCTGTGTCAGCCGCATCAATGGCACATCTGATTGAATTACTGGAGATGGCCTGTCCTTCTGCAACCATCTCCTGCCCTCTTTTTTGATGTTCCAGTGGAAGATACTTTAATAACTCTTCTATCTCATCCCAGTGAGCCCTGTCATACCACGCCAGGAATGCTTGAGCATTAGCAATTCTCCAATAATTTGCAGCTTGAGCAGCCACTCTTTTGCCGCTGCGCCCAGTTTATTGCTCTCCTTATCTGGAGGAGGAACATCTTCTGTGGATTGACTGTTAGCCCTCTTTCGTGCTGCACTTACCACTTTAGAGCCTGGTGGTAGTTGTGTTTTTATGAAAGTTGGATCTAAGGGTGCAGCTTTATATCTCTTGTCTACCCTTGGTGTGATTATTCTTGCACAATAGGTTCTTTGAATATGCCAGTAGCATATGTGAACATGCCTGGTAGCATGGGTAGAAACAGGGAATCTGTGTGTGTTGGTTAGATACGCTGCTGCTGTTACAATAACTTGGTTGTATGCAGTCGTATCTTCAGGAGGAGAAGGCCTTTCGGGATAAAGGTCAGGGTCATTAGGGAGAATGGTATCTGGATCTTATATATCCCATGGGTCCAAATCTTGTGGAATATTGCTTAAAACATCACTATGAGGTGATGACAATGATGCTTATGGAGAAAACTGTGGGTGAATAAAGGATGTAGGTGATGTTGGTGATGGTGGAGTAGAGGGAAGTACAGGAGAATGAGGTGGCAAAGGTGGAGGTTGTTCTAGAGCTGTGTCTTTCTTTGGAGACTTTTTTAGGGGGAGGCACAGTGTCCAATGTTTCTTGGAATGTAAGTCTCCTTTCAATGGAATAGAAGGAGAAGCTATGATTCTTCCTGTTTCTTTCTGTATGTGAATTTTGCTATGTCTAGCATCCATCACTTTCAAGATAGTCTCTACAGAAGAAGTCTCCTCAGAGGAAACTGTAGAATCTTTGGCCACTCTAGTTTTTGGCTCCAAACTCTTCGGTACTGAATGCTTTTTTCAAGCTGAAACTGTTGGCTCCGAAGTAGATGGCATTGGTTGTTTCTTCTGGGCTGAAATGATCGATTTGAATATTCAACTTGATCCCAAAACAGATTGCGATGTGGTTGCTTGTTTGGTCGGTGTTGGAGGAATTTTGGTATTCATCAATTTCAGTGCCAAACCGGAGGGTAGGGCATCCAAATGTATTTTTCGGATATTACCATGGCCCGAGGGCAGTGGAGGACCGACGACCAATTTAGAAGTCTTTTTGAATGCCTTTACTGCTGGTGTACTCACGTACTGCGCCGCTGGAATGGATTGACTCTCAATGTCTGAATCTTAATCCGACGCAGAGTCTCAAATAGAAAGGGCTGCCTAGTGTCCAACTTTTTCTCTGAAGGTGTCAGGTGTGTCATCTGTTGATTTCAATGCCATTTCTAATTGATGTGCTCTTCGGTCCCGGAGGGTCTTTTGGGATCGAAAAGACCTACAGGCATTGCAGGTCTCCTCTTTGTGTTCCGGGGAAAGACACAAATTACACTTCAAGTGTTGAACCGTTTACGGAAACTTGGAGTGACACTGATTGCAGAATCTAAACGGAGTACGTTCTATTAGCCTATCATCCTCCAACTACAGCTGTCAAAGTAGGCTGAAGAAGGGCATGGATGCACCTAATGGCGTTTAATTGACCCAGATGATGAACTTCCGATTGATTCGTAAAAGTGTGGCATACATGATCGAAAACGATACGGACGTTGAAAGAAAGATGGAATTTAAAGTTCAAAAGATACTGAACCGAGATTCACCGAAGTGAGAGGAAATACCTCCGAACCCCGACGGTGGAGAGAAAATAATCTAACAAAGAACTCGATACCCATGCACACTACCCACTATCACCGAGAGGAGGAGTCCATTGATTGTGACTCGAAAATAATCTTAGAAGAAAAACAACTTGTAAACTCCCAAGCCCAACACTAGATGGCAAACGTATGCAAAGCATTTGTATCTACAGCTACACATGCCATCGAACATATTGTTACTGATGGAAATACATTTTCTCTCTCAAGATTACTTTTGCCCACCGATACTTCCCCTTGAGAAGCAATAACCAATGGAGACGGTCCTGAGCTTAGGATCATGGTCAGTGTCGCAAAAGCAAGACCTGGCAAAATGCCATCTCTGTGGCTTTGAAGTCAAGGCAATAGCACCTGGTAAATGTGTGGAGTGAACAGTAAAGAAGCAGCAGTCTCCCTAGTGGAATGTGACTGGTGCCCACAGAGGACTGCTTCTTTGGCAAAGGCATACAAAACATAATGCACAGGACAATCCTGTGGGATATTGCTCTCTTCTGGATAATTTTTCCTTTCTTGGTCACAGTGAAGCCAATGAACAACTGCCAGTCAACATGATGGTCGAATGTGGTGCATAAATATGCAAATTGGGAGATCAAAGAAGGTCCAAGCAATGCAGTCTGTGTTTCTTTTTCAAAAGGATGAAGCAAATGGGAGAACATCGACAGGGTAATGGATAAGATGACATGAAATGAGGATAGCAGCTGTAGATGGGCTCAAATGGCAAAACCATTAAAAATTTTACAATAACTTTAAGGTCCTATTGAGGTATAATCAACAGAGAAGGGGGAAACATCAGGGTGACCTTTCACCTCAAAACAGGAAATTTAAACAATGAAGGTTCATCAACCACACAAACAGAAACTGATAAGATTAATGGGGTCCAGAGAAAAGCTTTTCCAGCCTAAAGAACATGCTGTCTGCAGCACATCTAAGAACTGAGGCCTGGGCAGATAATTTTTTTCCTCAGCACACTTGTGCACAAGCATGATTTGTGGCTGGAATAAACAGATTCTGTGAAGTGAAGATGTGTAGCGAGGATGATGCCCACAACGACAGAAGGCAGATCGAAGTCAGAGGAATTACTCCATTCAAAATCTCCACACACAAAGATGTAAGCTAAGAAGGTTTGAGTGGAGTTCTTGCCGTCCCACTATGAAAAGAGGTCTTCCCTGAGCCGAAGATGTAAAGGAGGGCAAATACAAATGGAGAAGCTTCAAATACCAAACCTCCATCCCCAATCTTGTGAAATCAATATCATATGTGCCCAGTCCTAATCCAACATTCTCAGAACACATGAAACCAGGGGACTCAAGGGGAATGTGGAATAAAGGTTGAATGCATTTCAAGTGAACGCATACCCTGGGCTCCTTGCAGCGATGATTGCAGGGCACAGAACAGAGGGCACTCAGCGTTCTCACCAGTGGCAAAGAGGTCTACATGAAGCATGTCCCATAGGGTGAAAACTGTTCCAGATGGAGATGCAACTCATAAGCTACTACATGGCGCCCGGTCACATCACCAACACAGTGAGAGAGCTTCCCAGATGACTCACTGATAGTGCTATATCATGCCCTGTGACCCCAGTGCCACAACTTAAGTAATTAAGGTCACAAGGATTGGGAGTTCATACCACCATCTTTTTATGTATTGCAATCTCATTGTTGCTGGGGATATGAAACAAACAGTCCTGCATCTGCCACCACAGTAGGTCATTGAGACACTTCTGGAGAATTCAGAATCTTCTTGAAAAGAAGGCACCAATGGAGTAGTCACATATGCCACTCTGTGTGTTGAATTAACACAATGCAGGGACCCAGGAGGCCCATAAGCTTCAAGAAGTACGAGCATCGAAAAGATTATGGTCATATCCTGAATGTGTTGAACTCATTGCACAAGGGGTGATGCCTACAGAGAGATCATGTCCGAAAGCACACACTAATTGTGCCCTAGAGGTGATCCAACACCAGCAGAGGAAAGTCTGCCTTCAACAGCCAATCATCGAGTTAAGGAAACTTTTGTATTCCAAACTGTGGAGATCGGAAATGAGCTGAAACCACATACATGATCTTTGTCCAGACCCGGCAGGCATGCAGGGTCAGAGGGAAAACACAGTGGTACACATCTGGGCACGCTGATGAATGGTAACTGACGCACTCATTAATATGCCTGCATTGTCAGCCGTTTCCAGCCCAATCCCAAAATGTCCTTGGCTACAGCCTGACAATCTTTTACCACATGCACAAAGGGCCCTGCACATGGTATGGGAGGGTATTCACCAACTACATCTCTTTGCCTCAGTGCACTTCAAAAATAAATAAAAAACTAATAAGCAAATACATGACCTTGTATTGTTGTCACATGCCTACCACGTTAGCAATATGTATGCTTTGCACAGTGGAAGTGAGCATTGTCTGACCAGGTTGTCATTGAGTGTGTAGTTAGCATAACTGCCAAACACTTAAGTAAATAATCTGTTCAATTTGAATTGTGGAGATACCAAATAATAGTGTTCTGAAGAGACAAATGTCCAAAGGACAAATTGATAAACTCACACTGGAAAAGGTGGGGCACAGGGTCACAAGAACTGCAGCAGTAGCACATTATGACTAGTAGAGTAAACATGAACAATGATTTATCAAATGCCAGCAGTAGTGGAAGTGATGTCACAAACCATTTGAAACAGGTGACATCATAATTTTGAAATCTGATTCCTTCCTTAATCCCACAACAATTTCCTATTTACTACTGACTGGTTAAGGAAAAGTAAACAGTGAGGAAAGAAAATATGGTGCTTGACTGATTAGTCTCTATTCCTGCCATGGCCTTCATACGCACTGGGACAAATTAAACCAAAGCATCACCAGAGTTACATAAACACGAGCCAAAGTTATCAGCTGGTAACCCTAATCAGACTCAATGACAGTGAGATGTGAGACCATAGTGTCAGACTCCGCTTCCTTATTCCAATACTGACCAAGACTGACCACAATTAATCAGTTAACTGTGTGCGGTTTCACTTTAGATCTGTACACACAATATGTGAAGAGCTTGTCTGCAGACACTGAGAAGCAAGGGTCTATTATTATTAATAAGAATAATACAAATAATAATAATATTTACCTTGACAAGACGATCACTACCACAGGTCACCATAAGCCCCCTTGTAGCATCCATGTGCATGTGGGAAATGTTGTGCTTTCCTTCATGGAAAGTGGCCAAAGAGGTCCGTCTGTTGAACAAAGAACATGAAAAAAACTTAATATTTTTTTTTTTCTTCAAATAATTTATTCCATAACACATTTCTGGCACTGATGCATTCTAACGGACCTCTCAGTGCAATGGAAGAAACTTGTTGCCCCTATTTCCTAACTGAAGTTGTGTGTGCAAAGATATTGTGTTACAGGTTAAATTCAAGTTCTACTGACTACCTCCAGAAAGACTCCATGGCAGCATATGGAATTCAGCTCATTATAGCTATACGCCGTCTCCTAGAGTTATTGTGCCACTAACCATCTTTTGATGCCCTCAACCAGTTATTTGATCAACTTTTCATTGTAATGCAGTGATGCTCCAGAACTGAAGCTATAGACTAATAGTCTTCCTTGAACATTGGGCACAGGGAATATGATGGGTTTAAATCCCAAGACAATGTTGGAATTCAGAACTCTCTGCTACCCCTTAAGATATGCCTTATGTCCTTTAAAAAATCAATTTTATAAATGTCTATACACCACACTGAAGTGCAGAGGACAATCAGAAGTTGGTTAAACTGGTAATTGCACATTATTATTTTAAGCTGATGGTTGGCACCAGCACTGATTTTCTGGGGGCAGAATGTCTTTTTCACTTTTATTTTATGACCCAAATCTAGATCCAGAAATGCAGCAAAGGAAGAAAGAAGGAGGAAGAAAAATATAAGAAAAGAGAGAAAGTAGGAGTTGATATGGCAAATCACTAAATTCCGACCCTCTCCTCCTTTAGTTTTTTCCCCCTCCATGTATCTGTAAAACAATGTGCATGTTGTACCTTAGCTGACTGACCTAGTGCTTTGCCAAGGTTTGTGCAAGTTTGTCCAAAGAGTCAAAAGTGATAGGCAAAACATAATTATACTTTGCATTCGAAAGTGTGTCTGAACCATAACTAAACAGTGGTGACAACATTGTGTTTTTGTCTGAAGTTTAAGGTTTGAATGAGTCATGATGATCCTACATTCTCTCAAAAACTCATCAGCATGGAAAATTTAACTTAGCCTGTAAGCATTTCGTTGTGGCATGCAGTGCTGTAGATTCACATGCTCTACATGCTCCTGCCATATAGTGTTGGGCTCAGATGTGTGCAACTTGTTTTCTTCGAAGACGTCTTTTGAGTCACAGGGCATAGTTATTCCTCCTATGACTGTTAATGTGCATGAGCATGGTCTCCTTGGTTAGATTAGTTTCCCGCGTGGCAGGTGAGGATAGAGATGGAACACAGAAGTGAAACTAGATGGCCATGCAAAGTACATGTAGAGAGGAAAGAAAAGAAAATTATCTGCAACAACCAAAGGCTTCCAGAGAGGAGGATGAGTGTATGTTAATCTACAACACTACATGCCACAAACAGATGCTTCCAGGGTAAGTAACACTGTTTGTTTGTGGCATGTGTAGCTGTAGATACACATGCTTTGCATAGACTGTAAAGCAGTTGTCCCCTAAGCGGTGGTTACCTAGAGAACGTTGCAGAAGACTGAAAAAGTGTACGTAGTACAACCAGACCAACCTGAGCTTGTTGAAGTGCCAGAACATCCACAGAGTAGTGATGGGTGAACATGTGTGCAATGGACCAGGTAGCTAGCTGCCTTACGGATGCCAGCTATTGGGATATTACACAAAAAGCCCATGGTAGCTGCCTGCTTGCGAGTAGAATGCGGCCTCGGTGGAGCAGGTAGATGTCTTTTGGCCATGGCATGGCAGGTCTGAATGTACTTGACTAGCCACCAAGCTACCCCTGCTATTGAAATGACACTGCCCTTGTGTGGTTTAGTGTAGGAAACAAATAGTTGTTGTGTCTTATGAAATTATTATATCCTTTCAATATAATACAAGAGGTCCATTTTAACTTCTAGTATATGAAGGACTCTCCCTGCTACTGAGTTTGGGTGTTGAAAGAACACCGGGAACTCAACTGTCTGAGTGGGTGAGGATGAGTGTGAGGGATGTTTGCCGTAACCTCCGAACCACATCTGGAAGTAGTGGAAGATGTGGAAAACAGCAGGCAAATATCCCTGACCAGTTCATCCAGAGTGCATTTCCCTTGGACTGTGGGTGTTCAAACCTGGACGTGAAGCTTGGGCATTTGGTGTTTTCATAGGTTTCCAAACAGATCTACGTTGGGAGACCTCCCAACACTGGAAGTACGGGAGTAGAATTTACAGGTGGAGGTCCCACTTGAGGACTTGCTGCTGCATCCTGCTGAGCAGCTCTGCGATTTTGTTGTCCACTGTGGGGTGATATGCTGCCAACAGATGTAGTCTGTGGTGAATGACCCAACACCAAACGCTCTGCGCTAACATGGAGGGTTGGGGAGAGAGCGTGTGTCTTTGTTGCTGAACAACAATGGTAGATGGTGGTCATGTTGTCTTTTCTGACTAGGACTATCTTGTGATGCACCTAACAGAAGAAAGCCTTGAGAGGTAGTTGTACAGCTAATAGCTCTAGGTATTTGATGAAGAAACCTTTATAAAGAGGTGTCTACATGCTTTGAACAGTAATGTCCTGCATAAGTGTTCCCCAGCCAATGAGGGAGGTGTCCATGGTAATGGTCTCTTGTGAAACTGGATCTCGGTAGGGCCTACCCTTTAACAGGTTGTTGCTGTTGCACCACTACCAAAAAGTGATTGATACTGGTCCATAACAATACTAGACCTTCCCAGAAACCCTCTGCTTGTAACCACTGTGCCGCAAGGCAGTTGTGAACTAGATGCATATGTAAGTGGGCGTAAGGAATTATGGCGATGATAGAAGCTATCATGCTGAGAAGATGCATCCATATGCTGACCATTAGGTTGCAATTTGGGTGAAAAAGAGGCAGCAGACACTAGAAAGTCTGAATCCGTGCGGGACTCGGATAAGATTTCCGGGTGACAGAATTGAGAGCTGCCCCTAGGAGGAGCTGTATTTGAAGGGATTAGAGGTGGGACCACATTGATAGCGAAACCTCGATTTTGTAAAAGATCCAAGATGACGTGGATGTGGGCCAAGCACTGCTGCCTGCTTGCACTCTATATCAGCCAGTCATCAAGGCACTTGAAGACATGGACACAGCTCCTTTGGAGATATGCGGCTACCACTGCAAGGCATTTTGTAAAGACACGAAGCGCTGTAGTTACTCTGGAGGGCAGATCTTTGAACTGGAAGTGATGTCCAAGTACCACAAACCAGAGGTAGCAATGGTAAAAGGGGAGGATTGAAATGTGGAAATAGTTGTCCTTCAGGTCGAGAGTGGTCATGAAGTCCCCTAGTGCATAGAGGAATGAAGTTTTGGAGCATGACCATGTGGAAGTGATTCCACACAATGTACTTATTGAGGAGCCTGAGGTCGAGGATGGGCCAAAGGGACACGTCTTTGTTGGGGAAAAGAAAGTACAGGGAGGGTAACCTTTGGCACAGGCTCTATGGCCCTTTTGAATATGAATGCATGAACGTCCTCTTGTAGGAGGTGCTGATCTTCTGAGGAGAGGAAGAGTTTGTGGGGTGGGGGTTTTGTAGTACAGCAGTGAGTTCCAGGCAGTAACCCTGCTCTACAATAGAAAAGACTCACTAATATGAAGTGATTGTTTGCCTGCATGCGAAAAACCACTGCAGTCATCCCTCAACAGGTGTTGTGTGGTCGGGGGAAGAAAGGGAAAGTCACTGTTTGGCAGGCATGGCTCCCTTTGCTGCATCCCCACTGCCCCTGCATTTATAGTTATTCCTCTATACGTACCACTGGAGCAACCTCAGGAGGCTTGATGATGTTGCTGCTGCCTCTAGAGAGGTGGTTTTCATGATGCCACGATACTGAATCATACGAAAGGACCCATGGGGTAATGCAGACTGAGAGAACCCATTGCCTTAGGCATGTCTTTCTTGATTTTCTCTAGCATCTGATCAACCTGTGAACCAAATCGGTGTTTCCCATCAAAGGGCAGGTTGCTCAGATGCTGCTGAACATCTGGTTTAAGCCAGAGACACAGAGCCAGGCATGATGGAGAATGAGGATACTTGAGTTAATACCTCTGGCAGCGGTGTCAGCTGCATACAAAGGCCATCTCATGGTAATATTAGAGATAATCTGGCCCACAATGACTCACTTTTGTGCCCGCTATCTATACTGATCCGGGAGGTGTTGGATCAGGTTCCTCATCTCATCCTACTGGGATTTTTTAATATCTTGAAGAGCAAGCCAACAGAATTGGCAATGCACCAGTGGGTGGCAGATTGAGTGGTCATCCTTCTACCTGCTGAATCAATCTTCTTACTCTCTTTATTTGGCGGCTTGGCATTTCCAGTACCTTGGGCATTAGCTCGCTTATGTGCAGTATTCACAACCAATGGGTCTGGTGAGAGTGGGCACTGCACGTAAGAGTTCAGAGGGGGGAGGGGCTTGTACTTTTTATCCACCATCAGAGTAACCACTTTGGCCTTCAGAGGGTCCTTAAGGTTGACCTGAGCGCTCTTTAACATGCCCTTGAGCATGGGGAGCTATTGAATGGAACACTGGGTGTTAGAAAGAGTTTCAATAAGGATGTGATCCTCCTCAAGGATTGTGTGAAGGTCTACCTTGTGATGACAGGGCACCCTGTGACTAACCTCATGGTAAGAGGTGGAATTATACAGAAGGGATGGTATTGCTGGGAACAAATCTGGGTTATTGTCACTTGGATGAACGTCATAATCATCCCAGGGATCGTCCTGTGGCTCAGGATCATATGGAGCGTCATAAGGGTCCAGAGGATCTAAAGGAATACCCTTCCCATAAGACAAATGTGGGGAACCTACAGGCAAATGTGGCGCATGTGGTGGTGGAAGAAGTGGAGGTTAAGAAGGAGGAGATTATGCTGGAGGAGGAGACAGAGGCACAGGGGGGCAAGACGGTAGATGACTAGTGGCCACCTATCTTGATGTTGTCCCTACTTTGGAGATGGTGGGGGTGCAGGAGCGATCTGCTCCTCAAATTAAACTTGTTTTTGCAAGGAAGAGTCTCCTGTACCTTTGGTGGTGGCTTAGCAGAAATACTGACTGTCTGCAGGTGAATAAAGAGTTGTTTTGCCAAGTGTCCAACTCTGCTGCAGAATGGTTTGGTCATGTTCATTGGATTCCGCTAAAGAATGAGCTGTCGATGATTGATTAACAAGATTTTGGCTTCAAAGAATGCTGAGTGTTGTTTCAGCTTCGACAAGCCCTTCGGTACAGGTGCTGAAGGAGTCATCTGAGCAGAGGAAGACCAAGTCTTTTGTGGCTGTTTCAGCACCTGGAGTGGAGTCGAGGTAGGCTTTGAAGCCTTATGTTGGAGCTACCCGTAGTTGGGAAGCATTGCTGGACCAGAATGGTACTGGTATGGTTAGAGTCTCAATGGCTAAATCCAGGAGGGGCAGTGTTCGACCTGTTGGCATGGCATTTGTTTATGCAAAGCATGTAAACAAGAAGCCTAAACTAGGCTTCCTAGCTTTGTCAATGCATGTTTTTAGATTAAATCAACTACTCCCAACCTTTTGACCTCCTGTTCAAATCAACATTCTGCTTTTCCTAACTCTCTCAAACCTAGACACTGCCCCACCACACCTAGCTCCACAATTCAGAAAACAATAGGGTATGAGGTCAGGGGTGTGAGCTCTGTTAACATGGAGTACCAGGAGAGGCATCAATATTGATACGACCAGTGAGACAATATAGAAATAACCAACAACTATTCTTTGTTCAACTCGTCAGTGGCAAGAAAATGTGTGTTTGCACCAATGGTTACTAGACACTGAAACTCACTCTTCGTCCTTGATGGTTTCGAAGCAAGCATCACACATCCGAACCTGGAATTCAAAGCCCATAACTGGATAGGTGGAACTCTTCGAGCTGCACTTTCCACACACTGCTTTTCCACATTTCCTGCAATGATGCTACATGCAGGGAAAAATAAATTGATGACATGTTATTTCCAGTCTTGTCACAAATTATGCTACATTTACCCTCGTATGCATCAAGCACAGGAATAGAAGAAACACTCACAACTTCCAGACTCACTGTTAATGACAAGAGCTCTTGGAGTGTCTTTTTGGATTTACTGGCATCTCCTCCTTGGTCTCCTCAAACCTCACCTGTTTAGAAATGCATGTCACAAACTGGCATTTGCCAACTCTTTCACATCAAATAATGTTGGCAGATGGACATGCTTTTTCTGGTTCTGGTTGGGAGCAGGATAGTGGCCAAGGTTACTCTCTATATGATTAACGAAGACTAGAAGTTTAATTTTGTAGCTTCCTATTCGAAGTGTAACAACATGTTTTCCCAAATTCTGTGCCTTTTTCTGCATATAAATTCTACCGGCTCGGAGCAGGTGAAATTTGTGAGTGGGAAATCAAGTGACATTACTGCGTGTGGTATTACTGGGTACTAACCAAATAGTAATTTTACACTCAGTAGCATTTGCAAACCTGTAGAGTGGCATTGGCACTGAAAAGCATACTATAATACAACCCTGTATGTCCTACTTGTAATGAGGGCCTTAAACTCCCCGTTTCTAGGTCATAAGTGCCTGAAGCCCGCTGCTACCTCACAGTTAATAGCAGTCTAAAAAACAATCAGCTGGAGCAGGGCCCATATCATGGAATCCTTCCTTTGGCCATGTGTCAGAAACAAATGCCTCGTGGAAAAGAATGGAGTTGTGCTAGCGAGTTAAATAAGCCAAGGCTGTCTTAAAGCCAAGTCATGGAGTTTTAGTAGCTAAGTTAGAGGTTTAGCGGTAATGACAAAATCCTTCATTTACTGGAGGAAGTGCTAAAGCCGGGCGTGAATCCACCAGTGGAAATTCCTCCACCAAGCTATCCCATTAGTAGAGAAAATTCCGCTGGTTGTTTTTTCTCAGCATTTAGCACTTCGTCTAGAAATCAGAGGAATTTCCATTACCACTAAACTCTAAATGAGGGCCTTAGTTCATTTGCATTAGAAGTAGGGCATGGCAGTAGCAGTGCTAGAAATGTAAAACCTTGCTGCAGGAACCCACATATTGCGGGAAGGGAGGCAGATAGGGTGTAATGTCTGGAAAGCCAGAGTTCATGCAGGCACAGTGTCATGACGGGTGGAGGTAATGACAGCCTATAGTCTGCCAGTACCTGGGCACTGTAGTTAAAACTGTGCCTCCCAAGAAATTACCAAAGATTTTTTTTTTCCCCAACAGACTTGCTATAGTGATCAAAGTGTAACCTTTAGTCACATGTTTGAATCACCATTAAATAGCTCAGGAACTTATAATGATGATGAGTATGAGTATGCTTTCTGCATAGCAATGTGTGTATCTTGCCAGGCACAGGCTTACATTATTTGTACATACAGTAGCTAAGGAGGGGCAACACATTTTTTAGATCCTTTTTGTAACAAAGACATAAAAAGTTTCAGTCCTGATAAAATAATTCAAGAGATCATGCACCTACAGTAAGCAACAGCAACAAATACATTTGAATATTCAAAGGGACTCACAATCTTTTGTTCTCTATGAATAATAAAATGAGTACCTGGCCTGGTTTGTGGTGAGCACCCATGGTGTTATCACCTTATACCAAGTCCAGGTATCCCCTAATAGTGAAGTGTAGGCAGTGTCTAGGAAGCCAGGGCTCTCTAGAGGTAGCTGTGGATGAGCAGCCAAGACTTATCTAGGAGACCTGCAAAGCTTATGCAGTACCACTATAGTCACACAGCACTACCGCACATGAAAGAACCACACAGTGTTACAAAAATAAAGGTACTTTATTAGGGTACCACAAATGCTAGAATACTAATAGGCAGTCCCATGTCTGGAGGTAAGTAAACACAATATTATATACACATTAGCAATCAGTTAAGAGCATAAAAAGCAAAAAGCATTGGAAAAAGTAATAGGAAATATTGAGGGCCCTAGGAGTGGGCCAAACCATATACTAAGAAAGTGATTTGCGAGATACAGTCCCCCACCCAAGGATGTGGAATCGGTAGAGGGGAACTGGAGGAACTAGGAACCCCAAGAGGTGAGTACCAGAGTGACCCCCAGCGACAGGAGAGCAGAGGTAAGTACTTGGCTTTTCCTGAACCCAACAAGAGGACTTTGGAAAAGGATTGTGCAAGACTCAAACAAGCCTGGAAGAACCCAAAGTTGGATTCTGACAGAAGAGGAGCTACAAAGTAAGGGGACCAAGTCCAGTTCGTGATGGAGTGTCCGGTTGTGACAGGAGCCACTACCCACTCTTCTGTGGATGCAGGGCCAGGTTGTCAGGGGATGAAGAAGACCAGCTGTGCAGCACAGGAGATGAAGAGGAGTTTCTGAAGTGGTGCAGATGGTGCCCCACGTCTTTTGTTGGGTTGCAGTTGGTCAGTGGTGCTGGAGAACCACCAACAAGCCTTGACAAATGCAAAAAAAAAAAGAGGAAGACGAGTTGCAAGGCTGAAGAGGACCAGCAAGGCCAAGGGGTCTCGACCCAAGGAGTCCGGGGATACTCTCAGCAGTCGGGAGAGTCACAAGAAGAGGAGGCAGCCCCCACAGGTAACCCGCTGGCAGCAGACAGAGCAATTGCAGTGAGGCCTACTCAGCACACCTGAAGAGAAGTAGCACATCGCTGGAGCAGCAAGGAGGAGACTGTGCTTGGCAGGAAGAAGTGCTGGGGGCCGGGGCTATAGTAAACCTGAAGATCCCTTGGAGGAGGTGCAAACAAGCCTTGGTAGCTGCTAGAGTCACTGTGCACAGGGGTTCTGTCCTGCAAGTAGATGCAAGAGCTTACTGTCTCCCAAGTTGCAGCTGGCAGAGAAGACCAAGGGGACCACTCCAGACCACCACCTGTGATGCAGGACCCACCCAGTTCCGGAGGAGAGCAGGTCCTCACAGCTGGTCATCGTTGCACTTGTTGCTATTTCCAAGGTAGAGGGGGTTACCTCCCTCTCCCACAGGCAATCCTTTGTTCTGCCTTCCTCTGCATGAGCTGATCAAGCAGCAGGCAGGCAGAAACATGTCTGAGAGGTGGCAGCAGCATAATCACTGGGGTCCTGGTTATCAGGATCCCAGTGAAAACAGTCAAAGCATACTGACAGGAGGCAAAAATTGAGGGTAACCTTGCCATAAAGAGGGTATTTTCCTACAGTACCCTTTCGTTGTGTAATAATAAGCACTTAACATTACATTAAAAAAATCACTTCAATTCAGTTTGTACTGTGATTTCTATCAATGAAAGTCCCCAGTGTACCTGCACACACAGATGTACACAGTTCACATACATACAGAGGTATAAATAGTAAACTTCTCTCCGTTTATCTGTTACCTTCCATGAAGTGACAGGGCACAGCATGTTTTTGTTTTCCCTGGTGGGCTGCTGAGTATGAAGGGTAGGTACAGGATTTTAAATGTGCTCTCTAGTATTGTGGTGACCTTTTGCCTACCATGACACAACTCAAACAATAGTGATCATTGATTGGGACGTGACATCAGAGAAGGAACTCAAGAGCAGCAATGATGAACTTTTAAAGGCACTTTATTTTTAGTTTTCATCAATGGGAAAATGTTGCACGCAAATTTGTAAGAGATTGTAGTAACCTTCCGTTTCCATCCGTTCACTATCCAACCTCACCGAAACCTCCAAGGCTCTATACCGACAATACTTTGTAAACATTAACTCCTATCAGAAAATGTTAATATCATATCTTGTATGTGTTAATGCGTGTATGACTATGTTGCACTGGCGCACCATTCATACTTGGGAATATATTACATTACTGATATATTTTAAAATTGCACTGCATTTTATACATTTCAGAATTTTAGTCACAGGAACATTAAACATTAAATATTTACCCAGAATTGTACGGTTTTCAGCACCTTGCCAGACCAGGAATCAGAATCTGAGCCACAAAACTACATCTCATCGCACAGACAAAACACTATCCAGAAACTGAAATATGCCTCATAACAATCACCACCTTCTCACTTGCTTGTGAGACCAACTGTATTTCTGGAATTTGTAGATACTTACATAGTTGACTGCCATTGTATATCTGAATGTTATCATTTCCTGTGAGGAATATCTCCAATTGGCAAGCATTTCTTCAGGTCCTATGTCATCTCCTGATGCTTAAGCAAACAAACTGTGTGTGGCTGAGGGTAGGGATCGACAGAGCTGGGAATTAAATGAATTTAAACCAGGATGTGCAAAAGGAAACCTTTACTTACTTACAAAAATTAGTCTGTCAGTTATTGTGTTCCACAAATAAGCATTCTGTGCATATTCCAGGTATCCAGTGATTGGGGGTCAGAATTACAACGTTTTCTGAACTTTAAAGTTCTTATGTGCAGACCGTGTGAAAAACACTTTCTCATGACATTGTTAGCAACACAGATGCAAAATTATAATTCAGTGAGGGGGGTTTGCAAAAGCGGCAGTTTGAAACTCATGAAGCTGAAAAATAAATCTTATAACTTTGCTTTGGGAGAAATATATGGAAAAGATAAGGACTCTTAGGAAATGTTTCTCACATAAGAAAATGACTGCAGCAAACAAATAGGATTTTTTGAGAATTGTCGTTGCTAAGCCAAATCTTTGCTTGAATGTTTAGCCTATACTTAAAAAGTCAACTTTGTGAAGTCCATGATGCTTTAAAATAAACCTTATGAGGTTGGCAAAAGCAAACTTTGTACAGCATGAACAGAGTGAGAAAGGCTGTGTGTACAAGGGTGGTAGAAACTGAGTTTGCCTATGTGCCTGGGTAGGGCCAAGTAATATTGTTCTCTTTCACAGCATCTGTTAAAGGAACCGCTTCTAACACAAATTAATTTAAATTTGCTGTCTATATGCATAAAACGTTGCAAGCTGATTTTCTTTCCTCACCTGTCGAAGTCCAATTGTCTTTGTATCCCACATTTGTTTTATGTTCCAAAAGAAAGGCTGTTCACATTTCTGACAGGAGTCACTTTCTAACCACTGGGGAGCCTGGGGAAAATAGTGGAGTCCATTAGTCTAAAACAAATGCTAATACATTACTGAGCAGAACCTTAAGGGGACATTTCATGCATTGAAAATCAGGACTCACAGGAGTAATAATATCAAACACAACACTTCTTCAAATTATTTAAAAATTATATTACATTCACAATACCTCACTGATACACACTTGGAAAGCTTCAAATAGATGTGTAACGCATAGAGTACATGCGGAAATAGACATTTAAAAATGTTGCCTGAAAGAACTTCTAATCTCCGAGCCAAAAATATTTTTATACGCATAGCAATGGAAAGCAAGCTAATGTGAAATTGAAGAAATAAATACATGGAAAATGCATTTCAAAAGGGCTTTACTAAAATTCCGAAAACAAAAACTGCAAAAAGAATGAAAGAACGGGACAGTCAGGCCTGGTAGTGCGTAACAAGATGCACTCAAGTGGCTTCTATCTCTACCCTGCAGTGAAATGCAAAACAGAACCTTGCTCCATCTATAATAAGGTATAGCATCAGCCTTTCTAGGGGACTGGCTCTTTCCTCCATAATTCGATGAGAGCTGTGCTAGTACACATTCCTTACCTTCCACAACAATGCTGCACTGTCGCGTCTCAGGCGAGAGGACTGTAGCGCTGTACGAGGGCTGATAGCAATTAAGGAGGCATTAAGGTGTTAGCATGCACGGCACCATCACACTGGGGTATTTCTATGCTAACTCTATATGTGGGACTGCCAAAAATCTTTCTAACCTCCAGGAGTATTTTGATGCTGCCTTCAAATTCCAGTGTCCGAGCTGTGCCACTACAGTTGAGGCTGGTAGAGCATTTGACTTAGAAGTCATGGTCTGGAGTGATGGGCTTGCATGAATGGAGAGTGCAGTGGCAGTGGTTTTCTGAGGTCATGCAGAGTATGGTGTGGGCAGTACTGGTACAACAATGACGGGGCAATCATACAGAGTACAGCCTGTTCACTGCACAGATGATGAGCCCTTCAGTCAAAGTTTTCATCCCCTTATTTATAGTTTTACCTTATTTTTTTCATTTTTAGGTCTCGGCTAGACAGCGCATGCGCTGTTTCTTTGAGACATATTGTTAAGTAATGGGTGGGCTCTATGCCCACCTATAGCTACCATTGGTTGGCGTCAGTCTTGCTCGCATTTCTTTGCTTCTCATTGTTTAGCTGCTGTAGGCGTCCTTCCTCTACGAGTGTTTATCCCTCCCCAAGAGCATGGATTCATTACTTGTGTCCCTTCATTGTTCATTATTTGAGGCGCTACTTTTTTCTTGGTGTGGAAACACTCTACCAGAGTGCACCTAAGCAGAGTCTCTCGTGTACTACCTCACCTCCCTGTATTTACCACCCGCCCTCGTGCCATTGTATATGGTGTTGCATCGTCCCAATCAGTGCAGTGCTATTGTCCTCAAACACCCAACCACCCTTCTTCCCTTTCATTTTCAGTGATGCTGGCCCTTTCTATGCACCCACCATTCTTTTCTTCCTTTGTTTGTGTTGCTGGTCTCTCTCATCCTCCTTCCCATCCAGTGGCAATAATCAGCTCTGGCTGACAGCAGTGTTAAAAGTACCAGCGTTTGAGAGCCGGCTGACTCTGGCTAGAGGGATACCTCTGGGAGCTTCTAAGATTGTCAGATCTTTGAAATGGTGCTATTCATCTGCACTGCCAGACCTTTGTTTCTCAATCATATGAAAGGGGCCGTGGGCTGAACTTTGCATCGTTTAGCCCTAATCCTCGCTTTCCACAATGGAGGAACAACAGCCCTTGGGTCAATCATCTTTTGTCGGCTACAAGTGTTCTCAGTGGTCTTTTGGACGCTATGTCTCAGATGGTGTTTACAGCTGCAGAGATTCCACGGTGACTCTCTCCCCTCCGACAGCTTGTAGAGTTGGGGATTAAAGCACAGATTTAGCAGTTGGACTAAGTCCGGATCCTACCCCAGTGGATGCTATTATGAGGGGCGGGCGCATAGAAGCCGACGGCTAATATCAGCAAGAAACAGCGTTGCGTGTGTGCACAAGTGATAAAAGAGTGCCCCTGGTGTTCCTGAAGGGGGCATCCAGTCCTGCAGCTAATATTTATGCCTGCTATAAGGGGATGGGCTACCCTGAAGAAACGGGCACTACGAGAACAGGAAGAGGCTGTTCTCTGCATGAGACAGTGTAAGGAGTGAGAGTCTAAGGCCGTCTGTCCATGAAATGCCATTCATCAACTAAACAATGTATCTGACAGTTTTAAATTGAGGCCTTTAGGCGCTTCATCTTCACTTGTGTCGCACATGATTTTCGTCATGTGACCAGCTAAAGTTCCCCCAGATAATTACAACGCCTTGCAGCAGACGAAGGGCCTTTTTACAACCTTGGCGGATGGGATACTCTGTCACAAACGGATATCCCGCCCGCCATTTTACAAGTTCTATAGGATATAATGGAACTTGTAATACGGTGGGCGGAGGGGGGGCAGGTGGGGTGATATCCATAACGTTTGTGATGGAGTATCCCATCCACCAAGGTTTTTCTCAGGCCCTAAATCTATACTGAAGAAATTGTATAAATACCTCTGGATCACTGTGTCTCGGCTAGACAGCACAACATGTCTAAAAGACATTAAGCAAAGCCAATAGCTCTCGCATTGCGGAGACCTATTGGCTTTGCCAGTGCTTGTTATACTTACATGGATGTATAAGGAGATTGCGGTCTGTGGGACTTTCACATACGAAGTATCATTATAGACTCTTTGGAATGGAATCATTGGTATGTTCGTCCTATGGTGCTTCCCAACAGAACAAAGTAAGAGCAGTGTTCCAACTCACCAAAATACTGACAGGTAAGCAATGCTGACCATTCCGCGGTTACCTGTGATCTTCTGGGAATTAATTACAAAGGCTTGTGGGCTCCTCTTGAAATGTTACCTTACTTATTATTTGTTTAAGTGTGTATCCCACCCCAGTAAGGACAGGCTGATGTGGACTATTCAGAGATCGATTATCTACACTGCACCAGTACATACATCAGACAGCTTGCAGCATAATAGAATTGATACCTAATACCTACTTTCTCCCAGCACTGATCCTGACGCTCTCTGCTCATTCTGCCTTTCAAACTCAGCCAGAAGGTGCTCCTCCAATTTTCTGCGGACTATCTGCTGAGAAGTGTGGGTGGGTGCAGGTGTTTAGCTGTGCTCTCTTTGACTCTGGCAACCTGCTATCGGCCATTGCACAACTCAAGAGGTATTACCAATTATCCCTTAATAGAGGCATATGGTCGTGTGAAAAATTCAAGTGGCAAAAAACACTGTGCGCCAAAGAAGGTCGATAATTGGAATATTTATTGTTGATTTATTTCGTGATTTTAGTAGCTTCAACTACAACATCAGGAGCCACTGATAAACTGGTGGAATAGGTGGTGCTTGCAGATATGGTTTTAGTAGTTCGCATAAGAAGAAGACTTGTTCTTTGAATAGGTAGCAGGAGACGGAAGTTGGGAGCCTACACATGAAAATAGCTGCATTTATTGTCTGTCCTGAAAATCCACTTGTGGAATACGATGATGCCGATGAACCCAGTCCTGGACTGCCCCCCTCACCAATTCTTTGGAACTTGGAACAGATCACTAGACTTCACACATTATCAAAACCAAAGTGCAACCGGTCATTTAAAGTGCTCATGTGTTGATTATCTGTAAATCACTGTGTTCTCACTTATGTACGTAGAGAAGTACCTACACTGTAGCAACTTATGGTAATCTGCATTTACGTAACTGAGGATTACCATTCTTTGCCAAAGTACTAAAGAGTTTCAGCCTTAATACAACGTCTTTTCTCAGATAGCGTTCCATGTGGCTTGTTGCCCTGCATCCATTGTACACAATGTTGGCGTCACTTTTCCACGGTTCTGTGACACAGAGCCTGACTCTTGAACTGTCATCTACAACATACTCTAATTATATATCAATGAATCTGCAGTAATGATTACACTGGCTACACCCTGGTCTTGTTCTAATTTATTCAGGATTACACCAATCTGATTACAGTCTTTAGTCTAATACAGGAACAAATGGTGAAAATATTTCCTCAATTCCTGTGTTTCACGCTCTGCGGTCAAGTGATGAAGAAAGTTTAGTTGGGCCCATCGTAGAGCCACAGATGACATTTCTCTGGTCTAAAAATAACTCTGGTTTACCAAGACAAACCACTAATTATTATTCATATTTAATTGGATGGTTCATCATTGTGATCTCAATGGATATGACATCCTTAGGGAGAGCAGTGCTTTGCCCGATTACCCCACAATGAAACCCACAAACAAAGTTGGGGAACTACTTTTCTCCTATTTACAATCAAACCCCAAATAACTTCTTCATGAAGAATAAAAGCAAACTAATTCTAAAGGAAACCCCGAGTTATTTAATAAAGTAATTTTCTACTACTTGTACCAATGAGCACACAGTTCTTCAACAATTGTAGCCCTACTTTCTTTCCTTTGAGAGGTGGCCACATGAAACTTGGGTCTATTAGAGGGCTCTTTGTTAAGCTATTTAGAACCTCCTAGCAGTGAGCTTTAAGCCATCTGCAATTCACTTTAATTCCTTTCCTCACAGCTATTGTTTTATTCAGTTGACAATCTTTAAGAATAAGACCGTCCTCTACCCTTTACACCTTCATAGACTTCAAGGCACAGTGGACTCCCGGTGTGCACTATATTCACTATCTAAATTTTCCAAATTTAACATCCTATAATAATTAGAAATTGCCCCCACACTTGCACTGCAGAAAGGCAACTCTCTTTGTACTTAATACAGCTTGGATCTAAAGAAGGCACTGAGCAGACTGAGGAATCTAGCAGATACCTACTTGGATGTTGAGCCCAGAGTACCTGTGTGGAAGCCTGTGAGAGTGGAACCTTGTGTAGCACCTGTGGGGTGGCCCACCAGGAGTACAAGATCTAGACTGAGCAATGGGGAAGGACACGGCTGCTAGTAACCCGCAAGGCTACACTATTACACAGTGCACACAGGGTCCTGCCCAGCATTCCACTCAGCTGGCACCAGTCTACTAGGGGGCTATGGCGATATAGGAGAAGAACCATCCAGAACGGACTGACTGGTGGCCATCCATGGCTTACAGACTGCATTGGAGGGCCAAATTGACTCAGTTTCATTTGACGCCACCTTAACTGCGGATAGACCTATGGAATGTGGCTGAGAAAATCAAGGAGGCTGAATATACAATTGGTGAGCTGCAGATACAAGTGAAGACTATTAAGGACCAGATGACCAAAATAATTGCAGTGATCAAGGCCCTGGAAGATAGGGTTGAGGATACCTAGAGGTGCCCAAGCCACAACAATTTGAGATTTCTGGGGTTTCCTGAGGGGGCTGAGCATACCTCGCATGAACAATTCCCAGGGACTTGTAACCTCAAAGTATTAAAACTGTAGGGCCTGTCAAAAGTGTTTGCTGTGGAGAGGGTGCACAGGGTCCTGACCACCAGTCTCCTGCTGGGTGCCCCTCTTCGCGCAGTCATCGAGAGGATCTTTCATTATAAAGACCGAGATGCTACATGGAGGGCAACCAGGGAAGTCGGTGGTGCCCATTTAAAAAATTATGCACATCGGTGTATACCCCAGCTGAACTAAAAAGGTCCAAACCCAGAGGAAATCATTTCTAGGTGTAGAACTAAAGCTCAGAGCTATCAATCTCCCCTAAATGTAGCTATACACGGTTGTTGCCAATGGAAAAGTTAACTTCTTGAACCAATCTGAGGAGGTCTGGTGCTGGCTGGAAATCTGGGACAAAGTGTCTCTCTCAAGTCATGGGAGAAACTATGCCTACCCATCTGGAGAGGAGGGCAAGAGTGTCAGGTGGAACTTCTTAGATCATCTGACTTGTGGAAGCCAAGGGAGCGACTAATGCCCAGAGTGCTGGTACAGGGCAAGGGCACTTGATCAGCAGAAGAGGAGGTTTTGGCTCAGAGGGACAATCCTGTAGGGCATCCTCGGAGTGCCTGGAGGACACACGAGGTGCCGTCTGTGTCCACCATGTGACCTGGGCCCAACTGACGGGCAGTATCTACAGTGAGGGGTGGCAGGAGAGGATTGTGATGACTCTTTCTGACGACTGCCAACTAGTTGTTTTTGGGGAGATGGGTAGATGATGTGTTCAGCAACAGCTGGATTTGAAAAGTCACATCGCCCATGGGGGCTGACGTCGGCAGACTGCATGGCTGAAATGTGAAAAAATGTATTGCACTTAAAAGGCATATATCACTGCTCTCAGGAAGGCATCTGGGTAGTTCTCATCTGAGGTGCCTTGGCCCCCTGTGGGGGTAGGAAGGCCTCCACGTATTATGCCTGAAAAATCTATAGTATGCATGGCTCATTTCCCTTAAGGGAGATAGTTTTCATCACTGGTACTTGTCTGGGTGGTTGGCAGACACGTATTTATGTTGTTGACAAGTGATTCACCCGGGTAGGTGGGGAGATTAGTGTGGGGAGGCGGTGGTACTGTTTGTTAGTTCAATTTGGTTGCATCATTATGCTTTCTTATTTGAGGGTGAGATGGTAAGTGTGACTGGGGAGGCACCTCAGGTCTGAGGGGAGGGATCCGGGGGCTGCCATCTCCACATTCTCACATGTACTGTCCAAATGTCTAATAAGCATAAACTGATTACATGAAATGTCTGTGGATGGAGGCTTACGTGAAATGCTATAGGGCCCTGTTGCATCTTACGCATCACAGAGAACACACTGACTCTCTGTAAGAGACTAGGCTGACAGACTCCGAAGAATTAAAGCTAAAAAAGAATTGGTGGGGACAATTATACTCTGCCACTTACTCTGCATATGTCAGAGGGGTATCTATATGGGATGCCCCCCCCCCCCTGTCCTGAACCTTAGACGGAAGGTATATATGTCCTTAATGTCTATGCCCCAAACACAAATTATAAGGAATTCTTTCTCAAGATACACAAAATGCTGGTGGGGTGTGTAAACATCCCGGTGTTCTGTTAAGGTGACTTTAACTGTGTTTTAGATGGAGAGAAAGAGAGGCATCCTCCAATAGAACAACACAAAACCCTACATCCTCACTACGCTCAGACAGATGATGCTTAATACGGGGAGCATGAATGTGTTGAGGGAGATACATCCAACGAGTAAAGAATACTCCTGTCATTCACTGACACACAAAACATTCACTAGAATGGACTGTGTTTTGCGCACTAGGGACTTTTATTGGTTCTGAGGGAATGTTACCTTGACAGTTTCTTATTGGATCATTCCACACTACTAGTGGAGTTTGGGGAAGGGAGTAAATAGAGAAGACCTCTCTATTGGAAATTACCTCCCGGGGTGTTGCTGGACCCTGAATGTTAAGAAGACCTAAATGAACAGCTGATCACTCATTAGAGGGTCAACAAGAGATTTATGTTCACCAGTGGGAAGGCCCTGAAAGCTGTGTCAAGGGGTATGCCTGGGAAAGTTATATAGGGGTATGCGACAACTTCAGGACGAATTGGCGCTGCAGGAAGTAAAACTAGCAGATTTGTAGGGAAGGGCCCCCGGGCAGCGGGAAGCTCGGCTTGAGAAAGTGGGTATTCACTGGGCCTTAGAAAAATTAATGGGCATGGTGGGCAAATTAACGTTGCTAGACTACAAACAATGACTTCACAGGGAAGGGGATGAACAGAGCAAATTGTTAGCACGGATTCTCAAATGGGAAAGGGAGTTACCTCCGGTCCTGCTTTTATGTCAATCCGATGGTAACCTAGCCAAAAAGCAAGCCACAATCAACCAGGCATTTCAGATGTCAAGGTCCCATGTAAAGTGCTGGTGAAATGCCTGCGGATGGTAGTGGGCTCCTTTATCTATGAGGACCAATGTGGTTTCAAACCCGGCTTTAGCATGGCTATGAAAATACACAGACTGCCCCATGTGATGCACTCTGCAGGACTGGAATGCAGCTTGCATTGGTGTTGGTGGGTATTGCCAAGGGCTATGACATTCTAGACTAGTTTCATCCGTAAGTGGTGCTGAGCTGTATGGGTTAAATGCTAAAAATCTGTACCTGAAACACATTTTTATTCAGCAACCCTGAGGCCAGGGTTCAAGGCGGCTAGCTCATGTCGGAGAATTAGGGTGTAGAGGGGGGCACAAGACCTCTCTTTTTCACTCCTGCAATGGAGCCGCTGGTCATAAAACTCCAGAGAACATTCCAGAATGTGGGACTCAGGGTAGGAGACACAAATCATGTGATCCCTATGTATGCAGACAACACTTTGTTCTAACTGTCATGGCTGACAGTCTGTCCAGCAGTTGTTGTCACACTTCAACAACTTTGGCATTGTGGCTGGCCTGAAAATCAATGAAAATATAACCTCCGGGAGCTCTGGCCGGCTGTCCCATGCACCTTCTAGCTGGTTGAGGCCCTTGCTGGGAAATTCATGAATTTCAGAATAATGGTTGTGGCACCTACTGAACGGCAATTTGCGTGCAACATGGGAAGGATGCTTGAGGGTCTGCAGTTGTCCATTCAGGGCTAAATGGTCAAAGATGTTTAGATTTCAAGAGAAACAAGCCAGAATCCCTAAGAGGAGATTCATATTACCATACAGCTGTCAGTGTAACAGAAAAGGACACAACAGAATTCGAAAGAAATTGGGCTGCATGCAAGTAAGTAAACTATCTCCAAGAATATCTGGGTGCCAATTTGTCAGGCTGGTAAAACTGGTCTCTTCGCTGTATGTAGATTGCATTCTCAAACCAGGACATGGGTGTATTGATATAGAGTCCTTCAGGCTTTTCAAGGCGCCACTTCAAGGTACAGTGGTAGCTAGAATGACCTTCGGCCTGTGCAAGGAACAGCCAATTTGTCCTGGATACTAAATGTCCTCACAGAGCATGTAAACATAAGTATACAACATACTTGCTTGAACTTGAGAGGACCCAGGTATGATGAGTGCATACATTTACAGCAATGGATAGAAGACAAATTCACAAGGGCTACAAGGTAAAACAGCTGTAATCCTATCTCTGAAATACGTTCTATGGCTATCACTATCCCAAAGAGCCTCAAAAGGGGACAGTAGGCATCCTTTGGTATGGTTAGGAGCACCTGTGATGGTGTATCCCTACTCCTACCATGCGCAGTTAACCACGCAAATACAGCGATCAAGCCATGATGGAGTATCACCCAGTAATCTTGACATTAAATATGACTGGGATGAAAAATCACACTGTAGGCCAAACAAAATGGAGGTAGGATGTCACAGGCAAGCATTCATGAGAGGAATACGTCCCAAGACAACATTTTTAAAACTACAAATGCCATAGCCAGAAATGGCCGTTCAGTAGTGTTTTGGAGTGTGTACAAAATAATGTAGCTTCTTGTTTACAATAAGGCTTCATTCAGGATCATTTAGGATACTCATGCGAGAGACCACTATCAGAGGTAAGTGATGATTGCATGGTAGCAAATTCAACACCAGCAGTTAGGGTGTCCACATTTCTCCTCAATCTTCCATGAAGTCACACACAAACTGGACTTTGTGGTTTAAACACTGATATGATCAAGGATGACAGCTGTAGAAGTACAATTGTTTAACAGTTTTCTAAAGTGTAGGTGGTCCAATAAGGCAAATGGGGTTGAACAGCTTCAAAGTACAAAAAATGTACCATGAAACTAGCGTCTCCCATTAAAAGCACTCATTTGACTAGAAACAGCTGGTGAATAGACCAATGCAGGGAGGGACTCCTTGAACACTCTATGGTGACCTTTAGGGTTTCATCTGATATGACCCAATGTTTAGTAAAGTCTCTGTGTACCTTTAATGCAGCAAACCTATCTAATTTTGCAGTACTATTCAAAGCCAGTGCATGAGGGCTGATAAAATAATTCAGTGGACTAATGCATTTACTACTTATCTGTGTTTAACCTGAAAGTCACAAATTCATATTCAATTAGGCCCATTCAGCCCCTCATTCAAAAGATGCAGATAAAATGAGATCAAATGAGTTGCATTTCCTAGCCTAAATAACGTGCTAGGCAAGTGCAGCAATTACTATCTTATAATCATTATGAATTCAACTGAACAGAAACCAATTTCATTAATGTAGCATTAGTTCCCGCTACTAGTGAGTATCCTTACCTCCTCCCTTTCTGCATCCATGTTCCAGACTGCAATGCCACCATCAGATGAACAGGACACCAGCTGTCGATTTAGATGTATGTAGCAGAGTGCCTGCACCTTGTCGCTGTGGAGAACATCTTTGGTTATTTGGCATCATGGAAATACATCAACCCTTTTAAGTCTCCTCTCATTAAGTACCAAGATTATATTCTTGGTCTGAAACCTAACTTTGAAAGTCGAAATAGAAAGCCAGCATACATCTAACGCTGAGCTTTGGTTCTAAAATTACTTGACCCACTACAGATGCTGGCAATGATAATTTGTGCTTCTGTTTATCTCCAGTGTTTTCATATCACAAAATTGGCAAAGTAAATTGGTTACTCCTATACAAGAGCTATTGTCTTTGCCAATGCTGATGTCTTTTAGCCATTTTGTACAGCATAGTAGAGCAGAAAGAAGTGGCATGGTGTAAAGTGGTGTGCAGTGACAGAGTGCAGTGGAGTAGAGTCTTGTGTAGTGCAGTGGCGCAGAGAAGAGTGCCATGGAATGGAGTGCAGAGGCGTAAAGTACAGAGGTGCAGAGTGCAGTTGCGCAGAAAAGGAGGGCGTAGAGTAGAGTGGCGCATAGTAACATACAGTGGAGTGCCACAGAGTGGAGGGTCAGAGTAGAGTGGAGTGGCACAGGGTACAGTAGAGAGGACTGGCATAAAGCATGCTGGCATAGAGTGGAGTGGCATGGAGTAGGGTAGACTACAGAGATCTATAGTGGAGTGGAGCAGAGTGGAGTAGATTGGAACAGCATGGCACAGAGTAATGGGTAGTGGGTAGAATGGAGTAGTGGCTCAGTGACATTAAATGGAGTGGTATGGAGGGCAGACTGAGTAGAGTGGCACAGAGTGACATACAATGGAGTGGAGTGGCACAGAGTGGCATGGAGTGACGCACAGTGGAGTGGCGTACAGTAGAGTAGGCTGCCACAGAATGTAGTGGAATAGAGTAAAGTGATGTAGATTAGAGTGTAGAGCCATAGAATGCAGTGGTGTAGAATGCAGGGGCGCTGTGTAGAGTACTGCAGAGTAGAGTGCGGTGGCATACAGTGCAGAGGTGTAGAGTGCAGCGGTGTCGAGTATACCGCCATAGAGTAGAGTGGTGCTGAGGAGCAGACAGTGTAGTGGAGTACAGTACAGTGGAGTAGACGAGAGGGGTGCAGAGTAGATCAGAGTGGTGTAGAGTGCAGTGACGTAGAAGGGAGTGGTGCAGAATAGAGAAGAGCGGTGTACAGTGCAGTGGCATAGATGCAGTGGCGTATATTGCAGAGGGATAGAGTGCAGTGGCACAGAGTAGAGTGTCATAACCGCAGTGAAGTAGCAGAGTGGCATACAGTAGAGTGTCAGAGAGATGAGTGTAGTGAGGTAGAGTGCAGTCGTGTAGAGTAAAGTGCAGTGGCGTAGAGTGTTGCAGAGTGCAGTACCATAATGTAGTGGCATAAAGTAAAGTGGTGAATAGTGCGGTGGAGTAGAGAGGTGCGGCGTGAAGTGCAGCTGCGTACAGTACAGTGGTATAGACTATTGTGGTGTAGAGTGGTTTGGGGCCATAGATACGAACACTTTTTCCCATAGACACAGAATGGGTAAAAACCTTTGCTACATCTGGCCCTTAGAGTGGTGCAGTGACATTAAGTGGAATTGTGCAGAGTACAGAAGAGTGGCATAAAGTGTAGTGGCATAAAGTGTAGTGGCATAAATATAGTGCACTACAGTGCACCAGCATACAGTAAAGTGGCACAGAGTACAATGATGTAGAGTACACTGGCACTGAGAGATTGGTGCAGAATAGAGTGCCGCTGAGTGCAGTGGTGTAGGGTGGCACAGAGTGCAGTGGTGTAGAGTTGAGTGGCATAGAATGGCATAAAGTACAGTGGTTCACAGTGCGGTGGAGTACAGTGGATTGGTATAGAATAGAGTAGTGTACAGTGCATAGTACAGTGGCATAGAGTGCAGTGGCACAGAATGCAGTGGTACAGAGTAAAGTAGAGTGGCATAGAGTGCAGTGGCACAGTACAGTGTCAGAGTAAAGTGGTACAGAGTAGAGCTGCATAAAGTGCAGTGGCGTATAGTGGGATAGAGTGCAGTGGCGTACAGTACAGTGGCACAAAGAAGAGTGGTGCAGAGTAGAGTACAGTTGTATGGATACAGTGCCATAGAGTGGAGTTGTGCACAGTGCAGTGACAGAGTAGAGTGGTGCAGAGAAGAGTGGCACAGAGTGCAGTAACAGAGTGACGTAGTGCGAAGCAGAGTAGGAATGAAAGCAGTGGCGTAGAATGCAGCTGCCCAGCGTGTAGTGCAGTGGTGCAGCATGGAGTGCAGTGGCATAGAGTGCAGTGCTGAAGATGAGAAGGCAGAGGTGTAGAGTGCAGAGGTGTAGAGTGCAGAGGTGTGGAGTGCAGTGGCACGGAGTTGAGTGGTGTAGCATACAGCAGCTTAGGGTAGAGTGGCAAAGAGTAGAGTGGCATAGAATGCAATGATATAGAGTGCAGTGGTGCAGACACAGATGTAGGAGGCACTATATTTCTGGGGCAGACAGGGACAGCCTTGGGAACTCTCCATTGTCCCTGTACAAATTGCCTGTGGTCTGCAAGCTGTAGACGCCAATAACCGTATAAAATCGCATAGTTCTGTTCTGAAAAAGTGTAGTAATAAAAAAGGCAGCAGGTAATCACAGTTTGCCAGTATGCTTTATTGGGCTTTACAATCTGCAAAGTAATTAGAAAATAATTGAAAAAAACATTAACGTTTCATCTTCAGTCACAGAGCAAGCAAGTGTTGGAGGGTAACAAAGGAATAATAAACAAAATGTTCTCATTGACCGTTCCTAAACCTCAAAATGCAAACATACTATTCAGAAACAATGTATGTAGAAATAGCACCAAAAGGCTCAACGCACAAATGATAGTCAAGGGCTCCAGTAGATCGAGACCTACGTGTAATTTGAAGCTGGACATGATGGTCCGCGGTTCCGATACATCAATTAGATCTGTCCAGGTCAAGGATTTTACCTTCTGACTTTAGTCCTTTAAATCCCAACCAACCACAGGAGTAGATTTCTAATGGACTCTGTGGTAAATGGCACCTCTTGGGGAATTTTCCTAAAACCTTTTGTTTTTTTCCCCCAGTCTTTGCTGGCTACCTGTGCGTGACCTTATGGCTCTGGGCACTTCTCCATTGCAATGCAGTGGGAAAGTGTGCACGCCCTTGCTACCTATTTTATAAGGAGGAGCAAGTATCGGCATGGGTGAGGTGCTGTACTCAGGAGGCCCCTGTAAAAAAGGTACCCCCACATACCGAGGGCAGGTACGGCCCTGGCAACTAGGGAGACTTTGCACTGTGTATGCCACCCCTAGAAGGCCAAGTCAACCATGTCTCAGGCCCAATTGGATGTGCCGGTAAGGGCGCTAGTGCACCTGCGCTCAGGGTGGCAGGGGCCAACCCTGAGCCAGCCTTTCACCTCCCTGGGAGGACCCCGAAGACGGGGCAGGTGGTAGGCGTAGGGAGGTATACGAAGGGAACTCTGCTCTGCTAGGGAAGACCCCAAAGTAGGTGTCCCATACCTGGGGGAGGGGTCGGCCATGCCCATGGAATGGGCCGGTACTCTGCGGTGGCCTTTGGGCCCTGGGCACTGTTCCCCTGTAGGTGCAGGGTGGAAGTGCACATACATGTCCTCTACTGGAAAAGAGGTAGCGCTGACTAACGTGGGAAACAGCCATGGCACGTCCCGGGGTGATTTTATATACACTGAATCTGGTATAGCTGGTCTCTAGGTGCCAACCTGCACCAAGGCGCCATACCTATAGTGAGTCTGAGCTTGTTTGCGCAGGCCAACATAGGTGAAGTTGCAACCTAAGTATTCAGCCTGCCTCTGCTAGCTTGTAAGCGCATCAGGCCACATGTGCCTAGGGGGTGTGGAACACACCATGCGTGTTCGCACTGCCCATGAGATTTGCTCTGCCTATAGGGTTACATGGGAGAAAAGAGTCTTATTAGGTCTGGCTGCAATAGTGGATTGCAGAGGAGCAGCCTGATGATGTTTGGTATCATTGGGTTCTGAGGGACAAACCCCGTCTAATGGTACAGGTGGTTTTATTATTACTGCACTAGAAATGCCACTTTGAGGGAATAGGCATTTCTAAATTCTAAAAGGCTTCATGTGTCCTCTAAATTCAGCTTCATGCCTCTGGTTTCGAAGGAAGGGCACATCTGTCATTTCCCAAGTGACAGCTATAATACTTGGGCATCCAGAATGACAGACCTCTGCCATTTGGGGTCTGGGATAGATGATATGAGGGTGAGGTTTCTGACATTTGGCCTCCAGGAGGCAGAACATGGCCCCACTAAATATAAAGATATACATTCCACATCCTCAGGGCAGATGGGAAGGAAATTTAGGGAAGACATCTGTGGTTCTATCCTTCAGAAGGCAGAGTTGCATCTACGGCAACACAGGACCAGTGTTGCTGGACTGCGTGTTGCGCAATACCAGAGGAAGCTATGGTACACAGGAGGATAACTGTCTGAGGAAGGGATCCGCGCACCCTTCCTGTATTGAGGAAGGGATCCGCGCACCCTTCCTGTATTGTGGCTGGCCTGAGCCAACTGCCAGCTGTTTCGTAACCCGAGGTGTGATTTCCAAGGACAGGTTGGCTGCCCCGTTCTCTGCAGAGGTCTCAGGGACATCAAGGACATCTTATGAGGAATTTACATCATCTGCCAGTACCATCGGGATAGCTTTGCCTTTATGTGCACCTACATTGTATGCAGGACTCCACAGGACAGCAGAGGCATGAGCATAGACAAAGTATTGTTTCTGGAGACCGAAATTACCCGGTGTGGAGCCCGCAAGTTATGTCTGCACTTCAGGCGAGTGGTCCTTCATCATGGGGACCAGTGCATGCAGAGATGTCTTGTGGTGTAAGCGGGATCACCCGTTACGGAAACCCTCATGGCCCACTGATGTCGAGTGAGACGCAATTCTCTTGTGTGACTCTCAGCTGCATGAGCATTGCGTGCAACCGGAGTTGTGCTATAGACTGCCTCGTATGGTATAGATGAACTTACGCTGAAGTGTGTTACCGGGGAGTTTGGTGCGACTAAAGTCATAGTGCACCAGACGTTGTGCCTCATTCCAGGAATGTATGGTAATGAAGTTCCTTGTATGACCGGAGGATCTAGGCAGGCTCAAGCCATAGAGCGCTAAATGTTGTGCCTCACACCAGAGAGGTGCAGGATTTACCTTGTTCATTGGAGCATCTGGGATTGTCTGTTGCAGTTCAAGTCATCACGCACCAGACTAGTGCCTCCTCCTGAGGTGGTACCACATTAAGAATTGTCTTTGGAGTGATCGTATGGTCGGGCCATTTCAGGTCATCGGGTCCCTGACGTTGTGCCTCATTTTAGTGGAGGTACAGCACTGAGCACTTTTCACGTGGGAGCGTAACGGTTGGCGTAACACAAGTCTTTGTGCACCAGACGCGAGGCCTCCTTGTGAAGGGGGTGCGGAAACTAATAACTCATTGTGTGCAACTGGAATTGTCAAGGGCGACTCAAGTCAACATGCCTCGACAGTGCACCTCCGTTCCGGAGGTGCGAAACTGGTAACTATTTTGTAACGCTGACTGTCTGGTGGGGCTGGGTGCCACAATGGCTAACTGGTGTTGCAGACCTCTGAGTGAACCTCCTACTGGGAGCCCAATTGTCTCCTTGCTAATTGCTGCTGTACTGGTGGTGTCTTTCCTTTCCCCTCATATCTTATCGCCGGTATCCTTAGCGCAGTGTGACTAGGGCCACGAGCGGACTAGTAGCCAGTGGGTACTATGGTTTGTGGTGGGGCAGGATAGCCGAAGCTCGTAGGTGGGTGGAGGGCGGTTTGGGATCCAGGGTGCCTGAAAACACAGTGGCATCCACTAGCCGGATATCAGGGCACCACATTAGGGTGCCGGGAGTGCGTGCGTACGACTGTGGGTGTGCATGAGCCGACTGACACCCGTGGCATTGCTCAGTGGTACAGAGCGGATGTGTGGCAGTGAGTGCGGGTAAATGTGAGGGCATCTCTGTGGTGCTGCTGGTCACGTTCTTTCACCAGGGGATTCCTGAGGTTGGTATTATGATTTATTAGTGCGGCCTAGGTTGCAGTGCTATGTGAAAGTGTTAAAACCCTTGTATGTACTTGTTGCTGATAGCGTTGGGAACCAGGGCACACCCTGAATTTAAGTGTTACATCAAAGTTGGTAAATTCTAGAGTGGGTCTTGTGCTGACAAATTTTGGTACTGCATGAAGATGCGGGAGGGGGAACGTATAGTTTTCTCACTTGTAAATATTGTTGTTGATGTTACACACAGTTGGGCTGAATATTGTGAATTCTACTGCTAAACATGATTTATGCCCAGATTTCCATGATACTCATGCTGTTCTGACAATGTGTATGTTGAATACAATTTTGATATCCCTGCATGGTGTGTGAAGTCTCATTTGTGCCACTCAGCGTGGTTGTGGTGGGGTAGTGCTGTGCTCTTGTTTTACACATTGCCTCTGTGATAAGCATGACTGCTCTGTGCAAAGCTATCCAAGGGTAAGTGCACATTATGCAGCAAGTGTAATCACCCAGCCCTGACTGGAGTGACGCGATTCTGCCTGGCTGGGGCCTTGCCGCAGCCAACCAGAACATGCCACCTCTAACATCCCCAATTACCTCAGGAAAGGCACTTAGAGACTCCCAGGTTTTCAGGCAGAGGCCACTAGTAGGGTCCAGTCAGGTGTCCCTGGACTGTTGCAGGAAAGGGCTCTTGTAGTTTGTTGTATTCCTATAACGTAAACAGGAGGTCACTCGTATGACCCTTGAAGTCCTGGGTACAAAAGGGCACTTGTCCAGGTCACAGATAGCAGCCCCAGTCCACTTTTGGTCTTCCTTATGTCCACAAACGCTCAGAAGAGGGTGACTGGAGGTGTCATAGTTATGCCCAGCACAAACTCGTGGGTGAGAATGACTCCTGGCATGCTTTGGACAACTGGGTAAAAATTCCAGTGACCAACCTCACCCAATCTGGGCATTTTCAAGATGGCAAAAGTCTTTGCCACACTAAATTTGAAAGCTGGGGCTGTGAGGGCAGTATACAATGGTAATCCTGGTGTCCTCCCACATTTAAAATCTAGTTTCAGGCAGCCACTGTACCCCCAGTAAATCTAGTGACAGACATCTAGTAGGACAAAAGCAGGAGGTTCCAGCAACCAGACAGTGGATATACAAGAACTGTCTAAACATCCTCTTTTCGTCCAATGAAGTGCACCCCAAGTGTTATGCGTAAAACCCAGAGACAGAATTCTGGTAAGACAAAAGCAGGGTTTTCCAGTAACCAGACAGTGGATACACAAGATTTGTCTTAGCATCCTCTTTTTGCCCTTTGAAGTGCACTCTAAGTGGTGCATGTAAAACCCAGAAGACCTGACAAACAGAATTTCATACTCAAGCAGTATTTTACAAGGTAATGTCAAAAATGATACTTACAGCCCACTCCCTGCAAAATCTGAGATCCAGGGGAGATATCTCTGCTCATTCAGGCCGACCATGTTAAGCACAATTGATTTATTGTGTAGCTCCTGGGAGGAATTTCAGACATATTCAAATGCCAATCACTGCCTGGGGGAAGTGGCACAGGCTTGTGAGTGCAGGTGAGGCTTGGTTATACAGCAAGTCTGAAGGCTTCTTTAGAGCAAGAAAACTATTCAATTCTTAGAATCATTTGAGGCGCCCTGGTGTCAATGAATTATTCTTTTTTGAGAGGTACCCTAAGAAAGTTACCGGTTCTGGAAAGGTTTGTACTAAGTGCTGCCTGAATGTGTATTACTAAAAAGAGAAAAAACATTGAAAGTACTGTAAATACTTAAACATTGAGGAGAAAATTTCTACCATTTCATTCAACACAGTACAGCAGAAGGAGAGAGCAGAACAGCACCATATCTACTAAACTTTGGTGCATACTTTGTCTCTCCCTATGCTTGCGCAGTTTTGGTTACCTTGCGGCAATGCACACACCCTTGCACGATAGTGCAAGGGTGTGCATCATGTCAAGCACAGAGTGTGTAATGGAAGGGTGACCTTCCACTACAAAAAACTATGTACTGACATAGTGTAACACTCAGCACAGTATGCATGTTCTAAAGTGCAGTATACTTTATTCTTTATGCCTGCCTTGAGGAGACATACATTTTGACGTCAAGTTATGTCTACCTTTTTTTAGTAGATAGGGCACTGCATCAAAAACATCAAAAAACGTTTGTGGTTACATGGGCATGCCATGTACAACCCATGGAATGTCCACTTGCCAGAAAGTAGGGTGTAGCTCTACTTTGTGTTACATTAGACAACTCAACATTGCCACTCAGAATTTGAGTTGTAAAGTAAATCCCAACACTACACTTTGCATCACTTTTGTAATGCAAACCTGGTGAAAAGTATTAGTAACCCCCGGCACCCCCACAGGATTTTTTGGGCACATTTTCTGTCAGTCCATCTTATACATACTGGGTGCAGGCTATCCTGCACCCAGTAACCTGACCAAACCATTAACAGTGCTTTCTCTCCCAGGCTGGGACCTCATAGGTGTATAAACATACAAATGACTAGTCCCCAGTGCACCAACCAGTTATACACACAGAAATCAGAAATAATCATATTAACCAACTGATGAAATTATGTGTCAATAAAAAGCTAATTATGCAGCTCATTTTGTGATGGTGTTACTTAATTATTTTGAATTTTTTTACAAACGTTACCACTGTCTGGGCAAAGATTTCACCTAATTCATACCAGTTTAAAGCCGAAATACAGGAATAAGCAACTGATAGGTGGACGGTCAACTTTTGCGAAGGGATTTTTACTGCGTGGTTATTCATGTTGCTGCGTTTTTAGTAACTTTATATCTGTTTGAGCTAGAAAGGAAAATGTTACTTACCAGTAGACATCTGTTTGTGGCATGTAGTGCTGTAGCTTCACATGCTATGCATTCCAAGCTTGCCATCTAGTGTTGGGTCCATAGTAGTACAATTTGTTTTTCTTCGAAGAAAGAATGACTCCTCCTCACCGTAATACTGAGCCTGGTCATCGAGTCCTTTGTTAGATTGTTTCTTCGCAGGCAGGAGAGTGAAGTAGTGAAAAATAGAGAGTAGAATACAAAAGATGTCCATGATAGGTATTTACATATGTACATTATTTACATAGGATTAAATTGCAACATCTACACACATCCAGGGAGGACGCATGTGAATCTACAGCACTACATCCCACAAACTGATGTCTACTGGTAAGTATCATTTTCCGTTCAATGGCATGTGTAGCTGTAGATACACATGCTGTGCACAGACTGTAAAGCAGTCCTTCCATAAAGCGTGGCTAGCGTGCTGGAGTTGCAATTGTTTGAAAAAGTGTTTTAAGTACAGTTTGCCCAACATTTGCTAGTTGTTGTGCAAAGACGTCTATACAGTAATGTTTTTAAATGTGTGTTGTGTAGACCATGTTGGTGCTTTACAAATATCTACTGTAGGTATGTCACCTAAAAATGCCACAGATGCACCTTTTTCCTAGTGGTGTGTGCTCCTGGTGGTAAGGGTAATTGTTGTTTAGCTTTAGTATAGCAAGTCTGAATGTATTTGATTATCCATCTGCTATAGTTGTTTTAGATATGGGATCTCCTTTGTGTGTTTGTTTTGTTTTCCTAAAATGTTTTGTTCTATCTATATAATACATAAGAGCTCTTTTAACATCTAGAGTATGTAGAGCTCTTTCTGTGAGCCAATCTGGTTGTGGGAAGAAAACAGAAAACAGTTAATTCTATTGTTTGATTAATATGGAATTGTGAAATTACATTTGGAAGGGATTTTGGATTAGTTCTTAACACAATTTTTTCTTTATGACCTTGCAAGAAAGGTTCTTCCAAAGTTAAAGCCTGGAGCTCGTTCACACGTCTAAGGGAGTTGATAGTGATTAAAAAGGCATCTTTCCATGAAAGGAATTGTAGGGAGCAGGAGTGAAGTGGCTCAAACGGTGGAGCCATAAGCCTTGTGAGGACAATGTTAAGATTCCAAGATGGAGCTGGAGGAATTCTTGGTGGAATTATTATTTTCTGTCCTTTCATAAATGCTATGATAACTGGAATTTGAAACAAAGAAATATGTTGTCTATTTTGAAGATATGCAGCTATAGCTGCTAAATGTAAACAAATGGATGTATAAACTAGATCTGCTTTTTGTAAATGTAATAAATATCGTACAGTGTCTTGTACTGTTGGTTTGAAACGGTCAATGTTTTTTGTTTGAGAATAGCAAACACAATGTTTCCATTTTGCCGCATAGCATTGTCTAGTTGTAGGTTAGCGTGTCTGTTTGAGGATATCCACACATTCCTGTGGTAATTGTAAATATCCAATTTCTATTACTTAAGTAGCCATATCGCTAGATTGCGTGATTTGGGATTTTGATGCCTTATTTGGCCCTGTTTATGTGTCAGGATATCTTGTCTTTTGGGAAGCTTTTCATGTGGAACAACTGAGGGTTCCAAAAGTGTTGTGTACCATGGATGACGTGCCCATGTAGGAGCCACTAAGATCATGTTGAGACAAAATTGCTTTATCTTCTGGACCAGAAGTGGTAAGAGTGGGAGAGGGGGAAGCATAAGCAAATATCTTTGGCCAACTCATCCATAAAGCATTGCCCCTGGCCCGAGGGTCTGGGTACCTGGAGACGAAACATGGGCATTTTTTGTTTTGATATGTTGCGAACAGATCTATTTGAGGCGTTCCCCACTATTTATAGTACTGTTGAAGGGCTTGTGGGTGGAGTTCCCCACTCATGTGTTTGTTGCTGCATCCTGCTTAGTAGGTCAGCTAAGTGGTTGTCTGTCCCTGGGAGATATTGTGCCACTATGTGAATGTGGTGACGAATCGTCCATTTCCATATTGTTTGTGCAAGATGGGACAGTTGATGAGATTGTGCCCCCCCCGTTCTTAAAGATAGTAAATGGCAGTCATGTTGACTGTACATATCAACACTGTCTTGTGTTGCCATTGTGAAAGGAATGCTTTCATTGATAAGTATACTGCTTGCAGTTCCAGGTAACTAGATATGAAGAGACCGTTGAGTATTGTCCCATATCCCCTGAACTGTGAGGTTGAGGAGATGAGCTCACCAACCGTTGCTTGCGGCATCTGTTGTGAGAGTGATCTGAGGCACAGGGTCTACAATGGGTCGCCCTTTCATAAGGTTTGTGGTATTCTATCAATGTAGAGAGCGATAAGTGTGGCAGTCCAACATCACTAGATCTTCCATGTGACCCTGTGCCTGAGACCACTGATGAGAGAGACATTGTTGAAGAGGACGCATATGAAGTCTGGCATGAGGCACTATGGCAATACAAGATGCCATCACCCATAACAGTTTCATAATAGTTCTTACTGTGTATGTTTGGTTCTGTTTTAATGTAGCAATTAATGTCTGAAAAGCCTGAACTTGGACTGGGTTAGGAAATGCTAATCCTAATTGTGTGTTGAGGGTAGCTCCCAGATTGGGTTGTATTTGGAGAGGTTGCAGATGAGATTTGGTGTAGTTTATGGTGAACCCTAGAGAGTGTAGGAGATGAATTGTAGCTTGTGTGTATATTTGACACTGTGTGAATGAATTGGCTTTGATAAGATAATTGCCCAAATAGGGGAACACATGAATTTGTTATTTTTCTGAGATGTGCTGCAACTACTGCAAGACATTTTGTGAATACTCTGGGAGCAGTTGTGACTCCCGATGGTAATAATTTAAATTGGTAGTGTTCTCCTGCAACTACAATTCTTAGGTATTTGAGGTGAGCAGGATGAATGGGAATGTGAAAGTAAGTGCCCTTTAGGTCTAACGCTGTCATGAAGTCACCTTGTGGTAATAGGGGAATAACATCCTGAAGCGTGACCATTTGAAAGTGTTCTGATAGTATGTAGTGGATTAAGGTTCCGAGATCTAATATTGGTCTGAGAGACCAGTCTTTTTTGGGGATTAGAAAATACAGGGAGTAAAGGCCTGTTCCTTGGCAAAGTAATGGTACTGATGCTATAGCCCTGTTAGAAGAAGGAAATGTACTTCCTGTTTGAGGAGAGTGATATGATCTTTTAAGAGTCTGCGAGTAAGAGGGGATATATTTGGTGGAGTGGAAATGAGCTCCAGACAGTAACCATTTTGGATAATTTGAGGTACCCATTGATCTGTAATAATTTGAGACCACTGGGGGTAAAGAAAGTTGTAACCTTCCCCCTATAGGAGTGGTGTGTGTTCGTATGTTTTGTTTTAAGTCATTGTTTATAGACGGATGAGGAACCTCCAAATGTATATGGTTTCCCTCTTCCCTTATTATTGTTTCCTCGATATGATCCTCAAAAGTAACCTCTGGTGTATTGAGAGGTGGGTTTACTTTGATTTATGGAATGTTCTTGAAATGATGATCTAAATCCTCTTGCAAATCCGGCACAATGAAAAGTACCCCTCTGTGTGCTGGCTTGTAGGGCTCCCATAGCTTTGGCAGTTTGATTATTAATTTAAAATTGAAAGTGTGGTATCCACTTGTGAACCAAATACATGCTCCTTATCAAAGGGCATGTTTAAAACTGCCTGTTGTACCTCCTGTTTAAACCCTAAACATCTGAGCCAGGCATGGTGCCTTATGATGACTCTGGTGTTAATACTGCGTGCTGCTGTATCAGCAGCATCAAGCGCACATCTAATGGAGTTGTTGGAAACTGTTTGTCCTTGATTTACAATTTCTACCCCCCTTTTATGAAGTTCTTCTGGTAGGTATTGTAAAAGTTCCTCCATAGCATCCCAGTGAGCTCTTTCATACCGGGATAGCAACGCTTGTGCATTTGCAATTCGCCAGTGATAGGCTGCTTTATCTGCTACTCATTTTCCTGCCACATCTAATTTTTTACTCTCTTTATCAGGAGGAGGTGTGTGTTATGCTGATTGGCTATTAGTTCTTTTGCATGTAGTAGAGGCAACAACAGAGTCTGGAGGTATTTGGGTTTTTATATATAAAGGATCAGTAGGAGCATCCTTGACCTTTTTATCCACTCTGGGATTGCTAACCTGTACTCTAACAGGCTCTTTAAATATTTTGTCTGCGTGTCTAAGCATATCTGGAAGCACTGAAAGGAATTGACTTTCCTTATGAGTTGCGCCAAGGGTGTCAAATAAAAAATCTTCCTCTATTGGATCAGTGTACATATGTACATTGTGGAATGCTGCTGCCCAGCTATAGCCTGTTGATATGAGGTGGAATCATCAGGTGGTGAAGGTCTGGCTGGATAAAGACCTGGATCATTTGGTGTAATAGGATCTGGATCATACTCATCCCATGGGTCCTGTTCCTCTAATGCATCCCCTAAATCTTGAGGCCCACCTGGTGGTGAACTAGGTGGTGTGAACCCTAAAGGAGGGGGAGATGTTGGTGGAGGTGTAGTCTTTTTTGGAAGCGTAGAGGAATCAAGACTCTCTTGGAAAGTTAACTTCCTTTTAAAAGGTGGCAGAGGTGATGTTATAATCTGACCTGTTCTTGTTTAATTTGAAGTTGGCACTGCCTAGCATCCATAACTTCTAAAATTGGTTCCAACTGTGATGTAGGGGTGGTTATAGATTATCTAGAGTAACAAAGTCTTTTGTGATGTTTTCGGTTCCGAAGGTTTTTGTGGATGGAAAATTTTCAGTGCCCAAACATCAGTTGTATGTTCTTTCTTTTGCAGTGCCAAAGTGGTCAGCATGGAAGCACCATGCATTTTCGGTCTTGTCGGAGCCGAAATAGAGGCGCTGGAGGTCGATGCAGAAGATTTGTCTTTGGCTTTTTTCTGTACCGAGCTGGTATGCGAGGCATCCAAATACGTTTCTCAGCTCAGACCATGGCTGGAAGGTAGTGGCGGACCAGTAACCTCTTTTGTTGTTCTTTTGTCCATTGGAAAAAGGGGCTTTTTACTCAGTTTGTGCTGCTTGTAATGGTTGACGTTCGATGTCCGACTGCACATCAGAGTCCGAATCGTCAACGGAGAAGGCCCCCTCTTGTTCCAAGTCTTCTTGTGCATGCTCGTCGCCGAAGATGTCCGGTGTGTCATCTGGACGTCGAGACGCCATTTCCATCCGATAAGTGCTTCGATCTCTAAGTGTCTTCTTCAATCGAAAAGAACGTCATGCTTTGCAGGTCTGGTGGTTGCGGTCTGGTGAAATACACAAATTACACACCTGATGGTGGTCGGTGTGTGAAAACTTTGAGTAGCATCGAGGGCTAAACCGAAAATGGAGTGGGCTCCATTAGGGCTGCATACTTTGATAGCACAAGGAAGAGGTAGGCCCAAAGAGGGCTCGAGAGGGCCTTTTTGCGCCCCAAAGGGCTGAAAATTTTGATTCCGAATATGGGATGGGAACCAAAAGCTAAATGAATAAAGAATACAGGATCGGAAATGATACTGATGATGATAGCACGACAGAAAGAATACCGTTTTAGACTGTATGGAGGTGAGAACTGAGAGCAAGAGGAACACACATCCGAACGCGACATCGGAGAGAAACAATCTAACAAAGGACTTGATGACCATGCACAATATTACCGAGAGGGGGAGTCACTCGATCCCATGACTCGAAAACTTTCTTCGAAGAAAAACAAATGGTACTACTCCGAACCCAACACTAGATGGCGAGCTTATGCACAGCATGTGTATCTTTCTACAGCTACACATGCCATTGAACCAATATTTTTAGTTAAACTCTCGATTATGCAGCAGATGACGGATTATGTGACAAAAGTGGCAAATACAATATAATGTAGAAAATGCAGCAGCCACAGAATCACATTATTCCAGTTTCCCTACTCAAACTGTACCGTCAGATCGAATATTAATAAAAGTCACAAGCTGGCCCACGCATATATCTGCAGAATATAAGCACCTCACCATACAATAGCACTTGACAAGAATGGCTATGCTCAGTCTTATGTGAAATGCAGTCACCATTATAAATTCCAAAAACAGCAGATGAAATCTCTAAACATGTAAGAAAACAAAACAACGGGGGGAAAGAACAGACGACAAAGGGTAAAAAAATTGTAAAGCTTCAAGACAAAAGCCATGAAGTGACATTCAAACATGCTGTGTGTCCAGGAGCGGGTTTACAGACCCATTCAACTCCACCTCCGCCTGTGAGGTCTTTGCATAAGGGCTGAGTTGCAGCACAGGTATCAAAGATCTTGCTTAGGAATTTTTTATGGCCACTTTGTGAAAACAGCCTTGCTGAATTTAAGCAAGCAATTAACATAGTTTATTCACGGATTTTAAGTGCTTTTTGGACACGGGCTCCTCAATTGTTTAAATAAGAGAATGTTAATTAAAAATGTTGTAAAACAGAAAAAATGTGAAAGGTCAGCAAAATGACTAAATGATATTTTGTTAATTTTATCTACATCTCTACCCCCGCCCCCATTGTAGTCACAATCACAGTACCCATGCTTTTTTTTCACTGAAAAAAAAAGTGAGGTTTAAGCAGGGACTGCATTGCAGTCTCTCTCTAAACTTCAGATGTTGTTCAAGTGTACATGGGTACACTCCAACATTAATCTCTTACCTGGCAGTGGACATCTACAGTGGAGCTGGGTTAATCTTCACAGTGGGAGTGTTGGCCATTGGAGGTAGCTCACCCAGATAATAAGAAGGTTGAAAGTACCTGTGTCCTGAATTATTGAAAGTAGCCCATGAACGAACCCTTTACCTTCTATAGTGTGCAGGCATCGCCTTCATAACATTTATAAAAAATAGTCTTAAGTGATGCACATATTTCTAAACATAGGGGAGAGAGGTGGTTTAAATGGAGCACAATATGGCCTGGTCTTTTATGGCAGTAGATTTATCCTTGTGGGCATCACTCAATATATTAGTGTACTCTAGCTCTTTATTAGACCCTACTTAAAAGACTGATTCACAAAAGGAAACTTACATTTTTGTGTAAATGTAAGATTCTTTACTATTCACAAAGGTATTTTACTAGTAGAATCTTTAGGACCGGGACTTCAACACACATATAAAGATAGGACTGTCCTAAAGATACTCAAGTGCAAGCAACATGCACCTCACTTCATACCCCTTGCATCCTACAACTATGCTAAAATCTCAAAAAATCATTCTGTTTACTGAAACCCAGTCCATATATTTTTAAACATTATTGCTGTCTTTAAAACTTGGTGTGTAAGGCTTTACAGGAAGAGCCACCCCTTCATGGAAAACTCCTGCTTAGGTGATGTCCTAGAGGTTGAAATTGAATGGGTTGTGGCATACACCGAAGAGAATGGTATATTGCCAGCATGTTCTATAATTTTGGAAGTATGCTAAAAATATGTTTTATATTTTATTATTGGTTTAACCTCGTCACAGCATGTATGCTGAATGTTTTCAGAGCAACTCTTCTCTTTTCATGCTGTACTTGACATTTTGGAGTTGGAAAGCTTCAGCATGCACCAATCTGATGCTGGCTGATATTTTCGCTCTGTCACCAGCTAATATTGTTCAGCATTGTAGATTATAATGCAGAAGGCATCTTTGTTTCAGGAACGTCTAATCTTAAAATTAATTCCACTGATAAGCACTTTATATTGAAAAAATGATTGGAACATATGTTGCAGAGAAGGTAAAAATGTTTACCTATGACTTGCAAAGCTTGCTCTTTCTCTACAAAACCTGAAGTCACCCACTTGTTATTTCAAGATCAAGATCAAGAGTTACTTTTTCCGGCCTACGTGAGGCCATGAAAGTGCATAAAAAGATGATACTCACATGAAATAAATTATTGTGACATAATTCACACTATAAGATTCAGATTATAAAAATACCAGTTAAAAGAGAACGATATAACCTAAAACAATCCATCCAGTATCAATCCTACCACTGAATATACAAATAATAATGTAATAATATTAACAAATCCGGTAAATTTAAGTCCATCAGATGTAATCACTAGTAAAACTCCTACAGTTGTTTCCTGAGTCAATGAATGGACTTATCAAAATAATTCAAAAACAAAATGACCTAAACAATAAGACATATTAAAGTGCGTTATGCAGAACACAGGGAAGAGTAATACTCAAGTGGGTTCACCCATCATATCTAGTGACTTTCTCAACCTCAAGAGAGGAAACAATCAACTGCATAAATTGAATAAACATAGGATAATAACTGTAGAAACAACAAGGCAGGCCTAACCTCTACAAACTGCAGGGATTTAAATAATGGCATTGAAAACATTCTATGGGGCGTTGCATAGTAACTACAAAAAAAAAGAGGTGCAAAAGGTCCTGAGGAGAACAATTATCACAAGTACATGGACATAATTTGGCACCCCTTGGGACAGGTTTTGGATATATTAACAGCAAATTAAACTGATTGAACCTAAATCTGGTGAGGAGGAAATGGTGGTGAATGTTGAGAGTGCTGAGCAAATAAGGTTTAGTGGTGGGGCATGTGACAAGCAATGCATAACCTTGAACTGAAGGTTTCTTACGCTCAAAAGTCTCCCTCTCTGTTTTCTGCCACAGCAGAAAACTGTCCCAAGCCAATGCTAAATCTGACTTTGTAATGGAAAGGGGCAACTCAAATAAAGCTGGCCTACCTAATTTGACAAAAGTATCCCTGATATATGTCAACCACCTGACTGATCTCCACCCATTGAGCTCCAAACAGTCTTTAAGTATTTCCCTACCTAAAAGATTTTCCGGATGTACCCGGGTGGTCAATCACCACAACAGGGAGCGCAGGGCGATGAGATCCAACAAAAATGGTAACCCTAACACTTCGTGAACCATGAGAGCTGGGGTAAGAACCGCTAAAAGGCACCTACAAAATCAATTTTCGAACATAAAAAAAGGAGAAAAAAAAAAGGATGCCAATGGTTTTAGACAGTGCTTGTTTTTTCAATTTTATCAAAAGACCCTAGGTGGTAAAGTCATCAAAAACAATACTCTCGTCAGCCAATTGCCTTGGACATGAAAGGATCTTGACCTAGTCTTCTTCGGACCCAGCACCATGATGTGCGATTTGCTATAGTTAGTAGAAAGATCTAACAAGTTCATATAATGTACAAAGCCATCGACTAGGGTTTGGAGGCCAAGGGCAGTTCTTTCCAGCAGAGCAGTATCATCCGCAGAAAGCAGAGTGGGAATCTGACATGAACCTATTCGCGGGCAATCCACTTGCCTATCAAGCAGCATGGCCCCAATATCGTTCACGTACAATATGAACATACATGGAGCCAATATACATCCCTGTCTGACTCCACTCGCCAATCTAAAGGAACTAGAACAAGACCCATCTGTATTATAGTGTACTACCGCCCTCATGTCTCTATACAAATCGCTAAGAAAACTAACAATGGCTGTATCCATACCCAGGCACAACAAGAGTTGGCACAATTTTGATCTATTCACCTTATCAAAGGCTGAAGATAAGTCTATATAAGCAAAGAATGAAGAACCTGGTTTTACAACAGTATATTTGTTGATCACAGGTGCCCAAACAGGGTCGAAAATAATACTGCAAATCTGAACAAACAGCCCCATCTCCAGCCCAAGTCATGGCTCTTTCTAAGAGCACCCTGCCATTTACCCTGCAAGCCAGATCAATCAGGGCTATGGGTCTATAATATAATCCCTGGAACCCTTTTTGTAGACGGCAACAATAATGTACTGTGACCAAGAATGTGGTAACCACAAACATGCAATCAAATTAAAAAAACTAATTAGAATCGGGCCCAGAGACTGGGTGACATATTCCACAGATCAGCAGACATACCGTCGGGGCTCAGGGCCTTATTATATGTTATGTGCTTAATGGCCATCTCAACCTCCTCCACTTTGAATACATACTAAATTGTTCTGGTCTGATACTGGGACTATAATTGGGTCCACCTCTCACCATCGCCATCCTCGGAGCCGTAAATAGCCTCAAAGTGCTCAATCCATTTCTCAGGAGAACTATAGGAAAATAAGGCATAGGTTCTGTTATCTTTAAAGAGGGGGTGGTTAACTATCACCCAAAATGGACTCTGCTTTGTTCGACGCCTCCAACAGGTCAGACCACCCTTCCTCTCTAAGTTCCCTTTTCCTCCCCTCTATCACTTGCTTGCAAGCTCTATGTCTACAGGTTATGAAGTGATGATCTTTGGGCTGGGCTGTAAGCGCAAACAACAATAATTTAAGGCTAACAGTACAATCTTTATTAAACCATCTGGGTTTGTTAATAATGGTATTTTTTTGGGGGGCGTTGGAAGGGACAGTCTAGATCTCACTTCCACTTGGCTCTCCGGATATGCGTTTAAAAAGGTGGCCTCACTGGGCAGATACCCCAAACATAACTCAAAATCCTTGCAGCTAGTAAGTTCTTCATAAAATCTTCGGGGACAATTTTTGATCATTTCAATCTTCTTCCCTGATCTATTACTCTATCGTCCAGCTGAAGGGTGTGACTTTGCACAGGGGCATTCTAAAATAACTGCTATTGTTAACAAAAACACAATAATGATCCCCAAAATCAGAAATCCGTACAGCAAAAGAACCTAGCCAATTCCACAGTGTCAGTGACAAAAATAAAACGTAGTGTGGAATTTACTCCTCATCCAACAAAAGTGGGGAAAAATTGCCATCCAAATTTTGAGGTGATTGTTTACAACAGATTCCCTGTTAACCCCTGGCATGCCACTGACCTAACAGCTACCTCCGGTGGCACAGTTCTGCTATGCCACAGGCGTAACTGTTATGTCCTGGCTGTGACCTGCCACCAAACAAGAAGTGCTTCCGCTGCCACCCCGAGTGACATCTGATGACGTCAGCATGTGGACGTCATCAGAGGTCACCCCATCGAGCTGGAAGCTATGCTTCCAGCACATTCGAGGAGAAACTGATTAGCTTCTCCTCAGGAAGGGGGAAGGGTGAGGTTGGAGAGGCACCAAAGGAAAGGATTTCTTTTCCTTTCCTTTCATGTCTCTCTGAGCATTCCTGCAGCATGATTCCATAGCGTTTGTGCTCCAGAAATGCCCACTAGACACCAGGGAGTTATTTTTTTGACAATTTCACATAAGGGGAGCAGCCCCTTAGGCAAGGGTTGTTCCCCGGGGGTGGGGGGCATTATAATTTGGGCCATATCTTGGCCTATTTTAATCAGGCCCATCTGTCCCCAAGGGGGGAAGAAACCACTAGACACCAAAGATTTTTTTGTAATATTTTACATAAAGGGAGCAGCCCCTTAGGCAAGGATCGCTCCCCATGGGCACATATTATTATAGCCCATTTCTGCTCCCCCATGGGGGCAGATAGGCCTATTTTTCTTAGGCCGATCTGCCCCGATGGGGGGCAGAAACCACTAGATACCAGGGATTTTTTAAATGTTGTCATTTTACATAAAGGGAGTGGCCCCTTAGGCAAGGGTCGCTCCACATTGGGGATTATTATTTTAGGCCATAGCCTATATTTATTAGGCCTATCTGCCCCCAAGGGCGGCAGAAGCCACTAGACAGCAGGGATTTGTTTTGTCATTTTACATAAGCCCCTTAGGCAAGTGTCACTCCCCAGGGGCCCATATTATTTTAGGTCATTTCTGCCAAAACCACTAGGCACCAGGGATTGGTGTGTGTGTGTGTGTGTTTTGTTTGGAAAGGGAGGCCCCTTGGGCAAGGGTCGCTCCCCTAAGGGGGCCCACTACTGTTTTAGGGCATATCAGCCTATTTTAGGCCCATCAGCCCCCAGGGGGACCAGAAACCATGTAGGCACGAGGAATTGGTGGTGTGTGTTTTGTTTGGGGGGGGGGGGCACTTAGGCAAGGGTCGCTCCCCATGGGGACACATTACCGATGACCATTTCTACTCCCTAGGGGGCAGCTCGGCCTATTTTTGTAAGACCTATCTGCCCCCAAGGGAGCAGAAAGCCCACTACACACCAGGGAAGATTTTTTTTTTTTTTTTTCAAAGAGGGGGTGGGTATGACCATACCCCTACCCCAAATAAATGGGGCCAAAGTTGTAATGCCCACTGAGGGACAGATGGGGTAATTACACCTGTTCGCCTCTCGGGAGGACGGGGGAGGCAGAAAGCCCACTAGCTGCCAGGGAATTTGTTTAAAAAAAATATAGGGGTGAGGGCTACCAACCACTATAAGCATAATTATGCCACCCACCCCAACTGAAGGGTGCAACAGTCTTTCAGCCCCCCTGCAAACTAAAGCATCTCATCCCAATTGCAAGCAAGAGGACATTTGACTTTTGTGTTTTGATTTTACATATGGGCCAAGAGAGCTTGGTTAACTCCCAATATTGTCAACTTGGAATAGTGAGCGGCTGCACTTTTTGGCCACCTAGAAAAACCTACCAGACCTAGACACAACTGAAAACTAAATATCTGGGTGAGTAAAGGTTTGTGTGCTTCACATGCACCTCACACCGTTTTCTTACCCACAATGACCTGCAAACTTCTAACTTTGCCTGAAATCACGCATTTTTCCTACAATTTTGTGATGGGATCTTCTGGAATCAGCAGGAATCCACAAAATTCCTACGACCCAGCATTGCTGCATCTATACCGATAACAATTCTGTATCACTTCTCAGCCTGAAAAAAAACAATGGAACTCGTTTTGGTTACCCCTCAATTTCTACATGCTTTTGACCCTTCCTTGTCACAGGCACTTGAGCCAACTACACAAGTGAGGTATCATTTGTATCGGGAGACCGAGAGGAACACTGGGAGGTAGGAAATTTGTGCTGGTGCGGTGATCCCACACAGAAATGTGAGCAAAATGTGATTTGTTAGCTAAATTTGAGGTTTGCAGGGGATTCTTGGTAAGAAAACGCTGGAGGATCCATGCAAGTCACACCACCCTGGACTCCCTCTGGTGTTTAGTTTTCAGAAATGTCTGGGTTTGGTAGGTTTCCCTACATGGCTGTTGAGCTAAAAATGCAGATGCCCTCCTTGCAAAAAAACTGTAGTTTTGTGATACAGGGGTTCCCAACCTGTGGTCTGGGGACCCCTGGAGGTCCGTGAAGTGTTATTAGTGGGTCCACGACTGCTTAGAAAATTAAATACTATTAACAGATTAATAACGTGTGTATACATAAAGTGGCTAAATGTACAAATGTAAATTTTAAAACGTTCTGTAAAGCCCAAGGTATTTGAAATTGGAGGCCTAAAATTGAATTAGTATGCTCAGATTGATTCGTGGGAGCAGTGCAGGTGCTCAAATAGAATATAGTATGGGCGATATGTGGCTTCAATTCAATTTAGAAAAGCTCCAAACTTTCTATTCAAATTATTAAATATTTTTGTTTGTACTTATATTTGTTTGCAAATTAAATAAAATGTGTTATCATTTGATATTTGTGCTTGATGAATGCCTGTTGCTCTGTTTTTTGTGTATTGTTTTGAGTTCCAAATCATCAACAATGTTTAGGCGGAGGTCACTGGCTTCCAATAATGACTCAGTGGGGGGGTCCCCAGATTCCAATACTGATTCAGCGGGGGTCCCAGGGTTTCAGTAATGATAAAGTGGGGGTCCACAGAAGTCAAAAGATTGGGAACCACTGTTGTAATAGATAATTTTGATGTGTCCATGTTGTGTTTTGGGCTATTCCCTGTCGTGGGCACTAGGCCTACCCACACAAGTGAGGTACCATTTTTTGCAGGAGACTTGGGGGAACGCTGGGTGGGAGGACGATTGTGACTCTCCTCAGATTCCATAACTTTGCAGCACCGAAATGTGAGGAAAAAGTGTTTTTTTATCCAAAGTTTGAGGTTTGCGAGGGATTCTGGGTAACAGAACCCAGTGAGAGCCCCACAAGCAACCCCATTCTGAATTTCTCTAGGTGTCTGGTTTCTAAAAATGTGTAGGCTTGCAAGGTTACCCTAGGTGCCGGCACGGCTACAGGCCGAAATCCACAGCTAGGAACTTTGCAAAAAAAACGTCTGTTTTCATTGGAAAAATGCGATGTGTCCACATTGTGTTTTGTGACATTTCCTGTCACAAGCATTAGGCCTACCCACAAAAGTGAGGTACCATTTTTATTGGGAGACTTGGGGGAATGCTGGGTGGAAGGAAGTTTGTGGCTCCCCTCTGATTCCGCAACCTTCCATCACCGAAATGTGAGGAAAAAGTGTTTTTTAGCCAATTTTTCAGATTTGCAAAGGATTCTGGGTGACAGACTCTAATGAGAGCCCTACAATTCATCCTATCCTGGATTCCCCTTGGTGTCTAGTTTTGAAAAATGTGTGAGTTTGGTAGGTTTCCCTAAGTCCCAGATGAGCTAGAGGCCAAAATCCACAGCTACGCACTTTTCAAAAAACACCCCCCTTTTTATTGGTAAAATGTGTCCACATTGGGTTTTGGGATGTTTCCCGTCGCAAGCACTAGGCCTACCCACACAAGTGAGGTGCCATTTTTACGGGAGACTTGAGGGAATGCTGGGTGAAAGGTAGTCTGTGGCTCCCCTCAGATTCCAGAACTATGCAGCACCGAAATATGAGGAAAAGGTGTATTTTTAGAAACATTTTGAGGTTTGCAAAGGATTCTGGGTGACAGAACCTTGTGAGAATCCCACAAGTCACCCCATTCTAGATTTCCCTAGGTGTCTAGTTTTATAAAATGTATAGGTTTGCTAGTTTTTCCTAGGTGCCGGCTGAGGTAGTGGCCAAAAACTAGGCACTTTGTAAAAAAAGAAAAAGTGTCTGTTTTCATTAGGAAAATGTGATGTGTCCACGTTGTATGTGGGTCATTCCCATTTGTCTTTCTCTACATTTTTGCCTTCTAAATGTGAGGTCGTGTGTAAGAGAGAACTAAGAAATTAAGAAATGTCCTGTAATTCACATGCTAGTATGGGGACCCCTGAACTCAGAGACGTGCAAATAACCACTACTTCTAAACTCCTTATCTTGTGCCCATTTCAGAAATACACAGGTACCCTTGATACTTATTTAAACTCGTTATATTTTACCAAATGAATTGCTGTATACTCTGTATGCAATGAAAACCCATTGCAAGGTGCACCTCATTTATTGGCTCTGGGTAACTTGGGTTCTTCATGAACCTACAAGCCCTATATATCCCCGCAACCATAAGGGTTCAGCAGACGTAACGGTATATTGCGTTCAGAAATCTGCCACAGCTGGAAAAAGTTACAGAAGAAAATGTAGACAGAAATGGCTGTTTTTTCAACTCAATTTCTATATTTATTTTATTTCAACTGTTTTGCTGTCCTGGATCCACAATTGGTTTCACACCCATTTATGTCACTAACTGGAAGGAGTCCAAAGCACAAACAATAGTGAAAATAGTAAACATGAGGTATTTCCCAATAAAATGCCAAAACTGTGTTGAAAAATGTGGTTTTCTGATTCAAATCTGTCTGTTCCTGAAAGCTGGGAACATGGTAATTTTAGCACTGCAAACCCCTTTATGATGCCATTTGCAGGAGAAAAACCACATGCTTTTTTCTGCAGCACTTTTTTTTCTAATTTTTCCAAAAACAAAAACAAATTTTAGCTGTATTTTGCCTGATTTCTTGGTCACCTCCAATGGAACCCACAAACTCTGAATACCTTTAGAATCCCCAGAATGTTGGGAAAAAAAGACGCACATTTGCCATGGATAGTATATGTGGACAAAAAGTTATGAGGGTCTAAGTGCGAACTACCCCAAATAGCCAAGAAAAGGCTTGGCACAGGAGTGGGGAAAAGGCCTGGCAGCGTAGGGGTTAAACTCGGTCAAACTATTATTGAGGTAATCACCCACTGGGCTATGCTCAAGATGTAAAACACTGCAACGGGGTAAAACTCTGCCAAAATATTATTGAGGCAATCATTCACTGGTCTATGCCCAAGATGTAAAACATTCTCAATGCGTATAATCACAAAAAGAAAAAGAACATGATCAAAGGTGTATATTAAAATCTCCCACTAAGATGAAACAATCTCTAACGATCTCCTTGTGCTCAATGTCCAATAACTGGGCCCTGAGTTCCAAAAGTGTATCACAAAAAGTGGGACCAGAATTTGCTTTATAAAAATTCAGAAGCATGAAGCCGCCAACCACTGGTGTAGAAAACAAGATTGCTTGCACACTGAGGGAAATTATAGATGGGTGCTCAACCTTACAGGCTAACAACAGAGAGACCAGGGTTAACCACCTTTGAGCCGTTCCCTCAAAGAGGGGACGGGGTTAAAAAAGGAATTGGATCAATCTGTGAAGGGTGCTTTTGTAGCGCTTACGGGCCCCAGGTGGGGGCAATCGGCGCTGCAGGGCTCCTCCTACCAAAAAGGCAACTCTCCATGAAAGAAATTACAAAGAACAACAGTGCATGGGTTCAAACGGTGGACCCGTAAGTCTAGTAAGGACAATGTTAAGGTTCCATACTGGAGCTGGAGGACCCATGGTTGGAATAATTTTCTTAAGTCCTTCCACAAATGCCTTAATTACAGAAATTCTGAACAAGGAAATATGTTGTCTGTTTTGGAGGTAAACAGCTACAGCTGCTAAATGAAGTCTATTAGATGAGTATGCTAAGTTTGCCTTTTGTAAATGTAGCAGATAACAAACAATGTCTTGTACTAACGCTTTGAGTGGATCAATGTGTTTAGGTTGACAGTAGTATACAAAACATTTTCATTTTGCAGCATAACACTGTCTAGTTGTAGGTTTACATGCCTATCTAAGAATGTCCATACATTCAGAGGGAAGTTGTAAATATCCAAACTATGGCTCCAGGAGGCATATCGCACGATTGAGCATTTTGGGGACTGGATGTATGATTTGACCTCTCTTTTGAGCCGAAAGGTCTGGTCTGTTGGGAAGTTTGTGATGGGGAACCACAGATAGATCCAGTAGTGTTGTGTACCAAGGTTGACATGCCCATGTGGGAGCTACAAGAATCATGGTGAGTGATGTTTATCTCAATTTGCAAACCAGAAATGGAATGAGTGGGAGAGGCGGAAAAGCGTAAGCAAATATCCCTGACCACTTCATCCCTAGAGCTTTGCCCTTGGACTGAGGGTGTGGGTATCTGGATGCGAAGTCTTGACATTTTGAATTTTCTACGGTTGTGAAGAGATCTATTTCTGGTGTTCCCCAGAGGCAAAAGTATTGGTGAAGTACTTGGGGGTGAATTTCCCATTCATGGATTTGTTGATGCGTCCTGCTTAATAGGTTTGCAAACTCATTCTGCCAGTAAGTGAATGTGATTGTGAATCACTCACTTTCAAATTGTCTGAGCTAGAAGGGACGATTGAGATAAGTGCCCGCACCCCCCATTTGCCCACGTTTCTGCAGATAATACATAGCTGTCATGTTGTCTGTATGGACTAGAACCACTTTGAGAGAGATTTGTGTCAGAAATGCTTTGAGTGCTAGGAAGACCGCTAGCAACTCCATGTAGTTGATGTGATAAGTTTGTTGAACGGGATTCCATTTCCCTTGTATTGTAAGGTTGCTGAGGTGAGCTCCCCAACCCATCTGTGATGAATCTGTTAGAGTGATTAGAGGCATAGGGTCTTCAAAGGGCCACCCTTTTGAAAGGTTGGTGGGATTCCAGCCTTGTAGAAAGTGGTAAGTCTGGCGGTCCAACAACACAAGATCCTGAAGATGACACTGTGACTGAGACCACTGACGGGATAGACACTGCTGTAGTGCACACATGTGTAGTCTTGCACGAGGAGCGATGGCAATGCATGATGCCATCATCACCAATAGTCACATCACTAGTTTCACTGTGTAAGCATAAATCCCCTGTAATTGAGCCAGGAGATTTTGAAAAGCCTGAATCCTTGTTGGGTTTGGATATGCTGATCCTGAGTGAGAGTTGAGAACTGCTCCCAGATAAGGCTGTATCTGTGAGGTTTGAAGATGGGATATGAGGTAATTTATTGTAAACTCCAAAGTGTGTAGAAGATTTACTGTGTACTGAGTAAGCTTCTGGCATTTTTGGATGGTATTGGCTTTTATGAGCCGGCTGTCCAAGTATGGGAAAACATGAATGTGTTGCCTTCTGAGAAATGCAGCTACTACAGCCAAGCATTTTGTGAATACCCCTGAGCGGTTGTTACCCTGAATAGTAGTACTTTCAATTGATAATGCTTTCCAGCAATGACAAATCGTAGATATTTGTGGAGTGCCGGATGTATAAGAATGTGGAAATAAGTATCTTTGAGATCTAATGCCGTCATGTAATCTCCTTGCTGTAGTAGAGGAATAGCATGTTGAAGAGCGACCATATGGAAATGCTCTGAAAGTATGTAAAGGTTGAGAGGCCTGAGATTGACAACTGGTCTTAAAGAACCAACTTTCTTCGGTATGAGGAAGTATAGTGAATTTATTCCTAACCCCTGTTAGGATAGGGAAGCTGGTTCTATAGCTCCTCTGAGAAGGAACTGTACCTCTTCTTTTAATATAATGAGATGGTCCTGTGAGAGCTTGTGAAAATCAGGGGGCATATTTGGTGGAGTGGAAATGAGTTCTAGACAATAACCATGTTGGATAATTGACAGAACCCATTGGTCTGTGGTGATATTGGACCATTGGGGATAAAAATGTGTTAATCGTCCTCCCACTGGAAATGTATGCACTGTGGGAATTTGTAAAAGGACACTGTTTTGTATTAGAGGGAGATCCTCTAGAGGTGGCTAGAGGTGGATGCTTTACCTCTCCCTCTATTATTTGAGCCTCTATAAGATCCTCTAGAGGAACCTCCATTGTAAAAAGGTGTTCCTTGCTTATTTTGTGAGGTGGAAGGCTCGGTGGATGATGTATTGAAACCATACCTAAATTGTGGCCTATGAAAATTACCCCTAGTGTGTGTAGTTAATAAGGCCCCCATGACTTTGGCTGTTTCAGAGTCTTTCTTTAATTTGTCGACAGTGGTGTCTTCCTCTGGCCCAAATCAATGCTCTTTGTCAAAAGCCATGTTCAGGACTGCCTGTTGCATTACTGGCTTATATCCTGAACACCTCAACCAGGCATGTATTCTTATGAGACTAGTGCTCACACTACATGTTGCTGTGCCAGCTGCATCAATAGCGCATCTGATTGAGTTATTTGAGATGGCCTGTCCTTCTGCGACTATCTCCTGTCCTCTTTTTTGATATTCTTGTGGAAGGCACTGTAATAACTCTTCCACTTCATCCCAGTGGTCCCTGTCATACCTCGCCAGGAGTGCTTGAGAATTTTCAATTCTTCAATGATTTGAAGTTTGAGTAGCCACTCTTTTGCCTGCTGCTTCCATTTTCTTGCTCTCCTTATCTGGAGGAGGAGCATGGCTATTAGCATGTTTTCGAGCCGCACTTACCACTATAGAGCCTGGTGGTAGTTGTGTTTTTATAAAAGTTGGATCTGAGGGTGCAGCTTTATATTTTTTATCTCCCTTGGTGTAATGATTCGTGCCCTAGCAGTTCTTTGAATATGTCAGTGGCATGTCTGAGCATGCCTGTTAGTATGAGTAGGAACTGAGGCTCTTCATGTCTACTAGTTAGAGTGTTAAAGAGGAAATCCTCTCTGATTAGATATGTATTCATCTGCACATTATGATATGCTGCTGCCCTTGAAACAACTTGATTATATGCAGTTGTACCCTCAGGGGAAGAAGGCCTTTCTGGATAAAGGTCAGGATCGTTAGGGAGAATGGGATCTGGATCTTATAGATCCCATGGATCCACATCTTGTGGAACAACACTTAAGTCATCTCAATGAGGTGATGATGCTTGTGGAGAGAATTGTGGTTGAATAAAAGATATAGGTGATTGTGGTGGAGTAGAGGGAAGTACAGGAGAGTAAGGTGGTGAAGGCAGAGGACCTTAAGATTGGAATAGGAGGAGAAGCCATGATTTTGCCTGTTCCCTTTTATATCTGAATTTTTAGCTGTTGAGAGTCCATCACTTCCAAAATAGGCTCCACAGAAGACATCTCCCCAGTAGAAAATTTAGAGTCTTTGCCAATTTTACTTTTTGGTTCCGAAATTTTCGGTACTGAATGCTTTTTTCAAGCTGAAAGTGTTGGCTGTGAAGTTGATGGTAATGTCTGTTGCTACGGTGCTGAAGTGCCCGATTTGAATGCTCAACTCGATTCCGAAACAGACTGGGATGTGGTTGCTTCTTTGGTCAGTGCTGAAGGCATCTTGGTCTTCATGGTTTTTGGAGCCGAACTGGAGGGTGGGGCATCCGAATGTACTTTTTAGATCCTACCATGGCCTGAAAGCAGTGGGGGACTGATGACCAATTTGGAAATCTTTTTTAAGCGTCTTTGCATGGTGAGATGGGGCTGGTGTACTCACATACTGTGCAGCTGGAATGGACTGACTCTCGATGTCCAAATCTTGGTCCGACTCAGAGTCTCGGATTGAAAGGGCTGCCCGGTGTCCGACTTCTTCCTGTGCGTGTTCTTCTCCGAAGATGTCAGGAGTGTCGTCTTCGAGGCCATTTGTGACTGACCCTCTCTTCGGGCCCGGAGAGTGTTTTTGGAACAAAAAGACCTACAAGTGACACAGGTCTTCCCCTTATGATCTGGGGACTGTCGTAGTTGAACTCTGGTTTAAGGATGACAGTACTTATGTTTGTAGGCGACTATGCCAGTCCTACAACAAATCGCAACTGTTGTCCCAACCCTCCCGGCTCACAAGCAGCACCTCACCAAAAACCCCAACAGTAAAAGGTGATTTGTGGAAGCGTTTACGCATAGACTCAAAAATGTGACATCTCAGGGAGTGTCGTGGTTAAACAGAGATTGCCCCTTTCTCACATAAACACCATGTCTCGTTCAAACACAGGCAATGAAGAAGTTACAGTAAGGTTTCAATAGGTTTTATTTAGCAAACCTGCATTCTGCGATACGTTGCATGGGCTGCAATGATTAGGATAATGAACAGTGCAAGAAACAGAATGGTAAAGACAAGAGTCATTAATACAAAGATCCCCACCATATTGCAATATCATGCCCAGATTTTCAATACCTTCCCTGGGCTCACTGTTGTAAATCCCTTCAAAATGCTCTATCCACTGATGCTCTGTAATGTGGTGAGATAAAGCAGGGCCATTACCACTAGCAAGGCAAGACTGAATTATTACATGCCAGAATAAGGAATTGGTGGTTCATGTTTGGGCTAAATCATCCCAAACTCTATCTTTTAAGATAGCTTAACGGTTTGTGAGCTCCAGTTCATATGTCCTGCGACAGGTAATCATACGATAATCATCTCTAGGCACCTGATTTAATGCTTCCTTCAAGTTGCAAAGGGCCTTAGCGGTCAAACCATTTGAATTCAAGTGACTTAGGGGGTCATTCCAACCCTGGCGGTCGGTGTTAAAGCGCGGCAAAACCGCTAACAAGCTGGCGGTAAAAAAAATGCAATTCCGACCCTGGCGGAAACCGCCAACAGAGACCGCCACTTCAACACACCGCCCGCCATGGCGGGACAAACAAACAGTGCGGCGGTCACCGCCAACAGACAGGCGGGAGACAATGTACCGCCCACCCTATCACAACCCACCAATCTGCCACCTTTTCCGCGGCGGTAGCCCCGCCGATTAAAACACGGCGGAAACAGCCATTTCAAATGGAAAACGCTCACCTCCATACACCCCACGAGGAATCTGGACAGCATGGAACCCGAACTCCACATCCTCCCAGCGATTGTCTTCCTGCTCCTCTACCAGGAGCACGAACGCCAGCGCAGAAGACAACGGTGAGTACTGCACCTACAACACAGGGGAGGGGGAGGCAAAAAATTACGGGGACACACATATGCGACACACCCACCCTCACCCTCACCCACTACAACACACACATCAATGCATAGCAACACATCACAGTTACCCCCCCAAACCCCCCAGAAGAATGCAAAGACAAAAGGAAATGATTATAAACTTTGGAATATATTGTATGACTGAGTATAAAATATATCACACATGTAAAACTTTATATACATAAATTGTCCAGTCCGATATGTGTATCAGGCATTGTTCGTGGGCCACTGGGCCCAAATCACATGGGCAAAGCCCACACAGGATACCTGACTCCAACGGAGAGAACACTGCAGGGGCATCAGATAGGAAAACTACAGGCACCTCAGGAGGAAGGGAAGGGGGGGCACCTCAGCCAGATGAGTCCACGACGCCAAATCCACGAGGGGCCTCCATGGCCACTGTTCCATCCTGGGGAGTGCAAAGCCACAGTCTCTCAAGTCTCTACAGTGGGTGGGTTGCCCACTGTGCCATCCTGGGGAGTGCAAAGCCACAGTCTCTCAAGTCTCTACAGTGGGTGGCTTGCCCACTGTGCCATCCTGGGGAGTGCAAAGCCACAGTCTCTCAAGTCTCTACAGTGGGTGGCTTGCCCACTGTGCCATCCTGGGGAGTGCAAAGCCACAGTCTCTCAAGTCTCTACAGTGGGTGGGTTGCCCACTGTGCCATCCTGGGGAGTGCAAAGCCACAGTCTCTCAAGTCTCTACAGTGGGTGGCCTTGCCCACTGTGCCATCCTGGGGAGTGCAAAGCCACAGTCACTCAAGTCTCTACAGTGGGTGGCTTGCCCACTGTGCCATCCTGGGGAGTGCAAAGCCACAGTCTCTCAAGTCTCTACAGTGGGTGGGTTGCCCACTGTGCCATCCTGGGGAGTGCAAAGCCACAGTCTCTCAAGTCAATATCAGTCTCCACTGGTACTGGAGGGGGACTAGTGCCCAGAGTGTTTCGTGCAGCCTTGCCCGACACAGATGCGGGCCTGCCCCTTCCGCCAATGGGCCAGCGGTGCTTGAGACGGCGGTGCCCAGCGGAACGGTGCTTGAGATGAAGGGCCCAGCGCAGCGGTGCTTGAGACGGCGGTGCCCAGCGGAGCGGTGCTTGAGATGAAGGGCCCAGCGGAGCGGTGCTTGAGACGGCGGTGCCCAGCGGAGCAGTGCTTGAGATGAAGGGCCCAGCGGAGCGGTGCTTGAGATGAAGGGCCCAGCGGAGCAGTGCTTGAGATGAAGGGCCCAGCGAAGCAGTGCTTGAGATGAAGGGCCCAGCGAAGCAGTGCTTGAGATGAAGGGCCCAGCGGAGCAGTGCTTGAGATGAAGGGCCCAGCGGAGCGGTGCTTGAGACGGCGGTGCCCAGCGGAGCGGTGCTTGAGATGAAGGGCCCAGTGGAGCGGTGCTTGAGACGGCGGTGCCCAGCGGAGCAGTGCTTGAGACGGCGGTGCCCAGCGGAGCAGTGCTTGAGACGGCGGTGCCCAGCGGAGCAGTGCTTGAGATGAAGGGCCCAGCGGAGCAGTGCTTGAGACGGCGGTGCCCAGCGGAGCAGTGCTTGAGATGAAGGGCCCAGCGGAGCAGTGCTTGAGACGGCGGTGCCCAGCGGAGCAGAGCTTGAGATGAAGGGCCTAGCGGAGCGGTGCTTGAGATGAAGGGCCCAGCGGAGCGGTGCTTGAGATGAAGGGCCAAGCGGAGCGGTGCTTGAGATGAAGGGCCCAGCGGAGCAGTGCTTGAGATGAAGGGCCCAGCGGAGCAGTGCATGAGACGGCGGTGCCCAGCGGAGCAGTGCTTGAGATGAAGGGCCCAGCAGAGCAGTGCTTGAGATGAAGGGCCCAGCGGAGCAGTGCTTGAGATGAAGGGCCCAGCGGAGCGGTGCTTGAGACGGCGGTGCCCAGCGGAGCAGTGCTTGAGATGAAGGGCCCAGCGCAGCGGTGCTTGAGACGGCGGTGCCCAGTTCAGCGGTGTTGAGACGGCGGTGCCCAGTTCAGCGGTGCTTGAGATGAAGGGCCCAGTTCAGCGGTGCTTGAGATGAAGGGCCCAGTTCAGCGGTGCTTGAGACGGCGGTGCCCAGTTCAGCGGTGCCTGAGACGGCGGTGCCCAGTTCAGCGGTGCCTGAGACGGCGGTGCCCAGTTCAGCGGTGCTTGAGACGGCGGTGCCCAGTTCAGCGGTGCTTGAGACGGCGGTGCCCAGTTCAGCGGTGCTTGAGACGGCGGTGCCCAGTTCAGCGGTGCTTGAGACGGCGGTGCCCAGGTCAGCGGTGCTTGAGATGAAGGGCCCAGTTCAGCGGTGCTTGAGACGGCGGTGCCCAGTTCAGCGGTGCTTGAGACGGCAGAGCCCAGTTCAGCGGTGCTTGAGATGAAAGGCCCAGTTCAGCGGTGCTTGAGACGGCGGTGCCCAGTTCAGCGGTGCTTGAGACGGCGGTGCCCAGTTCAGCGGTGCTTGAGACGGCGGTGCCCAGTTCAGCGGTGCTTGAGACGGCGGTGCCCAGGTCAGCGGTGCTTGAGATGAAGGGCCCAGTTCAGCAGTGCTTGAGACGGCGGTGCCCAGGTCAGCGGTGCTTGAGATGAAGGGCCCAGTTCAGCGGTGCTTGAGACGGCGGTGCCCAGTTCAGCGGTGCTTGAGATGAAGGGCCCAGCGGAGCGGTGCTTGAGATGAAGGGCCCAGCGGAGCGGTGCTTAAGACGGCCGTGCCCAGCGGAGCGGTGCTTGAGATGAAGAGCCCAGCGGAGCAGTGCTTGAGATGAAGGGCCCAGCAGAGCGGTGCTTGAGACGGCGGTGCCCAGCGGAGCGGTGCTTGAGATGAAGGGCCCAGCGCAGCGGTGCTTGAGACGGCGGTGCCCAGTTCAGCGGTGCTTGAGACGGCAGAGCCCAGTTCAGCGGTGCTTGAGATGAAAGGCCCAGTTCAGCGGTGCTTGAGACGGCGGTGCCCAGTTCAGCGGTGCTTGAGACGGCGGTGCCCAGTTCAGCGGTGCTTGAGACGGCGGTGCCCAGGTCAGCGGTGCTTGAGACGGCGGTGCCCAGGTCAGCGGTGCTTGAGATGAAGGGCCCAGTTCAGCGGTGCTTGAGACGGCGGTGCCCAGTTCAGCGGTGCTTGAGACGGCGGTGCCCAGTTCAGCGGTGCTTGAGACGGCGGTGCCCAGGTCAGCGGTGCTTGAGATGAAGGGCCCAGTTCAGCGGTGCTTGAGATGGCGGTGCCCAGTTCAGCGGTGCTTGAGACGGCGGTGCCCAGTTCAGCGGTGCTTGAGACGGCGGTGCCCAGGTCAGCGGTGCTTCGGATGACTGCCCAGTTCAGCGGATCCGCCCATGGCGTGGAGGTCATTCGCCACCTGACCTGTGGCTGGCTGCGGCTTCCTGTCCACCTGGTATGGGCCTGGTGGGGCCCTCCTGGCCTGCAGTACCGGGCCTGTTGGTGTCCTCCTGCCCACCTGGGATGGGGCATGCGGGGCCCTCCTGCACAGCTGGGCTGCTGGTGGTCTTGTTGGGCGTGCTGCCCTTCCCAGCCTTCCCTGTTCGCCTGTGGCCCTTCCCCACCCTTGGCGGTGGGCCAGCTGGCACCACACTCCCTGCCGGAGCCATGGTAGGGATTTTGTTTCCAGGTGTTGCAGGCCTCTCGCGCCGGCCACTCACAATCTTCGAATGTTTTTGCGGGGGTGCGCTGGCCGTGCCTTGGCTCCCAACTGAACTGGCTGACCTTGAGGGTGGGGGATTCCACAGTCCATGGCAGATTGTCTTCACAGGGCCTGCTTTTGTGGTGGCTGAGGTGCTGACTGGAGTCCTATTAGATGGACGGGGTGGGGGAGTTGTTGGAAAGAGGTCAAGTTTTGATAGGAAAATAAGTTTAGAAAGAGAGGGACGGGTAGGTGTAGTAGGTATGGGAGTGGAGGAAGAGGTTGTGGTTGTAGGAGTTTGAAGTCTGCTGTCTTTGGGTGCAAGTGCTTGGGCTGGAGGCTGTCGTGAGGTGGATGGCTGTTGGGTGGGTGGCTGCCTGCGTTTGTGTAGCTTGGAAGAGGAGGTGACAGACACACTGGGAGAGGACACAGGGGACGTGTGAATGGTAGTGGGGGTGGTGACTGCACGTGTGCGGGGGGTTCTGGTGTGTGTGTTGGTGATGGACGTAGTGGCTGAAGATGTTGTGCATGCAGGTGTGAGTGGAGACGTGACAGGGAGGGAGGAGGGAGACGAGGAGGAGGGGGACACAGTGGAGGCAGTGGGTGTTGGTATGTCTGCATGTGGATGTTGCTTGTGTGAATGCTTGTGTGATGTGTGGTGCTTATGTCTGGATGAGCTTCCCTTGGGTGTTGAGGTGTGTGCAGGCTGGTCTGATGGTGTGTCTGGGATAGGCAGAGGTACAGGGGATTGGGTATGGGTGGAGGAAGTTGGAGGGGGTAGGCTAGAGACAGGGACAATTGCTGCCATCAGTGCTGAGGCCAGAGTGTTGAACGATCGCTGATGGGCAGCCTGACCAGAATGAATGCCCTCCAGGTATGCATTACTCTGGTGCACCTCCCTTTCTACACCCTGGATGGCATTCAAAAGGGTAGACTGCCCAACAATGAGCGTCCTCAGGAGGTCAATGACCTCCTCACTGAGGGCAGCAGGGGTGACTGGGGCAGGGCCTGAGGTGCCTGGGGCGAAGGAGATGCCCACCTTCCTGGGTGAGCGGGCACGGGGCAAATGCTGAGGGGCTGCTGGGAGGGCGGTGCTGGTGCGCTGGGTGGCGGCTGTACCTGTTGGTGCGGGGGCACGGATGTTGCCGCCACCACAAGGGAGCTCCCTTCAGAGGACGAGTCGCTGTCACTGACATCCGCACGAGTCCCCGCTGTGGAGCTCCCCTCGCCCTCCGTCTCACTGGTGAATTCCGATTCTGTTGCATGGCCCGCCATGGCCATGTGAGATGCAGCTCCCTCGTGCTCCGATGCCTCTTCTCCTCCGCCTGATGATGCTAATGCACAAATGAAGAGGAAGACAACAAAAAAGAGGGGTGGGGAAAAATAAAGAAATGTTGAGTGCATGCATTGGCGACACCGTTGGCGGACAGGACAGACACAGAAGCCCCCTGCACTACGCCGCACACTTGGGGTCGGCTACGCAATCCGTGGGACATGGCCTACAAGCCTATGGGCGACCTCTGCTCACATACATGACACAGGGCAATGAATAGCTGTACTTGGCACCCTACAGAGGTGGGGGGCGGGGCACAGGGCCATGCCTTACGGAGGGGCCTAGCCTACAGATATCGCCCTGGCCTATGGATACCCACAGACCTCCTCCCCCACCCAGACCCCTCCACTGCGCGCAAAGTCACCAGAACTTGAGTGCACTCACCCCCTTGTGTCTGCTGTGATGTCCTCACGCGCCCATCCAAATCGGGGTAGGCCACTGCCAGGATCCGGGACATAAGGGGGGGTCAAAGTATGACGGGCACCCCTCCCACGTTGGGAGGCCATCCCCAGCTGAGCCTCCGCAGTCTTCCTGCTCCAGGGTCGGATGTCCTCCCATCTCTTCCGGCAGTGGGTGCCCCGTCTCTGGTGGACCCCCAGGGTCCGGACGTCCTTGGCGATGGCACGACAAATATCGATTTTCTGGTGGGCGCTGACCTATGTGACATGTACAGTGAGAGAAGAATAATCATCACCTTCTGCATGCTCGATGTGAGTGGCCCCCCCATCCCCACCCTTGCCATGTGGCACATGCTCTCACCGTCATTTGATGCATGCCTCAATCGCTCCCCTCCCCACCATCTTTCATCCACCCCACTCAACACAGGCATTGGCCACAAAGCATGGTCCCAGTGTACTTACCTGTTGGTCTGGAGGACCGTAGAGTAGCGCATACTGGGGGAGGACCCCATCCACGAGTTTCTCCAACTCCTGAGCAGTGAAGGCAGGGGCCCTTTCCCCAGTCGCTTGAGCCATTGTCTCTTCCAGACCGTGGTCACAGCAGCACTTGCAGTGTAGGTCCTCTCCTGTCGAAGATCAGGTATCGAGTGATTAAGCAGATAGAAAATGGCGGTCACGCCCGCAGCGGTGCGTACCGCGGCGGTGCGTACTGCGGCCGCCGGCGCACTTCGTCATTGGCTCCTGAGACCCATAGGGTTCAATGTTAACCAATGCTGCTTTGCGCCGCGGTCTTCGACCGCCTACCGCCACGGTGTGCCACGCCAGCGCATTGACCTCACATCCCATTGTCGCACTTCACAGGTCAGGCAGCCGCCATTTCAAGGGCCCACATGCCTTATTTTCTACTGCGTCACACATACCTAGGCCTTGCATCGACACTAATACAAGCCATTCAATGCATTGGGAATCGTGTTATGTGCAAGCTGTGGTTACGTACCTGTGGGTAGATTGACTCTGTGCTCGCTGTTGTCCTTCATAGGCACCGTCCGCTGGGACATGCGAGGTGATGGAGAAATCTTCCCGTGTACAGACCGCTGGTGGACCTGTCGACAATGGAGGAAAGACATGTCATACTGACATACAGGCTTGACCGAGACACTATACAGGAACTGTGTGTCCAGCTGGAGCCAGACCTGATGTCACCAATCCGCCAACCCACAGGGATCCCCCCTCTAGTGCAGGTGCTGTCAGTACTCCATTTCCTAGCAAGTGGGTCATTTCAAACAACAGTGGCCATATCATCAGGGATGTCCCAGACCATGTTTTCCAAGGTGTTGTCCAGAGTGTTGTCTGCCCTGCTCAAACACATGCAGAGCTACATCGTCTACCCTGAGGTGGGGGATTTGGCTACAGTGAAGGCTGATTTCTATGCCCTTGGACATATACCCAACATCATTGGTGCCATTGATGGGACACATGTTGCTTTGGCCCCCCCCAGAAGGAGTGAACAGGTGTACAGGAACAGGAAGAGTTATCATTCCATGAATGTCCAGATGGTGTGTTTGGCTGACCAGTACATCTCCCATGTTAATGCCAAGTTCCCTGGGTCAGTGCATGACGCGTACATCATGCGGAATAGCAGCATCCCTTACGTGATGGGTCAACTCCAGAGGCACCGTGTGTGGCTATTAGGAGACTCTGGTTACCCCAACCTGTCATGGCTACTGACACCAGTGAGGAATCCTAGGACAAGGGCAGAGGAACGGTACAATGAGGCCCATGGGCGAACTAGGAGGGTGATCGAGCGGACCTTCGGCCTCCTGAAGGCCAGGTTTAGGTGCCTCCATATGACTGGTGGATCCCTAATGTACTCACCAAAGAAGGTGTGCCAGATCATCGTGGCCTGCTGTATGCTTCACAACCTGGCTTTGCGACGCCGGGTGCCTTTTCTGCAGGAGGATGGTGAAGATGGTGGTGTTGTAGCAGCTGTGGAGCCTGTGGAGAGTGAAGAGGAGGAAGGCGAAGAGGACGACATAGAGAACAGGAACACAGTAATACAGCAGTATTTTCAATGACACACAGGTAAGAATCCACAACGGCATTTTACTTATACTTAACCCCTACTACCTCTCTACTGTCTGACCTTTTCCCCCAGTGTATGGTAACTGAGTTGTGACTTTCCCTTCCGATTTCAGAGATGTGGGCCCCATTGCGTGACATCTGCTTTAATTCCCCATGGACTACAGCTGTGTGACATTGGTATGTTGGCATCACAATGTGAATATGCCATTTGGCACGGTAATGTCTAATACATTTGTACAAAATCTCAGCCAGACTCCAGATTGTTTTATGCAATAAGTGTGTTTATTACAGTGCTCACAATTGGTGGGTGCTTGCAAATCGTTGAGGTGTGATGGTGGAGGATTGTCCATGGCAGAGTCCAGACTATCAGTATCACAGGTGCATTGTCCAGATGCCTGTGGAAAGTGGAGCAGGGGCAGTGTAAGGTTGGACAGGGTGTCAATGTGGGACAGTGGGATGACAATCAGGGAGGTATCCTTTCCTGGCTGGGGTCTTGGCATCTTACTCTGTCTTCTTCCTGGATCTCAGGGCCCGCTTGCGGGGTGGTTCTCCTTCTGCAGGGGGTGGGGTTCTGGTGGCCTGTTGGTCTTGTGTCGGGGCCTCCTGTCCACTAGCGCCGGCGGAGGTGGTAGGCAGTTCTTGGTCCATGCTAGTGTCAGTGGCCCTTTGTGGTGCAACACTGTCCCGAATTGTGGTGACTACCTGATTCAGAGCCACTACGATGGTGCCCATGGCGGAACTGATGTTTCTTAGTTCTTCCCTGAACCCCATATACTGTTGCTCCTGCAGAAGCTGGATCTCCTGAAACCTGGCCAGGACCGTGGCCATCGTCTCCTGGGAGTGGTGGTATGCTCCCATGATGTTGGAGAGGGCCTCGTGGAGAGTGGGTTCCCTGGGCCTGTCCCCCCCCCTGTCGCACAGCAGCCCTCCCAGTTCCCCTGTTTCCCTGGGCCTCTGTCCCCTGGACCGTGTGCCCACTACCACTGCCCCCAGGGCCCTGTTGTTGTTGGGGTGGTGGGTTAACCTGGGTGCCCTGTAGTGGTGGACACACCGCTGATTGACATGTCCTGGGGACAGAGGTATGGGCCCACTGTGTGGGTGCTGTGCTGGTGTTCCCAGAGGGGGGAAGGTCTGCTGTGGCCTGTGGCTGTCTGAGGGGAACCGACTGTCCAGAGGTCCCCGATTGGCCGGGCTGGTCATCTAGATCCAGGGAGACAGAGCTGCTGTCATCACTGTGGGCCTCTTCTGGGGGTGGAGTGGACATTTGTGGACCCTCCTGCGCGGTGACGTGGCGTTCGGGTCCTGCAGGGGTATAAAAGTATGGTTATTGCTTCTGTGTGTGCCATAGCGTGCAATGGGTGGGTGCCCGTGTACCCCTGTGCTTGCATTCCTGTGTGGGGGCTTTTGTGACGGTGGATTGGCCGGGGGGGATGGGTATGTGCAGTGGGCATGCTTAGGTGATGGGTGTCCATGCTTTGTGGTCGCATGCAGGGCTTGGTGTTGGGATGGGTGGGTTGTGAGGGTGAGACATTTGCAAGGAGTAGGTGTGATGGGGGTGGGGGTGAGGGTGGGTGTATGAGTTGGCATGCTGGTGGGGGAGATGAAGTAGTTAAGATTTAACTTACCAGAGTCCATTCCTCCGCCTACTCCTGCGAGGCCCTCAGGATGCAGGATCGCCAAGACCTGCTCCTCCCATGTTGTAAATTCTGGGTGAGGAGGTGGGGGTCCGCCGCACCGCGATGTTGTGCCTGGATACCATGGAACGCACCTTCCCCCGTAGGTCGTTCCACCGCTTCCTGATGTCGTCCCTATTTCTTGGGTGCTGTCCCACAGCGTTGACCCTGTCCACTATTCTGCTCCATAGCTCCATCTTCCTGGCAATGGTGGTGTGCTGCACCTGTGTCCCGAAGAGCTGTGGCTCTACCCGTACAATTTCCTCCACCATGACCCTGAGTTCAGCCTCAGAAAACCTGGGGTGTCTTTGCGGTGCCATGGGGTGGTTTGGGTGATGTGTGGGGTGGATTGTGTGGTGCTAAGTGTGGTGATGTGTATTGGTGTGTAGTTTGAAGTGCGTGGTAATAATGCTGGGTGACAGTGAATTGAAATCTATTATCGAGGTACAGCTCTTACCCCTAAAGTTAGTAAAGTCCTGGGGTTAACGGAGTTAACTAGTTTCTCAAACAAAACAAAAAACCAAGAAGACTGTAGTTACTTAAGATTGCATTTAACTCAGAGTCCTCCCTGGTGTGGGCTATATGTAGCCCCTCTTCCATCATGCATTTGAGCTTAATGTTAGTTAGATCTAAAGGGGACCCATATAGATGGCAATTGAAATCACAGAATAAAATTAACTTGTCCAGCCCATACTCTTTGCCAGTCAGGGTGTCAACAGCTGAATTTAAGGTGGAAAGGTCAGATAGCTCATGACCAGGTTTTAGCTGTCTAAAAGTTAACTGATGCGAAAGATAAAGGGCCAGAAAAAGTTAGCTTCAACACTTGCATCACATGCAAATCCCAGGCAAGATCCTCGATTTTCCCACACAGATTTATGGAGACAAAAATAATCAAATTTCCTTTGGCCCTGCTGTTGGAGGTTCAGCCGGGGTAAAACAGGTGTTATACCCTTCAAGGAAAATTGATTACCTCTTCCCATGTTTCTTGTAAGCAGGTAAGATATTGCTTAACAAAAGAAACTGATGGGTTAAACTTGTCAGCCAGGCACACAATGTATCATGAAAACAAGAAGAGATCATGAGGTTTCCTAACCAGCGTTTCAGCAGGGGTGGTTATGTGCAGGGGAATAGCAGGAGACAAGGATAAGGCAGACTGGGTGAGTCAATCACAGGAGTCCAGGCCACACAGGGGTCAAATCTATTTGCAGTCCTCAAAGTTGGGGATGTAGGGGAGCAGAAGAGCATCTACTCTGAATATCCTGCCACTGCGGACCCTGTTTCCGTAAGGTAGGCCAAACGGTTTATGGTTTGCAAAAGAAACCGGAAGGGAGGACCTGAAAGTTAGATGGTCTAATAAGTCTAAATGAACCTAGGGTTGTCAGGACACGTGCAGCGATGGTGGACCTATTAAATGTATCACCACACAATACGCAGGCCATATCTTAACATCAGACTCCAACCAGTTCACCCTTCTCATCACATTAATAGCATTAATAGAAATGTAGATCTGCATTCCCAGATCAGAGTGACTATTTAAATAAAGTAACCACTTTAATTCTGAGTTCGTTATAGGATTCCGAAAATGGGCTTGGTCAAGGGAGGCACATTCTAGAAAACCACTATGTATGAGGGTAGCTCAAAGCAATACATTGATTACAGTCCCTGACTTAGGATGGGTAGGGTGATCCACATTCTGGAGGTGAGAACCTACGGTCGTAGCTAAACGGCTGACAGCATCAGAGATCGTTTTTTAATGCCCTAGAAGGCTGAGTTTTTTTGAGGGCGCATTTGAGGCTGAGTGTGCTCATTGGTTAATTTAACTGGTGGGATCACCCTCAGAGGCAATGCTGTAGATACTGGAACCATGTCCTAGATTCCATCTCTTGAATATCCCACATCTGTGCTATGAGTCAAGATGCACAATAGAATCACCAGATGATGGGGAAAACTTGGATAAGTGAGAGGAGAACCTTCTCCAGTCATAGATAAACATTTCTCAGAGCACTCAGTCTCCTTCGACAAAACCTACACTGCATGTGCCAGAAAGCCATCAATGATGGTAATTCAGCGGGGCCACATGTCGGCAAGATGTTCTTTAAGGAGGCCGCCTTTCATTTTCTCATACTCCAATGGTGCTACATAACATGAGAAACAAGACAGAACACACAAGACAAGAGTGGCCTGAATGTGTATAACAGAGAACACAAAAACAGTACATTATTCCCACTCAGGGAGAGAAGCCCAGACGCAAAGTGGTGCAGATGAGCCTGCTCCTATACTGGGCATGTCTTGTGCTGCAGGAGTGCTGGAGGGCTTATCAGCGCTAGGGTAGCAAGTGGGGAAAAGTGGGTGGCGACACCTCCTGACGCAATACAAAGTGGTAGCTGCAGACCTCTGTAAATGGAATGTGGCTGAATTGACTGGCACTTATCAGTGCTAGGGCAGAGGGTGAGGAAAAGAAGGCATTGGCTCCGATCGCAACGCAAAGTGGTAGCTGCAGACCCGCTGTCAGGACCCTGTGAAGGGATTCATCTTTCGTGGCTGCACACAGTGATTATTGTGGGATAAATCTGTCCCAGGCTCCAATAACATTCTTCCTTCTCCAGATTCCGACCTGATCTTGAGATCCAGCTCCAGTTCTTGGTCTGTGAACTTGTACCTATCCGACACCAACCCTTCTCCATGGGGCACCTTGAAAGAACGGGGATCTGTCATGTCTGGTTTGGTTACGGTAACTTTAGAGAGCTATCTAGGACTCGCTCACCATATGTTTTCAAGAACACCATGCTGAGTTCCTTTCAATATTCTCTGTTGCACTGCAGCCTTGAATGAAATTTGACAATCACTTTCCCACAAGTGAAAACAATTTCCAGCACCTGATCTAAGATATTATCGAAGTAGCTCTTAGCAATTGGATTGTAATCAGCCTTAATATATTACATTTTAACAATTGTGTTGTTATGCAGGGCTCTCGAAGAGAGCCATTAGTGTGAATAACTGGATTCTAAATTCAGAAATTCACTGCTATGAAGTAGCAAAAGTGAGTAACAAAAGTTGTTATCCACTGTTGGAACGTCATAAAAGAATTCCAGACTGTTCTGACTGGGCTCAAAGACTGTACGAGCAGCCCTGGAGGGGAGGGTGCACAACGTCTGAATGGAGGGACGTCACACAGAGTGGTGGAGGTGGGTGGCAGAAGGCCATTTAAAAAAAAAAAAAAAATTAACATTTCGGACCATGTTATGTACTACTCCCCCATTACTTCTCCGTTCCTGCATATCAGTTAAAACAGACGATAATGACGGTCAAACATAAAATAAAATTATAAATGGATAAACTCTCAAGGTTCTGATTTACTTTACATGCAACTTATGTTTCACTCTATTCTCTATTTGCTGTTGCTCAGAACACCTAGCTGAAAATTATTCCCGTTATACCCTGTTGCCCATCTATTATTCTATATATTATCGTCCCTGTACTACATGTATCTTAGCAGGAGAGGGTAGCTATCACATGTAATTTGCAGTTCTACATTACTCTATCTGTTTAGAGTAAACCCCCACCTCATTAATATTGGGATCCTTAAGGTGTGCATTTTACATGCTGCACCATTTTAGAACCCTCCTTAGTTTTCCTACAAGAAAAAATAATTTATCGAGCTGGGCAGTTCCAAATATATTTTCCTTCTAATGGTATTAAACAGTAGCTTAATACCTACAGGGAGTGCAGAATTATTAGGCAAATGAGTATTTTGACCACATCATCCTCTTTATGCATGTTGTCTTACTCCAAGCTGTATAGGCTCGAAAGCCTACTACCAATTAAGCATATTAGGTGATTTGCATCTCTGTAATGAGAAGGGGTGTGGTCTAATGACATCAACACCCTATATCAGGTGTGCATAATTATTAGGCAACTTCCTTTCCTTTGGCAAAATGGGTCAAAAGAAGGATTTGACAGGCTCAGAAAAGTCAAAAATAGTGAGATATCTTGCAGAGGGATGCAGCACTCTTAAAATTGCAAAGCTTCTGAAGCGTGATCATCGAACAATCAAGCGTTTCATTCAAAATAGTCAACAGGGTCGCAAGAAACGTGTGGAAAAACCAAGGCGCAAAATAACTGCCCATGAACTGAGAAAAGTCAAGCGTGCAGCTGCCACGATGCCACTTGCCACCAGTTTGGCCATATTTCAGAGCTGCAACATCACTGGAGTGCCCAAAAGCACAAGGTGTGCAATACTCAGAGACATGGCCAAGGTAAGAAAGGCTGAAAGACGACCACCACTGAACAAGACACACAAGCTGAAACGTCAAGACTGGGTCAAGAAATATCTCAAGACTGATTTTTCTAAGGTTTTATGATGAAATGAGAGTGAGTCTTGATGGGCCAGATGGATGGGCCCGTGGCTGGATTGGTAAAGGGCAGAGAGCTCCAGTCCGACTCAGACGCCAGCAAGGTGGAGGTGGAGTACTGGTTTGGGCTGGTATCATCAAAGATGAGCTTGTGGGGCCTTTTCGGGTTGAGGATGAAGTCAAGCTCAACTCCCAGTCCTACTGCCAGTTCCTGGAAGACACCTTCTTCAAGCAGTGGTACAGGAAGAAGTCTGCATCCTTCAAGAAAAACATGATTTTCATGCAGGGCAATGCTCCATCACACGCGTCCAAGTACTCCACAGCGTGGCTGGCAAGAAAGGGTATAAAAGAAGGAAATCTAATGACATGGCCTCCTTGTTCACCTGATCTGAACCCCATTGAGAACCTGTGGTCCATCATCAAATGTGAGATTTACAAGGAGGGAAAACAGTACACCTCTCTGAACAGTGTCTGGGAGGCTGTGGTTGCTGCTGCACGCAATGTTGATGGTGAACAGATCAAAACACTGACAGAATCCATGGATGGCAGGCTTTTGAGTGTCCTTGCAAAGAAAGGTGGCTATATTGGTCACTGATTTGTTTTTGTTTTGTTTTTGAATGTCAGAAATGTATATTTGTGAATGTTGAGATGTTATATTGGTTTCACTGGTAATAATAAATAATTGAAATGGGTATATAATTTTTTTTTGTTAAGTTGCCTAATAATTATGCACAGTAATAGTCACCTGCACACACAGATATCCCCCTAACATAGCTAAAACTAAAAACAAACTAAAAACTACTTCCAAAAATATTCAGCTTTGATATTAATGAGTTTTTTGGGTTCATTGAGAACATGGTTGTTGTTCAATAATAAAATTAATCCTCAAAAATACAACTTGCCTAATAATTCTGCACTCCCTGTATGTTCGCAAAGGATTTTTTGATGGCATCAATCACAGTTTCCATGGTGTGTGGTACCCATGAGGAAATCTTTCTAGGAGTAACTCGACCTTTTGGTTACATTAAATCGTAAGCTTGGCTTCTGTTATAGCAGATGTACTACAGGCGCAGGACTAGTGGATTTCTTTGAGGCCAACCTCTCAGTCCCCCTTTAGATTCACCAGCTAAACCAGTTTCACAGTAAAATTAGCAGACTGTCAGTGAACATGTCATGTGTGGTAAGGTAAGGCGAAATAAAATGATGCATTTCTTGATTCTTATTTGGGAATCTTAAATTCTTATGTCTTTTAGAGAGATAACCTCTAGCAAACTGTCGAATTTCTCATGCTATCCAACTGATTTGCCAAAGTTTGTTTCTTTGTCCCTTTACCTTTCCAAAATAAATCTTTTTCAACACCGTAGGCCAGGAACAGTTAATTTGGGACTGTTTTTAACTGTTCGATATAAAAACTACTTGTAATCTCATCTCTTTCATATTTTCTAAACGTAAATATATATACATTCATTAAGCTCAACAATTGGGACTATAAATATATAATCACTAAAGTCTATTGGTAACCTTTTGTAAAGATCCACTTCACCTTACGCACCTTGACATGAACACATTTTTTTGTAAAGAAATGTTTTTTTCTCTTTTGCCACAAACCTTGCTTTCTATATGGCTCTCCAAATGGAGAAATAATTCAAACCCATGCTGGAATGCTGCAAGCCTTGCCTTATGGGTACTGGTGAACAATGTACCGGCAAATAGTTTGCAAGAACCCTGTGTTCAGCCAGAAGCAGATTATCAGAGAGTGCCCCAAAGGCTCTGGGTGCAGGTTTGCTGGGCATCAGGTGCGACAAAGGGCCATTACAAATGCCATCAGATGCTGAACATATGATAGAAAAGCTAAACAAATTAGCTAAAGAACAGAGTTAATGGAACCTAATGCTTGGCTAATGAGATGACAAAAAACGTGTTACACCAAATCTAAAAATGTAGTTTAAGTAACACATAAATACATGTTTTCACATCTAACTGTTGTAAGTGGAAATACATTTCTGTGAGATTGTCTATTTTTGGACAGTGTATATCTATTCCGCGTCAGTGCAACTGTGCTAGTCTTGCATCTCTACATAATCTATGTAAGGACTTTAAGTTGATCAGAGGGAACTAGGATCTTTACAAGTGGATTTAGTATCTGTAAGAATGTCTGCAACTTCGCAAAACTGTAGCATCCTTTCTTTTTTATCTATCTCTGCAAGGATGACTGTGGAAGTACGGAACTCCATCTGCTTCGAGACAGAAAAACATCTTGCTTAAATGTCTAAAGTGGTTTTGGAGGTCAATAATGGACAAAGCCAGTATTGTTAAGTCATGTTGAGCTTGACAATGCTGCATGCTATAGAGGCCCCTATCTAATGACTTGCTTGCATGCTCATTGCTCCAACAGACACTTCCCTCTGATACTATTGATCTGAGAACCTTCAGAACAACTAAGGAATACCAGTTCCATAATGAATCAATCAAGTATGGAAAGTAAAACTGAACTTCTACTTTTTGGGAAAAGTAAGGTTTGAAAAAATAGTGCTACTCTTTGCATTTTACTTAACAGTCAGCTTCAATAACCACTAGCATTGCATTCTACACCAGCCAACACAGTACACATTGTAGTAGCCCAAATGCAAATTCTCCTATCTTCACTGTGCTCCAGCACTGGTGTGCCGTTCAATTTCACAATCCACTCAAAAGTCCATTGAGTCACCCAAGAGCTCTGTGGAGGATGAACACAAACTGTAAGCCAAGTACTGCTGTCCCATAAAGTCAGTCTGCTGAACTAATGTTAATGTACACACTGCTTTATGACTTTGCCTGTACTTTTGTTTCCCAGTACAAGCCTTAAACATGGCTTACTTTTAGGGTCCTTTACTCTTCCACAAAAGTGTACTGATTTAAACGCATTGCTTTTACTTCCACTTGATGTTCAATTGTGTTTAACTCTACCATTGGAATGCTATTTACAAGAAATCTTGATTTTTCTCTTTCTACTTCTTAGTTTGTCCTGAATATGCAATGAGGCTGGAATAATACCTTTTCTTTCAATCATGACCTTTTTGCATACGGTCTGCTATAAACAAAAAACTTGATATGGCTCACAAATCATGAGGCACATAGAGAAAAAAATGTAACATGCATACTTACTGATGGCCTTGGAGAAGCAAAGATCGCCCCTTCCTCCCACCGATGTCCCACATGATAATGCTGTGGTCAGATGCTCCTGAGAAAAGTAGTCTCTGAACAGGATCCCACCATAAGCAAGCAATGCTACCTGTGAACAGGTTTCAAACAAACAAAATAGAATTAAAGCGATGTTCTACATATTTCAACCTTACTACAAAATGCTTCTCTTCAGACTAATGTGGTGTCCCTGTTTAACTGGCGAGATGCTGGGGTTTTTACTGTTTGAGAAAACTAGTAATTACTACAGAAATAACCAATGCTGGTGCAAAGTGCTTATAAGTTATATTTGCCTCGGTGGAGGAGGCTACAACAGATTTTACTTGAATCATGACATCTCAGAGACAGCCTCGTTAATGGGATGACATCTTGCAAATCATCACGTAGATCTCACAAAGGCATCTGCAATCACAGATTCACAACAACACAAATAGAAAGAGGTAAGGAGGTTGCACAGGATGGCGGGGGGCATGCATACACTGCTGTGGTCCCCACAGTAAAGTGTTTGACAACCCATCAGGGGGCCCAACTCAGCTGTCATTCATCCTAGCTTCAGGTCAGAAAAACAACACCCAACTTTCATTAGAAGTGTGGGTCCCAGACATTTACAACTGGCCAGAACCCACTATGATTAAAGGTCAGGAACTGGAGAAACTGTTCATCTATGTTAAGCACCTCACAATCCAGTCCTGGACTTTTTGTGGGAGATTATTAGTGTGCCCGAGTGGACTGCGTGGCTGACCCTGCTCCTTGGCACTATTCCGAAGTGTTCCTACAGCAGACTGCATTGCTGAGACCCTGTAGCAGTTGTGCTGATGCACTGCCAAAGTGTGCATAAGTGGACTACGCCACTGGGACCCTGAAATTGGCCTGTATCACAGCAATGATCTGAAGTGTGCCTGAGCTGACTGCACCCCACACCACCCTCCTGAGAAGCCTTTGACAGCTCACCATTGCTAGTACTGAGAGTCATGTGCTGAAAGGATTGTACCTGGCTCAGTTTGCATAGCCACGGTAGGTCGGAACCTGGGATATCAGAGTCAAACGACCACCGCCCACAGCTGGAGCTCAGTAGCTCCTGTCTGCTCCCTGGCCCCCTGAAAAGAGTTTGGCCTAAACGTTAGGGAAGAAAGGAAAATTTACAAATACTACAGTTTTAATACAAAATGCCAATGAAATTCCATCCAGTTGGTGATGTAGAATCTTTTAAGTAAATATGCAATTATGCAGATTAATAATTAATGAGAAAAGATTAATCCACCATTAAGATGCATTCTGGGTGAGTTCCTTTCCATATTTTATCAGTCCGTATTTGTAGATAACGTCCCTTTACCATGAGTGCTCGGAACTCACTAACACTTGTAAATTATGTATTAGCCAATAAGCGTGCTGCTTTAATCTGGCAGATGTTACGGCTGTCTCTTTGTATGGAATGTAAAGTACTGTACTGGATATTGTATCTGTTGGCTTGAGTACATCTAGAAGCAATATGGCCTATATACAAGGTGTATACGGTGCAATTCTCTTTAATATTCCTGTCAAACATACATTCTTATAGGGAGTGAAATATGTTTATACACCATACCGCACACTCACCACCAGCAGTTAAATACAGTTTTGTGTAGACTTGTGTAATCTCTTTTAAACCAGCAAAAGTGGTCTTTGGGACCCTCACCCTAAACAGACTGTGCTCCTGTAGCCTTCTGTGTTGAGTTGTTCCTCTGCAATTAGATCTCCTTATTCTTTTAAATGTTCTCGCAGCTTTAGGCGTCTCAGTGCCTTTTGTAGATATTGTTTGACAGTGCAGATGCCTGTAGTGGTCTACAACCTTTTCTTTAATAAGAGCTACTTGTGTTCACTGAAAATCATCACAAGCTACTAGTATAATCAGTATTAAACAAGTTACCACTTCACACAAGATTATTTCAATGGCCAACATTTGAAAGATTATCAGCAGTAATCACATCAGCGCAGAGTTGTTAGCAGTATTGTAGAAAAGGGATTATCAGCTTGGATTGTCTCTACATGGATAATATATAACAGTCATAGCAGCAATGGCTTGGTACAAAGGTAATAATATTAGTAAAATGTCTCCATAACGCTGCATAATTTTTCAATATATTTTAGAAATGAAACCATTCGTCTCGAAACACTAGCTTATGAGTTCTGAAATTACGCAAATTTTTGCCTAGAGTACACGCTTTTGAAATTTGGTATACATGCATTGATTCAACCAAGCCAACCTTTACATTTTGCATGCTGGGATGCACACTGGAGAGTCACCTGTAGGTAGCTGGAGAGCTACCAGTAAGTAGCTCCCAAGCTATTTGTTGGAGAAGCCTGCTGTAGGGCTGTTTCTGATATACAGAGGGCTTTGGTCAAGACCCATTTAACTATTATTTTGTTGAGGCCAGCCCATTGTTTTGAGACGCTGTCGACCACCTCTTGGATCCACCCAGAAGAGTTTATGTCTCAGTTCATGCTATCTGGTGTATAATTCTGCCTCCTAAGAAGTGGTTCTACTGCAATACAAGATGGATTATTTCAAATCTGAAACCTATCACTCAATAATCGGACTTTGGTCACAGTCAGTTCCCTATCTCATACATTGACTCTATAGGAAAGCAATCCTTTTCTGATATTTTGTTTTGCCAAAGACATTTTTAATGCTTTTGTCAACACTATTGCCCTGGTTGTAATGGACTAATGCATGGAATCACAAACATACACAAATATACTTTGCACATTCAAGCCATATCGACTGGCTTTGACAATGTTTGCTTCATTTGTTTCTAGCATTTCATCCACTACTTTACTAAACAAATGACCTCGACTGAAGGGTGGTTAACTATATCTATCTGCACATATGGGTTCTTAAGGGTAGTTCTGTGTTTTTCCTGATCTAGCTAGTGATGATTAATTTTTTCGACCTGGAGGATAATTTGCCCTTGGACTTAAAGAATTTTAAATCTTTGAATCGCAATGCTGAAGAAGTATTTTTGTTTATGGATTTGAAATCTTCAACTATGAACTTTTAGGTGGAGGCAACGTAGGTCTAATAGTATTCAGAACTGAAAAGACTATTTTCAGCAAGACAGAGGTGGATTCCCAAACTGGTCTCTTTTTTTATGTTTGGAATAAGACCGCACATGGCCGTGCATCAACTCTTCTTTCTCACAGATCACAGTTTTTGGGATGAATTTGCAGTCCAAGGCATAGTTCTGGCCATGGGAATCACAGAAACATAGGGTTCTGTAGGTGGCCTGCACCTTGCACTGAGATGAAAGTCCTCTGGTCTGTTTGGAAAAGTTGTGCCCTCCTGCCTCAGTGTTTTTCATCGAGCAAACTCATCAATCAAGAACATTCATTATAAATGCTCCATTGGTCTTTACTGTTTGGCATCAGAGGTTTGCGATTTTAATTGGGGTACAACCAAAATGTACCTCCATTATGAATAGGGGTGGCTACTGCCGCTCTAGATTATGCTCTGTCTTGGGTGGCATCAAATCCATATCCCTGTACCCTTTTGGTGAGAACAAAAGAGAGTTACGTTGGATAAAAATTAAAAAACTATTGGAATTCAAATGGGGCCTCAGACACTACAGAAACATAACTTTAGTGGCTAACAGGTTATTTTCGCACTTTTTTAATTACTAAGATTGGAAATGGCGTTGGCGGCATAGTGTAACAAAATGATGGCATTAGAAAATATTTACTCCAGGAACCCATACACTGGGGATCAAAGGGTGACAGAGGAAAGAGGATGGAGTAATGAGGGGCGGAGCTTGAAAAGCAGAGTCAGACAATCATGTCATACATCTCTTTTAAATAATAATATGCTGCAATGAAATCGGCAATAAAGACATATGACACATGTGACAGTAAATCTATTGCAGCTTACTGAGTTGGTGATAAAGAGGCTATATTTTAAAATATGCTACAGGATTAAGGGCCAGATGTAGGTAGGTCCGAGATTGCGACTCGGAAATTGCGAGTCTGTCCGACTCGCAATTTCCGAGTCGCAATCTCGGATGCAGAACGGTGTCTCAGACACCGTCTGCGAATCGCTATGGGGTCGCAAAGACCCACCTCATCAATATTCATGAGGTGGGTCTCATTTTGCGACCCCCATAGTGAGTCCCTGCACTCACAGGGATGGTGGCCTGCTGAAGTCAGCAGACCTCCATGTCTGTGACTGCTTTTTAAATAAAGCAGTTTTTTTTTTAATTTTGCAGCCCTTTTACCTTAAAGGAAAACGAGTTGCAAAATGAAAAAAATACCGAAACCATTTGGTTTCGTTTTTTCAGAGTAGGCAGTGGTCCATAGGACCACTGCCTGCTCTGAAAAAGTATTTATGTCGACATTCACAAAGGGGAAGGGGTCCCATGGGGACCCCTTCCCTTTTGCGAATGAGTTACCACCAGTGTGACACTGGTGGTAACTGCGAGTTGCTTTGCGACCGCATTCGCAGTCACAAAGCAATTCTGAATTGCGATGCGAGTCGCAAATGGGAAGGGACCACCCCTTCCTATTTGCGAGTTGCATTCCCAAACTGCGAGTCGGTACCGACTCGCAATTTGGTAATGAGCATGGCGTTAGGCTGTTTGCATGGCGCAAACTGCGATTTTCGCAGTTTGCACCATGCAAACGGCTACCTACATCTGGCCCTAAGACACTTGCAGCAGAGATCTTTGTGTGCCCAGCAATTTTGAGTGGATTATAATAGTGGTACGGGAAGTCTAGTGGTTAAAGGAAGTTCTTGGAGAGTTCATTGTTTTGTCCAGTCTCATGTTTGACTCAAAGTAGGTATTATGGTTAATGTGCCTGCTACCAAGCACATAATATAACATGCAGACAACAAGTTTGTATTTTATGTAGATAGGTAAGTGGGCTACTGCTTTTGACATGTAGCTCATTTTCTTACCTCTAAGTCATAACTTTCAATCCTTCCAACATAGCACAGTGAAATATTTACCAACATCAGACAGCTGCAGCAAACTTTAAGTCCTGGGTTTAGATCATTATTGTTTTGTTTCTCAATACATTGTTACTCGAAGAATACAAAGAAGGATTTATTTGGGAAGTAATAGTTTTTTCAGTACAGACAACCACAATCATTGGGCTACACTGTATATCCTCATTTTGTATTCCTCCCAACCATTCACTCTTAACATATGATGTCTACACGTATGGATGATCTGTGATGCCTACACCTGATAAAGCCTCATTGTTTTATGTTAAATTTCCTGGACATATATTTACACACTTGTATGATTTATTGTGCCTTTCTGTTTGATGTAAAAAGCTCTGACACCCTATACTGGGATAAGCAGAGCCAGAGAATAATTAATTAAAAATATAGGTGCTTCTGAAATCATTGTTAGTATATCACTCACAACCATAGATAAATCTTGCATCCTTAGAATGCATGCATTTCTCTTATACAGGGGGTTGAACAAAGTCAAAAACTTGTTTCCAAGTCATAGTTTATCTAATGTACTTTTAAAGTGATAAGCTGTGTGCCTTGTTTCCTTGGCATCTAGGTGGTAGGCTCCAGTTGGCTCTCAGCCAAGGTGATAGTTCAACACAAGAAGGGCAGGTGAAGCTTTAAATCAGGCCTTTGCTTAAGATCCAGATGGAAGTAAAAATACTGCCTGCAGGTTGCTACTGTGTACAGAATGTAGGCAACACACAGGCACTGCTGAATTATATCCCTGTGCCTGAAAATGACACCAGGGCAAATTCAGCTTGTTTCCCTGGGGATCTGACCCAGAAATAGCTGCCGGAATCCAGTTCTGGTGGGTTCCCCCTACTTTCCTGTACAGGTGTAATATCTTGAATGGCTTCCTGATAAGCCGAGAATATAGGCAGACAGGGGTCTCCCATCAAAACACTTTCATGGGCAAAAAGCAGGTAAAAAATCTGGCCCTTGATGCTGGTAACATCAAGTATTAATTGACAAAGATTAAATGCTTCCTGGAGGCACCATGCAGTCTGCCAGCAAAAGTCCCCAAACCTAGTCAATAGCTATGATAAAATATTGGGAGGCAGCTTTGCTCACCAAATGATTATGTTCCTTATATATTTTAAGAGCTAGTAGCAGCAGCTCCTTTGCTATTAAAAATCTATGGTTATGTGTTCTTTATAACACTTACCTTCATGACCTTTGAGTGTTGAAATAACTGAGCTTGTGTTCTGTTCCAACTTCAGAAGTGTTATCTGCCCAGAATAATCTCCAATGAAGGCATGTTGAGTATCATAATCATATCTGGATGCATTAAATCAAGGATTAACAACATATATCCACACACTCTCTGTTATCATTCCTTTTCATGTCTCAAAAATGCAGACAGCCTTTAGTCCCTGATACGCTGATAAGGGGACTTACAAACAGCACCAAATATTTCTTGTTAATACAGTTTGATACCAATTATCAATGTAATAATATATAGTAGGGAAAATTGCTCAATGTGTTAAATGCTTGCCACTGTAATTTTTCTATGATTAGCCAGCCCAACTTACCCTTCCATCCTTCTGAGGTAGGTTCACCAAGAACATAATTTCAATAGTAGTGTCACACTTCATTTACAATATTTAGAGACAGTGAAAACTGTGATATAAAGCACTACATTACCGTTACATAGGGATATGTATAACTAATAACATGGGAGCAAAGGCCCACAAGAATAAATCTTTCTTATCATTCTAATGTTTCCAAAACCTTCAATTGTTATAGCTGATTGTAGCTTTCTCCTAGCACTGTACAAGCCCCACCAAATACGTCTATATACTACATACAATTTCACTAATGGCCATTACTATGGACACAGGTGATCTGTATCCCGCGTATATCTGAAAAGCCATTACCCCCTAATCAGCATTAATATGGTAGTTCCACAGAGCAAATTTAGCCAAAAGGTAGAGGAGAACCGTAGGGTGAAAGACAAGCATAAAGCAACAAGCAAGAGATAGATATGTGCTGTGAATGATTAATGCACTGTGTTATAGTGTTATTTAAAGAGGTGTGTCTTAAACTCTTTCCTAAACTGGAGCAGCTGTGGGGCTGTCCAGATGGATACAGGGTAGTTGTCCTGCAGCAATTATGTCCTGTAGATCTTAATTTTCCTCGGAGCTGCCGAAGTGGTTCATGCTGTTTGTAACTAGATTTCATTGCTCTAGATTTCTCTGGATGCACCCTGCAACGACTCCATTATCAGAGCACCTGATGATGTCTCCATTATCAAAGCAACGTTAGGTTGCACTGTTTAATTACTGGAGTGATGCATCACTCACCAGCTCCAGTTCTTTTCAAAGGCTAGAAATCTAATGGATTATGACCACACTGGCTTTATACTTAGTAAAAGTACTACGATCTGCACTATACCCACATTCAACCAGCTCCATCTGGAAGAAGATGACACCCAAAGGGGCTTGACCCACTTGAATCCATTTACAGTTTTGGCACTTTCTCCCATTGTCCACAATGTCTCACGCCCAGGAAAACGGGGCTGCAGGACTTTACACTAGGCATGTTCCTTTCTGGCTCAATGAACCCCCATCTAAAAACTGAATCGTTTCATACAGGGACCATTCCGGGATGGCCTTGTAGCTCAAATTTGAAACGAGTACTTATTACTTCTAGAGATATGATCTGTTTTAGTGGTCCACTGAAGACATAAAAGTGTTGTGGAACCTCACTGGCAACCTTACAAGCAGCCTGTCTCGATGAATGAATGACACTGATTCAAGCAGCGGAGGACTAAATATGTTTTCAAATTGATTCCAGGGAAAACCGAGTTGCTGAACTCTAGCTGTGATAATGAAGTGTGGATCCACAATTTTTGGCTAAACTGTGCTATCCACGTCCAAACTCCATTGGTTTGGTAACGAACTATGGAGGTGTTTTTGAATGCTGACCTGACCTTGAAATGTCAAGTAGCGAGACTAGTCTGAGGCTTAGGGATCCTTTTTAACCTGCTTTCACTCTCTTATCATAAAATGGTAGTAAACATTTTTGTTAGAGACTGCCTGCACTTTAGAAATAATATTTAGCAAAAGTTGATTATACATGAGACGCTATCCACTATTCTTATGCCGATTATAAAAACCACAGCTGCGTGCCTACTCCAACATCCTAAAAAGACTGACTATGCTTACCAATATTTCTGTACTCTGCATTGGCTTCTAATGTTGTAATAGGTCAGACCCCTTTGGTAAAATAGACACTCTGGCGAGCCAAACTATATTAACTGAAAAAATAGGATGGTAAACTCTGCCAAACACTATCTTTTAAGCTTCCCTTTCTTTCAGATCTAGAAAGAAGGTGCTGTCTGTTTGGATAGTAACTGTGTAGAGTTATCTGCCCTTGTACATGAAGTGTACAGTCAGTCCTGCACAACTGTAGGAAGTCCATCAACACATACCTCCGATTTAAGATTTGGCTCCTTGCAGCTCTTGAAGGAGATTATAGACTCATGTGTGAACGAATGCTGTGCTTTACCATGTACCATCTGATGTAAAATTCAATTTCATAACATTAAAATCTGCAAAAAATAGAATACACAAAGTGGTAACCTCGTAACATAATGAAAAGGCAATAAAGTTATGTCATGTTTCTAAATAAATATTGGAGGTACTCTTTAGGTGTGGCTGTAATTATTCGTCTGTATCCCAATACTTTGCCTCCTTGATTTAGAATCTTTCACTTAATGTATTACAAATTAAAAAGAAACAGAGTATTTATTAATGCCTTAAATATAACTACTACATTTGTGACATTCCTTGTATTTAATAATATTAATTACCGGGCTTTTGAATGGCTTCATATCCATAAGCACTGCCAGAAGTGAATGCATGCCATAACCATTATACCGCTAGCCTACAATATCACATGAATTGCTGCAGAATAAACAGCTACTTTAGTCAGTGCTTCCGAGACAGACGCAAAGGTCCATAACAAACGTGAGGGCCATTTCTGTCACATTAACACCTGGATAAGTGCTCCCCAGTGCTTAAAAAAAAAACAAGCATTTGCAATGCAATAGGTCTTGCATTTCCTTGAGTTAGAACTATTGGCGTTGTAAATGCCTAACTGGACTTTGCTTGCCATATAAATTGGTCAACCCTGCCGCATAATTTCTTCCTCTCTGACACATAATTCTAGTGTCCCTGTATAACTAAAGCACTTTCATTTATTTTCTTCTTCCATCTACAGCAATAGGTCTTGCATTTCCTTGAGTTAGAGCTATTGGCGTTGTAAATGCCTAACTGGACTTTGCTTGCCATATAAATTGGTCAACCCTGCCGCATAATTTCTTCCTCTCTGACACATAATTCTAGTGTCCCTGTATAACTAAAGCACTTTCATTTATTTTCTTCTTCCATCTACAGCAATAGGTCTTGCATTTCCTTGAGTTAGAGCTATTGGCGTTGTAAATGCCTAACTGGACTTTGCTTGCCATATAAATTGGTCAACCCTGCCGCATAATTTCTTCCTCTCTGAAACATAATTCTAGTGGCCCTGTATAACTAAAGCACTTTCATTTATTTTCTTCTTCCATCTACAGCAAAAAAAACAATTCCTCTGTGTTTTCTCCCGCCCTCTGTCCCATCAGCAATCATATCAAAAACACAATTTAAAAAAACATAAGCTATTGAACTAATAAATATTTGTAGAAAATGCGACAGAAAAAGCTACTGAAAACTATACAAGGCTCAGAGCTGTCCTCACATACAGAGAGCCCTTAGTCCTGAATCTCTAAGCGTCCCCATGCATGTTAAAGAAATTAAAGAACTCCAATGGAAATACTTATTCCACAATGGTAGTTGTAGCAACATTTCCCAAAATCAGGGAGCTGGTTACAATAAAATGAAAACATTGACACGTGGCGCTGCTCTGCTAGCATACTGCTTTTCATTTCCCTAACGTAATTTTATAGTTTTCTTAATGGCGGTAAAGTGGAGCATATTTTGGATGACGGAGTGGTAGGATAAGACAGCAGGAAGGGAGGATTGGAAGGGCTGCCTAGTTAGAAGGGATGGAGGGTTTCAGGGTGGAAGGGAGTGCAATGAGGGGTGCTGGGGAGGAGCATCTCGCAGAGAGCGAATCTTTAACTATATACTAAGGGCCATATGTACGAACACATTTTCCCATTGACACAGAATGGGAAAAACCCTTTTCTACATCTGGCCCTAAGAGGGCTGAAGACGAAAGTGTCTGAGTACCATGAAAGGGCCAATAATGAAAGGACTGCACGGGGATGGAGACAACAAAGCATGACCTGGCGTGTTAGAATGGCAGAACGTCTGTTCCTGGTCTGATGGGGATAGATGGCAAACTGCAAGCCACGCAATTTTTAATGCCTGATGGGGTGTGCCGTAACGGTAAGTAGATTATTTAAATATATCTCACTCGTCGATCACTCTGACAACCACAAGGCTGTTCAAGAACAGTGACCGAATGTACGTATCTTGCAATCGTCAAACCGTTGAGCAAGGTGTGGGATTGTTTTTTTTCCACCCAGAGGTTCTAGCAGGCAACCGACCTGACGACAGAACAGGAACACAGGCATGCACCGTGCGGACCCACCCAGCTCAAAATACAATTGAGAACAGGAAAATAGTACAAACTTAATACGGCCACGTGAAAATAATCATCCTGCAATAAGGCCAGAAGCATACACAAGGCACACCAAGTCCAATGTTTTTACTTGTTTTATATAGCTCAGATTTCACCCAGGTAGGTTTTAGTACACAGATTGGTGCAAGGGTGTGGGGGGGTGGACCAGGAGAAAATCAGCCATGTGTTTTGTTCACTGAAAAGAAAGCAAATAAATATGGTAAAGCGTTTCTTTTTTAACCATGTTGTACAGCAGTTGTTATGCAGTAGAGCTGAAATTATTCAAATAAAAGGTTTTACGTGGCATGGCTGAAATAAAAAATAAGTTACTTTCAAAACAGAAACCAGACGGGAGGAGGAGCCATCACACCCTGCAACAGGAGGATGCGTGACGCAGTGTGATGACCAACAAAAATGTTCTCTTAGTGAAAGGTCACTGGGCCGGAACTTCGAACGCAAAGGAGGGACATTTAGCAAAATGCACCAATAAAAATGAAGCATTTAAGACAAGCACAACAAAGAACAAATGGCAAAAGTGGGCGTGGTTAAAAGCCCATATTCAATACAGGATGTCTTGCAGACAGAGCTGCACGCTACCACGAGTGACCTAAACAAATCAAGTCTACATCTTGCTCTGCAGTTGCTCAAAGATGTGCGTGACACCTTCTTCGACAACCTTGGGCCAGGGGCTCATATGATGGCAAGGACCTACTTACTGTCTGGATGCTGACAGAGGTAGAGAGAGTATAAGTGAGCTCTATCTATATCTGGCATCCCCCAATCAATATCAGCAGGAGGAACGTTAATATGAGAGTAACACAGCAGAAGGGATAATGCAGGCACTTGAAATCCGGCAATACTTATCCAGCAGGCTGACTTGCTTGATCTTTTGCTATGGGCTGCTCCTGGTAACACATATTCTTCAACCCCTTGGTTTGCCCTAACACAAGCATTTCCACCCCTATACTATACCGTTACGCAGAACTGTACAAAATGAAAAAGTGATCTCACCCCTACATGTAGACATTTCAATCCACCCCCACTTCTCATGAGAAGTTCGAAACAATATTTGCTTCAGTGACTATAAATCACTATATTTGCTCTTCAACATCTCTGGAAATAACAGCCTTACACAACAAAAACAGCTGGTAACATGCCATTTTAATTATCACCATTAAATAGGCAGTAACTACTTTGAGCCTGATTACAAGTAGACATTGTTTATCACTCTGATTAAGGGAATATGTTATTTATTGGGTGCGATAAATGACACCTATTATGAATTTATGGGGACTAATGTGGATTTTGGTGTTTAACGCACCAAAATCTGCATAATGCGGTAAATAATGTATGTTTTCCCCTGTTAAATATCAGCAGGTTTGACCTGTCAAAATTTAATGAAGGTTGAGTTAGTTAACACATCCGATAAATATCGGTTCAGTAAAATACCATCAAACTCTTAACTCCAACCTACACGGGTTAATATTACAAGCAACTCGTAAACAGGTGCTTTGTGTTTATTTAAATACATTATTACAATGCCATGAAAGATTAAGAGAAGTTCAAGCCACCTACCAAATGCAGACACATGCACATCACAATAGTCACTCCATCATTCACTGAAAATCTCTTCACCCTTTCATGTAAAGAAGTATTCATGGTATAACATTACCCTATCTCCCGAGGTAGGATGGGCTATATTTTTCTTTCTGGCCACCTTGCATAATACTTCCCTTTAGTCATGAACAGTGACATTTCTCCATAAGATATGGTCTCTATCCAGGTCCTCTCCCCAGAACATCTATGCCAGGTATAACAGACCTTTTTTGTTGTTTTTGTGTAAGCCATTTCAGAGTTTTTTTTAGATGCTTTAGTAATGAAAATTTGTTCAGTGACTTCTAATGGGTTATATTTATAGCTATCATGAACATTAATCATATACTCCTCTAGTGGTTTAGTGGAACAGCGAATTGATAGAGTACAATGGAAATCAGTTTTATGGGTCGCCAGGGGCAGAAATAATAGTGAATTCACAACAGCCCCATTCACAGTAGGCCCCTGAAAATACTGCGGCAGTAATGAAGTCAGTTAGTCCTAGAGGAGTAGATAATCTGTATGTCGTTGCAGAAACCCAGCTGGATGTTATTGATATTATTGAGGTGGGTGATATGAACACTCTGACAGCTAAAAGGAAAAGGGAGGGGACCCAAAAATGTTCGAAAGGGAAGAAGAGGAGGGCTTTAAAACCGCACCAATCTATCATTGAGAAGGGGACCTGTAAAGCGAAGCACATTTTCGATACGAGTAAGGCGGGTCAGCCACAAAGGGAGAGTACTTATCTAGTTCCCTGTTTAAAAAGTGGTGTACAGACTTTTTAAGTAGTTTGGATACTAAATTGAAACTGTTTTATGAAAATATCTGTGACCGGCTAGAGAGGATTGGACAAAATTGGAGGATATTGGTGCTCCTTCACAACAACCTAAGCAGGGGAACGCATTGGTAGAGCCACCTGGTAATAGTACGTCTATCCCACCTAATATTCAGGTAGGAAAAGTGAAAGTCAAAAGGTAGGCTAAAATTCTTTGCTGAATGGTAACTGTTTAGGGAATTGCAATACAGCTTTTAATGAGCCGGGGTGAGGTTCCTGCGACAAGGGTACAGTCCTAAGGGCGGTAGGTAATAGTACGAAGAAACATCTGCATTTAACCCCAGCCTGTACTCCATATGTTATAGTGCTGAAAAATGTGCCTTCCTTACCTGCAGGGAAGGATGAACAGGTTTAAGACCTGAAATTAAAGGTGGTTCATTGGTTAAGGAAAAATTTGAGGTGAGGTGTAGAGCTCTTTGAAGATATTATGCTTGTGACAAAGGTAAGGAAAGTTAGATGTGCCCCACATAGCCAGGACCTAGAGTGTGTTGTGGTAATTTTAAAGGCACCAAAACGGTAATAGCATTACTAAATGCCCTCTCATATACACAAGATGAGGTTAATGGTATTCAGGCTCTCCCCTTGGGCTATCATAAGCCTTTGATAAGACCACACCCATTATCAACTCAGATTAAAGTTAAGGGGAAACGCATTCACGGGGGCCAGACTTTACTACTCAGAATCATTTTGCACCACTTATAGGACTGGACAGCATGGATTGACAGTTTGGGTCTGAGATTCAGTTTAGCAAGGATAAGGGAGAGGAGAATAACCTAATGGGTGAACTGGGTGAAGGGTCCCTGGTCTCCCTGTGAGTAGAAGATAAATAAGGTGAGAGTAAAGTGAGGGGGTTAAAAAGTGCCATTATTTCTTGGAATACTGCTGGAGTGAGTTCTAAATTGGATAACCCAGAATGGTCAGCATTTTTAAAGGAATATGATGTGATCTTATTACAGGAAACACAGGCAGTCTCTGCTATTCAGATGGATGGTTATCACTCCTATTGCTCTCCTGCGGTAGCATCGCCTAAGGGTTGAGCAAAAAGGCATCACAGTGTCACATCTCTACACCTCCAGTTGGTTTCAAGTTCTTCAGGTGACATTTAAAGCGTTCGGGAAATTGGTTATTGTGAATTAATATTATTATTATATCTTTGATTATACTTTATCAAAGGTGATGGAAGAGCGGGAGGAGATTTTAGAAAAGGTATTCACCAACCTGAAATTTCAGGCAATGTTATTATGGGCAGGAAACTTTAATTAGAGCTTTGTAAATTGTATAATACACCCGTCTGTGGGCTGACTAATCCTGAGGGTAATCCAATTACACATTTTCTTCATAATGCGCATGGGGAGGTGTTAAATACGATGCTTATGAAACATAATTTGTTATTTGCCTCAAATTTCTATTTCAGTCCGGGTGTGACACCCCCAACCTTCCATGGCCATGGCAGACCTAGCACCATTGAACGTATTATTGTCTTGGTGGAAATAATGAAATATATTGCTATCAGCACGAACTGTATATGAGTGATCATGGTGCCCTGGGAGTGCAAGTGGAACTAAGTTATGATAGAGCCCATTACAGATCTGAAAGCATTCTGACTGTTTCAGGTAAGGGAGGGTTGAAGAGGAAATGGGATAAAGTGAAGGTGGGGAGAGTTTTTGCAGAATTCTGTACAGGAGAGAGAAGTGGCTATGGCCGCCTGTCTTAACCCAGAAGCTAACCCACATGCAATCCTCCATTTGTGGCAAAGTGTCAGCTCTATTGGTTATAAGAAAGGGGAAAGCTGAAAATAATCGCTGTGCCTGGTTTGATAAAGCCTGCAGGGTGACTCATCAGGTCCTTCGACAAGCCCTTAAAGCGGTGCCAAGAGACAAGGGGGAGGTGAGGTGGGCTAGGAAGGCTTATAAGGATATCCTGGCTGCAAGGAAAGCAGATATTCAGAAAGCGCCCCGGGAAGAACTAGAGGGAGCCATGAAAGCGAGAGGCCAGGCCCGTTTCTGGAAAGTCATTGATCATTCTTTTTTTATGGAACACAAGTCAATGGGGATTGAATGTTTTATCCCAGCAGAAGCATGAGTGGCACACTATACAAATTTATCTGACCAGGTTGATGACCAGGATATGCTGGATGTGGATGCAGTAGATGGTGGTAACATTGATCAGACCCTGAGGGTGGTATTAGGCAAATCAATAGACTGCAAAGAGGTAATGTTGGCCATTAGAAAGGCTTCTTCTAACAAAGTGGCAGGCCCAGATGGTGTCCCTATGGATTTGTTTAAGACTAATATTGATCTATGGGGCCCTCTGCTAATGAATGCTGTGAGGGCAGCAATATGCTGCCCTTTGCCCTTCTCTTGGCAAGAGGCAGTGGTAGTCCCTATTTTCACAAAGGGAATTAAAACCGACCATCCTGTTATAGACCGATTTCCTTACTAGATACTACATCTAAAGTGCTGGGACCAGTACTGCTAACAGGCCTAGAAGTCTGGGCAGAAGAGCAGAATATTCTTACTCCAGTACAGTATGGTTTTTGCCCAGGAGTAGATACGGTGGAGCAATTCTCAAATGTAACCTTCCAGGTAGGGAAGTATGTTGGTGCCAGGGGTGGTGCTCTGCATTTAGGATTTATGGTCCTCTCCTGTGCATTTGATAATGTTAATACGGAGAAGTTGTGGATAAAGTTGGAGTCCATTGGGGTGGAGGCAGCTTTAATAGATATACTGAAGAAATTGTACTCAAACAGTAGTATTAAAATGTGGTTTGGGAAAAATGGAGAATGTACTGACCCAATTAGGACAAATAGAGGGGTCAGGCAAGGGTATATATTGGCCCCGTTTTGCTTTTTAATATATATATTGAAAATGTCACTTACCCAGTGTACATCTGTTCGTGGCATCAGTTGCAGTAGATTCGCATGTTCTGCAATAGCTCGCCATCTGGTGTTGGGCCGGAGTGTTACAAGTTGTTTTTCTTCGAAGAAGTCTTTCGAGTCACGGGACCGAGTGACTCCTCCTTTTGTCTCCATTGCGCATGGGCGTCGACTCCATCCTCGATTGTTTTTCCCCGCAGAGGGTGAGGTAGGAGTTGAATTGTAGTAATAGTGCCCATGCAATGGAGTGACTAAGTATGCACCTATTTAAGGTTGAGATGATACATATAGAAATAATTGAAGGTAACTTCCAAACTGCTACAGGCTCCCGGGGAGGCGGGTGGGCACATGCGAATCTACTGCGACTGATGCCACGAACAGATGTACACTGGGTAAGTGACATTTTCAGTTCGATGGCATCTGTCGCTGTAGATACGCATGTTCTGCATAGACTAGTAAGCAGTTATTTCCCCAAAAGCGGTGGATCAGCCTGTAGGAGTGGAAGTAGTCTGAAATAATGTCCTTAATACGGCTTGACCTACTGTGGCTTGTTGTGCGGATAACACGTCTACACAGTAGTGCTTGGTGAATGTGTGAGGCGTAGACCATGTGGCTGCCTTACATATTTCTTGCATTGGGATGTTTCCTAGAAAGGCCATGGTAGCACCTTTCTTTCTGGTTGAGTGTGCCCTTGGTGTAATGGGCAGCTGTAGTTTAGCTTTAAGGTAGCAGATTTGGATGCATTTAACTATCCATCTGGCTATACCTTGTTTTGAAATTGGGTTTCCTGCGTGAGGTTTTTGAAATGCAATAAAGAGTTGTTTAGTCTTTCTGATGTTTCTTGTTCTGTCAATGTAATACATTAATGCTCTTTTGACATCTAATGTATGTAGTGCCCTTTCAGCTACGGTATCTGGCTGTGGAAAGAACACTGGAAGTTCCACTGTTTGATTTAGATGGAACGGTGAAATAACCTTTGGCAAAAATTTAGGATTGGTCCTCAGGACGACTTTATTTTTGTGTAGTTGTATAAAAGGTTCTTGTATAGTAAACGCCTGAATCTCGCTTACTCTTCTCAGGGAAGTAATGGCGATGAGAAATGCCACCTTCCAGGTTAGGAACTGTATGTCGCAGGAGTGCATGGGTTCAAAAGGTGGACCCATAAGTCTAGTTAGGACAACATTTAGGTTCCATGAAGGAACAGGTGGTGTTCTTGGTGGTATAATTCTCCTAAGGCCCTCCATGAATGCTTTAATGACTGGTATTTTATATAGGGAAGTTGAATAGGTAGTCTGCAGGTATGCAGATATTGCTGCAAGGTGAATCTTAATGGAAGAGAAAGCTAGGTTAGATTTTTGTAAGTGAAGCAAGTAACCCACTACATGTTCTGGAGTTGTGTGTAATGGTTGTATTTGATTAATATGGCAGTAGCAAACAAACCTCTTCCATTTACTTGCATAGCAGTGCCTGGTGGATGGCCTTCTTGCTTGTTTTATGACTTCCATACATTCTTGGGTAAGTTGTAAGTGCCCGAATTCTAGGATTTCAGGAGCCAGATTGCTAGATTCAGCGATGCTGGATCTGGGTGTCTGATCTTTTGGTTGTGCTGTGTCAACAGATTTGGCCTGTTGGGCAATTTGATGCAGGGTACCACTGATAGGTCTAGCAGCGTTGTGTACCAGGGTTGCCTTGCCCAAGTTGGTGCTATCAATATGAGTTTGAGTTTGCTTTGACTGAGTTTGTTTACCAGGTAAGGAAGGAGAGGGAGAGGAGGAAAAGCGTAAGCAAATATCCCTGACCAGTTCATCCATAGGGCATTGCCTTGGGATTGTTTGTGTGGGTACCTGGATGCGAAGTTTTGGCATTTTGCGTTCTCCCTTGTCGCAAACAAGTCTATCTGAGGTGTTCCCCAGAGTTTGAAATAAGTGTTCAGAATTTGGGGGTGAATTTCCCATTCGTGGACCTGTTGGTGATCTCGAGAGAGATTGTCTGCGAGTTGATTTTGTATCCCTGGTATAAACTGTGCAATTAGGCGAATTTGGTTGTGAATTGCCCAATGCCAAATTTTTTGTGCTAGCAGGCTTAACTGCGTGGAGTGCGTCCCTCCCTGCTTGTTTAGATAATACATTGTTGTCATGTTGTCTGTTTTGACGAGAATGTATTTGTGAACGATTATTGGTTGGAAAGCTTTTAGTGCTTGAAAAACTGCTAGAAGTTCTAGGTGATTGATATGCAGTTTTGTTTGATGTACGTTCCATTGTCCTTGTATGCTGTGTTGATCGAGGTGTGCTCCCCACCCTGTCATGGAAGCATCTGTTGTTATTACGTATTGTGGCACTGGGTCTTGGAAAGGCCGCCCCTTGTTTAAATTTATGTTGTTCCACCACAGAAGCGAGAGGTAAGTTTGGCGGTCTATTAACACCAGATCTAGAAGGTGACCCTGTGCTTGAGACCACTGTGATGCTAGGCATTGTTGTAAGGGCCTCATGTGCAGTCTTGCGTTTGGGACAATGGCTATGCATGATGACATCATGCCTAGGAGTTGTAATACCATCTTTGCCTGTATCTTTTGTGTTGGATACATGCGTTGTATGATGGTGTTGAAATTTTGAATTCTTTGTGGACTTGGAGTGGCTACTCCCTTTGATGTGTCTATTATGGCTCCCAGGTATTGTTGTACCTTGCGTGGCAGAATTTTGGATTTTGTGAAATTGACGGTGAACCCGAGTTTGAAGAGGGTTTGTATGATCTGATTTGTGTGATTTGAGCACTGTATGAACGAATGGGCCTTGATTAGCCAGTCGTCCAAATATGGGAACACATGTATTTGCTGCCTTCTTATGTGTGCAGCGACTACCGCTAGACATTTGGTAAAGACTCTTGGAGCGGTTGTTAATCCGAAAGGCAGTACCTTGAATTGGTAATGTATTCCTTTGAATACAAACCTTAGGTATTTCCTGTGAGATGGGTGTATTGGTATATGGAAATAAGCATCCTTGAGGTCTAAAGTTGCCATGTAGTCGTGTAGTTTTAGCAATGGCAATACTTCTTGTAGTGTGACCATGTGGAAGTGGTCTGATTTGATGAATGTGTTCACTACTCTGAGGTCTAGGATTGGTCTCAGCGTTTTGTCCTTCTTTGGTATCAGAAAGTACAGTGAGTAAACTCCTGTGTTTATCTGTGTGTTTGGCACTAATTCGATTGCATTCTTTTGCAATAGTGCCTGCACTTCTATCTCCAGGAGATTGGAATGGTGTGTTGTTAAATTTTGTGCTTTTGGTGGTATGTTTGGAGGGAATTGTAGAAATTCTATGCAATAACCATGTTGGATAATTGCTAGAACCCAAGTGTCTGTAGTGATTTCCTCCCATGCTTTGTAATAATGACCTATTCTTCCCCCCACTGGTGTTGTGTGGAGGGGGTGAGTGACATGTGAGTCATTGTTTAGTAGTAGGGGTTTTGGGGCTTTGAAATCTCCCTCTATTTCTAGGGAATTGCCCTCCTCTATATTGTCCCCGAAAACCTCCTCTATACTGTCCCTGGTAAGTGGACGGTGTTGCTTGTGAGGTGCTGGCTTGTGTGCTTTGACCCCGAAACCCCCCTCGAAAGGGCGTTTTACGGAATGTGCTGTAATTCCCTCTGCTCTGCGGGGAGTAGAGTGCGCCCATGGCTTTGGCAGTGTCCGTATCTTTTTTGAGTTTCTCAATCGCTGTGTCCACTTCTGGACCGAACAGTTCTTTTTCATTAAAAGGCATATTGAGAACTGCTTGTTGAATCTCTGGTTTAAATCCAGACGTTCGGAGCCATGCATGCCGTCTGATAGTTACAGATGTATTAATTGTCCGTGCAGCTGTATCTGCAGCGTCCATGGAGGAACGTATCTGGTTGTTGGAGATGGTCTGTCCCTCCTCAACCACTTGTTTCGCCCTATTTTGGAAGTCCTTGGGCAGATGTTCAATGAGATGTTGCATCTCGTCCCAGTGGGCTCTGTCATAGCGCGCAAGTAGTGCCTGGGAGTTCGCGATGCGCCACTGGTTTGCAGCTTGTGCTGCGACTCTTTTACCAGCTGCATCGAACTTGCGGCTTTCTTTATCTGGGGGTGGTGCATCTCCAGATGTGTGAGAGTTGGCCCTTTTCCTAGCTGCTCCTACAACAACAGAGTCTGGTGGCAGCTGTGTAGTGATGAAAACCGGGTCCGTAGGAGGCGGCTTATACTTCTTTTCCACCCTTGGTGTGATTGCCCTACTTTTGACCGGCTCCTTAAATATGTCTTTTGCGTGCCGGAGCATACCAGGGAGCATAGGCAGGCTTTGGTAGGAGCTGTGGGTGGAGGAGAGTGTGTTGAACAAGAAATCATCCTCGACCTGTTCTGAGTGGAGGCTTACGTTATGAAATTGTGCTGCTCTGGCCACCACCTGAGAGTACGTGGTGCTGTCTTCTGGTGGAGATGGCTTTGTAGGGTAGGCCTCCGGGCTGTTATCTGACACTGGGGCATCGTATAGGTCCCATGCGTCCTGATCTTGGTCACCCTGGCTCATGGTGGTGTGAGCTGGGGAGTGAGATGGAGTTTGTGCTGGTGAAACGGTAATCACGGGCGGAGGAGAGGGTGGTGGTGTAATTCTTTTAACCACTTTTGGTTGTGGTGCTTGTTCCGTCTGGAACTCCAACCTTCTCTTTCTCCTAATGGGGGGAAGGGTGCTTATTTTACCTGTCCCCTGCTGAATGAAGATACGCTTTTGCGTATGGTCCACATCAGTTGCTTGTAGCTCTTCCTCAAACCTATGCTTTTGCATTTGGGAGGTTAGCGAGTGCTCTTCTGTATAAGAGCCTGAAGCTGGGTCGCTTGCAGTTTGTTTCGGCGTTGAAACTTTGTCTGCGTGTTTTTTCGGCTCCGAGGTGACTTTTTTCCTTTTCGGGGCCGAAACCTCTCGGCGCCGATCTGTTTCGGTGCCGCTGTCTCGGCGTCGAGCCGTGTCCACACCGGCATCTCGGTGTCGAGGCTTGTCTCCAGCACTTTCTCGGTCCCGAGAAGGCTGCGTGCCGGTGTCTCGACCGGAGTCGGACGATCTCGGCACTGTTTTGGCCTTTTTCGGTGCCGACGGTCGGTCACCGAATTTATGGGTGGAGCCATGGCCTGGTGGCAGTGGCGTCCCCTGGGCCTTGTAAATGTTTCTTTGTGTGGTTTTCGACGTCTTACTCACGGTTTGTGTGTCGTCGAATCCTTCGGAGTCTGAGTCTTGGAACGAGAAGGTACCTTCTTCTTCCTGTTCCTCGAACTCCCGTTGGGCTGTCGGTGCGGACGCCATTTGAAGTCTTCTGGCTCGACGGTCTCGGAGTGTTTTTCGGGACCGGAACGCACGACAGGCCTCGCAGGTGTCTTCGCTGTGCTCAGGTGACAGGCACAGGTTGCAGACCAAGTGTTGGTCTGTGTAGGGGTATTTATTGTGGCATTTGGGGCAGAAACGAAACGGGGTCCGTTCCATCGGCGTTCTTCAGCACGCGGTCGGGCCGACCAGGCCCCGACGGAGGATCGAAAAACTACCCCGAAGGGCACCGGAGCTCTTCGATCTTCGATGCGGTGTGGAATCTAAGTACGCCGATCCCGAACGCAACAATACCGACGAAAATCTTCCGAAATTAGCTAATTTTCCGTTCCGAAACTCGGAGCGACAGGAACACGTCCGAACCCGATGGCGGAAAAAAAACAATCGAGGATGGAGTCGACGCCCATGCGCAATGGAGACAAAAGGAGGAGTCACTCGGTCCCGTGACTCGAAAGACTTCTTCGAAGAAAAACAACTTGTAACACTCCGGCCCAACACCAGATGGCGAGCTATTGCAGAACATGCGTATCTACAGCGACAGATGCCATCGAACATATAATTATTAATAATTATATATATATATATACAGGGAGTGCAGAATTATTAGGCAAATGAGTATTTTGACCACATCATCCTCTTTATGCATGTTGTCTTACTCCAAGCTGTATAGGCTCGAAAGCCTACTACCAATTAAGCATATTAGGTGATGTGCATCTCTGTAATGAGAAGGGATGTGGTCTAATGACATCAACACCCTATATCAGGTGTGCATAATTATTAGGCAACTTCCTTTCCTTTGGCAAAATGAGTCAAAAGAAGGACTTGACAGGCTCAGAAAAGTAAAAAATAGTGAGATATCTTGCAGAGGGATGCAGCACTCTTAAAATTGCAAAGCTTCTGAAGCGTGAGCATCGAACAATCAAGCGTTTCATTCAAAATAGTCAACAGGGTCGCAAGAAGCGTGTGGAAAAACCAAGGCGCAAATTAACTGCCCATGAACTGAGAAAAGTCAAGCGTGCAGCTGCCACGATGCCACTTGCCACCAGTTTGGCCATATTTCAGAGCTGCAACATCACTGGAGTGCCCAAAAGCACAAGGTGTGCAATACTCAGAGACATGGCCAAGGTAAGAAAGGCTGAAAGACGACCACCACTGAACAAGACACACAAGCTGAAACGTCAAGACTGGGCCAAGAAATATCTCAAGACTGATTTTTCTAAGGTTTTATGGACTGATGAAATGAGAGTGAGTATTGATGGGCCAGATGGATGGGCCCGTGGCTGGATTGGTAAAGGGCAGAGAGCTCCAGTCCGACTCAGACGCCAGCAAGGTGGAGGTGGAGTACTGGTTTGGGCTGGTATCATCAAAGATGAGCTTGTGGGGCCTTTTCGGGTTGAGGATAGAGTCAAGCTCAACTCCCAGTCCTACTGCCAGTTCCTGGAAGACACCTTCTTCAAGCAGTGGTACAGGAAGAAGTCTGCATCCTTCAAGAAAAACATGATTTTCATGCAGGACAATGCTCCATCACACGCGTCCAAGTACTCCACAGCGTGGCTGGCAAGAAAGGGTATAAAAGAAGGAAATCTAATGACATGGCCTCCTTGTTCACCTGATCTGAACCCCATTGAGAACCTGTGGTCCATCATCAAATGTGAGATTTACAAGGAGGGAAAACAGTACACCTCTCTGAACAGTGTCTGGGAGGCTGTGGTTGCTGCTGCATGCAATGTTGATGGTGAACAGATCAAAACACTGACAGAATCCATGGATGGCAGGCTTTTGAGTGTCCTTGCAAAGAAAGGTGGCTATATTGGTCACTGATTTGTTCTTGTTTTGTTTTTGAATGTCAGAAATGTATATTTGTGAATGTTGAGATGTTATATTGGTTTCACTGGTAATGATAAATAATTGAAATGGGTATATATTTTTTTTTGTTAAGTTGCCTAATAATTATGCACAGTGATAGTCACCTGCACACACAGATATCCCCCTAACATAGCTAAAACTAAAAACAAACTAAAAACTACTTCCAAAAATATTCAGTTTTGATATTAATGAGTTTTTTGGGTTCATTGAGAACATGGTTGTTGTTCAATAATAAAATTAATCCTCAAAAATACAACTTGCCTAATAATTATGCACTCCCTGTGTATATATATATATATATATATATATATATATATATATATATATATATATATATATATATATATATATATATGGAAAATGTCACTTACCCAGTGTACATCTGTTCGTGGCATTAGTCGCTGCAGATTCACATGCTGTGCACATCCCGCCATCTGGTGTTGGGCTCGGAGTGTTACAAGTTGTTTTTCTTCGAAGAAGTCTTTTCCAGTCACGAGACCGAGGGACTCCTCCCATTTCGGCTCCATTGCGCATGGGCGTCGACTCCATCTTAGATTGTTTTCCCCCGCAGAGGGTGAGGTAGGAGTTGTGTATGCTAGTAATAGTGCCCATGCAATGGAGTAATGTACATAATGTAGTTTAAAGTAATATATTTACAAATATACAGATGTTCAAGATAAACTTCTAAACGGTTACAGGCTCCCGGGGAGGCGGGTGGGCGCATGTGAATCTGCAGCGACTAATGCCACGAACAGATGTACACTGGGTAAGTGACATTTTCCGTTCAATGGCATGTGTAGCTGCAGATACACATGCTGTGCATAGACTAGTAAGCGGTTATCTCCCCAAAAGCGGTGGTTCAGCCTGTAGGAGCTGAAGTTGTTTGAAACAATGTTCGTAGTACTGCTTGGCCTACTGTGGCTTGTTGTGCTGTTAGCACATCTACACAGTAGTGTTTGGTAAATGTATGAGGGTTAGACCATGTAGCTGCCTTACATATTTCGGTCATTGGAATATTTCCTAGAAAGGCCATGGTAGCACCTTTCTTTCTAGTTGAGTGTGCCTTTGGTGTAATAGGCAGATCTCTTTTTGCTTTAAGATAACAGGTTTGAATGCACTTAACTATCCATCTAGCAATGCCTTGTTTAGAAATTGGATTTCCTGTATGAGGTTTTTGGAAAGCAATAAATAATTGTTTTGTTTTTCGAATTAGTTTTGTTCTGTCAATGTAGTACATTAACGCTCTTTTGATGTCTAATGTATGTAGTGCTCTTTCAGCTACAGAGTCTGGCTGTGGGAAGAACACTGGTAATTCTACTGTTTGATTTAAGTGGAATGGTGATATGACTTTTGGTAAAAATTTAGGATTTGTCCGTAGAACTACTTTATGCTTGTGTATTTGAATAAATGGTTCTTGTATGGTAAATGCTTGAATCTCACTTACTCTTCTTAAAGATGTGATGGCAATTAAAAATGCAACTTTCCATGTTAAGTATTGCATTTCACAAGAGTGCATGGGCTCAAAAGGTGGACCCATGAGTCGTGTTAAGACAATGTTGAGGTTCCATGAAGGAACTGGTGGTGTTCTTGGTGGTATAATTCTCTTTAGACCTTCCATAAATGCTTTTATGACTGGTATCCTAAATAGAGAAGTTGAGTGCGTAATTTGCAGGTAAGCTGAAATTGCTGTAAGATGTATCTTAATGGAAGAAAAAGCTAGCTTTGACTTTTGCAAATGTAGTAAGTATCCTACGATGTCTTTGGCAGATGCTTGTAAGGGTTGAATTTGATTATTACGGCAGTAATAAACAAATCTTTTCCACTTATTTGCATAGCAATGTCTAGTGGTAGGTTTCCTAGCTTGTTTTATGACCTCCATACATTCATGTGTAAGGTCTAAGTGTCCGAACTCTAGGACTTCAGGAGCCAGATTGCTAGATTCAGCGATGCTGGATTTGGGTGTCTGATCTGTTGTTTGTGTTGCGTTAACAGATCTGGTCTGTTTGGTAGTTTGACATGGGGCACTACTGAAAGGTCTAGTAGTGTTGTGTACCAAGGTTGTCTTGCCCATGTTGGTGCTATTAGTATGAGTTTGAGTTTGTTTTGACTCAACTTGTTTACTAGATATGGAAGGAGTGGGAGAGGGGGAAAAGCGTAAGCAAATATCCCTGACCAACTCATCCATAACGCATTGCCCTGAGACTGATCTTGTGGGTACCTGGATGCGAAGTTTTGGCATTTTGCGTTTTCCTTTGTTGCAAATAGATCTATTTGTGGTGTTCCCCAACTCTGGAAGTAAGTATTTAGTATTTGGGGGTGAATCTCCCATTCGTGGATCTGTTGGTGATCCCGAGAGAGATTGTCTGCTAACTGATTCTGAATTCCTGGAATAAATTGTGCTATTAGGCGAATGTGGTTGTGAATCGCCCAATGCCCTATTCTTTGTGCCAGGAGACACAACTGTGTTGAGTGTGTCCCTCCCTTTTTGTTTAGGTAATACATCGTTGTCATGTTGTCTGTTTTGACAAGAATGTGTTTGTGGCTTATTATGGGTTGAAATGCTTTCAGCGCTAGAAATACTGCCAATAGTTCTAAGTGATTTATGTGAAACATATTTTGGTGAGTGTCCCATTGTCCTTGGATGCTGTATTGATTGAGGTGTGCTCCCGACCCTATCATGGAGGCATCTGTCGTTATTACATATTGTGGCACTGGGTCTTGGAAAGGCCGCCCTTTGTTTAAATTTATACTGTTCCACCATTGAAGCGAGGTGTATGTTTGGCGGTCTACCAACACCAGATCTAGAAGTTGACCCTGTGCCTGTGACCACTGTGATGCTAGGCACTGTTGTAAGGGCCGCATGTGCAACCTTGCGTTTGGGACAATGGCTATGCATGAGGACATCATGCCTAGGAGTTTTATCACCATTTTGACTTGTATTATTTGTTTTGGATACATGGCCTGTATTACATTGTGAAATGCCTGAACCCTTTGTGGGCTTGGAGTGGCAATCCCTTTTGCTGTGTTGATTGTCGCCCCTAAGTATTGCTGTGTTTGGCACGGTATAAGGTGTGACTTTGTGTAGTTGATTGAGAAACCTAGTTTGTGGAGGGTTTCTATGACATACTTTGTGTGTTGTGAACATTTTTCTAGTGTGTTGGTTTTGATTAACCAATCGTCTAGGTACGGGAACACATGTATTTGCTCCCTTCTGATATGTGCAGCTACTACTGCCAGGCACTTTGTAAAAACTATTGGTGCAGTTGTTATTCCGAATGGTAACACCTTGAATTGGTAATGTATCCCCTGGAATACAAACCTTAAGTACTTTCTGTGTGAATGATGTATCGGTATATGGAAATATGCATCCTTTAGGTCTAGTGTTGTCATGTAGTCTTGTTGTTTGAGTAGTGGAATTACGTCTTGTAATGTCACCATGTGAAAGTGATCTGATTTGATGTAGGTATTTAATGTTCGGAGATCTAATATAGGTCTCAGAGTTTTGTTTTTTTTGGGTATGAGAAAGTACAGAGAGTAAACTCCTGTTCCTTTCTGGTGTTTTGGTATTAATTCTATTGCTTCTTTTAGTAGCAATGCCTGAACCTCTAGTCCTAGAAGATCTATATGTTGTTTTGACATACTGTGTGTTTTCGGTGGGACGTTTGGAGAGAATTTGAGAAATTCTATGCAATAACCAAGCTGGATAATTGCTAGGACCCAAGTGTCTGTTGTTATTTCCTCCCAATGTTTGTAAAATTTGGTTAGTCTCCCCCCCACAGATGTTATGTGTTGGGGATGTGTGACTTGGAAGTCACTGTTTGTTTTGAGGAGTTTTGGGACTTTGGAACTTTCCTCTATTCTTTTGGAATTGTCCCCCTCTATATTGTCCCCGAAAACTTCCCCGCTGATACTGGCTCTGGTAAGTGGGTCTTGTCTGTGAGGTTGTGGGTTCTGTGCTTTGTCCTCGAAACCCCCCTCTAAACTGTGTTTTTCGAAATGTGCCTCTGCCCTGTGGGGAGTAGAGTGCGCCCATGGCTTTGGCCGTGTCAGTGTCTTTTTTAAGTTTTTCGACCGCAGTGTCCACCTCCGGCCCAAACAACTGCTGTCCGTTGAATGGCATATTCAGCACAGCTTGCTGTATTTCTGGTTTAAATTCTGATGTACGCAGCCATGCATGTCTCCTTATTGTTACTGCTGTGTTGACAGTTCTAGCAGCTGTGTCTGCAGCATCCATTGCTGACCGTATCTGATTGTTGGAGATACTCTGTCCTTCTTCTACTACTTGCTGCGCTCTCTTTTGGAACTCCTTGTGCAAATGTTCTATAAAGTGTTGCATTTCGTCCCAATGGGCCCTATCGTATCTGGCCAACAAAGCCTGTGAATTGGCAATACGCCACTGGTTTGCTGCCTGTGCCGCCACCCTTTTGCCTGCTGCGTCGAATTTTCTGCTTTCTTTATCTGGAGGTGGTGCATCTCCTGAAGTATGTTAGTTCGCTCTTTTGCGCGCTGCCCCTACTACAACTGAGTCCGGTGTTAGCTGTTGTGTGATGTACACGGGGTCTGTTGGTGGCGGTTTATATTTTTTCTCCACTCTTGGAGTAATAGCCCTTCCTTTTACAGGCTCTTCAAACACTTGTTTGGAGTGTTTTAGCATTCCGGGTAGCATAGGAAGACTTTGATACTGGCTGTGTGTGGACGACAGTGTGTTAAAAAGAAAGTCGTCTTCAATGGGCTCAGCATGCAGGCTGACATTATGAAATGCTGCTGCTCTCGACACCACCTGTGCGTAGTCTGTACTATCCTCTGGTGGCGACGGTCTAGCTGGATAACATTCAGGACTATTATCTGACACTGGTGCGTCATAAAGGTCCCATGCATCAGGGTCATCTTGACTCATTCCTGTATGAGTTGGGGATTGCATCATTGGTGGAGTGGTTACCGGTGATGGTTGCGGAGAGCATTGTGGAGATGGTGGCGGGGTTACTTGTTTAGCCACTTTTGCCTGTGGCTGCTTGTCTTTGTCCTGAAAGGCAAGTTTACGTTTCATTTTAATCGGAGGGAGAGTACTGATCTTCCCTGTTTCTTTTTGGATATGGAGCCTTCTTTGTGTATAGTCTGGCTCTATTGTTTCCAATTCCTGTCCAAATCTATGTGTTTTCATTTGTGTGGACAGTCCTTGTTCCTCAGTGTAGGAACTCATTTTCGGTTCCGAGGCCGGATGTTTTGGTATCGAAACCTTATCGGCTGCTTTTTTCGGTTCCGACGAAACCTTCTTTGCTTTCGGTGTCGTGGTCTCTCGGTGCCGACCCATTTCGGTGCCGCTATCTCGGTGCCGAACCTGCTCGGAGCCACTATCTTGAGCCCGAGATTGCTGTGTGGCGGTATCTCGACCGGAGTCGGATGACTTCGCCCCCAGCGTGCCCTTTTTCGGTGCCGTTGATCGGTCACCTATTTTTCGGGTTAAGCCATGGCCTGTTGGCGGTGGCGTCCCCTGGGCTTTAGTGGTTTTTTCGTGAGTTTTGTGTTTCGACATCTTACTCACGGTTTTCGGCGTTTCTTCGGGATCGATCTCATCCGAGTCCGATTCATGGATGGAGAATGTTTCTTCCTCCTCCTCCTCGAAACGCTCTTGTCCTGTCGGCGCCGACGCCATTTGCAGTCTCCTTGCTCTTCGGTCTCTTAGTGTCTTCCTGGACCGAAACATTCGACAAGCTTCACAAGTATCTTCCTTGTGTTCCGGCGACAAACACAAGTTACAGACCAGATGCTGATCTGTATATGGATACTTGTTATGGCATTTTGGGCAGAAGCGGAATGGGGTCCGTTCCATCAGCCTTGAAGAGACATGTGGCCGGGCCGACCAGGCCCCGACGGGTGATCGAAAAAACCCCAAAGGGCCACCGGAGCTCTTCAAAAGTCGGTGTTGATCTGTTGTAACTAACCCGATACCGAACGCAAACAATACCGACGATTTTTCCGAGATTCTAACTAAAATTCCGACCCGAAACACGGAGCGAAAAGGAACACGTCCGAACCCGATGGCGGAAAAAAAACAATCTAAGATGCAGTCGACGCCCATACGCAATGGAGCCGAAATGGGAGGAGTCCCTCGGTCTCGTGAATCGAAAAGACTTCTTCGAAGCAAAACAACTTGTAACACTCCGAGCCCAACACCGGATGGCGGGATGTGCACAGCATGTGTATCTGCAGCTACACATGCCATCGAACATATATATATACATATATATAAATGAGCTATGTGCAATGATTTTGCTGCACATTAGGTGAATATATCAATGAGACATAGAATTGATTAACAATTTGTAATTTTCAACTAATTAATTAATTGTCTGTTAAGCCTTTATCATAGTATTGGCGTGCATTACATATTAATGAAATATATGTGGGATACACTATAACCTATAACACTATAAATGTTGACTAGATTAGATTAATAAAAATAGCTTATGTAATTAGAGTTGAGTTAAAATTGGACACTGAGATGCTGATTGTCCTTTGTTTTTTGCATGTTTAAAGATGGCTGCCGCAGTAGATCACACTAGTATGTAATGAAAACAAATGATGGAGTCTTTCCCGTATATATGGTGTCGGTCAAATGGCGAGTTTGTCCAGTAGAAGGCGTTTTGCCGAAACGCGATGACATTCCATTGCAGGATACTGTGTAACTATTATAGTAATATACGGAATAAAATCGATACAATTTAACTCCGTATTGTTGAATTCAACTTCGTTCTAAGGATTGGGATTTAACCAAGGGAGAGGTGCAGCCGTCGGATGGTCATTGTTCCATCTGTTGATGATTAATATATATATATATATGAGCTGAATGTATTTTTAGCCACAAATGGTGTAGATCCTCTGAAGGCTGGGGCCGTTGAATATCATGTCTCCTGTATGCGGATGACGCGGTTTGTATTGCCCAAAAGGCAAATGCTCTGCAAATGCTATTGGAATTGCTTATATCTTTCATTGGAACGAACATCTTAAAGTTAACTTCATCAAGTCCTTTATGATGATCATGGGCCATAAAAAGACAAAGTCGAGGACACATGTAGTGGAGGGGTAATAGAGTTCTAAATTTTTATTACCCTGGTATCCCTTTTGATACACCCCTAACATGGGTTCATTTATTCAAAACCAGGAAAACTCAAGTGCAAGGTGCCATGGAAGCAATTCTTTGTTTTTCAGCCAGGTTAGGAGCCAAACGGATAAAAGAATTGCTACTTTTATATAAAAATAAATGTGTATCAGTTGGGCTGTATGGGGCTGGGGTGTGGGGCCACATAAACCTTAGTTGTCTCCAATTGGTGAAAAATCGCTTCATTTGTCATATTTTGCAAATCCCACCTACCATAGCTTCACTTATTGTACATCAGGAACTTGGATTTCTTGGAGGATATGGCTCAGATTGCCCCTATGTTATCTATCAGGATCTGGCTAATACCGGAACTTGCGTTTACAAGATCTGTCATGGAACAGTGTGTAACCTTGGATAGAATGGAAAGAATGCCCTGGTTGAATTATACAAAACAATCATTAAACACAATAAGATTGGGTGATTTGTTTACAAAGCCTGTTTTAGTTACCTCAGTCTTTACAGAAAGGGCAAAAATATACTTTAAGAAGCATGTGTAAAACCGCAAGATATTTGGGCGCCTTTGCGTGAGTATCTGGAGATTGCTTATTGAGTGATATGTGCTAGAGTTAATTGATACGCATTTTGGGAATGGCTGTGTCACCCTGCCTGTAAGAAGATGCGAGCTGTGAGATGTTTGCCAGTGTTGTCTTGCCCGTTCCGGCCGCCTTGCTATATTTATGTTGGTTGTACTTGTTTTTACTCCCCGAATGCGGACAGCTGTTGTCCATGACCCCTACAATTTGCCCATTGCGGTTTTATTAGTTTGTAACATTGCCGAATTTTGTCACACTAGACGGGGTCCTTGGTGATAATGCTGTTATAGAAGAGGGGACTGTTATAATTGTTGTACTTTCAAAACGTATAAATAAATACATTTTAATTTTTTTTTCAAAAGGAGCATCTGTAAGACCAACGACTGGCAAAGAGTGGTGAATATGCAGACAGTGACGGATTATATAAACCTGGTTAATTCCAAGGAGGTCGAGGAATATTTTGCTTTCTTTGAACATCTTCAGCAAAGGTTTTTATTTAGCTAGATTTAGGTTAAATAATGTACATTTTTATGTGCGTTTTCTATTTCAGGAATTTGTTTAAGAGGCTGCCAAATCGTCCTTGTGATAATTTTACACCTCAGAGCCCTTTGCACGTTATTCTGTTCTACCCGTTGTTTGACAATCCACATAGGATATTTCTATCACCATGCTTGAGAAGAACAAATATAAGACATCACAAGAATGCACTCAATTGTCTTTAATGGGTGGAAACAACAGAAGTTGGTATGGCCATTTATAAGACCTGCACGAGCCATTAGAAGCAGACATGAGGGTTAATTATATATTCCTTCCTTGGTTGTAAATTATAAATAGTTCTGAGATGATGAAATGTCATTTCAAACTTGTAATGCATGTTTTAATTAATGAATACTATTATGTGGTGGGTTATTTCTGTTTTAAATTATGTGTATTTGTTTTATTTGATCCTTTTATGGTCAAATGTGACGAATAAAGTTTTATTTATTGATTGAACAGAAAAATAGAACTTATGCATTTTCAATGTATATTTTAATTAGTTGCACGATTTACACAACTGACTTGTGATAAACTTATTAGCTATGATGTCAGAGTTTAATGAAGATGTGTGTGACTGAGACAGTCTGCACTTGCTATTGATAGAGCCAATTGAGCATGGGCTGCTTTTCTAGGTAGATGAAGGAGAGAGTTGGAAGAGTTTGGCTTCTCCAATAAAACTAAGCAGATAATTTTTGTTTTTTTCAGTTTCACCTCAGAGTTTACATAAGTTACCAATCCCAAAGGGACGACTGACTGCTGGGAACAGTTTTGTTAAGCTGTACATGTGACCAATTGTGATCCAACTCCTTCTTTACAGGGAGTTAAGAAACGACTCAAGGATATTGTTGAGAGGTGAGAGTGTTGTAGGCAGGCTTCCTCAAGGCTGTATGTGTGCTTCAATGGGGAATCCTTCTCATCTGGGAGCCTCAACGGCTGGGTATAGGATTCAATCTTAATACGAGCCACTGTTTTGTAAAGCACTAGGTCAGCCAACTAACCACAGTTAGTTTAGCTGTGATGTGGGTTACCAGACTAAGTTAGGAGTGTAAATGGAAGTAGTAATGAAAGTAAGGATGTGAGAGCAAACACTTACAATTGATTGTTTCTCTGAACCTTACCTTGCGGTCAGACTATGTGGCCAATCCCTGCTGTAAACAAAGGCATACAGCTGAGTTCTCAATTCTTTGGCCACAGCGGGACTGGGAGCCAAAGGCCCTAGGATGAAATAGGAGAACAAGACAGCATACATCTAGCCAGAGCAAAAATCTGGACCCAAAAGGAAGCGATGAACTAAAAAAAATTATATATATCCAAGAAAGATACAACTTACAAAGAAATGAAGTGTTCAAAAAGAATGACTCCAATACCGAAGAACAAACGCACGTCCAACCCAACAATCTGCTTGTTATTCTAGGGTATTTATTACAAGGTGTATTTCTCAATGGCTGTTCAATTGACTTTGTTGTGTTTTACAAAAAGCACTACTAGGGAAGATTCCAAATAGACTGAATGACCAATGCAGTCCTGAGATATTTTGAACTATGGAGGTGGTGATGTGGTATTGTCACTGATATCTATTCTCTCCAGATGCAACGGTTTCAAATTGAAAATCAAAGAGGTTGCTCTGAAGCTCAATCTTGATGATATGTTTATTTACAGTTTTGCGTATCTATTGTATCTTACAGTCTTGTCATAGGCACTGGTTCACATTAATAACTAAGATTCAGTGAAAATAGCTTATTTTCAAGAAATGTAATGTGAAGAACAGCAGGGTTTCATTATTTCTCTGTTTCTCATATGTGCTAGTTGCCCAACTGGAGATTTGCTATGTCTCGAAACTCCAAAAATTGTAGAATGTAGGGCTCAGTTTCACCATTTCAGCTATTTTGCATGCCTCTGATGAAGGTGTTTGTTTTGCAGCTTGCTTTCTGGGGTACAAGTTCCTCATGTCTGTAAGACGTTGTCCAATCAGCTCGTGGCATAATCATGTTCATATTATATCAGTGTTACAAGATTCAACATGTCTAATTTGGGCACATTTTGTGGCCAAATCATGTTCAGTCCTTTTATTTTAAAAGGCAATGGTTCCATCACCAGCAGCCCCGTAAGGAGACAGGAACATATATGCTAACAGATCCGATTGAGGCGGGAGGGAGACTCCCTATTTTTGAAGCCAAAAATATCTTTATTTTAGCTGGCGTCCCCCTAAAATGTCCTCTGCTTCAATTAAAGTTAATGGGGACAGGCATTTCCCCCATTTAGTTTTCACTTTACAGTTTTAAAATGCTGGCATTTATGCAGGAGCCATCAGCAGTCACAGCACCTTTCCCCTGCTCTACCCTCCTGATGCACAATTGTTCAAATCCCTACCAAAAACGATCTTTCACAGTCACTCAGCACCATAGCAATGGTGCAGAAATGCCTGTTGCAGAGTGCCTTTCATTACCTCTCCTCAAATTGCCTCTATCCAAGAATCACCTTTTTACTACCAGGGTTACTCTCCCTGTGTTGTATACTGTATGCATGTAGTATTGTTCTGGTACCGTGAGGTTTCTGAGAAACAGCTTCAGGTGTCCGCATGCAAGACCTGAAAAGACTTTAAAGGTAGCTGCAACAGCACAACATCTTCCCAGATTTGAGAAAGAGCTCTGCAGTGGAGAAAAGGCACAGTCTGATCATAATTCTCCATGCATGCAGTTAGGGTTCCAAATCCTTGCCATAACTAATGAATAATAACTCTGCCCATAGAAAGAAGCCCATCAAACAAATCCCACAACTCCCAGGGTGCGGTAAGAGTCTCCCTAAATTGCACTGATATCAAATAGTAAGTGAGGCCAAAGGCTCTTTAGCTTCTCTCCACATTGGAGAACAAAGGTGCTGGTGTAGAACATGTCATGGCCAGGGACACAGACTAATCATTACCTCAAAGACCATCCAAGCTGAAGATTTTCTCCTCACATTCACAACATCAGCATGAGGCACTGAGAAGTCGCTCACATGAACAAAGACTCCATAAAGCTCTTGCTGGCTGCATGGCCAATACTCTTACTACAAATGACAACCACACACAGTTACAGTTTGAAGAGGCTAATACTCATTCAGTCGACACAACTTACGTGAAATGGCACTGCCTCACAAAGCAGCTCTCAATTAGGTGTTAATGCCTGAAGTTACAATAGGCAAGTGCAGTAATCAGCATTTGCAGAATCACAATATCATGCTTTCACCAAGGCGCGGTGCAATAAGACAAGGGTAATGACAGCACTCATCTGTGAGAGGGCAGCAAGCAGTGGACGTGGCGAGGTGACTTGACATTTCTGCACTCTCTTCAAATTTCACTAAAACATGACGCAGATTGACTGCACCACTACATGTCAACATGTAACAAGTATTGACAAATATAACAGGTCTGGCTTTGAAGGAATTTTGTATGGTAACATGAAGCATTACAAGTAAAAAGCATGGGAATGGATATCAATCTGTGTGTAAGCAAATAACTACAATACTACAATAATATTGGTGCAGGTTAGAAAGTCAAGTGACTGTAAAGCCAGACCTAAACATCCATTTAGGTTAATGACTGCCTTTCCCCCATCTTTGGTGCTGTTAGACAAACACAACATCATCATCTAATTATCCAAGACACTTTAATGGCAGTTCAGTGTCTTGTTTGTGGCCCTAAAAGATCAAGCTCAGGCATCTGAATAAATGAAATAATCACAGCTGTGTGGAGGGCAGGCACTTTTTTATGGAAGCACACACATTCTGCCCAATCAAAACATGTACTCCTGCAGCCCAACATGTGGATGAAGCCAGAGTCCCTACCTACTGATGATTACATAATTGTCTCAACAGCTTCACTTTCAAGACAGACCATAAAAAGGATACTGTAAGCAGGAAGCCCAAGAGTTGAAGTAGTATCGGCCCAACATGGTCCCGCTCATGGTACACATCCAGCTAACGCATTTATCATGCCCCGTGCTGATAATCCATTCTGTTGCCAAGGAGAAGATGGCTGCCGTCACTCGGTTCTGATGAGCTACACAATTACAAGAGGCAAAACAGGTTCATACAGTTATTCAGCATAAACTAGCTACATTATACAGTGCCATGAAACACATATTTTAATAAGTGCAACTGCAAGACATCGCAAAGACAGGTAACACATGCATTCAAAGAATAGCAAAGTTTGCAAAAATTGTAAAACAAGGATTATGCCAAGTAATTCATCTAAACATTGATGCAAACAACTTGCAAACAATTCCAAAACAATATGAAAATGTGTTTGGCAGTTCCTATATTCACAATTCTTCTTCTCTCGATTGGTTAGTGATTTTATATACAGGTGAAACATGTTCTGTGTTGTCATCATTGTAATATACTGAATCAATAGATACAGTCTAGGTTGTCAAGAACTTAAACAGAAGGGAATTAAACATGTCATCACTTTAATTGTAAACCACGGTGGAAATCCACTGCCCACTAGTATGAAACCTCCATCATGCTTTGGAGCACTACACAGCACCGAAATATCACTCCTGCCTTCAGAGATCTGCACTAGGTACTTAGTGCTTCATTAGTAAAATAACGAGTGCCAGTGCTCTAAACTCTGCTCACAAGCCTGCAACCGGTTCAAATACACGTTGGGCACTGCAAAACACTTCCTGGCCCTTTATCTCACTCGTGCAGGCTCAGCTTTCTTCCTTTCTGGCAATTTTTCCGTCTTTCTCTTCTGTCTTTTGCTTAGTGTTTTTTTTACCTCTCTTGAAATTTCTGAAAGACAAATAAGTGCCGGTCCCTAAAAATGAGTGCGGGTGGGATCATGAGGCAACCACCGGCTCAAATGAAGCACTGCAGGTACTACTGAAGTAATATATACATTCAAGATATATTATTTGAACTGCATGTACTGCAGAGAAATGGACTAAAAGCACCATATATGTCCTCTTGTGGCCAAACTGGACTGTAAACGTCTTTCCAACCTCTCCTGACAATTGACCATCAGAGGAAGCGAGTTACCCCATCTCATCTAAAACTATAGCTCCTTGCAAATCAACAGACAGCCCACTTAATACAAAGGTCTTGTGGCTCAGTCAACCAGTGCATCTTCTTCAGGGATCTGTTTTTCAACACCGTCATAGTTCGAATACCATTGGGACAGCTCAGGATATCATTGTTCTGAGGTTGATCGGAGTCCCTCTGATAGATAACAATAAACACCTGATATTTTAAGTCATAGTGAGATTAAAAGTTGGGTGACCTTTCACAGCATAGCACGTCATCACCATCACCAGTTTCATTTCATGGGTCCATCATGAACGTTGTTCGCTGCCCCCCATATTCTGGGCAAACTAATCCTTAAGTGCCAAACCATCCAAACCTAAGGATGACAGTCATCTACATGGCCCTGCACTCTGCATGAACTATACATAGCCCTGCACTTTAAAGGAACCATACTGAATACTGACACAGTACTCCTCATTTCGTTGTTCTTGACTCTCAATCAATTCTTGGTTTTATTGTGCTGATGCCCCTACTTAATTAACTGATCCAAATGTCTTCAGATAATCTCCCCTATACTGATAGTGACTTTATAATAACAAGAGCCAGCACGAAACCAGTACACAAATTAGCCTTGTTGCAAAAACAGAATTAAGTCACATCTGCACCTTAATTGTCAAACTGCCATCTGCAAGATTAATGCACAGATTTACTCTTTTTTTTTTTTACAATACAGGACTGAACATTTTTACCGAGCAAGGTTTGCAACATGTAGAGGCTACTAAGACGCGTCCCTTGAGTCTAATGCTGTGAATTTTCTTGTGGCGGTCTCCCTGTTTGATCGCTACTACTGTGATGATAAAACCCGCCAGCAAATGCGATTGCCAAAGGTGCCCGTTTTTTTAAAGAAACTTTAAAATTTCTATATTTTCACTCAGCACTTCCATTGTGCTTTCTGCAGTTACAGGCAATACCTTTTCATGTTGAATGCAGAGTACACACATCACGCTTTTCGTATGGTTGAGCCTATCATCATACAATTTATCTAACAATCTAAAGCACTGAGAATTTCGGAACGTGGTGCATTTACCACATCTAGCAGAGGTCGATGCCTGAGGTTTGGTATTTACTGAGTGCAGTAAACAACTCAATGTTGAGTTTTGGAGTCGGAAATGTGGAATTATTGCAGATCTGTGTTTACCGTAACTGAACTACAAATGTGTTTTCCCCCAGTTGTTTTCCCCTTTAACTTATTGTGCAGGTCCACCTGCTGAAATCTGTCACAGAACCAACGCAGAAGTAAAATCTTACTGTAAAACCTGGAATTCAATTGTAGTCATTCAAGGGAAGCAGGGGCAGGTGTGTTGGAGAACTTTTTGTGTTGCATGCCGTGCGGTCACCTCAGTGCAGTGTTTACATATGTGTCAGGCGAGATCAGGGGAGCCCTGACAATGGAGCAAATTAAGGTCCTGTTTAGGCAAAAATGTTTTAGATTCGGAGTATTTTATGTTGCAAACTGGCATTTCTGGCCAGTTCCTCTAGATGCAGTTCAAGATGGAGCAATTGTCAACTTTGAAGCCCAGGGATTTTGTAGGTAATTGTTTTGGGGTACGACGTCCATGGCTTCCAGCTTAGCTATTTAATTGTGGACGTTTCCTGAACTTCAAAGAGTATGAAAAATTCTGGAGCTAAATTACACCCTGGTGGCCAGTTCTACATGTCAGTGGACGCCATGAACTCCACTTCCCTGGCAAAGGACTGGTGGCATAAGTTTAGATATAACTTCCACGCAGACGGAGATCTCTGTCCATTCAGTGGAGTCACTGATGTGGTGGCTCGAATGAACGCACTGATCCTTTGCCATGTCAACAACATGTCTGATGCACTGTTTGGCATGCTCTGCAAGAAGAATATCCCAAAGCAGGAGTTTTTTTCTGGCAGAAGAAAATAATATTAACAATGGCCTGATGCACTGGAAGTTCACTTTCATTGCCTAGCGGGTCACTCCGTGATTTCCCTACCTCGAACGGCCGTGAGAAGGTAAATCTAGTGACTTTCTCCCTGCCCTTAATAGGACGGGGTGATCACTGTGATTTGAAAGCCCTGTGGTGGATAGGCACACGATAAAGGTTTAAAGAAGCATAGCAAGAGGATGCTTTGCGATGAGAAACCCTGCAGTTCCACCTCTCTACGGGCCAGGGAAACCATGAGTTTGATAGACTGATCCTCCTTTTAAAGCTGGATTCACCAGTCCACCAAACTATAAATTAACCCTTGCAGTCATTTTGGGTTCAGATTCATGTTAGACCTCAAGAACTGAATTTCTTTCAGTGAGGAAGTCACGGATTTGAGCCTGGTCATGGAGTTAATCATTAGATAGAAGTGGGTGTCGTCAGTTCACATGTGAAAGAAGAATGTATGTGTGATCATGCATTACACTGTGTCTCAACATGGAGATGAAAGAGTAAGGAGCCTTATGAACACTAAAGGGATATTTACAGTGATGGACACAGACTTTCAAATTTTGACATGTTTGACACACCCTCTAGTTTCCATTCTGTCCCTTAGAGTTCTAAGGCAGGAACTGTGGTCAACAGGAATAATTTCTTTATCATGGATGTGGAAAGTGTGATTGAAATTTTCGGCAGGAAGATTTCCGTGCTGAGGTTGGTCAAGAAACAAGACTGCAACCAAACTACAAGTTTGCACTTTCACAAATCATATTTCCCATGAACTCAAAATTCACCAATATCGTCTGCACATTACAAAGCATCAAGCAAAGTACTTACGTTTTTGTTACATCTCATTAAGATTTTAAACTAATTAGATTTGGTGCATTCAAGCTTATTGAACGACATCACTCCTTATAATGCACATCTTTAAGTCAACATTTTAGTAGTAAAAAGGCATTGTTTACAAGTAAAAATTCATGCTTTGTATTCTCATATTGTGAATTTACACATGTAAATCTACTTAGTCACAAGTAATATTACCCTATGTGGTGTGATGTTACTAGCGTATGCCTTCTGTAGTGGTTGGGGAGTGGGTGCACCTGCGGAGGGAATCCTTGTAAAGCTTGTGCATCAATGGAATTTTACATAGTGCTCATAAGGTGGGCTGGTAAATGGTTAGGATGTTTCCCACCCCTAGAGCTACAATACTAGGGATCCCTTGAGGTGGTGGTGGGTTGTAATCCTGTCCATTATGGGTTTGACCCTGAGGGTTCACTAACAAATAAGGAATTAACAGGGGACAATCTCTTTACGATTCCCCCAGTAATTTCCCACTTTTGGCTGGCTTTTAGTAGGATTTTTCATCTCCTTTCAGAAGCAGAAAACTCCAGGTGAAAGTAAAAAAACTGAGGCCAGCAGCTAGCAGACCAGGGCATGTTAAAAATGGTGTTTACTTACCTAGTCACAAAGGTGTCATGTAGTGGTGAGTGAGGTTGAACTGCTGAGATGTTTTACTGTGGTTGCACATGAACTTTAAGGAAGCTACCTAACCAGAGAAAAAATACTCAAACCACCCTAAATTATACACATCCGCTAAAAAACATAGGAACCCATAGCACAACTGGTGATAGCCTCCCTCAAAATGTTATGATCTACAGAGATCAGGTTGTTCAAAACTAAATGCCTGTGCCATATGGAGGCACCCAAAAAAGAAAGAGGAATTTCCCAGACAAAAAAAAGATATCGAACTGACAATGCATGCTACTGGTACTGGTACAGCCACTAGTACGCTTCAAATGGTGATGCCAATGAAAAACGAATGATATGAAGTAAGTAAAAGGGGCTTCCAACATTTTAGCCGGGCCCAATAAATATGGTCAACTTCCCTTCCCAGAATTATATCTGAAATTACAGTGGAGGAAGAGTGATGAATGCAGGACAATCTGTAGAATATTGACTCCACAGTACTCTATGTGTATGTCAAAGACTGACTCCCATCATGTAACGTTTGTCTTAAGGGTGATGCAATTTCAATCAGTAGCTATCAGACGTGATGTACACACAAAAACGTTGCACCAACATACCCAATCAAATGCAACTAAAAGACAAATATATGTTACATTACCTGGATATGTCTTGACAAAGTTCATTTTATTAAAATCTTCAGAAACATGAAACTCCTAAAAAAACAAACTGAAAAATTACTATTCCCATTGAAAAGATCCACCAAGACTTTTTAGCTAAGCAAGAATATTCTTTATGTTAAATTTAACACCTTACAGAAAAAAGACCAGCAAATGCTTCATACTTAATATGTTTCAGACACATTGCAACTTTTCTGAAATATGGACGTGTTGACTGGAAGAATTTGATGCACTGATGCTGAGGTTCAATGTTGTAGTTTATTTAGTATTCTGGAACTCTGCGGTGTTCTATGGCGCCTATATTACCTTGTGCATGTTCCTTCCCCATGTCTAATAAGCTAATGTTGCTTATTTGTTTGTTTCTCAGAAGGTACATTAAAAGAGTGTAAATAAAAAAAAGTTACCTTTTGCAAATGATTCACATTGCACGTTGATGGTTAGGTGTATTGCAGATGCTCTGTCTGATAAACCTCCTACTGTTGAGAAATATATTTTATTAAAGCCTTAAGATTTTTTAGAGCAATTGCTATGCACCATTTTGGATGGTCAGAATTCTAACAGAAAGACTGGCGTTATTACCAAAGTGCCAGGAAGGGGAACCAGACAAGGTGTAGAGAAATTAGATTGAACAGAGAGAATAATATCTATTAGACTGAATCAAAATTCAATGCTAATATAGCTGGGCACAACCATGATCTAAAACTGTTACAGAACATTGAAACCGCAAAGAGTTCTAGACAGCCACAAATATCCTCTGGTCACGACCTATTCGCAAGATGACCTTCAATATCACCCGCAACCAAAGACTACTCTCGTTAAACATTCAAATGATATACACAGTGATGAATTTGAGCATCACAAAGTTCCTGTGTCCTTCAAGCATAGCATCATAGATCCTGAGACAATTCTAAATAATACTAACCATATTGGGCACTTTGGCTCCCTGATAAACGTAAAGCTGTCAGAGCGCCAACAAGAAGAGTTTCAATAAGGATTTGATAATATTGGTAATCTTAAAAGAACCAACAGGAAACTAAAACAAATTTGGCCTTAAAAAGCCTGTATTAAGAAAACATTGTATCTAATATTCCTCAGGCATATCCCTCCGTCAGACTCCTACTGACTGGTATAATTCACAAATGCCCCCCAGTTTAATTCACAAATAGCAGGTATAATCCCAGCTTATGGTTTGGTTTACCCATCTAACTGTGCAGCATTTAAAATCTTCTGCTTTTAAAAGAACACTTTTAAACAGTACAATGTCCGTCCTGTTAACCTAAATGGTAATCCTATGTAATTTGCCATATACTCTAACCCTAGCTGGTGTAACTGCAGGTATAGAAATAAAAATAATAAACCCAAAGACTCCCAAATACCTTCAGGACAGTTGATAATGGAGTAAAGAAACCTTCCTCTGCCTAAACAGGTCTAAGATGGAAATCCTTTTGGTTGGAGGTTCCTCGCACAGTGCCTGCCCACTTGAATGGCATTTTCTCTAGGAGCACTGCCAACCACTTCTCCGGAGTAAAAGATCGTTGACACAGGTCTCTCTTTTGCCTTAAATGCAGTAGTTCACGGTTCAAACCTCTGGATGTCCATGTTGAGGAGGACCCCCCCTCTTTCAAATCAAAGATTGGAACTAACCTAAGTGTTTATTATGGCAGGTTGATCACTGCAACTTTATGCACACCATCCTGCCGAAACAACTCATGGATAGCTTTCAAAGAACACAGAATCAGGCTGCCAGGCTTAGTCTCAATCTCAGAAAATAAGAACATGTGAAACCAGCACAAGAGTTCTCCATTGGCTCCAAATGGGATCAATAATTAAAATATACTTTCTATGTATGATTCACAAGACCTATTGAAGCAAAAGTCCAGGACATATCAAAATTTTGCTTGATTACTACTTATCCAAAGATCTTCGCTGCAACATTGGTGATTCTAATTGAATTCAACAAAGAAGGTTCAAATTTCTACAGCATGGGATAAGGAGGCCTGGGAGTTAAAGGACCAAAACTCCGAAACAAGCGGAACCCCATGCTGAGGGCTAAAACCCAACTAACTGCACTTTAGAAACATCACGAAAACAGAACTTTTCATACAGGCATTCCAGGCTAACCAGATACTTCCAGTTGGAGTTCAAGTCCCCTTCGCTGTTAGTGTAACTTTACTATGTTTACCATAAAATGACCAGCACTCCAACATGACATATATCCAACAACTGTAGTGCAATATAAAGCTCTGTGAATAAATAAATAATAAGCAATATAGAACAGACAGACTAGAGCAGGATGGCATGCAACATCAATGATGAGTTGAAAATAAAAAATGAATAATTGTTCGACGTTATTGTCAACATAACAATAACATTCACATAATTGTTTGTGGTTTGGCATATGGATTTCTAAAAGGCTTTAAAATGGTGGTACTTTGCATTAACAGCATCATACATGTTTTGTGCAAATGATTCCTAAGGGTGAAGGGATTAAATATCACATAACCTTCTGAATAGTTAATTTGCAGGTCAGACATAATAATGCTCAAAATACACAAAACAGTATTATCAGTCATACAACCACCTTTATGGTGCAACTGCATCGTTAAAATGCTACCCCTGGCAGAGTGGTATAAAATGCAGAGCCACCAGTGAAAACTTTAATCATGTTTACGTGCAATATTACAGAAGACACACAATATTACAGAGTGAGAAAAAACAACATTAAGGTCCCAGGACCGCCACACTCACAGGGGTGGTCGGACCGCCACCAATGCGGTGGTCCAGCCTCCACATTATTACTGTGGCAAACCCATAATGGACGGACCGCCACCACCGCAAGCAAGCAGCGCTGCCCTGGGGATTACGAGTCCCCACTCCGCCGGCTTGTACGTGGCGGTTGCACCGTCATGTAAAAGATGGCAGAGACCGGGTGCTGGCGGCCGCATGGGGGCCACTGCACAGCCCATGCTAAGCAGACAGTGAAACACGACAGCTGCTGTTGCACCAGACACACTGCACCATTTCCGCCAGCTCTGTTATGAACCGGTGTCAATGTTTTGGGTTGTTTCCTGCCGGGCTGACGGGTGGAAACTCTGTTTCCACCCGCCAACCCAACGGGAAACTGGTAATAGTCCTCACAGTCAGATCACTGCAATGGCCGTTTTCTGATCACACGGCTTTGGAGGACAGGTTTTTCTGTCCGATGAAGCCGTAATGAGGGGCTAAATCTGCTGCAATTATAAACTGCAACACTGGTGATTGACTGTGTACCTCAGATATTGCTCTACTTCCATCCTGATTGGCATGAGCAGCTAGTGGGACTATGCCTTCTCATATCACAAGTTGAAGGACTTATGATCCTTGCTTTTCTGGCCAAGAAAAATAACAATAATCTTGTCCTAATCATTCATGGACCTTGGAAAGTTTAACAGATGGTAAGGATACTTTCACTTCCAAAAGGAGGGGATTCCCCCTCCTCAGTGGCATTACATTGCCCTTACCCATCCAGTCCTAAAGGACGTACAGCTGACAGTGTTCATGCTCCAATTTCATTTCAGGTTCCTAAATCTCACATTCACAGACCAAAGAAGAAATGCTCCAGTATGCTCTTTGATATCTAATAAAATTGCTGAAATCTGTGGATGGATCTTTGGAATTTGAGGAGTTGACATTGCCGCACACCAGGAAGATATGATTTTTGCATCTACGAAGGATCAACATCAATTGACCACATACATTAAGGTACGTCTAAGTTTGCTGATAATCTCGGAGAAATTAACAGTGGCATTCAAGCTATCAAAAGTACTTTCAGTGATACAGGGAGGACACAGCAAATTAAGCACTAAAACTGTCGTACTGAAAGAAATTCTCCACCAAAAGGAAGTTGATGTCTGCACTGAGGATGAAGGGGGTCACTCTTCTGCAGTTAGTCATGTTACTTTCACTCCTAGCATCTACTCAGCTAGTTTTATTGAGCACTCTTCACTTCGGAGATTTTCAGAAACTGAGGATCTCTAAGCAATACATCTGGCAGACAAGGCTCAAGTAGAGGGGCAATAGTAAATGGACCGTTTAGCTGCATCTAACAATACAGCTATTTTATTGTGTCTCTTGAGCTGGTCAGTGCCTGATGCATGCAGGAACAGCAGCAGAAGTCACTGTAGGACTATTTCTAGAAACCCTTAAGAGTTCCTTTGCAGACAAATGTTTGACAGGAGAATGAGACCGATGATTCACTGTTCAGGGAACAAACATGTATAACCATGATGGAATCAGGCCCCAAACCCTATTGGAATTACCAATTAATATTTGAAGTGCTAGATTATAGTTCATCCTGAATACTCCAGGCAATGGCTAATGGGATGGCCAGCTGGAAGATCAGGTTCCTAACAGACTACAACAATGGGGACTGTTTACCAAGACTGTATGGCTCTTTGAGGCCCATGGAGAATTTGCAAAAATGCTGGGGCTGTCCAGTCTTTGTAGAGAAGTATCATCCTTCATCAGAGAACAGTGGACTCTGTAAACCCCTAAACAATACAAACCAGCACAAAATGCTAGCTAGTGTATAGGAGGTGGGAAGTTGCATTGATCTTCAGAAAAATAGTTTTCAATTCATTTTTTTCTCGTTATCGTTTTATTATAGGGCAAGCAGCAGCAGTAAGTGATCTCCGACTGTGAACACATAGATGGGCAATTTCAGCAAGTGTGCAGGTTTGCACAAGGATCCTCTTGGGGGTAAAGCTGGACACTGTAAGTCAAAATAACCCAGCTTCATTCCATTTGGCTACTCTAAGGGTAGGCACAGATTTGTCTCAATTTTGAGCTCATTCCACTAGATGGGCTAATTAATCCAATGCTTTTCAAGTGGGCTCTAGGCTAAGTGACACTATGAGAGCTCCCAGCTGGTTTGGCAAAATGTTTTTAAAGAGCTTCAATTTGAAACTATTTATAACTGGCACTAGATGAGTAGTAAAGTACCACTGGAGTGCCAGTCTTGCCACAAAATGTTAATTTTCTACAATAATGTATCAGTGAGTCTACACACTATTAAAATATGAAAGTGAGAAGTATCCTTCCCCATATTAATGAAAAGAAATATGGGTAAGTAGTTACATTTTAATACTTTGTACTTATTTCATCTTTGGGTGTTTGGCATTAGGATTATTAATCAAGATTTACTGTATTGGGGTTTCGGTTTATTTTCATTCATCAAACTTGAAGGCTGCTTGGGAGGGCGTGGCCAACCGCCATTAAAATGGCAGCATTTTATCCATATTGTATCTGCCAAAATGCCCTACCATCCGTTCAACAATCCGTCCCAGGCTGCAATCTGACAACGTGCTATTGATTGTTGACCACTGGGGATACTGATGAACCTGCTACCTCCTGGCTGCAACAGACACGGAGAGTGAAGCAGGTTGTGCCTATGCGGCGAGGCAAGACCCCAGCCTTAAGTTCAACCTGAGCCGCGATCGACTGCAGCCGCCGGTGCTACCTCGACTGGGCTGCAAAGAGGAGGCTGGGCCCCTGTCCTGGCCGCAATCTCGTAGGTGCGCTGCTGATCGGCATCCAAGGCACATGGTGGGGCCCGGTGGAATGACTCCAGCACCTGCAGGGGTAGACGGAACAAGACAGGACAGCAGACAGCGTCAGAGGTGGCCCACCGCCGACAAACAGAGAGAGTAAGATCGCTGAGGCAGCACCCGCCAGAGTTCAGTTGCAGCAGGGGCCCAGCACAACACAGTGAGTACCAGCGACCTGCATGTAGGGCCAGAAAGTGCTTCAGAGAGCTGCCATTCTCATAACCATGCCAGCTGAACACTAAGAGTGGGACACAGGATAGCCATGGCGGTGCGATTAAATACACAAGGAGCGAGACACCCCATGAGGACATGCAAGTACAGGAACTGCCTTGACCCCTTGAGCAGCGGTGCTCTTCATGGGATGTGTGTTCTAATGTCCCTATATTAGGCGGGCACTATTGAAATCTCAACTGAGAAATGACCTCCACACCGAGGGGGCAGACTCCAACATAAGCAGACTTATTTGGGACCCCAGGAGCCTCGTATCATGGCAATTCACTCACTCTCCGTGCCTAATAGGAGGTGGGACCAGGTGTAGGCGGGTGCTCCCTGTCTGGTGGTGAAAGGCTTCTGAAGTGTTAATGTGTGGGGAGGCGTTGGGGGAGCAGTGCGAGGGAGAAACCCGAAAGGCTGCGTAGACTGCCAATGAGCGCCCCCAGACAGGGGGAAGAAGGTTTCCCTGTGACCCCTGTGACTCCATTCTCCCTCCCAAACTTTCTCTCATCATAACTGGCGGCAAAGGAGCACGAAGCACCCATCAGACCAAATTAAACAAACACAAACCCTAAGACACCTGATACCCTGGATGGATCCCAACATTCACCACCTCCTGCAGCCCAGCTAACTTCTAGGGGGAATCCTTGACACTACATGCCATCATGGCGGCAATCCTTGGAGTGCGAACGGCCTTGGAAGCGCGTACAGAGTCAGTCACTTCAGGGGCCTCGCTAGTGAGAGCAGACCACCGCAATATGAGTGAAAGGGTAAAAGAGGTGGAGGATTCAACAACCACTCTGCAACAAGATGTGGCAGCCCTGAAGATTCAGGTCAGTGATCTGTGTGCCACAAGCAAAAACCTGGAGTCTCATCTGGAAGACTATGAAGTTAGATCCGGGTGCAACAATGTACACATATTAGCGGCCCGGAGCAGGCGGAAGGGCCTGCAGTAGACCTATTTGTGCAGGACCTAATACTCCAGAAACTACAATCCCACGGTCTCTTTAAATTCTTCTCAGTGGAGGGGGATCACTGAGTCCCGAGTGGATGACCAAAACTGGGAGCCCCGGGTCATAGGCCACATTTTCAACTTTGAAGACCAAGATGTGGTGCATCAGTCAGCCTGCAGCACCCCTCCAGTGACCTACGAAAATACAAACATAACCTTCTTCCCTGCCTTTAAACTTAAAGTCCAGAAGCAATGTCATAGCTTTCTGGAAGCCAAGAAGGCACTAAGAGACAGAAGTAAAATACTCATGCTTTTTCTGGCAAGACTACGAGTTGAGGCTGAAGGGAAGACATGTTACTTTTGGAACCTGGAAATGGCTTGAGGAACGTAGGAAGTGCTAGTCCCAAAGCACGACACGGATGACGGGGACAGCGACCCAAAACACCAGTACGATGGGAGTTTAAAATAATTGTCCATGCTGGGTTTACCACCAGAAGGACAATTACTACTCATCGTTAATCAAACTTGGTCTGATACACTTGGCAGATAAGCCGCCCCTTCACGGACATGGGAGGGAGAGACATTTAACATTCTATCCATCTACATCCCACTGGCTCTGAATAGCATCACCTTCCCTGATCTGGGTGCTCTCCTGCTGGGGCTGCGGGATGGGGAGCTCCTTGTGGGGCGGGGGGAGCGTGATTTCAATATGGCATTTAGTGATGGCAGGGACCGCATTACCTGAGACAATCAACATCTTCCCGTTCCCAACTAGCAGACTTTCTACTTACTATGGAATTGGGTGATGTATGGCGGGCTCCTAATCCTTCCACACAACACAATACATTTCACTCCGGAGCACACAGCAGCCTTTCGCGAATAGACTATATCTTACATTGGCTTACCGAGTACCTAACTTCTGTGATGTCTACCAGCTGGCTAGTGGCATTTCCAATCATTCCCCGGTGTGGACTATCTACAGTCTTAGTAACGTACAAGAACGGAGGGCCATCACACTCCATCCATGGTATCTGAAGATCCCGGTCATTACGGAGGGTCTGGTAATGACCACAGAACGCTACTTTGCAGAAAGTAGGACCTATGTAGACTCCTCACAGACGCTGTGGGAGGCTTACAAAGCTGTTATAAAGGGGCAGGCACTTTTCCCGATAGTGGGACACAAACAGGGCAAGAGGGTTGCCATAGAGGCACTCGAGCGTGAGAACCTAGAACTCAAGTCTAAACTGACAAGCGACAAATCGAGAGGGACTAAGCATATCCTGGGCCTCAAGCAACAGGAGTTCAGAGATATGGTGATAAATCGACTAAGACCAGACAGCAGAGAAAGAGCGAACCAATAGATATCTGCCATTCGCTCAGATAACAGGGAACTCCTGAGAGATACACAAGACATAGATGATGCCTTCGCCACCTACTATTGCAATCTCTACTCCCCTGCAGGCAGAGCTACAGTGGAAGACTCCTGCGAGCTACTAGCCGACATCCTCTCCTTAAACGCATGCATGGCCTTAGATACTGTTAAATAGCCATACTTGTACAGTTTTGGAGCGCATGGGTTTTGGTCCCAAGTTTTTGTCCTGGCTACAACTCCTCTACACGGAACCCTTTGCCCAAGTCATAGTCAATAAGAGGGCATCCCACATGTTTTTCCTCTGGCATGACACCAGACAGGGATCCCCACTCTCAACACTTGTTTTGGCCCTAGTACTCGAAACTTTGGCAGCCTGGTTTGTCTGGGTCCCCTGATCCGATGCCTAAGCTGGAAAGAGCAGTGGGAAGATAGGATATATCTTTATGCCGACGATATCCTGCTATATATTGCGGACCTGCAGCTCTCCATTCGTAGAATATTGCACATCTTCATTAACTTTGGCAATTACTCAGGGTACACAATCCACTGGTCTAAATGCATCATATTTGTCCTGTTTGGTCGGACGCTCGACCTCCCTGTGGAGTGTGAGGCCCGAATAGTGAAGGACAGGTTCAGACACCTTGGCATATTCATCACCACCGATTCTGTGCTCTTCCACACCAGGAACCAGGAGGCAGCCTTGACAAGACTTTGGAGTGATGTCCAACACTGGAGAATGTTACCACTCTCATTGAAAGTGAGAGCAGTGATCTTCAAAATGGCATTACCACATTTCCTTTATGTGCTGCACAACACGCCGTTCCCAGTTCTTACAGCTTACTTTAAGGCAATAGAAAGCGAAGCCAGGACACTGTTGTGAGATGGTGGGCCAGCGCAAATAGCATTTAACCAAGTTAACTTGGGTTAGTACGATGGGAAGATAGCACTGCCAGACATTCAGAAATACTACTGGGCGGTGCAGCTGGCGGTCCTAAACGAATGGGTTCACCACCCCGAAGATGAGCCCGCGTTCCATATGGACCACCTTGTCCTACACACAATGGGGTGTCTGTGAGCCCTTTACACCAACCCAACACATATGACCCTCCAGGTGCCCACAGCACTCACCGTCCAGATCTGGAACTCAGCGGTTAAAAAGTTGGCTGGGGCGATAAGATTACCCAGGCTACACCACTGTAGGACTCCGAGAAATTAGGCACGCTGGAGACCCAATCTGGTTTTGATAGATGGCATCTCATAGATCTCTCTAAAGTAGGGGACCTCTGGACCCAGGGTTGGGTGATCTCTTTCTCAGAACTACAGCGGGACTATGAACTGGTGACCTTGGAGACATTCCGATATCTCCTGATACATCACGATATTCAGTCAGTGATTCCCTGGGGGGGGAGGGTTGACTGGGGAGGGGCTGACTTCCCTGAATCATCACTCCTTGAGATAAGACTGCTTGACGAACACATGGCCGACAAAGCGATGTCCCTTACATACAAGAAGCTGATAACAACCCACTAGAATCACTCCAGCACCTGCAAGGCCAATGGGATCACGACCTGGGAGACCTAGCAAATGATGAATGGGCGCAAGCCTTCACCTCCCCTAGGGAGATGGCCGTCAGGGAGGGGTTCAGAATTGGTGCAGCTTAAAGTACTCCATAAATCTTACCTCTCTTGCGACACAATAGGCAAAATGGGCTGAATAACTGATTCAAATTGTTGGAGGCAGTGTGATCAGGAAGGGACCTTTTTTCACACAATTTGGGGTTGCCCAGTGATTTGGGCCTTCTGTAATTAGTGGTGGTGTGCAGGAATGACGTAAGCAAAAGTAACATGCCAATCTCTGCCAAGTGATGTCTTCTCAATGTGTGGGACACAACAGACTTAAAAGTCATGTTAAAAGATCTGGATGACTTTAGGCATGACGACTGCCAAACGCAAAATTGCATGCCTATGGAGGGATGCATCCCTACCACTCCTGAAGGCCTGGGAAAGAGACATGGATTGGTGCATGGTAGCTGAGAAAGTGGTTTATAAAAGTCGGAGCTGCCCCAGAAAATGGGAGAAGGTATGGGGTTAGTGGCATATCTACAGAGGAAGCCCCTGTGCCGCCCCATTGCAATTGCCACTAATGACGCTGAACCCTGAAGCAGCTCCCAAACACCTGATGACAGAAGGTGAAGTGGGGGATGGGAGTGTGATCATCAAAGATGCGACTACTACTTTTATGCATGACCATACAAGGTGTACTTGTTTCTTTATTGCTTGCCATACAATTAATAAAAAGATGTTGCAAAAATACAAAAGTGAACGCTGCTTGAGTCCAAGTCTTGGCCAAAAATAATATTTGTTAGGTTAGAATTCAAAAGCCAGACTCCACCTATGAAGCTGCTATTTAATTAGCATTCCCTTATAAAACTTTGGATCACAGCAAAGAAAGAGTTAGAGGCTAAGGCAGAAAGTGGCATGGGTTTACTAGGACCGCAGGCTATTCATTTTGGGAAAAATACTTTCTCCTAAGGTTTAATGTGACCGGTTTTCTTTAATGTAATTTATTTGCTTTGCTGCTGAGCTTTGAAAACTAAGAAAGGAAAGCATAACACTGACTACGACGGATTTAAAAGGACCATAGACTTTCTGATACACTTTAGTTAACACTGAAAATTTGTTCTAACAAATCTGAATTAATATAACAAAGAAGGCCAGTGTTTGAATTTGGAAGTCAACCAAAAAATGTTGCCTCACTTTGTGAAACTGACACTGATGGCTGAGCACCATATTAAAATTTAGCTCTAGTATTTGTCTCCACATATGAGGCAGGAGGCGAATGTGTGGCGAGTGCTGTATCATGTCTAAGCTGGTACATGCCACTTTGCTCTTACTTCTTGGGTCTACGAAAATACCACAGAACGCCACATTTAGTGGAATCAAGATCAAAGCTCCAACAATCAATAGAAAGGGGCACTGTTAGGAGTCCATCTCTCCCATGGTGTGTGAACTTCTAACCACAGTAATGAGGAAGTCCTAGAGATTCTTACTCCCCTACCATTTATGCTAGAGATAAATTCCACAAGTCATGGGAAACTTGTTTTTTGAAAAGCATACATCAAAAGCCTGCAATCTTGCATTCCATACTCTGCATTCCACTCTCTACTCCATTCTTTCATATCTCCAAAAGTCTTAGCATGATATCCAAAAATGCCTACACCTACAAAAAATCTTTAGAAAAAATAGGATGTGGGAGAGACTAGGAAGGATAATGTACGTATTAGCTATTATTTAGTTAAATTACCTCTCAAAAGTGCTGGCCTGTGATTTCCAAATATTAAACTCAAGATACAAAGCTGTGCAAACAACCTGCCCACTGCAAAGTTATCTTCACATAGTCTATATAAGGTGCCTTTTATGAAAACCAGGAATCACAGAGCCTTGCGTGAAAAAGAACATACAGTTTATGTTTGGATGTTGTGCTGCTGCGGCACCCACAATACCTATCTGTACAAAGTAACTAGTGCATGGAGACATTGCAATTAGATATTCACGATAAGGGAATGTGGTACTAAATGTTATTGCACAGAAACCCAATGCAGAGTACATTGCTAGTATACACCACAGAAAGATCCGGTGCAAAACGTCGGACATCAGGGAAATAAATAAGGAAAGAAGCATACAAGCAACAAAAGTGTTCACCTTTACTGTTACACGTGAAATAAGTAAAGTGGAGAACAAAAGGCTTAAGAATAGAGGGTATTGTATAGAGGGTATTGTCAATGACTGCCATTAATGTTAGTTTGCGGACAGAAAGAGTTAGCAATATAAGAGGTATATGCATCCATCTGGTCAAGCCAGCAATTATCCTGCTCTGAAGGGCGTGACGTTTTCATGGCCAGATAATGGTTTAAGTTCCACAGGACTGTGCTGTAGAAATCCATGCCCATTTTTCTTCACACCTTTTTTTCTTTTCTTTTATTCATGCACTATAAGCTAAATCTCTTGAGTATTGGCTCCTTTAAATAAATGTTATTACGGTGCTTACGACAAATTACCTGACGTTTCCTAATTTATTTTATTTATATCTTATTTCCTCTTCTTTTTTCTGTTTATTAAAAGTTGATAATTAAAAAAGTCAGAAAAAATTAACGATTTAAAACCGGTAGAATTAATTACTGCAGGATTATGGTCTACACTTCATGGCTCTAGAGTAAATAATTATGTCAATATCAATATACCAGATAATGGTGAGAGAGCCTTAGTAATCTCGCAAACAGTTGTGGAAGGGGAAGAGAAGAATTCTTGTCCAGGAGGAAAAGAAACACAGAATCACAGTAAATGGTGTGTGTGCATCTGGGGACTTTAAGTACCAAGATTCCTACCAGTTACAGTGTGACTTGAGAGTTCTTATAAAATCTCACACCTTTGAAAGTCTCATCTGTTGTGATTCCTTGGCATCTTGTCCACTCATCCAAATATCGGTTTTGCAATACAGATGTCAGTACAGAATAGAAGAAAAATGTCTCATTGACGTATTTCATTTTCCAACATTTCCACATGATTCTTTATGGTCTGGCATTAACAGAGGGACCTTAAAGTGCAGCAAGTGCGTGCCTTTTATGATGCATGAAAGGGCACATTGTGCAACATGCACAGACTATAAACAGGCTGGTTAACAGAAGTCCAAAATTATTAAATGAAGTTATGGTAATCGAGCTGAGGAAGAAACTGACAACAAGACTCTTTCATGCTCCAAAAGCACTCAAAGAAAGAAATGTGTTTGCAATCCGATTCGATCTCTAATATGAGTATTAAAAGATCGTCATCCAAAATGTACACTTACCATGTACATTATAGTTAGGATGTGGTAGAAGCCTGTACCTTCAAACATTAGTTGTCCTAAGAGTTGTCCAAGAATAGGCATTTTAGAACAGAACAGACTTTTAGGCTAACGGTGACAGAAAATACTTGGCTGTAAATGAGAACCAATGAACACTCAAGGGTATAAATCATCTCCAATGGATTATTCAGTGCAGTTCACAATCATCATTTTCTGCTATTTCAGGTAGCACACGTTCGAATCATTGGGGTTGGCAAAAAAGACAGATACATATCTTTTTTCATTGATAGCAATCATTTACAGTTGACCATGACAGGATCCAAGTTCATCAATCCCTGGCAGAAATCAAAGGCTGAAATTTATGACGGGCAGGCCGTTTCACCTTTATAAAATATGAAAATATGCTGATTAACAAATATCAGGTACAAAAAGACCAAGGGCCTTATTCAGAGTTTTAGGCGAAAAACTACCTTTGCACAATCTTGGCGGATTACCCGTCCACTGTTTACAAGTGCATTATAGCCTGCAGCCTTTGCAATACAGAAAACAGGACATCCACCACGCTTTGGCAGAATATCCTGTCCGCCAAACTATAAATCAGTCCTAAGAGCTCCTGTGTAGATATTTCCAAATATCTGAAAAAAGTGAAAAATGTTCATAGCATGACATGGATGGTCAAGATCTATGCCATCACCGACGTAATAAATGTTAAAGTGTAATTACTACAGGAGTTGATTAGGTTTGGCATGAAACAGTGACCATAAACAAACTAATTGTATTTTTTTATACTAGGCTATATGATTTCAACAAATTGTGTAGTAAACGCGCATTTACTTCAACATGAATTTGTCTTGGTCATCACGGTCATCAGCTATATCTTACATGACCTCAGCTTCAGAAGATCAAGGGCATACACAAGAGCCCTGGCTGAGCAGAATAATTGGGTGCTGGCCATGGTGTTTCTGGGAAGAAGCTTCACCTCTACTGCAAGTGATGTTGAAAGAGATATATAGACATGCAAGGAAGTTTGTCATGCCCAACAATGCTCCAGATGATATTTGACGCATGCTTCCTGTTTGGCAAAGAAAATACACTTGCACTGGGGTTGGTATAACACTGGGCAATTTGTCATAGACAGGGGTTTGAGAAAAAAAAAAGGTTGATATGTTATTTTTAAGAGCTAATCTGCTTTGAATAGCATTTACCAGCCTAGGGGTAGTCTAATTTCCATTTTAAAGTAACCAGGGATATTCATTATGTTCAGTGGATCAAGTCACACAGAAGTAAAAATCAACTAAATAGTGCTTCTCCTAGAAATGCATTGCCACTCACCATTACTGCACCATTATCCTGGCCCACAAATAATCGCCGACTTTCATGATGGTAGGTCATTGCAGAACATGGTGCTGCGGAAAGAAGAGTACAAACAAGAGACTTGCAATAAATTGCTTTCAGTCTGATAAATATTTATATGGTTTGTAACATAACCCTTACACAAGATAATAAGATCATTCCACTACCATTGAAAAATGTAGAATACAATCTTGTGCCCCGCCCCAATTGTAAGCCATGGATTGAAAAAACAGGCATTGTGTATTGTTGTTTTAAAACTCAAAGGAATGCCTCTCAATATTTTCCGTATGACAAGCTACCCATTTAAGCTGTTTTTGTGCAATATCCCGTAAAGATACAATTAGTGAGTTCTTTCTCCCTTCTACTTTTTGTTTCTGTTAACAATAGGAATACAATATTTTTTTCATTTATGCATAAAAGTGACAGGGATAAGGTTTTCCCTTGGTAACCTTGAACACGTTCACCAATGGAATGAGGTGAGTATTCCCCTTACCTTTTCAACTCGTGCAAAAAACACTGGCACACATATAAGTAATTCGAAATCCCATTTCCCACTCATAGGGTGCCTCAACTCGATGTCCTCAGGAAGACCCTGGTTTGATAAATTACTTACACCTATTTCTTTGAGGTCAAAACATGGACTGACATAGGTGTACCGGCACTAAAAGACTGCAGGGGTTATTACAACTTTGGAGGAGGTGTTAATCTGTCCCAAATGTGACGGATATACCACTAGCCGTATTACGAGTTCCATAGGATATAATGGACTCGTAAATCAGCTGGTGGTATATCCGTCACTTTACCGTCACTTTTGGGATGGATTAACACCTCCTCCAAAGTTGTAATAACCCCCTGCATTTTTGACCAACTTCAAGCATTCAGTGAACACACTGGATAGATATACAATACCAAATTGTCAAACTTTTTTTACATTTCACATGTGTTGCACAAGCACTCTGGCACACCTTTCTCGGTCAACTCAACTATTTGTGAAACAATATTCTTTCATATGAAACATAATTTTCGTTGTTGTTTATGTGTACGCGCAAATTACTGACCTTACTGGGTACATCGGAGATCATTTGTTTTTTGACTTCCATGAATGTAGATATATGCTGAAAATTAGATCCAACAGAACCATTTGTGAATACATAACTGAAAAGACAGGAGCACCATTCCTGCTCCTTTGCCACAGCTCTCCTGGTTAATATTTTCTCATTCCACTGGAGAGCTGAAGCCTGACAGACAGAAGAAACCATCAAATGAGAGTTGAGACTGAGGTGATGATGCTGGTGTTCCACCTTTTACTGGATTCTCAGCTTCTGTCAGACATCATCCATTCATGACAAAAGGAAGTAAGACCAGAGAGGAATTGCACATGAGATGGTGCCACATGTCTCTGCTTGCTACTTCGTCTGTGTATTTCCCCCAGCCACTATCACCTCTAGCTCCACCGCAGGCCCAGGACCCTCACTGCATGGAAGATTGAAGCCCACATATAGGTCCAGTGCTGAGTATGCAGGCCCAGCACTAGGTTTTGACTACCTGTTACGCACCACAACCTATTCCTTTGAAAATAGAGAAGCAGGCAAACAGGTTCCAGCTAGGAGAAGCAGATTTAACAGCAAGCAAGGTATGCAAGCAGAAGAGGCTGGGGAATGTACTTAAAGAGTGTGAAGACGTGTTGCATGTCTAGCTCAGGGAATGTGTGTTTTACTGAGTGTGTAGGCAATACTTCAGCTCCCTCCCAGCTATATGCTGCACTTTTTGGTACAACTGTGACCATCCCAGAGAGAAAGGTGTCCAAAGCTGTCATTATCTGGCATGCTTTTGGCAAGCTCATGCACAATGCTGGACATCCTAAGCATAATAATGGAAAATGTGGCATACCCATGAGCATTAAAAGCATAACTGTAGCCATCCTGCAACTAGTATATTCTGAGCAACAGTGGCATAATGATGGGTACTCCCAACATAAAGGGCCTGATTTAGAGTTTGGTGGGTGGGTTAAACCGTCACAAACGGGAAGGATATCCCGTCCAACGTATCACGATTTCCATAGGCTATACTGGAATGATAATACGGAGTACGGGATATCCGTCACGTTGGTGGCGGACTAACCCCATATGCTAAACTCTAAATCAGGCCCACAATCCCCAATGAGGCAAAGTAGGAATGCCTTGCATAAGATTGACACCCTTTTATCAGGTTGCCATCTATAGTTTTGTTCATGTATTCATGGCATCTGCTGGCAATGTAGGTTATTAAGAGGATACTGAATATGCAATTTCCAAACAAGTAATATTATGCACACCACTGGCTTCTGGTGGACATTTGTGGCATGAGGTTGACAATTCGAAAACCTAGAGCCTCTCTGGATTAAGTGTGCATCCCTAAAATCCAGTGCCACCCCTCGCCGATGGTGTACTTCCCTGGCTACTTGAGGGCATCTAAGTCAGTCATCGAAGATATACATGGTGTGCCCAGCATCTGGTGTCCACTATGACATATGGCAGCTACCCATTAATTCAATGGCCACACCTGGTGCTCTGCCAGCTATCGCTTGCATTTGGTAACAATATAAATTTATTTCTAATACTTCTCATAACCTGCAGTAGCAACAGTATTGTCCTACTTTCGAAATGGAAGCCTAGCACAACAGGCAGCATGTTATATACTGGTGGTGGCAGAGGGAACGAGGGCCAGGAGTTTCATGCTGTCTTCAAAGGCCTGCTATCCTTCAAAAATGGTCCCTTGACCACAATGAAAATAACCCACAAGTCATCAAAGGGTAAAAATATATCTCTGTTAAGATGATTGCCCAAAGTTGTGCATCTCCAGCATGACGTTGATAACCCTTGCAGCCTCACCAAACATTGGGATTTGCCATAGCAGTGCCATTGAGGCATAATGTATTCTAACCATATTCATCATAACCACTTGCTTCCTTTACATCTTAGCTAATCCAACTACTTTTGGGGTGGTTGATAAGCCCACTATCTGAGCTTAAAGATAGTTAGCAAGTTAGGAGACAGTCTTGCATATACTAAGAGTTCTCATAAGGATTCTAGTACAAACTGTAATTGTGCCACAAAATAGTAGCCCACCACATTCAGCACTGTCATGCCTCATTCCTCAACGATTAGTTTGAGCAAGTCTAGCCTGACCCTACTTCTTTAACAGACTATTGTCAACTTTTTCAAAACAGCATTCAGGTCCTTAAAAACAGATATAAAATAGGGGTGTACGCAGCACTGAAACAAATGAATGTAACAGAGCAAGACAATCAACTTGGCCAATGCAACTCGGCCTGAAACCAAGAGCGGCAGTGTAAGCCAGAATAACAGTTATTTCCCGATGGTAACCGTTTGTCCACATTGACTGTGTACCACTGTTTTGCAGGGTGAGCTTCTCGTGTACCTAAATAAATAAAGGTGTCAGGTGTCCATGTGAGCCACAAGTCAGGAAAGCTGGGATTCAGTGCTGGATGGAGTGAGCCCAAGGTGAGGGAAGACAACAGATTTATCCCTGTTTATCCTTAGGCTCAATAGGCAAATGAAACAAATCTCTTTTTTTCATAACACTATCCACTGCCACTGTTGGGTCTTGATAGTGCACCCATATATTATCTGGATACAATGAGGCCGCTGCTCAGTAGGGTCAACACTACCTATACTCCTTCCCGATGGTATGTTTGCAGCTAGCACTGCAATGACTCAATTATCATGGAGAAAAGGAGTGGTAGCAGTAGGAAATATTGATGGGTATCAATTTCCAGTGCCCAGTTCTTTTAAGCGGTGCCATTAGACTTCGCTCTCACCATGGGACCAATGTACAAATACTTAATCCACCTAATAAACTTCAGTCAAAGTTCATCTGCTTCAATACTTAAAAGAAATACAACCAGAAAACTACCTTGAAAGGCTTTTTCGTAGCTATAGAGGCACGGATGTTCATCGTCACAATGCAATATTTTCTTGATATCATGTGTCAAATGTCTCAAGTTATAGGCAGTTTCTTATATGGCATAAAGGCATTCTGTTCCTTATATACCATGGACAATATTACGGTTACCAATCTTTCTGACAAGAACTTTCCTGATTTCTCTATTCAGCATGGTTAATGATCTACATGTCTTGTAATCTTGGGTGTGCCTAATAGGCATCTGACCCATTACGATAAGTGCTTCCTTCATCGATCGAAAAAATACACTAGTGGATTAAACGTCGAGCAGTACCTGGAGGAGCCTACCGACCAATGCACAACTCCATGCAAAGTAAAGTTCTGCGGAGTCTAAATCCCCCTGGAGACATCCTGTATTTATAATTGTTATTATTTTAAAGAAGTCATCTAATCCCAGAGGACTTCCCTTCAACCGCTCTGCTCTATAGTCCCTCTGAGCAGATGTACATTACCCAAGTCAGTTTATGTAACTTCAGAGTTGCTGTGTGGGGGGCTGTGCACATAATATTTGTAGATACTTTAGTCAGACATCCTTTAATCCCTCCTGTGTGTAACACATATGATCTTGATGAGCTTTAAAGGCCGCCAAGTACTTTTTCTGTAGCCAGGCAAACCATTTTCCTGCCCTAACTGCGTGTACGACCAGCATATGAATTTCATCAGTCTCCATCAAGGATAGAAGTTTCCACTTTTCGCTTAACAATTTCCTTTTCAATTGTTTTCTCTCTATTTGTGCTATGATATGTTCCCATCTTGTAATTTCATTCTCCAGTGTCTTGTGTATACTGGCTGAGCTAGTCAATTTATAGCCTCTGATGACTAACTTCATCGCTGCCCTCCCCATCCCCTGCTGAAACCTGCTCCTTAACTTGCTGTAAAGTTTTGCAGCAGTCTGTTTACTACGCCAAACTGTAATCTCTTGTTGCAGAGTTCCAATGTAAAATTTCCATGAAAAAGCAGCATACCTAGGTCAAACATAGGCCTCCTAAGTGTATCAGGCATGCTTTGTTTGGGTGGCTGACCAGGGTGGTGCATGTCTACCATCACAACAACATTGCAAAATCACCTGCTCAGGGCAACAGTATGTACATATATTTATAACATCGTTTTCAGTGTGTGAAAAAAATCAAACAAATTTCTTAAGCGCACTACTCACCTGGTAGGGTCTCAAGGCGCTATGGGGAGGAGGGGAGAGGAGAGGGGTTACTGCTCAAAAAGCCATGTTTTTAGGTGCTTTCTGAAGGTAAGGAGGTCCTGGGTCTAGCGTAGGTTGGTGGGGAGGGAGTTCCAGGTTTTGGTGGGAGAAGGATCTGCTGCCGGAGGTGGTGCGTTGGACTGTAGCGAGGGTGAGGTCGGCGGAGCGGCGCTGTCGAGTTGGTTTGTGGAAGTTGATTCGTTCGTTGAGGTAGGCCGGTCCGGTGTCGTGGAGGGCTTTGTCAGCATGGACAAGGATTTTGAAAATGATTCTTTTGTTGATGGGCAGCCAGTGTAGAGACCTGAGGTGGGCGGAGATGTGTTTGTGGCGAGGGAGGTTGAGGATGAGACGTGCGGCTGCGTTCTGGATTCGCTGGATACACTGCCCATATTAGGTGCATTTAGCAAACTGACTAATATTGTGAACAGGCCTTAGGGTCAATACTAGTGTACTAAGAAAAGAGTCCTGGGATCCAGCCAGACATCCATCTTTAAGAGAAGAAAATTTAGCTGTGATAATAAATACGTCTCTTCCCTTCTTGGGAGGGTTGTTGCTGTACTGCTTGATGGGGCAGCTTTCCTTAAGGCATGCAGTGTAGACCCTATACCTCTTTAAGTAGGATCACAATCTCATTCTTTTAATATAACGATTCAGACCTCTGACCCTGCAGCTTAACATACACAATTTATCACCACCTGTCTCATATTAACACATCCTGTCACTCACACATCCTGTCACTATTTTCATCATTCACAGACCAAACTCCCATTCTAGACTGTCATTACAAAAGCCATCTTCAACCAGGCACCATTCAAGGTACCCATTCCGCCATGTGTGGCACAAACTCTTTGCTGCCTCCTGCCTGCTCATTGAACCTAACCATCAAACTCTCCTAAATATCCCGCTACCTCTGGCAGAATAAGCCTGCCTCAAACTAGAACTACTGGAAATAAATAAGAGTAGTGTGTGTACCACTTTCCTCCTCAGTAGAGTTTTCCAGCAATAACCTACTTCAGACATGCTGGCTTGATATATCAGATCAGAAGTGGTTGCAGCAGCCTGTTTTCTTGCATCTTCTTTTCAGTTAGAGGAGTGCGGTTCATAATGATGTCAAGAACTGATATTAACGCTGAATGAAAGGACCATTTAAAAAATATTACAGAAAATAATGGTAAATGAAGTAATTTATATTATTAAGCACCAATATTTGGTGTTTACACTAATGTTGGGACTTAGGAAGAATGTTTTCATCCTTTATTTCTTCTACAATCCAAAGCGACTTGAGTACGCACAATGTATCTTTTTTTAAAACACAAAAGCAGGAAGCAGCTGTAGTGCATCCATTATGTTTAGGTATGATAAAAGGTATGTCCATTCTAAAAAACCTAATTTCAGTGTTTTTCATTGATGTATTGTTTCACCTAATATTAGTTGAAACCGAGTGTAATTATAAAGTTTTAAGGGCTATATAGCCTGTTAAACTAGATCATAAACTTTGAGATTTTTTGGTGATTTCCAGCTACTTGGCACTACACACTACCCACCATTGAAACCCCTTTTAATTCAAAGCACTGTGTATAAAGAGAGACTATGCTGTCTACCTGCAAAAAAGAAATACTACCAGGGACTTAGCATATGGTTTACTTTTGTGTGAGGCACGACATATGTTAGAAATGGGGTATTTGGATGGCAGTCAGGTTACCCCCTGTCCAAGCAAGGACCCTCACTCTAGTCAGGGTAAAAGAGAATCACCCTCAGCTAACCCCTGCTCACCCCCTTGGTAGCTTGGCACGAGCAGTAGGCTTAACTTCAGAGTGCTAGGTGTAAAGTATTTGTACCAACACACACAGTAACTTAATGAAAACACTACAAAATGACACAACACAGGTTTAGATAAATAGAAAATATTTATATAAATAAAACAAGACCAAATCACAAAAATCCACCATACACAAGTCAAGTTATCAAGTAAAAACCAAAAAGAGTTTTAATGTGATTTTAAACACAATGCTAATGCTGTTATCGTGGAAATGTACCTGGGTGCGTCAAAAATAACCCGGCACGGTTGGGTGTGCGTCAAAAGGGAATTGCGATATGTCGCTATCACTAACGAGCAAGACCGCGCGTCGTTTCTCCTTCGGTTGGGTCGGCGTGCGTTGTTTCTTCTCTCCGCAGGAGAGCGATGCGTCGATCCGAACAGCACTCTCTGGTCCGGGCAGGCTTTGTGTCGTGTTTACACGCCCAGCGATGTTCGCGTCGGAAATCCTCCTGCACGATGATTCGAAAACCACGCAGCGCGGGTTGTGATCTCACCAGCCTCCATCAGCAATGCTGCACGTTGTTTCTTCAGCCGTGAGCGTCGATTTTTCAGCCGTGACTCGGAGTTGCCTCAATCTTTTCATCGCACGGCGGTCTGTGCGTGGATTTCTTACTTTTGTTCTGCCAGCTTCTCCTTTCAGGGTCCCAGGAACTGGATGGGCACCACTTGGCAGGATAGGAGTCTCAGCAGAGGCTCCAGGTGCTGGCAGAGAGAAGTCTTTGCTGTCCCTGAGACTTCAAAAACAGGAGGCAAGCTCTAGTTCAAGCCCTTAGAGAGTTCTTCACAAGAAGGAAGGCACACAAAGTCCAATCTTTGTCCTCTAGCACAGGCAGAAGCAGCAACTGCAGGATAGCTCCACAAAGCACAGTCACAGGCAGGGCAGCTCTTCTTCCTCAGCTCTTCAGCTCTTCTCCAGGCAGAGGTTCCTCTTGGTTTCCAGAAGTGATCTAAAGTCTGTGGTTTTGTGTGCCCTTTTTATACCCATTTTGCTCTTTGAAGTAGGCTTACTTCATAGAAAAGTATCTCTTGTTTGTGAAATCCTGCCTTGCCCTGGCCAGGCCCCAGACACACACCAGGGAGTTGGAGACTGCATTGATTGAGGGCAGGCACAGCCCTTTCAGGTGTGAGTGACTACTCCTCCCCTCCATCCTAGCACAGATGGCTCATCAGGATATGCAGGCTACACCCCAGCTCCCTTTTGTGTCACTGTCTAGAGAGAGGTGCAAAAACAGCCCAACTGTCAAACTGACCCAGACAGGGAATTCACAAACAGGCAGGGTCACAGAATGGTTTAAGCAAGAAAATGCTCACTTTCTAAAAGTGACATTTTCAAACACACAATCTTAAAATCAACTTTACTAAAAGATGTATTTTTAAACTGTGAGCTCAGAGACCCCAAACTCCAAATGTCTATCCGCTCCCAAAGGGAACCTACACTTTAATCATATTTAAAGGTAGCCCCCATGTTAACGTATGAGAGGGATAGGCCTTGCAGCAGTGAAAACCAAATTTAGCTGTATTTCACTGTCAGGACATGTAAAAACACATTAGTATAAGTCCTACCTTAAACATACACTGCACCCTGCCCATTGGGCTACCTAGGGCCTACCTTAGGGGTGCCTTACATGTAAGAAAAGGTAAGGTTTAGGCTTGGGAAGTGGGTACACTTGCCAAGTCAAATTGGCAGTTTAAAACTGCACACACAGACACTGCACTGGCAGGTCTGAGCCATGTTTACAGAGCTACTATTGTGGGTGGCACAAGCCCACTAGTAGCATTTGATTTACAGGCCCTGGGCATCTCTAGTGCACTGTACTAGGGACTTACCAGAAAATCAAATATGCCAATCATGGGTGAACCAATTACATACACATCTTGTATAGGAGCACTTGCACTTTAGCATTGGTTGACAGTGGTAAAGTGCCCAGAGTAATAAAAACAGCAAAAACAGAGTCCAGCACACATCAACAACCTGGGAAACAGAGGCAAAAGGTTAAGGGAGACCACGCCAAGGATGAAAAGTCTAACAGGGCCCCCCCCAGCTGAAAGTGGGGAGCAACTACCCAACCTCATGGGAGTTCTCATCACTAAGGCAGAAGAATCTGGACAGACCATCAGCATTGGCGTGTTCTGTACCAGGGCGGTGTTCCACCATAAAGACAATCCCCTGCAGGGAAATGGACCACCTCAACAGTTTTGGATTCTCACCCCTCATCTGCATTAACCATCTGAGGGGCATGTGGTCTGTCTGAACCCAGAAGTGAGTCCCAAACAAGTATGGTCTTAGCTTCTTTAACGCCCAGACCACAGCAAACGCTTCACGTTCTATGGCACTCCTCCTATGTTCCCTGGGAAGTAACCTCCTGCTAATGAAGGCTACAGGTTGATCTAGGCCCTCTTCATTAAGCTGTGAGAGTACTGCTCCAATACCATGCTCTGAGGCATCTGTTTGCACACAAACTTCTTGGAGTAGTCAGGTGCTTTCAGCACAGGTGCTGTGCACATGGCGGCCTAAAGGGCATCAAAAGCGGTCTGGCAAGTCTCTGTCCAGATCACCTTCTAGGGTTGCTTCTTAGAAGTCAACTCAGTCAAGGGGGTAACAATGGTACCATAACCCTTGACAAACCTCCTGTTGTAGCCAGTGAGACCTAAAAAGGCTCTCACTCCAGTCTAGGTTTTGGGAGGCTCCCAAGCCAGAATGGTGTCAATTTTTGGCTGTAGGGGTGCCACCTGGACACTCCCTACCTGGTGTCCCAAGTACACCACAGAACCCTGCCCTATTTGGCACTTGCTTGCCTTAATAGTGAGGCCTGCCTTCTGCAGGGCCTACAACACTCTGCAGATGTGTTGCAGATGTTCCTCCCAGGAGGAACTAAAAACAGCAATGTCATCCAGGTAGGCGGCACTGAACTCATCCAGCCCAGCCAGCGCCTGGTTGATCAACCTCTGAAAGGTGGCAGGGGCATTCTTCATCCCAAATTGCATCACTTTCAATTGAAAGTGCCCATCTGGGGTAGAAAATGCAGACTTCTCCTTGGCCCCCTCAGTCAAGGCAATCTGCCAATACCCAGACATTAAGTCAAACATGCTGAGGTAGGTATCAGCTCCCAACCAATCAATTAGCTCATCAGCTCAGGGAATGGGGTGTGCGCCAGTCTTGCTGACCGCATTGAGTCCCCAGTAGTCCACACAGAACCTGAGTTCTGGAGTGGCACCAGGTGCCGCAGCCTTTGGGACCTATACCATTACTAAATACTAAAAAAGTTAACACAGAAAAGACCATTCTGCTACAAACTATAATGCCCCACTAAACTAGCAACTTAGCCTTATTTCGCCCTTCTTTATTTTCAAAGGCGGAAATGTTTACAGCAGTACACAATGAGCAATAGAATCAAAAGTAATACACTATTTTTCTCACTTATTGAGAAATAGCTAAACCACAAACGTCTATGTGCTTCAAAATGTCAGTTGGGAAACATCTTAAAAAAATATAGATGGAAAGGAAGGAAATGTAAACATTTTTTTTTTTTTAAACTAAACACTAGGATCACTTTCTTCTAGCCTATAGAGACAGTTGAAAACTTTTTAAAGAAGTCAACGGAAATCAAAAACATAAAATCATTGACATTATGCCTAATGACAATTACTAGAAGACAGCGCGTTCACCATGCACTGCTTATAAATAAGCCTTTATATCATATTGATCAATGTAACCGGCCCAATGACCATCTCTAAATCACAGATTATCCAGTGTCACCAGAATAGCGATGTTGTTTTGAGGAGTGATGTAAAAGGAAAGGAATGACCATGCTGCTTAGTAGTTGATGTGTTTCTCAATCAAACTTCAAAACACACTTCTTGAGTCCAAAGAATATTTGCCAGTATCCTTGTGAAAGAAGATACCTGTCCACTCCACTGTCCTTGATGAAGTATTGTGTACAATTTTTCCCATAAAGAAGGGTTCCCCAAAATGCACTGAGACAAAATGTAAAAGTTCAAACAATGAAAATGAAACAGATTATTGTGCCTTCATTGTTTAAAATAAATACCTTTGCTTTCCATTAGAGAAGGATAGGTGCCTATCATTCACATTGAAAATAGTCTTATTCTATATATTTATGTAAGCCTAGATTGAGACAATTGACTGCGCTGCTTGCCCAATGGCACACTCTTGTTGAAGATTGTGGACCCATGGATTCAAACTTTCATTTGCTATTATGGGTTTTCCGTTGCTGCATACCTACAGGAAACAAATGCTAAAACATATCCTTTAAAAAAAACTTTAATCTTTGCAACTTAGACGTAGAGACTGTGTCCAAGAAGTAGAGGGCTAAACAACTGTTAAAGTTAGTAGGGCGCAATGGAAGAACGACATTACAAGACATTGTGGTCAACAAAGGGGCAATCACAAGAATTCATTTTGGGACTCCAACCAAAGAGAAAGATTTGCCTTAACCAATTTGCATGTTTAATTGTTGTACATGACATAACTTCTTCTTATATTTATAGTCTAGAAGACAGGGTGGGGAATTTTTGTAGCATAACTCTAAAGCTTAACCATGGAGGTGACTGATTAAACTATGATTAATTTGTCTGAGGCAATGTGATAATCGGAGAATAGCCTGACAATCTACTCCAGGGTAAGGACAGAAGTCCTCAAAATAGGACTAGAAATATATACCACAGCTGTCCCTTATCCAATATCCACGCCCCTGTATTGACTTGTCCAGTTTACTTCATTCTTTGTTTGTTTGTTTGTTTAAAAAAAATCCCAGTTTAAGCCGAAATTAGCAACCAAAACGTCCTTGGTCAATACACAAAATCAAAACTAAAGAACTTACATGACATTGTGTGGTAGATGCTGGGCCAATACTGACCACTGTCTCTTTTCAGCCATATTCTAACTGTTCTGAAAGAAAGAGAAGAGTAAGGTTAGTTGCCCATTCACTATAGTTTATTGCAAAGCACTGTTGAGACTACTGTTTTAAGACAACAAATGTTATGTATTATTATTTTTTATTTTTAAATCGCTGAGACTATCATGGTATTACAGGTACATTATTTTCCAATACCACTTTGCAAGAACATCGGACCATTGTTACACCTCCACAAAACTGAAATCACAAAATAACATGGTCCAATAAAGTTATTGTAATATAACCATAGATGTTTTCTTCTCACCAAAGGAGGCAGAAGCTCCTCAAAATAGTGAGAAAACAGTTCCCATCAAGTTAAAATCCACTTAATCAACACTTCTAACAAATTCAACAAATGTTATTTCATCCTTTACTCCAACGCCTTGCAGGAAATGTTCCCCCTCAGCATACGCTACAATCTGTTTTCCCACCTTTTAAAAAAATATATTTTCATTGTCAAAAAGGAGCATAGCATGGTTGTAGAAAACAAACAAAAGAAAAAGAAAAATAGGGTACTCAATTCACAATGGGAGGATTCTGCCCATATCAAATTAACCTATGGTGGACATAAATTTCCCCCAATAAATACATCATTTATTGTAACAAAAAGTCTACACTTCATATAAACCCCTGACAACTACCCAACATAATCAGACACCCAACAATTAATATATTGTAAGCCAGGAGCACAACTGATTACTAATTCACTTGATTTGTTTACATCAGTATCCAAATTTGTTCACAAAAGCTATTAGACCACGTAATACAGGTCAACCAGAACCAAGGAGTGCCATTAGGGGATAGGGTTTGCTCAAGACCACAGAAGGGCTACTTCTTTAGGTGGTCAACCACTCCCTCCAGCCGAAGCTCACCTCAATAATTACAGTCAGTATGGACTAGATCCGCTTCCCGTGTTTTCTGGCGCCCCTTCCCTTACAGTTATACAAAGATCTTTCTAAATTATACATACCCAGCATCTGGGAAAACCACTACTGTATTGTCGGTGGTTCGGGATCTTTCCATGCCATGGCTATCAATAGAAATGCTACTGTCATAGAGGCAAACATAAAATACCACTGTCCCTGATCCCCTGAGCAAGAAAGGTCAGTTCCAGATAACATCAGTTAAGTGGTTATGTGCAGATCATTTTTTTAAATACCTTACTCTAAAAATCCTCTATGCTTTTTATAAGTGCCCATAATTTAACACATTCATAAAACATATGTATCCAATCAGCGGCTGCTGCCCCACATCAAGGACATTTATCATCAGCCCGTCTACCCCACATAAAAAATATAAGTTCAAAATAGTTTTAAAATGCTGAGTCTTCAAGCTTGCCGTTAATAGCATCTTCAACCCCACCTCAATAGATGCACCGATATCGAGACCCTGGGTCCCTAGTTTTCCTCCCCCATCAAGCACCTTGAGATTCAAGGTCATCAGGCTCCAGTTCAATCAGCACTGAATAAACTTGGCCAATCCTGCTACCATGATGCAAAAGTAAATCCGTAAGGGGGGCCTTTTTAACTGAAAATTGATCATTCCCTAGTTTAGTCAACATATCTCTAATCTGGAAATATTTTTTTTTAAATGTATTAGTTAAACCAAAATCCTACTGCAGATCAGCAAACCAACAAAAATGATCCTGGTTAAATAAATCCCCCAATCCAGTAATTCCCACTTTTACCCCACTGCTAGCAATTCCAATCATGGAAACTAGATTTGAAAATGGGGGAGTGCTATAATGAGGTATAATAATCATACTTTCCCACTCCAATTTTTTTATTAACCCAATACTTAATCTTGGCACCAGCTCCCATGATTTTAAATTTGACTTTTTTGAAGTAGCTTGGTTTGATATGTCTAATAAAGGAGCCCCTAGCTTCACTACCCAAGGCTAGTTTGTAGATACTTAGGGGATCCAAGTTTGAGAAGCCAAGCGACCAATTAGATCCCTTAAATATAAACAAGTCCCCCATGTGTTCCAAAAATGCTGCCCAATAATAAAGCCTAAGATTGGGTACTGACCATCCTCCACAAACTCTTGAAAGAGACATATACTTTAGGGCCCGCTGTTCCCAAGTATATCGCCAGATGAAATTTGAGCAAACAGAGTCCATTCTGCTTCCAACTCTTGGGATAGGTGTGTGAGATTCAAAGGGCCCACAGAATTCCTACAGTTGTAAGCTAAAAGAACTGTGGGGTTATCAATAACCTGCTAGAAGAAGCAGGTTATTGATAACTCCAAAGCAATATTGGTGTATATTGGCAATTTTGTGCTGAAAGAAGTGAATTTTGAAAAGGCGCACCCTGACTCGCAGCGCACTGTGGACGACTGTTCACATTTTGTCAGCCCAGACTTTTGTCATATGACTGTGGAGCAGAGATGACAGCTCAGAAAACTAATCCAGTGGGCACAAGTGAACACGTCTGCGAAACTTAAAATAATTTGGAACAACCAGATTCAGGTCTTCACTTCTGAAATTAAAACTAAAGAATGGGTAGGATCTAATCCCGATTGGATAAAAAAAAAAGATAATTTTGTTCCCCTTTCTCCAACTCTAAATTATGGAATCGATCCCGAGGAGCTCATCTCTATCAATGTTTAGAGGAACCTTGACTGTTTTGACTACTATCACAGGAGACTTGAGACATCTGAGATACTTGAGATACTGCTGGTACTGATGGATGTATTTTTTTTCCCTCTTTCTGGTACCTTTCACAGTGTTTTTCTTCCCCTTTTTTGTTTTTCATGTATTTTTTTGTGTGTCTCTTGGGAGGGTGACAGAGAGATCTCATCCATCTTCAGCAGACCTGTGTGGTCTGGTACCTTCACATGGGTGGGAAAGGCCCAGGGAGGCAGGAATGGTTGGGGAGGGGGTGAGGGTGGGTTTGGGTGGGTGGAAGAAAGGGACATTGGCAGGGCGGTGAGCACAGCAGAAAAAAGAAAAAAGTGAGCATAGTCAAGAGGAAGCAGGGGCCGATTTGGCTTTGGCTGCAGGCAGCCACCCTGGACTTTGACAAATTCTTCACATTCCCTGAGATGGGTAGAATTTTTTTTTGTAGGCTCCTGAAATTTAGATTGCTTTTAGATCCTGTGTGATGCAAAGTGGCAAAATGAGTATCTGCTTGGTTAATGTCTGTGGGCTCAAGGACAAGGATAAAAGGCAAAGAGTTGCTGAAATACTCAGGGATTGGGGTCTGGATCTTATATGAGAACTGAGACTCATATCCCCTGGGATAAGCAGGATTTATTAAAGGTTACCGACCACTGCTTGTTAGCATGGACATCATAAACAGTTTCAACCAAGGGGGGTTGCAATATTCGCAAAACGGGGATTTGAGCCATTGAAGCAGAAACTGGTGAATAAATGTGGCTGCTGGATGATCTTGGAGTGTTTGGTGTTTGGTTTTGAATAGTAGGTTTACCAGTTGTTCCATATCAAATCTGGACGAGGAAGCAGTTTGAGAGGAGCCAGCGGGGAGCTAGCCCTGTGACCCACACCTACACCCAGTGGCGGCTGCTGTAAATCTCATGTGGTGGGGGGATTAGGGCAATAATAAAAAACTATCTGTCCTGCCACCGACGCTGCCAGCACCCTCGCTCCTCTTCTCTCCTGCTCTTGAATGTGCTCCAGCACCAGCACAGCCCCCCCCCCATCCACACAATCCTTTTGCAGCTCTCATGCTATACCTAGCTTGAGAGCAGCACCAGGATTGGTCTGAGCGGCTTGGTCTGCTCAGACACTGAATGGGAGTCTGTGCTGTTTCTCCAACCCGGCTTTGCAACACAGCTGGTTTGGCGAAACCTAGGTGCGCATGTCTGTTTGGCCGGCCAAACTGACATGTGCATATTTAAGTGCACTCCAGTGACTCCACTCCACTCCACTCCTCCTCCCATGGCCCAGCCCCTCCCTGCACACGCTGGGGCCAGCAGCTGAAAAATAAAACAATAATAAAATTTATATTTTATTTCAACTGCTGGCTCTGAAACAGCGGGCCAACGCTCCTCTGCCATTGTGGAGGGGCTGCCGCTGCCTACACCTCTGAATGTATGTGGAGATTTTAATATACATCTCGAAGTTGATGGGAGCGGCAATCAGACAAATGAACATACAGGGATGAAGCAGCAGGTATACAGGGCATAGTTTAACTTCAAGAGAAGTCATAGACTGGCCGATATCTTGGACAAACTGAATGCTCCGGACCCTGGCTATATGTCTATATCATATCCACGTCACAAATATGCTTTTGCGGTGTTTCCGGGTCCTGCCTCTAGCCAGCGGTGCATTTACTAAATTCTTAAACCACTGAAAACTTCTATGGCCAGTTCAAAAACGTTTCGGAAACACAAGTCAGACCTGCAGATTCTTGTTCTGTGAATCGGGATCTGTATGTAAATACACTGTTGCCACATACTGCACGCAGAAATTACGATTATCTTTGGAAAAATTATTTGGTTTTGCATTAGGCTATTAGGACATATGTTTTTGATCCAAAATCACAATTATTCAACAAAAAAACAAAGGACCGACAAATCTACACCCAACAAAACAAACCAAGAAACTCCAAGCGGTACTACATTTTTCAGCGTCTGTCGCAAAACTAAGTCTCTGTAAAAGCAGAAGGAACCTAAACATATTTGAAATGAGGTAACCTTTGTGCAAAAGGGATCTCTGAGGAGCAACATGAAGCTGCTCTAAGCCACAGAACAGCACTGCGAAGCAGAAGCAGAGAGCCTGAAACATGAGACACCCACATGACACAAAGAGCTTCAATCATATCCTTCAGGAGTTCTTGCAACAAAGCACGTTATGCTGTACTATAATCGGTAATTATTTAGCGCTATTTAAAACATGTAAAATACATAAACGTAATGAACATTTAGGAGTACTCGAATTTATGTACATAAAACAGCATACGCAGTAAGACACATTACGAAACATTTAGATTCACACGCAGAAATAAACATTTCCCCTTTCAGCTGCTTTTCACATTGAGCAAGAAAACAGAAACCATGAAGGCCAGTAGTATTACAAATGGACATACGTGGGGGTAATACAAAGTGCTCTCCATTCCCTCTGTATCAAGATGTACTAACATGCAATGTTTAGATTGCTATTAAAGCTTACTCATCCACAGGGAACTCAAAATGTTAGAGTCGGTACACGCAAACCCCCAAGGAACGTTTAGGTAAAATTCAAGCGCCCCGTGTTAGGCTTAAAAAAGCATATTGTCTCCATTACAATATATGTAGAGACGTGTGACTCCATCAGGGAAGCAGAAAGACACAAAACAATCACAATAATAAAAAAAAATTAACTATGGTTAAGCCAATCGGTCTTGATATTTCTACATGAAACTGGGTTTGTAAAGTGTGTGTATGTATGGGTGAATGTGAGAAAGAGTCAATGGTTGAATTGAGGGATGAGTGGATGAATGGTGGAAGGAGTGCACACTCTGATGGAGCAGGAATCACTAATGTTTCAGAAACATAAGTAGTGTTGATGGGCCAGATGTACAAAGCCATTTTGCATTTCTTAACGGTCCTAATATCTATTTTGGAATGTTAAGAAATGCAAAACGGGCTTTTCAGATGGACAAAGCAGTTTAGGGAACGCAAATTGCAATTTCTACTCAGTAAAAATCACAATTTGCGATCCTCTGACGAGGAAATCACAAGTAGGGATTACCTATTTGCGATTCCTATTCAGATGTACAAAGCATTTCCTAAATGCGAATTGGGCATTTAGGAAATGCAATTACCACTGACTTCAAGTCAATGGTAACCATGTGCAATTTAATAAAAAAAAAAAAAAGCACCCCAAAAAGCTTTTTTTAAAGTGCAATTGAGCACACACATGCCCCTTGGACATACGTGTGCTCTACATGTGCACCACTATTTATGGGGTGCATTTCAGAGGGCCTTTTGCCCACAGCCATCCTTGGTTTTGCATTTCTCAAACAGCATTTTTCTAACAGGAAATACCTATTTGGAAAATGCAAAACCGGCCTACTGTCACAAATGGCATGGGATTTCTTATTTGCAATTTCCTAATAGTTATTCCTGTTTTGTAGGAATCACTATTAGGAAATCGGTATCTTGGTACACAGCATTTTGCATTTCCTAAACAGCAATTTCTATGAAGCTGCTATTAGGAAATGCAAAACTGCATCTACGTACATCTGGCCCAATGTTATGAAATGGCAAAAAATGACACTATTATGCAATTCAATTGCAAGAAATAAACTAGGAATGGGCACCATTGTGCAAAGTATGCTGGTCATATCTAAAGAATGCAATAATTATTTTAGCATAAGGAGTACAGAGAGGGGACGTCTGGGAGCCGAAGTTATCAACACTATGTCAAGAATGAGGCCCATGATACCACTGCACGCATATTTAAGGATGGGATTTACCTACAAAATATTGATGATGCAAGTGTATACCCATACTCTCCGGTGGGAGGTTCTGAGCAAGGTTTATCCAAATACCCTATGCATACTATATGTTTTTTTATGGGGATTTTCACATATACAAATTAAAAGCAACTTTGAACTATAGTGTAAGCCTACTACTGGAACCTGAGCTCTTTGTTTAATGTACAGAATACAGCCGGAAGATGCACCAAATCTGTGTGCTTCATAATGACACCATCTGGCCAACAAGGTAAGGCTTTGCTGTTCTCCTCCTTCAAGCCCTTTTCTCAAGACTGGTTTGCCATCATATCCTTGTAAGTTTGCTCCTAGTCTCATTTGTCTTGTTTGCTTGGCTCAGCTATCAATTTATTTTCTCTGCCATCCTTTCCCATCATGTCCTTTTTGTAATCTCTCCGCTTTCCGTACAACTCCTTTTCTTATCTGTGCTCTGCCATCCTCTCGCTTTAAGCCTCCCCTCTGTTTCCACACCGCTTCTTCTGTTTCCACACTCCCGGTTACCCTCTTACATTGCAATGCTTATTTTCCTATACCCACTATTCCTGCCCCATTCCTTAGATCCTATGATCCTAGCCAATTACCTTTTACCTACATTTTCAGCACCTACTCTCACAACGTCCTTCTTGCCTTTGTTCTAACACCCTCCCACATTGTAGCCTTCGGATATACAGTACTTCGACTGAATCTCAATGGTTGGGCTCAGAATCCTCATAACCCTTAATACAGTAGCCTATCCATCTCCTTAAGTGTACCTTTGTTTGGCCTGTGATCACAGATGTTGACAGGTAGACTTTCTGGGAAATCTTGTTATTTGCTAAAAAGTGTTTGGACTGCATTTTAAACTGCTGTTTTTTTTTTTACCTGTGACTCTTTGAAATTTCACTCTTAGTTTGTGGCAAAAGACTGCAAAAAGCCAAACCCCCCACTCTTTTTTTTTTTTTTAAAGGCTACATACACCATGGTAGCTAACTGTGTTTAGGAGACTGCTCAATTTGTTTCTGTGATTTAAATTGTGTTGAGAAAGTGACTGCAACACTTGTTTTTGACTTGAAAAAGCCAAATGTATGAGGGTGCGACAAGCAGTATTTCAGTGCTTTTCAATCTGTTCCTTACCTGGAAAGTACACTCTGCTGGCTTGGAAGGGTGAATTTTGCCTGTCTGTATCCAAGGAGATTCTCAATAGAGAAGCACCCCTCTCCTCCTTTCCACAGGAGCTTGGGCTTAGGTTAACTTGGCCCTTATATAAGTTTCTATTGGTTGCTGCATATGTTGTTGTGATTGGTTGCTGGGACTAGTATTTCTATTGATTAAAGGATTAGGGTTTTTATTCTAATTGGTAACACAAACACCCCTTACCCTCACCCATCCCCTCTTAAATAGCTCATACACTCTTCTCCAAAACACAACAACACCCCCTGTAATATTCTAATACCACTCACCAGCACTAACTCACATACAAATCCTTCACAGAAAAACACATCAATATCTCCTCACTATTTCACAAAAAAACCACACACATCAGTACATTAAAATAACACAAACTTTCATACTTTCCATCACATCCACTCCCACCCTCTTGACTACATAAATAATATAAATCCTGCCCAATCTTTACTCTGAAAGTCTCACTCTTCACAAACATCTACCACAAGCACCCCAACAAAGAAGCATCCTTTCACCCGCTTCTTATCCATTGCACAATTTAGAGCCTTACATTATGATCCACATGCTCCTCCGCCACCCTAACCCATACTCCTTCCACACTAAGCCCTGAACTAGTTAAGGTTCAAAGCATCAAGCCAATCACATGGTCAGACCACCATATGGTAACTTTTCGACATAAAACACCACAAATCAACGCACCCAATAGCACCTTACATACATGCATATATCGAACATGGAGCACTCAATTTTGAAGATATAGAAACACAACTAACAGCCAAAACAGATCTAGACACAATTAATCCTGTTCCTAAACTGTATGAGTGGCTACAGAAAGCTTTTGATATCTTAACACCACTCAGAAAAACTAAACAGGACAAAAACAACATTACATTGGAGAAACTCAGAAATTAAAGAGATAAAGCAACAAATCAGAAAGCTGGAACAGACCTGGCACAAAACAAACAACATTCAAGACGAACTTAGGCTACACAAAGTTAACAGAATATACAAACCATCAATCAAAAAAAGCTAAAAAATGTACTAATCAGACAGAATTCAAAATGCTAAATCTGCAACTAAATAATTTTATAAAATTCTCAATTAATTTTGAAAAACTAAATGCATGGAAGAAAGTCATCTCACTACTAAAGATTTCACAAATAAACTGGCAACTCATTACACAACCAAGGCAGACATATTGGACTCCTATTTAAAACAGAAGAAAACCATTAGCACCAACTAGTTTCCTAAAATCCCCTCCAAGAGTAAACCAACCCAGCCTCTGCAGTCCATCAAACAAATATCCCAAGGTAAATTTATGGATTTGGTCAAAACAAGCAGGCCTTACGGCTGCCCTTCTGACTCTTGTCCAGGGCACATCTTCAAGAACATTCTTTGATCTACTTCTGCTGCCACACCTTTAAGAGGAATCATCAATAACTCTAACTACAAGAACTTTTCCAGAAGACCTAAAAAAGGCACACATACGTTTGTTAATAAAGAAAACAAACCAAGACCTGCATGACCCCAACAACTACAGACCAATTATAAATGGACCTTTCCTGGGCAAACTGATAGAAAGAGCAGCATTCACAGAGATGTTACATTTTACTGGAAACAACTCCATACTTTCAGACTACCAAACTGGATTCCGCCCAGGAAGAGGCACTGAATTGGCTCTCATAGCAATCTGGGATGATCTTAAAAACCCAGTTGACTGCAGTGGAGTTGCTGCACTACTTCTCTTGGACCTCTCAGCTGCCTTTGACACTGTTGACCATGACACCCTAATTCAAAGACTGCACAAAGTCGGCACAGAAGGGACTGTTCTCGACTGGATTATAGCCTACCTTCAAAACAGAATAATATCTATTCTCCCCCTTATCGTCCAAACCCTACCTCACAAAAGCAGCGGTCCCCCATAGATCAATCATCTCACCTATGCTTTTCAACATCTACATGATGTAATTACCAGAATTGATCAATGATTTTGAACTCACATGCTACAACTATGCAGATGACACACAAATACTACTTAAATTGGAAAGCCCCAAAGACATTGGGAACTCATGAATCTTTATTTACCTCAGAGCTGTTGATCAGTGGATGACTTGGAGACATCTCAAATTGAATGCTTCCAAAATGGAAATACTCACATGTGGCGACTGAAACAATTATGACTCACTGTGCACATGGCCTGATGATCTGGGACCAACTCCTCAATTATCCAAGGAAGTTAAAAAAAACTTGGAATTACCATGGACTCCAAGTTAACAATGAATGCCCAAGTGGACAAATCAGCACGATCAAACTTCATCACCTTGGAGACCCTACAACCCATCTTACCCCACCTAGGATTTCTACACAAGGTGCAGGCTACTATCTCTCTTGTACTATCTAAACTGGATTATGCCAATGGCCTCTACCATGGATCATCTCTATCTATTATGAAAAAACTACAATGTATCCAGAACTCAGCTGCCATGCTACAATTACATGTAAAGCCACAAGCCCACATCTCCCCTGCCTTGAGAGCACTACACTGGTTACCGTTTGCCAGAAGATCCACCTTCAAACTGCTTTGTATCACCCACAAAGCTATACATGGAACAGGACCGCTTTTCATCAGAAACAAAATAACTAAATACATTCAACAAAGAAACCTCCACTCAAGATTGGCACCACGCCTTAAAACACCACCATACAAGAAAAAGACAATAGGTGTTACATCCTTCTCTGTACAAGCAGCCAAACTATGGAAATGATTACCCCCTAGTATAAGATCCACATATAGCTATCCTGTCTTCAGAAGACTACTCAAGAGTAGGCTCTTCATAACCACCATATCCAAACAGCAGTGGACTACATATGCCTGTGTTGATAAATATTTATAACATTTATAATCTGAAATGAATATTCTAGATATGTATAGTTCTTTATGAAATATGTATAATTACTATTTCATAATAATAAATTATACATATACTATTTAAGCCTGTTTAACAAATGTATATGTATATGTGTGTGTGAGTATGCGTGTAGGTGTGCATGTGTGTATATACATATATGTGTATATTATTCTATGCTTAACATGTTCATTGGTCATTGCATAGCTCCTAGATAAGTTGTCATATTAGATAACTATGAATCCCTGCTTTCTTCTTTATATCACAATGAGCAAATGTTATCTTAACTATTTAACAGCAAGCAAAATTGAGTAAAGATAAAAATGAATGTTAGAAAAGAACACTTATTAACATCAAATATTACAAATCTTGAAAGTCTACTAAATTCTCCCTCATTTATCTCACCTTTGACTCATCCAAAACCCCTTCTGCTGCTATGATCTCCCTAACCCCTTTCACAGAATCTTCCCTTCTCCATCACTCCTTTGCTCAGCCCAAGCCTCATTCTATTACTATAAACTCCCAATTAACACTTCTGGATTCTTCACTCCTCTCATATCATCTGCTCAAATTAACTCATACTAATACTAATACTCTACTCATAATTAGCTATACTAATCCACCGCTAGTTCCTCTTGGGTTCCGGAGAAGTGTGTTACTCGTCGAAAAGCATTCAACGCATCATCAGGGGTAGTGAGTGCTATATAAATACAATTACAATTACTTTTCCCCTCACTTACACTTCAGATGTTCCTGCAGCTCTCAGCTGTCTGGACAACAGTTGTGGGAGAGAATGGCTCAGCACATCCCATCCATGCAGTTACAGATTTTTTTCAATCCACAAATCGGATCGCAAGAGTGTCTGCGGGCACATATAGCACAGAGTGCATGTGGCAGTTGATGTGTGTGTGCGTACAGGGCCGTGAGTGTGGAACGTACAACACACGTAAATCAGAATGTATGTATGCTGTTTGTGTGTAAGCCGTGCACAGCCTCCTTTAAGTGCAAGGCCAGTGCTTAATTTGAGCCGGTTGTTTCCGGTGCGGGGCACCAACGCTTATTTTTGAGGGCGGGCACTTATTTTCTGTATCAGGCAATTACTTCGAGCAAAAGGCACATATGGGGAAGACAGAGCAAAGAAAGACGATGATGCGTCACAAAGGGAGAAAGCAGACAGCAGCAAGACTGATCTGAAGGGGCAGGAAGTGGCTGTAAATGAATTAAAGTGGCCCGAGATGGCATTAGGATTACGCTGCCTCAGTATTCTGTGCTCGCACATTTAATTGCGGCAACCGCATGTTTCAGAGGTGAACTATGGGCCCGGCACGTTTTAATTCACAAATTAACCACTGTGTAGGGCGAACCAAAGAACTGAGAGAAAACCTCTCAGCTTTCACGAGAAACATGATGGTCCAATTTTAAGATAGCTACTACAGGAGAAGAAATGCGAAAGACTAATTATTACTACTTGTAGGTAACTACACACTCTACAGGTGTTATAAGAGGAACAGAGTTGAAGTGTGAATGTAGTACTTTGGGCAAGAGTGATGGCCGAACTAAAGCTGGTGTACCAACAGCAAACAGCTTAACCCCTTCCCCGCCACGGACGTAATGGTTACGTCCATGGCAGCGCCCGTGTGGCGCCATGGACGTAACCATTACGTCCTGAATGCTTCCCTCGGGAGAAGCGCTAGCGCTCCTCCCGAGGGACGCCCCCCCACCCCCCTAGGTCAGGGCTGACCGGGGAATCCCTTCCCCTTCCACCCCTGACCCCCCCCACCCCCCCCCTGTGACGTCAGCGCGCGAGCGCGCGCTGATTTGTCACAGGGGCCTCCCTAGTCGCGCTGGAAGCTCTGCTTCCAGCGCGATTGAAAAAGAAATGCAAAAGCATTTCTTTTTCAATCACTTGGGAGGCCCGGAGGGGCTTCAAAGGGAAGGAAAAGTATTTCCTTCCCTTTGAAGTCCCTCCGAGGGTTTCAAAAGCCGGATTGCTTGCAATCCGGCTTTTGAAACCCCACTAGACACCAGGGATTTTTTTTTTTTCTTTGAAATTGACAAAAGGGAGCGACCCCTTGGGCAAGGGTCGCTCCCAGGGGAGGCATTTTTTTGAAAAGGCCTTTTCTGCCCCCAGCCAGGGGGGGCAGAAACCTCTAGGCACCAGGGACCATTTATTTTTTATTTTTTATTTTTTTGTTTCATTTTTTTTTATTGAGGTGGGGAGCGACCCCTTAGGCAAGGGTCGCTCCCCTTGGGGGAAAATTATATTTTGGCCATTTCTGCCCCCCTTGGGGGCAGATTGGCCTATTTTGATGAGGCCAATCTGCCCCCAAGGGGGGTAGAAACCACTAGACACCAGGGATTTTTTTTATTTTTTATTGTTATTGACAAAAGGAAGCGACCCCTTGGGCAAGGGTCGATCCCAGGGGGGGCATATTTTCGGGAAGGCCTTTTCTGCCCCCCCTGGGGGCAGATCGGCCTACTATTAGGCCGATCTTCCCCCAGGGGGGGCAGAAACCTCTAGGCACCAGGGACCATTTTGTTTTTTGTTTTTTCATTTTTTTTTTTTTTTGGTGGGGAGCGACCCCTTAGGCAAGGGTCGCTCCCCTTGGGGGAAAATTATATTTTGGCCATTTCTGCCTCCGTTGGGGGCAGATTGGCCTATTTTGATGAGGCCAATCTGCCCCCAAGGGGGGTAGAAACCACTAGACACCAGGGAGTTTTTTATTTGCGTGAATTTCACGCAAAGGGAGCGACCCCTTAGGCAAGGGTCGCTCCCTGGGGGGGGAGGGCAATTTATTTTAGGCCATTTCTGCCCCCCCTGGGGGCAGATCGGCCTATTATTAGGCCGATCTGCCCCCAGGGGGGGAAGAAACCTCTAGGCGCCAGGGCAAATTTTTTTTTTGTGTTTTTTTTTTTTGTTCTTTCTTTTTTTTTAGAGATGGGGAGCGACCCATCAGGCAAGGGTCGCTCCCCTGGGGGGCAAATTGTATTTAGACCATTTCTGCCCCCCTGGGGGCAGATTGGCCGATTTTAGGTCAATCTGCCCCCAAGGGGGCAGAAACCACTAGGCACCGGGGATTTGTTTTTTGGCGCCAATGTCACGCAGGGGGAGCGACCCCGTAGGCAAGGGTCGCTCCCGGGGGGCGGGGGTGGGGTTTGGGGGGGCAAATTTATTTTAGGCCATTTCTGCCCCCCCGGGGGACAGATCGGCCTATTATTAGGCCGAACTGCCCCGGGGGGGGGGGGGGTCAGAACACTCTAGGCGCCAGGGCAATTTTTTTTTTGTGTTTTTTTTTTTTTTTTGTTTCTTTTTTTAGAGATGGGGAGCGACCCATCAGGCAAGGGTCGCTCCCCTGGGGGGGCAAATTGTATTTAGACCATTTCTGCGGCCAATTTTAGGTCAATCTGCCCCCAAGGGGGCAGAAACCACTAGGCACCGGGGATTTGTTTTTTGGCGCCAATGTCACGCAGGGGGAGCGACCCCGTAGGCAAGGGTCGCTCCCGGGGGGGGGTGGGGGTTGGGGGGGCAAATTTATTTTAGGCCATTTCTGCCCCCCCGGGGGACAGATCGGCCTATTATTAGAACACTCTAGGCACCAGGGCAATTTTTTTTGTGTGTTTTTTTTTTTTTGTTGTTTCTTTTTTTAGAGATGGGGAGCGACCCATCAGGCAAAAGTCGCTCCCCTGGGGGGGCAAATTGTATTTAGACCATTTCTGCCCCCCTTGGGGGCAGATTGGCCAATTTTAGGTCAATCTGCCCCCAAGGGGGCAGAAACCACTAGGCACCGGGGATTTGTTTTTTGGTGCCAATGTCACGCAGGGGGAGCGACCCCGTAGGCAAGGGTCACTCCCGGCGGGGGAGGGTGGGGGTTGGGGGGGCAAATTTATTTTAGGGCATTTCTGCACCCCCCTCCCCCTGGGGCCGGCTGAGCTACAGGCCAAACACCACAGGTAGGCACCTTGCAAAAAACACCTCTGTTTTCTGTGAAAAAATATGTTGTGTCCACGTTGTGTTTTGGGCCATTTCCTTTTGTGGGCGCTAGGCCTACCCACAGAAGTGATGTACCATTTTTATCGAGAGACTTAGGGGAACGCTGGGTGGAAGGAAATTTGTGGCTCCTCTCAGATTCCAGAACTTTCTGTCACCGAAATGAGAGGAAAAAGTGTTTTTTGGGCCAAATTTTGATGTTTGCAAAGGATTCTGGGTAACATAACCTGGTCAGAGCCCCGCAAGTCACCCCATCTTGGATTCCCCTAGGTCTCTAGTTTTCAGAAATGCACAGGTTTGGTAGGTTTCCCTAGGTGCCGGCTGAGCTAGAGGCCAAAATCTACAGGTAGGCACTTCGCAAAAAACACCTCTGTTTTTTTCCAAAATTTAGGATGTGTCCACGTTGCGCTTTGGGGTGTTTCCTGTCGCCGGCGCTAGGCCTACCCACGCAAGTGAGGTATCATTTTTATCGGGAGACTTGGGGGAACGCTGGGTGGAAGGAAATTTGTAGCTCCTCTCAGATTCCAGAACTTTCTGCCACAGAAATGTGAGGGACATGTGTTTTTTTAGCCAAATTTTGAGGTTTGCAAAGGATTCTGGGTAACAGAACCTGGCCCGAGCCCCGCAAGTCACCCCTCCTTGGATTCCCCTAGGTCTCTAGTTTTCAGAAATGCACAGGTTTGGTAGGTTTCCCTAGGTGGCGGCTGAGCTAGAGGCCAAAATCTACAGGTAGTCACTTTGCTAAAAACAGCTCTGTTTTCTGTGATATGTCCACGTTGTGTTTTGGGGCATATCCTGTCGCGGGCGCTAGGCCTACCCACACAAGTGAGGTATCATTTTTATCGGGAGACGTGGGGGAACGCTGGGTGGAAGGAAATTTGTGGCTCTTCTCAGATTCCAGAACTTTCTGCCACAGAAATGTGAGGAACATGTGTTTTTTTAGCCAAATTTTGAGGTTTGCAAAGGATTCTGGGTAACAGAACCTGGTCCGAGCCCCGCAAGTCACCCCTCCTTGGATCCCCCTAGGTCTCTAGTTTTCAGAAATGCACAGGTTTGGTAGGTTTCCCTAGGTGGCGGCTGAGCTAGAGGCCAAAATCTACAGGTAGTCACTTTGCTAAAAACAGCTCTGTTTTCTGTGATATGTCCACGTTGTGTTTTGGGGCACATCCTGTCGCAGGCGCTAGGCCTACCCACACAAGTGAGGTATCATTTTTATCGGGAGACGTGGGGGAACGCTAGGTGGAAGGAAATTTGTGGCTCCTCTCAGATTCCAGAACTTTCTGCCACAGAAATGTGAGGAACATGTGTTTTTTTAGCCAAATTTTGAGTTTTGCAAAGGATTCTGGGTAACAGAACCTGGTCCGAGCCCCGCAAGTCACCCCTCCTTGGATTCCCCTAGGTCTCTAGTTTTCAGAAATGCACAGGTTTGGTAGGTTTCCCTAGGTGCCGGCTGAGCTAGAGGCCAAAATCTACAGGTAGGCACTTCGCAAAAAACACCTCTGTTTTTTTCCAAAATTTAGGATGTGTCCACGTTGCGCTTTGGGGTGTTTCCTGTCGCCGGCGCTAGGCCTACCCACGCAAGTGAGGTATCATTTTTATCGGGAGACTTGGGGGAACGCTGGGTGGAAGGAAATTTGTAGCTCCTCTCAGATTCCAGAACTTTCTGCCACAGAAATGTGAGGGACATGTGTTTTTTTAGCCAAATTTTGAGGTTTGCAAAGGATTCTGGGTAACAGAACCTGGTCCGAGCCCCGCAAGTCACCCCTCCTTGGATTCCCCTAGGTCTCTAGTTTTCAGAAATGCACAGGTTTGGTAGGTTTCCCTAGGTGGCGGCTGAGCTAGAGGCCAAAATCTACAGGTAGTCACTTTGCTAAAAACAGCTCTGTTTTCTGTGATATGTCCACGTTGTGTTTTGGGGCATATCCTGTCGCGGGCGCTAGGCCTACCCACACAAGTGAGGTATCATTTTTATCGGGAGACGTGGGGGAACGCTGGGTGGAAGGAAATTTGTGGCTCTTCTCAGATTCCAGAACTTTCTGCCACAGAAATGTGAGGAACATGTGTTTTTTTAGCCAAATTTTGAGGTTTGCAAAGGATTCTGGGTAACAGAACCTGGTCCGAGCCCCGCAAGTCACCCCTCCTTGGATCCCCCTAGGTCTCTAGTTTTCAGAAATGCACAGGTTTGGTAGGTTTCCCTAGGTGGCGGCTGAGCTAGAGGCCAAAATCTACAGGTAGTCACTTTGCTAAAAACAGCTCTGTTTTCTGTGATATGTCCACGTTGTGTTTTGGGGCACATCCTGTCGCAGGCGCTAGGCCTACCCACACAAGTGAGGTATCATTTTTATCGGGAGACGTGGGGGAACGCTAGGTGGAAGGAAATTTGTGGCTCCTCTCAGATTCCAGAACTTTCTGCCACAGAAATGTGAGGAACATGTGTTTTTTTAGCCAAATTTTGAGTTTTGCAAAGGATTCTGGGTAACAGAACCTGGTCCGAGCCCCGCAAGTCACCCCTCCTTGGATTCCCCTAGGTCTCTAGTTTTCAGAAATGCACAGGTTTGGTAGGTTTCCCTAGGTGCCGGCTGAGCTAGAGGCCAAAATCTACAGGTAGGCACTTCGCAAAAAACACCTCTGTTTTTTTCCAAAATTTAGGATGTGTCCACGTTGCGCTTTGGGGTGTTTCCTGTCGCCGGCGCTAGGCCTACCCACGCAAGTGAGGTATCATTTTTATCGGGAGACTTGGGGGAACGCTGGGTGGAAGGAAATTTGTAGCTCCTCTCAGATTCCAGAACTTTCTGCCACAGAAATGTGAGGGACATGTGTTTTTTTAGCCAAATTTTGAGGTTTGCAAAGGATTCTGGGTAACAGAACCTGGTCCGAGCCCCGCAAGTCACCCCTCCTTGGATTCCCCTAGGTCTCTAGTTTTCAGAAATGCACAGGTTTGGTAGGTTTCCCTAGGTGGCGGCTGAGCTAGAGGCCAAAATCTACAGGTAGTCACTTTGCTAAAAACAGCTCTGTTTTCTGTGATATGTCCACGTTGTGTTTTGGGGCATATCCTGTCGCGGGCGCTAGGCCTACCCACACAAGTGAGGTATCATTTTTATCGGGAGACGTGGGGGAACGCTGGGTGGAAGGAAATTGGTGGCTCCTCTCAGATTCCAGAACTTTCTGCCACAGAAATGTGAGGAACATGTGTTTTTTTATCCAAATTTTGAGGTTTGCAAAGGATTCTGCGTAACAGAACCTGGTCCGAGCCACACAAGTCACCCCTCCTTGGATTCCCCTAGGTCTCTAGTTTTCAGAAATGCATAGGTTTGGTAGGTTTCCCTAGGTGGCGGCTGAGCTAGAGGCCAAAATCTACAGGTAGTCACTTTGCTAAAAACAGCTCTGTTTTCTGTGATATGTCCACGTTGTGTTTTGGGGCATATCCTGTCGCGGGCGCTAGGCCTACCCACACAAGTGAGGTATCATTTTTATCGGGAGACGTGGGGGAACGCTGGGTGGAAGGAAATTTGTGGCTCTTCTCAGATTCCAGAACTTTCTGCCACAGAAATGTGAGGAACATGTGTTTTTTTAGCCAAATTTTGAGGTTTGCAAAGGATTCTGGGTAACAGAACCTGGTCCGAGCCCCGCAAGTCACCCCTCCTTGGATCCCCCTAGGTCTCTAGTTTTCAGAAATGCACAGGTTTGGTAGGTTTCCCTAGGTGCCGGCTGAGCTAGAGGCCAAAATCTACAGGTAGTCACTTTGCTAAAAACAGCTCTGTTTTCTGTGATATGTCCACGTTGTGTTTTGGGGCATATCCCGTCGCAGGCGCTAGGCCTACCCACACAAGTGAGGTATCATTTTTATCGGGAGACGTGGGGGAACGCTAGGTGGAAGGAAATTTGTGGCTCCTCTCAGATTCCAGAACTTTCTGCCACAGAAATGTGAGGAACATGTGTTTTTTTAGCCAAATTTTTAGGTTTGCAAAGGATTCTGGGTAACCGAACCTGGTCCGAGCCACACAAGTCACCCCTCCTTGGATTCCCCTAGGTCTCTAGTTTTCAGAAATGCACAGGTTTGGTAGGTTTCCCTAGGTGGCGGCTGAGCTAGAGGCCAAAATCTACAGGTAGTCACTTTGCTAAAAACAGCTCTGTTTTCTGTGATATGTCCACGTTGTGTTTTGGGGCACATCCTGTCGCAGGCGCTAGGCCTACCCACACAAGTGAGGTATCATTTTTATCGGGAGACGTGGGGGAACGCTAGGTGGAAGGAAATTTGTGGCTCCTCTCAGATTCCAGAACTTTCTGCCACAGAAATGTGAGGAACATGTGTTTTTTTAGCCAAATTTTGAGTTTTGCAAAGGATTCTGGGTAACAGAACCTGGTCCGAGCCCCGCAAGTCACCCCTCCTTGGATTCCCCTAGGTCTCTAGTTTTCAGAAATGCACAGGTTTGGTAGGTTTCCCTAGGTGCCGGCTGAGCTAGAGGCCAAAATCTACAGGTAGGCACTTCGCAAAAAACACCTCTGTTTTTTTCCAAAATTTAGGATGTGTCCACGTTGCGCTTTGGGGTGTTTCCTGTCGCCGGCGCTAGGCCTACCCACGCAAGTGAGGTATCATTTTTATCGGGAGACTTGGGGGAACGCTGGGTGGAAGGAAATTTGTAGCTCCTCTCAGATTCCAGAACTTTCTGCCACAGAAATGTGAGGGACATGTGTTTTTTTAGCCAAATTTTGAGGTTTGCAAAGGATTCTGGGTAACAGAACCTGGTCCGAGCCCCGCAAGTCACCCCTCCTTGGATTCCCCTAGGTCTCTAGTTTTCAGAAATGCACAGGTTTGGTAGGTTTCCCTAGGTGGCGGCTGAGCTAGAGGCCAAAATCTACAGGTAGTCACTTTGCTAAAAACAGCTCTGTTTTCTGTGATATGTCCACGTTGTGTTTTGGGGCATATCCTGTCGCGGGCGCTAGGCCTACCCACACAAGTGAGGTATCATTTTTATCGGGAGACGTGGGGGAACGCTGGGTGGAAGGAAATTGGTGGCTCTTCTCAGATTCCAGAACTTTCTGCCACAGAAATGTGAGGAACATGTGTTTTTTTAGCCAAATTTTGAGGTTTGCAAAGGATTCTGGGTAACAGAACCTGGTCCGAGCCCCGCAAGTCACCCCTCCTTGGATCCCCCTAGGTCTCTAGTTTTCAGAAATGCACAGGTTTGGTAGGTTTCCCTAGGTGGCGGCTGAGCTAGAGGCCAAAATCTACAGGTAGTCACTTTGCTAAAAACAGCTCTGTTTTCTGTGATATGTCCACGTTGTGTTTTGGGGCATATCCTGTCGCAGGCGCTAGGCCTACCCACACAAGTGAGGTATCATTTTTATCGGGAGACGTGGGGGAACGCTAGGTGGAAGGAAATTTGTGGCTCCTCTCAGATTCCAGAACTTTCTGCCACAGAAATGTGAGGAACATGTGTTTTTTTAGCCAAATTTTTAGGTTTGCAAAGGATTCTGGGTAACCGAACCTGGTCCGAGCCACACAAGTCACCCCTCCTTGGATTCCCCTAGGTCTCTAGTTTTCAGAAATGCACAGGTTTGGTAGGTTTCCCTAGGTGGCGGCTGAGCTAGAGGCCAAAATCTACAGGTAGTCACTTTGCTAAAAACAGCTCTGTTTTCTGTGATGTGTCCAGGTTGTGTTTTGGGGCATATCCTGTCGCGGGCGCTAGGCCTACCCACACAAGTGAGGTATCATTTTTATCGGGAGACGTGGGGGAATGCTGGGTGGAAGGAAATTTGTCGCTCCTCTCAGATTCCAGAACTTTCTGCCACAGAAATGTGAGGAACATGTGTTTTTTTAGCCAAATTTTGAGGTTTGCAAAGGATTCTGGGTAACAGAACCTGGTCCGAGCCACACAAGTCACCCCTCCTTGGATTCCCCTAGGTCTCTAGTTTTCAGAAATGCACAGGTTTGGTAGGTTTCCCTAGGTGGCGGCTGAGCTAGAGGCCAAAATCTACAGGTAGTCACTTTGCTAAAAACAGCTCTGTTTTCTGTGATGTGTCCACGTTGTGTTTTGGGGCATACCCTGTCGCGGGCGCTAGGCCTACCCAAACAAGTGAGGTATCATTTTTATCTGGAGACTTGGGGGAACATAGAATAGCAAAACAAGTGTTATTGCCCCTTGTCTTTCTCTACATTTATTCCTTCCAAATATTGGGGTGTGTGTAAAAAAGACATCTATTTGAGAAATTCCATGTAATTCACGTGCTACTATGGTCACCCCGGAATTCAGAGATGTGCAAATAACCACTGCTCCTCAACACCTTATCTTGTGCCCTTTTTGGAAATGCAAAGGTTTTCTTGATAGCTATTTTTTACTCCTTATATTTCAGCAAATGAATTACTGTATACCCGGTATAGAATGAAAACGCACTGCAGGGTGCAGCTCATTTATTGGCTCTGGGTTACTCGGGTTCTTGATGAACCTACAAACCCTACATATCCCCGCAACCAGAGGAGTCCAGCAGACGTAACGGTATATTGCTTTCGATAATCTGACATTGCAGGGAAAAGTTACAGAGTAAAAAGTAGAGGAAAATTGATGGTTTTTTCACCTCAATTTCAATATTTTTCTTTTTCAGCTGTTATTTTCTGTAGGAAACCCTTGTAGGATCTACACAAATGACCCCTTGCTGAATTCAGAATTTTGTCTACTTTTCAGAAATGTTTAGGTTTCTGGGATCCAGCATTGGTTTCATGACCATTCCGGTCACTGACTGGAAGGAGGCTGAAAGCACAAAAAATTGCACAAATGGGGTATGCCCCAGTAAAATGCCAAAATTGTGTTGAAAAATTGGGTTTTCGGATTCAAGTCTGCCTGTTCCTGAAAGCTGGGAAGCTGCTGAGTTTAGCACCGCAAACCCTTTGTTGATGCCATTTTCAGGGGAAAAACCACAAGCCTTCTTCTGCAGCCCCTTTTTCCAATTTTTTTGAAAAAAACGAAATTTTCACTGTATTTTGGCCAATTTCTTGGCCTCCTTCAGGGGAACCCACAAAGTCTGGGTACCTTTAGAATCCCTAGGATGTTGGAAAAAAAGGACGCAAATTTGGCTTGGTTAGCTTATGTGGACAAAAAGTTATGAGGGCCTAAGCGCGAACTGCCCCAAATAGGCAAAAAAAGGCCTGGCACAGGAGGGGGAAAAGGCCTGGCAGCGAAGTGGTTAAAAAGAAGTTGCACGTGCACGCATGACATGTGCTGGTAACATTGTGGAGTTAACGGAAGTGGGTGAGCGACATCCTGTGTTTCAAAAGGCCAGTCCTGAAAAAAACACCAGGTGCTGGCTCTCTTTTGTACTGGCATGCCGGAGCTAGAGAAAAAGCAGCGCTGGTTGAACACATGACTCTAAAGCAGTGCTTGCCAAACTTTTTCTGACCACGACCCAATTTTTATAATGACAAACGTTCGCGACCCACTACTAGCGTTAATGAATATGAGGAGGGCGATTTTTGTAAACTTAACAGACAGCACATTTTACGATGAAACGTCCATAAATTTGCAGAGACGTGCAGATTGCATACAAATGATGTGTGAAAAACAGTTATAAGTGAATAATTATCATTTGTGCATTATAAAGTAAAGTATCTTCATTTGTTTTGATCCTGTTAACATTCTTTCCATCACACTTCAGAATTACAAAATAACGAGCTTCATTTTTTGCTTTCCTAACCGCTGAATAAGAACAGTTCACATTTTACAGGTGCGTGGCGCTAAACAAATGACATACCACAGCCTTTCTCTTTCACTGCTCTTATAGGACAGCAAGATTGTCACATAATTATCTTTAGATTTTTTTTCTCTGACTGCAAAGTAAGGAAACTTTCTAACTCCTAATCCCCACGTTTCAAAATATAAACAACAATTTGTAAAATGGCATAGCCTGAAGTCTGGCCTCTGTTTTTTAAAGTGCAGCTCTATTTAAAAATTAAATACATAATTTAAAAGCTTCTTAATTTATTTCCTGGACTTCCACGCACTTCAGATTCACTGCAACCGGCTGCTACTGAACTCAAAACAACACTCTAAAGGCAGATGTCTACATCTATTGAACCTAAAATTACAAATAAGCCCGTCTCCTGTGGTTAATTTTAATTTGTGCACAATACTTATCTACAGCATTCTCCTGGACAGTGTTGCTTATCTGCGCAGTTCCACGAGCCATTGGAATGGGCCTATTGCTGCTTGGGGAGGGTAATCTTCTTTCCCTGAAGGATTCTGCGTTCAGCAAATAGTTCCTAACAGCATCTGCTGCTCCTAAACAATGCTCCTCAAGTGTTACTCCTTATGAGGTGGAATAATACATCCGATGAGGGTGAAAAAAACATACTCAAAGGGGCCACACAAAGACCATATAAATAACTTTTTTTTAAAAGCCATCACTAAAGGTTTGGCAGACAAATACAGTCACTTCCTCGAGACAAATGCTCATCAGACCCGTATGAAAGTAGGCAAGGCGTACAGTAATCCTGAAATAAAAAAAAAAAAAAAAGAGCTTTGAAAGCCATCTCTTTCACACACAAAATCAAAAGTAAAATTGAGCTACGAACTTTTACAGAATCTTAGTGTCATGATTTGAAGAGCTACTCCATTCCAAAGGTGACACCATTAAAAGAGCTCTGAATAATAAATGATTGATTCCCAACATGGCACCTGGGCTAAACAATGTCTAAGGCAACCTTATTTGAGATCAGATGATCAAGTCAGGTTCGTAATCACACCTTGGCAAGGCCAATTACCAACTTGGTCAACATACTACTGAAAAACTGGCAGAAAGTACGCCCATGGATGTCAAGTAACCAAAAGGTCAATTCAGTGAAAGTGAAATCACTCAATTTTTAAACTCTGATGACATTACAGGATTGTCTCTTTGACTCTCTCATACTCCTCATCCACACCCTATTTGTTGGTCATGGGCAAGGAAAACAGCAGAGTATGGGTAATACAAACAACCATTTGCCAAGCCAATAGATTTCGCTTATGACTGCTATTAGCTCTACCAATGTCTTTTAGCCATGGTGTACAGCACCGCAGAGTAGAGCAAAGTGGACTGGCATGGCTTACAGTGGCACAGAGTGGAGCAGTGAGGCCTGGAGTGGTATATAGTTGTGGCTTAGTATAGATTAGCGAAGCGTGGAGTATGTTAGAATGGAGTGACGTCGAGCAGAGTAGCCTACAGTGGAGTGGAGTGTCACAGTGGAGTGCGATACAGTGGCATGGCGGGAGAGTGGACTCGCCCAGAGTAGAGAGATGTAGAGTGCAGTGGCATAGAGTAGAGTGACATAGTGTACAGTTGAACGAGTACAGCAGCGTGGAGTGGAATGGGGTAGACTAGAGTGGAATAGCGGCAATGAGTGTAGCAGATTTCAGAAGAGTAGAGTGGCATGGCATGGCGTACAGGGTTGTGGAGTGGCATAGGGTGGAGTGGAATAAAGTGGTGTAAGGTGGAGTAGAGTGTCTTACAGTAAAGTGTCAGAATGGATTACAGTGGTGTAGAGTGAATTTGGGTAGACTGACATGGCAGAAAGTGAAGTGACATAGAATGACGTAGAGTACAGTGGCGTAGGGTACAGTGGCATAGGGTACAGTGGCGTAGGGTACAGTGGTGCAGAGTAGAGTGGTGCAGAACAGAGTGGCTTACAGTACAGAGGCGCGGGTACAGTGGCCTAGAGTGACGTGGCGTAAAGTGGCATACAGTTAAGTGGCATTAAGTGTGGAGTGGTGTCGAGTGGCATGCAGTGGAGTGAAGTGACCTGGGGTGGCATAGAGTAGATTAGAGCAGAGAACAGCAGGATGGATTGGCGTAAAGTGCAATTGTGCAGAGTGGCTTAGAGTGCAGTAGGGTAGTCTACAGTGATGAAGAGAAGAGTGGTACATAGTACACTGGCCTACAGTACTTAGCTTAAAGTCGTGTAGAGTAGATGGCATACAGTATAATGGCACAGAGTAGAGTGTATTAGAACGCAGTGGTGTAGAGTTCAGTAGCATAGAGTGCAGTAGCATGGAGGGGTGCAAAGTACAGTAGAGTAGCTTAGAGTGCAGTGGAGTAGACTATGCAGAGTAGAGTGCAGTAAATTGGCACAGAGAAGTGCAGAGTGGAGTGGTAGAGATCAGTGGCATGGAGGAGAGTGTTGCAGGGTGGTATACAGTGCAGTGGCATACAGTGCCATGGTGTTGAGTAATGTGCTGCAACAGAGTAAAGTGGTGCAGAGTAGAGTGCTGTGGCATAGAGCTTAGTGGTGCATGTGCAGTGGCACAGAGTAGAGTGGTGAAGAGTAGAGTACAGTGGTGTACAGTGGTGCAGAGCAGAGTGCCATGGTATGGAGTAGTGTAGAGCAGAGTCGCACAGTGCAGTGGCATAGAATGGTGCAGAATAGAGTGCACTGGTGTAGAGTGGTGCAGAGTAGAGTGCAGTGGCACAGAGTAGCGCGGTGCAGAGCAGAGTGGCATAGAGTAGAGTAATGAGGAGTAGAGTGGCAGAAAATGCAGTGGACTAGAGTGCAGAGCCATAAAGTAGGGTGGGATAGAGTCAGTGGTGTAGAGTGGCGTAGACTGCAGTAGCACAGAGTGGAGTGATGCAGAGTAGATTAGAGAGCCGTAGAGTACACTGGCGTAGAGTACACTGGATGGAGTGACGGAGTGTGCATTGGCATAAAGTGCATTGGCATAGAGTGGTGCGGAGTAGAATACTGTAGAGTGCAGTGGCATAAAATGTAGTGGCATAGAGTGCAGTGGTGCAGAGTAGAGTATAGTGGTGTAGAATGTAATGGCATAGAGTACAGGTGTGCAGAGTAGAGTGGCATAAAGTGCAGTGGCCTAGAGTGATTCTTAGTAGAATGGCATAGAGGGCTGTGGCACAGAGTGCAGTGGCATAGAGTAGAGTGCAATGGCGTACAATGCAGTGGCACAGAGTGCAGTTGCACAGAGTAGAGGGGTGTAGAGTGCAGTGGCATACAGCAGAGCAGTGCAGAGTAGAAAAGAATGGCATAGAGTGCGGTGGCATAGAGCTGGGCAGAGTAAAGTGGCACAGAGTGTAGTGTTGTAGAGTAGAGTGGTACAGAGTAGAGTGGCCTAGAGTGCAGTGGAGTCCAGTGGTGCAGAGTAGAGTTAGAAAGCAATGACGTAGAGTACAGTGGTGCAGAGTAAGTTGCAGTGGCACCAAGTGCAGCGGTATAGAGTAGAGTGGTGCAGAGTAAAGTGGCACAGAGTGCTGTGGTGTAGGGTAGAGTACAAAGGCGTAGAGTACAGGGTAGGGGTGGGAAGGAAAAGAAGCAACATGGAAGGGGATGGGTGGGAGAGAATAGCATCAACATGGACGGGGATATGGGAGACGGGCTAAAATCACTCATATGGAGTATTTGAACACAAAAAAGGTAGCTCCAAAAATGGGAGGTGGATGGACACAAGTACTTGGTCCACACTCTAGGGGAGGGCAGGACACCTGCATGCCTTGATAGAACAGGAGCAAAGGTAATGAGAGTGGCGCTGAAGCTAACAAATGGTAAGCTACAGATCGGCTTTGAGATCATTGTGTGTAAACAAAACTCTTTTAGTGTCTAGGAGAAACCTAGAAAGCAAACACAGCGTTATGAGACCTATGTACGATCTAATCTCACTACAGCTTTCATGCCCCCTGAGGTCAGAGACAACAAGGGTAGTGCTAGGGGTACCAAAGACCAAGCCAGGCTATCCCTTATCCAGGCGCCCAGAAGCACCCACAAGACATAGCTTCCCTATTAATACGAAAGACATACAAGCAATACTAGCAGAGTCATAAAACAAAACTCTGTGAGATTCCGCAAAGTTCCGCCCACCCTTGTGGCAATGTTAACGGTGGGGTATTGGGGGTGAGAGGGAAGTTGATTGGCGTTTCACTTCAACTTGCATGTTTTGAGTGATCCATCCTTTAGAAAGATTACCTTCTGCTTCTTCCAATGGTATTCGACTTATATTGTGTTGTTGCTTTGTAATTAGGAAATGTTGAAGCGTTTTCAATTAAAGCCAAGGTATATTTTATGTCTCATTTCGCCATCTATAACCAGATATCGTTTTTAACTGATCTCGCTTTGTTTGCTCCATTAATCATTTTCATTGGTTGGTGCGGTCCGGTTCTAATCAGTAAACAAGTGAGTGAATGCACTTTATCTTTTGTTTGGAATGAACAGTGCTGCAATGAAAATACTGTAATAGGAGCTTTATTATACACATGGTGGAGGTGCAAAGCCCCCTAACTACAAATCACATGCTCTTGCCCACACCTGAATACTGGCTAATGTGTGTCATTTTTCTGGTCAGTGACTGCTCTTTACAACCCTTATCAAAACTAATGACTGCATGGCATGAACGGTATCGACAATTTAAAATATCACACTGAGGAGATGTGAGGCTACGGCACTCACCACATTAAAGGCCTACATTCTTAGACATTTGCTTATGGCTAACATACCCTCCCACACGGAGCGAATTAGACTAGATAGGCACCAAAAGAATAACATATGGATTCCCTGGCCAAATAACACTCTCTGACGAGATATGGGTGAAGTGGCTTAAATTCTACATTTAACCAGCACTACCTAAATATACATTAATATACTGAAATGGAACCACAGGCTGCCCTGGAAGCACCGCACAAGCGCTATTAGAGCAACACACTTCTCTGAACTTTTTAGAAACACCAAACCCTATTACTAACATCTGATCCTCACCTTCCCAAATCCCTCCTATACACCCCTGAAGTATCTGAGTCCCAAAGGCCGAGCTGTGCCTACTGTGTTGCTGCAGCGGCAACCCAAGTTGCAAGCAAGATAACCCCCGCACTTGGCCCACTCCAATTAATGTTATTTCCCAAATACATTTATGAATAAATTCACAATAGCTGAGTGTGTTTGCATTCTATTGGGAATACTGGGCCGCAGTTTAATTACATGCATAGACTCTAGCGACACATCCTTTGACCTCACCACTCTCTTTGTTCAGTCATAAATCAAAATGCCAAGTCCATAAATTATTACATGTCATAAATCATTTTGAGTGTCACACATTGCTTTCGTTATGACTGCAAATTGTAATTTGGAGACAGGTCGTAAGTCACAGGTCATACATAAATCATTTCTCCAGGATCATAACTTTGCTGCATGACATCACCTCTGCTATAAATCAATCAAGTCCTTGTCATTTGCTTGTCATAATTCTGACACCTACTGTAGTTGAGGCCATCCTCCATGCCGCTTTTTGGGGTCATCCATTTTTGTTGGTTCTTTACTCTGATCGTGAGGGGGGTAGCCTCTTAGTGCTGTTAGGCTCAACTCGCTACCTTGTCTGTCCATTTTGTGCCCTGCCAACCGGCGGGTCTGGGCCGCGAGTGCCGTGCTCCGCTTACTCCCCATTGGCCTACTTACCCTGCGGTAAGGCATCCCCAGGTAAAGAGCCTTTTTCTGGCACACCGCCCACCGGTGTGCCTCCTTTACCAACCAACGTGCCCCTTTTACCGCCGTCCGCTTGCCCTCTCAGCCCTGCGACAATGCTGCTGTTTTGGTGTGGGTGGGTGGGTGAGTGGGTTTCGCGATCCTGCGAGCTGTCCCTCGTGGCCCACAAAGTGATTTCTGCCTGGGCAGCAGACTCGTTTTAGTCCGCCCTCCAAGCTGAGGGCGGGGCGGTGTCATCCCATTGGAGGGTTTGTAGGTTTTCCTTGCCCTTGTCGTGCCCCCATTGGCCCGATGACCTTGGGGGCTCTTCCCTCTCCCTTGAGGGGGATGCTGGATGTTGTCCTTTGCTGGTTTGCCGCTGAGGCAGCTTTAAATCATAATTTCCGGGTCCCCGGTGGCAGTTAATGCGCCGGCCCCTAATGCCCCCTGCGTAGGCAGCCCTTTGCCAGAACCAGGGGACCTGCAAGGGATGCCATCTTGCCAGAGCGTCCCTGTTCCTTCAGGCAGTTCTGTCTGACAGGAGGTCGAGTAATTTCAGTTTGTCTTGCGCGCCTCGCACCAGGGCCCAGATTTCCTGAAAGGTAGTCACAGAAGGAGCACTGAGTGGGAGGAGGGGGGAATGAGAGAGCCCTGCAGACAGAATAGGCTGGCTGCCACTGAAGCAGCCGAAAGCCCCATTGCAGTGCGACATCTGTCACATGACTGGCCAGTAAACTTCGCCACACGCCAGCCGAGAGCGCGGTGGTGCAAAAGCTCCACAAACTCAGCCGGCGGAATAGAGCCCATTGCCCACCCCTTGGCCTCATCTGCCTGGTGAACACCACTAGTACAAGCAGCATGTGGTTCCACACCTGTGTATATCCAGAAGCCAAGCTGACACCATCTGCAGTGTATTACTGCTGGCAATGTGCGGAATAGCGCTCAAAATGTTAGGCTTTCAGTACTTCTGAAAAGTACGCCTATATCAAATAATAATAATAGAGAATTATGCAAAGAAGTAGGAAAGGTCAAAAAACAAGAAATTAACACATCTAAATACCAACTCACACATCCAAGCCCCAAACAGCTCGGATAACCCCCCAATTCCACCTGTTGACCGAGATCACAACACCCAATTGAACACAATTGCTGCATCAACTCGGGCTATCTTTGTTTGACATCATGCTCACCGATTCGATCCAGACGCATCCACTAAGTCTTTCGTCATGCAGGGGTCGATTAAATAAGTACCATTGAGTTGGATCATAATAAACGTCCCAAGGGGTGAACGTGCGTTTACTAATAGACATTAGGTTGTGTCACATAATTCTGCAATAAGGACATATGTTTAAATTCGCCACCAGTTATAGGATTTTTAAGACTTAACTATCTTATGTGAAACATTTCAAAGTTACAGAAGGTAAAGAAATAGCCGTCACATCTTACACAAACAAATGCAATCACTGCTGCTATGGGTTTTCTGACACAAAACCACTGTGTTGACACACTTGACCGTGATGCACAAATCACATGTCAGCACTCCCGATCAGATGACTGCAACAGACAAAGACACAAAATCTATTTTTGGACTGCGAGTCATATCCTTGCATCTATAAATTTTTAACCAGCTTGCATGAAATCATTCCCAGATTTACGCAACAACACAGATTTGTAAATAAACGCCTGCTGCTGCGAATGTGCGCTCTATTTTGTATAAACTCTTTGGAAACGAATTATGTTTCCTCCTGAGGGAGCGGTCAGATGATCTTCAGATAAAATATTACTTTGAACCACAATCAAGATTTTCAGTGGTAACATTAAGCGCTGCTACACCGCCAAGGGCTACGTTTAAGCGTGTGGCTTCTGTATGTCAGCATGCTATAGAAGGATTTGAAACTCTGCGCAAGGTCAAAGGCGCCTCAACATGAAGTCACCTGCCTAAGAAATGAACAACAAAAAATTAGCTAATAAAGATGTTCTGGTTGGCGGTAATGGTAACCAACTGTTTGGTTTTAAGATAGCTTTTGAGGTCAAGGCACCTGCTGCAGAGAGCGATGTGTAGCCAGCAGATCTCAGGTTTTGGTTCTGATATGCCAGCTCAGCTGTGTACACTTGCTGAAGTGATCTGTGAAGTCACCGGTCAAAGGTATGAATCAGCATAAAGTAGCTTAGGGGGTCAGTGTGCTCGCTGCAGAGCACTTCATATAGGGAGTATATGAGAGGCTTGTATTCTTTGTGATAAACGGTCGGTGGGCTAATGAGTTTCTTACATAGGTACTTGGGTAAGCTGCAGGTCACACGTTACAGCACTGGCACAGCAGCTCACTGATCTGTGTGTAAATGTAAATAGTTGTTTGGAATAAGCAAGGCATTACTTTCAATCCATACAAGTTTAAACTCAATCTTACATTACTTTACATTTCACAAAATAGGATTCATTGGGTAGAAGGAACATATAGAAAAACCATGGCACTTGAATTGTATACTGTATCTAGTTATTATTAATAGTGTAGTTACATACATTACACAGCAAAGGTGAAAGAGAAAGCAATCAACCAGCGACTCACCAACCACCTGGAACTCCACAATCTTCTTGATCACTCCCAATTCAGCTTTTTAAGCAATCACAGTACAGAGACAGCATTTATCGCTGCCACAGGTGATACCGCACCCTTCTTGACCAAGGAGAAATAGCCATCCTCGTGTTGCTGGACCTCTCTACAGCATTCAACACCGCGCCACACCTCAGCCTCATCACAAAATTACATGATACAGACATCCAAGCCCCAGCCCTAGAATGGACATGCTCCTTCCTCACAAGGAGAACATAGCAAGTCAGACTCCTCCCTCTCCCCCACACACACCGGAGCCCAAGGAACGTGATCTGTGGAGTCCCTCAAAGATCACCCATTAGCCCCTCGCAGTTCTTCATTTCATCACACCACTCACTGACGTCATCACATCTCACTGCAACTCCATTGTCTCCTACACCAATGACATCAGTTCATCCTTTCTAGGTCAGAAAAGTCCCCCATGACCAGCTCCAACTTCACTGAATGTATGATCCGTACAGCAGAATGGATGAGAACCACGCACATAACCTGGGGATCATGTTAGAAGACAAACTCAACATGGCTGCATGGGTGAACACAGTTAGCATCTCCTGTTTTCACATGCTATGCACCCTCCAAAAATGTCTTCAGACTGTTTCCAAAGAGCATCAGATGTACTGTCACTCAAGCATTAATCACCAGCAGACTTGACTACGGCATCGCACTCTATGCTGGAATCCACAACCACCTCCTCCAGTGCATTCAGACCATTCTGAACTCTGCTGCCAGACTTTTCATGGACCTCCTTCGGTGTACCCACATCACACTTCACCCCACCCACTGGTTGAAGATAAACAAATGCTGCCAATTCAAACCCCTCATAAATGCATGCATGCGAGGAAAAAAACAACACTGGACCAGCATACTTCAACTGTTGCCTCCACTTCGACCAGCCTGCCAGACATCTACACTCTGCTTCTCTCTATCTTGCACATACATCCCACATCAGCAGAAGAAGAACCGGAGCCCTAGCTTTCTCAAATCACGTACCCAAAACGTGGAGTAACCTCCCTCTATACTTAAAGATCTCCTCCTCGCTTCTAGAATTCCACAAGGAGCTAAAGACCTGGCTCTTCAACGAAGACTCTGCAGATAACCTTCACACATGCTCCAGTGCCTGGATAACCCCTTGCATGATAAGTCACGCTTTAAAAATCCCAAAAACATACATAAGAGTTACTGCCACAACCAGAGTCCAGACTATTCCCACTCTATGTCAGTAGGGTTCGTCACAATGTAGAAAACCCACTTTCAGACATACCCATTGGTCCAAGATGAACCATTATGACCAATAGCACACACACAATCTCACAAGCATTAACACACCTAATCATTTCACACAATAAATCATCACACTAAAACAACACCATTAAGGACACCAACATCAATACCAATATTCACTCAGTCACCATCACACCAATACACATTGTTAGACACAGCACATACACCCCCAATACACATAATTAAATCGGTGAAAGCAGCTGTAGTGGAAGCTGCTGAAACTGAAGGCTCCGTAATGGTTTAATATAATATCATGAAAACTTTCAGTTCTCCATTTTAACTGATTTTACAGCTAAATAGCAACATAAATTGAACCATGTTCACCTCTGTATTTCTTTTTACATATGGAAAAATATGGTAAAAAGGTCTTCTTTAAGATGTTCCTCACTACTGTAAACCATGAGTGCCAAGTCATAAGCTGTGTAAAACGATAAGTAGGGGATTTAGAAAAAAGAAAAACAGATTTTGTAACCAAGCTTAACTAACTGCAGATGTAGAGCTGTTTAAAATATATTTAAGCCGTTCTGCAGAACAAATGTTTTCAGATTATTGTATTGTTCTGTAAATGACTAAAATATGTTAAACATCCAAACAGGAGCATAGATTTATAGGTCAAATAAATGTGGAAGTACATCCACTGCAACTTATTTTGACACTAAACACAAAATAAATGTAGATAAATACAGATACAATCAGCAAACAATAAATATGGATAAAGATGGAAATGTAAAAAAAGATATACCACAAAACCAGGAACCCTAATTATATGTTTTTAAATGTGGAACACAAATATGTATAAGCCTTTTTGATGTACAGGATTTGGGCAGAAAACTTGTATTGCTGGGGATGAACCAGTCAAGTCAGATAAGTGCTAATGAAATTCCTCCAGGACACACGTATGAAATAAGATTAACTGTGCCTCATTTGTACCATCCACTTAGAGACATTATCCTGAAAGGTGACTAACTCTTCTCCATAATTACTGGTCGCAGTGGTTTTCATGTTTTGTGTTCTAACTATAATTGCACTGTAGGCTGTAGCGTCCCTGATTGACTATCCCAAATTTATGTTCACAGTCGATTTTTCCCAAACTGCTCTTTCGTATTCATCCCACCTCTGCCAAAAAAAAAAGAGGCCAGTCTCTTCTTTTTGTGCCTTCTTCCAGGCCTGACGTTATTTTTCTGTTCACATGTTCTTTATTCTTTGACCTATCCCAATCCCCTGCCACAAACAGCTCCGTTGAGATAATATCATAGTATCAGCCCAGAAGAGAAGAGGCAAACTGTTTCCCTATTCCAGTGCCTTTCCTAAACTGTCCTTCCTCTTTCTTAGAAAGTTATTCCCTTCTCGCTTTCTCTCAGGCCACTCTTTCCATAAGGCTCATAGTATGATTTGTTTCCCTCATGTGCGGTGTGCGGTGTGGGTGGTTTTTCCCCAACCCTAGCCTTTTTTTTCTTCAATTAGACATTTCCTTAAAGCAGATCTCAGCTAAATACCACTTCACGTCGCTAGAGCCAATTTATTTTCCAATTGTTCCTCTTTTTTGTGATGGTCTTCCCCAGGCTTTCATCCCAGATTCAACAGTGCCTCCACTACAAATGTGCTTGTGGACCACTTCCACCCTTTTTCAATCCCATCACACCCCTGTCTAGCCGTGATCCGTGCCAGCATCGTAGTGGAAGCAAGGGACATCGATGAAAAGCTGTTCAAGGTCCGCTTTTCTCTTCTTGTCCAGTGCCTGGTGTCACTCACTGTCCTTGCCTCTCCTGCCAACTTACCCCGGGACCCAGTTTCTCTTCACATTGGCAGGTTTGCTGGTAGCTTAACCTTCTACTTGCACCCTCCGTCCTCAAAAAAACAGGGTGAGTATCACTTTTATTTCTATTCTCTTTTATCTCCTTTAGCCTCTTATCTGTTTCTCTTATTCCTAGTGGGTCTTCTCTTTCTAATATGTTCTGTTCTTTCAGTTATCAAAGTACTTGAGGAAGTGGTGGCAGCATCGAGCATTGTGGGAGCAGGTTTAGAAGTGAGTGTGATTTAAACCACCAACATGGAGTTTAATTGTGCTTTTTTACAGAGAATATCTGAGGTTTTAATCACACATTATTGTATTATAACCAAAACAATCATAACTTTACTTTAATTTTTGTTTTTCAATGAATTTCTGTTTTATGTAAACATATACCACATACCACTGTTGCTTGCATCTAAACGTGTAGTTACAGCCAATCCCCCATATGCAAAGATTTTGGCCGATTGTGCAATGAATGTTGGACACCCTGTACCCAATCCCGTGCCCAACATGCTACAGGCAGCCATCCAGGCTATGCATATGGCCTTTGGCTATGCATAGCAGGGGCCGGCTGAAAGCATGGCTTTGTGGCCACGTCCCGCACCCAACCCACTGCAAACAGCCAATCTTTGTCTTACATAGCCTTTCACTGCGCACAGCAGCAGGGTTGGTGGCAGGGCTAGGCCTGCTGCCAGGCCCTGCACCCAGCGCGCTGTAGGTAGTCAACCCCCACCACATGAGGCCATTCACCACATATAGCCACTGACCAAGAGGAGCTGTAGTGTGCTGCTTTTTTATTTTTATTTTGAGGCCACACAAGGATGCACAGGACTCAAGGAAGTGCTAGGATCTGCAAATCTGGCACAGGATTTGTGGACTCTTACAATAAAAAAAAGAGTGTTAACGGGGTGTGGGAGGGCATAAGTAGCACATCTCTGAATTAACCAAGAAATCCTCCAACTCCAACAAAAGCATTACCCACAACGTACCCCCCCTCTAACACCATGACCCCCTAACTCACAAGTCCACCATTCAATCCTACCTCAGGCTACAACTCGAGCAGCCCATCCTTTGCATCAAAACCATATCTGCATGCCCTCTCTCCCTCCTTCTACACCTTGGCTTCTAACCCATAAGCCTCCTCAGCTATCCTACATCAGGCTACAACCAGAGCAGCCACCCTTTGACCAATACTCCTATCCCCATGGGCTCCCGCCCCTCCCACCCTCCCTCCTTCCACACCTCCGTTTACTAACCCCACTCTAGGTCCCAGGTACTCAATGCATCATTACAACAAGAGGACACAAGACTCAGCAGCTAAACTGTCTGTTCTTCAACACAAGATCCGTGAACAAGGACTAGCATAAAAAATCCGACCTACTATCATAATCAGCACCAAACCTCATTTTGATCACAGAAACGTGGCTCAGTGATGACTACCCACCCATGTGCCATGACGCCATACCACAAGAAAACAGCATCATCCACAAAAAGCATTTGAGCAAAATTGAAGGTGGCCTACCAAATCATCCAAAATAAATCTTTAAAAATATTTCACATGGAGGACTCTACCATTAACAACAATGTATCCATAGCAAACCACACCAACCATTACTTGATTCATCCTCTTGATCTATAGATTACCCGTAGCAAAGAAACGTTTAACTACGCCTTACTAGGTGCAGAGACCATGACTCTACTAAACCACTTTAACCTACACATTCTACAAGGGTTCAAAAATTGGTTTGACAAGAAGACCATCTCATCTAATCTTGAAACGCTCAACCTCCAAAAAATCGTATTGAGTCTCACCCGCTCCAGTTGTCACACTCTAGCTATCATATTTGCCCATGCCTCAGTGTCTGACAGCTCTCCAGTTATCTGACGTGAACACCCACATCTCACATGATTTACCTTCAAGATCAAATTACCAATCTATAAAAGCATTTCCAAACAGCAAATACCGCAAACAACATATCAACATACAGACAATACATGAGGGACGATCTATAACCCACAGACGACAACATTGGAGTGGCTACCTTACTGCTTGTGGACTTACCAGAAGCATGTGACACTATTCTCCACCAGCTTCTCCCATGCAAACTCCATTGTTTGGCAATACAAGAAAACACACAATAGATTATCTCATACCTCAAGTCCAGGCAGAGCTTAGTTTTCATACCATCTTTCATAACTGCCCATCACCCTCAACATTGTGGCATCCTTCTGGTGTCAATCATCTCTCTTCTCCTACCTACCCACCTCATTCAGACAGATCAGTTCATTCCACCCTAATTATTATAACTATATAGATGATATTCAACTCATTCTAAAAATGTATGCCCAGAAGACCCCTACAAGTCATGACTTGGTGATTGCCTTTGAGCCTTAGATGCATGGATGATGGTTAAAAACCTAAAGCTCAACATCACAAAGACAGAGGTCATGACCTGAGGACAATGACAAAAACAACTGCCTAAAGATATATGTTCAAGGGATCAATGTCCCACCAGCTATGTCAAGAGAAGTGAGAAAAACTTAGCTGTGATGTGGACTCAGATCTGTCCCAGATAATACTTGCCAATGAGGTCAAAAGGAGCACCTTCCACGCAATGAAAACGCTGCAATGCATCTTCCCATTTCTTGGAACAGGAACTACAAACTATCCTCACTTTTGTGGTTTCAAATCTTGTCGTTGCTAATAGCCCATGTTGTGGCACCTCTTCCTTCTTCATGGGCAAAATTCAATAAATCCAAAATGCCACAGCAAGACTCCTGTTCCGCCTTCACATCAGAAAACACAGGAAAACAGTTTTGCAAACACTTCTCTTGCTGCCTGGAGCTAGACAATAAAAGTTCAAAGCCCTCTGCATTGTCCACAGAGCCGCTCAAGGAAAAAAGCCTCTACGCCTACAAATTAAATGTATGCAATATAAACAAAATAGGATAATGTGCTCCAGGTTAGCATCATGGTTTGACACACCACTTTACATTAAAAAACTCATCCAGGGCTCTGTTTTCTCTGTAAAAGGGACTGATCTCTGCTACGCAGTCCCTGCTTAGGTTTGAAGCATCCAGGAGCAATTGAAATTGAGAAGAGAAGTGAAAACACAGTTCTCAAGATAATTCTTTTAACTGCAGACCTTCAGAGAGAACCCAGAAAGATAAATCTTCTATCAGTATGAGCACAGTCAAGAATTAAGACCAGCATATCATGCCAAAAGGACAAACTTAAGTGTTCAACCAAAGCTTTGGAGCTCCACCCAATATCTTCACAATGTCCTCACAGTACAGATGGAATATAGTAACTACACCTTTCGAAATAATGCTAAAACTATCCAAGCCATTCTGCACCTGAAAACCCCAACCGACAAATGATATATAGCAGGTTTTAACTATAGCCCCCAACCACACCCTTACAAGACACAGTAAACTATAGGGACACAACCTCTAACCACGAGATGGAGTGCAGTTACTCTACACTTTGACAGTTCTTCTATTTTCAATTTGATATAATCTCTGTCACCATATATAATGTAATGTACTGATTCATTACCTGGCCCCTCATTGTCAATGATACATGCATACAATGTCTGAAAGGAAACGTGGAACCTAGTTGGCAAGTGAACACGCGCAAACAAAGGCTATACCAGCCCACTTAAAGACCCACTCAATCATAACCATACAGGCTTGGCAAGAGGAAAGATGTCTGCCACAAATTGTTGGTCATTGGAAACCTCTAAGATAGTCCATAAATAGAGCCATTATATCTTAAAATACGAGAAGGCGGACGATAATGCAGCTGATCTTGGCAAATCACTTTGACAGCACCATAATGACAAAGGAGGACTGTAACACAGTCTATCCAAACAGATCTTTGATCCCTCCTGTTTTTATCAACACCTGTTACCTCTTGTAGGAAGAGCGCTTGTACGGCTCATGTATTGATACTCAGAGCTACAACAATGCCATATTACAGTACAATAATATAACCTCTTCGTGCCCAGACCAGTTTTTAAAGTTAATTTCTCAGGCACTACTGAACAGAGTTACACCAAACCATACAAATGCAGTTCCTTGGGTAAAGTTCTAATTACATGTCAAGTTTTGTGTAATTCTGTTCTGCCGTCTTTCCCTATATCAAGGAGCAATTAATCCTACAAGAGATACAGATAGGAATTGTCACTTTATAGATCTCCCCCTTATTTGGACCCTGCCTGACGCTCTGCACTTGTCAAAAAGAACAGAAAATGAATGTACATTGTTTGAAAACGTTTGTGCAGATTCATCAAACTGTTCCACAATTATTAAGAAAACAAAAATGCAATGGAAAATCTAACCCAACCATAACCACGGAGCTGCTAACACAACCTCTATAATATATTGCACAAACATAGTGACAGTCACCATTGTTTAGTTACGGTCCTGCTGCAATTTTCAATGAAAAGGCATTTTTTGATTTTCCTGTATCTATGGTCCCCATAGATACTTCAGCATCAAATGCAGCATGTTCTTACTGTGTGTAAATAAGGTCCAGCATGGCAACTTCTGTGAACTTCGTGTAGTGGAAAATAAACGTTAAAGGGAAGAGATTAAAATTGGAATGTTTTCCGATTTTAGCTCCCACAGGAAATTTCGCTCATAACTATAGTAAAAACTGCTAAGCAGATATACGCCAAACTGGACATGAGAGGGGAACTTTACTCAGGAATCATGCTTTGGTTTAAATCGGTTCAGTATTTTTTGAGATATCAGGGTTTGAATAAGATGCAGTGCAAGCTTGTACAGGTTAGCATTTTTGAATATCTTTTCAGCTGCAAGGTCATTTTTTGATTTGCTTAGAAACTTTAGCACTGCACAAAAAGAATGCATGATACTAGACAGATAGTAAATTGAGAGTACTCTTGGAAATTAGTAGATCAACCAATGTGGGCCCTGTTAAAAAGTGGGCTTTTAAAGTGTTCATTTGCTAATAACTTTCGTGTTCTGCCATGCATCTGCACAAAATCTGTCACAAGGTTGAAAGGATTGGTTTGATATTGGTATGCCAAGTATTGTGTCACTACATACGTTGGGAGCAATGTTAAATAGTTTTAAGGGTGGTAACATTTTCATTTGCTTATAGCTTCGGTATGGTTTGAAGAAAATGCACCAAATGTGGCAGGAAGTCAGCGAGTTAGACCCTGTTCAGGCATTTAAGGTTTCCAGTCAATCCGATGGGGGCAGAGTAAAATGAAAGTAAGGAGGCAAACTATTTTTGATTTACTAATAACCATGACACCAACAGATGGATCAGCATAGAGGGCATAAACATGTTATTCACTAACACCTTTTTGGTACTATTTGATAGATCTGCATGAGATTTGACAGCAAATTAAACCTCCTACAAGGCCAGGCAGGCCCAATGACAAACCCTTGCTTCACATAGTTGAAGAAAGTCAGAGCGAACACTGACAAAGGCCACAAGCACTGCGGAATTGGTGAATAGAAGGTAAACGTGTTATATCATAAAAACAAAGTTAAAAGTCATGGTTCAGCGATTACAAAATTAAAAAAAGCCCTGAAAATCGCCAGTTATGGTGTGCAATGCGCAACGCACACCATAACTCACATCGTCCGCCGTGCTCACTACACAGCTTAGTGGATGGCATGTAGAACAAGCACTGGCAAAGCCAACGGGTTTCATCTGTGCAAGATCTAATGAGTTTTTAATGTGTTTAGACATGTGGCACAGCAGCTACCTTCCTGTTGTTCAACTTGGCTGAAAATAAAGAAAGTAGCACTATGTCGCACACAAGGGTGGCTGGTTCATGTCACTATTTTTTTCTTGACTTTAAGTCATGTTGCACAGCATCCTGTGCTGCTGTAAAACATGTCTGAAACATTGACAAAGCCAAATGTAAATATGTGCAACACCACAATCCCTGTTAAGCAAGCAGCAGGGTAGAGCTCACTGCAGAAAGAAGGCCACAATGGTATTTTAGATGTTACCATGTGCAACAACTCAATCCATAAACACCAGCAAATGGAGCTGTACAATTAGATGGCACTAACATTTCAGATGTAAATATGTGTAACACCACAGCCCATGCATAGTAACCGAGTACAGCTCTTTGCAGAAAGATAACACCCTGGTATTTCAGATGTAAACTCGTGCAACACCACAATACCTGTATAGTAACCTAGAAAAGCTGGCTGAGGAAAGACGACTACACCAGTATTTCGGATGAAAGCATGTGCAACACCATAATCTATGCCCAGTAACCAAGAAGAGCTATCAGCTGAGGTACCCACACCAGTATTCAGATGTAGCTTGTGCTCAACTACAATGTGTGCACTGGATGTCCACCACCGTGCATCCCACAAGGAAAAAAGGGGCTTTTGCCTGACCACTTGAACTGAAAAGCCATACGGCAAGGACAGGAGTGGTGCACCAGGATGAGTGAAAACTAAAAGATGACTGAAGTTCAAATCCAGTGGCGTCCATTCTGTAAAATGCACAGTTACATACAGATCTTCAAATACAAATACAGTCTACCACAGCATTGTTGAATCATATTTTTTAACATTTAAAATAGAATAAGTCCTGAGTGGAGCACTGGGATGGCAGACATTCGCTGGATGGTGGGAAGATAGCTAGGGACTCGGCTCCGCCCGCTGTGTGCGTTAGTGGGGGCGGGCAGTGTCAATAGGGGGCTCTTAGAACGGGCACGGCTAGGGCTGATATTGGGGCTGCTCTGAGCGATGTGGCTCTCAGCTGAGCGGATTTTTCGTATGCAACAGCTTTATTTTTTTGCTGTGGGTCCCAGGCTTAGGTCCCTGTCCTAGAGAAGCTGTGGGGGGGTAAGTTGCAGGATGGGATGGGCTGCACAGTGGTCGGGATAAAGCCACGGCCAAGCAGTCCAAGTTGATACAAATCTGCGGGAGGGTGGAAAGAAGGCAGTGTGGGAGGTCAAGCTGCTGCTGCTGAGTAAGACGTCAGGGGGAGGAGTGCTGGTTGGCATGCGATTGTGAGCTAAACTGTTGGGTGACTGCAGATGCATGGAGAGGACACCAAACACATGCATCTTGTAGGAGTGCATGTGGAAAATTTTAAAAAATAGTACCTGCCTGAGGCCGGTGAAAGGACACTTGCCACAGGAAGAAGAACGGTCCAAGCCCCACAACTTGGACTAAGACCCCGAAGCTTAGGAGGAAGTCGGAGAGCAAGAGGCTCCACTGTCCAATGAGAAAACAGGAAACTGGAGCAACGTTGGAGCCAGCCAGTGGTAAATAAAGGTAAGCAATGGACAAGCCCCTTCTAAGATTTTTCATTTTTTTTAGTGAACACAAAGAACTTTGCAAGCACAGCCCAAGCACTGTGCAGGCAAAACCTAAAAATAGTGTCTACAAAGAGCAAAACATGACAGAAGTGGTGTCCATTTCACACATAAGGGGCAAACTTCAGGGCTTTTACAGTTTCATGTCCACTGGACCATAACTAACTTTTATGTCAGTTTTTTTTTTTTTTTTTAGATAGGTAGATAGACGGATAGGCAGACAGATAAGTAGACACACACTCAAAATTATCATTCAATTTCAGGCATAAAGCAAGATATTTGACTAATCAGACATAAATATCAGTGTTTTTTCAATAAATATAAAGTTAGTAAAAATGCAGGAGAACACTTTCTACGACAGCGGTAGTTAGCATTATTTAGATAGTGGAAATACCAAAACATACTTCTATTCCTTTTAAGAAGCCTGCAGGGATTTGTTTCTACACTGCTTTGGAATTCAGACATTCCATTCCATTCTTCCCCTTCTTTAGTTACAGAAGTCAAATTCGTAATACCGTTCACTACTAAAGAAGAGTTTTCCATGCCTACCATTCAGGTTTAGATGGGCTTTGGTTCAGTGAATAACAGACAAAGAAAAAGGACTGCTTTTGGGACAAACCTTAGGTAAGCTTCAAAGAGTAATGACGTCCTCGAGCACAGGTTCTACTTGCAGACAGCACATTACATTATTCCTGTGCTGATTTAATTGCACTGCTTTCCAATTGAGTCCTGGATGTACTTTAAAAGCTTATATCACATCCGTGGGCCAAAACACTCTCATCCAGATCGTCTACAATCCAACGTTCAATGGGTTTAGTTCATCCTGGCCAAAAACAATACATTAAAAAACACAATATACGTGGCAGTCTGAAGGCCACCAGAAATCAAGAACCCTTCTGAATAATCCAAACGATGGTTGAGAGAAGGCAATGAACTTAAAATTTAAACTAACTGAATGACATGAGAAAAAAGTATGAAAGAATGATTCAACATCAGCTTGGCAGTGGAAAAGAAACAGGAAAAAATGTTCTAAAAGAAAAAGTATCTATTGAATATGTTTGTTCATTTTTCCCCCATTCGCCCACAGTCAGGCCTTCAATAAAACGTACTCAGATGTGGCCGAACCGAGGGCATGCATCGCAATATTGGCACAACTAATGCCCATTTAGAAGCATGGGATCCCTGGTCATAGACCAATTAATTATGAATTCCTGATTTGTATTTGTAAAATTAGTTACATTACTGTAGTCCATTAAATATAGCAGAAATTCATATCCAACATGGATTCAGTTTTCCGCTCAAAGTTAGCACTGCAAAATTAAATACAAAGAGATTAAAGAAATGCCTAAACAGTTATCATACTGCTGCAAAAACCTAAAGGAGTCTAACAAGCTAGCATATCTAGAAACAAATACACTGCAGACAGCATATATAAAGTCAGTGGCCTTCAGGCTTGTTATACGTTGCACAAGTACAGAACGTAACATCAATTCCTCCTCAAAAATGTAATAGCTTCCATTTAATTTTTTGTTTGTTGAAGTGGGAGAATCGTGTTTTTGTACTATGAAAAGTCCCACCCCGGTCGATCCCTCAAAGCAGTTATTTAAAAAATAATTTGACAACCTCTCCCAAGGAACCGCTGAGCCAAGATCTGCTCATTTTACAAGTTATGTTACAAGGTGAGTAACTGAGAGAAGGCTGTGTGCACAGTCTATGATGTAACTTTAACCTGCTCCCAAATCCTTTCTGATAGGGGCTGGTGAGTGATGGGAAGGTGGAGTATTCAGAGGCACTGTTCTCCTGTAGATCCCAGAAGAAAGAATGCTGCATGATGGCCAGATTGGTAGTTATTTCCTTCAGATCAATGCCAACATTCTCAAGGTGTCCTACTTGGGAGTACATATTTAAATAAGCATTAGCAAAGCCAATAGGTCTGGCTTACCTAAGCTAATGAGATGGTTAATTTGTTGTTTACTTTTTTTATTGCAAGGATGTGCCACAAAAAAAGCAGAAAAGGAAAAAGAAAGGATGTTGTCACCTATACATGGCTGCTGTATGTATCCTTGAAAACAGTTCAATTAAATAAAAAACAATCATTGATGTGGATTTTACTAATGTTTTTGTATAAAAGTCTTTCAGTTGTATCTTGCGTTTTATTATTATTTGTGAAGAAGAAAAGAAGAAATCACCATCTAACCAAGTACTCAAAAAAGTGCTATGACCCAGCCTTTGCTGTATAACAAAAAAGAATGTGATGGGATATTGTGTGGGATATTCTGTTTTTAGACAGGAGAGGGACCCACCACACTGTAAAACAAAGCTCGAACTGAAATGTATAATGGTGCTTCATGCACATATTGTGTTTGTTTTTTTATTGTTTTTTTTGCAAAACAAAGACCCATGTTGTTAAAATAGCGATGAAGCTTTTACTTTTGTTGGAAATAGAGAAAGCTGGCCGTTGTTTGAGAAAGAACACAAAGAAAAAAAAACAACTGAGCAGTTCAAAATGAAGCCCAGGTGAGAGGAGACAGAGCTATTAAAAAGACGAGCACTCATGTGGAATTCTCAAACACAAAGAGCACAGTAGCTCCTAAAACAGGGGCAGTGGATGAACACAAATACTTGGTCCATGCTCTGGGGGGGAAGGTTAAACACAAGAGGAAGAATGGCATATGCATGCCATGGACAAATGGGGACAAAGGATATGAGATAGACGATGGAGCGAGCAAATGGTAAGGATATGGGCGGGCTCAAGCCACAGATTAAACGCATCACGTCTCTTCGAGACAGCGCATGCAACACTGGGACGAGGCCTAAAAAAGTAGACACAAAATAAAATCATCTAACTGGGCACCAGACTTAAAGGCAATATTAATAATTAATATTTAAAATGAATAGGAAAAAGAATTACAATTAAAAAGCACACTTGGAACTAGGCTTATCACCTTTATCACAGTTTTCCTATCTTTCACTTCCTCCTTATTCTCCCTCCTTCTTTCTCTGGGCCAAAGTATGATGACAAAAACATAAGTCCTGGTCCACAAAAATAGGTCATAAATTAAGCACTGGTAGTTCACCTGCAAAGTGAAGATTAACGCTTAGCTTATGGTGGGGATGTGAACTAGATGTCCCAGTGTGCTGCCCCTGTTCTATAGATAAACCACCTAAAATCCCCAGGTTTGGACTTAAAATAAGAGGTCCTGGTCATGCAGAATACAATAAAATCCAGAGAAGCTCTTTCCAAGAATAGCGCTTCTGAAATGCAGTTCAGGCCAAACAACTATAATAGTGTCCATGGGAAGCCAGACTGAGATTCTGCATCAGATCACGATGGGATGCAATAGGCGACAACCATTGGAGGTTTTTAGGAAATTACCTTCGGATGAGACAAGACAGCATGAGCACACTTCATCTTGAAGAAAAACTGTGGTTTCAAGCAGAAATTGGTCACAGAGAAACTAAGACGTGAGACACCAAGAAATTCTACACTATGAAGATTTGGCCAGATCATCTGTTATTATAATATCGTAATGCACAATTCCATTGTAGTTCAGGGTTACAGACATAATGTATATTCCTTTAATTCAGTTATTCATATTGTTTCAGTTTCCCACTGTCAGACCTGCTGTCTAGAACTCTAAAATTAGATCATGACAATATTGGGGCAAGTTGGAAGTCTGTGCCACATTTGGAAATTCTCCGACCACTCTTGTTGGATTGCTTTGTGGAATAACAATTAACTTCCCCCCATTTGGAAGGGGTGGGCAAGGAGAGTTTGAGAAAGCTGGATACATGCCAAATTTTCAACTATGTGATTCCTATATTATCTATAGATGCATTTTATGTGGCTATCTGAAAACCTTGGTTGGATACAAACCTCTTGGACCGATTTAGCACACCCCTGAACAAATGTTACAAGATGACTGAATGATGTTGATGAAACAACTTGTTTCCTATCCGAGGCTCTTCATTTTCAATCAATGCATTCTGCCTGTAGTAGTTATGATTTAACTGATGATTTAAATGACTTGTAAAATTAATAAATTCACCCAGTATGGCATCTGAAAACACGGTTTCCACTGACATGGTTTTAGAAGTCCTTCTACACGGTTGGCAGCGAAAAACATCCACGCCTACATTTTTGGTGGTATTATTTTTATTGCAAAATGGAATTCGGAAAAGCCAACTTCATTGCTAACATCCTCAAATTAAGTACATGAAACTAAGAGAAAGACTATGGAAGACTTCCAGAGGAACTATGTTATGTTATCTAACTAAGAATATAAATATACCTCCAAAGACCAAAAGTCAGAAATTAGTCAAGTCATGTTTATTAGCATTGTTAATTAAAACCAACGCGAACTTTACAATCAGGCCACATAAATCCTAGCAAGATAAACACACAAGACACCCTTAATAATCTAACATAAAGATGCACAGACTTCTAAAAGCTATCCCCGCCTGTTAATTTTAAGGTAAGAAAATGTACATAAAATATAAACAATAAATACGCACTAGATCTGTAAAAAGCACACAGTTTCAACTAATAAGGTACCAATGCTTACTTATCCCAAGGGGGTGCCTTAAGTTGCCTATATGACAAGCCTGCTGACTCCTTCCCCTCTGAAGGCTGTTTTGAGACCGTACAATATCTATTAGTCTAATTAAAGTGACTGTACAACATAATACAGTAAACATCATTAAAACAATCCATATAGATACTGAGTTTAGCTGTGATTTTTTTTTAAGCCAAAATTACATTTTAAGCACAACGCAGTCTTTGACCTTTTTTATTTTTACTTTTGATTAAATGAGCAGCTCAAAAGGGGCTGAAATAAAGCATTGACAATGCAAGCCACAGAACAGACATTTGTGACGACCGGCAAGCGGTGAAACAGCATTGTCGTAGGTATCACGAGTCTCCATGATTATCATGAAATCTGTTTTTTAAATTACACCCAGATCTACAGACTCTGAAACTGAATAATCAAAATCCCCATGCAGTGGACAGAGGCAGCGCGCTTACTTAAAATTGCAATGAATACACTTTTTTTTATAATGAGATATATGCCCTAGCATAAAGAAGTTGAAAAAGTTAAATGCTGATCACAATTAAACAAGGGGCCCTGAAGCCGGCCGCAAAGTTGTCGGAAAATATAAAATTTTAGACAAAGTAGGCACAGTCTCGTTATCAGTGAAAATATGAAGCGTGCATCTGTTCCTTTAGAGCGTCTTACTGTAGGGCAACTGTGTGATTACATTCCTCGTATAAATGAGTCAACGCATCTTCCGACTATAAATAAACATTTGAGAAACGGATGTGCATGTGGTCTAAACCACAACAAAAAAGCACTTGTGTTGTTAAACACAAGAATGCATTACTAATACCACATTTTACAAACACATTACGGCGGTTCTTTCTAAAAGAACCTCAACCGAAAGATTTAAAACAACAAACACACTGCATTGAAACCAAAAGGTTAAATCATTTCTTGAGTGCAGTGGACGCTTACACGCGTAACAACAAGTGACAGACTCCAGCCTGCCTGACCCCCCACCCCTTTACAATCTCCACGCAGGGCCATGGCTGTATCTAGACGTACCTGTCCTCGCTGGCCGTGATAACCCCGTCCTCTTTGGGGATTATGAGAGCTACGGTGACGGCATCCAGGTGGCCTTCGATCTTGTTGAGGAGGACTGGTCTGCTGCTCTGCGGCCTGGAGTGGATCTCCGCTGCCATGTTGCTGTCTGATCACTGAGGCGCAGCATCAGCTGACAATGGCAGAAGCTCGGGTTTCACTTAGTGCAGGCAGGAAAAGGTTACCGTATTGTATATAATACAGGCGCCAATAAAACTACTGCTGTTTGTTCAGTGCAGTAGTTGGACTGCGAATGGGCCATAATCACTGAAATAGCAGGGCCACTTCATTATACGTAGCAGAATAATTGTGAAAATGTTAGCGATTTGCTTGAGCTGATGATTTTTTGGGGGAAATATCTTAAAGCATCTATAGTAATTACGTTCTTGCATACAACCAAAATATATGGTACACTAAATACAGACCTTTGCCTCTTGTATTGTACGTTTACCAGAAAACCTCGAAGGAGCGACGGCCGTTTTCATTTCACGTTCAGTTATGATGCATCGCTTTTTATGGGAATTTACACATGAATTAACACATGAATGATCTGTTTTTGCTTTTTAGGTGTTACTTATACCAGTGGTTCATAACCTTTTGACTTTCCTTTAACCCCCACCTAATCTTTAATGGAATCCCAGGATCCCCACTAAATCATTTTTTGAATCTGGGGACCCCAACTGAATCATCACTAAAAGTCTGAGGAGGCACCAGTCCAATCAAGTTCCATGATTTGAACCTCAAAACAGTACACACAAAGAATACAGAAACAAGTATTTCTCAAACAAATACACAAGTGGTGAAATATTTTATCTAGTTCACAGATGTAAAAAAGAATAATTGCATTTTTAAGGGATAATTGGTGCTTTTCTAAGTTCACCTATCGCCCATACTATATTTTGCTTGATGCCCATGCCACTGCTCCCACGAATCAAACTGATGATACCAACTACATTTTTAGCCCCTAGTTTTAAATCCTTTCACGTTCACAGAATATTTCAATTGTTTTAAATTTTGCATTTGCTTCTTTATTTATATACACTTTATTAATATGTTTATATTACTTAATGTTATAGGCATTCGCTGACACCCTGAGTAGTCATCTCAGACCTCTGACCAGAGGTTAACAATGACTCTTCATATGCTGTTCTTTGAAGGGTATTCTTTAGATCCCCATAGCTATGTTTTTCACTGCAGTGGTCCTTGCCTACAGAGTGGGTGAGTCCTGCATACAGTGATGCTGTTGATGGTGTGTGCCAGTGATTGAAATAGAAATATAAAAGTGCAGGAATTTACTGTCTCAAAGTGCCTGTTTTCTACAGAGAAATGCCCAACACTGGCCAATTTAAATCATTGTTTCTCATGAATGAGAGAGTAAATAAGAACAGGGTGTATGCAGCCCCATCAAATCTCATAGTGCTGTTAGTTCTTTTCTTCGTGCAAATTCAGGGCCCATAAAGCACTATGGCCCTCATTACAACCATAGCGTTAAAGGCCGCTGACCGCCATGCTGACGGCCGCCAACATACCGCGGCGGAAATCCGCAACAGGTATTATGACCCACATCTAGAAATCCGCCACAATACAGACACCCACACAAGTCCGCCACACCAAAGGTCAGTGATAAACTGCCGATAGCAAAACCTACACCGTTACGCCAACAGGAATACGCCCACACTATCATGACCCATGAATCAACGCGGCGGTCTTTCAACCGCGGTAATCCATTGGCGGTACACACCGCCGTGCTCAAAATACACACACACTTACAAAACACAACCACATTGGACAATTCAAAATACACACACCTGACACACATACACCACACCCACACACTCCCACCACAATAAAAAAACACACCCACATTACCCACAACTCCTTACAACAACATTTTTGGAAGAAGCAGAGAGAGAGAATAGCAAAGACAGCACCAGCATCCAGAGGCACACAACACCATCACTCATACACCATCCACGCACCTCAAAGAACACACCCAACACATCACAGCACACATCACATCAACCATCACCTCACACATCACCCACACCACATCATGGCACCTCAAAGACACCCCAGGTTTTCTGAGGAGGAGCTCAGGGTCATGGTGGAGGAAATCATCCGGGTAGAGCCACAGCTATTCGGATCACAGGTGCAGCAGACATCCATTGCAAGGAAGATGGAGCTATGGCGGAGAATTGTCGACAGGGTCAACACAGTGGGACAGCACCCAAGAACACGGGATGACATTAGGAAGAGGTGGAACGACGTATGAGGGAAGGTGCGTTCCGTGGTATCCAGACACCAGGTAGCCGTTCAGAGGACTGGCACTGGGCCCCCACCTCCTCCCCCACAACTAACAACATGGGAGGAGCAAGTCTTGGTGATCATGCATCCAGAGGGCCTCGCAGGAGTAGCAGGAGGACTGGACTCTGGTAAGTCAAATCTTTACTATTATATCCCCCACCCTACCTGCATGCCATCGCAAACACCTACCCCTACCCTCACACCCATCACCCCAACACCTCACAGATACCCCACTATCACAACCCACACATTCCAATACCAAGCCCGGCATGTGACAACAATGCATGGACACCCATCACAGACCTGCATGGACACCCATCACCAAAGCATGTCCAGTAAAGAGACTCAGCCAGGGCACACAATCACCACTCACACAAGGGCCAAGGCAACAATGCAAGCACAGGAGTTGAGGGAAACTCACCCATTGCACAAGATGGCACACACAGATACAATAACTATGCATTTACACCCCAACAGGACCCCTACCCAATGTCACCGGACAGGAGGTGCCAGCCATATCCAGTCCCCCCACAGAAGAGGCCCACAGTGACGACAGCAGCTCTGCACGCCTGGATCAAGATGACCAGCACAGCCCATCAGGGACCTCTGGAGAGTCGGTTCCCCTGACACAGTCCCAAACCACCACTGAACCTCCCCCCTCAGGAAACACCACCACAGCACCCACCCAGCGGGCCCATGTCACTGTCCCCAGGACACGTCAATCAGCAGTGTGTTCACCACTACAGGGACCCCAGGCAAACCCACTAACCCAGGATGATCAGGGACCTGTGGTCAGTGGCAGTGGGCACACGGTTCAGGGGACAGAGGCACAGGACAACAGGGAAGCTGGGAGGACTGCTGTGCGACAGGTGGAGGACAGGCCCAGGGAACCCACTCTCCACGAGGCATTCTCCAACATCATAGGAGCATACCACCATTCCCAGGAGACCATGGGCATGGTACTGGCCAAGTTGCAGGAGACCCAGCGGCTGCAGGAGGAATAGTACCTGGGGATCAGGGAGGACTTGAAGTCCATTAACGCCACCCTGGTCACCATAGCAGGGGTGCTGGCAGACATGGCCAACACCATGAGGGAGACAGTGGCACACCAACGGGCCCCTGACACTAGCCCGAACGATGAACAGCCCTCCACGTCCGCCGGCCCTAGTGGACAGGAGGTCCCGCCACAGGACCAACAAGCTACCAGCACCCAACCCCCTGCAGAAGGAGAACCACCCCGCAAATGGTCCCTGCGATCCAGGCACAAGACAGAGAACATTGCCAAGACCACCGCCAGGAAGTAAGTCTCTCCTGATTGTCACCCGTCTGTCCCACTATGTCATCCTGACCACCTTGAACTGCCATTGCTCCACTTCCTATGCCCCGCTGGACAATGCACCTGTGATACAAAGAGACTGGACTCTACCATGGATATTCCTCCACCATCAGCCCAGCCCATTGCACACCCCCCCTCCACTTATTAGCCCTGAAATAAATACCCTTGAATCACAAAACAATCTGGAGTCAGTCTGAACTTTCACAAATGTGTTATTACAACCTCTCTGACAAATATCAATGTTAATGTTCATTTGCACATACCAAAGTATGACAGTTGTTGGGCAGCAGTGAACACAGCAAAAGGCAGAATGTGGTACCCAGATCTGTGAAAAGGAAAGGCAAAGTGAACTGTCAGGGTCCATACACAGAGGTAAAAAGGCAGACTTATACAATGTCCTACAGCAGTCTGATATGAAAGGAGCAGTGCCAGTTTCTTACCTGTGTCTCACTGGAAGTACTGCATGATGATGTTGTTTCGGTTGTCAATATCTTCTTCTTCTGCCTCCTCTTCTTCACTGTTCACAGGCTCTGCAGCTGCCACAAGACCAACATCAGGCCTATCCTCCTGCAGAAAAGGCACCTGGCGTCGCAAAGCCAGGTTGTGCAACATACAGCATGCCATGATTATCTGGCACACCTTCTTTGGTGAGTATTATAGGGAGCCACCTGTTAGATGGAGGCACCGGAATTTGGCCTTCAGGAGGCCAAAAGTCCGCTCTATAATCCTCCTAGTTCGCCCATGTGCCTCATTGTAGCGTTCCTCTGCCCTTGTCCTGGGATTCCTCACTGGGGTCAGTAGCCATGACAGGTTGGGGTAACCAGAGTCACCTGCAAATATCGAGGGATATCTGTTAGACATACACCAACCCTTAGGGATTATCCCATACTAAGACACCTATTTATACTGTTTGGGGACCTTGGCCTCGCCTATTAGCCACACACGGTGCCTCTGGAGTTGGCCCATCACATAAGGGATGCTGCTTCCTCAAAATGTAAGCGTCATGCACAGAGCCTGGATACTTGGCATTCACATGAGAGATGTACTGGTCTGCCAAACACACCATCTGCACATTCATAGAATGGTAGCTTTTACGATTTCTGTACACCTGTTCATTCCTGCAGGGGGGGACAAATGCCACATGTGTACCATCAAAGGCACCAATGATGTTGGGGATATGTCCCAGGGCATAGAAGTCACCTTGCACTGTGGAAAAATCCTTCACCTGGGGGAAAACGATGTAGCTGCGCATGTGTTTCAGCAGGGCAAACAACACTCTGGTCAACACGTTAGAGAACATTGGCTGTGACATCCTTGATGCCATGGCCACTGTTGTTTGAAAGGAACCACTGGCCAGGAAATGGAGCACTGACAGGACTTGCACTAGAGGGGGGATACCTGTGGGTTGGCGGATAGCTGACATCAGGTCAGGCTCCAATTGGGCACACAGTTCTTGGATTGTGGCACGATCAAGTCTGTAGGTGATAATGATGTGTCTGTCTTCCATTGTCGACAGGTCCACCAGGGGTCTGTACACCGGAGGATGACGCCATCTCATCATCTGCCCAAGCGGATGTGCCCTATGGAGGAGAATGGTGAGCAAAGAGTCATATACCACATAGGTTGCACAAGGATGTTTTGCACTAATGTGATTTAATCTGTGAGTGGCGGTGTCTGTCCGTATTCCTGCTCAAATGTGCTGTGACGCAGTTAGGTGCCCTGCCATGTGCCCCCTGAAATGGCGGCTGCCTGACCTGTAAGGAGGGACAAGGGGAAATGAGGTAACTGTGCTGGCGTTGTGCAGCGTCGCGGTAGGCGGTCGAAGACCACCGCGCAATTCAGCATTGGTTATCATTGGGACCTATGGGTTCCAGAAGCCAATGATGATGTACGCCGGCGGTGACAGTACGCACCGCCGTGGACGTGACCGCCATTTTCTGTCTGTTCACTCACTTGATACCTGACCTTCAACAGGAGAGGACCTACACTGCAAGTTCTGCTGTGACCTGAGTCTGGAAGCGACAATGGCTACAGTGTCTGGGGAAAGGGCCCCTGCCTTCACCGCGGAGGAGTTAGACAAACTGGTGGATGGGGTCCTCCCCCAGTACACGCTACTCTACGGTCCTCCAGACAAACAGGTGAGTACACTGTGAGCATGATGGATGAGACATGAATGTATGGAGTGGTCTGGATGGAAGATACATGTTGTGGGGGGGGGGGGCTGTGGCCTGCATGTGAGGATGGTCAGTGTATGTGTTTCAGGGCATGGGTGGGAACTGGTGGCCAATGAGTAAGAAGAACTGGATGGGGGAGTAAGTTCCATTCTTACTTTACCTTTCCTCCAGGTCAGCGCCCACCAGAAGAAGGGTATTTGTCGTGCCATCGCCAAGGAAGTGCGGACCCTGGGGGTCTATCATAGACAGAGCACCCAATGCCGCAAGAGATGGGAGGACCTGTGCCCCTGGAGCAAGAAGATGGCGGAGGCCCAGCTGGGGATGACCTCCCAACGTGGAAGGGGTGCCCGTCGCACTATGACCCCCCTGATGTTCCGGATCCTGGCGGTGGCATATCCGGAGTTGGATGGGCGCTTGATGGCATCACAGCAGCCACAAGGGGGTGAGTACAGTCTCATTCAGCTGACTCTGCACGCTTTACGAGGTGTCTGGGTGGGGGATGTGGGCTGTGGGTTCCCCTAGGCCAGGGCGAACTTGCTAGGGTAGGTCCCTTGTTAGGCAGGCTCTGTGCCAGTCCAACCCCAATAGTGGTAGTGGCCATCTACAACTAGTCAGGCTCCTGTGGGTTCCAGGTGTGCAGCAAATGGGGTTAGGCATAGTCCCCCATGGGCAGGTGATTTTTTCTAAGAACTGTTAGTGCATGGGCTAGTGCATAGGGCTAATCCCTGTGTGTTGTGTCCCCAAATGGTAGTGGTGGTGCTGGCATTGACCATGTGTCTCCTCTGTCTTTCCCCCCTTTTTGTTTTGTCACCCTGTCCTTGTGTGCATTAGCATCCTCTGGCAGAGGAGCAGTGGCACCAGAGCAGGAGGGAGCTGCAACCCACATGGCCCAGGAGGGTGAATGTACGGAGTCTGAAGGCACCAGTGGGACTAAGGGCGAGGGGAGCTCCACGACGGGGACAGGAGGGGACACCAGCAACAGTGACTCCTCCTCTGATGGGAGCTCCCTTGCAGTGGAGGGCATATCTGTGCCCCCTGCAACAACAGGTACAGCCGCCACCCCCCCCCCCCACCAGCACCACCCTCCCAGCAGCCCCTCAGTGTGTTTACCGTGCCCGCTTGTGAGAAAGTATCCTCTTTCTAGCCTTGTTACCCCCACTTTGGGCCTGTTTGTGAGTGTATGTCAGGGTGTTTTCACTGTCTCACTGGTATCCTGCTTGCCAGGGCCCAGTGCTCATAGTGAAAACCCTATGTTTTCAGTATGTTTGTTATGTGTCACTGGGACCCTGCTAGTCAGGACCCCAGTGCTCATAAGTTTGTGACCTATAAGTATGTGTTCCCTGTGTGATGCCTAACTGTCTCACTGAGGCTCTGCTAACCAGAACCTCAGTGGTTATGCTCTCTCTTTACAAATTGTCACTAACAGGCTAGTGACCAATTTTACCAATTTACATTGGCTTACTGGAACACCCTTATAATTCCCTAGTATATGGTACTGAGGTACCCAGGGTATTGGGGTCCCAGGAGATCCCTATGGGCTGCAGCATTTCTTTTGCCACCCATAGGGAGCTCTGACAATTCTTACACAGGCCTGCCACTGCAGCCTGAGTGAAATAACGTCCACGTTATTTCACAGCCATTTTACACTGCACTTAAGTAACTTATAAGTCACCTATATGTCTTACCTTTACCTGGTAAAGGTTGGGTGCTAAGTTACTTAGTGTGTGGGCACCCTGGCACTAGCCAAGGTGCCCCCACATTGTTCAGGGCCAATTCCCCGGACTTTGTGAGTGCGGGGACACCATTACACGCGTGCACTACATATAGGTCACTACCTATATGTAGCTTCACAATGGTAACTCCGAATATGGCCATGTAATATGTCTATGATCATGGAATTGCCCCCTCTATACCATCCTGGCATAGTTGGCACAATCCCATGATCCCAGTGGTCTGTAGCACAGACCCTGGTACTGCCAAACTGCCTTTCCCGGGGTTTCACTGCAGCTGCTGCTGCCAACCCCTCAGACAGGCATCTGCCCTCCTGGGGTCCAGCCAGGCCTGGCCCAGGATGGCAGAACAAAGGACTTCCTCTGAGAGAGGGTGTTACACCCTCTCCCTTTGGAAAATGGTGTGAAGGCAGGGGAGGAGTAGCCTCCCCCAGCCTCTGGAAATGCTTTCATGGGCACATTTGGTGCCCATTTCTGCATAAGCCAGTCTACACCGGTTCAGGGACCCCTTAGCCCTGCTCTGGCGCGAAACTGGACAAAGGAAAGGGGAGTGACCACTCCCCTGACCTGTACCTCCCCTGGGAGGTGCCCAGAGCTCCTCCAGTGTGCTCCAGACCTCTGCCATCTTGGAAACAGAGGTGCTGCTGGCACACTGGACTGCTCTGAGTGGCCAGTGCCATCAGGTGACGTCAGAGACTCCTTCTGATAGGCTCCTTCAGGTGTTGCTAGCCTATCCTCTCTCCTAGGTAGCCAACCCTCTTTTCTGGCTATTTAGGGTCTCTGTCTCTTGGGATTCCTTAGATAACGAATGCAAGAGCTCATCCGAGTTCCTCTGCATCTCTCTCTTCACCTTCTGCCAAGGAATCGACTGCTGACCGCGCTGGAAGCCTGCAAAACTGCAACATAGTAGCAAAGACGACTACTGCAACTCTGTAACGCTGATCCTGCCGCCTTCTCGACTGTTTTCCTGGTGGTGCATGCTGTGGGGGTAGTCTGCCTCCTCTCTGCACTAGAAGCTCCGAAGAAATCTCCCGTGGGTCGACGGAATCGTCCCCCTGCAACCGCAGGCACCAAAGAACTGCATCACCGGTACCTTGGGTCTCCTCTCAGCATGACGAGCGAGGTCCCTTGAATCCAGCAACTCTGTCCAAGTGACTCCCACAGTCCAGTGACTCTTCAGTCCAAGTTTGGTGGAGGTAAGTCCTTGCCTCCCCACGCCAGACTGCATTGCTGGGAACTGCGACTTTTGCAGCTACTCCGGCCTCCGTGCACTTCCGGCGGAAATCCTTTGTGCACAGTCCAGCCTGGGTCCACGGCACTCTAACTTGCATTGCACGACCTCCTAAGTTGTTCTCTGGCAACGTGGGACTCCTTTGTGCGACTTCGGGTGAGCACCGTTTCACGCATCCTCGTAGTGCCTGTTTCTGGCACTTCTCTGGGTGCTGCTTGCTGCTGAGAGGGTTCCTTGTCTTGCACGAAGTCCCCTCTGTCCCCTGACGCAATTTCCGACATCCTGGTCCCTCCTGGGCCACAGCAGCATCCAAAAACACCAACCGCACGATTTGCAGCTAGCAAGGCTTATTGGTGGTCTTTCGGCGGGAAAACACTTCTGCACAACTCTCCACGGCGTGTGGGATCCGTCCTCCAAAGGGGAAGTCTCTGGCCCTTGTCGTTCTTGCAGAAACCTATGCTTCTACTGTCCAGTAGCAGCATCTTTGCACCCACAGTTGGCATTTCCTGGGCATCTGCCCTTCTCCGACTTGCTTGTGACTTTTGGACTTGGTCCCCTTGTTCCACAGGTACCCTCAACTGGAAATCCATCGTTGTTGCATTGTTGGTTTGTGTCTTTCCTGCAGAATTCCCCTATCACGACTTCTATGTCCTTTGGGGAACTTTAGTGCACTTTGCACTCACTTTTCAGGGTCTTGGGGTGGGCTATTTTTCTAACCCTTACTATTTTCTAATAGTCCCAGCGACCCTCTACAAGGTCACATAGGTTTGGGGTCCATTCGTGATTCACATTCCACTTTTGGAGTATATGGTTTGTGTCGCCCCTATCCCTATGTGTCTCCATTGCATCCTATTGTAACTATACATTGTTTGCACTGTTTTCTAATACTATTACTGCATATTTTGGTATTGTGTACATATATCTTGTGTATATTTGCTATCCTCATACTAAGGGTACTCACTGAGATACTTTTGGCATATTGTCATAAAAATAAAGTACCTTTATTTTTAGTATATCTGTGTATTGTGTTTTCTTGTGATATTGTGCATATGACACTAAGTGGTACTGTAGGAGCTTCACTCGTCTCCTAGTTCAGCCTAAGCTGCTCTGCTAAGCTACCATTATCTATCAGCCTATGCTGCTAGACACCCTATACACTAATAAGGGATAACTGGGCCTGGTGCAAGGTGCAAGTACCCCTAGGTACTCACTACAAGCCAGTCCAGCCTCCTACATTGGTTGTGCAGCGGTGGGATAAGTGCTTTGAGACTACTTACCACTCTTGTCATTGTACTTTTCATAAGAGAAAAATATACAAAACAAGTTCAGTGTATGTACACATAACTAAAAAGTTTTGCATTTCCTCTTTTCACTCTTTTCTAAAGTGCTGAAAAGTACTTCTAAACTTTCTAAAAGTTCTTAAAAAGTTTAAAAAGTTTTTTTTCTGTCTTTCTAAAAGCTCTAAAAAACGTTTTTATCACTTTTTCTATCACTTAAACTCTTTCTAAAATGTCTGGCACAGGCCAAAATGTTGATCTGTCCAAACTTGCATATGACCACCTTAGCTGGAAAGGAGCAAGGAGTCTCTTTGTAGAAAGAGGTTTGAGTGTAGGGAAGAATCCTTCCTTGGAATTATTGCTTAACATGCTTAGAGAACAAGATAAGGCCACAAGGGCCCCATCTGTTGAAAAAGCAGCTAATGGTTCCCAATCTGATCCAGGGACTCCCCTAGAAAAAGATTCAGGAAAGAAACTTCAGAGCCTGCCCATTACTAGACATTCTAGCATAGTTGGTACTGATGTTGAGTCACACCATACAGATAGTGTTGTCTCGCATCATAGCAAGAGCATTCATTCTCACCACAGTAGAACTGATGTTTCTGTTAACCAAGCTGTTAGGATGCCTTCTGTAAGGGACAGGTCTCCTTCTGTCCATTCTCACCACACTTCTGTGTCAAGGAATGTCCCTCCCACCCACCCTGATGACAGATTGTTAGAAAGGGAGCTCAATAGATTGAGAGTGGAACAAACCAGACTGAAGCTCAAGAAGCAACAGCTGGATTTGGATAGACAGTCCTTAGAAGTAGAGAAGGAGAGACAGAAACTGGGTTTAGAAACCCATGGTGGCAGCAGCAGTATTCCCAATAGTCATCCTGCAAAAGAGCATGATTCTAGGAATCTGCACAAGATAGTTCCCCCTTATAAGGAGGGGGATGACATTAACAAGTGGTTTGCTGCACTTGAGAGGGCCTGTGTTGTACAGGATGTCCCTCAAAGGCAGTGGGCTGCTATCCTATGGCTATCATTTAGTGGAAAGGGTAGGGATAGGCGCCTTACTGTGAAAGAAAGTGATGCCAATAATTTTACAGTTCTTAAGAATGCACTCCTGGATGGTTATGTCTTAACCACTGAACAATACAGGATAAAGTTCAGAGAGACCAAAAAGGAGTCTTCACAAGACTGGGTTGATTTCATTGACCATTCAGTGAAGGCCTTGGAGGGGTGGTTACATGGCAGTAAAGTTACTGATTATGACAGCCTGTATAACTTGATCCTGAGAGAGCATATTCTTAATAATTGTGTGTCTGATTTGTTGCACCAGTACCTGGTAGACTCTGATCTGACCTCTCCCCAAGAATTGGGAAAGAAGGCAGACAAATGGGTCAGAACAAGGGTGAACAGAAAAGTTCATACAGGGGGTGACAAAGATGGCAATAAGAAGAAAGATGGTGAAAAATCTCAAGATAAGCATGGGGATAAGGGTAAAACCAAAGATCCCACTTCAAATCTTAAACACTCTTCAGAGGGTGGGGATAAAACTAATTCTTCCTCTTCTTCTCAACCTTCACACATTAAAAAGCCTTTGTGCTTTGTGTGTAAAAACAGAGGCCATAGGCCAGGGGATAAGTCCTGTCCAGGTAAACCCCCTGAGCCTACCACCACTAATACATCAAGCTCTAGTGCCCCTAGCAGTAGTGGTACTAGTGGTGGGACTGCTGGCAACAGTCAAGCAAAGGGTGTAGTTGGGTTCACTTATGGGTCCATCATAGAAACTGGGGTAGTCAGTCCCAAGACAGTTTCTGTCACACCTAGTGGCATTGGCCTTGCCACACTGGCTGCTTGTCCCCTTACAATGGATAAGTACAGGCAGACAGTTTCAATAAATGGTGTTGAGGCCTTGGCCTACAGGGACACAGGTGCCAGTATCACTTTGGTGACTGAAAACCTAGTGGCTCCTGAACAACACATCATTGGACAACAGTATAAAATTATTGATGTCCATAACTCCACTAAGTTTCTTCCCTTAGCTATAATTCAGTTTAGTTGGGGTGGAGTTACTGGCCCTAAGCAGGTGGTGGTATCACCTAGCTTACCTGTAGACTGTCTCTTAGGTAATGACCTAGAGGCCTCAGGTTGGGCTGATGTAGAGTTTTATGCCCATGCAGCCATGCTGGGCATCCCAGAGGAATTGTTCCCTCTCATTTCTACTGAAATGAAAAAGCAAAGGAGAGAAGGCCTGAAAACTCAGGATCCCTCTCCATCAACAGGTAAAAAGGGTATCACAGTATCCCCTAACCACCCTGCCATTCAAAATACCATTCCTGTGGTGGGAGAAACCTCTCCTGGGGTGGCACCTGTTCCAAGGGAAGAATCAGCTGGCAAAGCTGTACTCCCTGAGGTAGAAGTACCTCTCTGTGGGATAACTAACATTGGTGAGAAAAAGAGCACCATTTTCGTTAACATGGAGCATCCCTCCAACCCTCCCAGAGAAACTTTAGTGCAGAAACTCTGCACTGCCTCACAACACTTAGGACAGCATCCCTGCCCTAGTGTGGAGCTGATAGGACAGCATCCCTGCCCTGCTCCAACCCAAGAGAAACAGCATCCCTGTTCTCTCTTCCAGCCATATGGACAAAGTTTTTGCCCAGCTATGGCTTTTCTGAGACAGCATCCCTGTCTGGCATTTCCATCACTACAAAAAGGTTCAGTGGACAATTCCCACTGCTCTCAACTAAAACTTACTGATAGAAACTCTGAAAATACATCTTCACATTGTTGCTTAGCTAAAAAACTTCAAACAGGGTGGTTTACATCCCCACAGGGAAGTAACCATATAGTGGATGATAAAGGGAGTAACCAGTCTATTGCAGAGCTACTCTCTACTTATCACCACTTACACAATAAAGTCTCAACTGGCCAAGGTTAGCCTTATTGTCCTTCGTTTGGGGGGGGGGGGGGTTGTGTGAGAAAGTAGCCTCTTTCTAGCCTTGTTACCCCCACTTTGGGCCTGTTTGTGAGTGTATGTCAGGGTGTTTTCACTGTCTCACTGGTATCCTGCTTGCCAGGGCCCAGTGCTCATAGTGAAAACCCTATGTTTTCAGTATGTTTGTTATGTATCACTGGGACCCTGCTAGTCAGGACCCCAGTGCTCATAAGTTTGTGACCTATAGGTATGTGTTCCCAGTGTGATGCCTAACTGTCTCACTGAGGCTCTGCTAACCAGAACCTCAGTGGTTATGCTCTCTCTTTACAAATTGTCACTAACAGGCTAGTGACCAATTTTACCAATTTACATTGGCTTACTGGAACACCCTTATAATTCCCTAGTATATGGTACTGAGGTACCCAGGGTATTGGGGTCCCAGGAGATCCCTATGGGCTGCAGCATTTCTTTTGCCACCCATAGAGAGCTCTGACAATTCTTACACAGGCCTGCCACTGCGGCCTGAGTGAAATAACGTCCACGTTATTTCACAGCCATTTTACACTGCACTTAAGTAACTTCTAAGTCACCTATATGTCTAACCTTTACCTGGTAAAGGTTGGGTGCTAAGTTACTTAGTGTGTGGGCACCCTGGCACTAGCCAAGGTGCCCCCACATTGTTCAGGGCCAATTCCCCGGACTTTGTGAGTGCGGGGACACCATTACACGCGTGCACTACAGTACATATAGGTCACTACCTATATGTAGCTTCACAATGGTAACTCCGAATATGGCCATGTAATATGTCTATGATCATGGAATTGCCCCCTCTATACCATCCTGGCATAGTTGGCACAATCCCATGATCCCAGTGGTCTGTAGCACAGACCCTGGTACTGCCAAACTGCCTTTCCCAGGGTTTCACTGCAGCTGCTGCTGCCAACCCCTCAGACAGGCATCTGCCCTCCTGGGGTCCAGCCAGGCCTGGCCCAGGATGGCAGAACAAAGGACTTCCTCTGAGAGAGGGTGTTACACCCTCTCCCTTTGGAAAATGGTGTGAAGGCAGGGGAGGAGTAGCCTCCCCCAGCCTCTGGAAATGCTTTCATGGGCACATTTGGTGCCCATTTCTGCATAAGCCAGTCTACACCGGTTCAGGGACCCCTTAGCCCTGCTCTGGCGCGAAACTGGACAAAGGAAAGGGGAGTGACCACTCCCCTGACCTGTACCTCCCCTGGGAGGTGTCCAGAGCTCCTCCAGTGTGCTCCAGACCTCTGCCATCATGGAAACAGAGGTGCTGCTGGCACACTGGACTGCTCTGAGTGGCCAGTGCCATCAGGTGACGTCAGAGACTCCTTCTGATAGGCTCCTTCAGGTGTTGCTAGCCTATCCTCTCTCCTAGGTAGCCAAACCCTCTTTTCTGGCTATTTAGGGTCTCTGTCTCTTGGGATTCCTTAGATAACGAATGCAAGAGCTCATCCGAGTTCCTCTGCATCTCTCTCTTTACCTTCTGCCAAGGAATCGACTGCTGACCGCGCTGGAAGCCTGCAAAACTGCAACATAGTAGCAAAGACGACTACTGCAACTCTGTAACGCTGATCCTGCCGCCTTCTCGACTGTTTTCCTGGTGGTGCATGCTGTGGGGGTAGTCTGCCTCCTCTCTGCACTAGAAGCTCCGAAGAAATCTCCCGTGGGTCGACGGAATCGTCCCCCTGCAACCGCAGGCACCAAAGAACTGCATCACCGGTACCTTGGGTCTCCTCTCAGCACGACGAGCGAGGTCCCTTGAATCCAGCAACTCTGTCCAAGTGACTCCCACAGTCCAGTGACTCTTCAGTCCAAGTTTGGTGGAGGTAAGTCCTTGCCTCCCCACGCCAGACTGCATTGCTGGGAACCGCGACTTTTGCAGCTACTCCGGCCTCCGTGCACTTCCGGCGGAAATCCTTTGTGCACAGTCCAGCCTGGGTCCACGGCACTCTAACCTGCATTGCACGACCTCCTAAGTTGTTCTCCGGCGACGTGGGACTCCTTTGTGCGACTTCGGGTGAGCACCATTTCACGCATCCTTGTAGTGCCTGTTTCTGGCACTTCTTCGGGTGCTGCTTGCTGCTGAGAGGGCTCCTTGTCTTGGTCGATGTCCCCTCTGTCCCCTGACGCAATTTGCGATATCCTGGTCCCTCCTGGGCCACAGCAGCATCCAAAAACACCAACCGCACGATTTGCAGCTAGCAAGGCTTGTTGGCGGTTTTTTGGCAGGAAAACACTTCTGCACGACTCTCCACGGCGTGTGGGATCCGTCCTCCAAAGGGGAAGTCTCTAGCCCTTGTCGTTCTTGCAGAAACCTATGCTTCTACTGTCCAGTAGCAGCATCTTTGCACCCACAGCTGGCATTTCCTGGGCATCTGCCCATCTCCGACTTGCTTGTGACTTTTGGACTTGGTCCCCTTGTTCCACAGGTACCCTCGACTGGAAATCCATCGTTGTTGCATTGTTGGTTTGTGTCTTCCTGCAGAATTCCCCTATCACGACTTCTATGTCCTTTGGGGAACTTTAGTGCACTTTGCACTCACTTTTCAGGGTCTTGGGGTGGGTCTATTTTTCTAACCCTTACTATTTTCTAATAGTCCCAGCGACCCTCTACAAGGTCACATAGGTTTGGGGTTCATTTGTGATTCACATTCCACTTTTGGAGTATATGGTTTGTGTTGCCCCTATCCCTATGTGTCTCCATTGCATCCTATTGTAACTATACATTGTTTGCACTGTTTTCTAATACTATTACTGCATATTTTGGTATTGTGTACATATATCTTGTGTATATTTGCTATCCTCATACTGAGGGTACTCACTGAGATACTTTTGGCATATTGTCATAAAAATAAAGTACCTTTATTTTTAGTATATCTGTGTATTGTGTTTTCTTGTGATATTGTGCATATGACACTAAGTGGTACTGTAGGAGCTTCACTCGTCTCCTAGTTCAGCCTAAGCTGCTCTGCTAAGCTACCATTATCTATCAGCCTATGCTGCTAGACACCCTATACACTAATAAGGGATAACTGGGCCTGGTGCAAGGTGCAAGTACCCCTAGGTACTCACTACAAGCCAGTCCAGCCTCCTACACCGCTCACCCAGGAGGGTGGGTATCTCCTGCGCCCCAGGCACCTCAGCCTCCCCCCTCTAACCCCCACTACCCAGACCCAATCCCCTCTACCTCAGCCTATCCCAAGCACACCGTCAGACCAGCATGCACACACATCAACACACAAAAGTGGCTCAGGCAAACATAAGCACCACACATCCCACAGGCACTCACACAAGCACCATACCCATGTAGACACACCAACATCCACTGCCTCCACTGTGTCCCCCTCCTCCACGTTCTCCACCTCCCTCCCAGTCTCATCTCCACTCACACCTGCATGCACTACATCATCAGCCACTGCCTCCATCACCTGCATGCCCATCACTACACACCGCTCACGTGCAATCACCACCCCCACTACCTTCACACGTCCCCTGTGTCCTCTCCCAGTATGTCTGTGAGCCCTCCTCCCAAAGTACACAAACGCCGGCACACACCCACTCAACAGCCATCCACCTCACAACAGCCTCCAACCCATGCACCTTCACCCAAACTCAGCAGATGTACACCTCCTACAACCACTACCTCTTCCTCCACACCCAAACCCCCTCCATCTTCCTGTCCCAGTGTGTCTAAGAAACTTTTCCTGGCTAGCATGGACCTCTTCCCTACACCTCCCCCCGTCATTCCCCTAAGGCCAGGTTGTCTCGAGCCCTGACCAGCACCTCAGCCACCAAATCCTTGTCCAGTGTGGTCCCTGCAAGTCCGGGAACATCAAAGGGGGCACCCATCAGGGCTGCCAGTGTGCCACCTAGTGAAGCCAAGGACCACCCTATTCTGCCACCTGCCAAGGTAAAGAAGGGGCCAGCATGCAGAAGAGAAAAGCCGCACCAACCACCCAGAAAGTCCTCTTCCAGAACCAAAGAGGACAGTGCCAAGGTCCCAGCAGCGACTTCCAAGGTGGGCAAGGGACACAAGAGCGAAGGGAAGTCAGCTCAGGGCACGGAGCCTCCGGGTGAGGGACTGGTGTCACCCCTTTCGCAAGACAGCCCCGCAACCTGTACCGCGGTGGGCACCGCCGCAACGACCGCCACCTGCACCACTACCTGCACCGCCATCTGCATCGCCACCTGCACGGCTGCTGCCTCTACTACAGTCACCAGGACCAAGCAGTGGGCAGTGCACCCACTTGAGAGACTGTGGCTTTGCAGTCCCCAGGACCAAGCAGTTGGCAGTGCACCCACTTGAGAGACTGTGGCTTTGCCCTCCCCAGGACCAAGCAGTGGGCAAACCACCCACTTGAGAGACTGTGGCTTTGCACTCCCCAGGACCAAGCAGTGGGCAAACCACCCACTTGAGAGACTTTGGCTTTGCACTCCCCAGGACCAAGCAGTGGGCAAACCACCCACTTGAAAGACTGTGGCTTTGCACTCCCCAGGACCAAGCAGTGGGCATGGAGCTCCCTCGAGGAGCAGTGGCATCGTCCCATCATCCGGCTGAGGTGCCCCCCTCCCCATCCCTCTGAGGTGCCTGTGTTTTTTTTCGACCTGATGCCCCTGCAGTGTGCTCTCTGTTTTGAGGCAGGTGTCATGTGTGGGCTTCGCCCATGCTTTTTGGGACCACTGGTCCACGGACATTTAATGGGACAGTATACAAACTTGTGTACTTGCTGTAAATATTTGTATATACTGATAATTTAAAGTTATCTTGGGCTACTTTATTGTTCGATTATTACACTCGAAACTAATTTCATTTGGTCCTTGCGTTCTTCCAGGGGGGTGACTGGGTGTATCTGTGATGTTCTTAGATGTGTGTATGTTGTTGTGGGCGGGGGTGTTGCGTGTTGCGTGTTGCATGTGTGTGTCACCCTCATTTTCCTCCCCCCCTCCCCTGTGTACTAGGTGCAGTACTCACCGTCGTCGTCGCCGCCGTCTTTGATGATCCTGGTAGACGAGGAAGTAAATCAACATGGGCAGGACCTGTAACTCAGGCTCCATGGAGTCCTGGTTCCTCGTTGGGTGTCGAAAGGTGAGTGGTTTCCCTTCTGTGTACTGTTTCCGCCGTGCTTTTGATGGAGTTAGTACCGCCCCGGAAAAACTGTCGGATTGGTGCCTTGTAACAGTGTGGGTGGTACATTGTCTTCCGCCTGCCTGTTGGCGGTGACTGCCGCAGTGTTTGTTTCTACCGCCGTGGCGGTCTGTGTTGGCGGTTTCCGCCATGGTCATGATTCCATTTTTTTTACCGCCGGCCTGTTGGCTGTATTACCGCCGCTTTATCACCGACCGCCAGGGTTGTAATGAGGGCCTATATGATGAATCAAAATCCACACATGAAGCTAGTGATCAAATCAATAGATGTAAATAGCGGTAAGCACATTTTGGTCCAAAAAGTGTTGCTTTGCTGCTGCTAGTGCCACTGCTGGTGTGGGACTATGTCCCCTAACACCCACCAAAGTCATTACTCCCTGGAAAACGGGACTTTTGTCAGCCCAGCTCTCATAAGGGGCTGGTGATTCCCGCATCACAGAATGCATGCAAGCGCATGCCCTTGCAAAGACTGTGCCAAGATCAGGCCTATCTGTGCCCATCTGCAGCTGGCTGAGATCAAACTGGGCCTCTCTCTTGGTACTGGTAATCTTCGCCTCCCCTTTGACTATTTCAGTATGGGTAAGCCTTGGGAGATGGTAACTGCCATCGTGTTGGAAAGAACATAATGATGCTCCTTACTTTTGCAGTGGGAGCCATTTCTGAGGAACTTAGGGCTGTGAAGTTTGAACTTGGCCTAGGCGCTCAGGCCACTATCCAGCCTGAGGCAGGCACTGGTATTGGTATCAATGCCATAAACTCCGTTACCTCGCTTGTTGTAACAGGTATTTCCTTTTCTCACTGTCCTCAGGATTTCCTACTGTTAGTATCCTTAAGTCTTCAAGCGCTACAGATGGTTCGGCTACCTCAAGTGGACTTTCAGCTGCCCCCACTACTGATACTAAGTAAAAAAGGCTTGTTGGGGCCCTTTGTTTAAGTCAACTAACCAGCCCCCCACTTGTGTTCCTCCAGCAAATCCATTGCCTGAGGGTTATTGTAATATATTTGATGATAGACGTATGGAAAAATTGTCTGCAAAACTTGAATCCCTGGTTGCCACCACTTGTCAGTCTTGTGAACGTAGACTTGCTACAATTGAGGATGCTAATAACAAGCTTACGGTTCCTTTTAATGGTCCTTTGGCTAGTGATCCTGCAAGGAGGGATCCTCCAGTTTTAAATTCCTTTGCGCAGAATGCTAGATCTGTTGAGACTGTCAAGGTGGCCCAGCCGTTAGTTACTCTGCCTCATTCTATGGCACCATGCCAACTTGACCCCTGCTTATTGACAACTAGTCGGTCTGCAAGTTTAAATGTAGAGGTCAAATTCTGCTATGATGTCAATGTCAAAGCTTATTCTGCCATGATGTCAATGTCAAAGCTTACTTTATCACAGGCTGATTTTAACCCATATCCACCAAGGGAATGTTCTAGTTTGACTCCTCCTACTGCCCCTGCCCTCTGTGTTGCTTCTATAGAGGATCATAATAATGAAGAGTTTTGTTTTCGAGAATCTCTTATGGTGCCCCACAACTTAGGTCTTCCATCAGCGGCAACTGCCTATGCTATCATTCTGGCCAATGTTCCCATTCTGGCTCCTAATAGTGTGGAAAACTACGCTCAGCTGAAGAACAAAGGCGTTAATTGATTGAATCATTAGGTTTGGTCGAAACGTGGACAGAAGATTCATGTGGAATATTTTTATGAATGGGAAAGTGGCTTCCAGACACTTGAATTTTTTGCATTGTTCTAGTCTGTCGCATTCAGGCATCAAACCTCAGGGCACAGAGGCTACACAGCATACTGGTTCCGGGGAGCGCACCTGAGTTAACGGGAGATTCATAACAGTCTTGGACAGCGAGACAAATAGCTAGAGTGAGGAAAGAGGTCCCTGTCCTCCGGGATGTAGTGGCGAGGAGGGAGCTATAGGATACACTCAGAGAACCGAGGTAACCATGGAGAGCGAGCTCGAGAGCAGGTCCCAACTTAGAAGGACAGCGCATAGCTCCAAGCGAAGGATGCAATCTAGATAAGGAAAGGCGTGCACTAGTGAGGGAGTGAGAGAGCACCCTGGAAGCCCAACGAGAAAGTAGAGCAGTGCACGCTCCCTCTGAGGAAAGCAGGGGTAGGTACAAAACCCCAGTCACCGAACAATCCGAGGCAGAGTCACAAGGGAAGCTTTTGACTGGGGGCCGTGCCTCTCCACAGCGCAGAGAAGGAGAGGAGCTGACCAGGAAATTAGGGGCCAAGGCAGCATGGTACAAACCCAGCTTAGAAATAGGAGGACCAAGTTGGCACCTCTGTGTGCGCAGCAATGAGGACGTCTGATGCTCCCCTGAAAGCGCAGGACTGGTAATCCAACCACAAGGGACATAGTAGTTCAGGAGGTAGGGGGAACTTCGCCCGATCCTTTTGCCACCTGCTATCTCATTGGACAGAGAGAAGTGATCAATATGAGAGACCGTGGCCGGAGGAGGGATCCTTTGAACCAGAGGACGTAGCAAAGGCGGAAGACTGCATCCCGCATGTGGGGGGAGATCCTAAGTGAAACTTCCCTTACATGCAGCAATGTCTGAGGAGATGGGAACACTATGTCGAGGGAAAACTTGTGGGGCTGCCCAAAACAAGAATATGCCCATTACTGCAGAAGGGCACGTCAGTGACCATCTGTGTGCCATGGGGTCAGATGGACAAGGAAGGTCTAATAGCCAAATCGCCACTGTTTTTGGAAGTGGATCTCATGCTTTGAGAACACTGCGGGAATAACCCTAGCAATAGGTGATGTTAAGTAGCATTATTGGTGAGCAGACTAACACAGTGTTTGCCTGCGCTGGCAACTCAGCGATCACGCCAACCAACATGGAGCATGACGGGCCACATTCTGTTCATACAGGCACTAGATATGGGAGGCTCTGAGAGAAATGTTCCCTGACTGCCCAGATGTAGGAGGGTTGATGGCAGAAACCATCAAACCTGGGGAGACCATAACAGATTTCCTAGACAGGATGAGAGAACGGTGGGGACAGGAGACAAGACCATCATGGATCAGTACAGGCCATAAGGTCATCTTCTTCTACAATATCATCAAGAGGGGGCTACCCACCAAAATACAAAACAGTCTAGACAGCATAGTAGGGTTAGACATTAAACCATGGTGGAGATACAAGCGCACAAACACCATTTCCACAAAAGGAAACAGGAAAATGATAAGGAGAAACAGGAGCAGACTAGAGGGACAACGCTAAGTTGGTCCAGCATAAGATGAGGAAGACCACCCTTGAGAGGGGGGCACATTGGCTGCAAGTGTGCACATGGCACCAGTCCTGAAGGGCGCTCCACCACAAAACCCCTGAGAGTTCCAATATAGTTGCAATGATGGAAACCAGGGTGGATGGCTGCAGCCAAACCCCATACAATGCTACTACTGCCACAGAATGGGCCACATGGCTGACAGATGCTGACTAAGGGCACATCACATGCAGACGTCAATGAGCTGGGGCCAGGCCCCGCAAAATTCCCATCCACAAAAATCAAGCCCGGGGAAACCTGAATGCACCTGATATTCAGCCGCAGGGAAAACAGTCCACTGCTGCTCTACCGCAACAGGGGTCAGGTAGTTGGACCAATACATGACATCAACAACTACAGACAGGGAACCCAGCCCAACAAGGACCCGGGACATTAGCGTAGACATTTGGGGAAGCAATGCTTTCACCCAGACGTAGAACTCAAATGCGCAGGAAGCCAATACCCCTAATTCAAAGTACCAAATTTGCACACGTCTTGAAGTTCACTGCAGTAAGACTCAACAGAAAGGCAAACAAGGCAACAACGGGGATTTAAAATCTTTACTTGCATTCAGGGAAACTCAGGGTTGCTGTGTGGCTGTTGACCGGGTATCCTTACTAGAGTGCGCCATTTAGGGTTTCTGTGTGGCTGTTGATCGGGTATTCCCACTGGAGTTTGCCATTTCGGGTGCTTGCTTGAGTCTAGGCCCCACTATAATGCTGATCCCACAGGGTGGGGTCGGTTGGCCACACCCCAGAGGAAGGGCTGACTGACAAAAGGGGGCAGGTGCTTAAAAAGCAGGTATCCCAGATCCTTACCCACAAACAAATTGGGGCGAGTTCCAACTACCAAGTCAAAAGGTCCCCATTCTCAGGCTCCCAGTCAGGACTGAAATGATTTTGTCGCATAGTCTTTGAAGCAGTCATATGGGGCCCCATTTTAGTTCCAAAATGAAGCTGTCCTCCAGTGTCGTCAGCCAGGCTTCCGGTGCACATGGGGTAGCAAAGACACTATAACCCCGACAGCATATGCATGAGTCCCAGTGGAGCACCACATGGTATCGAGTCAGTAGAGGGGGTTCACCAGGACAGCTAGCCGCCCCAGTCCATTCCCATAATTCGGAGAAACTTTGACGAGTTCCTGGCCTTGTGCCAGACTCTCCATCCGGTAATATCTTCACCTCCTTTTTCCCTCTGAGCTTCCCAATAGCAGCTCGGAGCCTTAGGCCCAAATAGTATCGTATGAGGAAGAGGAGGGTGCCAGGGAAGTGATTCCAAAAACACCCATCACAGCTCTGAACAGAGTAAACGCAGAAACATGCTCACCTCCACAGCAGTTCAGCAATTGGGCAACTCACAAGGCCTTACACGCCATTTGAAGGCAGCAACAATCCCAATTTTGGTTGCCATAAATCAGAGGCACATGAAGGCCACAGAATGACTTTCGAAGCCCCATCAGTTCACAACAATAAGGATCCGAGGTCTATGGAAACACAAAAAAACAAACAAAGAAGCCCAGAGCTAGCCAAAAGGATGCCTCGAGAAAAGGGCGTTGTTAGGACACCTGGCGCCACTTGGGACGGTCATGTTGCACACCATGTGCTGGGACTAGAGGGGTACACACATGACCTCTGAGCACGTTGTGATCGCTGACAAACATTCAATGCCACATGCCTTCTCTTTTACATCCCTCTCACACGTGTAGGCCAGAAACACCACCCTACACAGATGACACCCCCATGCACACACTAGGGTACTGTAGGGCTGACAATGCTAAAAGCCCTAAAACTACTCACATGTATAAGAATCACCCCAGAGAAGCATACCATTCAAACGCACACTTGGTCAAGCACAGAGAGGGGGCAGACCCAACGACACAAAAAGATAAATGTTTATAAAATATAACCCATTTTTTCTAAAACCAGGTATCCCGAGAGAAGTCACCTTCGGATGCCTCACCAAAATCACAGAAAAACACAGAAATTCCTGAAGAATAATTGGTGACATGCAAGGATGTAATGCTCTATTCCTTTATATTGACTAAATATAGCTCTTGCCGAACAGGTCTGCAGTTGAGCTGCTAAGTGCAACATCTCTACAGTGGACCATCGCCTTCTCGAGTGGCCGCACCAACTCCCAGCAGGATCAAGAGCCACATACTGCTCCAAAGAACTCTCACACCCAACAGGATTAAGAGCCACAACAAGCCCCAAGGACTTTCACATCCATAACCCCAACAGGATCCCGTACCACACCGTGCTCCAAAGATTTTTCTCAAACTGTTTTTCAACCAAGTAACTCCCATCACCGGAAAACAACGGACATCTTCGCCAGAGTCATCTCAAGGCCTACAATGTTTCATAAGTTATGTGTTTTTATACATTTATACATCCTCTGTTTGCTAGGGATGCTACAGAATCCATGCATTTCCAAAGAACAGTCTAGTCTAGTGGAGTCAATTAAATTAATGTCACAGCGCTTGCGTAGGGGCCACTCCCATGTCACCTTCAATTACTCCCCCCAACACTAGCATTCCACATGCACTACACAGCGTTCCTTTACATAACATGTGTCATCCACACATGACCACCGTAGGCTCCAAGACATCAGCCGGGTCATGTTATGTATGTTTGCTGATACTACATGCATTAGGTGCAGATATGCTTTACTTAGCCCAAGAGTTAGCCCCTGAAAAAGGAAAATACCTTCTCCGTCTGTACCTGTGCAGAATTAGGCCAAAATACAACCTAGTAGAGTAGAGTTCCATAGGGTAGTATTAAATCTGTCCCACTATGAGACCAATTCTACAGCACTGTACTTTCTCACCCAGCCTAGCACTATCCAAACTGAGCTAGACAGGGTGCATAGGATGGGAGCTATAGGGGAGGATACAGTTTGGCCTAGAGACTTTCACGAGAAGATATTCTTGGAAGATAGCTAAACCACCTAACCAGTGCACAAACATCTCCTTTCCTGCTTCCATCTGTGGTTCAAGGCCCTTAGCATGTCTGGGGCTGTCTTCATTAACAACAAATGGACCCCAACATGGAGTTTCAGTATAGGGCCAACTACCTTGATGATATGAAGGGAAATGGGTCTCATAGGGGAAGGATAAATAACAGAGTATATACCCCGTGTCAGGAGATCTGGGACATTGTGATAGATAGAGACACCTGGATAGAAGGGAAGGGATAACCCATAATTATACTGAAACTCACACTGTATTCCTTATGTTTCAGCGGCAAAGGAACCATTTCGCTGGGCACGAATGAAAATTGTGGCACAGTACTGCACATTCTGGACATGCTGATGGACCCCTACTGGCAGTGTGGCAAGTTTGCTTACACCAAGTTCGTTCCTGGATCGCGTGGCCTCTGCTCTCTCATCACCATACACACCCCAACCCTGGTCATCCCCGGAGAAGATCTGTCTGAACTGTACCAGCACCGGATAAGGAGAAAAAAACCTGTTGCATCAGGCTCAAAGGAAAAGCACTGCTGTTATTTTGACTGGGCTCAGTACAAGGGCATTCCCAAGGAATTTAGACTGCTCACTGACGCCAAAGTATCAGCTGGAGGGTCTATATCTTTCTTCACCTTGCAGACAAAAGCAAGTGCCTGCTGATTGCAAATAGCCCAGTGGGAAATGCTCTATATGATGAGCAGTACTGAGTTCGGTCTAAATGTAATCAAGGAAGACCTGAGAGCCATCTACCTCACGGTGTATGTCTTCGACTTGATGACTGCAATGGAGGGTGCAGTCTGTGCAAAAATTGGTGCATCTTGCTGCAGTTTTATACCTGGCAATGACAAGGACAATGGAACTCTGACTTTTGCATTCAAGCATTGCACCGACTACAGAAGGACATGCGTAAATCGGACGGTGCCCCTGAGCAGGAGTGATTCAAGAACTGGTTCTCCTGGCTCCCCCGGTGGCTGACCGGTCTGTACACATCATTATTTACCGTTTTCATTGTGTTACTGTTTTTGTGTGGTTTTCTGCAAGTGGGGGTTTCCTGCTGTAAAAACAAAGTCCCCAAATTGGGTAGAGTACAAGTAGCAAGGGAAGTGGGATAACAAGGTACCGACAATGTGATTGTCATGACGTGTGGGTTTGATGGTGTAGCTGAAAATTCAACTAGAGGGGTGAATGTTAATATTGCATTGATTGATGTGATGCTCATAGCGATACATTTTTAAACATGAATGAAGTCGCATCACCATTGTTAGATTCCCCCATTGTGAACTCTCCGTAGGTACGTGAACAGGCAGGCTCTGAGACCTAGGCCTAAGGTTCATGACTGACAGGTTGCAGGTGGGGTAACACTTAGCTGGCAGCCAAATGCACAAGCAGGAAAACCTAGATCAGATCCCACAGACAGGCAGCAACACCACAATGGTCCTCAGAGATTGGCTCCAATAAAACACCAGAGCATTGCATGCATTCCCATAACACCATAAAGTTAGATGCCACATGTATTTAGCAGCACATAGCCAATCAGGACATAGCACACGCTCCTCTCAGGCCGGACATCTGGACACATACTTGTTGGTTCACATTGTGTCCACGCCCCAACTGCGTTGACTACCTGAAAGTAAATTTATGACTTCATGACAACTGTTTGCATTTTTTTTTACCAAGAAAAGAATGTCATTTATGGTTTTGTTGCACTTAGAGAAATGTACAAAAACTTGCTTCAATCCAATGAACAACAAGAAACATTCCTCAAACTCCGGTTCTGTAACTGCTCTCCCGACCGTAATGTTTAATTAAATGAACCGTTCCTGTTTTGCCACACGCCTCTTGTCTTTTGTTTTCTAAGGTAAAATCTCATTTGAGCAACAATTCCTACATTCAATAGATTTTCCCCATTGAGCTGTATGTGTGAGAACGAATGACTGCCCTCCACTTCATGTGAGAATGCACTCTCCTGCCAGAATCATCCTTTGCTGAGGTCAAGTACAATGGACATTCTTTCTCTCCTGATTTTGAACGTTGTTGGCCTTTCCTACAAAATGGGGAATGATGCCTTTGATAATCTTCTACGAAGATTTAAGCTTGTCTGCTTACAAGAAACTTGGGATACTGACACTAACTTTTATCTTGATGGTTATTCTTCTTAATTTGTCTCTGCTATTCTTTCACTCCATGGGACAGAAAGAGGTGGTCTTTTTACTTTGGTCTCCCTGACTCAAGGATTTAAGACTAAAATGTTACAAAACAGCTTCCCCAATTTTTCCACACACTTCCAAGGGGAACCTTAAGAACATGATTACATCTGAGTTTAATTTAGTTTCTATTTCTCCTTCCTGGGTCACGACTCAGCCTGGAGTGTTTTTACCTACCTTTATTGGTAGAGGTACTGCCAGTGCTATTGATTATGTTTTTGTTCCATCATCTAAGGTTCATTTTTTGCTAGACTTTGAGGAGGTCTAGTGTCCTCTGAGTGACCATAACCTTCTTACAGCTCCCTTTAGCTGGGACTTTAATAAAGCTTCTCTTAAGTGCTGTGCTATGGATAATGTTGTTTCTCATTCTCGGGGTCAGCACCTTTGATGGAAGAACGTTCTTACTACCCTCTTTCTTTCAGATTTGTTCAGAGGCTGTCACCCCGAGATAGATATCTGTCTGAAGAGCAGTTCCTCTGGCAAGGTCATTTTGAGTTAATTTTCTATTATTTGTTATAATATCAAACCCCTCTTGACTTGTAACTCTATATCTGTGGGCCCCAAGCTTATTTTTTTGTTTGAATCTGTTTATTAGTTTTTGGGTAGATAACTAATCATACAGACAATGAGACATACTATATTTACATAGGTGTTATGGCTCCACAGCAACTGAGTACTATAGTGTGTCACAAATCATGTTCTACAGAGAAGAATATTGGCGTAAGGAACTGGTTTGAAGGTGGAAGCATGACCACATAGAAGAGAAAACTTGATACAAACTTAATAGTCCATTAGGAGGGCTGACCACATAGTCATTGGGAAACAGACAAACAATTCAATTTGTGAGTAATACAACAGTCAAAGTGATACAACAATCAAAGAAACCAGAGTCCTCACCCACCCCAGTTAACCACATAGTATGCACATGGTCATGAGAGCTCATGAGTGAACTAGTCCTAGTCAAGATAACAGTGCTAGAATCCAGAAACATAGTGGTCAGGAAAAAGGCCTGATGGCCCATGGGAGCCAGGTGATTAAGTGGGGCTTTGGTCATCTGTCGCCCCCACCCTCCTATCAGGGGTGATAGCCGCATCCCTAGCATGTTGTGTAGTGGCCTGGAAGTTCGGCAGGATGGTCTCCTAATTGGTGGCTATGGGATATCTGCACAACCCTAAATTATCTACCCTGTGCAGGGCAACAATCCTCATCTGGGCCCATACGATGAGGGACTGCATCCAGGCTGTCAGAGCTAGAGGCTCATGTGATTTCCATTGCCGAGGTATGAGGCGTTTGGCTGTCAGCAGTCCAAGTTCAAGGAAGCAGGAGGTGTCCCTATGTTTCTTGTTTCTGTGATAAAGACCTAGGAGGCATTTTTCCTACGTATGTATTGCAGGGCGCCCTGTACAAGTGGATAAGTGATGCATAACAACCCACCAGAAGCAGTGAAGGGACGGACAATTCCATAGCATATAGAGTAGGTGAGCATCAACCAACTGATAGCAAAGACAGGCAGCATCAGTATGGCAAAAGTAGAGATTTATTTCAACTGGGGTAAGATAGGCTCTGTGTACTAGATGAGTTGGAAAAGAGCTTTGCATGGAATTTGAACCAGAATGCCTAATAAGGTGGCCCATTCTTTGTCCGTGCAGGGGTGAGCCAGGTCGAACTCCCAGTGATTGCGTAGGGGTGTGAGCTGCAGCGCGGTGTGTGTTTGGAGCGAGTCAGCAAACCAGTGTACCAGGTGTTTGCCTGCTCCCATCACATAAAGATATCGGATGGTGAGGTATGTTGGGTGCCCATGTGTCATGTCTCTGCATTTGTTCCCTCGAGTTGTGATCAGGGAATTATATGAAAGGAAATGGCCAGGAGGCGAGCCATCCACCTCCATCATGGACATGTTTGGAGGTAGGGTTCCATCATGGTAAAGATCCCCCTGGGTGTGAAGGCACAGTGTGTGCCAAGCAGCTAGTTCCACCAATGATGTAATGTTGTGTCCCCTGGGTATACCTAACAGGGCTATTGCTGGTGCATAAGGTATCATCGATCGTGTGAGGTAAAGACATCGGAAGAAGCAGCAATACGCTACTCCTAGGTGCATAGGGTTGGGTGTAGGTGCCGTTGTGCAAGAGTGAAACAAGTGAAGAGTGTTGAGAAGCTCCAGGCGGGCAGTATTGTGGCCGTGTCAGCCAATGGTAAGCCTACTAGCCATTTAGCCAACCCCTGGAGTTGGGAGGCAAGGTAGTGCAGTTTGGGGTTGATAACTGCAAGCCCGTCCAGATCTGTGGGCAAGTAAAGTTTCAAGAGTGACACTCCGCAGTGATATTTGTTTCAAATTAATTCTCTCAATAACTTCTCAAAGGAGCAAAAAAGAGGGTGTTGGGGTGTAAAGAGGGAGATTGACAAAGTAGTATAAAAGGTGGAGGAGGACAACCACCTTAAGGAGGGCAATTTGTCATGGTACCGACAGTGGTACATTTGCCAGAAAGCCATCTGAGTCCTTAGGGAGGTGGTATCTCATGTGAGATTGCAATCAGATAGGTTCACAAGTGAGTGATACATCCAGACAGAAAGAGATCACCAAAGTGATTGAGTGTCAAGGCGATCGTGGTAGCGTCTGAGTGTACATCCTTGAGGTAATGGAGCAGGGTGTTGGCAGAGAGAGAGATGGAATGGATTCCATCAACCAGGGGAAAACTCCAGTCATCATCCTATACCTGAAGTGCCATGGCCAGTGGCTCAATTACCATGGAAAAGAGCAACGGGGAAAGTGGGCAACCCTGGTACACCCCAGCCCTCAAGGAGTCCAAACAAAACTGCAGATGCCTTGTAAGGAAATGGCACACCGACAAGACCACCAATGAACACAAAGCCTTCAAAAAAGCCTTAAACCAACACCAACAACTTATCAGGACCACCAAGAGAAACACCTTCCCGGAACGCACTCAACAGCAAAGAGCTCTTCGCGATCATCAGCAAACTGACCAACCCCAGAGCGAACTCCACGGACATCCTCCCCTCACAAGAACTCTGCAACAACCTCTCCACCTACTTCTACCGTAAGATAGCAGACATCTACGACAGCTTACCGACCCAGGACCATCCCACGCCCAACACTGTCATAGCCACCACCGCAGCTCCTCCAAACCCCCACCACCTACTCTGCTGGGCCAACATCTCAGACAAGGAAACCCTCAACATCATGAACTCCATCCACTCCGGCTCTCCCCCCGATCCTTGCCCCCACCACATTTTCAACAAAGAAAGCAGCACCATCACACCCATGCTCCAGCACATCATCAACGACTCCTTCGAAACCGCCACCTTCCCAGAAAACTCGAAACATGCCAAAGTCAAGCCCTTACTGAAGAAACCAACCGCAGACCCAGACGACCTCAAGAACTTCCAACCCATCTCTCTACTCCCCTTCCCAGCCAAGGTCATCAAAAAGGCTGTCAACAGACAACTCACCAAACACATCGAACTCTATAACATCCTTGACCCCTCTCAGTCAGGCTTCCGGAGCAACCACAGCACGAGACTGCCCTCCTCGCCGCCACAGACGACATTCGCATCCTCCTAGATAGGGGTGAGACCGCGGCTCTCATCCTCCTCGACCTGTCCGCTGCCTTCAACACCATCTCCCACCGCACTCTACAGACTTGCCTCCACAACGCTGGCACCTAAGACAAGGCACTAGAATGGATCACCTCCTTCCGCTCCGACAGGACTCAAAAGTCCGTCTCCCCCCCCTTCTACTCAGAGGCCACCAAGATCATCTGCGGCGTCCCGCAAGGCTCCTCCCTGAACCTTACCCTCTTCAACCTCTTCATGGCCCCCCTAGCCACCATTGCTAAACTCCATGCGCTCAACATCGTCTCATGAGCCGACGACACTCTGCTAATCACCTCCTCACCAACGACCCACTCACAGCCAAAGCCAACTTCCATAACAGAATGAGGGCAGTTGAAGCCTGGATGAAGGGGAGTTGCCTCAAGCTAAATACTGAAAAACAGAAGTCCTCGTCATTGGCAACAACCCCTCAGCCTGGAACCTCTCCTGGTGGCCCACTGCACTCGAAGTGCTCTGGCCCCCACATTGACCACGCCTGCAACCTCGGTTTCATCCTGAACTCAGCACTCTCGATGAATCGTCAAGTCAGCGCAGTCTCCTCTGTCTGTTTCAACACCATGTGCATGCTCCGGAACATCTTCAAATGGATCCCAACCGAATCCAAAAGAACAGTTACCCAGGCCCTCGTCAGCAGCTGCTTGGACTATGGCAACGCACGCTACGCCGGAAACACCACCAAGGTTCAGAATAGACTACAACGCATCCAGAACGCTTCCCCCTGTCTCATCAAGAACACCCCCAAACACAGCCACACCTCCACCCTACCGAGAGACCTTACTGGCTCTCTATAGACAAGAGAATCACATTCAAACTTCTCACCCATGCATACAAAGCCCTCCACAACATCAGACCAGAATACCTCAACCAAAGACTCACTTCTACACGCCCACCAGGCAACTCCGCTCCGCCGACCTCGCCCCCACCGCCGTACACGCGTCCAGAATGACACAACCGGAGGAAGGTCATTCTCCTACCACGCCACCAAGATTTGTAACTCCCTTCCTATCCACCTCAGAAGATCTCCCACTCTATCACAATTCAGAAAGGACCTCAAAGCTTAGCTTTTCACCTGATCCCCTCTGACCTTCACTTCTGACCCCACCAGCACCGTTGGACCCTAACGGGTGAATAGCTGCGCTCTACAAATACATTGATTGATTGATTATGGTGTTCCTCTACGTATGTGGATTGGTTCTGAGATGAGGGAGCCCATCTTGACCCTGGCTAATGGCTGGGAATAGAGAAATTTAAACAATTGAATAAAGCGATTCCCAATACCAATACACGATTTCAAACACGAAGGCTCACTCCAGAGAGTCAAAGGCTTTCTCTAGGTGCAGTACAAGGCATTCTACTGGGGCATGGTGTGCAGCATACTTCACGACTTGGAATGAAACGATGTAGGTTGAGAGAGGTATTGTGGGCTGAGACAAACCTGTTCTGATCCTGATGGACCAGTGTCAGAACAAGGGGTGCTAGCTGATCCGCAAGGATTTTAGCAGGCACTTTATAATCTGTATTAAGCAGTGCAACAGTCTGTACGAGCCCAGTGCAGATGGATCTCAATCCGGCTTGGGGAGGGAAATGAACAACACTTCGTGAATGGAGGCATGAGACTGATATTAAGGCCTCTTCATACAGCATTTGCACGTGAGGGGCAAGGAGTGGAGCGTAAGCTTTGTAAAATTCAGCAGGCAGGCCATCAATGCCCAGGGTCCTGACTGTGTTGAGGGCCCACATGGCTTCCTGTATTTCAAAAAGTGTGATGACGTCATAAAGTTCTGTCTGTTGTTCCGGTGTGGTACAGGGCATAGTGAAGAGGAAGGAACCAATGTCATCTAGGTTGGCGCTAGATACCGACTGGTATAATGAAGTATAGTGACATGTCAGTTCAGTGTCTATGTCGCGCCAGTTGTATAGCAGAGTGTCAGCACGAGATCGCAGCAACGTGATGGGGAGTCTTGGTTTCCTGGTGTGTCAGCCATGCCTGCAACGAGCCAGATGTATCCGCCGTGGCGTGAGTTCCAGCCGATTGAGCAGCATAGTTGAGAAAGCGCAGCCTCTCGAATAGAAAAGTGTGTTTGAGTCACGCTCCCTCTGAGTTTCATGATCTAGGAGCTTACGTTCAATTTGGGATATGTCCCTGTTGAGCGGTCTGTGAATGTTCCAGTTCACCCCTAAGCAATGACCTCTGACTGCCACTTTAAAACCATCCCACTCAATCAATCTGGTAGTCGCTGTTTCATTATTGAGTTCAACATATTCTGCAATAGCAGAGCTAAGTGAGGCGCGAAAGGGGCCTCTTCTAACACTGCTTTGCATTCGTCAGGTGGGAAAAATAGGGGGCCTGTGTCCCATGTGAGTTGTAAATATTGGGGTTTTTGATTGGAGTGGGTGTGGCCTAAAATAATTGATGTGTGTGAGACGAAGGGGAAAAGGATAGGCGTACCAACCAACCGATTGTTCCTGATGTGTAAGTGATGTGGCGAGGAGAAAAAGGAGTACACTCTTGCATTTGCATTTTTGCAGGTGCCAAATGTCGACTAGTTACCAGTGCTAAAGACAGCTATGTAGTTCCTGTGCGTTGGAGGTTGTGGCTGTGTGAGGCAGTGGAGGTAATGAGCGATCAAGATCAGTGCTCAAGACACAGTTGAAGTCACCCCGCTATTAGCCACAGAACCCCATTCTAGTGGGATAGTGTCCTAGACCGGCTGTGGAGAAACGAGGCCTGGTCTGTGTTAGGTGCATATATGGTGCATATGACAAGATGGAGATTGTCCAAACGGTCCTTTATCAATATATCACGGCCTTCTGCATCTATTACCAGTGTCGGCTGGTGAAATTTTAAAGTGGTGGTGCGTAACACTGGTCCTGATTTGCTGGGAATGAGCAAGTGGATTAACCGAAATCTTCCAAAGGGGACGGGAGGTTTCTTCCCCAGTAATATTTTGAAAACGAGAGGGCATCTGCATCAAGACAACATGTCCTATAGAAATTGCAACTGTATGTATAAGAGCTAGTTTTACTGGGGTCCGAGAGATAGTAAATCTTGACCTACAACAATAGACTGTTGCAAGTGATGACCTAAGAAATCCAAGAATAAAATACAGATTGCAAGAAAAGAGCTATTGACTACATTGAAAAAAATCAAATTAATAAATTCCTTCAATTACTGCACATTTGTCCACTGTGTACAAAGAACTGTTGTAGTGGTCATTACAACCCTGGCGGTCGGTGTTTAAGCGGTGGTAAGACCACCAACAGGCCGGCGGTAAAAAATTAGCAATTACGACCGTGGCGGAAACCGCCAACAAAGACAGCCACTTTAACACTCCGACCGCCACGGCGGTACAAACAAACAGCTTGGCGGTCACCGCCAACAGACAGGCGGAAGACAAAGTAACGCCCACGGTATCACAACCTACCAATCCGCCACCTTTTCCGGGGCAGATTCACTGCGGATAAAAACACGGCAGACACAGGATTTCAAAGGGAAAACGCTCACCTCTACACACCACACGAGGAACCAGGACACCTTGGAGCCGGAACTCCAAATTCTCCCTGCGATAGTCTTCCTGCTCCTCTACCAGGAGCACGAACGCCGGCGGTGAAGACCACGGTGAATACTGCACCTACGACACAGGGGAGGGGGGAGGGAAAAAACAGGAACAAACATACGCAACACCCCCACCCCCACCCTCACCCACTACAACACACACACTAATACATATTAATACATGATAGTTACACCCCGACCCCCCGGAAGAATGCAAAGACAAAAGAAAATGAATGTAACCATTGTAATATATTAAAATCAAGTAGGCAAAAATATATATGTACACCATAAACAAAATATACACCAAGCATAGTAGTCCAGGTAGTGCTCCAATGAACTTTGTGGAACACTGGGCCCACACGCTATGGGCGAGGCCCACACAAGATCCCCGACCATGACGGAGAGAACACTGCAGGGGCATCAGAGAGCAAGAAAACAGGCACCTCAGGGGGAGGGAAAGGGGGGGCACCTCAGCCGGTTGAGTGCACAATGCCAAATCAACGAGGGGGCCACATGCCCACTATTCAATCCTGGGGAGTGCAAAGCCACAGTCTCTCAAGTCTCTACAGTGGGTGGGTTGCCTACTGTTCCATCCTGGGGAGTGCAAAGCCACAGTCTCTCAAGTCTCTACAGTGGGTGGGTTGCCCACTGTTACATCCTGGGGAGTGCAAAGCCACAGTCTCTCAAGTCTCTACAGTGGGTGGATTGCCCACTGTTCCATCCTGGGGAGTTCAAAGCCACAGTCTCTCAAGTCTCACAAGTGGGTAGGTTGCCCACTGCTTTATCCTGGGGAGTGCAAAGCCACAGTCTCTCAAGTGGATAACAGTCTCCACTGGTTCTGGAGGGGGCATTGTGCCCAGAGTGCTTCATCCTGCTAAGGACAGAGGTAGTGGATGTATCTCTCCACTGGTTCTGGAGGGGGCATTGTGCCCAGAGTGCTTCATCCTGCTAAGGACAGAGGTAGTGGATGTATCTCTCCACTGGTTCTGGAGGGGGCATTGTGCCCAGAGTCCTTCATCCTGCTTGTGACGGACTCAGTAGCGTCAGTGCCCTTGGGGCTCATGGGCCAGCGATGCTTGAGGCGGCGGTGCCCTGTTCAGTGGTGCTTGAGTCGGCGGTGCCCTGTTCAGCGGTGCTTGAGGCGGCGGTGCCCTGTTCAGCGGTGCTTGGAGCGGCGGTGCCCTGTTCAGCGGTGCTTGGAGCGGCGGTGCCCTGTTCAGCGGTGCTTGGAGCGGCGGTGCCCTGTTCAGCGGTGCTTGGAGTGGCGGTGCCCTGTTCAGCAGTGCTTTGAGCGGTGGTGCCCTGTTCAGCGGTGCTTGGTGCGGCGGTGCCCTGCTCAGCGGTGCTTGGAGCGGCGGGCTCCTTTGCAGTGATTCAGCTGCTGGCGGTCCTCTCTGTACCAGCGGGGCTTGCACTGGCGGTCCTCTCTGTCCCAGCGGCGCTTGTGCTGGCGGTCCTCTCTGTCCCAGCGGGGCTTGCGCTGGCGGTCCTCTCTAGCCCAGCGGGGCTTGTGCTGGCGGTCCTCTCTGTCCCAGTGGCGCTTGTGCTGGCGGTCCTCTCTAGCCCAGCGGGGCTTGTGCTGGCGGTCCTCTCTGTCCCAGCGGGGCATGTGCTGGTGGTCCTCTCTAGCCCAGCGGGGCTTGTGCTGGCGGTCCTCTGTAGCCCAGCGGGGCTTCTGCTGGCGGTCCTCTCTGTCCCAGCGGGGCTTGTGCTGGCGGTCCACTCTAGCCCAGCGGGGCTTGTACTGGCGGTCCTCTCTGTCCCAGCGGGGCTTTTGCTGGCGGTCCTCTCTGTCCCAGCGGGGCTTGTGCTGGCGGTCCTCTCGAGCCCAGCGGGGCTTGTGCTGGCGGTCCTCTTTGGCCTAGCGGGGCTTGTGCTGGCGGTCCTCTCTAGCCCAGCGGGGCTTGTGCTGGCGGTCCTCTCTGGCCCAGCGGGGATGATGGCGGTGGCCTCCTGGGCAGCGGGGATGACGGCTGTGGCCTCCTGGGCAGCGGGGATGATGGCGGTCTCCTCCGCCGTGCTGCTCTTCCAAGACTTTCCAGGTTTCTTGTGGCCCTTCCCCTCCTTGGAAGGTGTCGCAGCTGACTCCACTCTCCCACCGGGACCCCTGGGAGCGGCATTGGTGGCTGGAGACTTCCCCCTCTCCCGCCGGGCACTGGCCAACTTTTGATGCTTGTCCGTGCTGTGGCTCCGTGCCACACTGGCTGCCCTGCTGCCCTGTGCACTCCAGATTCCGGTGACTACAGTCAACACTGGTCCTGGAGATGTTGTGGCTGAGGTGCTAGTTCAGGACCTAGGAGACGGATGGGGTGGGCGAGGTGTGGGAAAGAGGTCAAGGTTGGACAGGAAAAGTTTTTGGGAGACACTGGGACGGGTAGCTGGAGGGGGTTTGGGAGTGGAGGAAGAGGTTGTGGTTGTAGGAGGTATTTGTTTGCTGACTTTGTGTGAAGGTGCATGCGCTGGAGGCTGTCGTGACGTGGATGGCTGTTGGGTGGGTGTGTGCCTGCGTTTGTGTATCTTGGGAGGTGGCGTCACAGACACACTGGGAGAGGACACAGGGGACGTGTGAATGGTAGTGGGGGTGGTGACTGCACGTGAGCGGGGTGTGGTGGTGTGTGTGCTGGTGATGGCAGTAGTGGCTGTAGATGTAGTGCATGCAGGTGTGAGTGTAGACGAGACTGGGAGGGAGGAGGGAGGCGAGGAGGAGGGGGACACAGTGGAGGCAGTGGATGTTGCTATGTCTGCATGTGTATGATGCTTGCGTGAGTGCCTGTGGGATGTGTGGTGCTTATGTTTGCCTGAGCTTCCCTTGTGTGTTGACGTATGTGCATGCTGGTCTGTAGGTGTGCTTGTGATAGGCTGGGGATTGGGTCTGGGTGGAGGAAGTTGGAGGGGGGAGGCTAGAGACAGGGACAATGGCTGCCATCACTGCTAAGGCCAGAGTCTGAAAAGCTCGCTGAAGGGCCGCATTACCAGAATGAATGCCCTCCAGGAATGCATTGGTTTGTTGCAACTGCCTTTTGACACCCTGGATGGCATTCAAAATGGTAGACTGTCCAACAGTGAGGGACCTGAGGAGGTCAATGGCCTCCTCACTGAGGGCAGCAGGGGTGACTGGGGCAGAGGCTGAGGTGCCTGGGGCAAAGGTGATGCCCACCCTCCCGGGTGAGCAGGCACGGGGCAAAGGCTGAGGGACTGCTGGGAGGGCGGTGCTGGTAGGGGGGGTGGCGGCTGTACCTGTAGATGGGGGGGGCACAGATGTTGCCGCAACCACAAGGGAGCTCCCATCAGAGGACGAGTCCGTGTCGCTGGTCTCAGATCCTGTCCCCGCCGTGGAGCTCCCTTCGCCCTCCGTCCCACTGGTGAAGTCCGAGTCCGTAGTGTGGCCTTCCATGGCCATGTGGGATGCAGCCCCCTCGTGCTCCGGTGCCACTGCTCCTCCGCCTGATGATGCTAATGCACACAAGAACAGGGAGACCACAAAAAGGGGGGGGACGAAAGAAGAAAAACATGTTGAGTGCATGCATTACAGCTACAGTTGGCGGACACGACAGACACACAAGCCCCCTGCACTACGCCGTGCTCTTGGGCTCCACTGTTCAATTCCTGTGAAATGGCCTACTAGGCTATGGACGACATCTGCACAGATGGATGACACAGTGGCATGACTAGGTGTACTTGGCACTCTACAGAGGTGGGGTGGGGTGCCACATGGCCTGCCTTACGGAGGGACCTTGCCTGAGGAACTTGCCCTGGCCTAGGGAAACCCACAGCCCACCTCCCCCACACAGACCCCTCCACTGCACGCAAAATCAGCAGGATGAGAGTGTCCTCACCCCCTTGTGGCTGCTGTGATGCCCTCAAGCGCCCATCCAACTCCGGGTACGCCACCGTCAGGATCCTGAACATCAGGGGGGTCATGGTGCGACGGGCACCCCTCCCATATTGGTAGGCCATCCCCAGCCGAGCCTCCGCTGTCTTCTTGCTCCAGCGGGGAATGTCCTCCCATCTTTTCCGGCAGTGGGTGCTCCGTCTGTGGTAGACCCCCAGGGTCCGGACGTCCTTGGCGTTGGCACGCCAAATAGCTTTTTTCTGGTGGGCGCTGACCTACATGAATTGTACAGGGGGAAGAGGAACTTATTACGAACTGCACCATGACAGTCATTGGCCCCCATCCCTACTCTTGCCACGTGGCACATGCGCTCACCGTCGTTTCATGCACGCCGCAATCTCCCCCCCCTTCTTACATCCACCCCACTCCACACAGGCATAGCCCATACAGCATGCCCCCAGTGTACTTACCTGTTTGTCTGGAGGACTGTAGAGTAGTGTGTACTGGGGGAGGACTCCGTCCACGAGTTTCTCCAACTCCTCCGATGTGAAGAAGGGGTCCTTTCCCCAGACGCACGAGCCATTTTCTCTTCCAGACCGAGGTCACAGCAGCACTTGCAGTGTAGGTCCTCTCCTGTCGAAGATCAGGTATCGAGTGATTGAACAGATAGAAAATGGCGGTCACGTCCGCGGCGGTGCGTACCGTCACCGCCGGCGTACATCGTCATTGGCTCCTGGGACCCATAGGGTCCAATGTTAACCAATGCAGCATTGCGCCGCAGTCTTCGACCGCCTACCGCGACAGTGTACCACGCCAGCGCAGTTACCTCACATCCAATTGTCCCAATTTATAGGTCAGGCAGCCGCCATTTCAGGGGCCCACATGGCTTCATTTTTAACTGCGTCACACATACCTAGGCCTAGACTCAACACACATACAGGCCACTTTTTGGATTATGATTCGTGGTCTGTGTAAGCTGTGGGTACGTACCTCTGAGTTGGTTGACTCTGTGCTCGCTGTTGTCCTTCATAGGCACCGTCGCTGGGACATGTGAGGAGATGGCGGCATCTTCCGGTGTACTGACCGTTGGTGGACCTGTCGACAATGGAGGAAAGACATGTGATCATCACCTACAGGCTTGACCGTGCCACAATCCAGGAACTGTGTACCCAGAGGGAGCCAGACATGATGTCAGCTATCCGCCATCCCACAGGAATCCCCCCTCAAGTGCAGGTGCTGCCAGTGCTCCATTTCCTTGCAAGTGGGTCATTTCAAACAACAGTGGCCATAGCATCAGGGATGTCCCAGCCTATGTTTTCCAACGTGTTGTCCAGAGTGTTGTCTGCCCTGCTGAAAGACATGCGGAGCTACATCGTTTTCCCTCAGGTGGAGGATTTGCCTACAGTGAAAGGTGATTTCTGTGCCCTGGGACATATCCCCAACATCATAGGTGCCATTGATGGGACCCATGTGGCTTTGGTCCCCCCCGCAGGAGTGAACAGGTGTACAGAAACCGGAAGAGTTACCATTCCATGAATGTACAGATGGTATGTTTGGCTGACCAGTATATCTCCCATGTGAATGCCAATTTCCCTGGCTCAGTGCATGACGCCTACATCCTGCGGAATAGCAGCATCATTTATGTGATGGGTCAACTCCAGAGGCACCGTGTGTGGCTATTAGGTGAGCACCTGGAAGCAAGACAGTGGGAATGGTTGTCTGGGGATATCCCTACAGGTTAGTGTGTGTCCAACAGTTGTCCCTCGCCATTTGCAGGTGACTCTGGTTACCCCAACCTGTCATGGCTACTGACCCCAGTGAGGAATCCCAGGACAAGGGCAGAGGAACGCTACAATGAGGCACATGGGCGTACACGGCGAATAATCGAGCGGACCTTCGGCCTCCTGAAGGCCAGGTTCAGGTGCCTCCATATGACGGGTGGATCCCTATTCTACTCACCAAAGAAGGTGTGCCAGATCATCGTGGCCTGCTGTATGCTTCACAACTTAGCTTTGCGACGAAAGGTGCCTTTTCTGCAGGAGGATGGTCCAGATGGTGGTGTTGTTCCAGCTGTGGAGCCTGTGGACAGTGAAGACGAGGAAGCAGAGGAAGAAGACATGGAGAACAGGGACTCAGTGATTCAGCAATATTTCCAGTGAGACACAGGTAAGAATACAAACCAGCCTACTACATGTACTTTAACACTACTACCTCTCTACTGTCTGTCGTTTTCACCCAGTGTATGGTCACTGAGTTGTCACTTTCCCTTACGATTTCACAGATGTGCGTCCCACAGTGTGACTTCTGCTTTGATTCATCATGGACTAGAGCTGTGTGACATAGGTATGTTGGCATTACAAATGAAAGAGCTTTTTGCCACAGTAATTGCTAATACACTATTCCGAAATCACAGACTGACTCCAGATTGTTTTGTGCTTTAAGGGTGTTTATTTTAGTGCTCAGTATTGGAGGGGGTAGCAAAATGGTGAGGGGTGATGGCGGAGGAATGTCCATGGCAGAGTCCAGTCTATTAGTCTCATAGGTGCATTGCCCAAATGGGCATAGGAAGTGGAGCTGGGGCAGTTTAAGGATGGACAGGGTAACAAAGTGGGACAGAAGGATGACATTCAGGGTGGTCTCATTTCTTGGCGTGGGTCTTGGCATCGTTCTCTGTCTTTGTCCTGGATCTCAGGGACCATTTGCGAGGTGGTTCTCCCTCTGCAGGGGGTGGGGTGTTGGTGTGGTGGTCCTGTGGCGGTGCCTCCTGTCCCCTAGCGCCGGCGGAGGTGGAGGGCAGTTCATCGTCCAGGCTAGTGTCAGGGGCCCCTTTTAGTGCCACAGTGTCCCTCCTGGTGTTGAGTACTTCCTTCAGCACCCCTACGATGGTGCCCAGGGTGGAATTGATGGATCTGAGTTCCTCCCAGAAGCCCAAATACTTTTCCTCCTGCAGGTGCTGGGTCTCCTGAAACTTGGCCAGTCCCATTGCCATCATCTCCTGGGAGTGGTGGTAGGCTCCCATGATGAGGGCCTCGTGGAGAGTGGGTTCCCTTGGCCTGTCCTCCCCCTGTCGCACAGCAGCCCTCCCAGTTCCCCTGTGTTCCTGGGCCTCCGTCCCCTGGACCGTGTGCCCACTGCCACTGCCCCCAGGTCCCTGTTGTTGTTGGGGTGGTGGGTTAGCCTGGGTTCCCTGTAGTGGTGGACACACTGCTGATTGACGTGTCCTGGGGACGGAGGTATGGGCCCGCTGGGTGGGTGCTGTACTGGTGTTTCCAAAGGGGGGAAGCTCTGTAGTGGCCTGTGAATGTGTGATGGGAACCGACTGTCCCGAGGTCCCCGATGGGCCGGGCTGGTCATCTAGATCGAGTTGGACAGAGGTGCTGTCATCACTGTGGGCCTCTTCTGTTGGTGGTGTGGACATGTGTGGACCCTCCTGTCGGTGACGTTGGGTAGGGGTCCTGCATAGTATAGAAGGATGTTTATTACATCTGTGTGTGGCATGGTGTGCAATGGGTGGGTGACCGTGTACCCCAGTGCTTGCATTCCTTTGTGGGACCTTGTGTGATGACGTTTTAGGGGGGTGTATGGGTATGTGCAGTGGACATGCTTTAGTGATGTGTGTCCATCCTTTGTTGTTGCATGCAGGGCTTGGTGTTGGGATGGGTGGTTTGTGATGTTGGGACATTTGTGAGGAGTTGGAGTGATGGGGGTGAGGGTGAGGGTGGGGGTATGTGATGGCGTGCAGGTAGGGTGGGGGATGTAATAGTTAAGATTTGACTTACCAGACTCCATTCCTCCACCTACTCCTGCGAGGCCCTCAGGATGCAGAATCGCCAAAACCTGCTCCTCCCATGTTGTTAGTTGTGGGGGAGGAGGTTGGGGTCCGCCGCCAGTCCGCTGAACCCCAAGGTGGTGTCTTGAGACCACGGAACGCACCTTCCCCCGTAGGTCGTTCCACCTCTTCCTGATGTCATCCCGATTTCTTGGATGTTGTCCCACTGCGTTGACCCTGTCCACTATTCTGCGCCATAGCTCCATCTTCCTTGCAATGGAGGTGTGCTGCACCTGTGATCTGAATAGCTGTGGCTCTACCCGGACGATTTCCTCCACCATGACCCTGAGCTCCTCCTCCGAGAACCTGGGGTGTATTTGCCGTGCCATGGGGTGGTGTGGGTGATGTGTGGGGTGGTGTGTGGGGTGATAAGTGTACTGATATGTAGTGGTGTGTTGTGTGAGGTGCGTGGAAGTTATGTGGGTGATGGTGTTGTGTGCTTGTGGATGCTAGTATTGTTGATGGTGGTGTCTCTCTCTGGCCTTCTCTCGATAATTGTGGTCATAGGGGTTTGTGGGTAATGTGGGTGTGTGTTTTATATTGTAATGGGTGTGTGGGAGTGGTGTGTGTATGTGTATCAGGTGTGTGTATTTCGAATTGTCCAATGTGGTGGTGTTTTGGAGATGTGCATGGATTCGTGGGTCTTGATAGTGTGGGCGTATTTCTGTTGGCGTGACTGTGTCGGTTTTGTTTTAGCCAGTTTATCACTGACCTTTGGTGTGGCGGACTTGTGTGGGTGTCTGAATATTGGCGGATTCCGTCCTGTGGGTCATAATAGCTGTGGCGGAATTCCGCGGCGGTGTGTTGGCAGTCTTCTGCACGGCGGTAAGCGGCTTTTACCGCCAATGTTGTAATGACTGCCTGTATTTCCACAACATAAAGTGATATTTGTTATCCTTTACAGACCTTTTGAACTAGCGGTTATGTATGCACAATCTTGATTACTTTCTGGTAGAGTTAATAGAGGTGTTCAAAAGGAATACCTGGGCAAGACACTTAGGGGCAGATTTGAGAAAAGTGGTGCTGCACCAGTGCAGCACTACTTTCCTTGCGCCCCACTACTGCCACCAAGTGTGCGTCGTATTTAAAATACGGTGCACCACGGTGCAGGGTATGGGGAAATAGCATTAGAATTTTTGACGTTATTGATGTACCGTTCATGGTTAGCACTAAAATGTTGGCGTTAGCCCTGAATAGTACAGAGTCGCCCTTTTAAATAATGGTATGCCCCCTTTTAACGCCTGCCCTGAGCAGATGTTAAAAATGCCAAAAAAATGGCGCAAAGAATCTTTAAGATTTCTTTGAGCCATTTTTCGGACTCCCAACTGGGGAAACGTCCCCCCTTGCATACATTATGCCTGGCACAGGCATAATGTGGCGTAAGGGGTTACAAAGTGGCTCAATGCATACATTGCACCACTTTGTATATCTGGTGCAGCGTTTTTGCCATAATATCGCCACATTAGCGTCAAAACAATTGAGGCTAATATGGTGATATTATGGCACAAGGGGCTCTTAAATCTGCACCTTAATATTGCTCAGCACGCAACGACATGAATTGAGAGCCCTTTCAGTCTCTCACTTTCAGAGTAATGGGGGGAGGTGATAAATACATCTTATTCTGTAGGCAGGCTGCATGTGGTAGTGAGGTGCATCTAAGAAGCACAGATGTGTTCTGTCTGCACCTTTCCAAGTCCTCAACAGGGTTACCACGAATGTGATTCTGGCAATGACTCCCTTCCATGCTCTGTTCTCTCATCTTTTTTCTAATGCTTGTGTAAGTTTTATTTTGTGCCCCATCCATCCAACACAACCTTACAGCTTTGATGTTGAGTGATGCATCCTCACACATGTCCCCGAAACCCTTTTCCCTCAGTACAGGAGCCTGACAGGAAGTAGGCAAATTGCACCAGAATGCAGAGCAGTAACTACAGCACCCTCGATGATTTGTGCACACATCTAAATACATTTCTTCTAAGTCATGCCTTCAGAGCAAATTAAGCATTACCAAAATGTATGGACTATCTGCAGTGTTGCATGTTGTATTTCTGGGATTGTCAGCAGTAACAAAAGCAGGTGTTACATTATCAATTTAACCAATGAAATCCAATTTATCTTTCTTAGAAAGATGAAAGGCTGAATAGGCCTCGCCAAAACCCAAACTCCTTATCTGCAGATCTTAGCAGATGTGAGCATGAGCATTTTAGATACTCAGCTCTCTTACCATTGCTGTGTTTGATGCTATTCGTGTTGACTTTAAAACATAGAACTGTTCTGTTTTCACCTGCTGGCCGGCTCATTTAAGGATTATTTAATGATGTGCATCAATGCAACTAGGGACAGAGTCACACGTAACATGATTCAAATAATCGCAGAACCATTGCCTATGGGTTAACTCTGAATCACAAAAACATAACATTGTTTAACCTAAGAATGCATGTGTAAGGCATCACAAGATAGCACATTTGCTTTACCTTGTTAAGCATCTTCAAATTTCTATGAGCAGATCATAGCTATGTAAAATAGAGACACAATAATGCACTTTGGAAATAAGCACTAATAAGACGATGGGGAGAGCATTCTGGAGGGCTGACACTAAAGCACACCTGATGTCCTGAACATGCAGCAGTTTAACATTTTTAAATATGGGCAAGGACACTCACTTGCGCACGCACATGCATTTCATGGAAACCATCTGCCTTCCCCTGGTGAGCTATAATGCAGACATTTCAAATCATCTTGAACGTGGAGTCTTAACACTTTCCCTATGCTGATGCTGACCGTACATCTCAAAGAAATACACTTTGGAAGACAATTTCCTTCCACGCTTCCAGTGCTCAATACTGCTCATCATCGTAGCGTTAGCTTTAATTTTAGCCTCCTTGAATTTAGCTTTGAAACTCTATTTGTTTTTGAAAACTAATAAAAATGCAGCCTTCTTCGGAATTCATTCATAACGGCTCAGTGAAAGCTGAAGAACTTACATGAATTAGGCTAACGTAGAGAAAAATAGTGTGTCTTGGAAAATGTTCCCACTGATGTGGCCACCATAACGTGTACAACAATTAATAAAGAATTTAGGGCCAGATGTAGAAAGATTCCAAATTGCGATTTGCAATTTGCGAGTCCCTGCGACTCGCAAATTGCAAGTCGCAATTTGGAATGCAGAAAGGTGTCTCAGACACCTTCTGCAACTCGCTATGGGGTCGCAAAGACCCACCTCATAAATATTTATGAGGTGGGTCGCAGTTTGCGACCCCATAGCGAGTCTAGGCACACACGGGGATGGTGGCCTGCTGGAGACAGCAGACCACCATCTCCGTGACTGCTTTTAAATAAAGCAGTTTTTTTTTTTCTCTTTGCAGCCCGTTTTCCTTAAAGGAAAACGAGCTGCAAATAGAAAAAAATACCGAAACCTTTTGTTTCGGTTTTTTTCAGAGTAGGCAGTGGTCCATAGGACCACTGCCTGCTCTGAAAAAATAATTTTGTGAGCATTCACAAAGGGGAAGGGGTCCCGTGGGGACCCCTTCCCCTTTGCGAATGAGTTACCATCCACTTCAAGTGGATGGTAACTGCGAGTTGATTTGCGACCGCTTTCGCGGTCACAAATCAACTTAAATCGCGGTGCGAGTCGCAAATAGGAAGGGAACACCCCTTCCTATTTGCGAGTCGGAAACACATTTTGCGAGTCGTTTTTCGCCGTTTGTGAGGTGCAAAAGCCTACCTACATCTGGCCCTTACTTTTATAGTTTAAGTAATGTGCACATGTAGAATAAAATTTGTTAGTAGATCATACTAATGTATTAATGCTATTTAGAACATTGGAATGCTGGGGGCTCCATTGAAAATAATGGAGTGCTGCGGGCTTTTACTGGCCGGTAAAAGCCCGCAGCGCCAACATTCCAATGTTCGCTTTGTTCACAGCAACAGCTGTGAACAAAGCCTCACGGAGCCCGAGGGGATTTTAATCCCCTCGGGCTCCGTGAACATTTTTTTTTTTAATAGAACATTCTGCCCTGAGTGGCAGAATGTTCTAATAGCCTTAGAACCCGCTGTAGCGGGCTCTACCGGCTATTAAAGTCCCTCTCCCTTGTTAAATGCCCTCGCCTTCGGCTCGGGCATTTAACGCGGGGAGCGGGCCTTTAATAGCTGGTAGAGCCCGCTACGGCGGGTTCTAAGGCTATAGTATTTGCTCAACAATATTAGGCATAGATTAATTATGAGATATTGGGCCTAGTTGACTGAGCATCATGTTAAGCTTCATGGCATAAAATAAATGGTTGTAAATGTTTTTTGTGAAGGCAGAGAATTAAGACTTGTCCATTGTTCACGCAGAGCTGACCAAATAAATTTGTAACCTTGCAATGTTAAACAAGGTAATGTCTTAAACGTTCTTGTGAGAACTGCCTGCTGGAATGTACTGCACTACAAATTGATACTATTGTAACTTTGACGCTTGAGAAGTAAATGTTCTCAGGCTTTAACAAAGACTTCACTGACTGGAGCTATGATCACAACTAAAAAGTTACTTGAAGAAACCGGCGATGGGAACGAGAGAAGAGGAGCCAATCATCGATGTGTGAAACACTGTATAGTTATATCATAGATTTAGAAAATAATGTTTATTGGTTCTACTGTGAACACCTGACCTCCTAATCACCAGTCTATCCTAGATCTCCAGGGCCGTGTGGGTCGTGGTCACCAGGTAGGCATAACATGGGAGCTGTTGTCGTGGGAGCCAGGCCAAGTCCCGTAGTGTCCTGCAAGCTACCTCCTGGTTCATATACAGCCAATGTTTTTCGCCTTTCTTGACCATCCACTTAGACATGTAGTGCAGGTGGGCCACCCAACAGTAGTCTAAGAGATTGGGGAACACAAGGTCCCCTCTGACCCGCAGTAGCATCAATAAAATGCTGGACATGCATAGCTGTTTCCCCTTCCAAATAAAGGATTGAAGATCCATCTGCATGGATTTGATGTATTCAGTTGGGATAGGCCTAGGGAGGGACTAGAAAAAAAATAGCAGACTTGGGAGGACATTCAAATTGGCCATGACATGTAGGATGTTGCTTATCTGAGCGCTTTAAGGTGCGAATTTCAGCAGTGAGGTTAGCCTCGAACATGCAGGCCTCCAGCTTCCTGGTTATAGATATGGAGGACTTAGCACCCCTAATAGTCACTTTACAGCCATCCCAAAGCATGTGGGGGGAGTATTCAGCAAGGCATTGAGTGCAAAGTATTCAGCAATTGTGTCCTTAACAGTAGCAATATCTACTAGGTCGCACAGGAGCTGGGGGGTGGAAGTGCGGAGTGTCCCATGAGTAGGCTGCATGTCGAGACTATGGCCCTCATTATGACATTGGCGGTCAGCTGACCGCCATGCCGGCGATGGCTGTAGTACCGTTGGCAGGTAAGTGGTGAAGACCGTCAAATTATGACCATGGCGGTGATCCCTCCCATAGACAGCCAATGTACCACCCAAAACTCCAGGGCGGTCTAGCCACTGACCACGGCAGTAGCCATCTTCAGGCAGGCGGAAGACAACGACCCGCACACCATATTATGACATAGCAGACCACCAGGATTTCCGAGGCGTGATCACCGCCACCAAAAGCCTGGAGGAAACACATCATATAAATGAGACACTCATCTCCAGAGACATAGAGGAGTCCACAGCCGCCATCGAACCCAAACTGAAAGTCTTCCTGATGCTGTACCACACAATGGCAGTCCAGGAGCACCGACGACGACAGTGAATACAGCCACCTAGCACAAAACCCAACAAACACACATGCCACACACCCAGAACAATCTGCAGATTAAATTGAAAGCAACAGAACCCAGGAGCAAAGAAAGCTAGGACACATACCTCTGGTCTAACCACTGTAATCAAGTTGGAAAACGAGCTCAAATTCAAGTAAATGTGCAATTAGATTTGTATATATGTACAGCAATGGCCATTGGCCAGTCCAAAGTCATCAAATGGCCACAGGGCAACGTCCAAGACCCAACTTGACTCCTCACAGGTCCGCCACTTCACTGGGCAGGGGCATCATGGAGATGGCAGGCAGGCACATCAGGGGGTGGGGGAGCGGTTCTTCTTGGTAGGGGGGTCCTTGGGCTTGGGTTTCGGTGGGGGCGTGTCGTTGGCCTTCTGTTCAGGGGAAGGAGTGGCCTTGGGACGGGGGACAGAGTGACACTCTTTTTTCCTTAGTGGCAGATATTGTCTTAGCGGGAGGAACAGGAGGGACTGGGAGCTGGCAGTACTGGGCTGGGTGGGTGGGACCTTTCTCTTACAGGCAAGACGGTGGGGTGGGGTAGGGAAGAGGTCAAGGCAGGAAAGGAAAAGCTTCTTAGGACCAATGGGGCCAGGTGTGGGAGAAGGATTGGGAGTGGAAGTAGAGGGAGTGGTTGTAGGAGGAGTAGGTGTGCTGGACTTGGGTGCAGGTGCATGGTTATTGGGTGCCTGAGTGGGAGCGTTTATGTGTCTTTAGAGGGGAGCAGACAGGGTGGGAGAGGACAAATAGGACGTGTGTATGTCTGTTGTGGTGTCTGCAAGTGAGGTAGGTGTGCTGCATGAGGTACTGATGATGGTGGTGGTGACTGCACACATGTCTGCTGTTGTGGTGACTGTGGGCAAGGCTGTACAGGTGGCAGGATCTGGGAGTGATGATGCTTTAAATACAGGTGTGAGTGCTGATGTGACTGTGAGGGATGAGGAGGAGGGGAGACAGTGGAGGAAATGGCTGTTGTAGTATGTGCATCTGGGTGTTGGCTGTGAGTGTGCTTGTGGAGTGAAGTGTGGTGCCTGTGCTTGTCTGTGCGAATCCTGTCTCTTGTTTTGTGTGCGTGCTTGTCAGATTGTGTGCATGGGATGGGTTGGGGGAGAGGGCTATAGGACTGGGAACAGGTAGTTGAAGGGGGGATGGAAGAAACAGGGACACTGGCTGTCATCAGAGAGGAGGCCAGAGCCTGAAACAATCTCTGTAGGGCATCCAAGCCACCGTGAATGCCCTCCAGGAAGGCATTGCATTGCTGCATCTGGGATGGCAGCCCCTGGATGGTATTCACTATGGTTGACTGCCCTACAGAAATGGATCTCAGGAGGTCACTAGCCTCCTCACTGAGGGCAGCAGGGCTGACTGGGGAAGGCCTGAGATGCCTGGGGCGAAGGAGATTCCCATCTTCCTGGGTGAGCGGGCACGGGCAACTGGGTGGGGGACTACTGGGAGGGTGGTGCTGGTACGCGGGGTGGCAGAATAGGACATAGCTGGGGTAGTCCCAGAGGGGTCCACCACCACCAGGGAGCTCCCATTGGAGGATGAATCGGAGTCTGTAGTAGTTGCTGCTTTCTTCCCAGTGGTGCTCCCCTCGCCCTCCAACCCACTGGTCAACCTACTTACATTGCGCAGTATGGACCACAGTGACAAACCATTACCTAGGTACAACAGCAATAAGGAACCCAAACACTACCAATTGCACACCTACTGGGACTAACTAAGGGCCAGATGTACGAAAAAAGCAATTTGCGACTTGCAAATTCCGAGTCCCTGCGACTCGCAATTTGCAACTCGCAAATTGCTATGCAGTACGGTGTCTCAGACACCGACTGCAACTCGCAATGGGGTCGCAATGACCCACCTCATGAATATTCATGAGGTGGGTCGCAAATTGCGGCCCCATTGCGAGTATAGGCACTCGCTAACATGGAGGCCTGCTGACGTCAGCAGGCCTCCATGTTAGCGACCTGCTTGTCAATAAAGCAGGATTTTTTTTTTTTAAAGTGTAGCCCGTTTTCCCTAAGGGAAAACGAGCTGCACTTTAAAAAAATCCGAAACCTTTAGTTTCGGTTTTTCAGGGCAGGGAGTGGTCCCTTGGACCACTCCCTGCCCTGAAAAATTCATATCTGGTCCAGTCACAAAGGGGAAGGGGTCCCATGGGGACCCCTTCCCGTTTGCGACTGGGTTACCATCCACTTCAAGTGGATGGTAACTGCGAGTCCATTTGCGGCCGCTTTCGCGGCCGCAAATGGAATTGCATACCAGTGCGAGTCGCTAATAGGAAGGGAACACCCCTTCCTATTAGCGAGTCTGAAATGCATTTTGCGAGTCGGATCCGACTCGCAAAATGCATTTCTGCATAGCAAACCCACGTTTGCGAGTCGCAAACGGCGATTTTCGCCGTTTGCGACTCGCAAACGGGTTGCTACATCTGGCCCTAAGTCCTGTCTGCCATGGTATGCTAGTTACTTAGCAATACCAAATATGCATACCACCCTACATAGCTAAGCAGGACCACACAGGAATAGCTAAACCGGTATATTGGAGCATCCACTGATTAGAACCTTGCACTCAAACCCCATGGCCGGCAACAAATACACCCCCTGTGGCAGCTGTGCTGCCCTCAAGTGCCCATCCAACTTAGGATAGGCCACTGACAGTATGAGAGCCATTAGAGGGGTCAGGCTCCGATGGGCACCCCTTGCTTGTTGGGAGGCCAACCCCAGCTGGGACTCCGTGGTCTTCTGGGCCCAGCATCTCAGGTCCTCCCACCGTTTCCTGCAGTGGGTGCTTTGCCAGCTATGGAGCCCCAGGGTCCGCACGTCCTTGGGAATGGCACGCCACAACCCTTTCTTCTGATGGGCGCTGACCTGCATAGGAGACACAGACAGAAGGACACCATGAACTATACAATCCAGTCTATCACACAAATGGCTCACATACTGCATTTGCCCCTCATCAAGCACACACATGACCTGTACCTCTGGACACATTGCATGCAGCCAAACCCCCCCTCAATGACACACTGCTAGCACACACACACACATCTACATGCAGCTATGTCGCATCCAACGTACCTATGATGTCCTCACGTGTTGGTCTGGAGGCCCATACAACTGCCCACACAGGGGTAGGACCCCATCCACAAACTACTCCAAATCCTCAGATGTAAAGGCTAGGACCCTTTATCCTGTAGCACAGGCCACCACAGGTTCCAGACACAGGTCACAGCAGCACACGCATTGGAGATGTAGTACCGTGGAGCGTCAGGAATCAAGTGAAGTGGGAGAAAGAAAATGGTGGGCACGTCCGCGGTGGTTAAAACCTTCACCGCCGGTGTTGATCATCATTGGTTCCTGTACTCCATAGAGCCCCATGTTAGCCAATGAGGATAGGCGGTTGCCATTTCCTACTAATAGTACTCATGTGGGAATAAATATTGCTTCATTGGTATTGACTGTTCACACCTAGACAATTCAAGTCTCCGACATACATACATGCTCTGTGTACTATGTTGCGGAGTGTCCATAGGTCCTGTATTCACATCCATTTGACTTTTTGCTCACTTTGATACCAACCACCGCAGAGGATGAAGATGAGGAGACAAGCACCCGTGTACAGACCCCTTGTGGACTTGGCTACACTGGAGGACCGGCACGTCATACCAATCCTCTGGACAGGGCTACCATTGCTGAGCTGTATGCACAACTGGAGCCAGAACTAATGCCTGCTATCCTTAGCACTACAGCAATTCCCTCTGCAGTACAGGTACTCTCAGTGCTCCACTTCCTGGCAAGTGGTTCATTCCAGGTGACAGTGGGCTTGGCTGCAGGAATGTCACAGCCAATGTTTTCGATAGTACTTGGAAGGGTTTTGGCTTCCTTGCTCAAATACACATGTAGCTACATTGCATTCCCCCTGAGTGAAGATTTGCCCACTGTGAAGGCTGGATTTTGCACCATGGGACACATACCACATGAGATCGGGCCATTGACGGGACCCATATTGCCTTGGTCCCTCCCAGGGTAAATGAGCAGGTATACAGGAATAGGACGAGTTTCCATTCAATTAATGACCAGATGGTGTGCCTTGCTGATCAGTACATCTCCCACATCACTGCCAAGTATCCTTGATCTGTGCATGATGCTTATATCTTGAGGAATAGCAGCATCCCACAGGTGATGGCATGACTACAGAGGCACAGAGTGTGGCTCATAGGTGAGCATGAGTCTTCACACAATGTTTCAGTGTATGACAACTGGAGATGTGCTCAGTGCCATTGTAAATGGGTAGTGTGTGTCCCTCACTACTTCCAGGTGACTCTGGCTACTCAAACCTGTCCTGGCTGTTGACCCCTGCTAGGAATCCGAGAACAGGGGCTGAAAATCGGTACAATGAGGGACATGGCCGTACCAGAAGGGTTGTTGAACACACATTTGGCCTACTGAAAGCCAGGTCTCCATTTGACAGGTGAGCCCCCATGCTACGTCCCTAAGAGAGTCTGCCAGATTGTGGTGGCATGCTGCATGCTGCACAATTTGGCCCTCAGATGCCATGTGCCCTACCTGGAGGAGGAGTGGGGTGACAATGCACCTGTAGCAGCAGTGGACCCTGAGGACAGTGAGGAGGAGGAGGAGGAAGAGGTGGATATGGACAACAGGACACATATCATATAGCAGTACAATCAGGTAAGACTGTAGATCTGTTCATGTCTCCATTTCTGCTGTGTGCTGTGTGCCAGCTGTGTTGAGCCAATCACTGCCTTTCCCTTTCAAATGACTGTCACTTATGCCTTCCCTATGATGGCTACAGACTGCTTAATGACATTTGTTTGATCAAGTCACATTTACAGGACATTTGCACAGGATGGTACAGTTCATTACAATGCACATTTTTGTCTGATAAATTACTATTACTCCAGTTGTGTTCAAGGGTGCTTATTGAAGTGACAATAATGAAGGGATTGTGCAATAGAGTGGGGTGATGGTTGAGGAAAACCACAGTGTAGTGGTCCAGTTTGTGTGGAGCACAGGTATAATGTCCATGAGGCCATAGGATGAGGAGCAATGGCAGTCCAAAGTGAACAAGGTGACTCAGTGGCATACAAGGGGGACATTCTGGAGGGGCTCGTTTACTGGCGGTGGTCTTTGGCAAAAGTCTCTGGTGTCTTTCTGGGTCGCAGGGAACGTTTGCAGGGTGGTTCTTTGTTGCAGAAGGAGGGGTGCTGGTGACCTGTGGGTCCTGTGGCAGGTCTTCTTGTGCACTAGCTGGAGCAGATGTTGATGGCTGCTGAGTGAGTGGCTAGTGGTAGTGGGCAGCTGGTGGGCTCTGTTCTCCCTCATGGTGTTGGCCATGTCACCCAGCACCCCTACAATGGAGGCCATGTTGGCTTTTAGGCCCTGCAACTGCTGCATGACCTCCTGGTGCTGTACCCCCTGCAGCCGCTGGTTCTCCTGCATGATAGTGATGACCTGGCCCATCCTGTCCTGGGAATTCTGATATGCCCCCAGGACATGTGTGAGTGCCTCCTGGGCAGTCGGTTCCCTGGGCCTGCCCCCCCCTGGCACACAGCTGGCCTCCCACTGTCCCTGGCCCCCTGTGTCTGTGTCCCCTGAACGGTGTGACGACTCCCACTTACACCAGGACCTTCTTTGTCTTGCCTGTGTGGTGTCGACTCGAGTCCGTGTACAGGTGGGCACACTCTTGATCAACGTGTCCTGGGGACAAGGGATTGGGGACGCTGGGTGGCTGCTGTGGTGTTTGAGTCGGGGGGCCCTGGTGGACTGACTGTGGGAAGTTGGAGCTGACTGACCTGTAGACCCAGATGGGACAGGGAGTTCATCCAGCTCGGGACACCCAGAGTTGCTGTTGTCACTTGGGGCATGTTCTGGTGGAGGACTGGGTTGCCGTGGCACCTGCTCGCTGCTGACATTGGCTGGGGCATCTTTGGGAATGTAAGTGATTTGTTAGGGTCATTGTCTGTCACATTTTCAGCATTTCTACCTTTCCCCTATGGGTTTCGTGTTGTCCTCCCCACCTTTGGTGATGTGTGGTGTTAGATTGGTAGTACCACATGCTGTCCATGCATTGCTTGGTAGGTGTGCATGCAGTGCTGGGAGGGGTGTTCCTGCAGTGATTAGGTCATGCAGGGGTACAGATTTACCTGTGGTCATTAGGGTGATGCACTGTTTGGGATGGGGAGGGGTGTGGGGAGTCGAGCTGAGGGGGTGACATGCCATGCATGAATTGGTGGAGGTAATATAGTGATGGTAACTTACCCGTGTCCAGCCCTCCAGTGACTCCATTGAGGCCCTACGGATGCAGGATTGCCATGACCTTCTCCGCCCATGCTGTCAGCTGTCGGGGAGGAGGTGAGGGGTCCACCGCCAGTCCTCATGATGGCGACCTTGCGCCTTGATGCTATGGAACGCACCTTCCCCGTAGCTCGTTCCACCTCTTTCGTATGTCGTCCCTTGTGCATGGATATTGTCCCATGGAGTTCACGCTGTCCACGATCCTCCACCATAGCGCCATCTTCCTGGCAATGGAGATCTGCTGGACCTGTGCACCAAACAGCTGTGGCTCTACCTTGACGATTTCCTCTGCCATTACCCACAACTCCTCATCTGTTAAATGGGGGTGCTTTTGTGGGGACATGCCTATTGTGTTTTGTATGTGTAGTGCAGAGGGTGCTCAGTGTTGTGGTAGGGTGTGTGGTGTGTAATGCTTGACAGATGTATAGGTGGATTTGGTGTGTCTGTGCAGTTCTGAAAGAGATTGGCCTGGCAAGGTGTGGCAGTCTTTTCATGTTTGCAAGAGATTGTGGGTTGTGTGTGGGGGTGTTTTATAGCGCTGTTGGTGGGTGTGTAGGGTGTGTATTAGAGTGTCAGGTGTGGGGTTTTTGAACTGGCCAATGTTGGCTTGTAGTGATGATTGGTGCCCAATTTTGCCGCAGTTGAATTTCTGCTGTGGTGATTCATGGGTCATAATTTGGAGGGCGGCGTTTTGCTGGACTAGCAGTGTGGGTGGTGGGTCCGACAGTTTTTTATCATATTTGGGTCTGGCGGACTTGTGGTTCTGGTAGTTTTCAGTTGGTTTTGTGTTTGTGTGTCATAATCTGGCAGGTGGATTACCACCTTTGCGGCAATTATTGGCGGCCGTCACCACAGTGGTCTTCGGAATACACCACCAATGTCATAATGACCACCTACATGAGCTTGACATGGGTGTGGTCCAACATAGAGATGTCTGAAATTGGGACACCTCGAGGCCCCTTAGGAGAGAATGTGTGAGGAATCTGTATTCGATGCGGGTATAGGAGCGGTGAATGCATAAGTAAAAGGTGTAATCTCTTATATCCGGATACGGGTATCGCCAAGCATTGGTCTGTCCTGCGTTAGCAAGCTTCCATCGGATTTGTCTGGACATGGCCCCAGTTCCCTGGTATTGTGGCGAGGTCCTATCTTTGTCGGGGTCCCATATTAGATTAACCTCTCCACCCCCAACTCTATCAGGAGACCTCGAGGAGAGCCCAATTGATCCTTGAGTACCCCATGTAAAAATGTGCCTTGAGACTGGTTTGTGGCATACAGATTGAGAAGGGTCATCACAGATCTCCCCCTCTCCACTGGAAAGGTTAGAAACCATACACCGGGGATCCTGGAAGTCCTTAATACCTTGGTGTAAAACCCCTTCTTAGAGAGGCTAGAGACCCCCCTATTTTAGAGTTAGTGTATGTTTTGTGATGGCAAGGATAGCGAGGATGGACCATGTGGTGGCAATCCCCCTGGGGCAAGTGTGTTTCCTGTAAGCAAATAATATTGGGGTCCTGCTGCAGGAAGCAACACCAGACTTGTTTCCGCTTGCTCGGGGAATTGAGCCCACTGACATTTAGGGACAGTACTTTAACATTGGGCAAGGATCCCATGGCCCTGGAAAGGTGTGCATTGGGTCTTGAAAGCTGTATTAGTCCCTGCACAGCTCAGCAGGGAGGTAATAGGGCAGTCCTTTCCCACTCCCATATAGCTCTATAAAGGCATGTAGTTAGGAGGAGAAATAAGGAAAGAACTGAACCAAGATGTAAGAAGTGGTTCAACATGGCCCAATGTAATGGGCTCCCCCATTAGTAGATGGGTGTCCACACCCATCCTTCCATATAGAAGTGTCACCCTCTATGAAGCAAGTTCCTGTATGAGTGGGGGAGGTGGCAACCAGGGCAACAAGTCAGCTGCCAGTCCCCACAGGAAAGGTACCAGTCGCTTGCACTGACGGTGAGTGTGACAGAGTAGACAAATGTATGTTAGGACACCTGTATCAGACAAAACAATGCAGGAAAGAAAGTCCGGCCCCATGTCCATGGGCCTAGCTGCAAGAAAACTAAAGGGTAGCATTTTTTTTCTCTGCCCACAAATAGACATAATACAAATATATACAAGGTACAGAGATGATCAAGGTAGCGTAGCAGAGGACTGGGAAGCATCATGCTTCATATTCTGTATGTGGGATATGTGTGCGTGTTACGAGATCCTAACTATGATCAACACTGAGTAATGGATTTTGCGCTAGAGGACGATGGATCGAAGCGACATAGGTTTAAGGGGATGTCACCAATGGGAATTGCAAGGACCAACAAAACAATAACAAATCAATATAATTCAATATTATAAGGCTTCAGACGATAACCACACCAGTGTAGTAATAGGAAGTCATAGATTTAGGCGGTCATTACAACATTGGCGGTAAAAGCCGCTTACCGCCATGCAGAAGACCGCTAACACACCGCTGCGGCAGCGGAAATCCGCCACAGCTATTATGACTCACAGCACGGAATCCGCCAAAATTCAGACACCCACACAAGTCCGCCATACCAAAGGTCAGTGATAAACTGGCGAAAACAAATCCTCCACCGTCACGCCAACAGAAATACGCCCACACTATCACGACCCATGAATCAACGCGGCGGTCTTTCAACCGCGGTATTCCATTGGCGGTACACACCGCCGTGCTCAAAATACACACACATATACAAAACACAGCCACATTGGACAATTTGAAATACACACACCTGATACACATACACACACCACTCTCACACACCCAATACAATATAAAACACCCACCCACATCACCCACAAACCCCTACGACCACAATTACTGAGAGAAGGCCAGAGAGAGACACCACCATCAACAATACTAGCATCCACAGGCACACAACACCATCACCCACATAACTTCTACGCACCTCACACTTCACACCACTACATATCAGCACACTTATCACCAAACACACCACCCCATGGCACGGCAAAGACACCCCAGGTTCTTGGAGGAGGAGCTCAGGGTCATGGTGGAGGAAATCGTCCGGGTAGAGCCACAGCTATTCGAATCACAGGTGCAGCACACCTCCATTGCAAGGAAGATGGAGCTATGGCGAAGAATAGTGGACAGGGTCAATGCAGTGGGAAAGCACCCAAGAAATCGGGATGACATCAGGAAGAGGTGGAACGACCTACGGGGGAAGGTGTGTTCCGTGGTCTCAAGACACCACCTTGCGGTTCAGCGGACTGGCGGCGGACCCCCACCTCCTCCCCCACAACTAACAACATGGGAGGAGCAGGTCTTGGCGATTCTGCATCCTGAGGGCCTCGCAGGAGTAGGTGGAGGAATGGACTCTGATAAGTCAAATCTTAACTATTACATCCCCCACCCTACCTGCATGCCAGCACATACCCCCACCCTCACCCCCATCACTCTAACTCCTCACAAATGTCCCAACATCACAAACCACACATCCTAACACCAAACCCTGCATGCAACAACAAAGCATGGACACCCATCACTAAAGCGAGCCCACTGCAAATACCCATACACCCCCCTAAACCATCATCACACAAGGTCCCACACAGGAATGCAAGCACTGGGGTACACGGTCACCCACCTATTGCACACCATGGCACACACACATGTAATAAACATCCTTTTATACCCCTGCAGGACCCCTACCCAACGTCACCGGACAGGAGGGTCCACACATGTCCACACCACCAACAGAAGAGGCCCACAGTGATGACAGCACCTCTATCCAACTGGATCTAGATGACCAGCCCGGCCCATTGGGGACCTCTGGACAGTTGGTTCCCCTCACCCAGTCACAGGCCACCACAGACCTTCCCCCCTCTGGAAACACCAGCACAGCACCCACCCAGCGGGCTCATACCTCCGTCCCCAGGACACGTCAATCAGCAGTGTGTCCACCACTACAGGGAACCCAGGCTAACCCACCATCCCAACAACAACAGGGACCTGAGGGCAGTGGTAGTGGGCACACGGTCCAGGGGATGGAGGCCCAGGAACACAGGGGAACTGGGAGGGCTGCTGTGCGACAGGGGGCGGACAGGCCCAGGGAACCCACTCTCCACGAGGCCCTCTCCAACATCATGGGAGCCTACCACCACTCCCAGGAGACGATGGCAACGGTACTGGCCAAGTTTCAGGAGACCCAGTGCCTGCAGGAGGAACAGTATTCGGGTTTCTGGGAGGAACTCAGAGCCATCAATTCCACCCTGGGCACCATCGTAGGGGTGCTGAAGGAAGTACTCAACACCAGGAGGGACACTGTGGCACTACAAGGGGCCCCTGACACTAGCATGGACGATGAACTGCCCACCACCTTCGCCGGCGCTAGTGGACAGGAGGCACCGCCACAGGACCACCACACCAGCACCCCACCCCCTGCAGAGGGAGAACCACCTCGCAAACGGTCCCTGAGATCCAGGACAAAGACAGAGAACGATGCCAAGACCCCCGCCAAGAAATTAGACCAACGTGAATGTCATCCTACTGTCCCACTTTGTCACCCTGTCCATTCTTAAACTGCCCCAGCTCCACTTCCTATGCCCATTAGGGCAATGCACCTGTGAGACTAATAGACTGGACTCTGCCATGGACATTCCTCCACCATCACCCCTCACCATTTTGCTACCCCCTCCAATATTGAGCACTTAAATAAACACCCTTAAAGCACAAAACAATCTGGAGTCAGTCTGTGATTTCGGAATAGTGTATTAGCAATTACTGTGGCAAAAAGCTCTTTCATTTGTAATGTCAACATACCTATGTCACACAGCTGTAGTCCATGAGGAAACAAAGCAGATGTCACACATTGGGACCCACATCTGTGAAATCGTAAGGGAAAGTGACAACTCAGTGACCATACACTGGGTGGAAACGACTGACAGTAGAGAGGTAGTAGTGTTTAAGTACATGTAGTAGGCAGGTTTGTATTCTTACCTGTGTTTCACTGGAAATATTGCTGGATCACTGAGTCCCTGTTGTCCATGTCTTCTTCTTCTGCTTCCTCGTCTTCACTGTCCACAGGCTCCACAGCTGCAACAACACCGTCATCTGGACCATCCTCCTGCAGAAAAGGCACCTGTCGTCGCAAAGCCAAGTTGTGAAGCATACAGCAGGCCACGATGATCTGGCACACCTTCTTTGGTGAGTAGAATAGGGATCTACCTGTCATATGGAGGCACCGGAACCTCGCCTTCAGGAGGCCGAAGGTCCGCTCGATCACCCTCCTAGTACGCCCATGGGCCTCATTGTAGCGTTCCTCTGCCCCTGTCCTGGGATTCCTCACTGGGGTCAGTAGCCATGACAGGTTGGGGTAACCAGAGTCACCTGCAAATGGCGAGGGACAACTGTTAGACACACACTAACGTGTACGGATATTCCCAGACAACCATTCCCACTGTCTTGCTTCCAGGTGCTCAATGTCAGAGTCACCAGATCCTCGGGGTCTGTGCACGTTCCCAACACGTCCACCACTGAACAGCTCCAAGACTCTGATATGTAAATCACAGAGGCTAAGAGAGTTCAAGAGGGGAAGAGGGGATTAGGAAGGGAACAGCTGGGAAGGGGACCTGTAGTAAGAAAAAGGTTAAAAAACACAATATCAAAATTACATCTCATGAAATCAATATTAGACTATGACTCTGAGTCTCGGTATTCTGAAAACATGAACAATCTAAGAATTAGGTTTAACATGACTACGTTTCAAGATGGCCGGATACCTGTAAAGGAATCAAGATGGATTAAATGAAACTTTCAAATTCAAGTACTTTCCTTTACATGAGAATCAGGAAAAACATTCTGAATAAGTTCTAAATCAGTCATATGAATCCGTTTTTTAAGAATGCATACTAGGACCATACAATATTGCATCTAGAAACTCTGGCCTTTTGTGTTCTCTTGAAATGTTTCAACACGAATTGCGCACATTGCAGATTTTCATATATATAGTGGCATACAATGAACAACATGAATTTCGCTCGAGGAGAGAATCGTGCGTCTTGACGATTTGAGTGCCACCATGTAAAATGACAAGAAATGGTAGCACGCAATGAATATCAAGGTTAAATCACCATTAAATGGATCGCGCGTCTTGCCGATCCGCAAGCCACAATGCAAATGCCAAGAAATAACAGCGCGCAACGAATGACAAGATTAAAGCACCATGAAACGAATCGCGCGACTTTTGCCTATTCTTGAACCACCACGTAAATGTCAAGAAATGGTAGCGCGCAATGAACAACAAAGCCAAATCACCATGAAACGAATTGCGCGTCTTGCCGACTCGCAAACCACCATGCACATGTCAAGAAAGGGCAGCGAGTAATGAACAACAAGGTCAAAGCACCATGAAATGAATCGCGCGTCTTGCCGATTCTTAAGCCACCACGTAAATGTCAAGAAATGGTAGCGCACAAAGTAATCTGTTAATCATTAAAGAATTTGGCCCAAGAATATGAAAGTTCTCGTTAAGGGCGTCGGGAGGCCAGCCCAACCACCGTCTTACCGCCCAGAACAAGGATTTCCAATGAAAAATGAAGGGCAGAGGCCTGGAAGATCAAATAGGCCACCGGGACAGGAGCTCAGGAAGTAGCTGCTGCTCTGCACCGGGACCTCTGTATAGTGAGCACTTGGAGCTGGGCTGGCTCCTTTTTATAGAGTCTTGGCCATGCCCACAACCAAACCCAGGCATGCTGCAGGGAAAGTCTCTGGAAGACCCTGGAAAGGAACCACACCCTAACACACTCTGAAAGCCTGCAGCAATACATTGCAAATGAGCTGTATTTGTAAACACATAAAAAATAAGTCTTCAGGATTAAACTCTTCAATGCAAACGGTTAAACAACAACATATCAGCACAATGCATAAATTACGTTGTTTTGAGAGTGCTGGGTTTTTGCATTCTAGTCGCCAATAAAGCGCGCACTGCCCTGGTGTTGACACTCACCTAATAGCCACACACAATGCCTCTGGAGTTGACCCATCACATAAGGGATGCTGCTATTCCGCAGGATGTAGGCGTCATGCACTGAGCCAGGGAACTTGGCATTCACATGGGAGATGTACTGGTCTGCCAAACATACCATCTGTACATTCATCGAATGATAACTCTTCCGGTTTCTGTACACCTGTTCATATGTCCCAGGGCATAGAAATCACCTTTCACTGTAGGCAAATGCTCCACCTGAGGAAAAACGATGTAGCTCCGCATGTGTTTCAGCAGGGCAGACAACACTCTGGACAACACGTTGGAAAACATAGGCTGGGACATCCCTGATGCTATGGCCACTGTTGTTTGAAATGACCCACTTGCAAGGAAATGGAGCACTGACAGCACCTGCACTTGAGGGGGGATTCCTGTGGGATGGCGGATAGCTGACATCAGGTCTGGCTCCAACTGGGTACACAGTTCCTGGATTGTGGCACGGTCAAGCCTGTAGGTGATGATCACATGTCTTTCCTCCATTGTCGACAGGTCCACCAACGGTCGGTACACCACAGGATGCCGCCATCTCCTCACATGTCCCAGCAGACGTTGCCTATGAAGGACAACAGCGAGCACAGAGTCAAACAACTCAGAGGTATGTACCCACAGCTTACACAGAACACCAATCATAATCTAAAAAGTGGCCTGTATGTGTGTTGAGTCTAGGCCTAGGTATGTGTGACACAGTTAAAAATGAAGCCATGTGGGCCCCTGAAATGGCAGCTGCCTGACCTCTAAAGTGGGACAATTGGATGTGAGGTAACTGCGCTGGCATTGTACACCGTCGCGGTAGGCGGTCGAAGGCCTCGGCGCAATGCTGCATTGGTTAACATTGGACCATATGGGTCCCAGGAGCCAATGACGATGTACGCCGGCGGTGACGGTAGGCACCGCCGTGGACGTGACCGCCATTTTCTATCTGTTCAATCACTCGATACCTGATCTTCGACAGGAGAGGACCTACACTGCAAGTGCTGCTGTGACCTCGGTCTGGAAGAGACAATGGCTTGAGTGTCTGGGGAAAGGGCCCCTGCCTTCACATTGGAGGAGTTGGAGAAACTTGTGGTTGGGGTCCTCCCCCAGTACACGCTACTCTACGGTCCTCCAGACAAACAGGTACGTACACTGGGAGCATGCTGTATGGGCTATGCCTGTGTGGAGAGGGGTGGATGTAAGAAGGAAGGGGGGAGAGTGTGGCATGCATGAAACGACGGTGAGTGCATGTGCCACATGCCAAGGGTAGGGATGGGGCCAATGACTGTGACGGTGCAGTTGGTAATAAGTTTCTCTTCCCCCAGTACAAATTATGTAGGTCAGCGCCCACCAGAAAAAATATATTTGGCGTGCCATCGCCAAGGACGTCCGGACCCTGGGGGTCTACTTCAGACGGAGCACCCACTGCCGGAAAAGATGGGAGGACATCTGCCACTGGAGCAAGAAGATGGCGGAGGCTCAGCTGGGGATGGCCTCCCAACGTGGGAGGGGTGCCGGTCGCACCATGACCCCCCTGATGTTCAGGATCCTGGCGGTGGCGTACCCGGAGTTGGATGGGCGCTTGAGGGCATCACAGCAGCCACAAGGGGGTGAGTAAACTCTCATCCTGCTGATTTTGCACGCAGCGAAGGGGTCTGGGTGGGGGAGGTGGGCTGTGGGTTTCCCTAGGCCAGGGCGAGTTCCGTAGGTAAGGTCCCTTCGTAAGGCAGGCCATGTGGCACCCCACTGCACCTCTGTAGAGTGTCAAGTACACCTAGTCATGCCCCTGTGTCATCCATGTGTGCAGATGTCGCCCATATCCTAGTAGGCCATTTCCCAGGAATTGAACAGTGGAGCCCAAGAGTGCGGGGTAGTGCAGGGGGCTTATGTGTCTGTCGTGTCCGCCAACGGTAGCGGTAATGCATGCACTCAATATGTCTTTCTTCTGTCGTCGTCCCCCTTTTTGTGGTCTCCCTGTTCTTGTGTGCATTAGCATCATCAGGCGGAGGAGCAGTGGCACCGGAGCACGAGGGGGCTGCATCCCACGTGGCCATGGAGGGCCACACTACGGAATCGGAATTCACCAGTGTGACGGAGGGCGAGGGGTGCTCCACTGCGGGGACAGGAGCTGAGACCAGCGACACGGACTCGTCCTCTGATGGGAGCTCCCTTGTGGTGGCGGCAACATCTGTGCCCCCCCATCTACAGGTACAGCCGCCACCCCCCCTTCCAGCATCGCCCTCCGAGCAGCCCCTCAACCTTTGCCCCGTGCCTGCTCACTCGGGAGGGTGGGCATCACCTTCGCCCCAGGCACCTCAGGCCCTGCCCCAGTCACCCCTGCTGCCCTCAGTGAGGAGGCCATTGACCTCCTCAGGTCCCTCACTGTTGGGCAGTCTACCATTTTGAATGCCATCCAGGGTGTCGAAAGGCAGTTGCAACAAACCAATGCATTCCTGGAGGGCATTCATTCTGGTCAGGCGGCCCTTCAGCGAGCTTTTCAGACTCTGGCCTCAGCACTGATGGCAGCCATTGTCCCTGTCTCTAGCCTCCCCCCTCCAACTTTGTCCACCCAGACCCAATCCCCTGTACCCCAGCCTATCCCAAGCACACCTCTAGACCAGCATGCACACACGTCAACACACAAGGGAAACTCAGGCAAACATAAGCACCACACATCCCACAGGCACTCACGCAAGCATCAGACACATGCAGACACACCAACATCCACTGCCTCCACTGTGTCCCCCTCCTCCTCGTCTCCCTCCTCCCTCCCAGTCTCGTCTACACTCAGACCTGCATGCACTACCTCTACAGCCACTACTGCCATCACCAGCACATCCACCACCACACCCCGCTCAGGTGCAGTCACCACCCACACTACCATTCACACATCCCCTGTGTCCTCTCCCAGTGTGTCTGTGACGCCACCTCCCAAGATACACAAACACAGGCACACACCCACCCAACAGCCATCCACCTCACGACAGCCTCCAGCGCATGCACCTTCGCCCAAAGTCAGCAAACGAACACCTCCTACAACCACAACCTCTTCCTCCACTCCAAAACCCCCTCCAGCTACCCGTCCCAGTGTCTCCCAAAAACTTTTCCTGTCCAACCTTGACCTCTTTCCCCCACCTCCCCCACCCCGTCCGACTCCTAGGTCCCGAACTAGCACCTCAGCCACAACATCTCCGGGACCAGTGGTGCCTGTAGTCACCGGAATCTGGAGTGCACCGGCCACCAGGGCAGCCAGTGTGGCACGAAGCCACAGCACAGACAGTCTCCCACCTGTGAAGCATCAGAAGTTGGCCAGTGCCTGGCTGGAGAGGGGGAAGCCTCCAGCCACCAAAGCCGCTCCCAAGGGTCCCGGTGGGAGTATGGAGTCAGCTGCGACACCTTCCAAGGTGGGGAAGGGCCACAAGTAACCAGGAAAGTCTGGGAAGAGCAGCACGGCGGAGGACACCGCCATCATCCCCGCTGCCCAGGAGGCCACAGCCGCCATCCCCGCTGCCCAGGAGGCCACAGCCATCATCCGCTGCCCAGGAGGCCACAGCCGTCATCCCCTCTGCCCAGGAGGCCACAGCCGTCATCCCTGCTGACCAGGAGGCCACAGCCATCATCCCCGCTGACCAGGAGGCCACAAGGCCACAGCCATCATCCCCGCTGACCAGGAGGCAACAACCATCATCCCAGCTGGGACAGAGAGGACTGCCAGCACAAGCCCCACTGGGACAGAGAGGACCGCCAGCACAAGCCCCGCTGGGCTAGAGAGGACCACCAGCACAAGCCCCGCTGGGACAGAGAGGACCGCCAGCACAAGCCCCGCTGGGCTAGAGAGGACCGCCAGCACAAGACCCGCTGGGCTAGAGAGGACCGCCAGCACAAGCCCCGCTGGGACAGAGACGACCGCCAGCACAAGCCCCGCTGGGCTAGAGACGACCGCCAGCACAAGCCCCGCTGGGCCATGAAGGACCGCCAGCAGCTGAGTCACTGCAAAGGAGCCCGCCGCTCCAAGCACCGCTGAACAGGGCACCGTCGCCTCAAGCACCGCTGAAGAGGGCACCGCAGTCTCAAGTACCGCTGAACAGGGCACCGCCGTCTCAAGTACCGCTGAACAGGGCACTGCCACCTCAAGCACCGCTGAACAGGGCACCGCCAACTCAAGCACTACTGAACAGGGCACCGCCGCCTCAAGCACCGCTGAACAGGGCACCGCCGTCTCAAGCATCGCTGAACAGGGCACCGCCGCCTCAAGCACCGCTGAACAGGGTACCGCCGTCTCAAGCACCACGGCGGAGGACACCGCCATCATCCCCGCTGCCCAGGAGGCCACAGCCGCCATCCCCGCTGCCCAGGAGGCCACAGCCATCATCCGCTGCCCAGGAGGCCACAGCCGTCATCCCCTCTGCCCAGGAGGCCACAGCCGTCATCCCTGCTGACCAGGAGGCCACAGCCATCATCCCCGCTGACCAGGAGGCCACAAGGCCACAGCCATCATCCCCGCTGACCAGGAGGCAACAACCATCATCCCAGCTGGGACGGAGAGGACTGCCAGCACAAGCCCCACTGGGACAGAGAGGACCGCCAGCACAAGCCCCGCTGGGCTAGAGAGGACCGCCAGCACAAGCCCCGCTGGGACAGAGAGGACCGCCAGCACAAGCCCCGCTGGGCTAGAGAGGACCGCCAGCACAAGACCCGCTGGGCTAGAGAGGACCGCCAGCACAAGCCCCGCTGGGACAGAGACGACCGCCAGCACAAGCCCCGCTGGGCTAGAGACGACCGCCAGCACAAGCCCCGCTGGGCCATGAAGGACCGCCAGCAGCTGAGTCACTGCAAAGGAGCCCGCCGCTCCAAGCACCGCTGAACAGGGCACCGTCGCCTCAAGCACCACTGAAGAGGGCACCGCAGTCTCAAGTACCGCTGAACAGGGCACCGCAGTCTCAAGTACCGCTGAACAGGGCACCGCCGTCTCAAGTACCGCTGAACAGGGCACTGCCAACTCAAGCACTACTGAACAGGGCACCGCCGCCTCAAGCACTACTGAACAGGGCACCGCCGCCTCAAGCACCGCTGAACAGGGCACCGCCGTCTCAAGCACCGCTGAACAGGGTACCGCCGTCTCAAGCACCGCTGAACAGGGCACCGCCGCCACAAGCAACGCTGGCCCATGAGCGCCAAGGGCACTGACGCTTCTGAGTCCGTCACGGGCAGAATGAAGCACTCTGGGCATCATGCCCCCTCCAGAACCAGTGGAGAATGACATCCACTACCTCTGTCCTTAGCAGAATGAAGCACTCTGGGCACCACGCCCCCTCCAGAACCAGTGGAGAATGACATCCACTACCTCTGTCCTTGGCAGGATGAAGCACTCCGGGCACCAGGCCCCCTCCAGAACCAGTGGAGAATGACATCCACTACCTCAGTCCTTGGCAGGATGAAGCACTCTGGGCACCAGGCCCCCTCCAGAACCAGTGGAGAGATCCATCCACTACCTCTGTCCTTAGCAGGATGAAGCACTCTGGGCACAAGGCCCCCTCCAGAACCAGTAGAGAGATCCATCCACTTCCTCTGTCCTTAGCAGGATGAAGCACTCTGGGCACCATGCCCCCTCTAGAACCAGTGGAGAATGACATCCACTACTTCAGTCCTGGGCAGGATGAAGCACTCTGGGCACCAAGCCCCCTCGAGAACCACTGGAGAATGACATCCACTACCTCAGTCCTTGGCAGGAGGAAGCACTCTGGGCACAAGGCCCCCTCCAGAACCAGTGGAGAGATCCATCCACTACCTCTGTCCTTAGCAGGATGAAGCACTCTGGGCACAAGGCCCCCTCCAGAACCAGTGGAGACTGTCATCCACTTGAGAGACTGTTGCTTTGCACTCCCCATGATTGAACAGTGGGCAACCCACCCACTGTAGAGACTTGAGAGACTGTGGCTTTGCATTCCCCACCCACTGTAGAGACTTGAGAGACTGTGGCTTTGCACTCCCCAGGATTGAACAGTGGGCAACCCACCCACTGTAGAGACTTGTGAGACTGTGGCTTTGCACTCCCCATGATGGAACAGTAGGCAACCCACCCACTGTAGAGACTTGAGAGATTGTGGCTTTGCACTCCCCAGGATTGAACAGTGGGCAACCCACCCACTGTAGAGACAGTGGCTTTGCACTCCACAGGATTGAACAGTGGGCAAAACACCAACTGTAGAGACTTGAGAGGCTGTGGCTTTGCACTCCTCAGGATTGAACAGTGGGCAAACCACCCACTGTAGAGACTTGAGAGACTGTGGCTTTGCACTCCCCAGGATTGAACAGTGGGCATGTGGCCCTCTCGTGGATTTGGCATTGTGTGCTCTACCGGCTGAGGTGCCACCCCATTCCCTCCCCCTGAGGTGCCTGTTTTCTTGCTCTCTGATGCCCCTGCAGTGTTCTCTCCGTCATGGTCGGGGATCTTGTGTGGGCCTCGCCCATACCGTGTGGGGCCAGTGTTCCACGGACTTAATTGTAGCACTACTTGGACTACTATGCTTGGTGTATATTTTGTTAATGGTGTATATATATATTTTTGCATACTTGCTTTTAATATATTACAATGGTTCCACAAATTTCCTTTTGTCTTTGCATTCTTCCAGGGGGTTTAGGGGTGTGACTATTATGTATTAATATGTATTAGTGTGTGTGTTGTAGTGGGTGAGGGTGTGGGTGGGGGTGTTGCGTGTGTGTCCCCCTGTTTTTTGCCTCCCCCTCCCTTGTGTCGTAGGTGCAGTACTCACTGTGGTCTTCGCCGCGGGCGTTCGTGCTCCTGGTAGAGGAGCAGGAAGACTATCGCAGGAAAAATTTGGAGTTCCGGCTCCATGGTGTCCTAGTTCCTCGTGGGGTGTGTAGAGGTGAGCGTTTTCCCATCGGAATCCTGTTTCCGCCATGTTTTTATCCGCAGTGAATCCGCACCGGAAAAGGTGGTGGATTGGTAGGTTGTGATACTGTGGGCGGTACTTTGTCCTCCGCCTGCCTGTTGGCGGTGACCGACGCGCTGTTTGTCTGTACCGCCGTGGCGGTCGGAGTGTTAAAGTGGCTGTCTTTGTTGGCGGTTTCCGCCACGGTCGTAATTGCAAAATTTTTACCGCCGGCCTGTTGGCGGTCTCACCGCCGCTTTACCATCGACCGCCAGGGTTGTAATGACCACCTTAATTCCCTACATTAACAATGCTAAGGTCACGAAAATAACTCTCAAGCACAAATGAGAAGCATATAAAATAAATAACGGCTCATTAAAACGATGCATACATCTCAATTTAATTAACACCATTCAACAAAATATTCCCAAAAGAATCACACTTATCAATAATACAAAACCTGGTAATAATGGATATTTATGCATTAGTTCAGCATCAAATGATTTCAAACCAGATCTTGAGCATATCAATGTTTAATTCTCTAACCAACCACTGATTAGCATTACATGTCGGGCTTCATGTGAAAAGAATTTAGGGCAAGATGTAGCAAGGCTTTTGCGCCTCGCAAACAGCCAAAATTGCTGTTTGTGAGGCGCAAAAGCCACATTGCGATGCCCATTCCCATTTTGTGAGTCGGTAACCTGGTTACCGACTCGCAAAATGGGACTGCGAGTCGCAAATAGGAAGGGGTGTTCCCCTTCCTATTTGCGAGTCGCATGACGATGTAGGATTGCTTTGTGACCGCGAACGCAGTCGCAAAGCAATTCGCAGTTACCACCAGTGTCACACTGGTGGTAACCCATTCGCAAAAGGGAAGGGGTTCCCATGGGACCCCTTCCCGTTTGTGAATGGCCTTGAAAACATTTTTTCAGAGCAGGCAGTGGTCCTATGGACAATAATTTGTTGATGCACACACTTTTCCCAATCGTGATTTCAGCAGCCCATTCATTTATTCTACTAAACCTTAAGCTTCTGGGAGGTAACTACAATGCAGTCTTTGCTGAATGTTCAATGCTGAAAAAGCAGTTTTATCACCTCATTATTGAAATGTATACCCCTATCTGATTCAATTGAGACCGGAAAACCAAAACGTGGAATTAGTTCTCACAAAAGCAACTTAGCCGCGGTCAGACTGTCATTTCTCCTTGTCATGTAAACCTCAATCCAATGACTGAAAAAGCACACAATCAACAACACATATTTCGAACCAGCACATGCAGGCATCTCAATGAAATCCATTTGCATTCTACTGAATGGACCTCCTGCTATCCCTATGTGCCCCATGTTGACAATTGTTCCTTTCCCGACGTTCACCTGCTGGCAAATTATGCACCTATGGCACACCAGCTCTGCCACTTGTCTAAATTTTGGATTATACCAATATTGTTTAAAACTCCTGATCATTGCATCCCTTCCAATGTGTGTTTGACCATGGTAGTACCTAGCCATTTGCGTCAGTAGACTATTTGGCAAGACTACCTTTCCCTCCATTGTCACCCAAATTTCATCCTCCCTTTGTATGCATTTATTTTTAATCCTCCCTCATTTCTTCTTCTGGAACATTGTTATGTATTGCTTTCAATGCATCTAGTGTCTCCACTATCTGCTCAGTAAAGTTGGCATAAATGTCTTCATTTTCAGACATTAATTCCCAATTTCCCTTGAATGAAATTCCATTTAGAGCACAAAATTCTGCAACCTGGTCTGCATAAGCATTTCCCAATGTTACATAATCTTGTCCTGTCTGGTGTGCACTGCATTTAACCACAGCAATTTTCTCAGGTTTCTGCACTGCTTGTAACAAGTCATGTATTCTTTCCCCATTTCTTACAGGTGATCCTGAAGAAGTCAGGAACAATTCCAAATCCATACTGACTATCAGTGTATATTGTAACTTTCATTTGTTCTGATAATTGGCATGCTCTAGTAAGAGCCAACAACTCCAAAACTTGGGTGGATATCACTCCTTTAAGCCATGAAGCTTCTAGTTTGCCTGTGACTATACACACTGCATACCCCGCTCTCAATGCACCCCTGTTGTCTCATAAGCAAGAACCATTGAAAAAATATTGGATCATTGTCTTCCAAACAAGTATCTTTAATGTCTTTTCTTGGTTTGGTACAAAGTTCTGTGACTTCTAAACAATCATGTTCAACATCATCTATGTTGGACAGATTTTCTCCCTCATTTGGTAGTTATGTTGCCGGGTTAAGTATTGTGCACCTTTTTACTGTCACATGTGGTGCCCCTAGAATAACCGGTTCATAACGTTTCAATATGGCATTTGTCAAATATTGTGTCTTTGATCTGGTCAATGCAATTTCTATCGAATGAGGTACCATTACTGTCAGAGGATAACCCATCACAATATTTTCACTTTGAGTTATGCTCTGTTCCACGGCTGCAACAGCTAGCAGACATCCAGGTAGGGCTGCTGCAACATTATCCTAGGTAGGTGAAAAATATGCTACCGGGCGATTAACACCACTGTGTTTTTGTGTTAAGACAGACAAAGAACATCCATCTCTCTCATGACAAACAATAGGAAAGGCTTTGTGTAGTCAGGCGTACCTAAAGCTGGTGCTTGACACAAACTTTCTCTCAGCTTAGTAAAAAGCTTTAACACACTCTTCATCCATCATTATTGGATCTGAAACATCCTTATGTGTCAACCTTTGCAATGGCTTTGAAACCACTGAAAAATTCGGGATCCACTGTTGACAATAACCTACCATTCCCAAAAACATCCTCAACTGCTTTTGGGAACTCAGCATTTTCATTTTCATTATTGCCACCACTCTCTCTCTGGAAATTCTCCTTGACCCTTTTTCAATCAAATGTCCCAAATACTTCACCTATTGCTGACAGTATTGTAACTTAGCTGGAGAAAACTTATGACCATTATCTCCTAGGAAATTCAACAATGCAATTGTATCCTCCTTACAGCCTTTCTTCGTCTTTGATGCTATCAGTAAATCATCAATGTACTGCACTAAGGTCGACTTATAGGGCATCGCCAACGACTCCAAGTTCTTATTCAAAATCTGATTGAAAATCAATGGCGAATCTGAAAACCCTTGAGGAATCCTGCACCAACAGTAGACGCTAGTCAGGAGTTTGAAACAAAAGAGATATCTGCTATCTTCATGAAGAGGCACTGAGAAAAATGTTTGACACAAATCGATGACTGTAAACCACTCTGCATCATATGGAATCTGAAACATTATCACTTTTGGATTGGGTACCACTGGACAACACATCACCACAATGCCATTTATTTTCCTTAAATCTTGAACCAAATGTATTTTCCCATTCGGCTTCTTCAAACCCATGATTGGTGAATTACATGGACTGCTCATCACCTCTTTCAAAACTCCTTGTTCCAAAAACTGTTCTATCAGTGGTCTTATTCATTCAATGATCTCATTTGTCATTGGGTATTGAGCTGTTTGTGGAAACACCACATTCTCTTTCACTGCCCCCTTGACTCCTTCAACTCCTTTAATCAAGCCAATGTCTTTTCCTGACAAATCCCAAACTCTTGGTTTGACCCTTTCCTGCAAATCACTCAGCAATTCCTTCTTTTCGATCACTGGATAGAAACTCATTAAATCTTCCAAATTGTGTTCCTCATGTGTCTCATCTCCACTGACCACTTGGTCCTCCTCCAACATTCAACAAAGCTAGTTCACAACCGCTCATTCTTTTCCCTTCATCAATTGACAAATCCTCTCCATCAATACTAATGGTCTCCATTGTAATTCAGTTTCTGGAACACATGATCAAACAATTTATTTTGCACAACAAATCTCTTCCCAACAGCGATACTGGACTGGAATCACAAACAACAAAACTTTGACAGTCTTTGAAATTTCCAATCTTCACAAGAACTGGTTATGTAAGGGTATTAACCAACTGTTTGTTTGCAATCCCTACTATCTGCACTGTTCTCTCAGAAACAGGTATATCTGGTACTCTGACTGTCCTTATTGTCGAGCGTGTTGCTCCTGTGTCAACCAAAAAACTAATCTCATGGCCATGTACTTCACCCTGCATAAGGACCTCTCTGATCGACATCTAATGATGCACCCATCATGAACTCCTCCTCATCTGAACTATCCGACAGCCATTTAGCATTTATTTCACGCTCACTTTCTAAGGGAAATTGTTCAACTGTGTTCACACTTTTGTTTTTACTCTGATTTGTGAACACCTGTGAAAGCATAACCTGCTGCTGCTCCACTGGGCTCTGTATTAATTGAACCTGTCTTGGTAATTGTATTTGCTGTACAGGCACCATCGGCACCTGTAGCTGCTTTTGTTGCATTTGTGGCATTTGTACCTGCTGTACCTGAGGTTGCACATTTTGCATTTGTTGCACTGGCTGTAAAGGCTGAAAACCCTGCATGTTATTCACATTATTTTGAAAATTTCAATTTTGACCTCCCATCCTAGGTCCTCTCATGCCTTGAAATGAATTGACACCATTTGTTTGCTGAACCATTCCTCCTCCCTGATTCAACATCGGACACTGTATTTTCCAATGTCCCAGAAATCCGCAAATGTGGCCAGGTAATACCTTTCGCCGCTGCTGTTCATCCTGCATTACCACCAAACTCTAGTCAACATTTCTATTCACTACTGGATTCATCGTTCCTCGTCCTCTACCACGACCTCGACTCGGAAACAAACCATTTCCCTGGGGCAACTGTTGTAAGTTTCCCTGCATTCCTGTCTGTGCTGCCTTAATCTGCATTACCATTGACTTTTCTTTCAGCTTCTTCTGTTTCAACTTGATTTCCTCACTACAATATTTAGCATACTGCAGAACCTCATCAATCGGCTTTGCTTGCCAACATATCAAGTGATTCTTAATCATTTGACTCACTTCTGGTTTCAACCTGTCGACAAATCTAAACACCAAATGATTCATGTTTTCCTTTTCAATGGTTTCTGCACCACTAAACTGTTTAAATGCCTTTAACAATCTCTCATAATACGCATGAACTGACTCCTTTCCTTCTTGTGTTGTTCTATCAATGCGCTGCCAATCAACACTTTTCGGCGAATCTCTTGTTTTCAGAAATTCAATGACTTTATAGTAATATTTCATTACTTCAGGATACAGCACACCAGTTTTCAAATCTTTTTGCGGCTCACTCGTCGGGCAATCGACGCTCCTTTTGCATTCAACCCATAAATTGGCTGGAACCACAATGTCAAAAAGTGTATTCAAGTCTTCCCAAAGACACTTTGAAAGTTTCACAAACCTATCTGTCTGATGATACCACTCCATTGGCTTCTCTCTCAGTCTTGGATAATCATTTATGAAACTTATAATGTCACTTCTATTCCTAGGTACATGAATAAAATTCCCTCCTGGTGTTTTCTCATTGGCAACATTTTTACTGCATCTCCTGTCCCATCATCTTTCTTAGGTCTCTCTCTTTTTCTGTCCCATTTACTCACCCATTTATCCAATGCCCTCCAAATCTGCACCTTCTCAAGTAGCTCTTTAAGATGCATTCTCATCCCTGCAGATCTCAAGTGAACAAAGTCTTCTTCCTCCAAACTCAGTCTATATCTCCTTTTCAATGTTTTCATCTTTGTCAAATCAATGTTGTAATCATCTGCAACGTCTTGTAACTGTTGTTAAAGCCTGTTCGCTCCTATTGTAATGACCTTACACAGGTACCTCAACTGCCCTTCAGCTTAAGGGTAAAGTCTGTTCACTCCCATTGTTCCCTCTAAGAGTTCACTTCCTTCCATGTTTAACCTCACTCTGTTTATCATTTCTTCTTCTTCTTCCTTTTCTTTTCTCTCTTGTTGTTGTTGCTATTTAAGTCCTCCAAACATTCTGTTATTTCTTGTGCAGACAAACCTTTCAAGGATACTCCGCTAGTTTGTGCACCTGCTCCTCGTCTTTGTCCTGTACTCGTACTTGGTTGTTGTGCCATCGTTCCTGATGTCTTGACAGGTGACAAGTCCATTAGAGAATTTGTCTCGTTTAAACTTGGTCCCTGTTTATTCTGCACATTTAGCAATGATTTTTCTCCATTATTGTTTATTCGACCTTATAATGGAGTCACTGGACCCATTATGATAGGTATAGTAATTGCATCTGGATTTATCAGTGTTCCTGCTCCTAATGTTTGTCATGCTCTCACACTCTGCATTTGTGGAATCTGTATATATACAGGCTCTCGTATTTTTGTCCCTTGCCAACCCTGTGACAATACTATATTTGCTGTTGTCCTCACTGTCTGGATTTCTGGCTGTACCTCAGAAATGTTCACTCCAAACTGTTGTCTACTGCTCAACGAGTCATTAAAACTACTCTGCATCTGAACTCTCTCATGACTCAGGTCACCCCTCGCTGATTCTGAAGTCAATGGTACGGCAGGAATTATGTTATTCATACCGCTCTCATTCGATCCACTTATGTTCTGCTGTCTCATATTGGGCGGAAGATATGTCTCTACGACATGGTGAAGCACCTCATCTTCCTCCGTATCATCATTGTTAAACATAACCCTTTTCGGCTCTTTTGTGTTCTGTTCTAATGAACCCTTCTTATTTTTCTTTCCATCTTTTGTTTTCATCTAGTCTTCACCTGTTCTTGCTGGAAATAACCTAATCCCACTTAATGTATCTTCTCTCCACCTTTTCTGTTTCTCGTCCCAGAATGTGTCAGATAGGGATTTCTCTACCCTTCTAATTTTATTTTCATATTTTAAAGCTTGCTGTTCCTTCGCTACCAGCTCCCATACAGCTAATGCTTCATACTGTGCTGGCCTTGGTGAAGTTTTAGACTGTACATCTTCAATCTCAGATTATCCAGAATTCTTAAATTAAACGTACCATGTTCTGGAAAAGCTAAACAACCCTCTTTCTTTGTTATTTTGACCCAATGCTTCAACCAAAGACATGCCGCTGCACCTCTCTCCTCAAACACAATGTGTGCTGGGGTATTTTCTGGCGGGGCAAATCTCACCTTCAAGTATTGAATGTACTCATCACCCCTCAATACACATTTCAAAGCTTTGAAAAACGTCATTTTGACTCAATTTATTCAAACCACAATATCCACAGAAAAAATTAACTTCAAAACAATTCAACAAACAGTAAACAAGTTTAAAGAAAGAATAACCAATCATATGAAGTGACTGCTATCCCGCAATTCTCTTCAACCCCCTTGCCTTCCAATCGCGTTACTCTATTATCGGACTGACTGACGAATCTGTGCGCGACTCTTTTCTTCGTTCAACCAATCCCAACGCGACACCACTACGTCACCCTCAACACATTCACTCCACTCAGCACCCGTGCTGAAACACGCTGACAAAGTCTTTTGTACTAACCCTTTCACAACCCACACATACAACAACCAGCGCAATATTAATTCACAAGCTAACTCAAAAATAAGAAAACAAATTTGCTCATTGACTACAGGTAAAGTAACACAAATGCTTCAGAAACTTCCAAAGAAACCTTCAGCTTTCGCCTACTCCTTTTTCAGAGTTCCCACAACCGCAAGTAAACTTCGACAAGCAAATTCTACTACACCACTGTTCCTTGTATTATTGTCTAGTGCACTTAGTACTCACCAAGTCTTCAGTATATTTTCATTCACACCAATTTCTCAAAAACTCGATTCACCAATCCCGACAGATCAGTCTACTTACATGAACGAATTACAACATATAACATATGTCTCTCTACACTTGTCATTATACTCTGGAGTCCCAGACCTCTCTCTCTCAAGGTCTGTCATCAACTACCACATGGATAATTTTTCTCTGCATCAAGCGCCACACTCAAATGAAGAACGCCGCTTCCCTACTCTCAAACCTATAGGAGTCAAAGAGACATAGGTTTGAGGGGATGTCACCAATGGGAATTGCGAGGACCAACAAAACAATACCTAATCAATATCACTCAATATTATAAGGCTTCAGACAATACCCATACCAGTTTAGTAATAAGAAGTCATAGATTTATTTCCCTATAGTAACAATGCTAAGGTCATGAAACATGAAAATAACTCTCAAGCACAAAAGATAAGCATATAAGATCAATAGCGGCTCACTAGAATGGCGTATACATCTCAATTTGATTAACACCATTAAACAAATTATTTCCAAAAGAATCATACTTATCAATAATACAAAAACTGGTAATAATGGTAAGGTATGCATTAGTTCAGCATCAAATGATTCCAAACCAGATCATAAGCATATCAATGTTTAATTCTCTAACAAACCACAGATTAGCATTACATGTTGGGCTTCAGGTGAAAAGAATTTAGTAACACAAATTTAGAAAACTCTTAACTGAATTATGATATATATAAAAAAAATATTAATGTGCAGCAATATAACCATTAGTTGCAGTTGGTACCTAAAAAGAAAGAGAGACACAATTCACATTTAATAACATACATTACCACAAAAGTAGTAACAGCAAATGATCAGCTTCCACTTGAGGACACCATCAGCTATCTCATCAGAGGTTTGGGCCTAATGACAACTAATCTCGAAGCTCGTCTGCTCTCAAAGAACAACAACTCTCCTACGATCTCCTACTCTCCACAGACTACGCACTCTAATTAGTCTACACAGCTTGTTATACTAAAATCTAATCAACTCCTGAGAGAGCGCAGCTTATATGCTTAGAAATTAACATGTAATGTTTATGAACTAATGTATAATAATGCCGCATAGAAAATGTATTAATGTATTTTGCTAAACGTGCGCTTGAAATGTGCCCACGGGGAGAGGCCGCCAATATATACAATGTCTGATTAATAATGATGAAATGTTATGTTAGAATATGATTTTGCACTAATAATAAAAGGTTATATGTTAAAGTTCTGCTAATAAATCATTAGGCCTTAGTTAGCATGAGTCGAGGCCTAGCTGCCCGGTTTCATATTAAATGTGTTTTTCTAATGTGCAGTGTGCTGACTTGCTGAAGGACATGAACTCGTATTTTTCCAAAGCTAGAAGATGAATGTAACTATAGTAGATCCGTTCTCATGAAATTCGACTTGCTTAGTGAAACATTCTTGCTGAATGCAACAGTGTAGACTACTCGCAGGTACAAGGTCGCCTGAACCGGTACAGACAATGGAACCACTAACTGAAGATGCAAAGAGGACCACGAGAGTATGAAATCATACCGGACATTCTACCCGTTAAAGACGTCAATCATAAGGACCAATAAACTACGTGAAAACTGTTATGGGGTGACAATTTTAATGAAGTCATTGAAACCCTATTGGAGGGAGATAGTGGGGTGCTGACCCCAACCAATTAAAACTTAGGGGATTGTACAACAGAAAAGGGATAAAAACCCTTGACACAAGGAAGTAAATCAGAATAGGAGACTAGGAGATAGAGGAGGGGGAGATGCTATTGCGAATTTTGCTATGACCCAGACACTTTGGGGGTCATTCTAACATTGGCGGGCGGCGGAGGCCGCCCGCCAATGTTCCCCCTCCAAAATACCGCTCCGCGGTCGCAAGACCGCTGAGGGTATTTTGGGATTTGCCCTGGGCTGGCGGGCGGCCGCCAAAAGGCCGCCCGCCAGCCCAGGGCAAATTAACCTTCCCACTAGGACGCCGGCTCAGAATTGAGCCGGCGGAGTGGGAAGGTGCGACGGGTGCAGTTGCACCCGTCGCGTATTTCAGTGTCTGCAAAGCAGACACTGAAATACTAAGTGGGGCCCTCTTACGGGGGCCCCTGCAGTGCCCATGCCATTGGCATGGGCACTGCAGGGGCTCCCAGGGGCCCCGTGGCACCCCCTACCGCCATCCTGTTCATGGCGGGTTTCCCGCCATGAACAGGATGGCGGTAGGGGGTGTCTGAATCCCCATGGCGGCGGAGCGCGCTCCGCCGCCATGGAGGATTCAATAGGGCAGCGGTAAACCGGCGGGAGACCGCCGGTTTACCCTTTCTGACCGCGGCTGTACCGCCGCGGTCAGAATGCCCTTCGGAGCACCGCCAGCCTGTCGGCGGTGCTCCCCGGCCGCCAGGGTCAGAATGACCCCCTTTGTCACTCTGCATAGAGACTTTGCTGTTTGGTTCTTCAAACCATCCTTGCCTCATATTGCTCATTTACACTTTACCTCCTTATGAGGGAAGTACCCCTTTTACCCGACTGCTGAATTCCTGGCTGGCAAATCGACTGATGTCCTGAGGACGAAGACCGAACCTGTATGCTGACCCAATACGGAGGGTAACTATATGACAATGAAATTGTAATTGTCTGTTTGCTTTTCCTTTCTAGGTACCAACTGCTTCTTTTGACAGTGACCATAGTTAGATGTTTTCTAAATTGGTGTTGCTAAATTGTTTTGCATGAAGCCCAACATGCCAATGCTAATTCGAGGTTACATGAGGGGTACACTAAACTGACGCAAATAGACAAATGACTGAGTCTGTGCTTTGTTGAATAATGTGATAATGATTCTCTACTAAGGATAACCTATGTTGACGTCGTGCTATATTCTAATATTCGTGATTCTTGCTTTGATGAAATCTTATCAGAGTTGCCATATTGTGACTATGCTAATGTGTTTCTTGGTTTTGAGACTAATAAACTTACTAGTAGAATTGTAATCAATAGGGAATAAACTTCATATAATAGTACTAAACTGGTGTGGTTATTCATGACTGCAAGGTCATGGTGGTTTCTGAGTTTTATTAATGTCTTTGACAATCTGAATTGTCTTATTATGGTAAATATTGATGATGTTATTGACATATTGATTCACATGTTGATTAGTTATCTCGTCCTAAGGTGTCTTCAATCAGGGTCAAAAGATTCATTGGCCTAAAACGAGTCCAAGAGTGAGTAAATTAGTCATAAAGGGACACGTTATCACTCCCGATTGGTCAGTCTATGGGGTGTTTTCATTTCAGCCAATCGACAACTAAATTGATGACCTAAACTTGACAAACCTATGCTAACTATACATTTTTCTTTCAGTACATACACACTCCTTCCGTCTCGTCTGTAACTCCATTGTCTCATCCGCCTCTCGCGTATCTTGTTCTCAGGAAGAAACTTTCTCTGATACATTCACTTCCATCCGTGAGGAAAGACCAGATATTTGTTTCATTTTCAAACAATAGGACATTTCAACGTATGCAATGCTTGGTTAATATATGACCTTGAAAATCATGACACCACAACCCACTAGGGGTAGCTGTGGATATGTCTACACAAATTCGAAAAAACGTATTAAGGAAACTTTGAATCATGGAAAATAACTGCAGCATCTGAATAAAATTTTGCTCAGCCAAGAACAGAAAAAGAGTCATTTTAAAAGTTTTCTCGTTTTACATGTTAGTTCATTACACATTTTTAATATGAAAAGCATTAATAAACATGTTAGAAAAAGTCACACTCTCACAGATATTATGTCCACCTTAGCTGCGTGGAGAGCCTGTATCTTACTGTTACATTTACAGCCCCTGAGTAAACTCCAAACCGGGCACTGGCCCTCACGTCTCTCTGATGGGGGCAGTTGGAGGATCCGGGTCTGAGAGCTATCTGGGCAAACCCAGCATACGTTTAGCTTCCATCAGGGACCGGACAAGGCACTGCCTACAATTCCACTTAAAGAGGATTATGGAAGGATGTGCTCTTTGATATTTAAATCCCTGCTCACATAATTTTTCTTTGACTGATTTAAAGTCGCTCCTCTTTTTCAGTGTTTGGAGGGGAGATCGTGGAAAATTTGGATACTGTGTCCTTGAAAAACAAGATCAGTCTTGCCACTGGCTGCCTTCAAGATGGCCTCTTTATCCTGGACTAAAGTCTTGGCACTATTCTTGTCTTGGAAGTGAGGTCACCAAGTCAAACTGGTGAGAGACAGAACACACCACATCAGACAATCCCTTTCAGTAGACAAGAATGATATCATACGTTATATTAACGAGTGCAGCTGCAGGCACAGCAGGATATCTCATTGCTCTCCCAAGATAATTTCAGAGTGTAGAGTGCCGTCCTCTTATCAGGAGTGCTCCAGTGGCTGACCAGAACCAGAGGAGGGCCATTTCAGGTAAGTAGTTATGCACACCTTGGCCCATTGATATTTTAGCATCCCATTGACATGCTCCACCACTCTGTACACTTCTGGCCTGCAGCTGCAGTGGAATCTCTACTGTGCCCGAGTGCTACACTCAACAGTTTTATAACTTCATTCATGAAATGACTGCTTTGATCTGACTTCAGAGAAACCTGTAGGCCAAATGGGGGAATCAATTTCCTCAGTAATTATTTGGCCACTGTGAGACTGTCACATCTACTTTTCTAGTACACTTCAATCCAACAGGAAAAAGACAGACTACCAACAAGACATATCTTTATCCACTGCAGATGGACATTATATGAAATTAATTGCATATGGTAAAATAGACCACATGATCTCCATATGTGACTCATGGTCATGCTGTCCTTCTGGCCACATTTAACTGCTGGCAAGTAATTCACCTGTGACACAAACTCTCTGCAATGATACGGAAATGGGGATTGTACCAGAATGTCTTGAAGGTACGTACTACAGGATCTCCCCCTATATGAGTGGGAGCTTTGAAATGCCTTGTGTTAGGCTTGCTGGTGTCTCAATATGGTTTTCGCATCTTCTGACATGCTACAATATGGTGAGCCAGCCGCATCGACACTAGCAACTCAAGCATGATGGGCGTCGCTTCACACGCCAATTGTACAAGTGCCGCTTGCAATCCGTTCTGAACTGCCACATCTGGTGTAGCGGCTGCTGTGACTCCTGTGTCCCTTGCCTGCTTCAAGTTCCTAGAGCAGTCTGCACCTTGCCTGCAGTGTTACTCAGGAGGAATCTTCTCCTCGCCCGCAGCGGTACCTTGGAGGAGTCTGTACTTTTGCCTGTTTCAGTCGGACAGTTGGCAAGTGGCAGCACTGATGAAAGGCAGTAACGCACTTGCACCTCCCACGCTTGCTTCATTACCAGATAACATATATTCCTATAACTCCATGCACTATCCCTGCCTAAGGGGGTAACGCATAGCGCTGCATCACCCTGAAACATTCCTTTAAACTTTGCAGTCATATGAGTGTGAATGTTACGTTAATAATATTGGAGTCTATATTCTATGCAGGTTCATTCAAATGTACGATGGTGTTTAATCCTTGTCAATTAACAAGACATAAGATGGTCCAGTGAATGTGAAGTTAACATTCACTATATCCAATCGGTTATGTGTGAAGATGCATTATAAGGAAAAGCATTGTATGTTTATGGAGATGCATTATAAGTGCAGCATTCTAAGTTTATGGGGGGGAAATAAGGCCAACCATAAGAAATATTATGGTGGTTTACGTCTGTCCAAAGTGTAAGTATATTGTTCTTGCATATTAGATATATTAACATATTGTACCTACAAGTGGGAAAACCTGAACCACCGTAGTAGAATTGGTGCCAAGACGTATTGTCACCTTAAATTAGACACCTTTGCAGAAGGTAAGTCCCGGTACGTACTTTATTCTTGCACTCGTAATAAATATAGGAAATAGGATACAAATAGGACACCTACATTTATGTTCCTCTAGTGTTTTTTTGAAAGTACAGACTCCCATTATAGCACATGCAAGAGGAGGGAGCATCAAATGCAGGAAAGTGGTCCACACCAGGTATCCATTCAGCTGTAGTGGACAAATTGTACACTGATAGTGGATATGATATATAATTGTCCCTCAGTAATAAGTTTCTATTCTCCCTTCTCCTTACAGAAGGAACAAGAAAGCAGGAAGGTTCAGCAGACCTGAAGGGAATTCCAGTGTCTGAAGAATCTCTCATTGTTTCTCTCTCTGTTTTGACATCATATTCCTTCTTCCTCCATAGGGCCTCAGGCCTGGCTGAGTCTATTGTTTACTCAGATCTCCGGTACTGGGGAGGAGTTGGGAACTAGCTTTTGTCCTCGTCTCCGCAAGACCCAGGCTAGTGAGAAACCCTAGTTGCCATAGGGAAAAACTTAGCATTGGGTAAACCAGCTCTTTCATCTGATGAACCCAGACCTCTCCCCCTATCCTTCTCTGTCTCTGGGGCTTCATCTTGTATTGCCCTTAACTCGTCTCAAGTATCAAAAGTGCTCAACATGTTGTAAATAGCATCAATTTCAGATTCACAAGGGTCTTCTTGATTAAATGTACAGTATTCTAAGGCACATAACCTTGCCATTTCATCTGCAAAGCAGGTTCTGGCACTCACAAAATTCCAACCACTTCTGTGTGCTACACGTTTTACAGCAGATACTTCCCTAGGCAGCTTAATCGCTTCAAGCAGGTCCTGGGCTTGGTTCACAATTCAGTAACATCTAGACAGTCATGGTCGACCACATCATCATCTGCATCAATTTCTGGAAGTGGCAAAAGAGTAGTATGATTCAACACATTACAGTGTTTTAAAGAAACATTCTCTGCAGCTGAAATACATTTTTCATATTTAGTAAGTCTGCTGTTGGTTATGTGCTGAGTTCTAGTACGATTCAACAAAATCTCAATGTGGAATGAGTAACAAGTAGCCAATGATAATGCCTTGCACTATTGGATACAGGCATCCACTGCAGCACCCGTTGTCCTCATTGTCTGGATTTCTGGCTGTACCTCAGAAATGTTCACTCCAAACTGTTGTCTACTGCTCAACGAGTCATTAAAACTACTCTGCATCTGAACTCTCTCATGACTCAGGTCACCCCTCGCTGATTCTGAAGTCAATGGTACGGCAGGAATTATGTTATTCATACCGCTCTCATTCGATCCACTTATGTTCTGCTGTCTCATATTGGGCGGAAGATATGTCTCTACGACATGGTGAAGCACCTCATCTTCCTCCGTATCATCATTGTTAAACATAACCCTTTTCGGCTCTTTTGTGTTCTGTTCTAATGAACCCTTCTTATTTTTCTTTCCATCTTTTGTTTTCATCTAGTCTTCACCTGTTCTTGCTGGAAATAACCTAATCCCACGTAATGTATCTTCTCTCCACCTTTTCTGTTTCTAGTCCCAGAATGTTTCAGATAGGGATTTCTCTACCCTTCTAATTTTCTTTTCATATTTTAAAGCTTGCTGTTCCTTCGCTACCAGCTCCCATACAGCTAATGCTTCATACTGTGCTGGCCTTGGTGAAGTTTTAGACTGTACATCTTCAATCTCAGATTATCCAGAATTCTTAAATTAAACATACCATGTTCTGGAAAAGCTAAACAACCCTCTTTCTTTGTTATTTTGACCCAATGCTTCAACCAAAGACATGCCGCTGCATCTCTCTCCTCAAACACAATGTGTGCTGAGGTATTTGCTGGCGGGGCAAATCTCACCTTCAAGTACCGGAATGTACTCATCACCCCTCAATACACATTTCAAAGCTTTGAAAAACGTCATTTTGACTCAATTTATTCAAACCACAATATCCACAGAAAAAATTAACTTCAAAACAATTCAACAAACAGTAAACAAGTTTAAAGAAAGAATAACCAATCATATGAAGTGACTGCTATCCCGCAATTCTCTTCAACCCCCTTGCCTTCCAATCGCGTTACTCTATTATCGGACTGACTGACGAATCTGTGCGCGACTCTTTTCTTCGTTCAACCAATCCCAACGCGACACCACTACGTCACCCTCAACACATTCACTCCACTCAGCACCCTTGCTGAAACACGCTGACAAAGTCTTTTGTACTAACACTTTCACAACCCACACATACAACAACCAGCGCAATATTAATTCACAAGCTAACTCAAAAATAAGAAAACAAATTTGCTCATTGACTACAGGTAAGGTAACACAAATGCTTCAGAAACTTCCAAAGAAACCTTCAGCTTTCGCCTACTCCTTTTTCAGAGTTCCCACAACCGCGAGTAAACTTCGACCAGCAAATTCTACTACACCACTGTTCCTTGTATTATTGTCTAGTGCACTTAGTACTCACCAAGTCTTCAGTATATTTTCATTCACACCAATTTCTCAAAAATTCGATTCACCAATCCCGACAGATCGGTCTACTTACATGAACGAATTACAACATATAACATATGTCTCTCTACACTTGTCATTATTGTAGGAGGCTGGACTGGCTTGTAGTGAGTACCAAGGGGTACTTACACCTTGCACCAGGCCCAGTTATCCCTTATCAGTGTATAGGGTGTCTAGCAGCATAGGCTGATAGATAATGGTAGCTTAGCAGAGCAGCTTAGGCTGAACTAGGAGACGAGTGAAACTCCTACAGTACCACTTAGTGTCATATGCACAATATCATAAGAAAACACAATACACAGTTATACTAAAAATAAAGGTACTTTAATTTTATGACAATATGCCAAAGTATCTTAGAGTGTACCCTCAGTGAGAGGATAGGAAATATACACAAGATATATGTACACAGTACCAAAAATATGCAGTATAGTCTTGGAAAACAGTGCAAACAATGTATAGTTACAAAAGGATGCAATGGGGACACATAGGGATAGGGGCAACACAAACCATATACTCCAAAAGTGGAATGCGAACCACGAATGGACCCCAAACCTATGTGACCTTATTAGAGGGTCGCTGGGACTATTAGAAAATAGTAAGGGTTAGAAAAATAGCCCACCCCAAGACCCTGAAAAGTGAGTGCAAAGTGCACTAAAGTTCCCCAAAGGACATAGAAGTCGTGATAGGGGAATTCTGCAGGAAAGACACAAACCAGCAATGCAACAACGATGGATTTCCAGTCGAGGGTACCTGTGGAACAAGGGGACCAAGTCCAAAAGTCACAAGCAAGTCGGAGATGGGCAGATGCCCAGGAAATGCCAGCTGTGGGTGCAAAGAAGCTTCTACTGGACAGAAGAAGCTTAGGTTTCTGCAGGAACGACAAAGGCTAGAGACTTCCCCTTTCGAGGACGGATCCCTCACGCAGTGGAGAGTCGTGCAGAAGTGTTTTCCCGCCGAAAGACCGCCAATAAGCCTTGCTAGCTGCAAATTGTGCGGTAAGCGTTTTTGGATGCTGCTGTGGCCCAGGAGGGACCAGGATGTCGCAAATTACGTCAGGAGACAGAGGGGACGTCGAGCAAGACAAGGAGCCCTCTCAGCAGCAGGTAGCACCCAGAGAAGTGCCAGAAACAGGCACTACGAGGATGCGTGAAATGGTGCTCACCCGAAGTCGCACAAAGGAGTCCCACGTCGCCGGAGAACAACTTAGGAGGTCGTGCAATGCAGGTTAGAGTGCCGTGGACCCAGGCTGGACTGTGCACAAAGGATTTCCGCCGGAAGTGCACGGAGGCCGGAGTAGCTGCAAAAGTCGCGGTTCCCAGCAATGCAGTCTGGCGTGGGGAGGCAAGGACTTACCTCCACCAAACTTGGACTGAAGAGTCACTGGACTGTGGGAGTCACTTGGACAGAGTTGCTGGATTCAAGGGACCTCGCTCGTCGTGCTGAGAGGAGACCCAGGGGACCGGTGATGCAGTTCTTTGGTGCCTGCGGTTGCAGGGGGACGATTCCGTCGACCCACGGGAGATTTCTTCGGAGCTTCTAGTGCAGAGAGGAGGCAGACTACCCCCACAGCATGCACCACCAGGAAAACAGTCGAGAAGGCGGCAGGATCAGCGTTACAGAGTTGCAGTAGTTGTCTTTGCTACTATGTTGCAGTTTTGCAGGCTTCCAGCGCGGTCAGCAGTCGATTCCTTGGCAGAAGGTGAAGAGAGAGATGCAGAGGAACTCGGATGAGCTCTTGCATTCGTTATCTAAAGTTTCCCCAGAGACAGAGACCCTAAATAGCCAGAAAAGAGGGTTTGGCTACCTAGGAGAGAGGATAGGCTAGCAACACCTGAAGGAGCCTATCAGAAGGAGTCTCTGACGTCTCCTGGTGGCACTGGCCACTCAGAGCAGTCCAGTGTGCCAGCAGCACCTCTGTTTCCAAGATGGCAGAGGTCTGGAGCACACTGGAGGAGCTCTGGGCACCTCCCAGGGGACGTGCAGGTCAGGGGAGTGGTCACTCCCCTTTCCTTTGTCCAGTTTCGCGCCAGAGCAGGGCTAAGGGGTCCCTGAACCGGTGTAGACTGGCTTATGCAGAAATGGGCACCAAATGTGCCCATGAAAGCATTTCCAGAGGCTGGGGGAGGCTACTCCTCCCCTGCCTTCACACCATTTTCCAAAGGGAGAGGGTGTAACACCCTCTCTCAGAGGAAGTCCTTTGTTCTGCCATCCTGGGACAAGCCTGGCTTGACCCCAGGAGGGCAGAAACCTGTCTGAGGGGTTGGCAGCAGCAGCAGCTGCAGTGAAACCCCAGGAAAGGCAGTTTGGCAGTACCAGGGTCTGTGCTACAGGCCACTGGGATCATGGGATTGTGCCAACTATGCCAGGATGGTATAGAGGGGGCAATTCCATTATCATAGACATATTACATGGCCATATTCGGAGTTACAATTGTGAAGCTACATATAGGTAGTGACCTATATGTAGTGCAGGCGTGTAATGGTGTCCCCGCACTCACAAAGTCCGGGGAATTGGCCCTGAACAATGTGGGGGCACCTTGGCTAGTGCCAGGGTGCCCTCACACTAAGGGGGTTATTCTAACTTTGGAGGAGGTGTTAATCCGTCCCAAAAGTGACGGAAAAGTGACGGATTTACCACCAGCCGTATTACGAGTTCATTATATCCTATGGAACTCGTAATACGGCTGGTGGTATATCCGTCACTTTACCGTCACTTTTGGGACAGATTAACACTCCTCCAAAGTTAGAATAACCCCCTAAGTAACTTTGCACCTAACCTTTACCAGATAAAGGTTAGACATATAGGTGACTTATAAGTTACTTAAGTGCAGTGTAAAATGGCTGTGAAATAACATGGACGTTATTTCACTCAGGCTGCAGTGGCAGGCCTGTGTAAGAATTGTCAGAGCTCCCTATGGGTGGCAAAAGAAATGCTGCAGCCCATAGGGATCTCCTGGAACCCCAATACCCTGGGTACTTCAGTACCATATACTAGGGAATTATAAGGGTGTTCCAGTAAGCCAATGTAAATTGGTAAAATTGGTCACTAGCCTGTTAGTGACAATTTGAAAGAAATGAGAGAGCATAACCACTGAGGTTTTGATTAGCAGAGCCTCAGTGAGACAGTTAGTCACTACACAGGGAACACATTCAGGCACACGTATGAGCACTGGGGCCCTGGCTGGCAGGGTCCCAGTGACACATACAACTAAAAACAACATATATACAGTGAAAAATGGGGGTAACATGCCAGGCAAGATGGTACTTTCCTACACAACCCCCCCCCAAACGAAGGACAATAAGACTAGCCATGACCTGATGAGTCTTCATTGTCTAAGTGGAAATATCTGGAGAGTCCATCTGCATTGGAGTGGCTACTCCCAGGTCTATGTTCCACTGTATAGTCCATTCCCTGTAGGGATATGGACCACCTCAACAATTTAGGATTTTCACCTTTCATTTGTTTTAGCCAAAGTAGAGGTTTGTGGTCTGTCTGAACAATGAAGTGAGTGCCAAACAGGTATGGCCTCAACTTCTTCAGTGCCCAGACCACAGCAAAGGCCTCCCTCTCAATGGCAGATCAACGCTTTTCTCTAGGGGTCAACCTCCTACTAATAAAAGCAACAGGTTGATCCTGGCCCTCGGAATTAAGTTGTGATAGGACTGCCCCTACTCCTAATTCAGATGCATCAGTTTGGACATAGAATTTTTGAGAGTAACAAGGGCTTTTCAGGACAGGTGCAGAGCACATGGCCTGCTTCAGCTCCTCAAAAGCTTTCTGACAGTTTGCTGTCCATAATACCTTTTTAGGCATTTTCTTGGATGTGAGGTCATTAAGAGGGGCTGCAATGGAGCCATAGTTCTTAATGAACCTCCTGTAATACCCAGTGAGGCCTAGGAAGGCTCTCACTTGAGTCTGAGTGGTAGGGGGAACCCAATCTATAATAGTTTGGATTTTCCCCTGAAGTGGTGCAATATGTTCCCCACCAACAAGGTGTCCCGGTAAACCACCTTTCCCTGCCCTATCTGGCACTTTGAAGCCTTGATAGTGAGGCCTGCCTTTTGCAGGGCCTCTAAAACTTTCCATAGGTGGACCAGGTGATCATCCCAGGTGGAGCTAAAGACAGCTATATCGTCCAAATATGCTGCACTAAAAGCTTCCAGCCCTTGCAGGACTGTGTTCACCAACCTCTGAAAAGTGGCAGGTGCATTTTTCAATCCAAAAGGCATTACTGTGAACTGGTAATGGCCTCCAATGGTTGAAAATGCAGTTTTAGGTTTAGCATCTTCTGATAATTTGATCTGCCAATACCCTGCAGTCAAATCAAAAGTGCTTAGATACTTGGCAGATGCCAGTGTATCTATGAGCTCATCTGCCCTGGGTATAGGGTAAGCATCAGTTTTGGTTACCTGGTTGAGACCTCTGTAGTCTACACAAAACCGCATTTCCTTCTTTCCATCTTTGGAATGAGGTTTTGGTACAAGTACCACAGGAGAAGCCCATGGACTTTCAGAGTGCTCAACCACTCCCAGTTCTAGCATTTTCTGCACCTCTTGCTTTATGCAGTCCCTGACATGGTCAGGCTGCCTATAGATCTTACTTTTGACAGGTAAACTGTCTCCAGTATCTATAGTGTGCTCACACCAAGAAGTAGTACCTGGCACCGTAGAGAAGAGTTCAGAAAACTGACCCAGGAGATTTATGCAATGGTCTTTCTGCTCAGCAGTAAGACAATCAGCCAAAACTACACCTTCCACAAGAGCATCTTGTTCTGTGGAAGAGAAGAGATCAGGTAGAGGATCACTGTCTTCTTCCTGTCCCTCATCAGTTGCCATGAGCAGGGTGAGATCAGCCCTGTCATAGTAGGGTTTCAGGCGATTGACATGAAGCACCCTAAGGGGACTCCTGGCAGTGCCTAAGTCAACTAAATAGGTGACTTCACCCTTTTTCTCAACAATTGTGTGGGGTCCACTCCATTTATCTTGGAGTGCTCTTGGGGCCACAGGCTCCAAGACCCACACTTTCTGCCCTGGTTTGTACTGAACCAAAACAGCCTTCTGGTCATGCCATTGCTTTTGGAGCTCTTGGCTGGCCTGAAGGTTTTTACTGGCCTTTTTCATATAATCAGCCATCCTTGATCTGAGGCCAAGTACATAATCCACAATATCTTGTTTTGGAGCTTTTAAAGGTTGTTCCCAACCCTCCTTGACAAGTGTTAGTGGACTCCTAACAGGGTGACCAAAGAGGAGTTCAAAGGGGCTGAAGCCCACTCCTTTCTGGGGTACCTCCCTGTAGGCAAAAAGGAGGCATCGTAACAGGATATCCCATCTCCTGCGGAGTTTTTCAGGGAGACCCATAATCATGCCTTTGAGAGTTTTGTTAAATCTCTCCACCAGTCCATTTGTTTGTGGATGATAGGGTGTAGTAAACTTGTAAGTTACACCACACTCCTTCCACATGGCCTTTAAGTATGCAGACATGAAATTGCTTCCCCTGTCTGATACTACTTCCTTTGGGAAGCCCACCCTGGAAAATATTCCCAGGAGGGCCTTTGCCACTGCAGGTGCTGTAGTGGTCCTTAAAGGAATAGCTTCAGGATATCTTGTGGCATGGTCCACTACCACCAAGATAAACCTATTGCCTGAAGCAGTAGGAGGGTCAAGGGGGCCAACTATGTCAACCCCTACCCTTTCAAAGGGAACCCCAACCACAGGCAGTGGAATAAGGGGTGCCTTTGGAGTGCCATCTGTCTTGCCACTGGCTTGACAGGTTTCACAGGACTTACAAAATTCCTTTGTGTCCTCAGACATTCTAGGCCAATGAAACAAGGGGACAAGCCTGTCGCAAGTTTTCATTTGTCCCAGATGTCCAGCTAGGGGAATGTTGTGGGCTAGAGTTAGGAGGAACCTTCTGTACTCCTGAGGAATCACTAACCTCCTGGCAGTTCCAGGTTTAGGATCCCTTGCTTCAGTGTACAAGGGGTTGTCCTCCCAGTAAACTCTGTGAGAGTCACTGACATCCCCATTAGCCTGTTTGACAGCTTGCTGTCTTAGACCCTCTAGTGTGGGACAGGTTTGCTGTGCCACACTCAGCTCCTCCCTGGCAGGCCCCCCTTCACCCAAAAGCTCAGCAGTGTCTGCTTCCAGCTCTTCTGCTGTAGGTTCTACACAGGGTGGAAATTCTTCTTCCTCAGAATTAGAATCCACTGTAGAGGGAGGGATAGTAGGAAGTGCTTTACTTCTACTAGCCCTAGCTTTAGGAAGCACTTGGTCCATTGTTCCAGGATCCAAGCTTCCCTGTCCTTTTTGCTTTTTGGCCTGAGCCCTGGTTAAAGCAAAAATATGCCCTGGGATGCCCAGCATTGCTGCATGGGCCTCCAACTCCACATCTGACCAAGCTGATGTCTCCAAATCATTTCCTAGTAGACAGTCTACAGGTAAATCTGTGGCTACCACAACTTTCTTTGGACCAGTAACCCCCCCCCAGTTGAGATTTACAACAGCCATGGGGTGGCTAAGTGTGTTGTTGTGAGCATTGGTTACTTGGTACTGGTGACCAAGTAGGTGTTGTTCAGGGTGGACCAGTTTCTCTATGACCATAGTCACACTGGCACCAGTGTCCCTGTAGGCCTGAACCTCAACACCATTTATTAGGGGTAGCTGCTTGTACTTATCCATATTAAGGGGACAAGCAACTAAGGTGGCTAAATCAATAGCCCCCTCAGAGACTAATATAGCCTCTGTGGTCTCCTTAACAAGACCAACCCCAACTACGTTACCAATAGTGAGCCCAGCTACTCCCTTGGATTGGCTATTAGTAGGTTTGCTCCCACCACCACTGCTATTAGTAGGGACACTAGGTGTAGCAGTAGGGGTTGTAGTGCTAGGAGGCTTGGTGCTTTTCTTTGGACAACTGGGATCTGTTGTCCAATGGCCTTTTATTTTACATAAATAGCACCATGGTTTCTTTTCCTTGTTTTGATTAGAAGAGGATTTGGGCCCACCACCCCCACCAGAGTGTTTTTGTGGGCCTGATGAAGACTCAGTTTTAGATTTGTCCCCACCCTTGTCAGAAGACTTACTATCCTTCTTCTTGTTGCCATCTTTGTCACCCCCTGTATGAACTTTTCTGTTCACCCTTGTTCTGACCCATTTGTCTGCCTTCTTTCCCAATTCTTGGGGAGAGGTCAGATCAGAGTCCACCACGTACTGGTGCAACAAATCAGACACACAATTATTAAGAATATGCTCTCTCAGGATCAAGTTATACAGGCTGTCATAATCAGTAACTTTACTGCCATGTAACCACCCCTCCAAGGCCTTCACTGAATGGTCAATGAATTCAACCCAGTCTTGTGAAGACTCCTTTTTGGTCTCTCTGAACTTTATCCTGTATTGTTCAGTGGTTAAGCCATAACCATCCAGGAGTGCATTCTTAAGAACTTTGTAATCATTAGCTTCATTTTCTTTTACAGTAAGGAGCCTATCCCTACCTTTTCCACTAAATGATAGCCATAGGATAGCAGCCCACTGCCTTTGAGGGACATCCTGTACAGCACAGGCCCTCTCAAGTGCAGCAAACCACTTGTTAATGTCATCCCCCTCCTTATAAGGGGGAACTATCTTGTGCAGATTCCTGGAATCATGCTCTTTTGAAGGATGACTATGGGGAATACTGCTGCTGCCACCATGGGTTTCTAAACCCAGTTTCTGTCTCTCCTTCTCTACTTCTAAGGTCTGTCTATCCAAATCCAGCTGTTGCTTCTTGAGCTTCAGTCTGGTTTGTTCCACTCTCAATCTATTGAGCTCCATTTCTAACAATCTGTCATCGGGGTGGGTGGGAGGGACATTCCTAGACACAGAAGTATGATGAGAATGAACAGAAGGAGACCTGTCCCTTACAGAGGGCACCCTAACAGCTTGGCTGACAGTGTAATGTGAGAGCACACCATCTGTATGATGTGACTCCACCTCAGTACCAACTATGCTAGACTGTCTAGTAATGGGCAGGCTAAGAAGTTTCTTTCCTGAATCTTTTCCTGGGGGAGTCCCTGGATCAGATTGGGAACCATTAGCTACTTTTTCAACAGATGGGGCACTTTTAGCCTTATCTTGTTCTCTAAGCATGTTAAGTAACAATTCCAAGGAAGGATTCTTCCCTACACTCAAACCTCTCTCTATGCAGAGACTCCTTGCTCCTTTCCAGCTAAGGTGATCATATGCAATTTTGGACAGATCAACATTTTGGCCTGTGCCAGACATTTTTAGAGAGAGTTAAAGTGATAGAAAAAGAGAACAAAGTTTGTCAGAGCTTTTAGAAAGACAGAGAAAAAAAACTTTTAAAACTTTTTTGAACTTTTTGAAAGTTTAGAAGTACTTTTCAGCACTTAGAAAAGAGTGAAAAGAGGAAATGCAAAACTTTTTAGCTATGTGTACACACACTGAACTTGTTTTGTATATTTTTCTCTTATGAAAAGTACAATGACAAGAGTGGTAAGTAGTCTCAAAGCACTTATCCCACCGCTGCACAACCAATGTAGGAGGCTGGACTGGCTTGTAGTGAGTACCAAGGGGTACTTACACCTTGCACCAGGCCCAGTTATTCCTTATTAGTGCATAGGGTGTCTAGCAGCATAGGCTGATAGATAATGGTAGCTTAGCAGAGCAGCTTAGGCTGAACTAGGAGACGAGTGAAGCTCCTACAGTACCACTTAGTGTCATATGCACAATATCATAAGAAAACACAATACACAGTTATACTAAAAATAAAGGTACTTTATTTTTATGACAATATGCCAAAGTATCTTAGAGTGTACCCTCAGTGAGAGGATAGGAAATATACACAAGGTATATGTACACAATACCAAAAATATGCAGTATAGTCTTAGAAAACAGTGCAAACAATGTATAGTTACAATAGGATGCAATGGGGACACATAGGGATAGGGGCAACACAAACCATATACTCCAAAAGTGGAATGCGAACCACGAATGGACCCCAAACCTATGTGACCTTGTAGAGGGTCGCTGGGACTATTAGAAAATAGTAAGGGTTAGAAAAATAGCCCACCCCAAGACCCTGAAAAGTGAGTGCAAAGTGCACTAAAGTTCCCCAAAGGACATAGAAGTCGTGATAGGGGAATTCTGCAGGAAAGACACAAACCAGCAATGCAACAATGATGGATTTCCAGTTGAGGGTACCTGTGGAACAAGGGGACCAAGTCCAAAAGTCACAAGCAAGTCGGAGATGGGCAGATGCCCAGGAAATGCCAGCTGTGGGTGCAAAGAAGCTTCTACTGGACAGAAGAAGCTTAGGTTTCTGCAGGAACGACAAGGGCTAGAGACTTCCCTTTTGGAGGACGGATCCCTCACGCCGTGGAGAGTCGTGCAGAAGTGTTTTCCCGCCGAAGGACCGCCAACAAGCCTTGCTAACTGCAAATCGTGCAGTAAGCGTTTTTGGATGCTGCTGTGGCCCAGGAGGGACCAGGATGTCGCAAATTGCGTCAGGAGACAGAGGGGACATCGAGCAAGACAAGGAGCCCTCTCAGCAGCAGGTAGCACCCGGAAAAGTGCCAGAAACAGGCACTACAAGGATGCGTGAAATGGTGCTCACCCGAAGTCGCACAAAGGAGTCCCACGTCGCCGGAGAACAACTTAGGAGGTCATGCAATACAGGTTAGAGTGCCGTGGACCCAGGCTGGACTGTGCACAAAGGATTTCAGCCGGAAGTGCACGGAGGCCGGAGTAGCTGCAAAAGTCGCGGTTCCCAGCAATGCAGTCTGGCGTGGGGAGGCAAGGACTTACCTCCACCAAACTTGGACTGAAGAGTCACTGGACTGTGGGAGTCACTTGGACAGAGTTGCTGGATTCAAGGGACCTCGCTCGTCGTGCTGAGAGGAGACCCAGGGGACGGTGATGCAGTTCTTTGGTGCCTGCGGTTGCAGGGGGACGATTCCGTCGACCCACAGGAGATTTCTTCGGAGCTTCTAGTGCAGAGAGGAGGCAGACTACCCCCACAGCATGCACCACCAGGAAAACAGTCGAGAAGGCGGCAGGATCAGCGTTACAGAGTTGCAGTAGTCGTCTTTGCTACTATGTTGCAGTTTTGCAGGCTTCCAGCGCGGTCAGCAGTCGATTCCTTGGCAGAAGGTGAAGAGAGAGATGCAGAGGAACTCGGATGAGCTCTTGCATTCGTTATCTAAAGTTTCCCCAGAGACAGAGACCCTAAATAGCCAGAAAAGAGGGTTTGGCTACCTAGGAGAGAGGATAGGCTAGCAACACCTGAAGGAGCCTATCAGAAGGAGTCTCTGACGTCACCTGGTGGCACTGGCCACTCAGAGCAGTCCAGTGTGCCAGCAGCACCTCTGTTTCCAAGATGGCAGAGGTCTGGAGCACACTGGAGGAGCTCTGGGCACCTCCCAGGGGAGGTGCAGGTCAGGGGAGTGGTCACTCCCCTTTCCTTTGTCCAGTTTCACGCCAGAGCAGGGCTAAGGGGTCCCTGAACCGGTGTAGACTGGCTTATGCAGAAATGGGCACCAAATGTGCCCATGAAAGCATTTCCAGAGGCTGGGGGAGGCTACTCCTCCCCAGCCTTCACACCATTTTCCAAAGGGAGAGGGTGTAACACCCTCTCTCAGAGGAAGTCCTTTGTTCTGCCATCCTGGGACAAGCCTGGCTTGACCCCAGGAGGGCAGAAACCTGTCTAAGGGGTTGGCAGCAGCAGCAGCTGCAGTGAAACCCCAGGAAAGGCAGTTTGGCAGTACCAGGGTCTGTGCTACAGGGCACTGGGATCATGGGATTATGCCAACTATGCCAGGATGGTATAGAGGGGGCAATTCCATGATCATAGACATATTACATGGCCATATTCGGAGTTACCATTGTGAAGCTACATATAGGTAGTGACCTATATGTAGTGCACGCGTGTAATGGTGTCCCCACACTCACAAAGTCCGGGGAATTGGCCCTGAACAATGTGGGGGCACCTTGGCTAGTGCCAGGGTGCCCTCACACTAAGTAACTTTGCACCTAACCTTTACCAGGTAAAGGTTAGACATATAGGTGACTTATAAGTTACTTAAGTGCAGTGTAAAATGGCTGTGAAATAACGTGGACGTTATTTCACTCAGGCTGCAGTGGCAGGCCTGTGTAAGAATTGTCAGAGCTCCCTATGGGTGGCAAAAGAAATGCTGCAGCCCATAGGGATCTCCTGGAACCCCAATACCCTGGGTACCTCAGTACCATATACTAGGGAATTATAAGGGTGTTCCAGTAAGCCAATGTAAATTGGTAAAATTGGTCACTAGCCTGTTAGTGACAATTTGAAAGAAATGAGAGAGCATAACCACTGAGGTTCTGATTAGCAGAGCCTCAGTGAGACAGTTAGTCACTACACAGGTAACACATTCAGGCACACTTATGAGCACTGGGGCCCTGGCTGGCAGGGTCCCAGTGACACATACAACTAAAACAACATATATACAGTGAAAAATTGGGGTAACATGCCAGGCAAGATGGTACTTTCCTACAATTATACTCTGGAGTCCCAGACCTCTCTCTCTCAAGGTCGGTCATCAACAACCACATGGATAATTTTTCTCTGCATCAAGCGCCACACTCAAATGAAGAACGCCGCTTCTCTACTCTCAAACCTATAGGAGTCAAAGAGACATAGGTTTGAGGGGATGTCCCCAATGGGAATTGCGAGGACCAACAAAACAATACCTAATCAATATCACTCAATATTATAAGGCTTCAGACAATACCCATACCAGTTTAGTAATAAGAAGTCATAGATTTATTTCCCTATAGTAACAATGCTAAGGTCATGAAACATGAAAATAACTCTCAAGCACAAAAGATAAGCATATAAGATCAATAGCGGCTCACTAGAATGGCGTATACATCTCAATTTGATTAACACCATTAAACAAATTATTTCCAAAAGAATCACACTTATCAATAATACAAAAACTGGTAATAATGGTAAGGTATGCATTAGTTCAGCATCAAATGATTCCAAACCAGATCATGAGCATATCAATGTTTAATTCTCTAACAAACCACAGATTAGCATTACATGTTGGGCTTCAGGTGAAAAGAATTTAGTAACACAAATTTAGAAAACTCTTAACTGAATTATGATATATATAAAAAAAATATTAATGTGCAGCAATATAACCATTAGTTGCAGTTGGTAGCTAAAAAGAAAGAGAGACACAATTCACATTTAATAACATACATTACCACAAAAGTAGTAACAGCAAATGATGAGCTTCCACTTGAGGACACCATCAGCTATCTCATCAGAGGTTTGGGCCTAATGACAACTAATCTCGAAGCTCGTCTGCTCTCAAAGAACAACAACTCACCTACGATCTCCTACTCTCCACAGACTACGCACTCTAATTAGTCTACACAGCTTGTTATACTAAAATCTAATCAACTCCTGAGAGAGCACAGCTTATATGCCTAGAAATTAACATGTAATGTTTATGAACTAATGTATAATAATGCCGCATAGAAAATGTATTAATGTATTTTGCTAAACGTGCGCTTGAAATGTGCCCACGGGGAGTGGCCGCCAATATATACAATGTCTAATGAAACTGATTAATAATGATGAAATGTTATGTTAGAATATGATTTTGCACTAATAATAAAAGGTTATATGTTAAAGTTCTGCTAATAAATCATTAGGCCTTAGTTAGCATGAGTCGAGGCCTAGCTGCCCGGTTTCATATTAAATGTGTTTTTCTAACGTGCAGTGTGCTGACTTGCTGAAGGACATGAACTCGTATTTTTCCAAAGCTAGAAGATGAATGTAACTATAGTAGATCCGTTCTCATGAAATTCGACTTGCTTAGTGAAACATTCTTGCTGAATGCAACAGTGTAGACTACTCGCAGGTACAAGGTCGCCTGAACCGGTACAGACAATGGAACCACTGGCTGAAGATGCAAAGAGGACCACGAGAGTATGAAATCATACCGGACATTCTACCCGCTAAAGACGTCAATCATAAGGACCAACATACTACGTGAAAACTGTTATGGGGTGACAATTTTAATGAAGTCATTGAAACCCTATTGGAGGGAGATAGTGGGGTGCTGACCCCAACCAATTAAAACTTAGGGGATTGTACAACAGAAAAGGGATAAAAACCCTTGACACAAGGAAGTAAATCAGAATAGGAGACTAGGAGATAAAGGAGGGGGAGATGCTATTGCGAATTTTGCTATGACCCAGACACTTTGTCACTCTGCATAGAGACTTTGCTGTTTGGTTCTTCAAACCATCCTTGCCTTATATTGCTCATTTACACTTTACCTCCTTATGAGGGAAGTGCCCCTTTTACCCGACTGCTGAATTCCTGGCTGGCAAATCGACTGATGTCCTGAGGACGAAGACCGAACCTGTATGCTGACCCAATACGGAGGGTAACTATATGACAATGAAATTGTAATTGTCTGTTTGCTTTTCCTTTCTAGGTACCAACTGCTTCTTTTGACAGTAACCATAGTTAGATGTTTTCTAAATTGGTGTTGCTAAATTGTTTTGCATGAAGCCCAACATGCCAATGCTAATTCGAGGTTAGATGAGGGGTACACTAAACTGACGCAAATAGACAAATGACTGAGTCTGTGCTTTGTTGAATAATGTGATAATGATTCTCTACTAAGGATAACCTATGTTGACGTCGTGCTATATTCTAATATTCGTGATTCTTGCTTTGATGAAATCTTATCAGAGTTGCCATATTGTGACTATGCGAATGTGTTTCTTGGTTTTGAGACTAATAAACTTACTAGTAGAATTGTAATCAATAGGGAATAAACTTAATATAATAGTACTAAACTGGTGTGGTTATTCATGACTCCAAGGTCATGGTGGTTTCTGAGTTTTATTAATGTCTTTGACAATCTGAATTGTCTTATTATGGTAAATATTGATGATGTTATTGACATATTGATTCACATGTTGATTAGTTATCTCGTCCTAAGGTGTCTTCAATCAGGGTCAAAAGATTCATTGGCCTAAAACTAGTCCAAGAGTGAGTAAATTAGTCATAAAGGGACGCGTTATCACTCCCGATTGGTCAGTCTATGGGGTGTTTTCATTTCAGCCAATCGACAACTAAATTGATGACCTAAACTTGACAAACCTATGCTAACTATACATTTTTCTTTCAGTACATACACACTCCTTCCGTCTCGTCTGTAACTCCATTGTCTCATCCGCCTCTCGCGTATCTTGTTCTCAGGAAGAAACTTTCTCTGATACATTCACTTCCATCCGTGAGGAAAGACCAGATATTTGTTTCATTCTCAAACAATAGGACATTTCAACGTATGCAATGCTTGGTTAATATATGACCTTGAAAATCATGACACCACAACCCACTAGGGGTAGCTGTGGTAATGTCTACACAAATTCGAAAAAACGTATTAAGGAAACTTTGAATCATGGAAAATAACTGCAGCATCTGAATAAAATTTTGCTCAGCCAAGAACAGAAAAAGAGTCATTTTAAAAGTTTTCTCGTTTTACACGTTAGTTCATTACACATTTTTAATATGAAAAGCATTAATAAACATGTTAGAAAAAGTCACACTCTCACAGATATTATGTCCACCTTAGCTGCGTGGAGAGCCTGTATCTTACTGTTACATTTACAGCCCCTGAGTAAACTCCAAACCGGGCACTGGCCCTCACGTCTCGCTGATGGGGGCAGTTGGAGGCTCCGGGTCTGAGAGCTATCTGGGCAAACCCAGCATACGTTTAGCTTCCATCAGGGACCGGACAAGGCACTGCCTACAATTCCACTTAAAGAGGATTATGGAAGGATGTGCTCTTTGATATTTAAATCCCTGCTCACATAATTTTTCTTTGACTGATTTAAAGTCGCTCCTCTTTTTCAGTGTTTGGAGGGGAGATCGTGGAAAATTTGGATACTGTGTCCTTGAAAAACAAGATCAGTCTTGCCACTGGCTGCCTTCAAGATGGCCTCTTTATCCTGGACTAAAGTCTTGGCACTATTCTTGTCTTGGAAGTGAGGTCACCAAGTCAAACTGGTGAGAGACAGAACACACCACATCAGACAATCCCTTTCAGTAGACAAGAATGATATCATACGTTATATTAACGAGTGCAGCTGCAGGCACAGCAGGATATCTCATTGCTCTCCCAAGATAATTTCAGAGTGTAGAGTGCCGTCCTCTTATCAGGAGTGCTCCAATGGCTGACCAGAACCAGAGGAGGGCCATTTCAGGTAAGTAGTCATGCACACCTTGGCCCATTGATATTTTAGCATCCCATTGACATGCTCCACCACTCTGTACACTTCTGGCCTGCAGCTGCAGTGGAATCTCTACTGTGCCCGAGTGCTACACTCAACAGTTTTATAACTTCATTCATGAAATGACTGCTTTGATCTGACTTCAGAGAAACCTGTAGGCCAAATGGGGGAATCAATTTCCTCAGTAATTATTTGGCCACTGTGAGACTGTCACATCTACTTTTCTAGTACACTTCAATCCAACAGGAAAAAGACAGACTACCAACAAGACATAGCTTTATCCACTGCAGATGGGCATTATATGAAATTAATTGCATATGGTAAAAGAGACCACATGATCTCCATATGTGACTCATGGTCATGCTGTCCTTCTGGCCACATTTAACTGCTGGCAAGTAATTCACCTGTGACACAAACTCTCTGCAATGATATGGAAATGGGGATTGTACCAGAATGTCTTGAAGGTACGTACTACAGGATCTCCCCCTATATGAGTGGGAGCTTTGAAATGCCTTGTGTTAGGCTTGCTGGTGTCTCAATATGGTTTTCGCATCTTCTGACATGCTACAATATGGTGAGCCAGCCGCATCGACGCTAGCAACTCAAGCATGATGGGCGTCGCTTCACACGCCCATTGTACAAGTGCCGCTTGCAATCCGTTCTGAACTGCCACATCTGGTGTAGCGGCTGCTGTGACTCCTGTGTCCCTTGCCTGCTTCAAGTTCCTAGAGCAGTCTGCACCTTGCCTGCAGTGTTACTCAGGAGGAATCTGCTCCTCGCCCGCAGCGGTACCTTGGAGGAGTCTGTACCTTTGCCTGTTTCAGTCGGACAGTTGGCAAGTGGCAGCACTGATGAAAGGCAGTAACGCACTTGCACCTCCCACGCTTGCTTCATTACCAGATAACATATATTCCTATAACTCCATGCACTATCCCTGCCTAAGGGGGTAACGCATAGCGCTGCATCACCATGAAACATTCCTTTAAACAATGCAGTCATATGAGTGTGAATGTTACGTTAATAATATTGGAGTCTATATTCTATGCAGGTTCATTCAAATGTACGATGGTGTTTAATCCTTGTCAATTAACAAGACATAAGATGGTCCAGTGAATGTGAAGTTAACATTCACTATATCCAATCGGTTATGTGTGAAGATGCATTATAAGGAAAAGCATTGTATGTTTATGGAGATGCATTATAAGTGCAGCATTCTAAGTTTATGGGGGGGAAATAAGGCCAACCATAAGAAATATTATGGTGGTTTACGTCTGTCCAAAGTGTAAGTATATTGTTCTTGCATATTAGATATATTAACATATTGTACCTACAAGTGGGAAAACCTGAACCACCGTAGTAGAATTGGTGCCAAGACGTATTGTCACCTTAAATTAGACACCTTTGCAGAAGGTAAGTCCCGATACGTACTTTATTCTTGCACTCGTAATAAATATAGGAAATAGGATACAAATAGGACACCTACATTTATCTTCCTCTAGTGTTTTTTTGAAAGTACAGACTCCCATTGTAGCACATGCAAGAGGAGGGAGCATCAAATGCAGGAAAGTGGTCCACACCAGGTATCCATTCAGCTGTAGTGGACAAATTGTACACTGATAGTGGATATGATATATAATTGTCCCTCAGTAATAAGTTTCTATTCTCCCTCCTCCTTACAGAAGGAACAAGAAAGCAGGAAGGTTCAGCAGACCCGAAGGGAATTCCAGTGTCTGAAGAATCTCTCATTGCTTCTCTCTCTGTCTTGACATCATATTCCTTCTTCCTCCATAGGGCCTCAGGCCTGGCTGAGTCTATTGTTTACTCAGGTCTCCGGTACTGGGGAGGAGTTGGGAACTAGCTTTTGTCCTCGTCTCCGCAAGACCCAGGCTAGTGAGAAACCCTAGTTGCCATAGGGAAAAACTTAGCATTGGGTAAACCAGCTCTTTCATCTGATGAACCCAGACCTCTCCCCCTATCCTTCTCTGTCTCTGGGGCTTCATCTTGTATTGCCCTTAACTCGTCTCAAGTATCAATAGTGCTCAACATGTTGCAAATAGCATCAATTTCAGATTCACAAGGGTCTTCTTGATTAAATGTACAGTATTCTAAGGCACATAACCTTGCCATTTCATCTGCAAAGCAGGTTCTGGCACTCACAAAATTCCAACCACTTCTGTGTGCTACACGTTTTACAGCAGATACTTCCCTAGGCAGCTTAATCGCTTCAAGCAGGTCCTGGGCTTGGTTCACAATTCAGTAACATCTAGACAGTCATGGTCGACCACATCATCATCTGCATCAATTTCTGGAAGTGGCAAATGAGTAGTATGATTCAACACATTACAATGTTTTAAAGAAACATTCTCTGCAGCTGAAATACATTTTTCATATTTAGTAAGTCTGCTGTTGGTTATGTGCTGAGTTCTAGTACGATTCAACAAAATCTCAATGTGGAATGAGTAACAAGTAGCCAATGATAATGCCTTGCACTATTGGATACAGGCATCCACTGCAGCACCCGTCTTTAAGCAACCAGGCATTGCTGCAACTACTTGATCAAGTTAGCAGAGAAATAAGCTAGTGGCTGCTTGGCTTTAACATGAGTCTGTATCAACACAGACAACGTGCACCCTTCATTCTCATGTAAATAGAGGACAAAGGCCTTTTCTTAATTAGGCATTACTGGTGTGCAGCAATGTTTCTCTATGATCTCTAGGAAGGCACTCATGCATTTGTTGTCCCAGGGTAGTGGATCTGACGCATCATTGTGTGTAAGTCTCTGTAGAGACTTTGCCATTGAGAAATGTTGGGAATGCACTGACAACAGTAGGCCACCATTCCCAAAAACATCTTGACTTCTCTATGTGTGACATGATGTGGGAGTACATTCTCAGGATTATAGAGATACATTTTTGGGGCACTTTTATAAAGTCTTTCCCAATGTGATGTCCGAGATACATAACCTTCCTCTGACCGCACTTTAATTTTGTAGATGACACATTGTGCCCGTTCTCTGCCAAATGGTTCAGCAAAGCAGTTGTGCTTGCTAGCAGGCTTCTCATGTTATTGATGCCACCAGCGGGTCATCAGTGCGCTGGACCAGACCGAGTTGAATGGCAACTGTAGGATCGAGACATTCTTCTTTACTATCATATAAAAGATTGAGAGGCTGTTTGTATACCCCTGTGGGACTTGGCAATGTGCCATATGTTCCCCAAAAATCAGAACGTGAAAAAGAACTGGTTATACTCATGCAGAGGAATGAAAAAGAATGCTTGACACAGATAAGTGACAGAGTACCATCCAGCATCACATGGAATTGGGAAGAGTATCACGGCTGGATTCTGTACCATGGGACAAAAATGTAATTCAACTTTCACAGGTCCTGAAAGATCCTCCACTTTTTATTTGGTTTCTGCAAACCCATCACAGGTGAGTTGCAGGGACTTCATAACACTTATTTTAAGATGCCCTGCTCTAGCATGGACTTGAGGTATCAAGATGTATTGGGGTGTTGGTGAACACTCTTCGTTAGGCTTTAATGTGATTCCCACTGGTTCAACATTTTTGGTTGGAGCAATGTCTTTGTCTGAAAAATCCCATCAAATCCAATCTTCTCTTGCCAGATGGGGAATAATCCAAACTGATGTGTCTTGTGATTTCAATTTGAAGTCCACATATTCATTGTGTGTCTGAAGTTCTACACTGCCTGGTGTGCAATTGATCACTCAGTTTAACTTACACACTAAATCCCTATTCATCAGATTTACTGTACTTGAAACACATATTAGAAACTAATGGCCATCTTCCCAAGGCTCTATTTTCATGGTTTAGTGCTCATCTGACTTGAAATACCCACAACTTGGACTTGTTTTCCTGTGAGTGGTAGATGTGGGACCTCCATTGTTCTAACAGTAGAGCAGGTAGTAACTCTAGTATCCATCAAGATCAATACAAGGTGGCCAATTACCTCTCTGTCTACATCTGGCTCACTCTGATCTAGCTCTAGATATGTGCCAAGTATGCAATCCTTCTTCCCTCTCAGGCACCATTTTTGTGATTGGTCATGGTCCAGTCCAATGGGACTGTCGAAAACCAGGAATTTCAGATATTTTCGGCGCCCATGAAAGGGTTCTGTTGAACCTTTTGGGTGGGATTCAAATTTTACCTTCAGTTAGCCATGCTTTACTGCATCATTGGAGCTTAGGGCATTTTGGAATTGTATAACCTATATGACTTTTGAACATGCATATTCTGCATCCGAACACATTCATGTTTGGCATGTCAATGAGGGTTTGCAATTAATTTGAATTCAATCTACATTTTCATTTCCAGTGGACCACTTTATTACAAATAAAACAAGCAATCATCTTATTCAAGTTTATGTCCATCCCCACATTCTGATCAAGAGCCAAACCTCAGCCTTTGCCTTGCAAACCAAAAATCTCTGTCTGTGAGAACTGACCACCACTTTGGTAACCAACTCCCTGCATTCTTACACCAACTGCAGGAACATAGATATACCCAGAATCTGCCACATACAGACTGTACTTACATCCTTTCTGTTCCAATTTTGATTGAGCCAGCATGAATATCTCCTTAATCTTCTTCTGCTTCACCTCTAAATTTTCACTGCAGTATTTTGCACACCGTAAAATTTCAAACAGGGACTTCAATTGGCAACAAATCAAATTCCGCTGAATTCTGGATGCAAACCAAGAACTAACTGACAGGAACCCACTAAGATTTTCTTTTTTGTGGATTTTCTTTGCTACTCTGCTGTCTGAAAACATGCATCAGCCTCTCACAATAAGCATGTACAGACTCTATAGACCCTTGGGTAGTACTGTTTACCTTGAGCCAATCAGGTTGATTCCCAGGAATCTTCATTTTCAAATGAGCACTCACTTGATTACACTTTTCCATAACAGTGGGACAAGGTGTATATTTTTTTGCATTTCTCACTGGTTCAGATTAGCCAACCAATTGTCACCTTGCATTTTGCCATCTTTAGGGACTACAAGAGAAAGAAAGTTTCAAGTCCTTCCAAAGCAGTTTTGAAATCTTGACAATTCTGTCCTCTACATTATCATTGGTCGGGATTCTCCTGCAACTTTGGAAACTGATTTTTGAATGTAAGAAGATCACCATGACTCCAAGGCACATGCACATAGCCACCTACATGTACTTTTTTCAATGGGTACTCCCTGACCTTCACATAAATCATACTGACTTCCACTTCATTCCCACCTATATCCTCTTTCTTTTTCTGTTTCCTTTCCTTTCCTGGACCATCAGTTCAGAGCTCTTGGGTGCTCCACCATTTCCAGATATATCATATTAACTCTCTGACATGTAGTGTCAAACCAAGTGTTCTCATATTGTTTATCATATCCTCAGTCATGAACATTCTGAAAATCGTCTTTAAATCCTGACATTTACTCAAATCAACTCTACAATGTGTAGCCAGCCGTTCCAGTCTTTCATGAGCTTCACAGGGACATATTGCAGTTTCCCTACTCAAAACCTTAAGCTCTTCTTCATTTTACACAATTATGAGATCCAACAAAAGATTTTCCCTTGCAAGCTCCCCGAAGTCTGCCTTCAATATTAAAATGTCAGATTCCCAATGAAATGCTTCCTTTCCTTGAATTTGGGACTCTGGATCTACATCAGCACCAACACCAGGCACAATTACAGGACACATTCCTCTTATAAGAGACAATTATCCCACATTTAGAGTATTACCCATTTCAAATGCATCAGGGATTGTGGTGGCAACAGATGCACATGAGATAGTAATTAGTCCTAGTAGCTCTTAATGATGGATCTGGAGTGGTGATGTGCAAACATCTTTCTGGGAGACTCTGGTCCACAGGTGAAATCCCACCTGCAAGCATGTTTGTTCCTCCTTCCACAGCTCCCATTAGTGGCTGTTGATTTCCTCCAGGCTGATGAACAACATTGCAGGGAAAGTGATCGGAAATTTAGCAAACACCTTTTTCTGAGAATTGTTTTTTGCCAATAGACCTTGACCCCCGGGCTGGTGCCAGGGCAGAATCCCAAATAGAGGCAAAACAGTGTCCATTGTAGATTAAGAACCTCTACAACTACTGTTTTGGAATGCAGCTAGGTTGTACCACAAAATGGTTGAGCCATTGTGGGGCAAGTTTATTGAATACATTGTTCTGCTTCAGGAAACTTGGGCAATTCAGCCAGACCACAGGCTGGGGTTTACAAAATATAGTGATTAAGTACTGCCATCTAAAGTTCCTTGACAATTTGGTGGGCTCCTCATTTGGGTACAAATCTCTTTAAATTCTGTCATCAAGGCGGGCATGTCTGGCAGCCAAGCAACATGACCAAAGCCTAGTGCAGCTCCCAAGTCCTGCTGGCTCTAACCCACCAAACTCCCTGCAACAATTTAGCATCTGTGACCTATAGACTAGTATCGGCAGTGGGAAAACGCAGTGCTATCATTGAGGCTACACTGGATCGCCTCAGCCGCAGACCACGGCGCTGACCTTGTGAGGCCTAGTATGGCGTGGAAAGCAGTGATCTTGATTGCTGATGCAGCCAGACTCTTGAAATACCCACACCATCCAACCTTGTGGCCCGCTCCAGAGGAGTTCTCTAGACACCGGAGGGCCCCGAGGAGCACAGCACATCTGTTGCAGCTGTATACAGTGCTCATTACCCCCCTCCCACGAGCATGTGAGTCAACAGAGGCTGGTGCTGCTGGAAACAAGCGCCAGCTTCAATTAACGGCTGGGATGGGTGATCAGCTTCGGGCACTGTAAAGGCTTACCCAGCAGCCCCCGGGTGATTTTTTTGGCATAGCACAGGGTTCTGCAAAGTCGGTCCTGGAGAGCCAGGTTCTTGCCAGATTTTTTGCATATCCACATTTAGAAAACTGTAGATTTCTGAAACATCTTTTTTCTAAATGTGGATATGCTTAAAATCTGGCATGGACCCGGCTCTCCAGGACCGACTTTGCAGAACCCTGGCATAGCAGATGTACCAGACTGTTTTCAACAGCTGTGTGGGACCCCGAGGGAGTGAGGAGAGTCTCAAGGGAGAGCCTGGCCACATTAAGTAAACCAACTCTGAGGCCTGGAATAAGGTGAGGCCTGGGGGCAATACCCTGAGCGTGAACCATGCTGCAGGCGGCCCTGGGGTTTGGGGTGCCCTGCGTCTCCAGTCCAGACATATCCAGCTCCTTGTACCTCAGACTCCATACTGAAATTAAATAGAGCCACACCAGGTGCTGCGCAAATAAGGCCTCAGGGGCTAACCCTCAGGCCACCCGATAGACATCGAAATTGTGGCTCCCACATCCTGAGGGTTCCAACAGAAGCTTCTGCCCTCTCTCGAGGCTGATACATTGACATTGTGACCCACGCCATCTGTGCAGGTCAGCGAAGGCACTAGCCTCCCTGGATGATGGCAACCCCTATCACTGCTCTGGAACACGGCCTTTTGGCAACCATGACTGGTGGCAAGGGCACTTGAGCCGCCCACCAGACAAAAATGGAAACGTTTGTGCTCCTCCGCAGGAATGCTACTGAGGCACGATCGGAGGGGCCACCAGTTCAGGATGAGATGGGCCAGTCCGAGTATGAAATCCTCACACTGAAAGACATTATGGTCGCTATCCAGGGGGTCAACAGCTCCCTGGAGACCAAAATCGACACTGTCTCTGCAGAGATCTTGCTAGTGAGGATCAACCTCCGGAACATGGGCACTAGACTGGAAGCAGCAGAAGACTCTATGGCATCTGTTGAAATGGAAAGAACCGGTCTGCACAAGTAGGTGAAGGAGCTTTGTGCAACAACCAAGACTCTGAGTAGAAAAGCTGAAGATTTAAAGTGGTGATCGTGGATAAATAATACCCGCATATTGGGGTTGCCAGGAAAGGGTCTGGGCCCAGCGGTCGACCTCTTTGTGGAAGATATCATTCTGAAAGGCCTGCAACCAAGTGGACTCTCCAAGTACTTCTTGATCGAGCATGAGTCCCGGGCAACATGCCTAAGTTATGTGCACAGCCCTGAACCATCATCGCACCCATCTTTAACTTTTGAGATAGAGATGTCATCCTGCAGGTAGCACGCAGTGTCCCCCTGGTCAGATTTGAGAATGCCTCCATCATTTTCTCTCCAGACTTTACTCTCCTCGTTCAGCAACAATGCCACAGTTTTTTGGAAGTGAAGTAGGTGCTCCGAGACAAAGACAATAAATACTGGATGTTGTTCCTGGAGTGACTGGGTGGCAGCGGAAGGGAAAACTTAGTACTTCACCTCACCAGAGGAGGCATGTGACTGGATTGAGAGATGAAGGATCGTGGGAAGGACAAAATCGGCACCCAATCCCAAAGCCATTGGTGGAAGCAGAACGACCTATCCACAGACAGACTACCATTCACTCATCTTCCTGGACAGGACTCGCCATAGTGCCCAGGCGCAGGGCGGACCCACAACATATAACAGTGCGGCAAATGGAACCGGAGAGGGGGAGTGATACAAGACGGTCTCCCGGCTACGTCCACCTAAGAGGCTCTGCATGGGAGGGCCTCTCCAAATCTGTTTTCCCTTTCCACTTCCCCTCCTTTTCAATTTTTCCCTCATTATCCAGGTTGAAGACACAGGAGCCACGGATGGCCAGGCCAATTAGCCTACTCCTGTAAACATGAGACTCTGGTAACAATGTGCATGCTAAGTGGAGGGGGGGGTGCGGGGAGGAGTTCCGTGGCTGCCACCAGTACCTTTCTTAGTTCTTGCTACCAGTTTGGGGTGATAAGCACTCTGCAATGTTAAGGGAGCAGGCAGTTCTACACCTGCTACACAGGGAGGCAGGGGTTATTTCTGCACTTATGTTTCCATTTGTGTCTTGATTTTTCTCTTGTCGAACAGAAACTTAGTTGGAACATTAGTTTTAACATACAAGATCCAGGGGAGGACAAGTTTGACCCCCTCCCCAAGGACAGTTGCTAGGTGGGCCGCTGGAGAGTGCGGCTTTACACCTCTATCGACAAATGACAGATCCAACCCCTAAGTCTACGATACAATTCCTCTCTTGTAATGTCAATGGCCTGAGGGATAAAATGAAACACAAAATTTTGTTGCAATACATTAAGCGTCAGGTGGCCGACTTTGTCCTACCCCAGGAAACCCACATGCTAGGCAACACATGTTGTACACTGGACAGATGGGGCTACAAAATGGTAGTACACGCAGAGTACACAGCTGGTTTGAGGAGTGCAGACTTTCTGGTCAATAAGGCTCTCCCACTTACCATCAGTCAGACACGTAGGGACACTATGCAGCTCTCTCCGGTACTTGTGGGGGGATGAGGATCAACATCTGCTCTGTTTATATTACCTCCCACCTCCACAACTAATTACTATCCGAGCTTGGTGGTATTTTGCTCCAAATGACCGATGGCATACTACTGCTGGGGGGCAGGGGGTACTTTAACCTAGTGCTCAGCAAGGAGCGAGACCGTCTACCCCCAAAACAGGCATTGGCCTCATGTTGCTCACTCTCTGACTTCCTTACGACTATTGGCCTAATAGATCACAGGCGCACCCACTATCCCACCTCGCAACAGTTCACACACCTATCTGGGGCACACGGAAGCCTATTCTGAAGTCCAACACTTAGCTAGGGATATTTCTGACCCTTTGTCAATCTGGGTAGTCCTAGGACCAAGTACGATGCGTTCCAGTCATGAGATCAGGATCAACCCATGATACCTTAAAATCCCACTCATTAGAAAGGGCATCATAAAAGCAACAGACAGCTACTTTGTGGGAAATGACTTCTCTGTAGACTCGCCGCAAACCCTATAGGAAGCATAAAAGACAGTGGTCAATTGGAAAGGCCTCTACCTGATTGTGGTGCACAAAATACATAAATGAGCCAAGCTCGAGACCCTCGAAAGAGAATTGCAGCGTCCTGAGTGCGATCTTATCACCCAAGTCTCTACTACCACTAAACATACACTGCAGTTAAAGCAAAACGAATACAGAGACGCTGCCACAAAGGCCGTCAAGGTGAGTCACTGGGCAACGCAACATCATCTTTACGAAGTTGGTGACAAGGCAGGGAAACTCCTGGCCTTGATGGATAGGAGGGAACAGGCAAGTCAATGGGTTTCAGCAATACGCTCACACACGGGCGCATTTGTAGACGACCCCCAAGTAGTGGCAGAGACCTTCGTCACCTATTACGCTCATCTATACTCCCCGTGGTTGCCTCCATAGGAGAAGATGCCAGTGATCTCCTAGCAGACATACCTCCTTCAGGGGGAGGAGTTAACAGAGGCAGAGATCCCACATGGCAAGGCAATTGGCCCTAATGGTATGCCAGAAGAACTTTATAGGCTAATGGTGACAAAACTTGCTCCCCATTTACTGTGCATGTTCTAAGACTCCAGACAATAGGGCTCATTGCCTAGAGACTAGCGCCTGTTCACCGTTGTAGTCATACCCAAGGAGGGAAAAACCTCCAGACGAATGCTCCTCGTATCGGCTTAGCTCTCTGCTCAATGTTGAAGCCAAGATCCTTGCCAAGGTGCTGGCATCTCGCTTACTCAAAGTAGTCAGTACCTTGGTTCACAAATCGGGCTTCATGCCTGCTCGCAGCGCCACTCTAAATCTACGCCACCTTCACAGGGTACTATGTCTGTCTCATAACATTCAAAAGGACTCATTAGTCCTCTCCCTAGATGCTAGAATGGCATTTGACATCACAGAATGGCCATATAAATTTGCGGTTTGTCAGCTGGGTCAGATTACTCTACATACAACCACAGTGGGTCCCAACCCGGGTGGCATGTGGAGCAAAATAATGATGGATTGAACACAGATCTGTGACTGGAGGTGAGTGTTTGAAAAGTTTCAGCACTCCGTCCATCATCCTTTTGTGTTGCTAAAGTCACCCTAAGTGGCCAGGGAATGCCCAGATGTGGGTTCCTTCTTCACTGTGCCACTGGATATAGGTTAGCCTGGCTGATGAGGGGTGATACCTCAAAACCCATCCCAGGATGCTTGTATTTGATGCAAGGAGGACCTGGCCTGACAGTTCGGGCTGGACTGTTCTGCAGGGTCAAGACTGATTTGCATATGGCTGAGTCCAAACTGGGGTGGCATAGTGAGCAAAAGAATGATGGATTTAACCCAGATCTGTGACTGTGGGTTGGTGAGTGTTTGGAAAGTTTCACCACTCCATCATCATCCTTTTGTGTTGCTAAAGTCACCTTAGATGGCCAGGGAATGCCCAGATGTGGGCGCCTTGCTCACTGTGTCATTGGATTCAAGCTTGCCTAGCTGATGAGGGATGAAACCCTGAAAACGGCCCCAAGGTGCTTGTTTCGAGTGCAGGGAAGACCTGGCTTGGCATTCCAGGCTGGACTATTCCCATTGGGAGCAGGGTCAAGACTGATTTGCATATTGTTGGGTCCGAACTGGGGAGGCATGGTTAGCCAAAGAACAATGGATTTAACACAGATCTGTGACTGGGGGAGAGTGTTTGAAACATTTCAGCACTCTGTCCACCTTCCTTTTGTGTTGCTAAAGTCACCCTAAGTGTCTAGGGAATGCCGAGACGTGAGACCCTTGCCCACGGTGACACTGGATTCAAGCTAGCCTGGCTGATGAGTGGGTGATATCCTGAAACCAGGCTCAGGATGCTTGTTTCCGGTCCAGGGGGGCCTGGCCTGGCAGTTTGGGCTGGATTGCTCCAATGGGGAGCAGGGTCCAGATTGATTTGTATATAGCTGGGTCCAAACTGGGGAAGCATGGTTAGCAAAAGAATGATGGATTTAACTCAGATCTGTGACTGGGGTGAGTGTTGGAAAAGTTTCAGCACTCCACCCATTATCCTTTTGTTTAGATAAAATCTACCCCTGCCATCTGTACACAAATATATAATTTGTTTAACTCTACACTAGCTTCCTGTAAAGACTTCCGCAGGTGTGACATGTAAATTATCAAGCATCATACAGTAATTAGGTCTGTACCTTGATACTCAGGTGATTGTTATAAGGCAAAATCCTCTTTAATCACTGCTAGTAAATCTCCTAACTCACCTGATGTTAGAGTGGCCAGACATTTTTATAAAGGAACACTGGAGGAAAGTAACAAAAGATGGAATTATGCCAAACAGTTGGACATTTTGGGAAGCGTCCAAAAGAAGAGACAACAAAGGGTTCTGGCAATTTATAGCCCACAGCAGCATTGTGGTGAGCACCCGTACCGACCATTGTATACAAGCCCATGTCTGGGTAAAGCATTTTGCAGATTTATACTTAAACCACAATACTGGTACGCCAACGCAGTTGTGCGTCAAAAATTTCAACACCGGCTAACGCCATTCCAAAGCGCCTTGCGGGCGCCTTATTTATTGAATGACATTAGCCGGCGGAGCTGACTGGTGTGCGTAAAAAAAAATAACTCACACCAGGCAGTGCCGGCGTAGGGGAAAATGGAGCTTGGGCGTCAAAAAATGGGGCAAGTGAGGTCTAAGGCAAAATTTTCTCCTCAACCCGATTTGCGGTTTTTTTTTGGACTCCCAACCCCCATTGAAATGACTCCTGTCTTAGCACAGACAGGAGTCATGCCCCCTTGCCCAATGGCCATGCCCAGGGGACTTATGTCCCCTGGGCATGGCCATTGGGCATAGTGGCATGTAGGGGGGCACAAATCAGGCCCCCCTATGCCACAAAAAAAAACCCCAAAAAATACTTACCTGAACTTACCTTAAGTTCCCTGGGATGGGTCCCTCCATCCTTGGGCGTCCTCCTGGGGTGGGCAAGGGTGGCAGGGGGTGTCCCTGGGGGCATGGGAGGGCACCTCTGGGCTCCTTCCGAGCCCACAGGTCCCTTAACGCCTGCCCTGACCAGGCGTTAAAAAATGACGCAAAAGCGGCTGGACGTCATTTTTTTTGACCCGCACACTCCAGTGCGTCATTTTTGCACGGGAGTTTAAATAAGGCGCACATGCCTTAGAGTCATTTTTTAGAAGGGAACGCCTTCCTTGCATATCATTAACTCAAGGTAGGTGTCCACACTAAAAAATGACGCAAACTCCAAGATCTTTGGCGCTAGACGGGTCTAACGCCAAAGTATAAATATGGAATTAGCTTTGCGTAAAAAAAAACGACGCAAATCCGGCGCAAACAGAGTATAAATATGCCCCTTGATGTACAACAGGATAATGTCAAGTGACAGTATCCCGGAATCATGGCACGGTGCAGAAATAATCCCCAGCTACAAGAAAGGTGACAGGGGAGTCCCACAAAAAATATTCTGCAGACAGGTATTGAACAAATTGCAAGTGTAAATGAACAAGACCCAAATATTACCCGCTAGCAAGCAGGATTCAGATCAAAATTTAGCACCATAGACCAATTATTTAATTTTGCTCTCACATCATGGAAATACCTAAAGTTATTAAAGGAACATTTGTACGCAGCATTTGTCGACCGAAGGGATGCATTTGGGCTTGTCCTTACGGAATATGTTATGGGATACCCTAGGCTCATGAACATGCCTCACCACTTATTGAACATCTTTATGAGACTTCATGAACAAAATTAAGTGCACCATTGCTGTGATAAACAGGGAGAACGTACAAAATATATTCAGGTAGGTCATAGAGTTCTTCAATACTGTGTCTTGGCACCCAATTAGTTTTCACAACATGTAAATGTTCTCCTTGACTTCCTTATTAAGTTTGTCCATGACTCCCCCAAGTCAGAGACAAGCCGATCACTGCATTTATCCTTATTTCACATACCCAGTTGGGCTCCAGAATCTATTCAACAGAGTCCATGATTTTTGTGATTTGCAGGGCTTGAAGATAGCGTCTGAGAAACTAAGGGGCAGATTTGAGAAAAGTGGCACTGCACCCACTGCAGTGTCACTTTCCTTGTGCTCCTTAGCACCCCACTACCGCCACAATGTGTGCACCGTATTTAAAAGACAGCACATCATGGTGCAAGGTAGGTGGCTATAGCGTCAGCATGTATGATGATGTTCATGTACTGCCCAGGGTTAGCGCCACAATTTTGGCGCTAACCCCTCGACAGTACATAGGGGCCCATTATAAATAATGGTGTGCCCCCTTTTAATGCTTGCTCTGAGCAGGCGATAAAAATGCAGAAAGAAATTGTGTAAAGCATCTTTTCGATTTCTTTGCACCATTTTTCGGTCCCCCTAACGGGGATCGCCCCCCTTGCATACATTATGCCTGGCGCGAGTATAATGTGGCACAATGCATGACTTCGGAAATCTGGCATGGCGATTTTGACCTCATTGGGCCACATTAGCGTAAAAGAAATTACGCTAACGTGGTGCAAGGAAGAGCTAGGCCCTCTTAGATCTGGGCGTAATATCTGACTTTTAGTCTACAAAAATCCTTCAGGAGAGGCTATAGGTTGGGCATGCCTGAAAGACAACAGATTTGATTAACTCAATGTTAAGTTTGATAATTAACTTTCCTAGTTATCTAATGTCCACAAAAGAGGGGTGGTGTTCTTGCAAAGGTCTGCTGCAATCTTCAAAATGTATAGGGCTACCACCTCTAGATCCGTGTCTCCAGCACTCTAAGTTTGTAGAGCTTAGGCTCAAACTGCCACCCCATATGGGCTGAAATCTGGGGCTTGGGAAACATTAAGAAGTTGTCTAGGAGGAAGTTTGGCTTTCTGAAGTATCTATTCACACTGCCACAAAATACTCCCCCTCTTCCTTTTTTTAAATGTGTGCTCCCAATTAACTTTGTCCATGTTGTGTATGACATGTAACATACTTGATTTTACTAGTATTATATTGCTTTTCATCAGGCACGGCCCGTCCTTTAGGGTGGAGGCGCCACGCCTCTCCACCTTTTGCCCCTCATGAAGAGTGCCAGGCAGGCTGAACCTGACAGACATTCTTCATGCTAAGGTCAGGCAGCCAGTGCAGACATGCGCGATTTGTGCAGACTCCTGGCTATCTGAGGTGAACTTTGCTGGGCTGGAGAGGTCACAGCACCTGTGGACGTGACCTCCTCGGCTCAGCAAAGGTGCCTCGAGGCCTACCCCAGGTGACGAGGAAAGTGTCACCCATTGACTTTGACCTGGGCGCTTCAGGTTTAAGCCCTGAAGCGCCCAAGGGGAGTGTCAATCAGTGCAGCTCGTCACAGAGTGGGGTGGGGTCAGCAGTCACACTGACACCATCCCACTCTGTGATGAAGTTGGGACTGCTGCCTTCCCTCACTGACTGACCTGAGGGAAGGCAGCAGTCCCAACCCTCCTGGGACCTCCGAGGCTGAAGGGAAGTGTGTGTGTGTGAGATTGTTTTAAATGATTTTTGGTGCATGCGTGCATGTTTGAATGTTGATGAGTGTTGTTAATGTATGTGCGTGCGTGCATGTGTGTGTGAAAGAATAAGTGAGTGTGCTTCCCGCCCGCTCCCTTCCCTCCTAAAACTGCCGGCCTGCCACTGCTTTTTAAGTATTTTGTCTGTGTTTTATGGAGTTATCCCTGAAATAAACATTAATAGAATGAACTAATTAATACATTCTGCAATTATCACTTAAAAAACGTTTCACATGAGAAAGAAGGCAAAGACACAACGCGTTCGTTAATTGCGAGTTCAGCTTCTTCTAGAAATAAGAACACGTGATATGAAACAAGATGGCTCCCAAACGTTAGCCATGCTAAATATAGTCCTACATTAACTGCAGTCAATTTAAACGTGAAAAATACGCAGTTGATAGCATATGAGTGTCACATGGTAATGCCACTATAATGCAAAACATTTAAAAAGAAAAATATCCCTTTTAGTGCAACCCAGTTTCATACAATATCGGAGCTATTCACATGGTTATCCTGTGGAAAAACAATATCACAGTCAAGGACCATATGTGTTTTTTGCAATATCCCCACATACACAAAAGATTGCTTCAGAAGCCTTCCTATTTGGAGAGGGTTGGAGTGGCTCCTGAAGCAGTGTCCAGCACAAAGCCCCTCTCCCTAACCCAGCTACTCCATGGCTGCTTAGGCATTGAAGGACCCCCACAACTCCGTCCCTTCTCCAGACTCCACCCTTTCACAGTCCCTCATCCTTTCTCACGTGATACGATTTTATTAAATGTTGGCAGGTCTGGATTGATTCCATCCATCTCATAAATGCCAATTTTCTGAGGTCTATGCATGACTAGTTAGTTTAGTCCAACTATTTTCTTAGAATTCTAGCCCTAGTTTTATACTGGGTTAATAAGACTGTAGGTTTCAGAGTTCTAACAAAAATGGAACTGGCCTAATTAGTCACGCAAAGAACTGGGAAAATTAGCAGCTTTGCGATCCTTTTACGTGGAAGTAAATGTGGGATAACTGACCAGCATTTGCCAGCAACAGAAGGGTGGTCTGAAGGTCTGCGATGAGTGGTAGGTCCAGTCTTGGAGAGCTGCAGCATCAAGGGGACAGCACAAAGGAGTGCTGACATGAGGGACTCCTTACAACGCATCATAGTACAGTTGCCAGATGGAGCACTGAAGCATTACTTTAATTAGCCTACAACACCAGGACTGGAATCTCAGGCGCATGCAGCATAGTGAATGCTGTGAGTCTTTAACAATGACTTTGTGATGAGCGTGGTTGGGCTACTGTAAAAATTTCAATCTACATTGGCAGGGACTGGCTGCCAGTATGCCCGTGTGAGTGATTGATGGGCCAGGTTGGTATAGGGGACTGTCTGATGTATTTTTGTGCGAGAATAGACTAAAAGAAAGAGTGAGTCTGTAGTGTTGGTAAATGCCTATCGTTCTCGAATGCCGTGCACGAGGAATTCCACACGCGCTGGTATGTATTGGAGGCATTCGAGAACGGAGGTTGTGACGGTTTTGAATGGCGGACGGAGCAACTGCACGTCTCCCTTCTTCCATGTACTTGAAGAAATAAAGTAATTTCCAGACTCACTCGGTGTGGAGATTCTTACAATTTGCGACGAGGAGAAGAATTAATCCGAGCGCGTCATCTTGAGGAGTGTGCTGCACAGTGGGTAGCCACTATTCCGGGGCTGTGAAGCATTTTGGGCTACAGCTGAAGATCGTCTTTTCTACACTGTGAGTTAGAAGCTGGGAAAGATGTTCCCAGCAGGCTAAGATCAACGTTGATTGAAGCAGTGACTGTGTGGGTGTGTACTACTACCGGGACTGCCTCCAACTGACGTCATCCTGTTTCGGTGGCCATTTTGGATTGGTCAAAACATGACCATGCATCATTGCTAAGTGGTGGCCATTTTAAGTTGGGATAACTCTACAAACAGAGTGGCAGCCATTTTAATTTATACATTATTTATGCGGCAGCCATTTTAAATTGGGAAAGTACGTGCTAACAAATTTATTGCTAGCTTGACTAACATTAGGAATTGCCTGTGTTTTTTTTATCAGTTTAATACATCTTTTAAACCATTTGTAACCAACTATTAGCAATTATAGTGGTTACCTCTACTTAAGTGGATAATTTTAGAAGGGAGACAGTGCAAATACATGGCGGCAAACAACCCATGGAATTTATCACCTCCACAATCATTTATTCCTGTTGCTGGTTCACCTATATTAAAATGGGAGGAATGGAGTGAATATTTCAGGAATTATATCTCCGCCATTGAGGAGGAAGAAGAACTTTCTGCTGAAAAGAAATATAGGATCCTCTTACATTGTTTAGGACCAGGTGGTCTAAAAATTTTCAAAAACATTAATAAGAAACCTAGGCAAGCGGGTGATGGTGATCTGTATAAGAATGCGCTTGAAGACTTAGATAACTATTACAGACCTAGAGTTTGCATAGCTGTGGATCGCTATAAATTTTTTCATCGGAAGGAAGGGAAGGAGGAACCAGTAGAGGATTACGTGTCTGCCTTAAAAAAAATTGCAATAAATTGCAGATTTGGTGATTTACATGACGAACTTATTCGTGACCAGATTGTTATGCAATCGTCAAACTCGAACGTTCAAGACAATCTGTGGGCCAAAGGAGAAAGCTCTTTGCAGGAGGTCATAGACATTGTAAAAAGGGCAGAACTGACTGGAAGGTGTGCGAAAGAAGTTTTAAATGAAAATAAAAGAGAGGAGACCATAATTGCAAGAGTGAAAGGAAAAAAACACACTAAAGATTTTAAGAAGAGAAGCACAGGGAGAACAGGAATAGAATCTAAGAATTTTAAGTCTGATGATAAAAAGAAGTGTTACAGATGTGGCAGTTATGACCACTTGGCGAATGATAAAGTGTGTCCGGCAAAGAAACAGAAATGTTTAAATTGTGGAATTGTAGACCATTTCCAAAAAGTGTGTCAGAGAAAGACTGGGGGTAGCAAAATCTTGGATCTGGAAGACACAAACTCTTCTGAGGATGATGATTTGAACATGTGTATTTGGTGTGTAAATCCTTCCGACGAAGACACTATTCTTTGTATGAGACAAGAAGAGAAAAATAGAATGAAAAAAACAAGTTGTGAGATTATGTTGGGAGGAGTGACTATGCGCATTGTAGTAGATTCTGGGTCTCCATACACTATTATTAATCAAAATGTGTGGGAAAGAAGTCTCAAATATGTTGTGGGTGAAGAGTTATGCTCACCAGACATAACAATCAAGACCTTTACTGGGGAAATTATTGAATTGTTAGGTTACAAGGAATTGAAATTCCAGTATAACAACAGAGAAATGATCGGAAAATTGTATATTGCAGTCACTGGCCCTTCCGTTTTGGGATGGATTGATCAGAGGAAATTGGGTATAATATTGGACCCCAATAATCCTGAACCGGTATTGTCTATAGATAAAGGGGTAGGAATTGGTCAACTGGTTCTGCAGAAATTCTCCAAAGTATTTACGGGAAAGATTGGAAAAATGAAAGGCTTTTCACCTTATTCATTTAAAAAAGGATGCTGTGCCACAGGTGCATAAAGTAAGAAATATTCCCATTCCCTTAAAGGAAGATGTTAAACTGCAATTGGATAAATTACAAGAAGAGAAAATTATAGAACCTATTGAATCTTCTGAGTGGGTGGCCCCATTAGTCGTGGTGAAGAAAGCCAATGGGGGTTTACGATTATGCATCAATTTGAGAGATCTTAATAAGAATATACTAGTTGATCAATTCCCCTTGCCACATATTAGTGAAATGTTATCACGTACTAGAGGAATGAAATGGTTTTCCACCATTGATTTAAAAGCGGCCTATCATCAGGTACGGTTACATCCCGGTAGTAGGGACTTGACTGCTTTCATTACACCCTTTGGATGTTACAGGTTTCGGCGAGTGCCATTTGGTTTGGCATCGGCAGCAGCCATGTTCCAAAGATTGATGTGTTCAATTCTTGCAGGAATAGATAATACAATGGTCTTCCAAGATGATATCCTGGTGATGGGGAGGTCAAGAGATGATCATGATCAGACCTTATTAAAAGTATTGAATATGTTGGATGAAAAGGGCCTGACGGCAGAATTTAGTAAATGCAAATTTGCTTGTGACCATGTCAATTACTTGGGGCATGTTGTATCTGCTCAGGGAATTAAACCTAAGGAGGAGTTATTGTCTGCAATAAGCAAGGCACCTAATCCTCACAATAAGGATGAGGTCCGTGCTTTTCTAGGTTTAGTGGAATTCTATTCCAAATTTGTTAATAACTTTTCTATGAAAACATATGATTTAAGGCAATTGCTCAAAGTAAGGAACAAGTTTTTGTGGACAGAGGCGTGTCAAAATGCTTTTGACATGTTGAAAAATGATATTTGCAAAGCCCCACCTTTGCAAGGCTTTGATCCAAGTCTTAGATGTGTCATTACAACGGATGCTAGTTGCAAGGGAATAGGAGCGGTTCTCACCCAAATTAATAAGGAGGGGTATGAAGACACTATTGCTTTTGCCTCACGTTCATTAACTCCTACTGAAGAGAAGTATTCAGTTATTGAGCGGGAGGCACTTGCATGTGTATGGGCATTGGAATATTTTAGACAGTATGTGTGGGGTACTACAGTCATATTAAGATGTGACCACAAACCACTTGTGAAGGTTTTAACCACAAAGGGGTTGTATAAGGCTTCTCCCAGGCTTGCCAGAATGTCTGTACGATTGTTTGATTACAACTATGTGGTGCAATACTTACCTGGAGTGAAGAATATAGTTGCAGATTTTTTAAGCCGCATGCCTTTGCCATCCAACGATACGGATGAGTTCCAGAATACTAATGAAGATAGTAAAGATGACATGTGGGTGGCTATTGTAGAGGAAGGTGTATGCAATGGTATTATGCGTGATGAATGGAATACAGAGCAGAACTTAGATGAGGTGATGAAAGAATTGAGCGTCATGATTACTAAAGGGTGGCCGTTAAAGAAAATGGTTAATAAAAATGTGTTACCTTTTTGGGAAGTAAGGGACGAATTAACTATGGAAGATGGTTTATTTCTTAGGAATGGAAAGGTTATACCTCCCATCACCTTAAGGGGGAAAATTCTTGAGATTTGTCACGAAGGCCATCTTGGCATAGGGAAAACTAAGAATAGAGTGAAACATTGGTACTGGTGGCCGGGGATAGATAAGGAGGTAGAAAGAATGGTGAGAGATTGCCATGTTTGTGAAAATGCAGATAAAACACATGTGATGTTGAGACCGCCTTTGCATCCCATTCCTTCTCCCAACATGTCATGGGAAAGAGTTGGTATTGATGTGATGGGACCAATTGGTGAAGGTGAAGAGCAAACCTTCCTTTTAGTGCTTGTAGATCACTTTTCCAAGTGGCCGGAGGTAGGTATTGTAAGGAAGGCTGATATAAGCAGTATCATCAAATTAATGGACAACATTTTTGTAAGAGAGGGTTTACCAAAATGTATTGTGTCGGACAATGGGACACAATTCACGTCTTCTGCTTTCCAAGATTATGTGGGAAGGAATGGAATAAAACATCATACTACTTCAATTTACCATCCTGCAGGTAATGGTTCTGTAGAAAGATTTAACCGTGTACTTAAAGGAATGATTCAATGGTCTAATTGCAACAATTTAGTTTGGGAAAGAGAATTATGGAAAACCTTGTGGGCCTTTAGGATTACTGCATGTGACAGTACAAATGTTAGTCCGTTTGAACTCATGAGGGGTAGAACTCCCATGTCTAAGGATAATGTTGGTTGGCTCAAAGCTGCTAAAAGAGTAAATTGGTGTCCGGAGGAGGTGAAAACAAATATTGAGAAAGCTCAGGAAAAATATAAGAAGTATTATGATGACAGACACAAGTGTAAGGAGGTTAAATTGTGTGTTGGAGATGTTGTGAGAGTCAAGAGCAATAAACACACTGTGACGGGCCAAAGTAAATTTTCTTCCCTCATGAGAGTAATTGCTGTATACAATAATTCAGTGCGACTCAATGATGGTAAAGTGTGGCATGTATCTGCTTTGTCACTATGTAAAAGTACTGGAGTTACCTTGGGAACGGAGACTAGTATTCCGAAAAGTCATATGTGGAAAGAATGGTTGGAAGATGAGGGAAGAGAAGAACATGTTCATCAATGTCAATATAGAGAGAATTCAGGGAGTACTGATGATTGTCATCTTCCATCAAATGACCTGAGGTCATCTAACAGTTTCAGTGACTCTAGTAGATTGGAGGGAATCCATTGTAGGAGTGGTAGGTGGAGTAGATCTGGCAGGAGAATTGTAAAACCAAACAAGTTAAAAGATTATTATTCATGGTAACGTTCTATAGAAACTGTTTATTAGGATGTGTTCGACTGTTTTATTTATAGGTTTATATATGGTTATTTTCATATTGTTTATATATATTTATTGTTTATTTTCATATTGTTTCTTCTGTAAAGAGACAAGATATGTAGTGTTGGTAAATGCCTATCGTTCTCGAATGCCGTGCGCGAGGAATTCCACACGCGCTGGTATGTATTGGAGGCATTCGAGAATGGAGGTTGTGACGGTTTTGAATGGCGGACGGAGCAACTGCACGTCTCCCTTCTTCCATGTACTTGAAGAAATAAAGTAATTTCCAGACTCACTCGGTGTGGAGATTCTTACAGAGTCTGAGGACATCCTCAGATTTGAGGACATTCTAGTGAAATAGGTCCTTTGTGGCATACTCTCTGTCATGTTTAAGGAAAAACAGTGTGTGATTCCAAGCAGCAGACAAGAATCTCACTTGCACCCCTTCAAAGTCCTTTTCAAAGGCTGACTGAAGCAGAGATAAGCCTCTGGGGTAAAACATGCCACGGTGATAAAGAGTGAGAAAGGCGGCTACAGCTGGCACGTTCAGGAATAACGATAGCCACTAATCAGCTCTCATATTTGGGGTTCGTTAACACCATGTGTTGGGAAGGAAAAATTCCCTGCATGGTGATGGACGTGCCCTCTCTTTACTAAGTGCTACAGCTACATGGATATCTGGATCCCTTGTAATGATTTATGGCCAGGAGCAAACACAGATCATGCTTGTGAGTTCTGACTCAAGCCTGTCTCACGGTAATGTGGTCTGCTTAGAATGGGAGGGATGTACCCAGCGCTGCCCTGTGAAGGTAGAGGGCTTCTGCCCTTACCTAGAGTTAAGTGACACAAGCACAATTGTGGCAGCATAGCTGCTTTTGTGTTCAGCAGAATCAGTAGTGTGAACAGGTCTTTTTACCTGTGACCCTGGAATGAGAACCACTGGCCCACTTGTGTAAAGTCCTGTGTCTGTGTACTTAACTCACCCTTGGCCTGCATAGATTGTGCTCAGAGTTGGACAGCACCTGATACTTGCATGTGCATTAGATGTGTGTGTACTCTCGTGTGTGGTACATAACATGGAGTCCTGTGGGATCTATTTTGGAAACACAGGGCCTGGAGAGGCTGGAGCGGCAAAGACTTCAAACACCAGAGAGGAGATGATTATTGCTGACTTTTGGTAAACCTCTCTCGGTAATTCCCAGGAAGGGGAGCACCATGAATTATAGACAATCTACCATAATTGTACTGAAGTTGATTACCACTTCACCTGTTCCAGGAAGGAGGACCCCTCTGAAGGCAAGTGTGTTGCCGAGTGAGGACCAGAATGGTGAATCTGTGTGCCACAAAAGAGGGCTATTGGGAATCCAGAAACTGTGGAGGGCCGATGAGTTGATGGAGAAAGACCATGAGAGGTCACACACCCTTTGAATTCGGAGACCGGAGCTCATGTGTGGGAGCCCTATTACTCCCAGAATCACTGGCTCTGTCAACATCAGGGCAGTGCGCGCTCTACGGGCGACTAGAATGCAAAAACCCAGCACTTTCAAGATAACGTAATTTATGCATTGTGCTGATATGCTGTTGTTTAACCTTTTGCATTGCAGAGTTTAATCCTGAAGACTTATGTTCAAGGTGCTTATAAATACTGTTCATTTGCAATGTATTGCTGCAGACTTTCTGAGTGTGTCAGGGTGTGGTCCCTTTCCAGGGCCTTCTAGAAGCTTTCCCTGCAGCATGCCCGGTTGTGGTTTGTGGGCTTGGCCAAGACTCTATATAAGGGAGCAAGCCCAAATCCACGTGCTCACTATTCAGAGGTCCCGGTGCAGAGCAGCAGCAACTTCCTGAGCTCCTGTTCCGGAGGCCTACTTTGATCCTCCAGGCCTTGCCTTTTCACTTTGCTGGTGATTCTTGATCAGGGCGGTAAGACGGAGGTCGGGCTGGGCCCCTGATCCCGTTCTCGAAGATTTTCGAGTTCTTGGGCCTAACTTGCATGATAACACATTTTGGCTCTTATGCGTGTGAATGTGCGCTTGGTGTTTCATGGCATTTACATGGTGACATTCGAATCGGCAAGACGCGCAATTCTTTGCTCGTGTACAACTCTTGATATTCATTGTGCGCTACCATCTTATGGCATTCACATGGTGGCATGCTAATCGGCAAGACGCGCGATTCATTTCTTGTGCGCAATTCATGTTATTCATTGTGCTACCATTTCATGGCATTCACATGGTGGCATGCTAATCGGCAAGACGCGCTGTTCATTTCTTGTGCTGAATTCATGCTATTCATTGTGCCCTACCATTCCATGGCATTCACATGGTGGCATTTGAATCGGCAAGACGCGCAATTAATTTCTTGTGCTGAATTCATGTTATTCATTGTGCGCTACCATTTCATGGCATTCACATGGTGGCCTTCGAATCGGCAAGACGTGCCATTCATTCCTTGTGCTTAATTCATGAATAGTCAGTGTGCGCTCCCACTTCATGGCATTCACAAGGTAGCATTCGAATTGGCAATACGCGCGATTCATATCTTGTGCTTAATTCATGATATTCATTGTGTGTTACCATTTCCTGGCATTTACATGGTGACATTCGAATCGGCAAGACGCGCGATTCATTTCTTATGCTGAACTCATGTTACTCATAGTGCACTACCATTTCATGGCATTCACATGGTGGCATTCGAATCGGCAAGACGCACGATTCATTCCTTGTGCTTAATTCATGTTATTCATTGTGCGCTACCATTTCACTACATTCACATGATGGCATTCGAATCGGCAAGACGCACAATTCATTTCTTGTGCTTAATTCATGTTATTCATTGTGCGCAACTATTTTATGGCATTTACAAACTCTTGTGGAAATCCGCAATGTGCGCAATTCATGTTCCTGCATTCTAAGAAACTAAAGTGCTAGAATTCTGGATGTTATGTTGTGTGTGCCTAATAAGTCCCTTAAATACAATTCCTATGCTGTTATAGAATTCATTCAGATTATTTTCTTGTCCTCATGTAAAAGATTATGGGCCTGATTACAATTTTGGAGGAGGGTGTTAATCTGCCCTAAATGTGACGGATATAGCACCAGCCGTATTACGAGTTCCATAGGATATAATGGACTCGTAATACGGCTGGTGGTATATCCGTCACATTGGGTTGGCAGGCCCTATGTTTTGAATTTGAAAACATAATTCTAGAAGGTTCTGATGTTTTTTAAATCCATGTGTAACATTTCATTGAGAGGTTCATTGAACAGGGGTATTAATCCTTCTTGATTCCTTCACAGGTAACCAGACATCTTGAGGCCTAGTTATTTAGTCCATGATTAAGTTATCCATGTTTCTAGTATGATGATGCTTAGAATCATAGTCTAGTAATGATTAATATGATATAATCTTGATATTGTGTGTTTTAACCTTTTTTGCTTCCTACAGGTCTCCTTCCCAGCTGTTCCCTACCTTTTCCCCTTTTCCCCACTTGGGCTCTCTTCGACCCTGACATTCTAATCAGAGTATTGGAGCTGTCTTGTGGTGGACGTGTTGGGAACGTGCGCAGACCCAGAGGATCTGGTGACTCTGACAGGCTCCCACCGGGTTGAGTAAGACTGTTCTAGGCCTATGAACCTTCTGAAGACTTGCACAAACTTAGGGCCAGATTTATACATTTTTGACGCAAAACTGAGCAAACGCAGTTTTGCGTCAAAATGTTTAGCGCTGGTTAGTGCCATTTTTTTAACGCCACCTGGGTGTCATATTTATACTATGACCCTACATGCTGCTAAAAACTGGTTAGAGTTAAAAACATTTATGTTAACCGTTGCGCCTTGTCCTAAGGCAAAATGATGTTAACACCGGAAAAATTACTCTAACCTGTTTTACGACACGTAAACATGACGCAAAACGGAAATGCACAATTTTTACCTGCATTAGCATCAAATTCAGATGCTAATGCAGAAAACAGTGACAAGGAGAGGCGAAGTGGGCACAGAAAGCCAGGAGAGACCCCAGGGTGACCCCAGACAACCAGGAACCAGCCAGGAGGACACACACAAGACCCAAGGGAGGGAGAAGCAAAAGAGAAAGTGTTGTTTCAGTGCAGAAGAGCATGAATGTCTTGTGAGAGAGGTGACAGAGCACCAGCAACAACTATTTGTCACCTCCAAATTGCCAATTGGCTGGAGAGAGGCAATCTGGCAGCAGATAGTTGACAAGATCAACAGTGTGGCAGAGGTGAGGAAAACTGTAACTGAGTGCAAGAAACACTGGCATGACTGCAAGAGAAGGTCAAAGGAGAAAATGGCAAGGAACAGGAAGGCACCACTGCAAACTGGAGGTGGAAGTCCACCATCACAAGAGTACTTGGACAAGATGGAGGAGATGGTTGCAGCGGTCATCCCGGAGGAACTGGTCACTGGTATCGCAGGACAGCGCAGACTACCAGGAAACACCACAAATGCAGGGTAAATTGCATGGGGGAAAATAATCCAAAATTGTCAAGTGCAAGAAGGGGGAGGCACATAGGACACACTCAATGATTGTCAAAGGAGCTCAGAGGGACACATTGCACGTGAAGCAAGTTGCACCATTCAAATGTAAGCAACATATGTACATATGCCATGGTAGTGCCATGCACCACAACACATACAAAACCTGGACAAATGTTAACCACCAGGGATAAATACCTACATGTACATATGCAGCACATAGGATAGAAGGCATGTCTAATGACTGTGCCCCTGGTTGTGTCATCACAACATCCCTTGCATTTAGTAAAAAAAACCCTACCAACACAACCAAGACATGAGAGACTAGGGAGTCAGTCAATACCATTCCTAGGGTTACGTCATGGTGGTCTCCCTTGCGGAAACATCTTGCAACTGCCTTGTCACATTGTCAAAACACGTGTACTGCATCTTACAGCATACAATACATTTAAACCTTTCCCAACAGTACCCATACATGTGCGGAAGCACCAACACCCCACACATAAACAGTACATCCCCATAAGGCAGCCACTATTCCATCAAGTAGGAAGGATGCCACTCTGAGTGCAGGGAAGAGTCATCTGGGCAGGCACTGGGGAAATAGCAGGGTGGTCCTGTATCACAGGAAACATGGCACTACCCAATGTAGCTAAACTGGTGTAGTTTGGAGCCACACATTTTTACGCTGATCAGAACTGTCCCACTAGAGAAAATATGTACTACAGACTGCTATGTGGAGGTCACAACAAATGCAGGCTGAGCCCACAACTACTCTGACACAAGCATGTGAGACACATAGGAATGGGGAAAGAACCACACAAATACAACACATGCTGAACGTCTGTGAACATAATGATGTACAATATCACGTTGATGGGCAGGGGATGGTGCATGGGCCAGTCTGGTGTTGGTAAGACTGCTAGTGCAGTGTACTCTTTGCGGTTGGCATTATGAGTAACACGCAGGAATGGCGGATGGAAATCTGTATCCTCATGGTAGCTCCTTGGGGCAGTTACCACTACATTGTTCATGGACCAAATAGAGTCAGTGCCACTCTTGGGGTGCATTGGGTGTGACAGGACATGCTGCTCTTAGATCTGCAAATCAGGCAGTGTAAAGCGCAAAGGGCCTGGCATGGGGCCCCCTGCACTGCCTGTGCATGGGCTGTGCAGGGGCACCCAGATGCACACCACACCACATCACCACCAACCTTTGCATGGGGGTTTCACTGCCATGTAAAGGCTGGAGGAAAAGCAGGAACATACCTCCAATAGCAAGTCAGTGATGTGACATGTCAACTGCCACAACATTTAAATATTGATTTTACACCATCTCATTGCAGAGGATGATGGCTCTCCTGCTGATCTGCCTGTCCTGGAGTTCTCTGATGCCCTGGATGACCAGCTGACAACCATCAGCCAAGAGACCCTCCAAAAAGTCCTGGTATCCCTCCAGACACCGCCTCCAGTTGAAAGAGGACAAATAATGTAGTAGCATCCCAGATGCCCCACCCAACACCCCAATAGTACAACCTGCCAGCACCCACACAGCTCAAGAGTCCGAGGACACAGGGACCACCTTTGAGAGGATAGTGGAATGAGTCCAGCGGGAGCTGACCAAGCAGGTGCGAGTGGGGATGGAGACTGTGGCAGAAAGCCTAGAGGGTTTGCGCATGTGCCTCGTCACGACCAATGAACATACAGCAGCCAAACGAGGCACACACTCCCCACTGCATGGAGTCCAGAGTATTTGAGGGACATAGCTGCTGCCATGAGGGAGAGGCCACAACAACTGCCCTCCCAAACTGGCAGCAGCGTGCTTGAGAACAAGATGGACTCCATGCAACGGTACTGGCCTCCCTCAGGCCAGGCATAGCTGCCTACCACCGGGATGTTGCTGCTATCCTGAAGAATCAGCAGCTCCTCCTTGCTGCAGTGATGCCATATTTTGTTGCACAAATGGCAGCTGCCAGGAATTGGGTTTCCACATCTTTAACCACTGAAGTGTGTGTGGCCCCCTCTACCTCTCCACCACCACCATCAAGGGCAGAGGAGACACCACACACATCAGAGGATAAAGATGTGGAACGGATCACCTTCACTTGGAAGAGTACCCGGTAGCACCAGCCTATGCCACATGGGCGGTGTTCTCCTTTGTCCTGTGCTTAAGATCATGCCAGTGTTGGATATGTGCACTCTTCACCCACACACTGTTGACCTGTCTGCTATGGACTGTCATTGTATCTCACTTACCAATTGGCAATTATTGTTCCTCCACACTTAATGACACTCTGGACTTGTGTTGTGTCACGATTGTATGGATTTCACAAATGGGGTCACTGACCTGGACATTGTAAATATCACACTACGACACTTGTAAATAAACACCTCCTACACAAATAGCATGTCTTTGTGTATTGTGATCCATCTACTACGCTAAGTAATTGTGATGTGTGTAACCATGTTATTATTCATAGAGAGTTAGTACAAGAGTGCAGGACTGTGGGGGCACATCCCTACACACAAAGTCCAAACATGACAAATGTTAATGCTGGTCTCATCCCCTACAAGCAATCCACTGAGTATGTCACAAATGAAGAACAGAAGTATGCTTCACTCACTACATGTGGCAGGAACGGCTGTCAGCTGGAAGTATCAGTAGAACACACTTGTGTGATATAGAGGTACCTAACCTTATTAGAGATTGCCACCGGTCAGTTTAGCAGTATAGAGTTCAAATTTAGGCTGTTGTCAGATTTGCCACAGTTCCCAACATTCCTACACAGGACCCCAACACTGACAGCTGAAGTACCACACCTACCTGTCCAATTCAAAGTAAACATAGTGACCTTGAGTGGTTGGTACACTGGATGGCAGATGCAAGAACAAGTAGATGTGCTGTTGCTGCCAATGTGACAGCTCAGTTGTCAATAGGTGATGTACATGTCAAGAGAGGTATTCGGAGGCAGGATGGGATACCTAGTCCAACACACAATTTGCACTGTGCACTCATAGGAAGACCCTGAGACAAAAGCATATAACACAAAATGTATAGGAGAACGCAAAAATGTATATTAAAATGTAACTAAACTAAAAATATTAATAAAATCAACACAATCCTATTCAAATCTATTATAACTATACTTAACAAACAACTAAAGCTAACTACCCTATGCTAAACTTAACTAACACATTTAACACCACACTCTAAACATTGGCCCCCCAAACCCATTGGCCCCCCAACCCCCAGGAGTTACAAGACACATGCAGGGCAACATATACTAATACTACACATATACTAACTAAATCTAAACAAATATATATGTTTTTGTATTTGTTGTTTTGTAATTTGTTTGAATAGAAAACACAGAGATACCCCAACATGACCCCCCATCCACCCACCCACCAATTACCACATAATAAGCAAAGAACCCACCCTCCAAATCCACTTATCATATCTAAACTACATTCCTACACTAACCTAACACTAACCCCCTTACACCCACAATAAAACATAAATTAAAATCAGAAGGGAGGGGACAGCACCTAGAGGTGGCAGTTCAGGGATGACTCCAAGTTTGGCCTTCTTGAGTTTTTTTGGGATCAATTTGAGCCTCTTGATGTTGGCAGCCACCTCCTTCTTCAGACTGTCCAAACGTTTTAGGACCAGGGAAACGTCCCTCTGCAGATCCTGCAGCAATTGCGTGTCCATGGCAGCAGGTGGTGCGGGCTGTTGCACTGTTGTTGTAGTTGCAGCCGATGTTGAAGGTGTGGTGCCAGCTGTGCCCCCCTGCATTGCTGAGCAGCCCGGTGCCTGCTGTGCCTTCTTAGCCAGTGTGGGGACCCCTTCTGGGAATGCCCGCCATTCCCCTATTGTCATCTCTGCACGGTAGCTGCGAGCCATTTTTCAGAAGCCAGATTCCACTGCCAGGATATGGCTTTACCTCACTGCCCTCTTTTGAAATTCACGCAGCTCATCTTTGGTCATGTTGGCAGCTGTTAAATAGAGACAGGCAACCATCAGTGTCAGCATTGTGTGGAGTCTGTACAGATTAGAAACTTACACTGCTAAATCAAAATACACATGCACTCCAACTCACATTCCAGAAAAGACAATGGCCCTGATAAATGTAACAACAACGTTGCCTTAGCATCATATTTATGACACCAAAGCGAGTCAAACCGAGAAAATGAAACAAACATTTGGAAGTGTGCATTGCTTTTGTGTAAAAAAGAATAATGCAAAAGCTGCACTAACTTAACATAGATCAGGCCCAAACTTCCTCATCATCTGTGTCTATTTCCAACCATACGTCGCCAGTACCTTGGACATGTTATTGGGAGGATGGGATGCTGTTGGCAACCATGAGGGGGCAGAGCTAATATGTACACAGGCAAGCCAGATCAATATGACTGTCACCTACACTGTGAGCATCACATCTACCTACAAAGTTGGTATTCATCTCCCCCTGAGCCTAAGGGAGGAGAGCCAAGCAATCCATCATCTAAACTGTCCTGGTCATCCACCAAGGCCTGCCCACTCATACATTGAGTGGATCATATGTTATGAGGGCTGACAACTAAGAAGCTAGTATCCATAGGTCTATCACATCTACATTCATGTGTCCAGGTGTAGACAGCCATCAATACCAGATCTGCCACTACTATTCCTTTCACACCCATTTCCATGCCAGCACACATTTGGTCTGGACCTGCATGCAAGCCAGTTACATTCCATATAAGTGTACAGTGCAAAAGACGGAGCACCATGCTGGGGGAAAATTGCTAGTACAGTCTTCCATCTTCATGACAATACAGGGATGCACCAAATTGGGTTCAATATGGTGCATCCCTGTGTTGTAAGAGTGATGGATTTCACCACTGCCAATATTCTCACAGTGTTGCACTCTGTCATTCTTAGTCATGTATGGCCCTACATGTGTCTTGTCACCACCTTGTGTACACGATGCTGGCCATTGTGCACCACGCGCCTCACAAGATGTGACCCTCTGGTGATGCATGGGGGATCCTTTAAATGGGTGATAATGTCAGCATCCAGCCTACTTTGATATCTGATCATTGGACAGCTTATCACATCTGACATTGTATTCAACACACATGACTCACTCACACCAAACCCTGGATTACTTCACCTCAAATCGCGCCACTTCCCCAATTGTGTACGGCGCAGGTCCCCTTGTAAGACATGAATCATAAACCATGCTTAGTGTCAAATCATGGCTACTCCGAGTTTCAGGGTGAACTATCAGAGAGGAGTGAGCTAGTTATCCTAGTGGAAAACAGTGCAACAGACACACCACTACGATCACACAATGACACAGACACTCAGGTGAGTTAGAGCCACACATCTGAACACTAACACTGGGCCTGAGACTCATGAAGTGCTACATTCTGCAAAATCCATATGTGGCCCATCTATAGAAGATGGAACAACAAGGTATAAGGGAGAGTTGTGTAAAAAAAACATGACACTACCCTGGCGCTTTGCAAGACTTATGACTCAGGTACTCAAGCCTGTCCTGCAAGGCACCCAGAGGCACTTTGTGATAGACATTCTACTCACTTTCAAGTCTGCAATGATCAAGCGTTGATTAATCCATGACTGATGTGGCAAAGTTGTCTAATGGTATCAAATGTCCCACACTCATTGCCCCCCAAGGCAGATAAATCCCCTTTGCTAACATAATGGCTGGGGCAGAGGTCATGTGCGTGAAATGTTGACAGAGTTGCGCTAAGCATGCATTGCGCCACTTGACACAATCCAGGGAAAATATGGTAGGCTGGTGGTGCCTTGGCATTTCATGCATGACACTATGCCGGGGCACAGGTGTTACTATGGCCTCTGAAATGTGTGCCTTCATGATGGTTGTGCAGGACTCCTCAGACATCTGACTGCATTGGTATCATTGTTGGACATGTGAATTCCAGGGCTAGACTGGTGCAGATACACTTCATTCTGGTTACATACAACCTGTCCACAAGCATTGCATGCAGCACTCCAACTCATCTGCTACTGTCATTCAAGAGCAGTGAACTGTCAACGGTATGCCAATGGGAGACTCAATAACAGGGCCGCCGATCTCAGTCTGAAGGTGATCGAGTAGATCCTGCTCCCTGGCCACCAGATCTGCCGAGCGATGTTTTAGCTGGTGCTTATTTCTGCCGGTCCTGTATACTCGTTTCAGATGATGGAGCACCTTGCCCCACCGCAATCGCCTGCCATTTGTCCAGTAACCCTGGACGACACGCCCACCGATCTCAAGCATCATAGGCAGGTAGTGGGACACCAGCCACACAAATCCACCTAGCTCATCCTCTGACATCCTCGTCAACCTCCCCCTACCAGACAGGTTGAATATGGTCAAAGTTGACCCCCAAATACCAGGAACTAAAAAAATAAATGGAAACTTAACCCCACTAACTTATCCCAAATGAGTAACTACCCTGGACAGACACCTCACAGTACAAATACCAAAATTGACAAAAACCTCACAAAACCACAACTACTGGGACAAAATGCACAGAACATATAACAGGACACGACAGGAGGGACACCACAAACTTCAATGCGCAACCACAACTCAACCCCCAGCTCCAGAACACAACCACACAGTCACAAATGCACAGACTGTAAAGAGAAAGTAAAACTACACACACTGTACCATGATTGTAGGCAGGATTTCCTCTCACATCACTTCCTGTCCCCGTGTGTCACATTTTTCAGTTATGCATGTATTTATATGACATATTTGACATTTGCGAAGGTTTTTTAGATGCATAAGGCACATGCGTCATTTACATTGACAAATTATGGTAATTCGTCGATTTCACTGAGGGCAGCATTGAGAGAAGTGCGAAGATGGAATTCACTCTAAGGGCCCATGTGTAATTTCTTAGCGTTTGCAGATGTTTTAGACACATTTGCATTGTATATTTTGACTCATTTCCTGATTGCGTGTATTTTTGCATTGTCCTTAGACACACCCTGAATCAACATACATATGACATGGGCTGTGCTGCAGTGTGGCATATTGGGTATGGCCAAATATGATAGTCCATGCAACAACGTGTTAAGGGTGTGATTGGTCTGTTCCACCAATGTGTGTGTTACAGAGTCAACAACATGCAAATTGTTGCCTGTCATGCATACATATGCATGTGTGACAACAGTGTATCCACATTTGTTTGGCATTCAGTACAATGCAATAGTTCTGATTTGTGATTGTGTTTTTGTATGTGATGTGTGATGTCATACAGAGCATAATATTTAAAGCTACATACACAGCTCAGGCATTGTTGATGATGGGTGAACCAATGCTTCCTTGGAAATATTACCCGACAACTGTCTTTGTATGTAGATTTGGAGTTTATGGAGACTTGCGTGACACCTACATATTTGTCTGACATGTGTACATCTTTGATACATAGTGTGTATGCCATACACTGCCTACATTCCACCCAGAATATGTTTTGATCACAATAGTTTGATTAAACTCATTGCATTTACCAATGGTTGTTGGTTTTGTGTGGTGGACCTGCAGCCCTAGCTGCATATGTTCTCATCCATATTGATGTGCATCCCACAGACGTGTCCATGCAATATGTGAGGTCATGTGTACCCTGTGTCAGGATTTGGCACCATGGCAGTGGCAGGACAGATTACCATGGATAGACTGCGCAGGCCCAACGTCTTCCATTGTTTGCTATCCCTGGGCAAATCATGATGACAATAGTTACCAATGATGTCCCCCCTTGTCAGACATGTTCCATGCAGCCATTGCAACTCTCACACGGAGTTGTGACAGTGTTCTGTTCCATCATGACTAAATTTCTATTTTTGTCATCCACTTCCTCATGTGTGGGCCCCTTGCATGCATCCTATTTGGACATGATGTAGTTGTGTGTGATGACCTATGGATGAACAAGTTGGCAACATGGATGTACAAAATATGTTGTGGTCCATAGATTGTGTCCTTCATTTGTCACATACCAGTGATGAGGCTGTTAGTGATGTGTGTGATGGTGGCAGTACAATCTTACTTACCCATGACATATGATGTTGCAACAGTACTTGTCAGATTTGTATTTGTAACATGCTCCCTGGGGTTAGACTCACATTCCTATGGTATATGTAGTGGAGATTGAAGAGACCAAAGCAGGATTGGTTGTATAAGTGAAGTGTTTATTTACAAAATTGACAAGGGGAATTAAGTGGTTCTTAAGAGTAAAAGTTCTTAACTATGTGCTGTCTCCGGCGTACCCCAGCAGCTGTGTTGTGCTGTTCCCTCTCCATATCGTCACCACCATCCTCCTCCTCCTCCTCAAGCAGGTCATCAGCCTGGTCATACATAGGAACGTTCATCCGCACACATATGTTGTGCAGGATAGCACATGTCAGGATGATCTTGCACACAATGTGTGGGGCATATAGGAGGCTTCCTCCTGTGAGGTCCAGGCACCTGAATCTTGTTTTCAGTATGCCAAATGTCCTTTCCACGATATTGCGTGTCTTATGGTGTCCCTCATTGTATGCAAGCTCTGCTGGGTGCTTGGGTTTGCAAATGGGGTCATCATCCACGGTTGTATGCCATAACCCTGATCTGCTGCAAAAGATAAAAGGTGTAAGTTGTTGTTAAGACTTGCAACAGGTTTGTCATGTATCATGGAAGTTGTTATTTTGAGTTGGTTGTGACTCACACGTGTTTGTGGTATGGTGTGAGTTCCTGGCCTTGTGCACATTTATATTAGCATTGTGTTGTTGAACATGACAATCTTGGGTATTGGCTCAAGGACCTGGGACATATAATTTGGAATCCTAATTAATGCTCAGTATATATATACCATGTGTTGTGTAGTCACCTTTGTATCAATGTGCTATCACTAGAGAGGACATGACATATCCTCACAACACAATGGGGTCAGATGTGGTGACAACGTGGTAGCCCCACAGAGCCTGGACATCGCAGCTATTATGACATGTGTCATTACAGATGAAGTGCAACACTTAGGCCCATTTTAATGATTAAGTTACAATGCACAAGTCACCTCCAAAATTGGCAAAAGTGTGCTGCAACATTTTCAGTATGCAGGAATGTGCCATGTGTGACATGTTACTATGCAACCCTTTGTTGTCCCCTGCGCCTGTGCCTGATATGCAGCTGTGCACTAACATTACCAACCTTACACCAGGGTGCTTGGTTAGCTGCCCTGTGGAGGTGGATGTATCTGTGCAGGAAGGGACACCTTCCTGTACATATATTGTTTTGATAGACAATTGGCTCTTTCTTTGTGTGCAGCAGTATGCAGCATGCATAGGTGGCACATTCATATGAGGTCATATCACAGCCTATTTCCTTATTGCAACCTGCAAATGCACCCCTCGTGTGGTGTAGGATGTTGAACTGACTCAGGTTTTAGGTGACACCTACATCTGAGTCAGCATCATCATGCTATGTATCTAGTGGTGACAGACCTGCAGCAACACACATTGCACACCCCTTCCATGCTACGTGCTGTGTGGGAGGGTGGCTGATTTACAATGTGGCTTCAAGTCACAAAAGAGTGGTCATCTGCAAACTTGTACATACAGTGCAGGCCATGACAATGGCACTGGGGGCTCTTACATAGGTCCTTTAGTGATCCTGAGTGGAAGCTGATGTTTGTGTCAGTGACCAATGCATCAGGCAGATTTAAATGCACACTACAGGTACGTCAGGTATGTGTTGATGAGATGTAATTGGTATTGGCACCAGTTGTCTGGCATTTGATGTTTGTTCTGGCAGAGACTTGCACGGCATGATTTGATTGATATGTGCCTATGTGTGACTTACGTTACATAAGCATGGTGTATGCCATTGACATTGCAGTGCTATTCTGTGTTTGGTGTTGTGTGTGTGTGAAGTGTACATAGTAGGCAACTTGTGGGCACTTGTTGTGGTTTGTGTACATCTTCTGTTTGCAAAGGGTGCATATCTGCACCTGTTCTTCATATGGTGTGCCTGTCAATTTGTGGGTATGTCACGTACATGTGGGTGTATGTGTTTGTGGTGTGCACTGATTGTGCTGTACTGGAGCATGGTGCATATGTATTCTTACCTGCACATCTGTGTTACCCGGGCCATGTGTTTTTGGAGTGGTGTGTGACTTGTGTGTCCTACAGGGTTGGTGTGTTGTGTGTAAATTACTAAGTCTGTTGACGTACCCACAAGTAGGCCATTTCCATATTGGCCATCCTGGAAGTGTTTGTTGATCATGCTGTACCTGAATATGTAGGCATCATGGACACTCCCAGGATACTTGGCCAAAATGTTTGTGAATAATCTCCGGTGGTCTACTATGGCTTGCACATTTATGGAATGCATGTGTTTGCGATTCCGGTATAAATGCTCTGTTGCTGCAGGTGGAAGAAGTTGGAAATGGGTGTAGTCAATTGCAATGAGCACATACGGGAAGCCATCAAATTGGTAGCACCCCTGTTTTATCTCCTGCTGCATTTGCTGAGTGTTGGGTAAGCTGATGTGGCGGGTGTCAGAGAGATAATTGTGGCTAACACCTTTCGCAGGAACACTGAGAATGACGACTATGACACACAGCAACCAGGGCACCCATTGTTTGAAATGAGCCACTTGCCAGCATGTGCAAGACAGCTAGCAGCTTTGTCACAGGTGGTATTTTATGTGGGTCTGCAGGCTGCCTGTGATCTGTGGCTGAATGTGGTGCAGCAGGTTTAGTATGGCTTGCCGGTTGAGTCTGTATGTCCTTATGATGTCTTGCTCCCTGAGACCAAGGAGGGTTGTCCTGTTTTTGAATATCATCTCTTGCCTTCTGCGTTGCCTTTGTGGGCCTGTTGTGGTGGTTGATGTTATTGTTGCTGTCCTCCGCGTCATCTCGCAAGCTGGAGCAGTATAACTTCCATGTTGTCCTGTGGGTTGGTAATGTAGCTTCTGTGAGTTTTCCTTAAGTAGTGGTGCATGGGCCTCATTTTAACACCTGGTCTGACCCGGGCGTTAAAATTTGACGCAAATCGGAGTTAATGTCACTTTTTGGGTCCGCCTCCCATCCGTGTGTCACTTTTGCCCGGGTGGATAAATATGGCGCTAGGGGCTTAGAGTAATTTTTTGGACGGCAATGCCTACCTTGCATCTCATTGGCGCAAAGTGGTTTCGCGCATCCCAAAAATTAAGTTAACTCCAATATTTTGACGCTAGACGGGTCTAGTGTCAAAATATAAACATGGAGTTAAGTTTGCACTAAATAAGCTTTAAAAAATGACGCTAATTCAGCGCAAAGCAAGTATAAATCTGGGCCTCAGCACTTAGGCGCTGCTGACACCGAATCTTAGGGTGAGATATGCACTGTGTTGCATGGAACTAGCATGTTTGACTTACGCTACTACTGACAGTGAAGTGCTAAATGGAGTAGTACTTGGCCCAGTTACTCAGTACATGTAGTATATTGGCCCCATGGATTTCTGGAGTAAAAGGCCTCAACCCCAAGGTTTGGGCCCAGTAACTCCTGCTTGCCCTGTGGCCCTCGGCAAGGCGTTCTGACACCATGTAATCCACATAGTAGTGAAAGTTCCAGTATTTAGAACCCACCTACCTCAATACCACAGAAGAAGCTAACTGGAAACTCACAAGGATGAAACAAACTGAGATGGAGCCCAAATTGCATGGGCGATACCACCAACAAGGCAGCAAGGAAGAAAAAGCTTCTTTGGAAACATAGGTTCAGCAAAAAAAATGCATAGCAGGAAGAAGTAAAATCAACAAAACCCTAAGCTTGAATCTGCCCATGAGCAAAATATAGTGCAAAGATGCAAGGCGGGTAAGAGCTGAGCATACCAACCAAAACCCACCATCCACTGTTCCCAGGCAAGGGTATTCTGGAGAGATTGATTTTCACCCAGAATCTTCCCCTACACCGGAAGACTTCCTGTGCCCTCAGTATCTTCCTTCACTTCTGTATTAGGAGTCTCTGCGGCATGTCCAAAACTGTTGAATGGTACGCTAAGCTCCCTCCTGCAATAGCCTGCATTGCTGCCCCTTGATTGGCTCAATCCTTTTTGTCTGCTGTACTGAATGTTGACCTAGTCTTATAGATGATTGCTGATATATGTGGCATAGGATGTTTTTAGGATCCTGGGCACCTATGAAGGAAGGCCATGCCTACGTTTGGATGGGTTTCCCTAAGTTGGGACAGCACTTGAGGCACACAAGAGGTGGACAGATGGGCACAATGCTCATTCTAAGCCACTGGCAGGTCTCGGGTGTCCCATTCTTGAGAATGGAATGGCCACATACTTGGCAGGAGGCATTCCAACAATGACTTCAATTAGTGAAACATTAAGGTTTAATTTAAGACCAGTAACTCAGTAGGTGGGTCAAGAATTCAGTCACTTCATTACCTTTAGCCCTTGATGGTAGTTGCCCAATCTTGGCGGGCAACCATGCAAAAGCTTTGATGTGCTGGGGTTCGACATCAGAGACAGCACAATCCTCATGTCGGTTCCTTCATAGAAGAAAGTGAGCATTCCCCTCATAGAAGCTTGCAGGTCTTTATTGCCTCCCTTGTGGGTTGAAATTATTTTGTCTTGTTGGGGTCTGTATTCCCCCTTGTTGGGGTCTATATAGAATGGACTTGGAGACAGAGAGTCAACAGATTCCAGCAGGTATAAAATCCTTAGGAAGGCAGGTGATACAAAGCTGCGCCTGCCTAGTGCCTTTTGTATGTTGCAGAGCATTTAGGGTTGATCATGAGTCTGCATTTGTACCTGAAGGAGTGATGTGTGATGCAGGTATTTTTATGGAAGATCTATGTGAACTTTATCTTTCCAATGTGGATCACCAGATGTGTTTCCTGGTGAACTGCAGGTTGCACACATAGATTGTAAAGCTATTCCAAAAACACATGTATAGTGTGCATAACTTGTCTTTGAGATCCATTAGGATAGGGTAGGAATGTTGCTTGATAGATCTTGGCTTGGGAAAATACCTGAAGAAAACACTTTTGATATATTGGTTGAGCTAATGAGTAGCCTTCCACTGCACATACCCACAATTAGGATTGAAAACCTACATGCCCAGTTGTGTCAGTATATGTTGCCCCTGGGCTGGAACCTGTGTCATTCTTGAATGGAGGCACGCAATATACAAGGACACATACATGCTCACACACAGGCAGTGGAAGACAGCTATAGGCTTCCATTAAGAAACCAACAAACATGACAGCCTCTCCAAACTCAGAGAACCCCCCAAAAAGTACCCATGTACACAGACAAAACAAATAGAGGGACCCAAGTTCCCTGATTGAAAGCAGTGGTATATACAAATCATAGACAGGCAGATATGCACAGTGACATCATGTCATGCGTGATACCATTCACCAGTCCCAGGTTTTTGGCCAAAATCATTCTGCAGGCTGAGATTTTTAGGACCATCCCTTACCGGTAAAAGCAAAACTACACATTCAAAAATATAAAATTATGTAGTCTTAAAAGCAGTAACCAGTTGAAGACATTACATATGATATGGACCCTCTGCTTTTATATTATTTTTTTTAAACAAGAAACATGGAAAATGTTTCTCTGTTTTTATATTATATTATATTATAAACAAAAACATGTTGTAAATGCCTCAGGAAGGTAAGTGGGTGAGAACTACCAGGCATGTATCTACTTTTCTCTGCAGACAATGTGACCCATGCAATAACTTTGTGCAAGAAACACATGGGAACCAGTTTAGTGGTATTGCTATTGAAATGCACTTTTGGGCATATTCTCAAAGTGCATTTTGTATAATGTGAAAAGTACTAAAGTAGTTCTACTGATGTTTTACAAAATCTCTGTTCACCAAACTATGGGTAGAGGCTTCTGCCTCCATCTCTCCTATCTTTTCTCTGAGGAGGTCTCTGCCACAGTGGTAATTATATAATGCACATTTACTTTAAAATATTATAATGTTTATTTTGATAGTTCTATGTTTATAATCAACACTTTAAATTATTTAACATTTATATTTTAAATTAAAATATTTTCAATGTATTTTAAAAGAATAATAACATTTCACTTATGAAGATGTCTGCCACAGTGGCAGAGATGTCCACAAATGAAAAGTTACTAGTTGTAACTTTATGCTCTTAAATCCATCTATAGGAATCTCCACCAAGGGATGGAGACCTCATGTCCATTTGGGATGAGCTAAAACTCAAACAGTGGCTGCTCTTATTTTTAGCCCTATCAGCAGCATTTGACACTGTCCACCACCATACAGTACTACAAAAATTCCATCCTCTCTCAAATACATAAAATACATAAACAAATTGCTTCTTACATCAGAGACAGACAAAGTGTTGTATACCTACCAATTTTCACATGAGCTCCTGACGCCCAACACTGCAGGCTCCTTTAGGGGTCCATCATATTGCCTCTATTATTCAACATCTTGCAACCTTCCCAGATCTGATCACATAATTCAACCTCAACTGTTACAAGTGTGCAGACGACACGCAAATCATTCTAAAAACAGATGGTCAATGAGACCTCTGAGGTTCAAAACTGGACAACTGCCTACATCCTGTAAACATGTAGATGATGTGTAACCACTGAAAGGTCAACACCATAAAGACAACAGTCATGACCTGTGGACAATGGCGAAAATACCAGCCTACTGTCATATGACCAAGAAACTCAAGGTCAATCATGAACAGTCAGAAGCCATGTGGTAACCATGGATTCAGACCTATCCTTGATACCACATATGAGCAAGGTAACAAGGAGCACCTTCTACACAATTAAAACACTGTGTCACATTTTCCATACCTTGGATACCAACAAAACTGTAAGCTATCTTCACACTCATAATTCTCACACTCGTAATCATCAACTTTGACTATGTCAACAGCCTATACCTTGATACAGCTAGCAACATCACAGGCACAAAGAACCTACCAGGCAAAAGGACTACAGTACCTACATGTTAAATTCAAGCAACACAAACAAAACAGGAAAAGCCAGCGGGGCTTGACCAGATATTATTATACCACCTTACTATAAGAAATATGTTGGAGGCACTGCTTTCTCATAACACACCACCGAGCTCTAGAACTCACTATCAGCCAATAATTGAAGCATTCAGAAGCAAATACACTTCTGAAGACAGTTGAATTCCTGGCTATTTTCAGAATAACAACATCATCCCACAGCCCTCAGCTACAACCCAGAATGATATTTTTAACTTTAAGTACAATTTACAATTTACTGCCCACAGATGTGAAACAGCCCAACCAGCACACTACTTTCTATATCCAGGTAAGTTATGAAGGGATGACCTTTAGCTAACCAAGGTAATATGTTGTAATGTTAATTTATATATAACCCTTGTGGAACTGCACTAATATTAAAACCGTAACAGTATGCAGTCAGCAGCCGATTGTAGTTCATACAGGCTGCATAAAAATTTGATTATTCTGCCTAACCCTCCTTGTTAGAAATGGGGTTTCTGGTTGGCAGTCAGTTTGCACTCTGTCCAAGCAGGGACCCTCAATCTAGTCAGGGGAATGGAGAAACACACTTAGATAATCCCTGCTTACACCCTTGGTAGCTTGGCACAAGCAGTCAGGCTTATCTCAAAAGTAATGTGGAAAGTATTTCTATCAACACCCACAGTAATATGGTGAAAACACTGCAAAATGGAAACATACCAGTCTAGAAATATAGGCAATATTTATCTAAATCAAACAAGACCAAAATGACAAAAATCCAACATACACAAGTCAAAATATGAATTTTCAAAAGATTATGGCGGTCATTACAACATTGGCGGTAAAAGGCGCTTACCGCCGTGCAGAAGACCGCCAACACACCGCCGCAGCCGCGGGATTCCGCCACAGCTATTATGACCCACATCTCGGAATCCGCCAAAAGTCAGGCACCCACACAAGTCCGCCACACCAAAGGTCAGTGATAAACTGGTGAAAACAAAACCTCCACTGTCACCCCAATAGAAATACGCCCATACTATCACGACACACGAATCCATGCAGCGGTCTTTCAACCGCGGTATTCCATTGGCGGTACACACCCCCGCGCTCAAAATACACACACTCTTACAAAACACAGCCACATTGGACAATTCAAAATACACACACCTGATACACATACACACACCACTCCCACACACCCATTACAATGTAAAACACACACCCACATTACCCACAACCCCTTACAACAACATTTTTGGAAGAAGCAGAGAGAGAGAGAATAGCAAACATAACACCAGCATCCACAGGCACACAACACCATCACTCATACAACATCCACGCACCTCAAAGAACACACCCCAACACAACACTTTACACAGCACAACAAACATCACCTCACACATCACCCACACCACATTATGGCACCTCAAAGACACCCCAGGTTTTCTGAGGAGGAGCTCAGGGTCATGGTGGAGGAAATCATCCCACAAACCCCCACGACAAAAAATTCCGAAAGAAGGCCAGAGAGAGACAACACCAGCAAGAACAAAAGCATCCACAGGCACACAACACCATCACCCACACAACTTCCACGCACCTCACACAACACATCACTACATATCACCACACTTATCACCACACACTCCACCCCACACATCACCTAGACCACCCCATGGCACGGCAAAGACACCCCAGGTTCTCGGAGGAGGAGCTCAGGCTCATGGTGGAGGAAATCGTCCAGGTAGAGCCACAGCTATTCGGATCACAGGTGCAGCACTCCTCCATTGCAAGGAAGATGGAGCTATGGCGAAGAATAGTGGACAGGGTCAATGCAGTGGGACAGCACCCGAGAAATCGGGATGACATCAGGAAGAGGTGGAACGACCTACGAGGGAAGGTGCGTTCTATGGTCTCAAGACACCACCTTGCGGTTCAGCGGACTGGCGGCGGACCCCCACGTCCTCCCCCACAACTAACATGGGAGGAGCAGGTCTTGGCGATTCTGCATCCTGAGGGCCTCGCAGGAGTAGATGGCGGAATGGACTCTGGTAAGTCAAATCTTAACTATTACATCCCCCACCCTACCTGCATGCTATCACATACCCCCACCCTCATCCTCACCCCCAGCACCCCAACTCCTCACATATGTCCCAACATCACAAACCACACATCCCAACACCAAGCCCTGCATGCAACAACAAAGCATGGACACCCATCAACAAAGCATGCCCACTGCACATTCCCATACACCCCCCTAAACCATCATCTCACAAGCTCCCACACAGGAATGCTAGCACTGGGGTACACGGTCACCCACCCATTGCACACCATTACACACACAGATTTAATAAACATCCTTTTATACCCCTGCAGGACCCCTACCCAACGTCACCGGACAGGAGGGTCCACACATGTCCACACCCCCAACAGAAGAGGCCCACAGTGATGACAGCACCTCTGTCCAACTGGATCCAGATGACCAGCCCGGACCATCGGGGACCTCTGGACAGTCGGTTCCCCTCACACAGGCACAGGCCACCACAGACCTTCCCCCCTCTGGAAACACCAGCACAGGACCGACCCAGCGGGTCCATACCTCCATCCCCAGGACAAGTCAATCAGCTGTGTGTCCACCACTACAGGGAACCCAGGCTAACCCACCACCCCAACAACAACAGGGACCTGGGGGCAGTGGTAGTGGGCACACGGTCCAGGGGCCCAGGAACACAGGGGAACTGGGAGGGCTGCTGTGCGACAGGGGGCGGAGAGGCCAAGGGAACCCACTCTCCACGAGGCCCTCTCCTCCATCATGGGAGCCTACCACCACTCCCAGGAGACGATGGCAACGGTACTGGCCAAGTTTCAGGAGACCCAGTGCATGCGGGAGGAACAGTATATGGGCTTCAGGGAGGAACTCAGAACCATCAGCTCCACCCTGGGCACCATCATAGGGGTGCTGAAGGAACTACTCAAAACCAGGAGGGACACTGTGGCACTACAAGGGGCCCCTGACACTAGCATGGACGATGAACTGCCCACCACCTCTGCAGGCGCTAGTGGACAGGACACCCCGCCACAGGACCACCACACCAGCACCCCACCCCCTGCAGAGGGAGAACCACCACGCAAACGGTCCCTGAGATCCAGGAACAAGACAGAGAACGATGCCAAGACCCCCGCCAAGAAATGAGACCACCCTGAGTGTCATCCTACTGTCCCACTTTGTCACCCTGTCCATAATTAAACTGTCCCAGCTCCACTTCCTATGTCCATATGGGCAATGCACCTGTGAGACTAATAGACTGGACTCTGCCATGGACACTCCTCCGCCATCACCCCTCACCATTTCACTACCCCCTCCAATTTTGAGCATTTAAATAAACACACCTAAAGCACAAAATGATCTGGAGTCTGTCTGTGATTTCGAAATAGTGTATTAGCAATTACAGTGCTAAAATGTTTTTTAAATAGTAATGTCAACATACCTATGTCACACAGCTCTAGGTCCATGAGGAATCAAAGCAGATGTCACACAGTGGGACCCACATCTGTGAAATCGTAAGGGAAAGTGACAACTCAGTGACCATACACTGGGTGAAAACGACAGACAGGAGAGAGGTAGTAGTGTCAAAGTACATGTAATAGGCAGGTTTGGATGTCTACCTGTGTCTCACTGGAAATATTGCAGGATCACAGAGTCCCTGTTGTCCGTGTCCTCTTCTTCTGCTTCCTCGTCTTCATTGTCCACAGGCTCCACAGCTGCAACAACACCACCATCTGGACCATCCTCCTGCAGAAAAGGCACCTGTCGTCGCAAAGCTAAGTTGTGAAGCATATAGCAGGCCACGATGATCTGGCACACCTTCTTTGGTGAGTAGAATAGGGATCCACCTGTCATATGGAGGCACCTGAACCTGGCCTTCAGGAGGCCGAAGGTCCACTCGATCACCCTCCTAGTTCGCCCATGGGCCTCATTGTAGCGTTCCTCTGCCCTGGTCCTGGGATTCCTCACTGGGGTCAGTAGCCATGACAGGTTGGGGTAACCAGAGTCACCTGCAAATGGCGAGGGACAACTGTTAGACACACACTAACCTGGAGGGATAACACCAGACCCAGACAACCATTCCCACTGTCTTGCTTCCAGGTGCTCACCTAATAGCCACACACGGTGCCTCTAGAGTTGACCCATCACATAAGGGATGCTGCTAATCTGCAGGATGAAGGCGTCATGCACTGAGCCAGGGAACATGGCATTCACATGGGAGATGTACTGGTCTGCCAGACATACCATCTGCACATTCATAGAATGGTAACTCTTCTGGTTTCTGTACACCCGTTCACTCCTGTGGGGGGGGGGGGGACCAAAGCCACATGGGTCCCATCAATGGCACCTATGATGTTGGGGATATGTTCCAGGGCATAGAAATCACCTTTCACTGTAGGCAAATCCTCCACCTGAGGGAAAACGATGTAGCTCCGCATGTGTTTCAGAAGGGCAGACAACACTCTGGACAATACGTTGGAAAACATAGGCTGGGACATCCCTGATGCCATGGCCACAGTTGATTGAAAAGAGCCACTTGCAAGGAAATGGAGCACTGACAGCACCTGCACTTGAGGGGGTATTCCTGTGGGATGGCGGATTGCTGACATCAGGTCTGGCTCCAACAGGGTACACAGTTCCTGGATTGTGGCACGGTCAAGCCTGTAGGTGATTATCAAATGTCGCTCCTCCATTGTCGGCAGGTCCACCAACGGTCTGTACACCGGAGGATGCCGCCATCTCCTCACATGTCCCAGCGGACAGTGCCTATGAAGGACAACAGCGAGCACAGAGTCAAACAACTCAGAGGTACGTACCCACAGTTTACCCAGAACACCAATCATACACAAAAGGTGGCCTGTATGTGTGTTGAGTCTAGGCCTATGTATGTGTGACGCAGTTAAAAATGAAGCCATGTGGGCCCCTGAAATGGCAGCTGCCTGACCTCTAAAGTGGGACAATGGGATGTGAGGTAACTGCGCTGGCGTTGTACACCGTCGCGGTAGGCGGTCGAAGACCGCGGCGCAATGCTGCATTGGTTAACATTGGACCCTATGGGTCCCAGGAGCCAATGACGATGTACGCCGGCGGTGACGGTACGCACCACCACGGACGTGACCGCCATTTTCTATCTGTTCAATCACTCGATACCTGATCTTCGACAGGAGAAGACCTACACTGCAAGTGCTGCTGTGACCTCGGTATGGAAGAGACAATGGCTCGAGTGTCTGGGGAAAGGGCCCCTGCCTTCACATCGGAGGAGTTGGAGAAACTTGTGGACGGGGTCCTCCCCCAGGACACGCTACTCTACGGTCCTCCAGACAAGTAGGTAAGTACACTGGGAGCATGCTGTATGGGCTATGCCCGTGTGGAGTGGGGTGGATGTAAGAAGGGGGGGGGGGAGATTGCGGCATGCATGAAACAACGGTGAGTGCATGTGCCACATGGCAAGGGTAGGGATGGGGGCCAATGACTGTGACGGTGCAGTTGGTAATAAGTTTCTCTTCCCCCTGTACAATTCATGTAGGTCAGCGCCCACCAGAAAAAAGATATTTGGCGTGCCATCGCCAAGGACGTCCGGACCCTGGGGGTCTACCACAGACGGAGCACCCACTGCCGGAAAAGATGGCAGGACATTCGCCGCTGGAGCAAGAAGACGGCGGAGGCTCAGCTGGGGATGGCCTCCCAACGCTGGAGGGGTGCCCGTTGCACCATGACCCCCCTCATGTTTAGGATCCTGGCGGTGGCGTATCCAGAGTTGGATGGGCACTTGAGGGCATCACAGCAGCCACAAGGGGGTGAGTACACTCTCATCCTGCTGATTTTGCGCGCAGTGGAGGTGTCTGGGTGGTGGAGGTGGGCTGTGGGTTTCCTTAGGCCAGGGCGAATTTAGTAGGCAAGGTCCCTCCGTAAGGCAGGCCATGTGGCACCACACCCCACCTCTGTAGAGTGCCAAGTACACCTAGTCATGCCCCTGTGTCATCCATGTGTGCAGACGTCGTCCATAGCCTAGAAGGCCATTTCCCAGGGATTGAACAGTGGAGCCCAAGAACGCGGCGTAGTGCAGGGGGCTTCTGTGTCTGTCCTGTCCGCCAACGGTAGCGGTAATGCATGCACTGAACATGTCTTTCTTCTGCCCCCCCCTTTTTGTGGTCTCCCTGTTCTTGTGTGCATTAGGATCATCAGGTGGAGGAGCAGTGGCACCGGAGCACGAGGGAGCTGCATCCCACATGGCGCTGGAGGGCGGGACAACGGACTCAGAGTTCACCAGCGGGACGGAGGGCGAGGGGAGCTCCACGGCGGTGACAGGAGCTGACACCAGCGACACGGACTCGTCCTCTGATGGGAGCTCCCTTGTGGTGGCGGCAACATCTGTAACCCCCGCATCTACAGGTACAGCCGCCACCCCCCCTACCAGCACCGCCCTCCCAGCAGCCCCTCAACCTTTGCCCCGTGCCCGCTCACCCAGGAGGGTGGGCATCACCTTCGCCCCAGGCACCTCAGGCCCTGCCCCAGTCACCCCTGCTGCCCTCAGTGAGGTGGCCATTGACCTCCTCAGGTCCCTCACTGTTGGGCAGTCTACCATTTTGAATGCCATCCAGGGTGTCGAAAGGCAGTTGCAACAAACCAATGCATTCCTGGAGAGCATTCATTCTGGTCAGGCGGCCCTTCAGAGAGCTTTTCAGACTCTGGCCTCAGCAATGATGGCAGCCATTGTCCCTGTCTCTAGCCTCCCCCCTCCAACTTCCTCCACCCAGACCCAATCCCCTGTACCCCAGCCTATCCCAAGCACATCTTCAGACCAGCATGCACACACCTCATCACACAAGGGAAGCTCAGGCAAACATAAGCACCACACATCCCACAGGCACTCACGCAAGCATCACACACATGCAGACACACCAACATCCACTGCCTCCACAGTGTCCCTCTCCTCCTCATCTCCCTCCTCCCTCCCGGTCTCGTCTACACTCACACCTGCATGCACTACATCTACAGCCACTACTGCCATCACCAGCACACCCACCACCACACCCCACTCACGTGCAGTCAGAACTCCCACTACCATTCACATGTCCCCTGTGTCCTCTCCCAGTGTGTCTGTGACGCCATCTCCCAAGATACACAAACGCAGGCACACACCCACCCAACAGCCATCCACCTCACAACAGCTTCCAGCGCATGCACCTTCACCCAAAGTCACCAAACAAACAACTCCTACAACCACAACCTCTTCCTCCACTCCCAAACCCCCTCCAGCTACCCGTCCCAGTGTCTCCCAAAAACTTTTCCTCCCCAACCTTGACCTCTTTCCCACACCTCCCCCCCCCCGTCCATCTCCTAGGGCCCGACTCTCCAGGTCCCAACCTAGCACCTCAGCCACAACATCTCCGGGACCAGTGGTGCCTGTAGTCACCGGAATCTGGAGTGCACCGGTCACCAGGGCAGCTAGTGTGGCACGGAGCCACAGCACGGACAGTCCCCCACCTGTCAAGCATCAAAAGTTGTCCAGTGCCCGGCGAGAGAGGGGGAAGACTCCAGCCACCACAGCCACTCACAGGGGTCCCGGTGGGAGTGTGGAGTCAGCTGCGACACCTTCCAAGGTGGGGAAGGGCCACAAGAAACCCGATAAGTCTGGGAAGAGCAGCACGGCGGAGGAGACCGCCATCATCCCCGCTGCCAGGAGGCCACCGCCATCATTCCCGCTGCCCAGGAGGCCAGCGCAATCATCCCCGCTGCCCAGGAGGCCACCGCCAGCTCCTGCCCTGCTGCCCAGGAGGCCACCGCCAGCTCCTGCCCTGCTGCCCAGGAGGCCACCGCCAGCTCCTGCCCTGCTGCCCAGGAGGCCACCGCCAGCTCCTGCCCTGCTGCCCAGGAGGCCACCGCCAGCACAAGCTCCGCTGGGCTAGAGAGGACCGCCAGCACAAGCCCCGCTGGGCTAGAGAGGACCGCCAGCACAAGCCCCGCTGGGACAGAGAGGACCGCCAGCACAAGCCCCTCTGGGACAGAGAGGACCGACAGCACAAGCCCCGCTGGGACAGAGAGGACCGCCAGCACAAGCCCCGCTGGGACAGAGAGGACTGCCAGCAGCTGAGTCACTGCAAAGGAGCCCGCCACCTCAAGCACCGCTGAACAGGGCACCGCTGCTACAAGCACCCCTGAACAGGGCACCGCCAGCTCATGCACTGCTGAACAGGGCACCGCCGCTACAAGCACCGCTGAACAGCGCACCGCCGCCTCATGCACCACTGAACAGGGATACCGCTACCTCAAGAAACGCTGAACAGGGCACCGCCGCCTCAACCAACGCTGAACAGGGCACCTCCGCCTCATGCACCGCTGAACAGGGCACCGTCGCCTCATGCACCGCTGAACAGGGCACCGCCGCCTCAAGCACCGCTGAACAGGGCCCCGCCGCCTCAAGCACCGCTGAACAGGGCACCGCCGCCTCAAGCACCGCTGAACAGGGCACCGCCGCCTCAAGCACCGCTGAACAGGGCACCGCCGCCTCAAGCACCGCTGAACAGGGCACCGCCGCCTCAAGCACCGCTGAACAGGGCACCGCCGCCTCATGCACCGCTAGACAGGGCACCGTCGCCTCAAGCACCACTAGACAGGGCACCGCCGCCTCAAGCACCACTAGACAGGGCACCGCCGCCTCAAGCACCGCTGAACAGAGCACCGCCACCTCAAGCACCGCTGAACAGGGCACCGCCACCTCAAGCACCGCTGAACAGGGCACCGCTGCCTCAAGCACCGCTGGCCCATGAGCGCCAAGGGCACTGACGCTACTGAGTCCGTCACGAGCAGGATGAAGCACTCTGGGCACAGAGCCCCCTCCAGAACCATTGGAGAGATACATCCACTACCTCTGTCCTTAGCAGGATGAAGCACTCTGGGCACCATGCCCCCTCCAGAACCATTGGAGAGATACATCCACTACCTCTGTCCTTAGCAGGATGAAGCACTCTGGGCACAATGCCCCCTCCAGAACCAGTGGAGAAAGGCATCCTCTGTCCTTAGCAGGATGAAGCACTCTGGGCACCATGCCCCCTCCAGAACCAGTGGAGATACACATCCACTACCTCTGTCCTTAGCAGGATGAAGCACTCTAGGCACCATGCCCCCTCCAGAACCAGTGGAGACTGTCATCCACTTGAGACTGTGGCTTTGCACTCCCCAGGATGGAACAGTCGGCAACCCACCCACTGTATAGACTTGAGAGACTGTGGCTTTGCACTCCCCAGGATGGAACAGTCGGCAACCCACCCACTGTATAGACTTGAGAGACTGTGGCTTTGCACTCTCCAGGATTGAACAGTCGGCAACCCACCCACTGTATAGACTTGAGAGACTGTGGCTTTGCACTCCCCAGGATGGAACAGTGGGCAACCCACCCACTGTACAGACTTGAGAGACTGTGGCTTTGCACTCCCCAGGATTGAACAGTGGGCTACCCACCCACTGTACAGACTTGAGAGACTGTGGCTTTGCACTCCCCAGGATGGAACAGTGGGCAACCCACCCACTGTACTGACTTGAGAGACTGTGGCTTTGCAGTCCCCAGGATTGAACAGTGGGCAACCCACCCACTGTATAGACTTGAGAGACTGTGGCTTTGCACTTCCCAGGATGGAACAGTGGGCAACCCACCCACTGTATAGACTTGAGAGACTGTGGCTTTGCACTCCCCAGGATTTAACAGTGGGCATGTGGCCCCCTCGTGGATTTGGCGCTGTGCACTCAACCGGCTGAGGTGCCCCCCCTTTCCCTCCCCCTGAGGTGCCTGTTTTCCTGCTCTCTGATGCCCCTGCAGTGTTCTCTCCGTCATGGTCGGGGATCTTGTGTGGGCCTTGCCCATACCGTGTGGGCCCAGTGTTCCACGGACTTCATTGGAGCACTACCTGGACTACTAAGCTTGGTGTATATTTTGTTTATGGTATATATATATATATTTTTGCGTACTTGATTTTAATATATTACAATGGTTAAACTCATTTCCTTTTGTCTTTGCATTCTTCCGGGAGGGGGGGGGGGTTGGGGTTGTAACTATTATGTATAAACATGTATTTGTGTGTGTGTGTTGTAGTGGGTGAGGGTGGGGGTGGAGGTGTTGCGTGTGTGTGTCCCTGTTTTTTCCCTCCCCCCTCCCCTGTGTCGTAGGTGCAGTACTCACCGTTGTCTTCGCCGCCGGCGTTCGTGCTCCTGGTAGAGGAGCAAGAAGATGAGGGCTGGCAAGATGTGCAGCTCGGGTTCCATGGCGTCCGGATTCCTCGTGGGGTGTGTAGAGGTGAGCGTTTTCCCTTTGAAGTCCGGTTTCCGTCGTGTTTTTGTCCGCGGTGAATCCGCCCCGGAAAAGGTGGCGGATTGGTAGGTTGTGATACTGTGGGCGGTACTTTGTCTTCCGACTGTCTGTTGGCGGAGTGTGAAAGTGGCTGTCTTTGTTGGCGGTTTCCGCCACGGTCGTAATTCCAATTTTTTTACCGCCGGCCTGTTGGCGGTCTTACCACCGCTTTAACACCGTCCGCCAGCGCTGTAATGACCACCTTAATCTTTTATTTAAAAAGTTCAATTATCTTAAATTAACATAATTCTGTACGCAATTTATTAACTGAAAATAAAAATGTTAGTGAAGGTAGGATTTCTTATTATTGATTAAGCATTATTATTTACAAATTAAATGAATACTTATACATGAGTTCATTATTTAATGCACATTTGATTTGATGAGTTAATGTGCTGTGACATTTTATTTGTTATAGGTTACAATTTCCAAAAAGTAACCACTCCCATTGTGAATCAGTTCAAATTCCATCTTCAGAGTTGACAACAGATCAATGGTTTGCGACTGGAGTTACAGTTGCAAACCGTTGATATATACCTTATCAACTTGCAGCTTGAATGGAATTATCTCAACACCTCCCTTCCAAATAACGATTGGATACAGCTTTCTAAGCTCATTTTGCAATTCAGAACAAGTTTTCCAAATTGCAAATTGGGGTTAGTACATCAGAAAAGTGATTTAACGGTCCCAAACCCTGAATTCCAGGGTTTGCAACGGCTAAAACACATTGGTATTAGGCTCTAGTTCCCTTATTTTCATGCCTACAAAATGGTATTGTATGAATGAATGGTATAATTTCCAAAGCCAAGCCTAAAAATGTAAATTATGATAAACTTTTCAATATGTTACCCCATTTTTCTTTTCTAAGTTACAATCATTGATTGTATGCGGAGACACCAAAGCAGAGCCATGATTTTGACTGATGTTTCAAGCTTTTGCTATGGTTTGAAAAAGGAAGTGACAATACACATTCATTTCTTTATATTCTGTAACTTCCGACAGTTCCAAAAATGGATTAAGCAGATATATGAGGTGACACCTGGAATCTACACGTGGCCCATTTTTTATTCTGACAAAAAACAAGTCAGAAAAAAACCCTGTTAATGCGTCTCAGTATTTGCACATAGAAACGTGAGGTAACTTCTCAAGAAAACGTTCAAAGGATAACTTATCAAAAGTCACTTGAACAACTCTACAAAGGTCACATAACTGGAATGAAATTGTAAACACACTGTAATCAGCAACATCTTTATGGCTTCTGTTTTTGTTTATAATTTCCTGGCTTGAAAAACTTTTTGAAATGAGTTGGTTAGGGCACTGCCAACACTAGTCTGAGCTGGCCCCATGCTGCACTAATTCATGACAGTAGCCAGGTTAAAGGAAGCAACTGACAGATAAACAACTCTGAGAAACAGTCCGTACAATCATAGGCCCAAAGTCAACCCTCAGCCTTAAAGCAAAGTCTTAAATAGACAGTAGGGAATGACCAGGCAACATTTTCACAAGTCATAAACAAACACAACTTACTTTGACTAAATAAATGTGCCAGATAGGCTCAGAGCAAAATATGAAACCACATTTGTCAAGGTCTACTCTGCAGTTGATATTAGGGAGCCTAGAACACCATGAACAAAATGTTTTATTGCCAAATTAGCATTGCAGTGCTTTGGTGGCACAGTGCCTGTGGTCCTATGCTGAATATATTACTCTAACTATAAGATACTGGTGGATAACTTGAATTAGATTAACCAAGAATAGCTATTCATGAGCATATCACAGTAATACAAATAAAACATTTAAAGTACAAATACTTCATGACAATAGCCACAAAAACCTTTTTGTATATATGACATTTAATGCATCCTTGCTGTGCGTAGTACCCAAGTGATCACACTGTTTGTAAGAGTTAGAGGTGTGCATAATACAGAAGGGCAGTGGATCACATAAATAATTGTTTTTTTGTTGTTTGTACTGACTGAATCATAGCCAAACTGGGGGGAAATGTTCATTCAAAGAAGGTCCAATTCCCCAAGGCGTCTACAGCGTGTTAACCCATGATGCTTTAGGGTCACCTTCAAGACAAGAGATTCAAAGAGCATAATCCCTAGTCTGTGAACATAAAATGGGAGGTGAAGTGGGTCAAAAATGACACACCATTGATGTGAAGCATAAATAATTGCAAGGCCATGTCCCAGGAATAATTTACTTACTGATAGAAATAATCAAATTCAGAAAATAAATGTCAGAGGTCAGATATTGTTTGCAAACAGTGGGTCATAACCAAAAGCGGTGAAAAAGGGACTCACTTGTCTAATTAGAAATGATCCCAAAGATGCTCTCTAGTTGTAGTGTCAGATGATTGCCTGGAAAAGAAGTTGGATATTAAAAAAAACAATGAATGTAAAAAATAAAGAAATAGATATTAGGAAACACACTTATGTCAATATGGCTGCCGCACAGGGGTGCAATAGAAATGGAATTCTGTCTGGTAAATGACAGTGTGGGAGAGGAATAATCAACCGCTCCAAAAATTGGAGCTAATCGAATACAAGTAGGATTTTGTCATATGGTAAAAACGACCTGAAAAAAGATAATAGAAAAAAGACTACCATAGTGAAACTATTTATTTATTTTTGTAATTTTATATAGTGCGGACATGGCCTGAAGGCATCAGAGTGCATTGCAACACACAGAATACAGGGGTTCAGCGGGTTACATTAATAGTATTTGAACTCTGACATTTACGTCAGTGTTTGTATACATATGTTTGCCACAAGAGACAGTTACAACAGTAGGGCAGAATACATAAACACTTGAACGAAAGGCAGATCAGGGCACACTGAAGAAAGTAAATAAGTCTGGTCAAGGGTTATTTAACCTAGATGTCTGTCAAAAGGTAAGAGCTTGAGGTCCTTTTTTGCAGGTTGCTAGGCAGATGGTTAGACAAAGTGAGCGAGGCAGAGAGTTCCAGGTTCAAGTGGCACTGCTGGTGAAGGACAGATTCATATATCGTTCTCATCTGAAGGTGGGGGGTTCCAAGAGCACGGATCGGGCATTTCAGGAACCCCTAATTTCTCCAGAGATTTTCAGTTTCTCGTTTAGATAAGAGGGTGAAGAGGAGTGCAGCTCTCTGTGGGTAATGCAAACGATTTTGAATTGGGCCCGCGGTTCAATGAGGAGCCATTAGCAGGGCAGGGGAAATGTGGTCAAATTTCTTGAGACCTAAGACAAAGTTTGCTGCAGCATGTAGTGTCGCTCTCAGAAACTAACATATGGCAATATATGGTAAGTGTGGTGCTAACGAAACAATGAGCCAACTGAACTGGCAGTATTAATATTCCATGCCAGGCAAAAATATATGTATTCAGTGTCCTACCTAAGGTCTCCAAAATTGTTAGAAATCATCGAGGGTGAGTGAACTCAGCATGCCACTACATGGGTTCATTTAATCCTGAAAAGGCAGTACTACTGCAGTCACTGAATAGACTGGAGAGATTAAACAAGGATTTCTCTGCAGACAGCAACTGCACAAATGGTGTACTGACATGCTGTAATATTTTAAACAGTTCATTAATGACTTTGATGAATAAGTAATATTAACAATAACAAAAAGTGAGAAATACTATATATTGATTTTGATGGACATCAATTACACTGATAAGTACTATGAGTCAATATTTGTCTGGCCTATTGGCCTTCTGCATTATGTACACCTTTATGCCTTAGCTCTTACACACTGTGCGATCACTTGAAGACAAGCAGTGTCAAGATGTGTTAAAGGTTATGTATGGAAAACTGTTCGACAGCTATTGTCACTAATTATATGTTCTTTCAACTTTCTATTTGCATTAATGTTGGCAATCATATGAATATTCCTGGTTTATCTCATTTAAGTTATTCCACAAGAATTCATTGTTTTATGCTTCGCTTGGTGCCCTTGGTTAACAGCACCCCCGTTCCTTATTATTGACTGTATTAATTTAGCAAAATACAAAGAAGCCAATCACAAGCAGTTGCATAATCGTGCCTTGTTAATATTCAGCAGGCAGGATGTATTTTGTAAATGTTTGACAACAGCTTCGAAAGAGGAGGCAGTGCTGCAAGACACAGCATCCTCCATTTGTGTGTTTGTATTTAAACGGTACGAACATGGCAACCCCTGTCCAACAGGGGCCATTACGAAAGGGGCATCAGTGGTGCATTGAGAGGTCCATGGGACTGTTGTCTGCTCTTCCTTACACCTACAGATGCAATTCTCACTGTAGAAGGTATCCTTTAAAGACAGATTCCGGTTTGCCAATGCTTACAGACCAAAAAAAGTGCAGAGGGTGAACATTCAATATTTCATGATTGCAGGAGTGGCTGAAAACCATTGACACCTAATAATGTGAATTGTGTGGTAAGTGAAAATGCCACCTTTCTTCATAATTCGCAATGAATAGAGTGCACTGTCTCTGTCTGTGTTTCAGCACATTTTTAACTAGCTACCTATTACAGATAAAGGGACTGCCCTCAAGTCAACTGTGTGAGAAATTAGGTTGTGGGTTGACTAGGGTGTGAGCCCTGGTCAAGCAACTGCCACAATCCCTTTCAGGTGAACCGCAAAAAGCCACTAATTTAGCCTGTGCCTAACCTTGGGTAGCTTGGCGCAAAAAGCAGTCAGGCTAAACTTAAAGGCACTGTGTTAAGTATTTAAGCAGTACTCAAACAGCAATACTGTGTGAACACAACACAATACAATACAAACCCCAAACCAATTTAATAGAAAAAGCTTTAATAAATTAATTGACACCAAAACCCTCAAAATCAAATTCATATAACCAGAGTTATGACTTTTTAAACTTTTAAGTGTAAAATAGCGCATATGAATAAAAAAGTGTGAACCGGGTCAAAGTCAAAAGTTAAAGCTGACTGCGACTGAGAGCTTGTCGGATACACAAAGAGGATTGGGACTGGTCAGCGAGTACCTTCGGACTTAAAACATGTTTAAAGTCTCCAAGGAGGTAGAAGTTCAGCAGGGCAATGCTGCAGGTTTGTCCGAGGAGGGAGCTCTCTGAAGTTTCAGGAATTTCCAGCATCCCCTACCCTGGCTCTTAGTTGGCTGCACTGACAATGCAGGGTCATTGAGCCCATTGTGTGGCAGCAGAGCCCAGCCAATTCAGGTGTGAGTGGGGCTCTGCTCAGCTCTGCCCCCATCCTGCCAGTGCAAAGGCTTTTCAGGCCTTTCTAATCCCACTATTGTGTGACTGTCATTGTGTGACTGTCTGGGGCGAATCCACAAAGTTCCAACTGTTAGATTCAGCCATTCATGTGCTCCAGGCAGGCTGCAGGCACAGAGGACTAAGGGCAGGAAAATCCCAACTTCCTAAAAGTGGCATTTTCAAACTTGTAATAATAAATCCGACTTTACCATTGAAGAGGGCTTATTATTACAAGTTCATAGGTACCAAACATGACATATCTACCTACTCTGGTTTGGGAATTGTATCGTAATAATTTTAATAAGGAATCGCCAATTTTACCCTATTGGAGGGTTAGGCCTCTCAGTAGTGAGAAAACAAAAAAAGTACAGGTCTTACCTTTTAATTACACAGTACCCTGCCCTATGGGCTATCTAGCACCTACCTTAGGGGTGACTTGTACGTAATAAAAGGCTTGGTAAGGTTTTAAATGTCAAGTCGACATGGCAGTGGGACACTGCCTTCAGGCTGCAATGGCAGGCCTGGGGCAAGAATTAAGGAGCTATTTAAACAGGTGGCACGAAAAGTGCTGCAGGCCCACTGTTAGTATTTACTTTACAGGCCCAGGGTATATAGTATACCGCTCTAGACAGGACTTACTTGCCAGTTAGGTATATGCCAATCATGTTAAGGGGAGTGAGCACATGCACCGTAGCACTGGTATGGGCAACAGGGCAAAAATCCGGACAAGATGGAGGCAAGAAGGCAAAAAGTTTGGTGGAGGAGCACCGTAAGGCTGACAGGTCTAACAAACTGTGAATTTGCAGCTGCCCCAAAGAGGCTCTTTGAAGCAGCCATTCCATCATTCACAGTGTAGGCGGCACCCAGCCTGCTTTACAAAAAGGGGCAGAGATAGTCCTGCCGGTGGATGCAGAGAATGACATCACTTACCTACAGGGAAATATCAGGCTCGGGGGTCAATGGGGCACATTTCCTCTTTTTAGACGGTGCCCTCAGGGTGCACTGACTATACCCATGGCCTGGTAGACAGAGTGTCACGCCATGGCTGCAACACTGATTGTGCCACCCTGTGTGGGACAAAGTACAAAATGGCTCCCAGCTTGCCACTGCAGCTTGGAAGGGAAGCTTAAACTAATGGCAACACCCCACATCCCTTAACAATGTACATAAGTTTCCCCTAAGCAAGGTCTATTGACCCTGAGGCAGGGAAGTTTATAAAAATTGAGTAAGAGATAGGCTTTTAATCTGTCCTGAGAGCAACACTTCAAAATTTTTATTTTTCTGTGGTAAAGTTAGGACTCCATTGGCTAACACACAGTTATCGGCTGCCTCCTCAGCCCAGCTAATTGTTGAAAGGGACTACTAAAATGGGTACCTCAAGGTATCAAATTATTTTTAGCTTTAAACCTGGCTATGCCCACGTCCCATTTAGTGTCACATTTAAGGAAAAGCAAGAAAGCAAGTTTTAGAAAGTAGCCACTCTGTAGCCCTGTTTTTCCAGTGGCCTCACAAGGTTGCTGTACAGCAGACAGTTTTCTGCTCTCCTAGGGAGTAGTGTGAATGACTGCCAGGCTTCGGAACAAAGGTAGCTAGCTACAGAGGGAGGTGTTACTTCCCACTTGCGAAGTAGCCTTTGCTGGGAAAATTGTGATCATACTCCTGAAGGGTTGCCATTTTGTTACCAAGGGGAGACTAGTGCTCAAACTGGTTTTCCTGTGGGCATGTACACCTCCAGAGTGAGCTACCAAGCTACTAACATCCAAGGAATTGTTCGGACATCTTGAGAGTGGATAAAAGAGTGCACTCTGGGATTTCTAGATGCCACACATAGGCGGAAGTCATCACAGGGTGGGAGATATTCTGGTAGCCCACTGGCTAGTGACTGGATTACCAAGCAAGGGCACCCCTGGCACCCTGGACCTCAAATCATTAGGGGACTGGAGAAAGGACTGAAGAATAACTACCCTGCTGACCTCTAGGCCTGGCAAAAAGAGGCTGCATTGTCTGCTGGACCTTGGGCTAGCGAAGAGAGGAGTGTGCATTTGACTGGCTTGAGGAAAAGTTGCTCTCAAGCCCCAGACCAATGAAGTGACTCCAAGGGTCAGTTGGCTGACTCCCTGGAACCAGCACCAGGACCATCAAAGGTGAAGTAGCCCACTATGGAAGTCAGTTGCCACTTCTGGGGAATTGCAGCTGACTTCTTCTGGACGCCTCAAGAGACCGATCCTCAAAGGCCCAAAACTCCACCCAAGTCAGCTGGACCCAGGTGTGTTGTCTGAGTTCCGATTGGTCACCCAAGACACCAGCCTCTACCAAAGGACCATTGGACCTGCTGTGACTAGAGGCCAGTAGCTCAGCAGCAGCTGGTCTTCTACTAGTTCAAAGAGGTCTTTGAGGGACCCCGACCTCAGTAGCCAAAGTTGCCCCACCTGACCCATGGACTGAGGAGTAATCACAAGGACACCCCGGTCAACCGCACAGCATCCGGAGCATTCTTGAGCATCCTCCAGCTCCTGCATTCTCAGCATCAGGACCACTCCATTAAAGTCTATGGCAGTTGTGTTGTAAAGTTCATAATTGGACTGGAGAACACTTTTGTGACCAAGTAACTTTTCAAACACTCCTTAGTAGTCCCCCTGACCTTCTCCCTGGTGGATATGGTCTCCCTAGTCGGGTGTGAGTAGTCGAACACAACTCTTTCAAACTTTTCAAAAGTTACCAGTGCTTGTTTGCAGTTGTGATTATAAGAACTGAGAATTAAGTTTCCTTTAACAATCTATATCTCAGGGATTTTGCTCATCTTGGTCTTTAAAAATTAATAAAAGGATAATCTGATTTTAGAAATTAGTGTTGAATTTCTTTTGTGTTGTATGACTTTCTTTTTTCATTGTTTGGTGCTTCTAAATGCTTCACACTCGTTCCTTTGCTTAAGCGTTGCTGCTCGAAGCCACAGCTACCCAGGGTTGAGTTAAAGGTTTTGCAAAGGAGCCTCACAGGACCCAAGACAGTTTTTGTGAGTGTATTATATGGTAAGGTCACACAACCATACAATATAATACACCCACATCCTCACAATATCTACCTATCTAATTTATTCAGAAACAGGTGGACAAGAATTCTAAAACAGAAATAAGGTTGTGTTTGTGCAGAGTCTGCAAAGAAACCCAGCCATATTTATGTGCTTTGCTGGAAATCCGAAAACGGCTCAGCACAACGGAGCCATTTGAAAGCAGTCACATCCTTAGTTTTTAACAGGCAGAATGAATTTTGCAAATACCTGTAAATCGCTTCCTATGCGAAGATCGAGTCCTGCAAGGGACAGTAACCTACATCACTGTGCATGCATTTGCAAAGTACTGACATTGTAATCTCATTTCAATGGGTGCTTCAATGCCGAAAAATGACACACATTGAAAGTTACATTGGAAAGAATCAAGGAGCCCTCAGGGTTGGAGAATGCTCTCACTGATGTACATAGCTGCCACTCGCAGAGAGGAAGATTTCCCTCAAATACAACTTCCACTGTGAAGATCTCTACTGACAAGATCATTCAGCAAACATTCAGGCCCAGATTTAAGAGGGCCTAGTGCCATTCTAACGACACATTAGCATTATTTGTTTTACAGTAATGTGGTGCTAGATGGACAAAAACACTGCGCTATATTTACAGAGTAGCATAATGCATGCATTGCGCCACTTTGTAACCCTTTGTGCTACGTTATGTCTGCGCCAGATATAATGCATGCAAAGGGGGCATTCCCTCATTAGGGGGGGCTGAAAAAATGGCCCAAAGAAATCTAAGAGATTTCAGCACTTTTAACATCTGCTTTGAGCACATGTTAAAAGGAGTCTTCCATTGGTTACAATGGGCCTCTGGGAGCTTTGCAGGATTAGCGTCAATATTTTTGATGATAGTCCCGAAAAGCGCCAAACTAGCGCCCAAAGTTTTGGGGCTAGTTCTCTTACTACCGCCATGGTGCACTGTATATTAAATATGGCTCACACATGGTGGCGTTAGGGGGGCGCTAAGTGGTGCTGCTCTAGGTGCAGCGCCACTTTTCTTAAATATGCCCCTCAGTGATTTATGACGGTGGTAGATGTTAAACATTGATACATATCCTTGCAGTAGGGAGAATATGCATTTTTTCTGCAACTCAAATTAATCCCATTGGTGACATTGAGAGTGGCAGAGATATTCGTGGCTCGCAATGTCATTCTGATATATTGCATTTTTTTTTTTCTTTGCAACAGAGCCACTTTGGCCCATATTTGTACTTATTTAGCGCCGCATTGGTGCCGCTTTTTGACGGTTTAAACGTACAAAATACTATTGTATTTTGCACCGCTTTTGCATCACAAAATGAGGCAAACGCGGCGCTAAAAAGGTATAAATATGGTCCTGAGAGCAGCAGAAGCTTTGCAACGGAAAACAAGTTCCATGCTTTGAACCTGACGTTTCTTAAAAAAACACTTGAAATGTACAACCCTGACTTATTCAGAACACGGATGAGGTAGAACAAGTGATAATATACTAAACAAGAATCCTGAATAATAAAAAGTAAATGGAATTTTCAAGATAATCATCTCTCCCGTTTGATCTATCATCTAGAATACACATTACAAGCTTGGTCCCGTCAAAAGTATGAGTCACAAACCAACCCCATGATCACGACCAGAGACATTAAAGGACAGGCGTATATGTGACTGACGAGGGTGAGTCTCAGGATAAGCATGAATTTGAACAAATTTATCAGATCTAATCCTGAGGTCCTTTATTGACGGATGAAACCACAGTGACAGACGTCCATCCCTGCAGGCTATGCATCAAGTGTAGTAAGATATATTACATGTATGGCTTGTGACATGTTACCTTTGTGTCTATGTTAGAGATTTTACATAGCCACATCTGCAACAATGAGTAAGATCAAACTAGTACCACTCAAGTTCTATCCCGTAGGCATAGGTTAAATAATCAAGCTTTTCATTGACTATATGGGTAAAGTTTGACCATTGCCCCCTTCTTCTCAGGAGGGATGCATACTCTTCCATGCCCTGTTAGTGCTGACGATTAGCGCGCTGTGTACATTTGATTTTTACAGTGAGCTACATCCAAGAGTCCATTTGCTTCTAATGGGGAGATAACAGTCTCTAATCTCACATTCAATACGCAAGACCCAATTTGTGTGATCAATTTGTGTTGATTGATCTGAAAGAGATAAATAATACATTGTGCCATACCTACATTTCATTCTGTAATTCTATCTGTACTAGCAGAACGACAACACGCGGATTTTATCCTTTGGACAGATAAGGGCCGATTCTTAAGTCACCCATGCTTTAGATCCTTACCTTTGCAAATGCTCCTTGTTTAATGTTTTTGAAATATAATGGGTTGTTACTTTGCTCCAAGAAGAGGAGTAACGCAATGTAAATTTGTCTGGCAATTTTGAATTTGTGCATTGTAAATGTTTAAACTGATGTATTAAGACATTATTAGCTAGACAAGCTGTAGGAATAAATTGTGTTCTTTTTCACATGGAAGGATTTATGATTCCACCAGTCCAGAAATAAATATAGGCTTGATTTAAATTTACTTGAGGGCAGAAACATTATTTACACACAAGGTTGCCAGAAGTCCCACACAAATCCAAAAAGTTCACCAGTCGCACAAGACCTTATTGATCAAGTGGAAATTTGTTTATCCTTGCAGCATAAACCACTTCTTGATTTGACCACATGGTCTCAAGTTTCGCAAGCACACAGGGTACGCAGTAAATACAACATGAGCTATCTCAGGTAAACGTATATTAAGTGTAAATTTGTGCCTGCACTTGCATTTTCTTAGTTTGACACAAACATCCATAACTTTTAATGCAAACCATAGCGGAACGGGACATAGGGGGTCATTCTGACCGCGGCGGACGGCGGTCGCCGCCCGCCACGCGGTTCCCGCCGAAAGACCGCGGCGGTCATTCTGGCTTTCCCACTGGGCTGGCGGGCAACCGCCGAAAGTCCGCCCGCCAGCCCAGCGGGAAACACCCTTCCCACGAGGACGCCGGCTCAGAATTGAGCCGGCGGTGTGGGAAGGTGCGACGGGTGCAGTTGCACCCGTCGCGAATTTCAGTGTCTGCTAGGCAGACACTGAAATTCTTTTTGGGGCCCTCTTACGGGGGCCCCTGCAGTGCCCATGCCATTGGCATGGGCACTGCAGGGGCCCCCAGGGGCCCCGCGGCACCCCCTACCGCCATCCTGTTCCCGGCGGGTGAACCGCCAGGAACTGGATGGCGGTAGGGGGTGTCAGAATCCCCATGGCGGCGGAGCGCGCTCCGCCGCCATGGAGGATTCTCAAGGGCAGCGGAAAGTCGGCGGGACACCGCCGACTTTCCGTTTCTGGCCGCGGCTGAACCGCCGCGGTCAGAATGCCCAGCGGTGCACCGCCAGCCTGTTGGCGGTGCTACCGCCGACCTTCGCCATGGCGGTAATTACCGCCAGGGTCAGAATGACCCCCATAGTGTGTTGGAGGACTATGCTTGAGGTCCTCCTTCAAGGCCACCAGGAAGAGAATCCTGCTGGGACGATGACAGCCCGGATATGATCATAGTGTCACCTGAGATGTTTTAAGGCATGTAACAAAGTGGGCTGGGGCCCCTGGGGCCCTTGGGGCCCTGCGTTTTAGAGGGCCACCAGATAGAGCCAGCTCTGTACTGCTGAGAGTCTGGCCCTGACAACTCGAATAATTTTTTAATAGATTGTTTTGAATACAGCTTTCCTTTAATTTATTTTTTAATTTGCATTATGTGTGAGAGTCTATTACAGACATTCTTCAGAGAAATATTGTCTTTGTGTTTCATGCCGCATCCAAAAAAAGGATCTCACGTATAAGAAATGAGGGTATCACAGAGATTATTTGCAGTAATATCAGTGACCTGCTGCTGTTGCAGTATTGAAAACACGTCACTTTTCCTGAATATTTAATGTAAACACATTTAGAACTTGAGACAAGGTGCTTGTGCACTGCCAGTGATTTGGCCAAAGGGGACATGAGAGAGCTGACATTGGAACAAATTCAAAGCTGTTCTGAACAGGAGCCTCCAAAATATGCTTGGCCCATAGCTCCCAAACTCCTTACTATGTCCCTGAGGGCCATGGCCAGTTACGCTCCACAAGGTAGAGAGGAACACCAGAAAGGATAGAGGCACTTAGCAGACACTAGATTATCAGAGAGATGGGAGCGGGGAGAGGGGTGCAAACAGGGAGGCAGGGGGAATAGTGTACGAGTCGGGATGCAATGTTTCTAATCGCCACTGATCTGCTGCTTCATTAACTAATCTACATATCCGACAAAACGTAATTGCTGTTCTGGTATCAGCTAATGTTGTTATTTTGTGCACTGATGATACAATATTCAAGTTAAATCCACAAATAAAGATGGAAAAATCGTTTAATGTCAAGCAACCTAGGAGGTGAAGTACATTGTCACATAACATACCCTATCATTACTCAGAGAACGTTTCCTTTCCACTGCCCTGTGTTTTCCTGGGGGTCATACACAGTTCTTGAATTGTAAAAAATATAAGTGCATGGATCTAAAGATTTTCTAGGAAGCCCACCTCCAGCGAGCCCAGTGCCAGTGTTGCCAAACACCAAGGCACGTCTACACTTGGTTCTACCTCATACCTTTTTCTTCCACCACCCTATAATTTATTTCTGTATCTTACCCTTGTGGTTCTTTATCATTCCTGGTTCTCATTTTGTGACTGTTTCCCTTTTTTCCTCCCTCTTTCTTTCTCCTTCTGCCTTTTTCTGGTTTTCTCTCAGTCCAAATCCAATAATTAAAAAAAAGTCTAAAAGAAATAGTGCTGGTGCCCACTAACTACAACCACCAGCACAAAATAAGCACAGGCCATAAGCAGCCTGTCACCAAGGAGCGAGCAGTCATATTTTTTAATATGCATGAATTGTGAGAGTCTATTGCAGACATTCTGCAGAGAAATGTTGTCTTTGTGTTTCATGCAACATCCAAAAAAGTTTTAAGCGAAACAAGGTCTGAACACCCTCGGCTTCCAAAATAAAAAACAGGAAAACCTAGAATACTAACCGCTAGATACCTCCTATTCAAAAACAAAAGGCCTTGTTGTTCGAAGCAATAATTTGGGGTGAAGAGATGCAATAATGATTAAATTAGAAACGAAATGGTGCCCTAAGCACAAAAATTAGGAAGGTCTAACGAGGATAGACTACGGCTTCCATAATAAGAACACCTCGGAAAAGTGGAAGCTATAAGATCTGAAATATCATTAATACTTCAGGAAATAAAGTTACCAAAGAAATGACCTGAAAACCATAACGTCTACAATCACACTGCACTGACGGCCCAAACAACAAATGTGCCAAGGTATAACAGCAAATAGCAAGTCAAAAGCGTCCCAGAAAACAAACCTGCAAGCAGTTCAAAGTGGCAATGATGGCAAATAAAACGCACAGTAAATGTAAAAATGGGAGAGAGGCATCCGGCCTGCAAAAGCAAGTTCTTAGTGTTCAAAACCGAAAACAAATACAAATGCATGGAAAGCGTTACTAACCAAGAGGCCTAGAAGGTGTCAGTTCGCTATGTGACAAACCATAGGCAGACTTAGAAGCCAAAAGGTCAGCAATAGAAACACTTAAATCACTTAAGAAGCTGCCCAATGGATGAGGGAAAACTTCATTGATAATCATGGATAATCAATTCCTATGGCTAAGTATTAGAAGCCATCTGCTTGCAAGAGCACTGCCTTTGGCATTCTAAACAACAACTTCTGTGGATGTACTTCGACTTCCAAACTGCCCAATAACGAGATGCAAGTCTGCAAATGCTACTATACGTGGAAATTCGTATAAAAAACAACCGGACCTGTAAGATTTTAAAGCTTTAATGTTTTGATCTCCAGAGTAACAATCGTGCTCTCTGGGCTCAAGGGAACTCGGACATCTAGCACCAGTAAGCGCTTGGTTCCTCAAAGAGCCAAAAGCTAATGCTAGGCGATGTTTGGGCCTCTGCGCCCCATCTACGATTTGCAAAAGAGGATGAGAGACCAAGGGCCACATGTACAAATATTTGGATTTGCAATTTCCTAATTGCGATTCCATGCGAATCGCAATTAGGGAATCGCAATTCCAAATGTAAGAAACTCCATTGAGTTTCTTTTGCTATTCCCGGTGGGTCGCAAATAGACCTGCCTCATTAATATTAATGAGGTAGGTCGCAATGTGCAGCCCACCGGGAATCGCAAAAATGACAGGGAAGGTGGCCTGCTGGTGTCAGCAGACCATCATGTCTGTGATTGCTTTTAAATAGAGCAATGTTTTTTTTTTTTTTTAAACTCATCCCGTTATCCTTAAAGGAAAACAGGCTGCATTTAAAAAGAAAGAAAATGAAACGTTTCAGTTTCATTTTTGAACAGTAGGCAGTGGGCCGTGGGACCAATGCCTGCTCTTCAAAAACGATTTTGCATGCATTGACAACAGGGAAGGGGCCCCTTGGAGTCCCCTTCCCCTTCCCCTTTGCGAATGGGTTAGCACCAATTTGAAATTGGTGCTAACTGCAATTGTTTTGTGACCGCATTCACGGTCGTAAAACAATCACACATACCATTTAGATTCGACATTAGGAAGGGCCGCCCTGAACATGCCCCTTCCTAATACCGCAGCGCAAAACCCAAATTGCGATTCGGTAACAAGTTTGTGAATAGCAGTTTGGGCCTTGTACAAAGCATTTTCTGTGAATCTGCCCGTTTGTGACCAGAAAAATGCTTTGTACATGAGGCCCCAAAAGCCTTGAACAGCAAGGAGTCAGTCTTCAAAATATAGCAATAGGTACATATAACCAAGGGAAGGGGCTATAATAGGCGTTATCTCCCTTTCAGAATACTGACTTACCTTCATATAAGTAAGGAGGGAGTAATGTTCAGTATAAAAAGTGGAAACAGGGTGGGGTTTTCAAAAACTTCCATCCAATGTCATACCGTGTTCCAGAAATGACAGCACTTAGTCAGAAGAGAGAACTGCTTTAAGTTAAAAAAAAAAAAAGCATAAAAAACAAATATATACATAGAGGGGCAGGGCTTTGGGGTGCCCATTTCTTTCATTGGATTGTTCAGCTGTCATTCACATTTTGTTTCCTTGACCAGAGCATACAGCATAGGGTAACGAGTCAGCTACTTTAGGCACTGGCTTTCTTGAACTGTGAGCAATTGCATATTGTTTGATCACATCTACTGCACATCTACACAAAAAGAAGTGCACTTCAGTGCCACTCCCAGGGCTGGTGGGTCAATACTTTACTTTCCCAGTGCTTTTTTTCTTTCCATTCTTTATTTTTTAATTTTATTTTGTTAGTCTTCAATATGTGTTTAAACTATTTCTTTGGGTTACTGTAATTTTCTCAGCCAATAGTATGTTATCTTTATGCCAGTGAGAAGTATATTTTGCAGGTCATGTGTTTTAAAACTTAAAGGAATTTGTATAACTGTTCTATGTACACCTACCTGCTGCGAAGCACCCACACAGTCTATAAAATGTATCCCTGATGGGTATATTTTTATAAATACAACATTTTTATTGCTCGCAAATTAGATCAGTGCGTAGGCAGCAGCATGTTTTTTTCTCTTTTTAGCTCCTTTTATGGTGGAGTTTACTGTAGCCACTAAAGAAAAGTAACCACCGCATCGGGTTGCCATGGCCAATTGACTTTGACAGTGCTTGTTTAGCCTAGCATGAAACCGTCAGCCTTGTAAATTATGAGTCTGTCAGAAATGACTGTTTAACATAGAAAGTAACAAATGGCGCTGGTTTTCTCTCAATCAAGAACCCTGCAGCTCCTCTTTTTCTTTTAATAACAGTCATCATATATGCCTATGTGGCCACACGGAATACAGTAGTGTGCCACAGTTGTTCTACTGCCTGACAGAATTCAAATTGGAATCTGCCTAAATCTGACAGCCTCCCCTGTGGCCTATCTCCCTTGACCCAATACACTTTCGAACACAGCTTTATAGCATCCTTGTGAGCTTGACCTATGCTCTTATGTTAAGACTCTATTTTAAATCAGGATAGCACACACAGTTCAAAATGTAGTGGTGCAGGAAAGTACCCTACATTGTTTCCCCATGCCCTGCCTCCACCCTGCCTCCCTAATTAATAGTTACAAGAACAATATCGGTTGATTGTATTATAGTGCTTGATCTCAAACTCCCGCCATTACTAAGCAATGTGATTAAAAAGTATTAGTACTGCCAGCTTAATGGTGCTGATGTTGGTGACCTGGGAAGGAGGATAATTTGAGGATAAAAAGTGCACTACTATAACTTTAAGGCTCACTGCCGAGGGATATAATGGTTGTTAAAAGCCTTAAACCTGAGTTATAGTCCCAAGGCTCAGCGAGTGCTGTAACAAGGGAAACGGCTTCTAACAACCAGAATAGCCTGAGGCAGAAGGGCTATAAGGCTATTCGAAATTTCCAGCCACTGAGAGTAGGATGCTCTAAATTAAAAAGGGGAAATAGGAAGACAAACAATGGAATATTGGAACAGAAGGCTTACAGCAGCCATTGTAAGACCTGCGACACCTCATCGTCTTCCATGAAACTCCCAACACTCCAATAGTCTAACGTTTTCAATCCTTGAGAAGTGTTTACTGATGTTATGTTCCCAGCTGAGGCAGAATCTCCCTGTGTGGCACACACCTATTTGATACTGTGATTTGAAGAGTTCAGGGTGTAGCACTCTGTAGCTATACACAACACGTGGTCTGGTTCTCCAGTGTGTTTTCGTTCACAAACCAACATATAACAAGAAGCATTAGGACGCATTGCCTGTGCCAATTAGACCTACAGCTACCAATAGAGCATAATACACTATGAATTGGTCTAAAACAGGAAATGACTTCTATTGCTTGGGTCAGAAGCCAGCTATGAGAAGAGTAAATGTGGCAGGAGGGAGGAGAGTGGAAAGAACAAGGTAGTTTAGATGGGGGGGAAAGTTACATTTGGGAGAGCTGTTTTTCACAAGGCTGCTAGATCAGGGAAAAGCTGGCCTACGACTGAACAAAATGAGATTTAGCAAGTCAATGTGATGCTGTTGTCCTAGCTGAAACACTGGATGAATGATAAGTCTCCTTTCGTCACATTGCTTTCTTTCTACCTTGACATATCGTTTCTTGGAAATAATGAAAGTGGAATCTGTCTGAGAGGAAAGGGCATGATAATGCCTCCTCATGTAAACTAGAAAGGGCAAAGTTGTGGGTTGTAGGACATATATATATGCACGTGCATTATTTCACTGCAGACTTTATACTAAAATCATGTCAAAGTTGGAAGTAACAAAACTACTATGAAGAAATATATATTGATATCCCATGCCAATCAAGAGAGGTGGGGTTAAAGTAATGGCCATGTGATGTATTCCAGTAATTGGATCTAGGAGTCGGATTATTATCTGTCATTACTGGGCCAATGTTCTTGCTTTCTTATTACTTGACTCGACGTATGACATGTTGTATGGTCTTTTTTTAAGTCTAATGTACATGCCATAATGTATGAGTTTGTATGTCTTACGATTAATGGTAAATGCAAGGCGCTACACTGGAAAAATGACAGGCCAGGAAGCAAAAGCTGTCCAAGGTCAGGCCTTCAATTTGAGCTGCCTTCCTGTTAGTGCTGTTCTATGCTGCTACATTTTAACAAAATGAGCCTCAGGGTGCACACTGCAGTACTCTGGCAGGTGGAGTTTTGTGATTTTAAAAGGCCATTTTTTGATCCTCCCTTTTTGAATCCTTATCTTCGAAAAAAAAAAAACAGGAGTGGATAAAACTGATTTTTAATTAGTGAAACAGATCTTTTTGGAATTATTCAGCACCATGCTTTTCCTATACAAAAAGTGAGGTTAGTTCTTCCTGTTTGTTAGTTATAGTCCAGTGTCTAGGCTACCTTCTGCCTACGTAAGGAGTCCAAATTATCAGCTGGATATATTGCATCTTTGCTTCAGGCGATTGCTTGCTCCTGAGGAAAGTTCATCTTCTAGTTCTTCCACCACCTGTTCAGGCTCTAATTTACTGGGTCTGCCTGCAGTACTTAGTTTGTATAAGAATAAGAGACACGGCCTAATTTGTTCCAAGAAGCCCAGCGATGCTGCTGATCAATGTTTGGAGTTGCCAAATACCAAGGCGGTCTATCTAGTCTTTATTTAACCTGATGCCTTTTTCATCCCAGCTTTCTCCCTTTGTCACTGTTTCAGTCTTTCTGTTTCTCAATGTCCCCTTTTGGGGGTTTCCTCTCTCTTGCCTTGGTAAAAAAAAAAAGAAAACTCCTCATGATTGAAACATAATTCCCCGACCCTAAAAAACAGTGCCATGTGCCTTTCACTGTCAGAGGTCGAGAGCCAGGCTGTCTTCTGAAAAATTGCTGCGTATTTGTTTTAACACCATGATTGGTGTTTACAATCTCCTACTTTGCAGTCAGAGAAAGAAAAGTAAAATCAATTATTTGACAATCTTGCTGGGGTATAAGGAGTGTGAAAGGAAAGGCCGTAAGATCCAATTTATTTTTTAAACACGACAAAATGTGGATGAACTGCACATTCTGAAGTCAGGAAAGCAAAAATGAAGCACAATTTTTTGTAATTCTGAAGTAAGAGAGAAACAAAGATTTTAATAGGGCCAAAACAAATAAAGACACCTTTTTGGTGTTGCACAAATGATATTCACTGAAATCCGATTTCCACACGTTATTATTTGTGTGCAGTATAGTTTTATCAGTAAACCAGTATGCCTGGGCAACTTTGGTGTCAAATTCTGTGGAAATGTGCTATATTTACATCACATTATGCTACCATATGATGCTTTAGTCACATTAAAAGAATCGCCTGCCTCATGATCATTAAAGCTGAGTGGGTTTTGGAAGTTTGTCCTTCTAAAAATTGGGTCATTGTTCTAAAAAAAAAAAATGGGAAGCGCTGCCTTAAAGGGTTTCATCTACTTGCATTTTTTTCTAAGTTACTGAAGTTTTCGTTAGATTGGTCCCTTGTCCCCCCTCATTCTGAGCAGGAACTCGAAAGCAACAGACCACATCTCTGTTCAAGGAAGAAATAATCTCCATTGCTATTGCAGCCAACCCTTGACAGTTAATGTAACCTGGGGCCAATATTTACCATCCTCTTTGCCAGTGGCGGCCGGCAGCTTTAGGAGGGAGGGGGGCGGGAGGGAAGCACACACTCATTCTTTCACACACACATCCATTAACAACACTCATAACATTCAAACATTAACACACGCACCAAACATTCATTTTAAAAGATATCACACACACACACACCTTCAGCGGTCCCAGGAGAGTTGGGACTGCTGCCTTCCTCATTGGCCGGCCGGCCAGCCAGCCACACCCCCCCAAACCCCCCCTCCCCCCCCGGAGGTCCCAGGAGAGTTGGGACTGCTGCCTTCCTCATTGGCTGACGTTAGGTCAGCCAATGAGGGGAGGCAGCAGTCACAGCCTCGACACAGAGTGGGATGGGGTCAGTGAGACTGCTGACCCCACCCCATTCTGTGACGAAGTGTCACTGATTGACACTCGCCCTGGGTGTTTCAGGGCTTAAACCTGAAGCGCCCAGATCGATGTCAATGGGTGACGCTTTCCTTGGCACCCACAGGGGGGCCTTGAGGCACCTTTGCTGAGCTGAGGAGGTCACGCCCATTGGAGCTGTGACCTCCTCAGCCCAGCAAAGTTTAGCTCAGGCAGCCAGGAGTCTGCGCAAATTGCGCATGTCTGCTCCTGGCTGCCTGACTTGAACATGAAGAGTGTCTGTCTGAGACACTCTTCATGAGGGGCAAAAGGTGGGGGGGCATGGCTCCTCCACTCTAAAGGACAGGCCGCGCCTGCTCCTTGCAACGGAGCACTGGGTGAAAACACATCACTGTGTTGCACGAACAACAGAGCACTGCACGTTGTTACATTACAGAGAGTTGTTTGCCAATGACGTAATCGGTTATGTGCCTCCATGGGATGTGAACCACAAAGAGAGACTTCTGTTCACTTTCCTATACAAAAACAGCTGCAGAAGGGCAAGCCGCATTAGATGGGCTGCATTTGATGGACAATTATCCATGCTAAAAAAATAATCTTTAGCGTAGGAGAGTTGATAGATGCTGCTATTTGCACTACTTTACACAAAGGAGTCGTGATATTTCATAGCAAACAAGTATCTTCGTGCTTTTGGAACAAAGATTTTTTGACATCTGTAACCAAGATCGATTTCAAATATCACGGAAGAACCTAAAATTCACCACTGTACCACCAGAGGGAGCTTTGTTCATTGGATTAGACAAGACGATTTGAATGTAATCTGTAACCTTGCATTGGTGATTACTTTGTTACATAAATACATACAGATATAATAATAATAATGTGCAGTGGCAGAATTTATTTTCGTTACCAGGCAGCCGAATTTGTAGTTTACCGAGTACCGAGACTACTTTTTATTGATTGAACCTCCTGCTTCTCTCTTCGTTCGTATTACACTTGCTATAGCTTTAGCTCACTCGTGCATGTTTTTTCTCACCCCTTTCTTTCTTCTTTCTGCTTTTCACTCTCTTTCTCTGGGTCACAGTCTGATGCTTAAAAAGAAAAAGTCTCGGTCAGTCTCCAAAAATGAGTGTCAGTGTCCACAACTTGTAACCATCAGCACCATTTAGGCACTGGTGGCATAATGAGCCTTCCCCAATAATCATATGGCTTTTGACGCTTCTACCAACTTTGGCATATGTGCTTATGCAAGAGACCTGGTGTAGGAGTTGTAGGGAGCGACTAAACCGCCTTTCGAGGGATTTAGCAATACTTTTTGAGGCATAAGAATCGTCCCACGTATATTCATTGAGCTTTAAGCCGCAATTCGCAAAATATCAGCTTTTATGACCGGACCGAAAGTCATAACTATCAAAAGTATCTTGAGATCTCCAAATGCCTTTGGGAGTTACAATCTACCCTTGGAAACCTATTAGGCTGTCGTGGCTTACACGGGGGCCACAGGGGCAGGACGGCACACAGATCTATGCTTCATAAAGGTGGGAACTATGGTCAATACACTGCCAACTAGGGATCATTTGCTTCTGCACGCAATTTTTAGAAAATGCAGAGCGTGTCTTTGGGCATTCTACGTTTCAGGGTAACATCCAGGGCCAGATTAATCAGGGTTTGTATTGCCCAGGCATTCTGCAGCACACATAGAAAGATAAAACTGCCTGGGAAGATTATTATTTGTGCACGACAGTGTCCTTTCCTGCACAAAAGCAATCCTGCCTACAATACAGGAACCCTTGCAGCACATTGCAATGGTGTCTGTATTGGCGCTAGGCAGCCAAAACGCGCCAGGGCTCGGAAAGGATAGGAATGCACTGTATAATGGTACATCCAGCACATTCCTGTCCTTTCATACAGGGCAGCACTGCAAGTTGGCTTGCTGCATTGTGCTGCGTGAAAAAAATATAAATATGGGCCACAGTGTTTACCTGCCTCAGGGCAAGGCTGCTAGATGAGTCCATGAGTCCACTAAATCTTTCTTTTGGCTTTTATTTAACATATCGCACTCTGGTAGTTTTAAAGCCTTGATTACTTCTAAGGGAACCACTGAATTATATATAAAATAAAATAAAAAAAACAGATAAAAACTGTTTGCATGACGAAAACGTAGGAATTGGATCACTGCACCCCTTGATGACAGATCGTCTCAAGTCAAAATCTCGACCTTCAACAATAAGTAATTGGGAAATAGGGATTCATTAGCTTTTCATGAACACTGTGACATGGCCCATTTAAATCTCTCCTAATTTTATTGTGTGCTTGCTCACAGAATCTTTTATCTCTTTCAATTAGAAAGTGTGAAGTTTAGACATTCAGAGAAGTGTTAGCTTCATGTCCGCCTTCTACCTAGGCTGACATTTTCGTTGTTTATGTTATGTTGATTCCCATTAATGGTGCTTACAGTGAAGTCTGAAAAGTCTACATGTGAACTAAGATGATGCATTATTTGTCATACTCATTTTTCCATGTATGGACTTTAATGCCACCTAAGTTATACCAACACCAAAAACCAAGGTAAACATGTGACCTATAAGCCTCTCTTCTCCCCCTTCCTGTTAATAGTAATCACCTAAGCTAAAGACATAAGATAAGAATCGGCGATCAAATGCAATATGACCCATGTATTTGGCCATAGTTTGGATAGGCTACACAATGGAACCATCAGGCTAGAGGTCACACTGGTTTGATACAATAGACCAGCCCTAGCCCGGGTTTGCTCTGGAACTCTAAGAGTGGTGCAGAAAAGTGGCCATCAGCTCAGCATTGTTTATCAGTCCTGGGCAAGGGCTGTGACAGAAAATAGCTATTTCTTACTTAGAGAAAGTATGCTGTGCAATTCACCCTAAGAAATTCAGTTCAAAAGTTGGCTGTTTTCCGCTCCACCTAAACTTTAGCATAGCTCTTAGAAGTAGCAATAAAGTGTTTGGATGTTAGGAATTTGCCAACTATGCTAGAAATGTTCATATTGTTTTAGCAAGTTATGCCAATCTCTCGTCCAGTTATTTCACATTCTGTGCACATAACATTCATATTGTTGCACACAGGACTTGGGTTTTAGAAATAAAAATGTTAAAGTTTTAGTCCCTGTATCTTAGTGAGAGAGTGTAGTATTAAGTTACAAAATAGGGTTTGAGTCTGCTGTGTCCCTGAACTCATCTTGAGGGACTAATAGTGACCAGAAAACACCACATACACAGTATTGTTTAGTAGATTGTGTAATGGTCGTAGTCCAACTGGATTTCTAATTCATGTTGGTACACTGAACTAAATTCTTCAACCATAGGTTTAAAAATCCGACCCCTGCAGCTCTGGGGTGGACTCCACATCGTGACATGCTCCTTGGCAAAAATGGGTTGACTTGCCTTGTCAGTTGAATGTTGGTCAGCGATGGACAGTTTAGGCATTTAAATCCTATTAAAACATTTCCAGTGTGGGTAAACTGATGCCATTAAATTGGATAATAACAGTGCTTATAAAAGGGTGAAATGCAGTCTGACGTGCTACATAAAAACCAAGTTACCTAAAAAAGAGTTGCAGCTCAAAAATGAATTTCTAATTAACACCTTAACTCACCTCCAAAATTATATAAACTTAAACATTTCAGCAGCCTGAAGTCTGAAAACAAGGTTCAGCCATAGGCAATACATTGACCTTGCAATTACTCAACAGAAAACCTAGGGTCCCTTTTATGCTTTGTCGATTACAGTGCAGCATTCGACCAAGTTTGTTGTTCATGCTTCTGGAACACATAATAAGTAGGGTGATAAATAACACACATTGCTGAGTATTTTAATCAAACTGCTCATATATAAATAGTTAAGGGTTAAATTACCAAGTGGTGGAGGATAATACACAACAAAATTAATAACAGAAAATGGTTTAAAACAGGGATTGCTACTAAGTGACACCTGTTCTACATGTATAGGTCAGATATCCCTGAGCAGTTGGAACAGCTTGATGCCTCTCCAAAGTTGAGTGGATCAATGTTGGAAATGGGGTATCTGGTTGGCTTCGGTATGCATCTAAGCCAGGTCGGACCCACCACCTTAGTCAGGGCAGTCAGTTACACACCAAAGATAATCTGTGCTCACCCTCTGGTAGCTAGGGGCAGATCAGGCAGGTTTATCATCAGAGGCAATCGTGTGAAGCGTTTGCGCAACACGCACACACAGCAACACAATGAATGTACCACAAAAGAGACTCCACACAGGATCATATAAAAATATATCTAGATTACATTGTACAAAAAAGAATCAGACCAAAAATGATATGAACCATACACAGTGTGCTTACTTTACTATAACTCTGATAGTACTCATTATCCTTTACAGAGCAAGCATCAAAATGACATACATCAGGCAATACGTTGCAAGTAATGCAGGCTTAGTGGAAGGCTCATAGGTTGCAAAACAACATGAATTATATAATCAGTACAAGCAATGCAAACTGGTTTAGAAAACCACATATCGCCATTTATAACCACAGGGCCCGGAATACCTACGCCCATACTAGAACAGCTACGGTAGGTTTTGTGAGCTCGTAAGGTTCCCTCAGAGCATAAGCTCCTTTGGGTAGAGTCCAGGACTGGGCCACCCGAACTCTGATGAACCCAGAACTCTGAGTGGCAACAGGGTCACGTCTCCTTGGTTGGAGACGATAGTGCTGCTGACGAAGACAGGGTGGGGCGGCAGTGTGACTCACCTGAGGCTCATAGAAACTAAACTGTCCCAGTTGTGGCACACGCTGTAGAGTTTAGTGAGTAAACCTCGTTTGGTTCCCCCGCATGCTGAGTAATCAATGGCAGCTACCCACAAATGTGTAGGGCAGTTCCCCCACAACCCTGTAAAGCTTGGTCCCTTTTAAAGCTGGCTGCCCGTGAAGGAGGAAGGTGGTGTCTCTTTTGTAACCACTGCAGTACCTTGGCACACTCTGGGGAGAACCTCTGACATGGCTGTTAGTAGTGGGGACTGCTTTAGGAGACTGCCTTTTACAAGCCTGGTCGATCATGTTTCTTGTGGTTGGGGCGGGTCTCCAAGGGGGGTTCCAGATAGTGGGCGATGTCCTTCTAGGCAGGGAGATGGTGCCCCAGTATGACACTCCTCTCCCTAATGTTGTACATTGCAATCCCCTAGCTGGAGGCCGTACTGGGGAAAATACATGTCACTCTCCTGGGAAGGAGGCGCGCACCTTGAAACCAGTGAAAGCGCTCACACCGTTAAAGGAAAGATTGATGGTTGCCAAACTCACAAGTCCCACAGCCGATTTCTAGGGTGGTTAACAGACTCCTGATGAATCCTTAAACCCCCCCTTAAACCTATAGACATGTAAGCATGAACCACCTCTCCTTCTCCCAGCCCAGGAAGACTATTAGTATGCAGAATGCAGATGTATCGCCTGTCACATCCAGCCCTTCCTGTGTTGTGACGGTCTAGAAAGTAAGCACAATGTGTAGCTGTCACCCAGGCCCAGACGTGGATAGAGAACAGGCTGCAAAGCACACAAAGTTAATAAGCACAGAAAAATGCCTAATTTCTAAAACAGTAACGTAAATGAAAATGTCACTTACCCAGTGTACATCTGTTCGTGGCATCAGTCGCTGGAGATTCACATGTTCTGCATAGCTCGCCATCTGGTGTTGGGTCGGAGTGTTACAAGTTGTTTTTCTTCGAAGAAGTCTTTCGAGTCACGGGACCGAGTGACTCCTCCTTCTGTCTCCATTGCGCATGGGCGTCGACTCCATCTTCGATTGTTTTCCCCGCAGAGGGTGAGGTAGGAGTTGTGTTGTAGTAATAGTGCCCATGCAATGGAGTGACTAAGTATGTACCTATTTAAGGTTAAAATAATATATATACAAATGTACAAAGTTGAAGCTAACTTCCAAACTGCTACAGGCTCCCGGGGAGGTGGGTGGGCACATGTGAATCTCCAGCGACTGATGCCACGAACAGATGTACACTGTAAGTGACATTTTCAGTTCGATGGCATCTGTCGCTGTAGATACACATGTTCTGCATAGACTAGTAAGCAGTTATCTCCCCAAAAGCGGTGGCTCAGCCTGTAGGAATGGAAGTGGTTTGAAATAATGTTCTTAACACGGCTTGACCTACTGTGGCTTGCTGTGCGGATAACACGTCTACACAGTAGTGCTTGGTGAACGTGTGTGGCGTAGACCATGTGGCTGCCTTACATATTTCTTGCATTGGGATGTTTTCTAGAAAGGCCATGGTAGCACCTTTTTTTCTGGTTGAGTGTGCCCTTGGTGTAATGGGCAGTTGTCGTTTTGCTTTAAGGTAGCAGATTTGGATGCATTTAACTATCCATCTGGCTATACCTTGTTTTGATATTGGGTTTCCTGCATGAGGTTTTTGGAATGCAATAAATAGTTGTTTAGTCTTTCTGATGTTTTTCGTTCTGTCAATGTAGTACATTAATGCTCTTTTGACATCTAATGTATGTAGTGCCCTCTCAGCTACGGAATCTGGCTGTGGGAAGAACACTGGTAGTTCCACTGTTTGATTTAGGTGGAACGGTGAAATAACCTTTGGTAAAAATTTAGGATTAGTCCTTAGGACGACTTTATTTTTGTGTAGTTGTATAAAAGGTTCTTGTATTGTAAACGCCTGAATTTCGCTTACTCTTCTTAGAGATGTAATGGCGATGAGAAATGCAACCTTCCAGGTTAGGAACTGTATTTCGCAAGAGTGCATGGGTTCAAAAGGTGGACCCATGAGTCTTGTTAAGACAACATTTAAGTTCCATGAAGGAACCGGTGGTGTTCTTGGTGGTATAATTCTTCTAAGGCCTTCTATGAATGCTTTAATGACTGGTATCCTATATAGGGAAGTTGAATAGGTAGTCTGCAGGTATGCAGATACTGCCGCAAGGTGTATTTTAATGGAAGAGAAGGCTAGGTTAGATTTTTGTAAGTGAAGCAAGTAACCCACTATGTCCTTTGGAGTTGCGTGTAAAGGTTGGATCTGATTATGATGGCAGTAGCAGACAAACCTCTTCCATTTACTTGCATAGCAGTGCCTAGTGGACGGCCTTCTGGCTTGTTTTATGACGTCCATACATTCTTGGGTAAGTTGTAAGTGTCCGAATTCTAGGATTTCAGGAGCCAGATTGCTAGATTCAGCGATGCTGGATCTGGATGTCTGATCTGTTGGTTGTGTTGTGTTGTGTTAACAGATCCGGCCTGTTGGGCAATTTGATGTGGGGTACTACTGATAGGTCTAGCAGTGTTGTGTAGCAGGGTTGCCTTGCCCAAGTTGGTGCTATTAAAATGAGTTTGAGTTTGTTTTGACTCAATTTGTTTACTAGATAAGGAAGGAGAGGGAGAGGAGGAAAAGCGTAGGCAAATATCCCTGACCAGTTCATCCATAGGGCATTGCCTTGGGACTGCCTGTGTGGGTATCTGGATGCGAAGTTTTGGCATTTTGCGTTCTCTCTTGTTGCAAACAAGTCTATTTGAGATGTTCCCCAGAGTCTGAAGTAAGTGTTTAGAATTTGGGGGTGAATTTCCCATTCGTGGACCTGTTGGTGATCTCGAGAGAGATTGTCTGCAAGTTGATTCTGGATCCCTGGAATAAACTGCGCTATTAGGCGAATGTGGTTGTGAATTGCCCATCGCCATATCTTCTGTGCTAGATGGCTCAACTGCGTTGAGTGTGTCCCCCCCCCTGTTTGTTTAGGTAATACATTGTTGTCATGTTGTCTGTTTTGACAAGAATGTATTTGTGAGTTATAATTGGTTGGAAAGCCCTTAATGCTTGAAAAACTGCTAGCATTTCTAGGTGATTTATATGCAGTTTTGTTTGATGTACGTTCCATTGTCCTTGTATGCTGTGTTGATCGAGGTGTGCTCCCCACCCTGTCATGGAAGCATCTGTTGTTATTACGTATTGTGGCACTGGGTCTTGTAATGGCCGCCCTTTGTTTAAATTTATACTGTTCCACCATAGAAGCGAGAGGTAAGTTTGGCGGTCTATTAACACCAGATCTAGAAGGTGACCCTGTGCTTGTGACCATTGTGATGCTAGGCACTGTTGTAAGGGCCTCATGTGTAGTCTTGCGTTCGGGACAATGGCTATGCATGAAGACATCATGCCTAGGAGTTGTAATATCATCTTTGCTTGTATTGTTTGTGTTGGATACATGCGTTGTATGATCTTGTTGAAATTTTGAATTCTTTGTGGACTTGGAGTGGCTACACCTTTTGTTGTGTCTATTATGGCTCCCAGGTATTGTTGTACTTTGCACGGCAAAATGTTGGATTTTGCAAAGTTGACGGTGAAACCTAGTTTGTAGAGGGTTTGTATGATTTGATGTGTGTTGTAAGCACTTTGTTAGTGAATTGGTTTTGATTAGCCAGTCGTCTAGATACGGGAATACATGTATTTGCTGCCTTCGGATATGTGCAGCCACTACTGCTAGACATTTTGTAAAGACTCTTGGTGCGGTTGTTAAACCAAAAGGCAATACTTTGAATTGGTAATGTATTCCTTTGAATACGAACCGTAGGTATTTCCTGTGCGACGGATGTATCGGTATATGGAAATACGCGTCCTTGAGGTCTAAGGTTGTCATGTAGTCCTGTAGTTTTAGCAATGGTAACACTTCTTGTAGCGTGACCATGTGAAAGTGGTCTGATTTGATGTAGGTGTTTAGTATTCTGAGGTCTAGGATTGGTCTCAGTGTTTTGTCCTTTTTTGGTATTAAGAAGTACAGTGAATAGACTCCTGTGTTTGTTTGTGTGTTTGGTACTAATTCGATTGCATTCTTTTGCAATAGTGCTTGAACTTCTATTTCCAGAAGTTCGGAATGTTGTTTTGATAAATTCTGTGCTTTTGGTGGTATGTTTGGAGGGAATTGTAGGAATTCTATGCAATAACCATGTTGGATAATTGCTAAGACCCAAGTGTCTGTAGTTATTTCTTCCCATGCTTTGTAATAATGACCTATTCTTCCCCCCACTGGTGTTGTGTGGAGGGGGTGAGTGACATCTGAGTCACTGCTTGGTTGTAGGGGTTTTGGGGCTTTGAAATTTTCCTCTATTCCTAGGGAATTGCCCTCCTCTGTATTGGCCCCGAAAGCCTCCCCTGTACTGTCCCTGGTAGCTGGACGGTGTTGCCTGCGAGGTGCTGGCTTGTGTGGCCTGACCCCGAAACCCCCCTCTAAAGGGTGTCTTGCGGAAGGTGCTGTAGGTTCCTCTGCTCTGCGGGGAGTAGAGTGCACCCATGGCTTTAGCAGTGTCAGTGTCTTTTTTAAGTTTTTCGATTGCCGTGTCCACTTCTGGTCCCAACAGTTGTTTTTCGTTGAATGGCATATTGAGCACTGCCTGCTGTATCTCTGGTTTGAACCCAGACGTTCTTAGCCATGCGTGCCTTCTAATGGTCACAGATGTATTAATTGTTCTTGCAGCTGTGTCTGCAGCGTCCATAGAAGTTCGTATCTGGTTATTTGATATGTTCTGTCCTTCCTCAACCACCTGCTTTGCCCTCTTTTGTAGTTCCTTGGGAAGATGCTCGATGAGGTGTTGCATCTCATCCCAATGGGCTCTGTCATAGCGCGCAAGTAGTGCTTGAGAGTTAGCGATGCGCCACTGGTTTGCAGCTTGTACTGCGACTCTTTTCCCAGCTGCATCGAACTTGCAGCTTTCTTTATCTGGGGGTGGTGCATCCCCAGATGTGTGGGAGTTGGCTCTTTTCCGAGCTGCTCCTACTACGACGGAATCTGGTGGCAGCTGTGTGGTGATGAAAACAGGGTCTGTAGGAGGTGCCTTATACTTCTTTTCCACCCTTGGCGTTATTGCCCTACTTTTGACCGGCTCCTTGAATATTTCCTTTGCGTGCCAAAGCATACCTGGCAGCATAGGCAGGCTTTGGTAGGAGCTGTGGGTGGAGGAGAGGGTGTTGAATAAAAAGTCATCCTCGACTTGTTCTGAGTGGAGGTTTACGTTGTGGAATTGTGCTGCTCTAGCCACCACTTGAGTATGCTGAGCTGTCTTCTGGTGGTGAGGGCTTTGTCGGATATGCCTCCGGACTGTTGTCCGACACTGGGGCGTCATATAAGTCCCAAGCGTCTTGATCCTGGTCACCTTGGCTCATGGTGGTGTGAGCCGGGGAATGTGACAGAGTTTGCGCTGGTGAGACGTTAATTACAGGTGGAGGAGAGGGTGGCGGAGTTTTGTTTGTGGCGCCTGGTCTGTTTGAAACTCCAGTCTCCTTTTTCTCCTAATAGGGGGAAGGGTGCTTATTCTTCCTGTTCCCTGCTGTATGAAAATACGTTTTCGCGTATGGTCCACTTCGGTGGATTGCAGCTCTTCCTCAAACCTATGCTTTCGCATCTGAGAGGACAGTGATTGTTCCTCTGTATAAGAGCCTGGACCTGGGTGGGTTACGGGTTGTTTCGGCACCGAAACCCTGCCTGTATCTCTTTTCGGCTCCGAGGTGGCTTTTTTCTTTTTTGGAGTCGAAACCTCTCGGCGTCGATCTTCGTCGGTGCCGCTGTCTCGGCGTCGAGCCGCTTCTACACCGCCATCTCGGTGTCGTTGCTTTTCTCCAGCACTTTCTCGATCCCGAGAAGGCTGCGTGCCGGTGTCTCGACCGGAGTCGGACGATCTTGGCACTGTCTTGGCCTTTTTCGGTGCCGATGGTCGGTCACCGAATATATGGGTGGAGCCATGGCCTGGTGGCAGTGGCGTCCCCTGGGCCTTGTCACTTTTCTTCTGTGTTGTTTTCGACGTCTTACTCACGGTTCTTTGATCGTCGAATTCCTCGGAGTCCGATTCGTGGATCGAAAAGGCTTCTTCTTCCTCTTGTTCCTCGAAGTCTCGGTGCGCTGTCGGCGTGGACGCCATCTGAAGTCTCCTGGCTCGACAGTCACTGAGTGTCTTTCGGGACCGGAACGCACGACAGGCCTTGCAAGTCTCTTCACTGTGCTCAGGCGACAGGCACAGGTTACAGACCAAATGTTGGTCTGTATACGGGTATTTGTTGTGGCATTTGGGACAAAAACGGAACGGGGTCCGTTCCATCGACGTTGTCCGACACGCGGTCGGGCCGACCAGGCCCCGACGGGGGATCGAAAACTACCCCGAAGGGCACCGGAGCGCGTCGATCTTCGATGCGGTGTTGACTAACTACGCCGATCCCGTACGCAACAATACCGACGAAAATCTTCCGATATTAACTAACCTTCCGTTCCGAAACTCGGAGCGACAGGAACACGTCCGAACCCGATGGCGGAAAGAAAACAATCGAAGATAGAGTCGACGCCCATGCGCAATGGAGACAGAAGGAGGAGTCACTCGGTCCCGTGACTCGAAAGACTTCTTCGAAGAAAAACAACTTGTAACACTCCGACCCAACACCAGATGGCGAGCTATACAGAACATGTGTATCTACAGCGACAGATGCCATCGAACATGCAATTACACCCATAAGTAGGATGTATCACCACTATTCTAACCATACCAAACATGACAAAGCTACTTCTTTTTGATCAGGATTTACCACTTAGAAGTGTGTAAAGGAATTCCCAATGCTAACTTACGAGAAGAGCAGATCTCACAGTAGTGAACAACTAAATAGGCTGTTTGCCACTACTAAGACATTCAAAACATAAGTACATGTCCTACCTTTTACTTTCACAGCACCCTGCCCATAGGGATACCAAGAGCGTAGCTTGTGGCGACCTATGTGTAATGAAAGGGGAGTATAAAGCTTGGCAAGCAGTTTTAAATGCCAACTCCAAGTGGTGGCAAACAGCGCACTCAGGCCCTGCAGTTCCAGGCTTGAGACAGATTTGAAAGGCTACTTCTGTGGGTTGCACAATCAGTGCTGCAGCCCATTAGTAGCATTTAATTTGCAGGCCTTGGGTATATGATATACAACCTTACAAGGGGCTTACCAGTAATTCAAATATGCCAAATAGCTGTAAACCAATTATGGCATGTTTAGAGGAGAGAGCACATGCACTTTAGCACTGGTAAAGTTCCCAGAGTCCTAAAGTCAACAAAAATGAGGCCAGAAAAAAAAAAGGAGGTGGAAGGCTAAAAGTTTGGGGTAACTCTGCAAAAAGGGCCAGGCCAAACAGTCATGAAATACTACTTTATCTTACAATGATTATTTAGTATTAGCAGCATCCAACCCAATAAGCTTCTGGAGAGGATTGATAAGTCTGGAAAAGTAAATCAGGATAATTTCCGTATAGCCATATTTGAAAAAATAAAGTCATGGCTTTCACTAGAAATCAGACAGAGTTGACTTGGTCAATTAACATAACCAAGATAAGTATGTCATATTTCATCCCTGTTTGGTGTCATCATTAGTCATATAATGATATGGAAAGTACACCACCAAAATCTGAAAAAGTGACGTTTTAGTGGGACTCATGCTCATAAAAATATAACATTAATACTGAGATAGATCATTGGGGGCTGTCTTAACTGTACTTAGGGTAATAAACTATTTATGCTGTATGGTTCACCAGCTTATTTTGCAACATTGAAGAGGCCTCTGAATACTTTAGCAATCAACTGTATCAGGCAGTTAGTACATCTTCACAGTCACAGTACCAAATATAGTTAGAATAGGAGCTCTCTTCTAGAAAATCAGTTTTGAACTGCATGGCAGCTTGTAGTAGAGCTGCTAAAGGTGCATAAAACATGTACTTGCTCTGGAATTCCAACTGTATTCATCTGAAAATTCCATTAGGTCGCACTGATCTAGTTTTCGATCTCACGTAGTTCAAATTAGTCCATGGGAATCTTTATTTACTTGAGCAAATAGCTACTGAAAATGTTATTGTGTAAAATTAAATACTTGAAGGAAATAAAATGTGCATTATATATTGAGTCATTGTCTCAAAAGAAACAAGCATACACGGATTCAAGTCGTACTTCCTTTTGTTCCACATCCAAGCATTACAATTGTAGGAATCTTAGAACTTTAGAACCCACAAATGCTTGAATCTTGCACTCCACATATTCTTGGGTTTATCTGCAAATGAAACATTAGAAAATATAATGTCCAACTGTAATTGATCTAAAATATTTCAAACAAGCATTGGCCATGTGAACAGTTCTGCCTTCTAAGTTAGGTGCCTCTTCAGTCACGGGTAGGTTTTTTACTCGATAACTCATTATACAGACACTCTGTCAGTCATCCATCCACCCATTTATTGATTCTTGTGTTTCACCCACTCATGCATCTTTAATACAGAATTCACAAACTCAAGAAGCATGTGCCAGATAATTTAAAGAATACAAGTGAAATAAGTAAATATTTACCACAGTAGCAGGTGGCCATCTTAGAATCGTATTGTTCACCAATATACATATTATAAAAATCCACCCTTAAATGCTTAGTGGCTTCAACGTGTGCATTTCACCATAAGTACGTCAGTGCCTTTGCTGCAATCATTCATAACAAACTTATCTAACCTAAGATATCTAATACAAAATTTCCTAATGAGACTAGTAACCGTTATCAGTGGCTTGTCACCAAAACCAGTTTAGGCCTACTGTTCTGAGCATAAGCTGCCCCACAAGACATACTTCAGAAATACAGTTGTAAAATTATAAACTTATACAAAATTAAATTCAACATAGTAACATTCTGCCCATGGTAAAATAGTCTAAGAGTGCTACGCCTAGGGTTTGTCAGAAGGTGTAACCAACACTAAAGCCTTTGACTAGCACAGTAGTCTGCACGTTTCCATGTAATGAAAAACCTATTAAAAACCTTTAGCAGAGTGAAATATACCAACCCACCCTTAAAGACCTACTGTTTTTGCCATATGTTTTTCACAATTGATAAGTTAGGCCTATGCCAATGTATTAACTTTTCATAATAAACAGATCAACCTTAATCGGGGCTTGTTACCATAACCAAGCCTACTCTATTGTACAAATGATTTCCTACATTGTGAAAAAATGCAATAGAAACTCTGTTTTCAGTTGAGGAACACACCTTCTGCCCAAGGTGGTGCCTACGCCTCTCTCAAGTATGCTTTTGAAAGCTTTTTTTCTGGTGATCACATAAGGTCTTGCGACACCTGCGTTATGAAGCTAGAGCTTTCCAAGCGTTAGAGAAGGGGGTTGTAGATGTTTCAGTTTGCCAGTCACTTTATGAGATAGTGATATTAGCAATCACATGATTAGCGTGGTCACCAATAGTACATTGGCAGAATTAAAAACAGAAAAATAAGATTACATTTTAAAACACAGGTGTATTGTTTTAATATTTATATTAACAATATACGGGTGGTATGTTTCAGGAACTGACTGGGATTTACTACTTTTATTACTATTTCTGATCGATCCAGTCTAACTCTGCTTATATCATAGTTTATCATACTACTTATGTCACATAAATGTGTTTGATATCCTTATATTATAAATATAAATTTGAACTGATACAACAAAATTAATATATCTGATATAAATACCTGTGGGAAAAGTTCACCACTTGCTTTCAAACAATCCATGCAAAATTAAATCAGGATGTCATTTTGCTTTCTCTATACACTCTTTCCATCAGGAGAGCTAGGTTGTTAAGACATTTTTGGAAAAAGATATAATTGGAGCATTTTGTGAATGAATCAGATTTTCTGGCAAGTGTTTTCATAGAAAACACATGACTATGACATTATTGTGTTACTGGATCCCAAATAGCAATTATTAGGGGCGTTTATTCCTTATCCTAAGTCTCACTTTCTGTGGAACTTGTAAAGGTAAATGTTTTTGTGGCATTTTAATTGTTTTTATTACAACTAAAGGAATGTTATTCCACTGACATGTGGTGTCACTGCACAGCTTTACTCTCTTGGTTGAGGTTTCTTTGGGACAGACTCAGAAATAAGGTTAAAATCAGCCACAACTGGCTTAAGGTTTTCCAATTCTATTGATGGTAGCATTCATAGCATGATTGTTCCCACCTCATTCCAGGTCATTACGGACACTTTCTCCAGACCTGAACTCTTCATACACAAATCATTAATTTCAGGTGTGTTAGCTTAATTAGATCAATGGGAGAAAAACGACCACATTATCCAGAATGCATCAGGCTATCACACAAAAGTCTAGGACTGGAAACAGTGCCCATAGTGATCTTGAATTAGGTTGGCCATCCCATCTCTGGTAAAATAGTGGCCCTTGCATACTGGCTGTGGTGTAGCAAGGATACCATTGGCTCCATGCAAGGAAAATGAGCTTTGTAACCGACAGAAGGTAGCAATAGAGAACTATAACTTGGGTGCAGTGGACCTTTTTACATTCCTGGGCTTGGTGCCATGGCATTCATGACCTAGGCCCTCATTATGACTTTGGCGGTCTTTTTGTAAGAACGCCAAAGCCGCTGCAGCTATCAGACAGCCAGTGCTGGTGGTCTGCTGACCGTCACATTTGGAGTCATTGGAGGACTTCCACTCATTTATGGGTAGAAGTTTAACTCCTGAAGAGGTGGTTGCATCGCCATGGCTGCAAGACTCCACCCACCATATTACGAGCCGCAATACAGCTTGGCGAGTCTTGCTGGTGTGGTGGTGCTGGCGGTACAAGACTGCCAGGACCCATCCCCTCCTGGACTACCATCTTGACGGTGACAGAGAAGGTAAGTTATCGACCAAAAAGGTGGGCACGGGGGAGTGTTGGGTGCATGTGTGTGGGGTGTGCGTGCATGTGTGCGAATGTGGATGCATGTGTGCAAGTCTGAGTCAATGGGGTGCATGTGTGCAAGTGTGCGTTTGTGGAGTGGGGAGTGTGTGAATGTATGCGTGCGTGGAGGCGTTAGGGGTGTGAATGATTGTGGATGGGGTGGTGTTTGTGGATGCGTGTGTGCATGTGTTTGTGTGAGTGAACATGGAGAGCGGGTGAGTATGAATGCAGTGCCGAGGGGGAAGGAAGGTGTGAATGTTAGCAGAAGGGGATGAAAATGTGAGAGTGGTGTGTGTCAGTGTGAGTGCGGGTGTGGATGGATGGATGTGTACAGTTGGGGGGATGTAAGTGTGAGATGGTAGCGGATGCATAGGGGTGTGGGGACATGTGTGTGCTGGCACAGGAAAGGAGCATTCCTATAACCGGGTGCATTACTTCCAGTGTTTTGGTGGAGGGGTGACCGCCACGGAGAGCCTGGCAGTCTGCAGCCTTGTAATCCAGCCAGCAGCAGGCTGAGGCCTGCCACCGGGTTGGAGGTGCTCACCACCGTCCGGCGGCGTTGTTGAGGTTTGGCTTCTGCCTAACCCCACAACTTGTAATATGGCAGTCTTTACCGCCGGATCCGCGACAATAAGACCGCCACTGTTAGGCTGGCGGTCTGATGACCACCAGCTTTGTAATGAGGGCCCTAGTCTGGACATCCATGACATGATGGTAATCACCTATTTCATCTTTGTCAATAACAGAAAAAGGTGTATATAGCATCTGCAAAAAGGGCAACGGAGGGACTGCTGAGCAAAGTAAGCCAAAGTTAGGCTTCTTCGTGTGTGAAACTGATGCCATGCATTTTAAATAAGTTGCATGGACAAGCCTTAATACTTCAATTTACAAGATGGTGGTCTTTTGTAGATTTTTGAGTGGGGATGTCTAATGGCTATTGGGGGTGAATTTATGTAAAACCCACTAAAGAGAGGCTAAACACGTACCATCAGTGCATGTTCTAACAGATCTCTGAGTTCTAGGTAAAATGTAAATCCTACTGCAGGACTGTGGTATTTTTAACGTTCATGAATACAATTGATTAGTTTAAGGTGTGAACTATTCTAGTAATTTGGTGAGAATAAACTACTGCTAAAGTACTGTAATTGACCTAGAGGTGATCCTTAAGAATATACCTTTGTCCCAGGTTTCTATCAGGGACTCAGGCAACCGTAATTTTCTCATGTTCCTCACCAATCCCCAATCTCTTGGTCCCAAGATGCCTCTGGCTTCTAGACCTCTATGACGAGGGCTGGGGCATGTGGATGAACAAAAGCAAATCCATCCTAGTGCCTGTCAACAGTGACACCGAATTGGTTTCCTGGCAAGGGTCTATACTAATCCATCACCTTAGTTTATCTAGGCATCACCATATCTCTCAAACTCAAGCGGAACTTGAATATAACCCTGCTTCTTACAAAGATATGTATTTTTTAAAAAAACAAGTCTCTTTCTACAAAATAATAGTCCTCCATTCATTCCTATGCACCCTTTAAAAATCCCCATTGATGATCCCAAACTCATGTCCCTACGGCTGGGGCCTCGGAAATCTGCTCCTTTCTCTGGGCCAACCAACCCCCGAATTACCAAATAGAGACTCTACATATGCTGGATGGATGGGAATGGTCGATATGAAACTATACTTTTTGCCATCCATGTGTTGGTTGTCAACATTTGGCTCTGTGGAGGCTGGAACGACCCAGCATACCATGGAGGACTCTTAGGGTTGGACAAGTTGGTGGGGTTATTATATGGTGACCTGATCCTCTAGGATCTCCCTGGGATCACTAGCATGTTGTTCCTGATCTGGCGGGCGACGCTACGCTCCACAGAGTGGTGGACCAAACAAACTCTCCTTTGGCACAATCAATACCCATGCCACACAGCACAATTAGAGGGGTTTGCCAAATGGGACAAGATTAAAATTGCAACTTTTGGGGGCGTCTAGTGTGGAAACTACTTATGCTCTTTTCAAGACCTTCAGTCACACTTCCAGTTTTTTTAAGAACCAGTTTCTGAAAAACCATTCAACTCTGACACGCACTGGCAGAATATAAGATCTAAATGACGAACCTTCCCAATTACAACAGTCAAGGCCAATCTCCTTGTGGGGAGCAAGGGAGGAGTATCCCAAAACTATTGGAAACTATTGCTTAAGGCACCCTATCCCCTGGTTCCCCTCAGGCAGAAATGGGAAAGCTGGGTGGGCCCCGGTCCCCCCCCCTCCTGAAGTTGTTGACTGATGCGAGGCCTGTTGCCCCCTTGTGCACTGGTCGTAATCTCCCATCTCTGGCTGACTCTGCTCCACTACCTCTGCATTTTGTACCTTACACCCCAACTCTCATGGCATGCTGGCCACGTCACAAGTCAGGCCTGCCCACAATGTGACTGCCCAGATGCTAATTTCTTTCATGTGTACTAGTGGTGTTTTGTGATTGAGGTTTCTAGAACCGGACTACTAGTACCCTCTCCCGAGTCCTAGGGAGCAATATCTGATGCACAGGTCATCCTTCTCGGCCTCTCCAGGCACTTGACAGGAGGAACATAAGAGGGCTTATGCAAGAACCATATACGGAGTATTGTCTAAAAACACAGCACTCTGTAGGCGGATGTCTGGACTGCACATCTGAGGGGCATAATTAATCTACAATTCAACAATCGATTTTATTTAGCAGACATACTGTGCATTTCTCGGGCAGCACAATATATCTGTTAAAATGGGGCATTCAGGGCTAACATAAGTGCATTCAGGGGCCCAACAAAAGTCCATAAGGAGCATCAAGGATGTGATCTCTAACTCGGTCCCAGATTACGGTAGGAACGTGCTTCATTCAAGTCCTAGCAGAAGCTAGCAATGATTCTGACCCTGCTGCTCCGTCAGGATTCTCGTTTCCACACACGAATTATATCTTGCTGTCTCGAATGTCCAGTACGTTATTCCTGTGCTTTTACTACATGAAGGAGTCCCCGATAGAGGTCGCAAGGTAAATTTAAAAAAACAAGCCAATGTTACTGCCCTGTTTATGTGCGAGAATGTGTGCATGTGTGTTTGTGGGTAAATGAGACTGAGTGTGAATCAGTAAGGGTCTGAGTGTGTTTGTATCTAGAAGTAGGTACCTGGCAGACAGACAGTGCACACAGCATATATTTTTGAGCTGTTGGAAGACCAATAAAGTTGGGAGTGGAGCTCCGGATCCATGCTGAAGGGCCCAGAAAGAAAGGAGCTGAATTCAGCATGCTGGAGTGGTTCATATATGAATGGGACTTCACGGTCACTTCCAGATTGGTTTGGAGGCAATATAGAGTTACATGGCACTACCCTTTAACCATGCAGAAGAATTGCAGAGAAAAATATTTTGATCCATTCTGGCTCCTAGGGACATTGTTAAAGTGAGGAATCTGGTTAGAAATACATATAAGAATGTTCTTTATTAATGAATCATGTTACACTATTCCATACACTCCCACTATAACATACAGAGAATCAAAATGGCCATAAGGGTTTCAGGAGAAAATTACATTTATGAAATCACAGGGGCTATAAAGACGCTAAGTAGCACCTGTTATCTTCCATTAGGGTCACGGTAAGGTTGCTATATTCCCTGCATGGAAACTTTATAAAACGAGTCGGAAAACTAAAAAGGGATGCTGGGAAATCGGTAAAGCACCAGCCTTACTTAAAAAACTGCCCATCTTTTCAAATCTATTCTGAGGTGAGAGACCTCCATATGCAAATCATTTCTAATGCTATCTCAGGAGGTGCACTTATTCCGCAAACATGACTAGGTGTGGAAATGATTCTAGTGTTAAAAAAAAAAAAAAAAAAGTAATGGCCTGGGCAATTGTCATTAAGACTTATTGGTGATATATAAACACATTTTTGTAACTCTGCCGATGATGAGAAGAATTCAGAAAAACGTCAGGTGATCCAAACAGTGGCACTAATGGCAAACACTATTCTTCCTGAGGGCAACTGAAAGTGAGAAAACTGACTCGCGTCTGACATACTGGATCTAGGAGAACTGGCCCTGTTATGCCAAAGGTGTGCTCTCTGCCCCACTTAATTGCTGTCAACTGGTCTTGGACAATTTGAAGGAATTGACTAATGACCCAAGTGCACTTTCCCATCTTCAAGCAGGATTTACAGGAAAGGTTGGGACTGCTGACCAAGTCCTATTTTATTAATTTGAAAAACTGTGCCCCCTAAAATGGAAGCATAATACTTTGCATTTGTCGACCTATAATCAATCGCCTCTGATAATGTGGTATATTCCAATCTGTGGAATACTCTCTTTTGAATGACTATTTAAGGACATTTGTGAATAGTAATTATTTGGGTATATCCATATAAGATGGGACCGAAACAAGGAGACCTTGAACCTAAACTGGTATTAATATAAGTCGGCACCATGGGTGTGGTGGCACTCCAACTTTTTTCACCCTCTTAGATGGTATTATTGACTCCTACACTAGCAGGTGAAAAAAATACTCTAGTTTTTACAGAGGATACTCTGATTATTTGAAAGAGCCCCACGTGACTGCAATCTCCTCCGAATAGGTTTTCACAATTGTGCCAGAACAGAGCCTTAGCACTAATGTACCATCAGCAAAGGTTCTTGCCATTAAGCCTCAGATATTTTCTAGACAGCCTATATTTGTTAGAAATAATGCTTGAAAATATCTTCTAATTCGACTACATGAGTATTTTAGTGGCTAACAATTCTTTTTTTGTTACAAACAGGTTGATCAGACTGAAGCACACAGCCAATTCAACACTCCGCATTGCAGAACAATCCGTCTATTTCTCCTGGTTTGAGGGTCTATTGGGCGAAGGCACAATCTGCTTTTTAATATGGATCTACCCTATGGGATAATAATGTGATGGGTAAATCGAGAGCATTGGGGAACGGTTTCTCAAAACACTGCTAAAACTATCTTCAAGTACATTTTCTATTACTTTGCTATTAGAGTTGGGAATAAAGAACTGAGAGCTTTAAGTTTGGTGGACCAGATTCTCCATCGCAGATGTAGGAGCTGCCCTGTCCACCCTAATACAAGCGTTGTGGCAGTTCTAATATAGCAGAAGGGATATCTGCAACGATCTGAAGCAGCATTAGTTTCACCCATAGTTTCCATTGCAAATGTTAGACCACCAATACTTTTGGTCCACTTTTTGTAAAACTAGGATGTATGTCCCTAAAAGGCTGCACATTGCGAGGTTCTACATATTGGGGGTGCCTAGAATTTGCCATGGTTTCTCCATAAACGCCTAACTCTTGCATCATTGGGGCTGTCACAATATTAGAACCACCAAGCATCTAATAACTAATACGTCTAACTTATTAAAACAAAATTTGGTGAAATATTGATCATAGCAACTTAAATAGGTTCTCGCAAAAAGGCATCAGAGGGAGCTTCATAATTCTTTAATATACACCATAATTTAAAATGTATAGGGAAAACATTGAACCCCAATTCGATAGTTTTGTACATGAAATTTAGACTAGCCATTTTACCTTTCTTTATCTACATACAGCAAAAACTGGACTTCAAACAGGATATTGTTGATATGATAGTTTTGTGACTCAACTGCCGAGATCGAAGTCCATTTCTAATTGTCATGTCGAGCATATCGATCAAAAAGAGAAACTGAATGTGCCATCCCTCTGTCATCTAGTATCCGCTTGGCTTCCTTTCTTTTTGATAAAACGTGATACTCTCAGCCTCCCAGTTTTAGCCTTATTTAATTTTTTTAGTTTTATAATTTGGTAGGCTGGATGCATGCTCGTCACTTGCTTCTTAAGGTATTTTTATGATGATTTTCGGGTAGTGAGACAAGTGGATTTTCATTTCCTTGCATTTCTGATTATGAATGAGGATGTTGTCACACTGCACTTTATAATCAAGTTCCTGGAATATTTTAAGTACTATTTAGATTCATTTTGTGACTATGAACTATGTTAATCTGATTTTCTTTTAATTACAATAGCTTATCCATCTCATTGTACTTTAAGTAAAATACGTTCCTATTGAATGTTCTGTGTGTTATCTTATCCGAAAATAACTCTTTGATTCTTAATATTCCAACTCCAGCCATCTAGGTTGTGGGGCAGGATGAAATTTATGTAGGTAGGCACTATGCAAGTTTGAAATGTTGGTACCTTATGTGTTTGCAAAATATGTTTTCACTTGCTATCCTCCAAACCATAAGAACTTAATTAAAAAAATGATACTTACATGACCCTCCTATGTCTCTGGTGTCTACAGCCTGTCAATGTGAGGGTTCTTGTTTCTACCTTGCCTCATTCAAGGAGGTTCCTTATCCGAACATACAGCTAAGAATCCCCTTGAGAAGGGCAGGGTGAAATCACGAATAGCAGTAAAAGTTACATGTGTCGAAAAGTACAATGCATGCTGAAAAGTCATGTTAAGTTGAATTTTCTAACAAATGGGTCATCTTTGGCACACTACCTTTTTGAGATAAATCATTCTGAAAACGCACTATTTTTCAACCATTTGTTTTGAGTAAGGTGAAATCCTAACAAATGTAGTTTGGGCGGGTAAGTCTGACACAGCTTAAAAGTATTGGAACCTCTAGATCTTTGGCTTTTGAATAAAATGCACTACATAAGCACTTTAAAAAGTTAATTCCCATCCACTGTCATTGGCAATCCTAGGTATCTCGAAAGGCTCAAGGAAGTCTAATTTTCCATAAACAGCTAAATTGATTCAGTGTTCAACATCAACTCTGAAGGCTTCGAGTGGGAGTGACTGCCTTTAATTATGGGCATTTCACTTTGGTAGAAAGTAAAGTAACTGACTTTAGAATTTAGGTAAACACTACTGGGGACTTTTAGGTGCAATTTCGGCAAATAGGCTAATTTCACAAAAATCATTAACACCCCCACTTTCTGCCTGAATGCAATGTTAAGTTGGTTGCCCTACTCAACAAATGGCCTCTACTCTAAAAGAAAGTGCCAAATAGTTTAAGTCTTCTAAAAAGTACTGCAAGTAAGTTAATGGAAATTAAAAGGGACAGAGAAGGAAAATAAATGCACACCAAGTGGTCAAATGTATTTCTGAGCACAGCCATTGTGTCTTCCTTTCTAGGATTGTTTGCAGGGGTAATTGTCCTCTCACATGCTTCCATTTCCAGTTATACAGCAGCAAGCAGTGCAGCAAAATCACAAAGTAAATATGCACAGCAATAGAAGAGGTGGATATTTTTTAGGTAAATATGTACCATTTGTGAGCCAAGAACACATTTTTGTAATCAGACTTTGGAAACCTTCATGGTATGCTGGTGTCTGAGCGACTACTATTTTGTGTCATGTATTTGGCATTTTAGGGACCTTAGCTTCGCCATTTTTGCGACAATGCTACTAATGTTGTGGAGCCTGTCTCCAATCTGAGAGTCAGCAATCCACTCTTAAGAAAGGTGTCTTATGACAGAGTAAATGTCCTTCAGTGGACTTTGCCAATGACTGACTTGGGGGTGGACATGGAGCATCTGGGTGCATGAATTTTAAATCGCTCCTTGGTCCAATGAACAATTGTAATCTAACACGAGATGGCTCTGCCAACTTGTACTCAACAAAATGCATGCAATACCACCAACAGTAGGTGTGAGTATAAAAGAAAGAACCCACCCAACTTCCATGAACTAGTAACTTCCTTGAACTTTATTTCTGTGTACACATGCAATCATCTTTACATTTATATAAAAAATACAGTAGACCTTCTGCTATTTATAGCGAAGATGTTCGTCAGGGGGCACGAAAAACGGCACACAGTTTTTGTACATATATAAAAACACTCCACAGAAAACGAATACTAAAAACGATACTTATTTTTTCCTCTGCTTATAAATGCGGTACATTAAGAAATGAAGTTTGTCAGTGAAGTTTAATGAACAATTCTCCTACACAGGTAGGAAGAGGTTTTGTGTTTTAAAAGAAGCACTGACAAATATGAAGATACTACCGAACTAAAACATATTTGTAAATTCCAAGAAATTGCGAAAACTCTACTCCGGAATGTGTGGGAGAAATGTATAACATTTTAACAAACACAAAATGCAGCAGGTAAATATTCTTCCTCTTCATGGAAAGGATCTGCATGCTCTTCAAGGTTTGATAATCTGGCCCATAAAGAGTACAGCACCTAAGAGAGAACAAAAAAAAGTTACTTGTGTGTGAAATATTGCACTCCTTATCTTAAGACGTCTACCTTTGCCAGCCTATTGAAATTACCATGGCCCTCCTTATTTTAATTAAAATACGACACATTCTATAGGGAAGCGCAGTGAAATAAAGCTGTGGTGCTGTGGGTGTGTTCTCCTGCCTTTCCTGCCCTTAAGAGAGCTACCTGGGAACACAGTGCCAGTGATTTGCAACTGATCACTTCTAATTTGGAGGGCACATTTTTTGTCACACTTATCGAAAAAAGTAAAACAAACTAACTACTAATACAATCGCTTAGACGTCTGTACAGTGAAAAGGATTCTGCAAGCTGCAGTAAGACGCACAAAAGCAGCACCACATGGCTGCAGCAATGCAGAATTCCCTCACACAAAGACTAAATAGAAAGTTCTGTTTTTTTTTTTGCTAGCAACATTTGACTTCTGTTCACACAATTGTGAAGCAGTGTGCAGGGGCCCTTGAGCAAGACAATGCTGGATCCACATGTGCAAGGAGGCGCAGTCGATACACTTGGAAAGAGATACAAGTGAATGGACAAAGAGGGCAGAGGTAGGAAATATGGGGCGGGAGTCACAAACTACATAGATACTTTAGGACTCAGGAGGTTGGAGTAGGAAGGTGCAGAGGTATGAGGGAACTGGAGAGTGGGCAGTGAGAAGCTAGGATATCAGGGAGGTGCAGGCTGCGAGCATGGAAGAGGGTCACGGGGTTTGAGGATGTGTTGGGAAAATGAGGAAGGTGTAGTGGGGCATGGGGTTACATAGGGAGGAATGGGCAGAGAAAGCAGAAGAAATGGAACGGATGCAGTGAGGCACGGGCAGTATGACTGAGCAGTGGTCTTAAAATCAATGGGAGGTCCAAGAGGCATGGCTGCGACAGGAAGAACAAAGTCGTCAGAGTCTATGAGCAGTCAGTCCAAACTGGTGCGCAACTCTGCCATAGTTCCTAGCTTTCCCACCCCAGGATAGTCACCACCACGAGCCCCAGCCAACTGCAAACCTAGTCATAGATTCAAAACCTTCGCCACAGGCAACACTTAAATAGGCCTCCGGCAGCCTTCTGTTTCATGCTCCACTCCCACTTCTAAAGGTGGGAGAGAAAATTTCGAAATGTCAAAGTTGCAGTGCCCTGCTTCTCTGTGCGAGTTGTCAACAATCTCCAATGTTTGCAGGGCGTGGGTCAAGAGGAATCAAGGACATTTAGGATGTTGGGTGGTGACAAAATGAAGAAGGCTCCTACCAAACTGTGTACTAAGCTAAATTTCAACCTATGAAGCATCTCATGCAAGCGTCTTATTAATATTATCAATATAATTAATATTATTATTAGGAGATTTGATAAGTGCTACGTTCACTCTTGCAGAGTATCTTGGCACTGCGGAGGAAAGCTAGATTCCCATTCATTGCAGGAAGTTTCTGGTTTTGAGTTGCTCTCAACATTTTTAGAATTTGGGGTTCTGTGTTGGCTTCCAGGAGGGACATATTATAGGTCAATGTTCCTACACCCCATTGCCTATATTAAGTTTTTGGGATCTCAAACAGGTACTGAGGACTAACATCAGCAGGCTTTCCTTTTACTAGAGTATGTCAGAGACATGTCTGAGTTATGTAAGAACTCTTGGTGACTGACAGGACTTAAGTCTAACGTGCTGACAGATCATCCATCGCTCAACAAGCTATAAAGAGGACAATGACAACTAAAAGAAAATCTTCCTAAATTAACTAATAATCAGTAGAGCCAGTCAGGTGGCTTGAATATGCTCCTGGTATTAGACTGATAAAATCATTCTCATATACATTTTATGGGCCACCTGCAGTCAAAATAAAATTTGGAAAGACCCAAATATGGTTGCCTTAGACAAGTCCTAATGAGATCACAGGTGTGAGAATAATTTTGTTTGTATTTATTTGATGGTTGAAAAATTATCCTAAGAACTCAGTGTGAAAAAAGTCCAGACCATTGCTTTGCATACAGTGGCAAAGATGAGATATGATCAAATGTAAGCACCCAGCACCACGATGGGCACAGAAAAAAGTGGAGTCTGGCTGGAAGGTCACAAATTACAATCCAAATTCCAGCATTTTGGCACAAGCTGGTTACCTTGTGTTTTTGAAGTTTACTTTGAAGTAGTTGTATGCCAACCGGTATTCAAGATGAACTAAGCCTCAAGATGATCTGTGCGCCATCAGCCTGCACTTAAACAATACAGCTAAATGGGCGAATTAAGGCATTCAGTGGAAGACACAGTTGTAAAAATAGAACTTCAAGAGCACTCTTAAGGTACCACAAAGGTGGCAATAGGTCAAAGTACAAAAGGGTAGTGCAACCATCCAACCTTTATACGGCAGTAAAGAGGCCATTCATTATGTACGATTGCACAAAAGCTTACTGTCTTAAGACGGGATATCAGAGATGGGAAGATGGCAGTGCCATAGGTCATTGCTACATCCAATAATATCAACCAGAGACACTGAGGCCATCCAAAGTTCTTTTCACGTCATCAAGCATTACAATACTGTTATGTGCCTCACAAAAACATCTTTCAATGTAGTCCTCGGTACTATTACAGCTACAGTTGATAAAGAATGAAGACCAAATTTCAAAATGTCAGTTTTAGCAAGCGTGAAGATCAGACCCAGGCTCTGAAATGAGCAACATTAAAATCACGCCTTCAACTGAGAATGTAATTCGAACTCTATACCTCCTGAATTAATCTGCCACAAAATGTTCCTCTCTTTGCCTTTTCTCACCAGAAAAGTGTGCTAGAAGCTCCTTATTACCCTCAATGTAGATTTTGTTCTAATTTTAAAGCACCTATTCAGTACATGCTGAAAGTTAGTTTTGTCAAAGTAAATTGCACGTGATGTAGCTACATCGTGTGTTTTCTTGCTTTTAACACAATACGTCGCTGTGCTGTAACATTTTGCAGACCATGATCCCAGTCTACATAATGGCTGGACATCAGCTTGAAAGGCAAATATGCGGTCTAAGTGAGAGAGTCAGCATGAGATAGATATAAAATGGCTTTAGGAGTGAGGGGGTGTTTTTTTTTTTATGCACCAGTTACATTACACAAGGACACATGTTGGAGCATACATTTTAATAAAGCTTTAGTGGCACAGAAGTCAGCACTAGGTGACTTTTATATTTGTATTTAAAGCTGAACAGGCAATTACACTAACATATTTTAAAAGTGCATATGTTTTAATATTGTGGTGGACATTGTACCTACCATGGCAGACGTTGTGCCTATCAGAACCGAGAAAGTGTCAACATGATTTAACAATGTTGAAAGGCTGTGATCATTAGAATGAATTAGTATGAGTAGAAATGAATAGGATTTATGATTTATTATTTTAAAGTTACAGATGTGCAGAAAAAATGCATATCTTCGTCAAATCTACTGTAATGCTTTAACAAAGATTGCAATTAACACTGAAATGCTTTTGCATATTTTTATGATATATAATATGAAATGTCATGTCATCTTCTTTCCCTCCAATATGAATTTTTCCATTAGGTTTTTTCGCATGAACTGTAAAGCGCATTATGTATCATGTATTATGTGTAAGCTTTTCTCCACTGACCTTAAATATGGTACATCAAGATCTGGAATCAAGACAAATCCTATTGTTTTAACTACCCGGTCTCATAAGAAACATTGAACGTGACCCATGGGAAGATGTTGGAATGTATCAAGTAATGAACAGAAATGCTGGTTATTGCTGATGTCACATGGAAGAAGAGATTACTAGACCTGGGAATCTTCATCGTTGTTGCAAATTTATATTGAGTTTCATTTTTCACTGGATATGCCCTTTTTGCGCAATGTTTGCCCCATCGAACTGACCAACTGAATTGGTTTGCATATTTTAGTATAGGGATGGACATTTCAGTCAGCTCTCTTGATTCTGGTCCTGGGTATTCCCCATTTTGCACTTGAATTGTTAAGCCATACTCTTGGACTTTTCCTGTTTCTTATCAACCCATGTTCTGCGCTTTCCCCTTGATGGTGTTTCTAATGGACTTTGCCGAAGATTCTTTGCTTTGTTTACAAAGCCTGAATTGCCTGCTGATCCCAGGAGAGGTATATTCAATTGAAATGCTAATTGCCCCCCTTGCCCTGTTTTTCCAGTTAGAGTTAGCGTGTTGCTAACTGTCTATTTTTTTTTTTTTAGTTAGACTAACTTAGCCCAAGGTAGATTTTTCCAAATTATTTTTGTCTTCTTTTTGCTTTTGCCTGTAGGTGTCAGCCTGTTCCAACACATGCTTGTCCTAATCTGAAATAGTAGTACGTTGTCCTATACGTTGTTCATCAAAATTTTATATATTGATTTGTGAAATTGGCTTGACTAATGTTAACAAATTATTTGAAATCTCTTTCTGTTGCACACATTTTTTTGTTGCTAGTATGCGTAATTCTTTTGGAATGTCTAATGGGGCTGATATTGATTAGTTTAAACTTGTTTCGTAGATTGTCAATCTATGTTTTTTCTTTACTTGCATAACTTTATCTTTCACATTTTACGATACTTTAGCTCTGTAGTTATAATAAAGCTCTGAAACTTTTCACAGATTGGAGTTTTGTTTCCGTGGCCACATTGATCATGGTGTTTAAGTTTTGTTGCTGTATTGATTGAGATTGGAATGATTGTATACAGTCAACTAGGCTCCTCACTGGGTCCAAAGATCCCATCGACCTTGAGGAAAGTGTTTTCTAATCCTGACTGGGAGGAGAAAACACGTTAGCACACATTCATCTTTTGTAGACACAAGGAGATTAAGTGATTTGCCCAGAATCACACAATGCTAAGCCAGCACAGAGACTTGAAGCGGGTTCGCCATCTGCAAAGTTGGAGCTCTGGTCGTTATGCCACATACTCTGCCAAAGGCTCAACATCTTGTGATTCTGAATTACTTAATGTCCTGTGCACAAAAAACACATAATGAGAACTTGTGTAAAGTAACTGGTGCTTATGTAAAGCGTTCCAATACCTTCAGGTCGGGTCTTGGTTGCACTACATAAAGATGTCAAAAATAGAAGAAACAGTACCTCAATCACAGCGGAGTAGCATGCGGACACTAAATAACTTGAATTAATCTGTACTTTGCTGTCAAAGCTCCAAACTAAGAACAGGAAGTGACAAGTCGCTCTCAATACTGAATTAGAAAGCAGCAAAGATTAGTGATAAAGATGTCAACAAATGGTAAGTAATGTGCTGGCTAAAAGCCCCTTCAGATTTTTTTTGCCAGATCGAATAGGTTGTTGCAATAGTGACAGCACATGCACGCTGCCCCCAGGCTCAACCTAAAAATGGTGGCTATCCCATCCACCGTGTGACAAGTGGCAGAGGCTATAAACACAAGAAATCCCTCTAAGCAAGACAAAGCCAAAATAAGTAAATCAAGGAAGGGTTCCTGAAATCGGAATCCCTAAAACACACACGAAACAAACACAAATTCAAAGAGTCATCCACACTAATAATATAGATTACACATTTCATACTTTTTAATTATTCAAATATATATTATTTAGTTAGATCACCAAAATACCTTTATTACTAATCAGCTAAAAAAATAATAAAGTGGATAGTCCTCTCTAGGAGAAATGAATGAATAAAAAACAATATACACAATCACTCCAATACATTCACACAAATCCTAAAAAAATATATACATAAAAAAGGACAAAATAAACTGTAACAGCAAGGGGAAAATCCCCCACACAACCAAATAGATGCTATCAAAATAAACAATCTTTCTCAGAAATACAGGATTAACATTACTCCATAATATTGCAATGTCCAATTTTCATAATCCTCCTAGTCTCATCTGTCATGAGATTCTTTGGAATCTTGCAACTTGATGATGGTTCCATTCATATTCCTGGAATGTCCATATCAGACCTTCAATTAGTGCCCACTGGGCTATGTGGCTATGTCAGGTCAATCCAAAGCAATGTCCTTGATTTATAGGCCAGTGCCGACGTACGTTTCGGTGAAGTGCCAGAGGCTATAATTCACTTGTAATATGGCAGACGGTATATCCACCACATTTCATGATGGAGTATCCCATCTGGAAACTCTAAATAAGGCCCTCTGTCGGTATTGCCATATCTCTTGTCTGTTAAACAAGCATCCTTCATGTTACTAGTTTAATGTTTGTTTCACGCCTGATCTGCATTCAGCATAACACCTGCAAGCCAGGTATGATTTACTTGCTATAAATTCTCTGAAAGCCAGGACTCATTTACATTTAAAATGGGTCATCCACATTAGACATTATCACATTTCCCATGTCTCCCTTGAGTTCTACATCTCATTTTCATTGCAAATATCCTCTGTATTCAAAATTTCTCATATAGATTCCAAAACTCTTGTGTAGCCCAGTTTGCATCACAAGTCATGCATTTGTCACACACGAATTCTAGATCTATGTTTTGAACCAAATATGTTAATCTTTCTCACACCAACTGCCAGCATTGTCCTATCTAAATCTATCCTAGTTTTTGTAGTTTGTCTTTCAGGTGACCATTTTCTTCTGAATGTCACCCTTGCCCTGGTATGTTCCCAAAATTCAATCTTTATTTTCAAATTCTGCCTTACTCTTCATTGACAACATGCTGTGTGCAACTGGGAAACAAATAAAGCTACCCAAGAGTAAATATTACTCTTGGGATGGAATTTGCTAGCTCGGAATGGAAGGGTGAATGCGACACATTCCTACAGCAATGTACCTTACTGTGTTTTTTCATTGTGATTTGAACAAACATTGGTAGTTCAATAAAAACAGGACTCACCTGTGTAATTATGTCTGATGAAGAATACAAATGGCCGATCTACTATAAACCAAGGAGGAGAGGACCTTGCCATTAGGATAGCAGCTGCAGAAAGAAAAATACATTATTAGGCAATTCACATACAAGTACTGAAAACACTTATTTGAAAGTTTTTACAAAAGCAGTTACTGTCCTGTTCCACAGCATTCTTTAAAAAAAACCTGGATGGGCAAGCAGAGGGTACAAATTATAGGAGGGGAGTATAGTGGAGGAAAATTAGGATGTGTATAGGAGTACCATGATCCTTACACTCTTTTGGTCGCCCATTTTTAAATCTATACCATATATCTTACTCCAGGGTTTCAAGGCTGTTGTGTTGTAGGAGGTTCATCCTGATTTTCTCACATTCTGAAGTCCGGAAGCACAAGGATGAAACAGTCAGTGTGTCTACCTGTCTCCCCAGATAATGAGATGAAAAAAAACAGAGCACAACACGGTCTCACGCAAAAGCTGTGCAGCTCTCAGGTTTCACACTGTGTTGCACATGGCATACGGTCTTCTGAGCCTAGATGGGGAAAAAAAGCATGCTACAAAGTCTTAAACACACCCCGCTACAAAGTGGCTGAACTCCCAACGGAGAGCAGGCAGGTGGAAGGGCGAAGCAACTGCAGTATTTAGTGCAGTCACTCGAGAGAGTAGTTTGGCAGAACTGAAGTGCACAAATGACAGCTTCTGCCCTGTCCCCCGCTCATGTGCGCAGCTGTTACTCAGTCCCACCCACTGCACCTTGATGCAGAGGACATCCAACTCTTAAGAAACAGATCTACCAGCAGGCTTGACATCCACAGAGGCCCATTAGCTAAGTGCGTCTTTCGAGACTTACTGAAACGAAGTTAAAAAAGGCACAGATATATCAATCAGCTCGTATCCTACTGCATAATCTAAAAGGATAGCACCTAGGCAATAAAGTTATCAAACCTAGATGGCTGCAACCAGGGTTGAGGCTGGGCAGGGGCAGTTTCCCAGGGCTCTGCACCAGGGCAGCACATTCGGCCACAGCAGCAAACTTGTTCTTTTGTGCCCCCTGCCTTTCGAATTGAAAGGTGTCTCGTAATTGGGCTCCACAGGAGAGGGGCTCCCTCATATAGTCCCAGTTGCAAGGAGACATTCTCCTGGGTTGTCCCGCAATTAGGCCTCCTGCCCGGCTTCCCACACTGAGGCATCATGGGATGCATAGACTCACAAACATTTTGCCAGGGGGCCACAAAGTATGGTTTGTGGCGAGCCAGAGGGCCGCACTGATGCTAGCAGGGTGGGAGTGAGGCTTTGTGGGTGGTGAAATGGTGCAGGACTGTTTATTTGCTTCTTTTCCTTTACTTCAGTTAGTTTGTGAATAAACGTTTCCCCATTCATTTAACATCTTTCTGAATGTTTGTGCACAGCCCAATGCTGCTGTTAGCCTGGGGGGCCGCATGTGAAGGTTAGGAGAGCCGCAGGCAAGTCCGGGCCATACTTTGAGTATGACTGTCCTACAGTTTACCTTACTCCCTCCAGTATTAGCACATTAGCAGCTCTCACGCCAGATGCTTGAGGGTGGCTGAGGGAGGGGCTACAGCCCAGGAGGGGTCGACACAAAGCAGCTTCAAGGCCATCTATTGAGATGCTAATAGCGCTGAATGTTTCTCCTTGTATGAAAATTAGAGGGGCCAGCCCATTCCCTTTCTGCTCTGGGCAGCAAAAATCATAGGAGCGTCCTCGGCTGCAACACACTTTAGGTATAAACTGAGCCAGCGGATTAACAGTACAAGTAATTTATACAAAACCCTGGCACAGTACCAAGCACAGTAGCTAGGAAGAGAGAACACGGAGCTGAAAAGTTACGACCACCCCACATGAAACTTAGAATAGCTACAGCTTTGGATACAAGGTGCAATACACAACAACCCCTCCCATCTCTGTGGGCAATGAACATTCCTGGAAGCCCGCCGTTCCAGGCTTCTCCCTCCCTTCATTGCATAGCCTGCAAAAATTACGTGGGTGCCTATTTACTACTTATTTATGGTAATTTTAAAGTGCAACTCAGTAGTGATTTCTTGGTGTTCTACACATTGTTTCAACCAACTGACATGACCTGGTTTCAGGTAGACAGAACTATAATCTAAGTAGAGAAAACCAGTCGTTTTAGCATCTTTTGGAACCTCGGGTGGATCCAAATGTTTAAAGGAACACATTTCCAAAGCAATGCCCCTTAAACTGTAAGGACTCTTCTGACCCATAACATCTCAATTTTGGAACAAACAAAAAAAACAAAAAAAAAGAGCATTTTAGGAGTGGATGGTAGATTTTCCTCAAGGCAAAGCTTTCAAGTAACATATTTGGTTTTGAAAGCAATTTTTTTTTATTTAAAGAAAGCTAGTTCAGCTGATGGCGTGAATCAGATGCATGGTCAATTTTTTAACCAAAATATACAGAATATATTGAAGTCTGGCAATGGTCTACCGAAGTCTATCTGGAATAGGGGGAATACAGAAACCGTCATAAAATAAAAAATCTCAATGCCCAGAGATAACAGAAACAGTGATTGTGTTTGCCAACTGCTACAGGAGAGCTGCAAGTCAATCCATGCCCACATTCTGAACTATCTATACTCACCATACCAAATGCCCAGTGTTTGTACACATGTTGATCAAATACACATTTTTACCTGTTTCATTAGGATGATCTTCGTCTTTGGCAGGTTAAGCTTTAAGAAATCATTATGCAATCGGTCACAGACAGCATCTAAGGAAGACGCGTTTGTTTAAACACTTCAGAATACCCTCCTTGCAAACTGAAAAGGATGTGGGCTTTGTCTACATACATACAGAATGTCAACTGGAACTTGTGATATGGATGCTATAAATAAAGATGAAATAGCGATGGGGACAACGCCAATGTTTGTGGCATTACCCAAAAGACATGTTTGTGTTCAGAGAAGTAACCAAGTTGGATTCTATCACTAGAAAGCAGCCTTATCCATTTTCGCACTGTACCTTGACTAGAGTAGGCTCACAACCACTAGTTGAGCAGTTGACAGTTCATGTCAAAACAACTTAGACAAATTATATAGGACCAGTGCAACCAAACTCACCACCATTAAATCCTTAAATAGTCTTTCTTGAGTCGTCAACTGTTCATTTTAAGCACTCTGCAGGTCGATTTTGGATCAGGTGCAATATTCCGTAAAAAAAAAAAAACACCAAAAAAAAACCCCCTCAAAACCCATGTGTTTTAGGCCTCCCTCAAAATGTGCATGTTTCTCATCTGTCCATCCCAACCAGGTTTCCAAAAAGCATACGTGGTAAGTGTGCTACAACCTCTAGTGCATCACAATGAAAAAAATTAAAAATGTGTAAACCATACTACAAATTAATCTCTAAATGAAAATCACATTCACACTCCCCGGGGGAATACTGCGCAACACAAAAAAATAAGCAAGAGCACCAATTTATATTTCTTTCATCAAAACATAAAAAAGGAATGAATGTACCAAAATTACGTTTCGTGGAAAAAACGCACCTGTTGCAGCTGAAGCTTTTGTTCCATCTTCATTTACTTCAATTTTTGCTTTTTGTAGTACCTGGGACACATGAAGGTTTTCCGTTCCTAGTTAAAAATATATGAACATATATAAGAAAGAGGAAAAACAGGATCCTGGCTTGTATGTGGAGTTCTTTTACAGACACAGGCATGCAGATGTAGAGTCACAAGATCACATTTTTGACTTGCATGATTCCCATGTAAAAGTCTTCACTCAAAATAAACATATTTCAAGCCTGACTACTGCCAGACTTGGCTCCTTCGCAAGTGCTTACACTACATATGTGCACACAGAGGAATAAAGAACCTACATTCTCAATTATCAGATGTGGAAATGTGGCAGCCATGGTGACGGTTGGACCTGGCCCTTTTTGCTGGGTAATTCCCAAACCTTTTGCATCCTTCCTCCTATTTTTTTTACCTGTTTTGCTGGCTTTAGGACTGTAGGCACTTTACCACTGCTATCCAGAGCTAAAGTGCATATGCTCTCTGTGTAAATTGTATTGGTAATTGTATTTCCACGATTGGCATTTTTGATTTACTGGTAAGTCCCTAGTAAAGTGCACTAGAGGTGCCCAGGGCATGTATATCAAATGCTACTAGTGGGCCTGCAGCACTGATTGTGCCAACCATACGAGTAGCCCTGTAAACAGGACTCCGGCCTGCCACTGCAGTGTCTGTGTGTGCAGTCTTCCACTGCCAATTCGACCTGGCAAGTGTACCCACTTGCCAGGTCCAAACCTTCCCTTTTACTACACGTACATCACCCCTAAAGTAGGCCTTAGGTAGCCCAAAGGGCAGCATGCCGTGTATTTAAAAGGTAGGGCATGCAGTGGTGTGTTTTACTTGTCCAGATAGTGAAATACTGCCATTTCACAACTGCAAGGCCTATCTCTCCCATAGGTTAACATGGGGACTAACTTCACATATTTTTTAAGTGCCGTTTCCCACTGGGAGCAGATAGAGCTGTGGAGTTTTGGGTCTCTGAACTCACAATTTAAGAATACATCTTTTCGTAGAGTTGGTTTTAGATTGTCTGTTTGGAAATGCCACTTTTAGAAAGTGGTCATTTTCTAGCTTAAACATTCTGTGCCTCTGCCTGCCTGTGGAATCCATGTCTGGGCCAGACTGACAGTGGAGCTGTTTGTGAATTCCCTCTAGACAATGACACAAAGCGAGATGGTGTGTAGCCTGCATATCGAGGTGAGTCTCTTGGGCTAGAGTGGGAAGGGAGGAGCTAACACCTACACCAGAAAGGGCTGTGCCTGTCCTCACACTATGCAGTCTCCAGCCCCCTGGAGTGTGTCTGATGCCAGGCCTGGGCAAGGCAGGATCTTGTGAACAACAGACTTTCCTTTTAAGTTTGCCTACTTCAAAGGTCATAACTGGTATAAGTAGTGGACACACAACCCCAGACTTTTAGAACACTTCTGGATCAAGAGGAACCTCTGCCAAGATAAAGAGCTGGAGTAGGAGTACTGCCCCTTTGCTGTGTATGCTTTTCTGGGTTGGAGTGCAGTTGCTTTTTCTGCCTTAAAGAGGACAAAGACTGGACTCTGCCGAGTATCCTGCTTGTGAAATTTCTCCAAGGGCTTGAAGTAGAGCTTGCCTACTGTTGGAAGTCTCAGGAATATCAAAGACGTGAAGTTCATCTGCCTACAGCACTGGGAACTTTGCGTTTTGTGCTGCAACAGAAGAAAAACCACCACGATGCCATCAACGACACCGATGACTGCACTGTGACCTGACGGAGATGCACGGAGTCGTGCCTCGATTTGAAACGCAACCCTGGTCTCACCGCCGCTGCCACCTTATGCAGTCACAGAGTCACTGCTTGCACCGTGACCCGTGGGCCCTGCACGGAGCATCACCTTGCTCACAACGCAGCCTTGGCATCCCCAATGATGCCGATCCATGAGGACTCCGGCACTGCTGCCTGCGCAGTGGCTCGAGGTCACCGCTCCTGAGGTACACAACGCACTATCCCGTACTGCACCGCAGTCCTGGTCCACTGATGACAGCACCATTGACTCCAGCCTCGGCAACAGACGCCCCTGTCTGCACCACAACCCGTGGGTGCCTCACAGAGCCTGTCCCACGCTGCACCACCGCCTTGGGCCTACCAACTACAGTGCATCAACAACAACGACTGTTGCTGCCTGCATCGTGATCTGGAGACACCGCATGTTACACCGCAGCCCTGGTCTCATAGATGCCACAGAACACCATCACCAACCACTACCTGCACCCGGATCTATGGGCACCGCACGTCGCATCGAACCACTTTACACCGCAGCCCCAACGCCATCAATGCCAGCACTTCTGACTTTGTCATCAGCCCGGAGTTCAATCTGCAATGAGTGTGACTTCAAGGGTCCAACGGCTCTCACACTGACCTCCGGAACAGCCACCTGCAACGCCGCACTCCAGATCTCATCGCAAGGATCACAACGCCCTGCATTTCCAGTATACTGTTTGCCAGTCTTCCGAACACTGTAAGCTGGCCTGCGATGCCGTGGCCGGCCTGAAATGTTGGATTTGTTGTTCACAACACCGTGATAGCCCCGGACGGATCTATCTACTTAAAAATATTTTTAAATTAATTCTTGCAATACTCATATCTTTATTACTGTATTTTTCTCGTTTTGGTCTGGTTTTTACACGGATACATATTGGCTATTTTTCTAATACTGGTTTGGTGTCCTTTTGTAGTGTTTTCACTGTATTACTGGGTCTTAAGTGCAAATGTTTTACACACTGCTTCTGAGATAAGCCTGACTGCTTGTGCCAAGGTACCAAGTGGGTGAGCAGGGGTTATCCAAGCTGGGTATCTTACTTAACCTGACTAGAGTGAGGGTCCCTATTTTGACAGGATGTAAACTGACTGCAAACTAGAGACTTAGAGCTATTAGTATTGTAAATTCCTATCTGGACTTTTCTTGCCACATAAATTGAAAATGAAAAGTAAAACAGTTTACATAAGCAAGTCAATCCAAAGTGCCACGGCCGCTATGAGTGTGAGAGTTATTGGCTCCCTGTGTGAATGTCTGGAAAGGATGGCGGCTGGGATGAAAGGCAAACCAAAACCGGAGGAGGGGCCATCACACACTGTAACAGGAGGAAGCGTGACGTAGTGTGATGGCCAGCAAAAATGTTCACTTACTGAAATTGCTTGGAAGGGAACTCAGCATACAAAGGAGGGACATTTCACAAAATGCACCAATAAAATGAAGCATTTAAAACAAGCACACCAAAGAATGAATAGCACAAGCGGCCGTGGTTAAAAGCCCACAGAGAGATTACAACAGGCCAGAGCGCTTGCATGCTCGACCCTAAAAAGGGCCACATGGGTTGCGTAAGCTACTTGGGTCCATCACAGGGTTAATTGGGATAAAGTGAAGATTGTTATTTTAAAACAAATATTGAGGTGCGTTTCAAAATTTGGGTCATGGAAGCTGATATCTTTGGGAGACACAAGACTTGCTCCCAAACCGAGCCATGTCCTGTGGGACAACTGAGACAGTCTTGGACTTTTAACCAACAGCACTTTGTATGCTTGAATATTTTTAAAACACATACCACTTGTTGGACCTGGCCCTTTTACGGGGTCATCCCCCAGACTTTTTTCTTTTTGCCTCCTTATTTTTCTGACCTTTGTTGGCTGACGTTTTGACTCCGAGCACTTTTTCACTGCTAACCAGTGCTTAAGTGCGTGTGCTCTCCCTTTGGTATGATTGGATTATACCCGATTGGCATATTTTATTTACCTATAAGTCCCTTATAAAATGGTATCCCTATACCCAGGGCCTGTAAATTAAATGCTACAAGTGGGCCTGCAGCGCTGCTTGCGCCACCCACTGAAATAGCCTGTCAAACCTATCTAAGGCCTGCTAGCGCAGAGCCTGTGTGCGCAGTTTCCTGCCACAGGGACCTGGCATCTAAATTTACTTGCCAGGCCCAGGACTCCCCTTTTACTACATGTAAGTCACCCCTAAGGTACGCCCTAGCTAGCCATTTGGGCAGGGTGCCATGTATGTAGAAGGCAGGACATGTGCCATGTGCGTGACCTGCCCTGGTAGTGACAAACAGCCTAACTTGGTGTCTCACTGCTGTGAGTGCTCCCTCCTCATAGGATTGCATTGGAAATGCCCTGCCTTATGTGTATGGGGTATTGTCTGATTTATGAGGGGTAGCGTAGGCATGTTTGGTATGGTTGTGATAGTGGTGAGAAATGCTGCTTACTGGTGTAGGTGTATTTTTTATTACTATCACAGAAATGCCACTTCTAGAAAGTGCCCATTTACCTGTGCCTAGGACTTTGGTGTTTTGCAGCTTGCCTCCAATCTACGTCTGGGTAGACTGACAGTTGGGGCTTTGTGCATACTTCTCAGACAGCCTGAACACACGGAGGGTGGAAGTGTCACAGAGCTGTAAAGCCTTCCGGGGCTGAGAGAAGGGAGAGGCGGGGCAAACCTGCATTTGTAAAGGCTGTGCCCTGGCCTCACACAAAAGGGCCGTTAACCCGCCACAGATGTTTGGAGCCTCTGCTGAAAGGAGAGAGGGGAAACTCCCAGAACCAGTTGTAACTGTCTGGAACCTCCTCTCCCTACCATTGTGAAACACACTAAGTCCAGTATAAGTACAGGGGAATTTTCCCCACAATTTGAACATTCTTGGAACTTGAAACTGGACACAGAATGCTGATGAATGGACTCACCAGGAAACCACCTTGGACTGCTGCTGCTGTGCTGACCTGTGACCTGCCTGGTCACTAGGAGGAACTGCCACCATCTGCACCCCTTGTGCTGGCCTGTAGCTGGGCCCACCAACCCTGTGCTTCTTCTTGTTTTGTTATTCCCAGGGGCAGGGTGCTGTGGCCCCTGACCCCTGCCACGATCTCTACAGCTTAGCCTGTAGCGCTTGGGAAAAGCGCTCTCTTGAATTGTCTGCAGGAGATCAACGCCGCAGCCCGGGCTTCAGTTGTGCCTTAGCGCTCGGAAAAGCGCTTTATTTTTATCCCTGAAATCACTGTCGCAGCTTGGGCCGGGGACAGAGCCCTCGCGCTTTCCATAGCACACTGTTTTCTTAGTGCCCGAATCACCGCCACCGCTCTGGGAAGTTATTTTGGTAAAGCGCGAGTGTAGCACGCTTACCGGTGGCCCCAGGGCACGAAGAAAACCTTATTTTCACCTGGAACAAGCGTGCTCCTATTGGTGCCCCCAGGGCGAGGACTGCTCCGTGGAGCACCCCCGGGGCACTGGAAGGCCCTGCCTTGGGCCAGGACATCGTCAGGAGAAGGAGGGAGAGGAGGACGCCTCTCCCTCGCCTGTGGGAGTCCCGGAGGACTCTCCTTTGATTGGCAGCCAGGCGGTAGCCTCACCGGAGGCTCGCCCGGACCGCCGACTTCCTTTGTGCCCCCCTAGTGGGCCAGTGGCCTTTCTCGTAGGTTCCCCCCGTGTGAGGGCCGGCAGAGGCCCGGGGAGACCCCAGGAGTTTGCGGGTCCCTGGTGGGGCCCGCTTTCAAGCCAGAGGGGGGTGCGTGGTGCCCCACTCCTTCCTCAGAAGATTTCCCTGACTTGGAGCCCACCTCGTGAGGGCCGGTGGAGGCCTAGGGAGGCCCCTAGTAATCTCGGTCCCCAGAGGGGCCCATTAACGGAATAGAGGAGGTGCATGCCGCCCTCTTCTCCTCAAAAGGAAATCAGAGGCCCCCGTTTTGCGCATAGGAGCGCAGGGGGCCCCCTTGTTCATCTTCTAGGCACTAGGAGTGCCTCTTCATCAGAAACAAGTACTCTCTTGGCCTACATGTTTTACCAGTGTTCTTGCTACGGGCATTAGGGATGTGTATTTTCATGACCTTGCATATATGTGCTAACGTTCCTTTTATGGTCATGTCTAGCTGATATGTATTTTATGTGATTTGTAATATGCTCTCTGATATTCCTTCTATGGGTAGTTCCCTTGCAAGTGCATAGGACTTTTACTGTAATTCCGGACTACTGCTTATGTTGCAGAATCCTGAGTACTTACGTGTTCTAATGTGACAACTGCCTATTCTTGCAGAGTATTAGTAACTTGTGTAACGATCTGACAACTGCTAAGGTAGCAGGGTATTACTTACGTGTAATGTTGGTCTAATTATTTTTTGTGCAATACAGATCATTTTTACATAGCTCATTGTTGTGTTTACTTTGTGGTGTACATTTTGTGTCACGTGTGTTGTGCAAACGCTTTACACATTGCTTCTGGGATAGGCCTGACTGCTCGTGCCAAGCTACCAAGGGGTGAGCAGGGGTTATCTTGGACGTGTAACTCCCTTGCCCTGACTAGAGTGGGTAGGTTCTGCCTGGCTGAGGTGCATACCCTAGCCAACCAGAAACCCCATTTCTAACACCACTTATAATACAAGTCAAACTACAAGTTCAAGAATGCCAAATACCATTAGCTGCCATTTAACATATGGGGCCACATGGTCAGTATGCCAATGAATATAATGAGAATTACTTGTAGTTTCAGTACATGATTTAGGGTTTAATGCAGACAGACGTGATTTTGAAGTCACTGTGTTCTGAACGAGAACACAAAGCTAGTCAGGCAAGGAACAGACAAAAAACCCATGTCCCCTGCTTGCCTCTCACACCTCTGCTTCCTGCTTACATCCCGAGGTTTAGGAGGTGAGCAAGCATTTTGGGCGTCAACAGCTGTGCTAGATCAACAGTAGGCTTCCAAAAAGTCACGTTAAAACATACAAACAGGCATAAATATTCATAGATCATGAGATATACAGGCACCCACACAAGTGCAAATAACAAATCGGGACAAATATACAGATACTCATGCTCACTAACACAATATATTCCTGATCACAAGCAGAGGTAAAAGTATAACATTAATAGGAACCCCTTTACTCAGAAACACACGTACAAAGGCATGTATGTACAGGTACCAATGCTTACTGGCCAACAGGCGGCCATATTAGTATCCACGTGGAGGGGTTCGGATGCACAAAAACAGCCACAAGCATTCAGGCACACATACTGACACACATTTGCTCAAAAGCACGATTATATAGAAGAAATAATGCAAACTCAAACAGCCACACGTGCAATCATAGAGCATGTTTAAACAAACACATAGTTGGGTAGGTGATCAAAGGGGTCGCTACATGGATAACCAGGAGTGCGGAGATTGCTAGATAAAGGGATTTTTGACTCAATGGTATGAGGGTGTATAAGAATGACACTGATCGGGGTGATCGGGCTTTGAAACCATGAGTGGGTTAATCAATAACCTATTAATTGATGCACTCATCCATGCACTCACTTGTCCGTTCACTTATGCCCCTACCATTCAATTATGTCCGCACGCATCTAAGTATTCATACAAGCATGCATGTGGTCGTTTATCCATTTATGCATCCACTCAGCCATTTACTCATACTCCCATTCACCCACAAAGAAACTCTTAATCGACGATTAATGAAGTAGTCACTTACAATGATCAGACCAGTTGTTTTGTCAATGTTTACTTTGCTGTTGTGCCACAGTTCAGAAACCACTCATTTGTCTACCACATCCTCAGGATATACTAATCGGGATGATTCACTATTTGTGTTTCAGTATCATTTAACAAGTGTGTGCCAATAAAATTGCTAACCTGTTCTAAATTGTGTTGGGTATATTACTGACATGTTTGGCGTTTTGCAGCTGTTGTAATGAGATTCCCAAGCTTGGACTTAGAGCATTAAATGGAGCCAACACTACATGATAACGACTGATATAATTGTGTCTGCAGCTGTATTCGTGTAACCGATGTCCCAGCAGACCTGCATCTTTCATCTAGTTCATAGTTCGTAGCCTAGGGCACCGAATCCTGCCTCGGAAAAATCAAAAAGATTTCGCTTTTATGTTTTTTAATCTTGAAAGTGATAGTGACATTTATTGGTCTGTAAACGCAGGCCTAAGTTCAACCAATGCTCTATATATGAACCTCCCTGCAATGGCGTTTACATAATGACTAAAACAAGATACTCAGAGTAACACTTGGCTTGAAATCACTTCTTGTGGTCGAAAGACAATATTCCCCTTTATGTACTTTAGATAAGTGTTTTTTAAACTTCAGATTTCTTTGGACACCCACGTCATCATAACCCGAATCCGGGGACTCCCTCCCAACGGTTCACTATTGGAATCCGGAGACCCCCAGAGTCATTATTGGAATCAAAGGACTAAGCAATTTCGAGGATGTGAACCGTAAAACAAAACACACAATTACGGAAACAAGCATTTATTAAACAAATACTCAAATGCTGAAATCTCTTCCATACTATATTCTGTTTGATGAGCTTTCACTTCCCCCGCAAATCAATCAGATACCAACTTGCGGCCTCATTTAGAGATTGGTGTAGTGGGTACTCCGTTGCAATACTGACGGAGTACCCTCTCTGCCAAATTGAAGGTCTCCTCTCCTAATTTGGAGTCAGGTGGGTCTTCGTTATGTCGAAAGTGGAGACAACTCCATCTCTGCAACCTACATAAGCCTCTGACGGCAAGTGCTTAATTTAAGCTGATGGTTTCCAATGCTCGGTACCGGCATTTAATTGTAAGTGCAGGCACATAATTCTCAACATTGGCACTTATAATAGTCTACCACATGGTGGGGCTCTCTGTCTAATTTAAAGACAAGCACAACAATAGTGGTTAATCATTCAATACACATTAAAAATTACTAATAACTTCACCCTACTCTCAAGCCATTCTTAGTTTTCTGGGCCTGGAATAGCCTGAACTGTCACACTTGTAGGAGTGTGATGCTTAGTGGTTGTGTTGGTAATGACACTGGCAGTGCAGGAAAGGACAATGGAAGATGCAAGTTGCAGTGGCCTTTTCAAGTGCACAGATGCTTCATTTTTCACAACTTAAGCACTGCTGATGGCCCGACAGAGTGAGGGCTGTTGGAGGTTTGGCCATGCGTCTGCCAGATTATAGAGTGGACGAACGCAAGGCCAGTTTTCACGGTCTCTAACCTGGTGGTAAGGGGCAGGGAAAACTGCAAAATGCCCCCCTTGCACGGGAGAAAACTCCAATGGTAAGCATTGTTTTTTTTGTTTTCCAAAACAAAATCTAACTTTGGGTTTTTGTTTTGGAAAATCAAAAAATATATATTGTAAGTTTGCCATGCAGCTCTGTCATGTTGACAGAGTAGTCAATCAAGCTTACAATACATTGACAGAAACCACTGTGATGAAAGTTCCTGCTAATGCTACAGGTCTGTCAAGTCAGTGGACATCTAAAAATTGGGCAGCTAGGGACTCAATGAGGGTGAATAATTAACATTACTCTGTCGAACTGACTGAATAAACACACTTCCGTCAAACTCTAAATCGGGCATCCAATTTCAAATTCATTCACATTTACAGAACAGTTTTAAATTTTAAAAACCACACATTCTGATTCCTTATCTATCCATTGATAATCTCTTAATATTATAAAATAAGCAGAGGCAGACTCCCTGTGTATACCTTGTGGAACCCCAGGGGTCCCCGGTCCACAGGTTAAGAATCGCTGCTCTAGACAAGATGTTGGATGATCTGTGTGTTTTGGGTTAGTGAAGTACTTTCATTTAATGGCTATCCATTTAGCAGAAATAGCTGTGCTTTTGTTTGGTAGTGCCAAGTGTGGACAGTTGGTTCTCAGTCTCTGTTACCAAAGATAATGGATGTCCCTCTTACTCACAAGAACCCAAACAAATTACACAGCCTGTGTAGTGCTCCACATCGATCCAGGAGTGTTAGACCCATTCATGATAACAGTCTACCTAAATGAGTTCCAGACACATTCAATACAAGCAAATGAATCTTTTGTCACTATTCCAAAAGTTTGGCATGGATCTACACAGACCTGCTCTCCTTGCAGGATAATTACTTAGGCCTGCATTATAAGTGGCCTGGTAAATGGGCTGGGTTTTCCTCACATCTGAAATTACTGATACTAGTAAATCTGGGTGTAGGAAAAATCGGTCTCTTTACAAGTTGGAACCTGAAGGTTCACTAAGAAATATGAATTACTATGGTAATCAGGAGTTAAATTCCACTGGTAATGCCTTGTATTGGCCTGACATTCCCTCTGGTGATTCGTACTGATTAAAGCAGCTGAAATATTAGGCTGAAAGTTAAGAGATTTAAGATGTTCCTGCTGGTCTCAATTTCGATGGGACTGGTAACTACTATTAACCATCCCATCAGAATTAATAGTCCACTCATAATGAGGACCTCAGCCATACCAAAGACTTTGAATCCCTTGGGTCCCTCACGGATAACATTTCTTTAAAACTCTTAGAAATCTCCCTGGTTAGAGACAACATCAAATTGCATAAATTTTTTTTTTTTTTTTTTTAAAACAGTACCAGCGCCAAAAGGACAAGGTTTTTTGAAGCAGACGTGGTGGTTATTTTTTAAAAAAAATATATGGCTATCATATGCAGGCCTCAAAAAATCATAAAAGTGTTACTAGACCTGCAGGCCGAGTAACGTGAATAATCGACTCAATCTAACTGTAATGTACTTGACCTCAACTCGGATACCTGTACGTGTCTCAATGTGTATGTGTGATACTAGGCAAATATTTTATTTTACAGAGTTGCCTTTTTCTTCATTCTCACGAGTGCACATTCAAAGAAGTTGAACATTTCTGCTGAACAAAAAAAACACACTTGTTTGATTAAATAGACTAAACGTTTGCTTAATCTATAATGAGAATCTAGCCCAATTATAGGGTGCACATGATCCAGGACTTGTGCTTAGTTTACTAACAACATTGCCATCAGGGCAGGAGTGTTTCTCAGTTTATGTTTAAACACTTTAAAAATATATATTACTAAAGCATGACGAGGTAGCACACTGTCATTTACAGACAGTAAATTTCTAAAAACCTTCCCACTAACTTGCAGCTTTCCTGATAAAACTAGTGTATTAACGATAATCAGTGAAAATTGATTTTCAGAAAACATATTTATGATTTGCACATCAACAAGTAAAAGGTTCTGATCTGTTTTCATCCTAATACATTTTTTCCATCACACAAATACAGAAAAATGGGCTTCCATAATTACTGACATATTTTGAAGTGTTTGTACAGTTGACTGATATAAATATCTTGTATGTTAGGAAAAACCTAACACCATGCAGCTTTTCATTTCACACTTTACAGCAGGTCAGACTGTTCACCTTACAAAATCCTGAAGCTCTGCAGTCAGAAAGAAATAAACTGACTTTTGACCTCTGTGTCTGAACACAGAGCAAACGGGACAAGAACAAGATTTAAAGGTGTCTTGATTGCTCCTTCACTTTTTGACTGAACAGGGGGGAAGAAAACTATCACCTAATTGTGGCGGCCATATACTTGCATTACAAAAAATGTAATGGAAAAAACCCATCACATAAGTATTTAGTAAAACATAAGAGTACTTCATATCAGGCAGAGGTAATTAGAACATGTCTAAAAACAATTTTTCACTTTAATCACAGCAAAGGAAAATATTATCTACTCTCTATCTGTTCATAGAGAACAGTGTTGTAGAATCAATCACAAGCTCTGCATACTTCCTCCATCGAGTGTTATGATCATGCATTTACAACTTATTTTTCTTTGAATACATTTGAAGTCACAACACCTGCTGTGACTCCTCCCTTAGTATATAATACACCAGGACAAAGACTTCACCGCAGATTTTGTTCTCCGTTGGTGAGAAGGGTAAGTGGAGGGTCAAAGAAAAGTGTACTGCACATTGTGAACTATAAATTCCAATGAAAGATCAAAATATCTGATCATCACTGGCTTCCAGGGAGAAGCTTGGCCTCATGTGAATATACCGCTCTACATTCTACAAGACAGATGTTTACAGAGTAACATTTTCTGTTCATAGCATGTGTGGCGGTACATATGCCCTGCACAGACTGTAAAGCTGTTTTCCCCTAAAGTTGTGGCTAGTGAGCAGATTTAGATGTTTGTAATGAAGTTCTAAACATGGTTGGCCAATTAAAGCAGTTGATCAGCTTCAATGTCCACCCAACAGTGTTTAGGAAACGTGTGGGGTATTGACTAGGTGGCAGCTTTACAGATGCTAAAAAGGATGTTATTTTCAAAATGTGACAGTGGCTACCCTTTTCCACATGGAATATGCTCTAGAAGGCAGAGACTGTGTGCCCTTTGATTGTTAAATGCATACAAACTGCTACACAAAGGCCATCTCGCCATGCAAGAGTTGGAGATGTGGTATTCCACATGTGGTTTAGCAAAGGCCAGGAAAAGCTATTTTGTCTTATGGAAGTATTTTACACTGTCAATTTACTTCATGAATGCACTTTTAACAATTAGTAGTTGTAAACCCTTTTTTGTTATGGAGTCTGGGTAAAAAAAGAAAATGGGCAGAAAAATGCTTTGGTTAGTATGACAAGGTGACACTACCTTTAGCAGGAATTGGAATGGTTTTTGAGGACCATCCTTACCCAGTGGACATAAATGAAGGTCTTCTCTTGTTAAAGCCTGCAACTCATTTATGTGTCGGAGGGAGGTGATAGTTCTCAAGAAGGCCGTCTTCCAGTGGGGTGGTTCAAATGATAGACTCAACAGCTGTGAGAGCCATATTCAGGTTCCACATAGGGGCTGGAGACTTTATGGGAGATATAACTCTTGAATTCCTTTAACAGATATTTTAACAAAGGGATGTCTGTTCCCAGCACTGTAAGTATGCTGCAACTGCAGCCAGATATAGATGGATTAAAGTGGATGCTAACACGTTCTTCTGGGGATGTAGCAGGTAGCAGATATCTTGCACATAGACCTTGAGGGGGCTATGTGTTTAGCAACGCAGTAGAGGACAAACCTTTTCCACTGTGCTGCATAGGAGGCTCTAATAGAGGCGTGTGTGCCTCATGCAGAATGAGCATACACTCCTCTGGGAGCATGAGGTATTTGAACTCCAACATCTTGGGTTCCAAATCGCAAAGTTTCTCAGCTGACCCAGTGAGAAACTCTGGCCTCAGCAGACGTTACTTACGCAGGCTGACCAAAAACTACAGGAGCATGGAGTACCAAGGTTGACTGGCTCAGGTCATCACCACTAGGATTAGGGTCATGGACACTTCTCATTTTCCTCACCACATATGGAAGGAGAGGAAGAGGAGGAAAATAATAAACAATGACCTTTTATCGTTCTCGACCTAGTCATGAACAACATGAGGCAGTATCCAATCCTAGAAAGAAAATGCTTACTGATCCCACCCACCCTCTGGCTACGGGCTAGAATTAGCTAGCCTTACCACATCTTTTCTTGTTTTGTTTCCAGTCTCCGATGGGATACAGCTGATCTAGACGTGACTGACGGGCTTTCACCTCCAACAGTTCTGGTCACTCGATTCTCCTTCTGCAGGGCTTTTGGGGCACCTGTGGCCAACGTGGGAGCCGCAAGATTGAGAACGCGCATATGGCCTCCTATGACCTGATTTACTCCAGGTACTGATTATGCAATGCGGTCTGCATGCCGCCGGGAGAACTGCCCGCTTGGCTTGTTGGTTCTCCGGTGACGGCGTCGGAGGCAAACACGTTTGTTGTGTTTGCTCCGGTTGTTTTTGCGCCATCTCCCACTCAAGGCAATGTTTGCAGGGTAAGTGGGGGTGCCAGCTTCCTTCTCCAGCGTGTGCAGTCAGAGATCTAGCCACCTGCATGCGCTGCAATACCAGAAAAGCTTTGCTCTTACAGCTGCAGGAGCAGCGTGTATGAGCAGGAGAGAAAGAGCGAAGGACTGGATTGGAGTGTAGCGTGCAGGCATTCCTGCAAATGCCACGTGGCGATTGTCCGTGAGTTTTGGAAACTACTCTGTCGATCACGCACGCATTCAAGTTTAAAAGCTCTTTGAACTGCTTTTGGCTGTTGTGAAGGCAGCAAAATACTTTTGCTGCTGGCATTCTGTTCTGATGAGTTATGTGGAATTCTGCCAATTAAGATTAGAACATGGGTCAACGTGCAGGGAAAAGGAGGCATTGTTCCCCAACTTCATCACCCTCATCAACGTCCAATCTATCGCAGCCACCCCACATAAGAAGAACTTGGGTTTGGAAAAGAAGCTTAAAAGGCTGATTTGGGAAACCTTATCTACACTGAAGAAAAAGAAAGAAAGCCCTCAGCCTAGAGGTGTTCAGAAACTATATGGTGGTCGACAATGCCCAAGACACAAAAAAAAAAAAAAAAAAAAAAAAAAGAAGAAATAAGACAATTACGGATCCAACCACTAGATGGCAGAATAATACACAGCATGTGAATCCAGAAAAGGAGTCATGCTGCAAAACTATATTCTAATATTTCCAGTTCGATTTTTCAGACGAGTCTTCTTTGGGTTCATTAAAGCATAAAGGAAAATATATATCTAAGAACATGTTAACCCACATTCTTGCTCATGTAAGTGATAACATCGGACTTCCAGAGGAAGAAGTGGCCACCACCTCTCACCACACTGTTACCATAATTTAGAAAGCAAGTAAGGAAAAACATGGCCATTCATCCACATTTGTGATGGACGTTTTCTTTGCATGTACAGAGGATCCAGAATGCTTTATTGTGCCCCGCTTCATGTCGATGGTTTATCCATTGAGACATGGAGGATAAAAACTCCTTGGAACTGTCCATGTGGACTCTACTTTGCAAGTTTGGTGAGGCGCCAGTCAATGGCTGAAGAATATATTCCTAAAGATGGGGCAGGCAAGACGGTTGACACTTCCTTGAAGAAGGCTTATGCTGGGTCTCATCTAGCCATTCATTCTGGAATATATGGGGCATATGTAGCACAATCTTTGTTGTTGGTTGACTTTAAGACTTTGCTTGCGACTATGCAAGAAGGTGGACGTTGTCCGGAATTGCTAGAGCCAATGGAAAGAAACAGAATTTCTTTCTGATATAGCTTTTGACTAAGTCAGGGAATCGGATCTGTTTTGTAGTACATCTTTTGTGGCCCTGCATAAACTTTTTCTGAAAAGTTGTAATACTGATTCTACTCAAAGTTCTATGGCTGTGAGGTCGCCAATTACAGGTCCACAACTCTTCAGTAAATCTTGGAGGACAATCTTCATAAGGTTTTCAAAGAATGGAAACATTCTCTTTGCATTCGGAAGCAACAGCAGAATGAACAAACACTCTTTCTCCTGCTCTGCGCAATAATTTAGTCAGCCTTCCTGCAGGCAAAGAAATGCAGTGGTGGGCAGAAATTCCATGGCAAAGGGTTCCAAGGAAAGTTCTAGAAGAAATCCCAGCAGGATCTTGGAAATTCTATGTTGCCACAGTGGGTCCAAATGACAAAGTACACGATGCTGGTGGGAGACTTCTATTTTTTCAGGAGATTTGGCGAGACAACTTCTGAGAAGTGGATGCGGAGTATTCTGGTAAATAGTTATCAGACTGAATTTGTGTTTTTACCCCTCATCGTCAAGAACTGTTCAAATGCCTCTTCCAAAGAATCCACCTAGAAGAAGGGCATTGCTGGAAGGGATATGTTCCCTCCTCAAGAAAGCAACTGTTCCAGTCCCGAAGGAGCAGAGGGGGATGAGGGTGTGAATGCCTTGTCAAAACATGGCCTCCAATGTTGCTGTATGCCTTTCCACTTATTCAGTCATTTCTGTTAAAGGTTCAGCGGGAGAGGGCTCTATGGTGGTGTTGTTGATGTACTGGCCACTTAGATCTTGGTTCCTGTTCTTGATGAGTACGACCATGATTCCTTCTTGTATCCGGCCTTGGATTCCATCTCCTCTACAGTTTCAGTCTGCAACAGATGGTTCCTCTAACATTACCGGTCTGGAAGTTGCATGGCAGGCTCCGAAGAGGCACAGTTTGCCTGCCCACATTGGTTCAGTGGTACAGGGTTCTCTCGAAGGACTTCACTGTATTCCTATTCTAAACACTGGCTAATTTTGATATTTGGTGTTCTCTTCAGGGTCTTTCTTCTACGTCTTGCTCTATCTCTGCTACTCTATAATCCTTTCTGGATGGATTTAATAAGGGTTATGCATGGTCTACTTTGAAAGTCCAGTGGGCAGCTATTCGGGAATTCAGAGATTCAATTTCGTTTTCCTCAAATACCGCACTTAGTTTCCAGGATGTTTTTTAGTTTTTCCCCTAAAATCACCCAATGTCTAACCTTTTGTTCCTGCATGGGATCTTTTCTTGGTTCTTCACACCCCTCAATTTCCTCCATTTGAACCTTTATCCTCTGTGGATGTTGAACTCCTTTCCTTTAAAGTGGTCTTTCTAGTGGCTATCCCGCCAGCCAGGAAGTTAGGGGAGCTTTCGGCTCTGAGAGGTTCCCCTTTGAGATTCATGGAAAATACAGTGGTTTTGAGACTGGATTCTGTATTTTTTTTTCTGAAGGTTCATTTCAAATTTTATTCTTTTCAGAAACTGGTATTACCATGTCTATATCCTTCTCCCTATTCTCCTGAGGATCAAGTGTTGCACACTTTGGATGTCAAATGTGCTTTGTCTGCATATGTTGACATCTGCTGCATTTCAGAGTTCTGACAGTCTTTTTATAAATTTTGGTCTTGCAGGGCAAAGAAAGGCAGTGTCTATGAGGACTAAGTCGCTGGGTTAAGGACACCATCTCCTTGGCATATCATGGCTCCGACTTGTCCCTCCAACATTCAAGCAAAATCCACTAGAGGAGTATCAGCTTTGTGGGTCGCTTTTAAAGGAGTGTCCTTGGATGAGATTTGTCAGGCTGGGATTTGGGCTTCTGAGCACACTTTTATTACACACTATAGTTTGAATTGTGCACAAAACAAATGTTTGAATTTTGGGAGTGGTGTGTTACGGGCTACTGTTGCGCTTGCTTCTGTTTGATGTTTTTTTGATACAGCATTAAATTGACATGGGTATGCTTTATGCCCTGTGTTTTTTTTCAGGTATCAGTATTTGTGAAGGCCTTCATCTTGGGAGTATGCTTTGGTATATCTCATGTTGTTTATGACTGGGTCGAAGCCAAGGGATGTAGAGGTAATGTCCTCACCGGTAATGAGGATTACTCTTAATCCTACTGGTCTTTGACCCTTTGGGTTGCGTGGTATTTCAGGAAATGCTGAGGTAAGGCTAGTTTATTACAGCCCTTAGTCAGAGGGTGGGTGTGGTTAGCAAATGTTTCCTGTTTTGTTTCATGTCTGTGTTTGGATACCACCTCATGTTGTTTATGACTGGGTCGAGAACAAGTAGGACAAACAGTAAAGTGGATTACCAGTAAGTAATCAGGACAATATACCAGACCAGTTCACCGATAGTGCATTGCCATGGACAGTGGATGTGGGTACCTGAAAGTGAATTTTTGGCTTTTTGCATTTTTCTGGGTGGCAAACAGGTAGACAGTCGGAGTGCTACACTACTAGAGTACCATTTAGATTACTTATGGTTTCAGTACCCATTCATGAACTTGTTGGTACGACCTGCTTTGAAGGTCCACAAAGTCAGTGTCAACCCTGGCAAAAGCTCCACTAAGATCTGGATTTTATTGCTAATACCCTAATGTCAAATCTCCTGGGTGAGCACAGACAGCTGGGTGCAGGGTGTGCCACCATTTACAAATGTAAAGCCCGGACGTGTGTTGAAATGGCTGTGGGAGCATGGTACAATGCTACATACATGGCTGTCGTGCCACATTATCAAACAAATCTGAAGGGAAATATTCACACTCATACAAGCCATTATGAATACTACCCTCTCGTCGGAGACATTGATGACATAACTAGGCCATTAATGCATTCAGTGACTCTTCCCCCATTACCACTCCACTAGGGAAGCTGATCACCCACGTTTCAATAGCAGATTGCCTCAGCACAGCCCAGATGGGGTAATCACAAAGCGCCCCTACTCTCAACATATGGTGGTGGGAGGTATGGTCCACTTATGCAATGAAAAAAAAAAAAAGCTTGCAACGATCCACAACTGGATGCACAAATGTGACTAGCTAAGGCACCACTTTGTGACATACAGGAGAAAGGAGAATTGCATTGGGGGTGGGTTGGTGGACCACAATGGGCATGTCCCATATGTCGAGCAGCTCAGGCATTTTGAAGTGGTCTCGCCCAGATACAGACCTTCAAGAAAAACATGTAGTCAGTTGACAAATAGCCCTACCTTTGCTAATTTCTGCATGTTTTAGCTACCGTAAAACAATATGTTGAGAATGTATACCTAGAACTGTCGTCTTGTGAATATCAATACAACAGATCTAGGTGCCAAAATGCTCAGTATTTATACATAACTTGTGAACCTCTGTTCACAAGGTATACATTCAGTAAACCTAAAAATAAAGCAGCAAAAAAAAAAAAAAAAAAACACATTACAAAAAAAAAAAAAAAACATTCTATGTACCAGCAGCTTTTGGATGCCACCCTCACTCTTTGCTGGGGTATACTTTGCAGGTGATCGTGGTTAGAAGGAACCATAAGCAAGGCTGCATATGCCGGAGATGAGGTGGGATTGGTTGGCAATGATGGTGAATCTTAAATTTGTGGAGTAAGGACACTGCTGTTTCACTGTGTGCTAGGCATTGTTGTTTGCTACTGCGTTTTATCAGCCAATCGTCTAGATATGGAAAGATGCAAATGATGTTCGTACAATGTTCTGTGACCACCACGGTTAGGAAATTTGTTAACACCCTTGGAGGCATAGTGAACCCCAAAGCACAGAACTTTGAACAGGTAGAGTGCTCCACTTACTACAAAGTGAAGGCTCCAGTGGTTGACTGGATAAAAGGGGCATGTGGGAGTCTGCGTCGTATGTCCAGCGCCATCATGAAGCCCCCTTAACGAGCAGGAGGATGAAGTTTTGCAGGGTGGGAATGGGGAAGTGCTATGTCAGGATGTATTGTTTTTACAGGGCAGAGTACTCCGACCTTCTGGAGGGACCCATTCTTCAGTATTAAGAAATAGACTTCTTTGCTGGACTGGTGGCATCTTTTGCTATTATCAATTACACCTCCTTCTCCTTGAGCAGCCAAGGATGGTCTGGCCTTAGGATGTGGCATTGAGGTGGCATGTTTGGGGGTGTAGTGTGAAACTCTAGGTATTACCTGTAATATGCCACAGAAAGCTCTCATTTGTCGGAGGTAATTCTGTCACACTGAGAAAGGAATCTCCGTAGTCGTCCCCCACAACTGTAGAAGAAGGACAGTGACTGCTTTCAGACTGATGTGCCCCAGATGGAGCCGCCTCTGCCGTTGCCCCTGTAACCATGTCTTATACAGTTCTTGGAGGGCAGCATAACCTGGAAGGATGGTGGCAGACCTGCTGTTCAGTGGATCCTGGAGCACTAGACCACCAATTGGTCTGGTGGTTTTAAAAAGTGTGTCTTAAGGTGGGGAACTTGATGGCACCCAATGATTTTACTAGGTCCCTTTTTGATCTTCTCCAGCATCTCATCAACTTGATAGCGGACAGAACGCCTATATCAATCTCAACATGTAGCTGATGAGCCCTAATAAGGGCAAAATTGGTCCTAGATTGCTTGTGTTCATGTTCGGGAGGACCGGGCCTGGCGGTTCAAGCTGGTACGTGGCCAATGGAGCAAGGTTATGAATGATTTGCATGTAGCTGGGTCCAAATGGGGGTGGCATTGGGTGGATAACAATAGACTGGAATGCAGCCAAAGTAATTACCATTAGGTCAGATTAATTTAAGTATTCTATATTCATCACTTTTGAGTATACTTTAATATTTTGGGGACTGGCACAGGTTATGCACATCATGGCTGTCTCACCAAGGGTACTTGGTATTACACCTAGGACAGAACCAAAATTAGAACATTGGAATCGTGGCAGCTCCATTGAAAACAATGGAGTGCTCCGGGCTTTTATTGGCTAGTAAAAGCCCGGAGCGCCAACATTCCAATCTTTGTTCACAGCAACAGCTGTGCCTTCGGCTCGGGCCTTTAACGTGGGAGCGGGCCTTTAATAGCCAGTAGAGCCCGCTACGGCGGGTTCTAAGGCTATATTATGTCCATTCCATCACACCCACAAAACAGTCATTCTCTGGAATAGGACTTTAAGTGCTTCGAAGTGCTGTGAAATATATCTGTTTGTGGGGGAAGTCGAGTCACAATGCATAAACAAGATTTTGGGAACAGTGCGCAAAAAAAGCAAACTGGGTTCAGTGGAGAGACCTCCGGCCAGGCACTGCATAGGCACTAATTGTCATTGAAGTCATGAGAGTTTGAAGAATCAAAGCCTGGTCCAGAAGAATCTAGTGAAGCAGAGACAGTTCCAGAGCTGGCACTTGAAAGTCGGGTCATATGGCGGATCACAACAAACTGAGGTGGAATCCTGCCCATTGTGGATTGAGGGAGAAGTCACAACAGGTCTAGCGACTCGAAAGATCTTTAGAGAAACAAGTTGCAAATGTACAGGCCAAGTACTGGTTGGCACAAGTATGCAGAGTATTATATATGTATAGCCACACATGCTACAAACCCAGAATTCTTGCTGTTGTGAAGAAAGATACAAAATCAAAAAGTTTCAGGGTTTCTTGCGGAGGGTAAACAATGCACCCTACTCATTGGGCTTATGAGTGAAATCAAACTGCTACTCTAATTAGTGGAGTATTTAAGGAAAAAAAATACACCACCTACACTTTGTCGTATGCATCATCGTAGGCTATTCCACGGTGGGCTAAAACGGATGCCTCAACATGAGCAATTTCTTTGAATCCATGGAGGGTTGCTAATAGTGTATTAAATGGAGAAGTGGCATTGCTTTATGAGGTATATCCAGGGCCACTGGAATTATGCGGCAAGAGAACACCAAACTAAGAGGCAGGGTTGATTACATTTTTCCTGAACGAAAGGCAAATTATGCTGCGTAATGAGGCAAATTTTTTGATAATATTTGCTTTTATTACAATAGGCTGCCAAAACAATTAAAGCGGTCTCTAGGCCAAAACTCAAAAACACTCACTTGATATCTTTGCAAAGTTTGCCTTTGAAGTATCAAACATATCCGTAATGCCGAGATTTTTAAGAGGATCCATCAAATCAGTGTCAGCTTCTGCTGTGAACCTGTGTAGAGGACCAAAATACAAGGCATCAGATATGTATCGCAGCACTTTCATTTCTAAACTAAACGAAAAGGAAAAATAAACAAGCATTTGCAATGCAATAGGTCTTGCTTTTGTGAGAGTTAGAGCTATTGGAATTGTAAATGATAACTCCTTTTACCTATGTGTTTTGTAATGTAGTGGATGTATGTGGTGTGCAGTGGAATTATATGTGTTGCACTGGAATTGTTAGTTATTTATTTGTGTGGTTTGTAATTGTGTGTTGTGTAGTGTATTTGTGTCGTAGAATTATGTGGCATAGTGAATAAATAATGGTGAACGCTGTAGAGAATAGATAGAATGGAAGAATTAGTGGTATAGGTAGTTGGTGCAGGTAGTGGTTATTGACATTGAGAGAGAAGAGCAGAAATAGTGTGCGAGAAAGAGAAAGAAGTGGAGAGCAGGCCACAGATCCTTAAAGAGGGAGCTTTTGTGTTTGTAGAAGACACCCTTAGAAGAGTAGGAAAGTGTGTGTTTGAGGTATGGAAACATTGAAAATGGACGGAAAAGAAACTTTGCGTGAAGGTCTGAAGTTCACCATATTAGTGAGATGGGGACAGTGCATGAGAGAGCGAGATGGATGGGTGAGAGGGAGTATAAAAGAGATAGAGGGAGAAGTGGAAGGGGCTTATGGAGGGAGTGGGAGAAGAGGATCAGTGCACAGTGTTAGGAGGTATAGGAAGGTTGTATGTGTTAGGAGGTAGTATATAGGAGATAGATAATGTGATGAATGGATGAGAGGAGTAGTATTGTGAGATGAGAGGGAGTAGTGGCATTGTGAGAGAATAAGAAGGGAAGTTGGTGTGTGGGAAGATGGCAGTGTCAGTAGAGGGGAAAGTGAGAAATGTGTTGTATGTGTATTGCTTTTTGTGGAAATGTGTGGTGCGGAACTGTGCGGGTAGTAAATAAATTGCATTTAGTGCATTGGAATTATGTACTGTGAGAACGTGGGTTACATAGTTAAGGATGTGTAAATATATGGAATGGTAGTGTGTGTAGTGGCATCCTATGGAGTTTGTGGTGTGCTGGTATTTTTTTGTAGTAGGATGTAGAAATATGTTGTGTGCTTTCATAGTAAGTATGTGGTGTGCGTTTAACAATCCTTGCGAGGATTGAATCTGAATAGCCAGTTTCATGCAAAGGGTGGAATTATAACCAGGGCCACCAGAATTATGCAGACCAAGAGGGCCAAATTATGCGACAGGGCTGAATAATGAAAATGTCACTTACCCAGTGTACATCTGTTCGTGGCATCAGTCGCTGTAGATTCGCATGTTTTGCATAGCTCGCCATCTGGTGTTGGGCCGGAGTGTTACAAGTTGTTTTTCTTCGAAGAAGTCTTTCGAGTCACGGGACCGAGTGACTCCTCCTTTTGTCTCCATTGCGCATGGGCGTCGACTCCATCTTCGATTGTTTTTCCCCGCAGAGGGTGAGGTAGGAGTTGAATTGTAGTAATAGTGCCCATGCAATGGAGTGACTAAGTATGTACCTATTTAAGGTTGAGATAATACATATACAAATAGTTGAAGGTAACTTCCAAACTGCTACAGGCTCCCGGGGAGGCGGGTGGGCACATGCGAATCTACAGCGACTGATGCCACGAACAGATGTACACTGGGTAAGTGACATTTTCAGTTCGATGGCATCTGTCGCTGTAGATACGCATGTTTTGCATAGACTAGTAAGCAGTTATCTCCCCAAAAGCGGTGGCTCAGGCTGTAGGAGTGGAAGTAGTTTGAAATAATGTTCTTAATACGGCTTGACCTACTGTGGCTTGTGCGGATAACACGTCTACACAGTAGTGCTTGGTGAATGTGTGAGGCGTAGACCATGTGGCTGCCTTACATATTTCTTGCATTGGGATGTTTCCTAGAAAGGCCATGGTAGCACCTTTCTTTCTGGTTGAGTGTGCCCTTGGTGTAATGGGCAGCTGTTGTTTAGCTTTAAGGTAGCAGATTTGGATGCATTTAACTATCCATCTGGCTATACCTTGTTTTGATATTGGGTTTCCTGCATGAGGTTTTTGAAATGCAATAAATAGTTGTTTAGTCTTTCTGATGTTCTTTGTTCTGTCAATGTAATACATTAATGCTCTTTTGACATCTAATGTATGTAGTGCCCTTTCAGCTACGGTATCTGGCTGTGGAAAGAACACTGGAAGTTCCACTGTTTGATTTAGATGGAACGGTGAAATAACCTTTGGCAAAAATTTAGGATTAGTCCCTAGGACGACCTTATTCTTGTGTAGTTGTATAAAAGGTTCTTGTATTGTAAACGCCTGAATCTCGCTTACTCTTCTTAGGGAAGTAATGGCGATGAGAAATGCAACCTTCCAGGTTAGGAACTGTATTTCGCAGGAGTGCATGGGTTCAAAAGGTGGACCCATAAGTCTAGTTAGGACAACATTTAGGTTCCATGAAGGAACAGGTGGTGTTCTTGGTGGTATAATTCTCCTAAGGCCCTCCATGAATGCTTTAATGACTGGTATCTTATATAGGGAAGTTGAATAGGTAGTCTGCAGGTATGCAGATATTGCTGCAAGGTGTATTTTAATGGAAGAGAAAGCCAGGTTAGATTTTTGTAAGTGAAGCAAGTAACCCACTACATGTTCTGGAGTTGTGTGTAATGGTTGTATTTGATTAATATGGCAGTAGCAAACAAACCTCTTCCATTTACTTGCATAGCAGTGCCTGGTGGATGGCCTTCTGGCTTGCTTTATGACTTCCATACATTCTTGGGTAAGTTGTAAGTGCCCGAATTCTAGGATTTCAGGAGCCAGATTGCTAGATTCAGCGATGCTGGATCTGGGTGTCTGATCTTTTGGTTGTGTTGTGTCAACAGATCTGGCCTGTTGGGCAATTTGATGTAGGGTACTACTGATAGGTCTAGCAGCGTTGTGTACCAGGGTTGCCTTGCCCAAGTTGGTGCTATTAATATGAGTTTGAGTTTGTTTTGACTGAGTTTGTTTACCAGGTAAGGAAGGAGAGGGAGAGGAGGAAAAGCGTAAGCAAATATCCCTGACCAGTTCATCCATAGGGCATTGCCTTGGGACTGTTTGTGTGGGTATCTGGATGCGAAGTTTTGGCATTTTGCGTTCTCCTTCGTCGCAAACAAGTCTATTTGAGGTGTTCCCCAGAGTTTGAAATAGGTGTTCAGAATTTGGGGGTGAATTTCCCATTCGTGGACCTGTTGGTGATCGAGAGAGATTGTCTGCGAGTTGATTTTGGATCCCTGGTATAAAAATTGTGCTATTAGGCGAATTTGGTTGTGAATTGCCCAACGCCAATTTTTTGTGCTAGCAGGCTTAACTGCGTGGAGTGCGTCCCCCCTTGCTTGTTTAGATAATACATTGTTGTCATGTTGTCTGTCTTGACGAGAATGTTTTTGTGAACTATTATTGGTTGGAGAGCTTTTAGTGCTTGAAAAACTGCTAGAAGTTCTAGGTGATTTATATGCAGTTTTGTTTGATGTACGTTCCATTGTCCTTGTATGCCGTGTTGATCGAGGTGTGCTCCCCACCCTGTCATGGAAGCATCTGTTATTACGTATTGTGGCACTGGGTCTTGGAAAGGCCGCCCTTTGTTTAAATTTATGTTGTTCCACCACAGAAGCGAGAGGTAAGTTTGGCGGTCTATTAACACCAGATCTAGAAGATGACCCTGTGCTTGAGACCACTGTGATGCTAGGCACTGTTGTAAGGGCCTCATGTGCAGTCTTGCGTTTGGGACAATGGCTATGCATGAAGACATCATGCCTAGGAGTTGTAATATCTTTGCTTGTATCTTTTGTGTTGGATACATGCGTTGTATGATGGTGTTGAAATTTTGAATTCTTTGGGGACTGAGTGGCTACTCCTTTTGTTGTGTCTATTATGGCTCCTAGGTATTGTTGTACCTTGCACGGCAGAATGTTGGATTTCGTGAAGTTGACGGTGAACCCTAGTTTGAAGAGGGTTTGTATGATCTGATTTGTGTGATTTGAGCACTCTATTAACGAATGGGCCTTGATTAGCCAGTCGTCTAGATATGGGAACACATGTATTTGCTGCCTTCTGATGTGTGCAGTGACTACCGCTAGACATTTGGTAAAGACTCTTGGTGCGGTTGTTAATCCGAAAGGCAGTACCTTGAATTGGTAATGTATTCCTTTGAATACAAACCTTAGGTATTTCCTGTGCGATGGGTGTATTGGTATATGGAAATACGCGTCCTTGAGGTCTAAAGTGGTCATGTAGTCGTGTAGTTTTAGCAATGGTAATACTTCTTGTAGTGTGACCATGTGAAAGTGGTCTGATTTGATGAATGTGTTCACTATTCTGAGGTCTAGGATTGGTCTCAGCGTTTTGTCCTTCTTTGGTATCAGAAAGTACAGTGAGTAAACTCCTGTGTTTATTTGTGTGTTTGGCACCAATTCGATTGCATTCTTTTGCAATAGTGCCTGCACTTCTATCTCCAGGAGATTGGAATGATGTTTTGTCAAATTTTGTGCTTTTGGTGGTATGTTTGGAGGGAATTGTAGAAATTCTATGCAATAACCATGTTGGATAATTGCTAGAACCCAAGTGTCTGTAGTGATTTCCTCCCATGCTTTGTAATAATGACTTATTCTTCCCCCCACTGGTGTTGTGTGGAGGGGGTGAGTGACATGAGACACTGCTTAGTAGTAGGGGTTTTGGGGCTTTGAAATTTTCCTCTATTCCTAGGGAATTGCCCTCCTCTATATTGTCCCCGAAAACCTCCTCTGTACTGTCCCTGGTAACTGGACGGTGTTGCCTGTGAGGTGCTGGCTTGTGTGCTCTGACCCCGAAACCCCCCTCTAAAGGGTGTTTTACGGAATGTGCTGTAATTCCCTCTGCTCTGCGGGGAGTAGAGTGCGCCCATGGCTTTAGCAGTGTCCGTGTCTTTTTTGAGTTTCTCAATCGCTGTGTCCACTTCTGGACCGAACAGTTCTTTTTCGTTAAAAGGCATATTGAGAACTGCTTGCTGAATCTCTGGTTTAAATCCAGACGTTCGGAGCCATGCATGCCTTCTGATAGTTACAGATGTATTAATTGTCCGTGCAGCTGTATCTGCAGCGTCCATGGAGGAGCGGATTTGGTTGTTGGAAATGGTCTGTCCCTCCTCAACCACTTGTTTTGCCCTATTTTGTAGGTCCTTGGGCAGATGGTCAATGAGATGTTGAATCTCATCCCAATGGGCTCTGTCATAGCGCGCAAGTAGTGCCTGGGAGTTAGCGATGCGCCACTGGTTTGCAGCTTGTGCTGCGACTCTTACCAGCTGCATCGAACTTGCGGCTTTCTTTATCTGGGGGTGGTGCATCTCCAGATGTGTGGGAGTTGGCCCTTTTCCTAGCTGCTCCTACAACGACAGAGTCTGGTGGCAGCTGTGTAGTGATGAAAGCCGGGTCTGTAGGAGGCGCCTTATACTTTTTTTCCACTCTTGGTGTGATTGCCCTACTTTTGACCGGCTCCTTAAAGATTTCTTTTGCGTGCCGGAGCATACCAGGGAGCATAGGCAGGCTTTGGTAGGAGCTGTGGGTGGAGGAGAGTGTGTTGAATAAAAAGTCATCCTCGACCTGTTCTGAGTTGAGGCATACATTGTGAAATTGTGCTGCTCTAGCCACCACTTGAGAATACGCAGTGCTGTCCTCTGGTGGAGATGGCTTCGTAGGGTATGCCTCCGGACTGTTATCTGACACTGGGGCGTCGTATAAGTCCCATGCGTCTTGATCTTGGTCACCCTGGCTCATGGTGGTGTGAGCTGGGGAAAGTGATTGAGTTTGTGCTGGTGAGACGTTAATCACAGGTGGAGGAGAGGGTGGTGGGGTAACTTTTTTCACCACTTTTGTTTGTGGTGTTTGTTCAGTTTGGAACTCCAATCTTCTCTTTCTTCTAATAGGGGGAAGGGTGCTTATTTTTCCTGTCCCCTGCTGTATGAAAATACGCTTTTGCGTATGGTCTACATCAGTTGAGTGTAGCTCTTCCTCAAACCTATGCTTTTGCATTTGGGAGGTTAGCGAGTGCTCTTCTGTATAAGAGCCTGAAACTGGGTCGGTTGCAGTTTGTTTTGGCACCGAAACCCTGTCTGCATCTTTTTTCGGCTCCGAGGTGACTTTTTTCTTTTTCGGGGCCGAAACCTCTCGGCGTCGATCTCCTTCGGTGCCGCTGTCTCGGCGTCGAGCCGTGTCTACACCGGTATCTCGGTGTCGAAGCTTGTCTCCAGCACTTTCTCGGTCCCGAGAAGGCTGCCTGCCGGTGTCTCGACCGGAGTCGGACGATCTCGGCACTGTTTGGGACTTTTTCGGTGCAGACGGTCGGTCACCGAATTTATGGGTCGAGCCATGGCCTGGTGGCAGTGGCGTCCCCTGGGCCTTGTAAATCTTCTTCTGAGTGGTTTTCGACGTCTTACTCACGGTTTGTGTGTCGTCGAATCCTTCGGAGTCCGATTCTTGGATCGAAAAGGTTCCCTCCTCTTCTTGTTCCTCGAACTCCCGGTGGGCTGTCGGCGCGGACGCCATCTGAAGTCTTCTGGCTCGACGGTCTCGGAGTGTTTTTCGGGACCGGAACGCACGACAGGCCTCGCAGGTGTCTTCACTGTGCTCAGGTGACAGGCACAGGTTGCAGACCAAGTGTTGGTCTGTATAGGGGTATTTATTGTGGCATTTGGGACAGAAACGGAACGGGGTCCGTTCCATCGGCGTTCTTCTGCACGCGGTCGGGCCGACCAGGCCCCGACGGGGGATCGAAAAAATTACCCCGAAGGGCACCGGAGCTCTTCGATCTTAGACGCGGTGTTGAATCTAACTACGCCGATCCCGAACGCAACAATACCGACGAAAATCTTCCGAAATTAGCTATCTTTCCGTTCCGAAACTCGGAGCGACAGGAACACGTCCGAACCCGATGGCGGAAAAAAAACAATCGAAGATGTAGTCGACGCCCATGCGCAATGGAGACAAAAGGAGGAGTCACTCGGTCCCGTGACTCGAAAGACTTCTTCGAAGAAAAACAACTTGTAACACTCCGGCCCAACACCAGATGGCGAGCTATGCAAAACATGCGTATCTACAGCGACAGATGCCATCGAACATTATGTTTTAAGAAAGGGCAGATTATGCAGCATATTGTGGCACAGTTTGATATAGTATTACTACATTAGTCATTTTAAAACTTGGCAACACTGTCTGGGCCTTGGTTGCACCTCATTAGTTCCAATTTAATGCTCAAATATAACAATATGCAACAGAAAGGTAACCTGTCCAGCTTTGTGACGGGCCTTCCACCATGCAACAGTAAGTTTTTATTAACTTTTGAACCGTTTGAGCTAGAAACAATTTTTTGGTTAAAATCTGCAGATTATGCATCACATGATGGATTATGTGGCAAAAGCAGAAAATCATTAATTATGCGAAAATCACCACAGCTGCCCAATTGCAAAATTCCAGTGGCCCTGATTATAGCCCTAGGGGCAGCCTGCCTCATAAGAATGCACAGAAGCTACCTACGGATTATGCAAACATGTGTAACTTTACATTTTGAGGCCATTGACATGTCTGGGAAGTAATCTTGTGTATTTGCGACAATGCTGCTTAATCCCAGGCATCCCAACCACTTGGCCAAACTCTCGAATCTAATAATTTGTGTTTTTTTGTCAGAGCCTTTTTTCAACACATGCAGTGGGTTTCAAAACGACCATATTAATGGAATGGGTGAGAAAGCAATCTTGTCTGTGACAAATCACAGATCATTCAGGGCTCAGAACAACACTTTGATGTTAGCGAGAAAACACACATTGGACATGCTATGTCTTCCGTCTTGCAAGGCAGTAAGAGTATTAAATGCGTGTTGTTCGTAGGCCCCATGCTCGTCTAGGTACTCTTAAGGTGCAGTAATTTAATAAGAGTGACTGGCAGTTTGTCAGCCTTTAATCAGGAGAGTCACACGCAGTCTCTAACATGCAGACTCCTCTTGAAACAAAAGCATGCTGCTAGACAAAAAACAAAATAGAAAACACAAACAGCAACATTGTCTTAAAAAGTTACAATCTATTTTGCCTGCCTGTGGCCCTGTATTTCAATGCATCCCACACAATCACGTTTTCGTTTCCGGATCCAAGCAAATCAGATATTGTAAAATAAACAGCAAGGACCTAGTTCTGTGGTAAACTCCAGCGTTAAATGCACCACGCTCTGCTGCTTTTTAAAAATCTAACATAAAAGAAAGATCCTAAAAGACTTGTTTTTATGTCGATATGCATTCGCCCTCAGCTCTTCCTGTAGGAAAACAAACTGTTTACATGAAAAAGACAGGTTCATGTTCGAGGCTTACATTTGTAGGCAGAAAAGCAGAAGCACACCATCAGGCTGACAGTGGGGTGCCCTACCTTTGCAGTGGATCCCGGCTGTGGCGGTAGTCACAGCTGCCCTTGCGTCCTCTGCCCGCTGTATAGAGACAGCAACAAGTTGTACCTCGGAGTGACCCGGAGGGCTGCGGCTGCCCTCAAAAAACATTGTCTGACATTTGACTGGTTGGCACCATGCCGCTTAAAGCACGGAGCCACCAGTTCTTTGCTTAGACAATTGATTAGTAGCCACGGACACGAAGACCGGCAAGATCAGGCAGGACTGACACAGCACTCAGTTTCTTTTGGTTTTCTTTTTTGTGCAATGAAACAAAAATAGCATGAGACAGTACCATGGCAAAACCACACTGCTGCAGTGACCCATCGTCCCCACCCTTCCCAATGGCATCCAATAATGCACGGAGCAAATTAAATATTGAACGAGCTAATAAAAAAAGAAAAAAAAAAAAAAACGGCGCTTGAAGTTAGAAGCAAACTTTTGGCGCAACCGCTACATAAACAAATCAAATGCAACCTAAAAACAAACATGAGCAGAGTCACGAGTGATCGTGTGCTTGTACAAATACATTTACGCACACCCGCAACACAAATAAAAAAACAAAAAGGAAAAGGAAACACAAGCGAAGACACACAAGCATATTAATCCCTTTCACAACAACAAAAAAGAAGTTCCACAAACTCATGCTATTCTTCTAACCAGTGGAGGGATAGTGTACTAGGTCGCTGCGCTCGGGGAGGAATAAACACTAAAGGAGGCATGCCGAATGCATGCCATAAACAAATAAAAAGCAAGATAGCGAGAGGGACAATGGAACCCAGCAATCACAAGTGTATGGGCAAGGTTAAGCCCCTGTACTGATTACACCATGTCTCACCGAGACAGCGCATGCGCTGCCTAGGCTCGACCTAAAAAGACGTTTACAAATATATCCAAATTTAAATAGGAATCCTAATGAACAGTTGAGAATGACAAGGATGGACTCTGATTACTCAACGTATTGTGAACTTTTTGTAGGACTGGAATGGGTCAAACTGGTCTATACAAAGTCTTTGTGCAAGACGATAAAGAAAAAAGCAAATCAATGACAATGCATAGTTGGATAACACTCCAATCAAAAGAATCCCAGCTTCGAAGCTATGGATGATTTCATTCCTACATGAAAAACGGTAACAGAAGGAAATATGTCTTTCTACAAAAATGATTAAGCTGTGACATGATAATTTAAGATAAAACGTATTATGAACAAAACTAGTTTAAAGACAGATGGGACACTTAAGGTCCTGAGAGAAACCTGATGTCTCATTCAAGCAACCATGCCCAAAGAAAACAATTAGCATAAGATTCTTGGGAAGTTAACAGAAAGCACGGTTAAACTAAAGTGAAGATACATAAAGACTACAAAAAGCAAAAGTCAAAACAAAGTTAAACTCAACAGAAGTGAAATAGGCGTAAGGTTACCTAAATGTACAGGGCTATTAAAAACCGAATATTAAGAAACAAACAGCCTTAACACATTGATCGTAACACTCCAACTAGTAACCTGCAAAGAAAAACACATGTTCAGCCCAACTGCAGGACATGTAAGCTGATGGCATTGTGAACTGTACAATCTATTTTCTAATCAGTAGAAATAGTTTTTTTATGGTCACGGTTTCTGGTGTATTAACTTTGAATACATTCATCATTAATGTTCATTAGCATTTCATTGTGCGAGGTTTTTCCCAATGTAATTAACCTTTCCAGCTTCAGAAGGAGGTCTTCAAGCCATGACAACGGTTTGAACAGTACTAATCCAAACTTCTTACTAAAACCATCTCCACCTATAACAGGTAAGGCACACAATGGTATTGCTGAAGACCCGATAATTGGTTTTGTGCAGTGGCACAATGATGGAGTGGAACAGTGATAGTGGTCCTCGAGCACATAGGTCCTGAACTCTTTCCTGAATTGAAGGAGAAGGCAAGCAAACCTGATTTGGAGAGGATGGTTTTTCACACTCTGGACTGTCACACCATAAGAACTTGCCTCAGTCTTGATTTCTCATAACTTTTTTGTTTTTTTTTGTTTTTGTTTTGTTGGAGCATTACCATTGTTTAGCACCTGGTGTTGCTGTACTAACCTGAGAGGATGGGCTTCTCCATCAGAGAGGATGGTAGCTGTCACGATGGCCATGGGGGATGTACCTTCATTTGAAGGAGTACCGGAGTACTGTGGAAGCGAGGGCAATTCAATTGGGACTGAGGTGAAGAGAACACACTTTCACTATAATTTGATGAGCCATGGTGGAGTAGGTAGAAAGACTTAGATGGTGGATAAAAATAGGATACTTGTGGATCAGCAAGGGTGCTTTGCGGGATTCTGTGGGAATGGCGCAGTGCGCTCCTTTTGTTAAGTAAAACATTTTTTAAGCTTTCATGTTAAAACAAATTAATTTGTGAGATCTGGCCTAGAGACAAGGCCTGCCAACTTTGGAACCTAGGTTTAGGTTTCAGCCTTAGTAATTGGCTCAACATCATGGAATTCTGGGCAATACACTTCAACTCAGTGCCTAAAAACGTGAAATGTGTGCAATCCCCACTTAATGTACATGATCATCTCCAGTATCACCCCTGTAATATACAGTGCTTCTTACCTAGTGTTTCTAAGTAACATTTGCCAAATTACACAGCCCTTATCAAATGTAAATTGAGAAATATAGGAAGGGTCTCAGTCCCATCTCAGCATCTATGATATTTTGGAACACCCGCAGTCCGATTTTAGCCCATAATGGTTGGATCTGCCTATTATTCATCCATGACCTCCAGCGGGACACAGCTTTTGAGAGAATTGGCAATGGTGATCGGAAAAGTAAAGATTTTCTTTGATATGACAATCATAAGGTGGATTGTGATTTTTAACTGAAGGGACACCATGTCAAACTATGAATTTAGCAACCTATGTGATAGAGGAAGGTGGCCTCCCAAAACGCTTCTCATTGTCCCTGAATTTTGTATGCTCTTTCTGATCCGATTCATAGTCAAGGCATGTGCTTTCAGTATTATGCTGACAAAACTCAAGTTATATTCAAGGAGATCGCGCTACCTAACCAAGAGTCAAACCAAAATGAAAATCTATTACTATGTCTTTGAAAGCTAAAACCCAGGATGCATTAGAGATGGCTTTAACTAGTTCTAATACAACTGAAGTAATACATTTTGGTCCCACACCCAAGTTATGAAGTGGCATTTGTTTCTCCCTACTAATGAAATTCTTTGACCAATAAACTACATTCAGAGACTAGAGATGTGACGCAACAAGTGATTTTAAAGGCGTTACTAACTCAGTCTACAAGTAGAACCTGCCGGAATCACAGATAAAAAAAGAAATCAAGAATATAGAGCACACATTACTTCCCTTCTACAGTTTCATTGTAAATATCCAATGTACATGCACAATAACATCTCAAATATGTGTTGAAGTGCTTTAGTCCTATAATCGATTAATTCATGATTTCTGCTTTCAACCCGATTTAAAACAGACCAAACCATATCATGACATACCATACAGGCGTTTCTGCACTCATCTAATACTTGCTTTTTTATAGTTCTTTAAATGTAATTTTGGAACAATCTGATATACATATATAAAAGCTACTAACTTTGGTACAATGACTTGCACTTTCCTCTGGCCCATGGACATCCAGCTCTGTATAGTTTTGGTACTGATGTGAGGAATTATGGAAGAGAGTGGTGTGCTTTCATCAGAAGGGACAGCAATCAACATGCTGATAGTTTCTCCATGGTAAGGTAGCTCGATTACATTGTAGCGAAGACCGTTGGGAGTGCTTGTTGAACCTGTTGGGCGATAAGATTCCGAAACAAGTTACCAAGCAAATAGAGTATTGAAAAAAAAACAGTGTTCTAAAAAGACTGATCCATTTCACTGCTACAAATAGCTACTCCTAGCCTACAAATAAAGTAAACATTTCAGGACCTTATTTCATTCTTCCGAAAGAGGTAGAGTTGAAATCGGAGAGAATTTAATGTTAAAATTCACAGAAAGATTAGTTTAAGCTCTGTTAAATTTCAACTTAGGTTGCTGCCCGAAAATGTATTATGCTTTTGGATCACCTAGATAGTAACAGGGGCATCAAGTGTAAGTCTTAGATGGCTGTGTCAATTTCAGATGTTGAGGATATTACCAAAATATATATGTACACACACTGAATCTAAGTTCAAATAATTGACATTGTCAGTGGTTAACCTACAAATCAGTCATAGATCTGACATTCCGGGAAATTACATGACCTAGAAAATACATCAACGCATTATAAACCTTCTAAATAGGAAGCAAAGATGCTGACAAAATCAAAACCAGTGTGTAACAATTAAAATGAATCCACTACTACAGTTTGTCAAGGTACAGCAAATTCTGTTCAATACTTTGTTGGTTTACTGCTCCGTCAGTTTGGTATATTCAGAGAAATATATAACTAATGTTGCACAGATACAACCAATAAAAATGTAACTGGAAATCTTATATAGAACATGGGTGGTAAGTACATCAATCTTAAAATTAAAAAAGCACTAGATGTCCAAATGACTTTTTTTGCATCGTGCTGTAAACATGTTAACACTAAGTAGCTACCTTTTTTCAGCTGCCCAAGTGTTGCAATCATTAACGTTTTACCACTGAAAAAGAAGCTATCTATAATAGTCATGCAAAAAGATGTTGTAATGGTTGTTGAAAACCCACAACTTTAGGTTTTAATTATAAAGCATACATATTCTATCTTAAAAAAGGTTAAAAGTTAGTGACACAAATTTACCCTGATCTGGCATTTATACTGAGCCAGCCTGACACTTAGATTTGTTTCTATTTTTTGTTCCTCAGCAATTATACATCCAATCAAAGACTGAAACTATGAAGGTAAATGTTGACTTGAAAGCAAAATCGACACTTCATAGGCACCGCACTGACTACTGCTCATCAGTCCACATTGTCTTCTACCGTCAAGAAAGCTGACATTAGCTGGATTATCAAATCATTAAAAAGCATAACCCTTTTTCCAATGTACTTGTTACAATATCAGCATCACCTGGAGATTACCTCAAGAACTAACACAGTGAGAGAGTGGTCACATGCGAGTATGCATGCGGTTAGACTTTTCATCCTTGGCGTGGTCTCCCTTAACTTTTTGCCTCTGTTCCCCAGGTTGTTGATGTGTGCTGGACTCTGATTTTGCTGTTTGTTACTCTGGGCACTTTACCACTGCTAACCAGTGCTAAAGTGCAAGTGCTCCTGTTTAAGATGTGTACGTAATTGGTTCTCCATGATTGGCATATTTGTTTTACTGTTAAGTCCCTAGTAAAGTGCACTAGAGGTGCCCAGGGCCTGTAAATCAAATGTTACTAGTGGGCCTGCAGCACTGGTTGTGCCACCCACACAAGTAACCCTGTAATCATGTCTCAGACCTGCCACTGCAGTGTGTGTGTGTATTTTTACACTGTAAATTCGACTTGGCAAGTGTACCTACTTGCCAGGCCTAAACCTTCCCTTTTCTTACATGTAAGGCACCCCTAAGGTAGGCCCTAGGTAGCCCCAAGGGCAGGGTGCACTGTATGGATAAGGTAGGACATTTAGTAATGTGGTTTATATGTCCTGACAGTGAAATACTGCCAACTTAGTTTTTCACTGTTGCAAGGCCTGTCTCTCTTATAGGATAATATGGGGGCTACCTTTAAATATGATTAAAGTGTAGATTCCCCTAGAGAGTAGACGGACATGTGGAGTTTGATGTCCCTGAGCTCACAATTTAAAAATACATCTTTTAGTAAAGTTGATTTTAAGATTGAGCGTTTGAAAATGCCACTTTTAGAAAGTGAGCATTTTCTTGCTTAAGCCATTATGTGACTCTGCCTGGTTTGTGGATTCCGTGTCTGGGTCAGTTTGACAGTTGGGTTGTTTTTCACCTCGCACTAGACAGTGACACAAAGGGAGCTGGGGTGTAACCTGCATTTCCTGATTAGCCATCTCTGCTAGGAGGGAGGGGTGGAGTGGAGTGGACACTCATCTGAAAGGATGGTGCCTGCCTCTGACAATGCAGACTCCAACCCCCTGGTGTGTGTCTGAGGCCATGCCTGGGCAAGGCAGGATTTCCCAAGTAGGTGTGAGTCCCCTTTGAAGAAAGGTGACTTCAAAGACTAAAATGGGTATAAGAAGGGCACCCAAATCTACAGAATTTAGAAACACTTCTGAAACCAAGAGGAACCTCTGCCTGGAGAAGAGCTGAGGAAGAAGTGCTGCCCTGCCTGTGACTGTGCTTTGTGGAGCTTTCCTGCAGTGCTGCTTCTGCCAGAGTAAGAGGGCAAAGACTGGACTTTGTGTGCCTTCCATCTTGTGAACTAATCTCCAAGGGCTTGAGTTAGAGCTTGCCTCCTGTTGTTTGAAGTCTCAGGGACAGCAAAGACTTCTCTCTGCCAGCACCTGGAGTCTCTGGAGAGACTCCTGCTCTGACACGTGGTGCCCTATCCAGTCCCTGGGCCCTTGAAAGGAAAGCTGGTGGAAATGTCAGAAAGTGCGACTTAATATGTCCAAGTCAAGGTTTGTTTGTGGTGATGTGGAAGGACATGAGGGTGTATATTTCAAAATGCATGCATGGGCATGCAGGAGAGCATGTCCGTTAATTAAAAATTGCTAACAAGTGAATGTAAAGAAAACATGCATGCAGGGAGGCGCGTGTAAAAAAAAAAAAAAAAAAAAAAAACACACAACAACAAAAAACGAGAATGCACATGCACCATTGAACCCTAGTGATTAATCCATAATATATCGGCATGTACATGTGATGGGCATCACTTTATGACGGTTAACAGTTAGTGATGGTATGTCGATTTTTGGATAATACTTTTTTATTTTTATTTTCAAAGAAGCAACACACACTGTGATCAATGTTTATAAAGATACTTATTGACATGCGTGAACACTATGTATAATATTTAATTCTATTCTGCAAAATTTGATAAGTGTGATTTAGAAACCAACCTTAACCCAGCCTTCTGTTTCCATAGATGTTGAAGGTTTACCTTTCTAATCAGCAGCTATATGGCACTGGAAAAGGGATATGGTTTTTTATTACACAATGAGTTAATGATGTGACAATGTTGATTCCAGCCTGGAATAAATCACGGTTTCACTGCCGAAAAAACACGTATTGGCCGGAAGACCGTATACATAGGATAAATGTCAAGAGAGTGCGACCAAGAACTGAACTGGATCGGACTATATATTGGAAAGTTTTAATGGAGGGCACACACATGAAATAAAGCGCCAATGGACTTGTGCTATGGTATGCAAGCACTCTAAATAATTAGAGCCTATAGAAGCAAACCTTAAAAGACAGGTAGGTAATAGACCAGTTAACCTCAACTCCCCCTCCACCATCATTTGTAGAATGTGGCAAGCATATAGCACGAGACGGTGGGTCCGATTCGGATGTCTGCATTAACGAGGAGAAAAAATTACAAGTATGCCAAGTAAGTAGCTTGACTCCCTTCCTAAAATCAGCTAATTCAACATGGCTTGATATTTCCCAAAGCATATATGAGTGCAACGTTTTTTTTTTTCTCCTGGTGATGTAGTTTTAATTCCTTAGCTAACTCCTGAAATCGATTGTTTTATAATTGTGGGCCATTATGGAGATTCTGCCCGTTTTAATCCAACCTTGTAGTCGGTGTTTAATTTGTAAATAAACAAGTGCCGGTGCCCAAAGCTCTTCTCTTAAGCATGCGGCTGCTGCAATTAAATGTGCGATCATCTTGTGCCTATTCAATCCATTTACAGCCACTCCTGCCCCTACAGCTCACTCCTGCAGGTTTCTGCTTTTTACCATTGTAACGCTTTTTCGTTTTTCCCCTTCCTCCGTCTTTCCCATATGTTTCTTTTCCTCGCAGTAAATGCTTGAGGCAGAAAAATAAGTGCCGGCCCTCAAAAATAAGTGCCGGTGCTCCGCACCGGATAGAATAGGCACAAATTAAGCACTAGTTGTAGTTTAAAAGGAGGAGCAAAAGACTCCAATTTTATCCGGTGATTGTTGAAATTACTTTTCTGGAGAAAAGCTAATCCATCTGACCAAGAGTGTTGCTGCCCAGGAAATTAACAATTAAGGATGCAGAAGGCAGATACGACTTCAAAGAGGCTAATTTGAGCTGCATGTCTTTTTCTACTTCTATAACAAAGTAATGTAACAAAATGATTTCGCCTTAAAGATGCTCTTTGCACCAGTACATTGTTTATGTAACAGAGCCAGTGGTCCTATCCACAGTCAGCATCAGTCAGTGCTTCGGGAGCCACCATTGTCACCTTCCTCCAGCTATGCCTTCTCATAGGCTCATTCTGAGACCTGTGGTAAATCAGAAATCGGGCACAAGTAACGTTTGCATCCAATTTCAAATACAAAGTAGAGCGCAAATGCCAATCAGAACCATAACTTTTCTACCATGCACATGTCTGTGTGTACCAGGCGGGTTGGGCAGGGGTAAAACAATGTGGAATGTTTACTGGTTGGCAAGACTAAGATCACATTATTCCACTTTCTAATATTGAAAACAAATCGTCTGGGGCAAGTACCCAGGATAATACGAACACCACATTGTTTTACCAATCGATTTTCCCAGGGGGTTGAGTGTTTTTGAAGCCTATATAAGGTGATTCTACCAGTACCCTGACACTGCTACCAGAACCTAGGATTTTTTTTTCTTGCAGTGGCTACTCCGTTTCATCAATGCGATCTGCCACCCAGCAGACGAGACTACAAGCCCTGGCCCCTACTTCTCCAGCAACATGTATTTGGCTGTCCTGAGTAAATCCCAAATCCTACCAAGACTAAGGATTTTTTATGTTCTCTATGCCCCAGCCATTTGGACCTATTTTCCCAGCATTTCCTTTGAATGGAAGCGAAATCGAAAACCATCCCAAAACTTCCTGGTGAGGGTTAGACTTGGTTGCTCTCTCTGGTTGCCTGTTTTTTGCACTTCCAGACTGGGAAGAATTTCCACTTCCTCTCACTTTAGTTGTTTCGTGCACATCATAGAACAAGCGCATCCTTGAAATAAAAAGAACAGAGAGGATGGGTAAACTTGTTCTCACGCTCTGCCACACTCCGGTGCCAGTGTCCCATTTCAACACAAGTTATTCCAAATGATAAAGATGGACACACGCAGACGTACATATAGGGACATCTAATCTGTGACCAGCATCAACACATAGCTAAGCACTAGGCATTCAGGGATGAAGACGCTAGTCATGCCACATTCCATTTTTTCTGTTGACATGCCCACTGGTTACTTCTTAAAACGGTGCGTTGGGTGACGGGGAGATCTCCTCCTCAACTTTATCTTCCCTACAATCTCCTGACTTGCACAAGTAATATTTACAAAGGGCACATGATTAGGTTCTTCCCTTGCCTAACATGCATAGATGGAGGATGACTGCTCAGATATTTTAGAATCCATTGTAATAAGTTGTGTGGGAAGGCGTAAGATATGTTCTTCGATTTAACTTACCTTTTTTGCAGTACACTGAACTATAATGCACCATCAAAGAGCAGCAAATAGAAAGATTAAACTCAATTTTTCTCCTCTGTTTTTGGGATACTCTATAGCAAACCCTCATTTCAGGCCTTCTTGGGATGCCACATAAATCACTATTGCTCCCGAAGGAACCATTTAGATTAAGATTGTGACAAGTAATTCAATGAATAAATCTAGGGACAGCTGTCCAATACATCCCAGCTAGCATTTGTTTCATCACATGAGTAATCATATCGACAAAACAGTTTCAACTGATATACAACCTACACTGTCCTATCTAAAACACAGAAAATACATTTGATTGATACAATAATAAAAAGTTTGAAACGGGAATCAAAGACACAAATATGGCTCCAACAAAATCAAACACAAGACCTTGCATGATGTATATATGTAAGAATCCGCAGTATGTGGATTAGTGTCTCTAAGGTTACATATTCATTTACTAATTTACACTTAACATGCTAAATTATCCAAAGAGATGCGGAATTGACATCTATTCTCAAATCCTTTTTTAGTGTTAAATACACGAATTGATATGCAATAACAAACAGACCATAACAATCCTAGTTTTTCACATTTCATCATAATAATTCACCCAGATTTGATTTACACAACCAACTCAAAAAAGCTTACTTAGTTGAACGTTACTTTATTCTAAGCACCAGTTACAAAAAGACAGGCTTGGAATTTGATTAATTTTTCGCTCATTCTTTTAAAAAAACACCACCAGCTTAGAAATCTAACAATTGTCAACACAATGTCAAACTATTGGGATGCACCACCTAGTCTACCACAAGAGTGTCTTACTTCAAATAAATGGGTACTTGATGCTGTGAGAAAGAGCCCCTTAAACAATAGTTATACCACTCCACTAAACAGTGCTTCCTAGCTAGCGCACAGAAGCATAGTGAAACTTCATATAATGTAATATATGCAAGCTAAACATGATGCTACTTAAACAAGGGATCGAATTCCAATCAGAAAAAATAAACGCTCTCACGTCCAATATCTGAATGCTCACCATAACAAAGTGCATTTACCTCCTTATGAGACTAACTGTAGCGGGCATCCAAAATGGACCCCACTGTTCCCCGTACTCAAACTTATCACACACAGAAACTTGTTACCATGCATGACCTACGCATTCACATGGAACGTCAGCACAAGTGTCGGGGGGGGGGGGGGGGGGGGAGGGGGGAGGGGGGAGACACTAAGGCAGAGCTAGTTCTGCAGCCACCAGAAAACCAGAGACATGTTGTCAATGTGCGAGCCAGTTCGGCCAGGGAAGCTGCCATATGCGGTCACTGTGAGCTCGAGAGGCCTGGGAGGCAGCAACTGCATATAATCAGTTGAGCCTGATCAGCCTGGGAGGTATGCCAATCCTGAAGAGGGTATGTTGTGACACCTGGGCCTGTGATCAGCCTTCACCGAGCAATGGTGGCACCAAAGAGGGGCTACCACAAAGATGGAATGTATGGGCTGTGCCCGTATCGCCACCTGACCTGCGAGAAGCGGCACACAGGCAATGCGAGGCTTTACCCACAACTGCACCAAAATGACTGTGATGCACTCCTGGAAAGCGAACATGCAACTTTTCATGGAACATTACCACTATCCATGACAAGGAGACCTCTCCTCCTGCTACATCACGGCACACAATCATGAATCACACACCAGGGCATGTGTCCCATGTTCAGCGCTCTGCTGGTTCTACAAATACCATTACATACTCGAAATATCAAAGATGCAGTGGGGATATTCCAGAATCCTGTTTCATGGGAACGTATTGCTCCGGTATGGCCACTCTTTGGACACTGGGAAACAAAGTGTTTGATGCATTTTTGCCCATGCACCTGTCATATAATGCTGGAGCATGGGTGAATACGTTATGTCATTTGCAAGAGGCTATAACCCATGCACATAAATATGGGCTGGACATAGAAAGATCTGGTTGCAAAAAAACAGTCGCAATTTGAGACCAGCATTTTTCCAACCACAAAAGAATTTTACGAACCGACCTATATAATAATAGGTCAGTTTGTAATATTTGAAATTGGAGTCACTGTAATCAGACCTACGTCATGAATAATAATGGCATAGGCTGCAAATTTACTCAGTCCAATTGGTCGTCTTGACCACTACCTGCTACCCAAAGAACCTTTATAAAAAAAATATATTAAAAAAAAAAAAAAAATCACAAAGAGGGCTGAAGGGAACCCCTTCCATTTTGTGAAGGGGTTAAAATTAGTCTAACATGGGAGCTAGTAGCGTTTGAATGTCAGGCACCCAGATTTGGGTCTCAAAACATCGATTTGGTGTCCTACAATATGCTGCTTCCAAATAGCGATTTGGTAACGGGTCGAAATCTCATTTTAATAGTCTGAAGAGGTTTACTGACTCCTAAAATTGGATTTGCACATTTTTAAAAGCATACTGCTGCCGTAAACTTTGAATTGGAGCATTTGTGACCGGAAAAATCCGCAGCATATCCGACCCTCATGTCTACTTCACATATTGCACCCAGGCAAAGGGTAATAGAGAAACGACCACTCAAAAGCATCCATCCTCTTCTATCCGCACTTGCGAATGAAAGTTTCTGTATACATAGGGAGCACTTAGTTACGCAACTAGCTTTGTGAATTAGCTCCTGTGTGTTCAGGTGGGGGTTGCTTCCTGATAAGGGTATGCAATTAACACTTCGTGTATACTCTAGCAGTAGCGGAATTGTGTCATTTAAGAGAAACAACACGAAGATTGTACTTGTGCTGGTTTATAAATGCATACCTTACCAACTAGAACGAGAATGTTAATTCTGAAGATCACTATATTAATAATAATACACCTATTTAGTATCCGTTTCATAGAAAGTATTTACATCGTTTAGATGAAGATCAATATAATGCAGAGTGATCGTGAGAGAATGGTGGCTAACAACGTTAATAAGCTACAAATGATTAAACTACGCAGCACAAAAAGGTAATCAATAGACCTAAGAAGGTTTGATTTGCTAGGCACCTCGTTATGCACGAAGAAGGTCATTCACCCGAGTTGGCGAGAATAACTAGTTTTCCTATCCGTTCAATAAACTGACCTCAGTCTGACCATAAACTTGATTGACAGGTTTAATTACCGTAGTTATTCTTGCGCGCACAAAAAACAAAGCCGGCCTGATTTTCGAGGAGCACGAACTCCGGTAGACAAGTCGCAGCATATCGAGGTCATCAGAGAGCCAAGGTCAGGGGGATGCGATGGCCTTGGGTTTGTCAGTTATTATATGGTTAAGTGACATGTGTCCCGGCCTGGTGGACCATAAAATGAATATATCCAGGATTTGTAAAGCGTGGCAAATCATCCGTTTTGGTCTCAAGGCAAGGGGGGAGACTTCGCGCCAGATGTATCAAGATATTTTGAATTCACAAACAGTGCGAATCGCAAGATTCCACTGTTTGCGAATGCAAAATTGCCTTTCATGATTTATGAAAGGCATTGCAGTGTAATTTTAGAGAATCGCAATTTTAGCAATTCCCTAAAATTGCAACTTCGAAAAAGGAATCGCAAATTGCGATTCCCTAAATAGGAAATCGCAAATAGGGAATTCCTATTTGCGATTTCCTATGCACAAATATCATGCATTTCCTAAATGTGAACTGGCCGTTTAGGAAATGCAGTTACCACCAACTCCAAGTTGGTGGGAACCATGTGCAAATTTAAAAATGCATTTTTAAAAGTGCCATGTAGCGCACACACACACACCCTTGGGCATGTGTGCGCTTTAGAAGTGCACAATTTCTTTTGGGGGGGTGCACCAAGGGGGTGGGTCTTAGGCCCCCAGCACCCTTGGATTTGCATTACCCAAGTTGCGAATTCCTAAACGGAATTTACAAATTAGGAACTTAGTTAATCGCTATTAGGGAATGGTACTCCATTCATCCCTATGATGGTTTTGCATTTCCTAATAGCGATTGCGAATTTTAAGAAATGGCTATTAGGGATTCGCTATTTTCTTAATAGCGTTTGGCATTTATCAAATAGCGATTTCTAATAATTTGCCATTTAGGAAATGCAAATCGGTACTTTGATACATCTGGCCCGTAGTGATCTGCTCAGAACCACAACATGTTGAGCCGACCTGCTTCCCCTAACTCCGAAGTCGTCAGCTCAGGCCGTTACACCACACCCTGGACACAATTAGCAATTACCAAAAAAGCCACAAGCGAGAGCAGTACCCATTGCACGCAACTTCATAAATGTCTGCCTCTGACAATCCTTTACAAGCCAAATACTTGCACACTGCACATTCAGGTTAGTGTTTATAGAGTATCACTATCTCAACAATAGCCCCTTTATGGCATGCTGTTAATTTCAATGCAGAAAGCTGTGCACTATGCGATTAAATGGACATGCTAACTAGAGCTGGAAATTTCATTTTACCACTGTAATTTGGACACACTGTGGCTACAATGTTGAATTTTGGACACCACAGAAGAAACGGAATATAGTAATGATTCGGAAAAGACTACCAAATAGTTAAAACGGACGAGACTTTATACAAAGACTCAATTATTGATTAAAAGAAAAGGATGACGGGGGTTGAGTTAAGCTTGAGTTCAACTCCGTTTGAAATAACTTCAACATCTGCCTCTGCATCACAGTGCATAAACTGTTGCACTATTCCCTATTACTTAGCCGAGATTCCGTAATCAAGTCGAACTTGGAATAGACTACGTATCCCCGGCATGAAGGCCACGTTTAACAAATAAAATAGCATTAGACAGCTCACCTGGCATCAGGATAAGTATACTGACAGTGAGATCGCGAGAGGACACCTCCAAAACTTCCATGCATTAAGCGATGCTATCTGATTAACTTGGAGATTGCACATTGCCCAGGCCCTCCCGTTCGGTTAGTGCAACAAAAATGCAACAAACAGTAAAGGCGACCAATGAAACCTAAGAGGATCCTTCCTGGAGGACCAGTACAAACATCTTACCCTCCGGGCCACGCAGGCATGCCTGGCAACCCATTGCTTTGGATTCCAGCGAGCACCTTGTTATCAGAGTCGCTTTTGTGCACATGAATGTGCACTGGAGTGCTATCAGAAGCAAGACTCAGAGACTGTCCTGGTGGTGGCTGTGGAATCAGCTCCCTGATAGTTCCACACAGAACTTGGGGAGGCTCCAATGGCCATGTAATGTGAGGCAAGCTCCTTATATCACCTCATAGGCTTCCAGCGGTGTGGAGGTCAGGCAGGTTGAATGGCAGGGTGGAGGAGTGTACAGTTTAACAGAGCAGTGGAGCAACCCTTTGAGATGGGTACTTGGTAAAGCACCCGAGATAGATGAAAGGCTTCTCCACCCTTCAAATTATAGAAGACATTGGCACGGCACTAGCAGGCTGAACTGATCCCACGGGGGCAAAGGTCCATACAAGGGGTGTTAGCAAGTAACCTGGTGCCTATTCTGGGTGCAGGGGATGCTTAACTTGAGGTGGGACCCGAGTGCCATTGCGATTCCTCACAGCAGAAAATGCAACGGCGATTCCGGTGGATAGAAGGTGGCAGTGAGGTGATACAGTGGGGTTCCTCACAATCACTGCTTAGTTTTTAAAGAGGAAGCAACTAAATAACAGTAGAGGCCAGAAAGGGAGGGCCATGCTGTGTTTGAGAGCAAGTAAAGAAACCTCAATTCCTGTGTCTGGTGAGTACCATCACTTAGAGAGGCCACCATGCCCAGAAAACAATGCCAAACTGTCTATAGCCCTGCACTTTACAGGGAGTGCAGAATTATTAGGCAAGTTGTATTTTTGAGGATTAATTTTATTATTGAACAACAACCATGTTCTCAATGAACCCAAAAAACTCATTAATATCAAAGCTGAATATTTTTGGAAGTAGTTTTTAGTTTGTTTTTAGTTTTAGCTATGTTAGGGGGATATCTGTGTGTGCAGGTGACTATTACTGTGCATAATTATTAGGCAACTTAACAAAAAATATATATATACCCATTTCAATTATTTCTTATTACCAGTGAAACCAATATAACATCTCAACATTCACAAATATACATTTCTGACATTCAAAAACAAAACAAAAACAAATCAGTGACCAATATAGCCACCTTTCTTTGCAAGGACACTCAAAAGCCTGCCATCTATGGATTCTGTCAGTGTTTTGATCTGTTCACCATCAACATTGCGTGCAGCAGCAACCACAGCCTCCCAGACACTGTTCAGAGAGGTGTACTGTTTTCCCTCCTTGTAAATCTCACATTTGATGATGGACCACAGGTTCTCAATGGGGTTCAGCTCAGGTGAACAAGGAGGCCATGTCATTAGATTTCCTTCTTTTATACCCTTTCTTGCCAGCCACGCTGTGGAGTACTTGGACGCGTGTGATAGAGCATTGTCCTGCATGGAAATCATGTTTTTCTTGAAGGATGCAGACTTCTTCCTGTACCACTGCTTGAAGAAGGTGTCTTCCAGGAACTGGCAGTAGGACGGAGTTGAGCTTGACTCCATCCTCAACCCGAAAAGGCCCCACAAGCTCATCTTTGATGATACCAGCCCAAACCAGTACTCCACCTCCACCTTGCTGGCGTCTGAGTCGGACTGGAGCTCTCTGCCCTTTACCAATCCAGCCACGGGCCCATCCATCTGGCCCATCAAGACTCACTCTCATTTCATCAGTCCATAAAACCTTAGAAAAATCAGTCTTGAGATATTTATTGGCCCAGTCTTGACGTTTCAGCTTGTGCGTCTTGTTCAGTGGTGGTCGTCTTTCAGCCTTTCTTACCTTGGCCATGTCTCTGAGTATTGCACACCTTGTGCTTTTGGGCACTCCAGTGATGTTGCAGCTCTGAAATATGGCCAAACTGGTGGCAAGTGGCATCGTGGCAGCTGCACGCTTGACTTTTCTCAGTTCATGGGCAGTTATTTTGCGCCTTGGTTTTTCCACACGCTTCTTGCGACCCTGTTGACTATTTTGAATGAAACGCTTGATTGTTCGATGATCACGCTTCAGAAGCTTTGCAATTTTAAGAGTGCTGCATCCCTCTGCAAGATATCTCACTATTTTTGACTTTTCGGAGCCTGTCAAGTCCTTCTTTTAACCCATTTTGCCAAAGGAAAGGAAGTTGCCTAATAATTATGCACACCTGATATAGGGTGTTGATGTCATTAGACCACACCCCTTCTCATTACAGAGATGCACATCACCTAATATGCTTAATTGGTAGTAGGCTTTCGAGCCTATACAGCTTGGAGTAAGACAACATGCATAAAGAGGATGATGTGGTCAAAATACTCATTTGCCTAATAATTCTGCACTCCCTGTATTGGGATGGCTTAGGACTCAAACTGCTTATCCAGAAAATAGTGTGATTTCAAGCAGACAGAGGTTGGAGTGCATACAGCAAATCAACCGGACCAACTGAACAGTTCCGGCAAATCAATGTGGAACTATAGGGACAGGCCCTTCAGTGGAGGAGGATGGAGATATGACTACACATACTTAAGCTTGTGAGGCACGTTACAAAGGAATCATGTCTAACCTAGACCCCCATTAGACACATCTGGGGGGGGGGAAAAAAAAAAAAAAAAAAAAAAAACTTTCTTGAATGCTTCATTATCTTCACAACAAAACGGAGGGAAGAGTTACAAAATTGGAGAGGAAAGAGGATGCAACCATTTAAACTGTACTCCTGATCAGCCCCTGCAAGAGGGGTGGCATAAGCAGCACACACAGGAACAAGACAAGTATGGGTAAGAGAAAGGTTGCCGAGATCCTAATCCAGGAAGACTGTTCAAGATGACATTCAATCTGCCTGCTGCTTTTTGAATGCATTTCAACAATACATAAGTTATAACTGTCCAATTTCCAATCAGATTCCTGAATTTCAAGAAGGAATGGTGGACAATAACGTATTCCGTTGATGAATATCAGTTTAATTCTTAAACAATCCAAATACAATTTCAACGAAAGCCTCTAAAGGCAACCCTATCAATTGCCTTGATTAACAGATGAAAGAACCATGAATAAAATACCTTTTGTGCTAGGGAAGGAAACTGCAGTTGCATTTCAAATTCATTTTGCTTTGTTAATACTAATGTGCAATTACATTCTTTCTAGCTGACCTGTTGATAATGAATACTTGATTGGTTAGTGGTGCTCCACCTTATGAAAATAAGGCACACACTATGCATCCTATCAGTAGCTTGGTGGAGCACCTATACATCCAAGGGAAGAGAGCTGGTCTGACTGGATATGAGAGATCCAAAAGTCTCCAAAACAGAAGAAACTCCACCACCAGGTTCCAAATGTTGTTCAATCAATCAATATTTGTAAAGCGTGGTTACTAACCCGTGATGGTCGCAAGGCGCTGTGGGGGAGGGGAGGGGCCTCATCCGAAGAGCCATGTCTTGAGGGTCCTCCTGAAGATGGTGAGCGACGGGCTTTGTCTGAGGTGCAGGGGGAAGGTTGTTCCAGCTCTTTGTTGCAGTGTAACTAAAAGATCATCCTCCGGCTGTGGTTTTGCGGATGCAAGGGATGGTGGTCAGGGCCATCTGGGCAGAGCTGAGCAGAGGGATCTGGTGGGGGTGTGGAAGGAGACACAGTGGTTCAGGTAGGCTGGTCCTGCCTTGCTGTTTTGCCCTGTATGCGTGGGTTAGAAGCTTGAAGGTGATTCGCTTCTCGACGGAAGCCAGTGGAGGTTCCTCAGGTATTAGGAGATGTGTTCTCGGCGAGAGTGGTCCACAATGAGTCTGGCGGAGGTGTTCTGGATGAGTTGAGGTTTTTTGATGTTCCTAGTTGAGGTGCCGGCGTGGAGGGTGTTGCCGTAGTCGAGCTTGCTTGTGACTAAGGCGATGGTGACTGTCCTGTGACATTCTGCTGTGATCCATCTGAAGATCTTCTGGAGTTTGCGGAGTGTGTGCCAGCAGGAGGAGGCAACAGAGTTTACCTGGCAAGTCATGGACAGGGAGGAGTAGAGGATGATTTCTAAGTTGCGGTCGTGCTCGGTTGGCGCAGGGGGACCCTAAGGGATGTGGGCCACCAGGAGTCGTCCCAAGCTGAGGTGGGTTTTCCGAAGATGAGGAGCTCAGTCTTGTTGAGTTGAGCTTGAGGCAGCTTTCTCTCATTCAGGGGGCGACGGCTTCCATTCCTGCGTGAAAGTTCCTTTTGGCAGTGTCCTGGTCTTCAGTGAGGGAAATGAGTTGTGCGTCATTGGCATATGACACGAAGTTCATACCGTGGCTTCTTATGATGGCAGCAAAGGGGCTGTGTATACGTTGAACAGTGTGGGATTCAGTGAGGATCCTTGGGGGCCTCTGCAGTTGACTCCTGTGGGTCTGGAGGTGTAGGGCGGGAGTCTGACCCTCTGCGTCCTACCGGAGAGGAAAGAGTGGATCCATTCCAGGGCTCTTCTGTGGATTCCTGTCTTGGAGTCTGGTGTGCAGAGTGCTGTGGAAGACAGTGTTGTTAAGCATTAATGGTTAAAAAATGTAACCAACCTAAGATGTATGTTGCTTATGGAATTTTGGAATACTATCCCTATATCTTGCCAATTAGGAACACAATTTTTTAAGTTCCTTATGCTCGGGATGAACAGAATAGAAGGGTAGAATGTTCTGTTCACGATGAAACCACAGGAGACTGCGTGAAATTGAGGTACGTTTATAAAAAAGATACATCAAGCCCCAGTCAGGGGAAGAAACCTGGGCCAAATACCAATCTCTGGAACCTTATCGGTCAATGGAACGTTCGCAGGCAAGATGCCAAATAGAGAACTTGACATGCAGACAGTGGGTGGAAGAGTATGGCTGTCTTCCCAAAGAAAAGGATCCAGGCAAGTAGTTTGATGTTTCCTGGGTTTTAACCCAATTTTGTTACTACTCACATGCATGATGAAAAACTGGTAACAAGTATTGTGACACTGAACAAGTGGCATATATGGGGTATTATTGACAGCCATACCTAGTAATATGCAACAATTCTCCAAAAACGATAAATATGATTTGTCTGATTCACCACAACAAAGCAAAATGATGTATGATGTGCAGGAGTGTGATTAACCAAGTACAGGCTCCTACAAAAATATAGCTTGTGAGCCCAGTTTAGTAAATTTGAAGCTTTTGCTTGGTTGAATGAATAAATGGAACCCCCAGTATTGGAAAACATATTTGAGATAAAAATATAAAGTTCAATCTAATATTGGAGTCATAAATCATGAGGTGTTGTGATATTCCTAATATTACCTTGGCACCAAGGGCATTGCAGAGATGGCTCTCGTTTATTAACCATGTTGCGGCATCTGGATTGATAAAACATTTTCCCTATTATAGCTGACAACCCCAGTTTGATGCAATGATGTGATCGCTGACAGTTATCTTGTTTGGGGGTGGCCACTAATGTAATATTGTACGATGTGGCTGCCTTCAGCACACTAACGTTAGTAGCTCAGCATGAGTTTCAATAAACTTAAGTGAGGTTGGAGACCCCTGCTCTAGCACCTTTTAGTCCTCGTTTTCTTTTGTATCTGGGCATAAATAACCCAACAGAGGCCAGGAAGTAAGATCTGGAAACAATTATAACATATGATGAGTTACTTCTAGTCATTTTGGAATTTAAACTGAATAAAGCCCCGAGCAAGACAGTGTAACAACGCTATTTAATAAAAGGTTCAACACATAGCAGCTGGGTTTTTTGACAGGCAGTTATATTTTATTCTAGGACTTGAAATGGATACAGAGATTATGTTTCCAAACTACCACACTCAGTGAAGACTATGCTCTTAAGGTGCAAGCAACCAATTGTCTTATTTAACGTTTGCGAGAAAGTGGATTATTAGTTGGGGTGAGTGGGAGTCCGCTACAACTAAAATGTCATCTTGTTAGGTGCAGTTAAGGTTTGTGTAATTTAAACCTGAGATTAACCCATGATACCTATGGCACAGACCACACAGGTTTATGAAAATGTGTGAAGCATTCAGAAGTATCAAAACAGTTAAAAATGTAAAAACCCAAACAAATAGAAATCCTACTCCAATTTATAGAAGTAGACAATAAGTTAATGAACAAGATGAACCAAAAATGACAAAAATTAAATAATGGAAATCTGAATTGCCCTCGTACAGAACCTAGGCGTAATTTAAGGCTGCCTGTGATGGCGCACAGGTAGGATAGAGAAACCGGATTCAATCTGGTCAAAGCATTACCTTCTGTCTTAGTCTCTAAAATGGAAGCCAAAGTCCTAAGCGGGGTAAGGCAGCAGGTTGTGTCAAGAAGGGCTGGACGAGGTCCCATTGAAGCCCTTGATTTTTGCTGGAAAATCACCAAGTAGGAGAAATTAAAAAATCATGCTGAAGGAATGTCCCCTGCTAGCCAAATACTTTTGCTGCTCGTATTCCTTCAGTGGGCCAAGGCAGCAAGCCGTAGCCCAACAGGGCTAGATTTGCTGCTGCAGAAAAAGCTCAGAGTGGGAGCAACCCAAGTCTCTGGCAAAGCTGCAACACACATTTGTTGGACTGAGCTTTGCAGGTTTGCCCAGGTCCTCCGGAGGTTTTTTGAGCCGAAAGTCTTCCAAGATTCAGGTTTTTCAGGATCTGAGAAGTAGTACACTTTGACATAGCCACAGGTTACAGGTCCTCAGAAACAGCACTTGTGTGTCAAGACTCACTCCAGTAGAAGCCACCAGCAGGGTCTTGGACAGATTTAGTTGGAAATGGTCAGCTGGGCTCTTCGGGAAAAGGGCTTCTCGAAACTTTTGTAGCCCTATAGCTTAACAGGACATCAGTACACTGACCCTTTGAGTCCAAGTCTTTGCTCTGGGGTACACATGGGGAAGTCTAGCCCTTCTGGCCTTCTCAGAGGTCTGAACAGCTGGTGCAGACTTTTTTCCCTGATTTCCATAGGTCCAGTGTTCAAGAAGATACCCACCAATCCCACACTGCCCCCCTCTGCCCGAATCCAAAATGGTGAAGCCCTTTTCACCTTGTGCAGAGCCTGTGTGCCAACCCCAGAGGTGTGGCCCGTGAAATGAGCAACACCTTCTCGGTGGTCACTTCAAACCAGTCCTGGGGGTAGTTCCTCTACTATCAAGATGGGTGCCAGTCTAGCTTGTGGGGAGAACCACGAAGGACCAAGCCCAGTTATCAGCTAACATTTGCCTGTGACAGTGTGTGCCTCTAGGATCACTTTTCACACCTCAAAAGGGGCAATTCAGGCGACAGTTGGAATACATGCCAAGGGGCCGCCAGAGGCTTCAGGTAGGGAAAAGGTAACTTTCTAAAAGTACTTTCCTTAATAGTTATTTATTTATAAAAAGTCGAATTTGACCATTAACTTGAATTTTGATGAACTATTAAAAAGATTTATTGAATTACATTTCTAGCTCTTCCTAACCCAAATTAGCATTTTTAATGTAAACATGTAACCCAGTGTTTTCCTATGGAACAGCCAGACTTGTTACAATGAAAATTTCTCTTTGGTGCTTTCCACTGTAAGGACATGTTTAATATCAAACGTTTACATGTTCTACTTTTAAATGTCATGAACCTTGTGTTATGGGGTTGCCCTAATATTTGAAAGAAAAATTGAGGCCTGTCAAAAGGGATTATTATGACAGGGTGAATTTGCAATTTAAAACTGCAACAACCAGGCTACAATGGAAGGCTTGCAGCCATGTTTGCATAGTCACTGTAGTGGAATGCACAATGGATGCTGCAATCCACTATGGATAATTAACTGACAGGCCCTGGGTACACGTTATATGATAAACTAGGAAATTATAGGTAAGTTAATTATGAAATTAGAGGAATAACAAATTCATCATGTTTGCCAACCAAGCACCAGTGCATGTGCTTTAAGAGTCCCAGTGCACAGGGTAAAAAAAAAAAAAAAAAAAAAAAAAAAGCAGAGTAAAACCACAAAAAAATAGAGTGATCATGCCGCAAAAAGGTATTTTCCTACAATGTTAATGCAAACATCTTTTTTCAGAAGAACTTGCAATGTATATGGATTACATCCTGCAACACTTAATATATCCTTGTCAGTCAGGATTTGTCTGAGGGCGACAGGCTGCATACAATATTAGACTGGCAAGATACCCTTGACCACACTGAATAGTCACACATAGGCAATGATTCTGGGCAATACGAACATGAAAAGGCTTTTGCTCAGGTTGAATGAGTTTTAAAGAATTGTGTTAGAATACGTGACTTCATAAATTGGGTTGTGACATGCTACAGCGGTCTTCCCACTTAGGAGCTTTGTCAATGGCAACAACTTGCATATAGTACACTCTTTGGGATGTCCAAAGTCCTATTATTGTTCACATTAAGCTGTTTGCCCAACTCACTGGAGACTACAAGTATGGTCTGGGTATTATTATAGGCTAAAACACTTGTGAGTACTCGCAATATTGCACACACTTATGTTTCAAAAAAGTCTCTGGTGATGGGATCAATATGCACAAATACCTATGTTTTTGCTTACTGTAGGTGGACTCTCTGTATGAGATCTTGATTTGAGACTCAATTTTAAAAGTGCTATGAGATCTATTAAATGTTTTGGTCTTCATGTGCACTCAACCAAGACCTCTATGTGGACACTTACCTGAAGATATTTGAAGAGGTAGGCAGAGAACTGGAGAGGCTGACTATTGTTTCCTGAGATTTGCAACAAGATGAACATGTTGCCAACACTTCCATGCATTGAAAATCCTGCTCAACAGAAGCAAACTGTGTGAGCTTGAACACAGCTCATAGTTTTGACACTGAATCGGGGAGTGTATTTGCTCTGTACAAGTGTCTACGACGTTATGGAGAACCTCGTAGATGAACGGTATAAACACAGTTGAATGAAACTGAACATTTGATTGGTAAACAAAATCTAGAAACTTCTCTTGACACAAATAATGTTTAATTATAGGTGTGCACTATGAGCCAACGTATTACATAAGATTGTTTTATCAGTATTACATCCATGTGATGCTTAAGAAAATAAATGCTTCACAGACACTTGTTTAATGAGATATGGGTTGATGGGAATATGAATTGTGTTGTACGGAACTGTTCTAAAATTGCAAAGAAGAAATAATTCTTAATGTGTTAGGTGTAATTCATAGATATCTGAAGTATGATGGAGTAGCCCTATGCAATGCATAACTACTCACATCAGAGCTCACTGATGCCACATATGCTTTCAGTTGCCAAATAGACTGTTTGATAAAAAGACCACAATACAGGTTTAGTGGATATCAGGTCAATGTAAATATATGAAATGAACTGGTTCTCGAGAAGGTCCACAGCAATCACATCCACTACAATTCAGTCCTGACAAAACAGTCACTTTTCTTATGTCAAGGTAATTATATTTTTCTACCGACTGTGGTCCCAAAGTATCACACAAAATTAGGAGTTTATGGCCTAGAAGCCTTGTTGAGATAAACACGTGGGCCCTTCTGTGGCAGTCTCCTAGAAGAACCAGCAGAATTAGCTCTTATACAAGCATTGGCAAAGACAATATGTCTATATTTAAAGAGCACATTTGCCTGCCATTGAAAAGCTGCAATTGTCACTTTGCTGATGTAGGTTGCAATGCCTTAAGATGTTACTATAGGTCCCTCACATAGGACCGACACTTGATGTACCTACCAAGCTGCACAACCTTCAGCCTTTACTAGGGGTCTCCTCTCTGCCGTAGATGCCAAATACATTTTTACTTATAGGTGACAGTTCATGATGGTTAGCGAGCAAATGTGTGAAATTTCAGGCAAACAGTACAGAAGTACTTTTTTCATCAGTTCCTGTTTTGCAAGTGAGGAAGGAGTGATTTTCATTCGCACTGAACTGTGAAATTTTAATGAAACACATCATGGTCAGCGTATAAACCAGATGGAAAGCCGCAATAAAATTCTGTTTACTTGAAGCAACTGTAATAATTTGAAGACCATGACTACTAACTGTAGATGAAAAACACAAAGGGGTCTGTTCCTCGCACGTTGTCATGGTTGAACGTGTCCCAGAAATACAATGTCGAACACCGCTGTCGGATCTCAAACAGCTGCTGCAAGTTCATTTTGCATATAAGATGAAGTTTAGGCATAAAAAACCTACAGCAGTTCGGGTTGAAGATGCCACAGGGAACAGCTGCCTTTTGCCCGTACACAAAAATAATGTGTTTAAAAAAAAATTAACAAAAATTATATCTATCTATATATATACACAACTCTCTCTCTCGAGGGTATTTATCAGTGTATTCTAATTAAGACTGGGAAAATATATACGATACGATTCATAAATAGTGTGTATGGCTGGGCACCCTTGGTGCTCAGAATTTAAAAAATAAAAACTCCACTCTGGATTTCTAAAGAGCACTGGGCAAATGCAGGAAAGCCAAGCATTGGCAATGCCAATAGGTCTCGCCTATGCGAAAGCTATTGGCTTCCTCAATGGGTTTTAGCCATGTTGTATACCAGGGTGGCTGCTGTTCAGCACGGCTAAAAATGAGTGGCATATAGGACAGTCACATGGAGTGTCGTAGAATTGAATGTCGAAGAGTGGAGTAGAGTGTTGTAGAGTGTAGTGGCAAAGAGTGTTGTGTATTGGAGTCGCATGGCGTGGCGTACACTGGTGGGGCATAGAGTGGACTGGCGAAGAGTGCACTGTCACAGAGTGTTGCAGACTATAGTGGTGCAGAGTGCAGTGGCATCAAATGAGGCAGCATACAATGCAGTGTCATAGAATCAAGTGGCGCAGATTAGAGTGGTGTAGAATGCAGTGGTGCAGAGAAGAGCAGCACAGAGTTGAGCGGCGCAGCCGGCAATGGTACAGTAGACTCGAGTGGCATGGAGTACAGTGTCGTAGAGTGTAGGGCAGAGTAGTAGCAGAGTGCAGTGGTGTTTAGTGGTGCATAATAGAGTAGCACAGATTGGTGCAGGGTATAGTTTAGTGCTGTGGCGTGGCAGAGTGGAGTAACACAGTGGAGTAGCACAGTGGAGTAGCACAGAGTGGAGTAGCACAGAGTGGAGTAGCACAGAGTGGAGTAGCACAGAGTGGAGTAGCACAGAGTGGAGTAGCACAGAGTGGAGTAGCACAGAGTGGAGTAGCACAGAGTGGAGTAGAGTGGCACAGAGTTAGTGGCGGAGACTGCAGTATTGCAAAGTAGAGAGTCAGGGTAGTAGAGAACATGGATGCAGAGTAGAGTGCAGTGGCATAGAGTCCAGTAACAGTGCAGTAGTTAAGAGCAGGGTGGCACAGAGTGCAGTGGCATAGAGTAGCAGTAGTGCCAGAGTGGAGTCGTACAGGGTAGGGTACAGTTGCACAGAGTGGCATACTTTGTTATGGAGTAAAGTGGTGTAGAGTGCAGTGGCATAGAGTGCAGTGTTGCAGAGTAGATTAGAGTGGCGTACAGTGCATAGGTGTAGAGTGCAGGGGCATAGAGTTGTATGTTACAGAGTAAAGTGAATTGGCATGGAGTGTATTGGCATAGAGTGCAGTGTTGCAGCGTAGAGTGGAGCTGAGTGGCGTAGAGTGGAGTTGTGCAGAGTAGATTGGTGTCAGCTGGAGTGGTGGAGTGCAGTGGTGTAGAGCAAAATGGCAAAGACTGCATTGGCACATGGTAGAGTTGTACAGGGTACAGTAGAGAGGGGCAGCATAAAGTGGCACAGAGAAGAGTGGTGCAGTGTCATGGAGTGGTGTATAGTGGAATAGTGCAGTAGTGTGGAGTGGCGCAGGGTAGAGTGGAGCAGCATACAGCGGAGTATGCATGGTATGGTAGCGGATTGCTGTTACAGACAATACATTTTCAGTTGAAATAACCAATACGTTTGCTTAGACAAAGTCTTACTAGTAAAACTATACACTGCATCAACTAAACTGCGGGGAAAATCCCACCACTAGAGTAATGATTTCTTTTGATCACATTAAAGTATTTGTTTTCAACACACTTCAGAAATACCAAAAATTTGCTTCATTTGTGTTTCCAGTTCTGATATATTCTGAAATACTTACCCAGTTCATTTAAATATTGTTGTGTGCTAGAAGTAACCTCTTTCCTATCCCCAGAATCCGCAAAGCTTGTCACATAAATCTTCTCACTTCGAAGTCAGAGAAAGAAAAGTAAACAAGCCCTTCGGAAGACAGTGTCTGACATTTGACATCTGTCTTTAAATGCACAGCAAATGTGACAAGATAAGAACAAGATTTAAAGGGCTATTTACAGAAAAGGATTTTGTAGAAGGATACAGTAAAAACAAGGTTTAGACAACGGGAGGGACAAACGGAACCTAGAGAGCCTAAAGCAAATAAAGCCACAAATAGAAAGCCAGAAAATGTGAGTTACAAACCACAAAGCCAATGGTTATCAATGGATGGAATGCACTGTTAGGCCAATTTTCTGAAAGTCCTCAAGATGTCTTTAGCAAACCAGTCAGCTGCCCTGTCTGATAGGCTGCGACCTTAAAAGGACTGCAACAGCCACAGAAGTGAGTCCCAACCAAAGGTGTGCTGTGAAGTAGTCACTTCTGAGCCACCTACCGTGAAACCTGGAGCCATTTTGCGGCAATCGGCAGGGGGGGGACCCTGCACAGTTATAGTGTGCGAGGTGGTGCTCCAGCATATACTGGACATCTTGAAGGCCCTGCTCAAGAGGAAACGGCAAGGGTTGATGGGATATTGATAGCAAAGGCGCAAGACTGTAGCTCACTTATTTAGTACTCAAAATTCCATTACTGCTTGGGGGAATGATGGAGGTTGGGATGACAGAGTGAGGAAGACAGAAGAGTGAGGGAGACAGAATGGCAGAGATGAGGAGTAACCATGAGATTAACAGTCAAAAGTAAAAGCTGCATAATGCCCTCAACAACACCCATTGGTACAGAAATGGGACACTGTAACCGTCCTGAAAAGCCATGGGTTTTACAACTAGCCAATCCAACCAATGGCAAAGAATAAACAAGCATTTGCAATGCAATAGGTCTCACATTTGCAAGGGTTAGTGCTATTGCTGTTGTAAATGCCTAATTGAACTTTTATTGCCACATAAATTGGTCAACCCTGCCTCATTATTTGGTCCTTTCCTGCCACATAATTCCAATGGTCCAGCAAATAAATTAAAGCACTTCAATTTACCTTCCTCCACCTTTTTCAGATAAAACTGAAAATGTTGCCATTTAGCATCCTAATTTAAACCTACCATGCTGATTACAATAGAACATCACATTCACCACCCCACCATCAGAGCTGCTGGCTGGCTAACAATTCCCCAAATGACAGCGCATATGGATGGACTGAAAAAGAAGTAAAGGGAATAATAATCCACCAAATATTAAACTTCAATCTGGCTCTCAGAACACCCATTATAAATATGCATGAGATGAACTGAAGCATAATTAATTTCAAGAGAGAGTATTTGCATGTTTGTTAATGTTTTTGAAAAACACTACTAGATTTGATTCCGTGGGTACAAGACTCCATCTCAAGGCATAAAAATTCCACAAAACAGTTTGTGATAAGATGTTGTATAAGACAGTAAAGTGTGTGCACATAAATAACACCACATCACACCTTCTCCTCAAGGTTTCCATATTTTCTCATGAAGAAATAGCGTGATATTTAAGTTTTAAATCACCAGCTTATGAAGTTCTCCATATCTTTTAAAACAATGTGCACAACATAGCAAATATCAAACTGCTTCCAAACGCACGTGGTTTTCAGGTGAAAGGCCAATGAAGAAAGTGGTAGCTCAGCAGTACAAAAAGCGCACAATGCGACTAGGCTCTTGGCAGCTTACTGACACAGCTACCAATTAACACCCATTAACACAAGCCTGAACAGCTCCAAATATTGTCATCATGAATACCAAGGAAACGAGCAGTGTTGTGGGAAGGGTGAGAGGAACGGTACGGGGAGAGTAACTGACCTGCGAAGCTGAGGAGCCATCTGTCAACCATGCATTGCGATGGCCGACCAGGAGGAACCGTGTAACAGATAAGTGAAAACAATCAAAATGCAAAATTTGCTAAAGCTATATAGGGCAATGTGCAATCCAAAAAGAGCATAATGGACAGAGCTGCCAACTTTAGAGCTGAGGATCCAGGTTCCAGTCTCCGCGTTGGCTCAACATTCTGCGGATCTGGGCAAGACACTCAATATCCCTGTGCCAACAAAAATATAAAAATAAAATAGTAACGCCTATTTAACACCTTGGGTGCCTTGGACGAGCTCGTCTCAGCCACGGTTGCCGTGTGCAAAGGCGAGACCAGCTCGTCCGGCACCTGGCCCACAGGGGGAGCACGAGCGCTTCCCCCATGGGCCTCCCACCCCCTTCCCCTGGGCAGAGACGGAAGGGGAATCACTTCCCCTTCCACCATGTTGTTCCCCCTCCCCGTGACGTCTGATGATGTCACACGCTGACCTCATCAGAGGTCACCCCCACTGGAAGAGATCTTCCGATTGGGGGTGGGGGAAGATCAGAGAGGCACCAAAGGAAAGGAAAGGCTTTTCCTTTCCTTTGATGTCTTTGAGGACTCCTGCATCCCGATCGCTGCTGCAGGAATGCCCACTAGACACCAGGGAGTTTAATTTGTGTAAGCAAACAAGGGAAGTGGCCGCTCCCCAAGGAGGGCATTTTTTTTATTAGGCCTTTTTTGCCCCCTGGGGGGGCCGGGCAGAAGCCACTAGGCACCAGGGATAATATTTAAAAAAAATATTTACAGGTGGGGAGCAACCCCCTTAGGCAAGGGTCGCTCCCCTTGGGGAGCAATTTTATTTTTATGGCATTTCTGTCCACCTTGGGGGCAGATCAGCCTATAGACACCAGTAATTATTTATTTGCACCAGTTATGCCCCTACCCCAACTGAAGGGGGTAACAGTCTTTCAGCTCTCCCCCCGAACACTAAAAGATCTTATCCCAATGGAATGCAAGAGGACATTTGATTATTTTGGGTTCTGGTTTTACACTCGGGCCAGGAGCGATTGACTAATTCTCAAAATCGTCCCACTTGGAATGGTGAGGGCTGCACTTTTTGGACTTTGGGACGCAGCAATCTAGAAAAATCTATGAGACCTAGACACATCCGAAAACTAAACATCTGAGTGTATCCAGGGTGGTGTGCTTCACATGCACCTGGCACCATTTTCTTACCCACAATGCCCTGCAAACCTCCAACTTTGCTTGAAATCACACATTTTCCCCCACGTGTGTGATGGAACCTTCTGGAATCTGCAAGAATCCACAAAAATCCTACCACCTAGTATTGTCGCATCTATACAGATAAAAATTCTGCCCCACTTGTCAGCCTGCAAACGTTTTTTTTTTTTTTTTTTTTTCCAAACTGCCCGTTTGGACCCGCTTTGGTTCCCCTTCAATTTCGACATGTTTTTGGCTCTTCCCTGTCACAGGCACTTAGCCCACTACACAAGTGAGGTATCATTTTTATAGGGAGACTGAGGGGAATGTTGGATGGCAGGAAATTTGTGCCGGTGCAGTGATCCCACACAGAAATGTAGGGATTTTTTATTTTTATTAGCTAAATTTGAGGTTTCCTGAGGATTCTGGTTATGAAAATGCCAGGGGATCCAAGCAAGTCACACCTCCCTGGACTTCTTCAGGTGTCTAGTTTTCAGAAATGTCTGGGTTTGGTAGGTTTCCCTACATAGCTGCTGAGCCCAGGACCAAAAACGCAGGTGCTTCCCACACTCCCGCCGCAAAAAGCATGTATTTATTTAATTGATAATTTTGATGTGTCTGCATAGTGTTTTGGGGCATTTTGTGGGAACTAGGCCTACTAACACAAGTGGGGTACCATTTCTATTGGGAGATGTGGGAGAATGCTGGGTAGAAGGACGTTTGAGGATCCCCTCAGATTCCAGAACTTTGCAGCACCGAAATGTGAAGAAAAAGTGTTTTTTTGCTACATTTTGAGGTTTGCTAAGGATTCTGGGTAACAGAACCTGGTGAGAGAGCCACAAGTTAAACCATCCTGGGTTCTCCTAGGTGGCTAGTTTACAGAAATTTCCAGGTTTGCTAGGTTTTCCAAGGTGCCGGATGACTTAGAGGCCAAAATCCACAGCTAGGCACTTTCCAAAAACACGTCAGTTGTCAATGTAAACATTTGATGTACCCATGTTGCGTTTTGGGGGGTTTCCTGTCGTGGGCACTAGGCCTACCAACACAAGTAAGGTTCCATTTTTATCGGGAGACTTGGGGTTATGCTGGGTGGAAGGAAATGTGTGGCTCCTCTCAGATTCAAGAACTTGCTATCACTGAAATGTGAAGAAGATGTTTTCCCCCCCCCCAACTTTTGAGGTTTGGAAACGATTTTGGTAACAGAACCGGGTGAGGCAGCCACAAGTTACCTCATCCTGGGATCCCCTGTGTGTCTAGTTTTCCAAAATGTTTAGGTTTGCTATTTTTCCCTAGGTGCTGGCTGACCTAGAGTCCAAAATCCACAGCTAGGCACTTTGTAAAAAAAAATAAAAAAAAGGTCAGTTTCCTTTTGGCAAATCTGACATGTCCATGTTTTAGGGTATTTCCTGTCATGGGCAATAGGCCTACCCACACAAGTGAGGTACCATTTTTATCCGGAGACTTGGGGGAACACAGAATAGAAGAACAAGTTTTATTGCCCCTGGTCTTTCTCTACATTTTTCACTTCCAAATGTAAGAGTGTGTTAAAAACAAAAAAAGACGTCTATTTGAGAAATGCTAGTATGGTGACCCCCTGGAATTCAGAGATGTGCAAATAACCACTGCTTCTCAACACCTTATCTTGTGCCCATTTTGGAAAACAAAGGTTTCCTTGATACCTATTTTTCACTCTTTACATTTCACCAAATGAATTGCTATATACCCGGTATACAATGAAAACCCATTGCAAGGTGCAGCTCATTTATTGGCTCTGGGTACCTAGGGTTCATGATGAACCTACAAGCCCTATATATCCCAGCAACCAAAAGAATCCAGGAGATGTAACACTATATTGCTTTAAAAAATATGGGTAGCTTATGTGGAGAAAAAGTTGAGGGCCTAAGTGCGAGCTACCCCAAATAGCCAAAAAAAGGCGTGGCATCGGTGAGGGGGGGGGGGGGGGAGATGAGTCCTGGCAGTGAAGGGGTTAAACCAAAATGAGTACGAATGCAGAGTTATTTACTGAAAACCTACTTTGATTCAGTAAAAATGTGAGGTACCTGGTTCTTTTGCAAAGCGCACCAATACCTCCGATGGAGTTCGCTCTTCAGACTGTCATGGAGCGCGAAGGGGAGAGAGAAAAGCAAAATTGTAAAAATTACTCAAATTCTCTAACAAAGTTAACAATGGGACATAGCTGGTAGTGATGCAAGGGGCTCCAGTACCTCCAATCAAGTTTGCGGTATATGAAACTTCAAAGTACCTTGGCCGCCATGGAGCCCAAAGGGGAGAAACAAAACAAAAAAAGGACTGCACACACACACACACTAAAGTTTATAGCCGATCAAGCAATAATCCATGTAACAGGGTCAGTCTGCAAGACGGTAAAGCAGCCTCAAGGTGGGACAAACTTAAAGCATTTACAAGCGACATCAAGGGATTTTTAAAAGGCAGGCCCAGGAACGAATTAACCTTTTAGGTGCGTGCGGCCCAAAAAAAAAAATAGTCCCCCGGTAGGAGACGCGGAAGAACTTCCGCGTCTCCATCCCACCCCCCTCCCGCCCCTTTGTGACATCAGCGCGCCGCGAGGCGCGTTGACGTCACTGTTTTTCCCCACCGGAGAAGAAGAGAAGCAGGTAAGCGTTCTCTTGTTCTCAGGTGGGGAAAAAAAGGCCAAAACGGCCTCCCCAGATGCCAGGGTGGCCTTGATGGAAAGGGGCCTCCCTGGCACCGTTTCCTGGCCATGGATCGCAGAGCGGCTGCGATCCATGGCTAGGAAACGCCCCTAGGCACCAGGGATCTTCTTTGGGGGGCAGGGGGGTCGGCCCCCTTATAAAAGGGCCACCCCCTCCCCCGGGGGCAATATTTAATTATTTCAACTGTTTTGGGGGGGGGGGGGCGATCACGCCCCCCACATTTGAAAAAAACCCAAAAAATAAAAAAATGGGAAAACAAAATGGCGGGGTCGGCCCTCAGAACACGGGCCGACCCCTGGGGCTAAAAAAAAAAAAAAAAAAAAAAAAAAAAAAAAAAAAACACGTGTAGTTTTCCCTGTGGGGGGGGGGGGGGGGGGTAAGATCGCCCCCCTAGGGTAAAAATAGTACAAAAAAAAAAAATTATAATCTATGGGGCCAATTTTTTTTTTTATACATGTGTGCTTTGCCAAGGGCAAGCACACATGTATGCAAAAAAAAGTTATGTGAAATGAGGGTCTTGTTTTCTCTCTCTCTCTATATATATATATATATATATATATATATATATATATATATATATATATATATAGTTTTTTGTTTTTTTTTAAGGTTGAGCATTGCTGCTTTTCTGACTTGGTGTGGATCTGGGCTTCTGACAACGCCCATCACTACCACTCGTTCGTGGGCTTGCCCTTCAAAAATCCTTTGATTACATTGGTAAATGGTTTACCTTTGTCCCTCCTTGGGGAGGTTTTGTTACCGCCTTGGCCATCGCTCCTGGTACATGGCTAATTGCACTTTTGCTGTTACGTTTAACTGCGAGCGAACTTCTTTTCCTTTTGTGCATCTCTTCACCTGATGCTCATGGTGGCCGTGGCACTGTGAATCGTCTCTCTTATGTGAAAGTGTTTAACTTTCAATTATCAATTTATGTGGCAAGAAAAGTTGGGTTAGGAGTTTATAACGCTAATAGCTCTAACTCTAGCAGATGCGAGACCCATTGCATTGTACATGCTTGTTTTTCTTGTGTGTTTTATAATGGTGAACAATTTCACCGCACTCCACGAGGACCGTGATCAAGACTCCTTGGTGAGTCGAAACACGTTGGTGGTTATTGACTGCAATAAAATACACGTTTATTTGTACCTCGTGGAGTGCGGTGACATTTTTCGGCATTACATAATTTTGAGATTGGTCTTCTCTGTCACTGGGCACCGGCAGTGGAGTGCGCCGCCCAGCAACCCTTCAACCACTTTGTTTCTAAATATATATATATATATATATATATATATATATATATATATATATATATATATATATATATATATATATATATATATATATGCGCAACACAAATTGGTTAAAAGATTGTTGCGCAGCGCACTCCACTGCCGGTGCTCAGTGATGGAGGAGAGCAACCTCGAAAATATTTTGTGAACAATAATCTCACCGCACTCCATGAGGTTCAAATTGACATGTTTTATTGCAAGTATAAAAAATGAAAGAAAAGAGGGACTCATTTACTGTGATCAAGACTCCTTGAGAGTCGAAACGCGTACATGGCTGTTGCTTGCAATAAAAGATGCCAATTTGAACCTCGTGGAGTGCGGTGAGATTCTGGTGGCAGTTGCCATAAAGTAGTGCAGATGGTTTATTGTCCTGCTGCAAAGGAGATACATTTATATGTATTTAGCTGAGTGGATTAGTAAAGGCAAGCGTTACCTGCGCTTTAAAAAAAATGTTATGCCAGGGGGACTATGGAGATATGAGTGGCACTTTTGCTGGGTAGTACTGAGGGAATTAGAAGAGGAGGTAATGGGAGGCAGAGCACCAAAAAAGACTGTTGCACAGGGTGTGTGGTAAGGTGAATAATACATTATTTTTTTGATTTCTTCAGTGTTTTCAGAGAATCTGCAGAATTGGAGAAGCAGCAAAGGTAAGGTGACGACATTTCCTATTGTACACAACAAACATACCCACAAGCAATTTTGTGACTATCTGCCTTCTACGTAGGCTAGTAATTTAGAGGGACAGTTTAGCCAGTTGCAGAGATGGCGTCTCGTTGGATGACTGCTGATCAAGCCCTAACTCAGCCTCTGAGCCTACATCAGACCTGTCCTCCATAACCTGAGACAGCAGACACCGAGACAGCATCTGAGGGAGAGGACAATGGGGCAGATTCTGGGAGTGATTTTTCAGTCGGCGGAGTCCCATCCGACGACACCTCTTCCAGTGAGTCTGAAGGAGACAATGACGACATCCGTGCTGTCCCTTCGCAAGCACATTCTGGGCAGCGGGACCACATTGGGTTAGCCAAACCCAGAGAGCACGTGCTTGCTGCCGCGAGCACCGAGAGAGTGCTCTCTTGGCAGCCCCCCTGTTTGGTTCAGCCCCAAATTCCACCTTTTACTGGTGGCGCTGGATGTAAAGTCGATACAGCTAACTTTTTGCCAGTCGACTACATCTATTTTTGGATGTTGACTTCCTTCAGAAAGTTGTGCAGCAAACAAATTTGCGTGCAGACTAATTTCTGAGGGAGCGCGGAGGCACTCTAGGGCCCCGTTCTAGGGCACGCCAGTGGACTCCCACTTCGCTGGCGGAGTTGAAGATATTTTTGGGCCTTACGCTCAAAATGGGGTTAGTGCAGAAACCCACCTTGCAGTCCTACTGGACGACTTGCACGGTTTGGGTAACTCCCATCTTCGCACCATACATGAGCAGAGATCGTTTTTTGCTACTGCAGTGCATGCTGCATTTCAATGACAATTCTGCTGAATTGCCCCGGGACCATCCAGATCATGACAGGTTGTTCAAAATTCGGCCTGTTGTGGAACATTTGTCTGCCAGGTTTCCAGAGATCTATACTCCTGGAAGGAATATAGCAGTCGATGAGTCCTTGATCCTGTACAAAGGACGGCTGCTTTTCAGACAGTACATTGCGAGCAAAAGAGCTTGCTATGGCATAAAGCTGTACATGCTGTGTGAGAGCTCTTCTGGCTATGTGTACAGCTTGAGAGTGTATACAGGGAAGGATTCTACCCTAAATCTTGTAGGTTGCCCTCCCGCGTTAAGGGTCACAGGTAAGATTGTATGGGAACTTGTCCAGCCACTTCTTCACAAAGGTTATAACCTTTGTGGACAATTTCTATACAGGAGTAGAGCTGTTCAGTGAGCTCTACAAAGCTGGCACTGTGGCCTGCGGTACAGTTCGTTGTAGCCGCAAAGGATTCCCGCAGGAGCTTGTTTGTAAGAAGCTCCAGAAATCCCAGAGTACTGTATTGCGTTCTAACGAACTGCTCGCAGTCAAGTTTCTAGATAGGCGTGATGTATACGTGCTCACTACAATTCATGATGAGAGCACTTCTCCCATCACGGTTTGGGGTCAGATGGCCGAAGTCCACAAGCCCATCTGTATACTTGATTACAATAAGTACATGGGCGGCGTGGACAAGAACGACCAGGTTCTTCAACCATACAATGCGTGTCGTAAAACTTGCACTTGGTACAAGAAACTGTTTACCCACCTGATTCAGATGGCAACATATAATGCGTATGTTGTTTACCGTCAGACAACAACAGGAAGACTCATGACTTTCCTGGACTTCCAGTCGTCTGTAATTGAAAGCCTCACTGCTGTTACAGAAGAAGCAGCAGCCTCCATCTCATATGTTCTGGAGGATGTGGCAAGGCTGCAGGAGCGAAACTTTGCTGATCGCATTCCTAAAACACCCAAAAAGGATTGTCCATGTCGTCGCTGTAAAGTGTGCTGGAAGCATGGAAAGCGGCAGAAGAGTCAGTATTACTGTCCCCAGTGTCCATCACAACCAGGCCTCTGTATCCCTACTTGCTTTACGTTGTATCATACTAAAGCAAAGTTCGACTGAGGTTGAGCTGCCGTTGGGTAATCCTTTCAGTGGCAGTGCATGGATACTGAACGTCCATGGGCCACTGCTTCGTTGGGCAAGGAGCCACAGATTTTACTTCATCATGGACTTCCTTTTGGACTGCTTGACAGCTAAATCCACTGTCAGAGCGTGGTCGGTATTCTGTTCAATTAACATGCATTATATTCACCCTACTGCATATACTAGTGGACAGAACATATGCCACATTGCCACGGAGTACCCTTTCTACACCAGCATGTCTACCTTACTTTCAACGGTAGATATGTTCTCGCAGTTCGAGGAATCACTTTGTACGGCATACTCGGAAACCCCCAACTTGCTTCCACAAACTAGTATAGGTTCACTTGGCAATTATACAGGATTAGCCAGGACTGATGAGAACAGAGACATGAATGGGTAAGGAAAGCTTATGGTAGGAGTGCCTTCACAGGGTTATTGCACAGGTAGAAGGCAGAAAGTAAAGGTAGTACAGATGTACATCATCTACACCTATGGATTCAAACCCATTGGTGCCATCCCAGCACTGAAGGAGAAGGACTTGTATAGGTCAGTGTTTGACCTGCTTTTCATGTTCATCCTCCATCAGAACTTAGTAGATGTTCAGTTTGCTGTATAAGTGCATTATAGTCACATCACTGCACATAATGTTGGCTGGGACATATGCTACGTTCTCATGGACTCCCCTATGTACCAAACACTACCCTTTTTCATAGCCTATGACCTTCTCTTTAGGGAACATCATGAGAAATCCCCAGCATGTCTCCCTTAGTTTCAAAGGTAGATATGCTCTCTCGGTTCGAGGAATCGCTTTGTACGGCATACTCGGACACCCCCAACTTGCATCCACAAACTGGAAGGAGTTGGATTTAGCACAGAGAGCGCGTTAAAAGCGCATGAAAAACATGTCTTCCTGAGCCTCAGGTGGCTGTCACAGGAGTAATTAGTAAAGGTTTGTTACGCATCTATTTGGTAATGTTAAGGAAGAAGGAGGCAGTTACTTGACAGGTGGTAAAATGTAGTCAAACTTATTCCGTTCTGTGGCGTATGATTGTGATGGGCCCTTGTCTGGCAGCGGTAAGTTAATGTGAGTGCAGTGATTGGTTGGATTGGGCCCATGGCTGGCGATATGAAAGGGTTCTTTGTTGTGCGTGAATGGCGTGTGAATGGACCATAAAGAGGTTGGTGCCTGGAAGCGGCTTTATGGCCCACCTTCAGAAGGCTTGGTTTCTATATTCAGATACTTTGATAAGTAATCATGCTTTGAAACCATAATTTCTGGAGGTGCTAAAACCAACCAGTGTGAGTGGTGGGTTAACTTTAACAAACTAGTACCAGGGGAGTCCAAGGGTGCAGGACTTGCGTGGCTCACCAGTTTTCCTTCACCCAGAATCCCCATGAAATCACAAAATGTGCTTAAAAAAAAAAAACACATTTTCCTTGCATTCCAATGAGCAGAAGTCCAGGGATCTGCAGGGATCCTCAAAATTCCTACCACCCAGTGTTTCCCCACTTGTCCTGATAAAAACACAACCCCGCTTATGTGCCTGCGCCTAGTGCCTGCTTCAGGAATGAATCACTCCAGGGTTAACAGTAGCCCTCATGAAAGGGCTACCATTGACCCTTGTGTGATCCATTCCTGTCTCGGGCACTAGGCCTACCCAAACAAGTGAGGTATCATTTTTATCGGGAGACTTGGGGGAACGCTGGGTAGAAGGAAATTTGTGACTCCTCTCAGATTCCAGAACTTTGTGTCACCGAAATGTGAGGAAAACTTGTTTTTTTTTTTAGCCACTTTGAGGTTTGCAAAGGATTCTGGTTAACAGAACCTGGTCAGAGCCCCACAAGTCACCCCATCTCGGATTCCACTAGGTCTCTAGTTTTCAAAAATGCACAGGTTTGGTAGGTTTCCCTAGGTGCCGGCTGAGCTAGAGGCCAAAATCTACAGGTAGGCACTTTGCAAAAAACAGCTGTGTTTTCTGTCAAAAAAAAGGGATGTGTCCACGTTGTCTTTTGGGGCATTTCCTGTCGCGGGCGCTAGGCCTACCCACACAAGTGAGGTATCATTTTTATCGGGAGACTTGGGGGAACGCTGGGTGGAAGGAAATTTGTGGCTCCTCTCAGATTCCAGAACTGTCACCGAAATGTGAGGAAAACATTTTTTAGCCACTTTGAGGTTTGCAAAGGATTCTGGTTAACAGAACCTGGTCAGAGCCCCACAAGTCACCCCATCTCGGATTCCCCTAGGTCTCTAGTTTTAAAAAATGCACAGGTTTGGTAGGTTTCCCTAGGTGCTGGCTGAGCTAGAGGCCAAAATCTACAGGCAGGCACTTTGCAAAAAATGGGATGTGTCCACGTTGTGTTTTGGGGCATTTCCTGTCGCGGGCGCTAAGCCTACCCACACAAGTGAGGTATCATTTTTATCGGGAGACTTGGGGGGAACATAGAATAGCAAAACAAGTGTTATTTCCCCTTATCTTTCTCTGCATTTTTTCCTTCCAAATATAAGAAAGTGTGTAAAAAAGACGTCTATGAGAAATGCCCTGCAATTCACATGCTAGTATGGGCACCCCAGAATTCAGAGATGTGCAAATAACCACTGCTCCTCCAAACCTTATCTTGAGCCCATTTTGGAAATGCAAAGGTTTTCTTGATACCTATTTTTCACTCTTCATATTTCAGCAAATGAATTGCAGTATACCCAGTATAGAATGAAAACCAACTGCATGGTGCAGCTCATTTATTGGCTCTGGGTACCCAAGGTTCTTGATGAACCTACAAGCCCTATATATCCCCGCAACCAGAAGAGTCCAACAGACATAACGGTATATTGCTTTCAAAAATCTGACATCGCAGGAAAAAGTTAGAGTAAAACAAAGAAAAATGGCTGTTTTCAGCTCAATTTCAATATTTTTTTATTTCAGCTGTTATTTTCTGTAGGAAAACCTTGTAGGATCTACAAAAATGACCCCTTGCTGAATTCAGAATTTTGTCTACTTTTCAGAAATGTAGAGCTTTCCGGGATCCAGCATTGGTTTCACACCCATTCCTGTCACTAACTGGAAGGAGGCTGAAAGCACCAAAAATAGTAAAAATGGGATTTGTCCCAGTAAAATGCCAAATTTGTGTTGAAAAATGTGGTTTTCTGATTCAAGTGTGCCCGTTCCTGAAAGGTGGGAAGATGGTGATTTTAGCACCAGAAACCCTTTGTTGATGCCATTTTCAGGGAAAAAACCACAAGCCTTCTTCGGCAGCCCTTTTTCCCAATTCTTTTGGAAAAAACGAAATTTACACTGTATTTTGAATAATTTCTTGGTCTCCTCCAGGGGAAACCACAAACTCTGGGTACCATTAGAATCCCTAAGATATTGGAAAAAAAGGACGCAAATTTGGCGTGGATAGCTTATGTGGACAAAAAGTTATGAAGGCATAAGGGCGAACTATCCCAAATAGCCAAAAAAGGGCTCAGCACTGGGGGGGGGAAACGGCCCAGCAGCTAAGGGGTTAAAGTGATGGGCGTGGCTAAAACCCACAGAATAGATTGTAACAATAGATGTGCACTGCTATGCTCAACCTGAAAAAGGGAAAGGTCAATACCTGAACGGGGCAGAACCAACACCCACTCTTTCGCTCTATTTCTTTATCATGCTTTTTGTGGGTTTTTTTTGCACTGCTGACATGCGTTCTAGAAACAGACCACTAAAGCTATTCTCTATACAGACCTACAAAAAAGTGCATTCGGAACACTACTATTATGGAAGAATGGTTCTAAGTTTACTAACAAGACATAGTGAGTTATGCAATCTATGTATTTCAATACAAACTCAAAAGACTTGGAATATCTATCTGAACATAATTAGCAGCTAGAAACATGAGTCTTGAAAACAGAAAAGGTACGACTGCACCAAGTTCTTCTTTACATGTAGAAAACCCCTTAGTATAAAACATGGAGGCCGCTTAAAAAAAATAATAAAAAAATATTTAATGAGCATCTAGACAAAAAACTGTAACCACCAATAAAGGTTTCATTTATTGCTGTACTGCAAGATGCGTGCATTTCTAAATGATTGGACTAGTAAACCAGCTTGGATGTATACTGTACCCAGATTTAAGAATGCTAGAAGCCAAAGGCAAAAAAAATTAAAACACTTCAGCACCAACAGACATGATTTAGAAACAAAATAAAACAAAATAAAAGCAATTTCAGCAGTTTAGAAACCGTGACATTGCCAGAAAGCCCCACTTCACGGATAGGGAAAAGACTACGGATCATAATGATGATGTGCATGTGCAAAACCTTGTCAAGGGGAGGCAATACTTCCCAAGAGGAAATAGTGGAGCGCTTCCCTGCAATCGCACAGATTACAGTCCTTATGAACAAAGATATTCCATACAAAGTGGGCAAAACACTAAAATGTTTGATTGACTGAAAGGTGCAATTACCAGAGACCTGTACCGTGTCCTTTGTTTCACTGCACTGTTGTTGCAGCACACCGAATAGAAGTGTATTCAATATTTGTTAAGTCAACATAGCACAACCCATAACATCACCATTTATTTTTTTCTCCTAAAGATGAGTCTTGATGCTTAGGACCTTTTAAATGAGACAGTGGAGCTGGAACAATTTTGAAAAAGGGGTGCTGCCATCCATGCTACATCAGTGAAGTCATATGGATTGTTTAAAATCCAACCATCACACAAAGAACAAGTGTAGCAAATCAACCATACCCATTCAGCAGGGGAGTGCTAAGGGTGTGGCATACAGTCAGTGTCACTTTTTCGAGCACATTGCTGCAAATATAGTACTACAGCATGTTGTAGGAGTGCCTGCCTTGTACAGGTAGCACATTCTATATTGAAAATTTCAATGGACACTATATTTGCACAGACAGCTTTACTTATAAAACTATACAAGGTACAAATGATGTATGGAAATGTTCTTTCTGTGAATATTTATCATTTTTGCATCACCAAGCGTCTTGATTTGTTTTGCTTCTATTAAAATATTTATTTCTATCACTCTGCAGTCAAAGAAACAAAACTGAGCAATACCCTTTATGTGAGAAAATAGGCAGCAATTTACCAGAAGAGACAGACTGCCTACCTCAGGCAGCCCTATGTTTTCCTAATTGCTTTATATTGTGTCATACAATAATGAAGTACTGGGAAATTGACTGGGGTGGATCTGCGTTAGGTAAATCTTTCAATGGCTATGCATGGTACCTACCTCCCCTGGGCCACTACTTCGCTAGACAAGCAGCCACAGAATTGTAGTTTCTCTACTTGAGGAAATCACACACTTCCTTATGGCCTGCTCAACATCTTTATCTGCCGTCAGAATGTGGTAGGTCTTCTGTTTGCAGACTGATAACTGTTTTATTGTTCCCACACAGCACATAATGGTGGACAGAACATATGTCACGGAGGTACCCTGTGTGGCAAAATGTTAAAGGCTTAACTAGGTTTTGAAGTGCTTTTTAGGGAACTTATGAATAGTAGACAAAGACCACCCTGATTGCCCAGGAGAACCAGATTAAGTGTAATTAGTCAAACAAAAGTCCTATGGAACTTAACATTTCTACTTGCTTTGAAATTATGCAGGCTCAATTATTAACTTGTATCATAACCAATGTTTTGGAAAAGGGGTACATGACAATATATTGTATGATTGTTTTCACATCTTATACTGAAAATGTGAAAACAATCATCATAAAAGATAGTTTGTCCAGTATCCTTTTACAATAATAATGGGTATAATACAAGTTAGGAACTTAGTTTTCACACTTTCAAAGCAAACTTAGAAGTGTTGTTGAAAGATTCCCACAGCACGTGTTTGGCTTATTACTTTAGGGGACTTGGGCAGTATTCCCAAGCATGCTTGCCTTAGTTTCAACTGTAAATATGCTCACTCAGTTCGAGGGATGAAGCCTCAGAAGGCATCCTTGGGCACCCCCAACCTGCATCCACAAATTGTAAGGAGTTGGATTTAGCATGGTAAGTGAAGTGATGGTGCGTGAAAGACATGTTTTGAGCTTCAAGTAGCTAGTGACAGATGGCATTAGTATAGATTCACTTGGCAGTTATACAGGATTAGTCCAGACTCTGATGAGGACAGAGACATGAATGGGTAAGAAAAGCTTATGGTAGGTGTGTTTTCCCAGGGGTATTGCATAGGTACAAAGCACAGAGTAAAGGTAGTACAGATACACATGCCATGACTTCATCTTCACATAACGATTCAAACCCACTGGCGCCAAACTCACCCAGATACTGAATGTCTATGGTACGTATGGGTAATGTCTGACTTGCTTGCCATGTTCATGCTCCTTCAGAACTTATTAGATGTTCCGTTTGCTGTATGATAAGTGATTTCAGTGACAACACCACACAACAGTGGATGGGACATATGCTACGTTCTGACAGAGTACCTCAGATGTCAAATCTACAGTTCTTTGTAGTTTAGGACGTTCTCCTTAGTTAACTTCATCAGTAATCCCCATCATGTTTGCATTCATTTCAAAGGTAGATATGCTTGCTCAGTTCGAGGAATGAAGGCCTTAGGAGGCATACTCACACACCCCCAACTTGCATCCACAATCTGGAAGGATTTAGATTTAGCACAGAGAGTGGACTAAAGGCACATGTAACATGTCTTCCTGAGCCTCATGTGGCTGTCACTGGGGAGTCATTGGTAAAGGTTCACGAGGCATGCATTGGGTAAGGTTCAGAAAGAAGAAGGTGGTTACTTACAGTGGTAAAAGGCATGGGGTGGTTTGGAGTGGATTGGATTCCGTCCTGTGGAGTATGAATGTGATGGGCCACTGCGTGGCGGTGGTATGTTCATGTGAGTGCACTGAACAGTTGGATTGGGTCCATGGCCAGCGAAAAACAATCGTGTTTGGTGCGTGAATGGACCATAAAACGGTTGATGGCCTGACATGGCTTTACCGCTCACCTTCCGAAGTCTTGGCATCAATATTCAGATGCTTTGATAAGTATTTCTGCTATATGAAGCCATATTTATGGAGGTGCTAAAATCAACCAGTCTAAGTGGTGGATTAACTTTAAAAAATGAGTACCAGATTTATATCTGTGGCGGTAAGATGTCTCTTACTAAGAACACCTATTTTTTTAGGCCCTAGCTCTGCTGGCACCTAAGCACTCCTGCACATTTTTGAAAACTAGACAACAGGGGGAATCCAGGGGTGTATGAAAATGCTGTACAAGTCTCAAACTAGGACTGAAACTACATATTTAAACTTCCATTTCTGTAATGGAAAGTTCCGGAATCCGTAGGAATCCGCAAAATTCCTACCACTCTGCATTTCTCCACTTGTGCTGATAAAAATGCTGCCGCACTTGTGTGGCTGGGCCTAGTGCCCACTACAGAAATGACTCAAAGGTCCACATGAGCCCTCGCCAGGAGACTCCCATTGACCTTGGTTTGATCTGTTTTTGTCACGGGCACTAGGTCTACCTACAAAAGTGAGGTACCACTTTTATCGGGAGACTTGGTGGAATGCCAGCTGGAAGCAAGTTTCTGGGTTCCCACATATTCCAGAACTTTCCATCATATAAATGTGAGGAAAATGTGTTTTCTAGTTCAAATTTGACTTTGCAAGAGATTACGGGTAACAAAATGAGACAAGACCCAAGAAAGTTGGCCCACTCCGGACACCCCTAGGTGGCTAGTTTTAAAAAATGTACGGGTTGGCTAGGTTTTACTAGGTCCTGGCCACTGGAAAACCAGCATTGGCAACACAAACAGGTCTCGCTAATACAAGAGAATTGGCTTTGACAATGTATTTGCCATGTTGTTCACCAGTGACATTGCTGTTCAGCATGGTTAAAAGCTAGAGTCGTAGAGTGGATTTGTTGGTATAGAGTGGAGTCGATTAGGCCGATTAGAGTGTCAGAGTTGAGTAGAGGGGAGTAGAGTTCACTGGTTCAGTGGCACAGAGTGACAAACTGCAGTGAAGTAGACTGTAGAGGCATATAGTGGAGTAGGTTGGAGTGGATTGAGGTAGTGGAGTGGCATAGAGTGGGTAGACTGTATTGGGGTAGAGTGGGGTGGACTGAATGGGGCTGATTCAAGTGGGTGGACTGGACGGGGTGGATTGGATTCAAGCGGGGCAGACTGAAATGGGGATAGGTGGATTAGATTGGGGTGGTTTGGAGTGGACAGGATTGTAGTGGGAGGACTGGAGTGACAGGACAGGGGTAGTGGACTGGATTAGAATGGAGTGGGGTGGATTTGATTGGACGAGGGAATAGGAGTGGTGCGGATTGTACTGGAGAGGGATGGACTGGAAGGGGTGGATTGGATTGAGTGGGGTGGGGGATTTCAGTGGGGCAGGCAGGTTGGATTGAGGTGGACTGGAGTAGAGACAGACTGGATTGGAGTGGGGTGCATTGGAATGGAGTGGATGGTCTAGAGAGGATGGGGTGGACAGAAATGAGGTGGGTGGATTGGAGTTGGGTGCGGTGGACTGGAGGGAGTTGGGTTGGAGTGGGTTGGGCTGGATTGGTGTGAAATGGATGGAGTGGTGTGGACTGAATTGGAGTGGGGTGGAATGGAGTGGGTGGATTGGACTGGCATGAGGTGGGGTGGATTGAAGAGAAATGGACTGCAGTAGGGTGGACAGGGCTGGAGTGAAGTGGATTGGACAGTTGGGTGGATTGGAGTCAACTGGATTTGGGTGGAATGGAGTAGTGTAGTGTGCACAGGATTGGAATGAGGTGGCCGGAATTGGGGTGGTGTGGATTGAATGGAGGTGAATTGGATTGGGGGGGGATTGGAAAGGGGTGGACTGGACTGATATGGGGTGCACTTAATTGGAGTGGCGTGGAATTGACTGGGGTTGATTAGGGTGGGTTTCGGTGGACTGGATTTGTGTGGGGTGGATATGAGCTGCATGGATTAAGGTGGTTTAGAATGGGGTGAATTAGAGTGGGATGCATTGAAGTGGGGTGGATTAAGATGGACTGGTGTGGGATGGATTAAGGTGGACTGGATGGATTTAAGAGGCGGTGCGTGGATTGGACTGGAGTGGGGTGGATTGTGGTATAGTTGATGGGATTGGAGAGGGGTGGATTGGAGTGAGGTGGAATGGATTTGAGTGGGTGGACTGGGTTGAATTGGAGGGGAAGATGGGAGTGGGCAGGTCGCAGTGAGTGTTTTTTTCTTTTAAGAAATGAGTGGGATAGACTGTCGTGAGGTGAACTATCTTGGATTATAGTGGAGCAGATTGTTCTAAATTGGAGTGGGATAGATTGGAGTGGGACAGAGCACTCTGGATTGTAGTGGAGCAGATGGAGGGGTACAGATGGTTTTAGATTGAAGTGGGGCAGAATTTCTTTTAGAATTGGAGCAGATTACTTTGGATAGGAGAAGGACAGATTGTTTTGGATTGGAGTGAGGAAAATTGTTTTGGACTGGAGTGGGGCAAATTGTTTTAAATATGAGTGGGGCAGATTGTTTTGGATTGGAGCAGATTGTTTTGGACTGGAGTGGGGCAAACTGGAGACTGGCAGATTGTTTTGGACTGGAGTAGGGCAGACTGGAGTAAGGCTGATTGTTTGGATTGAGGATGGGCAGATTGTTTTGGATGGGAGTGAGCAGATTGTTTTATACTGGAGAGGGGCAGATTGGATTGGGGCTGTTATACCTGGCACTCTTAGGGTGGTCTTACCCCAGACTTTTTGCCTTTACCGCCTGTTTTGTTGCTGTAACCTTTTGTTGCATTTAGGACTATGAGCACTTTACCACTGCTAACCAGTGCTAAAGTGCATGAGCGTCTAACCTGAGCATGGTAACATAGGTACATCCATAATTGGCATAGCTAAATTACATACAAGTCCCTTGTAAATTGGTATGCCATATACCCAGGGCCTGTAAATTAAATTCTACTAGTGGGCCTGCAAAAAAGAACAGTTGATGGACAGAATGTAGACCAAATAAAACATTCACCCCCAGTCACAGATCTGGGACTAATTCATTTTTTTTTTTGCTCACCATGCCATTCCAGTTTGGACCCAGCCGTATGCAAATCAGTCTTGACTCTGTTGCCCATGGGAACTGTCCAGCCTGAACTGCCAGGCCAGGTCCTCTCCCATGGGGGAACATGGTCAAGACTGATTTGCATATGGCTGTGTCCAAACTGGGGTGGCATGGTGAGCAAAAGAATGGATGGATGGATTAAACCCAGATCTGTGTCTGGGTGTGAATGTTTGATTGGTTCCGCATTCCGTCCATCATTTGTGTTTGTTTACTAGTGGGCCTGCAGCACTGCTTGTGTCTCCCACTTAAGTAGCCCTGTAAACATGTCTCAGGCCTGCCACTGCATAGCCTGTGTGTGTAGTCTCACTGCTACCTCGGCCTGGCATCGAAAACCTCCTGTCAAAACCTTAAACTCACTTTTCTTGGATATAACTCACCTCTAAGGTAGGCCCTAGGTAGCCCATTTATGCAGGGTGCCTATGTAAGTAAAAGGCAGAACATGTACTTTGTAGTTTTAGAAGTCCTGGTAATAATAAAAACTCCCAAAGTCGTTTTTCATTACTGTGAGTCCTGCTCCTGTCACAGGCCGGTATCAGGGATTCCTTAAAATACTTTTAAGCTGTAATTTGAGATCAGAGAGGAGTAGCTACATCAGGTTTAGTAGCATTGGAATGGTAATGATAACTCCTCTTTACTGCTAAAGCCAGACTTATTACTATTTTAGAAATGCCACTTGTAAAAAGTATTTTAAACAAAAAGGGGCGGACCCTGTCACCCATGGCCCTGGGTAAGCAAGTATAAGATAAGAAGTGGTCCCTGTGGGCGATATGTAAGCCTCGACTTCCGCGGCAGTAGTAGAACAAACCCTCCCTGAAGGTAAGGTTTTGTACATTAACTTCATTTACATAAGTTTTCTTCTTTATATGCAAAACAAATTTCTTTGTAGTTAATTTGTCATATATGAACTCAACATCACATGATATCAAAAGTTCAAAAATAAAAGCAACATTAAAAGTATATATAGGTGCTCCTATCAGGTGATGGCCTAGTAAAAGTAAACTTAGGTGTAACAGTGTTATATACAAATATATACATCCACATGCGACACCCGTATCTTGAGTGCCGCAAATCCTCAGCTAAGAAATTACAAACAGTCCACGTTTCGACCTTAGAAGTAAGTAAATTACCAATGGGTCATCATCAGGTCGAAGAGTATGTATAGGAGACATCTAAGAAGAAACTCTTTGAAGACAAAGAAAACAATCTAAGGTCCTGTATCACCAAAAAAGCTCCAAAGCCCTCACAGATGCTCTGCAGGTTATTCAAGCCAGAATAAATCTAATTTCCGTATCACGGTCTGCCAGTGTATCGTAAAAGAAGGAAAACCAACTAGGAAGGATTCAGTGATGAAACCTAAAGTTGCAGATGGAAAGTTTCTCTGAAGTAGGCAGTAATTAATCACGTCTCTTGGCAAAGCCAGATCGACTTAGTGGTCTTCACCTCACTGTCATCTATATTCAGAGAAACTTTCCATTTGCAACTTTCATCACTGAATCCTTCTTAGATCACGTAGCGACTTCAGCTCGACCGACTGCTGCATGTGTGTGTGTGTGTTGCACAAATACCTAACACACACTGCCTTCTAAGTTAAGCCTGCCTGCTCTGAGCCAAGCTACCAGAGGGCGAGCACAGGTTAATTTAGGTTGTGTATATTAGCGTACCCTGACGAGGATTGCGGTCCCTACTTGGACAGGGTGCATACCGCTGCCAATTAGAGACCCAATTTCTAACCGGGGCAGATTGTTTTGGTTTGGAGCAGACTTGAGTGGGGGAGATTGTTTTGGATTGAAGCAGGGCAGATTGGAGTGGGGCAAATTGTTTTGGATTGGAGTGGGGTGAGTTGGGAGGATTTGAGTGGATTGGGGCGAGAAGTTTTAATTGGAGTGGAGTTGATTGGGGTGGGGTGGATTGGACTGGAGTGGATTAGGTTTAGTGGGGTGGACTGATGTGGAGTGAGGTAGACTGGCACTGATTGAAGTGGCATGGATAGGGGTGTACTGCACGATTATGTTTTAAAACAGTTTCGGAAATTACACCTAACAAAGAAACAATGTGGCTTTGCAATATTTAGAACAAGATAATCATCATCTTTTAAGAACAGAGGCCACGAGCAAAAATAAAAACAAAACATGAATGCAAAGTGAGAAAAGAAGACTTGTCAAAATAAAAAAGTTAACTATGAAAATAAAATACTTTGCAATTTTGTTGTCCTGCTGGCCATGTTTTTGCCAGTCACAGATCTTCTGTTTGCAGGGCACTAGAAGTTAAAAAGAACAAAATGGTACCTCAGTCATGTCATGAGCAGTGGACGGGCAATGTTGAAGTTTAATCAATCAGTGCGTGGTCCCTGCTCCACAGAGAGGGAGAGAAATGATGCTAGGCCTGCAGCGACTGATTACAAGACTGTAAAGAATAGTGCCAGGCAAGCCAACAAATGGTAAGCAACGGGCGGGCTCCAAGTCCTTTTGTGTTAACATTAGTGTCTTGCAAGCGAGACGCATGTGCAAGCACATGCTCTCACAGGCGCAACCGAAAGAGGGTCAGTTTTACAGAAAAATGTAACGTGTTCATGTTGCTTTTCGGGCAGTTTCCTGTCCTGGACAGTAGGTCTACCCACATAAGTGAGGTACCATTTTTATCAGGAGATTGGGGGAGTGCTGGGTGGAAGGACGTTTGTGTATCCCTGCAGAATCCAGAACTTTCCATCACAGAATTGTGGGGAAAATTTGTTCTCTTAGTCCACATTTGAGATTTGCAAGGGATTCCGGGTAAAGCAAATGTTGCGAGACCCACGCAAGTTAGCCCACCCTGGATACCTGTAGGTGTCTAGTTTTAAAAAAATCTGCAGGTTGGCTAGGTTTCCCTAGGTGCTGGCTGAGCTAGGGTCTAAAATCTAGAGCTACCCACATTGGAAAAAGAGGGTCATTTTTCGGTGAATGTATTGCATCCATGTTGCATTTTGGGCCATTTCCTGTTGCAGCCACTAGGCCTACCCACACAAGGTCCTATTTTTTATTGAAAAACATGTGGGAGCATGGAATTAGATGTTGCTACATTTGTGCCTTTCAAATGTAAACCAGTTTATAAGAAAATAAAGAAAAATACCCTCTAAATCATACACTAGTATGGGTACCCACAAATTCAGAGGCGTACAAATAACCACTGCTCCTGCACTTCATATCTTGTACCCATTTACAAAATACATCGGTTTCCTAGATTCCGATTTTTAACTCTGCTTATTTCGCTATATGAATTAGTCTATACTTGGCACTCAATGATAAAACATTTTACAGTGCAGCTCAGTTGTTGGCTCTGAGTAGCTTGGGGTCTTGGACAGCCAACAAACCCTATATATCCCTGCAACCAGACTGGTCTAGCGGACCTAATGGTATATGTATATTGCTTTTGTAAATCGGACCTTGGAACAAAAATGTTGTTTTTCCTACTCATTTTCAATATTTCAACAGTTATTGACCATGGGAAAACAATGAGGAATCTACACATATTGATCCCTTGCTGAATTCAGAATGTTGTCTTATTTATAGCCTCTCAGTCAGCAATTGGTTTTATACTGGTTTCCACCACAAACTAGAAGTAAATTGAGAGCACAAAAAGTAGGGAAAATAGGCTACCTCTTAGAAGAAGGAGAGGGCTGTGGGTGGGGTGGCCCGAAAGGTCCGGCAGCTTAGAGGTTAAGCCAGCTACATGAACTACAACTCACCACTCTACCATGCACAGTGTTCTAACAAATGATGTAGGTTGAGATGTCATAAGTGTCTGTTAGACCTGCCAGGCGTAAGGTGGTCTTCCCCCAAACTGTTTGCCTTACTCGTCCATTTTTGCTGATCACATTTTTAGTGTCCTTAAAACTCTGTGCATTTTACCACTTTTAACCAGTGCTAAAGCACCTATGCCCTCTCCTTTAAATGTGGTGAAATTGGCCTGCACCCAATTGGCACATTTAACTTACTTTTACAGTCTATAGTGAAGTTGTACTATATGTACTAACGGTACATATAGTACAACTTTACTATATAATTAAAAGCTACTAGTAGCCTGCAGCACTCATTGTGCCAATAATTTAGGTAGCCTTTGAAACATGTTCCAGACCTGTTACTGTAGCCTGTTTTCTGGGTCGAAATGGCAGTTTAAAACTGCACAAAGTATTCCTTTTGCCAGACTGAAACCTTCCTTTTTAAATACATATACGTCACCCCAAGGGTAGGCCCATAGGACAGGGTTATTAAAAAGTTGGACATGTACCTTTTTTTAGTTTTACATGTCCTGAATTCATTTTTCACTACTTCGAGGCCTGCCTCTTCCACAGGATAACATTGGGTTAACTCATTAGATTTAATAAGTGATAACTTTAAATTGGGAGCAGGTAGGAATAAGAGTTTGATGTCTAAAGAATTGTAATTAGGCCCTATTTAATGGTTTAGATTTTAAGCCACAATTGTGAAAATGCCTTTTAAAAAGCTGGAACATTCTAGTCCCAACCCTTTGGTGACTGGAGCCTGTATCCTAGGTCACAGGGCTAGAACTAGCTGGCAGTTGGTCTTTATGTATTGCTCCCAGACAGGGAGGCAAAGGTGAATGGTGGCTGGCAGAAGTGCCATCTCTGACAAGATGAGGGGGGAAGAGCGGTCATCTACCACATTTCCACATCACAAAGGTTCTGCCCAGCACCCTCGCAAAACTTTGACACTAGTCTTTTGTGACCCCAGACAAGCTCTGGCTAGGGAAGGGAGGCAGGAAATCCCAAACACCTCTGAGGGGGAGAAACCTCTAGAACCTACTCCTGTTTCAAAGTGGGCACCAGCTATAAATAACAAACCCAACTCTTCAGTGCACCTCTGGACCCATGGAAGACTCCGAAGGACCGCAGTGCTTCTCTGCAAGAAGGACTGCCACTCTGCTGTCCTGATGCTTAGGGAGAAGGACTGGTCCTGCACCTTGATCCCAGGACCTCCACAGTGACTCCAAGGGCTAGTTGGCTGGGCTTGTGATCAGAGACTCAGGAACAGAAAAGGCTCCAATCACCTTGAACTCAGCACTTGGACTCTAACTGCTGTGAATCTTGCTCCCAAGTGCTGCTACCCCAGTCATGGACCCTTGGATGTTGGCCTGAAGGTACTCTGCCAGCCTAGCTCTGGTCCAGTGAGCAGAACCAACACAGTGTGAGGCATCTCATCGCAACTGCTGCAGTGCGATGCATCCCTGACACAGGACCTTGCACCTCAGAATGTAGTCTCCTCAGAACCTCAACTGCTCAATGCATCCTCTATGCAGTCCTTTGCATTGCAAGCCCCTAAGCTATGGCATCCTCAAAGATGAAGCAGGACTCTGCCTCCCAACTTCTTGGAACCGCTGCTGCACGACGCATCCACTATGAGGGATCTCGAAAGCTCTTCAAACCAGGACTTAAGGTACTTGATTCAACAAGCCTAACGTGGTCCCTATACCCTCACTCAATAACGGCCAGCCTGAACTTGTGATTTTTTTTCCCCAGTGCGGTGTGACCAGACAACCACAGTAGGCACCTTGTGCTTCTAAGCACTTTTGCTTAATTCTTTAAAGTTGCATATCCCCAGTCCTACCAATTGGATTTTTGTTGTTTTGGTCTCAAATAATTTATTACATTTTACTCCATTTTTACAAATTGGTGTTTTTTTTTTTTGTATTGTGTTCACTTGTTTAACGTTTGAAGTGCTGCATTCTTTACACACTGTCTCCAAGTAATGCCTGAGTGCTCCTATACCAAGCTACCAGAGCGCTCATCACAGGTTAATTTTGGGTTTGCATGTGACGTCACCCAAACAGAAATTGTGGTAACGAGTAACCCAATTTCCAACTGAGTGGTTATAAATGCTATAATTTCACAAATTAGAACTGATGTTATGTTAAATCCTATAATAAGTGCATCGCAGATGCAAGTTACAGTTAATGTATTCTGGCTTGTGAGCTGACAACAGCCTATACAGAGGTGAGCAGGTTTTACTAATGTGCAGGAGGTGCTTAAATGAGAAATTTAAGGAATAACTATATCATTTCTAATGTTTGTGTAGTTTAAGTTTAGTTTGTACAGAAAAAATGATACATGTGTGATCGAGACTCTGAAGAGTTGAAAAGTGTTGCCTTTTCTACCCTTAATAAATATATAACAAAACCTGAGATTTCTTCAATATATATAAATTTATAGATATGTATACATACATACATACACACACACACACGGCATGCTCAGGTCTAGAGCAGCAGCAGAACCATGCTTTCAGTCATCAGTAACCGTAAATCTGCCACTGCACCCCTACAAATGCGGAGTAAAGAAATGTGCACCATACTTGGCTGATCCCCTCTTCCATCTTCTAATTAGCCAACCTTCCCATTGTCAATAACAGAGGACTGCTGCACCCCGTCATGTGCTTTCTATGCAAAGTATAGTCGCAGAGGTGCTCATATGTCTTTGGGAAGTATTATAGGTTGTTGTTGTTGCTGGGCAGCAAACTTCCGGCCTAGTCACTAAAAGGCAGCTGTACCACTGAGCCATTTATCAACCATCCAAAGCAGGCCCCTGTCACAACTCATGGGCACCTGCCTTTGCCCCCACAGGAAAGCTATCGCGATCAGCCAGCATACTCCTACAGGAGTGCAACACGCCCAAACAGGCCAGCCTTTGGAGGCACTGAAATGATGTGGTCTATAACCAGTGACATAGAAAGAAAGGCATTCTCCCAAAGCTACCTAATCCCTGAACAGTACTAAAACAGGTGCATAAAGTCCACACTTTTAGTAGAACATCTTATTGCATATACAGAATGGGTCTCATCCATCTAACACAGGAGGGGTATAATTAACCCTGTGACAAAATCATAAGCAGAAAAGTCTGTGTCCACTGCTCAAAGATATAGATGCTGTGTGTGCCTTCAGCAAAACTCCTGCCATTCATCTGCTAATACAGCATCTAAATCTGCTCTCATATCCTCTGAAGCTACGTGCAATTCCTTCCGTGTCACCAAAGTATAGTACAAAACAGAGAAGCCCAATGTCTGGGGGAGAATCATTAGGGTAAGTGGAGTGTATTCTACAGGTTCGAGGAAATGCATGCCTAACCCTCGTAGCGTGTGCATCAAAATATAATAGAGAAATCTATAATGATGTTACCTCTCTGTGTCCACTACAAGCATCAAGTGTTAGAAGGATCGTTATATAGGTCACATAGTGTCATCAGTACTGACATCTCTAAGGCCACCCTTCTCTTGGTAAAGGCAGTAGTGGGTTGTCCAACTGCGAGAAGTGCGGGGTCTTGAACCATGAAAGCACAGCAAGGGCTGACCATGTTCCTAGAGTGAAATGGACCACAAGGATAAGGTGTTGCTCATTGGCTGAGTGGGGGGGGGGGCGGGGGGAACAAAACAGAAGTATACATCATGCGGTCTTCCAAATCCAAATACTTGGTCACTACTGTGTGGTATGCCTGGGGAGGGCGGGGGGGGGGGGGGGTGGAGAATACCAACAGGCCGCAAAAGAGGCTTGTGTTGCTTAAATAATGTTCCAGGTTAAGGTAGCACTAGTATCTTCCATTTAATGAGGGCCTGCCCGTTCACTCCTGTAAGTTGTAATAAAGGCATATGGAGTGGTTTGAAAAATGTTTTTGGAAGGGATAGCAAGTTATCAAAGAAGTGCAAAAGCTTTGTGAGTACCAGCATCGTTAGGAAGGCTATTCAGCCCGATACCTACGACAGCAGGTCAATCCACATTGCAAATCAGGCTTGTAAGGTATGTGTCTAAGGTCCTATAATAAACTTGCATAATCAATTATTAATCCTATGTGCCTGAATTTTTAATTATTGGACAGAATCCAAGTACCATTTCAACCATTCTTAGAAGATTAGATTTCACTGCCTCATGGAACGTAGCAAAAGGCCTATCAAGAGGATATCCACAGAGAAGACTAAGTACTCTCCCTCCTGAAACCCGTTGAGGAATAATTTCAATATCACATGATAACCTACTGGAAGTTGTTGTAAAATCGTAACCACTGTGCTTTAAAATTCAGCGGTCTCAAACCTCCCAGAAACAGATTTGCTTTGCAGCCACTCTAGCTGTGGCAAACCTGGGCATCCTACACTAATGGCAGCAGGTGGCAGTCCCCACCATTGGAGGACGGCATGTGGAACTTCATATCAGTGCAGCTCACGAGTGGATGACGTACAAGCTCAATGACAACCTCAACATCTATGAGGCAGTCTGGAGTCCCTTTCTTGTGGTTGTTGGCCCGCATTCACCATTAGGAAATTCGAGGACCACCTTCCACACAGCCCACACATGCTTTGGTGGTTTCCCGTTATGCTCCTCTGGCAACTGGCTGTTGTCACTCCTGTTCTTTGATTCCCCTTCTGCCACTTTGTGCCAGGTGCCCCCTCCAGAGCACTCCCACCCTGGGCATCAGCATGGATTTCCCAAACTGTTTCTTCTATCCCCCTGGGCATGTGTACCCCCTTCCCTATGGCTGAGGGCCCATTGTCCCCTTATCCCTTCCTGGCCCTGGCCACAGGCCGTCATGCGCCCCTGACTGCCAACATAATAGGGGGAGGGCTGGCCTCTGCACCCAGTCCCGGGCAACAGCCTGTTTGTCATCCCCTGTGGGCTCCGCAATTGCCACTGGGTTCTGCCGGTCTACAGCGACTTCCTTTCACCCCCCCCCCCCTTTTTATTTTTTTTATTTACTCTCTGGTTTGTTCCTGGAAACTCTACTGGTTGTTATGCATAAATAACCGGCTGTTGCATTTTTTTCTCTGTTTTGGAAAAACTGAATAATTCCCAATAAAGAGTTGTTGCAAAAGAAAAAAAAAAAAATCCACCAAAAAAAGTTAGAATAGTTCCATCCATGTCGAAGATTTAGTGAGGTGGTAAAATTAAAATGGTGGTCAGTGGGCAGAAGGAGTGCAACATATAAGGGAAAACCTGGATTTTCCATGCAACGTTTTTTCAAAAAGCAGTCAAGTCCCTCCACTTAATGAAGCCTAGCCTTTGCATAATGGTGTAAGAAATATAATATCACATAAACATAAGGAAATGGACCAAACAGGATTTCCAAGTTCCCCCTGGGAAGTATTATTCAAATACAGACTTTGAGATAGTATCTCCTTAAACTCTGATAGTAAACTCCTGGCTTGCTAGTATGTCTTCTTCCTTGGCTTGAGAGTACTTGTTACCATCTGATTTTCTAGATACAGCTTGAATGCTCTTTAAAAGGGGCTTGTTAGGCCTTGAATTTTGGTTTGGGTACAGTTACATATGCAGCATATGCCTCTGAAGCACTGACTAAAGCCTTCCAGATCTTTTTGAAGGCAGGCTCATGTCAGGGACCTGCCCACGTTGAAAAATTCCAGCTTTCCAGTATTATTACAATGCCCAAAATACCTAAGTACTCACTATGCTGGCTCTGAAAGAATTCCATTCGGGGGACGGGTAGTATATTTTGTAGTCTAATGACAAACAAATATTTCGGATTAGTGGTTTTTCAGGTGGCATCCGAATGGAACCATTTGGAGCGCAAATTGCCTCCTCCAAAATCGTGGTTGAGAAAAACACCTCTACCCTCTGCCTACAGCTAGAGACCAATTCATTACAGGTAGGGCAAAAGCTATGTTAAAAAAAGGTTTGAAGAAAATCTATGAAAAAATAGAAAATTGGGAATCTATTAAATCTGGTTTTCAGTGACAAAGCCTTCAGAAGAACTAAGACTAGTTTTAGACTTTGTTTTGGTTGTGGTATCCACACCACCTGTGCATGCCCAAGAACCGTGGTAGTTTTCGTGGTCATGGGGCTCAGAAGACGCCACATGAAGCACGCAGCTGGAAGCTGTAGGTTTCACTCACTTAAGGTCACCTTCCCTCTTGCTCCTATTTGTTACTCCTTACTCCTCTACCCCTAAAATAGCAATCACCTTTTAAAGGTGCTCCACAGCTATTCCACTTCAGATTTTCATTCTATTATCTTTTCTAATACAGAGGTTTTGCTTATTATTATTAAGCAGGAGTAAGTCTCCTCTGCAAGTGGTGGTGAGAATACGGATCAAGGAATGGTTTGCCTTGTACGTTTATGAATGGCAACAGACACGTCTGTGAGCATTCACAAACTCCTATATAAACCTTTTCCACCATGGAAACGTTTGTAGATTTATACCAGTCAAGGACTGAACTAAATTCCTTACAGAAATAGGACAGGGGAGGGATACATTCTAAAAACTTTGTTGGATTGTACATGAAGGGATTTCACCACGAGGATAAAGGCTTTAACTAAAAAAAAAAAATTTAAAAAAGTGAGCATGTGCATGAAAGTGTTGCCTATCCCCAAAACTAAATGTGTACCGTGCATGCTTTCCGTACCAAGCAAGGGCTAACAAATGAGTCTAGGTAATTTCAAATGAGTTAGCCTGGAAACTAACCACTAGTATATCTTTCCAGACAAATTATTATTAAGTAGTTTTAAATAAAAAAATTAAAAAAATTAAAAAAAAAAAATCTTATAAGGCTGCACAAGCAAGATATTAAATCTCCAAAAGTGTATGTTTTGTGAATCGGGCCGAAAGGCATTAGCAGGTTCTGTAAAGTAGGTTTTATATGAGCAAAGTATTTGTTTTAATGAAAAAGCTTACCACTTCTGAAGACAGACAACTGGGACATCATAGGTACTTGATTAATACCATCTGGTCCATTAAAGTTACGCTTTTTTGTATTTTCAGGTTGAAATAGGGATTTCCACTGCCCCTTGAAATACAAAGCATTGACGATGATGAGCCTGGTTAGTGCGCTGTCAATAAGCTCCGGTGCAATCAGACTTTCAATCATCCCTACAAAGGAAAGAAATGTATAAACATTTACAAAAAGTGAATTAACATAATGCACAGATGAAACTACTAATGGCTTCATTAGGAGGTCTCTTGCAGTTCTCCTGCCACCACCAATGGCAGCGACTGGCTCCATCGTAGATGTGAGATTCTTGTGGATCTGTGGTATTTCCCTTAGAGAATCTCCAGGTCAAATATCACGGCCACATAAGAAATTACAGGGTGGACTGTACCCAGAATTAACGATGCCCCTTGTAATTCTTAATTTCTCAGCAGATTTCACGGGTACAACTCCGAACCTCCATTAATTCCACATTCCGGGAGATAAGTGAATAACAGTATAGTTATTTCCGAGGCGCAAAATCAACAACCCGCATCAGAGACACTTGCAATGAGGCCCAAAAACTAATTTGAAGGCCAGACATTTGTCATCTAAACTGCTTGACAAACTTCTTACAAGGTTCTAGCTTCCTAAACATTTTCCTAAATTTCTACTTCCAGCGAAAGTGGTATATTTGTGTTCTTTCTACAAATGACACCTTTTATACAGACTCTCCTTCCCCATCCCTTCGTCCAAAGCTTTATTCTTCAATCCAGGTTTAACTCTTTTCTTAGTCTCAGAGATTTCCTTACTTATTTTATTAGAATTTCAATAAAAAGTTACCATAACGGAGTTGACAATAGAAAATGAATAAAATATACTGTGTGTAATACATTCACAATTCAAGGCACTAGGTTGTCCAGTAGCATTGAGGAGGCCCTAACACTTGCAGTCTAAAAGATCTAATTTAGTTGCCTCCTCAGGGCTAGTACTGATAAACTCACAATAGTGAGTCAACGAAATTTACAGTAAGGGTACAATCCTGGTTAGGCTTGTGAGAGCCTAAATAAGTACTAATAAATATTCCAATGAATAATAAATAAGAATTAACATGCAGTAGGCAAATAAATTTAAAGTCGAGAATTTTGGTCAATGTGCCCACCGTAGGTGGTAGCCATAACAAAGACAACTTATAAATGAAAATACATGTTCAGAGAAGATGCACATGTAGAATTAAAATGTATTTTTGGTTTATATTAATAGGAAGTAATGAAATTGTTTGTGCATAAATTGAACCGGACTAAACTACTATGAAATAAACGGCCTACTCGAGAAGGCCTCATGTCAAGTTTTATACATTAGAAAATGTTTAAACATGGTTTTCTCCATCTCAGCAGAATTCAAACGTGTCCATTGTTCACATGGTGCTAACCTAACGTATAATTTGCAATGATTTATTTTTTTTGTTTTCCTGGGAGAATGTGTAGGGATGCTGTGTTCGAACCATTGCTACAAATGTATCTTTCGACCATGATAAGATGCTGTTCCCAGGACAGGACAATGGGCCCACTGAATTGAGTTATGGTTTGCAACAAAAATTACACGGAACTGGTGATAAAAGTGAAGGAAGACGATCCAATCCTAAACGTGTGAAAGACTGTTGAACTTTATCACATAAGGAGAGTTTGAACCTATTGGTTCAGACATGAACACCCCATGAGGCTGACCAATGAAAAATGCCCAAGTTACTTTTAGGATTTCAATATATCAAGACTGACACTTGGAATTTGAGACTACCACTAGAGACCAGACTAGAGACGAGAGACTAATGAGAAATGCTCAGAACCTTTATGCCCGGATGCTGTTGCCCTTAGCCCATGTCCCTGCTAAACTGGTGAAGTTAGCTTACATCCAACTGTGGCTGAACCAATTCTCCTCCTCATTGCCCCCTACCGGATGAAGACCTGGAAGTGTCCAACTGACGAAGAGAACTCGGTTTGCTGATTCATTTAGTGGAGGTATAACAAAATGCATGTGCCTTTGCAGTAGATTTGTGTCCTTTTCTTTTAGGTATCAACTGCTAATTTTCTTAGAACCATGGCCAGATGTTCTTCCAAATTAAATTTTGTCTGTTTGTCTTTTTGCATGAAACCCAAACATGCTTTTCAAATGAGACTATTAGTTAGAATGTTGTTGGAAAGGTCAAATTTAAGCCTTTGTAACCGAAAATTGCTTTTTTTTTTTTTTTTTTAAATATACAAACCCCAAAATGAATTCTGATAATATTACCGAAATACAATTTGTGTTTTAGCCAAAAATACAGAACCAGCATTTGAGGGCGCATGTAAATGGCATTCCTTCCCAATACAGACTCCTTAACTTATGTATCCAGGTTTTTAACTGGATTCCGGCTGCTAATCATTCATATTTTACCATCAAAAGCATTTTAATATGAATCATTTGCAAATGGGGAGTGGGCCCCTAAAGAGATCCCTTCCCCTTTGTGAAAGTAGCCAAAAACATTTTTTAGGGGTTAGGTAGTGGTCCCTATTAAAATAGAGGTTGGCTTACAAAATAACTAGGCATCCTCTAGACGTCAGTGTGTAACGGGCACCCACTTCCACCCAATCCACTTTAGTAGATTCTTAATACAAAATTGCAAATTATTATTTGATGAAATTTAGGATTTCATATTAGGAATTTGTATACATCAGGCACGTAGTTTATTATTCATACTTGCCCATTTAACCTTCTGGACAAAATGTTAAAACTATTTTCCTCAAGCACTTGTTTTTCTTTCTACAGTTTTAAGAGTTGTATTTGAACGTAAAGAATAAAATCTTTCTAAATTCTCCTTTTCTGGGCATACTGTCCCAAGAATAGGTAGACCATCAGACAAGGCTGACCCCGCAGTTGGGACAGATGGCACTGATGATTTAGAATAGTTGCCCGCTTGTGTGTTCTTACACTTGGAAAAAAAAAAAAAAGCAAATACAAAAAGCAGCCCATTGTCTGAATAACCCTGAACCTCCAGTGTACTGATCATTCTCTACTGAAGAAGGACTATGTCCCGAAAAGACATGATTCCCTTCCACCAAATTTTAACACCATCTTCTCCTTAACTATTCGAAATCATTATGCAAAATATCGAGCACTCATTCATCTCTTGGTATTGTCTGCCACAATAGAAAATGGTTAGAATATTTCCTCCTATTAGGTGCAGAACAATCGTGGCATAATGAAGAAATCCATATTCCTGGAAGGAAGGTTTCGTACAGCAAAGGAAGGCAGTAGACACCGCAACTTTTGTGTTTTCTAATGATTAAATTGAATTTATTGCTGCCATTTTTGGAACCATTGCGGTTGCTGCTAAACCTTCCAAAAAGTATAATCATAGGTAGACTCGACCATGCCCCTCATGACAGATTTTCAGGAAGCCCTTGCAATTCTTGAAACCCACCGACTTCAGAGTCTCTACTTCATTCTCTTTAAGCTGTGTGTCATCAACATGAGTACCAATAAAGTTATGAAGACCAAATTCTGGAACATATGTTGGGCCCTGTAGAGACAGCGACATCCACCACAGCCAGAAAGGATTCTTTATAAAGAAATAACATTTCTGTAGCCTCAGGCTGTCAAATATGAGTCTTTAGATGCACTGATGGATTGACTAAGTAACTATTCCATTCTTGAGGATGTCAAGGAAATCTCCCTTATTCTCACTTCAAAGCTTGGTGAACATCTCCACCGTAACTCAGAGTCATGCTGCAAGGCTCCAAGACAGCACAAAAGCTAACTGCGGTCATGGAAGTACTCATGAACTTGCCGCTCCCCATCTCAGAGTGAGATGATGTGGAACAATTCTGATGAGGGGTGTTCCACAGGAAAAAAAAAAAAAAAGACGGACATTCCAGCAGATTGCTGAGGAGGCTGCACATCATCTTTTCAAGGGCGTGGTGAATGCTTCTCAGGTGAAAGATTAGCACATTGCAGAGATGAATTTGTACTGCAACCTTAACATCTAGAGTATTTACGAAAGCTTGGAATTCACTGAGGATAGCAACATCGAAAAAATCATTTTGACACAGTTGGGTGCCTCAGTGTAAAATTGGTGGCATCGTTGACCTTAATCATCCAACCTCTTTCAGGATCCATACTCTAAGACAGTACCAAGATCCATCAATGTAGCGATGACAATGAAGTACACCTCAAAATCACCTCAACCAATGAGATACAGCGTTGCAAAATCTGCATAAAAAAAATCTACAATTTAATGTATATTACTTTAACCTACTTTATACCCATCCTAATAAACCTGAGAAGACTAAATTCCTCTTAATTTACCAACAGCTCCAACAACTTCAGACAGTAAGGCCCTCATTACAACCCTGGCGGTAAATCCCGCATACCGCCGTGCAGAAGACCGCCAACATAACGCAGCGGCCGCGGAATTCCGCTACAGGTATTACGACCCACAGCTCGGAATCCGCCACAATACAGACACCCACACAAGTCCACCACACCAAAGGTCAGTGATAAACTGGCGATACCAAAACCGACACCATCACGCCAACAAGAATACGCCCACACTATCATGACCCACGAATCAATGCGCCGGTCTTTCAACCGCAGTAAACCATTGGTGGTACACACCACCGCACTCAAAATACACACACACTTACAAAACACAACCACATTGGACAATTCAAAATACACACACCTGATACACATACACACACCACTCCCACACACCCAATCCAATATAAAACACACCCACATTACCCACAAACCCTTACTACCAAAAATTTGAAAGCAGGCCAGAGAGAGACACTACCAAAAACAACACCAGCATCCACATACACACAAACACCATCACCTACACCTACACAACATCCACGCACCTCAAACACACACCTACACATCCCCTCACACATCACAACAGACACCACCTCACACATCACCCACACCACATCATGGCGCCTCAAAAGACACCCCAGGTTCTCTGAGGAGGAGCTTAGGGTCATGGTGGAGGAAATCATCCGGGTAGAGCCACAGCTATTCAGATCACAGGTGCAGCACACCTCCATTGCTAGGAAGATGGAGCTATGGCACAGAATTGTCGGCAGGGTAAATGCAGTGGGACAGCATCCAAGAACACGGGATGACATCAGGAAGAGGTGGAACGACCTATGGGGAAAGGTGCGTTCCAGGGTATCCAGACACCAGATTGCTGTACAGAAGACTGGCGGTGGGCCCCCACCTCCTCCCCCACAACTAACATGGGAGGAACAATTCTTTGCAATTATGCATCCTGAGGGCCTTGCAGGAGTAGCAGGACTGGACTCTGGTAAGGCAAATCTTTACTACCTTATCCCACACATCCCACCTGCATGCCACCACATACTCCCACCCTCACCCCCATCACCCCAACAACCCACAGATACCCCACCAACACAACCCACACATTCCAAAACCAAGCCCTGCATGTAACACCAATGCATGGACACCCATCACCCAAGCATGTCCAGTACAGAGACTCACTCATGCCCCAAAATCACCAATCACAAGGACCAAGCCAATATTACAAGAACTGGAGTAGAGGGTCACTCACCCATTGCACACGATGGCACACACAGATACAATAACTATACATTTACACCCCAACAGGACCCCTACCCAACGTCACCGGACAGGAGGTGCCAGACATATCTAGTCCCCCCCATAGAACAGGCCCACAAGTGATGACAGCAGCTCTGCACGCCTGGATCAAGATGACCAGCCCGGCCCATCAGGGACCTCAGGACAGTCAGTTCCCCTGCCACTGTCACAAGCCACCACAGAGCCTCCCCCCTCAGGAAACACCAGCACAGCACCCACCCACTGGGCCCATCCCTCTGTCCCCAGGACGCGTCAAGCAGCAGTGTGTCCACCACTACAGGGAACCCAGGCAACCCCACTAACACAGGACGATCAGGGACCTGGGGGCAGTGGGCACACGGGTCAGGGGACAGAGGCACAGGATAACAGGGAAACTGGGAGGAGTGCTGTGCGACGGGGGTACAGGCCTAGGGAACCGACACTCCACGAGGCACTCTCCATCATGGGAGCTTACCATCATTCCCAGGAGACCATGGCAACGGTACTGGCTAAGTTTCAGGCGACCCAGCGGCTGCAGGAGGAACACTACCTCGGGATCAGGGAGGACTTGAAGTCCATTAACACCACCCTGGTCACCATTGCAGGGGTGCTGGCAGACCTTCTCAACACCAGGAGGGACACACTGGCACAACAAGGTGCCCCTGACACTAGCCTGGACGATGAACAGCCCTCCACCTCAGCCAGCGCTAGTGGACAGGAGGCACCACCACAGGAACTACAGGACACCAGCACCCCACCCCCAGCAGATAGAGAACCACCCCTCAAACAGTCCCTGAGATCCAGGAACAAGACAGATAACATTGCCAAGACCACCGCCAGGAAACGAGACCCCCCCTGAATGTCACCCTTCTGTCCCACTATGTTACCCTGTCCATCCTTAAACTGCCATTGCTCCACTTCCTATGCCCCTTTGGACAATGCACCTGTGAAACAAATGGACTGGACTCTGCCATGGACATTCCTCCACCATCACCCCAGCCCATTTTACAACTAACCTCCACTTATTTGCACAGCAATAAACACTTCAATCACAAAACAATCTGGAGTCAGTCTGTGCTTTCACAAATGTGTAATTACAATAACTATGGAATATAGCAATGTCAATGTACTTGTTCACATACCAATGTGTAACAGCTGTAGGCCAGGGGTAAACAGAGCAGAGGGCACAAAGTGGAACCCAGATCTGTGAAATGGAAAGTCAAAGTGACAAGTCAGGGTCCATACACGGAGTGAAAATGACAGACTCATGCTAGCTCAAGTAACAGTATGAGATGTGGGAAGCAGTTATATCTTCTTATCTGTGGCTCACTGGAAGTATTGCATGATGTTGTTTCGGTTGTCGATATCCTCTTCTTCTGCCTCCTCTTCTTCACTGTCCACAGGCTCCACAGCTGCCAAAAGACCACCATCTGGCCCATTCTCCTGCAGAAAAGGCACCTGCCGTCGCAAAGCCAGGTTGTGCAGCATACAGCAGGCCACGATTATCTGGCACACCTTCTTCGGTGAGTAGTATAGGGAGCCAGCTGTCAGATGGAGGCACCGAAATCTGGCCTTCAGGAGGCCGAAGGTGCGTTCGATCACCCTCCTAGTTCGCCCATGTGCCTCATTGTAGCATTCCTCTGCCCTTGTCCTGGGATTCCTCACTGGGGTCAGTAGCCATGACAGGTTGGGGTAACCAGAGTCACCTGCAAATGTCGAGAGATATCTGTTAGACACACACTAAGCCTTAGGGACAGCCCCATACCCAGACACTTATGTCAACTGTATTGGGACCTTGGCCTCACCTATTAGCCACACACGGTGCCTCTGGAGTTGCCCCATCACATAAGGGATGCTGCTATTTCTCAAAATGTAAGCATCATACACAGAGCTAGGATACTTGGCATTGACATGGGAGATGTACTGGTCTCCCAAACACACCATCTGCACATTCATCGAATGTTAGCTCTTCCGGTTTCTATACACCCGTTCATTCCTGCGGGGGGTACAAATGCCACATGTGTCCCCATCAAATGAACCAATGATGTTGGGTATATGTCCCAGGGCATAGAAGTCACCTTTCACTGTAGGCAAATCCTCCACCTGAAGGAAAACGATGAAGCAGTGCATGTGTTTCAGCAGGGCAGATAACACTCTGGACAACACGTTAGAGAACATTGGCTGGGACATCCCTGATGCCATGGCCACTGTTGTTTGAAAAGATCCACTGGCCAGGAAATGGAGTACAGACTGAATCTGCACTAGAGGGGGGATTCCTGTGGGATGGCGGATAGCTGAAATCAGGTCTGGCTCCAACTGGGCACACAGTTCCAGGATTGTTGCATGATCAAGCCTGTATGTGGCTAGTATGTGTCTCTCTTCCATTGTCGACAAGTCCACCAGGGGTCTGTACACCGGAGAATGCCGCCATCTCATCACTTGCCCCAGCAGACGTGCCCTATGGAGGAGAACAGCGAGCAGAGAGTCATCCAACACTGAGGTATCACAATTTGCAGATTAATAACGTTTCTGCAAATAACAATGTGCCGGTATGCGTCTATATTCCCAGCCCAGAGAGATGTGACACAGTTAACATTCATCCCATGTGGCCTCCTGAAACGGCAGCTGCCTGACCTATAAGGTGGGACAAGGGGATATGAGGTAACTGCGCTGGCGTTGTACACTGTTGCGGCGTAATTCTGCATTGGTTAACATTGGGCCCTATGGGTCCCAGGAGCCAATGACTATGTACGCCGGCAGTGACGGTACGCACCACCGCGGACGTGACCGCCATTTTCTGTCTGTTCCCTCACTTGATACATGACCTTCAACAGGAGAGGACCTACACTGCAAGTGCTGCTGTGACCTGTGTCCGGAAGCGACGATGGCTACAGTGTCTGGGGAAAGGGCCCCTGCCTTCACTTTGGAGGAGTTGGAGAAACTAGTGGATGGGGTCCTCCCAAAGTACACGCAACTGTACGGTCCTCCATACAAACAGGTGAGTACACTGTGAGCATGCTGCATGGGCAATGCCTGTTTTGAGTGGTGTGGATGGAAGATACATGGGGGGGGCTGAGGCCTGCATGTGCGGATGGTGAGTGTATGTGCATCAGGGCATGGGTGGGAACTGGTGGGCAATGAGTAGGACGGTCCAGACGGGTAAGTACTTTCCTTTCCCCCTGTACCATTCCTCTAGGTCAGCGCCCACCAGAAGAAGGGTATTTGGCGTGCCATCGCCAAGGAGGTCCAGACCCTGGGGGTCTACCACAGACTGAGCACAAACTACCGTAAAAGATGGGAGGACCTGCGCCGTGGAGCAAGAAAACGTCAGAGGCATAGCTGGGGATGGCCTCCCAACGTGGGAGGGGTGCCCGTCGCACCATGACCCCCCCCTGATGTGCCAGATCCTGGCGTGGCCTATCCGGAGTTAGATGGGCGCTTGAGGGCATCCCAGCAGCCACAAGGGGGTGAGTACACTCTCATTCAGCTGACTCGGCACGCATTACAAGGTGTCTGGGTGGGGGAGGTGGGCAGTGGGTTCCCCTAGGCCAGGGCGAACTTGGTAGGCAAGGTCCCTTGTGAGGCAGGCTATGTGGCACCCCAACCCCACCAATGGTAAGAGCCATCTACACCTAGTCAGGCTCCTGTGACTTCCAGGTGTGCAGCAATTGGTCTTAGGCCTCGTACCCCATGGTCAGCTGAAATTTCTAGGAACGGTCAGTGCATGGCGTAGTGCAGAGGGCTGCTCCATGTGTGTTGTGTCCTTGTGTCCACCAACGGTAATGGTGTTGCATGCACTGAACATGTCTTTCTTCTGTCTCTCTCCCCGCCCCCCCCCCCCCTTTTTGTGGTCTCCCTGTTCTTGTGTGCAATAGCATCAGGCGGAGGAGCATTGGCACCGGAGCAGGAGGGAGCTGCAACCCCCTTGGCCCTGGAGGGTGAAGCAACGGAGTCTGAAGCCACCAGTGGGACAGAGGGTGAGGGGAGCTCCATGGCGGGGACAGGAGCAGACAGCAGTGACAGCGACTCCTCCTCTGATGGGAGCTCCCTTGCGGGGGCGGGCACCTCTGTGCTCACCGCATCAACAGGTACAGCCGCCACCCCTCCTACCAGCACCGCGCTCCCAGCAGCCCATCAGCGTGTGGCCCGTGCCCGCTCACCCAGGAGGGTGGGCATCTCCTTCGCCCCAGGCACCTCAGGCCCTGCCCCAGTCAGCCCTGCTGTCCTCAGTGAGGAGGCTATTGACCTCCTAAGATCCCTCACTGTTGGGCAATCTACCATTGTGAATGCCATCCAGGGTTGTGGCGGGTTGATTGGCGATCACCCGCACACTTCCTTGTCCTGTACGGACTCTGCCCCTGAGGACCGTTGCCTGACCCGCCTCCCGTCCCGCGATTGGTGGGACTCTCAGGATTGGCGGGCCGCCGCCGGGTTAAATTTGCCTCCGACAGCACTGGCTGGTATCGATGGTGTGGAGGAAGCGGACAGATGATCACAAGAGGAGGAAAGAATCGGGCCACCGGAGGTCACCAAAGAGGAAGAAGGGCGGCGCTTCGAGACCCGGACCCAGCAACTGCCGAATGCAACTCGGAGAAACCAGCCGGAGATGCCAGACAGGTCCCGCAGGAGCAGGCAGCTGGGAGGACAAAACGCTAATGCCCGCCACGCTTCCGGAGAAGCGTGGCGAACCCAGGTGCATGGGATTACATACCTGAGTGGGGAAAAGAGAGAAAGAGCGAGAGTGAGAGAGATGTATGAAAGGGGTAGAGGGGGGGGGGGGGAGAAGAAAAGGTGGGGAGGAACGAGGGAATAATAAAGGGAGGGGGGGGGGGGGGGAACAGAGCACCGACACCCTCTCGCATCGAGCACACTGAAGCACTTTTATATTTAGACTAAGGCACTTGAAAGGCACTGCACCTAAGAAACTATAGAAGGCACAACGGAAGAAGGGAAAAGACATTAACGCACTCAAAAGCCCAGAAGACCGGTTTTCAGAACAGACGTACAAAGAGAGACAGCAAGCAAAAGAGAGACAGTGATATCATAGCCGTTGTAAAACGTGAAGTAACACAGGCAGAGACTAGAAAGAGAAAGGAAAGATAAAAACCCCAAAAGTGATCCCTCCACTTACCCTATGTCCTCTGTTCTCTTCACATGTACCTCCCGGGACACCTGTACGCCGAGAAAACAAAAGAGGAGTGAGAGCGACCACAACAAGAAATCACCCACCACCCAAAGGAGAAAACCTTTAAAAACTGACCTGCACCATCCCTCACCGACTATCCTCTTGTTCTAATAAAACACTGGTACACCTGACCAACGCGTTCGAGTATTCCTTCCACACGGGAACCGATCACAAGTGGTGTCAGAAGTGGGATTGGATAGTATCCCCACCATGGAAGAAAAGGCAACCATGGCCGATGTAATCGCACAATTAGCTGAAGGACAACGCCACCTACAGTTAATATGGGAGCAACAAATAAAAGAGGCAAAAGAAGAGCGGGAGGCATTACAAACTGCTCTTAAGAGTCAGGCCACAATTATGGCCAATAATCAGCTGGTGCATGAGACCGCATTGGGGAAGCTGACAAACACTATCGCCCATACTAAAGTACACCCTAATGTACCAAGCAGTGTGTTGCAGCGGTATCAGGAGCAGGAAGATCCCGACTCATTCTTCACAAACTGAGAGGGTAGCTAGTACAGCTAATTGGCCCGAGGATAAATGGGGCCAGTACATCGCCCCACTTCTCACTGGTCACCTGCAGTCTGCCTATCAAGCAATTAATCCGAGTGGGACTCTTCCCTATAGAGACATCAAGAAAGCCATTCTAGAAAGAGTGGGCCTCGACAGTGAAAGCTACCGGACCAGATTCAGACAAATTAAATGGCAGCATCAGGAGAACCCTCGCACTTTATACTACCGCGTGCAACACGCAGCTGGCAGGTGGTTACATCCCTCTGAAATATCCAGGGAAGAAATGTTTGATATTATAGTCCTAGAGCAATACCTGGACGCATTACCTTCTACTACTCGCAATTGGGTACGGCAGCATCCCGGTCTCACTAATGAAACGGCTATGGATCTAGCCTGTGCTTATCATAGGAGTCCGGACTTCAGCGCTTCCGGAAGATAAGCTCCTCCCCCTCCAATCCGCCCAGGTGTATCTAGAACTGTTCCCCATCAACCTGTGGCGAGTCATGGATCTGACTGCCCTCAACCTATGGGCCCAGTCGGTTCTGGATACCCCGGCGCAGGCCCACAACGTTACAACTGCTCTGAATGGGGCCACAAAGCCAGGTATTGCCCTCAAAGAAAAGACGCTGAAGAACCCATGGAGATCGGCCTGACTAAAGGGAGAGTATTTTGGACGGGAGGGGGAAAACCCAAATATACCCTCCCTATCCTTGTCAATGGTATAGAAAGAATAGCGTTAATTGATTCAGGCTGCAGCCAGAGGGTTATCAGAGGGAATCTGGTATTACCAGGTCAGGAAGATCCGGAAACTCAAGTACTCATAGCCTGTGTTCACGGTGATTGATGATACTACCCCCTTGCCACGATCTGGTTGAAATGGAGTGAACAACAGGAGGAATTACAGGTCGGGGTACTCTCTAAGTTAGAGGAAGACATTATACTAGGGACGGACTATGAGGGATTTCCTTTTTTATTAGAGAAGGCTGGACAGGAGCATGTGTTGAGACTGGTGGAAGGAGGCACCCAGTGGGGTGGTTATAGAGGACCTAAAACCCATACGAGCTAATCTCAGTAGGAGACAAAAAAGGGAGCAACGGCGTTCTTATGGGCAGAATAACGCCTCCCCGGAGAAACTTAGAAATGCGGGAACAGTTTGTACGATCACTGGGGATTTCCGACGGAGTCAGAATGAAGACCCCACATTGAAGCATGCATGGCAACAGGCAACCGTCAGGGCAGTACAAGGGGAAGGTCCCAGATTCCTGATCCAAAATAATCTATTGTATAGGAAACCCAACAACTCAAGAGGGAATGTCCTGCAATTAGTGGGTCCCCGTAGCCACCGCCAACAGGTATTACAGCTAGCACATGGGGACAATGGGGAAGGCCATTTAGGAAGAGAGAAAACAGAGGAAGCTGTACTGAAACGATTCTATTGGCCGGGTGTTTATGGAGAGGTTTGTAGGCATTGCTCCGAGTGTACAAAATGCCAGCTATACAATCCCTCTAATACAAGACCTCTTCTCTTACAACCACTTCCAGTCATAGATATTCCCTTTACCAGAGTTGGAATGGATATTATTGGTCCTCTCACCCCTTCTACCCGAGGTAGACAATATGTATTAGTGGATTATGCCACGAGATATCCAGAAGCCATTGCCCTCCCCAGTATGCATACAAAAGCAGTTGCCCAGGCAATGATAGAGTTATTTTCGAGGGTAGGATTCCCGAATGCAATATTAACGGATCAGGGGACTCCTTTTATGTCCAGACTAATGACTGAGATTTGTCGATCACTAGGGGTGAAACAAATCCGTACTTCTGTATACCACCCCCAAACAGACGGACTAGTGGAAAGATACAACAAAACCATTAAGTCTCTCCTACGGAAAAGTATATCTGAGGCGGGTAAGGATTGGGAAAATAAACTTCCTCTGGTCCTATACACTATCCGGACCCATATGCAATCCTCTTTAGGTCATAGCTCTTTTGAAGTGTTGTTCGGCCGACAACCTCATACATTGCTAGATATGTTAGCGGAACAATGGGAAGACACTGAAGAAGAGGTCAAAGATTTGTTAACGTATACCCGAGATTTACGAGAAAACCTCAATACAGTATGGGAAGAAACCCACACTGCCTTGCGTGCTGCCCAGCAGAAGCAAAAGCAGTCGTACGACACTCACAGTGCTGTTAGAACATTGGCAGTCTGTGATAAAGCACTGGTCTTACTCCCAAGCACTGATAATAAATTATTGGCCCGATGGCAAGGTCCCTTTGAAGTAACTGCCCAAATAAACCCCACCACATATAAGTTATCCATGTCCCAAAATGGCGGAAGAGAACAGATATATCATATCAACCGTCTTAAGAAATGGATAGAACCCACTGATGGACAAACCATCCATTATGTTACCGCCGAGGTAAATGAGGACATTCCGTATCCCATCCTTACACCCCACAATGTATCTAGTCCAGGAAAGCCCTGGATCAATCCTAATCTGACACAGCAATACTTTAACCAGCTACAGCACGTGGTGACCCAAAATCAAGACGTATTTTCCAAATATCCGGGAAGAACCTCCTTAATACAACATCCCATTCGCCTTAAAGAAAATACGGTATCTCGCCAGACCGTACCGCATCCCTGAAGCCAAACAGAAAATTAGAGAAGGAAGTCCAGGCCATGTTAGCAGCCGGTATTATAGAGCCATCAGCCAGCCCTTGGTGCTCGCCAGTCGTGTTAGTTCTTAAACCCGAAGGCAGCACCCGATTTTGTGTTGATTATAGGGGTGTCAATAACTTAACATACTTTGATGCATATCCTATGCCTAGAATTGACGAGCTGGTTGAAAGGTTGGGTCAAGCCAAATATCTAACCACACTGGACCTCACGAAGGGATATTGGCAAATACCCTTGAGAGAGGAGGATAAAGAAAAAACAGCCTTTGCCACCCCTTCAGGCTTATACCAATTCACTGTCTTGCCGTTTAGGTTACACGGGGCCCCTGCCACCTTCCAAAGGCTCATGGATGACATTTTACGACCATACAGGCAGTATGCAGCTGCCTATCTGGATGACATCGTTATCTATAGCAAAACATGGGCTGAACACATGTCCCACCTTGAGTCCGTTCTAAGTGTCCTTAGAAAAGCTCAGCTAACCGCCAATCCAGAGAAATGTAGGCTGGGGCAAACTAGTATTAAATATCTGGGTTACGTTGTAGGAGGTGGTAAAATAAGACCCCAAGTAGAGAAACTAGACGCTATTTCCCAGATGTCCTATACGGAAAAGAAAAAAGATATTAGGGCGTTTTTGGGGCTTGTTGGCTATTACAGACGTTTTATTCCCCATTTTTCAACAATCGCCGAACCCCTTTCTAACTTGTTGCGAAAGACATTTCCCAGTACTCTTAGACCTCCTTCGGATACCGAGTTGGGTAGTTTTGACAAACTCAAGACCGCTCTTATCTCTGCACCAGTTCTCTGCTGTCCGGATTTTGATAAACCTTTTGTGCTCTTAACTGATGCCTTGGAGGTGGGCCTTGGGGCTGTGCTAACGCAACCTCAGGATGATGAGTCTCTCCACCCCCTTCTGTACATCAGCCGGAAACTTCTCCCGCGTGAACGGCACTATCCGGCTATAGAAAAGGAGTGCTTGCCAATTAAATGGGCTACTGAATCTCTTCGATATTATCTGTCTGGCTGAACTTTTACCCTGGTCACAGACCATGCCCCTCTCACCTGGCTCGCCCATCATAAGGACTCTAATTCCTGGGTGCTGCGCTGGTTCCTTTCCTTACAGCCTTTTTCGTTTCAGATCCGGCATCTCCCAGGTAGCCAAATGGTGACGGCTGATTTTCTGTCCCGGTATCCTGCATCTCCGTGTCTCGACAGTCCACTCTCTAGGGGGAGTGTTTGTGACGGGTTGATTGGCGATCACCCGCACACTTCCAGGTCCTGTACTGACTCTGCCCCGGAGGACCGTTGCCTGACCCGCCTCCCGTCCTGTGATTGGTGGGACTCTCAGGATTGGCGGGCCGCCGCCGGGTTAAATTTGCCTCAGACAGCACTGGCGGGTATCGATGGTGTGGAGGAAGCGGACAGACGATCACAAGAGGAGGAAAGAATCGGGCCACCGGAGGTCACCAAAGAGGAAGAAGGGCGGCGCTTCGAGACCCGGACCCAGCAACTGCCGAATGCAACTCTGAGAAACCAGCCGGAGACGCCTGACAGGTCCTGCGGGAGCAAGCAGCCGGGAGGACGAAACGCTAATGCCCGCCACGCTTCCGGAGAAGCGTGGCAAATCCAGGTGCGTGGGATTACATACCTGAGTGGGGAAAAGAGAGAGAAAGAGAGCGAGAGAGAGAGATGTATGAAAGGGGTAGGGGGGGGAGAAGAAAAGGTGGGGAGGAACGAGGGAATAATAAAGGGAGGGGGGGGGAAAAAAGAGCACTGACACCCTCTCGCATCGAGCACACTGAAGCACTTTTATATTTAGACTAAGGCACTTGAAAGGCACTGCACCTAAGAAACTATAGAAGGCACAACGGAAGAAGGGAAAAGACATTAACGCACTGAAAAGGCCAGAAGACCGGTTTTCAGAACAGACGTACAAAGAGAGACAGCAAGCAAAAGAGAGACAGTGATATCATAGCCGTTGTAAAACGTGAAGTAACACAGGCAGAGACTAGAAAGAGAAAGGAAAGATAAAAACCCCAAAAGTGATCCCTCCACTTACCCTATGTCCTCTGTTCTCTTCACGTGTAACTCCCGGGACACCTGTACGCCAAGAAAACAAAAGAGAAGAGTGAGAGCGACCACAACAAGAAATCACCCACCACCCAAAGGAGAAAACCTTTAAAAACTTACCTGCACCATCCCTCACCGACTATCCTCTTGTTCTAATAAAACACTGGTACACCTGACCAACGCATTCGAGTAATCCTACCACACGGGAACCGATCACAAGGGTGTAGAGAGGCATTTGCAACAAAACAAATGCATACCTGGAGGGCATTCATTCTGGCCAGGCAGTCCAGAGAGCATTTCAGGCTCTGGCCTCAGCACTGATGGCAGCCATTGTCCCGGTGTCCAGCCTCCCCCCTCCAACTTCCTCCACCCAGACCCAATCCCCTGTACCTCAGCCTATCCCAAGCACGCCATCAGTCCAGCATGCACACACATCAACACAAAAGAGTGGACATGGCAAACATAAGCACCACACATCCCACAGGCACTCACACAAGCACCATCCCCATGCAGACACAGCAACATCCACTGCCTCCACTGTGTCCCCCTTCTCCACATCCTCCTTCTCCTGCTCCCTCCCTCATCTCCACTCACACCTGCATGCACTACATCCTCAGCCACTACCTCCATCACCAGCACGCCCATCTCCACACACCGCTCACGTGCACTCACCACCCCCATTACCATTCACACATCCCCAGTGTCCTCTCCCAGTGTGTCAGTGAGCCCTCCTTCCAAAGTACACAAACGCAGGCACACACCCACCCAACAGCCATCCACCTCACAACAGCCTCCGGCCCATGCACCTTCACCCAAATCCAGCAGACGTACAACTCCTACAACCACTTCCTCTACCTCTACCTCCCCTCCCAAACCCCATCCATCTTCCCCTCCCAGTGTGTCTAAAAAAAAAATTCCTGGCAAGCTTTAACCTCTTCCCTTCACCTCCCCCCCCGTCCTTCCCCCTAGGGCCAGGCTTTCCAGGTCCCAGCCCAGCACCTCAGTCACCAGATCCCCAGGCACAGTGGTGCCAGCAACTGTGGGGTAATCGAGTGCGCCACCCATCAGGGCTGCCAGTGTGCCACGTAGTGAGGGCAAGGACATTCCGCCACCTGCCAAGGTGAAAAAGGTGCCCACATCCCAGAGGGAGAAGCCGAAACTACCAGCCACCAAGGGCTCAGCAAAAACAAAAGGGGATAGTGGCAAGACAACTGTAGCACCATCAAAGGTGGGGAAGGGCCAAAACCAGAAGAGCAGGTCAGGATAGGGCATGATGCACTGACTGAGGGACCAGTGTCACAGCTTCTGTCCACGACCACACCAACCTGTACGGCGGCGAACACCGCTAGCAGTCCCGCCACCACAACCGCCACCTGCACGTCTACAGCCTCAGCAACAGTCCCCAGCCTCTTCCCCAGAGGGAAGCCATCCGAGGCTGCAGGAGACGTTCTGCTTTGTCCCTCAGCAGGTGCTGACCCATGCACCGCCGCCAGCACCCCCGCCACAGACACCGCCGCAAGCACTGCAACCGGCCCCGCGGAGTCCTCGGACACTGGCACCACTGCTGACATGGCTACCATCCCCAGTGGTCAGTCATCTGAGGCTGGGGGTGAGTTTGTGGATCCTGGCCAGCTTCCATGAGGCATGACTTCCATCACTGTTTGCACCTGCAGGTGGAAGGCGAAGCCGCAGCAGTGTGGGGTATGTCGCTGCCTCCATGGCGTATCATGCTACCTGAACCTCACCAATCTCGTGGCACGTACACCCCGGTGAGGGAATTGTACCGGCCACACTGCACGTGAAGCACTCTGGGCACCAGGCCCCCTCCAGAACCAGTGGAGAATCACATCCACTAACTCAGTCCTTGGCAGGATGAAGCACTTTGGGCACCAGGCCCCCTCCAGAACCAGTGGAGAATCACATCCACTACCTCAGTCCTTGGCAGGATGAAGCACTCTGGGCACCATGCCCCCTCCAGAAACAGTGGAGACTGTTATCCACTTGAAAGACTGTGGCTTTGCACTCCCCAGGATGAAGCAGTGGGCAAACCACCCACTGGAGAGACTTGAGACCGTGGCTTTGCACTCCCCAGGCTACAGCAATGGGCATGGAGCCCCCTCGTGCAGCAGTGGCATCGTGCGTTCATCAGGCTGAGGTGCCCCCCCCCCCCCTTCCCCTCTCCCCGAGGTGCCTGTGTATTTTCGATCTGATGCCCCAGCAGTGTTCTCTCTGTTTCGAGCCAGGTATCATGTGTGGGCTACGCCCATGCATTTTGGGCCCAGTGGTCTACGGACAGTGATTGGTACACTATCCGGACTTGTGTAGTTGGTGTACATATTTGTATATACTGAATTTTTAACTTTTGACTAATGGATTTTTAATGATTACAATAATTTCCTTTTGTCCTTGTGTTCTTCCAGGGGTGGAGGGGTGTATGTGTAATGTTGATGCATGTATTTGTGTGTATGGTGCTGTGGGTGAGGGTGGGGGTGTTGCGTGTGTGATTCACTCTCTTTCCTCCCCCCTCCCCTGTGTTGTAGGTGCAGTACTCACTGTAGTCGCCGCAGTTGGTACTCCTGGTAGAAGAGGAGATAAACCTACATGGGTAACGCCTGAAGTTCAGGCTCCATGGCGTCCTGGTTCCTCGTTGGGTGTCGAGAGGTGAGTGTTTTCTCTTCTGTGTTCGGTTTCTGCCGTGCTTTTGGTAGCGTTGGTTCCGCCCCGGAAAAGGTGGCAAATAGGCGTCTTGAAATACAGTGGGCAGTACTTTGTCTTCCGCCTGTCTGTTGGTGGTTACCGCCGCGGTGTTTGTTTCTACCGCCGTGGCGGTCGGAGTGTTAAAGTGGCTGTCTATGTTGGCGATTTCCGCCACGGCCGTAATCCCTTTTTTTTTCCGCCAGTCTGTTTGCGGTATTTCTGCCGCTTTAATACCGACCGCCAGGGTCGTAATGAGGACCTAGGTTCTGTGTAACAATCCTAGACAACTTCACTTTCCTACCCAGCTAGGAGGAGGCAAAATCATGTGGATTCATGCCATTAATATGGAGCTCACTTTATAACAACACATCACTAGGCAGAACCAAGACTGTGATTCCAGCTTCCAAACTGAAAAAGATGAAACCCTTTCCCCAGCACACTTGAGAACAACAGCTGTAATCTTCTCCCACCTTGCTGGTGCAACGCCATAATTACTGGCTTTTCACACATCACTTTGACACCCCTGAAAGGTATCCAAGACACAGGACTGCACCTCATGAAAGGCCTGAAGAATTCTGAGCAGATCACCCAAAAACTGAGGGGAACTGCACTAGCTCCCCCTGCAGTTCCAAGTCATCTTCCATCCAGATGCATAGCTGTAGAGTTGATGGAATTTTCCTATGTAATGTAGAATGTGGAACTAGGACCATGGACTGGATCTCTATAGAGAAAGTGGAGTTGGAAAGAGGATAACTAACAGAGAGAGCTGTAGGTAACTTGATAAAGAACAAGCTTGGATGTTTACTACTAAATACCGTGCAGTGGACCTCTACATAACTGGTGACGAGTGGAAGTCTGTGCAGGGGACAGACATCGGAGTGCCACCACCCCTGCATAAAAGATTGTAAGAATCTAGCAAACCAGCTACCTGGCAATTACATGAGTAATTAGAGATGCATGGATGAAGACATGGAAAAACTGCTGTTTTACCATGTGGGAGTGGCTTTCTATCAAAGAATTTCATCAGGACTTAATAAACAGAAATAAGGGCGTAGAACAAAGATCTGCTGTATTTCTAGCCACTATAACAAGCTCTGAATGCTAGAGTGGTTGCATTGAACTGGGAGGTATCACGCAACTTAGAAACTAAACAAGAGTTTAACTCTAACATCAACCTTCCTTCCCACTCTGGGAAACAGTGGAGGAAATTGTTTATCACTTACATGTTAGCAACTGGGGCAGAGAAGTATTAACCTTTAAGAAGGCAAGCAATTTCACTCCATCATCTTGGTGTCAAGGGGCGACAGCTATATGAGGATCTTCCGGAGATCCCTATTGGTATGAGAGATGGTTAACCCAACAATGTTTACGAAATGATTTTACGGATGTTGGATGTACGTTTTGTGACAAAGGTAAACATTGTGCTAGAGCAACACAAGTTTTTTCTCTTGTATACATAGAGCAGATAAAGACATCACTTCTTATTCTAGCGGCTTTCGGGGTCTATCGTTAACAAGTCGATTTGAAAACTTGGTTCTCTTATACAAGATCAAATAGTAAGGTGCAAAAATAATAAAAGAATAAAGGATAAAAGATTCCACACTAGAAGACTCCATACAGATTGCCAAGGGCTTAGAACACATTTAACAATGGATAAAAGAGATGGACAAGAGCAGTGGCAATTCATCACTAAAAGACCACTCAACTAAGGTATCAGAAGTGTACATGCCGATAGAAGAAGTTACGAAAGCTAAAGTGAAATCTAGTGACATAGGTGAGCTGCCGGACAAACCGAATGATAAATTACAATCCCAAACTGCATCACAGAGAGTGCTAGAGTAATTAAGTGTTACCGTTGTGGTGCTCCTGGTCACATTGCATTTAGAACCAAGTATGAGAAGAAACGTCACGTGAAAACTGTGGTAAAAGGGGACATTTGGCTAAGGTTTGCAAGTCACGGAACAAATTGGTAAAAATGAAGAAAGTAGATGACACATTAGAAAATATACAAGAGCTAGTCCTTGCAGTGGAAGATAGCGATGATCCTGTTGGCAAAAATTGTGAACACAGTTAGCACAACTTCCTTAGTCACAGATGTGGGTAAGGAGAGCACGGGTAAGTTGGTAAAAAACCCACTGCAGCATAAGTCTTTATGACTGTGATGTGAGAATGTTGGGTGGGGGAAGGAATTCAGGGAGCTCGTACACATTATCAAGGGACACTTACAGTAAGAATTGGAAAGAAATTACTCCAGAAATGGAGTAGATCTGCTATCAAGGCCGTGGGACATGGAAACTAATGAAATATTGGGAATGAAATGGATGGTAATAAGCTTTAATATAAAGAAGGTGTTATGCAAGTATATATAACGAGGCAAGGATTGGATCTTCTGGGTTGGCATCATCAAAAAGATCAACATAATTCTGAACCCCAATGCTGAGAAACCAGTTATGACTGTTAAAGTACAAAATGTGGAGATAAGCTAAAATGGGGGGGGGGGGGGGGGGGGGGGGTTATGATATAATGGGAAAATATCCTGAAGTGTTTACTGATGACTTAGGAAAGCTCAAGGGTTTTACCACATGCAATATTTTAAAGAAGAATGCTACTTCGGTATTGTATAAAGTAAGACATGTTACGCATTTAATAGGGAGGCTCTACAAAATGAATTGACTAAGTTGCTGGAACAAGGCACCATAGAAACTATTGAGTCTTCCAAGTGGCTGGCTTCTACAGTTGTGGCTCTAAAGGAGCGGGGCAAAATTCGATTGTGTGTGGATTCATGTGATTTGAACAGGAACATATGGGTAAACAGACAACGTGTGCCCAATATTTCGGAAATACCAACAGCCATGGGAGGAGGTACGATTTTCAGCATGGTAGATATGTCTGCTGCGTACCATCAAATAGACTTGCATGAACATTCTACGCCTCTTACATTGTTTATCACACCGCTGGGGGTATTCCATTATTGCAGAATGCCTTTCAAGTTAGCATTGGCCTCTGCAGTGTTGTCATGGCTGTGGAGGAGACACCTACACCCACAAATAAGGACCAACTGAAATCTTTCCTAGGGCAAGTGGAATATTGTTCCATATTTGTGGTTGAAGTTGACTCCTTTGTTCATTAAAACTCTCAAAGATTCCAAATCTCCGTAAATTTAAATGGAATGAAAGATGTGACATGGTTTTCTACAGGGTAAAAGAGGGTATTCTCCAAGCTCCCACACTTGGTCATTTTGATGTAACAGTGAAAACTTAAATAAATCGCTGATGCTAGTAATGTGGGTATAGGGGCTGTGTAGACACAAGTAAAGAATAATTGGTTTTGCTTCAAGATTTCTTCAAAAAGCGGTATCTTCTTATTCTGTCATTGAAAGGGAAGTTTTTGCCTATTGCTGGAGAATCAAGCATTACAGATACTTTGAGTGGGTGTTACCTTTCACTGATCATATGCCTTTAATTTGTTTGTTAAAAGGGAAAGGGCTGAAAGGCTATGTAACGCCAAGGATATCCAGATGGAGGCTGTTAGTGTATAACTTTGAAATGGAGTATGTGGAGGATTTGAAAAATATGGTCGCTGATTATTTATCCAAAATGCCTGTGGAGGAGTCGAACCAAGGTGCAGAAGTGGATATCGACATGGTGACAGAACGAAAAGGAAGAAATGGCCTAGGAAGGGTACAATGGGACATGGAAAAGTCAGAGGATGTTTTACTGCTAAACGTAAGGAAGTGTCTTTCTGGAGGGTGGGACAACAGTCAGGCTTGCAATACCCAACTTAAAGGTTATCACAATGTGAAAGATGAATTGAGTATGTGATGGGAAGCTCTGGAGGAGTCGAATCATACCACCAGAAAGACTTCAGAGGCTGATCATTCAAATTGCACATGAGGGGCATCCAGGCCAAAATATGATGAAAAGAAGGGTCAGTCAGTCTTTATGGTTGCCTGCAATCAATGAAATCATTGAATGTGTGGTCAAGGAGTGCTATGCATGTGCTAATAGTGACAAGACAATAGTTGTGAGGCAACCTCCTTTGAGCTGTGTTGGTTTACCGAAGAGAGCCTGGGAGAGAGTAGCAATTGATTTTCTTGGTCCCATTACCAAACTTGCTGCGAGAAGCCATTATATGATTGTTTTGACCAATTATCATTCAAAATGGTTCGTTAAGGTGCCAATATCTGACAAAGGGGTGCAATTCATCTCAGAGAGCATGAAGGAATTCTTAGATAGAATGGGTGTCAAGCATGAGAGAGCTGCTTTGTTCAGGCCTCAGGCAAAGGGATTAGTTAAGTCAACAACCTGATCATGGAGAATGTCCAGCTCTCCATGACTAATGGGTTGTCACAGAGAAGTGAATTGAGGAGGCAGACTTTGGCATATAGGGTAACACCCCATTCAGTGACTGGAGTGTCCCCATTCAGATCCTTGAAAGGGAGAGAACCAGGTTTGAAAGAGGTCCTGGGGTGATTGAGAAGCAAGGAATGTGCGTGGATGGATCGGTGTGCTATGGAAAAGGATGTGACGGAAAGACAACTAAGAACCAAGAGGTTTTATGACGCAAGAAGAGGTGCCAAAACAACGGAAATCAGGAAGGATGACTGGCAATCAGGAGGGGTGGTATAGTCAGAAAAGGAGAAAGTAAGTTCTCCAAACCAATGAAAGTGAAGGAAGTGACTAAACGTGTTGTTGTCTTAATGGAAGGGTCTGTGTGGAGTTTGGGAAACTTGTGCAGATGTCCACAAGGATTTATGGACAATGTGTTGAAAGTAGATTATTTCTAATGTGAAATGTTATCGCCTCATTGTGGGGGTACTTTGTGATGTATAACATTTTAATGCTACATGGTGTATTTTGTTCACACGTACTTTTGCTAGTCAATTATATGTTTTTGATGTGTTTATTTTATGCAAAGAAGGGAGATGTAAGGAGTTTATGGAATGTTCCAATGTAATGTAGAATGTGGAACAAGGACTATGGAATGAATATCTATAAAGAAATGGGAGTTGGAGAGAGGATAACTGTATGAGAGAGCTGGAGTTAACTTGATGAAGAATAAACTTGGATTTTTACAACTAAATACAGTGTAGTGGACCTTTAGAATACTTAAATCCCTCAAAATAAATAGCCCAACATACCTGGCAAACAATGCAACACTTCAGGAGGAGGGTTCCACAACAGAAGTCAGGAAACTAAGAAGTGTAAGAAATAAAATAACAGTAGTCAAGTCTTCACTAAGCACCCAGGATCTTGAACAATGCCCTCATTTTCATAAGAAAATATCTAACCCTACTGCAATTCAGTCCATATATGAACGGCACATCTCTTGAAGAAGCGCTACTCAGTAGAACCTTTGGTACCCAACTCATTGTAAACAATCTGACGTGTACATTGTTTAGCACTCTTGCTCCCAACCAAGTTTACTCTACATGCACAGCTAATACCCCAAATCCTGTTTCAACAAGAGATGCACACTCAACCTGACCCAAAGACTCCTATAAGGCATCTCAATTTTACACTACTTCATGGAGTGAGTTTGACATGCAGATACACCTGTCTTTTCAAGACGCCTCACTCCACAATGCAGACTTGCCAATTATAGCCAGTATGGCATCTTAGAAAAAAGGCTGATGAGACCAAACACATAAAAGTTACATTGGTGATAATTAAAGTTATACAATTATATAATGCAACTTGTGACCAGCTGGCATGCATAATGCTGTGTGATCAACAAGCAGATGCTCACTGAAATTGAGTGACACCACTATGCCTCTGCAAAAAGGGAATTTCTAGTCACAAATAAGCTTTCAAGGTAGCTGGTATGTTCAGGGATTTCTTTCCAATTACCTATAAAAAATAAACTGCCTGGCTCACCTTGTAGGGCACAAGGAGACACTGCAGCTTCTGGAATTCTTAAACAAGTAGTGCTAGTTGTTCATTCTGTTTATATGTCTAAGAAAGATTTTATAAAGAGGTGCTTTCAGTCAAACCCACTTTCAGAACTTTTAGACTTTTATTGGCAGATTTCTTGATTTAGACTGAAAATGTAGAACTACAGAATCGTAAGAACACGTTTTATAACGTAAGTGTGAAGAAATAATTTGCTCTTTAATCATAATGGAGAATAAAGTTTCATTTTTGGAGGGGGGCCTTCACCAAAATGAGGTTCCCTGGCTCCAGTTCACATATTTATATAGAAATAGGAATGTAAGCAGTACATTAAGACACTAATACAATTATGTAAACTGATGGCAGCTATTACATTTAATTATGTTGGAAGAGATCTTTACGCACCAGAGGTACAAAAACAGCAAAGGCACATTGCATTTACGTTTCTGCAGTTGTCAAATGTGTGTTGTTAGGTACTGGGTAAGGCAAATACATTGCTTGCCCAATTTCAACAAAAGCAAAGAGTGATTTAGATAAATTCTCTTGTAATTTATTTTATTTAGGGAGCTTAGTTAGATAGGTGTATGTTAGTATAAACGGAATTAACATACATTGAACTTCTAGCAAATTTATTTTTTGGGGCCTCGCTAAAGCCTTGGGTGTTTGCCCTTATTTTAAGATGGCGTTTTACAATAGTAGGATTTCTCCATGCAATACCTAAAGAAGAGAAGGGGAAATAAGTAAAGGAGCCAGCAGGCTAACGCATGCTGCCACTCCAGAATGACCATTTTATGGTTCTTTGCCCATGAGTTTTATAGCCCTTTCTAATTTTCTCTACAAATGCCTGCTTCTCCGACCACAATCTTCAGTAATTCTCTCTTGAAATCTATACCAATCATGAACTTTCCCAAAACTTAGAAAATCTCACCCAAACCCCACCTGCACTTGTAAAGAAAGCACAATTGTAAACAAGCATGTTTTTTTTTTAAACATGCATCTTTCTAGTTAATCAGAGTCTCATGAACAAGGACTTGGACTCAGATGTCTTTAACACAGCCGATCATCCCATCCTCATACACTCCGTGGAGACTTGAATGGGATTTACAGGCAATGGCCTTTATCGCTTCTTCTCCAAGCGTTATAATCAAGCTCAGTTTGTGCACATTGGCACGTCCAGATCATAAAAGATCCCCATTATCTATTGAGCCCGCCTTCCTTAAAAGGGCTCCATAGGGTCTCCTGTCATCTTTAAACTATACATGGAGCTGCTTGCAGCTCTACTCAGATATCAGCATCAAGATTCATCAACATGCCGACAACACTACTTGAAGGTCTCCTTTGCTTCAGACATCCAGCACCTCAAACACTGCTTGCACATCATCCAGTTCTGAAAGTCTGCCACCTAGCTGGAACTCAACCCAAGCAAGACAGAATTTCTCTTATGTATCAACAACAATAAACAAAAAACAGTACAAACCTGGCTCAATACATGAACCATGACTGCTTCGAACCCAAAGTTTCACAGAATGCCAAGTCACTTGGATTCACTCTGGACACCAAAATCGGCCCCCCCCCAAAAAAAAAGGGGAAGACTGCCTGGTACCAATTCTCTTCTAAAGACTGTGAAACCATTTCTTCCAAAAAGTGACTTCAGAACTGCTGTTCAAGCCCTCAAACTCCTGCACCCGGGTGGAGATACTGACATATTCCATGGACTACAGATTCCACACTGGTATGAGGAAATACGATTGCATTGCCTGCCCCCATCCTCCTTTGGTTCTCCTTCCCAGCATGCACCTTCTTAAAAGCCAGCCACACCATTGAGAAAGCAATCACAGCTAGCACCTCTCCTTATCTTGTAGACAAGCTCACTATCTCTGGTGGAGCTTAGCACAGTCACAGCCTGGGCACCATTAGATTACAGACTAAGAAGTGTTAAAAAAGAAAAGCAAGAGAGCAGGCCTTTTCCATTTATGTTCCCAGAATCTGATGTGGTCCTGATGTTATTACATTAAGTACTCCACCGCCTTTTGGTTAGGTTGGCTATAGAAATAGCCACTACATGCATACATACATAAAACCCTAGAAAGGTTTTGGATTTTTGACCGTAGACCTCACAATGGACAACAATTAAACTGTTGTTCATAGGTGGTCTGCAACTAGCTGAGAAGAGCATTCCTTCAGCAGAAATTCATCAAGATACCAGAATATATACATTACAAGCATGCAAAGATGGGCCGCAAGCACCATCAACTTTGTGAATTGCAAATATTCTGACCCCACTACAAACCACTTGCTGTGCCTGTGGATCTACACGGTTGGCACAGGAATGCAAGGTCCAAGGACACATACAGTCTTTAGGATTCAAGGCTTACAGGACCTGGACCAACATCAACGTTCTGAAGTTGTCCATCCTAGGGAAGATGTGCAGAAGCCTTAGGCGTCGTAACTGCTTCAGCCCTCGATCCTTCTTGAGAAACTGTACATGAGGAACAGCTTGGCTGCCGCTGCAGATGGCCACCTAATATCAGAGCTCTGCTGAGCTAGAGGCCCAAGGAGAGCAGTAAAGTCATCCGATAGTCACTGGCTGCTTCTTTCATCTGTGCTTGTGTGACTAGCTGGAGATGCCCTGGGAGTAGTCCTGCCTGCTGCCAGAGTCCCTGTGCCCGGGGACAGATGCAGCAGTTTTGCAGCCTAGGGGCTGTGGCCCCGGTCTACACAGCGTGCAATAGAAACTATGCAGAGGAGCAGCAAAGTTATCCTGCATGCTTGCTACCATCAATAGTGCTTCTGAGCTCTGCAGCGATCCCTGCGAGGAAGGGGCTACACCAGGCTATAGCATCCCGTTCATATTACCTGCAATGTGTTCCTGTATCGGGCGGCCACCTTACACCAAGGATGTGAGCCACACAGCTTTTATAGGACCCAGCCCGCCTGCTCCATCTGGGCCCGTGGGCGATGCCGAAGGACAACTGAGGCCCGCCAGACGTTTTGGCGATGGGGGGCCCTGACTGGCATAAGGGCCATGATGTGGCTGTGCAGTGTGGTGAATTGAGACAGCGTGCCTTCCCCACTACTTGCCCAGCAGTTGGAACCCCTGAACATTACTACAGAGCTGGGGGCATTGCCAGTGGGTTCTTTGAATGGGCGGGCGGCCATCTTACAGGGGGGAGCCACGTCATCACACAGCAGGGTGTGAAGCATGACGTCCTTGTGCTACACCCTTAACTTAATCTCCTGGAACATTAATTGGCTCACACATTATGTGAAGCATAAGAAAGTTCTGGTGTACCTCAACTTCAAACACACATACCTAGCCCTGCTCTAGATGAACCCCTTATGGGGGCTGAAGAAGCTCCGGCAGGATTGGATGGGCAGGAAGAACCATAATTGTTGTCCCCCGTGGGTAGCAGACACCCCCCCCTCCCTTCACCCCCCCCCCCCCGGAATCTCAAACGCAGGGTGGCCATTTTGATCCGCAGGTCCCTGCGTCACATGGTGCTTAAGACGTGGATTGAACCAGAGGGCTGATATGCGTTTGACAACCTGAAAGTCGGCAGGAGGGTGATATGCATAGGCTCAAGGCCCTATCGACAATGGGGACTGGGCTCCCCTACGTGACATTCAGGAAGACCATCGCCTCTATGTCATGTGGTGCCTTTTCCACCGATGGACAAAAGTATACCTACCTGTACTCAAGTCCATGGCACGCAATTGCAGCTGGACTTTTTCCCCTGGTGACCCACCCCCTGCTATCAATTATGGTTGAGGATTCCATTCTGGTGGGCGCACTCAGACGACTCTCCGGTCAGGCGGACAGGCTGATCCAAGTCTGTTGCGGCTAATCGTAAGCCCCAGACCCTCAACATCTCCTGCTACAACCACCTGCCTGGGTAAGCACCTCCTCAAATCTCACACCCATACCTACTGGTAGCACAACCAGGCCTTGGTGGATAGTCCTGACTGTGGGCGGCACCAAGGCGATTATTAGGGGCCAACTAATCAAGGATGCAACCCTGTCCAGTAGGCAGCGACGAACGGCAGGCTACATTGGAAAGGGACATTGTCCGCCTCATGCACACTTACACAGCCCTCCCCTCTGATGCTGCCAGGCAAAGCCTTGAGAAGGACTGTAGGGACCTCAATTCCCTCATCACCTCCAAAGCAGAATATGAGCTCTGGATACTGAGATACAGGCATTGAGAACATTGGGAGAAGGCGGGCAGGTTATTGCTGGCACAAATGAGGCACACAGAGGCGGGGATGGCCATATCCACCATTATCACTGTCTTGGGAGCCCTGGTCACCAAACTGCAGAAGATGGCAGATGCCTTTACATTGTATTACAGGGTTGTTTATTCTCTGAGGCAGTCCCAGAGGCGGCACAGGCCATTTGCCTGGTCTCACAGACGAAGGGCATGGACCTGCGGTGGGGCGAGATCACCAAGGAGGAGATCGCGAAGGCCTTTTCGAACTTGCCCTATCACATGGCCCCAGGTGAAGCCAACTTTACAGACTAGTTCTACAGGAATACCATGGTGGTGGATCTGCTCTACAAAGACTTTCCTGCAGCAGACCCGTCGGGCTCCCAGGACCCCGATATCAGTTCTCCCCAAGCCAGCGAAGGACTCTCCTCTGTAGCAGTTAACATCCCATTACCTTGCTCAATGGGGATGTTAAGATAAGGGCTAGGATTCGTGCAACCAGCCCTCCTGTCCCTTATCCCCCACCATACACGAGAGGTGCTCTGGGCCGCTTGTTGCATAACCACCAGCGAACACTGGTGCATGCAGTATGGAAGGTGGTGGCCCTACTGGAGGAGACCCTGGCACTGCAGTTGGAGCCCAAGAAAGCCTTTGACAGGCTATAGTGGGACTACCTGGTTGCAGCACTCTGGATGTTTGGCCTGGTCAAGGATTTTATCTCTAATGTGTGCTGGCTCTACAGCTCTCCCTCGGTGCAGGTAACTGTGGAGACTTTCCCTCTGACACATTCCCAGCTCACAGAGGCACACAGCAGGAATGCTCGCCCTCCCCCCCTTGCTATTTCTCCTCAACATGGAGCCCTTGGTGGCAGTGTTGCGCCAGTAGGATCAGACTGTGGGACTACCTACACCCGGGGGACCCTTGACGCTGTACCTGTATGCGTATGACATCTTCCTTACCCTGTCTGATACTCCATACTCCATACTCCATACTCCACTCACCTTTGCAGCCATATCTGGACAAAGTGCAACTGGAGAAAAAGAGTGAGGCCCTCCCATTATCTAGGATGACCACATGCACTGCCATCGCTGGGTAGCCATTCCAGTGTAATACTTGGCATGAGTATTTAGGCATATTTGTTAACAGAGAACATAGTGATGGATAATCTCAACCCGCTCCTACATCGCTTGTGTTTGGCTTTTGCCTAGTGGTCCCACATAAATCTTTTGCAGTGGGATCTCACACACGCAGGGAAAACGGTACTGTTCCGCGATTCACCTATGTGCTAGGGATGCTTCTCCAGCGGATGCACCTCTTGGTGCTCAGTCAGGTGATAGGGCAATCAAAGCCTTTCTTTGGGGGCCCATTTGGCCATTCAGAAGCTCATCGTTCATAGGTCCGCAAGTGGCCTGAGCCTCCAGTCTGTGGAACATTACTGTATGGCCTATTGCCTGGAGCAGTTGGTATACATTTCTCACCTGGGTCTGTGACCCCCCAGTTTTGGGTCATGATAGAAAAATAACTTGTGGCGAGGGAGAAGGAAACATTTGCTCCCAGCTACAACACACTACCACCACCCTTTTCATTTGCATGACAAAAGGGCAGGAGAAAGTGGGACAAAGTCCATGCCCATATCTCTAATGTCCTTAAAACTATTCCAGGGCCAAATCAGCTTCAACAAATTGCCTTGCTCCATCAAAAGGTATACCAATCTAGGAAGCTGGGCTGTCTATGGAAAAAGCTGACAGCATGCATCCAAGGGCGAGGCCTAGTGATTGTGCTGGTGCCCAAGCGTTGGGTGACACAATCTGTAGTACGAGTTAGAATAGGCCCACCCACACATTTAAAGGTCCTGAAATCATTGACAGAGTGTGCGAACACTGAGTGCTGGAAAGTTTTTCTGTTTCCTATGGTTAGAAATTAGGTCCCTCATTGACAGAGGTTTGCACTCCTCATTAAGGCAAGTAAGATAAACACCAAAGGTTTATCTGTGCTTATCCTCTGGTAGCTTGGCACAGAGCAGTCAGGCTAAACTAAAGTATTTGTAACTTAAAAAGGAATTCTCTGCAGTGCAAAAGGATCCCTTTCAACCCAAGCTGGTCTCCAGACTACCAGTTGGGGGAAATCAGCTCTTTTGGTGAGGGCATGACACAGCTTATTCAGACGTAAGCGTGAACTGCCTCTCCCTCTCTCTGCCCAAGACAACTATCAGTATGCAGATGAACACAGATGTATCTCCTGTCGTACCCAGTCTTTCCTGTTTGTGGGTGTCTGGAGAGAATGCACAAATGTTGTGGTTGCCTAAACTTAGACGTGTATTCAGAGACGGTCTAAGGCATAGAATGGTTAAAGTAAGAAAATGCCATCTTTGTAACAGTGGCATTTTCAGAGCTGCAATTTAAAAAACAACTTTACCAAAAAATGTAGTTTTAAACGTGAGTGCAGACACCAAACTCAATATTTCTATCTTTTCCCAATTGGAAATTACACTTAGAAGATGTTCCAAGGTTTCCCCAATGCCTGTCTATGGGAGATATAGTCCTTGCAATAGTGAAAAACAAATTTCCGTTTTTGTACACTACTAGGACATGTTAAACTTAAAAAAAGGTACAAATGCAGCTTTTTAAATACACTGCTCCCTGCCCTTAGGGCCAACCAGGGCCTATCTTAGGGGTGACTTACATGCAATAAAAAAAAAAGGAAGGTTTGGGCCTGCCAGGTCAAAATGGAAGTTTAAAATGCACACACATGCTCTACAATAAGAGGCCTGAGACTTGTTTGAAAGGCTACCATAGTGGGTGGCACAACCAGTGCTGCAGGTCCACTAGTAGCATTTGATTTACAGGCACTGGGCATACAGTGCACATTACTAGGGACTTATCCATAATTGGCATATTTGATTTACTAATAAGCTAATGTTACTGTGTTGTAGAGTCAGCAAATGCACTTTAGCACTGGATAGCAGCAAATGCGGAGTTCAGCGCACAGTCAAAACATAAGGTCAGAAAGCAAAAAGTCACAGGAAACCACACCAAAAGATGTCAGGTCTAAATCCTATGTATTCTGGAAATTTCCATCAAAGAAAAGTGAGAGAATTTTCTTTTTAACTAATGTTAGACTAATGTTTTGGGTAAGAAAAAGTGCTAGCATCCACACTGGCCACACCACCCAGGACTCCTCAAGGTGCCTAGTGTTGAGAAATCTCTGGCTGGGGCTATGTTTTCCTGGATACTGGTCAACCAGAGGCCTGGACAAGCAGTTTAAATTGTCCTTGTAGAAAGCTAGTGTCCAAGCTCCTTGCTCTCCTTACAGGTGTTTCCTCACCTGCATTGAGACAGGCCTGGCTTGAATTTTTCTGAGGCCAAGAAAAAAATCCAAACACCCTTCCATGGATGAGGGTTGGTGGTCTGTGTTGTGTCCCAGCAAAAAGGCAGACATGGTTCAGATTTTTTTCTGAGGCTAAATAATCTAAACGGAGTACAGGTTCCTTGCTGGGGCACAGATGAGTGTTACTGTATCGCCATGAGGAGTGGGCAGTGTTTGTAATTTTCTGAGACTAAGAAAAAACACACCATCAATGCTCCTAAAGGGGCATATATGGTGAGTATGTGTTTGTGTGTGCCTGCATCCCAAGGAGCAAGAAGCTGTTGTGATTTTATTCTAAGACACTGCACACCATGAATCCAGCCTATGCAGTGGTTTTCTCTTTCACTGGATGCAGAAAAAAAAGACATTTGGGAGAGTAAAAGACGGGCAAATGTAAATTGCAGAAACCACATACGATGTCAAAGGCGGGCAGATGTGAATAACTAACTTATGCTCTCAGAAAACTTAAGGGTATACAAACTGAAAGGGCCTGAAGTTCACCAACCAAGATAGCCAAAGTAATCACCAATAACAGAAATGTTTTTAGAATAAGGGCCTGATGTAGATCTTGGCGGAGGGAACTACTGCATCATAAACATGATGGCTACCCAGTCCACCATAATTCAATTCCATTATAGCCTATGGAGATTATAAACCAGCGGAAGGGATATCCGTCACGTTTGTGACAGAGTATTCCATCTGCCGAGATCTAAATAAGACCCAAATCAAACTGGGAAGCTGTGCATCAGTTCAAGTAGTGATTTCGTCAAGAAAGGGAGGGACTGAGGTCAGGGCCTGACCATAGTCCTGCAAGAGCAGTTCCCCTTTCTATAGACTTAAGTGACCGAATGCGGAGAGCCAACATATCTCATACTGGATCCTCCTTGACAAATTAGAAGCAATCAGAATCAGCTGCATCCGATCCTCGGCTATTTCCAAGGTACTTTGTGCAAAAGTGGAATTGGTGGGGGTTGAGGACTTGGCAAAGAGATCCACAACAGGAAACTCTAATGTGGAATAGATTACCTCTGTCACCTAGGGGTGTAAAACCCAGCTCATAGTCCTTCAGCAAGAGAAGACTCAAGGCATCCATTCAAATTAGGGGAACCTGCAAGACAGACTTACTGGGAAGATTCTCTTATCAAAGCATCGAATCGCCTCCCAAAATAGGACCCACAAGCCTGTTTGTTAATTTAATGAATGGTAGTGGTGTTGTCCAACAGAACCTAGTTGTTGACCAGTGAGATGGAAGGGAGAAAAGTCTTTAAGGCAAGGCAGACCACCTGTAGCTCAAGCACGCATGTGCTGTTCTGACAGGCACCAAAGGCTAGGGCTCCATCATCTCGCTCAGATGAACGCCAGAGGCCAACAAGGAGGCGTCCATGACCAAAGTAGCATGATCCTAACCGGGGCTGAATGGTGACCCAATTGAAGGTCGGAGTGGTTAATCCACCAGTATAGATTCAGATTCACCAATCTTAAATCTGTAAATAAGCCAAGAGGCTTCTTTGGAGCTGCAGCTACTGACTTCAACACTGAACAGCTCGCAGGAGCCACCTGGCTTAAGACATCAATAGGATGAAGGTGGCAATGAGGCCTAGCAAGTGCAAAGCCTGCAGGATAGCCATTTGATTCAGACACTAGAAACAACATGCGAATAACTACAGTGCTTGAAGGAGGATTATGGCCTTCATAAGGGAAGTATAAAGCAGCCCGCAATAAAAGTAAGTCTTCATGTCAGAGTGGGGTAAGAGTTTTGGACATTGGTGTTAAAGCTCAGGACTGGAGAAGAGCCACTGTCCCAGAAGATGATACTAGACCAGTGTTAGGGATTCGCCTTCACCAGTCAGTCATCCTAATAAGGGAATGTGGAGACTCCTGCCCCCGCAGTGATCATGCCATGATCACCCATGCCTTAGTAAAGACACTTAGCACCGCTTTCAGTCCAAAAGAAAGAGTCGCAAACTGAATGTGTTGGGATACCTCGCTATGAACCGTAAGTAGCACCTCTGGGCAGGGAGAATTCCAAAATGGAACTAGCATTGCGGAGGTCCCGAGACACCATGCAAGTTTCTGAGTTCAAGGACAGCTGGACGTGCCTCAAGGACAGCATGTTGAACATAGATTCATGATGGGCCTTAAGCCTGTCAATCAAGTGGCTATGCTGGAGGAACAGTTATTTGACTTTTCCATGCCTCTATAGTCCAACCTGTAATGTCATGTTCTCCCAGATTGATGGCCTAGCCTTTCTTGCCCGACATCAACCATTTCTGGTCTCTTATAAAAAGACCATTCCTCAATATCCACCATTCCATAAGAGACTCCACCCCTCAGCTGCCTCAGCATGCAAGAAGCTGCTTGGGCCCATCCCTCCAGCACAACTTGAACAATCATACTTTGGTGTACCTTGCTGGCTCCCAAACACTGCCACTTCAAGGCACACATGCACTTGAACGTTGTTTCAAAAATACTGTGGTGCATCCATGATCCAATTATTTTTTCACAGTATTTGCAGACCTAACACGCTCACTGGTGTGTCAGCTCCCAACTTTACTCTGTTTTTATCTTGCCACATCCCATTACTTAAAGCCTCAGCAAACGATTATTTTGGAACACTGCAGAACTTGCCACATCTGGCTTCATGTTCACAAACCTTAGAAGACAGTATTTGTAATGTTTTTCAATTCGTGCTTTTATTTATCCATTTTCCAAACCATGCTACGCTGAACATAGGTCCCTGACAAAGGGTTCAAACTGAACGCATTGAGGCAATTGTGATTTTCTCAATGGCTTCATAAAGTGAATAAATAGAATGATTGAAGAATAATATATGCAGTATCATACTTAAGAAATATTTTGATTAAGAACATGAATAACAGGATTCAGCACATAAGCGCACTTCAAGTTGTGCAGTAGGAGGCAGAGGCCAACGCTTAACTGGTGTCTTAGTGAATTTACCTGTGACCTTGGGCTAAACAGATCATATCTTGATTTCACGAAAAATTGACTAAAGGCTATAACACATTATTAGAAACTATACTATTGGTCAGTACTATGGGACTCATTTAATCTCACTTCTTAATTAAAATGACATCAGCCAGAACCTGGGCTGCGTCGTCTTGTAAATGTACCTTCTCCTGTGTACATTTTATTTAATGTCTGGAAAACCCAAATGGAGCTCAAATGTTTTTGCTAGGATTGCTACATGTGTTGTCCGACAGACCTTGTGTTCCATGCCACTACAGTCAGTGGTTGGTAGGGGACTGCTTTACTAATTGGAGTGTTGTACTGCCAAGATTGTGTTTTCCACCCATTGCACTAAATAGGACTGTTTACCCGGTATAAGTAGGTGACTTAGGTGGGCTATTTCTGCAACACAAAAATGTTACAACACAAGACACAAAAGGCTACAATATCGGCTAACTTCTCAAACTCTAAATGAGGAGGAAAGCTATGAATAAGGGGGTGGGGGCAATGGTAAATATAGACACCTCGATTCATCTGGAAAATGAAGGGAAAGAATAATGTTAACTCAAGAAGGGTACTTTATTTTACAGACAATTTAGTATTTAATTTGTTAAAGTGTGTTCTCAGAATATGAAGCCCTAATAGGGGACTGAAAAAAAAAGTGGAGTACAAAAAATGTCAAATACTTTCACACGGAGGTGTAAGTAGGAGTCAGCAGTCATGAAAAGATGAGCAGTGAAGCTTTTTGCATTAGGAAATAGATGCGTGTTCTTCGTCCCTGCAAGCACAGAGATGTTTTCTTCAATCTGGTCATCGCAGGGAGAGCCATTCCTTGGAATCTGCCTGATGAAGACGCAACACTGTTGGCTACGCATTACTGCAATTTAACAACACAATTATTGTGTGACACTCAGAAGACTATTGAGGTGGTATCTCTAGCCTGAGAATTTGACCACTGTGCTGAACAGCTTATGAACCACTGCGACTTATGACTCTGCTACATATGTCAAGCAAATCAAAATTTCAGATCTTTTCTCAATATTATTCATAACTAGAAGCAATCTCATCAATGGTTAAATGAACTCCGGTTGTATACTGAATTTTATAAACTGCTGATGGTACAGTTTATGTACGTTTATCATTTATTACATGGTTTCCAGAACACACTGTATTTGTGGATATATTTATGGATTTTTCAAATCTATCTTTTTCTTTTATCTTTCTTGTTCACAAAGTAATTTTGCCATGATATTTGTGCAATATAAAAAAAACAATCCTCAAGTTTGAAAAGATCAGTACATTACTTATGCTCAAACATTACAAGAGTTTTATGAACTGAGTATGCAACGTTTGTAGAGGGCAACGAGGTGACCCCGGCATGCCTCACTTTTCACTTGAGGAACCCTACCTGACTTAGCTAGATAAACGTGCCTGGTTTAGTTCCCCTAGGGATTTTCAGCACATCAGCTCTGGCGGCAGGGGCATGCTGGCCGGGAGACACCACGATCCACAGAACAGGGGGTGTTTTCACACCATGCTCAGGGAGGAAATATCTTGAAAACGAAGAATGTGCTATCTTATATAGTTGAGCCTGTAGTACTTCTTTAAGGAACTGTGGATGGCGAATCAGAGCAATACTGTATTCTTGGCTAGTTGGAGAGGGATTGTCAGAGTTACTTTTCCAGTCCCTCCAATTTCCAAACAGTTCTTCTACTTAATGAGTTAAGATCATACAAGTACAGAAAAATGCTGATCCCTTTCAATGAATTAGTGATATGGGGATCTGGTCCATGTGATGGTAGCTTGAAAATTTGCTGGGTTTCAGTGGATCAATTAGGGGTTTTAAATATTTCTCAGCATTTAGAGTTGCCATGAGCTCCTCTGACTATATATAATTTGTTTGCAGTTTTAGTTAGCACAAACATGGCCTAAAGCCTTTTGAGGGATTACACTACACAAGGTCAGATATTTTGTTGAATTTTTTTTTTTTTTTTTTTAAGCATGGGGTAATTGCCCAGGATCACATGATGAGGCAGACACCAGGACTCAAACCTGTTATCCTAGTCCAAAGTTAGCAGCGTATGCCATTAGGCCACATCATCTCCCATTGGTGATACATAATAGATGATGGGATTAAAGTGCACTTAGAAACGAGAGCCGGTTGCCATCCAGTTATGGATTTTTTCCAATGCATTACATAATGATCCTCCTTACCACATTTATATTCTATTAGTTCCTTCTCTACCACCCATGATGCAGTGTAATTCTGGACCGAGTTAGGCCAAAATGCAATATGGAATACAACTAATAGTTAAATTGCAATTACCATTCCTCTACTGAATTGTATCTTAATTGCTATGGATCACAAAACCTACTTATCCCATTAAATCCTTTTTTTCGAGTGAGTTTGTTTTTATACCTTTTTGACACACAAAGAATATTAAAACGTTGCATTCTAAAGCCATAAAACAATCCGCCAACAAGAATTAAACACGAACAGCTGAATTTAAAAAAGCTAGATTAAATAAAACACTGGGAAATACATATTTACCCCCTTGGCATTTTCCCCTAAAAACCAGATCGAATAAGGGTTTTTTCCTAGCTAGCAGGAAATTATGAGGGAAAATCAACTCTTCAAAACTCCATACTATATTCTGAGGCATGTATCTAATTGCTCGGTTTCATTTTAGCAAAACACAAAAAAGGAGCAGAGTATTCACATTTCATTTTCTTGTAAATTATAATTTTTATCCATTTCAAAGAACTGCACTGTACGTTCTTTTTCAAGGTCATTCAAGGTAATAATAAAAAAGCTAAGGAACGCAAGACTCAAATTCCAAAGGTGCAGATGAACAATCTATTAGATGCTGCCAGACAACTCGATCAGGAAAAATTTCAACAAATCAGGTCAACCCTGCTCCAGCTTGCTAAACAGAACAGCAGCGGGACTAAACACCACTATTTCAAGTTCTTTATCTTGAAGTCATACCAGACAACCTAAAGATTTACAATATTAAAGTGTTTTCGTCTAAATGCGCTACCAAATGTATGTGTACATCATCAAGAAGTCGGTCCAAATTGCTTAAACATTACAGTCCTTTAATCACAGAATAAACTAATTGTTGAAATGAGTAACTTCATAAAATCTTTTCAAAGCTAACCACTAATTCTTCTATTAATGCCAAGAGAATTTGCCACCACCCGTGTGTTGGTACAGGCAGACCAAACCGTAGGCACAGAGAAGCTGTTTGCGGCCTTTGTTGTCCTCGAAGCCTGGCTAAGGGACTTTGGTCTGATCATTCGTCTCACACGACCCTCACTTCAGGAACTTGTCACCATGTTTGGACGAATATTATTCAGAAATGTTAAATCTTTGACACAAAATGTGGATCTACCACCTTATTCAGAGAATGTATGTGTCTGGAAATCTATGAAAGTCTACTGCCCTATTCTTACTCCATTTGCTTGTCTGAACAGTGGGAAGCCTGTGATGGAAGTACTTCAGACATATACATTTACACATTTCCCACTTTCTATTTGGGTCTGTATTATTCTGTGCTTGGGGGTGGGAGGGTTGGGGGCGTGCCACCTTCTGTAATTCTAATAGCGCAAGTGAACACGTGAACATGTAATGGCAGTGCTATCTTAAGCGGGTGTTCCCTAATCTGCACAGGTGAAAGGCCTCATGCAACTAAGGGACTCACATTGCCTCCACGTCCATGTCCAATTTCAGACACGGGTTCTGAGCCAAATAGGCCCTTCGACTCCTCAGACAATAACTCTGTATGTGGGTGCAGTCACTGGCCGCACCAGCCAGCAGAGGCATCTCTGTTTCCTCTTTATAGCGTTGGTGGCTGTCACCTGCATCAGACCAGAGCGGCTTTGAAGCAGCTGCTGCGTCCTTCAGTGAATGTTTCCCCACAGGGCACACGATTGCAGCTGCCCTGAGGGCAGCACATTCATGATAGTAGGGTGCACTATCCCAGTCTGTACCCATCTATGATAAGGGTCATAAAACGATGTTGGTATGAGGACAAAAGTCTTTATCTATACGTAAGTTACAGGTGTAAATAAATGAGTAGACCACTGGGATGCTTTGACATCACCCACTAAGGAATAACTGCAGTTATTCCCCTGCACCATCCTGTGAACCTTCATGGTCACTCTCTCACTCTAAATGTATGACCTCCAAAAAGCAGATGTTACTGTGGATTTTCCACACAGAAATGTGGAGTTTAAGGTTGGAAAATTATGCCACACCGGATTTTGGAAGACATTTTGCAGCTTTAATTTACACTTGCCATTGAAAAATAAATACTTTGGGTATCCTGCCTTTTTGCTTTACTCCCGAGTGAACATGCGAAATGGTACACTAATTAATGCAACATGTCAGTTAATTCCAAAATAAACGGCCCGAGTAGGAGTTTGGCGTACAAGATGACCTGTCTGCCAAACTTCAGACAGGGCGGTTGCTGCCATAATGGCTACCTCCTCGCCAGGCCCATTACGACTTTCCCGCCCATCAGCCCAGCGGGAAAGTGGCAGCATTGTCGCCGGCCCGTAATATAGCCAGCGCAATGTTGCCGCCCACAGGGTGCACCAGCAGACAGTCAACACTGTGAGGGTGTTGAGCAGGGGGACCCCTGCACTGCTAATGCCAAGTGCATCAGCAGTGCAGGGCTCCCTCCGTGGCCCCCTGCACCTGTTCCCCGCCAGCCTTTTCATAGCAGTGAAACCACCATGAAAAGGCTGGCGGAGAACCAGGTCATAATCAGTAGGGAGTTGATGAGTTTAGTGCTGCTCTGGCTGACTGAGATCGACCGCTGTCAGTCTGTTGGAAATATTGTTCCTGGTGGAGACAGCAGTAGTTTGGCGGTCTGACTAATCTGGCGGTGGGCAGTCTCAAAACTGCCCTCCTCGTAATGAGGCCCTAAATCAAGAATGACCTCAGAGGCTGACCTTTCTACTTTCTTTCCAAGCAAAAAACCATTACTATTCATTTCGAAATTTCCACTAAGATAGGCAATTTTGTGGCAATATTCTTAACATTCATTACACTTAGCTAACAAAAGCTACAGAATGCACTTGCTCTGCAAACGTCTGCAACAGTGTTCAGTTTGTTGAGTATTGCTTCAAAATTTAAATGAGTTGCACATGTTTAATGTGCAAAGAACACTTACCCCTGGTTTCGTTTTTTACCCACTGGTTTATTATGGATGCTGCTGCGTTGCGGTCCTCAAAATCCACACTTCTGACTTCACTCTGAAACACCTCTTTGTTTCGTGCCATAAAGGAAGCTTCCATTTTAAATCCACTCTTTGAGAACACTCCATTGGCATTTAAAACAATGTCTTTATTCTTTTTTGAAACAAGAACTTTGTTGATCTTCTTAAGGATTTTACCAACTCCTTTATGCAAGGAAACAAGAAATACAAACTGATGTAGTCATATGCTCACAAGAATAAGCTTTATTTGAGCTACATGTTTCATACAGAAGAATGCACATTTTAAGAAAAGAATCGGAGGTTAAATGTAACAAGAACATAAAATATTATGTATAAAAGTTATAAAACGTCACTCATATTTTCAAGCATAAGAAACAGGACCCAGTTCACAAAACCCTGGCTAACAATCTTGGACACCTACCTTTGTAGAGTTACTCCTAAGTGTGGAGTAAATTTCAGACTTTAGAAACAGTACTTCCGTAAATTTGAGAGCAATAAATTCTCTGACGTACTCTAATGAACCAGTTACTTAATGGTAATCTTCATTATCCTGATTCCAATTCCTCCTCATTCCAGTCCCCGTTAAATGAGACAGGAAGCCTCAATTAGTTAGCACTGTGACGAGGAGGACCGAAATGAGGAGTTGATGGCTATAATTTGCATAAAATGCATTTACACCGGTATTTACAAGTGTTTTCAAAGTGGGACAAATATGAGACATACTATCAACTTACACAAGTTTGTGGGTGTTTATCTACTTTGTCTTTATGCCCCCCCCCCCCCCCAAAAAAAAAAAAAAAAAAAAAACACAACACACACACACACACACACACACACACACACACCAAACCACAATTCTGCTCCTAACACCAAACATGTGAATGCAGAAATGTTGCCATACTGGCGGATGTTCCACATTCATGAAGACACCTTGCAAATGAAAAATTGTATTCGGTTGGATTCTGACGAGCAGTATGCAGGACGGACGTTTGTCAAGTAGCTTTTTTGCATTCTCAAAAGCCACTTCGTTATAGAAAAAAAAAAAATCTCTTAGTTGTATCCACGCTGAAGAATCGTGAATAGCCTTTAAGACAAACACCCCGGGCAATGGCTGGGGGAACTGAAGTGACAAGGTTATTTGTGAGTAGATATTGAAAGCAATTCTTACCTCTTATTCCTAATCCTAAATTGCTGCTTGCATCCAGAGTTTATTGTACTGCAGTAACGTTTACCAATCTGATTATTGTTCATTTAAATGTTTTAGACGATGGCCTTCTGTACCTCTTATTAATCAACTTTAACGCCATGAAGATTAGATGGAGCTTGCTTTCCACCAAGCGCTTTGTTTTTTTTGTAACCGAAACCTGCTCGATGTCAAACGGTTCTAGAGCATCATTCTCCATGAGTTGGTTTAGTTAATGTATAACTTGGTGAAAACCCTTCATGTCAGAAAAACATCCGTACATTCCTTTTTCAAAGGACAACGTAGTTCCATTTTTGTCCTACGTGGAAACCCTTGGCACCCCTCATCTTCGAAATCCAGGGGAATCCACAATATTCCTACCACACAGCACTGCCCCACTTGTGCCAATAAAAATGCTGTACCACTTCTGTGGCTGGGCCTAGTGCTCACAACAGGAATGCATCAAACAAAGGTCAATGTTAGCCCTCGATTGAGGACTCCCACTGACCTCGGTTTGATCTACTCCTGCCGTGGGCACCTGGCCCAACTACACAAGTGGCACAGCGTTGTTATTGGCACAAGTGGAGCAATGCTGGGTGGTAGGAATTTTGTGGAATCCTGTGAATTCTGGAAGTTTTCATCACAAAAATGTACGGAAAATGTATGATTTCATGCAAAGTTTGATGTTGCTGGACACTGTGGATAAGAAAGCCATGTGGGATTCATGCAAGGCACACCACTCTGAAATTTCCAGTTGTCTAATTTTCAAAAATGTCTGTGGTTGGTAGGTTTCTATGGGTGGCGGCCCAGCGTGGCCCCAAATCCACAGGGTTAGCCCAATTGCTGATCTCTTCACGTAGCAGTTTAGGGCCTTGTGTGTGTGTCAAGGTCTCTTGGCCCATCCACACAAGTTAGGTTCCATTTTTATTGACAGACTTTGGGGAATGCTGTGTGGTAGGAAATGTGTGTCTCCGTACCAATTTCAGACGTTTTCCTCACAGAAATCTGAGGAAATGTGTTTTTCATCCAGGTTAGAGGTTTGCAGGGCATTGTGGGTAAGAAAATGGTGTGGAATGCATGTGAAGCCCACCACCCTGGACTCCCTCAGATGACTAGTTTTCCGAAGTGTCTGAGTCTGCTAGGTTTTTGCAGGTGGCAGCCTACCCAAGCCCAAAAAGTGCAGCTTTTTCGCCATTGCAAGTGTGACAATATTGGGAGTTACCTACATTCTCCTGGCTCATATGTAAAAATAGCACACAAGAACCAAGTGTCCTCATGTTTGTCATTGGGATGGGATGGGATGGGATGGGATGGGATGGGATGGGATGGGATGGGATGGGATGGGATGGGATGGGATGGGATGGGATGGGATGGGATGGGATGGGATGGGATGGGATGGGATGGGATGGGATGGGATGCTTTAGTTCGCGCAGGAGCAGAAAGACAGATAAGGTTTTAGGGGTAAGGATGAAACCTAAGTGTTAGGATGGTCAAGACCCACCACATATACTTTTAATAAAGTAATCATACTCCCATATAGTGGGCTTTCTGGCACCCAAGGGGGGGGGGGTAGAAAAAGGTAATTACCCCCATCTACCCCCCAGTGGGGCAGAAAGACTGTTGCCCCCTTTGATTTAAAGGCCGGCGGCATGGCCAAGCCCATGCTTGACAGCCACTACCCCAATACTTTTAGTTAAAAAAATTTGATGGAGTCTAGAGGGTTTTCTGAGCACCATGGGGGTAGACAGATCTGGGGGTAATTACCAAAATCTGTATTCATAGGGTGGGCACAAGGACTATTGCCCCATTTATTTGGCAGCCCTCCACCCTTTATTTAACAGGGAAAAAAAAGCTCTCCCTGGCGTTAAGTGGGCTTTCTGCCCCAACCCTTGGGGACAGATCAGGGGTAATTTCCCCATTTCCCCCCCCCCCCCCCCCCCCAGGGGGGTAGAAAAACTGTTTCCACATTTAATTGGGCTGGAGGCATGCTGGGCAGCCCCTATCCCTAAATCTTTATATAACTAAAACATTTCTGGTGTCTAGTGGGCTTTCTGAGAAGCAGATTGGGGGTAATTGCCCCCATCATCTGACCTCAGACAGACTAAAATATACAAGTTTCCAAGGGGAATCCCTGCCTGGGAATCCCTCTCCTGTGGCGATCCCCAAACAGGGATCCACTGGATAGAGGCATCATTGGAAAGGGGATATTCTTCACTCTCCAACGATGTGTCTACTGTAAAAATCAGTGCTTCAGGGCCAAGATATGCCCTGCAGCACTGATTCGGTGGAAGTAAAATGAGCCAACCAGCTCTTTTTACTTCAATTTTACTGCAATGACATCAGATAACCTTTTGCCCTGGTCGCCATTGCAGGAAAAAAAAAAAAAAACAGGCTTCTCAGGAAGCTCTTCCCAAGCAACCTGATGAAATAATAAAATAAAGGACTCCCTCTAATGCAGAGCACCAGAGGGGCCTATATAACCCTCCCCAGTGTCTGTCAATGGCAAACACAGACACTGGTGAGTAGTGCGGGCGTCAGCCACTGGCTGATGTCCGCACTTAAGCGGTAAACTGAGGAAATAGAAATCTGTATTCTAAATAGTGAAGTATCAGGAATGGACTGAGTTATTAATGTGGCCTGTTGTAAGTAAGGTCACAAGAATGAAGAGTTCCACTATTTATTACAGGTCATAAAATGTGTATTTTGAGGCTACATCACCGGAAAAGGCTTAATTGACAGAACAATAATACTTTGTTTCCAGTGACAAAATTAGTTTATTTGGGGTAGAAACATTTTTAACAGGGAAGTTAATCTCAATGTAGGGCTACTGGGACCTCACTTTAGGGGATGGACAATACTATTGCCCTAGAGTGACTAGAGGCTGTTGAAACGTTTTGACAAGGGTTCCAGATATAGTATCAGCAAAGTACCTCGCAGGATTTCAAACAGGCACTAACATTCTAAACCACACATGGCAAATGGGTGTAATAAAGGCCCCTGATTGCAGTACTTTGTAAGCAGAAAAAGTAAAGGGTGAAATCAACAACAGAAAAAAAAGCAACAGGCTTAGCCAACTATTTCTTCTGGGTATTAAACATGTAACCACTGAGCCTCATTGTCAAGCAGATGAGCACAAAGGCTCCTGAAATAAAAAAATATAAGGGAAATGGCAGATATGCTTCTTGTCAAAGGTCTAGGTTAAACAGGTGGGGATTACTAACCAAAATAAGAGAATGGAGGTGAATATGTCTGTATATTATAATTGGATTCTGCCCACTACATCTTTCCGGACACCATTTTCAAATACCAAGACGTATTCAAACTACATGGTAAGAACCAGCTTAATCTTTTATATAATTGGGCATACTTGATCACAGGCCAATATATGTGGGGCTTGCGGGTAAACTAATGGGTCCGAGTAAAGTAAAGAGATCGAGGGATACACTCTATGTCCAAAAGAATGGTTTTGTGAAGGCGATGACATCTTATTAACCAAACTAATAACCGTTACATAGGTGAATGTAGCAGCTTTTGGGACGTCACTTGACCCTTTACTAAATGGAATTTTAAGTAATAAAAAAATAACATATCAATGATTTCAGCAACAGGAGGAAAGATGAGACACGGGAATTTGGAAGAAGTAGTGCAGGCTGTCATTTGTGGAGTTTCATACTCACTTTTGAATACCACAGTGTGCGTTGTAGAAAGAAATGCAGCGGTACTCTGCTAAACTCATGGCTTGGTCATGGATACTGAAAGGCTTGATTTTTATTTTTTCCTGTATGATTCAAAGTATTTGTGAAAGAAGACAAAATTATTCTTACTGCCTAGAGAGCCGAGTGAGTGCTGTAATTATTTGATGGGGTAAATTAGGCCAACAAACTGGTTTAGGGAATGGTTGGTTAAAAAATAAAACGCTGCAAGTAATAGGTAATTGTGTGTAGAATTTGGCTTTAACCCCTTTGACGCCATGGACGTAATGGTTACGTCTATGGCTGCGCCTGTGTGGCACCATGGACGAAACCATTACGTCCATTAACGGCCCTCGGGGGAAATCGCTTCCCCTTACACCCCCGACCCCCCCAGTGACATCTGATGAGGTCAGCATGTGAAAGCGTGCTGACCTCAGAGGTCAGCATGTGAAAGCGTGCTGACCTCAGAGGTCACCTCCCATCGCTATGGAAGCATGCTTCCAGCGCGATTGCAGAAGAGAAATGCTCAGCATTTCTCTTACGCTTGGGAGGAGGGGGCCGGCAGAGACTTGAAAGGAAAGGCCTTTCCTTTCATGTCTCTGCAAGCATTTCTGCTGCCCGATCGCAATGAGATCGGGCAGCAGAAATGCAGACTAAACACCAGGGAATTCTTTTCTTTTTTGAATGGACATAAGGGGAGCGGCCCCTTGGGCAAGGGCCGTTCCACGGGGGGCACATTACTGTTGGCCATTTCTGTCCCCCTTTTGTTGTTTTTTTTTCTTTTATGTTTAGGGAGCGACCCCTTCAGCAAGGGTCGCTCCCTGGGGGGGCCAAATTGTTCTAGGCCATTTTTGCCCCCCGGGGGCTGAAACCACTGGACACCAGGGAATTTTTTTTTATCTTATACTTACGTATAAGGGGAGCGGCCCCTTGGGTAAGGGTCGCTCCCCAGGGGGGCAAATAATTTTTAGGCCATTACTGCCCCCGGGGTGGAGGGGAGTGCAGAAACAACTAGCCACCAGGGATTGGTGTGTGTGTTTGTGTGTGTGTGCATGTGTGTGTTTTGTTTGGGGGGGGGGGGGGCTGCTCCTTGGGCAAGGGTCGCTTCCCATGGGGGCACATTACTGTTGGCCATATCTGCCCCCCTTTGGGGCAGATCAGCCTATTTGTGAAAGGCCCATCTGCCGCCAAGGGGTGCAGAAAGCCCACCAGAGACCAGGGAAGATTTTTTCAAAATAAGAGGGTGGGGGTATGACCATACCCCCATCCCAAATAAATGGGGCCAAAGTTGTTCTGCCCACCAGTTGGCAGATGGGGCAATTACCCCCCGAGCCACACCCCGGAGGGTGGGGGTAGAAAGTCTACAAGAATGCATGGAATAAAAAAAAATAAAAAAAAAAAATAGTGTGGTGGTGGGCTACCAACCAGTATGGGCCTGGGTATGCCCCTACCCCAAATGATGGGGTTAACAGTCTTTCAGCTCTCCCCCGCACAATAAAACATTTTATCCCATGGCAAGCAAGAAGACATTTGATTCTTTTTGGTTTTACATTTGGGCCAAGAGAGCTTGGTAACTCAAAATCGTCCAACTTGGAATGGTGAGGGCTGCACTTTTTTGACTTTGGGAAGCCCCCATGTAGAAAAATCCACACGACCCAGACACATCTGAAAAAGAAACATCTGGTTGATTCCAGGGTGGTGTGCTTCACATGCACCCCCGCACCATTTTCTTACCCACAATGCCCTGCAAACCTCCAACTTGGCTGAAAATCACACATTTTTCCCACATTTTTGTGATGGAACCTTCCGGAATCTGCAGGAATCCACAAAATTCCTACCACCCAACATTGTCCCATCTATACCGATAAAATTTCTGCCGCACTTGTCAGACTAAAAATGTTTTTTTTTCCAAACTGCCTTTTTGGACCCGCTTTGGTTGCCCCGTCAATTTCAACATGTTTTTGACTCTTCCCTGTCACAGGCACTTGGCCCACCAACACAAGTGAGATATCATTTTTACTGGGAGACTGAGGGGGAACGTTGGGTGGTAGGAAATTTGTCCTGGTGCGGTGATTCCCACACAGAAATGTGGGAAAAAGTTATTTTTTAGCTAAATTTAAGGTTTGCTGAGGATTCTGGGTAAGAAATCATTGGGGGGATCCACTCAAGTCACACCTCTCTGGACTCCCTCGGGTGTCTAGTTTTCAGAAATGTCTGGGGTTGGTAGGTCTCCCTAGACTGCTGATGAGCCCAGGACCAAAAACGCAGGTTGCCCGCGCGCCTCCCCCCCAAAAAATAGTTAGTTTTGTATTTGATCATTCTGATGTGTCCAGATAGTGTTTTGGGGCATTTCCTGTCGCAGGCACTAGGCCTACCCACACAAGTGAGGTATCATTTTTAATCGGGAGACTTGGGGGAATGCTGGGGTGAAGGGAATTTGTGGCTTCTCTCAGATTCCAGAACTTTCAGTCACCGAAATGTGAAGAGAAAGTGTTTTTTTAGCCAAAATGAGGTTTGCAAAGGATTCTGGGTAACAAAACCTGGTGAGAGCCCAACAAGTCACCCCATCTTGGATTCCCCAAGGTGTCTAGTTTTCAAAAATGCACAGGTTTACTAGGTTTCCCTATTGGCTCTGGGTACCTAGGGTTCTTGATAAACCTACAAGCCCTATATATCCCCGCAACCAGAAGAGTCCAGCAGACATAACGGTATACTGCTTTCAAAAATCTGACATTGCAGGAAAAAGTTACAAAGTAAAACAGAGAAAAATGGCTGTTCTTTTCCCCTCAATTTCAATATTTTTTTATTTCAGTTTATTTTCTTTAGGAAACCAAATTACCCATTGTTGAATTCAGAATTTAGTCTACTTTTCAGAAAGGTTTAGGTTTCTGGGATCCAGCATTGGTTTCACACCCATTTCTGTCACTGACTGGGCTGAAAGCACACACAAAAAAAAAAATTGGGTTTTCTGATTTAAGTCTTCTTGTTCCTGAAAGCAGGGAAGCTGGTGATTTTAGCACCGCAAACCCTTTGTTGGTGCCATTTTCAGGGAAAAAACACAAGTCTTCTTCTGCGGCCCTTTTTACCCATTTGTTTGAAAAAAACTAAATTTTCAATGTATTTTGGCTAATTTCTTGGTCTCCTTCAGGGGAACCCACTAAGTCTGGGTACCTCTAGAAGCCCTAGGATGTTGGTAAAAAGGACGTAAATTTGGTGTGGGTAGCTTATGTGGACAAAAGGTTATGAGGGCCTAAGTGTGAACTGCCCCAAATAGCCAAAAAAAGGCTTGGCACCTTAGGGGGAAAAGGCCTGGCAGCAAAGGGGTTAAGTCACAACTCAAATAAAATTCAGTCATCCTGGATTTAGTGTCGATTATCTTGAATTTGCTAAACTGATATTTTCTTATGTTTTTCTTTTCAGGAGTGGAAAACTAGTACCCCATTGAGGTCCAATACACTGTTAAATCTGCACCTGAATGATAGTTTGGCCTGAATAATTACACTTCTATATGCTTAGACAGGGGTGTCTGCAAACTAGGGTACTAGTTGTGCGCATTTCCAACTTCAAAAGACTGGTTCATTCTTCTGCTGGGTTCTGGGTAATTTATTGTTAACAATTAGATTTACAAGTATACCAGGTTGTGTGAACGTCGTTATTGGTGGCACATGGAAAATATTTCACTCAATATCTTGTCTTGAGTTAGCGTTTGTTGCCAGGCCTTGATAATATTTCTGTTGGCTCCAGGCAGACTCCATGTAATGACTGAGTGGGCACAATGAGATAGTTTCCTAACCCATTATCCTAAAAGATGTTCTCGGACTTTTACATGGCATGGCATATTCAATTATTTTCTGTATGACATTGTGGCCCATTTTGGATGAATTACTTGCAAAGAGTTAAGAGATGTTGAACTTGATTGCTCGTCTCAGAATAAATTCAGTGGTATCTGATAGCCTGAATGAAGAACATATTTTTAGGTCTCTGTTAAAAAAGCTTTAACTGTGTCTGAGACATGCTATTTCAAATACATTACAAACATTGAGGCGACGTTTGACAGCTCCTTGCTTATGATTGGATAGCTTTTTTTCTTTATAGTATATTGTATTTCCATGATCCTTATTCAATGGTTTTCCTCATTATTTTTGCGTTTGTACAGATGCGGACCACAGACATTCCTTCCCAGGACATATGAGGAACTATTTTCTTTCCTTCTCTGCTACCCCTTCTCTTTATCCCCATCCCACCTTCAGTGTCAATCTGGCCTCCAATCCCCTTTACTATGCGTGTGTCAACCAGAGCAGCCATCTTACATTCGGTTTTTTTACCACTCTAGGAAGCATTGCATCTGTGCGCATTAGCACACCTATGTGCAGGGCATTGTGACAGGACTTTCTTTTTTTAACACTGCATTCAAAGAGGTCACAGAGATACATGCTCCCACATCAGCCATCTTTCAACACAATTTGCTAAGGTACAACAAAATGCATTCAAAAATAGATGCCTTGGAAGGCTATATGGTTAAAAATAAAAAGCTATAGCGTAATGGAAGGAAAGGTCTTACCATGAACATTGTACCTCATCACAGTCGTCAGCTGCTTTTTCGTTTTGCCATCTGCTCCAAACTGAAGCATTCCTAGCACTGATGCAATTCCATGGGGTGAAACCACAACATTCTGCTGAGGCTTAGATTTGACGACTTGATTGAATACCTGGATTCCTATGTCAGATCCAAGCTCCTCCAGGGATAACAGATTGAATGGAGATTCAGAACATAAAGTCACTGTGGCCAACAAAAGGAAGGTACAAAGTTTCTGCATGATTCTGCGCCACGAAAGCACTACCTACGAAACAAGAGGGAAAGAACAACCAATCAAGATTAGACAAGAGGAAATCTTGTAACATGTCCCAGAGGTTCAGCATTAATACAGCAGTGAAGCACAGTCTTATTGTAATCCCCATGTCCAGAGGGTTGCCATACAGCATTAGTTACTTCCTCTGTAATATCATGTTAGACCAAATAAAAATACTATCACATTGGGAATTAGAATACGATACCAATGGAAATATATATAGTTGTAGTGGAATTGCAGACTAAAACGCTCACCAGCAAACAAAGAGCATGGCAGGTAAAAACTAGAAACATCCACTTACGCCCTTCGCTTCGGCATCAAATGTTTCACATGAAATCGTTTGTGTTGTACGGGAACTCATAGAAACACTTCAGGGGTTACACGAAAACAGTCTTCTGGTCACTTGGGTTATTTTTTCCATGGCGTTTCAAACGTGGCCAGATTGTGTAGAAGAATTCTTGTTGATGCCTGATCTTACCTGGCTCTGAAATGGTGATGCCTGATCGTATGCCTGCACTGGTTCAGAAAGGGCTATTCTCCCAAGTACTTACTCCACTACCAAACACATGGCCTAAGTGTAAGATCGGCAGTGGTTTATTTTTTAATCTGTTCTAAAGCGCAAAGCAGAAAAGGAAAGGTGCACATTGGCCACCTTTTTGTCAGGTCTTAAGGTTCTTACACCTTGTGGAGCCTGCCTCCACCTTACACGACTGTAATGCTTAGTATTCCAATTTGTACTCTATGCCCTAGGGTGAGACCTGGAACGTGACCATAGGCATGACTCTAAGAATTAGACAAAGTGATATAGAAAGGATTTGTTGAATAATGTTAGAACAGATGCCAGTTAAGATCCTGTTCGGATTCTTCTTTGGTGGGGGGGAAAACATCTGGGTGATTGGCGGGAGGGCAACTTATTAGGAAAAATTATTGTATTATGGAAGGACTCCAATGCTTCATGGATATTAAGTGTTCTATCACCATTTCACTTGGTACTGTTTTAAGTAGGAAATCTTTTCACATCGCTGGAAGTCTGATGATTTGTCAGCCGAATTCACAGTACTCTAAGAAGTGTTGCAGTTCGTTGTTGGCGTGAAAACAGGTGCTATTTTTAATGCCTGTTATGGTTTGAGGGGATATGAAACAAAGATGAAGGTCACACTTATTTGATGGAGAAAACATTGCACAGTAGCAGCTGCCCATAGGGTGCACCTCTACTGCTCAGCATAGTACAGCTTTAATATGAAAGGAAACAATCTCAAGGATCGTTTGTTTGCATGTAAAAGCTGTAATATTACCTTGCCAGCAGAAGAGGGCTCCGTCACCAGTTTTGTGTCAGGTAAAAGCAGTTACAAGCCGGCGTCACAAACAAACATAAACATGCTGCACTACAGTCACACAGTGCAGCATGTCTGATAATGGAGTTTCTGGGCTTCTCAATCAAATGCCTTCTTGTCCTATCAGAAGTTGAAATAGAGAAAAAAGGTTTACCTCAGTACCGTAAACCCAATTTCAGCTTCTCAGTTGTGGGGAAGTTCGTGGATCTGCCTCTGGCTGCTGCAGAGAGCCAGGGGAGTCTGAAATTGTGGGCCTGTCTCAGGTAGGTAAGTTTTTATTAATATATTTCGAAGTGTGTCTGTGTTCTGGGGATTGTATGTGTATGTATGTGTAAATGTCTGTGTGTGCATGCCTGCAACTGAGGGTGTATGTATCCGTGCATGTCAGCTCGTGTGAGATGTGAAAATCTGGCTCGGGGACTGGCAAGAGGCAGAGTGTTGGATGTCTCTTTTGGGCCCCGCCACTTCCATAATGAACCAGCTGCCACCGTCACTGAATTTATTCGCTTTTCATGGACGACTGTGACATTGTCACAGCATAAGCAGTTTCATACTGAATGAAAGGCCCAAATGGAAGAAATTGTTCAGACGGAAAATAAAAGTTCACCACAGCCAAGAAAGATGAAAGGAGCAAATTACTCATGGAAGGTCTACATGGAGTCGGTTTTCCAGTAATTAATGAGCATTTTATAGGGTGAAAGAGGGGACAGAACTTAACAGTGGGCATTTGCCAGAGTCTGTGGGTGTCTAAGAGTTCCCAGCTGTACTCCCTGGGTCTAGGTGGAATCCCCACAAACAAGAACAATTCAAGGACACACTTTAAAAGCCACTGCCCGGAAGCTTTAAGGAATGGTCCCCTGGAATGAAAGCTTTGATGTTCAGCTACTCAATGTGACCGAAGTGACATGGTCTAGCCTTCTAGGAGGTGGGCTGTCGTGATCATGAGCAAAAGGAAGAATAATCGAGTGATGCTATAAGAAATCAGCTGGTGAAACTAGCATTATAATTCCGAATGATCCTCCAAATTGTCAGGGACATCGGGGAAGGAGGTGCAGGAGTCCATATAGGACTTCTATTTCTTGGAGTACATGAGGTGCCGGGCTACATGATGGAGGAAGAGGGAACTTCTTTTTTAAGTAAAAAGAGTGCATTGCCAACCAAAACTCTACTCACAACAAAGTAAAAACAAAAAAACAAAAAAAATAGATGAGGGTCCTCTTGATACAAGGAATGCACAGGTTTTGTTATTTGGCGGTTATGTGGCAAGCTCCCCCCAACTGAACAGACAGTTGAGGTAGTCAAAAAACAGAACTGGTACTAGTATGCCCTGGACTCATCTTAAACAGACTCCAATCCGGTCATCCCCTACGCGATCATGAAGGACATTTTTAGGGTTGAGCTTGCGTTGCATGCACTCGTGCATGCGTATCGCAGCAAGACGCTTTAGTGTTTAGAAAAGGGCTCGGAACCCTGTCGAAGTCACGTCAGTGTTTTTCATTGGTTTGTGGGCTTGCCTAATAAAATCTGCTTGCTTTCATTAGTCGAAGGCATGCATACGTCATGCCTTTTCCGGTGGCTAGCCCTCCTCGAGCGCATCGACCAAGTACAGAAAACATGCGACGCTCGCTGTTTTCTGTCCGGCTCGTGGACTACTTTTTCTCTAATTTACTAGCGCGATTTCGCTTGGCATAGTTAATTGCACTTTTTCAGGTTACAAACATAAATGCACTTTTGCCGATAGGTGAAAAGTCGGGTTAGGAGTTTACAACGCTATCAGCTCTAACATGAGCAAATGCGAGACCTGTTGCATTGCAAGTGCTTGTTGCCTACTGTGGTCTGTCGAAGAATGGAAAACAGAACTTTAGGTGCATCTCCTCCACTTTGTAGGAGGCTGGCCTGAAGTGGGTACCAAGGGGTACTTACACTTTGTACCAGGTCCAGTTATCCCTTATTAGTGTAGAAGAGGTGTCTAGCAGCTTAGGCTGATAGAAAAGGTAGCTTAGCAGAGCAGCTTAGGCTGAACTAGGAGACATGCAAAGCTCCTACTATACCACTGGTGTCATATGCACAATATCATAAGAAAACACAATACACAGATATACTAAAAATAAAGGTACTTTATTTTTATGACAATATGCCAAAAGCATCTCAGTGAGTACCCTCAGTATGAGGATAGCAAATATACACAAGATATATGTACACAATACCAAAAATATGCAGTAATAGCAAAAGGAAGTAATGCAAGCAGTGTGAAGTTACCATAGATTGCAATAGGAGCACATCAGTACAGGGGCAACACAAACCATATGCTCCAAAAGTGGAATGCGAATAACGTAGGGACCCCAAACCTATGTGAGCTTGTAGAGGGTCGCTGGGACTGTAAGAAAACAGTGAGGGTTAGAAAAATAGCCCACCCCAAGACCCTGAAAAGTAGGTGTAAAGTGCACCTATATTCCCCAGAGAGCACAGAAGTCGTGATAGGGGAAAGAACCAAAGTGGATTTCCGGACGAGAGTACCTGTGGAACAAGGGGATCAAAGTCCAAGAGTCGCGACAAAGTCGAGATTGGGCAGATGCCCAGGAAATGCCAGCTGAGGGTGCAAAGAAGCTGTCACCGGATGGTAGAAGCTGTGGATTCTGCAAGAACGAAGAGTACTAGGAACTTCCCCTTTGGAGGATGGATGTCCCACGTCGTGAAGAAGCTTGCAGAGGTGTTCCCACACAGAAAGACTGCAAACAAGCCTTGCTAGCTGCAAGGGTCGCGGTTAGGGTTTTTGGATGCTGCTGTGGCCCAGGAGGGACCAGGATGTCGCCAATTGCGTGAGGAGATAGAGGGGGCACCCAGCAAGGTAGGGAGCCCTCACAGAAGCAGGCAGCACCTGCAGAAGTGCCGGAGCAGGCACTACGAAGAAGAATTAACCGGAGCTCACCCGAAGTCACAAAAGGAGATCCCACGACACCGGAGGACAACTCAGAAGGTTGTGTACTGCAGGTTAGAGTGTCGGGGACCCAGGCTTGGCTGTGCACAAAGGAAATCCTGGAAGAGGGCACAGGAGCCGGAGCAGCTGCAAATCTCGCGGTACCCAGCAATGCAGTCTAGCGTGGGGAGGCAAGGACTTACCTCCACCAAACTTGGACTGAAGAGGCACTGGACTGTGGGAGTCACTTGGACAGAGTTGCTGAGTTCCAGGGACCACGCTCGTCGTGCTGAGAGGGGACCCAGAGGACCGGTGATGCAGTCTTTTGTTGCCTGCGGTTGCAGGGGGAAGATTCCGTCGACCCACGGGAGATTTCTTTGGAGCTTCTAGTGCAGAGAGAAGGCAGACTACCCCCACAGCATGCACCACAAGGAAAACAGTCGAGAAGGCGACAGGATCAGTGTTACAAGGTTGCAGTAGTCGTCTTTGCTACTTTGTTGTGGTTTTGCAGGAGTCCTGAGCAGTCAGCGGTCGATTCCGTGGCAGAAGGTGAAGAGAGAGATGCAGAGGAACTCTGATGAGCTCTTGCATTCGTTATCTAAAGAATTCCCCAAAGCAGAGACCCTAAATAGCCAGAAAAGGGAGGTTTGGCTACCTAGGAAGGAGGATAGGCTAGTAACACAGGTAAGAGTCTATCAGGAGGAGTCTGACGTCACCTGCTGGCACTGGCCACTCAGAGCAGTCCAGTGTGCCAGCAGCACCTCTGTTTCCAAGATGGCAGAGGTCTGGAGCACACTGGAGGAGCTCTGGGCACCTCCCCTGGGAGGTGCAGGTCTGGGGAGTGGTCCCTCCCCTTTCCTTTGTCCAGTTTCGAGCCAGAGCAGGGCTGGGGGATCCCTGAACCGGTGTAGACTGGCTTATGCAGAGATGGGCACCATCTGTGCCCATCAAAGCATTTCCAGAGGCTGGGGGAGGCTACTCCTCCCCAGCCCTGACACTTTTTTCCAAAGGGAGAGGGTGTAACACCCTCTCTCTCGGAGGAAGTCCTTTGTTCTGCCTTCCTGGGCCAAGCCTGGCTGGACCCCAGGAGGGCAGAAACCTGTCTGAGGGGTTGGCAGCAGCAGCAGCGAAACCCCGGGAAAGGTAGTTTGGCAGTACCCGGGTCTGTGCTAGAGACCTGGGGGACCATGAAATTGTCTCCCCAATGCCAGGATGGCATTGGGGTGACAATTCCATGATCTTAGACATGTTATATGGCCATGTTCGGAGTTACCATTGTGAAGCTATACATAGGTAGTGACCTATGTATAGTGCACGCGTGTAATGGTGTCCCCGCACTCACAAAGTCCGGGGAATTTGCCATGAACAATGTGGGGGCACCCTGGCTGGTGCCAGGGTGCCCACACACTAAGTAACTTAGCACCCAACCTTTACCAGGTAAAGGTTAGACATATAGGTGACTTATAAGTTACTTAAGTGCAGTGGTAAATGGCTGTGAAATAACGTGGACGTTATTTCACTCAGGCTGCAGTGGCAGGCCTGTGTAAGAATTGTCAGAGCCTCCTATGGGTGGCAAAAGAAATGCTGCAGCCCATAGGGATCTCCTGGAACCCCAATACCCTGGGTACCTCAGTACCATATACTAGGGAATTATAAGGGTGTTCCAGTAAGCCAATGTAAATTGGTAACATTGGTCACTAGCCTGTTTGTGACAATTTAGAAAGAAATGAGAGAGCATAACCACTGAGGTTCTGATTAGCAGAGCCTCATTGAGACAGTTAGTCACTACACAGGTAACACATTCAGGCACACTTATGAGCACTGGGGCCCTGGTGAACAGGGTCCCAGTGACACATACAACTAAAACAACATATATACAGTGAAATGTGGGGGTAACATGCCAGGCAAGATGGTACTTTCCTACACACTTAAAGAAGGTCAGGACCCAAAATGAAAGTTTTGAAACCACATTACACACACCTAAGTGCCATTCACATACCTGAATTGCTAGCTCAGCAGTTTGCTCTAGCTACGATGGACTAATATGGAGATTTAACACCCTTCAGCTCACGGAAATTTTGCACCAGCAATCAAAAGTGCCCCTGCCGTATTTATTTACATTTGTAATCATGTTTCTGCTTAACCGCTCATAAACACAGATATCCCAGCTACTCTTAACTCCGTACCTCTCTACCCCAAACTCTATTTAGAGGATTACCTATCTAATCTTTTATCTGCAAAGCCCTTTCACTGATACTTGCTAAATTCTTGCTTTTTACCTGTCACCTATGCTCCTAAGCTGAGCTGAGCAACTCTGAGGCCCCCTCGCTGTTATTTCTCATTGTGTGGTACTGGGACCTAGAAAGCGCGCGCAGGACAAAGGCATCTCCTATCTTAAACATTTCACAGAAGGTCCTCTTCATCAGCCACACTGAGATCGAGGAACGAATATCGAGAAAAAAAAAAAAAAAGACAGACAGGTAAGTCTAGAGTTCCGATACCCAATTTCACATATATGAATTGACAAGGTACATATATCTTCAAGCTATATATAAGTGGAATTAGAAATAGTAAATCTATACTTCCCCATATGCACGTACCTTTCTATATTTATATATGCGCTACCCTTTCGATATTTTTCCCCTCGATATTCTCATAAAACTATATTCTGCGGGTCAGGAACAGCGTTTATTGCACTGAGGATTAAACAGGGCTGTTTATTTTTTGCTTTTGCTTCCCAGCTTGTACTTGTCTGGATTCGATCCTTCATGTGCTGCTGGGCTGCTGACATTTCTCTTTGGCAGCCTCACCCGTTCCTCGTGGCAGCTTTACTGTGCGTTTATTGTGGCTCCAGCTCAGCCTTCATGACCCAAGGGCCTTTCTATGTAAACAGTGGTTTATCGAAAGCTTGCTATGGGAATGCACAGAGCCTGGCTCAGAATGTACTTATGTACTTCTCTGAGCAGCACAGACCTTTAGTACCCTATGCACGTCGTTCTTTTAGTTTTCATTCAGGATGGGGATTTATTCTGACATAAAAACACTTAACTATAGTTTGTAGCTCTTTTGACCAGGCATACTGTATTTAGGCGCTAGAAACAAACTACAATCTGCTTTACATTACAAATGTTCTTGCCTTAGATAACAGCTCCTAACCAACAGTCTACATACTACTGTCGCCTGAAAATTATACTTCACCTTGACTCGGCATTCTTCTGCAGGACAATCTGTGAAACTAGATGTTAAAACAGTGTGACCAAAGTTAACATTGTATAATGGGCACAGTTTCAAATGTTAGGTCGTCGCATTCCTTTATTTCATTATGATGCCTCTTTTTACAGCCACGTTTACTTGCTTTTGTATGCGTACTTCTCTTCTAGGGATAAAAAGAGGGGATGCAAAGATCCAGCGTCAGCCTGGGACAGATAACAGGGCGGGGCGCCAAATAAAAAAGTGGCCCCCACTAGTGAATTAGATGGCGAAATTGTTGCCCATGCAAGCAAATCTGGTCAGTTTAAAATCTGTATAAGTGTTTTGCAAGGTATGGAAGACTGCATAGATTTATGCTGCTGCAAGCAATATTTGTGTTCATATCCTGGAAATCTGCATTAAAAGCCGTCCCAGTAGACCAGGAAACAGGCCCACAACAGCCACAAAAAAAAACACCTCATACACTGACCGGTCAGACCAGCCCGTCGCACATCGGCTGATTGCCCTATAGGCCAGTGCGACCCTGCGAAGATGGCGACAGTACATACAACCGAATGATAAACCGAGTTTGTGAGGAAAATAAAGACCAATAAAGGGACCTGGTTAAGTGTGAAAGAGTGAGCTAGCAAGACACCAAACTCATGTGATGGAATGAGTGCATAAGTAAGAGTCCGGTGAAGGCTGATAAATAGGGTATGGGTGGGAGAAAACAGGAGCTGTAGATGGAAATGAAAATGGGGGAAGAGAAAACGGCTTTACAAGCAGATTGAGAAAGAGAGGGTGAGGATGAAACAGAGAGAGACAAGACAACCATTCTGTGGCACCGTAAGTGATGGTGGTTATATGCTGCTTTAGAAGACAAATGCCATCTGAGTGTGAAGGTGAGACCTGTAGAACACAGAGCAAATATTTCAGGTTCACAGTCTCCAAAACACCATACGTGAAAGAGAAGCTTTCTGTGGTACATTTAACTGCAGGGCAGATGCTTTGGTCACTGTGACTGATGGTGAAGTAGGTTTCCTCATGTTCTATGTCACAGTAACTCTAATTGTTAGTGTAGCAGGACAGACATCAACCTTTCTGAGGACTGGCAATTATTTTCCAAATATTTTTTCCTGCCACCTGAAATTTGATGGACAGTGTGTGGCATTTCTCAATTTCATGGGTACCACAGTTCCTGGTTTATGTATAATGCATCTGTATATACAGTGGGGTCTGATGATGATTTCATGAGTTTACATTCAGACCTCACTCGAAACATGACTTTTTAGCAAGTGCAAGTAAATACAGCGAATATGCTTTTATACTATGTAGCACCATATATTTGCTAATTTACTGAGCACTAATTCCTAGCAATCTTCCAAGTGGAAGCTTGATAACAGCTACACACACCACAAAACAAGGGTGGACATAAATATTCTCTTCTGTACACACACAGAAATTATTAGAGGGACCATCACTGATCGTTATCGACTTATTTATTTTTTAACAAAACAAATCTCGGTCAAAGGGACTAGTGCATTAACTCTCAACACTATTGAATAGTGTCCGTTTCTCAACTGCACTAACTTTATCTAGCAGAAGCTTCAAAAAATTAAAATTATTTTAGCAGTCCCTAACCCACTACTTAATTTGTAAAAGAAGAATTTTTGGTACCCAGGATTTTCATTGTTCCAGAAGTCTGCAAACGGTCTATAAACACAAAGAGTATGGGGTTCACTTATATGATGTAGCCGCTGGCGAGGGATTTCGCCTAGGGCTCCTCAAACCCACACTATGAGTTTCCGTGTTGGGTGCTGAGGAAGATAATGCAGTGAGGGGAGTTTCCTTTACGGACTAGGTGGTCTCACACACTATATAGTGCCATGCTTCATCATATGACCACCTAGCCCCACCCAGGAAGGACAGTGCCACCTGGGCGGACTCAACCTCACTGTTAAAGGAACAGGAGGGAGTGCGTAAATTCAGTTTGTCTGGAAAAATGGGATCCAGCTATACTAGGGAAGAAGTAAAAACACCTAGTAAGTCACCTGTGTGATAGTACACCTTTATTCGTGGTGTCTGCTGGTGTGATTAAGAACAAGGATGGGACACTTCTGTGAGAATAAAGACTCACTGGGTCACCTATCTAAAAATTACTGGCAAACATGTTTCTGCCCGCTACTAAGAGCCAAAGGAGGTCTGGGGGCATTCTTTAGGGCCTAGGATCCCTCATAGTCATGCATTACAAATGAAGAACCACTCCGCTAAACGGAGTGCAGATAATATAAAAATAAGGGGCCTAGAGAGGGGAACGGAGTTAGGTGTTAAGCGAGTGCCTCCTTTGGAGTTTGTGACTGTAAGGGGATACTCCACCTCCTTTTGACCTGGGGCCAGTAGCCTTTCAGGTTTAGGGCCTCCATAGGGTATCTCCCCACAGGTAGGCCCCTTATCTTTATATTATCTGCACTCCGGCTATATTATCAGCCAGCGGCTCCATCATATAAGTGAACCCCATACTCTTTGTTTATGGTTCTAGCTGTAGGGAGATAGTATGGGTTTGTTCTTTTTTTCCTCCCGACTCTCTTTGTGTGTTTAGATAGGTCTGCAAACGGTCTGCCAAATGTTGGAATGTGAAATACCAAGATTGTTTACTCTTGGGTCCAGCGCATGTCTCCTAAATTTGCCACCATCATACACTCCCTGCCCCTTTCTCTCACTCTGGCAGGATCTTTTTCATCCCAGTTTCTCCCTTCTACACGGTTTTCCGTATTTTTAGTCTGCTATCCTGCCCTCCTCTACTAGCTTTCCTCGCTCTTCCTCTGGATGAAAGGCTCATTAAAAATAGGTCTAGGTCCTATACAAAAGACGGATGGTAAATGACACCCCCCCCCCCCCCCCCAAGATGCACATAAACGCCCACAGCTCTTACATTTCCAGAAGATACTAGAGTATGAGAATTTATGTTTTCTCATCTTCACAGGAGTCCAGTAAAGCAGAACACAAAATCTTTGTTGAGTCAATCTTCCTGACATGTGCGTGGATTTGTGGAATCGTGGAGAAGTAACTTTCCCATTTCCGTTCAGAGATATTAGCATTTAATTCTTCTGCTCAGTCTGAGACATTTATCGAATACCAGCACCGGGGTGGGGGGGGGGGGGGGGGAAAGACAGGGCAAACCAATATGCCATTTTGAACAATTGAGGGGGGGAAGAAAAGAAAAAAAAAAAAAAAAAAGAGAAATGACTCCATATAAATTTGTTTTTGAAAAAAAAAGTCAGCATTTAATCCTCATCAGTTTCAGTACATGTGAAGGACAAAATGGGCAATACGAGACACATGGCAAGAGATGGATGCACTTCTAAGGTGTACAGAGCAATGCACACTGAAAACACTTTGAAATTCATTAAGACACTACAGCTGGAATTTTGCAATTGTTTGCTAATTATAGGGTTGTTGGAGACAGTTTCCATCAGCGCTGGGGTACTGCCAAAATAGTCCCTCAGATGCTGGATAAAAGTACTCCATTACATGAAGGTGTGTCCAACAACGAACTGATAAACAAAGAAAGACTTCATATCTATAACAAGCATTGGCAAAGCCAGCAGGTCACACCTATGTGAGAGCTGTTGGTTTTGGCAATATGTTGATTGGGATAGAATGGATTGGAGTGGGGTAGGCTGGCACAGTCTCGGATAGACTGGAGTGGGGTAGGGTGGGATGGATTACAGAACGATATAATTAAATGGAGTAGGGGTAGTTTGGATGGGTGCAGATTGGAGCAGTGTGGAGGGGGTAGAGTGGAGTGGTGTGGGGTTGACTGGGGTTGGGTAGATTGGGGCAGAGTGGATATATTGGGGTAAAGCTGTGTAAATTGCAGTGGAATACCTTGGAATACAGCACAATGTGGTAAACGGGAGTGGGGGAATGAGGTAGATTGAATTGGGGTAGATGGGGCGAGTGGCTTGGGATGAGGTAGATTGGGGTGAAGTGAGGCAAACTGGGGTGGAGCGGGCAGAGTAGGGTTTATTAGAGTGAAACAGACTGGAGTGGGATAGACTAGGTTCGGGCAGGGTACACAGGAATGGAGTGGAGTAGATTGGGGTGGAGTGAGGTAGATAGGGGTAAAGCTGTGTAGATTGGAGTGTAGTAGACTGGGGTAAACTGAAGTGTAGGAGTGGGGTAGACTGAATTGTGGAGATTAGGGGAGTAGGTTGAGGTAGAGTGGGGTAGACTGGTGTGGAGTAGGGTAGACTCATGTGGGGTAGGTTAGAGTGGGGCAGACAGGAGTGGGGTAGATGGAGTATATTGGAATGGAGTGTAGTAAAGACTGGAGTGGCTTGGAATGGGGTAGATTTGTATGGGGCAGAATGGATAGTGTAGATTGGAGTAGAGTAGTTTGAGTGGGGTAGGGTATATTGGAGTGGGTTAGACTGAAGTGGGGCAGATTTGAAAGGGTAGCTTGGGGTGGGGTAAACTGGCGTGGAGTGAGGTGGGGTAGACTGAAGTGGGGTAGATTTCCAGGGGTAGCTTGGGGTGGAGCGGGTTACATTGGGTTGGAGTGGGATAGAGCCGACTGGAGTATGGTAGACTAAAATTTACTTCATTTGAACAAAACCTGATATATTCTGAAACATCAGGATAGTATTTCTTTGTTGTGTCCTAATAAAATATAAATAAAAATAAATAAAAAAACCTTCACTCCTCTTACATGGGTACTCAGAAGGATTGTCACATAAATTCTCTCACTTTGCAATCGGAGGGGAAAAAAATAAAACACCAAGCTCCCTTGAAGAGAGTACCAGACATCTGACCTAAGTCTCTGAATGCACAGCAAATGTGACAAGATAACAAGATTTAGAGGCCTATTTACAGAAAGCAAGTTCATGAAGAATACAGTAAACAAGGTTTGGCCAACAGGAGGGGCAAACTCAGCCTAAAGCAAATAAAGCCAGCAGATAGGAAGCCAGAAAATGTGAGTTAGAAACCATAAAGCCAATAATAAGCAACGGGCGGAACGCATGCCTAAGTCAGCTTTCTGAATGCCCCCAAGATGTCTTTAGCAAACCAGACTGGTATGCTTCAACCTAAAAAAGGACAATGGCTCCATTTACAAATTGAATAGCATGTGAGCCAGGAAAGTATCTTAAAACATACAGAAGTGAGGCAGAACAGAGTCCTATCCTGGGTTAAAAAAATACACCTAGTGAGAACGGTTTGGCAGGATGTAGGAAAACCTGACTCAAGTAGGCATTTATGACCTAAATATGTTTGGGACAGTTTCCGCTAATGGCACAAAGGTCACCAGGAGATCCAGAAAGTCCAGTAGACAAGACAGTCGTGTTCGGTCATCGTGTATGACAGCTTTTGTCCAGCTCCTGTAAGTCAGCCTTTCTTAGCTGAGATTTCACACCCAAATATAAGATATATTAAATTCAAAATGGCACTGATTTTCAGAAAGGGAACATGCTTCATAAATACACAATGACCAAATATTAATTACATTTGTTAGCCCCAAGACCTTTTGGTTTTATTAAAATTAAAATATAACATACAAATTAAAAAGAGCTTTCATCCAACCCTCATCATCTGTTGCTGTGTCACTCACATTATTATGTCGCCCACTACAATAAACACCATGGGGAAATGAGTCAGTCCAATTTAGCTACAGGTCAGCTTAATTGAGCAGTGGCGCATCCGCACAAAAGTAGTGCCATTCAGTGTCAGGGTTTTCTTAGGAAATGTGTGTTTAGAGACCCAAAAATATTTTTGCTTTTGGCCAATGTTTATTTTGGCAAGTGTATGGTAGCTTCCCCAACAATAACTTTTTGCTAAAACTACAACAAAACAAGCATTGACAACGCCAAAAGGGCGGCTATGACAAAGCTTGTTTTTTTTTGTTTTGTTATGAAGAGACAAGAAAGTGAGTGATTTTATTACCTTACAACCCCAATGTTGTAAATGAGGTAGCACAGCATCACACACCAAAGCACTCAGGCTGAACATGTTTATCTGCAAAATTTAAAGGTACTTAAAATGCAGTTTTTAAAGACCAACAGAATATAGATTTCTTATGTAGTACGCCGGCTGGCAACAAGAACCACTGTACTTTTGTAGAGAACAACAGCAAGTCTGCATTTAAAAGGTTACAACTAGATCTAAGAAATAAAAAGTAAGTTCTGTGTAGCTATGGCACGATTGCACCTTAGGACAAAGTCTAGAGATCATCTGTCATGAAATGGCATCTTGCTAGAACGGCCTTTGTAAAAGACTCAGGCCCTCATTATGAGTCTGGCAGTCCTAGGACAGCCAGGTTCGCAGTGGCAGTTGGACCGTCGCCAATGCAGTGGCCCAACAGCAACATTATGACCGTGGCGAAAGTGGCAAGGTCCGACAAAAACGGCACCCCCGCTTTTTCACCAGCCAACGGCCTGGTGGTGCTGGCAGTCTTAATCCGCGTTGGATCCGTCATGCAAAGGCTGGCGGAGACAGGGTGCTGGGGCCCCCAAGGGCAGCTCCATTGCACTTTTCACTGCCTGAATTACATGCAGTGAAAAGCTCAATAGGTACTGTCACACCAGACGTACCGCAACATTGCCACCGGCTAGATTACGAGCCGGTGTCAATGTTGTGGGTAGTTTCCCACTGTGCCAGCGGGCGGAAACTCTGTTTTTTCCCACTGGCCCAACAGGAAACTCATAATGGGGCCAGTGGGCGGAAGACCAAACTGGTGGTCTTCCGACCTAATGAGTTTGGCAGGCGGCAGAGGCCGCCTGCCAAACTCATATTGAGGCCCTCAATCTTTTTTGTTTACAGGAAACTTGGTAAAAAAAAATGCTGGCATAGTTTAACACGTTACCCTGCATCAAATAAAATACATTAAAAAAGATGCCAAAAAACTGGAATTAATCTAGACTAAGAAGCTCAAAACATACTGAATTTATAAAAACACCACCAAGAATGAATATAAATTTTACTTGATGAACTTGGAATATATTTTTTTGCACATAAGGCAACTATTTGCCAATGTGAACACAAACTGGTGCGGATTGGATGTTTAACACACACAATTACAAAGTGCTTTAACCCACTTGAGAAGCAGAAACACAAAATGGCATCTTCAAGATGTAAGGCTAGGTGGCCTGCAATTCTTCAATTTTGCTATACTCCGAAGGTGAAGTGCAAATCTAGGCCCATCCACAAGTACTGCTCTGCAGGAACACCCACATTTTATACTTTCTTTAGCCGTAACCATGCATGGATAATGGTGCAAAGATGGGCAACAGTGCAAAGATGGGAAAGAAACGATGTTAGCCACAAGCTGCAATGTACAACCACTGTGACCACAAAGCAAACAAAAACACAACCTCATTCCCAGCAAATTGAAATTAGGCCTAAAATATTAAATATTAACAAATCTGTTTTCTCCCCCCTGACCTGCACATATCTTAACAAGGGTAAGTTGCTACTACCAATCCTCTGTAGTTCTAAATGTTTCTTCACTCGAAAAGGATAGAAGATTCCATTAATATGTGAACACACTGGATCATAGAAATAGTATTTTTTTTAATGAGCTACATCGTTCCTAAAACCCTAGTAAACTTTTCAGTACAAATATATTGTGCATATGTGGGAGGGAGTCCCAAAACAACTGAATAGCTGTAGAAGCTTTGACACGGATGACCACAGGGGTGTGGAATTTATTAAAATATCTACTTGTCCACGGGACAGGCTGCTTCTCAAATCTACTTGTCCTGTAAAAAAGATCTACTTGTCCCTTTGGTGCCATGTAGTGTGGCGCCAAATTATGGCAGCAATCTCATTATGTAAGAGCTCTGATAATAGCCTCTGATTATGCCAGGGCTACTACTATAGTAGGGCTTGAATACTTGCAGTTTCAATCCCTACTGTAGCAATTTCCTTATTTTTCCACCTTTCTGCAGATCTGCATACTGGGGCTGGAGGAAGCAGTAAGCAATAGTTCCAGGGCTGGAATGCCTTTGAGTCTGCAAACCTACTAACCTGCATGTTTTAAAGATTTTCACCAGCTTCTCTCTAATATTTTCCCAAAAAATAAGAAAGGTTGGACATTTACTCCTGACAATGGCAGAATTAGAACTTCTTCCAGGGTTGGGAAGAAAGTGGCTGGAGGGAAAATGAACTTGCAAATGCTCAATAGATTTTCACATGAGAAAATCTACACATGCGTATTTACCCATGCTAAAATACAGTTCACAAATATTTTATAGGGGTACGACATATACCATGGGTGCACTTTTGTGACTTTCTTTAAGATTTGGGGCCACATGTAGGTAGGTTCAGATTTGCGACCCGCAAATCCGAATGTAGGATGGTGTCCCTGACACCATCTGTGATTCGCAAATGCACACCTCATGAAAAATCATGAGGTGGGTCGCAATTTGCGACCCCCTTGCGAATGGCGGCCTCACAGGGATGGTGGCCTGCTGGAGACAGCAGACCACCAGGTCTGTGACTGCTTTTCAATAAAGCAGTTTTTTTTGTTTTTTTTTTTGTAATGCAGCCCGTTTTCCTTAAAGGAAAACGAGATGCATTACAAAAACGAAAAATGAAACGTTTTAGTTTCATTTTTTCAGAGCTGGCAGTGGTCCGCAGGACCACTGCCTGCTCTGAAAAAATGTTTACAGTGACATTCACAATGGGGAAGGGGTCCCAGGGGGACCCCTTCCCTTTTGTGAAAGTGTTAGCACCCATTTGAAATGGGTGCAAACTGCGATTGGCTTGCGCCCGCGTTCGCAAAGCAATCCTACATTGCACTGCGAGTCGCAATTAGGAAGGGAACACCCTTTCCTAATTGCGAGTCGCAAACCCGTTTTGCGATTCGGTAACCAGGTTACCGAATCGCAAAACTGGGTTTGTGCAGCTTTTTGCACGTCGCAAACAGCGAAAGTCGCTGTTTGCGACATGCAAAAAGCTACCTACATGTGGGTCTTGGTCCCTAATTAGGTCTGGTGTTAAAAGACATTTTGTTTTTATTAAACTTCTATTTCTCTCTCTTTCGGCTGGCTTTACTGTGAGTGATCGCATTCTTCTCTTCCACAAGGAGCATATTGGCACACAAAGTAGTTTTGTTCAGTGTCAGGAACAACAGTGGCAATCGGTGACGCAACAAAACTGGAGGGTGCCCCTTTGCAAAGAACATGGAGGAGCCCCCTCTCCAGACTCACTCAGGGCAGGTGCTGTGCTGAAGGGGCCCCCTGGAGCACGGCTGCGGGGCCTTGGTTATGCCACTGGTGGCAACGTGTGCTTTTGGAGTTCAAAAACGTTTTGGTTTTTTTTTGCCAGTGTTTGTTACAATGTTGAGGGCCTGGTAGCTCCCACAACAATAAAGTGTTACAAAAGCCATGTCAAAACAAGACACGCATTGATGAAACTAAAAGACTTATAAAAATATGTCAGATCAGTTGGCTTTGTCAGTGTTTGTTTATTTTCATGCTTCCCATAATCGTGTTGAAAATGGGTACACTGATTTTCCATTCGAAATATTTTTGGGAAATACTAGCATGCATCAAAACATTTTACTAAATGACACTTCATTTGCATCTAATCAGAGAGCATTATACTTAGCCTCATAGCCTAAACTTTTCAAACATGTGTATACACTTTTTTTTTTTTGTACCGGAACCAACATCAGTAGTGAAGTGTGGCCTTAAAACATTTATTTACAGCAATCACCCTAATAATGAAGGTTTTCAAATAATGAACCGTAAATACAAGTTCGAACAGCATTATCTTTTGGAAAAACATTACCTCAACTGCAGAGAGTTCCACTCTCTGTAAACAGGTAGCCAAAGGGTTTGGGCTGCAGAGGGTTGGGCCTACTTGTCCCAAGGACAAAGTGAACATAAAAACTTGTTGCCCTTGACCTCAAACAAGATGTACCGGGCGTCGGGCGATAAGAATTCCACATCCCTGCGACCACTTTGCTGATAGCCTCAACTATGATTCCGAGGGTCGGGCAATACCCAGGTGGAAATCCTGCATTAAATATTATAACAAATTGGTCACAATTATATGCAAACATAGCTTCAACTCTAGCAAACGTGTACCAGGTATGAGGGAACTGGATCTTTGGAAGATTAACTCCCAGACCACGTTTACATCAATTTAGTGAATTTGATTGCAGGGAACCATTGTAAAGTATGGTGATACATATTTTTGTTTATTGTTTAGAGGATTCAAACTCTCATGTCCTTTAATGAGCTAGGGACAATACAAACATTAATGTTCTTAGGTTCACATTTTTGACCAGTATTCCTTGTACTTTTCATTTTTTATTTTACAATTGTTTGAACTTTGACAATTGTCTAAGGATCAGTCTTCAGGAGCTTCCAATTTACACATAATAGAAGATATCTAGTAGTACTTTGGAGAAAAGACAGACTATGAACCGCTATTTGGATGTATTGGATTCCTAGATGAAGCTTGATATATATATATATATATATTTTTTTTAAACAATATACATTCAATAATATGTGAAGCACATTAGACGACAACTACCCAGTTTGCACCATGAAGGTTTATTTAAAGTTAAAGATTTACAGAAGGCAAAATCATAAGGCTAGTTGTCATTCAAAATCAAAATATGTATGCTTCACATATGTAATAATATGCAAGTCATTTTTAATATGAAGTCTAATAGATCAGAGGACAATCCAGCATTAGGGATGCCTCATATGAAAGACACAAAGAAAAATCTAAATTCTGCTGTACTTCAGTCAAACGTCTAAATCATATTGATGTACTTAATTCAGTTCTACACCATCTTAAAAGCACAATTCTCACATTTCAGACACCTAAACACAGTTAGGAGGAAAGCTGTCCAATCATGTTAAAGAAAAGTGATACAATTACATAGTCTGCAGTTCCTCAAGGCTTTTTCACTAACTAGTTTCCAGCCAAATCCTTCAAGATTATACTATCATTAACCAGATAGAAATCATAAACTCATCAGCCCACTGCCGGTTTCTTCTGTCAGTGATATTCCATAATACACTTATTATAGGAAAGTAAGAGAAACAACTTTATGTTCATCAATATTAGAAACAGAAATCCAGCTTGCCTAGAAACAGAATGTCCACGTTTTATAGAGCAAAGTTGGCAACCAAAGTTAGTCACTTTAAAACTGAGTCAATTTTAGCATGAACAAACATGATTTCAGGGCGCAAAACAACATTTGCGTCTTTGTGCGTTACGGTCAGGTTATTATTATAAAAACATTTAACAATATTAACAATAAAAAGCACGACCATATCCCCGGTTCCTCATTACAAAGGCTTTTATTTCATAACATCTGGTAGAATCGCCTTCAAACTCCAAGAAATCAAGGGATGCATTTTTGGAGAAGTTGTCCTATATGTTTATGATGTGCGCAGGGTATTTTTCTTGAAACCAATCCACCATTTTGACTTTGACAGTGTTAAGAGCTCTTTTTATATCTCTCTTCTGTTAAAAAAAATAAAATGAAAAATAAACTAACCTCCTAACCCCCCCCCCACACTTCACTTCACTTCCTACAACAACAATTCTTGAGTATTGAATGATGGGAGTGCTACAGCTTTTGTAGACCAGACACTTAGGTAATTTCTTAATATGTCACTTCTTCCATATTTCATGATGACATGGGTTGATGAGTGAGTGTGCTACAAGTTCGGACCCTTTGAAACCAGATATTGTGATCACTTCATGCTAGGTCAGTTTAATTTCTGGGTTTTGGTGGCACTCATGGGCAAGTCACTTCTATGTTGGCGTTCAGAGTCAGAGGGCATAAGTGATGCCATTTCTGATGCGTGAAAAAGCTGTGTGCTACCGGTCACATTTAGCAAGCCAGGTACACTTTTGAGATTGATGGTAAGTATTGCTTTATACTATTTATGATTAGGGCTCCCGGTTTTATTGTGTTTTTTTTTGTTTTGTTTAACATTTGTCTGTATTTATCAATATTTATTTTTTGGCCACCTTTTTGATATTCATCCATATTTGTTTTGTACTTTGAGAATAAAAGGAGTTGTAAAATGGCTTTTTGCCGCGTTAATTTAACTGATAAACATTTTCTCACAATTTGATGCCTGTCTTGTATTTACAAATTAGGCGGCCAAATATGACAAAACACTACACCCATAGGTAAATATTAGCATCATATACAAACATATGGTAACATATGCCTGTATTTAAGGAAATCTCATCCTATTTTTTTTCTTTTTTTTTTTTTTTTAACTACCTGTGTTTGCTAGCTGCTCAGCTGTTGGCCTGGAAGTCATGAACAGCTGCATTAAGAGTCGCTCACAAGAAGCACAACTTTCTGTATTTTTCAGCTTTTAAAAATAAATACAGACCGACGACAAATTATTTTCTGTCTGTATTCATCTATAAAAATCAGCGAAAACGGAAAACTGAGAGCCTTATTTATGATATTTGCATGACCACTCTTCAAATACACCAGAGGTGCCAACCTGACCAAAATGTATTTTTATAATTAGGTATCACAAAAAGACCGAGACTAGGTCCGTATCCCTAAATAAATTGCACATTATTATTCACCAACACCATTGTCCGGCAGCCTTTCTGGTGTGTGATGTCGAGTGGAAACCATAGGAGGCGATTCACCTATACTAATCAGATTGGGCTGGTGAACATGGTGAAACGTGCAGCTGCATATATGCGTCAGGCATGCACAGGCCTACAAAATAACAATGACAGTGCATGCAGTACTGCAGTAGCACACAGGCTGTTTAAGGTAGAAGTGCTGGGCAACAATTTGCTGCCTGGCCTGCACGCCAAAAAACAAATAACTTAAAAAAATAAATAAAAAAAAAGGATATAACTCCACCAAATGACACAAAGTCCAACACGGCACACACAGGAATCCTTGTGCTTGAAATTTATTCTTCAAACATAGATGATATACCCAAACACCACCAACGTGTTTCAACCACCAAGGTCTTGATCAAGGTGGGTAAGTGATCCATATACAACTTAATTCATAGATACTCCTATTGTCTGCCATTATGGGGCATTCTGGGATATGTAGTTATACCAATGTTACCATAGTGTACCACCACACAGTGACAAAATGCAAATTATTTCAAACCCCCCACACCACAAATTAATAAAACAAAAATAAATATAAATTTTAGAAATGTTAAAAACAATATCTTTTGATCTTTTCTTATTTACACACATTAGATTTCTTTTAAAATATTTTTTTTAGATGTTTAACTTGTTCAAAAGGGGGACCAAATCGCAGAAGGAGCCAATTATATGTCAGGGAGATACCCAACAGAAAGAGATATTGACTTTATTGTTATTCCTTTCGACATTTAGGTTTACAGATTTATTTACATCTCTTAAATTATGTTTCAACAGGAGATCCGGTCATTTTCTAACCGAATAATACTAAAGAAGTTTCTACTTCTTAGCCTATCCCCGACTATCTTGTACGTCTTGACCACTCTTTACCTACACGATGATGTTCAACCTATTTCACTATTTGAGTATTAGTATTCATAACTCCCTGTATGTCAACATCCTGATTTTCCACAGACTCCTAACCTTGTTGTGCACCCCCTCACAGAAAGGCAGCCACCTACCATATTCATTCAAAATTTTTAATTTATGGGGCAAATTAAAGATGACAAGATAATTCTTCACCCCCATTGATCCTGTATGGGGTCTTAGTTTTTAATCTGATTATAAGACTTTGAATCCAGGTGTCTCAACTTTAACACTGTCTCCTCCTCTCTCATGTTTTTCACCACCGCTATGCCAAAGAATCTCATATGTAGCAAATCTGCTCCCACATGATTTTTCAAGTGTTTAGTCATTGTATAGTTGCTATCACCATTTTGGACTGCCCTTATATGTTCTAAAATTTGTTTTCTTAAAGGGCATATATATATATATATATATATATATATATATATATATATATATATATATATATATCCATGCATGCCAGATTTTCAGGACAACCACAAAATAATTTTACATATAGTGAATCTGGATTGACTTCTTTTACAAAGTCCCTAATTTCCAGAAAAATCGGGCAGGAAGTCACACCTTTTTGACCTACTTCAAACACTTCTGGGCAAAACAAATACTAGTAACATCCATATATCAAGAGTCAGAATTACACCTACAATGTTCAGGCAAATATCTGAGAGCGACATGATTGTTCAACTAACCGAAAACTGGCTTTAGACAGAAGGACACCAAACTGCATTTAAGAGCTGAAAAGATATTTACAATGTTTTATCGCCTGTCTCAAGCCTGTAAACTTGAAATTGCAATTATTTGACACCACTGTACCCCACAGTGTATATACATGCAAGGGGGGGGGGGGGGACGGAGTTGGAATTGATCTGGGCTGCATTAGGTGCTGACAAAATGTTGCAGATTTACTATATCCACGCTACTACATGTAAATCTACTACATTCTTACTACTCACCTGACACTTATGAGGTTCTGCAAGAGGAATTGAAAAGAATAAAGGAATGTGAGCAACAGAAGTCAGTAATGATCTATTAACAATATGAATAACTGAATAGATCTATATTTACACTTTTGATTATCTTTTGAATAGCTACTTACTAGTTTTGGGTAGAGCATGTGTGGAAGAAGAAACTCACATTTGTCAACTCATTTCAGGAACTCACCTCTTAACTGGGCATGGACTGTTAACTTAAACAACCACTAGCAAAGCCAAAAGATCTGGCTGGTTTTAGATATGTGTGTTCTTTTTTGTGATTGTCATAACTTGCTGATTGGAAACACTGCCATAAAACATACTTACAGGCAACCAATGGCATTCAGGCAACACCCAGATGCACATGTGCGAACACCCAAATACAGCAGACATATACAGTCATAAAGCAGTGGATATTCAGCCAAATGTTCAGGCAGACCAACGAGTACACACTGTTAGGCATTAAACACATGCTGTTAAAGTTACTTTTTCCAGGGGTTTCAGCTTAGCGTGCACCAGGTCGGTTTAGGCCAGAAACCTAAAGAAAGGATTCCAAGTGCAGTTTTTTTTTTTTGTCCTCATTCACCACAGCCTCTGAACCATCTCTATTCCAAAAATACTTTTCCCACCCTCACAATGAACAAAGACGGCCCATGCCAGGGGGCTCCATTTAACTCTCATACAACCTTTCTCCATGGAGGGAGAAAACCACTGCGGGGCAGGAGATCCTAGAGAGAGATGTATAATGATTGGACATCCGAGCTTCCTTACCCTCTGTTTTATCATTAAATACCTACCTACTCCACAGCTCACTCAAAAGAACTCAGATTGATTTCCACTCCATTCTATCAAAGAGGCCCAAAGATTCCCTCTTGTCCTCCTAGTACTTTGTGATTCCAAGTCCATTTTTGAAGTATGAAAGATGGCAGTAAGCCAATCCGAATGTCTGGGGGGGGGGGGGGGGGGCGGGGGGAGGTAACAGACATACATCTTCTACAAATTTCTCTTCTAGCCAACAGGATAACATAAAACAAAAAATGTATCCTATTGTTTCGTCCCTTTCTACTCCCCAATTCAATTCCCGTGACTGCCCAAATATAATCAAGGGGAGAGATACTATAATTTCCCAACCTAAAATACCCGAAATGGTACTACATACTTCCTCCCAAAATGAATAAATGTCTGGACATTCCCAAAACATATGAACATCTGTTGCCCTTTCAAAACCACATTTCAGGCATTTCACCACCTCTCCTTTTTTTCTTTAAAACTTTGGACAACTTTTTTCGGCGAAACATAAGCTCTGTGTATGGTGTAGAGATGGTTTTTCCTTAATGGAGCTGGTTTTACTACATCAAACAAAATTGACAAATATTTTGTACACCATCTGTGTACCATCTCCCTGGATATGAGATCCCCCCCCAAAGATCCATAGGCAATTTAAAGTCTCTGTTTAATCCTCCCACAATTTCCCAATACCAAACCGCAATCTTCTTTGGAGCCAAGGAAAACACAGGGAGACGATCTTCCAAAATATTTGCTGAACCCAAACACTCCTTAACCCCCTGTGACCATTCCTTTATCTGCGAGAACGTCAGTCTGGACAGGGATCCTCCCGTTTTCTCCATCAGCTCTTCCCTTGAGAGAAAGTTTCCTTCAAGAAAGAGGTCCCCCCCCAAACTTCAATTCCCGCCTTTTTAATTGGCAAGGCAAGAACATCTTTGAAGCATTCTGGTGTACCCGGAGGGTCCCAAATAGGCATATTGTGACTATAGTAGTTGGCTTTTGCTGCTAGTCTTAGCTGATACCAACACTTTGCGAGATCTTGCAGTATTTTCAACGTGATTTTTTTTTCTTTTACTTGGGGTCTCCAAATTTGTGCAAAAAGTGTCTTGATGCCCCTTTAACAGTCATAACCATAGCCTTATACATTACACCAATTGCTGTAGAGTCCATACATGTGAATAACATCCTTGAATTTTAAGTAAAAATGCCCAAGCATAGTATCTCAAGTACGGCAAGGCCAAACCTCCCTTCTCCTACGCAGCTTTTTCCAAGATATTCTTGGGTCCTTTGACCTCCGTATGAAAGCATTTTGGGCCTGCTGGATTTTATCTAAATATCTTTTATGCATTATAACAGGAATAGCTTGGAACAAAAAGTTCCACTTAGGTAGAATTATCATTTTAACCAGATGGGCCCATCTTTGCATTCCACCAACAATTTGTTGATTCCTCTCTGCCAAATCTTCAAGATAGTGTGTTACCATTATACCTAAATACCTCACTTCTTTCTTTCCATATACTGAGTTTTCCTTCAGATTCCAGGACATTGTATCTGTTTATTCAACATTCACCCGGTATCCTGATATGCTGCCAAATTTCTTAGCTAACTCTATCACCGCGGGAAGAGCTGTTGATAACTTATCAGTATATACAAGAAGATCATCCGCATATAAAGCTACCTTTTTCACCCAACCTTTACAACTAAAAGGGGAAATTGACAATTTCTGCCTGATCTTCCTAGCCAATGGTCCTAAATACAAATTAAACAATACGGGAGGCAAAGGGCATCCCTGCCTAGTACCTCTTGTGATTGAGAGGAGTCCTGTGAGGTTTCCGTTTACTAATACCCTAGCCGAGGAGGCTTTATAAATCTGATCGATGGTCCTGCAAAAGTTGTCCCCCAAATTACCACGTCTCAAGATTAATTTCAAATAGTTCCAGTTAACCTGATCAAAAGCCTTCATTGCAGCTATGATAATAATCACCAAAGGAGATTCAATAGAAGTGGCCAAATCTATTGCCCCAATCAGATTAAAAGTCAGTTCATGCAAAAATCTTCCTCTAGAAAAACCTCTCTGATCAGGGTGTATCTGGTTAATTACTACTCTACTTAACCTATCTGCTAATATTTTGGCAAATAGTTTGTAATCGCTGTTCAACAGTGATATAGGCCTGTACGATGCACATTTTGCAGGATTTGTATCTGGTTTCAAGATTAATGTGATGATAGCCTCACTCCACGAAGTAGGTATGCGAGTTCCATTTTCAAGAATCCCTCCAAATAATTCCATTAAGGCTGAAATAATGGAGTCCCCAAATACTTTATGTAATTCCACTGGGATACCATCTGGACCAGGGGCTGCCCCCCCCCGCCCACCTTACTCCCACTTAAAACTCCTATTATCTCTTCTGAGGTTATAGGTCTATTCAAGAGTGCCTGCTCCCACTGTGAAATACTAGGGAGTATGTCAGGCCCCAACCAATCATCAACCATTTCCTCTCCCACCTCTAAATCCTCTGTGTAAAGTTGAGTAAAAAAAGTTTTGAAAGTAAATCCATCGAGATGGTCTATTTGTTACTCTTTCTCCTGATTTACTTCAATTTCTTTAATATAAAATTCTGTACTTGGTCTGATTTACTCTTCCAAGCTAACAACTTTCCCGTATATTCTCTATATTCAAAATGGCTGGCCTCCCACTTTGTATAATTCTGCCTTGCAGCACATCTTCCAGCTGTCGTTTCAACTTATCCAAATTAATCCTGAAAGCCTCAGTTTCGCCCATCTCCACCAGCTGATGCTCATTCCTGGATATTTCCTGCTGAATTTTATTTGTATTTTATTCCTAAATTGCTTGTTTTTTGTATAGCTGGATATGCTCATAATCTTCCCTCTTATAACTGCTTTAAATGTATCCCAAACTACTGATGGCAGAGCAGACCCCACATTAACTCTAGAAAAGTCCTGTCTCCTTGCGTAATTGAGATACAACCTCATTGTCTAATAATAATAATAATGAACGGTCTAATGGCCATCTTTTACTGGTTGTCTTATGAATTTAAGCAATCTCTAGCAGAACAGCTGTGTGATCTGATAAATAAGCCGGCAGATTTACTAAGTTTTCCACACATTCTCTCAACCGTATATCTAACAAGAAAGAGTCTATACTGGAGGCATGCCTATATTTTTTTTTTATTAAAAAGGGAGAAATCCCTTTTGTTCCCAACTCTCTGCCTCCATATATCACACAAGCCAAGTTCCTACCTCATCCCCCTCAAGTATTGCTGGGACTTCGGAGTTCCTAAAGAGTTACAATTATCTGACCTATCTAGCTTATTATCTACATTAAAGTCTCCCATCATTATAACCGGATCTGAGAACTCAGATAACTTTGAAAACATCTGTAAGTCAGGGTTCTGCAAATTCTGTCCTGGAGAGCCAGGTCCATGCCAGATTTTTAGCATATCCACATTTAGAAAAAAGATGTTTCAGAAATCTACATGTTTCTAAATGTGGAAATGCTAAAAATCTGGCATGGACCCGGCTCTCCAGGACCAACTTTGCAGAACCGTGGTCTAAGTGGTTCTATATTGTTGCAGTTCGGACCATAATACCCTACCAGTACAATTTCTCTACCACCAGCCTGTACCCTGACTATAAACTAAACGTCCTGCTAAATCTGATCTTGCATCTAATACTAGTATGTTGGCTTGCTGTTTAAATAATTTAACCACACCTTTAGTGTGGAAATTATGTTCAGTGCAAATGGACGTTTGGACCCACCTCTCTGTTTTAAATAGTTTTATACACTCATCTCTCACCACATGAGTCTCTTGCAAGACCAATATTTGTGCTTGTGAGTCCCTTAAGTATTGTAATATTCTGTCTCTTCTTCCTTTAGTTCTCAAGCCATTAACATTCCATGAGAGAATTTGGGAATCAATTCCTCTGGACCCCTGGCCCCTACCCCTACTAGCTATCCCTAAGGAGCAATATAAGAACTGACTGAGGTGAACAAGGCTTTTTTTTTTTCTATCTTACCCATATGCTCCCCACCTAGTGATCCCCCACCGCCCGGGAGAACATGGCGGGCTGCAACAGCGGAGCAGCACGCTAGAACGCTTACCTGTTTTCCTGGGTGATGGTGGCGATGCCTGGAAGTGAGGGCACACTTTTCTGATGTGTGGGCCATTCACGAGGGCAGGAAGCATGCTGAGGAGTGCTTTGGTGGCGTGGACAACAGCTGGTGTGGTGCATTTGAGCCGTGCCGTGCTGGAGCTCTGTCAGACGCGCCGAGGGGCAGCGTGTATTCCCCTTCGGGAAAGCAGTGGTAGCGGCTGAACAAACAAGGCTGCGGGCATGGTGGGAGAGGCGTCTGGAGTAGAGGTGAGGAAGGCTGCGATGGTGGAGGCAGAGGCAGCCGGTGGAGCAAAGGTAAGACAGAGCGGGGGGGATTGTGGTTCACCCGCTCCTAGGATTTTGGAAGGAGGAGGAAGACTGGGGCAGGAGGTGTTCCGCAGAAGGCAGAAAGGGGGCTCTGAAGCAGGGAGACCAGGCAAAAGTAAAGAGCCCGAGTATAGCAGGAACCGTGTTAAGAAGGGAAGTGAAAATAAACATAAAATGAAAGTAAACTTACGCCTTCCTTGAGGTCTTACTTCAGGGTTAGACCCGAGGTTACAGTGCTTACCCCTGGTCAGGCAAAGATTACTCAGAACAAACAGGTAATGAAAGTATAGCCTGCCAGGAAGGGGGGGGGGGGGGGGGGGGGGAGAATCAGAATGGTGGTGCTATTGGGATAGTAAAAAAAAAATAATTCGTACTCCAGCCCCCTCAAGTCAATGGGTATACTGAGGAGATGCAAGTAAGATCTGGGGTTTCTTCTCTCTCGCAGAGAAACAGCGAGGCTGCTTCCGCTGCAAGCCGTTGATCCACCACTTTTGGCCCCTCCAGGTGCCTTAGGTTCAGACTGTGTCGGAGTCCATAACCTCTATTTCCCCTTGCTCTATCTCCTCAATCGAGACAATTATCCTCTCTATTTCTGAAGACATAAAAAAGGGCTTCGCAAATCCCGCAATAAATCAGGGGGAGATAAGGGAAGCCTGCGAGGTATTAGAAAGAAAGTTTGACATCCTGACAGCAAGAACCAAGCTTTGGAAGAAACTGTGGGAGGAATGAGGGAAGAATTGAGATTATATAAAGAAGAGATTCAGGCATTAAAAGGGAAAGAGCAGGAGCTACAAAATAAATTAGAACAATTGGAAAATAACTCACGAAGAAATAACTTGAGACTATTGAAGGTACCGGAAGGAGTGGAAGGGGAGAACTTGAAGTCCTTTGTGGTTTCCCTTACCAAATCACCAATTATGCTCAATGAAAGCAAAGAAGAGATTGAAAGGGATATTTAGAGGATCCATAGAGATCCCTTTAGAAGGAGGCCCAACAGTAGTAAACTTCGCAAAATGTTGATACATTTTCTAACCTATAAGTTGAAAGAGAGAATTTTGGCTATAGCATTAAAACAAAAAACCTTAAGAGTAGAGGAGGTCTCGTTTGAGATTAGGTCATATTTATCTAGGTCTACCATGGATAAGCAGTGGGAAACGCTTAAGGAATTTAAGAGGCTAGGGGCATCAGCACAGCTAAAATTCCCTGCCTCTCTTCGATTTATGTATAATAACAAAATGTTAACGGAGCAGATGAATTGTTGGCAGTAATTAGGAGTGGGCAGGCCGAGCACCAGTGAAGGTTTTCTTCTTTTTTGCGCGGTTGATTATACCCAGGAATACAGGAACGTTCTAAAAAAAATGGGTTAACACCGGCCCTTAAATTGGCGGGGGGGGGGGGTCCTCCAAGTGCAGTCTTTTAATAAAGGACTTTACGTGCTCCAGTGCAAAGCGGAGTGACTTTGATGGCCAGAGAATGGCTTTTTTGCAGCAATGTTTCTAAAGTTGCTTGTGACATTTAAAGCAGCAATTGTTCTATTGGCGCAACACAGGGCTCGATAAGGTTTTCAAATAAAGCACTGTACTTGGCGCTTTGTAGAATGCTGTAAAGGGTGGAAGACTTAGATTAGAAAGCATTTGATAGAGAATTACCAGGAGAGATTTTGAAAACTATACTTTGAAAACGCTGTATCAGAAGACACCATCACTTGGGTATCAAACATGTTGCCAGATTTCAACTTTTCGCAAAGTACAAAAATACAGTTACTTATTCAATACATTTTCCATCCACAGTGTTTGCAGCATGAAAGTGTTGCATCAATTACATGCTTTTAACAGCGTTTTCACGTGCATGTTCCTTTAGGAGGACTCTTTTTTTAGACTGAATGCTTACTATACTGAACATCAGGACCCAACATTTTGGCCCCGATATTTCAGGTTGCACTAATGAAGCGTTTTCTAGGCTTCTTGCTTACAAATCATAGCACGATGTTAAGGAGCAGACAAAAACGCACTATTAATAAAGCACGTTTACTTGCTTATAGCAGAGTGGTTGCAATCTGTTTATAATTGTTGCTCAGAATTTGCACTACAAAATATAAAAGATCAAACATGTACAGTACGAAAAGAAATGTGTTAAACTGCCTTCCAGGAAGAGTATTGTGAAAAGGATTCGGAAGACTAACTTGGTTTTAGAAGTTGTGAACAAAAACAGCATTCTCAGCGAATTATTGCATAGTAGATTGATATTTGAAAGGCTAGTATTTTTGCTGTATCTTTAAGAAAGCCTATATACATGCCAGTCTTTACATGACAGGAATCTAAAACAAGTGATATGCACAGTTAGCAGCTTTACTAAATATTCTAAATTAATTTGAGTTTCCCACAGCTGAATTAAGCGGTCTCGGGCTGAACAACATTATGTAACCATTGTGTGAATTTCATGTAGCACAAGAGTGAGAAGAGCCTCAAATGTATTTTGTAGCAAATGTTTCTCTTTGACTCCTATTGGTTAGCAGCCTGAGAACCATGGGCCAGATGTAGCAAAGGTTTTTACCCATTCTGTGTCTATGGGAAAAAGTGTTCGTACATATGGCCCTAAATTCTAACGCTATGAATGTATAAACCATTCGTCTAAAATCCTATAAGGAGTATAATTCGGGGAGAAAAAGAGAAGTCTTTTCCCTATTCTTTGAAGGTGAATTTACCACTTGTTTCTGAACTCCAGAGTTTCTGATACTCTGTATGTTTGGCTTAACACTTTGAGTGAATTTTCACTTGAGATGCGTTTGGCCTTTATGAGAACCTATTGTGCTTGGATAACAAGACACTACTGATTTTCCAATAAACAAGAGATATGGGTCCATCAAGAACCACCGAAGTTCGTAGCAGCACTACACCACTCTCAGTGTAAGAAAGCCAGTGACTACATTGGAAAACACAGGAAAGGGTGAGTTTGCATGCTGACTGATCCATGGATTCACTGCATAAATGTTTAACAGCTAAACTAATCAACCTTAAACACTGCACCACAGCGTCAGTATCCCTCATTATAAATGCAATGACAAGAAACAAAAAAAACACCATTAGAAATACTGAGCTATGGCTTTAATGTACCTCAACAAACGCTACTGTATTACGAAAAAAAAAAAAAAGTGCTCTAAAATAGTACTTTGTTGAGGAAAATTCTCCCCAGAATATATATTTTTCTGATGTAAAAATTCTATAGCAAAGCAAGACATTAGAAGGAAAACAAGATGGTGAAATCAACAATGTAAAAGGTTAGGTTAAAGAAAGAATAGTATGAACGTTTAGAAAAGTGAGGGAGATAATTACAGGTGATAATTGAACATCTCATGAGAGGCTTATGCAAAATGTGAAAAAATATTTGAAAACATTTCTAGTTACCTTTTGAAAAGGTAAGTTCCCCTTTGTTCTCATTATCCCCCACCTTACAGTGCCTTCCTGGGGATGGCACAGCACAGACGCAGCCCTTGGGCACACCCCAGATTGTACTTTAAGGCCCCAGAAAAAAATGTATGTGAGTACCAGTGACTCAGAGGAACTCTGAGCTCTACTATTAACAGCTACGCTCAATCAGAGCTCCTTATAAACAGCAGGCATGTTTTACTATTTTATTGTATACAATTATAATTGTACTTAGTACATATTGGACCGTCAATAGCAGACTTCTAATTAGTGCCAGAGTGCTCTGTATGGCTTTCTGGATTCATACTCCTGCTGTACAGACCCAAGAATGCTTCAGAATAAAAATGAATACATGTGTTAGAAATCTGGTGGTATAGCGTAACTGAGCACAAGACTTGGCCATTGTACCTTGAATAAACCAATTTGTGGGTCTACAAGTGTGCCACCGAGAAATGAAAAAGGAGACATAAAAAGCAACAATTGTGTGCTTCCATGTTTGCTCACATCACAAAGTAAAATGAATGGCACACGCATTTATGTCCTCTGAACCCAAAATATTTGTTTTCATTGCACTCCAGCACCAAGAGCAATGCGTGTCATCTGTACTTTAAATGTAGGTTCGATATTCTGAAAATGTTCAGAACTTAAGGATACTAGCAAATGCTTTTTGCAAATGTGAAGTTTGAAAGTTCTTCACTATATGCATTCTGCTTCCAACTCCTCCTCAAACACAGCAAATGTTACCAAGCGCCAAGTTATAACAAGTCGCCAGTATTCAGCCAAACATTTAAGGCTGGATATGCTTCAGAAAAGCCGAAACAGTGATTGCAGAAGACAGTTCCCCCTAGTTTAATTATACTTACCTTTTGCTCCATGCATTCAAACAGGCTATGGAGAAAGTGTTTAAAGGGTGCCATTAATGCCACTCTCTTTTGGCAGTCTTTCAAGTTTATTAGTCATTACAAGACAGTGGCAGGGACAAGTATAAAGAGATTCTTGTCAGTTTGGGAGCGGAGTGAGTTGGTCAGTGGGACAGGGTTATAATATGGTGAGACGCTATGAGAAGATAAGTTTCATTTGCTTATAGAAGAAGAGAATGGAGAGTGTCAGTCGGCCATAGAATGAAATTGTGTTCCACAGTTGCATGTAGCAAGAGCGAGATAGTTGTGCATTTATCTCTTCATGCCTTCTCTTGCCTTCCAATATTGCCAAGTTGGTCCTTCAGGAGCTGTGTCTTTCATCGGAGATTTTGATCTTGAAGGAGAGGATCTTCTTGGGCAGTACTTTGTAATTTATGGAGCTCATCATTAAGGTAATGAGGGCTGAGAGGGCGAGACACTGGGTGCTCAAAAAGCAGGTGTAATACTGTTCAACCTCTGGACATGTCATCACTGCAGATGTTAGGAGGGGGAAGTTGGATTTAGGTGTCCCTGTGAGCAGAGCCTGGTCTTTATCAAAGTGTGAGAGAGCCTGAGCTTGTACAGCAGCTCCGAGTCTGCCTTCAGAAGGAAGGTCTTTTTTTTTTCCAGAGCAATTATAGTTGATGCCTTGTAGTTCCTCTGAACAATATGGGTCTTAAAGAGGAGGGAAGTTATAATGTGGCAGCTAAGTATTTGAGCAGGTTGGTCAGTTGCGAGCCCATCAAGATTCATTAACGAGGCCCAGTCAGGTATCTAAATAGTTTTTTTGCTGGTCTGAGTTGGAAGTAAACTTTAGACATCCAGGTATTCATGGTGGTGAAGCAGTTCTTTAGACAGTCAACATCATGTAAGGATGGCGTTTTCAGGAAAAGATGTGTCAGCCACCACTGATGTATCGGGAGGCCCTACTAGCCAGAAGTGTTCTACCGACCTCCATGTATAGGTTGAAACTCACCACATAGGAATGAGATTTGTGGTATAATGGGTCACTATGATGTGTCGTGATCTGGCAGTGGCTGTCTTGATGAGCAGGGTAAAATTCATTAAGTATAGCCTCAACCACTTCAGTGGGTGTCCTCTAAATCTCATTCTATTGGAGGGGGTGCTGGTCAATTACAGCAAAGTACACAGAAAGAATAAAGAGAAAAAAAGGAGACAGGGGTTTAAGTTATCAGTTATGTGGAGTGCACTGTTCAGCTCTTGGATGGTGAGTGATGCTCTGCTGAGCTATGGCATGATTCTAGACAGGTAGTCCAGTAGCAGGTTCTGATTTTATTTTCTTGCGTACTTAGGGAGGAGATTAGGTTTCAATCATTTTCCAAAGTAGGAAAAATTGGTGGGTGATTTAAGGTCGTTAATAGGTTACGCTAGGTTTCTTCAGTGGGACTGGATGTGCCATTTTTCCAAGAAGTCTTGGAAGATGCCTTGACGATGTTGAGAAGAGGGGTTAGAATGTTGTCGCTGATCTATTTTGTGGCAGATAGGTTGATGTCCTCGCTGTAGAGTGTGAATTTCAGAGATTGTAAGAGGGTGACCAAATCATCCAAGAAGCAGGTGTTGAAGTTGATCCATTAGGGTGCATTATGAGGATGGGCTGAGGTGACAAAATATGGGTTATAGTGTAAACGTGCTGCCTGATCTCATTGATCTGATCGGTGAAAAACTCAGTTAGAATGGTGCATTTTTCTTTGGCGAAGGCTAGAGGCACAGGTGATGTGGGGGCATGAAGTGTTTTGGCGGCTTTTTTTTTGAGGTGTTGTAGAAAGTCGTTTTGGTTAATGGAACAAGCTGTCTGCAGGTATGGCAGAGAATTGTCAAGAGCCATAGATGATCTTGTTAAGATCAACATAATTTCCTCACCTAGTGTCAGTTGAGACAATTGCTATTGGAAAGCTCTTGGTTGTTTGGGGAGGAGGGCTGATTCCCATTCTGTCACTAGAGACTGGTTTGTGAGTGGATGTCTGCTATCACCAAGAGACTGAAGCCACGGAGAGAGTCTACATTTTGGAATTGGGCTTGGAGGAGGTTGTCAAAAGGCTATCATTTAGTGCGTTGAAATTCTTGAATGATTTTTGAGGCAAATGTATGTGCGGTGCAAATTTCATAAACATTCAGTTCCATTAGGAGGAGGGTTGGATTGGAAGTTCTCACTTTCTTAACTACAACAACACTGAACAAACAGCCTCTGGAACACAAGGAAGGTGGAGTACATATTGGGCGCACTGCATTCATAATAAACATTCATGGGTGAAATTAAACTCCATTAGATACAAATGGCCAAGACTGTCAAATATATTACCTGGAATGTCCACGGACTGAATAATTTTGTTTGATGATACACATTCTACATATTAGTGATAATATTCCAAAGGTATACATCTACAAGAGAAAGATCTCAAGAAAGCAGAGGAGAAACTCACCAAAAAGTTGTGGGGACAAATGTTCTTGTCAACATATTTAGCCCAAGTGTGGGGTGGGGGTTGTTTGATATGAGTGCCCTTAGGAATTTTTGAAAGATTTACATTTTTTTTTTTTTTAAACAAACTCCCAAAGTGGGATTTTGTTTGTTTTAAAACTGTAATGCTATGGGCCCTCTCCCCACACCATGAGTTCCTCTGAGGGAGTGGGAGATATTTTTCTTTTTACTGTGCCTCACAGTCAGGTTTTAACTGGCGTTGAGGAACAGGAAAAAGACCACTTACCAGATTAGACTCCATCACAAACATACTACTGGTCTTCCCAGCAATAAATCTGGTGGTGAACTAATAGAATGGCGGAAAGGCTATTCCTTTTCCACCGCTATACACTAAAATCTAAATAGGACCCTTAGTACCAAGCCAATATTTATCAGATCATTTTCCTCTTGTTGTATAGCAAGGGTACCCAGGCCAGTATAAACAATTTTTTGAACAGTAATAGATGCTGCAATTTCAATGCATTGCCATGGTTTCTGAGGATCCACAAATAGAAGACTTAGTGAATGGTATGCTATGAAAGTAGGGGGCTGTATGATTACAGGATACAGGGCCAAGAGGCATTTGCAGAAAACCCTGAAAGCACAGGAATAATTTGAACTACAATTCCAAATAAACTTAAACTGATGGAAACCCAAAATGGAGTTGGGAGAAATCTGGAACACTCAAAAACTCAGAGAGACTATACGTATTGCTTTCACATGGACACAACACATATAGTAAGATCCTGCCGTGTTTGCTACAAAAGGCAGAACACCGACTCACTCATACTAGCTATAATCAAGCTGAATGGGCTTCTGGCAGTGACCCTGACAAATATCAACACAACATTGACATGGTTTCTAACCCATCTACATAGGGTACAGAAAGAAATCCTGAATTTCAGAATATCCCAGCAAGATCACCATCCCCAGCTTGGGAAAGAACAGGCATTTGAACTACAGCTGGAAATATGAAAAGTCGGTAATACCGCAGGCAGCTGAAGGGATGGAATGGGGAAGTTCCCCTATGGGGTAGGGTGGCTTGCTTGTAGATTGGTATAAGAACGACAAACTTCATTTCCTTGAGCGAACACTGGAGGTGTACAACATTGTCAAACTAAGTGGTAAGCTGCCACCATCCATGAGAGGCACTATCATAACCATGGACCAGAAACCCAATAAGGACCCCTTAGAACCAACCTCATATAGACCCCCTGTCCATGGAGGTACACTGATTTTAAAATCTTTTGTTAACTTCTGGCAGATTACTGTGTGCCATGAGAGTGCATGTTCATGATGCCCAATCAGGGTTTATCCCAGGATGCAGTACCCTAATAATCATATGCAGACTCATTCATGTACTGCATGGCACTAATCAAATGGAAAACGGTGACCTTATTACTATAGTTATAGAGAGGGTATTCAACACCTAAGAATGGGGCACCATGTTTAAGGTCCTGACAGAGTACAGATTTGGAAGAAACCTCTTCAGTTGGGTTTGATCAATATATTCCAAACTCAAATTGAGAGTGAAACCAAGGGGCATAATTTCTGATAGCTGGAAAATACAATTTGGTACCACAAACAGGTGGCCACTCTGCTTATTGCACTTGTGATGGCACCCTTAGAAATACTACTGGAAATATTCCATTGTGAGCAAGCTGCAAGGATGTGGAGTTAAGAGTGTCTGAAACAGAGCATATTAAACAATAAATCGGTGATGCCATTCACCCAGTTCGGGCAGTCCCATTGCTCCTTACAAAGCTCAGTTTTTTTAAAATTTATTTTTTTAAGTATTGGGCCTAAGAACCAACTGCGACAAATCTGTTATAATTCACGTCGAGGGGCATAGGGGTTGGCACAAGGTCAAACCCCCTGCATTGGTTCTCCGGTGGAAAAAGGATATGTTCAGATCCTTGAGGACGCAGGTGGCCCACTCTGAAGAAAAAGTGTACACATAACATGGGCAAAGTCAAACAAGGATTAATATCATTGGTCATGTTCTGGAAGATGTTCCCCTTTGAAATTATGGGTCATATTGCTCTAGCTAAAATGGTGTTCCTACAAGATCTGATAGAATTTTTTTATGTGCCCTATTCCCAGGGAAACCTTCAGGGAGCTAGATAAGTTATTGATGACTCTTGTGTGGACTAGTAAATGGATAACAGTCAGACCAGACATACTTAATTTAGACTGGGAAGATGGAGGTCTTGCTTTGCCAAATTTGAAATTGTATTATTTGCCATGTCAGCTTGAACACGCAACAAAATGATGCTCACTAGTAAATAGCTAGGAAAACACTACTACAGGGTTCGGTTGATGATGATTTCCTAACTGTGCTGCTTATGAAAAGGGGTAATACCACAGCAGAACCTATACTTAAGAGGCATGGGAAGAGCTTGAGTCATGGCAATGAAGAGAGCTTTACAATAGGCCCCTTTCTCTAGGTTCTTAGACATCTGGTGACTACAGCCCTTTAAAAGTATATCATAGATAGTAACAAACTGGATAACTGGTTGAGGAGGGTGAAACCTTATTCCAGCAGCAACCCCAATTCTTGTCAGGAAGAGACACAAGCCAACCCTAAACGAACCTGTGCTCACCCTATGGTAGCTTGGCACAGACCAGTCAGGCTTAACTTAGAGGCAATTTGTAAAGTATTTGTGCAACACATCAAACAGTAAAACAGTGAAAACAAACACCACACAAAAATATCCTACACGAATTCATAAAAACAGAGTAAATGTTAATAAATAAATCAAGATCAAAATGACAATAATCCAGTTAGTGTAACCGCAGATACGCAAGTTTAAAGATTTCAGTGAAAAGAGCCTCAAAAAGCACAAAGGGCCAACTATGGAAATCTGGTCGCATTGGAGCAGGACAAAGTCACAAGATCAGGTTGGCTGTAATGGAGCGTGTACCAGCTACAGAGACCCAGTATGGCCTGCTGAAAAAACTACCTTAAACCCAGGCTTACGGAGCATTGCGGGAGTCCGTGTCGAGGATGCATTGCGAAGCCGAAGCGATGCACTTATTCTGAGTTGGCGATGCAAGGTCCTGCTTCGTCATCAAGGGTCCCGTCGACAAGGGTGAGGCTGCATGGAAGCAACACCAATGCTACATCTCTACAAGCCTTGCAGTGCAGCTTCCCACTATCAGGACATGGAAAACCTAAAAACTACATGTCCTAATTGTTAACCAGATTGCATCCTGTACTCTGGGATGTCCAGGGCATATACTAGGGGTGAAGTATATATTTTGAAAAGGAAGGTTTGGGCTTGGCAAAAAGGTTTATTTTGCCAGGTCAGAATGGCAGTTTAAAACTGCACACACAGGCTACAATGGCAGACTTGAGACATGTTCAAAGTGTTACTTAAGTGAGTGGCACATTCAGTGCTGCAGGCCTGCTAGTAGCATTTAATTTACAGGCTCTGGGCACAGGTAGTGGCACTTTACTAGGGACATCTATTGAACTATGGTCAGACATTAAAGCTAAGAGCAGGGAAACTTTTTTTTTTTTTTTTTTTTAACAGCTTGTCCATTGCTTTGGGTCATATATTATTTTGCTTACCTGCTGATTTTAAATTCTCTATTAACAGGAGTATTTGGAGAAATGGACTGGATTGCTTTTATTCTTCTAATTGGTGTAACACAAAGACAGCTCTACATGTCAGCAAAAACAGTTTGACGGAGGTTAAAACAGTTTTGGCAAACTTCTAAGTGGAAGGGTCCATTTTACCAACTTGATCTACGTATTCAGTTACATTTCAGTTGGCATTTATTTGTAGTAATGTCAATGGTGGGCATCAAGCAGCTGAAGTCTCAGGTCAGTGGGATACGTTTTTAAGTATATTCATTAAACAATGTTGGAATATGGGAGTCTGCATACTGGGAATCCTGCACTGGACTATTTAACCGTTGGAGCAGCTTAGAATCCAACAATAGTTTTCTCCTCGTATCATCGTTTTGTGAATCACATATTGAGTCTGGGATACTCATTTCTGTTCAGTGCGTCTATGTAACCCTATGGTGTTTAAAACAATTCTCTTAGAACAGATTTATGTTTCTGTCTCGTTTCAGGAATGAAGAATTCATACATGGCACTGTAGAGAACGAAATCCTCTCCTTTGCCTGTAATATTCAGTGAGCACAGCAGATATGTGGTAAAAAAAAAAAAAAAGTACTCCTGCTGCAACAAAAGATATAATGCAATTATAATTCAGCCAGAAGTAATCAAATAAAGTTACCTGCATTATTTCAATGAACTCCTATTCATTGCCCTGCCCTACCATCCTGCCCCCCAAAAAAAGACAAAAAAAAACAGAAACTCCCTTTGAAAACAGATTCAAATTATGAGCAAACGCCCAAACTGGGCTCTTTGCTTGAAGATGTTTTAAAGGAAACTCGGAGAAACTCATTCACCCCGCACAACAAGCAGAGAGATAGAAGCAGCAACAAAGGTCAACACTTCTTACAGGATGGGATCAAACGAGCTGTGTATGAATGGGAAGCCTTCAAAGGTTTTGCAAGCTTCCTTTCTGCAGCAGAGTACGGCGCGCGCGCGCACACACACACACAGGGAGCGATGTGTTTGCTTTAATATATTTTTCTTAATCGTCTACCATAGAACACAGTTATAAGGGAAAATCATATTTTAATCATATTATTTGCTTCTTCACTTTTAACCATATTGTTCTAGCCTATAAAGCATCCTCACACTCTTGGGTCTGAACAAATTCTTTTGGAATTTGTCATTAGTTTTTGCAGTCCAAAAAAAAACCACCCAGGCATTTATACCAAAATTTACCTGTTGACGAACTTCATCACAAAGTTATTTTGAATCCGGTCATGACGGTTATGCATACAATTTACATCAATTACCTCATCTAAACGATGTTCAAATTAAAGCTTCTAGAATTTTTCTTACACAGCGTGGAATTCTGCGTAATCAATTTATTTGTAGGAAAGAATTAAGTTAATAACTAAATTTATACAACCGGGTTCACAATTCTAGTTTTACAAGGAAGCCAACTCAAGCCTAATGTGTAAAACTTCCATACTACCAGCAGATGTGTGCTGGAGAATGGGAAGTTAACTCAGAAAAAGGTGGGCTCCTCAGTACAACCATATTTTAGAGATCCTCGACCAGTAGGCTCAAGTTATAAGTGATATGTATGATGGCCCATCGTCTAATGCACCCATTGCTGAGATCTGTACCTTGGTGGTCAGACATTTGCATGCCAGCAGGCCTATTCAGTATTTCATTATCCCCGGAACAAAGGACCCAAGGAAGAACATGCATTTTACACATTAGAAAAAAAAAGAAAGAAAAAAAATGCATGTACATATAAACACGAATCACAGGTTCCGAGAGGAGACACACATTAGAATACTCCTTTACATGCATTAGTCAATTTAGACTACCATTGGGACACAAGTATGCAAAAACCAAAGATGTCACATTGAGTGACAACATTTTCAAATAAGGGTTATTCCAAATAAATCAATGCCCTGCTTGGGTTTCTTGAAGCCTTTTCACTGAAAACCTAGTCAGACATGTGTTCCACCTTGTTGACCAGCTTCAATCTTACCAAATGTTATACTTTCGACTCAAGATTTGTTTTTAGTTAAGAGCTTTCATGGTCTGTGAAACTGATTACAAGTACAATGAGCTTACACCTAACCCAGGTAAATTAGTGTATGTCCTAGTACCATCTGCATAAAGAATTTAAGTTATCCAAATACTGTATTTCTACCTACAGGCTTTTGTTGGTCATGTTAATGTCACAAAGGTCTCTGGAGAGCCTTGCGAAGTACCTTACACTGAATTCTATACACTCTCCCTTTAAAGTACCTCCAAACAGTTGTCCACATATTTTTATCAATGGTAAGTGTAGGGAAACTTGGAGTGATACAGAGGACAGAACCGAAATTAAGTTTGTTGCAGTATGCCCAAAAAGGGCATGGATGCCCCTAAGGGCGTGATATTGACCCCGACGATAGAAATCGAATTGACTATAAAGTATAGAAAATGCGATCGAAGACTATACTGACATTGAAAGAAAGGTAGAATAAAGTTCAGGAGATATCGAGCTGAGATTCACCGGATCAAGAGGAAGCACGTCCCAACCTGACGGCAGAGAGAAAACAATCTAACAAAGGACTCTATGTCCATGCGCAGTATCACAGAGAGGAGGAAACAACTTGTAACACTCTGAGCCCAACACTAGAAGGCGGACTTATGCAAAGCATGTGCATTTACAGCTACACATGACATTGAATATATATATATATATATATATATATATACACACACATACATACACTACTTATTACCCAACATATTACATCACTCATGACATCTATCACATCACTAAAATTATCACTGCAACATTTGCAGTGAAACTGATAGAAAACTGCACGGCGGAGTCTGAGTAAGTTATAGTTACCTTGGGGCATGAGTTATAGTTACATGAATAACTACAACTGCCGGAAAAATATATATATATATATCCTACTGGCAGTCACCATTAGGTACTTATAGTTAGGACCTAGATTCCATATGAAAATGTTTTTTCGCCATTTAATAAGTTTTCAAGAAATTTTCAAAATTAGTTTGGCAGTCACTACAGCAGCTGTTAGCAACATTTTGGGTGAGTCATCAAAGGGGGGGTGAGAAAAAAGTGGGTGGGGGGCTCAAAACACGCTTTCTCCATGCATTTTCACAAAGGGATTTTACACATGACTACAGCCCAAACCGCTGAACGGAATTATACCAATTTCGGAAGAAAGCTACACCTTGGGCCAGAAAGAGTACTTTTTGTAATTTGGTGTAAATCTGTTCAGTAGCTTGGGGAGTACTTAAAAAATGATATATATCTTGAGACACGGAGGGTCCGCGTATCAGACAGATCTCATACTGGGATTTGATTGTTAGCCACCACTTCAACCAGGAAGTGGTGGTAGTCATTGAGGACTTGGGACTCCGTCCTAAACAAAAAAAAAATTTAAAAAAAATAAAAAAAAAAATAAAAAAAAAAAAAAACCCACACACACACACCATCAAAAAACACAATGGGGCAGGGTAGGAATAATCAGACACCCTAGTCTGGGCCAAAACATGTTTTGCCACAATTTAACTAAGGAGCTGCGGTTTAAAATGAAATTAAAAATAAAAATGCACATAATACACAAGTAATACTCCTGCAATTTTTTTTTTTTTTTTTTTTAAACCTGCCACAAGTGGCCCAGGTCCTGGGGAGAATAGTCATATTTTGGGGCAGTGGGCGCCTGTGGCCCCCCCCTTGCAAGGCCAATTTCGGTCCTGGTGATCCCATTCTCTGGGGCCCAGCCCATCACCTAGACCGATTTTGGCCATCAGGGACCCCATCCCCTGGGGCCCAGCCACGTATGTAATGTGGAGGGTGGGCTACACGGCATCCTTCGCTGGTCCGATTAGGCCCCGGGGACTCCATCTGTCAGCCCCAAATATAAAAGGAAGGGGGCCATGCTGCCTCCCCCCCCCCTTGAGCCATTAATGGGCCTAGGGACCCGACCGCCCAGGGCCCAGCCACAACTAAAAAGGGAAGAGGGGCTGCAGAGCCCTTCTCCACAAGCAACTAAGGGCCCTGGGGACCCCATCCCCCAGGGCCGGTTCATGCTATGCCCCGGGTTGCCCACCTCCTGTGTTTTCTTTCATTTGGCGGAATTAATTTCAAGATTCCTGCCACGAGGGAGCAAACACCAAGTTCACTACAAGTGGGTGGGAGCATGAAAAAAAGCTCCCACCCCCTGGAGCGGACTAGTTTCTCTGCCCACACTAGAGTGGGCAGGAAAACAGATGAAAAGATTGCACCCGCTGGAGGCAGGGAGCCAGCTGGGACCTTGGGGCTCCCACTGTGTTGGCCCAGGGAGAAGGGGTTGTGTGCACCACAACCCCAATACAGCCATGCCCCAGGGGATGGGGTCCCCTTCACTGAAAATGTCCTAGCGAGGGGCACGTGTGCTCCCTCCACCTTTTGTGCAATATGGCCAGGCCCCGGGGGACTGGAATCCCGGGGCCAAAATCAGTCTGGGGAGGGGTGACCCACAAGCATGCCTCCCCCTGAAATATATTGCTGGGCCGAGGGATAGGTCCTGATGCCCGAAGCAGCCTGGGAAGGAAGGGTTTCATGCCCTAATCCACCCCCCCCCCAAAAAAAAAATGCCATGCCTTGTGGCCATCCTCTATACTGTGCACAGCCAAAAGTTGAGTGCAGCATGGGGTTGGCCACTGGCTTGACTGAAGTCCAGACCCTACTGTCAACTCCATGCTGTACATGGCAGCTGTTGGATTAACGTAGGGTAATTAAATATTAAACTCCATTTAAAAAAAAAAAAATTAAAAAAAAGTGAAGTTCAATGGAAAAAAACAAAAATACAAAGGTTACAGGAATGTTATAGTTAGGTAACAGAATTTAAAAAATGAAATAAAACTTATCAATTCACTTAAAAAAAACAAAGAGTACAGGGACATTACAGTTGGGTTCAGATTTTACACACATAAAAACACAGATACTCAGCAGTTACAGTTATATCAAGAGACTATAACCCACGCCCTCGCCATGCACTGCTAATTACCCCACATTTTACATCAGTCACGACATCTTCTGACATCAATTATTGATGAGAAAAATGTGCATGGCGGGGCGCGAGTTATAGTTGGACTTTGCTATGATGTGATGAAACAGACATTTCATATTTTATTTATAATTAATTTTGTATTTATTCTATGGGCATGATGCAATGAAAATATTGAGAATTGCACTTTAATATATAAATAAATGTGGATCAGGTTCAATAAGAAGATGCTGCTAACCTTTGGAAACTGTTTACAATGTTTTTTGCACCAGTCCACTTTAGGACTGATGTGCACATTTGCACTAGTAGCTATAAGAAGATAATGAAGAAAAAGTAAAAAAGAATGGCGATGGTAAAAGAATTGTTGAATATTTCAATTTAGCTTTTAACCGCATTTTTTAATGTTATTATGTTGGAGTATGAGCTAGATAAGAAATTGAGTTTGTGTAAAAATTCCTGTGGAGTTGTCAACTGAAAATACTTGATCATAATATGTACGCAATGCAAATGTATTTTGTATTGTAATGAAGATCTGCAGGAAGAATAGAAAATAAGGTTGGTGGTCTAGTTGTTTAAGACAAAATGTCTAGATAGGACTGCATAAAAACATTATGTGATGTCACACGGTTGGCCTGGTAGAAGGAGTTTGCCAAAACACGATGGCTACCCATCATGCACGATGAAGAAACTTGAATAAATAAGGATATTTTTAATTCATTGAAGCCTCTGGAGTGGCAATCGCATCGGGAGTATACTAGTGCGGCTGTTCGTCTGAGAAAGGAACGTATTTTAACTACTGATGGTAGTCAGTAGGTATAGTTAGGACCTAGTTTCCATTGAAAAAGTGTTTTTTGACTTGGCTATTTCTCGGGCACAGTTTGACAAAACTTCATGAAATCCACCCCCCTGCCAAAAAAAGTATCAAGTTGAGTCTTGTTGGGCAGGGAAAGTTTGGGGTAATCTGTCAAGCATGTGCCGTGAAAAAGGTGGGTGTCAAAAAAAAAAAAAAAAAAAGTTTCCTATGTTAATATCCATTGAGTCTTTAGACATGCCTTCAGCCCGAACCGCTGGACAGAAATACACCACATTTGTCAGAAAGGTAGCCTTTAGTCTGGCGATCACACTTTTTGATATTATTAGGTGTAAATCCATACAGTAGTTTGAGATATTAAAAGTAATCCAAGTTTGTATATCTAGAAACGCAAATAATTTGGGAATAGTCACAATCTCGTGCTGAGAACCGATTGGCTGCCAACACTTCAACTAGGAAGTGTTGGCAGCCATTTTGACACTCACTTCAACCGAGTCCCAACATTTTTTCAAAAAAATGACAGGGTAGGAATACCCTACCCCCTAGCTTTGGCCCAGGGGATCCCCCTGGCACCCTGCAAGTGCAAAAAAGCATTTAAAAGAACAACGATGGTGCAATTTATTTAAAATAATAAATAAATAGAAGAAAAAGAAAAAAAAAAAAAAAAAAAAAAAAAAAAGGAGGGGTGCATAGGGCACCCCTTCTAGGGCTCTAAAAAGTGCGGGGGACCACCACCTCCCCAGAACTACATGGCATAATTATGTGGGGTGGCCGCGATGATTAGCCTCGTGTACCAGCCCCCGGGGCTACATAATGTAAATAGGGGGGCTCTGCAGACCCTCCTCCAGGGACCACTTCATCCCTGGGGCTAATATTTCATAATTATGCAGGGGCTGGGTGGATCCCCAGGGACCACCTTCACCCTAGGGATACATAAAGAAAAAATAGTGGGGCTGTTGAGGATAATCCCAGTCCCCGGGGACCAATACCTCCCTAGGGCCAGTAAGTTAATTAAAATGAAGGCTTTGTTCTCGGCAGCCCCCCTCCCATGCCAAATACGGCCCCAGGGACGACCACCTCCCCAGGGTCAGCCCATACTAAATAAAGGATGGGGCCATGCGGCCCCCCTCCTGGAGCCATTTATGACCCTGGAGACAACCACCACTCAGGGCCGGATCCTGCTGCATCCCGAGGTGCCCACCCTCAGGAAATAGCTGTGTGCTTTAGTTTTTGGCAGGAGCTATGACAGCTCCCATCAAGCAAAAGCAAACACTACACCTCTAGCAAGCAGTAGCTGCAATAATGCTCCCGTTTGCTGAAAGCAGAGATTTCATCTCCAGAGTCCTCTAATACTTGGTTTGAAATCAGTGGGAACATGTAGACACTAATTTGTCGTCATTACCCTCTTTATAAGTAGGAATTAGCAGTTTTTCCTCTCTGGTAATACCAAGTCCTTTTTAGAGATGTTCTTGTCAGGCTTTTTGTGTAGATTCTAGCTGTTAGTTTCTGGGACAGTGTGTCTCTTCTAATTAAGAATTTGAGCTCTACATTAATTTTTGTTGCATTTTGACTCAATATTTTTATGTCTTGAATTAAATTGTTTTGGACTTTAGGCTTGTTATTTTGTTACTGTACTGCTATTTTGAAATATCCATGCAAATGTACCAACTACATTATAACTGGGCAATGTCTTGCTGCTTGTGCCAATCCAGCAAAGAAGAGATTGGGGTTCCTCACAGGAACCAGTTTACCCTCAAGGGTCAGATTATTTAAACCTTGAAAAAGATTGGTTATATTTCCTATCAGGTATGCAGCTGCTCTCCATAGCTTAACAGTCTCATTAGCTACAGTCTTTCGCCACTTTTTCTTTCAAACAAATGTTTCTTCAATTAAAGTATTTAATTGAAATGATTTTCTCAGAAATATCCTGTCAAAAAAGGAAAGCTTAAAAAACTACCACAGTCAAAGCAGCAGAAGAGGAGATATGACAAGAGTTGTTAGATTTGCACCATAATATTAGGCAACAAGTAGGTGAACTTGAAATAGTAAATGAGGTTTGTGAAACACTGATGCACTGCAAGAAGCACGCCTTTAGTGTGTCAAAGTTATCATGCAGCGCTTTAACACTCAGCTGGAATTTAGCACAGGTGACATTTAGCAAACTGAACTGAATGAATTTTGACAAAGAAAAAAATGTCACCTTGGAAATAAATCTGCAACACTCGAGTAAATCAAGAAAACTGTTGAAATTCAATAAAAGATGCTTTGAGTAATATTAACACTTTATTAATCATAGTGGTTGAATTTATAGTGACATCCAGTTAAACACAAAACTCTGAATAACATCCTACAATATAGCTCCCAGTATTTAACATGAAATAGTCAGACTACTGATTTAAGCAATGATAAAGCGATCTAACGCCAATTAAGACTTCATAAAGTAATACAAATGTCAGAAAACTGCATGCTTTTAGATTATGTCAAGTGCTCATAGTTGATCACGGAGCAAACCTTGCAAACACTGGAAATACAGAACATGGTTTCACTACAACTACATCATAGTTTAATTCGATTTTGCATTAGATGTTTTGCAGTCACAAAGGTACTGAGAAAATTAATTTTGAAATTCATGTCCATGCATCAAAATACTTTTAGATTTGGTTATACATATGGCACATCATGAGAGGTGGTTGGGAATCCTACTTACCAACCCCATCTAAAAATGTGCCAGGCCCAGAGGGATTGTGTCCATTAGGCTGAAATCAACTTGGAGAGGGGGGGGGGGGGGGGGGGGGTGGCACACCCACCTCCCCAACTAAAAGCGAAAAATATTTTTGTAACCTTTTTTCAGGCCAGGGGACTGAATATTCAGGTCCTAAATGGCAAGAACTACTGAACAGATTTACACCAAATCACTAAAAGTACTATCTGGACCAAGATCTAGCTTTTTGCCACATTTAGTGTAAATCCGTTAAGCCGTTTGGGTTGTAGGTTTGTCTAAACATCCTTTGGAAAAATGAATGGAACAACGCATTTTAGGATTCCACCTTTTTCTTCATTCCCGCTTGATAGATCACCTCACAATTTTCCAGGATGGAGCTGAGAAAAAAATGTTTTTGGGAAAGTTTCATAATGAGCTGTCAAAAGGCACTAAAGATAAAAGAAAACCAAAAAATTTGTTTCCTAGAGACCCCAGGGCTCGGCTATATCTCCTGGGTGGCCCACAGGGCTCCCAGTGTGCAATGTGACGGCGGGGGAAGACTGAAGGCCCACATGGTCGCAGCCGGCTTCCCACCTCATGTGAGACCTGGCATTGCGGTCATAGAGAGGGAGCTGCTAAAAATGCAGCTCCCTTTCTGTGAGAGCAATTGTGTCCTCAGTTGGGAAACAGAGGAAACCTCTACTTGGAGAAAGTGAAAGCTGTTTGACAGCTCTCACTTGCTGCAAGTGGAATGCTTGCTCTCACTTGGCAGGAGCTGCCAAAGTTTCCCCCAAGTCAGTGTGTTCTTGTATATACTCATTTGTTTTTTCTTTAATACGTCAAAATCTACTGAACAGATTTACACCAAATAACAAAAAGGGCTCTTTCTGGACCAAGAGCTAGCTTTCTCCCAAATTTGGTGCAATTCCGTCCAGCGGTTCGACCTCTATTCCTATGGAAATTAACATGGGGAAAACATGCTTTAGGACCAGCCCCTTTTTCTCAGCCACCGCTTGACAGATCACCCTGAAACTTTGCAGACAGAAGCTAACGTGAGCATCATATTTTTTTGGGAAAACACAAAATCAACCGGTGCAAAGATATAGGCAAGTTAAAAAAAAAAAAAACAAAAAAAAAAAAAAACCACACACACCACTTTCTATAGAAACTAGGCCCTATTTGTAACTACCTAGTGGCAAGTGCCACTAGGCAATTATATATCTCATCTACACACACAAGGAAATAAGTCACTGTTACCTGTGAAACGCTCCTTAGGTGGTGCTGCTGGTGGTGTGGTCTCAGAGGAACCCTAGATGAGGTCTTAATTTTTTTTTAAATCTAAATTCTTCCATACATTTGCAGAGGATCTAGAAATCAGAGGCAAATTTTAAAAAATGGCCTCCCTCCTTGATCCTCCATCTCCTGGGGCCATTCTAAAAATGAAGGGGAAATGGGTGGCACCACCTCCATGAGCCTTAATAAATCCCTGAGAACACATCCACTGGGCCGACACACAGTGTCCTGGGGAGCCCACCCACAGGACATGGTGATTTCCCAGCCTGCAGAAGCGTGGGCAGGTAAACATAAATCTGGTCCCAACTGGAAGGAGCTTTGAAAATAATTCTGCCGGGTGGAAGCAGATGTCTGCTTTCCTGCCCTCGCTCTTGCGGGCAAGGAAACTCTGATGGCGCCCTCCTGGCGGGAGCAAAGTTGAACAGCAATGCAACCGGGATAGGTGCATGCAGGTAGCTGGCAGGGCCGTGTGAGCCTTCTGGCTCCCCCCAGGGCCCCAACTAGTGGTTTCTGGGTGCCTTTGGTGGGCACCCAACTCTGGCCCCAGGGAAAGGGGTCACAAGGACTATAAAGTCTCAGGGATGGGGGCCATCTTCCCCCTCCCCAATATTTTTTGAGGGCAAAAAAAAAAAAAAAAAACACACACACACACACTCACACACACACACACACACACACACACAGGGCAGGCACCAAGACACCAAGGTGAATAATAAATGAGCAACAGGAGCTGCTCACCATGGAGCCCTGCAGCAGCTTTTTTTGTATTTTTAAAGCTTGGTGTTTATCCTAGAGTAGGGAGGGGCAACACAAAGTATATTTTTAATGTTGTTGGGGGCCTCCAGGAAGTGAAGCAGCCCAATGCAACATAAAAACTAATTTAAAAAAAAAATTTAAGCAAAAAAAAAAAACAAAAAAAAAAAAAAAGGGAAATCTCCCGATTCAATAAAAACATGACCAAGAGAGCAACCATTTTTTTTTTTTCTTAAATCACTCCTAGATGGAGCTCTATGCTTTTTAGTTTGAGTGCAAGGCACTTTGGATTTATGATTGCATTTTGTGGACTAAAAATTGGTGAAAGAAAGACTGACATTGCTTTTTATTTTTTATTTTTAATAACACAATAATATGTCTGAGTCTTCTTTACATTGTTCTGCAAACAAATTAGAAAAATAGAAGCTATATTAAAAGAAATACTCGCAGGCATGGCTATTTTTTAAAGATATATACGTTAATCTAACATGTTTCTAATCATACTCATTATTAAACATTCCATTGTGTGAATTACTGAAATGTACACTAGATTAAAAATATTGGTGTTCTCCGGAGAAAGGCGATATTAAAACATTACTTGAAGTTAAAAGAAAAACCCTAGAAATTCATTGAAAACCTCAAAATGTTAATTTCAGTCAAAACAAACCATTTCAAATGTACAAAGTCACTGAAATTCACTAGTTCTAGTTGCCTCCAGTACCTAGTACTCGTGCCTCAATGTAACTTTAACTCATGCTCTCGCTTAGCACTGCTAATCATCCCACATATCACTCATGACTTTTTTCACTTAAATCATTGATAATATCACTGCAATGTTTGCATTTAAATTATTGATGACAAAACTGTGCATGACTTGGGGGGGGGGGGGGGGGGGAGAGGAGGAGGGTTACAGTTATCTTAATTAACTAAGAATCGTGCCCCAAAGTAACTATAATTGGTGAATTTCAGTGGTTTGGGACTTTTAAAACAGCATGTTTAAACCATAATTTTCACCTAACTATAAGAGCACTATAACTTTTTCTATATATATATATATATATATATATATATATATATATATATATATATATACACACACACACACACACAGCCTATCCAGGATTATTTATGCAAAAAAGACCCTGAAAAAAGGAGAAAAAAAAAAAAACACTGAGCATAGAGCAATATTAGGGCATACAATTAAAAAAAAAAAAAAACAACGGTGGGCATGCATTTTAAGGGATAATATCACAACATCAATAAACTAAAATTTCATATGCCGAAAAGGATATAGGTAGATCGGAAATTGCATGAAAAACACACACTTGCCTGCCAAAATACAATATATACTATCACTGGACAATTAACATAAGTGACTTCATAAAAAAATGATAACATTGAATTCTGGTTTGTTTGAGTTGTTTCGGATTGTACTAAGAGTTGCAAACAAAGTTTTATTCGCACCCATTTTATACCAGCCATCTACACTTACTTACTGATCAAACCCTTCCTGGTAGTGAACTAGCGCAGTTAAACATGCTGTATTCGCAATTATCCAACTGATCGCTGCCAATGAGGTATGTATGACCACTTTGTCCACAGGGTATTCTCTAATGTGTTTTAGCTATATGAAACACATTTAAAATTGCGAGTTTAAATTAATTCTTGACTTTATGATTACCCTTACAGATGTGTTAAAAACAAAAACTACGTAAAGGGAGCATTGATCGAAATGCCCAAATAGAGCCATGTCTCCTCAACCTGAATTTAATACAAATTCAGTTGTTTAACATAGACTAAGAAAAATGACAATAAAACAAATATAGGATTGTTTCATATAAAAGCCCAAAGTATTATTTTGTTACAAAGCATGAATTTCATGAAATTGCAAAAATAATACTGCAATGAACAGGAGTAAACACAAGTAGAGAAATAGTGCAATGTGGGACACCAAACATGAAAGTTTGGTGCATAAATAATTCAATATATTCTCTGTCCCTGACCGGGAATCCACCAGGAGAGTATACAACTAATTCGGAAATGGAACTTCAAGTATTCAACATTGAAAGTAATTGTCTCCTACTAAACAGAGACAACATTGCTACACAGTGCTAGGAGACCCACAGCCTCCTTTGCCTTTTGGATGATTGCAAGTTTAGTTGAGCCAATTAAGTATGAGGGGAGAGTATTTGGGCCTCAGTAGCAGAGAGAAAAGAGGCTCTGCAGTCCATAGGTAAGGTGCAACTACCGGCAACTGTTACTGGGCACTGCTATGTAGCTCATGAAAGCTTCTGTTCTACCATGTGTGCTGCTTACATTCATCACAAGATTGCCCGCATGTGAAAGCGGGACTCCCTTAAGGCATTTTCAAGGGGTACAAATGCATTTTCAAATACATTTTTGCACGGTTCCGCTCGTAAAGGATACGAGCGAGAGTACAAGTCAAGCTACTTTCTCCTTGGACAGCTGGAAGGCAGTGAGAGATCAGGATGGGGCAGCATGATAGTAGAATATTGACCTAAATATTTTTTATAAAAATACTGCCCCACTGGAGTTGGTATTAGAAAATAAGCAGCCGAAGGGAGGATACTATTGTAAATTATATTTAGGACAAGATGTTTATGCAAGACCATATTTTGTCAATTTTATTCTGACATACAACAGATTACCAATGGGGCCACTCTACTGAACCTTGAACATCTGAATTGTTCTGGTTAAGCCGTGTCAAGACAGGAGTTCCTCCACTGGGATTTATTTCCAGTTTATCACTGAATACGGGCACCGCCTTTGTCCAAATATCACTTCAAAAAAACAGATGCACTTAATCCATCTAGTAAGGCTCCCTCTTTTATGCCCAAAATGACCAAAACCGTAAATAATTTTAGACATTCCATAATTGCACTATGCTGGCCAAAACAGAGGCATTTTAATGTTGCAATCACAATGAAGGATCAGGCTTGGAAAATTAAGAATGAATGGAATCTGTTTATGACTTACTCCTTCTCATCAGAGCAGTCTGTGCTGTTCGCTAAATTGGAAATTCAGTCCATTGAGCCTAGGCTGAAACATTCCAAAACAATGGTGGAAGTTAAGATACGTGAAAATAGCTCCAAGCGATTAAATTCTAGCACAAATACTGCCGGCCAAATAAGAGAGAAGATTAACAATCTGAAAATTATTTAGGTCCAGTGCTTAATTTGTAAACTAGTAAGTGCTATGCCCCAAGGTTTTGCTCAAAAGTCAGTCAGGCAGTGGTGCTATTGAATGTCAAATACAAAGGCTGCATTGTCTTTTTTGCACATCATTCCTATTTCATCTACCCCATAAACTCTCTGCCCGTTTAGCTCACTCTTTCGGTTTCTTTTTAATCAGTTTTCTTTTTGTCACTGTTTTCAGTCATTTTCTTTTCCTTCTTCCCCCCGTTTGCGTTTCTCTCTCTTGGACAGGTTAAGTTCTGATGAGGGAAAATAAGTGCTGGTCCCCAAAATAGAAAGCCGGTGGACCCCACTTGCAATCACCATCTCTAATTAAACACTTTAGGTCTGATCCGAGGCAGGAGATACCCACCACACAGCCTGAAGAATAACAGCCATGTTTTCTGCCCATTCCTGATCATATGTAGACTAGTCTGGGGCACTTATTGTTACATTGTTAGATTCCTTTGAAAAGGTCTGCACCACATTTGGAAAGCTACTTCGCCTCCTGTCTTCGCTTATGCAGCTCTTTGGTTCACCAAAACCCAATCTTCATGTAAGGATGGGAAGAGCTTCTTGTTGAGTGGGCTGTGCCATGATGGGACGTGCCCTCTCTCAAATGATTCTTTTGAGTGCAGGTGCTGCACACACCATAGCTATCCGTCCACAGCACCAGTTTTGTGTGACTCGCTTTCAGCTGGATTTTCCTTCCAGTGCTTGTTTAAACCATGGCCCTCTGTCAGGCTCCTCAAACCCTTGAAGAGCAGCCTCAGTTGAGTTACAGTCCTAGATCCGTTACATTTGCTTATTCATATGGTTTGAGGGGATGAAATTTAGAGGTCTGTGTGACCCAACAATCTAAGTCCTTCTCCACAGACCTGCTTCAATAGGTAGCATCACAGTGGATGGTAGCCACACTCTTCACATTATGCACATGAGCCATTAGGAAACATGTCCTGCTCTGCTCCCAATTGCCTCTACTCCCCTGAATTGAATGTAGTTTTCACCAAGGCTCCTCGCTCCCCAATCTATCTTGAGCTTTACGCTAAGCTCAACCAGTTGTAGTAATGCTGTTTTTAAATGTTTGGGGTCAAAATGATGACCAGAAAACACTGGGACATACCTTGATTAAGTGTTTACTTTGTCACCTATCGGCGGCTGGCATACGTCCTCCCTGTCTGGATCAAAAGCAATATGCTCTTCCCTTCCTTGATATAGAGAATGTAGTCAACTCTATCAGCTGGGAGTATATATGGCTGGTCCCTGAAAAGTGGGTCTGGTTCCCCACTAAATAGAGTGGGTGAAACTACTCTTCACTCAGCTACCAATAACCCGGATGCACACTGCCATCTAGCATCGGACTTGATCAGATTACAGCAGGAACCACACAGGGCTGTTTCAGTTGTTGTTCACCTTAGCCATGAACCAGTGGGGTGCATGTTACACCAGGAGTTACAAAGATGGGGTGTCCCTGTATGCGGATAACGCTATGACACCACAGATGCTGCTATTATTAAGATATCCTTGTTTAATGTAAATGTGTCCATCTCTCTGAAAAGCCAAGAGGCCTTCTCCCATCCATGCACTCAGGGTCCGGAACAACATCCTCATATTGATCACAACTGCCATTACACTGCTGCTGGATTTTTAGGAAAGAGATGAAGACATACCTCTTCAAAGGGCATTGTTTCACGATGCAATAGTGGGCCACTTGTTCTCATAGAATCCAGCTATCCCACCAATCTGCATCGTCATTGATCCTGTACAGCACACCACTGACCCTCAGCCAGGCCTGCACTACATAATTACACAAATGCACACATGGTGTGGTGTGTATGTGCTGAGGGAGCATAGTAATATATAATGCTCCAAGAAGAGGTCAGGTGTTATTTCGCTAACTTACTGAAAGATTTCAAATGCAATCTCTCACAAACGTCTGTCTCTACAACAAAACATACTGAGCCTCAAAGAGGATAAGCATATTTGGCCAAAGGGGCCTGAAATGGACAAAACAAGACACTCTTAATACTGAAAAAAAGGTTAAAGTGACAGACACGTATATGCTTTAAACGAGCAATGGCAAAGCCAACAGGCCTGACTTTTGGTTAGGGAAGTATTTGGTGCTGAGAGAGCGTAGTCTAAACATTACCTATTATAGATGTGAAATGCTTATGTTTAACAATGCTGCATTAATAATATTCTTCATTGAAACGTATTCTAAACGTAGAGAATTTTTCATATGCGTAAACTAATGTCGACTGTAAGAAATGACTGTTTGTATTATGATTAACTGAAAACATTAAACACGTATAAAACTATATTCATTACAAATTCATACATCTTAAGTTAGCGTGAGTCGAAAACTGGCTGTGTAACTCTCATATTAAAGCGTATTTTTCTGTTTCTCCAGTGTGCGGACTTGCAAAAGGCCATGACCAAGCAATTGTTCTTTTCTTCACTTATTTGCAACAATGCTAGATTTTCTCATCCGCATGCTAGTAGCTTTAGTATAAAAATTATGGAATTCGAAACAAACATGGACACTTTCAAGGACATTAAAGCGAGGAGAAGAGAACTCTTGACCCGATGTGTGTGCCAGAAAATAAAGTAACCCCGGATATGCCACCTACGAAAAACGTCAATTATGAAGACCAATTAGAAACTCAAGAAATATCGTAAAGTGACAAATGCATTACTTAATGTATTATTTGATAGGTTACAGATAGTGGGGTGTAGCGACTGTCCAATAGAATTTTGGGGGAATGTATTTTGGAAAAAGGGATAAAAACCTATGACACAAGAGACAAGCAACATTAGGTAGGGAAGGATATCGATTGCATCCAGAAACTCTGTCACTTTATTTGGCGATTTGAGACTTCGACAAAACCATCCTCACCCATAGACGGCCCCCATCACACTTTCCTCCTTATGAGGAAAGTGTCCCTTGCCCTTAGCTTAAATAGACTGACGGCGATCTAACTGATGTTCTGAAGACGAAGACTGACCCTGTGTGCTGACCTATTCCGAGGAGGGTAATTATGGTTGCTAATGGAAATTCACTTATTTTGCCTTTTCTTTCTAGGTACCAACTGCTGTGTGTTTTGATTAGAGACTTTAGTTAGACGTTTTCTAAATTGATGTTCTAAATTGTTTTTGCATGAAGCCCAACATGCTAATGCTAATCCGTGGTTAGATGAGGCGCTCTTCTTGACTGACTTAATTGACATGACTGACATGGTGCTATGCTGAACTAAGACTTCTACGAGGTGCTATGCCTTTTGATCGGTTTGTCCTCATATGATTATCTTATGTTGGTGATCTTTGCTTTGTTGAAAACTTACCATAGTTGCCGCCTTGTGATTATGTTCTTTTGCTTCTTGGTTTTGAGACTAATACATTTTCTATTAGATTGTAATCAATAGGGAATAAAAATTCACAAAACTTAAATAAGGTGTGGTTATTCATGACTGAAAGGTCATGGTTGCGCCGATAATTTACTAATGTCTAAAGTGAAATATGTTGTAGTAATATATGTTAACAATATAATTGCCATATGTGTTGATCAGTTCTCATCTTACGGTGTCTCACCACTGGGTCCAAAGATTCATCGGCCTAAAACAAGTCCTGATGTGTATAAATTAACATAGACGGACGCGTTAACAGTTCTGTCTAGGCGATAGTGTGTTGGACTCAGATGTTCTAGAAATATCATCCTATAATGAAGCAACATCTTGGATTATAACAATATGGGAGCAGGGGTAGGGTCCTCTCCTGAACGTACTCCATTAGCAGAGTTAAGCTATGCCTTCAACAAAGAGGGTTAAGAAAGGAGTCAGAAGATGAAGCCTGTGTTATAAGTGCTGTACATAAAAGATACATCAAAATAATGCATGGCAGATAATTTAGACAAGTGGTATGTAATTGTGCAGCATTTTTTTTTTTTTTTTAAAGCCTATATCTGAGCACTTCAATACTTTGTGAGCAAAAAACTCTGTGTTCCAAAAACATGTTATTAGGCAAGCAAACTAATATAAAGGAATGTGTGAGGGTGATTAGGGAAATCATCCGCAAACAGCATTCCCAAAGAGCAGCCCTTCCTAATCAAGTAAGCTAAAAATCTGCAATTAAAGCGTCACTGTGCCTATACACAGAGTCTTAATTACAAGCTATACGTCTCTAGGCGCTCACTCCCAGAAACGAATGGGAACACAAAACGGGACAACATAACCATCCGTGAGATGCCAAGGCCATGATGGACAGCCCCACCCAAGCAATGGCAAACCATCTAAAACCCACAAAAGCCAATAGGTAAAGGTGTCCAACACAAAACACACACTTTCTGTACTTGAAGAACTAATGACAGGTGGTCCGTAGCTATAAAAATTTGCCACAATAAGGACCCCTATATATGAAAATGTGACGCTTGTAAAACCAACAGAAAACAAGAAGTCTGACGCGCAATACACAGTTTTGTTCATGTGATATTAAGTTTTACTTTCACTCGTTTAGATAAATGAATCAAGCTCACATTTCTGATTTGTTCAGTTTCTTCCTCAATAGCAAGATCACCATTTTTGTGAACATGCTGCAGCTCATCTTTGCCAACATTCTGAAGCTCGATAAAAGTGATAACTCAACCCAGCCTGCAGTTGCTTGCTTGTTGCTTGATCTGATGGTCACTAAGCTTCAGAAAACTAACACCCTCCAATGCGAACATTTTAACTAAGCTCGAAGTAAAATGTATACTGATCTTGCTCAACAGATTTTAGGATCTACAGGAAAATGGCCACTTGGGGCGTACAGCTGCAGAAACAGAAGGTTCGTTCTTAATAGAGTTATTTAATTGCATAGTCGTAGGCTTAAGTGGAGAGAAGTCCCCATGCCGATTCAAACAGGCAGTGAATGTAATGTCAGATCATGTGGTGATAAGAATATAGCTCCGAGACTTACTGTCATTTATGAACGGCTTAATCTTTTTGCCTAAGGAGCAAATGAAGCAAGCTCTGCATACTTATCTTTTTACCTGAATTTCTACTAATCTAATTTTTATCTGAATTGTTAAGCATTCTTCACGTCGCATGCAGTGGTATTTGCCAAAAACAGAGTGAATTTAAAAATAAAAAAAAACTGGAATCTGGAAACAATCTTGCACCTGTATAAAGCTGGCAAACCAGCAGTTTAGTCTCGAATTGCTGCCAATTTCGTAAAATAGGAAAATTAAACAAATTACAACCACTGATGTCTAGAGCAGCTGTGGCCATGATTATTCCATGAGCAGACATTAAATCCGTGCCAGGCAAAGGAGCTTTAGTTCACCTGAGATAATTAACTGCTCCAAAAATATCGCCAAGCATGTTGTAGGGAGCCACCCCAAGCAGTACAAATATGGCTGGAAAAGCCCATGGTTCTACAATTAGGACACCGGTGATTGAATGTTCCTCACACCGCTGTGGTACAGAAATAATTTGACAGACTGATGACTGGTGCTCCTGTTAAATGGATGCTCTTAAAGTAATTGGAAACTTATCTGTGGAGGGGCCTTTGCACTGCAGACCAATGTGACCCCCTTGATGAGTCTTGGCAACTAAGCTTAACAGGATAAGAGGAGACCAGGAGCACTAGCTGATCGTGGCTATTAAGTGCAGCAGGACAGAGAACTGGAAGCGCAATCCGTTTAGTGTTCCAGAGGGAGCAAAACAGCTCAGTGGGAGCTCTGAGCGCACATCCTAAAGGAAAAAAAGTGCAGCTCCCATGAGAGTCAAGGATCACCAGACAACAAAAAAAACATTGGCAAAGCCACTTGGTCTGGTGTTGGCTGCCAGCATTTTTACTTTTTTTAAAGACCATTTGTCATAGGTTTACAAAAACCTCGTTGTTGATGGGAATTATCAGGCTTTCGGCAAAATAAAGCAAAAGAAAATTTCTAAAAGCAAAAATATTTTTTAATCTCAAAAAGCACATACTTTTACAGTAATCCCTGGCACTAAAGGGAACTACTTCCTGTGTGTATGTGCTCCTTGTGGAAGAGCTGAATGTATTCAATCACAGTGAAGCTAGGCAATGACTGATGTGGAGTAACCTATTACCCTAAGCTGTAATGCTGTAGTGGGCAGAACAACAAGCATTTGCAATGCAATAGGTCTCGCACATTTCGAACAAGTTAATGGTCATCTTTTGATAACAGAACCCATGAGCAAAAAATAAATAAACAAACCTGAGAAAAGGCGGCTTGCCAAAATAAAGTTAGCTTTAACCCCTACTGTGCCCTGGACTAGTTGGTCTCGGCCATGGTTGGCGTGTGCAGGGGACGAGACCAGCTCGTCCTGCAACCAACCCATGGGGGGGCGTCCAGCGCTCCCCTGTGGGCCTCCCACCCCCATCCCTGGTCATGGATGGAAGGGGAAATTGCTTCCCCTTCCACCCCTGACCCACCTCACCCCTGTGAAGTCTGACGACATCAGCATGCGATTGCGTGATGCCCTCATCAGAGGTCACCTCCCATCGTGCTGGAAGCTGTGCTTCCAGCGCGAGATCTGGAAGAGAAATGCTTCGCATTTCTCTTCTGACCAGGAGGTGGGGGCAGGCATGAAAGGAAAGGCCACTCCTTTAAAGTCTCTGTAAGCATATCTGCAGACCGATCGTGAAGCGATGGAGCTGCAGAACTGCCCACTAGGAACCAGGGATTTTCTTTTTATGTTTATAAAAAAGGGGAGCGGCCCCTTGGGCAAGGGTCACTTCCTCGGGGGCATTTAATTATTAGGGCTTTTCTGCCCCGCCCCCCCACCCCCCGGGGGGCAGACCAGCCTATTTAAATTAGGGGGGGGGCAAAAGCCGCTAGACACCAGGGATAATTATTTATTTATTTTAGACGTGGGGTGTGCCCCCCTAAGGCATGCGTCACTCCCCTGGGGGCAAAATTGTATTGCCTATTTTTGGAAGGCCAATCCACCCCCAAGGGGTGCAGAAAGCACCAGGGTTTTTTTTTTTTTTTTGTGATTTTTTTTTTTTTTTTTTTAACATCAGTTTCACGTAAAGAGAGTGACCCCCTAGGCATGGGTTACTCCCCTGGGGGGGAGCAAATTTATTTTAGCCCATTTAGATTGGCCTAGTTTTATTAGGCTGATCTGTCCCCGGGGCGGGAGAAACCACTAGACGTCAAGGATTTTTTTTTGCACTAATTTCACGCAAGGGGAACGACCCCTCGGGTAAGGGTCGCTCCCCTGGGGGCAAATTTATTTGAAGCCATTTCTGCCCCCCTTGGGGGCAAATCGGCCTATTTTTATTAGGATGAACTGTCCCATCCGCCCCCAAGGTGGGGCAGAAACCACTAGGCACCAGGGATGTTAAGTTTATTTTTTAAAGATGGGGAGCGACCCCTTAGGCAGGGGTCGCTCCCCTGGGGGGCAAATTTATTTCAGGCCATTTCTGTCCCTCTTGGGGACAGATCGCTCTATTTCTATTAGGCAGCTCTGCCCCCAGGGGGGTGCAGAAACCACTTGGGCACAAGGGATTGGCATGTGTGTGTTTTGTTTAGGGGGGCAGCCCCTTGGGCAAAGGCCATACCCCCACCCTAAATAAACGGGGCCAAAGTTGTTCAGTCCACTGGAGAGATGGGGCAACTACCCCTGATCCACTCCGGGGGGGGGGGGGGGGGGGTCGAAAGCCTACTAGATGCCAGGGAATTAAAAAATATATATAATAATAAAAAAAAGAAATAGTGTGGTGGTGGCTCCCAACCAGTATGGGCCTGGTTATGCCCCCACCCCCAACTGAAGGGGGTAACAGTCTTTCAGCTCTCCCCCGCACACTAAAACATCTTATCCAACAGCAAGCAAGACGACATTTGATTATTTTGGGTTTTAGTTTTACATTTGGCCCATGAGAGCTTGTCTAACTCTCAAAATCGTCCCACTTGGAATGGCGAGGGCTGCACTTTGGGATGCCGACATGTAGAATAATCCACAAGACCTAGACAAATCTGAAAACTAAACATTTGGGTGATTCCAGGGTGGTGTGCTACAAATGCACCCGCACCATTTTCTTACCCACAATGCCCTGCAAATCTCCAACTTTGCTGGAAATCACACATTTTTGTGATGGAATCATCTGGAATCTGCAGGAATCCACAAAATTCCTACAACCCAGAATTGTCGCACCTATACCGATAAAAATTCTGCCCCACTTGTCAGTAAACTGCCCTATTGGACCCGCTTTGGTTCCCCCTCAATTTCAACATGTTTTTGGCTCTTCACTGTCACAGGCACTTGGCCCACCTACACAAGTGAGTTATCATTTTTACCGGGAGACTGAGGGGAACGTTGGGTGGTAGGAAATTTGTCCCAGTGCGGTGATCCTACACAGAAATGTGATTTTTTTTTGGCTAAATTTGAGGTTTGCTGAGGATTCTAGGTAAGAAAACCTAGGGGGATCCACGCAAGTCACACCTCCTTGGACTCCCTCGGTGTCTAGTTTTCAGAAATGTTTGGGTTTGGTAGGTTTCCCTATATGACTGCTGAGCCCAGGACCAAAAAACGCAGGTGCGCCCCACCGCAAAAACAGTTTGTTTTGTATCTGATAATTTTGGTGTGTCATTTCCTTTCGCGGGCACTAGGCCTACCCCCCCACAAGTGAGGTACCATTTTTATCGGGAGACTTGGGAGAACGCTGGGTGGAAGGAAATGTGTGGCTCCTCTTAGATTCCAGAGCTTTCTATTCAAAATGTGAGGAAAAGTGTTTTTTTGGCCAAATTGAGGTTTGCAAATGATTCTGGGTAACAGATCCTGGTGAGTCACCCCATCCTGGATTCTCCTCGGTGTCTAGTTTTTTTAAACAAATGCACAGGTTTGGTAGGTTTCCTTCGGTGCCGACTGAGCTAAAGGCCAAAATCCACAGCTAGACACTTTGCAAAAAAAATGTCAGATTTCAATGTAAAAACATAATGTGTCCATGTTGCGTTTCCTGTTGCAGGCACTAGGCTGACCCACACAAGTGAGGTACCATTTTTATCGAGAGACTTAGGGGAACACAGAATAGAACAAGAAGTGTTAGTGCCTAGTCTTTCTCAACATTTTTTCCTTCCAAATGTAAGGCAGTCTATTTGAGAAATGCACTGTAATTCACGTGCTAATATGGGGACCACGGAATTCAGAGATGTGCAAATAACCACTGCTTCTCAACACCTTATCTTGTGCCCATTTTGGAAATACAAAGGTTTCCTTGATACCTATTTTTCCACTCTTTATATTTCACCAAATGAATTGCTGTATACCTGGTGTAGAATGAAAACCCATTGCAAGGTGAAGCTCATTTACTGTCTCTGGGTACCTAGGGTTCTTGATGAACCTACAAGCCCTATATATATCCACAACCAGAAGAGTCCAGCAAACTTACGTGGAGAAAAGGGGTTATTATTTTCACCTGAATTTCAATATTTTTCCTTCATTTCAGCTGTTATTTTCTGTAGGAAAACCTTGTAGGATCTACACAAATAACTCCTTGCTGAATTCAAAATGGTCTACTTTTCAGAAATGTTTAGCTTTCCTGGATCCAGCATTGGTTTCACACCCATTTCGGTCACTAACTGGAATGAGGCTAAAAGCACAAAATATAGTAAATATGGGTATGTCCGAGCAAAATGCCAAAATTGTGGTTTTCTGATTCAAGTCTGCCTGTTCCTGAAAGCTGGGAAAATTATGATTTTAGCACCACAAACTTTGTTGATGCCTTTTTCGGGGGAAGAAAAAAAAAAAAAAAAAAAAAAAAAAAAAAAAAAAAAAAAAAAAAAAAAAAAAAAAAAAAACACACACACACACACACACACACACACACACACACACACACACACGCGCCTTCTTCTGCAGCCCTTTTTTTTTTTTTTTAACGAAATTTCCGCTGTATTTTGGCTAATTTCTTTGTCTCCTCCAGGGGAACACACAAACTCTGGGTACCTCTAGAATACCTAGGCATTGGAAAAAAAGTAGATACATTTGGCAAGGGTAGCTTATTTGGACAAAAAGGTATGAGGGCCTAAGTGCAAGCTGCCCCAAATAGCCAAAAAAAGGCCTGGCAACTGAGGGGGAAAATGCCTGGCAACAAAGGGGTTAAAAAAAATTAATAGTAACAAAAAAAAAATAAAAAAAATTGTACGTCTATCCCGTCAGGAGCAGCGAATGCGCACAAATGTAGATTTTCCTAGTATTTTATGACAGAAAGTCTTAATTTTATTAAAGACACGGAGGCGAGTATTATGCTTCTCTGACTTGCTTTATTTCAACAGCAGTAGTAAAGAAAACTACAACTCCCATGAGGCTTGGGGAACAAAAAGACAATGGGAAAGAAAAACGTATCGGCATATGCACCAATAGGAACATCAGGGGTAATATAATCACTACGCTTGACTGCGACCAGCCCTCTTTCTTGATATGAAAAGGCTAGAAAACAGGGTTAAAATAGCTAGGACAATTGAAACTGCTAAGAACAACGAACAAAGTTATCGAATAAAGTTCAACCAGAACTGGCATGAAGGGGAAATCCAATAGGGAGGAGGAAGACTCTGCTGCCAACGAGATGGATCTCTTGAAGATGAACCTTGAGACGACAAACCCATCCTACGATCAAGAGGAAGGTTGAGGTTGAGTAGATGTTGCTGTGAGGGAGGGAAAGAGAGCAAAAACAAATGTTAGAAAAGTCTCCTTTTGCAGTGGGATAATACTCGCCTCCGTGCCTTTAATAAAATTAAGACTTTCCGTCATAGAATACTAGGAAAATCTACATTTTATGTCAAGACCGGAGGCTTATATTATGCTTTTTTTAAAGCATGTTAATAACCACAGAAGTTGCAGTATGAACTGGTTTACAATAAAAAGTTCTAAAAACATTATCGTTAGACCAGTCGGCTGACCTCAGAATGTCTTCCAATCTGGAACCCACACAGAAAGCCTTGGAAGCCATAGCTCCCCTAGAAGAATGAGCCCCGAAAACAGAGGTGTCAATATCAGCCAGGGACAAAACCCAACAAACCCATCTGGCCAGAGTAGCGGAAGGCACAGGTTTGTGAGGCTTACAGAAAGAAATAAGGAGTGGGGAAAGAACTGACGTTCTGTGATTGGCCACACGGTCTTCATAACACTTGAGACACTGCCCTACACACAATTTGGGTTGATTGGGAAAATAAGGATTTAAAAAAAAAAAAAAAAAAAAAGTGTATGTATATTGGTTTTGGTACGTTTATTAATAGAGAACAACACTCCAGTAGGGGAAAATTGGTGAGAAGAAATGTCTAAGGCTTTAACATCAGATATACGTTTAATGGAAACCCGAGAGTAACATAGTAAGTTTGGCTGAAAGCATTTTCAATTATAGTTCCGTATGATTAGGCCAAGATAAGAACAAATTCCTCACAACATTGACATCCCATAGTTTTGAATATTTGGGTAAAGGAGGAATAGTACATTTTACTCCCTTTAAAAAGGTGACAAAGAGGATGTTCTCCCACAGGTTTTCCATTGATGTAAGTATGATGTATAGAAATGGCTGATCTGTATAAATTGATCGTTCTGTAGGACTTACCGGCACTAGCCTGGGGAGCTAGAAAATTAATTACTTAATTTATATCAGCTGAAATTGGATTGAGATCCCTTCCCATACACCAGCTTGACCAAAGAGACCAGGCGGAACTGTATGCTTTTCTGGTGCCAGGTGCCCAGGCTTTTTGATAAAGTCTGTAGCTTCCGCCGAAATAGAGATGGAAGGTTGGGAAGACCCAACACCTTCCAGGCAGAAAGAGTGAGCGTACTGTTGAGTACCAGGGAGTGCGGATTCCCTAGAGGATCTAAAAGAAGGGGAGGGAAAAGAGGGAGGAGGATTGGGAAAAAAAAAATCGATTGCTAACTCCAGGAGAGGGGGAAACAATACTTGTGATTGCCAAAAAAGAACTACTATTACCAATGTCACTTTCTGACATCTGACTTGGGTGAGAACTCTGGTAATCATTAGAAAAGGAGGGAACGCATAATTGACCAAATGGGACCAATCCTGTAGAAAAGCGTCTGAGGCTAACACCGAATGATCCGTACGCCAGATGAAAAACAGAGGTAACTGGGTATTGAGGCGAGAGGTCTATGCCGAAGGGACCCCATTTGCTGAGAAGAGATTGGAATACTGAAGAGTGGAGCCTCCAATTGCTGGAATCCCTGAGAAAACGGAAGTACCAATCTGCTGCTTAGTTGAGGGACTCCGGAAGATATTCTGCTGAGAGCAAAATCTCGTTGAGCAGACAAAAATCCCATAAGCTTTTCACTAGATCCGCCAAGGGTTTTGGCCTGGTGCCAACCAAATGGTTTATGTAGCGGACAGCCGATACATTGTCCATACGGAGGAGAATGGTACTCTGTACTTTGTCTTTTACAAAGCTCGTGATTGCAAAAGGAGCCCACAAGCATCTCTAAATAATTGATATGCAATTTGGACTCCTCTAACGACCATGTACCTCCAGTTGAGATTGGACCACAACGGACACCCCAACCCGTCAGGCTTGCATCGGATTCTAACACAAGATCTGGGGCTGACGCAAAGATAGCTCTGCCATTCCAAGCATCTAAATGGTCTATCCAACACTGAAGCTCTAAGCGAGAGTCTTGGTCTAAGTTGATCATTTCGGAGTACGAAAGACCTTTTCTGAGATGATGAATCTTTAACCTTTGAAGAGCCCGGTAATGAAGTCGACCGGGGAAGATAGCCTGAATCGAGGAAGACAGAAGGCCCACTATCCTGGCTAAGGTTCTTAAAAACAAATTTGGGACCTGTGAAGAGTTTTTAAAGTCTCTGACATTATGGATTTTACCTGTTGCGGAGGCAGGTGGAGAGTAGTGGAAGAGGAATCTCTCTCGAACCCCATGAACTCTATTCTTTGGGAAGAGATTGTGTTTGATTTTTCTTTGTCGAGTAAGAAGCCTAGTTGAGATAGAAGAGAACACGTTACTTGTCGATGGGATTGAAGAGTAAGTCGACTCTGATGCATGATGAGAATGTCATCCAGATAAATTAACACTGGTAGCCCCTGCCTCGTTGAGGGTAGAACTAGGGTTTGTAGGATTGTGATCCCTAAGAGGAGTTGAAGGAGCCTGCCTCTATAACCTTGCGGACTAAAGGAGCAGCCGGTAGAGCGGCCCCTGCCTGTACCAGCCATTGCAAAAACCAGTTGATTGAAAACTTTAATGTTTTGTTGAGCCTTGTCTATGGAGGCAAAAGTAGAAACGAACTTTCCCAGGTCTTTGATAAAAGAATCTCCAAAAATAAGACCGGCCACCTTGATGCCAGGATCCATAGTGGCTAGATGAGCTAACTTGGGGTCTAGCTTCAAAAGCAGACCTTTTCTTCTCTCGTGGATGATGGCGGAGTTCGCATTGCCTAAAAGGCAAAAGGCTCTTTGGATCCATAGTGAAAGAGCCATTGGATCAATGCCTGCATTCTCCATCCTGGCAGATTCTGCCATATCAAAGATACGGGCCAGAGGACCCACCAAATCCAAAATTTTATCCTGGCAGTGCGACCAGGCCTTGTCTACCCCTTTACGTGGACTTTTCCGAATTTAGAAAAGAATGTGAGAAGGGGTTGATTGATAGCAGGAGTAGAGGTGATGTTGGAAAAAAGAGAAGAAGGTCTGGGGCATTCTGATTTCAATTCGGCTCTAGTCTGTTTATCCAGCAGGAGTCTTAATCTGGAGGCAATATACTTTCCAACATGGGACGAAGGAATCCATTCCGTGGAATTGGGGTAATGTAGGAGAGAAGGGGCAAACATAGGTTTGCCATCCGAATCAAAAATGGATTTGGCTGCAAAAGGGTCAGAAGGATCTAATTTAGGCTTCTTGGGAGGGGGTGAGGAATGAGATTGTGAACCCCAAATATGTGAGCTGTCGTCCAAATCATCCATGTCATCATCGGTATCCGAAATAGGAGAAATCACAATCTTTTTTGGCGCAGTTGCAGTATGCTTAGTTTTTGATTCGCATTTTTCATGAGAAATCTTAGAATTCCCATCCTTAGAAGGAGGCCTGGGAGGAGACTCGTCCTCAATCTGGGGCGAAGAAACTTCAGTCAAGGAAGCACCATCTGATGCTTTTTGTGAAGACAACTCCTTAAGTTTACGTTTTCTGCTATCCCCCGCAGAATGGGCTAATAAGGATTTGAAAACCATGTTTTGGACAGAAGATTCAATATTTGACATTTTATTCATTGTGGCTAAAACAGCCTTCGACACAGCTTCGTTAATAAAAGCTCCAATATAGTAGTTATCATTTAAGTTCTCAAAAGAGAACTGTTGCTCCATTATATGTAGAGAAACAAGAGAAAAAAAAAACACCACAAAGCAATTCCCGGTGGTTAAAGGGTTAACTCCTGATCAAAAAACGAGCTGAAGAAACAGTACACACCCAAAGGGGCGTGACTGACTTGTAAAGGCGGAAATGTGAAGAAAATGGGCGAGGCAAAGGTCCGACACGCAGCAGAGCAGATGTGGCGGCGACCGGAGCCTTCAGGCGAAGCGTGAGGTAAGCAGCGAGTCAGGCAGTTAAAATAACAAACGCCTGTTGCGAGTACAAAGGGAGCGCACGCGAGCGTTCAGGAAAGGTGAAATGAAAGAAGCGCAAAGGGGAGAGGAAATTCATACATCAAAAACGAGCGCTGTAGTTAAAAATAAACCATACAATAAACATCGCATTAGAAATAAATGAAGGAGTAAATAGTCACTTATCTTGCCTGCGAGCAGCAAGAAAGAGGGCTGGTCGCAGTCAAGCGTAGTGATTATATTACCCCTGATGTTCCTATTGGTGCATATGCCAATTTGTTTTTCTTTCCCATTGGCTTTTTGTTCCTCAAGCCTCATGGGAGTTGTAGTTTCTTGACTGCTGTTGAAATAAAGCAAGTCAGAGAAGCATAATATGAGCCTCCGGTCTTGACATAAAATTAAGTTGAAATTAGGAAGTGCTTGATCCCTGTCCACACAGACGAACAGAAATTATGCCAGCCATGCCTCGACGATTTACAAGGCTGTAAAGAAGAGTGCCATGCAAACCAACAAATGGTGAGTGGCAGGCGGGCTCCAAGCCCTGTACTGAACACAATAGTCTTGCATGAGAGATACATGCACTTGCAGACTCGACCCTAAGAATGAAGAAAAATGCAATGACAACAAACAAACCAATGGATGGAGAGGGGTTGCCAAAGACAACTATCACAGCATTATTATATCTAACATAGACCTAAAAAGGAAGTGAAGGCAGGGGATTTTTTTTTTTTTTTTTTTTAAATTAAAAAAAAGGCACATCTCTAACTTAAGAATCCATCAAACTATAAAATGAGAGATGACTAAAAGAGGTAAGAAATCAATCCTAACTGGACAGACATACTGTTTGGTAATATATTGTTTCTAGTTCAATCAGACAGACATTTGCTACAGGAAACATGGCGCTAACAGCGCACAAAAGAGGCAGACACTTGATAAAAATTAACTGGTCACTTTTCAGATGTTGATTCATACTAATGGGGTGAAAATGTTGCCTAGTCTGCATTAATGTTCTCGGTGTATGTTTTGTGGAAGGGCATTTGTTTAACTAACTGCTGCTCCGTTAAGAGCATCCGAGACGGATCTCACAGTATAGAAAAAAAATAGTACATTTTACTTCTATTTTTCTGGTAGAATTGTTTTATTATTATTAAAGTCCTTATTGAGACACTTCGAATACAGATATGAAACGTCAACTATTTTAGCGTGGGGTTCTGTGTTTTTGATGGAAAAAGGTGCTTCTAAAGATCCAAGCATGGACATAGAGTAAACACAAATCCGAAGACCAGACTTTAAACAAGCAGAGACCAGACGTGCTGTACCCAATGTTGCCCATGTGGTGGTCCCACTACAGATTCATAACAGAAGGGTGTTGTTGCTGGAATGGTTATTCTTATAACAGGAAATTACCAAACCTGAGGATAAACTGGATCTATTACTGGCCCCTTCGGAAATCATAAGTCTGTGCCCCCTGTCACATGCGAAACCTGCTTTGCCAATGCTTGTTGTACATATATTAAGAGGTGCTGGAGCATCGTAAGAGATGGAAAATATGTGACCAACAACATCCGTCAATCAAATGTCTTCTATATGTCCTCTTCTTTTAATCAAATCATGTTGATAACAAGGTCTAACTTCAATGCTATATTGTTTATTGTTCCCTTCTTTGTTTCCAACAGAGTACTTGGGGTGATTGCTTCACCGAACCTGTGCCACTTATCTTTCTCAAAGCTTGCATGCACTGAAGAAGTACTATAAACATATCTTACATACCATTTTGTTTTTCTGTCTGACCAAACGCGTAGCTAAGATATGCAGACCAAAAGTGATACACTTCTTATTTCAAGTTTGTGCATATAAACTTTTTTTTCTGTTGAGTGTTGCAGCCATGCTAACCAACAATCACTGCCTGGTGGTGAATAACATTTTCAACACATTCTGGTGAATATGCGTACTTTTCTTTCTTAAGAGAAATATTTGCAATTTGTGGATCACTTTTGTACCGATGTGTGTTTAAGTGATAAAACAGTAAAATAATAGAGCCACAAAATATGCGCCATGATTTTATTTTTCCTGTTGCATAGTTTATTCAATCACCCTGCTACAAAGTTTGGTAAGCCATGCTGTATTATTACAGTAACCCTGTCGACGTAAGCAGATAAATCCCTTAATGCTAGTGGGTGAGTGAGAACCCTCACTGTAAAGTAGTTCCATTCTAAAATGTGCAGTTTTGCTAATTCTTGAAGCTAGAACACCGGGATCCCAGGGACCTCTTCCTAAATATCAAAGTAAGAATATTCAGAATACAAAACATAAAAACAAGCATGGTCAATGGTTTAAGGGCACTTAATAGGGGCCACAGAGCACATGCATGCAACATTTTCTCACCTCTCTCTTATTTTTTTATTTGCCCATTCAGGGTGGTGGATGCTAAGGTGTGGTAAATGGAAAAAAAAAAAAACCTTCAAACAACGCTAATAATGTTCTTTTTTTTTTTTAATAAGTGGAGGAAATGATTGACAGCAAATGGCATCAACGCGCCCTCCAATTTTTATTTTTTTCCATAAATAACACTGAGTTGGTGTGGGAGAGAAGCAACTGAGAGTGGGCGGTGTGTAGGCCGACAGACAGGGGAACAATAATTAGAACATTTGTTTAAAAAAAAAAAAAAGGGCTAAGGCAAAGATATGAATGGACAGGGCTGAAAGTGGAGGAAGCAACACTGAGCACGGAGATGAGGGAGGGAATGGACCAACAAGCAGAATAAAGGAGAGCAAAAGTGTGAAACGAGTGATCAACATAGAATGTTTAGGCGTGCAGGGATTTGCTGGGAAGGAGAATTCAGCACACAAGGGAGAGATTATGACATGCACTCTCAGAGTGCTTAAAGAACAAGTTGTTGCCTAAGTATGAGCAGTAGAAATATACAAGTCCATCAAAAGGATGGTAAGGAGGCTGTACTTTGGAGGGGTGGGGGGGGGGCGCAGACAAACACAAGAAGAGGAAGGTAAACCATTGAAAACCAAGCAAGCAAATGAGTGACACAGTCATCCAGTGGTAAGATTTGGGCAAGCTCAAAGCCCATACTAAGATTTTGGCATGTCCACATCATGCCTTTCGCCACCAGAAAGGTCAAAACCTGTGTGGGAGGCAAGCCCAATAATTCCAGTCTTGAGAAATTACATTTTTGTGGGGGCCTAACGAAGAGGTAAGACATCTCTGCACTCTATTTTTATTTTCATTTTACTATAATTTAAGTGAGCTTCCTTACTAACAGCAGAGGGTTGTACAGAAGGAATTTAAAAAATGTGTTTTTTTGTGTGTTTGTGATGAGATACGTTGCTAAAGGCCTCTGAAAAATGCAGTAAATGCTTTTCAATGAGAGAGTGTTACAAGGCGAGTCACGTCCATGTGCTAGTATATGCAACTGGTAATAGATTAAACATGCTGAACACAAGTAAACCAGCACTGTAGCTTGGTGCCCTGAACACCCACTGAGGAAATCTAAGATCAGAGTGTAACTGGCAAGCGAGCAGAGTGAAAGCTATCCAGCTCTCCCTCTCCAACAGGGAATAGAGGTTGGCATACTACTCTCTTCTAACACCCAAACTCCAACATGTCCTCAGTGCCTTAAGCAAGCAGGTCCAAGAGTAAATGCAACCGAATGGTTGTGGGAGTGTGCACTGAGATAGCATTTGGCTATTACCCATCAATGAAAATCAATTTTGGGGGGTTATGAGATCCTTGACAAGTGGACCTAGTGATCCTCAAGAAGCAATTGTGGGATACATTAAGTGAAATTATAACATACAGGTGGAAGGAACATGCACCTATGTTGTTAAAGCAGTTTACATTCCATATGAAGACACGTTTTAGCACCAGGAATAAATTGCCAGGTCTCGACAATATTACCACAAACACTAAGAAAAAAAAAAAAAAAAAAAAAAAAAAAAAACACACCCCAGTACAAAACTCTGAAATCCATCTAGCTAAATTTGATGCAGATGGATAGAGAGAGAAAAATGACAAGAGACAGATATTCCAAAAAGAAACGTGTTCCTTCATTTAACAAAGAAATCCCTGTGGAAAAATTTTGACATAAAAAAAGTCATAAAACAAAATCCAAATACAGGTGTTGTTAAACATTGGGGGAAAAACATGCTTCCCTTTTGAAAAGGTTGCCCCTAATTTATCATGTTTACAAGAGGGTAAAACCTATTTGTTTATTTATAATAATAAAAAAAACAGACAATTGCTCCTGGACACAGTTTGAACGAGAACAAAGTAAAATGACAAACAGCAGAAAAGAGAGCCCATGCTGCATTATACACAAGGGGGGTTTCTCAGACCCACCCACGAAGATCTCCCCCGGACTGTCACACCGGCCAGAGATAGAGCAAAGAATAAACAGGCCTTTATTTCTACCCCAGACCTAGCCAGGATCATGGCTGGTGGGGTACAGATTGACAAATACAACTAGTCCTTTGCAAAGGGCTAGAGTCTATAAAGCATTCTCTCCAGTACTATCAAATTAGTCAGATGATTTCCTCCCCTCCTTGTTGACTGTGCACAAGGGCAGGGGAGGGCTATATCCGCCCCCTCTCCTCACCACCAGCTAAATGGTAGAGGAACTTTATCCCATCTTTGTATGTTATACCTTCCCCAAGGGTCAGAGTAGGGATGATATTTAAGTGGTAAAGGTTTTTTTTCTGATTTCTTTTTTTTTTTTTTTTTTTTTTTAAACACCATCCTATCTTTCCCCCTCCGTACCCCTCCCCTTACTATATTGCTCCAGAATGTGGTGGGGGTGGTGACTGTCACATTTACTCTTTACCCCTCCCTAAAGCTAAAAGCAGTGTACTTCAGCAAGATTGTTCAAACTCTTGTATATTTGAAAACACCAGGAGAGATTTTAAAACCATATTTTCTTTAACTTTAGCAACTCCTTTAGTGGTCTGCGTGAGGCGAAAGTTCTACAAAGCATATCTTTCTTAAAGTTAGAGGAATATTTTGCGCCTGTAGACAAATGACCACACCACCTCCAGGTTTTCCCACAGTCCCAGTAGGGTCACTGTGGCCACCGCCCACATTTCCAGTTGTAGATTGGAGTTAGGATTAAGTCAATACTTTTTCTGCTCCATTTCATGTCTTCAGAGGATTATTTTTTTTAATCTAATCAAGTATCCTCCATCAACCTTAACTAAAGTTTTTTGTGAGTATATGCATAAATAAAGGAGTAACCTATTCATTTAACGACAATCGGTGCTTTCATTATCGGTAGATGGCGGCAACAGCTGAATTATGGATGCAGAGCACACACCTGATCACTGGTGACCTGCGGTCGCCCTCTCCTAATTAGGAAATGTAAAGGAAAATATGATAACTATATTTAAAGTAGGGTGCATCATGGAGGCTGTTTCCTGACAGTAAAAGAAGATTTGTTTATGTCCTCCAAAAAAAGTAGTGTCGTTAGAGTGAAACAGAGGAGTAACGCACAATGATGCCCCCAACCCCGCAGACCGGGATGAGAACACCCTGAGCGTCCCATACCTAACAAATGTTACTTGGGAAGGGGTGGGTCAGCTGTCTCCCCGACAGATATCGCATCACGGCAACCACTTACCTTACGGAACTTAAACACTGAATAAACACTTAAGGTCGCTCTACAAAGATTCACCCTGAGTTTCATACTTCTACTGAAGCCCCAGCCACTTTGATGCAAGCAAAGTAGAGATCAGTGGATGCTGCCAATAGTTATATGTAGATAGTAGTGTTACCCCGTTTACTCACGACTGCTTCAACAGTCGCACTTCAAACATCAAGCAATGGGTCCGTACGTCGTTCAACCAAGCAGTACTTGACTAGTTCCGCTTGAACGCAGAGACGTACAACGCTTAAATAAGAAAAGCTTAAACTCAACGAACAAATAAATAAAAAAAAATACAAGATAAAGCTTTGACGCAAATCAATTTATCTCAGTGAAGAAGCATTTCGGAGACACTCGGGTTTGCGGTACCATCCAGCCTTCGCATCTCTGATCGCCTCACATCGCACACAGAGCACAATCTATCCAAAACATCAATTTTTACAATGTGTTTTATTTATTTTACCTTGCTATGGGAAACACACGAAGCATGCGTTTTTAAACACACACCGTTTAGGCACGCTTTCACTCCCACTACCACCCTCTGCCGCAAAAAGCAAACCTTTCTCAAACTTTCTACTTCTGCTTCACAAACCTTGCCTTACAAAATTAGGACGGCGTGTCCCATTAGCATGCCAATCTCTTTAAAGATCTTTACCAGATGTATTTGAAAAACAAATACGACATCGTTCACTGAATTATCAAAACAAAAAAAGACTTCTATGGGAAACACAACTCAAAAGGACTCAATGCCAAGCTTCCCCCTAGCGCTTACCTTCCTCAGGGATTACTCTTGCCTTACTGAAGCTTCCAGTTTTCGGAAAATACGCCCTGAAATGCAGAGGTAAGTAAGCCCTCGGGTCTTCCTTCTAAGAAGCACTTCACTCTTTCGGTGTATTCCACAATTCCCACCCCTTTCACTCCGAAGGGCAGACCACACTGATGCTCTCAGCTCCAGGGACTGTGTGTGTGTGTGTTTCGAAAGAGTCCTCCCTGCTTTTAACTGGTAGGCCCCGCCTCTCGATCAGACAGAGAGACGCTCCCCCTTCCTTGCTTTAATCAGCTTCGCGTTTAGCCGTGCTGCTTGGGGGAAGCAGGCCCTCCTTGCTTTCTGTAACTCGCCATTTGCGGACTAGAAGGAACACCCCAGCCATGTAACATGTCTGCCACGTAACTGCAGGGCATAAAATCCACCGCGGCACGTGCCACATTATATCATTTCTCTGTGTCGTACCAACGAACGTTGATATAAACTGATACAAAACGACCTGTCGCTTTCATTTTGAAAAGAATAACGTGTTATCCCAAGCTTCTTTGTTCTCTGTTTTAACCTACTATTGCAAATATAGTTAACTCATTCAGTCAAGAGCGTCCACAACGCTCAACAGTTATCAGTATTTATTATACGTTGTTCCGACACACATTTAGAGCAATATTTATAAATAAATCGCATGCTTGATCCGGGCCTAGGTTCCCTACATGCTAACATTTTGGAACAGATAAGAGGGAGGTTTTAAAAAAAATTGGTTTCATTTTATATCCCCATTTACTTCTACTAAAATGGAAGACATTTTAAGCAAGAGAAATAATGCCATATTTCTTTAAAAATCGTGAGTCCCTTCCCCTAGCCACAAGCGCACGTATATTCTGGGTTCTCAGCAACGTATGAGATAAGGCACTATAGATAAGGCGCTTGGCAGAAACAACGAAAACTTTTAAGGCACTTATGTAGAGTAAAAAACCCAGTTGGGCACCTGGCTACCGATGTAATAATTAATCTTTATTAGTCCTTGGTCAAACAATCAATCAAATATATCTTTATTCGACATATTTCTATGGCACAAAAGAATAAAACAATAAAGCCACGCAAAGTAAAAAGTCACAATATAATAATACAGATGGATTCAGAGTTGGAAAATTACAGTATTACACATTTTCTAATTATTCAAATCTGCCAAATAAAAGAGGCCACCGAGCAACATATCAGAGGGGTATGAAACTACTGGAGAAAATAACAGAGCTGGTCTACATTGACGAAATTCTAAATCTTTAAAATTGGCAATATAAGCTTATTTCTATGCATTAGATAAAAAGAGCAAAATAACACAATATGTAGGTTCGACTGAACAGACTTCCCATCACAGGGGCATGCACGGAGTTTCTGTAAAGTGCCAAAATAGGTACGAAACCTCATCAAGAGAGTTATCACATTAACACGAAACCTGGTGTGGACTAAGCGTTGTTGTCCATTATGAATAAAAGCGAGATACTATTGGAGGCCCTGGAGAACGTGCACCAGATTATACGCCTGCACAGTGGATTTAAGATTATCTAAAAAATCTCTCTTTAACACAACCTTCTCATTAAACATGTGCTTTAAAGTGCTCTTTTCCAAGAGGTGGCACGATTCTGGGACGGCAAAAAGGCCTGATTGGCCAGTCTGCTCACAAACAGACTTCACATATGCGAGATACGGGATATCTAGGGCAGAGTCAAGTCATAAACAGTCCTTTATGACAAGCGTGTTAAGGACAGTCTCCTCCCTTACCCACCTAGCATGCCACAGTAGAGGAGTGAAAGTTGAATGTTGTCCTTTATAAAGGGGGTAGCCCCGTAAAATGCAATGGCCACACATTTACTTACATACATCGAAGAAATCTCTTTTACTGGGTTCAAGCCCAGCTTTTTACAGAAACAATGCAGGCCAATAATAGATTTTTCAAAGACGGCTTTCCTGCTATACAACATTAGTTTCCATTTATATTTTTGACCAAACAGGATAACTAAGCAAGAAAAGGTGGCCGCGACCAAATTATCAATAAAATGAGCTCTTTTTTGGCCGTTCTTGCCCCACAGATCATTGTAAACATCTTACTCTTGTTAACTTTCAGATCAAGATCCTTAATAAAGACAATGAAATCGTTGATTAAACTTTGAAGCCCTCTCCTTGTTCTGGCCAGTAAGAGTCCATCATCAGCTTATAAAATAATTGGAAGAGAGCGAGCCCCAATGTAAGTAGTGTCCTTAACTCTCAGCTGTAAATATTTCTCAACTCTATTAACATACATGGAGAATAAAAACGGGGCAAGCGCGCATTGTTGTCTTACTCCTCATCTAATAGTAAATGTGTCTGTGCATTCACCATCCTTTCCATAACGGACACAGGCAACAAACGGCATCCCTATATAATTGTCTGATAAAGGTAATACTGCCTTGCTCCACACCCAACTCAGACATAATGGGTTATAATTTGTGAAACACAATCAAAAGCTGCTGTAAGATCCATGAAGACATATATATATATTTTAGCTACTGCATACTTGCCTATGATTAAACTTAGGTTTAGGCATGGATCTACAGTGCCAAGGCCTTTCTTAAAATCCTACTGGGTGTCAGCTAACACGTCACTCTCAACTGCCCAATCCTTAAGCCTACGTAATGAAATAAGGCCCATTATTTTTACAGTAGCATTTAGTACAGATATGGGTCTATAATTCTTTAGCTGAGCTTTGTTCCCTTTTTTATAAATGGGAATTATTACAGAGCCAATTCATGACTTAGTAGGGAAGGGCTACCTTAACTATTACGTTAAACATGTTGGTCAACATAGGGGCCCACAGATCTGACCTATCTAAAATGACATTTAGTGGGACCCCAAAAGCACTACATACCTCTGTATACACAATAACCAGCAGGGGGGCTGATCAATTCTACGGAGTCCCCTAACCAGTCCTCTACTAGATTCACCAGGGAGTTCTGGATGGTATAGATGCTAGAAAAGTAATCTACCCACTGATGTTGTGGAATACGCAGTTCAGTAGATTAACCCAATGGATCAGTAAAATAGGGGGCATTAACCACCTGCCAAAAAGTGGCCCCATCTTTGTGCACACTAGCTAAATGCAAGGCATTCCAACGCATCCTCCTGTATCTGCTTTTTCCTAACTACCAAAGATGACTTGTAAAGTGCTTCTGCATTCCTAATTATCTCCACATCTCGAGGTCTAATAGGTAGGGCAGTGTGAACGGCCTTGTGTGCTTTAGCACATACACTATCAAACCACCTGAAAGGCTAGCGTGGAGGTGGTTTTCTAGAGCACAATAAGGACTGCCTTACCTTTTCCGAAATTTCAATGAATGCAGACCTAACTTCATTGACCTCTGCTTCAATATAAAGGCAGGTAGCAACCACTGCATGATTCTGTTGGATAGGGGAGGTTAGGAAATTGTTAGTGTCAACCTTGGCCCACTGTAAGGTGAAACCATTTTTACGCGCAAGAACAGGATTATGATGAACTATAGGCTGTGTTTTTTACAAAACCCTCATCACCACCCTTAAGGTAACAGCTGCATGGTCACTGTGACATGTGAACACTGAATCAAAATCACTGCCACTGTTACTCATGGTTTCAGAGATCATAACAAAGTCAATTGTGGATGTGCACAGATTGCTTGAAAACGTAGGAGCTAAATTTGGGGAAACTGCTCCCATATCATTGGTCACAATCAGGTTATACTTGACTAACATGTTATTCAACATGTTCCCATAGCAATCATGAATGAAAGGAGTCACGTCCTGTCGGTTTGAATCGACAAACCCACACACTGACTTAGCTGGCAGATTACACTGGTGGACATTAAATCACCACCACAAAACAGTTTAGAGAGGCTTAGAGTGCTCACTAATAATCCTTTAAGGAAACTCATGCAAATCTACCATCACTTGACTTCTGTTTGCATTAAAGCAATTGTTCTTAAAATTAATTATAGTCAAATCCCACTCTCTCTGCAACCCAAAGACAAGTAAATGAAGAGAAACGTGGAATTGATACAAAACATTTCAAGCTTCCCAGGGAAAGTGTTTAAAATGTGTTGGAAGACCTCCCTTGACCCTTCCTGAGTGAGACGGATGGGCTGGTGTGGAATACACCACGCAACCGTCAATGTACCCGCCCTGTAGCACCCATTGTTCTTGGAAGCAAAGGATATGGAATTTATAGATGCATTCCCTCCAATCAGCAATATTCAGATTTTAATTTAACCCTGCTATGTTTCATGATATAAGACCCACTACATTTGTATCGTTCATAGCACTATGGGAAACCTCAATGTTGGCTAGGCTAGGAGATAACACCTCATTTGTTATGACAGGAACAATAGATAGGGGTAGAAAAGATAAGTCACATTTTACAGACTCAATGCCAAGAGATTCACCCATGTGCGGCAACCTAACTGAAGGGAGTCAATCTAGGCAGCTAAGATCACCCAGACAAAGACAACTGTTACCCCTCCTCCAGTCATTATCATATTGTGAGCCAGGTTAGTCATTGAACTGAAATGGGTGTGGGTTCTCCAAAGATGTTGCCAAATATGTAGCCATTGTGGGTGGCTTGTAAAAATATCCTAAAGGTACCACCAAGATGGTCTTTGACAATATGTGAGTATCAGAGCAGGCGTGGAGGATTTTCTCGGCCAAAGTGGGCTGATGGAAATTAATTACAATACAATCCCTGTGTGTGTCTTCACTCCTCTGCCTACCCAACGGCCCAACTAAGCATATTCACATTTTTAAACAGAACATTTGTTAATCCCACCCTGCAACCCAATCATTGCATACATTTGTTTTTAAGTTCCCTCTACAATTCTTGTGAGTTCTCAGGAAGTGGAGGCATCCCTACCATCACCAGTGCATAAGGTGCTGACTCAGGCGGTAGATTCAAAGTTGTCAGTGACAGCTTGGTGGGGATGTCGGGGTGGGTTATGAGGGGGCTTGCTATACATTACAGGTTGCCTGATCTATAGGACGTAAAGGTCTCTTCTGCAGTATGAGTTGTATAGAGTCATGTTCATTTCTCGCCTCAACCCGATTACAGCCCCCTCCGGGGACCAAATACTCCAGTTTGAACACAGGTTGAAAGCAAACATTGGTGAGAATATGGGGTCTGCGCCCTATGAGAAAGTCCCAGTGAACTTGCACTAGTCTCTAATAGAGATTCCACTGATGCCAGTCTTGTTAATATGGAGGTCAAATGGTATGTAGTATGTTGCTCCTTTGCTACAATCGGGGCCCTCCATTGACTAACCACTGCATTTTGGAGGGACTGAAGATCAGAGTTGGAGATAGACTCCAAGCTAGCACTGCCAAATGTGATAGGCTGCTTCGAAGGTTGGACTCGAACCGTCCGTGTTTTTGATCTCTTTTTAGGGGGCGGTCCAGGGCCCTGTGTGGAGAACTGGAAATAGTAGACTCTGTACAGGCCTCTGCTCGGCCAATAGTATTATCACCTCCAGGAACATTCTAAGTGTCCACAGTATTCACTCCTGGATCTGTATTAATGGGAGGCCTACTCTGGAGATCAAACAATTATGAAACAGATTTGATGGTTGCTTCAATTTCAGCCTCAGCGTACTGATTTCTTTATTCAGAGCCCCCCTTGCTTCTCATATCAATTGTTCCAGTGTCAAAGTCCCCTCGTTAATGTAATGTTGTGCTTCCTCTTACCCATAATAAACTGGTGGGTCAGTCAGGCAATAAAGTATCCAGCAAAGATTAAAGCAGGGCACACCTTGTACAAAGTTACTACCTCACCCCCCCAACCTTAAGACACTCATACAGGGAGCAAAACTAAAGCAACTTATTCCTGGCTATCAGCAGTGAACATGCTCCAAACTGCCCAAGGCTGATGGCAGGGAAAAGAATCCTGATGTAGAACCACATGAGGTGGGCCATCCCAGCCTCAGCCGACGGCAGACGGGCCCAAATGGGCCTGCTCTTGGACCGCTCCTCACACGGGAACATGCCCAGGTGAATCCCAAGTGCGCCCTGCACCGCAGGGTTTCAATAGCCCTCTCCTAGTGCTGGCGTGGCATGCTGCAGGCCCCTCCTCTGGGCAGGTGAAGTGTGTGCTGCGGGACAAAGTCCTACCCCAGCACTGGCCCAAATACAAAGTTCCTTGCTCCCTTAGTCACCTAGTCAGGTGTCTGTCAGTTTGGTGCCACACTGCCTGTTCATGTGTACATAGGCTCCCTTTGAATTTTGCTGATTTTGATTTGCATTGGGGAGTTGAGGATGCTCTGTATTTAATTCCCTGGCATGATTGTATAGCAGAGGGGAAGGACTGGATGTTGTAGTGTTCTAATGTTTTTGCATGATTTGCTACACAGCCAGAGTTTCAAACTGGTACACAAAATGGGCCCTGGAACCAAAATAGAAGTGCCCCCCCAATTAATGAATTGGATACCTCAAAAGTGTCCCTTGCCTGTAAATTTGGGCAGTTTTGAACTTGTAAGGACACGCTGTATGAGTGTTTTGCAAGGTATGAAAGACTGATTAGTTTTGAGCTTGCTGCAGGCAATGTTTGTTTTAATGACAGGGAAATCAACAGTAAAATTCTGGTTAAACACACCAAAAAATATTCCCACAGACAGCCACAGTTGAAAAACTGGTCCACTCTGTGACCGATCAGACCAGCCCATGGTGCACTGCCTGATTGCCCTACATGCCAATCTCTCCCAGCACAACCATTTCAGTGTTCACTCGCCATGCAACATATATATTAGGGTACCAATGAACCTTTCTACTTTTCTATTAGCTTGCAAATACAGAGGAGCATGTGCCTGTTGCTATCTCCCACCGACAAAGGGATCACTATGGGGCTGATTTATCAAATCAAATCAAATCATTAACATTTATAAAGCGCGCTATTCACCCGTGCGGGTCTCAAGGCGCTGGGGGACGGGGTTACTGCTGCTCGAAGAGCCAGGTCTTGAGGAGTCTCCTGAAAACGGAGTGGTCCTGGGTGGTCCTGAGGATGGTGGGGAGGGTGTTCCAAGTCTTGGCCGCCAGGTAGGAGAAGGACCTCCCACCCGCTGTGGAGCGGCGGATGCGAGGGACGGCGGCGAGAGCGAGGCTGGTGGAGCAGAGGAGACGGGTGGGGGCGTAGAAGCTGAGGCGGCGGTTGAGGTGTTCTGGTCCCTTGTTGTGGAGGGCTTTGTGTGCGTGGGTGAGGAGTCGGAAGGTGATCCTTTTGCTGACGGGAAGCCAATGCAGGTGTCTCAGGTGGGCGGAGATGTGGCTGTTGCGGGGTATGTCGAGGATGAGGCGGGCGGAGGAGTTTTGAATTAGTTGCAGATGTTTCTGGAGTTTTGCGGTGGTCCCAGCATAAAGGGTGTTGCCGTAGTCCAGGCGGCTAGTGACGAGGGCGTGGTCACGGTCTTTCTGGTGTCGGCGGGATCCAGCGGAAGATCTTCCGGAGCATGCGGAGGATGAGGAAGCAGGAGGAGGACACGGCGTTGACTTGTTTGGTCATGGTGAGAAGTGGGTCCAAGATGAAGCCGAGGTTGCGAGCGTGGTCTGAGGGGGTCGGTGCGGTGCCAAGGGCCGTGGGCCACCAGGAGTCGTCCCAGGCGGTCGGGGTGTTACAGAGGATGAGGACTTCCGTTTTGTCTGAGTTCAGTTTCAGACGGCTGAGTCTCATCCAATCTGCGACGTCCTTCATACCATCTTGCAGGTTGGTCTTTGCGCTGGTGGGGTCCTTGGTGAGGGAGAGTATAAGTTGAGTGTCGTCGGCGTAGGAGGTGATGATAATGCTGTGCTTGCGTACGGTGTCGGCGAGGGGGCTCATGTAGACATTGAAGAGTGTCGGGCTGAGCGAGGAGCCTTGTGGGACGCCGCAGATGATCTCGGTGGGGTCTGAGCGAAAAGGTGGGAGGTAGACTCTTTGAGAGCGGTTGAAGAGGAAGGAGGCGATCCAGTCCATGGCCTGACCTTGGATCCCGGTGGAGCGGAGGCGGGTTATTAGGGTGCGGTGACAGACGGTGTCGAAGGCAGCCGAGAGGTCGAGGAGGATGAGGGCGACTGTTTCACTGTTGTCCATCAGGGTTCTGATGTCGTCTGTGACTGAGTTGAGGGCGGTTTCAGTGCTGTGGTTGGCTCGGAATCCGGATTGAGAGGGGTCGAGAAGGTTGTTGTCTTCAAGGAAGTTGGTAAGCTGCTTGTTGACGGTCTTCTCTATGACTTTGTCAGGGAAGGGGAGGAGCGAGATGGGGCGGAAGTTCTTCAGGTCGCTTGGGTCAGCCGTAGGTTTCTTCAGTAGGGCGTTGACTTCAGCGTGTTTCCAGCTTTCGGGGAAGGTAGCAGACGAAAACGAGGAGTTGATGATGGTCTGGAGGTGCGGGGCAATGATGGGCCATTAAGAGCCCCTTGTGCCTCCTTGCGCAACATTAGTGAAATTTTTTTACGTTAATGTGGCCAGAGGCCAAAATCAATGCGCCAAATTTACAAAGTGGTGCAATGCATGAATTGTGCCATTTTGTAACCCTTTGAGCTACATTATGCCTGTACCAGGCATAATGTATGCAAAGGGAGCATTCCCCTGTTAGAGGGCGGAAAAAAATGGCACAAAGAAATGTAAAAGATTTCTTTGCGTAATTTATTTTGGCACTTTAAACACTTGCTCAGACCAGGGGTTAAAAAGAGGCATGCAATTGTTTTAAATGGTCCTTTAAGGGCTTTGCAGGATCAGTGACAAATTTTTTTATGCTAATCCCTCAAAGCTTGGAACTAGCGTCAAAAGCGTTGACGCTAGTTCCCCTAACTCTACCACTATGGTGCGTCGTATCTTAGATACGGCGCACACATGGCGGCTTTAGGGGGGCGCTAAGGGGAGCAAGAAAAGTGGCGTTGCACTGGGTGCAGCACCAGTTTTCTTAAATCAGGGCCTATATTTCACCCACTTAGAATGTTAGTTGCAGAGGCATAACGGACACTCCCACAGTACGGGTGGCCCCTGTCTTTAGAGCATAAAGGGGCCCCCCTCAGCTTTTCTGTGCTGCAACCGTGTGTGTCTCCCTAAAGTACTTGAAGTGAGCAGCATCATCTGCATCCTTGTGCATCCTTGTGCAGTCACACAACTAAAAAGAAACAAAATAGTTAAAATAAGACAGTCGGTCACCCCAGCCTACTCACAGTCCACCACAGAGCCTCCCCCATCAGTATCCAACAGCACAGCACCCACTGTCCCCAGGACACGTCAGTCAGCAGTGTGCCCACCTGTACTGGGACCCCAGTCCACACCTCGCCCCCAAGACAATCGGGGACCTGGGGTCAGTGGCAGTGGGCACAACGGTCAGGGGACACAGGCACAGGGCAACAGGGACACTGGGAGGACTGATGTGTGCCAGGCAGAGGACAGGCCCAGGGAACCGACTCTCCAGGAGAGACTCACGAGATCCTGGGAGCCTACCATCATTCCCAGGACACAATGGGCCAGATCCTTGCCAAAGTGCAGGAGAACAGGCGACTGCAGGAGGAACAGGATCAGGGGATCAGGGAGGACTTGCAGGCCATCCACACCACCTTGATCTCCATAGCAGGGGTGCTGGCAGACTTGGCCAACATCATGGGGACGCAACAACACAGCAGCGGGCCCCTATCGCTAGCCGGTCGACTGAGCAGCCCTCCACTTCCGCTGCAGCTAGAGGGCAGGAGGCCCCGCCACAGGACCCTCAGGCCACCAGCACTCCACCCCCTTCAGAAGGTGAACCACCCTGTAAACATTTTCTGCGAGCCAGAGACACTTGCCAAGACCACCGCCGGGAAATGAGACTCTCCTGATTGTCCCTCTTGTGTCACACACTGTCACCTTGTCCATTTGGAACTGCCTTTGCTACCCTTCCTATGGCACCTTGGACACTGGACCTGTGCTACAAACAGACTGGAACAATACCCTGGACTTTCCTCCATCTTCACCCAATTCCATTGCACTTTTCCCTCAATTTCATAGCACTACAATAAACACCCTTGAACACAACTTGACTACTCGTATTTTATGTGTTGAAAATGTGCATTTATGGAATCAGTCACATCTAGTGCAAATGATCTGAATACTGTGAGAGCATAGAAATAATGACCTGTAGCTGCCTCTAGTCATCACATCAGTACACAGTTGTTATCTCACAAACATCTGTAACATGATAACCCATAGGTGACAGTAAGTTGAGAAGCAAAGGAAGCTAATGCCATCCTGCTACAGCCACACAGAAAACATCAATAGTCAGAGGAATGGTCAGTTGCACTGTCTCACCTGATGTTCGGTTTTCCTCATCCTCATCAACTGCTTCCTCATCCTCACTGTCCTCAGGGTCCACAGCTGCCACAGGGGCATCTCCAGTCTCTTCCTCTTGCAGAAAAGGTACATGCCATCTGAGGGCCAGGTTGTGCAACATGCAGCATGCCATTACTATCTGGCAGACCTTCCCAGGTGAGTAGCACAGGGATCCACCTGTCAGATGGAGGCACCTGAACCTGGCCTTCAGGAGGCCGAAGGTCCTCTCAATGATCCTTCTGGTTCGCCCATGTGCCTCATTATAACGTTCCTCAGCCCCTATCTTGGCATTCCTCACAGGGGTCAGCAGCCATGATAGGTTTGGGTAGCCAGTGTCACCTGCAAGTACTGAGGGACAACATTTAGCCTCACACAATGCTACGGGGATGACACCTAAAGGCATACACTAACATACACTGGGTGGGGACCATGGCTCACCTATCAGTCACACCCTGTGCCTCTTTAGTTGGGCCATCACATTTGGGATGCTGCTTTTCCTCAGGACAAAGGCGTCATGCACTAATCCAGGATACTTGGCAGTGACGTGGGAGATGTACTGGTCCGCCAGTCACACCATTTGCACATTCAGTGAGTGGAAACTGTTCATTCTGGCAGGGGGGACTAATGCAATATGTGTCCCGTCAATCGCCCCAACAATATTGGGGATATGTCCCATTGCATAGAATCCGGCCTTCACAGGGGCCAGATCTTCCTCCTGCTGGAAAGCGATGTAGCTGCACATGTGTTTCACCAGGGCAGACAAATCTCTTGCCAGCACGATTGAAAACATTGGCTGTGACATTCCTGCTACCAAGCCCACTGTCACTTGAAAAGAACCAGTTGCTAGGAAATGGAGCACTGATAGCACTTGCACAAGAGGGGGGATCCCAGTTGGATGACGGATAGCAGATATCAGGTCAGGCTCCAATTGGGCACACAGCTCTGTGATTGTGGCCCTGTCCAGTCTATAGGTGAGTTTAATGTGCCTGTCCTCCGGTGTGGACAAGTCCACAAGGGGTCTGTACACGGGGTTTGTGTCCTCCTCCTATTCATTCGCAGCAGTAGGTATCTAAGGGACACAAGAGTGAGTAGGCTGTCACAATTTGAACAATGGAACTACCACCTCAGTGTACATAGTGCATTTATGTAATGGGGCAGTGGGAATGGTGAGGTATGTGCTAATCTAGGCTGTGACGCAGTTAATGTTGATATGATCATTGTCCATCACCAAGAAATGGCGACCACCTGTACTGTATGTAGGGATAGGTGGAAGTGAGGTAACTCCGCTGCCTTGGATGTCGTGACGGAAGGTGGTCTTGCACTGCCGTGCAATTCCTCATTGGATAAAATGGGGCTCTATGGAGTACGATGGCCAATGGGGATCAGCGCCGGCGGTGAAGGTGTACACAGCCGTGGATGTGACCGCCATTTTCCATCAGATTCCTCACTTGTTTCCTGACCTTCAACAGGAGAACACCTACACTGCGTGTGGAGCTGTGACCTGTGTCTGGAACCTACTGTGGCCCGGGTGACCGGGGAAAGGGCCTCTGCCTTCCCTGCGGAGGAGAGGAGTTTGAGTGATTGGTGGATGGGGTCCTACCTCAGTATGGACTGCTGTATGGGCCTCCAGACCAACAGGTGAGTACACATTGGACACGATGCATGTATGAAGGAGACATGAGGATGTGTATGCAAGCATCGTGTAATAGGGGGGGGTGTCTTGTGGTGGTGTTCATGGTGTGCGCCAGGCGATGCGTGTGCCAATGGTGATGGAAACGGGTATGGTGGGGCATTTGTGTGACAGGCTGAACTGTTTGTTTAATGGTGTTCTCCTGTCTGTATTGCCTCTGCAGGTCAGTGCCCATCAAAAGAAAGGATTATGGCGTGCCATCGCCAGGGCGTGCGGACCCTAGGGGTCTATGGCAGGTGGAGCACCCACTGTCGGAAACAGTGGGAGGACCTGAGATACTGGGAACGGAAGACCACGAAGGCCCAGCTGGGGATGGCCTCCCAAAGAGGAAGGGGGGCCCATTGGAATCTGACCCCCCTGATGGCCTGCATACTGGCGGTGGCCTACCCAGAGCTGGATGGGCGCTTGAGGGCATCACAGCAGCCACAAAGGGGTGAGTACAGTGGGCATTACTACAATGGGATTCGGGTGGTGGGTGTGAGTTAGTGGGTGCCCCTTACTGCCAGGTCATTGCAGCGTGTTCCAGCTCAAGGGTAATGGGTGTATGGCAAATGCAGGTAACCTAGCTTGTTAGCATTCCTTGTCAGTCTGGGCTTTGTGGGTCCCAGGATGGGTGCAGTTGGCGGTGTGTGGCCCTCATCTTGCCGTGGCATCTAGCCAAATCACTGGCAGTGCAATGCATAGTGCTCAATTCTGGTCCCTGTGTGACGGTGCTGTGTATGCCAACTGTGGTGTTGGTGCTGTAATTGACCCAGTGTTTCCTTTCTCTCGCTCCCCCCTTTTTTTAATTCTGTCATCCTGTTCATGTGTGCATTAGAATCATCTGGCGGAGGAGCAGGGGCACCGGCAACAGAGGGAGCTGTATCCCACAGGACCCTGGAGGCAGAGTCCACAGACGCTGAGGGAACCAGTGGGACGGAGGGCGAGGGGGGCACCATAGTGAAGACAGGAGGTGACAACACAGACTCAGATACCTCCTCTGATGTAAGCTCCCTGGTGGTGGCGGACACCTCTGTGACCACCCCAGCTGCAGGTACAGCCACCCCCCTGTACCAGCACAACCCTCCCAGTAGCCCCTCAGTGAGTTGCCCGTGCCCGCTCACCCAGGAGGGTGGGCATCTCCTTCGCCCCAGGCACCTCAGGCCCTGCCCCAGTGAGCCCTGCTGCCCTGAGTGAAGAGGCTATTGACCTCCTGAGATCCATCTCTATAGGGCAGTCAACCATTGTGAATGCCATCCAGTGGCTGGCATTCCAGATGCAGCAATGCAATGCATTCCTGGAGGGCATCCACAGTGGATTGGCGGCCCAACAGAGATCTATTCAGGCTCTTGCCTCCTTTCCGATGGCAACCATTGTCCCTGTTCCCACCTCACATCAGCACACTTCCCATGCACCTGCACCCAAGTCCAGCAGACATGCAACTCCAACAACCACTCTCCCAACCTCCACTCCCATCCCTCCTCCCTCATCCCGCCCCACCGTCCCTTAGAAGCTTTTCCTTACCCAACTTGACCTCTTCCCTGCCCCTCCCCCCTTTTCTGCCAGTAAGAGCAGGGTCCCAACGACCCAGCCCAGCACCTCAGCCAAACAGTCCATGCGGACAGTGGAGGCACCTCCTAGTTGTGGTGGCAAGACAGTGAAGGATCCCACTCCACCAGCCAGGAAGGTTAAGGACCCCACACCTCCTGCCATGAAGGGGAAGAAGCCCTCAACTCCTGCCATGAAGGGGAAGGAGCCCGCACCTTCTGCCATGAAGAGGAAGAAGCCATTGACTCCTGCCAGAAGGCTAAGGAGCCTGCACATCCTGCTATGAAGGGGAAGAAGCCATCAACCCCTGCCAGGAAGGCTAAGGATCCCACACCTCCTGCCATGAAGGGGAAGAAGCCCTCAACTCCAGTGGAGGCTGTCATGGTGACACCACTACCACCAGTGGTCAGGGAGCCCTCACCACCAGCTCAGGAAGTGCAGCCTACTCCTCCTGCAGAGGCTGCCCAGGAGGCACCTTCACCTGCTGAGACAGTGCAGCCCTCACCTCCTGCAGAGGCAGCCCAGGAGGCACCTTCACCTGCTGGCACAGTGCAGCCCTCACCTCCAGCAGAGGCTGTCTGGGTGACACCACCACCACCACCAGTGATCATGGAGCCCTCACAGCCAGCTGAGGAAGTGCAGCCCACTCCTCCTGCAGAGGCTGCCCAGGAGGCACCTTCACCTGCTGAGACAGTGCAGCCCTCACCTCCAGCAGAGGCTGCCTAGGAGGCACCTTCACCTGTTGACACAGTGCAGCCCTTACCTCCAGATGACACAGTGCAGCCCTCACCACCAGCGGAGGGCATGTAGGCCACCCTCCAGGGACTGCTGTAGCAGGGGCCCCCTCCAGAAGTAGTAGGCATGTTCCCCACCCAAGAGACTGTGATCTTGCACTCCCCAGCAGAGAGAAATAGGCATGGAGCTCCCTCCAGAACTAGTGGGCAAGTCAGCCACCTAAGAGACTGTGACCTTGCGCTCCCCAGCAGAGATAAAAGGGCATGGAGCCCCCTCCAGAACCAGTGGGCATGTTCTCCACCTCAGAGACTGTGACCTTGCACTCACCAGCACAGAGAAATGGGCATGGAGCCCCCCTCCAGAAACAGTGGGCATGTTTCCCACCTCAGAGACTGTGACCTTGCACTCCCCAGCCCAGAGAAATGGGCATGGAGCCCTCTTCAGAACCAGAGGGCATGTTCCCCACCTCAGAGACTGTGACCTTGCACTCCCCAGCAGAAAGAAATGGGCATGGAGCCCCCTCCAGAACCAGTGGGCTTGTTCCCGTATTCGGCTGAGGTGCTCCCCACCCCACTGAGGTGCCTGCCCACTTGCAAACTGATGCCCCTGCAGAGTTCTATCCGGATGAAGTCAGGATTCGATTTGGGCCTTGGACTGTGCCCTGTGGCCATGTGGGCCCTTAGTACTTTGGACTGGGTATTGGCCCTTTGTGTACATTTGTACATATCTGTTTTTCATACAATTGGTTCTTTTAGTAGCTGTTCACAATCAATACATTCTCATTACTGCATTCTTGTAGTCCTTGCATTATTATGCTGTGTGTCATGTGCCATTGTTTTTCATCTGCAGCTGGTTGTGTGTATGGTGTGTGTGTCGGGTGAGTGTCGGGTGTGTGTCGTGCGTGTGTGTGTCACTCACCTTTTCCTCCCTCCCTCCCTAGTGTGCTAGGCAGCTGTACTCACCGTCGTCGTATCCGTTGGCGTTGGTGTTCCAGGTGAAGCATGGCATAGATGAGCATGGGGAAGACTTGCAGTTCAGATTTCATGGCGGCTTTGTCCTTCTCTGTGTCTCCGATGGTGAGTCCTTGGTCTTCTGTGATGTGTTTCCACCAGGCTTTTGATGGTGTTGGTACCACCCCGGAAATCGTGGTGGTTTCCTGGGTCATGATATGGTTGGCAGTACTTTGGGGGTGATTCTGACCCCGGCGGTCAGAGACCGCCGGGGCCAGGGTCGGCGGGAGCACCACCGACAGGCCGGTGGTGCCCCGCAGGGCATTCTGACTGCGGCGGTTCGGCCGCGGTCAGATGCGGAAAACCGGCGGTCTCCCGCCGGTTTTCCGCTGCCCTTGTGAATCCTCCATGGCGGCGGAGTGCGCTCCGCCGCCATGGGGATTCTGACACCCCCTACCGCCATCCTGTTCCTGGCGGGTCTCCCGCCAGGAACAGGATGGCGGTAGGGGGTGCCGCGGGCCCCCGTAAGAGGGCCCCACTTTGTATTTCAGTGTCTGCTATGCAGACACTGAAATACGCGACGGGTGCCACTGCACCCGTTGCACCTTCCCACTCCGCCGGCTCAATTCTGAGCCGGCGTCCTCGTGGGAAGCATGATTTGCCCTGGGCTGGCGGGCGGCCTTTTGGCGGTCGCCCGCCAGCCCAGGGCAAATCCCAAAATACCCTCAGCGGTCTTTCGACCGTGGAGCGGTATTTTGGAGGGGGAAGTCTGGCGGGCGGCCTCCGCCGCCCGCCAGACTTAGAATGACCCCCTTTGTCTTCCGCCTGACTGTTAACGGCTACCGCCATGGTCAGTGGTGTTAACGCCCTGGCGTTGGTGTGGTACATTGGCTGTCTATGGGAGTTATTACCGCCATGTTCATAATTTGGCGGTAATTACCGCCAGCCTGTTGGTGGTATTACCACCACTTTATCACTCACCGCCAACGTCATAATGAGGGCCATACTCACCATACATTGTCAACCCAAGTGATATGAGTTTTACGAAAATGGATGAATAAAAAGGACACACTCTATTGGTGATTCTTCCCCGTCCTTTTTGAAGTATTAAATGTTTAATTGCATAAAGTGACTTTAGTTGAGTCTCCTGTCATTCTACTTTAGAGCAGCAAGGCTCAAAAGTGTCATGCTTCCCGGAAACCAGACTCATCTGTACACTGTTTATTAAATACACTTAGACTCAGCAAATAAAAAACATTAGTCAACATTGATATCTATTTTATATGTTTTGAATAATGGCTTTTAGAAATGTCATATCCTACTTTTTGCCAGTCTATAACCATGCAACTTTATCTGTTGCCTGTCTTGAATCCCTACAGAGCATTAGTGATTAGTGATTACTTTCTCTTATACTTCCAACAAGTCTAGGAAAGGTGTAAAGAGGTGCGGAAGGACTTCAGATCTGACGCTTTCTCATGACAGCAAACTTCCTCACCTCAGTGGTTCTCCTTTTCTGACTGCCATCTGACAAAAGCAGCATATGATTGATGAAGGGCCTCCTCAAATCAAGAACCTACTGCTAGCCTCTGTCTTCTATTTGGCAACCTGGAGAAAAGAGACATTTGACATTTTCCAGAGGCCAGCTTTGACCAGAGGTACCCTGTAGTTTGTTCCACGGAAGAAAGGGAAACAGTCCAGTGAATCCTTTTGACATTAGAAGGTCAATACTATAACAATGAGCTTTGGTCCATGGGATGATGACTCCTAGGTGCTGAGAAGTAGAATGCTTCACTTTGAACATAAATAGGCTTTAAGAGGTGGCCTCATGGATAAGGCTAAAAAGCTAATAGTCTTACACAGGGGCCCTTTTCACCATTTTAAAATGCTGGAAAATAGGGACTTGTAGGATAAGCTTCCTTGATAAGTCATAGGAACAGGCTCATAGTGTTTACTAACTTTAATGTTGTTTTTACTACTGCTGTTTGTCACCACATACATTTTCTCTGAAGAAGCCTCACTTCCTGTGCCAAGATTCCAAAGGTAGGTGTTTTGGATTCACCACAAGTGAGTGTTTGCTTTGAGGCAAGAGATTGCTTTAACTGTGTAGGAGTTCAGCTACAGTTCACACCAAAACTAATACATTGTCTACCTTAGCTTAACAATCTGCTTTCCTACACCAAGGGTAGCAGGTGAGAGGTCTCATGACAGGTGGTTGGCAGAGTTTGTGACCCCAGAAGGTACTGTATGACCAGGTGGTACTGCTGCAAATACATTGTACACTTTACCATGCTGGAATCTTCTGTGGAAGAGGAATACCAATGGCTCGTGATCTGTGGTCACCCTCAGCTGTCAATACAAATGCAGGTGGAAGTACCTGGATTACAGTGAATGGGAACAGTTTTTTTAAAATTTAAGATGATCTCTATTTCACATTGGTTAGCATCTGGTTGGCACTGGCTCCCTGGTATGTAGTGCTCTTTTAATGCCTCTGGAGGATTTATGCACATCCATAGGGGCTTGAGTCCATCAATAGCTCAGTGTCTGTGGAAAAGACTTATCCCACTCTCGCCTTTCCTGTGAGAAACACCACAGATCCTCCCTTGCTCCTCCCAAAGTGCCACTGGAACCTGCAAGGAAAACAAATGAAGGACATTAGAGCAGAAGAGGGGCTGAGTGATGCTAAATGTCGCAAACAGTGAGAACAGTCTTCTTATTTCAGGTAAAGAAGAGCAGAGTAACAGGACAGAAAAGGAGGTGGACCCGGAAGACGGCGGGCAAAGACCCAGAAGCAACTCCAAAGAGACAAAGGAAACTGAAGAAGCATGCCAAGACTTTGCTACTGGGTAGAAGAGACCTAACGGCCAAGAGCCCAGGTGCAGCATCACGGAAGAGACAGGAGAGAACCCCAGTGAAGTAAGCACCATCAAGAAACCCCCAGAGACCTGGTGCGAGGACTGATGGATGCCACTAGGGGACGTGCAAGAGGCAGCCACAACTCAGGAGAGTTGTGGCAGTGCGGTGAGTGATCACAGAAGGGGGTGATTTGGAGTTGTAGGAGCACATAAAGGCATGAGAGAGCTGTTATTTTCTTTAGGGGTTCTTTTTTTTTGTTTTGCTCATGGTGTGCTGCCTAAACTCATATCTCTCTGCCCTTGTGTATGCTGCTAATATCACAAGTTACTATGTGAGCACACCTTATTCCAGATGCTTATCACTGTCTGTGAGACAAGACATATAGACCCTCATCACAACCCTGGTGATCCGAAGACCGCCAAGGAGGCTGTGGCGGTGTCACCGCTGACAGGCTGGCGGTGAATACTGCCAAATTAGGAGCTTGGCTTTTGGCCGAAGCCAAACCGCCGAGCCTCCACCCGTTGTCCCACATTACCGCGTTCCATTGGGCTGGAGGTGAACGCTTCCAGCACGGCGGATGGCGGATACCGCTATTGGTATCACGAGGTGGGAGACCGCCAGCATTTTTCTGCTGGTCACACTGCCAGAAAAAGATAACGATCTTGCACCCTGGTGACAGAAATTAGCATTCCTGTCACCAGGATACACTTGCACACATGTCCACATACCCGCACACATGCACTGACATACTTCTACGCACAAACAAACGCACCCCCACTCACCCACGCAAATGCAACATCCACACCCATTCACACTGACAAACACCGCATACAAGCACGCATTCACTCCATGCACATACATACATTCACACACACACAACCTGTACCCCATACACACATGCATTCACCCCCTCCCCATGCTCTTATATACATTCACACACACACACCCCTGCACCTCATACATGCACGCATTCACTCTCCTCTCGCCCTTCCACATGCTCATACACACATTCACACACACACCCCTGTACCACATACACGCACGCATTCACTCCGCCTCCTCATGTGCATACATAAATTCACTCCCCCAGTGCATAAATATATTCTCACTCCCCTCCCAGTGCATACATATATTCACACCCCCTCCCGCGTGCACCGCATACACGCACTCACAACACTCTCCCCGTCCACTGACACACACGCTGTCCCAGTTCACTCATACAAACATGCACCCCCTTCCCCTGTTAACTCACACAAACCCCACTCCCCGTTCACTCACACAAACATGCAACCCCTTCCCTGTTCACTCACACAAACATGCACCTCCTGTTCAGTTCACTTACATACACATGCACACGTATACACACAATCACTCCTTCCATCTGCTCAATCGCACACACGCACTCAATCGCTCACACCCGCACATACACACTCATGCGCTCACCCCATCCCCAAACACTCACATGCCCCAACCCCCATCCACAAACACTCACTCATCCCCTTCACCCCATCCACAAACACTCACTCACCCCCCTCACCCCATCCACAATTACTCACACATGTAGACACACACCCACAAAAAAAACCTCTCTCCCCGCATTCACAACATTCACATACTCACTTGCACACGCAGGCACGTGCACACACACACACACACACACACACACACACACACACACACCCTCCCCTGTTGGATGATCCACTTAACTCGTCTGTCGAGGAGGTCATTCGGGAGGGGGCAGGTCCTGGAGCTTTCACTACCGGCAGCTCCTCGCCATCTGGACACCGCCACACCGTATTACAGGTTGTAACATGGTGTGCAGTCTCTTTTTGGCGTGGCGGTACCGGTGACAGTACTGCCTCTGCACCGCCGACCGCCAGACCGACTGATCTCGGAATTCCATACGATTTCAGGCAGAAGTAAGAGATCAGTCGTATTAAGGCGGTCTTAAGACTGCCAGCACTCGCAGTATTTTGGTGCCGGCAGCTTCAGCAGTCTTTGGAAAAGACTGCTGAAGTCGAAATGAGGGTTATACTCTCCATACACCGTCAACTCAAGTGATATGACTTCTAGGAAAACGGATGAATAAAAACGTCACAATCTATTGGTGATTCTTCCCCATCCCGATATCAAGGTAACCTAACTTACTTGCTACTTCTTTACAAACCCACGACCCACGGTGTGAGCACCTTCCTTGCCTATAGAAACTGCCACACATTCATTATAGAATATCACAGGTGTTTTTGGTGAAGGAAAAATACAAATATCTTAGTATAGCTTTAAATAATGACAGCATCCTTTCCTGTTTTCCCAAGGGAACTTTTCGGCAGAAAACCACCACCTGGAACCTTAGGAGAAAAAAAGAGCAACATTAACAGCTACTATCTATGGATGTCAATTCACCAAAATGCCAGGGGTAGTGGAAGTGATATCACATGCCTTTTGACCCCATATGACAGCACATGACTTTTATACCTGATGACAGCATGGGAAGTGATGTGTGATGTTGTGCCCTGAAGGAGCCACAAAAATTTACTTTAGGGAAGTGGATGTACCATTATTATATTCTAATGCTATGTTTGAATTTCCTATCAGTTGCAAAGCTCGAGGCTGCACAGGACTTTTATAACCAGCAAATAGGGAAAAATCAGTCTTACATCACACTTTTGATGTCACCAATGCCTAGTTAAAAAACAGAACAATTTATTCAGATGTTTTCTCTTATTGCCCATCTACAGACTAGGGTTCCCTTCTCTGAATCCAGACGAAAAGAGAAAAACACTCAACCCAACCAGCAATGATCACTTCTAGGGGCGTAGTAGTTGAAAAAGACCTACCAGTGGTTAACCTGACCTTCATCAAGTTGAAGATTAAATAACAGTGCTTGTAAGCTTCACACTTCCGACAGTAAATGCTATATAAATGCCGCATAATCAATGCTCATTTTATATATTAATTATTCAAATAAGACATTAATGTTACCAAAATCTCACTGAAACATGTGCCAGAGGATGGGCCTGGATGAGGGTAACTGTGACTGCAGCACATCTTCCTAAGCTTCATGAAATCAAGGAGTGGCAGAAAGGCAGGGAAGAGTGCTAACAGGGAAGGGGTGTTCAAGCAGGAGGTCAGCAGTACCATCTGTCTTTCTTTCCTCTCTTTCTCCTGTCTCACTCTTGTGTTCCATCTATTTCTTCAATGTTGTTACCCTTCCCTCTTCATCTAACCCTCCTTCGTGCTCCCATCTCTCCCTACCTCTAAAACTAGCTTGTTTTATCTCTGCCTCTCTGTTTAGCTGTCAGCCATCTTGCTTCTCCCTCTCTCACAAGCACTCAACCTCTTGGCTAGTTTCTCTGTGGCTCTACACTATGTGCCTCACTCTCTGCTCTTAAGTATTTCACCTAATATCTGTATCTCAACATCTTTCCCTTGCCTTTTCTTTCTGTTTTACCACTAGTAGTAATAATAATTTTATACGATCAATAGATGATCATTTAAAGAAAATACATTATCGTCTCATAAAATACATAAATAAATTTTTTTAAATATAAAAACACAAGGTGCATTTCTAGCAGTCAGTATACAAAAACAATAATACAACATAAGATACACCTAAAATGACATCTACAAGGATCATCAGAGCTACACCATCTCCAAAAGTAGATAATACTAATTCTGGACTAATATTTTGTTCCTAATCCGCCATGAAAAAAGAAGGTACCTTGATATGGAAAACACAAGCAATTCCGTATTAACTGATCCTAAAATGCTCATAGCTTCTGCAGTTCGTGAAATACACATTAATCAGCAGGCTGGAACTATCCATCTTCTTCTGGTCTTCACATATACAGGGCTAAAAAACATAAAATGCTCTACAGATTCAGGACAGAGACTACAGGCTGGACAAGTCAAAGATACTATAGAGTGCTTCCATTTGCTGTTACTTAAATTCACAGGAAATTTCCCATTCCTGAATTGTAAGTAAAGTGCATGTGAAGTGGTGGTTCTATCTGATCCATGAATACCTCCAGAAAGAAAGTGCATTTAATACCCAGAAACTGTCCAGTTAAAGTGTCAAGTGCCAACAAATTAAAAAGCGAGCCCTGAGTGAAGTCCAAGAATATCAGCTTTAACAATGAAACTGAATCCTTGGTCACGGACTCCGGATCCTCCCACAGTTCCCTGAAATGTAATTTATACAACCAATGTTTAATCTTCTTGACCAAGGGGATACGTCCTGCCACCATGTCTAATGTTTGCATCCCGGCAGCAGCAGCTTTGACAGATATCTGTGACTTGCCTGTCCAAAGTCTCACTCAAAACACTAAGGCCCTCATTACAACCCTGGCGGTCGGTGATAGTGGTGGTAATAACGCCAACAGGCTGGCGGTAACTACCGTCAAATTATGACCATGGCAGTGAGAAGTCAGATAGACAGCCACTTTACCACACTGACCGCCAGGGCGGAAACAACAGCCACCAGGGCGGTAGCCGCCTACTGCCAGGCAGAAGTCAATGTTCCACCCACGATATTATGGGACAGGAAACCGCCACCTTTTCCGGGGTGGTACCAACTACATCAAAAGCCTGGCGGAAACAGACCTCAGAAGGGAAAGGACTTCCCTTTGGAGACATAGGGAACAACCGCGCAGCCATGGAGCCCAAGCTGCAAATATTTCCAGTGATTTTCTACGTCCTGCTCCACCACGAACTCCAACGATGGCAAAGACGACCACGGTGAGTCCTGCCACCTAGCACACAGGGGAGGGGGGGAGAAAAAAGAGAGTGACACAGACATGCAACACACACACACCTAGCCCCAACACCATACACACATGCAGCTGCAACAATAAAACATATTTACCCTCCACCCCTGAGGAATAAAGCAAGGACAAAAGGATTGTGCAAAAGTGAGTGTATTAACATCAACACAATAGAAATATGAAAATGCAATGTAACTGTTATATACTTATGTACAGTTCAAGGGACACTGCCCAGTCCTCATTGTGCGTGGGCCACAGGCCAAAGTCCAAAGCCCCACCTGTCAGCTGCAGCAACACGAAGAGAACACTGCAGGAGCATCAGTTGGAAAATAGGCAGGCACCTCAGGGGGACGGGGAATGGGGGGCACCTCAGCCGGCAGATGGAACATGACCACTTGTCCTGGAGGGGGCAACATGCCCTGTGCCTGATCCTGGGGAGTGCAAGGCCACAGTCTCTCAGGTGGGTGACTTGCCCACATGCTCTGGAGGGGGCAACATGCCCTGTGCTAGGTCCTGGGGAGTGCAAGACCACAGTCTCTCAGGTGAGTGTCTTACCCACTGGTTCTGGAGTGGGCATCAGGCCCTGTGCTCTTGATCCTGTGGAGGTTGGGGTTGGTGGGTGTCTTACCCACTGCTTCTGGAGGGGGCATTGTGCCCTGTGCTCTTGATCCTGGGGAGTGCAAGGTCACAGTCTCACAGGTAGGTGTCATACCCACTGGATTTGCAGGGAGCAGGCCGCACAGCAGCCCATGGACGCAGGACTACATACCATCCGCCGGCGGTGACGGCTGCTCAGTGGTGGTAGTGGTGCTACAGCTGGTGGTAAGGGGAAGCTCCAGCCCATCCCCTGCAGCCTCAGATGGCTGCCTTTTGGTGGTGCTGGTGGTGGTGGGGGGGGGCTCCAGCCCTTCCCCAGCCTCAGATGGCTGCCCACTGGTGGTGGTGGTGGTGGTGCTGCTGCTGCTGGTGATGGTGGTGGTGGCTCCGTCTGAGTCCCTGCCCCAGGCCCCTTGTCCTTCCTGCCTGCTGGTGCTGGCTCCTTACCCTTCCTGGCAGCAGCTGGGGCTGGCTCCTTGCCCTTCCTGGCAGCAGCTGGGCCTGGCCTGTCCATAGCTCCTTGCCCTTCCTGGCAGCAGCTGGGACTGGCTCCTTGCCCTTCCTGCCAGCAGCTGGGGGGTGCTCCTTGGTCTTCTGTCCTGCACCTGGGCCTGGCTCCTTGGTATTCCGGCCCACAGCTGTGGCAGGCACACTTTCCTTGAGGCTGCCTGGTGCAGGCTCCTTCAACCTCTGGACATGTGCCCTGGATCCTTTCCCACCACGAGTGGGTGTGGAGGCTACTGGGCCCATGGACTGGTTGGCTGAGGTGCTTGCCTGGGCTTTTGCCACCCTGGCCAGAAGTGAAGGATGGGGTGGGAGGGGTAGGGAAGAGGTCAGTGGTGGAGAGGAAAAACGTCTTAGGGTCATTGGGGTGGGGAGAGGGATAAGGTTTGGGAGTGGAGGAAGATGGAGTGGTTGTAGGAGGTGTCTGTCTGCTGTGTTTGGGTGCAGGTGCATGGGCTTGATGCTGTTGTGAGGTGGATGGCTGTTGGGTGGCTGAGAGTTTGCGATTGTGTACCTTGGGAGGGGGGGGAGAAACACAGTGGGAAAGGACACAGGAGATGTGTGCATGGCTGTTGTGGAGGTGTCTGCCAGTGAGGTGTGTGTTCTGCTAGGTGTGGTGGTGATGCTGGTAGTGGATAAGGATGTAGTGCATACAGGTGTGAGTTTAGATGGAACCAGAAGGGAGGTGGAGGAGGAGGAGGAGGGAGACACAGTGGAAATTGTGGATGTTGGTATGTCTGCATCTGGATGGTGTTTGTGTGAGTGCCTGTGGGATGATGTGTGGTGCTTGTGTTTGCCTTTGCCACTCTTGTCTGTTGTCTTGTGTGCATGCTCGTCTGCCTGTGTCCGTGGGATGGGTTAGGGTTGAAGGGAATGAGATTGGGAAGAGGAAGTTGGAGGGGGATGGTGGAAACAGGGACCAAGGCTGCCATCAGAGAGGAGGACAGAGCATGGATGGATCTCTGTTGGGCTGCCAAGCCAGTGTGACTGCCCTCCAGGAATGCACTAGTCTGTTGCATCTGGGCTGCCAGCTCATGGATGGCATTTACATTGGTTGACTGCCCTACATAGATGGATCTCAGGAAGTCAATAGGCTCCTCACTCAGGGCACCAGGGCTAACTGGGGCAGGGCTTGAGGTGCCTGGGGCGAAGGAGATGCCCACCCTCCTGGGTGAGCGGGCACAGGCAACTCGATGAGGGGCTGCTGGGAAGGTGGTGCTGGTACGGGGGTGGCGGCTGTACCTATAGTTGAGGTGGGCACAGAGGTGTCCGCCACCACCAGGGAGCTTCCAACGGAAGAGGTATCTGTGTCCGAATTTTCCCTCCAGTCTCTGCTGTGGTGCTCCCTTCGCCCTCCATCCCACTGGTGCCCTCACCGTCAGTGGACTCTGCCTCCTGTGTCCTGTGGGATGCAGCTCCCTCCGTCGCCGGTGCCTCTGCTCCTCCACCAGATTATGCTAATGCACATAAGGGCAGGGTGACAAAATATAAAGGGGGGAAGAGACAAAGGATAAACTGGGTCAATGGCTGCATGAACACCACCGTTGGCGTACACACCACCCTCACACACAGAGAACAGCCCTACGCACTGTGCATTGTACTACCAGTTATAATGCTAGCCACCAAGGCATGGGGAGGGACACACATCGCCAAATGCAGCACACCTGGGACCCACACAGCCCTGACCAGTTGTGGATGCCTACTAGCTAGGTAGCAGGATTATCAATTCAGAACCCTGGCCAACATGGGATCTACTCTGCAATGTCAGGCCTTGCCTAGGGGCACCCACTGACACACATCCCCCACCCGGATACCACCCTACCATGCAAAAGTTGTAATGATGGGCACTGTACTCACCCCCTTGTGGCTTCTGTGATGCCCTCAAGCGCCCATCCAGCTCCGGAGAGGCCACCACCAGTATGCGGGCCATCGGGGAGGCAGGATTCGATGGGCACCCCTTCCTCGTTGGGAGGCCATCCCTATCTGGGCCTCCCCGTCTTCCATGCCCAGCGTCTCAGGCCCTCCCACCATTTCCGACAGTGGGTACCCCACCTGACGTAGACCGCCAGGGTCTGCATGTCCTTGGCGATGGCACGCCATATACCCTTCTTTTGATGGGCGCTGACCTCCAGAGGAAATACACACAGGAAATGGTATCAGTCAGACCGCCCTGCCTGTTACACTTATAGCCCACCATACCCTTTCAAATCACCATTTACACACCCATGGCCCACCACACAAGCTGTACACCGCCCAGGGGACATCCACCCACCCACCCTACATGAGGCCTTCACACACACCACTCCATACCTTCATGCCACATGCATCGTGCCCACAGTGTACTTACATGATGGTCTGAAGGCCCATATAGCAGTCTGTACTGGGGTAGGACCTCATCCACCTGTCACTCCAACTCCACTGAGGTGAAGGCAGGGGCCCTTTCCCCAGTCACATGGGCCATGGTACGTTCCAGACATAGGTCACAGCAGCACATGCAGTGTAGGTTCTCTCCTGTTGAAGGTCAGGTAGCAAATGAGTGATCAGATAGAAAATGGCGGTCACCTCTGCGGAGGTGCATGCCATCACCATTGGCCACTGTACCCCATAGGGCCCAATATTAACCAACGAGGAGTTGCACGGCAGTTCCCGACCACCTACCGCAACGGCGCACAATGTCAGCGAAATTACCTCACTCCCACCTGTCCCTCTACACAGGACAGGATGATGCCATTTCATGGGGGGGAGGGCAGGCCCGGGATAATAACTGAGTCACAGTTAAAAACTGGACATCCAGGACAAATCCCTCTTTACCATTACTAATTAACATCATGTATTGTACTGTTGTGGCTCCAATGTTCAGTTTGTGACTGGCTCCTCACACTTTTGTCCCTTAGACTGCAACCGCTGCGGATGAATACGAGATGGAGACATACCCCCATGTTTAGACCCCTGGTGGACTTGGCAACAATGGAGGACAGGCACATTATCCTCACCTATAGACTTGACAGGGCCACAATCACTGAGCTGTGTTTCCAACTGGAGCCTGACCTGATATCTGCAATCCGTCACCCGACTGGGATCCCCCTTTTTGTGCAAGTCCTATCTGTGCTCCATTTCTTGGTAACTAGTTCTTTCCAAGTAAAAGTGGACTTGGCAGCAGGAGTGCCACAGCCAATTTTCTCAACAGTGCTGACCAGAGTGTTGTCTGTTCTGATTAAACACATGTGCAGCTACATTGTTTTCCCCCAAGTGGAGGATTTGGCCACAGTGAAGGCTGACATCTATGCAATGGGACATATCCCCAACATAATTGGGGCAATTGATGGAACTCATATTGCATTTGTCCCCCCGGCAAAATGAACAGGTGTTCAGAAGTTGTAAGAGTTTCCACTCTATGAATGTACAGATGGTGTGCTTGGCGAACCAGTACATCTCCCATGTCAATGCTGAGTATCCTGGGTCTGTGCATGATGCCTTTATCCTGAGCATTCCAAATGTGATGGCCCAACTAGAGAGGCACCGGGTGTGGCTAATAGGTGTGCCCTGGTTCCCACCCAGCATATGTTGGTGTATGGGTATGGTGTGGGCCATATAGGATAGTGTGTGGCTAAATGTTGTCCCTCGATATTTGTAGGTGACTCGGGTTACCCCAACCTATCATGGCTACCGGCCCCTGTGAGGAATGCCAGGACAAGGGCAGAAGAACGTTACAATGAGGCACAGTGGCAAACAAGAAGGAAAATCAAACAGACCTTTGGCCTCCTGAAGGCCAGGTTCAGGTGCCTCCATCTAACTGGTGGATCCATGTGCTATTCACCCAAGTAGGTCTGCCGGATAATCGTGGCATGTTGCATGTTGCACAACCTTGCCTTGAGACACCATGTGCCTTTTCTGCAGGAGGAGGAGGCTGGAGATGGCTGTGTGGCAGCAGTGGACGCTGTGGACAGCGAGGATGAGGAGGCAGAGGATGAGGATGAGGACAACAGAACAGCAGTGATACAACAATACTTCCAACGACACACAGGTAAGACAGTGTTACTTCACATTTCATTGTCATTATTTAGATTATCTTTGGCACTGGCATGCTGTTATTTCCCACTTCTATGCCCACTCATTGCACCCTTTGGCAATTCATTTTGCAGATGTTGGTGCCCCACTATCGTTCCTGGTGTGATCACTGCAGGAAACTACAGGTCTTTCCTATGTGAAAATTACTGTACAGTTGAATTGAAATGTTCAAACCTAGTTAAAGAACTACATACTTTTAATTTTTACGTACTCAATACTTTTCCAAGGGTGTTTATTGATGTGCTAAGAAGAAGAGGGGCAAGTGCATTGGGATGGGGTGATGATGGAGGAAAGTCCAGGGTATTGTTCCAGTCTATTTGTGGCACAAGTGCATTGTCCAAGGGGAGATAGGAAGGGGAGCAATGGAAGTTCAAGGTGGACAGGGTGACAGAGTTGGACACAAAGGTGATAATCAAGAGAGTCTCATTTCCTGGCGGGGGTCTTGGCAATAGTCTCTGGCTTCTGCCTGGATCGCAGGGAACGTTTGCAGGGTGGTTCACCTTCTGCAGGGGGAGGAGTGCTGGTGACCCGTTGGTCCTAAGGTGGGGCCTCCTGTCCACTAGCGGCAGTGGAGGCGGAAGACAGTTCAGATGTCTGGCTAGTGGCAGGGGACCGCTGGTGTGAGACTGCCTCCGTCATAATGTTGGCCATATCTGCTAGCACCCCTGCAATGAATACCAGGGTGGTGTTGATGGCCTGCAAGTCCTCCCTGATCCACTGGTACTGTCCCCCCTGAAACCGTCTGTTCTCCTGCACGTTGTCCAGGATCTGGCCCAGTGTATCCTGGGAATATTGGTAGGCTCCCAGGATCTCGGTAAATGCTGCCTCCTGAAGAGTCGGTTCCCAGGTCCTGTCCTCCCCCTGGCGCACAGCACTCCTCCCTGTTTCCCTGTTGTCCTGTGCCTCTGCCCCCTGAACCGTGTGCCCACTGCCACTGAACCCAGGTCCCTGATTGTCTTGGGTATGAGGTGTGCCCTGGGGTCACTGTAGTGGAGGACACACTGCAGATTGTCGTGTCCTGGGGGTAGAGGTATGGGTACGCTGGGTGGGTGCTGTGGTGGTGTTTCCAGATGGGGGAGACTCTGTGGTGGTGTGTGCTTGGGCCTGGGTAACCGACTGTCCAGAGGTCCCTGATGGATCAGGTTAGTCATCCAGATCCAGGAGACCAGAGTTGCTGTCATCACTGTGGGCCTCTTCAGTTGGGGGACTGGATGTTGCTGGCACCTCCTCTCCACTGACATTGGCTGGGATCCCTGTGGGGATATAAATGCTGTGTTATTGTTTCGGTGTCTGACATATTGTGCATCAGTGGGTTTCCCTATTTGTTTGTATTTGTCCTGGCACCTTTAACTTGTGTAGGTTGGTATGTGGTGGGCTAGCTGATCCTCTCTAGTGCGCATGCTTTGGTGAGAGGTGACCATGCAGGGCTGTGAGTGATGTCCATGTATTGGTGGTGCATGCAGGGTTTGCCATTGGGATGGGTGGGAACTGATGGTGGGGTGTGTGGGAGGTGGTGGAGTGATGGGAGTGAGGGTGGAGGTATGTGATGGCATGCAGGTAGGGGGTGATAGTAGTATAGAGTTGAATTACCAGAGTCCAGTCCTCCTCCTACTCCGGCCAGGCCCTCAGGATGCATGATTGCCAAGACTTGCTCCTCCCATGTTGTTAGTTGTGCGGGAGAAGGTGGGGGTCCACCGCCAGTCCTCTGTATAGCGAGCTAGTTTCTTGCTGCTATAGAATGCACCTTCCCCCATAGGTCGTTACACCTCTTCCTGATGTCGTCCCTTGTTCTGAGGTGCTGTCCCACTTCATTGACCCAGTCCACGATCCTCCGCCATAGCTCCATCTTCCTAGCAATGGCTATCTGCTGCACCTGTGCTCCAAATAGCTGAGGTTCTACCCTGATGATTTCCTCAAACCATGACCCTTAGCTCCTCCTCTGAGAATCTGGGGTGTCTTTGTGGTGCCAGGGGTGTTGTGTGAGCTGTGTAGGTGAGGGTGTGTAGGGTGATGTGTTGGGGTGTGTGATGTGGAGTGCGTGGGTGGTGTATAGGTGTGGGTGGTTTGTGGCTCTGGTTTTGTCTGTAGTCGTGGTGACTGTCTTGTGCCAATGGTTTGTATTCATAAGGAGTTGTGGATAATGTGAGTTGTGTTTTACAGTGGTGTTGGTGTGTGCGTGTGGTGTGTGTATGAGTGTCAGGTGTGTGTTATTCAATTTGACCAATGTAGTGTTGTTTTGTATGCATGTGTGCATTTTGAGCGCAGCGGTATGTACCGCCAATGGTTTACCGCCGTTGAATGTCCGCTGTGGTGATTTGTGGGTCATAATGTGGTGGGCGTTGTTCTGTTGGCGTAACGGTGTGGGTTTTGATACTGCCAGTTTATCACTGACCTTTGGTGTGACGGACTTGTGTATTTGGCTCAATAGTGACAGATTGGTGTGTGTGTGTGTCATAATGCGAACGGATATCCGCAGCTGCGGCGGTATGTTGGCGGCAGTCAGCGTGGCGGTAAGTGGGATTTACCGCCAATGTCATAATGAGGGCCTAAGGCTTTTAGGGCATCAATATGAAAAATACTTCTTAGACTAAGGTCAAGGAGTACCGGGACTAGTGATGTACATAATGGTAAATTCAATATAGATCTTATTTATTTATTCTCAACAAGCTGTAATCCCTTTTTCTTTTCCAAGCCCCTCAATTCAGCCCCATATAAAGCTGCACACAGCCCCTTACCTTGATAGATTTCAAGAACTGAGGAAATGGGGCGAAAGACATACCGGTTTAAGTTATTAATAATCGCCGCCTCTACATGTTTCAGTAACATTTCTCTTTTTTGACTCTGGGCAGACCATGACAGATTGCTAGAGAATCTAACCCCTAAATAATCAAACACCTTAACTTGCTCAAGAATCTTTGATCCCAACTGCAACTTCCCCTTGAATGATTGATGAGGCCGAAATGCATACATTTTGTTTTAAAACAATTTTAGTAAACTTATTTAATCTATTCTGCTGCCCATTGGTGTTTTTGAAATTAACAGCATATCATTGTCAAAGAGAAGTGCTGGCATTGGACGACCCCCTAGTTTATGGGGGTCACCTCCGCAGCTATAAAGTGTAATACCTATCCAAGTCATATGTAATGTAAATAATGATGGGGCTAGGACACAGCCTTTTGCAAACCCCTCTGGAAACATTAATTTTCTTGGTGAGCTTACCACCCTTACCCCAACTAACATGAGCATACTTATCGTCATGCAGGTGAGCAATAAGCTGCAACAGGCTAGGGGACATCCCAGAATCCTTCAGGGCAACCCACAGTTTGTCCAGGGATATTAAATCAAAAGCGGATTTAAGGTCCACAAACACAATGTAAAAGTACCCCTTTCCAATTACAACCGTGTTCCAGACAATTAATAAAAAGTGAAACACATGATCTAGGGTGCTAGTATGTACTCTAAAGCCAGCTTGAAAATAGGATAACACCCTGTTATCCTCCATCCACGTTTGCATCTGTGTCAACATTTGTTTCCAGAATACTTTCTGCACAGTATCTATCAGGCTGATTGGTCTATAATTTGCAGGGTCTCTTTTATCCCCTTTTTTGTTTTATAAATTGGGATTATTTCAGCACCCTTCCATGTGCATGGTATATCTCCACCCCAGGCAATGGTGTTAAAAACTACATTGACTATATAGCCCCCAAATAGTCAACTCTGAACTATAAAAGTATCCAGGAATTATATCTAGCCCTAGTGCTCTACCCCTTTTCATACTGTCAATAGCAGTTATAGTATCAGCCACTGTAAACCTAACAATTTCCCCTCCCTCTGAGTCTAAAGGTTTATACTGTACTTCCTTCTTGGTGTCTAGTCTTATTTGCCCATCCCCCCCAGAGTGAAATTTGGAGAAGTGCTGTTCTCATACATGGGGTTGCATAAAAAAGTTATCTTCCTTGACAATGTGAGGTACCCCTTTGGACAATAATTGCCACAATATCTGGATCTCTTTCAGTTTTGATGCGCTTGCTAGTTCATGCAAATTGTCCTCCTCCCAGCTTTTCTTGGTGTGCCACTGAGTTCCATTGTAAGCCTTCCTCTGTTTGGCTCTCAACTCTGTTATCAACTCTCTTTACAGCTTAGATAAGGGCTGATCTTGCTAGCTTGCAATTTACATTATACCACAGCACATCTTTCCGCTTGGCTGGAACATTATAACATTGTCTATAAAAATAGCCCATTATAGACGTAAGTAAATTAGTCAAACTATTCATATTGGACAAATGATCTGACTCGGTATTCTCGAAAGTGAATAAAGTCTGGATTGCTTCCTCGTAGATACCTACTAATGACTCCCTATCAGATTCTCCATTCAACATTTTACCTTCCTTTCATTATTACAAGAAACTATAGGAATATCCGGTACAACATAACTAATAGTAAAAAAGGGGATATCAACTAATTCCATAACCAAGGTGTTGTTATCACTGTCGGATCTATCTACGACTTTCATGTCATGTACATTAGACCACAAGTCCATATCTACCATATTGTAGTCTATCCTAGACTGAATGTTTGCCCTTTTAAAGGTGAAAGATGCACCCAGATCTGAGGTTGTTTGTCCATTGCAAGCATGTAAGCCATAGACTAGGGCTAGGCAAATAACTTGCTGGGCAACCTTCGAACTTCTCCAAAGAGTGGGAATCTGTGGATTTTGTACCCCCTTGCTACCTCTCCTCATTGACAAGTTCTTGTATAAAATCTATCGACTCCTTTGACATATTAAAATCTCCTGCTAAAAAGATAATGATTTCTCCCTATGCCATCCAAGAAATTAGCCAGGTTCAGAAGTGTGGCAGATGCCTGATTCAAACTATTAAAATCATGATAAATGTTCACCAGTTTAACTGCAAACTTCCCTCCTATTTATTCAATGTCGAGTCCCAGGATATCTACTGAGTCATGACAAGTCAAACTTTATTGTTTAGTTAATTAAAACCATAACAATGAAAAAATCAGCAATAAGCAACTGTCTAAATTAAAGTTCTTGGTAGGCACCTATAGTTTGAAAGACAAAAATGTGAATCAATAGTAAATCAATACGTTATTAAAGGGAATATAAATTATGTCATCTACAAAACGTAACTACCCAATTAAAACCTTTTGAAGCAAGGGCCTAAGGTGCTTGTGCAACACACATACTTAGTTAATTGAAACCATGACACAGGCCATAACATTAATTAATTACAGTACAATTTCATATCCAAACCTTACCCAATAACAAAATTATTATGATTATTTTTTTTTAAATACAAAATATTATAATTTATACAACGTTTAAGACCCTAAATAAAATTCCATTACATTTTTATTTATACATATAAAAATTACTTAGTCAATACTTAGGGGGTCATTCCTACCCTGGCGGTCCGAGACCGCCAGGGTAGGGGACCGCGGATGCACCGCCAACAGGCTGGCGGTGCATCCCGGCCCATTCTGACCGCGGCGGTAAAGCCACGGTCAGAAAAGGGAAACCGGCGGTTTCCCGCCGGTTTTCCCCTGGGCTGCAGAATCCTCCATGGCGGCGCTGCAGGCAGCGCCGCCATGGGGATTCTGACCCCCTTCCCGCCAGCCTGGTTCTGGCGGTTTTGACCGCCAGAACCAGGCTGGCGGGAACGGGTGTTGTGGGGCCCCTGGGGGCCCCTGCAGTGCCCATGCCAATGGCATGGGCACTGCTGGGGCCCCCTAACAGGGCCCCACATTGATTTCCAGTGTCTGCATATCAGACACTGGAAATCGCGACGGGTGCAACTGCACCCGTCGCACAAAAGCAACTCCGCCGGCTCCATTCGGAGCCGGCTTCATCGTTGCTGTGGCTTTCCCGCTGGGCGGGCGGGCGGCCTTTTGGCGGTCGCCCGCCCGCCCAGCGGGAAAGCCAGAATGACCGCCGCGGTCTTTTGACCGCGGTACGGTCTTCTGGCGGTTCCCGCTTGGCGGAAACTAGGAATCAGCCCCTTATTCTCATTAAAACAGTCTACTGTTAATTTGATTAATAAAATAAAAGTCCTACCATACCAATATCTCATTGGCTAAGACCTTATTGACTAGCAATCTCTGTATGTCGGCTGGCATCTTGTCAGTTAAAAATCTAATGACCAGAACTCAAAGTCGTTCCACACCCACTACTGATTTTAGCGTACTCCAAGCTTCCAGTTTTTTCGAGGCCTGACTTAGAAACTTTACTAACCTAACATTCAATGAAGATTCAGAGGAATTCAAACAGGCAGTCACAGCCTGCTTAAAAGTACGTATGAGTATTTGATTGAACAAGACCTTGATGTACCTTCTTCGTTCTTGCCCAAGCTTTGGCATATGCAAATCAGGTGTAACAGAACCCCTACTCCACTCCCACGTAGAGAGCATGATGCTGAGGATGTGGACAACAGAACATTAGTGATCCGTCAGTACGTCCAATGACACACAGGCGAGACAGTGAAACTTCACATTTCTATGAATATTGTTTTCTGTGTGGCACTGGCATGCTGGCATTACCCACTTGTTTCCTCTACTTACTGTCACTTATGGACTGTCATTTTTACAGATGTTGGTAATATGACAACAATGTCCTGATGTGATCACAACAGCCAGCAACAGGTCATTCATTCTATGCTCTCACTATGTACAGTTCATTTGCAATGGATATAGCTGTTCAATGAATACAAATTTGCAAAACATGAAATACTAGTAGTCGAAGTTTGTCCAAAAGTGCAAAATCTTAACCACCAGGAAGTTGACGAAATCTATATTTAATAAATGGATCTTTTTCTTTTTTTGACCAACCCCGGTCCATATACAACTGGCATTTTAGAATTTTATATTCCTTGATTATAAACCCCAAATGAGATCCACCAACAAGGAGACTCATCCACAACTAGGGACTTTTTCTTTACCATATGATTAATAATTTTTGTTAAAGTGGCCACTGGCAAACTCTGATCCCATAATGAATGGGCACTCAGATCATCCAAGGACTGGTCACAATATAACCGTGGGAGGACCTTGGTTCCATATTTAGCTCTTTCCAAAGAGCTTTGCTTAACCCATTTTCATTTGGAAGTTGCACTCTTTTCCAGAGTTTAATATAGACCCCCTGTCTTGCAATCACTTGATTTTCATACCCGAACTCCAGCCTAATTTGGGACTGAGATGCTTTCTTGGGAAGGTGGAAAAGATATCTAAAAACGTTCCCAATAATCCCATTCAGGGTGATTGCATCCCTACCCCTCAGGGCTTCGCTACCATAGGTAACACTCAGAATTAACTTGGCGGCTATCACTTGTAACAGAGGTCTGTAACTGGGGCCATCTAACACTCTTAATAAGGAACGAAAAGCAAGCAACAAGGTATTTCCTTTTTGTACTAAATCCATCATCTGGGGGGAAAATGACCCCCTCTCATAGTACCCTCAAATATCTATATGATTTGACTTGTTCAAGTTTTGAGCCATGAAGGTACCATTTATATTTTTCTGTCTTTTGCTGCTTATTTCCATAATCTTTGTTTTCTTCTCATTTATAGCGAAACCATTTTGTGCTGCAAAATCTGCCAATTTCATTACCAAACACTGTAAACCAATTTTTGTGTAATTTAAAAGGACAACGTTGTCAGCGTAAAGCAGATTTGAGATGAAGAGATCCCCAATCTTTGGGGGGTGCGCATTTACCCATTTATTATATAGGACAGATCTGATAAATAAAGATTGAAAAGATAGGGCGCTCGGACACAGCCTTGTTTAAGACCGCGTTCAGAACCCACCTTACTTAATAGAAAGGTACCACCCCCAATTTTCCACTCTAATCCACGTGTCAGAATATAGCATCTGCACTGCTTTTAATAATTTCGGCGGGATACCCCAGGAGTTTAATTTTGCCCACAGCTTTGCTGTGCCGAGTCGCAGCCGGATTTAAAATCCACAAAAAATACATACAGACGTTGTTTTCTTTGTTTACATTTATCTATAATAGTAGTGAGGGATAGGATGTTTCCTGCTGTTCCAAGCTCCTTTATAAATCCTGACTGATTAATCGGAATAATATTTGTTTGAGCAGCCCACATCTGTAGATCTTCCAAGAGGGCTCCCGCATAGTATTTAGCCTCAGTGTCAGTTAAGGTGATTAATCGATAATTCTCAGGGTTGGAATGATCACCTCCTTTAAAAATCGGGTGGATAATGGCACCTTTCCAGGAGCATGGGATAGTTTCACGCTCCAATGCGCTATTATAGATCATGACCAACCTCTCTGCCCTGAAGCCTGGGTTGGTTTTATATAAAGCATTTTGGATCCCATTCGGGCCGGGGGCCCCTTCCTGCCTGCTTCTATTAATAAGTTTTGTTATCTGCAGAACGGAGAACATTTGATCATTATCATCCGTAGATCTATAACTCACTGAATTTTCATCCGATTGCAGCCCATGAGTCACTGATAGACTCCCTGTGCAAAGCGCCTCTTCTTTAGTTTGTTTATCATGATTAAAATACTGAGTAAGAAAATCGTACCAAGAGAACTCAGAGATATCTGAACTTGATAGAAGTGTAGGTGCCCTGTCTAGGTTATTAATCATTTTCCAGAAGGCCTGAGAGTTCTTTTGTTTGTTTAGGAAATAGGCCTTTGCCCAAAAGTCTTGCCTTTTCTTAGTTTTTTCTTCCCATATCTGTTTACGATATTGACTATTTATGACTTTTAAGTCTTTTTGTATACCAGGATCATTAAAGTGCTTTTTGGCTAATCTTGATAACCGGTTCCTCTTTTTCCTCAACAGTGTAGTGGTCGCTGTAATTTTTATTTTATCTCTATTATTTTCCTTTTCTGACTCATAGTGCAGATGAGGTTTATGGGGGGGGGGGCAGAGAGAAATCCAGCTACAAATGTCTCCAGGAATAATGCGATAGGATTATTGGTTCATCAGTTGAATTGCACCTAATATGGTTAAAAATCTCCTCAGACATTTTCCAAATACTTTCGATTGAATCTCCACGCCACTGAAGCTTCTTGTAATTGGTTGAGATAAGGTTCCTAGGAGAGGTAATAGCTGGTTTATGCGTAGGAACATTACAATGTATCTCAATACTTTGCAAGCCGTGGTCACTTAAATCTGTCCTTACAATACAGTAGGATGCAATTAACGCCAAAAGTGGCAGAGTAACCATTGCATAATTGATTACTGATTGAAATCCCAAAGCAGAGCAGGTAGGGGAAGGAGGGGTGTCCTGTTGGTATCTCCAGTTCAAGATTCTGAGGCCGAACACCTCCAGATCTTTAACTAAAGCAACCACTTTAGACTCTCCCCGCCCCTAACTTGATTCCTCAAAGTTTGTTTGTGGAACAGACCATATAAAATCCTGATTTACTATCTGTTCCTCGCTCTCATATGCTTGCAATAACTTCATGTTAAAATCTCCTGCTATTAGTAGCTCCGAGGCATCAGATTCTTGCATCCCCGTTAAGACTAATTCCACAAGTTTAGAGGACAATAGCTTCTTAGAGTGGGCATCCAGGTGTATATAAACATTTATTAGCCACAGAGATCTACCCAATGTCTTCTGCCAATCTAGCAGTTTTATTACCAAAATATCAGCATAGTCTTATTTTAATTGAATATAGGTCACCTTCAGCCCAACTGCTATAAAGGTCACCAGACCCCCTTAGGACGCCCAAATTTCTTCACCTTATAGGATGGGGAGAAACAACCCAAATAGTCATCAATTGTGAAAGGATTTATTGTCGTCTCCTGAAGAAACACAATTTGAAAGTCTTTTAACAGGGATAGATTTTTTCACTGGTTATTGGCACTTATCCCGTTTATGTTCCAGGAACAGATTTTTAATAAGTTACGATGACAGTTAACTTTGGGAGATCTAAATAGAGAGGAATGTTGTCAGGGTTAACACCATAGTGGAGAGCTGCTGAAAGCTATCCTATAGTTAATTGCCCTGGATCATGTCCGTTATCTAACGTGTAATTTATTAGGCGATAAATATCCGGTGTGATGTTTCCAGTTGCTGTCCTCAAAATTGAATAAGGTTTTAAGGGTTTACTCTTTCTTATGGGATCTACCTTGCGGCTAACCGAAACCAAGGGTTCTGGAGAGCCGATCAGCTGGGGAGTTTAAGCTCAATTCCCCATTGATTAAAGACATTTTTCTGCTTAAGAACCCTGTTGGTGACAGATGCCGAAGACCAGGTCACCAAGGTGGATTCTTAGTGGGGGCTGTTTAGCATCCGTTCCCCAGTTAAAAATTCTATGGATTCTATGTCTGCAGATTGAATATTCTCAAGCGGGGGTATGGCGGCTTGCAGGAGTTTAAGTATATTCCCCCGATTTAATATGTCTTGTGAACCCCTAGTCCGATATCTCGGAAGAAAAATCAACTTATTTCCACCCCTGGCTAGTTCCTGCTGGTAACCCTCTGCTACTGGGTCCGGACATACTTCACGGGACAGTCCTTGCTGAGCACTCATAGAGGTATTCAATGGTAGTTTGCCATGATCAAGATCTATTCTTATGCTAACATTCATAATCGGCTCTGTGGAGGGCTCGATAAGCCCGCCGTCCTGACCAGCAACATTTTTTGAAGCTTTTTCATCTGCCTTCCTTCTACAATTCCCTCTTTGACCTTCTTTTTTCTTGATTCCCGATTCGAGAACTACTTTTTGATAATTCCACCATGCCTCTTGTTGCACTTGGGCTTCTACTTCCCCATAACATAGATTATCCATATTTTATATAGCCTCAGTCTCTTCTAAACAAGGGGTGGACACACTTGACCCTAAAATGAAAGACCGCCCTTTTTGAATGTGGAATAAAGGGTATACCTTGGTCGTTAAAAGACTACTCCGAATTTTTGAGTTGTTTTTAATACTTTGCCCTTTTTTAGGAATAATACTTTCAGGAATTGGAATATTTTGCATATTTGTGTCATTAGTCATAAGGGGACCTTTCAACCTTTTCCTAGCCTTTCTTTGCTTTTTTCTTTGCCTTTTAGTTTCTGGTGGTTTAGATAGCTGTCGAAGTTGTGTTTTTATAGGCAGGGTGGAGGAAGAAGAAAGGGGCAAAAGAAGTTGGTTGGATAGCCCACCTGTGCTCCTATTAAGTCATTTTCTGGTGGCACTGTGATGCATTCATTAGCAGGGCTATGATAAACCTTATTTTCACCGTTCCCGTTATACTAAGTAACTCTATAAAACCTTCATTATTAGGGCAATGACAAACCTTTTGTTTACCAACCCTTAGTTCACCCCCTTCTTCCCCTTCACTGTTTCCAACACCAACTTGTTCACCCATATTTACCTTTAAATCCATTTCATAACTTTTTGAGGTGGCCAGATTAGCTTTTAAATCAGTCAACAGGGAGTTCATAACCTCAGGAATTGAGGCTAATTTATTGATTATTGGGGCGCAGATGAGATCATGCTCTGTTGTTTCAACATAGGTCTGGGCTCGTTGGATCAAAGCATTTAAGTCTGCCAATTTTTGGTCAATCCCACAAACCAAATGCGCCATTATGTTCAATAGGTCCACCTGCACATCCATCTTTGTAGATTGATGGGATAAAGCGTCCAAAGTTAATTGTGAAGTTTTAAAGAAGATGTCCTAAACTTTATTTTGGTCTAAAGGACCCTCCTGGGTCTCTTCAAGAACGGGCCAATCATATTGTTGAGCTAGCATTGGGTCCTTCTCCTTTAGGCTCAGTTTGCCTTGTGATGATAAATTGGATTGATATTAGGTTGCAGTAATCTGCGCTATATGCAGCACATCCACAGACTCTATTTTAGAATAGTTTTTTGAATCGCTGGATATGCAGTTACCTTGGCCTTTTTGGGAACATAACTGCCATTCATTACATAGTCTCCCGCTGCCCACACTGGAACTTATGGCTACTGTTTCTGTAGAATGTGGGACAGTTTGCTGCTGACTGCCGGAGTAGCTTTGAGAACCCACCATTGACTATTTACTAACCAGCATTTTGGTATATTCAGTAGCTATTGTCTTCCTAATGATGACATTTATTTCTAGAGAGGCAGAACCTTTAGTCAGCAAAAGGTTATTGGCTCTATTAAGAAATGTTGATAATGGAGGAGAGGGAGATCTCATTGTCAGTAGTTCCAAATCAGTAATCAAGCTCCAGTAATTTCCTTTATCAACCAATGAGTTGCTAATATTTACCGGGGAGTTCTTTACCCCTTCCCCATCAAATTCTATTTCACCTTGATTCCTGTAAGTGTTTATCGAGTTCCTCCCAGTAGATTCACTCAATTACAGAGAGGTCGAAATATGGGATGACCCTCGAGTTGCAGGAGCTTCAAGAGAGGCAAAATCAACCTGGGCATTTGTTGGAACCATTTGACCAGGATCTAGCCCACCATTATTCCCCTTTCCAATTACGATGCTGCCTTCACTTTTTGTTGGAGAAATGGGAGACAGGAGAACTGTTTGGTCTTTGGTAGAGGAAAAAATCACTTCCAAGAGGTCAGCCAAAAAGTCAAATTTATGGAGCGTTTTTGCTCCCTTCTGAAATATACGCGCAATGGGTGAAATCAGGGTCAAACTCTTCCTCTGAGTTTTTTAGTCGCTTTAACTTCACAGATTGCATGGTAGGCGATTTTTGTTTCCTCTTGTTTTTTTTTTGCTTGTGAAAGAGATGCCCTCTCTTTCCCTGAACGCATTCTCCCTTGCGAAGAATAAATACTTCCTTTGGACTGGGATATTCGCCTGTGTTGGCTTTGCTGCTTTACAGACTTGAAGGAATATCAATTGGTGAGGAGTACTAGAATGCACTAGTACGCGCTGCCACACCTCGACAATCAAGGGGCACGAGCATGCAGGAGACCATTAATTGGGGGGAACAGAGGGAGGAGAGGAAAGGATTATAGTATATTGTAGTTTGTTGTGGCTTATCACCACTTCCTGTTTGCAAGCTGCACCCCTAATCTGGGACCGCTCCTGCAATCCACTGCCTCCAAAATTCCTCCAATTTCCACCTGAAGTTCCTCCAAGGAAGCCCCACCACTCCCACGCTCAACACACATGGACAAGTGTTGTCTCTTGTGGGCCTCTGATAGTCCTAAGCTACTGGTGCAAGTGGGGCTCACAGGCCTCACAGCAAGCCTCACCCGAACCTGGTCAGGCCGCTTCCGCAGTGAGCTCGGGCTCACTCTCAGCAGTGGACGAGTATGTCCACTACACTTGCTGTAGATTGGACTCCTTCCAGGCACTACCCTAGTGCCGTTTTGGCCATATGGCCTTTAAATTCTCATGGCCCTGTATTTTCTGAAAAAGGCTGGTTCTTAATGAGTCTGGATCTTGAAACGGCAGTCAGGCCAAGGTTGATGTATTTGATGCTGTTAGTGCTGATTATGCAGCTGACCACATAGTTGAAATAACTGCTAGCCGCCAACCACCGGAACAGGTACAAGGGCGGAAAATGGTGGGAGCGCAAAGTCTGTAGTCTGTAGGGCGGGTAGGTAGGTGGTGAGGCTAAGGCAGCAGATGGCGAAGTGAGGGCAGCAAGGGCAGCAAGACAATTGATATTGAATGGCAAGAGTGGTAGGATAAGGAGGGCAGCAGGTCAGTAGGGCACGTACAGGGCAGCGCTGCAGAGCGGGAGAAGCTGAGGGCGGAACCTGCTATTGGTATAGCAGCATCAACTCACCGCTCGCTGCCTGCAGCCCTCAAACTCTCTGGATGCAGCTCAGTCCAGCTGAGTTCCAGCGCGACTTCCAAACTCCGCACTCCTGACTCCGGAGTGTCAGGGAGATTCGCCCCCCCTCTCCCATGCAGTGTTGTGCACCACGGCCGTATTCCAATGCTCTGCGGACACGAGGGGGACACATGGTGTTTGCTCCTCACTGTGAGGTCCACAGAGACTACAGACCCTTCCTGCACGCCGCACTCACGTTGGTCTCACTGCAACTTCAGTTTAAGGTTAATCTCTGTAACTGCTGCCACTTTTCCCAACAGGGTTCTCGGAGCTCTCAAGTTTTCTACTGAGTCAATCATTTAACCTATGTATTTTGCAGGCCAAACTTGTCTTTCTACAAATTGGTAAACCTGCCACTGTGTGCCCTGCTGGTGATGGTCTAGCCTGAACACTAACATTTGTGGAACCCACCCTAAAAAGAGGTTGAGTTGCCAAATTTTCTTGGAATAGACAAATATGACACCCATCTATAAACTCACCCCATTCTGGAGCTTTCAGCTTTGACCTCAATCCAGCAACATTCCAGGAGATTATCTAAAGGTGTATCGGTCTTAATCAGCTGGGTTTCTCTAGTCTTGTGGACTATGCCCTGCTTTATGGGTCTCTCTGCAACCATATTACCAACTAATCTACAACTACCCTCTGAACAAGCTTGGGGCTGGGTTGGTTCTCTAACTCAATAACTCCTTCATTGGTTATATGTTTGTCCCAACATTTTTACATTGGGGGGCCCTACTTAAGCTGGCACGTGGTACTTGTTATGACCCATCGGATGTCAGTCTAAACTATCAACATCTGTGAGTGGATGGAACCTATTATGAATTGTAATTGTAGATCTCGATGGTTCCATAAACCTGCTTTAAGCAGAAATATCTCCAGTTTGAATGATCGGGCAAGGGGGGATAAGATGATTATAAAAATATCCCAAGGGGACAATGCCTAAGCCAAGCCCCATACCCTCACAGTGAAGTTTGGGACCATAGCTAACAAGTTTGGGGTATCTACAATTCACCACAATGTAATCACCAGTAAAATGCTTGGGTGATGGGCCAACCCACACAACCCGTCTAACAAACAAAATGTCCTGAAAATCAGTATTCTTGAAATCAGTATTCCATGATAACCAATGGCAAACTTTGTTCTTCAGCTGGAATGTCGACTCCTCATTACTAGGACTCAGTCGGAGAACATTAGTTATAATAGCCACATAGATGCAACAGTCGGGGGCAGATCCAAGGTAACCTGATTGGGGTAGGGGTGCTGACTTGTGGATTTTTCAGTTGGTTTATCAGGTATAGAACTGGAACCCCCAGTGAGCCTTTATGTTGACACCACTCTACCACACCACCAGTTGTAGTGTTACGACCTCTTACAGTGCCTTCGGCCTGAGGCTCTCCTAACCCAGCATCAGGACCCCTGTTGTTGATGGAAGAGGAAAAATTGTTGCAGGGTCAAGAAGATGGATGCCCGCCTGAGAGCTGCCCTCTTCTGGGCCATCGTTCCCCACTATAGCCTGATTTTTAGCCCCTTAGTTGTAGGCTATCCAATGAGTTCTGAAGCAAAAACTCAATGTCCTCCACTTTGCTAAGTCTAGCCAATATTGGTGAAATGCTTGCTGTTAACAAAAACTCAAAATTGCTATAAATAGAGGTCAAATCCATAATCAATTGCAGTGTGTGACCAGAGGTTTCTGAAGTTGTATTTAACAGCAAGAGTAATGAGGGGGTATCGACCATGGTGCTCTGAGCATTCATAGCCCTAATTGCTCTAGAACTTACAACCCTTTTTTGGCGTGTTTGCTTAGTTTTCTTTTGATTTTTTGATGGAGGCCCATTCATACTAGCGATTAATGATTTGGGTGACAACTGGGAAGTCCGCAAATCTTGAGAGGCAGCCTCCAACTGAGCCACCTCAGCCATATGGCTACTTTTGTTACTATTGTTACAGTTGGGGGGGGGTCTCTGAAGTGCTGAGGCTTTCTATGGGCAACATGATAGGCTCTCCCATCTCCATCAATAGATGACGTTCTGTCAGGGGATCTCATTATCAATAACCCTGACAGCAGGCACCAAAAAAAGAATCCAGAGTAGTGTCATGCGGCCTCTTAGGTGAGACTTCCTTGTCCCCCTTGTCTCCCTTAACCCCCAGTAACTTCTGTTTCACCATTCCCACTGTATTTACGCACTGCGGTGGTGAAAGGTGTTTTTCAAGCTCAATGAAGACCCTCCTTTTTAGTGGTGTTGGAGTGTGCTTGCAATATAATGTGTGGTGAAACTGCATAGAAATATGTTAACATAGAAAATAATACACACGTTTCAAATGTGCCCGCGGGGAGTGACCACCAACGTATACGATGATTAATGAAACTGATTAATGATGAATTAATAATGTACTAATGTATGACTTTGTATTAGCATTAAGAGTTATTTATTCGTTTTTTGTTAAATTAATCACTAGGCCTTAGTTAGCGAACGTCTGGGCCTAGCTGCCTGGTCTCATATTAACTGTGTTTTTTTAACGTGCAATGTGCTGTTTTCCTGAAGGACACTAAGCTGTACTTTTCCAGAAGCTAGAGATGTGTGTAGTCATAGTAAATTCTTTCTCATGGGACCCGACTTGCTCAAGAAGACATTCTTGACGAATGCAACAGTGTAATTCGCAACAGGTGCAAGGCCGTCTGGACTAGGAGAAGACAATGGAACTACTGACTGGAGCGTAAAGTGTAACTTTTCTTACCTGACATTCCACCCAATGAAGACGTCAATCACAGGAGCCAGTCGACTGCATGAGAACTGTGTTAGGTGAAGATTCTAGTAAGGTGTGTGGTGAATTATTGGACAGAGATAATGATGCACCAAATATTGCCCAATGGGCAATTAGAGACTTGTTAGACTGTTTTGATATAATCGCTTGACCGGAGGAGAAATCAGACATTCTTCGCCATTCTTCTTCACCAACCCTTGCCATTATGAGCCAATATTAGTTTGACTTCCTGCCATCCTTCTTCAACTTCTGCAATGCTGAGAGACTTTGGGGGTCATTCTGACCCTGGCGGCCGGTGGCCGCCAGGGCCACCGACCACGGGAGCACCGCCAACAGGCTGGCGGTGCTCCCACGAGCATTCTGACCGCGGCGGTTCAGCCGCGGTCAGAAGCGGCAAGTCGGCGGGCTCCCGCCGACTTACCGCTGCTCGGGGGAATCCTTCATGGCGGCGGAGCGTGCTCCGCCGCCATGAGGATTCTGACAGCCCCTACCGCCATCCTGTTCATGGCGGGAAACCCGCCATGAACAGGATGGCGGTAGGGGGTGCCGCGGGGCCCCTGGGGGCCCCTGCCGTGCCCATGCCAATGGCATGGGCACGGCAGGGGCCCCCGTAAGAGGGCCCCGCAAAGTATTTCAGTGTCTGCCTTGCAGACACTGAAATACGCGACGGGTGCAACTGCACCCGTCGCACCCCTGCAACTACGCCGGCTCAATTCTGAGCCGGCGTCCTCGTTGCAGGGGCATTTCCTCTGGGCCGGCGGGCGCTCTTTTGGAGAGCGCCCGCCGGCCCAGAGGAAATGTCTGAATGGCCGCTGCGGTCTTTTGACCGCGGTGCGGTCATTTGGCGGCGGTACTATGGCGGACGGTAGTCAGAATCACCCCCTTTGTCTTTAGCCGTCTGATACTTTAAACCATCCACATCTTATTCCTTGCCCGATACACACTCCTCCTTATGAGAGAAGAGCCTTATTCTTTAACTATGCCCTACTGAGGCTTGCCCTGTCCTATCCTTGCTGATGGCCAATCGACTGATGTCCTGAGGACAAAGACTGACGCTGATTGCTGATACGTTGGAGGGGTAAATATCTGATGATAATTGTAATTGTCTTTGCCTTTTCTTTCTAGGTACCAACTGCTCTTTTGATAGAGGCCATAGTTAAATGTTTTCCAAATTTGTGTTTGCCAAATTGTTTTGCATGAAGCCCAAAATGCTGATGCTAATTCGAAGGTAGTTAAGGAGTTCACTAATATCGGATACAAATAGACAAATGACTAAATTCTTGCTTTGTTGAATAATGTCCTAATGATACTCTGCTAAAGTTGATTCATATTCACGTCGTGCTCCATTTTAAATGTCCATGATCTATGCTTTGATAAAGTTTTGCTCTGATTGCCAAGTTATAGGGGTTTTGACGTGCTTGTTGATATCGAAACACATAATATGATATTAGATTGTAACTAATAGGGAATAAATATCCTAACACATAACTAGATTTGTGTGGTTATTCATGGCTGAAAGGTCATGGTGCGTTCGCTGTATTGATCTATATCAAATGTTATTGATTAGCTTAAATGATTAGTTATTGTGAATATTGAAGGAGTTATTGACATAACGATCGTGATGCTAAAAGGATATCTCGTTCTGGGAAGTCTCCAAACGTGGTCAAAAGGTTCATTAGCATAGACGTGTCTCCTTGTAAGTTTACTTATCAAGGTTCTGACGTGTTATCAGTTTTGGTAGCAGAGGTAGATGGTTTGGCCCTTTGGGGCACCAGGACGAGGGACCACTGTTTGAAAATTGTTTTAAAATAATGCAAATTGGAGAGATGATGTGCCCCTAAGTCCTGAATGACTTTCCCAGAATCTCAGAGCTTACTGAAGTGAGTTGGGTATGTTCTCGGCGTCCTAGTGATAGTGTGAATGAAATAGGGTTTGCGCTTGCACAGCGTGTGCATACCGCAAGTGAATTGTGAGGTTTTTGAGAATTATAGGCCAGGTAATGTTTAGTAGGAGTGTGCGTTCTCCACAGTATGAGAGTAGGGAAGTCGGCGAACTTCATGTGAGTGTGACGCTTTGTGCAAAAAAATTGTCCACGTGGTTGTTGGTGATGTACAACCCTGCGTGGTCTAAGGCTCTGGAGTATACTGATAAGTGTATGAGACACTTGGTTTATGTTGTAATTTGCGCGGTTTAATAGGTCAATCGGGCGTGGTTGACGAGTCGAGTTTGAGTCAAAGTGAGTGAATGAAAACTTCGATTGAGCTTTGGTGAGTTCTAAAGGGCACTAGAACAACCCATTGACAAGTCGAGAGTAAAATTTGCGGGTCAAATTTTGCTTGCGAGTGCGGGATCTGAGATGGAGAGAATAGCGGCTGAGGCTAAGCAAAATCTCTGTAAAGTTCTGAAGCGATTGTGTTACCCTTTTCTGTAGTAAACTGGCATATTTGAGATTTGATAGTGCTTGCAATATATTGCATTAGTTTGTGTGTGAGTTGGGAGCAAGGGAAACAAGCCGCAAGACTTTGTCAGCCGCAGTGTGTGTGAGTGTGACATAATTGGAGCCGCGCTGGGATAGGTCGGTTTGTGAGAAGGGTCACGCACGGATTGGCAGCCGTCCGTGAGAGGCAATTGGATGAGAAGGTGAGCGTAGAGAGTTCTGGGAATTAAAGTCACTTCCTGATTCGATTGTTAGCAAAATAGGAGGAGCAAAAATTAAGTTTTTCAAGGCTTTAAAGAGCGCTTTGAGGGGAGATGTGTACATTACAGCGAGTGTAGGGGAACCTACACCGCCAGAGGATACACTGGCTTATGCCGTAATGGAGGAGAGGGGAGTCGCGCCATGTCTTTGGCTAAAGCAATGGTGCAAAGTGACAGAGAAAGAAGGGTGTTCGGCGTTTCCGGAGCACGTAACGTTCAATATAAGGATTTTGGAAAATTTGTGGAGGGCGTTAAATGAGCTAAAGCCACCTCCGAGGCCAGCACAGTTTGAGGCGCTAGCAATTTGGGAACTGATGGCAATACGACAACAGCAACAGAAATTTGAGAGGAGAATGAGGAAAGCAGAAAAGACACTAGCAGAGGCTAGGTGGGATAGCGCACAGAGGGTTTAGAGGAGAGAAACAATAGAGGGAGTTAGAATGTTTCCAGCAATAACTCAAGAAAGTGAAACCCAAGGAGGGGAAGCCAAATGTAAGTCTGACAAGGGTTCTAGCAAAGAAAAGGAGACTAAGAAGTCCTGGGCAGAGGCAGATTACTCAGATGATGATGAGTTCCTTAATCAGTTGCTAAATGATCAACCACCGCCATATGCCCTAGATGACAATAGACCAAGTACTAATGCAGGTCCTATAGATTCGACTCAAAACCAGGGAACAACAAATACGGTACAGGTTAATACTGTTGCAACACCAGTTCCAGTGCAGAATAGTGTCAGTGTGTCTACTGCTCCAGAGATGCAATCTCAGCTACAGCCACCACAGGTTCAGAGACTTTACCCTGATGTCCCAATACTAGAGACTACTACGAATTTGATGGTGTCGGCCGAGCCGGCATATACGAGACCAAAACTGATACAGACTGAACCAACTCCACTTTAACTGCCTCAGGTACAGCAACAGATGGTTCCGAATTACACAGTCAGCCATAGCACCAGGAGTGAATCAGAATATGGGAGTTAATGCTCCACAGGTTTTGGGAAGCAGGCAGACGCCAGCTGCCATATCCTTGCCCATTACAGTTGGTAACCAGTACCATTGTATGAGCAGGCAAAGCTTAGTTATGCGAACAGGGAGTAACGACCCAAGAAATGACAAGAGGAGGGTTCGTAGGGAGCTCTCAAGGGATGACCCCAGTGGAGCCGACATTTGAAAGATCTAGGTCTTTGTTAGACTTCAGTCCGATTGGGGTTCCTCCAGATACCATAAGACAATCAGGTTTGGGACTGCTGACTCCGCAGATCTCAAGTGCGAATGTACCGCAAACACCGATAGTGCAGGCTGGAAAGATCTCATTGCAAGGTTTAACTGCGCAACAACTGAATGAATGGTTAGACAAGTTAAATTCACCACAGACCACTCCTGCGACAACAGAGCGGTCGGAAAGAGAAGCGTACCTGAGTTTTGTGAGGTTGGGCATGGAGGCAAACAAACTAGTTGAAGGGAGCATGGGAGTGAACAGGCTAGAGTTTTATACTGAAGCAGAATTGAGGTATTTGTGCCCAAAAATAACCAAAGAAGTGAGCAGGGTGCACCAGAGGTTGGCGAACCTGGCAGATAAATATGGAATAGATTTAGAAAATACCAAACATCTGAAGAGAAGTTATAGGTTAGATTTTGAACCTAAGGATTTTGAACACATGAGGTCTACTGGGATGAAGGCACACCTCAAAGAGATACTGCAGAGTGCACAAGTTTGGGAAGCCTTAGAGAAGTGGGAAGGCAGATGGGTGAAGAAAAGAGACAAAAGGAAGAGTGACAGCCTAGAGCAGCAGGCGAAAGCCGTGCCGGATACCGGTACAATAAAGATGTTACCAATGAGAGAAACGGACAGAGGGGTTCTTGTCCATGTACCGTGGACCAGAGGTGATATTCTGTCATTCACAAATGATTTCCCCAGGCTGAGAGAGAAGCCAATAGAGTGGTATCAGCAGACAGACAGGTTTGTGAAGCTTGCGAAGTGTCTTTGGGAAGACCTGAATACTCTTTTTGAGATCATAGTTCCAGGTGATTTGTGGCTTGAGTGCAAGAGAAGTGTGGATTGGCCGGCTGCGGAACCGGCAAGGGGTAGAGTCACAGGAGCACCGTCTCCCAAGGTGATGAAGTACTACTGTAAGGTGATTGAGTTCTTGAAACAGAGGGTTTCGCCGTTAAATATTGATTGGCAAAAGATTGATCGAACAGCGCAGGAGGCCAAGGAGTCAATACATGCATACTATGAGAGGTTGTTGAAGGCGTTCAAGCACTACAGCGGTACAGAGGTTGTAGTGGCGAAGGACATGAATCACCTTGTGTTCAGATTTGTTAAGGGATTGAGACCTGAGATTAGTCAGATGATTAAGAATCATTTGATCTATTGGCAAGCGAAGCCGATTGACGAGGTGTTGCAGGATGCAAAGTACTGTAGTGATGAAATTGAGTTGAAACAGAGAAAGTTGAAGGAGAAAGTGATGGTGATGCAAATTAAGGTGGCACAGTCAGGGATGCAGGGAGGTTGCGTACAGCAGATGGTGCAACAGCTGCTAGGAAACAGGATGTTTCAGGCGCAAGTGAGAGGCAGAGGTCGAGGAGGTTTTGTGAACCGTGGTCCAGATCTGAATACCGTAATGGTTCAGAACGATGTATAGGGGATGAAGAAGGTGTTACCTTGTCATGCTTGTGGGGGTGTTGGACACTGGATGCGGGAGTGCCAGATGATGGTGCAGGAGGGTGTCGTTCAACAAAGCAATGATGTCAATGCATTCCAAAACGTTAAAGGACCAAGGTTGAGAGGTCCTAATCTGAACTTTCAGAATAACATGGTTCAGATGCAGGTTCTCTAACACATGCAACAAGTGCAGATGCCACGTGTAAAACTGATGCAGATGCAGCAAATGCAACAGCAGGTTCCTGTGGTACCTAGACAGCAAATGCAGTTGCCCTTAGCACCAATGGAACAGCAACAGGTGATGCTTCCTCAACAGGTCACAGGTCAAAGAATGAGTCAAAATAACACAGTACAACAGTTCCCATTACGTGGTGAGAATGGAATAAACGATGAATGGTCGGATGAGAGTTCAGATGGTGAGGAGTGTAGGCTTGCAGTGTCCCTAGAAGTAGATCAGAAAGGGCCCTATGTTCAGTGGAAGGTAATGGGTCACAAGGTCTCATTTTTGGTTGACACAGGAGCTGCACGCTCTACAGTCAGAAGTGCAGAGGTTCCGAAGCTGCCTCTTTTGGGACGTACAGTCAAGGTGGTAGGAGTGGCAAATCAACTTCTGACAAACCGATCACAGATCCTGTTCAGGTTGAGCTTTCAGGGGTTGCACAGGTTTGTGGTTTGTGATTCGAGTCCTGTGTCCCTACTGGGAAGAGACATACTGAGCAAGACAAGGTGCTTGATCACCTGTTCCAATGAAGGAACTGAGGTGCAGACAAACAGTGACGATGAAGGAGATGAGGGGCAGGTTTCAGAGCCTGAAACGGAGATCACACACAAGGAGTATCCTCTGATTAATTTCTTCCCAATGTTCACAGTGACTGATCTGCCAGCAGACTTGCAGGGGACAGTCAGAGAGAAAGTGTGGGACTTGACAAGGAAGGAAGTAGGACTGATAAAAGGGGTGGAACCAGTCAAAGTCAGTGTTAAGCCAAATGCTGTGTTCCCCCAGGTACCGCAGTGCCACATGGCGCAAGATGTCCTCATAAGGTGGCCCAATTAATTGCAGATTTTGTGAAACAGGGAGTTTTGAAATAGGTGATGAGCAGTCCATGTAATTCACCGATAATGGGACTGAGAAAGCCTTGTGGGAAAGTCCCCATCGTCCAAGACTTGAGCAAGATCAATGACATAGTGGTGAAGTGTTGCCCAGTCCTGCCAAATCCAGCTGTAATTATGTTTCAAGTTCCATGTGATGCAGAGTGGTTCACAGTAGTTGATTTGTCCCAAGTGTTCTTTTCTGTGCCTCTTCATGAGGAGAGCCAATTTCTTCTTGGTTTCAAATTCCTGGATAAGGTTTACAATTGGTGTCGAATTCCTCAAGGGTTTTCGGAATCACCTTCCATCTTCAATCAGATATTGAAGAAGGATTTGGAGTCATTGGAGTTGCCTTTTCAATCAACTCTAGTGCAGTACATTGATGATTTGTTGATCTCTTCCAAGACAAAGGATGACTGCAAGTATGATTCCATTGCCTTACTGAACCACTTGGGAAAGAACGGGCATAAGGTGTCCCCAAAGAAGCTACAATACTGCCAGAAGGAGGTGAAGTATTTGGGTCATCAAACTGAGAAAGGGTCGAGGAAGTTGTCCCGGGAAAGAGTGACTGCCCTGTTACAGATGAATCCCCCAACGACACGGAGAGATGTTAGAATGTTTCTGGGAATGGTGGGCTACTGTCGTCAGTGGATCCCAAATTTCTCAGTCATCTCCAAGCCATTGGTGAGACTGACGGTAAAGGGTGGGCCAGATGTCGTAACACTGTCAGAAAAGGAAATGAATGCGTTTACTCAGCTAAGGGAGTATATGTGCAGGGCTCCAGCTCTAGGTATGCCTGATTACACAAAGCCTTTTGTTCTTTTTCTGTCCTGACACAGGTCCATGGATGTGTAAAGAGACCAGTAGCATATTTTTCGGCTACTTTGGACCTAGTTGCAGCAGCCTTACCGGGATGTCTGTGTGCAGTAGCAGCAGTTGGTCAAAGCCTCGCACAATGTGAAAGCATAGTGATGGGACATCCTTTAACAGTCATGGTCCCACACTCAGTTGAGATCTTGCTAACCCGTACAAAAACGCAACACATGACAAATGCAAGACTGACGAAATATGAAACAATTATATTGGGGTCGCCAAATGTAACGTTGAAAAGATATACAGTGCTGAACCCTGCAACTTTGCTTCCAAATGAAAACACAGAAGTTGAAGATGCCGAAGATGTAGAACATGATTGTCTTGAGGTAACAGAAATGTGCACCAAACCGAGGCCCGATATTAAAGATACCCAATTGGAAGAAAATGACAAAATTATCTTTGTTGATGTCTCATGTTTAAGAGACTCGGTAGGAGTGCTGAGAGCTGGATATGCTGTATATACAATCTCTGGTATCCTGGAAGCGTCTTGGCTTGAGAGAGTATATTCTGCCCAAGTGGCTGAATTGGTTGCTTTTACTAGAGCTTGCCATGCTGCTGCCCAGTTAAAGTGACTATCTATACTGATAGCAGATACAGATTTGGAATTGTTCATGATTTTGTCCAGCTATGGTCACAGAGGGGTTTCCTGACCTCTTCTGGTTCTCCAGTGAAAAATGGTTAAAGAATTAAGGAGTTGTGGCACGCAATTCAATTACCTCATGAAATTGCTGTGGTGAAGTGCAGTGCTCATTTGAAATCACAAGACTTTGTTTCAATGGGAAATGGATATGCGGATCAAGTCGCAAGGTTTTACGCATTGAACTGTATATCTGTCAGAGTCACCAGATCCTCGGGGTCTGTGCACGTTCCCAACACTTCCACCACAAGACAGCTCCAATACTCTGATGAGATTTGTCACAGAGTCTAAGAGAGTCCAAGTGGGGAAAAGGGGATTAGGAAGGGAACAGCTGGGAAGGAAACCTGTTGGAAGCAAGAAGGTTAAAGCACACAATATCACGATTCTATCATATAACTTAATACTAGACTATAACTCTAAACATTGTCATTCTAAAAGCATGGACAACCTAAGCATAGAATTAAAATGACTCGGCTTCAAGATGACTGAGTACCTGTGAGGGAATCAAGAAAAGTTAAATACAACTTTCAAATTCAAGTACCATTCTTTGCCTGAGGATCAGGAAACAATCTGAATGATTTCTAAAGCATCATATGAATCAGGTTTTGAGGGACATATTAGGAACACACAACATTACATATTGAAAACTCTGGCTTTTTGTTCCCTCAAATTGCCGGAACATGAATTGCGCACATTGCAGATTTTCACATAGGGAGAAAATACCATTGAATGATTTGTGCACCATGAATAACACAAATTTGACTTGGGAAATAAAGCACGCGACTTGCCAACTAGAAAGCCACCAAGTAAATGCCTTAAAAATGGTAGCGCATAATGAACACCGTGATTGTTGAACACGGAAAAGGAATCGCGCGGCTTGCTGATTCGAAGGTCACCAAACGAATGTCAGCAAATGATAGTGCACCGTGAATAACATGAATTACACACAGGGAAACAATTGCGCGTCTTGCCGGTACAAGTACCACCATATAAATATCAAGGAATGGTAACGCACAAGGAATGACATGAATTAAGCACGAGGAAAGAATTGCGCGTCTTGCCGATTCGAATGCCACCATTTAATTGCCAAGGAATGGTAGCGCACAATGAATTTCAAGGGTTAAAGTACACGAAAACGAATCGCGCGTCTTGCCGATTCGTAGGCCCCCATGTAACTGCCAAGGAATGGTAGCGCACAATGAATAACATGAATTAAGCACGAGAAAAGAATTGCGCGTCTTGCCGATTCGAATGCCACCATGTAACTGCCAAGGAATGGTAGTTCACAATGAATAACATGAATTAAGAACGAAAAAAGAATCGCGCGTCTTGACGATTCGAATGCCACCATGTAATTGCCAAGGAATGGTAGCGCACAATGAATTTCAAGGGTTAAAGTACACGAAAATGAATCGCAAGTCTTGCCGATTGTTAGGCCACCATGTAACTGCCAAGGAATGGTAGCGCACAATGAATAACATGAATGAAGCACGAGAAAAGAATCGCGCGTCTTGCCGATTCGAATGCCACCATGTTATTGCCAAGGAATGGTAGCGCACAATGAATTTCAAGGGTTAAAGTACACGAAAACGAATCGCGCGTGTTGCCGATTCATAGGCCACCATGTAACTGCCAAGGAATGGTAGCGCACAATGAATAACATGAATTAAGCATGAGAAAAGAATCGCGCGTCTTGCCGATTCGAGTATCCCCATGCAAATGCCATTAAACGTCCAAGCGCACACTCACACGCACACGACTCAAATCATTAATCATGCAAAGATTAGGCCCAAGAACTCGAGCGTCCTCGATAACGGAGTCGGGGCCCAGCCCGACCTCCGTCTTACCGCCCTGATCTATGATCACCAAATGAAGTGAAAAAAGGGCGAGGCCTGGAAGATCAAAGTAGGCCGCCGGAACAGGAGCTCAGGAAGTTGCTGCTGCTCTGGGACCTCTGAATAGTGAGCACGTGGAGCTGGGCTGGCTCCCTTTTATAGAGTCTTTGCCCAGCCCACAAACCACACCCAGGCATGCTGCAGGGAAAACTTCTAGAAGGCTCTGGAAGGGGACCACACCCTGACACAGTCTGAAAGCCTGCAGCAGTACATCACATGTGAACAGTATTTATATGCATGCTGAACATAAGTCTTCGAGATTAAACGCTGCAATGCAAAAGGTTAAACAACATCATATCAGCACAATGCAAAAATTATGTTAGCTTGAAATTGCTAGGTTTTTGCATTTTAGTCGCCCGTAGAGCTCGCACTGCCCTGATGCTGACAATATCGTTTAAGGATCAATGGGAGTTGTTACCTGAAAAAGAAAATGAGACATGCACAGGTTACGCATTAAGGGTGGTTGACACGTTGGAGGAATTGAGATTGTTGCAGGGACGTGCCAGCAAAGATGAAAAGCGTTCTTGGGTTAGGATGCAATATGTACAGAGACCAGATGACTTGTGGGTTTCAGATGAGGGGAAAATGGTTTTGCTGAACAGTTTCCTGTCAGAGTTTGCAAGGTTTTACCATGGTCAAGCACATATTGGGAGAGATGCCATGAACAAGCTGTTCAAAATTGACTGGTTTAACCCAAAATTCAGACAAGCTGCAGAAGTGATCTGTCTCCTGTGTATCATCTGTCAACAGATTAATGCGGGGGAAGGGACAGTGGTGAATTTGTGCCACATTGGGAAAGCAGGAGGTCCATTTAGCAGAATGCAATTGGATTTTATTAAGATGCCTGTGTGTGGAGGTATGAGGTACGTGTTGGTGATTGTGTGTATCTTTAGACACTGGATTGAAGCGTACCCTACACGTAGGAATGACAGTCTCACAGTAGCGAAGCTGCTGCTCAGGAAATTGATACCACGTTTCGGGTTTCTGATCTCTTTAGAATCAGTTGGAGGAAGTCACTTCAACAAAAAGGTGGTTAAGTTATTGTGTGCAGCATTAAACTTTGAACAGAAGTTACATTGTGGTTACCGCTCTGAAGCATCAGGACGAGTGAAGCAGATGAATAGTACCCTGAAGTCGAGAATGGCAAAAATGTGTGCAGCCACGCATTTGAAATGGCCCGATGCATTGCCTTTGGTGTTAATGTCAATGAGAAATACGCCAAACAAGAAAACAGGACTGTATCCTCATGAAATTCTCATGGGCCGAGCTATGAGACTGCCCACAGTGCCTGCAAATGCTCTTGTGAATATCACAGATGATATGGTGTTGGACTACTGCAAGGGTCTGGCTGACGTGGTCCGCTCTTTCTCTCAAAAGGTGGAAGCTACCACACTGCCACCGATAAATGATCCAGGTCACAACCTGAAAGCTGGTGACTGGGTTGTCATCAAGAAACATGTGAGGAAGTTGTGTTTGGAGCCACGTTGGAAGGGGCCATATCAAGTAATACTAACAACTACTACTGCTGTGAAATGTGCGGGAATTCCGAACTGGATCCATGCCAGTCATACGAAAAAGATGATGTGTCTGACTGATGAGGAAGTTGAGTTGTTGAAAGTACCAACAACAAAGAAGGAAGTCTCATGGCCGGAGAGTAATCGAAGGGGAACTGAGACTGAGGGAGAGCCCATTAAGACCGCTTGGTCACTCCAGTAAGAGACGAATGAGACGAGACACAGAGGGGTGACGGTGAGCCTATCTCAACTGAGGCACCAGGAGAGCCGAGTCAGAAGGAGGTTCTCCCAGAAGCAGACGAATATGGACATGAGCTAGATCCCCTGACAGACCCAGAAGGCGAAGGAGTTGAGGCGGAAGAGAGTCAGAGTGTCCAGACTCCTTCTGAGCAAATTGCAGGTCCATCAAGAGAGAACACCATAGAGTCAGAGGAGGGCGAAGGGCTGCCACATGGCAGACAAAAGGCCAAAGAGATACGGAAAGGAGATAAGTGGCCAGAATCTCAAGTGACTAAGGGAAAAGTGGTTGTCGAAGATGCAATAGAGGAAGAGGTCGGTACAACAAGGAGATCTGTGTGAAGGAGAGTTGCAGGGTGATCGCAAGTTGAAAAGAAAGAGAGAAGCAAACAGAAAGTACGCAAGGCCTGAATGGGCATACGCAACGTCAGTTCTTGGCATTCTGTTTTGATCGAGAAGTCCCAGGTCAGTACTTTGGTACCTGAGTCTGGCCAGAGAGACTGTTTTGGCACGAAAATCGTATTAAGGAAAATTGAGAAAAGGAAATGATAACTTACCGAATCTGACACTGTTAACCTGAATTGACTTTTGAGAACTGATTTTGACAAGCTGCTAACCTCAATTGACAAGGTCCCTGGGAATGAATGTGAAAGCTGTAAATAATTGCTGAAGAAAGTTTTGCTTGCTTAAATTTTGCGAAAAAAATAAAATATATATTAATAATAATAAGTTTCAACCATCCTCTGTTGGTTGTTGTTTGAACTAATAATACTTCACTTTCTGATTCTTTATAGATCATAGCTAATACTAGAGAGGATAATAGGGGAAATAGGCGTTGTAAATGTTTGGGTGTTGGTTTGGGTGTTGTGTGTGTGATATTCATCATACTTGTGGTCGTGAGAATGCCATTAGTGGATAAGAGTGGAGCTAACAATGGTACAATTCCTGAGACTGCCACTGCACTAACAGCTTGGGAGAGGTTTGAGCAAGACATAAAGTATTTGCATGAGGGAACTAATGCTAAAGGGGAATTATCAACTAATGTTTTCTATCGCTTGCTGAGTGAGTATGTTGACACTATAGATACGAAGGATTGTTATGTGTGTACACAGATTCCTGTTTCAGTACAAGAGGGGGTTACCTATGATAGTTTGCCTTTAACATATGGGATAAGCTGTAGTCTGTTACTAACAAGATTCTATAACCAGGAAGAGATTCAGGGGCATATTTATACTCGGTTTGCGCCGGAATTGCGTCGTTTTTTTCGACGCAATTTCGACGCAAAACTAACTCCATATTTATACTTTGGCGTTAGACGCGTCTAGCGCCAAAGTCCATGGAGTTAGCGTCATTTTTTAGCGTGGACACCTACTTTGCGTTAATTATATGCAAGGTAGGCATTCCCGTCTAAAAAATCGACTCCGAGGCATGTGCGTCGGATTTATACTCCCGGGCAAAAATCACGCCCGGGAGTGGGCGGGTCAAAAAAAATGACATACGCCCGCTTTTGCGCCGTTATTTAGTGCCTGCAAAAGGCAGGCGTTAAGGGACCTGTGGGCTCTGAAGGAGCCCAGAGGTGCCCTCCCATGCCCCCAGGGACACCCCCTGTCACCCTTGCCCACCCCAGGAGGACACCCAAGGCTGGAGGGACCCATCCCAGGGACATTAAGGTAAGTTCAGGTAAGTTTTTTTTTTTTTTTTTTTGTGGCATAGGGGGGCCTGATTTGTGCCCCCCTACATGCCACTATGCCCAATGACCATGCCCAGGGGACAGAAGTCCCCTCGGCATGGCCATTGGGCAAGGGGGCATGACTCCTGTCTTTGCTAAGACAGGAGTAATTTCTATGGGGGTTGGGAGTCGTAAAAAATGGCGCAAATCGGGTTGAGGCGAAAAAATTGCCTCAACCTGACTTGCCCCATTTCTTGACGCCCAAGCCCCATATCCCCCTACGCCGACGCTGCCTGGGGTACGTCGTTTTTTTTAACGCACACCAGACGGCGCCGGCGGCTAACGCCGGCTAACGTCATTCAATAAATACGGCGCCCGCATGGCGCTTCAGAATGGCGTTAGCCGGCGCTAATTTTTTTGACGCAAAACTGCGTTGGCGCAGTTTTGCGTCAAAAAGTATAAATATGGGCCTCAATATTTTTACTCCAATTACGATCTTGTGTTTTCTTATGTGCCTATTATACAGGATTTGAGTAGTGTAGCTAAATACTATAGCATAAAGTTAGTTAAGGGGTTCTTTGAGGTAACATTAACCATTAGTACATCCTTTGCACACCTCAATAATTTGACATGTTCGCTTACATCTGTAGAGAAAAGCTTTTTAGATCACACGGAAGAAAGAAGAAGGGCATTGAAAGGAAAACTGGAAGAAAGGATTGCAGCAGGGAGCTTTTGCTAGTAGTGAGAGTTACAGTACAATTAGGGAACAAGGGAAGTTAGCTTTAGACGCACTACACGCAGGGAAGCTTTGCATAACGCGACCAAAGTCATATTATGAAAATGTGTTTGTGGGAATGAGTGAATGGAAGCATGTGTTTTTGTTTCAGTATAAGTGGACGTTCATGTTAAATGGACAGGATCCAGCGGTCCCTGGGATCTATTATATTTATGTGGACTTAATGCTTATTACCGTCTTCCAAAGGGATGGTATGGGACATGTTATTTGGGGATAGTTTTCCCAAAGATATATCAACTGGATGATCTGAAAGGGTTTCCTAAATTGTCTGAATTACATCGAACTAGACAGAAGAGAGAGACTGCTGCTGGTGTAGTAGGAGCCATAGTTGGAGCGATAACTCCTTCAGTGGGAGTTATCTTAAACTCTGTAAAGATTCGAAAGTTGTCTACTATTGTGGATAACATGCTAACAAATTTTGCAGTGCCCATGCCATTGGCATTTAATATTAACATGAAAAGCTTGGCATGGGCACTGCAGGGGCCCCCAGGAGCCCCACGGCACCCCATACCGCCATCCTGTTCCTGGTGGGCGAACCGCCAGGAACAGGATGGCGGTATGCGGTGTCAGAATCCCCATGGCGGCGCAGCAAGCTGCGCCGCCATGGCGGATTCCCATGGGCAGCGGAAAGTCGGCGGTACACCGCCGGCTTTCCGCTTCTGGCCGCGGCTGTACCGCTGCGGTCAGAATGCCCGGCGGTGCACCACCAGCCTGTTGGCGGTGCTACCGCCAACCTCCGCCCTGGCGGTATTTACCGCCAGGGTCAGAATGACCCCCTTTGTCTTTAGCCGTCTGATACTTTAAACCATCCTCATCTTATTCCTTGCCCAATACACACTTCTCCTGCTTATGAGAGAAGAGCCTTATTCTTTAGCTATGCCCTACTGGGGCTTGCCCTGTCCTATCTTTGCTGATGGCGAATCGACTGATGTCCTGAGGACGAAGACTGACGCTGATTGCTGATACGTTGGAGGGGTAACTATCTGATGATAATTGTAATTGTCTGTTTGCCTTTTCTTTCTAGGTACCAATTGCTCTTTTGATAGAGGCGATAGTTAGATGTTTTTAAAATTTGTGTTTGCCAAATTGTTTTGCATGAAGCCCAACTTGCTGATGCTAATTCGAAGGTAGTTAAGGAGTTCACTAATATCGGATGCAAATAGACAAATGACTAAATTCTTGCTTTGTTGAATAATGTACTAAAGATACTATGCTAAAGTTGATTCATATTAACGTCGTGCTCCATTTTAAATGTTCATGATTTATGCTTTGATAAAGTTTTGCTCTGATTGCCAAGTTATAGTGGTTTTGACGTGCTTGTTGATATCGAAACAAATAAATATGATATTAGATTGTAACTAATAGGGAATAAATATCCTAATGCATAACTAGATTTGTGTGGTTATTTATGGCTGAAAGGTCATGGTGCGTTCGTTGTATTGATTTATATTAAATGTTATTGATTAGCTTAAATGATTAGTTATTGTGAATATTGAAGGAGTTATTGATATATTGATTGTGATGCTAAAAGGATATCTCGTTCTGGGAAGTCTCCAGACGTGGTCAAAAGGTTCATTGGCCTAGACGTGTCTCCTTGTAAGTTTACTTATCAAGGTTCTGACACGTTATCAGTGGCAAGCCAGAAAACAATAAACCTGAAACAACAGGTCCTACAGTTACAAGAAGTACACAGTCACAGGGCCTATAACAAAGCCCATTGACACCAGTAACAAGGCCAACAGAAGGGGACCAGCCAACCAGCACAACAGTTCCATAACAACAGTGTCAATTATTCATTTACCTCTTCCCCCTGGTCTTCCTGCTGCCTCCTCCACCCACACAAGCCAGGACTGTAGAAGCCAAAACTTTAAATGATGGCAGGAGGAAGTGGCAACAGACGGCAAATACCAGGTGGCGACAGTTGTTGGTAACAGGTGACAGCAGGTAACAGAAGTAACAGGAATGGAAAAAACAGCAATAGCAGACAAAGTCTGACAGAGTCTGATGATCCACTAGTCCGCTGTTTGGCCTGCACACTTACTTGTTTGCTATAATGGACCCTCCTGTCAGACTACAAGCCCAATAATCTAAATTGACAGTTATCAGTTGCCTATCTATTGGCAATCAGTAACCCCCTGAGCTTTAATCATCTTTAATTGCCTTCACACTGCACCACCCCCCTACCAGCTAGAGAAGACTACTCACAGCTGAGAGGAACCATGGCAAACAAAGGAACAGCTCAGGGGCAATCCACTGTGCAATGGTCCAGGAAAGATATTAAAAATCCCCGCAGCCATTGCCAACGCCTCTCCAATGACTCTTCCCCAATGTAGCTCCCTGTCCTAACCATCCTGCCGTACACCTGTACCTGCACATCTCCATGAGTGGGCCAGGTACAGTTGCAGGGGTCAAGGGCAGCCAGGGACAGCAACGGAGCAACAGAGGACAAACAAAGCAACAGAGCACCGGCAAGAAAGACCCAAAGGTAAGGAGGGTTTCAGCCAGCACAGCAGGTACTCAGCTCATCCCCTACCAGATGTAACAGCTTCAGAGGCACTAAAAATGGTTTTCCCTCAGAGCCAGTGGAGAGCGCTCAAAACAGAGCTCTCTCAGGGCATGTGGAGAGCACAGATAGTAGTGCGGCGAGGTGAGTAGCGTGTGGGCGGGCAGAAGAATGGCCTCAAGGGTAGGGGTGGGGTTTTTATCACTATGTTTCAAGCACTTCTATTTACATCTTTTCATCACTTCACCTCTTCTTTCCTTTCTCACTCAGTTCCTACTTTATACTCTCTCTCACCTACAACATTCATATTTGTACTCTTCCCTCCTCACTGCACTTTGTTTGTTAACTCCATGTTCCAAGTTTACTACATCCTAAGTTCTACTGCGCATCACATCACCATACACAGTGATGGGCAGGAGGGCTAAACAAAAAGGCAGGATGTGCTTGTTGGCAGTCTACGGAAGGGTAGTAAGAAGTAAACCTGTGCGCAGCTGCAAAGTAAAAGGCTGCCTAGGGTTTTCACCTGGCTGGGATTTTACCAGCCGGGCCAGTATTTTTATAATAACGGCTAGAAGAAAATTGTAAAATCTGTGAAATAAAAATGTTTTTATTCTTTTGAAATATAACATTAAAACATCAGCAGGGGCATACTGGGATTTAGACGTTTGGATGATTTCATAACTGAAAAGCAGTCAAGAAGAAATCTCCTGCCACCCAAGTTAGTCCAGTGTTGCAGGAGTATTTGACCCGGGTCAGAAGCAGCCTTGTGAGGGTAGCAAGCCAAAGCACAGAAGTTGGAAATGCAAACTATGACTACACCTAAACTATATCCATGCACATAAGCAAACTTAAAGCTTGTCAGTTCTGTTGTGCCACAGTAGCAACTAGGATTGACACCTTCCTTAATGAGAAATATCAGCAGTTTGGCCATTTTTGAGGTTACAAATGAGTCCGGGACTGGTACACAAATTTCTGTAAAATCCTCTTTCTGAATTGCATTTTTCTCTCTGTTTCCATTTATAGTGACTAAGGATTAAAGCAGACAGCTGCAAAACACTTTTTGGCGTGGTTTCTTTATATGGGACTTTAGATTTATATTGAAAATAAATAACGTGACAGCTTTAGCTGATTTTGTCATTGTTTCTGTTCTACCTTTAACATACATGCCAATAGACCCAGTTCAGGCGGGAGACACTCGATTTTCGAAGCAAAAAATAAGTTTATTTTGGCATTTTCCCTCATGAATTTACCTCTGCTTCAATTGAAGTGAATGGGGGATATACATTCTCCCAATTTTTATTTTTAATCTCACACTTTCCTCTTCAAAAATTTTGGCATGTATGCTTTACTAATTTTATCAGAATTCTGGACAAGCTTGTAAAATACTGGCCATGTGGCAACTGAGCAATATAAAGGCACAGAGTGGCACATGACAAACACATTGAACGCACTTTCTGCATCTGTCCCAAAGATTCTGACAGCCAATGATATTAAAGCTACTGGCCCAAAACAGCTGGGGCCCAGGTGGACAGGAAACTAAGACAGACTATTGGGAAACATCCTTTTTTACGACTTTTTTTTTACGAAAGTCGTGGTTAACGAAAGCGCAACAACGCTTTTTTTTAACCACGACTCTGTTTTTTTGTGCCTTAACTACGTATGTTCTGAACAACGAACATGCGTGGTTAAGGTACAAAGAAGGGAGTTGGCAAAGGAGGACGACGCAGGTGACAAGGGGTTGACTAAGGTAAGTGGTGGGTTTAGGTTTTGGGGAGGGGGTGGGGGGTTTTAGGTTTTGGGGTGGGGTGGGGGGGGCGTTTTTGGGGAGGGGGTGGGGGTTAGGGGGTTTTAGGTTTTGGGGTGGGGTTGGGGGGGTGGGGCGTTTTTGGTTTTGGGGAGGGGGTGGGGGTTATGGGGTTTTAGGTTTTGGGCTGGGGTTGGGGGGGTGGGGCGTTTTTGGTTTTGGGGAGGGGGTGGGGGGTTTTAGGTTTTGGGGTGGGGTTGGGGTGTTTTTGGTTTTGGGGAGGGGGTGGGGGTTAGGGGGTTTTAGGTTTTGGGGTGGGGTTGGGGGGTGGGGCATTTTTGGTTTTGGGGAGGGGGTTAGGGGGTTTTAGGTTTTGGGGTGCGGTTGTGGGGGTGGGGCATTTTTGGTTTTGGGAAGGGGGTGGGGGTTTTAGGTTTTGGGGTGGGGTTGGGGGGGTGGGGCGTTTTTGGTTTTGGGGAGGGGGTGGGGGGTTAGGGGGTTTTAGGTTTTGGGGTGGGGTTGGCGGGGTGGGGTGAGGGATGTAGGGTGAATGGTGCCTATTAGCAATGGTTTTATCAGGAATGCCTTTACAACGAAATATCGTTGTTAAGGCATTCGTGGTAAAATCATTAGTAGTAAGAACGAGGTCGGTGTTCCGACCTCGTTGTTAAGGTTAGTAGTTGTTTTTAAGTCGGTGTTCCGTCGTATAATCCAGACTATTTCCACAAGTCGTCGTAACTTCATTTCCCTTTTCTGAAACAGTCCAGTCAAACACACCAACACTCTCAGCCTGCAAGTGAAGCAAGGTTCTGCATCCTGGGGCTCCTAAATTACGTCCATGCTACTATCACTCCTGGAGGACCACAACCATCAATCCATACCATATGCCCTCTGGATTACCATGTTTTGTTAACATGTCTTATCAATACAATTTAAAATACGTGAAAAAAGAAAATCCTCCTAAACTATTTCCGCTCATCCCTCCACAGTGTCAAGGGAGTTGAAGCATGTGCCCTGATTGTTTCCCCCATGAATGTTTTGTTAGTCCTCTTGAACACCTCAACCTGGTCAGGGTTTTACTTCCAGTCAGTGTCTTTCTTTAATAGTCTTGGGAGTGGCTTTCAATGCTTCAGAAAATTAATGTAGACGTGAAAAATAACAATCATGGTTCAACATGTAGTTTTATTGTTTATGACTCAAGAATATTTTTTTAGAAAAGTTATATGCTTCATTTGAAACACTGTTTTAACCTGATGACTGTATTTGCCACGTGACTAGGAACCCCCACAGAGTACTAACAGTCAACTTCGGTCACACAGGGTTCAATTTACTTTCTCTAGTAGTATGCGGGAAGGCTCATTGATCATGATGAGACTGGGGATGATCTGCACACAGCATTTTACCATTCACATGCAAAGGTGCACGTCTAGTATATTCTGGCCAATGTGGGAAGAGATGCATTTAATGTCTGCAACTTTGCAAGTACACGGCTTCACTCCCATTCTTTGTATCCTTTTTCCTTTAGCTGTGAGTTGGTTGCTTTCAGACACTGATGATGTGCAAGGCAAATGGAGATGTAGATTTGGATGTGGTCACTGACATTACAGGCACATTGGAATCTTGCCAGTTCCTCCCAGAGGATGTCTTGGATTACCACTTCTGTGGAGGATATCTTGAAGTTAAGCCACTTGTACCTCCTGAGGTCCAACTGTGTACCAAATATTGTTATGAAACTCAAGTCAAGGTAAAGTTCCGGCTTATTGCAACCTGTATTAAAATCCAACTTGAACACCATTCAACCCCGTGGACAATACTTAGAATTTCTTAAAGGGTGAAGTGTTTCTCATGTGTGAGGCACATTTGGACACAGATCACCTGGCTTGGTTGTTTGCCCATTTGATGACCACGATCAGAGATAACCTTTTCATGGACCTCAGATTGCTTACATGTCTTTGACCAACTCAAGGTATTTTTTTTTCTTTTTCTAAATGCTGCCAGAAAGAACCCTTATGTAACTTATAGCTGTGGGAAAGATCCCTATATGCGTTTCCTAACTCTTGAAGCACCAAGAGTTAGTAATAGGGAGCCATATCCTTGAACAAGGGCATTGAGGTAATAAACAGTTACACTATTGGCAAACTGGATCAACCTTGGTCTTCTGTCGTCAAACAGTACAGTAGTTTTACAATACTGGTTTCTCTGATGAGGAAAATGTAATTCAGCAGGCGGGAGCTGCACTCTATGCGACTCTGGAAGAGCCCTTTGAGCAGAATCGATTCCATGTCCCAATTTGAATTTGAAATATGGCTGGCTAGGTTGCTTTCACTGCCAACATGAAATTGAGCAGTGGCCATCATATTTATCATGATAACCATGGCTATCCAGATGGTGAGCTCAAGGCCATAGATCACCATCTAGTACTTGGTGTCAGCCTGATTCGCCCTTAATCACCATTGGATGCCTAATATTACACATTTTTATTAAATACCAGACTGATTCTGATCATATCTTTGCAGACCATCACTACTTGGGTGCAAGCTTCATTATTTTCACTTGTGCTGTTGAAGCTCCTAAAATGATTCATTTTGCTGTACTTGAAGCACCTCATTTAGTCCACTAGCATTCTTTTAGATGGCCCACAATGCCACAGTTTTATCTGCCGCAGCATATGCTTACCAGTTTGTTAGGTCTTTTATATGTTTTGGGTTTATTTCTCTGGTCAGAATTTTGTTTTACCTTAACTGAAGTCGCTTCCTTGTTGGAAATGGACAAAAACAGTGCTTTAATGTGCCCCATGCAGGCCTGAGATACCACAGTATCTAGGCCTATCACAAACTTTGACTCCAGCTTTCTTCCCTCATCTTTCAGAAGAATTTGTCACCATAGGTTTGATCTTTACCAGGACAGAATTGGCACTCTCACCTCCCTATCTCCATCATGTAACCCAGCATCCACAACTGCCTGAAAGGCATCCGTATATTCACCAGGTACTTGCCAGAGCATGCTGTAGTGTTAGCTTACCTCCTGCTTTGTATAGGTGTTTAGATAGTTGAATGCTTCCTGGTAGTTGTCATCTTCTTTCATGTGTAGTCAGGTCCTAAATAGTTCCACCACATTAGCTCTTTGCTAAAAAGCCTGCAACAGATGCTGCTGAATGTTGAGGGTACCAAAAACCAAGGCTTGCTAGTCTTGTTTCCACCTCATGCCTCTTTCATGCAGCACCAGACACTCTCTGTCCCTTTAGAACACCGTTTCAGGTTCAGTAGGAAATGTGCTTTCTTTCTATGTCAATGTTTTTCCATCTTTCTCTTCGTCCTTATTTCCTCCTGTTGTGTTTCTCTCTCTCGCTCTGGGTCAAAGTCTGATGATAAAAAATAAGTGCTTGTCCCCCAAAATGATTACTTTCAACCACTGGCTCAAATTAAGCATTGGACTAATGTAAATTTCCTAGCGAAACTGGAATGCTTTGAGACACTCCCCACTGGCTGGACGCCAAATCTTGTCAACATTTGTTAAGATTAATAAGCATGCTTTATTGGGCCATAAGTTCTCCACAGTGCAGAGAGATAAGGTGCTTTGGAGCTGCAGCAGTTACTCATTTATCTATATGATTTAGGAGCCTTGTTTGTGTTCTAGCAAATCACTTTAATTGAGCCAAGAAGACAGCCAAATGTGTGCAGCCTTGTGTACAAGTCTAGACCGCTGACGGCTGTGTACTATCGTATTGTCGAGCAAACTTCAGCCTGCTATACACATTGGGGGTCATTCCGACCCTGGCTGGCGGTGCTTCCAGGGCCATTCTGACCGCGGCAGTAAAGCCGCTGTCAGAAAAGGGGAACCAGCGGTTTCCCGCCGGTTTTCCCCTGGCCCAGGGAATCCTCCATGGCGGCGCTGCTTGCAGCGCCGCCATGGGGATTCCGACCCCCTTCCCGCCACCCTGTTTCTGGCGGTTCTTACTGCCAGGAACAGGATGGCGGGAACGGGTGTCGTGGGGCCCCTGGGGGCCCCTGCACTGCCCATGCCACTGGCATGGGCAGTGCAGGGGCCCCCTAACAGGGCCCCATGAAGATTTTCACTGTCTGCTTGGCAGACAGTGAAAATCGCGACGGGTGCAACTGCACCCGTCGCACCCCTGCAACTCCGCCGGCTCCATTCGGAGCCGGCTTCCTCGTTGCAGGGCCTTTCCCGCTGGGCCGGCGGGCGCCCTTTTGGCGGTCGCCCGCCGGCCCAGCGGGAAAGCCAGAATGGCTTCCGCGGTCTCCTGACCACGGAGCGGCCATTTGGCGGTGACCGCATGGCGGGCGGCGACCGCCACCCGCCGCGGTCAGAATGACCGCCATTGTGTCCTGAATATCGTTTGCAAGAAATAATGGTTGAAAATGGCCTTCTTATTAAGGAATGGAAACAGTCCAATACCAAAGTGTTATTTTTCCTGGAGCTCTGACAGTTCTTACATAATCCCTAGCTTGGCAGGGACTTGTGATAAACAACAAAATCCACCTAAATGATTTGGAGGCGTGTGTGCCTTGATGGTAGGATTCCTGTGTAAAACAGCACTTGCTATGATTAAAGTCAACATGTTACATTAGCACACCATGTGCTTAGTATGTCAACTAATGTTTTGACACAGAACACGAGACTCATAATACAGCCGTGTTAAACAGTTCCCTGATGCTTCACCTTGATATCTTGCTCCCAATATGGTAGTGGAATATTTTACAAAGGCTCTCACAGTCGCTCTCACTTGCCAAAACGTACACACTGATCCCAGTGGCTAAAACTGAAATGTGAGGTGGCCGTCAAGAAATATATGCGCCACACTTTTGTCTAAAATTGGTTGGTCTATTTTCCACCAGCCAGTCTTCTGTTTCACCATACTTCCAATATGAGGAACAATATTCTTTGTGAAATAAGTATGTTAAAGACTATTTCATGAAATAGTGACACAAGCAATAATGCGGTTTGCATTGAAAGGATGGCCTGTGCGCACCCAGTACAAGAAGGGGAAAGACTCCCTGCCCCTGCTTTCTGTTCAGCAGTGACAAGATTGATTTCCATCGCCAATACTGAAAGATTGTTGTTTGGGATTTTCATTTTTTCGTCATTCATTTAGTTTTTGCTTGCTATAATTCCTCACAATATGACAATAGAAAAAAAGAAGGGATTATTTACTATCAGGCTGGCAGACTTCTAAATAGAAAAGGAACTTCATTACTTATCCACCTCTGGCTAAACATTAGATATTATACATTGTTTGGCACAGTCGTACAAGCAGCAAAGACGCATTACAATTTACTTGGCCCTGGCTAAACTAAGGCAGTATGTACTATTAGGATGACAGATGTGCAATTAGCAAATAAACTATTTACCTAGCCACAAGCTAAATAGTAGACAAATGTATGATCTGGGTAGTGTCAGACTCTCACCTGTAAACATTTTGCAGAAGTAAAATGAGAACGTTGAAAGTTCCCAACTTCCCTGCAGGTCGAACAGTCCAACTACATTAAGGCCCTCATTATGACATTGGCGGTAAAAAACGCCTACCGCCACGGCGACGGCTGCCAAAAGACCGTTACCGCGGCTACCAGCCATCCGACATATTATGACCACAGCCGGATTCCCGCCACAAGAAGGGTGAAAATCCAGCTGTGGCCATACTGGCGGATGGCGGAAAGGTGGCGCTGCTTCCACCAGCAGTGCCACTCCAGTAGACCTCTGCCAGCTGTATTAAGAAAAATAATATGGCCTGGCAGTGGTCTGCTGGCGGGTGCTGCTGGCAGCAGCAGCACCCCGTCCCTTCTCCTGCTGGAAGATCTCCTGGATCCAGGTAAGTCGGGTGTCCGACAGGGGATGAGGGGTGGGAGGTGTTGTGTGTGTGTGTGGGTGTGTGCATGTATGTGTGGGTGTGTGCATGAATGTGGGTGTGTATCTAGTGTTGATGGCGTGCATGAATGTATGGAAGTGTGAGTGCGTGTATGTATAGAAATCGGAATGTGTGCCTGCGTGTATGTTTTGAAGTGCGTGCAGATGTGTGTGTGATTGGGTGTATGCATTCATGTATGTATGTGTGAATGTCTGCGTGTGTGTGCATGTGGTGTGGTTGTATGGGTGGGGGATGGGGGTGTTTGGAGAGGTAGGGGTGGGGTTGGGGGTGTTTGGAGAGGTGGGGGGGTGTCTGGAGAGGGGGGGCATCCTATCAGTGACAGGAAAATAATTCCCTGTCACTGATAGGGCCTACCACCATTGTTTTTGTGGCGTTACGAACGCCATGAAAACCATAACGGTAGGCAGGGTCATAATCCCACAGGCGGCACAATGGTGGCCGCCAGACTGGAGATGGTTATCTCCAGCCCGGCGGCTGCTACTGCCATGACGGTCGGAGTGGTACATTGGCTAATGTCATAATGTGGTAGTAAGTACCGCAAGCCTCCTGGTGGTACTACCGCCACATTAACGCCGACGGCCGGGTCATAATGACCCCCTAAGTCCCAGCCTGGCCCACCGGGAAGACGGACGGAGGCGAGGAGATATCATCACGGGACTGCCACATTAGGGACTTCTGTGTTTCCTTGTGACTCTTTCTGCTTCTACAACAAAGACAACAATGTTTTAGAAATAAACGGTTACTAATAAGATTGTGCTATCTACAGTGCGGAGTGAGTTGTGGATTACTTAGCGTCCCTTCCTTAGTGTGTCTGGTGCAATGGTAATTCCGATCATACATTCACAGCATCTACAAAGTAGCAGAGACCCTTCTAATTTTAGTTACCCTAATATCCATACATAGATGTGTTGTACTGTCTCACTTGCACATATCTATTCGATAAATTTTATTGTTTCAGTTGGCTAAAACCATAAGAATTTTGCCAAGTTACATGGTAAAAAATCTCTTTAAGAAAAAGAAGGAGGATTAGAGTTACGATACAAATCATGTTAAAAACATTAGATGATTGTTGAAAATTTTAAGGTTAAAATTAACAAATCGTTAAAAGATACCTCTGTTAAGGTGGGGGAAGGAATGTCGTTAGAGGCTACTTTATCTTACAGTTAAACTGGGAGAGACAGTTGCGTGACATGTTTCAGGAACCTTTCATATGTAGAGTAATATCTGCTTCCAAAGACTTATGGGTTCTTAAAAGAACAAATAAAACTGAAGGCAACCTCAGTCCTGAGTATAAAGCAACACATAAACATATGTATATATAAATGTAACTAAACAGCATCAATCCTTTTTTAGAAATCTTCAACGCTCAGGTTCCGTTAAATAATGTCAGTTTCAAACCATTTGTGTCAGTCATATCATGCTTGTCCTTATGAAGTCTGCACAGAGAGGAAATTAAACATCTTTTGTTTTGTTTCTCCTGGCATCCGATAGAGAGAACAGTTCAAGACATCATTTCACAGGGCTCCATCAGATAAGTATTATTAAAATGTTCAATTGCGCATCAAGCACGTTACAAAAATGGCTGAATTTCAGTCTTTTTCAATTGTTTGTTTCATCTTTCTTTTCAGGGCGCAACGACTTCCAGGAATGCAGCAGCAAAAAAACCAAGACCTGATGGGACCGGACACAGGCAATGCGATGACCGCAACAACAGCACCCACGAAGAGCGGAGGATGCTGACGACGCTGACGACGCTGCCTGAGCAGGTAAGCAGAGCCGCAGGATCTCCTTGGATGACAAGCAGTTGCCCATAGTGTAGCGCGCAGCCTTAAAAGCTATGCACTCCATCTATTAATGGGACTGCTCGTTCAGGAAGCCGTGCATTTGGCTCGCCCAGTAGTACACACCCTGTATGGTCGTCCCAAAGGGCTTTGGTTTATCAGGATGTCAACAATGGAAGATACGTAAAAGGCAGAGGGCGTGTACGTGACATGCAGGTTCCCAAATGCGATCTTCCTGACCGTATCCTTTCCAATGAACCAAATAGTCCAATCCATGACATATTCGTTTCGAGTCCGGTATTGCCTCACCTTAAAATACAGGTTCATTATCTACAACAGTGGCTGGGGGTTTTGGTTGAAGAACAGTTCTTGAAACATCGGGTTTTAATAAGGGCACATTAAAAACTGGATGCCCTCGCATTTGTGGAGACAATTTTAATTTCATGGTGACCTCATTGACCTTCTTACAAACTGGATAAGGGCCTATGAGCCGTGGTTGGAATTTACAAGGTCCTTTCAAACCAACATGTCATGTGGATAACCATACTTGATTGCCAACCTGGTATTCCAGACTTGATCTTTCATGTCTGTAAGCATTTCTTTTATAAATTAGTTTAGCTTGATCCAAATTGCTTTGTGCCGTTTGTTGAAAAACTTTGATCTGTTCCTAATAGTTCTGAACCGCAGGTACCTCAGAAGCAGAGGAAGATGCAATAACAATAAACAAGGCAAAAACCTAGTTACATTGAAAAGGTGAAACTTTAGTAGAACTATGCTGTGAATTGTTATAGACAAATTCTGCTGCCTATATAAAATTGTCGCAATCTGCAGAACTGTTTAACACCTGTTTAACACCTGGCATCTTATAGATTTTTCTAAACACTGGTTTACTCTTTCTGTCTGACCATCAGTCTAGGGATGATAACCAGTGGACAGACAAACATCTATATGTAAAACCCCACACAAAGCTACAAGCAACCATGAGTACACACACCTACCTGTCACTGCTGCAGAATGCCAAAGTCGCAATACACACACACAACATACACATCCGGTATGGGTGGCGATGACGACACATACACGTACTCCTACACTGACACACACATTTACACACAGCCACATACACACACACACAGACTCAGTACACACACCACAGCCAACAGATACTACCAAAACACACACCAAGCTGTACACACACAGCACCGGCACTGTCAAACACAACAAAACACAACACCAGCTAAGTACACAACTACATAACAACCACAACACCTCATATGCACCGTCAACACTCCACAACACACACCCCCACCTGACAATACATACAAACTCAACATAACACCACCATTGTACCAATACATACAGTCACACAGCTATACAATGAGCCATACATCACACCACACAAATGCATCAGACAGCGGTTCGGACATACCAATCACCACACACGGCATGCACACAGTACAACTACACAAGGGCACATCACAAACCAAATAACAAATGCCAACACTAACAAAACACACAATATCAACATAAATGAATGTCCCAAACACATACATGCCCAACACACCATACCCACCCATCACAGTGGGACAGATACAAAGCACACACCCACACAAGCAGCCCAGACACAACTGGTAGCACAACCACAACACAAAACACACTCACACACAAAAGAAAGCAGGCAAGACCATGACAGCCATGAGGAATGAAAGGCAAGACAAAGATGTAACTTTGGGACCAAATACTGGGTGTCCCATATGTATGAATATTAAAAATATATATATAAATAACCTTTAGGCCAGTCCAAACAAGATCGTGCAGTATGCACAGATGGCATAGTAGAGTGCCCCTGCTTGACTCCTGACTGCTAATCACAGATAGTGGCATCATGGGGTCAGGCAGACACATCAGGGATTGGGGAAGGTAGAGGGAGAGGTTTGGGTTTAGGTTTGGGAGGGCGATCTTTGGGCTTGGGCTTGGGAGGGGGGACATGGATATGCCTTAGGGAAGGGCTGGGAACACTTTGGAGGGGTCAAGTTCTTTGTGGGGGGAGGCATGGGTAGTAGCAGGAGGCAGGAGAGGACTTGGAGCTGGTAGGGGTGGACTTGGGGAGGGAAACTGAACTTTTGGGAGTGACACTGGGTGGGAGAGGAGTAGGGAAAATGTTCAACTCCGAGAGGAAAAACTTCTTAGACAAACTGGGCCGGTCATGGCAAAAAGAGTTTGGGAGTGAAGGAAGAGGGAGTGCTTGTAGGAGGTGTCTTGGTGGGTGTTTTGGGTTTATATGTGTGTGAGGAATGCTTGTGTGTGCTGGGTGTCTGTTGGGTGGGTGAGTGTTGGCGTTTATGTGTCTTGGGAGGAGGGGGTGGAGGTGGGTGATGCCGTGCTGGATGGGTGACTGTTGGGGTGGTGACTGCAGGTATGGTGGATGTGATGCACGTGGGCGTATATACGGATGTGGTGACTGAGGTGGATGTCTGTGGGTCTGCTATTGTGCTGACTGTGGGTAGGATAGGTGTCGTGGCCTTATCAGTGAAAGTGGGTGTGTTGTCTGCAGGTGTGTCAGGTGTAATGAATGTGATGATGGGGTGATGGGGGAGTCTGTGCAGATAGTGGCTGTTGGTGTGTCTACAGGTGGGTGTTGTTTGTGTGCATGCTTGTGGTGGGTTTTCTGGTGCTTGTGTTTGCCTGTAGAATCCTTGGATGTTGAGGTGGATGCATGCATGTCTGCCTGTGCGCCCTGGCTGGGACGGGCAAGAGGGGTGTGGGATTGGGAAGAGGAAGATGGAGAGGGGACTGAAGACAAAGGGTGACTTGCTGCCATCAGTGAAGAGGCCAGAGCCTAAAAGGATCTCTGTAGGCCAGCCAGTGCGCCGTGAATGCCCTCCAGGAACACATTGCTCTGTTGTATCTGAGTTGCGAGCCCCTGGACGGCATTCATGATGGTAGACTGACCCACAGGGATCGACCTCAGGAGGTCAATATCCTTCTCACTGAGGGCAGCAGGGCTGACTGGAGCAGGGGCAGAGGTGCCTGCAGCGAAGGAGACGCTCACCCTCCTGGGTGAGCGGACACGGACAACCTGGTGGGGAGCTACAGGAAGTGCGGTGCTAGTAAGGGGGGTGGTGGACAAAGATGGTGCCTGGGTGGTCCCAGATGGGTCTGCCACCGCCATCGAGTGTCCACTGGAGGAGGATTCCAAAGATGATAATGCAGAAGATCCGGTCTCCCCCGTGTCACTCCCCTGCCCTCTGGGCCACATGGTCCCTCATTGCCGGTGGTCGCAGCACTCTGGGTCCCGTGGCCAGCAGCATCCCCACTTGCCTGTGACCCGTCTCCTTCGCCTGCAAATGCTGATGCACAAAAATGAAGAGAGAGGGAGGGAAAGAGAGGAAGAGAGACAGAGAGGGAGAGAAAGGGTCATCATATTTCTCACATACACACATTTAAACATGCACAACTGTAGGTAAACATCTCCAGGCTAGGCAATCCCTGTTGGCATTACACATATCCTACAGCCTGTCACAACATGTTACCACTATCCTCCCCTTAATGTCATCCCTCACACCCACATCTGATTCCAAGTAAGTTTGCTTGACTGGAGTAATCCTATTGAACACCTGTAAAACCATGTCAGCAATGGCCTGGCACAAGTAGTAATATCAAGCAGATTTCAGAACATCTCTCTCCATACTCATATCACCTATTAGAAGAGCAGGCAACTGATCACAACACTCATGCATGTCCTGAGATAACACCTGACCATTCCTTCTCAATTAGTAATGTCCCTTGATAGTGTAGACTACCCTATTCACAGACCACACAGCACCTACCATACATATCACTTGGTTGGCTGACCCCCTATACATATATGGCAACATGGGAACCTGAACCGATGAAGCTGGAACAAGTGGGCTTCCACATAGGTGATAAATGATGAGTAGAACACATGTCTGGAGTACAGGCATGGCATGACATTCACACATTCACAGAGGGACATCTGCTGACACAAAACACAGATATACCACATCACTGCACACATGCATGTGCAGCTACAATGGCTTACAAAGCACACATGATACATCAATGGGCAATTACTGAGCACTGTCTCACAAAAACTACACTTCAGACAATCACAATTGACGTTGTAGGCCAACTACCATTCCACCTGGCATGTAGTTACAGTTCCAGGACTTCACAACAAGAGTAAACCAGCATCGATCACACTATACCTGACCGGTGAATCCATGTACCTAACTCCAGGCTACACATATTGGACACCTAAATGACATGTACACATTATGTACACATGAACCTACATGACTGCCAGTGCATATATAACATTTCCCAGTACAACAAATACCTGCTCAAGAATGTGGTTCAAAAATACAATTACATCATGATCACATAAGTAAAGTTATACATAATTCTCATCAGACTGGACACATCAGCTAGGTCAAGGGTACCAAATATTGTCCCACTTCATATGTTGTGTCCCCAAGCAATCATAGAGCCATGATGTAGGCAGCATATTACCCTGGTTGCTAAGGAACTGGTAAGGCATTGCCATACATAACATTGACATAGCATATTGTAAAAGGCAAACTCTGCCAAGGAACTCACCTCCTCTAGAACCAACCCATTGGGACAGAGAAGAAATGCCCACATGTCAATCACATGGACGAGCATGATGAGTCTAAAAACACAAATCAGACACCCAAAGTAGAATGTCTATACCATTGAATGGAGATGAAAGGAACATGGGTGTACAGCAACAAACACAGATATGTACTGTCCTACACAGGCCAAAACTGTGCTGTAATTGAGATGGCATCCTCACATGTAGTCCATACCTGAACCAGTACTAGTTATGGATTGACCCCATACCCAACTAGTGAGTCACCCAAGTGACACAGGTGATCATCACAGCTGGGAGTGATCAGACATCTTGAAGCCACTAACGTTCATATACAGATGAATGGACCAGGATAGAGTCAATGGGTATAGTGAAACACCAGCTCACATCCATAGGAATGGCAGGATTGTGCAACACATGTAGCATTGATTTTGAGCATCTCCACATGCAGTCAGAATGATGTCTTGATACAGGAGTCCAAAACTTACACATAGCTAACCATGATGCCAGATCAACATCTCCTACATTGCCAAGTTGGTACCAACTGATTCCCACTAGTCTACAAACATTTGTTACCTACTACAATGTCACAGAAGCTACAGTGAGATATCAAACACCATACAACCAGAGCCATGTATGAGGAAACAGTCATTAACTACCCCCTTCTGGCTGCTGTGCTGCTCTCCAACATCCATCTATCTCAGGGTAGGCCACCACCAAAATGCTGGCCATTAGGGGGTTCAGGGTCCGACGGTCACCCCTCCCTCGTTGGGAGGACATCCTCAGCTGGGCCTCCATGGTTTATAGGGGCCAGCCTCTCAGGTCCTCCCACTGCTTGGGACAATGGGTGCTCCACCGGCTTTAGACCCCCAGGGTCTGCACTTGCTTGACGATGGCACCCCAGATCCCTTTCTTCTGATGGGCGTTCACCTGCATGGATAACACAGACGAAAAGAGAAAATTATGTACACATGCCCCATACCAACAGGAGCTGACACTACACAACTGTAACATCAAGTGAGCACACATACCCATCCTCTCAGCACACATGCCTGTTCAGTACGCCACATGCATGCATCTACTCCGACAACAGTTCACATAGCCGACTCATTGTCATACACATCACCAATCACACATGGCAGGGGAATTGGACTCACCTGTTCCTTCTGTGCCCCATATAGTTGTTCATACAGGGGTAGGACCTCCTCCATCCGCTTCTTCACCTATTCCTGTGTGAAGGCAGGGGCCCTATCACCTGAAGGACATGCCATTATGGCTCCCAGAGGCAGTACACAGCTCTTGTAGTGAGGTCTTGCTAGCAACAGTGTCAGGAGTCAAGTGAACAAGACTGCAGAAAATCGCCGTCATGGCCAGCACGTGCAGGACCATCACCGCCGGCGGTCACTGCCATTTGCTGCAGTCTGTCAGAGGCAGCAATATTAACCTACGACAAGTGGCGTGGCGGTTGTAACCGCTTACCGCCATGACGAGTTCCGCTGGGCGGACTTAGGTCACTTCCAACTGTCCAGAACAGTAGGTCAGGTGCCTGCCACTTTGGGCACATGTACTCGATGCATGTGCTTAAATAAGTGCGTGAGAAACCTAATTGTCCTGATGTCTGTGTCACCCAAAATTGTGATTTCAAGGTTGTGCTACAGAATGGGCATGGTAATATAACGTGTTGAGCATAAACGTATGCGGATAGTTCTGTGTAGCTACTCTTAAGTACATAGGCGTAAGATAAACTTATGTTAATTTAATTACATAGGTGTGATCAGTGTAGGACTGCACAGTCACCCACACTTTTTCTGATTAATATGTGTCATATGTCCAATCAGACTCACATTTCTGCCAATTTGCTGCAATGACAATGTAGGATGTGCATTTCTGTGGTCTATATTGTTTGTGTCAGCACTGCTATGCAACCCCTACACATTAGGTGATGGCTACTATTCCTTGTGCTGCTGACATGTCCCTACTGCATGACTCATTGTACATTCTCTCCTCTATACATAGATATCCTGCCATGAGGGAAATGAGACAACCATCAGTGTACCGTCCACTGGTAGACCTGGCAACCATGGAGGACAGGCATGTCATCCAGAACTATTGTCTGAATTGCCAGACCATCATGGATCTATGTAGATAGTTGGAGCCAGAGCTGATGCCAGGCAACCGCAAACCCTATTGCACACCTCCCATCATTCAAGAATTGTCAGTGATACACTTCCTGGCCACAGGATCATTCCAAGATACTGTTGCCTTAACAGCAGGTATGTCTCAGCCCATGTTCAGTCTGGTGTTGAGGGATGTACTGTGTGATTTCTAGAAACATCTGGACAGCTACATCAGATTTCCCCAAAGAGCAGATATGGCTATGTAAAGGTGGACTTTTATCAGATGGGACAGATTCCTCATGTGGTCAGCGCCATCGATGGCACTCATGTATTCCTGGTCCCTCCCACTGTCAATGAACAGGTGTACAGGAACAGGAAGAACTACCACTCTATCAACGTGCAGGCGGTGTGTTTGGCAGACCAGTACATCTCCCAACTGACAGCCAAGTTTCTGGGTTCAATGCATAACTCCTGTATTATGCGGAACAGCAATGTCCCACACATGATGGTACAAATACACACAGAGAGGTCCTGGCTGGTTAGTAAGTAAGCATTGTAATGTGTTATCATGTTATGTGACCTGTTTTCACTATCTGCCCACTTGCTGAATCTTCAATTTGCTTTGTTCTACCATTGTGTACACAAGTGACTCGAGCTATCCAAACCTTCCTTGGCTGTTGACACCTGTGAGGTACCCACCCATGCCAGGAGAACTCCATTTCAGTGAGGCCCACGGGAGGACAAGGCATGCCATTGAACAATCCTTCGGCCTCCTAAAGGCAAGCTTCAGGTGCCTGGACCTATCTGGAGGTTCTCTCCTCTACTCACCCCACAAGGTTTCCAAATCATCGTAGTCTGCTGCATGCTTCACAATCTAGCCCTGAGGCATTGGATACCATTGCTAGTTGATGACGGTGAGGTAGCTGTACATGTGGCTGCACATGGTGATGTGGAAAGTGATGAAGAGCCAGAGGAAGAAGGAGCAGCTGACTGTAGGACAGAGCTCATCAATCAGTACTTCCAGTGACATACAGGTATGTGGGGCTGGCCTTTTCAAGTCTTGTCTGTGCACAATTAGAAGTGGATAGCTGACATTACACCTCCTGACCTTTTATGTGATGGTGTAATGATGTACAATGCCTGTGTGAGTAGTGTAACAGTATTATGTACGGTGTACAGTATTATGTAAGGTGTGCAGTATTAGTGGTTCACCTCTAACGTATTGTAACAACTGATTCCTACATTCTGTTTGCAAATGGACTGACCTGTTTAGATCTGGATTACCTGCATTCTCCTATTTCCAACTCCTCCCATCCACTGGATGTGGATTTCATCTGAGGGTCTGCTACCTAAGGCTTGAAGTATAGATTGTCAGTAGTCAATGGTGATTGAGTACAGTTGTGAGAGAGGTACATCACAGATATCCTGTTAAATGGATCATGTGAAGAGTCAGAGCCTGGTGCTGTATAGGTCCAATCTGGATGCCCATGAGTGGGAGTCATACTCCAATAGTGATGCAGTAGATTACCTGCATATGTGCTTACTGTGTCAGCTTGCCTTCCAACCTCATGGTACTCTCTCTGTTGCTTTAATAGCAGATGACGCAACTGACTTTTGCCTGGTGTTACTGTGTATTTCAACCTCACTCTGTGACATCTGTCAATCTACATTACTGATGTCATGTGTGTCCTGCTGAGGAACCCTCCGTCCGAAGGCCATTATTCTGCTAGTTTGAATCAGGGGGCATTACCGGACCACACTTGTGTAGAAGGACAAATGTTGTTGGACTGTTAAGTGCACATTTACAGTAGTTTTGTTCAAAAGAGATTTATTGTGCATTTCAGTTTTGTGACGTGAAATTAATGTGAAGTATATAACAAACAGGTGATGAGTGCACTCATGGTAGATGGATAGATCAAAGTAGCAGCTACAACATTGGGTCGCACAGGTCCTGTGCCCTTGTACCAAGGGAAAATGGAGTTCTGTCTCAGTCCAGTCAACAAGGTATATCAGTGGCAGACAAGGGTGACAAATCAGGAGAGGTTCACTTCCTGGCAGTGGGTTTTGTCTTGGCATCTGCTCCAGCCGGATGTCTGGATGGACATCTACATTTGCCGGGGGTGGTTCTTCAGCCACAGAGGGAGGGGTATCTGAGCCTTGGGGTTCCCCTGGCAGGTCCTCCATTCCACTGGGTGCCGCTGATGTAGAGGGGGAAGATGTCACGTTGCTAGTGGAAGCGGCCTGAGTGTGGGTAGCTAAACCACGCATGGTGCTGCTCATGTCCCTCAGCACCCTTGCTATGGAGGCTATTGTGGCATTGTGTGCCTGCCACTGCTGCATGACCTCCTGGTGGTATTCCCTCTGCAGCCTTTGATTTTACCCCAACATGGTGATGATCTGACCCATCCTGTCTTGGGAATTTTGGTATGCTCCCAGGACCAGGGATATGGTATCCTGGTCAGTGGAGTCCCTTGGGTGCCCCATCCTCTGGCCCACAGCATCACTCCCCGCCCCCTGCCTCCAGGTGCCAGTGTCCCTGTCACAGTGTGCCCACTCCCAGTGTTAGCAGGACCATCATTGTCTGGGGTGTCAAGGTCTGACTCAGGTCCCTGTTCTGTGGAGCACACAATAGATTGAACAGTCCTTGACACAGGTTTGGGGGCGCTTGCTGGGCTGTGATGTCGGTGCAATAAGTGTGGGGGGGATTGATGTGGGCAGGGTGAGGCTGGAAGTCGTTGACTGACCAGGTGTTCCAGATGGGCCAGGTAGGTCGTCACTGTCCAGACATCCAGGCGTGTTGTCCTCACTGGGGCCTTCATCCTGAGGAGGTCTGACAGTGTCTGGTATCTTCTCCATGGTGGCAATGGGACGATTACCTGTGGATGGAGTGAGACACAGAGTGCAGTTGAGTAAGTGTGTATAGTTCCCTCTTTGTAAGAGGCAGACAGTGGCTTACCATGATTCCCTGCAATGACAATCACAGCATAGCTTGGTTGTACATACAAGTCTGTGACAGGAGTACCATACTCTATGTTGGGTGCTGTCATTAATGATTAGTACATATGGCACTGCTGATGGGTTATTTTACTATCTAATACGTCACATGACTATTTGACTCTGGTACCTAGTGAGCATTCAGGCTTGGTAGTTGTCACACAATTCTGCTGCACATTGCACCATGCTGTCCCATTGGGAACACAGTATGTGTGTATGCAGGGTCATATTCCTGTCTCTGGATCTTGTGCATGTGCATGGAGTCTGGCATCTTACTTTTCAACCTAGGGTCAGTCCATTACAGGCTTGGGGATATGGATCAGTGTCCATTTGGAATTGTCACTGAGCTGTAGCTGTGTTTAGCCTTGGTTGCCATTGTGGTGTGCCATTAAATTGCTGTCATTGCCATTTCCTGGTCCTCAGTTGTACAATCTAGTTTGTGTAGGTAGTACAATAGTACAATAGTCATATCGTAGTGATAAGATTAGGCTCTGGTATCCGTGCCCTTGCCAACAGCTGTGTGGGCAGTAGGACTGTGTGTGGTGGTGGCATGCAGGAGAGGGGCATTGTGTGATTGGCAGGTAGGTGTAGGGGAACAACCAGTGCATTAGGGGGTATTTGGGTGGTGAGGAGGCATGCAGAACACAACAATTTTGTGACATTGATGTTGTGGGTACTTACCAGACTCCAGTCCCCCAGGTGTTCCAATCAGGCCCTCCAGATGAAGTATCTCCAAGACCTTCTCCACCCAAGATGTGAACTGTGGGGGGGGGAGGAGGTGAGGCACCTGTCTTGTGCACAGCTATCTGGTTTCTCGATGCCATGGAACACACCTTCCCCGTAGGTCATTCCACCTCTTCCTAATATCGTCCGTTGTGCGTTGTTGGCAGCCCACTGAGTTGACCCTGTCGACTATTCTTAGCCATAACTCCATTTTCCTGGCAATTACTGTTAGCTGGACCTGTGCTCTAAACAGTTAAGGCCCTACCCTGACAATTTCATCTACCATGATCCTCAACTCATCGTCGGTGAAACATGGGTGCTTTTGTGGGGACATGGTTGTGATTGTGTTGATGGTGTGGGGGGTGTTGTGTATGGAAGGGTGCAGTGTTGGATGATTGATGGGGTGTGAGTGGTGCATTGTGAGGGATGGGCGGTTATCGTGAAATTTGTGTGCTTGGTATGTGTGTATTGTGTTGGTTTAGCTGGTATGTGATGTGTGTGTGTGTGCCTATAGTGTTAGGGTGCTCTCACTGTGTATGTGCCTGCTCTCCGTTTCTCAGTATTTAGTTTTTTTTCCAAAGGATTGTGGAGTGTGTGTGTGGGGGGGGTGTTATACAGTGGTGTGGGTAGGTGTGTCGGGTGCGCTGATGTGTGTCAGGTATTCAAATTGTTCAATGTACTGTTCTGTTCTGTCAGTGGCAGTTTCTGACCACGCCGGCTCACCCCGCCAATGTTTTTCTGACATGGAAGAACCTCTGTGGTGATTTGTGGGACGTAATCTTGTGGTTGATTTGTGTTGGGCTGGCAGTGCTGGTGGTGGAACTGCCTCTTTCCCGCCCACCATTTCCTGGCAGTTTCGGTATTTTGGCTGTTTTTTGGCAGTCTTCATGGTGTGGATCGTAATACGGCAGTCAGATGACCGCAAAAGTCCTAATGAGGCCCTATATGTCTTTTGAAAAAGAGGAACTATGTTCTGAGCTAGCTGTCAGCCACATTCTATGTAAGATGCCTTAACAGCAATGTTTGGCAGTTTAATACTGTCTAGAACAAACCACTGGTTGGTAATGACACTGCCATTCAAGTCTATCTCATTCAAAAAGAAGCATCAGGGGCACTAAATCAAACACTTAGGGCCAATTTATATCTTGGTGGATGCATACAGACTGTCGAATGATGTCAGTGTAGACAGCCACCATTATGCCTGCTCATCGGTCCAATTTATATGTGATGTGATGAATGAAACTCGATAAAACCTCAGCCCCCTCCTTCACTTTCAGAGTACTCGGTTGACAGAGTATTACCCTAAAAGTGGCTGACAATGACTTTTACTGCAGAAATCCACCCACCAATTTACAACTTAGCTATGCCGGCTATCCCTCCACACCTGACCTGGCTGTCTTGTACTAATAAAAGGGTGAAACACAGCCCTCTTATATTTTTCACTCTTTTATAATGGATCTCATGCTGCTTGGCTTCGGTTATCTCCTGCTTGATACGGAAGACCAGCCACAACGTCTGTGACAGGTTTGCTAGTTTTGTAATAAAACAATGTCTCATACTTACCGTGTCCAAAGTTTGGTGTGTAACTCACTCTTGGTAAATTGATCACAAAACATAAATTATAATTTTATTTTCCTTTCATAATATGTGTTTATTTATTTAAAAAATAATTGTTTGTAATGAAGCATAAATCATGTCTATTTTATTCACTTAAATATCTTTCTGAATTACCTTTGTAAGGAAAATGTTATTTAATTATGTACCATTATCCCTGATTCTCCGTCTTTTAAATTCTATTGTCACTTTGATGTATGCCACAGTCCATATGACGGAAGTGCACATCAAACAAACATATTTTCCTTTTTTCCTTTTGGTTCTCCAGCTAATATAATTGACCCCATACTTTATCAAATTATAGCATACACTGGCATACATGTGTATGTGATTGTCACAAAATTTAGCGATGTAAAAATAATTTCATAGGTTTAGAGATATTAGCTTAAAATACATTAACAAATGTTTTATTTTATCATATATAAAATTATTATGGTACACTATTTTTGACTTCAAAGTTGTCTCCTTAACCTAAGTTTAAATTATGTTTCTAATTCTCTTTGTCATTTGTCTTCCTATGTGTTGTCATTCATTTAATGCACATACACATGCTTATCTTTTTAACTAAGTTTCCTATTTCACCAATCTTGGCCTGCTAATCAAACCTTTGTTATTGTTTTAATTTTTTTTTGCATCAGAAAAATATAAATTATGTGTAGTGAGGCGATATGGATATGTTTATATAATATGATTTCGTAAACAAAAACAACATGCATTTTATTCTAATCCGGGCTCAAAATAAAATGGATATTATTCAATTTTAACATAAAAAATAACTATTTCCAAAACTGTTTTAAACAATTTTTCTTGCCTCCTATTATCCATACTGCTAAAAGTCCTCCTCATAAAGGTCCTTGTCACACTCCCTTAGATGGTGTTCCTCAGGCATCTAAAAGAATGTACGAGGGGGAGGGTACACTCTTTTGATGGGTTTAGGAATGGATTTGGGTGAAGAAGGTTTAAGTGCAGATTGGGTAGGTGATGGTGTTGTTTGGGAGGTTCTGTGAGATGATGGGGTGGTTGTTTGTGGTGGTTGTTATTGTTTTGATTGTGTGTGTCTCTTGTGCTGTGTTCAGTGATTGTGGGGGTTTGTGTTGTTAGTGTGTGTGTGTAGTGTTAGTGGTTTTGGATGGGCGTTTGTGTTTTGGTATGATGTTTGGGTGAGGGTGGTAGTATTTGAGCATGTGCCTGGGTGAATGAGTGATTTTACTTGTTTGCTTGAGTGAGGGAGTGGATTTTGTATGTTGTTTGGGTGTGGTTATTGTTGATTTTTTGGGTGTGTGCTGAGATGTGTGTGAGTCTGTGTGTGTGGTGCCTGTGGTGGTGGTGCTTTGTTTTGGTTGCTGGAGAGTGCTTGATTCTGTTTGTGGTTGTTTGTTATATTTTCTTGGGTAGTTGTAGAGTCTGTGTGTGTGTTGTTGGGATATGTGGTGGTGCTGTTTTGTGGTATGTGTGCATATTTTCTTTTGCATTTCTGTTTGTGTGTGTGTTGTGGTGGTTTGGCGAGAGAAGTTTGCTGAGGGAATGGTGGTTGGAGTAAGGGTATTGGTTGAGAAAGGGTCTAGTGTTTCTAAGGCACTTGATGGTGGGTGGGGTTTCCTGGGGGCGCGGTGGCACGCGGGGGTTAGTAAGATAAAATACAATAAAAAAAATAATAACTTACCTCCGCTCCCATGCTGCACCTCACCTTCGTCGCCGGATGCTGCAGGCACAAGTTTCCAACTGCATTGCTGGGCTGGACAGAGCCCTGTGAGCATGTGTGTTTGGCCGGCCCGAAACGGCCGGCCAAACACACATGCGCTCTGAGGGTAGTGCTCAGTGCACTCCCCTCTGCTCGTCACCCCCAATGCCCTGCCCCTTTCACAAGGAAGGGTTAATCACAGTTTATTATCCCTTCCTTGTGAAAGGATTTGCAGCGGTTGCTGCTTCTCGGGGGGCGGTGATGGTCCTCCGCCCTTATGGAGGAGCCGCCCCTGGTGGGGGGCAGTACTGCCTGAGAGGGCTCTGCTTTGCGCCAACCCTCTCTGTATGGTAGGCAGCCCCAAGTGTATGCCATACGTGAAAGCAACTAACTGGATGAAATGTTGCCTTAGTCCCTGGATGGCATACAACATTGCAGTCTGCCCTACAGAGAAACTTTGAAACAGATCCACAACCTCCTCAGAAAGCACTGCTGGGCGAACAGGTTTGAGAGATGAGGTGCCTGGAGTGAAGTAGATCCCAGCCCTGGAGCTGGGCGTTAGCCTAAATTATAGGAAGTAAGTGGGAGGGAGGGAGCTGATAGATCTGGTGGTGGTAGGCAAGGTGTTAATCTGGCAGATGGTATTTGGTTCACCACCGCTTGGGGCTGGTCTGATGTGAAGGCCTCAGAATCTGATGATGTATTGGCCCCCTGTCCAAAACTGAATGCCCTCCGTGCCACTGGGTCCTTTAATGCCTATGTTGTCACTTTCTGACTCCTAGCAAAAATCCTGTTTCCCAGCTTCTTGGCCAACATCTTTAACTTGCTTTGAATGTTGCTTAAGTGAAAAAGAAAAATACGTTAATTTAGTTTTGCTATATGCTTTTTGACATATTAGTAAGTACATTTATAAATACTTAGCAGATGTTGATGGGTCACTCTGTCACAAGTGTGATTATGATGTTTGTCATCTTGCAACAATATGGTGTTTTATGACTGTTGCATTATGTCAAGCATATTTGTCATCATGTTTGTGAGGAAGTAGTCTGTTCTCTGCAAACACAAATCTTGTTTCTAAATATAATTTTCAATACCTAAAAATAAATAAAAATAAATCCAAAGTTCAAGGGCAGACTGCATCAGACCTTAATTGAAGGACATCTTTATTTAGTGAATAAACATGGCCTAGTATTTAAAATAACCTAAAAGCAATTTTCACTAGTGCAGGGCATATCACTCCCATGGACTAACACTGCATTTTTATACACATTATAATTAAAATCTCAGGGAATGTGTATATGGACATGACATTGTCTAGTGTGTATGTGGTATGGAGAATAGTGGATTCTACTGCCAGGTTAACTGGAGTACAGCTGATTCCTGTCCGACTTGCATTTTAAAGGGCACTACTGCATGCTCACATAAATGATTTAAACTTAAGGATTCCCTTCATTATTGTGTCACTAAATATGTTGAAGCCAAGTAAGAAGATTAGAACTCACAAGACTAATTTTTCCTGGACATATTACTTGTATTAGAAATCAAAAAATTATCAACGGTATTAAATAGTATTGCTGTGTTTTTAAACAATGTAAACCTAAATAGTACCTAAAAATATGGTCATCCACGCCCTTTTTACCCGCAGTGCAATCTACTTCGGACCTATAAGTAAAGTTAATGTACCAGTCGTGAGCAAACCAATTCTACCATATTTAGGGGAATGGAACATGCACTTTATCACTGCTTAGCAGGGAAAAAGTGCCCAGAATTCTAATGACAAAATAAATGGTTCAGCAACAAGCTGGTCAAGAGGACAAAAAAAAGGCAGATGGCGACATAAAAATGGCAGGTCTAAGATAGATTCAGTATAGGACCTGTGTAAACCAGAATAAGGACAATCCAGCTGTGTGAAACTTGGAATGAAACGTGGAACTTTGCTTGCCTTAACTCTCGGACTTCAACAGTATTTACAAATGCCACTAGATTGACCTCATGTGTCAGCTACTGGTACACCAAAAGTCTACACAGGTCTTAATCAATTTGAATAATTTCCCTATGTTATGATATTTGGGCAACTACAAGCTTGCCCTGCAGCCTGCCAAGCAGACCAGTTTTACTTAGACACACACTGTAGTGATTTGTGGCCTCTGGTGAACTAAGTTATAGCCCTCCAAAGAGGTCCACCCTATGTCCAGGACCCTTGTTGTGGGACTGAAGTTGACTAGGTGGCCTAATAAAGAAAGCTGTGTCTTTAAAAAGTTCACAACAAAAACTTCCATGAAAAACAACATGGGATTGAAACCGACTCGTAGAGTGTATCCAACAATAGAGCTTTGCCTTTGGGATTGAATTTGCTTCTAGTAATGCTTTGTTATTCTCCGCAACATGTAATCACATTAAGCAGGATTTTACAGTGAATGCATCTGCACTTTTGTAGCCCTATTATGAAACAGCCTACAGGCTCATCCCTCAGAAGATATTTGAAAACTATGCAATTGTTTAAGGTAAAATGTTAACAACGGCAACCTCTTCTCTGAATCCGAACCACACTCTGTCTTGGTTGTCGGTAATTTCTGACTTTGGGCTGTTTTACTGCAACCAGATGACTTTGTTTGGGGATTTCTGTTTTTAGGCACTATCTTTTATTTTAAAAATTGAAAAATCAATAACTTTTTAATTATGTTAAACGGTTGCTTTCATATTTGAATTATGAAAAAAACATGATTTTTTAAAGAATAACAGTTTTTAGAGCTACAAACATAATGTTATGTTAAAATTTATTTTTTTTTTTAAAAAATCGGAAAAACCACAAAATGTTAACACATGCCTTTAAAGAAGTGTCTTAGCCATTTGTGTTCTTGTGACAAGATGCATGGCATTGTAAATATATTTGCCTTTACAGAAGTCACCACTCACATTTTAGGAATGTATTTTGGAATTCTACAGTACTCAATGTTAGAGCACTATCTAGAGTGTTAACAGTATGACATCTTTTTTATGCCTGTTAAAATCTTTGTTAAATGTTATACGTTGTTTCTTTTGAACTACACTTACCCCCTTGTTGCTGCTCCATGGCTTTCAGCTTCCCATCCTGCTGTGGGTAGGCCACAACTAAGACATGGGCCATTAAGGGGATCAGGGTGTGCCGTACGCACTTTCTCTCCGGGGAGTACTTTCCAAGCTGGACCACGCTGTTATCTTGCTCCAGCATCACAGGTCCTCCAAGCGCTTGCGGTAGTGTAGGCTACAGCCCTTATTGAGGCGCAGGGTCCACAGTTTCCTAGGGATGGCCCACGAGATTTTCTTTTTTTTTGGTTTGGACTGACCTGTTCATAGGGCAAAAATAAAATATAAAAATATTGAGTATAATATGACATTTTCTCTATTGACCATTTTAACCCCTTCGCTGCCAGGCCTTTACCCCCTCAGGTGCTAAGCCTTTTTTTGGCTGTTTGGGGCAGTTCACGTTTAGCCCCTCATAACTTTTTGTCCACATAAGCTACCCATTCCAAATTTGCGTCCTTTTTTTTCAACATCCTATGGATGCTAGGGATACCCAGATTTTGTGGGTTCCCCTGAAGGAGACCAAGAAAATAGTCAAAATACCGCGAAAATTTCGTTTAAAAAAAAAAAAAGGGAAAAAGGGGCTGCAGAAGAAGGCTTGTGGTTTTATTCCCTGAAAAAGGCATCAACAAAGGGTTTGCAGTGACAAAAATCACCATCTTCTCAGCTTTCAGAAACAGGCAGATTTGAATCAGAAAATCCATTTTTTCAACACAATTTTGGCATTTTAATGGGACATACCCCACTTTTACTATTACTTGTGCTTTCAGCCTCCTTCCAGTCAGTGACAGAAATGGGTGTGAAACCAATGCTGGATACCAGAAACCTAAACATTTCTGAAAAGTAGACAAACATCTAAATTCAGCAAGGGGTAATTTGTGTAGATCCTACAAGGGTTTCCTACAAAAACTAACAGCTGAAATAAACAAATATTGAAATTGAGGTGAAAAAAACAGCCATTTTTCTCCACGTTTTACTCTGAAATTTTTCCTTTGATGTCAGATCTTTTAAAGCAATATACCGTTACATCTGCTGGACTCTTCTGGTTGCGAGGATGTATAGGGCTTGTAGATTAATCAAGAACCCTAGGTACCCAGATCCAATAAATGAGCTGCACCTTGCAATGGGTTTTCATTCTATACCGGGTGTACAGCAAATCATTTGCTGACATATAAAGAGTGAAAAATAGGTATCAAGAAAATCTTTGTATTTCCAAAAAGGGCACAAGATAAGGTGTTGAGAAGCAGTGGTTATTTGCACATCTCTGAATTCCGGGGTGCCCATACTAGCATGTGAATTACAGGGCATTTCTCAAATAGACGTCTTTTTTACATACTGTCTTACATTTGGAAGGAAAAAATGTAGAGAAGGACAATAGGCAATAACACTTGTTTTGCTATTCTCTATCCCCCTAAGTCTCCCGATAAAATGGTACTGCACGTGCGTGGGTAGGCCTAATGCTCACGACAGGAAACGCAACCTGGACACATCACATTTTTACATTGAAATCAGACGTATTTTTTGCAAAGTGCCTAACTGTAGGTTTTGGCCTCTGGCTCAGCAGGCACCTAAGGAAGCCTACCAAACTTGCGCATTTTTGAAAACTAGACACCTAAGGGAATCCAAGATGGGGTTACTTGTGGGGCTCTCACCAGGTTCTGTTAACCAGAATCCTTTGAAAACCTAAAAATATGGCCCAAAAAACACTTTTTCCTCACATTTCGGTTACAGAGAGTTCTGGGATCTGAGAGGAGCCACAAATTTCCTTCCACCTAGGATTCCCATAAGTCTCCTGATAAAAATGGTACCTCACTTGTGTGGATAGGCTTAGCGCCCGCGACAGGAAATGCCCCAAAACACAACGTGGACACATCACATTTTCCTAAAGAAAACGGAGCTGTTTTTTGGAAAGTGCCTAGCTGTGGATTTTGGCCTCTAGCTCAGCCGGCACCTAAGGAAACCTACCAAACCTGTGCATTTATGAAAACTAGACACCTAGGGGAATCCAAGATGGGGTGACTGGTGGGGCTCTTATCAGGTTCTGTTACCCAGAATCCTTTGCAAACCTCAAAATTTGGCCAAAAAAACACTTTTTCCCCACATTTCAGTGACAGAAAGTTCTGGAATCTGAGAGTAGCCACAAATTTCCTTCCCAACGTTCCCACAGGTGTCTGGATAAAAATGGTACCTTACTTTTTTTCGGGTGGGCCTAGCACCCGTGACAGGAAATGCCCCAAAACACACCGTGGACACTTTACATTTTCCCAAAGAAAACAGAGCTGTTTTTTGGAAAGTGCCTAGATGTGGATTTTGGCTTCTAGCTCAGCCAGCACCTAAGGAAACCTACAAAACCTGTGCATTTTTTTAAACTAGACACCTAGGGGAATCCAAGATGGGATGACTTGTGGGGCTTTCATTGGGTTCTGTTACACAGAATCCTTGGCAAAAACTCAAAATTTGGCCCAGAAAACACTTTTCCTCACATTTCGGTGACAGAAAGTTTGGGAATCTGAGAGGAGCCACAAATTTCTTTCCACCCAGCGTTCCCACAAGTCTCCCGATAAAAATGGTACCTCACTTTTGTGTGTAGGCCTAGCGTCCGTGACAGGAAATGCCCCAAAACACAATGTGGACACATCACATTTTCCCAAAGAAAACAGAGCTGTTTTTTGGAAAGTGCCTAGCTGTGGATTTTGGAGCCACAAACTTCTTTGTACCCAGCGTTCCCCCAGGTCTCATGATAAAAATCGTACCTCACTTGTGTGGGTAGGCCTAGTGCCCGCGACAGGAAATGCGGCAATACACAACATGGACACATCAAAATGTTCTATTACAAAACTATCTGTTTTTGCAGGGGGGCACCTGCATTTTCAGTCCTAGGTGCGGCAGTCCTCTGGGGAAACCTACCAAACTCAGACATTTTTTAAAACTAGACACCCAGAGGAGTCCAGGAAGGTGTGGCTTGCGTGGATCCTCCAACATTTTCTTACTCAGACTCCTCTGCAAACCTCAAATATAGCTAAATAATTTCACATTATCCATACTTTTTTGTAGGATCCCTGTGCTGGTACAAACTTCCTACCACCCAATGCTCCCCTCGGTCTGCCGATAAAAATGATACCTCACTTGTGTGGGTGGCCCAGGTGCCTGCAACAGGAAAAGGCCAAAAACACGTAGAGATTGAGGAGATAGCACAATTTTATTTTTATACATTTTCATGCTGATTCTGCTTTGGGGACCCACACAAGTGAGGTATCATTTTACTTGGGAGACTGAGGAAAACACTGGGTGGTTGGAAATTTGTGCTGGCACAGTGATCCTACAAAGAAAAGTGAGCAAAATATGCTTTTTTAAGCACATTTTGAGGTTTGAAGGGAGTATGGATAAGAAAATGTTGGGAAATCCACGCAAGTCACACCTCCCTGGACTCCTCCGAATGTCTAGTTTTTAAAAATGTCTGGGTTTGGTAGGTTTCCCTAGATGACCGCCGCACGAGGGACCAAAAACGCAGGTGCCCCCCCGGAAAAACAGGTCATTTTGTAATAGATCATTTTGTGTCCATGTTCTTCTGTGATGTTCCAAACACTAAAATTGTGAAAAGAAACACACTTAGGTTATATTAAAAAGACCCCTCACCCACCAACCAAGTTGGTGGCATGCTTCATTGTCGGGGTCCACCCGAGACACCTAACATGTCATGGGTGTGCTTCAACGCCTGATTACAGCGGAGTAGGTTTTTTCATTTTTACCACACACACTGGTTGGATTTGGCACGAGGGTGAGTGATGGTTCAGTAGATCAAATTATATTAACAAGAGATTTCACAAAAATGAAATGCATTGTTGATAAGTGAAAGGCTAAAAACTGAACCAATGACTCACAGCTCGTGAGCTGTAAAGCCGCATCAAGGCACCAATGGCTTTACAGTCCATTCGCACAATTTTCATACATACCATGCACAAGACCATTCACACCACCAGCCACAGGCCCAGCACATTACAACACTCGCATTAACAGACAGCACCATTCAAGGGCCCATCACTTTTATACGCCCACATGCCTGACACAGCAATCACACCGGCTGATGGGAGTGTGTATACTGGCATTTGGCTAGCAGTGAGTTGCAGTGGCCAACAGCAAGTCACTGTTTACACTGTCTGCCAAGCGTCACTCCACGCACACCACCATCACTTTTTTTTTAACAACAAAGAAACCACTAACTAATTATAAGTAAGTACAAAACTACAAACACAAAAGCTCTAACTAAATACATGACAGTAATGCAAATCGTGAAACTGAACATATGAAAATATAAAACAGGCAGGTTACGCGCACGGTATTTCCCAAAAGTTATTTTTGGTGTGGTAACTCCTGAAACAGCTGGCCACACACAGCCCAGGCTTTGAAGGACAATCAGGGCAGTACATCCGAGTCTCCCTCCAGATACCGCTTCGGGCACAGACTCCACATTTCTTAGCTGGAAAGTGTTTTTTGGGAGTGGGAGGACTCTGATCAGGAAAGTGGCGATTTTTCAATCTATTCACATCCTCCACCACTGCTACTCAAGTAACTCTTGCATGTTCCACCACAACAAGGATCTCCATCACTGACTCCAGAAATTTAACAAATTTCATTCTTGGCTCAGGGGAACGGTCCTTGAACATAATAAAAGCATTAAAAGTTGCTGAATTAAACAAATGGATCGTCAAGTTTTTATACCAAACGTAAGACTTACGAACAGCTGTGTAAGGTTTCAACCTCTGATCTACTCTATCAACACCACCCATGTGCTTATTGTAGTCTAAAATGCACACAGGTTTGCGCACTTCAGCAACTTGACCCCAAACAACCACAGGTGAAGTACTCTCATCATGGATGGTAGTTAGCATGTAGACATCCCTCCTGTCTGCAAATTTCAGAGCTAGCAGCTCATCATTCCGCAAGGCACTGCACTGCCCCTTCTCAATTTTTTTCAGACAAGTTTTCTTGGATCGCCTTTCTGGTTAGAGTGGATTGTGCCACAAGCAACAGTGTCCACACTGAACAATTCCTTGAACAACTGCACTCCAGTGTAGAAGTTATCTACATACAAATGGTGACCTTTGTTAAACAGTCGTCTACCAAGTTCCTACACAATTTTCTTGCTAACTCCAAAAGTGGGCGGACAACCAGGAGGGTCAATACTGGAATCCCTACCAGTGTAGAGTCGGAAATTAGAAACATATCCTGTACTACTTTCAGACAGCATATACAATTTAATTCCATACCGTGCCCTCTTGCTAGGAATGTACTGCCTAAAAAGCAAATGACCCTTGAACAGGACCAAAGACTCATCCAAACTTATTTCTTTGTCTGGAACATAGACCTCTGAAAACCTATCTACAAAGTGATCAAGGATAGACCTCATCTTAAAAAGATGGTCAGAATCAGGGTGATCTCGTGGCAAGGCTAAAGCATTGTCAACAAAATGCAGCAAACGAGAAGAAGCAAATACTGTTTACGAGTCATGGTTGCAGGAAATATACCTGTTGCCATCAAGGGACTAGTGGACTAATAAGAAGCCAGTGACGGCATCCTTATCAACCCCATCAAAAAAGTCAAACCAAAGAACTTTTTCATCGCTTTCAGATTTGTGGTAATTCACTGGGTAGCTCTAGACTGTGGCCTAAGTCTGGCAGCGTTGTCCCTCAAATACTGTTCCGCATACAAAATTTGTCTGCTCAAGAATCTCTTCCAAAAATACATTGTCCATAAACAACACAAAGAAATTGACAGGCAAAAAGTTTTCTGCATTCACTCTACACCCTGGGAGACCATTAAAGGCAGGCAACTGTGGCTGCTCCATGTTTGAGGCAACCCAGAGTTCAGGTCTTCCAATGGGAAATGTTTCAGCCCCAGGCTGCTGCACTATTGGCACTTCAGTGTCCTCCTCTAAAACAGGCCCGTCAACTGCACTGAGAGTGGCATCCTCAACAGAAGATTCCTCTCGGAGAGAAAATTTACTGCCAGAATCTCTCTCTTCCTCCTCTGCCTCAGATGCAGAGTCAGACTCATAATCATGACTAGAAGACGACTCAAAAAGCATACCAACAACCTGCTGAGTGGTCACCCTGCAATTAGCCATGATCCTTCCTAAGAAAAGTAACTTGACAAATATGTCAACAACAACCAGCACTGTCTAAAATAAGTAATAAACAAAGTGTGGAATTATCACAAAGAGTTATGTACTCAAAAACTATACCACTCACTTGCCTGAAAAAGCTAGACTCACCAGCAACTACTCTGCCCCTACACAGCAATCACCACTGATATCCCACTAAAAAGGAAAAAGAAAAAAAAGAAAAGTAGACATAAGACAAAACAAATATTGTGCCCAAATCGTAGGACAATTTCATACACAATCCCTGCATTTAGTACACCACTTACCAAAATGTCATTCATGCATGGCAACAATACTCCTTTGAGGTAAATAGTTTTTTCTTACCTAAAACATGCAACTATGCAAACTGCAGGCCAACCACTGCCAAAACCTCAAGGAGCCACAGCAAAGAATGCCAAAGCTTTAAACTAGAACAAAAAGGAGAAATTAACAGTTTTATTCACAAATGAAAATACTTTGCCAGTTGACAAACACCTGGCCACCAAACATTTCGAAATTTTCCCTGGTGTCTAGTGGTTTCTGTCCCCCTAGGGGGCAGGTGGGCTTAAAAAATCTAGACCGATCTGCCCCCAAGGGGGGCGTAAATGGCGTAAATAATATTGGCCCCCCACTTGGGGAGCAACCCATGCCCACGGGGCCACCTCCCACACAAAACACACACACACACGATCCCTGTGGTGCCTGCCCCCTTCAGAGGCAGATGGGCCTGAAAAAAAATTCTCAGATCTGGGGCAGAAATGGCCAACAGTTGTGTGCCACCTTTGGGGGGGGTGACCCTTGCCCAAGGGGTCACCTTCACACCAAAAAAAAAAAAAAAGATCCCTGGTGCCTTAGTGGCTTCTGACCCCCCTTGGGGGCAGATGAGCCTAAAAATAATAGGCCGACCTCCCCCCCAAAAGGGGCAGAACTGCCCAACAGTGCTTTGCTCCCTTTGGGGGGTGACCCTAATCCATGGGGCCGCCCACCGCCCCCCACACACAAGAAAACAAAGAGCAAAAATCCCTGCCGTCGCTGTGGCTTCTGCCCCCCTTGGGGGCAGATTGGCCTAAAAATAATTGCCTGATCTGCCCCCATGGGGTATAGAAATGGTGTAAAACATGTGGCCCCCTAAGGGGAGCGACCCTTGCCAAAGGGGCCCCTCCCCCACATGTGAAACACACAAAAAGCAAACAAAAACAAAATCCCTGGTGTCTAGTGGGCATTCCTGCTGCCCTCAGGAATGCTGAAAAATCCATCCAATCAAAGAACATGTTGCCTACATTCCAGAACGGTACATCACCAGTGTATGTGCTAAATTCCCAGTATCAAGACATGATTCGTAAGTGCTATGCAATAGCAGCCTACAACAGCAGAAGGCACAGCTTTACTATATGATGGCCTGTCCAGTTGGTAAGTGTTGTAATAAAATGTAAACAATGTTAAATGATTTGATTATAAAAAATAGCTTAATGTAACATTATTTGATGTGTGTTGCCATATTTTGTATTTTTTCAGGAGGCTCATCATATGCAAGCAGTTGTTACCTCATCTATGGAATCCAACAATGCCAGGGGACGTCCGCTTCAGTGAGCCACATGGCCTATGGAGTGGACTTTTGGGCTTCTCTACGCACTATTCCACTGCTTTGAAAAGTCTGGCGGAGCCCTGCTTTGCTCACCTCACAAAGTGTGCAAAATTGTAGCTGTCTGTTCCATGCTGCACAACACTGCCCTGCGTAGAAACATACTATTCATCTGATGGAGGATTCCATGATCAATACCGTGGTGGTGTTGAAGAATTGCCGCATGAAGATGACAGTGGGGAGGAAGAAGGCATTGACCTTGGGTGTGAAGTGGTAAGATTTATGGTGTGACAAATATTATAAAACTGATAAAAATGTTTTTAAATATACTTCAAATGTAACATTAACTTGACCTACTTCCCTTCAATGACGCCTCATGTAGACAACACAAAATATGAAGTGTAGCTATGTCACCTAATTTTAAACTTATGTTCAATGACATATGTAGCAAATATAAGCATTGATTTGGTTAAGAGGATAAACTAGAACATAGTTTTAATTGTACGAGTATTATTGAGGTTTTTTTTCAATTGAATGATGGTTTAGCATGCATAATCAATAAGATGTTCATATTTTTTTTTAAAAAACGTATTTTGTTAATGATTATGTTTTATCAAATGGCACTGACAAATGTGGGCATTGCTAACTCACCTCTTGTAATCTGTCGGTCCACCAGTACATCACAGTTTTTTTTCAACTCCTAATTTTGAATGACCATGAGAGGTGAATGCCTTTTCAATGTACCAACAATTTATTATTCAAAATAAAATGTTAACAATTTAAAGAAATATTTATGTTCGAGAATGGCTTATTAACAAATGTCATTTAGCTATCTAAGGGTTCTGAGGCCTGAATTTGAGTTAAAAAGGCCACTGATGATTGTTTTGCTCTCCCACTAGGATTGTGTCCAGCCAGGGAACAATAATGCATGGGTTTGTAGATGTATGGCTCATCCAGACAGGATGGTAAGGCTCAGCAGTTTCCTGTTCAAAAGAAGCATAGAAGTGACTCAAAGCACTTGGTGAGTGGCCTCCTGTGAGACGTACAGGGACACACAAGTCTACAGAGGCACAAGTGCTAATATAACTTTTAAACCATTTTGTTCTTTTTATGCTACTTAGCCAAATCTTTGGCACTTCTGCAAACACTGGACAAGAACTGTACCTTTTCCTGGACTATCCTGAAGTGAGCATTAGTTTCCAAAAAAGTGTCCCCCAATTCCATGAACGTTGGTGTGGTGCTAAAGTGTACTCCTCAAGCTGATCTATAAAAGTGTGGACTTCGTAATTTTTACAGGAAAAAACACGTGGAGAACAGGAGTTGGAACAATATTTTCCTGCTCATTAATCGTCCGAGAGCACATCAACATTCGGGCTGAATTTGCAGCAGCTCTCACTGAAGGAATCTAACTTCCAAAGCAAGTAACTACACAGTAGGACTGACCTATGTGCGACCCATGCTCCATCGTGGTCGTACATAACTTTAAGGTTAGTCCCAGTCCAGCACAACAAGATGTTTGTCGTTTTCACTTTGTGACTTTAGTCACTATTTTTAATTCAAACGCTTTTAAATTGATAACTCAAATTCTACGGCTTAAATTTTTGACATCGTGGTGTCATTTTATTTAATAAAATATTCACTTTTTTCCAAATTTTTTTTGGATTTTACGTGTTTTGTGTTATAACTTTAATAATGTATGCATGTTTGACAAATAATGTTTGCTTTTTGCTTAGTCTGACTGTTTTTTTTTAAACTACCAGAGAATTTAATACATTTACCTAGGAGACATTTCTGAAACACACTGACAAGGATTTGTGTCTTTCCCTCTCATTCGTAACTTAATAAATTATGCAAGAGGGATACGAATATTCACATTAAGTGTTTTCATTATATAATGTTTGATAAAAAACTAAATGATCGAAGCACTGTAAAACAACACAAACACATATTGCAAGTATTCCATACATGGTTTTAATACCAATAAACCGTTTTTTAAATGTATAAACTGCAATTGAAAAATAAATGATGATAATCCTAAAGTAAAAATTACAACAAAAAAATCCAGAGTCAGAATTATAAAGTTTGTGGGAATGAGATTTTTTAGTCAGCGTTCAAAGTTATTGGTAATCCATGTTCAGATTTTGAACATTTTTATAAAAGGCAAATGTGCTGACAAGTAAGTGCTGCTGGACCACAGGAGAACTTCAAAGCTTGCATATCTTCGTGGTGGTCTTCCTAGGCTCTTCTTCTACTGGTCCCGATGACCCTCCCCTCCTGAAGGGAACTGATGTCTCCGGAGCTGCAGACTTCAAGGTTACATGATGTGTTACCCTGGTCTGTGTCAACCCTCACAGAAAGAGGGCAATGGATTTCTGGTAGCATTGTAAATGTCCTGGAACCCATCCTGCAGCACCCCAGTAACAGTGCACATGTCTCTGATTCTATTTTCCTGAAAGTCATTAGTGGCTTTCCACTGATCATTGTGCACACCCTATGCAACTATGGGCCAGATTTAAGGGAAAATTATCATGCGCGTTGCTGCACCAAATTTGGCATCATCACGCACCGTCATTCTCACAATGCAGGAATGCGCCATATTTAATAGAGTACGGCGCACCATTTGCTTCCCCCTGAGCCATCGCTGAATTTGTTGCTGTGCGCCAACGCAGCAAACCTTGCACCATTGAGCAGGGATGGCTGCGTAAAGGGGCGAATTGTTTTTGTGCAAGAAGGAACACCTTCCTGCACAAAAACAATCTCAAATGGCGATTTGCTCTTAGGAGTAAGAGGGCTCAAGGGGCAATGCAGATGAGGGGCATGAGGACCAACAGGGCCAGAATCTGCACTGCCCGGGCTAGAGAACAGGGTGAGAATCAGGAAGAACACGACAAGGAGAAACATGGCCAGTGTGACCAGGAACAGACAGGGCCGGTAAGCACCAGGGCGGGGGGACCAGGAGGGACTTAAATGGGCAAAATGACCAGCAACAACAACTCCAAAACAGGAGGACCAGAACACTGAGGGCAAGGACAAAGAGGACAAGGACTAAGGAGACCAGGACTAGAATGGTAGGGAGAACCAGGCTCAGGAGAACCTGAACAACAGGACCAAGGGCAAGGGCGCCCGGAAGTCTGTGGTACAGAGGAGGACCAGGGCTTGGCATACCATGACCTGAAGGACCAAGATGGTAAGAGAAAAGAGGAGCAGAAATGGGTGAACCAGGCGTGAGGCTTTGACCAGGATGAGCAGGTGAATGAGAAACAGAATGACCAGGCCCATGAAGACCAGAACAAAGTGGACCAGGGCCAGGTGGTGGTGTAGACCCACAAGAACAAGGTAACCCCAGAGCACTAGGAAGACCAGAAGCAGGAGAATAGAAGCCACTAGGACCAGGAGACAAGGTCCTATTGTGCAGGGATCGACAAGACCTGTGGTATTAGAACCAAGTTCATCAGAAGGACCAGAGCCAATAGGACAAGGACCAGAGCAATGAGGACTAGGTAGACTGAGAAATCAGGAGCAATGGGGGCTTGAACATGCCTAGGAGGGCCAGTGGACCAAGACAAAGGGGACCAGGAATAGAGTAAAGAATGAATCACCAGGGAGGAGGATCAGGAAATCCAGGTAAAGGCAGAGACAAGAGGACAAATGGTACTAGATCATGATGGCCAGGGGAATCATGACCAAGATGGCCCCAGCAGTAGACTATGACTATGGCCAGGACTAGTGGGCAGAGTACCAGGAGGATCAAGATGACAAGGTTCTTCACTATGAGGCACAACCAAGAAGTTAATGACTAGAAGGCCGCAGCCTAGACAGACAAGACATGAGTGGACACAATCACTAGGGCTAAGGAATTTAGCAGGGTTGTGACCTGTAGGACAGTCGCCAGGGGGACATAGTGAGAGTAGAGAGTATCAGGAGATCAGCAAGGGTCAGGAATAGGTGGACCAGGATGACCAGGATGATCTGGATAACCAGCACAGAAGAACCACAACAATGAGGATCAGGACTAACAGGACCAGAAATAGAATGGATAGGATGACCAGGTCTAGTAGAACTAGGTGGAGTAGAGCCTGAACAAAAAGGACAAGGAACAAAATGATAATATTCAGTGGGCACAAATTCAGGAGGAAGACAAGGATGCTGATGACCAAGAATATGAATTCTAGGGTTAGAAGGACCGGAACCAGAATGGCTAGAAGGAAAGAAACAGAGGACCAGGATGATCAGGACAGGGGCCCAGGTACCCAGAGCCAAAAGTATAATGCATAAGAGGATCAGGACAAGGAGGACTTGGGTGAATGGAATAAGGGGTTCATGAAGACCAGGACTCTAAGGACCAGGAGGACCAGGCCTGGAGTATCAGGAACTGAAGGGCTAAGATAAGGAGGAGAAAGAGAACCACAAAAATGGAGACGAGGTCCAGAATATCTATTGTGAAGAGGATCATACAGTGGCAACTTCAAGATGACCAAGAGGATGAGGAACCGATGACCAAGCCTGGGAGGACCATGACTAGAAGAGTTAGTGTAGAACCATGAGGTCTATTAGAAGGATGACAAGGGTGACAGGAAGACCAGAAACATTAGGAGCAGGAGAATCATGATCTGTACAACCATGGGTCCAGGATCAACAGACCAAGGACTAGGAAGACCTTGGGACAAGGATCAAGGACAGCAGCAAGACCAGGGCTCGGTGGACCAGACCAGGGCAAAGAGACATAGATTGACTAACATTACCAGTACCAAGAGAACCTGGAACTGGATTAGAAGGCCAGAAGAACAAAGGCCATTGAGTTCAAGGACAAGAGTACCAAGTAGAACAAAAGAACCAGGACCGAAGTAGCAAGACCAGGATGAAGAAGTTCAGGAGGACCAGGACAACTGGATAGAAAAAAGACCAGAAAGAACACACCAGTGTGATCAGTAGGAGAGGGACCAGTAGGAGAGAGGCAAAGATGAGCAGGCACAGGAGGACTGAGCAAGTAGAACCAGGACCAAGATGCCAGGTCCACTAGACACAGTACCAGGAAGACAAAGAAAACAAGGAACAGTGCCAGGAAGACCAAGGCAACCAAACTAAGGAGACACAGACTAGAAGGGCCAAGCGTAGCAGGACAAGGATGCGAGAGGCCTAGAAGACCAGAACCAAGGCAGTCAGTAGGACCCGGACCTGTGATATCAGGACAAATGGCAGGGCAAGGAGCATCAGAACAACCTGGACATTGGGACCCGGGCTAGGAGGACAAGGAAGTAACAAGACCATGAAGGGCCATAACAACGGGGAAAATGATAGGTTGGGGGACCAGGGCCCAGAGGACCAGCACTGAAGGACCAGAACAAACAGGACCAACAGAACTAGGCATACGATGACTTAAACAAAGGAAGAGCAGGGACAAGAGTATCAGGTCAAGTGAGCACACAATCAGGAGGAAGACAAGTACTGTGAATACTGTTAATAGGAATACCAGGTCCAGGAGCATGATAACTAGGATCAGGAGGATTAGAAGTATTGACATCTGGGGTCAGGGCAATGAAAGCCAGAAGGAAAACAGCTGCAAGTACCAAGGAATGGGGGGCCATTGTCAAGGGAACTAGGGCAATCAGCACACACGTATCCAGAAGGGCCAGGGACTAGCATGCATGACCAGGAGGACCATGATGATGAGGAAAAGAAGGACCAGGATTAGTCTGAGCAAAGTCAGATGGACGAGGTCAGCAGACCAGGCCCAGGACCAAAATGACCAGACCCAAGAGCAGGAAGGGTAAGGCCTAGTATGACTTTCAAAAATGCTGGACCAGGAAACACAAGATAGGAACAGGTCGAGGAAGACGAGGGTCATGTAGGATCACAATTAGGAGAACCAGACTCAAGAGAGCAATGGCAAGATGCCTAGGTCCAGGGAAACCAGGGCCAGGAGAAGAACTATGAGGGTCATAAGAGACAAAAGGGGAAGACTGGGAACAGGACGAGTAGGAGGACCAAACCAGGAGGAAGAAATGGACCATGAGAAGCAAGTTGCCCTGTGGGATGAGGAGGTGTGTGTAACACTAAGCTATGTGTCTTAGTACTATCCCTTAGTTGCAGAATCCATGCCAGTTATACTGTTCCCCTTTAGAGACCCCCCATATTTTTCATCCCAGTGAAAGTGCTGATGATAAATACGGACTCAGAAATCCCAGCCTGCAAAGTGCTGCCACACATGTATGGGCCACTCAGCAACTATGCTGAGGACCAGCAGAGGGGCTATGGAGGCCAACGGGGGGAAAGTGCTGAGGGATGGCAAAGTCTCTGCTCTGAGAGACAGCAGACCAGACACATGCCTGAAGCTGACACAGTGGTGTGAGGATTGATCAGGGATAGAAGGACTGAAACTTGGCAAAGGTTCTACAGGTGGTCGGGTGAAGATGGCTGTGGTCTTTGAAGGATGGCAGGAAGGGTTTGAGGAACTCATATGACTGAAGCCAGCAAAAATGGTTAAGGGTTAACAGAGGAGGTAAAGTGGAAATGAGAATTAACAAAGAGGGGGTCAGAATCAGACATCTTTGATGGCAGAGAAGACATAGATAGATGGGCTGAGATGGTTAGCAAGTGGTCTCTGACTGCCAGCTGTGTAAGCAGTGAGAACAAAGGCCTACAATGGAGGTCTTAGCACTAAAACAGTGGTCTGCGAAGCTCAGAGGGCAAGGTGAAGAGTAATGGTTGTTAGTATGGTACAGAAGTTTTTGGAACAGCAATAAATGTGTTAGGAGTGTCAGCACTGGTGAACTAGTCTGCAAAACTCTTTGCTGGCAGAGAAAGTTTACGATGGGTAGAAGGTTTTTAAGGCTAAAGAAAGCATTGGAAGAGCTCTCTAGCCAGCAAAGAGCATGTATTATTAAACTATGGACTGACAGATGGGCATTTAGTGAGAATAGAAAGCATCAGAAAGCCAAAGCAAATTCTGATACCACTTGTGAGACAATAAGAGCCAGTGTGTAGGTTAAGTGATCTTTTAAGGGTAACAAAATGGTTCAGTAGTGTCTAAGAGCTGTCTTGAGAGGCAGCAAGGATTAGAACATGAGAGACAATGGGGTTTGAAAGCTGTCAAAGATAAGCACTTGAGGGCTGGTTAACCAATGTGAAGGATGACTGGAATCTAAAGGCAGGTGAGTGCTACATACAGGATTGAAGGCTACCTACGTGGCATTTCAGAGGGAGTGAGGATCAGCAGACTGTTTGAAGGTGTTACCTGAGGTTATGGAATAACCACAACATGTGTTGCTGAGATTTAACAAGGTGGTCTGTGCACCTGTATAGGAGCTCTGAGTGCTGACTAAAATAGAGCGCTTCAAGGTTTGAAGGCAAGTTGAATAGTTATAATGCTGGCAGAGACAGGTAGGTGAGCTCTGATGTCAATACAGTTGTGATTTTTAGTCACAGAAGGTTAGATTGGTAGGTGTTTCTGGGTAATGCTGTCAAAATTGATCTGAGCACTTTACAAAATTACTATTGATCTGTGAGGGCTAATGGGGGCTGCAAATTCATGCAGAGATAAACAGACTGGTTTAATGAGCTTTCAGGACAGGCAGAGTTGAGATTCAAGATGATTCAGGGACTAATGGGAAGGATCTGTAGACCAGCAAGGAGCTTCTGCATGCCAGTAATGTTGCCTTAGTGGCTCTGAGGATCAGTGGGTGTGGTCAGAGATAGGTCAAAGATAATTGATTTTTGATAGTGGGTCTGTAAGCACCAGAAGAGGCATTCCAGGGGCACCAAGGTTTGTCATGAAGGTTTAAAGTCCCTTGGTAGCATTTGGAAGGAGCTAAAGACAAGCAAGGTAACACAGAGGGGCTGTGGTGGGTGTCCTGGAAAAGAGGTAATCACGTAGAAGCACAGAGCATGGTGACAGGTGGTATGGTGTTTTATGCTTACTGTATTAGTAAAATAACTATTGGCTTCTGATGGCTACCAGTGAAGGCTTGGTGATGCATTCCTGAAGCATATAAATTGTTCCAATACTTTGGAATGGTTGGATAAGATAGGCTCTGAAGCCTGAAAGAAGTGCTCTGAAGGATGCCCCTAGGAAGACATAATCATAGCAATGGCAGGGTAATCTGAGGTCCAAAGTGGCAGATTGAACAGCCAGAAGACTTATTGTGGTCAGAAGAAGTAGAAATAGGAAGGAGAACAGTAAATAGGGAGTTTTGGATGGGGATTTATAGAGGGGCATATTGATGATCTGGAAAAGTTGTGAAAATAGGACAGGTGGGGATTAGAATATATGAAATGCCTCCTGTGGGTCTACCCTGGGCTTTGCAGAGGCACTAAGGGGCATATTCATACTCTGTTAGTGCTGAATTTGCATGATTTTCTTTAACACAAATTCAGCGCAAACTTAACTCCATATCGATATTTGGACGCTAGACCCATCTAGCGTCAAAATATTGGAGTTTACGTCATTTTTTGGATAAGTGAAACCACCTTGCGTCAATGAGATGCAAGGTAGGCGCTCCCGTTCCAAAAATGACTCAAAGCCCCTAGCGCCTTATTTATCCTCCTGTGCAAAAAAGGTGCACGGGTGGGAGGCGTGCATAAATAATGGCACTAAGCCTGCTTAGCGCCATTATTTAATGCCTGGCCAGAGCAGGCGTTAGGGGACCTGTGAACCCATTTCCATGGTTAAACACCATGAAAAGAGCCCCCAGGTGCCCATCACAAGCCCCAGGAACACCCCGACCCACACCAGAGTGACACCAGAGAATGGGAGACCCAATCCGAGGTAAGTAGGGTAAGTATAGGTGAGTATTTTAAAACTTCTTGTAAGTGCCATTGGGGGCTGCGAAATGGGTTCTCCTACATGGTACTGGGTGCAATGGCTATGCCCAGGAGCTACTTGTCCCCTGTGCTGACCATTGGGGTGGTGGGGATGACTCCTGTCTTTTATAAGGCAGGAGTCATATGGTATGGATGGTTTTGCATCAGGAAATGATGCTAGGCTGGTAACGGCATTTTTTTTGCCTCTAACCAGACCAGCTTTGTTTTTTGAGGCAAAACCATTCCCTCGTACCACCACCCCCACCCGGCTAACTTCATTTGTTTCTGATGCTAGCTCAACCTGAGCGCAGGCTTGCAGGGTTCCATAAATTTGGTGCCTGCTCTGGCTGGTGCTCTGAAATGACGCAAGCCGGCGCTGTACTTTTTGACACAAAACTGCATTTGCACATACAATAAGTATAAATATGGGCCTAAATATGACTGTCTAATAAAACAAAGATCTATACAAGGAGCGTGCAGAGGTATTTCTTTCATTTTTTGTGTTCCATCCCATGCCAGACATCTTCTTAATCTACAGTTGTACAAGAACACTGTGGGGCAGATTTATGGAAAGTGGCGCTGCACCGAGTGCAGCTCCACTTTCTCCGCACCCCTTAGCGCCCCCCTACCACCACCATGCGTGCGCCATATTTAAAATACAGTGCACCATGGTACAGGGTAGGGGGGAAATAACCTCATTCAATGTGACACTATTGATGTTTTCTGCAGGAGTAGTGCCAAAATGGTGGCACTACTCCTGCAGAGTTCATAGGGGCCCATTCAAAATAATGGAAGCCCCCTTTTAACACCTGCTCTGAGCAGGCATTAAAAATGCTGTAAAAAATAACGAGGGAACGCCCCCTTTGCATACATTAGGCCTGACACAGGCGTAATGTAGCGCAAAGGGTTACAGAGTGGCGCAATGCATGCATTGTGCCACTCTGTAAATACTGTGGGGATTTCGACCTCGTTGGTCCACATTAACGTCAGAAATATTTATGCTAATGTGGCGCAAGGTGGGGCTAGTGGACTATAAATATGCCCCTGTTTGCATTGTAGGATTCAGATAGCCAACTGCACAGCTAAATATGGTTCTAGACTGATGATCTTTAGAAACACCAGAAGATGATGCATGGAATGATAAAACTTTTCAAACGCTCACCCCAGTCACAAATCAGGGTTTAATACATTGTTCTTTTATTCACCATGCCACCCCAGATTTGACCCAGCCATATGCAAATCAGTCTTGAACCTGTTCCCCATGGGAGCAGTGCAGCCTGTACTTCTAACCAGGTTCTCCCTGAACCAGAAACATGCATTCTGGGACCCGTTTCAGGGTACCACCTTTCATCAGGCAGGGTAGTTTGAATGCAATGGCACAGTGAGAATAGCACCTACATCCTGGCATACCCTTCCCATTTGGGGAAACTTTAAAAACACAAGAGGATGATGGAGGGAGTGCTGAAACCTTTCAAACACTCACCCCAGTCACAGATCTGGGTTTAATCCATCGTTCTTTTGCTCACCATACCCACCAGTTATGACCCAGCCATATGCAAATCAGTCTTGACCCTGTTCCCTATCAGAACAGTCCAGCCCAAATTGCCGGGTCATGTCCTCCCTGGATTGGAAAAAAGCATCCTGGGACCGGTTTCAGGGTATTACACTTCATCAGCCAGGCTAGCTTGAATCCAGTGGCAAAGTGAGCATAGGACCCACATCTGGGCATACCCTTCCCATTTGGTGCAACTTTAAAAACACAAGAGTATGATGGAGGTAGAGCTAAAACTTCTCAAGCACCCGCAGTCACTGATCTGGGTTTAATCCATTTTTCTTTTGCTCACCATGCCACCACAGTTTGGATCCAGCCATTTGCAAGTCTGACTTCACGCTGTTCTCCATGCTAACAGTCTAGCCCAAATGACCAGAACAGATTCTCTATAGACTGAAAACAGTCATCCAAAGATCTGTTTCAAAGTATAACCCTTCATCAGCCAAGCTAGCTTGAATCCAGAGGCACACTGAGCATGAGACCCATGTCTGGGCATACCATTCCTACTTAGGGCAACTTTAGAAACACAAGCTGATGATGGACAGAGTGCTGAAACATTTCAAACACTCACTCCCAGTCACAGATCTGGGTTTATTCCATTATTCTGTTGCTCACCATGCTACCCCAGTTTGTAGCCATCCTTATGCAAATCAGTCTTGACCCTGTTCCCTATGGGAACAGTCCAGCACAAACTACCAGGCTAGGTCCTCCCTGGACCGGAAACAAGCATCCTAGGACCGGTTTCACAGAGTCACCCTTCATCAGCCAGGCTAGCTTGAATCCAGTGGCACAGTGAGCACAGGACCCACGTCTGGGCATATCCTTCCCACTTTAGGCAGCTTTAAAAACACAAGAGGATGACGAAGGGAGTGCTGAAGCTTTTCAAACACTCATCCCCAGTCACCGATCTGGGTTTAATCCATTGTTATCTTGCTCACTATGTCACCCCAGTTTGGATCCAGCCGTAGGCAAATCAGTCTTGGCCATGTACTCTACAGGGACTGTCCAGACCGAACTGCCAAAGCAGGTCCTCCATGGACCTGAACCAAGCATCCTCAGACCGGTTTCAGGGTATCACCGTTCATCATCAAGGCTAGCTTGAATCCAGTAACATAGTGAGCACGGGACCCATGTCTGGGCATATCCTTCCCACTTCGGACTACTTTAGAAACACAAGAGGATGATGGAAGGAGTGCTGAAACTTTCAAGCACTCACCCCTAGTCAGAGATCAGGGATTCATTCATAATTCTTTTGATCCACATGCCACCCCAGTTTGGACCTAGACATATGCAAATCAGTCTTGACCCTGTTCCCTATGGGAACAGTCCAAGCTGAGCTACCAGGCCAGGTGCTCCCTGGACAAGAACAAGCATCCTAGGACCGGTTTCAAAGTATCACCCTTCATCAGCCATGCTAGCCTGAATCCAGTTGCACAGTGAGCACGGGACCCACATTTGGGGATAACCTTTCCATTTAGGGCAACTTTAGAAACACAATAGGATGATGGACAGGGTGCTGAGACTTTTCAAACACTCATCCCAAGTCACAGATCTACATTTAATCCATCATTCTTTTGCTCACCATGCCACCCCCATTTGTCCTCAGCCATATGCAAATCGGTCTTGACCCTGTTCCCCATGGGAACAGTACAGCCTTAACTGCCAGGGTAGGTCCTCCCTGGACTGGAAACAAGCATTTTGGGACCAGTTTAAAAGAATCACCCTTCATCAGCCAGGCTAGCTTGAATCCAGTTGCACAGTAAGGATGGGACCCAAGTCTGGGAATACCTTTCCCACTGGGGGCAAATTCAGAAACACAAAAGGATGATGGATGGAGTGCTGAAACATTTCAAACACTAACCCCCAGTCACTGATCTGGGTTTAATCTAACGTTATTTTGCTCCCCAAGCCACCATAGTTTCGACCCAGCCATATATAATTCAGTCTCAACCCTGTTTTCCATGAGAACAGTCCAGACCAAACAGCAATGCCAGGTCCTCCCTAAACCAAAAACAAGCATTCTGGGACCAGTTTCAGGGTATCACCTTTCATCAGCAAGGTTAGCTTGAATCCAATGGCACAGTGAGCACAGGACCCAGGTCTGGGCATACCCTTCACACCGAGGGCAACTTTAGAAACACAAGAGAATGAAGAACGGGGTGCTAAAACATTTCAAACACTCACCCCCAGTCACAGATCTGCTTTTAATCTATCATTCTTTGGCTCACCATGCCACCACAGTTTTGATCCAGCCATATGCAAATCAGTCTAGACCCTGTACCCCACAGAAACAGTCCAGCCCAAAGTGCCAGGCCAAGTCCTCCCTGGAGACCCCTCCCAAGAATCCTGGGACCCATTTCAGAGTATCATTCTTCATCAGGCAGGCTAGCTTGAATTCAGTGGCACAATGAGCATGGGACCAACATCTGGACATACCATTCCTACTTAGGGTAACTTTAGAAACACAAGATGATGATGGACAGAGAGCTGAAACTTTTCAAACACTCACCCCTAGTCACAGATCTGGGTTTATTCGATCATTCTGTTGCTCACCATTCCACCCTAGTTTGTAGCCAGCCTTATGCAAATCAGTCTTGACCCTGTTCCCCATGGGAACAGTCCAGCCCGAACTGCCAGGCCAGGTCCTCCCTGGACCAGAAACAAGCATCCTGGGACAGTTTCACAGAATCACCCTTCATCAGCCAGGCTAGCTTGAAACCAGTGGCACAGTGAGCACTAGACCCACGTCTGGCCATACCCTTCCCACTTGGGGCAGCTTTAAAAACACAAGTGGATGACAGAGGGAGTGTTGAAGCTTTTCAAACACTCACCCCCAGTCACAGTTCTAGGTTTAATCCATTGTTGTTTTGCTCACCATGCCACCCCAGTTTGGATCCAGTCATAGACAAATCAGTCTTGGCCCTGTTCCCTATGGGAACAGTGCAGACCGAACTGGCACGCTAGGTCCTTCATGGACCTGAAACAGGCATCCTGAGACCGGTTTCAGGATATCACCCTTTATCAGAAAGGCTAGCTTGAATCCAATAGCACAGTGAGCATAGCACCCACATCCTGGCATACCCTTCCCATTTGGGGCAACTTTAAAAACACAAGAGAATGAAGAACGGACTGCTGAAACTTTTCAAACACTCACCCCTAATCACAGATCTGAGTTTAATCTGTTGTTTATTTTTGTTCACCATACCAAAACAGTTTTGACCCAGCCATATTTAAACAGTCTTAACATTGTTCCCCACGGGAACAGCCCAGCCCAAAGTGCCAAGCTAAATCCTCCCTGAACCAGAAACAAGCATCCTGAACCCATTTCACAGCATCACTCTTCATCGAGCAGGCTAGCTTGATTTCAGTGGCATAGTGAGCATGGGACCCACATCTGGGTATACCCTTTTCTACTTAGGGCAACTTTAGAAATACAAGAGGATGATGGAGGGAGTGCTGAAGCTTTTCAAACACTCACCCCAGTCACAGATCTGAGTTAAATCAATTGTTCTTTTGCTCACCATGCCACCACAGTTCTGACCCAGCCATATGCAAATTAATCTTGACCCTGTTCCCCATGGGAACAGTCCAGCCCAACTGCAAGGCCGGGTCCTCCCTGGACTGGAAACAAGCATCCTGGAACTGGTTTCAGAGTATCATCCTAAATCAGCCAGGCTATGTTGAATCCAGTGGCACAGTGAGCACGGGACCCACATCTAGGCATACCCCCTTGGCCTTCAATGTCAACATAAAGGCTCTATTTTTAACCGTGGTCACATTCTCCATCTACAATGCTCTCAATCAGCCTTGCCATCTCGCATACTCCTACCTTCACTTTTCACTCAGGAAATTGTAATGGACCCGACCCTGTTTCAGTAGCACTAGTTTTAAGCAGAAGACTTCTGCCATACCATGAAGTCATTGGACAATGTAGCAGAAACAAATGTGTTGACCGTGCATTAATGAAACCAGGTGAATAGATGGATTTATCACCTGCAAATACTATGGGCCTGATTACAACTTTGGAGGAGGTGTTAATCCGTCCCAAAAGTGACGGTAAAGTGACGGATATACCACCAGCCGTATTACGAGTCCATTATATCCTATGGAACTCGTAATACGGCTGGTGGTATATCCGTCACTTTTGGGACGGATTAACACCTTCTCCAAAGTTGTAATCAGGCCCTATGATCCTATTGAAAAAGACCAAAATAGAAAGTCAGAAATAGGTTCCAAATTTCCACTTTTGCAGGAATTCTCTGTGGTGAATCAAAAAGTTGTCTTTTTGCTAGGTTGTTCAGCTCCATGAAGACACTGTCTGGGTTAAAGTTGCACTTCATCTAACTATAACATAACATAAAATTAGCATGTATAACTTTGCTCTTTACTAAACTATTAGCCTTTGTAACATGAAAAATAGTCCCAACTTATCATCAGTTTTCAGACAGCCTGTAGGAATGCGTCTAGGTTTACGATACAGACAAGTGCCATGACATTTAACAAAATAACCACAGATTGCATTGGTGTTCTAGAGCCTTATAATACCCTTCCTGGCAGAGAAAAATGGTTCAATTGTAGGTTCATAGTTCTTTAACTCTTGAAAACTGATATACCTGTAGGCAGTCTCTGTATTCTGGAGATAGGTGCATATGTGCATTTCCATCTGGAATTTATACCTCTGTCCAAATAAAAACCACAACTGTTTCCTGGGAACTCTAAGGAAAGATCTCCAACCCACCCACTCATATGTGATGTCTATAGAATCTGAACAAATCTGAATCTTCTTGGAGTCTTCAGGCATTCAGTGGTTACTGGGCAGTATCCCATCCTGTAGTTAACCCCTTGTGTCCTACAGCCATAATGCTATTATACTTTACTTGGATAACTAGGTTACTCCCTTCGGGCGCTTGAATTTCGGTTAGAAAAGACAAGTAGTCAAGTCATAAGTCAGTAGGTAGTAGGGTCACTGACTGTGGAATAGTATAACAGTAAACAGCACTCAATATTGTTTGTACCCAACCAGTGCTATACCATCAAAGAAGTTTAGAAATGCTTCCCTTAGCAACCAATAAAACATACAATCATTAATACTCCACAACCATTCAAACTCAAATAATTCATATGCATGTCCCATACTCCAGAATATTGGAGAATTTAATACCACAATAGCTTAAGTCAATTACAAATATGTAAAAACATATACCACATATCACAGAAAGCAAGGAAGATTCTTCTAAGACTAATACATCACATGTCTACTCCAGTGGTTCCCAACCTTTTCTCATCTGTGGACCCCGACTTTATCATTACTGGAACCTGGGGACCCCCACTGAATCATTATTGGAATCCAGGGACCCCCTACTAAGCCATTACGGAAAGCTGGGGACCTAATCTGTTAATTTTAATTTATTTTCTGAGCAGTCGCGGACCCCCTGAAGAGGCTTTGCGGACCCCCACGGGTCCCCGGACCACAGGTTGGGAACCACTGGTCTACTCTATGTATCACTCCATGATTTTTAATAATGTCCTATGAGGACATCCAGTGCAATAGATCATGTTTTTGAATGTCTACACATACACTTGCACCACCCTATATATTACCCCTATAGTCACTTCACTGGCTACCTATGGTCAAATGTTGCTCCTTATAGGCTCACTGCATATTCCAACCGGTTGTTCCCATTGTTCAGTCTAGCTTCTTTCATTTGAAACAAAGGCCATACTCACAAAAAACAATTATCTGATTCAGCTGTTTCCAATAGTGACAATTTTTCCTTTCAGAAGAATGCATGTTTATGATCTTTCTAAGTACAGAGGGCAAGCTCTAAAGCTTTTTCCTAGTACGAATAAGGGAAAACCATGACAAGTATGAATTCAGTAAAGACCTGGCTTGTACCATATAGATGATCATGGACTGGTCATATTAGAAAATGGTGATGTGTATTTTACACCTCTATGCCACACTCCATGCATAAGCACACACACTTGATTAATGTGACAGTATTTGAGCATCCAAGTGAACCTACCATTGGTACTTAGGCCTGTAGTTATACTTTTTTAGCGCTGCATTTGCGCCGCTTTTTGATGGAAAATTGCGCAAACTTACAAAACCATTGTATTTTGTAAGTTTGCGCTGCTTTGGCATCAAAAAGCTGGTCAAATGCGGCACTAAAAAAGTATAAATATAAGCCTTAATACTTTTCATACAGGACAGAGTACAAAACCACAACCTACCACACAACCACAAACATCAAAATGATGGTAGGTGTTTGAAAATTAAACTCTATCGTACTTACATGTCTCTGCTTTTCTCCATTCTTAAGCAAAACCATTTGTTTGCTACAAACTGATTGAAACGCACTTGTGACCCATGAGCAGTTGAGCATGACACCCAGTGTTTCCCACATAGGCCAGATAATACCAACCCTTTATAGCAAATAGGTTGCCTTCTAGTGGATGATCTAGACATGCTTTAGATTTTTTTCCAGGGATGATGAGCTATACAATCTTTTAATTCAATATATTACTATTCCGGAGAAGTACTTCTTCCTGTAGTTGTCCAACTATTTTTCGGCTCTGAAACCAATAGCCACACCAGACCAAGATGGACTACTCATGTTGTTTTTATTAATTTCAGGTAAGACAGGCCTCTCTCCATGTTCCCACTGCAAGTGACACCAGTTGTAACACTAGAAGTGGGGGATGAGTGAGTTTCACTAGAGGAGGAAGAAATCTAATCCGACATTGCAAATTGGCTAGCAGATTTCTCGCCTTCCACCAACTAGAAATAGTTTCAATGTGGTTTGTAGGCAAGTACCCTCAATTTGGCATGGTTACCCCCACTCATTGCCTAATGTCAGTATGTTTTGACTGTGTTCACTGGGATACTGCTAACCTGGACCCCAGTGACTGTGTTCTCTACCTCAAAATTTGGTTGCTGGGACTTCACAAAACCCACATTTGGCATACTGGTGCCCCTATATAAGTCCATAGTATATGGTACCAGGTACCTGGGGCATTAGTGTAACAGCGGTACCCCATGGGCTGCAACATGTATTATGCCACTCATGGGAGCTCATATAAAATGTGTTTGCAGGCCTGCCATTGCAGCCTGCGTGAAAAGGTGCTGCACTTCAGGTCACTGCAGCAGTTCATTATAAGTCATCCCTATGGTAGGCCCTCTTAGCCCAGAGGGCAGTGTGCAGGTACCTGAGCGTGAGAGCACCCCTGCACGAGCAGAGGTGCCCCCACGAACTCCAGCTCCATTGTCTTAGAATTCATTAGTGCGGGACGCCATTTTACACGTGGACTGGACATAGGTCACTGCCTATGTCCAGGTACATTATGGTAACTCCGAACCTGGGCATGTTTGGTATCAAATATGTTGGAATAATACCCCAATAATGTTACCAGTATTGGGTGTATGATTCCATGCACTTTGGGGTCTCCTTAGAGGGCGCCCAGCATTGCTCCTGTCAGCTTTCTGGGTAGTTTTTCCAGGCAGGCCACGCGGCTGTCACCCCTCAGACAGGTTTCTGGCCTCCTGCTGCTTGACCAGCTCAAGCTCAGGAAGGCTGAATAAAGGATTTCCTTTAGGAGAGGGGGGTAATACCCTCTCCCTCTTGAAGTAGATGTTACATGGCTTTGGAAGGGTAGCCTTCCCAAGCCACTGCTATGCTTTGAAGGGCACATTTGGTGCCCTTCTTGCATAAACCAGTCTGCACCAGTTCAGGGACCTCCAGTCCCTGCTCTGATGTGAAACTGGACAATGGAAAGGGGAGTAACCATTCCCCTGTCCATCACCACCCCAGGAGTGATGTCCAGAGCTCATCCAGATGGCCACTTGATTCTGCCATCTTGAATCTAAGGTGGACAGAGGCCTCTGGGAGCATCTGAGTGACCAGGTCAGGCAAGTGATGTCACAGCCCACTCATGATAGGTGGTCACCTGGCTAGGTGGCCAAACCCTCTTACAGGGATACTTAGGGTCTTACTCTTTGGTGAGTCCTCAGATTCCACATCCAAGACTCCATCAGGACTCCTCTGCAATGTTTACTTCGACTTCTGGGCTCGGGAACCACAACTGGACTCCACAGGAACCTACAATCTGCAGCTACAGCAGTGACTCTACTCTGCAACATTGTTTCTCCAGCTCCTTCCAGCAACTGCAACATTTCCCCAGCTGTGCATCCTCTGAGGGCGGCAAGACTGCACCAAGAAGCAAGAAGTAATCTCCTTTGGAGTGAAGGAGTCACTCCCCTGCATCTGCAAGCACCAACTGCAACAACGACCGGCTGGGTGGATCTCCTCTTTTCCTGAGCTCCGTGGATCCTGCATCACAGGTGGTGGTCTGGAGTGGCCCCCTTGGTCCTCTTAGCCAGGTGTTTGTCTTTGAGATGGTAAATCCTTGCCTCTCCATGCAGGACAGTACCCCTGTGCACCGTGTCTCTTGAAGCTACCAAGGTTTGTTGGCATCTCCTCCAAGGGATCTTCAGGCTCCGCCTAGCCCCAGCTCCCAGCTCTCTTCCCTGTGATGCACAACCCCCTGCATGCTTCTCCTGTGACATGGGACTCCTTTCTAGGTGTGCTGCATGGTCCTCACTGTGACTCCTTTGCTTGCTGCCTCTGGGTCATCTCTGGGGGCTGCCACCTCTTCTTCCTCGCCCTTAACCTTATTTTTTTTCATGTCTTAGCTGTTTTGTTCTTGTAATTATTTTTCATTAATTTTTGATAACATAGCTGGAAGAAGGAATCCCAGATATTTAGAGACAGGATTAACAGTAATGGTAGATGAGGTTATTGGGGAAGAGCCACAGTTGTTTTTTTTGGCTTGTTCAGTGTACCACTATGACACAGACAAGGCAAATGTGGGATAGAATAGTGTCAAACATGAATGCTGCATCTTCCATCAGGCCCTCTCAGGAAGGAAAATGCAAGCACTGGAATGATTTGTGGGGGAGAGTCCGCTTCCTGGTCTCCAAAACGGACATGCATGCCCAGCAGACCTGCGGTGATTCCCCGAGGCCCCTCCAACGTTTTTCCTGGAAAAAGGCTTTGGCTATTCTGCACACTGAACGCTTTGCATGAATCCCTGGTGGAGTGAAAACTAGCACAGTTTTTTTTAGGTTTACTAAATATTTAGTCCTCCAAGTTTAATATTTTGCCCAGAAGGACTACGTCACTCAGAATGTTCCATGTTGTTGCATGGTTTTCATCTATTTAAATCAAATTTACTCTGACTTCTGTTCTTATTACATCTGCCATTCTATTGTATTAATTATTATTTTGCCTTGTTTTTAACTTTGTAAATGTCTTACATATGTACGTTGGGTTTTTAGTTTATTTGCTGCTCTTCCAGGCTTCAAGTTAGTGTTCACGTCATGTGTTCACTGGTGTCTCCAAATGTTGGTAGATAGACACCACAGTGTCTATGACGTACATGTCTTTTTTTTACTCTGAACAACCATAATGGCTTTTAAATATGGTAGTAATGCTAATCTGGGGTTATTACTTTTTACAAACGTCTCAGTTTGAGCAGGCATAATGTTAGCATGAGGTTATCATAAGTTTAATTATTCTATATACGCAATGCATTGCCATGCCACCAAGGTTGGGTATGATGCAGCAGAAAAAGAAAGACTAACAAACATTTATATATCATGCAACAAAATCGTATAAGACAATGTGATTGTAGCAAAGAAAAATAATGTATGTAGAAAATGTGCCCACGAAGTAGATCGCCATTAGTATAAACAAGCTTAATTAATCATGAAAATCGACAAATATATTAATATGTCATAATTGCAGCTATATTTTATGATTTTCTTGATAAACTGTTATATGCTTAGCTTAAATTTAGCAGAGGCTTTGGCCTAGTTGCCTGGTCTCAATTTTAACTGCGTAGTTTTCACTTGTATTAACAAAGACATGTTTAAATCTTTAAAAGCTGTATTTTTCCAGTAGAATGACTAATACACTTATCTCAAAGTTGCGTGCTAGGCAACTTTCATCCCCTTTGAAGCTCAAGGTCAGTTTCTGCAGGTGCAGACAATGAAGACACTGATGCAGAATTAATTGGCAACTTTGTTGCTACTTGTGTTCCAAAACTCCAAGGACACCTTATGCGTAGATGAGTATTAAGAGAAAAGACACTATTCATTGGTCAAAGAGAAATCACCCCATGGACCCTCCAATGGAAGAACCTGAAGAATTTGGAACTTTTCTTACTTAATCCCATCGGACTGAGAGAACCCAGCCATTTTTTCCTTGATGCCATTTTTGAAGCCAGATTCGAGAATCCATTTTGATGACACTTTGATGCTTTTTCTCTATCCCAGAGAGAGAGACTTTAAAGAATTCTCACCCTAGAGACTTTAACTTTAACTTTACTTTGCCTTGCCCATTCAATAACTTTTGTTTCCCCCATTTTCCTTGCTGCTGCAAGGAAAACTTGCCTTAAACTTTGCCCCCTTGAAGTTTGCCCCATGCTGATCGAACCAGTACCTGAAGGACGAAGACTTTCCTTGAATGCTGATTGTATTTGGTCATTATGAAAGGATAAATGTATTATTCATTGTATTTTCCTTCTTAGGTACCAACTGCTTATTTTGACAGAGCCCAAGCTAGAAGTTTTCTAAATTTATGTTGACTAAATTCGTTTTGCATGAAGCCCCACATGCCAATGCTAATCAGAGGTTAGTTGTGGTATTCATTTGATGCACCATGCTGAATTGAAATCTTGTTATGCTGACCAATGTATGCAATTAGTCAAATTCAGTTACTTTTATTAGTGATTTGCATTGCTATAGCCGAGTGCATTATAATCCAAGTTTTGCGTAGATTGCGTTTCTTCCGTCGCTATGGACAGCCAGTAATGTTCGTATATGTGTATCATTTGATTTTGAGACTTACTTATATTGTGTTAGCTTTGTTAATATAGGGAAATAAACTCATTAACTTTTAATAAACAGGTGTGGTTATTCATGACTGAAAGGTCATGGTGTGTCTAATTACTGATTTTCTGTTTAACTAATTTGTTGATTGATTACTAATCGAGTATTGGTTATTGATTATAAATGATTATTGATTTTAGGGATCCGACAATTCTTAGGGTGAGGAGAACTCAACCCGGTCAAAAGGTTCACCGACCTCCGGCATGTCCAAGCATAAGTAATTTATGAGGACTGGACGCTCTATCAGTAGATGGTGGCAGAGGATGGTTTGGCCCTTTGGGACCCCATCCGAAAAATAGACGGATCCAAGTTAGAATTTTTTTAATAAAACAAGTTCGAGAAATGATGATGCCCTAAATCCCCAATGACTTTCCTGGAATCTCAGAGCTTGCGAATGGAGGAAATGGAGGTGTGAACATGTTTTCCACGTTTCTACTGACGGTATGAGTGAAGTTAGGGTTTTGCGCTTGCATAGCTTATGCCGCAGATAAATTGTGAAGTTTGTGAGGATTTTAGGGGGTTACAAACTCCAATTAAAATTTTAGAGGAGTGGTACTCCAAAGTGTGAAAGTAGGGAAGTCGTCGAACTTCATATGTGTGTAGCGCTTTGTGAAGGAAAAATTGTCCACGTGGTTGTTGATGTTGAGACGGGCCCTGCGAGGTCAAGAGACTCCGGAGTATGTTTAAAAGTGTATGAGACACTTGATTGATGTTGTAATTTGTTCGGTTTAATAGGTTGATCGGGCGTGGTCAACAAGTCAATACGAATGTTGAGGAATAAAAGAAAATTTTCGACTTTGAGATTTGACGAATTCTAAGGTGCACTAGAATAGTTCATTGATCAGTTGAGAGTAAAGTTTGCAGGTCAAATTTTGCTTGCGAAAGTGGGAAACCGAGAAAGACGGAATAACTTCTGAGGCTAGTGAAAAATCCCTAAGGTTTCTGAAGCAATTGTATTACCTTTCCTGTAGTAAACCGACAGATTTGTTTCTTTTTTTTTTTTATTAGTGCTCGCGATATATTGCAGAGATTAGTTTTGAGTGAAGCTGAATGAAGGAGGACAAGCCGCAAGACTTTGTCAGCCGCAGTGTGTGAGTGTGACGTCACTAGGAGCCGCGTTGGGATAGGTTGGTTGGTGAGAAGGGTCGCGCACGGATTTGACGCAGTCCGTGAAGCGCAATTGGTGGGGAAAGGCAAGCGAAGAGTATTCTGGGAATTAAAGTCACTTATTGATTACATTTTGAGAAAATAAAGGACGGAAAGATGACATTTTTCAAAGCATTTAAGAGTGCCTTGAGGGGAGATGTATATATTAAAGCAAATGTAGGAGAAGAAACACCGCCTGAGGGTACACCAGCTTACATCGTAATTGAGAAAAAGGGTGTCGCACCATGTCTTTGGTTAAAGCAATGGTGTAAATTAACAGAAAAGCATGGAAGTGTAGCGTTTCCTATCCATGGGACGTTTAATCTAAGAGTTTTGGAGAATTTAAGATTTGCGCCATATGACATGAAAATACCTCCAAGAACAGCACAGTTTGAAGCATTAGCATTTTGGGAACAAATGGCTAGAAGGCAACTACAAAAGAAATTTGAGACAAGAGTGAGAAAAGTAGAAAAGACACTAGCGGATGCTAGATGGGCTAGTGCTCAAAAGGTTTGGAGATCAGATATATTACAGGGAGTCAAATTGTTTCCAGCAATTACTGACGAAGCAGAGAAGGAAGGGAAGAAAGCTACCCATAAAACAAACAGGAGTCAGTCCAAAGATAGAGAAAATAAGAGAGCCTCGAAAAGGGCAGACAAATCAGACGATGAGAAGTTCATTCTGCAATTGTTAAATGACCGTCCACCACCATATGTGGAAAACGAAAATGGCCCAAGCACTAGTACTGCCCCTCCAGAACCCATACAGGGTACTGTAACACCGAATTTGAGAAAATTGCAGAGGTAAAGTAGTCCTGATATGCCTTTTACACAAGAAATACTACAAGTTCAGAGAATATATCCTGACATGACTAAACTGGAACCTGTTAATGATTATCAGCCACAGGTCCAAAGACGCTATTATGATGATGATAATAATTTGGAAATAACTTCTAATTTAATGGTGCAGAGAGGACAGAATTACCAAAGACCGACATTGATTCAAACAGAACCAACACAAATTTTGATGCCTCAAAAGCAGATACACAGTTAGACATGTCAGCAATGATGAACCATAATGTGGGAATTAACATGCCACAGAATTTGGGTAACAGACAGAATCCGGACGCAATATCTTTGCCTATCACTGTAGGTCCGCCAGTACCATTATATATACAAGCAAAGCCAAGTGTATGCGATCAAGGTGTAATGACACAGAATGAGACAGGAAGGAGATACCTGGAAAATACTCAAGAAATGACTCCCGTAGGAACACTGTCAAATAGATCTGGGTCTTTGTTGGAATTTAGTCCAATTCCAATTTGTGTTCCGTCAACTGTGGTAAGGTCAAATCCACCACTAATAATACCGCAAACCTCAAAAACAGAAACATTACAGAACCATCAGTAGCAGTAGACGTAGATACTACATTAATGAGACTAAACGCACAACAGTTAACACAATGGTTGAACAGTCTGAAAACCCCACAGAGTACACCCAAGGGGAAAGGTGAAGAATATTTGAATCAAATAAGATTGGGCATGGAAGCAGGTGAACTCGTAGATGGGACGATGGGTCTGAACAGGTTAGAATCATACACAGAAGAAGAGCTGAGATACATTTGTCCTAGAATTACAAGAGAAGTAAGCAGCGTACATAAGAGGTTACAAGAAATTGCAGACAGACACAAAATAGACATACATAAAACCAAGCACTTGAGCAGAAGTTACAGGTTAGACTTTGAGGCAAAAGACTTTGAACACATGAGGTCTGCAGGAATGAAAACACACCTTAAAGAAATATTGCAAAGCGCGCAGGTTTGGAGATGTTTAGACAAGTGGGAGAGTAGGTGGGTTAAGAAAAAAGATAAGAAGAAAGAAAGTACCCCAGATCAGAATGATAAAATACAACAGACTGGTGATCTTATAACCATGTTACCAATGAGAGAAACAGCAGGAGGAAAACTTATCCATGTACCATGGCACAGGTGTGACATTCAATCTTTTACGGATGATTACCCTAAATTAACAGAAAACCCGATCGAATGGTATCAACAAACAGATAGATTTGTGAAACTCGCAAAGTGTCTTTGGGAAGACCTGAATACTTTGTTCAAAATTGTAGTTCCAGCAGATTTGTGGGAAGATTGTAAAAGGGCTGTAGATTGGCCAACAAGTGAACCGAAAGGGATAAGGACACAGGTGCACCATCACCTAGGGTAATGAGCAAATACCATAAAGTGATTGAGTATTTGAAAACAAAAGTTGCATTGAAAAATGTAGATTGGCAGAAAATTGACAGAACAGCACAGGAAGTTAAAGAGTCGATACATGCATACTATGAGAGATTGTTGAAAGCATTTAAACATTATAGTGGCACGGAAACGATTGAAGCAAAAGACATGCTCCATTTTGTATTCAGATTTGGGGATGGATTGAGACCAGAAATTAGCCAGATGATTAAAATGCATTTGATTTGTTGGCAGTCAAAATCGATCGATGAAGTGTTGAACTATGCAAAATACTGCTGTGATGAGATTGAGACAAAGCAGAAAAGGTTGAAAGAAAAAGTGATGGTGATGCAGATTAGAGCAGCTCAGACAGGTTTGCAAGGTTTCCAACATTAGTTGCCGCAGCAACAACAGCAGGGAAATGCTATGTTTCAGCTACAGATGAGAGGCAGAGGCCGAGGAGGTTTTGTGAATAATGGTCCTGATTTAAATACTGTTGTGATTCCTAATGGTATACAGGCAATGAAGAAAGTGATGCCATGTCACACGTGCGGAATCGTTGGACATTGGAAACGGGAGTGCCCAATGTTGGTGCAGGAAGGTGTAGGTCAGCAAAACAATGATGTCAATACATTTCAGAATATGAGAGGACCAAAATTGAAAGGTCCAAGCCCAAATTCCTACAAAATAATGTTAGTAAGGATGAAAAACTCTCATGGAGTAAATTACAATGCGTAAAAAAAACAGATGATTTGTGGGTTTCAAGTGAAGGGAGATTGGTTTTGCCAGACAGTCTTTTGACACAAATAGCTAGGCTATATCACGGACAAGCACACATTGGAAGAGATGCCATGATTAGATTATTCAAAATTGATTGGTTTAATCCCAAATTTCGCCAAGTTGCTGAAGCAGTTTGCCATTGTTGCGTCATTTGCCAACAAATGAACGCAGGGAAGGGAACAGTAGTAAATTTGAGCCACATTGGAAGAGCAGGTGGGCCGTTCAGCAGGATGCAAATGGATTTCAATGAGATGCCTATGAATGCAGGCTTGAAATATGTGTTGGTGATTGTGTGTATTTTTAGCCACTGGATTGAAGCATACCCTACACGCAGAAATGACAGTCTCACAGTTGCAAAACTACTCTTGAGAGAACTAATACCACGTTTCGGATTTCCGATCTCTTTAGAATCAGATAGGGGAAGTCACTTCAATAACAAAGTAATCAAATTACTATGTGCAGCATTGAACATTGAACAAAAATTGCATTGTAGCTACCGCTCTGAAGCATCAGGACTAGTGGAGCAAATGAATGGCACGCTGAAATCAAGAATGGCGAAAATATGCACATCCACAAACTTGAAATGGCCTGACGCGTTGCCTTTGGTGTTAATGTCAATGAGAAACACACCTGATAGAAAAACTGGACTATCACCTCATGAAATTCTCATGGGCAGATCCATGAGACTTCCAGCAGTTCCTGTGACTGTCCTTGTAAATATTACAGATGATATGGTATTGGACTACTGCAAAGGTCTGGCTGATGTGGTCTGCTCTTTTTCTCACCAGGTAGAGGCAACCACCTTGCCACAGATCCAAGGTCCAGGACACGCCCTGAAAGCAGGTGACTGGGTTGTGGTAAAGAAGCACGTGAGAAAATCGTGTTTGGAACCCCGTTGGAAAGGACCTTTTCATGTGATTCTGACAACTAACACCGCTGTGAAGTGTGCGGGAGTTCCCAATTGGATTCACGCCAGTCACACGAAAAGGGTGACGTGTCCCACAGAAGAGGAAATTGAAGCACTGAAATTACCAACAGCTAACAGAAAAGTACCAGGCACTGAGACAGAACAAAGAGAGCCTGAAAGCGAACAAGAAGAAATTGAGACGGAAGAAATATTCTCTGAGGGAGACACAGTCGATCCTTTTGAGGACAACAGAGAAGAAGCCTCAGGAGGTGACAAAGATCCTATCTCAGGTGAAGAAGCAGGAGAGCCTAATAAGAGGAGGGTTTTCCAAGAAGCAGACAATACAGGAAAAGAAGGAGAAAACCAGACTGACCTCCCAGGTGAAGGACACAAGACAGAGCAAAGTGAAATTGTTCCAATTCTTCCAGAACCGGTTGCAGGTCCATCAGGTGAAAACAACGCGAAACTGAGACAAAGCATATCACCAGTGAAATCAAAGACTAAAGAAACATTAAACAAAAACAAATGGCCAAAATTGAAGGAGAAAAGAAAGGAAGTGTCTATCATAACCACATTGAATGAAGAAAAAGACACAGCCAAAGAACAAGACATAAGCGAAAGGGAATCAAAAGGAGATGCAAAATTGAAAAGGAAAAGAATAGTGAGCAGAAGATATTCTGGTCCAGAATGGGCATACACAGCCACTAATGATTGGTCAGACGAATTTCTATCTCTTAGTCTTGAAAATGAAGAAGCACAACAACACTTTGGTACTTGAAAAGTGAAATTTCATGAACATTACCGGATAAGACATTGATAACCTGATTGACTTTTTGAAACCGATTTTGAGACAAAGCTGCTAAACCGATAAGAGACTAAGCTGCTAAAGAAAATCGTGTGAACTTTGACCTAGTTGATCCTTTATATATATATATCTGCAAATTTGATTTGAAAAAGTATCTTCAACTTTCTGATTCTCTATAGATCATGACAGACAATACTACACAAGGACATAAAATGAAATATTGTAAATACATGTGTATAGGTCTAATAATTGCATGTGTACTAATAATCATGGCAATGATTCTTGGAATGCATGGAGGAAATGAAAGAGGAGCAAATGATGCTTCTACTTTTAAAACCACTACTGAATTAACTCCTTTGAAGAAACTCGAACAAGACAAAAAATATTTACATGATTATACTAACGACAAGAAAGAACTCCCATCTAATGTCTTCTATCACTTGCTGAGTGAGTATGTTGAGACAATGGCCGCGAAAGATTGTTATATATGTACACAAATTCCTACCTCAGTAATAGAAGGGGTGACATATCATAGCATGCCCCTTACGTATGGAATAACATGTAGTTTGTTACTAACCAGATTTTATGGCCAGGAGTATATTCAATACTTCTATTCCAATCATGATGTCGTATTTTCATATGTCCCCATAACTGAGTACTTAAGTAAAGTAGCAAGAGATTATTATATAAAATTAGTTAGGGGTTTCTTTGAACCATTATCCCCTTTTTCCACAGTTCACGCTCATAAAGAAAACCTTACATGCTCACTTTCACCCGTAGAGAAAAGCTTTTTAGATCACACTGAAGATAGAAGGAAAATGATAAAGGAAAAATTAGAAAAAGAATTAAATAAAAGGACATCTGTAGATAACTATGCTTTTGCCGCAATAAAGACACAAGGGAAACTAGCTTTAGATGCATTACACATAGGGAAACTTTGTAAATATAGACCTAAATCATACTATGACACAATCTTTGTAGGAACGAGTGAATGTAAACACATGTTTTTATTCCAGAGTAAATGGACGTTCATGTTAAATGGACTAGATCCAGCTACTCCAGGGGTATACTATATTTGTGGACTTAATGCCTATTATCGTCTTCCAAAGGGATGGTAAGGGAGATGTTATTTGGGAAGCGTATTTCCAAAGACTTATCAACTAAATGACTTAAAGAAATTTCCAAAGCTGTCTGAATTACATCGTATTCAGAAAAGGGAGACAGCTTCTGGTGTGGTAGGAGACATATTTGGAGCAATAATTCCTTCAGTAGGAGTTATATTGAATTCAATCAAAATACGAAAGTTGTCTACTATTGTGGATAACATGCTGACAAATTTCTCAGGAGCAATGATCCTGATGGATACTGAACTTGCTTCAGAAAGAGCTATGACTCTTCAAAACCGGCTTGCTTTAGACATTCTTTTAGCAAAGAATGGTGGCGTTTGCAAAATGCTTAGTGCACGTCACTGTTGCTCATATATACCAGACAACAGTAAACAAATTGGAAATATGCTTACAAATTTAACTAACGATAGTACAGATTTGAAAGAATTGAAAGAACCAGGAGTATGGGAAAAAGTTGGAAAAGGATTTGCTTCCGTGGGAAATTGGCTCAGCAACATTTGGAACGGAATATTACTGAAGATAGTAAAAGGAATAATAATAATACTAATTTGCTTAGTAGGTATTTGGGGAATATGGAAAGCTATTAAAATATTGAAATCAAGAAACAAGTGAAGAATTGAAAAGAAAGAACAAAAAGAAATGGTAAAATTATACAGGGAAAAATCAAAGGGAGTAAAAAGGAAAAGGGAAATGATTGAAATGCAAAATTATTAAAACAGAATTTTAATGAAATAAAATTTGTGATGGAAGATTTAATGTGATGACATAATTAGTCATCAGAGGAGGGATTGATGAAGCAGAAAAGGAAAGACTAACAAACATTTATATATCATGCAACAAAATCGTATAAGACAATGTGATTGTAGCAAAGAAAAATAATGTATGTAGAAAATGTGCCCACGAAGTAGATCGCCATTAGTATAAACAAGCTCAATTAATCATGAAAATCGACAAATATATTAATATGTCATAATTGCAGCTATATTTTATGATTTTCTTGTTAAACTGTTATATGCTTAGCTTAAATTTAGCAGAGGCTTTGGCCTAGTTGCCTGGTCTCAATTTTAACTGCGTAGTTTTCACTTGTATTAACAAAGACGTGTTTAAATCTTTAAAATCTGTATTTTTCCAGTAGAATGACTAATACACTTATCTCAAAGTTGCGTGCTAGGCAACTTTCATCCCCTTTGAAGCTGAAGGTCAGTTTTGCGGGTGCAGACAATGAAGACACTGATGCAGAATTAATTGGCAACTTTGTTGCTACTTGTGTTCCAAAACTCCAAGGACACCTTATGCGTAGATGAGTATTAAGAGAAAAGACACTATTCATTGGTCAAAGAGAAATCACCCCATGGACCCTCCAATGGAAGAACCTGAAGAATTTGGAACTTTTCTTACTTAATCCCATCGGACGGAGAGAAGCCAGCCATTTTTTCCTTGATGCCATTTTTGAAGCCAGATTCGAGAATCCATTTTGATGACACTTTGATGCTTTTTGTCTATCCCAGAGAGAGAGACTTTAAAGAATTCTCATCCTAGAGACTTTAACTTTAACTTTACTTTGCCTTGCCCACTCAATAACTTTTGTTTCCCCCATTTTCCTTGCTGCTGCAAGGAAAACTTGCCTTAAACGTTGCCCCTTTGAAGTTTGCCCCATGCTGCTCGAACCGGTTTCTGAAGGACGAAGACTTTCCTTGAATGCTGATTGTATTTGGTCATTACGAAAGGATAAATGTATTATTCATTGTATTTTCCTTCTTAGGTACCAACTGCTTATTTTGACAGAGCCCAAGCTAGAAGTTTTCTAAATTTATGTTGACTAAATTTGTTTTGCATGAAGCCCCACATGCCAATGCTAATCAGAGGTTAGTTGAGGTATTCATTTGATGCACCATGCTGAATTGAAATCTTGTTATGCTGACCAATGTATGCAATTAGCCAAATTCAGTTACTTTTATTAGTGATTTGCATTGCTATAGCCGAGTGCATTATAATCCAAGTTTTGCGTAGATTGCGTTTCTTCCGTTGCTATGGACAGCCAGTAATGTTCGTATATGTGTATCATTTGATTTTGAGACTTACTTATATTGTGTTAGCTTTGTTAATATAGGGAAATAAACTCATTAACTTTTAATAAACAGGTGTGGTTATTCATGACTGAAAGGTCATGGTGTGTCTAATTACTGATTTTCTGTTTAACTTATTTGTTGATTGATTACTAATCGAGTATTGGTTATTGATTATAAATGATTATTGATTTTAGGGATCCGACAATTCTTTGGATGAGGAGAACTCAACCCGGTCAAAAGGTTCACCGACCTCCGGCGTGTCCAAGCATAAGTAATTTATAAGGAGTGGACGCTCTATCAGTAGATGGTAGCAGAGGATGGTTTGGCCCTTTGGGACCCCATCCGAAAAATAGACGGATCCAAGTTAGAATTTTTTTAATAAAACAAGTTGGAGAAATTATGATGCCCTAAATCCCCAATGACTTTCCTGGAATCTCGGAGCTTGCGAATGGAGGAAATGGAGGTATGAACATGTTTTCCGCGTTTCTAGTGACGGTATGAGTGAACTAGGGTTTTGCGCTTGCATAGCTTATGCCGCAGATGAATTGTGAAGTTTGTGAGGATTTTAGGGGGTTACGAACTCCAATTAAAATTTTAGAGGAGTGGTACTCCAAAGTGTGAAAGTAGGGAAGTCGTTGAACTTCATATGTGTGTAGCGCTTTGTGCAGGAAAAATTGGACACGTTGTTGTTGATGTTGAGACGGGCCCTGCGAGGTCAAGAGACTCCGGAGTATGTTGAAAAGTGTATGAGACACTTGATTGATGTTGTAATTTGTTCGGTTTAATAGGTTGATCAGGCATGGTCAACAAGTCAATACGAATGTTGAGGAATAAAATAAAATTTTCGACTTTGAGATTGAACGAATTCTAAGGTGCACTAGAATAGTTCATTGATCAGTTGAGAGTAAAGTTTGCAGGTCAAATTTTGCTTGCGAAAGTGGGAAACCGAGAAAGACGGAATAACTGCTGAGGCTAGTGAAAAATCCCTAAGGTTTCTGAACCGATTGTATTACCTTTCCTGTAGTAAACCGACAGATTTGTTTCTTTTTTTTTTTTATTAGTGCTCGCGATATATTGCAGAGATTAGTTTTGAGTGAAGCTGAATGAAGGAGGACAAGCCGCGAGACTTTGTCAGCCGCAGTGTGTGAGTGTGACGTCACTAGGAGCCACGCTGGGATAGGTTGGTTGGTGAGAAGGGTCGCGCAAGGATTGGATGCAGTCCGTGAAGCGCAATTGGTGGGGAAAGGCAAGCGAAGAGTATTCTGGGAATTAAAGTCACTTATTGATTACATTTTGAGAAAATAAAGGACGGAAAGATGAAAATTTTGAAAGCATTTAAGAGTGCCTTGAGGGGAGATGTATATATTAAAGCAAATGTAGGAGAAGAAACACCGCCTGAGGGTACACCAGCTTACATCGTAATTGAAGAAAAGGGTGTCGCACCATGTCTTTGGTTAAAGCAATGGTGTAAATTAACGGAAAAGCATGGAAGTGTAGCGTGTCCTATCCATGGGACGTTTAATCTAAGAGTTTTGGAGAATTTAAGATTTGCGCCATATGACATGAAAATACCTCCAAGAACAGCACAGTTTGAAGCATTAGCAAGTTGGGAACAAATAGCTAGAAGGCAACTACAAAAGAAATTTGAGACAAGAGTGAGAAAAGTAAAAAAGACACAAGCGGATGCTAGATGGGTTAGTGCTCAAAGGGTTTGGAGATCAGATATATTGCAGGGAGTCAAATTGTTTCCAGCAATTACTGAAGAAGCAGAGATGGAAGGGAAGAAAGCTACCCATAAAACAAACAGGAGTCAGTCCAAAGATAGAGAAAATAAGAAAACCTCGAAAAGGGCAGACGAATCAGACGATGAGGAGTTCATTCTGCAATTGTTAAATGACCGTCCACCACCATATGTGGAAAACAAAAATGGCCCAAGCACTAGTACTGCCCTTCCAGAACCCATACAGGGTACTGTAACACCGAATTTGAGAAAATTGCAGAGGCAAAGTAGTCCTGATATGCCTTTTACACAAGAAATACCACAAGTTCAGAGAATATATCCTGACATGACTAAACTGGAACCTGTTAATGATTATCAGCCACAGGTCCAAAGACGCTATTATGATGATAATAATTTGGAAATAACTTCTAATTTAATGGTGCAGAGAGGACAGAATTACCAAAGACCGACATTGATTCAAACCGAACCAACACAAATTTTGATGCCTCAAAAGCAGATACAAGAAATGCCAAAGTACATTCAAACAGCAGAAACACAGTTAGACATGTCAGCAATGATGAACCATAATGTGGGAATTAACATGCCACAGAATTTGGGTAAGAGACAGAATCCGGACGCAATATCTTTGCCTATCACTGTAGGTCTGCCAGTACCATTATATATACAAGCAAAGCCAAGTGTATGCGATCAAGGTGTAATGACACAGAATGAGACAGGAAGGAGATACATAGAAAATACTCAAGAAAGGACTCCCATAGGAACACTGCCAAATAGATCTGGGTCTTTGTTGGAATTTAGTCCAATTCCAATTTGTGTTCCGTCAACTGTGGTAAGGTCAAATCCACCACTAATAATACCGCAAACCTCAAAAACAGAAACATTACAGAAACCATCAGTAGCAGTAGACATAGATGCTACATTAATGGGACTAAACGCACAACAGTTAACACAATGGTTGAACAGTCTGAATACCCCACAGAGTATACCCAAGGGGAAAGGAGAAGAATATTTGAATCAAATAAGATTGGGCATGGAAGCAGGTGAACTCGCAGATGGGACGATGGGTCTGAACAGGTTAGAATCATACACAGAAGAAGAGCTGAGATACATTTGTCCTAGAATTACAAGAGAAGTAAGCAGCATACATAAGAGGTTACAAGAAATTGCAGACAGACACAAAATAGACATAAATAAAACCAAGCACTTGAGCGGAAGTTACAGGTAAGACTTTGAGGCAAAAGACTTTGAACACATGTGGTCTGCAGGAATGAAAACACACCATAAAGAAATATTGCAAAGCACGCAGGTTTGGAGATGTTTAGACAAGTGGGAGAGTAGGTGGGTTAAGAAAAAAGATAAGAAGAAAGAAAGTACCCCAGATCAGAATGATAAAATACAACAGAATGGTGATCTTATAACCATGTTACCAATGAGAGAAACAGCAGGAGGAAAACGTATCCATGTACCATGGCACAGGTGTGACATTCAATCTTTTACGGATGATTACCCTAAATTAAGAGAAAAAACGATCGAATGGTATCAACAAACAGATAGATTCGTTAAACTCGCAAAGTGTCTTTGGGGAGACCTGAATACTTTGTTCGAAATTGTAGTTCCAGCAGATTTGTGGGAAGATTGTAAAAGGGCTGTAGATTGGCCAACAAGTGAACCGGAAAGAGATAAGGACACAGGTGCACCATCGCCTAGGGTAATGAGCATATACCATACAGTGATTGAGTATTTGAAAACAAAAGCTGCGTCGAAAAATGTAGATTGGCAGAAAATTGACAGAACAGCACAGGAAGTTAAAGAGTCGATACATGCATACTATGAGAGATTGTTGAAAGCATTTAAACATTATAGTGGCACGGAAACAATTGAAGCAAAAGACATGCTCCATTTTGTATTCAGATTTGTGGAAGGATTGAGACCAGAAATTAGCCAGATGATTAAAATGCATTTGATTTGTTGGCAGTCAAAATCGATCGATGAAGTGTTGAACTATGCAAAATACTGCTGTGATGAGATTGAGACAAAGCAGAAAAGGTTGAAAGAAAAAGTGATGGGGATGCAGATTAGAGCAGCTCAGACAGGTTTGCAAGGTTTCCAACAACAGTTGCCGCAGCAGCAACAGCAGGGAAATGCTATGTTTCAGCCACAGATGAGAGGCAGAGTCCGAGGAGGTTTTGTGAATAATGGTCCTGATTTAAATACTGTCGTGATTCCTAATGGTATACAGGCAATGAAGAAAGTGATGCCATGTCACACGTGCGGAATCGTCGGACATTGGAAACGGGAGTGCCCAATGTTGGTGCAGGAAGGTGTAGGTCAGCCAAACAATGATGTCAATACATTTCAGAATATGAGAGGACCAAAATTGAGAGGTCCAAGCCCAAATTCCTACAAAATAATGTTAGTAAGGATGAAAAACTCTCATGGAGTAAATTACAATGCGTAAAAAAAACAGATGATTTGTGGGTTTCAAGTGAAGGGAGATTGGTTTTGCCAGACAGTCTTTTGACACAAATAGCTAGGCTATATCACGGAGAAGCACACATTGGAAGAGATGCCATGATTAGATTATTCAAAATTGATTGGTTTAATCCCAAATTTCGCCAAGTTGCTGAAGCAGTTTGCCATTGTTGCGTCATTTGCCAACAAATGAACGCAGGGAAGGGAACCGTAGTGTGATACTAATCAAGTATTGGTTATTGATTATAAATGATTATTGATTATTGATTTGAGGGATCCGACAATTCTTTGGATGAGGAGAACTCAACCCGGTCAAAAGGTTCACCGACCTCCGGCGTGTCCAAGCATAGTAATTTATAAGGACTGGACGCGCTATCAGGTATCCACTGTCGTCACATTACCTCACAGGTCCATGCCTATAAGTTTTAATAATTTATTTGCTAACTAATAATTGCTAATCATTATTTTTAAATTATTATACATTTTATTTTACTTAAATGTTTACTGGACATTTTTTTTCATTGGACATCAGGCCTCCATTAACTATGTAATTGCTCTTCGTCGTGACTCTTTTATTCTTTCCTTATGTTTACATTTTTATAGTAAAATATGTAAACAATTTTAGGTTTAAGAATAATTAAAGGGGTGTTCAACCATACATCCCTACAGTCACATACATTTATGACAATGTCGCCACAAACAAAAGAAACGTTTGTCATAATGATAGTCAGGCTGCAGGCCAAGGTTATAATTGCAAAATATGCTTTTATGCTGGGGCAGACAGGAAGGGGCATTGCTACTTCAGGGGTATGCGTGGTAAGCAAGGATACACACTTAAAAGATTACCTTAAAAAAGCTGTTAGTCACCTCACCTTGTCATTTAATAGCTCCACCTTCAATATCTGTGTACCATACACTTACACCATTACTGCCTTGTGTCTTCTTTGTCAACTATCCGTCTGCTCAAAAAGGATACAGGATCAGTGGACCTCTTTGTGGTCTAGGCCTTTCTGTTGTGGGTGACATTCAACAGAACAGTTTTGTACAAGTTTTCATTTATTGTTATTCAATGTGTAAAACTTGTATTAAGGACTTGTGTAGATGGATTACTAGGTGGCACACATGATGGCGTTCATGCCTGACATATTACAACTGCATTATAGCTGACAACACTTATAATACGGTGTATGGTTTATCTAACACATTTCCGACAAATACACCTGTCTGGCCTGTTCCAAACCAGGGATTCTATACTGACACCCCTTTATCTTTTATGCATCTAGACAGATGCTTTGCATATATTGCTAATGGTTTTAAGAATTTGAAAGATTGTGAAAGATATTTTCTAACTCTGTCAGTATTTTTTATATTACTTGCCAGTCTGTATTGTTCATTATTGTGTTGAAAAATTACAAAAAAGAAAAAGAAAAGCATTGACAAAGACAATATGTCTTGCCTATTCAAGATCTATTGGTTTTAGCAATCTTTTTAAGACATGTTGCACAACATCATAAGCTGCTGTGCAACATGGCTTAAAGTCAAGAAAAAAAGCGCTATGGCGTGGCCAGTGTTGACCGTGTTGTAGCGTTTTGTAAGCCATGTTCCACAGCATACATACAACCCCATGCCGGGCATGGCCTTTTGGTGTGTCAGTGGGTGTGAGTTTTTTTCATTTTTTTTGGATTCAAAGATCCTTTGAGAGCTTATAACGGGGGTCCATGCGGAGTGCAGGGGTGGATCCGTGGATCAGTCAAAAAAAAATATTTGGGCAATTTCTGCCCATAAGGCTTCCCTCAGGGACACCTCCATCTCTCCTCTGGGGTTCAGATAACTGTACCCTGATTCCTTATGTTAGTTTTTTTATCTCCCCCCCCCCCCCCAATGTGAGAAAGAAATGGCAGCCGCAACCTTCCTCTCATTTTGTGACCATCCAATCAAGGCCTTGATTTTCCACCAGATCTGCAGCTCCTCTGTGAGTGGTTCCACAAAGGGTCCCTAGATAGAAACATTTCTTTTTCCCTTAGTAACTACGTAACTACTGAAGGGACTTACACCAAATAAGAAAAAGAGGTCTTTCTGGACCAAGATCTAGCTTTCTGCCAAAACTGATGGAATTTCGTTCATCAGTTCGGGCTGCAGTCAAATGTAAAATCCCTATGGGAAATTGCAGAGGAGAAACACGTTTTGGGATTGCCCCTTTTTTTCAGCCCCACGTGACAGATCACCCCCTAGCTAAGAGTAACTGACTGACCTGATTATTGGTCGGTTCCCAGAATATTTTTTTCAATCACACTGCTTCTTGTTTTTGCAGGTTATCCTTAAATATGGCAAGATAAACCAACCTGGTTAAACATAGCGCCCTAGCTGAGCGGGATTGTACACCAATGCCATTCACCTCTCTTAATGCCCACATCAGTCACGGGCCTTCTGGCAACCACTGGATTTATTTTGTGATTGGTATGTTGTGATTTTAAGTTTTATTGCTGGGTGTTGGTTACTTCATGTTATTCCCAAAGGGGTTACTCTAAGCTCTCCTATATGTTTTCATTATTAGTGAATCAGTAGAGCACTCACTTTTTATTCGCATTGAAGAGGCAGCAGTTGTTTGCAAACTGATGGCAGTTTGCTTTTGCAAGGTCTGTAGGCCTTCTATCATATGGACAGGTATTCTTAAATTAACCTTTTGACGTTAGGATAGCTATTCTTGGGCTCACATTGTTTATTAGCACCTACTTGGACACTTGCATGCTTGGTTGTAGACACCAGGTATCAATGGCAGAAGGGTGTAACTAGCCACTAAGACAGTTTATTGGCGAGCACGGTTGCCACATGTAGGGGGCCTCACCCTCACTGGTGTGATATGTAGATATGTCTTTCTATCCCTATTCTTGGGAGGACTCCCTTTCATTTGTGATTGGTGAATAGTTTAAATGCACATATGCCTGGCCCTGTACAACTAATACATTTACTTCTCCTTTTTTCAATGTGGATGGATGAGGTTTTTACCCACTCTCCAGCGGTCGGCAACTAATTTGTTTCCTTTCTTTCTTTTTTCTTCTCTGTCATATCTTCTTTTTCTTTTCAGCTAATTCATGTGCACCATTGTGTATAAAACTCTTGAGCAAAATTTACTAAAGTCCTAATGATGATCCTATGATTCTGTAAGGATCGAAACGTTGTTGACTCTGCGCCTTGACTCTATTGCAAAGTTTATTGTAATAAGGGCATAAGTGCTGCGTTCAAATGCGAGTAACCTCATTCCCTGATTCTTTTGTCACATGCTAGTGCCCAAGTCTCTTTGTGTGTGCAGTTGCTTGCTGTTTATGTTTTCACCCATTTATTTATTTGTTATTGCACAACAATAAAGATGTTATCGTGTCTATTAGACAAAATAAATGGGCATAATTGTTTCCCATTATATTAGCAGTACATGTTATGATGGGGGACCAATAATTATTCATCTTCTTCATTTTTCTTCATTCAGATTTTTATGAGGTTTTATATTGCCTGAAACTGGCCAAATGACATTAGAGTACTTTACATAAGCACCAGGTTACATTAGAAAAGATCAGATTTAAAAAAGAAATTAGGCACAGGGAGATTAGGTTATCTGCCCAGAATCGCAGGTTGTTGAGCTGAAGCAGAGACATTAAGCAGTTAGCAACTCAGGCCGTAGGGTATATCTCCACCTCCCCCACATTACCTTCCTCATGCTGGCCTTTGTGTGAATATGACACTGATGAGGATGGTGAAGGTAAAAATCTGAACACTGACCCTGAAGTCAAATATGTCAAAATCGAACCTCCCTCTCGTCTAGGCATTTCTCAGAGAAATCTCTGAACGACTGACCCCCAAATGAGCCCACTGGGGCGTTTGCACCAGTTTGACAGACATCTCTTTGCTAAGTTTTCTGTGTAGCCATCCATTAAGAGCCTCATTCTTTGCAAATTGTGTGAATGAACAATTCGCCCATCACTAAAGTATTCATTAGATCCTTATGGGGGCTGAGCCTGAGGAATTCCCTGAGGGAATAAAGATGGACCCTATGCTGGACATTCTAGTGTGTCTCTCAGCTACTGTCCTTTAGAAAGCCTTTCAAGTCGACCCAATGAGGACAAAGTCAAGGACTTGACATATGCTGGCCTAAATCCCTGCCTATATGCTGGGACATACTCCATCAATACCACCCATTCTTTGGTGAAGGTCTTTCAGGAATTCTACAACGATACCCAGAAGTGAACGGCCTGCACAGATTTGATGGGCATGTTAGAGTTGCAGCTCTTCTGCCTATCTGATATTGTGTTTTTTTAATTTTTTTATTGTCTTTATCGATTTTAAGAATAGCAAACAGACAACCATTGCCAGCTGATACAGTTCACATCAAGAGCACATGTCAACGAACACATTAGCAATACAAGCAAATCATTACAGGTAAGAATGCGATAGATAGCAGTAACCATACATGACAGCACGAAGAGTAAGTGGAACATGCGTGACTTCAAATCGGCATATGGGTGGGATGTGGAGATGAGCCTAGCCCGAGGGGACCTGCTCAAAGGTGCAGAGGTAGTATCGGAACGGCTGCCAAATGTGTATGGGTCGAGATTTGGGGGGGGCTGCAGGAGTGCATAATCATCACTACCTCTGTCACAGTATGTCATGCTCTTGAGCCACTTCGAGGAAGTGGGAACCTTGTAACTCCCCCAATGTAATGAAATCTCACGTTTGGCCACCAAGAGTGCCAGGCGATGAGCGCGGGATGTCCCTGGTATAGCCTAGGAGAGCAATAAGAAGGTCGGGTACCAGTTCGATATCTAGCATGGCAGAGATGTGCCTAAACACAGTGGTCCAATAGCTAGAGATCTCCAGACAGAACCAAGTCAAATGAGAAAAGAGTGGACCCGGGATCAACACTTAATTCAGCGGTCAGTCCTATTGGGATCGAATGTAGCAATACCTAATGGCAAAAGGTAACAAAGGTGAAGGAATTTAAAATGGAGTAGTTTGTGCCTATAGTTAATTGAGATGCGCTGAGTCTGGGTGCAGCAATAAGTCCAAAGCTTGTCAGTAAGGGGAATGCTCAGTCCGCCCACACCTCCCGAACTCGAGTTGTTGTGTTGGGTTTTATGGCTAGACATAAATGGTACAGCGCGGAAATCAAGTAGTCAGCTCCCGCAACCACGTGTCAGAGGTGGAAAGTCGTCAGGTGCTAATGAGTATGAGGGGAGAAGGGATATGAGATTATTGTGCAGTTTACGAAGGACAAGAGGCCAATCCAGGAGACATTGTTTTGGTGCTGATCGGCTGTGGATTGCAGAACATGCCCAAAAGGAAATAGATCACCCACAGTGTGTAAGTTATGACAGTGGAGCGTATGCAGCACTAGCGTTTCTCCGGTGAGAGGGAGCCACTGGTTGTTATGCAGGGGGAGGGCAGTGCAGTAGAGAGGTCCACCACCCAATGTCCGACATACTCTGTGCCACGCCCAGCAAGTCGTGGACACCGTTTGGATATCATGGGGTCCAGCGGGCTGATTCCACTCCGGTCTCAGGTATAGGACTCGGGCGTCGGAATGATACCACCGATGTGAGTATTGGGCAGTGAGATAATAAAGATAAAACTCAGGGATGCCGAAGCTGCTACGTTTACTAGGGAGGGTTAGAGTATCCCAATGGACAGGGGGGCGACCAGTCAAGCAAACCAAGCGTAAGAGGTGACTGCGTAGTGTATGAAACAATGCCAATGACAAGGGTATAGTGATATTCAAAAAAAGGTATAGAAAACGGGGGAATACCCCCATTTTAATAATGGTCACCCACCCTGCCATGGACAGTGGGAGCTTAACTCATCGAGCCACCTGGGCATCAAGGTCCGCCATTGCTGGGCCATAATTGAGTTGTAAAATTTGATTCTTGTCCCTATTGAGTCGAATGCCCAGATATTTGGTGTCATCCGCAACGCATCTGAAAGGATACTCCGCAGGGATAGGTTGAGCAGCGTAAGTTAATGGAAAGAGGTCAGATTTGGTCCTATTAATCAGTAGGCACAAAAACGTACCATAATGGGTAAATCTCCTGCAGAAGGGGGCAAGGTTGCCACTAGGTTGTTGGATGAAAAGCATGATGTCATCTGCTTAAAGAGAGAGCAATAGGGGACCAGTAGCGAGTTTGAGACATCTATGTGAATGGCGGTCTTGCAAGAAATGGACCAGCGAGTCCATCACAATTATAAAAAGGAGAGGGGACAAAGGACACCCCTGCCGGTACCATGCGCAATATGGAATGAATCAGTAAGCAAACCATCTACCCAGATGCAAGCCACCAGGTCAGTATATAACAGCCTGATTAGAGATGTAAATTAGAGGGGATACCTAGCCTACCCATGACAGCTCTCAAGAAAGGACACTCCACGGAGTTGCATGCCTTATCGGCATCCAACAAGCAGCAGGGACGGATGGGGCTATCCTACGAAGGACAGCAAAGATGGTGCGTAAATTGAGAGAAGTCGACCGATGAGGAACAAAGCCAGATTGGACAGGCAACATGATCTGTTCGATCAAGAGAGAGAACCTAGTGGCAAGTATTTTGGCCAATATTTTAGTATCTAGATTTTAAAGAGAAAGGGGGCGATATAAAAGGCCCCAGTAAGGCCGTCGAGTCCTGGCGCTTTGGAACCACTGAGGGCTCTTCAAATGTAAGCGGTTCACTAAGGAACTGTCACTGTCCATCTGTTAGTCAGACCAGCGCTATCTCATTAAGATAAAAAGTAATGGCAGATGGATTGTCCTGTGTATGAGATGTATAGAGTTGTTTATAATTCGGCCAGGACATCGGCTCCACCCACATTGTGCGTTCCGTCCTCTGCCCTCAGTTCGGTGACATAGTTATGGAATCAGTTTGGGCACAGCAGTCATGCAAGGGTTCGACCCGGGCGTTCTCCATCCCCATATCAGCAGGTTTTGGCATTCTCTTTCAGATAAGCAAACTCCCTATCCACAAGGTTGTGGAATTCTGTCACCAACCCGGAGAGCTGGTCTAGCTGAGGATCCCTGCCAGCGACAGAGGTACTATCAATATCCTGAAGACTAGCTTCGATAAGGTGCAAATACACGTGAATGTCATGGAGGATGCAATGCGATTGGAAATGAAAACCCCATGTCTAAAGGCTTTAATAGCCTCCCACAGGGTGCCCTGTGTGCCGACCGTATTGGTATTCAATGTAAAGTACTCTTCTATAGAGTCAAGGATCTCACCCTTGAACACCAGATCACAGAGAGCTCCCCCTGGGAACCTCTAGGCAAGCACCAGGCTGTATTCATAGGGGATTTGTAACTTAAGAAGGATACGGCTGTGGTGGGATAGTGCCCGAGGTAGGACATCCTCTTCTGATACCCACAGGTAGGAATTAGCCGACAGGAACCAATAGTTCAGCCACAACCATGTGGTGTGAGGTGCAGAGTGAAATGTGAGTCCCAGAGTAGACGGGTGTTGGGTACGCCAAGCATCATGCAGCCCATAGGTATCAATAATGTGTTGTAAAACATTCATGGCATGGGCTTTATCACTATGTTGTGAGCTGGTAGAGTCAGTATGCAAGCCCTGCGGCATGTTGAGGTCACCCCCCCCCAATATCACATGATCAACATCAAGCTGCCCCAAACGGTCCGTGACCTCCTGAAAAAAAACGGGGTCGTCCACATTAAGGGCATAAATGTTGAGTAGCAAAACACATTTGACTGACAGTATGCCCTGTAAGAGAACATACCGACCCTTTTGGATCAGAGTGACCTGCGTGGAGGGTAAATGTGATTTTTCTTGGGTGTAAGAGTGGAGGTGCCTAGGGAATATGAGCTATAGTAAGAGAAATATCGATGTGTTCCCCATGCCTTGGTGAAGGGATGGTCAGTGCTGGGGGCCAAATGCGTTTCTTAGAGAAATGCTATTCCCACGCCATGCTTATTTAAATGGGACAAGACCGGTTTCCCCTTGCGTGGATTGTTAATTCTACGTATTATCCAGGAGAGGAATGTGAGACCCTATTCATATTTGAGAATGTAGCGGCAGTGGAGAGGAGTGGTGCACAGAGGGCGCCTCATATATGGTGATGAGTAAAAGTAGAAGAAACAAATTAACATCAACTTAAACAAAACAGAAAATCCCCTTCCCCTCACCCACACCAGACAATAATACACCCAGTGCATCCCTGCAAACAGAAACAGAACAAATAAACTGTCACATTAAGACACTTTTGGTGTTCACCATAGGGGCGTGGTGACAAATCGACAGCAGCAGCCCCGTAAGAAAAAATGGCACATAATGGAAGCGCGAGTCAACCACCATCATACAACAGTAACATTTACATATACTTGTACGGTAGTCTTAATTACCAAGAAATAGAAGCACAGTGAAGACTTCAAAGACTAAATCGCGGTCATGTAGCGATATAGCAGACCCCGCCGTCATAAGTCATCTGGTGAGGGCGACTGCTGAGAGGCCCCCGGGCTGGAGTGTTCCAGATCCCCCGAACGAGAAGGCGAAAATTTAGATGGTAGCTTTTTGCAAAAGGTGACTGCATCTGCAGGCGAGTCAAATGTGCAAGGTTTCTCATTATGTTCCACACGGAGGCGCACAGTGTAGAGCGTGGCGTAACACAAGCCTAGCTTCCTGAGGGTATTCCTAACACTGATGAACTTCCGACAGGCCTCCTGCACTGTAGGGGTAAAGTTGGAGTACAGCAAAATGGTGGCTCCCTGATAGTGTAGTGGGCCCCGTTCCCGGCAAGACTGAGGGTGCTGTCCCTGTCTTTATGGTTCAGAAGATGAGTGATAAGATAGCAGCTTGGGGTGCCTTCAGGGGGCTGGTGGGCACACGCCACGGTGAAGGTGGAGGAAAAATTGGAGCAATCAAAGAGGTCTGTGAGGAGTTTCTCCACAAAGGTGTCAGTGTGGGCCATATTCGTGGTCTCTGCGATGCCCTTGATGCGGATAATGTTTCTCCGAGACTGGGCCTCCAAATCCTCGCATTTGATAGCAGTTTGTTTCAGGATGTGTTCCATTTTGTCAATACGTTTCTGCATGGTGGTTGCGCCGTCCTCCAGGCCCGAAATCGTGTCCTCCACGGCGTCAATCCTCACCCCGTGGGGGGATAGGTGCTCTCCTATTTTATCAATGAGTCTAGCAAAGGTATTAAAGCGCGTGTCCCTGACGTGGAATCCCACCTTAAGCTCTCCCATAATGGTGGTCATGTCATTAGATGAGGCAGTTTAAGTGTTGTGGTCAGTAGCTTCATCTGTGCCAGAGGGGGACCCCAGGTCTCATGAGGCCCGGTCTTTTGAGCATTAATCTGCGTTGTTTGGGATCTGATCTGCCCATAGTGGCGGTCCAGCTGGTGGCTGCAGTATAAGTAGAAGGAGTGCCCTCGCTTAATGGTACATAGGTTCCATGCACTGGTTCGCCAACAGCAGGGGCAGGGCTGAGTCAGAACCCATCAATGACATCTAAAGCAAGGAACAGGATCCCAAAGCTCCAGGGGCACCTACCGGGGTGTGTGAGGCATGGTCATTCAATGTAGTGCATGAGCCAGTGAGCTGTGCGCTGAGAGTCAGGTTAAAGGCAAAGTGACAGCACAGGAAGGGACATGCGCAATACCACGCACGTGAGTCGGAGAGTAGATGACCTCTAAGACTCCTAGGGTCATGCTCTGGTACTTTCTAGTGTCTCATGGCTAGGAGGCAGCCATCATCATGTCTGTGGGCCAGGGGGTGGTCCTCCATGCAGCAGTGGGCCAATGCTACCTTGTGGGGGATGTGCAACCTTCCGAGGACAGCCCAACCTTCTGAGGACAGCCCAAAGAGCAAGGTGTACAGGGCCCTAGTGCAGGTAGGAGGAAGCTGCCTACTGTTATTTCTGGCATCTGTAGTGGGGTGCGCCTGTTGCAGGGCAGCAGCCCGGGGCCTCTAACATCCATGCTGTCTGGCCCAGGCAGTAGAAATGGGCTGCAAGGGCAGTGAGTCAAGCAGTCTCAGCAGCGAGGCAGGTATCCCCCCTCAGAGGGTCCTCACAGTATTGGGATCCAGCAGCCTTCCCTAGGACAACCGCCAGCCCCTGCAAGATGTGGGCAGCACACAGAAGCAGTCAGTGCCTGGCACAGCCCCATGCCCCCACACATATGATGGACAGGAGCCGAATGGTCCCAGGGTCGGCGATGGCAATGAACAGCACACGATCCGATGATGCATGAAGGCTGAGGTGGGGGCGGCATGTGGCACCGGCAGGGTCAGACGACCCCGGCTGCAGGCTCACCTGCGGCCCCTGTCACCACGGGTCCTCCGGGACGGTGTCAGGCCGCGAGGCCGCCCAGTACCAATTGAGCAGTCAGCTGCCACCAATCTCATCAATAAATGGTGCACTCCCAGCCTCAAGAGGACCAGCGGGTCATCCCCCGCTACCAAGAGGTGATGATGGCGGCGATTCGATCAATAATAGGGCTGCCAGAACCTCACAAGAGAGCAGCCATCTGGATGGCGGTTGTGGCAGTGCCCTTCTTGTATTGTGTTTAATAGCCTGAGGTTGAGCATCTTTGCAATGGGGTACTCCATGGTAGTGAAACTGGAGGTTTGGAAAAGGGATTTTATGATAAAGTGTGTTTAGAAGAGCAACATCATCTGACTCCTGTTTCATGACATTGAAGCACTACAATCTGTGGTGGAGGAGGTGATGGACATGGTATGCCATTGCTGATTACCCTTGTTTGTCATCATCTGATAAAATCACATGTGGGGTCTGAGTAAAGATCTCCAGTTGCATGGTCGTCAGACCAGGATACATTTCGGTGTCTTTTGTTTATGCTTTAGGCTCTGGCAGTGAAGGTGGATTTGCATCTGCAGCAGACTGCCCTGCCCCAACTAAGATTCAATGTGCATGGCTGTATGGCATTTGGGAGGCCTTCCCAACCAGCTAAGATCAAGTTACTAATACATTACTGGCATAGAAGTTAGCATATGGTGACTAATTAACCTTCATTTAAAATGCCTAACAGAGAAAATTACATGAAATTTAAAATGTGCATGTTTCGATGCTGGTGGACAATGTGGCCTACATTCGTATTTGACATCATGTTTTAACATGAAGATATTTTGCATTTATATTTGAGTAAGCTAGTGACATGAATTAATGCTATTTTCATTAGATGAATACTAGAATTGAAGTATTAAATGAACATGAATTAATCAAACTTAAATAGGTTTAAATAGAATTTATTAACATGAAGTTACATGTGTGCAGAAAAATAAATGCATGTTTGAACTGTTTTAACATGTCGCAAATAATGATTGTAATTAAATAATTTGCTTTGCTTATTTAAATTTAATTGTAAGGTGCACATTAGGTTTTATAAGTGTATTAATTGCATTCATGTGTACATAGGCTTTTTTAGCTTGACTAGGCGTGAAAGATTCATTTTTGCAGCAGTAGAGGAAATTGACTTGCTCATTCTGGTCTCTCTGACCTGAATTGTTTCCCTAGGTTGCTGACTGTTAGAAATGGGGTCTTTGGTTGCAAGTCAGGTTGCCTACATGTCCAAGCAAGGACCCTCACTCTAGTCAGGATAAATCACACGCACTCCAAATTATCCTGTGCCAACCGTATGGTAGCTTGGCACTGAGCAGTCAGACTTAACTTTGAAGGCAATGTGTATAGTATTTCTTCAATAAATCATACAATAACACCATACAGCACCACAAAAATACACCACATAGTGTTTAGAAAAATATATGATATTTATCTGGATAAATGCAGGTCAAAACGATTGAAAATGCAATAAATATATGTTGAGATATCAAGGAAAAGTGATATAAAGTGTATTAAGTCTTAAGTCTTTTAAAAGCAAACAAAGTCTCTTTGAAGCGCAAAGTACCTGGTTCGTGTGAAATATCTCCGCAAAGGACCGCAGAGGAGGAGATGCGTGGAAACAAAGGGGTATGCGTCATTTAGTTTTCATGCAGGGACGGCTGTGTGACGATTTCCAGCGCTCGGTTGTGGATCCTCTTCAGGTTGCGGGGTTTTCAGACACCCCAGGGACGCTGCGCTGGCAGGACGAAGTCACAGGAGCTGCATCGATCCGGTGGGCATTACATTCAAATTTTCTACCGCACGGCCGGCGCTGCGTCGATTCCTCTCTGGAAGTTGGGCTGTGTCGTTCCGGCTCGGCTGTGCGTCGAATTTCCGGTCACTACGCTGGCGCTGCGTCGAAGTCGGGTTGCGTTGTTTCGATTTGGCGTGCAGTCAAATTTTCACCGCAGTGCAGGCTGTGTGGTGTAAAGATTAAATATTCCAGATTTTCTCAGCAAAAGCGCATGGTCAAATCAATGATTTCATACAATATTGACTAAATATTACATTTTCAGTTGATTGTTACTTCAGGATTCTTTCTCACTGTACACAGGATGGACTAAACATTTCTCACATGAAAATTGTAAGTTTCCTGTCTTGTTCAACAGCTAGAACAAATATTGTTACATAGTTAACATTGACACATGTTCTCAGTATTCACTACAACAGGACATTTAACATCATGTCAGTGGTAGACCTGACAGCCTTAGGGTGGTCACCCCCAACTTTTTGCCTGCTTCCCTCCACTTTTTGACACTGTTTTTGCTGGTTTTAGGACTATGCTCACTTTACCACTGCTAACCAGTGCTAAAGTGCATATGCTCTCTCCCATAAAACCTGGTGACATTGGCTCATACCCAATTGTCATATTTAGTTTATTGGTAAGTCCCTAGTAAAGTGCACAGCATTTGCCCAGGGCCTGTAAATAAATGCTACTAGTGGGCCTGTAGCCCTGATTGTGCCACTGCATAAGTAGCCCCTAAACCACGTCTCAGGCCTGCCATTGCAAGGCCTGTGAGTGCAGTTTCACCTCCACTTTGACTTGGCATTTAAAGTCTGAAACTCCCCTTTTTCTACATATACGTCATCCCTAAGGTAGGCCCTGGATAACCCACAGGGCAGGGTGCTATGTAGGTCGAAGGCAGGACATGTACCTGTGTGTTTTATATGCCCTGGTAGTGGAAAACTCCTAAATTCGTTTTTCATTGCTGTGAGGCCTGCTCCTTTCATAGACTAACATTAAGGCTACCCTCATATACTGTTTGAGTGGTAGATTCTGATTAGAAAGGTGTAAATAGGTCATATTTGGTTTGGCCATAATGGTAACACAAAATCCTGATGACTGGTGAGGTTGGATTTTATATTGCTTTTTTAGAAATGCTACTTTTAGAAAGTGAGCATTTCTTTGCACTTAAATCCTTCTGTGCCTACAGCCTGTCTCCAATCTACGTCTGGGCTGGCTGGTTGACAGTCCTCGTGTGCATTTCACCTAGACAACCACAAACACAGGATGCTCAGTCACACCTGCAAACATCTGCATACTTTCTAGGCTTGAAGGGTGGAGGGCCTGACACTTACATTTCAAAGGACAGTGGACTGCCCTCACACAAAGGACTGCCAAACCCCCTACTGGGACCCTGGCAGGCAGGGTTGTACTGAAAGGTGACCTTGTGCACTTCAAAACCACTCTTTGAAGTCTCCTCCACTTCAAAGGCAGTTTTGGGTTTTTAAACTGGGTCCCTGACCCTACCAAACTAGACACTTCTTGGGACAGACACTCTGCACCAGAACCTGCAACCTGCCAAGAGAAGCTGCCTGGCTGTCCAAAGGACTCACCTAGACTGCTATGCTGTAAAGGACTACTGCATTGCTATTGTTCTGCTGCCTTGCTGACCTCTGGCTCTGCTGAGAAGTGCTCTTCAAGGGCTTGGATTGAGCTTGCCTCCTGTTCCTGAAGTCTCAGGGCCAAAAACACCTCATCTCTGCAAAGAAACTCCTTTTGCAGTGAAAATCCAGGCACAGCCTGCTGGAATCGACCCACAGCCTGTCCAGCGGGGAGGAAAATCACTGCATTGCTGAACCGGAACGACGCAGCCCAGCTCCCCAAGTGGAGATTGAGCAAGCACCAACATTGCGACCGGAACTTCGATGCACAGACCACCAGATTGACGCATCATGAGCCGGAACGACACAGCCTGACTTCCTGCGAGAGGAATCAATATAGCCCACACACCCAGGATTTCCATGCATCGCCCCTGGGCATTAAAAGACCCTGCATCAACAAGAGGATTTAAGCCGACACGCTGGAATTCGATGCAAAGCCCTTGCCGCCTGGAAAAGAATCAAGGCATCATCTGTGTGCGCCCGGAAATCCGACGCATACCTATAATTTTCCACGCATCTCTTCCTCTGCAGTCTTCATGCATGGAATTTTAATGCAAACCAGGTACTTTGTGCTTGCAAGAGACAATTGTTGCTCTTGAGAACTAAAGACACTTCTTATCATTAACAAGTGATATTTCAACCTGTGATTATCAAATCTTGATCGTTTTGACCTTAATTTAATCAGATAAATATCTTACATTTTTCTAAACATGTGTGGTGTCTTTTTGTAGTGTTATCACTGTGTTATTGCATGATTTATTGCACAAATACTTTACACATTGCCTTCTAAGTTATGCCTGACTGCTCAGTGGCAAGCTACCATAGGGTGGCACAGGATAATTTGGGTTGTGTGTGACTTACCCTGACTAGGATTGTGGTCCCTATTTGGACAAGGATGTATACCTCTGCCAACTAGAGACTCCATTTCTAACAGGTTCCTTGCCACTTCCCCCTCGCAACTTCTTTCCTTCAAAGAATTGTTTTTGGTTGCTATCAGCTTGGGTCATTGCTTGGGGAAGCTTATCAGCGCTGGTGTCTCAACATCTCTGCCTATCCAAGCTTCTGAACTGCTTAAAATTGAAGAATCGTGTGCCTTCTGATTTCATCTTAAACAGGTCCTTCTGCTAGTTTTTGCTCATCTGGTTTCTTTGGGTATGTCTGCCTTCAAGACCTGGATGCACATCAGGCTCTTTAATCTCCATGCCAGTACCAGTGACATTCCTAATCTTGACAACGTTTCTGCAAACTTTTGTCTGGTTCAGCAAGACATCAAACTTTCTTCTGCTACCTTCCACAGGTCACTGCAAGCTGTCATTTCGATGGCCTCTGAACTGATCTCCCTATCTTGTCTTGAGTGTCTGGCCAGCTGCCATGTCAATATGCCCGCGTCACTTGACAGAGCCATGTGACTACGGACTGCAGTGCAGGCCCCTCACGTGGGGCAGCTGAGCAGCACAATCCCAGGCCATAAAAGAAAAACACACGTGGGAGCTCATAAGGAGACACAGCCAGGGTGGGCAGAGCTCATTGATGATCTGCGCCTACTAGACACACACTGCTTACTATACTTCCTAGCAGCTGTGTATCATGTAGCAGCTTTCTCTGTTCCTGTTTTATCCCTGTCAGCATCATTTTCTGAAATCTTCAGTTCGCTCACAGGCATCATTCCCTGTATCTTCTGTTCCCTCGCTATCTTAGTGTTGGGAATTACTGTCCGCTCGCCTGCTGTGAGAAAACAGGGCTGATTGCAGAGGCCCCATAACTTTTTGCCCCCATTTTCCTCTTTTTGCTGGTGTTTTCCTGACTTTGATGGTGCCCTGGGTACTGCTAACCAGTCCCAGGGCCTGTGCTCTGTGTAAAATGGATATGCAAATTAGGCTAATTATAATTGGCTAAGTTAACCTACCTATAAGTCCCTAGTATATGGTAGGGCATGTAGGTTTAGGGACCACAGCATAGGTGGTGCACACCTAGGTGCACTGCTGAGGTGCCCAGTGTCATTTTAAAAGCAAGCCTGCCTTGCTGGCTGCTTTTAAATTAAAGTTATATGCAAATTCGACTTTGGAATTAAAGGTACTTCCAAAGTCTTAAACTACCTTATTTTTACATATAAGTCACCCCTAAGGTGTGCCCTATGTGCCCCTAGGGCTGGGTGCCATGTAACTATAAGCAGGGACTTTATAAAAATAGATTTATAAGCCCTGGTGAGGTAAAAACAGCCAAATTCGTTTTTCCCTCATTGAAGTAAATGGCCTTCATAGGCTAGAATGGGAAGACTTTATTTTAAATTTTAAAGTCTCCTTAAATGTTACATACCAAGAATTTGGTATCAAATTAATTGTTGTAATAAATCCCACAACTTCCAGTTGTGGGATTTAATATAACTAGTTCAGGTAAAAAGTTTAGACTTTACCTAAAAAGTTGCCAATTTCAGCTCTGCATTGTTTTTGCTGCTGTGCTCTGATTGGCCAGCCTGCAGCAGCTTCTGCCAGGCTACCTTGATGAGGTGTGAAGTGGCCTGACTTCACACAAAGGAATGTGCTTGGGGGAGAGAATCTCCCCTCAGCAGATGGTGAGGCAGGAAGGGGGAGGGCTGCCAAACTGGTCTTCAAAGGCAGAGAAGGACATTTGGAGCACCCAGCAACACCCCCACATCCTGCAACCCCAGACAATTAGGTGCCCCCTTGATTAGATTAGGAGAGGGCAGGAGAGGGGTGTGTTTATGATTTTTAGCCACACCAGTGGGTGGGCTCAGCCAGATGTAACCTCTAAAAATCAGATTCATCCATGTTGGATTTTTAGAGACTGTTGCCTTCTGGGATGGATTTTTGCCACACTTCCCAGGAAGTGGTCATCACAGGGGGACGACCCTGTCCCTGATTGGAGAACCAGGGCCCCCCTGCTTTTCACCCAGGAGCAAGGATAAAACTGGCAGACCTGCACCCACACCTCAGATCCCCTCCAGAATTCAACAAGAAAGGAACTAAAGAAGAAGAAGGACTGCCCTGCTGGACCCCTGGCCGCACCTGGACCCTGCACTCAGAAGGACTGCACCAGCTGCACACTTGGGCTTCACCACAAGAAGGACTTTGCCTGGCTTCAACTGGTTCAAGGAGGGACTCCCTGTTTGCTACAGGTGAAAAATTGCTAAACCAGAGTCCCCTGCACCAACTCCTGAAGAAAGCGACCAGTTGACCACTGTCCAGTGGCCAAAAAGGAGTTTGCGCCAGGTGCATTCTGGGAGTTGAAGTCCGCACCCCCCAAGGACCATCACAGAACTTCTGGACCCTTGGGGTGAGCTGTGGACCCCAAAAGAACCTTAAAAGAACATCTGGGTGAAGCCCCAGAAGTTTGGAAAAGATTTGAGAATTTTTGGAAAAAAGCTCCAGAGGGGGACCGACCCGCCGCAGAAATTCTAGCCGGCTTGCCTCAACCGCGACCCGGCCTGACTTCGTGGTTCGTCCCGGTAAAGAAAAACATCCAAAAAAGAGACTAAGGGCCTGATTCTAACTTTGGAGGACGGTGTTAAACCGTCCCAAAAGTGGCGGATATACCACCTACCGTATTACGAGTTCCATAGGATATAATGGACTCGTAATACGGTAGGTGGTATATCCGCCACTTTTGGGACGGTTTAACACCGTCCTCCAAAGTTAGAATCAGGCCCTAAGTCCGAACGTAAAAAGTTGACCGGGACCTCCCAGCCATCGTATCCGAGAAGGGCTCCATGGACGTCGGATCAAGATCCAGGTTTACCCCGGTCGAAGGATTTTCATCTCGAAAAAACGACTAAGTCCGAAGGTAAAAGTCTCCACCGAGGAAACCCACATCGCGTATCCGGACAAGGGCTCCAGGAGGTCGGATTCAACTGGCAGGTTCGTCCCGGTGAAGAAAAACTAAGACTAAGGGGGTGATTCTGATTCTGGCGGGCGGTGGAGGCCGCCCGCCAGAATTCCGCCCCCATTATACCGCTCTGCGGTCAGAAGACCGCGGAGGGTATTATGAGTTTTTCCCTGGGCTGGCGGGCGGTCTCCAAAAGACCGCCCGCCAGCCCAGGGAAAAACTCCCTTCCCACGAGGATGCGGGCTCGTAATCGAGCCGGCGGAGTGGGAAGGTGCGACGGGTGCAGTGGCACCCGTCGCGTATTTCAGTGTCTGCAAGGCAGACACTGAAATACTTTGCGGGGCCCTCTTACGGGGGCCCCTGCCGTGCCCATGCCATTGGCATGGGCACGGCAGGGGCCCCCAGGGGCCCCGCGACCCCCCCTACCGCCATCCTGTTCATGGCGGCTTTCCCGCCATGAACAGGATGGCGGTAGGGGGGGTCAGAATCCTCATGGCGGCGGAGCGCGCTCCGCCGCCATGAAGGATTCCCCCGAGCAGCGGTAAGTCGTCGGGAGCCCGCCGACTTGCCGCTTCTGACCGCGGCTGAACCGCCGCGGTCAGAATGCTCGTGGGAGCACCGCCAGCCTGTTGGCGGTGCTCCCGTGGTCGGTGGCCCTGGCGGCCACCGGCCGCCAGTGTCAGAATGACCCCCTAAGTCAGAAGGTAACTGTTTAACCGAGGCCTCCCGCGACCTGTAGCCGAGCAGGGCTCCATCGCGGTCGGCCTGAAAGTTTGACTTTGCCCCGGTCGAGGTGCAACCAGATGACCCGATTGGCGCTTTTTGTTTCTAAGCGCTAGAAAAGTAATAATTCTTTAAAAATTCATATCTCCGGTTCCCCTGAACCGATTTTAATCGTTTTTGTGTCATTTTAAAGATAAAAATATAAACTATTTTTATAAATTGGTTTTGGATTTTTAAACTGTTTCCTGTGTTTTATTTAATTACTGTTTTGTGATATTTGAATGCTTTACACTTTGGCCCTCATTCTGACCCTGGCGGTCGGCGGAGAGACGGCGGTCGGACCGCGAACAGACCGGCGGTATTAAAAATGGCATTCTGACCGCGGCGGTCCCCGCCGCGACCGACCGCTACTTCTCCACTCCGACCGCCACGGCGGTCATGACCGCGGGGCTGGAGTTTGCGCACTCCGGCCCGGCGGTCGTCCCAAGACCGCCAAGGGTATTATGACCCTGCCTACCGCCGCGGTTTCTTGCGGGCGGGAACCGCCGTGCGAACCATGGTGGTAAGCACTATCGGGGCCAGGGAATTCCTTCCCTGGCACTGATAGGGGTCTCCCCCACCCCCCACTACCCACCCGAGTCCCCCCCCACACCCTCCACCCCCCTGCCACCCCCCAGAGGTGGTACGAACCCCCTCCCCACCCCCACCCCGACATGCACATACATGTACCCCGACATGCACACACCCCCAACATGCACATATACACACCCCCTACACACACATACACAACGGGGACACATACCCGCACACATACATGCCGACATGCGCACCTGCCGAACAGCACACATTACCCATAGACACAGCACCACCCCCCGCCCGCATACACGCACTCACACACCCCATCTACACACTCACACGCACACCCCCATGCACGCCCACATCACACAACACCCCCCCACCCCCTCCCCTCACGGACGATCAACTTACCTTGTGCGTTGGTCCTCCGGGAGGCGACGGGAGCCATAGGGACGTGACCGCCAACAGAAGACCGCCAACAGAAGACCGCCACACAGAAATGTGGGTCGTAATTCTGTGGGCGGTGTTCTGCTGGCGTGGCGGTGGAGGTTGACCAGTCTCCACTTTCCCGCCGACCGCCAGTGTGGCTGCTGGCGGTTTTCCGGCGGAACGCTCCCAGCGGTCAGAATGCGCACAGCGGCACACCGCCGCGGTCGGCGGTCTTCACCGCGGCGGTAACTCAGCGGTCTTGCGAAAAGACCGCCAAGGTCAGAATGAGGGCCTTTGTCTCCTAAGTTAAGCCTTGACGCTCGTTGCCAAGCTACCAAGGGTTGAGCTGGGATTAATTTACTGAGACCTAACTGTACCTATGTGGAGGTTAGTGGCTTGTTGCTAGGTGTAGGTACCTACCTGCCCTACCAATAACCCATTTTCAAACACCTGCATCACTTGGGCAGCCCTGTAAAACAGGAAAGAAGATAAAGAGGATTAAAGACAGTGCTTAATTTGTGCTTGTTGTTTCCGGTGCTGAGCACCAGCACTTATTTTTGAGGGCCGGGGCTTATTCTTCTGCCTCAAGCATTTGCTGCGAGCAAAAGATACATATGGGAAAGACGGAGGAAAGGAAAAACGTTACAAAGGGAGAAAGTAGAAATCTGCAAGAGTGAGCTGAAGGGGCAGGTAGTGGCTTTTTATGGATTGAAGAGGCCCGAGATGGCTTCAGGATTACGCCACCTCAGTATTCTGTGTTCGCACATTTAATTGCAGCAGCCGCATGTTTGAGGGGAGGGCTTTGGGCACCGACACCTTTTTATTTACAAATTAAGCACTGATTAAAGACGGTAATGCACTTTCACCGCAACGCTCTGCATTGTTTGATACATGACCTACCTTTGAAGCCTGTGCGCTGTATCATGCCAAGAAGGGTCAGTGCATATCATAACGCCTGCCAAACCTGTTTGAAACCATTCATTTGAACCCTGCAAAGAAACGGGGTAAAACTCTTGAATTAATAATTATCCCGAGACTAAGGCCCTCATTACAACCCTGGTGGTAAATCCCGCTTACCGCCGTGCTGACGGCCGCCAAGATACCGTGGCCGCGGTGGAAATCCGCTACAGGCATTACGACCCACATCTCGTAATCCGCCACTATACAGACACCCACACAAGTCCGCCACACCAAAGGTCAGTGATAAACTGGGGATAGCAAAACCTACACCGTCACGCCAACAGGAATATGCCCACACTATCACGACCCATGAATCAACGCAGCGGTCTTTCAACTGCGGTAATCCATTGGCGGCACACACCACTGCGCTCAAAATAAACACACATTTATAAAACACAACCACATTGGACAATTCAAACTACACACACCTGATACACATACACACACTACACCCACACACTCACACCACTATAAAACACATACCCACATTACCCACAACCCCTTACAATGACATTTTTGGAAGAAGCAGAGAGAGAGAGAGAATAGCAAACACAACACCAGCATTCACAGGCACACAACACCAGCACTCATACAACATCCACGCACCTCAAAGAACTCACCCCAACACAACACTTTACACAGCACAACAAACATCACCTCACAAATCACCCATACCACATTATGGCACCTCAAAGACACCCCAGGTTTTCTGAGGAGAAGCTCAGGGTCATGGTGGAGGAAATCATCCGGGTAGAGCCACAGCTATTCGAATCACAGGTGCAGCAGACATCCATTGCTAGGAAGATGGAGCTATGGTGGAGAATTGTCGACAGGGTCAATGCAGTGGGACAGCACCCCAGAACACAGGATGACATCAGGAAGAGGTGGAACGACCTATGGGGAAGGTGCTTTCCGTGGTCTCAAGACACCAGGTAGCCGTACATAGGACTGGCGGTGGACCCCCACCTCCTCCCCCACAACTAACAACATGGGAGAAGCAAGTCTTGGCGATCATGCATCCTGAGAGCCTCGCAGGAGTAGCAGGAGATCTGGACTATGGTAAGTCAAATCTCTACTACTATATCCCCCACCCTACCTGCATGCCATCACAAACTCCTACCCTCACACCCATCACCCCAGCACATCACAGATACCCCACTATCACAACCCACCCATCCCAATACCAAGCCCTGCATGTAACACCAATGCATGGACACCCATTACAGACCTGCATGGACACCCATCACCAAAGCATGTCCAGTAGATAGACTCACCCAGGCCACAAAATCACCACTCACACAAGGGCCAAGGCAATAATGCAAGCACAGAAGTAGAGGGAAACTCACCCATTGCACAAGGTGGCACACACAGATACAATAACTATGCATTTACACACCAACAGGACCCCTACCCAACGTCGCCGGACAGGTCACCAGACAGGAGGAGCCAGCCATATCCAGTCCCTCCACAGAAGAGGCCCACAGTCCCGACAGCAGCTCTGCACGCCTGGATCAAGATGACCAGCCCGGCCCATCAGGGACCTCTGGACAGTCAGTTCCCCTGCCACAGTCACAAACCACCACAGAACCTCCCCCCTCTGGAAACACCACCACAGCACCCACCCAGCGGGCCAATGCAATGTCCCCAGGACACGACAACCAGCAGTATGTCCACCACTACAGGGACTCCAGGCAAACCCACCAACCCAAGACAATCAGGGACCTGGGGTCAGTGGCAGTGGGCACCCGGTTCAGGGGACAGAGGCACAGGACAAAAGGGAAGCTGGGAGGACTGCTGTGCGACAGGGGGAGGACAGGCCCAGGGAATCCACTCTCCACGAGGCACTCTCCAACATCATGGGAGAATACCACCATTCCCAGGAGACCATGGGCACGGTACTGGCCAAGTTTCAGGAGACCCAGCGGCTGCAGGAGGAACAGTGCCTGGGGATCAGGAAGGACTTGAAGTCAACTAACACCATCCGGGTCACCATTGCAGGGGTGCTGGCAGACATGGGCAACACCATGAGGGAGACAGTGGCACACCAACGGGCCCCTGACACTAGCCTGAATGATGAACAGCCCTCCACGTCCGCCGGCGCTAGTGGACAGGAGGTCCCGCCACAGGACCAACAGGCCACGAGCACCCCACCCCCTGCAGAAGGAGAACTACCCCGCAAATGGTCCCTGCGATCCAGGCACAAGACAGAGAACATTGCCAAGACCCCCGCCAGTAAATAAGACTCTCCTGATTGTCACCCTTCTGTCCCACTATGTCACCATGACCACCTTGAACTGCCATTACTCCACTTCCTATACCCCCTTGGACAATGCACCTGTGATACAAAGAGACTGGACTCTGCCATGGACATTCCTCCACCATGACCCAAGCCCATTGCACATACCCCTCCACTGATTAGCACTTAAATAAACACCCTTGAATCACAAAACAATCTGGAGTTAGTCTGTACTTTCACAATTGTATTATTACAACCTCTCTGACAAATTTCGATGTCAATGTTCATTTGCACATACCAAAGTATGATAGTTAATGGGCACCAGTAAACATAGCAGAAGGCAGAATGTGGTACCCAGATCTATGAAAAGGAAAGTCAAAGTGAACTGTCAGGGTCCATACACAGAGGTAAAAAGGCAGAATTATGAAATGTCCTACAGTAGTCTGATATGAGAGGAGCAGTGTCAGTCTCTTACCTGTGTCTCACTGAAAGTATTGCATGACGATGTTGTCTCGGTTGTCAATATCTTCTTCTTCTGCCTCCTCTTCTTCGCTGTCCACAGGCTCCACAGCTGCCACAAGACCAACATCAGGCCCATCCACCTGCAGAAAAGGCACCTGGAGTCGCAAAGCCAGGTTGTGCAACATACAGCATGCCACGATGATCTGGCACACCTTCTTTGGTGAGTAGTATAGGGAGCCACCTGTCAAATGGAGGCACCAGAACCTGGCCGTCAGGAGGCCGAACGTCCACTCTATAATCCTCCTAGTTCGCCCATGTGCCTCATTGTAGTGTTCCTCTGCCCTTGTCCTGGGATTCCTCACTGGGGTCAGTAGCCATGACAGGTTGGGGTAACCAGGGTCACCTGCAAATATCAAGGGGTATCTGTTAGACACACACAAACCCTTAGGGACTCTCCCATGCCCAGACACCTATTCAAACTGTGTGGGGACCTTGGGCTCACCTATTAGCCACACACGGTGCCTCTGGAGTTGGTCCATCACATAAGGGATGCTGCTATTCCTCAAAATGTAAGCGTCATGCACTGAGCCAGTATACTTGGCATTCACATGAGAGATGTACTGGTCTGCCAAACACACCATCTGCCCATTCATTAAATGGTAGCTTTTACGATTTCTGTACAACTGTTCATTCCTGCGCGGGGGGGACAAATGCCACATGTGTACCATCAATGGCACCAATGATGTTGGGGATATGCCCCAGGGCATAGAAGTCAGCTTTCACTGTGGCTAATCCTCCACCTGTTGGAAAACGATATAGCTGCACATGTGTTTCAGCAGGGCAGATAACACTCTGGACAACACGTTAGACAACACTCTGGTGAACACGCTGGAGAACATTGGCTGATGCCAAGGCCACTCTTGTTTGAAAGGAACCACCTGCCAGAAAATGGAGCACTGACAGGACCTGCACTAGAGGGGGGATTCCTGTGGGATGGCAGATAGCTGACATCAGGTCTGGCTCCAACTGGGCACACAGTTCATGGATTGTAGCACGATCAAGTCTGTAGGTGATAATGATGTGTCTGTCTTCCATTGCCGACAGGTCCATCAGGGGTCTGTACACCGGAGGATGACGCCATCTCATCAGCTGCCCCAGCGGTTGGGCCCTATGGAGGAGAAGGATGAGCAGAGGATCATATACCACATAGGTCTCACAAGGGTGTTTTGCACTATTGTGATGTAATCGGTGTGTGGCGAAGTCTGTCCGTATTTCTGCCCAAAAGTGCTGTTATGCAGTTAGTTGCCCTGCCATGTGGCCCTCTGAAATGGCGGATGCCTGACCTGTAAGGAGGGACAAGGGAAAATGAGGTAACTGCGCTGGCGTTGTACAGCTTCGCGGTAGGCGGACGAAGCCTGCTGCGCAATTCATCACTGGGCCCTATGGGTTCCAGGAGCCAATGATGAGGTACGCCGGCGGTGACGGTACGCACCGCTGCGGACGTGACCGCTATTTTCTATCTCTTCACTCACTTGATACCTGACCTTCAACAGGAGAGGACCTGCACTGCAAGTGCTGCTGTGACTTGAGTCTGGAAGCGACAATGGCTCATGTGTCTGGGGAAAGGGCCCTGCCTTCACCGCGGAGGAGTTGGACAACCATGTGGATGGGGTCCTCCCCCAGTACACGCTGCTCTACGGTCCTCCAGACAAACAGGTTAGTACACTGTGTGCATGGTGGGTGGGACATGAATGTATGGAGTGGCATGGATGGAAGATACATGGGGGGGATGTGGCCAGCATGTGAGGATGTTCAGTGTTTGTGTTTCAGGGCATGGTTGGGAAGTTGTGGCCAATGAGTAAGAATAACCGGACGGGGTAGTAAAATCCATTCTTACTTTACCTTTCCTCTCGGTCAGCGCCCACCAGAAGAAGGGTATTTGGCGTGCCATCGCCAAGGAAGTGCGGACCCTGGGGGTCTATCATAGACAGAGCACCCACTGCGCAAGAGATGGGAGGACCTGCACCGCTGGAGCAAGAAGACGGCAGAGGCCCAGCTGGGGATGGCCTCCCAACGTGGAAGGGGTGCATATCCGTAGGTTGGATGGGCACTTGAAGGCATCACAGCAGCCACAAGGGGTGAGTACAGTCTCCTTCATCTGACTCTGTGCGCTTTACAAGGTGTCTGGGTGGGGGAAGTGGGCAGTGAGTTCCCCTAGGCCAGGGCGAACTTGGTAGGGTAGGTCCCTTGTTAGGCAGGCTCTGTGGCACTCCAACCCCAATAGTGGTAGTGGCCATCTACACCTAGTCAGGCTCCTGTGGGTTCCATGTGTGCAGCAAATGGGCTTAGGCATAGTCCCCCATGGCCAGGTGATTTTCCTAAGAACTGTCAGTGCATGGCCTAGTGCATAGGGCTGCTCCCTGTGTGTTGTGTCCGCCAACGGTGGTGTTGTTGCTGGCATTGACCATGTGTCTCATCTGTCTTTTCCCCCCTTCTTGTTTTGTCACCCTGTCATTGTGTGCATGAGCATCATCTGGTGGAGGAGCAGTGGCACCGGAGCAGGAGGGAGCTGCAACCCACACAGCCCAGGAGGGTGAATGTACGGAGTGAAGGCACCAGTGGGACGGAGGGCGAAGGGAGCTCCACGACAGGGACAGAAGGGGAGACCAGCGACAGCGACTCCTCCTCTGATGGGAGCTCTCTTGCGTGGTGGGCACCTCTGTGCCCACAGCAAACAACAGGTACAGCCACCACCCCCCCTACTAGCACCACCCTCCCAGCAGCCCCTCAGCGTGTTTCCCGTGCCCGCTCACCCAGGAGGTTGGGCATCTCCTTCACCCCAGGCACCTCAGCCCCTGCCCCTGTTAGCCCTGCTGCCCTCAGTGAGGAGGCTATTGACCTCCTGAGATCCCTCACTGTTGGGCAGTCAACAATTTTGAATGCCATCCAGGGTGTTGAGAGGCATTTGCAACAAACAAATGCATACCTGGAGAGCATTCATTGTGGTGTGGCGGCCCAACAGAGAGCATTTCAGGTTCTGGCCTCAGCACTGATGGCAGCCATTGTCCTTGTGTCCAGCCTCCCCCTGTAACCTCCACTACCCAGACCAAATCCCCTCTACCTCAGCCTATCCCAAGCTCACCATCAGACCACCATGCACACACATCAACACTCAAAAGTGGCTCAGGCAAACATAAGCACCACACATCCCACAGGCACTCACACAAGCACCATACCCATGCAGACACACCAACATCCGCTGCCTCCATTGTGTCCCCCTCCTCCACGTCGTCCAGCTCTCTCCAGTCTTGTCTCCACTCACAACTGCATGCACTACATCCTCAGCCATTACCAGCAGGCCCATCACCACACACCGCTCACATGCAATCACCACCCCCACTACCATGCACACGTCTCCTGTGTCCTCTCCCAGTGTGTCTGTGAGCCCTCCTCCCAAATTACACCAACGCAGACACACACCCACTCAACAGCCATCCACCTCACAACAGCCTCCAGCCCATGCACCTTCACCCAAACTCAGCAGACGTACACCTCCTACAACCACTACTTCTTACTCCACTCCCAAACCCCCTCCATCTTCCCGTCCCAGTGTGTCTAAAAAAAATGTCCTAGCTTCCATTGACCTCTTCCCTACACCTCCCCTGTCCTTCCCCTAGGGCCAGGATGTCCAGGTCCCAGCCCAGCACCTCAGCCACAAAATCCTCGACCACTGTGGTCCCTGCAAGTCCGGGAAAATTGAAGGCGGCACCCATCAGGGCTGCCAGTGTGCCACCTAGTGAGGCCAAGGACCACACCTATTCCACCACCTGCCAAGGTAAAGAAGGGGCCCACATGCCGAAGGGAAAAGCAGCACCAACCACCCAGCAAGGCCTCTTCCAGAACCATAGAGGACAGTGCCAAGTTCCCAGCAGCGACTTCCAAGGTGGGGAAGGGACACAAAGGCAAAGGGAAGTCAGCTCACGGCACGGAGCCTCCGGGTGAGGGACTGGTGTCACCCCTTCTGCAAGACAGAACAGAAACCTGTACAGCGGTGGCCACTGCCGCAACGACCGCCACCTGCACGTCTGCTGCCTCTACTACAGTCCCCAGCATCATCCTCAGTGGGCATCCTTCCGAGACTGCAGGAGACGACCTGGTGTCTCCCTCCATAGGTGCAGACACCTGCACCACCGGCAGCATCTCCGCTGCAGACACCGCCAAGGCCTCCGCCACCTGCCCCGCGACGTGCCCAGCCTGTGCCACCACAGTGGACATCAGCAGCATCCCCAGTGGGAAGCCGAGGCTGCAGAAGACAGCCTGGTGTCTCCCTCACAAGGGCAGCCACCTGCACGACCGGCAGTATGTCCGCCATATACACTGCCGCAGCCACCGCCACCTGCCCTACGACGTGCCCAGCCAGTGCCACCACGGTGGACATCAGCAGCATCCCCAGTGGGCAGCCGGCCGAGGCTGCAGGAGACGGCCTGGACCCTTCATACACTACATGAGGCACCACAACCAGCACTGGCACTACCAGGAGTTGGCAGGCTAAGTCGCTGCAGGGTGGAGTGTGCCTCTGCCTCCATGGAGTATCATGCTACCTGTTCCATTAAAATCTCGTGGCTCAGACACCCAGGTGAGAACTGCCACACCCCAGGTGCAGCATCATTGGGCACAAAGCCCCCTCCAGAACCAGAACCGGTGGAGAAAAGCATCCACTACCCCAGTCCTTGGCAGGATGCGCCACTCTGGACACAAAGCCCCCTCCAGAACCAGTGGAGAAAAGCATCCACTACCCCAGTCCTTGGCAGGATGAAACACTCTGGGCACAAAGCCCCCTCCAGAACCAGTGGAGAAAAGCATCCATTACCACAGTCCTTGGCAGGATGAAGCACTCTGGGCACAAAGCCCCCTCCAGAACCAGTGGAGAAAAGCATCCACTAGAGAGACTGTGGCCTTGCACTCCCCAGGAGCAAGCAGTGGGCAAAACACCCACTTGAGAGACTGTGGCTTTGTACTCCCCAGGAGCAAGCAGTGGGCAAACCACCCACTTGAGAGACTTGAGAGACTGCGGCTTTGTACTCCCCAGGAGCAAGCAGTGGTCAAACCACCCACTTGAAAGACTGTGGCTTTGCACTCCCCAGGAGCAAGCAGTGGGCATGGAGCCCCCTCGAGGAGCAGTGGCGTCGTCCCATCATCCAGCTGAGGTGCACCCCCTCCCCTTCCCCCTGAGGTGCCTGTGTTTTTTTCGACCTGATGCCCCTGCAGTGTTCTCTCCGTTTTGAGGCAGGTGTCATGTGTGGGCTTCGCCCATGCTTTTTGGGACCACTGGTTCACGGACATTTAATGGAACAGTATACGGACTTGTGTACTTGCTGTAAATATTTGTATATACTGATCATTTAAAGTTATCTTGGCCTTCCAGGGGGTGACGGGGTGTATCTGTGATGTATTTGGATGTGTTTGTGTGTATGGTGTTGTGGGGGTGGGAGTGTTGAGTATTGTGTGTATGTGTCACTCTCTTTTTCCTCCCCCCAGGTGCAGTACTCACCGTCACCGCCGTCTTTGATGTTTCTGGCAGATGAGGAGGTAAACCAACATGGGCAGGACCTGTAACTCGTGCTCCATGGCATCCTGGTTCCTCGTTGGGTGTCGAGAGGTGAGTGGTTTCCGTTCCAAACACTGTTTCCACCGTGCTTTTGATGGCATTGGTACCGCCCCGGAAAAACTGGCGGATTGGTGCCTTGTAATAGTGTGGGCGGTACATTGTCTTCCGCCTGTCTGTTGGCGGATACCGCTGCAGTGTTTGTTGCTGCCACCGTGGTGGTCGGAATGTTAAAGTGGCTGTCTGTGTTGGCGGTTTCCGCCATGGTCGTGATTCCATTTTTTTTTACTGCCGGCCTGTTGGCGGTGTTACTGCCACTTTATCACCGACCGCCAGGGTTGTAATGAGGGGCTATGGTGGTCATTACAACCCTTGCGGACGGTGTTAAAGTGGCGTTAAGGCCGCCAACAGGCCGGCAGTAAAAAATCTGGAATTATGACCATGGCGGAAACCACCAACAAAGACAACCACTTTAACACTCCGACCGCCACAGCGGTACAGACAAACAGCTCGGCAGTCACCGCCAACAGACAGGCGGAGGACAGTGTACCACCAACAGTATCACAACCTACCAATCCGCCACCTTTTCCGGGGCGGATTCACTGCCGATAAAAACACGGCAGAAACAGCCATTTCAAAGGGAAAACGCTCACCTCTACACACTCCACGAGCAAGGAGGGCACCATGGAGCCGGAACTCCATATTCTCCCTGCGATAGTCTTCCTGCTCCTATACGAAGATCATCAACGCCGGCGGCGAAGACCACGGTGAGTACTGCACCTACGACACAGGAGAGGGGGGAGGCAAAAACACAGGGACACACACAACCAACATCCCAAACCCCACCCCGACCCTCACCCACTACAACACACACACCAATGCATATCTATACATTACAGTAACACCCCCCAGCCCCCCCCGGAAGAATGCAAAGACAAAAGGAAATGAGTGTAATTATTGGAATAAATCAAAATTCAGTAAGCAAAAATATACATATACATATACACTATAATCAAAATATACACCACGATTAGTAGTCCAGGTTTTGCATCATTCATAGTCCGTGGACCACTGGGCCCAAAATGCATGAGCGAGGCCCACACAAGATACCCGATCAAAACGGAGAGAACACTGCTGGGGCATCAGATAGAAATACAACAGGCACCTCAGGGGGGAGGGGGAGCACCTCAGCTGGATGAGTGCACGACGCCAGATCCACGAGGGGCCTCCATGCCCATTGATGTATCCTCGGGAGTGCAAAGCCACAGTCTCTCAAGTCTCTACAGTGGGTGGTTTGCCCACTGTACCATCCTGGGGAGTGCAAAGCCACAGTCTCCCAAGTCTCTACAGTGGGTGGTTTGCCCGCTGTACCATCCTGGGGAGTGCAAAGCCACAGTCTCTCAAGTCTCTACAGTGGGTGGTTTGCCCGCTGTACCATCCTGGGGAGTGCAAAGCCACAGTCTCTACAGTGGGTGGATTGCCCACTGTACCATCCTGGGGAGTGCAAAGCCACAGTTTCTCAAGTGGATAACAGTCTCCACTGGTTCTGGAGGGGGCTTTGTGCCCAGAGTGCTTCATCCTGTGCAGGACAGACGGAGTGGATGCATGTCTCCACTGGTTCTGGAGGGGGCTTTGTGCCCAGAGTGCTTCATCCTGTGCAGGACAGACGGAGTGGATGCATGTCTCCACTGGTTCTGGAGGGGGCTTTGTGCCCAGAGTGCTTCATCCTGTGCAGGACAGACGGAGTGGATACATGTCTCCACTGGTTCTGGAGGGGGCTTTGTGCCCAGAGTGCTTCATCCTGCCAAGGACTGAGGTAGTGGATGTCAATCTCCACTGGTTCTGGAGGGGGCTTTGTACCCAGAGTGCTTCATCCTTTGCAGGACAGAGGTAGTGGATGCATGTCTCCACTGGTTCTGGAGGGGGACTGGTGCCCAGAGTGCAGCACACACCCCGTGACGGTCCCAGTTGCGTCACTGCCCCTGCCGCAAATGGGCTAGCGGTGCATTCCATGGCGGTCTTTGCCCTGTTCAGCGGTCCCTGGCCTGTTCAGCGGTGCTTGAGTTGCCAGTGTCAGACCTGTTCAGCGGTGCATTCCATGGCGGTCTTTGCCCTGTTCAGCGGTCCCTGGCCTGTTCAGCGGTGCTTGAGTTGCCAGTGTCAGACCTGTTCAGCGGTGCATTCCATGGCGGTCTTTGCCCTGTTCAACGGTCCCTGGCCTGTTCAGCGGTGCTTGAGTTGCCAGTTTCAGACCTGTTCAGTGGTGCATTCCATGGCGGTCTTTGCCCTGTTCAGCGGTCACTGCCTGTTCAGCGGTGCTTGCCAAGGCGGTCCTTCATTGCCCAGCAGGGCTGTGGCTGGTGGTCCTTCATGGGTCAGCTGGGCTGTGGCTTGCGGGTCCCTCCTGGCCAGCTGGGCTGTGGCTGGCAGTGGCCTCCTGGCCAGTGACGATGGGGCTGGCCTCCTGGGCAGTGACTCTGGCGGTGGCCTCCTGGCCAGTGACGATAGGGCTGGCCTCCTGGGCAGTGACTCTGGCGGTGGCCTCCTGACCAGTGACGATGGGGCTGGCCTCCTGGGCAGTGACTCTGGCGGTGGCCTCCTGGCAAGTGACGATGGGGCTGGCGTCCTGGGCAGTGACGATGGGGCTGGCGGTGGCCTCCTGGGCAGCGGGATGATGGCGGTCTTCTCCGCCGTGCTGCTCCTCCCAGACTTTGGAGATTTCTTCTGCCCCTTCCCCACCTTGGGAGGAGTCACAGCTGAGTCGACACTCCCCCTGGGACCCTGGTGAGCGGCTTTGCTGGCTGGAGTCTTCCCCCTCTCCCGCCGGGCACTGGTCCAACCTTTGGTGCTTCACGGGGGGGACTGGCTGTGCTGTGGCTCCGTGCCACACTGGCTGGCCTGGTGGCCGGTGCACTCCACATACCTGTAACAACAGGCACCACTGGTCCCGGAGATTTTTTGGCTGAGGTGCTAGTACGGGACCTATGAGTTGGAAGGGGGGGTGGTGGGAAATAGGTTAAGGGTGGACAGGAAAAGTTTTTTGGAGACACTGGGACGGGTAGCTGGAGGGGGTTTGGGAGTGGAGGAAGAGTTGGTGGTTGTAGGAGGTGTAACTTTTGTGGATTTGGGTGCAGGTGCATGGGTTGGAGGCTGTCATGAGGTGGATGGCTGTTGGGTGGGTGTGTGCCTGCGTTTGTGTATCTTCTGAGGGGGCGTCACAGACACACTGGGAGAGGACACAGGGGACGTGTAAATGGTAGTGGGGGTGGTGACTGCACGTGAGCGGGGTGTGGTGGTGGGTGTGCTGGTGCGGGACGTAGTGGCTGTAGTGGTAGTGCATGCAGGTGTGAGTGTAGATGAGACTGGGAGGGAGGAGGGAGACGAGGAGGAGGGGGACACAGTGGAGGCAGTGGATGTTGGTGTGTCTGTATGTGTGTGATGCTTGCGTGAGTGCCTGTGGGATGTGTGGTGCTTATGTTTGCCTGAACTTCCCCTGTGTGGTGAGGTGTGTGCAGGCTGGTCTGATGGTGTGCATGGGATAGACTGGGGTACAGGGGATTGGGTCTGGGTGGAGGAAGTTGGAGGGGGGAGGCTAGATACAGGGACAATGGCTGCCATCAGTGCTGAGGCCAGAGTTTGCAGGGTTCGATGAAGGGCAGCCTGACCAGAATGAATGCCCTCCAGGAATGCATTTGTGTGTTGCAATTCCCTTTCTACACCCTGGATGGCATTCAAAATGGTAGACTGCCCAACAGTGAGGGACCTGAGGAGGTCAATGGCCTCCTCACTGAGGGCAGCAGAGGTGACAGGGGCAGGGCCTGAGGTGCCTGGGGTGAAGGTGATGCCCACCCTCCTGGGTGAGCGGGCACGGGGCGAAGGCTGAGGGGCTATTGGGAGGGCGGTGCTGGTAGGGGGGGTGGCGGCTGTACCTGTAGAAGTGGGGGACACATATTGTGCCGCCACCACAATGGAGCTCCCATCTGCTGTTTGCAGATCCTGTGACCGCCGTGGTGCTCCACTCGCCCTCCGTCCCACTGGTGTATTCTGAGTCCGTGGTGTGGCCCTCCATGGCCATGTGGGATGCAGCTCCCTCGTGCTCCGGTGCCACTGTACCTCCGCCTGATGATGCTGATGCACACAATAACAGGGAGACCACAAAAAGGGGGGTGACGACAGAAGAAAGACAGGTTGAGTGCATGGCTTACCGCTACAGTTGGCGGACAATACAGACACAGCAGCCCCCTGCACTACGTCGCGCTGTTGGGCTCTACAGATGCAATTCCTGGGATATGGCCTACATGGCTATGGACGACATCTGCACACATAGATGACACAGGGGCATTAATACCTGTACTTGGCACTCTACTGCGGTGGGGTGGAGTGCCACATGGCCTGCATTACGGAGGGGCCTAGCCTAGGGAAACCCACAGCCCTCCTCCCACACCTAGACCCCTCAACTGCGCGCAAAGTCCCCAGAATGATAGTGTACTCACCCCCTGGTGGCTGCTGTGATGCCCTCAAGCGCCCATCAAACTCAGGGTAGGCTACCGCCTGGATCCGGAACAACAGGGGGGTCATGGTTCGACAGGCACCCCTACCATGTTGGGAGGCCATCCCCAGCTGAGCCTCCGCCATATTCTTGCTCCAGCGGCGAATGTCCTCCCATCTTTTCCGGCAGTGAGTGCTCCGTCTGTGGTTGACCCCCAGGGTCCGGAGGTCCTTGGCGATGGCACGCCAAATATTCTTCTTCTGGTGGGCGCTGACCTACATGACATGTACAGGGGAAGAAGAGAAGTCATTACCAACTGCACTGTCTAAGTGAGTGGCCCACATCCCTACCCTTGCCATGTGGCACATGCATACACAGTCCTTCATGCACGCAGAACTGTACCCCCTTCATTCTTACAACCAGCCTCTCCACACAGGCATAGCCCATACAACGTGCTCCTGTGTACTTACCTGTTGGTCTGGAGGACCGTAGAGTAGCGTGTACTGGGGGAGGACCCCGTCGACGAGCTTCTCCAACTACTCTGCAGTGAAGGCAGGGGCCCTTTCCCCAGACGCACGAGCCATTGTCTCTTCCAGACGGAAGTCACAGCAGCACTTGCAGTGTAGGTCCTCTCCTGTCGAAGATCAGGTATTGAGTGATTGAACAGATAGAAAATGGAGGTCACGTCCGCGGCGGTCACGTCCGCGGTGGTGCGTACCATCACCGCCGGCGTACATCGTCATTGGCTCCTGGGACCCATAGGGTCCAATGTTAACCAATGCAGCATTGCACCGCGGTCTTCGACCGCCCACCGCGACGGTGTACAACGCCAGCGCAGTTACCTCACATCCCATTGTCCCAGTTTATAGGTCAGGCAGCCGCCATTTCAGGGGCCCACATGGCCTAATTACCAACTGCGTCACACATACCTAGGCCTTGTCTCACAACACAAATACAGGCCACATTTTGTGTATGAATGGTGTTCTGTGTAGACTGTGGGTACATACCTCTGAGTAGTTTGACTCTGTGGTCGCTGTTGTCCTTCCTAGGCACCGTCCGCTGGGACATGTGAGGAGATGGCGGAATCCTCCGGTGTACCGCCCGCTGGTGGACCTGTCGACAATGGAGGAAAGACATTTGATCATCACCTACAGGTTTGACCGTGCCACAATCCAGGAACTGAGTGCCCAGTTGGAGCCTGACCTGATGTCAGCAATCCGCCATCCCACAGGAATCCCCCCTCAAGTGCAGGTGTATTAGTGCTCCATTTCCTGGCAAGTGGGTCATTTCAAACAACAGTGGCCATGGCATCAGGGATGTCCCAGCCTATGTTTTCCAACGTGTTGTCCAGAGTGTTGTCTGCCCTGCTGAAACACATGCGGAGCTACATCGTTTTCCCTCAGGTGGAGGATTTGCCTACAGTGAAAGGTGACTTCTATGCCCTTGGACATATCCCCAACATCATAGGTGCCATTGATGGGACCAATGTAGCTCTGGTCCCCCCCCACAGGAGTGAACAGGTGTACAGGAACCGGAAGAGTTATCATTCCATGAATGTACAGATAGTATGTTTGGCAGACCAGTACATCTCCCAGGTAAATGCTATGTTCTCTGGCTCTGTGCATGACGCCTACATCCTGCGGAATAGCAGCATCCCTTATGTGATGGGTCAACTCCAGAGGCACCGGGTGTGGCTATTAGGGGACTCTGGTTACCCCAACCTGTCATGGTTACTGACCCCAGTGAGGAATCCCAGGATCAGGGCAGAGGAACGCTACAATGAGGCCCATGGGCGGACTAGGAGAGTGATCGAACGCACCTTCGGGCTCCTGAAGGTCAGGTTCAGGTGCCTCCATATGACAGGTGGTTCCCTATTCTACTCACCAAAGAAGGTGTGCCAGATCATCGTGGCCTGCTGTATGCTTCACAACTTGGCTTTGCGACGACAGGTGCCTTTTCTGCAGGAGGATGGTCCAGATGACGGTGTTGTGGCAGCTGTGGAGCCTATGGACAGTGATGAGGAGGAACCAGAGGAAGAAGACATTGACAACAGGGACTCAGTCATCCAGCAATATTTCCAGTGACACACAGGTGAGAAAACATTCCTGCCTACTACAAGTACTTTAACACTTCTACCTCTATCCTGTCTGTCGATTTCAACCAGTATATGGTCACTGAGTTGTACATTTCCCTTACGGTTTTACAGGTTTGGTTTCCAACGTGTGTCATCTGATTAGATTCCTCATGGACTTGAGATGTGTGACATAGGTATGTTGACATTACATTTGAAAACGCATTTTGTCACTGTCATTGCTAATACACATTTTCGAAATCACAGACTGACTCCAGATTGTTTTGTGCTTCAAGGGTGTTTATTGAAGTGCTCAATATTGGAGAGGGGTTGTAAGATGGTGAGGGGTTATGGTGGAGGAATGTCCATGGCAGAGTCCAGTCTATTAGTCTCACAGGTGCATTGCCCATATGACATAGGAAGTGGAGCTGGGGCAGTTTAAGTATGGACAGGGTGACAAAGTGGGACAGTAGGATGACAATCAGGGTGGTCTCATTTCTTGGCGGGGGTCTTGGCATCGTGCTCTGTCTTGTTCCTGGATCTCAGGGACCGCTTGCGGGGTGGTTCTCCGTCTGCAGGGGGTGGGGTGCTAGTGTGGTGGTCCTATGGCGGTGCCTCCTGTCCACTAGCGCCGGCGGAGGTGGTGGGCAGTTCATCGTCCATGCTAGTGTCAGGGGCCCCTTGTAGTGCCACAGTGTCCCTCCTGGAGTTAAGTATTTCCTTCAGCATCCCTATGATGGTGCCCAGGGCGGAGCTGATGGTTCTGAGTTCCTCCCTGAACCCCAAATACTGTTCCTCCTGCATGCGCTGGGTCTCCTGAAACTTGGCCAGGACCGTTGCCATCGTCTCCTGGGAGTGGTGGTATGCTCCCATGATGGAGGAGAGGGCCTCGTAGAGAGTGGGTTCCCTTGGCCTGTCCGCCCCCTGTCGCATGGCAGCCCTCCCAGTTCCCCTGTGTTCCTGTGCTCCGTCCCCTGGACTGTGTGCTCACTACCACTGCCCCCAGGTCCCTGTTGTTGTTGGGGTGTTGGGTTATCCTGGGTTCCCTGTAGTGGTGGACACACAGCTGATTGACGTGTCCTGGGGACGGAGGTATGGGCCCGCTGGGTGGGTGCTGTGCTGGTGTTACCAGAGGGTGGAAGGTCTGTGGTGGGCTGTGCCTGTGTGAGGGGAACCGACTGTCCCAAGGCCCACGATGGTCCGGGCTGGTCATCAGGTTCCAGTTGGACAGAGCTGCTGTCATCACTGTGAGCCTCTTTTGTGGGTGGTGTGGAGATGTCTGGACCCTCCTGTCTGGTGACGTTGGGTAGTGGTCCTGCAGGGGTGGAAAGGCATGATTATTGCATCTGTGTGTGTCATGGTGTGCAATGGGTGGGTGAGCGTGTACCCCAGTGCTAGCATTCCTGTGTGGGGGCTTGTGTGATGATGGTTGAGGGGGGTGTTATGGGTATGTGCAGTGGGCATGCTTTAGTGATGGGTGTCCATGCTTTGTTGTGTCATGCAGGGCTTGGTGTTGGGATGTGGGGTTTGTGTTATTAGTACATTTGTGAGGAGTTGTAGTGATAGGGGAGGGGGTGAGGGTGGGGTTCTGTGATAGCATGCAGGTAGGGTGGGGGATATGGTAGTTAAAGGTTTGACTTACCAGAGTCCATTCCTCCACCGACTCCTGCGAGTCCCTCAGGATGCAGAATCGCCAAGACTTGCTCCTCCCATGTTGTTAGTTGTGGGGGAGGAGGTGGGGGTCCGCCGCCAGTCCGCTGTACCGCCAGGTGGTGTCTTGAGACCACGGAACGCACCTTCCCCCGTAGGTCGTTCCACCTCTTCCTGATGTCGTCCAGATTTCTTGGGTGCCGTCCCACTGCTTTGACCCTGTCGACTATTCTTCGCCATAGCTCCATCTTCCTAGCTATGGAGGTGTGCTGCACCTGTGCTCCGAATAGCTGTGGCTCTACCCGGACAATTTCCTCCACCATGACCCTGAGCTCCTCCTCCGAGAACCTGGGGTGTCTTTGCCGTGCCATGGGGTGGTGTGGGTGATGTGTGGGTTGGTGTGTGTTGTGCTGTGTGGGGTGATATTTAGTGGTGTGTTGTGTGAGGTGCGTGGATGTTATGTGGGTGATGGTGTTGAGTGCCTGTGAATGCTAGTTTGTGGATGCTGGTGTCTCTCTCTGGCCTTCTCTCTGTAATATTGGTCGTAGGGGTTTGTGGGTGATGTGGGTGTGTGTTTTATATTGTATTGGGTGTGTGAGAGTGGTGTGTGTATGTGTATCTGGTGTGTGAATTTTGAATTGTCACATGTGGTGGTGTTCTGGAGATGTGTGTGTATTTTGAGCGCGGCAGTGTGTACCGCCAATAGAATACCGCGGTTGAAAGACCGCTGCGTGGATTTGTGGGTCGTGATAGCATGGGCGTATTTCTGTTGGCGTGAAGGTGGAGGTTTTGTTTTCGCCAGTTTATCACTGACCTTTGGTGTGGCGGAATTGTGTGGGTGTCTGGATTTTGTCGGATTTCGAGATGTGGGTCGTAATAGCTGTGGCGGAATTCCGTGGCCACGGCGGTGTGTTGTCGGTCTTCTGCACGGCGGTAAGCAGCTTTTACCGCCAATGTTGTAATGAGGGCCTATGTCTTTAAAACAACAGCACGAATTCTAGTGCACAAATAGTAGAAAACATGCATAAACTCAGTCAATGGGAGAAGTTTATCCCAGTCCAGGGAGGTGAATCTGATTTCAATGGAATACTATGGTGTCTGTATTGCTATTTAAGATGCATGTATGATTCTATCAATTTTCTGCTATTGTGTGGGGGTTTACGCCTATGCACAACCTAGGAAGGATTTAATGTGGCTCATGTGTGTGTCTGATAATTATGTATATATCACTTTATGCACGTTACATTTAATTGGTGGAGTGTAGCAACATTAAGGGACTTTGTACTCCATAAAGGGAGTTGGTGCCAAGACATGTTTATACACAGGTAAACCTCTTTTATAAACAAACACCCCGGGCACAGGAGCACACCACAGAACGCACAAAAGAGAGGGAGCATCAAAGGCAGGTAAGTGGACACCAACAGAAGGACCAAGGAAGCAGGAAGGTTCCCAAGCTCAGAAAGGAACTCCAGGGTCCAAAGAACCTTGCTCTCTCTCTCTCTTTCTCCCGCTCTCTCTCTCTCTCCCTCTCTCTCTTTCTCTCTCTCTCTCTCTCTCTCTCTCTCTCTCTCTCTCTCTTTCTTGTCATCCCATTTCCCTTTCCCCCTGCGTCCACAGGAGTGACTGAGTTACTTCTCGTTCTGCCTCCGGTACTCGTTAGGAGTTGGGAACTAGCAACAGGACTTGTCTCGTCTCCGCAGGAATACAGGTTAGTGAGAGACAGTAAGCTTGACTTAGAGGGTGTTTTGGGTAGGTCCATCACGGGTTGCTTTTTAGTCTGTGGCTAGGGGTACATCAATGCAAGATTTAAGTGCTGCTTCTGTTTGGATTCCACTTCTGCTTTCATCCCTAACTGTCAGCTAGAGGTTGGTGATGGAAGGGAGTGTCTTTGGATCTTAAGTGTTTTCTTTCAGTCTGTCTGATTTAAGGGATTCTGTTGCAGCATTTATACTGTGAAAAAGAGGACACCTACTGGCGCTCCCATGTAATTTTGTTTACCGGAAACAAAACCAATAATCTTATTACTCAAATCCATCATCCTTGTCTCAGTTCTTCTAAACCAAAATTCTACCTGGTGCTCATTCATGGCCTTTTCTGTCTGGGCCGTGGGTAGTCAGGTCAGGTCAAAATTCAGGTCAGGTCAAAATTCCTTTATTCGGCAAAATGCCATTAAAGTACAAAAACATTTCACATAAAATAAGAGACACAAATGTAAAACATTTAAGAGAGAGCATTATTCACATAGCTAAAATCTTGTTATCCAAAAAATATACCTAAAAAAAGAGGGTATAACGTAAAAAATAAGCAAGGCAAAGACAAAATTAAAATCTTAAGCTAATCCGCTACTTCCACCAGTTCACATCATTTTCCAATGGCACTACCGGATCTGATAAAATGTAAAACTGCATACCAGATTTGTATAGATGCCAATTTTTGAATATAAAACAGTGCATCCTTATGGGAAGTACTTCGTAGTTTGCGTAAAAGAGGTAATATAAAAATATATCTAGGAACAGAATAAAGTGGGCAGAAAAAAAGAAAGTGAGACATATTTTGCTTAGAAACAGCATCACAGGGACAATTCGGGAGCACTTTCTGCCAGATACATTGCTTTGGAAAGGCCACTCTAAAATGTATCAAATTCAATCTGAATAAAACCAAGTGAGAATAAAAAGAGGAGCACGAAAACCATGTTAAATACGATTCCATTGATCTTGTAGTTGAAATCTGGACATAGGGTTCAAAGGATTTTAAAGTCAGAGCCCCAAGGAATCTAAGTTTTGAGGTGTACTCCGAATGCAATTTTTTAACCAATAGCTTTGCATTAATAGGCAGGCCCTCGGGATGAGTGAACATATTTTCCAAACCTAATCTCTGAAAAGAATTCTGCAAAAATGTAAGCCACGGAATTCTATGAGAATTGGCCAATTGTATACAATCGGCCATACAATCCTGAGTCAGTCTGGCCACCGGGTTTGACCAAATGTTTACCCAAAGCAATAGCGGGGAGACAGAAATTAGGTCCTCAATTTGGCGTATTCCCAGTTCCTCATGACAAATAAAATTTGCAACGTTCTTGGGTACCATCAATATTCTGTGCAAGAATTTGTTTTCAGCCTGTTGGAGCGAGCCTGCTTTGGTCTGTCCCCACAGATCCGCCCCATATGTAGCTGCTGATACACATTTAGAATTACAAAGCATAATAATCTGATGGACGGGTCTGTGGCCTAATTTATGTGCAAAACGAAATATTGCTTCCAGATTTCTCACCATTTGTTGGGTTTTAAAAATACAGTGGGAATTCCATGACATAGAAGAGCTAACATGCAGACCTAAGTAACAAAAGTCTTTTACTTTATTTATAATGTTCCCTCCCATATTAAAACGTTTAGATCTAGTATTTTGAGGGCCGCAAGTCATAACGTATGACTTCGTAAATTTTACTTTCAAATCTAAGTCTTGCATAAAATGTAAAAATAAGTCCAGCAAGATTTGCAGGCATTCGCTGTGCGGGCAATTAAAACCGCATCATCGGCATACAAAAGGACGGGAGCTGTCTCATGCCCATCCTAGGGAAATCCTTACCATTTTTTACTAAGAAACCATAAAGACCGTTTATATATAACAAAAACAAGAAAGGTGCTAAAGTACAGCGCTGTCGCACTCCTCTCCTTGATGAAAAAAAGGAAGACCTCTCTCCAAGCCGCCCATGCTGCACGAAAACCATAAGGTCAGCGTATGGGCGTTTGATTAGCTCCAACAAGTTCAAATCAACCCCCAGAGATTCCATGATCAACCATAACTTCCCTCTTTTCACAAAATCAAAAGCACTTGATAGATCAATAAAGGGCAGGTGAATAGATTCTTTCCTAACAGTAACATATTTGCTAAGAATGAGGTGCAAATTTAATGCTTGTTCAATAGTCACTAGACTAGGTCTGAAACCATAATGGATGGGGGAGAGGATCTCTGCCTCTGCCGCCCATTCCTCTAACCGAGTCAGAATCACACTCCCCAATATCTCAGCAGTTGAAACTATGAGAGATATCGGCCTATAACAAGTTGGATCTTGCCTGTTACCCTTTTTAAAAATTTGAATAATTATGGCCAATTTCCAGGAAGATGGAATATTACTTTTGACTACACTCCTTAATACATTTGTAACCAGAGGGCCCCAAAGATCTGGCATAGATTTAAAGAGATCAACAGGGACCCCACCCAGGCTAGGTGCTTTACCTGGTCTATGTCGATTTATTGCTGTATTTATGTCCTGTAGCTCAAAGGATACATCAATAATATTCAGAATAGGTTCCGCAGGGCTCTGATCATTATATTCACCCCCCTCTTGGGAAAAATTGCTTCCAGACTGGAAGATACTCGAAAAGTGGTTCACCCAAACCTCTTCTGATATCAAACAGTCATCATCTTTATTGCCGTATTCTGTAAAATAAGGATGGTTGACCACCTTCCAAAATTGTGCCGTGCCCTTCAATTCGGTGGCAGCCAAAAGCTCATCCCATGCTTTAGATCTAATTTCGGATTTCCTTGTTGCCAGAGCTGCCTTTTATTGTCCCCTAGCCAATCTAACTAAGTCACAAGAAAGGGGAATAGTTCTAAGGGCTTTTTTTAGTTCTTTGTGGGCTGCTGTACAGGCAGAATTAAACCATTGACAGGTCGTAGGGCCCCGGTGGGAACTATCACTCATAAGTGCCCCTGAGACAGCATAATTTAAATGTTCAAATTCAGAGACTAGGCGACCATGGGAAAGATGATGCGACAAGCATGAATTAATAGTCTCCACATTTTGATTAATTATTTTCTGGTTGAAAGACTTGGGGTCCACCCTTTCCCATCTCAAACGGGGACCAGGATTTATTTTAAGAGAAGGATCCTGTCTATTAGTTAAGATTGGGTTACTATGAAAAATTTGGTTAATACATAAGGGATTATGATCACTGGCACAATGGGGAATAATCTTAAAATCAATTATTAAACGAAAGTCATCGGAGCTAATCTAGATGAAGTCAATTGTACTCCCTTTGTAATTCCCTGTGTATGTTGGTATAGTTTGGGTGTGAGCGGGAGCCTTCTCCCTTGCAAATACAAGGTCATATTTGTAGATGAGAGTGTTTAAGACTTCCCCTTGCTGAGAATGAATGAAATTACTTGACAGTTCTCTACCCTCTATGAATTTACTACACAAATATTAAGCTTCCTGATTACACAGTGTCATGTTAAAATCACTGGTCCATATAATAATTAATTCATTGTCCTGGAGCTTATCAAAGGAATCAAGAAAATCGGATACCTCGTCAAGACTTCCTCCCTTTAGTAGGTCGCACGGGATATTATTTTTAAAAATGTATTAACAGCAAGCCTCTACTCCCCTCAATCAGTAATAAAATGATCATGAAATATGGAGAAGACCAGATTAGAGATGTCTCTGTCTTAGGTAATTGTAAAGAAACAAGAACCATAAGACCCCCATTTGCCCTTACCGCTAAAGAGGGGGTTGCAGGTTGGCATAAAGAGGAGTAGCCATCCAAATAGAAAGGGTCCACTGACCAAGTCTCCTGCATACAAATGATATCATAAGTTGAAATAAAATTCCGCCATTCTATGTTCTTAACCTTCGATCGAAGTCCCGCAACATTCCAGCTAATTAATGTTAGAAATTTGGACCCTGGCCCTACCACCATTTCCTCATCAACAGAGTCAGTTACCGAGGGATAAAGGGAGGTAACTGTCTTGTCTAACCCAATTTGTGGAGCTGAGATATCAGACCCATCAATCTGCACTGATCCATCAAGAACCCCTCCTGTGGGCACAACCTCGACCGTATGTCAATCGTTCTCAACTAAAGGAATCAAGGCCTGGTGACAACTGGAGGAAAGGTTATTAGACTGGATGTAACTGTTGACTAACCCTGGTTTGTGATCGAACTGAACAGATTTTGACCAAGAGGTTAGAAGAGTTGGATCATAAAAATGTCTTAGTGGATAAATCCAAAGTTGTTTTTCTTTCCCATTATGATAAGACAGATCAGTCAACAAACATTTGACTAGGCCGGGGTTAGCAAAATTATTCACCACACAGTCACCCTCATGTACTTTCTTAGATGGACCGATCCAATTCACTCTGCGTGCCATAAGAATCTTATTATTGAGATCTCCTTGGTAGCTGGATTTAGTCCTTAACCAATGAGCACATTTCCTCATTAATGCCTGGGTGTCCTCGTTATAGCCAGGGACTAAGGGAGGTACATTTGCAAGAACCAAAACATACGGAGCCCAATCCGGTGGAAGGTGCAAAGGTGGCACTGCTCGGGAGTTGTTGCAAAAGTTATGAGAAATAGTTGGGTGGCCAGGACAAACTGGCCTACTGGCCTCCAAAGTGGGGTTGGGCTCCATTGATATAGACTCAGGGCTGGCTGTGGGATGATCGGGATGTGAACCAAAGTCATTGGGTGGAAAATGTGGTAGTGCATTTCCCTTTTCAGGCAATGACTCCCTGATATGGAGGTTGCTGGAATCCGGTGGGTTTAAAAATGATTGAGAAATCGGCCTGATTATATTTTTATGAAAATGATCCAATTTATTTGATATTAAAGTGACAAGTTTCTCCTCTAAGGCTGCACAAAAGGGTTTGAGAATAGATTTGATCAGATATATAGGATCATCCCATTGTGCTCCCTTCTCTCTTCTATCAAACTTAAAATTGTCAGATGACAAAGCCGGAGGTGGCGGAAGACAAACCGAATGATCCAAATTGATATTGGGATTCTTCTTGAGCTCTGGAACTCGTTTGGAAGTTTTGGGACGAGCACCTGCTTTTCTCCTTTTCATTGGTGGTGGTACCACAGGGGAACAATTAGTGTTAGGTTCACATGTAGCTTGCAAGTCAGGGTCTCCTACAAAAGGGTGAAGGATATCATGATTGGAGACTACCAGGGGGCCCTGCACCCCTTGGTTAGGGTCAATACACACAGTTGATTCAAGGGGTAGACTCTGTGATAGTTTGTGATCAACTCCAATTTTTTCCTCCACTTGAACAATTTCAGATTCTATAACCCCAATAACGGAAGATAAATAACTGGTGATTGAAGGTTGAGTTAATTGAGTTGAGGGGCCCAGACCCTCCCCCTTTTGAAGATTTATTTTTCTTTTGCCCATGACAGGCGATATAGACGTACACCCTAAAGGTATAACTAAGATTACCCCAGGGTAAAAAGGAAGATGAAAAAAAGGGCGGGCCTTACCTCATATCATCCCCAAAGTCAAGAGTTCAGGGGGGTGGCCCAGCCCAGCCTCTTCCAGTTGATGATGGGCGAAGGACGGGCCCACCCTTGGCCCACGCGGCGGGAGGTGTGGCAGCACTAAAAAGCACGATGAGAAAGCCTGGCCCCGCCCCGGTCTCCACTGCGATACAGGGGCTTAGCGTCACCCCGGTGTGTGTCCAAAATCCGAGGCGGGAGGTGCGGCAGTGCTGAAAAGCGCAATGAGGAAGCCTGGCCCCGCCCCGGTCTCTGCTGCGATACAGGGGCTTAGCTTTCCCCCGATGTGTGTCCAAAATCCGAGGCGGGAGGTGCGACAGCGCTGAAAAGTGCGATGAGGAAGCCTGGCCCGCCCCGGTCTCCGCTGCGATACAGGGGCTTAGCGTCCCCCCGGTGTGTGTCCAAAATCCCGTGGGTAGTCAATATATGAGGTACTGTGTATCTGATTCTCTGTTACAGGGGCTCATTATTGTTTTTTGAACTCCTTCATTTCTGGATTTTTAACAATTACAGAGAAATAAATGATGAGCATCCATGAGAAATTGGAATATACATCTCAAACAAACATGTTGCCCACTATATACCTCCTCAGCTCCACCCATGGCACATAACATCATTGAAAGAAACATAAGCATTGTAAATGTACATACCAGGTCGGAAGCCAAACGCAGTTTGCCACAATTATAACAACCTTTGGTGTCCAGATATATTGCTCAATTAGGCGCCATCTCCTTCGCTTCCTCAGAGCCAGATTCCATATCAGAGGCAGCCTTTCCTATAGCTCTAGAAATGATCCACCACCCTTGCCCACGCTGCAGTATCTTCCTGAACAATGTAATCAAACCTAGATTTCTGATATGTTGCTCTTCTTCTACCGATCACTCCAGGACATCCTTGACCCGCAGACCCACCAAAGGCGTATGACTGCCCATCGAACCAATAGCCACTCTCCTCTGTGCTAATAGAAGAGCAAGTTGCATGAAGTTATGTGGCATTTACTACCCCTGAGTTGCTTCACTATTCCCAGCAGGCATGCCTGTGGCATTGCCAGGAGTGGAAGCCCGGCTGCAGCTGCGATCCATGGCACTACTTCCTCTCAGAACGCCATCATCTCCCTGCAGACCCACGCCAAGTGTAACAAGCATTTGCAATGTAATTGGTCTCGCATTTGCTCCAGTTAGAACTATTGGCGTTGTAAATTCCTAACTGGACTTTTCTTGACAAATAAATTGAAAATGAAAAGTAAAACATTAGTTGACAAAAGCAAACTGATTCTAAGCGCCAAGGCCGCCATCAGCTTGAAGGAGAGACACAAAAGGAAAAAGAAGTTTGCTCACAGTCAAACATATCAGCAATTATCCATGTAACATGGTCAGTCTGCAAGGCAGTAACAAAACCTCTCCAAGGAGTGTCAAACGTAAAGCATTTACCGATGATAACAAAGGATTTTTGAAAGGCAAGACCGCAATGGGTGTGCGGTAGGCATGATTAAAAGCCCACAATACTTACAACAGGTCAAAGACTTGGGTAATAATGGCGTAGGGGACAGAAAAGGACAGATGGAGAAAGGAGCAGAGAGAAGTGAACAGAGACACAGAAAGAGAAGTCTAATTATAGGGTGATATGAAAAGAGCAATAAAAGAGAAACTTTGGGAAAAAGGTGAGATGCAGCAGAGAAAATAAGTAACTGTTTAAGCAGGGAAAGGGGTGAGGAACGGCTGGAGGGTGATCCTGAAGGTAAAGGTATGGGAGAAAAAGATGAAGAATTATTGGTAGTGAAAATTCAGTATGAGAGAGGAGAATGATAGAGCCGAGAGAGGCGAGTGAGAGTGGAGGGGAGAAAACAGAGTTGGTTCAGTCTAGGGTCTCCAAAGTAGGTACTCCATCTACCCAGGATCTAAGAGCATGTTGCAAGTCTCTGCTTGTTACATAACATTAAGCACTTCTCCTAAATTTAAGTACAGTGAGAGATGCCTGTCACATGCAGTGCATGGGTGTCTGCCCAGATGTCACAAACTGTGCAATCTCTCCTGTCTGCCTACACTATTCACAAGTTAAAACATCAGTTTCTCATAGATGCCAATCAAAAGCACTCAGTTATCACAGAGCACTATCTTCTCCTAGTGTGCCTGTCTGACTAAGCCCATGGTGCAACCTTTGCACTGGCTCCTTCGGCTATGATATCTGCAGATAACAGCTCTATGCACACAGTGCAGTGTCTCCTCCCTGTGTGCCTGTCTGACTAAGCCCATGGTGTAACCTGTGCACTGCCTCCTTCGGTTCATTTAGCTTGCCAATTATGACAGTGTGCATAGTGCAGTGTTTCCTCCTTGTGTGCCTGTCTACACTAAGCAATACAGTGCAAGCTGTGCAGCCTATGCTGATAGGAAGCAAGTCATAGGATATGGGCGCTCACAGTGAGTCAATATAATAGCATTAACATTCCAATTTTAACATGGTGCTCCTGGCAAGAGGATCTTCCTAACTCCTCTAATGTTTCCAGGGAAACTCACAATGACAAAACACAGCTGTCAGGGCACCCATGAATCTATAATTCCAAGTAAGTAATATATCAATATGTAATGTATAATGGCATTAATACCATGGAGAGTTTCAAGCTCAATTTATTGTTCAACAAAAAAGTTCATCATAGTAACCACAGAATTGTCCTTTGACATCCATGTTCATGTAGTAAACACAGTATTGAAGTCAGTATCCATGTAGCACATACAGCCACAGCCAACACGTGTTTCGTCCTATGAGAACAGTACTCTCACGGACTTCATCAGGGCTGAAATAAAATGAGAACAGTCACTAATTCATAACATGTGTACAGAACCGTCAAGAGCAGACCATAAAGTATATCTTATCGTGACAATTTGTGAGATCCTAAAACGAAAACATGTAATTTGTGACTTCTTGTGATCATTCATCTGGTGGGAACTAACATATAGTCCCATCACCACAATAAAATTATTAAAATTATCACAAAATATGATAACATTGCCTATAAAGTTAAAGCACAAAATGGGAATATATATATGAATAACCCATGTGTACAAAGTTTGATCACAATATGAGTGTGCATGTTTCCAAAGTCCAAAGAAAAGTCACCCCAGACACCCAGTCAACACCAAAGTGCGCAATGTAATAATAGCTTGCCCAGTGTAAGATAACAGAAACACCACCAGAGCCCTTCATAATAAACAGTGAAAAACCCATAAATCGAAACATACCTTAACTCAAATTATATCTACATGTATAACCAGTATCATTAAGAACCGTCCAGAGTCTGTGGAAAATAATCATAGATCCACTATATAATCCACTAAGTCTCCTACATGTCTAAATAGAAAAACGTCCCCAAATAAGGGTACAAGCAAATGTGACCAAAAGGTCCCAGACTGACCTGAGTAAAATATATATAATATCCAACATTAGGATGCAAATGAAGTATTCAAGAACCGTTTCCTAAGTATGCAGAGTGAAGAAAGAAATCGGAAAGAAAAATTATTATATGCTGCAATTGAGGCATGCTAAATATAAATCAACACGATTAGGAAATATCCCCAAAAGTAATAATGAGACATCAAGTCACCAGGTCCCCAATAACCAAATTCAGTATCTCACCTATCGTATACGTAAGTAGCCATCATCAAGAAAGGCAACGACCGCGGTCGAAATCCCCCCGCGGCGTCCTCTGTATCGGTACATTAATCTCGAACGTCGAACTAACGGAGGAGGATAGAAATTTAAAACCTCCGCGCGTTGGTAGTGAAGTAATAGAAAATGGACTAACCCATGAGTATGGGCGCCATCTTAGAAAAGGAGAGAAGGCTGGAAGATGCTTTTCATTGCATCTGTCCACGTTAAGGACATGATTCACCGCAGTGCAGTGCCTCCTCACTTTCTGCATATCTGCCTCTACTAAGAACATGATCCAAGCAGAGAAGAGCTTGTAGTCAGTGCTTTTCCCCCTCCGTGTCTTCCCAGTGTTTACAGTCTCTGTCTGCCTACACTAAGCACCATACAGTAGTCCAATGTCTCTGCCTGTGATGTGGCATCCCACACGCTAAACACCCTGTACAAACAGGTAGCGTTTCTACTCGTTCTGTCTTGCATCACTAGCCATGAGACAGACAGAGCACTATTTACAACCTGCTTGCCTACACTAAGCACATGAAACATCTGCGGTGTTTACCGTATTAGATGGCCAATCAAATGTGAAAAACTTAATGAAACATACAAAAAGCACAATGTTTACAGTCTGGCAACTCTATAAAAACACACAAAAGGAAAAATGAAAAGAAAAACAGTTGACATAAGCTAGCTGATTCAAAGCGCCACGGCCGCCATGAGCTTGTTTGCGAAGGTGACACAGAAAAGGAAAAAGAAGTTTGCTCACAGTCAAACATATCGACAAACGTGCAATTATCCATGTAACAGGGTCAGTCCCGAAGGCAGTAATAAAACCGCCCCAAGGAGGGACAAATGTAAAGCATTTACCAATGATAACAAAGTGAACGAGTGATAGTGATAGGCGTGGTTAAAAGCCCACATAGATACCAAGACGTCAGAAAAGCAGCGCTCGCACTCTGTTATGCTCAACCTAAAAATGAAGCTTTTACACTCCAAGTGTAAAAAAAAAAGCTGTATCTTCCCTGTATCTGGGACATTCAGCCTCCCGCGTCAAATAAATCATGCTAAGGACATAAGGAGTAACATAAGTCCGGTAAAGGCAATTAAAATGTATGAGCTTAAACCTTCTGTTTCTGGAGACCCCACAGACCAAAGCACACGGCCACTCCCAGTAGGTGTCTGATAAGGGCTCAGCCAGCTCCTTTTCTCAAGCTTGTCAGGCAAGCAGTGGAGGCGGGGCAAGGTCCCCCCCTGAGAGCTTTATCCACAAGTGTGAATAGATGCCTCCTTTCCCCCATCTGAGTAGCCCCCCCCCCCTCTCGAGCCCCTGTGATGGCACCGGTCCAGCCAGAAATGTGCAACACACCTCTCTTGCAGGATTTTTGAGTTTTGCGTACTGTAGGAACTGATAGTTCACAGTTGAAAAGTGTTGTGGGCCTCCTGCAAAGTTATGAATACTCACCTAGAGTGCAGGTCTCGAGCTAGGAGACAACCCTCATTCCTCCAGTGTTCCATTGATATACCTGCATTCATAGCGTAGAATGGATCAAGGCCCCCAGCCGCAATTCCAGCTTGAATGGGCTCTACAGATCACTTTCATAACTACCCTCTCTCAAATTACCTTTCTGTCTCACTCGGGATGGGACTAGAAAGTCCTCTTGTCCTCCTTTCATTAGTCATCGAGCTACTGTCTCGCTTCCAGTAATGCCCCACAGAAAACATTTTTCCCAGTTGTCCAAAACCATGAGCCACTGAGCCGCATACCGTAAGTGCGCTGAATAACAATAGTGCTGCATGTCTGGCCATGCCAGACCCCAATCAGCCATATCTCTCTTTTGCACTGACAGAGCCATCCACACCAAGGAGACCAATAAACTGTTCAGTCTCTGGAAGGCTCCCAGACTGATAGGACATAGAAACTTTTGCGCAGCATGCAAACACCTGGGGAGAAAGACCATCTTGGTAATGGACACCCTTCCCAGGACTGAAAGGGGAAGTGTGTTCTGAAATTGGTTGGACCCGCAGAGGCCTCCCAGCACCCGTTCTATATTAAGTTGGTTCTGATGTGTCTCCAAATGGGTTACCATAACCCCCAGGTACCAAAAGCTTTCCGTCTTCCACCTGAAGATGAGCTTCAGTAGGTGATCTCATGGGATAGCTGCCAAATCACCCAGAGAAAACACAATTGTCTTATGTTTGTTGATCTGCAGGCCAGAGACCTCTCTGAATGCCTTGATATATTGCATTAGGATTGTAACTGTCTCCCTGGGAGAACGTACATAAATAAGGGCATCATCTACATACAGCAACATAATGTGGGTAGTGTTGCCTACCGTAATTCCCCAGTCCTTCATCGCCTGGCATAGGAGGACAGCCAGGGGTTCCAGCACAAAGGCAAAGAGCAATAGTGTGAGGAACAGCCCTGACTGGTGCCCCTCCTCACCAGCCAGCCCTCCAACTCCACCCCTCTCACCTGATCGAGGCTGCTCCTCCCAGAAGATCTCGCACAGCCGCTCAGGTAAATGTCCAGAGTACATCTGAACATCTGATAGAACTCCAGCGCCTTAGACCTAGTTAGCTATATAGTACTCTCTGCCTGAGGATACATTCCCCAATGCGTCCTCACTGACCATTTCCCTTTCCCTACACACCACCTGGAAGTGAGCTTAAAAGGACTTCAATATAGCCTGATGGCCAGTGACATTTCGTCCCATTGGGAGATGCAGGTATACTGTAGGTGGCACCTCCTGTTCCCGTTGCAGGATCCAAGCTAACAATTTCTCCGTCTTCTCCCCCTCCCTGAGCAAGCATTGTCTATACTGTGTAAGTGTGTACTTATCTAACGTGTACCAGAGGTCATGTAACTTCCGCCCCACCTCCATCACCTCTCCATCTCGTCTCCAGCAGTTCAGCCTCTCCATTTATGAAGTTCAGCCAGCTGTTTTTCTTGCAGTACCACATGTGCCTCCAGCTGCCTGCGTATTCCAGTAGTGGACCTTGCGCAAGCATCACACATCACCACTTTCATAGCCTCTCATTCATTGCCCAGAGTGGCTGTTGTATCTCAATTATGCTTCATGTAGTCCATCAATGCATCCACTGTCTCCCAAAAGGAAATGCTTGTCAGGACATCCAGGAGTAACCGCCAATTTCTTCTGTGTGCTACCTCTTCCTGCCATTACACCCACAGCAGTATCAGAACATAATTAGAAGGAAACCTCCCCAAATGTACTATCTCTTTTAATGTGTGGTGTGAATGCCCTGCCACCATTATCCTATCTAAGCAACCAAATGTATTGAAGAGTGACAGGTGTATTATCATGCTGCGGGTGAAGGGGTCTCCAGTTATCTGAAAACCCCAGATTATGCACGGCCACCAAGAGCAACCTGGTCACCAGTGATTTTGTTCCGGCCCAAAGTGGGGGCCTGTCTTCACAGTTGAAATCCCCTGCCCAAAGTACAGAGGAGCCCATGCTGTCCTGTAGTGAGTCCTGCATCTGTCTGAAGAAGTGTCTATCATCATCAGGTGCGTAGGTGTTAAGAATAGTGGCGGCCCTCCCATCGAATGTGCTCTGCACGAGTATGTATTGACCCTCTATATTGCCTCTGCATAGGTGTGGTGGATGTGTATCCCAGAGTCACCAGATGATACCTTTTAAGAGAGTCCACAGACGTTCAAGTAGATTACATTACTGGTCACCTCCATGAGAAACCATATGGGCTACCCTGTGTCTCCCAAATCCTGAAATACTTGCGGCTCGGTGCCATCAATAGCCCTCCCCGCTCTGTGGTGCTAAAATGGACATCTAGCATTGACTCAACCATAATGTGACCTGCAGCTTAATCCCATAACATCGAGAACAAGGCCTGCCACTAAGAGTGGGGGGTCACCCCCGCCCTTATGCTTTGATAGGGGTTCGTCCATACGATGTGACTAAACTAACATGCCCGCTCCCCGACAAACCCAATAGGAAAGAATCAAGTGACACTGCAATCCCCTCCCTCCTCAAAGTAAACGGAGATCTGACGTGCAGTAGAGGTGAGATGCTCCACCTTGCCCACCTCCCCATCGAGGCAGCTTAGTCCACATTACAAACTAAGTCACAGTTGCCATGTGTACTTCAAGCAGCAGATAGAAGCTTAGGCAAACTTTGACCCACGACCTCACTCCCCAGTGTGACTCAGCTCCTACACTTCCATCTCAACAAAGGACGTAGTCTTGTCCCTCAACACTGTCAGGGCAGTATCAAAGGCCAAGGTGCCATCTCCCTGGATCATGATACATGAAGTGGCTAGACCCTCCTCAGTGCCCAGTTCTTTTTTTTAAACTTTTCTTTTATTGTTAATAACACAATATGATACAAAGTCAGTGGGATCAGGGTCCCATCAATCAAGAGTAGTTGCACATCAGTGATATTAGGAAACCAAAGAAGAAGAGAAAACGCATAAGGCACAAACAAGGTAGCAGTCGTAATATAAAAACCTGAGGTAGAGTTCACTTCCAACATGTTTTAGGCTATGTGGGGGGGTTTAAAGAGGATAAAGATATAAGGGTAAAGGGTAGGTTGTACCTGTTCAGACGAGAGGACCGGGGAGTGCTACCTTGGGGAGCGAGGGATGTCGCTGCATGGACAATGGGTGTTGTAGCTCATGTCAACTCTGTGGTCAGTTTCAGTTGGGGTCAGGTGACTATCAGACGACATAGGAAGAGGATCCACCATGGAGATCTGTTTGGAGCGTTGCTGGTAGGCGACGTTCGGACTCTAGTGGGTATTTAGAAAGAGACGTGGGGATAAGGGGCGAGGGGGAGAGAGAAAGAGAAAGAGAGAGAGGAAAGAAAGAAAGAGGGAAAAAGGAAGGACGAAGAAGAAACAGTAAGAAAAGGGAGGGGGAGAAGGGGAAGAAGAGAAAAGAAGGGTAAGAAGGAGAGAGGAGAAAAGAGGAGAAAAGAGAAGAAAGAGAAGGGGAGATAAAGAGGGGGAGAGGGGGGAGAATACGGAGGGAGGGGGAGGAACGGGAGAGAAGGGGAGAAGGGGGGGGAAAGATGCTTGTGGGGGAGGGGAGGGAAAGGGAAGGGAGAAGGGAACAATGGTGGTTCCGGGTGGGGCACTATTGCCCCCTTGTTAAGAAGGGAGCCCATACCTGTTGGAATATTTGAGCTTGGTCTTGTAAGTTATAGATGATCCGTTCATGCATAGCAGTGCGGATCATGGCTGTAATCCATTCCTCCGGGCTTGGGGGGGTCTCTGACCGCCAATGTCTGAGTATGCAAATTTTTGCAGTAGCTAACGCTGTGTGCAACAGTCTCTTGTGTGGTCTAGGGAGGTCTGGTAGGGAGGTCGTATCTTGCAGAAGTATGAGGGCAGGAGGAAGTGGTGACGGGAGTGACATTACTTCAGCCAGAGTGGAGCTCACAGCATCCCAGAGTGGTCGTACTGTTGTACAGTTTACTAAGATATGTATCAGGTCACAGGATTTTTCTGGACATCGCCAGCAGTTCGCATGCAGGAGGAGTCTGGTTCTATGCAGTTTCGCTGGGGACCAGTGCCATTCATGTAAGATTTTGAAGAGGCAGAATTTCAAGCTTGCTTCCTGGGTGCCTCTGTCTAGTGTCTTTAGGGTAGCTTCCCAATCATCTGGGTCTAAATCCTGCTGCAGCCTGGTTTGCCACCGTAGACGTAGTTTGTCCATTAGCGGTTGGGAGTAAAGCCGTTGAATAATTAGATCATAGAGACCCGACATTACTCCCTTGTGTTGTCCCCATTGCTGCAGGTAAGCCACTATCGGTGAGGGCAGGGATCCCCGCAGTGGAGGTGTATTCCTTTGGGAGAGACAATGCTTGAGTTGCATGTATCTCTATTCCTGGTTCGGGTGTAGGCCGAACTCCTCCCGTAACTTGGGGAAGGGTTGGAGCACATCGTTCTCCAGGACCTGTGAGAGGGTGAGGATGCCTGCCTGTTTCCATTGCGGCCAATGGAGTACCTCGCCACCTATGCGTAGGCCACTGTTGTGCCACAGGGGCGCTTGGGCATGTATGAGGGGGTGGACCCCAAACAGTCGGTGGGCCCTTTGCCAGGATGCCCTGGTCGCCGCCAGGATAGGATTCACTGAGTTAGTGGTTGGGAGGTCTGCACGGTAGGGTCCACCGAGTCCTTCGTTCGCAGCCAGGAGTCGTTTTTCCACTGCTATCCACAAGGGGGGATCTGGTATATTCAATAGTGTATTGGATAGCTGAGATAGTTGGAGGGCTAAAGAGTAGTGTTCCACCGATGGGAGTCCCATTCCCCCGTTTGTGCGGCGGGCCAGAAGCTTGGCTGGTGATAGCCGTGGTCGCATTGTGCCCCACACAAATGATCTACTTAGTGCATCAATGCCTCTTAGTGTGGAGAGGGGCACTTGTAAGGGCAGGAGACCTAGGATATAGGTGAAGCGGGGTACCGTCACCATTCTAACCGCCTGTACTCTGCCCCACATGGAGAGGCCTAACTGGGTCCATTTCGCAAAGTCCAGTTTCACCTGCGTGATGAGAGGGTCAATGTTGTCCGCCACCATGTGTGCCAGTCCAGGGTTAACAAGCACTCCTAGTATTTAAGATGTTTTGTCATTCACCGGAACGGGTAGCCTAGGAGTGCCTCTTTTGTGGTTACTCGCGATAGCGGAAGTGCCTCGCTTTTGTCCCAGTTAATACGGTATCCCGATAGGGCTGCGAAGTCCTCGATTACCTCTAATAGGGCCGGTATGGATCTTTCCAAGTCCGTGAGTGTTAAGAGGATATCGTCAGCGTAGAGGTATATCTTGGAGGTGCCTTCGAGTAGTGGTAGGCCGGTTATGGAGGGGGAGGACCGGATAGCTGCCGCCAAGGGCTCCATTGCCAAAAGGAACAGGAGAGGTGAAAGGGGGCACCCCTGCCGTGTACCCCTTCGGATAGGGAAAGGGTCTGAGAGGAAGCCTCCGCAGTTGACTCTGGCCGCGGGTTGATCATAGAGCAGTCGTACCATGGAGATAAATTTATTACCTAGACCAAATCTCCCTAAGGCTGCAAATAGGTAGGGCCATTCTATGCGGTCGAACGCTTTTTCGGCATCTAAGGACAGGGCCAGCGCCGACTCCGGGGAGTCTCTGGCCGCCCATAAGGTATGGCACGGGGTTCGTAGGTGGTTCCTAGACGTGCGGCCCGGTACAAACCCCACCTGCGTATAGTGTATTAAGGACGGGATTACTTTACGTAATCTGTTTGCCAGGACGCTTGCTAGAATTTTGATGTCCCCGTTTAGTAGAGAGATGGGTCGGTAGCTGCTGCATAATAAAGGATCTCTCCCAGGCTCCGGTATGACAGCTATTGTGGCATTATTGGATATGGCCCCTAATGTCTGTGTTTCGCAGGCTTCATTGAGGGCTTCGCATAAGATATCAATCGCCCCTGCCCCTACCCATTTATAAAATTCTGCAGGGTATCCGTTCTCTCCGGGTGATTTGTGGTACGGGAGGTCAGAGATAACTTTGTCTATCTCCTGTCTGCTTATTTCCCCTTCTAATAGGCTATGGCCCTCGTCTGTTAGGGAGGGGAGGTCTAGCTTCTTTAAGAAGGTGGTAGCTTGCGCTAGGTTGGTCGTGGTTTCCGGCGTGTAAAGGTGTCTATAGAATTGGGCAAATTCGTTTGCAATGGCCTGCGGGTGGGTCAGTATGCCCCCGGAGGGAGAGCGAATGGCTGGGATGGCTAGAGCGGCTGCTCTTTGACGGAGTTGGGCTGCAAGCAGTCGCCCCACCTTCTCACCCTGTTCGTAGTGTCTCCCTTGGAGTCTCTGTAATGCAAATTCGGCCTGGGTGGTGTATAGCTCATTAAGGGCCATTTGGGCTTGCTCTAGACTTCGGCGGCCTGGAAGGGAGGGGTGTGCTGTATATTGTCTGGTTAGTCGGCGTATGTCGAGTTCCAGAGCCGCTTGTTGCTCTTTTCTGTCTTTTTTCGCTATCACCGCATCCCGCATGAGCTGTCCCCGTATCGAAGCTTTGGCTGCGGCCCACATAGTTCGACTTGAATCAACCGTACCGAGGTTGTCTTGGGCAAAAGTGGTCGCATGATCTTGTAGCTGCAACTTACCTTGGGGGGATCGATATCGATGGATCGCTAATCTCCATGGTTTTCGGCCCGGGGATACCAGGCCTAAGCGGATGGCTATAAGGACTGGGGAGTGGTCTGAGATGCCTCTCTCCAGTATGTCGTCCCCCAAGGCATGGGCCACAAGATTATGGGATAGGAGAAAATAATCGATCCGTGATTGGGTACCGTGCACCGGCGAGAGAAAGGTAAATTCTCTGTCCGTTGGGTGAGTCAGCCTCCAGTGGTCAACCAAACCATTATCCGCGAGTATATCAGACTGGATGGCCCTGTCTGCATTGTTGCTCGTGTCTAGAGGCCCCGTCCTGTCCAATGCTGCGTCCCTTGCTAGGTTCCAGTCTCCTCCTATAACGTAACGGGATGCCCCTATCTCGGTTAGAAGTCGATTGAGCTGGAGGAAGAAGAGGCATTTGGGACCTGTTGGTGCATAGACTGATCCCACACACAGTGTTGAGTCCCCGATTTTCAGTTTTGTAAATATGTATCGGCCCTCGGGGTCTGTCCACGATTTGATGACCTTGAAAGGGAGGGTTTTGCGTAAGAGGATCGCCACCCCGCTTTTTCTTGGGACATTCTCCGTATCGAGTGAGGGTGGAGTGCAGCTAAACAGGACGGTTCCCACCCAGTCACGTCGTAGTCTATCAGATTCAAGACTGTCTAGGTGTGTCTCTTGTAATAAGGCGATGTCTGCCTGCTTAGAGTTAAGGTAGGATAGGACTTTCTTCCATTTGATAAAGTGGGTAAGGCCGTTTACGTTCCATGATATCACCCTGAGGGGAACTACCGGTGCTCCCATCTGGTTGGGCATCCTCATTTCCTGTGTCCACCCACCCGGGAGTATGAGCTCGGGGGAGTGGGGTGGACTCTGTGAACTGAAGAGGATGTCGGGGAGGGGGGAGAGTGGGGGGAGGGTGGCGGGCGCGTTGGGTACGAAGAGGAGTTGAAAAGAGAATAAAGAGGAAACAGTGAAGGAAAGAAGAAATAAAAAAGAAGGTAAAGAAGGGAGACCGGGATACAAGTCCCGAAGTACACAAACTTTAACCGGCGGGTCTAAAACCTAGGCCGATTGAGCTTCGACGCCCGGCCAGCGGGCCCGAGCCGGGGAGGGGGGAGTGGGGCAGCGCCCACAGGGCGCCCCAGACCTCCGCGTGGATGCCTTCAATTATATCCGGGGGGTGTGGAATGTGTTTGTGACCAGAGGATGGGGGGAGGAGGGGAGGTCGCATGTTGGCCGCGTCCCTGTGTGGGGGGGGGGGATGGGAGAAGCGCGAGGAAAGGACAGGGGCAGGTGTTGTTGTTACAGAGGTCGCTTCCCCTTAGTTATTCTGAGGGGTTGCGGCATGTATATGCTCTGGGACTTGGCATCTGTGGTCTGTTCTGCTTTGCACCAGCGCCCATCATTATGTCACTATTACGTTTGTTAGTAGACCGGGGTCTAGAGCTCAAAACCCAGTTCAGAATCATTTTGCCCCAACCCTGCCAGGGCAAGCCAGTAGTGTGCAAGGGTATTGCGTCAGTTCCCATATTTTCCAGAGGACATTATAGACCCTGATTCCAGATGAGAGAGGTGATGTGGGATATGGTAAGTGTTACCCGGCATGAAGGGGAGGGATGTTGAGAAACAAAAGCAATCGGGAGCCAACAAAAACTATCACACAATCCGAACAGTCTAAGCAGTCCGAGGCAGTTAAAGCCTTCTGGGGGGGGGGGGGCGGTTCTCCGTGCTACAATGTCTGAAGAGTATACATTAAAATAGAGTACTCATCATTTCTCTGTGTCAGGACTCTTTCATCAAAGTTCCTATGTTTCCTGCAACGTTTCTATGACAGTCTGTGGTTGTAGATATCGAGGGCTTGTAGGAAAACTGTGTCCATGTTGGTTTCAGATAGTAGGCACCTAGAGTTTCAAAGGGGATCGGGACTTGTCTCTGTCCGGCAGCTGTTTGTGCATCGCCACCGCCTGTAGGACTTGGCCCCTGTCATCAAAACTTTTCATTAATCTCTCCAGATCTCTGCCCCTGGTTTGGGGGTCTGTAGCAGGTCTTTCGTCGGTGTCCAGATAAATTTCCGATTGGCCCATTCCCCTAGTTTGGTTCTGTGTGTCTTGGGGGGATAGGGTTGTTGATTCCATGGGTTGCGTCGGATCATGCAACCCCTCTAGGAATGACTTCAGGTCCTCTGGGTCATAAAAGGTTCGTGACTCTCCGTTCTTAGTTATCCACATCCTGGCTGGCTCGAAGAGGCCGAATTTAACGTCCAGATGGCGAAGGCGAGGGCGGAGGGAGAGAAAGGCTCTTCTTCGATCTGCTGTTTCTTTGGACGATCTTTTCCATTTTGTCTCTTGAGACCAAGTCTATGCGCTCTTTGAAATTCCAGAGGGGGGTCAAATGTTATGTCGGCTAGTTTGGGAAGCGTGTCTCGCAGGTAGGAGAGGATATCTGTACCCTCAATGCCTTCCGGAAATCCAAGGAAGCGGACGTTATTTCTGCGGCTTCGGTCCTCAAGGTCGGTTAACTTGCTGCGAAGGTACAAGAGTTCATGCTCCCTGTCAGTCTGTAAGACCACTTGACTTTCCACAGCCGCTACTCAATGGTCCAGTCCAGAGATTTGTGACTGGAAGCCCGCTATTTCCAAGCGCATGGATCTCGTTTCCACTGTTAATGCTGACATGGCAGTGTCCATACCTTCCAGTTTGCGGCCTACTGCCGATATCTCCTGCAGTATACGATCCATTGATGCTCCTTGAGGGTTGTCTGACATGGTGTCGTGTGAGGGGGGTGGAGAGTCTGCAGTAGCAGGATGTTTCTGTTGGCGCAGGGCTTCAGAGAAGAGTAGTTGGCGAGCAGGTTTACACGGTACTTTACCTGCAGTCTTGCCTCTGGGCATTGCGGGTTTCTCCCTGCAGGTGGGGATCCAAGGGGGTGCCTGTCCGTGTCTCAATGAGAGCGATCAGCGTAGGCGGCAGAGGAGAGAGGGTGGCAGAGGGTGGGGCAAGGGGGGTTCAGAGTAGTTGGTGAGTTCAGGGGAGTACCTCTCTAAGTGGCCTCCTGGGGAGGGCTGTCGTTGGTGTATATATATATATACGAGGGGAAGGATCTCGGTGTTGGCTCTATAGCATTCAGCGTCCTGCAGTGCTGTTCTGTGGAGAGAGGAGTTTTTTTTTTTTTTTGGAGCCGAGGTCCGATGTTATTCCTGGCCCTCTTTGCTCTCCATGCCTCGTTAGTTCTAGCTGTGTTGGAGGCTACAGTGGCTTTTCCCTTTTCCTGATAGTGTGATATTGATTCTTTTGTTGTTATGTTTGTGTTGTGCATTTTCCTTGCTCTTTTTTTTTTTTTTTTCCTCCTCTTTGCCCCCTCTTGTGCTTGCCCCTCTTTTTATTAGGAAGTGTTTGCTCCTTTGCTCTTTGCCTTCTCCTCTTCCCGTCCTCTTCCTCCTCTCTCCGCTCGTTGTTATATTCCTCTCTCTCTCTCCTCACTCGCGGCCCCTTTCTCACTCATCTACCACCCTCATCTCCGTACATCTCTCATCCTCTCTGACTCACCGGCTCGGCCCTCACCTCTCCATCCTCTCCGGGGCCTCCGTCGTTCCTCAGGGGGCCTTCTCTGGAGCAGGTAAGGCTGGGGGGGTGGGGATAGCCATCCGTTGCGCTCCGCTGGTGGTGAGGCCTCTTGTCGCCGGCCCCGTCGCCCCCGGCAGAAGGGGGAAGAGTGGAGAGGCACTGGGAGGCGCGTCGTCAGTCTCGGGCCACCTCCTGTTGTTGTTCCGGGCCGTGATGTTGGTCGGCTCCGTTCTCCCCCTTCGGCAGCGATCGGTCGGGAGGGAGCAGGCAGTGTCCCGGCCGGTTGCCGGCTCCGGTAGCCACAGATGTGCCGCTGTCAAGGCGCAGGTAGGGACGGAGGGCGCGCTCCCCCACTTCGGGCTTCAGCGAGGGATGCGTCTCTCCGTGTCGGGGTGATTCCTCACTCGAGGCCGTGGTTTAGAGGCCTGCCGTAGGCCTCAAGCCTGCTCCCCTCGTTCCGCCCGGCGTCTCCGGGGAGGGCGCCCCCCGCATCACAGATGTTGGCCGTTCGTCGTCTCCAGCTCCTATGTCGGCCCCCGCTGCGCTCGGGGGTCCCGCGGAGCGCCCCCAGTGCCGCCGCCACCGCCGCGTGGCCCGCCGCCGTGCGGAGCTCGGCTCTCAGAGGGCGATCATGGATCGCGGCCAGACCACGCCCCCTCAGTGCGCAGTTCTGACTGCCTGCCATCTTCTCAAGGCCACCAGCTGCATAGTGGCCCTCGCTCCTCCCAGGGTCAGCTCCTCTAGGAATAAGCCTGATTGCTGGCACTGTTTCCCACATCTCCATCCATCTCCAGACATCCTTGGGGCAATTGAAGAAATGTGACTTTCCATCTGATAACACCCTTAGCCTGGCCGGGTACAGGAGCATGTACTTAAGACCCATACCTCTCAGTTTTTGTTGGCATCCAGATAAGATTTTCTGTCACCCTGAACACGCTGTGTGTAATCCGGGTAAATGGAGATTTTGTTGTTGTCAAAGTAGGCATTGTAAGTTTCATATGCCACTAGGAGGATACTGCCTCTGTTCCTGTAGTTGAGAACATGAGCAATGATCGCCTGGGGCAGCATCCCAGGCGGTGGTAATGCAATCAGTGCCCTGTGTGCACTCTCAGTAGCAAAAAAGCTGGAAAATTCTTTCAGTTACAACACATCTTGCACCCATTGTTCAATTAAATGTTCCTCCTTCCACTAGTTCCGGGAAGCCCAGAAGTCTAACATTATTACGTCGGGACCTGCGCTCCACCTCCTCTGCCTGGGCTTCCAATATCCAAGTCCGGGAGAGAACACCTGCCATTTTATTTTGTGGAGAGGCCACTTCCAGTTTGAGAACACCAATAGTTTCCTTGGCAGTATGTACTTTCTTGGATACTTTTTATAAGTCTGTGTGGAGCAGATTGACCTCATTCATTACAGTTTCTATCTTCCCCTCCAGCATGGCCCTAAAGCCCTGGACTGCTGCCAACAGTTCTTCTCTTGATGGTTCCTCCGTTGATCGTTCTGGGCTCGGATCATGACGAAAGCCTCTCTGGCATGTCTGTCCGTGACCGCTTGTCTGGGGTATTGTGTAGTGCTCTATCATGTAGCCCTGACATGGCCCCTGAGCCGTGTCTCTGCCCATGTTGGGGACAATGTTGTCTACTAGTAACAAACACTAGGGAACTCCTGGAGCGGGAAGGACCCCTCAGCAGTAACTTGTTAAAAAACATCTGCGACCATGGGTCCACGGGCCCTGGAGGGTACAGTCCACCCTGAAACTGGCAAGCAGGAGACACTGCCCTCTTGTTGTACAATGTCTCCGCAGGACACCTCCCCAAAAGGCAGCTCGCAACAGTCCCAAATGATGTCTGCACCCAGCAAGGGGTGCAAACTGTCCTCTCTAGCTCTAGGGGCTGCACTTTATGACACACTGTTTCCCTGTGGGCCCTACCGATAAACTCACATTCATCAAGCATATCCCCATCAGCCCTGTGAGCAGGGCTGGAGTCTCTGCACGTTTGTGGCCAGCCGGCATGTCCATGTGGTCCACGAGACACTACCAGCAGCCGAGAAGCCCTCGTCTCCACCGCAAATCCCCACCTGGTAGGTACTCCCAGGCTCTGCTGGGCCAATCAGTGAGATTGTCACAGTCTCTCCCTCTTCACCACTGCCACTGTTGTGCCCCCTCATCCTGTCAGGGTTCCATCATGCCTGTGGGATCCCGAGCGTCCCCAGCAGTCGATACAGGCTAGCTACACCCAGGTAAGGGAAGGATGCCAGCACCGCTAATCCCCTGTTCAAGCAATAGGCCTCTAACCTCTGGCCTCACACTGTGCTTTCAGGGCCTGCCCAACAGGGTGCAGCGACCACACCTTCTGTTCCACCGCCTGCTCCAGGGACCGAAGTCCAAGGCCACCCAGATCTTGGCACTAGCGGGACCAATCCCAAGAGCGAGTCTGGCTCAGAGTGCTTTAAGCAGGCCCCATAATGCCCGTGAGGTAGGTCCATAGCAGCCATTTAAGCTGCAAACCGCCTTCACTTGCTTGATGACGATCAATTGCGGCATGAGAGGGTGAGAGATGGAATCCCCAGTCAATTCCCACAGGGGAATAGGGCAAATTAATGCTTTTAAGTCAGGATTGTGCATAATATTTACCAGGCCAGGGAGGAGCCGCTCAAGAACGAGTCCTGTCAGCCATTTTACGAGGCCAGCATAGGGGCTCATTAATTTTGGTGAAAAATGGGGGTAAAAGGACCCAGTCCGTTTTGAAATTAGGCTTATGTGAATCTTCATTTCTCAGGGGGGCTCAGACCTCCTTCCATAATTCCAGTTAACTAGTACTCCTGAAGTTAAAGTACTGTCTAAGGGTCATATACAGTGAGAAGAAATGATAGCATGAAACTCACGCTGTGCCGTATTCCCTCCATTCACCTGAGCCTTGAGAAATTGATTTGAGATTTCTCAAAATCTTTCTAATTTTTATCCACTGATTTTCACACTCACTTGGTCAGTCAGGTTTAAGATTTCTTTCTGCTTCCCCTTTTATGAATCAGGGCTACATCTACTCTTTATCAGTTCTGCTGCACCTTCAGCCGTCTCCCAATAGGTATTAACTAACCTAGTCACTGAGTAGTGTATGTACCCAGGTAGGTTTGCATATGCTAGGGACAATTCTTCTACAAACTGAAGCTATTACATGTAATCTAAGCAAAGTGAACTGTGAATACTAAAAAAATCCTAATGCAGCATCTGTTAATGAATGTGAATGTCAATGTGGAGACTTAGGGGCTTTTCTACAAATGAGCCTTTCAAGGATCTCTACTGACCTTCTGTGTGATTCTAGGAAACTCACGTTGGAAATCGATTTTTCTGTCCAGCCATTCAATAGGAGTGCTGTAAACCGAAAGATATAGCTGCAATGTAAGTCTTCAGATTGTCCAATCTCTGTAGCTCATGGGATAGTAATGCTGCCCAAGGAACGAGACTGAGAAACAGCTCTGCTGTGGAATGGCACCTGAACATGTGTATTCTGTGTTACCTGAAGGGTAGCTTTTCAGTCTGAGGCCAGAGCCCCTAAACTGTCCATCCAGAAAGGATGCTCTGTTGCTAAGGCCTTGGTTTGTACGTACAACATGACCTAAGGGATAGCTCTGCTGTGTAAAGCAAATGTTTGAAATACCAGTGTAACATGACATTTAGCTCTACCATATAAAGCCAAAGCCTGAACGTTCTTTGTCACTGGAAGGACTGTTCTGTTTTTTTGATGACAGAACCTGTAAGGGTTGTGAAACCTGACATATTAATCTGCTTCCTAAAAGCAAACATTAGTAGAGGCAGCAAAACTGGAGGTTTAAGGCTAGTGTGCGAGGCTGGAGCCTGATTGGTCTGTGTCTCCTGTGGAATAGCACTGACCTCCAAACTCGAACATCTAGGCGTTACTCATGAGGTAGCTTTGGTATGTAAGGACTGAGCCTGTTCGAGCTATGTTACCACGTCCCACCGATTAGTATAATATCATTTAAGAGGTAGCTAAGACTTCTACTTAAACTTTGTTCTCTTAAAAATTGCATCCTTTGATATTTGGAACCATCTAAGTAAAAGCCCTTTGTTTGCTTGGGTCGGTGACAGTGCAGTTCTAGCACAACCATCCTCCCCATTTCAGTATGTGCCCCAGATGAGCATTCTCGTTAGTTGGGACCACTCCTTTCAACTGTGAACCTACAATGTGTGTAATTTGCAGAGGTTTTCGCGTGTTGCAACAGATTTTTTTGTCGCCCTCTTTCATACTATTCTCGCTCACTAAGCGTACCTGCCGGTAATGTTTGTGAAGTGGCATATCCGGTTACAATAAATGATCACCCTTAGTATAAAATATTTTTGACCTCACTGTGATAATCAAAAAGAGGAACAGAAACTGATAAAAATACAATGGCATGAACACATTATTTCTTTCGCCTAATAAAATCCGGCAGTATAATGATATCAAAGTCTAATTTAGCCCCGGGTAACTCGACTTGTGCATTAAAACAATATACTTTACAAGTGACTCACTTTTCTCCTTCTTGTCAGCTGACAAAAACTGTGTCCTGAGTTTGTGTAAAGACCGTGGGGTGTGATGTGGTAAAGCAGTAGTACTTAACTTTTGGCTCCTGTGGACACCCACTTAATCATTATTGGAACCCGAGGACACCCACTGAATCATTATTGGAATCCCGGGACACTCACTGAGTAGTTACCAGAAGTCAGGGACCCCAATCTAAGCATTTTCAATACTTTAAACAGCAAAAAGTACATAAAAATACAGAAACAAACAATCATCAAGCAATACAAATACAAATGATGAAATAATTTATTTAATTCACAAACAAATAAATAAAAAAATGAAATTTTAATGGGAAGGTTGGAGCTTTTCTAAATTCGTGAGGCCACTGATCGTTCATAGGATATTCTGTTTGATGCACTTACACTGCTCCCATAAATCAATCGGAAGATACTAACTTTCTAGCCTCCACTTTAAAATACCTTCACATTTACAGAATGTTTTAAAATTTTCTACCATACATTTTTGTTTCTATATTTACATACACTTTATGTATCTACTAATATTATTTAATTTTCTAAGCAGTTGCTGACCCCCTGAGTAAACTTTGTGGACTCCAGGGGTCTCTGGACCACAAGACTATTGTGAAGGATTCTGATATTGCTAAACCTGGATTTTACAAAACCAATGGGGTTGCAATCACAAAATCCCTATTTGTTATTTACGAAACCCATTTTACGAGTCAGAAAATTTTTCAGGTTCCTAAAATGTGTTTTGCAACCCAAATATAATTTAGAATGGGTTTTAAAGGGACATTCCTGACAAAATATGATTTGGTACATATGTATCAATGATTTGCAGTGACAATTCCGGTGACAAATTCCTGGCTACCCTTGAGGATGATTAGTCATGCTTTACAAATCCTTTTTGATTGATTGATCAGTTACTTACTCCTCAAAGGATGTGCTAACTGATTTGTAAACGTGGGGATGGATCCCCTTGTGAGCATTTCGTCTTTAGGATTCATACTGCGGCCTCAGTTGGAGTATGCAGCGGTCCCATATGGGAAACTATTTTTTATAGAGAAAGTGCCTCTTCCTGAAAGGAATGGAGTCTGCTTTAAAAAGAAATCCCTTTTGAGAATGCAAACGCAAGAATGGTGGTTTGCTACCATCCATTTGTTTGCAGTGAATCACAGAGGGTGACAAAGTGCAACCAGCCTAATAACTTTTGAGGGTATGCATACAGAAGCAGCGGATGTTGTCCTGTTCTGAATCTTTCAGTTGACGGGGAGGCAAAGGAGTTAGTAACAAATTTATTATTTCAAATCCGTGAAGTCCTCTTGGATGCACTATAAGGACGAGGAAATCAGCATTGAAGTTCAATAAATTTAATGTATGCATATATCAAAATACAAAAATGTAAAGATACAGCATAACAACAGGCAAGCTCAAACCGCAGAATAGGTTGAATCTCAATATCATAGGGAGTACAAAAATTACAGCTACAGCAATGCATAGATTAGGAAATAGGAATTGAGATTCCTCAAAGAGATTTTGGTTGCTTCTCCTCAGCAAAACCAGAATTAAAGATATCTAGCTAGGTTCTAACTAATTTATATAAGATCTAAAGGGTTAAGGGTAGAGCACGATTGGTATCAGCATCTCAGACTCCACTAGAAGTCTTCAGAAATGTAGGGCCAGATGTAGCAAAGGTTTTTACCCATTCTGTGTCTATGGGAAAAAGTGTTCGTACATATGGCCCTTAGAGTCTAGTGTTAGCATGAAGCCATGCACTGTAAGAGTGACAAAAAGGTGTTTGAGAGGTCTGTATCTCTCCAAGTCAAAAGAAAACGGGCGTACATCTAACAATGTTAGCATCAACTTAAAGTGGAAAGTTCCAGGAGCATCTGTATCTTCTGCACACATCATCCAAAGCCCAATTATTTCTCTTTCTTACTGGTGCAGTGGCAACATGAAGTGATTCTCCCATCTCACGGAATACTAATGACCAGGTTAACCTTGAAGGTTTCAATCCTGTACACCTCATATAATCTATATGATGTGTACAGGAGACTTTCTAATTTGTTGATTTATCCAATCTGTGCCAAGATCGTATCTTTCAGGTATAGCTATTTCTAATACAGAATACTCATTTATCTAGCTAAGAAATCAGGGATGTGCACCTACAAAGGAAAAATACAAGAAGCACAGAAAATCCATTTCACACAGTAAAATGAAGGCCAGCTCATGTTAACTTAGCAAATCACCATTAATAAGTTGTGATGGGTCGCTCCATTCCGACCCACACAGTTCTCTTACTTGTGCTGACTCTGCCACACACGACCTGGTGCATACTGTAGACCCCGGCGATTTGATTGGTCGCTTATGGCAACCGCGGGACCAACTGCGGGTTAAAAGCGGAGCGTCAGAGAGATCGAGGAGAGAGACGAGAGGGAGTGGAGACATACGAGTGACAAAGGAGGAACAAGAGGACGAGGAACCCACCATCGAGGAGGAGGACGGCCGGAAGACGGAGCCGACGGGAGCTGGAGTACCACAGAGGAGACTTGGAGACAGCTGGCCCGGGGAGCCCGCTCATACGCCGCCAAGCTTCCGGAGAAGTGTGGCCTCTCCAGGTACGGAGACGGAAACGGGGAAGGGAGGCGGGAAGTGAGAGGAGCGGGGAAGAGGAGGGGAAAGAAGGGAGAAAAGGAGAGGGTGAACGGGCACTTGTGATGGTGAGCACTGCGGGGAAAAGGGGACGGGGCAAGAAAACAATAGCAGTCATTCAGATACAGAAAAGAAAGGGCAGAGAAATATAGGAAATACGATACCAAGAAGATAGAGCGTACACAGAAAGAGATTTACGATTAAGCGCACTAAACGAATAAACGAGAGAAAGAGAGAGAGAGAAAAAGAAGAAGAAAGACGGAAAACAGTACATAAGCAAAAAGCGCAGGACGCAAGGAAACAGGCAGGAAGGAAGTCTGGCAGGAGAGTCGGAAGAGGGACAACACAGGCGAAAAGAAGTAAGACAATAAGAAGACAGCGGAGACAGGGACAAAGAGAGTGAGAGAGAAAAGGGAAAGACGAGAACAGTTAAGCCTTAACAAACCTCCCCACTTACCGTATCTATTTATTTTCTTGTTTCCATGCTCCCCGCGAGGCCTGGGAAGGAAGAAGAAGGACGAGCCAAGAGGACCTACTACTATTCCATAAACTTTGTACATATTACTCATCGTATAAACTGTTTCAAGAACCAATAAAAGACAGTTCTTTGAAACCACGATATTGCTATTCAGCGTCATAAATTTGCCATCCTCGCACAAGTGGTGTCAGAAGTGGGATTTGAACCCCACACACACGGAGAAGACGATGGAAGAAAAACCCACCATGGCGGATGTAATTGCTCAGCTCGCAGAAGGACAACGACATCTACAGTTGATGTGGGAGCAGCAAATGAAAGACGCCAAAGAGGAGAGAGAAGCGTTACAGACGGCCCTTAAAAGTCAGGCCACAATTATGGCCAACAATCAACTAGTCCATGAAACTGCCATGAGTAAATTAACAGAGACCATTGCATATACCAAAGTACATCCGAATGTGCCGAGCAGTGTTCTACAAAAATACCAGGATCAGGAAGATCCGGATTCATTTTTTCTTAATTTTGAAAGGGTGGCCAGTACAGCCAACTGGCCCGAAGACAAATGGGGCCAATATATAGCCCCATTATTGACTGGACAATTACAGGCCACATATCAAGCCATCAATCCCATGGGCACACTCCCCTACAAGGAGATCAAATAGACTGTCCTAGAAAGGATAGGACTAGACCACGAAAGTTATCGGAGCAAATTCCGGCATATGAAATGGGGATTACAAGAAAATCCTCGTGCCTTATATTACCGGGTCCAAAACGCGGCGGGACGTTGGTTAAGGCCCACCGAAAAGACTCGGGAAGAAATGTTCGATGTGATTGTATTAGAACAATTCCTGGATGCACTGCCCTCAACCACAAGAAATTGGGTTCGGCAACACCCCGGATTAACTAACGAAACAGCAATTGACTTAGCCTGTGCCTTCCACAGGAGCCCAGATTTCAAAACCACCCCTTATCGGAACCCTGGACCATCTCCTGCACGGCCCAATATAGGGAAAATAGCACCTTCACGACCACTAAGTTCCCATGAGCCAGAGAGAATTCGTAGTCCCCATCCACCTCCAGCCTCTTATACGTCTAGCGGACCTCAATGTTATAATTGTTCTGAATGGGGTCATATCGCCCGCTTTTGTCCACAGAAAAAAGACATAGAAGAACCCATGGAAATTGGCGTCACCAAAGGCAGGGTTTTCTGGGCTGGGGAGGCTAGGCCTACCTATACGCTTCCCATTTGTCTAAATGGACAAGAGAAAGTAGCTTTAATTGACTCTGGCTGCAGTCAGAGCGTCATTAGACAAAACCTAGTAGAAGCAAGGCACACCATACCCCATACCCAGGTATTGATAGCATGTGTCCATGGTGATCAGTCATATTATCCAGTAGCTAGCATTCGCTTTCAGTGGAGGGGTGAAGAAGAAATCCTCAGGGTTGGAGTATTGCCACATCTTGAAGAAGATATTATTATTGGGACCGACTATGTAGCCTTTCCACAATTATTGCACAAAGCCGGAGAAGAACATCTGATGAGAAAATGGTGGGAGGAAATACCCTATGATATTGAAATAGCTGAGACTCGCCCTCTAAAACCCCACGTAAGCAAAAGACAGAAAAGAGTCCAGAGACAGCAATATTGGGAGGAGAATCCAGGGAACAAGAACTCACAAAAAAGCACCGGAAAGGTATACACCGTTGCCGGGGATTTTAGACAAACACAGAGAGAGGATCCATCCTTAAAGAATGCCTGGGAAAAGGCCCTTAATCGGGAGGAAGGAGGGGTAGGACCCACATTTCACATACATAATGAACTGTTATATAGACTGCCCCAGTCAGGAAATATGGACCGGAGACAATTATTAGTCCCTGGGAGGTACCGAGAGCAGGTCTTACAACTAGCCCATGGGGAGACAGGGGAAGGGCATCTCGGAAGAGATAAGACTGAGGCAGCGGTCCTCCAGCGATTCTATTGGCCTGGGGTATATGGGGATATACGGCGGTATTGTCAAACCTGTCAGAAATGTCAATTCTATAATCCAGGAATGCAACCCCCTGCCCCTTTACAACCCCTCCCGATTATAGAAACCCCTTTTTCTCGTGTAGGAATGGATCTTATTGGTCCCCTCACCCCATCTACTAAAGGAAGACAGTATATATTAGTCCTGGTGGACTACGCCACGAGGTATCCCGAGGCAATCCCGCTTCCTAGTATGCATACAAAGGTAGTGGCCCAAGCTATGATCGAGTTCTTTTCAAGGGTCGGGTTCCCTAAAGAAATTCTGACTGATCAGGGTACTCCTTTCATGTCTAGATTAATGAGGGAGGTCAGTGACACGTTGGGGATAAAACAAATCCGGACCTCGGTTTACCATCCCCAAACTGATGGACTTGTGGAACGATATAATCGGACCATTAAGTCGTTACTTAGGAAGAGCGTAGCAGAGGACGGAAGAGACTGGGAAAAAAAACTACCACTCGTATTATATGCCATACGTACACATATCCAGACTTCCCTTGGACATAGTCCTTTTGAGATGTTATTTGGTAGACCTCCTCGAACCCTCCTTGATATGTTGGTAGAACAATGGGAGGAAAGAGATGAGGACATAAAGGATCTACTGACCTATACTAAAGACTTAAAAGAGAATCTACAGGCTGTATGGGATAGAGCCCATGAGAATTTAAGAGAAGCCCAAGACAGGCAAAAGAAGAATTATGATGCTAAAAGTGTGTTTCGTACTCTTAATGTGGGAGATAAGGCTCTAATCCTTCTCCCCAGTAGTGAGAATAAATTGTTAGCCCGATGGCAAGGACCATATGAAGTGTTAGAACAAATCAACCCAACAACATACCGGTTGGCTCTCCCCCATCGACCCCAAAAAGAACAAATCTATCATATAAACTTGTTAAAAAAATGGCAAGAGACTGAGCATAGCCATAAAATCCAACATATCGTGACAGAACAGATAGAAGACATTCCTTATCCCGCTCTTTCCTTTTTCCCCAATGAAGGAGACGATAAACCCCGGATCAATACCTCTCTTGCTGACAGTTATCAAACCTCTCTCTATCGAATACTTACCACCTATGCAGATATATTCTCCCGACACCCTGGCCACACTAATTTAACCGAACATAGTATCAGAACCAAGAGCGAGGCAGTTGTAAGACAAAGACCCTATAGGATTCCGGAAGCCAAGAAAGCTGTAATCGAACAGGAAGTTACTAAAATGTTACAATCCGGGATTATTGAACCATCCAGTAGTCCCTGGTGTTCCCCTATAGTGTTAGTACCCAAGCCAGATGGAACCACGCGCTTCTGTGTAGATTATCGGAAGGTGAATGAGCTCACCTACTTTGACGCTTACCCTATGCCTCGCATCGACGAACTGTTGGAGAGAATAGGGCATGCCAAGTTCATGTCTACTTTAGATCTCACAAAAGGATATTGGCAGATCCCCTTAAAAGAAACAGACAGGGAAAAGACCGCATTTTCAGCACCCTCTGGGTTATATCAGTTTACAGTTCTCCCTTTTGGACTACACGGAGCCCCTGCTACCTTTCAACGGCTAATGGATATGATTTTAAGGCCCCATCGCTCCTATGCCTCAGCCTACTTAGATGACATTGTAATATTTAGCGACTCATGGACTGACCACCTCCAACATTTATCAACAGTGCTACAGACATTGAGGGAAGCTCACTTAACTGCCAATCCTGAAAAATGTATGTTAGGCTGTACATCAATCAAATACCTGGGGTACGTCTTAGGACAAGGAAAAGTCTACCCTCAAATTGAAAAAGTTGCAGCCATAAAACAGATTCCAGTACCTAAGTCAAAAAAAGAAATACGCTCGTTCCTTGGGCTCGTCGGCTACTACAGGCGGTTTATTCCTGGGTTTTCGACCATAGCTGAGCCTCTTACGAATCTGCTAAAGAATGGGTCTCCTAAAACATTCTCCTCCTTACCAGAAGCAGGTATGCACAGTTTTTTGAGGCTTAAGGAGGCCTTGGCTACCAACCCTGTGTTGTGCTGCCCGGATTTTGGTCGTCCTTTTATCTTACAAACCGACGCTTCTGATGTTGGTCTAGGGGCCGTGTTATCACAAACCCAAACTGATGGGTCGGTTCACCCTGTTCTGTTTATCAGTAGAAAGCTTCTTCCCCGTGAGCGTCCATATCCCACTATTGAGAAGGAATGCCTCGCCATTAAGTGGGCCATTGAGTCTCTCCGGTATTATCTCAGTGGCCGTCCTTTCACCCTCCTGACTGATCATGCCCCACTCACTTGGCTGTCTCGTCATAAGGATACGAATCCTAGAGTCCTGAGGTGGTTTCTTTCCTTACAACCCTTTTCGTTTCAGGTGTTTCATTCTCCGGGACGTCTCATGGCCAATGTTGACTTTCTCTCCAGATGTCCTTCGGATGAGCGTCGTCTACAGACGCTCTCTAGGGGGAGTGTCTGTGATGGGTCGCTCCATTCCGACCCACACAGTTCTCTTACTTGTGCTGACTCTGCCACACACGACCTGGTGCATACTGTAGACCCCGGCGATTTGATTGGTCGCTTATGGCAACCGCAGGACCAACTGCGGGTTAAAAGCGGAGCGTCAGAGAGATCGAGGAGAGAGACGAGAGGGAGTGGAGACATACGAGTGACAAAGGAGGAACAAGAGGACGAGGAACCCACCATCGAGGAGGAGGACGGACGGAAGACGGAGCCGACGGGAGCTGGAGTACCACAGAGGAGACTTGGAGACAGCTGGCCCGGGGAGCCCGCTCATACGCCGCCACGCTTCCGGAGAAGTGTGGCCTCTCCAGGTACGGAGACGGAAACGGGGAAGGGAGGCGGGAAGTGAGAGGAGCGGGGAAGAGGAGGGGAAAGAAGGGAGAAAAGGAGAGGGTGAACGGGCACTTGTGATGGTGAGCACTGCGGGGAAAAGGGGACGGGGCAAGAAAACAATAGCAGTCATTCAGATACAGAAAAGAAAGGGAAGAGAAATATAGGAAATACGATACCAAGAAGATAGAGCGTACACAGAAAGAGATTTACGATTAAGCGCACTAAACGAATAAACGAGAGAAAGAGAGAGAGAGAAAAAGAAGAAGAAAGACGGAAAACAGTACATAAGCAAGAAGCGCAGGACGCAAGGAAACAGGCAGGAAGGAAGTCTGGCAGGAGAGTCGGAAGAGGGACAACACAGGCGAAAAGAAGTAAGACAATAAGAAGACAGCGGAGACAGGGACAAAGAGAGTGAGAGAGAAAAGGGAAAGACGAGAACAGTTAAGCCTTAACAAACCTCCCCACTTACCGTATCTATTTATTTTCTTGTTTCCATGCTCCCCGCGAGGCCTGGGAAGGAAGAAGAAGGACGAGCCAAGAGGACCTACTACTATTCCATAAACTTTGTACATATTACTCATCGTATAAACTGTTTCAAGAACCAATAAAAGACAGTTCTTTGAAACCACGATATTGCTATTCAGCGTCATAAATTTGCCATCCTCGCACATAAGTACTGCTAAACGCTCAATTATAACAGTAAGCAAAATATCAGAAAAAGTGCAAAACATGAGCAATCAATACATGGTTACATATGCAAAATGCTTTTCAGTAAATGAAACATTTCACAATGCAAATGTAAATATGAGGGATGACTGCAAATGGTCTTCATGCTAAAGAAAGATAATAGAAGTCACACATATAAATGAAAACTCTAATTTCTACAGTGAATTAACCTTCAGTATGTGTTGATACTTCAATTTACATTAATAAGGTTAAGGCACACAAAATATTTGTTGTCAATTACATTGTCATGTTACTTCTGTAACATGCAGGGATGCAGCCCAAATTGTGCTGCTCTAATTTTCATTAAGCAGGTCCTGCTGCTGCCATATGGGAGTATTGATTTTACTAACCAACGTGATAGCATGTAGATTGCATCCGAAAATCAGATTTGATTAGCAAAATTCAGTGTGCAATTTGCGACCACTTTTTAAAAAAACATAATCTTAGTACAGAGGCCCTTGCTGATGACAAAACAGCTACAAACCGAGCCAGTAAAAAGCTTATTTTATTACCAAAAAAAATCTAAGTTTTATATGTCTCATTCTTGCATTTTCATCACTTATGTTTTTGCACCTAAAAAAGGTATCAGCTTCCAAATTAAATAATTGCAATAAACTAGGAATAAAAGCGAAATTAGGTGGATGATGGATGAATGGATGATGGATGAAGGGATGGATGAGTGAACACATTCCACTGCCCGTAATTCGGGCAGCGGAAAGCACGACGGGGCTGTCCATGGTGTCCTCTGCACTGCCCATGCCAAGAGGGCCCCCGGCACTCCCTTTCCACCAGCCTTTGTATGGTGGGCTACCATCAAGAAAAGACTGGCAGAAAGGGAACTCGTAGTCCCCAGGGTAGTGCTGCAAGCAATATCAACAGTGCAACCAATCAGAAAAATGTGATCTCAAAATGCTCCTGAACTGTAGACGTGTAAGAATTCGGAGGAAAACCATCAAATTAGCAACATAGTAGTGATATTGAGAGCAATCATGAGCCAGGGCTAACCAGAAGGAACTTATTGCATACTGCAAACAATAGTCATAGCCAACGGAAAGCTAAAGCTGGTTGTAACAGAGACCTAGAAATGAAATAACTAAGAGTCTCATTAAGACCCTGGCGGTCATGAGACCACCAGGGCCGCAGTGGAGGTCGGACCGCCGCCAAAGCAGCGGTCTGGCCTCCATATTACGACTGTAGCAGAGCCGTCACAGTCAAACCGCTGACACTGCCAGGCAAGCAGCACGGCCCTGCGGTGAACTTGTAATAGGGCCGGCAGTGTTCTGGCTGCACTGGCGGTCAGGTGGCGGTACGAGTTTGAGGACACCCACTAACCTCATAATGAGGCCAACAATGATTCTGAAATTTTGTATTGTAGGGTATTCATGCCATGTTATAATGAGTGGGGTGGAACTTCTCCTTTAATTAAAAAAGGGCAACATATACAGAAACAATATACTAAAAAAGTAAGAGATATATTTTTGATGTTGTGGTGTTAGTGTGTGTGACTGTATTAAAGAGGCAAAATCTGAAATTTGACAAAGCCCACCCACTTGGAAGTATTCAACCTTTATCACAAATGGACAAATAATGGGAGCTGATGTACTGGTCAAACAATAGGACTGTCATTGCAGCATCAATGAATAGGGACAATTTTGAATTGTTCTATAGAGGTGTGGCACAAATTGCTGAATATACTTTGCAGCCACTGTGAGCAATGTCTGGGAAAGAGTCTTTGTAACTCTGTACTGGGGCCATTATGAATTGTGCAGCATGGAATCTCTAAAGGAGTTACTTTACCACCACTCATGACTCTGAGGTTTCCTGGGGCGATGATCCAGCCATTATATCCTAAATTATATTGATGCACATTTTCTTTCTACTGTAAAAAAAAGAGTCTAGAATTGGCCCTGCATGTAGAAAGGGATTCAGTAAATCCAGGTCCAGTGTCTTAGTCTTATTCCCAATTTCAAGACTCGTAACTCATAATGGCTGGTAATTGAGCTGGAGACACCAGGTGTAACTAGTAAATCCTAGCACAATATCTCCCCTTCAGACAACAACCATCTTGTAATAAGGGCCTTGGAGTTTTTCAGTTTTTGAGATGTAACCTAAGACTAGCCACACAGGGAGAAGCATATAATCTAACAAATATTCATCCTCTTCAGGACTGCTCATCAAAGGTCCAAGGCTCTTGGATCCATTCCAAATGTTTACGATATTCACACAACATACATGTACACACAATTAACATAAATAGGAATTATTTACAAAGTTAAGTTTAGCCCAAAAAGCTGGCATGAATCTGGCCCTTTTGAACCAAAGTAGGACACTTTTGAGTGTCATCAGATTCCTTCCAATCTACCCAGACAATACCATTTTGAAAATAGTCCTAGTAAAGCACAGGTTGTATGGTTCTTTGAGTCGCAGGCTTCAGGAAAACTTCATGTTTGGGGTCAGGTCAGGTCAGTGTCAACGACTTTGTTTGTCCTGGTTTGACTGCCCCTAGAGAATGAGGAAAAAGGCTGCCTTACCCCAAGTACTACGATCCCAGAGGGTGGGCAGGATAGCTCGAGAAGATAAAAGGAAAGCATTTCATCTCCAGCTCAATACATTGCATATCACCTTTTTTTTCTGAAGTAATGTCTAAAGGGTAGCTAAATGGGGTTCAATAGCATGGCTAAAGGCAGCTTGCTTGTTTGATGCTTATTGGGTTTAGCTATATCCAGGGCTTTAAATGGGAAAAAATAAGTGCAGGTACTCATTAACATATACTAGTAGTGTGGTGGGTGGGGCTAGGGGCGGGGCTAAGAGCAAGACATGAGGATACTTTGACTTATATACCAGTTGCAGCACATGCCAAGGCCCATGAGAAATGTGTTTGAATAAACAAAACAAGTTAACTCGTTAAACGAAATGTAAGTGAAACACAATGCTATTTATCTTACTGGCATACTGTTATTTGCTGTCGTTTTGTACAATACTATATATTCTTGAACGTGCACACACAGAAAGAAACAAGCAGACACGCACACCCAAAGCATTCCACACAGTCCTCCTTAAAGTGTTCCGATTCTCTCCCTCTTTCATTCGCTTTTCTCTCACACAAACACACACATACAAGCAGGCAAACACGCATACATAAGCAGACCTTAGTTCAAGAGACTCAGGTGGGATCAAAACCATTTTAAACTTTCATCCCATGGCTTTCTTAGTTGTCACTGTCAGCGGGGCTGCTTCAATTCCTGTGTTTACACAAAAGCACACGAGTGTGTAAATGTGATTGACAGCATGGACCCTGTTCCGTCAAACACAGCGTGATCATGAATATCCAGACATTTGCTGAATAGCTCAGCGGGGGTCAGTTTAGGGAGACAGAAGCACCTTCCCTGTCAGGGGCGGGTTCAACTCTGAGAGCCTAGTGCTCACCAGCACTAACAGCTAATGAGCCTACCGTTCATGAGTACCGGTACTCTCCTTGGCAGCTGAGAAGTGCCGGTACTCAGAGTGAATAAAATAAGAAGTGTCGGTACTCAGTACCTGTGAGTACCGGCCCATTTAAAGCACTGGCTATATCAAATGAATGCATGAGCAGTATATTCATGGTTCTGGGGTCATGGATTCATTCCACCTCCATTCTGTGGGGCATCTGCAGTGGTGGAGTGGGATCTAATTGTGTTTATATGAGCAGCACAGTACATTCAGTGAGTGTAAAATGTGAAAGGGTCAGACTGGGACAGAAAATAGGCCCGGACACCAAAATAAACTGCCCCCATCAGGGAATTAGAATTTGAAGACTGCATGTATTGGAGCTTGCTACAGGCAACAATTGCTTTAGTATCAGATAAATCAGCAATAAAAACCAGCCCAGCAGATCATAATTCCAGCTCACAGACAGCAAAATAAATGGCCCACACACTGACCTGTCAGACAAGCCTGTGGGGCACTGCCTGACTGCCCCATAAGCCATTCCGACCCTGGCAGGTGACTCCATCTATTTCCAGGAGGGTTTGGGTGACAATTACATACTTATCTGCAAGAAAATTATGTGACTTCACTCAAGGTTTTTGTCAGGTTGAGCAGCTGAAGATCCCTCCATCCCTCCGTCCATTATATTGTGCCTTCCACTTTCTTGGGCATCGTTTTTTGCCATGACAGATGTTGTGCATTTATATTTTGATGAACTACTGATGTAACTTCATGTTAAAAATATTATTTTTATAGATAATACAGATGTGAAAAGAATATCATAATAAATTAGTATGATTTAACAGTACTTATATTGATGTATATGAAATTATTATTGAAGAGTTATATGTGTGCAGAAAAATAAACGCATGTTTTAGTTTTCTAACGTTAAGCATTAATAATGATCACAAATAAATTAATTTGTTTTGCAACATGTTCATTAAATAGTATGCATTAGCATGAGTGTTTAGTAATTAGAATTGTGCGTTTAGGCTTACTTAGCAAGACCAGGCCTTAAGATTAATTTTCGCTGCAATACTGAGAAGTGCTAGCTCATAATGTTTCCTTTGACCTGAATCATTTCCTAAGTTTGCTTATGTGTTAGAGAATGTCTTATTGTTTTGGAGACAGCAACTGTGGTTCTGTCAACCTCAAAATGTAGCAATATTTGTTCTAGCTAACGGTTATAATGCATTATTGAATTCACTTGAGAACTGTTGGAATCATCTTGTGCCTCCTGGGAAGAAATCATAATGTTTTGACTGCTATACAAATTGTCATTGTTCAATGGAACTGTATGTAATCATTCTGCAATGCTATATTTCTTGTTTCCTTTCAGCTTAGCTAATTTATAATTTACACCAGGGTATTTTATAGTGAGTTACCCTAGTTAGATGATTTTCCAAGTTATATTTGTTTTCTTCTCTTTGTTTTGTTTGCATTTGTTAGCCCGTCCCCACGCATGCAAGTCCAAATACGTGATAGGGGTGGTGATGGCCCAGCCTATATTATGAGTACTGTTGCTTGAACTTGACTAATGTCACCATCAACTGCTTTGAAATATGTTTCTGTCACACAATCATTGTCTTATTAATTTGTGTCATCTTATTGGAGTGTTTAATAGTATTGATGTTTAGTAGGCTAAATTTCTTCAGACGTTTCGGTCAGCCTATGGTTTTATGTATGCTTATAATTTAGATTTGTTTACCATTTACATTACTTTGGCTCTATTGTTGTAAAAAAGCTTTGAAACTTGATTCAGTTTGAAGTTTTGTTTCCATGACCATATTGGTCATGGTGTTTAAATTGTTTAGATTTCTTATGTCTTTGGTTTGTGTTTGAATAAATCTGATTACTCCCCCTTCTCTGTGTCCAAAGATCCCATTGACCTCTACAGTGGGTGGGGATAAGTCGTTGTGTTCCACCCCACTAATCACGGTCCTGGATCCGAAATTGGAAGAAGGGGCTCACGCTCCAGCACCCCTCAACATATTTGTGTGTTTTAAGAAGCCAAGCCATGGAGTGTCCATAAAGAATCTATCTTAGTAGAGCCAGACAGCTATGAGTTGAGTTTATAAAGTAATGTTCCTTATAGTTATATACTTTTACGTTCGTTTATAACATATTTAGCATTTATATAGTGCTTCCATCCATAAAAAGGGACTTTAAGTAAAAGAACGCTACCCATTGGTTGGGATACGCTAATATTAAAGAACAACTTTGATGAATAGCGCTTGTGCAACTGGACTGCTCATGCTTGTGTACAGAAGCTACTGTGGAAATAACGCACGCACAATACCCATTCATTGAAATTTTAAAGGGTTAGTTCCTAAGCTAAACATCTACACAAACAAAACCAAACATCAGGAATTCACATCCTGCCATAAGCAACAGCAGCTTTTTAAAGGGATTCCGGGCGATCTAATAAAACAAATTCAAGATCTGGGAATGTGATATCTTTTACACTAGAGGGTGCTTAAGTAGGTGGGATAATGTTTTACCAATAACACCATTTATTTATTTGCAGTTGATGACTGCAGATCATAAACTATTCCCCTTTCTACAATAAGAGCATCAAACCACTCAGCGCCAGCTAATGGGCCGTTTTATTATCAGAAGACTCTGAACCGTTTTATTACCATTAGATTCTGCAGATCTTTGTTTTTATAACGCCAGAGCTTGAAGTTTACAATGTGTTCCTTTATTTTCCAGTAAATGTAAAATCTCCCGTAACCTGGTGGCACGCATCAGGTATCTATATCTATTAATACATTAAACAGTTTACCTGACAACAAATAGGTAGAGGTAACCAGGCGTTCCGATTTCTAAATTGCCTTGTGCTGTTGAATTGTAGCCCTGCTTTAATGTCCATGGGATGCCCGATTTTAGATGTTCCAAATCTGGCCAACCTAGCTTGTTAACAATTTGGGTGCAACAGTGCTTAATTTGGAATAAAATACGTGCCATTGCTCAAAGCCCTCCTCTTAAACACGCGGCTGCTGCAGATAAATGTGGGAACACGGAATACTGAGGCGGCGTAATCCTAAAGCCATCTCGGGCCCCTTCAATCCATTTCAAGCCACTCCCTGCACCTTCTGCGCCCTCTAGAAGCTTTCTACTTTCTCTCTTTGAGATGCTTTTTCGTTTTTCCCTTCCTCCGTCTTCCCCATATGTGTCGTTTGCTCGCAGCAAATACTTTAGGCAGAAGAATAAGAGTCGGTTCTCAAAAATAAGCGCCGGTGCTCAGCACCGGAAACAACAAGCACAAATTAAGCACTGAGTTGCAATGGAAAGTTATCCAGCCTCATAAACACCTGGTCCTGTGTTTAAGAATTTGGCATGATTTTTGGTTGCCACCTTGACTTATTTATTATTTGTGCTAGAGCAGCTTGGAGGCCTCCATCGAGTCTTGTGCAGAAGTGGAGCTGACATAGTAAAATACCTCCTATTGATATCCTAATTTGTGTTGTAAACATGAGATTACCATTCAACGTCAATGATCCCCAGAGGAATGGGGAATAACGTGTAAACCAGCTTTTCCACAGTGAATTCCACATGTAATTCGTTAATTCTCGACCTTTTTTACAGCAAAAATCCTCCAGGTTGGAGATTTTCAATAAAAAGCAATGGTAGAAACATATGAAGTAATACAGTGAGCCTCATAATGCTCAGTTTGGCAGAAACTCCTGCTTCCCTCAAAAGTGACATAAAGAGGCCTCTCACAATGGGGACCTAAACATGTTAAATGTAACCTGCAAAAAAATCAAAGAGAAATAAAATAAATGTAAAAAAGCACACTAAAGTACTTCTAGTGAAGGTTACCTATCAAATGATGTGCTTGTTTATGGTTACTAGGAGTCCATCACTGGAAGTTAATTGGCATTGAAAGTGTGCTAACACTCACTGACGATAACAATGATCAGTATAAATTGCATAGATGGTCCACTCCTTCAAACTGTATTTGTCAAACCCAAAGGACAACTATTAGTACATTTCACATAACAAAGCACCACACTTTAGAAATAGCTGAATACAAGGTTGAGAGATGGGCAATCAATTTATTAAATGAAGATACCCATCAAAGAACAAAGTTTTAGAACCATCAAGAGCCACATGGGACACCAAAGATGCTACAACACTTAGGACCTGGCCATCTGTGACAACTATTAGTCTTTCTTTCTACAGATTTTACTTCCTCGTAAGGCATAGTCAGAGCTACCTAAATACAATTACTATTACAATGCAAGGAATGCATGGTGCTACTGAATACATGACTGGATCGAAAATAACCCACGCCAAAGCAACGGAATCAATTTTATTTTTATCTGAGAGGCTGCTGATCTGTTTACCTGTCAAAGGGTGGTAATTTATGTTTTATTGCAGGTTATCATACTTCAGTTCCCAAGACTATTAAACCAAAAAGGCGTGACTTCAATGAAAACATAATTTTTTCCATGAAACGAAGTGGGAAAGGTGGTAAGCACGGGTGTCTGGGCAAATATCTTTTATTGGTGTCTTTCAGACCCTATCCAGCAACTGATCTTTTAACTTGTAACAAGAAGGATACCTGACAATGCCATTTCGAGAAACTGAAATTCAGTCAGAGTCCCCAACCAAACATTCAGGTTGACTAAAATTAAAATGAAAAATCAGTGAAATAAAGGGAAATATTGTATCATCCCAAAATATCACATTAGTATTACAGTTAGAAAATGTAATTATGAGCAAACCTTCCAAAGGAATTATAATTAAATTGCAGTTCGAAGGCAGCCATCTAGAATTTCTGTAACCGTTCAAAGCATCAAAAAATTGAACTCTGAAAAACATTAATAACGTTTGCAGTATTGCCTTGGTCTTGGGTTAGCTCAATGGAATTAGAATTATTAATAATCCTTGACCAGTGTAATTGGATTGTCACTGACTTTTTTTGTATTGTATCTGACTTTTTCATCCAAAACAATTTGGATGTGCTCTGTGTTGGTGAAATTATTTTTTCACAGTCAATACATTTATATTTGTCATTCATTCGGATTTCTATGTATTTAATATACTTAAGTGGCCACACATTCATGTATAAATACTAAGGTCCTGATTACGAGTTTGGCGGAAAGGGTACTGCAGTCGAAATGGCATCGGATTCCCTGGCTGCCAACTGGGCGGTATGCCCACATAATTATGATATTGGCAGGTTGCTGAATGAGAAACCACCGGAGTCCCGCTGACTCCACTAGCCACTTGGCAATGGCCTCAACTGCGGCATGGGGAAAGCAGCTGTCAGAGGGCGGTACAGGCAAGGTTTCCGCTGTCTAAATTATGAATTGCCTTTCTGTCGAGCCAACTGTGGCGGGGAGATCGCCTGCTACAAGACAGCAGAATCGAATTAAATGGGGTGCAAACTCCACCATTTTCTTCTTTTCCTTTCAGTCTCTGACGTGGACCCCTTCGTCCAGGACCCCCTTCACAGCAGAATCTTGACCCTGAAGATAAAGGCCCTCTGGTGGCCGAAATACAGGTAAGTATGTTTCGTACTTTTCTGCCATTGACTGTACTGGCCACATATGGTCTGGACTCCAGCAATGGAAAGTACTTTGTCAAGGTATTTTTTCACCTGTCCTGCATATGTTACATCTAACAATTTATTTAGTCAATATATACACACCTGCATCAACACATATGAAAAAATATTTCTTGACTGCTGACAGTGACCTACGCAGGCCCTCTTCAGAAATACATTTGCTGGGCCAGCAGTGACATTCACCACTGACTCCAGGGAGTACTTGGGGCCGCCGTCACAGCCGAATTGCGGTCAATAAACCAAACGCGTAATCAGGCTCTTAGTCTGTCTCAGCAGTGTTTTGGGAATATTTGCTTGCAACCTCATGTTCATCATTTTGATGTCTCATAAACAAAATGCGAAATAATAGGTTTTGCCTGTTTTGAGAAATTTTGAGTCGTTTTTCTAAGTTTTTAAATTACCCTCTCTTCGTAAGTAATCTGCATTCCTATTGATGAGCTGACTACTATCTTTAAACAGGTTTTGATAATATTTCGGAAATGAATCTGTAGACCTTGAATTGATAAAATGTTTGTATTTGTGTTGCTCTGCCCGTAAAGCTGTTCAAATTTTCAACAGTTTTCATCTACCTCAGGGTAATTAATACACAGTGTACTTTATATTTGTTTTGTGTGCATGTGTTCTGGAATCAGTTATGTGTGAGTCCAATGAAAAAACGTGTTACGATTTGAATAGCTCCAGTTTCTTAATGTTTTCCTTAGATTTTAAATTTTCTCCATCTATAAGTGGGCATCTCCCCCTCCTCCGTTTTCAGCATCAATACATTCCACAGCACTAAGGGGCATACCTGAAATAAATGTGTGAGGTTACTATAGATGAGGAGGAGGGATGAGGAAAAGACAAATCAGGTTGTTAATGGTATGATGGACCCTTTTCTAAGCCACTGTTTTGGCAGAAGTGTTGTTATATTTAAAGTTTTCAACATTTCAGCAGTAAAGTTTTGCCAAAAATATCCCATCGATACAGCAGAAGGTCTCTTGGTAAAAATACAAAGTCAGTTTGGTTAAGTCATGCAGGCTTGCTCCAACTTCTTTTTGTTATGCAGAAGTGACCTGCCAAAGTAGAGGGTTTGTTGAAAATGTGCCTTTTCTGCATAGTCACCCTAGATTTTTGGTTTGTATTTTTTGGAACCATATTTTTGCTGGCTATAGACACCTGTGAATTTTGCCCCTGCTAACCAGTGATAAGATGCCTGTGCTCTGTCTTTCAACATGAAGAAACTGTTACACACCAGACTGGCTTGTTTAATTTGTCAATATGTCCACTGTATATGGTACCAAACATACCCTGGGCTGGAAAATACATGCTACCAGTGGACTGAAAAAACTGTTGTGGAATCCACTGCAGTGGCTCACTAGAGCATGTCTTCTGACCTACCATTGTAGCCTGGTTGTGAAGTGTTAAACTGCAAATTCAACCCGTCAAAGTAACACCTTTTAACAGGTCTAAACCTTTATTTTAAATATTTACTAGTCACCCCTAAGTAGGCCTAATTCCTCATAGGGTAGGGTGTGTGGTATTTTAGTGTAGGACATGTAAAAGTTGAATGTTAACATTCCTACAGTTTAACCACCCTCCCAGCAATGAAAACGCCTTCAAAGCTACTTACACTGTAGCAGTGTTGGCTGTTCCATAGGAAAGAAATGGAATACAATATGTAGTTTAATAAGTGTTACTGCTGCCTAGGAAACACATACAAATGTAATTATTGGACTTTTTGAAATATTTAATATAAGCCCAATTCTAAGGTGAAGTCAGAGCTATAAAAAGTCTTTTAGAAAGATGACTTTTAGAAAGTCACATTTGCCCTGCCTGAGATCTCTGGAAGCTAAATTTGCTTTTTGTTCTCTCCTTTCTGCCAGCCAGTAATTAATATTTGAATGGACGTGAACGGGGTGCAAACTTGCTTCCAGGACAGCTGCAAAAGGCTGTGGGGGGAGGTGATATTGTGCCCTTAACAAGAATGCCCGTGAGCAGGCCCCAAGGACTTGATCAACTTCAAGGAGGCCTACCCTGGCACTAGCAGATGTAGCTAACACATAGACCTGCACCCTTCTATTATCCCACCAGCCACACCAGCCTCTATTGCGGCGGGCCTCTTGTTGACATTACAGAGTCAGATCCTGTTGGAGTCAAGACCTGCTTGACAGATCTGTTGGGGTTTGTCATATGACATTTAAGGCACACTTCAAAGGAGGGAAACAGACTGCCAAAATAATTTGTATGGTATTCATTGTCTGGTTGCTGAATGCTCAACTTTGTCCTACCAGACCTTGGTCTCTGAGTTTCTTGGGGGTACAGGTACTCCCTAAAACTGGATTTTAGTGTCAGATGTTGGATGACACTGGAATGACCATACTACTCTCCCTACACACTTACCTCGACCACAGAGCCCAAGGTTAGTGTGGCTGTAGGCTTCAGCCATCTTGAAAATGCCCAAACTGGGTAGAGGTAGCTCCAAGAACATTAATCCTATTAGTTGGGGTTTCTGCAGGGGTCATTCCCGCCCACTAGCTTGTGCCATGCCTAAATGTAGCATCTCCAGACACCCACCTCAGAACACTCCAGGACCTGTGGAAACTCAAAAGAGGACTGAACATGCTGAGACCTGAGAAGAGCCTAGAAGACCGGACATGCTCTCCTTCTTGTACCCAGGACAAAAAAGCAGATTCAAAAGGTCATAAGACTGACCTCCTGTTAAAGCTACAGGGACACAACAAGTTATAAGAGGTCCGATCCTGCAAGTTCCCAGCTGATCAGTGACAACTAGACCCAGACTGAACCCACCTGTTGGCCTCTGCTTGCCACCCTGTGAGTCTTTAACTGTCTCCCCTGAGGTTCTGGGGTGCTTTAGAAGTGTACTCTTGTGGTGGATTAAAAGTTAAAGGACTAAAGTCATAAGGTAAAATCTTTGGCCAGGATGAACCTGCTTAATTTATCCACCCCACACTGCATTGATGCCATTGTCAAACTGCACCTAGGAACTTTGTTCTTCTTGTGGCTATTTGTACTTACATTTTAAAACAAAATCATATCTTTGGGTCCACTTATTGGATCTTTGTCATTTTGATGTGATTTTGTTTACTAAATTTCACTCAATTTTCAAATGATTTTTTTTTTTTTTTTATTCCTTCGCATTTTGACCTTAATACTGTTTTAGTAGGGCATAAATGCTTTACACATTGCCTCTTGGTTAAGTCTGTTTGCTCTGTGCTATAGCTGCCCGGAGATGAGTCAGTTTTATTTAGTGACTTTAGTTATTCACCATGACAAGGATTGTGATTATCACTTGAGGTGAATACTTACCTCCCTCAACTAATAACTCAATTTCTTACAGGGTTCTTCCTGCAATGCAAAAAACAATATCCTAAATCTTCTCTTACTATGTGATTTCACTGATTTTATTCCCAGTTCATGGCCACCATGCTTTTCACAGCAGTCATCAACAGAAATTTTTTTGTAAAACAGGAACAACCTAACTAGGGTGGGCTTATCCTACACTGTTGTTATGGGTTGATTCTGTTAAGGGTTTTTTAATCACAGCCAGCTGAATCTAGTCACTAGAAACCAAGGGGCTCCCCAACTTTATATGAGGAGGTAGAACCAATGAGGTGAGTGGAACGGATATGCAAGGGATGTCCCTTTCCATCCACTTGTAAATTACCTCCAAATGTCTCATGGAAAGAAGAGATTAGATGTGGGAAACTACCAAAGAGGTGAAAAGAGTGAAAGGGAACACTACCATGACAGAGAGCAAAATGGCATCCCTTTGGGAGTGCACAGAGAATGGTCTCATCATTTGTCTGACTGAAAACCCTGTCCTTCAGAGCAAGATACTATTACAGAGACTTTCGCTGTCAAAACTCGAAAGGCAGCAGTCTTTATGGGTATAACAGTGAATGCCTGATCAAAACAGCAAACAGTATGCTGTTAATAAATGGATGTCATTGACCTCACAAACAAACAACACAAAGAAAGGAAGGCATGGTAGTCCCAGGCAGGAAAAATGATCAATGACCTCTATGCTCAGGCAGAAAACATCCTCTATGTCAGGGTGATTATTTGTTCATCAGACAGAGCCCCACATTATGGGAATTTGTCCCTGGAATACAACAATAATATTGACAGGCCTCCATGCTGGATAGCATTACATTTTTGATGAAGGTGCTCTGCCTATGTCTGGAGAGCCACTTTTACCGCCAAGCTGGAGGGGATTTCTATACTAGGTGTGCTGTCCTCTGCTGGGTGGGCAGAGTCTTGCTCTTCCTCACTGTTGTGTGGTGAGGTGGGCCACCCACCTATTCACAGTGACCTCAGTGGTGTTCATGTAGGGATACATATTTTATTGAGAGCATACTATCACATGCACAATTTTTTTAAGCACTCTCATCCTGTGATTAAGATACAGTTGCACTTATGAGACTGTAGTTCGTATTCTGTTTCCTATATTATGGATGACACTGAGGAATGGCAGTCTGGTTGAATGAGGATAGACTATGAAACTGAACTATAGTTGCCATCTATAAGTTATCTTTGATGGAAGCCCAAAATATATCAAGTGCTGAGGTCTTTACTCCTTCTATCTTCTCATGGGGAGTAGATGACATGTGTGAATCAGCTTTATCCACCCATCACAAGAAGATGGAGTATAACCTGCAATAACAGCCCAGTTCTACTAACTACCTACTGGTGTGAGTGGTAGAAAGGCTGTATATTGAGGTTGGGAGTGACCAGAGGTGACAGCCACCCTGGCAGAGCAAAACAAAAGGATCTATTCAGTTGCACCTCACTGTCCATGAACACAGACTCATGTTGGGAGAAATGCTGGATCCTTTGGTAGACAATCTGTATGGGAAAGTGTCATAGGTTTGGTTTCACTTGCATTTCCCGCTAAGCATTTTCTTCATGGCATAATGCATCTTTATGTAGCCCAGCAGCCACCCATTAATATGTGTGAAATTCTGGCAATCCTGGATTTTTAGCCATAAATACTTTGGGCCTGATTTAGATCCTCGCGGAGGGGAATACTCTGTCACAAACATGATAGATTTCCCATCTGCCATATTACGATCCCATAATAGCCTCTGCAGATTGTAATACGGCAACCAGGATATCTGTCATGCTTTTGACAGAGTAATTCCTCCTCCAAGATCTAAATTAGGCCCTTGCCTTAAGGAACTTGTTATTTGTCTTTTTCCTATGAAAGGAGTAAACCTATTACTCCTATGGGAGACCTAGCTGAATGTGTCACACACAGCTTATGTGGCAGAGTGAACAGGCTTAACTCATTAAAAAAAATTATGGATAGATGCAGACAAATTGATTAACTTGCATCTGTTAAGTGATTGCACAGAATTTAAAATGTCAAAGGGTGGAACTGTAAAATCTGTCTAACCTGAGGAATAAGCTGCTGTTTTAAGGTCCGGCCCGTAATACCTGTTTAGGCCAAGGGTTGTTCAAGTTTGGGCCACAATGCTGTCAGATTTTCAAAACTATACCGGTTATTCGTTTTCATTTTAATTAATTTCATGTACATCTATTCTATGTAGTTATCCTTACTATCCGATATGGATGCAAGCACGTGAACAATTTTAGAACCACCAGGTTTAAGCTAAAGAATTCCACTATGGTATGATGGATAACCCAGCAAGATATAACTAAGACAAAGCATTGCTGAGGATTGAGAAACAGAATCAGTAGCATCGTTGTAATCTGAGAATAGCTCTGCTGTGTTTAGATTTAGCCTCTATGTTGCTTGCAATCTTAAAAAAAGATCTCTTCTCAACATCTGCAAATATGCTTTTATTTTTAGTTTTTTTTTTAACCCTTATGACGTATTTGTATTTCGTCTCATTTTATATTTCATTGGGGTGCAATATTGTTGTGCTAAATCCATGCTGGAACCCTGACAGATTTTTAGCAATAGCGCAATGGATGTTATATTCATTCAAATTAACTCTCCTTACATTTATGTTAAGTCGATAACCTGAACACTTTGGTGTAGATTATGCTGTCCTAGATCTAGCTTGGACACTGCTGATGTATACAGATGTTTATCTTCAATATACAGCAACTTCTTCATTTTAGTGTGGAACTTAGTTCTTTTTTCAAACAAATGAGAAATATCCGTGTGTACTCCAAACAGCCTGAGCATTAGGCCTTGGCAAATGATGAGTACTTAGGGGCATATTTATACTCCGTTTGCGCCGGATTTGCGTCGTTTTTTTTAACGCAAATTCGACGCAAAACTAACTCCATATTTATACTCTGGCGTTAGACGCGTCTAGCGCCAAAGTCCATGGAGTTTGCGTCACTTTTTAGCGTGGACACCTACTTTGCGTTAATGATATGCAAGGTAGGCGTTCCCGTCTAAAAAAGGGACTCCGAGGCATGTGCGCTGAATTTACACTCCTGGGCAAAAATCACGCCCGGGAGTGGGCGGGTCAAAAAAAATGACGTCCAGCCGCTTTTGCGTCGTTTTTTAGCGCCTGGTCAGGCGTTAAGGGACCTGTGGGCTCGGAAGGAGCACAGAGGTGCCCTCCCATGCCCCCAGGGACCCCCCTGTCACCTTTGCCCACCCCAGTAGGACGCCCAAGGATGGAGGGACCCATCCCAGGGAACATAAGGTAAGTTCAGGTAAGTATTATTATTTTTTTTTTTTGTGGCATAGGGGGGCCTGATTTGTGCCCCCCTACATGCCAATATGCCCAATGACCATGCCCAGGGGACAGAAGTCCCCTGGGCATGGCCATTGGACAAGGGGGCATGACTCCTGTCTTTGCTAAGACAGGAGTCATTTCAATGGGGGTTGGGAGTCGAAAAAAATGGCGCAAATCGGGTTGAGGCGATAATTTTGCCTCAGCCTGACTTGCCCCATTTTTTGGCGCCCAAGCTCCATATTCCCCTACGCCGGCGCTGCCTGGTGTACGTCATTTTTTTTTACGCACACCAGGCAGCGCCGCCGGCTAACGCCGGCTAAAGTCATTGAATAAATACGGCACCCGCATGGCGCTTCAGAATGGCGTTAACTTTTTCGACTCACAACTGCGTTGGCGCAGTTGTGCATCGAAAAGTATAAATATGGCTCTTAGTCGTTTATAGCTATCCATGGGAATCTGAGGCTAATCTTGAACACACAATGACTGCAAATCCAAATTTTTGATGCCTGTATCTTTGTCATTCCATTTTTATGTTTGTGCTATATCATGAAAGCATTCTAGATGATTATTGATGGTTAAAAGATTTTTACCTTCTTTAGTATTTGTTGTTATTTTAGTCATCTTGCAATTATTGTATTTGTTAGAAATTGGGTCTCTAGTTGGCAGAGGTATGCACCCTGTCCAAATAGGGACCACAAACCTAGTCAGTGTAAGTCACAATACAGCCTAAATTATCCTGTGCTCACCCTCAGGTAGCTGGGCTCAGAGTAGGCAAGCTTAAATTAGAAGGCAATACGTAAAGTATTTGAGCAATGTAAAGTATTTGAGCAATACCCATACAGTAACACAGTGAAAACACCACAAAAAGACTCCACAGTAGGGTACGAAAATAGACAATATTTTTGGGATTAAAATAAGACCAAAGCGACAAAAATCCAATTAGTAGGTCACGAGATTTGCATTTTCCAGTACAACAAAGCAGTGCTTTAAACGGGGCTCGTTTTAGATCCTTTATGGTAATTTGAAAGGTATGTTTAAAAGTCGTAGTCACAGTCCTAGAAGCCAATGTGCTTCTACGATGACAAGGGTATCACTGGGGGTTGGATATTCAACACAAGGAAAGCATGATCCCCAAACTGCAAGTAGCGCACGTTACTCACAAGACATTGCGCGATCAGGGTCCACCCATGCCTGGGGGCGGGGCGTAACAACACTTGGCGAGGTTTGGTCCTGGGCCCCCCGGTGTCAGGTACTCATCCCTCTTTAGTAGGCAGGAGGGCCTGTGAATGCCGCAGGCAGACTCCTGGGCACACACACCGGTGCTGATGACTTCGGAGTGCAGACTCGGTGAGCACTTGCACCTCAGGACAGAGGCGGGGCTTGCCACAGGTGCAAACACACGGAGACTCCAACACGTAACCTCGGGCATAGCTTGCTGCATTGAGTGAATCTAAGAGGGCGTGCCCTTTGAGTGCTTGTCAAGTGGTGGGGTCACAGCAAGGAGTGGCCAGACTTGGCGGGGCTCCAAAATGCAGATCTCATGTGTAAGGTCTTTTGGAGAAAGCAGAGGCACTCTAGCAAGCCCCTGGAGACAGTCTTGGGTAGTTTTCTTAGTAGCTGCAGCAGGGTAGGGGTCAGCAGTCAGCATGGAAGCTAAATGAGGTGGAGCAGCAGTCCCTTGGGACAGTCAAGCACAGCAAGGTGGCATACCTTCAGCAAAGCAGCCTTTACTCCCACATACTTTCTTCCAGTTCCAGTAATGGTCTGATTTGATGGGGTCAGGGACCCAGTACCTCTACCAAAATGTGCCTTTGAAGTGCGGGAGACTTCAAAGAGTGTTATTTTTAGTGTACCAGTTCCCCTATAGTCCAGTCCTGTCTGCCAGGGGATCTGTGGAGGGTTATCAGTTCTTTGTGTGGGGTCAGGCCACTTCCCTTTGAAGTATAATAGAGAGCCCCTCCAACCTTCCTGCCCAGGAAGACGAATCAGTATGCAGATTAGTGCCGATGCTGTTGAGTGTCCTATGCTTATAGTTTTCTAGGTAGAATGCAGAAGGGGAGCTGTCACCCAGCACAGACCAGACATGGATTGGAGACAGGCTGTAAGGCACCTAGAGCACTAGAAGCAGATAAATGCCTACTTTTTAAAGTGGCATTTCTAGAATAGTAATGTTAAATCCAACTTTACCAATAAAGAGGATTTATCATTACCATTCCAAAGATATGAAACATGATGTAGCTACTGCATTCAGATCAGGAATTACAACTTAGAAGAATTTTAAGGTATTCCCAATGAAGGCCTATGAGAGAAGCAGGCTTCACAATTGTGAAAAATGACCTTGTGAGTTTTTTACTACCAGGACATGTGAACCTTCACAGTACATGTCCTGCATTTTAAATACACTGCACCCCGGGCTGTGGGCCACATAGGGCCTACTCCGGGGTGACTTCTATGTAATAAATGGGAAGTTTAAGGCTTGGAAAAGGGTTTTAAATTGCAAGTTGAGGTGGCAGTAAAACTGCACACACAAGCTTTGCAATGGCAGGCCTGAGGCATGGGTAAAGGGTTATTTATGTGGGTGGTACAATCAGTGCTGCAGGCCCACTAGTAGCATTTAATTTACAGGCCCTAGGCACATAATTATCCTTGTTAATGATGTAATCATAAATGAGAAAGGACTTAAGTGTCTCTATGTTCCACTTCATTTAATACGCCCCCATCATGATAGATTTGTTAGGGTGACTTGGCAGCCCACACAAATTGTCTCTTAGTGAACTATTTGGCTGCTGTGTTCATTTCTCACCATTTGTATGCTATCACTATTACTGTGAGTGTCTCATTTCCAAAACTTAAAAGGTCCAACCCTTTCGTCCTCCGCATAATGCCCAAGAAGCTCACAGATACTTGAGGGGACCTAGCTAGTGATTTTTGCCCCTCCATGTCAGCCACGCTCCATTGAATGGCCGATATTCAATCCCTCGTCAGGCCCCTTCCGCGACCAAGGGGCTCAAACTGGTGCAGTGGTTCTACTGCCAATGCTCTCCCTGCTACCGCTACTGCTACCAGCTTCTGGCTATAGCTTGCACTCCCACCGGCTGGAAAACCCTGCTGGAGACACAAGACTCTTGGCTTGCTCACAATCTCCGCCTCACTGCCGCTCTGCCATGTCCACTGCCGCTCTCCTACATATAAATAGTGGACCTCACTATCTGCCAGGAAGAAGGATTGCCCAGCTGTCAAGGCATTAATGCAGACCTGCTTGGTGATCAAGGACTGCTTTTCTTCCCAAGTGCTGCTGTTGCTGCACCAGGACTCTTCTGCTGCTGTAAGCTGCCCTGCTGAATCCAGTCTGCCTGTGTGGATCCAGGTCTCCAAGAAATCCCCAAGGGTCAGTCGGCTGGCCACCCTCTGTAGCCACAGGGATAACAGGCTTCGTTGATGCAACTCCATGTACCTCGACACAGAGCAACGCAGTCCACCACCAACTCCGGCCCAGCGCAACCCAAATGGTCCTCGACACTGGTATCTCCATGCAAGGCCTTGCAAGCCCTGGTGGCTTCTTCATTGCTGACCAAGCCTAACACTGAAAACTGGCCCAGCGTGATTCATCTCGTCCTCTGAGCTGACACATCACAGCGCAGGACTCAGCAAGCCCCATGGCTTCCTCAACGACAAAGGACCTTGCATTGCAGCTCTTCATCTACGATCATCAACCACCACTGAGCGATGCATCCGGACCTTGCATAGCAGTTCCTCATCAGTGGTTTCTCAATGAAAGGTCTTGAAGCTTGACCCATGGACTTTGCATTTTGACATCCAGACCACAAGGTACTTTTCAGCAGACTGAACTCAGTCCTGTATCCAGCCCATGCTTCATCGTGGTCCACCTGAACTTGTGACTTGGACCCGGTCTACCACAACCAGATAACCACAGGTGACATTTTTTGTTTCTTAGCACTTGATTTCTACGAAACATTTCAAATTGCACATCTTCGTTTCTACTAATTGGATTTTTGTAATTTTGGTTTCAAATAAATTATTAAATTTTACTCTAGATTTCACTTTATTACTGTTTGTGTGATGCATAAATACTTTGCACGTTGCCTCTTATTTAAGCCTGACTGCTTTTGTGACAGGCTTCCAGGGGTTAAGCACAGGTTATTTTTAGGTTTGCTTCTGTTTCATTCTGACAAGAATTGTGGTTGCTGCTTGAGTAGGGTTTTACCCACCTCAACTAATAACCCAATTTCATACAGTCACTGGCTCTGACAAACCCTGGAAGTAGAATTTAATTGTGATTATTCTTGTAAGGCCCTATTGATAGAGTTTATAAATTGTTAAGATAAATCTAATGTGTATATATTTGTAAGTTTATAATTCTATGCCTGATGGTTGCCAGTTTATGCACAAGTCAATAGGCATTTAAGGATATGTTGTTGTTACTCTGTAGTGAAGCCTACAGATAGGTATTTTATTACATGGCCTGTCATTGATGACCATAGTATGCCAGGGTTTTGGTGCTGGTTAGCCCTCAGAAAAGCGAGAGTATAGAAGATTTGTACTGGCACAATCCTTATTAGGCTCTCTTAGGAGGGACAGTATTTTTCTTTGCCAACAGTAATCATTGTGTATGCTATTTGATTTTATGATTTGATGCATGATGGTTGCCTTGTGAGAAAGCCTACGCTCAGTACAGGAGGCCTCAGCTGATTATGGTGATAAATCAATAATAACAGCTATGGGCCAGATTGGTTCACTAGGAAACATATTTCTACTGCTGTAGATCTGATCCCTTTATTATGAAAAGTTATGATAAACATAATAGGCTGGACGAATTGATTGTGAAAAGCACATATTAGAATAAATGGGCATTTAAGGGTGAATTGTTAGTTCCCTATCTTAAAGCCTACAGACAGGTATTTTGTTAAATGAAATGTCACAGATTACCTTTGTATGGAATTAATGTGGTGCTTGTTACTGTCTCTGACAAACCTGGGGGCAGAATGAGCACTGCAATAATTCTTGCTAGAATCTCTTATTAGTGGTCTGCTAGGGCCTTGCAATATTAATTAATTATTTAATACGTCCTTCACTATATAGAAATATATATCCACCTGGATACATATAGGGCCTTTAGGACTGCTCCGGTCTGTATGAGTGTCATTAACACTATGCCTCCATCCATGACAGCGAACTGCATGGGGTAATGGTTCAGTCCATATCAATTTATTGGCTCTCTTGTTTCTTGCCCTGTGAAGGATTGCATTTTCTGATCACATCAGTATTTTCACCTGAAAATGTTTGCTTCATTGTCAGGGGTGGTTCGCCAGTCCTTTCGGTTTGAAGTTTCCCTTTTACAGTTCCCCTATCATGTCTTTGCTTCTTCTCTTTTAATTTATTATTTCTTAAGAGGATGCCAACAGCTCTCCAGTCAATACTAACAGGTCGCTATCTTGGTGCTTATTTCCTCTGCAGTGTGCCGCATCCCACGAGAATCTTCCTCTAAACCAAGAGACCATTGTGCAATGCTCTTGCCCATTGCGTACCGTTGCTTTACTATTCCAAGGTGGCCAGAACATTTGCGTTTGTACGTGTTTTTTTGCAGTTGTGTCAGAAGGTGAATGTAAGAATGTCAACGGATGGACAGATGCATGATTACAGAAATAAGTGATAGAGTGCATGTATGATGACTGAGAGCCAAAACAAATCCATGACAAAAACGGCAATTTCACTCATAAGCCAAACCTGTGGCTTTCCCAATGCTGTTTAATGCTGTGCTGGGATTTTTAGTAACAGCACAATTTTCCAACTGGTTACTACGTGCCCCAATTGGATGGTAAATTACTGGTGCTAGTTAATGTTTTTGCAAATAGTTGCAATTTGCAAATCATTCATTCACACTGTTTGCAATTTGTTATTTGGAATTTGTTTTCAGGAACTACCAATTTCATGTCAAATTGGTGATTCCTTAGTTTGATAATTCGCTATGCTAATTTAGGACATCCTAAGTTAAGTGCTTTTAGTACATTGTGTAGCGCTATTTTAACAATTGCAAATCAATTTGATTTCCAACTGTCTAATGTTCCTACATCAGGCCCTATTTGTCTCGGTATATTGCAAATTTCTATGTCCGCCTGTGATTCGAAACAGTTTGGTGACTTCTTCATTTAAAATTAGCTTATTTTTGAACAGAGCTTTATTCTTCAATATGGTGTGTTTCCTTTGTTTATTAATCTTTGTCATACATTTCTATTAATACTTAGTAATTGGATTTTCGGCACTCAGTTGTACTTAAAATGTACGAGTACTTACTGTTAAACCTCTGAGTGATATATTCAGCGATTGCGACAAGTTAAAAGTAGTTGTTGAAAGCTGGGAAAAATATTAGAGGCACCGTTTTACTGCGAGATATTACCTTTCTGAGTTTTCTAAATACACAAATAAACTCATGTGGTGATGCTACAATTAATGCTAAGCATTACCGCTGCCTTTCTTTAGCTGCAAATATGAAATTAATTCTAAAATTGTGTTTCCGCAGCAACTTTGAGGGGGACGTTAGCAACTGTCAACCGTCAGATGGGATTCCAATTAATGAGGCTAGAATTTGCATCAGAGCTGTGGAAATCGTCACATTCTAACCTAATTTCAAAATTGATATGATTAAAATAGCTATTGCGCGAACGCTGCTAGCTATTTCCACCAAATGTGTTCAACTATTTCATTTCATGTATCATTGACATTTCAATTTTTCACTATAAAAGTAAATGAGAGAAATCATCCACGGTGATGTGCTATTGAAAAGAAACATTTACCATGGCCATCGTCACACCATCCACCTTGCATCTCTTACCAACAAGATTCGCCGAAGAGCCATTGCAGGAGTCGAAAGCAGAACTAAACACGGGGGAAATTTCAGTGTTCAAGTTAATTGGTTTCTAGAAAAAAACTTAAACAAATATAGATATCTGAATGCAGTATGTTTTAGCAATAAGTTCAGAAAAAGATACCTTTCTCACGAACATATTCAGCAATTAGGAACGTGTCCTCCATGGGCCTCGTCAATATCAAATAGGTAACATGCTTCACGAATCTCACAGGAAGGCTATATATTAAAAACAATTTATTGACAGAGGTATTAGCCCATCATATTGGTACCTTAAACTCTGAACTTTGAAACATGCCATCTGTAGGAATGATTTATTAACAATACATGAAAAAACACTAAGCTACCTTAAGTCCCAAACCAACAACTAAAGGAACTTAGGTACACCCTCTGTCATATAGTCGCACAATTTCCGCGAATGATGAAGACCACAGCAGTCGCAATACAAAGGCCCCCGCAGCCCCTGCGGTGTGGGTGGGTCCGGAGCTTCAGGGGGGCGCCTGAGAACAGTACCGTGGCTTAAGAGCGCCTGAGGTGAGTCCAGAGGAGGAAGCCCTTCATAAACTTTGCAGGGGGCCCCCTCAAGTTTCGTTACGCCTTTGGACCATAGACCAGGAAGGTGAACGCTTCAATGAAATACCCATCTACAAGGATTGTGCGCGGCCAGATATCACGCGAATGGCACCCATCTCATACTGATTTTTTATAAAGTCAGAAGAGGAAAACCACAGGTACGGAAAAGACATGCGTGTGTTGGCATAGAGTAGTAAATAGTGGACTCTCTAAGGGCATAACAAAAACGTAATGCTTGAGGATATATACGCAACAACAAAACACCTCGTAGGAAATTTACAAAAATGTGACCCAATGCAGCGTAGCAACCAAAGTTGTGGAGCCAGCCTGAAAAAGGCCTGCAGTTTTTGTGCAAATACCATCTACAGTTCTTAACATTAAAACTCATGAGTAGTTGTATGGGAACGCTCATGTACCACCCTTTGAATTTCCCCTTGAAGCAAAGTAGCACATAGTGCTAAGTTGGTTAAATCTGGCCAACTTTCCAAATCAAAATACTGATTTGCCTTGGAAAGTTACACCACTCCAAGACTTTGCGCCACAAATGTAAAACAGACCAAGCACCAAGAGTAAATCTGCGTCCTTTAGTTACTGCTGACGGAAGGACAGTAACACAAGTTAAATGCAAAATGCAATGCAAGCAGGAATATCTCCCAGTTTAGCTACCCAGAAAAAGGTGACATTCGTTAACACGTTCTCTACATGCCACAAAGAACAACAACACTTAAATAAAACCTTGGAGAAAATCTTATACTTCTCTAGTACAAACCTTGGAATAGGGAGAATTAAACCAAACAAACAATACAAGAATCACTAGAACAGAGTACAAATATAACTACCTTTTCATGCCCTCCACAAGCAACAACTTCTGAGTATATACTCCTTGCAATTTCCAACAATGCATCGTCTGTAGAAGACTGAGGCCCATATTTATAGAAAAATGACGGAGTGTGACGCTGTGCCAAAATTGGCAGCGCCACACTCTGTCATTTTCACAACACAAGGATGCGCCGGATTTAATTGAATATGGCACACCCCTGTGTTGTCCCTTGCATGCACTGGTGCTAAATTGTGCTGCAGACACAGGCATCCTTACACCATTGTGCAAGGATATCTGCGCTGGAGGGTGTGTGTGAAAAAGTAGCCTCTTTCTAGCCTTGTTACCCCCACTTTTGGCCTGTTTGTGAGTGTATGTCAGGGTGTTTTCACTGTCTCACTGGGATCCTGCTAGCCAGGGCCAGTGCTCATAGTGAAAACCCTATGTTTTCAGTATGTTTGTTATGTGTCACTGGGACCCTGCTAGCCAGGACCCCAGTGCTCATAAGTTTGTGGCCTATATGTATGTGTTCCCTGTGTGATGCCTAACTGTCTCACTGAGGCTCTGCTAACCAGAACCTCAGTGGTTATGCTCTCTCTGTACAAATTGTCACTAACAGGCTAGTGACCAATTTTACCAATTTACATTGGCTTACTGGAACACCCTTATAATTCCCTAGTATATGGTACTAAGGTACCCAGGGTATTGGGGTTCCAGGAGATCCCTATGGGCTGCAGCATTTCTTTTGCCACCCATAGGGAGCTCTGACAATTCTTACACAGGCCTGCCACTGCAGCCTGAGTGAAATAACGTCCACGTTATTTCACAGCCATTTTACACTGCACTTAAGTAACTTATAAGTCACCTATATGTCTAACCTTTACCTGGTAGAGGTTGGGTGCTAAGTTACTTAGTTTGTGGGCACCCTGGCACTAGCCAAGGTGTCCCCACATTGTTCAGGGCCAATTCCCCGGACTTTGTGAGTGCGGGGACACCATTACACGCGTGCACTACATATAGGTCACTACCTATGTGTAGCTTCACAATGGTAACTCCGAATATGGCCATGTAACATGTCTATGATCATGGAATTGCCCCCTCTATGCCATCCTGGCATTGTTGGCACAATCCCAGGATTCCACGGGTCTGTAGCACAGACCCGGGTACTGCCAAACTGCCTTTTCAGGGGTTTCACTGCAGCTGCTGCTGCTGCCAACCCCTCAGACAGGTTTCTGCCCTCCTGGGGTCCAGCCAGGCTTGGCCCAGGATGGCAGAACAAAGGACTTCCTCAGAGAGAGGGTGTTACACCCTCTCCCTTTGGAAAAAGGTGTTAAGGCAGGGGAGGAGTAGCCTCCCTCAGCCTCTGGAAATGCTTTCATGGGCACAGATGGTGCCCATTTCTGCATAAGCCAGTCTACACTGGTTCAGGGACCCCTCAGCCCTGCTCTGGCGCGAAACTGGACAAAGGAAAGGGGAGTGACCACTCCCCTGACCTGCATCTCCCCTGGGAGGTGCCCAGAGCTCCTCCAGTGTGCTCCAGACCTCTGCCATCTTGGAAACAGAGGTGCTGCTGGCACACTGGACTGCTCTGAGTGGCCAGGGCCAGCAGGTGACGTCAGAGACTCCTTCTGTTAGGCTCCTTCAGGTGTTGCTAGCCTATCTTCTCTCCTAAGTAGCCAAACCCTCTTTTCTGGCTATTTAGGGTCTCTGCTTTGGGGAATTCCTTAGATAACGAATGCAAGAGCTCATCCGAGTTCCTCTGCATCTCTCTCTTCACCTTCTGCCAAGGAATCGACTGCTGACCGCCCTGGAAGCCTGCAAAACTGCAACAAAGTAGCAAAGACGACTACTGCAACTCTGTAACGCTGATCCTGCCGCCTTCTCGGCTGCTTTCCTGGTGGTGCATGCTGTAGGGGTAGTCTGCCTCCTCTCTGCACTAGAAGCTCCGAAGAAATCTCCCGTGGGTCGACGGAATCGTCCCCCTGCAACCGCAGGCACCAAAGAACTGCATCACCGGTACCCTGGGTCTCCTCTCAGCATGACGAGCGAGGTCCCTTGAATCCAGCAACTATGTCCAAGTGACTCCCACAGTCCAGTGACTCTTCAGTCCAAGTTAGTTGGAGGTAAGTCCTTGCCTCCCCACGCCAGACTGCATTGCTGGGAACCGCGACTTTTGCAGCTACTCCGGCCTCCGTGCACTTCCGGCGGAAATCCTTTGTGCACAGTCCAGCCTGGGTCCACGGTACTCTAACCTGCATTGCACGACCTCCTAAGTTGTCCTCCGGCGGCGTGGGACTCCTTTGTGCAACTTTGGGTGAGCACCATTTCACTCCACTTCGTAGTGCCTGTTCCGGCACTTCTGCGGGTGCTGCCTGCTTCTGAGAGGGCTCCTTGTCTTGCTCGACACCCCCTCTGTCCCCAGACGCAATTGGTGACATCCTGGTCCCTCCTGGGCCACAGCAGCATCCAAAAACCTTAACCGCATGATTTGCAGCTAGCAAGGCTTGTTGGTGGTCTTTCTTCAGGAAAACACTTCTGTACGACTCTCCACGGCGTGAGACATTCGTCCTCCAAAAGGAAAGTTCCTAGCCCTTGTCGTTCCTGCAGAATCTTCAGCTTCTACTGTCCAGTAGCAGCTTCTTTGCACCCACAGCTGGCATTTCCTGGGCATCTGCCCATCTCCGACTTGCTTGTGACTTTTGGACTTGGTCCCCTTGTTCCACAGGTACCCTCGTTTGGAAATCCATTGTTGTTGCATTGCTGATTTGTGTCTTTCCTGTAGAATTCCCCTATCACGACTTCTATGTCCTTTGGGGAACTTTAGTGCACTTTGCACTCACTTTTCAGGGTCTTGGGGTGGGCTATTTTTCTAACCCTAACTGTTTTCTTACAGTCCCAGCGACCCTCTACAAGGTCACATAGGTTTGGGGTCCATTTGTGGTTCGCATTCCACTTTTGGAGTATATGGTTTGTGTTGCCCCTATCCCTATGTGTCCCCATTGCATCCTATTGTAACTATACATTGTTTGCACTGTTTTCTAATACTATACTGCATATTTTTGGTATTGTGTACATATATCTTGTGTATATTTGCTATCCTCATACTGAGGGTACTCACTGAGATACTTTTGGCATATTGTCATAAAAATAAAGTACCTTTATTTTTAGTATATCTGTGTATTGTGTTTTCGTCTCCTAGTTCAGCCTAAGCTGCTCTGCTAAGCTACCATTATCTATCAGCCTATGCTGCTAGACACCCTATACACTAATAAGGGATAACTGGGCCTGGTGCAAGGTGTAAGTACCCCTAGGTACTCACTACAAGCCAGTCCAGCCTCCTACAGTGTGTCCCTTCCCACACATAAACAATAATTTCTGGCATTTTGGCAGAATGCAGCACACACAGAAAAAAGCAAAACACTAGGAGGAATAAAAGTATTCCTACTCGTTAAGCCTTGCTAACGCGTTAGATTTTGGCGCTGCCTCAGGTTTACGAAAAGTTGCAAATCTGAGGCAGCGTCATAATGCAATGGGTGTTGCTGTGGCACACTGACAGCAACACCCATTGCACGCCCCTGTGACGCAGAAAAATGCGTCGGAGGGGCCCATATTTACAAGGAGGCGTGACACCACAAAAAGTGGCGTTACAGCTTCTTGTAAATATGGAGCAGACATTATCGCGACTGGAGCGCCACGTAAAGTGACACTCCAGTGGTGCTAGGGGCTCTTGAATATGCCCCTATGATTCTAGAAGTATGTTAGTAAGACCACACATGGAGGCCTTAACTAAGCAACCTGCCAACAGGTGCATGTGGAGATGCATGCACCCATTCCCAAAGGAGGATAAGCAATTGTACATAGGCATAAAAGAAACAATATCCAGTGAAAAACTGCTGTCACCAGAATCCATGCAGGATCAGAATTGCACTGAGATTAAGTAAAACCTCCTAGGAAGGCAATGATATTATCAAGAGTAAGTCTATTAGAAAATACATCGGCATGTTAGAAATGGGGTCTGTGGTTGGCAGTCAGGTTACCCCCTGTCCAAGCAAGGACCCTCACTCTAGTCAGGGTAAAGGAGAATCTCCCTCAGTTAACCCCCGCTCACCCCCTTGGTAGCTTGGCACAAGCAGGCAGGCTTAACTTCAGAGTCTAGGTGTAAGGTATTTGTACCAACACACACAGTAACTCAGTGAAAACACTACAAAATGATAAGACACAGGTTTAGGAAAATGGGTAATATTTATCTAAACAAAACAAGACAAGACAAAACAAAACAAGAACAACAAAAATCCACCATACACAAGTCAAGTTATGAATTAAAAAGCAATCAGAGTCTTAAATCCTTAGAAAACAGTACTAACGCTGTTAGCGTGAAAAAGACAACGCACGGGCAAGTGTGCATCGGAAAAGGCCAGCGATGCGTCGATTTCTCACTCGCAAGCGGGACCGTGCGTCGTTCCTCCTCCGGTCGGGTCGGCGTGTGTCATTTTTCCTCCCCGCAGAAGAGTGATGCGTCGATCCAGACAAGCACCTCGGGTCCGGGCAGGCTTTGTGTTGTTTTTCCCACGCCCAGCGAGGATTGCGTCAAAAATCCTGACACATGGTATCAGAAAAAACACGCCATGTGGGTTGCGACGTTATCAGCCTCCGTCAGCGGGTTTGCGCGTCGGTTTTCCAGCCATGTGCGTTGATCTTCCAGCAGGTGGAGCGTAGATTACAGCTGCGAAGCCGACGGCACATCGTTACTCAGCCACGTCACGGAAGATGTCCCAAAATTTTCCCTGCATAGCTGTCTATGCTTGGATTTTCAGTCTTAGTCTGCCAGCTTCACATTTCAAGCCCCCAGGAACTGGATAGGGCACCACTTGGCAGGGCAGGAGTCTCAGCAGAGAGTCCATGTGCTAGCAAGGGAAGGCTTTGATAGCTCGAGACTTCAACAACACGAGGCAAGCTCAGGAAAAGCCCTTGGAGATTTCTTCACAAGCAGGAATGCACAGCAAAGTCCAGTCTTTGTCCCCTTTAACAGGCAGAAGCAGAAACTGCAGGATAGCTCCACAAAGCACAGTCACAGGCAGGGCAGCACTTCTCCTCAGCTCTTCAGCTCTTCTCCAGGCAGAGGTTCCTCTTGATGTCCAGAAGTGATCTAATTTTCAGGGGTTTGGGTGCCCTTCTTATACCCAGTTCTGCCTTTCAAGTAGGCCTACTTCAAAGGAAAGTCCCTCTTGCTTGTGAAATCCTGCCTTGCCCAGGCCAGGCCCCAGACTCACACCAGGGAGGTGGAGACTGCATTGTGTGAGGGCAGGCACAGCCCTTTCAGGTGTAAGTGACCACTCCTCCCCTCCTTCCTAGCACAGATGGCCCATCAGGATATGCAGGCTACACCCCAGCTCCCTTTGTGTCACTGTCTACAGAGAGGTGCAAACAGCCCAACTGTCAAACTGACCTAGACAGGGAATCCACAAACAGGCAGAGTCACAGAATGGTTTAAGCAAGAAAATGTCTGCTTTCTAAAAGTGGCATTTTCAAACACACAATCTCAAAACCAACTTTACTAAAAGATGTATTTTTAAATTGTTAGTTCAGAGACCCCAAACTCCACATGTCCATCTGCTCCCAAAGGGGATCTACACTTTAATCATATTTAAAGGTAGCCCCCATGTTAATCTATGAGAGAGAAAGGCATTGCAACAGTGAAAAACACATTTGGCAGTATTTCACTGTCAGAACATGTAAAACACATTAGTATATGTCCTACCTTAAACATACACTGCACCCTGCCCATAGGGCTACCTAGGGCCTGCCTTAGGGGTGTCTTACATGTCAGAAAATGGAAGGTTTAGGCCTGGCAAGTGGGTACACTTACCAAGTCGAATTGCCAGTTAAAATCTGCACACACAGACACTGCAGTGGCAGGTCTGAGTCATGTTTACAGGGCTACTAATGTGGGTGGCACAACCATTGCTGCAGGCCCACTAGTAGCATATGATTTACAGGCCCTGGGCACCTCTAGTGCACTGTAATAGGGACTTACCAGTAAATCAAATATGCCAATCATTCAAAATCCAATTACACATACATTTTACATAGGAGCACTTGCACTTTAGCACTGGATAGCAGTGGTAAAGTGCGCAGAGTAACAAAAACCACAAAAACAGAGTCCAGCACATATCAACAACCTGGGAAACAGAGGCAAAAGTTAGGGGAGACCTCGCCAAGGATGCCAAATCTAACAGTATTTATATTGACTGCCATGACCATTGGATCTCTTGTTGAGGTTAATCCATCGTTGTCCTCTTCTAGGTTAACTTGTTTCCTGTCTATGCAAATAAGCACTATGGTGAGAACCTATTGGAAAGGGGAAACGGGTATATGAGAGAGAGAAAGAAAAATTGAGGAAATCTGGCAGACTGTGTGCTGAAAATCTGGACTGGTTTCCCTGAGTTACAGGATGGTACAGCATCACAGCACAAGGTATGAAGCTCATCTTTTTTGTCAATATAGAAAGACAATACCAATAAAGTATGCAGTGATAAACAGGAATTTCACAAGTAATAGAGATTAGCAGAAAATACAAGGAATGGGTACCTGGTGAGGTGAGGAACCTCAATGCAACTAGCCCGCAGGGAAACCTGGAACATTACTTGAGAACCGAAGTTAGGAACAGTTTTGTGGCCCCAGGAAAGCACGCTGCCAGATACGCAAAAGGGAGTCCAAAATAAGACTTCACGACACAGGTTAAACAAAAAGGACTCAGGAAATCAGGAAAGGGAAACAACGAGAGATAGATGGATCCAACATGTGGAAAAAGAACAAAACTGAAAAGGTGAAATACGAGTAGGAAATGGTGCAAAAGTTAAAGGGGCGAAAACATCTGATGTTGCCAGACAACAGTCAATGAGTCAGATAGACCTTTATAGGTCTCTACCTTGTCTGACCTGAAGTCAAGTCCTGGCTTAGACTGAAACCAGGAAGTCTCTGCCCTCCGTGATTATAGTTTCCATTGCCTTGTCCTCCACCACTTATGAAGTTTTCTAATTCTCTTGTGGGGTTTTTCCAGAGACCTGATATTGAACCCATTCTCGGACCATTTGTTATGGTGCTTCCTTCCTACATTAAGTATAGTAGAGACTTTCTAGCAGGGTTAAGGGGGGTTGAGTGTGAAGGTGATTTTCTCCTGATGACATTAGATGTGACAGCACTATTCATGACATGGGTCACTGATGAAATGGGGCCCTCTGTGAAGGGTCTCCTAAAACTTTGTGCCTTCCTCCTTCTCTTTTTCTGACCTCGTGTTTGTTGGCTTTAGGACTCTGGGCACTTTACCACTGCTAAACAGTGTAAAGTCATGTGCTCTCTCCCTAAAACATTGGCTCATACCCAACTTGCATATTTAATTTACGCTTGTAAGCCCCTAGTAAAGCGCACTACATGTGCCCAGGGCCTTTAAATTAAATGCTACAAGTGGGTCTGCAGCACTGATTGTGCCACCCACATAAGTAGCCCCTTAACCATGTCCCAGGCCTGCCATTAGAGGGCCTGTGTGTGGTGCAGTTTACTGCCATTTTGACTTGGCATTTAAAACTGCTTGCCAAGCCTTAAACTCCAATGTTATTACACATGTCACCCCTAAGGTAGGCCCTAGGTAGCACATAGCACAGGGTGCTATGTAAGTATAAGGCAGAACATGTTCTTGTACGTTTTACATGTCCCGGTAGTGAAAAGCTCCCAAAGTCATTTTTCACTACAGTGTAGCCCGCTTCTCTCATAGGTCAGCATTGGAAATTCCCTTATATACTTTTGAGTCATAATTTCTGATCTGAAAGGAGTGTCATTTTCATGTGTGGTAAGGTTGAATGGTAGTGAGGAATCCTGCTTACTGGTAAAGTTGGATTTAACATTACTATTTAAGAAGTGCCTCTTTTAGAAAGTAAAAACAACAGATGATGGATAGAATGCAGAACAAATCAAACATTCAGCCCCAGTCACAGATCTGAGTTTAATTATTACAGTTTTTTGGCCTGCTATGCCATCCCAGTTTGGACCCAGCCATATGCAAATCCGTCTTGACCCTGTCCCCCATGGGAACAGTCCAGCCTGAAATGCTAGGATACTTGTTTCCGGTCCAAGGAGGACCTGGCTTAGCATTTCAGGCTGGACTGTGCCCATGGGGAACAAGACTGATTTGCATATGGCTGGGTCCAAACTGGGGTGGCGTGGTGAGCACAAAACAATGGATTAAACCCAGATCTTTGTGACTGGGGGTGAATGTTTGCATTGTTCAGCATTCTATCCATCATCTGTTCTTTTTGCATTTGTCGCCCTAAGTGGGAAGGGTATGCCCAGACGTGGGGCCCGTGCTCACTGCGCCACTGGATTCAAGCTAGTCTGGCTGAAGAAGTGTGATATCTTGAAAATGGTCCTAGGATGCTTGTTTCTGGTCCTGGGAGGATCTGGCTTGGCAGTTTGAGCTGGACTGTTCCCATGGGGAACAGGGTCAAGAGTTATTTGGTTATGGCGTAGCCCAAACTGGGGTGGCGTGGTGAGCAAAAAAATGATGGATTAAAACCAGACCTTTGTGACTGGAGGTGAATGTTTGCATTGTTCAGCATTTCATCCATCTTCTGCTCTTTTTACTTTTAGAAAGTAGGCACCTCTCTGCACTTACTGATCTATGTGCCTTACAGCCCATTTCCAATCCATGTCTGACCTGTGCTGGTTGACAGTGCCCGTTCTGCATTCCACCCAGACAGCCATAAACACAAGACACTCAACTGCATTCATCTGCATTCTGATGGGTCTTCCACAGATCTCCTGGCAGGCATAACTTGGTTGAAATGGGAATTGGAGCACTTCAAAACCACTCTTTGAAGTCTCCACTTTAAAGGCACATTTGGGTGAATATACTGGGACTGTGACCCCCTAAAATAAGACACTTCTGGACCTACAAGTCAGAAGGACTGCAGTGCTGCTCAAAGGACTCAAGTTGATTGTTTTTCTGGAAGGCTGTTCTTCTGCTTTTTTGCCCTGCTACCTGATGCTCCCTTACTCTGCTGGAAGGACTTTGCCTTCCCACCACAAGCAATCTCCAAGGGCTTGTCAACTTGCCTCCTGTTTAGAAGTGTCAGGCCATTCAAAGACTTCACCTAAAGGAGAAAACCCATGCCTCAATGCGCCACTCCTGAAAAATCGATGCAAGGCCTGTCTCACGGCTGAAAAATGAATGCAGCTCCTGCAGAATCAATACAGCACCTGTCTTGTGGCTAAAAAATCAATGCAGCACCTGCAGCCCCTGTTTCACTGCGGTTCCATCATCACAGCGCATGTGGATTTTGCTTGCATTGTCATTGGGCGTCAATTTGTCATCCACCCCCAACCACAGTAAGGAACCAAGCTGCGTGTCTGGAAATCGATGCATCGCATTTCCTTTGAGGAAAGAATAGAAGCATCACCTCCCCTGCCACTAAAGAAGAAACGCATCGCCTCACCTGCGAGGAAAAAATCGACACATCACATCCCCTGTGCAGTAAGGAACTAACAAATTGCTTTGCTGTTCTGGGGCCTCCCCTCCCCTGTAGCCCACATTGTCTTTGTTTTTGATGCATCCCAGGTACTTCATGCTAAAGAGATACATCCTTTGAGTCCGATGAATTAAGACTTACTTAAACCTCTAAAAAGTGATATCTTTAAATGTGTATATTGGACCTTTGTCGTTTTGGTCTTGTTTTATTCAAATAAATGGTAGCTATTTTTCTAGATTGGTGTGGAGTACTTTGTGTGTTTTTTTTCACTGTGTTATTTTATGAGTTATTGGACAAAACCTTTATACATTACCTTCTAAGTTAAGCCTGCCTACTCTGTGCCAAGCTACCAGAGGATGACACAGGATAATTTAGGCTGTGCTGTGACGTATCCTGATTAGGATTGTGGTCCCTACTGGGCAGGGTGCATACCTCTACCAACTAGAAACCCAATTTCTAATAGTCATAAAGATGAGATTCTTGCAGCTAAACAATTTCTAAGAGAAAGTGCAATATCATTCTGCTACTATACCCTCACAGAAATGCTTATGAATAGGGTTGATTTCTGTCTAAAAAATAACATGTTCAACTTTGGTGAAAAGATGTACAGACAAATTTGTGCGGGAGGGTTGACTGCGATTGGCACCTGCCTGCGTCCAGCTATGTGAATCTGCTCATGGGCTGGTGGGACTTGCAGTTGCTGGCCACTAAGTTCCCTATAAACTACAGATAACACATTGTCCTCTGATTAGGTTTTATTGACAGCCTGATTATTATATGGAAAGGGAATGAGCTACTGGCCATGAGATTTCAGAATGAACAAAATAAAAACAATCTCAGCCTATAGCAATATTGTAGTATGCTCCTTCTAGGGGACTGTATTATGCCATGTGTATAGTTCCAATTGAATGTTAGGATTGAAACTGTTTTTTAGTCCTGGAGATCAATTGATACTCCAGTGAACTGTGGGTTACAGTAAATAAATAATCTTCTTATCGCTTATGTGTTTCCAGAATTATTATTACAAATTTGGTGTTGAGATTTACTGTAACCATACCCACGTGTGCAGAAGAGTTGTCAGCATCCCGATTACTGCTGATCGGTCAGCTGTACTGTGTCCACCTAGGTTGGTAAACGAATGATAGTGGCCTATTTTTTCTACCTAGTCATCTATCATCTGTGGGTTTCAAGTTGGAGCAGCGCAGTAGAGAAAAAGCGGTCTCAGGGCAGCACCAGTGCAGATTATAATCGCGTTGTGTCTGAGAATCTGGATGTTGTGCTGTGAAAAAGGAGCAGCCACTGTGCAGGGGGTGCATCACATCGTTCCCCGGCACCATTTTGGGAACAGGTGCAACAACATTGGAAGACATTACTTTGTGCCATTTTTGGAACAGACAGTGTCAGGGTTTTGAGCACAATTCCTTGATCCATTTTGAATTGGGCGAAACTTGTAAAAATCGCCATTCCAATTTGGTGAGTGAAGAAATCAAACAACGCATCTTCACACATATCTGTCAACTCATCATGCCACTTTGAATCAGTGGTTCTGCTTTTTACATTGTACTAGAGTGTGCCTGCTATTTGGAGTATGATCCGGAGCGCTGTTCTGTGCATCGGCTGAACATCTAAAGGATGCACAATAGTTGTAATCAAAACAGTTGCACAGAGAAGAACATCTGCATGCACTAAGTGGGGAAAGTGCCATATTATTGTTAACCAGTGAAACTTACTGAGAGTGGTTTAGCCATCTGTTTAATCTGGTGCATGGATTTCTACTTGAAGCATGTTTTATTTCTCATATGTTTGAAATATAGTGTGAATAACTGCAGACATTTTTCATAATTGTGTGTGTCTCAAAAAATGAGAATACAAAGTTTTAAATTAAAATTTCATGGATAACATGCAGAGTGTTCATCCAACACCACCACCACCATTTCCACAGCTCCCGGGAGATTCACCAGTAAGGTGTAAAAAGAGGTATAGAACTTTCACCAAGTAATTAGCTGCTGTTGGTGGGAATAGACTTGGTTCTGAACGCAAGCAGTTATATGAAAACATTTGCTGAAGGAGAGTATGTTCTAGGTGAATATGAGGATGTTGTAACTAGTCTTGAAAAACAATTTGACATACAACCTAGTTTGATTGTGTTGAGGCACTAACGTTTTACCAGATAACAGCAAATGGACAAGGGTATTGATGTGTATGTTAGATCTTTGCTTAGATTAGCTGCTGATTGTGAGTTTGAAGGATTTACATCTCAATTGAGAAGAGATCAAATTGTTGTAAGATGTAGAGACAAGAAAGTACAAGAAAAACTACTCACACCAAAACATCCTTCATTTATATAAACTATCAGCATAGTAAAAAGTACTGAATTATCTTAGGCTGCATCAAAGGAGTCAGTGAAGAGTGACCTCACTGGCCTGAAGGAGGACGCGGTCCTAGCAGAAATAATTTTGTCAATTACCCTTGCACAATGCACTTTCAGCTTGATTAGTTTCTGTGCTTAAGCTCTCACAATGCACGTTCTAGTTGGATTGTATATTTGGGGTGTCAGGAGAGGTGTATCTTATCTATTGTGTTAGTTTTAATTCTGCCCCTCATGAGTGGAATGCGCTTTTAGAACAACTATTTGTCTGGTCTCTGTATGTAAGCATGCATAAGGCACTTTTTATTTCAGCTGGGCATATGCATCAGTTAGAATTCTTGGTCCTATAAATGGTTAGAAGAATTAATTGGTAATTAGGTGTCTATGCGAAACCCTGTTAGATCTAAACAACTGACAATAGTTACTATACGAGATTTGGTAAATGATTGTTATACATGAAAGATCAAAAATGTGATTTTTACTGTTTTTTTCTTAACTGTATGTTTCTGGCTTTAATTAACTAAGACACTTTATTTACTACTACTACTAACAGTGAAGAGTGATACATTGGCTATGGGGACAGTCAAAGAGCAGAATGTAAAACAAAACAATCTTTAAAGTCCAACAAGAATGCCATGCCATTTAGAATAAGGGTGAAAGGTAATGATTCTAATCAGAAGAATGCTTGTTTTTGATGTGGATTTTTTACACATTTCCCAATGGACATCTATCTCCAGCATAGAATTGGACTTGTCGCAAGTGTGGCAAACAAGGTCATTTTGCAAAAGATTGTCATCTAATGATAACATTTGTTGTGCCAACCACGAGGAGAATGATTCTGAGGTGAATGAGGACATAATTTAGTACTAATTGTTAAAGGTGACTCTGAAAAATGTATTGATCCATATGTAACATTTTATGTCGATGGTAAGTGCTAGATGACAATGATCATGGAAGAACTGTTTGCTAAGAAACGGGATAACAAACAACGGGAACCACAAGATATGAAGGAAAGTAAATAGAATTGAAAGAATATTTTGAGATCTTTTTAAATTTTAAAATTGCACAATTCAGGGCAAAGTGTATGTTGCTAAGAAAGGTTTGAATATTGTTGGGTGGTATCACCAAGGGTTATTTGGCATGACATTAAGACCATGGACTAGGGAGCAAGTATCCATTTTGGGTGATGAAGATCATGGTAAAGCAAATGTTTGGACTGACATGTATCAAAAATAGTTCACAGGCAGGCTTGACCAAGTAAGAGTTTTTTAGGCATGAAATCAAAGTCAAGGAAAAGCCATCCCATTAAAGCACAAATTGTGTAAAGTGCCATTTAGCATGAGAAATGATTTGAATTGAGAAAAATGTGTGAGACAAGGTCCTTAAGCCAGTTGAATCATCCTTATGGTTACCCCATTGTGGCATGAAAGAAAAATGGGGCTCCAAGGATATGTGCCGACTTACGTAGCCTCAACATAGAAATATGGATTGATTCCCACCACTTAAGAAGAATTGATGATATTATAACTACATTTTCATTCAGGTGCACATGTCTTTTCAAAAAATTACATAGCTTCAGCATATCACCAAGTGGAGTTAGATATCAATTCCAGACATCTGCCTGCTTTTGTTTCTCTGGTTGGCGCTTTCAGTTGAAAAGAATGCCATGTGTATTAGCCTCAGTGGCTTCAGTTTTCAATGTTTAATGGAGAAGATCCTGGAAGAGGTGGGAGGCAATGTAGTTTTTCATGATAACATATGTGTCAGATAAAACAACAATGGAGCATGATAAAAATCTTAATATGGTTCTGACAAAGATGAAGGAAGCAAGCATAGTAGCTGGAACAGAAGTGTGCTTTTGCAACTAGCTCCATTAAGAATTTGAGTAATCTAATATCTCCATATGGGGTAGAACCACACTCTTGGTTAATTGAACCAATTGTCCAAGCGGCTAGGCTTTCTAGCAAAAAGCAGGTCTCATAATTTTTAGGAGTATATGAATTTTATATGAAGTTTGGGCATACTTTTTTGGATAAGACTGAACGTTTAAGGTCTTTTTAAGAAAGGGAACACCGTTTTTGAGGAATCAAAAATGGCAAACAGAATTTGATCAAGTTAAGAAAGAACTTGCTGCACAGAAGGGCCTAATTCAATTTGATGCTAACAAAGAATGGATTGCGTTGCTTGATACAATCTTATGTGGTTTGAGAGGAATGATTATCCAAATGTGCCAAGGCAAAGAATGCACTGTGTGTTTTGCTTCCTGTGCTTTACTCCCAAGAGAAAATAATTATTCTGTGATCAAAGGGGAGCTATTAGCCTACTACTGGGCAGTCAAAAGATTCAAGAGTTTCTTGTCAGGCAGGTCATTTAGGTTGATAACATACCATAAGCCCCTCAGCTATATCCTTAGTAGCACTGCCTTTGAAGGTCATACTCCCATGATCACTAGATTGAGCTGTAAATTACTGCAATTTTAAAGTTGAGTATCTACCCTGTGGGAAAAATATTAGAGCCAACTTTTTCAAGACTTTTTGTCGAGATCACCAATGCCATAGTGATGGATGAGATTGACAAGCCAGAGGAAGGCGAAGGGTGTTTGATTGCGGCTGTAGATGTATGTTCACATGGAGGATTCTCTCTCAAGAGGAATGGTTTGAAGAGACTACCTCTTCCAAAAGTGTTGAGTGCATTGGTTGAATACATAGTGAAGGAATGGCCTAAGGAGAAAAGTCTTCCTAATGAAATGCAACCATATGCTAAAATGTCTGAGGAACTGTCTTTAGAAGAAAAGAACATGATAATGTGAGGTGACAAGTTTATCTCTATGGAAGGTTTGAAGATATGTATAATTGAATTGAACCATGATTGTCATCTTGGCCAAACTAGTGTTAAGATGAAGAATCTGCAGTACTTTCTGGTGACCATCAAAGAATGTTAAAATATAAGTATAGTTTCAATGGAATGTTAGGATTTAAACTGGTCATTGGTCCTGGAGATCAGCTGAGATTCCAGGGAGCTTTGTGTTATAGTGAATAAATGATCTCCGTATCACTTACCAGTTTCCAGCGCTAGTACTACAAATACGTCAATTGTATTCTTGACTGCAGAAGTGGTAGTCAAGCAACACTGCAGGCAATAGCCTCTTACGTGTCTTGAGTAATCACTCTAATACCCTAATATGGAGTATAGTCTATGGGGAATTCCCTGTGGCTAAGTGCAATTGCAGCAATGCTGAACTATGTGAGGTAAAACAGGAAATCATGTTAAAAAGGTTTTCTAAAAAGGTTTCTCGCAATCAGTATTGAATGAAGCAGTAGAGAGGATTAAGACAAATAACATATGATTTCCTGTTTGATACCATGCAGAAGAAACCAGAAATGAACAATGATGAGATCAGATTGATTATCACATATTACTGCTGCAAAAATGATCAGAGAGAAATCATTGCCAACTAGTGAAGTATGCAGTGTTCTGGGAAAATATATTTGCAGACACCTGATAACTTAAAGACATAGTAAATTCCTTTAGGACACTTCTAGCTAGAAGTGAGATTGACGAAGGGAATGGTTAAAGAGAAATGAGCCTCAGTGGTTCTTATGTATGCTGCAAATGCAAGGCATGTTGTAACAGCAGCAATGTAACTTGTTTGGTTCTACTTAATAGTGAGAGGAAGAGGAATATAAGGATGTTTCTAGCGTGCAGCTCTGACTATTGTGTTTATGAATTGATTTGCCCATGTATGAAAAAGTGCATAGGCAATACTATACACCCAGTCAGGAAGAGCATATTAGAATACCTGAGAGCCATAAAATATAAGAATTAACATTATCCTGTGACAAGATCGTTTTATAATATACATTTTCATAAACGTGATCTGTTACATTTTTGCTGCTGGCAGACTCCGATGGTACATTTAGAGTTAATAGAGAGTTCCCACTAAAGCAGCTTCAGTCTAAACATAGTGTTAACCTACAACCAACTGCTCTTGTGGTACTTTTTATGTCTTTTATTATTGCATTTGTTGTAACTGTTTTAATTGCCACTTCTTTATATATCATTGCATGCAGGGAAAGCAATCATATTGATATCTGTATTTGAAGGAGATATATTGTATGAATCTGAAGACAATCTATGGCAAGTCTGGGGTTTGGCTGATTTGTTGTTGTGATACTATGCAATGGTAGCCGACTGGGGTGGAATTTTGAGATATGGCATTGGTATAAAACATGGCGATAAGCATACTCAGAGTCCCCATGTTGGTTCTACTGCTTGGGAGTGTGAAGCCAGATGAATCATGTCTCCTATGATGAGACAAGATAAGTACCCCACTTAGAAGGAATTGAGAATATTGATGAATTTAAAACAATCTGTGAATAAAGGACAATGGATTGAGCTCTTTGGTAAGTATGGTCATTTGAGGTATAGATAGTACATAGCATTATGCACCACCTCAGGATAACACCAATTGTGATCATCTTCTGACCATGAATTTTTGCACTGTCTGTTTTCATTTTGAACCTAGATTTGGCATCCTTGTTGTCAACGATCAAAATGTTTGAGCTGAAACATGTCGACAAGCTTTGTGAATTTGAGATATTGGATGAATAAAATAGGCAGCGCCCAATGCATAGTGTGAATATGCTTTTATTTGGAGAACAAGTGTGCAACATATTATATATATATATATATATATATATATATATATATATACATATATATATATATATATATATATATATATATATATATATTCACTTAAAAAATCTAAGCTTACAGGGATGTTAAAGTTGGGGGCTGAATTTACTCACACAAAACCAGAGAAATTCAGCAGTTATATATAGAGAAATTTCAAGTAACTATAACTTGCGTCCTAAGGTAACCATAACTCGCGCTTCTGCCAAAAATTGACAGAGAGAGAGAGAGAGAGAGAGAGAGGGAGAGTGTTAGTGAGTATTTTAGACTTTGTTGAATAATATACTTAGAATGAGCTATTTTTGGACAAATGGAAAAGAAACATGTACCTGTCAACTAAAAAAGGGTGAGATCACCTTTTAGTGTGAACCTTAAACTTTTGAAGTTTAAAATAAATTAACAGGTGGGAAATGACTATAGACACACCAGAACTAGAACCCTTCACTTTCAGTGTGAGGGTCTGTGACCTTAACTGTTATGCCACAGATGACATCTAAATATGGTGTGTTTATTTTTTAGAAGTCTTTGCATGGAGAGACCATTGCAATGAGAGAGAGAGAGAGAGAGAGACAGAGAGAGAGAGAGAGAGAGAGAGAGAGAGAGAGAGAGAGAGATGATCTGACATTGCCCCCACAAGCAGGAAGCTCCTTGAAACAGCAGCCCCCTGCTTGTCGGAGCAATGTTTCCCTCTTTCTGACAGCAGGAGTGGACTTTGTTTGATTTTGTTTGGTGGGAATTGTCAGCTCCTACCAAGCAAAAGGGAACAGCTATATACCAAGTGTAGGCACCCTGGGACATATCATGAACTTGATCTGGGGGGGTGGCAGTCCCCAGGACCATCATTGGCTCCTTGAAAGAGGCAGTGCCCCACCTCTCCTACATGCAAACAGCCCTGGGGAAGTGGGGATCCACGGGCTACAGGGGGTTATGTGGCACCCCGCAGTGAGTTTGAAAAGTGCCTTGGAAAAGTGGTGGTCCCTGGAACTGCGGGGGGGACCGCGGGCCCACCTGCTCTGATTATGAAAAGTTTCCCGGGGAGGTGGCGGTCCTTGGGGCTAGGGGGGCCGTGCAGTCCCACCACATCCAAAATATGAATACCCTGGGACGTGGCCCACCTGGGTGCTCTTAAAATACAAGCGCAGGGGCACCCAACTTGTATTTTTTCTGCAAATTTGCAACGTTGTTGCAAAATCGTGGCAACATTTTTTGTAAAAAAGTGTTTTTTAGCCCTGGGTGGTCCCTCTAGGACCTAATCACCACAGCTTAGGGGTCAGGGTGACTCTACCCTGATCCCTTGTATTTTTCTTTTAAACTTTTTTGTGGGGCTTGGCTGAAGCCGAGTCCCAAGATGGCTGCCAATACTTCTTTTTTCGAAGTGTTGGCAGCCAATCAGAGCTGAGCAATTCCCTGCACAAGCTCGTCATTATTCGCAAAGTCATAACCGCCAGAGATATACACATTTTGTTCCCTTTAATTTCTCAAAAACTACTAAATGGATTTACACTAAATGAACAAATGTGCAATCACAAGCTAGTCATTATTCGCAAAATCATAACCGCCAGAGATATGCACATTTTTTTCCCTTTAATTTCTCAAAAACTACTAAATGGATTTACACTAAATGAACAAATGTGCAATCTGCATACCGAAAGCTAGCTTTCTGCCAAATTTGGTGTAATTCCATCCAGCAGTTTGGGTTGTAGTCATGTCTAAAGGTCCTATGGGAATTACCATTGGAAATAACTTTTTTGACCCCAACTTTTTCTCGCCTCACGCTTGACAGATCACCCTTAAACTTTCTGTGCGCAACAAGATTGACAGGCGCACTTTTCTTAGGAAAAGTTTGTGAAGATTAGTCAGATGGTGCCAAAGATATAGGCAAGTCAAAAAATGTTTTGTTCTATGGAAAATGGTCCTAACTATAACTACCTAGTAGTGATGGCCACTGGGTAAGATACATATGTTGTGGTTTGCTAATAACTTTGGTGCCGTTTGACGAATCTTCAAAAAATTATCCAAGAAAAGTGCCTTCTTGTGTCTTGTGTGCATGGAAAGTTTCGGGGTGATACGTGAAGCGGGGGCTGAGGAAAAAGGTGGGGTAAAAAAAAATTGTATTTCCAATGTTATTTCCCTTAGAGATTCTAGACACAACTACAGCCTGAACCGCTGAACGGAATTACACCAAATTTGGCAGAAAGCTAGATCTTGGTCCAGAAAGATCTATTGCGGTGGTTTGGTGCAAATCTGTTCAGTAGTTTTTGAATTAATAAAGCAAACAGAAATATAGATATCTAGGGCCGTTGGTCCATCGTGGATCCACTGCAGTGGATCCGTGACTCCTTGCACCAACTGCAATAACTTGATTATCTGGAGGCAACCTGACTGGAAGGTTGTGACCGTCATTTTAGATATCAGGGCACAGTCTTGATGGAGGAAAAGAAAAATTGAATATAATGGAAGGGGTCAGGATACAGGTACTCTTACCCCAAGGGTGTTATATAGGGATGTGTGAAGTACCTTGATGGGCAACAAATTTGCACAAAACCACTTTCTTTCCATGTGTGAGGATCCACGGATCTGCTGCAGTGCTCAGCCCGGCCCTTATGTGAATCCTCAACTGACTCACAAATCCTGCCAGAAATTAAAAATAAAATTACACACACACTCAAACCCACTTAAAAACTCACACACCCACTCAGACACTCACACACACTCACAGACACACTCAGACACTCACACAGCCACTCAGACACTCACACACCCACTCAAACACTCACACATACATCCACTCACATACACACTCACACATGATAACTCAGATGCTCACATACCCACTCATAGACCCACACACCCATTCAAAGAGCCACTCAGAGTCTCTAAAACCCACTCATAGACCCATGCAGGTATTCACACACCCACTTATAGACCCACTCATAGACCCCCTCAGACACACTCACCCACTCACAGGGCTATGCAGGTACTCACAAACCCACTCACAGACCCACTCAGGCACTCACACACCCACTCAGACAATCACACACCCACTCACAGGACCAGACACTCACACACCCACTCATAGACCCATCCACTAAGACACCTACTCACAGACCCACTCATAGACCCCCTCAGACACTCACAGACCCACTCAAACACTCACACACCTCCTCACAGACCGACTCAGACACTCACACACCCACTCCCAGACTCATGCAGGTACTCACACACACTCCCAGACCCCCTCAGACACTCACACACCCACTCAGACCAGTCAGCCACTCACACACCCAGTGACAGACCCAGACACTCACACGCCTACTCACAGTGCCAATCAGACACTCACACACCCACTCAGAGACTCACAAATTCCCTCACTGACCCATGCAGACACAGACACCCACTCAAACACCCATTCAGACACTCACACACCCACTCACACAACCACTCAGACACTCACACCCCCACTCACAGACCCACACAGACACTCACACACCCACTCACAGACCCACTCAGGTACACCCACACCCTCTCACAGGCCCACTCAGACACACACACACTCACAAACCCACACAGGTACTCACATACCCACTCACAGACCCACAGAGGTGTTGTCACACACACACAGACCCACTCACACAAACACTCACACAGCCACTCACAGACCCAATCAGACACACAAACACACACTCACAGACCCATTTAGACACTCACACACCCACTCAGACACTCACAGACCCACTCAGACACTCACACACCCACACACAGACCCACTTAGGTACTCACATACCCACTCAGACACACACACACCCACTCAAAGACCCACTCAGACACAAATACACTCATAAACAAACTCACTTAGACACTAACACACCCACTCAGACCCTCACACATCTACTCACAGACCCACAAAGACACCCCCCACTCACACACCTACTCACAGACCCACTCGGCACAGACCCACTCACACTCGCACACCCACTTAGACACTCAGACACACCCACTCACAGACCCAGTGAGACAGTTACAGACCCACTCATACAGCCACTCACAGACCCAGTAAGACACTCACACACCCACTCACAGACCCACTTAGACACTCACACGCTCACTCACACACCCACTCAGACACTCACAGACCCACTCAGACACTCACACACCTACACCCACTCAGACACTCACAGACCCACTCAGACACTCATACTCCTATTAACAGGTCCACACAGATACTCACCACCCACTTACAGACCCACTCAGACGCACACTGCGAGAAAGGGCCTCTTTTGGCAAGGTAGCCCCCCACGTTTTGCCTTGAAAATGATGTGGTTTCAAACTGTAAGTGCCGTGGGCTCCTGCTAAACAGGTTCCCAGGACTAGATCTCTTCCCCAAAACTGTACTCTGTTTGGCACTTAAGCCACCTTTGTAAGTCCCTAGTTAATGGTACCCCTGGTACCTAGGGCATGGGTACTGAAGAGGTGCCCCCAGAGCTGCAGTGCCAATTGTGCTACCCTGAGAGGCCCCACACCAGCTTTATGCAGATTGCAAGTGCAAGTGCATGACAAGGCGTATTTAAAAGTTGCAAACTTGACATGGCATTCACCAAGAATGCCATGACCACTAACACAGTATGCAACATAGATAAGTCACCCCTCTGGCAGACCTTACAGCCCTAAGGCAGAGTGCACTATTATGCAGTGAGGGCATATGTGTGCATGAACAAATATGCCCCTACTGTGTCTTAGACATAGTAAATGTATAGGGAAACCATGGCCAATGCATGTGCTGGACACTGGTCATTACACGTTCCTCAGCTACATGATGCTCTCTCTGAACCCTTGGTTGTTTGGTATCAAACAACTCAGAATAATAAACCTGCACTGATGCCAGTGTTGGATTTATTGTACAAAGTACCCAGAGGACACCTTAGAGATGCCCCATACGAAACCTAACAGCACTGGCATGGTTGCTGACTTGGCCTAACCAGCACGCCATCACCAGACAGGATCTGGTCACCCGGGGTGAAAGCCTTTTGCTCTAAGGAACTAGAACACAAAGCCTTTCCTGGGTGGAGGTGTTGCACCTCCTCCCCCAGGCAAGCACCCTTCACCAGCGGACAGCTGCAAAGTCTTTACCCCCTTTGAAATCTGACCTCTGCCTCTGCCTCTGCTGCTAGCAGCAGATGGCCACCCAAGGTTTTGCCCCCATTTTAGGATGAAAAACCAGCAGGAAATCTTGCACGGATAAGAGGAGTGACAATCTCCAGTCTTCACCACCCCACAGGTGTGGCAGGGCGAAGTGACCACTCCATTTAATTTTCCTCCATTCTTGGAAGGCAGGAAAATCACCAGTCAGGGTTAGGGATGTGACCCTTTCTTAAGGAAGTGGTCACCTAGTGGGTGCAGCCACTCTAAGGTAGGTGGCCGATTGGCCACCATCAGGTCCTCCCCCTAATGCCCACTAAATGCAGTATTTAGTGGGCATCCCTAGACCTGTAGATCACATTTGATGGACACAAGAAGACCAAGAACAAAGAAGACCCGAGGAACAAGAACAGAAGTTCTGCTGCACACAGAAAAAGGTGCCAAATCTTTCATGCTGCACAAAAGACTCGACAATCACTGTTGAGGTGTCTCCTGAAAACCTGAAGGACTCTACAAAACACCAGAGCACCACCATTCTTCTGGAAATCACCAAGAACCCCCCTCAGAGTGAAGGTATCACTCTTGCACAACCAGCAACCTGAAACCAAGAAACCAGTGCAGTCCAGTTTACTGACTGGCCGCTGGCCAATGAACTGGACCAAACAGCCTGACCAAAATCCACAGGACACACCCAAAGGACAAAACCTACCAGTGTGCCAAGTTTGGTGGAACTGTGGCTTTCAGGGCTTGAGAAATACCATTGCCCAGGGTACTGAACCCCCAACGCCGAACGCCCAGAAGCAAAATTCACTCTGGACTCTTCAAAGCCCAAAAGTAAGCACCAGTCAAGGGACTTCGGGACACCCAAGAACCACTCCCCGAGTGGTCCTGTCGACCTGCAATCTATAGTCCAAGTGAACTGCTCCTGGCTCCAAGGACTCCCTGACGCATGACTCCTGGGTGACTTATCTGCACTGCATCCGGCCTCCCTGGCCCCTGCATCATTAAACCAGCTGTGCTCTAGGGGTCCATAACCCCTTGTGACTCTACCATCCAAGGGGACCCACTGGACTTGCTTTTAATTCCACCTGTGCAGTGTTTCCAAGTGGTCTCCTTCTCCACTATGCACTAGCTTTAAGACCTTCAGCCGCTGCTCCCGCTTGAACCGAGAACCGCCCAAACTTTTCCAGCTGGCCCACAGGACATCTTGATGACCTCAACTTAAAAATAGAAGGTGACACTTGTGAGAACATTGTATGATTTTTTTTGTTTTTAAAAACAACTTTTATTGGTTTTATATAAAGAAAGGGGAAAGAAAAGGAAAAGAGATAGAGATAGATATGCACAGGTACGTTCTGGCGTTGCCAGTGTATAGTCAACATCATTAAGACAGCATCAATTGACAGTATGGCATCTCAACATTACCATTGCTCAGCACAGAGCACATAACCGTAAGTGTTCATGGGAGAAGACCCAGCCATTTCCCCCATACCTTTGTGTGTTTACTGGGACAACCCCTCGTCTCGAAGACCAATTTCTCTTGGCTTGCACACCAATCAACTCAGTGTCTCCATTTCCGTAAGGATGGGCCAGTGGCGGAGTTCCAAGTGGCTGCAATGTCTGTTTTTGCCACCAATAGGGTGGTTCCCCGAATGTGCAGTCTGCCCTTGAGCCCTCCAGCTCCTCCATTGCACCCAACAGGACCAGTTTTGGGGACATCTGTTGCTCCTTCCCTATCACTGCATTCAAATCACAAATTATCTCACCCCAGTATACCTCTATGTGTGGGCATTTCCAGACCATATGGAAGATGTCTGCTATTTCTTCTGAGCACCGAGGACATTGAGCAGAGGGGCTGAGGCCCACTCAGTGCAGCCGGACGGGAGAAGGTATGACCCATACAAAAATACATTTGCACCAATCGCAACCTTGTTGACACCACCAGTAGTCTAGGTGCCATTAGTGCATCCATCCAGTCTGCCTCCTCAATAGGTCCCAGCCATCCTTCTCATTTATCTCTGAGATGGTTTAGGTTGCCTGGGGCATGGTTAATTAACACCCCTTTTTTCCCCAGTGCTCCCATTAGTAATTTTGCCTCCCGTGGACTTTATTCCAGTGGTGTATCAGTGCGGAATAAGTGCATGCCCAGGGCATGGCGGAGTTATAGGTACCTAAAGAATTGTGTGCGGGAGAGTTGAAAGTCGGTTTGCAAATCCTGAAAGGGTCGCATAGAGTCCCCCTTCCACACATCGCCCGGCTGTGAAATGCCACCCAAATCCCATCTCTCAAACCCACTCAGTGCAGTCGATTCATTTAGCCATTTACCGTTCCACAAGGGGGTCTGCTAGGTAATGACATTGTTCCATCGAGTGTGATGCAGGGCCGCCTGCCATGCAAGAAATACTGCTCTAGTCACGGGGTTCATCCCACGGAAGTGGTGATCCATAGAGGAGGTCTAGAAGAAGCGGAAAACTAAGAGTAGCTAATTCCAGCTTGTAAGCCGGATCGGCCCAACCCCCATCAAACCAGTCAAGCACAACCAGGAGCTGCATCTCTAGGTAGTACAAATAAGGGTTAGCCATGCCCATCCCACCATCGCATCCCCCACTCTGGCAGTGGTGCAGCGCAATCCGGTGTCTCAAGCCATACCAGAGGAATGAAGTTGCGGTTCTATCTCATGTATGGAACCAGAAGCGTGGAATCGGGAACAGGAAGTTCTGGAGCACATATAAAATGCGCTGTAATACCATCATCTTATATAAGGCCACACAGTCCAGAACGTTTAATGGCAGCATTTGTGATCTCTGTAGGTCTGCCTTTATTTGAGTCAGCAACGGTGCTAGGTTTAAGGACCATGTTAGTTCCGGGAGGAGGGCCACACATAAACCTAAATATTTGAAGCTTAACCGGCAAGTAGGCACTACCCCCTGCCAATGATAGCAGTCTTGCGATAATGCCTGGGGCATCAGCACCGATTTGGCGGGGTTTATTTTGAGCCCCGACGCCTTCTCATAACAGCACAGAAGGTGAAAGCTCCTTGGGCCAGACTCACTGGGTTCCGTATTGTAAAGCAAAACATCATCGGCACACACAGCCACTAGATCTTCAGGTGCGTTTCCCCAGTTCCAACCACGATACAACGGGTCAATTCTAATCAGTAGTGCCAAGGGCTCAATGGCCAGGGCAAAAAGAAGAGGGGACAGTGGACAGCCCTGGTGCGTTCCCCGGCAGATAGGAAAATTGGAGGCTAGGATGCCATTGACCTGCACTCGGGCCATGGGGTTGGCGTATAAGGTATGGACCAGTCAACAGAATCTAGTCCCCAAGCCCTCACGCTGCATCTCTAGGAAGAGAAACCCCCAGTCAACGGTATCAAAGGCCTTCTCAAAATCAACAAATAAAAGGGCAAGGATCTGGGGTAACTGGTGGTGCTGTGCTAAGGCCACAAGTATACAATGTTGTGTGCTTTGGTTAGCCATAAATCCACACTGGTCCGAGTGATGCAATGGCAGGACCCTCTTAAGTCGTGAGGCAAGAATCGTGGCAGAAATCTTCACCTTGCTGTTAATAAGGGAGATTGGTCTGTAGTCAGCACACAGCCATGACGGTGGCTGAGTTTTGGGAAGCACCACAGTAGTGGTGAAGTCTAATCCTTCCAAAAAAGGAGCCCAGTCGGTCAACCTCCTCATATAAGGCTTTAAGATATGGCGTTAGGTCATCTCGAAACACTTTATAGTATTCGGATGGAACCCCGTCAGGTCCGGAAATCTTTTCCGCTCCCAGTGAGGAGATTGCATTATTGATTTCCTCGCTCGCTATGGGGTCATCTAGGAATGCTGCCTCCATAGGGGGCAATTCAGGATGGGGAATGTCTGTTAAGATTTGGAGAGCATGATCTGAGTCAATCGTCGAAGAGGCCGTTTACAATACCTCATAATAGGTGGTGAATGTATCCGCCACTTCTTGTAGCTTAGTAACAGGCTTTCCGTGCGTGTTAAAAATTTCAGAGATATTTCTAGATGATTGATGGTGAGAGGAGAATCAGCTTCCTATTTTTGTCTCCCCACCCATATAATCTGGCATTAACCGCACGCCAAAGGTGCTGAGCCACCTCTAGAGAGTGATTACGGATCTCTTTCCGTATCAGCAGGAGTTGCCTGGCCACCGCTTCATTCGGCTGTGCGATTTGTTCCACCTCCAACTGGGCGGCCCGGGCCTCAACTAGGTAATGTTTAGGGTTTGGGACCGCTCCCGAGAGCGGATGAGGCTCTTGGTCACACCTCGCACCACCGCTTTGCTCGTGCCCCAGAGAGTTCCAGGTGAGGAGACCGAATCTTTATTAAGAACAAAATATTCCTGAAGTATTTGTCTTAATTGTGGGATGTGGGGTTTGTGCCGCAGGTACCATGCATTCATGCGCCACATAGGGCAGACCACCGACTGTCCGGGCCCCATTACAAACCTGAGTGGCGTGTGGTCCGATATACCCTCAGCAGGATTTCAACGTGTGTGAGATGGCAGCAATCTGTGGCCGGTAATAAAACAAGGTCAGTTCTAGATTGTGTATGGTATGCTGCCGAAGTATTCGTGAACTGATGGCGCTGTGGGTGCCAGACTCTACATGCATTGCACAGCCCCAAGGATGTCAGCCAGCCTGACAGCCCGGCGGCCATGGTCTGTCTGTAGGACGAGGAGGATCCCATCATGTCCAGCACAGGCTCAGGGACTGTGTTAATGTCTCCCCCCCCACAGAATAGTGACCCCTTGGGGCAGAGCTAAGAGCAGGCGACTGAGGTTGTTTAGAGTCCTGCGCACAGCCGTTGGCGGGGTGTACACACTAATAGTGTTGACAGTGAGGCCTTCCACTTTCCCAGTCAGGACAACATATCCCCCTTGTGGGTCTCTCTGCACATGGGTAACTACCATAGGAAAGGTGCGGTGGAGCAGTATTGCTACCCCCCTCGACCCATGAGCAAACCCTGCATGGTATACCCTGTCAAAGCCCTTACAGGCCAAGAACAGACAGCGGTTCCCGAGAAGATGGGTCTCTTGCAGCAGGAGCATGTCAGGTCGGTGCCGGTGAATGTGCGCAACCACCGCCGTGCACTTGATCTTATCTAGAAGACCATTATTGTTCCATGAAATAATTTGCATTGGGCCCATCCTATCTGTGGATATATGTCAACTGAGTTCTTACCCACAGGTCCTCTCAGGTACCATCCATGTCTCCAACCAACAGAGTGAGCGTATTGCCCTGGTGTGTGCCATAGTACCTGCTATACAGCAACGTGTGCCTACATCCCTGTGCATTTGATAGTAAAAGCAAACAAACATTAATTCTGAACAGCAATAACAAATGCCATGCAACATGGCACAAACACCCGCACCCCCCAACTCCCACCCCTCCCCATACTTCCCCAAAGAAGCATCTGTCACCCTTATAAAACATCTAACTCTCTAAGGTGGAAAGTTTTAAACCCTAATCTAGGGGGCAGTGGTGGACCCCTCCATAGTGTAGGATTAAAGAAAATTAGATATTAGGCAGTTGCATATCAACATGTAACTAGATTGAAGTTTTACTCGTCCTTTCCTCCCTCCCTTCCCACTCCGAGAGTCACAGCACCGGACTGTGGGATAAGTCAGAGTCACTGGGGGAATCCAAGCGCTCAGGTGTCAGCCCCCTTGCCTGTGGCCCCCCTCTGCTTCATCAGGACCAAGGCTTGCTGGATGCTCGGACAACGTTAATTGAGTGGTTCCCTCCAGCACAGGACCCGCAGCTGAGCTGGATCGTGAGCCCCGCTGCGCCTTGTGCCTCCTGGAGTGCCTGCATTGCTGCATGCCTAAGGGCCGCTGCAGCCGTCCGTCCATTGGCAACGTCTCCCGATTCCGCTGAGAACCGACGGCAGGGGGACCCAGAGGGACCCCCTCGGTTAGCCATGTCCAGTGCCACTGTGGGAGTCTCAAAGAAATGAGTTTTGTTGTTGTGCACCACTCAGAGCCTTGCGGGAAAATGGAAACGGTAAGGCATCTCCATCCTTCTCAATTTCTGCTTGACCTCTGTATAGGATCTACATTGTAGTTGGACTTCTCTTGTGTAGTTCGGAAATATAAGGACCTTTGCTCCATCGCAGCAGAGTTTGTTTTTCGGACGTGCCTCCTGTAGTACTGCACCTTTAAAGAACTGAAGTATCACCTGTCGTGGTGGGAAGCCCGGCGGAGGCTTAGCCTGTAGAGCCCTATGGGCTCGCTCTATGGTGAATCATGGTGTGAGGCGATCCCCTGGCATCCACGATTTAAACCATTCTTCCAAGAAAGAGGCCAGGAAGGAGGCTGCCGTGTTTTCTCGAAGTCCTATGATATGGATGTTTTTACGCCTTGAACGTTTTTAAGCATCTTCCTCCCTGAGATGCAATTCTGATGTCTGGACCAACAATGTGGACACTTGAAATTTAAGGGCAGTCATTTCCTCTTCCACAGTGGCTATTCTCGATTCTGCCTCAGTGATCCATGCAGTTGTGTTGCGGAGAACTTGGCACACTACTGCCACATCAACTCTGACCTCCCCAATTTTCATCTTCACCGCTGTTTGGGAGGTCTGTGTAGCTTGAAGAATGGTCGCTAGGTCTTCAGCGGTCAACGATTTCCCACCAGGGCCACCCGATGCCAGGTCTCCAGCATGCATTGAGCTTGGGCCTGTGGTGAACTGTTCCATGCATGTTTGTGCTGAGGCGGACTGAGCCGGCTTTTCCTTGCCCATTGTAACTCTCCCAGTGTGCAGTCACCTCAGTAGCAGACGTGAATTCACTCAGATCAATAGAGAGTCCTCCACTTGTTGCAGCGTGCAGGAGCCACGGACACCCCTGCCCAAGATGCAGGCTGCTCACATTTGCTGCAGCGTCCTCTGGATTCTGGCCACCTGTTAGTGGGTAATCCCATGGCCCACGTGGCTGCAAGGGGCTGTGTATTACACTCCCTTCTCAGCCACCCCCCACGGTGATGTGGACAACGCACAGCCCAGGAGGGAGCCCTCAAGAAAGGCTACTAAGACAGCTTCAGATCTGGCCAAGGTTAAAGATGTCTTTTCAGGAGACCCAGTTACAGGTCCAGGCCCGCTCCACAACACAGCCTTTAGCAAAGGGTGTACTGATTACATATCCCCAGTGCAGGTGGGTCTTCTCGCCGTGAGGTAGTGGCACACAAAACTAGAATGGAGCACATGCACCCTAAATTTACCTCTATCTAGCTTAAGGTGGTCACCCTGGTGCTGCATTGCCATCCAATCAACACCACTCCAGCCTCCGGTGCCCGAGAGCTGCATTGTTCCAGGACGCGCACCATAGTTATTCGACGGGCCCGCTCACCCGACTCATCCAGCAGGCCCATCGGGACCCCAGCTGTCTCACTGGCCGGTTGCGCCCGGACGTGCCAGGCTGCTATGTTGTGTCACAGCCCGCTTCACCACCCCAGCCAGTTCTCTTTTTCGACCTCCCCGCTTCCCCCAGTGTGGCTGGGCCTTAGGCGTACCTCAGAAGGGGGCGGGGGCGGACCCAGAGCAAATTTTGAACCCAGACCCGGTAGCATATGCAGGGCACACCGCCCGGCCACATCCCCTCTCAGGCCTGCGCCACGACACCTTGCTACGCCTGCTGCAGCCGACCCCGGAAGCCTCGATCCCGGTCCAGCCCCACTCCACTCTGAATCTGCGCCGCTGCCACGGCAACACTCCTCATCAGCCCAGTCTTCTTTTCTGCTGAGCCGCCCTGGGGCAGTCCCGGAGACAAGCAGGTGGTCAGCCCACCTCAATTAATCGAGGAGGCCCTCCGAGGCCCCAGCGCAGCCACCACCGAGTGTCTCTTCAACGGCGACCGGCCGCCATTTTAGGGCACGATCCACCTATTGTCACCTGGTGCCTCACAAGTACTCCCGGGTGCCGCTCGCCAGGTCAGATGCTGCCCCGGTTGCCAAGGTGTCCCTGGCACAAATGCAGCTCCAGGGAATATGGCGATACAGGGGCTGCCTGATGCAGATGACAGAGGGGTCCGGAGCACTACGAAAGTGTGACTGCCATCTTGCCGCCTCGGCCACACCCCCTGCATTGCCTGATTTTATATGCATGTTTAAAGATTTTCCCATTCATTCCAATGGGGCGCAATTACGCATAAAAAGCATATATTTCCTAGACTTTTAAAAATCATAACAAAAGATGTGCTTAGTGTATCTTGATGATTTTGGTCTTAAAAGTTTTATAAAAATCTGAACTGTTTTTGTGACTCGGTCTTGAATTATTCTTCAGAGTGTGTGTCAACATTTATTGATACTGTGAGTACAACAAATGCTTAGCACATCTCCAAGATAAGAGCATTATGTGGTCTGCTTTTGACCTCTGAAAGGTGGGGTTGCGTGAACTCTCTGCACAGAGCACGACATTTTGTTACACTGTATAGAGAGCCAGCCTCCAACACAGACGCCCACCCACACAGCCACTAACATACATATTTACAAAACCATAGAACCATTCACACAGTCAGAGAGTGACAAAGGGCCTGATTACAACCATGGCGGATGGGATACTCCATCACAAACGTGACTGATATCCCGTCCGCCGTATTACAAGTTCCAGTATATCCTATGGAACTGGGAAAATGGCGGGTGGGATATCTGTCACATTTGTGGCAGAGTGTCTCAGCCACCAAGGTTGTGATGAGGCCCAAAGGCACTTAGACATGCATTTTTACACCAGACAGGATTTATATACTCAACTATCCTTAGTACAGTTCACCCACTGTTCAAGCCCTGATATAACTCAACAAATTATTTGTATTTTTAAAGCGCATGTTTATCCAGATGGCTATGTTAGTATTGAATAAAAGATGGGAAGATGAATATGTTCTTCCCCTAAAAAAGGTTACATTAATTGATCTACAATTGGGATATTCGATTTGATATTTGATTTATCTGAAAGTTTATAGTAGAATGTACTGTCTGTGCCCAGGGCTTTTAAATTGCATGCTAGTAGTTGCCCTGCACTACAGATTGTTCCACCCTCAAATTTAGGGGGCATATTTAAACTTTTTGCCGCAAAGCTGTACTAACACAGTTTTGATGAAAAAATATTAGCACCTGCTTGTGCCATTCCACAACTCCAGATGGGCGACATATTTAAGGAATGACGCAAACTGCCACTGAGATTGGGCTAGTGTCATCAAGAATTATGCTAGCTGGGTGGCGTTGGCGGTAAAGGGTGTGGAGGTTGTGCGCTAACCAGCCTTGCATCATTTCCAGGCGCACAACCATCTGATAGTGTCATTTTTTGGATGGGAATGCCTCCCTTGCATCTCATTGATGCTAGGTGGGTTCACAAATCCAAAAAATGGTGCAAACTCCAATATTTTGATGCTAGTCGGGGCTAGCGTCAAAATATAAATATGGAGTTAAGTTTGCGCCAAATTTGTGCAAGAAAATGACTCAAATTCGTCCAAAACAGAGTATAAAAATGCCACTTAGTTCTTTCAACATATATGAATGATATCTATACAGTCAGACAAATAACCAAACACCATTTGTTCTACGAATTGTTACCACTTTAGCACTGCTAGATAGTGGTAAAGTGCATTTGTTTCTCCTATAAAGAAGGTTATATTTATTTGTATTGAACTGGGATACTTAACGTATCTGCAAGTCCCTAGTAGAAAACACTACCTGTGCCCAGGACTTGTAAAATAAACGGTAGTAGTGGACCTGCAGCACTGATTGTTGCACCCATTCAAATAGTCTAAGAAAGCTGTATGAGGCCTGCAATTGCAGAGTGTTTGTGTGAAGTTTTAAACTGCCACTTCACTTTTCACTTTGGTAGTTAAAACCCTTTGTAAGCTTTAAGATACCCTTTTGAAACATATTTCACCATGAACTTAAGCAGTAGGTCATCTATGTGACATTGTGCTAAGTGCATAAAAGGTAATAAATAAACTTTTAAGGTTTGAATGTCCTAGTAGTGAAAAAATCCAAGGATATTTTTTGCTACTGTGAGCCTTACTGCCCTTATGGGATAATATTAGTGGATATCTTTTTCAGTTAATAAACTGTTATTCCTGGGTGAGAGGTAGTAAAGCTATTTTGTGTGATAGCTCTGGAATGGAATGACACACTGAAAAAAATGAATGATATGGGTATTTTATTGCTTGAGGTGAGGTTTGTAATGTAATGGTATATAATCTAAAGTTAAATGTATTCTGTATTTGGTTTTCAGATGTCTACTCGAGTTGAAAGAGAACAACTTACAATGACAAGGGAGAAAGAGGGGAGAAAAAAACAGAAGAAACAGTTCTACTTGCATAAAGCTGAGATGAGTTGATACACAAAATGTAGTTGGAAAAAAAACTGCTGGTAAGAGAACTGAGGAGTATTCAGAAAAATGTGGACAATTATGTCAATAAAAAGGGAGCTTTACCATCAACTCAGAAAGAAAAAGAAGTAAGTCATTGTAGCGGTGGGTGCAGCGGCAAGGACATATAAGACAACTCGGGTTTAGGTGGTGTGAAAGATGGGTGTTTATTGGTAATACACAAGTGTTTTCCTATCAGTCCATAAGTCTCTCTCTCCCAGTGAATACAACTCTTTTCTTTTCTCTTCTCTCTTCCAGGTCTTCTTTGGTCCAGCCGTAGGTCTCGTGTTGGAGTGGCGTCGTCGGAGAAACCCAGGGAAAGGAAAGAAAGTAAGGTAAATCTTTATAATGGGATTGCTTTGCGATCGTTTTAATATTGTGGGAGGGTCTTTAGGGGATGCGGTGAGGTAATAGGACAGAGGGTTTTTAGAAAGGAGGGTTGACCAAATATTACAATCTTCTTTGTGAGCTAGATCCCTCGAGAAGGCACTTCAAACTCACACCGCCCGTGTAAGAAAAGTAAGTTTGGGTGTTAGTAAAGGGGGGCCCCACACTTAGAGAATATGTCTCATCCTTTTACAAAGCCAAAAAAAAAAAAAAAACAATCAAGGGAATTGTTTATCTGATAATTCTTTGCCCGTAATTCCTTTAAGTCCCTTCCCTTCCTCCCTCTCCCTCCTTTTATCCCTTTTCACCACCCACTCCCTCCTCCCTCCCCACCAAGGCTTTTATCCCGCTTTCTAAGCAGGACTGTACCTGCTTAAGCCACGCCCTGCCAGGGATGTGGCAGAGTCCTTGTGTTTCTGGGCCTCTTTGCCCGTCGTCGGAGGTTCCTTCTCTGTCAGCAGCTCTGACCGTCGTTGCTCGCCGTGTGATGGCTCTCCCCGTCTTTCTCCTGCTTCCGCGTTTTTCCTCTCTTCTCCTCCCGGCTGCCGTGGCAGTCCGGCCCTTAATACTCCGGGAATCCGTATATCCGGATTCCCGACGCCTTTGCCTTCCGGGTCCTCCCCCGCGGTGCTCCGACACCCGGCTACAGTCATGTTCAGCTAATCTGACAACAAGGGAGAACAAGTTAGAAGAAATACAAATGAGAATGTTTAGAAGGTGGGTAATACAGAATTTGGTACAAAAGCTAAAGCAGTATAAGAGAAGAAGGGCAGCATTGAAGAGAAGCAACGATATAGAGTGTGGTGATAAAGCATTTGCCTTGAAGTGTAAAGTGTTTATCTTGATACTGAATAGAATGACATTGGATAAAACAGTTGTGTCTAAGAAGGAAAAAAGCCAAAAAAGGCTTATTAATAAAAGTAACTTTTCCCATATTTTCAAAGGGGAATAGAAGCATACATCTAATAATGAGGCTTTCTTCAATGAAGAAAGCTACTTACAGGATGACACATTACTGCATGAAGTTGAAACAACTGGATGATGCTATGTGGTAAAAGATGGTACTCCCATTGCAAAAAAGGAGATGGTTCATAGAAAGGTAGAGGAGGAGATTACTCAAGAGGTACAAGGAATATGTAGACATGCTCCTGTACATAAATGAGACTGCAGTCGTATTTGCAGTGTTCGCCAAGAATGAATTGATATATTACAACATTTTCTAAGGAATTTCCAAGTAAAAGTGTGAAGCAGAAAATTGCACTTTTGCAAGGTTTAGATCCATGCAAGGTGAGGAATTTTACTAATTTACAAGGACACTCATTGGCTTGTTTATCCAAGAAAGTATACACTTTTCACCTTTTTTGGATGTTGGCTGTTCGTCATTCAAACTATGTAAAAACTCCTGCATTGTGTTTAGGAAAAATAAACAGAGCACTTTTGTATGGTATAGTATCAGAGGTTGAAAGTGTTTGTTATGATATTCAGTTACTTTTCCTTGGTCCCTCGGTGGAGTCTGAGCAAATTGAGGAGTTTTTATTTGTGTCCGCTGTAGAGGAACAGCACACATATATTAGTACCAATAACTTTGAACAGGAAATACCAAAGTTTAATGCAGTTTCTACAGCTAAAACAAATTATGATTCTATTTGTTGTCAGTGCACTCACTACAAAGGCTAAATATGAATTGTTGATGTGTTCTTGCAAACTGAGCAGGAAAAGAGAGAAAAGTGGCTCAAATTTGTACTCCACTTATTTGTGGAAGAACGTTTTGACTTGTCAATACACCAGATAATCTGCAAGTACTGCTATGATAAATTAAAGGACAACAAAATGATTGCCTGGGCAGTATATAATAGCTTAGAGACATCTAAATGTTTATGAACCAATATTGGTACAATCTATACATCATTTTCGAGCTACAGTTTGTATGGAACCAAAGACTGTGAAACTGTCACCCACTGAGCTATAGAAAGTCCTTAAAGGTAGTGTTGTGTACTTAAGTTTAGGTTTTAAACACAATATTGTAACTGTGGATATACAGAGAGTTATGGAAGAACCACTTGATATTCTAGTCAATGGTGTGCCCACCAAAAAAAAATCTGGCAGGAACTAGTGGATGTGAATAAGGTGAAGAAAGCTGCAGTCTGTATGAAACATAATAAGATCTATCACAAAGATCTAGATGTTCTTCCACATGGAAGTTGCATAGAAGACGAAATCCTGACTTTAAGTGGACAGTTTGAAAAGTAGATAAATGTCCAAAGAAATATATGAGCACTACAGTATACACCCAGTGCATTTTAAAGAATTCATGGGTGATGCCATTGAACTGTATCAGATGAAACAAGCTCCAATGAGTGTGTGGGAGAAAAGTTTAGAGGCTCGATGTTTTCACACTTATTTCCAACTGGTGTAGGTGGACAGTATGATGTGCAAATACCAGCAGCTGAGTATAGATCAATAAGATGATATTCAGAGGATCCTATCAAAGTATTCCACATATATATAAATAAAATATGTAATTGGAAAGTGATTTGTCTGGACTATCAAATGCAATTAATCATATTCGTAAGGCAGGAGTTAATCTACAAAATATGTCTGCAAAAGACTTTGTAGAAAAATTTCATGAGAAAGATGAGAAGTTGGAGCACAATTTGATACATTTGATGGCATGCCAACGTGGGATCAATGAATATTGGTATTGTCATCATGGTGAACTGAAGTGTATGTTGTGAAATTTAGGTGCACCAGCTTGGTTTGTGAACCTGAGTTGTGCAAAGTATGCATGGGATGACTAACATAACGTTTTGAGAGAAGCAAACTGTAACATTAAGGAAACTCATTAAAAAACACCAGGATAACTTTGCTCTTTGATTCCTGCAAATGTTTGGATGTATTTTAACCACAGATTTAAAGCCATGCTCTCTGTGGTATTTCTATTAGAATAGTGTGGTATTTCTATTTGCATTTAAATGAGATGTATTACCACCATGATTGGTATGTTCCTAGTTCCCCATTCCTTTTAGGAATTGTATTGTCCTCTTTAGATTCTTGGTTTGAAAGTTGACTTTTAAAAGTGTAAAGAATCCATGAACGCTGTGGGATGTGAGACATCTGTGGCTGGACTTTCTTCTACTGAAATAAAGCTTCAAGAAGGGTCATGTCCTTCTCATCTTTTGGAATCGTTATTTATTATCCTGCACAGCAATTTGCAGATGACTGGACTTTCCCTCGCTGTGCCCTAAAAAGAAGAAACTTCAACACTGACTGTATTCTATGTTAGTTTGAAACCCATTTAAGGCACGTACTGTAAAAGACATTTTTTGGGGATATTTCCTTGCTCACTTCCATTCAATATAAGTACTTCCTGCCTTTTTCCCGTATCCAGGCAGACTTTGTATTTATACCCTGGAGTTATAGTTATTTTTTAGTTTCTGTAACTTAATCACTCAAGCCCCAGTGCGCGGTTTCCTTATGCTCACGGGCTCTGTGAAAGTGATTGTCGCCCTCTTGAATGAGCTGTAAATCCTCAATGAGCAGATTCTTAGTGCTATGGAACAACTTTAATGTAAAGCATCTTGTCTTTTGCACTTCTGCATTTTGCCTCAGCGAGCACTAAATCTTCAATCAGCAGTTTCCACGTGCTGCTATGGAGCAACTTTAAGTTAAGCTTCCTTTCTATCACATGTCTACATTTCGACTCTCCTGCTTGCTTTCTTGACTCTGCTCAGCCCATTCATCTCTCATCCTGTTTTGGGCTACTGCATTGTTCATGCACCAAGATTACTTCTGTTTCCTTCAAGAGCTACTGGTATCTCGCCTCTCTCCTAGTGTTTTCTTTTCCATCGATATAAACATATAAAGAGGCCAACATTTTTTCCTGCTGTGTCTCTTATCATCAACAATGAGAGGACTCATTTTACACGTTCTAAGAACAGTGATAGAGGACAACCAATTAGTGGACTTATTAGTTATGCTGGAGTGCAAAAGTGATCAAATTATAGAAAAATTCGGGTCAAAAAACGATTCAAGTCTTGATGACGTTTTAATTATATTGAAACAAGTAGAGCATTCTTTTTCATGCATTAGGGAGTTAAAGAAATCCAAGGAAATATTTCTAGCAAACAAGCACTTGATGTTAAAGCTAATAAACAGAATCAAATACTTTCCAAACGAAAATTGATGTGTTAAAGATGTGAATCCAGTAATCACTTAGCCAACTCAAAAGAATGTCCTGCTTTCAAGGTAATTTGTAATTGGTGTGGAAAGAAAGGACATTTTGCCAAATGTTATAAATCTTCAATGAAACTTAAGTCCAAAGTTAATGAGTTTGAGGTTGGTGAGGAATCTTAATTCATTCTGCAAGTAGTCAATGATGTAAATTGTGTTTCTAACATACATTACGAGAGTCTATCAGATAAAGTGAAGTTAAATGGTATAAGTATATCAATGATGATGGACTCCGGAGCACAATTATAAACTATTCTAGATAGTTTGAAGGTGTTGTTTAATTATATGGTCCTGATGTTACTCCCAACAGTTATGGTGGGAAACCTATTGAGTTAGTGGGATATTTAAATGCAGACATTAATTTCTGAGGGAACAAAGCTATAGGGAAAATGTATGTACCTGTGAAGGGAGATACTATTTTGAGTTGGCCACACCGAATATTACTTGGAATTTATTTAGATCCTAACTCAGTTCCTCAGGTTCTAAGTTCGCAAAGTGGGAGTTCTGAAAGATGAATTCATGAAAGAGTTTCCAGAAGTTCAAGAGTGGATTGTATTCAAAGGATACAAACACTGTATCTGTTTAAAGAAAGATGCTGTGCCAGTCTCTTGTAAAGTGAGAAACACATCTTTTAGTTTGAAGGAAGCTGTGCGTGCAGAACTTGAAAGGTTACAATTTGAAGACATTTGTCAGGAATAAGACCATGCGCGGTCCAGGTCCCGCCCGAAACTCCGCTGTGTGGCTCTGCAGCGCTTTCTGCGCACCACTTGTCATCCCCTCTTGCTCCAAAGGTGGCCATCAGCGTTGTCTGCCCTGTGGCAAAGCTCATAGAGCTGCAGGTTCAGGACATTGGTGGACAAGATGCACTTATCAGTGCTATTCTATGAAGGGACTACAATTCCCATGTTTTTAGAGGCAGCAGACATCTTGGGGTGAGGCAGGCCTATAAACCCCAACCACACCCAAGCACGTTGCTTACTATTTGAAGACTTCAATGCAGTCAGACCTCGTGGGGGATTCTCTGAAGAAGAGCAGAGTTCCTGCATGGCAGAGTGGCATCCGATCGAAGTATCCTTGTTTCAATGGTGAGTTAAAAAACAAGTAGGTCGTACTTGTAACGGTAAGGTCTTGATGACTGCAACTTTAGAGGAAGTCATTACTTCCAGAAGTTAAGCACCCCTTAGCACAACGAGCAAAGCGTTTTCAGTTTCCAGGTTACAGCGGCCTAGGCGCAATGATCAAAGGCGTTTCAGTCCACAGATGTAAAGCGCTCTAGGCACGACAATTCAGACGCTCCAGCCTACAGATGTAAAGCACTCTTGGCACGGCAATTCAGGCGCTTCAGTCCACAGGTGTAAAGCGCTCTTGGCACGACAATTCAGGCGCTCCAGTCCACAGACGTAAAGCGCTCTTGGCACGGCAATTCAAGTGCTTCAGTCCATAGGTGTAAAACGCTCTTGGCACAGCAATTCAAGTGCTTCAGTTCACAGATGAAAAGCGATCTTGGTACGGCAATTCAAGCGCTTCAGTTCACAGATGTAAAGCCCTCTTGGCACGGCAATCAAAGCGCTTCAATCCACAGGAGTAAAAGGTTCTTGGTACAACAATCAAAGTGATTCAGGCCACATAAGTAAAGCGCCTCAAGTTCAATGGGTAAAAACTTTTCGGCCTTTATAGTTGTGAATGTGAAAGTATTTCTGGAGATAAGCAAATCATAATTTTCTTTGTTTTTTGGAAAGCATAATATGTGAAAAGCATATTTAATTCTTTGAGATTTTCTAGGTCATGATCAAAGGTTTATGTTATGAATGCATAGATGTTACAGGATTGATATTCTGAGTATAATCCTAGTCCAAAGCTCTTGCCATCTCTTGGTTCTGAGGTAGTAGTTTATTCTTGTTCCATGATGATCATAGTCTAAAGCTCTTGCCATCTCTTGATTCTGAGGTCGTGGTTTATTCTTGTTCCATGATTCAAAGAAGGGGCTTTGCCCTCATTTCAAAAGGGGTCTCCATCAGATATCGGAGACGCATTTGAGTCAAGAGTCTATTGATGAGTTATATTTCTATGAATGAGTAAATGTATATTTGTTCTAACCTATTCTTTTCAGATCTCTCTCCCTGATGTTCCCTACCCTAATTCCCTCCCCCCCGACTGGCTTCATCATAACTCTGTGCTATAATAGCTTTCTGAGTTGGTGACACCGGAAGGTGGACCATTTGTTCAGCAATGTACAGATCCCGAGGAAAGGACACTGTGACAACATTATTGAAATTAATGAAGCTGCTCAATGGATAGCTCCTGTGGTAGTTGCTACCAAAGATTTGGGTGATATCAGACTTTGTGTGGATCTCAGGCACTTAAATAATGCCATGATTGAAGATAAAGTTCCATTGCCCAACATTACAGAAATGGTCAGCTGATTGGGTAATGCCAGATTTTTTACTACATTACATCTAAGTACAGCTTATCATCAAGTACAGTTATATGCTGAATCAAAAAACGTGACTGCTTTCGTAACACCTTTTGGAATTTACAGTTTTAAAAGGGTACCTTTAGGTTTATGTTCAGCAGCATTCCTCTTCCAGAGATTAATGAATGACTTGCTTGGTGGGGTTGAAAGAGTCAAATATTTCCAAGATGATGTTCTAATTTTCACTGATTCATTTTAGAGTCACACGTCTAAAGTGAAAGAGTTTTTGGATATTTTCTACTCAAAAGGGATTACCGTCAGAAGTGAAAAGTGTAAATTTGGATGTTTGAAAATAGCCTACTTGGGTCATGTAATTTCAGCAAATGGTGTGAAGCACAAGGAAGAGTTAGTGAGATCTATTGTTCATTTAACGAGTACAGAAAAAAAAGAGGAGGTGCAAGCGTTCTTGGGAATGGTGGAATTATATGCTAGATAGGTACCCAATTTTACAAAACATTCTTGTTCTATCAGCGAACTTCTCAGAAAAGGGCCAGAATTTTTACGGTCCAAATCTTGTTAAAAAGAGTTTGAAGACAGAAAGTATGATTTGTCACTGGCACAGTCTTTTAAAAGCTTCCAACCAGGATTGCCATGTTGTGTGATTACTGATGCTTATGCTAAAGGATTAGGCAAATAATAAAGAGGTTACCATAGCTTTTCCCTCAATGGCTCTCAGAAGAGCTGAAACACACTATTCCACTGTTGAAAATGAAGCATTGACTGTATATTGGGCTCTTAAGAAGTTCAAACAGTTTCTATGGGGCATACATTTTGTTGTAGGAACAGACCACAAGCCAGTACATAAATATTTGCCAAGAAAGGTTTAGATTGTGTCTCTTCATGATTTTGTAAATGGATTGCAAGTTTTTAAGATTTTCAGTTTGTGGTAAAATATATTCCAGGATGTGAGAACAAGTCAGCTGATTGTCTGTCCCATTAAAGGAGCGATAATCAGGTGGATGGGGATGAAGAACCATCTTGGTGGATGGAAGAGGTAGTTAAAGTGTGTCTTGTGACGGAAAGTTGATTTTCAGAAACAAAAATGAATGGAAGAATTAGACAGAGATGAGTAACTGAAGAATGTAAAATAATGTATTCTTTCAGGGAAAGTTTCCCTAAGTCATGAGAAGAGTTTGTTGAATTATGAAAAGGTCATACAAGAGATCTCTGTGGAAAATGGATTAATATTGAGAGGCTGTAAATTGATTCCACTCTGTGGTCTTAGGGAAGGCCTCTTGAGTTTGGCACATAATGGTCATCAAGATATAAGTAAGACAAAGGAAAGTCTAAGATCTACTTATTGGTGGCCTGGAATAGATTTGGTAGTGGAAAGAAGAGTTAGAGATTGTGAAGGATATAAGATGTCTGATACCTTAAAGTTAGAACTAACCCCACAGTCATAAGAGAAATTCCTAAAGAGGTATGGGAGGATGTATCATTAGACATCATGTGCCCAGTAAGTTGGGAATCTTCATCCAAGTATGTAATGGTTTTGATAGATGCTCTCTCCAGATGGCCAGAGATTATGGTGACTTCTGAAATAACTATAATGTCAATTTTGAAATTTGTAGCTGTGGTATTTAACATGAAGGCAACCCCAAGAGTATTTGACTGATAATGGGGTGCGATTCATGTCCAAAGCAATGGAGGAATTTCTGGGTTCGAGGATAATTTTTCAATGTGCTCTCTATCACCAAGAAACAATGGGATGGTGGAACGATTTACCAGAACTCTTAAAGAAACTATTCAAATTGCAAAACAAAAAGGTCTAAGTTGGATGGAACTGGTCAAAATTAGAATGGAAGAATACATGTACACTCCCCTACAACTGGGATACAAACTTTTTTCTGTTCAGAAAACACGATCCCCATAAAAAATGAGTCCACCATGGGTGAAAGTGTATGTAAAAGCATTTTCTGATATAGAGGTATAAAAGAAGGGTGCTAAAAGCAAAGAGATTCACATTCTAAAGCAAAGGAAGTTAAAATATGATTTATGCAAATCTGCTAAGGAAATGGATGTTAAGGTAGGAGATGTTGTGAAATTATCACATGTTATGGGAAATGGCTATTCACACTTTAGTAAATCTTATAAAGTGATTAAAGTGTTCAAGAGGGGAGTCAAAGTTGAGGATGGACGAATTTGTAACATGAATCAAGTTGTGAAACTGACATGATCATCTTAATCAGTGTTACTTGCCTTTCTCTGTATCTTTTTTGGGTTAGAGAGGGGTGAGTGTGGTATTTCTATGAGCATAGTGTGGTATTTCTATTTACATTTAATTATATGTATTATCTTCATGATTGGTATGTTCCTAGTTCCCCTTTAGATTCTTGGTTGGAATGTTGACTTTTAAAAGTGGGAAGAATGCATGAAAGCTGTGGGGTGGGAGACATCTGTGGTTGGAGTTTCTTCTACTGGAATAAAGCTTCAAGAAGGGTCATATCCTTCACATCTTTTGGAATTGTTATTCATTATCCTGCACTACACTCTCCTTCATATGCACCAAAACAAATCCACCTCCTGGAGAATTTACTAATTTCTCTTGGAGTATAGAGTACCAACCAAGAGATGCTCCTCTTTTTCATATGCTGTTGTGGATAAAAGAAGCACCAAAATGTGGAACAAACACAGATGGGTCTGTACTTTCTTTCACAGAGCAGTATGTTACATGTAGCATTCCAAAAGATAGTGGGGAAAAAGGCCTAAAACGTCAAGTTCTGCATTTTCATTCACATAGATGTGGCAAGTACTGTTGTGGAAATATGTAGCAAAAGGAACATTTTACACAAAGTGTTGCTTTGGATTTCCAAGACCTGTTTTTTCAAAAGGAAGACTCAACATTTTTTTCCCTGCAGTGAGACACACACTTACTCTAAGACACATATAACCTGAGAAGAACAGAGGCTTCAAAATATAGTAATGACTACCATCCTGTCCTTCTGAAAATGTGGACTGCCAATATGAATATTCAATTTGTTGCAGACAAGTCTATGGCTATTGCTTGTTATGTAACTTCATATAAACAAGTTTTCAGAAGACTTGAGATGAAAGAATTGTGTTCAGAGATTTCTGCTGAAAAGTCTCTAACAAATAAATTGTACAGCTTCAGTTTGAAGATGCTTTCACACAGAGAAATTGGATCCTATGAGTACTGTGATCAGTCAAGTTCAGCTAGCTTATACTCTTAGTGAAGAGGAATTGTCTGGATAAGCCTAGGCCTAGCATCCAAGTTAAACAGAGTGCTGAAGTATTTTCCAAAAATGTAATACCTTGCAGAATTCGACCCAGAAAGTACAGACATTGTCAAAACAAACATGTTGGACATGTACTGTTAAAAAAGGAGTCCAGATCTTGAGAATGCTTGCATTTATGAAATACTTCAAAACTACAGATATAGAAATAATGTAACAGAAAATATAGATGAAGGTGCATTTGCAGTAGTTGATTGTGATGGTTGTTTAGTACAATACACTAAAGGCAGTCTAATTAACCATGGAAAACATAGCTGCCAGTATGCTGAAAAAAAAAATAGTTTTTCAATTTGGCATTCCTACAACTGTTTAAGCACTGGTATTCCGAATCAGAATTACTCATAGAGTTTAACTGCTATGAAGACTTTTTCAATGCTAGAAAGGATAGCATTCAGTGTCCAGTATTTCCTAACTATTTGAAAATGTTAATTGATGAGATTGAACTGGAAGAAGCAATTGCTGCTGAGTTGGCTAAGGAGAGTTCACAAAACAGCCAAAGTTCAGGTCCTGTGAGTCAAGTTCCTCTCCGACAGCCAATCATTGAAAATGAAGCTGCCATTGCAATGAATGAGGTGGAGACTGCAATAGGAAACTATTGATTCAAGAAAGTTAGTTGGACAACTAAATGAGGAGCACAACAAATATATATGGAGGTGAAAGACAGAATTGAGTATGGGTTGCTCCATGAAGGAAAGAGTGTACATGCACATCATTAAAGCCTATACAGTTGTATGTCAGTGGTCAAGCTGGCCCCAGTAAACACGTCTTAATACAAGTTCTTTCTGCTTTCCTACTGAAGACTACAGAATGCAGTTTGTCATGTGTAGTAACAGCACCCCCTGGATTAGCTTCACACAATATTAAAGGAATTACTTTACATCAACTTCTCATGCTGCCTTTGGAACATGACAATGAACTGGAGTATCAAAAGTTATTCGGTGAAGTGTATCATGAAGTATTAAAAAGTTAAAACTTTTAATCATCAATGAGGTGAGCATGGCCTCAAATGTAATGTTTGCCTTGACACATTTGAGAGTGCAACAAATACTAAGAACAGGCTACGATGTACTATTTACAGGAAAACACTTGATTGTTGTCAGTTATCTACTGCAACTTACATCTGTCAAAGAACTGCCTATGTTCAAAACACTGCTACACAATGAAACTCAGAGTTGTTTGGGAAGTATTAGACATGTGAACATTTGGTTAAAGTTCCAAATACAAAGAACTATTTAGGAGTATGGGACAATCATCTGACATTGAACATAGGAATATTCAGAATATTAGAGTTGGTTTTCCTTCAAAAGAGGGAAGGCGTCTGCTAGGAATCTTAGCTTGTTAAAAAAATTATTCTAACAGAGAAGACACCAGCAAAGCTAATATTCACTTTTATACAAGATGGAAAACCAATTGGAGGAGTGCACCTCTTTCAACAAAGAACTGCTGCAATTGGAGATACAAGAAAATTTGCAGATTACAGCAATAGACAAAATGGAACACATGGGTGAGACCGTATTGCTAATTGAAAAATTACAAACAAAACTGGATTCACTGGAAAAATCTGTTTCACCAGCTGCTGGATTGGAGAAGTGTTTGAGTGTTTGCAATAACTCTAAAGTAGTTTTGCATCAAAATTTAAATGTTGAGGAAATATTAGTTAATGGTGCTATGATTATTATTGATCCCATTACCTATCCTAGTAGGAATGAGGCAGATCTAGTGATTACATTTGATCAGATTGATAACATAAAGCGGATTGGAAGGTCCAATGTACATTTTTTCTAATAAAAGGGTTATATGTTTGACAGAAACAGTTTTCAGTTTCTCTAGGGTATGCAGGTACCATTCACAAATTTCAAGGTTTAAGAGTAGATGCAGCATTTATTAGTATTATCTCAGGTTAGGACATTGTCTGATTTGTATCTCATGACTGCAAAGTTAATGCAGATCCAAGTTGAGTAAAAGAGTACAACAATTGAGAAGTCTTTATTCTCCTCATTTAGGACAGTATCCAGTTTATGAAAAACGCAGCACCTGTTTCAAGCGTATACTCTCCAAGCAGTGGAGGGATGTTTTTAAAAAGAAAGAAAAGAAAGAGACCAAGGAGGTTGCTAAGAATCCAAAAATTGATAATCAGGGAGAAATTGTTGGTTGCCAGTTATCAACTCCCTGTGGTGGTGCAAATATTGTCTAACCATACTGTTTGCATTGCCTAATGTCGTATATGCAATTGAACAGAACACACTTGCGCTCATTCGGAGTTTGGCGGGCAACTCAAACTGCTGGTAGACTGCCATTGCAGTCTAAACACCTCCCACCCTATAAAGAGTTCACCGCAGGGCCGGTGAGCGGAAACAGCGTTTCCGCCCACCAGCTCTGTGGTGGAAAGGGCCTTAACATTGACGCCGGCTGGCCATTGTGGCAGTGCGGCGGGTGCAGCAGCACCCATCGTGCTTTCCACTGCCTGTAATTTGGGCAGTGGACAACGAGATGGGGCTGTCCATGGGGGCCCCTAAACTGCCCATGCCAAGTGCATTGGCAGTGCAGGGGCCCTTTTGGGGCCCCCGGCACCCTCTTTCTACCACCCTTTGCATGGTGTGGCTACCAAAAAGGGGACTTGTAATCCCCTGCTGAGACCGCCAGGTTATCGTCTGGCGACAACCTGCCAGTACCAGCAGTCCGACTGTGGAGCTTTTGCCACGGTCGTAATGTTGCGGTCGGACTGCTGCTTTGGCTGTGGTCCAACCTTGAGCCTTGCAGTCTGGTGACCGCCAGCATCATAATTAGGCCCAATTGTCTTCCACACTGCCTTCTTTGTTGCAACGTTTGCGTACTGACAGAACTAAAACATACTGTGTGTCACACGTTCGAGACCTTGTTGATGTTTGCACTGGATGTGTACAATTTACACAAAACACTCAGGCTGTACAGGAGCTCTTAATGGTAATGTTTGGTGTTCAACAAGAAGAGGAAATGGCTATTGATGACTTATTTAGACTTAGTTACTCATGGAACCATGAGTGTGAAGGTTGCTCATATACATGAAGTACAGAAATAGAGCTAGAATGTTTAATTTTTTTAACATTACCGGATTGCAAAACAGTGAGTTTTTAAAAATTATTGAAAGAAGCTTAACAAAACAACGTGTCCAAATTGCTGAAAAGATCTTGTCTCAACATTACATTTACGAAGAAGTGGCAAGTATATTATTTTAATGCTACATCTATGCAGAGCTGATGGCAATAAACTGGAAACTAAGATCACAAACTTTAAACCTGGACACATATTTATTTCTGGAAAAACATATAGCACTATTTATAATATATGTAATGAAGGAGTTACTGTTACATCTGGTCACTGCACTGTTTATCTAAAAAGTAAAAGTGGATGGATATAATGTAATGATAGCAACCCACAATTTGAACAAATATGGCCTTATAAGCTACCAAATTCTTTCCTTTTATTTCTAGAACCAATGTTCTAAGGATGATTACAGTTCTAAAAGAGGTACAGTGTAGTTGTACTAGATACATTATCAGTACTCATAAAGTCATACAGCCTACCAGGGGTGATATCTTTATAACGCTTTCCACATGTTCGGATGCCTTAAATATCTATTAGTACTTCCAGCAATGAAGGTCTCATTCTTAGCATGTGTTTTTTTTTATTAATAGAGCAAGTATAGGTGAAACAATTGTTTATACATTTTGTAGTGAGGGCAATGCACAATATTGCTTAATTGCACTGACATAGTGTGCAGTTTTATCCCCTACAATCTATATGATTGTTTTTCCCCAATGTACAAGGATGATTCTTTATGCTGTACATCATTTATGGTGTTGAGCATGGAACCTTAGAACAGTAAAAAAGGGAAAGTTAAATGCTTAATTTTATTTTAACATACCATTACAGCATGAGAAAAGTATAGTAGTGAGTTTGTATTTTGAAGTTATGCATTGTTGAAATTGTAACTTTATTTTGTAATTATATAATGTCTAATACTTATTCATATTTGTGTTTTTTATACAGATCAGTTGCACCATCTATTGGAATAATTTACTTTACTAATTAGTTTTTTCAATGTTGTTATATAATATAACATTCTCAAAGTACACACACAAGCAAACACACTGATATAGGCACTAACACACCAAGGCATACACTGATACAGCCACTGAAACTCCCAGCCACAAACTTATACATCCTCTGACACACCCAGACACACACCAACAGACTCTAACACACCCAGGCACACACAGAGACAGCTTCTCACACACCCAGGCCAGCACGTAAATAGCCGCTGACACCCCCAGACACACACTGATACAGCCACTGACGCATTCAAGGGCCCACACCAATACAGGCACTTGCAGCCAGACACTGATAGAGCCTCTGACACACTCAGGCATACACCGGTATAGCCACTAACACAGCCAAGGACACATCAACACAGCCTCTGACACACCCAGGCACACACAGATACAGCCACTGATGCACCCAGGAACATACCAATACAGCTACTGACACACTCAAGCACACATACTGACACATGCACTAGCATATACTGATACAGCCATTCCCAGCCACAACCTAATACACTCTGTCCCACCCACACACACATCCAGTCACACACAACATTACAGGCATTGACACATCCATGCACACAATGACACCGCTACTGATACACCCAGGCACAACTACTGTTACAGGAACTGCCACACCTATGCACACACTGATACAGTCACGGAGACATCCAGGCACACACTGTTATAGCCTCCTCAAACCCAGGCACACACCAACACACTAACTGATACACCCAGGCACACACCAACAGCCACTCACACTCAGACACACACACTGATACAGGCACTGACACACTCAGGCACACACACCGACACGGGCACTGACACACCCCTACACACAGTGATACAGCCACTGACACTCCCAGCCATACACTTATACTGCTTCTAACAAACGCAGACACACACCTATACGACCATTAAAACACCCAGGTGCACACACTGATACAGACACAGATATCCCCAGGCACACACTGATATGACCTCACACACACACACCTAGGCACAAACTGATACAGCGACTGAGGCACCCAGGCACACACTAATACAACTACTGACACACCCATAAAGCTACTGCCAGACATATTTTGACACCCATACAAGCACTGAAACAGTCATACAAAGAATGAAACAGCCAGTCAAATAAAAATATATAGAGACATACAAAAAGAGACATTCACACATTCAGAAACAAACATTTAACATATAGTTTGTCTTTCATAAACCGAAAAGGTGGTTCTAACAAGAACATTTTTATTTGGAGTTTTTTTTTGGGGGGGGGTATTTTTTTTAATGTTTCTAAAAATGGCAACTGTAAAAAAAAAAGTAAAATCAGAACACACAGACCTTGAGCTGGAGCAGCAGGTGGTAGTAGATCTGAAGGTGCTACATGTGCTGCACCAGAAGTTGAAGGGTGCTGTGAATTAATCTCCCTCTGTTTCCTTGCCAGGTGCTATGGATGAATTATCTTTAGATGTTTTACTGTTGAACTCCTACCATGGGAGGTTTTTTTTGAAGTAGCCCTTGACAGAAGTCTGACACAGAGAGTGCACTGCACATGTTTGGCTATCACTTTCTTCTTTCTTCTTTCTTTATGGTATTCTTGAAAATGTCAAAGCTATTGACTCTTTCTCTTTCCTCTTCCTATGAACTCTTCAAGTGCTGCTGCTCCGGCTCCTGAGTGCTGAAAGATGCCATGTTTGAGCTGTGAGAAAACACCAAAACCAAAAACCAGCTATCCAGCTCAATGTAAGAGGTGTTAGATGAAGCGCCACACCCAAAGGAAAAAAACTGTGAGGGACTTCCCTTACAAACGTTTGAGAGGTGTTTCAATCAATTAAATGCTGTTCTTTCTCTGTCACATGGGATTTCAGAATTTTGTAATAAAACAACCTTCTAATATACTCACTATAATCTAAGTTTCTATATCATTTTATTAAATCATTGACCTCAAACATGAATTTTATAATGTTTATACATAGTTTTAAATATTGTTAAACATCACTCCGACTCAGCGGAGAATTGGCGGAACCAGAAGTTCCTATCGAGACGGACTGTGACTGATCTGTGAATCCCCCAAAATATTGGAAAAAAAATCTAAACCACACAATAATTTGGTTGAACACACTAAAGGTACTACAGTTGTGTTCTTAAATGAAGTATGAGGAGAAGTGCAATCATTGAGCACAAGGAAGGAATCATGGAAGCAGGTGGGGAGTAGATAATAATTTCAGAATGGGAAGCAAAACATTTTACCGCCTGCCACTTTAAAGTGACTCTTGCCCCTTTTCCTATCCACGAGTCTTTAGACATTACAATGCAACTGGTTCAGCACATACAGTTTCAGCTATCAATACCATTTTTCTTAAAAGATTCTCTACAGAAAATATTTTCAGACTTTTCAGACTGTTGCATCTTTTAAAGCCTCTTTTTTAAACTATCACAATCAAGAAAAGTAATGTACTTTCGCACATAGATGTACTTGTCTCATTTCATATTTCTCTCTAATACATAAGCACACTGCATACATGGGAATATCACACATAAAACACTGTACACTTGACAACCATCTTTTAAATAATTATAGTTATCACAACAAGGACCAGAGAGTTCACCAGTTATCTCATTATAGCTGCAAATTATGTTAATGCTCATGCTGGACACAGGAAGTTATAGTTAAGAAATAACATTTTAAAAAACCCTAGAAATTAACTGAAAAAAACAAAGGTTACAGGAATGTTATAGTTAGGAAATAGAATTGAAAAAATCTCAGTAATTCACTGAATAAAAAACAAAGGTTAGAGGGATGTTATAGTTAGGTACTGATTTTAGCCACACAAAACAATAGAAATTCAGCAGTTATAGTTACCTCAGCTAACTATAACGTACTCCCCACAATGCACTATCTCTCATATTACATTACTCATGACATGGTCGGTGACATCACTGATGACATTACTAATGACATCATCCACAGAACCACTCACACAACTAACAAAACACTCACACACCCAGCGACACTCCCATACAGCCACTCACACACCCACACAACTTCTGAAATACCCACTTAGTCACATTCCCATACAAACATTCACACACCCACTCACACACACACACAGTCACTTAAAGACCCACTTATAGACCCATACAAACACTCACACAGCTCCTCACTGACCCACACAGCCACTGAGACACCCACTCACACACTCAGACAACCACTTACACACCTGCGCAGCTACTCAAACACCCACTCACACACCACTACAGCTACTTATATACCAACTCACACACTAACATACTACTCACCCATCCATTCACACATCTATACAACAACCACACACTTGCCAAACAATTGCCAAAAAATCCACGGGCATTTGCGGGGTCTTATTCCAGAAAGTACATTTATTGACAAGCAAACAAACGCATTCCGGCTTAAGCACTTTTGCCAATGTTTGCAGCGACGGTGAAGCATACATAATTTCAAAAACATAATTGCATTTCATTGGATGCTGGTGCATTTGTATTCATAACACAAAACACGTACTTCCATAAGTACCAGATCATATCGGCAGACGTGTTTCAGTTGTTGATTCCTCCTTTTTTATGCATGGAACTACACTGTATTAGCACCAGATGAAAAACATATGTTGTCATAAATCCTCCACAATCTAAACCAAAATTAAATTAAACATAATCAATAATTCATAACATTGAAACATTTCAAGCCTATCTGCAATATTCATCATGGCGAGGCTCCCTATTTAAAACCACAAATTCCATCTTTTGGCTGTTTCCAGATATAGTACCACCTACAATTATTCCAGCCTGTTACTAGAGGGAGACTAATGCAGAAAAGTGCATTGCCAGCTTAACCGCCTTTCTCAATATTTACAGGGCCAGTGACAAACATGATTCCAAATATATACTGGCATCACGTTAAATACTGGTTCATTCGTAATTGTGAAACCCAGAACGAACCCAAAACGGACCTCAAAATATACCAAATCATTTTGGCATCCATATTTGAATAGTAAATTCCTACGTATTTGTTAACATTATTCTAAAACATAGCACCAAATGAAATCATTTGAAATCAAAGAATACCCTATATTAAAAATGAGCCAAGAATAAACTGAACATGATCAATGATTCGTCACATTAACACCTAAAACTAAGCCACATTAGTTAACCCAGCATGGCACCCTCTCCATGCACTGCTAATAACCGCATATATTACATCACTTGACATCTTTGATAATATCATTCATAATATCAATGTAACATGTGCAGCAAAATCATTGAGTAAAAAACTGTGCATGGTGTTATAGGTACTTCAGCTAACCATACCTATAACTGCTGAATTTGTATGGTTTTGTGCGAGTAAATTAAGAACCTAACTATAACCTCCTTGTAACCTTTGGTTATTTAAGTGGAAAAATAGTAGTAGTTAGGACCTAATTTCCTAGACGGAATGGTTTTTGTTTTGCCTATAACTTTGGTACCAATTGACGAAACTTCACGGAATTTTCCAAACTTACACTTTGGCCAGTTCAGCTCCTGTTGTGGAAGTTTTGGGGTGATCCATCAAGCAGGGGCCGAGAAAAAGGGGGGGCCCAAAAAGTGTTTTTACCCATTAATTTTTCCATAGAGTCTTTAGACATACCCACAGCTTAAACTGCTGAATGGAATTAACCTAAATTTGGTGGTTTGGTGTAAATCCGTTCAGTAGTTTTGGAGTAATTTATGGCCAAACAATATAGATATATAGGGACAAGGATCCTATGTGGATTAGAATCTGGGTCTGGATTTGCGAATCAGGGGGAAAATCAAGGCCCTGATTGGCTGGTCACAAACTTCCAGCCACCATTTTGTTTGTCACATTGGCTTGGGGGGTGGGATAAGAAGAGTGCAAAAACACATAAGGGATCAGGATACAGGTATCCTGACCCCACAGGACACAGGTATTCTGACCCCACAGAACACATAGAGGGTGGGCAAAATATTACCCAGTTATTTTTTTCGGCCGATCCATGGTTCTGCGAATCTACTGGTGGATCCGCTTCTTCAGAGAAAAATTGAAAAAAACATCCACTGTATCCAACCTGGGTGCATGCAGTAGGTTTGGACGCTGGGCTTGACCATACTCGAAGGCCGTGCGCATCGCTGGGTATAGTTAAATCTGTGCATGCTAACAAAACCATAGAAATTCACTGAAAAACACAAAGGTTACAGGGACGTTATGGTTAGGTTCTGAATTTTCTCGCACAAAACCATACAAATTGAGCAGTTATAGTTGTGGTTAACTCAAGTAACTACAACTCGCGCCCGAAGTTTACTATAACTTGCACCTTTGCCATGCACAGCTAATTACTCCACATATTAAATCACTGATGACACCATCTATAGCATCATTGATATTATTACTGCAACATTTGCAATAAAATTATTGATGAGAAAACTGTGCCTGGTGTGTGTGCAAGTTATAGTCACCTCACAATGCTTGAATCCGTAAAAGAGCCCTGGAATGGGTCACCTCCTTTCTCACCGGAAGAACCCAGAGAGTCCGCCTTCTCCAATTCCGCTAGGAGGCCACCAAAATCATCTGTGGCGTACCCCAGGGTTCGTCCCTCAGCCCGACCCTCTTCAACGTCTACATGGCCCGCTCGCTAACACCGCCCGATCCCACAACCTCAACATCATCTCATACGCTGATGACACCCAGCGGTTCCTCTCCCTCACCAAGGACTCTGCCAAGACCGACCTCCACGAAGGAATGAGGGCCATCGCCGAATGGATGAAGAGAAGCTGCCTCAAACTCAATTCCGACAAGACGGAAGTCCTCATCTTCGGCTCCATCCCCTCCGCATGGGATCACTCCTGGTGGCCTGCCACCCTTGGTACTGCTCCTACTTCCACCGACCACGCACCCAACCTAGGATTCATCTTGGACCCCTCACTATCCATGACCAAGCAAGTCAACGCCATTTCCTCCTCCTGCTTCAACACCCTCTGCATGTTCCGAAAGATCTACAAATGGAAACCCTCTAAAACCAGAAGAACTGTCACCCAAGCACTCATAAGCAGCAAACTGGACTACAGCAATGCCCTCTACGTAGGAACAATGGCCAAATTCCAGAAGAGGCTGCAACGCATCCAGAACGCCTCTGCACTCCTCATCCTGGAATCCCCTGCCACTGTCACATCGCAGACCACCTGAAAAACCTGCACTGGCTCCCAGTCAACGAGAGAATCACCTTCAAACTCCTCACCCACACTCACAAACCACTGCACAACACCGGACCAGAATACCTCAACCGATGACTCTCCTTCTACACCCCGACATGGCATCTCTGCTCAGCTGACCTTGCCATCGCAACTGTCCCATGCGTCTGTAGAACTACAACCGGCGGTAGATCATTCTCGCACCTCGCCAAACTAAAAGTAGAACACTCTTCCCACCCACCTGCGCCAGACCAAAGACCTCCTTGCCTTCAGGAAACTTCTCAAGACCTGGCTGTTTGAGCAGTAGCAGCACCTCCCACCCACCTTCTCCCCTCTCCCCTCCTCAGCACCTTGAGACCCTCACGGGTGAGTAGTGCGCTTTACAAATCCCTGATTGATTGATAGGCAATATTTGTTTTGATAATAACTTTGGCACTGTTTAACAAATCTCCATGAAATTTTCCAAATAAAAGTTCATCCACCCCAGCTCCTTGCTGTAAAGTCCCTGGCAGTGTCACATTAGTTCTGGGTAGGGCAGGGCCTCGACATATATTACTCTTGTAGCAACTGCTCCTGATTTTACCACTTTTTGAGGGGCACCCTCTGCCTTCCTACACTACCTTCTCTGCCATCACGCACTAGTCAATGTCTCACTTCAAAACCTCAAGCAACAGGGTTTGTTAAGCTCCCCGGCTTGAGGCATGTTCCTTTCGGCTTTTGCCAGGTCCAAAAGTCTATTGCATTCAGCCTATTTCTGTTTTTTCCCAGATATTATGGACACACCACTTGGCAGAAACCTTTATGCTCCTCCCACCACTGCACCCATACATTCACTCCCACCATTCAGAATCCCTGCATCATTGTGCAGTCCAATAGAATGTGAAAGAACTTACCTGTTAACCCAAACCTCAGTAGAGAATTTCCAACTGCAGTCCTCCCCATCTTCACCATCATCGTTCAGGCATAGTATGAAGATAGAAGATCTTTAGTTGGACTGTGCAGGAATCTGATTGTATGGCTACTTCCCTGGGAGATGCCAGGGCGTTAGCCTACTCGTCATTCTCCAACCCCTCTAGCTCTCGGTCCCACTGCTCTTGTAGGTATTTTACAACATCTGTGTTGTTAAGTAACTTTTTATATGTCAATAACATGGCTTTTTGGGGCATGAACTCATCTAGCATCCTATCTTCCAGCAGTGAGAATTCTAGGTGATCAGTCCCTCTGGGCAGAACCACTCTAAGTCCATGACCGAGCTGTATGTATCTGTATTTTTCATTGGGGCAAGCTGCTACTCTTCTTACAGGTCGGGCAGGGGGAGGTATTAAGTCCATACACCTCCCACTCGGGAAAGTCCTAAGCGGTCTCAATTGTCAAATCCCAGCTATGTCCTCAGTGTACCCAGATTCTCAGTGGCTCAAAGTGGAGTTGCCTGTGTGATCATATTTTTACACCCTAGGGCCGACGTTGTCATGTGCCAGAACTTTATCACTGTCCACATGGAATCTGAACAATCATTTAGTTTAGTCCCTCTGTAGAGGGCTTTGAAGTATCCCCTGGTTGTATACCAATCTACTCATAGGGAAGGCTGTTTCCATTTGAGGGAGGAAGACCCAGTTATTAATGTTGCTCAACTGTGCCACCCAGTAATAATTTTACACATCTGATAGCGTAAGTACTCCATCGTACCATGTCTAAGTTTGTATAGCGTTATGCTTGCTGGGCCCCATCCCATAGCAGTGTTTAGACCTCTCACTCAATTGGCTTAAAATAGGATTTGTGAATTGAATATGGTGCATTTTGGAGAGCATATAGAAGGGTGGGTATTTTGAATAACAAAAATCCCCTCCAAACTGAGAGTGGTAGGGACCTTCAATGTTGCATGTCTTGTCTCAGTCCCTCTAGCAATGGAGCTAAGTTGCTTCTGAAAAAGAGATCCACATCTGGTGTGATGTATATCTGCAAACAGCTGATCCCCGTTGTTGTCACTGTTGCCGTGCAATCAGCCTTTGTACTTGTCCCATAAGTGGGTATAACAAGGACTTTTGCCAGTTGATGGTATATTCCGAATAGCAGCCAAAAATTGTAATAATCTGTATTAGTCTGTTCAGAGTGCTTTCTGGGTCTCTTACATATAGCAGCCAATGGGATTTTTTAACAGTGCTACACCCAAAACAGTTGAACAGAATTACACCAAATGTGGCAGAAAGCTAGACCTTTATTTATAAAGCCTGCTTTTTGTGATTTGGGGTCAGATGTATCAAACAACGGGCCGTTTGCGATCGCAAAAATGTGTTTTGGAATGTAACAAGTCCAATGTGCGATTTGCAGCTACTTACCGATTCGGTATTAGGAAGGGGCGTGTCAAGGGCGTCCCTTCCTAATACCCAATCGAAGAGGTATGTATGATTGTTTTGTGACCTTGAATGCCGTCGCAAAACAATCACAGTTTCCACCTACTTCAAGCAGGTGGTACCCCATTCGGAAAGGGGAAGGGGTCCTTAGGGACCCCTTCCCCTTTGTGAATACATGCAAAAACTGTTTTAAAGAGCAGGCAGAGGTCCCATGGACCACTGCCTACTCTTAAAAAAATGAAAAGAAAACTTTTCATTTTTATTTTTTTAAACGCATCCCGTTTTCCTTTAAGCCCAGCAGGAAACCATCCCTGTGATTGTAGCCATTCACAATGGCTCGCAAATTGCTACCTATCTCATGAATATTGATGAGGTAGGTCCATTTGCGAGCCCTTGCAAATCGCAGTATGAAACTCCTGGAGTTTCATACATTCCAATAGCGATTACTTAATTGCGATTCGCTGAAAATCGCAGTTAGATAATAGCTATTGTGAATAATGATACATCAGGCCCATAGTGTATATTTGTTTGGTAGTTTCTGAGAAATTAAGATTAAGAATGTAGAGATATCTGGATGGTTAGGTTTTCAGGACACTTGCGAGAGAACCGCAGGCACACAACTTTAAAAAAATTGAGCAATCCCAGTGTCTAAGAGTTTGTTGTCTGCAGTCTTGCTCCTGTGTAAGCGAGAGGCTTGCGTGTCTTGCAGGAGCATGTACTCTGATTGACTGGTCGCAGCCTGAACAAAAATGTTGCCACCACCACTACAGGACTCGGGGACTTGATCCCTGTGTCTGGAAAAGTAAAAAATAAAAGAAAGTATAGGCAGGAAGGGTAGGAGTACCCTGAAACCTTGGACCTTGTGGGTGTGTCCCAGAAGGACTCACCCTGAGGTCAAGCTAAAAGAAATTGTTTTGTTTTTTGGGGCGCTCCGATGGGTGGGACTTGTCCAGATCTGCTATTATTGGCAACTGTAAAGAGATTTGTCAATACCAATTGGTTGCTTACAACCTGAAGAATATGCCATCACAGCCATTCCTGACTCAAGGACTCTGTCTGAAAATTAATGAAATAAAACATATAAGGGGCAGGATGAGCACACCTTGATCCCAGAGGGCATATGGGTTGTCCCAAAAGGACCCACCCTGATTGGCTGGCCAAAACGTGGCAACCATTACATGACTTACTCTGGGACATGGTCCCCATTGAAATGCATTGTAGTAAAGGCCTGTTTTTGGAAGTCACAAAAGGAAGCACATATCAACATGATTACTGATTTTAGTCTCAATATAAATCATTTGTTGATGGCACTGCTAGCGCGCCTGGTCCTTAGTAAGTAAACTTACAAGGGGACACGTATAGGTCGATGAACCTTTTGAATCGCATGGAGTATCCTAGTCACGCAGTGACTACTGAATCAATATCTAACATCAATAATCAAGAAACATTCTATGGAAAAAAAACAGCTTAAAACTATCTACTCATGAATAACCACAACTCAGTAATGAGTTAAACAATTTTTATTTGCCTATTGATTACAATCTAAATGATCCGTTAGTTTAATCTTTATTCAATCCACTCTATTATTAGTTCGTTAACAAAAACATCATAACATAACTTGAAGAAAATCATATGTGTAAATGCATCTACATAATCCAAGAATACAAGCATTAATAGCAGAGTTCAGCAAATAGCTCGTCAGTCAAGTCTCACTGTCAACGTCACTCTTAATAGCCTATCTAACCAAGATTGGCATCAGCAGGTGGGCCTTCATGCAAAACATTTTAGCGAAAAACATTAATTTGGAAAAATCTATCTAAGGAAGAGTTCTATAATCAGCGCAGTTGGTACCTAGAAGAAAAGGCACAAGTTGTCAGTCACATTTTCATAGCTACCTCATCATCTGGCTCTTCAGGTATCAAAATTGTTGCATGTTCCTCTTCAGTCAGTGCCTTCATTGTTTCAGTCCTGGGAAAGTACATTTAGCCTACTCTACACATAATTGTATCAAATTGTCTTCATTATCTCCTGTTCACCAGTACATTGCAGAAAATTCTAGCTAAGCAACTTTAACATCGGGCGGTTCAGGGACAGTTCATGCATCCAGTTTCTTGCAAGGCATTTAGTATTTCAGCACTTCGTATGCGAGGCCTAGGAATACTAGGCCTTTATTTCAGCTAAGTTACTGCGTGTTAATGTAAAACATAGGTTATACATCTCATTATGACATATTACTACATTTTCCTCATATATTTTCATTATTTCATAGAGTTTCAGTTATATTAGTACAATCTCGTACACATGGTTGACATACACCGAGGGCACATTTTCAAACGTGCATATTATTTTCTCTACGATTAATTTCTCGACATATTTTTCATTATTCAAAACACATGAACATTAATAATAATTTTCTAATTAGCATATTTGCTTCAACAGTCCCTTCTCTGATGACTAAATATGTAATCACACCTTTCTTTACCATCATTTTACAAGTCCGTCTCTGATGTATTCTGCCTTCTTCTCAAATTTTCCCTACATATTTTTCCCCTGGGTTGTTCTTCCATTCTCAGATTATTTTTTAGACCTTTTTAATTTAAATTTTTGGCACAATTTGCATATGCCCCATACTCCTAATATACAAGCAATCACAATTAATATTTACTGTACAATTTTCAATAAAATCCCATTCCAAATTTGACTGACCAATTACCTACTGAAGCAAATCCTTTTTCAACCTTTTCCCAAACCCCTGGTTCCTTCAATTCCTTCAAATCCTAGTATGAATTAGTTACGTTAGTAAGTAAGAGCCAGATGTAGGTAGAAATTAGATTGCGAGTCACAATTTGCGAGTCGCAATCCCATATGCAGGATGGTGTCCCTGACACCATCTGCGAATCGCAAGGGGGTCGCAAAGACAGACCTCATTAATATTAATGAGGTGGGTCGCAATTTCCGACCCCCTTGTGATTCCCTGCACTCACAGGGATGGTGGCCTGCTGGAGACAGCAGACCACCATGTCTGTAACTGCTTTTTCAATAAAGCAGTTTTTTTTTTGGTATTTCAGCCCGTTTTCCTTAAAGGAAAACGAGTTGCAATACACTCGTGAAAATGAAACCATTTGGTTTCATTTTTTCAGAGTAGGCAGTAGTCCATAGGACCACTGCCTGCTCTGAAAAAATATTTTTAGAGCCATTCACAAAGGAGGAGGGGTCCCATAGGGACCCCTTCCCTTTTGAGAATGGGTTAGCACCCCACTTCACATGGGTGCTAACTGCGAATTGCTTTGCGACCGCGTTCGCGGTCACAAAGCAATTCTGCATAGCGATGCGAATCGCAAATAGGAAGGGGAACACCCCTTCCTATTTGCGAGTCGCATTCCCATATTGCGAGTCGGTACCGACTCGAAAAATGGGAATGTGCATCGCGATGCGCGTTTTGCATGGCGCAAACTGTGAATTTCGCAGTTTGCGCCAAGCAAAACGTTTCCTACATCTGGCCCAAAGTCTTTTATCTCCTTATGATTAATATTAGGTATATAAGAGCAGCAATGCCTAGCATTAATCATCCTACAGACTCCGCCGTCTTTTGCTAAAGGTATGTCTAAAGCAAGCCTATTTGAAGCGTCATAGCTCTATCCGCAGCTAATTCAGTATCTAACAGAAGTATTGCCCCTGTAAGGTTTGTCAGCATGTTATCCACATTAGTAGACAACTTTCGTATCTTGATTGCATTCAAATTAACTCCTATAGAAGGAATTACTGCACCAAAAATGTCTCCCACAATTGCAGAAGAGGTTTCCTCCTCTGTCGCTTATGATGTAATTCAGTCACTTTTTGAAATTTCTTTAAATCATCTATCTGATAAATTTTAGGGAAAACTATCCCCAAATAGCATGTCCCATACCATCCTCTAGGAAGACGGTAATAAGCATTGAGTCCACAAATATAGTAAATTCCAGGAATCTCAGGGTCCTGACCATTCAGCATAAAAGTCCATTTACTCTGAAACAAAAACACATGCCTACATTCACTCGTTCCCACAAACTAAGGTGGTCATTCTGACCCTGGCGGTTGAAAACCTCCAGGGCAGAGTGCCGCGGAAGCACCGCCAACAGGCTGGCGGTGCTTTAGGGGCCATTCTGACCGCGGTGGTAAAGCCGCGGTCAGAAAAGTGAAACCGGCGGTTTCCCGCCGGTTTCCCGCTGCCCCAGGGAATCCTCCACGGCGGTGCTGCAAGCAGCGCCGCCATGGGGATTCCGACCCCCTTCCCGCCATCCTGTTTCTGGCAGTTTTCAACGCCAGAAACAGGATGGCGGGAACGGGTGTCGTGGGGCCCCTGGGGGCCCCTGCAGTGCCCACCCGCCCAGCGGGAAAGTCAGAATGACCGCGGTGTGGTATTCTGGCGGGGGAACTTTGGCGGGCGGCCTCCGCTGCCCGCCGAAGTTAGAATGACCCCCTAAGTGTCAGTGCATGATTTTGGCCTGTATATACAAATCTTCCCTACATGTAATGCATCTAAAGCCAATTTCCCTTTTTATAGCACTGTAAGCATAATAGTTCATATAAGTCCTCTTTTCTAAACTTTTCTCTAACTTCTCCTTCAATGCCTTTCTCCTGTCATTAGTATGTCCTACAAAGCTTTTTTCTAACGGTGTGAGTAAACATGTCAGATTGTTATTGTGCTCGTATGCGGTACCAAATGTTAATGTCGGTTCAAAGAAACCTCTAACTAATACTATATCATGCTCTATAGCTACCTTACTCAGATATCTAATAATAGGGACAAATGAAAACACCATATCATAGTTGGAAAAAAAATATTGTATATACTCTTGGTTATAGAATCTTGTTAGTTGCAGACTACAGCTTATGCCATATGTTAATGGCAGACTATGATACGTAACCACTTCTTCCACAGAGGAAGGAATTTGCGTACACATAAGACAATTCCTTTCATCCATCGTCTCAACATACTCACTCAATAAGCGATAGAATACAAGAGAAGAAAGCTCTCCTTGAGCATTAGTATAGTCAAGAAGTATTTCTCATCTAACTTAAACCTTTCTAAAGCTGTTAGTGTAGTAGTTTTAGGAACAGAAATAATAGTAGCCCTGTTCACATCATGAATAGACATTCCCACAATCATTATTATAAATATTATTCCACACATAATTGCTACTCCAACACTCAAATACCTATAATACCTAACCTTCCTAGCTTGGTTATTTAACTCAGCCATGATCCCTGAAGAATCAGAAAGTAGAAGCAACTCTTAGATAAAGTGCAACAGAAAAATAAAAAATGAAGAAAAATATTTATTTCTCACAGTTCAGTTTCACAACCAGGAAGCCTTTTCTCCTTTGACAAAATCAATTAGCAGTTTGTCACATCCGTTTTTCAATTGTCATATCAGGTTATCGGTGTCTTTTTCCGATTTTTATTTCAACAGTCTCTTTTTCAGGGTTTTCTTTAGATCAGCTCAACAACTCAGTCTCTTTGATTGCCTTCAGGTTACATCAAAGTACTGACTCTGAACTTCTCTATCAAAACAAAAGGACATATACTTGTGTTGCCATTCATTGGTAGCTGCATATGCCTACTCAGGACCTGCGTATCTTCGACTTGCTATTCTTTTCCTTTTCAACCTTCGCTCACCACCTAATTCTCCTTCACTCAATTCTTCCTTTCTCGTAGTGTCCACTTCTTCTATTGTTTCATTTATGACCAATTCCTTTTTCTTTCTGATTTTTGATTCAGGCCAACTATCTCCTTTTCCAGTTCCTTCTGTTAATATTCTTCTCAGAATTGGACTCTTTTCCTTCTCTTTCTCTATTGTGTTTTCTCTTGATGGACTTGCAATGGGTTCAGGAGGAGTCGAATCACTTTGTCCGTCTCAACTCTTTCACCCGCCTGATCTGGCACTCGCCCTGTTTGCTTTTCAGCACCGTCTGCTTCTGGGAGAACCCCTGCTGAGGTCGGTTCTCCTGCTGTAACCGTTGAGTTAGGCTCTTGCTCACCCTCCTGTAATTCTACACTCTCGTCTCTTACAGGGGTGATAGACCCATCTTCCACAAGCTCTGGTTCAACCTCAGGTTCAGCTTGCTCTTGTCCTGGCTCACGTAAAGCCACTTGTTTCACTGTTGTTGGTACTCTCAACAACACTTCTTCATGATCTTACGTACTCACCACACTCTTTGTATGACTGGCATGTATCCAGTTCGGCAGTCCTGCACACATTACAGCTGTCGTAGTTGTTAGCACCACCTGGTAGGGACCTTTGGAACGTGGTTCAAACAGGTCTTGCGAACATGTTTCTTAATCTCCAGCTCTCAGATTGTGACCTGGGTCATGGATGGGTGGCAGGGTAGTGGCCTGCACCTGCTGAGAGAAAGAGCTAACCACATCTGCCAGACCATTGCAGTAGTCCAACACCATATCATCTGTAATACTGACAAGTGCATTGGCTGGAATTGCCGGCAATCTCATTGCTCTGCCCATGAGGATCTCATGGGGTAACAGCCCTGCCTTCCTGTCAGGTATATTTTCCATTGACATCAGCACCAAAGGTAATGCGTCTGGCCATTTCAGAGTGGTAGCGGCACACATCTTGGCAATTCTTGATTTCAATGTACCATTCATTTGTTCTACTAGTCCTGATGCTTCTGGGCGATAACTACAATGCAACTTCTGCTCTATGTTTAGTGCTGCACATAAGAGTTTAATCACCTTGTTATTGAAGTGAGTTCCCCTAACTGATTCTAAAGAGATCGGAAATCCAAACCTTGGTATTAACTCTCTGAGCAACAGCTTTGCTATTGTGAGACTGTAATTTCTTCGTTTGGGGTATGCTTCAATCCAATGGCTGAAGACACACACAATCACCAACATGTACTTCAGACCACCACATGCAGGCATTTCAATGAAATCCAATTGCATTCTGCTGAATGGACCTCCTACTCTTCCAATGTGGCTCAAATTCACCACTGTCCCTTTCCCCACATTTAGTTGCTGACAAATTACATAGCGATGACACACTGCCTCTGCTGCTTGTCTGAATTTAGGATTGAACCAATCAACTTTGAACAACCTGACCATGGCATCCCTTCCAATATGTGCCTGCCCATGGTAATAGAGGGCCATCAGGGGCAATAAACTATTGGGCAACACCATCTGACCCGCTTCAGAAATCCAAATTTCATCAGGTCTTTGGAAACACTTCAACTTTACCCAGAGTCGCTTCTCCTCCTTATCTGCATTTTCCTGCAATGTTTTCAACTCTTCCAGAGTATCGATCACTTTTAGGGCAAAACTTGTGCAATTATTCTCTTCCTCAGGCATCAGTTCCCACTTGTCTTTAAACGATATACATTTCAATGCGCAAAACCTTGCAACTTGATCTGCATATCCATTTCCCAATTAAATGTAATCCTGTGTCTTTTGATGTGCACTGCACTTTACCACTGCAATTTCTTCAGGTAACTGTATTGAATACAACAACTCTTTAATTTTCTCGCCATTTCTTACTGGTGTTCCAGTAGAGGTCATGCCTCTATGCAACCACAACTGACCACAATCATGAACAATTCCAAATTCGTATTGACTATCTGTATAGATTGTGACTCTTAGTCTCGCAGAAACATAGCATGCTCTAGTAAGGGCAACCAATTCTGCCACTTGTGCAGAATATACACATTGAAGCCAGGAAGCATCTAATGTGCCTGTAATTGTGCATACTGCATATCCTGCTCTCAATGTCCCTGTTCCATCTCTAAGGCATGAACCATCAACAAAGATAATTTGGTAATTTTCTTCTAAACGCGTATTACTAATATCAGGTCTTGGTTTTGTACACAACTCAGTTACCTCAAGACAATCATGCTCAATTTCTTCTTCCTTTTCAATTTCAACAGTATCACTTGGAAGCAATGTCGCTGGATTCAGTACTGTACATCTTTTCAATGTTACATTTGGAGCACCCAATATGCTCGTCTCATACCTTGTCAGTCTTGCACCAGTTAAGTATTGCGTTTTCGTCCTTGTCAGTAAAATTTCAACAGTGTGGTACCATTACCGTCAAAGGGTATCCCATGACTACCCCCTCACATTGGGAAAGACTTTGACCAACTGCGGCTACTGCACGCAGGCAACCTGGTAAAGCTGCTGTAACCGGGTCCAAGGTAGCTGAAAAATAGGCTACTGTGCGAAAAGCACCTCCATGGACCCGTGTCAAAATAGACAAAGAACAAGCATCACGTTCATGACAAAACAATGTGAATGGCTTTGTGTAATCAGGCATTCCCAACGCTGGAGCTCTGCAAAAAACTCTCAATTCAGTTAACACTTTCATCTGATCCTCATCTAAGGTAATGGGATCTGGGACACACTTGTGTGTCAGCTGCTGCAATGGTTTGCCAATCTTCGGGATCCACTGTCTACAGTACACCACCATTCTCAGAAACATTCTGACATCTCTCTGCGAAGTCGAAGGACTTCTCTGCAATATCATAGTAATTCTTTCTCTAGATATTCTCCTTAACACTTTTTCAATCTGATGTCCCAGGTATTTTACTGATTTCTGACAACACTGCAGTTTTACAGGTGACACCTTATGTCCAAAATTTCCCAAATGATTCAACAGGGCAATCGAGTTGTACTTACACTCGTCCCTTGTTCCAATGACTCCAGATTATTTTTCAAGATCTGATTAAACAGTGATGGTGACTCCGTACACCATGGTGGAAGCCTGCACCAGCTGTAGACTCTCTCTAGGAATTTGAAACTAAAAAGAAACTGACTATCCTCATGAAGAGGCACGGAAAAGAAAGCTTGTGACAAGTCAACCACTGTGAACCACTCTGCATCGCAAGGAATCTGAAACAGTATCACTGCTGGATTTGGCACCACTGGACAACACTTGACCACCAGATCGTTCACTTTTCGCAAGTCCTGCATAATGTGCACCTTCCCACATGGCTTCTTTAAACCCATTATTGGTGAATGACATGGACTGCTTAACACTTCCTTCAAAATTCCTTGCTTTAGAAAATCTCCAATTATTTGCACCACCTTCATCAAAATATCTTGTGGCATGTTAAACTGTGGAAGTTGCGGGAATACTGCATTTGGCTTTAAAGTGATCTTAGTCGGTTCCACTCCCTTAATCAAACCAACTTCTTTACCTGTCAGGTCCCAGACATCTTCCTTCACTGTTCCCTGTAAATCTGCATGCAATTTTCTCTCACAGTAAACATTGGGAAAAACTCAATCAATGGGTATTCCTCACTAGCATTGTTGATCATAGTTTCAGCCACCTGTTCTTCTTCATCATCGCTATTAGTTTGTACTTCGATTCCAGTGTCTGAACAGTTAATGGAGCATTTTGTCTTACATAGCAAGTCTCTTCCCAGTAGGGATACTGGACTCGAATCACACACTAAAAACCTATGTAGTCCCTGGTAATTACCGATCTCAACCGGCACTGGATCTGTGATTGGGTTTGTCAACTATCTATTCTCCACTCCCACAACTTGAACTGTTCTGCCTGAAAGAGATAAATTTGGGACTTCCACACTTCTTACTGTAGAGCGTGTAGCTCCTGCGTCCACCAAAATTGAGACCTTGTAACCCATCACTTTTCCCTTCACAAAAGGTCCTCTCTGATCTACCTCTAAGGATGGTGCAAGCATACACGGTCCTTCACCTGAACTCATCCATTCTTCGTTTATTTCATCCTCACTGTAAAATGGAAATCGGTGTACTGTGTCATTACTTCTGTCTTGTCTCTGACCTGTGACCTGCTGAGTAAGCATCACCTGTTACTGCTCTATCGGGGCTTGAGGTATCTGCATTTGCTGTCCAGGTACCATGGGAACCTGCTGCTGTATTGGTTGCAACTGTGTTAGTCGCGCACGCGGCACTTGCAGTTACTGCACTGGTTGGAAATTCTGCACACAATTCTGAACATTAGGAATAAATCCTTTCATTCTTGAGACTTTCACAGTTTGAAATGTACTGACATCCTCACCTGGCTGTAGGACACCATCCTGCGCCATCAACGGACACTCCCGCTTCCAGTGTCCCACGTTTCCGCACAAATGACACAGTAACATCTTTTTCATTCCCTGCATATCATTCTGAACCACTACAGTACCCAAATCTGGCCCACGCATCATGTCCAATCCATGACCTCGCATCTGAGGCTGAAACATAATAGTGCTCTGCTGCGGAGGCTTAGGTGGAACTATAGCTCCTTGCACTCCTGTTTGAGCTGCCTTTATTTGCATCACCATTGCTTTCTCCTTTAGCTTTTTCTGCTTCAATTCAATCTCATCACTACAGTATTTTGTATACTGCAACACCTCATCAGTGAGCTTTGCCTGCCAGCAAATCAAATGACTCTTAATCATCTGCCCTACTTCTGGTCTCAAACCTTCGACAAACCTGAACACAAAATGCAACATGTCTTTCAGCTCAATTGCTTCCTTACCACTGTACTCCTTGAATGCCTTCAGCGACCTTTCATAGTAGGTATGTATTGCCTCTTTAGACTCTTGAACTGTTCTGTCAATTCTTTGCCAATCAATATTTTTGGGAGAGATTCTTGTCTTCAGGAACTCAATCACCTTACAGTAATTTGTCATTACCTCAGGTGAAGGTGCACCTGTTACTCTATCCCTTTACGGTTCACTTGTTGGCCAATCCACTGCTCTCTTACATTCGACCCACAAATCAGCTGGAACCACTATCTCCAATAATGTAGATAAGTCTTCCCACAGACATTTGGGCCCGTATTTATACTCCGTTTGCGCCGAATTAGCGTCGTTTTTTTCGACGCAAATTCGGCGCAAAACTAACGCCATATTTATACTTTGGCGTTAGACGCGTCTAGCGCCAAAGTATGGGCAAATAGCGTCATTTTTTGGCGTGAACGCCTTCCTTGCGTTAATGAGATGCAAGGAAGGCGTTCCCGTCTAAAAAAATGACGGCGACGCAAATGCGTCGTATTTATACTCCCGGGCAAAAATCACGCCCGGGAGGTGGCGGGTCAAAAAACCCCACATTTGCGCCACTATTTAACGCCTGGGTCAGGGTAGGCGTTAAGGGGCCTGTGGGCTCAAAATGAGCCCACAGGTGCCCTCCCCTGCCCCCAGGGACCCCCCCTGCCACCCCTGCCCACCCCAGGAGGACACCCAAGGATGGAGGGACCCACCCCAGGGACATTCAGGTAAGTTCAGGTAAGTATAATTTTTTATATTTTTTAATTTTTTTTGGGTGGCATAGGGGGGCCTTATTTGTGCCCCCCTAAATGCCACTATGCCCAATGACCATGCCCAGGGGACACAAGTCCCCTGGGCATGGCCATTGGGCAAGGGGGCATGACTCCTGTCTTTACTAAGACAGGAGTCATGAAATGGCGTCTGGGCGTCGTAAAAAAATGGCGCAAATCGGGTTGAGGCGATTTTTTTGCCTCAACCTGACTTGCCCCATTTTAAGACGCCCTAACGTCATTTTTTCCCAACGCCGGCGCTGCCTGGTCTACGTGGTTTTTTTCCACGCACACCAGGCAGCGCCGGTCTGCTTGCGCCGGCTAACGCCATTCCATAAATACGGCGCCCGCATGGCGCTTCAGAATGGCGTTAGACGGCGCTAAATTTTTTGACGCTAAACTGCGTTAGCGCAGTTTAGCGTCAAAAAGTATAAATACGGGCCTTAGAGAGTTTCACAAATCTGTCTGTCTGCTGATACCACTCAACCGGTTTCTCTCTCAGTTTTGGGTAATCATTTGTGAACGACAGTATATCACTCCTGTGCCATGGGACATGAACAAATTGTCCTCCTGGAATTTCTCTCATCTGAGGCATTTTTACTGATTCCTTCTCTTGCTGGACATCTTCAGACCCATCTTGTGAATCTCGTTTTCGCTTATCCTTCTTTTTTGCCCATCTACCTTCCTACTTTTCTAATGCTTCCCAGATCTGAGCACTCTGCAATAATTCTTTCAAGTGAGCTTTCTTTTCCACTGATCGCATATGCTCAAAATCCTTTGCCTCGAAATGTAACCTGTAACTGCGTTCCAACTGCTTTGTTTTCTCAATATAGACTTCATGTTTCTCTACCAGCTCTGCCAATTTCTGATGTATTATTCCCACTTCTCTTGTAATCTTGGGGGACAAATATCTCAGCTCTTCTTCTGTGTAGGATTCTATCCTATTTACTCCCATTGTTCCCTCAACTAGCTTCTGTAGTTAACTTCACATGATTTATCTGCTCTTCACCCTTGGATGTATTTTGAGGTGTGTTTAGACTTTCTAGCCATTCACCCGATTGCTGTGCTGATAATCCCTGTAATGAAATGTTACTTGCATTTGGCACTGGTACCTGTTGCATCACTGCACCTGGAGTTTGCGGTGTCAAAATCTTCAAACTTTGGCTCTTATTTGGGCCATTTATCGCATCTGGAAGTGCTACAAATGGACTAAGATCCATTAATGGTCTAGATCCATTAATGGTCTAGATCCATTAAAAGTCTGACCAACAGATGACATCATCTGTGCAGGATCACTCACTCCCCGTCTCACAAGACTCTGTGACATTTCGTTCTGATCTCCCGCACTTGCTTTCTTTTGCACGAATGAAGGTACCGCTGGCCCAGCAGTAATCGGAAGTGATATTGCGTCTGGAGCTGCCCTGATACTCGCACCTTGTGGAAAAGTTACCCCCATCGCCTGGTTCATGACTGGTGTAACATCTGACTGTGTTCCTGTTATCGGTGTAAACTTCGGCAAACCCTGTGGCCGTGCCGGTGGCAATAACATTGGACTTGGCTCTGTTTGAACTAGCACTGGCCTCAGGAGCACCTGCTCTTATGACACCACTAAGTTTGAAATCGTCTCAAGGACTGGCACATCTGGATAAATTCTCTGTATTGATAGTGGATGCATCTGCGCTTGGACCACAGTAGCAGTCCCTGTATTAGGTGCACTCTGTACTACCCCTGGTACCTGTCCACGATCAGTCTGCACTGGTCCCTCTGTTTCCGATGCTTGTGCTGGAGCAGTTGTAGCGGCACTATTACTTGGACCCCCTGAATAAGTCCCAAACGGTGGAGGTCGATCCCTCACCAACTGTGTAATAAGGTCCTCAACATCAGAATCCTCATTGTCTACATAAGGCTTTTTCTTTTTCTTTGTCCCTGCGCTCTCACTTTCTTTAGCATTTTCTTCTTTCTCTGTCTTGTCTTCCTTTGTGATTGCAGGGAACAATTTAATTCCAAGTAATGTCTCTGTTCTCCACCTTTTCTGTACCCAATCCCATCTAGCTTCAGCTAAAGATTTTTCCACTCTCTTCATTCTCCTCTTAAATTTCATATCCTGTTGCTTTCTGGCCACCAGCTCCCAAATCGCTAAAGCCTCAAACTGTGCCATTCGCAATTCATTCAAAATTCTCAAATTAAATGTTCCATGCTCTGGAAACGCTAGGGCTCCTAACTTCTTTGTTAGCTTACACCATTGCTTTAACCAAAGACACAGTGCAACACCTCGCTCCTCCATCACAATATAAGCCATAGAATTTTCCGGTGGGGTTGGCACCCCCAATGACGCCTTAATGTAAGAATCACCCTTCATAGCACTTCTGAACGCCTTGAAAAACTTCATTTTCTCTATTGTATTTATTTTGATTCAATAATGAAATGACTTTTACTCCCATGAATATCTTCACCTGCTTACTCAACCAATTGCCTCTTACGGACGGCTGCCAATCCGCTCGCAACTCTTCTTACCAACCAACCTATCCCAGCGCGGCTCACTCTGACGTCATACTCACATACTGCGGCTGACAAAGTCTTGTGGCTTGTCCTCCTTAACTTCAACTCACACAACTAATGCAGATTATTGCGAACACTTTACCCAAAAACCAATAACTAAAACAAACTTGCTGGTTTATTACTGGAAGGGACTCAATCACTCCAGAGACCTTACGGATTTTCACTAATGGCCCTTTCGCTCATGTAGCTATTCCTCTTTCTCAGTCTCCCACATTCGCAAGTAAAGTTCGACCCAGGAATTTCACTCTCAACTAGTCAGTGGGTCTGTCCTGGTGCACATAGGACTCGCCAAATCTCAGTCGAAAAAAATTATTTTACTCAACTATCTCACACACTGACTTGTTGACCACACCTGATCAACCTACTAAACCAGACAGATTACAACATATAACCAAGTGTCTCCTACACTTGTCAATATACCCCGGAGTCTTAGACCACGCATGGTCCGTACATCACCAACAACCATGTGGATAATTTTTTAGTAAAAAGTGCCACACACATATGAAGTTCAACGACTTCCCTACTCTCATACTGCAGAGTACGCACACTTCTAGTAAACCTTAACTGGAGTATGCAGACTCCCTACTTTACCTCACATACATCAAATTCACCTGCGGTTTGCTCAAGCCTGTGCAAGCGCAACCTACCACTTTCACACTATCACAAAACACGCGGGGACCATACCAAACTTTATTAGTGGGATCCAGGATCTGGGAAAGCATTTCTGAGCTTAAGGGGACATCATATTTGCTACAATTGCCATTTCAGAAAACACATTTCAAACCTCATAAAATACGAACAACTAACCCTAACTCAAACTACCACCATAAGCAATAATCACCACATAACTAGTTCTCCAAGGAAACTAACCATCAAGCTGCTACCAAAAACTGCTAGCGCACCTGGTCCCTAGTAAACTTACAAGGGGACGTGTATAGGTCGATAAACCTTTTGAATCGCATGGAGTATCCTAGTCAACCAGTGACTACTGAATCAATATCTAACATCAACAATCAAGAAACATTCTATGGAAAAAACAGCTTAAAACCACAGCTTAAAACCATCTACTCATGAATAACCACAACTCAGTAATGAGTTAAACAATTTTTATTTCTCTATTGATTACAATTCTAAATGATCCGTCAGTTTAATCTTTATTCAATCCACTCAATTATTAATTTGTTAATGAAAACATCATAAAATAACTTGAAGAAAACCATATGTGTAAATGCATCTACATAATACAAGAATACAAGCATTAATATCAGAGTTCAACAAATAGCTTGTCAGTCAAGTCTCACTGTCTATGTCACTCGTAATAGCCTACCTAACCAAGATTTCCCTCAGCATGTGGGCCTTCATGCAAAACATTTGAGCTAAAAACGTTTATTTGGAAAAATCTAGCTAATAGAGAGTTCTATAATCAGCGCAGTTGGTACCTAGAAGAAAAGGCACAAGTTGTCAGTCACATTTTCATAGCTACCTATCCAGGATGGATCAGCAACAAGTCAGTCTTCGTCTTCAGGTCATCAATTAGTCAGCCACACATCAGGCTCACAAAGTATGAGCCCAATGACAGAACCTCGGACAGCCTCTCCTGAAATCATCAATCCTCCCCTCTCATCTGCCTGCATCTGAAGTTTTTAGCCCTTTGTCATGACTTTTTATTAGGGTCTCCCAGTCAGTCCCCCAATTCCTAATTGGTCAGTCAGTCAGCAGATATGACTTTAACCTATAGCATTTGTTTACCAAATCTACCAATTTTAATATCAGTTCGTTCACAAGATGTGGATTGGTCCGCCATACGATGTCCTCATCATCCGCCTCTTCAGGTATCGAAATTGGTGCATGTTCCTCTTGAGTCAGTGCCTTCATTGATCAAATCCTGGGAAAGTACATTAAGCCTACTCTACACATAATTGTATCAAATTGTCTTCATCATCTCCTGTCTTCCGGTACATTACAGAAAATTCTAGCTAAGCAACTTTACCATCGGGCGGTTCAGGGACAGCTCATGCATCCAGTTTCTTGCAAGGCGTTTAGTATTTCAGCTCTTTGTATGCGAGGACTAGGAAGACTAGGCCTTTATTTCAGCTAAGTTAGCACTGCGAGTTAATGTAAAACATAGGTTATACATCTCATTATGACATATTACTACATTTTTCCCATATATTTTCATTATTTCATACAGTTTCAATTACATTAGTACAATCTTGTACACATGGTTGACATACCCCGAGGGCACATTCTCAAACGTGCACATTATTTTCTCTACGATTAATTTCTCTACATATTTTTAATTATTCAAAACACATAAACATCATTAATAATTTTCTAATTAGCATATTTGCTTTAACACTACCATACAAATTGTAAGAGCTGTGGTCCATTTTGAGGTGATTTTTCACTCTCTGAAATGCTGATCCTCAGCTAGGACTTGATTAACAATGTTTGAGAGAAAACTGTTTTCTCCCATGATTTTCTCATTAAAATGAGGGAAGGTTCTCCGGAATCTAAAATGCTAGAATATTTTCTGTAAAGTCACACAGTCTTCCTCAGCCATGTGAGAATAAAGTCTGACATACTGAACCAAAATTGTACTTCAAACAGAGCAACACTTGTCAGTTGATTCCATGTCAGGAGGAGCAGTGGCTTTAGATTATGCAGCCTTCTCTTCACTATTATTCTCAGTGGCCAGCATAAAATATTAACAGAACAACAAACTATTTATGTAAAAAATCTGCAATACCTATGGATATGAAGAACTACAAATCCCTACAGAGCACCAAAGTACAGCCAATCAGCATTAAGCATTGTGTATATTTCTTTATGTTCAATAGAAATTATCCTACTTTTTGCTGCTTGGCAGCCATGATAAGTACAATTTTATTTACTTCAAATGTCCTTATTATGTGATAAGATTAATATATATTTTCTTCACAGATTAAGAGTTCAAATTGCTCAGATATTTGTTGGACATATGACTCTTTATTTCACATTTACTATGCCCCTAAAAGTAGTCATTTAATCCAAGGGCTGCTCACAATGCTGTCTTTTTGAAATTCAGTTTTTCTCCTTAGGGAGGTGATCACAAGCAGCTGCTCCCTTTCTTACTGGCTTCTTCTCTCATGAAGATCAAATGCTTCATCTGAAGAAATGTGATTGTCTTCTGTTGACCCACTTCATTCGGATCAATACACTGCTTGTGTCCGAAGTCTCCTGAGGGCTTAGGCCTCTTTCGAATACCGCTGTCAGCCTCCCGGGACACTCTCTTTAACCTGCTCTTGTTCCTTCCCCTCTTTTCAGGTATTAACCATTAATTCACCATAGATTTTCTGTATTGATGCCCTGAATCTACAGGGTTGAAATAATAATTGACACCTGTTTTTTGTCGGCTGTAGTCTCTGTTAAACATCAACATCTGTAATTGCAAGTACAAGTCTAACAGTATTTACAGTGTCAGTTGTGGGTACTCTATAATTAAAAGGGTGATTTAACTATATATTTCATGAACTTATGTTGATACTGTCTATCTATATATATTTATATTCACTAAAATGACACAGCAAAATCCTCCTTCTAGCACAAAGATTACATCAGAAAATATAACTGATTTTGTTTTTCATCCTGACAAGTCAGGATTCAATAATACCACTCAAAATTATTTACTTAAAACACAATGGGGGTTATTACAACTTTGGAGGAGGTGTTAATTCGTCCCAAAAGTGACGGTAAAGTGACGGATATACCACCAGCCATATTACAAGTCCATTATATCCTATGGAACTCGTAATACGGCTGGTGGTATATCCGTCACATTTGGGGCGGATTAACACCTCCTCCAAAGTTGTAATAACCCCCAATGTGTTAGGCCAAATTTCTCAAGAATTGAAATCGTTATTAACCTTTCTCTCTCTCTCATTAATGAGAATCCAGATTAAAAATCACAAAAATGTAAAAAAATCTGCTACAAAATCTGATGAGTTAGAAAATCTTAAAAGGGCATACTTAGATACTTTTCCAAACCTTTCCAGGCCAAAGGAGGAAACCAATATAGATGTCTCAAACTCTAATGACACTTTTGACAATACTATTGATACAGATACATCTGATGATGATGATGATGATGATGATGATGATGACAGGTCTTGGAGACCAGTTTCAAAGAAAATAAAATAATCTCTAGATGGTGCAGGAGAAGGACCTTACATTCAATCTCTTAATTCTCTCTTCGTTGATATGTTCGATCCTGAAGATATGATTCTTCATAATGAATTCCATCTCCTAGAACAGCAATGACCATAGAGTAGAATAAGGTCACCTTTTTTGAAGGAAATGAGGAAAAGACCTCAAGCTGAATGCCCTAGACCATTCCTTTCAGGTCATTGAGCTAAGACACCTGATATTGACCCACAATTGGCCATATATTCAGGAAAATGCTTTAAGAACCCTAAAAAAGGTATTGATAGACCCTGGAAAGCATGCCAGAACAAATTATTAGATGTGTCTGGTCCTCTTTCTAAAATATTGGACCTTGCATTTACAGCCAAAGACAGAGGTAGTTCAGTTGATCCTGATATATTAGCTGGAAGGGCTCAAACAACCTTATACCTTATAGTGCTGTCTCAACAGAACGAAGGAGATCTGTATTATTACAAAAAGACTCTTAATTGTGTGAGTTAGCCGCTAATAAAGCAGGTTTTCACCAAAGGTCTTTTTGGTGATACTCTCATCAAAGTGGTTACTAGAGTTGTGAATACTTCAACATCTCTTGACAAAGCACAAACTGCTTTAAAGAAAGGATTTCAGCCAAACCTTTTCATCGAGGCTTACGCGTAGCGGCTACCCCATCAGATGTTTCTCCTATCAGACTTCAAATAGAGGTTTCAAATGCTGTAGAGGTAACCTGGACTAACAATCAAAGAATTAACCCTTTCTTCCCATCTAGAGAGACTTCACAGAGAGGTCCAATCCACATAGATTCTTTTGTGGAAACACTTCAAACTCTTCCTTTTCAGGTAAGTCAACTATTTTCTTCCCCACCACATTTGGAAAAGAGAATTCAATAATTTGTAAACAATATAGAAAATGTAACAAACAATTCTTAGGTTGTGCAAACTGCTTTGGGATTCCTTCTGCAATTTTACTCAACGCCCATGCATAAATAGTTTTTCCAAAAGGATACAATTTACAGAACAAAAACTGAACTTTATAAATTAAGATATAAGTTCTCTCATTCACAAAAGGCTTAACCACTCTCTATCCCAAATATTTTTTCAGAAATGTTTTCCTAATAGACAAGAAAGAAGGAGGTTTTCCTCTAGTGATCAACACAAAGGAATTCAACTCATGGATCCTTTGCATACATTTCAAATTGTGAGGAATTATTTTGAGATACTTTCTAAGAGAAGCAGACTTTATCATCTGCTTTGACCTCAAGGATGCTTACTTAACAATTCCAAATAATACACCTCATCAGAGATACCTCCAATTTCAGTGGAGAGTTAAGTGGTATTAGATTTTCTCCAGATTTTCCCAAATACTAAACTTTATGGGGTGTTTCCGTAGTCTTAAAGTTCCTACACAATTGGTCGTATAATAAATATCATTCCAGAAAACAGTTGTCTGCCAAACTATCTATTATACTCTGAATGTCCCCAATTTCAGATATCAGAGTTCTGCCTTGCGGATGTAGGTATTTTTCTCCAGAAAGAGTTACTTTTGTCATTTCTAAAAGAAAAAAATATAGTACTAAGCAAATCACTTATCCAAGCTACCCAGGAGACACAAACTGTGCAGTACATTCTTCTCTATCAGGTCAATTGTTCATTTCTTTTGTCTGTCATGATGCACCTGTTTCTTCAAAGACTTTTGCCTGATACATAAAATGAATTTCACCTGAGGCTGATATTGACATGTCTATTTTTGGAGCTCATTCTCTCAGAAGTGCAATAGCATCTAAATCTTGTCATTTTACACTCTTAGGATATATCATTTGTATGATTGACTGGTCATCATATTCTGTATTTAAGGAAAATGATCTGTAGTAGGTGCCTGAAGGTACCACATTTATACCTGACACTAGCTAGTGGTTGGGTGGAATGACTCCTGGCCTCTCTTGAACCAATGAGGTAAACGTTCTTGGACCAAGCCTGCCAACTTTTTAAGTACTTCCTGTTTGTGTTACTGTAAATAGGCCTAAAATGCTGTTTATTACAGCATTTTCAAGATTGTGAAAGTTTCCAGCCACACTAAACTTGGGCTCTGACAGGTGTGGGTGTGTGTGGGGAATGTACAAAGGTAATCATACTGTCCTCCCACATCTAACAATAAAACCCAGTTTGGAGCAGGTACTGACCCACTACAAGCCAAGAAGCAGAAGTTGAATAGGACAAATGCAGTGTCCTCCAACAACTAGACAGTGGATCCCCAAGAATTATTCTGGCACCTTGTTCTCTCTCTTTAAGGTGCATCCCAAGTGTTATATTTAAACCCAGCAGACCTATTAAGCAGGAGTTTACAGTTATCCCATCAACAGACCAATGGGACGTATCAGCAGCCAGGAGGGAGATTGAAGAGGAAGCACCAGTATCAGCAGCGTTGTTCTCCTGGACCAGAAAGAGCGGAGCAGTGACTGTTGTAGGAGGCTGGTTCTCTATACAGTGTACGAAAATGACGTGCAATATGCAGAGAGTCTAAGCAACCCAACTTTGGTATCCAGAGGTAAAAAAAACTCTGTTTTTGTGGGAGTGTGGGTGAGCAGTCAGGCTTATCATGGAGATGTGCTAAGCATTTGTTGTACTCACAGTATCAATAAATGTGGACACACACTTGGACGAATAACTAGAGACCAATTTACAAAAATACTTCAGATTTTTATTACATTTTGAAGACCAAGATCATCAATATACGGTAAATACTTTTTTAGTTATAATTTTTCAATGTTTAGAAAATGATCTGTTTTTGTGCGTAACTACTCACCATAGGAATCAATAGGAAAACATTAAAAATGCATATAAAATCAGGCAATGCTCTCACAAACGTCACCTTCTATTTTTGGGTTGAGGTCGAAGTGTCCAATGGGCCAGCCGGGGAAAATCGAGCGTTCCCAGTTCAAGTGGGAGCAACAGCTGAAGGTCTTGGAGCTGGCACCCAAAGGCAAAGGGTACCACTTGGAAACACAATGCAAAGTTGGACTTAAAGGTAAGTCTGGTGGGTCCTCTTGGATGGTGGAAGTTGCAAGGGGTTAGGGACCCCTTGGGCAAAGCTGGTTTCTCGATGTAGGGGCCAGGGAGGCCGGGTACAGTGCACATAGGCCAGCTCAGAGTCATGCGTCTTGCAGTCCTTGGAGTCAGGAGCAGGAGACTTTGAGGGTAGATTGCAGGTCAGAAGGGCCACTCTGAGGTTGGTTCTTGGGTGTCCTGAAGTCTCTCGACTGGTGTTTGCTTCTGGGCTTTTGAGAGTCTGGAGTGGACTTGGCATCTGGGTGTTTGACGCTGGGGGTCTGGTACCCCTGGTAGTAGTGCACCACAGCCCTGGAGAGTCACAGTGCCACCAAACTTGGCATGGTAGCAGGTCTTGTCCTTAATGGCTGTTGTATGAAATTTGATTGGGCTGCTAGGTCCGGGTCACTGGCCAGCAGCTGGTCACTTTACCGGACCTCACGGGTTCCTTGCTTGCAGGGAGCGACACCTTCACTCGAAGGGAGGTTTTTTGTGATTTTTAGAAGGCTGGAGGTGCTTTGGGGTTTTATAGAGTCCTTCATGTTTCCAGGTGACACCTCAGCGGCGATTGTCCAGTGCTTGGAGCAGCAGGCAGGGTTTAGTGCCTTTTTCTTTCTGCAGCAGGGCTTCAGTACTCGCGCCTTGGGTCTTCTTTGTCCTGGTCTTCTTTGTGTCCATCGAACCTAATATCTTGGTCTAGGGATGCCCTATGAACACTGCATTTAGGGGGCATTAGAGGGAGTACCTGGTAGTGGCCAATGGACCACTTACCCTAGGGTGGATACACCCGCTAAGTGACCACTTCCTATGCAAAGGGGTCACATCCCTAACCCTGATTGGCTATTTTTTCACCATTCAAGATAGAGAAAAATGAAATGGAGTGGTCAACTCACCTGCCACACCTGAGGGGCGGTGCAGGTTGAGGACGGCCACTACTCCTATCCTCGCTAGGTTTCCTGCTGGTTTTTCCACCTAAAGGAGGGGGCAAAACCATTGGGAGGCCATCTGCTGCTATCAGCTGAGACCAGATTTCAAAAGGCAGTAAAGCCATTGATGCTGACCGCTACTGCAGGGTGTCTGCCTTTGTGTTCTGGTTCCTGAGAGCAAAAGGCTCTCACTCCAGGAGTCCAGAATCGTGTCTGGTGGTGGCAGGCTGATAAGGACCAGTCAGCAACCATGCCATGGCTGTTAGGCTTTGCAGGGGGCACCCCTAAGGTGCCCTCTGGGGGCATTTTATAATACATCCAGCACTGTCATCAGAGTGGGTTTATTATTCTGAGTTGTTTGATACCAAACTACCCAGGGTTCAGAGAGGCCATCTTGTAGCTGGGGAACTCGTAATGACCAATGTCCTGCAGAGCATTTGTTATGGCTTCCCTGTACACTTATTATGTCTGAGAATTAGCAGAGACACAGTATGGTCATATTTGTTCATGCACACATATTCCCCCACAGGCATAATAGTGCACTCTGCCTTAGGGTTGTAAGGCCTACCAGAGTGGTGACTTACCTATATTACATGCAGTGTTTGTGGACATGGCACTCTTGTTGAGAGCCATGTCCAGTTTGCAATTTTGGATACACCTGATCATGTACTTGCAATGGCAGTCTACATAAGGCTGGTGTGGGGCCTCTCAGAGTGGCACAATTGGTACCCTTGCCCTATGTACAAGGGTTACCATTTCTAGGGACTTACAAAGTGGGCTGAAGTGCCAAACATAGTACAGTTTTGGGGAAAGAGATCTGGCCCTGGGAACCTGTTTAGTGGGGCCCCAGGGGACTTACAGTTTGAAATCACATCATTTTCCAGGCAAAAAGTGGGGGTGCTGCCATGTCAAAAGAGGCCCTTTCTCACAACGGCAGCTGAGGAAGAACGACACCGAGGAGGAGACAATGGTGTACAGGATGAGCCAAGGAGCGCTGCAAAGGACATTGACTAGCCAGCAGGAAAACAGGGAGGACTGAACCACGCACAGTATTTTAGCCCAGCTGTCCAGGGTAACAGGAGGATGCTGCGGCACAAAACGCTGCTACCCCAGAGGGTTGCAGCCACAGACAAGTCCTGTGGGGTGTGGCAAGCAATTTCCACAGTTGGTGGGAGGGAATTCAGGCCACTAAGAGTAGTCTATCATTGTGACACGGTGTGTGGATATTTTCTGCACTAGTGTGCAGTAAAGACTGTAAAGGACACCAGGAAACACATGGATCAGGATTTGAGCATGGGCACTAAGGTACACCCAGTATTGCATGAAGAGTTCAATCCCACAACATACACCAGTGCTGCTAAGTAAGGGAAAAGGAGTCATGTTTTTTTAAATATAGTAGTCCAAACTAATATGATGCCTGCACTTTGTTTTTGAGGGCTGCACTACGTCTGCATTCTCCCAGAGGTCGTCCAGGACAAAGAGAAGGAAGAAGAAGTGGCCGGGAGCATCCTGGGGAACAGAAGATAGGAAACCATACCAGGATTTGGGGAAAGACTGTGGGCTACAAGACACACACCTTAATAAACACCTGATAAAACTCCCTCACTGTTCCCAGTCGAGTTGTATACTACACCACAATACAGAAACCAACCTCATTTTATTTTACATTTTTGATGACTCATTCGAACATTTGGACAAAAGAGAAACCTTTCTTATAGAGCTATTTTACTTGTCTTTACTTATCCTAGTCTGAGCCATGGTCATATAAAGTACAGAATACACATATACCTTTGTAAAGAAGGAATGTCAATTTCATTAGGTAAGTTAAAGTAAATAAAATCCTAGTACAAACAAACACGTGCTCCCATTGGTGCTGACCATAAAGATATCCCCTAAAAATTGCAAGTATTGGCTTAAACCGGCAATGCTGGTAAAAGGCAATCAATTGTTAGGCTTCTGTGTACTTTTATAAAAAATTATATCTCTATAAAATCACGCTAATGAATCTCTTATCCGGCTTTCTCATGGGTTCATCAAACTCACACACGTCACCCGCATGACCCTTTGCTGGAACTGTTCTTCACAAAGTTATGACAATTTATTGGTTTTCTGCACCTAGGCAATCAAGTAGCATGCGTGTTTTCCATTCTACGGATGTTATCTGCCTCTATGGTCATCAAACATCTCAAGGATTCTTCCACGAAATTTGGACATCACCTCTCTATGAAAGAAATGTTTGTGGAGGTTCAAACTACATAGTTTGCAATATATTTCACAAGGAATGAAATTGTAATAACATAATATAAATGGAAGGAGAGAAAAATATAAATTAAGAAATGATAAAGAATTATATATTCTAAACATAAAGAGATCCGTGAAAGGAATCACTACAGGGAGTGCAGAATTATTAGGCAAATGAGTATTTTGACCACATCATCCTCTTTATGCATGTTGTCTTACTCCAAGCTGTATAGGCTCGAAAGCCTACTACCAATTAAGCATATTAGGTGATGTGCATCTCTGTAATGAGAAGGGGTGTGGTCTAATGACATCAATACCCTATATCAGGTGTGCATAATTATTAGGCAACTTCCTTTCCTTTGGCAAAATGGGTCAAAAGAAGGACTTGACAGGCTCAGAAAAGTCAAAAATAGTGAGATATCTTGCAGAGGGATGCAGCACTCTTAAAATTGCAAAGCTTCTGAAGCGTGATTATCGAACAATCAAGCGTTTCATTCAAAATAGTCAACAGGGTCGCAAGAAGCGTGTGGAAAAACCAAGGCGCAAAATAACTGCCCATGAACTGAGAAAAGTCAAGCGTGCAGCTGCCACGATGCCACTTGCCACCAGTTTGGCCATATTTCAGAGCTGCAACATCACTGGAGTGCCCAAAAGCACAAGGTGTGCAATACTCAGAGACATGGCCAATGTAAGAAAGGCTGAAAGACGACCACCACTGAACAAGACACACAAGCTGAAACGTCAAGACTGGGCCAAGAAATATCTCAAGACTGATTTTTCTAAGGTTTTATGGACTGATGAAATGAGAGTGAGTCTTGATGGGCCAGATGGATGGGCCCGTGGCTGGATTGGTAAAGGGCAGAGAGCTCCAGTCCGACTCAGACGCCAGCAAGGTGGAGGTGGAGTACTGGTTTGGGCTGGTATCATCAAAGATGAGCTTGTGGGGCCTTTTCGGGTTGAGGATGGAGTCAAGCTCAACTCCCAGTCCTACTGCCAGTTCCTGGAAGACACATTCTTCAAGCAGTGGTACAGGAAGAAGTCTGCATCCTTCAAGAAAAACATGATTTTCACGCAGGACAATGCTCCATCACACGCGTCCAAGTATTCCACAGCGTGGCTGGCAAGAAAGGGTATAAAAGAAGGAAATCTAATGACATGGCCTCCTTGTTCACCTGATCTGAACCCCATTGAGAACCTGTGGTCCATCATCAAATGTGAGATTTACAAGGAGGGAAAACAGTACACCTCTCTGAACAGTGTCTGGGAGGCTGTGGTTGCTGCTGCACGCAATGTTGATGGTGAACAGATCAAAACACTGACAGAATCCATGGATGGCAGGCTTTTGAGTGTCCTTGCAAAGAAAGGTGGCTATATTGGTCACTGATTTGTTTTTGTTTTGTTTTTGAATGTCAGAAATGTATATTTGTGAATGTTGAGATGTTATATTGGTTTCACTGGTAATAATAAATAATTGAAATGGGTATATATTTTTTTTTGTTAAGTTGCCTAATAATTATGCACAGTAATAGTCACCTGCACACACAGATATCCCCCTAACATAGCTAAAACTAAAAACAAACTAAAAACTACTTCCAAAAATATTCAGCTTTGATATTGATGAGTTTTTTGGGTTCATTGAGAACATGGTTGTTGTTCAATAATAAAATTAATCCTCAAAAATACAACTTGCCTAATAATTCTGCACTCCCTGTATACAGTAATATTGAGCTGAACGTACTTTGAGTTGTTATCAAAAGGATAGAAAAGTGCATAACTAGTGTATCAGTATATAATGGTGAGTATATATAATGTAGGCATTATTCAGGGGTGTAGACTTCAAATCACTGTGTGTACAAAGAATAATATATAAAATGTGTGCATATCGTTCCAAATATACTTCCAAAGTTTCCCCTTAAAATTGTACTCATGAAGAGATTCAAAGAGAATGTCAGTCAGTCAAGAAAATGTTTATTTAGACCCTGGCCCTTTAAACACGATAAAACCAATATAAAAATGAAATACCTTTGTAATAAAGGCAATAAAACCGTACGTACGGTTTAGAAGGATAACTTAACGGCCACCTATAATTCCTTAACAGTCCATAATAAAGTCACATAAAAAAACCTTAAATCAATCAGTTATTTTATAAAGCACATGCTGCATATAAAAATCGCATATATCATTAAAATCTTCACAGCCTCCCTGCGTTCTTAAAAGACACATTTGAAGGGAAATTTGCTTTGAAACTGCTTTTTGTATTGTCAGAAACTGAGACAATCTACAAGAATATTCAAGCAATCAATCACACTTTACTTTTAGTCTGCAAGTGCAATTTCTGTGTACCTCTATCATTGCATTTGTCGCCCTAGGGTTTATGTAGTGCGAATTTAGACCAATTCTCAATTGTGGCACCTGCGAATCTCAGCAAAGGGTTAGGTAAGGCATCAAGATATTGGAAATGTCCCTTGCTTTCCCATGAATTTTGGAGATGTCTTTACCCTTTGGTACCTAATTTCCTGTTTTCTGGTGCCATTTTTTACTAATGTGTTGATTTCCCTCTTAGAGGTCTTTATTTATAGGTTCTGGCTTACTATATTTAACCCCAAACTACTACATATTTCTTCCAGGTTTTTCCTAGCTCCGTTACCCATTTCAGCTTGCTATGTATTATCTAATTTTTTTTAAAAATTGATACCTTTCTCCCTTTCGGTTTAGGACAGTGCGCAATTTACAAATAAAAACACCCTGGTGCCTAAAGCTCTCCTTAGAAATGCGGCTGCTACAATTAAATGTGCGAGCACAGAATACTGAGGCAGCGTATTCCTAAAGCCATCCCAGGCCTATTTAATCCATTTACTGCCAATCCCTGCCCCTTCAGCTCACTCTTGCAGCTTTCTGCTTTCTCCCCTAGTGAAGCTTTTTCATTTCTTCTCTTCACTGTCTTTCCCATATGTGTATTTTGCTCGAAGTAAATATCTAATGCAGAAAGTGCCGGCCCTCAAAAATAAGTGCTGGTGCCCGCACCAGAACGCACTGACTCAAATTAAATACTGGTTTAGGGTATTGTACCTGTAACTTGAGTATCTTATCTCTTGTGCGATTAGTCCCAATATCTAAAGCCAGGAGAGGGGGGGGTGTAAAGGTTACTTACGTACATTTGCATCATCGTACAACTTGTTACTTTATCAAAAACAAAGCATGCATAAAAATATAATCAATCAAACACACTTGCTTTCGAATTAAAATCTGTCTTGCTGGACTATCTAGGTTAGTGGTTTAAGCTGAACAGCCCCTTTAAGACGAAGTACATCAATAGCTCCACATCTCGCTATTGTTTTGCTTGCTGGTAATCTGGCAGAGTTTACATAATATGTTCACAAAATGTCCATATACAGAGGGTCACTTTTTCCCCCGGCCCAATTTATGATTTAAGTCTCCCAACAATGGGATCATATCCATGTACTAGGTTATGCATAATCATTTCAAGTCTTCCTTGAATGTTTTTAATTCAGTCCTGTAGTCTTCTGCATTCACCACTTGATCAAATATATTGATTATAGTCAGACAATTGTACCTATTGTCCTGTTTATGCAAATGAGTTCGGCAAACCACTATCCATTTGCTTCTTATTTTTATTATTACTTTTCTTGATATTTTGGTGGAGATGATCATTATCAGTCCCAAAGATGGTTAACCCAGGTCCATTTCTTTGCTGTCCAATGGCGGGAGGATTGTCGTACTGCCATTTTCCTGCATACATATGATCTCATGATGTGATTCTGTCATTTCCTTGAACACCTTCAAAATCACAAATATTCCACGACCTAATCATGAGGCTGTGTGTTCATTTTCCAGCGTAATCTATATCGATCAACTAACTGTTCCTATTCTCTTGCCAGTTTAATTTTACGTACTTTTTCTCCAATCCAGCAAGATGCCTCAAAAAGCTATTGCTCGTGCTGCCACCTTTTACTATTACATTTTCTGCCACAAATTTGATGCTTTCTTTTAACATTTCCTCTTCTGCGTTAGCTACTGCTTAGTAATTTCTAAGTGGAATCGTACTTTTGTAACTTAATTTCCTTCTTTAGTCCTAGTAAACCCTACATGCCTATATCTTTTGAAACTAATACTTTCAGGCTTGAGCATTTGGAAAGGGAAAACAGTAACTATGATTGATTCAGGGGTATGAATTTCCTAGCTCCTTTACCCTTTTCTCCCTCTATAACGGCACTAAGAAAACGCATAGTTTATTTTCACCCCATTATCTATCCCTTTCTTCTCCCCTTATTGTCCTTTTCCTGTTGCTATCGTCTCTTTTTTTTCTGATTCTTTGTTTTCTACATATTAGTTTTCTGGTTTATATTTGGGGCTATTGCCATTTGTCTCCCTTTCCTCAGAATTTCTGCGTCCACTTTCTCCTTTTTACATCTCCTCAATCTACTTAGTTAAGCTCTACTTGGACTCGATATACGTGGGTCATATTGTCTATACATAGTGGGCTCCCCCCATTTTTTATCACCATTGGGTGTTCAGAAATATTTACAGTTGGGGTGCCTTCCCCTTTAGATATACCACCTTCATCTTGCTCTTGATCTATGTGAAAGGTGGTATCCTTGCTGATCTCTACTGGCCTTACTAATGTTGCCATACAGTCATTAATCTACTTGAACTTTGCTGCAATGGCCTGGAGCTGTATCTTCTGAAATTTTTAAATGTCATTGTTTATTATGTTACCTCAAATATTCACACAGGTTTTTTGCATAGTTAACATGGCCGGTATAGAGGATGTTGACGAGGCTGACCTCTAGATTTAAAGAAGAGTTCTGCATAGATGCTCCTATTTCATTCTTCTCCATCTCCCTGCTTTGTTCTGAGTATCCACCTGTTTCAATCCCTTTACTGTAGGGTTTCCTTATATTTTCCCAACCTCTCACCATTACCTCTGTTACTCTTTCTCATGTCAGTGTATTATCTATTGGGGAGAATAGTCGGGGGACACTGACAATGTGGGCTTAGGTATGGACTTATAATTTTCCGTGATGGCTAACTCATTTATAAATGGCGAGCATTGACTTTGGTTGGAAAACACCATACTTTCATTTCCCATATCTCCAACCTCTATATTACCCTCTCTTACTAAGGATGTATTGGCTTGTGCCTGCAATTTTTAAAAATGTTTACCCACAAAATCTTTTATAGATTACTGGTGATGCACTAGCCTCACTGGGTGTGGGGCTGCCTAGACTCCTCTTCTTAGACCACCTTTATCAAGTTATTCCTTGTCATGGTATTTTGATCTAGATTCTCTGTGTTGACCTCCATCTCAGCTACTTCTCCTTTTTGCTTCTTTGGTGTCTGTCCTTGTTGTGCTTTAGCTCTGTGGGGGTCATTATTTTAATAGTGATCTATATTCCCCACTCTTTATTGGTTCATTGGTATCTAAGAACCCAACTGAAGTTTCCAATGCTTTACCAGCAGTTTGCCAGCAGTTTACCACCAGCCCAATGTCCAGTAAGTATATAAAATAACACTAGAAAGGGGCACACAAGTTTCATCTGCATCTACACCCACCCTCTTGTCTGGCTGCTTAAAAGGTTGCCGCTGCCACCTCCCTTTTTACTTTCCTGCTCTTTCTCTACTTTCTTTCTCAAACTCAAGTTCTGAAATAGTGGGCTCTTTCTCCAAATTGCTCAGAGTATCTCTGAGTGTCCGCTTTTGTTGTTTCCTATTTGGGAAACAGGGTACACGAGAAACTCTGACCCACTTAATGGTGAGAAAAAGGCAGCTTTTAATGAAACAGGTGCCCATTAAGAAAAACACAACCTTGGCCAATGGCCTTACAAAACTACCTCCTCTCTAACACTTAACTTACTAACCCCATCCTAACTGTCCCATCCACAAAGGCCCTCCCCAATAAGACCTTCTTCTTTATTAAATGACAATGACCACTTCTTAACATATTCCTCCACGTCTACAGAATAAAGTCTTAATTAAAAACAACTATTCTCTTCATCTACTTCTGAGCTTCCTGTCTAACCCCCCCATTGCCCGTGTCTCACTAAAGTAAACACCACATAACGTTCTGTAACCTTCTATAAAAACGTTTTTGCCACTGCCACTCAGAAACGTCAGGACGTGACTTTTCTGCCCCCCCACCCCTACTCCTCACTTTTCTGGTTCTCCCAGCCATGACTGCCACCCCCCCATCAAATCCACTTTGAACTTGTAACTTCAATATTCTTATCACTACTTCTACAAGTGTACTCCATGACGTTGAAGAATTCCACATTCTGATACTTGATATCCAAATGAGAAATTCAACCAACTCCTATGTTTCTACAAAAATTACTCATCTCCCTGTTTAACTTTCTGTGGGCCCTGTCCACTGCTGCAGGCTTCTCTACCCCTCTCCACTGTCGGTGTGGCATACGTTCCTTCCACAAAATAAAACACCCAGACCATTCAGCCCTCAATTTCCTCAAGTCCTTTTTCATCGCCCTCATCAACACTACACATTTTTGTTGCACCAAATCATTCTCGCCTACATGCAGGATCAGCAAGTCCAGGGATCTACCACTTACCATCATGCCATTCAAGCATAACAATTCATGCCATCTCATGCCTCCCTCACCCTTCCGAGTGACCGAGATGCCCTATCTCCGTAAACCCAGTTCCATCAACTTTCCTCTCTGTGCTGCCTGTTGAGCTGCCCATTTGATGAAAGAGTGGTCAACCACCCAAATGGTAACTTTCTTCACCTTTGGTCCAGCAACCAAGCATGAAATGGAAACAAATGTAAATATTACAGATCATTGGAGGTGCCATCTCTATCCTCCCTCCCCAAGCGTGAATATCACCGGAAACAATCTGAGGTCTACCGTCCCAGCCGCATTATAGCCTCCCTTTCCCAACCTTCTCTACCTGTCTCTGTTGTTGCGTCAATTCTGAAAGAAAGTGTGCCAAAAGCTGTTGGGGGAAGACCAATTTTCACCAGAGCCTTTCGTAGTACTGCTAATAGCTGGTAAGCTGTTGCTCTATTTCTGTCCCAACTCCTGAACACCACACCTCTACTCTCCCTGCCACTCGCAAACCATTTAATACCCCAAGATACCGGCGTATATCAGGCTCTGGGCAGCTATGTAACACCATAGTTTTCCCCTGAGCTCTCTGGTCTGTTTTAGAGCTGTACCACCTTATCACTAGTCTGCCTTCGCTCAAGGACACATCCTCCTACCCTATTCCCCCCCTTCTTATTGCACACCATGTCAAATACTCTGAAAGCCCCGAAGAACATCCCCAACATTATTGCCAAAAACATACGAGTCTCCTCCTCTCCCTTACAGGCATGGGGTAACTGCTGTATTATTTGTCAGAATAAAAACAGTGATATCCGTCTCCGCAGCCTGCCCAAACAGCCCTGTTCTCTTGCCCAGCCTTTTAACATTCTTTGTCCCAATTCCCCTATCGATGGTGCGTATCTCCATAACAGTTTGCCCATAAGGGAAATACCAGCTAACTTCCCAGCAATTGTAACTTGGGACCCCTCCCCCCACTGTCCATCAAGTCGAGCATGAATTGTACCACATCTTGTGACCTCTGCCAGTCCTCCTGTCGTTTCTTGCTCAGGACCCCAAAAATTCTGTCCAGGCCTGCCCGTGTGCTGTCCAGGTGGAATCTGCCAAGGAACCTAACACCAATGGAACCACCCTCTGTTGCCAACTGACCACATTTCCACTGGAACAGGGGTCTTGAAGCAGCCTGCCTCCTTGGCTAGCCCACGGAATCTCTCCCAATGAAAATTAAGCAAAGCATCCACAATGTCATTTTCAGCCCCCGGAACATGCAATGTCCTGAAAGAAATGTCATGCCTCAGACAACCCAACACGAATAACCTCAGCAACTTCAGCACCTGCTCCTCTCTCGCAGCCATGTTATCCACAGAACAGCACTTTACAGTGAGCCAATTTGGACCCCCACAATGTCACTGCTTCCACCAGTGGAAACAATTCCATGACTGTAATACTCCTGCCCCTTGCTGTCCACTGTTCTGGCCATTCCTCAGAACACGAGCGCCCGAGCCAAAAAAGTTCAAAGCCCAGACTTCCTGCTGCACCAGAAAATATCTGTACATCCCAGTCAAAGTTGCCCTGTTGTACCATTGGAACACAAATGAAGAACTGTAAAAAGAAAGCCCACATCCTGAGGCCCTCCTTTACTCGTGTCAACAATCGCACAAGGTAGTGCAGCAGCCATTTTCCCTGTCAGTGGTAGACCCAGTCACCTGCAAAAAGACCTACCTGTACTGACCACACTACAAGCAAAATTGAGATGGCCTAGCAGCACCTGTAATTCCCTCACTATCACTTTTGCTTTAGCTAGCACTGTGGCTACCAGTGTTAACATTGCTTCCTTCTTGTCACTGGGCAGCCTTGCTTCCATATGTATAGTGTCCAACTCAATCCCTAAAAAAGACAGGGGGCTTCCATCTTTTCTGGTGCCAGCTGGACCCCTAGGTCATCTATGAGCTCCTGGAACTTAGCCAGCGCCTGCTGGCAGTCTGTCAAGCCAGAAATTACCACAAAAAGGAAGTCATCTAAGTAGTGCATTACTAGCCAGTGACCATTGTGCCAAGGGAACAGCCACTGCATAAATGAGCTGCAGCATTCGGAGAGCGCACATGGTACAGAACAACCTATAGGTAAGGTCCTGTCCACATACCAAAAGCCTTCAAATTGTAGACCAACCAATTGAAAATCATGTGGGTGTACCGGCAGGAGCCTGAACGATGACTTCATGTCACTCTTTGCCATCAGTCTGCCTTGACCTGACTGGGCTACCAAATCTATAGCCACATCCACCGATAAATAGGATAGTGCCACTAGGTTATCTGGAATAAATTCATTTGCCGACCCTTCCTCCAGCCACGATGAATGCTAGATAAGCCGAAACTGTCCCTATTCTTTCTTAGGTACTATGCCTATGGGGACACAATCAGGTTCTCCAGCTGCCAGTCCCCGAATGGGCCTGCCAATCCGCCCTCATTCACCTCTTTGCCAAGTTTCTGTTGTGCGGTCTCTTTGTGTTCAAATGCACACCGCAAGTTATCTGCCGACCTGGAAACCCTGGGACAACCATATCCCAAACGAAAACCCCACCTGAAGCTATCCCTCAATAACTGTGCCTCAGCTGGTCGATCATGGAATCCCAGCATGCCCCTTTGTATCCCTCTGAACTCTTATATGACTGTCCAACCCCTACTTGGGTGGGGCACCCCTGAAAGGGTTCATATGTTATTGGCAGGCCGCTGGCTGTGAAAATCGCCTTCACAAATTTAGCAGGACGCTCCAAATATTGTCATAGATCAGTGTCCAGCTCGCTCCATTTTGTTTCAGTGTCCCGGGAAACCTCTCACTATAAACCCTGGGGTATATTAAGAAGGCTGCTGTTCAGTTCTCAATAGTCAGGCGGATTTTAGGTTGCTTCACCAGCTCATATTTCTCCTTCTTTGACCCTTCTGTTGATCCGGCTTCTCTGTGGAGTAGTTTGAGCATCTCCTTGTATTCCACTTTCCATATCTTCTCTTTGATCCCCAGCATCAAGTGCACCCTGAGAGGTTTTGCCATTTCCATGTATTGAAGGCGTTTTGGCCCATATTTATACTTTTTTAGTGCTGTTTTTGCGCCGCTTTTTGACGCAAAAACGGCGCAAACTTACAAAATACAATTGTATTTTGTAAGTTTGCACCGCTTTTGCGTCAAAAAGTGGCGCAAATGCAGCGCTAAAAAAGTATAAATATGGGCCTTTATTTTTAACTCTTTTCCATTTGTACCCTCTGTGGTCTCACTTTTGTCTAACCCCCCTGCACACCATCACCCCCTGAACTCTCTGTCACTTGCAATTTGCTGCCATCCTTCCCTGTTGTCTCCTTCTCTACATCCGCCCCTTCTCCCATCCTCACACCAATGTCTGCTCCGTACTTGCCACCATGTAAACATCCCCCTGCCCCTCATGCTCCAGCTCTCATCCACCCCCAGGGATACCAATTTTGGACCCTTGCCCACCACCGTATTCTTACCTGGCTCCATGGATGGTGCCCATGCAGATGCTTGCTTCCTCGCCAGTGGCCCTCCTTTACCCATTGCCAATTTGTGCCGTTCCTACAACGAGCTAGACAACACAACATTGTGTATCCCCCGCCTCCATCCCGATCGTCCCCTATCTCTTTCTTCATCCTCTCACACCTCACCTTCCTGAAGGCTGTCCTTCCTGTAATCCAAAACTGATTCCCCCAATATATCCTCCTTCCAAACCACAGATATACTGCCTGACACATGCTGACCATATTGTTATTTTAAAGATGTCTGTGCAGTCCAAATACCAGTGCCCAAGGGGGGTATTTTGACCTCACTATACCAGTGTGTTAGCTCTCCACAATATTACTCTAATGCCACTTTGCTGGAGGTCGTACTGGACCTGCTCACTGTTGGAGCCAACTAGGTCGCCAGGACCTTCTTCCATTGGCTGTGCCGGGTTACCTCGCAAGTGGAAGGCCGTCAGGGGCCCAAACTTCTCTTTCCTCAGATCCTCAGAGCCACCCCAAGCCCATCCCAGTAGGTATGCTGGTGACATTCCACCACCTGAAATAAAGAATAGAGGTCTGGTGTGTTGGAGACCCTGTCCTTTGATGTCCCATAATGCCCCAGTTCACCGCCACTGACTTCTTTTGCCCTGCCCTGATGCCTAGCGCCATGCTCCACGATGTTCTCCACCCTTAGCCATGTTGGCTCACTGTTCACCTGCCTGCTGGAAAATCACCCCCTCTCATCACCTTCATCCAAAGTTCCAAATGAGATTACCTGCTAGCCGCACAGCGGCGGGCCCCTGTGGGGTCCCCCCTGTTATCATGTCACCCCTCCAATTTATTTCCTCTTCCCTCTGTGATGTATTGGTACCACCCCTCTATGGTCCTCCCGTGGCCCAGTGGTCCTGAACACCTTGTGGTGTCCTCTTCACCCAGACCAAGCGACCAAACCATGGGTCTTCCACCATCCAAGTAGTATCCACCCCGTCCTCCTCTTCCCATTTAATCCCTGTGGCTGTTCCGCTATAGGAGGCACTTTGTGCTACGTCCATGTGCACACCCTCCCCCCTGCCTGCTTCAGTTCAAATTTGAGTCTGCCCCTCAATTACCCTCTCTTGCATGTCCCTCTGTTCCTCACTGTGCCTCCTGGATCTTATTGTCTTTTTTCCCATATACTCTCTGACTCAGGCTGCTAATCAGCTGCCCTCTTTCACCCTCTTGCACTTCTGCCTCAACCAGCACTTGTTCCGGTCCTTTGTCTGCCTTGGAAGGCTCAAATTCACTTTTGTGGGACTCCCGCAACCCTCAATTGTCTGCCTCACCCCTTGCTCGTCGCTGAAGTTGGCTGCGGGGATGCTGGGGCGCAACCTGTGCTTGCAGGTTTCTCCTCATTCGGAGAGGTCGCCTGCAGAGAAGCAGAGCAGCCTCTTTCCACCTCAGTAAACGTGGCGAGCAGCTTGCGTGGCAGAGAGCAAGCTGCGATGACAGCGGCCGCCTACTCAGCGGCCGACCTTACAAGCCCCACTTCTCTCTGGGCTGGGGCTGTTACCAGGTCCATCCTGCCCACTTCTCTCAGTAACCGCATGGCAGTCGCAACTTTCTCCACGTCCGACTCCATGTCTTTTCCCACCTTGAAATGCCCTAACATGCCTCACTGGAACCAAAAAAACATTTCACGGGCTCCAGCCTCCAGGTCACAATTTCCAAAATGGTGGTTGTGGAGCCCAACAGAGCACCTATAAGCTGTTTGGGCTTTGTTTGGGCTACTTCATAGCCCACACCCCCATGGCAAAACTTAAATGAACGGTGAGACTGACTGCACCTCTATCCCAAAATTACATGGGGGGCAGACCTCGCTCTGCTTGTCTTTCCCCTCAAGGCCCCATTGGCAACGTGGTCACTCTGCTGCTCGTCGGTGTCCTCCAGGTTCCCCAGGCAGAGCTGGCTCAGTAGTGGCACAGTAAGCCCTTCTGATTTTGGTTTCCCACTCCTTGTGGCGGTAGTGATACTTTAGTCCCGAGCAGGATATGCGGTTGAGCAATCTTACGCCTGCTGCCACTGGTCCTATTTATAGCATTTAATCGGTCGGGTCTGGTCTCTACCACTGGCCGACTAGACCCTTACTTTTATTTTATTTTTAACCCTCCCCCTTTCCTCCTCTGTAATGCAGAAAGGTGGCTGTATGACTGGCGAACGAGAGGGAAACAGGCATTCTCTTGCTCTCTTGTTGCACATGTTACAGCAGGTGGCCAGGCACAAGTATGTCAGCTCAGCAATGTACCACACAAAAAGGAGGTGTCACAAGAATGATTATCAAAGAGAATGGTAGCAAATGGAAGAAATTGTTCTCAGTGAACCTTAATAAAAATAGAATGCATATGAATCGCAGGAAACAAGCAGTTGAATAGGCATGAGGAAAGTTCCAGTCACAAATATATCTTTATTAATCAATGCTTGCAAAGTTAAAATGCCAACAGCTGAAACAATGTGGAGAGCTCTGCATTGCAGAGGCATGACTTCCCTCAGGGACTGACTACAAGAGGTGGACAGCCATAAAATCTCATTGGTTACCTCAGTATTGCAGAGGTGGGCCATCACTTTAGGAAATGGCTGCAGGAGTTGGGTGAAGAGAACTCCACGATCCTGAGGAGGGCCAAAGCCACAGGGAATGAGTTCAGGAAGTAGGCTAAGCTCCAATCCTAGAAGCACATGCGTCACCGAGATTGCCATAAGAATACAGAGTTCAGAAATGATGGAGAAAGAGCTCCGATTACACCTCTGTCAGCACTGATATGAATTCTGTGATCAATGGAATGGAATAGGAAAGTCAGTCAAAGTGGTGATGCAAGCATCTTTACAGAGAAAGTCATCAAAATGTAGATTGATATAGTACCTGGATCAAGAATCTATCATTCTATCTCTCAAAACTACACCTGGCCACCAAATCTGGAGACCTGAAGATCCCTGACACGTACTTGTATCACCGAGCACACCAACCACTCAGCACTCCCATTTTGCCCATGACTGTGGTGAACATCTTCTGTGGGCATAAACCAAATGAGCTCACCTAGATAGCCTACCCAGCCTCAACTGTATTTACTATATAAATAACACCCACCTCTTCCCCCACAGCACATGCCGTGATTCCTGGACTATAGTGGACAAATGCCTTTAGGCTCACTAATATATTCACTGGGCCCATCTATTTGTGACGATTCGAGGTGAAAGACTGGAACAAAGTATTTGGATTACAAATGTGGGACAGCTGCAGAGTACATATGTTAGATGGCTTACTACAGCGTACCCCCATGAAATCCATTGATTAGATCTGCTTTAAATTTGGCATGCCCTCCTCACTGGGCTGGAACCACTGGAACACTCACTGTCCAAGGACAGTTTTGGATATTGAAATATGACTGTGTTGGACTCCCTAATACTATCCTATTAAGTGCAATGCAGTAAAACCAGCGGTGTAGCTATGATCATCCTCAAAATATCAATATCAACCATCATGCTTATAAAATTACCCTTGCAGTTGTTTTAAAATGCAATAAAGAAATGTTACAAAAAGTGAACAGAACCTAAAAGTAGCAATATCCTCAAGCACAATCAAAGGGGCCTACAATGACTGAAGTGACTAAACACAATACATGCCAGCATCAGCAGCTTAAGTGTAAGTATGTGACATTCCCAAAACATCTGAGAAAATGTGTGAAATTTCATGAAGATCATCTTCCACACAAAAATGAGCCAAAGACACATTTCATATTTAAAGTAGTAGCTGGAAATGTCATGCTGTGTGATGCGTGCGCAGCCATTTTAATTAAGGTGTGACTCCAGCCTGCCTCGTGTTCCCTAACTTACCTTAGCAATCCAGCTCCATGCACCCCATTCCTGTCCACCTGTCCAATTTTTTCAACGTTTCCCTGCTCATGAGCTTTCAATTTCTTTTGTTCCCCTACTAAACACAATACATGCCAGCATCAGCAGCTTAAGTGTAAGTATGTGACATTCCCAAAACATCTGAGAAAATGTGTGTAATTTCATGAAGATCATCTTCCACACAAAAATGAGCCAAAGACACATTTCATATTTAAAGTAGTAGCTGGAAATGTCATGCTGTGTGATGCGTGCGCAGCCATTTTAATTAAGGTGTGACTCCAGCCTGCCTTGTGTTCCCTAACTTACCTTAGCAATCCAGCTCCATGCACCCCATTCCTGTCCACCTGTCCAATTTTTTCAACGTTTCCCTGCTCATGAGCTTTCAATTTCCTTTTTCCCCTACTTGCTCTGTTTTTTTGTCAACCCTGCACTGCTATCAGCTATAGCAGAGGCAGGCAGCAAGTAGCAGGACAAGTGCTCCCAGTCCAAATTCCAACATTGGTGGGAGGGAGCAAGACCATTTCAGAAGAGGAACTGGGAGCACGTGGGTTATTGTTACGAAGCCTTAAAACCCCCATGAGCATGGCCATGAGTTTGGGCACCCCTGGGTGTTTGGGCACAGGGTTTGGCCAAAGGTTGGGCACCTGTGGGGTTTCGGCACCCGTGGAGAATTTGGTAAAGGGCCTGGCAGAAGGACAGCCCTGTGGCTAACCCTAAACTATACTATCAGAACCTAGTACCATGATACTCAGTGAGGCCCTCAGTGACATACCACGGATTTGGTACCTCTACTGGAATATATGAAATTCTGTAGATTTTTGATTATATTCACTGAGCACAGCATTTGACCTTGAGCAGCAGGGGGTCTCCTCCTGGGCCACTCTCTATGGGTACCCCAACCTCCCACTATGCATGTCCTTTGGCCATGAGCCATGTGGGGTTGGCTTCACAGCCTTGGCTAAACACCCCACTGACGAACAACCATGAACCACATGGTGTGAGGTTTTGATGCTGAGCTTGGTCTTTGGCCTTGCCCTGCACCCAAGCCCATGCCCCTAGCCTGTGACCAGGCCCTGCACCCAACCTCCAGTGGGAGGCGAACTCCCCATCAGACACAGCCTTTGGTTGTGCGCAGGAGGGAGTTGAGTGCAGAAAAACATAAATATGAAAACTTTGGGGTGAAGATCCACAGTCGGTCAGTCGTGGGTGGCGTAGTTTTGGCCACAGGCCATGTTAAGCCACTGATCCTATGTCTTACCGCAGTACCAAAATAGCCTTCAAGAAAAAAGCTCCCTTGGTGAATCAGAAGTACTTATTTGTCACCGAACTGTGGGAGACAACCCTTTCAAGCACCCCAAGCACCTCCTTAAACATCAAACATGACCAAGCTTACACCAAATAACAAAAAACACACTTTCTGAGTAAAGTTCTATCTTTCTGTCAAACTTGGTATACTCCCTTTAGCCATTTTTTCTTTATCACTTCCCAAATTTTCATAGGGGAATTAATATAATGCTACTGTAGTGCCTACTGATTACAAAGGCATTCCCTCTGGAACTTGTAGATTAAGTGCTGTTAATTTATTTGCTTTTCTCAGATTTAACCATTAATCTCACCTGATATGAAGCAAATCCTTCTGTATTTTCCCTTTTATATGTTTCCTTTGGCCAACTTCACCCATATCTAATTTAGTGTCCATTAACCACACACACCTCATAGTGTTTCCATTTAATTTCCCTTCGGTTTCCACAGCCTACCTCTTCCTGTGTCCTTTGTTTGTTCCTTTCTTAACCACACTCTTATTCCACTTTTTCATGTATCCTCTCTATTTCCTTCTCCTTTCTTTAGCCATTGTTTTCCTGAACCTTTCCTAGCCATTTCCACCTTTATCAAAACTTTGTTTTATAGCATTGCATTTTTGACTATTTGATTTTGAAATTGTAACAGTAAGCCATTCAAATTATACTTTGGTTAAAAATATTTTCATTCTGTGTTTTTAAACTTGTGCAAATACTGTAGTAGGTGGTGATATTACTATTAAGTAAGCACATTCTGTTTTTGGCCAAAGGTTCCTACCCAAGCACACACTGTGGGAGAGGACAATGTCCAGGACTAACCTTTGGAGGGAAAATAGGGAGATGAAGAACCTGCTGGGATCAGTGGTGGCAAGTCAATTTTATTTCTCAATGACAATTGATGTATTTATTAAGGTACTCTTACTTGCTTCTAAACCTGGTCCCCAATACATTCTAAATTATCCATCTTCCTATGTTTCTGTCTGCTTCGCTGCCATTTCAATGAATGGTTAGAAGTGATATGTTACTCAGCGTCCAATGCCCAAGGCCCACCCATATCTGCCATCATCTGAGATCCAGCCCTGGTATGTGCCACTTACAGTGGTCCTTTTTCTACATTCCATTAACTGCTTTGTGTGAATCACATGCCCCATTCAGCCCAGATCCAAACTTAAACCTATCCAGACCCTCATATTTTACACCTCAACTCGCAGTCATGAGTTCCAAAACACAGGGATAATATATTTGTTGTATTGGTAAGTGGGCGGTGATGGGAAAAGGAGGTATGACGCAGAACTCAGGAGTGGAAAAGGAACAGGGCTACTGCAGTTATTGTTATTATTATGTTCTAATAGTTGTCCCAAAATCGTCCCACTCAACAGGTTATCTCAATTAATGCTACAGGATATTCATACTCAAATATGTTATGCAGTATAGATTCAGTGCATCATGGTTATTTCTAAGTTACACATATCTACCATTTCATATACTTTAGCAAAAAGAGAATGAGAAATTATGCAGGTGGTCTCTGCTTTATTAGTGCCATGTACAGAATATAGTAGTATGGGAAATATGTGTGCAAAAAAAGTCCCAGGGGCACAGAATCATGTAAAAATAAATCTAGTCGCCCTAGAGAACCAGCAACTCTGTGCAGGTGTCTGACAATACAAAGTTACAAACATCTACTTGAAGTGGGTACCACAATTCAAGTTCTTTTCTTCTTTCCTCAGACCATCTTGCTGTCCCTGTCGGCTGGACCAGCCCCAGAGTCCCAGGTTAAGTCTTTCGATGATTCCTTGTGAGAGATAGCCTTCCTGCTGCACATCCAGAAGACAAAAGGCCACAGCAGTGGCCTTCTACCCACTAGTAATACTGGCAGAGGAGGCAGCAGATGTGGCTGCTGTATCTAGTGCCTCAGCTGGTGTAACCCAGGCAGTGCCATGGCCACAGCCACTGCATGGGGCTGAGCTAGGCATTCCCCTGAGCCATTGGGAAACTAAAGGACACACAGAGAGATTTTAAAAACTCTTGCTCTAAAAAACTCTTGATTATGGAATCACAGTTGCAGTAGTGAGGTGGTGGACCTGAGTTTGGATGGGACAATTGTGGAAGGGATTGTTTTTTTATTTAGGTTTTTGATATCAGCTTAGTGAATGGGATGGACTTGTTGCTACATTTGAGGAAAGGGATAGTTTGTAAATTCGTTTTTTTGCCTTGGTTTTAGGGAGACCGGAGCCTGTTGCAGGTGGAGTGAGTGGATGTTTTTGTAAAAGAAATATGTGGGTTTTTACATTATGAATAGATTTTTTTTATTAGGCATTTGCATTACTGTTTAATGTAGCTTTACCCTTAATTAAAACAGGACGTTCAACCTACCTCATACCTACCAACAGAGGCTGAGTCCCACACCTGTCTCATCACAAAGAAATTGTCCAACTGTCCAGTCTCATTGTCCTTTCTTTAGTCCCTCAGTACCTGAGCTCCCTTACCAGGCTATCTCAACCAGTTCACCATCCTTTAATGTTGGAAAACCGACCATGCCCAACCCTCCCTCCCAGTTAGTGGCTTGATGTTGCTAGAGCAGCATACTGCCTCCCATCACTACTAGTTGTATAGTGCATTAACCTCTGCATTCACCACTAAGGAATTCTTAAGTTACATAACCCATGGAACAGAAGTGTCACATTATCAACCTCAAGCCTAACCATGCCGTCCTTCCAATTCTTACAACTTTCTACTGTAGTATAAAATGTGTTGTCTTCTACCTCCCACAATAGGCCCAATATCTTGATACCGAGGTATTTCCAAAGGGTTTTATTGCTGGGTGGCCTAACAGACAGAAACAGAAAAACAAGGTTCTCTTCTTATTCGAGATGAATCAGTGAATCAGCCAAAGGATTTCCATTCTGCACCATGCAGTTAAACTAAAAGAAAAAATAGGGTGAGTAGAAAATCCAGTCTCAAGACCAGCAATAGTCAATAGTCAATATCGGGTAGAGAGTTATTTATTAAAGTAAGCATAATAAACATTCAAGTCTTAGGAGGAAGTTAGCTTTGATAGAATCATCAGGCACATTGATTCTTCGGGGGAAACATTGTGGGAAATAAGCACACAATATATTCTCTGCACTATGATGTTTCTTTCTGACCTGGCTCAGTGGGATGGTGTGAGTAAATTAGCAACGAATGTAACATCATCCTATAACAGTTAACCTGCTCAAACAGTCTTTGTCAGCCAAGACTTCCAAGTAATCCATAGTTATCTAAACTAGGCTGGAATCCAAAATGGCAACACTACACCAAATCTAAAATTATTTAAAATAAGATTCAAAGAAAAATAAATTGTATATACATTTTTCACCTGCATTCTTCTGACATTTCCTTCTTGAGAGCAGGGGTGAACCCCAGAGCAGGAGCACATTGGAAGTTCTGCTTCCTTGCAGAAGAGAATATCTATAGAATGAATAAAGAAAATGACAACACTTTAGAATCAAGGTAAACTTGGTGAACAAGTAGTCAGAGTGAGGAGCATAAACTGGGCTACAATTACTTTATAGGAGCCAATCTAAGCCCACCAATTCCAGATAACTAGCTGAAAGTACCCGGAATGAATGATCCCTCAAAGAAAAAATCGCTTAGCTGTGCCCATCATCATGCCCATTATAACCTTTTAGGATTTGCTACTCAAGTCATTAGTATGCATTACTATAAACAACACACCAATTTCTGGTACACAGGGTAGGCCTCTTTGAGTCCTCTTGATGTGTTCAAGGCTTGAAGATTTTATTTATTCCAAAGAGAGACAGACTTGTGGAACAGGAAAATAAAAATAATTTTAGACTTAAGGCCTCATTACAACATTGGCGTCGGACCAGGTGACCACCAATGCTGCGGAAGGATGCCACCATCATACACCTCATTACATTGTTCCTGCCAGTCTCACCCATGGGAACATTGTAATGGAGCATTTCTGCTGGTCAGTCTGGCAGTAACAGTGCCTCAATATAGGACTCTGCTCCCCGAGTCCTATACCGTAGCAAAGAGGGGCTGACCAGCACCCTTGCAATGCACACTGTCTGCAAAGCAGACAGTGCGCATTCCGACACTGTTGGGCAGGGGGGACCCCAGCACGGGCTTTCCACCATCCTTTTCATGGTGGGGGAACCGCTATGAAAAGGTTGGTGGAAAGTGGGGTTGTAATCAGCCAGACGGGCTCAGTTCAGCCCCGCTCTGGCTGGTTACAACTCCAACCGCCGTCAGCCCATCGGGAACCTTCTTCCCAGTGGAGAGAGTGCTCCACTGGTGGTCCGACTGTGAGGGTCGTAATCTGGCAGTCGAACCACTAGGAATGCAGCAGTCCAACTACCACTGCGAGTCTGGTAGTCCTAAGAATGCCAGACTCATAATCAGGCCCTTAGTCTTGCTTAGGTAAACTGAGAAGTTTCAGAAGAACCAAGAGATGGTGGAGTGCAATTTCCAAAGCGTCAATCAAGTAACACTCCCAGTTTTCATCTTGAATCAAATGATCGCCCAATTATAAAATATCAACTTTACCTAGGTAAAGCTCTTCACATCCATCATATGAATCAGTATTTGTCACTCAATGATGCAAGTGCACTGCCCAGCTACCTATCAATGAGTCTTTTTCCCCAAAAAACAACATACAAAATCTGTGCAGTCCCTTGCCTCTTCCGTTCCTTGTAGATCAGAATGGGAGCTCAATATTAGACATGGGAGGCAGGGATCTTGTTTTTTTCAGAAAATGGTCTGGAGGCATCCATTGGTGACTTAGATGTAATTGATTGCTGTAAAGTCAAGGTTGACCTTAAGATTGAATTAGTTTTCTTTATTTGTCTTCCTGATTGTTTTTGTACTTACACATTGGTCCATTTAAGTGTATTTACATTAGCTGTACTCAAAATATATAAATACAATGTTTTTCTATTTTTTTGGTTTTTTTGCTTTGTGTTTTTCCCAGTAGACATTTCAGTTGTGTTATTGCTTCTTTTTTATTGTTTCTTTTTTAATCTGTAAAGTAAAGCTCATCCTCAAATTAAGGGAAGTGGCCTGGAGAATGATGACATGCACACTTGTGATACGTGAGAAATTGCCCTCATCCATGATTTTATGACAGCCCTTACACATTGTGAATTTAATATTTATTCATTTTAATCATTGTCATTCTCCCCACATTCTGAGTGAGGTGAGTTCTTTTGACTCTCACAATTGCCCCAGCTGCACTAAATACCTGGTCCAAGGATACCCTGGCTACAGGACACGTGTGATACTTTATTGTCAACCTAGTGAGTTCTGTCCACTATTCCCTTTTCCCATGCCAATAGATCAATAGCTCTTGATCCATAGTAGTTGGAAAGGTGTTATTTTTGTTTTGAGCCTAGGAACATGTTGTCATTCCAGGCACGTTGATCACTAAAGTGAAGTTATCGTGTTATAGAATGCAGAGCCTGTTGGTATGATGGGGGAGAGTGTCTGAAAGACAGAGATGCAAATTATAGTTTTAATAAGGACTAACCAGCTTAGTCACAGGGGCAATTCAATGCTGTGTGCCCATTCCCTAAAAACGGGGGTAATCAGAAAAGGCCTAGTATTCTGTACACCAACATGCACCAGACAGAGATGCTGTAAAATGAGTAAAGGATACCAAAAAGGCAAGAACAGGAATTGGTGACAAAAGCAGAAGCCAAGCACATTTTTTTTTAATTGTTTATGTTATACTGTCTATTGCTGTTCATTGCTGAACAAATATACCCCTTGAAGGAGAAAGTATGCAGAAGAGCAAGCAAGGCTAGCAAACTAAGGAGACATGCACAAATTTAAAAGGCCCAGATTTCACCTCCTCCTGCTAGGCCAAAGAAAGCCAAAATTGTGCAGGGGTACACGCCACAAGCCTGCCTTAGGCTCTGAAAGGTGGACAAGCAACAATCAGATGAGCCCTTATCAGATTGCTATCTAGAATTCATTGTTAAAAAAAACAGTGTAACAATTAAAGCCATAAACATTTAATGAGCAGTCCTGCCACATAGGAAACCTATCACCGAGGCCCAATTATCAATTTTTAGTCATTGGACCAAAAGGTCCCCATTATGAGTCTTGTCCAGTGAAACCCCTGGGGGCAAGACTGCTCCAAGTAAATCAAAGGTTCCTGCTGTACCAGCACAATGAGCTATTTAGTGTGATTTCTCCTGCAATCTGTTATCCTGGGTGCTGGAACTGCGGACCAGGTTTTACTGGTTGCAGTGACATACCCGGATGAAATGGAATTCATAAACACAGCAGGAGTTCACCGAGTATCTTTATTTACACAGCCTCACACACCAGCCAGTTTCCAACTGACTACTCCCTGGATTCTAGAACCACAGAGCCCCACAGAGAGTGACACTCCAGTATTCTGTGAACACAAATACTAAACATCTTCCTTCTTTAAACCACATTAAATACTCTTTCAAAACATATAACAAAATATTATTTACATTAGGTATCACAAAAAGATATAGACCCAATTATACATAGTCCTTTGTGTATCTGGGTCTTCCGGAGATCATTTTATCTAGAACATAACCATTTGGAGATGCAGATCCTCCAGCTTCCCCAGAACCGCCAGACAAGGAGACAGAATCCAGAGCCTTTCCGAGATTCATCTGTTTTTCTCCCAAATGATCTCCATTTCATAAAATAATGACCATACTGAGATTCAAGATTTTTCCACTATTTGTCTTTACAGCATTTTCAAAAACGTTTATCACTTGTTTAGGTACTGTGAATGTAGAGCATGGTCCAGAACCCACCTGAATGCGTATCGTCACCCAATAAGCTACACCCACACATTAAGAACAGCATACCTTCTATTCTCTCCTTCATTTATGCACTTCTCATTTTCACCGGTCATCCTCAATGACACTTGCCTCCAACCTTTGCCTCAGGACATCCAACTTGGAACCAATTTAGAATTAAACATTCTCATAAACTGTATGAGATCACTAAATATCTTTATTTGCATCACTTAACCACTAGCCAGTTTCCAACTGTCTACGTTGTAGATTCTAGAACCATAGAACCATCCAAGTGTGATATACCAGCATTTGGTAAACTCAAATACGACACCAGAACAACCATGTGTTCATCAGGGGCTGCAGGCACTGGCTAGCCTTAACCCCACTTGACCACCCCTAATTCACCACCCGAAGCAGTATGTAACACTCCTGCCAGGATAGAGCCCATTTCGGGTACTAGTGCAATAGAGGCAGAATCAATCATTTCTGCCTGGTATTTCCCTTTCAAAGTCCAGGCATTTCATAATGAGGCCCTTTGTAGTAAATGCATGGAATGTAGTATTCTCACTCCTGAGATGAGTGAGATGTGCAAAAACATCCATAGTGTCTCTACTACACCTATACAACTGATCTTCACCCTAGTCTCCCATCTTCAGTCTTTGTCAGCTGTGTTTTCTGCAGCTGGTACTCTGAATAAAACTCTGACTCATCATACAACTTTGTCCTAGAATCCTTTCCTGGAGCTCACCCTACACAATGATTCCTCAGTAGTGAGTCAAATGCTTGTTCAGCATTTGTTTTAATTAGTGTTTTCACACCTCTCTCTTTCTTGCCTACATCCATTCTAAAATGAAGTATGTTGAAGTTTCATATTACATGCCTGCAAATATAAAACTTATTTGGCCACGATGGATTGAAAACAGACATCTGATGTTCTATTCTCAACAGATAACACAAATATAGTATTGCACAATGTAGACTAAACCTTTGAGTCCCAGGGTCTATTTAGAGTTGTGCAAACACTCAAGTTTCTGCTGTTGGAGCCCCTGCTGTCTCTGCTGGCTGAAATCTTAGACCAATTGCTCCACGGATATCAGGCAATCAGCCTATGAACCTCAGACCATCGACTATATTTAGTTCAGACATTCTGACATACTTTTTTCATGTAGGGGCCACCAGGTACTATGTGGCTGCCCTGAACAGAATAAAGATAAAAACAACGCCACTTCCTGGGATAAAACTCCCAGAGTGTCAGGGCCATCAGTTTTTTTTGTTTTTCAAAAACAAATTCCTGCTTTGAGAGTTTGTTTTGTGGTGACACAAAACATGGCAGATACTCAACAAACTCACAGGGCCTTTTAGGAGCCACTGTGGTGGCAGCTCCTCCAAATGCACAGTGTTGTACTTCAGACAGGCAGATATGTCTAAATATGACAGGTGTTTATTTGCTCGGTGGCAGAGTTTAAGACCTCTGACATACTCTCAGGGTGACCGGCTGCCATCAGTTTATCCATGGAGACACAACATCTACTCAGGTTGCTAGTTCCCAACTCCACCTGGATGCCCGAGTGCCAGCCACAGACCCTATGTGTTTAACTCAGGGACACACAAGGGGATAGGAGATGGGATGAGAGAAAGAAGAAGATAAGGCTATGGACTACACTGCATATCTGCAAGGGTCGGCGCAGTACTCGTCCAGAAGATGAGGTGACCAGAAAGTTCCTGTAATAGAGTGAGAGATGTTAACCTCTACTAGTCTTGTGTCCACTATTGTTAAGTGAGTGATCGCAATGATAAGTACCTCTAGTGATCCCCTTTCCTGTTTGTGTTGCTCCCTCTCTCCCTTGACAGCTCCTGAACTTCTCTAATAGCATCCTAGAATAGAAGACATTGTTACCCTTTGTATAACTATTCAACCCTTTACTCAACACCTTCTTCTCCCCCGTGCTCCACCCCTACCTAGTGTTGGAAGTAGATGTTGCCTTTAACTTAGTCTTGGTTGATGTGCTTCCAAAGAATGGCAACTCATGTGACAATATACAAAACATACATACAAAAGCACATACCTTTAGTATTCAGTCAGCCCCTTATTTTTGGGCTGAAACTTTCGAATGTGCACCAGGACAGATTAGTGCTGAATTGTCTTATGTCTTGCACGGCAGATACAAAAGAAACACCACCCACCCATCCAGCCTTCTCAATTTCTAAGATATTAATCTCATAAATGATTATCAAGTAAAGCGAGGCTCAGTGGTATATCAACAAACACTCATTCATTTCAGCTCTTCATGTTAGTGTATTATATCCACTTGTTTTTATTATGTTGTGTAGCCATTTCAGTTATGGCTCCATGCACCTTATTTTTGCACATTAGGCCTGCCACTGTGCACTTTAACCTAGATATATTTTATTCAGCTTCATTTATTATTTTAACAAAAGCCACCTTAGCAGTCTTGTTTTAATTTCTCTCTATCTAGCTGTTTTTGCTTAGGCCAGCACTACGTTCTCAAACAAGACATTCTTGCTCATTTTGTGCTTCGTTCAAGGATGTAGTGACATAGGTTGCCGGTGAACATGGTAAAAGTTTTGTCTCTGTGATTCATGGAAAAACACACATCCTTACATAGGGATATTTTCTCAGAACATCAGATGTTTTATTATAAAAACACTTCCTTGTCCCTTACACGTTAGAGGGAGATTCCAGCCAGAGGACCACCACTGTATGCTGATTGCTGAACGCTTCGCTACAGCTGCTTATGCGGACTTCAGGCCTTTGTTCAGGTTCAGGGGATGACGTCTTCCCAGGGGAACCTGAATTAGAGCTTAACATGCTGTGCCCTATTATAGCCTAGGTACGAATTAGTCTATTGACTCTAATGTCATTATGGTAGCGTTATTTCTATGCTTCACTCTCCTTGTCACAATTGTAATCTTGTCATGCTGTATTGTCCTGGTTATTGCAGCCCATGCTTTGCTATCTAAGATGAAGTTGCTTCATTACAATCTTATTAAAACATATACTGCCTCTGTTTGTCATTGTGTATGTGAGACTAATGTAATTGAGAGAAACGGATGAGACCTGAGTCACCATGATTTCCCAGAGAAATCAATTATGTCATGCGCTCGGCTGCCCAATCATCCCTGCCCTTGGGTAGAGATAAGGCACTGCTAGTTAGCCAGAGCAAAACCCATATTAGGGCAACAGGCGTCACCTGTAGTGGGTAAGATTCAGCTTCCCACACCGCAGGCGATTCTGCCGCTCAAAATCCAGTAGTCTCATTAGAATAATGAGAGCCTACGCGACAATTATAAATCACAAAAAAATTATTTTCACTTAAAACATATTTTTGAATCAAAATATTAATCAAATACATCTCAAAACATCTCACATCACTCCTTAATCCAAACCATAGGCTGATTAATTTCTATCAGTCATATCCACCCACTCATACACAACATTAAATCAACCAATCACAAACAAGAAGCTAAAATCCCATAATAGCTATCATACATGGGAAAAATACAAATTAACATCTGCCATATTTGCATAACCTCTATTGAATTGCAGATGTACAATGCAAATTCTTTTCAAAACATTTTTTTCTAGTGCTTCATTACAATTCATTGTACAGTGTGTCTTTTTAAATGTGAAACATTATTTGCTAGCCACCTCACATAAAATTATATGTTTCAACACCAATGTTAATCATGGCACAGATATTTGAAATTACTTCACAATATACTTTAGTTGGCTCATTGTCCTTCATTCATAAACATACAATTCTGCAGTAGCATACATGATTAAATGCAGCTTGTCTTCTTTTATTTTTTTGAGAACCACATTTTTATTATTTTCCGTAAGTCTGAAAACAGTGCACACACAAATAAGCTTTGACAGCGACAATATTGTAAGTACAAGGCATAGGACACAAACCATTGCTGGACAACCAGTGCTTAACTTAACATTACAAAAAAACATCATAATAGTCCGACCATTTCCTCCATATTTTGTCATGTTTTTCCAGACACCCTCGAACCTCATAGATTGTTTTTACTTGATGCGCACACGAATCCACCCCTGCCCTCCATCCTGCCAGTGTTGAGCCCCCGGAAGCTTCTATCCACAAGCAATATCTCTCTTGGCAACAAGGCACACAACACCTACAAAAGTCCAGTCCACCCGTGGGCCCGGTAATTCATCCAAAAGACCCAGTAGTGCCACCTTGGAGCTTAAATCTATAGAACGGCCCAGGATTTCCACCATTTCCTTACCAATCCCCTCCCAAAAGGGTCGTATTCGGGGACAATTCCAAGTCATATGGAGGAAATCTCCCCCCGGGAGACCACACTTAGCACATGCAGCCCCTGCCCTGCCCGACATCGTCGACATTGTTTCAGGGGACAGATAAGATGCGTGGAGGTAGTTGAACTGCACCATTCACAGCCTAGCTGATATGGCTAACTCATGGGGGGGCCAATAGTGCCTCACGCCAATCATCCTCATCCAATTTCCCCACCCAATGCGCCCATATTTGGCGCAGATGGTCAAACCCATCTGGGCATTCGTGAGCAGAGATTTGTAAATTTGGGACACTGCTTCTTTCCCCAGGTTCCCAGTTAACAGGTGGGCTTCGAGCGGGCTGTAGTCGGAGAGCTAGGTGTGCATTGAAACGTGGGCACCCAAAGTGTGGCGCAACTGCAGATATCCGAAGAACTGCATCTGGTGCAGCCCATAGTGTTCTCTCATGCCCTAGAATGACATGAGATTATCTCCTATGTAGACATCACCTAAATAAGTAACCCCTATTAAATCCCAGTGTTAAAAGCCCTTTAGTGCAGTGAGTTGATGCAGCTAGTCTCCGTGCCACAGTGGGGTCATTTGAGTAAGATGCCGGTCCCATTTTATGAGTTTTAGGTCCACCCCCCAACAATTCACTGCCACCCAGGAGCAAGATGTCTGGACAGGAACACAGCTGCCATAAAACATACCCAATAGGCCTCCAAGGCCCGCCTCCCGGATCTCAAGTCGATACGCTGGGTCTTCCCAACCTCTCCCAAACCAATCATTTGTGGGCACCACCTGGCCAGCTAAGTAGTAAATATGTAGATCTGGGACACCCATGGCCCCTTCATATGGGGACTTCCTCACGGTATTAAAAGCCCCCTTGTGCCACCCTCCATTACAAAGGAAATTGGTCAATTTAGATGTGAGAGTGCGGAACCACACCTTTGGTATTTGGTCAGGGTAGTTCGCAAGGGCATACAGGTATCGAGGGAGCCACATCATTTTAAGCAGGCCAGTGCACCCAAAGGGATTGCAAGGGAGATCCTTCAAATGCTGCAGGTCCCTGTCCAGACGTGCCGACAAGTTCCCGAAGTTTAGCACCCATGTTAAGTCAGGCAGAATTGAAATGTGGACTCCCAAATATTTAAATATGTTTCTCCACACGGGGACCTGGGGACACCACAATCGAGCGTCTGCATCCCCCCTGACGTCCACCAAGGCAGAGTTTCGGCCGTTGACACGGAGCCCAGACACCTCTCCAAATCATTCCAGCAATTCCACGCATCTGGGTCCCGATGCAGGTGGATCACTAAGAAACACCAGCACGTTGTCCGCAAACAGTGCCACTCTGTCCTCCCCATCTCCAGCCACACATCAGGGGATCGCTCCACAGCAAACACTGCAGAGGCTCAATCATCAGCGCAAAGAGCAGCGGGGACAGGGGCAACCCTGACACGTTCCCCGGCGAATTGGAAATGTCTGGGAGAGCACCCCATTTTCCCGAACCTGTGCAATGGGGTGTTGATACAGGAGACAGATCATCTGGCAGAGCAAGGGTCCCAACCCATACGTGCCAAGATTACCTCCATGTATTCTCACAAGACTGTATCGAATGCCTTACAAAAATGTATGAGGAGAAGGACCAGGGGGCTACTGGCACAGGAGCTGTGGGATAAGGCCATCTAAACTCGCCGGATACAACGACGCGTGCTCCTGCTGGGCATGAAGCCATATTGATCCAGATGAATAAGGTGGGGCAGCATACACGTGAGACTCAGAGCCAATGCCTTAGCATATATCTTTATATCATCGTTGAGAGATTGGCCGGTATGACACACACTGGTCTGGAGCCTGCCCCTCCTTGGGCAGGACCATGATCGTGGCACAGTCAAGTTCAGGGGAAAAAGCCCCGTTGACAGGGGTGCATCATAAAGATTCAGGAGATGAGGTACCAACAATGAGCGGAACTTTATAGTACTCGATTGGTACTCGTCGGGCCCAGCGGTTCTACCGCCATTCAGTTCTGAAATGTCGGCATCTACCTCCTCTGCTGTTAGTGGCCGGTCCAGGTCCGGGGCAAGAGTAGATGGGACAGTTGGTACCAGGAGATCCCAGACCAGTCACAGGAAGGGATCCTTAGCATACAATTCGTGGTAATAAGCTGCGAAGGCTTGGGCAATCGCGTCTAACTTCACTTGGGTGTTCCCCTCTTCATCTCTTATGGCATGCGCTACTCTGGCTACTGCCCCATGCGTTGCCAACCAATAGACCAATTTACCTGACTTATCGCCCATCTCGTACACTCTCCTAGTCGATGCCTACCAACATTGTTTGGCCTACTCAAGAGATATTTGGCGTAGTTCTGACCGTTCCAGGACCAGTTGGCGTTATGCCATTATTGCATCTGAGTGTCTAGCACACCCCTCCAACTCCAATATCTTAGTCTCAAGTTGTTCACAGCATGCCCGCTGGTGTCTCTCCTGCTCACAAAGTAGCATTCGATAATACCCCTCATTGTTGGCTTGCAGGCCGCCCACACCGTCGCCCCAGAGGCCACTGAGCCCACATTTTGTTCAAAGAAAGCCTTAAGTCCCCCTCCAAGAAACTAGCACACTCTGGGGACCTCAGGTGCCAAGTATTGAGCCTCCAGAGCGGTCGATGTGTCTGAGACACATCACCCCATTCGGCAAACAGTGGGGCACGGTCGGATATACCCATAGGAAGGATTCAAACAGACATCAGATTCATTATGTCTGCTACTGGAGCCCACACAAGGTCAATGCGGACCTCAATATGGCGGGCGGCAGACCAATGGGTGTAGGCATGCTCACGTGGGTGCCACACCCTCCATACATTGCAAAGTCCACACAAGTCTGTCCAACTCTTAAGGCTCACAGATTAGGTGCATTGGGCGGAACTAGGCTCTGCAGAAACATCTCAGAGCGGGTCTGGCGCTGCATTAAAGTCACCCCCTACCAGTGTGAAGCCATCCGGAAGCGACACCAATAGCGATTCGATCCCTGCACAGGTAACCTGCAACAGATGTAGGGGAATATAGCAGGACACCAAATTATATTGCTTGGCCTCCATCTGACCCTCTATTCCAATATACCTCCCCAACGGGTCCTCGTGAATCCTACTAACCGACCTATGGAGCAACAGTGCCCCTCCACGGGACCCTTGGATAAACCCCGGGTGGTAGACCCTACCATATCCAAAGCACCCCAAGAAGGAGCAACGAATTCCCAGCAGGTGTGTCTCTTGCAGTAGGAAAACCCCCAGAGCATGTCTTTTGACATATCTGAGTACTGCGGTCCACTTGATGCGGTCCAGGAGCCAGGAGTTAAGGTTCCATGAAATGATCAAAATCATCTGATGCACAAGAATATAGGGATCTGGCCCACAGGGCCTCCCGATAGGCAAGGGACAGCATGCGGGGGCGGTGGACCACGGAACTAGAAGCCAGCTCTCCATCGCCCAGTCTCTGACCATGTCCAAAAGCATAATTGTATGGAACAGTTGTAATGCACAAAACCTTCTTATGAACTTGAAAACAGCATGAAGCACGAATCAATGTAACAACAAAAACAGTACCCATCCCCCCAACTTCCCCACCCCTCACTTCCACCCAAGAAGCATCTGTCGCCCCCTCAAACATCCTAATCTACTGTAATTTGTGGAGGTGCTAGGCAATCTACAGCTCGATTACCTCCCGCTCATGTATGGATAATCCACCTGACAGCTTAAGTATAATAGTACTAATCATGTAATGAGAGACATTACCCCGCACTTGCAGCCTCACCCCTAAACATAACCACACTCTAGTCCTCTAGCCCCCCCCCACCATGGAGAGGACTTGGGACCACAGTACCTCATACCAAACATATTGCAGTACTGGTTACAATGGCATCCACAGTTCCGTAGCTCGAGGCCATGACACAGTTGTAGTCAAGAAGGACACCCATTGGACTAAAAAATGGCTGGAGCGTCAGACAGAGATGGGTCACGGGTCTCTGCCCGCATCGGATCCATTCCCGGGGCTGGGCTTGCCGAGGCATCTCCTCCTCCACCACGCCGGGGGCGCCTCCGCCTGGACCTCCGCCAGCACTTGTGAGCCTCCACGCTAGGCCTCAGCGGCCGAGCATCAGCTCCATTCATACAGACCACCACCAAATCACTTCTGGGGTGCAGCTCCCTCTGCTCCGTCCCCCACTCCCATGCCTGCTGCAGCGCTTCGAAGAACAAGGAGGAAGCACCATGTATCACCTTCAGTTTAGCAGGAAAGAGGAGCATATAGCATATGTTTAATGCCTGTAGTTTTTGCTTAACTTACTCATAGGAGTGCCTGCGTTGTTGCACAGCACGAGTATAGTCTGGGAAAAGCTGGATTTTGGCATTAGAATAGTGCAATTCCCCTTGGGAGCGAGCCTCCAGCGAAATAGTGTCACAATCCCTGTAGTTCAGGAGTCAGACCACCACCGGTGGGGGGGAGCCCCTGGTGGAGGTCCCCTGGCAAGCACCTGATGCTCCCTCTCCACCATGAAGCAACTCAATAGCTTCACCTCAGGGACCCATGAACGAAACCACGTCTCCACAAGGTCCTCCCTTCTGCCACCTGTGATTTCTTCTGGCAGTCCCACCAGGGGAAGATTATTTCTCTGCGACCGGTTTTTGGCATCCTCTGCCCTTTTCTCCAGACTGGACACCTTTGAGGTGAGCTGGGTAATCCGTGTTTGAAGTGCAGACACTACATCCTCCACTGTAGAAATTCTGGTCTCAGTCTCAGTCATTCTCTCAGCCACTCGCCGCAGATCCTGACACACCAGGGATAGGTGTACCCGAACCCTATCCACCTTTGACTCAACCACTCCCTTGGAGTCCTCGATTGGTTTCAGAAGCGTTGCCATGTCTGGAAAGGGAGGGCAGGGGTTACGTTGATCTCCCCAGCTACCCCTGATGCCTGGCCGGTGCAAAAGTCCCTGGATGCTGTGTATTGATCCATTTTAGTTGTGCCACCTTAGTCTGGGGAGGTTTGTCTCAATCCATTTCTGTGATTCTTCATTCACCCGTCCCCTCTCAGTGAACAGTCTCACCTAAGAGCAGGATCAAAGATCAGGAGGCCAGGGCCGCGCATGTACACATTTCGGCCTCCCCCTCACATCCATTCCCAGTGTGTCCCCCTCAGATCGGAGGGCCCCCCAGATCAGAGGGCCCCAACAGAAGCGTCTCACCTTAGGGTTTAATAAAATGTGGGTCACGGCAGGGGAACCTTAGCAGAGACACAAGCTGAGAGCAATTATATTCAGGCGTGTGGGCCCAAGGCCCACACCAATTCCAATATGGGCCCCTCAATGGTACTCCACGATCAAGGACGGCCCCACTTCACTGCCAGCCTGGGCTGCCATACATCCCGACTCCAGGGCCCCATGTCTAGCAGTCAATTAAGACTGCATGCTCAGTCCAGCCACCTCAGTCGATTGGAGGGAAGCTCACAGTCATGGGGGGGTGCGGTGGAATGAACCACTGCGTGTCCCCGAAGAAGGTGAATACTGGAGGGGGCAGCTATCCTGAGCACCCAAAGGCCCCAGCTGCCCTCCGAGGCCGCACCCAACCAAGCCGCACCACAGCATGGGCCCCTCACAGACGACCCCTCCGACATCATTGTAGCAATAAGTGGCCTTCAAAACCTTGAATTCTTCAGCCACAGGCCCACCCGGAGAAGGGGACCCTCCCCAGGGCTCCATGCGACCCAACTCGGCATCCGTCCCAGGATCCACGCATTCCAAGTGCCCCTCAGGCATCTCAGGGGGTGCGGGGCCTCCTCCTTTGTCCCACATCTTGAGCTCCAGGACGGGGCACACCAAGCTGCGGCCACAGTCGCAAGCGGCAGACGTAAAAGCATACAATAGCGGGGGCGGGATGTCACAATAGTAGCATTGAGCGGCAGCGGCCCAGTGACTCCAGGCGTCTCGACCAGGCCGCAACGCCACCCCTTCACTTGTTGGTCAACGGGGCCCCCAACTCCAGGCCCCAGACCCCTGCCACTCCTGGCCCCAGCACACCTAAGGGCCTCACCCACAGTCTTCTGCCCCCCTCCGAGCGTCGACTCCTCGGCCTAGGCTTGTTGGGCCAGCCCCAGATTCGGCCTTCTGCGGCCGTTCCGGCCCGCCGAGGGACTCAGTGAGCCCCTGTCAGCTGTCCCTGGTCACCCCCACCCTCACCTCCAGGTAAGGGGTGATACGCTGGTAGGCAGGATCGTTGAAAACTGAGGAGGAGCAGGAGCTCCCTCTGTTTGCAACCACCATGATGGCTCGCTTGGCCACGCCACGCCCCGTCTTGTCTTCTTTTATATTTATCTTATGCTCCCTATCTCCTGTTAACAGCACAGGTTTTATCAAGGAATGTTCTCAAATGCGGGCTATCACCATTGTACATGCTAAACAAATTACATAAACGTGGGTAATTACAACATCAACACCCACACACACTTTGAAATAAACAATGCGGGCTGCACAAGAGTGCCTTTTCATGGAGTTGTTCAAGGTTAGTTGTAGTGACAACTGAACTGGTTGAGGGTTAAGCATAGTCTGTGCACACGCAGGCCATGCTCTACCGCCACTGAAACTACCAACTTTCTCCTGCTTTTGGTTTTCAGATGCAGAGCGCTTACAGTTGAAAGGAAAGCTGAAGAACCTCCGACTCAGCAACCCCATAATGTAAGGACCTGGGCTGCAGGATCGTGGACGAGGACAGGGCTGAGGCTCTCAGTTAGATCTCCAGACAGCAATCTGCAATAGGGGAACAGGAGAGATTTAAATAACCTCAGGCCACACCCCTCGGTTCTTGTGAGACATGCCTGGGCCATCTGTGAGGCATACCGAGACCTTCTTAAAGAACAAGCACAAGTACATGCAAGATTTCGGCCCAAAATAAAACTGTCCCTCTGCGACAACAAGCATTGGGCAATACAGACAAAATACACATTGCTATACAGTAATGTTGCATGCATGGCCCAGTGTCCTCTGGTTCCTAATCGGTGAGGGCACAAAATACACATTGCAATAAGGTAATGTTGCATGCATGGCCTAGTGTCTTCTGGTTCCTAATCAGTGGGGGCACCAAGAATGTACACACAAGAGGGTTTGACTATTGAGTCAAGTCTCAACAGGTCCGCAAGTGTGACAGCCATATAATAACAACACCCTAAGGGCCAGGTGTACGATCCCAAGTTTTACGACTCACAAAACTGTCTGTACAACAGTGTACTTCACACTGTTTGCGATTCCCAAATGGGGTCTCAAATGACCTACCTCATTAATATTCATGAGGTAGGTTGCTGTTTGTGACCCCACAGGGATGGTGGCCTGCTGGGGACAGTAGACCACCATGTCTGTGACTGCTTTTAAATAAAGCTGTTTTTTTTTTAAATGCAGCCCGTTTTCCTTAAAGAAAACGGGATGCATTTAAAAACAAAAAATTAAAAGTTTTCTTTTCATTTTTTCAGAGCAGGCAGTGGTCCGTAGGATACTGCCTGCTCCGAAAGATTATTTTAGCTACCATTCACAAAGGGAATGGGTCCCGTTTGCGAATGGGTTAGCAACAATTTGAAATTGGTGCTAACTGCGATTGTTTTGTGACTGCATTCACGGTCACAAAACAATCCCACATTGCACTGTGACTCGCAATTAGGAAGGGAACGCCCCTTCCTAATTGTAACTCGCAAACCCTTTTTGCGATTCGGTAAATAGATTACCAAATCGCAAAAATGGGTCTGTACATACCAAAATGCTTTTTTCTAGTAGCAAACGACCGGATTCTGCAAATTGGGCCATTTGCAATGAGAAAAATCGTACATATATGTGACCCTGAGTCTTTACTCTAAACAAGTTGAAGAAAGTTCTGATATGAAGATGAATTCTAGATAGTTTTCCATGCAGAATCTATCATGCCTGGAAACACAGAATCATATAATTCCCATGGAACGTTTAAGGCATGGGAAAAGGGAACCATGGCTCAGGGGCCCCACCTTCCATGGGGCTCCTGGGGAAGGTGAACTTTGTTCTTTTTCACATTTTTCCCTATTTTGACATCTATTCCTCTTGTTTTCTTTCATGCTCAGGGGTGGAGCCCACAATGACAAATATTTGAACCTGTTGTTTTTTTAAGTAGGTCAAAGCTGCCAAAGTTTACTTTGTGAAAACGTACAGGAAATTCTGACACTTGCAGAATGTGATGTGAGAAGCTCCAAATTCTACATGTAAATCCTCATTTTCAAGGAAAACTACGACAGCCCACAATATTAATATTTAGCTTGTGAAATAAATACCTCAACTCCATCTGTCTCACTCATAATCAGCGTCTAAGTCTAAAATAAGAGAAATAAATAGAAGCAGTAGAATGAGTGTTGTTTGAAACAAGTTTATTTCTCTTTGGCCCTTAATCTGTAAGGCAGATTTACAATTGCACCAAGAAAGCAGCTCACACAGTACCAATTGTGACGTGAAATACTACTGTTTGTGTAAGCGGTATGAGTCTTTCACTGCGATCGTTTAAAGGTGCCAAGTAACACAAAGGGAACATTGTATTTTCTTACACATTGCCAATCTTTCACCAGAAACCGAGTGCTGCAAGCTCACAAACTAGATGTGAAAAATGCCAAAAGAAACGCATTGAATATTAAATAATGTCATACCCACATTAGTTGTTTTATTAAAAATGTCAAGTCGCATCTATCACACAGCAGCCCTGAGAATGCATTTTCTCCTCAGGGTTGGGATTCGAAAATGCTTTCACTGAGGTCGATGGGATTTCTGGACCAAGTGAAGAGAGTGGTTAACAAATACTATCATTCCAATCTCAATCAACACAACAACAAATTTACACACCATAATCAATTTGGCCATGAAAACCAAATTCCAATCAATGAAAACAAAGTCATGTAAATAGTAGGCAATATTAGATTGTATAAGTAAATGAAAACCATAAGCTGACCAAATCGGTCAAACAAGTTTAATCTCCTCAATATCAATGCCATTAAATATTCCAAAAGAATTATGCACACAAACAATGGTATCATTTTTGCAACAGAAACAGATTTCAAATCACGAGATGGTGACATCAGTTAAATCCAAATTTTCGGATCAATACATCAATTTGTATGGACAAGGTTTTCCTTACTGCTATGCAAATTAGAATAAGCATGTGTGGGAGCACGCTAACACATGCGGACCAAAGCAATAAGAAGACAAAAATAATTTCTAAAATTCATCTATCTCAAATTAGATTAGACTAACTGAAAATCAAAATAAACAGGTGTCAGCACACTAAACTAATTAAAATAAGGCAAGGGGGCAAATAACATTGCAATTGATTATACCTCTCCTGGGATCAGTATATAATTCATGTTCACCAGCAGAGCACTTCAGATTCAGCAAAATTCATCAGAAGAATCATCAGGGGAAAGTACAGAACATGAGTTGCACATCAGGAGCATGCATGGGACAAGTTAACAATACAAAATTTAAGATGAAACTTAACAGAATAAGGATTAAGTGGAGCCTTGGCAGGGTGAGGGCCAGGAGAAGACAAAGTGAAGACTGACTAAAAGTTGCAATAGTCTCTGCCTAACTAAACATGTCCAATGCAGTTTGATTGGTCGATTGAATGGCACCACATCTGGCAAAAAGAACAATATCCAATTAAAAATAGGATGCCGATTAGCTTCACAACATCTCCATATTCTCTCAGGATAGGTGTGAAGTCATCCCTCCTTACGTGTGACACCAGCAATAACTATCAAGTCTGTTATTATTACTTGATACATTCTGAAGTCTTTTTCATGGCTCACAGCAGTTTCCTCCTTTCACATGAGACAAAATGATTGAACAATGGGGTCTGTCTTAATGTCCAAATCTCCAGGTCCATGTACCAATTCCAGAGTTGAAAGCTTACACATAATACAATAGAACTCTTTGCTAAACATGTCAAATACTCTAATGAAAGAAATTCAGGTTAAATAGAAAAAATGATTCAGCATTTTTATTACTCCTGCAAATATGAAACTTCAGGCCTAGTTATGCTAACAGAAGAAATTCAATGAATTAAAACAGCCATTAATAAAACACATGCAATCTCATGAATATGCAATCTCATGAATACATCTCCTTACTATTACATCATAAAATATGCACAGCATTTCAATATTAATTGCAATCTTTGTTATTGCATTACATTAGATATAGCTGAGATGTGCATTTGTTTTTCTGCACACATGTAACTTGAAACCAAAAACTCAAATAAATCAACATGAATGTAGATTTTCCTATTCCCATGATGGAAAATTTTAATTTTATTAAAGACTTGGAGGCGAGTATTATGCGTTTCTTTTCTTACTTTAACAAATAGCAGCATTCGAGAAACATACTACAATTCCCAGAAGGCCAGGGCACCAGAGCCAATGGGAATAAAAACGTAGTCCAACTACTGATAACCAATCATATACATACATATGCATTATGACATCACTTGACTGCGAACAGCCCTCTTTTCTTGTGAGAGAGTCAATTAGCATTAAACAATGGAAATATGGTAAATAAAATAAGAATTGCCATAAGGAAAGATAGATCATCAGAACAAAAGTTCAAAGTCCGAGATAAGCACGAAAGATCCTGGAAAGGGCGATCCACAGCAAATGAAGCGGAGAATGGCGTCTTGATAGCTTGCTTAGTAGAGGCCCAAGAGCAAGTCGAAGTCTTTGGTTGAAGGTTGAGTAATGGCCAATGGTGCTAGAGAAGGGGGGAAAAATGAACAAAGTTAAAATAAGTGGAGGGATAATACTCGCCTCCGAGTCTTTAATAAAATTAAGACTTTCCGTCATGGGAATAGGAAAATCTACATTTTATGGCAAGACCGGAGGCTCCTATTATGCGAGCTTAAAGCATATTAATTACATTTAATGAAACATTATCGACAGGTTTACAGTAAAAAGCTTTAAATATATTGTCATTAGACCAATCTGCAGACTTGAGAATATCCTCTAAACGGGAACCTGCCCAAAAGGCTTTGGAAGCCATAGCACCCCTGGAGGAATAAGCTCCAAACATAGAAGTATCTATACCAGCCAAGGACATTAGCCATTTAACCCATCGGGCTAAGGTAGCGGCCGAAACAGGGTTGTGAGGTTTCCTGAAGGAAATTAGTAATTGAGAAAGAGAGGGAGTTCTCAAATCTGCAGTCTTTAGTTCATACGCTTTTAGACATTGTCTGACACATAATTTGGGAAGATCAGGAAAATATGGGTAAAAAACTGAAGATAAATTGGTTTTGGTTCGGCGAACCACAGTAAACAAGACCCCAGAAGGAGTAAATTGACGGTTAGAAATATCTAGCGCTTTAACATCTGAGAGGCGTTTAATAGAAACAAGGCACAATAACATGGTTAATTTTGCAGATAACATTTTTAAAGAAAGCATGAGATTATCAGGCCATGACAACAGAAATTTCAAAACAATATTATGATCCCATAAATGACTGTATTTAGGTAGAGAGGATTGGAAAATTTTACTCCCTTTAATAGACGGCATATCAGAGGGTGTTCTCCAACTGGTTTCCCATTAACGAAAGAGTGGTTGGAAGAAATAGCTGATCTGTACAAATTGATCGTACGGAAAGCCTTACCTTTACTTGCTTCTGCCGCTAAAAAGTTCACTATAAAAATTACATCCACTGAAACGGGATCAATATGTTTTCCCAGACACAAGCTGTGCCAAAAAGATCAGGCTGATTGATAAGCTTTCTTTGTACCTGGGGCCCAGGGTTGAGAGATGTATCGTGAAGCTTCTGTTGAAATGCACGGGAAAAAACGGGATTGCCCGAGACCTTCCATGTGGAGAGTGTCAACCCATTGTCCAGAACGAGAGGATGAGGGCGGTCCAAGGGGTCTATCAGGAGATTCGGGAACGAAGGAATCAATACTGGGAAATCTATTGACAGCTCCAACAGGGTTGGAAACCAAGCTTGGGATTGCCAGAAAGGGGCTATGGGCACCAGGGAGGCTTGTTGGCGTCTGACATGAGCCAATACCCTGCTGATCATGAGGAAAGGGGGGGAAAGCGTAATTGAGGGTAAGCGACCAGTCCAGTAAAAAGGCATTGGAAGCTAAAGCTAGAGGATCTGGGCGCCAACTGTAAAATTGGGGAAGCTGAGAATTGAGACGGAATGCGAAAAGGTCGATTACTAGAGGACCCCAAATGTGCTGAAGGTTCTGAAAGATGGAAGCGTGGAGTTTCCAATCGCTTGAATCCCGAAGATGGCGAGAATGCCAATCCGCCACTGCATTGAGAGATCCTGGAAGATACTTTGCACGAACCAAAATGTGGTTTAAAAGGCAGTATTCCCAAAAGCTCTTGGCTAATTCCGCCAGCGGTTTGGATTTTGTGCCTCCAAGGTGATTGATATATCGATCCGCAGAGTTGTTGTCCATTCTGAGAAGGATGGCACAACGAACTCTGTTTTTTGCAAGGTTTTTGATTGCAAAGGAGCCAGCAAGCATCTCTAAACAATTGATATGCATTTTGGACTCCTCTGACGACCATGTTCCTCCAGTCGAGATTGGTCCACACCGGGCCGCACAGCCAGTTCGGCTTGCATCTGATCCTAATACTAGATCTGGAGCTGATGCGAAGATAGTTCTTCCGTTCCAAGCATCTAAATGGTCTATCCACCATTGAAGCTCTGTATGTGCGTCTAAGGGAATAACATCTGAATATGAGAGGCCTCTCTGAAGATGCCGAATCTTTAGTCTCTGAAGAGCTCTGTAGTGAAGGGGACCCGGGATAATGGCCTGAATTGATGAAGATAGGAGACCTACAATTCGTGCTGACATTCTGAGAGAAATCTGAGAACTGCGTCGAATTTGAAGAATCTCTGACTTTATGGTTTTGATCTTTGCAGAGGGGAGCATGAGAGTGGCTGAGATTGAATTTATCTGAAAGCCTAAGAATTCTATAGTTTGGGAAGGAATTAGGATGGATTTTTCCCTGTTTATGATGAAACCTAGCTCCGAAAGAAGGGAGCACGTTATGGATAGATGAGTCGAGAGAGAATGTGAAGATTGGCTCATTAGCAAGATGTCGTCGAGGTAGATGATCAGTCTGATCCCCTGAGCCCTGAGAAAGGCTACTACTGGTTTCATGAGCTTGGTGAAACACCATGGAGCCGATGATAGCCAGAAGGGAAGAGAGGTAAAATGAAAATACTGGTTTGCCCACTGGAAATGGAGGAACTTTCTGAAATGAGGGTGTATTGGAGCAACTAGATACGCATCTTGAAGATCTAAATGGACCATCCAGTCTCGCAGGGTCTCTTAGATGGAGGATGGTTTCCATTTTGAAATGTTGATACACTATGAAAGGATTGAAACCTTTGAGGTTTATCACAGGACGCATCTTTGTGTTCTTCTTCTGAACCAGAAAAATGGAGCTGGTGAAACATGATGGGTCTGGAAAAGTGGGAGATATGGCCTGTTTTTGCAAAAGAGACTGGACTTCGGAAGAGATAAGAAGAGCCATGTCTGAGGCAAAACGGGGAAGAGGAGGGGAGGAGGATTGGGCTGGAGTTGAATAGAGCTCTATGGAGTGACCTTGAATAGGGTTGAGAACCCAGGGGTCTGCCGTGATTTCCTCCCATCTTGTTAGGAAAAAACGGAGACGCCCACCTATGGGAATAGAATGAGGTAAAAGACTTACTTGGTTGAATAGACCGTCTTGTGTTCCTGAGACCTCTGGAGTGGTAACCTCTGCCTCTTTGAAGATAGAACTGCAGGCGATACTCTTGGTAGGAGGCGTTATGATATCCTCTAGAACCTTGATTGTGGTAGCAACGGCCGGCAAAGCGGTTCCTTCCTCTGCCGGCCCTTGCAAAAACCCGTTGGGAGAACATCTTTTTCAGCGATTGCTGAGCTTTGTCCAATGATGTAAAGGTTGCTACATATTTACTTAGATCTTTGATGAAAGAATCTCCAAATAGAGCACCGTCAGTGTGGACATTGGGCTGGACGGATGCCAGGTTAACCAGTTTCGGATCGAGCTTTAGAAGTAAGCCTTTTCGTCTCTCATGGGTGAGTGCGGAATTCGCATTACCCAGGAGGCAAAAGGTACGTTGGACCCATAGTGTGAGTTCTTCAGGGTCAATAAACGAGCCGTCAATTCTGGCTGCTTCTGCAATGTCGAAAATACGTGTTAAGGGACCCAAAACGTCAAGCAATTTATCTTGGCAGTAGGCCCACGCCTTATCCACTCCCTTGCGCGGATCCTTGCCCATTTTGGTAAAAAATGTCAGGAGGGGTTGATCAATGGAGGGGGTGACCGAGAGATGGTGGGACAAGGAAGGGCGGGGACATTCGGATTTTAATTTAGCTCTAGTTTGTTTGTCTAATGGGCAGTAGATTTTGGCAGAAACATATTGGGCAACGTGATCAGCGGGGACCCACTCAGTAGAATTTGGATGAAGGATATTGGAAGGGTCAAACATTGGGAAACCTTCAGGGTCAAGAAGGGAAATAGGGGTGGAAGGCCGGAGAGAGGTCAATTTGGATTTCTTTGGAGGAGGAGGGTAGACAGTCGTTCCCAACATCTGAAACATTGGAGACAGAGTCCAGATCCGATACATCATTGTCCGAATCAGGGATGGACGAAATAAACAAAGGGGTAATAATATTTTTTGATTTTGATTTATGTTTCAAACTTGATTTCCCAATGTCCAAATTTTTACACTCCTTGGAGGGAGCCTTTTGAGGAACCGCGTCCTCTGCCACATTTGAGGGAGACTCACTTCTCTTTTGCGCCATTTTACGTGATTTTTTTAGGATTGTTTTGGGGAAGAGAGGCGCTGACTGCATTCCCCCGCAGCCTTGGCCGACATAGAGCGAGAAAACATGTCAGAGAATGAAAATTCTAAATTTTTTGTCATTTTTTGAATAGAAGAATTTACAGCCTGTTGAACAGATGATTTTATAAAGGCAGAAAGCTCCTGCCTAATGTCATCCACATCTTGAACACAGGGAGAGTTATCTGGATCCATAATAATGAAAAAGGAACTGGCAAATAAGGGGTTAATGAGAGCAGGCTTCAGAGGAACTGAAGGACCCGCCTCTGGGCGTCGCCGAAGGAGAGGAACCAGGAAATCCCAGCCTTTGTGAAGGAGGAAAGCAGCACAGCAGGACGTGCTCCCGAAGGCTCCAAGGTGAGCAGGGACGATGTTTATGAGCTGAAAATAGGCAGCAAAACTGCGCGCTGAGGGAAGCAGACGAGCAGTATACCGAACGAGGAGAGAAGCTTTTCGGTCCAACCACCTTGTGAAGAAAACTTCAGGCGGTTGGAACGAAGCGCGCGAGGTGCCGCGCGCCAACCCCTATGCGGCAACTTGCCGACTAGGTCAAGGAAATTAAATTAAATGCGCGAGTGCAGCGCGTGACGCGAATTTAAATAAATAACAAGTAATATCATGAAATATCCAACTAAACAGATGAAATAAAGTCTAATAATAAAAATATACGTAGAGACAAGTGAAAAAGGGTACTTAACTTGACTGCGAGCAGCAAGAAAAGAGGACTGTTCGCAGTCAAGTGATGTCATAATGCATATGTATGTATATGATTGGTTATCAGTAGTTGGACTACGTTTTTATTCCCATTGGCTCTGGTGCCCTGGCCTTCTGGGAATTGTAGTATGTTTCTTGACTGCTGCTATTTATTAAAGTAAGAAAAAAAAGCATAATAGGAGCCTCCGGTCTTGCCATAAAATCATAATTATCTTCTACTCATAATAATTCATTCTAATGATTAATAATTCTCAAACATTGTTATTAATCAGGTTAGCATTTTATTAAACACAGTTGGGCACGATGTCCGCCTTGGTAGATACAATGTCCACCATAAGACAAAATAAAAACACTTTAAAATACATTTTAGTGCATCTTAGTTAGGCTTTCAATGCAGATATAAAGTCACCTAATGCTGACTTCTATGCCACTAAAGCATTACTAAAATTTGTGTTCTAACAGCCCCGATAAACCTCCTTAGATTTTAGTTGAAGCGGAGGCACAAATAAAAGTGCTTTTGAAGGGATGTGGCTTATTGTTTCACATCTGGGCCATCTCTGATCTTGATGCTACTTGCAGTATTTCACTTGATTATGAGGATAGCACTACAAAATGGCATACATTGTTTAATGTGCTTTGCAATGTTGTTTTAAAAATCTCCTCAGGTTTAATCTTGTTCACCTAGATTTGGACTCAATCATGTAGTGCTTTGAGTGATTTTATTTGTCAACAGAAACTAACAAGCCCTCTTTGCATATTAGCTTGGATCTACTGCACGTTCTTTTGATGGAAAGACATAACAAAAGTATTTTATTTGAACAAATCATTCCTAATTTTCTAAATCTAAATCTGTGTAGGGCTCTTTTTAAACAATAGAATGAAATGTAGGCAGCCAAACTCAGTCATTCTTTCTAGCAAAAAAGTAAGCACAGTCACAAAATCACCATTTATTGAAGATGTGTGTGTTGCGAGGACCTATTATGTAACTGTGTCAGGTTTTTCACTAATGACACTCTCATGAGAGCAAGATGCAAAATCATGGTGTATTAATTAAATACAGTAATAACATTCTGGCATATAAAAGTTGCTGCAATACTCTGGGATTTCAAGCCTCCGGCAAAGAGCCCCATTGTGGGGCCCGTCAGGCATTGCAGCGCCGGCCTGACGAGGAGCATAGCCCTATGATGAAGCATGTCACCCTGTGGTGAGTGAGGGCTCTTGCTCCAAATATTTTATATTTCAAGCAACCTGTTATTTCCAGAGACATTTTGTATGGAACTGTGTGTATCCTTTTGATTAAGACATTGTTGGGAGAAGTACACACAGGACCAGGAATTTTGTTCCAAACCTCCTCCCCTTCTACTGGCCCCCTTTTTTGTTTTTTGATGAAATTTGAGTTAAATCAGATGATATGATGTAATTTAATCTCTAGACTTTGGAATGCATTGAAACAATATTGAATTTCTAATGATTAATGACTTTAATATGCATGCAAAAATGAGAGCAATGTACTTCCCCATTATATCTAATGACCTGTACTAACAAAGTTTCCCATTTAAAGTAAATGAAACACATATATTAGTGTTGGTATTGTTAAGGTTGAATTTATAAGTTGCATAGCAAGTGTGTTTTATTAAACATATGAATTAAATGTATTGTTGCAATTCCTTTGTGTTAGCTTAAGTGAGGTCTGCTAAGCTTGTATTTTGTGACTGTGCAGGAAATACTGATCTAATCCTTAATGTGAACTTTCTTTTAGACTTCGTTCCCATGAGAAGACTAGCTTTTGGCAATGGGGCCCTATTACTTAGACATAAAGAGAAAGTATAGCAGTGTCCTTGAGCACAGAACATCGTGGAACATGGACTGTATTTGTATACAATTGTTTCAATCTTGCATGGAGTCACACAGATGGAAGACGTTCTCATGGCAGACTTGGGAAAGGATGCAGATGTTTCAGTTTGGAGTCTTGTGATGAATTTCTATAGAATGATGCCCCTTTAAAGTAAATTGGACTGATATTTTTGGCGAATCAGAATGCTTTATGAAATTCATTATATCTATGACTGGTTGGACTTTGGTCGGACGTCTTCCTGATTTCCCACTTAAATGGTGCCAGATCTTCAGATTTTCCAGACCTCTGCTAATGAAGAAACCCTGCATGCTGGGCCCCATCAAAGGAGTATCTTCCTCTTTTGCTTTGCCTCTTTGAAAAGACCCAATAAGATTTAGAGATATTCTTGATCCCTTTCAGAAGACTCTAAATTGAACTTCTGACATTCTAACACTTTTTCCTTTTATTTAACTTTTCTCCACCTTATCTAGCAATCTCAAGTCTAAGATTATCTTTTTCCAAATTATTTGTATCCTTTTTGTATCTTTTGTCTTTTGCCTGCATGTGTCCCTGATTTGGCCAACTGAATAGCATTCCCTATGCCTAGCTAAATTAAGACTCTACTAAATTAAAGTGACTGATTTCTAATCCTGAGCAACGCTTAATTTCTGTATGTCAGATATTTTTGTTGATGATATGTAATATTCTTCTTAAATGCCTAATTTTGTTAATGTTACTCTGTCTGAATTTATTTTTTCACCTTATGCATTCCTTGGTGATTATGTACATTTATAACCTGGTCTTGCAAATTATCTACATGACATTTTGTTTGAATTTGTAATAAATCCCTTAAGTACTCTACTCCTGACTGGGGTTTTCCCTCCGTGGCTGTATTGGTCATGTAGTGTAACTTAACTGGGTTTGTATTGAACTTGCGTTAGTGGTTCTACCACACCCTATGCTGGGTCTAAAGAATCCTCAACCTCCAAAGGCTTTGATTCCTGTGAAGGATGAAAATGCTCCAGCAGAAGTCTTAATCAGTTATACAGCTGATCTTGTGATTGGGTGGGATGGCACCACTCTTGGACAGGCTGGAAAACTGCTAATGGCTATCTGATCATGTAAATACTTTCTGTCTGGTGTATATTATGCTATGTTGTGGTGTTATGCTTTTGTCCTTTTTTGATTGATTTATCTTGTTTAAGCTGTGTGATTATAACATGCCAATACAAAATTAGTTCTGTAGTTGTTTGCTGTTAGCAAAAGAAAACCACTGCAAGGGCAAGAACATATCATCTATGTGCCTGACACACTTTGTAAGTAATGATGACCAGTTGAAGATAATTAACTCAACAACTAAGAGACAAATAAGCCAAATAGGTGATCTGAAATAAGTACCTGTTTAATTTATTCACAGAATGTGTCAGATAATGAATTACATATGCAACAGTTGAAAGTCATTTTGTTTGTTCAGTAATCACCTCCACAGTCCCAGATGTCTGAAGTCCACCTAATGCATCCCATGCTAACAAGCCTATATCATTTTAAAAGGTACAACATTTACAATGTGGAAGAGAGCACGTACTGATAAAAATCTAACTTTTCCCCCACAAAAAATATAGATGTTCCATTATTTCCCATAAACCATTTGTGATAACTTTGACCTATCCCCTTAAATGTTGCTGCTTTGCTTCTTAACAGGTGTTTGGTAAAAGGGTGAGGCCCTTACTGCTGTCATGTCCTTCTAACAAATTTGATATTTATGTGAGGTGCTGTCTTACAAAAAATGCTTAGATGTTTGTATTATGAATATGTGCCTTTTAAAGGCCCATGCCTTCTTAATGTGTTGGTATTTGCTCGAAGTAGCAATTTAGAAACAGAATGGCACAACCAGGCTGCTCTGTCACACTTTTATTTGTGAACTTTTTAAGATGTACAAGAACTGCTGTAAGGATACTGCCAAAGAAACCTGGAAAGTTGAAAAAGGCAAATGGTGCAGCAGAGAAATGACTGCTAATTTTGACGTTACAATGTTGATCTAAATGTGACCATACTGAAATTATAACATGAATTAATGCTGAACTAATGTGAAAGGGGTGCACTTAAAGTCAATAATGTACATTCACTTTAGATTTAGAGAAATATATGTGTGTGGTATACCCATATTAATTGAAATGTAATCACTGATTATATTCTTACAGCCATCCTCATGTCATTATAGAGTGTACTTTTAAAACTATAATTATTTTAATACCACATGTGTATTAATGCTGTTGGCTAATGTTGAAAAATGTAGTTCTCCGTCATATTCATTTACATGCACTAACAGTTTTATTTTGTTTTGTATTAACTGCAACATGAAGTTTAAATGAGAATCTAAATTAGTTTTTGTAATGCAAATGTTGACATGCTAAAGGTAAAATTAATTCAATATGTATTTGAAATACTGTTTTAGTTAGCTATACTAGGCCTCAGTTTCCTAATCCTGAGAAATAGTTTTCCAAAATATAACGTGTCATTTATTTTCAGGTGGTTTTCACATAAAAAGTTAGTACAGAAATCGATGTGCTATTGTTTTACTCATAGAGAGCCCGTGAAACCACATGGAGAGACTGAGAATGTTAATACTGCCTCTTTTCATTATGTTGCAAAGTCGTACAGGAGACCATGGACAGCTACCTTCCCAGCATGGTCTTGGGAACCCAGAGGGGATGTTGCAAAGTTTGTTGTATGAGATGAGGAGACTGTATCACATGATCGCCTGATATCTGGGTGTTACCAATGGACTAATTCAAGTTTAAATTGGGACTTTCACTGATTGATTTTAGTTAGAGGTCAGTAGGCAGTAGGAAGGAAGTAGAATACTGATTCCCTTTGACAGGAGAGGTATAGACCTCTTTTCCCTTGCCCTACATTTTTCTAATGCTTGTTGAGAGCTATTTGGATTTTTAGTTGACCCATTGAGAAGACTCTTGACCAAGCTTCTGAAATGCTGACACCTTCCCTTTTTACCTACCTTTTACCTTCCTTAGTTAGGTTTCTTTTTTTGCCCCACATGTCCTTTTTCTGGGTTCTTTCTGTCTTGTTTTTGCTTTTAACCTTTGTCCTCATGTCCTGTGAGTAGGGAGAATTCCCATGTGCCCTAGCTAGTTTATTTAAAGGACTTTTATTTGCACTAATGTTTTTAAAGATTAGGACAGCCCTTATTCTCAGAACATCAAGTTTTGTTGTTGTTATTCTGCATAGCAGTCATTGAAAGCCTTCTTAGGTTAATCCGTCTCAACTACTTTAGACGTTCAGTCAACCTATGGTGATTGCACCTTTACAGCTTGTTTTTGAAAATTATTTACATTAACCCAAGTATTCATTTGTAATAAAACCCTTCAATTGTAGTTCCGATGTGGGTTTTCATTGTGTGGCTATATTGGTTATAATGTAAATTAAATGTTCATTGATGTCATGTATTACTAAATCTTTAACCCCTGCTAGGATGAAAATATCTGTCAACCTCCATTAGAGCTTACAGAAAATGCTCCATCACACACAAGAAGGAGATGTGAGTTTGCCAGAATCAGAGGCAGACTCATATGACTGCTGTGTAGCTCAGACAAATTGTATCCTCATGGAAGATTATGGGGCAAGCACGTCAATTGCCAATGGTACCAGAAGCATAGATGATGGGCACTCTACTCCTCATATATGTATCCCAGCTGATGAAGTCAAAAGAGAAAGACATTGCTGAGGACAGAGCCTGAAGGCCAGATATACAAAGGTTATGCTTTGTGGCCACTGGCCAAGTTTCTTAACTGTGTCAGAGATAAAAAGTTGAAAGCATTGGTGTTGTATTTAAACAAGAAAATATCTCTTAACCAAGATATGAGGACATTAACTGTGGGATTCGATATCATGGACAGGGAAGAAAAAACCCAGACCAGTGTACTCATGAATTCTGAAAGAAGAAGCAATATTGGATGAGGGACATGAGACTCAGGCCCTCATTTCGACTTGGATAGTCTTTTGCCAAGATCTCTGCCGAAGCACCATATTAGGAGGCACCAACAGATTCCTGCCCATAAACAGGTGGAAATCTGACACCGTCAGCCTGACAGACGGCGGATGAGAGGCAGTTCCACAGCCAGCACCCCCATGCCAGAAGGACTCTGCTCACCATATTACGAGCAGTAATATTGCACAGCGGCGGTGCAGCATTGGCGGCGGAACCGCTGACATCCACCCCCTCCCAGAGGACCACCTCGAAATGGCCTGCTGTGCGGCCCAGACGGGTAGGTGGACCAACCAGAAGGGTGTGTGTGTGTGGCATGTGCATGTGTATGGTGTGCGGGTGTATGTGTGCGAGCATGTGTGTGTATGTCGGAATGGGTGTGCGTGCATGTGTGTGTCACTGTATGCGTGCATGGTGGTGAGGATGTGAATGTATGCTGAGGGTGTGTGTTTGTGTGAATGTATGTGGAGGGTGTGTGTGTGAGTGTGTGCATGAATGCGGAGTGTGTGTGTGTGAATGTATGTGAAGGGTGGGTGTGTGTGCATGAATGCGGAGGGGGTGTGTGTGTGTGAATGTATACGGAGGGGGGTGGTAGTGTGTATGAATGCAGAGGGGGTGGTGGTGTGTATAAATGTGGAGGGGGTATGTATGCGTGCAAGTGAGTGGGGGTGCGTGTCTGTGTGCGAGCGAGTGAAGGTGCATGTATGTTTGTGTTTGGTTGGGTGGGTTGTGTGTATGTTTGTGTTCAGTTGGGGCGGGGTGCGAGTGAGTGTGGGTGCGTGTATGTTTGTTTTTGGTTGGGTGGGGGTGCATGTCTGTGTGCAAGCAAGTTGGGGTGCGTGTATGTTTGTGTTCGGTTGGGTGGGGATGCATGTATGTTTGTGTTCGGTTGGTTGGGGGTGTTTGGATGTATGCGTGCCGTCAGGTGGGAATGTGTGTCAGGAAGTGTGTGGGCGAGTGGAGGTGTGTGTCTGCAAGTGTGTGGACTTGTGAGGATGTGTGTGCCGGTGATAGGAATGGGGAATCCCGTTGCCGGGTGCGTTGCTGCCAGGGTTTTCATGGCGACCGCCGCTAAAAGCCTGGCGGTTTGCTGCCTCGTAATATGGCTGGCAGTCTGAGGCATGCCGCCAGCCCAGAAGAGCTCACCACCAGCTGCGCCGGTCTGACTGTACCTACCAGGACCATGGCGGTAAGACCGCCATCACGAGTGTGGTGGTCTTAAGACCGCCACACTTGTAATGAGGGCCTCAGTCTGATGTGCTGTAGTTGTTTGCCCATGAATGTTCCTGGAGAGAACAGGAAAGTGGACGTGGTGCTTCTTAAAGATGGTGTTTGGCATTCTGGTTTAGCACTCTGGAAATTGAGCTTCTTTGGAGGTGTAAGACTATTCATCAATATCCTCAACTGTGAACTTTTGAAGGGACTAGTACAGAATAGATGCATATATCATATTTCATTCTGCTGAATCAATTCAAGTATGAAGTTGAAAGCCTAAATATTTATTTCAACACAGTTTAACAATAAGAAATGTGTGCGAATGTGAGTTAGACTAGGATAAGGGCAGTTCCCATTTTTACTAAAATGTATTAATTAATATATGTGTTTCCCTCTTCCAGCCAAGATGCAAACGAAGATACCGGCTGATGTTTTTTCCTCCTATTTCGCTTTCCCATCTGTGTAATCGAAGCTGGAGTTGGTATCACTTATATGGTATTGAAGGTAGAGGAGAACTTTCATCCCTGCAATAAAGAGGTATGTAACAATACAGAATAGTTAACGCTCTAAAGGATATTGAGGACAGAAGATAACTTTTATCCATCCTTCCTTGCAAATAAAGAGGTTTGTGACAATAGTGAAGGTTGAAGGTACACTGCTAAGCCTGTACATTAGCACATTACTTCAAAACTGGAAGGAATTTCAATGAGTGGCAGCGGAGACATTCAAGCTGACATCATAAGCCGAGCAAATAGCAGACGCTGCCTGAGGGCCCAGCATTTCTTTCACCACAGGACTATACTAAAGAACAAGGAAAGTAACTTTACGTGCTAATTTTTCCAAATGCATTTCTTTTGAAGCCAATTATGGTTAATTGCTGACATGTTTGCTTTTGGTCATTTAAGAATACAACTCCAGCTATAAATCCATGAAAAGCTAGATCCAGACGACAAATACGTTAGCAAATTAATCTTAGGCATTGTTTGTTGACGAAACCTCTTATCGAAACAACTCAATGGTTTGCTTTACATTTTTTTCTAATATTCATTCTGAAGAAGTGAAATAAGTTATAGGCTGGTAAGTGAATGTTCATTTAGCGAGATAGCTCGTATCTGTACAAGAGTGTACATGTGTATTATGTAATTATATATAGTGATTTAAATTAATGCCCATTGAGGTTCGTATTATTAAACTTGAATGTTTATATATGTCTTTGCTTTATCTTTTATCTATCATCTACAGCTGTTAGGTGCACGAGAACGACTCCGCCTGTCTCGCCCAGCACCTAGGAGAAAGTGGATGTAGTGGAGATACTAGCAATAGTTAAATTATATTTATGTCATCATCAGACCTAATGAATGTTGCTGGAAACAGGGATAAATTGGCTCTCATTCGTATTCAAAGATAAACAAAGACGAGGATTACGTGGGTGGCAATGTTTATACAATTATGCTTTGTTTGTTTAAGTTTAACATTTTGAAAGCAACCGAACAATGCACATGTTAAACCTATAATGAATTTTTTATCCGCAGCAGAGGTACATTTTTGGTAATGTGACATTCCCAACCTTTTTATTAAATCCCTCAGTCCAAACCAATCAATATTCCTTAGCTGAATTTATTTTTGCTGTGTGTTAGATCTGGCATCCTTGGCATGGTCTCCCTTAATTTAACATCCCAGGTCGTTGCTGTGTGCTGAACAGTGCTAAGGTGAAAGTGCCCCCTATGTGAAATTGTATGTGTAATTGGCTTTTCCATAATTGGCATGTTTGATTTACTAGTAAGGCCCTACTAAAGTGCACTAGGGCTGCCTAGGACCTGTAAATCAAATGCTACTTGAGGGCTGCAGCACTGATTGTGCCACCCACATGAGTAGCCCTGTAAACATGGCTCAGACCTGCCACTGCAGTGTCTGTGTGTGCAGTTTTAAATTGCCAATTCGATCTGACATGTGTACCCACTTGCCAGGTCAAAACATTCCCTTTTTATACATGTAAGGCACCCCTAAGGTAGGTCCTAGGTAGCCCCATGGGCAAGATGCAGTGTATGTTAAAGGTGGGACATGTACTGATGTGTTTTACATGAATATGTGACAGAACAACTAGGTCCTAAACAACTATAGCCTATACCACTACTGCTAAACAACTAAAAAGTATCTACAACTAAGTACTGAACAACTACTGTCTGAACAACTATTGTGTCTGAATAACAATTGCCTGAACAACTAATATATATATATATTCTAAATAACTAATAAACCATAAAAACCAAAAGGAAAACCTTACCTTAAAATTAGTTGTTCAGGCAATTGTTATTCAGGCACAATTGTTGTTTAGACAGTAGTTGTTCAGTACTTAGTTGTAGAGACTTTTTAGTTGTTTAGCAGTAGTGGTTCAGGCAAGTAGTGGTTTAGACCTAGTTGTTCAGGATGTTTCCCGTTTTACATGTCCTAACACTGAAATACTGCCAAATTCGATTGTCACTGTTGCAAGGCCTATCTCTCTCATAGGTTAACATGTGGGCTTCCTTTAAATATTCTTAAAGTGCAGTTTTCCTTTGAGAGCAGATAGAGATGTGGAGTTTGGGTGTCTCTGAACTTTTAAAATAAATTGTTTGTGAAGTTGGTTTTTAGATTGTTAGTTTGAAAATGGCACTTTTAGAAAGTAGGCATTTGCTTGCTTAAACCATTCTGTGACTCTTCCTGTTTGTGGATTCCCTGTCTAGGTCAGACTGACAGTTGGGCTTTTTGTGAACCTCCTCTAGACAGTGACACAAAGGGAGCTGGGGGTGTAGCCTGAATATCCTGATGAGCCATCTGGGCTACATTGGAGGGAAGAGTGGTCATTTACACCTGAATGGGCTGTGCCTGCCCTCACACAATGTTGTCTCCAACACCCTGGTGTGTGCCTGGGGCCTGGCCTGGGCAAGGCAGGATCCTGTAAACAACAGAGACTTTTCTTTGAAGTTGGGCAACTTCAAAGTCAGAAAGGGGTATACGTATTGGACCCAAAACCCCAGACTTTAGATTTCTTCAAGATTTGCTTCTGGAACCAAGAGGAACCTCTGCCAAGGAGAAGAGCTGAGAAGTGTTACCCCTGCCTGTGACTGTGCTTCGTTGGACTATCCTTTAGTTGCTGCTTCTGCCTGTGAAAGGGGACAGACACTGAACTTTGTGGTATATTCCTGCTTAAGAAGAATCTCCACGGGCTTGGACTGAGCTTGACCCCCTGTTCTGAAGTCTCAGGGCCAGCAAAGACTTCTTCTGCCAGCACCTGGACTCTGCTGAGACTCCTGCCCTGCCAAATGGTGCCTAATCCAGTCCCTGCGTCCTCGAAAGGAGAAGCGGGTGGAAAATCAAGACAATTCAAGGAAACCGACTTCGGCGATCCGGACTGATGCTGCTGTTGAATCCTGTGATGCCTCCTGCAACCGAAACCGTGGTCTCCTTTATAGTGCAAAGACCCCGCAGGCCCAATGCTGCTGCAGTCTTGCCAAAGTCCTGGACTCCATGGAAGTCGCCACATCACGTCGTCACCGCCGGATATCAACTCCGCAGAAGTGCACAAATCCAACGCTTCGCACCGATGCTGCCTCACCTCCACCGCTCCGCAGCAAGGACCCAATGCCTCTTTGTGACGCCTCCGCTCCTTTGCTCCACAGCACCGGAATGGACATCGCCTCAGATCCAGCGACGCTACAATACCCAACTCTGTTCACCTGCGTTTAACTCTGTGACCAGCGCTATTGGTGTCAGATTGTTAGGAACGACTCCGTCACGACGCCGTGATATCACTACTTCAAAGCATTTCTGTTTCTAAGTGCTATATTGAAGCTTAATATTTAACAATTCATAACTTTGCCTGTATTTGTTGGATGTTTGTCATTTTGGTCTTGTTTCGCTCAGCTATATATTGACTATTTTTCTAACCTGCTGTGAGACATTTGGTAGTGTTTTTACTGTATTACTGTGTGAGTTGGTACAAATACTTTACACATTGTCTCTGGGTTAAGCCTTTCTGCTCGTGCGAAGCTACGTAGGGGGTGAGCAGGGGTTAACCGGGTGTGTTTCTCCTTTGCCCTGACTAGAGTGAGGGTCCTTGCTTTGACAGGGGGTAACCTGATGCCAACCAAAGACCCCATTTCTAACACTGTGAATTCTATTTCTAGGACTACGTGCAGACTCAGTCAGACAAACTTAGATAATTTTGACAAGGAAAGGACAGTAAATAAAACAATGTGTGAGTGCCATCTAAAGACTTCAAATAGTGTGATTCCTTAAACTGAAAATATAAACTAAAGATGGAATGTGAAACTGTAGGGAATACACAGAATGGTGCAGCCAATAACCATGAGGATTCAAAACAGAATCTGCTTTTAGACTCCATTTTCTTAGAAATATAAACAAGTTTCTATAAACATAAGGCTTTGGTTAGACAAACCCAGCACATAGATGAACTACAGATGGACGTTTTGTGCAAAGAGTGTATACAGTGGTCATGAAATACTAAGATTTGAGCTCCCCAACAACGCCATTCGCATTTCAGTTCTGAAACCTGCTTTGGTTTGATTGGCGAAAACATATGTGGCTCTATCGACTCATGCCAAAGAGAATCTAATCTACTCATGAGAAAGTCATTTACACAGGTGGCAGTCTCTGTTTCCCGCCACTCCTTGTATGCTTTAGAGGAAAATAAGGAGAACCGTATGCCTTGTAGGAAAATGAGGAGAACCAAATGCCTGCCAGCGCCCACTGACTTTCGCAGGATATGTGGAACTGCATCCTCAAAGAAATTGATGAACTGAGAACCTACCAAGTCCTCATAGTAGGTTTCGAGTTCATTGGCCAGCAGATGAGACCCAGGTGAACAAGCACAAAAATGTATCTACCATATCCAACAGGGAGAGAGCTCCATCATGGACACCTTATGCACCAACGCCTTCTTCCGGCAGCACTCTAGGACAGAGAAGGTGCAAACATACATCCAAAAGCATCCCCATCCCCAATGTTTGAAGGTAATCAGCTGCATTCTGCCTACCTGGACACCTGCAGGATCAGTAAGACTTCAGGACTTTCTCAATGCACAGGCAACACCTGTGGTATCCTACATGGAGCACAATGGAAAACGTCAGAAAAACCTATGCTGTTTAAACCAACATGTAGCGGCTGACAAGATAGCATGAATATAAATGAACTTTCAAACTACATGCCCTACACACCTCTTTCTTGTTAAGAGTGGGACCAAAATATGGGCAACTGGAGAGTGAATGAAATAACCACCAATCCTTGTTCCTGGATTACAATGGTGCAAAAACAAAAATGAGGAGTCACTTGAATGGGTGGATGAGCACCAGTTGAGCTGAAAATCCCACTTAGCAAGGTTATTTGTCCTGGGTAAGGTCAGGACATACTGAAGCAGATTAGGTGCTAGGACAAAATTGATGCTAAGAAATTTGACTACCCTCCACAGATCCTCTCTCTTGACCCAGCATCCCTCAGCCGATAAGATAGCCATGTGGAAAATTTGCAAAGCCACCCCATCATCCCTGCTCACATATCCAAGGGTAAAGAGGGAAATAAGGATGGCAGTACTCTTACAAACATTGGAGAAAGTTCCAAGGCAGGAACACTTGCTCACAAACTAAACTGGACAGTGCCTAGTCACAAGCACCTGATCTACTTTCTAACTGCTCACAGTGGATTTAGCGAGCATTGCTACCACCACTAACAACATCACCACTCGCCCAGGACAATACTTAGCATCAGCTAATCTATTTATTTGTTGAACATTATTATGTAATACATTTCCCCTAATGGTGCTGACATCTATTGCAAACAGTGAGAAATATCGCCATTGAGGAGACGCGTCATGCACTTGGTGTATGCCACCATTACATTGAGCACCAATAAATAATGCATTTCAACAAACTTATGTCAATTGAGATGGTATAAGAACTGCCTCTTACCAGCTGCATAGATCTCAGAGAAGCTGGGTCTAGGGCAGACAGGAGCATTTACCTCCTCAAAGCACAAGGTTGGCACTAAGAATGGCACATCTAAATCTGAGCGCCTTAAAAAAATGGAACCAATGAGACACAAGCAATACATACTGAAGACTTATACCTACATCCACACAAGTTTGTTGGAAGGTTTCAAAGCCTAAGCTCCAAACCTCTAAAGATACCTCCAGAGAGAAGACCCTCAAATTCAGATAATCCTTGCCACCTTATCAATGGTTAGCTGTGGTGAACAGTGACAAATATGCAGGGGGAAAAAAACAATATTTATTTAAGAACATGGCCACCATGGTAGTCAGGTCGGCGCAAAATACAGCACTCACATTGAGAGACTTATTTTATCTTTCCGTCAATCTTATTACAATGAGGTTTTAAGTATCATGTTCTCATTACCTCATTTGGGTCTGGACACCCCACATACTCAAGGTATCATCATATCTGGAGTGACTCTGCAATCAATGGTCTCCTGAAAGAATGTTAAGGTTCACCTTCCTAGATCCTTGTCAGGATTATTGCAATTGATCGGGAAGGCCTAATTTCCAAAATACTTATGTATGTATGTGCAAGAGGGAGAGAGAAAGAAGCACACCCATCTGGGAAGACTTATTTGGGGATTAGGTCCCGCCTAGGCCAAACCTCATGAATTCACAATTGTGGCCCTATATGGCATCTACTTTTCTCTGTGGACTTTGGGAAAACTCCTTATACCATCAACAGAACTGCCACTCCCAACACAGGCGGAATGTTATTCGTGGTCCTTCCAAGAAGTATTAAATGGACTATGCCCTGAAATGCCATTCTCCATAATGCTGTTAAAATTACTCACACTGGTACCTTAATTCTGTGTGGTAGTCTTTCATCACTGCACAAGATCAAGCGGATGCCTTCTTTGGTGATTCTGTATGTGGCAGATTAGTCATGATGCACTGAAAAGCCAAAATGGTTTCTCCCTGTACTCATAAACGCATGATAATACTGCCTGAATCAAGATGTTTTTTTTCTCAGTAACTGTGTTTATTTTAAATGGCTTTGATTGGAAGCCTTTAGCTTCAATAACCATACTGGAATGCTTTAATTCACTGCTGTTTTCACAACAGCGGTCGAACAAAATAGTTACTTCTTGGCAGTTGAGAGAGAACCAGGTATTAATTTTTTAATTTAAGGAAATGAGGGGAGTATTTTGAGAGTGGAGACCGTGGCTGGCAGGAGTCTGGGTTATTTTTTTTTAACCTTTTTAGAGCATATTTTGCATATGGCACCCCCCATTACTCCTTTGTCCCTGCGTACATGTTGGAAGTAGGGGTGGATGATTTGAGGGGGCATACACAACATAAAATTACAGATGGGTAAATGTGAATAATAGAGATGTTATTCAGCTCGACGTTCACAGAGGCATCATAGACAACTTCAGCTGTTATTCAGGACCTCTCAGTGAATATTTTTTTAATAACTCATTTCTGTTCTAGCTCTATAGTATTTTGATTTTTCTACTAATAATGTCTTCATGATAAAGTCTGACCACTGAAAACATACTTTGGACCTTCCTAGTCTGCTTTATGAACCTCCAGCCCTGGCCTATCAGATGGTATTTTAGATTCTGAAACACACTGAAACATCTTGTTGTGGAGAAAGGCATGAACTGTGTCCTTTTGCATTATTTCAGATAGCACATTCTTGCTAGTTATCTAAACTTGCTTAGCCTCTAATGCATGTTTAATTTGTGTCAGCTGTTCCTGGGGCACCAGCACTCATTTTATAGAACCAGGACTTATTTTTAATCCTCAAAAGTTTAGCCCAGAGCCAGATGGAGAAAGGCAGAAAAGAAAGAAGAAGGAAGACAACAACAGGAAAATAGTGGCAAGGGAGGAAGCAAGGACTTAAAATGAACATACAAGAGACAAATAAAGAGAAAAGTGGGGAGTGGTGGGACAAAAAACATGACATCAAATGTAAGGCTAGGTAACCCTGGTATTTAGCATCCTCATCATTCAGCAGAGGAATTGGATTAGAAAAATGTTGGGTCACTTCACCTGTGTTTTTTTCCTACTAAGTAATGTATTGTATATGTTGCCAGTTTCACCCTTTTTGTTTTAATATATGCTTGTGCATTCCATTTCACCATTCAAAGATAGCCACTGTGGATGTGCACACATCTATGGCAGCCATCTTTGAATGAATATGTAACCTAAGCCTTATTTGGAAGACGGTTAATTCCATCAAAACTAGCGATAGCGGTTTAGCACAGAAACTCAATGGGTATTAATTTCCAGTGGATTTACAGTTTTAATTGTGATTGTATTTGTGTTCCTGGTGTCTTTAATAGTTTTAAAGTGGTTTCCAAAGTATATTTTGCCATTGATGTTATTTTCAAAGTCCGGCTGGCAAAGCCCCTGGGCCCGATGGAGTGCCCATAGGTCTTTTCAAATGTAACTTGGATCTATGGACAACTCTTCTAACCAATACATTTAATAATTGCTGTATTACTAATCTACCTTTATGTTGGGAATCATACATTATAGTGCCCATTTTAAGAAAGGACATACATTTAACTTGTGATGTTACAGACCAGTCTCCCTTATTGATTCTTCAGTCAAGATCGAGTGCTTTTTAATAGAAATTGTTAAAGGGCCAGTTCCAATAGTAGTAGTACAAAAAACTTTATTCGACTTTCCACAAGTCATAAAAGTATCAAATATTCTACATTTCAATATACAATAAATACAATAAATAAGCTAAAAATATTTAATAATTTACAATAATAAAAAGATCCATAAATGAGAAATGTTTAAAATTCTTTAAGGAAAATGCCCTAAAAACTAACCATTGGGTGGACTAGATAAAATTACATTGCTGCCCCCATGCGCTTTCTTGTGTTTAATACAGAGCATAGAAAATTGGCCAGGATTCCGCACATCTCAATCGAGGATAGCACCTGGAGGCTGGCATACGCGGTGCGACACTGGGGGAGATTGATTAACCTTAGAAGAGGGGCTACTAAGCGCTTTCTTTGCTTGGCATAGAATTTACAAAATAAAACCACGTGAATTGTGGTTTGGAGTGCCATTGCATCGCATGGACAAGGCTTCAGGGTGGTACTCCAGTCATTCATAGTTGGAAAGGTCACTAGACGATGGAATATGTCTAGCCTCAATCTGGTGAGAACAAAACGATGGCGGGGGATTATCACATTCGTCAAATAAGGCTGAATGGCCTCTGTTGACAAAATTATTTGATTATAAATGACGGTAGGCTTTTTTGATTCGACTTCCCATCGTAGATCTTCTAGATGTTTTAATGCCAAAGCAGTCAAGTCCTTCCTAGAGATTTTCTCCAGCGAGGCTGGGTTTGTGTAATAGGCTTTATTGCCCATGTTATCAAAGAAGGTCATAATGTATTGTAGCCAGGGCACCCTTGCTGCGTATATGGACTCCATACAGTCAATCAGAATGGCCTTATTTAGTTCAGTATGTTCTGAGGTCCAAACTTTGTGCCATAGCAATAAGGGTTGAATCTTTATCAAGTCAGTAATAAAGGGGAGCCCCAGTTCTGAGTGGATAATGTATGATGATGTACCTTTTGGTACCATCAATAGATGTCTCATAAAATCGTTTTCAGCCATCTGCACCAGATTACAATTGGTGTATCCCCAAATTCCAGACCCATACATGGCAGCTGGGGTGCACTTGGCTTTATAAATTTTTATCATATTTGGCGGGGTGATCCCCCTATCCTTTTGGAGAAAAGCCTTAAAGCCACCGTTGTTTTAATAAGCTGAGCTTTTTTCATCTTCCTGCAGTTAGCCCACGAACCCTGTTTGTCAAACATTATGCCCAGGTAAGAAAAGGTTTGCGCAATTTCTACTCTCCCATCTGCGGTAGTAATATTATAGGACTTGCCGCGTTTCCCGCCACAGTTCATAATGAACGTTTTTGAGCGATTGACAGTGAGACCCAGTTGTGACATGAATGTGATACAGGTAGTTAGTAGTTTTTGTAGGGCTAACGGGGTCATGGCCATTAAAACTGCATCATCTGCATAGAGTAAAACCGGAACAGCACGTTTGCCTATTTGGGGTAGGTCTTTACAGTTACTAGCCAATACGTTTTCTAAATTATTTATATACATTGAAAACAAAAACCGGGCAAGAACGCAACCTTGGCGCACGCCTCTATGTATGCCGAAAGGGCGAGTACTTTCCCCCTTTAGGCCATACCTCACTCTTGCACTGCATCCTGTATACATTTCTCGTATAAACTGAATTATAGCTGGTTCTACCCCCATGGTACTTAAAATATCCCATAGTTTGTCATGTAATACACAATCAAATGCTGATGATAGGTCGATGAAGGCCAGATGCAGGTTACCTTCTCTAATCCTTGTATACTTTCCTATAATAATACTTAGATTCAGGCTTTGTTCTACTGTCCCAATTCCTTTGCGGAATCCATATTGGACAGGAGATAACACACTCTTTTCTTCCGCCCAAGTTTGTAACCTGTTCAAGATAATTCTCCCTGTTAATTTAGCCGTTGAATCCAAGAAAGAGATTGGTCTGTAACAGGCTGGATTGAGGCGGTCACCTTTTTTATATATTGGGACTATATTAGAGTCTCGCCAAGATGGTAGGGGACCTTGTATGCAAATGGCTCTCAATGACTGCGTCAGTACGGGCCCCCATAACTGGATATTGGCCTTGTATATATCGATCGGAACGCCATCGGGGCCCGGAGCTTTCCCTGATTTACTTAAGGTTATGGCTTCCTCTACCTCCTCAAGGCTAAATTGTGGGGTTATTAACAGGCGTGTATCTTCCTGGAGGGGTTGATCATGTACAGAAAACGTAAGGTTCGCGTCGCTAACCCGGGAATATATTTTAGAAAAATATGCAATCCAGTCTTCTTCAGAAATCGCTGTTTCCATCCTGGGGGAGCTTCTATCCCAAAGCACAGGAGAATTGATTGTTTTCCAAAAAAGAATGTTATCTTTCGTTTGGCTAGCTGTGTGTAGAGTTTTCCATAGGGTTCTTTTTAATGTCAATTTCCTTCCCTTCATTGCTGCTTTATATTCTTGTCTACACTTACGAATCTCAGTTGTAGATCTTTTTGGGGCTCTTAGAGCCCTTTTCAATTTCCTATGTTCTTGTGAACAGTTATGATCAAACCATCCAGTGGCCCTTTTTTTTCCCGGCTTACCACTTCTGGTTATAAGGGCTTTCTTTATAGATTGCATAATCAGTGTGAAGGCACTTAAACATCGCCCTGGGTCTGGGTTCTCACTTAAACAGTCTGCAAAGGCATACTTGCAGTCACTTAGTAATTGTTTCAGCAGGGATTCGGGGTCAATCTGTGACCATTTCAAAGTATATCCATTACGCGGCATTAGTTCAATATCATCTATCAGGGTGGCCCTGTCAACTCTATCTGCTGTAGGGGGGGTTATTAGGAGATTCAAACTCTGAGGATAATGGTCACTGATTGCAATGTCATGCAAAGTATAATTCTCAAGGTGGTGAGCGAAGTGGGTTGACATTAGAACGTAATCAATCACAGTATTCGCGCCCCTTCCGTTGTATGTTGGTTTAAACTGGGATTCAGCAGAATATAATTTGTTTACAAAGGATAAATTATGGGTTTGAGCCAGTAAGTTCAATGCGTCTCCTTGGGTGTTATGTGTAAAATGTAGACTTAAGCCACTGCCTTCGGGATCCCAACCACATACCTTATCTGAGATTTCTTTACAGGGATGGACATTAAAGTCTCCACCCCAAATCATAAAGATCTCACGGTTATTATTGATACTTGTTATTTTTTTTAAATCGTTTCCCATCTCCATTAGGATATTAGCAAACTCTCCTGGGGTTGCATTGTTATAAAGGTTAATGATGACTAGGTGAGTCTTATGATCCAAGTTACCCTCTATCATTTGGTAGTATGAGGTTGTAAATTTCATCTCTAGGTTTTTTAGTCGCAACTTGTTAGAGATATATGTACATAGACCCCCTTTTGGTCTACCATGCCTGGACTGAACAGCTGGTGTGTGAAATGTTTTATAACCATTAATGTGAAGAGGACTCAATAACCATGTCTCTTGAAGACATATACATGAATATTCTTCTATAAAGTTCACCCAATTCTCATTATCTATCTTATTGGTTAGACCTGCAATGTTCCAGAACAGTAGAGCAAACTCCACTTTCTGTTAAGGGATGGCATATTGGTCCATTGGTGTACAGAGAGGTAAGACATCGCCAGATGGCTGTGATATATTTCTGGGGGCACTGCTCTGGGTTGGATGGAATTGGGACCTATTTACTATAAGATCTATTGTATAAGATGTATATTCTTTGTTTGAAGCCTGCCCTGGTTTGTGTTCTGTCTGGGCTAGTTCATCTGGAGGGACTGTCTGATTCTTATTGAGTCAATCTATGTCTTCTAAGACCGTGAGGGGGTGAAATCTGTTGCGCCCTACAGGGAAATCTGATGTTTTTAAGGTTACTCTTACTGGTTGTGGGCTTTTGGGGTTATTTCCTGCTGATCTTTGATAGAAAAAACCTAAGGGTAGTAGTGAAATTCCTTGGGGAGTGGCTTGTGTGGCTCCTATTTCGTGGATAAGTTTGTCCACTAAATTTGGTGACCTAAATGAGAGGACCACGCAGTCACCTTCCAGCACTTTCTTACTGCTGCCTATCCACTTAACTCTCCTGACCATTTTTATATTGTCAAAAAGGGGCCCAACCATACCTGAGCCCAGACGGACTCCTATCCAATTGAGGGCCTTATTTCTCAGAGTCGTCCATGATTCTATCTGCTGATTGCCTAACGATGGGACGTTAGCCAAGACCACTACGTAGGGTGTGACCTCTGGAGGGAGATGTAATAAATCACTTGGACAATGTAATATATTTGGGGGTTTGGTCCTATTAAATGTGTTCCTCACTGAGTTTACGTAGGGTTGAGTAGTCATAGTCCTCGATGAGCTGTTGCCTACTCTCTTAGCTAATCTAGAGTTTGAATCTATTTGATCAGAGAGAGGGTCATGAGCTGCAGCAGCAGGGGGTAAAGGCCGGGAAGTTTGATTCGAGTCAAAAACTGGTGGCTGCAATGATGTCTTTCTCAGGGGATCTACATTCGGGCGTATATTGTTTGACCCGTTTTGCAAGAGAATTGGGAGTTGTTTTCCTGGTTTTTCCTGGTCTAAGATCTGAGATGGTATATTAGAATCCTTTATTACGTGGTGTGAATCTTTCTGTTGTATGACCTTTATTAGTTCTAGACCTTCCTCAAGTTTATTCTCCACTCCCTTTAGGCGCTCCAGAATAGAATCCAGAGTGAGGCCTATAGATGATTTCAGAGTGTTTACTAACTCATGTAGATTAATAAGGAGTGATCTAGTAGTGTGTCCTACGTTATTTGACGGTTTCTTTCGGGATGGTTTCTTGGATTGTTTTAAAATTGGAGTAGTTGTTGTGCCTAAAACTGGGAGTTTATTAGGATTCTTATCATCCAAACCCACCTCCAGTTTCCTTGGTCGTTTGGCCTCAGGGGAAATTTCGTCCAAGGAGTAGATTAAATTAGAGGTGTCTTTAATACATCCGTTAGTATACCTTGGTTCTAAGCTCTTATCGCCTTGTTCACTCTGTAAGGAGTTGTTATGCGGTTCTACGGGATCTATTGGTTTGGGGGAGTGGTCTCTAGACCTCATCATTTTTTCTTCAACAGTAGCAATTTGTTTATCTAACATTCCCATCGCCCCTGAGATATATTTTAATATAGATCTACTATCTTTTAAGTTATTTGATTTGGAGTGCTTCCTCTTACCCATATTTTTGTATGGAGACGGAGATCCCTGTCTAAGTAATGAGGGAGAGGGAAAAATGAGATAGGTTAATCCGCTTCAAATGACTTCGCTGCGCTATCCTAGTTCTACTGATCTTCGCAGGGCGGGGGGAACCCTAGGCTGCTGTTTTTGAAATAAGACTACTTTCGGGCTCTTATCCCCTGATTTTGGACTGCTAAACTAGACCAAAACCAAAAGGCAGTGAGCCCTGGGGGGCAAGAACCAAAATTAAAGAGGGGTGGCCCAGCCCAGCCTCTTCCTGGCGATGACGGGCGAAGGACGGGCCCGCCCTTGGCCCGGGCTTCGCCCGCGCGCGTCCCGCGCTGCGGGCGCGCTGCTGTATTGTTAAAGGGCCTCCCGCCCAATGAGAAGAGTCCCGCGATTGTTAAAGGGCTCCTGCCCCTGTCAGTATCACTCTGCGCGTCCCGCGGCTGCGGGCGCGCTGCTGTATTGTTAAAGGGCCTCCCGCCCAATGAGAAGAGTCCCGCGATTGTTAAAGGGCTCCTGCCCCTGTCAGTATCACTCTGCGCGTCCCGCGGCTGCGGGCGCGCTGCTGTATTGTTAAAGGGCCTCCCGCCCAATGAGAAGAGTCCCGCGATTGTTAAAGGGCTCCTGCCCCTGTCAGTATCACTCTGCGCGTCCCCCAGTTCCAATATCATTTTGAGCCTTGTAAATATGGTTTTATAGAACACTTAGGAACTGTGGCGCAATTTGTTAATCTTCAATTACTAGTTGGCAGGTATATTACCACTAGACATTGCTCGTTATATTCAGCATTTATGGACCTAAGAAGTGCCTCTGACATGGTAAATTGTTCAAAGTTGTTGCTTCTCTTATCAGAATTGGGCCTATATAGTGCAATACTCAATTTCCTATCTGATTTGAATAACCTGGTAACGAAGGTGAGGTTAGGAACAAATGGGAGCTATCTGAAGCAATTAGTCTAAAAAGAAGGGATCAGCAATGGTGTATGTAGGCCCCACTTTTATTTATTTTATATATAAACAGCATCAATTCTTATTGGGTGAATAGCTGTTCAGGCGTTGCCAAGGTTAGGGAGCCCCCTGATCCTGTGCTGTTATATGCAGACGATGCAGTCCTCGTGGTCCCCACTTCAAGGGTACTAAAGAAGTTGGTAGTATCTTTTACTGAATGTATGCCCGGTTTAGATCTGAGTACCAACTTTTCCAAATCACAGATAATGTCCAGTGAATTAGGTAGAGTCACCCTGCATACTTTTCATATAATAACCTAGTAGCAGGTGTCCCTGTTTTTTCGTACTTAGGGGTAGATTTTAATACCCTTGCTACATGGAGACACAGTATTTCTGTCCGATGTCAGAAATGTATTCGGTCTGTCAGCACTCCTACCTAAATCGTTAGGTCAGGAAGCTATTGACCTATTGCTTGGAAATAAGAAGCTCAATCATATACTTATTGCAAACTGAGGGGCAGGGGTTTGGGTCATATCAATACCTCACTGTTGCAAACTGAAGAGAGTAGCTTTGGCACTGGCACTTCTCTCTGTGTGGCCTCACACTTTGCAATAACTCTCTCATGAGGAACTTAGTCTTAACTACTTACAGGATTATATTAAATTCAGGCCCTTACAGTTATGGATCTCTATTTAGTTGAATCCCAGTGCAGCCCTTAATCATTCAGTTGTTATGGATTGCTCAACTTGTGATAAAGGGCTGACTATTCCTTGGCTGTCATACATCAAAGCTAATTTACAGATATCAGTTTTCCGTCTTTGTTTGAGAAACCCCCCAGTAATTATGAAGAATGATAAATCATAGGTAAACAAACCTTCCTAGAATACATCTGTCTTAGTAGAGAAGAAATAGAACTGAAAAAGACAACTGTTAGGCGATATTTTATATTACAGTCTTGTAGAGGCATTGAAACTAACCTGATATTGGTTCTGAGAAATTGTGATCAAGCTTTACTTTTTTAGATTTAGGCCCTCATTACAACCGTGGCGGTCAGTGTTAAAGTGGCGGTAATACCACCAACAGGCCGGCGGTAAAAAAATGAGATCACAACCGTGGTGGAAACCGCCAACACAGACAGCCACTTCAACAATCTGACCGCCACGGCGGTAGCAACCGTCACCGCCAGCAGACAGGCTGGAGACAATGTACCGCCCACCACATTACAACCCGCCTATCTGTCAGCTTTTTCAGGGTGGTACCAACGCCATCAAAAGCACTGCGGAAACAGTGCTTGGAAGGGAAACCACTCAACACTCAACGAAGAACCTGGGTGCCATGGAGCCCGAGCTGCAGGTCCTGCCAATGCTGGTCTACCTCCTCAACTACCAGGAACACCAAAGATGATGGCGACGACCACGGTGAGTACTACACCTAGTACACAGGGGAGGGGGGAGGAAAAAGAGAGTGACACACAAACGCAACACCCCCACCCCACCCTCACCCACAACACCATGCACACAAACAGATCCAACAACATTACAGATACACCCCGTAACCCCATGGAAGAATTCAAGGACAAAAGGAATTGAGTCAAACCAGTGATATTTTAGAAGTAGGCAGATATACTGTAGAATTTGAAAAACGGTATTTACACAAATATACAACATGTACAGAAGTCCGTACATTGTCCTTCACAAATGTCCGTGGGCCACTGGGCCAAAAATTATGGGCCAAGCCCACACTTGACTCCTGCCTCAATACAGAGAGAACACTGCAGGGGCATCAGGTCATAAAAACACAGGCACCTCAGGGGCATGGGGAAAGGAGGGCACCTCAGCCTGAAGATGTAACAATGCCATTGCTCCTCGAGGGGGCTCCATGCCCAAAGCATTGTCCTGGGGAGTGCAAGGCCACAGTCTCTCAAGTGGGTGGTTTGCCCATGGCTTGGTCATGGGGAGTGCAAAGCCAGTCTTTCAAGTCCCTCAAGTGGGTGGTTTGCCCACTGCTTGGTCATGGGGAGTGCAAAGCCAGTCTTTCAAGTCCATCAAGTGGGTGGTTTGCCACTGTTTGGTCCTGGGGAGTGCAAAGCCACAGTCTCTCAAGTCCCTCAAGTGGGTGGTTTGCCCACTGCTGGGACCTGGGAGTGCAAAGCCAGTCTTTCAAGTCCCTCAAGTGGGTGGTTTGCCCACTGCTTGGTCCTGGGGAGTGGAAAGCCAGTCTTTCAAGTCCCTCAAGTGGGTGGTTTGCCCACTGCTTGGTCCTGGGGAGTGTAAGGCTACAGTCTCTCAAGTGGATGGCTTCTCCACTGGTTCTGGAGGGGGCTTTGTGCTCAATGATGCAGTAGTTGGGGTGTGCCAGTACACATTCCCTCACCTGGGTGTCTGAGGGACGAGATTTGCAGGAAACAGGTAGCATGATAGTTCATGGAGGCAGGGCTAAACTCCATCCTGCGGCGGCTAAGGCTGCTAAGTGGTGGTAGTGCTGGTGCTGGTGGGGGTGCTGCCAGTGGTGGTAGGCTCCAGCTCATCCCCTGCAGCCTGGGACGGCCGCCCACTGGAGCTGCTGCTGGTAGTGGTCCTACTGTCCGCGATGCAGGTGGCAGTGCTTGCGGCGGGGATGCTGGCGGGAATGCTGGCGGTGCTGGCCGTGGTGCAGGTGCAGGTGCTGCCAGTGGTGGAGGGAGACTCCAGCCCTTCTCCTGCAGCCTTGGACGGCTGCCCACTGGGGACGCCGCTGGTGACAGTAGTGATGGCAGCGGCGGTGCATGTGGCGGTGCTTGCAGCAGGGGTGCTGACGGTGCTGCAGGAGGTGCAGGTAGCGGGGCTGACGGTTTTGCCGGTGGGCACCAGGCCTTCACCTGCATCCTCCGTCGGCTGAAGTGCCTTGCCTTCGATTTTCTTCCCCTTCCTCACCTTGGCAGATGCTGTTGTGCCCTTGGCTCTGTCAGCTGGAGGTTTGGAGGAGTCCTTGCTGGGTGGGTCGTGCTCCTTGCCCTTGCTGCATGCTGGCCCCTTCTTCACCTTGGCAGGTGGGGGAATGGTTTGATCCTTTGCAGGGGTTGATGGTACACTGGCTTTCCTGACGGGTGCCCCCTTTGAGCCTCTGGGAGTTGCAGGTTCCACATTGGACGGCGACTTGGTGGTTGAGGTGCTGGGCTGGGTTCTGGACGCCCTGGCCCGAGGGGAAGGACGGGGGAGTAGGAGGGAAGAGGTCAAAGTTTGCCAGGAAAAGTTTTTTAGACCACTGGGCGGGAAGATGGAGCGGGTTTGGCAGTGGAGGAAGAGGGAGTGGTTATATGAGGTGTCTTTCTGCTGAGTTTGGGTGAAGGTGCATGGGCTGGATGCTGTTGTGAGGTGGATGGCTGTTGGGTGGGTGCTGTTGGGTGAGTGGGTGCTTGCGTTTGTGTACTTTGGGAGGAGGGGTCACAGACCACACTGGGAGAGGACACAGGGGATGTATGCATGGTTGTGGGGGTGGTGACTGCCAGTGAGGGGTGTGTTGTGATGGGCGTGCTGGTGATGGAGGTAGTGGGTGATGGAGGTGGTGGATGAGGATGTAGTGCATGCAGGTGTGAGTGGAGATAATAGTGGGAGGGAGGTGGATGAAGTGGAGGAGGGGGACACAGTGGAGGCAGTGGATGTTTGTGTGTCGGCATGGGTATGGTGCTTGTGTGAGTGCCTGTGAGATGAAGTGTGGTGCTTATGTTTGCCTGAGCCACCTTTGTGTAGTGATTTGGGTGAATGCTGGTCTGAAGGTATGCTTGGGACAGGCCGGGCTTGAGGGGATTGGGTCTGGGTAGAGGAAGTTGGAGGGGGGAGGCTAGACACAGGGACAAGGGCTGCCATCAGTGCTGAGGCCAGAGCCTAAATGCTCTTTGTTGGGCCACCACGCCAGAGTAAATGCCCTCCAGGTGTGCATTTGTTTGTTGTAAATGCCTCTTGACACCCTGGATGGAATTCGGAATGGTTGACTGCCCAACAGTGAGGGATCTCAGGATGTCAATAGCCTCCTCACTGAGGGCCACAGGGCTGACTGGGACAGGGCCTGAGGTGCCAGGGGCAAAGGAGATGCCCACCCTCCTGAGTGAGCTGGCATAGGAAACATGCTGAGGGGCTGCTGGGAGGGCGGTGCTGGTAGAGGGGGTGGTGGCTGTACCCGTTGTTGGGGTGGGAACAGCGGTGTCCGCCACCATCAGTGAGCTTCCATCGGAGGAGGATCCGCTGTCGTGGTGCTCCCCTCGCTGTCCGTCCCACTGGTGCCCTCCCCCAAGAGGATTCGGCCTCATGGGCCATGTGGGATGCAGCTCCCTCCATCGCCGGTGCCTCTTCTCCTCAGCCAGATGATGCTAATGCACACAAGGACAGGGTGACAAAACAAAAAGGTGGGGAGAGACAGAGGATACACTTGGTCAATGCCAGCAACACCACTACTGTTGGCGTACACAACACACAGGGAGCAGCCCTATGCACTAGGCCATGCCCAACCATTTACTAAGACAGTCAACAGCCCATAGAGTTCAATGCCTAACGCCATTAGCTGCACACCTGAAACCCACAGGACCCTGCCCAGGAGTAGATGGCTGCCAACACTATTGGGGTAGGAGTGATTCTGAGCCTGCCCAACAAGGAACCTACCCTGTCATGTTCGCCCTGGCCTAGGGGCACCCACAGCCCACATCCCCCACCCAGGTACCTCCTAATGCACGCAAAGTCAGGTTTCAGATTCGGTACTCACCCTCTCGTGGCTGCTGTGATGCCTTCAAGCGCCCATCCAACTCCAGATAGGCCACCGCCAGGATGCGCAACATCAGGGGGGTCATGGTGCGACGGGAACCCCTTCCTCGCTGGGAGGCCAGCCCCAGCTGGGCCTCCGCTGTCTTCTTTGCCCAGAGTCGCAGTTCCTTCCACCTCTTCCGGCAGTGGGTGCTCCACCTGTCAAAGACCCCGAGGGTCCACACCTCCTTAGCGATGGCACGCCAAATACCCTTTTTCTGGTGGGCACTGACCTGCATGGAAAAGACAGCAGAAAACAGAATTATTTACCTGTCAGGACCGTCATACTCATTGCCCACCAGATCCCACACATCCCCTGACGCGCATACATTGACCACCTTACATGCTGCATTCTGGCCAGGACCCCTCTGCCCCCCCCCACATGTGGCATACACACACAGCAATCCGTACATTCATGGCCCACGCATCATGCTCACTGTGTACTCACCTGATTGTCTAAAGGACCGTATAGTAACGTGTACTGGGGTAGGACCCCATCCACCAGTTTCTCTAACTCCTCCGCAGTGAAGGCAGGGGCCCTTTCCCCATACACATGAGCCATTGTCGCTTCCAGACACAGGTCACAGCAGCACTTGCAGTGTAGGTCCTCTCCTTTTGAAGTTCAGGTGGTAAGTGGGCACAGGGCATGGCACCTAACTGCGTCACAGCAGACATTGGCACATCAAAGGACTCTCGTCTTCACATACTGTTTCTGTAAAGTCAACAATTCATCATTAGTGCAATAGAAGTGTGACTATGACCCTCTGCTCACCGTTCTCTTCCATAAGGCTTCAACCGCTGAGGCAGAATATGAGATGGCGGCATCCTCCGGTGTACAGACCCCTGGTGGATTTTGCGACAATGGAGGACAGGCACATCATCATTACCTACAGACTTGATCGTGCCACAATCCAAGAACTGTGTGTCCAATTGGAGCCAGACCTGATGGCTGCTATCCGACAACCCACAGGTATCCCCCCTCTAGTGCAAGTCCTGTCAGTGCTCCATTTCCTGGCAAGTGGTTCCTTTCAAACAACAGTGGCCATGGCATCACGGATGTCTCAGCCAATGTTCTCCAACGTGTTGACCAGAGTGTTGTCTGCCCTGCTTAAACACATGCACAGCTATATTGTGTTCCCCCAGGTGGAGGATTTGTTCACAGTGGAAGCTGATTTTTATGCACTGGGACATATCCCCAACATCATTGGTGCCATTGATGGTACGCATGTGGCATATGTCCCCCCCCCCGGAGAAATGAACAAGTTTACAGGAATAGAAAAAGCTATCACTAAATGAATGTCCAGATGGTGTGTTTGGCAGACCAGTACATCTCCCATGTGAATGCCAAGTATCCTGGCACTGTGCATGACGCCTTTATCTGGAGGAATAGCAGCATCCCATATATGATGGGCCAACTCCAGAGGCACCAGGTGTGGCCAATAGGTGAGCCCAAGGTCCTCACACAGTATGAGTAGGTGTCTGGGTATGGGGTTGTCCCTAAGGGTTAGTGTTTCTCTAACAGTTGTCCCTCGATATTTGCAGGTGACCCTGGTTACCCCAACCTCTCATGGCTACTGACCCCAGTGAAGAATTCCAGGACAAGGGCAGAGGAACGTTACAATGAGGCACATGGGCGTACAAGGAGGATTATAGAAAGAACCTTCCGCCTCCTGAAGGCCAGGTTTCAGTGCCTCCATCTGACAGGTGGATCCCTGTACTACTTACCCAAGAAGGTGTGCCAGATCATTAATGCATGTTGCATAATGCACAACCTGGCCTTGAGACGCCAGGTGCCTTATCTGCAGAAGGATGAGCCTGGAGACGGTCTTGTGGCAGCGGTGGAGCCTGTGGACAGTGAGGAAGAGGAGGCAGAGGAAGAAGATGTTGATAACAGTACCAATATTATTCGGCAGTACTTCCAGTGACACACAGGTAAGACACTGTAACTTCACTCAAACATTTCATCTGTTGGACATTGTACAAGGCAGCCTGTTTCCCTATGTCTATGGCCACTGACTGTACTCTTTGCCATCTCCATTTTCAGATCTGTGTGCCCCACTCTGGCTCCTGCTATGTGTACTGCTGCCCACAAGAGGTCATCCTAAAGTATATTTCACTGTACTTTTGAGTTGCAGTGCTTTGATAATGTTGTACTAATACATATTTGAATCATTTGACATACTCCAGATTGGTATTTGTTCCAAAGGTGTTTATTTAGGTGCTCATAAGTAGAGGGGGGGGGTGCAAGGGACTGGGCTGATGGTGGAAGGAAGTTCAGGGTAGAGTCTAGTCTCTTGGTATTACAGGTGCATTGTCCAATGGGGCATAGGGAGGGGATCAATGGCAGTTCAAGGTGGACAGGGTAACAGTGTGGGACACAAGGGTGACAGTCAGGAGAGTCTTATTTCCTGGCAGGGGTCTTGGCAATAGTCTCTGGCTTCTGCCTGGATCGCAGGGAAAGTTTGCAGGGTGGTTCTCCTTCTGCCAGGGGTGGGATGCTGGTGGCCTCTTGGTCCTGTGGTGGGGCCTCCTGTCCACTAGCGCTGGCGGAGGTGGAAGGCTGTTCCTCAGTTTGGCTAGTGTCACGCGCCCATTGTTGTACCACTGCCTCCCTCATGGTCTTGCCCATGTCTGCCAGCACCCCTGAAATGGTGACCAGGATGGTGTAGATTTTTGTTAGGTCCTCCCTGATCCCCAGGTTCTGTCCCTCCTGCAGCTGCTGCGTCTCCTGCAGCTTGGCCAGTATCTGGCCCATGGTCTCCTAGGAATGAGGAATGCTCCCAGGATGTTGGAGAGTGCCTCGTGGAGAGTGGGTTGCCTGGGCCTGTCCTCCCCCTGTCGCACAGCAGTCCTCCCAGCTTACCTGTTGTCCTGTGCCTCTGTCCCCTGAACCGTGTGCTCACTGACCCCTGACTGTCTTGGGTTTGTGGGGTTGCCTGGGGTCCCTGTAGTGATGGACACACTGCTGATTGACGTGTCCTGGGGACACTGGCATGGGCCCACTGGGTGGGTGCTGTGGTGGTGCTTCCTGAGGGGGGAGACTATGTGGTGGGTTGGGACTGTGGCAGGGGAACTGACTGTAAAGAGGTCCCTGATGGGCCAGGTTGGCCATCGAGATCCAGGCGTGCAGAGCTGCTGTCGTCACTGTGGGCCTCTTCTGTGGGGGGCCTGATGTAGCTGGCACCTCCTCTGCGGTGACGTTGAGTATGGGTCCTGTGGGGATGCAAATGCAGTGTTATTGTATCTGCGTGGGCCATATTGTGCATAGGTGTGTTTCTCTCTCTATGATTGTGATTTCCCTGTCAGCTTGGCCCTCTGTGAGTGGTGATTTACTGGGCATGCTGTGATGATGGGTGTCCATGCAGGTCTGTGATGGGGGTCCATGCATTGGTGATGCATGCAGGGTTTGGTATTGGGATGGGTGGTTGTAATGGTGGGGTATATGTGAGGTGATGGAGTGAGGGGAGTGAGTGTAAGGGTGGGGGTATGTGTTGGCATGCAGGTAGGGTGGGGCTATATTGATAAAGATTTGACTTACCAGAGTCCAGTCCTCCTGCTACTCCTGCGAGGCCCTCAAGATGCATTATTGCCAAGACTTGCTCCTCCCATGTTGTTAGTTGTGGGGGAGGAGGCGGGGGTCCACCGCCAGTCCTCTGTATGGCTACCTGGTGTCTTGCTACCACGGAACGCACCTTCCGCTGTAGGTCGTTCCACCTCTTCCTTGATGTCATCCTTTGTTCTGGGGTGCTGTTCCATTGAGTTGACCCTGTCCACTATTCTCCGCCATAGCTCCATCTTCCTAGCAATGGATGTCTGCTGAACCTGTGATCCGAAAAGCTGTGGCTCTACCCGGATGATTTCCTCCACCATTACCCTTTGCTCCTCCTCAGAAAATCTGGAGTGTCTTTGGGGTGCCATGGATGTGGTGCAAGTGATATGTGTGAGAATGTGTGGGATGATGTGTGGCGTGATGTGCTGTGGTGTATGCTGTGATGTGCGTGTATGGTGTATGGGTGATGGTGTTCTGTGCCTCTCATTGAGTGGGTGCTCCAGCCTTGTCTCTCTCTGTGTGCTATCGTTTTTTTCGCTGTAAGGGGTTGTGGTTAATGTGGGTGTGCGTTTTATAGTGGTCTGAGTGTGTGGGTGTGGTGTGTGTATATGTCTCAGGTGTGTGTAGCTTGAATTGTCCAATGTGGTGGTGTTTTGTAAGTGTGTGTGTATTTTGAGCGTGGCGGTGTGTACCACCAATTGTTTACTGAGGTTGAAAGACCGCCGCAGTGATTCATGGGTCGTGATGCTCTGGGCATATTCCTGTTGGCATAACGGTATGGGTTTTGCTATTGCCAGTTTATCACTGACATTTGGTGTGGCGGACTTGCGTGGATGTCTGTATAGTGGCAGTCATAATACCTGTAGCGGAATACCGCCGCGGTCACGGTATGCTGGCGGCCGTCAGCACGGCAGTAGGTGGCATTTACCGCCACGGTTGTAATGAGGGCCTTAGTTCTGACATCTTTCAGAACTTACTTTATGTTCCTTTAGGAAATTTAGCAACAGCAATATTTCCGCATCCCCTTTAAATAGTGTCTCTAGTCACACTTTGTTGCAGTGTCCTTTTCAGTACTTATTATAAAAGTTTTACAAAACAACTTTTACTGTCTTTATTTCGAAAGTATAATTTTTTAATTCTTGTGTGGCTTTGAGTTTTCTACAGATGCTCATCATGTATGTGTATGTTTTGCTGTTGGTTCATTTTTTAATTATGCAGCAGGTTGTATAAATGTAATGCTATTGTGGTTGGCAGGGTTTAAGGACGACACAAAGCTCTAGGTTAAAGTTCGAATGTGCTTTATTGAAGAATATTGTGGAGTAAAGAATAGATCTTTCTCAGTCTTTCTTGTATTATTTCCTGGATAGCTTCTGTTTCGTTTCCCTGGATCTTCACCTCATCTGTGGTCTTTTCCTCTCTTTCAGGGCTCCCAGGAAGCGCATGTGTGGAGAAGAACAAGAGAAGTATCAGTAAGTATTTTCTTCTCTATCTGTCTCTTTTCCTTTTCTACAACTTCTTTTCCTTCCTCCTCTGACTTTCATATGTCTTGCTCTCTCTCTTTCTTTCTCTCTTACAGTTGTAACTGTGTACTCTGTTTCTCTCTTTCTGTTGTCTCTTTCTTCTATAGGATTCTGAGTCCCTTTTCTTTCGCTACTATTTTCTGCTATACTGTCTCTCTCTTAATTCTCGTAGCTTCTATGTGCCTCTTTCTGAACCTCTCTGTCTTTCATGGATTCCTTCCTCTTACAGCTCCTACTCATTGCTGTACTGCTGTTTAGTTGGTTTTCTGCTGAGGCCCTTCCACCCGGTGCTGCAACTACTGTGTTGCTTTATATGGTAACAGTTTTATGCCCCTGGGGGTTCTTTTATGGAGTGTATGCTGTTAAAAGTGCCCTTATTTACTTCTCCTTTTTGTTATCCCCACCACCCACTCCCCCTTGCTTTTATTTCCCTGCTCCTCCCGTCCTCCCGCCCCTCTAATTCCCCTCAGTTTGGTAGGGAAACGCACCTGAGTGTGCCACGCTTCTCCAGAAGCGTGGCAGGGTTTCCTCGTTCCGCCTCCCTGGTCACCGCGGAGTTCGTTCATCCACCTGCTTCCTCCTCGTCTTCTTCTCTCCTTCGGTGAGTTGTCCACTCTCTAACGACGCCTCTTCCTCCTGGTCATGCGCACCTCGTCTTTGGGGCGCCGGCTTTTCTTCCTCTCTGGATCCCGTGGTTCCTCTTCCTGGTCCCTGCGTCACGGCCGTCCGGAACATCCGATTGGTTCCTGCCCCAGGACGTTCCCGAGCACCTGGGGCAGCGTCAGCACCAGTCGATGTTGCGTGCGGGCTGTCTCCGGTCGGCCCGTCACGTACACTCCCCCTAACGAGCAGCTGATAGAGACTCTTCGAAGTCGGATAACGCAACAAAAAGTCAGCGTTGGCCATGACGGAACCCGGGGAATGTCGTATCTGAAAGGAGAAAGGCTGGAGTGAGAGGAACTATCGTAGTACACGGGAGTTGGTATCTTTGTTATGGGCAAGCCAGGTAAGGGGAGCATGATCAGTCACTAAGGTAAAAGTTCTGCCCGCTAAATAGTATCGCAGGGTTTCCACCACCCATTTGATAGCCAAACATTCCTTTTCTAATGTGGGGTAATGTAGTTCCCATGGAAGGAGTTTCCCACTTATGTATACGATGGGGTGAATGTTCCCATCATCTTGTTCTTGTGAAAGGACATCCCCAAGACCTACATCTGAGGCATCGGTTTGTACTATAAAGGGTTTCTGGAAATCCGGACAACACAACACCGGTCCGGATGTCAAAGCGGTCTTTAGCGTTTCAAAGCTCTGTCATTCTATATCAGAGAGAGGGGGTAAAGTGTTTGGACATGATTTCCCTAAGAGATCGGTAAGTGATCCTGCTATAGTGGAGAATTGTGGTATGAATCGTCTATAGTATCCTACGAGTCCAAGGAAGGCTTGTACATCCTTCTTTGTGCGTGGAAAGGTGATCTTAGTGATGGCCTGTATTTTCTCAACCTGGGGTCTAACTTGTCCTTCTCCAAGTATGTAGCCCAAGTATTTAATCCTTGTGTGCCCCAACCTGCATTTCTCAGGATTAGCTGTAAGGTTGGCCTTTCTCAGGGCCTGTAGGATGGTGTCTAGGTGTTTCAGGTGGTCGTCCCATGTCATGCTGTAGACTACGATATCATCGAGAGATGCTGCTGTATACTGATGGTAAGGTCGCAATATTCCGTCTATGAGTCTCTGAAAGGTGGCTGGAGCCCCATGAAGACCAAACGGAAGGACCGTGAAGTGATAAAGACCAGATGGAGTAGCGAAGGCGGTCTTTTCCTTATCTTCTGGGCGTAATGGTATTTGCCAGTAGCCTTTCGTCAGATCTAATGTGGACATATAACGAGCTTGACTCAGTCTATCGAGAAGTTCATCGATGTGGGGCATGGGATATGCGTCAAACTGTGACAGAGAGTTGATGCAGCTGAAATCAACACAGAAGCGAGTGCTTCCATCTGGCTTAGGTACCAATACCACAGGGGAACACCATGTGCTAGTAGACGGTTCAATGACACCTGCATCTAACATACATTGCACTTCTTGTTCTATGATTTTCTTTTTTGCTTCAGGAATACGATAGGGCCGCTGTCGGGCTATACTGTCGGACCTGATACGAATCGCATGCTGTACTAACGATGTTCGTCCCGGGGATTTAGAGAACACGTCTCGGTTATTATCGATCAGGTGTTTGAGTTGCCTAAGATATGGGTCTGTAAGTGTGGGGTTTAGTTGAGGGGGAGGGTCCTCGTGAGGTGAGCCAGTGGGCAGGGAATCTCATCATTTGTCTCCTGTTCGATATACATGATGGAATGTTCATGCGTGGGTTCCTGCCATTTTTTCTACAAATTGATGTGATATATTTGCTCCCTTCCTGAGCCTTGGGGCATGGCGAGTCTATATGTGGTGGGATTGATCTGTTCTAAAACCCCATATGGACCCTGCCACCGGGCTAATAGTTTATTTTCACAGCTAGGTAATAGGACTAATGCCTTGTCTCCAATCTTCAGACTTCGATATGCACTTTTAACATCGTACATCTGTTTTTGTTTGTTTTGGGCTTCTCTTAAGGTAGTATGGGCCTCTTCCCATACCGTGTGGAGGTTTTCTCGCAGTTCTCCGGTATATGTCAAGATGTCTTTAACCTCTTCTTCTGATTCTTCCCATTGCTCAGCCAACATCTCTAAAAGGGTATGGGGCTGTCTCCCGAATAGCAGCTCAAACGGGCTATGGCCTGTGGATGTCTGAACATGGGTGCGTATGGCATAGAGCTCTAGGGGTAGTTTATTTTCCCAATCTTTTCCAGCTTCGGAAATACTTTTTCGAAGTAGGGATTTAATAGTCTTATTATATCTCTCCACTAGACCGTCTGTTTGGGGATGGTAAACTGAGGTTCTTATTTGTTTAACCCCTAGGGAACGGCATACTTCTGCCATAATCCTCAACATAAATGGAGTCCCTTGATCTGTAAGAATTTCTTCAGGAAACCCAACTCGGAAAAAAAATTCTATCATTGCCTGAGCTAGGGTTTTTGTGTGCATACTGGGGATTGGTATGGCTTCAGGGTAACGAGTCGCGTAATCACCCAACACCAGAATATATTGCCTTCCTCTTACCGAAGGAGTTAGGGGCCCTACAATGTCCATCCCGACTCTAGTAAAAGGGGTTTCTATAATGGGAAGGGGTTGGAGCGGAGCTGGACGTTGCGGAGAGGGATTCAGAAGTTGACATTTTGGGCACGCGGCACAATGTTTCCGATATCTCCAAACACGCCAGGCCTATAAAACCGCCGCAATATTGCTTCTTCCATTTTCTCTCTCCCCATATGTCCTTCCCCATTATCCCCATGGGCTAATTGTAGGACCTGCTGTTTATGGCTTAGTGGTACCACTAATTGTAGTGCTCTTTCCCCTAAGGCGGGGGAGTTTCTATACACTAAATTGTTTTTTACCAAGAACTTGGGACCTACCACATGGTCATCTGGGTTCAAGGCTTGGTGCCAGGCATGTTTCAGTGTGAGATCTTCATGTTGACACTGTCGGGAATCTCCCGTGATGGTATAGATGATGGCTGGGGGGTCTTTGGAGTCTGTACTTCGGGGATCCCGAGCAAGCTGATACATTCGCCGTTGCTCTCTTTTTTGCTTTCTACTAAGTTTGACCTGTGGTTTTCTGCTCTCTTCCTCACCGACCCCAAAAGGTACCTCTTCCCACCATGCATTATGGACTAGTTCGTCTCCTGCTTCATTTAGGAGGGAGGTAAAGTCCACGTAATCCGTACCAAGGATGAGATCTTCTCCCAGATTTGGAATTACTCCCACCTTTATTGTTTCGTCCTCTCCTTTCCAATGAAGGCGTACTGTAGCCATGGGGTAGGGTCGCTGATCTCCATGTACACATGATATCACTACCTGACTCTGCCGATTCCCTTGTCCGGGTAGGACCAGATTCTGTCTGATCACACTTTGACTGCATCCCGAATCCATGAGAGCCGACCTTTCGATGTCATTGAGTAGGACTGTTAGAGTATAGGTCGGTCTCTTACCTCCGGACCATAATACTCGTCCTTTCATCAGCCCTATTTCCATTGGCTCTTCAGGCTCTTTTTTTAACGGACAGTGTCGAGCAGTATGGCCCCATTCGGAACAACGATAACATTGTGGCCCTGTGGCTGGATAACTTGGAGCTGCCGAAGTCGTAGGGAGAGAACGATCTGGGCCATGTATGGCCATAGGTCACTGGGTTATACTCTTGGCTATGGCTGGTTGGGCAGAAGAAGGAAGGGAATGCCTACCGGATACAGCATGAAAGTCTGGTGCCCGACGGTAAGCACAGGCTAGGTCAACGGCAGTCTGGTTTGTCAATCCCAGATGTTGTCTAACCCAGTTCCGTGTGCTGGGTGGTAGGGTGTCCAGGTATTGTTCAAGGACAATGGTATCGAACATCTCCTCCCGAGTAGTTTCTGTGGGGTGTAACCATTTACCTGCTGCGTGTTGCGCCCGATAATATAAGGTGCGGGGGTTTTCTTGGTGTTGCCATTTTGTCTGCCGGAACTTGGTTCTATAGCTCTTGCTATCCAATCCGATGCGTTCCAGGATAGCCTTCTTCACCTTATTATAAGGAAGGGTGCCACCGGGGTTAATTGCCTGATAGGCGGCTTGCAACTGTCCAGTAAGTAACAGGGCTATATGTTGACCCCACTTGTCTTCAGGCCAGTTAGCCGTACTGACTACCCTTTTGAAATGAGCAAAAAACGAATCAGGATCCTCCTGTTCTTGATATCTTTGTAGCACATTACTCGGTACATTAGGATGGATTTTTGTGTGGGAAATGGTACCAGTCAGTTTTCCCAGGGCTGTTTCATGAACCAACTGGTTGGTAGCCATTATGGTTGCCTGACTTTTTAGAGCCGTTTGTAAGGCCTCTCGTTCCTCCTTAGCCTCTTTTAGCTGTTGCTCCCAAACTATTTGTAGATGCCTTTGCCCTTCGGCCAACTGGGCAATCATGCAGCCAAGGTTGGTTTCTCCTCCATGTTGTCGATGGTCCTTTACCGATCCCACTTCTGACACCACTGTGGTTGGCAGGGTTTAAGGACGACACGAAGCTCTAGGTTAGATTTCGAATGTGCTTTATTGAAGAATATTGTGGAGTGAAGAATAGATCTTTCTCAGTCTTTCTTGTATTATTTCCTGGATAGCTTCTGTTTCGTTTCCCTGGATCTTCACCTCGTCTGTGGTCTTTTCATCTCTTTCAGGGCTCCCAGGAAGCGCATGTGTGGAGAAGAACAAGAGAAGTATCGGTAAGTATTTTCTTCTCTATCTGTCTCTTTTCCTTTTCTACACCTTCTTTTCCTTCCTCCTCTGACTTTCATATGTCTTGCTCTCTCTCTTTCTTTCTTTCTCTGTTCCAGTTGTAACTGTGTACTTGTTTCTCTCTTTCTGTTGTCTCTTTCTTCTATAGGATTCGGAGTCCCTTTTCTTTCGCTATTATTTTCTGCTATACTGTCTTTCTCTTAATTCTCGTAGCCTCTATGTTCCTCTTTCCGAACCTCTCTATCTTTCATGGCTTCCTTCCTCTTACAGCTCCTTCTCCTTGCTGTACTGCTGTTTAGTTGGTTTTCTGCTGAGGCCCTTCCTCCCGGTGCTGCAACTACTGTGTTGCTTTATACGGTAACAGTTTTATGCCCCTGGGGGTTATTTTATGGAGTGTATGCTCTTAAAAGTGCCCTTATTTCCTTCTCCTTTTTGTTATCCCCGCCACCCACTCCCCCTTGCTTTTGTTTCCCTGCTCCTCCCGTCCTCCCGCCCCTCTGGTTCCCCTCAGTTTGCTAGGGAAAGTCATCTGAGTGTGCTATGCTTCTCCAGAAGCGTGGCGGGGTTTCCTCGTTCCTCCTCCCTGGTCACCGCGGAGTTCGTTCGTCCACCTGCTTCCTCCTCGTCTTCGTCTCGACTTCGGTGAGTTGTCCGCTCTCCAACACCACCGCTCTCCTCTTCCTCCTGGTAGCGCGCCTCCTCTTCGGGACGCCGGCTTTTCTTCCTTTCTGGATCCCGCGGTTCCGCTTCCTGGTCTCTGCGTCACGGCCGTCAGGGACATCCAATTGGTCCCTGCCCCAGGACGTTCCCGAGCACCTGGGGAAGCGTCAGCACCAGTCGATGTTGTGTGCGGGCTGTCTCCGGTCGGCCCGTCACAGCTATTTTAACAGATTTTTAGATGTTTAATTTTTTTCTGTTCATACATTTTATGTGGGTCTTCCTTGTTCGAAATAAGGTTTTCTTTATTGATTGAATTAATTTGTAATATTTTAACATATCCGTTCAAAGATGCCCATGGTAGATGTGCACACATCCACAGCATCCATGGTTGAATGCAATTGTGTTATTTTTTTTTTAAATCCAGTTAAAGATGACTGTGATTAATGCATGTACATCTGCAATGGCCTTTTTTAATTGTTTTTTTAATTAATGCAAAGTCATACATGCTGCACATGCACACTCACCAACAGTCATAAAAACCCATTTTAAGATGGAAGGCTTCTGACAGGACAACATGTGTAAAAACTTTAAAAAAAGAAAAATTGAGTAGGAGAGGTGTCGAGAAGAGGGCTACAAGTGGGGAGGTACGAGAGCAATGGAGGAGAAGGAATGGAGAGAGGGGATATTTAACAAAAAATAATCAGGAGGAAGAGGGAAGCAACAGAGGAGCTCAAGCAACTTAGACAGTGTAGGAAGCAGAGTGAGCGGAGAAGCAGCACATAGAGTAGAGAGCAAGGGAAAAGATGCACTTCCATGGAGTGGTTAAATGAAAAGAATATAGTAGTTCCATCAATCGAAGCAATATCAGAAGTGGATTGATACAAGTCAATTAGTGAGTTTACTGCGATACAGAAATGCTCTTGGACGAGACAGACGCAAGAATTGGGAAGGTGGGAAGAAAACCATCAAATCAAATCAAATCATAATAACTGAGATAGACAAAAAACTATTGACTAATGAGTATTGCTAGCGTGGGTGGTTTAATATATATTAATAGGTGTTTATGTATTATGAGCAATGGATTTGTGTAAACATAAGAACGTAGAAAATTAATGCACACATTGGAAAATGTGATCACGATGACTGGCTGCCCATGTTCACGAAGTGTACTTACTAATGGTTATCAATATGAAGTGTTGAGCATATGTTTGACTAATGTAGTAATATGTCACTTTAAGGCTTATGCATTATGTATTATCTTTTTTAATTGTAGGCCTTAATTTAGCGAAGGCCTAGTTGCCCAGCCTCATGTCAAGTTGTATTTCTTAACGTCTAATAAAATGGCTGTCCTAGAGAGTTAAATTGTGATTTTCTATTGTAGTTTAAATGTGATTGTAGCTGGAAAGATTTCTCATGAGAACCGACTGCTTTAAGATGCTGTTCTTTCTAAATGTAACATGTGTGTAATGTGTGTAAGACTGACTTTCTCAGGAGGAGAACAATGGAGACAGTGACTGGAGTAGGGGCTGCAACAATATTGTTACCTGACGAGCCGGATGATGAGAACATTGCAGGAGAAGCCAATCAGTGACATGTGAATGGAGTAGTGGTAGAATTCATAGATTTAAAGTTTTAGTTTTATTGGACATAGTGTGAACATGCGATCCCTTGACCAATAGGGATTTAGGAAGCAGTTTTAGGGAATTTAACTTAACGAGACTGCACCAGAAAAAGACAACATTTTCTTTATTTTTCTGGAGAGTTTACCTCTATTCTTTCGAGTTACTTAAAGACTTGCGTTTTCTGAACTTTGATTCTGAATCCTGATGCCTTGCTGATTGACTGATGTCCTGATGATGAAGACTGGCCTAGCTTGCCAATCCAAATGAGGAGAGGTATTATTGTACCCATGTGCATGTTATGCATATTTGCTTTTTCTTTCTAGGTACCTACGGCATTGTTTGATAGAGCCATAGTTAGAGGGTTTCCAAATTTGTGTTACTAAATTGTTTTGCATGAAGCTCAACATGCAGATGCTAATCTGTTGTTAGTTAAGGTTTCCTTACTCTGCCAACAGGGAATAATGCTTGATGAATTTCTCTGCTGTATCTAAATGTATGTGATATCATTTGCGCAGTTGTTCTCATTATTAATTTGTACCGTAACCTTAGAATGTGTGGTAGTTCAAGCTTTGATTAGATTGTGGTTCTTCCGCAGATTTGGACAGCCAGTGTTGTTTCTGTATGTGTATCATTTGATTTTGAGAATAATTTACATGATGTTAGCATTGTTAATATAGGGAAATAAATATTCTAACTTCACTAAAGGTGTGGTTATTCATGACTGAAAGGTCATGGTGTGTGACAATTAATGACTCCAATTGATTACCAATGCCATTGACTATCATTGATTCTTGATGTTATCGAATAATTAATGATTATTGATCTGCATGTACGGGAGTTATGGTGGGATCATCTTAATTGTGAGTCCAAAGGTTCATCGACCTATTTGCGTCCCCTTGTAAGCTTACTTATTACAGTCAGAAGCGCTAACAGTAACACACTGACTCAGAGCCCATCTATGTAAATTAGGAAATAACAGGAGAGCAGGCAATAGCCAAGACCCAAAAAGGACCACAGACACTGGGGGGAGCTGGTGCTAGACTTAGGCAACCACCTTACAGTGGTCAGTTTTTCTAGCTAGCCAAGCGAGGTCCACCCATTTATGCTTCTTGAAGATTTCTCTCTTGTTTTTAAATTCAGACCTTCTGCATAAAAAAATAGAAATGGTTTGCAACATACAACAATGAGGAAGCTAAAAGCAAAATAAGAACTAGCCACACAGGTAAGAGTATAAATTATAAAGGTAAATTTATGGAGAAAATGGGAAATGCTAAAAAAAATAAGAAAGGCACAAGGAAAGACAGTTACCTAGCAATTCTAGACAAATAAGCTTTTGATGGAAATTGGAGATGTCAGTAATAGCAGGTTTAGATAATAGAAGTGGTAAGCAATAGCATGACATTTTACATGGGGCGTGGTGGACAAGAGCGAGAAATGCATTTATTAGTCTTCTTATAAACTATAAAGTATTGAGTTGCAGGATGTCTAAAGCTTTCTGTACCATGTGACCTATCCAAATTTAGCTAGAACTCATTACATTGGATTCTCCTCATAATAACTTCTGTTTGTGTTGGTTGTGATGAGTGGAATAAAGAGCTTAGAGAGGATGAACGCAGTAGTTAGCGTAGGGCCTCAAATGCCTCTTTTCGATGCTATTGCCATTGTAATTGTGACCATTAACAACCATCTGCTCTCCCACTCCCAGCCTCATCCTAACGAACAACGGGTCCAAATCAAGCAAGGAAAGCCAGGTCATTGTTTAGCCATCCTCAGTGACTGTTTTTTGAAGATCTCTCAGCTTACAGCCTGGGTCTGCCATCCAAAAACATGAGGGGTAGAGCATTCTCTGAGATAAGCTGTATAATAGAATTGATTTTTGCTCTCCCAGGTAATATGAGGACATAGAAGTGAAAAAAGAGAAACATGAGTTTAATTGTTTTCATTTAGAGTCAACAGGCAAGCCAATGTTAATCTATGGGAAACAGTATATAAATTTAAAAAATTTTACTTTTTAGCAGGACCATGGTAAAATGTTTGTCTCAATCACAAGCAATCAGAATGGAGCTTGGACTTGTCTAGTGCAAGAGGTTGCATTTTTGGAGACTGCTCATGTCCATCAGTAAACATATCAAGGCTCTATCTGCTCAAGATTCAATTAGTTTGAATGGGCAGAAATATAAGCAATAGTAGGCCATTTTTACAAAGGCCAGAGTTGTGTTTTATAATCTTGAAGAAAATGTAAGATATTGAGTTGCTGACATCTAACTCTTCTCACTCTGTCCCAATGTACAGAAGGTTGGCTGGCGATCATTTTGTACTATGCTCTTCTGGCTTTCACTGCTATGCCTTGGTCGGGGGTCCTTGAAAAATGAGTTTGGGGGTGAATGGATGGGGAAGGCACCACAAGCCAGAGCCCTTGCCATCTTACTAATGACAACCACATGCCCTACATCAACCCAACCACTCCAAAGGAATAACAAACTCGAAAGAAGCCTTGGAAGCCTTCTAATGCATGTGTAGCTCGCCATAGAAAGGTTACACCACACAGTAAAGGCTGGCGGAATGGGGGCATTGTGGGGCCCCCATGCACAACTCTGTCGTGTATTACACTGCCCGAATTACTGGCAGTGGAATGTACGAAGGGTGTAGCTGCACCCGCCGCAGCGCCACATTGTAGCCGGCTCGATTGCAAGTCAACTGCAATGTGAAGGCACTGGCGGGCAGGTGGCAGGCCGAGTTTGGCAGCGGCCTCAGCTGCCCGCCAAAGTCGTAATGAGGTACTAAATGAATAAACATACTCACAGGATGTTGAGACAGTGCTGAGACTCAAACTTGTTTCCTGAGCTCCAGGGCCAGCAGCTCTGGCCTTTATCCACATCCTCTCTCCAAGTCATGTGTTACATGTGTTTTATCTGAACTCCCGCGTAACCATGAAAACTCCAAAATGAAGCCAAGGCGCTCTTTATGGTACCTTTTCGTCTCTCTTTCTAGACATGGACTAAACTCAAATTCTGATATTAGCGTCGTGTTTTGCAGAGGTTTACTGTCCAAAAGCAGACACTCCAAGTCCTATCCAAGTACGTGTTAGTGAACAAAGGACCAGATGTAGAAAATATTTGCGAGTCGCAAATGGCTCGCAGCGCTATTTGCGACCCCGCAAAATGCGAAATGGGATGTTAAAATCCCATTTCAGAGTACCAAATAGCGATGCAACCCATTACTGACTCGCAAAAAATGCGACCTGATTTTGCGACCCGCAATTGGGAAGTCGCAAATTGCGAGTTGCAAATCATATGCAAAAGCCAGTCGCAAATTGCGACTAGTCGCAAAAAGCCCGTTTTGCACGCCCAGATTACCACTGATCCAGAGCAGGTGGTAACCAGAACCAAAGTATAAAAGGAGACCCAGAAGGCATCCGGGCTACTCAAAATGGCTGCACTATACGTGATTGCATGGAGGAGGAGAGTCCACGCTGCCCAGCAGAGGAGGAGGAGGCAGAGACAGGAAAGTATATGCCGAACCAGGCAGACACTATTTCAACAAACTGAGGAGGAGATTTATGATAAATACAGACTGAGCAGTGCTGTTGTCTTAGAGATAATTGAACTGCTGAAACCTCAGCTTGAACGCCAGACAATGCGCGGCAGCGCCATCCCCACACATGTGCAAGTGCTATGCTCACTGCACCTCTTGGCCTCGGGTAGCTATCAGGGTGTGATTGCTGTGGCAGGTGGGGTATCCCAAAGTGCACTCTCATGATTCTTCAGACGTTTCCTAGATGCCACATGTCCAGATATATATACCTTCCCAGAAATGAGGCAGAAATGAACAGCACCAAGTTGGACTTCTAGAGAATTGCCAACTTTCCCCATGTAATAGGGTGTGTGGATGGGACACATATACCAATTTGCCCACCAGCAAATCCGGAATATGTGTTCCGCAATAGGAAATGTACCCACTCACTAAACATGCAGGTGGTATGTGACGCCCAATCTAAATATCCAGGGAGTACACATGATGCATACATATTTAGACACAGTGGGATACACTAACGCCTAGAACGTGGGGAGTTTGGAGAAGGATATTTATTAAGTACTGGTGAGTACACTCTGAAGCCTTACATACATTTCACTGCGTTACCCTGTAATGTCCTGCTAAATTTGCCTCTTTTGTCAAACAGGTGACAGTGCATATGCCCTGAGACCATGGATACTCACCCCATACCTAACACCTGGCAATCAGAATGAGAGGCGATACAACATTGCACATCGGTGGACCAGAACTGTAGTCAAGAGGATGTTTGGCTTGTTGAAGTCAAGGTTCCGATGCCTCCACAAAAGTGGAGGAGCACTTCAGTATGCCCCAGAAACAGCATGCAAGATAGTTGCCACCTGTGCCATCCTACACAACATTGCCACCAGATGTGGGCTCTATCTCACCCCTGAAGACACAGATTCGGAGGATGAGGAGCAAGAGCTACCACACCGACAGCCTGGGGATAGAAGCATCGCAATGGAGGGCAGACAGAGACGGCACCACATTGCAACCCACCACTTTGGCAGGTACGTAGCAACCGTGACAACACTCACTAATGTAAGACACACATAGCCCAATTGTGTAGTCAAACAAACTAACCCTTTTATTGCAGGACTATAATGTTGAAATAATTGTGAACTATACTACAGTATGGGGAAAAAAACAAATGTAATCTGACACATTGGCCCATATTTATACTTCTTTAGCGCTGCATTTGTGTCGCTTTTTGACGCAAAAGCAGGGCAAACTTACAAAATACCATTGTACTTTGTAAGTTTGCGCCGATTCTGCATCAAAAAATGATGCAAATGCAGCTCTCAAAAAGTATAAATATGGGCTATTATGTCCATGTGCCTCTGTAACAGTACGTGTCAGTAGCTCACAGCCTCCTGTGACTGCAGCCACCATGGCTCACTCCAGCTTGGTCCCCAGAGCCCTGCCGTGCACTGCTACTCAGCAACGCACGTGCATCAGTGGCAGACACACTACTCACAGTGGAGCCCTCTTCACTGTCCTGCGGGGTATCCCCAATGCCCTTTGCAGCCTGTCTGGTCTCCAGCAGATCCACCACATGGCTGATGCGGCCAAGTCCTCGTGCACATCTCCTGCAAAATGCCCCAGTTCCATTTGGAGGCTGACAGTGCGCCTTGACAGGCAGGTTGTATTGGTTGCCAGGCGCCCTATGGACACACCTAGCCTGTCTAAACGGGCAGCAGTGTTGCACTCCCTGTGCCGTGCCTGTGCCCTGTAAGCCACCAGTTCCCTGACCAAATTGTCTATGGAGGTAGTCAGGTTACCCAAGTGAGTGTTCATTGTTGTGAACTGGCTGTCCACATTTGCCAGCCCATGTGTGATAGTGGTCTAAAGTCTTGAGAGGTTACGGTTCATTAACATAATTTGTCTATTTTGCAGGCGCTGACTCTGTAATTAGGATGCCTCAATTCCGACAAAATCCTCATCAGACACATCCTCCCTACGCACAGACTGCATTGTGCGTCGTCGTCTACGCACCGCGCCTGATAATCCATGTGTTTGCCTTTCCTTCGGCATTGGCCCTGGTGTCCCAATGGCTGCCACGATACCCAGAGCAGGATTGTCCATGGTCTCCTGTGCCAATTCCACTGGTGGTGTTGTCCTGCACTCCCCTGCGGCGTCTGTGGCAGCCTCCTCCTGTGTATCTGTGCCATGTTCCTCTTCCTGCACAGTGGCGCTGATGGGGGAGCCTTGTGGGAGACCTGTGGGAGATAGGGGACACACTGTCAGTTTCGCACATATGTATGATGCCTCAAAATAAACCTTTGCCTATATTTTGACTACTGTACTACATTGCCCATAATGCACTATTCTATAGGTTGCAAAACTCTGAATGGAGCTACTCTGGAGGTGCCTGCTGATGTGTACTGTGATTGTGTGCATAGTGCATATGCTGGTGTAAATGCATTTATTTTGGTACTTACTTTTTGATGTTCCTGGTGCAGAACTGTCTACGTCTCCAATGCCCAGTACAGCTTCCAGCTCCAGAGTTGTCTCCACCATGCTTTCGATTGCTATAGGGGCTGGAACAGTAGATGTCCCTCCTCCAGGGCCATGCATCTCCCTCATGCGCTCCGCCACCCTCTCCTTGGTCCTGGCACGAAGGTCATACCACCTTTTGCGGATTTCATCCAGGGTGCAGTGGCTGACACCAATGGCATTGATTTTGTTCTGGATGTCCTGCCAGATCTTCTTTTTTTGGGTGTCAGGGACACTCATTGCTGCCTTGCCAAATAATTCTTCATGGTGCAGGCAGCACTCCTCGGTCAGCACATCCAACTCCTTCTGAGAAAACTAAATTTTTTATGTTTTCTGCCTCCACTGGGTGTCTCCTTGTCCTCTGTAGCCATTGTTGATGCAGCTCCTCTCACCTGGGTGTGGCTCTGCAGTTTGGGCTGGGTGGGCTCCTCCCTCCTCCGTGTTCCATGTGGTTAATTCCTGGTTCTGATGTCATCACTCAGAACCAGGAAGTGGGTATTTAAAAAGTTAAATTCCACCTGCATGCAATTTGCGAGTCAGTCGCAATTTGCGACACCGGACCACACCCTTTGTGCAATTTGCGACCTCGCTAAAAGCGAGGTCGCAAAATGCGATGTGACTCCGCTGCGACTCGCTATTTGGAATAGCGATCTTTACTAGAATATTGTTTTGCGAGTCGGAAATAGCGATTTGCATGGAGTCGCTATTTCAGACTCACAATTTTTTTCGTTCCTACATCTGGCCCAAAATGTCTTAAATATCATTATTAAAAATTCAAGAATAATATAATGGGAAAAAACGAGAAAAATAAATGTAATTCTTTTCAATTGTCAACCTGAAGAGTCCTTTGAGGATCTGATCTAGGTAGATGGACATGTGGGACCACGTCAGGAAGAGTTGCACTTTTTTGTGCTTGGACTGTCCATACCAGAATTTCTCTGCATTATGGGATGACCTGTAGAAAGCACAGGTGAGAAATAGAGCTAGTCGACCACTTCTCACTGTTTCTGACTTTTCTTCTCTGACGTTCATGGATTAACACGTATACATATTTTCGGGGCTAGTGAAAATATACAATTTTGAGCTGCTGCATTATTAACCTAGTTATGGATTAGCTCCATGTGCCATATAATCCATTTTGTGCTGCATACTTTACCAAAAAAATATTTCTAGCCCAAACGTATGAAAAGTTACTAAAAACGTGCTAATACATGTTGCTGCGCAGTGCAAGTTCCTTCGCAAAGTTTGACTGATCCCTTTTCCAACGTTTATTGCTGTAGCTGAATGCCAAACTGATACCTATGAGAAGACACCCATGCCCAGACACTGTCAATAAGTGTAAAATGATAAAAGTTATAAAATAATGAATACCACTGCAAAATATGTCACATTATGCCTCATAACTTGGCTCTTCCTGCGGCATAATTTAGTCAGCCCATCAAATAATTTGTTCCTCCCCTGCCATATTATTCAGCTGCATATATACTCTTTAGATACTGGAACTGTTCATGGTATGACTCCTGAGGGATTTTTTTAATCTTTTGGGGTTTTTTCAGGAGCTCTAAAGGCTTGAGGAACTCAGACTGGCCTTTTATTCAGCGATATCCAGGAGACTGCGAGGGACTAAGAATGACAGGGGTCTATTTTTCTTGGATTTCTCTTAGGAGATACATTTCACCCCTTCTGGAGCCAAGGACAAATACAGGCCCAGAGCTACCATTTTGAAATATGAGCAATTACTCTGTGCACATTACGGTGGTGGGAAATCAAATGTAAATTCACTGCAAACCCACAAGATGGTGACTTGCTTTTTTAATGATATTTATGGCGCGCAGTTAGATGATGGAACCTGAGTGCACTAGAACGAGGTTTCCTCAGTAGCATATACTATGGTTCCACAGCTAGCTAGTGCCCCAGGTGAACCAATGAGAATTATGAGTAGCTGGGATTAAATATTCCATGGACATTGAAATTGAGACAGCTTGGAACCCAATCACAAGCACTTTAGGACATTTGTTACCTTAGATAGCAGACACTATCTTATTTATGCACATCTTCAGCCTAATCCTCAAACACACAGCTACAAGCCCATTTAACAGTATGGGAGCCAATCCCACTCCTCATTGGACAGAAGCAGAGACTGCACTTTTCTTCTTGACAATGTTTCCTAAATTATCCTAAATTGTAGAAGAATATTTGGTCATAATGATCAGCACTCAGTCCTTTATACTCATCCTAATGAACGCTCAGTGACGTACCAATGAGCTGAAATATGTGGACCCTTTTAATTCCACATGCAAAGCCATAGATCATTCTTCTTCAGTACAATTTGTGGAGGGCAAAGGCAATATAAAAATATGACTATCTTTCTACAGGTGGAGCATCCTTGACAAATGAGCGTCATGGGTGTATAAGTCATTGAAAAAGTATCAATGGTTGGTAATGGTGTCTACAGTATATGATTCCAATTGTGTCTATACTATTTGATTCCATACTACTGTTTAAACAACTGGGCACAACTCCATTAAGTGAGCACTTAAACTGCAAAATGAATGTATATTGCTTCCCGCTGGTAATTTTCTTGGTAACAGAGGCTACCCAGAAACTGAAGCAAACTACAGATTACAATAATTCTAGGATTACTTGCCTCTTGATAGATTAGATTAAATTTTTCGAACAGGTAATTCGGCAATTTAAGTGAACTACATAACTTGTCTTCACCCCAAAACCCTGAAGTGTTTCATAAAACTTTCCCTTGTAGAGATTTGAAGCTGTTCCCATTCAGGTGTGAATAGCATGTCAGTTTCTGGTTTCATGCTTTGCATTTAGTTTTTTGGTATTTGTAGTTTTTCATTCTCGATTATAAGTGCAATAGTGCAAGTACAAAAATGCAAATTAAAAACAGTACTCAGTGAACCCATGAGCGTCTGACACGGGATATCTTGAGATCACCCCAATAGAATGTGTCAGATAATACATGTAGATGTTGTAGAGCTGTGGAGGGTGACCTCTGTAACAGCTAAAATTGTCTGGACACTGCCAGAATGATTGGAAGACTTACACAAGCTTAAATCCCCTTCCTGCTACCTGTCCATGACCCGTGACGTCATTCAGCTTGGCTGCAAAGTGGTGATCTGTGTGCTGTGGCACTCACTCAGTGAACTTCTAAAGCTCCACTTCTAGATAATATTCAATGTTAAGCCTTGTTTAGAGGCTGAAGGGAATTGTTATGTTTCTGACTACCTTTAAATATGTTCAGCTTACAAAGAGCATGATACAGTAGGTCTGATTTAAAGGTCTCTGGTTTAAGGGTATCGTTATGGAGATTTGTTTCATGGGAGAAATGGAGTCCTCATGATATTCAAGGACTTTAGGGAAAGTAAAGTCAGGGCATGCGGGTACTCGGTTGTATGCTAAAAGCTTAAGGTCAATAACATCGGCCAACACGTACATTGCCTCCAAAGTATTTAGCTCCATCGTACTGTCAAGGAAAGTCTACATAGGCAAGTACATATTTAATATTGTTAGCTCCATATTTACTTACCTAGAAGATATTTTAATAAGAGCCTGTCGGCATAAATAGCTTGATACTTTGTTAGAATAGTTTACTTCTGTACTTCGTAGCTTGGATAAAAATTATTAATAGCTTCACAAACTTTTAGAATTCCAGGATAGGGCTAAAGCTCCAATCATCTCTAAATGCAACAGCTTCCTTAGTATTCTCAAAATTCTGGGGAGTTATTGAAGACCAGCTGTAAAAGGTAGAGAACTAGAAACCAAAGGGCAGATTTAAGAAAAGTGGCGCTGCACCCAGTGGAGCGCCACTTTTCTTGCGCCCCATAGCGCCCCCCGACTGCCACCATCTGTGCACCGTAGTTAAAATATGGCACACCATGGTGCAGGATAGGGGGCAATAGCGTCAAAATGTTTTACGCTTTTGATGTACTGTTCAGGGCTAGCTCCAAAATGTTGACGCTAATCCTGAACAGTACATAGAGGCCCATTGTAACCAGTGGTGTGCCTCCTTTTAATGCCTGCTTTGAGCAGGCATTAAAAGTTGCTGAAAAAAATGACACAGTGGAATGTCTTAGATTCTACTGCACCATTTTTGCCGCCCTACCCTAACAGATGAATGATCCCCTTGCATAAATTATGCCTGGCGCAGGCATAATGTGGCACAAGGGTTTACAAGGAGGCGCAATCCATGCATTGCACCACTTTATAAATATAGCACCGGGAATTTGGCTTCGTTGGGAGATATTAGTGTAAAAAAATTATGCTAATGTGTTGCAAGGATGCGCTAGGCCCTCTTAAATTCTGGCTCAAGTGAGGTAACATTGAGGAGAGAAGCCTCAACAACACACTGCACCAGATAATAGAAATGTGGCATCATATATTTTGTATACGTTGTCTATGTATGATGCTCATGTACAACAGGTGTCTTCGCAGAATCATGCGGATGTGCAAAAGTGTTTCTTCCATCTGCCTCACACACAACCCTGTATTGGCTTCTCACCCCGTGACCCACAAAATCTGCTGTACTTTTTCCAAAGTGTTCCTTGCCATATTAGATGCTAAAGATGCTTAATGACAATGGGAGCTTACACCGCTGCTGTGTGCATTGCAATTTTTAAAGTGAAGTGATAAAGTGAATTTGCTGCATTAAACCCAAAGTGGCCATTGCAGTATTTGAATACATAGATACTCAAGGACATGGTAACGTGTCGTGCCACTGGTTTCTTGCAATGTTTCAGTGAGTTAAGGGAAAGTTGAAGTGCTGTTGTATTTGTATTTCATTGTTCTTTGCATAAGTAAAGCTTGCACTAATCGGTGTGAGGAAAAAACAGAGAAAGACAAAAAGGAATGAATGGAATCCTTGCATGAATGGCACAGCTAGCAACTAAATGATGGGATGAAACGGTGCATAAAGTGAGTATCATTTGCTGAAATATATGTAAGCATTACATTAATCATTTTTTGTTTTTCCTAGTGTGCTTCTCAAAGAGACAAAGAATGCACACCTGGGTCAGGTTAAAAAAGTCATCAAGACTTAAACCTGGATTTACTACGTTTTTTGTACGGCTGCAACGCGATGCAGTCTAGCAAGGGTATTTGCTATCTGTCAGGGCATGGAGCACTGACCTGCCGCTTTTCCTCCAGTGAGAGCGGCACTTATCCGCTTGGCTGCTGATCCACTACGATACTATCTTTCTAGTCTCTCCTCGCGATAGAGACACCAAGGTAAGCACCGGGGAAAGAGTGGGGGACGGGGTGAAGAGAGAGATGCGCATCGGAGGTGTTTTGAACGTCACTGGGTGGTGTCGCTGTCTGGTAAAGGATGGAGCCTTCTTCAAGCTGTCTTGAGAAATACTCATAGGACAACTGTTTTGATGTTACCAAATTCCCCCACTTTTGCACTGTATGCTACGGACAGAGCCACTGTAATAACACGGCACGGGAGGGCAAATTTATGCGGCAGCATTGAGTAAATTATGCAATAATGAAAGGCAAAATATATGGCATAATGTAGCAAATTTTAGGATATCATTACTTCATTATTTTGTAATTTTTGTTTTGACTAGTTACACTGTCTAGGTATTTGTTGCAACTCATCAGTACCTGTTTAACACCAAAACGCAGTACTAGGCAACAGGAAGGTGACTAGTCAAACTTTGCACAGGACCTTCCACTGTGACAGCAAAACGTGTTGCTTCGTTTTTGGTAACTTTTAAATCGTTTGAGCTAAAAACAATTTTTTTATAACATCTGTAGATTATGTGGTATATGATGAATTAAGTGGCAAATTCAGCAAATGTATAATTATGCAACTAAGAGCAACAAATTTGGATGCTGCGGTATATTGTATGAACAATTAGTAAATCTAGCTCTTAGTGTGCACCATGTTAATGATACCCATCAAGACTGAAACTTGTCTGGTACTGCATATGTTGTTCTTTAGGAATTCTGTGGGATAGAAGTTCGAGCTGGAAGTCCCTTGTGGGACAAGACCAAGACTGATTTATACAAAGCTGGTGCCATTTGTAGTTGTCAAATAGGTAAAAAAAACTATTGATCATAGTGCACTCCTGTGTAATTATAACTGGTTGAGATTAATTCAGGCATTCCATTCATCTCTTTGTGTGTGTGTGTGTGTGTAAAATTGTGTCTGTGTGTGTGTGTGTATAGTCACAGCTTACACTGACGTTCTGTGTTATGGAAGCTTGCACTTCTACTGCCCATATTGTACCGGAGCTTTGTATGTTAGTCACTCTCACTAAAAACTTTGAATAATACAAATGCAAACAGATAGGTTTTGAATTTAGCATTGCTGTAACTATTGAAACAATTATGATGCTGTACAAAAGAACCACATAAGGGCTGAAGCACAAAATGGATGTCATAGTCCACAGTGACAGTCCACATGTAGAGCATAGTCAAGCCAAAAGTATGGGTGCTTACCTCGGAGAGATGGTATTTTTTAACATGCACTATCAAAGTCAGTTAACGTGTTGGATATGAGTTTTTATTCTTACTATACACAATGTCTTTTTCAATAGATGTCTTCAGAGCTTAATTTGTAAAAGAATGAGTGCCAGCACCCAAAGTTTTGCTAAGAGACTGCAGCCATTGCTATCGATAGGTAGGGTTCCGAATAACAAGGCCTCGTACTCGATTATTTATCATCCCTGATTTCTGCCTTGGTCACTGTTTTGTTTTGTTTCCCTTCCTCCTTCTTTTCCACTTCTGTGTTATTCTCTCACTTGCTCAATATCTGATGAGGAAAAACAAGTTCTGGCCCCCATAAAATGAGTGAAAGTGGACCTCATTTGCAAACACCGTGGCAAATTAAGCACTGGATGTTTTACTTATTATACCTTTTTCTGTTTTATAGCATCTTCCGTTTTTCATAGTATTGTGTTTATCATCTATTCTCAACATTGCATGTATGTAGTAGCCTTGCTTCATATTAATCCTGGACCTTGGCGGTGTTGTTTCACAGACTGATTGAAACGGAGTCTCCATTGAGCATCTATGTCACTTTGCTTTTCTGGAGACTTGTACCTTAATTTAGAGACTTGAAAGAGGCGAGCTTAGCTTCCTTTCAACAATATTACTACCCTAATCAGATGTGCAAAAATAATAGAATCAGAACTAGATTGGCTATGGGTGACTCTTAAAACATCTTTCCTGCACCTGATTCCTCCTTCCATTGATGGAGAAGGAAGGGGAAAGAGTCACCAGATTTAGTTTTAGGTAGTGGATGCTGAATGGTGACAATAAACAGGCTATCAACCTCTCCACCTGAAGGGGGTCAGGACTACCTATCCTGCCTATTGATCATGGCTTGAGATGCTCTGTGGTTCCTATTTCATCCCACAAGGCTGCACGGTACTATAGGATTTCTGTGCTTACCTGGTCCAGTGGTGGGGGGGGAGAGGTCGACCTTTCCAGTTCCAATATGAGGACCCACTACTCCATACATCACCAAATGAGCCTAAAAGGCTGTCTGGTTCAAACAATCTGCTGGCAGAGCACCTCTATCAAGTTGATCCTTGCCTCAATGCTGAAGAAAGTGTTGCTTCTGGACAGAATGTGAAGTTCTCCATATCATCCATTTAACATAAAAAGGTACCAGAAATTCAGCGTGCCTGAGTATTCCTGATTTATTTATAATGAAACACAAATGCTGAAGCCAATATGCCTTTAAAGTTAGATTATCTTTACACCACATTCCGCAGTCAGGTATTTTGTTACATAAAATCTCACAGATTACCTCTGTGGACAAGGATTTTGGTGTTGAAAAACCTCTTTGACAAACCCTAGGGGTAGAAGATTTGTGCTGTAATAATTCTTGCTAGAATATATTTGAATGTCCTGACAAGCCTAATTGCCTGCCAGGATCTTGTACAAAAAATTAATTAAGTTACAAAAATACTTAAGTGGAATACACGTATGTAAATCACGATACATGTACATACATAGTGGGGCTCTGGGTCGGCACTCTTCTGCCATCGTTCTCTATGAGTGTTGTTTGCACTTTGATTCCATCAATGACAGCAGACAGCAAGGGGCAGTAGGGCAGATCACTTTAGTCATTGGCTCTCTTGCCCTGTGAGTGACACCATTTGTCTAATCATATGTGCACATTCACCTTTAAAATGAGCTTGGATCAGTGTAAGTAACTATGGGCAGTCCTTTAGTTTTCAGTTGCCTCCTTTTGATTTATTTCAATTTCCTCTTTTTATTTCGCTCTTGAGAGCATACTACAGCTCCCAGACCCTGCTAATGGGCAGCTTTACTTACAGCTAATTTCCTCTATAGTGCGCTTTATCACATGTAAAACTACCTCTAAACAAGGCAAGCATCATTGAATGGCGTTTTCCATAGTGTATCTTTTTTTAATCACTACAAGATGGCCTACACATTTGCTCTAAATTTTGTGGAGTTGAGGGAGCTTTAGGAGACAGAAGGACTGTGTACAATGCTGATGCAGGACATCCACCAGGCTCAATGTTTAATTTTAATTTGTTAATGCAAGTATATGTCCACCATGTTTAAGTGGCAGCATGTTTTGAATGAGTCAGTGGGTATATGAATGAATGCATGAGGGCAAAGATGAGTAACTTAGTGCACGTAAAATGACTTAATGAGTCCCTACAACAATCAAAGACAGAAGAACAACTTTAATTTATAAGACAGTCTTCATGGCATTGCCAATACTTGTCTCCTCTGCACCCTCTAGACTTTAGATCAAGTTTGAAATGAGGCAGCTTTTTCATACCAGATCTCCTGAGATTTCTAGTCTTAGATTCCAAGCTTTTCCATCATTACCTAGATTATTCAGAATCTGTCCGCGTGCCAAACAAGATCTTCTATGATAACCTGTTAGCGCGTCTGGCCGTAAATAAGTAAACTTACAGGGGGAAGCGACTAGGTCGATTAACCTTTTGACTCTCAATTAAGATGTTCCCACCACAGATCCAGTACAAGCAGATCAATAATCAATAACTAATCATCAACACCAATAATCAATTACATTAGTTATCAACAGGAGTCAGTAATTGTCACACATCATGACTTTTCAGTCATGAATAACCACACCTTTTAGTAAAAGTTAGAATATTTATTTCCCTATATTAAAAATGCTCAGGTCACGTGAGGTAATCTCAAAATCAAATGATAACCTACAGAAACACCACTGGCTCTCCAAATCTGAAAAAAAGAAACGTAATCTAATCAAAGCTTGAACCACTACATATTCTAAAGTTACAGTGCAAATTAATAACAAGAATAATTGTGCAAACTATATCACATACATTTAGATTCAGCAAAGAAATACATCAACTGTTTACTCCCTATAGCAAATTCTCATTAGTAAAGATCCTTATCGAACACCAGATTAGCATCAGCATGTTGAGCTTCCTGCAAAGCAATATAGTCAACACAAATTTGGAAACCATCTAACTATGGCTCTATCAAAATAGTGCACTTGGTACCTAAAAAGAAATGCAAACATACATTGCAAGTCACATTTGGTAATTATATACCTCTCCTCAAATGGATCTGCAAGCTAAGATAGTCTTCGTCATCAGGACATCAGTTCAGTCAGGAAGGCATCAGAATTCAGCATCAAATTCAGGAAACGCAAAGTCTTTAAGCAGTGAAGTTAAGCACGTCTACTGTCAAGACGCTCAAGAAATTATGTCAGTGTCAAAAGGCAAAGGCACAATGGCAAAATGATGATTTCTTCTAAGTGCAGTCCAGTTAAGTTAAATTTCCTAAAATTACTTCCCAAGTCCCTCTTGGTCAAGGGATCACATGTTCACCCTTTGTCCAATAAAACTAAAACTTCAAATCCTTGATTTCTACTAATACACGGTTCACATGTTCGGCTCTTCAGGTAACAATATTGTTGCAGCTTATACTCCAGTCAGTGTCTCTATTGTTAGCCTCTTGAGAAAGTCAGTCTTACACACATTACACTCATAATGTTACATTTTAGCAAGAAAAACATCTTCTAGCAAGCAGTTCTCATGAGAAAGACTTTTAGCTACAAGCATATTTAGTCAGCACAGTGGAAAATCACAGTTTAATTCTCTAAGCAAACATTTTATAAATTGGTTTAGAAATACAGCTTGACATGAGGCCGTGCAACTGGGCCAAGACCTCCGCTAAGTTAAAGCCTACAATTAATAAAGCTAATACATCATGCATAACCTTTAAAATGACCTATTAATACATTAATCAAACACAAGCTCTATATTTCATATTAATAAGCCATTAATAAGTATACTTCATGAACATTGGTGACCACTCACGTAGGCACATTTTCAAATGTGTGTGTTAACGCATCCTTTTATGTTAATTTCATACACATTAGGACTCGTTTTAGGCCAATGAATCTTGTGACCCAGTGGTGAGACACCGTAGGACGAGATAACTGATCAATATGTCGAGCAATATATCAATAATGTCATCAATATTCACCACCACGATACACTTTACTTTGGATAAAGACATTAATCAAATTGTCGGCGCAACCATGACCTTTCAGTCATGAATAACCACACCTTTGATAGAGTTTTATGAATTTTATTCCCTATTGATTACAATCTACAAGCAAAAGAGTTAATCTCAAAACCAAGAAGCATAGTCACGATATGGCAACTGTGATAAGATTTCATTAATGCAAGAATCACAAACATAAGAACATAGCACAGCGTGAACATAGATCAGAGTACAAAGAATATCACGTAAGTCTCAGTTCAGCATAGCGCAACGTCAGTCTTTGTCTATTTGCGTCAGTCAAAGTGATCACCTGTCCTAACCACTAATTAGCATCAGCATGTTGGGCTTCATGCAAAACAATTTAGGACACCAATTTGGAAAAGCATCTAGCTATGGTCTGTAACAAAAATGAGCAGTTGGTACCTAGAAAGGAAAAGCAAACAGACAAATTACAAATTGCATTGTCATAATTACCCTCCAAAGATTAGGTCAGCGCACAGGATCAGTCTTCGTCTTCAGGACAGCGGTCAAAACGCCATCAATCTAAGCTTTGTCTAAAGGGCAGGGGATACTTCCCTCATAAGGAGGAGAAGTGTAAAAGGGTCAGTCTATGGGTGAAGATGGTTTATTAATTCTCAAAGTCACCAAACAGAGTGACAGAGTTTCTGGATAAAATCAATAGCATTCCCTATCTCGTTCTTCTGACCCTTCTGTGACACGGGTTTTAATCCTTTTTTCGCAATACCTTCCCCCCAAATTCTATTGGACATTTGTTATACCCCACTATCTTTAACCTATCAAATCATACATTAGGTAATCCTAATTATCACCCCACGATAATTCATAACACTTTGATTGGTCTTCGTAATTGACGTCTTCGGTGGGGGCATATCCGGCAGTTGCTTCACGGTTGGCACGTCTTCTCGGGTCATGAGTTCCTTTGTCCATGGTTTAAACGTCCTTGTACATTACATTAATCTACATTTGTTTCAATTTCTTATATAAAAACTTATACCAAAGCAGCAAGCATGCGGATGGGAACGGAATCACAAAAGATACATGGATCTACCAAGTGGGAAGAAAAGAACATTTGCAGGGTCATGGCCCTTTGCGAGTCAGCACACTGAAAAACAGAAAGAAAATGCCTTTAATATGAAAGCCAGGCGGCTAAACTGCAGCTCACGCTAACTTAAGGCCTATAAGGTTTTAATATAAATGTAATATCGTAATCGTTACTATAAACCATAGCATGAACAGTTTTACTCATTATTATTAGTTCACGTATATATATTGTTGGCCACACACATTATAGTCGTAATTCAGATACACGTCTAAGCAAAACACTAATTATTGTCGTTTTCTATGCAGCATCATTAAGCATCGATATAGGCATTTCACTTTTAGTATAAGTAATATTTAAACTACGCTCTCTCAGTCCCTCCTCTGATGACACTCGTCATCACACCAACCTTTCCCTTTGACCTTTCACATTTAATTTTTCATTTTTTGCATAATGCGCATTTCAACATCTTGTCCCTTGTGTGAATTTTCCCAAATTTCATTGAACCTTTTCTCTTTTTCACTTTCTTCGTTTCTTCTGGATCTTTTAGTCCAACTTTTCTTAATTTTGTCATTAATTTTACATGCCCCCCATAATCCTAATAAACAGGCCAAAACGATTAGTAGACCCATTAATATTTTTGCAAGTACCCCATTCCAAATATTGGTAAACCAGCTCCCTACTCTGGCAATTCCTTTTCCAAATTTCTCCCAAACTCCAGGTTCCTTCAATTCCTTCAAATCTGCACTATCTCTAGTTAGGTTAGTAAGCATACCTCTAATCTTTTTACTATTATCCGGAATGAACGAGCAACAATGACGCTCGTTGAGCATCTTGCAGACCCCTCCACTCTTTGCTAAAAGAATGTCTAAAACAAGTCTATTTTGAAGAGTCATAGCTCTTTCTGCAGCAAGTTCAGTATCCATCAGGAGTATAGCCCCTGTCAAATTCGTCAGCATGTTATCCACGATAGTAGACAACCTTTGAATCTTCATAGAATTCAAGATAACCCCCACTGAAGGGATTATAGCTCCAAATATGTCACCAATGACAGCAGCCTCTGATTCCCGTTTTTGTCTGGCATGTTGTAATTCAGACGTTTTAGGTATCTGTTTTAAGTCATCAATCTGGTAAATCTTTGGGAAAACTATTCCCAAGTAACATGTCCCATACCATCCCTTAGGGAGACGGTAATAAGCATTAAGCCCACAGATGTAATAGATCCCAGGGATCGCTGGATCCTGTCCATTCAACATAAATGTCCATTTACTCTGAAACAAAAACACATGTCTGCATTCGCTCGTTCCCACAAACAAATTGTCTTGCTCAGATTTTGGCCTATATATACAAAGCCTACATACATGTAATGCATCTATAGCTAGTTTGCCTTGTGCCTTGATTGCAGTGTAAGCATAATCATTTGCTTAGGTACTTTTTTCTAATCCTTTCTCTAATCGTTCTTTCAATGCATTGCGTCTATCATCAGTGTGATCTAAAAAGCTTTTCTCTACAGGTGATAGCAAGCAAGTCAAATTATTGCGATGTGCATAAGCAGTTCCAAATGTAAGCGTTAGCTCAAAGAATCCTCTAACTATTTTTATGTCAAGTTCCTTAGCTAGTTTGTTCAAGAATTCAATCACAGGCACAAAAGAAAACACAACATCCAGATTCAAATAAAAGTATTGCACATGCTCTTGATTATAGAACCTTGTTAGTAGCAAGCTGCTACTAATCCCGTAAGTTAGAGGGAGGCTATGATAAGTAACTCCCTCCTGCACAGATGAAGGAATCTTAGTACACACATAACAATCTTTCGCATCCATGGTTTCCACATACTCATTTAGCAAGCGATAGAAGACATTAGTAGAAAGTTATCCTTTTGAATTAGTTCCCTCATGCAAGTGTCTTGCATCCTGTTCAAATCTTTCCCACGGTGTTAGAGTTGTAGTTTCAGGTTTCGAAGTAGCGCTAATAGTATCTTTCTCTAACCATGGTATTCCCACAATCATGCCTACATTTATTATTGCACACACAATACCTATTATAAGACCTAACCAACCACACACCCTAGTTCCCTTATTACTACTTCTATTATAAGCCATGTCTATATAGAATCAGATAGCAGAATAACAATCAACTAGAGGATGGTTTAAAATTCTCTCTCTCTTCTTGCGTGTATTTACAGGGTGCGCACCAGGATCCCTTTTGTCAAATCAGGTTAGCAGCTTGTCGTAATAAGGTTTCTCAAAGTCAAATCCGGTTTTAATGTCCCATTCGGTAATTTATAAGTCTCTTTCCTCAGTTTTCAATTTCGATTTTAAACCAAGTTTTCCTTTAGATCAGCTCAGGTACCGTAGTATTGGCCTGGTACTTCTCGGTCAAAACAGAATGCTAGGAATTCTTGTTGCCATTCAGATGTTGTAGCATACGCCCATTCAGGACCTGGATATCTTCTGTTTGCAACTCTTTTTCTTTTCAGCCTTCGTTCACCTTGTTGTTCTCCTTCACTTAGGTCTTCCACTCGGGATGTATCGTTTTCCTCTGTTATTGTTTCACTTGATGTGTCTCTTATCTTGAAGAGTGGCTTTTCTGGCCAGTTATCACCTATATGCGTCTTCTTTCGATGTGTCTTTGCAGGACGCTGGATAGTACCCTCCTCTTGTGATATGGTGTTTCCGCTTGATGGACCTGCAGCTGGCTCGAGAGACGCTGGCACACTCTGATCCTTTTCTATTATCTCTCCTTCTTCTTCTTCTTCTTCTTCTGGATCTGTACCGGGTTCAAGTTCTAACTCGTATCTGTCTACTTCTGGGAGAACCTCTCCTTGATTTAGTTCTCCTGCTGCCTCTACTGAGATAGGTGCCTTGTCACCTCTCTCGAACTCATTCACCGTTTGAGGGATGAGGCCGTACTCCGTTGGCCCTCCGGCAGTCTCAGTTCCTTCTTGACTGTTTTCTAATTCTGAGACTTCTCTTCCCGGAGTTGTTGTGTCGGAAGCTTCAAGTTCCTCGTCAACAGAACATGTTACCTTCTTTGTGTGACTGGCATGTATCCAGCTTGGAACTCCGGCACACTTCACGGCAGTAGTGGTTGTCAGGATTACTTGATACGGACCTTTCCAACGTGGCTCCAGACACGATTTCCTTACGTGCCTCTTGACAACCACCCAGTCACTAGCTTGCAAGGTGTGACCCGGATCTCCAATCGGTGGTAATGTGTTAGCTTCCACCTGGTGAGAGAAAGAGCGAACCACATCAGCCAAGCCTTTGCAGTAATCCAACACCATATCATCTGTGATATTCACTAGAGCATTTGCAGGTACTGCTGGTAATCTCATAGCTCTGCCCATGAGTATTTCATGGGGAGACAATCCCGTTTTCTTGTCAAGGGTGTTTCTCATGGACATCAGCACTAAGGGCAATGCATCTGGCCATTTCATATTGGTACCTGCGCACATTTTTGCCATTCTTGATTTCAAAGTACCATTAATTTGCTCTTCTAGTCCTGATGCTTCGGGCGGTAGCTACAATGCAGCTTTTGTTCGATGTCAAGTGCGGCACACAGGAGTTTAATCACCTCATTGTCGAAGTGTCTGCTCCTATCTGACTCTATAGAGACCGGAAGCCCGAACCTCGGTATTAGTTCCATAAGTAGCAGCTTTGCAACTGTAAGACTGTCATTTCTACGTGTGGGGTAAGCTTCAATCCAGTGACTGAAAACACACACAATCACCAGCACATACTTCAATCCTCCACAAACAGGCATTTCAATGAAGTCCATTTGCATTTTGCTGAATGGACCGCCAGCTCTCCCTATGTGGCTCAACGTTACCACTGTTCCTTTCCCAGCATTCATCTGTTGACAGATGACGCATCTGTGGCAAATAACCTCTGCAGCATGTCTGAATTTTGGGTTGAACAAGTCGATTTTGAATGACCTGATCATCGCATCCCTCCCAAGATGAGCCTGTCCGTGATATAGTCTGGGAAACTGGGGTAGAAGACCGTTTGGCAGGACTAATTTTCCTTCTTCTGAAACCCACAAATCATCAGCCCTTTGTACACATTGCATTCTTTGCCAGGAACGTTGTTCCTCTTTGCTTGCACGACTTTGTAAGGTTTTCAATTCATCTAGAGCATCAACTACCCTTAATGCAAGGTTCAAATATGTGTCATTTTCAGTTTGTGGCAACAATTCCCACTGTTCCTTGAACGATATACAGTTCAATGCGCAAAACCTTGCGACTTGATCTGCATAACCATTTCCCATGGATACAAAGTCTTGTCATCTAACATGAGCATTGCATTTCACCACGGCAATTTCAAGAGGTAACTGAATCGCATGTAACAAATCCTTTATTTGTTCACCGTTTTTCACAGGAGAACCAGAAAGGGTCATAAAACCCCTTTGTGACCATAGTTGGCCAAAATCATGTACAATTCCAAATCCGTATCTGCTGTCAGTATAAATAGTGACTCTTAGATTCACAGCTGCGTGGCATGCCTTGGTAAGGGTGATTAATTCTGCCACTTGTGCAGAGAACACCCTCTTGAACCAGGAAGCTTCAATGATACCAGCTATGGTACACACAGCATATCCAGCTCTCAGTGTTCCAACCGAATCTCTTAAACAGGACCCATCAACAAACATGATACAATAATTTTCTTTTAATTGTGTGTCCTGAATATCTGGACGTGGTTTGGTACATAATTCGGTTACCTCAAGACAGCCATGTTCAAACTCTTCCTCATTGTTAATTTCAGCGTTCTCAACAGGAAGTAAAGTTGCCGGGTTCAATACAGTACATCGCTTAAGGGAAACATTCGGTGACCCCAGTATGATTGTTTCATACTTAGTGAGTCGAGCATTTGTCATGTGCTGAGTTTTAGTTCGAGTCAACAGAATTTCAACTGAATGCGGAACCATTACTGTTAGTGGGTATCCCATGACTATGCCTTCACACTGTGTAAGGCTCTGACCAACTGCTGCAACTGCGCGCAAACAACCCAGTAAGGCTACTGCGACAGGGTCCAAAGTAGCTGAAAAATATGCTACAGGGTGATTTGCATCTCCATGGACCTGTGTTAAGACAGACAAAGAACAGGCCTCACGTTCATGACAAAACAGTAGAAAAGGCTTTGGATAATCAGGCATACCTAACGCTGGTGCCCTGCAAATGCACTCTCTTAATTCCATGAATGACTCAAGTTCCTCTTTGGACAAAGTTATGGTATACGGCTCATCCTTGATTTCTTTTCCTGTCAGTCTTATTAAAGGTTTCGAGATGATTGAGATGTTGGGTATCCACTGACAACAGTAGCCCACCATTCCCAAAAACATCCTGACATCTCTTTTGTCGTTGGAGGGTTCATTTGCAAAATAGTTGTTATTCTCTCTTTTGATATTCTCCTAGATCCCCTTTCGGTTAGATGCCCTAGGTATTTTACCTCTTTCTGACAGTATTGTAGCTTCTTGGGTGACACCTTATGTCCGTTCTTTCCCAAATGATTCAATAAAGCAATGGTATCGTATTTGCAGTTGTCTCTGGTTTTAGATGCAATCAGCAAATCATCAATGTACTGCACTAGAGTCGAGTTAAAAGGCAGTACTAAGGCTTCAAATCCTTTTTCAAAATCTGGTTAAAGATGGACGGTGATTCAGAAAACCCTTGTGGAATTCTGCACCAACTGTACACCTTATCCAGGAATTTGAAACTGAACAAAAATTGGCTAGCCTCATGAAGAGGTATCGAAAAGAAACCTTGTGACAAATCTATAACAGTGAACCACTCAGCATCGCATGGAACCTGAAACATGATCACTGCTGGATTGGGCACTGTGGGGCAACATTTGACCACAATCTCGTTTATTTTTCTCAAATCCTGCACAATTCGAACCTTTCCACAGGGTTTCTTTAAACCCATGGTGGGAGAGTTACACAGACTTCTCAATACCTCTTTCAGGACTCCCTGTCTCAGAAAATCTGAGATTATCTGTGACACTTCAATGAGAACATCTTGTGCCATATGATATTGTGGCACCTGAGGAAACACTGCATTCGGCTTTACCTGGACTCTAACTGGTTCTACACCTTTTATTAGTCCCACTTCCTTTCCTGTCAGATCCCACACTTTCTCTGTCACAGTTCCCTGTAGCTCAACAGGTAGATCGATCATGATAAGCATTGGGAACAGAGTAATTAAAGGGTAATCCTCATTTGTTGTTCCTGTGTCCTCTTCTAAAAACTGACCTTCATCTCCTTCATCGTCACTATTTGTCTGCACTTCGATTCCACTCATTGGAACAGGTAATCAAACATTTTGTCTTGCACAATAAGTCCCTTCCCAGTAGGGATACCGGACTCGAGTCACAGACTACAAACCTATGTAGCCCCTGACAGTTATCAATCTCAACCTGCACTGGATCTGTAATCGGGTTTGTCAGATACTGGTTGGCTACCCCGACCACTCTTATGGTACGCCCTGAAAGTGGTAGTTTTGGAACTTCTGCACTTCTGACTGTAGAGCATGTAGCTCCGGTGTCAACCAGAAACGAGACTTTGTAACCCATCACCTTGCTCTCCACATATGGACCCCTTTGATCCACCTCTAGGGATGCTGCAAGCCTGCACTCTTCGCTATCTGAGCTATCATCTGACCATTCCTCATTCATGCCATTTTCGCCTCGCAATGGAAACTGTTGTACTGTACCATTTTGACTCATTACCTGGCCTGTGACCTGTTGAGGAAGCATCACCTGTTGCTGTCCCATTGGAGCCATTGGTAATTGCATTTGCTGTCTAGGTACCATGGGAACCTGCTGTTGTACTGGTTGCATTTACGCTGGCTGTAAACGCGGCATTTGCATTTGCTGCATGGGCTGTACCCCTTGCATTTGTACCAGATTGTTCTGAAAATTCGGGTTTTGATGTCTTATTTTTGGGCCTCTTACGTTTTGCACTGCACCGACATTAGCGCTTTGCTGAACAACACCATCCTGCACCATATTCGGGCATTCCCGTTTCCAGTGGCCCACGCCCCCGCACGCGTGACATGGTGACATCTTTTTCGCCCCTTGTATGTCATTTTGAACCACAATAGTATCAAGTCTGGACCGTGATTCACAAATCCTCGGCCTCGACCTCTCGGCTGTGTCTGAAACGCACCATTCATTTGCGGTTGCTGTTGTATCATCTGTTGAACTTCGTTTCCCTGTGCAGCCCTTATCTGCATAACCATCACCTTCTCCTTCAGCTTTTTCTGCTTCAACTCAATCTCATCACTACAATATTTTGCATACTGTAACATTCATCGATCGGCTTTGCTTGCCAACAAATCAAATGATTCTTAATCATCTGGCTAACTTCTGGTCTCAACCCTTCAACGAACCTGAACACGTGATGATTCATGTCTTTCGGTTCAATAGTCTCAGTGCCATTATAGTGTTTGAATGCTTTTAACAATCTCTCATAGTAAGCATGTATTGATTCCTTAACCTCTTGAGAGGTCCGGTCGATTTTCTGCCAATCAGTCACCTTCGGCGACACCTTCTGTTTCAAAAACTCAATCACCTTATGATAATACTTCATCACCTCTTCAGAGGGTGCCCCGGTCACCTTATCCCTTGCCGGCTCCTTCGTCGGCCAATCTACTCCTCTCTTGCACTCAAGCCACAAATCGGGGGGAACAATAATCTCAAACAAAGTATTCAAATCTTCCCAAAGACACTTTGCTAGTTTCACAAACCTATCTGTCTGTTGGTACCACTCGATCGGTTTCTCTCTCAATCTGGGATAATCAATGGTAAAAGATAGAATGTCTCCTCTGGACCACGGCACATGAACTAAGACACCACCAGCTGTTTCTCTCATGGGTAATATTTTTACTGATTCTAGATCGGGTGAGGCTTTTGCTTGATTTGACCCTGGACTGTCACCCTTCTCCTTATCTCTTTTCTTTGCCCATCTGCCTTCCCATTTTTCTAGCGCACCCCAAACTTGCGCACTGTGCAACAATTCTTTCAAATGTGCCTTCATTCCCGCAGACCTCATGTGCTCAAAGTCTTTAAAATCAAAATCCAATCTGTAACTTCTTTTCAAGTGTTTAGTGTTTCCGATGTCAATATTGTATTTGTCTGCCAGGTTCGCTAATCTCTGATGCACCTTGCCTACTTCTTTGGTAATCTTAGGACATAGGTATCTTAATTCTGCTTCCGTGTATGATTCAAATCTATTTACCCCCATCGTACCTTCCACTAATTCAGCAGCTTCTGCTCCTAACCTTACAAAGTTTAGGTACTCGTCTTGTTTTTCCTTTTCTGGTTCTATCGTGGTCACTGCTGCCCTTTGTGAAGTATAAGTCCTCTCTAGCCATTCACTCAGCTGCTGTGCTGTAAAACCCTGCAGTGAAATGCTCCCTGCATGTATCATTGGTGACTGTGAGGTGTTTGTACTCATTGTCTGCGGAGTCAGAACCCCTAGCCCTGCTTGACGCATTGCTTCTATGGGTGCTCCTACTGGACTAAGGTCTATTAAAGACCTCGGCTTTTCAATTGCTTTTTCTCCTGGGGCCATTATCTGGGGAGTTCCCATAGACCCTCCTCTTATCGCATCCTGAGTCATTACTCCCTGGTCACACACATCTGTTTTGCCTTGGGCATACAATGGCACCGGTGGACCCACAGTATCCGGTAATGATATGGCGGCGGGTGTCTGACCTGGTCCCAAACTTCGTGAAGCAGTAACTCCATAGATCTGTTCCAAAGTACCCTGAACAGGCACTATGGCGGACCAGCTGCTGGGTTGTACCCTGGTATCAGTTGTGGCTGTGGTTGAGACAGCAATCTCGGAGTTGACTCAATCTACACTAATTTTGGTTTCGTGTATATCGGGTCTTGTGGTACTATTAGATTTGTAGTAGTCTCAAGTACTGGAACGTCTGGATAGATTCTCTGTATCTGCGGTGGAGGCTGCAACTGTATCGGTATGTCTGGTGCAGTGGGTACACTGATACCACTCTGTATCAAAACCGTATCACTAGTCTGTACCGTATCAGCTACTCCCTTTTCCTGCATCTGGTTCCCAGGGTCCACGCTGGTGCTTGGAGCACTGTCGCTCACTGCATAAGGTGGCGGATGATCATGTAGTAACCTGTCCATAAACTCCTCATCGTCTGAATCATCTTCCTCTTCCCAAGGTCTTTTATTCTCTTTAGATTTGTCCGAGTCTTTATCTGTCTTACAGGAGGCTTTCTTTCCCTTTGTTTCTTCACCCTGTGTTATTGCCGGGAACAGTTTTATTCCATCAACAATTCCCCTTCTCCACATTTTTCTCTCGTCATCCCATCTAGCCTCTGCATATGATTTTTTTTCTGCCCTTCTCAGCCTTCTCTGAAACTTTTCTTGTTTCTGTTTAAGAGCCATTAGCTCCCAAACCGCTAAAGCCTCGTACTGTGCTGGCCTTGGAAGTGGTTTCTGGGTACTTAACATCCATCTCAAATTTTCTACCACCCTCGTATTGAATGTTCCATGTTCTGGCAACGCTAAACTTCCCTCCTTCTCTGTCAATTTGCGCCACTGTTTCATCCATAAACATGGTGCGACACCTTTCTCTTCCATGTCTATATAAGCTGGAGTACCCTCAGGTGGTGTAGGCTCCCCCTCGGTCGCTATAATATATGCGTCTCCTTTCAGAGCGCTCTTAAATGCCTTGACAAAATTCATTTTGCGATTTTCTCTTGTTTGTATTTTAATCAGAAATGACTTAGTTCACAGGATACTCTTCACCCACCTTTCCCGACCTATTGCCTCTCACAGATGGCAGCCAATCCGTGCGCGACCCCTCTCGACAACTGACCTATCTCAACGCGGCACCACTGACGTCACACTCACACACACTGCAGCTGACAAAGCCTTGCGGCTTGTCCACTCCTCACTGAATTCACACAACTAATGCAAAATTTACTGCAAGCACTTTAACAACAATACAAATCTGCCGGTTTACTACAGGAAGGGTATCTCATTCGCTTCAGAACTTTACAGAGATTTCACTTGAAGCCTCAGCCGTTACTTTCTCCTTGTCAGTCCCCACATACGCAAGCAGAATTCGATTCGCAAATTCTACTCTCGACTTGTCAATGGCTTATCCTAGTGCACTTTAGAACTTGCCAAATCTCCATCGAAGGTTTCACACATACATTTTGATTCAAACTTGACTTGTCAACCACGCCCGATTAACCTATTAAACCCTACAGATTACAACATAAACCCAAGTGTCTCCTACACTTGTCAACATACTCCGGAGTCTTAGACCACGACGGGTCCGTACATAAACAACCAACCACGTGGATAATTTTGAGCACCAAGCGCCACACTCATATGAAGTACGCCAACTTCCCTACTCTCATACTGCGGAGTACGCCCACTCCTACTAAAACAACATTTACTTGGCCTAAATACACACAAATGTCCGCAATCACCTGCAAAAGGCATAGGCTAAGCAAGCGCAAGAACTCTAAACCACACACATTATGGCGCCAAGAACATCCCCAACTCACTTAGGCAGGTTCAGAGATCCCAGGAAAGTCATGGTGAGCTTAGAAACCCATCATACCTCCAATTTGCATTATCACAGAAAAACAAATTAAACAATGATTCTCCGTCCTAGGGCCACCAAGGGCCAAACCGTCGCTCTGCTACCAGAACTGTTAACGTGTCATTTTATGTTAATTGTTTACACATTAGGACTCGTTTTAGGCCAATGAATCTTGTGACCCAGTGGTGAGACACCGTAGGACGAGGTAACTGATCAATATGTCGAGCAATATATCAATAATGTCATCAATATTCACCACCACAATACACTTTACTTTGGATAAAGACATTAATCAAATTGTTGGCGCAACCATGACCTTTCAGTCATGAATAACCACACCTTTGATAGAGTTTTATGAATTTTATTCCCTATTGATTACAATCTACAAGCAAAAGAGTTAGGGCCTGATTCTAACTTTGGAGGACGGTGTTAAACCGTCCCAAAAGTGGCGGATATACCACCTACCGTATTACGAGTTCCATAGGATATAATGGACTCGTAATACGGTAGGTGGTATATCCGCCACTTTTGGGACGGTTTAACACCGTCCTCCAAAGTTAGAATCAGGCCCTTAATCTCAAAACCAAGAAGCATAAGAGCATAGTCACGATATGGCAACTGTGATAAGATTTCATTAATGCAAGAATCACAAACATAGCACGGCGTGACCATAGATCAGAGTACAAAGAATATCACGGAAGTCTCAGTTCAGCATAGCGCAACGTCAGTCTTTGTCTATTTGCGTCAGTCACAGTGATCACCTGTCCTAACCACTAATTAGCATCAGCATGTTGGGCTTCATGCAAAACAATTTAGGACACCAATTTTGAAAAGCATCTACCTATGGTCTCTAACAAAAATGAGCAGTTGGTACCTAGAAAGGAAAAGCAAACAGACAAATTACAAATTGCATTGTCATAATTACCCTCCAAAGATTAGGTCAGCGCACAGGATCAGTCTACGTCTTCAGGACACCGGTCAAAACGCCATCGATCTAAGCTCTGTCTAAAGGGCAGGGGATACTTCCTTCATAAGGAGGAGAAGTGTAAAAGGGGCAGTCTATGGGTAAAGATGGTTTATTAAGTCTCAAAGTCACCAAACAAAGTGACAGAGTTTCTGGATAAAATCAATACCATTCCCTATCTCGTTCTTCTGAACCTTCTGTGACACGGGTTTTATCCCTTTTTCGCAATACCTTCCCCCAAAATTCTATTGGACATTTGTTATACCCCACTATCTTTAACCTATCAAATCATACATTAGGTAATACTAATTATCACTCCACGATAATTCATAACACGTTGATTGGTCTTCGTAATTGACGTCTTCGGTGGGGGCACATCCGGCAGTTGCTTCACGGTTAGGCACGTCTTCTAGGGTCATGAGTTCCTTTGTCCATGGTTTAAACGTCCTTGTACATTACATTAATCTACATTTGTTTCAATTTCTTATATAAAAACTTATAGCAAAGCAGCAAGCATGCGGATGGGAACGGAATCACAAAAGATACATGGATCTACCAAGTTGGAAGAAAAGAACATTTGCAGGGTCATGGCCCTTTGCGAGTCAGCACACTGAAAAACAGAAAGAAAATACCTTTAATATGAAAGCCAGGCAGCTAAACTGCAGCTCATGCTAACTTAAGGCCTATAAGGTTTTAATATAAATGTAATATCGTAATCGTTAATATAAAACATAGCATGAACAGTTTTACTCATTATTATTAGTTCACGTATATATATTGGTGGCCACACACATTATAGTCGTAATTCATATACACGTCTAAGCAAAACACTAATTATTGCCGTTTTCTATGCAGCATCATTAAGCATTGATATAGGCATTTCACTTTTAGTCTAAGTAATATTTAAACTACGCTCTCTCATGTGCATTAAGTCCTCTATATTATTACAGCTTCTCCGCAAATCCGTTACTCAGACAACATGAATACTCATTAATATTTTTATTAAACACCTGCTTTAGCAAACCTGCTCAGTCTTTCTTTTTAATTAAAATACTGTCTTAAACACACACCTTTCAATGTTACTAAAAAGTTTGCTTACTTTAAAATCCTTAATCTCCCCAATATTCTTGGGTTCTTGTGCTATGTAAATCATAGTACTGAAGGGGTCCAGAAATCCGATGACTATCGGATGCGTTTCATAACCATGGCAGGGCTACTAGGCGCTACATAAAAGACACGAGGAAGCTACCTACTAAACAATCCAGAACGCGCTTTAGTCTTTTAAAGGGTAATAAAATACAAATGCAGTGCAATATATGCACTCTTTGGCAGCGTGGAAATATTTTGTCCCTGTTTGTATGACCTTCATGTTCAACGGATTCAGGAGCCGTGTGTGGGCAGGGGGTGGAAACATCCGCCTCTGATGATTAAGGTAATCTCTAACCTTAGGTAAACAACGCTGTCTCCTTTTCATTCTTGGAGAATGTGGGGGAAGTTCCATGTTACAAACTCAGCCTAATGACTCAGTATGTAAACTGTAAAAACTAACCACTAAGTCAGAGTGGATACATTAAACAGTTTGTGGCTTCACCTAGTCAATTCACTTTGTATTTATATTCACCATGTGTCCTGCCCAGAAGTGGGTGGCTGACATGCTTCTTGTACCAGAAAGCCAGAAACTGCAATCATTAAACGCAGTGAGGTGTATTTCTCACGCCTGAAAGGGGAAAATATAATTAAAGATAATCATGTTATATGACATGCATAACTACCCATAAGGCCCGCGCCGCAGAATAACACTTCCGCTAACTTCATAACTATGGCTACAGATTGCCAGCCCTGAGAGCAGCTGCTCAGACTGAGATTAAAAGCCTGTTTATAGAAACAACATGTATGGTAATAAATGATGCAGATTTTATTTATTTTTGAATGCCTCATGCTTGTCTGTCCTGGATTTTGAAACGGTCTATGAATTTGTTTCCTAAGCTTGATTGCTTCCCTGAAGAAACTGGCGTTTGTTTAACTGCGTCACATCTATTTAAACATTTGTCATGAGCTGCAGGGGATAAAACGAGACAGGGAATAAACCCTCTACTCGTAAGGCTTATAAAGAATCATGCAGTTTCAAGCATAACGTTAGGAAAAAGTCACAAAAGTGGTGGTCACAGACTAACATTCAGTAAAGCGAGGTTCATTACTCTGTAAACTATGCGAAACAGTTCTGAAAGATCAGTCACCCACTATCCTTGCATTTCTCCTTCTGTCTCCGCTTCCCTCAACAACATTTTAAAGTCAATTTTAACCGTCCACCCAACCCATTTAAATCATAGAATCATTTTCGAAGGCAGAGTATATGATACGTAAAATATATGCCAGAGAAAAAGCCATCTCTTATATATTACTTTTATTAGAGTCAATATTTTTTCAAACATGTATTTAAATTATAGTCTTTGTAGTGCTTACTTTAAATAATAAATACGTGCCATGTCCGTCATCAGGAAGCCACTGCACCCTGCACCACTCATTGCCCCTGCCGACGTTACCCAATGACAGTACCAACACAACCACTAACCATCACCCTCCTACAATGTGGCAATCGAGACTTTCAAGACCTTCAAAGCCATAAAAATGGTTGGGCAGCATTTATTAATCATTTGTAATGTATATTGGATTACTAAACAACTGTTATGGTGCACATCTCAAACATGAACAAACAACACCAAGTGGTGGGCTGTAATAGGTGCCGGTGTTGGCAAGTAAGAGTGGGTTCCCAGCACCGGAAACCACCAGCTTAAATGAAGTACTGGCACTTTTGTCGCACTGATACAGTTCCAAGTGAGAGCTATTCGTACAATATTACATCACAACGCAATGATTAGTTAGTGGTTTAATGTGGCATTCATCTTTTCTCTTCCCTCAAGTAACTGTGATTGGCCTGCAGGTTAGATCAGTGCCAATGCTAAATTTGTAAAGAGTAGGTGCTGGTGCCCAAAGTTTTGCTTAGAAGCCCATGTGCAGTGCTATCCACTGTTAGCATGGCGAATACCAACACTGTATAATCGTGATTCCAACTCGTGCGTCTTTCATCCACCACCAGACACTCTCTGCCCCCTCATCTCACTCTTTCTCTACTTTTGTGTCCTTGCTTTTTTACTCATTATTTCTCTCTCTCTCTCTTTTGCTTTTTTCTCTTTCTTGCTCAAAGTCTGATGAGAAAAAATATTTACTCTTCCCTAAAAAAAGAGTGTTGGTGGGCCAAACTGCAACCATTAGCTCAAAATGAGCACTGATGAGTGCTCCGGTATATGCATTTGCCACCAGGCCTGGTCAGTTCAGTCAGCAGCTTAGTATCGTCTCCCCTTGGATCTAGTCTTCCAAATTTGAGAGCCCCTATCACTTGGCTGCACCAATGTGCCACAACTTCATATATCCACCAACAGGTCACTGGGACACAAGGGGGACATGAAAAATCAGCATTGATTAGGTATGGTTTTGCAAATTAACAGCAATGCATGTTCCTTCTGCAATTTCATTAGAACAAATATGTATAGTTACAAGGGGTAAGAAAGTTAATTATTCATTGGGGTGGATTGTAGTCCACCTCAATTAATTAAGCCGCTAACCTGTTAGGTCCAGGCAAACTGAGTTCTGTCCCTTGTAGGTATAAGACAGAACAGGCACTTTTAACAGAAGGAAAATGTGTAAAGCATTTAAAAGTACAAAAACAGTTACAAATTCAAAAATTCAACACAATAAAAATACCACTCCAATTTAGAAAATTAGGGTAAAATATAATGAGCAAAATTACACCAAAATAAACCAATATCCAATTTAGGGGAACTGCAGATCTGAATCTTAGAAGATTTAAGGAAAAATAGAGTAAAAAAGCACTCAGCTCCAATCATAGTTTATAGTCGAGTAGACTGGGACCTAGGTGCAATTTCTGTCTGACCCCAACACAGCCCAGGTTGGATACACCAACCAGGTTTATACCAGTCAGAGATTTTACCTTGGTCCTTAATGTTTGGAATGGAAGTTGAAATTCTGAGGATGCCCTATTGAAGTCGGATAAGCATTCAACAAGGCCCCACTAAGGAGCTGGTTTTGGCAAGAAAAGTTCAGAATAGGAACATTCAAATTTCACACAGTCAGATACTTTTGGCACCTTTTCCCGATAAAGACTTTTGCGTTTGGACTTAGTCTCTTTTTCAGAGCATAGAATCCTTCAGCAGGACAAGGTTACAAGCTCTATCCAACAATGAGTATTATGAGGCCGGATTCCTTTTTCACTGAGGGCTGCTGAAATGGATTGGCTGCTGCAGAAAACTCCCAAGTGAAAGACAGATGTTTCACCAGGCCTAGTTGCTACAGGTAAGCTGCACACTTCAAAGCAAAGCCCTCTTGCACCTAGTTGTGTACCAGTAGTCACAGAAGAGGATCGCTCCTTGAGCATTAGAGTCCACCACTTTGTCCTAAGTAGAAGTGGAAGCCACATTCTACATACTTAACTGTCAATCGGTGTGCGATTTGGGTAGGTTGGAATAGATTACTTTGTAGCGTACCAAGCAGGTCATCTTTAAGCCTCTGTGATTGACTGTCTTTGAGAATTTGTAATAGTAGAATCGGTTGTAGTTTGATACCTAGGGCCACCACCTTCATTTAGGGCTAAAAGCTGAAGTCAGAGACAAATATGTTCAGGTTTTGGCTTCTGAAGAGAGAGGAAGTTGGTATCAAGCCATTTGGCTCAGCTGGAAGTTGCAAATATGGCTCCATGACACTAAACTATGATATTGGTCAAAACTTCAGCTCTCCTTAATTATGTTTCTCTTCTGGTTCTAAAGATCCAACAGAATGACAAATTAAGGATCCCAGATCAAATCCTATTATACAAATGGTCAAATATACTTATCAACAGTTAGAATAAACATTACACCAGGGGAAAAAAGCAAATATGCAAAAGAGTTACTTTAACTTCAAAATGTATATTTCAAGAAATACATGTCAATTTAGAAAACACTCCAAGAAATACACTTAGAACTGATTCAATCAACCAATGGGGCGGCAACAATCCACAAGACAATTAATGGAGGCAGGATAATTGTTGCCTCTGTGTTCTTATCAAAATTGTAACTTTCCATCATAATAGCTAGAAAATGTTACGTTCTCTGGCAGGAGCACAGGCCCAGACTATGCCATTTAAAAAATGACAGATAGGAAATTCTCCATGCATTAGACTTCATCCTTCATTCACTGTGAATATTATCCCTTCTGCGTAGGTTCACTGCATGACCATCATTCATTTTTCTGCATGTAATAAGGCAGAGCAACATGGTCTCTTTGCCAACAAAGCTACTTCCTGGGTATGCCATTATTATCTGAGAGAGAGCAAAAAGGATTCAGAACAATATTCTCACTCCACAAATGTGTATACCTGCACTCAGACGGATTAGCAAGCCTGTTCCTGAATATGAACTTTCACAGCAGACAAAGCTGCCCTGTCTGTTTATGTGTCATCGGGAGAAGTTGTTGATCAGAAGAAATTCACTGTCTAACATATGTTGCATGATTCCACCAGTTCCAAAAGGAAATCCAGGACAAAGGTAACATCAGCCATGCAGGATCAAGCTCCCTGTTTGGAGACCAAGCACACCACCTAGCCCGAGCTGGTCATTAACAAACATTGGTTCTTGCCAACCAGGACTGGTGAATGAATAAAACAATGCTCTTCAAAATGTCTGGAACTTTCCAGCAATCTCTGAAATACTCCATGCCGTTAGAGAAAGCAGGGCATGCGTAGTCATGGGATTCACCTCTCTTCAGCGTACCCTGCAACAGCCCCAGAAAAGCCAGCACTGAACCCACAGACCACAAGCACACTCTAGGAATACCTGGAACATACTGGAGTCACTATACTCAACTCCACTTGTTGCCTCCTGGTCTGGCCCTCTTCCTACAGAATCATCAAAAATGAGGGAAAAGAAAAGTTTAAGTCTTTACTCCGGTCCTTTAGGAATGTGTCTACCTTCTCTACCTCTGATATACAACTGTAAAGAGGGGATTCTCTGCATTCAGTCTGGATGCAAGCCAACCTTCTTTGATTAGCCCCATCTGTTGACTATTCCCTGGAAGACTAGGAGGTGTAGGCTTTGGTTGTTGGAATCCTAAGTACTTGGGATTTCAACTCCACTAATATGTTTGTTCTTCTCAGAAGATGTTCTGCTCTAACCAAGATTCTCTTTAAAGCCAAAGTGCCAAAATAATAAGGAAAACTTTACCAGCATCTTGTATCTGGTACCTCTTAGGCGATTCATTTATCTGACTACCAGGCTGTTGTTCATCCCCAGAATGACACAACAATTTGTTTGTCTCTCGATGAACTGCAGTGCCCATAACACTATAGGAGTGATGTGAAGATGGAGTTCATCTTCTGAAAAGAAACCCTAAGTGGAGATTTCTTTGTACCTGGTGGCCCAATAAAAAAAAACACTGGAATTCAGTTTCGTTACCAGGTCTGGTGTTGATTGAGATTGCACGGAAATGCCATACCTCCAAATCCTCTGACTACCAGATAATCTCTGTCCTGGCAACCTGCGAGAGATGCACTTCTTCCAAGTAAAACAGACACTTTCACTGGTGTTGGATCTTCAACTGCTGCAGGGCTCAGTACAGCAAGGGGCCTGGATCAATGGTTTGACATGATGAGGCCAGGAGTCTCTCTCCCAACAATGGTCTTATCCCAACAGTGGTCCTGAAGGATAGTCTGTTGACCAATAAGACTTGCCTGAGTGTTTGTTTGCCCTCCTTCATTTCTCCTTTGGGAGATACAGAGTTGCAGATTAAAAGTCTGTTACAAACCACAGGAACTCCATCGTGGAACCAGATTTGACTCTTCCCAATTGATCATGAGACTTAGGGGGTCATTACGACCCTGGTAGCCGGTGCTATAATGGAGGTATTACCACCAACAGGTTGGCAGTAGCTACCTCCACTATTATGACATTGGCAGTTTGGCCAAAGCCAAACCGGCAAGTCAACACACCGATCGCCACGGTGGTAACAACCGCCGGGCTGGAGACTTCAGTCTCCAGCCCGGCGGCCATCACTAGGCCCCCCATGGAATTTTGACCCCTCCCACCACCATGGTTTCCGTGGTTTCTGTACCGCCACTGAAACCATGGTAGGAAAGGGAATTCCTTCCCTGGCACTGATGGAGGTCTCCCCCCTCCCCAAAGTCCTCCCCTCCTCCCCCCTCATCTGACCCCCTCCCCACATATGCACACATACACGCACATACATGTACACACATGTACACACGCTACACACATTCACCCACGCATTCGTGCAGACATACACACTCACTGCCAAACTCACAAACATACATCCAGGCACACACAATAACACAACATGCACGTACACACACACACACTCATGCACAGACGCATTACACACGCATGCACGCATTCAAACACAGTCACACACACACACACACACATGCACACAACACCCCCCACCCCTTCTCCTGTCGGAGAACCCGACTTACCTGGAGCAGGAGACGGGACGTGGTGCTGCTGCCAGCAGCAGCGTCCGCCAGCAAAACACCGCCATGCCGTATCATGGAACATGGTGTTTTGCTGGCGTGGCGCAGCTGCTGGCAGCAGCTCCACCTTACCGCCATCCGCCTCCATGACCGTCACCGTCACTGGAATATCCGGCTATGCTCATAATGGCATGGACGGTCGGTAGCCACGGCGACGGTATGATGGCAGCCGTCGCTGTGGCGGTAGGTGGCAGTTGCCGTCAATCTCATAATGAGCGTCTTAGTTCTTCAAGTGAGGTAATTGCAGACAGCACCTGAGTCAAGACAGATTCCTTTTCTTAGACTTGAAGATGATATAGTCTAACATGACATGATTACCGGGGCTCATAACCAGTCCACCACCATCCAAAGTAGCTTTAAAAAACAACAGGGGGCAAATATTAACCCAACACAAGGGCCTTGGATGTCCAAAATCGGTCCAGCCAAATGAAACATTTGTGAAGCTCTGGAGCAATCTGTATCTGTGTTTCAAGGTCCAGTCATAGCATCTAGTCATTAGCCCTTATAATGTCTCTCAGTTAATAATACAATTCAGTGTTGGCTAGTCACTTGTTGAATTCCCTCAGGTTGATAACTAGTCGCTGGGCTTTGTCCTTCTTCCACATAGGATAAATGTTTCTCAGGAAGCTCATGGGAAGAATGAAATACTTTTGGATTGCTCCCTTGTCTCACAGATCAAGCAATCCCTAGTCTACCAAAGCCAGGACGTTTTGTGAAAAATGGATATGCTTCGACCTTACCAGCTGCAATGGGGATTACAAAAGCCTATACTGAAATCTTGGACCATCTGCAGGCCCAGGCATAAGTATACATTGTGCACCATGTGCCTAGGAATGCTGCAATCCTGTCTCCCACTAAGAAATAAAAAAATCTCACCTGTAGTGGTTGCAGCGCCACTGCTGCTATCCCTGTTGAAGTAGCCTCTTCCAGTACTTGCTCTAGAAGGGAAGAAAGAGTCAAAACTCTTCCTTAGGCATTTGCTGTCTGTCATATCTAAAACCTTGTTCTCCTAGAAAGTTGGGAAAGTGAAATTGCCCACACCAGAGCAAGCGTCTTCTGCCACTCTTAACCCCTCCAAATGTTTCAGCAATTATAATGTAATGTATGGACGAACTTCTCTAGATCGTACACAAAGGCTTACCCAAAAGGCACCCATGGCCTCCAGGCCAGACTCGAGGGGACCAATTATCCGAATTTTGAGTCTATCCTGAGGAGCAGTGATAGTATTTACTCAGTTTTACAGGTCAGTTTGCACCACTGAACAGGCACATGACCCATTGCACTCAGCTAGAAACAATATCTGCACTGATGGGGCTCTTTTTCCTTCAACCTCCAGAGACATTAACAAGATTTTAGTTGAGGATCCCAAAACATTCAACAATTTGTCCTGGCAATCATGCCAGAAACTGTTGCCACTCCTTTTAGGGTATCTTATATATTTGGGCAAGGAAGTCACTGCATTGGTGTCTAGCTTATGTGTGTTGGCTTTGGTATCAAACATTCTGGAAGCCGGAACCCAATTTTGATGGTGTGGGCCTGGTCATCCCTGCCTCTCTGTTTAACAGCCTCCAAGTGACACCAATCCCTGATTCACTTGGATCCTTGGTTTCAGTCTTTGGATGAGTCTGCATTTGAATCTTTGAATATGAGTCCTGACCTGAATACTAAGGTTTCAAAGGGGACAAAGGTCTGTGGGTGCTGCTAGTTCCACATAAGGGTCCAATAATTGCGTGTGTGCTCTCGCCAACAACACATTGCACAGTTTGGCAAATGTGTCTGCCACTTTGTCAGGCTTCTTGACCTGCCATTGTTGGAGCATAATATTTTAGTAATGCTTTAGTGGCACAGAAGTCAGCACTGGATACTTTTATATTTGCATTTAAAAGCTCAAAATAGACAGCTGCACTAACATATATTTTAAAAGTATACACTTTTAATTGTGGTGGACATTGTGCCTACCAGAAACTGACTAAAGTGCTAACATGATTCAATAAAGTTGAAATATTGTAATCATTAGAAATAATTATTATGAGTAGAAATGAACATGCTTTATAATGATTTATGACTATTTAGTTTAAAGTTACATGTGCACAGAAAATTAAATGCACAACTCTGTCATATTTAGTAAAATGCTTTAACAAAGACTGCAATTAATATTGAAATGCTTTTGCATATTTGTATGGCATAGTATTAATGATCAATTCATAGATGTGCCTGTTATGTGTGTTGAAATACTGACAATATTAATACATTGAATTTCTTGTGTTAGCATAACTAGGCCTAAAGTTTTCATATTGTAGTAATATGAAATGTCTAGTCATTTTCTTTTCCTCTAACATGAATTTTTTCCATTAGGTTGTTTTACATGTATAGTAAAGAGTCCTATGTATTATGTGTAAGCTCTTCCCCCACTGACCTTGAATATGGTACATCGAGAACTGGAGATTGGCCGCGCAGGGACATTCTGCAATCTCCCCCTAAAGCCTCCACTGACCTCTTTAAAAATCAGGGTCCATCCCATCGGGATATTAATCTTCCTACCATTCCTCCAGCATAAAATATTCATGGTCCTCAGCCATGGTGGTTTGTTGGCATGTGGTGAAGAACCAAGTGAAACAGGGCAAACACATACATCCTCTGCTAAGCTCCAATAACTGCTCCTCAAATGTTAAATGTTTGAAAGTGGATTTTTGGTAAGCGCAGGTAAGTACCTACACTTAGAAATAGGCCACTAATCCCCCCTTAGGTTTAGTTAGGTCTTATTAAATTAACCCCAGCTCAACCCTTGGTAGGTTGGCAACGAGCGACAAGGCTTAACTTAGGAGACAAGGTGTAAAGCATTCACGTATCACAAAACAGTAATTAAATAAAACACAGGAAACAGCTTTGAAACAATTTATAATAATATTTTTAGCTTTAAAGTGACATAAAAACGAAGAAAATCGGATAAAGGGAACCGGAGATATGAATTTTTAAAGAATGAATGTTTTTTAGTGTTTAGAAACAAATAGCGCCAATCTGGTCGTCTGGTTGCACCTCGACCGGGGCAAAGTCAAAGTTTAAGGCTGATCACGATGGAGCCCTGCTCGGCTACAGCAAGTGTGAGGCCTCGGTCAAAAGTTTACCTTCGGACTTAATCACTTTGTTGAAGATTTTCTTCAGCGGGATGAAGTCACCAGTCCGATCCGTCCTCCCTGCAGCCCTTCCTCAGATAAGCGTCCCAGGAGACCTCCGTGAAGATTTCTACATTCGGACTTAGAGGATTTTTTTTAGATGAAAATCCTTTGACAGGGGCACACCTGAATCTTGATCCGATGTCCTTGGTGCCCTCTCCGGATACTCTGCGTGGGAGGTCCCGGTCAACTTTATTCGTTCGGACTTCATCACTTTTTCAGAATTTTTCAGCGGGGCGAACCTGCAAATCAGACTGGGTTGCAGTTGAGGCAAGCCGGCTAGAGTTGCTGCGGCGGGTTAGTCCCTCTATGGAGCTTTTTCCAAAAAGTTCTCCAAACTTTTCCAAACTTCTGGATCGTCTTCCAGAAGGACTTTTAAGGTCTTTTAGGAGTCCACAGCTCACCCCAAGGTTAGTGATGCTCTGAGTTGCTCCTTGAGGGTGCGGACTACTACTCCCAGAATGCACTTGGCTCAAACTCCAAATTGGCCGCTGGACAGTGGTCAGCTGGTCAGTTTCTTCAGAATCTGGGACAGGGGACTCTGCTAAGGAATTTTTCACCTGTAGCAAACAGGGCGTCCCTCCTTGAACCAGTTGAAGCCAGGCAAAGAACTTCTTGTGGTGAATCCCCGGTGTGTAGCTGGTGCAGTCCTTCAGAGTGCAGTGTCCAGGTGCAGGTCAGGGGTCCAGCATGGCAGTCCTTCTTCTGATGTTCTTCCTTGTAGGGATCTGAGGTTTGGCTGCAGCTCTGCCATATTTATCCTTGCTCCTGGGTGAAAACCGGGAGGTCCTGGTTCTCAAATCAGATGCTGGGTCCTTCCCCACCTGTGATGACCACTTCCTGGGACGTGTGGCAAAAACACAATCCCAGGGAGCAACATTCTTTAAAAATTCATCATGGCTGAAAATGACTTTTGGAGGTTACATCTGGCTGAGCCCACCCACTAGTGTGGCTAAAAATCCTAAACACACCCCTCTTCTGCCCTCTCCTAATCTAATCAAGAGGGCACCTAATTGTCTGGGGCTGCAGGATGTGAGGGGGGTGCTGGGTTGCTCCAACTGTCCTTCCCTGCTTTAGAAAAACAGTTTGGCATCCCGCCCCCCCTCCTGCTTCCCCATCTGCTGAAGCAGTTCTCCTCCCCAGGTACATTCTTTGTGTTCTGCCCAGGCCACTTCACACCTCATCAAGACAGCCTGGCAAGGCTGCCAGTGGCTGGCCAATCAGAGAAGGGCACTACAGAGCTGAAGTTGGCAACTTTTCATATAGAGTTTAAAACTCTTTTTCCCGAACTAGTTATGTTAAATCCAACAATTGTAAGTTGGTCAGACAGACTGTACAGCTTGTTTTTGGCAAGTAAACTGTCACCAGTGTCAATATCATGAACACACCAATTGGTGAGTCCAGGGTTCAGGGAGAATAGTCTAGCAAACTGCTCCAAAACTTGTCTGCATTCTTTCTACTGCTGGGAGAGAGTACCACTCCCTCCACTGACCCATTTTGTGCATTTGTGGAAAGGAGGTCTGGCAGAGGTTCACTGTCCTTCCCTTCTTCGGTGACCATCAGCATGGTCATGTCTGCCCTGGTGCGGTTTTGGTCTGTTTACATTTAGGATCCTATGAGGAACCCTGAGGGTGCCAAGGCCCATCAGGAAGATTACCTCACCTTTCTTCTCCAAAATTGGATAGGGCCCAGTCCATTTGGCCTGCAGTGCCCTTGGAGCCAAAGGTTCCAAACCCTACACCAGCTGACTCAGGCATGGTAGCCTTCTGGTCATGCCAGAGCTTCATGAGCTCTTGGCTGGCCTCCAGGTTGCTGCTTGCCTTGCATGTAACTTTAGCTAAAAAGCAGCCAGCATACACTAGGGACTTATAGTATATTTGCCCTGTAGTGCCCTAGGAGCCAAATGCTCAAAAACCCACACCAGCTGACGTGGGTGATACTCAGGCATGGTAGCCTTCTGGTCTTGCCAGAGATTCATGAGCTCTTGGCTGGCCTCAAGGTTGCTGCTTGCCTTCTTCATGTACTCAAACATGCATGACCGTAGGCCTAGCACATAGTCTAACAAATTCTCCTTGGCTTCTTTGAGAGGCTTCTCTTAAGACTCTCTCACCAAGCATAATGGGACTCTTACAGGGTGCCCAAACAGTAACTCAAAGGGGCTGAATCCAACCCCTTTCTGTTGCACCTCTCTGCATGCAAACAGCAGGCATGGGAGGAGAACATCCTATCCCCTCCTGAGTTTGTCAGACAAACCCATGATCATGCCCTTCAGGGTCTTATTAAATCTTTCCACAAGATCATTGGTCTGGGGACAAAAGGGGGTAGTGAACCTATAAGTAGCACCACACTTATCCCACATTGCTTTCAGATAGGCTGACATAAAACTTTTATCTAAGTCCACCTCCTTTGGGAATCCCACTCTGGTGAATACACCAAGTATGGCCCTAACCACTGTGGGGCCAGTGACTGTTCTGAGGGGTATTGCCTCAGGGTACCTGGTGGCATGGTGCACAACCAGCAAAATGTACCTGTTGCTTGATGCAGTTGGTGGGTCTAGGGGACCAACAATGTCAATCCCCACCCTCTCAAAGGGAGTCCTAACCACTGACAGTGGTTTCAAGGGAGCCTTTGGCTTGCCCCCGGCCTTGCCACTGGCCTGGCAAGTGACATAGAAGACGCAAAACTCCTTGACTTTCTCTCACATTTGGGGCCAATAGGAATGGTTGACAAGCCAATTCCAGGTCTTGGTCTGTCCCAAATGTCCAGCAAAGGGAATATCATGGCTTAATGTCAGGAGGAATTCTTGATACTTCTGGGGGGGGGGGGGGCACCACTCTCCTGGTTCCCCCTGGTTTGGGGTCCCTTGACTCTGTGTAGAGAACTCCATCCTCCCAATAAACTTTGTGGGTCCTACTGGTATCCCCTTGTTCTTGCCTGGCAGCAGTCTGCCTTAGGCCCTCCAGAGTGGGACACTCTCTTTGTCCCTGGCACAATTCTTCTCTCGTAGGCCCACCTGCCACTTGCAGTTCTGCCAAGTCAGGCAGAGCTTGCAGGGGAAGGGGCCCTCCCTCAGAGGTCAAATCCTCACCCTCAGGTTTGGAGTCCTCCTGACTCTCTGTACTTGGTGGAGCTGGCAAGCCAGACCGAGTGCCATTTTCATTTTTTTTCTTGGAGGCTTGGCCCATTGTTCCAGGATCCAAGTGTCCAGCACTTCCATGTTGCACTGCCTGTGACGTGGTCACAGCACACACCCATTCAGGGAGGTCCAGCATCTGTGCATGGGCCCTTCTTTCCACCTCTGACCATTCAGATGCTTCCAGATCATTTCCCAGCAGACATTTTACTGGGAGGGTAGGCGCTACAGCTACCATCTCAGGGCCAGTAACACCTCCCCATTCCAGGCTCACCATGGCCATGGGATGGAGTTTGGTTCTGCTATCTCCATATGTTACTTGGTGGAAGACACCAGGTAAGACCTGCTCTGGAGAAACCAGCTTGTCTGTGACCATTGTTACATTGGCTCCTGTATCTGTCGGAGTATCCACCTCAGACCCATTGACTTTAGCCCTCTGCGTATACCCCTCCATGCTGGAAGGTAAGGTGGCCATAGTTGCAATGTCCACCCCACCCACGGACACTAAGGTGACCTCTATGTACCCTGATCCCAGCCCTGGGCCAACGTACACCCCCACACCTACACTAGCAATCCCATGGGACTGCCCACCAGTGGGGGGCTTCTTCGAGCAGGTAGCATCCCCTCTTTTGTGTGCAGGTTGATGACACACAAAACACTTGGTGGACTTAGCAAGCTCCTGAAACTTTCCTGCCTTAACAGGATCATAATGCTTCCCCTGATAACCCTTCCCCTTAGAAGTGGCATGGCTCGGGGCTCCTCCACCCTGAGATTTTTTTTTGGGAGGGGACTCTTGTGAGAACTCTTTAGACTTTTTGTCGTCTTTCCCTTGATTCTTCCCCTGAGAAGAACCATGTCCTCCCTTTTTCTGGTCACCCCTTAGGTGTTTCTGGTTGACCCTAGTTCTTAACCAGTCAACTGCTGCCTCCCGCAGCCCTCTGGGGTTGGTCAACTTAGACTCAACTAGAAACTGGTGGAGCTTCTCTTGGGCACAATTAGTTAGAAGGTGCTCTCTCATAATCAAATTGTAAAGCCTCTAAAAGGTACTTACCTTGTTACCCTGTATCCAGCCCAGTAAACTGAGATGTCCACAAAATCGACGCAGGACTAAGTGCTGGTTTTTCCGGGTGTTCCTAAACTTGACCCTTTACTGTTCTGGGATCAAACCAAACTTCTTAGTTAAGCACCTCTTCATACTAGGGTATGATTCTCCCTCCTCCCCACTTAAGGTCAGAAGCCTATCCCTCCCAGAGTTGGGGACCAACTCCCATAGAAGTGACCCCAGGATGAGGCTTAACGCTCCTCATCTGGAGGGCCCTTTCAAAGGCCCCCAGCCAATTGTCTATATCATCCCCCTCAACATAGGCAGGAACCACCCCCTTGGGTAATCTGGGGCAAAACTCCCCATCCATGGGCATCTCAGCCTCTCTGTCGCTGCCACCATTTCTTTTCTCTTCCCTTGCCCACTTTTTCTTTTCCAGAAACAGCTTCTCTGCCTCCAAAGCTATATATGCTAGCTGGGCCATTAGCTCTCTTTTTCTAAGGAACAGGTTCTCTCCTTCTAAAGGGACCCCTCTCCCCCAACTAGCTTTGTGTAGGGCCCTAGTAACTGTGTGTTGTGAGGACCGGTCTCCCTCATCCTCACCAAGGCTCAGATGCCCTCCCTCCCCTGAGTGGTTGGAGCTAACATTCTCCCATTCTTCTTCCTCCCCTGGAGCTTCCTCTGTGCCTATACCTTGGGCCTCAGCCCAGGGTGTCCGGGATTTAACCAAAACATTTTTCCTGAGGTTAGTGGTTGCAGGCAACCCCCTCTCAGTACTCAACCTCCTAAGCTAGGCTACTGTCATTGTGGGTAGGCTAGCCAGATCAAGGTCCATGGTTCCCTAGTTTTGTGCCAAGAAAACCTTTTTTGCAAAAATTGGAAACAAGAATTTAGAAACATCACAAGAATGCAATAATTGAAATTAATCCAAATTAAAAATCAAATTTTTTTTTTGCACTGGGACAATTTAAAGGCTTCTTAATTTGCTTTACTTAAAACTGTAGTGTGATACTGAACACAAGTACTGGATCCCAACACTGCGCAACAAAAATGTTGGAAAGTTGATCATTGGTAAGGGTAGGTAAGTACCGGAACAATGCAGCCCAACTTCCTGAGAGAAGAATCGACGCAGCACCTCCCGTGCGACCGAAATTTCCCCGGATCACCCACCGGATCAATGCAGCTTCTGTGACTTCGTCCTGCACGCTCAGGATTTCTACACATCATCCCCGGGGCATCCAAATACCCCGCAACCCGAAGAGGATCCAAGTCTTTGTGCCGAAAAGCGACGCAAGGCCCTGACTGGAAAAATATCAACGCATCGTCTGTGTGCACCCAGAGAAACCGACGCACACCTCCCCGTTTTCCACACATCCCCTCCTCTGCAGCCTCTTGCGGATAATTTAGACGCAAACCAGGTACTTTGTGCTTGCAAGAGACACTTATTGATTTTTAAGAACTTAAGACTCTTTTTTTAATCATTCTCTAAAGTGATATTTCAACATGTACTTATCAAATCGTGATCATTTTGACCTGCATTTAACTAGATAAATATTCTATATTTTTCTAAAAAGTGATGGTCCTTGCTTGGACAGGGGGTAACCTGACTGCCAACCCAAGAACCCATTTCTTAACAAGGTAGTAATGGCAATAATACTGCACCTCCTAGTGTAGTCCAATAATTGTTTCCTATGCGTAATTTTAGCTCACATTTGGTGCACTAGTGGTCAATTCGCCCTACTACCTAAAGGCAATTAGTGTTGAGTATAAAAATATTTTATACACAATGTGCATAAATACAAAAGAGACCACAGCACTCATGAAGATCAGTATTCGTACATAGTGACAGTAAAAGTTGGTACTGAGAGTCCAAAATGTCAATTACAGTAGTCTTCTTGATGTTCCAAAAGATGATTTATTAAATTCGGTAAGGCACAGCCAACACATGTTTCGTCACACAGGTAAGTCCTATGTTCTGTATTCCCGTCACTCAGCGGGAAATTGAAACTTTTGACTTGCACTACGGGAATACAGAACATAGGACTTACCATGGCCCTCTGATTTCGTACTTGTTTGACGACCACTTTCTCAACATACGTAGGACACATTCGTCATTACTCCTAACACCATCATTTACTACCAACACAACGGTTTCTGAGTCTTATGTGATTGATGAACAGATGCTTGACCAAGTTCTAGCCTTGAAGCACGTGTTGGCTGTGCCTTACCAAATTTAACCAGTCCCAGGATGCTTGTTTCCGGTCCAGGGAGGACCTGATTTGGTAGTTCAGGCTACACTGTTCCCATGGGAAAGAGGGTCAAGATGTGGTTAAGTCCAAACTGGGGTGGCATGGTGAGCTAAAGGATTTTGGATTAAATCCAGATCTTTGACATGCGGTGAGTGTTTGAAAAGTTTCAGCACTCTGTTTATCATCCTTTTGTGTTGCTAAAGTCGCCCTAAGTGGCCAGGGTATGCCCAGACGTGGGTCCCTTGCTCAATGTGCCACTGGATTCAAGCTAGCCTGGTTGATGTGGGCTGATACCCTGAAACCAGTCCCAGTATGCTTGTTTCCGGGTCCAGGTAGGACCTGGCCTGGCAGTTCAGGCTGGACTGTTCCATGGGGAACAGGATCAAGACTGATTTGCATGTGGGTGGGTCCAAACAGGGGTTGCATGGTGAGCAAAAGAACAATGGATTAAATATAGATCTGTAACTGTGGGTGAGTGTTTGAAAAGTTTCAGTACTCTGTCCATCATTCTTTTGTGTTGCTAAAGTAGCCCAAGTGGCCAGGATATGCCCAGACGTGGGGACGTTGCTCACTGTGCCACTGGATTCAAGTTAGCCTGGCTGATGAGGGATGATACCCTGAAACCAGTCCCAGGATGCTTGTTTACTGTTCATTGGAGGACGTTGCCTGGAAGTTTGGGCTGGATTGTTCCCATGGGGAACAGGGTCAAGGCAGATTTGCATGTGGCTGGGTCCAAACTGGGGTGGCATGGTGAGCAAAAAAACAACGGATAAAACCCAGATCTGTGACTGATGGTGAGTGTTTTAAAAATTTCAGCACTCTGTCCATCATTCTTTTGTGTTGCTAAAGTAGCCCAAGTGGCCAGGGTATGCCCAGACGTGGGGCCGTTGCTCACTGTGCCACAGGATTCAAGCTAGCCTGGCTGATGAGGGATGATACCCTGATACCAGTCCCAGGATGCTTGTTTCCAGCCCAGGGAGGACCTGGCCTAGCAGTTCAGGCTGGACTGTTCCCATGGGGAACAGGGTCAAGACTGATTTGCATGTGGCTTGGTCCAAACCAGTGTAGCACGGTGAGCAAAAGAACAATGGATTAAACCCAGATCTGTGACTCGGGTAGAGTGTTCGAAAAGTTTCAGGACTCCATCCCCCATTCTTTTGTGTTGCTTAAGTCATCCTTGTGGTCTCCCAGGTCGCCCAACAGAAGTTTTCCCTCTTGCAGACTGAATTATAGAAGAGCCGCCAAGTCCACTATGTAGGGAGGTCAGTGCATGGCGGAGTTGGAGATACTTATGGGATTGGCTATGGTAAAGTTGATACTTGGGCCCATATTTATACTTTTTTAGCACCCCATTTGCGTCATTTTTTGACACAAAAGTTGCGCAAACTTACAAAATACAATTGTATTTTGTAAGTTTGCGCCGCTTTTGCGACATAAAAGCGGCGCAAATGCGGCACTAAAAAAGTGTAAATACGGGCTTTTGTGTGTTAATTCTGGAACGACTTTAAGACTGTCCCATGCATTACATCCATCAGACTAGAAATCCCAATGAGGTCTCATTTACAGAAGCCCCCCAGTGTAGTTACCTGCAAAAGTTGACTACTTCTCCATAGAGGAGTCCATCCCGTCAATTTGTTTTACCACCCCATCTGATTGAGGGAAGAGCACCACAAATTAAAGACCACCCTCATTGAAGGGGGAGTCTCTTTTTGCTCCTACCTTCATATAAGTAAGATGGGATACAAGTGTCTCCCATCACCCACCATCGGATGCATAGGCGGGGTTGGCCTGAATGTCATACCACCAGTCATTGATAGATAAAAGATGAACTGCACAATAATAGGATTCAATATTAGTGATTCCTCCACAGTAGATGGACTGGAAGCATTTATGCAGCGCAAGAGGAAAGCAGTAGGGATGGTGTTCAATTGACTGAGCCATCATCGCGGAATGTCATATGGGAAGTAGTGGGGTGGGGAAGGGACATCATTTTAAAGATGACCGAGCGACCTGTCAGTGATAACGAAAAGACAAACCATATCTGGACATCTGCTTGCAGACAATCCATAACCAGATCCAGATTATGTGCCCACGCTAGGGGTTCATTAGGGGATATGAATATACCGAGATATCTAAACCCGTTTACTGACACCCGCAGGACCAGTCAAGAACCTGAAGTCCCCCCACTTCTGGGAACACTGTGGACTTAACTAAATTGATGTGCAGGCCCAAAGTTTCCCCAAAAACACACAGGATCTGCAGCACACAGCCCCGATTCTGAAGGGGTGGAGAGGAAGAAAAGGACATCATCTGTGAACAACTCTGTTCTATCCAACAGCCCCTCTTCCCATTCAAAGTCCCGCACTTGGGCATCTATTCTCACCCACACAGCCAAAGGCTCCATGGCGAGAGCAAACAGCAGGGGAAACAGGGAGCAACCCTGCTGTATCCCCCGCTGCGTGGGGAACGAAGCCAGCCAAGCACCTGCCACACTGACCAATGCTGTTAAATCAGTATACAAGAGTTTATGGTAAAAGAGAAATTTGGGGCTGAAGTTTAGGCATTGAAAAAGAACAATAGGTAGACCCAGTTAACTGAGTCAAAGGCTGTGTCAATGTTGGCTAAAGGATCGCAGCTGGGTCTTCCAGTCTGTTGGCTAGTACCAGTGCATTATAGACGTGTAGCATATTGTGTAAGTGGGGCAACAAGGCATAAACTCTGTCTAGTCTGAGTGGATCAGATAAAGGATCACGCACACCAGATTGTTTGCAAGTGCCTTAACCACAATCTGTACCTCCAGGTTTAAATCAAATCAAATCTTTAACATTTATAAAGCGCGCTATTCACCCGTGCGGGTCTCAAGGCGCTAGGGGAAAAAGGGGGGTTATCGCTGCTCGAACAGCCAGGTTTTTAGGAGTCTCCGGAAAGCGGAGTGGTCCTGGGTGGTCCTGAGGCTGGTGGGGAGGGAGTTCCAGGTCTTGGCCGCCATGAATGCTCATCCACCAGGTGACCAGGCTTGGGGAAAACTGCTACCTCCGTGTGGCGCCAGTCAGGAGGGAAGATGGTAGCATGGGCTGTGGCATGGATCATCCCCAGAATATGGTCCCACAGTTTGTTCATAAAGGGCTTATAAAACCTGCAGTGGAACCCACTGGGTCCCGGGACCTACCTTGAAGTCATGCCTGCAAGTCCAACAAGAGCTTCTCCCCGCTTAGAGCGCTGTCCAGTGACTCACAGTAGGCGATAGAAAGAATCTTAAGGAGGAGTGCCTACACAAAATCCACAATCTGTTCCCGGGATAGGACCCCCCCGAAAGGTGTACACGCCCTCAAAATGAGCAGCAACACTGTCAGCTATCCTCTGAGGATCTGCAAGCCATGCGCACAATGAGTCCTGAATCAAGGGGACAAGGTAGGATTGGGCAACACCCTGGCATAGGCTATGTAGCATTTTACTGGATTTATCCCTCCACTGATAAATACAACTCTGTGCCGCCTGCCTTGGAACGATATCTTGCAACCAGTTTACTTCATTAGAGATTGAAGTGGCTATTGTCCCACATGACTTCATCAAATACCTGCAAGAAGGATGCAAAGAGAGGAATAGACCTCAGAGGACAGTTCGGTTACTCTGTGCCATGGTCCATGCTGAAGCCAACAGACCCCCTTGGCTGGGGTCCAGACCTAACGGCACAAGCAATCCATGAGCAGGAAAATGAGTACCCTTCGCCCCTCACTCATCGTCTCATTTAACTGAAATATGACCCGTGCCGAACTCTGACACATTTAGAATATTGGGATGACGTATTAGACGTGAAAGTAGGCCAGCTTTATGAAGAAGATATTTTGACAGTGTTCATCATTTGTCAATTTTCATAGCGGGTTCTACATGAATAAGCACCAACAAAAATCAATAGGAACAGAAAGTTTTCACTTTCTATTTTATATGGAACCAAATGTTATTCTAAAAATATTTTTTTCCATATCATTAGTTCTGTAAACCATCTGAGAGAACATGTGTTTTTTCATCTTCTTAAAAAACAACAGTGAAGTATTTCTAATTTGATAAGCTCCTTGCGTAGGCTTGTGAGGCCTTGAAAGGAGCGAATCATTTTACAGCTAATGGGGACGTACTTCAGGCTATAGCCGTAATACCTCTAAAAGCTTTCCACTTGAGTTTGCATTATCACATTGCCATTAAATGGAACGTAAATGGCGCTACTTGACTATTAAAAAGATAGCTTTGCTCATATCCACTGTCCTTGTTCTGTGCATTCACCTTCATATCAGCCGGTGTATGCCGCAGTTTAAGGCACACACACTTTCCTGTCACTTACGGAAGCTGGTGATGTGTTTTAGATTCGTCACCATTTGTTTTGTGCTTTCACTTAAAAGAATTAGGGGAGTGGAAAATCCAGATGCTTCCTGCAATATTTTGTGAACTTCTCTACTTTGCAATTCTTTACCTGTAGACAAAATCTGACGCAAATCAAACGTTTTTTCCAGATACGCGAGAATACATTGATCGTACATTGTACGACTGCTGAAAATGTTCAGAGTTATGACATGAAGCGACAAATTAGAACTCTAAAGAACAATACCCAAAAGCTCGCTCGCACTGGTAAGAGGATAAGAAAAGGTTTACTACTTTCAGCTGGAAAAATAATTAGCGTTAGCATGTGTTCAGTACACCTATGTAGAAAACCTCCATCCAGGCAACTTAAAATTGTGGCGTGGAACTCCTATAGCCCTGGGACTTATTGCTTGGGGTCAAGCACAACAGGTTTCCGTATTTATTTTGTCTTTGGGAAAGTGGGCCAAAGCCTCTACAGCACAAAACTTTGAATGCGAGTTTACAATACAACATTGTGGATCAGGGAAGGGCATTTTCTGCAGTTAAGGTAATTTTTGTGCCCATATGTTAATGCTGTTCAAACGTGTATTTATAGTTCATTAATGCAAAGTCTTTATTATTTGGGTGAGAGCTCTAAGAAAATTATGTAAACTCCGACTGCACAGCTTACTGCTTCCAGTATAAAAATGTGTACACACCTTTGCAAAGTTTAAGGATATGAGGCTACATACAACTCACCTAGACATCTCTATGATTAGATGCTTGAAACCAAGATTGATGATTCTTTGCTATCAAAATATAATGTTCATGTTGGTAATGGCCCTTTCTTCAGGGTATATTCCCAAACTTTTTGCCTTTTCCCTCCTATTTTTCTGATCCTCTTTTTGTTGGCTTTAGGACTCTAGTCACTTTACCACTTCTTATCAGTGCTAAAGTGAATATGCACTCTCCCCTAAAACATGATGTGATTGGCCTACACCTGTTTGGCATATTTAATTTACTTGTAAGTCCCTTGTAAAGGGGTATACCATATACCCATGGCCTGTAAATTAAATGCTACTAGTGAGCTTGTAGCACAGATTGTGCCAGCCACAGAAGTAGCCTTTCAAACCTGTCTTAGGCCTGCCATGGCAGTGTCTTCATTCGCAGTTTACTGCTACATTGACTTGGCATTTCAAACAACTTGCTAAGGTCTAAACTCCCTTTTTTACTACACATACGTCACACCCCTAAGGTAGGACCTAGATAGCCCTATGGGCAGGGTACTGTAAACGTTGGGACATGTACTTTTATGTTTTAAATGTCCTAGTGGTGACCATCAGCCTATTTTGCTTTTCACTACTGTGAGCGCTGCCCCTCTCATAGGCTAGCATTGCGAATTCCCTTACATATATTTAAGTGATAATTCTTATCTGAAAGGAGTAGCGTTGGCATGTTTGGTATGTTTGGGATAGTGGTGAGAAATCCTGCTTACTGATGTAGTTGGATTTTACATTACTATTTTAGAAATGCCACTTTTAGAATGTGGGTGTTTCTTTGTGCTTATAGCTCTGTTGTTTTGCAGCCTGACTCCACTCCACATCTCGGGCAGAGTGACAGTTACACTCTGTGCTTACTTTCCAGACAGCCACAACACAAAAAGGGCTGGGTATGACAGGAGAGGTATCTGCATCCACCTGCATACTGAAAGTCTTACTGGGCTAGGAGAGGGAGCCATCGTTCACACCTTACATGTCAATAGGCTGTGTCCTGCCCTCACACAAAGGGCTGATTGGTTCCCTGCTGATGTCTAGAGCCAAGGCTGTGTTGAAAGGGGTTGTGTTACACTTTCAAAAGTTCTTTTGAAGTCACACCTTGAACAAAGACATTTTTGAGTATAAGTGCAGGGGCTGTGACCTCATGTTTTTAAAGCACTTTTGGAACAGGAACTGAACCTCTGTAAGAAGGACTGCCGTGCTGCACAAAGGACTCATTTGGACTGCTCGCTGCTGTTGCCCTGCTGCCTTCTACTTGCTGGATGGCCGAAGGGACTCACTGAATTTCTTTTCTGTTTGTTGCCCTGCTGCCAGTTGTTTCCTGACTTTGGTGTCACCAGGCACTGCTGGACTACCAGACGGAACACCATTATTTGCTTTAATGTGCTGGCCTGTCTGCCATTGGTGCCCCCAAATGTTCTCCTGGGACTGAGCTGTCCCAGAATTGGCCATCGAGCCCTGAGTCCGGCCTTCGTATCCCCACAAATAGCACGTGGGGAGGTAAGTTTCCTGCTCGTTGGCCCCTTCAGTTTAAGCGCATGGCTTGCGCTCTACAGTTGCCACTCCACTAGTGAGCGCTTTATGCTGCACTCGCACTTCATTTCAGGATCGAGTGCCTAGGGAGGGTCTCATCCATCCCTGCTTTAGGCAAACTGAGTGCTTCCCTCTCACCTGTCTCACAAGACCAGCTCGACTGTGTACAGCGTAGTGCCCCGAAGTAACAAGGGTTGAGCACCAGAGGATATGAGCATGACTCCTGAGCCAGAGCACTCAGTACTGTCACACCCACTCTTCATTTAGTGAGCTTGGGGCCTCTCTGTTGCTCTCTGGAATCCCCCTCAGAGGGGTCCCCTCCACTAGAGACAGTGCAGATCCAGGAACGTCACAAGCAGAATCAGCCCGACCTGCTTCCCCGAGATGTGCTGCAATGTGGCTTATCTTCCCAGTGCACGGTGCTGCAGCTACCAGGATGTGGGCAGCCGGGAGGGGCGAAGGGAGGTCCCCCGATCACCCATACTTGGCCACCAACAAAGTGAGCTCCAGCTGCTACCCAGTGCACTCGCGGGTAGCTGCCATCACCAGCCAGACATGTGTGGGACCCAGTGAGGTCACCACACTGAGGCCCATATTTATACTTTTTGCGTCAAAAAGTTTAACGCCAGCTACTGCCATTCCAACACGCCAGCCGGGCGTCATATTTAATGAATGACAGTAGCCGGTGCTGTGGCCTGGTTAGCGTCAAAATAATTGATGTTAACTGGGCAGCGGAGGCGTAGGGAAGACTGGGGGTTGTGAGTCAAAGCATGGTGCAAGTCAGGTTAGAGTAAAAAATATTGACACTAACCTGACTAGCGTCATTTTTTGATGCACAACCCCCATAGAAATTACTCCTGTCTTAGCAAAGACAGGAGTCATGCCCCCCTGCCCAATGGCCATGCCCAGGGGACTTCTGTTCCCTGGGCATGGCCATTGGGCACAGTAGTGTAGGGGGTCCCAAGTTAGGCCCCCCATGCCACTTAAAAAAATAGAAAATAAATTACTTACCTCTACTTACCTGTACTGGGTCCCCTCATCCACGGGTGTCCTCTAGAGGTGGGTGAGGGTGGCAGGGGGTGTACCTGGGTGCAGGGAAGGGCACCTGTGGACTGCTTCCATGGTCGGAGATCATGGAAATGAGCCCAAAGGTCCTCTAAAAAATTACTCTAAACAGGCTTAGAGCCATTTTTTAAGGCCCTCCTCCTCCTGTGCGTCATTTTTGCACGGGTGTATAAATAAAGTGCAAATGCCTTTGAGTCATTTTTTGCCCGGGAATGCCTACCTTGCACCTCATTGACGCAAGGTAGGTTTCCACGGTAACAAAATGACTCTAACTCCATAAATTTGGTGCTAGACGGGTCTAGCGCCAAAGTGTAAATATGGAGATAGGTTTGCGCCAGATTTGCGTCAAAAGAAATTACGCAAATCCGGCGCAAACAGAGTATAAACATGGGCCTGAGGTTTCAGCATTGTGTCCTTCCCTCTGCCCGGAGGAGACATTACTGTTCACAATAGCTGCACGCTTCCAGCTGAGTCATCAGAGCTCACCTGGGACTTTTACAGACCACTCACCGGGATCTTGTGGTGACCTATGCCGTATGAGCGGGGCCGATCCTCAACAGAGGCCTTGTCCACCCTCAGAAAGTGGATTTTGTTCCAGTTGGAAGCTAATCCAATTCATGTAGTAGGCATGCATGGGTTCCTCCGGCCTACCATTCATAGTTGCAGTCATCTCAAGAGGGTTCATTGTTACTACAGACACCGCATATTACGTAGAAGAAGCACACGCACACTGTATCATGTGCTTACTATTAGTGTAGGTGTTTTTTACCCTATATGGTTACGGGGTTGCTATGATAATGCCCGGAATTTAGGTGTGTTGCTTCTAAACCAGGGTACGGTACTCACCCTAATGTGGTGATTCATGTATTTGTTCATAATTTCCTTCATTAATGGTGACAGATGATGATTTCTGTATTGTCACTTCCTAACCTGTCTATTCATGCTCTAAACACCTACTGAGATTATGAAGCCTATCAGGTTGTGCTGTATATCAGGTTATAATGCAGAATAAGTACCATTTCAGTGTTTATATACTGAGCACAATATTTCAAATTTATAGTGTTCTGGTCTGTGATAAGAAAAATACAATATAGAATCAAAGTTTTATATATTCTAGTCTCATTTGTGGTGTATTTATTGTGTTACTGATGTGACTGTGTTGCACAAACGCTTTACACATTGCTTCTGGAGATAAGCCTAACTACCCTGTGCCAAGCCAGGTTATCGTTGACTGGCTTAGGCGAATACCTCAGCCATCCAGAAACCCCATTTCTAACAGTTCACAAAGAAATATGGCTAGGAAAAAAAAATCATTTTCCTAAATTATTGTGAAATTTTAGGTACCATTCCTTGGAAACATGGTTTAGTAAAATGTGTTGATGCACGCTACAAGTTCCCAAAAAAAAAAAAAAGGAAAATCAGTTCAACCAATTGCAACAAGATTATGGGAAACATGAAAATAAGCATTAGCAACGCCAGAAGGTCTGACATCAGTGTTCGTGGAAGTGGCTGGGCCCTCACCATTATACCAAAACTTTGCAAAAGCAAAATTATTTTCTAGTCTCTTAAAGCACACATTGCCACAGTAGTTCCTAGCACTGAACAAAACTACTTTGTGTGCTGATTTGTTCCTTGTGAAAAAGCAGAGTGGTCATTCACAGCGAAGGTAGCCGATAGAGAGAGAGAGCATTTTATTAACAAGAAAAGTCTTGGTTAATGCCAGACCTAATTGGGGATCTAATTCTTTTGGCGCAAATCACTAAAGTGCACCCATGGAATATGTCCTTGCATTCGTGAAGATTTACAGCTTTTATTAATTCACATGAACTTACAGAAGTAGGCCAGGAAATTGTGAGCCTAGAAATTATTTGTGTACTGCACTTTAGATTTGCTCTTTTGAAAATCTGTTGAGAGTTATAAATTCACTTTCCCTCCAACTTCTAATTTTCCCAACCCTACAAAAAGTTTTACTTCTGTCATTACCAGGAGTAAATTTCAAACCTTTCTCAGCAATCTGTCAAGCAGTGGCAGATAAAAAAAAAGGTGGGTCCTAAAACACAATTTCCTCTTGCAATTTCCATCAGGAATTTTAGAAAATGATACTGAAAAACTGTAAAAAAAGAATCACATCAAAGTTGGCAGAAAGCTTGATGTTTACTAAGGAAGGGTGCTTTTTGTTGTGATTTGATGTAAATCCGTTTAGCTATTTTTGAGAAATGAAGGTAAAAAAGTAGCTATATCTGGACGGTTGGTACTGCATGACCACAAAATGAAAAAACAGAGCGATCTGAGTAGTTCAAGGGCTTTTCATTCCATCTACGGCCTTGGCACCACTGGGCCCAGTGGTCCCCCGGTACCGATAAATATGATAGGTTGGCAAATGTTGTGGCTGGCATTACAGGACATGGAAACTCAGTGTAAAGAGAAGTACTCGGATGTAGGTTGGTGGCCGTTCTTCATTACATTATTCAACCCAGCCACAGCGACAGTCGAGGAAGTCAAGAACCATCTGCTAACACTTCCGGAATCTCTATGGAATCCTCAGCTGTACATTCTATATTACATCACATCAGGCACACAAGGATGATATTCCTCAAGGTACAATATTATTGGCGCATAAGCTTGCATCGTGACACATTCTTCTACTTTAACAAACCTTTAAGAACACATCTTTCCTCCGCTCTGTGAGCTCAGCTATTTGTACAATATCAATCACATCCTGTAATGATTCACCTTTTGCCCACAAACTGCCTTGGATGCTGGAATTTGCTGCATGCACAACACTATGGTCACTGATGAGTTCATCGTGCAGATTGCCAAAACAGCATGCGAATGCGAGGTTTTTCAATGCCAAGCCTTAATTACCAATCCTTTTGTTTTTAAATACTTCCTGTGGTAGAATTTGTACCCGCCCATGGCCACATACACTATGGGAGTAAAATTAATCCAAACCCTCTAGAGCATGACTAAATACAACCCCTTGTCCATGTTTTTCAATACTGTTTGTACATCTTTGACCCAAACAATATAAAAGGATTTTCTTTTTCTCATCAGCTGGGAGGTCTTCTTCCTCAAAAGTTGATATGTAGTTCACAAAATATTCTTGGCAGTTCTCCCTTTAAATGGATGATTCTCAAGGTGATGGTAGAAAAGCTTCTGGCAGTGTAAGGCTCTATGTATTTGAGGTTGGCCTATTGATTGTAGGGGTAAACTAATGTATAGAAATTAATAGAATTGCGTAGGTGTGAAATGATAGTGAAGTTACAAGACTATTATGATTTGCTTATGACAAACAACATATAGACAACACAGTAGATTAATGCAGATTCCTGAAAGTTATTGAAAGTACATGAAAGTATAACTGCAACTGTAAGATGGGTTACTAAAAAGAACAGACTTAGGCCCTCCTTATGACCGCCAAGTTATGACCATGGCAGAAAGATCTCAGAAAAACAGCCAATGTATCACACCGACCGCCAGGGCGGAAACAACAGGCACCACGGCGGTAGTCGTCTACAGCCAGGCGGAAGTCAAAGTTCCACCCACTATATTATGACAAAGACAATCTGCCACCTTTTCCAGGGCGGTACCAATGACATCAAAAGCCTGGCAGAAACACTGCACAGAAGTGAAAGGACTCACCATTGCAGATACAGGGAAGAACCACACCACCATGGAACCAGAACTGCAAGTATTTCCAATGATATCCTATATTCTGCTCCAACACGAACGCCAACGCCGGCAAAGACGACGACGGTAAGTACAGCCACCTAGCACGCAAGGGAGGGGGAGGAAAACGACAGTGACACACACATGCACCATACACCCCCCACACACACACACCATACACATAATCAGCTGCACAAAAAAACAAGTTAATCCCCCTAAATCGGCTGAATAATGCAAGGACAACAGGAATGTACCAAAGTGATTGTAATAACATCAACACAGTATAAATAATAATTTAGCCAATGCTACAGACATTCACAAATGTACAGAAAAAGGGACACTGCCCAGTCCTCAGTGTGCGTGGGCCACATGGCCACAGAGCAAAGTCCAAGGCCCCACTTGTCACCTGCATCAATACAGAGAGAACACTGCAGGGGCATCAGTTGGCAAATAAGCAGGCACCTCGGGGGGGCACCTCAGCCAGAAGCGGAAACAAGACCACTGGTCCTGGAGGGGGCAACATGCCCTGTGCTTTGTCCTGGGGAGTGATAGGCCACAGTCTCTTGAGTGGGTGTCTTCCTCACTGGTTCTAGAGGGGGCAACATGCCCTGTGCTTTGTCTTGGGGAGTGATAGGCCACAGTCTCTCGAGTGGGTGTCTTCCCCACTGGTTCTAGAGGGGGCAACATGCCCTGTACTTGGTCCTGGGGAGTGATAGGCCACAGTCTCTCGAGTGGGTGTCTTCCCCACTGGTTCTGGATGGGGCAACATTCCTTGTGCTTTGTCCTGGGGAGTGCAAGGCCACAGTCTCTCGAGTTGGTGTCTTCCCCACTGGTTCTGGAGGGGGCAACATGCCCTGTACTTGGTCCTGGAGAGTGATAGGCCAAAGTCTCTTGAGTGGGTGTCTTCACCAATGGTTCTGGAGTGGACAGGCCACACAGCAGTCCATGGAGGCAGGATCACACTGCGTCCGCAGGCTCCTTCCCCTTTCAGATGGTAAGTGCAGGCTACTTCCGCTTTCGACTGGCTGGTGCAGCCTTCTTCCCCTTCAGTATATGTGGCCTGGAATCCTTTCCACCATGAGTAGGTGCGGATGGGACTGGGCCCGTGGACTGTGTGGCTGAGGTGCTTGGCAGGGTTTGTGATGCTCTGGCCATAAGTGCAGGGGGAGGGGTAGGGAAGAGGTCAATGGTGGAAAGGAAAAGCTTTTTAGGGACATTGGGGTGGGAACAGGGAGAAGTAATGGGAATGGAGGATGGGGGAGTGGTTGTTAGAGGTGTCTGTCTGCTGGATTTGGGTGCAGGTGCATGTGCTGTATGCTGTTGTGAGGTGTTTGGCTGTTGGGTGCCTGAGTGCTTGCGCTTGTGTACTTTAGGATGGGGGACAGACCCAGTGGGAGAGGACACAGGGAACATGTGCATGGCTGTTGTGGAGGAGTCTACCAGTGAGTTGTGTGTTCTGCTTGGTGTTGTGATGATGCAGGTAGTAGATAATGGTGTAGTGCATGCAGGTGTGAGTGTGTACATAACTGGGTGGGAGGTGGAGTAGGAGAAAGAGGGGGAGACTGTGGAAATAGCGGATGCTGTTGTGTCTGCAACTAGATGGTGTTTGTGTGAGTGCCTGTGGGATAAAGTGTGGTGCTTGTGTTTGCCGGTGACACTCTTGGGTGTTGTCCTGTGTGCATGCTTGTCTGGCTGTGTACTTGGAATGGGTTGGGGTTGAGGGGAATGGTTCTGGGAAGTGGCAGATGGAGGGAGGATGGTAGAAACAGGGACAATGGCTGCCATCAGAGAGGAGGCCAGAGCCTGGATCATCTCTGTTGGGCCGCCAATCCAGTGTGAATGCCCTCCAGGAATGCATTAGATTGTCGCATCTGTGCTGCCAGCCCCTGGATGGCATTCACAATGGTTGACTGCCCTCCAGAGATGGATCTCAGGAGGTCAATAGCCTCCTCACTCAGGGCAGCAGGGCTCACAGGGGCAGGGCCTGAGGTGCCTGGGGCAAAGGAGATGCCCACCCTCCTGGGTGAGCGGTCACGGGAAACTCGATGAGGGGCTGCTGGGAGGGCGGTGGTGGTTCGGTGGGTGGCGGCTATACCTGTAGCTGGGGCAGACCCAGAAGTGTCCAGCACCACCTGGGAGATTCCATCGAAGGCAGTATCTGAGTCTGAATTGTCCCCTCCAGTCTCCACCTTGGTGCTCCCCACACCCTCCGTCCCACTGGTGCCCTTAGAGTCGGTGGACTCTGCCTCCTGGGTCCTGTGGGATGCAGCTCCCTCCCTCGCCGGTGCCTCTGCTCCTCTGCAAGGTGATGCTAATGCACATAAGGACAGGATGACACAACAAGAAAGGATGGGAGAGAGACAAAGGATACACTGGGTCAATGGCTGCACCAACACCACAGTTGGCGTACACAGCTCCCTCACACACAAGGAACAGACCTACGCACTATGCATTGCACCACCACTGATATTGCTAGCCACCAAGGCATGAGGAGTGGCACACACCCCCAACTGCAGCACACCTAGGACCCACACAGCCCTTACCAATAGTGGATGCTTACAAGCTAGGTAGGCAGGATTATCCCTTTAGAACCCTAGCCACCAGAGGACCTACGCTGCTATGTCAGGCCTGGCCTAGGGGCACCCACTAACACACATCCACCACCCGGATACCACCCCACCAGCCGTAAGTTGAAATGATAGCCACTGTACTCACCCCCTTGTGGCTGCTGTGATGCCCTCAAGCGCCCATCCAGCTCTGGATAGGCCACCGCCAGTATGCGGGGCATCAGGGGGGTCAGGGTCCGATGGGCACCCCTTCCTCATTAGGAGGCCATCCCCAGCTGAGCCTCCGCCATCTTCCGTGCCCAGCGTCTCAGGTCATCCCACCGTTTGCGACAGTGGGTGCTCTGCCTGCCATAGACCCCCAGGGTCCACACGTCCTTGCGACGGCACGCCATACACCCTTCTTTTGATGGGCACTGACCTGCAGATGCAATACAAACAGGAAAACACCATTAGACAAACAGTCCAGCCAGTTACACAAATGGCCCACCATATCCGTTTCCATCACCATTGGCACACACATAGCTAGCACACAACGTGTATACCGCAAAGAGGTCATCCACCCACCCCCCCCTTACACAAGGCCATCACACACACAACTCCATGCATTCATGCCACATGCATTGTGCCCACAGTGTACACACCTGTTGGTCTGGAGGTCCATACAGCAGTCCGTAGTGGGTAGGACCCCATCCACCAGTCTCTCCAATTCCTCCGAAGTGAAGGCTGGGGCCCTTTCCCTGGTCACACGGGCCATGGTAGGTTCCAGACACAGGTCACAGCAGCACATGCAGTGTAGGTCCTCTCCTATGGAAGGTCAGGTAGCAAGTGAGGAATCAGATAGAAAATGGCGGTCACATCTGCGGCGGTGTATACCATCACCACTGGCATAGATCATCATTGCCAACTGTACCCCATAGGGACCAATTTTAGCCAATGAGGAATTGCAAGGCAGTTCCCGACCGCCTCCCGCCCCGGCGCACACAGTCGGCGGAATTACCTCACTTCCACCTGTCCCTCCACACAGGACAGGTGGATGCCATTTCATGGGGGGCAGCCCTATGGAATCATGCTGCATCACAGGAGAAATAGGCACATACTAGTTAAATCACACTGACCCATTACATGTTTACAGAATGCAAACTACTGTTGTGGCTCCAATGTTCAGTTTGTGACACCCTCCTCACTCTTGTGTCCCTTAGATACCTACTGCTGCAGATGAATGGGAGATGGAGACATACCTCCATGTACAGACCCCTGGTGGACTTGTCTACACTGGAAGACAGGCACAACATCCTCATTCATAGACTTGACAGGGCCACAATCACAGAGCTGTGTGCCCAATTGGAACCTGACCTGATATCTGCTATCCGTCACCCCACTGGGATCCCCCCTCTTGTGCAAGTGCTATCTGTACTTCATTTCCTGGCAACTGGTTGTTCCCAAGTGACAGTGGGCTTGGCAGCAGGAATGTCACAGTCAATGTTCTCAATAGTGCTGACAAAAGTGTTGTCTGCCCTGATAAAACACATGTGAAGCTACATTGTTTTCCCCCAGAGGTTGAGGATTTGGTCACAGTGAAGGCCGAGTTTTATGCAATCAGACATAGCCCCAACACAATTGGGGCGATTGATGGTACACATATTGCATTTATCTCCCGTCCCTCCCCCCCCGGCAGAATGAACAGGTGTTCAGGAATCGTAAGAGTTTCCACTCCATTACTGTTCAGATGGTGTACTTGGCAAACCAGTACATCTCCCACGTCAATGCTAAGCATCCTGTGTTGGCGCATGGTGCCTTTGTTCTGAGGAATAGCAGCATCCCAAATGTGATGGCCTAACCTCAGAGGCACAGGGTGTGGCTAGTAGGTGAGCCCTGGTTCCCATGCAGTATATATTGGTGTATGCCTGTGGGAGTGGCCATATAGGATAATGTGTGGCTAAATGTTGTCCCTCAATATTTGCAGGTGACTCTGGTTACCCAAACCTATCATGGCTGCTGACCCCTGTGAGCAATGCCAGGACAAGGGCAGAAGAACGTTATAAAGAGGCACATAGGTGAACCAGAAGGATCACCGAGAGAGCCTTTGGCCTCCTGAAGGCCAGGTTCCGGTGCCTCCATCTAACAGGTGGATCCCTGTGATACTCACCCAAGAAGGTCTGCCAGATAGTAGTGGCATGCTGCATGTTGCACAACCTGGCCCTCAGACGCCATGTCCCTTTTCTGCAGGAGGAGGAGACTGGAGATGCACCTGTGGCAGCAGTAGACCCTCTGGACAGTGAGGATGAGGAGGCAGAGGATGAGGACGAGGACAACAGAACATCTGTGATCCGGCAATACTTCCAATGAAACACTGGTAGGATAGTGTAACTTTACATTTCAATTACTTTGGTTGTAATCTGTGTGGCAATGGCATGCTGAAATTTCCCACTTCTATGCCCACTTACTATTCCCTCTGGCAATTCATTTTGCAGATGTTGGTGATTTGACAAATACTCCTGGTGTGATCACTACAGACCGCTACAGATCATTAATCTATGATCATTCTATGTACAGTTCATTTGCAATGTTTGTACCGGTTTCAAAAAATACATATTTGATACACATGACATACTCCAAATGGATTATTTTCAAAGGGTGTTTATTGAAGTGCTAACATTTAGGGGAAGAGTGCAATGGGATGGGGTGATGAAAGAGGAAAGTCCAGAGTATTGTTCCAGTCTGTTTGTAGCACAGGTTCATTGTCCAAGGGGACATAGGAAGGGGACCAATTGCAGTTCAAGGTGGACAGGGTGACTGAATGGGACACAAGGGGGACAATCAGGAGAGTCTCATTTCCTGGCGGGGGTCTTGGCACGTATCTCTGGCTTCTGTCTGGATCGCAGGGAACATTTGCTGGGTGGTTCACCTTCTGCAGGGGGAGGGGTGCTGGTGCCCTGTGAGTCCTGTGGTGGGGCCACCTGGCCACTAGCGGCAGTCGAAGTGGAAGGCCGTTCAGATGTCTGGCTAGTGGCAGGGGCCGGCTGGTGTGAAACTACCTCCCTCATAATGTTGGCCATGTCTGCCAGCACCCCTGCTATGGAGATCAGGGTGTTGTTGATGGCCTGAAGGTCCTCCCTGATCCCCTGGTACTGTCCCTCCTGCAGCTGCCTTTCCTCCTGCACGTTGTCCAGGATCTGGCCCATCGGGAGAGTTGGTTCCCTGGTTCTGTCCTCCCCCTGGCGCACAGCAGTCCTCCCAGTTTCCCTGTTGGCCTGTGCCTCTGTCCCCTGAACCGTGTGCCCACTGCCACTGACCCCAGGCCCCTGATTGTCTTAGGGGTGAGGTGTGGCCTGGGGTCCCTCTAGATGTGGACACACTGCTGATTGACGTGTCCTGGGGACAGAGGTGTGGGTACGCTGGGTGGGTGCTGTGGTGTTGTTTTCTGATGGGGAGTCTCTATGGTGGTCTGTGACTGGGCTTGGGTAACCAGCTGTCCAGTGGTCCCTGATGGGCCAGGTAGATCATCCAGATCCTGAAGACCAGAGTTACTATCATCACTGTGGGCCTCTTCTGTTGGGGGACTGGATAGTGCTGGCACCTCCTCTCCGGTGGATGTAAATGATGTGTTATGGTTTATGTGTGTGACATATTGTACATCCCTGGCTTCCCCTCTATGGTTGGATTTGCCCTGCCAGCTTTCACTTGTGTATCTTAGTGTATGGTGGGATTGTTAGTTCTCTATGCTGTGCATGCTTTAGTGATGAATGTCCATGCAGGGCTGTGAGCCGTGTCCATGCATTGGTACAGCCTGCAGGGCTTGGCATTGGGATAAGTGAGATGTGATGGTGGAGTGTGTGGGGTGTAGGTGGAGTGATGGGGGTGAGGGTATGTGATGGCATGCAAGTAGTGGGGTGATAATAGTAGAGAGTTAACTTACCAGAGTCCAGTCCTCCTCCGGCCAGTCCTTCAGGATGCAATATTGCCAAGACTAGCTCCTCCCAGGCTGTGAGTTGTAGGGGTGGAGGTGGGGGTCCACCGCCAGTCCTCTGGATAGCGAGCTGGTGTCTTGCTGCTATAGAACATACCTTCCACCGTAAGTCGTTCTACCTCTTCCAGATGTCATCCCTAGTTCTGGGGTGCTGTCCCAAGGCATTGACCATGTCCACGATTCTCTGCCATAGCTCCATCTTCCTGGCTATTGATATCTGCTGCACCTGTGCTCCAAATAGCTGTGGCTCTACCCTGACAATTTCCTCCACCATGACCCTTAGCTCGTTCACTGTGAAACAGGGGTGTCTTTGTGGTGCCACGGGTGTTATGTGAGGTGTGTTGGTGAGGGTGTGTTGGGGTGTGTGATGTGAAGTGCATGAGTGGTGTATAGGTGTGAGTAGTGTGTGGCTCTAGTTGTCTCAGTGGTCTTGGTGTCTCTCTGGTGGCAATGATTTGTCATTGTAAAGGGTTGTGGGTAATGTGGGTGTGTGTTTTAAAGTGGTGTGGGTGTGTGAAGTGGTGTGGGTGTGTGATGTGGTGTGTGTGTGGGTGTCAGGTATGTGTTTGAATTGTCCAATATGGTGTTGTTTTGTATGTGGGTGCCCATTGTGAGCGCATGGTATGTACTGCCAATGGTTTACCGCCATTGAATGTCCGCCGTGGTGATTCGTGGGTCATAATGTGATGGGCATTGTTCCTTTAGCGTAACGGTGTGGGTTTTGATACCGCCACTTTATCACTGACCTTTGGACTTGCGGATTTGTGTATGTGGCTGAATTCTGTCAGATTGGTGTGTGTGTGTCATAATATGGTGAACGGATATCTGCCACTGCGCTGTAAGTTGGCCGCCGTCAGCGTGGCGGTAAGCGGGATTTACCACCAATGTCATAATGAGGGCCTGAAAGCTGTAATGTTTTATACATGTCCAAAGTACATGATGTCCTGAATCCTGTAAACACCAGCAAAATAAGTCATAATTACCTGTAAAAAAAAATAAGGGTTAATGTTTATGTGTTCATTTCTTTTTCTTGGGGTCAAAGATACAATGTGCAGAAGCATGCAAATCACTGAAGATGTAAAGACAGATCAGGTAATCTGCACAAGTGTGACCTTGTGTGTAAGATTCACCTGGGATGGGATCCTGGGATGTATGTAAACAGCGCTCTGACCGTCTCTTGAAGAGTTACTAATACACTCACAGCAGGATTGACATGATGTAAGCAGTGTTCAGAGGCTGCACTGAATGACACTCAGTCATGTGTCCTAAAAATAAAAATAAAAACAAATATTAGGTGGCATGGTAGAAAATTTAATCTTGAGGTACCTTGCTGAATTCCTTCCAGTATAGTGTGTGTAGCAAACTGTCAAGTTCATTGGATGATGTCATGAGTGATATCATCAATTATGTCATTTATCATGTCATGAGTGATATCCTATGTGAGGGTGAGGTAACATGCAGTGCATGGTGGGGACACCGGTTATAGTTGGCTCAGTAAAAACTGGTGAATTTCAGTTTTTTAGGGTTTACAACTTGCTGTGATACACATACACACACACATGCATTTATATATATATATATATATATATATATATATATATATATATATGTATTCAATTCAATAAACGTAAAAAAGAAAGGTTAAAGTGAAAGTAAGGTTCACTTTGGTTATAAGACTTTAATGAACAAATAAAAAAAATCAAAGTCATTGAAAAACACACAAGGGCAGTTGTGGGTATAAAGCAAATTCTAAAAAACAATGACATTTGCCAGTTATGGTTAGGCAAACTAAGCCTAGTTTGCACTCTTTCATGCACTGCTTACTACCCAACATATGACATCACTCATGTTATGCAACTACATTTCTAACTACCTATCCCCATCTCTCTAACTGCCAAATCTACTTCAACTTTGACTACTTCACCTAGCCACCTCATGTTACTCTTTTACCCCCATCTGTGACATCTTTACTTCTTTTCTTCTTGACATCTTTACTTCTCTACCAATCTACCGTCTCTCTAACTCCATCTGCCATTTGTCAGTTTCCATATAACCTCTATCTATTTCACCTCATTTTCATCTCTTTACACATCATCTCTCTGAACCTGTCTCACATCACTCGTTCTATTTAATTCCTGTCTCAATTATGCCTCTCTCTCTCACCACCTAACCTCTCAATTTACCTCACGATTTTTTGGTTACCTTAACTCGCCTCTCTTTCTTTCTACCTTTGCTTCCTCTATCTTATCTCTCCAGCTGTTTGACTCTTTTCTTGCTACCATTTTTGCTCTCATTACCCCCTCACTCTCATCGCTCTCTCTATATCTCCTTCTCTATGTTATTACTCCTATTTCTCTACCCCCTTTCTCTCTCCCTATACATCTCTGTACTTCACGTTTGTAGAGAAACATCTTCTTTTCTTGCACCGCTTAACACCCCCCTAACACTACCACGTGTGCGTCGTATTTAAAATACGGCACACCATGGCTAGCGTCATACTTTTTTTTACACTAGTCTGGTGCTTTGCAGGATTAGTGTACACAATTGTGATGCTAATCCTGCAAAGCACTCAGAGGCCCATTGAAAACAATGAGAGCCTCTTTTTAATGCCTTCTGTTAGGAGGCCTTAAAAATGCAAATGAAAACGGCACAAAGAAATCTCATAGATTTCTTTGCGCCATTTTTTAGAACCCCCGAGTGCCAGAACCTAGACAGAGTCTTAATTTCAAGGTTCATGGGGAGACTGCATCCCTTGGGGAAGGGAGAGACTGCATTTTCTCAAACATTGGTGGTGAACTACTTTCTTTCAAATCTAGTGGGTAAACCCTTACTCCTTAGTGAAGATTTTGCGCTTTCAGACCCTCGTGACAAGTAGATGGAGGGCACCCTAAAAGGAGCGCTCACACGGTTTACTCTTGCTTGAAGGACAGTAATCTATGGAGTATAGTCTTTCCAGTCCTTGGTAAAGTACTTTCAGCCCCTCTCTTGCTACATGCAGGAGAGTGAGGATTTTTTGCAACTATTAGGAAACCCAGACCTGTTGCTTGTTGGAAGTTATGTGTGACAATCTGAGAGTTTTGGCTTCTGCAGGCTCACTTGTTGCTAGGTATCATTTGCACCTCAGGAACTAGAAGATGATGGCAAACCAGAATTGCTGTCTGATGAGAATGCCTTTCTCAGGAACTAAGCTCTTTGATGAGGAACTTGAAGAAGTCCTGCGAAGATCCATTGAAAACTAAAAGCATATTCAGCCTTTCTGCCACAAACTGAAGTCTTTGGAAATGGGCAAAAGAAAAATTATGACCATTATAATAGGAAGAAGGCTGACTTTTATCAGAAAAGAGATCGCTTCCAGCCTAAAGGGAATCGATAGAATTATTCTTATGAATAAGCTGGGAAAGGCACGAAAAAACAGAGCTCCTGATTATGCCAGGACCACTTCAAATCCAGTAGGGGTCATCTGTGGCTTTTTCATCAGACTTGAAGAAGCTTAGGGCCAGATGTACCAAAGGATTTTACCCATTCTGTGTCTATGGGAAAAAGCTTTCGTACATATGGCCCTTAATTTCAAACAAGTGGGTTCAAAACCTTTTGGCCCAGGGATATGATAAAAGTGGAAGCCTTGCAGGACAGTTTCTCCCGGCTGTTGATCAAGGAGGCTATTTGTCCTCTCCCTTTGGAGGAGATAGGTTTGGGATGCTACTCTAGGGTTTCCTTGTTCAGAATGCCTCAGGGGGACTTCAGAATGGTTATAGACTTGGGGTTCCTGAATTGTTATCCTCCCACTACCCATTTCTAAATAAACACATTGTAGACTGTACTTTAAAACCATTTGTTTTTCCATTCCTTCATTTAGAAGCGCTGCAAGCAGGAACATGGCTGGAAGGTCCCCAGCAACAAAACCAGCCCCCACTGGCAATGAAAACAGCTGCCATGCTGCCAGCCCACCTAGTGGTGAGTCTGGCCCTGCTGAAGATTTCCCCCAGGGTGTTCAGCAAAGCCCTGTCTCTGGTATTAGGCCTTCTAAGTTCCCATGGCAGTCCACCCATATCTCGACGATTTGCTAATTCAATCCCCTTTCCAGTCCCAGTCAATGACGGACACAGAATTAACACTCCATAAGGTGCAGAACTTTGGGTGAACTGGCAGAAGTTGCTCTTCAATCCATATCAGATATTGGAGTATTTAAGGACCATATCCGACATGGTCCAATGGATTATGGCCCTCATCATGACGGGTCAAAACAGTTGACCGCCCAAGTCACGCCAGCCAGGAGACCGCCAGTGATGGCGGTCTTGAACCCGCCATATTATGAATCGTGGCAGCTCTCCACCATAAATTGGGCGGAGAGCCGCCAGCAGTCATACTGGCGGTCGGCAGTCTAGTGAAGGTTGCTCCCCTGGCACCACCACGCCATCACAACATTGCCCACAGTATTATAACTTTGTAATCGGCGTGCCAGTGTTGTGGTGATGGGACGGTGCCTGTGGAGCAGGCCCCATGGACCCCGTTCCTTCCCAGATGACCACCGCAGGCAGGTAAGGTATCATCTGTCAGGGGAGAGGAGTAGGGGAGGTGTTGAGTGCTGTGTGCGTGAATGGAGGTGTGTGTGTGTGTGTGAATGGAGGGAAGGCTGTGTGCGTGTATTTATCTCTGTGAATGTGTGAATGCATGTCAGCAAGGGGTGGGGGTGTCGTGGACGTGTGTATGTGTGTGTGGTGTGTGCATGTGTGGATGGGGGTGGGAGGTATGTACAGGATGCAGGGGCAGGGGATGGTGGTGTCTATGGAGTTTGGGAGGTGGGAGATGGGCCGTGGCTGTTTTGAGGGGGTGAGGGAGTCACATACTGGCACAGGAATGTTAATTCCTGTCGCCAGTATCCTTTCCGCCAGGGATTTCCTGGTGGGGTTGCCGCCAGAAAATCCCTGGCGGAAAGGAGACTCATAATCCCGACGGTGGTATAAGGTGGACCGCCAGGCCAAAGGTGGTACACCTTCAGCCCGGTGGTCACCCCCCCCCGGCGGTACAGGTAGTGAACTGACTGCTTTGTAGCCCATTCACCGCTGTGATCATAATTTGGTGGTCGTGCTCCGCCATGCTGTTGGCGGTGTTACCGCCGGCTTGGCGGAGCAGGACCGCCAAACTCATAATGACCACCTATGTGTCTTCTGGAGTCCAGAAAGATCAACACAGTAAGGTAACAAGGATGCCATGACCATGGTGCGTGCAAGGAAAACGGCCCCTTATGACTGCTGTTGAGGAACTAAAATAAGCAGTTATCACTGCTCGAAGAGCCGCTCAAGGCTCCAGGCCCTGGTGCCACTGCAATAATGATAGCTATGCTCCTGGATGAACCTTAGGATCCTGCTCCAGTTCTTGATGAGCAGAGAAGAAGCCTCAGCAAGACTGTAGCTTTGAGTTAAGGAAAATACAGTAACCCATAATTATTGTCCATTTATTTTATTTTTTTCTGTGGTGTTTCAGGAAAGGAAAAATACCTATTTCTTTATTTTTGGTTTTAAAGGCAGAAACTCTCAGTCTTGTTCCAGAGGCATGTCTCTACCCTTGGTTCTTCATATTCTAATCACTGGGTTCTGCTCCAGGAGAATTACGAGAGCTCAGTTCCCTCCATTCAGGACAATCTTGCATGGGTATTATGCCACACGCCTTAGACAAGGGAACCCTCTTTGCTTACCCCAACCCCACCAAATGCCAGTATGAGGGGCTGGGGACAGTGATTGCAGACCAGGGTTCAGAATTAGAGAGATCATCCAACTGGAAGGAGTTAACAGCTGTTTAGAAAGTAGTTCAGTACTTTTGCAGAGCTGTTGAGGAGGAAAGCCCTCCAACAATACAGTAGCAATGTCTTACCTGAACCGGTTTGGTCCAGGTTCTATCTACCACCCTGAATCAGATAATGCACCAAATTTGCATCTGGGTAGAACACACTCTACTGGATAACAAGCCAATCTACTTAATGGAATTGGGCATTCATGGGAACTATCTGATCAGAACTTTTCCAAGCTCCCAGTGATTTATCCTCAGCAGGCCAATCTTTAAGTCAATGGGGTGTTCCAGTGTGGGGCTTGCAATTTACCAAAATTCTCAACCCACAAGATTTCTGTTGAGGTTTCATGATCAGCGGGCAGTGGAGATAAATGCCCTGACCAGCCCTTCGCTGCACAGGCTTCGTTATGCCCTCCTCCCACATCTCGTAAATGCCATCTGTCCTTGCAAGACTCCAGAGAGAGTCAGCAAAAATTATCTTAGTTGTGCCATTTTGGATAGGCAGACCGTGGTTTCTGCTATGGAGGAAGTTGGAATTAGAGCAGGAATGTATTCTTCCATTGTGCTGATCTCCCTTATTGTATCCACTTCTACTACTGGCTTCTCTGGCACATCTAAGATTGTCAGGTCTGGAGGCTGAGAGGGAGGTATTCCTAAATTTTGGGTCTTTCTCTTTCTGTTTCCAGATTCTAACAGAATAAATCAGTCAAGCAATCAATCTTTATTTAATTACTAAAAAATAGTTAAGAATAATAAAATGCAGAGTAAATAAAAAAACAATAAAATCAGTATAATACCCAATATGTTAAAAGCCACAAAAACAAAATAAGAGAATGGACTAATAAAGTGTAGCGCCATCACTGAGCCTCTTTTGAGTCTGTGATGTGGAACAATATCCTTTTCTCTAGTGGAGACTACAGTTCACAATATTCTCTAGTGTTTACGCAAGGGCTTTGATAAGGGTTTGACTGTTGCTGCCCTCAGAGTGCAATGGTCCGCAATAAATGCACTCCGATCCCTTTTGAATGAGGTGTCCTCAGCTGACACTTTAATTTCTAAGCTCTTTAGAAGCTTCGATCTTTTAAAGTCTAGAAGCTGAAATCCTGTTCTAGCTTGGTTTCTTCGCTTGGTCCTATCTTTTCTTCGGAGGAGACCATTTGAACACCTAGAGTCGTCATCTGAGAAGTTATTCAATCTTAAAACCGTCTTCCTAGTCGCCAGTAGCTCTTGTAGGTAATTGGGTGAGCTGGGTTCCCTAGGTCACTCTATTCAACATTTCTTCCTAAGGTTAACTCTAACTTCTGTTAGAGTCAGGAGATTTTTTTAAAGTTACTTTTTCGTAATGTCTAGAAAAATATCCAACCTCACAAGTGAATCGGATTTTTAATAATAGTTGTTTAATTCTTTTTCCAGCTAATCCCAATGTTAGCATTTAATATAGAGAAAAACGCTTTGAGGTGCTAGTCACTGTATGGACATTTTTAACATCATCCTTTACAAGTCATTTTAAATACCATGGGCAATATGGCTTACTATGGGGTGACAGAAAAATATTTAAAGGAAGGGTTTGAGGCTTGTTTTTTGGAGGGGTCCAATTTACAGTTTGGAACTTCACAGCAAGGCTACTGGTAGGCAGGCCTACAGTCATGTAAAAGGAAGTAACAGGGGTAGAGATTGAGAAATAGCAGTAGCCAGATAGAAGTAAAATATTTGAACAAGTGAAGGAAAGGGAACAGAGTAGAACCAGATAAAGCGGAGGTGAGATAGAGAACTAATGGCAAGTTAGAGAGGTTGGGTACTGAGAGAGCAGTGGGGGTAGAGAGAGGTGGGAAATTGCGAGACATGTGAGATAGAGAAATTAAAAGAGAGGAGAGGGGTAGTGGTGAGGTAGAGCAAGGGCTAAGACAGGTAGACAGAGATAAGATAGAAACAGAGAGACTGGGAGATGGAGAAAAGTTAGAGATAAGGTTAGGTGAGAAGTGAAATACATGGAGAGAGCTAAAAGGAAATCAAATGGAAAAAGAGCAGCAAGGTACAGAAAGATGTATTAGGTACAATAAGTTGAGGTAGAGAGAAGGGATCAAGACTGAGAGATAGAGATGTAGCCAGAGAGAGCAATAGAGAGAGTGGACAGGTAATGAGAGCGATAGAGTGTGATGACTATGAGTAAGGTATATTTGGTGTAGTGATAGAGAGGTAAGGTACAAAAAGGTGATGTCTCGAGAGGTGAAAGAGAGAGGATGAAGGCACACACAAAAGTAGAGAGAGAGAGAGAAGAGAGTGGTTAAGAGAGAGGATTGATGTAGAAGTGGTAAGGTGAAGTAAGCAGAGGGAAATCACACAGAAAGATTACTGTTCAATTTAATTGCCACCAACTGGCTGAGAGCACGTGGTTTAAGGCTGGGTATGTCAGATGTGCATAGTTAGGGGCAGAATTGTTATTTTTTAGTGCAACGCAATGCAGCAATCAAAGGTGCTACTGTGCATTGCACAGGGGGTAAAAACAAACACAAAGCCATACTTATTAAAACATGGTCTGCTTCTGCTGTCATCCCGGGTGCCGAAGAACTTGACAGACTGTCTAGCGCCACACACAACCTTTGCACCATGGTGGAGAGGTGTGTGCATGCTTTCAGGTTTAGGATTTTGCTGGAAGTATAATATTTCATTAATAAATCGAATGCCTAGACAAATTCCGAAACAATATACAGATTGTGTGTATGCTATGCAGTACATAAAGAATGTGTGGAATATTTGGAGGAATGCAAATATTTCTCCATGTTTGGGTCTGCTTCAAGCAGATGTACTTTTTACTGAGAACCTAGCGTGTCTATCTTAATAGATAAAGGTTTGCATCAGTGCTTGAAATGGAAAAATTAAAGTGCCGGTACCCTGTATCAGAGTACCTGCTTGTTTCTAAGAAGTGCCGGTACTCTCCAATTGAAAGTATTACGTTTTTCTTGAGATGTGCCGGTACTCACCCTCTCAAAATAAAAAAGTGCCGGTACTCAGTACCGGACAGTACCGGCCCATTTAAAGCACTGGTTTGCATCAAAAACTGTATGTGATAGCAATAATCTGCTCGTTATACCTAAGTAACACCACCTTGATAAAAAGTGGTGCAAAGCAGCATAAAGTTCTATTTGCACTGAGAAAAGGGAACATTAATAGCACAATATAATGTAGCCCAGATTTAGTAAGGTTGTGTGCCAAGTCTGCATCAGTTTTATTAATGCAGACTTGACACAAAATATTTTTGCGGGATTTACAAACCAACCCATATAGCAATTTTTAAGAAAAAAGAAGCGCAACACTGCACATTGTGCTACCTTGCTTTACTCTGTGGCAGGGAGGCGTTCCACAGGTAGGGCATGTTCATTCCTGTGCATCTACCATTATTTTTTATGCAAATCTATACATACAAAGACTTGTAAATATGGATTTGCACCAAACCCCTGCGCCTTTCTGAGGCTCGTGTAGTGAAGAGAAATATCTTTTTTTCCTCCATGTTACTTCCTTTTTGCATATGTGCTGCATAGCCTCACAGAGGTCCCGTCCTGCACAAAAACTATCCTGACCACAACGCGGACTCCCTTGCACTATGACGCAAGGGCCCCTGCGTTGGCAAAAGCCAGCACAAAGTGTGCCAGCACGTGAAGAGAGCGGAACTGAATACTTCCTTTAAAGATATAGTGCAGTTCTGCTTTCTCCAGATGGCACAACACAGTACAGTAACTTTGCTTGTTGTGTTGCGTTGGTCCAGTTCTTTGAAAAACTGGCTCCTTGTGCGCTAGAAAGGAAATTCCCTTGTAAGCTGCTTTGCATCACTTTGCCCTGGGGCAAACCCTTATGAAACCTGGTCTAAGTATATATTAAGCATTCTCAGTTGTCACATTGAAAAAAGAAGGGTGTTTTTATGAGCAATGTTATTGTGACAGGAATATGACTGTCTCTCATTCACTTTACCAGGAGGCCCATTGGAAGCTGGGGCCCTGGGCAATTGGCCACTTTCCCATGCCTTAAAACGTCTCTGCAGAAACATATCTGTAGGTGTTACACCTAGGAAAGAGAATGTCTCTCTAAAGTATCTTCTGGCTCTGCGTGCATTACCGATGCTATGTTAGGACTACGGCTAGGAAATCCTGTATGTGTAACAGGAGTGTGAGTGATGTGAAGGAAACCTGACCCCAAGTTCCGAGAAGAAGGGAATAATAAGTTGAATAATAAAATGATAAGTATGAGCGACCGCAGTCTTCAAGAAGAGGGGATGCCCCTACTAAACCTTAATAATTTAAATAATCAGGTAGATGTTAGTGTAGAAACAGCTGGAAATTAAACTATAAAAATTAACATAAAAATGTCATGTTAAATCGTAAAGAGTGTCCTAATCACTTCCCCCATTTAGGATGATTAAGCAGTGGCGGTCATGGTTCAGTGCTGGTAATTACTCTCTTGAACAACTAAGATGCATCTACTGCGTGATTGCCATCTTAAAAAGGAGCAAATGTGCCTATGGGGTTTGAACTGGCTGCTGGTGTGAAACATACAAAAGTAAAAAACTTGAAAATGATATTGGGAAAAACAAGCATCTAAAAATGTGATTGAGAACGATATTACTGTTGTATCTCCAGATCAAAGGCATAAAAGCAGGACCAATTTCATTGTGTATGAAAAAAAATTCTAAAAGAGGACATTAAAAAGTGTGGATAGTGGAGACAGAGAATCTATATGTTGGGAAGAATGAACTAGACAATCCTTTGATTCTTTTTTGACATGATCTATTATAAGATTATTAGTAACCCCCTGACAAAGCACACCCATCTTGTCCGAAATTCATTGGGGTAATTGACAGCATACGAACAGAATGATGGGATCCATGTGCACTTTTACGCAAAGAAATATGAATTTAAAAATGAAGTTACAAGAAAGTTGAACTTCATTTAATTGTTTGCAATAAAAGGAGAGATGTTTTATTGACTTAATAGAGTGATAGAGTAATTTAATTTGAATAATGACTAATCGTATGAATTAAAAAGCCAGTTTTCCAAAGCCATAGAGTGGTGAAGGACTCCCTTTATATTGAAGAGTGCATGGACATCTAGAAAAAGTATCATACACGGCTAGAGGATACCATTAGTAGGACCAGAAGAATTTTGAAAACTTATGAGTTGTTTTGGTGTATGGGGGTGCAGCATCGAAGATCCCCATGTGGAATTCACTTACTTAAATAAGTGAACATATTCTAGTAGTCAGGGGTAGTACATGCTGCTCTTTTGTTCTGGCATAAGGAAGAAATTACACATTTTAAATAAATATAACAATTTAGAAATTGCTTAGATTATTGAAACCCCCTTCTAGATGAAAATATGAAGATGTAAGGATGGACTTCATATTACAATTTTCACCAGGCTTCTGAGGGTAACATATTAAAACGAGAGACAATCTGGAGAGTTCCTGATAATATTTAGACAGCTGCTGGAAACCATCATTATTAACCATATCTAACATTTAGTTCAGCGGTTCTTTACCTTTTGACTTCTCTGTACTCCCAATTAGTTATTATTAGAAGTCAGAGTTTCAGGCCTAAGTAATATCAGTGCTTTAATTCTCAGAACAAAACACAAAAATAAACATACTAGAATACATCAAACAGGTACACAAATATGAAATATTTAGTTTGCAAACAAAAAGATCCCAAAATTGAAATGTTATTTTTAATGGGAAGGTTTAAGCTTTTCAGATTTGCTTTTATTTCTAAAAGATGAAGCAATTTGCTAGACTCTTGCATATAATTTTGTCTTTTTACCTCCAAAAACATGATTTCTTTTAGTCAGCACACACCAGTTTTTCAATTGAGCTACCAACTACAAAGCCAAGAACAAAGACGAATATGGAGCATAAATCTAGGGAAAGCCCATTATCCTTCTCTCGGTGGCTCTAGTGCGCTGGAGAGTTCGGGAGCAGCTTCTGTCTTGGGAGTGGTCTCATTAAAAAGACCCTGCCTTTAGTGACCTTCCACTCTCCACCTTGTAGTATTTGAAAGCAGCAGTGCTGCTCTGCATCTGACCTCAAGCCAACGTCTTCAGGGGTCCTGATCAGCAGCACAAGAAGGCTACAGTTACTGAGTGGTGGATCAAGACAGTTGCAACCAACACCTTGGCCACAAAAACCTTGGCTAGCCAGCAAGGTAAGAAGTATTGCAACGCTGCACATACGTTTTCATATTGCATCCTAAATGTTTTGAAGAGCAAACTATCAATTGTTAGTAGAGTGAACAGCCAAAACTCAAACTCTTTCAAATAATCTGTTTACTAGTCCTTTACAGAGTGATCTGCCCAAGTGCCATGTTTCTAGAACATATCCTTTGAGGTATTGGTTAACTGTATAATTTGAAGCGAGGTTTGTAAACTGTGAGATGTAAACAGTAATAATACATAGCAGTGCTGTACAGAGGGTAAAAGACTGTCTATGAAGCATCAAACCATTCAACTTCGAGAGTCTAAAGCCAACAGATTATTGAGCATAGAGGTAAGGGAGAATGGTCAGGAGGTATAAGTTGTAGTTTTCACTCACAGACAAGAAGTAACCAATGTGTCTACTGAGACACCCAGTTTGGGAGAAGAAAACAAAGCTGAGGAGAAACTGACGAGAGTTCAGAGGAGGATGAAGGTATGGCACAAGAGTCTAGGAGACAATAGGGGATTGAAAACACTGTAAACTTTGTGTGTCATTATCACTGATGACACCTGTCACGACTATTCTTACATGTAGTGATCTGAAGCTGAGATGCCACTCAAATTCAGAAGAAACCTTGCGGCCACTGTCCTGCTGAAACAGCTCTGGACTGTTTTGTTTTGTTTTCTTTTTCTGCATAAAGCCGTACTTCACTCAGGAAGCAGGAGTGATGAGCTAAGTGGTAAGAATGAATAGTCATCAAGGCCCAGATTTACTAACACTTTGCATTGGGGATGCATCGCCTTTGTGACAAAGCCCCGATGCAAAATCCATTTTGGCATTTACTAAGCCACACAATGGTTATTTGTATGGATTTGTATGGTTTAGCAACTAGAAAGTATATTTGTTACTGTGTTACTTTGCGTCGTGTAAGCATTATTAGGGCAGAGGATGGGCATTCCTGTGCATCCACCCATGTATTTTGATGCAAACAATGATTTAGAACATTACAACGTTGATTCTAGCAATCTAGCAAATTACCGTCCTATTTCGCTGCTTCTGCTCCTGGGCAAGTCATTGGAAGGTTTATTAAATTCTCAACTCTCAGCCTATCTTAAGGATAATATGATCCTGGACCCAGAGCAATCTGGGTTCAGATCCATGCATAGCACTGAGACTGCCTTGGTTGTGGTTACTGAGTTCATAAGACTCTCCCTGGACAAAGGCAGTTCATCTATGCTGGTGCTATAGGATTATCTGTAGCCTTTGATAAGGTGTCCCATGCTAGACTGATTCAAAGGCTGTAAGAGATTGGCATTTCTGGTACTGATCTGCAATGGTTTCAAAATTTCCTAAAAAAGATTCTGGCCCTCATTACAACCCTGAGGGTAAATGCCTCCTACCACCGTGCTGACGGCCGCCAATGTACCGTGACCGCGCCGGTATACCGCCACGGGTATTATGACCCACACTGAGTATTCCGCCACTATACAGACACCCACACAAGTCCGCCACACCAAAGGTCAGTGATAAACTGGCAGTACCAAAACCCACACCGTTACGCCAACAGGAATATGCCCACAGTGTTACGACCCATGAATTACCGTAGCGGTCTTTCAACCGCGGTAAACCATTGGTGGTACACACCGCCGCGCTCAAAATACACACACACTTACAAAACTACACCACATTGGACAATTCAAACTACACACACCTGACACACATACACACACCACACCCACATACCTAAACCAATATAAAACACACACCCACATTACCCACAACACCTTACAGTGAAAAAAAGATATCAGGCAGAGAGAGACAAGCCACCCATTCAATCAGGGCCACAGAACACCATCACCTATACACCATTCATGCACATCACAGCATACACCCCAACACATCACCCCACACATCCTCACACATATCACTCGCACCACATCCATGGCACCCCAAGGACACCCCAGGTTTTCTGAGGAGGAGCTAAGGGTCATGGTGGAGGAAATCATCCGGGTAGAGCCACAGCTATCCGGATCACAGGTGCAGCAGACGTCCATTGCAAGAAAGATGGAGCTATGGCGGAGGATCGTGGACAGGGTCAATGCCGTGGGACACCATCCAAGAACAAGCAACGACATCAGGAAGAGGTGGAACGACCTAAGGGGGAAGGTGCATTCCTTGGTTGCAAGACACCAGGTAGCAGTACAGAGGACTGGCGGTGGACCCCCACCTCCTCCCCCACAACTAACAACATGGGAGGAGCAAGTCTTGGCAATCATGCATCCTGAGGGCCTCACAGGACTAGCAGGAGGACTGGATTCTGGTAAGTCAAATCTTAACCACTTTATCCCCCCACCCCACCTGCATGCCATCACAAACCCATACCCCTACCCTCACCCCCATCACTCCACCACCTCATATATACCCCACCAACACAACCCACACATCCCAATACCAAGCCCTGCATGCAACAACAATGCATGGACACCCATCACAGACCTGCATCTGCATTGACACCCATCACCACAGCATGCCCAGTAGAGAGACTCACCCAGCCCACTAAATCACCACTCACACAAGGCCAAGCTGTCAGGGAAATCACAATCATTCAGGGAAACACACCCATGCACAAGATGGCAGATTTGCATTCCCACAGGACCTATACTCCATGTCACCGGAGAGAAAGGTGCCAGCCACATCCAGTCCCCCACCTGAAGAGGCCCACAGTGATGACAGCAGCTCTGCCCGCCTGGATCAGGATGACCAACCTGGCCCATACGGAACCTCCGGACAGTCGGTTTCCCTGCCACAGTCCCAACCCACAACAGAGCCACTGTCCCCAGGACATGTCAATCAGCAGTGTGTCCACCACTACAGGGACCCCAGGCAACCCCACAAACCCAAGACAATTAGGGACCTGGGGTCAGTGGCAGTGGGCACACGGTTCAGGGGACAGAGGCACAGGACAACAGGGAAACTGGGAGGACTGCTGTGCGACAGGGGGAGGACAGGCCCAGGGAACCGACTCTCCACGAGGCACTCTCCAACATCCTGGGAGCATACCATCATTCCCAAGAGACTGTGGACCAGATACTGGCCAAGTTGCAGGAGTCCCAGCGGCTGCTGTAGGGACAGTACCTGGGGATCACGGATGACCTAACAAAAATATACCCCACCCTGGTCACCATTGCAGGGGTGCTGCCTGATATGGGCAAGACCATGAGGGAGGCAGTGGCACAACAACGGGTGCCTGACACTAGCCAAACTGAGGAACAGTCTTCCACCTCTGCCGGTGCTAGTGGACAGGAGGCGCCACCACTGGAACAGCATGCCACCAGCACCCCACCCCCTGCAGAAGGAGATCCACCCCGCGAACGGTCCCTGCGATCCAGGCAGAAGCCAGAGAACATTGCCAAGACCCATGCCAGGAAATAAGACTCTCCTGATTGTCACCCTTCAGTCCCACTCTGTTACCCTGTCCACCTTGAACTGCCATTGCTCCCCTTCCTATGCCCCATTGGACAATGCACCTGTGATACCAAGAGACTGGACTCTACCCTGGACTTTCCTCCACCATCACCCCAGCCACTTGCACAACCCCCTCTACTTATGAGCACATAAATAAACACCTTTGGAACAAATACCAATCTGGAGTCTGTCAAATGATTCACATGTGTATTAGTACAACATTATCAAAGCATTGCAACTCAAATGTACAGTGAAATATACTTTAGGATGACCTTTGGTGGGCAGCAGTGCACATAACAGGAGCCAGAGTGGGGCACAGAGATCTGAAAATAGAGATTCCAAAGGGAACAGTCAGTGGCCATAGACATAGGGAAAGAGGCTGCCCTGTACAATGTCCAACAGATAACTGAAATGTAAAGTGGAGTTACAGTGTCTTACCTGTGTGTCATGGACGTACTGCTGTATTATATTGGTTCTGTTGTCCACATCTTCTTCCTCTGCCTCCTCCTCCTCACTGTCCACAGGGTTCACCACTGGCAGGCACATCCTCCTGCAGAAAAGGCACCAGGTTGTGCAACATGCAGCATGCAGCGATGATCTGGCACACCTTCTTTGGTGAGTAGTACAGGGATCCACCTGTCAGATGGAGGCACCAGAACCTGGCCTCCAGCAGGCCGAAGGTCCTTCCAATAATCCTCCTTGTACGGCCATGTGCCTCACTGTAACGTTCCTCTGCCCTTGTCCTGGCATTCCTCACTGGGGTCAGTGGCCATGAGAGGTTGGGGTAACCAGAGTCACCTGCAAATATTGAGGGATACCTATTAACCACACACTCACCCTTAGGGACAACCCCATACCCATACCCCAATTCATACTGGGTGGGGACCTTTGGCTCACCTATTAGCCACACCCGGTGCCTCTGGAGTTGGCCCATCACATATGGGATGCTGCTAGCCCTCAAGATAAAGGCGTTATGCACAGAGAATGGATATTTGGCATTCACATGGGAGATGTACTGGGCTGTGGTACCCCTAGGCCAGGGCGAACATGGCAGGGCGCGCCCCTTGTTGGGCAGACTCTGGAGCACTCCTACCCCAATAGTGTAAGTGGGCATCTACTACTGGACAGGGTCCTGTGGGTTTCTGGTGTGCAGATGCTGGCGTTAGGCATTGTACCCCATGGGCTGGTGACTGCCTTAGTAAATGGTTGGGCATGGCCTAGCACATAGGGCTGCTCCCTGTGTGTTGTGTATGCCAAAGTAGTGGTGTTGCTGGCATTGACCAAGTGTTTCCTCTGTCTCTTCCCCCCCCTTTTTGTTTTGTCACCTTAGCATCATCTGGCGGAGGACCAGAGGCACCGGCGACGGAGGAAGCTGCATCCCACATGGGCCTGGATGCCGAATCCACCGAGGGTGAGGGCTCCAGTGGGACGGAGGGTGAGGGGAACACCACGACAGGGACAGGAGGGGAGACCACAGACAGGTACTGCTCCTCCGATGGAAGCTCCCTGGTGGTGGTGGACACCTCTGTGCCCACCCCAACAACAAGTAGAACTGCCACTCCCCCCACCAGCACCGCCGTCCCAGCCGCCCCTCAGTGTGTTTCCTGTGCCCGCTTACCCAGGAGGGTCAGCATCTCCTTCGCCCCAGGCACATCAGGCCCTGCCCCAGTCAGCCCTGCTGCCCTCAGTGAGGAGGCTATTGACCTCCTGAGATCCCTCACTGTTGGGCAGTCAACCATACTGAGTGCCATCCAGGGTGTTTAGAGGCATTTGCAACAAACAAATGCATACCTGGAGGGCATTCACTCTGGCGTGGCAGCCCAACAGAGAGCATTTCAGGCTCTGGCCGACTCCCTGATGGCAGCCCTTGTCCCTGTGTCTAGCCTCCCCCTCCAACTTCCTCTACCCAGACCTAATCCTCTCAACCCCAACCTATCCCAAGCACGCCTTCAGACCAGCATTCACCCAAATCACCACAAAAAGGGGCTCAGGCAAACATAAGCACCACATTTCATCTCACAGGCACTCACACAAGCACCATACCCATGCATCCACACCAAGATCCACTGACTCCACTGTGTCCCCCTCCTCCTCTTCATCCACCTCCCTCCCAGTAGCATCTACACTCACACCTGCATGCACTACATCTTCATCCACTACCTCCATCACCAGCACGCCCATCACAACACACCCCTCACGAGCAGTCACCATCCCTACAACCATGAACACGTCCCCTGTGTCCTCTCCCAGTGTGGCTGTGACCCCTCCTCCCAAAGTACACAAACACAAGAACCCAACCAACAGCCATCCACCTCACAACAGCATCCAGCCCATGCACCTTCACCCAAACTCAGCAGACACCTCCTACAACCACTCCCACTTCCTCCACTCCCAAACCCTCTCCATCTTCCCGTCCCAGTGTGTCTAAAAAACTTTTCCTGGCAAACTTTGACCTGTTCCCTACCCCTCCCCCCATCCTTCCCCTCGGCCAAGCTGTCCAGAACTCAGGCCAGCACCTCAGCCACCAAGTCGGCGTCCGCTGTGGTACCTGCAACTCCCAGAGGATCAAAGGGGGCACCCGTCTGGCCAGCCAGTCTGCCACCGACCCCTGCAAAGGATCAACCCATTCCACCCCCTGCCAAGGTGAAGAAGGGGACAGCAGGCAGCAAGGACAAGGAGCACGGCCCACCCTCCAAGGCCTCCTCCAAAACTCCTGCTGCCAGAGTCAAGGTCCCAGCAGCATCTGCCAAGGTGAAGAAGGGGCAGAAAAGCCAAGCAAAGGCACTTCAGGCCTCAGAGGCTCCAGGTGAGGGTCTGGTGGCCACCATCAGAACCGACAGCCCCGCCACCTGTACCGCGGCCAGCACTGCCATCATCCCCGCCGCAAGCACCATCACCTGCCCCGCCGCTGCCATCACTACTGTCAGCAGAACCAGAGGAGATATGCATTCACTCACCCTATCCTTGGCAGGATGAAGCAGACTGGGCATGAAGCCCCCTCCAGAACCACTGGAGATATGCATCCACTCATCCTATTCTTGGCAGGATGAAGCAGACTGGGCACAAAGCCCCCTCCAGAACCAATGGAAGAAGGCATCCACTAGAGTGACTGTGGATTTGCACTCCCCAGGACCAAGCAGTGGGCAACCCACCCACTTGAGAGACTTGAGACTGTGGCTTTGCACTCCCCAGGACATCACTGTGGGCATGGAGCCCCCTCCCGGAGCAGTGGCGTTCTTCCATCTTCCTGCTGAGGTGCCCCACCCTTCCCCATCCCCCCGAGGTGCCTGTGTGTTTACGACCTGATGCACCTGCAGCGTTCTCTCCGTATTGGGGCAGAAGTGAAGTGAGTGCTTGGCCCATGATTTTTGGCCAAGTGGCCCACGGATATTTGCAAAGGACAAGGTATGGCCTTCTGTACATATTGTAAATATTTGTAAATACTGTTTTTCTATTTGTTACGTATATCTGCCTATTTTCCATATATCACTGATTTGACATTATTCCTTTTGTCCTTGCGTTCTTCAAGGGGGTTACGGGGTGTAAATGTAATGTTGATGCATGTGTTTGTGTGTATGGTTTTGTGGGTGAGGGTGGGGGTGGGGGTGTTGCGTGTGTGTGTCACTCTCTTTTTCCTTCCTCCCTCCCCTGCGGGCTAGGTGCAGTACTCACAGTGGTCGTCGCCACGCCTTTGATATTCCTCATGTATGAGGAGGTAGACCATCATGGGCAGGACCTGTAACTCAGGCTCAATGGCGTCCTGGTTCTTCGTTGAGTATCGAAAGGTGAGTGGTTTCCCTTCCAAACACTGTTTCCGCCGTGCTTTTGATGGCCTTGGTACCGCCCTGGAAAATCTGGCGGATTGGCAGGTTGTATTGGGGTGGGCGGTACATTGACTTCCGCCTGTCTGTTGGCGGTGACCGCCACAGTGTTTGCTGCTACCGCCTTGGCGGTTGTAATGTTAAAGTGGCTGTCTGTGTTGGCGGTTTCCGCCGTGGTCGTGATCCAATTTTTTTTTTTAATGCCGGCCTGTTGGCGGTGTTACCGCCGCTTTAACACTGACCACCATGGTTGTAATGAGGGCCTATCTCTTTGGGCACTTTCAAGTCTTGCACCATGTTGATCGAGAAGGGATTGCCACAGGGCTCCTGTCTAGGCCCCACACTATTCAACATTTATATAGTCCCTCACCCCTACCCCCAGCTGCTCTTGATAGAACCTTTGGTTTTGAAATAATATCATATGCTGATGATACGCAGCTGATGATTTCCTTTGATAAAGACTTGGAGGGAACTAAGGATCAGTTCTCCAAACGTATCAAAGCGATAGCAGAATGGATGGCAATAAACTATTTACAACTGAATGCACATAAAACTGAGATAATGCTATTTGGTGAAGCCCAACAACTTTGGACCTAGACTTGTGGTCTATTGGGTGTGGCCCTGCTCCTATGCCCAAGCAGATAGTTAAGAATCTTGTCCTCTAGTCAGGAAAGACCATGTCACCTCCGTTAGCAGTAGTTGCTTCAAAAAGATGCATCTGCTGAAGAAGGCTTTCCCTTACCTTCCACCCTTTGCCAGGGAAACACTTGTTCTTGCTCTGATTATCAGCAAATTAGACTTTATTGGCAACATTGCAAATGGTTGAAAACACAGCTGTTGGGCTTGTTTGTAATCTTCCTACTGGCTCTGCACCCATACCTTTGCTGAGAGCCTACACTGGTTGCTAATTAAGTAAAGGGTAATTTTAAAAATCTGCTGTGTTACATATAAATCATTAAAGGGCAGTGGTCCTAGCTTTATAGCACAGAGACAAAAACATTACTGTCCAGTTAGGACCTTACGTTCCATGGATAAAGCTTTACTGACAGTTCCTCTTGTTCAACTAACAAGATGCGGTGGCACATCCTTCACTTACCTGTCCCTGTTTTATTGGAATCACTTGCCTTACCACATCCGCATTGGTTCCGATTATGTTAAACTCAGGAAACTGCTCAAAACAGTTTTATTTTAGTCTTGCGTTTGGTCTTAGCTGTGTTCATCATCCGTGCTGAGAGACCTCTCTGGGGGTGATTTGTGCGCCATAGTAAGTTATATTAACATAGCATAACGTGCAAACTGGGTTTAAACCAAATGGTGCATTTACCTGACAGAGGTATAATAAAGAGAAATATCTTCTTTTCTCCTTGTTCCTTCCACTTTCCAGGTGTGCTGCATTCTGCAGCAAAAATAAAAAGAGGAATATGTATCTAAATGTTGTTTTTGTGCAGGAAGGTACTCCTTCCTGCACAAAAACTATCTTGGACATAAGTCAGGCACCGTTGGTTCATTGTGAAAGGGTGTCTGCATTATTGCTAGTCAGCCGCAAGTGCACAAGTACATAGAGGAGACTGAATAGGCCTATATCTTGGTACATAGAGCACGGTTCAGCGCTCTCCCATCGGCACTACACAACACAGCAATTTGCCTTGCTGTATGATCTGTTAGTAAATATGCCACATATTCTTCCTGACATCCCTGCAATGGAAACAGGTACTCTGAAACAAAGACCTCTAAGGGTGGAAGAAACACAGAGAACTTTTTCCACAGACCATGATGGAATATGTATATTATAACATTTTAGAGAACCATATCCAGAATAGTGATGGGTCATTCTGGGAAGTGCCATTATGGATTCCCTATAAAAGGTATATAGAATGTAATAAGTGGCAACCTTTTTTGAGCTCTGTCTTGATTGTGGCCTTTGCACCTACCACTTCATTGCCTGTATTCCAGTCAGTACTATTATAACTTGTTTGCTCTAAATGTATTGTTCAACTGCTTTAATTTTACCTTCTGTTTGTATATCTGGTGTGAAGGATTCTTTCAGTAAAATTAAAATCTTCCCTTGGGAAACCTTTATATCACACCACGATTACCTCAACCCACCATATCAAATCCGTCATCTATCAAACATCCTTTATGGATCGATTTCTATCACCAAAACCAGTACCACAAAGGTATAAAGAAACACAAAGCTTTAATGATGTATTAACAGACATCATGCCAGTTCATGTGTAATCTACATATAATGTGTATCAACAATTAATATACATTTTTTCACATAAAGAATTAAAAGGTTAATCTCAGAGACTTAAGCAATATCCCATAAAGCCTCCAATATGGTGTAAAATCAAAACCCAAAAGATATAAAAAGGAGAAGAAGAAGAATCAGGGGGAAGAAGATAAGAGCAGACAACACAGGTATGTATATTAAGCTGATGCTGATCCGCTCTAATCATGGATCGGGATTCCTGATATATCAAAGATACTCATCTATGGTGTCACAATGTTAAGCAGATTCTGCACACAAAGTACGTTGACCTGTTTCAGTGGAATTGACAATGTATTACCATTTTCATAGGACAACAGGGATAATTATATATCCCACAGTCAGCATATACAGTATCTAGTAAACACGCATATAGATGACAAACTCTTTCAAATGTAAACATGGATAATTTGTTCTCCTGCAGTCAGAATATATAGTGCCTAGAAAGCATACATATAGATGGCATAAATTATTTCAAATGCAAACATTACCAGAGAATTGTTACAACATTTTTAAAACACACATACCCCAAGTGTATCTCTCACCCCAGTGGTATGGTTTTTAATGTTATCTGCATAGCTTTTAAAATCTTCACACTACTTTCATACCTATCCATTTTAACTTTACTACGATCTTTCATATCCATTCATAATCTTGTTGTCCTACTTTCCATTTTTAAGGCACATCACATATACACCACTCCAAATTTTTTACCCAAGCTGCAAATCTCTCAGTCGGTCTCATACTACTTACATGGTCACCACTTGGCCTTATACAATCACCCCATCCAATCTGATGGGTAATATTCGCCACACATTGAAGATAAGTTTAGCTCATAGATGGCACCATGACAGTGTAAAAATATAAGAGAAGTGGGTTTAAGCATCACAGTTCTCTGAAAGGCATCACTGTTAACGTTTGCATAATATCAGCTAAAGATCAGAGGTCCTACTGCTCTGCCTCAGTAGTTAAATGCAAAACTGAAATGGACATCCGATTATCACAAAAAAGACACCTTTTGAAAGACAAACCCAACAAAAAAACACACCTTAAAACTAATAATTGAGTGCATTTGTCGAGAATTCACCTGCAATTCTGAGATCCAAACTTACCCATTTAGAATTCCACCTACAGCAGATTTCGCCACTGTTGGAGACTGCTTGGTCACATGCCATGAGATCCAACAAGTATCATAGTTGAGTACAACTTTTTATAAAGGAGTAAACTCCATGAAAAACTGCCATGGAAAGGGTGGCAGCTTTGAGTATGATCATTTATTTGGAGGCAAACACCATGAAAGACAACCATGGAAAGGGTAGCAGATGTTCAATAACAGTTGAGTGCAGTTTTTGTAACAAGCTGAAGAACACCCAGAGCATTGGACATCAACTATATGTATATTGATAATGTACCTCGACTTTAATCGTAAATCTCTACTGTCCAATTTTGGTAGCAGATATTTGACATGTACCATAGGTAATGGAAAATATCCACCAGAGGTTCCCCACACACAGTTGCTCCTTCCATACTAGATAGAGCTGCTGAGAATGAGTGACCTCTGCCACCATAGTGGTGAACGGTAAATGTGGAAGACTGTCCGCCCCCAGTGTGTCGAGGATCTCAAATCAATAGGATGGCGAATGGAAGATAAATCTGCCATTTAGCCTCTTAATAGCAAGCAAGTGGGAAATAATAATAAATAAATAAAAAAATACAAAGAGTAGGGTAAAATACATAAAATGTGAAATGAGTAAAAAAAAATCAAAAAATGAAAGGAACATTTGATAATATCAGGAATAAGTGTTGCAGACTTCTTACCAGATCTGCAATGCAAAATTAAAAATAAAAGGCAACATCCTTTTTTCAAACAACACAAACATTATTCCTGCTTGTTACAGAATACATTCTGTTCAGAGTTAAATTGTCAAAACGATTCAGAGTTAAGAGCTTAGAGCTCTGTGACTCCAGAGAGTTTGTTCTAATGTTTTGAGTTGTGAGGAAGATTCATGTAAGACCAGGGTTTCCACAAACCGTGGGTTGAAGCCGAATTTTGGTGGGTTGTGAAAGTCCAAGCAATAAAGAATATTTTGAATTCTGTTCTTCTCTCGTCACATTTGATACAAAGACAGAGATCAAACGTCAGGCGATGTCTTTGACAAACTGGTACTTATTTTTTTGTTAACAACGGAACAAACTCCTCTCACTTTGACGTGAGAAAAGTAAAAAAGAATATTAAAGTGAATAATGTTACAGTGTTACTGAGGTACTTGGGGTGTGAAAGGAAAAGCTATTGGATGTCATGGTTTGTAACATATAACAACATGTAAATACCTGTAAATGAACTGCACACATTCAGCATTTAGCAAATCGAAAATGAACAACGTCTTTTTTGTAATTCTGAAGTGTGATGGAAACAAAGGTTTTAGTAGGATCAAAATGAATAAAGGCACTTTACCGGTGATGCACACACAATAAATGTGAACTGAAACCAGATTTCTACACATCTGTGAAATCTAGTTTTATTAGAGAAACTGTATGAATGTACAAATTTAGGGCCCATTCCAATGACAAAGACAATGCTAAAGTTAAATTAATAAATCAACAGTCTCATGTCCATTAAGGCTGGGTTGGATGAGAAAGTGTGGTGCTCTAAATATTGGGTTGTGGTTCCTAAACGTTTGGAAAGCACTGGGCTAGCTAATTATTTACATAGCCTGCAAATTTTAAGATCTCTATTCATGGACATTATTTCACCAAATTGCTAAGTTATGGGTAGCAGGAGTAACATTATTGGTTTGATTATGAAAAGGTTGTGCCCCTTGGCCAGCGCTTAGCTCTTAACATCCTCCTGTTTGTTGCAGATGTGCAAAGTGAAGCTCAAAACGTGACTACTTTAGAATGTGAGTAGGTCGCCCAGAGTGCTGCCTGCGTTGTATGCCTGCCACTGTCTTCAAGACCTCTCAGAATAGGCATAGCAAGTGTAGATTCGGGGGGATTAAAGGACAAGGTGAGGACTGTAGTTACGAATGCAATGGACAGCCACGGAGCCTAGGCTCTATACGTATGCAACTTCAGACTCTCAATAGTGAGACTTCTCTTCAAGCCTGTTCAGAATGGGTTACTGCAAAGACCACATGATGAAGTGTATGAACAAGTAGTTACTTGATAATTGTCCCCTACACTCCTGAGTTTTTTTAAGATGCATTGCTTGTCCTGAGGCGTTTGTAACTGAAAACTGACAAGGGAGAACCTGTATGATTGATACAAATCTTACTGCAACACATTTTGAGTGCTGCTTTATTGGCAACATGTCCCAGGCTCGTATTTTTAGCCTTATGGGTTTTAACACACTTTGGGGGTCATTCTGACCCCGGCGGGCGGCGGGAGCCGCCCGCCTGGAGGGAACCACCAGAATACCGCTGCGCGGTCAAAAGACCGCCGCGGGTATTCTGGGTTTCCCACTGGGCTGCCGGGCGACCGCCAAAAGGCCGCCCGTCAGCCCAGTGGGAAAACCCCTCCATGAGGATGCCGGCTCCGAATGGAGCCGGCGGAGTGGAGGATGTGCGACGGGTGCAGTAGCACCCGTCGCGAATTTCAGTGTCTGCTAAGCAGACACTGAAATTCAGGGTGGGGCCCTCTTATGGGGGCCCCTGCAGTGCCCATGCCATTGGCATGGGCACTGCAGGGGCCCCCAGGGGCCCCATGACACCCCATACCGCCATCCTGTTCCTGGCGGCCGAAGCCGCCAGGAACAGGATGGCGGTATGGGGGTCAGAATCCCCATGGCGGCACAGCAAGCCTCGCCACCATGGAGGATTCTACAGGGCAGCGGAAAACCGGCGGGAGACCGCCGGTTTTCCCTATCTGGCCACGGCTGAACCGCCGCGGTCAGAATACCCTGGGGAGCACCGCCAGCCTGTTGGCGGTGCTCCCGCCGACCCCGGCCCCGGCGGTCCTTGACCGCCGGGGTCGGAATCAGGCCCTTTATCTGTTTGTTTTGAAACTGACTCACTCCGCCTCATTTTAGGAAGTGAATTCAGGAATTACTGGTTTACCTTCCTCATTGTTATTTGGTTCTGTGGGTGAGGACGTGTGTGAAAGGGGTGGGCAGAATACACTTACACTTTGGTACTGGCTGTGTTCAGCACCAGCCTCCATTGTTGGGACAATTAAGGACGTCATTTTTTAAAGTGCCCTAGTTGTCCCTAAGTAGGACGGGTATGCCCAGACGTGGGTCCCGTGCTCCCCATGACACTGGAGTCAAGCTAGCCTGGCTGATGAGGGGTGATACTCTGAAACCGCTCCCAGGATGCTTGTTTCCAGACCAGGGAGGACCTGGGCTGTCAGTTCGGGCTGGACTGTTCCCATGGGAAACAGGGTCAAGACTGATTTGCACATGGCTGGGTCCAAACGGGAAAGACATGGGTAGAAAAAAAACGATGGATTTAGACCCTGATCTCGGTACTGGGGGTGAATGGTTGACATTGTTCAGCATTCCGTCCATCACTTGTTCTATTTGCACTAGTTGTTAGTTCAGGTATGATATATAATGAGAGTCAGGCGAGGATACACCGCTGACATGCCATGGTATTTCACCAACACCCATCCGCATCCGGCCAGTGGCAGGGACCTGAACCCCTGCATTTTGTCCAAAAGGCGGCTAACCTACTCTTCAGAAGAACTCCTTCAGTTAAACAGGACTACGAGTAAGGATTGCTTCCACACTCTAGACCTCATGAGCACTTCTTGTATGTGTAACACTTGTAAATGTAACATGGGGTGACTAGAGTTAGCAGTGCAAATAGAGAAAACAAAGCATTTAAATGATAAAAATAAAAAGTGGCAAATGCATCAGATCAACTGTAGATTGCCCCCAACATAAATTGAGCTGTTTGCATTTCTTGATGAAAGTCAGCCAGTGCTGCTATTTCTTAAAAGACCTGGCTCTGAGAGGAATGTATGCCTAATGTAATGATGACCCTCCCAAAGGAACACACTATAGCTAGATGTGATCGGCAAAATAAAATGGGTGGTAGGGTTGCCATAATTTTTAAAGACGATTTGAAGGGTACAATTATCCCTATTAATATCCCAGGATGGGAGAATCTATCTTCCCTGATAGAGGTTTCACCAGTCTTCACCTTTTCAGGGGTACTGGCACCCTTCAGGACTGGCCACTGAGTGTATACAGGCTCTGTCTTATATTTTGGCCAAACAAAGCCTACAAAAAGCTAATTTCACCTTACTGGGTGACCTTAATCTAAATCTTGAGGCTAATAGTTATGAATGTGCAATGAAACCAATACAGGATCTATGTGCCGTTCTATTGGTAATGTGTCCAACACATAAAGAAGTAGCATCTCCTTGATCTTATTTTTACAAACGTTCCTCATATGACTTCAGAAGATCCTCTTCCAGTATGCAATCCAGTTCACTACATTGTTCTATTCAACCTTTACAGAGAAAGAAAGAAAATTCCATCTGTCTAACATTCAAGATTAAGTCACTGTAGGTCAAAATTGTCTGCAGTTAGTTCTGAATACGCCCTCTTAAATTCCATCCTTGAAACAAACGGTAATATATAAGAAATTATTATAAAAGTTCAGTGACTGGATAAAGGACTCACTTGATAAACTCATTCCCATGACATTTCACAAGATGGGCCAACCACAAGACCTGCCCCCTGGATCACTATTCAATTAGTGGAACTTAAAAAACAATGTAAAAGAAGAGAAGGGAAGTGGAAAAAAATTGATGCAACCAGCAAATTAAACGACAAGAAACAAGTAAAAAAAACAATTATACTATAAGAAAAGCACAAGCCAACTCTTTCATGAAACTTACCATAAAGAAATCCAGGCTTTTGCACTTTGGATCCCAATGCAATACTCTGGAAAACTATTTTCTCAGAAAAGTTAATAAAATTTACACCACCTTGGTAGTGAAAATAGACCATAATGATTCTGCTAATAGACACCTTTAGGACCATATAGTTAAGGAGGCATGATTGAATGTGTTCTTGAATGTTAGGAAGGAAGATATTGAAGGCTTAATGAAAGCAGGAAAATCTTGCTACCCACTAAACCCAGCACCCCCTACAATACTGGTGAAAGAAAAATTGCAATTTACCCCCTCCTGATTGATAACTTTCATCTGTCACTCAAGAGTGACATTGTTCCACCTGCTGGGCAACATGCAAATGCAAGAACTTAAATAAACCATTGCTGGATCCCTCTCTAGCAGAAAATCACAGGCCAACTTTCTTAATCCCAGACTTCTGCAGAATTCTAAAACAAATTGCCAACAAACATCTCTCCTCTTTTTTGGAGAACTATAAAATATTACATTCTACCCAAATGGGTGTCTGTAGGAGGCTGGCCTGGCTTGTAGTGGGTACCAAGGGGTACTTACACTCTGTACCAGGTCCAGTTATCCCTTATTAGTGTAGAAGAGGTGTTTCTAGCAGCTTAGGCTGGTAGAAGGCAGCTATAGCAGAGCAGCTTAGGCTGAACTAGGAGACATGCAAAGCTCCTACTATACCACTGGTGTCATATGCACAATATCATAAGAAAACACAATACACAGATATACTAAAAATAAAGGTACTTTATTTTTATGACAATATGCCAAAAGTATCTCAGTGAGTACCCTCAGTATGAGGATGCCAAATATACACAAGATATATGTACACAATACCAAAAATATGCAGTAATAGCAAAAGGAAGTAATGCAAGCAATGTAAAGTTACAGTAGATTGCAATAGGAGCACATAGGTACAGGGGCAACACAAACCATATACTCTAGAAGTGGAATGCGAACCACGAATGGACCCCAAACCTATGTGAGCTTGTAGAGGATCGCCGGGACTGTAAGAAAACAGTGAGGGTTAGAAAAATAGCCCACCCCAAGACCCTGAAAAGTAGGTGTAAAGTGCACCTATGTTCCCCAGAGAGCACAGAAGTCGTGATAGGGGAATTCTGCAAGGAAGACCAACACCAGCAATGCAACAAAAGTGGATTTCCGGACGAGAGTACCTGTGGAACAAGGGGACCAAGTCCAAGAGTCGCGACAAAGTCGAGATTGGGCAGATGCCCAGGAAATGCCAGCTGAGGGTGCAAAGAAGCTGCCACCGGATGGTAGAAGCTGTGGTTTCTGCAAGAACGAAGAGGACTAGGAACTTCCCCTTTGGAGGATGGATGTCCCACGCCGTGAAGAAGCTTGCAAAGGTGTTCCCATGCAGAAAGACCACAAACAAGCCTTGCTAGCTGCAAGGGTCACAGTTAGGGTTTTTGGATGCTGCTGTGGCCCAGGAGGGATCAGGAAGTCACCACTTGTATGAGGAGGCAGAGGGGGTGCCCAGCAAGACAGGGAGCCCTCACAGAAGCAGGCAGCACCCACAGAAGTGCCAGAACAGGCACTACAAAGAGGAGTGAACTGGAGCTCACCCGAAGTCACAAAAGGAGATCCCACGACACCGGAGGACAACTCAGGAGGTTGTGCACTGCAGGTTAGAGTGTCAGGGACCCAGGCTTGGCTGTGCACAAAGGAAATCCTGGAAGAGTGCACAGGAGCCGGAGCAGCTGCAAATCACGCAGTACCCAGCAATGCAGTCTAGCGTGGGGAGGCAAGGACTAACCTCCACCAAACTTGGACTGAAGAGTCACTGGACTGTGGGAGTCACTTGGACAGAGTTGCTGAGTTCCAGGGATCACGCTCGTTGTGCTGAGAGGGGACAGAGATGACAGGTGATGCAGTTCTTTTGGTGCCTGCAGTTGCGGGGGGAAGATTCTGTCGACCCACGGGAGATTTCTTCGGAGCTTCTAGTGCAGAGAGGAGGCAGACTACCCCCACAGCATGCACCACCAGGAAAACAGTCGAGAAGGCGGCAGGATCAGCGATACAAGGTTGCAGTAGTCGTCTTTGCTACTTTGTTGCGGTTTTGCAGGCGTCCTGAGCAGTCAGCGGTCGATTCCTTGGCAGAAGGTGAAGAGAGAGATGCAGAGGAACTCTGGTGAGCTTTTGCATTCGTTTTCTAAAGAATTCCCCAAAGCAGAGACCCTAAATAGCCAGAAAAGGAGGTTTGGCTACTTAGGAAGGAGGATAGGCTAGCAACACAGGTAAGAGCCTATCAGGAGGAGTCTCTGACGTCACGTACTGGCACTGGCCACTCAGAGCAGTTCAGTGTGCCAGCAGCACCTCTGTTTCCAAGATGGCAGTTTCACGCCAGAGCAGGGCTGGGGGATCCCTGAACCGGTGCAGACTGGCTTATGCAGAGATGGGCACCATCTGTGCCCATCAAAGCATTTCCAGAGGCTGGGGGAGGCTACTCCTCCCCAGCCCTGACACCTTTTTCCAAAGGGAGAGGGTGTAACACCCTCTCTCTGAGGAAGTCCTTTGTTCTGCCTTCCTGGGCCAAGCCTGGCTGGACCCCAGGAGGGCAGAAACCTGTCTGAGGGGTTGGCAGCAGCAGCTGCAGTGAAACCCCGGGGAAGGTAGTTTGGCAGTACCCGGGTCTGTACTAGAGACTCGGGGATCATGGAATTGTCTCCCCAGTGCCAGAATGGCATTGGGGTGACAATTCCATGATCTTAGACATGTTACATGGCCATGTTCGGAGTTACCATTGTGACGCTTTACATAGGTAGTGACCTATGTACAGTGCACGCGTGTAATGGTGTCCCCGCACTCACAAAGTCCGGGGAATTTGCGCTGAACAATGTGGGGGCACCTTGGCTAGTGCCAGGGTACCCACACACTAAGTAACTTAGCACCCAACCCTTACCAGGTAAAGTTTAGACATATAGGTGACTTATAAGTTACTTAAGTGCAGTGGTAAATGGCTGTGAAATAAAGTGGGCATTATTTCACTCAGGCTGCAGTGGCAGGCCTGTGTACGAATTGTCAGAGCTCCCTATGGGTGGCAAAAGAAATGCTGCAGCCCATAGGGATCTCCTGGAACCCCAATACCCTGGGTACCTCAGTACCATATACTGGGGAATTATAAGGGTGTTCCAGTATGCCAATGTGAATTGGTGAAATTGGTCACTAGCCTGTTAGTGACATTTAGAAAGTAAAGAGTGAGCATAACCACTGAGGTTCTGGTTAGCAGAGCCTCAGTGAGACAGTTAGTCATCACACAGGGAACACATACAGGGCACACTTATGAGCACTGGGGCCCTGGCTGGCAGGGTCCCAGTGACACATACACTAAAACAACATATATACAGGGAAATATGGGGGTAACATGCCAGGCAAGATGGTACTTTCCTACAGTGTCTATCCTGGAAAAAGTATGGAAACAGCACTTTTAGCTATTACAGAAGAATTGAAAAAAAATCAGTGATCAAGGTGGACAGCTGCAGTTATATTTTTGGATCTGAGTGCAGTATTCGATACTGTGTTCCACCCAACCCTACTTCACCAACTGGAAGAGGCTGTAATTACTGGCTTAGCCCTAAGATGGCTCACATCTTTTTTTGGACAACAAAAGCTTTCAAGTCTATGAAGAGCATTTTTATTCACAATCATATCCTTTAAAGTGTGGGGAACCAGAGGTTTAATCTTTGAGGCCTACACCATTTATTCTCTATTTTCATTTACTTGTAGAGACTATGTGGCATATTTATGAGCCCCATGCGCCAAAGGAGCGTCACTTTTTATGACGGTCAAGCTGTGAACACTATGAAGTCATATCTACGAGGCTATGCAAAATCACTGCGTGTGGCTTTGAATGGCTCATAGATATGGAGTAAGGCAAGGAAACACAAATCACAGCGTTGACTTACTCTGCACCAGGGAATCATTCCATGGGCCTTACGCAGGGTTTCCCCACCAAACACCCATGGATTTTGAAACATCGCCAGATTTGCGAGAGACTGTAAACCTTGGGGTGCGCCAAAATCTTACGACTCCCCAGAGCAGGCCTATTATTTCCTCTAGATTTTTCCTCTATCAGTGTGTACTGCATTCTGTGGCACACATAAAAAAAGGAAAACACCTCTATGTGTCGGAAGGTGTCCTTTACTGCACAAAAACAATCCTACCAACAACACAGAGCCTGCGTTGGTGCTAGGCTGCCAAAACAGCTCCAGTGCAGGGGGAAAAGACAGGAATGCACAGTATTGCATAAACACAGTGCATTCCTGCTCTTTCACTTTGGTGTAGGGCAGCGCAGCAATGTGACTTCCTGTGCTGCCTTACGCAAAATCCCCTTGAATGAGGGCCTCTATGTGCACAAGGTTTTTCAATGGTGTCATACACAGTCAACTCTCATATTATTATTTTACTTGCTCCTGAGGCAGTAGCTGTCTCCTATCAATTAAATGCATGTTTAAAGGAAGTAGCAGAATGGGTGTCTGCCAGCTGCTTACAATTAAACAGTGATAAAACTGAAGTGCTTGTAGTTGGCAACAACTTTACTAGCCAGTCTGAATTATGCTGGCCTGACTCACTTTGGGTGTAGGTGAGGGGAGATTGGTTACCCCCACTTTCTCAGTGTGTTTTACTGTGTCTACTAGGATCCTGCTAATCAGGACCACAGTAGTTATGATCTCTCCCCTCAAATATGGTTATTGCATACTGGTGACTCAGTATTTCACCCACAAGTGGCATACTGGTGCCCCCTTATCTGTCCCTAGTATATGGCACTGAGGTACCCAGGGCATTGGGGTTCCAGGGGATCCCTATGGGCTGCAGCATATCTTTTGCCACCCTTAGGGAGTCCATGCAAAGGGTTTTGCAGGACTGCCATTGCAGCCTGTGTGAAAAGGTGCATGCACCCTTTCTCTGCCATTTACACTGCAGCAGGTGACTTATAAGTCACCCCTATAGCAAGCCGTCTAGCCCAGAGGGAAGGGTGCAGAATACCTGTGTGTGAGGGCACCCCTGCACTAGCAGAGGTGCCCCCACAACCTCCAGGACCATGTTCCCGGACTTTGTGAGTGCGGGGATGCTATTTTATGCGTGTACTGGACATGGGTCACTGCCTATGTGCAGCTACATAATGGTAACTCTGCTCTGAACATAGGCATGTTTGGTATCAAACATGTAGGAATCATACCCCCATGCTTTTGCAAGCATTGGTTGTATGATTCCCAGCACTCAGGGGGGCTCCTTAGAGGACCCCCAGTACTGCCATTACAGCCTTCTGAGGTTTTCCAGGCAGCCCCAGATGCTGCCACCTCTCAGACAGGTTTCTGCCATCCTGTTGCTCAAGCAGCTCGAGCCTAGGAAGGTAGAAAAAAACATGTCCTTTGGGAGAGGGGTGTTACACCCTCTCCCTTTGGAAATAGGTGTTACAGGATTGGGAGGGGTAGCTTCTGCAAGCCACTGGAAATACTTTGAAGGGCACATTTGGTGCCCTCCTTGCATACTCCAGCCTACACTGGTTCAGGAACCCCCAGTCCCTGCTCTGGCGTGAAACTGGACAAAGGAAAGGGGAGTGACCACTCCCCTGTCCATCACCACCCCAGGGGTGGTGCTCAGAGCTCCTCCAGAGGGACCCTGGGTTTCGCCATATTGGATTGCAAGTTGTCAGGGAACTCTGGGAGCATCTGAGTGGCCGGTGCCAGCAGGTGACGTCAGAGCCCTCCCCTGATAGGTGCTTACCTGTTTAGCTGACCAACCCCCCTTTCAGGGATATTTAGGTCCTCTCTCTTGGGTGGTTCTACAGAATTGGATTGCAAGACTCCAGCAGGAATCCTCTGTATCCTTTAGTTCACCTTCTTACCGAAGAAACTGCATCTGGACCCTCCAGAAACTCTACAAACTGCAACAAAGAAGCAGAGATGACTTCTGAAACATTGTATCTTCAGCTCCTGCCAGCAAGAGCAACTGTTTCCAGGTCGTGCATCCTCAGAGGACAGCCTGTCTTCAGCCTGCACCAGAAGAACGAAGGAATCTCTCCCTTGGAGTGAAGGAGTCACTCCCCTGCTTCAGCAGGTACCCCTCTGCAGCGACCACCGGTGGCGTGGCCCCTCTCCTGACAAGTTGCATGGATCCAGCATCACAGGTGGTGGACTTAAGTGGTTCTGGCGGTCCTGATGTCCTAATGTCCAACTCTGGTGGAGGTAAGAGCTTGCCTCCCCACACAAGACAGTACCCCAATAAACCATGTGTTTTGCAATTGCCAAGGCTTGTTGCCATCCTTCTACAAAGTTCTTTGTGCACAGTGCAGCTCCGGCCCCTATCACTCTATCCTGCAACACACAGCTTCCTGAGTCGTTCTCCGGCAGCGTGGGACTCTTTGTCGTAGTGCTCCATGGGCCTCCTTTTGTACCTCCTTTGTCTCTGTGCTGTGGTACTCCTGTGTGCACTGCCTGGTCGTCTGAGGGCTCTCTGAGTTGCTGAGAGCCCCCTCTGACTCGCCGACATGGGTAGAGTCCACCAGGTCCCTCCTGGTCCCAGCCAGCGCCATTTTCTGCTAACCACAAGCTTTGCATGTGGCAAGGCTTATTGGTGGAATCCAGTAACACAAACCAGACTGCAATCTTTCATCCGGCGTGGGACATCATCTGCACCAACCAGGAAGCCACATCCATCTTCTTGGGTACAGTACTGACTGTTGTTCTTCACCAGTGGTTCCTCTTTTGCACCTTTATCTGGGGTATCAGGGGCTCCTCTTCTCCCTGGACTCTTCTGTGCTGTTGGACATAGTCCCCTTCTTCCACAGGTCTTCAGGTCCAGGAATCCATTGTTGATATCTTGTAGTCTCTTCTGGTTCTTGCATAATCTCCTTTCCCGTGCTATTGTGTGTTCTAGGAAAGTTTCTGTGATTTACTCCTGCTTTCCTGGGCTCTGGGGTGGGTTCTATTACTTACCTTTGGTGTTTTCTAATACTCCCAGCCCCCCTCTACACACTACACTTGCCGAGGTGGGAAACCGACGTTCGCATTCCACTTTCTTAGTATGTAGTTTGGAACTGTTTTATAGCTATTTCTGCATACTAGTATATATAATTTGTGTAGTACTTACCTCCTAAGAGAGTATAGCCTCTATGGTATTTTTGGCATTTGTGTCACCAAAATAAAGTACCTTTATTTTTGTAACACTGAGTATTTTCTTTCATGCGTGTGAGTACTGTGTGACTACAGTGGTATTGCATGAGCTTTTACATGTCTCCTAGTAAGGCCTTGGCTGCTCATTCGCACTACCCCTAGAGAGCCTGGCTTCTAGACACTGCCTAAATTTCACAAATTAGGGAAACTGGACCTGGTATGAGGTGTAAGTACCTTAGGAACCCACTATAAACCAGGCCAGCCACCTACATTGCGACCATTCAATCTCAAAATCAGAAGTAAAAAGTCTGAGATTCTGGATTGATAAACTTTCCCTGGAGGTTCAGGCCAGGAAACTTGTCACAAGTTTCTTCGGTCTACTGAAGACTCTCAGTAAATTGCTGGACTGGCTACCCAGCTCAATGCGGAGAGTGGTAGTACAAGGACTAGTGCTATCACAATTGGATTATGGTTATTCACTTTACCTGGGGAGCCCTCAATCTCTGGTTAAAAGACTGCAAGTGATACGAACTGCAGTGGCATGGATTCTGTTGAAAATACCTAAACTTCAATCTGTTTCAAATGCACAGGCTTCTCCACACTGGTTGCATGTATCCAAGACAATACAGCTCAAGGTCCTCTGTATAACCCATAGGGCTGGGCATTAGAAGAACCCCAGTTTCTACAGCACTTGGATTGCTCTTATAGCCTTAGAAGATTGTTACGATCGACTGATCTAGGGCTACATAGAGTCCCTAAGATCAAGAATGCCAGAGGACTTTCTTTTATTTATTTAGTGCCCAAACTACAGAACTTTCTACCTGTAGCACTGAGAAAGAATAAGGAGGAACTAAGCTTTGGGAAACATCTGAAGACTTTTCTTTTCACCCAAGGTGTAAGGACTCTGAGACTGGTATGATCTTTCAACGTCGGGAGGCCCATTCGAGTAGCCATGTCTTCTAGCAGTGGCAAGAATAGAATAAACTCAATAGTACCACTCATTTTCTCACTGACAACGATTTATAATGATTTGGTAATTCCATCATGGAACAACAATTAATGTTTTGTGCCAGCAAGTGGCTGGTGGAAATCAAACACAAAAAACATGAGAAACATAACTTGCAACGCGGCAAATGCAACGAGATGCATTTACCGCGATGCTGTCATCACGCTTACTGGAACAACAACTCCCTTTTTCTCTACCTTAACCACACATGTACTGAACAACGCACATGCGTGGTTAAGGCAGAGAAAAAGGGGGTCAGCATCGGGAGAGGACGCGGTCAGGTAAGTGGGGCTGGGGTTTTAGGGGGCGGGGTGGGGGATTGGGGTAATTTTGTTTTGAGGGGTGGGGTTGGGGTACTTTTGTATTTAGCGCTGGTAGGGGGTTCAGGTATTTAGGGGAGGGGGTAATATTGTATTTAGGGCGGGTGGGGGGTCACTGTAATCTTCGTTTTTAGGGGCTGGGTGGGGGTTGGGTTATTTATTTTTTAAGGCAGGTGAGGTGTGGGTTTTTGGGGGTGGGGGTCAGGATAATTTTGTTTTTAGGGGCAGGTGGGGGGGGCGGGTTTTAATGGTCAGGGGTTGGGTTTTTAGGGGCAGAGTTGGGTAATTTTGTTTGTGGGATGGGAGTGGGGGGGTAGGACGCGGTCAGGTAAATGGGGCCAGGAGAGGACTGGGGTAGTTTTTAGGGATGGGGACGTTTTTAGGGGTGTTTTTTTTTTATGGGTGGGGTGGGGGTTGGGGTAGTTTTGTTTTTTAGAGCGGGGTGGGGGTTGGGGTACTATGGTTTTTAGGGCGGGTGTGGGTTAGAGTAATTTTGTTTTTAAGGGCAGGGTGGGGGGTTGAGGTAGGTTTGTTTTTAGGGTGGGTGGGGGATTGGGTTTTTAGGGGCGGGTTGGGAGTCAGAGTAATTTTGGTTTTAGTGGTGGGGGCTTTTTTTTGGGGGGTGGGGGTCGGTTGTTTTTAGGTGGGTGGTGGGTTGGGATAGGCTATAGGGCTCAGGGTGGCTGGGGCGTATCGGGGTAGTTTTAAGGGGCAGGTGGGGGTTTTGGGGTAGTGATATTTTTGGGCCAGGGGGGTCAGGGTTGTGTTTATAGGGTGTGGGGGGGGGGGGGGTGTCATGCGAAAACCACGCATGCTGTTCCACACATACCTTCACTAGGCATGCCTTTACAATGAAAAATCGTTGTAAAGGCATGCGTGAAAACAAAGCAGTTGATGTTCCGACCGCGTTGTTTAGGCATTCGTGGTTGTCACATGCGTTGTTCCATCATACATCCAAAAAACACACAGGCAAAACAACCTGCAGGTTATTTTGAATATATTTCCGCAATGACATAAGTGTGGAGGTAATACTCAGTGGCAACCTCATTATTCAATATTAATCCTAGTTTTTGCCTATATTGCTGTTTGAGGCAATGGGTACTCGGGTGTAGGGAGAGACGAGGCAATCAATGGCAAATTAAGTAAATAATCATAGTTCTGCACCATAGGATTCTACAATACAATAAAGTAATAAACGTGAATATTAGAATGCCATGTTCACGCCCACTAATGTGGAGGTACATTCATGCACTGTAATTAATGTCAAGAGCCAAAACAAAATGTTTACTTCATTTTTGCCAGGAGGTTTCACATGAACTGTTTGGGATTCTAAATTAGTCGAAATAACAAACATGCCACAATGCAATAGGAATAAAGTTCCTCGCATCAGTTCTATTTTTATTTTGACAAGATACAATAGATTAAAACTGTGCTTAATTCTAAAATAAATTTGTTGTACACTGTTAAATGTTTCCCTAATATCACAAAGACACCGTTGCCGACGATCTTACACATTGCTAGTAGTTGGTCTTTCAAAAAGCCACTCCCTACTTCTCCAAGACGTGTAAAATGTGCCGCTGTGCCGAACCACTTGCAGAGCAGCACCGGGCAGTGGACTATATGCTCGCAGGCGAACCATAACCAAGGGCAGATTTTCAGTATTTTTCGGGCAGTTTGGAAGGTCCGTGCAGTTCATGTGATTCTCCCTTGCAGGCCATGGCTAAGAGAGAACCATGCGAACTGCGCTCTACCCGAGATTCGTGGTTCAGCTCAGGTTTACCAGCAGCGTTCCACCCTGTTTTTCATCTGTGGTAGGCAGAAGTGAATCACAACATTTTGTGGATTTCAGCTGCAGTCTGTTTCCACTTTCTGCAGAATTGTTTATACATTTTCTAGCCTTAACTGTGATGACACCTTTTATTCAAATGTCGCAGAGGGTTTATAATTTTTTTGCCTTAACTGTGATGACACCTTTTATTCAAATAACCCAGAGATTTCGCCATTGTCTAGGGGAAGACTTAGGAGCAGATTTATGAAAACTGGCGGTGCACATAGTGTAGCGCCACTTTTTTAGCACACACCACCCCCCCCAATGGCGGTAGTTAGGGAGTTAGCATCAGTATTGTGACGGAAGTTTGGAGCTTTGACAGGATTAGCGTAAAAAATGTAGACGCTAATCCTGCAAAGCCCATTGAGGCCAATTGAAAACAATGGCATGCCTCTTTTTAGCTCCTGCTCTGAGCAGGTGTTAAAAGTGCCAAAAAAATGATGCAAAGAAATCTCTTAGATTTCTTTGCATCATTTTTTCACCCCCCCCACCCCCCCACCCCCCCCCCCCCGTAACGGGGGAATGCCCCCTTTGCACACATTATACCTGGCACAGGCATTATGTAGCGCATAGGGTTACAATGTGGCGTGACGCATGCATTGCTCCACTTTGTAAATTTGGCACTGCGAATTTGGTCTCGTAGGGCTACATTAGCATAAAAAAATCACTATAATGGGGCGCAAGGGGCTCCTTTAAGACTTTAAAATGTTAAATGAACTTCTATTGAATTGCAAGAATTTCACGGATGCACCTTCTTAAAGGTCCCATGTCCGCCTACATGTAAAAAAGGAACTAGATGACCTTCACATTATCAAATTAACTTTCTTTTAATTTCCACAAACATGATATTTCTAGTGATTTATGAAGCAGTTGAAGCAAATGTCACATTCAAATTAAAAACATAGGTCAATTTTATTTTGAGAAAACATAGAGCGATATAAGACAATCAGGACAAACTACTAGTACTTAAACCATCTCATAAATTTGAATTTAGAAATGATGCATCTTCCTATGATTTAATTTGCTGGCCTACCTAATAGTTTCCTCTCAACTGCAATAAATCTAAGATTTGGAAACTAGTAGATAATTAAACAAGTGAAATCTTTTTTGGTCTCCTTTGCAGAAACACACGTGGCTTCTTTATACGGGTAATTATCTTACAGAAGTGGAAGGAAACACATGCAAAACATATTGATCACTTTACTCACCCTCATTTAAAACACATCACATTGTAAAATGTGAAACTGTGTAATAATTCGTAGATTTGAATGTATTCCAATGAACTTTGTATATTTGAATCTTTGACAAGTGCGAAATCACAGTTTATTGTTTCAGGTTTTGGGGAAAAATTGTACAAAATTACATGTAAAGTTCATAAAGCATTGAACATGAGGGAATGCCTCACATTATAAAGCATTTGCGAGATGGACAAGGGAACAGGTTTGACAGAAAATCTCACCTCCAGACACTATCTGCCCAATCAGTCTTGTGCAATATATTTTCTGTTTCAGCCAATGTACCGAAGCAAAAAGGTTTCAGTGGGGTAGTTTCAGTAATTTCTATTAGGTCGCATAATACAATGCTTTGCTAATTAGGCAAGCACTGTGAAATTATTCAGAAATGTATATTTTCATATGTTAAACCATCGCCACACTGTGATATCATTCATGGCAGAATTTCAACTTAAAAATGTAAAATGGGCCCGAATAAGAGTTTTAGAATACTGCCTGAAATTAAGCCCAAATGGGACAAGGGACCCATTACGAGATGTCATACGTGCAATATGCAATTCACACATTTTGAAAGAGAAAAATGAATTTACACAAGATGGGCTACTATCCCTTACATTTGACCTCTTTTTATGCTTAGAACCCTGCTGTAGAGAATTATATTTAAACAATCGTGTCTTTAACATTCAAAGAGGTATATCTAGCCACATGTGTCCTAACAGTGAGGGGGACAGTTTCCAAACAAATCTTTGCCACTCTCCCCCCGTTTGGTCTCATCATTCTTACACAGCCCTGTGTTTTTCTGCCAGGCAATTGAACAATTAGTGAGTATGGAGGTGCTTCATGTTTTTATTCTGTTCATCAAAACAGAGCAAGACTTTGCTGGTCAAGATGTATACTCAAGTGTAAAGGCAGAGCAAGTGGAACGCCATTTGTAAAGTATTGCTAGACTAGTAAAATGAAGTACAGTTTAAACCCAAGTGTGAGTTTGCTATGGAAGAGAAGTTGCAATGGAATCCGGATAGTGCTTATGTTTAGTGATTGGCCCTTTGCTATGAAAGCTAGGGACAAAGGAATACTGACCATCGTTTGTAAAAAGGCATTGTCATAGGTGGGGGTCTTGATGGTGGGCAGAAAATAAACATGCATGCAAGAGATCAGAATGAGTTTCCAGGGAATCTCTACTGTATTTGTTGTGTAGAGCTCAAGTTGCTTGAGCAGCCAGAGACTACCGTAAAGTTGGAAAAACAAGATATCCGGACAGTGATATACTTGGAGCCTAAAGGGACTAGTTTCTTTGGTAATCAAGTGCGCTGCAGGAAGAACATATCAACAGAACAGTAGCTAATTGAAGAAGTAAAACCATGAGCCACTGTTAAATCATGTACTTAATCTATTGCATGCTTAAACGTTGTCACCTAGCAGCACACGACTCTTACAATAGAGGACGTTCAACATTGACCGCAGAGGCATTGTTCCAAGGGCTATGCCTTTCAAAGGTATTATTCCCTCACTGCATGTAGCAATCGCCATGCAAATGAGGTAATCCTCATTTCAGCTTCACATATTCCTGTTAGGAAGCATGTGCAGTGGCAAAGAGGATCCCAAAGGCATTCAGATTTTGAATCACTCTTAAGTGATTAACTTACAGTCTAATCCTTTTGGATGGGGCCTGTATGGTCCAAGGAACACTTCATGAACCCTGCTTTATAAGGTAGCATATTCCCCAGCCCTGGAACCATGCTATGGTGCTGCCTCTGTTGATGAACCCCAACTTGGATCTTCTGGTGTGAAGCAACTATAGACCTATCGCAGGACTACCCATTTTGATTAAAATCATGGAAAAACATGTTAATAGACAAATTACGGCATTCAGAGAGATCCGCAGCATACTTCATCTTCTCAGTCTGGTTTCAGAATAGACTACAGTACTGAATCTGCATTATTAGGAGTGAAAGTACATCTCAGGAGGCCTTTAGATGAGGTAGACACAGCAGCTCATATTCTTCTTGATCTCAGTGCTGCCTCTGATACTGTGTCACACACTATACTACTGGAAAGGCATGCCAGCATAGGCGTACAAGGAACAGCTTTAGCTTGGCTGATAGCCTTCCTGAGTGATTGTACATTTCAGGTCTTTTCTGGGACTGCCTCTTCCTCAAGCTATGCCCTCACTTCAGGGGTGCTTCAAGGTTCAGCCCTAATCCTGACTTTTTAAAATATCTATGTAACACCCTTGGCTGACTTAGTCGAAAGATTTGGGCTAACCTTTTTTTCCAATGCGGATGATACACAAATCATTTTTTTCTTTGTGTTCTGCACAGGTGTAAAGGTCTGAGGCTTTTAAGTCATGCTTAACAGCAGTGGCATCTTGGATGAATGCAAATTATTTAAAATTCAACGGCGAAAAGACTGAAGTTCTGGTGGTGGGAAAGAACCCTTCCTTATGGGGCCCTAGTGATTGGCCTCAAAATCTTGGCGCTATGCCGGTGCCGTCCCAAGAAAGTGAAAAGCCTGGGCATCTTGCTGGACAATGAGCTGTCCATGAGGTTGCAAAAACTGCTGCCACTTGCTTTGCTGTATTGAAATAGCTGTGAGAAATTCTCTGGGTACTTTTTTTCTAGATCAAAGGGCTGTCATTCAGGCACATATTCTCTTGAGACTGGACTATGACAATGTCCTCTACCTGGGAGAAGACAGAACCTCTTTAAGAAGGGTTCAAGTAGTTCAAAACTCGGCAGTCAGGATGCTTTAAGACTCCTAACGAGTGTACCACCCTCCTCGCTTCTGAGGAAGCTGCACTGGCTTAAAGTGAAGAAAAGGAATCAATTTAAAGCCTTATGTTTTGAGCGTAGAACTAGTTCAGGAGGTGGCCCTGGCTGCCTATACGGCATGGTGAGATCGCATTGGCCTGCTCACCTTTTAGGATCTTCGGATCTATCTCTATGGACGGTTCTGAGGGTCAAACATTCCCGCATGGGAGGCCAGCCCTTTGCCTTTTTAGGTCCTAGGCTCTGGAATGACCTCACGTAACATTTGAGAAGATGGTCCTCTTTGTCCCCTTCTTGAAAGCAACTGAAGACCTGGTTGTTCTAAGGTATTAGGCATTACTGGGCCCCTAGCTGTCTTTTAGGGCCGGGAAATTTCATGTGGGTAGCTCTTGCACTTTATAAATCCTAATAATAATAATAGCTGTTCAGTCATAGACTTCTCTCGCTGGGTCATGGGTACTTCTAAATGATGGTAAACAATTAACATAAGTACACCTTATCATTGCAGGCACTCCACAGCCGTTAAAATGAGATTTATGGCCAGCACTGGGATGTGTGCAATCAAGAGCAAGAAGTGTAGAATGTCTCAGAAATGAGACATGCCCCTTACTGAGTGGCAACTGAAGCCACTGCTAAGTAACCTGGAGCTACATTATTTCCTGTATTGTAATACAGTCACCTCTGTATTGTCCGTAAGTGCTGGTGAATGAGATGCTGTTCCAATAATGTGTGCTCATGTTTGTGGGTTTTCCATCAAGTGCATGCAGAGACATTCAAAAATACAGACCCTGGTCTTTAATAATTGAAAGGTGAGACCATCTATTGGGCAATCTGGTAAACCTCACCGAATTTAAGGAGCAGGGAGAGAATTAAATAAAAACTTCAGGGTGGGACCTATTAGATTTATAGGTTCTTGCTGCTAGGAACAGCTGTGCTTGAATCAGCTCCCATTCTACAGTGCAGGAGGCCAAAGTATGAGGTATTACCCTCAAAATGGTCTGATCTCGAACTAAACTTTAGCCCAGATAGGGTAGCAGCTTTAAATCTAGGGCACTTCTGGCTTTAAAATATGTTGTCACTAGGAAGGCCACTACAGCTCTATGAGTCAGGCTTACATGAGAAGTTAGCTCCTGGTTCTCGTAAAATGATTCATTCCGTTTGCAGCACTTTTTCTTGATATTTTAACATGTTATTTAAGCAAGTAGGACTTGGACTATGGCCCCTATACAAAACTGGAAGCAGATTGCCCTTCGATACCAGTTGCATCTGTAAGATCACAATCCAGTTGCGAGTGATTTAGCAATTCAAAAGTGTGTCCAATCACTATTGTGATATTCAGCAATTTGGAAATTCTGCGAAGGCCATTTTTCCAACTGGATGTCTCACCACCGGGTGGAAAAGATTGCTGCGGGTATTTTGTAGTTTATGAAACATGTAAATAACATACATGTGTGCCACATATTATACAATATCACACAGAACTTTCAATATCTGTGCTGTTGAAATTTTGAGTTAAACTGAAAATAAAATTAATATTCAGATTATAAATTTAAAGCAGGAGGGGTCATTGCGATTTTTCTAATGCACACAGTTGTATTTATTACAGAATTGTAACATTGTTCGTACATTCTTGTTAGAAACTAAATCCTAGACTTTTTTTTAGAATTTACCGGAATTATTTAAAAAATGTGAAGAACTATTTTACATAGTTGCCGACATTTCCATAGGAATTTTAGGCAAGTAAGGCTAGTACCGATGTGAAATAATACAGTAAACATTCTGAAATATTAGATTTATGTAGACATTCCTTGGGCGAAAACTCAATGAATGGTGGCCATTTAAAATAAACATTTCACTGCACCCATTACCATGTAGCATGTATACGTTCAGGCGTGGCTGATGCAGAGGTCCTAGAGTGATGGTTCTTCCATCATTCATGACTGGTTGGGAAACTTCGTTATAACAGGAGCCATCAGCGGTGGCCGTCACAAATCTCGAAAGGAGGGGAGGAAGAAGGAGGGGGGGAAATAAAAAATAAATAAATTTTAAAAAAACGTACCCTACTGCCATCTCCATCTCCTGCCGCCTCACTCCTCTTCTCTCCCTGTGGTGTCACAAAATTCGCTGAGACACCAGCACAGGCTTCCCAGCAATCCTGGCACTGCTTTCATGCTAAGCATAGCATGGAAGAAGCGTCAGGATTGGTCTGAGTGCCAGTCACTGCCGCTCAGACAGTGCACTGGAGCCTGTGCAGTTTCACCAGCCCGGATGTTCAACACAGCTGGGTTGGAGAAACCTAAGTGCACATGTGTGTTTGGCCAGCCTGAGACAGGCGGCCAAACACACATGTGCACTTAGGTGCACTTTCTCCTCCTCCCACTTCCCGTGGCCCTGCCCCACACCTCCCTGTACTGCTGGCTCAGCCAGCAGATGAAAAATAAAACGAAAGTGCAACTATCGTTTATTTTTCATCTCCTGGCTCTTGACAGTGGGGCGACGCTCCTTAGCCATAGCAAAGGAGCAGCCCCTGGGAGCCATCCCGCTGAATAGAATCCTGTAGAGCAGAAATTGATGAAAACCTTTGTTCACTACTTTTTCTCTACAATCCAAATCTTACACTGCTATAATTCCTCACATTGCTACCTGTAGCTCAATAACAGTCAGGTATAGTTGATCTGAAATTATTTGAACTGGTTACATGCCATATTAAAAACCATCTTCAAATGTGTGCTCAAATTCTTATTTCACAGTTCCCATAATTTGCATTCCCTGAATAGGTTTGAAAATGAATTATTTCAGGTATGTCTCTTGCCACTGTTGTTCAGTAATCTCAAAAGATAGTCATTTGTTCGTGTGCCAAACTTTGAAAAAGTATAGATGTATAAATAGTCATACATGGTTTTATGTGGTTAGTAATGAATGCGACTCAACGGCAAAAGAATGTGTTTATGCTTGACTTTTTAAAAAGTGTGTAAACCCCCCCTTCGATTAAAACAGATATAGTTTAACAGCATTTTTAATTCACTCAATGGTATACACATTGCATACTCCACATATATATTGTAGAGAATTTCACAGTGTCATTGCATTAATGGGCCTAGGCAGGAGTGTGATAAAATGTACATAAAAGGTGCTTTGTGTTCTCTTGTTATTACCCTAATTTCGAGAGAGAAAGCGAACTTCAGAAGACAAATATTTCACAATAGAAAGCTTTCTCATGGAGCTCCTGAAATAGTGTTCAACCACCCCGATTGGAAGTGAGGTGAGCACAGGGTTTCCAGAGGTGAACCCTTAAGAGGCTCTGCCAGTAGAATCCCTTGACATGATGGCCCATCTACCACTTTATCACCGAGTCACCGAGAGAGTTCCAGGCCCCATTTAAATGAGGGCGGGCATCATTATGTTACTCTCCATTCAAGGACAGCTCATAATGGCCCCAGCCCATGTGTAGAAGACTCCCTGCGTGTCAGTTATTCAGTGTTTATTCACAAGCGGACCCCCATGGCCGGTTTTGTCTGAACAAAATTAAACAAATGCTAAATTAGAGGGGAAAAAAACCATGGCAGGAGCTCAGCATTAGCAGTAACCAAAGTGTATCCGCTGTACGTGTGCATAAACAATTACAACAGGGATCCTGCAAAGGCTGGTGGTAAACTCTAATGTGGGGGTCTGACATGGTAGGTTTGCATGGTGCATGTCAGAATGACCCTGTTAGTACCACAATGTCAAAAAGGAAAGAGTTTGTCATAAAACTGGTCTTACTCGAGTACCACTAGATAATAAGCTGAGGCACACCGACAAACCACAGAATCTTGTTCTTATAAAAGGCTTCTTCCCTAGCCCCCGCTCACCCCCTTGGTAGCTTGGCACGAACAGGCAGGCTTAACTTCAGAAGCAATGTGTAAAGTATTTGTACCAACACACACAGTAACTCAGTAAAACACTACCAAAATGACAAAACAGGTTTAGAAAAATAGATATGTATCTAAACAGAACAAGACCAAAACAACAAAAATCCAACATACACAAGTCAAGATATGAATTTTTAAAAGAATAAGGGCCATATTTATACTCTGTTTGCACCGGATTTGCGTCGTTTTTTTTTACGCAAATTCGACGCAAAACGAACTCCATATTTATACTCTGGCGTTAGACGCGTCTAGCGCCAAAGTTCATGGAGTTTGCGTCATTTTTTAGCGTGGACACCTACTTTGCGTTAATGATATGCAAGGTAGGCGTTCCCTTCTAAAAAATTACTCCGAGGCATGTGCGCCGTATTTACACTCCCGGGCAAAAATGACGCCCGGGAGTGGGCGGGTCAAAAAAAATGACGTCCAGCCGCTTTTGTGTAGTTTTTTAGCGCCTGGTCAGGGCAGGCGTTAAGGGACCTGTGGGCTCGGAAGGAGCCCAGAGGTGCCCTCCCATGCCCCCAGGGACACCCCCTGCCACCCTTGCCCACCCCAGGAGGACGCCCAAGGAGGGAGGGACCCATCCCAGGGAACTTAAGGTAAGTTCAGGTAAGTTTTTTTGTGTGGCATAGGGGGGCCTGATTTGTACCCCCCTACATGCCACTATGCCCAATGACCATGCCCAGGGGACCTAAGTCCCCTGGGCATGGCCATTGGGCAAGGGGGCATGACTCCTGTCTTTGCTAAGACAGGAGTCATTTCAATGGGGGTTGGGAGTAAAAAAAAATGGCGCAAATCGGGTTGAGGCGAAAATTTTGCCTCAGCCTGACTTGCCCCATTTTTTGACGCCCAAGCTCCATATTCCCCTACGCCGGCGCTGCCTGGTGTAAGTCATTTTTTTTGCCGCACACCAGGCAGCTCCGCCGGCTAACGCCGGCTAACGTCATTGAATAAATACGGCGCCCGCATGGCGCTTCAGAATGACTTTAGCCGGCGTTAGATTTTTTGACGCACAACTGCGTTGGCGCAGTTGTGCGTCGAAAAGTATAAATATGGCCCTAAGAGTCTTAATCCTTAGAAAACAGTGAATATGCTGTTGTTACACAAAGTACATGGTTAGCTCAAAAAATTAATCCACCCGGGCGAGCGTGCATCGGAAAAGTCAGCGATGCATCGATTCCTTACTCGCAAGTGAGGCCTTGCATCATTTCCTTCTCCGGTCGGGTCGGCAATGCGTAATTTTTCTCCCTCGCAAGAGAGCGATGCGTCGATTTCTGGACGGGACACCTCGGATCCGCGTGGAGTCGGGTTGACTTGGATGTCCAAGGCCGATACATGGAAAATCCAGTTGCACGGTATCAGAAAACCATGCTTCGTGGGGTTTGCGTCGTTATCAGCCTCCGTTAGCGGATGTCACCCATCGTTTCTCCAGCTGCGTTGCGTCGATCTTCCAGCCGCGATGCAGGTAGAGCATTGATTTCAGCCACAGAGCCGGTGGCACATCATTTATCAGCGGTGTCACGGAAGGTGCGTCGAAAATTTTCCCGCACAGCGGTCTGTGCATGGATTTTCAGTTCTTGTCTGCCAACTTCACCTTTTAAGGGCCCAGGAACTGGATAGGACAACACTTGGCAGGGCAGGAGTCTCAGCAGACAGTCCAGGTGCTGCAGGGGAAGTCTTTGATGGCCCTGAGACTTCCACAACAGGAGGCGAGATCAGTTCAAGCCCTTGGAGATTCTTCTCAAGCAGGAATGCACAACAAAGTTCAGTCTTTGTCCCCTTTCACAGGCAGAAGCAGCAACTGCTGGGTAGCCTAACAAAGCACAGTCACAGGCAGGGGTAGAACTTATCCTCAGCTCTTCAGCTCTTCCCTTTGCCAGAGGTTCCTCTTGATTTCAGAAGTGATCTGATTTTCAGGGGTTTTGGGTGCTCTTCTCATACCCCTTTCTGCCTTTGAAGTAGGCCTACTTCAAAGAGAAGTCTCTGTTATTTTCAAGGTCCTGCCTTGTCCAGGCCAGGCCCCAGACACACACCAGGGGGTTGGAGACTGCATTGAGTGAGTAAAGGCACAGCCTTTTCATGTGTAAGTGACCAACCCTCCCCTCCCTTCAGCCCAGATGGCTCATTGAGATATGCAAGCTGCCTCCCAGCTCCCTTTGTGTCACTGTCTAGAGGAGAGGTGCAAACAGCCCAACTGTCAAATTGACCCAGACAGGGAATCCACAAACAAGCAGAGTCACAGAATGGTTTAAGCAATAAAATGCCTACTTTCTAAAAGTGGCATTTTCAAACACACAATCTAAAAACCAACTTCACTAAAAGATGTATTTTTAAAAAGTTCAGAGACCCCAAACTCCACATGTCTAACTAATCCCAAAAGGAATCTGCACTTTAATAATATTTAAAGACAGCCCCTATGTTAAACTATGAGAGAGATAGGCATTGCAAAAGTGAAAAACGAATTTGGCAGTATTTCACTGTCAGGTACATGTCCCACCTTTAACATACGCTGCTCCCTGCCCAGGGGGCTACCTAGGGCCTAACTTAGGAGTGCCTTACATGTATAAAAATGGAAGGTTTTAGGCCTGGCAAGTGGGTACACTTGCCAAGTCGAATTAGCAGTTTAAAACTGCACTCACAGACACTGCGGTGGCAAGTCTGAGCCATGTTTACAGTGCTACTAATGTGGATGGCATAACCGGTGCTGCAGGCCCACTAGTAGCATTTGAATTACAGGCACTGGGCACCTCTAGTGCACTGTAGTAGGGACTTACTAGTAAATCTAATATGTCAATCATGGAAAGCCAATTACACATACATTTTACATTGGAACATTTGCACTTTAGCACTGGATAGCAATGGCAAAGTGCCCAGAGTATCAAGAACAGCAAAAACAGAGTCCAGCACACAACCACAACCTGGGATACAGAGCCAACAAGTTAGGAAAGACCACACCAAGGATGCCAAGCCTAACAAGGGGTAAATACCCCGAAACCGGTCTCAGGATGCTTGTCCCCGGTCCAGGGAGGACCTATCCTGAATCACTGGCAGTCCGGCCTGGAATGCTGCCACGGGGAACAGGGTCAAGAATGATTTGCATATGGCTGGGTCCAAAGTGGGGTGGCATGGTGAGCAAAAGAATGATGGATTAAACCTAGATCTGTGACTGGGGCTGAGTGAGTGAAATAAATCAGCACTCCATCCATCATCCTTTTGCGTTGCTAAAGTTGCCCAAAGTGGCCAGGGTATGCCCAGACATGGGTTCCCTGCTCACTATGCCACTGGATTCAAGCTAGCTTGGCTGATCGTGGGTGATACCCAGAAACCAGTCCCAGGATGCTTGTCTCCATTCCAGGAAGGACCCACCTGGCAGTTCAGGCTGGACTGTTCCCATGAGGAACAGTGTCAAGACTGATTTGCCTTTGGTTGGGTCCAAACTGGGGCGGCATGGTGAGCAAAAGAACGATGGATTAAACCCAGTTCTGTGACTGGGGGCGAGTGTTTGAAAAATTGCAGCACTCCGTCCATCATCCTTTTGTTTTGCTAGACTAAAATCTGACCCTAGTGTTATTGCACAATACAACAGAAATGTGGTCTGCTTAACTGAAACCAATTCAAATAATCAAACTAATTTCAATTAATTTTCAAAACCTATGGTATAATGTGATTACAAAATGAGGCCGAAAGTGGGCCCACTAGTCAGGGTCTAGTGTTCAACTGAAGATTACCAAGCTCCTGGCTGACTCATTAACATGCCTCATCAATGTCACATTTTATCAGGCATCCAATAAGATCAGAGTAAAATGAGACATTTCCATATTACTTAAGACCTTTGACTGTCTAAGATACGCTTCAGCATGTTGTTATAACTGTGATCTCAGCTTGCAATATGTAGTATACATTGGTGCTGTCTATTGACAAAGCCAATTTTGTTTTGGATCATGGATAGCTCTTCTGTCTCGTATAAGCATCTGAGTAGGCCAGGAGACACCATGGTTATCTAAAGGCGAAAAGTGTAGGTTGTGCACCAATTGAGGCACCACTCTTCTGTGTGAGACCAGTTCTGTAATTTGTGTACAAAATATATACGTAGCCCATATGTCTAAAAATAACACAAATTCAAGTGTGTGGACTCATTTATCCTAGGATATTTTAGATTATTAGGTTTTGTCAAGTACAACAGTGCAGAAACTACATTTAGGACCAATCCATTCCTCAATCATTCCTGCTTCTATTAGGACACCTCTCCTGTGATACCTTTAAAAAATACATCAAACACCTGTTTTAATGGTATTTTTATGAGGAACTTGCGAATAAATGGCATTACACCATTTGTTCACTCTAGATTGCAACCAGTGAATACATCTAGCAGTTTGTCATAATGGTTGTGTTGTGTAGCCATTTTAGTTATAGCTCCATGCACGTTATTTTAGCATCCTAGGCCTGCCGCTGTGCACTTTAACCTAGATATATTATATTCAGCTTCATTTTAATATTCTTACAATAGCCATTTTTACAGTCTTGTTTTATTTATTTCTATTCAACTGTTTTTGCCCAGGCCAGCACTGTGTTCTCAAACAAGACATTCTTGCTCACTCTGTGCTTCTTTCAAGGCTGTAGTAAGATAGGTTGCTGGTGAACGTGGTACAAGTTTTGTCTCTGACATTCATAGAAAAAACACACATCCTCACGTAGGGACATTTTCGCGGAACATCAGTTGTTTTATTATAAAAACACTTCCCTGTCCCTTATACGTTAGAGGGAGATTCCAGCCAGAGAACCCCAACTGTATGCAGATTGCTGAATGCTTTGCTGCAGCTTCCTATTCAGACTTCAGGCCTGTGCTCAGGTCTGGGGGATGATGTTTTCCCAGGGGAAACTGAAGGGCAGAATTAGAGCTTAACATGCTGTGCCCTATTATAACCTAGGTAGGAATTAGTCTATTGACTTAGTGACAACATGGTAGCATTATTACTATGCTTTACTCTTCTTGTCACAATTTTAATCTTGTCATGCTGTATCGTCCTGGTTATTGCAGTCCACGCTTTACTATCTAAGATGCAGTCGCTGCATTAAAATCGTATTGAAACATACTGCCTCGGTTTGACATTGTGCATGTGAGACTAATGGAACTAAGAGAAACGGATGAGACCTGAGTGACCACGGTTTCCCTTAGAAATCAATTATGTAATGCGCTCGGCTGCCCAATCATCCCTGCCCTTGGGTAGAGATGAGGCACTGCTAGGTACCCGGAGCAAAACGAGTATTATTGTGACAGGTGTCACCTGTAGTGGATCAGACTCAGTCTCCCACACCGCAGGCGATTCTGCCGCTCAAAATCCAGTGGTCTCATTAGACTAATGAGAGCCTAAGCGACAGTTGCCTATATTAACAAATGCAGATATTCTATAACGGATGCTATGTTTCATCTATGCCCTACTGTAGTAATCTATGTGTGTCATAATCATACATTTATATACATTTCAAAACTCTCTGATCCATACACATATTAAAGGTGCTGTGCTGCCCTAGTTCTCCATACAAATCACAAAATCAAATAAATAAAACTGTCATTATTCTCAAAAGCAGAAAATGTGAAAACAGCAAGGTTTTATTTAAAGAGCAAAACAAAATGTTCATGCGAAGTACATTTAATATATGGAGCCAGCAATCCCTTAAACGCCCATTTCTGATTTCCATACTAAAGGCAACTTCTCACGTGTCTAGTCACCTGTAATAAAGGAATAGCAGTGCTGCGCAACTGTAATAAATTAATACTGTGGAGTTCTGACACAGAAATGTTCACTGCCAAAACCAGCAGCCATGGTGGAAAGAAGGTCACACAGCTGTGCTCCAAACAAGGGAAAGAAAAACTTGCTTTTCCTTCCTTGATGTTTTTTTTTCTAAAATGAAAACATGATCAGTAGAAAGAAGATATTTATAGCAACATGTTTAGTTTTTCCATGCAGAAGGTCTGTAAAGATAGTATCTCTGCATGTTTCCACACAATATGAGCAATAGCTTTTTTTAATGAGTTTGGTTTTGTAGTACAGATTATGCTTTTAATTTTCTGGCTTGAAATGAAACAGAAAGACATTATGGATTTAAGCAGTTTATAGGAAAGGTGATGGTGGGACCATATAATCTAGTTAATAAAATACCCTTGCTCAGTGGCGTAAAAAAACCTCGAGCCCTGCCCCCCCGAAAAACACATGGAGGGACTCTTCTTCTAACTCATTCAGGAGCTCTCAGTTAAGGGCAGTGTGCTGAGGGGGCCCCCTAGAGCGCCGCAGGGGCCGAGAGGGCCTTTGCTATACCAGTGCCTCTGCTGTGTATTAAAATGTTATTGCAAGTCACCTTGGAGTTCCATGACCTTATGAAGGAACTCGGCCTTTTGCCTCTTTCTCTGTATGGTGAATGAACCCTTGGTATCTGCAATATCCTTGTAATGTACGTTAGGGGTATTTTCTCCCACAGTAGCGGCTGCTGCCACAGGAGGGAGTGGAACACTGCGCCTCATCTCCACCCAGCTGTGTTGCAGCCTCGGGCGGCCGGCCAAACGAACATGCGCGCTTAGAAGGCCACCACCACTTCTCCTCCACTTGTTGATGTGGAGGATGCTGGCCCCGCCCCGACGTACGAAAGCGGAAAAATAAAGGGATAATAAAATACTTTTATTATCACTTTATTTTTCTACTTTCAGCAGCGGGGAGACACTCCTCTGCCACAGCAGAGCGGCCGCCCCAGTTCTCTCATAGATACGAATTAGGGTTTAAATTGCAAATTCTCTTTCATGATTTGCTAAGTAATTCCCTACCCCCCTTTAATGATGTTGGAGAATAATCAATTAAGATCTCAATAAGAGATCTGCAGTTGGACCGCTTGTTTGCAAATTTGCAGGGATCATCTTTGCTGTATCAGCAGACCACATTCCGGAATCTTTTGAGTCAACTACCATAGAGGCAGTTCTTTTATCCACAAATCAGCAGCCGCTAGCATGGAAAAAAGCAAGCCACCTAATGCAAAAACTTCTGTTGTGGAAGTTCCTCCATGCATGTGTGGCATATTCATCACATATGTGGGTTCTAAAAATATTACACACGGTTCCACATAGTACTGTGGGTTTCTTACAAGTAAATGGTTCAATCAGTAGATGAAAACCGAAGTTTTTCGAAGCAAGAGCCCTCACTCACCATCCGGTGACATGCTTCATCATAGGGCCAGCTCCTCGTCAGGCCGGCGCTGCAATGCCTGACGGGCCCCGCAAGGGGGCTCTTTGCCGGAGATCTTTTTGAGAATCGAATTTAGCCGGTCAAAAACAATGAAGTGAAGGATTGGTATCTAGAAAATATTAAAAATGACTAGAGGTAACAACTAATAATTTTAATTCTCATGCTAATACCTCTGACATGATTAAAAACCAATAGACGGGGAGTTAGTGGAATAATGTCCACAAACCCCATAGAAATATAGGTAGGTATAGTTGTTATGTCTCTTAGAAGGAAATAGTATACAAGAGAAAGTGCACACAGGATCCCCTGTGTCACTCTATGTAGTTGGTCAACATGTTTCTCGCTTGTTACAGAAGAATTACCTTATGCGATTCGTCAGGACCTAATTACATACCTAATCCTTTAGATCGTGGAAATTTCCACAAATATGAAAATCAAAAACCTAAGGGAATTTAGAAAGAAAGAAACCACGGTTAGCATAACATAGCTCAAAAGGGAAAAATATTCACAGTAAATTATGTTGTGCAACCCCATATGGAAGTGCAGTATCCCTAAAGTGCCAAGTGGTTTATGAACGTTTCTAGAGAGAGGAAATGTGCGAAGGCCAATTAGGCAGTGAAACATCCACGTTGCTTACCCTCCAAAAACTAATGGTAGGGCCACATCGGGGTAGTCCAGGCTCTAAAAAATCCACTCTGATCTGTGTATGCACAAATAGGGGACATAAGAAATATTCTTTTAAAAATTGGTAATCCACCGATCTGATAATACAGCACATTAATTATAATTATGATAGAGAAATTAATTATTCAATAAGAAGCTCCTATTTGCTGGAGAGTCATGAAGTGAGACCCCAAGTTATGTCAGGTCAACAGACAACAGGTCGTATAAAACATACAGGGTGAAATGTCATTATAAAAATAATGACTTCTATCTTGGTGACAACAGTATTGATCAACACTCGCACCATGTGATGTTACACAGGCACAAACAATGTAAAAACAAAAAAAAGGGGAAAACTGCCCATTAAGGACGAGCTGCAGAGAAGAAAAGTTAGCGTGGCATCAGACCAAACCGTAAATAGTATCAGAAGGAAAAGAAATCACCGGGACGTCATCCCGAAGAAGCAAAGAGACAGTTGTCAAAACAATTTTCTGATCCACTGTACATATGCAGGTAACGTAAAACTTCTAAAATCGCGCTGCTGTCAGCGCGTGCATAATCACAGAGAGGATATCATTCAAAGAGGGGGGGGGAGGAGAGACCGCGTGGTAGTTTCCACGTTTAGCAAGGAGAGACGAGGAGGGCGCGTATGAATATAAGCGCGTGTCTTAATCATGGAGAAAGTACCATGCAATAGGTGGAGAGCACGTGGTGATACCCGCGCCACTCCCTCGTTTAACAGCGCCCATAGATAGAAGCGCGTGTCGCCTCACTGCGCGGCGCCGGGGCACCCAAAATCATTAAGCCCGGTGCCCGCAGCAAGAATTCAAATAAAAAATGGGGGCACTAAGGAAAGAACGTCAAACCTCCGGAACTTGTCCGAGGGATGACAGAGTCGCGAGGGTGCCAATTGGTGGCATTTAAACAGCGCATTGCGAAAGGGCACTTACTTTTGTTAGAGACGGTCACTGCCGGTTCACCTACATCGGTTCCAACACCCCGGTATCGATGGAATCACTGATACCGAGAGGTTTATAAATGGGTGGAGTGGAATCAAAATTAAGAAAGGACTATCAAAACAAGGGGGCAGAAAGGTGTCGGCCATTTTGAAGTATACAAATAACAAAGTCATCAAATGTGCACCCTATCATAAAAACGAATAAGTGAAGAGGGTGAAAAGGTTACTACAGCCAGAAATAGGTCAACATTGTCAGCCATTTTAAAAGACTCTAAAGGTGTGGACCATTGTATGGAAAAATCGATATTGGCAACTGTAAACACAAAAGAAGTGTTATTGTTAATGAATAAAGCTGGTCCATTGAATATCGTCATTAAGACCGACTACATGGGTCTTAAGTCTAAAGACCCACCGTTGTTCTTTTTCGAAGAGCTTCTTAGTACTGTCAATGTTATCTCTCATAGTTTCTAGAACAAACCATTTGATATCATCGAGGTGTGCTGCTTCTCGACAAAATGGTTAGTCAATTTCGTGGAGGATCTCTTACATCTGATGGTGCTACGGTGTTCGTTAATACGAATTTTCACCATCCTGGTCGTCATGCCAATGTATTTCAAGTTGCACGGACAGGTAATCATATAAATACAGTTCTTAGTACGACAATTGGTATGGGATCTCAGTTGCCAAGTCTTTTGTTCACCTATGTCCACTTCACGGATACTATCAGTCAGGGGACAGATATTACAGGAGCCACAAGGATAATGTCCCTTTACTTTAAGCCATTGGCCAGAGCCCGGATTGTCAAGGGGCCGATTCATTGTGGGTCTTGGTGGACCACCAGATCCTTAATATTAGGAGTTCTTTTAAAGGCAAATAAAGGACGTTATAATGTGGCGCCTGCACTAGTAAGGATGGGCCAGAGCCTCCGAACAATACCTTTTATTCGGTTACTGAGGGGGGTGAACGTAGTCACGCAGGTTAATCTAGTCTGTTGGGAGCGAGTGTTGTTAGTCAATAGTATATCCCTAGGGATATTACCAGCCCTCTTTTTTGCCTGTCGAATATTAGGTAAGGGATGGTTACGTTCACAAAGTTTGCGACATAGAGTGTTAGCTTGTGTCTGGAAGTCCTTTTTATCTGAGCAATTGCGTCGTATCCTCAGGAATTGACCAAAGGGTAAATTATCTCGTAGGGCTTTTGGATGGTGGCTGTTGTAAAGTAAAAGACTGTTACGATCCGTGGGTTTGTGGTATACAGATGAGTTAACTTTGCGACATAGAGTGTTAGCTTGTGTGTGGAAGTCATTTTTATCTGAGCAATTGCGTCGTATCCTCAGGAATTGACCAAAGGGTAAATTATCTCGTAGGGCTTTTGGATGGTGGCTGTTGTAAAGTAAAAGGCTGTTACGATCCGTGGGTTTGTGGTATACAGATCCCAGGGATAATTTACCCTTTGGTCAATTCCTGAGGATACGACGCAATTGCTCAGATAAAAATGACTTCCACACACAAGCTAACACTCTATGTCGCAAACTTTGTGAACGTAACTATCCCTTACCTAATATTCGACAGGCAAAAAAGAGGGCTGGTAATATCCCTAGGGATATACTATTGACTAACAACACTCGCTCCCAACAGACTAGATTAACCTGCGTGACTACGTTCACCCCCCTCAGTAACCGAATAAAAGGTATTGTCCGGAGGCTCTGGCCCATCCTTACTAGTGCAGGCACCACATTATAACGTCCTTTATTTGCCTTTAAAAGAACTCCTAATATTAAGGATCTGGTGGTCCACACAAGACCCACAATGAATCGGCCCCTTGACAATCCGGGCTCTGGCCAATGGCTTAAAGTAAAGGGACATTATCCTTGTGGCTCCTGTAATATCTGTCCCCTGACTGATAGTATCCGTGAAGTGGACATAGGTGAACAAAAGACTTGGCAACTGAGATCCCATACCAATTGTCGTACTAAGAACTGTATTTATATGATTACCTGTCCGTGCAACTTGAAATACATTGGCATGACGACCAGGATGGTGAAAATTCGTATTAACGAACACCGTAGCACCATCAGATGTAAGAGATCCTCCACGAAATTGACTAACCATTTTGTCGAGAAGCAGCACACCGCGATGATATCAAATGGTTTGTTCTAGAAACTATGAGAGATAACATTGACAGTACTAAGAAGCTCTTAGAAAAAGAACAACAGTGGGTCTTTAGACTTAAGACCCATGTAGTCAGTCTTAATGACGATATTCAATGGACCAGCTTTATTCATTAACAATAACACTTCTTTTTTGTTTACAGTTGCCAATATCGATTTTTCCATACAATGGTCCACACCTTTAGAGTCTTTTAAAATGGCTGACAATGTTGACCTATTTCTGGCTGTAGTAACCTTTTCACCCTCTTCACTTATTCGTTTTTATGATAGGGTGCACATTTGATGACTTTGTTATTTGTATACTTCAAAATGGCCGACACCTTTCTGCCCCCTTGTTTTGATAGTCCTTTCTTAATTTTGATTCCACTCCACCCATTTATAAACCTCTCGGTATCAGTGATTCCATCGATACCGGGGTGTTGGAACCGATGTAGGTGAACCGGCAGTGACCGTCTCTAACAAAAGTAAGTGCCCTTTCGCAATGCGCTGTTTAAATGCCACCAATTGGCACCCTCGCGACTCCGTCATCCCTCGGACAAGTTCCGGTGGTTTGACGTTCTTTCCTTAGTGCCCCCATTTTTTATTTGAATTCTTGCTGCGGGCACCGGGCTTAATGATTTTGGGCGCCCCGGCGCCGCGCAGTGAGGCGACACGCGCTTCTATCTATGGGCGCTGTTAAACGAGGGAGTGACGCGGGTATCACCACGCGCTCTCCACCTATTGCATGGTACTTTCTCCATGATTAAGACACGCGCTTATATTCATACGCGCCCTCCTCGTCTCTCCTTGCTAAACGTGGGAACTACCACGCGGTCTCTCCTTCCCCCCCCCTCTTTGAATGATATACTCTCTGTGATTATGCACGCGCTGACAGCAGTGCGATTTTAGAAGTTTTACGTTACCTGCATATGTACAGTGGATCAGAAAATTGTTTTGACAACTGTCTCTTTGCTTCTTCGGGATGACGTCCCGGTGATTTCTTATCCTTCTGATACTATTTACGGTTTGGTCTGATGCCACGCTAACTTTTCTTCTCTGCAGCTCGTCCTTAATGGGCAGTTTTCCCCTTTTTTTTGTTTTTACATTGTTTGTGCCTGTGTAACATCACATGGTGCGAGTGTTGATCAATACTGTTGTCACCAAGATAGAAGTCATTATTTTTATAATGACATTTCACCCTGTATGTTTTATACGACCTGTTGTCTGTTGACCTGACATAACTTGGGGTCTCACTTCATGACTCTCCAGCAAATAGGAGCTTCTTATTGAATAATTAATTTCTCTATCATAATTATAATTAATGTGCTGTATTATCAGATCGGTGGATTACCAATTTTTAAAAGAATATTTCTTATGTCCCCTATTTGTGCATACACAGATCAGAGTGGATTTTTTAGAGCCTGGACTACCCCGATGTGGCCCTACCATTAGTTTTTGGAGGGTAAGCAACGTGGATGTTTCACTGCCTAATTGGCCTTCGCACATTTCCTCTCTCTAGAAACGTTCATAAACCACTTGGCACTTTAGGGATACTGCACTTCCATATGGGGTTGCACAACATAATTTACTGTGAATATTTTTCCCTTATGAGCTATGTTATGCTAACCGTGGTTTCTTTCTTTCTAAATTCCCTTAGGTTTTTGATTTTCATATTTGTGGAAATTTCCACGATCTAAAGGATTAGGTATGTAATTAGGTCCTGACGAATCGCATAAGGTAATTCTTCTGTAACAAGCGAGAAACATGTTGACCAACTACATAGAGTGACACAGGGGATGCTGTGTGCACTGTCTCTTGTATACTATTTCCTTCTAAGAGACTTAACAACTATACCTACCTATATTTCTATGGGGTTTGTGGACATTATTCCACTAACTCCCCGTCTATTGGTTTTTAATCATGTCAGAGGTATTAGCATGAGAATTAAAATTATTAGTTGTTACCTCTAGTCATTTTTAATATTTTCTAGATACCAATCCTTCACTTCATTGTTTTTGACCGGCTAAATTCGATTCTCAAAAAGATCTCCGGCAAAGAGCCCCCTTGCGGGGCCCGTCAGGCATTGCAGCGCCGGCCTGACGAGGAGCTGGCCCTATGATGAAGCATGTCACCGGATGGTGAGTGAGGGCTCTTGCTTCGAAAAACTTCGGTTTTCATCTACTGATTGAACCATTTACTTGTAAGAAACCCACAGTACTATGTGGAACCGTGTGTAATATTTTTTGATTTACTGTCTATTGGGAACCTTACACACGGGACCAGGAGTTGCACTTCGAATATCCCATTTTTCTGCCCCTCCTTTGTTGTTTCTCCGAGGGTTCTAAAAATATACCCTCATAAAGATGACACATCTCCACTACCCACTGTAAACATGCCATTGATGTGGTGGATGGTTGTTCCTAGTGTGCCAGTAACATTTTGAGGGCTTCCTGTGCATGTCTGCCCATCAGAGTCTTGGTAGTCTTGCTCATAACTGGGGCTGCTGGAAATAGTTGTTAATTCCTACCTTAAATGGTTAGTTAAAGGCAATTAGGAACACAAAACGTCAACTAACTTTATATTGGATACAGTGCACCTTATTTTTCACAAGAAAATCACCTAAATTTGAGAAAAAGAGAAAAGAGTCCTGAATTTATTCTATTGAAATCCTGTAAGACATGATTGGGATCATGGTATATGAAATGTACAACTGAGTAGCATAGCTCAGAGAGATACAAGGGTATTACTCAAAGTGAGTCCCATGAGACATATGTTTGTAATTAAATATGAAAGCACATGCATCAGTGGCAACTTTCTGTGAATGATATTCCTTAAAATATAACAAAACACAATCAAAGATGCCCTATGCAAATGCCCACTTGCTGGTGGCCATCTCAGAATGGTCAAAAAAGTGATAGCACCGTCAGTGGTGCTCAAAGCAAAGGAAAAAAAACAACAAAGACAATAGTCCCGTCAGAGGTAGTATAAACCTATACTTCCAAGGCAAGTTTTACACAGAAAAGAAAATACTTTTGTAAACAAAATCTGTTTGAAAAAAACAAAAGGGTTAATTCGCTATTGACCTTTATCATTACTATGATAGATATTGCATCCCAACAAAGGTGCTCCAATTTTAACGATGCAGTATGAAGTGAATAGTGCTGAATGTGATGAAAGATGGAAGTATAGGCTTATAAGTCCTGCAAGGGGTCCACTGACGTTGTCGTTTTCATTTAACTGCCCAAGTTCCCAGGAATATATGGCTGCCCTTTAACATTTTGCACAAAGTAAAGGAAGGTCTGTGGTGACCCGCAGGCATTGAATATAGCCATCTTGCGAGTGCCCAATGTCATGTATGTGCTGATGATAGCTGATGTCAATCAGGATCCAATCATCCATGGTATATCTTTTGTTTATCATTCTACCTTTTTCTTTTCCACTGATAAATGACATCTGATTAATTGGTATTTAATCCAACAAAGATGGAACTCCTTCTAACTCTGCTGGACTCGTAGCTTCATGCCAGCACACAGTACGACTCTCAATCTGCGTAGACTGCATGAAAACATGGGTGCTAACGGTGAGATGGCTTTGGTTTTCTTGGACAGAGAAAAAGCTTTTGATACTATGGAGTGAGTTATCTGATGGCAGTGTTGAGATATATGGGGTTCAGGCCTACTTTTTGTGCCTGAGTGAGACTTCTGTACACCAAGCCCTCAATCTATGGAAAAGTGGGAGGTGAGCCCTCTAAGGGATGGGCTGTCTGCAGGGGTACCAGACAGGTGTGTCTTCTTTCGCTGCTCCTCTTTGCAGTTTCGATCGAGCCTCTCAGTCTATTGCTACGTAAGGAACTGGAACCTTGGGGGGTTTGGGTGAGCAGCTCCATCAATGTTGTCTTACTATATGGAGATAATGCGCTAATCTATGTACAATCTCCTGGCAGGTCAGTACCAATGTTGATGCAGCTTCTGACAGCCTTTGGCAAGGTCTCTGACCTCAGAGTCAATGTACTAAAATCACTTTTATTCCCCCATGGTGGGCAAGTTGGGGAGCCACTTGACCAACTTCCAGATGTGGGGCTTCATTGGGAGATGGAGAGATTTTAGTGTCTAGGCATATGTGTCACACACACTGAAGCAGCACATCTACACTTAAACCTGGACAGAGTAGTGGGTGGCCTTGAGAATTCGATTGCATTTCGGATCAGACTCCATCTGTTGGTGGTGATCAGGGCAACTATCACAAAAATGGTTTTCCTCCCACGCTGTCTGTATCTGGTTCAGAGGTCAATGTCCCTGCTCGAGCTTTAGCTCTTTATTAAATTGGATGGCCTGTTAACCTCCTTGATCAAGGCCGTTTAACGCAGTAGGGTATCGTTGTCAACACTTAAGAGAGACATGGAAGATGGGGGGGGGGGTGGCTCTCCCAGATGTGCAATTTTACTATTTTGTGGTGCACTTGTAGCATCCTGCGAGGTGCCTATTGGAGCCCGATAATTGGGAGAAAAGTCCCATCAGAGGTAAGCACCTATCGATGCGGGGGTAGATTGGCGCACCCTGTCCCTTATCTGGTGAAGACTACAGCTGCAATTTGGGAAAAGATGGTCCAAAAAGTATTTTGTAGGGCTCCCTTTGATAATGAACTGCAGCTCTGGGATCTTGCACCATTCCGGGCCGTCAATGCGGATATGCCTATGGAACAATGGAGGATGCTGGGCTGTCAGGTGGCGGGTGACTTACATCTCAGCCAGATTTTTCTTACTTTCCAAGAAGCACAAAACACTTTTGGAGTGTTTTGGGTCACTTTCTACACTATGCCAAACTTTAAAGCACGGCAAGAGAGGCGTGGAGCAACTTTCTGGCAGCACTGAAACCCTATGGGATACTTGGTGGCCTACTTCAGAGGAGGGGAGGGATGGTACTTGATTGCGTTGTTCTACAAAGCCCTCAGAGGGGACATGCTGAAAAAAACCTTTCTCAGCACAACAGGCTTGGGAGAGGGAACTGGAGGAGCAAATTACAGATGCTGACTGGGCACACACATCAAAGCTGGTGCGAACAGTATCTTGTAATAGCAGGTTTAAGCTATTGCATTTCAACTTTCTGCACCACACCTACGTGACTCCCCGCCAACTGAATAGGATGGATCATCCAGGGCAGCTAAATGCCTGCGCTGTGGGGAGGAGAGTGCAACCTTTTTGCATCTGGCTTGGGACTGCACCAAGATCCAGAATTTCTGGAGTGTGGTGGTGCCCAGGACTGAGGAGGTCACCAGATTGGTGATTCCTATGACCCCAACAACTTGTCTTTTGGGTGTGGAGGCTAGTCGTAGAGAACATAAAACTCAATCAGCTTGGACGTCTTCTAGCTAAACGTTGTGTAGCAATAGGGTGGATGGGAACCAGGCTGCCGTGGGCATCTCAGTGGCTGAGAGAACTGATTGAATGGGGGGTGCTGAAGAACACCACATGCACATCTCCCGCACTGATGAGAGCGGGGGAGGTGAGGAGGGTGAGATAATGATCTGAGGTGTGCTGCTTGATAGGTTTAATGATCATTCCAAAAGCAGCTCGGAAGATCGAGCGTGACTTCATCTGATTTGAGTATCAATCTATAAGTGATGTGGCAACCAAGTGTGTTATTATTGTGTTTTTTTTTAATTGGCTTGACGGCTTGGTTTATGCTGTACTGTGTATCTACTACCGCACGTTTTTGATGTCTAATCTGAGGTACGATGTTGCTTATCCTTGCGGAATACTGCCTACTTGTTATGTTGGTCATTTAATGTGAACTTGAGACTCTTGCACTGTATGGTTTGTTCTTCCTTATGTAAAAACCAATAAAACACAGTTGGAAAAAAAAACTCTGCTGGGCTCTTCCTGCATGAACATCGAGATTTATCCGTTGATAAATGGTTTCTCCTATTCATCTGCTAAGACTATAGGCAACCGAAGAATATATGTTAGATGAGCAGGCCAGATGTATGGAGTGCTTTCTATGGCTTATAAATGGGTTTCAGCATATACAGGGAGTGCAGAATTATTAGGCAAGTTGTATTTTTGAGGATTAATTTTATTATTGAACAACAACCATGTTCTCAATGAACCCAAAAAAACTCATTAATATGAAAGCTGAATATTTTTGGAAGTAGTTTTTAGTTTGTTTTTAGTTTTAGCTATGTTAGGGGGATATCTGTGTGTGCAGGTGAGTATTACTGTGCATAATTATTAGGCAACTTAACAAAAAAAAAATATATACCCATTTCAATTATTTATTATTACCAGTGAAACCAATATAACATCTCAACATTCACAAATATACATTTCTGACATTCAAAAACAAAACAAAAACAAATCAGTGACCAATATAGCCACCTTTCTTTGCAAGGACACTCAAAAGCCTGCCATCCATGGATTCTGTCAGTGTTTTGATCTGTTCACCATCAACATTGCGTGCAGCAGCAACCACAGCCTCCCAGACACTGTTCAGAGAGGTGTACTGTTTTCCCTCCTTGTAAATCTCACATTTGATGATGGACCACAGGTTCTCAATGGGGTTCAGATCAGGTGAACAAGGAGGCCATGTCATTAGATTTCCTTCTTTTATACCCTTTCTTGCCAGCCACGCTGTGGAGTACTTGGACGCGTGTGATGGAGCATTGTCCTGCATGAAAATCATGTTTTTCTTGAAGGATGCAGACTTCTTCCTGTACCACTGCTTGAAGAAGGTGTCTTCCAGGAACTGGCAGTAGGACTGGGAGTTGAGCTTGACTCCATCCTCAACCCGAAAAGGCCCCACAAGCTCATCTTTGATGATACCAGCCCAAACCAGTACTCCACCTCCACCTTGCTGGCGTCTGAGTCGGACTGGAGCTCTCTGCCCTTTACCAATCCAGCCACGGGCCCATCCATCTGGCCCATCAAGACTCACTCTCATTTCATCAGTCCATAAAACCTTAGAAAAATCAGTCTTGAGATATTTATTGGCCCAGTCTTGACGTTTCAGCTTGTGTGTCTTGTTCAGTGGTGGTCGTCTTTCAGCCTTTCTTACCTTGGCCATGTCTCTGAGTATTGCACACCTTGTGCTTTTGGGCACTCCAGTGATGTTGCAGCTCTGAAATATGGCCAAACTGGTGGCAAGTGGCATCGTGGCAGCTGCACGCTTGACTTTTCTCAGTTCATGGGCAGTTATTTTGCGCCTTGGTTTTTCCACACGCTTCTTGCGACCCTGTTGACTATTTTGAATGAAACGCTTGATTGTTCGATGATCACGCTTCAGAAGCTTTGCAATTTTAAGAGTGCTGCATCCCTCTGCAAGATATCTCACTATTTTTGACTTTTCTGAGCCTGTCAAGTCCTTCTTTTGACCCATTTTGCCAAAGGAAAGGAAGTTGCCTAATAATTATGCACACCTGATATAGGGTGTTGATGTCATTAGACCACACCCCTTCTCATTACAGAGATGCACATCACCTAATATGCTTAATTGGTAGTAGGCTTTCGAGCCTATACAGCTTGGAGTAAGACAACATGCATAAAGAGGATGATGTGGTCAAAATACTCATTTGCCTAATAATTCTGCATTCCCTGTATTTCCAGATTGGATAAATGGACTGTATTAAAAGAGATGAAAGCACTGCTGGTCAAGAGCTGTGGGTTATCAAAGTAAAGAAGGAGAGACTATGGATCGCTATGAGACACCACAGCTGATATCTTCCGCTTCTATATACCAGAGGGTTGAGTGACCAAATGCTTCCTTCCCTTCAGAAAATATATTAGCACGTTTAAGACACATCCAAAGACGTCTGCAAATCTGGTGGTGAAAATAGAATGTTTGATTATGTCAAAGGCCGCACACAAATGCAGTAAACACAATACCCAACGCCTCCACATTCAAACCAGTCTTCGCAGATCTAGTATGGACACTTCGACTTATGCATAAAAACATGTGTCCTAAGAGCTGGTCTATGTAAATAGATGCATTTGTGAATCTGCCCACACAATCCCTGTTGGTGCTTTCAACTCCCTTTAAGCAAAATACGGGGTTCATCAGCCTCTTCTGCTTTGCGGACAAAGGTTGCTAGGCGAGCAACATGATCTGTTACCAGAAATATAGCTAACAGCTAAGCTTCGGGCTTAGGTCATCACTTGGAGTTGGCCGATAAAGTCCGATGTGTGTGGTAACTCCTTTCAGTTCAGTTCCTTCTAGTTGCATAGGTAACAAATACTAATTGAACACAGTGTAAATAGTAGTGTGAAATATATTTAGAAGTGGATAGCATGGAATAAAGCAAAAAAAGCGTATCCTATGTGATGTCAAAGGGAAGCCAATAAGCCCTAACTAGAACATCTTTTGATAACATGATGTTCCCTGAATTTCCGGAATTTTGGTTGACCAGTGTAAAATAGCAACATGTGTTTGAAAGCAATGAAAGACAAGGGACACGCCGATCTCAAATTGTTCCTATGAAATCCTGATTTGTCAATCTGAATTCTAACTGATTATTTTAAATATAGTTTTAAAATCGGAGCACTCTTCGTATGTCAAATATTTGCATTTTCAAATTATTCGAAGTCTGGATGTTTATAGGGATATTGAAAATGGAATAAGAAAACAGGTGGCTACCCAAGGAAACAAAAACGTCTTCATGATTTACAAACGCTAAAACTGTTTAGTTTCATGTATCTATTACTTTGTATTATAATAAAGTTCGAAAATGTGCATTTAAAAATGTAACAAGTGTCACTTTTGTGATAAAATTGCACATTTGTGGTCAGTGCTGTCTCTAAAATGATTAAAAGAACCTGGAAGACTCCAAAGTAAAAATATGCCTTACATAATCTTGAAAGGGACATTTGTTTGGGAATGTGAAGCGTTTTACTCTACTTTTTAAAAGAAGAGCAATTTGTAAAACGTTTGCAAGCACGTTGAGAAAATAACAAATATTTTAAAGTTTCTATAGAGAAATACAGTGTGCACTTTTTAGATCCTTTCTTAAAAAAATAATAAGTAGTAGTCATTCCATATAAATACATTTCGCTACACAAATATATGAAAAAGGTGCCAGTAGAAATTCATTTCGGTGAGGTAGGAGAAAACAATAGAAAAACAAAGAAATAGTTAAATAATCCTTCCCCATCAGTTATCTACATATTTATTCATACTTGTACGACATTCAAGAATTACAATAGCAAAGGAAGACTTTTGCCATAGCTAAGAAGCTATGTTGGGCATGTAATTCCAGACCTCAAAATTATTTTGTGAAGGACCAATTTGGGCTGCATATAGACTTTCAAATAATTTTACCCATTGAAGTTATACTATACAGTCATTGACGGTACTGCCGTACTTTTCAAGTTTTGAAATATTAGTGACCTTGCGACCAATGAGGCATGAATGTAAACTGTTGTTGTCTTACAGAAATATCTAAACTCTGTGGTAATAATCCAAATAGGGCCACACATGGTTCCGGGTGCAAATTAAACTGGAGCTGCTGGCTTAAATACTCAAAAATCTGCTCCCAAAAATAATGCAGATAGGGACAGGTAAAACACATATGGTGCCAATCAGCTTTCTGGATTGGAGTATCTAAATTAGTTAGCTAAAGCTGCCGGGTACATCTTGAGAACACATTCTGGCGTGTGGTAAAGGATCTGCTTACTGAAAAAATCCAGTCTTTTAAAGTTTGCAGCACAAACTGCTCTATAGCTGATTTAATTATAAAAACCCTACATATCTATCTGTTCGTTAGTTATGAGAGTGATAGCATTTAATAATGGTGGTACAGCTTCCTATTTCGTAAGAAGCAGGCGGTTCCAATTGCCTATACCCTTGAGCTGGACAGCGAAAAAGGCTTTGCTAATATCTTTTGTTAGTTGGGACGAGTCCTGAAGGATCTCACTAATGAAACACCTAATTTGAATATAACGAAACCACACATTAGGAGTAATATTGGGAACATTTGCAACTAGATGATCCCATGAGTTCACAGATCCTGCTTGAACAAAATTTTCTAGCAAAGGGCAACCAGCCTCTTACCACCTTGAAGTTACAGATTTATCTAGTGGTAGGTCTATCTGAGTGGCATGTATAGATGTGACGACAAATAAATCCAAGTTACCATATATTCCTGTCAAATTCTAGCAAATCTAAAGCTTAAAGTATGAAGAGTCTTATACCTAGTTTGCTAAGGGAGCCTGGGTATTTCCAGAAACATCGCAATCTCGATACCAGCTTCACCCAATATCTTGCTGAGATAGCTGTAGCTTGAGTAACCTGTAAGCCATAGGATTTAGCTAATCAAATATAGCGGCTTGATAATATACTTTAATCATAGGTAGCGCAAGCCCACTTACTTCTATATCCAATTGCAAGACTCTTAAATTTATCCGTTTTTTCTTTCCCTGCCATAAGAAGCATCTCAATATGTGATCAAATTTATCAAAATAGAATTGTAGAACTTTGATTAGGACATTAGTAAATACAAAAATAAACAGAGTGAGTATGGCCATTTTGACTAGTGCAACTCAGCCAACAACAGTTAATGCTAGAGACTGCCAATGTAGTAATAACCCACAAGCTTTACTCATAGTAGATATAAAATTCAGTCTGTATAGTTCAAAAGGACTGGAAGTAAAATAAATCCCTACATATATATGATAGGACGGCCAAGCGTGAACTGAGCCTGCGTTTCCAATAGTAAAGCCAAAGCTGATGAATTAAACAATAAAGTTTCAGATTTAGAATGATTAACCTTATAACTGCCGATATGTGTGAATTTCTAAATTTTGGCATTCTGGGTATTATCTTCCTTAGTGGCCAAATCATGTCATGTGCAAACAGCTTCAGCTTCGCCACATTTTACATTGAAGATTGGATTGCGATATCTTGCCTCTGTGTGCAAGCACATTTTATATTCTTATGTAAGCACACACAGCTCATTAATACACAGTAAGCTATTTCTTTCAGAAAAAAACAGCAGAGGCGTAAGCATAACTCATATATATATATATATATATACACACACACTTCAATAAAAAGATTCACAGCACTCCATAAAGTCCAAATTCACGATCTTTAATCGAATTGCACAGCCACCAACACGTTTCAACCCATCTAGATTCTGCAGTACAATGAAACCATACATGGATATGTACAGATTTTATTTTATTTCCATTTACCTTGTAATTGTTTTGGACTATGTTATCCAAAATGCCGCATTAATGGCGGTCTGGATTATACGTATAAATGTTGAAAGAGATAAGGGACTCACTACTGTGAGCAAGACTCTGGATGGGTTGAAACGTGTTGGTGGCTGTGCAATTTGATTAAAGATCATGAATTTGGACTTCATGGAGTGCTGTGAATCTTTTTATTGAAGTATATATTTACGAGTATGGTCTCCTTCGTCACAAGCACTGGCAGATGAGTGCGCCACTCAAGGAACTGACTGTTTTGTTTATATATATATATATACATATATATATATATATATATATATATATATACATATATATACATATATATATATATATATATATATATATATATATATATATATATATATATATATATATATTTCAGCTCCAACAGGTCCAGGAAAGGCGCACTCATTTCATGTGGGTGCCTGCATCAGGGAAGGACCTACTCCTATCAATAATCTTCACACCAGTTTGACACTTAGGTCAAAGATGCGGCACTCACAGCATTCAGTCAAACTTCTTTTATTACATGAAAAGATCCCCAACAAACTAACACCAACGCGTTTTGACCTTCCCGGTCTTGATCACGGTAATTATTCAATCCAATATGTGCACTATTTATACTAATCCTCTAAGCCATGCCCTTATGTGGCATTCTGGGATATGTAGTCTTTATAATATATACTGTTCTTCACACTACACCAATCACCTTCTTAACTCCAGTGTATACTACTAGCACAAAAGAAAGAATACAAAAATAAAAATACAAAATCTTAGTGCAAACAAACAATAAAAAGGCAAAATGTCATGAACACAACAGCTACTCTACTCATCATTACCATTTGTTATAATATTACACTGTCCTTGCTATTTACATTTCCGCCTCAGAAATTTCCATAACCATTTTTCCAATTTTTAAACAATAATATTTCAACTTATGTTTCATCATTTAACTATAGGGATACTTCTCCCCACTATTCTAAACTATAGCTGTTTCATTTATATCAATTACTATACTACATTGGTTTTTGCAGCGACAGTGAAATCTAGTTCATATTGTATGCTCAAACTTAGAGATGACAATACAATTCTTCATCGTAGTTAATCCCAAATGGATTCTTGGTCTTCAATTTAATGATATATCTGGCCTCCAAACGTCTCAATCTCTGAACCTTATCACCTCCCCGTTCATGTTTTTGAATTGTTGAGTGCTGCATCCTTGACTTAATTCTCAAACTGGTGTGAAGATATGAAGATATATATATATATATATATATATATATATATATACACACACTCTTAAATATTAGCACACGCAACTAGGCAAAGGTGCAACTAGGCACACAATGGATGGCATTGAAAAGGTGCCTCACTAAACGATTCCCTTCTGTGGACTAAGAAATAAAAGAATCTGCATATTTTGGGCAAAACTCACATCCCACACTGAAGCTACTGTAGTGCACCACAAACTAGCTGGGCAAGTGAATAAATATATAGCCTGGCTCCTACGTGTTTTTGAGTGATAAAGAGCAACCAGGCTCATGTGCAGTTCTTAAGTTGTGCCAGTGTTTGCTGGTATTTATCACGTAAATCAGCCGAATAATAAAACTGCATGAGTTGGCATGGACTAGTCCAAAAAGTCCCACTTGTATGAGTGGAACGATTACTACGTAGCGATGACAATGGCATTCAGGCAGAACAGGCTTGTGTTGTGTGTGGTGCCAGCAGTGGTTGTTTCCCAAAAAATACCACAGGGCCTGGCACTTGTTTGTTTATTTATTTATTTATTTATTCATTTCTTTATGTATTTATATATTCTACAAAACAAAACACTGAGTACTTGGATAACTGGCCGACTGAGGTGCAGAACTTTGACTCTCTCTTCCGGGAGAGAGGTGTGCTGTCTGCAGCATAGCAATTTCAGTGTTGGAAGAGCTGCACAAAGACGATTAATTTAATTGAGATTTGGTGCCCTGCCCCCAGCATGTTTATGATGGGCACAGCTGTAAAATAATGAGTACGAACGAGGCGTAGCACCTCTTGCTAAGGTGGAAGATATGTACACTGAAGGAACAACACAGGCTTCCCCTTCAGAACATTACCACCTTTCACAGTATAAACATTCTTATTGTCTACCTTACTATAGTGGGATGGGGTGGTGTGAGGTCGGTGGAGTTGGGTGGGTGGGTGTAGTGGGGCAGATTGGGGTACAATCGAATGGATTAGATTGTGGTAGAGTGGAGTGAGGTAGACTGGGGTGGAGTGGAGGAGGCTGGGGTAGAGTGGAGGAGGGTGGGGTGGGGAGACTGGGGTAGAGAGGCATGGGGAGAGTGGGGTGGAGTGGGGTAGAGTGGAGTGGAGTAGATTGGAGTGGAGTGAGGTAGATAGAAGTAGATTGGGGTAGAGTGGAGTGTGGTAGGTTGGAGTGCATTGGGGTAGACTGGAGAAGGGTAGATTGGGTGGGGAGGATTGCCATGGGGTCGAGTGGGGTAGATTGGGGTGCAGTGGGGTAGATTTGGATAGAGTGAAGTGGAGTGGGGTAGATTTGAGTGGAGTTGGTTATACTGCGGTAGAGTGGAGTGGGGTAGTCTAGGGTAGAGTGGAGTAGATTGGGGTGGAACAGAGTGGAGGGTGGTAGGTTGGGTGGAGTGGGATAGATTGGAGTGGGGTCAATTGGGATGAAGAGGGGTAGATTGCAATGGAGTGGCTTGGGGTAGATGGAAGTGGGGAAGACTGGCGTAGATTTGAGTGGAGTAAAATAGATTTGAGTAAAGTGGTGTAGATTGGAGTAGAGTGGGGGTAGATCACAGTAGAGTGTGGTAGTTCACAAAAGATTGGGGTACAGTGTGATAGATTTGGGTAGAATAGAGTGTGGTACTGGTAAAATGGGGTGTGGTAGTGTTAGGTTGGGGTGAAGGGGGGTAGATTGTTTTAGAGTTGGGTAGATTGGTGTAGAATTGGGTAGGCTGGGGTACATTGCAGTGAAGTGGGATAGATATGAACTGAGTGGGGTAGATTAGAGTAGATTTGGGGTAGACTGTAGTGGAATGGGATAAATTAGGGTAGATTGTGGTGGAGTGTGATCGACTGGAGTGGAGTAAGGAGATTGGGATAGATTTGAGTGGGGTAGATTAGAGTGGGATAGATTGAGTGTGGTGGGGTACACTGGAGTAAATTAGATTGAGGTGAAGTAGATTGGATAGGGTAGAGTGGGGTGGAATGGGGTAGATCTGTGTAGATTGCTGTAGACTGGAGTGAGGTAGACTGAAGTGGGGTAGAGTAGATTGAGGTGTAGTGGAGTGGGGCAAAATGGAATACATTGGAGTGGGGTTGATTGTGCTAGATTTGGAAGGGGTAGACTGGTAGATTGGAGTGGGATAGATTGGAGTGGAGGGGACTCGGGTAGATTGGGGCAGTGGGGTAGACTGGGGTAGGTGGAGTAGATTTGGATAGAATGACGTTAAGTGGAGTGGGGTAGATTACTGTTCAGTGGAGTGGGGAAGACTAGGGTAGATATGTGTGGAGTGGGGTATATTGGAATGGGAAGCTTGGAGTGGAATAGATTGGACTGGGGTAGATTGAAATGGGGTATGGTAGATGGGGATGGGGTGGGTGAACTGAGGGCCACTGGGTTGGATTGTGGTAGACTAGAGTGGATTGGTGTGGAGGGGGTAGATTGGGGTGTGGTAGGTTTGAGTCGGGTAGAGTGGAGTAGACTGGAGTGGAATGGAGTAGACTGGGGTAGAGAGGAATGGAGAGGACTGAGATAGAGTGTGGTGGACTGGAGTGGGTTAGATTGGAGTTAAGTGGGGTCATTTGGGATGGATTGGGGTAGAATGTGGTAGATTGAAGCGGAGGAGTTTGAGGGAGATTGGAGAAAATTAGGGTAGACTGGAGTGGTGTTGGGTGGAGTGGGTTAGATTGGAGAGAAGGGGCGACTGGAGTGGGGTAGATTGGAGAAGAAATATAGTAGGGCAGATTGGATTGACATGAAATCAGGTAGATTGGAGTGAAGTGAGGTAGATTGGAGTGGAGTCAGGTAGACTGGGGTGTAAGGGGTAGATTGGGGCAGACTGGAGTGAGGTTACATGGAGTGGGATAGATTGGAGTGGAGAAGACTAGAGTGGGGTAGATTGGTGTACAGTGGAGTGGAGAGAGGTAGATTTGAGTGCAGTAAAGTAGATTATGGAGGATTGGAGCGGAGTTAAGTGGGGTGAATTGGGGTAGATGAAAGTGGACTGGGATAGACTGGAGTGGGGTGGATTGGGGTGGATTAGAGTGGACTGGGATAGTTTGGAATGGGGTAGATTGAAGTGGGGTGAAGATTGAAGAGGAGTGGAGTAGATTGGGGTAGAGAAGTGTAGATTACAGTAAGGGTAGAGTGGAGTAATTTGGAGAGTGGTAGATTATAGTGGATGTAGTGATGAAAGTAGAATGGAGTGGGCTAGATCAGGTAGAGTGTTTAGGAGTAGAGTCAAGTGGGGTAGATTGGGGTGTAGCAGAGTGGGGTAGAGATGAATGGGTTGAAATGCAGTGGGAAGATTGTGTTAGATTGGAGTGGAGTGGATTTGAGGGGAGTAGGGTAGATTGGAATAGAGTGGAATACAGTACATTGGAGTGGAGTAGAGGCTGGAGTGGGGTACAATGAGTGGAGTGGGGTTGATTGGGGTTGATCTGAGTGGAGTAGATTGGAGTAAATGGGTATATTGGGGTGGAGTCGATAGGAGTAGGATAGATTTGAGTGGAGTGGGGTAGATTAGGTGGAGTGGAGTGGGTTAGACTGGACTGGATTGGGGTATGGTAGAGCAGATGGGAGTAGATTGGGATAGATTGCAGTGGAGTGGGGTAGACTCGAGTAGCGTTGAGTGTGGTGGTTCAGATTGGATTATGATGGCATGGGGTAGATAAGGGTGGTGTTGGGTTGTTTGGAGTGGAATGGGGTAGACTGGGATAGTCTGTAGTGAAGTGATGTAGATTGGGATAGATTGGAGTGGAGTGGATGGGCTAGATTGGATTGGAGTGAAGTGTGGTTGATTGGGGAAGAGTGGAGTGGGATAGAGTAAAGTGAGGTTAAATTGGAGGGGAGTGGGTAGACTGGGTTGATGTGGGGTGGATTGGAGTGGGTAGACTGGTGTGGCTTACATTGGAAGAGCATAGATTGGTGTGGGGTGGATTGTGGTAGAGTGAGGTGGGGTAGATCAGAGTGGCGTAGTTTGGAGTGGAGTGTGGTGGACTGGAGTGCAATAGCCTAGAATGGAGTGACATAGATTGGGATTAGTGGAGTGGGGTGGATTGTGCTAGATTCAGAAAAGGGTAGACTGTTGTAGATTGGAGTGGGGTAAACTGAAGTGGAGTGGACTTGGGTAGTTTGGAGTGGAGTAGATTGGAGTGGGGTAGATTGGTGTGGAGTGGGGTAGATTGGTACTGAGTGGGGTAGACTTGCTTTAGGGAGATTGGAGTAGAGTGTGCTGGATTGGAGTGGAGTGTGGTAGATTGGAGTGGAGTGGGTCACATTGGGCTGGGGTGGTGTGGAGTGGGTACTCTGGAGAGGAGCCAGGTAGAATGGAGTGGATTAGGGTTCCACTGGAGTGGTGTAGATTGGAGTGGAGTGGGGTGAGGTAGACTGGAGTGGGGTAGACTGGAATGGGGTAGGATAGAGTGGAGGGAGTAGAATGGAGTGCATTAGACTGGAGTGGAGTACAGTAGATTGAATTGGAGTGGAGTCGGTTGATTGGAGTAGAGTGGGATAGGTTGGTGTGAAATGTAGTGGGGTAGATTCGAGTGGAGTGTAGCTGAGGCCATTAGGCTCCATCTCTTGCACCTAAGGTGCATATGAATATAGGGCACCAGAAAGTGCTTTCGGTGAAATACATAGGAGAATGAGGATTTAGGCACAGTTTTTAAGGAGAAATAGAGTAGGTGCTGCACTGCACAAAACTGATGGGCTTTAAGCAGACATATATTTTTTATGGGTAGAGAAGTGTTGCGTAGGCTCTCATTATCCTAATGAGACTACTGGAGTTTGAGCAACAAGATCGTCCACGATGTGGGGGACTGAGTCTAACCCACGGTGAATGACACTTGTCACTCTAAATCCGGGTTTTGCTCCGGCTAACTGTCAGTGGCTCATCTCTACCAAATGGAAGAGACAATTGGGCACCCGAGCGCATGACATCTTAGTACTTCTCAGGGAAGTCGTGGTCACTCAGGTCACAACCGGTTCTCTCATACACAGTACGGTCTCGTACATAAATGACAAAGGCAGTTTACGTTTTGAAGATTGGTTTAATAAAACAACAGCATTTTAGATAGCAAAGCGTGAGCTGCAATAACCAGAACTATACAACACAGTAAGATTAAAATAGTAATGATGAGAGTGAAGCACAAGAATAAGGCTATCATAGTGCCGCTAGATTATTTTCTCTCTAAGTTATATTTTGAGCACAGCATGTTAAGCTCTAAGCCTGCCTTTCAGGTTCCCCCGGGAGGACATCAACCCTCATATCTGAGCAAAGGCCTGTAATCTGCATCAGCATCTGCAATGGGGCATTCAGCATCTAGTTGTAGGTCCCTGGCTGGAATCTCCCTCTTGACGTGTACTAGGACTAGGAAGTGTTTTTATAACTAACACGCAGATGTTCCAAGAAAATGTCCCTACGTAAGTATGTTTATTTTCTACGAATACTGGAGACTAAACTTCTACCACGTTTACCGGCAATGTACCAAACTGTAGCCTTGACTGCAGCACAGGGCGATCAAGAATGCATTATTTGAGAACACAGTGCTGAACAAAGCTAAACAGTGTGATAGAAGAAATTTAAAAAAAGACCGGAAAAACTGGTTATTGTAAAATAACAGTGCGAAGCTGAATAAAATATATCTAGGGCAAAGTGCACAGCGGCCTAGTATGTCAACCAAACGTGCATGAAGCTATATTTAAAATGGCTACACTACACCCTCCCCTTGTCGGTAGAAAGTGGCGTAAAGCCAAAGCTAAAATGCCCTAACCTAAAATATATTTAAAACCCAACTTAATTTTAACAAGTCAAGAGGACACACAAGCATACTATTTGGCAATTTTAAAAATGAGCATGCGGCCAAAAGCCGAATTCAAAGGAAAATGTAAATTTAGGACAGTTCCAAATCAAGCATCAGTCATGGAAAGCAGGAGATCCTCCACCTCGGCAGATGACAAAACCGGTAAATCCACGCCAAAAACCACTAAGGAGCAGGTGTGTTCCATAGCCCCAGTATCAACCAAGGCGGCATCCCATGCAGTGCCTATTAACGAGTTAATGGTAACTTCCTCCAGGAAGGGTAGCTTGTAGTCAGCTTCTCTGAGCAAACGCAGCCGCAGCGTGCATGTCTGGTAATGAACCCTCAACGAGAACATCAACAGATCAGCATCAATCATTGGGGGGCGTTGCTGTGAAAGACAAACTTCCAGTGAATGTTCAAAAGGGCACCGAAACACGGGCTGCACACAATCCAAAACCAGTCTGAATGACAGAGACCAGTCACACCCCAAATGTTCCAGGAGTGTTGCTCCAAAGTGCTGCATCATGCGTTCACGACACAGCTGCGCTGATGGGTGCGCCTTCATTTGTCCTTGTTGCGGCGGGACAGCCATTGAGGAAAAACAACAGCAACAGCAAAATGCCAGCTATTAAAGCTAAAGTTATCGGAAATCCCCCAAAAATGCTTCCGAAAATTGAATGAATAGCCAAAGGTATTAAACCGAATAGAGAGGAAAAGGTGTGAATAAAACCAATACCAACAGCTTTGAAAAGTTGTGCTAATCCAGTCGTGCTGAACGCATTGAATATGCGTCCCACGAGTTCACCAAAGTGTCTTGGAAAGTTTGTATTTAACAGGGACTGTATTTCTGCCGACGACCTTGCCACTTGAGGTGCGTAGGTCTCGCGTGCAGATGTAAGGGCCACATGCTTCTGAAACAACAAAGCCTTCAGTCTTCTTAACTTGTCAAAATTCACCTTGGAAGTAGCAATGTGAGGCCAGATATCAGCTACCTCCCTAAATTTGGTGGGGGGAAACAACACATTTCCGCAGCATGTAACGACCTTGGAGACCGAAACAACGTAAACTATTCCAGCCCGCATGCCAAAAAAGTATTCACTATTGAGGAGGACGTAGCTGCCGTTTGAAAGCACCTGGAACGTGCATTTATTCAAGGGGACTGGAACTCCCTTCAGATAGCAAGCCAAGTTCGCAACTGAGGCATTACACGCCCCATGCAATGACAGCTGCTTACAAATCATCGAATGGCTGACTGAAGTCTTGCATTCACTACCACTAAGAAAAACCTCTTTCATGCCATTGAGGCATTTGTACGAGAAGAGAAGCTCCCACTCCTCGTGGATGTAACTATCTCCCAACTTTTCATATTTTCCCACCGGAACATGTTTCAAACAAGAAGTGAATTGTAATGTAGGAATAGGCAGATTAATAACCCCGTGTATCAACCACTCTGCTGAAGAAATCTCGGCCACGGTAAAAGGCAATCTTTCTATCTTTTCAATGTTAAGCATGACATAAGTCGCCTCCTTTTTAGCCATTAGTAGTTGTTGTTGCGTCAAATTAAAGCAAACAATATTTCCCTGGCACTGATGTGCTGCCATAGAACGCAACCCGCCTTCAATGTCTGAAGTGTCCAACCCAACTGCATAATGGACCTGGTCTGACTCTGTCCATGATATAAAGAAGACATATCAGATCGTATAATGTCTATAGCAGAAGAAACAATGTTGTTAATTGTATATATCCGGTCGGACAAGGTGTGAATCCCATTATCCACAACAGCTAATGGCTTTTTCAGATTTTCTTGATCTATCTACCTTAACCGGGCTGCAGCCTATTGTTGGGAAAGTTTCCATATTTCATTGTATACCTCATACAAGAAACGCTTCCTACATGGTATCTTTGGGCCTGACAAAAAATCTTGTAAGTCAGTGTTGTTAGACAGGAGACTGAGATGTGTCTTAACCGCGTCTAGTGAGGATGATTTTAGCCACTGTTGGCACAATTTTCCTACACTATATGTTGTAATTATGTCAGCATGTTCTGGTGATATATAGCGAGGGTCTGACCTACTCTTTCAGAAATCCCCCGAGGAGGTGACAAAACGTTGATGGCACCCGTTGGTATCTATTTGCCACAATAACCACCCGCCTGGACGTGTCAGTGAAGCATTAAACGTACCATTCTGGACCCACTCATTGAGCTCACTAAAAGTTGCATTCGTGTACTTTTGCCAGTTATTAAATTTTGCAGGGGCAGGTATACCGGGCATGTTTAATTCTCTAATTGTTGCTAAACCTAAACAACTTGTCTGTTGTACCGTTTCATTTAAAAAAATCATTTGAACAGGGATGAGACATGCTCTAAACAATGTTTCTCTACCCTTGGTCTGCCAATTTTTTGTTCCCCAAACACTTTTCAAATCAAAATTTTTTGACCAATATTCAAAACCTTCAATTGATAACCGGGATACAAAGGAGTCCGAATATATAAATTTGGTGTCGGTCAATAACATATGTTTATCCTTAGTCGGAGTTACCTTAAAATAATATGACTCAGCATTTTTTTGATGATGCCCAGAAAAATACGCAAATTTTTCAAAATACGTTTTTGAACTCCCTTGCATTGTGTATAATCAAATATCGTCTTTAGACTGCTCGCTTCATGTATGAAGTGGTGCCCATAATAATTATAGCAAAACATGTCACCATAATTTTCTTTAAACTGGTAAACCTCTTCATTTTCATAGACAGTATAATATTGCAATTCTGTCATCATTGAATCAACTGTTTTCACATCCCAATCATCAGATACAATGCCTGGTATAACTTTATCGTATATGGATAACTTTAACATATACGGTATTTGAATAATTTCAGTGGGACCATATATATATCAAACATTACTTTGTCCCACACAATCCTACCTGGAATTGGCACTGCAGAAATGTTCACAAAAGACAAGTCTCATTGAATCTTATGTGACGAAAAGTGTGGTTTCAAAACCTCCTCCACCTGTTCAACCGCTGTTCTCTAGGGAAGAAAATGACCATGTATTAACAAGAAAAAGGTAATGACAAACCCAATCCAGAGCAGAAAGGCTAGGACAGTCAAGGAAAGCCACACATAGTTCCATGGAAAAATGAAATATGTTTCTTTAAGCCAATGTATTAGCTTACGTGCACCTGACAAGTCAGCTGTCGAAGAGGCAAACTAGTCCGTTAGACCGTCGTCGTAGTCGGCAAAATAACGAGAGGCTGTTCGTGCAAATAGCGTAGCCGTGGCCAACGGTGGAGTTGGTGTTTCCTGAGGTGGTACACTGTAGACAGGACCATCCGTCTGGCTTGTAGTCATAGTGACTTGATCAAATGTTTCTAAATTACTTGTTAATGGAACTAACGCAAGATCATCATCCACCCTCCCCAAGCTCGGAGAGGTATCAGCGTTGGTATAAACAACCTGATGCGGAACTTCTTCTCCAGTAGTGAGAGGGATTCAGGAACTACTGGACGTTCCTCTTGGTCGGCTGTGTAGAATCAGCCACATGTTGTAGTTTGACATTGTCAATGGGAACAAAGCGATTTTCTTTGGCACCTGGCAACGGTGGTAGAATAACAGTTCTGGTACCGTGTATCCCCAACACAGGGACTGGTGCTCTATAAGAAGGGCCAAATTCTTTTTTCACTGCAACCTTTTCACGCACAAGATCCCCATCTCGGGAATCCAGCCAGTAGGTGTTACTGGCACATCCTTAATTCCTGTGGAGGCAGCACTTTTAGAAGAGTTATCTTCACGGAACTGCTGTAATTCCTGTAAAACAGTGACACGATCATTTATGTCACAAGGTGTTTCCGCTGCCTCCACGTCAGGCACTCATATGAAGTACGACCCCCCAGGGCCCTTCTAGGCAGGTTATTTAGTGCTCTCTGAACTCCATACAAGTGGGTTAGCCAACTACGACCCGTACCTAAGACTCTGGCCATCAAGGATTGCTTTAAATCGCGGTTTAATCGCTCCATGACACTATGTCCCGTGGGATGAAATGGAGACGAGTACTCGAGTTGGACCCCCAACAAAGCCATGGTGTCCCTGAATGCTCTTGAGGCAAAAGCAGGGCCCTGGTCCAAATGGAATGCCGCAACTGCATATGTACCAACAAAGACTCGCAAATCTTTAATAACAGTCCGAGCGTCAGCCGAGCGTTGTGGCCACACCCACACAAATCTGGAGCAGGAATCAACAGCGACTAATATATATTTGTATGCACTATCAGGTGTTAGTGGACCACAATGATCCAAGTACACACATTGTAATGGTCTATTGGAAATTAAGATGGGTGTCTGCGGCGGGTGCTTGGCCGTGGAAACTTTAATTTGTTGACAGATGTCACAACAGAGGACATACTGCTTAGTCTCTTTATAGAGACCGGGCCACCAATAACGGGCCTGTAAGAGTGAAATTGTAGCCGCCACGCCAGCATGTGCAGATGCCACCCCTTCATGCGCTGCTTTAATCAATTGAGGTCTTACATCTTTATTGGGGATGTCGCGTACGCCTATGCCTGGAATTTTTACTTCAGCGTTCAGCATGCTTCCCATCAAGTATTGATATTTATTAGGAAACACGTTAGGATAAGGCGTACCATCAACCGTAGCTTTTATGGCAGCCATAATGTCTGTGTCTGCTTTAGAACTCGAACGAGTCACTGCAGCTACAGTGGCGACTGCCACTGCTGACTTTGCGGCTTCATCAGCTAAAGTATTTCCAGCAACGTGTATTCCAACGCGCTGGTGTCCAAGTGTATGCACAACATGGACTTTGGGTAGCGTCTCTTTCAGGTCTGCTACCTTCCCCCACAGGAGTCTGTGTTTTATGGTGTTGCCTTTTGAATCTCTGAACCCATTCAAGCGCCAGTAATGCAGGTATTCATTAAAAGACTGGACGCAATAATATGAATCACAAACAATCAGTGTGAACTGTGTCGGATCCTTATGTTCTAGTGCCATCAGTAGAGCTTTTAGCTCAGCCAATTGTGATGTACAATCCCCTATGGTCTGGGTATAGGTTTGTTGGGGACAGAATTTCTCCCCCTCCATATAGCCGCTCACGACCGAACATGCAGCAGAATATTGATGTTTAGTTCCAATCACTGGTTGCGCAGAGCCATCGGTGAACATGACTACATGATATTGATCAATAGGCAAGGTTCCAGCGGGAACTGGATATTCTACTTCATATTGTAGAAATTCTTGAGTTTGTAACTTTGGGTCGAAAATGTAGTCTACATCAGTGGCTGTTAAAGACGTACCCCATTGTGTCCATTGTGGATGGAGTGCTTTTGCGTTCGGGACGCAAGCTTTTGTAACAGCCTCTAGGGCCGGAATAAGAGAAACAACAATAATGCGTTTTCCTTAGGCAAGAGGTCCTTCTTTAATAACAGCCATCTGCCCAGCAGTGAGTATTTTCTCCGTTGGTGCAAAGCGTTGTTCAGCAGCGGAATACAAATGTGATTAGTATGCAATCGGGACTGTCTCACCTTCATTAAATGTGACATAAGTAAAACCAATGGCCCCAGCTATTACCCTGATGACCAAATGTGTCTTATTGTCCCGTGTGTGTAAATGTTTTGCTGCTAGCATATCTGCCTGTAACTCTCGAAGAATATGTGTATGTTCAATTGTCCAGAATTTGCTTGAAAAATCAGGACGTGTTAACTCATATAAAGGTTTTATGCGTGTAGCATAATCCGGAATGTATGTTCTGCCGAAATTTAGAAAGCCCAACAATGATTGTAGTTTTTTTTATCGTATTTGGTGGTTGCAATTGTGCACATTTTTCTAAAAATTGTGGCGCTAGGCTCTTCCCTTCACTCGACAGCTCATATCCCAGGAACAGGACGTTGAGGAAGGCAATTTTTGACTTTTTGAAGTTAAATTTGTAGCCGAGTTCGCAAACCCTACAACAATGCGGGCTACCCGTCTTAAATGTTGTAGTAACTCGTCATCCATGATATATACATCGTCTACATATGACAAAGCTTCAGGGTCTATCTCGTGTAAAATAGCAGTCACACGAGCCGCAAACAGTCCTGGGCTGTTCTTATACCCCTGAGGCAAACAAGATATTTTTTTCTGGGAGCCTAATGCGCTAAAGCTTGTTAAGTCCCTGCTTTCAGGCACTGTATTCTCGTAGAAGAACCCATTCGAGATATCTAAAGTTGTTTTATGTTTTTTCCACACAATGTTGCTTATTAGTGCAGTGCTATGTGAGTTTTGTATAGCATATGTACGTGTATGTCCGTTTAAATGTCTGTAGTCTAAGACTATTCTGTATGAATGGTCCGGCTTAGCTACAGGGAATAAGGGGTTATTCATCGGTGAGACACAGGGTTCAATCACACCCTGGTATTCTAATTGCATAAGTATCTCTCTCACCGGTGCCCTTGCTTCATGTTTTATGGGATACTGCGGTTGTGGTTGAGGTTCACTTTTAATGGGAATGACATAGTATGGAGAATCCCTATCCCACCCTACGTGATTTCTATATAACGCAGGTGCTTGTGCTAGAGCCCATTCTATAGAATAGGACACAGCGAGTTCCTCTGGAACAAGGGGCGAGAAGGAGGGTTTAATAACCTCTTCTCCATATGGGCAGGTGCGGACAAAATCAGGCCACCAATCTTGTTCGGCCAACAAAATGTCATATATTTTAACTACACGGTCCCAAAAGATTGCGTGTATGGTGTGTTCAATGTCTCCTTCCAATTGTAGAGTTACTCTATACACCCTATCGGGTTCGGAGACACGCATGTCCGCTGTTTCTACTTGTATAAAGTCATCAGTTACTTTCACCTCCAGATGCTCTAGAAGATTCCGGCGCACTATTGTGACCTCAGCCGCGCTGTCTAGCAGTGCTAGAGCCCAGTTCTTGTTCTTCAAGAGAACCCTCTTCCTGAGTGGCATGTCTAACTGAGACAGCTGCCACTTTTTTATTTTTAAATTGCTGTTTTTGTTGTACCGGTTTCTCTTCCTTCTTAAAAGAAACCTCAGAAGAGCGTTGTGATTCCTGTCTCGGTTTCACGTACTCTGTTCTGCGCTCTGATCGCCCACCTCTCTCATTTCTCTTTTCCGATGAGTCCTGAAAGGAACGAGATTGGCGTGTATCAGTATATTGATATCTATCAGGCGTTTTTATATTCTCTCTATTTCTGAGATTATATCTATTCTGTGGGGTCTCCACTCGTGGAGATTCTCCCCTTTCCTTTTTAGGTGTTTGTTGTTTTTTCTCCCGGCGTTTCTTATTACACTCAGGTTGTTGTTTAGTGTTCTCTTTATTAACTTTGCCCTGAAATTGAGGTTTTTGTGGTTTAGCCCCAAGGCTATCTCAACCGATACTGGAATATGTTTCGGCTATTATTTTAGGCAGCTCTCGCTCCTGATATTGTTGCGGAACGTCACAGAGCCGCATGCGCACTGCAAGTGCAACTGCTTCCCCTTTAAGGTTACTTAGGATAATTGAAGAAACTGTGGCAAAATTGCCCATCAGTTGCATTCCCAAATCAAGGGCCGGGGCAGCCCCGTATTAATCTTGAATTTGTTTAAGCACTTCCGGTAGGTTGGCTAGTGTCGGTGTACCATGTGCCGTTGTATAGAGCGCGGCAAATACAGTGCCCGTGTGTGTTCAACTGTAGGAACCCTCCCAAAGGGCAAGAACATAGTTAATATTCCATGTTTATCCTGAGGTCCCGTATGGGGAAATACTGCCTCCAGCGTATTGATTTTTTGTGGTAGCCAAAACGGAGTCTCCTTTCGTTTGGCTGGGACTTTTCCCATAATAGAGTGTACAGTCACCCTATTTATACCTGGTGTTACTGCATGTGGTTGTGCTGGAGCAGCACGCGCTAGGTTTGTATTTAACGTCAGCATCACAAATTGTACTAATTGTCTGTATATTGCTGTGAACTCAATATATAAGCGTCGAACCTCAGCTACCGCCATATTCGCAGCCACAGGATGAGGTGTATATGTGGCCAATAAAGGCCAGGTAGGACCATCATCATTACTTAGTGGACCTAACCTTACTGGTATTATTGCATGGGGTAGGGCGCCATCAAGCCAATTATTATGTTCTTGATAAGATAGAGGTATCTCTAAGTATGCGTACACCCTGTATTGCCCAGGCGCGTTCGCAACTGTATATGTATGAAATGTATTTGTGTTCCCATCAACTGCTGGAAATGTGACCCAAGAGTAAAAAAGCTCTGTTCTATAGGCTGAGTGGGCGTCCACCACAAACGTGACTGGACCTCCCTGTGCTGTAAGACCATTTGCTAGTAAATGTGTTGTAAGAGGTTGTCTCATGTTAAGAGCTATTTTTACAACCTGGGGATTTGCCATCATAGAATTACTAAGAGTTCAGAGAAGGCACACCAAGATGGGTTTTTTTTCCTTTTAAGGTTCAAGCTTGAACAACCACCAGCTGAAAAATAGGATTACCTATACGGCGGTGGTGGAAATCCTCAGTACCATGGACATCTCCGTATACGGAACTGAGGGGTCATTATATAAAAATGAGACTGAGATATGCCGGTGGACACAAAAATTAGAGCCTGCCCCACGTTGGGTACCATGTCAGGTAGGCTCTCATTATCCTAATGAGACTGCTGGATTTTGAGCAACAAGATCGTCCACGATGTGGGGGACTGAGTCTAACCCACGGTGAATGACACTTGTCACTCTAAATCCGGGTTTTGCTCCGGATAACTAGCAGTGCCTCATCTCTCCCAAATGGAAGAGACAATTGGGCAGCCGAGCGCATGACATCTTAGTACTTCTCAGGGAAGTCATGGTCACTCAGGTCACAACCGGTTCTCTCATACACAGTACGGTCTCATATATAAATGACAAAGGCAGTTTGAAGTTTTAAAGATTGGTTTAATAAAACAACTGCATTTTAGATAGCAAAGCGTGAGCTGCAATAATTAGAACTATACAACACAGTAAGATTAAAATAGTAACAATGAGAGTAAAGCACAAGAATAAGGCTATCATAGTGCCGCTAGATTATTTTCTCTCTAAGTTATATTTTGAGCACAGCATTTTAAGCTCTAAGGCTGCCTTTCAGGTACCCCTGGGAGGACATCAACCCTCATACCTGAGCAAAGGCCTGTAATCTGCATCTGCAATGGGGCATTCAGCATCTAGTTGTAGGTCCCTGGCTGGAATCTCCCTATTGACGTGTACTAGGACTAGGAAGTGTTTTTATAACTAACACGCAGATGTTCTAAGAAAATGTCCCTACGAAAGGATGTGTATTTTCTACGAATACTGGAGACTAAACTTCTACCACGTTTACCGGCAATGTACCAGACTGTAGCCTTGACTGAAGCACAGGGCGAGCAAGAATGCATTATTTGAGAACACAGTGCTGAACTAAGCTAAACAGTGTGATAGAAGAAATTAGAACAAGACCGTAAAAACTGGTTATTGTAAAATAACAGTGCGAAGCAGAATAAAATATATCTAGAGCAAAGTGCACAGCGGCCTAGTATGTCAAATTAACGTGCATGAAGCTATATTTAAAATGGCTACACTACAGAAGAGGTGAAATACATATAAGACCGAGAACACAGGTTTTAAGGAGAAATTGAATATCTGCAACTCTGCCCAAAATTGGGGCACTTTAAAAAGCTACATACTTTGTGTTTGAAACTAGTGTATGTTTTAAAATGACACATACATTGTATGCGCAGAGAAGAGACACAGCCTACTAAAACATGCAGTCACACAGACTGCTTTAATAATATTCTGTCCCATTTGTTTGGTTCTATAAAAGGAAGCGCAGAACTGTAAAAGTCACAATCTACTTTAGTAGACTGTTATTTGCTTGGTACTGTCAACTAGAGCACTAAACTCCACAACAAATTAAGGCTACAACAAAAAAACTTGTAGGATGGAATTTAAAAGCAACCCACAGGTGTAGCCTGAAAGAGAAAATGACAGGCAGAAAAATAAAAAATGTACCCAGAATCACAGCACAAACAACGGAAAGACACTAATCAAATTAAATCAATTAGTACTTGGTCCATGCTGTGAAGAAACAAAAGGAAGGGATGTGAGGCAAATAGTGACCAATTAGGAGGCACTTAAAAAATGACAACCAAGCAAGCAGATGGTATGTAATGGGCAATCTCCAAGCCCTTTACTGTATACAATACCCCTCGCAACAACAGCACACATGTGCTGTTAGGACGAGACCTAAAAGGAGGAGATGGTGTGTAAAGAAAACTGTACAAAGAAAACATTAAAACTTGAAGTATACCCATTTAAAGAGGAAATAGTATATAAGACAAGTAAAACAATTTAGAAGTTATTATGGGGTACGCAGCTGTATTTTCCCTATCAACCAATTGATAGTACTTCATTTAGAAACTAGACTGCCTTCTGTTTCTAAAGCACCTGCATACAGGTGCTTCTTAATACCGATTGTACAAATCCCTTTTGAACAAGAGCAAAGTTTATTGTGTCAAGGAAAAGGCTTAGTGGACAGCCATGCCATATGATCACTGGCACCTTTCTGGAGTTCGAAGTAGCAATTCTACTTGTCCATCCTTGCTTGATTTGACCATCACTGTTCATTGGAGGAATCAACATAAAAATATCCCAAGTGTGAAATGATATGAGTTGCAAAATTGTCTATAACAAATACACTTTTTTCTAAAAACATCTTCAGAACGTAAGCATCCCTGTTATAAATGAGAATCTTTATAATGCCCCTGAAGGGACAAAGATTTTTAATTGATTCATACAATTCCATTTTTCTAATGGGCTGCCCACTGGTTTGTACTCTGCCAAAAACATTTTCATAATTATTTTTTTTATAGATGAACACAATTGTTGACAATATATAGATAATTCATCAACAGGTGGTTTAAAATTAATACTAAAGAAAAAGAGATGGGCCACCTTTATGAATTAGTAGTAGAAATTTCAGAAATATGACAATGCTTATGTATTTTCCCGAGGCAAAGTTCTCAAATCAATGACATTTTAAATTAATATATTCTTGTATCTTATGACAGGTAGATTGTGTCCCTTGCCATTTTCCTGTTTTTTCACTCTGCCAGCAATGGAGATTCTGACAATCACACAGGGTGCTTACTTCTGAGTTTTTTTTTGTCACTTGTCACACCACACTGTTTGAAATCCTATGGATTAAAAATGGATCATACATCTTAATTTATAATCGTCTTCCACTAAATTTCAAACTGAATTAGTTTTCTTTCACTGAACCATGTAACAGTCAGACCAGGTTAATTTTAAAATCGGAGCGCTAATTACACATGAAATTAACATCATCAGAGGTGTATAGGAAATCACCCCCACATTCACAGAACTTCATATTACATGTCTTTATCCGAAATATTTTAAAAAATTATAATTTCAGTGAAACCAATTCTAACTGTATTTCACTAAAATAATGTTAGATGGCCCACGTGCTGTTCTTTAAAAATTAGTATATGGGCATAAATATTTCAGCTACTCACCGAACATTTCTTCAACACCTTGTCTGGTAGGCTGTACCTACTTAGAGGTGAAATATTTAAAAGTAACTGAGTTCGTTTTTTGAGGAAACTACATTTATCATGATGCAATGGGGCAGATTAATTGCTGGGATGTTAGGCAGGTGCGCTCCTAACTGTTTGTGACTTTAAAAAGGCTCCCTTGAGCTACTGGGCTGATGAGCTCTGGAGCAGGCACCGGCATGCCAGTGAAGAGGTATTGAAACCGGATGATTAATGGCAGCATTTCCAGCACCCCGCAAATTTGTTCTCTGCTGAAGAAGGGATTAACCCAGAAACACATGTGTCCAGAGATGCACAGCAAAGGCTGTACCTACTTAGAGGTGAAATATTTTAAAGTAACTGAGTTCGTTTTTTGAGGAAACTACATTTATCATGATGCAATGGGGCAGATTAATTGCTGGGATGTTAGGCAGGTGCGCTCCTAACTGTTTGTGACTTTAAAAAGGCTCCCTTGAGCTACTGGGCTGACGAGCTCTGGAGCAGGGACCGGCATGCCAGTGAAGAGGTATTGAAACCGGATGATTAATGGCAGCATTTCCAGCACCCCGCAAATTTGTTCTCTGCTGAAGAAGGGATTAACCCAGAAACACATGTGTCCAGAGATGCACAGCAAAGGCTGTACCTACTTAGAGGTGAAATATTTAAAAGTAACTGAGTTCGTTTTTTGAGGAAACTACATTTATCATGATGCAATGGGGCAGATTAATTGCTGGGATGTTAGGCAGGTGCGCTCCTAACTGTTTGTGACCTTGTCTGGGGTAGTAAGCATTAAATAAATACAATCATAAACAATCTGGAAATGGAAACAGATATTCCCTCAATGATGTGTACATTTTAAACTTGACACTCCATTGTGCAAGATTGAGTGTATTTCATGTTTATGATTAGAAAACTTTGCAAAAATTAAACTTATAGGAGAACATCATATTGGGCCTCAAATGGAATTTGGAGGTAAACGAAAATACTATAGTTTTTGGAGGAAATTGTGAATCCTGTATTTTAAAGATCGAATATCTGGAAGATCCAACATTGCAATGACTTCCTAGTTATTTCTCTTCCCGAGTGTCTGAAACTCAAAGAGGCTTTTGTGGGGTAACAAGGGCAGTTTTACTGACACTTTTAGATTTCTATCCTGCCAATTTTTGGGTTTCGCTAGCGCACTGTGCTTGCAAACGTTTTTGCTGATAAAAAAAAATTAAAAGGGTGGGGTGAGAAACAGCCCCTTACTTACCTGAATTACCATTGGCTTGGTCCAACGTTGCTTTAATTTATGTGTTTCTGATTGGCCAGCCGTCGTTTGCCCATCTTCAGCTTCACTGCCTGCTGTCTCCTTTTCCGTTCATGCTGTCATGTTGCCTTCGGACCAAGTACTCCTTCAAGTCACTTGCCCCTGGAGACTGGCCAGTGTCCTTCCTCTGGCTAGGACACTGAAGGTGGAACATTTTTCCTTTCTACATGCTTTCATTGCTGATGTCTTTTTTCTTCTTTGCCGCATGCCATTCTCTGTCTTCACTGCATGCTGTCTTCTTTCTTTGCTGCATGCTGTCTTCTTTTCTCCATGCATGCCGTCTTCTTTCTTCTTCGCCGCATACAGTCTTCTGTCTTCTTTCTTCTTCACAGCATGCCATCTTCTCTGTCTTCTTTCTTCGCTGTTGTCATCTTTCTTTTTTGCTGCATGCCGTCTTCACCGTCTTTTTTTTCCCTTCTTTTTTCCTGCAGTCTTCTTTCTTCTTCGCTGCATGCCATCTTCTTTGTCTTCTTGCTTCGCTGCCATCTTCTTTCTTCTTTGCTGAATGCCATCTTCTCAGTCTTCCTTCTTCGCTTCGCAGCCATCTTCTTTCTTCTTCACCGCATGCCGTCTTCTTTCTTCGCTGTCTTCTTTTTATGCTGTCTTCTTTGATGCCGGCCCTTTGTTTTCTGAAAGCATTTCAGTCATGGAAAACACGCACACCAGCTAAACCAGTTGCACCATTTATTTCTGCTCCAAGAACAAAAAACTAATTACATTAATATGGTTTTCATTGTGTGCAAATGAATGGTGTGCATTGCAGTGAGTAAAATGCTTCCTGAATGAGGATCTTGATTTATCGCACAACCCCACACTTGTGCAATGGCCAATGACCCAACAGTGGCTAGATGAGAGTTGTGGACAGCAAGTACATATGATTTATTTATATATATATGTATTACTTAGGGAGTTACTAATATTTGCATTGTTGCTACTACATTTTTGCATTTTGTTGCTCTGAACATATCACGTGCTGCTGTTGCTGTAGTAGTGATGTACAATTTTTGGGACTTGGAGGTTGAATGACTGAGCCAGCCCTGTCAGGAGTGGGACCAAACATAGTGACTCTTCACTGTGTTCTCATTCACCTGGTTTTAGTTGTCTGTCGCCTTGCCACATGTTACTACTCCATTAGCTGCCTGTGGGGTTTTGACTCCGATTAACTGGAGCATGAGTATTGAACTGAGCCAGCTGTGTCAGAGTACCAGTGCAAAACATGTCCATGTCGTACAAGGGTCAATAATTTCACTGGCTGTGTTGGACTGTATAGTGCTTCATTGACTAATACACCATTGCCAATGTATTTCACCTTTGTTTTTCTCTTTTGCATTCCATCTTACTATCTAACTGGATTATAAATATTAGAAGAAGGTTATTATGTTTGTTTTAAATTTCATAAACTGTTAATGGTTGTTTATGTTACGCCGTCCTAGCACCCACCCACGGGGGTAGCGCTGGCACGCCCCCGTGGGACACCCCCCTACACCCCTCACCAGGGATGGCAGAGGAAGCACTTCCACTGCCCCGACCCCCCCTTGGCATCTAATGGCATCAGTGGACACCGCTTGCTGACACCATTAGAAGTCACCCCCGACACACTGGAAGCCGTTTGCTCCCATTACATTGAGAAATGCAGGTGAATTTCTCTTCCGGAGTGTTTTATTATTATTATTTTTTTTCTAAAAGAGGCATCGGGGGAAAGGAAATGGTTTTCCTTTCCTCCGATGTCTCTTTGAGCATTCCTGTTGCACAATTGTGCCGCAATAGTGCAACAGGAATGCCACCTAGACAACAGGGATGTTATCTGAGCATTTTATTTTGCTTGGTGGTGGCCCCCTGGGCAAATGTCACTCCCCTTTGGGTTTGGTCACTTTGACCCCCAAAGGGGCCAGATTGAGCTCTTTATGTTAGGCCCATCTGCCCCCAAGGTGGGCAGAAGCCACTAGGCACCAGGGATGAATTATTCAATGTGTATTTTTTGTTTCGGGAACAACTCCTTAGGCAGGGGAGGATCCCCTTTGGGGCGGCATTAATTCTGGTTATTTCTGCCCACTCTGGGGCTGATAGGCCTTCTTATGTTAGGCACATCTGTCGCCAAGGGGGGCAGAAACCACTAGACACCAGGGATGATTTGTATCACATTTATTTTTTAGTTGGGGAGCAGCCCTTTGGGCAATGGTCACTCCCTTTTGGGGAATTAATTTTGTCTGTTTCTGCCCCTCTTAGGGCAGATTAGCCTCTTTATGTTAGGCCCATCTGTCCCCAAGGGGGGCAGAAACCACTCGTCACCAGGGATGATTTATAGCACATGTTTATTATTGTTTGGGGAATGCCCCCTTGGGCAAGGGTCACTCCCCCCTCGGGGGCATTCAATTTGGCTGTTTGTGCCCCTTTGGGGGCAGTTAGGCCTCTTTATGTTAGTCCCACTAGGCACCAGGGATGATTTGTGGCACATGTTTTGCTTGTTTGGGGAGTGGTCCCTTGATGAAGGGTCGCTCCTCTTTGGGGAGAACATATTTTGGCAATTTCTGCCACACTTGGGGGCATATCTGCCATTTCTTTAGGTCCATCTGCCCACCAAGAGATGTAGAATAACATTAGACACCGGTGAAAGTTTCTGAATATTTGGTGGCATGGTGTTTGCGGACTGCCGCATTATTTGCATTTGTGATCATGTTTTATTTCTCCTTCTTATTCTATCTCAAAGTTTTGGATTCCTTCGCTGTGACTCCTGCTTGCAGTTTTGGTAGTGGTAAGCCTGCAGTTTGCTTAGTTGCATGTGTTTGTAAAGAGAAACAAAAAACATTTTTTACTGTCTACTGCAAATGAGTATTGTTGCCATGCATGGATTTTATTTTTTTTAAATGGTGTATTAATAGCAGCATATTTAGCTTATGTTCTATTGTGTGCGAAATTCTCCTTACATTTGTGCATGATGTGTATTGTGTTGTCTTATGGGTAATTTTATTTTGTTTTTCATTTTTAGTAGGTTATCGTTGGTGCTTGCTGTGTCTGTGCAGAGTAGGTGCTGGTTAGTCTAACTGTCTCTGACAAGTGAGTGATATTGTTTTTTATTATATAGGTCTTTGTGATAAAGCCACACTTTGTTTATTCCTTATTTTACAGAGTGTTGGTTGCTGTTGACTTATTTGTCAAGCTGCTTTTATTATAAAGGATCATGACTAGCCACAGGATTACCGCTCAGCAGGTTGTTGTATACTTTTTTAAACTTCCTCTGACCATTATTATGAGACTGACTATGCATCTGGGGCAGAGGAGGAAGTGCAAGATTCTGGCAGTGAATCTTCTATCCAAGAGGAATCATCTGATGATGAAGCCACTCTGAGTGTGGATGAAGTGGCAGTTTTTGAGAAAGACCCCAATGTGCTGATAATGCAGCAAGAGGCATCTGGATTGTAGTATGGGGCTGCAAGGCTTCCTATTGGAAGGGCTGAACTCAGGGTAGCCCCAAACATGGTGCAGCAGGCGTTGCCTCCCTTTACTGGTGCCGCAGGGTGTAGAGTGTATACTGAAAACGTTTTGCCTATAAATTTATTTGAGTTGTTTATGGACAATGTATTTTTGGGCAAGATTGTTGAGCAGACAATTTGTGTGCTGAACATTATTTGAAGGACAACAGTGTCAGACTTAGGCCCCGCTCTAGAGCAACCCGGTGGACTCCCACGAATCTGGAAGAGTTGAAGAAGTTCTTGGGGTTAACTTTTTTGATGGGCTTGATAAGGAAGCAGTCGCTTTCTTCATGTTGGTCTAACAGTCCCTTGATGACAACAGCCATATTTCCTGCAATCGTGAGTTGTGATCAGTATTTGCTTCTGCTTTGGATGCTGCATTTTGTTGATAATGCTTAAGCGTTGCTACAAGATCACCCTGATTGTGACCATCTTTTTAAGATTTGGACTGTCCTTGATTGCTTTGCAGATCGGTTTTCAGAGCTCTATGTTCCAGGGAAAGAAATAGATGGAGACAAGTCTTTGGTCCTGTTCAAAGGCCATTTAATATTTAGGCAGTACATGCCTAGCAAGAGGGCAGATTATGGGATTAAGGTGTATATGCTGTCTGAGAGTAGTACAGTATATGTTTATAATTTCCAGCTCTACACTGGTGGGGATTCTACTATTGACCCCCTGGTTTTCCATCCACTTTTGGAGTTACAGAGAAAATTGTGTGGGAACTTGGTAGACGACTTTTTAACAAAGGTCACAATTTGTACCTAGATAACTTCTACACTTGTGTGCAATTGTTCTGCGAATTGTTCAAAATGGACACTGTTGCTTATGGCACAGTGTCATCGAACTTTAAAGGTTAACCAAGGGAGCTTGTGTGTAAAAACGTGAGAGGGGACAGTGCAGTGCCTTGTGTAAATATGAATTGCTAGCTGGAAAATTGGCAGACAGGAGGATGTCTACATGCTGACTACCATCCATGACAAAAGTACTTCACCTGTGGCTGTTTGGGGTTAGGTTGCTGAAGTGTGCAAACCTCTTTAGACTACTATAAGCACATGGGTGGTGCAGACGCAGTAGATCAAAGGTTGGAACCTTACACTGCTGTTCATAATGCTTACGCTTGGTATAAGAAATTGGCTATCCATCTAGCAACATTTAATTCTTTTGTTGTGTTCAAGAATTGTTCTCCAGAGCCAAAGGTGACTTTTTTTCAGTTTCAGGCATCTGTGGGAAGCAGCTCTGTTGCAGTGGAACAGGCACATGTTCCTAGAGTGGAAGTGGTGGAGGATGTGGGTAGACTGAAAGATTGTCACTTTGCCAATTACATTCCTCCCACACACCCCCAAAAAAACCAATCCCTGTAAGCAATGTAGAGTCTGTATGCAAAGAGGAATGCGGAAGGTGAGTTGTATGCACTGCCCTGATTGTCCTTCGAAACCTGGGCTGTGTGTGCCCGCCTGCTTCAGAAAGTACCACACCAAAAAATATTTCTGGCAGCATCGTGAGCATTGCCTGGTCTGTATTGTATTATAATTTTTGATCAGTTTCGTGGTTGGCATTGGTGTGATGTATTTAGTTAGCGCTGTTGTGTTTGTAGTTTTGTATTTACTTACAGGTGGTCTGTGTTTTCTTTTTTGTTAAAAAACATGTGATGGTGGTGTGCGTGGACTGGCGCTTGGCTGGCAGTTTGTGAGTAGTGACTTGCTGCTGGTCACTACACACACTGCTAGCCAAAGGCCAGTCACACACTCCATCAGCCGGTGTGAATGCTGTGTTAGTCATGTGGGCGTATGAAAATGATGGCCCATCGAATGGTGCTGTCTGCTGATGCGAGTGTTGTAATGTGGTGGGCCCATGGCTGGCAGCATGAATGGTGTTGTGTGTGTCAAGTTTGAAAGGTGTGTGAATGGACTGTAAAGTGGTTGGTGCCTTGACACAACTTCACAGCTCACAAGCTGTGAGTCATTGGTTCCGTTTTTTGACCTTTCAAGTATTAACAGTGCATTTCATTTTTGTGAAATCTCTTCTTAATATAATGTTATATATTGAACCATTACTCACACTCGTGCCGAATCCAACCAGTATGTGTGTGTTGTCATGAAAAAAACACCAAGCTGTAATCAAACACCGAAGCACACCCCTAACACGCTAGGTCTCTCGGATGGGACCCCAATGATGAAGCATGTCATCAACTAGGTTGTTGGGTGAGGGGGTCTTTTTTTTAACAAAAACTGAGAGTGTTTTTTCACAATTTGTTTGAGGGTATCACAGAAGTAAAACATTTGGTAGCGTGTTCGCTTCTTGTCTAGGAAAAATCTACCAACTCTAGAAATGTTTTCTTAACCACAATGCCCTGCAAACTTCAAAATGTGACTAAAATCACACATTTTCCTTGCATTTCTGTGCCATATTCTTCCAGAAACAGAAATAAACCAGAGATTTTCCAGCACCCAGCATTCCTCTTAGTCTTCCAATAAAAATGCTTCCTCATTTGTGTAGGTGGACCAAGTGCCTGCGACAGGGAAGGGCCCAAAACACAACATGCACACATCAAAAATATCGATAGCAAAACAACCTCTTTTTGCAAGCGTTTTTGGTCCCGGGCTCGGCGGTCATCTAGGGAAAACTACTAAACCCAGACCTCTCTGAAAACTAGTCACCTGGGAGAGTCAAGGGAAGTGTGGCTTGCATAGATACCCCAACATTTTCTTACCCAGATTACCCCACAAAACTCAAATTTAGCTTAAAAAAAAATCACATTTTCCTCACCTTTTTAGGTGGGATCACCATGCCGGCACAAATTTCCTACCACCCAGCATTCACCTTGGTCTCCCAGTAAAAAAAAGCTAAGCCCTTGGCAAAAAACGTGTACATTTTCAGCTGAAAAATATGAGGTGTCTATGTTGCGTTTTGGAGCGTTTCCTTTTGTGGGAAGCCTGCCTACCCACTTAAGAGGTACCATTTTTATCGGGAGACTTAAGGGAATGCTGGGTGGAAGAACGTTTGTGGCTCTCGTCAGATTCCAGAACTTTGCATCACAGACATTGAAGGAAAATGTGTTTTAGACAAATGTTGAGGTTTGCATAGGATTCTGGGTGACATAACTTGGTGAGAGCCCCACAAGACAACCCATCCTGGATTCGTACAGGTTTGGTAGGCTTCCCTTGGTGCCGGCTGAGCAAGAGCCCAAAATCCACAGATAGGCACTTTGCTAAAAAACAAGTCATTTTTCAGTAGAAAAATGAGTTGTGTCCACGTTGTGATTTGGGGTGGTTCCTGTTGCGGGCACTAGGCCTGTCCACACAAGTGTGGTAGCATTTTTATCGGGAGACTTGGGGAAAGCGGGGTGAAAGTAAGTTTGTGACTCCCCTCAGATTCCAGAACTTTGCATCACCAAAATATGAGGAAAATTTGTTTTTGGACAAGTTTTGAGATTTGCAAAAGATTCTGCGTGACAGAGCCTGGCGAAAGCCCCAGAAGTCACCCCATTCTGGCTTCCACTAGGTGTCTATTTATCAAAAATGTACAGGTTTGGTAGGTTTCTCTAGGTGCTGACTGAGCTAGAGTCCAAAATCCACAGCTATGCACTTTGCAAAAAAAAAAAAACGTTTTCAAAACTTTAGAATCCCCAAGATGTTGGAAAAAAGTACCCCAAATAGCCAAAAAAAGGCTTCACACAGGAGGGGGAAAGCTATTAACTGTTTATTGAATTTAAAACAAGTATTAGTCTAACCTTTTTTAATAGTTATAATCCAGTTAGATAATAAGATAGAATGCAAAAAAACAAAACAAAGGTGAACCATATTGGCTTTGCCAATACTTGTTTGTTGATTGTATCCATTGGCTGTTTGATATCCTGTAAAACAAACAGATTAAAAATACATGTTGACAATTCTGTTGGTAAGGCTACAGGACTGCCAGGGATTGGATTTGGCAACTTCAGAAACTATTTGCAGGATTTGGAATTCTAAAGGTTACTGGACACTTTCTCCTAGGCACACATTTTGCTAATTGGGTGGAGATTAAAACACCAATTGGGGCAGAGGCGAGAAAGCTATGGTACATCTTTCTTTAATTTAAATGTTTGATAAATAGCAGTCTGGCATTCGTCAGAGGCAATTATAAAACTGTGGCACACAAGTTAGCTGGTGGGAATAGGAAATTGGTATGGGTCTCTTTAAAAATATACGGATTCAATATTGATTGAAAGGCATTTAAGTAATGTAGGCCAGGAGAAAGGATGCAGATTGACATTGGAAGATTTTGAGCGCATCTCGATACTAGGCTATAAATCTCTTAGGGCAGCTAATTTTAAAAGAATGACATTTTTATCTCGCTGGTTAGCATATTATACATCTAAAAACCTAAAACTATTTATAAAATATATCCATCTGTTACCAACAAATGCTTTAGGCGTGCCCAAGAGATAAAATGAGATTGGTTACACATTTTTGAATACCCTAAACTGTTGCAGTTCTGGGAAGTGGCGTTTTGAGAATTGAGTCAAGGAGTACAGGTGACGATGAAGCCGGAATCGAAGTTGGTCATTTTCTGGGCATCAAGTCAAACTTTCTTGGCTGGGCAGGAATACTCCGAATTTTGTCTCAGCATCATTAGCCATCGCTAGGTCATTCATTTTACGATGCTGGCATTCAAATATAGTCACAACTTCTGAGCAGTGGTTAGCGAAGCTACAGAGGGCAGGGCGATTTGAGGAAGCACACGATATATAGGCTAATGGGTAGCCTGAAGAAGTATCTTAGCATGTGGGCTCCATTAGAAGCGATGCCCATCTAGACAGCAGCGTTGGAATACGTACGTTTTACTGGGATTGATTGTTAAGCAACACTGTGCTCTGAGAATGCAAAGGGACTAGGGTATACAATTATTCAGTGTAAAGAAGTTGCTTCAGTAGAATTCAATATTTTAGTTCGGGGTAATGCCTATGAACCATCAGTTTCGTTCCAGAATGCGAGCCCTGCAAAGTAAGGAAGCACTTTATGATCTGATTCACTTTAAACTGAGCTGCAGGTCTCTATTTTCGATTGCTCTTTTTACTATTGCTCTTTGTTTTGAGGAAGGGTTTCACAATTAAGAATACAATGAGTTCGTATAGGTGTTCTGTTGATTAATTTTCAGATTCAATCCGTAGTAAACTACTGCACCACTTTTAGTATCATACTGGCTATTTTGCACCACATGCTGCTCTATTTAAGCTATGTTGATCCCTCTTCTGTGCGATGATTTTATAAATATGTTGAAGAAGAATGTCCGTACATGCTAAGCTGTCCAATATTTAGATGATTGTGATTTGCAACTTTTTGGAAGGTACTGTAGCACTTTTGTACTAAACAGCTTATTCTGTATCAAAGCCTTTAGCCCTTCAGCAATTTCTCTGTTTACCAAGCAGCCTATTCGTATTAAAAGCCATAGCTTCGGGGTAGGCGAGGGTGAGATGAGCGGGCTCTCGGGTTTTGTTCCATAATAATACTATGCACGTTTCTTGGAAGATAGTGTATATATGATCGATTGGCAGTTTTTGTATATTTTGATTTGTTAATTTTAATGTGGGAGACCCTCTGTCTGGTGTGGGAATTTATATATTTTTTCTCATATTGTATTATCGACTTTGAGGAATTTGCTCAGTTAAAAAACACACACACAATTCTTTTGCTTCACATTCCAAAATCTGCAGATATTATTCATAACACCTGATGGAGAGATTTACAGTATCGGTTGGTCCGTCTTCTTTTAGTAGATATTAATATAGATTGAATTAAAGCTGTGCTCAGTGTGTTTTCAAACTAACTTTACAGGCCCAGGAACTGGCATTCAATGTCATAGTAATTATTTTCAGAACTGATGAATCTATGGCCCACGGAAAACATTTTGAAATATCCCAACTACATACTTTTCAGAGGAATTGACGAATTTCACAGAACCAGGTTGCTTTTGAATTATCTACCTAGCTTTATTTTTTATAGAATCAACTGTTTTATCGAAAATGCGGTATTTAATTTTCAGTTGTCAACACCTTTCTTTGCACGTCTGCGCAGAATTCTCTGTAAAATCCTTCAAAATGAAAAACAAGGTTTAACTTTTCATTTGAGACAATACTGAAGCGCTGAAAATTTCGCATTCCATAATATCATTTTGTTTTTAAATATATGTGACTGGAAGATATTTAAATAAGCATGCACATAATAACAGGTAATTTTTGCACCTCGATTTTTGACTGAGTTCGGTAGGGCACTAAAGACATTCATGCACTTGATCTTAGCCCCTGTTTTAAATTTTGTCAACGAAAATAGTCAGACACTTTAGTTTACAAGTCTCTTGCACCACACTTCAAAACTAATACTCCTATTTTTTTTTTTTACAATACAACTGTGTGCAAAATCCTATGAAGAATAATGTTTCCTTTTCCAGAAGAATTGCATATAAGGGTGCATACAATCCACAGGAAACGTTTTGCTTAATATTGTTCACAAGGCTGAAGACCTTGGAAATGTACAGAGAATTCCGTTATAAAGTGCTTACAGTTTCCTTAAGACTGAAAAAGAAGTGCTGTTTTTAGGAGCGATGAGATCCCAATACAGAAAGTTCGATAAACCTCACTAGTACCACGTTTATGGAAAACACATAAATGGAACGTATTTAAAATAAACAACCACATTATCATAAAACTAGGTTATTTCTGTACTTGGGTGTGTGGGTGTAACCTCTGTAGAACAGTTTTGTCACGACTCCTTTTAGATTTTATTCTTTTTTGTTGGTTGCACCAGCCAGCTGTTTATTATTAAAAAAAAAAAAAATGTTTATTTACTGAAATTTTACACACTATATCAGTAGGTCATATACATGCCAAATAAAGTATCAACACTAGAGTTCAAACTGAAGATATCAATAAAACCATAGCAAGTGAGCAAATGGCAAAGAGAAAGTGTAACGTTATGCATGTGGATGTGTTGGTCCAATGCAAGACCAAATTGAATAAAGCCAGTGCAAAGCACTCAGTAGAAGTGTTGCCAATAATATACAGATAATGAAAAAACAACTGCGAACAGCTGACTAGCGCCTTGAGGATGGAATCTGAGACACATGCATATGATCACAATATCACCAATATACATAGTATTGACATCATTGTGGGGGTGAGCAGGGAGCGGAGGGGCCCCCGAGTAGCTCATCCTGAGATCATCAGCAAGGGGGGGGGCAGTTTATCCATAACTCTCAATAAATCTACACCCAAGGATGGGAACAATCCAAGGTCAACGAACCAGGCAAACTAGTGGTCAGGTCGGTCTTACTTGGCAAACAATTTGAGTATGTTTGAATCCCAAAGTGTGGCAACGCCCCCAACCCCTAGGTCATGAGAATAAGCATCCACCTCCGCCACCACCCATTCATGAACCACTCGGAGCCAACAAACAATAGTCAAGGGCTGAGCTGCCTTCCAAGACATTGCAATTGAGCACGAAAACAAAGCTAAGGCCAGGTTAACCAGTTTCATGTAATGTTTGGTGTGTTTCATCTGTTTAGTATCAGCCTGTGGTTTATTATCCATAGACAAATATAAGTTGAAAACGAATGTTCACAACTTTCTTGTGCCACATCCCATCACATTGCACCTCTGTGGGCTCAATATATGCACAGTGTCTCCTTGCACAGCCTTTCAAATCTACTTACAAACCTACTCATCCATGTGACAGTACACACTGCTGTAGAGTATAGCGGATTTTGCAGCTGGTTGATAGGTAATATGTCTCTGGTGTTAACCATCTGCTTTGCTCCGTTTTAAATCAGTGAGGATTTGTGCATGCTTTGGCAAAGTCAACCATGTAGGGAGCAATTTACAGGAATTTAAACTCTAACAAGGTTGCTTGATACTAATACTTTACCCCAAGTAAGTTTCGGAGATTTCGTTTTTTACCTATGCTGCCAATTTTGTGACTTTGTAGGGGCAGCTTGCAATACTCAGTTATACTTCTCTGGGCCACAAAACAGGTATTGAGTGATGGGAAGTCTTAGATACCTTAGGATTATGTCCCACACTCCAAGTAGGAATTAAGGGCCTGAGTTAGAGTTTGGCAGATGAGGGTAATTCATCACAAACGTGATGTGATATCCATCACATTTGTGACAGAGTAACCCTTCCGCAAAACTCTAAATCAGGCCCTAAGTGTACTCATTGCCCGGGGAATGCATACATGATGTCTACTTTGGCACGGGCATTCATCTAAGAGGCTGTGTTTTCTTTACTGAACACCAAGTGGACAGAGTACTGCAAAAGAGGAGCTAATATGGCATTTGTACAGTGTCTGTTCAGATGGTCTTGGGTAACTTCTGTCGCAGATAGAGATTTGTTCGGTGAACCATGGAAAATGCAGCATGCTTGGCCTGCGGAGCTGCCCACATCAGCCCTATTTCGCCTTCCTTAAGCTGACTACCTATTGAGGGGAGATCAGATTCAAAGTTGCTTGCTTAGTTCATAAACCCATGAACATTGATCAATCGCACTAGCTGGCCATGAAACAAACTCTGTAGGGTATCTTGACAGCTACAGAGAACAGACATGCATCTACTCTAGATTCCAGTCTTCAAGCAACAAAGTACTTTAACACAGTCCTTTTCTGGCTGTGCTCCCAAAATATAGAACCCTATTTACCCAGAATTCCAGATATTACCGTCCACAGCAGCTTATCAATTCCACTTCCGCGTTGAAATCTGTACCCATAAGTGCCTTTTGAATCCTTGTGTGTGTGCTGGACAACTCTTATCCTCCTTTTCCTTTCTGATTAAGATGTGGCCCTATGATTATGCTGATGTGGAAAAATTGTGTATAAATGGAGAGGATGCAAAGTGAAACATGCTAAGATCGGGGATCATTGACAACTAGACAAACTGGTTATTTAGGCCCAACTGGCTTCCTGCTGTGTACTATTACTCTAAAGATTCTTATGTAGCAAATGGCTGTGTTGAGATGCTTCTTTTGTCAAATTTCCTCTGATTTCTCGGTATCGTTTTGCTGTATATGTTTTTCACAATGCAATATAAAAGATTTATATAAAAAAAGATGTGTCCTTATGACAGCTTTCAATTAACTAGAAATGTTGTGTTAGTTCACCTTTTGGGCCTATTTTTCTGTTTTTTATGTTCTTAGGAAGTGATGTTTCTTTTGCTTACCAATTGTGGCCCTCTTCTATGGGCGAGTAGTACTTCTTACGTGGATGTTATTTTCAACCCTTCAACTTTCTGTTACTTCGCAGTGTTACCTGGTAGGTGTACGCTCTCCTAAGATTACTGGACCGAATGTTGAACATTGTGTGCAGTGATTTTTATGTAAAGAGCTCAGATGTTGTACGGCCAACTGTTGAACGAAAATCTCAATAAACAAATAAACTAATCAATATATAAATACTTCACTAGTCGGTTGATTATGGATCCACTGGCAATGGCCTATCTGTTGCAGCTTCCATGATTGTCATAAGGGGAGGGTGCAGCTGAGCTGTCTACCACGGGCACAGCACATTTAGAGGGTGCAGCCAGCAGAGGAAAATGCATGCATTACACTGCAGAGATAGGCCTCTCTCTCACTATGTTCATAATAAGGATGAGCTTCTTTGTCCACAGAAACTGAATTGAAGGAGGGCTTTCACTAGGTTGCGCCACAACTTGGCACTGCCTGTAGAGGCAGAACAAGGTGTTCTAATCTGAAGATCTACTCACCACAATATGGCACTCAAGTGTAAAGGAAGTAAACAGAAAACGTTCTATGGATGGGGGAAGTAAGGCGAGATTAACCATTAAGCAAAATAAGCACATGCTTAAGTTATCATGGGCCGGGTGCACCACAGAAATGTTTCTTTGCCAGATTTACCATAGACAATATGGTGCAAAACTGGAAATTGTGCAGCTGAACTAGGTCCCACAAAAAGGGGCTCACACAATAAGGGAAAAAATGACTTACACATATATATATAATAATAATCATAATAAAATAGTAATAATAGAGGTTAAGGATATACATTAATCTTGGGAATACAACAAAATTAGAATCTGGTATCTGCCACACAATGTGAACTTAAAAACATGAGAAGATCTGTATGGATCATTAGCTGACCAATTGTGAACTTCACAAGAATAATTTGAAAGATACAACGCAGCTACAAAGGAAATACTTCCAGATGTTGATTACAAGGCAGCTCAAACTCACAAATGTATCAGAAAGAAACTATCCAATGATGGAGATGCTTCACCTGAAGTATATCTGAATGCCAGAGACACATTTCGTATCACCACTTTTTACACAATTGTTGACAAACTTGAAACTGAGACAAGACGAAGAGCAGAAATATACAAAGAAATAGCAGAGAGATATTCTTTTCTGAGTGATGTGGCCAATAATGCCACTTCTTCATCTACTGAAATTGAAAGGTATTCTCAGTGTTGTCAAAAGCTAACTGATGCTTACCCACTGGACATGAACACTAAATTCTCAGCTGAGCTTCTTCAGTTTCACTCAGATATGCTAGTTTAATGCAACAAAAATGTAAAAATAAGATTCAGTCATGCTGAACTTTATAAAATAATTGTAGAAGACAATATTGAGTGTGCCTTTACAAATGTAGATATTTGATTTCATATATTTTTAACATTAAGTCACAAATTGCTCAGCTGGGCACTCATTTTCTAAGTATAATAAAAAAAATCCCAACAGAACTATGCAACAAGGCAGGCTGGATGTCTTATCTCTACTATGTATAGAAGCAGATGTGTTACGTAAGATTAGTTTTGAGGGTCTGATCAAATAATTTGCAATTAGAAAAAGTAGGAAAAAACATTTCAAATATAAATAAAGTGGAAGTATACAAAAATAAACATTATTTTCCTTCTTACAGTAAGATTTGTTTCATTAAAAAAAATATATATATATTTTATGGTTTATTATTGTTTATATTTTGAACTATATATATATATATATATATTGGGCACCATAATCTTTTAAGTGCTTAGGGTCTCTAAAGGTTCTAATCCGGCCCTGAAGGGAAGCTAATATGAGACAGGGATCAGAGTCTTGCAATTACCTTTCCATACTATACCCAGGTCTAGTTTCCTTATCAAAGAGAACAGAAGCTGATCTTTGGGGTTTCTTCCATGATATAGCAATTACATCTTTTTCCCGGCTCAAATATTAACAGTGCTCACTTCATAAAGTAGACAGTACCCTCAGCACTGACTAACCTAAGTGGTTTCTGAGGAATTCAGATGGGGCTTGTTCCAGTGACCCCTTGCTTGTTTTGCCTATGGCTGTGGTGTACATGATCTCTGTGTGACTTTGTCTGTGGGAGGCTTTATGTAGGTTATGTTATTTTATGTTGATTTGTATAGTGCACTAATCACCAGAGAGGGTATCAATACGCTATATGTAATACAGTTGACTTTTAAAATGATGACTACTTTGACGCCAATTTGAAATTGTAGAGGTAATAATGTGTTCTGCATTACTAACTGACGATTAGTTTATCTAACTGGAATCAGTTAATCCCTCTGTACCCCTTAATGCTTACCATCCCTGAACAGTCCGAACCATCCGTTAATGCTACTCTCCCCTGAACTACCCCTTAGCACTACCTTTTCACAAACCCCAAAATCCACCTACAATTTCTTAAGTCTTCCCTTCCCTGAACATAACAACCTCCTACTTCCTCTTATTGCCTCCCTTCCCTGAATCCCTAAATACCCTTACTACTCCTTTCTTCAGCCCTAAACACCCATTACTACTGTTTTATGTTATCCATCTTTGAGGTCTAAATGGCCTAAACCTCCTTAATGCTACCCTTCCCTGAACCCTAAAACACCCTTTCTTCCTCCTATTTTTACCCTTTCCTGACCACTAAAAATCCTTACTACTTCCTAACACAATCCTTATCTGAACCCTAAAAAAGCTTTCTACCCTTTCACGTTACAGATTCCTGAATCCTAAGAACTCTGCCTCATCTGTTGTTACTACTCTACATGTGCCTCAAAAACACTTAACCCTTAACACTACCCTTCCTTGAACCATAAAAGACACTTCCAACCGCTTTTTGTTACCAATCACTAATCTTTACCAACCTCTTACTGCGACCTTACCTGAATCCTAAAAACTCCCTACTAGTTCACCACCCTCTTCCCCACTTCAATGTAAAAGCTCCCCTTCACTTCAGCAGGAGGATGACTCTTGCCCCTGCTCCCAGTACACTTACCTTTGCCTTAAAAGGCACAACGTTTTTCAATTTTTTGTAACCCAACCTTTTACCCTTCTATTTTTTCAGTGGATGACATTTTGACATAACTTTGTTGCAGTCTTCTCCTTTCCCCACAATTTTATTTTACTGTCCATGTTGTCCTTGTGCTTTGTGTGAAGGAAGCTTCCTCAAGTCTTCACTGTTCATTGGTCACAATGGAAACCTGCACTGCTCCTTCTCACAATCTAAGCTCACTAGAAGTCTTGAATTGTCCCATGCCAGCAATCACATGCTAATTCAGTCTTAGCTATTTCTTTGCATTCTGGTAAATGAAGACTTAACCCCTTCGCTGCCAGGCCTTTTCTCCCTCGGATGCCAGGCCTTTTTTTTAGCTATTTGGGGCAGTTGGCGCTTAGGCACTCATAATGTTTTGTCCGCATAAGCTACCCACGCCAAATTTGTGTTCTTTTTTTCCCAACATCCTAGGGATTATAGAGGTATCCAGAGCTTGTGGGATCCCCTGAAGGAGACCAAGAAATTAGCCAAAATACACCGAAAATTCAGTTTAAAAAAAAAAAAAAAAAGGGCTGCAGAAGAAGGCTTGTGGTTTTTCCCTGACAATGGCATCAACAAATGGTTTGCCGTGATACAATCATCATCTTCCCAGCTTAGCATTCAGGAAAAGGCAGACTTAAATCAGAAAAACACATTTTTCAACACAATTTTGGCATTTTACTGGGACATACCCCATTTTTCTATTTCTTTGCGCTTTTAGCCTCCTTCCAGTTAGTATCAGAAATGGGTATGAAACCAATGCTGGATCCCGGAAAGCTAAATACTTCTGGAAAGTAGACAAAATTCTGAATTCACCAAGGGGTCATTTGTGTAGATCATCCAAGGTTTTCCTACAGAAAATAACAGCTGAAATGAATAAATATTGAAATTCAGGTAAAAAAAAAAACATCAATTTTTCTCCACATTTGTCTCTGTAACTTTTTTCTGCAATAACAGATTTTTTAAAGCAATATACCGTTACGTCTGCTGGACTCTTCTGGTTGCTGGGATATATAGGGCTTGTAGGTTCATCAAGAACCCTAGATAGCCAGAGCCAATAAATGAGCTGCACCTTGGAATAGGTTTTCATTGTATGCCGGGTGTACAGCAATTCATTTGGTGAAATATAAAGAGTGAAAAATAGATATCAAGGAAACCTTTGTATTTCCAAAATGGGCACAAGATAAGTCATTGAGAAGCAGTGGTTATTTGCACATCTCTGAATTCTGGGGTTCCCAACGTAGCATGTGAATTACAGGGCATTCACAAATAGACTTATTTTTTACACACACTCTTACATTTGGAAGGAAAGAATGTAGAGAAAGACAAGGGGCAATAACACTTGTTCTTCTATTCTGTTTTCCCCCAAGTCTCCGGATAAAAATGGTACCTCACTTGTGTGGGTAGGCCTAGTGCCTGCGACAGGAAAAGCAACATGGACACATCACATTTTTTACATTGAAATCTAAGGTGTTTTTTGCAAAGTGCCTAGCAATGGATTTTGGCCTCTAGCTCAGCCGGCACCTAGGGACACCTACCAAACCTGTGCATTTTTTAATACTAGACACCTAGGGGAATCTAGGATGGGGTGACGTATAGGGCTCTCACCAGGTTCTGTGCCCCTGAATCCTTTGCAAACCTCAAAAGTTGGCCAAAAAAACACTTTTTCCTCAGGTTTAGGTGAAGGCAAGCTCTGGAATCTGAGAGGAGCCACAAATTTCCTTCCACCCACTGTTTCTCCAAGTCTCCCGATAAAAATGCTACCTCTCTTGTGTGGATAGGCCTAGTGCCCGCGACAGGAAATGTCCCAAAACAAAACATGGGCACATCACATTCCGCCAAAGAAAACAGAGCTGTTTTTCCTGCAAAGTGAGTATCTGTGGATTTTGGCCTCTAGCTCACCCGGCACCTAAGAAAACATAGCAAACCTGGACATTTCTGAAAACTAGACACCTAGGGGAACCTAGGATGGGGTAACATGTGGTGCTCTCACCAGGGTCTGTTACCCAGAATACTTTGCAAACCTCACAATTCGGCAAAAAGACACTCTTTCCTCACATTTCGGTGCTGCAAAGTTCTGGAATCTGAGGGGAGTCATGAACTTCCTTCTACCCAGTATTCCCCCAGGTCTCCCGATAAAAATGGTACCTCACTTGTGTGGGTAGGCCTAGTGCCCAAAACAGAAAATGTCCCAAAACACTATGTGGATACATCAAAATTATCAAATACAAAATTACCTCATTTTGCGAAGGGGGACACCTGCGTTTTTGGTCATGGGCTCAGCAGCCATCAAGGTAAACCTACCACACCCAAACATTTCTGAAAACTAGACACCCGAGGGAATCCAGGGAGGTGTGACTTGCGTGGATCCCCTAGTGTTTTCTTATCCAGAATCTTCAGCATATCTCAAATTTAGCTAAAAAATGCAATTTTTCCCACATTTCTGTGTGGGATCACCACACCGGCACAACTTTTCAACTACATAACATTCCTCTCATTCTCCTGGTAAAAATGATACCTCACTTGTGTAGGTCAGCCAAGTGCCTGTGACAGGGAAGAGCCAAAAACATGTAAAAAATGAGGGGGAACCAAAGCGGGTCTAAAAGGGCAGTCTGAAAAAAGTAAGTTTTTAGGCTGACAAGTAGGGCAGATTTTTTATCGATATAGATGTGACAATGCTGGGTGGTAGAAATTTTGTGGATTCCTGCAGATTCCAGAAGGTTCCATCACAAAAAATGTGGGAAAAATGTGTGCTATCCAGCAAAGTTGGAGGTTTGCAGAGCACTGTGGGTAAGAAAATGGTGTGGGGTGCACGTGAAGAACACCACCCTGGACTCACCGAGATGCTTAGTTTTCAGATGTGTCTAGGTCTTGTGGATTTTTCCACATGGCATCGTCCCAAAGCCCAAAAAGTGCAGCCCTCACCATTCCAAGTGGGACGATTTTGAGAGGTAGACAAGGTCTTGTGGCCCAAATGTAAAACCATAACTCAAAATAATTATATGTCCTCTAGCTTGCTGTGGGATAAGATGTTTTAGTGTGCAGGGAAGAGCTGAAAGACTGTTACCCCAATCAGTTGGGGTGGGGGCATAACCATGGCCATACTGGTTGGTAGCCACCGCCCCACTATTTTTTAATTGTTTTAAATTCCCTGGTATCTAGTAGGCTTTCTGGCCCCCGAGGAGTGGATCGGAGGTAATTGCCCCATCTACCCACTGGTGGGCAGAACAACTTTGGCCCCATTTATTTGGGGTGGGGTACGGCCATACCCCACCCTCTTTTTTGAAAAAAAAAATCTTCCCTGGTCTCTGATAGGCTTTCTGCCCCCAGTGGGGGCAGATGGGCCTTCCAAAAATAGGCTGAGGGCAGATATGGCCAACAGTAATGTGCCCCCAATGGGGAACAACCCTTGCCCAAGGGGCTGCCCCTTCAAACAAAACACACACAGAAATCCCTGGTGCCTCAGTGGTTTCTGCCCCCGTGGGCAGATCGGCCTAATAGAAATAGGCCGCTCTGCCCTCAAGGGGGACAGAAATGGGCTAAAAATATTTTTTCCCCCCAGGGGAGTGACCCTTGCCTAAGGGGTCACTCCCCACATCTAAAAAAATAATACAAAGACAAAAAATGATCCCTGGTGCCTAGCGGTTTCTGTCCCACCTGGGGACAGATTAGTCTAATAAAAATAGGCTGATCTGCTCCCAAGGGCAGCAGAAATGGCCTAAAGACATTTTGTCCCCCCAGGGGAGCGACCCTTGCCTGAGGGGTCACCCGCCCACATCTAAAAAAATAAAAGAACACAAAAAAAAAAAAATCCCTGGTGTCTAGCGGTTTCTGCACCCCTGGGGGCAAATCGGCCTAATTAGAATAGGCTGATTTGCCCCAGGGGGGCAGAAAAGGCCTAAAAGTAATTTTTCCCCAGGGAGCGGCTCTTGGCCAAGGTGCCGGCCCCCTTATGCATATATAAAAATAAAAAATAAAAACTCCCTGGTGTCTAGTGGGCATTTCTGCAGTGCGATTGGGCAGCAGAAATGCTGAGAGAGACATCAAAGGAAAGGAAAGGCCTTTCCCTTCCTTTGATGCCTCTCTCACCCCCTCCACGTGGTCCGTGCTGGAATGGGCTGTTTTAGGTAACTCCAGGATAGTAAGTTCTTACTTTCCTGTGCTAGTTATAATAAATCCAACCCTTGGCAAGTTGTTGAATGTATTGTAACTTTGAATGATATTTCTAGCTAGCTCCAATTCAAAGTCGGACCTTATTAAAGTTTAATGAATGTATGGGTCTAGCAGCACTACAACAGAGAAAACAATTTCGGCTGTTTTTCACTATCAGGGTGTGAAACATACTTCAGAGTGTCCCTGCTTTTTAGAACAAGACACCCTACAACTGAGGCACTTAGGGAAGACCTTGGGGTGATTTATAAGTTATGAAAAGGTATTTTTGGACTTAGGAAGCACTTTTAATTCCGAAGTCGAATTTGGACGTAGTTTTAGTTACAACCATCCTGCAAGGCAGTCCTGGCTTTAAAATGACACCTGGCACCACAGCATTACACACTTAAGTGCATTAAGTCCACCAGTCTCTAAACCTACATGCCTGGCCATCTACTAGGGACTTACAGGTAGGCTGTATTGGGAATTAGAATTATTCCAATTACCACATACCTTTAGAGGACAGAGAACTGGCCCTGGTAAGGAGAGTCCATGCCACTTTGAGTGTCAGTCACTACCAGCATCAGCCAAAAAAATTGGGTTGACCTGGCAGTTCGGGCTGGACTGTTCCCCTGTGGAACGGGGTCAACACTGATTTGCATACGGCTGGGTCCAAACTGGAATGGCATGGTGAGCAAAACAACTGATGGATTAAACCCAGATCTGGGACTGGGGGTGAATGCTTGATTTGGTCTATATTCCATCCATCAACTGTTCTTTTTGCATCTGTTGCCCCAGTGGGAAGGGTATGCCCAGACGTGGGCCTCATGCTCACTATGCCACCAGATTGAAGCTAGCCTGGATGAAGAGTGGTGGTACCCCAAAACCGGTCCCAGGATGCTTGTTTCTGGCCCAGGGAGGACCTGGCCTGGCAGTTCGGGCTGGGCTGTTCCCATGGGGAACAGGGTCAAGACTGATTTGCATATGGCTGCGTCCAAAGTGGAATGGCATGGTGAGCAAACAAAAACTGATGGATTAAACCCAGATCTGTGACTGGGGGTAAATGTTTGATTTGGTCTCCATTTCGTCCATCAACTGTTCTTTTTGAAAAAATGGGGTCTATCCGGGCAAAAAGGATAACTTTCCTACACTGCATCTGGAAGATTTCTCTGCTGTTGCACTTATGTTCCTTTATGGTCTATAGAGGATCATGCTTTTATTCTGCCTGTTTATACATGTCCTAAGTGTGAGTGTATATATATATATATATATATATATATATATATATATATATATATATATACCATTTCTGTGTAAAAGAAAATGGTTGTTCTTTTGTTTTGTATGCCTTTTCCGTGTATGAGGAGCTTACACTTTCATATTTACTGATCTGTAACTTTGTGTATGGGGATGTTTGTGGTATGTCTATTCTTACTGTGTGAAGCTTTCTGGGATGTTCTAGTGCAGAAAACATTTTGTGTGTGAGGATTAACTTACACTGCCGCTGCTGTGCTTGCACTGTGAGAGAGGAAGCTTGCACAACCATAACCATTTCTAGTCTTGACTTTAGAGTGGTCTCTACTATTACAGCTTTCACCAAAGGGGGCGTGAACGAGTTTTCCTACCAAGAGTTCACTTAAGTTGTCTCATTACCTTTCTACTTATTTTCTCCCTACAGTATATTACTGGGTAAACAAGAGAGACTATAGGTGTGCTTGCATCTGGATTCCTTTATACATCTCTACATCTGCCCAGTCCTGTCTGTTCTGCTGTTTGCCAGTAAGTGAATGCTTGTGTGGGTGCCTGCACACAGTTATGCATGTGCGTGCCAGTGTATCTCTGTCTGTCTAGAGTGTGATAATGTACAATTTGTATTCACTCAGAAAATGTGGGAAATCCCAAACATATATTTGGTGGGTGTGTTAGCAAATGAGAAATATGTGCATTGCTGTGGAATAGTTAAAATTAACAATGCCTTTCACTAGAAATTAATGGGAACTGAGCAATTTATTTTCAATTTTGGGTCATTAAAGAAAATGGCAAAGAGTGTTTTCTTGGCCATTGTGGAACTTATTGTTGCATGGGCATTATACTTGGGTGCAGTGCAGTTATGCAGCAACATGTGTTAGTGCTCGTAAATCCTGGGACTCGTTAGCACTAATAGAATGAGGAATGTACAGTACACCTTCATATTTGGTCTATCATTGAACTGAGGATATGTGCCATTTACGTGGTGAAATTAGAGAATAGTATGTGCTGTTGGGTTACATGACAACATGGACCTAGTCCTGAGCTAGCCCTTTTTGTTGGTGTGCATGTCCCATTGACTTAAGAAATGTGTCAAATATGTTGCAAGGTTGAAACAACCTGTTACTGACCTAGTGTGCGTTGATAAACACTATTTGCCACAAAGGGTTTTATGAAAAGTAGTGGGACATAGATAAAATCCACTGTAAAGCTGTCTTTACATTCTAACTAGTTGTCCTCAATAATACAGTCAAAATTTAGCCCAAAACATGCACCTTCACATTAATGTCCCTTACGTTTCTGTGGATGAGAATCACAAAGACGGACCCATTTGTAATTTTTGACCCAGGCTCCACAAAAGCCTGTAACAGGCTTGGCAGTTTTAAGACTTTTTATCAAGTTTCTCAAGAAAAAAAAAAAACAATCATAGGGCTCAGACTTGCTTCCCTCAAATCTGGGACACTGCCTTATTGCTATACTAACTCCAATGGAAGAGAGCTTAAGCACAACTGTGTTGGCGGGAGCCATATACAGGGCGTTAGTCTGTGGCTGTGGTAATATGTCCTCACTTACCAAAATTGAAAATAAATTCATTAGGTCACTGTTCAGCCTGCTCCAAAGCTTTCCCCTTATTCCACTACGCCTTGACCTGGCTCTAAATAAGATAGATCTTAGGGTGCTCCTAAAACCTCTACATTGGGTGCGGCTATGGACGACTCTGGAACTGGCATGTCTCAAGCAGATAAAATATCTTTGTGGAACTATCAAACTGGAGGAAATGTGGGTTTACCCAAAACCCCACATTAAGCCACATCCACAAAGCTGAAGCAGGTCTTCAGAGAAGTAATGCTTTTGCAAAGGCAGAAGGCTCAAAACGTGGGGGCATGGCTAAAAAATATTTCCAACATAAATGAACCCATTTCTTTGAGCCATTTTGGGACAGGATTAGGTCACCACAAGCTAAAATCCTTCATTTAAAATTTAGGGTTGGTAAATAGGATAGAACAAGGCATTTACTATCCCAATGCCCTTTTTGCCCATTATGTTAGGAAACAGAGGAGCAGTTCCTCTTTTTCTGCCGAGGCTACAACTTGCCACGAAGAAAGTGGATTGTTGAACTCTGTAAACTTAAGGGCACGGTCCATTTTTTGGAAGCCCACAGACTCTTCTAAACATGACACAAAGGATCAAATTGCATTCAATGTATTGTAGTTTCTTTTTTGGGCATGGACAATAAGATTGCGTGAAGTGCCAAATGAGACTTAAAGGTTTTGATCAGTACCATGATATTGTGCTACAACCTTCATGATATGATGGTACTGTAGTGTTCTTGTTACTTCGTAAATATGGACTTTCATGTTGTCTTTTTAAATAATATTTTAATAATTCTGTGTGACAGGACGTTTTAACTTCTTTATGTATGTGCTGTTTTTATGATTGTTATAAGCTGAAATAAAGTATTATTGATTGATTGAGGGCTTAAGCTACTGTTTGCACAAACCCACCATGCCATAGAGCAAGGGTATTCGCAACATTTTCCCAGGGGCCAAAAAGTATAGTCTGCGATGTAACGGAGGGCCACATTGATATTAGCAGGTGTTGGTGGTAAGCTGGATGTAGGGAAAGCGAAGCAGATACATCTAGCGACTGAGTTGCACAGTATGGCCCTCATTCTGACCTTGGCGGGCGGCGGAGGCCGCCCGCCAAAGTCCCGCCGTCAGGTTACCGTTCCGCGGTCGAAAGACCGCGGCGGTAATTCTGACTTTCCCGCTGGGCTGGCGGGCGGTGGCCTTCAGACCGCCAGCCAGCCCAGCGGGAAAGAGGCTTCCACGATGAAGCCGGCTCGGAATCGAGCCGGCGGAGTGGAAGCTGTGCGACGGGTGCAGTTGCACCCTTCGCGTATTTCACTGTCTGCGCAGCAGACAGTGAAATACATGTAGGGGCCCTCTTACGGGGGCCCCTGCAATGCCCATGCCAGTGGCATGGGCACTGCAGGGGCCCCCAGGGGCCCCGCGACCCCCCCTACCGCCATCCGGATCTCGGCGGTCCGACCGCCGGGATCTGGATGGCGGTAGGGGGGGTCGGAATCCCCGCGGCGGTGCAGCAAGCTGCGCCGCCGCGGAGGATTCAATGGGGCCGCGGTACACTGGCGGGACCCCGCCAGTGGTGCCGGTCCGACCGCGGCTTTACCGCTGCGGTCGGAATCCCCATTGGAGCACCGCCGGCCTGTCGGCGGTGCTCCCGCGGTCCTCCGCCCTGGCGGTCAAAGACCGCCAGGGTCAGAATGACCACCTATGTCCCTAGAAAACCTGATATTATTCCCGACTTTACCAAATAGTATGATCCTAGACAATTGTGTCATTTCACTTTCCCTTCTTTTTCTTTATTACCACGTATATGAAAAACTAGAAATATATAAGTTCCGGATGTGGGCTGTGCAAAACCTTGCCCTGTGTTTGATTTAATAAATATAATGTTATTCATGAATAAAAGGATCCGTGGACACCCAATGAGTGCACATAAGAACTGACTTGCCTCTTTAGATCACTATTGGCATTGTTAACTGGGTAGGGGAAGAATGTGTGTTTCTAAATTCATGTTTGAAAACTATCACTTTTAAAGTAATATGTTTCAATGCAGTGATGTAATCTACTGTGAAAAGGTTCTGCCTGTTAAGAGACGTTATCATATTCTTACACTTTTGCTGCAAGATGTCTTTAAAAATGAAGGTGTTTCTAATGTTACCTGTGCAGGACTCCCTAGTTACTTCCTTTAACACCAATAAATGTTTAAGTAAGTGCTTGCCTGTTTCTTTAATGTATTTTTGTGTGCTGAATTGTGTAATCACCAGCCCAATGCTGCAGTTGACCTGGAGGCTGCATGTAGAGGTCAAGATGGCTGCATGTGGCTCCTGGGCCATACTTTCAGTATCAATGCCATAGTATGACAGTCAATTTGTCTATAAACAGAATATGTTGGTTAGATGTGTCACATGTGTCACATAATCACCCTGTATTACCCCTTTTCTGTGATATAAAGCAGATTGTGCTCAGTGCTTGCAAGACCAATACTGCTTCCTCATCCCAGCTTTTAGTGACCAATACAGTTCATTAGAAGAAAGAAGCCAAGAAGGTTTCACATGGGGGAATTAACCTGTAGTCAAAGAAACACTAATTCAAGAGGTGTTGTGCTAAAGCCAATTTCTCCCAGTGCTCTGAGGACAAGTGCTGGGGACTACATAGAGTAGTAATGCAGGTATCAGAAGTGATGTACTTAGTTGACACAAGTACCACACAGGGTCCCAGTTCCATGTGTACCAGTCTAATCCATACCTTCTGAAACATTTTCAGTGAAAATGTCAAAGGAGTTTAAGGAAGATAGTGGGCCACTCCCCGATCTCTGGCATGAGGATGTGATGGATGATTCTGTGGAAGGGACAAAATGTGCCCAAGAACCAACTCCTGAACAACACAGAGAGGTTAGAGGAATGCTGGGATGATTTTCCCTTTATTTTTCACTGCCTCCACCTGTCTGTGCATGTCAGAACCCTGCTCTGAGAGCATCAGAAAGCATGGGTTTTAGGGCCCAGTCAGGTGGGTTGAGAACTTTTACTTCCGATATCCCAGGGCCCAACCTTTGGATAATGAGCAACTGGGCCAAGTATCCCTTCAGCACTTGATTCTCAGAAATGTTGCAGGTCGGGCAGTCCAAGCCTTCCTGGGGGAGGTAGACACAAGATGGTGAACACAGGCTCAAAACTCAAAATACGCACAGCAGCAGCAATAAATGATGGTCCAATCAAATACCCACTTTTGTGATAATAGCAAAGAAAATATGTGACATTTACAAACTACCAGAGGTCAGGGTCTAGTGATACATATGTGGAACCCCAAGTCCCACTTCCCTCAAGCTAGCTTTAGTGGTTATTTCCCATTCACTATAAGCAACATTCAGGTTAAGCTCCACCAGTTGTCAGAGTCCCAGGAGTGTATTAAAGTCAAAACTGTCCTAGTGCAAAACACTATCTGGCAAGCAATTTCCCCCAGGGCCAAATGGCCCATAATCAATCTTACCCACAATCAGTGGGATAAAAGTGACTGGAGTCTCTGCGTGCGCCCCCTCTGCAGGCGGCAGAGCTGCTGCTGCTGTCTCTGGTAGGCTCTTTGCATGCAGTCCAGGTGGGCTGTGCTTGGTAGTTCTCAGGGTCATCACAAGTGGTTGTGCATCCACAGTGGCAAGAGGGTTCTTGTTGCTCCTCCAAGCTGGGTAAGTTCTTCGGGTCTTCCATGGTTGGTGAGTGGGAGTGCAAACATTCTGGTGCTGGTCCTCAGTCATGGTCTAGGGCACACTAATGTCACAGTAGTGACCTTTCTCCCTCAATGATGATTTCGACCGGGTCACACTTCTTGTATGGTCTTGGTGGCCCCCTCTGGCATATGAGGTCACCACCTCTTCACTGCACTCTAACTCTGCCTGAATCGGTACAGCAGGTTTCTTTATGCACCCTACTCAGACATACAGGGTTTCTGGTTTTCCAATAGATATAGGCTAAAGCTCGCTCAGCACAGCATTCTTTTCAGGGTGGTCCTACCTGCCATACATAGTTACTGGCTTTCCACCGCACTCAGCACAGAAGCTCGGCAGTCCCTTCATGGTGGCCGGACCTGGAAGGGTCTCTGACGTTCCCTGTATATGCCAATGAACAATAGGTGCAGCAGCCGTTTCCCCACACCTTGCTAAGAGGTTACACTAGCCAGGATTTTCCACTGTAGCTTGCTCGCTCCATTGCTCTCATCTCCCTCACAGAGCACACTGGTCTTGGCAGGCAGCTAGGTGCTGGTGCTCCATTTTCAGGGCAGGTGGTCTTGGATTTCCTGGTTGATGTCCCCTCGCCTAGCTGGGAGACTAGCAAGCCTTGGCCCCCAGTCCTGGTCACAGGTAGCATGTTGCAAATCTTCTCCTCAAACAGCCTGACTGGCTGCTTGACAGTTGACAATTTTTGGGGGCTCAAGCTTCCTTTTCTTATAGTCCATTCGCAGACACCAAATGTGATTTAGAGTCTTAGGCCTCCATTACAACATTGGCGGTAAATGCCGCATACCGAAGTGCTGACGGCCTCCAACAAACCCTGACCGCGGCTGTATACCACTACGGGTATTATGACCCACACAGAGAAATCCGCCACTATACAGACACCCACACAAGTCCGCCAGACCAAAGGTCAGTGATATACTGGCAGTACCAACACCCACACCGTTATGACAACAGGAATACGCCCACAGTATCAGGACCCACAAATCACTGCAGCGGTCTTTCAACCGCGGTAAACCATTTGCGGTACACACTGCCGGGCTCATAATACACACACACACACTTACAAAACTCCACCACATTGGACAATTCAAACTACACACACCTGACACACACACCCCATACCCACACCCCTATAAAACACACACCCACATTACCCACAACCCTTTCAACGAAAAAAAAGATAGCTAACAGAGAGAGAGACACAAGCCAGGAGCACCCACTCAATTTGAGCGCAGAACACAATCACCCATACACCATCCACACACCTCACAGCACACACCACAACACATCACCCCACACATCCTCACACATACCACTCACACCACATCCATGGCACCCCAAAGACACCCCAGGTTTTCAGAGGAGGAACTAAGGGTCATGGTGGAGAAAATGATCCGGGTAGAGCCACAGCTATTCGGATCACAGGTGCAGCAGACGTCCATTGGAAGGAAGATGGAGCTATGGCGGAGAGTCGTGGAGAGGGTCAATGCCATGGGACAGCACCCCAGAACAAGGGATGACATCAGGGAGAGGTAGAACGAACTACGGCGTGGTTGCAAGACACCAGGTAGCCGTACAGAGGACTGGCGGTGGACCCCCACCTCCTCCACCACAACTAACATGGGAGGAGCAAGTATTGGCAATAATGCATCCTGAGGGCCTCGCAGGAGGACTGGACTCTTGTAAGTCAAATCTTTACTACTATATCCCCCACCCTACCTGCATGCCATCACAAACCCCTACTCCTACCCTCACCCCCATCACTCCACCACCTCACATATACCCCACTATCAAAACCCACCCATCCCAATACCTAGCCCTGCATGCAACACCTATGCATGGACACCCATCACAGAGCTGCATGGACATCCATCACTAAAGCATGCCCATTAGAGAGAATCACCTAGCCCACAAAATCACCACGGACACAAGACAAAGCTGACAGGGCAATCACAACCATACAGGGAAACACACCCATGCACAAGATGGCACACGCAGATACAATAACACTGCATTTACATCCCCAGAGGACCCCCACTCAACGTCACCGGGGAGGAGGTGCCACCAACATCCAATCCCCCCCACAGAAGAGGCCCACAGTGATGACAGCAGCTCTGCACGCCTAGATCACGATGACCAACCTGGCCCATCAGGGACCTCTGGACAGTCGGATACCCAGGCAAAGTCCCATACCACCACAGACCCTCCCCCCCTCAGGAAACACCAGCACAGCACCCACCCAGCAGCCCCATGCCACTGTCCCCAGGACACGTCAATCAGCAGTGTGTCCACAACTACAGTGACCCCAGGCAACCCCACAAACCCAAGACAATCAGGGACCTTGGGGTCAGTGGCAGTGGGCACACGGTTCAGGGGACAGAGGCACAGGACAACAGGGAAGCTGGGAGGACTGCTGTGGGACAGGGGAAGACAGGCCCAGGGAACCCACTCTCCATGAGGCACTTGCAGGGATCCTGGGAGCATACCAATATTCCCAGGAGACCTTGGACCAGATACTGGCCATGTTGCAGGAGACCCAGCGGCTGCAGGAGGGATAGTACCTGGGGATCAGGGAGGACCTCAAACACATCCACACCATCCTGGTCACCATTGCAGGGGTGCTGGCTGACATGGCCAACACCATGAGGGAGGCAGTGGCACACCAATGGGCCCCTGACACGAACCTCACTGAAGAACAGCCCTCCGCCTCCGACGGCGCTAGTGGACAAGAGGCCCCGCCACTGGAACAACAGGCCACCAGTATCCCACCTCCTGCAGAAGGAGAACCACCCCGCAAATGGTCCCTGCGATCCAGGCATAAGCCAGAAAACATTGCCAAGACCCCCACCAGGAAATAAGACTCTCCTGATTGCCACCCTTGTGTCCCACTCTCTTACCCTGTCCACCTTGAACTGCCATTGCTCCCCTTCCCATGCCCCATTAGACAATGCACCTGTGAGAAAAAAAGAGACTGGACTCTAACTGGACATTCCTCCACCATCACCCAAGCCCATTTCATATCACCCTCAACCTCTTAGCACTTAAACACCCTTGGAACAAATACAAGTCTGTTAATTTATTGAAATATGTATTAGTTCAACAATCTGTAAACATTGCAATTCATATGTACAGTTATATATACATTGGTATGACCTGTAGTGGGCAGCAGTAAACACACCAGGAGCCAGAGTGGGGCACAGAGATCTGTAAATAGAGATGCCAAAGGGTACAGTAAGTGGCCATAGACAGAGAAATCATGCTGCCATGTCCAATACAAAACTGCAATGTAAAGTGAAGTTACAGTGTCTTACCTGTGTGTCACTGGAAGTACTGCTGTATGAGAGAACGTCTGTTATCCACATCTTCATCCTCTGCACCTCTTCCTTATGTCCACAGGCTCCACCGCTGCCACAAGACCATCTCCAGGCTCATCCTCTGCAGAAAAGGCACTTGGCGTCTCAAGGCCAGGTTGTGCAACATGCAACGATGAAATGGCACACCTTCTTGGGTGAGTAGTACAGGGATCCACCAGTCAGATGGAGGCACCTGAACCTGGCCTTCAGGAGGCCGAAGGTTCTTTCAACTATCCTCCTTGTTTGCCCATGTGCCTCATTGTCACGTTCCTCTGCCCTTGTCCTGGCATTCCTCACTGGGGTCAGTAGCCATGAGAGGTTGGGATAACCAGAGTCACCTGCAAATAGCGAGGGACACCTGTTAGCCACACACTCACCCTTCGGGACAACCCCATACACCAATATATACTGGTGGGGACCTTGGGCTCACCTATTAGCCACACCCGGTGCCTCTGGAGTTGAGCCATCACACATGGGATGTTGCTATTCCTCAAGATAAAAGTTTCATGCACAGAGCCAGGATACTTGGCATTCACATGGGAGATGTACTGGTCTGCCAAACACACCATCCGCACATTCAGAGAGTGATAGCTTTTTCTATTCCTGAACATTTGTTCATTTCTCCGGGGGGGGGGGGGGGAGACAAATGCTACATGGGTGACCTCAATGGCACCAATGATGTTATGGATATGTCCCAGGGCATAAAAGTCAGCCTTCACTGTGGTCAAATCCACCACCTGGGGGAATACGATGTAGCTGTGCATGTGTTTCAGCAGGGCAGACAACACTCTGGTCAACACGTTGGAGAACATTGGCTGAGACATCCCTGATGCCATGGCCACTGTTGTGTGGAAGAAACCACTTGCCAGCAAATGGAGCACTGACAGGACCTGCACTAGAGGGGGGAAACCTGTGGGGTGGCGGGTAGCTGAAATCAGGTCTGGCTCCAATTGGGCACACAGTTCTTGGATTGTGGCCCTATCAAGCCTGTAGGTTAGGATAATGTGTCTGTCCTCCATTGTCGCCAGTGAGCCTAGGGTCATATTCACACATAATGATGCATATCTTCATTTACAGAACCAGTATGTGAATCCGAGAGTCAGTTGATGTGCCAATATCTGCTGTGACGCAGTTAGGTGCCATGGCCTGTGCCCCCCTGAAATGTCGGCTGCCTGACCTGTGAGGAGGGACAAATGGAAATGAGGTAATTCCACTTGCGCTGTGCGCCGTTGCGGTCAATGACCACCTCGCAACTTTGCATTGGTTAACATTAGGCCCTATGGGTTCCAGGAGCCAATGGCGATGTACACCGGAGGTGACCGTACGCACCTCCGTGGACTTGACCGCCATTTTCTATTTGTTCACTCACTTGCTACCTGACCTTCAACAGGGGAGGACCTACACTGCAAGTGCTGCTGTGACTTGTGTCTGGAAGCGACAATGGCTCATGTGTCTGGGGAAAGGGCCCCTGCCTTCACTTCGGAGGCGTTGGAGAGACTGGTGGATGGGGTCCTACCCCAGTACACTTTACTTTATGGTCCTCCAGACAAACAGGTGACTACACTGTGAGCATGATGAGTGGTCCATGAATGTATGGAGTGCTGTGTGTGCAAGCCACATGTATGGGGGGGGTGAGGTGTTCTGGGCAGAGTGCTGCATGTATGGTGGTCAATGTATGTGCATAATGGATGGGAGGGATATGGTGGTCCAGGAGTATGACAGTCCGGACGGTATGACTAATCCCTTTTCTGCTGTATTTTTCCTGCAGGTCAGCACCCATCAGAAAAAGGGTATTTGGCATGCCATCGCCAAGGAGGTGCGGACCCTGGGGGTCTTTGACAGGCGGAGCCACCCACTGCAGCAAATGGTGGGAGGACCTGCGCCTCTGGGCAAGGAAGACGGCGGAGGCTCAGCTGGGGGGTGCCCGTCATACCCTGACCACACTGATGTTCCGCATCCTGGGGGTGGCCTATCCGGAGGTGGATGGGCGCTTAAGGGCATCACAGGTGAGTACAAATTCAGAATCATGACTTTGCGCGCGTTAAGGGTTTACCTGTGTGGGGATGTGGACTGTGGGTGCCCCTAGGCCAGGGCAAACATGGCAGGGTAGGTCACTTTTTGGGCATGCTCTGAAGCACTCCAACCCCAATGGTGTTAGTCGCCATCTCCAACTGGTCAGGGCTCTGTTTGTTTCAGGTGTGCAACTGATGGCGTTATGCTATGTACCCCATGGGCTGGTGGCTATCTTTGTAACTGGTAGTGCATGGCCTAGTGCATAGGGCTGCTCCCTGTGTTTTGTGTCTGCCAACGGTAGCAGTGTTGCTGGCACTGACCAAGTGTATCCTCTGTCTCTCCCCCCTCTTTTTGCTTTGTCACCCTGTCCTTGCGTGCATTAGCATCATCTGGCAGAGGAGCAGAGGCACCGGCAACGGAGGGAGCTGCATCCCACATGGGACTGGAGGCCGAATCCACAGAGAGTGAGGGCACCAGTGAGACGGAGGGCGAGGGGAGCAGCACGACGGAGACAGGAGGGGACGCTACAGACAGCGGCGACTCCTTTGATGGAAGCTCCCTGGCGGTGACGGACACCTCTGTGCCCACCCCAACAGGTACAGCCGCCACCCCCCTACCAACACCACCCTCCCAGCAGCCCCTCAGTGTGTTTCCCATACCTGCTCTCCCAGGAGGGTAGGCATCTCCTTCGCCCCAGGCACTCCAGGCCCTGCCACAGTCAGCCCTGCTGCCCTCAGTGAGGAGGCTATTGACCTCCTGAGATCCCTCACTGTTGGGCAGTCAACCATACTGAATGCCATCCAGGGTGTTGCGAGGCATTTGCAACAAACAAATGCATGCCTTGAGGGAATTCACTCTGGCATGGTGGCCTAACAGAGCATTTCAGGCTCCGGCCTCCGCACTGATGGCAGCCATTGTACCTGTATCCAACCTCCCCACTCCAACTTCCTCTACCCAGTCCCAGTCCCCTCACCCCCAGCCTATCCCAAGCACACCTTCAGACCAGCATTCACCCAAATCAAAAGACAGAAGTGGCTCAAGCAAACACAAGCACCACACTTCATCTCACAGGCACTCACACAAGCACCATACCCATGCAGACTCACCAACATCCACTGCTCCACTGTGTCCCCCTCCTCCTCCTCGTCCACCTCCCTCCCAGTTATGCTCCACTCACACCTGCATGCACTACATCCTCATCCACTACCTCCATCACCAGCACACCCATCACAGCACACCCATCACAACACACCCCTCACTGGCAGTCATCACCCCCACATCCATGCACATGTCCCATGTGTCCTCTCCCACTGTGTCTGTGACCCCTCCTCCCAAAGTACACAAACCCAAGCACACACCCACCCAAAAGCGATCCACCTCACAACAGCATCCAGCTCATGCACCTGCACCCAAACACAGCAGACTGACACCTCCTACAACCACTCCCTCTTCCTCCACTCGCAAACCTTCACCCTCTTCCCGCCCCAATGTCCTGAAGAAGCTCTTCCTAGCAAACATTGACCTCTTCTCTACCCCTCCCCCCCGTCCTTCACCTCGGGCCAGGGTGGCCAAAACCCAGCCCAACACCTCAACCACCAAATCCACGTCCGCTGTGGTGTCTGCAGCTGTCAGAGGCTCAAAGGGGGCACCTGTCAGCCCAGCCAGTGTGTCACCAACCCCTGCCAACGCCAAGAACATTCCGCCACCTGGCAAGGTGAAGAAGGAGACAGCATCCAGCAAGGGGAAGGAGCCACAACCACCCAAGCAAGGCCACCTCAAAGACTCCAGCTGCCAGACCCAAGGTGACACCACCATCTGCCAAGGGCAGGATGGGGCACAAAACAGCAGCCAAGGCACGTCAGCCGTCCGAGCCTGCAGGTGAAGGCCTGGTGGCTACCAGCACAACCGCTAGCACCACCACCTGCACCGCGGCCAGCACTGCCACCGGCACAGCCGCAAGCACTGCCGCAAGCACCACTACTGTCAGCAGAAGCAGCCCCAGTGGGCAGCCTTGCAAGGCTGCAGGAGAAGGGCTAGAGCCTCCCCTCACCACTGGCAGCGCTGGCACCTGCACCGCGGCCAGTACTGCCACCTGCACTGCTGTCAGTAGCACCACTGCCAGCAGCAGCAGCCCCAGTGGGCAGCCGTCTGAGGCTGCAGGAGAAGGGCTGAAGCCTCCCCCCACCACTGGCAGCACCGGCACTACCAACACTGTGCAGCCGTAGCCGCCGTCGAATGGACTGTAGCCATTCCTCCATGGATTATCATGCATCCTGGTCACTACAAATCTCGTGGCTCTGACACCCAGGTGAGGGACTGTGACCTGGCACCCCCCATGTGTTGCATCACTGGGCACAAAGCCCCCTCCAGAACCAGTGGAGAAAGGCATCCACTCACTCTATCCTTGGCAGGATGAAGCTCACTGGGCACAAAGCCCCATCCAGAACCAGTGGAGAAAGGCATCCACTCACCCTATCCTTGGCAGGATGACGCACACTGGGCATAAAGCCCCCTCCAGACCAGTGGAGAAAGGCATCCACTCACCCTATCCTTGCCAGGATGAAGCACACTGGGCACCAAGCCCACTCCAGAACCAGTGGAACATATCACCCACTTGAGAGACTGTGGCTTTGCACTCCCCAGGTCCAAGCAGTGGGCAATCCACCTACTTGAGAGACAGTGGCTTTGCACTCCACAGGACCAAGCAATGGGCAAACCACCCACTTGAGAGACTTGAGACTCCGGGTTTGCACTCCCCAGGACCAAGCAGTGGGCAAACCACCCCCTTGAGAGACTTGAGAGACTGTGGCTTTGCACTCCATAGGACCAAGCAGTGGGCAAACCACCGTCTTGAGAGACTGTGGCTTTGCACTCACTCCCCAGGACCAATCAGTGGGTATGGAGCCCCCTCCAGGAGCAGTGGCATAGTACCATCTGCCCCCCTTCCCCCTTGAGGTGCCTGTGTGTTTTCAACCTGATGCCCCTTCAGTGTTCTTCCCGTTTTGAGGCAAGTTTGGGCTTGGCCTATGTGTTATAGGCCACGGACTATTTTTGTGTGGACATTGTCCCTCATATTGTATATATTGTATATACTGTTTATTTATTTATGAACGTATTTCTCTAAATTTCTAATATTACACTCATTTGACTCCATTCCTTTTGTCCTTGCATTATTCCGGAGGGTTACGGAGTGTATATGTAATGTTGGTGCATGTGTTTGTGTGTATGGTGTTGGGGGTGAGGATGGGGATGGGGGTGTTGCGTGTGTGTGTGTCACTCTCTTTTTCCTCCCCCTCTCCCCTGTGTACTAGGTACAGTACTCAACCGTGGTCGTCGTCGCCGGCGTTGGTACTCCTGGTATATGAGAAGATACACCAGCATGGGTAACACCTGTAGTTCGGGCTCCATGGCGTCCTGGTTGTTCCTTGAGTGTCGAGAGGTGAGTGGTTTCCATTCAAAGTACTGTTTCCACTGTGCTTTTGATGGTGTTGGTACCGCCCCGGAAAAGATGGTGTATGGGTGGGTTGTAATGGGGTGGGCGGTACATTGTGTTACCGCCACGGTGTTTGATGCTACCGCCGTGCTAGTCAGAGTGTTAAAATGGCAGTATGTGTTTGCGGTTTCCACCGTGGTCATGATTCCATTTTTGTTACCGCTGGACTGTTGGCGGTATTACCACCGCTTTAACACCGACTGCTAGGGTTGTAATGAGGGCCTTAGTCTTTAAAGTTAATGTTGGGGTCAGCTTCCTATCAAATTGTCCTATCCTCTGCCCTCTCTTCTTCCTATAAGCAGTCTGTCACAGGAGGAGCAACTTCAAACCTGACAAACCCACAACACAGGCTATGGATGTGACTGGAGGTTCACACCAGGATGTCAGCCACAGTGATATGTGTATCAAAAGGTTACCCCAGGGCCTCAGCCCTTCTCTTTATGATACTCTTATCAGCTGCATCTCCTTCCTGAGATGTGACCAGGCCCCATCCTTCTGACCGTTCTCTGAATCAAAGAATACCCTTGGATGTGTAGAGTCCAGCCTGGTTCTCTTTCTCCAGTGTGTTCCATTCATCTTACAGGACTGCAGCAATACACACATCTGTTTTCGGGTTATTCCTTTACCTCCTCTCCTCATGTGTCACGATGCAGCCATGGGTCTCCCAAAACGGAACCCAGAGTCTGCCATGCATTGTTCCATTCACAGGCACATAAACACTCTGCATGCACGCAACTTACATGCACCGCACAGCACTAACTCCATCTTGTATTGTACTACTCACAGGCACACATACACGCAGTGCATGCATATAACATACATGCACTGTACAGTACTGCATTATTCCTGTATTGTACCCTTCACAGGCACAAATACACCCAGCACATGTACACTACACATGCACTGCGCCGCACTACAGAAAAAAACTGATGTAGGCCAAGCACCTGTGCTCTGCAAATTGAAGTGGCCAGGTCCTTTTCAACTTGTTCCAATTGAATGAGGCCTCCAGGCTCACTCAATCAAAGTTCCGCTGCTGTGTGCTAACTCAACCTTTGACACAATTCTATTTTTTATGTAGTGCTGCGCAGCACATGAGAGGTGTATGTGTGCTGGGTGTATGTGTTCCTGGGAAGGGAACAAAACAGGAAAAATGCTGTACTGGGCACAGCGCACATGTTGAATGCATGTGATGGGTGTATGTAAATGGTACAGTGCATGAAGGATGTGGTGCTGTACAGTGTGTTCATGTTAAATGCATGTGCTGCCTGCATGTGTGCCTGTAAGTGGTAAAATGCATGACAGATGCAGTGCTGTGCAGTGTGTGTTAAAATACAAGTGCTGAGTGTATGGGTGCCTATGAGTAGTACAGTACATGAAGGGTACAGTGCTATGCAGTGTGTGACGGTTAAATGCATGCTGGGTATATGCGTGCCAGTGAATGGTAAAATACATGGCAGACTATGGGTTCCATTTAGGAGACCCAGGGCTGCATGGTAAAACATGAGGAAGCAGAGGATTCCACAAAGGCAGTGATTGCTTTTCCATTGCCTCTCTATTACTTAGACGACCAAGCTATAAACCATAATATGGCAGGGTGATATAACAATATAATAAAAGATGAAGTATTTTGCTTAAGTTTTGTGAAAAACGTTTCTGCTTCCCCAAACAATTCCCCATATAAAATATAGGAAATGGTTTAATAGGTCTGGTCAAGAGGCTAAAAGACAATTAAGGAAACTAAGACTGCATGTAAAAAACTAAAGTGAAGGATCTTAGCGCTGTCAAGAGTTTAATGCCTTCTAAATTAAATATAAAAATGTGATCATTTACAAGAAACATTCTTGTTATCATAATTGCTAGTCTATAATGGCAGATGCCATAGCCTCACAAAACTCAAAGAATTGTTGGCAATTGCTGGGCCACAACTCACAACCATCACAATCTAAAGCATTTTCAAAGGAGGGCTGGGTACTTAGCAGAAACATATCTTGGTCAGTAAGATTGGGGGTGTGACCTTCAGATTTTTCCTACAACCACAATGGCATATAGGGGGTCATTCCAACCTTGGCGGTAAAAGCCGCTTACCGCTGTCAGAAGACCGCCAACATACCGCTGCGGCAAACCGCCACTTCTACAGAACCGGGACCACGCACTGAGAAAAAGAGAACTGAGCACCCAGACGCGCATTTTACTTTCACCCAGCAATATTTCCACGCACTACACACAACACACCATTACACATCACCACACAATCCACCCCACACATCACCCACACCACCCCATGGCACCGCAAAGACACCCCAGGTTCACTGAGGAGGAACTCAGGGTCATGGTGGAGGAAATTGTACGGGTAGAGCCACAGCTCTTCGGGACACAGGTGCAGCACACCACCATTGCCAGGAAGATGGAGCTATGGAGCAGAATAGTCGATAGGGTCAACGCTGTGGGACAGCACCCAAGAAATAGGGACGACATCAGGAAGCAGTGGAATGACCTACGGGGGAAGGTGCATTCAATGGTATCCAGGCACAACATCGCGGTGCAGCAGACTGGCGGCGGACCCCCACCTCCTCCCCCAGAATTTACAACATGGGAGGAGCAAGTCTTGGCGATCCTGCATCCTGAGGGCCTCGCAGGAGTATCTGGAGGAATGGACTCTGGTAAGTCTCATCTTCACTACTTCATCCCCCCACCCCACCAGCATGCCAACTCATACCCCCACCCTCACCCCATCACATCCTGCTCCTTGCAAATGTCTCACCATCACAGCCCACCCATCCCAACACCAAGCCCTGCATGCGACCACAAAGCATGGGCACCCATCACCAAAATATGCCCACTGCACATACCCATCCCCCACCAAATCTCCGTCACAAAAGCCCCCACACGGGAATGCCAGCACTGGGGTACAAGGGCACCCACCCATTATACGCTATGGCACACACAAATGCAATAACCATACTTTTATACCCCTGCAGGACCCGAACGCCACGTCACCGCGCAGGAGGGTCCACAAATGTCCACTCCACCCCCAGAAGAGGCCCCCAGTGAGGACAGCACCTCTGTCGACCTGGATCTAGATGACCAGCCCGGCCCATCGGGGACCTCGGGACAGTCGGTTCCCCTCAGACAGCCACAGCCCATAGCAGACCGTCCCCCCTCTGGCAACACCAGCACAGCACCCACCCAGCGGGCCCATTCCTCAGTCCTCAGGACACGTCAATCAGCGGTGTGTCCACCACTACAGGGCACCCAGGTTAACCCCCACCCCAACAACAACAGGGACCTGGGGGCAGTGGTGGTGGGCACACGGTCCAGGGGACAGAGGCCAAGGGAAACAGGGGAACTGGGAGGGCTGCTGTGCGACGGGGGGGGGGACAGGCCCAGGGAACCCACTCTCCACGAGGCCCTCTCCTCCATCATGGGAGCCTACCACCACTCCCAGGAGACGATGGCGACGGTCCTGGCCAGGTTTCAGGAGATCCAGCTTCTGCAGGAGAAACAGTATTTGGGGTTCAGGGAGGAACTACGAAACATCAGTTCCGCCCTGGCCACCATAGTAGGGGCTCTGAATCAGGTAGTCACCACATTGCGGGACACTGTGGCAGGACAAAGGGCCCCCTGACACTAGCATGGACCAAGAACTGCCTACCACCTCCACCGGCGCTAGTGGACAGGAGGCCCTGCCACAGGACCAACAGGCCACCAGCACCCCACCCCCTGCAGAAGGAGAACCACCCCGCAAGCGGGCCCTGAGATCCAGGAAGAAGACAGAGTAAGATGCCAAGACCCCCGCCAGGAAAGGATACCTGCCTGATTGTCATCCCACTGTCCCACATTGACACCCTGTCCATTCTTATACTGCCCATGCTCCACTTTCCACAGGCATTTGGACATTGCACCTGTGATACTAATACTCTGGACTGCCATGGACAATCCTCCACCATCACCCCTCACCGACTTGCAACCACCCACCAATATAGGACACTGAAATAAACAGTTATTCGACAAAACAATCAAGAGTCTGGCTGTGATTTTGTACTAATGTATTAGACATTACTGTCCCAAAATGCATATTTACATTGTGATGCCAACATACCACTGTCACACAGCTGTAGTCCATGGGGAAACAAAGCAGATGTCACGCAGTATGACCCACATCTCTGAAATTGGAAGGGAAAGTCACAACTCAGTTACCATACACAGGGGGAAAAGGTCAGACAGTAGAGAGGTAGTAGGGGTTAAGTATATGTAATATGACGGGTTGGACTCTTACCTGTGTGTCATTGAAAATACTGCTGTATTACCGTGTTCCTGTTGTCTATGTCGTCCTCTTCGGTTTCCTCTTCTTCACTCTCCACAGGCTCCACAGCTGCTACAACACCACCATCTGGACCATCCTCCTGCAGAAAAGGCACCTGGCGTCGCAAAGCCAGGTTGTGAAGCATACAGCAGGCCACGATGATCTGGCACACCTTCTTTGGTGAGTACAATAGGGATCCACCTGTCATATGGAGGCAGCGGAACCTGGCCTTCAGAAGGCCGAAGGTCCGCTCGATCACCCTCCTACTTCGCCCATGGGCCTCATTGTACCGTTCCTCTGCCCTTGTCCGGGGATTCATCACTGGGGTCAGTAGCCATGACAGGTTGGGGTAACCAGAGTCACCAATTAGCCACACACGGTGCCTCTGGAGTTGACCCATCACGTAAGGGATGCTGCTATTCCGCATGATGTAGGCGTCATGCACTGAGCCAGGGAACTTGGCATTAACATGGGAGATGTACTGGTCTGCCAAACACACCATAAGTACATTCATCGAATGATAACTCTTTCTGTTTCTGTACACTTGTTCACTCCTGCTGGGGGGTACTAAAGCCACATGTGTCCCATCAATGGCACCTATGATGTTGGGGATATGTCCAAGGGCATAGAAATCACCTTTCACTGTAGGCAAATCCTCCACCTCAGGGAAAACAATGTAGCTCCGCATGTGTTTCAGAAGGGCAGACAACACTCTGGACAACACCTTGGAAAACATAGGCTGGGACATCCCTGATGATATGGCCACTGTTGTTTGAAATGACCCACTTGCAAAGAAATGGAGTACTGACAGCACCTGCACTAGAGGTGGGATCCCTGTGGGTTGGCGGATGGGTGACATCAGGTCTGGCTCCAGCTGGGCACACAGTTCCTGAATAGTGGCTCGGTCAAGCCTGTATGTCAGTATGACATGTCTTTTCTCCATTGTCGACAGGTCTACCAGCGGTCTGTACACAGGAAGATTCCTCCATCTCCTCGCATGTCCCAGCGGACGGTGCCTATGAAGGACAACAGCGAGCACAGAGTCAATCAGCCCACAGGTACGTAACCACAGTTTGCACAAAACACAATCCCCAATGCATTGAATGGTTTGTAGGAGTGTTGATGCAAGGCCTAGGTATGTGTGACGCAGTTAAAAGTAAGCCATGTGGGCCCTTGAAATGGCGGCTGCCTGACCTGTGAAGTGTGACAATGGGATGTGAGGTCAATGCGCTGGCGTGGCACACCGTGGCGGTAGGCGGTCGAAGACCGCGGCGCAAAGCAGCATTGGTTAACATTGAACCCTATGGGTCTCAGGAGCCAATGACGATGGGCGCCGGCGGTCGCGGTACGCACCGCCGCGCTACGCACCGCCGCGGGCGTGACTGCCATTTTCTATCTGCTTAATCACTCGATATCTGATCTTCGACAGGAGAGGACCTACACTGCAAGTGCTGCTGTGACCTCGGTCTGGAAGAGACAATGGCTCATGCGACTGGGGAAAGGGCCCCTGCCTTCACTGCTCAGGAATTGGAGAAACTCGTGGATGGGGTCCTCCCCCAGTATGCGCTACTCTACGGTCCTCCAGACCAACAGGTAAGTACACTGGGACCATGCTTTGTGGCCAAAGCCTGTGTTGAGTCGGGTGGATGAAAGATGGTGGGGAGGGGAGCGAATGAGGCATGCATCAGACAACGGATGACAGGATGTGCCACATGGCAAGGGTAGGGATGGGGGGCCACTCACATTGAGGGTGCAGAAGGTGATGACTCTTTTTCTCCCCCTGTACATTTCACATAGGTCAGCGCCCACCAGAAGATAGACATTTGGCGTGCCATCGCCAAGGACGTCCGGGCCCTGGGGGTCCACCACAGACGGGGCACCCACTGCCGGAAGAGATGGGAGGACATCCGACGCTGGAGCAGGAAGACGGCGGAGGCTCAGCTGGGGATGGCGTCCCAACGTGGGAGGGGTGCCAGTCGTACTTTGACCCCCTGATGTCCCGGATCCTGGCGGTGGCCTTCCCCAGATTTGGATGGGCGTGTGAGGACATCACAGCAGACACAAGGGGGTGCGTACAACCTCATTCTGCTGACTTTGCGCGCAGTGGAGGTGTCTGGGTGGGGGAGGAGGGCTGTGGGTATCCCTAGGCCAAGGCGATTTCTGTAGGCTAGGCCCCTCCGTAAGGCATAGCCCTGTGCCCCCGCCCCCCACCTCTGTAGGGTGCCAAGTACTGTTATCCATGGCCCTGTGTCATCTATGTGTGCAGTTGTCGTCCATAGGCTTGTAGGCCATGTCCCACGGATTGAGTAGTGGACCCCAAGTGCGCGGCGTAGTGCAGGGGGCTTCTGTGTCTGTCCTCTCTGCCAACGGTGTCGCCAATGCATGCACTCAACATGTCTTTATTTCTCCCCCCCCCTTTTTTGTGGTCTTCCAGTTCATGTGTGCATTAGCATCATCAGGCGGAGGAGAAGTGGCATCGGAGCACGAGGGAGCTGCATCGCACATGGCCCTGGAGGGCCATGCAACGGATTCCGAATACACCAGTGGGACGGAGGGCGAGGGGAGCTCCACAGCGGGGACTCGTGCAGACATTAGTGACACAGACTCGTCCTCTGAAGGGAGCTCCCTTGTGGTGGCGGCAACATCTGTGCCCCCCGCACCAACAGGTACAGCCGCCACCCAGCGCACCAGCACCGCCCTCCCAGCAGCCCCTCAGCATTTGCCCCGTGCCCGCTCACCCAGGAAGGTGGGCATCTCCTTCGCCCCAGGCACCTCAGGCCCTGCCCCTGTCACCCCTGCTGCCCTCAGTGAGGTCATTGACCTCCTGAGGACGCTCATTGTTGGGCAGTCTACCCTTTTGAATGCCATCCAGGGTGTAGAAAGGGAGGTGCACCAGAGTAATGCATACCTGGAGGGCATTCATTCTGGTCAGGCTGCCCATCAGCGATCGTTCAACACTCTGGCCTCAGCACTGATGGCAGCAATTGTCCCTGTGTCTAGCCTCCCCCCTCCAACTTCCTCCACCCATACCCTATCACCTGTACCGCTGCCTATCCCAGACACACCATCAGACCAGCCTGCACACCTCAACACCCAAGGGAAGCTCATCCAGACATAAGTACCACACATCACACAAGCATTCACACAAGCAACATCCACATACAGACATACCAACACCAACTGCCTCCACTGTGTCCCCCTCCTCCTCGTCTCCCTCCTCCCTCCCTGTCACGTCTCCACTCACACCTGCATGCACAACATCTTCAGCCACTACGTCCATCACCAGCACACCCACCAGAACCCCCCGCACACGTGCAGTCACCACCCCCACTACCATTTACACATCCCCTGTGTCCTCTCCCACTGTGTCTGTGACCCCCTCTTCCAAGCTACACAAACGCAGGCAGCCACCCACCCAACAGCCATCCACCTCACGACAGCATCCAGCCCAAGCACCTGCACCCAAAGACACCAGACTGAAAACTCCTACAACCACAACCTCTTCCTCCACTCCCATACCCACTACACCTACCCGTCCCTCTGTTCCTAAAATGCTTTTCCTTTCCAAACTTGACCTATTTCCAACAACTCCCCCACCCCGTCCATCTCATAGGACTCCAGTCAGCACCTCAGCCACCACAAAAGCGGGACCTGTAAAGACAGTGTGCCATGGACTGTGGAGTCCCCCACCCCCAAGGGCGGCCTGTTCAGTAAGGAGCCAAGGCACGGCCATCCCACCCCCGGTAAAACATCTGAAGATTGTCAGTGGCCGGCGCGAGAGGCCGAAGACACCAGGGACCAAAATCCCTACCATGGCTCCGGCAGGAAGTGTGGTGCCACCTGGCACACCGCCAAAGGTGGGGAAGGGCCACAGGCGAACAGGGAAGGCTGGGAAGAGCAGCATGCCCGACAAGTCCGCCAGCAGCCCAGCTGGCCAGGAGGGCCCCGCCAGCCCCATCCCAGGTGGGCAGGACACCCACAGGCCCGGTACTGCAGCCCAGGAGGGCCCCGCAAGCCCCATCCCAGGTGGGCAGGAGGACACCCACAGGCCCGGTACTGCAGCCCAGGAGGGCCCCGCCAGCCACACGACAGATGGGCAGGAAGGCACCGCTAGCCACAGGTCAGGTGGCGAATGACCTCCATGCCATGGCCGGATCCGCTGAGCTGGACACTCATCCGATGCACCGCTGAACTGGGCACCGCCGTCTCAAGCACCGCTGAACTGGGCACCGCCGTCTCAAGCACCGCTGAACTGGGCACTGCCGTCTCAAGCACCGCTGAACTGGGCCCTTCATCTCAAGCACCGCTGAACTGGGCCCTTCATCTCAAGCACCGCTGAACTGGGCACCGCCGTCTCAAGCACCGCTGAACAGGGCACCACCGTCTCAAGCACCGCTGAACAGGGCACCACCGTCTCAAGCACCGCTGAACAGGGCCCTTCATCTCAAGCATCGCTGAACTGGGCCCTTCATCTCAAGCACCGCTGAACTGGGCCCTTCATCTCAAGCACCGCTGAACAGGGCACCGCTGTCTCAAGCACCGCTGAACTGGGCCCTTCATCTCAAGCACCGCTGAACTGGGCACCGCCGTCTCAAGCACCGCTGAACAGGGCACCGCCGTCTCAAGCACCGCTGAACTGGGCCCTTCATCTCAAGCACCGCTGAACTGGGCCCTTCATCTCAAGCACCGCTGAACTGGGCACCGCCCTCTCAAGCACTGCTGAACAGGGCACCGCCGTCTCAAGCACCGCTGAACTGGGCACCACCGTCTCAAGCACCGCTGAACTGGGCACCGCCGTCTCAAGCACCGCTGAACTGGGCACCGCCGTCTCAAGCACCGCTGAACTGGGCACCGCCGTCTCAAGCACCGCTGAACAGGGCACCGCCGTCTCAAGCACCACTGAACTGGGGCCTTCATCTCAAGCACCGCTGAACTGGGCCCTTCATCTCAAGCACCGCTGAACTGGGCACCGCCGTCTCAAGCACTGCTAAACAGGGCACCGCCGTCTCAAGCACCGCTAAACAGGGCCCTTCATCTCAAGCACCGCTGAACAGGGGCCTTCATCTCAAGCACCGCTGGCACATTGGCGGAAGGGGCAGGCCCACATCTGTGTCGGGCAGGGCTGCACGAGGCACTCTGGGCACCAGTCCCCCTCCAGAACCAGTGGAGACTGTTATCCACTTGAGAGACTGTGGCTTTGCACTCCCCAGGATTGAACAGTGGGCAACCCACCCACTGTAGAGACTTGAGAGACTGTGGCTTTGCACTCCCCAGGATAAAGCAGTGGGCAAGCCACCCACTGTAGAGACTTGAGAGACTGTGGCTTTGCACTCCCCAGGATGGAACAGTGGGCAACCCACCCACTGTAGAGACTTGAGAGACTGTGGCTTTGCACTCCCCAGGATGGAACAGTGGTCAACCCACCCACTGTATAGACTTGAGAGACTGTGGCTTTGCACTCCCAGGATTGAACAGTGGCCATGGAGGCCCCTCGTGGATCTGGCGTCGTGGACTCATCTGGCTGAGGTGCCCCCCCTTCCCTTCCCCCTGAGGTGCCTGTAGTTTTGCTATCTGATGCCCCTGCAGTGTTCTCTCCGTTGGAGTCAGGTATCCTGTGTGGGCTTTGCCCATGTGATTTGGGTCCAGTGGTCCACGGACAATGCCTGCTACAATGTTCAGACTTTAAAATTTATGTATATAAAGGTTTTAAATGTGTGATATATTTTTAAGCCAGTGATACAATATATTCCAATGTTTAGAATCATTTCCTTTTGTCTTTGCATTCTTCCGTGGGGTTTGGGGGGTGTAACTCTGAGTTGTTGCTATGCATTGATGCATATGTTGTAGTGGGTGAGGGTGGGGGTGGGTGTGTCGCGTATGTGTGTCCCCGTAATTTTTCTCCTCCCCCCTCCCCTGTGTCGTAGGTGCAGTACTCACCGCTGTCTTCTGCGCCGGCGTTCGTGCTCCTGGTAGAGGAGCAGGAAGACAATCGCTGGGAGGATGTGGAGTTCGGGTTCCATGCTGTCCTGATTCCTCGTGGGGTGTATGGAGGTGAGCGTTTTCCGTTTGAAATGGCTGTTTCCGCCGTGTTTTTATCGGTGGGGCTACTGCCCCGGAAAAGGTGGCGGATTGGTAGGTTGTGATGGGGTGGGCGGTACAATGACTCTCGCCTGTCTGTTGGCGGTGACCGCTGCGCTGTTTGTTTGTTTGTCCCGCCATGGCGGGCAGTGTGTAGAAGTGGCAGTCTCTGTTGGCGGTTTATGCCAGGGTCGGTATTCCATTTTTTTTACCGCCAGACTGTTGGCGGTTTAGCCGCAGCTTTAACACCGACCGCCAGGGTTGGAATGACCCCGATAATGTCAAAATGCATTATACCACAAGCAGGGCGAAAGAGAGGGGCTAAAGGGGCAGTAGAAATAGAAAGGAATGCAGATCGGTAGGAGAACGAAGAGAGAAAAACACAATATTTTGTAAACTAACCAACATTTTGGAGGACTTTCAATAGAAAGAGGGAGAGAATATGTGTGCGTTTTTGACTGTGTGTATGTAAAAATTCCTGGTGAAATCCGACAGACACCTCACCACACCCGACTGACAGCACCTGTCCCCAACTATTAATCACACCAAACGCTCCACCAGTAGATTTACAGTAAAAGTAAAGAATAAAACATTGTGTTAATTAAACCTAGGCTGAAGGGCTGGCACAGACAACCCGGGTTGTGATTAAACCAATACACAGAAAGTGGACCCCTACCTATAAATTAATTGACATTTTGGATAAAGAACATGACACATAATTTGGAATCTATTAAAAGAATGGAAGGAAGAGTGCAACCTAATTCCAATTCAGTAGGGAAGGTTCTGAGAAGGGTCACTGGATGTTGGATCATTGTTTCAGCCTATGAGCTTTAGCATTTATGATGATAGAGTAAGGAGGACATTTCTATTCCTGCAATCTAGATTTTTAAGCAGCATTTGATCTTGATAAGAGAGATCCTGTTGCAGAAACTGAAGGAATATGAATCTCTGTAGGCCTTCTCACTTCTCAGAGCTCTCCATTCAGTTGAGGTAGGTTTCAACAGTAGTCTAACTCAGAAAATACCTGTACGGAACAGGCTGTGTGTTGGCACAAACCCTGCGTTCTTTTTATCTGAGCAATCTATCGAATATCGAAATTGTGATTTTTATTTTTGAACAAGTGGAATCTGAAATTACTTTTGGAGATTGGATATGTGAATTTATTTGGAACAGTATTTCATTTTTGGAGATTGCAGATGTTAATATAACTTGGATCATAACAAGTCATCTTGAATAAACATCTCTTTGAAAATTTGGAATGGACACAATCTAAGGACTTTATTTTGATTCATATTATGTAAATAACATTTGATATTAACGTGTGCCCTTACATGCTATCACAATATTTCTTAGCTTCCTTGTGTTGATTCAAACTGTCACTAGATAAAACTCTGATATCTCTCCAGATGGAACATTAATCACCAGTTGTCATGACCCTTTTATTGAGATCTTTATCTCACTTACTACAAACTCCTCATGTACACATTGAAGGTACTACACAACTTAGTTCCCAACTATTTGAACAGTTCCATCTCCTTCCACCAAGCACTGAGGCACCACCGCTCCATATGACTTCTACTTATACACACCCCATGCATACACAGAACCAGATCAGGATGAAGGACACTCTCTTACATCTCCCCTAAAGCGTGAAAGGCCTCCACTCCATATAAAAACCTCACCCTGACTTCATGAATTCTGCAAGAAATGAAAGACATGGATTTTTAGGTTGCCAACCGACAATAAGCGGGGTTAGGCAAAAACACACACCTGCTCAGTGCCAGGATACCGCCCTGGTTGATAGTGCACTTTACAAATACAAATGACATAATATAAACCAATTCTTAAAGTCAGTTTAGGTCTGAACAGGACTAACTAGTCTCCTTTGAAGTGGCCAATCAGAGCATATCTGGACAACAAAAGTACAGATATACCTAACGTTTTTATTCATTCATGACCACCCTGAGCACCTCTTTAATCACACAATTTTAAAGAACTGCTGAATGGATTTACACCAGATGATGAAAAATGTTCTTTCTGAGTAAAGTTCTCAGTGTCTGCCGAATATGGTGTAATTCAGTTCAGCATGTTTTTTCTGTATCGCTTCCCAAAAATCTCCTTTTAGAGTTAACATCGAAAATGCTGATGATGCAGAGCCTGGTGGCAGAAAAACTGGATTTTATTAATGACGCATAGGTTATGCAAAACTCCTTTATTGTCCACTCACACCAGCAACAATTGAAGGAATTCAGAACTTTAATAACATACTAAGGTATAAAGTCCATCCACGAGCTGCCATCTTCCTTTTTCAGTGCTTTGAACAAGATAACTCCAACAAAGAACTAATCTTGAACAATGAAGGCTTCACCAGTGGAATTCCAAAAAAGAGACATGTCCTTAATCTGAAAGAAAAAATTAAACTGAGACAACTCTATTACCCTACTCCATTAGTGAGGGTATTAGAGTAGTAGGCTAATTTTAGCCTCTGTGTTAATAACAAACTTCCAGATTTTCTGCCTACCAGGTGGTGAAAAATCTACATTTTATGTCATGACACGGAGCCTACCATTATGCAAGTTTAAAGTGCTGTTAACACATTATCAATTATATTTGCGACAGGTCTAAAATAGCAACTTTTAAACATACTTTCATTAGACCAATCTGCAGCTCTAAGGATATCCTGCAAACCACCTCCCAAGACAAAATCCTTTGGGGCCGATGCACCCCTAAGGAAGTGGGCCCCAAATCTAGTGATATCCACACCAACCTCACTCATTACCTATTTTACCCATCTCACTAAGGTGGGGAAAGGAACCGCCTTATGAGGCCACCTATGTGAAATCAACAACTGTGCCACATTCTTTCTCAAACTTGAACTTCTTCTTTCGTACTCTTTCAAGCATTTCACAATGCAAAGCTTTTCATTCGATACAAAGTAAGGGTAGAAAATTGAGTTTAATAGAGTCTTTGTTCTTCTTCTAATATAAAAAACAGACTCCCTCAGGCTGGTAGGACTTGCAAATGACATTTAAGGCTCTTACATCCGAAGTCAGTGTAAATGACACCAGGAAGAGTAAAACTGCTACTTTGAAAGAAATACCTTTTAACAATACATTAGAGTTCTCTCCCCATCTTGTCAGGACTTAAAAAACATCCCTAACCTCCCATAAGGTAGTGTACTTTGCAGTAGGTGCGTTCAAGACCTGCATACTCCACATGATTTTCTAAGCCAGTAAATTATGGCCGACAGATGTACCATTCACCAAACAATGACCAGCAGCTATAGCCAATCTGCAAACATTCAATCACTGTCCTCTAAGATAAACCTGATGCGAACAACTCTGATAACTAGTTAATCACATGCACTAGATCAGTTGAAACAAAGTCATAATTCCGTCGAACACACCAACATACCCATTCCTTCAAAGCCAGTCAATATGCTTTCTTTGTCTCATGTGCACACAACTCTAATATGAGTCAAAAAGCATCTCCTGAATATCCTGGGATTTCCCATTGTCTCCTAAAATCCTCCAAGCCATCAGAACCAGCAGATCCTCCTCTACGAGAGGTTGAAAGACCTGTCCTGGTCCTGAGATTATATCCCTGGATGTTGGAATTAGGCTAGGGAGGTACACAGTCATTTCCCACATGATTGGGAATCAAGCCTGTGGCCTCCAGATGGGTGTTATCACTACAACTGTTTCCCTGGATCTGAGAACATGCAATAGGGTTCTTGGTAGTATGGCAAATGGAGGGAAAGCATAGGGTGCGAAGCCCATCCAATCCTGGAGAAAGGCGTCCACCCTCCAAAGCCTGAGAATCTGGCCGCCAACTGAAGAATCTTGCCAGTTATGTGTCTGTCTGCAAAGAGGTCCACCCCAAAGGGGCTCATCTCTCCTCAACACTCAAGAATACCTTCCTGTTTAATCTCCAGTTGCTGGAATCTTTGAAGTTTCAGGAAAACCAGTCTGCCAAACCATTTTTAGCCGAGGAATATGTTTCGCTACAATAGAAATCCCCTTGGTCAAACAGTACCCCCAAAAATGTTTTTCTAAATCTGAAAGGCCCTTCGAGCGAGGGCCACCCATCTTTTGATGTATCTCACTGCTGACACACTGTTCATACGCAACATCACACAACAGCTCATCATATCTTTGGTAAAGCGATGAATCACAAAAGAACCTGCCAACAATTCCAAGCAGTTGGTGTGTAGGTTCCTCTCTTAATCTGACCAAAGACCCCCGTTGGATGAGTTCCTACATCTCGCTTCCCACCCTTCTAAACTGGCATCTGACTCTGTTATTATATCTTCTTCCTCCCGATAGAATAGTTCTGCTGTTCTATGTTTCTGCATTCTTGAGCCACCACAAGAGCTCCTCCCTTTATTCCTGATCTAGGGAAAACATTTGGGAGTACGGCCGATTGGTTCCTAAACATTTTGTTTTGAGTCTTAGGAAAGCCCGGTAGTACAAAGGGCCAGGAAATATCACCTAAATTGTGGAGGATAACAGGCCCAGAATCACTGCTAAAAACTTATTGGAATTTCCTTTCTCGCTAATACCCTCTTTAACTCCTTGCATATTGTCTACCACAAAGCCTAGAAACTGAACCTCCTGAGATGGAATCAGATAAAATTTCTCTTGGTTTATTACAAACCTCAGATGCTCCAGTAGTTGGATGGTCATTACTGTATGATAGGAGGCTGCGTCCCTAGACCGACCCATTATAAGAATATCGTCCAAGTAGATAATTAACCTAACCCCCTTGCCTTCAGCCAGGCCACTACAGGACGGAGAACTTTTGTGAAGCACCAAGATGCTGAGGAGAGGCCGAAAAGTAGACTGCAAAATTCTCAAAGTTTTCCCTAACAGGTGAACTGAAATAATTTTTGATGAGGAGCCCATATTGGAATTGTTAAATATGCATCTTTGAGATCTGATCTTGTTAACCTGTCCCCTTTTCTCAGGGCATCCCTCAACAAGTATATCCCCCTCCATTTTTGAAGTGGCGATAAACCACCCACTCGTTTAGCTCTTTCAAATTATTTACTGAGCTAATACCTTTGTCTTTCTTCTGGACCAGGAAAATATTGCTGAAAAAACCTGTGTTTGAGGCATCCTAAAAAGTCCCTTTGGCCAGTAAATGTTCTACCTCCTTCATGACCAACTTCAAGTCTTGTTCCAAAAATGTTATCCCTTGAGGTGACTTTACCTGGACTGAAATATCTATAAACTCCTGCTTGTATCCCTTGATGGTATCCAAAACCCAGGGGTCCTGTGCCACTAGTTTCCAATTTGCATAAAATTGGGCCAATCTGCCTCCCAAATTTGTAGGGGTATGTAGAGGGTCTCTGGAAACTCTTACATGTGGAAAAGCCTCTTTGCTTCCAATCTCCTCTGAAAACATGGTACGGGTCCTTTGTCTCTGGGGATAGAAGCCCTAGTGAGGCCCAAAGCTTGTCTGGGCGAACTTGCTGCCACGTCCCAGAAAGGGTCTGGATGAAGCTTGACCTCAACAGAGGAACTGACCCCTCGTTCTCCCAACCCTGCCAAAAACCCTATCCTAGAAAACCCTTTTACTGTCCCTCTGACACTTTTGAATGGAGCAAAAGAATCCTACATACTTGACCATGCCTTTAATGACGTCATATCCAAAGAGATCACCCTGCGGGGAAGGGCATCCTTCCTTGCTTGCTAGATCTATTAATTTGGGATAAATCCTGAGAAGGATGCTTATCCTTCTCTCATTAGAGAGCACAGTGTTCACATTTCCTAAGAGACAGATGGCTCTTTGGACCCACTGGCCTATTCCTTGGAATCCAATTATGTCTCATTGAGATAGGCCTCCTAGGTCATCTTGAACATTTTAGTCAGGGGCCAGAAAGGTCCAATAGCCGATCTTGGCAAGATTTCAGACCTTTGTCATGTATTTTTCTGGGATCCCTGCAGCTCCTGCTAATCAATGTGACCACCTTAACATCCAATACTGTGGTCATTGCAATTCTATCAAGGAGAGAAGGGCAGGGGCACTGAGATCTTAACCGAGATCAGATTTATTTGGGGATCTCTTTTCCAAGCCAGAAAGCAATATAATCAGCGGCATGCCTGGACAAAGCCTATTCAGGAGATAGGGGCTGCTTAATGAGTAGGGGATCAAATGTTTTGGGCCTCACTATGAGTTTGGCGGGCGGCGGAGGCCGCCCACCAAGCTCATTCCACCTTCAGGCTGCTTGTGCTGCCTGAACAATAGCAGCCCCATTAAGTGTTCACTACAGGGCTAGCGAGCAGAAACAGCGTTTCTGCCCGCCAGCACTGCGGTGAACAGGACCTTAACATTGACACTGGCTCCTAATGGAGCCAGCGCCAATGTGGTGGTGCGGCGGGTCAAGCAGCACCTATCACGCATTCTACTGCCCGTAATTCGGGCAGTGGAATGCACGACAGGGCTGTCCATGGGGGCCCCCTGACACCCTCATTCCACCAGCGTTTGCCATGCAAAGGCTGATGGGATGGGGACTCGTAATCCCCCAGGGCTGATTATAACCACCAGGACCACCAGGCTGCAGGCTGGGGGTAGCCTGGCAGTGTCGGCAGTCGGACCACCCTGTCTGTGGCAGTCCAACTGCCACCCCGAGAGTGGCGGTCTTCAGACAGCCACACTCATAATGAGGGCCTTTGTCTCTGAGGTGGGTCAACAATGCCCCTTTTGGATCCCAATGCCTTGGAATCAGAGGAGTAAGGGAGATCAATCTCTCAGCTCAGAAGCCTCATTGCTATCATTGAAATGGGAACATCTGGGCTTTTCCAGCCTATCTGTAGTGCCAGAGGCATAGTCCTGTCAGCGCCAGTTTTGTGTGCGGTATCATGGCCTGTCGCTTTTGACTTTTTTACTTTTATAGCTGGTGGATCAACAGAGATCTTTTTCTTTGGGTTTTAAGTACCCATCTGAACCCTCAGGTTGCTCAATGTTTTTTAAAACATTACCTTTCTCAGCAAAGGCTTCCAATTTCTTTTTAATAGTATTATCAAGCAATCCCATTAGCCTTTCAAGAGCCTTATTCATCATGCCCTCTAATCTCTCTTCCGTTGTATCCCCTCTCTGTGCCTCAGACATGTTCTGAAACCAGAAAATAATAGGAAGGAAACTGTAATTAATGGCTAAGCAAGGGAAGAAAAGAGCCAGAAATGTATCGTTATCTGTCAGTTGGGAGTAAAGAGCCTGCAATTTATAGTTATGAGTCAGATAGTTGGGGTTGTAACAAACTACAACTGCCAGAATACTGTTGCAGTGTAAATGGGATTGTGCCAAATTAATAAAATGGCTGTCTCACTGAAAAAAAATAGGAAGCTTCCTAACTTCCTAAACTGGTGCCTGATGTAAACGTTGTGCACTTCAAGGTACTTTTCTCTAATGTTATGCGAGCTCAAGAGCTCGTCAAGTGCAGTCAAGTGCGTTAGGGTCAGGATGGCTTTCTTTGAAGAGGCGTGCTCACAGAGAAGCGGGGCATCTGCGGTCCTCAGGACAGCAGCTGGGAGAGGCAGGGGTGTGTGTGCGAACGAGGAGTGCTTGCATTGGAGAGTGGCACTAGTGGCAACTGGGGAGTAAGGCAGTTAAAATATGTGTTCAAAGATACGATGAAAGAGAAAGGAAAGGTATTATTTTAATAGAGGAAATACAGAAATGTAATAGAGATCATAAAAAACAAAAAAATCATAAAAAACTAGTCATATGACAATATGTCGAAAATAAAGATATAGGGATATAAGAAAACGTTGAGAGGTATAATATAGTTACATAATAAATCAATCTCCCTGAAAGGAAGGAGGATAGGAGGGTTACAAGGAAGTAAATGGAGTGTACTTATCTTGTGAGCAGCATCAACAAAGAAGGAAGATGGCAGCGCGTGGATGCATTTTATACCTTATTAGAATGTTATTAAAGTTCTGAATTCCTTCAATTGTGTCTGCTGTTGTGAGTGGGCAATAAGGGAGTTTTGCATAGTCCTAGCCTCTGTGTCATGATATCAAATCAGCATTGTCGAACCCCCTTTTCTTGGCCCCTGATTCATACATCACCCTGTAACTTTTCAGGAAGGGACAGAGTTGGATGAACGGATTTTTATGAGAAGTTTCATGCAGACTCAGCAAACAAGGTCAATTTTAGAAGCAAAAGAAAAAATGGGCTACCCATGGAAATGCTGACCTATCTCAGCATAGTTTTCACACCAATAATTTAATTGCAAACGTTGCAGTGATGTTATCAATGATGTTATAGAGATGTCACGATGAGGTAATTAGCAGTGCCTGGCAATGGAGCGAGTTATCGTTACTTTAGGGCACGTGTTATAGTTACTTGAGATAACTATGACTGCTGAATTTTTAAATGTTACGTTTCACTGAAATTTTCAAGTATCTAAAACGTTACTTTAACCTTTTTCCAGATAATTTGTAGGCCTTTTTTATGCAAAGTAATATTTTATTACCATATGTTAAGACAGCACTTTGGCAACCCCCAACCCCACGCTGTTAACGGCCTATGTTCATGCGCAGTGTTGAGATGCCCTGCATCCAACTCATCGTCGCAGCCCTTCTCTGAAACCGACTTAAGGCCTTGGGGACTCCATCTCCCAGGGACTTTTTTTTTTTCTTTTATTAATTAAGGGGAGGGTGCTTGCAGCCCATTTCCCCAAGGAACTAAAGGCCTGGGTACCCTATCCCCGGGGCCTGGCCTTTTGTTTTTTTTTATATATAACTGGAGGGGGCACACAGCCCACCTCTCTGGGCCAAAAGTGTCCCTGGGGACATCATCCCCAGGCCAAAAGATATTTTGAAAAGGAAGACTGGTGCCTGGCCACCCTCCCCGAGCCACAAGGGACATTGCCCCAGGGGCTTTAAGGGGAGGAGGTGATGGCCCCCTCCCATGCTGAACAGTGGCCCCAAGATCACATCCTCCAGGCCAAAACATATTTTCAGAGAATGCGGCTCCCTCCTTGAGTTTAAAACACCCAGGTACACCATTCTCGTGGGAGATTTGCATTCATAATGAGAGGGCGGTTGCGTGTGATACCTCTGCGAGCCTTAATAGGCCCCAGGGACGGCATTCCTCTAGGTGCACTCAACTTGAAATGGAGTGGGTGTGCGTACCCCTCAACTTTCCTATAGTGGCCCGGGGGAAACCATCTCCAGGGCTCTGGTCCTTGTGTGCGAGTGCCTCGGTGCCCAACCAGCGCACCCACCAAACAGTAAGTTGTGGGTCGGGTAGGGGGAACCTGAGGGCCCCCTAAAGCCCCAGACGGCTGCCTGCATTCACCTATCATGGGAATGAGTCACATGTCCTAAGGTAGCTGCCACCTCATTGTTGTGTATGCCATGGCTGCCAATCAGATTTCAGCTTGAGATCTGTCAGCCCCATGGATACTCCGCGGTGTGAAATATACAATATGATTTAACATAGTATAAGTGATGTAATATGAAAGGGTATAAGCTGTGCATGGTAGAGGGGTGAGTTATAGTTAACGTAGTCTGGTTAGTGAGTTCACAACACCGTGTTCGGAGATGCACGAGTTAAAGTAAGTCTACGGCGGGGTGTAAATTATGACTAAGGCTCCCAGTTTTCCATTTTTACTGATATTACAGATGAATACAGACAGAAAACAATATGTTTAAAGTAGAAAAAAACAGACAGTTTGGTTTCTTTTATATGACTGTCATTCAGAAATTCCAGGCCACTATCCGGGCAGACTGACATTGTTACGAGTTGAAAAACTAAATATTTATTTAAATATATGCATATTGCTACTTATATTTTTAGTATAATAATATTTTAACACAGGTAAATTGTTTCCTTATGCATGGCTGCTTGATGTGCTAAATCCCAAACAGGAATAAAAAAATGACTGCACATTTATTGGTGAAATAAATGCGGAAATAAACAAGTGGCAGCTTCATTTATTTATAAAAAACTAAATAAATACAGATGACAAAAAAAAACAAATATGGATAAAGACAGAAATTATAAAAAAATAAATACCATAAATCTGGAGCCCTAATAATAACTAAGTTATAACTGTAAAATATAACTATATTTCTAAAGTGTGTGTAGTTTAAGTTGGTTTTGTATAAAAATAATAAATTGAGTTTTCTTAACTAAGTTTAAACCTTCGTTTTTTCATTGAATTTGCATTTCTTTATTTAATAAAATATTTTTATTACGTAACACAAACTAAACACAATTGTTTTTTTCTTTATATGTTGTAGAGAAGAGTGTCAGAGTAAAGTGCTCTGTCATAAATTGGAGTGACCTGTCATACACTGGGTTGGGGTGTCAGAGTGGAGAACAATATTGTAGAAAATATAGAGGCAGAGTGGAGTGCAGTGTTGTAGAATTGAGCGACAGAGTGAAGTAGTACGTCCTAGTGTAGTGGCATGTCAGAGTACATTGGTGTGTTACAGAGTGGAATGTCATAGAATGGAGTAGTGTTGTGTCGTGTCGTAGAGTGGAGTGGTGTGTTGTACAGTGAAGTGGCATGTTGTAGAGTGCTGAAGAGCAGAGTGGTGTACAGTAGATGGGTGTGTCATAGCGCATAATGATGTGGCTTGGTGGGTCATACAGTGTCTTAAAGTAGAACAGAGAAGTGTAGTAGAGTGGAGTGCTGTCATACAGTAGAGTTGCATGTTGCAGAGAGGAGTGCACCGGCTTGTGATAGGAGTTCTATGCAGTGTAGTATTGTGGAAAAAAGTGGAGTAGTGTGTCAGAGTACACTGGAGTAAAGTGTGGTGAAGTGGCTTAGAGGAAGCTGTTTAGAGTGCCACAGAATGGCACAGAGTACAGTGTTGAGAGTGGCATAAAGTGGAGAAGAGTCTTGTAGAGTAAAGTGTAGGGGCATAGAGTAGACTGTCGTACAGTGTTGTAAACTGAAATGAAGAATCATACAGTGGAGTAGAGTGGGGTGGAGCAAAGTGTCAGCGTATAGTAGCGTGTTATAGAGTGGCACACCGTAGAGTGTCACAAAGTGGAGTGGCGTGATGTTGCATAGAGTAGAGTGTGGTAGACTGCGCTAGAGTGGAGTGGCATAAAGTGTCTGAGTTAAGTGACAGAGTGATGTATGGAGTAGTGTAGAGTGGAGTACAGTGGAATATAGTAGAGTAGTGTGTCAGAGTAGAGTGAAGTAAAGTGAGGTGGAGTAGAGCGTCATACAGTTGCACAGACTGGAGTAGAGTTTTGAAGAGTGGAGTGTCTAAGAGTGGAGTGTGGTAGGGTGGAGAGGCACAGTGTCAGAGTTGAGTAGAGTGACCGAGCAGTGTGGAGGGAAGTGGCATAGAGTCAATTCGAAAAGCGTGGAATGTCATGTCTTAGAGTGTCATAAGACAGAGTTTCATAGTGTACAGTGTGAAGGTGTAAAGCGGAGGGGCGTACATTGAAATGGCACAGAGTGGCATGCCGTAATGTAGAGTGAAGAATAGGGTCATGTCAGAGTGGCATGTCATTAAGTGTCTTACAGTGGAGGGGAGTAAAATGGTGTGGGGAGAGTTGAATTAAGTGGAGTGGTGTAGACTGGAGTGGCGTGTTATAGAGAAGGGTGCATGTCAGAGTGAAGTGGCATGTTTTAGAGTGGAGTGCTGCGTTTTGCAGTGCAATTAAGTGTCTTTCATTTTCTATTGACTTTGAAGACAGATGTAGCAACAAAATGGCGGAGTTCTTGGGTTCCGTGTTAGTTATATAGCTTATTGCTATATTTTTTTCACCGAAATTAGGGAAACATTTACATTTTTCTATATACTTTTTAAAAAGGTAACTGAGTACCCTGATACTATCTATGAAGTATAGTAGTACCTATTGAAATAAAAAAGAAATATGATAAACAATAAAACAAAGTTTTATTGTTGATTATTATTGTTTTATTGCTGGTCATAATGCCTTCTTTAATTCCCAAATATGACTGCAGTGCTCCTTAGGTAGTAACACAGTATTCAGTAACCTTTAAAAAAAATATGTTTCCTTAACGCAACTACAGCTCAAACAAGTTACGCTCAGTCTCCAACTTTTTTGAATGAAGTAGTGTTTGAACTTAACATTTTGCTAGTTAAACTGTGCGAAGGGACCAGGGAGATTAGTGGTCCAGTGTACGGCCTCCCATTATAACCATTAAAGTAAAAAGTTGTACACTGTTCCACTATTGCGGTTCAATTTCTAGTATGATTACTTTCGGACTACACGTAGTCCGTTTTCTCTTTCGATGACCATGGGAGCCGATGTTGGCTTCCGGGTCCCGCGGATCTGTTCTTTAAAAGATCCGACCGGACGCAGCGCCCGTGTTTTGGAGGACGCGCGTCAGACGGGTAGGTTAATCTGCCTACACGAGGACACCAAAAGTAAGTCCCCGTAACTGTTAGACCCATGATTTGGGTTTCACTTTACCGATTTCGGGACTTTTTATCGACGTCCAATGTTAACGTGGTTAGAAGACTATTCTGTTGTTTACGTGTATAGATTGACTAAGCGAAGTGTAATTTACATGTGCCAAACTATAAAACATACCGATACTTTATGATTACGGTCGGTTTTCTCCAATATTTTATTTCTGAGATCAAGAGTTCGATAATGACGTATGTTGGGATGGAATAGAGGAAGGTGACATCTGAGAATTCCATAGAATAGTTTGTTTTCTTGCTCTTCCTTTATCTATGTCTGTACCTAGGAATTAATAAATATGCGTTTTTATGGCTGGTATAACAAAACACACTGCGAGCTGAGTATCCATTGAACTCATTATGTCATGGCTTTTTTGTATGATTATTAATCCACAGAATTTTAGCTCCTAGTTCTGACAAGCGATCCTTACTGAACCCTATTCTGAAATTGGGGATGCTAAGCAGAAACTTTTTTAATTTATCACATGAGTGTTTTTCTTTGAGCACTTCAAGTTAATACGTGCACTATCTTTTGTGACTGTATTTTCACTCGCGTTGATTCACCATGGTTTTCTGTTTGCATTTATCTAGGGTAACCTTATTTAACGAGTTCAACTGAGTAAGTGAATTTTTTTTTTGACTACTTTAAGTTCAGTTTTTTGGAGAAGTTTCTTGTCCTGATGAAGCGTCATTGGATCCGGCTGGACCACCTAGACGCGAAACATGTAGACTTAGTAGAGTGAGGTTCCATAATTTGGTTTTCTCCTCCTTCGTATAGTGTGAGTAGGTGACCATTATATTCACCCAGTACTCCTCTTTTGTGTTTTTAATCTTGGTCCCCATCATATCAATTGCTGATTAAAACAATGACGCATGAATTGCCTTTTTTTGGAACTGTGTACAACTTTTTACTTTAATAGTTCAACTGTGCACCACATAAATTTTACCACAGTGAATCAGACTTGTTTCTAGGACTACACCATTTATATTTCATAAATGCACAAATGTGCATACAGTCAATGCATGCTGTGCACGTTTGTGAGACCTTTACTTCTTACTTTCCTTTCTAAAATGATCAAGATGTTTGTAGAGTGATTTGAGGAGCAGTAGCTTAGACAAGGCCATCAGGCCATAAGCAGTGAATAGCAGGTACACACTTTATAGCTAGCTCACTGAACTATAACTGCCAAATTTCAGTATGGTTTTTGTTTAGAAGTGTTAGTGTTTCACTCACTTCAACACCTAACTATAACATTACATTAAACTTGTTTTGTGAATTTCTAGGTTTTGTTTTATGTAAGCTAAGATGTTATGACCATACCCAACTAGAACATCACTTTAACCTGTGATTTTTTCAGTGAATTTCTCAAGTTTTTTTCATGTTAGGGAAGATCGAATTACCATATCTGACTAGAATGTCTATTTAAACTTTTTTTTTTCATTGATTTTCTGGGGTTTCTTTAACATATTCAGCCAATACACCTATTGTACACATCCTTCAGCCTTTCACAAGGGTTTGGCACACACCCACTCCCTGTTGATGCCAACCTACTGCAGGCTGCCCTCTGTTGCCAGCTTGCTGCCCCTGTTCCCTCCTGCTTGCTTTCCATTCTTCATCTGAATGACCCTGTCCCCTTTGGTCAGCTGGCTGTCCCTGTCCTCTCTCACTTGTCATCTGCATAGCATTGTTCTACCCTGCCCATACTGGCCTGCCCTCTGCAGCCAGTTTACTATCCCTGCTCCCCACACCCGTCCTCCATTCTCCAAGGTCATGTCACTACTCTTCCCTCCTTAGTCCCCAGCCTCCATTCTGCCTGCCCTTTGTTCACCATCTGTGTGTCCCTGCCCCATCCCACCATCCCTCTGTGGACAGCTTGCTCTCCTTGCTGGCCTGCTTGCTACACTTCCTGACTGCTTTTCATTCTCTGTTCGCATGCCCCAATTCCCTCCTGCTCTATCTTGGTGCCCCTGCAAGTTTTTTTTCTGTGGTCAGCTTGCTGCCCCACCACCTCCTTCACCCTCTGATGTCCAAGTCTGTGCACTGACCGTCACTCCTGCCCTCATGGTCTCTGGTGCTGCTGATGCCTCTCCTGCATACCACCCATGCTTAGCTTGAAGGCTCTTCCATCCTCCTCCCTGTCTCTGTTTTCTGATTCCATGCCCTTCCCCACTCCCTCTTGCCCTGCTTGAGACAATCAGCTGCCACTGCCTTTCCCACTTGTCCTCCATGGTTAGCTTGCCCTCTGTGGTTAGCTTGTGGTCTCTTCCCACTTCTGCCCACCAGCTGCCCTCCTCTGTCCAATTTCCTCTCTTGAGCCCTGCATGATCCACTGTGTTGTCACTGCCCTCCACTCTGCCCTGAATGGTCAGCTTGTTTGCCCTTACCACTTTCCCCTAACCCCCATTATCCGTGTGGTCGTTCCGGCCCCCCACTCCTGCATTCCATAGCCCATTGTGCTGCCACTGCCTCTCTTGCTTGCCCATTAAGGTCAGCTTGCTGTCTTGTCCTCCTCCCCCTGCCTTGCATAGTCCAAGTTCATGCCCCTATCCCTTCCCACCTGGCGCTCTACCCTCTGTTGTCAGACTCCATATTCAAACCCCTTTGGCCCTACATGGCCCTTTGAGCATGTCCCTGCTCACTCTCTCTCTTGCCCACCATTGCATGTTGTGCTGCCTCAAACCCTCCTGCTTTCTTTACATGGTCCATTGTGCTACCACTGCAACTCACACCTGCCATGTGTGGTCACTTGTTGCCCTTGCCATCCTCCCATGTGCCCTACGTTGTCAGAGTACATAGCTATAGCTCCTCAATCCTGCTCTCCTTGATCTGTTGGTGTGCCTCTGAACCCTCTCTTGTGCCCTGCCTAGGGCCTTGTGCTGCCACTGGCCCTTCTGCAAGCCCTGCATGGTCAGCTGTCTGCCCCTGGCCCTCTTCCCCTTCCCTCCATTGTCTGTGAGCCCACCTCTGTCCCTTCTCGTTTGACCTCCCTGATCCGTTGTGCTGCCAATTCCCTCCCACTTGCCATGTGGCATATTTCACTGCTACTACTCTTGCTGCTGGCCCTGAGTGGTCGGCTTCCTGCCCCTTCTTCAGCTCTCCTCACCTCCACTGCCTAGGTACATGCCCCCACCACCTTCCTCTCCACCATGTTCTAAAGAACAATTAGAAAGGTAACATTCTGTACATATGACAAAGGTATGGCAGACCCGAAGTCACCTTTATGGAATTGAAACTGTAAACCTAAAGCATTTCTTTTAGACAGGAACAAAATGAAGGGGGTTCTTTTTCATCATAGGAATTATGGTTAGTGCTCTAGAAAGCTAAAATGAGGACACAGTTACTAACTTCTCAAATAACGACAAAGGGCTTTTAAACTGGTAGCAATGTTTATGTTGTTTACCCAATTGATGACTTGATTATTTGTTGCACAAGTTACGTAAGTGTTTTGCACACTTATCATTGGGCAATATTTTTGAAACATTTGGACTCTTCTTTTCACAAGTGGCCATTTCCAGAGACTTTTTGTTATAGAGCACCCTCATTTCTTCATTGACTGCAGAGTCCTCTGTAGGAAATGCATTCAGTTTTACATCTTTGATTCCAACAAGATGGCATTCAAGTGTGCCACAATTTTGTCATAAATATAAAATGTTAGCACTCTAGCTGCTCATTGGAACACTGTGGTAAAGTTGCAGTTGATCCCAAGGGAGTTAACTCTCAGCCTGCTGCTGGTGTTGAAAATACATGTTTCAGTCTACATGTTGGAATGCTTTATTGAAATGGATGAGGAAGAGGTTTGAAACCTCATAAAAAATTTGTCCTAGTTTTGTATTCGACAGCACTAACCATAATTTCTATGATAAAAAAAATCCCCTAATAAAGTTTATTTCTAAGCCAAACTTTCTAAATTTTACAGCTTTGATTCAATCAAGGAGGTTTGAGGTGTGGCACACTTTTGTCATAAATATGTTAGCGCTCTAGCTATTTATTAGAACACTGTGGAAGGCTGCAGTAGAGCACCGAGGAATCAACAGACAGTTGAATGTAGGTGCTTACTCAGTATGCAACACTTTTTTCTCACATGGCTAAAACAGTTTTCTTTCAAACATGGTTCATCAAATCCAGTACAGGATTTGTACTTTATGCTGGGCAATATCACTTTAGAATACACTTCAATCCCTAAACTTAGTATGGCACCACCAGCAAATGATTTATAGTGTGACTAAAATCTGTTCACACCCTTTGTATATGCTTCTTTTTGTAGTCTTAGTAAAACAAACTTACACTAAAATGCATTTCAGTGGGTACCATGTCCAAGAGTCCTGAAATGGCTGCTACAACATATTGTGCATGCTATGGCCTGCCCTCTCACGTGCCCTTTGTTCGGGTTGTGACCAACCAACAAATCTCTTGGACAATCATTGCATATCTGGACACCAATTGTCCAGATATCACTAGCTTCTGAACCCTAATTTCTCAAAAAACGATTGAGCAGGTCTGGTCCAAGTTTAAAAAAAAACAAAACATGCTTTTATGAGTAGGTATCTAGTTTTCTGACAAATTTTGTGTAATCCTGTTTATCCGTTATTATTTCCTAAAACATGGTCTAAAATTTCCTTTGGGAAACTACATGGAGAAAACACATTTTGAGAGGTACCTGAATTTGCTCAGCTCTCGAATAACAGATCACTCCAAAACTTTCCAGGAAAGAGCTTTAGTAGATTTTTCTTTTCCTTTTTAAAGTTTTGTAAAGATTTGTCAAATGCCACAAAAGTTATTTGCAAAACATAAACTTGCTTCCTATGGAAACTCTGACATGACTAACTAGGTGGTGACTGCAAGTATGATATTTATATATATACATATATATATATATATACACCACATTTTCCTGAAGATGGTCACCACTTGGTAGTTATAGTTCAGTCTGCTTTTCCACTGACAGAGCGTCTTTTGGTTTGCTAATGCCTTTGGCCCCATTTAACGAATCTTTACAAAACTTTCCCAAAAAAAGTTAATCCACCTTCCTATAATGTTTCAGGGTGATCAGTTGAGCCGGGTCCGAGAAAAAAGGGAGGTCACAAAACACCAAATCCCCAGGCATTTTCTACAGATTTCTTTAAGACCGGTTTTAGCAACAACTGCTCTATGGATTTACACCAAATTCAACAGGAAGCTAGATAACGGTCAACAGATTGTGCTCTTTGTGATTTGGTGTAAATCTGCTCAGTAGTTTTTCAGAAGTTAATATTTTGGCGCATGGGCTTGCAAGTGCCCCGCCAGAGTTCAAAATCAAAAATGGTGCCCTGTGATTTGGTCAAGAGGCCAGTTTTTCCTGTGAGCCCTCACTCTCTCGCCGGAATTAGAGCCTTCAACAAGTCATGCAAGCATTCTGATTGGATTGCAGTTGGAATGTCAAATGAAATGAACGCGTTTACTGTGAAAAATTGGAGGTGTTGTGGAATGAAGTAGAAAAGTTATAGAAGGGGGCAGCTGAAAGGTATCTAGGGCCCCGTCATTCAGAGAGAAGGTGTCAAAGGGATAACCACTGTGAAGATAATAAATATATCATTTTAAGCTCATTTTTATGATCTTGTGGGATGCTCCAGGGATTGTGAATAGTCATAATGAGTAGATGAGTTCTTAATACACTCAATTGTTAAGAATGGATTTTGTGTTTCTTGTTTTGAGAGGAAGTGTGGAAGAGATAAGTACTGTGATGAGTAGATAGGTAATTCTTTTTTTTTTTTTAAAGTTACGATCTTGCAAGGCTCTTGTGGGATCGTGAAAAGTAGAAAGAAGTAGGTGATCTTTGAACATACTGTGGTATACACACTTTCAACAGTGAGGAGTCTTACTGGAGATGGTGATTATAAGAGTCTACTATTTATGCCCATCAGCTTGGTAAGAGTTGTGAGTAGAGAACAGTGTCTTCCGTCACCCTACTATGCGCACCCATTATTAGAGAGACGGGTGTTAGTTGGGAGGACGTCTATATGAACCAATCATAATACTTCTAGAGGGTTTGCTTCCTCTCCAAGATCGCTAGTAAGTGTCTTCCAAGCACTTTGTGGGACCGTAAACAAATACTTCTTTTATATCTTCTATAGAACAATATATAATTAATTTCTCTACAGTAATCAACATATCAAATATTCTATTATGTTCACAATTACAGTAAAACACAGCAATTCACTTAATTATAACTGTATGATCTTCCGATTGATTAGTGAGAGCTGAACAGGAAGTAAAGCCCCCCTGGATTCCTCACAGGGTATTATGCATCCAACTTCTACGGGTGTCTTGCAAGAGTCATCACTTTAAAATGAATAAATAAATATCCAGCCATCTTTTATTCACTACTCTATTATAGATTAGCATGAAGTAAAAACTAAAGACATAGTGAAGAACTGTATACAATAAATTACAATGAAATGTAGAACTTTACTCTCTCATAAGCTTCTTGCGAGAATAATGACCACTCAAAAAAAAGATTGCTGGCAACATGTCTCAATATCAGAGTTAACATAATGGAGCAAATGCACAATCTATATTGAAATATGATCTGTTTAATACTCACCCATATTTTAGAAAGATTTTGCAAACTGTGAACCATATCCTGGTATGTTACAATAAAAGACATTATTTTTCCAAAATCATGTCTGAACACAACATATACTATAAAATCATTCTACCATACACACACACACTCAGAAATAATTAGTTTACTTTAAAAACCCTAGAAGTTTACTGGAAAAAAAACCCACAAAGGTTAAAGTAACGTTATAGTTAGGTGAATTTCTCACTCACAACATTAACGTTTTGACCTAATAATAAAACATAGAAATTCAGCAACTACATATAGCTCTAACTATAACTTGCACCCCCGCCATGCACTGCTAATGACATCGTATATGACATCACTCATGATATGTTCTATGCCATAATTTGACATCACTGATTACATCTCAAATGACTTAAATGACGACATCACTGATGACGTTGTCCAAACGTCACTATCACCCATATTGCTCTATAAATTAATATGACATTAGAGATCTGACAGTAAGTATAAAATAGCTCAGGAAATAATCACCATTACAACTGCCACCACAGATACAACTCACTTAGATGTGGCATTCTATACAAAATTGAGTCTATAACATACACTTTACAGGTAACATAGATCAAATTCACAATTAACTACTGATATATGTGAAACACTTGACTGCAGTGTTCATTAGCTATATAATTGTTGTGAAAACGCCAAAATATTGCAACTTTTGTGTGTGATATTGTGTGTTTATGCGTAAGCATCTGTGTGGGGGTGAATACTTTGTTCAAATGGCATGTGATATCACTTCCACAACCCATAGCATTTTGGTGAATTGATGTTCATGATTATTTTGAAATTTAGGTGTGATATATTTATATTTTCTTGCTTTGTTGACTGTTACGGTCAAGACTAACTGAATAAAGTTTGATGATGATTTTTCTAATCGAGAAGGCCTTCTTATTAATAAATGTCACTTATAGACAAGTCAGGCTGTTAAGCAATTACGAAGCTGATTCAAATGTATCTTCATTATTTATTAAAAATTGCATTCAGTGGTGTAGGTTTATTTTTGCTAAATATAGTATAAAAGCGACTTTCGTGGAAGTTTTAAGCAGTAATTAAGTACGTTCCACTTAGTTCTTTCCACCGACAGTGAATATTTATTTGATGAAGTGCAGAATAACTCCTTGATCAGAGACAAAAGGGTCACTTAAAAAGGAATATGGGAGCTGGAAGTAGACAGAATGGGCCTGCATACAGCAAATGCATCTGAACTGTAAAGAGAAGGGTAGCAAAATCTCACTTGGCATTTAACAACAAAAATGTTCGAACCATCCCGGACTTGGCCAGCAGGATATCCCTTGTACCATTGGATAACAGTCAAAATCCATAGTTCTCTTTTGGTAAAGGTTGTTTTGCTTAATTCCATTAGTTTCAGTATGGTACATATTTATTTTGGGGTTTTGTAAATGTGAGGACTTGGGACACAGAACCAGAAGAGGGTATGGACTCTTTTAACCCCCTGGGTGCTGTGGACAAGATGGTCTCGCCCTCGGCCACTGTTGTAGTGTGCCAAGGACGAGACCAGCTTGTCCTTCACTCGGCCCGCGGTGGGAGCGCTAGCGCTCCCCCCGTGGGCCTCCCACCCCCCTCCCCTGGGCAGGGATGGAAGGGGAATCGCTTCCCCTTTGACCCCGACCCCCACACTCCCAGGGACGTCTGACCTCATCAGAGGCCACCCTCATGCAATTGGAAGAGAAATGCTTTCCATTTCTCTTCTGATCGGGGGAAGGAAGAGGCATGAAAGGAAAGGCCTTTCATGTGTCTGAGCATTTCTGCAGCCCGGTTGTGAAGCGATTGGGCTGCAGAAATGCCCACTAGACACCAGGGAGGTTTTTGTTTTTATAAGCAATAAAGGGGAGCCTACCTTAGGCAAGAGTCGCTCCCCTGGGAGGCAATTTTTTAAAGGCATTTTCTGCACCCCTGGGGGCAGATCAGCCTAGTGTAGCCTCTGGATGCCAGGGATTATTTATTTACATTTTTTCTTTTTTTTTAACAGGTGGGGAGAGGCCCCTTAGACAAGGGTCGCTCCCCTGGAGGGAAAATAGTTTTTAGGCCATTTTTGCCCCCCCTTGGGGCCAGATCAACCTATTTTTATTAGGCTCATCTGCCCCCAAAGGGGAAAAAACACTTAGGCACCAGGGATTGGTGTGTGTTTTGTTTAGGGGGAGCAGCCCCTTGGGTAAGGGTCACCCCCTATGGGGGCACATTACTGTTGGCCTATTTTTGTAAGGCCCATCTGCCCCCAATGGGGGCAGAAAGCCCAGAAAATACCAGGAAAGATTTTTTTTTCAAACAAAAGTGGGTGGCAGTATGGCCATACACCCAACCCAAAAAAATGGGGACAAAGGGTTTCTGCCCACCAGTGGGCAGATGGGGCAATTACTCCCTGATCCACACCCCATGGAGGCAGAAAGTCTACTAGATGCCAGGGAATAAAAAAAAAATTAAAAAAAAGAGGGGTGGTGGCTACCCACCAGTATGGGCATGGTTATGCCCCCACCCCAACTGAAGGGGGTTACAGTCTTGCAGCTCGCCCCCCCACACACTAAAACATCTTAGCCCACAGCATTTGATTAGTTTGGATTTTGGTTTTACATTTGGGCCAGGAGGGCTTGTCTAACTCTCAATCGTCCCACTTGGAACGGCTGCACTTTTCGGACTTTGGGACACTGCCATGTAGAAAAATCTACAAGACCTAGACACATCTGAAAACTAGACATCTGGGTGAGTCCAGGGTGGTGTGCTCCACATGCACCCGCACCATTTTCCTACCCACAATGCCCTGCAAACCTCCAACTTTGCTTGAACTCACACATTTTCCCCACATTTTTGTGAGGGAACGTTTCGGATTCTTCAGGAATCCGCAACATTCCTACCACCCAGCATAGTCGCATCTATACCGATAAAAATTCAGCCTCACTTGCCAGCCTAAAACCTTTTTTTTTTTTTCTTCAAACTGCCCTTTTGGACACGCATTGGTTCCCCCCTCAATTTAGACAATTTTGGCTCTTCCATGTCACAGGCACTTGGACCACGTAGACAAGTGAGGTATAGTTTTTATCAGAAGACGTAGGGGACTGTTGGGTGGTAGGAAATGCTAGTGCAGTGATCCCACACAGAAATGTGGGAAATTTTTTAATTTTTAGCTAAATTTGAGGTTTGCTAAGGATTCTGGGTAAGAAAACACTGGGGGATCCACACAAGTAACACCACCCTAGACTTCCTCGGGTGTCTAGTTTTCATAAATGTCTGGGTTTGGTATGTTTCCCTAGATGGCTGCTGAGCCCTGGACCAAAAACACAGGTGCCCCCCGCAAAAGCAGGTAGTTTTGAATAGTGTTTTGGGGCATTTCTTGTTGTGGGCACTAGACCTACCCACACAAGTGAGGTACTATTTTTTTTTCTTTTTTTTTTTTAATCGTGAGATGTGGGGGAGTGATGGTTAGAAGGAAGTTGGTGGCCCCCCTCATATTCCAGACTTTGCAGTACGGAGATGTGAGGAAAGTGTTTTTTTGCCAAATTCTGAGGTTGGCAAAGGATTCTGGGTAACAGAACCTGATATGAGTGCCACAAGTTACCCCATCCTAGGTTACCCTAGGAGTTTAGTTTTCAGAAATGTCCAGATTGGCTAGGTTTTCCTAGGTGCCAGCTGAGCTAGAGGCCAAAATCCACATCTAGGCATTTTGCAAAAAACAGGTCAGATTTCAATGTAAAAATGTGGTGTGCCCATGTTGCGTTTCCTGTCGCGGGCTTTAGGCCTACCCACGCATTTGTATTGGGAGACTTGGGTGAAAACAGAATGGAAGAACAAGTGTTATTGCCCCTTGACTTTCTCTATGTTTATTCCTTCCAAAATCAAGACAGTGTGTAAAAAAGAAGCTTATTTGAGAAATGCCCTGTAATTCACATGCTAGTATAGAGACCCCGGACTTCAGAGACGTACAAATAACCACTTCCTCTCAACACCTTATCTTGGTAAGGTTTCCTTGATGCCTATTTTTCACTCTTTATATTTCACCAAATGAATTGCTGTATACCCTGTATACAAGGGAAACCCATTGCAAGGTGCAGCTCCTTTATTGGTTCTGGGTACCTAGGGTTCTTGATGAACCTACAAGCCGTATATATCCCTGAAACCAGAAGAGTCCGGCAGACGTAATGGTATATTGCTTTCAAAAATATGCAATAGCTGGAAAAAGTTATAGAAGAACACGTGGACAGAAATGGCTCTTTTTTCATCTCAATTTTAATATTCTTTTTATTTTAGCTGTTACTTTCTGTAGGAAAACCTTGAAGGATCCACACAAATGACCCCTTGCTGATTTCAGATTTTTGTCTATGTTTCAGAAATGTTTAGCTGTCCGGGATCCAGCATTGTTTTCACGCCCATTTCTGGCACTAACTAGAAGGAGGCTGAAAGAACACAAAACAGTAAAATGGGGAATGTCCCAGTAAAATGCCAAAATTGAGTTGAAAAATGTGGTTTTCTGATTCAAGTCTGTTTCTGAAAGCTTGGAAGATGCAGATTTTAGCACTGAAAACCATTTGTTGTCATTTTCATGGAAAAAACACAAGCTTTCTTCTGCAGCCCTTTTCCCCATTTTCTTTTAAAAAACCGAAACTTTCGCTGTATTTTGGATAATTTCTTGGTCTCCTCCAGGGGAACCCACAAACTCTTGGTAACTCTAGAATGCCTAGGATGTTGGAAAAAAAAGGACGCAAATTTGGCGTGGGTAGCTTATGTAGACAAAATGTTATGAGGGCCTAAGTGCAAGCTGCCCCAAATAGCCAAAAAAAAAAGACCTGGCACCTGAGGGGAATAGGCCTGGCAGTGAAGAGGTTAAGAGCCTTATGTGTGGAGGGGTATTCAATGGGATAGGTAGTCTGATGAATGAAATCTTGCTGACCACCCTCCCTAAGAGACAAGGGTCTTCTAGGTAGTCTAATGAATGAAACATTGCTAGCATCAGTAGCCCCTTGGGAAATTACAGATGCAACTGACAAATTATTAAGGTCAAAAAGAAAACTTTCGCAGCATTCTATGCATCCCTTGTGGCACCAGAACATGTGGTAGAAAGTTTTATACACAACATTTACCGCACATTTCAATGTATCATGCTTTCTTTGTATCTTCATATATCTTCGCTGTTGATAGTCAAGAAATAAGGGTTCAAGAAAGCCCACGCCTGATATGTTTGATACCACTGATGTCATGTTACATCAAAGGGAAAGTGCAATTTCATGGTTGAAACTTTCCAATATCAAAATGGAATTCCACAGCAATATTAGACAAAGGAGCTCAAACAAGGTTTCAGGATTATAGCCAGTTTGAAAAGTCAGGAATTCTTACACAACCAAAATCAATACTGAAAACAGTGGCAGATGCAGGGCAGAAGTTTAATAGTGAGAGTGACTTCACCTGTGAACTCTGGTCTCAATTAATATTCCAGGCCCAGGCTCGTGTCAGGGGGCAGTGGTGAGGGAATACGACGACGGACTGCGCCCTCAAGGGTGTTTAAGGAAAGGTATAAAAATGATACAGCAAATAATCAGACATGTACGAAATATACCCATAAATGGGATTCGGAGGTACTCTCATACAACTCTTTGGATCCAGTTTTTCCACCTACACACCTTTTGCCTTCCAAAAAACACCTCTTGAAAAGAGACTCCATTTTGTCCAAATCAACAAAATAAGTGTCCAGAAAACAAACCAATACAGTATGTGTTACGTCAGAGTTTCACTAAAAAAAAATTAGTTACAAGACAGAGAAAGAACACCAACTGTTCCAAGAAACAGAACGGGTTATCTTATCTAGAAGAACACCACCCCCAGCCATGGGAGAGCAGGGCATCTCTTACAAAAAAAGATAGAGGCGGAGAAAGAAATCACAAGACTAACAGATGTGCTTGCTGGAATGTTATGTATGAACCAGCTATTGTATTCAATGCCTGTTGAAGTGTATAAATATTGGACGCAGGCAGGTAATCTGAGACTCTCCCTTGTACATGACTTCCCATGGAGCACTACATTGGGTCTCCCATGAAATAAAGTCTATCCTGAGAACCCCAGGCAGAAAGCTGTAACCATTTCTGAGGGCAAGGGGCCTTACTGTGCTTTTGGGTGAGGGTACAAACAAACATTGACAGGTAGCAGGATACTGCATATAGACTCTGTAAGACCCACCAGACCATCAAATAAGTGTGGGCCATGCCAGGGACACTGTCATTACCAAACGCCCAAAAAATGAAAAAGCCTTAAAGAAAGGTTAGTGATTTATGTATTTTACTTTTCTGGTCAAAGACAGCTGTGGAAAAAAACAACTCAGCTGTTCCACTAGAAAACTAAACGGATATTTAAATGCATAACAATTGACAGTACTGTATGAGCCACTGATTATTACTCAGCTAATTAAAAGTTCATATAGCTGACATTTTTACCATCTGGTAAAATGACTACAGAAACCAATGCATTCTTTGTAACCAGTCATTTATTGTGTTAAGACATTTTTATTTACATACAAAAAACATTCTTCTGCAAAATTTAGCGCAACAAATAGTTGTAGCTCCTTTTGCATAGAAATGAATTATGCAGTACACACACAAGGTCCGGTACCCAACTTTGTCATCCTCCTGAATCCCTTAGACAACTTTGTTAGCTTCATGAGGATAAAATGTCTCAGATTTTACATTCAAACCTAAACTCTTCATTGGTTTGCACACAAGTGGAGCTGGGTGGCTTTTTTTTCCATTCAGCCATAAACAAAAGTGGACTACGGTTGACCTACTTACGCCAGCAATGGATAGAAAAGAAAAAGGCAGAACATTAATTTCTCACAAAATACTATCAAATCTGTGGGCAGCTTGGGTGGTTCTCTCTGGAAGAACTGCATGAAAACTTCCAACATTTCTTGTTTCTCTGGTTTACCTGCAGAGTGAAATTGTGCGTTTTTTAAGTTATTATTTCGCACTTCATATGGAACATAACTGCACTACTTTTATCTTGCATGAACCCTTCCACAAGGCACTAGGAAATAACAGGAAAGTTGTAACATTCCAAATGCTGCAATGTTATACACTAACAAAAATAATGAGATAGACTTGATGTTCGAAAAATAATTAATCTCAAATTACTATTATGGTAATGTTTCATGATTGTCACGTCATACTCACTGACACGTTTTAATACCCGTTCTATTGGTTTACTTAAGGATACCAACTGAAATCAAAAGAGACTAATCTCCCAGAATCTGGAATCAAATGGAATTGCCTCCCTGACAATTAATTGAATGCCCAAAAGCCCATGTCCCAGCTGGAGTATCCAGTCTAAAATGTCTGACAGCCATTTTGACATTGAACTTTAAAATTGCTAGACAGAGTTCCACAAACAGGTAATACATAGGTAATAAAGTCTACCTATGCTTAATCAATTTAGAAACATTTCTGTACTAATGCAACAAGGAGCAAAGAGAACTGAGGAGAATGCCGAGCATGACCTTAAGGTTGTCGGGTATTGTGCTAAACATGTTTATCTGAGCCAGTGGCTGATAGTTTGTGACTGGAATGCTTTGGAAAGAAAAATACAAATAAAAGTATCCAGCCCATTTGTGAAAACGAAATGCATCTTAATGTGTTTCACTTTGGAATATCGTTTCACTGATGCTTTCAGTTCAGTCACTGTGGCTTGTACACAATGGGTTCTCACACTGCTCTACTGCAAAATCATCATTGTTATTGTTCACTAGACACCATGACTTGGGAGACATCACAGGGACAGTATTCCATACTTCTGTGGTATCAAAGTGAAAGAGACCTACCATAGTGGCATCCCAGTGAGAGTTCCATACTTTAGTGACATCACAGTAGTAAACAATAATGCAATAAAAAAAAACTAACAGGACAACCAAAACATTAACAGACCTTTAACAAATTTCATAGGTGGGAAAAACTTGACTAAAGAAAGAAAACTGAGAAACTAAGTGAAATGTGTGCCAGTCTCCAGCCACTAATGGAGTAGCTTACAATGGATTATAAATTATGCGTCATAGACCGGTCATGGCTTCAGAAGGTTGCCTGTAAAGAATGTACGTCAAGTGTACTTCAGCGCTCAAGTCTGTGCTCATGCACCACAGACAGATGACCATACTTCAGCTGGATCTTTCAGGCTTTCCAATTGGCTTAACAATCCAGCATTGTCCAAAGCAGGAAGTAAATGTACTCCCGGGCATTTCTGACAGAGACAGGGTCTTCATCACCCTCGGGATACATGTCAGCACAATGAGCCCCATCTGTAGCATTGAGAAAAAATATATTGCAGTTATGGTACCTTTCATTCAATATTTTATCCAACACCCTTTATTAGTAGTATGCTATGCACCATCATCATCATCATCATCATCATCGCGCTTTATTTCTACATTTACCTTTTTCTCTTCCAATGAGGCATCATGTTAATTTCATTTGCCAAGTACCAGTTGGGAAGCTGTAACAGACTACAAGAATGGTCCATTCCTGCAAAGAGCTGAATCAGTGCTCTGAATCACCTGTCACAATCACTCCAACCGCCCACCACGTAAGAGAGGCTCACACAGGAAAGCCTATATAATATATTAATTCCTTATTAGCATGGCTTAAAACAAACACATTGCTAAAACAGTGTGGTGCCTGACCCCTAATGTGCTACTGAACCTCTCGCTATTTATAACCCAATTCAATTTTTTCACTAAAAGTCTTTTTTAACACACCTTTATTTTCAGCATTTATATAGCACATACAAAACTCAGCTGAACTTCAGTGAACTTTACAAGAATATCAAAAACAGAAATGTTGACAGATTTAAAAATTAACAGCTGAACAATTTGGATGTGGGGTGTGTCACTTGCTTATTGTATAGAAGGAGGGGCACCCTGGAAAACAGAAGAAAGGGTACCATGTTTCGAGGAGTAGTTGCTCAAGCACTAGTAAGGTAATTGTGCCCACAGTCTGATCTATGCAGTACTAGGGCTATCATGGGTAATGTGTGTTAAAGTACTTTTTGTTACAAAAGAATAGTTGTGTTGGACAATTTATTATTGTGTTGCTGGGTGGTTGTGGAGTTCTGAGTTGACAACACCCATACACCCTTTCCTGAGAAGCAGATGCTTGTTATCACTACAACTGTCAGTTGAGAGCTAAAAGAGGCTTACTTGGCCCAGTTTTATGAAACCATAGTAGGACAGACCTCGAAACGTCAGAATGAAATTACCTTGGCTCCCATGTCTGAGTTCCAGTAGCCCCTGCTTGCCTTCTGGCTCCCCAAACGGGGTGAGATGAACATTATGAGAGTTACAGGAATGCACAATGTGACTTTCCAGGGTACTCCCAGGAGGCCTGCATCTTAAGGGAGTAGTACCCTCTGCATCACTAGGTAAAGGAAGAACGATTAATTACAGATCAAAGTTTTGATGTTGAGTAGGGTATGACAGGTAGAGTATGAAGAGAAAACTATGAGGCAATTCGAATGCTTGAAAAGAAAATGATTTTGCAAGAAGAGGGAAGTTAAAAAAGGAAAGAGCAGGAAGCTAGCAGGAAGTTAGGATAAGGGAAGAAAACAATGACAAGATGCAGGGAGATCACGAGATGGTGTGTCCACAAAGAAGGGGGGGGAGACAGGATACTTCAAACCAGAGGTCCGATTTGTCAATGGTATTACTCAAAGTGTGACAGACTGAGGAATATTATCTGTTAACATTTTTTAAGAGGAGTTTTATCAGTCTGCTTATAAAGGATGAGAATATAAGGTTTTATAAGATACCTCTTGGAGGTGCAGATCATGACAAGGATTACGATGTGGTGCACGATTTAGAGGAAGAGTTTCAGCACAAAGCTTCGTACCTCCACCTGATCCAGCTTAATTTGCAGATAGGTCAGGGTCCTCCAATGTAAGGCCCTGAAAACAATTCTGGATTATCTGAAGGTGCAATTTAAACATAAGTTGTTTTAGAATAAGTAGGACGAGTGTTGGCTATATGGTTATGGTTTCTGATTTCAGAGACCATTTTTCTGCTACATGTGACAGCTTTTACAGGAGAAGTACAAATTGCAGGAAGGTGTGCAAGAACTGGTGACCCAAGTCAAAGAAAGAGATGTCTAGCACCTGGACGTCTTGTTCAATGGTATCTTTGGAGGTGAAAGCTTTTAATATATTTGAACAGTCTAAGCTAGAGGTTTTCACAATTGCATCACTGTGCTGTCTCAAATGCATTTTGTCATCTAGGATGAAGCTTAGTGATTTACTGTTTTACACTGTGTCTGCTGTACAAAAGTCTGTAGTCAGTAGATGATGATGTAAGTAAGCAACTGTCCTATTACTTGGGACAGAGCTGAAATTGCCAATCAAATCTGTATTTGATTGAGGCAAATGTTGAGCGTATTATTACTGAATGTATCTGTGTGCATTCTATTACGAAGCTGGGTATTGTTCATATAGTGATGGCATGACTTTCCAAGCATGACCAACAGATAAGCAAATTCAAAATAAAAAGGATAAGCTCAAGTACTGGACCAAAGGAGAGCAAGAGAGGAGTAGAAAATAAGGTGGAAGTGAAAGAATTGTTAATGTTGCTCTTTTTTTTAAATCTTTCAGACACATAGAGGTTACACCCATACAAAAGGCTATGAATTGTCCAGTTAAGTGTGTTTGGTGGGAGACAATAAAAAAAAACACTGAAAAGAAATGCACAGATCATGTTTTATGACGCTGTTTTCAAGGTGTGAAAAGTGCACTGTAAGCTGGCTGCTACAACACAGGGAAAATTAGAATCTGTGCAGTGAAAATGCACATCTCCCATTACAATGAACAGTTAGATGTGCAGCTTCCTTACTGGGCCAGAGGGTGCTGATGGAAAGTGCAGCACTTACTAGTGGCATCCTCAGGACCTAAACGGAAGTGCATGGGCAGGCATTGGGTCAAGGTCTTTTGATCTGATGTGCCATGATTGACGGCTGCAGTGGTGGTGGGACATTTTTCAGAGTGGGGATGCTGCTATCAATCAATGTTGAGCTTTGTGGGATGGAAATCATAGGGATTTTAAAAACTAAGGGCTGCACAAAGAAAAAGTGTTGCAAACAAGCTACAGCCTCCCTACACCCACTCAGTAGTAGGAAAGTAAAGTGATAGTAAGGGTATAGTTACAGTATGTAGCCGGTGGTTAATTTTTGGGGCACTTATTGCTTACGGACAGAAATAGCCACTACATTTGCAAAGTCAGGCAGTTCTATCGATAAAATTATATGGTACACAAACAATGTGTGGAAATTGGGTTTAAATCACACTTCCGGAACAAATAGTTAATTTTGTTCCTTCTTAACTGCTTGTACTTTTCCAAACATTTAGATACTTTATTTGCAAGTATTATTCACATTTTGGTGTATTGGAGAAATGAGTTTAAGTCCTGCCGCTTTTCACTCCCCTGGAACACAGCAAGACTATCACAAAGGTAACATTATAAAATACTTTCATTTAGCAGTCAGACTAAACACCAATCTCAATGATAAAAGTAGAAGAAGCAATTTGTCCATTGTCAGAAAACATTGCCTACATTGTACCTTTTCACATCTCTTTGGTAACCACCCCCCAAACTGGAAATCACACATGTGACAAGATAAAAACAAACATGAAAGGCCTCTTTATTGCATATTTATCATCTGAATTCATCATGATTATTTTTGCCTACCATTTATTTTCCAACACCCAAATTAGGGAGCCTCTGTGAAGGAATCCATGTTGTCTTAAGTGATTCTCACTGAATAGTGTGAAAAATTGGCTTTAATGTATAATTTGTGTCTAAATTGTACCACTAATTAAGAGGTATTTATCTTTTCAGCTTTTGCTATTCTTTTCCCAGGACAGAGGGAAGATGCATAAACGTACATTCTCAAACTCCTCGTATACAAAAGTTGACTGGCTTACAGGGAGTACTTCAACAAAAGTTCTGTTCTGCTTCACCTGCTTGCTGTTTGGTGGTGACATTCCTTGGACAAAAAATAGGAGTGACAGGCTTAACTCATTTGTCGGATACACATAGTCACAAATAATTGATTGTATTTGTTTCTGTGGTGCTTTCGATCTTGCGTTACAAAGGCATAATCAATCTTAAAGTTACTAAAATCCTGGTATATTCAGAGGCCTTGTACATTTAACTTTAAGCATAGAGAGCGAAATAGAAGCACACTTAGAAAGTGCTACCTTCTTCAAAGGCACCTCTAAAACCATACAAAATGAATTTCTTGAGTGTATGCTAGAGATTTTAGGAAGCTGTCTTATACAACAGTTGAAACCCGCAGACTTTGTAGCTGTCCAGGCTGACAACACCACTAATACGGCCACTAAATCTTTCAGTATATTGACAATGACAGTGAAAACATGGAGAGATTCTACGGATTCACACATTTGAAATAACCTAGAGCAGAAACCATGGCTGCACATATACTCCGTGAAGTCAGCTCAACATTTCCAGAGCATACTGATTGCACAAAACTAATTGCACAGAGCTATGATGGTGCTTCAGTTACAACTGGAATTTTTGGTGGAGTACAAAAAAGAATTTGAGATGTGTACCATAATGCCCATTAGGTGCACTGTTTTGCCCATCAGTTTCATCTTATTATGCAGCAAGCAGTCGGAAAGATTTCGGAGAGACAATTTTATTTTCGGATGTAGCAGGAATGGCAGCATTCTTCTCATGTTCACCAAAAAGAAAAAACTAATTACTTCAGGACACTGTGGCCAAAAGGCTTCCAAAGGGATCGGCAACTTGTTGACACTTTCACATACGCACAATCAACCTCATATATAAATAGAAGTTTGATCTTGAGAAATGGTATGACATCATAGAAGCCAGGAGTGACTCTGAATGCAAAAGTCTAAACGAGTCCTGTAGCTTTGCAAGAACACTACAAGACAAGGAGTTCCAGTTCTTTCTGTTTTTGTTTCACCAAATAATGCCTCATGTTGACATACTATATAACCAGCTACAAAAAACGAGAAACAGATACTGTATTTGTACAAAGAGCTACAATCCAGTTAGTCACCTTCATGAACATAGAGAAGGGACTGATAAAATAGACAGACTGCCAAAACATTCTAGTTTTTCAAACCGCAGGAAAAATATAATCAGCCTAATCGAAATCGCAAATGAAATATGTGACACTACAGTTGTGCATGCAGAGGAACGTTTTTCATTTACCAAACATTTGGTGAGTGCCACATTACTGCATACTGACCGGTTTGCAAATTATGATATTTCCTTCCCTGAGCAAGCACTGAATAAAGTTATAGAAGCTTATCCTATGCTCAGGAAAGAATCTTAAAACTGAGTTAACTGTACTATACAGAATACATGTATTCCAACAGAATACTGATGCCATTGCTTTGCTCGCTTTAAGATCAAAAGCATATTATGGAGAAATCTCTTACAATCTCTTTACTAAAAATACTCATAACTACTCTCATGACAACAGCCGAGCCTGAACGATATTTCTAAACCTTGGACAGAATTAAAGCATTCTTGAGGAACACCATGATAAAGGAAATACTAACTGCTTTAGAAATTAATTCTATAGACAGAGACCTTGTTGAGAGTATTCCAGACTTTAATATTCAAGTCACTGAAGAGTCTGCAGCTAATAAATTCAGACGTGCTGATTTTGTCTACAAGAAGTAAATACAATGAGTTAAACCTAACATTTCTACACTGCTAGTAATTTGTGACATGGTCAATTGTTCCTCATCTGCTGTGGAGAGCTTGGAGTCAGTGAAATAAATCACTGGTGTATGCCAGAATCCAATGTGTCTATCTTTTACCATACGAATACTGAGCATTTGATATATAGCGGAGTCCTTTATCTTTTGTTTAGCAACATCTAACTTCTTATGTTGTACAGGCTGATACAGCCTTCTTTGCAATTGCTATTGTATTAAAAACACTCAGATTCCTTTGTTCTGCTTCTCTTTTATGCCGTTACACTCCTGTTTTAACAAGTGGGGATTACAAGATGTGAATATATTGCAAGGTAGCATTTAGTAAGATGTATCATTGCAGAGAGTAGTATGCAGATTATAACTTTTATGTATATGTATGTGTGTGTGTGTATATATATATACACACACACACACACACACACACACACACACACACATATATATATATATACACACACACACACACACACTACTTGTATAGTTGTAATCTGTTCAAACAAATAAATAAGTTCTGGTTAGGTCAAAGAAAGGCATTCATACCTGTAGTCAACGATGGATAGGACTGGTAACTGGTTAGTAGCTCATTACTGCATTGTGATAGTGTGTTCTTCAAATAAGTATGTCTTCAAATCTTTCCTACATTGCAGCAGATAGTGTTGGGGGTACATACATATTGTTCCTGAGCCTTGGTGCACAGACAGAAAAGGTATAGCGTCTTATTTATTTTTTATCCTTTCTAGCCTGCTGTGATTGCATCCTGGCTGATGGAATGCGAGAGCCATCAGAGATGGTGAGCATGTTCCAAAGATAAGTGGGGTTCTGCTGGTCACAGCGACTTTGTTGGTCTACTACTTCTTCACAATCAGCTGTGTCATTTACCATGTTTGTAAATGATGCAACTGGTTTTTGAAGTGGACCAGCATCAGGGCGGGAGTGATCATATTTCTTCACCCCCTGAACAAGACGTGAAACATCTAGGAGGGTGCCCTTAAAGGTTTATGTCTTGTTGTCTCATTACGTCCGGGCCGACAAATCACAATACATAGCTTATATTTTCTTAGTAGATTTTATTTGTAAAGATATTTAAATAAACAAATCTGTAAGGTACTAAGCTCTGTAATCTCTCGTCCATTATAATGTTCTATAGTTACAGAACGGAGAAGCCATATCGTTATCATTAAATGTCTTTATTAACTATTAACGTCAACAAGACTGTAAGAAGAACGTCACAGTGCGCTGCAGAGCATCTTGACAATCGTGTGTGCAGGTAAAATAATAAAAAAAACCTTGCTTGTTGCTGTGTAAAATTCGCACATTACAGTAACTAAACAATTTAAATTCCATAAAATATGGAGTATTTTTCATGTGTTCACATATTTAAAGCCTATAATATCACACTTGCTTTATAAACAGTCTGTTCACAAATGTGCTTTAAAGTGCACGATTTTGCCACTCTTTTTTCAAAATTTTCCCTGGGGAGAACACCCTCCACCCTCTATGATAATGGCGCTCAATCGCTTTGATCGCTGCCAATGCAATACTTAGCAGCAACTTTTACATCCCACCACTTTCACATATTACCAGCTGCCACTGACTATTAGAGAACTACACTGCCAACGCTGGACATGTTTCAAAGAGTTTTAAATACTGTGGTCAACAGTATCAAAGACTGCCAGTCTAGTAAGATGACTAGGCAAGTTTCACCTTTACTGAGCATCGGATAGGCATCATCATCAATGCTGACCATTGCTGTTTCCGTATTGTGATCATTGCATAAGCCTGGCTAACAATTGATGAGTCAAGATATTGAATGATAAAGGTTCAATTCAGAGGTCACATACCAAAGGTTCTAAACAATGTGTTTTAATCATAATATATATGGAAAAATATGGTGAGTTAAAAAACTGGGCTGCAGTCGCATTCTGGCCCTGGGCTTATGCTACATTAATGCCACTGCTAACAGATGCATTCTGCTCCACCACAAAACTACCAGTCCGAAAAAATTGCCTAAAAATGCTAAAGTGCCTGGCAAAAGGAAGTCCGGGGTTCTCAAAACCTTTGACTGGAATTGGCCTAACCATATTTCTAGTAGCATCCCGGTCCACTCCATCAACCAACAGGTTTCCAGTAACGATAAACTGAGGTCGTCAGAAGTCAAAAGGTTGGGATCCGCTGATATAAAAATACTTTTCCCTGTGGAGGCCTTTCCTCCAACACACGGCATTACATTTTTCGAAATTCCCTACTGCACTATGAGGACCCGCCCTTCCCTATAGACAAAGAACATAATCTAGCAAACTTGCACAGAGCTCTACAGGAGCACAAGTTAGGACACATTCCCAGCATTCAAGTGGTTAGGAGAGCAGAAAAATATGTTTGCTCAAGTAAAATGTTTGCATGTACTTTATAAATCTATCCTTTCATTCTAATTGAACCAATTCTACTTTCATCTCATGATTTGCTGTTGCACAGCAACCTCAGATATTTGAAAGGAAATTGTTGATATGTGGGCAAGGTGCTTCGATATGAGGGCACCCACGCAGTGAACTCGTACTTCTGACAAGAATAGACTACGTATACAGTAGCAAATCTCAAGATGTTAAAGGGCCTGTGGTTTGGTTGGCTATGGCTGTCAATTTCCCGGAGAGAACTTTCAGTGTGCAAATTTCATAATTCTCAATGGACTCCTAAGCCTGCTTTACCAATTAATTACGCTGCTTTCCAAATATGAATATATTTGTACATTTTGAATAGAGAGATCACCATTTTTGCTGCACCTTCCAATTTATCTGATTCTTGATAACCTCAAGTTTGTTCTCTGTTGGACTTTTGTACACATGTTTACCTACCACATTCTCTTGGTATATTTATAAAAAGGATATGGTGAGACTTTTCCTTATACACTGTGACATTACAAAGTACAACAGTTGATCATGCTACTGGAAATCAATGGCAGGAAAGTATGTGTTAGAAACTTTTTTTAGACTACATTTTTATTCATTTTTCCTAGAATACACATTACACAACCAAAGGTTAACAAGCTAAGAAATATTTTATTAGTTAATCAAAACCATAAAACATCTGATCATAGTACATCATTCCGAGAAAAGGCAGACCTGTTTAACAATACCAAAAGTATTCTGGCCCATTTGCCTGCCCATAACTATCTTTATGTCCTCACAATTGACCTGCAAAACTATTGTACTATATAAAATGCAATGCAAAAGTGTCAAACACCCATTTAGTAAAACGCATTTAAGATAAAAACACATCATGGTAAAAACGTCCAGTCCTCAAACACAATACTTATGTAGAGGTCGCCCTGTACACCACATTGTTACTTCACCATGCCTGATGGGCTAGGGACAAACGTTAAATAGGATACTTCCCTAACTTTATCTAGTTTTATCCGAGAAGAGGCAAACCTGTTTGTCAGTACCATAAGTATTCTTGGCCATACCTATCTTTAAATCCTCATAGTTGGTATACAAGACTGTTATACTGACATTAATAAAGTGCAGTATGAAAGTGGCATGCAAACACCCAATACTAGGACAATAAATCACCGAAATAATAAAAACACAATCATAATAAAAATGCCCGATGCCCCGGGCAGCACTAATGTAAAAAAAACATCCTAGCCATCACTTAATTACTTCATAATGCCAGAAAAGGGCAGGGACAGATGTTAGATAGGATAGTTTCCCTACTTTATCCAAAACATCTATGGCCCTTGCTTCCCTTGACATTTAGAAGGTTTGTCATTTTGAAATTATCTGTCTGAACAACACCTTCTCCTGCATTAATGGGAGCAGGATGGGGGCAACCAGGGAGGCAAGAATTCTCAGAAACTGAACTAGTCTAATGTTTAACATTTCATTTCTTGGATCAAGCGCTGTCATGACAGCTGGACTACAGGATCGAACTCCTAGGGCACTCAATTCCCTTCTCAGTAACTCCCTTCTCTGGCTGGCTAGGACTGGGCATATACAGACCACAAGGGTCAGCCTCTCCCCAGTCTGATGGCATAGCCTGTATTTCTGGGACTGTCACAGCATCCTTTTTCTATTTGGGTAGGAAATCCAGAGTTGGAATGTCTCCCAATCTTAGTCATAAAAGGCTCTGCTTGTTTTTAAGGCATATAGGGGCAGACAGGATGGGTGATTCCTTACCTAGTTTATATGAATTTTAAACCAACCATCTGTGTGACTGTTTGGATAGCTCTTCCATAAGTTCTACCCATCTTAGGATTTTAACTGATTTATTTACTGCTTTCCTAAAGACTGGGACAGACAATGTATTACCGCATAGGTCACCCAGCTCCAGCTGTGCTATACTTTTTTCCAAGTGCTCCTTAAAGCTACTGTTACCCCTCTTAAGATTGATTTCCTGTCATACTAAATGGACTCCTGGACCTTGGACCCACAGGCACCCATCTCCCATTGAGCCAGACCAGCATCTGCCAAAGAGGATTCCTTAAAGTGGGATTTCAAATATGCCACCCATGACTTCTCGTTTATATTTGCGTAATTGGCAGCCTTAGGGCCTTTTTCAATGTTGTTGACCAATCTCCAAAAGCATCTTGAACTTGCTGATGCATGATGCAATTTTGCCCATAGCATTTCCTGCTTTGATTTTTTTTTGAAGCCCCAGTTGTCCCTTTTTAGAAATTTCCTTTCCTTCCATAGAGTTTTTAGGAGTGTTCCATCTTCCGGATGTTTCCGCAGTTGCCTCAAGAGCCTGTTCACTACCGATTTCCTAAGGCCGGACTGCTCGTGACATAAGAATGCTGTTACTGTGCTCCAAGTATGCACCGCTAGACCTTCCATTCACAGAACATTGATTAATAAGATTTTTTGAGAATGATTCCCATATGGAAACTGTATTTGTAGATCCATGTTTTCCAAGATCGAGACCGCTTCCTCCGCTTGAGCTTTGACCAAGTAAGAGCTCCATTTCAGTTGCTTTAAGCTTTACAGAGCAGGGCTCCCCATTGATAAGTCTTGTTTCTTCCTGGATATGTGCTTTGCTCTGAACTGTAACTATTTGGGGGTTGTGGTCACTTTCAACATGGTCTTGAATTCTAAAATCACTCACAAATTTAAATAATGGAGTGTTTACCAGGGTATAGTCTAGATATGAAACCACCTTTTCTGAGGCTCTTGTCCAAGAGGGCAGAATATCTGCAGGCAACTACCCATTAGGTGCAAAAAGGCCTGCTAACTCACAGCTCTTAATTATCTCAGATTTTATCTTTCTTTCTCTGGCAAATTTTGGCTGGGCAGCAGGACTGCTATTTGCACGTGGTCCACACTTGGTGAATGAAATAGATTAGCCTGAGACAAGACAACAGTCAGAGGTGGATGAATTTTTTATGTGGAGCAGATGTTTTAAGATTTTATTAACTTCCGTCATTTTTCTTTTAGGATTGACAAACATTAATTTGAATCAGTGGATCACATATATTTTTGCCCAGACGTCCAAACGAACCAGCAGGAATAGCGGATCTTCCCTCTGGGGTCCTGACATCTTAGCCATGAGTCTAGTGCTGATATAGGTTACTAAACCTCCTTTTGCCCTTCCAGTTTCACTGCTGGTTTATTAAATTCCTTGTATCCGATTAAAGGGAGACTTGTGAGTGCCCATGTCTCCTGCAACATTTGATATCAAAGGAGCCCAAAAATTAAATAATTGCTGGATCTTCCAGCTGTGCCTGTAGACCCCCATTGTTTCAAGAGCAAATACTCAATGATCCTTGCAAATGAGCTAACCAACGGACTACTATTCATCTTTTTGGAGATATTCTGGAGGCTAGCGCTGTTGGGAGCCAGGTCCATTTATCCTGGGGTAGCCTCGGAGATTGTCTGGCTAGGATCCTTTTTTGGTTCCCTCTTTCCATATTTGTATTTTCAGATCTGATTGAACTGCCGCTCCTTCTCTTACCTCTTCAAACTTACAAATTTTCCAGTATAGGGCTTCCCGTTTGCCACTCGTAAAATGGACCAGGACGTTACTTTGTTCTTTTTCAACAAACTGTCCTGCAGTAGCAAGTGCAGGTATCTTTCCCCTTGATAAAATATAACTTTAATTCCCCAGTCTTTTAAGATTTATTTCCTTTCCATGATTTGCGTGGGGAGGTCCGATGATGCAAATACCACTACAGTGGGGTCCATTTGTTGACTACACTGGGCTTGTATACATTTTGTGTCAGAAATGTCATCTGTGGCCCAAGTTCCATGCCCGCGAGAGGATTTATTAGTTTGAGAACAGTAGAGCGGTTTAGCACATCTGGGGGACCTCTAGATTTAAATTCTGTAATCCAAAGCAACTGGAGGTCTTGGCCCAGAATGGTCTGATTTGGTTTATTTACACGGCTTGACTGTTGTGTAGGAGTCCCTACTCGGTTTGGCCTCGAGAGACTGTTCCACGCTGTGAAGTCTTCCCCTCCTGACCGCGGACTCCCGGGTACTTTCTCTACCTGCTTTCCCATGAGGCCACTAACCTCCTCCTGATTGACTTCTAAGGCCCACATTGGGAGGATTACTTGCCAATACTGGATGGGCCTAGCAGTGTCTCCTGGTTCTGGCCCTTCCATTGGTGGGGCAGGAGGGGAAGGCCTCCAAGGGCCTATTTCCTTTTGTGAAGATCCTCGGGTATTCATCCCCACATACTCATCCTGTGTAGTGCAGGTTATTACTTTTGTAATGTCGCTGGGGGTCACCTGGGCACTCTTCCTGCCCTTCCTTGCAGGCTTCTGCTCTCTCTGTCAAATGTTGGCGGGGAAGCCCTTCTGATTCCCTAAGATTAGCAATTTGAATAGGATCCCCTGGGGTTTTCTTGGTTAGCTATGGATGTTAGTCTAGTGGTGTTTCCCTCTATCACCTGTTCTTCTAACTAGAGATCCGGACAGTCTATGATGATTAACCTCTGGAATCACTGATACTTGGGGAGTAGTGGGCAGACCCTGGGACAGGGTGAGCTCTGCACCATCCTTGGTGTGTGGGCTACAAATCTCTTTCAGGATTCCTTGAAAGGTTGCTGACAATTGTACCAGGCAATCTACCACCTCCTTGCAGGAGCAAATAGTAAAGTCATTTAGTTTTTTTTTTTTTTGTATCCTTGTTATCAGTGAGTTTAGTTCTTGTAACTTGCTATCAATTCCTGCCACAAATACAGCCAATGTATTTAGCAATTCCACCTGGATGTCCATTTTGCAGGAATGAAACTGTAGGGCTGATACTGTTGTTTGCATTGAGTTCAAAATTGCAGCCCATATGTCCGTTGTGGGAACAGAAGTGGCTGCAGCTCCCTGATCTCACTTCTTTGAATTTTCCCTGGGGTTTCCTGGGAACCATCACTGGGCTGAGGGGCCATCCCTAGTCCCCTGCCTTGCTCAGATATGCTTGTGGGTATCCCCTCTAGCTCTGCATTTCTTGATCTAAAGGTCGGGAAGTAATTAAACTTGGATTTGGGGCTACTTGTGAGGACCTGGGGCTCCTCTTTTTCCACATAATCTGATCACCATCCCCTTCAATGGTTAGATTAGATAAGCAGGCCGAACATAAAAAGGGATGCTGGTTGGGCAAGCTTTTCAACTTGTCAGGCAGATGCGAGACAGGTCCCTGACCACTTGGAATGGGTGCTGGCGGCCCTTTTATTCCCCCAGGGCCACAGTCACTGGATTCCTTCGGGGAGCTCCACTGGCACCCGCCACGGGCCTAACGTTTATGGCTCTGCTCTGCAGGCTGTTGATGACCCCCTATGACGCCCCAACAGTCCAGTGTTTCTGGGTCCCAACGATCCGGGGCCACAGCAGTCTGCAGCGGGAGGCGATTGCCGTCTCAGCACTTTGCTCTGCTCCGCGTAACATAGTGAACCAAAGGGAAAGACCACTTTACTATGAAAGAGAGGCTCCAATGGGAAAACAATACTGCTAAAACTAATGTGTCTACAACAGCCTCAATCTGTGAGGTTGTATCAGCCTGGTTACATCCCAGAATGTTGTTGATGGGGGAGAGAGGAATTGACATGGGAGAGAGGAATTGACAGGGTGAGGTGCCTTCATCCAACAGAACCTCTCTGAGATCAAAGGCCTGAGCCGATATGGGAGGCAGGGAGGGCTTGATGCTCAGGCCAGACAGAATCCTCTGGTCGGTTATCCTGCTCATTGCCCCAAAGTAATCTGTTATTTTGTGGCACTTAACTGGGGCTGATGGTTGGCCAGTATGTACATCCTCCCTGCTCTGGGAGTCCCCCTCCCCAGACTGAGAACTATCAGCTGTTGCCACACCCGTCTTTTTCAATGCTTTCCCAAGGTTTTGCCTGAACGTGCTATAGTTGGACAAGCGACTTGTACTGTCGTCTTTTGGTGGTCCTGCAGTCTGAACTGTGCTATTAGCTCTTCTTTTCGGCTGTGTTTCAATTAGTACTGACTCCTCCTTCCTTTTTCTCTTATTGGAGGTTGAAATATTGCCTCTTATTTTGCCTGATCTCATTCTCAATAATCAGCAATCAACGTGACCGGGGGAATTTTAGATTTAAAAAATGTCTCAGTAACTCCTCGAAAGGTCCAGGAACCAAGAAGGACCCACAATGAACAGAGAGGAGGCAGCGCGGTTATGCTCTTCCACAACACGTCTGCTTCTATTAGACCACTTCCAACAGACCACAGGAGTGGATACTTGGAATTCTGGTGGAACTCTGGTGAAGATCATAATTGACGGTTGCAAATCCGGTCAGTTATTATATTTGTCATGCTTGCTGCCGCTTAGCATGGTATGGCGTGGCTACGGGGCGAGCGGGTCTCCCCGGCCTGCCCCACAAGCTGCACCCAGACCTAGTTGGGCTGATTCCGCAAGAGAGTCGGGGCGCGCACACAGTGGCGGACATCTAAGACCATCACGCTTGCAAACTTGCAAGGGGGAATGCCCTTACCTCGGGCTTCCCACTGCTGCAGCTTCAGCCTATAACTGTGTTTTTGGTCTTCATTTCCTTGTGCCCTCCACCTGGTAAGCTGACTGCCTGAGGCTTATCGTTATCCTTCGTGGGTCTCCAAAGCAGTCAACCAGCAGTCAGCCGGTAAACTGACTGTCAGAATGCCAAAAAGACGCCCTCCCCCATAGCTGACCAACAGAATCTGATACCCGTTCTCCTGAATCCAACAGGGGGCAATGTGGGGAGTAGATGCGTAATTAGCGGGGCCTAGCAGAGTAGGGCAGAAGGGAGTCCGCTGAGGGAATCAGCGGGCCAACCGCCAGGTCCGCGGCTGGCTGCCCGGCCACCCCCCACGACGCCCCAACAGTCCAGTGTTTCCGGGTCCCAACAATTCCGGGGCCACAGCGGTCCACAGCGGCAGGCAGCAGTCAATCGGCATCTCAGCGCTCTGCTTCACGTAGCGTAACGTAGTGAACCAAAGAGAAATACCACTTTACTATTAAAAAGAGGCGCCAATGGGAAAACAATTCTGCTAAAACTAATGTGTCTACAACAGCCTCAGTTTGTGAGGTTGTATCAGCCTGGTTACATTCCAGAGAAGAAATTGACCATTTCAATAAGGTCTTGTATTTTATGTTACTGGCATCACTATTGATGTATCAAAGAGCAATACCTATGGTTTCACTAGCTCCTTGACTCATGCCAAGGTAAATATGTATTCAAGCACGCCCTGAAATACTTGCAGATTTTGGTTCTCCTGATTGCTCATCGATAACCAACCTGAGAGCTCTGCTAGGTATTTAATTGCAATATACTGGTTCCAGAAACCATTTTTAAGCTCCATTAAATACAGATTCAGAACTCTGCTAGTGAAATTGTTAAGCCTCGTGTTTATACAGAGCTACCTTAGTGATTTTTCAAGATTGAACTTTTTTGTGGATGTTGTAAATTTAGTGCTGGTTAAATATCCATTATGTTTTGATTTGACATAGAAGCTGAGTGAGTGGAGCAGCAGCCAGGAATACCATCTCCCTTACTTCCTCTTAGAGTGGATAATCTAGATCTCTTGACACTTTTCTGGATTGTTTTCAGTCCTATTTCTAGACTTGTTAACTAACTGTATGAATGCATTTAAAGGAAAAGAATTGTACACTGTATATAGGTAGAATTTAAAATGAACTGGTGGGGTTCCCTGGCCTAATGTCTCCATGAAGGCTCACTCAAGAGGTGGCAACCTACCATGATGCATTCAATGGATCTGTTGTTGCTCTAAAGTCTTGAGTGATGATGTGCCCCACCTTTCTGCAAGGCCCTGAATCGATTAATTCACAAACACCAACTCCAGATATGTTGGGTCTACAAAGTGATGAGAATCATCCAGTTTATCTATGCGGGCAAAGCCCCAGTGCACGAAAATCCCATGATCGAAAGTGTCGCACACCTTCTTAAACAGGTTCCTATTTATGTCACCCTAAAAATAAGACAATTCTCAAAGTTCATAACTCCACTCCAGAGTCTATAAAAACATATCCTACTTGGCATTTCACCACGACCCACAACTTACTGGAACAAGGAAAATAAAAATGTCGCAAGTTCAACGTGTGCCCTTCAATTAAAACTTTACCAAGCAAAACAAAAATATGTTTACTCTATAGATTTGATACCTGTGCAAAGGGGAAACTGTTTTAGGGGGCAAGTATAGAGGTTGGTAGAGAAGAAGCAGTGATGCAAATAAGCAGGGTTCTTGCCGTGCCAAACCTGTGTTTCATCCAATCTGTTTAGAGTTGAGGATGCACTGGCTTTAATACAGCTGAACCATAGTTGGCTCATGCAACAGCAACAAACAGAAATGTGATGGGAGCAATGCATGAATTAATCTCGGAAGCTGACAATTGCCCTTTGCTGCATTTCTGACCATTGCTATCCACCCACTCTGTCATTCTAAACACGAATCAGCCTTGTGCAAGTCAGTCTATGTCCCGCTCCAGCAAGCGCAGTCAAGACCAACCAATCACGTGTTCTCCTATGGCTGAGAGAAAGTTAAACATTCAAATCTATCACTTTATTTTTGTGTCAACTGAAGTTTTAAGTACAATGGGTATGTCCAGACATGGATGTTTTGGGCACTGTGCCACAGAACACAAGTTACACTTCTCTGATGAGGCCTAAATAGGCTTAAATTATGTAGTCTTGCTTGTATTCCGGTCTAGAGGGGATGTGGCTTGGTAATTTGCAATGGACTGTTCCGACTGCAAATTGCAGATCTCTCCAGTTTGGCACAATGGGGAAAAATTATGGACTGGAATGCATCCTTGAGTGGTTGCTAGGGGCTAAGATTAATTCAAGAATTAGTTCCAGCACCTTGTATGTGGTTGCTCGCTCCATCAGGATAAACCTCTGACATGCTGGTCTGCCTTTCACAGGCAGGCGCGGCTCCTCCATTTGGGCAGAGAAGTGTCGCCCGCCAGTAGCAACCTCTGCAAATCCTTTTACAGGGAAAGGATAATAAACCCGCTAATCCCTGTTTATTATCCTTTTGGTGTAAAAGGGGCAGGGCATTGGGTAGACGATCAGAGGGGAGTGCACTGTGCAATCCCCTCAGAGTGCATGTGTGTTTGGCACAAGGCTCTTGTATTGCTGGACTGGAGAGAGCCTGTGCCTGCAGAAGGAACGTGAGAGGAGTGGTGCGGGAGCAAAGCTGGAAAGCAAATTTTTATTATTTTTATTAATGGTCTCCTAACCACCTCTCATACCCCTCCACCCCCCCCCCCCCCAAGCAAAGCCCCGCAAGCAAGTCCTGTTCACAGGTTACAATAATGGTCACCTTGCCTATTTAGGATGGGACAACTATCACTTGGTTTCTAAAGCTGAGACAGCATGGAAGGTGATATACATTTAAGGAGAAAACTGCCTGTGCATCAGGGGCTTTTTTTTGGTTTTGTGAACATAAGAACAATTTGGCAGTTTGTTTTCCGGAAACAAGATACTTTGCTGACTGTTCAGATGAAACACAGCGCCCACCCTGCCCCACTGAGGGTACAGATCCCTACCATGCCGGCAGGGGATCTCGAAATCTAGCGGGCCACCCCCAAATGCAGTACGAATGAAAGTTCAGGCAGTGTGTGGACAACTGTGACATGTTATCAGTTCAGCAACTTTCTAGCTTGCCCTGTGTTTTCCTATGAGCTCTTCATCTGCAGGCTCACTACAGGTAATCTGCATTATTGTTATAATGCTTGTGAGCACAGTACATGGTTGTGATGCGTCATAAGTGCCCTGGCATGGGCATTCCCACCTGTAGTTGAAGTTGGCTAGTGCTCCCTAATCATGCAATATGGAAACTGAAGTTTGGTGGAGGTTGACTCTGTAGTGAGCGGAGAGGCACTAGCCTTTTTCATTTCATCTATTGACGTCACAGGTTTTGTTCAGTCCCCAGTAACTTGGTTTTTAGGACATCCTGCAAACGTGAATAATGTATATGGGTTCACATTAAGTCTGCATAAAAGGTGAGGCATCATTGGTCTCTTCTGCGATCTTACCTTTGATGCAGCACCAAATGGTGATGGTGGTGCCTTGTACATGTTGTAGATCTTACAACATCTGAGTCAATGGTTCATCCACTGGGGTTGTGTATGAGACTGTTGGACCTGGCTTTTTGACTGGGCCATCCCCAAACTTTTTGCCTCCTTCCTCCTATTTTTTCTGACCTGTTGTTGTTGGCTTTTGACCTCTAGGCACTTTACCACTGCTAACCAGTGCTAAAGTGCATATGCTCTCTGTGTAAATTGTACTATTGATTGGTTTATCCATGATTTAATTTACTTATAAGTCCCTAGTAGAGTGCACTATGTGTGCCTAGGGCCTGTAGATTAAATGCTGCTAGTGGGCCTGCAGAACTGGTTGTGCCACCCACTTCAGTAGCCCCTTAACCTTGTCTGAGGCCTGCCATTGCAAGGCCTGTGTGTGCAGTTTCACTGCCACTTCGACTTGGCATTTAAAAGTACTTGCCAAGCCTAGAACTCCCCTTTTTCTACATATAATTCATCCCTAATGTGTGCCCTAGGTAACCCCTAGAGCAAGGTGCTGTGTGGGTAAAAGGCAGGACATGTACCTGTGTAGTTGTATGTCCTGGTAGTGTAAAACTCCTAAATTCGTTTTTACACTACTGTGAGGCTTGCTCCCTTCATAGGCTAACATTGGGGCTGCCCTCATACACTGTTGAAGTGGCAGCTGCTGATCTGAAAGGAGCAGGAAGGTCATATTTAGTATGGCCAGAATGGTAATATAAAGTCCTGCTGACTGGTGAAGTCGGATTTAATATTACTATTCTAGAAATGCCACTTTTAGAAAGTGAACATTTCTTTGCACTTAAATCTTTCTGTGTCCTTCAATCCACGTCTGGCTAGGTTTAGTTGACACCTCCTTGTGCATTCACTCAGACACACCCCAAACACAGGATACTCAGCCTCACTTGCATACATCTGCATTTTGAATGGGTCTTCCTGGGCTGGGAGGGTGGAGGGCCTGCCCTCACACAAAGGACTGCCACACCCCCTACTGGGACTCTGGCAGACAGGATTGAACTGAAAGGGGGCCTGGTGCATTTCTTAGACACTCTTTGAAGTCACCCCCACTTCATAGGCACAACTTAGTATAAAACAGGGCCTCTGCCCTACCTCATCAGACACTTGCTGGAGAAGAAACCTGAACCAGAAACTACATCCTGCCAAGAAGAACTGCCTGGCTGCTCAAAGGACTCACCTGTCTGCTTTTCTACAAAGGACTGCTGCCTTGCTGTTGGCCTGCTGCCTTGCTGAACTATTGTCTGGCTGTAAAAGTGCTCTCCAAGGGCTTGGATAGAGCTTGCCTCCTGTTCCCTGAAGTCTCAGGACCAAAAAGACTTCTCTCTTTCACTTGGATGCTTCGTGTGCCGAAATATTCGACGCACAGCTTGTTCCGCGGTGAGAAAAACGCCGCACACCGATGCGACGCCTTTTGGACGACCGGAACTTCGATGCACGGCCTCGCAAGGACAATGCCGCCCGACTTCCAGAGGAGAAATCGACGCAACGCCTGCCGTGAGATCGAAACTTCGACGTAGAGCCCCGCGGAACGATGCGCAGCCGGAAAACAAGCAGGAGAATCCAAGCACAGACCCGGGACATCTGGTAATCCCCGCGACCCATAGAAGGAGATGGTCCGCGTGCTGGAAAACGACGCACGTCTTCCCCGAGTAAAAAACAACGACGCAAGTCCGTGTGTGAAGGGGCGCAGCCGACGCACACACCATTTTTCCTCCCATAGAACGACGCATGTCTCCCCGCGTGAAAAATAACGACGCAAGTCCGTGTGTGAAGGGGCGTAACCGACACACACACCATTTTTCCACGCATCTCCTCTTCTGCGGCCCTCTGCGGAGATTTTCCACTCCAAACCAGGCACTTTGTGCTTGAAAGAGACTTTGTTTGCTTTTTAAAGACTTAAGACACTTCATATCACTTTTTAGTGATATCTTTATAAATTCATATTGCAACTTTGATCGTTTTGATCTGCAAATACCCAGATAAATATTATATATTTTTCTAAACACTGTGTGGTGTATTTTTGTGGTGTTATATTATGGTATTGTATGATTTATTGCACAAATGCTTTACACATTGCCTTCTAAGTTAAGCCTGACTGCTCGTGCCAAGCTACCAGAGGGTGGGCACGCGCTAATTTTGGATTGTGTGCGACTTACCTTGACTAGAGTGAGGGTTCTTGCTTGGACAGAGGGTAACCTGACTGCCAACCAAAAACCCCATTTCTAACATAGACCTTGTAGCAATTTTACCCATATTGGTTTTCAGTCTGTGCTGTACATTCTGCTGAGTGCTCTGCTTGAAGGGAAAACCTGATCAAACTTGTTAGTGGAAGCCGCAGCTCACTTCCTAAACTTCTTAACAACAGCCTCAATCTGCATCCTAAGACTGTTTGGTGTCCCTCTCACTTTTGTATTCTGCCAAGGGCACAATGATCTGAACTGCTTTTTTTCACCTGGCTAGTTAGGGCCTGCCCTTTGCCACTTTAAAAAAAAAAAATTCAACAACGGTATAGATGGCCAGCCCTCTCAACATGACTGGCATCAGCTTTGCATCAGTTCCACCATTACAGAATAAATACTGCAATACTTGAGTCAATAGGTCATATGTACATGAACATCATAACATTTACAGTATCAGTTTAGAGACACATTTGACCATCCCCTAAAGGATGAGAGACATATAGGACACCAGAAAGAGCTCTAAGCATGTTACCGCTTTGGGAAAGAAAAACCACCTGCTATTGAAGAGTGGGAGCAAGGCCTTTGCGAGCAAGGAGGAAGGGACAAGGAACTGAGCCTGCACGGGAGCAATGAAAACATGCAGTCCCTGCCCTTGATCAACCCCATGATAATTGCTATATCTGGGTGTCAAGGACATACATGGTATGAAGGACTGTGCCATGTGACAAATCTTCACTGGAAATCGAAAATCCCAAACAATGTCCCAGAAGGTCACTCCATTTCAGCTCACTGTTTTAGACATCACAGTCTAGGTATCCGAGTAGTGTCCTGTTGGCTGAATCTGGTAACTCCAATTCCAGATGTGGGTCCCTTGCTTGCTGCGCCACTGGATTCAAGCTAGCCTGGCTGATGACGGGTGATACCCTGAAACCTGTCCCACAATGCTTGTTTCCTGTCCAGGGAGGACCTAACCTAGTAGTTTGGGCTGGACTGTTCCTATGGGGAACAGGGTCAAGACTGATTTGCATATGGCTGGGTCCAAACTGTGGTTATGTGCCAAGCAAAATAACGATGGATTAAACCCAGATCTGTGACTGGGGGTGAGTGTTTGAAAAGTTTCAACACTCCGTCCATCATTTTATTTTGTTTTGTGATGTTGCTTTATACATGGGACACTGCAGTACTTGTAAAACTGCTGCACTGCTCCAAATCAGGCCCCCGGTAACAAAATCAGCCTTTCAAGGAAACAACTGATGCCCGGTATTGGCAGTCCTACCTTGATTCCATTCAACCACTGTTGGCCAGGTCCTTGTTCATGAAGTTGTGTTTTGGTGTCCTTAAAATCAGTAAGCACACAGTGGAAAAAGGGCACTGATAATGGGGCTTTATGTGATCTGTGCACTAGTTGTGCTGTTGAAAAACATTAAACATGTTTTTGTTTTTTGTCTTATGTATGTGAAACCTAGACATACATTGATTAGACTTCTGTTGCTTACCTTGGGCTCCTGCACCTTTCCTCAACAATTGCTTAGTCTATTTTAACCGATACTTTCCCTTTTATTGTTTTTGGCCTCAGCAGATACTTGCACATTGTATGCTTAGTTAGAAAGAAGAAAGGTAAATATTTCAAAACTTTAACATAATTCAATGCATATGATAGTTTTCAGTACAAATGCAATTTTTGACGTTTTTATTGTATGTTCTTTATGAAGTTTGAAGCATCATTATCGACTGATATTTATATGTGTACGAGGGAGATATCATCAATGATAAAAGATCCACAGGTCCTATCAGTAAATTTTTTAAACAGACCGATTTTTATGTCTTTACTATTGGACTTTGCTTTGATACAAATTCTTTGTGGGCTTTTTTTTTTCTTTTGCACTCCCCCCGTGTTACGATGCACTTTGTTAACTCTATGATAATAAATTGTGAGCTACTGCATGCTTTATTTATGCAAAGAACTGTGTTGGATCCAAAGAGGGAATGATGAATCACCACTCTCTTGGGCAGATTTTCAGTTTTTCGAATTGCTCCATGTTGAGCAATCTGTGTCACTCACACAGATTCCCATATGTATTAAGTCAAACATTTTTTATTAACAAATGATATTGTCCTAATGGAAAACTGCATACATTACGCACTGGCGAAAGCCAGTCCTGCAGTACAATTGCACATCTTACCCTTTTCTGTTTTTTTCTCCACTAGGAAACAATTTCCCCATTGAGAAACCTCTTTCTCTACACCTCAAAGTTTGGCATTGTTCCATTATGCTTACCAACATGGAGCAAATCTCAGATCGTTTCCAGGATGGGAAAGGATTAGAGGTTTGTTTGTGCCTTGCGCAGCTTTCTTAATGTGGTATTGGAAATAATGGTGAATACCAAATAGTAACAAACCTGCACATAGATGTATAATCGACCGATGTGAATTTATGATTTGTTTCGGGAATCAGGCTCTACAAATTCACCGGAGACAGTACACAGAAAATATTAGCTGATCCATCTGTTCTCTGCCTACAATTTCCCTCGAAGGGACATGATGGGATGGTGAGGAAAAATAAAATAACAACCGAATGTTTAAACTCCGATTTCACAATGTACTTATCTGGAAAACTCTAAATGACATATAAATGGATAACGAATAGGAAAACTGAAATTGGAAATTTCTATATTCCCTGTAAGTGCTAAATCTGCCAATTTCTGAAAGGATGCTAAAGGCAGGGGTTAATACCAAATGGGATAATCCCTCAGCAGAAATCCTGATAATAGGCTATTTTAAAATTGAGTTGCCCCAACTTTCTATTATACTAGCAATCTCTCAATGCTAGATAAGCAATAGTTGATTCCTTCCAAAGTTTCTTTTACAATCAGGCAGCTAATCCAAGAGGGAGGCCACTCTTAGACTGGTCCTTAAATTTTACCATACTGAGAAGATGAATAATAGGGTATATTCTGGGAAAATATAACTAGCGAAACGTGCTACAGATTATATATTTTTATAGTAAGAACGCTATCAGAGAAAGCTGAAAAATTATAATTGTAGCTTGATCTTCAATTGAGTGATATTAACTTGCCCACCTCCCTACTCCACAAAAGAACAGTTTCCAAACAGGTACACTAGCAGTATCTTTTGTCTCTCTACAATTATTTAGCTCAAAAGCCTTGAATTTTATACAGTTCATGGGGGAACTTTTCTAAAACCACAAGCTTGGCAAAATAAATTGGGAGTAGACCCTCTCCATCAATAAGCTCCAAATACTGATTTATATTTCATAGTTCGAAACTTTATTCAAAAAGAGCATATACTCCCACAAAAAAGATCACTGCAGAGATTATGAAAAAGGAAAATGGAATCAGACAATGGACAAAAAGCTTGGGTAACGATGCTTAACTTCATATGGGGTAACACACTTATAAATTCTGGAAAAGTGCAGTGAAGTCAATGCATGAGTGAACTATATAGTAAAAATGTTGTTCCCTCTGCCCAGAGATACGCTCTTCTTATTTAATGAAGTGAGTGTGTGAAAGAGCAAAAGCAAAATAAAAATCTGACAGAGATTTACTTCCACCTAGAAAATGGGGACTCGCAAAGCTGATAAACCAATCTGAGTATTCAAAGGCAAAGTTGCTTGATGACTTCTCTTGTAACAAGATTACAACAAAACCCAGAGCAACTGACAGAAATTCTGATATTTCTATTCAAAGACCACATAAAAAATAAAACATTACTTTGATCTGGCTTGAAAATGTAAACCTGCCTATCTTTAAAAAAATAAGCTATTCATACCAACTTTGAGAGACAAACTCCAAGAAGGCAAACACCTATTTCCAATCTATCATTAACTGGGATACCTCAATGGTGTTTGAAGGACAGTTAGCTCCCAGGGTATATCACCAAGTAGTTGCAGTGGACAACTCAGAGCGCCTGTGCAGAGTGGCGCAGGCTCCCTTTGAATGGGGGGGGGGGTTCTCAGGTTCCTTGAAGGTAGCTGTGAGTCCAACCAAGCCTGTTGATTGACCTGGAGGATTCCCCTTGGAAGGAGGTGGAACACAGGTCTCACTTGGAGATGTTGGGTCTGCCTGGGTGGGTATGCGTATCCACCCGGTCAATGGCAGCCTGTCAGGGTAATCAAGAGCCCCCAGAGCCTGAAACAGTGGACCAGGGGACCACCAAGAAGCGGAAGGGCAGGGGGCACGGGAACCCGGCCCCAGAAGTTCCCAGGATCCGGGAGGAGGCAGAGCCTGAGGGTGATGCCACGGAGCCTACAGGGGAACAGGTCGCTGAACTGGGGGAGGTCCCTGAGCTGTCGCAGTGGCAGCAGGAAGGGGGGCCCACCGGGGAAACATTCTGTGCAGCACAGAAGACATGCCCTACTTTGGAGGGTTTGCAGCAGCAGGCTGCAGACCAGGCAGCTGGCAAGGAGCTAGGATCACACCTGATCTATTGGGAAGATGACCTCCTGTATAGTGAGCCTAAGGTTCCGGAGCCTGGGTCAGCCCGTGTTCTGGTGGTACCCCAGTGCTTCAGGGCCTTCCTACTGGGGTTGGCTCAAGATGTGCCTTTAGCTGGACATTTGGGTCAGGACAAGACCTTTGAGAAGCTTGTCACCCACTTTCACTGGTCCCTAATGCGCAGGCACTCAGATGCACATTGCAGGTCTTGTCACACTTGTCAGGCAGTGACAAGAGTGGGAGGAAATGTAAGGCTCCCCTCCAGTCTTTGCCTGTTGTCAGTATTCCCTTTGAGAGGGTAGGCACTGACATTGTGGGGCCTCTGGATTCCAAGACAGCCATGGGTAACAGGTTTATCCCGGTCTTGGTGGACCATGCCACTTGGTAGCCAGAAGCCATTCCGTTGAATTCAATCACTTCCCCTGTGGTGGGTTGTGCTTTGATTGGGGTTTTTACCCGCATGGGGTTCCCCAAGGAAGTGGTATCTGATAGGGGTACCAACTTCATATCCAAGTATATGAAGTTTCTGTGGAAGGAGTGTGGGGTAACCTACAAGTTCACCACCCCTTACCATCCCCAAAGTAATGGTCTGGTTGAGAGATTCATCCGCACCTTGAAAGGCATGATCATGGGCCTGTCAGAGCCCTTGAGGCTGAAGTGGGATGTCCTCTTGCCATGCCTTCTGTTCGCCTACAGGGAGGTGCCTCAAAAGGGACTTGGGTTTAGTCCCTTTGAGCTGATCTATGGCCACCCTGAGGGGGGACCTTTGAGTCTGGTCAAGGAAGATTTGGAGAAAGCTTCTAGTCAACTCCCCCAGGATGTATTCAGTTTCATGCTGGCTTTGAGAAACCAGACTGCCTGCTTCAGGAGTCTCACTGAGAAGAACCTGGAAGCAAGCCAGGAGGACATGAAACGCTGGTAGGACCAGAATGCCACTCTGGTCGAGTTTCAACCTGGACAAAAAGTGTGGGTAATGGCACCAGTGGAGCCTAGGGCGCTCCAGGATAAGTTGACTGGGCCATTTGAGGTGGTGGAGTGCAAGAGTGAAGTCACTTACCTGGTGGACTTGCAGTCTCCAAGGAACCCTTTAAGGGTCCTGCATGTCAACCACCTCAAGCCACACTTTGAGTGGACTGAGCTGTCAATGCTCCTTGCAACAGATGATGGAGTAGAGGAGGATAGCGAGCCTCTTCCTGACCTCTTGTCTGCAGGAGAAAAGGATGGGTCAGTGGAGGGAGTGATCCTATCCCCCTCCCTGACTGAGGAGCAGCAAGGTGACTGTTGCCATGTGTTGGGACAGTTTTACTCACTCTTTTCCCTTATCCCAGGAGTCTCACACTTGTGCACACATGATGTGGACACTGGGGACAGTACACCTATTAAACAGAAGGTTTACAGGGTGATTGACAGGGTCAGGGCATGCATTAATGATGAAGTATCTAAAATGCTTACCCTGGGGGTTATATTCAGCACGCCAGCGGGCCTTGGGCCAGTCCAGTGGTATTGGTCCCAAAGGCTGCTGCACCTGGTGCCACTCCAGAACTCAGGTTCTGTGGGGACTACCGGGGTCTCAATGCGGTCAGCAAGACTGACGCACAACCCCATCCCCCTAGCTGATGAGCTAATTGGCTGGTTGGGAGCTGCCAAGTACCTCCGTACATTTGATTTAACTTCTGTGTACTGGCAGATTGCCTTAAGTGAGGGGGCCTAAGAGAAGTCAGCATTCTCTACCCCAGATGGACACTTTCAATTTAAAGTGATGCCATTGGGGATGAAGAATGCCCCTGCTACCTTTCAGAGGTTAGTCAACCAGGTGTTGGCTGGGCTGGATGAGTTCAGTGCCGCCTACCTGGATGACACTGCTGTGTTTAGTTCCACATGGGAGGAACACATGCAACACCTCTAGAGAATGTCAGAGGCCCTGCAGAAGGCAGGCCTCACTATTAAGGTGAGCAAGTGCCAAATAGGGCAGGGCTCTGTGGTGTACTTAGGACACCAGGAGGGAAGTGGCCAGGTGGCACCCCTACAGCCTAAGATTGACACAATTCTGGCTTGGGAGCCTCCCAAGACCCAGACTGAAGCGAGAGCCTTTTTAGGTCTCACAAGATACTACAGGATGTTTGTTAAGGGATATGGTACCATTGTTAATCCCTTCACTGAGCTGACTTCTACGAAGCAACCCAGGAAAGTGATCTGGACAGAGGCTTGCCAGAACGCTTTTGATGCCCTGAAGGCTGCCATGTGCACAGCACCTGTGCTGAAGGCACCGGACTACTCCAAGGAGTTTGTTGTGTAAAGAGATGCCTCAGAGCATGGTATTAGAGCAGTACTCTCACAGCTTATTGAAGAGGGCTTAGATCAACCCGTAGCCTTCATTATCAGGAGGTTACTACCCAGGGAACATAGGTGGAGTGCCATAGAACGTGAAGCATTTGCTGTGGTCTGGGCACCGAAGAAGTTAAGACCCCACTTCTTTGGGACTCACTTCCGAGTTCAGACTGACCACAGGCCCCTCAGATGGTTAATGCAGATAAGGGTGAGAATCCAAAACTGTTGAGGTGGTCCATTTCCCTACAGGGGCCGGACTTTATCGTGGAACACCGTCCAGGTACAGAGCACGCCAATGCTGATGGTCTGTCCAGGTACTTCCGCCTTAGTGATGAGAACTCCCATGAGGTTGGGTAGTTGCTCCCCACTTTCAGCGAGGGGGGGAGGCTGGTTAGACTTTTCATCCTTGGCGTGTTCTCCCTTAACTTTTTGCCTCTGTTCCCCAGGTTGTTGATGTAAGCTGGACTCTGATTTTACTGTTTTTTGTTACTCTGGGCACTTTACCACTGTTAACCAGTGCTAAAGTGCAAGTGCTCCTTTACAAAATGTGTATGTAATTGGCTTATCCATGATTGGCATATTTGATTTACTAGTAAGTCCCTAGTAAAGTGCACTGGAGGTGCCAGGGCCTGTAAATCAAATGCTACTAGTGGGCCTGCAGCACTGGTTGTGCAACCCACATAAGTAGCTCTGTAATCATGTCTCAGACCTGCCACTGCAGTGTCTGTGTGTGCGGTTTTAACTGTAAACTCGACGTGGCAAGTGTACCCACTTGCCAGGCCTAAACCTTCCCTTTTCTTACATGTCAGACACCCCTAGGGTAGGCCCTAGGTAGCCCCAAGGGCAGGGTTCAGTGTATGGTTAAGGTAGGACATATAGTAATGTGTTTTATATGTCCTGACAGTGAAATATTGCTAAATTTGTTTTTCACTTTTGCAAGGCCTCTCCCTCTCATAGGTTAACATGGGGGCTACCTTTAAATCTGATTAACGTGTAGATTCCCTTTGGGACAGGATGGACATGTGGAGTTTGGGGTCTCTGAGCTCACAATTTAAAAATACATCTTTTAGTGAAGTTGATTTTAAGACTGTGTTTAAAAATGCCACATTTTGAAAGTGTGCATTTTCTTGCTTATACCATTTCTGTGACTCTGCCTGTTTGTGGATTCCCTGTCTAGGTCAGTTTGACAGTTGGGCTGGTTGCACCTCACACTAGACAGTGACACAAAGGGAGCTGGGATGTAGCCTGCATATCCTGATGAGCCATCTGTGCTAAGAGGGAGAGGAGGAGTGGTCACTCACACCTGAAAGGGCTGTGCAAGCCCTCACGCAATGCAGTCTCCAACGCCCTGGTGAGTGTCTGGGGCCTGGCCTGGGCAAGGCAGGATTTCACATTCAAGAGAGACTTTACTTTGAAGTAGGCCTACTTCAAAGGAAAAATTGTGTATAAGAAGGGCACCCAAAACCACAGACTTTAGAAACCCTTCTGGAAACAAGAGGAACCTCTGCCTGGAGGAGAGCTGAAGAGCTGAGGAAGAGGAGCTGCCCTGCCTGTGACTGTGCTTTGTGGAGCTATCCTGCAGTTGCTGCTTCTGCCAGAGTAAGAGGGCAAAGACTGTCCTTTGTGGGCCTTCCATCTTGAGAAATCTCCAAGGGCTTGATTTAGAGCTTGCCTCCTATTGTTTGAAGTGTCAGGGACAGCAAAGACTTCTCTCTGCCAGCACCTGGAGTCTCTGGAGAGACTCCTACTCTGCCCTGTGGTGCCCATCTAGTTTCTGGGACCCTGAAAGGAGAAGCTGGCATCCTAAAGACAAGGAAATCCACGCACAGAGCGCTGTGCGGGGAAAAGATCGACACGACTCCGATCTGCGGCTGAAGAAACGATGAGCCGCCGGCTCCGGAGCTAAGAATCTATGCCCACCGGAAACGCGACCAAAGAATCGACGCATGGAGCAGGAGAAACGACACGCAGCATCGCTGATGGAGGCTGGGAGATTGCAACCTGCGCTGCTGGGTTTTTGTATCATCGTGCCGCAGTATCTCCGACTCAAGTACTGCTGGGCGGGAAAAAACAACGCAAGGCCTGCCTGGACCCGAGTGTGCTGACCAGATCGATGCATCGCTTTCCTGCGGAGAGAAGAAACGACGCGCCCCGACCAGGCGAAAGGAGAAACAACACAAGGTCCCGCTTGTGAGTAGAATCAACGCATTGCAAACCTTTTTTGACGCGCACTCTCCTGTGCTGGGTTATTTTTGACGCACTCAAGGTACTTAGTGTGCGTTTAAAACTACTTAAATACTCTTTGTGCATTTTTATTTTTATTGATAACTTGACTTGTGTATTGTGGATTTTTGTCGTTTTGGTCTTGTTTTGTTTAGATAAATATTTCCTATTTTTCTAAACTGGTGTTGTGTCATTTTGTAGTGTTTTCATTAAGTTACAGTGTGTGTTGGTACAAATACTTTACACCTAGCACTCTGAAGTTAACCCTACTGCTCGTGCCAAGCTACCAAGGGGGTAAGCAGGGGTTAGCGGAGGATGATTCTTTTTTACCCCGGCTAGAGTGAGGGTTCTTGCTTGCACAGGGGGCAACCTGACTGTCAACCAAAGACACCATTTCTAACACTAGAAAAATATGGTAGACCTCTCAAAGCAGACTCTATGGCCAGAGTAACAAATTGGGTAAGCTTCTTTACTGGTAAGCCAAAGAAAAGAAAGTGTTAGGTGAACATGCTAGATGTACATGCCAATTATAAAGCAAATATGACGAACCTCGGTCACTACATGTAGACGCAGGTAATAAAAACACCCAATACTATAGCATGATATATAGCCCTACTATAACCACCTCTCAGGGTGTTATAACAGATTATTTAAATACACTCTCTTCTCCGCACCTCTCTAATGAAGAATGAATTAATCTAGATGAAGTACCAACACCTGAAGAAATTTCAGAGGCCGCTATACAACTTATATCCAAGCAAAGCACTAGGGATGAATGGATTTTAAAGCACATTTTTAGAGGCCAGATAAGTTCACTTCCTGAACCGTTGCATGCCTATATAAAAGTACAAAAGCCACAGTAATCCTCTGCAAAGAACTCTGAAGCATACATTGTAGTTATTCTTAATAAGATTGGCCAGACAAAGGAAACTCTCTTGTAGACACCAATATCTTTGCAAAGATTTCCACAAACCATTTACACAACCAAATTGGTGTTATAGTCCATGCAGATCAAAGCATCTTTAAGCACAGCAGACTGACTTGTCATAATGTCCGATGAGATTCCAATGCCCAGCTATAAATGGTAGGCTCCAAGGAACCTAGTTCTGTTACTAATAGATAGAAGGCTTCTGCTATCATCCCATGGGACTGCTTATTCTTGAATTACACTCTATACTGAAGGTGAACTGGAACAAGATGTGTTTGTTTCTTTGCTCCCTGGGAACAACTACAAGGCCTGGTGATACAGGGAGTCACCACATACTTGTTACCTAGGTATAATCATATCAAATAAAGAAATTATAGCCCAAGCGGAAAAAAAAACAGCACCTACTACAGCATATACATAGCGTATACACCCAACATTGGTTTGCTCAATCACTATAACTAATGGGAAGAAAAACTTGGATCAAAATAATCCTTCCCTTTAAGTTCCTGTACATTGCATAAAAGTACACACAGACTCTAAACCTGATTCTTCACAATACTTGTTATTAAAGATATCATTTGTATGGCAGAAACTGACCAAGTGCTTTACAATCACCTTTGTTGATGGTCTGGACGTGGGAGACCTTGTCTCTTACTAAGGAGCCACACACCTACAAGTAATAAATGACGATGTATGGCCTCTCTTAAGTCCCCGCATATAAAAACTAATCTGGGCAAAGGGCAACATTTCCTCCCTGCATTACTTACATGGTGGGCAAACTACTTCAATGTCTACCACTAGTCACTGGAGTAATGCTGGAAGTGTTGCACACTACACTGAGACAAATGCGATGGTTCAACAAACTCACTGGTAAAATCACTCTATGGTCAGGAAGGCACTTCCCATAAATCAATGCTCAGGAAGATTTAGAGATTAGAGATTTTGAGATACACACTAATTTGTGTTTTGTCATTCTATTTGACTGGAGTTGAAAAAACTGTGGCTGTAGCCCCCTGGAGGCAAACATCACAATGCCAACTACCACAGAGAGGTTTCATCTACCTAGTATTCAAATTCCTGAATGTACACAGTGATGACACCTTTCATAAATTGAGGGATTACTCAGGAGACTGACATCAGGCACCTTATGGATGAGGGATGGCTATTGCCCCTTATGGCACCCAGAGAATCGGAGATATCAACTAGAAATAGTGTAATTCCAAATATTTATACAGATTTTATTTAAATACCATCAAGACTCTGCAAAACGCAACTGAGCACAGACCACACTTGTCTGAGATGCAGTACATAAAGAGGAGGTTTCCTTCATATTGTTTGGTCTGGTAGGACTATTAGGTCATACTGGAAACCTCTCTGACATTCTACAAACAATACCAGGCTACGGGTGTTGTCACTATGCAAGAAGCATTCAGTTTGCTTGGGCTAGGCCAGGGACAGTTATTCCAGTATGCTAAAATTTCAGCCACGGCTCAACAATTATGGCCATCATTTCCAGACACCCCTGAGCCCACAGACAACGGTTGCTTTGCTCTCCCTGGCAGAGGGATGCAAGATGATCACCCACCTGTTTTGTGCTTTGCAGTGGGACATCAGCCAACCACCAATGCGAGTGAAAAAGGCCTGGCAGCAAGTAGTGATGATCCAATATGCCCCAAAGACCTGGCTTAGAATTCATGATGGTGTACGCATTGTGTCAACCAATGGAAGATTTTCACTGGTGCAATATAATTTTGTACATATGGCCAACCTCTTCCCTACAAGACTTCACGTTACTTAACCCACCTGGGACCAAAGCTGTGCTAGATGTTTTGCCACTGTGACAGACTTCCTGCAAGTTATTTGGAGCTGCCCAGTTATCAGAACTTAATGGGGGGAGATTCTATTCCATACCTGGTGTATAGCAAGGTGGGGCATTCCATGCACAACTAAACAGTGTTTGTTGGGCTTGCTCCCCAACAGGGCTAAGAAGAAATTGGGCAAGCGATTCACAATACTGGGTATCATAGTGGCAAAGCGATGTATTGTATCTGATGGCAGAGCATTATAACTCCCTTGCTACAGGACTGAAAAAAGGATCTTCAGGAATGGGCTGGGGCGGAGTAGGAACATATGCAAAGGATACTTAGGGATGAAAAAGTGGCAGATGAATTTGCTTTCCTGGGTAGTTATGATGCAGGCTCTGACAAAACCTCTGGAGGGTATTACCCAGATGACTTATCTGCATTCTATGAGGTGAGGAGTGGGATGCGGAGTGTGGCAGAGTCGCATGGGGGAAGGATTTGTAAATGTGGCTGTGACACTGGTCACAACTTGTCCTGTCAACATGCAGGAGACCTATAGATCCACTTGGACATTCTCCTATACTTGCGGACAAGCTGCTAGATGGAAGCTGGGCGGCGGGTTGGGAGGTTTGTTATTGTAGTTGATACATTATCTGTTATGGTATTGGTGAATGCAGTTCACAAGCAAACAGTGTCAGTGACTTTGCTCTAGCATGATTCTGAACCTTGCAAATAATACCTGCTGTTGTTTATGATATGCCTTATATCCTGTACTGCGTGTCAAAATGTCAGTGTGTATACACGTGTGTGTGTGTGTATATATATATATATATATATATATATATATATATATATATATATATAAAAGAATACTAGGACGCACAGTACAAAATAGTCCTAAAGTAGCCCTACTGAACATTCGAGAAGATGTATACACTTGAGTCAAAAAGTCCTTCTTAAGACTGGGTTTGGTACTAGCCAAAAGAAAGAGAGCCCAAAGCAGGAAAAGTCAAGTCAAACTTACCCTCCTGAGGGGAAGTGGAAATATGTACAAATGTATAAAGTTACTGGCTACTCACAAAAGCATCACAAATCAATGCACCGCACCCAAGGCAGCAGTGATCGCGCTGCTACCCTAGGGGCAGCACATTCAATGGAATATGGAGCTGCTGGGTACAAGCCGCCCCAGTTTCAGTGCAGCTAACAGCTGTATTCACTTTAAAGAGATAACAGAGACCCTTCTGTAGGCAGGTGCAGAGAGAGCATCCACCTTCAGAGGGAAGGCCTAGAGGGTCCATGGGACCCCTATCACATCTTCCGAGGGCTGTCCTCAATGGAAGTAACAGTAGAGCACCCCTTAAAGGCCTGTTTGCCTCTGTTCCTACATCCTTAATAGGACACGGGCCCAGGAGCAAACTGAATGATCTCTGAAGATAGTGGTGGCTCTACATGTGCACCAGTGCTATTGTCACAAGTGTTTGCGCCCACGTTTGTGATGCCACAGTGCCCGACAGCAAACACACCCGTTGCGCCCCCGGGGTACCGTGTAATGCTTTCCCTTGTCTGCTAAACCAGCAGTACTTCCTCCATGGAAGTTACATTGAATTAGCCAATGGAGTGTAGACCCCCCACAACTTATAGCGCAGCCTAACTGTCAGACATTGGGCTAAGGGTCGCAAATATGTTACACAGTGAAGACCCCTCGGCCTTCAAGCATGCCTAAACACATGCATCTTGGAACTGTTCACAAACCTCGCCTACTAAGTGCGCCCTTTCTTCACTCTCGTTTCGGTGCATGGAGCATCTACCTAACAGGATTCCCATCTGTTACTAGAAGTGCTTTGCGCAACAGTTATTACAACAAAACATTCATTACAGTGAAAACAAGTTCTAGAATCTACTTATATGTTTCTGTGTGCACGCTAAAGATCAGAATGATCTCTGTCCTGCTTTCGAGTTTGCCAGATGCATAAACATTTAAATCTTGACTTAAATAAGCGTTTTAAGTGATTATTCCATTCCTTGCTGCTGACACGGTTTCCCTAGGAGACTTCAGATCTCGAGTTAGCAGAGGTGCAAACCATGCATGCTTATGAGATTGACTTTTCAGTGGCAGAGTTGTGGAGATGTATTGGGCTCTGTGCCTGGAAACCATGGTGATGGCTTTCACAAACACCATATTAACATAAGTCGCATAGTCAGACTTCTGAAACCAGGCACGGTTTGAAAGTTTTTAAAAATAGAATTCAAGTTCACAGCCGGTATTTTTTCAAATACATTTCTTATCTTTCTCACATGGTCTTAAAGCGACTGAGCAGCCCATGCGAGTGAATCGGCCTGTTGCTAGTACTTATTTGACCGGTCTTTTGTCATGTACCCACAATACCGTTTTAGTGTTTTAGGCTAGGAGGCACCCTTTATTAATAAAGCTGTATCCACACAACGATACTCTAGTTCCAAAACATTTGTGAATCAGTACGGTTTGCTCAGTTTTCATAAATCTGCATTGCACTTTCCTTGTGCAGAACTGGCTCGTCAGACTCTTTGGTAGATGGCGGCTGGTGGGCAGGGGGATACTTGAAAACTCTTGTGGCTTGACCAGCATCTGGCACTATAAAACTATTTATACACGTGCAACAATGTCATTATCCCACAGAACTGCACAATCCTGTCAAAAATAAATACTGATACCGCTAGCAGTCAATCCACGAGGAATGTTTAAATTATGTAGTAATTATCCACGAGTTCAGTGTGACATATAGCATTATAAAAGTCTCTAAAAGAATAATAGATAAAAGTCATTCTGAAAAAAACCCTATTCGAATCCAACAGATCTGACCAACTTCAAACCCATGTACAACATTCCCTTAAAGGCTAAAATCTCCAAACGTAGGCGAGCCACTGAAGGCTTGTGCCTAGCTAGAACATGATGTCTGGGTTGGCTCGAGGTTCCCTGGGATGCTCAAGCCAACAATAAGGCAAGATAAAGGTCGAAACTTTATAACGTTCTTGGTGCGGCAGAAAAAGTTGATGGCAAGCGACAAGATTTTCATATTGAGTCACCCCTGACTAATCCATTGGCAGTTGGGGGTGGGTGGTGCTGTGGTGGTGAAGGGCTGAGATAAGGTGCCCATTAATCCTTATCCCCATATATGGAGGGAGCTCAGCAACATCTCTCTGCTGCCAAGCAAGGAAAGTGAGGTGCAGGGTGCAAACAGCACACACTCTAAATGTTGATTTTTTTTTTAATGCTGGTCTTAACTGCATGATCTACTTGGTTACAGGAGGAAGGGTGCAGAAGAAATAAGACTATCTCGACTTCACGTGGACCCTGGGATGTTTGGGGATAGCAGTTTGGGTGCTACTGAGAAGACATGACATTGTGTAGGCTTCGTGCAGCCGAACTGTTCCTTAAGTGCAACACCTTTCCACCCAAGTTCACACAGAGTTAAATACTGTAGGGAACTCCTTGTTTGGAGCTTTTCTTCTGCCTCACCTAGCCACAAAATGCATGATCCCCAAGTGGAAGTGGAGTGGAGTCTGCTAGTGCTTTGGCTCTTTGAGCCAAACTGGACCCCAGACTCGGCTTTGCCTCATTCACCACTAAGTCACATGTTCAAACAACTTCCACATTACCTTGAATTCCAGCATTCTCTAGACCAGTCGTGGTTTAATTTCATGAGATATAGTGTGGTGAACTCCAAGACATGCCAGGATGGATGTTTTTGCCACACAAGTAGATCAGTCCATAGCAGTAGCAAGGGAAAGGATGAAACAGCCTAAGGCAAAGTTTAAGGAACATTATGAAACTAGAAAGGGTGCGAGTAAGATGAAATGGTCAAATTAAAAAAGCATCAAAGTTGCCGGAGCAGAAGCATACTTCAGCGACACTATGCGTGTTAAATAAGTGGGATGTAAATCAACGAGCTGAGCGAGGGTAAGGTCTTGCATCTGAGCACTGTGGCAGGGAGCTGGTGGTACTTCCAAAGAAGAGAGTTCTGAAATCAGTGAAGCTCCAGTACCGGTTGTAGGTTTGCGGGAAGGAGGATACAGATGGGAGTGAAGGTGAGGTAAGTGAACAAGCTTAAGAGCTTGAGGTGTTTGCTGAACAAAGGTGCTTGATCTGCAAAGTAACTTTGTTTACATTATTAACTGCTGTGTATGTGTGCGTGTTGTGCTGCATGTGTTTTCTCCCTATATTAAAGATGTTAAGAGTCTTAGGCGCACAATGAGAAGGGGATGTAGAGTGCGTAAATGTTAAATGCCAATGCACAACAAACAGAAGCAAATTGTTCTGACCTTGTGTCAACATCAGGGCAGTGCGCGCTCTACGGGCAACTAGAATGCAAAAACCAAGCACTTTCAAGATAACGTAATTTATGCATTGTGCTGTATTTAACCTTTTGCATTGCAGAGCTTAATCCTGAAGACTTATGTTCAAGTTGCTTATAAATACTGTTCATTTGTAATGTATTGCTGCAGGCTTTCAGAGTGTCAGGGTGGGTTCCTTTCCAGGGCCTTCTAGAAGCTTTCCCTGCAGCATGCCTGGGTGTGGTTTGTGGGCTGGGCCAAGACTCTATATAAGGGAGCCAGCCCAGCTCCACGTGCTCACTATTCAGAGGTCCCGGTGCAGAGCAGTAGCTTTGTTGGTGATTCTTGATCAGGGCGGTAAGACGGAGGTCGTGCTGGGCCCCTGATCCCGTTCTCGAAGTCTTTCGAGTTCTTGGGCCTAATCTGCATGATAAAACAGTTTTGCTCTTGTTCGTGTGAATGTGCGTTTGGTGTTTCATGGCATTTACATGCAGACACTCGAATTGGCAAGACGCACGATTCTTTGCTCATGTACAACTCTTGATATTCATTGTGCGCTACCATTTTATGTAATTTACAAGGTAGCATTCGAATCGGCAAGTCGCACGATTCATTTCTTGTGCTTAATCCGTGTTACTCATTATTCACTACCATTTCATGGCATTTACAAGGTATCATTCGAATCAGCAACACGCGCGATTCATTCCTTGTGCTTAATTCATGTTTTTCATGGTGCGCTACCATTACATGGCATTCACATGGTGGCATTCCAATCGGCAAGACGCGCGATTCATTCCTTTTGCTTAATTCTTTAATATTCAGTGTGCGCTACCATTTCATGGCATTCGCAAGGTAGCATTCGAATCGGCAAAACGCGAGATTAATTTCTTGTGCTTAATTTGTGATATTCATTGTGTGTTACCATTTCCTGGCATTCACATGGTGGTCTTCGAATCAGCAAGACGCCAGATTCTTTTTTTGTGCTCAACTCATGATGTTCATTGTGCGCTACCATTGCATGGCATTTACTTGGTGGCCTTCGAATCAGCAAGACGCGCGATTCAGTTCTTGTGCCTAACTCATGTTATTCATTGTGCACAACCATTGCATGGCATTTACAAATTCTTGTGGAAATTCGCAATGTGCGCAATTCATGTTCCTGCATTCTAAGAAACTAAAGTGCTAGTATTCTAGATGTTATATTGTATGTGCATAAGAAGTCCCTTAAGTACAATTCCTATGGTGTTATAGAATTCATTCAAATTATTTTCTTGTCCTCATGCAAAAGACTATGCTTGAATTTGAAAATGTAACTCTAGAAGGTTCGGATGTTTCTAATCCATGTGTAACATTTCATTGAGAAGTTCACTGAAAAGTTGTATTAATCCTTCTTGATTCCTTCACAGGTACCCAGACATCTTGAGGCCTAGTTATTTAGTCCATGCTTAAGTTATCCATGTTTCCAGTATGACAATGCTTAGAATCAGTCTAGTAATGATTAATATGATATAATCTTGATATTGTGTGTTTTAACCTTTTGCTTCCTACAGGTCTCCTTCCCAGCTGTTCCCTACCTAATCCCCTTTTCCCCGCTTGGACTCTTAGACTCTGTGACATTCCAATCAGAGTATTGGAGCGGTCTTGTGGTGGACGTGTTGGGAACGTGCGCAGACCCCGATCATCTGGTGACTCTGACACCTTGTTTTTTTTATCAGTAGGGGCCAGAAATGGTAGCTACGGGGTATAGCCAGGCTTGTTTAGTAAAAGTTTGACTGCATTACTATAGGGTAGGGTAAATGTGCACACATTCTTGACCCAACCTCTAGAATGGCAATCCAGCTGGGCTATTGCAAAGTAGACATGAGTATGGTCGTAGCGGACGGTCTTGTGAAAGTAGGGACACATGGGCCTACGTTTGTTATCTTCTTGTCACAGCTGTTATTGCACATTTCTTGAACACGTGCTCCCTTGCTTTCAAGAACACCTTAGAGGTCCAACGGCATTTGGAAATGAACATGCTGAAACCATTTTAACTTTAAAAGTTTTATTTTTTCACTGCAACGGAATATTCCTTAGAAATCGACGCAGAGCAGCCGGCAAAGCCATTGGTCTTCAAAATATTTAATGCTATTGACACAAAAAATATTGCCCCCTCCGGAATGACAAACATATTCTGTTTTAACAATTATTAAATCCAGTTATGCTAAGTTACCCGCTTTAAAAACGCAGTCAAATACATAACCGGCAACATACAAACGCCAGCACTGATTTCAGCACCATGCTCCTCCTGGCCAGTGCCTGCACCTTGATCAATTCAGGCCCTGCGGGAACTGAGGCAGCCCCAATTTGAAGACCTCTGCTCCAAGATTGTTAATAGCTAAACAAACACAAACTCCCCTAGTCATTAAACGGAAGTGCCAGTTGATAGGTGCCCAAAAATTAGAAAAGTATCAGATAGCTAATAGGTTAGGTAATCTTTGACAGACGTGCCACATACCACTGTGCGCGCGACAATAAATCCATGGAAGGGCGCTGGCATGGTGAGGAATGCCGAGGTGAGTGTTATATCGGAGGGTATCTAGAACCCAAAAAACTGAGGCTGTGGTTTGTACGCTGTATTACTTGCAAAACCTAACCAAAGACATTGCCCTAGCAGGAAAATGTAATTTAAAATGCTCCATTGGAGTGTTTAAATAATTTTACACCTTTGTAAGCCGATTGGTAAAGATACCTAATTTTAAGTAAAAGACGTCTGAGAAAATCTGCAGAGTGGAACCAGGCGGTCAGTAAATAAAGAAAAAAACAAAATCTGTTGTGTTTATATTCACCAGAGCACGTCATTTGAAGTTACAGAAAATAGTAAACGCAGACCTCAAATAATTCAGTGCATAGGATTACAGAGTTAAATGCGTCAATCAAGGGGTGCTTATCATATAAATCTGAAGTACAAGAGCACATTTTTTTTTCCCCAAGTCATAATCACAAGATAGTATTTTTTGCCCATATGTCAGACGGGCATTGTCTATACCCATGTAATAATTAATCTGGAATGATTAAAGTGTTTTTATTTATGCATACAAATCTTTAGTGAAAGTACAATAATGTAGTAATAATGTAGTAAACATTTTGGTAGCATGTGGGAAAAACAAGGTAAAGAGTTATTTTATGGCGAAGTATGTGGGTTTTACTGTTACTGGAGAGATATTTTGATTAAATATTTTTATGCAAGTTTTAATAGCTCTGCTTTTTCAATAGCTACCAGCATGAGAACTATTTGCACAGAAACTAATCCGCCACTTATTTCAACCCTTTGGTATGAAGATCTGCGTTAAGAAAGCTTTTAACTGAATATATCTTGCTATGTATATTCCAGGGGTTGTCCTAAGACTCTCAGCTGACTGGACCCTCCCACCTCTCTCACTTCTTAATGGTGATTGCTCTGCTGGCGCGCCAGAGGCATCAGTCTACGCCTGGACCGCACCCAGTGCCACGAACCCTGGTCCTCCAACCTTCCATCACTATAACACAGAGACCCTCTACACGTTGAACACAGGACGCTCTACTGCCTGCAATTTCGCATCACCCAGAGACACCCATGGACCGTTCTCCTGCCTCTACTGCCACCGCAACCTGACTCTACACCAAGCACCCGACCCTACCACCACTGAGCCATCAAACACCAACCCGGAGTGCCTCAGATGCATCCTCCTGAACATTCTCTCCCTCCAGAAACACAGTAGAACTCTGTGACCTACTAGACTCCACCTGCCCGGGCTTAGTCTTTCCCACCTGAAACATGGACAAACCCAGCGTCAGAACTGGACATCGCCATCCCCAGCGACTACAAACTGCTCCGCAAAGACAAGCCTTCTCCCCCAGGCGGCGGCCCTCTGTCTGACAATCAATGCGGAAGCAAACTCCCCCTTAACGGAGCACCTCCATTTCCAGATCAACGCCAGCCCCAAGTCTACCTTCCGCTGCATCCTCATCTACAGACCACCCACCCCTCCCCCCCCCACCCTTCAGCAACTCCATTGTCAGTATCACTTCTACTCACACACTTGCCTCCAAGAACTACTTCCTCCTCAGTGACCTCAACTACCACATCGGCAATTACAACATCAACACCACTTCCCTTCTCGAGAACCTCACCACAATAGGACTAAAGCAACTGGTCACCTCGCCAACACATTGCTGGGCACACTCTTGATGCCATCTTTTCCACCAGCAACAACATCACCGTCGACAACACTTCCATGCTTCACTGGACTGACCACCACTGCATTCATTTCACGATCACCACACCGACCATCCACTTCGCACACTCTGACCTCCAAGCAGAAATTGGAATCAGATCACCTCGGAACAGCTCACCAACACCCTCATCAAGTTTACCCCACCCCTCACCACAGCCACTAACATCTCAGCACAGAACTTCCACCAATGGATCTCCGAATGCACCAAAACCCTAGCACCTTTCTGAAAGACCTCAGCTAAACCCCACCTTAAGAAGGCCAATTGGCTCTGCCCCACACTCCAGGAGCACCTGCAAATGGCTACAGAAAATTCAAAGAAACAGCAGGTTCCCAGAAGACTTCGAGGCCTTCAGAGCTGCCATCAAATCCCAACACCACCTCATCAGAGCCACCAGGAAAGCCGCCTTGCAGGACTGTATCAGCGTCACCGCACACAACACCAAGGAGCTCTTTGCCGTGGTCAAAGAGTTCGCCAAACCTCAATCAGAAACAGCAAACTTCCCTCCATCTCAAGACCTCTGCAACAGACTAGCCAACTTCTCAGTGAAAAATCGAAGACATAGACAACAGGTTCGGACCCCAAGACCCTCAGAGCCCTCCAACAACCCCCAGCTCCAACCTTCCGAACTGTCACAGATCCTGCACTGCTGGACAAGCCTCACCATGGACGAGACCCGCTCATTCATGACCAGCATCCACTCCAGAACCCCTACAGACCCCTTGCCCTCACCACATTTTCAACAAAGCCAACACCTTCATTGCACCAGAGCTCCGCCACACCCTCAACTGTTCCATAGATTCAGCTACCTTCCCCAAGGACTGGAAGCATTGAGATCTGTCTGCTCCAGAAAAAACCATTGGCCAACCCGCTGGACCTCAAGAACTACCGCGCCCTCTCTCTGCTGCCTTTCCCAGCTAAGGCCATCAACACACAAATCCGTAAGCACATCAAGGACAAAAATATTCTGGACATCTCCCAATCAGGTTTCAGAAGCAACCACGGCACAGAGACCGCCTTCCTCACCGCCACAGGTGACATCCGCTGGCTCCTTCACCATACAGGAGCCCTCATCCTACTGGGCCTATTGGATGCCTTCAACACGGTTTCACACCACACTATCTGTTCCAGACTCCATGCAGCTGGCATCCATGGAAAGGCCCTACAATGGATATGCTTCTTCCTTTCCGGCAGAACACAGACTCCCCCCTTACCAGTCAGATCCTATGGAGATCAGCTGTGAAGTTCCACAGGGCCCCTCCCGGAGTCTCTCACTCTTCAACATCTACATGGCCCCGCTGACGTCCATCATCAGGAACCACAGGCTGAACATCGTCTCCTATGTCGACGACACCCAGTATATCATATCAATGACCAAAAACCCCACAACTGCCAAGAATAATTTTCACGATGGGATGGAAGCCATTGCCGCGGGGATGAAGGACAGCTGCCTCAAGCTCAACTCTGACAAGACCAAGATTCTCATCCTGGGACCCTCCACATCAGCCTGGGACGACCCCTGGTGGGCAGCCACCATTGGCACCCCTCACCCACCCCAACAAACCACACACGCAACCACAGTTTCATCCTTGATTCATTGCTCACCATGACCCGCCAAGTCAACTCAGTCGCATCCTCCTGTTTTCACACACTTCGACTTCTCCAGAAGATCTACAAAAGGATCCCAAAGGACTGCCGCAGACCGCAACCCACGAACTGGTTACCAGTAGACTCTACAATGACGATGCCCTCTACACCAGCACCACCCAGAAGAAGAACCTATAGAAACTACAGCACATCCAAAATGCCTCCACCAGACTCATCCTTCATGTTCCCCACCGCAAACACACCACCAATCACCTAAGAGACCTCCACTGGCTTCCTGTCGAGAAAAGGATCAACTTCAAACTCCTCATCCACGCATACAAGGCCCTCCACGACCTAGAACCCACCTACCTCAACCACTACATCACCTTCAACTCTCCTACCAGACCTCACCCCTCAACAGGCACTAGCCACTGTAACACGCATACGGGAGACCTCGGCTGGCAGATGATCCTTTGCCTACGCCACAGCAAAGAGCTGGAACACCCTGCCCCTGCAACTCAGGCAGTCACCATTGTTACCTTAATTCAGAGAGAACTTTAAACCCTGGCCCTCCAACTTAAGTACAAAGGACAACCCCCTCAGCGCCTTGAGACTTTTACGGGTGAGTAGCTGTGCGCTATAAATCGTGACTTGAATTGAGAATAAACAACTATTTTAGAACCTCACTGGTGTAATAATAAACTAGGCCTACATAACCGATTGCAATTCAATTGCTCACTCCACCCTTTGTAATGCATGTAAATGGAAAGGCCTTGGTGTTTGAGTTACTGTGCAGCTGAGAAAGAACACATTCAGAAGGCCATTATTTTCAGTACCTTAATGCAGTGAGGAGAGGAGGGGGACATTTTACCCAGAACTTTCATAAAAGCTGGTAAGAAGTATTCATTCTCCAAGCTTTTTTTCAAATGAGGAAGTGAGCTGAGTATTTCTTCCCCCATCTGGCTAAACACGTGAATAAGGAAAACCCATTTAATTGTGATGGGTCGGGGAACTCCTCAGTGTTTTTTTTTTGTATATCAGAACAAAGGTGACACAAACCAATGATTGGTTCATGAGGTATGGAACGAGCTAGACACTGAAATTGGGTTGCAATAGGAGGAAAATAAGCAAACTGCTCAGGAATAGAAATCAAGATGTTATTATGGCCCAAGAAGTCTTAAGGGAGGAGAAAAAATTCTCAAGGGTAGAACAATACCTTAAGTAGCTGCGAGGAGCATACGGTCATGATGAGTTTTGTAGGTAATAATGTATGTGTTAGAAATGGGGTTTTTGGTTGGCAGTCAGGTTGCCCTCTGTCCAAGCAAGAACCCTCACTCTAGTCAGGGTAAGTCACACACAATCCAAAATCAGCCTGTGCTCACCCTCCGGTAGCTTGGCACGAGCAGTCAGGCTTAACTTAGAAGGCAATGTGTAAAGCATTTGTGCAATAAATCATACAACACCATAGCATAACACCACAAAAATACACCACACAGTGTTTAGAACAATATATCATATTTATCTGGGTATCTTCAGGTCAAAACGATCAAAGTTGCAATACGAATTTGTAAAGATATCACTGAAAAGTGATATAAAGTGTCTTAAGTCTTTAGAAAAGGAAACAAAGTCTCTTTCAAACACAAAGTACCTTGTTTCTGGTGGAAAATCTCCTCAGAGGGCCACAGGAGAAGAGGTGCGTGGAAAACTGGTGTGTGCGTCGATTTCTCCTCAGCACACACGGACTTGCGTCGTTATTTTCCACGCAGGGAGTCGGGCGTCGTTTTCCGGCGCGCGGACAGTCTCTTACTGTGGTTTGCGGGGAGTACCAGATGTCCCGGGTCTGTGTGTGGATTTTCCTGCTTGTTTTTCGGCTGCGCGTCGTTCTGCGGGGCTGCGCGTCGAAGTTTCGATCTCACGGCAGGCGTCGCGTCGATTTCTCCTGCGGAGTCGGGTGGCGTTGTCCTTGCGAGGCCGTGCGTCAAAGTTTTGATCTCACGGCAGGCGTCGCGTCGATTTCTCCCGGGATGTCGGGCGGCGTTGTCCTTGCGAGGCCGTGCGTCAAAGTTTCGGTCGTCCCGAAGACGTCGCGTCGATCAGCGTCGGTGTGCGGCGTTTTTCTTGCCGCGGAACAAGCTGTGCGTCGAAAAGTTCGGCGCACGGAGCGTCCAAGAGGAAGAGAGAAGTCTTTTTGGTCCTGAGACTTCAGGGAACAGGAGGCAAGCTCTATCCAAGCCCTTGGAGAGCACTTTTACAGCCAGACAAGAGTTCAGCAAGGCAGCAGGCCAACAGCAAGGCAGCAGTCCTTTGTAGAAAAGCAGACAGGTGAGTCCTTTGAGCAGCCAGGCAGTTCTTCTTGGCAGGATGTAGTTTCTGGTTCAGGTTTCTTCTCCAGCAAGTGTCTGATGAGGTAGGGCAGAGGCCCTGTTTTATACTAAGTTGTGCCTTTGAAGTGGGGGTGACTTCAAAGAGTCTCTAAGAAATGCACCAAGCCCCCTTTCAGCTCAATCCTGTCTGCCAGAGTCCCAGTAGGGGGTGTGGCAGTCCTTTGTGTGAGGGCAGGCCCTCCACCCTCCCAGCCCAGGAAGACCCATTCAAAATGCAGATGTATGCAAGTGAGGCTGAGTACCCTGTGTTGGGGTGTGTCTGAGTGAATGCACAAGGAGCTGCCAACTAAACCTAGCCAGACGTGGATTGAAGGGCACAACAAGATTTTAGTGCAAAGAAATGCTCACTTTCTAAAAGTGGCATTTCTAGAATAGTAATATTAAATCCGACTTCACCAGTCAGCAGGATTTTATATTACCATTCTGGCCATACTAAATATGACCTTCCTGTTCCTTTCAGATCAGCAGCTGCCACTTCAACAATGTATGAGAGCAGCCCCAATGTTAGCCTAGGAAGGGAGCAGGCCTCACAGTAGTGTAAAAACGAATTTAGGAGTTTTACACTACCAGGACATATAACCACACAAGTACATGTCCTGCCTTTTACCCACACATCACCCTGCTCTAGGGGTTACCTAGGGCACACATTAGGGGTGACTTATGTATAGAAAAAGGGGAGTTCTAGGCTTGGCAAATACCTTTAAATGCCAAGTCGAAGTGGCAGTGAAACTGCACACACAGGCCTTGCAATGGCAGGCCTGAGACAAAGTTAAGGGGCTACTGAGGTGGGTGGCACAACCAGTGCTGCAGGCCCACTAGGAGCCCTAGGCACATGTAGTGCACTCTACCAGGGACTTACAAGTAAATTAAATAGTCAATCATGGATAAACCAATCAGTAGTACAATTTACACAGAGAGCATATGCACTTCAGCACTGGTTAGCAGTGGTAAAGTGCCCAGAGGTCAAAAGGCAACAACAACAGGTCAGGAAAAATAGGAGGAAGGAGGCAAAAAGTTTGGGGATGTCCCTGTCAAAAAGTCAGGTCCAACAGTATGCAATTCAGATAACATGGAAGGACAGTTGTAAGCTGAATTTTTTATAATAATAGTTATGCGAGGTGTGTAGAACAGGATGAACCTGTACTACATAGACGCTGAGAGTAATGTCAATCTAGCTCCCACCCGAGACACGCCACCAAATTGTCTACCTAACTCTTGACGATGATTAAAGAAACATCTTGGATAAAAATCATCTGCACTGTTGGTAATGCGGAATGTGTCAGCAGCATTTAACATGGTTCACCACGCCACAACCAAATGAAAGGGACCGTTCGGGGAGTAAACAGGACTCTGCTTTGTTACCTATTTAAAAAAGATACAATCTGTGTCAAAGATGTGGTTGATATATTTAGGTCATATTACCAATTTGTGCTATAAGGGACACTTATGGTTTACCCTTACTGCAGTGCACTATTAACATGTATCTCATACTACTTCTAGAGCTCATTACAAGAGGCAAGGTGCGCTTTCAACCATATCATTATAAATCCATTGTACTATATGTAAACTGGATGCTGGTTACAACATAATCGGGGCACAACCTATATTGTCTTCAGGACTACCCTAACTTCTAAAATCTTCACTTCATCACATCACCAATTTCTCTTTTAAGTAACTAATAAATAATATCTCAGGGTAGACATTCGAGCGGTCTGCCATAGCTGCCAAGTTTCCAAGGTCCATGTGCAATGTACTGATCTAGTCTAGGTTTTGTTTCTTTGAACTGTGGGACTTATAGTTGTTTTAATAATTGAATAAACATGACTGCAAATCCTTGAAGTGAATGAAACCTTGGTCTGGAGCTGCACATCAGGCATGGACCTGGGAAACTTGACACATCTGATCTGTCTAGGTGACACAGTCGATAAACATGTGGATATTTGCGTCCAACGTGGCAGTTTAAGAACTATCACATGATTCCCACAAACTTTTAACGTATTGTGTTTTGTTCAACTGTTAACGTGTGTCAACATTATGTGAATGCCCTTCATACCCGTGTAAACAAGAATCTGTTAGGGATTCTGAAAACCAAACAACACGCCCCAGTGTGCATCAGACTACGGAAGAATGACTATATCACTGTAGCTCGACGGAACATACAGAGGCTTAAAGTCGAAGGCAGAAGAAAATGTAATTGTCACTGCCCTTCATGTTTGCAAGATAATATATAAGAAATGTGAAGTGCTACGAACGTATCATGCTTGAATAACGTAATCTATGACAGCCACGTTTTCTTGCAAATGCTCAAGACAGTAAATAGGTAGTTCGCATCTCGTAAGTAAAACGAGTACCTTTAATAATCTTTTTTTTTTTTTTTTAAACTGATGTATGTGTAGAACCGGTTTATTTATTGAAAGGTTTGTAGGTTGTGGGCTCTATGTGCCATGAGCTCACTCCTCTCCGGCGCATTTTAATATCCAAATTCAAAGGCCTGTAATCAGCTCCAGACCCTTTCATAAAAGGGTATAAATGTAGCTGCCGATTCTGCTCAGGGAGATGGGTTACTTGGCTGATGACCGGAAACCCCTGCTCAACTTCCTGCTTTAACCTTTAATAATTACATTGCCATACTCAAGGAAAATTTGAAGCTAACGTTTTATTCGACAACAAAACTGGAGGATTCGTTCCCAATTTACAATCGCAGTTCTCCGTTTTGAAGCCAGATCAGGGAGCTGCCCAGGTCACTCAAGGTTGACCAACGTGGGGGTCAGAGCTATGACGCACCGGACGCATCTATCTACACTTTTAAACTTGAATTTCTTCATGTACTTCTCTAGCTTGCTTGGCCAGCAGCACCTGCTGATGAGTATTGCATCTATGAAGATAACAGCCTAAGTGAAGTTGTCATGCACTCGCTGTATTATCCAGAGAAACACTGTCCTAACAATGTTTTGGTGATTTTTTTTGTTTTAAGAAAAGGACAGACGATTTGAAAATACGAACATGTTTTATCTACAGCAATGTATATATAACCAACAAACTCAATTTTAAATAAATTTCATAACACACTACTATCTATTCAGTTTTTATACAAGCTATTAGAACATTCTTTAACATTTTTCTGCAGCAGAGGCACACTGGGGTACCATTAGCCGAATGCAGCTGCTATCTACTGTCGAACCTCACATGTCCATTTGCGCCTCTTTGAACCCCTCCCATTTGTTATTATAGGGAGACTGGGAGACCGTGTGAGGGATTCTAGCACAGAGAGGGTCACAGTTCTAGCAGGGGTCGGGGAACCACCAAGTGGCACAGTGTTAATTCAGCACGTGACTAGCACTCAGGGCTGGACTGGAACCAGAGCGGACACCTGCAAAAATATTCAAACCAGCTTCCACATTGCAGGAGGCCACAGCTAGAATGGAGCAATTAATGCATGATTGGGTCACTGAAACATATCCAGCTCTGAAAACAGACCCCCTAATCTTAAATCTATAAGGCACCTACCACAGTAGTACAATGGCCAGTATGGCCCCGTTAGTACTGCAGGCAGTGCTTTAAGTGGAATGAAACAGACAGAGGCCAAAATGTGGATAGGCCTACAAAAAAAAACTCAGCCGGGATCGAGAGGAAGATGTGGGAGTGTGTGGTTCTCCCACAGGGCTGGAAAAACGGAGAAGTGACCAGAAAGACGGGTCTGTCCACCGGCAAGAGCACTGTCTATTACCATAGATGACTATGTGAGGCTGTAACGGCACAAGCAACCCACCCACTCCCTCCACAGGCTGATGCCATCTGACCCCGGCAGCAAAGATGCATCTCTCCTTTGACTCATCCCAAACCTCATTTTACTACTATGACCTCCCTTATCCTTTTCTACGGACTCTCCCCACCCCTATCTCTAACATACTCACATGTCCACCGCTCAAATTAACTCATATTTTCCTTTACTAATACTATACATGTTATTCCCTATACTAATCCACCACTAATCCTTTTGGGTCTCAGAGTAGCTTACTACTTGCTGAAAAGTGCTACGATACATCGTCAGGGGTAGTAAGCGCTAGATAAATACAGTTACAATTACAATACAATGGTCCAATATCTTGTATTTGACGATTCTGAAATAGAATCTTCCTGCACAAAGCATAACCTCAAACAGGCAACAAGATATTAATAATACACTTTATACATTTAAAAGTGGAAATAACTCGGGTATTCAAATGGAATAAAATAGTGCCTTAGATCATGGGACACCAATGATGAAACATAGCTGTTTGAGTTATTTAAAGTAACTAGAACTCGTGCCCTCGTCATGCAGTTTGCTCATCCATAATCTGACTGCAAATGTTACAGTGATATTATCAATTATGTCATCGAAGATGTCATGATTGATGTAATATCTGGGGGTATTTAAGCAAGGTGAGGGTGCAAGTTTTAGTTACCCTAGAGCAAAAGTTGTAGTTACTTGAAATAACTATTCTAGCTGAATTTCGATGGTTTTGTGCACGTAAAATCTGAACCTAACTTTAAAGTCCCTGTAACCTTTGGCTTTTTTGTGAATTTCCAGTTTTTCCTTTTTATTGCACCAGCACCCTCCCCTCTTGCAGTGCACAATCCAATGTGCTGCCGCTGCCCTCCATTTAGCTTGATGTCGCGGCCCACTTCTCCTGCACTCTGCTGCCCAATTCTATACCCCATCATTACCCTCCTGCTTAGTATCTGTGCTTAGCTTGCTGCACAGTAGAAAATGCTTTCAGTTTTCCACTTGGATTCTATCAAGATGGAGGTCAGATGTGCGACACTCTTGGCATAAATTCAGAACGTTAGCACACTAGTTGCTCATTAGAACACTGTAGTAAACTGCTGATTAGCAGGGAGTTAACTGGTGGTCTGCTGCTGGTGTTGAAAGTGCATGTTTTAGACTGCATATCGAATAATTTAATGAAATAGAAGAGGAAGATATTTGAGAACTCACTTAAAACATGTCCTAATTTTTTTTTTCTACAGCACTAGCCATAATTTATATGACAAAATGAAAACTCTCATTTTGTTCCTTTCTAATTAAATGTTTTAAGTTATACCAGTTTGATTCAATCAAGATGGCTTCAAGTGTGCCACATTTTTGTCCCAAAACGTTGTTTTCCCATGCAGTTTTCCATAGGGATTTTTGAACAGCAATAGCGCCTGAACCACTGGACGGAATTATGCCAAATTTGGTAGAAGGAAAGCTCTTGGTTCATAAAGCGTCATTTTTGGTGTAAATCTGTTCAGTAGTTTTTGAGAAATTAAAGAAAATCAAAATTTGTACACATAAGGACGTGAAAGCTCCACGAACACTCAAGATCTCTTGCTGAGATCTGATCGGGTGCCAATACTTCAGTAAGAAGTGTTGACAGCCATGTTGGGGCTCGCCTTCAGCTGAGCACCTGAGAAAAAGATGAAAAAAAAGAAAAGGGGCCAGGGTAGGGACACCCTGACCTACTAGCTCTGGTTCTGGGTGCCAGAGCAAAAAAGTGTGATGAATCCACGGATCTGCTGAAAAAAAAAAAAAAAAAAAAAAAAAGATGATAAGTGCGGGGGCTTCCACACTTGTTTTACTGAAAGCCCCTGGTTGGTAAGGTTCCAGGGGCATTACAATTCTGAATGCAAGGGGACCCTGCAGCAGTCCTGGGGACCACCACTTTCCCAGGGCATTAATAAAATACAATGAAGGGGGCACCTAGCCCACCACTGGCAGACTCGGTAACCCCCACCTCCCCAGGGAATTAATAAAATGCAGTGTGGGGGCAGTGCCCCCCCCTGCAGCCCCGTGGACCACAACCTCCCCGGGGCTTGAAGTAAATGTAATGCAGGGGGCTGCCTGCAGCCCGGGGCCCGCCACCTCCTCAGGGCATTAAGTAAACACAATGCGGGGGCACTCAGCCTTCCCCTTGCAGCGCCGGGGGGACTGCGCCCTCCCCAGGCCATTAATAAAATACAATGAGGGGGGCCGCCCAGCCCCCTCCCCCCACAGCCTCGGGGACTGCCACCTTCCCGGGGCTAGAAGTAAATGCAATGTGGGGAGACACCTGCCCCCCCTGCAGCCCCAGGCATGGCCACCTCTCTGAGGCATTAATAAATAATGCAGTGGTGCCACTCAGCCCCCCACAGCCCTGGGGACTGCCATGTCCCCACGACTAGAAGTAAATATAATGCAGGTGGCACCTGCCCCACCTCCCCCCCGCAGCCCCGGGCCTGCCACTTTCCTGGGGCAATAATAGAAATATGCAGAGCTGCAGCCTGGCCCCTTTGTAGCCCCAGGGACCGCGACCTCCGCAGGGCTTGATATTATACATCAATTCTACCACCACCTCCACAGGGCATTAAAAAATACAATGCAGGAGGGCTGCCCAGCCCCCCCCCGCAGCCGTCACTTCCCTGGGGCACTAATAAAATAAAACGCAGGTGGGGGGCTGCGTGGCCTTCCTGCAGCCCCGGGGTCCACCACCTTCGAGGACATTAAATACAATATATTGGAGAAGGCCTCCCCTTAAGGAGCCATTAATGGCCCTTTGGACCGGCATCCCCCAGAGGTGGCTCCTGCTATGTCCCGGGGTGCCCACCCCAGGACACAGCTGTATTTTGTTACTTGGCGGGAGCTGACAGCTCCCACCAAGCCAGAGCACACACCCCACTTGCAGTGAGGAAGAGCTGTTGAACCGCTCTCCCCCTCTGCGAGCAGAGGTTTCCACTGTTTCCCTGCAAGATGCTGGCAGGAAAACAGAGGAAACTGCTCTCGCAGAGAGGGAGCTCCTTTAGCAATGCCGGCTCCCATATGAGGTGGGGGGGCTGGCACCGCAGTTGCCTTCAGGCTCCCCCTACAGTCCCCAGTATTGCCACTGGGTGCCGTGGAAGGGGAACCAGGTCATATGACCGGGCCCCATGAATTGGGGCCTAGATCAGTTTTGAGGAGGCGGGCCACCCAGACTTCTTTTCACCCCCCAAAAAATTGAATAATTAGGACAGATCCCAGGGGATGGTGACCCCGGGGCGAGATAAGCCTGGTGGGGTGCCCCCCTACCCCTTAAAAAAAATTTAAAAAAAAAAAAAAAAAGGCAGTGCTTTGGGGGTTGGGCATTTCCGGTCCGACATAGGCCTGAGGAGGGGTGCTGCATGCCCACTGCAGCACAGGGTTGGGTAGTTAAAGGGGTTGGCCACAGGGACTGGCCAGCGGGAACTCCTGATGCTTGTGAAGGCTGTGCGCAGCACAGGGTTGGGTTGTTGGAGGGGCTGGATGCAGGACCCGGCTGCAAGCCAGGCCCTGTGGCCAACCGCTGCCACGCACGGCCAAAAGCTGTGCATGGTTGCGGTAGAATTAATCCATAGTACTGAAAATTACTTTACATCCAAAAAAAAAACAAAAACAAAGAAATTCACTGAAAAAAGCAAAGGCTACAGGTACATTATAGTTATGCTCACATTTTAAATGTACCAAACCATAGAAATTCACCTGTTAGAGTTATCTCAAGTAACTATAGCTCGTGCCCTTGCCGTGCACTGCTATTACCCCACATAATATATCACTCTTTACATCTTTGATAATATCAATGTAATATTTGCAGTAAAATTATTTAGCAAAAAACTGTGCATGGCGGGGGTGTGAGTTACAGTTACCTTAGGGCACAAGTAATAGTTACTTGAGATAACTAACTCTAACAGGTGAATTTTGATGATTTGGTATGTTTACAATGTGAGCCTAACTATAACGTCCATGTAACCTTTGTTTTTTAATTGAATTTCTACATTAAAAAAAAATTATATTCCCTAACTATAATGTCCCTGTAACCTTTGTTTTTTCAATGAATATATAAATATATATATATACACACACACACACACACACCTATACACACACATTCATATTCCTTAAAATGCATTTTTCCTACATTTAAGGTTTAGTTCTCATTTTCAGCTCTGTAAATTATTTAGAAAGTGCTATCAATCAAGAACATTTTATTCGGTCATATTTGACCATAAAAGAATCGAATAAAACAGCCACCCATAATTTAAAACAGAAATAACCCACCACACAATAGTATTAATTAATTAAAACATAAATCACAAGCTTAAAATGACATATCATCTCAGATCTATTTATAATTTACAACCAAAGAAGGAATATATAATTAACTCTCATATTTTCTTCTAATGGCCTGTGCGGTCCTTATAAAATTTATAACAGCCATACCAACTCCTATTGTTTCCATCCATTGAAAACAAATAAGTGCACTCTTGTGAAGCCTTACATTTGTTCTTCTCAAGCATGATAATAGAAACCTCCATTCTATCCAAGGTTACACAATCTCCCATGACAGATCTTGTAAACGCGAGCTCCAGTGCTAGCCAGATCCTAAACCATAACATTATAGGGGGGATCTGAGCCATAACTTCCAAGAAATCCATACCAAGCTCCAATAAATGAAACTATGGTGGGTGGGATTTGCAAGGTATAACAAATGAAGTGATTTTCCACCACTTGGAGACAACTAAGTTTTATACGGCCCACACCCCTGCCCCAGAGAGCTCAACTGATACACATTTATTTTTATATAAAAGTAGCAATTCTTTTATCTATTTGGCTCCAAACCTGGCAAAAAAAAAAAGAATTGCTTCCATGGCACCTTGCAACTGATTTTTCCTAATTTTTTAATAAATGAGCCCACATTAGGGGCATATCAAAAAGGGATACCAAGGTAATTACAATTTAGAACTCTATTTATCATGACCCCCCCCCTCCTTGACTTCATCTTTTCATGACCCATGATCATCGTAAAGGACTTGGTGAAGTTCACTTTAAGATCTAAGTTTTCTATAAAAGATGTGAACAATTCTAATAACCTCTGGAGACCATTTCCTGTTTGGGCAATAAGAACTGAGTCATCCGCATATAGGAGACACAATATACGATGCCCCAGGCTTCGGGAGATCTACACCATTTGTGGATAAAATTACATCCAGCTCCTTTATATGTAATAAAAAGAGAAACAGGGACAATATACATATTAAGTCACTAAAACAGTGGCAACATTACTAAATGCCCCTCACAAACACAGAAAGTGCTATCATGTATATTAGTCCCAAGATGGCTGCCAGCACTTCCTGGTTGAAGTGTTTGGCAGCAAATCAGATCTCACCATAAGATCTGATCTTAGGCTCTGCCCCTGATATCTGGGCTCTCAGTATGGTCTTAGGGTTAGGTAGGAACATCTAGAATTCATTTCTCATGGCTGGATTATTCATTGTCCTTTTCCATGTTCCTTATGCTGGTTACCTTGCTTTGTTTCATCTGCCCAATGATCGCACCTCATTTTCTCCATGAAAGATCACGCCTGTTCAAATAAATGTACTGAAAACTTATTTTGTATCACTCTTGTTTTTTTACCTGGGCATGCATGAGTAATACAACAAAAGGGTGAAATCTGTTTTCATGACTTTCCTGAGGAGTCAGTGTCATGTCTAAGAATTTGCCAATATAACCTTTCTCTCCAGCAGGGTTTGGCTTGTAGGTGGGGCACTTCGAGTTGGCTATGAGTTGGGCTGATGGTTTCTGATGGTGTGGAAAGACTCAGATCCCCACATTCTGAAGTTCTGCCATCCTAAATACACAGTCCTATTATCTTAGTAGGAACCGTATAACACGATCAATCAACACCATTTTAACAATGTTTTTTCTACATGTTACTCAAATAATGCTCCCTCCTTCACACCACAGCATGTAGTATATGTCAATGAACCAGCCCACTTCAGTCACTGGATTCCTTCACTTTTAGTGACAGCATTTTTCCCTTGCAGGTATATGCATGAACCTCAAAACAGTTCCCCGTGAACAGAACTTTTAAGACCCTTGAACCTCCCAGTGACTATATATGCAGGGTGTCTTCAGTTATTTCCGCAGCACTCTAGACATTTACTGTATATTGCAATGTTGGCTCTTCACTATCAACCAACTTTGGTATATTTATTTATCCTTTAGAAAACCTAGCACAAGGCATAACACTAGGCAGAGCTTATGTGCAAATTTCTAGACTGAACCACATACCCACAGCTGTGTTAATGACACCTCAAGCAATTGTCTCTGACTTGCGAGGGACCTTGAGAAATGACTTAATTGCAGCAGCTTTGCACCCCTCGCACGTTTATCCGATACCATGTTGAGGCAGCCACACTTATTAATTGTGTGCAAAAATTCCTGGATGTTAGCGCCATCCCAGAAGAGTTGTGCAACTGCTATTCTCCATTGCGGTACCCATCCTGACTGCTGCAAGGAGGGGGAAAGATTAATGGAGGAAGAAATTCCATGGCATATGTGATCTTGCAGATATTTGTTTGTTTATTTCACTTGTTTGAGGAAAACTTTGACCCAAGTGCAAAAAAGTAGTATATGTATATTATCGAGGTGTCGACATTGTGTGTCTTTTGCGTACCTCACCCTTCCAAAGTAGAAGTATACACCCAGGAAGAGCTATGATGCCATAGTACATTTTTTGGTGGTATCAGGCAACAAGCTCTTTCCATTGCACTCCTCTGTGAGGACTATTGTTGGCATTAGGGTGCAACAAGTTTCATATGTACACTCTACTCTTCTGTGAGGACCACCATTGGTAGTATAGCCCAACTTCACCATTCCATCTCCTTTGCACCTTTTTGGGAGGACCTCTCTTGGTAGTATAGCACAACGTCTGCTTTCCATCTGCATTGCGCTCTTCTGTGAGGACATCTGTTGGTGCAAAAACGCAACTTCAGCCTTCAAATGTTCTTGTATTCTCCTCTGTAAGAGGGTTGCTTGCAGTGCAGTACAACAAGCTTTCCATCTCCATTGTACTCTCTTGTGATGGCATCTGTAAGCTGCAAAGTGAGACTTCAGCTTTCCAGCACTCATCTTCGGCTGTGGAAAACTCAAACAGTAGATGTAGGGCAATGCTGTATTCATTTTCTCAAGATGACAACACTGAAGATCCGCAATTTCCTTCATTTTCTACGTTGCGAGTATGGTTTTACATTTTGATAGAATAAATACAAAGGCTGCATAACTCACTCTTGCAAAGTCTATGTATGCATAGTGGAGGAGGACAGATTGATTTTCTTTCTTACATTATATTGATATTCCAGAATTCAGGAAAAACATTCAACTGATTAGTCATTAATTGTGCATCCAGTAAAACCTGAGACAATTGGAAAGTACTGCCATCCTCTGAATTTTTTGCCTCCTCTTGCCCTGCCTTAGCAATTGTTTTTTTATAAGAGACTGTTTAACACAGCCCCAGGTCTTGCTCCACCCTACGTTAAATATTTTAGATGAGCATGCTGGTCTTTTCTTTAATACAACTACAATCCTTCATCTTCTGTGATAACTTCTGTTGATTGCACAGTGTAACTGCAGCTTTTCATCTCCATTGCATTCTTCTGTGAGGACATCCTTTGGCTGTATAATGCAGCTTTCTAGCAATTGTATGTCCCTTTCAGCAAATCTGCTGGCTGTATAGCAAATCTGCAACTTTCCAGGTTCTAGCTTGATGATCAGTGGCAACCTCATGGTGCTCCAGGTAAAAGGGGGACTGGCCTTTTACACCTTTGGTTTGCACGGAGAATCATGTTCCCTGGCCACAGGTGATAAAAGCACGTACAATATTCTAAGCTGCAGTGCAAAACAGAACATTTCTTTGTATTCACAGTCCATGAATGACATTAATAATTAAGTGTCTGAAGACCGAGTCTGCTTTTCAGATATAAAATAGTTCCTCATACATTCCACAAAAAAAAGACAAACTCATCTAAGCTGAAAAAACGTGAGAATAAAATGATACTGTGTTAACCACATCTTGGATCATCACACAGTATCATTTTATTCTCACATGTGGATTATCACAATGTCTCAAACCAATAGCGGAAGAACGCTAAACTGAAGACCCTTCCTAACTGTATGCATTATGTATTGAATACAATATGTTTGCCACAAGACACAGGCACAAAAAACATGTGAAACCTTAAAATCATACAAATATTGTCATTCTTTTACAAAACATAATACATTCAATATTGCCATATGAAATCAGACATCAAAAGCTATCCTTATTAGGTCTGCCAGTGCTTGTTTTACCACACCATAGAAACCTGGTTACATGAAGAACAAAGGAAATGCAAGTTGAAAAAAAAATGCAATGAAAACATGAGCATTTAGCTTTAGTTTGCATTAGCTATTATTGCCCATATCAATTTTAAAACTACCTGCTCCTACTAATAAATGAGCGGGACATAAAATAAATCAATTTAAAGAAAGACACTTACCGTTCATAAGTACAACAGGTAATTTCAAACTTGTACTTTGGGTCAATCCTAGGATGTGCCATGGGTCAATCATGCCATTGGGGAAGACAGTGTTGCTGCTCTGTATATTGCAACCTCCATAATTCTCATTGGTTTGTTGTGCAGCATTCACAACTCTTGTAAGATTGAACTCCGGACCAAATATATCTGTGCACTGCTGTACATAGTAGCTGCAAGAAACCAGACAAAAGAGTGCAGGTCATGTTGTTACCCAAAGAAAACAACATCTTCTTAATCTTAATTTTCAGTGGATTTATTGTAGGCTATCAGAAAGGCACTGAAATATATGGATTATTTGGGATTTATTGATGTGATTTCAAGTTCTTAATTTGTAGTATTAACATGACTTAGCTGCCCCTAATGTTAGTGCAACACTATCATGAATACCCCAAGTTTGGATAATACATTCTCTATGCAATCAGGACTGATGGACATTCAGGAGAAATCTACAAGCTATCTGAACAACATTTCATTGGTTATGTAGAAGGGTCAACAAATTACTGAATATTTCAGGTAGCTGGTGTTAAACTGGACTGTACTTTGCTGATGCCCTCTGCCTGACACCCTGAGAGTCTCTAAGTGCACCCCCTGAGATGCCAGGAGCGTTGGAAGTGTACTCCTGTGGTTACTTGGGGACCAAAAAGTAAATAAAATTGGAAGCTTTTTCATAACCTATTGCTCCAAGGATTCAAGGTGACAGACTGCATAACATATCTGACTGGTGTTGGATTGTATTTCAGGTTTTGTCCTTCATGGGACACTTTTTTCCCTCAGAAAAATGACAAAGTCCCTTTTCAGATTGAGACTTCAAAACGTTTTCAGACTTCCATACCTCCGGGCCCTAACTGGACCAATCTACTTGCTGTACCCAAATAGACCTATTTTAGTCAACCTCAAAGAGCGCCTAGGTTCTATTCTACCGCAACCATTGACCAGAGTTGTCACTTTGCGCTTCTTTACTCCATTTTCTCTTAAATTGCTAAAAAAAAATATATATATATCTATAGTTCCCTTTACTGGATTTGACCGTTTTTGGGTCATTGTTATTATGCTGTGGTTTGGATATTTGATCTGTTTTGGTACGTGCACACATTTTCATTAGGGTAAGCCTGTCTGCTCTGGGACATAACTAGCGGCAGTTGAACTTCGGTTTAAACTGCTGAAATCTTTTACTGTACCCAACAAGACAGTGACTTACTTGAGGAGGTCAACCCACCTCAACTAACCAACCACTTTCTGATGTCAGTTTCTTCATGTGGACATCCTGTAAATTAGTCATGGGTTAGTAGACCAATGATGCTTTACTCTATTGTAACACATTTTCTTACAGATTATATTTCATAAACGCTTCTCTAGAATTATTGCAAATTGGGTCACTAAGAATCTCACAATGAATTTCACCAAATCAACAATGTTTGTAACTGACTGTGGAGTTTCTAGCACTGGCCGAGAGTCGGAAAGTTAGTTAATTTGTGAGACGGTGGTTAGACCAAAACACAGTTCTTCCAGAATCTCTGTTCAACCCCTGGTAGTTGCGGTGAAGGAGGCAATCCCTGGAGAACAGTGTGCTAAGTTTAAGCAGTAATAACAATTTCAAACAAAGAATACAACAAAAATAATCTAAAAACAATATAGAAAACTAGTGAAATATTCAATGAACAAAAATACATTACAATTATTAAAATGTGATAATACAATATGAATTGCATTTTTGAAGTCTTAAGATAAAGAACATCTACAACAAAAGTAAAAAGTAAAGTGCCACTGAAAAACAGTATATGGTTCTCTATGACTTGCATGCAATTTCAGGTTGATTATGATGGAGCAGAGATCAGATCACCCGGAGGGCTGTCTAGGTCAAACTTTTTACCTTCTGACTTAATCTCTGAAATGGAAATCGAATTCCTTCACTGGGGCAAGATCAAAGACAGTGGCACTCTAAGTTTGATTTGTCATTATTTCAGCTCCCACTCAAGCTGTTGGTTCAGGCGCCAAATGCTCTAAGTGGGTACTAAGCAAGATTACCAAGGTCGTTTCTGCTGTTGGGTAGATTTACTTCCTTACCCTGGTACAAGACATATTCACTTTTTTGCTTCTCAAAAACATCTAGCGGGGCAATGCTGGAAGCTATAGCGAGTGAGGGCTCAACAAGGCTGGACACCTTTAGTGTGCAGTGCCACTGAGCCTGTTTTCCACTTTGCAAAACACTCTGAGTTGGACAAACATGGTTTTCTGACCCAACTCTGGTGCAACACCAGTAGGTCAAGCTCAGTATCTTGTCCTGGTACTCCACAGGTGGAAAGTATTACTAGAAAGGTTCTTGAGGTCACTCCTGCAGGCCCATAGTCTCATGGCAGGCTTCTAGACACTAGTTATTTGTCTAGCCAGGGTTCCCCTGTGGTCAGAGTTATGGTAAATATTACCAGAAATCCTTAATCTAAGGTAGTCGAATATGTCTTCCCTATAGAGGGATTCCAGTAAGGCCTTTAACCGCACCCGTATTTAGAAGAGTTCCTGTCTCCTCTGTCTTGTCAGAATTGGTTATTCTTGTTAATGTTAGAACTAATGAGTTTAGAAGTGACCTGGTAAGGCAGAAACTGTCAGCCACATTTGGCGTTGGCAAGGCAAACGAAGAACAGTTAATTAAGCCTTTCTTTTGTTCTGCCAACAGGCCTACTAGGTGGCAAGTTGATGACAACACTTTTTCCTTCCAGAACCCAAGATCAGGCTATTGTCCTATTTCAGGCAAAATCATCAACTTGACTGAGGAATAGGTAATAGTCGTTGTGGCAGGATAGGTTTTAGGCCAGCTCTGGTTCAGGCATAACAACCTAATTTTTTTTTAAAATAGGTATTTGCCCACTAAGTCATCAAAATTCTAAAGGACCACTAAATCAGAGATTAAGTGGAAAATAGGTTTGAATTATTTTCTAGCTTTTCCCAAGCAAAGCTGCAAAACACGTGTTAGCCACATATAGGCATGCCTTATTGAAAGTGTAGCTGAACATACACTGTGGACATAAGTCTTAGGCATTTAGTCATGATGAGGGCACACTTCTTAAAATATATAGTGTGCTTTTTTTGTGGTATTACAAAGCACACTTTGGTGGCAACTTGGTAATGTATAAAATAGATTTTACCATATGGTAAAAGCACATGTTCTTACCACACGTTAAAGCCGCAAAAATACAGCCCAGCCAGGGTAGAAGTGTCTTTGGCAACCATATATATTTTTTATATATGTGGGTGGGTGTAAATACTGTAGCCCACGTGACATTTAACTGGTATGCCATTAGTGACATTAGGGCATTTTCTGTGCCATCACTACAGCGTTTATGCAAAGTTACATAGATCAACTGGGTGAAACCAATTTTAGCAATACCATTTTAAGACCAGAGCACATGTTTTGCCGCACTAAAGAGCAGTGTGCAGAGCACAGCAAAAATAGGTTCTAGAAAAAGACAAAAAATCCAGAATGATCATTCAGCAAAGGCAAATTTGCTACAGTGAGCATGGACTTGATTGCTGAAATGGGAATAGAATGAACTGTCTGAATTGCTGTTAACTAGTAATGCACTGCTGGCACAAATAGCCTGGTGTGAAGTGTTCACCTGTGAAATGTTAAAAGGCTCCTTCAGAGCATGGAGGGGGTACTTGGTTTTCTGAACCAGAAAAACTGCAATTACACTTTGGTATTTTGCAGCAAATAATTATAAGATACGTGTAGCCCTTCCTCCTCCAGATTAAATTAAGGAATACTCCACTCAGATGAGTTCCATGAATCATGAAACCAATGTCCGTAAGACTTCCAGCAAAAGCTGAGCAAGTACAACATTGCTGGAGCATTAGATATGTGAGTACAATGTACCAACTGAAAGGCATCATGGCAGAAGGTCTGCTGCTACTGGTTCAGTTCACGTTCTACAGGCCTGTAATCATTAGCATAATGTTTAAACACTTGCTTCTAAAATATGCTGCGATATAAAAAGACAGCCTGAACAATTGACTGCTCGGCTGAAAAAGATTTGCATTTTTGTCATTCTTACTTTGTTTTCCCCATTTTTAATCAGATCACAGACAATATCTTGGCAGCATTTTAATATGGTCTATTTGGGCCAACTCCTGTCCTGGGTTTTCTTGTAAGAACATTATTAAGTTGAAAAGGAGATGAGCTCTGACCCTTGAAAATATCCTTATCGGGCCACTGTTCTTAGTAGAATGTGTGTGTTTTTGATCCACTAATACAAAGGACTGGCTTCAGAGCATTTGTTCTTAGATGTTGATTCACCAAAGTAATTCAAGAAGATTAGACAAAAGACCCTTGAGGTCCATCTGACAGCAGTCTTAGATCATAAGAATACTGGAAACAAATGGTGGATATTGTATACCTCTTTAGTGTAAATCACGGTGTTCTCTATTTATTTTGTGTAGAAAGTCTAATTTACAAATCTAAGCTATAGTGTTAGGCTATGCCTTAAAAAAAACAAATTATTATGATAAATTCTATGTCAGGACCAGAAGTGAGGATTATGCTCATCTTTCTCCACTTTAGTGCCTACAGCAGTCTTAAAACAAACTACCTTTTCCAGAAAACCATAAGGGAAAGAGGAAACATCCCAAACAATCAGCAATCAATTCATGTAATATAGTGCAGTTTTTGCACCCTCTTTCTTCGCTGCTCAGCAGCCATGAGTTAAGTGCTTTTATTGTCTTCCTGTATTGTGGTGCATATCTAATGTGTTTTTCATGGCTTATATACTGTTTTTAATGTTTTTTTCACAGTAGTTCTGCCAACTAATCCTCGGGTGCTTAATGCTTATTTCTTTTGCAGGTTGCAGCGGGAGCCGCATGCTATCAGTTCCGCCCTTTGACCAATTGAGGCCACTCATAAGAGCAAACGGGATGCCCCTCTGGCTCCTTGAGAATTGTGCACCATTTCAGCAGTCACAGAGACCTTGTCTCGTATTGCAAGGCATGGACCCATATGCAGGTGCCCCAGAACAGCTTGGAAGCCTCTATGCTCTTCAAAGAGTCTGTATTTTAGGGCTCCAGCCCTCATAAATTCAATTGTGCATGTGAGGGGACCACCACGCCCACAGGGTCTGTAAAAAAAAAAAAAAAATTAACTGCACTGTGCAGTTTCTGCCTGGGTCAGTTTCACATGCCCAGTGGCAGTAGTTTTGGGCTTGTTGATACAATGGGGTCAAGACACCAACCTTGCAGGCAGTGTTGCCCACTGAGAGCTCATAATCCTGTTTAGGCCTGCTACTCGTGTTCTGGGACAGAGGCCAGTTGCTGCCTACTGGTGCCTTAACAAGCCCCTATGCATCACCGAAGGGACCGGCCCAGGCTATCTACTTTCTGCGTCTTATATGGTGTGGTCCCATTTATCACTTAGTCCCTGACTCTCCATACCAGCTAGGCTTCATAGTGCTACAGTGATTCCTAGCATGCAGGAATGGGAGGCTGTATATTCTGGAGGAGGAGTCTGTTTCTTTCCTGCCTCTACAGTTTAGTGAGGCAGTGGGCGCCTCAATACAATATGCTGTGTCAATAGCCTTAGCGCCCATAGAGAAACAAATTGAGAAGCTGACACAGGCACACCCAAAATCCAGTGCAGAGGCAGAATGTCTGACAACTCCGTGCCAAGTACCCAAGCTGACCAGGGCATCAATAAAGATGCTTTCAAGCACCTCAAGAAGGCCTTCCTGCAATTCAGATAGTAGGTCTCAGCACCTGACCACATGCGGGATGACAATTCCCAAGGAGATTCCAATGGTGACCCGGGCCCTTCTAGGCTATGGCGACCTTCTTCAGATGAGGCTCCCCTACCTCGCTTCCTTCTGACCAACTCGGCGGATACCATAGTGGTGAATATGCTAGACCTGGATTACTTACTTCATCCTAGGTCCTTCATGTGGTCGCCAAGTGAGAAAGTACCTATCTACGTGGCCTGGAGGCTAAGCAAGCCACTAGAAAACAGAAGTCAGGGTGGAATGCCCCTGTCCATATTTGGAGGGCAAGGTGGTCCTCTCTTCCGAGACAGACGAACCCATGGCTACACTTTTGCTGAAGTGTATTAGGGACCCCAAGAAGGGCACCAACTGCTTCTGGCGGTCGTGTCAGGATAAGCTTTTGGACATTACGGGGCAACTTACAAAAGTTTAAGATATGGCAGAGGAGGCCAAGCAGTCGGGACTTCATATCCCCCCAAATCCTGTCTGGTTGGGGTCATACTTCTAGGTAATGCAAATTATGCACTCTCAGCAGAGAGGCTTTTAATTAAGGTCGACCCAAAGCTAAGGGAACTGGCAGCTTCAGAAGCGGGCCCCACAGATTAAGGGGGTTGCTCGGGGTCCCCTTTATAAACGAGTTTGGAAATCTGTTGCCACGTTCAACTCATTTGATAGGGCACAAACCTCTATCAAGAAGATTTTCTCATCCAAGATTTTTGTCAAGGCTTGATGTGGCAGGTGCGCTCGTTCATCCGTTTCACTACAAATGCCCTCTCAAAAAGCCCAAGACCCCACCCCCCAGGGCAAAATCAAGGCTGAGGTTTGGCAACTTCTCCTCCTCCCGCTGTTTCTAGGGCTCCTATGGGGGAAGAAGAAGTGGACATGGCGATGCGCAAGGATCTGCCCAGGGTGAGTACTCTTCTTTCTTACCACTAAAAAGTGTGAGGGCGACTGGCTCTATTCAAAGAGAAGTGGAGGGAGGTCACGTCTGATGCTTGGGTAGCACAGATAATCCAGAGTTTCCAGTTAGAATTCCTGGGGCCACCCATTAACAGTTCCAAACCATGTCCTTTAGTTTTTAACAAGAGTCAATCTTCCCTCATCAGTCAAGAGGTAACGGAACTGGTGAGGAAAGGAGCTATCATGCCTTCAACACTCCACTCATTTGGGTTTGTAGGCAACATCTTCCTGGCGGAGAAGAGGGATGGGGGCCAGTGTTCTGTGATCAACCTCAAAAGTCAACGAATGGCTGTTATATCTCCATTTCAAGATGGAAGAAATCCATTTCCTTCTAGACCTGCTATGCTCGGGGTAGTGGTTGGTACGGTTGGGCCCCAATTACGGCCCCTGCCTTCCAGTTTCATTGCAGATATCTGCAATTCTTTTGGCGTCATTGGGTCTTCAATTTTCAGACATTGCCTTTCGGGCTGTCGTCCGCCCTTTGGTTTTTCACCAAGGTGCTCAAACTGCTGTTGGAGTTCCTCTGCACCAGGTGAGTATGTTTATGTTTAACTGTTTATCTCGACAACATTCTGTTGATGGATCAATGCCCATGTACACTCTGCACATCTCCAGGTGATGCTCGATTTCCTAGAATGTCTGGGATTTGTGACAGACGAACAGAAATCCCTGCTGGTCCCTTCTCAGCAGACAAACTTTTTGTGTTTTGTGATCAATTCTCTGGAGTCCACTTTGAGTCTGCTCTCCAAGAAAATGGCGAAGATTTGTCACTAACTCAGAAAGGCCATGGCCAGGTAGCACGTCGCTCCGACAGTTGGCCCATTTGGTGGGCCTGTTAGCATCTTCCTTTCAAGCAATTTTCAAAGGGCTCCTTTATTACAGGGCTCTGCAATGATTGAAAGCACATCACCTTCAGAAAGGATGGACTTATTCTGTGATGATACTGTTGTCAGATGATGCCAAGGAAAAAAAATTAGATGGTGGCTGACTCACATAGAGGACCGGAAAGGGAGGGCCATCTTCGATTCCAGTCCGGAGTTTGTGGTTGAGTCGGATGCCAGCATGACTGGCTGGGAGGTTAGCTGTGCCAGTGTGTCCACAGGAGGTAAATGATTGCCCTAAGAGAAATCCCTGCATATTGACTACCTGGAATCCTGGTGGGCTCCTTCTTGGTCCAGTGCTGGACACAAGATAATGCAAGTCACTCAGTTCTGCTGAAGAGGGATACCATCTCGGAAGTGAAGTGCATTAACAACTTGGGGGGGGGAGTGGTCCACAATCAAAATGCTAGTGGAGCTGGCAAAGGGGTTTCTGGCACTAAAGCTTGGATCGCAACACGTTGGCGATGGCAGAGCATATTCTGGGAAAGTCCAACATAGTCTTGCCACCTTCAAGAGCTCATTGATTGGCAAATGCACTCAGAAGTGTTCAGGATACTTTGGAGGATCCGGTGGAAGTTCTCAGTAGATCTTTTAGCCACCTGCCTTGATTGCCAGCTGTATTGGTTCTTCAGTTGGAGGCTGGATCCGCAAGCAGAGATGACAGATGGTTTCTTACAAGACTGGAGGTTGGAAGAGGGGTATGTGAGTCCCCCGTTCACGATGCTGATGCGAGTGGTGACACAGGTCTAACAACAAACAGTGAATCTGGAAGGGATCATGCCTCTTTGGAGATCGCAAGTATGGTTTCCAGTGACGACGGACCTTTCTTAGGATTTTACATCTCCATCTACCCCAGAGACAAGACACTCTGAGGGACTCTCTGGGGAATCTTCACCATCTAGTCCTGGAGGGAAAACTGCCCCTCATACCATGGAGGATTACAGGTCTAGGTGGAAAATAAGAAGACTTTAGGAAACAGCTCAAAGTCTTTTGTCCAAGGCTTGGGTGCATGGACTAATAAGAAATACAAGTCTGCTTGGGGAAGCTGTGTGCGTTGGTGTGTGCAGAGGGAGTCTGATTCCTTGGAATCAGTTGTTCCGATCTTTTTTTTTTTATCCTCATTGGTCAATGATGGTATGGCTTACAGATCAGTAAATACTTTCTGCTCAACCATTTCGGCACGTCATCTGCCCATAAAGATTTTCCAGGTGGGTGAACAACCAATGGTTAGGAAATTGATGAGAGGATTGAGACTTTTGGTGGCTCCTGTGCCCAGGTACTCCACCCTGGGGGATGGTAATAAGATTCTTAACTTGTTTCCCTCTTGGCAAAGTAATCAATATCTTTCTAGGAAACAGGTATTAGGTAGGTTGGCCATGTTTTGTGTTTGATTTTTTGCAAACGTGTTTCGGATGTACAAGCCCTGGATATCACAAGGAGGGTATTCACCCCGGAAGGGGTTACCTTTCATATCTCACAATGGGCGAAATGTAATTCCATAATTGTTTCTTATACATAATTTGTGGGTGTCCCAAAGTTGAGTGTAGTCTGTTGCCTTAAGACATATGATATATCAAAAGAGTTTGCTCGTTGGAGAACGCCAATTTCTAATTGCTCTACATAACCCGTTCAAGGCAGTTTCTTCCCTTACCATAGCCCGCTGGATAAGTGGTGTCATGCAAGAGGCAGGAATTGACATCCCTGTGTTAGGCGAACACTCTGCAAGAAGTACTGTGGCATCTAAAGCTTTTTCTTTAGGGGCTCGCCTAGAGGACATATTGACTATGGTAGATTGGTTGTCAGATTCTACATTTAAGACGTTCTGTTTTAAACTGGGAGAAGATATGGCGACCCTTGAAATGAATAAGATTTGAACGAGCATAATCCTCAACTCCGGTCTGACAGAAAATAAAATTTCTTAACTGTCGTAACAGAAAGTTTCAATTCTATTAAGGACATGGAAGTGAGGATTATTCACCCGTGTCAAGGATGATTGTTCCTGCCCTTAAGTGTTTGCATCATTGTGAAGTTTCTGATTTCATGGGGTATAAGTATACTTAAGGTTTTGTTGTGAAGAGAAAGTTATGTTGATGACAACATAGTATGGTGTACGACTGTATGTACATGATGAGGTGTATGATTTGTAATCATAATTCAATTTTATTTTTTTATGTTGTCTAGCAATGTATGATATCTAAAATTTTGTGGAAAGGAGTTACAGGATTGTTTTCTCTTTTAGGAAATGACTCCTCCAAACAAGATTGAGCCAATGGCAGTTTGAAGCCTTACATCGGGAAGCAGCTCTTACAAGAAGAAAGAGTGGGCATGTACAGTGACAATGGACTATTTTACATGAACTAATTGCTTAGGATGTTTTCTTTTCCCATTTTAGTTTTCTGAAAAAGGTAGTTTGTTTTAAGGCTGCTATATGCATTAAAGTGGAGGACATAATCCTCACAGCCACGCCCTTAACAGAATTGAAACTTTAAGTTACAAGAGCTAGGGAATTTTATATTATTTCAGTCACTGCTCTATCACAGTAGGGTGAATTTCCTCCACTGTGAAGCCTTGAAAAGATATTTGGGTTTGGTTATCCACATCATCTGGTTAATGCATTGGCCATGGCCTATAAATTCTAACAGCTTCTATCTGGCAACCATCAAATCATAAATTGTGCAAAGGTAGTTAACGGTTGACTCACAAGTGATCTAAGGAATTTAGAGAAACCTTTAAAATACATACTGTTATACCTGTTAACTCTTGATCTGGTTTCCCCTGTCCTTTTGGCTTTTGACTTCCTGTTATGATCCTGTGCTGAACTCAGTTTTTGCTGGCTTTGGGACTCTGGGCAATTTACCACTGCTGACCAATGCTGAAGTGCAAGTGCTCTGTCTAAATTGGGCTACTGATTGGTTTCCTCTATGATTGGCATATTTGCTTTACTAGAAAGTCCCTAGTAAAGTGCTCTAGAGGAGCCCAAGGCCTTTAAATCAAATGTTACTACTGGACATGAAGTACTGATTGTACCATCCACGTGAGAAGACCTGTAAGCAAGTTTCAGATCGGCCACTGCAGTGTCTGGGTGTGCAGTTTTAAACTGCCAGTTTAACCTGGCAAGTGCACCCACTTGCCAGGCCCAAACCTTCATATTTACTACATGTAAGCCACCCCTAAGTTAGGCCCATGGGCAGAATGCAGGGTTGTCAAAATGTAGGAAATGTACTAGTGTGTTTTACATGTCTTGATAGTGAAATACTGCTAAATTTGTTTTTTGCTATTGTAGGCCTATCTCCTCCACACAGTAACATGAGAAGTGCCTTGAAATATCTTTTAAGTGCAGTGTCCTATTGGGAGCAGAAAACGATATGGAGTTTGGGATCTCTGAACTCACAATTATAAAATACATCTTTTTGGGAAGATGGTTTTTAGATTTTAAGTTTGAAAATGCCACTTTTAGAAAGTGGGCTTTTTCTCGTTTAACCATTCTGTGCCTCTGACCGGCTATGGAATACACGTCTGGGTCAGATTGACAGTTGGGCTGTTTGTGAATTCACTCTGGGCAGTCACACAAAGGGAGCTGGGGTGTGCCTTGCATTCTGATGGGTCTTCCCGGGCTATAGTGGAGGGAGGATCTGACACTTGTACCTGAATAGGGGTGTGTTGTCCTTACACAAAGCAGTCTCAAACCCCCTGGTGTGTGTCTAGGGCAGGACAGGTAGAGGCATGGTCTTGAGCACTACAAAGACTTCTTTGAAGTTTGCTTCAAAGGCAGAAATGAGTATACGTATTGGGCTGCTGCCCCACAACTTCAGAACACTTCTGGACTGAGGACATTCTGCCAGGGAGAATAGCTGGATGCTTGAAGAGGGCCTGCCACTCTGCTTGTTGCACTGCTGTTCTTGCCTGCTGATGCTACTTTGGCTGTGGGGGTGAAAGGACTGCTTTGCAAGGTTCTCCAAGGGCTTGAACTGAGTTTACCTCCTGTTCTGAAGTCTCAGGGACATCACAGACTTCATCTGCCAGTGCCTGGGCTCTTCTACTGAGAGTCCTGACTTACCAAGTGGTGCCAAATCCAGTCCCTGGGCCCCTGAAAGTGGAAGCTGGTGACCCAAAAAATGTTCATGCCTCGCCGCCATTGCGGCAGGAAAATCGACGCAGCGCCTGCACCACAGCTGAAAAAGCGACACAGCACTGACCAAATCAACGCATAGTCTGTTTCAGCACAGCTTCATCATGGCAGTGCATCTGGATTTTCCACCTATCGTCCCTGGGCGTCAAAGCTTCAGCATTAGCGCAAGGAGCCTAGACTGCATCGCCGGAAAATCGATGCATTGTATTCGTGCGGGGAGATAATTGACGCAAGGCCTCATTTGCGAGAAAGGAATCAACGCATCACTTGCTTTTTTGACACATCACCTCTCCTGCTGCTTTATTTTTGACACTCACAAGGTACTTTGTGCTAAAACAACGCATCCATTGATTCTTATGGACTAAGACTCCACTCCAAAAATGTATATCTTTTCTTGTGTAGGTTGGACATTTGTCGTTTTGGTCTTGTTTTACTCAGATAAATATTGGCTAATTTTCTAAACTGGTGTGGAGTACTTTAGTGGTGTTTTCACTATGCTTCTGTGTGTGTACAAATACTTTACACATTGCCTCTGAGATAAGCCTGACTGCTCGTGCCAAGCTACCAAGAGGGTGAGCAGGAGTTATCTTAGGAGTGTAACTCCCTTACCTTCGATAGAGTGAGACTCCCTACTTCGACCAGGTGTAAACTGACTGCCAACTAGAGGCCCCAATTCTAACATATACATGCATTAGTGACCTCAACAAATTATCATAAGTCACAATATTTTATCATATAATTGATAAGTCTAAATCCAGGTCTATCACATCATCTAATGAACAAGAAGAGAACTGTTAGAATGTAATTACTATTTTGGGATGGCATAGCCTATACAGATTTTGAAATTTGATGCTGTAAAGTATTTAATATACTTAGTCTTTAAATAATGGTTTTATGATCAGATTACACACTGGCCTGTTACAATAACTAAAGGAACACCCATACCCATTGATAAATACCTTTAATGTGCACTCTCAAAGATAAAAGTAATTTAATACTCACCTTAACTGCTATATTGTGTTCATGTGCACTTCTTTTATTCCATAAAAGGTATTTAAAAAGGGATACACATTTATTAAAATCTTTTTGATAGGCACAGATAAAGGGGCTAGGTTCTCATGGCCCTTATTTAAACTAGATAGCACAAAATGTGGGGTTTGGGTTTCCAGACATATCCTAATAGCCTAAGCCTTCACCTTAAACAATTTATGATTCTGAAATCAGTAAATGAACTTCTGAGGTGGAGGAGGGAGCACACTGCTAGCACTGCTGCAAACATTCCCCCATCACATTCTGGCAAATGCAATTTGTCATATTTTCAGTAACTCACAAGTGTGGAGTGTCCTCCAACATTTGGTGCAGCCAGTGAATAAGTATATTCCTGGATGCCCACAATTGAATAGCTTGCTCCCTGCGGATGAGTGCCAACCAGCACATACCAGAAGACACTTGGTGGACTGTTTCATGTTTTTAAGTATCAAGTTTTATTATAAAACGTGCAGAGTCAATTCAATTCAATATCTTTATTCAGCAAGATTAACAGCCATAAAAGTACAAAAATAAAATACAGCAACAAGTAGGTAAAAGTCTGATAAAAACAAATACACCCATGCAGTATAAAACCATAACATAAAATCCCCTGGTTCTGTCATATACAACAATTTAAATACAATAGTCTTTCTAGTAGGATTTGCTCCCCAAATATACGAAGCAATAATGAAATATAAAAAGACATCCACCAGCACACACAAGAGAATTAATGCAACATTGCAACCCCTAACATTATGTGCAATAAAAATTGCTTTCAAATAATATTTTCTAAGGACATCATAAACTCTAGTGTGCTCTGTTTTGCGCTACTGTCAAACGGACACGTTACCAAATTTTGCATGGCGGGAAAAGCGATGAGAAAATGTACCATACCCAATCGCAATCTAGCAAGGATAAAACAGTGTTAGATACCAAGGACAAAAATGATTGGAGATGCTCCTGAGTTAAGTGACATATACGAAACAGTGGATTTCTTAGATTCAGTAAGGACCCTATATTCAGATGTCACCTAAAAAAATGGGCATTATGTGCTCCTATGGAAGGCAAACACTATGTGGGTTTTGGAGCACAGGGGTGCGAATAATGATTTAAAAGTTTCATTTATGTGGGAGATCCAGGGGATACTCAAGTTCTAGGCAATACAAAATAATAGATTTCATTAAAGCCATTACATGTTTAGACCAAACTGAGCACCATAACATTATTAACTTGAGCAAGTGTAAGCTCGCAAGGTGGGTTAGAACGACCTCTATGGACAATGTAAGATGGGACAGAGGTAGGAGTACATAGCAAATGCCTAAGAAAGGCATTCTCCTCAAACTGTAGAGGACCACCACATGTAAAGCCCCACAAGCCCTCTCCACCGAGAGTAGCAGAGAATGCTTTTACCTTGCCGATATTAATCATTATCTTAATGAGATGACTACCTAGTTTTCGGGGGAACCTAAAGACTCCCTCGCATAACTGCTCATTTTAGATCTGACATTTTGAATGTGTTGGAACCATGAGCCATTATTGGTAAAAAGAATACTCAAATCAGTTAAATGAATTTATCCTCGCAATTGGGGATCACCCAATAAAGAAAGTCCTGCACTTGTGTGTTTTTCCCCACATGCCATTGTAAATGTCTTGGCTTTATTAAGCTTTAATTTCCTAGTCTCTATAAAAATAAGCAAACGTGTCCATCAGTCTCTGCAAACCTCGACACCAGGACTGCATCGTCAGCATACAATAACACCAGAACAAAACAACCAGAAACTTTAGGTACGTCGGCTTCCAGAGACTTCAGGATATCGTACATCCCATTAATATAAAGGGAAAGTACAAACTGAGAGAACGCAGCCTTGTCTAATTCCCCTCTTGATACTAAGCGATGGGGAACATTTCCCGTTAGGCAAGAAAAGCACAATGTTCTCTGTGGCTCCTAATGACAGCAGTGTGTGCCAGACGAATGAATGGTGCACTAAATCAAAATCGGCAAAGCACAAGTAGAGAGAACCAAGCTTTGCTTTTGTGTACTTCCCAATAAGCAGATCCAAATTTACACTTTGTTCTACTGTCCCCAAACCCCTTCTGAATCCATATTGGGCCACCCGAAAGGGTTGAATTGTTGGTGGCCCACTGGTCTAATCTCTGAAGGAGGACTCTTCCCATCAGTTTTGCAGAGGAATCCAGGCGGGAGATGGGACGATAACACTTCGGGTCAGATCTATCTTCCGTCTTAAAAATAGGCACAATAATGGAACCAGCTCAGTCTGAAGGGATCAGACCCTCAGTGGCCGCAATGAGTATTTGAGTCAGGATAGGGATCCAGAGTTCACCTATTGCCTTAAAGACATCAAACAGTATGCCATCAGGACCAGGATCGTTACCTCCTGTACTGCAATCTAGGGCACTAAGGACCTCATCCAGATTATCTTCTAGGAGTCTATTACTTGTTTAATTGACACTCTTACAAGCATCCCCCTTGAGAGAACAAACAAATCTCAGAAAAGTGTTCAACACAATCTACAATGGGGACTAGTGAATTCAATTTTGGTACAGTATCATTTTAAAAAGGAGCATTAACTGTTTTCCAGGACAGAGTGGAATAATTGGTCTTGGCTGCCAGAGCTAGGTTGGTCCAAGCCTCTTCGCCCTAAGCTAAAAAAAAAATTCTAGAGAAAAGGACCAGGCTATAGTCCTTCCTTAATTGTGTAAAAGTGGCAAGGTCCCTGGGTGAATTATGCAGAGCAATCTAGAGATGCTTAGAAACCCGAGTACAAGTGTAGTCAAACCAGCCATGTCTCTTTAAAAACCTTGGCTTAGGAAATCGCGTCAGTATGGCAGTGAGGGATCTAGGAATGTTTTCATATACACAATTCGCCCAGCATTGTCCTTCCCCTTACCCAGGCAATGACTACACTCAGGAGTAATTGTTGTTAGCAAATTTCCCTGTACACATAGAGGGTCTACCCCCACCCATTTAATTTTAACACCATTAGATCTAACTGTTTCAGCATTAACAACCGGGGTATTTATTGCAGGGATGTCAGCATAAAAAGACAGACAATACTAAAGGGTCACTGCAGTTGATATTACCCTAAGCTTGAGGATAGAATCACCAGCAACGGAGGAAATTAAAATGTGATCATTAGTTGAATGGGCTACTCTGCCAAATAAAGAGGGGATCTGCACATTGTTTTCTGTATTAGGACTTTCAAGAAGTACAAAGTTGTATTTGAAAATTTATTGTTTAAGGACTGACCATAGAAATTGTGTGGGAAGTAGGAAGCACCCAAACCCATATGATTGATTATGCCACACATGCTTTGCTGGAAGGGAGCATTTGTATTGCTAAAAATCACCAGCCTGAGAATAGGACATTTGATTTAGTAGGCTGCAATAATGCATACAGATTGGCATTAAGAGCAGTAACAACCACCTCCGAGAAGAGTCAAACACATTGTTGTAAAAACTGATTACCACCAAATCCGACCCAGCCTTAAAAAGACAGCCACACAAGCTGAAAATAAGGTCAGACAGTAGGAGGGCTTCTGATAACCAGAGGTAACAAATTGGCCTGTAGGCCAACCTGGGTGCGATGGAGTAGATGAAGTAATAACATAGGTAAACCATCTAACACAGATCACTTCAATATTACAGGTTTCTTGGAGACAGATCACATGTGAGATAGAAATAATATGGGCCCTGTCCAGGGGAGTTAATTTATTTTGAAGACCAAAAATATTTCAAGGAGTAAAATAACTAATCCCCTTGTTGCCCAGATGTATTGAGGGTGACGATGGAGACGAAACAGGGGAACTAGATGGACTCGTCCTTGTTGCTAAAAAGGAGCAATTGGAAACAAACAGGAGATCCAGGTATAGGTTCAAAATACGTTAATAAAAGATGGGCAGTCTGATCAGTAGTGCTGTCCACACTAGTGAAGTGACAAGTCCCTACATGGTTATGATGTCAATCTATTGCTAAAAGGTCGTTTCGAGCCTCAAACCCTTTGGAAATGGAACAATAAAATGGACTATCAGTGGGATGGGATTGGCCAGATGATGGAAAATTGGACGCTCATGAAGTTTGACGCAGGTGACGATAAACAAAACCCACAGGGAGAAGTGCAATATTTCCAATGCTTGGAGAGGAGGTCAGGGTGCTGGACAAAATCTCACCTGCAGACATAGGATGTTTAAAATTGATGATAACACAATCCCCATTGAACATTTTTTTAGTTGGCCAGATCCATCCAACCCTCCTTGTCATCAGGATTTGTTTGACCCTAGAGATTGGGAAGACAAACTTGAATTGTAGCCAACGAGAACTTTTAACTGGGTGGATAACTCCGTTGTACCCAGGAGAGAGGCACATCAGTCATTGTGACCACATATGGGCAACAAGCAGGAGATAAGTTGTGTGTAACCATGCTGGGAGGTGCTCACTCTTCCCTTTGGGTTTGCATATTTCCTAATTCATTGGGGGTGACACCTGGCAAGGGTTCAAGAGATAGGACACTACTAGGATCACAGACCGGAATAGTAATTTTGTCCAAATGGTGATTAGTGGCTTGCAAAAACTCAAGGAATTCCGGGACTTGAGCCAAGGTAGACTTCAACTTCTTCTCTGGAAGTCCTCCTACATTATGAGCCCCACAATCAACTTGGGACGACTATGATATAAGAAATAGATATTAAGCACAAGAGAGGGACAACCTGAGTAACTATTCTTAGGCCTGTTAGGGGGTGGAATTATTGTCTTGATGGAGCTTCAAGGCCAGGCTGCTGGACCCTTAATGCCTTATGTGTGGACTGAGTTGCTGAGCTCACATGTTTAGTGGAATACATTGCTTTAAAACTACATAACAAATCTTCAATCCCCCCTAACCAGACATGAATTGGGGCCAACAAACTTTAAAGCGCCCCTTCACACAGGCCAACAGTTTCCCTAGAAACAAATCCAGCTCTACGTCGGCTTCCAGAGACCTCCGGATATCGTACACCCCATTAATATAAAAGGAAAATACAAATTGAGAGAACGCAGCCTTGTCTAATTCCCCTCGATACTAAGGGATGGGGACCTCCAGATCATAGACAGTAGCGTTGGATTTGAAAGTCTAAGGAAGGATTAATTTTCCTTGCTCCCAGGCGTCTTTTAAGCTTAGCAGGTGGACCATTATTAGTGTGTGAGGTCAAAATCAGACTAGTATTGTGCCCTAGATCACCATGAAGGCATGGCATCAAGACGTTGACTCCAGCACTGACGATGGACCCTGGACAGGCCCCTGCAGTAGTACCAATGTCAAACTGAGGGGCTTTTACTATAGGTGATATTGACTTTGAAACTGCAGCCAAGGTAGCAGATAGGTGGCTCATCATGCACAATCTCTTTTTTAAAGCACCCACCTCAGAGTCAGTAAAGACTGTCAGATGCATAAAAGCGAATAATCAATTAAATAGTGAAAAAGGTCAGTGTAAATTACGATGAATCAATTTCCAATGACTGTCTGCTAATTAATTTCGAAATTGCTAAAAGTACAACTACATTAAAAACAGTGGTGAAAAGATGTCTTATGGTATCCGCAATACTTACATTCCACAACTTGTTTTATTATGCCAACAAACAGAAATTGTCAGTTAAACGTTCAACGAAGTACTAAGAGGACTACAGTTTGTGTACACAGGGTTCAGTACTCTACAATTCGTCTACTTTTCCCCACAAATATTAGGAGAACTTTTGTAAAATGTGCATTTAGTCTTTAGTTTACTGGATTTAGCACCTTCACAAAAGCTTGCCTCCATGTCAAAACTAGCAGCTGATTAAACAGTGGGCAGAGCAAGAGTCGCTGTTCTTTTAGAAGTACCAGACAGATGCATATGACTTGAGGCAGTGATTATTTTGAGGACCCACAGAGCCTGTTATTTAGGCGGATGTTGGTTTTGTCTGAAAAGGTAGAAGCCTGGATAATGTGGAGTGAATGCCGAAGCTGTGAAGTATGAAATTACTTTTTAAGTTTCTTGAAATGCTTTTATCAAAGTAGGGCTGTGGCTTTAAAGTGGTGATATGTTTATAATTTGCCAAGCCTAGCTTTGTGTCGTAATTGAACTCTTGTCTTCTAAATATGACTTTTTGTGTGCCAGTTTGTTCAACGCTTTTTTGGAACTTGTTGTTCTTGACTGAGACCAAAGATGGTCTGCCTATAGGTGACCTACGGATTCCTACAGGTAAAATCTGTAGATGAGGCTGAGTTTGTTGTAGTCATCTTGTGCCATATCAAATGATCCAGAGATTCCAACTGGCTGTATGTAGGCAACGACTAGTTTTAAGCAACAAACTCCTACTTTCTAAATCTTGTTTGATGAGGCCAAACTCTACATGTATCAGGGCCTGAGCTGAGCACTTAAGCAATCTAAAGATGTATCTGTAAGTCTGGACAATCAAACGATTCAACAATCACCAGGTGGACTATTGCGAGCACAGAGGCAGAGAGTTTACCTCCCTCACAGTTTATATTTCCGAAAGGATGTTGGGTTGCCAAAGCTCAGAATGGTACAGAACCAAATATATCAAAAGTGGCATACCAAGCATTCCTAAACCAACTGAGTGATCCTTGCTAATGAGTGCTAACGAGCACGAAACATGTATGCAAGAATATCGAGTACTCATTGAGACAACTCTTGAGCATGTGCAATTATGAACATTACTCAGGACTGCATCTGCCAGAGTGTATTGGGTGGAGAGGTGCAGGAAGGTTGGCAGCTCCCCTTGCCCCTAACCCTCTATTTAAAATTCTGTTAACAAACCTGTCCAGATACTTAGGGGGCAATGCATGAGCCCCTTCTCCTAAAGAAAGAACTTTAATAAGAAAAATCAAACATTTTTTTCATCCAAAATTGATTGTATTACTTGACAAAACTTGGCCAGAATGTTTAGGACATAATGGCCTGAGTGATACTACATGAAAATAGTTAGTTAGGTAAGCAATGCGTCAATCATTGTAGCAAATTGTTGACCAACTGATGACTACTGTGGGCAACTAAATGTTGGATCAGATTAGGTAATGTTAATGGCCAGTGCCATTTAAATGCTTACAATGCAAACATGGCATTTGCAAGAGGAAATATACAGGAATCTGCTTTTAAGGAACATTTTGGAAGGCCTCAAAGCTACTAGAGGTTTACATTTTTGCTCACAGTAACAAATTAACATACTTAGGACAAATCGGATTCCTGTTCCTAAATTTCTATAACATAGCTGTAAAATCTTCATATGTTTAAAATGTGAGACAGGAGTCATGATGCCCATGAATGTGGCAGCCACATGTTTGCTGGCCAGTTTTGAATACCCTATCACCAGCACAATCAATCTTGTATCCAAATGGGCACCCCAAAAGCCATGACAGTGTGCACCATCTGAGCAGCAGGCTACAGCAAGACTTGAAGATGCCTGACAGGATTTTTAGGGCCTGGCAAGGAGCTTTGATTTTTTCCCTTCTGAGGAGGATGCCTCTGCTTTGGCTCTGCTACAGACATGCCATACTCTGAGTTCTGCTCCTCGTCTTCATTGCAAGCTCTCTAGCGGAGATAATCTTCAAGCCAGATGCAGAGTTCATCTTACTAGGAATTTTCTGCTTGCAGTCCTGCTTAGAATGTAACTTTAAAGAATATCCTCACATCTTTGAAACTTTGAAAGGAATTTCTAAGTATCTTTGGAACTCCTCAACCTTTTTCATTACTCTCTCCAGAGGCCTCAGGTTAATGATTAGCTGGGGAAACTTAGATGTATTTGTTTGGAACATGAAACTACAGTTGAATACCTGAACTCCCACTTGCACCTATGGACTGGAACTCTGCTTCACCTAAGCTGTCCTGTAACATTACTCAAAGCTTTTCAAAAGAATCATGTGGTCATAAGTATCATAAAATGCAATTACGTTGAGTATCAGAGCTAATTTTGACCCCCCCTGTCCATACATAGGAGAATATCCTGGAGCCTTGCCTCCCTGGTGTTGGTAAGGCCGAGTTGATCCCACCATCGGTTGGAATTACAATTTGTGGTCAAAGTGTAAATGGCTGCATCACACAATCTTTTTGCTCTTTCTTCCTTTCTGCAATCTTGCTGTGATTCAAGATTGGCGGAGGCCAAGAATTATCTTTGGAGTAGCAGAATGTTTCTTCAGGATTTTGATGACTTGTTTCAGTGGACCTGGAATGACCTCTCGTTGGAGGATTGAATGTTTCACCTTTGTAGTATAGTGCAGAGGAAGAAAGGAGTCGTTTGAAGCATGAAGATGAGCAACTGTTAATTGGTGCTTTAGATACTTTTGTCTGTTAGGCAGAGCATAGCTGCTCATCAGACTCAAGAAGTAAGTAGCAGGAATGAAGTGAAAGTAGACTGTAAAACAGCACATGAATGGGAAGGAGAGGGCAAGTGTCTTGACTAGGAAATGTCTTCACGGATCTTGATATTTTTGGAGAATAGGAGAACTTGAGGAAATCGTCATAGTGCAGTGTTGTGAAGTAGATTAGTCCATTTTCTGTAAATGATTGTTCTAGATATAATTCATTTGGTTGAGGGTTGTGAGAATGCATTTGGCATAATGGTGTTGTGCTCATATTTCCTATATATTTTGTAAGAGATTTTGTTTTTTTTCTTCTGTATGAGTCTCTTGTCATGGATTTTCCAAGTGGCAGCGAATAGATTTCATCTCTGCAAATTCTCTAGAAAAACCATTTGTTAGCTGCTTTAATAAACGTTTTATGGTTTTTGTATTTAGCAAGTACTGTGATTGGTAGAGGTTGTCCAGCAAGGTTTCATGGTTTGCTTTACCAGGTAAGTTAGTTTTAGCTGGAATGTAGAATGACCCGAACTCTGCTAAGTTTAGGTTTCTAACATGCCTGATGGGGAAGGGGGGGGGGGGGGGGCTATTTCTGTTGTTACTGGTGGTGAACTTGTGTATTTGAATCATCAGGTTAATTTAGATAAAGGCGCTGCATGTCCATATTTGTAGGACCAATTCAAGGTCAGATGTGTCAAGGTCACAAATGTATATAAGGTGAAAGGTGTTGCTATCATCATTTGTTAGCCTGCTGAACCCTTACTGGAAGACGCTGTTAAGCAAGTTTGTGGAATATTTCCAATCTACTCATCGAATGAACTCCCCAATGATCAAATATTTTGTTGCCTTTGGGCTGTGAGTGTCTGTTCCAAGAATTCATCCAAAACTGTAGGCTTGTGAGGCAATATTTCACTGCTACAATGAAAGAACTATATGGATTACCAAAGGAGTGGGTATCTAGGACAAAAAGGAAGCACAAGTTAAGTCAGTGTTGTCTGCAAAGGCCAGGTTGATATTTAACCCTGAGGCGAACCCTCCCACACACGTTCTTTCTGTTCTTTAAGCCCATTTTCAGGCAAATAGGAAGAAGGTTGTCAGGAGAAGCAATGGAGTAGTCACAGAACTATGATCCATAACAAGCACTCTTACAGATTGCTAAATATAAAATGTTCAGGGCATGTTCACTACCATAGGGAATCCTAATTTGCTTTTGAGGGAGGAAAGGTTAATCTTCTTAAAGATTCTATATAAAGGATTTAACAAATATAGTATGTGGTCTTTGTTATATAATGCAGCCGAAGTGCAAGGGTTTAAAAAAAAAAAAAAAAAAAAAAAAAAGGAAAAAGGAAAGAAAAGAAAGGAAATTGCCTTTCAGTGGAACTGAATCTCACAATGTCCATGAAGAATAATTATTTACTTAAACATATAAATATGTTTACAGTGCACGCAAAGGATAGTGTGAATGCCACTGTTCACTAACACAAACATAGTGAAATACATGTTAATTCTTTAAGTAGATATTATTAACACCCAAGTTCCTGGCATGTTCCTTTGAACACTCTGACCATCAAGTGGTTTAATGCAATGACTAACACAAATGTAACTATCATATTTGGCTACCCACCCTTTGCGTGTTTTACATGAAAATGACAAATAATGCAGGTAATGTTAAAACAAAACAATTGCACTACCTTAATGGGAACCCAGAGAACGGCTGCTTAGCGGAATCTGTGGTCTGGAAGAAACCAAACTCTGTGCAGGTCTGATAAACCCACTGTCTACCTGTGAAAAGTAAAGTTAAATGTTTGCAAATTATAGAAGCACATTTTAACTATCTACTCCAGATAACACAAAACTGTACAACAATTTTAAGAATAATAGGTCATGCCTTGATGACAGCAAAAAAATGATCCATGTGATGGAATTAGGTTTTACATATCCATTTATAACACTACTCTCATGGACTATCTGAAAATAAATTAGGGCAAATATTTTGCAGAAATTGATCGCCAACTATAAAACACTAAACTCATGGACTACCTGAAAAGAAATTAAGCCAAATATCTTGTAGTCATTGGTAGCCAATTCTAAAAATAAGAACATATAAAAATCAGGTGGGAGAGACATATCAGGATTCATTGCACCAAATAATGTGTCAGCTTTCACTTTTGAATGTGGGAAAGAGTGCACTTTGATACCGGTTAGAAACAAAGATGTTGGGGATAACCCTCAGACCTGGTTCTTCATTTGATATCATATGGCTAGTAATAAACTTTGCAAATTGAAATAAATGGGTAGTTATTTATTACTCCCAGAATGCTCTGTACTCTCTGCATTGGATTTTCTAAACAAAAGTACATTTTTCAATTCATAGTTTGAATATAAAGACATTTCAATTACATTATTCACCGAAAACTATTATTCAAAGCAAAACTATTGTTTATTTAATTTGCCTTTGCTATATATGTTAGATGTAAGATTCATTAGTTCACAAAGTGCGTTTCAGAGTGTTATGACTCCTATCAGAAAATGCCATTTATCATTAATGCTCACTACATTAAGCCTTTAGAGATGTTTTCAGTCTGGAAAAATACAGGATAAACAAATGAAACTTGTATGTTTCCCCTAATTGTATTGCCTTTGCCAACAAATCTCCTGAACTCCACATCTAGATGATTGTTAAGGTGACAAGTTAGTATCATGTGAGGCTGTATTTATAACAGAACAATAACTAAAAGGAGAACATACTACCTATTTTTCCCTGTTAATTATTAGAAATCAGTACTAATACCAACTGTCCCTGTCTCACTTTAACTCTAGAACGCCAGCCAGGGTTTAGACCACACTGTTGATTTTCTGTGTGTCTGTGCCCTGCAGTGTTCGTGCATGTCAAGGTGATACCTTGTTATTTCTGGTATACCTACTTAAACAAATTGTTCTTTTCAGGAAGTGGGGCCATGAGGTTGGCATTACCTTTACTAGATTCATTTATCTGTCATCTTATTGCTCCAAATCCTCACTATAACTGGTTACCATGAAGATTACTTAAATTTCATAAAAAGGATATTACATTTTTATATTAATTTTAGCCTTTTGATGCCTGCACATGTAAACTGTAAACAAAGTGTCTCTTTTGGGACAACAACCTTTAAGTGTCACCTCGTCGTCATAATTTAGGCACCTTATTAACAATCTGGAAAGTCTTTTGCAATAAGCTATGAATTTATTATTTTTATTTTTCAAATACACTGCAGTAATTTTGCATATGTCTCTTAGACATAAGCTATCTCAACCTTTATTTTTCTTTTCCTATTATTTGCCACACGTAATATACTTGCACCCACTGTCACAGATATAAAATCTTTTAGTGAAAATGTTTTACCTGTTAAAAGATGGACAATTTTACCCCACTTAGGTATCTTAGCATGGCTATGAGAATTATAGCCTATTTTTCTATCCACAAACCATTGTTGCTCATTGTCACTACTACTCTTAGCTTTTCTTGCTATTCATTTCTCTTTTCAGGTACATGTTGCTTTATACCAAAAAATTATCTTACAAAATGTTAGTATATGTCAATATTGGTTGATTACTTTGTATATCTTACAGGTTACAGTTGAGTATACACTATTAAAATCTATTTTATCATTCCTGTGATGTAGTTTGGGTGTCAATGGCTCTACTTCCTTTTATTTGGGGGGGGGGGGGGTCATGTAAAAATGACATAAGGATATCTTCTATCTTGAAATTAAAATTATTGGCCATTTGAGGTTACTTGTTTAAACTGTAACAATTAGCTGAATGGCATGTCTTAAATTTAGACTCAAGGATGAACATTTTTTAAGATAAAGAAACATTTCTCTCTGTTGGCTCTTCATAGCCAGATATCCCAATAACACACTCCCAATTAACATGACCTTTAAATCCAAGTAATAAACAGTGTATCTATGTTTATTATGAATAGGATTCACAGCTTAACATTATTTTCTTGGGAAAAAAATGAAACACGTTTTCACTTGCCAAACAATATTCGTTTTTAGCAAATCAAAGCATTTTTTTTTTATTTCAAGCCTGGTTATAGTTATATTTATACTCCAAGTGAAACACAGGTAATCGCCACAATTCACTTCATCGATGTTTTGGATATGTGTAACTAATATTGAATTTAAAACTGTGAAGTATTGCCATAGACAGCAAACTCAGAAATGTCCTCACAAGTCAACATTGTCACAGCCTCATGCTTCCATTACCCGACGACACAGAGGAAGATTTTCAAATGGCTCCCAACCACAACCCAGAAAACTGTTATGCACACCCTCGTCACAAGCAAGCTAGACTTCAGGAATCCTTTATGTGAGGATAAGCAAAAACTCACTAGAAAGCAGCAGACCATGCAGATCTCAGCAGCCAAACTCACTCTCCAACTTCTAAGCCACACTCACATCGCAACACACCTCAAGGAACTCCACTGTCTCCCCATATACAAATGAGCCCAAATCAAACTTCTCCCATTTAAAAGGCAACAGATATCACTAGCTCAGCATACATCAACAATTGCAGCTGATTTTACAAACCTCTGACGCTTTTGCTCATCCGAGCTCTGACTTGCAACCCACCTTTCCCCACACACTTGGAAAAGTAGATCCCATGGCAATAGAAGATAAAGTATCATATGAAGTCATTGTAACGGGAAAGTTTTGCTTGTTGCAAATTCAACTAGCCAGATTAAAAGCCACTGCATTCCCTAGATGAGCTAATTAAGTATTAGACATTTGGAATCTAGTGAATGTATATACCTCAGATTGTGTCAATTCATGACATTATTGATTAAATTACAAGTATATCTAATACAAGACTCAAATTCCATAATAATTTATATGAAAACATGATCCAGCTATAAGGTGAGCAATTGCATTGCATATTGCAGTAATAGTTTATTTGCATCAATTATTCGTTTTTCTTGTAACTTTTGAAAATTCTTATGATGTTTTGAAACTAAATATAATACTGGTGTATTAGTTATTGTAAGAAGTAAAAAAGGTCTTTCTTTTTGTCCTAACATTGTTTTCACTTGACCTGATCCAGTCAATCTTATTTTTTTATATTCACTTGTCGGCCTCATTCCAGTTACATATAAGCACTCTTATCAATTGATTACATAGTTCATCCAAATATTTTGGGTGATTTTGTGCTATGAATTTTGTTGATGCAGATTAATTTCAAAGAAAGACAAAAATGTTAAATTAAAATCCCCAAATTACCACAGTGATTACAACAAGGTTATGAGGCTTCATACCACTACATCAGCCAGTGTAAATACAATAGCATATCATAAAAATGGGCAGTGTTAAAAATATTACTTTTATAAAGGTTGGTTGATTTGGCATCCTCTTCTGGTTAAATGATAAAAACCTAACACAAGAGAGTCAATATTGATTATTTTTATTAAGTGTTTGTCTACGTTTAGTAAATTAAATTTAATACACTTTTACAGATTGTGCTGTGCCATCTTTTACATTTGTTTTAATTTAGGATTTCAGCTGTTCAGATTTGAAACACAATTTGTCTGTTAATATTGTTAGCATTCCTGGACACGTCAGTATTATTTATTTATTAAAAAATCCCCTTCTTTTGCAAGAAACAAACCAAGAGATTAATTTAGCCAGCAAGTCCAATCTCCTGTATCTGATCAATGTGTATGTTAACAGGGTTACATACTTACCTTATGATTTCAGCGAACAAGAACCACTGTAATTGCATGTATACTTACAATAGTTTTCTAATTATACGTGCAAATTATAATAGTACACTGAATAAAAAGATAAGCTAACAGCAGATTGTGAATAGAATCAACTCATCTGTAGCACAAAAGAACAATTCCATGCCTACATTTGAAATACAGTACCACAAAAGAACTTGTGAACATTTTATCATGGTAGCAGTCACTGTCTGGGATATGAATATGTGAAAAATAGTTAAACTTCAAATAACTCAAACATAATGATTCATTCTCTATTTTTGACCAACAAGAAACTAACATTCACAATAAAGCTCATAGTAATAGGACAGTGGCTAATATGTAGTATTGCACAATTAACCTAGATGAGTCTTTTCAGCATGAGAGAACCAGGGAATCCCAGTCAGACAATTTTGCTGTAGGATATAATTCAAAGTTGCTTTAATGGTTGTCGCATTAGGATTTTTCCAGATTCAAGCTCATAGCTGTAAGGGACTGAGAACTGCAGAGTACTTAATTTGATCTCATGCCCACTCAGACTTCAGGACTATTAAAAGTCTGGCTACTGGGAGGTTCAATAAGTAGCACAAAAAACAGTTTTAGGCAGCAAGGAGGACACCAAGTTTTCAAAAGCCAAATAATAAAAAAAAAATGACCCTCCGATCAAAAAACAGGTGCTAATAAAGTAACAGAGGACTTTGTTAAAGTCCCTCATCCACGTATTCTACATCGTAATTTGTATATTTGTTCTCTGCTCAGGGTGATCTCCTGGTTAGTATCATAGTAGAGTCAGAGTTCACCTAAGTGTTCCGTTCTCAAGGTGAAGAAACCTTGCTCCTGTAGGTATATCGTCTTTGGTAAGACCAATGTAGTGTGTGAGTGAATCTAAAATAATCTCTAGTCTTAAAAATACATTTTTTATAAAAAATAAAAAATAAAAAGGGATAAGGTTAAAAAGAAACGTCAGGAAAAATTATCAATCCTGTACAGCTCGTGCAATAGATCGACATGTTTCAGCCATTAATAGCCCATATGGGTCAGTGACTCATCACAACCAAGTAAGTAAAGGTTAAGCCCTAAAATGAGCAACCTAAGCAAGTTCTCTTAACTTACATGTGAATTCCAGAGGGCTATTTCATTGGACATTATTCAGTAAGGCACATTCAAGTAGCCTAAAAAGGACAAAAATAAGACACCAAAAAAGTGATGAGGCATACCAAAACTTTGTTCGTCATGCATGTTATGCAGGAAGTACGCTAAATCCTCAGTCACTGAACATCACGTGTCAAACTTCCTCAAAAAGTACCCTGTGAATAGGCACCAAGAGAAATATGCTATTTCTCGTATACAAATAGTAGATGTTGCCATTGCTAAAGATATCTTTCTTTTATATTAAACATTTTTCTTCTTACTATTATTATAGCTAAGATTGGTAACATACTAATAGAATGCTTTTCTAAAATGGTTAATGTGGGCTATTGTTAATACACTATTGTATGAAATAGAGAGCAAAGAACGAAGGATAATGTTTGCAGAAACAATACCTTATTTATGTAGAGAGGAAGCCTCACAGTGTCAAGAAGACCGCCTGACCAAGACACATCTAAACGAGCAGTGGAGGATGATGAAAAGTTAGAAAGTAATTAACAAAGAAAAATCAAATCCTCCCCTCTCAAGGAAGGCTCACTTTCTTGTGCATTAAAGATCAGAAGCCATTTGCCATGTCTCACTCGAACTGGGAGGAAGGATCAGGAATGCAGTGGTTTCAATATCCACAAGTTTGGACTAATTTAGGATCAGCTGAACCGTGTTGTCTTGACATGCTATTGGACGTAAAAAAGGGTTGCAATGTCGCCGTGTCGGTGTAACGTCAATGGATCCAAAATACATGAATGGGAAACAGAAAAGTGACTATCCTTGTGTCTCTACAGTGTTCTTTTTAGAATGGGAAAGTGGGGATAAAATATAAACGGACAGAGAGAATAAATTATATTATAACTCCATACAAGAGAAGGTCCAAAATTAAATTAAAGTCAAACAGGACTACAGGGTTGTGGGTCGGTGATACTGGGTGAACACCACCACACAAGTGCCCGCACTCTGAAAATTGAAGTTGAAGAGGCCAAAGAAAAATCTATTGAGAAATGTAATGGAAATGGTGAAACGATTTGATCAAGTCATATCTAAATTTCTATTAAATAATAAATTGGATAAGGAGAACTAATGGCTCTTAGGTATATTGATAAAACTATTGTCATTGTTATTGCTATGTAAGATCTTCAAATGGATCCCAATCAAAACTAGAAAGACGGCCATCCAGGCCTTCATCACCAGCAGACTACACTACGGAAATTCCTGCCCAGCTCCTCCACCGCCGTCAGACTATTCAAAATGGGGCTGCAAGACTCGTCCTAGACCTCCCCAGAAAGGCCCACTCAGAGAGCTACACTGGCTGCCAGTGCACAAAAGATGTAAATTCAAGATCCTCACAATCGCATTCAAAGCCATTCACAACATTGAGCCCAAACTTATAAACCACAGACTCTCTTTCCACCAGGCAACAAGGGTGCCTAGCTCTACAACTCTCACCCTCACAAAGGTGCCATGAATCCAATACACCCGGAGAGGAGGTAGCTCTTTCTCCTACCTCACACAAAGTCCTTGAACGACTTCCCTCTCCACTTGTGAACATCTCACACCCTCCTTGTTATTCGGAAGATTCATAAGACAGGGCAGTTTGAGAAGTAGACACAGACACACTACCATCCTCCCAGAGTGCCTGGATACTCCCGATGGTGATTAGCCTTGCTTTACAAATGGATTGATTAACTGAGGTAGAATTCATGGATGAATGTCTTTAACAATGTCCTCAACAACTTTTTTAGCACCTATTTTTTGACCGAAGGTTGTTATTTCAATTATCATTGGAGGTGAAGTGAACCATCACCTCTTTGCTCTTTATTCCCTATTGATTAATGTGAAGTTTTCAAAAGCACCACAGCTCTGCCAAAATGAGTGCAGCTGAAGTTACCTTGCCTTCAAAGACTTTCAGTAGAGTTGAAAAGCAGCAGTCATGAAAATTCCTATGAACATGATGCGCAAACAGTGATTTGGTTCCATAAAGAAATGCATTTTCAGTACTCTAGGGCCCGAGCCTCAAATGTTATAAAACCAAACTATGAGACAGTCAAAAATAAATAGTATATAACATGAATCTACAACAGAAATGAAAACATATTTTGTTTACTGGCTCAAAGACCACAGCTTCACATAAGGAACACTGCTTGCAAAGGGAGACAAAAGATCATAAAAGTGTTTTGACAGTGTTTTCCACGTATTGGACTACAACTGTCCCATCTGCACAAAAGAAAATTGGAGAAGAGTGAGCAGCAATCTTAGGAGTATTCATATTATCTTCTTGAAGTACTTTGTCCAAGGAATTAATGAATATTATAAATAGCACTGATGCTAGAATTGCAACCTTGATGGGCACATCTGGCAACCAGAGGTGCTATGTTCTTCTTACTATAGCAAACATTTGTTGTGTCCAAATATGGAAGTATTACATTGTTTACACATGACCCTGATCAAGGTAAAAAGGTATCAAGTTAGAAAGCAATATGACATTTGGAACTGTGTCAAATTCGCATTGTAGTTGTTCATCTGATACTTTGATTCACTGCCACTCATAATTGCTCCCTATGGAGCTCAGAGTAGTGCAGCAGTGTCTATTTGTAAGCAGTTACATATTTATACAACCTAAGGCTTCTGTACCCATTCAAGTAACACTGGGTGGGGTGTGTGACTTTCAACTAAGCACACCATTTGAAAATCTAATACATTTCACATTGTATGAAGATGTGACCCTCTTTATAGTGCAAGAGCCACATTTCTCACCTGAGCTCTGAAAAGGATGATATGCATATTAAGAGTTGCATTAAAGAGATATGGTGGTGGTGGTGGGGGAGTTGTTTCACATGTCTGTGTGTCCCATTTCTAGACTTTCTCCATTAGAACACGTGCAAGGTTGTATGCTTAACTGCAAGACTGAGGATAGGTAAGGCAATCTAATAAAGTGAAGTGAGATCAGATTACATAATTTGGGCATGAGTGATGATATGGCGGCATGAAGTGAAGAATTACATGACTGAGAGGGGATTTCAATCAAGAAGAATGTTTAGATAGCACATGGGGAGGCATAGATAACCTTCCCAATGCAAATAGAAATTATCTGCAAATCTTGTTAAAAGTAGAGCCTGACATTTGCGTACAGTATCGATACGTGATAGCAGGAGTTGCAAGTTACAAAGACAGAGAAAAACAGTTATGATCTAAAGGGCAAATGTATGAATGTGGTATGAACATTCCTCAAAACCATCATCCAAAGGCAAATGCACATTATCCACATTCTTGCCTTTGCCTGTGGATGATGAATGTGAGGAATTTTGAGGTATGAGTTGTTGCAACTGTGGCATCAACTAATGGAACACTTAATTAAAGTTAATCCTGAGATTTCATGACCCGAACAGTACCATACATTTGCCTGTAATGGTGAGGTCTAGGTCTGTGTCTGTGAACTCACATGAAGGGAACAAATATGTGATGGGCTTAAAGTGTTAGGTGGAGAGAATCGCAAACAGTTTTTTTTTTAACGAATTCAGCATAACAGCACTACACAAGACACCTCTGTCCTACAACACCATCAACTAGTTAGTATTACTTAACATAATGCATCACTTAGCTTAGCCTGAAAAACAGTGTCCCATGAAGAAATAAATGAGGAACAATTGCCTTGAAAGCTTACGTTGATAGACATGTTTACACTACTGATACACAAAATGTGTGAAAATAAAGCACAATGTCCAAAGTGAAGTCCAGACAAGTCAAAGAACTAATACAGTTTTCAACCCATGTGGTATAATAAATCTGGCTACACTTACATGAAGATAGACCAGATGTGGGTAACGCAGTGCTTTAAATGGGGCAGTACTCGCTGGTACCGGTATTTTTTTTTTCCACCCCTTCAGTATCGGAACATCTCCATGCCCAAGGAGAGTACTGGTACTGTCTGCAGCATGTCAGGATTTCCGGCAGAAGTGGTGGTTATCTGAGCATTCGCAGCATTCTTACTTTGCGGTGCATGATCACACGATTAGCATTTCACACTGGTAGTGATGAGCATGGTGGCCTCAGAAGAACCTGTGATGTCACTACCCAGATCACTGTGTGGCAGAAAGGAAGGGAAACCAGTTTAATGGCTTTTCCTTCCTTCTTTGCCAAAAAATAGCGAAGATTGGCTAGGACGGGCTTCCTAGGAGCAGGAGCTACTGAGCAGGTTTGCCTCCAGTGACAGCTCGGGGTCCAGGTCCAGATTCTTCCATCCCTCGTCATTTGGGAACCAGGATGCAAGGATCGGACTCCTGTTGCTGGGCCCTTCATCCATGCGGCATCGATGAAGGCCCTGTACTCGATTTTTGCAGATGCTGGATCCTTAACGTTTACAGGGCCCGCTACACAGACCTTCAAGGGATAATAAAAGTAATTTGGGCTCACATCAAGGCCATTGTTTGTGCTCTGTGAGCACAATCTCTTGTATTATTGTTGGATGGATTTTAGCTTCCCCCCCCATATTTGTGTCGAGCTGCTACCTCCCAGAAAGAGGAACAGATCCTAGAAGTATGGGCAACCCTCCAAATAACCATGCTGAGTTAAGAAGGTGAAAGAGCAAAAAGATGCCTTATATTTTTATTTATTATTTTACCTTGTCACGGAGGTCGAATGTCAGGCAAATTGCTCCTTATTCTCTTAACATGGAGTTTGACCTTCACTACTTTTCTCTGACTGCAGAGCAGGAGGTTTTTCAAAAACATGTACAACGTCATTTTTGGCTAACATAAGAACTAAAAAACTGCACATTTTTACAAAAAAATCAAAATTAAATTAGAAAAGAGGAAAAATAAAGCAGTTCTTTTGTAATTATGAAGTATCATAGAATAATTTCATAGGATCAAAGCAAAGCATGATACTTTAGTGGGTGAGGTACAACAATAAATATAATCTGGAACCAGGGGCTTGGCTTTTATTGGTGCAGCCAGGTCAGTGGAACAGAGGCCTGGGGGGGCCACTGAGCCCAGATTTCTGCTGTTTTTCACAGGAGTCAGTTGCCTTTCTTGCACTCAGGACCATGACACTCTGGCTATGCCACTAGCTGGAACGCGACACACACATTATCTTTGGTAGGCTGCATAGCTTTATCATAAAAATGTAATGTCTGTGCAATTTAGTGGTCATGTCAATGGAGAATGTGCTGTCTCTTAGTGCCAGTGCACTACCACACCATACAAGACCAGTTAGGTACCACACCTTACAACTTTCATGCTGGGTATAACTCATTTGCTACACTTTGTTTTGTGTGATGCTTGGATTTTTTACAATCCCTATGGATTCCGAGGTGTAACATTAGTTGCAGCACCTTCACCCAGGATCACGTTTATCAAACCACAGACTGCAGAAGTCCAACAGTTATTACTCATGCCTGGAAAATCTTGTTTCCCAGTAAATGTTTACCAGTAGCTCCGCCCCCTGACCCCACCTCCTTGCAACGCCTTCTCGGTCATGGCTCAATTGGTGAGTACCTGCACTTTTATTTTTCCACTTAAAGCACTGGGATAACAGATATTTCCAAATCAGTCCACAAAAATAGTCAGTTTCAATTACAAATGTTTGTTGATTTTTCCATACTGGGTTTTCATAAGGACAAAAAAACGAAAAAAAAAAAAAGAAATTTGTAGCACCACCCACCGAAGAACAGCTGTTGTCCAAGTTATAAAAAGTGTCCAAACGGATCACTGAAATAGAGGTGAAAGGTTACATACCAAGTGTGGTATTAGCAAAATGTATTACATTGTTTGTTCCCTCAAAAGCTCAGCAAAAAGAGGAAGTGCATCTATCTCTTCATGTATGCTGCATTGCATACCTTCATTAAAGCAAGTGAAGGTAAGAGGACTCACTGGAATTCTTCTATTGCTGACCTTGTTTTTAGCACAATGTGAGAAAGTAGCCTCTTTCTAGCATGGTTATCCCCATTTTTGGCCTGTTTGTCAGTGTGTTTTGACTGTTCACTGGGATCCTGCTAGTCAGGACCACAGGGCTTATGGTTTGTGGCCTACTTGTCAGTATGTGTCACTGTTTTTGTCAGTATGCTCGACTGTCACTGGGATCCTGCTAACCAGGATCCCAGAGCTTATGCTCTCTCCGGTTCCAAATTTGTCCTTACATACTGGTAACTCAGTGCTTCATCCACAATTGGCATACTGGACCCCCTTATAAGTCCTTAGTATGTGGTACCTAGGTACCCAGGGCATTGGAGTTCCAGGGGATCCTTATGGGCTGCAGCATTTATTTTACCACTCATAGGGAGCCCATGCAAAGGCTTCTACAGGACTGCCACTGCAGACTGTGTGAAATAGTGCATGCACTTTTTCACAGCCATTTTCACTGTACCAGGTCAGGAGGTTGGGTGCCAAGTACCTGTGTGTGAGGGCACCCCTGCACCACCTATTTTCCCGGACTTCGTGAGTGCGGGGACATCATTTTAAGCGTGCACTGGACATAGGTCAATACCTATGTACAGCTTCAGAATGGTAACTCCGAATATGGCCATGTAAGGTGTCTAACAACTGGGAATTGTACCCCAATACTGATTCCAGTATTGGTTGCACAATCCCAGGCACTCTGGGTGCTCCACATGGGACCCCCAGTACTGCCATACAAGCCTTCTGAGGTTTCTGAGGTTTTCCAGGCAGTCCCAGCTGCTGCCACCTCACAGACAGGCTTCTGCCCTCCTGGGGCTTTAGCAGCTCAATCCCAGGAAGGCAGAACAATGCATTTCCTTTAGGAGAGGGGTGTTAAACCCTCGCCCTTTGGAAATAGGTGTTACAGGCATGGGAGGGGTATCCTCCCAGAGCCTATGGAAATGCTTTGAAGGGCACAGATGGTGCCCTCTTTGCATAATCCCCAGTCCCTGCGCTGGCGTGAAACTGGACAAAGGAAAGGGGAGTGACCACTCACCCAGGGGTGGTGCCCAGAGCTCATCCACAGTGTCCCCGGGCTTTCCCATCTCAGATTCCACGGTGGTGGGGCACTCTTGGAGCATCTGAGTGGAAAGTGCCAGCAGGTGACCTCAGAGACCCCTCTTGATAGGTGCTTACCTGGTTAGATGACCAATCCCCCTCCCAGGGCTATTTAGGGTCTCTCCTCTGGGTGTTTCTACAGATTCGGATTGCAAGACTCCAGCAGGAATCCTCTGCATCCTTTACTTCATCTTCTACCGACGGATCAACCACTGACTGCTCCAGGAACTCTAAAAAAAAACTGCAACAAAGGAGCTAAGATGACTTCTGCAACATTGTATCTTCAGCTCCTGCAAGCAACTGCAACAGTTTCCAGGTCATACATTCTCCGAGGACTGCCTGTCTTCAACCTGCACCAGAATAACCAAAGGAATCTCACGTGGAGTGATGGAGTCACTTCCCTGCTTCAGCAGGCACCTTTCTACAGCTATGACCAGTGGCTTGGGTCCCCTTACCAGACGACAGGGGTGGATCCAGCAGCATGGGCGGTGGACTAAAGTGACTCCGGCAGTCCTAACGTCCAGCTGTCCAATTTTGGAGGAGGAACAGCTTGCTTCCCCAGGCAAGACAGTACCTCGTGCACAGCGTGACTTGCAGTTGCCAAGGCTTAACCTTCCATGAAGTTCTTCGTGCACAGCACAGCTTAGGCCCCCGGCACTCCATCCTGCATCGCACAGCTTCCTGAGTGGTTCTGCGGGGGCGGGGGAATCCTTTGTGTCATGCTGCATCAGCCTCCATTTGCACTTCCTTTGTCCCCCTGCTGTGGGACTCCTTTGCGCATTGCCTGGTCTTCTGAGGGCTCTTTGAGTTGCTGAGAGCCCCCTCTGTCTCCCTCTCCTGGGTAGAGGCCACCAGTTCCCTCCTGGTCCCGGGCAGTATAAATTTCCGTGAACCGCGAGCTTTGCGTGTCCCAAGGCTTGTTGGCGGAATCTAGCGACGCAAACCAGACTGCATTCATCCATCCAGCGTGGGACATCTTCTGCACCAACCAGGAACCCGCATCTGTCTTCTTTGGTACAATACTTTCTGTCTTCTCACCAGTGGTTCTTCTTTTGTACCTTTATCCGGGTTAGCAGGGGCTCCTGTTTTCCCTGGACTCTTCAGTGCTTCTTGGACTTAGTCCCCTTCTTCCACAGGTCTTCAGGTCCAGGAATCTATTGTTGGTCTTGCAGTCTCTTCTGGTTCTTGCATTATCTTCTATCACGACTTCTCGTGTGTTTTAGAAATCTTGCTGTGTTTTACTCCTGCTTTCCTGGGCTTGGGTATTTAACTTACCTTTGGTGTTTGGTTACACTCCCAGCGCCCCTCTACACACTACACTTGCCTAGGTGGGAAACCGACTTTCGCATTCCATTATTTTAGTATATGGTTTGTGTTCCCCCTAGGCCCACTGCAACCTATTGTGATTTGTCACTATTTGCACTGTTTTCCTACTGTGTACTTACCTGTTTTTGGTTACTAGTGTATATATTATGTAATTTATTTACCTCATAAGGGACTATAGTCTCCAAAGTATTTTTGGCACTGTGTCACTAAAATAAAGTAACTTTATTTTTGTAACACAAAGTATTATCTTTCGTGTGTGAGTACTGTGCGACTGCAGTGGGGTTATCAGAGCTTTGCATGTCTCTTAGTTCAGCCTTGGCTTCTCTACCTACAGTTACCCCTCGACAGCCTGGCTTCTAGACATTGACTACATTTCACTAATAAGGGATAACTGGACCTGGCATAAGGAGTAAGTACCTTTGGTACCCACTACAAACCAGGTCAGCCTCCTACATACAAGGGTGAGTCTTTCGTGTATGAAAAATATCCTACACTTTGCATTTCTGTTTCTTGTTCTAAATATGAAATGCACAGCAGTCGAGTTCTAAGAGGCATACATGTTTCTATTAGGATTTCTGGGTCACTTATGGGTGTGAGCTCAGAGCAACAATGCAGCCTTCAGAAACTGTAGAGTTAGGAGTAGTTACCAAATAACATTAAATCAACCTTCAATAAAGTTGTGACTACATTTAAGAAAGCATAAATTAATTCAAAGTTGTATTTCGCAGTGGACAAGGTAGATACAGAATCAACAAATTATTTATTTTTTTCTCTGAAAAGCAATTGTTGAATAGAGTAAGGCTCCTGTTATAGAGTATATTTGTATTAAGTAGTCCCTTTCACTGAAGGTCAGTAATTTTTAATTTGTGAATGCACATCCACGCATACAAAAATTACCTAACATGGAGCTGAGGAAGGGATTTTTGCTTATTAGTTGTGGGATAAAACCTTGAATGCCATTTTCTAGAGTAAAAGAAAAATGGATTGTCAATGGCCATTGTCGCCATGGAATTCCAGGCAAATTTGATATCAAACATATTTATACATGATTATCTGTATTTTCAATTGTTGGGCAATGTTTACTCACTCCCTAAATTTGTTCAATATTTCACCACAACACTACCTTTTAAATCAGATGTATTGATGGAAATGCCATTTTAGAACATGCAATCGCCTTAATGTTTCCTGCAATTAAAGCTAAAGTTTTTATGTGAAATGAAAATTATTGGAATTGGGGACCCCTGGCTTGCCCTTTGCGTTCAATGTCCTCAGATGCTGCAAAATCAGTGCCAAAAACACTGAAGCAGCTCTTCCTTATGGACGTCGGATGGGGCTCCACTTTGTTATCTCTAGCATTTTGGTGAACTGACGTTCGTGGAACAATATTGTTTTAAGAATATTATAGTAGTCTCATCACTGCACCTTTTCTTGAGAAAAACGGATATGTTTTGTTCTGATGCAGTAGTGATGAACATTTCCATCAACTTGGGAAGTTCTGACACGCAACCCCTTCCGGATTGCGAGCAGGTGGCTGCTTATTTTCATAACCAGGGCACACAGAAATCAAACAGCCTGCTGACACAAATGTTTCCGAACTCAGAAGCACACATGGAAACAATTACGCACAAAGTACAGCGTTTATTCACAAGTGGAGGATTATTTCAGGTCAACAACAACCCTTTACAAGGAAATGCACACTGGTATTTTGGCAAGTGTGTTTATTTGGGAGGTGACGCAAATATGAGGCAGAGGGACCAACTGGTGGGCGCTCAGTGAGATTAAAGCGGAAAAGACAATAGTAAGCAGCCCAAACAATTTGATGAACACATCACGGTCTTTGCAAAAAGCACCCTTTCCAAACCTTTTAATGCCGCGCCCCCCCCAGTTGAAAAATAAAAATCATTGGCTCCCCCCTCAGAATTTTTCACAATTATTTTTTAAAAATAACCCCCTGGGTGCCCCGGGCGAGCTGGTCTAGTCCAGTCACACGGTTGCTGTGTGCCTGGGACGAGACCAGCTCATCCTGCGACTGGCCCACGGGGGGAGCGCAAGCACTCCCCCTGTGGGCATCACACCCACACTCCTCCGTCAGGAATGAAAGAAGAATCACTTCCCCATTCACCCCCTCCCCCCCAGTGACATCTGCTGACATCATCGCGCAAATTGCAATGGAAGAATCCTGGAAGAGAAATGCTTTTGCATTTCTCTTCCGACCGAGAGAGACAAAGGAAAGGAAAGGCCTTTCCTTTCCTGTCTGTCTCAGCATTTCTGCGCGAACGGGCAGCAGAAATGCCCGCTAGACACCAGGGAATTTATTTTTTCCATATTTCAAATAACGAGAGCGGCCCCGTGGGCAAGGGCCGCTCCCCAGGGGAGGCAAATTATTTCTAGACCATTTCTGCCAAAACCACTAGACACCAAGGCTATTTTTTATTTTATTTTTAATTTTTTTATGTTTGGGGAGCGCCCCTTAGGCAAGGGTCGCTCCCGGGGGGCCATATTATTATTAGGCCATTTCTACCCCCCCCCCCCCGGGGGCAGAAAACACTACACACCAGGGATTATTTATTTTTATTCATACTTGCGCATTGTGGGAGCGGCCCCTCTGACAAGGCCGCTCCCCAGGGGAGCAAATGATTTTTAGTCCATTTCTGCCCGTTATGAATTTATATATAAGAAAAAGATCTCTGGTGTCTAGTGGTTTTTGCCCCACTTGGGGGCAGATTGCCTAATAAAAATAGGCTTATCTGACACAAAGGGGGGCAGAAATGGCCTAAAATAAATTTGGCCCCCAGGGGAGCGACCCTTGACTAAGGGGCAGCTCCCCTCTAGTTAAAAAAAAAAAGAAAAAAAAAAAAAAAGTAATCCCTGGCGTCTAGAGGTTTTGGCCCCCCTTGGGGGCAGATGTGCCTAATTAATAGAGGCTGATCTACATCCAAGGGGGGCAGCAATGTCTTTATATAGAAATGCCCCTCCTTGGGGAGCAACCCTTGCCCAAGGGGCTGCTCCCCTCATGCCAAAAAATCCTCCCTGGTGTCTAGTGGGCATTTCTGCACCACAAGAGCTATGCAATAGTGCTGCAGAAATGCTCAGACACTGGAGGAAAGCAAAAGCCTTTCCTTTCCTCCCATGCTTCTTTGACTTCCCCCTTAACCCGTATAGAGGAGAAACTAATTTGTCTAATTGGGGAGACCTCTGATGAGGTCAGCGTGTAATCACGCGCTGACGTCATCAGACGTCACAGGGGGTGTTTCAGGGGTGATAGGGGAAACGCTAGCGCTCCCCCATGGGCCGGTGCAGGACGTAATGGTTGCATCCTCGGCACAGCAGCGCTGTTGCCGAGGATTTAACCATTACGTCCCGGGCACCCAAGGGGTTAATAGAAAATGAAGGCCGGACACATGCTGGAGTCTTCAGAATATGTGCTGTGTCTGTTTAACAAAATCCTTTAAACTTTTTGGTAATGCTACCCAGTTGAATAAAGTGATTCTATACCAGCTTCTATGCCAGTTTAAGAAAAGGTTCAGACTAGTCACTTAAAGGGTCTGAAAATGTACCAATGGCATTAGAATTATTGCTAAAAAACATGTACCCCTCAGAGGTACCTACAGATGTTCTTGCCATTTGTGGAAAATGGCATTCTTTGACACGAAGGAGAGATATTCTGAACTGTACTAGTGTCCATCCGGAACTGAACAAACCACCAGATATTGCAAAGCCATCTTTCTTACCTATCATCAGGGCTAGTGAGGAAGGTTACTGCCTGCTTTGGCCTAGCATGCCTAGTGGTGGAAGTACCACGTTAGAAAGTTTGTGAAGGTCATACAGAGTGCGTGGGAAGGGCACAGTTAGCTCCATGAAGCAGAGAGCTTGCGTACTGAAAGCCTTTTACAGATGGGTACCCCTATGAGACTCTGGCACATACCTGCTGGTCAGGAGAAGGTTAATGCTGAGACCTGGTCATAAGGCAGTCAGTCTGAAGATTTCTGGGGTGTGAGGACACCCAATTATTACCGAAATCGTTTGCAGAACAACCACTAAAGAATGGGCACCAACACTCTTCACCATGATTTGTGCCTCAGCCCTTCCAAATTCTTGGGGTCTTCACTAGATACCTAATCAGATTTAATGCAGACGCCTGACCCTCAACAATAAACTCATGCCACACTGGCCATGTTCATTGGGATGCCATCCTATCTTTTTTTACCCCAATCGTACTCTATAAATGTCATTTGCAAGGTTTTTTTTTCTTTTTTTTTTTTTTTTTTTTTTTTTACCTTTTCCTTAGTCCTAAATCCTTTTTCAAATACTATTTTAACAGCACCATCTTTTTCATTGTAGTCAAAACTTGTTTTTCTTGAATTGTTACTGATGTAACTTATTAAAGTAGTATTTTTCAAAAATGGGTTTTGCTATTACATTATGTATTCTTTTAATTGTTTTGCTGTTTGAGCTGTTGGCCCCTGCGTGCATTACAACTGGAACAGTAAGTCATGGGTTTGACTTCCATTCTTTATTGGTTAACCACTGGCATTTCAAGATTATCTTTGTTTTGATTGTGGGCACTGCTTGTCTTGGATTTGGAAACCTGAGTGAAAGCCTAACGCAAAAAGCTCTCCACTCGCTGCCCGGGGGGGGGGGGGGGGGGGGGGGGGGGAGTTATTTAATTAACATTTCAAATTGTTTTTTGTTTTTTTATAAAATCAAATCCTTGGAAGTTACAAATTTCCCGTGTTGCACAGTTAGCACGATGTGTCTCCATTCCCCTTTGTTGCATTGCATATCTCGGATTGTCTAAATTTCTTCACAGTGTGTTTATAGTCTGAATATTAGTTAATTCATTTGCAGAAAATATATATTAAATTTCATTTTTCTTAAAATTTTTCAAACTTGCATGCATATTCATGGAACAAATCACATTGGTTTTATGTCCCATCGCGTCACAAGGTACTCCAACAGTTTAATAACTTTGCACAGCTTTATTTTAGGTCTTTAATTGAATATGCATCTGGGTAGTTTTCTTCTGTAGTCATTATTACTCTAATTTAAGCTATTTTATCCCGTAACACTTAGTCTATGGCTTGATTATAGGATATTTCAATTTGAAAAACTGTTCATCGAGTTCCCCGATGACTCCCGAAAGCTGGTTGCCTAAAATGGTTGAAAGATGCTGATGAACTGATGTCAGGCATTTACAATCGCTCAATCAATGCATTTACCTGCCTCAGCAGCTGGACCTTGCCACGTTGGGTCACTCATATCATGCACAAACTTCTTGTAGCTGGCATCCACACATTTTGACTCCAATGCTTGCTGCATCAAATGAACAACTTCTGCATATCTTTGGTATGGTGTTCCAAGAGATAAATTCGCCATCACATTACACACCACCTGGATGGTAATGTTAGTCCACTTCACACCCTGTGAAAAATAGATGATTCATAAATGCAGAATACCTTGAAAACTAAGATGTGTGGAATCTTTCACAGTACTGCAGGAAAGGCAATCTTAAAATCACATGCTAAAACATTGGGACTCACAGGCACTGGATAGAATGGCTTTAAACTCACAGTAAAATAAAACATATGTAAATGATAAAAAATACCTGGCCCATAAGCGCCTGTTAAAACTAGTGAGTATGTACAAAATGAGTCAGGGTGTTACAGTTAAAAAATACTAGTCTGGATATTGCCACTAAAATTAAAATATGAATGAAAAAAGAAATTATGTATAGGTGTCAACCTTTACTTTTTTCAGAGTGCGACTAGTTGAGGGAACAAACAGTACAGTAGTTTATGAATGCAGAATCCCGACATGTATTGACAAGTATATTGCAGCCCACCTAACCAGTCTATTCAAAATATGGATTCTGGTTTCTACTAGGTCCACAGTGAACACATCTCATCTTGTTGGAGAACTCTTGCAGCAAAGTGGAGAGACGAACTGGCCACACATATCCTACCTAGATGGCTTGTCAGAGCTATTGTCACATGTTCTACCACCTTAGGTCCATACTGACTACATCCTCTCAGCAGGGTAGGAGTAGCTGCACACAGCTATCAATCGGTTTGTTCGGCTTCATTCAGCCAGCCAATAAGCCATTATGCTGTCAATAAGCCAATACTGTTTATCTCAATTATGCAGATGTCATTTAGGAACATGATCCTTGTAAAAGCTCAACCGGAGAATGCAAACCCCCATATAGTATGGAATTCATTTTGTAGAGCAATCAATAAAAATCAAGTCTATTGTTCCAGCTTCCATGAGAATTTTCATGGGGACTAGGGTGTCATTTAGAAGGTTTTTTTTTTGTTTTAATACTTTTTCTTTAGTCTTAATTCAATTTCAATGACTATGTTAATAGCCCCTTCCTTTTGATTTTAGTGAAAACTTTATTTACCTGAATAGTTATTGGTGTAACCCAAACATAGGGGGTCATTACCACCTTGGCGGTCTTAAGATTGCCAGGGCCGTGGTGGCAGTCAGACCACTGCTGATGTGGCGTTCTGACCACCACATTACGCCACGGTCAGACCGCCAGCACCACCAGATTATGAGTTTGTCAGTCTGGCGGTGCTGGGGGACCTAATCCGCCAGGGGTTAGGAGTTCCCTTCTCTGCCAGCGGTTTCATGGCGGTAGCACTGCCATGAAAAGGCTGGCAGAGATCGGGTGCAGGTGGTCCTAGGGGGGGCCCTGTACTGCCCGTGCACTTGGCATGGGCAGAGAAGGGCCCCCCTGGTCTGCCCTGTAGCGATGTTCACATTGCAATGGATGCTGGTGCACCCTGCGCACTACAGCATTAGTAGTGGTGCAGCGGAGACAATTCTGTAGGCAGTTTTCCGCTGGGCCAGTGGGCGGAAAGACTGTTTTCGTAATGGGGCCAGCGGGAAGGTGGCTGAACTGGTGGCAACCTGCCTGCCGGGACTCCTGCAGATGGGATTTTTCATCCGCCAAAGTCATAATGACCCCCATAGTGTTTCTAGAATATGGGTGTTGCTTTTAATTAGGTATTCTTTTAACTGATTTTCTTTTTTGAGTTGTTAACCCTGCACCCCGCCACATCTGGGACAGCGAGTCTTCAATCTGAATTGCATTCTTAATTGGGTAGCCAAGGGCATTTCAACAATCTTTGGTTTTGATTGATTGAGGGCCCCTCGTGACTAGCAACCCACCCCCCAAACGCTACAATGGGGAGTTCTTTCATAAGCATCTCAAAGTGTTTTTTTAATAAAATCAAATCATTGGAAGTTAACATTTTTGAGTGTTGCATGTGGTTTCACCAGTCCCCTTTGTTGCATCGCACATTTCACATAGCCTAAATTCTTTCACAACATGTTTGTAATCTTCTGCTTGCTAGTATAACAGTTAAGGAACTTTGCACTACTATATTTTAGTCCTTAATTGCGATACTCAGCTATGTTTCTTCTCTATTCATTATGCCAGCAAATCTTTTTGCAAACCCACACCTTTGGCAATTTATGGCTAACGTTATATAAAACAGTTGCCTGCCAAATTGGATGTGTATGGCACACCACAAATGTAATGCACTGGAAACATATCCAAGCATACTCGAGGGTGAGCACTTTATGGCCTTGAAAAGATGAAAAGCTGAACTAGCTCATCAGGAAGCCATCCTGTGGTACACTCTGTTGCACAAATGCTCAATTGGACAGCTAGCAATGCAGCCTTTAAAGAGATGGGGAGGCCATGACGTACTGTGATGCAACCCTATCTGTTTACCACGTGGAGTTTAATTTGTTACAGGAAATAGGTTGCAGAAGGAGGGTAAGGAATTCAAGGAAAGAGCAAGTGTTAAGAAGGAAAACAGAGAGAGATGAGGAAGGGACGCCATAAAGGAATTGGAGGTAGTTATGAAAGTAAAAGAAGGAAAAAGTGAGGAGGGGTAGAATGGAAGAAAGAATGGATGAAAAAAATATTTGATTGAGAGGAAATAACAATAAGGAGAAAGGTGTAACGAAAAAGAGGAAAAATGGGAATGAAGATGTAGACCAAGGAAGGGTCCCAATAAACAAAAGGTTTAATGTAGGAGAGAAAAAGAGGATTAGGAGGACTAGGAGGAGAGAGAAAAGGTTCTAAATGTGCTAACTGGCCTACTTCTTAAAGTGGGTTAAAATAATGGTTTGCCAACCTGGCCTGCCCCTTGGCAATCACTATGTGCAATTGAAAAGCTTTTTGTGGACTTTATTAGAATCTACGTGCCAGAAGCCAATTTGTGAGGCAAAGTCTCACGATACAGATTCAAGAAATTAGTATCAGTCGACATTTACTCTCGTATATAGTTTTAAGATTGCAAGGAATAGACCATTTCAATATATTTTCTCAGTTATAATATGGAAGTGGAACATTTTAATTATCACCTGCAAACTCGCACGTTTGTAGGTATTCACAAAACATTTACACATCTTTTTCCACACTGAAAACACAGACAAATATATTTCTGTACCAAGCTCAAGTAAATCCTTTCCAGGGCGGTGAGGTGAGGATACACACCCATAAATCAGGGAGTTCAGGGTTTTATCAGTGAATAATTAAAAAGTAAAAAAATTAATCACGGATACTGGTATGCTTTGGATCGTTTCATTTATGTAGACTCCAGAGGGTATTCCTTTTGAATTCTGTCCAATACAAAAATTATACATGTTTTACCTAATATCTTCCTGTCAATGCTTCTTTGTACGAAACCAGAATGGTAATTAAGCCAGACTGTGGGGTAGAGATATGAGCTATGAATGAGCTCCCACACTTTAAAAAGATCCTGCAAATGAAAATGTTTTTATTAAAAAAAAGTGAGACAAAATAAGCAGCAGAATTATTAAAGTTTGAAACTATTGAAAGGTGCCCACAGAGACGCATGAAAAACCAAAAATCCAATGTATCTCCGAGGGGCCCCATTTACAGGTTGTAGGCAGCCTCTTTAGCTACCCTGTGATAAAGTGAGGTTGGGCAAGGCCTAGCTGTTTGCCCTGGTCAAATGTCTTACATAGGTCATATTTTGTAGTCAGTTACCAGACAAGGCACAGAGCTGTGGCTGGACAGGTATCCCCATGGTCCAAATTTGGGGTCCTCGTGTAGTGTCAAAGTTTGCTGCCAGAAGCTCTGGAATCTACAGCTGCCAATGTTGCATTTTCTAAAAAGCACAATTTATCAACCCACCTTTTCACGCTTTCATGGCTTACACTGGGTCGTTGAAACTTTTTTGAGGTAGAAAATCATCAGTGGAGCAAGGCTTATAGCTACAGCACAGCATGGCTCCACAGAACAATGATCTTGATTTCACTGTCCTGCTGGAGCCTAGAGAGGTACAGTAAAATGCTCAGTCACAGACCACACCAAACCAGCAAATCTTGCCCACCTGGATTTAAAGCACCTTGTCCTAGACATCCTGAAAAGACATTTCTTCTCAGTCTCAACTTTCTCAAAAGTTGTAAAACTTCTTTCTTGGTGCTCCAAATAGCCCAAATTATTCAGGGACTACTCCCCGAATGTCATGGAGTCAGGGCAGTTTTCATTGTTGATCTTGCTTCTCTTCCCAGTGTGTACGAATGACAGCCCACAGCAGCAGGCACTCCCAGTCAGACATCATGGACCACAATTTGCCTTTACTTCTCTAGTTCTGAAGCTACATTTTCAGCATCCCACACTCAATGGCTGGTGACTCCTCAGTCCATTTCTAGGCAGAGAGGAAATCTTCTGGGCAGCCTTCTTGTATCTTATCACTCTCAAACCAGAGTGCCTCTTGGAGTTGAGAAGTTGTGATTTTTAGAAGGTTAAGTAAGAGAGACTGGTAAAATCACTTCAGAACTCCCTCACATTCTGCTCTACAAGTCACAGTCTGATAACTCAACATGTTTCTACTGTCAAGTTCCCCTCAGAAATAAGAAATTACTGATGGAATCAGTAATTCTGGGTCAGATTCCCTAGGTAATTTCTTATCCCCCCCCCCACCCACCCCAGATATGCACACTGGGACTTTGGCTCCTTTCAGCAACTGAAAGAGCTACCGAAGATCATACAACTCTAATGGGAATTAAGAGGTCACTCACAATGAGATCTTAAGACTACAGTCAATGAGAAATGGGGCATAGCGATCCTAAGTGTAGCAGATGTAAGGTGAACCATGTTCAGGGATTCAAAGAGATCTCTGCACCTCAGTTACCCCCGGCATTGACTCCCAGAATGGGAGATAGTGGGACCCATTTCCCTTGCTTACATTAGAGTCCCATGGCACACCTACTAAGTCGCAGCTTCCAAATGAGTTACAAAGCGAAATCAATGGCTGGTGTTCTCTGTTAGAATGCCAGAAACAAGTCACAGGTTGTAAGGGCCCTTATATGTGTACAGCAATCCAGCACATAGGCCAATTAACTCCTTTACTAGAAGAGTCTTTATAGGAAAAATATTGCATGCTTTGATAAATGATACTGTACTCCAGGGTGATGGCCCTAGGAAGCTTATAGATATTGTATTAAAGAGTTAAGATCGAGACATTAGTTTTTTTAACTGTTTCACTTAATACAGTTCAGGTCTTGCATTAATGCCTTCCAACCTTGTGATAATGAGCAAATAACCCCATTGTGTAGGCAAGCCAAACCCTCAAAAAAGACTTATAACCATAGCAGATAAAATAATTTAAAGCACAAACTAGTGTTAAAAAATTATACGTATGTTATCATTTGGAGGCAATGTGAGTTTGTTTGACTAGTAAGAAAATAGTCTCAGTGGGACAGGAAAATCATCTAGGTTTGCAGCCAATTTCCACATTTTACAGCCACCTACTCTCACCTCCTTCACCCTTATACTCAATGAGGTCAGGCTCTTCCAAACTACTAGAGTGCATTAAAATCAAGCCATAAGTTAGGATTGTTACAGTGCTACTAACCAATAAAATTCAGTGTCTTTTAAAGTACACATCTTGAAACTTGGAGCTAACGTAAACATCAGAATCAGTGCCCATGCGGAATGAAATAACTTGTTTTGAGTTCAAAATATTTTATTGAATTTCATGATACGAGACACTATACAAAAAAGAGCACCGAAAAGGTACACAATAAAAATTACAAAACATCCATAATATAACAGAAGTACCTATATATTGAACACTGCTATGTGTTACTATAAAAATTAGAAAATACAACTTCAATATATTGAATGAATACTTAAGAGCTACTAAGTTATCCTTTCATATCTCTACAATCTGAGCTAGTTATGCAACAAATTATGAAAACTTATTTAAAAATATATTGCAGTATAATCAATCGGTTTCCAAAATGATTACTAATTAGTTGAATTATGAATCACACCCCAATGAATTACATTTGTTACACGTCCAGTAAAAATTATCCATGACCAGCTTGTGTGGATTGACAATGCTGAAGCATCTTTCCAATTAGTAATGATTCATTTTAAAGCAGTTGCTATAAGTTCAATTCAAATAGTTTGTTATTCATAACTGACATTTTTGTTGAACGTAAGATAGATTTACAAATTACCATATCATAAGAAAGATTATCCGAAATTTAAATATCTCAAACTTCATTCCAAAACTTAGAAATGATACTGAATTCATGTAACATATGTCGAAGAGAACGATAAGTCAGATTGCAATGCCAACCATTTGGGGAGTGTAAAGGTTTGCTCTAAACAACCGTACAGGAGTCCATAAACAACTGAATAGTATAAGTGAGTTAGTATGGTATATAGAAAAGGGAAGCCAGCCAATACTAGATAACCATACTTTCTTCCATATATGATGAGACAGATGTTAAGTCCACTATTCCAAAACGTTGAAAGAGTGTTAATATTATCTCCAGAAATAGTGTTCATTTTTTTTTTTTTTTTACATAATATTGACCAGCATGTGAAGTTGCAGCTACTGCTTGAAGATAAAATTGTAGAACTGAGATGTCACTTTGCAGTAAGTTATTGGAAAATGAATCAAGAATTGAATTAAACAAATTTTCATATTTGGAAATTTCTGAAGAAAGTGGATGAAATTGGTGCAATTTATCAAAGAAGTTATTATTATATATATATATATATATATATATATATATATATATATATATATATTTTTTTTTTTTTTAAATATATAATACCGGCATTTATCCATGATTGCCAAAACTTTGTTGAGCGCACAAGTTTGATTAATGGATTATAACCGTGACATATTGGAGGGAAGTGCAATTGGAGTATGAAAAAAAATCTAAGTCATGCAAAACTAGTTTAGTGGACTTAAGAATGGTTGGTGATTTAATGAGGATGTTGGAATTGGACAGGGGTAATAGTGCAGGTAAAGGGAAGGAGGATACCAATATTTGTTCTAGAAGAAGGCAATTATTTGGGTTCTATATGACTGAACCAGAAGGAACCTTATTGTAAAATAAACACTTTATGATATTTAAGAAATTCAAATAAACCAAAACCAAGACTCATTTTATCAACACTTTTTATAACTGATTCTGGGGTTTTCTTATTCCAAATAAAATTAAATAGGAGTTTATCTATAGTTTTGTAGGACTAAAGAGGACGCAGAAAAGGAAACAGCCAGAAGGTAAACAATTTAGGAGCAACAATCATTTTTACAGCATCAATTTTCCCCCCAAGATAAATGTAATGAGGACCAAAGAAGTAATGTATCTTTAATATGTTTAATTATGTCATCACATTTCAACATGATTGATTGTTCAATAGAGTAAGAAAATAACATACCAAGGTATTTAAATGTTGATTTTTGCCATATAATATCTTTGTCAGGAAGCAACTCAGAGGTACATTGGTTAATCAAAGGGGGAAAAAAAAAAAAACAGTTTTGCGTTTAAAGTGTATCCGTAAACCTGAGAGTATGTTTGAATTAGATTTAACAGAGGAGGAATTGAAGATTCTGTTCTACTAATATACAGCAACACATCATCTGTGTATGCTGAAGTTTTAATAGCAGAATCTTTGATACACAGCCCTTCAATTTAATTAGAATGTCTAATAGCATACAGCAGTTGAAAGGCTAGGAGGAAAAACATTGAGGATAAGGGACAACCTTGTCTGGTGCCTCTATAGAGATTAAAATTGCTAGAAATTCAGCCATTAGTAAAGAGTGTGGCAGAAGGACCTGAAATCATGCGAACAAATGAGTTGCCAAAATTAAAAGCCGATACAGGTCGAAATCAATAAAACCTTTGTACCTTATCAAAAGCTTTTTCAGCATCAAGTGCCAGGACTCTGGAAAGAAAAGCAAATGATGGACTAGCTTCAATTATATCAAATAATAATAATCTAGTGTTGTTCACAGAGTGTCTCATTTTCACAGATTGATTTAGATGAATAATGTTATCCAGCACAGGCGATAATGTAGTTGCTAATATTTTTGCATAAAGTTTACAACCTTGATTGAGTAGGGAGACTGGACAATAGTTTTCTAATTTTAGTAGGATCCTTATTGGGTTTTGGAAAAACAATTAATGCTTCAGTGAAGGATCCAGATGTTGCTCCAGTAATCCTAAAGTGATTGAGAATTAGGTGTGGTAGAAGGAGGGAAGTGCATTTTTTATAAAGTTCAGCAGGGGTACCATCTGGTCCAAGGTATTTATTTGATTGAAGGGATGTATCGACCAAATCAATTTCGTGAAGAGAAATAGGTAAATCAATTTTATCTCTAATTGATTGAGAAATTTTAAGTTAACCAGCAAATTCTAGAAATGTATAAAAGCCAAGAGTATCTGTGGAAGAAGGGTTGTTATATACTGTTGAGTAATCATCTAAAAAGTCATTAACAACTTCTTCGTGTGTGACTGCAATTTTGCCATTACAACCATGAATTACATTAATTTGACTTTTATCACATTTGATACAAGGATAATTTGCTAAAAGTCTACCCGATCTATTAGCACTGACACAGAATTTAGCTTTGTTTTTAGAAAGCTGAAGTCCAGACCTATTACTTAAGAGAGTTTAATTCATAACAGACTTTTTGTAGTTGTTATTTATAAGAGATATCATTGGAAGAGATATAAAGGTGTTTATACTTGGCTATCTGCTTGTCTATTTTTTAAAGTTTAGAATTAAACAACTTATTGTCAAGAGCCATAATGAATATGGCACACCTCTGATATACGCTTCAATGCATCCCAACAATTAATATGTGAGGTAGAAATTTCATTATTAAATGTAAAAATGTTTTGTGTAATAGTCTAGGTTTAATTTTGCCATTTAAGGCAATTCTAACATTCATATGCCTTCAATGTTGAGACTGCTTAGTGGAATCAAGTGGTAAAACAAATGAAATAAGGTTGTGATCTGAAATATCACTATTATGAATAGGGGCAGAGGCTGAATTAATTGACAGGATACTAATAAATATTCTAATCAGGAGTATGAATGAGGTTTATAGGAAAAGTAGGGTGATATGGGTGCCAAATAACTGCTTTGGTAGACTAAAAAAATAAATAAAAAAATAACGGATTTAAGAGTATAAAAAGCTTTAGGGGAATGATATTTAGTTGAAGATGTTCTGTCCAACAGATTATCACAAATTAGATTAAATAAGTGGAACATTACCTAATTTAAGTACATCTGATGTGAAGAGGGACCAGAATTGTGGTTCATCTTTTGCTGGACCATAAACATTAATCATATGTAGAACATGATGGTCAACTTTAAGTTTGACTATAAGATATCGACCTTCTGCATCTGAATATTTATTTAATATTTGGAGATTACGTTTTTTGTCAAACAGAGCAACTCTTTTTTATTTCTTTAACTGCAGGGGAAGAAATAATGTTACCCACCCATTTTTTATTCATATACTGTAAAACTGTGTCATCTAGATGAGTCTCGGAGTAGACAAATATCTGCTTTTTGTCTTCCCAAACAGTCTAAAATTTTCACGTTTAAGAGGGCTGTCTTAAACCTTTCACACTAAAACAAACAATTTTAATTCTATTGACATTAGCTATATCGATGAAAGAAAATGATCAGAATTAGAATGTAAAAGGATAGACAGAAAAAGTAGCTCCAATAATGAATGCCAAAAAGAAAAAGGAAAAACACAGACAAACATAGATAAGTCAACAAAAACATAAATACTGTGACGGAATCACATACACAAAAGTAAAAAAATGACCAGCAGAGACTGTGCCCTAATGAAGAAGCCGAAAGATATGCAAATTAGAAGAAAACATTTAAAACATAACATTTAAGTGTCATTCTCATTATCATTCATGGAGAGGGGAGAATGCTGGTCCAAAAATGCATGAAGATCTTCAGCATGCTGAAATGATTTGGAAAAACCATCTTTCCAAATTCTCATGGTGCATGGATCGAAGAGGCCATGTTTAAATCTAGAACTTTTTAGTCGAGGACGAACGCTATACATTCTCTGTGAATATTAACTGTTTTGTTTGCAAAGTCATGATGTACAAACTTACTGCCATTCATCAAGAAAGATGAAATCTATGTTGCCGCCTTCCATATCATTACCAAATGATGATAATGCAGTACTGTAAAAGTCATTTGATGCGTTTAGTGTAACTTGGATTACAGAGGGAAGGAATCCTATGTGCCTTATAAATTTCATTTTTTTCTGCACATTTTAAGTGAAGTTTTCCAGATGCTGCCCACAGTTATTACCTTCAACATCTTCTGGCAAGATAAAAGTGTGCAATTTTTTCTGCAGATTGAGATTTTCCAAATCCAGTAATAGTTTATTCATCGGATTAACCTTTACCGTCATAGGTAAAATTCGGTTACATTTTGATTATATTGAATTTTAATTGTGTTATCAGAAACCTTAGTAGAGAGACTTGCCATGTCTTTATGAATATTTTGCATTTCTGTTGCAATATTATCTGTGCTTGCTCGTACAGCTTGCACTTATTCCAATATATTGGCTGTTAGAAATGGGGTCTCTAGTTGGCAGTCGGTTTGCACCCTATCCAAGTAGGGACCCTCACTCTATTCAGGATAAGGGAGATACCCACTCAGATAACCCCTGCTCACCCCCTTGGTAGCTTGCCACAAGCAGTCAGGCTTATCCCAGAAGCAATGTGTAAAGCATTTGCACATAACACACAGTAACACAGTGAAAATACTACAAAAGGACACAACACCAGTTTTAGAACAGTTCCTTGAAGTCGATAGCTCCACCTAAGGCTATCATGGTGTCGTGATCAACAAAACCAACAGTTCATGCCATCCACAGTGTCGCAGGCCAGCTGCGGTGTCAGTAAGACCCACAAACTGTACCTTTGGATTTGAAGGGCATTGTGATCCTCGCTGTGAGCTCTGGAGAGCGGTGTTGATTCTGGAGTCGGGGTGAGAGTCGTCGGGCCCTTCAAGTCACAAGCATTGCAGATCAAAGTCCAGGCTGCTGAAGTCAGGCGTGCTGGTGTAGATGGCGTTGGGGCTGCGCTGCTAAGCGGGACGATCCGAAATGCGGTGCATGCAGCATCGCCGTCGTTGCTGAAGTGCTGTTGTCTATAGGTACAAGCCAGCAGTGCGTGCAGCGCGGTACTTCGTGCACCTCAAGAGCGGTGTCCACAGGCCACGGTGCAGCCAGGGATGCCTGGTGACGACACTGGAGTCGATGGCGCTGGCGTGGGTGGACCGGGGCTGCGGTGCGGGACGACGGTGCATTGTGTACCTCACGAGCGGTGTCCACAGGCAACGGTGCAGGCAACGGCGCTGGTGTCAGCAGGAGCGTCGTCAGTGATACCCAAGCTTCGGTGTGAGCAGGCGATGCCAGAGTGCAGGCCCACAGGTTGCGGTGCAAGCAGCGGCTCGGTGAAGTTGTCCGATGATGGTGTCGGTAAGACCAGGGTCATGGTGCGAAGTGGGTCAGTGAGCATCAGCATGGACAGAGGTTCCTCTTGATTCCAGAAAGATTCTCCAGGTCTGGGGTTTTGAGTCCAATACTTATACACCTTTCTGCCTTTGAAGCTGCCAAACTTCAAGGAAAAGTCTCAAGTGTTTTTAAGATCCTTCCTTGTCCAGGCCAGGCCCCAGACACACATCGGGGGTTGGAGACTGCATTATGTGAGGGCAGACACAGTCCTTTCAGGTTTGAGTGACCACACTTCCCTCGTCTCTAGCTCAGATGGCTCAACAGGATATGCAGGCTACACCCCAGACCCCTTTGTGTCACTGTCTAGAGGGAATTCATAACAGCCCAACTGTCAACTGACCCAGACGGGGAATCCACATACAAAAGTGGCATTTTCAAACACAATCTAAAAAAACAACTTCACTAAAAGATGTATTTTTTCAATTGTGAGTTAGTTCAGAGACCATAAACTCCATATTGCTAGCCCCATGTTAACCTATGAGAGAGATAGGCCTTTCAAAAGTGAAAAACGAATTTGGCAGTATTTCAATGTTAGGACATGTAACACACATCAGTATATGTCCTGCCTTTAACGTACACTGCACCCTGCCCATGGGGCTACCTAGGGCCTACCTTAGGGGTGCCTTACATGTAGTAAAAGGGAAGGTTTAGGCCTGGCAAGTATGTACACTTGCTAAGTCAAATAGGCAGTTTAAAACTGCACACACAGACACTGCAGTGGCAGGTCTGAGCCATGTTTACAGGGCTATTATTGTGGGTGGTACAACCAGTGCTGCTGGCCCACTAGCAGCATCTGATGTACAGGCCCTGGGCACCACCAGTGCAATTTACTAGGGACTTACCAGTAAATCAAATATGCCAATCATGGATAAACCAATCAACGGTACATATAGGAAGCACTGGTACTTTAGCACTGATTAGCAGTGGTGAAGTGCGCAGAGACAATAAACCAGCAAAAACAGAGTCCAGTACACCATAAAAACAGGAGGTCAGAAGGCAAAAAGACTGGGGAGACACGCCAAAAAAGCTGCCAGGTCTAACAGTGGCTAACAAAGGCTCATTAGTATCCACCAATTATGACTTAACTGCAGGAGAAGTCCTCGTTTGTTTGTTGGCAATTAAATGCACATTTTTTATTACCATTTTAAGAAATTACTGAATATTTAGGCAAGAACTAATATGAAATGACAGAAAACAGAGCAAAATAAAGTCACCTTAAGAAACTGGGAGGTGTGGCAGCTAAACCTACCTGTGGGAGTGTTCAAAGCCTCAGCCTCGCTCTTTCATTGTAGAAACTCCACACTCCTGACAAGAAAGTTCAGTGGCAGTCCAAGAGAGACCAGCGAGAAGCTCCAGGTGAAGGACACAGGCATTAAACTGGGACAGACCTCCAGCAAAGGCACTTTTCCACAGCGCCGTCACGTAAGCAGTTATGACAGGTACAATTAAGCACAATTTAATGCCTAATCAGTCTGAAAATGTCATCGATAATACGGGCAGTAGAGTTACAGAGAGGCAGCCATTTTGCTTTGCTCCCTCACACAAATCCCCCACACCTGAATGACTTATTCTATTATAACAGAACAGCAAGATGAGAACAATCAGTGCTTGAAGATAACCACGGTGGGTTGTTAAGAATTAGTCTACATGAATTACTCTACAGAAGCAAAATAATACAAATATTGTATTTGTTGAATCAGTCATTATATATGACATACCTGCAGCCCTTCTCATGTGTGTAAACATAGCCTTTTCCTCACTGGGAATCTGAGATGCAGTGCCAACCATTGTAACAGTTTTTGACTGAAATTAGTTATTCCAGGAACAATCAGTCTGTTCTTTTCTCACTTCCTAATTGAAAGTCGATACATGGTCTCTAAGTTCACGCTAATACACTGAAGGATTGTAGTAGACTTCTGACCCATCACCTTCCCTGAAGGTTTGCAGACTTACACTGCTAGAGCCTAGAGAGCACATCTCCCAAAACCCCACATCATATTCACACAGCTCTAAATCTGCACTGTGTAGCACATTTCAACCTGTGTCTTCAAGGTGAGGTCTAAGAATTCATGTTACTTTCATATCTGCATGTTCAATACTGTGTCAAAGCCAGTGTCAGAAAATGTCTTCATAGTAGGTCTTTCCTGTAGCTCAAATTTACCTCTGCATATGGGCTCTTCCTTCGAATTACTATTTTTGATTTGTGTGCATGTCAGTGTGTCAGGAGATAACTGCGATCTGACAAGAAATATATCTGAAATGTGAACTGGAGCCAGACCAGAAACCCTCTTGTTCCCTTTGAGCCCATTTTCCTAGACCCTCCCTATTACTTCATCTACATAAAAACCTCCCTGACATGTTCGAAGCAGACTATAGGTTACATAATTCCTACACTAATGTACTTAAAGGCTTTTAGGAAAATACTCACATGAAAGAATTTACTAAGCTGCTACAGGAATTAGAGGGCTCGTTGTCCCTCCGAGTAGCATATAGATTGGGGTTTTTATTACAAACCTCTGAGCTCTTATATTGGCCACTTTCCTTTTGACTGCATTGAGAAGAGTTTTGCCCAAAAGGCTTCACTAGAGATTGACTGACTCCACAAAGTCGCTCAGCTGCAGAAAAGTGATATAAGGACAGAGGATCCTGAGAATTCCAGTTTTCAGTAGATCCAGGGTCACTCAAGCACTGGAGTCTGCAGGAAGCAAGATAGGTTTTCAGCCTAGTCAACGTTCACATTCCTCTTCCCATTCCAAAAATAACTAAATATATTTATATTTGATTTTAAAAAATTTACAAAATTTTTGTTGAACTTTAGAATGGCAGTAGTTTATTTTTGTAAATTGGACACACACAAAAAGGTGTATAGAGTATTTATTGTGATTTCGTATGTGTGATTCAAATGGAGCTGTAAAGTCACTAACTTTGGCTTTGCCAATGGTTTGAAACCTCAGGTTCGGAAAGACTGACTGAAAGTGGCAAAAATAATGTAAAGTCACAGGCATGCATACATATGCTGCCTTCCCTGGCAATATGATACCAAAGTAGGTTTGTGGAGTCTAAGTGATGCAGTGATAGACAACACAAATGTCCTTGCATAAGTTACATTCATTCAGGGGAAATGTATCAAAGCGGTGAGTGGTGCCCAAAAGGTCATGGACTTGCACAAGTCCTATTAGTGTGTCTCCATGACGCTCAAGAGCCTTTAATAATGTTTCCAGAGAAGAGAATGCTCTGGGATAAAATTATGATGTATCTCACTAGGGATTCAGCACATTGGAGTTGCATTGGCAAGGAGATGTTACTTTGCTGTGCAAAGGGGGTACCAGACGCTGACTAAAGCGAGGTAAGCAGGTCAGAGATTTCTTGAATGCCAAGGTTATATATTAGAAAAGTAAACTGGAAAAGTAAAGGACTACAGCAAACACTCATAACAGACCAACACTAAAACCATTTGTCAAGGTTTGAGTGTGATGAATCCAATGAAAGATACATTAGTCTTGACTGACTTTCACTGGGCCCCCAGGGTTGCACAGGTACTCATGTTTGAGGGGCACTGACAAAGGATCACATAGTAGGAGCCAAGACAGTCCTGTTGGTGGGCTTCTGGCCAAGAGATGTCAGGAAAACTAAAATTTTCAAATCAGAGAGATTTTGACAAAGGCCTCTACATCTGAAGGAATCTGTCAAAGGCCTGCAACTTGACCCCTTGAAAGACGAATATGTATACGAGACACTCCCTGATGGCTTTCAGTCTAAAGTAATCAGAATCAAACCCTCAAACTGGAAGGGTTTTAGTGGCAAAAATATTTGCTGTGTTAGCAGCTTTGGTATCCAGCTCTTTTCATTCAACATTAAAACACCTTTTTGACTCTAGTGGATTCAAATGCTAGTCCCTGATAGTTCCCTTTGTTCTTTTTTTGTTTTGCTCACCAGCAGAGCACAAGGCTCTGGCAGTGGACAAGTGTTCTTCCTCCCTTAAAGAGGGTGGTGAGTGACTGTTCCCATATATCCAGGTTATAAGGAGACATACTTTTGCTGGCAGCTAACATTTAAGCTGGTTCTACAGGTATTTTGATGTGCACCTATTAGAGGAGTCTCATGACTCTCTGTGTACAGTACACAAATAAAGGCCTTCTCACATATAACTAAATGTTGTCTATTTGGGGTTATGTGTAGTTTAGATGGAGACCGCGGACAGCATGAATGGTGCACCCTGTGGGGATAATACAGAAAATTGTGCATTTTTTTTGTTGTGTACAGGGAAGGGCCATTCCAGATCTCTAGTTCTTGGACTAGCTCTTGGGGTTGTACCTCAGCTACCCCTTGAGGAGTGTCTAGTTTTAATATACATTTAGACAAGAGTCATGCCTCAACACAAGTGTCAAACTAATTTAATCCACATGATCTTGACCAGTTCATGCCTGCCCTTTCTATTTCTTTGTGCACCACCCTCCTTTGACTGAACCTGGCATCATTTCAGAGGCATAAATGTTGCTACTTACTTCTTTTGCCATAGGGTATTTTCTTCTGTACTTCAGGAGAAGCTCTAATAAACAAGCAGAGACAGCTGCTCAGGCAAAATGCCCACAAAGCTGGTGTTTTGTCTTATACTGAGAAAAGACTAGGCCTCCAGAGGACGACAATTACACTTCCAGCCCTGGAAAGACAGTATGCTGCACTGCCTGTTGTGAAGAGGTGAGAAGTAACCTGAAGCACAAAAAGTAGAGCAAATAGAAGGTGACCTATTTGGGGATTTATCTAGAGGAAGTGAGGACCTTGTAACTCAGCTAGATCCAATCTGGAGAGACTGATTTTTGCAAAAGGGTTAATGTAATGCAGGATACAAACTAGCACTTTGGTAATGTGACACTGAGTTGACAAATTAACCCCCCCTTACCATCACTGAATTTTTGGGAGATCCTCAGTTCCAGTTCAAGAGGTAGGCATCAAACTTTACCCTTCAGCCTGATGATCCAGATTCCTGAACTGTATGAATTAACTCTCATCCCTACAGTTTCAGTGATATCATGAATTAGTGCTGACTGCAGTCCTCTTATGCCCTGTTTTCTCTTTGCTTTGTTTCCTGTTGATGCCCATGTTAAATACACAAAGAACCACAACTCCTGATTGTGCTACATTGCTGACCACCTGTACATGATGTGTTGTGGTATTAATGTTACACATTCTGCTGCAATGCTGTATCACTATCAATGTACATACCATTTATCCACATTTTAAAAAATTGGTTGGAAAAATAAATAAATAAATCGGGAATTAGTGGTGCAACTGAAACCCCACCACAACATTCCTGTTCCACTAAAGCTACAGGAGACCTCTGGGTGCCCTACATTCTTTGGATGTTCTTCTCAACTAAAAGGTTTGTCTATGACCAGTCGCTCACAAGATACAGACTCATGATGTTGGGTGTTTGCTAGGCTATTTTCAGCAACTATACACTCTGTTGTAATTTGGATATGAGCTGTGGATGTAACTGTATCTAGTGAACCCTCACATTACCCAGCCTAAACTTCCGGGTAACTTTAAACTGGAATTTTTATTTTGGAACAGTCATTTAGGCACTGTCAATACCAAATATTTTGTGTGGGAATCCCACTTCATGTTTTAGTGGTGTGTTTGAGTGAATAAAACATAGCAGCAATACAATGTAAACACCCCTTGTAAGACTGGTCTTACCCCAGACTTTTTGCTTTTTACCTCCTGTTTTGTTGCAATATCTTTTTGTTGGCCTTAGCATTCTGGTCACTGCACCAATGCTAACCAGTGCTAAAGTGCAGGTGCTTCTCCTCTAAACATGGTAACATTGGTGTATCCACAAATGAGGCATTTAATTTGAATGCAAGTCCTTTGTAAAGTGGTATAACATATTCAGGGCCAGTAAATTAAATGCTAAACGTGGGCCTTCAGCACTGATTGTGCCACCCACTCAAGTAGCCTAGTAAATATGTCTGAGGCCTGCCACTGCAGAGCCTGCATGTGCAGTCTCACTGTCACTCCGACTTGGCATTTAAAACCTCTTGCCAAGCCTTAGACTCCCCTATTTTTCCATACCAGTCAGCTCCAAAGTAGGCACTACGTAGCCCATAGGCCAGGGTGCCATGTCAGTAAAAAAGCCAGACATGTACTTTTATGTTTCTCATGTCCTGGTAATGAAAAACTCCCAAAGTCATTCTGCATTACTGTGAGGCCTGCCCCTCTTATAGGCCAATATTGGCAATCCCTTAAAATACTTTTAAGATGTAATTCCTTAGCTGAGAGGAGTTGCTACATCATGGTTAGTATACCATCGAATGGTAATGATAAATCCTCTTTATTGGGAAAGGCAGATTCATAATTACTATTTTAGAAATGCCACTTTTAGAAAGTGGCCATTTCTCTGCTCTCACTGCCAGGTGCGTCTACAGCATGTATCCGATACACGTCTGACCTGGGTTAGGTGACAGCTACACATGTGCATTCCCTCCAGACACCCACAACACAGGATACTCAACTCCATCTGCATTCATCGGCATAAAGATGGGTCTTTCTGGTTAGTTATTTTTATTTTAAATCTTTTTTATTGAACAAAAAAGCCACTGTACAATGTAGCATGTGACAATAAAAGACCCATAATTTATCGCCAACTCGGAGACAGATTTCAGTAGGTGTCAAATATCAAAGGTATAACATTTCAATCAAGCATCCCCCAGGTAACATAGTTTGGAATAGCCGTATCTATGTCCCTCCAACCGTCCGTGCATACCCTGATAAAGGGTCACTCCTTACTCCTGTACGCCCACCACCTTCCCCAGATTTTCCCCCACTTCCTGGAGCAACCCCTGCTCTGGTAGATTACTTTTTCTGCCCTCGGCACCAGTCCAGGTCTGTCTGTCATTCCTGTATACTGGGCGGCAACTCAGTACCCCCTCACCTGCGCTATATTGCGTTCAGCTACCATTACTGCTATGACCAACCATAATGCTTGCTAATTCGGCCAGTGTTCCTCCCCCACTATGTTACGCAGAAGCAACTTGGGATCCAAAAGAACCACCCTCCACATCTCCCGGGCCGCCACCCCGGCAACCCCTTGCCAGTACATTTGTATCACAGGGCATGTCCATAAAATATGATATAAGGTACTCTCCGTCCATCTTTTTTACGTTTTTTGGTAAAAAGCTCAGTCTTTCTCACAGAGTGTAACTATAAGGGGCAACCCCGCCTCTGTAAATATTCGAGGCCAGAGGCTAACCGCCTTTATCCGCAGGGTAAGTCTAACCTATAGGCCCCCCCCTGCTCTAGGTCCCTAGTTTCTCCTGCATTTGTTTGTGTGTACCTTTCACAGCAAGTTTCAGACACCCCTGTGTGCTGTGTTTTTTGATTTGGCACTTTTACTTCACTATTATTTACCTTCTCCTTTTCCTCTTAGGCCTTCCCCCAAATAAAAGAAATTCAGGTAGGCCCCTTATACATTTATTCTTTTTGAGCACTCTCTACATTATCAAGCTTATAAACATGCTCCCCATCTGATAGGGATCCTCGACCCTGACAAATGCCCCAGACCTTCCAGCTTTTAGCGTGGGCAGAAACATGTTGGCCCCGACTTTTAGACACCCTTGAGTCATCATTCTCAACGGAGTCTCTGCCCTTGCTTTTATTCTTACCTACAAACACCTTCATTAAAAAATTCTCAAACTAAGTAGGTGATTTGTAAGGTAATTTTATTATATTTCACAATTATGTATCTGGATCCCTTGAATTATCCAGTTAGATCTAAGTTCAGCACTCCCTCTGTAGTTCTTTTAACAATGAGGTTGAGTCCGCCCATGTGGTATCATCTTACCTGGGTGGGGCTAGGTGGTCATATGATGAAGCATGACACTATAATGTGTGTGAGACCACCTAGTCCGTAAAGGGAACTCCCTTGACGGTACAGCCACTTTTCACACCCGCACCTTGCTTGGAGAACACACGCCCAATCACCGCCTTCTGAATAGGGCCAAAAAGTCCTGTTCTTTCTACCAGCACCCCACAACTCTTATGTGTTTATAGATTCTTGTTCAAACGGGAGTCTTTGTGGGATTAAGTCACTCCTGATATTCTCTATTTGTGTTTCAATACTGCAGGAGTAGATCCCTGAAGTCTCAGCGGAGCATAAACTGAACACATGTTGAGTGAGGCCCTCCCAAAATCCTGAGACCGCCATATACCGTCTCAGTGTGTCCCACCGGGTACGTGCCAGAATGAATGGTATTGATTTTTTAAGAAGGATGCCCACTCCCCTGGAGTCCGTTGTGTAACCTGCATGTGCCATCAGCTGGTACCCAAACCTGTCTAGCGCCTTGTAGTAATTCCCCTTTAGATGAGTTTCCTGACATAAGATAAGATCAAGGCCATGTCTGCGAAGGTACTGAAGGACTATAGTCCGTTTAATGTGGCTGCCCAAACCATTCATGTTCCATGTTATGACCCTAGGGGTGCAGCTATCGGTTCTGCCATTAGGGCGCCTTTCTCTACCTAACCGAGTGATGTCACATGGCGTCGCATGGCTGTGCAATAGCATATAAACAGTATATAACCGTAAACTGTAAATCAGCAATACCAAACTAGGAACTCCCCCCCCCCCCACCCTGCAACCCCGCAAAGTAAGCTTTGTACTGCCCACTTTCGCCAATCATCGGAGCGCCTGTCGCCAATAACATCTCAAACTCGTGTGGGTGTACTAATGCCACCGTTTCCAACCTTCACCATTTACTATGCAAACAGTTCATTCAAATCAATCCCCCAATGTACATTTCTGTGGTTTGTATTGCCCGCCCGTTCTAATTAAGCTCTGAACTCGCTGCCAACAACCCATTCCGAGTCGTTGAAGGCCACTGCCAGCAGCCAGCAGGCAGCCCCTGTCGAAGTGTCATCTCAGCCCATGGGAATGGGGTGGGGGGACGTCATCCAGCCCACCGCCAGCCGGAGCCAGGAACCCCCAGTGTTCGGAATCTATAGTCTTGGCGGTGGGTCAAGGCAGATTCAACCAGCTATAATGTTGGAGATCTTGCTGTCCTTGCTCCTGTCGCTGTGGCGGGGGGGACCACCCTCTTCCCTCAGCCAGGCCCTCCTCTGATACTCCGGGGAGCCATGTGGCCCGCAGCTCGAGACCCCTCCAGCCACTCCCAGGCCTCCTCCAGCATGGCGAAGTGCCATGTTTTGCCATACATGATTACCCTCAGTCGCGCCGGGAAAAGCATCATATATTTGAGTTCATGTTCCCGTAGTGCTTTTTTGACCTCTTGAAAGCTTTGGCGCTGTTGTTAGACCTTCAATGTGAAATACGGTAAAAAGCAGACAGTAGCATTTTTGTATTGGAGGTCCCCCTGGGATCTAGCGGCCTGTAGGAGGGCATCTCCGTCCCGAAAATTGAATATGCTCACATTGATTGTCCTTGGAAGGGCCCCCGGTCGAGGAAGAGGGGGACAGGAGCCTTCTGCGCCTGCTCAACAGTGAAGAATTTAGATAGTCTGGTAGGGCAAAGGAGTCTGTGATCAGAGTCTCCAGAAAAAGCTCAACACTCAGCCCTCAACTCCCTCTGGCACCCGACCACTCCCATATTGTTTCTCTGTGCCCCCCCCCAGATTCTCCAAGCATGCCACAATTCTCTCATGTTCCGCAGTGAGATCTTGTACCCGGGCCTCAAGTTTCTTGGATGTAGACTGTAAACTGGCAATGTCCGTCTACGCATTCGGGACCTTTTCGTGACTTTATTAAGATCCGCTTGAAGGAGGGTGACATCCACCGTTACTGCATCAAGTTTGAGTTCCAGCAATCCCTTCAAGTCTTGAATGGCAGCCATTATTGCACCCAGGGAGGGTTCATCGGGGGGGTCCTGGTCCGTCTTTTGTCCCCCCACTCGGCATTGTCCGGCACCACGGGCCCCTCGGTACAGCATATATGTCCATTTTATTTGTCAGTTGCGAGAGCTGCCCTTTGTTCCTGACCACGCTGGAGGGTTGCCCCCTCCCAGGAGGTCCGTCTGCAACCCACCTGGCCAGAGCCTCACTCGAATGTGGGCCTCAAATGTTCCCAAGTCAGAATCCAGAGTGTTAGGCAGCACTCCCCTCCATCACAGAGGCCCCCCACCAGCACTGCTTCGTAATCTGCCCGGGCCCAGACCTTTCTCCTCCTCTCAGTGGGGCCACGCCACTCCCAGAGTAATGGTCACTTCTGTGGGGTTTTAGTTGGGGTGGGGGGCGACCGCTCGCCTCCCTCTGGAGGAGCACAGCTATCTTCCAACGCAGGTGGCAGAACAAGGCCCCACGGCCGCATCTAGCTCCCTGTCCGCTTTGTCCCCAGCACTGCTTCCTCAGCTCCTCGCCGGGGCCGGCAGCCAAATACGGTAAATTCCAGTCATCAAAAAGGGCTGGGGGAGAGGCACGAAGTGTCCCCGGTTTCAACCTTGCCAGTCGCAATGGCTCCCAGCCCACAACTGGGCCCAGCACTCATAGGTCCCCCAATCGGGAACCCCCACCTTGTCCGTCGCCACGAACTCTACAGCCAGTTGGTGATCTAGCCGCGCCAGCCCAGGGCTCCGCGTCCGGGCATCAGGCTCTATGTGGCCACGCTGCCGTCATCAGGCCGCTCATGTGCCATTTACAGGGGTGCGCAGGGCCCAGCTCCCAGCAGCCCCCTAAACGGTCACCCCACCGCTCGGACTGCACCTGGACCACTGCTCCCGATGGGCGGCACAGATTATTAAGCAGATATTTGGGGGCAATAGAAAGCTAATTATATAGCTCTGCTGAATGCAGCCATCTTGGCTGGTGCTTAGCCATGCCGCAACACTCTGGCAGGATTGACTGATCCCAGGAACAGCTACCCTGCCTTGCTGCCTTGCGCTGCCTGCTGATTTCTGTCTCGCAACCAAAGCTCCACCAAACAGCCCCAGAGTGTTTCTGAGGGGTAGCTTCCTCTGGTTCTGCTGCTGGTCTCCAGGATATCAAAGTCCCTGATCTATCCAGCATCGCAAAGTGAGCCCTGTGTCTGGTGCTGTGAACTACTGTGCCCTCAGACTGCTGCGGGACTGACCACCTTCCCTTACAAGTATGGTGGCAGGTTGCCCTGTAGCAAGGGACGACCTGCATGATAACTAGAGGGCCAGCTGTTGGGCACCAGAGAGCACTCTCAGGACTGACTGATGCTGCAGTGGGGTACACAAGGACTCAGTCTCCAGCCAGAGAGAAGGCTCCCTGGACTCAGGCTGCAGCACTCTGCTCCCCGCATTCACGGACATCTCAACAGGTATGGGAGGCTTGGAGTACTTCAGAGGGAATCCCCATTTGCCAGCAACCCCAACCCCTGCAACCTTCTCTAAGACTTTGGCATTAATTTACTGGAGCTTACTGTTACTCCCTGTGGCCTGAGTGAAACTTACCCTGCCACTTTGAGATTTTTAGACTTTTACTGAGCGACCAACATGGCCGCTCCAGCAGGGAAGCACAACTGCAGTGATTACTGTGTTGTCTCTAAGAGAGATGCATACACCTTGTTGTGTTTTCCACATCGTGTTGAACCCCTCGCTTCTGAAAACTGCACAGTTTTATAACTGTAACCAGTGAATACCTGATAATGTACTGATCAGACTTTTATTATAAGGATCTTAACTTCTACAGATAAACTTGATTTTTCTACACCTTTGTGGAGTCTTTATGGTGTACTTCTTGTGATTACTGTCTGTATATTGCACAAATACTTTACATATTGCCTTCTAAGTTAAGCTTGCTTGCTCTGGTCCAAGCTACCATAGGGTGAGCACAGGCTAATGTAGGTTGTGTATTTCACTTACCCTGACTAGGATTGTGGTCACTATTTGGACAGGGTGCATACCTCTGCCAACTACAGGCACATTTTCTAACACTCCTATTTGCTAGTGGTTGTGAGACTTCAGCAGCAATACCAGACTAAGCCACCAAAATGCCAAATGTGGCGCCTCTTTGAAACCAGAACTCTATTTTTAATTTAATAGGGTATTTAACTGCAGTTTTCCTGGAAAGGATTTTACATGGAAGTGATTACATTTCTGAGAATGTTTCACCTGTCCTGGTTGCTATCTTTTCAATGAGAGTGCACTACAAAGCACCCTACACTGGTCCTTAAAAGATCTAGGACTTACAAGCTTTAATCAATTAGAACTGCTTGCAGATAATTTTTGTCTATGCCAGTTCCACTGATTTTCCTCACCAGTCAAGTTTCTGCAGCACTTTACATAACCTTTTCTAAAGTGTAATGTGCCACCCACTCACATTCCAATGGGCCCATTCTCAAAGCGTCTAGGATCAGTCCAGTGCTGAGGCCCCATAACAATCTTCCTGATCTTTGACCAGCCCAGCAGAAAGCTTAATTTGCCTTCTTAGACAGAACCCCTTTGTGTCTTTTGCACATTTGAACTGGATTTTTATTATAATAATAGATATTAATAATGTATTTATCAGCTGGAAAATTAATTTCATAATTTAAACTGTCAATACTTAGCAATAATTCTGCTAACGTATTTGTTTTAACATAAGATATTGGTAACAGGAAACAATAACTTTTAATGGCACCATTTTTTATTAATTCTAGCTCAATGTAGCTAATTTCCATAGTAAATATGTACTTATATTCCATAATTATCACCTTTCTTCTGGCCTTACACCTGCTTACAGAGCTGCTAACTCCCATACCTCAGTCCTTTTCTTTCAGTATTCAAAGAACTTAGACAAATTTTGAAATTCTGGTAAAGCCATGCTGAGAAAGGTTAGGTTTGGAAGATTTTCAAATGTGATTTACAGAACACGACATGGTGGAAGCTCACATCAATGCTGTTTTGTTATGTGAATTTATCTTTTCAAAGACCTGTGAAAGGCTTAAAATAAAATGTATTTTGTGTATTTGGTCTTCTAGCAATGCAATAGACTTCCTAACTCCTTCACATAGGTGTCAGCATTACAAGGCAATACTAAAAAGTTACCCAGCTTCCTCACCAAGAATGGTACCAGTACAAAGTGCCTTTTCTGATGCACACATTATTGCTTAGTAAAACCGTAAAACACTTAAACCTCTGTCCGTAACTGATCTACCTGAGCTCTTCCTCATTAGAGTTCGGCTTCAGTCCAAAATCTGATAAGAAGAGGAAGGTTGTACCTTTGTAGTCCTTTGTCAGCGCAGCTCCGTCTTTATTTTTATAACCTCTATTCTGCGCTCCGCCCGGACGTGCAGAACAGGATACAATGTTGGGGAGAGCCCTGATGGCTCTATACATCCCTCCCATGTTTTACTTCACACAGAAGAGGAAATTAATACACAGCAGCCATAACCAACTACACATGCCATACTAGAGTGGTGGAGACGTGAACATGCAAATAAAAGAGAAGTAGAAACACAAAGGTGGGAAAAAGAACAAAAGGAAAACAAACAACAAATTGTCAATGGACCCGGAGGATACTCCAGCTCATGTATACAACGAATGTCGTAATGTTCCTACTATCTGGATCCAGCTCCAGCTGGTGATACCCGGCATTGAGGTCCAATTTCGCGAACCACTGTGCCCCATTCAGATCAGCTATGATGACATCTAACGTAGGTGTCATGTGTCTCTCCCTCTTGATGGCCTTGTTAGGAATGCGCATATCAACACAAAGACGGAGGGCTCCTGGTTGCTTGGGCTTCGGCACGATCACCAACGGCGAGACCCATGGTGTTGGTCCTTCCACCTTCTCGATTACTCCTTGGTCTTCGAGCAGTTGTAACTCCTTTTCCACTGCTGGCCGCAAATGGAACGGTACACGTCGGTGTCTTAGGGCAACGGGCGTGATTCCTGGATCTATGTGGAGTTTGATTCTTTTATCTTTAAGCCGGCCCAACCCTTCAAAGAGCTGCGGAAATTCACTGATCAGGTGCTCAGCATGGGCGTCGTATACCTGTCGCGCTAAGAATACCAATTCCAGCTCTTCCGCGGTGTGACATCCCAGCAAGGTGCCTCGGTCTCCGGTCACCACATAGAATTTTGCCTGTGTTGATACCTGCCCACTGGATACTGCCACTTCCACAGTGCCTTTTAGAGGAAGCGGTTCTCGACCCCCGTAGTTATATATTTTGGTGGTGGTTGGGGTAAGCGATGGCATTGGAGTCAATAGCTTAAACATGGTGTCATCCATTACATTTACAGACGCGCCTGTATCTATGAGCACTGTCGCCGATTTGCCGTTAATCTGAATGTTGCTCATGGGTGGTGGTCGCTTCTTCTGCTTTCCCTCGCCAGTGAATGAGATCACGAAGATGTCTTTGTCCTCGTCTTCTTCAAAAACTGGGTCTCTTTGGTCCGTGGTTGTTCTGGACTCATCAACTTCTTTGGTTACACTCCTGACTTTGGAGTCTTTTCCTTTCCGGCTTCCTTGCCAGCCTCTCCCTGACCTGCACACCCTCGCAAAGTGGTTGTCTTTGCCATATTTGTCGCATGTTTTACCTTTCGCCGGGCATCCCATTGTCGTTTTTTGATCCTACCCGCAGCTTCCGCAGGCATGTGTTCCTTGTCTGACGGCGCTTGGTCTACGCCCTAGCGGTTGATGAGTTTGTATGGGGTCTACCTGCTGTTCCTTCACCTGAACTGGGCGTGTGTTTGATGCAGCCGCCAGCGACTGTCCCCTCACCGCCACCATGGCATCTGCCCGGCTTGTCGATAGTTCGTGGGAACGTGCCAGAACCAAAATGTCGTCGAGGGACATGCCTTGCTGGCATAGGATGAGCTTCCGTAGTGCATTTGACCGGCATCCCTGAATGATCTGTGCCCTAATCTCTTCTTGGTCATTAAGGCCTACACACAAACTTGCCAATTTCCTTAGGCGTGCATAGAACATATCCATTGACTCAACATCCGTTTGTTGCGCCTGCCGGAGTAAGAAGCGTTCAAAGTCTGTGTTTAACTGTGGGTCAAAGTGTTTATTTAGGGCTTCCACTGCCGCGTTGAAGTCTGATTTATCACCAATACCTGGGAGTGAATCAAATAATTCTTGCAGCTCGTCTCCTCCCATCAGCAGCATGAGAGATCTGCGCACTGCCCCATCTGTCTCTCTTGTGGCGCAGAAGTAGTTTTCTAGACGATTTAACCAAAGGCGCCATCTTGACGCTGCTTTGGCCGGGTCAATCAGTTGGCTGAACGGGGGAAACGCAGTGACTGAGGAGTGAGCACTGGTGCCCGCCTGCACGGGCATTTGGGGGTTTTCTTGTTGTGGGGCGCTGATTATGTCTTTGGTTGTGCAGGCACTTTGCTGCGATATTGCAGGATTCTTACTTGCAGTCTCTTTTGACAATGGTAATATTCTTTTTTTTTTTTATTTCCACAGTTATTCTCTCTTTAGAGTGTCATTTATTGTTGAACTTTAGCTGTTTGTACTTCTGTGTACTACATGTTGTGAAGTGTCGGCACGTCTATTTACTGTTTTTTTTTCTGGCTCCACTAGGCTTCTATCTGCCTTGTATGCGTCTCCTCTTTTTTTTTTAAGTCTTTTTTTTTTTTCTGGGGGTGCTCCACCCACGTCTCTCTATGCCCCACTTCTGTGTTTATAAACCTTTTTTTTTTTTTGTTGGTTAGGGGTTTCTCCCCCTTTTTTTTCTGTTTATTTGGAAGTATGGGTCTCCTGCCCCTCTGGCTCTACACGCTGCGTTCCCCTCTCCTGGGGAGCACAGCCCAAGCACACGCGGGTGTTCCTTGCCGTGCACCGCCCCCCACGTGGCGTAGTCGGGCCTCTGGGGCACACGCGCTGAGCAGAGTCCGGCGCTGGCCACAACTCTACCTTTTCCGGGCCGCAGCGAGGACTCACCAGAGGCTGGGTGCACGGCTCATTCGGGGCAGGCGGCGACGCCAATCACTGCGGGTCTCGCACCGGTGCGGAGGCAGGCTCACCTTGGAAGGTAGGACACCCGCCGTTCCTTTTCTTTTCTGCCTGTTGCGCGCAGCCAGGTTCCTCAGCAGGCTGTCGATGCGGTGCAGGGCACAGCGCCAGTCGCTTCTTTATTGTGGTTTTCTTTCTTATGCCCCCTTGCCTGCCTAAGAGTGTGTTCGTGACGCGGGATTACTGGATACCCACCTCGTCGCCAATGTAAAGTATGCAGGCCCAAACCGTGTTGGGCACAATAATGGAGACACCACACTGTTCAGGTCTCCAGTGGGAACTGCGTCAGCGCAGCTCCGTCTTTATTTTTATAACCTCTGTTCTGCGCTCCGCCCTGACGCGCAGAACAGGATACAATGTTGGGGAGAGCCCGGATGGCTCTCTACAAGCACAGTTCGACCTTTTAGAAGGACACTGAAAATGTGACACATCAAGAAAGCCTCCCCAAGTTTCAGGATATTCATGATGTCCTCCATAAGGCCTAATACTCATTAAGGATTTGACTCAGTCATAGTTTCCTAATTAAAGTCATTACTATTTTATTACTAGGCCTGGGAAAACAAGTTACCCAAATTGTGAAATGTCAAAATGTGCCCTTTTCCCCCGATCGTTTTGTAAAGTGAAATTGTCCACTTTGAAGGTGAAATGGGAGGAAGTCAGTTATTTCCCGTGGTTCTACCGGAGCAGCAAAACAAGCATAAGCGCAACCAACACCGAAGAAACAGCCCACAGACATTTTGCAGCTCACGTCATGTCTGAGCGCCTGCTGCCTTCCTCTTGCCTTCATTTTTTGGCAAGCGAAAGCGGCTCTGTGAAATGTCACAACTCGCCCTATGACCCACTTTCGCTGACAGTAGAACGAGAAAAAACATCCATTTCAAGCTAGTTCCATCAAACGGAGTGAGGTTGGGGTACACAGGAGACTGTTAGCACTGTTGACAATAGTGGCAAGGCTTCGTTTACTAGGCAATGATATTTGCACAGATTTTTATTTTGTAAGGCCTTGTGAAGGCATATTCCGAAGCATTACTATCTAACAGGCCCAATTCTTTTTATTTTATAGAGATGCACATTCGACTGAAACCATACAAAATATTATTTTGCAACAGTTAATGGTTTATTTAGACTTGAGTTGACAGACAAAAGTACTTGTAATACCCTTGGCATGTCCTCTTCACATGTAGAAATACATCGTTTGTGAAAAACATGTATAAAGCTACACTAGGAGCACAAGCCTACTTGGTTACTGCTCAGTTCATCTGTTTAAAGTACTTCTTTTTGTCTGCAAAAGTTCTTGTTTAATATCTGACCCAGGAGGTCAGTGTTCAGTTCCTGAAAGTAGGTCGGCACAGATGTGTTAATTAGTCATGTTGCTTTCCTGGAGACACTTAAAAATTAGTTATTATGTACGACATAACAGCTGACAAGTGAAATATTTTGCGTTTTTTTTAATTCCGAGGAATACTTTTAAGTAAACAATTTTGATTGCATGTGACAGTGATGTCAAATTAATCTGCAATCACAAGAGAAGTAACATTTTAAATGACTGGAATCAAAAATTACGAAATTAGCCAAATATCAACATCGTTCTCACGGCCTTGACCATTTACCTACTGATCAGTATAGGGAAAGGTGCGGAAGACATTGTGATGCGAAGGGTTAATTAGCTTGAGCAGTGTAGATGAGCGTGATGCCTGCTGAAACCCAAAAGTTCATATTATTTTCAAGCTTGTTTGTGTAGAAGACTCCGTCTCAACCTTGAAAACGAGAGTACAGGGAGAAGATGGAATGAAAACAAAGGCTGGGGAAGGGCAGGGCAGCCAAGTGCTGATAACATAGCTCGAAAATGCCAGAAAGAGATAGAATCCAAGCTTCGAGTTATTTAAGCACTGAAGTGCGGGTGAGGGATTTGAAGCTCGCAGATGGGGTTGTGAAAGCTGCCATGGCCCAGCGCTGCCTCCCTGTTTTGCTGTTCAGAGACCGTGACGCTTGAGGGGGGGGGGAGAGAGGTCCAAGCAGGCGGTAGAGGGCTTCCTAGCATTTCGTGGACTAAGTTAAGTTCCACACATGGATGAAAGGCCTTTGTTTCTCTGCTCTATTATTATGATTGATTATTATGCTTGCACTGTGTTTATAATCTGAAGTATTCAGCTTGTTTACATTTTGCTTTCTGAATATCGTAGTGTGAGCCTGCTGCAGTAATTGAAACATGCATTTTGGTGTGTAGTAAATCAAAGCTTATCTGAAGTATTCAACTCGTTTATATTTTGCTTTCTGAACATCGTAGTGTGATGCATTTTGGTATACAGTTAATCAAAGCTTATATCTGTCAATGAACTCTGCTTATATATATGCATAGGTGCTCTTTGTTGTGTACTCATATATAAATAGATGCTTTTCATTGCTATTCTTATTCTACTATTGTTGATGTGCTAAATACATATATTCACCTGAAATTCTAGTAAAGCTGAATTGTATTCATAATTGGCGTGTGGTCCTTCATCGAGCGTCCTTATTGACTTATACCGAACAGGTGTCAACCAGTCACCTGGATAAGACACCTACATATTCTATATTGTTTTTCTTTAGATCTAATTTGTTCAAATTTGGATTGAGAATGATGCTTTGGTGTGTCTACAGCAATCTCTTCAGCAGCGGTTTCTCCACTGGGGCGTGGGGAGCGTTGGCACTCTGCCCTGACGTCCCATATTAAATGTTATGTTATGAAAATGTATAGAGCGCATAGCTACCCGAAGGCCTCCCAGCACTATACTTAAAAACCTTTGAATATACAGCTTTGGGACACAAACTAAAATAACCAAGTTTTTAATAGTCGCCAGAACAACAGTTCATGGCTGGTTTGACGAAGATTCAGTGGTAATGAATTCCACAGTCTAGCTCCAAGATACAATATTGATCTTCCTCCCCATTTGGCCTTTTTTATTGGGGGAATGACAGCTAGGGCTGTGGAGGATGATCTAAGATGTCTGGTAGGTTTGTAAGAAGCCAGGGTTCGCAATATTGGTGGGCCTTTGTCATATAGCGCTTTATGAATGTAACAAAGATTTAAATTGTATCCGTTGCTCCAAAAGAAGTCAGTGCAACGTTGATAAAGCTGATCTGGCCGATTCATGCCTGGGTAGACTGAAGAGAAGGCGGGCAGCAGTGTTCTGCACCACCTGCAATTCCTTCATAACATATTTTGGTGCACCAAGAAACAGGGCGTTCCCATAATCCAGCCGAGAGATTATTAAGGCCTGTATGATGAGCCTCTTTGTAATGAACAGAAGTATTCTGAAAATCTTTCTAAGAAGTCTGAGTATGCCAAAACAGGAGGATAGTTTTTTTTGCTTGATGATTCATGGTCAACCATGGATCAAACCATACTCCCAAACTCTTAATGCTTTCTTTGGGCAATGTAAGTTCTTCTAATGGTTGTAATGCTTGGGAGATTGAGTTTGGTTTTGCCTTGTGACCCAGAAACATAACCTCTGTCTTGTCTCCATTCAACTTAAGTCTACAGCTGGACATCCATTTGGAAATTGCCTGTAGACAAGGAATGAGCCAATAATTGGTTTAGCTCTGATCGGTAGAAAATGATACTACAAGCTGGGGGTCATCTGCATATGACACTACAGAGAGTCCATAGGGCTCCACTACTTTTGCCAGAGGAGCCATATAGATATTAAATAACGTAGGGCTCAAAGAAGAGCCCTGCAGCACCTCCCACTTACTCTTAAAACTTGAAATGATCTTGCTTCCAAGAATGAGGCAAACCAACTAAGGGCACTGCCTGAGACTCCACTCTCCCTCATTCTCTGGAGTAAAATATTGTGCTCCACTGTGTCAAAGGTGGCACTAAGATCGAGAAGCACGATTGCTGAGACCAAACCCTGATCTACACGTTTCCTAACTTCTTCAGTGACTGCGATTAATGCAGATTCAATATTATGTAATGGTCTAAAGCCCATCTGAGACAGATGGAGAATATTATTTTTCTCCAAAAAACTCGAAAGATGAGTTTTGGCATGTTTTTCAGGTAATTTGGCAAGGGCTGGCAGCATAGAGATTGGGCTATAGTTGCCAGGGATGTGGATCCTGACTGGGCTTCTTAAGCAACGGCTTCACAATTGCATGTTTCCATTGTGGAGGAACAGTGCTGACTGATAGTGACATGTTCAGCAGCTCAGTTACCACAGGGACTATTATTGAAGCCCCTTGTCCTAAGATTGAAGGCGGCCCACCACTTTGAAAAGTCACCAGCCACCACTGAATATCTTCGTTACAAAGAATGAATAATCCTAAACACAGATTTCAAATTCATTTACACTTTGTTGCTTACAATCATTACTTTAGAAAAACATGTAATGGCTGCTCCCAGGTCAATCTATTTAGCCAATTTCCAGACTAAGATTTATCAATCACCAAAACCTTTCACAAAGCTTTGACACAGTTGAAAATTCACACCTAATGAAGATTAATCTTGCAACCAACAAGAAATGTAGGCAGCTATTGCATATGTAATGTTAGCAAGCCCAATATCAGGCCATTGAACATAATTGCTTGCACTGCTGACTTATAAATAGGGGTGGGCGACTTTCATAAATTCATGCAATTTTATGAAAGTAAGCAAACTTGAGGATACTGCATAAAATATATTTGCCTGGTTTCTCGTCTGAACACAGGAGCGTACAAATGTCACACACAATACCGACAGGAGACTGGTTTGAGGAACAAATGCATCTCAACTGTGGTTTTACTTTACTCATGCGCCATTATCTACTCCAACCAGTCTCCCACAGGCACACATTACACAAAATTGTGCAACTGAATTGGCAAAAAAGTGAATACAATTTGTGCAATGCAAAATCTGTGTAACTGGCAGGAGTAATAGAAAATTCACCTGAGCCAAATCACAAAAAGCAAGGGATATCCTCAGAATTTACTGGATCAAAATTTGAACAGTAGCACCAGATCAAAAACCTAGAAATACCTCAGATCTCAAAAGTAAAGAAAGCCAAGATCTTACTGGTGATCAGCACACAGAACACTACCTACCCTAAACTAAGGAATACACACTTTCACTCACCCCTGGGACTTCACAGCCTTCCGCCTGAAAAATCAAAAACTCTCCCATCTCCATATGCTCCAGAAGACTGCACGAAGAAGTACTGGCAAAGCCAATAAGTTTCACCTATGCAAGAGATATTGACTTTGCCAATGTGTTTTAGCCATGTTGTACACCAGTTTGGCTGCTGTTTAGAATGGCTAATAGTGGAGTAGAGGAGACTGGCATGGAAGGTCAGAGTGGAACGGAGAAAAGTGGAGTATAGTGTTGCAGAGCGGCGTGCCATGGAGTGTCATGTATTGGAGTGGCACAGAGCGGACCTTAATAGAGTGGAGTGGTGTTAAGAAAAGAATAAAATACAAGGAAATTTCACCACCTCAGGCATCAGTAGCGAGTGCTGTAGAACTATACGTAGTTAAAGAGCAATACACGCTCCAGGTGCAAAGAAACACAAAGTAGGTGAGAGTTCACCAGAAAGCAGAACATAAACTCAGCTAGTTTCAGTTAAATGGGAAAGTATGTTTAACAAGACTTGAAGAGTTTATGATCACAGTGCACAAGTAAGTATGTATTTCATTGACAATAGAAACATGACTTAAAACATACTGGTCAAAGGTAACTGTAGTCAAGAGTATACAGAGTCAGATAAGAAGTCTTGGGAACAGAGTAATAAACACACTTGGGAAAGGAAGGTTAATGTTTTATCAAAGCTCTGATTAGATTATGATATGGAAAACCTAGAGAAGAGAACACGAATTTAAGGATGCAGGTGATGTTTATGTGAAAGTATATTATTAATGTTTTATTCTGTGACTTGCTCTTGGTTTTTAAGATAATATGTATGAAGTCAGCATTTTTGCTACTATATAGAGAGCTGCTTACAAGCAGTCATTTGACATCAGCATTTTAGCTCTACGGAGGTAACTGATCTCCCGGCTGTTGTGATCAAGCCTGCTTTTGCCTTGCCAGAGAAGACTGTTCTCTCTTTATTCCAGTTGCCCCCCAACATTTCGTGAGCCAAGCCAGGAGTCCTGTTTGTCCTCAACCCACCTCTGCGCAGAAGCTATTGCCCATTTATGACAAGGTAAGCAGACATCGTGATACCTAAACGTCTGCCTATTCACGGGGGCAGGTAGGACCCAGAGTTCCCATCTTTAAGGTGAGCCCAAAGCAGACTTCGTTCCATGTTTGTATATTATCTGACTTTTTCTTTGGCAATAGTAAACATGGATGAAATGTAATGTGTAATCGCATGCAAGACTGTGCATGCAATACCGCAAAATATAAGTTAAGCACAATGTATAATTGGTAGACAGTTAATTCCAATGCAAAGTTGGTAGTGGTCAAGTCAGTATAGGTGATTCAATGTGTGCTCCAACATTTTTGACACAAGGTGACAGCCGAATGGCTGTCATCGTTAAGCTTTACCCACAAGTAAGAACAGACCACTTGAATCATCAGACACAAGGCCTTACATCTGGAAGTTGTTCTTTGGCCTATGAGTTCCATGGAAGGAAGTAATCCCCTCCTGAGTATGTAAGGAAGCGACCACAGACTACCAACCTAGTGTGTTGTTTAGGGCAAGGGATTGTAACAGATTTAGAAATAGTTAGAAAAGCATTTATATGTAAGGGCAAACATACTGGTGATAAATATACGTATGCACATGTAAAGAGAAATGTGTCCACAGGGTAATGTCATTTTATGATTTTATGATACACAAAATATAACTGAGAAACAATTGACAGATTCCTTCTCTTGTGAGGCACAGGGTAATAATTTAGGAAAGAAAGTTTTAAATAGGTCACACACTGAGTGAACAGATTAAAAAAAAAAATTACAAAAGTTACTAGAAACATGGGTGACTATGTAGACCCCCTAGAACACATGCAGAAGAACTTCCCTGGTGATCAGAAAGGGATACAAAAACACTGTAAAGAATGGTTTAAGGCTACCCAGAAATACATATTCCTGGCCACAGGAAGGGACATTTGATAATATATTAGACCATACTGCCACGCAACTCAAAAGCAAATATAGAAGAGTTAAGTTGCAGAAGCGAAAGGCCACCTTAGCCCTGTGGCAAGCCTTTTGTGAAAAGTCTAAAGACTGTCTGAAGACCGGCACATCTTGGACCTTATCAGCCTTCCCATTCCCCTACAAATATCCCTCCAAAGGTATCCAGCATTTATCCAGTAGTGCAGTTAGAGGAAGATGAAGTGGGATTTGAGAATCCCAAGGTTGAAAACCCTCCACTATTTCTGAAGGGACCCCCTAATGTTGCCCTACAGATAAAAAAGACAAAACACACAAGCACTCTCAAGCTACAAACAAGGGTGGGTGACAGTTTTCAGGACAATTGGATGCACAGTTTACACTACATTTAGATCGGGTCTCTCCCCAGTAGGTTACAGATAAAGGCAGGGACCAGGGGACAATGATGACCAGTCACTCATCTCATCAGCAACATCACATTTGTTACAACAACAAAAAAAACATAATGGAGGGTAGTCAAAGAACTGCTGCTTATCCACAAAGGAGAGATGCTGAAGATGCAAAGTGGAAAGATTATGTAGATAGGGCTGTTGGTACGACCCAATGGTCGGTAACTCAAGGAAAAGATGAGGACCCTAAAAAGACTGAGGACAAGTTGTCACCTCTGCAGAAGAAGGGAAGCAATATCGTTCCACCAGAAAGCATTCAGGAATGGTTTCCACCAAGTGTAATCAGAAGTGATGTGCGGGACAAAGATTGAGAACGGCAATGTGACAACATATCAGAACGAATTCAGGGAAATTTGGGGAGGATGGCAGACAGAATAGAATCAATACAAAGAGATGCAGATGACATGGGCCAGATACTTTAGTCTCACAAGGCTAGACACCCCACTTACAACAATAGTACTTGAGAGAGGCCCCTCATCGACCATGACCAAATGGATGCATCAATGTGGTCGCCCAGCCACACTAATATGTTTATAAAAACCACAAGAGAAGGAAAACAGGGCACTTTCTCTAATACCAGGAAACCCTGAGCAACAGAGCTCAAGCAGTTAGGCTTCCAGGGAACACCTGGTCAGCCATATCCCAGAATGGGATCTTATGAGGTTACCTGGAGATTGACATCACATGATAGAGCGATGCAATAGATGAGTGAGTATTCAATCGGCTCCACATGGCAATGATCTCACCCCCAATACGATAGTCGCCTAAGGGGAAAACGGTTGATATAATGTTGTACCCTATACACACAATTTAGCAGGGTGGACTGAAGGTTTAGTCCTGCAGATTAACCCATGGTCTAGAGAAGGGTCCTTCGATCCACGCGACAAGGAAAACATGGAAGACTGTATCCTCCACAATGAGGTGAATCGAGAGTGGGACTATCCTAATATGTGCAAGAGTCTGCGTGTTTGGCAAAAGTATGCAAGACAGCATAATCCCCAATATCACTTTACCCCTGTATACCAGATGCTCCTGATACGTAAGGGACCTGAGGGACCTCATTATGTTCCCTGGCCACAAATGGATAAGGAAAACCTCAAAAGTTGTTACCATCACTTACAGAGGGAGCAGGGAAATGGATTAGGACCTTTGAAAAACAAACTGCAAGTGTCACCCTTGCAATAGTGGACATAAAGAGTCTTCTTAACCTCCTTTACATGAGATGAAACAGACACTGACTTCTATTAGGCTGAAATGAGAAATGTCACCCTGACTGAAACCAGGTATGATCGGTCCCCATTTAACTTGGGTTGGACTGCAGTCTGGGACCAGCTGAGGAAAATGTATCCTGATAGGCCAGATACTGGGTCTGCACTGGCTCTATCAATGCAATCCAATGTAGACACCACCCAATTCCTCAGCAGGATGAAAGAGAAATGGATTCAAGAAGCAGTCCGGGGTTGGGAAGTAGCAGGGGGAAATGCTGTGCTGTTCTATAATGTAATAAAGAAGGGTTTACTCTCTGATGTGCAGGATAATCTCAACAATATTGTAGCATTGGAGGCCAAATCCTGGACGAGATACAGACACACACAATACACTTTTGTGAAAAGCAACAAAAGAGAAAGGGGAACAAACGGGGTAATGGAGAAAGCAGCAGCCAAGATAGCCAGTATAAACTAGTGAAGAAGGGAGCAACTGAAGGGGTCGTAATAGCAGCCACCACTCAGGTAGCTACAATGTGTGTGGGGCTGGGTCCAGGAGACTGCCGCACAACACTACCCACAACAGCAAAATAATGCAAGGGCAGAAGGAAGTACCAGAGGAGGGCAAGAAGGTATAGAAAGGAGCAGAATAGGACCCCATGAGGCAGACATGTAATTGTTTTCACTGATATGACATTTTATTAAATAATGCAGGGCCAAGAGATGGGGTGAAGGAAGGGCAGGGGTTTATAACTAGCTGGGGAATGCAATAATGCAACCCCACAAATAGTATATGTCCCCCAGCCACCACAACAAAATACCCAGCACCCAGTAATGTCTCAAATGCAACAAATGTCACCACAGCAAAGCTACCAAGCACCACCAATGGGGACTTCACCCCCAAGGTGGACAAGGATGTGTGACTGTGAGAGGAGGAAACTCCTTCCAAACAAATTCCATGGGATGGTATATGCAATGAAGATGCCTACGGAGTAGTCCGATGTGTCCAGTATTGTCGGTGAGGCACAAGCCAGATGAGGAACCCACTGTATCAATCAATAAGAGGAATTAATTCCTCATAGATAAGGGACCAACCCGATCTTGTATCCGAGAAGGAGGTCTCCTAATTTCTAACAGATCAATGGACACACAAGGGTTCTCTGGGGTCCTAATGAGGTTTCCATTCACTAAGCAGGTGGAGATGGAGATGGAGATAGAGATAGAAGGAAGGTATGTTGAGGTTACTATTTTCTCGGGCCACCCCAGCCAATTTATTGAGGAGAGATCTTACGGCTAAACTAAAAATTGACTATCCATTTTTAGCCTGACGGTACTATGGTGTGTTCTATTCCTGGAGTCCCTCCCTATAGGATGATGGCTGTAACAGTAGATTCTTCCACTGGAGACCAAATCATAGCTCGATCCACTGACAGAGGCATTTACCACAGCCACATACACAATAGCAGCAGAAACACCAGAGCTATTGTGAAGGGAGGTCCAGCTACCCAAGGAGCTCCCTTTCTCATAGAAGGAGCAGGATTCCTGTATACCTGACAGGGAGTTGATATTACAAATAGAGGCCTTCAAAATAACACAGACCTATGGCACTCTGACAGTCTGTGATCATAACCATGCCCTATGGGCATGCGTTATATTTATTGAGTTGGGTAAAATGGTCAAATAAATATTTGATCACCAGCCGTTTGACAATCCAAAGAAAATGATTATAGTTCTTCAGGATGACATACCATTAAGGACAGTACTGGAAGTAAGGACGCCCACACCAGGTACAGCCTTCGATTCTGTCAGAGATGATGATCTTTCCCAAGTACCAGATACTCTGTGAGCCAAGGGTCCCCATGACGTAGCCCTTACTTGCACCCACCCCAGTCAGAATAATATTAAAGGAGAGTGCTATCCTACCTAAGGTAAGGCAGTATCCACTCTACAAAGAAGCAGATGAGAGCATCCCCCCCTACCATTCAGGCATTACCAGAGCAAGGAGTAATACCCCGGTTTACCCAGTTAAGAAGTCCAAGGGTAATTCTTGGTGTACGGTTCAATCCTGCCCCCCCCACCCTTCCGAGTGATGCAGTGGTACCAGAATTCCCAATTGTCCCTAACCCTTACATTATTGTGAGAAAAATCCTTCAGGGTCCAAATGTTTCTCCGTCATAGGTCTTAAAAACACCTTCTTCAGCATCCCTCTTCCTCAGACAGTAATTATTTGGCAGTGTTTTCCTACTGGGGGACTCCCTATTTGTATCCTTGTTTGTCTCAAGAGTATTGTGAACCCCAAGTATTTTCAACAGAGTGCTGGAAATTGATCTGTCAAACTTTCAGTGTGACAGTGCTTTGTTGCAATATGTTGATGATATACTAGTCTGCAGACCCACAGAACAACAGTTTAGGAAATATACTGTGTCCCTTCTGGTCACTCTCGCACAGGTAGGATATAAAGTGGAGAAAGACAAAGTTCAGTACTCTCAGGAGGAAGTTCAGTATCTGGGGCAACTACTGTCAGCTTCAGGTCGATGAGTGACCCCTGAGAAAGTAGCATCTGTGCGCCAAATGGCTGAACCAGAAAATGTTAAGGAAATGCAGAAGTTCCATGGCCTCTCCAACTATGTCCGGCACAGGGTTTTTGACTACAGCATTTTAATTGCATGCCTGCTGACCTCTATTAAGCAAAAGACAGATAGGACAAAATAACACAGACACCAGAAATGAGGGAAAATTTTGAAAAATTGAAAACTGAGATAAACACCCCAGCTTTGGGGACTCCGGACTACACCAAGAGTCTTACCTCTTCTACCACTCCAATGGTCAAGTGATGACGGTTGTCCTCACACAAAAATATCCTTTAGGACACAAACCCATTGCATACTTCAGTGGTCTGTTGGCCTAAGTAATGAAGGGACAATATCCTGTGAACAAGCCTTCACCACTGCAGCCTTTGCAGTACATAAAAGCCCAACCCCCATTGTCACGGGGGCATCTCTGATGCTCTATGCAGAACATGCATGGTTTGCCATCATTCAAAAGCCTAAGACTACCCTAACTGCACAGAGTAATCAGGTACGAGGTTATACTGTCATGCCCATCCTTTAAAGTTTTAAAATGCCATGCAGTAAACCCCAGAACATTTTTTTTCTCCCCCTGTAGTGGTCTATGGCAATGATGCACACAATTGCACACCATATGTCCCTAATGAATCCAGCCAAGCAACAGAGGACCCCATTCTAGGCAGTATTTTATATTGTGTTCCCGGATCCTCCATTATCAACCAGGACACAGGAATATGACAGAAAATTGTGGCGGTGCTTGGAGCACAGCAGCACAATACATCTGACACCCTTCCCATAGTTGAGCAATTAACACTGCCACAACATTATTCTGCACAATCAGCAGACCTGATAATCCTGATAACGGCCTGTGAGCTAGGAATAGGAAACGTTAGCACCATCTAGTCAAATTCGGCTTGTGTAACTACTACAGTACATTTAACTATCAGGAGATGGAGCAGAAGGGGCTTCCTCACCTCAGACAAGAGCCCCGACATACATAGAAACCTCTTGGAGGCCTTAATAGAGGCACTTGCCTACCACAAGCATTGGCAGTTGTTAAGTGTGTGGCACACATAAATGGATAGGACTTTGTGTCACAGGGAAATGCATTAGCAGATTGGACAGCTGAAGATGCAGCTAAGCGCACATCCGCATCCGTACCATCAGGTTCACAACATATCCCAGTCTTAATGGCCCAGGCCGCCTCACTGCATGACCCCAAATCAAACATTAACATAGATATTACTACACCTCATTATGCTGAGACAGCACGTTTACACCTTTGAGAACTACAGGAAGCTGCTCGGCTGCCTAAGAAATATGGGAGGCTAGAAGGTGCTCCCAATCAGGGGATTATTTTATCTACAGACAAATATCCACAGGTAATCCAGTGATGCCTCAGGTCTTACTCGTAATAGTCCTTGATCAATTGGACTTACCAGCTATGCAGACACAAAAAGATTGGTTTGTTCCCAACTTGCATGATATGCTTACTATGTACATTCATAATTGTGCCATTTGCCAACAATTCTCCCCAAACCACACACTGAAGGTAATAAATTCCACCATACCAAGACCAGAAGGTCCCTTTAAGGCTCTTCATACTGATTTTATTGACATGATTGATCAATGTAACATCTATTGCTACCTCATAGTTGTGGTTTGTCTTTTTTCCAGGTGGATTGAAGCAGGATCCTGTGTCCACTGTGATGCCAAGTCAGCTGCTACTTTCTTGATTCATTAGGTGATCCCTCATCGGGGAATTCCCGAAGGGATAAAAATCAATCAATCAGTTTTTGTAAAGCGCGGCTATACACTCGTGAGGGTCTCTAGGTCTGCGGGGAAGGAAGGGTGGAGCCTCATCCAAAGAGCCACATCTTGAGGTTCTTCCTGAAGATGGTGAGCGATAGGCTTTGACTGAGGTCTAGGGGCAGGTTGTTCTAGCTCTTTGTTGCGATGTAGGTGAAAGATCGTCCTCCGGCAGTGGTTTTTCAAATGCGTGGGATAGTGGCCAGAGCCAGTTGAGCAGAGCGGATGGATTAGGTGGGGGTGTGTAAGGAGACGCGGTGGTTCAGGTATGCAGGTCGAACGTTGTGTATGGCCTTGTACGTGTGGGTGAGTAGCTTGAAGGTGATTCGTTTTTCTATTGGGAGCCAGTGGAGGGTCCTCCGGTGCTGGGAGATATGTTCTTGGCATGGGAGGTTAAGGACAAGTCTGGCAGCGGCGTTTTGGATGGGTTGCAGATTTTTGATGTTTATCGTGGTGCTGGTGTAGAAAGTGTTGCCGTAGTCAAGCCTGCTTGTGACTAAGGCGTGTGTGACTGTCCTGCGGCAGTCTGCTGGGATCCATTTAAAACATTTCCAGAGTTGGCGGAGGGTGTACCAGCAGGAAGAGGTGACTTAGTTTACCTGTCGGGAGATAGATAGGGAGGAGTCAAGGATGATGCCTAGGTTGCGAATGTGCTCGATCGGTGAAGGCAGGGTGCTGAGAGATGTGGGCCACCAGGAGTCATCCCATGCTTAGGTGGCGTTTCCGAAGATGATGAACTTTGTCTTGTGAGAGTTGAGCTTGAGGCTGCATTCTCATCCAGTGGCGATAACATCCATTTCTGAGTGGAAGTTCCTTTTGGCCATGTCTGGGTCTTCAGTGAGGGAAATGATGAACTGTGTGTCATCAGTGTATGACACGATGTTCATTCCCTGGCTTCTGATGATGGCTGCGAGTAGGGTCATGTATATTTTGAAAAGAGTTGGGCTCAGAGAGGACCCTTGGGGAACTCCACAGCTGATAAAGAAAAACTGATAATGGCATACTTTGTTAATTCCATTTTCACACATCTCACAACAATGCTGGGAAAAAGACAAACTTTTTCAGCCTTCCACCCACACAATAGTATAGTTGAGTGCGTTAAAGGCTTGGTAAAAAATAAGATAAGCAAATTATGCGACACATTGCATAAAACATGGCTGTATTGTTTACCAACAGCACTATTTTCTCTTAGGAACACACCCAGCTCTGACTACTCCTTGAACTGCCATCAGAGAGTAACAGGAAGGCTCAAGAACACACAAATACCTGCCACTATATTTAAGGTGCAGGCGGAAAGTACAACTGAAATTCTGAATGATGAAATGCATGTTTAACTCTCTGAATTAACAAAGGCAGTCAAGGCCATTTCTAAACAGGCAACCAAAGCAAAGGAAAAGCGTGTCCCATGGAGGTTGACCTCCCAGCCGTGCAAATAGGAGATCGAGTGTTCATTAAAAAAAAAACTTTGTCAGTAAATGAAAGGACTTCAAGTTTGACAGCACATTCTCAGTACCAATGGTTTCTCCCACAGCAATCAAGGTTGATGGCCCAAAGCCATGGATACACCTATCGGATGGCCGGATAAACCCCGCTTCACACCGAGTACTGTCAGCCACATAAAAGGGAAAACAAAATGGCGGGGGAAGATTACTTCAAATGTAAACACCTCCTCCTCTGATTTGGGACGATTTTCTGATTTGTGAATGGAAAGTTAAGTGTTTTTATTTTTCTCACAGAACAACAAAATATCACGATTGCAGAAAATAGGTCATTACAAGACTACAAAATAGACAGAAATGGTTCTGGACTTAGGCTTTTAAGGGGTGGCACACTCGCCCACCAGCTGCAATAATTACACAGTAAACCTTGCCCCCAGATTGTGCTTGTAGGCTAGGAATCATGGTTACTGGATCAGTTTATGCTCATGAACAATGGCATTTTGATATTCAATTCTCCTGTAGGGCCATGTCCTTATCGAACGGCACTGATATTAGTCAGGATACAATAGGAAAGTCTGCGTGTATATGGGGCAATAATATTGTGCAATATACTTGGATTGATGGTGCTTTAAGCCCCAGGGACAGTCATTAGATTAATATCTGTTCCTTTATGTTTCAGAGAGAAAGGCACCATCAATGCTGGGAAAAATATAAACTGCAAGAACACAATAAATAACGCAGACATGCAGGGTGGCAGCTCCAGCCTCATGGATTATTGGCAGTGCAGAGAACTGCTATACACCCAGTTGCCACTTAACTGGAACAGCCTCTGTTCTTTGGTTACATTTCACACACCAGTCTTGGTAATTCTGGGAATAACTATTTCCAAGTTACATGAACACCACAGGAGCCATCCAACAACCTTGTTGCACCATCACTGGAGGAGAAAAGCTGCAGAATATAATGACACAGCTTCCTGGAAAGATGTTCACCAAGTGCACAAGTTGTTGTTCAATTATACCAGGCTATTTTTTTTCAGGGGGCGGGGGAAGTGCCTTATTGTTCGTTCAGGCAAAAACAACTGCTCAATGGTTGCAAATAACTAGTTAGGAACTAATAATGTTGATCAATGCCACAAATTACGGATTCAATGCCATAAAAGAAGAGCTGATTGAATGATGGTCATGCAGCACCATTATGTACTTGATCTTATGATGCTCTTGGAAGTAGGATGTGCCAAAATAGGAACTGTTTGTTGTACTTATGTCTCTGCAAATGATGCAGACAATGGAACATTGTAAGAGGCCATACAAACTTTGCACAATTTACACAAGAAAACGATGGATGAAGCAGGTGCCCCAGATGAATGGTTTAAGGGTTTGTTCAACTGGCTATCATCCCGAATGTCGCGACTGCTTAAGGGTTTATTAACGCTTTTCATGTTATTGCTTTTGATATGTTGTGTTAGTAGAATATAGTGCAATAGAGTGCAGTGGCACAGAGTGGAGTGCTGTAGAGTGCAGTGGCATAGAGTGGTGTGATGCAGAGTAGAGTGGCATAGAGTGAATTGACATAGAATGCAGCAGTGCAGAGTACAGTGGTGTAGTGGTGTAGAGTGCATTAGTGTGGAGTGCACTGGCATAGAGTAGAATGGTGTTGAGTAGAGTGGCATACAGTGCAGTGGTGTTGAGCACAGTGGTGCAGAGTAGAGTACATTGGACTGGTGTGGAGTGCATTGGCATAGAGTGTTGCAGAGTATAGTGACAGTGGTGTAGAGTGTGGCAACTGGTGCACAATGCAGCAGCCTAGATTACATTGGTGCACAGTAGAGAGCGATTGTGCAGAGTGGTGCAGAGGAGAGTGCCGTAGAGTGCACTTGCATAGAGAGCAGTGGTGTAGAGTACAGTACTGCATTGGTGTAGAGTGCAGTGAAAGTGCAGTTATGTAGAATGCACCGATGTACAGTACAGTTGTGTCGAGTGCAGTGGTCTAGAGCAGAGTGCGTAGAGTGCAGTGGGGAAGAGTAGATTGTTTCAGAGTACAATGTAGTGGTGTACAGTGGCACAGAGCTTAACAGTGTAAAGTAAATTGGTGCAGAGTGCAGTGGCATAGAGTGAGGTGAAGCAGAGTAAATTAGAGTGGAGTACAGTTCATGGGCATACAGTGCAGGGGTGTAGGGTTGAGTGTTACAGAGTAAGGTGCATTTGCATAGTGTACTACAATAGAATGCAGTAGTGTAGAAAGCAGTGTTGCAGAGTGGTGTGGAGTGGTGTAGAGGGATTTGTGCAGATAAGATTGGAGTGGCCTAGACTGGAATGGTGTAGAGTACAGTGGTGAAGAGTGCAGTGGTATAGACTGGCATAGGGTGCATTGGCATTGATTAAGTGGGGTAGAGTAGCGGCACAGAGTGAAGTGTTGTAGAGCATAGTGGTGCAGAGTGCAGTGGTGCAGATCCAGAAATTGTGAGTTACAAACCACAAAGCCAATGGCAAGCAATGGGTGGTATGCTGTCCCAGAGCATCTGTACCCTTAATTAAATTTCCATTTGCATGATTTAACCGGCAACAACAACTCGTATCTACCTTCATTCGGAAGTCTTACATTATTGCGATTTGGAACTGTTCCTAACAAATCCAATAGTATTACATTTTAATCCAATTTAGTAACAACCCAGAATAACCTTTAGCAAGAACAGGAATTATGTTCTACGCGACCAAAATGAATGAAATGGAAATCTAATTAATAAAAACTCATTCATTAGCAAGAGATTAAGTACATCCTTTTAGGGTTATTTGCATCTACGTGGCTGAAGGAAAAAGTCAGAAAGAAAAACACAGACTAGCTGAAAAGCAACACTTGTCACACAAAATGGGAATACCTCTTGTTTAGGCAGGAGTTGACTGTTTGGCACCAGATGTGTCTCTATAAATTAAGCATATTCTGTAGGCTTACACCTATGCATGCACCTTTTATTTCTTGGCTTGCTTTCAATTTTTTTAATGAGCTACTACGTGAACTTCCATGGAATAAGCTTCTACCGGAACAAAGTTCACAAAAAAGTTCGGTGATATCAACTTGTGATAGTATGAACTTCGAAATAAGACATCAGCCTACCAGCAACTGTGATTTATTGAAGAATTCTGGTAACTCCCGTCAATAACAGAAACACAGATTGTAAGAACGAGAATATCTTATTCAGAGTCTATTTGAAGCAAGGACTGCCTTCATCTAGGTGGTACTGTCAGAGCTTCACTTCCAAGCTCAGAACAATATTGCACAATTGGTTTTATTCCCGCTTGTGGTGAAAGTGTGCCATGTGGACTTGCGCTACATGCAGTACAGTGTCTAAGTTCAAATGGTCTGCCGGTGAGATGCAATTTAGTCGCCCATTAGCTAGTTCATAGGGCAAATACTTTGCAATTGAGTTGTTGATGTCCCACAAATATGTGTTGGTGGCAGAAAACGACCCAAAATTAGGCCAGCTTCATATCCTACAGGAGCACTTACTGTTCACAGCAAACCACCAACCTGTTTATTATATTCCTCACTACACAAGAAAAATGATCATTGTTTAAAGGAAAAAAATCACTGTGTAAAGGGAAAAACAGAAACATTGTGAGTGTCTGAGCAGAATATGTATATTTGAAGTAAACTATGTTTAAGGATGTATATGGCAAGGGGTTTATTTGTATTTGGTTACACTAGAGCACACATTTTTTTGTATCCTGCATAAGGAGACTGTCCTATTTAAAGGCATCATTAGCCAATTCGCTGAATTAATTACAGCTGTGCAAGTGATGTGTTTATACCGACTTAGTGTAACTGGTCTTGAAATGTACAGTAGTGTAAAGAAACTGGTGCTTTTGAGGTGGCAAAGGTTTGCCAACTAAATGGTTCTGTTTCGGTGCACACGTGAAGTTGCATGCAGTCTGTGCACTGTGTTCTGTTGGTTTAGAATTAAGTACACATTTATAATGTATGGCCTCTCTAAAAATAATTGATGGATAGGAAAGCATGCATGGAGCTAGGTGACAGCCAATAATACTGCATATCAGAATTGTGTTGGATCTAAGCGACCAGGACCGGCTGTGTTGTATTTTATTTCGTTTCTGGCTGGGTTCCCTTATGCAACCCTAAACATCCTCTGCAGCAAATATATCACTTTTTTGTTTTTCATACTAAATGAAATATTTGATATAAATTATTTTTATTGCGTCTCTCCTACAAGGCCACCCTGACCTAGCAGACTGCCGTTTTTATGATCCCTATCTCATAGGTTTGTATTCTTGGTGTAAGCAATTTGTGGAATATTTTAGCAGTTTCATTTCTACTAGTCTCCTTGCAATAACATATCTCAGTAGCAGCCATACTCGTTCATTTTGCCCAGGCTGCAGAGAAGCAACAGAGAAACTGCAGGATTTATTCATTCTCAAGCCGAAAGATGACACTATATTGAATATATCTTATCTTTCAACAGGCGTGTCCCACTTGGAACTATGCACTGAAAAGGGTGTTTACACCGATGTTCCACCAGCTATTTTAAAGTAAAATGTGCATCCATGTGCTCTGACAATGTTAAATTAAGGTCGTGGTAGTATTTACAGAGGTACCTTAATAATGTACAGAAATGCCATTGAGAAAGACTAAACTCTAAAACCACATTCACTGCTACTATCAGAAACAGGTCATAAAAACATAAAAAAGTCGAAAATATGGAGAAAGTTTTTGAAGAAAGATATAAAGCCATAGTTCAGTTTCAGATGCTCTTTGCTGCAAATTAACAGCCCGTACAAATACAACAGCAGCAAAACATATTATTTCGTATTTAGCAGCACAAGATTAAAAAATGGTGAGAAAAATCTTTGTCTAATCTCGATTAAAAAAGGTTTAGTAATTGTAATCTCTGTACTGAAGAGGTTTACAAACAAGAAAAAAAATGCATATATGAATGTAATGAAACCATCACAAGGGAAGCAGGGGTCATTGATTTCTGGGGCTGCTGAAGTTCAGTTGCGGCTCGTGGGTCGCAAAAACTGGGGAGGTGTGCGGTGGGGGGCTGACATTACATTATATAAAAAACATTTACCGTCTCTGCTGCCGCGCCATGCCACTCTTCTGCTTCGTCTCCAGGCCAGGCAGGCACAGGCTCCCAAGCCTGCCCTGCGGCCAATCCTGACACTACTCAAAGCAGCATCAGGATTGACTGGGAGTGCCCAGCCAGGGCGCTCCCAGGCAGACATGGGAGCTTACTGCGCCTGTGTATTTTGCCGGACTGAGGCGGCCGGCCAAACATATGCGCTCTGAGGGCAGTGCTCTGTGCACTCCCCTCAAATGCGCGTCACCCCAATTCCCCACCCCTTTTCAAGAAAACAATAAACACAGTTTATCGTTTTCTTGAAAAGGTTTTGCAGCTGCCGCTGCTGGAGAAGGAGCAACGCTCCTCCGCCCTAATGGAGGAGCCGCCCCTGCTGTAGTTGGAAATGTTAGCTGAACAGAAGCCCAAAACCAATGAAGATATTTAAATAAATTGAAGACTACTCGGAGCAAAAATGGTTTAATACCATTGCTGCTTTTAAATGGGATACATCACTATGACAGATTTTTGAGAGTTCAGCTGCATTCCATTCTACTCATGGGGTAAAATACAACAAATCAGGGGAACAAGCTTTGTCAGTAGATAATTGGCACCACTTACGAGCTGGTAAAATAGTTATACAATCATACCAGAGAATAACACGTCATGGCTGACTTAATGGCATCATTTACAATGAATCAAGAAACGGATGCCTTGTCCAACTACTGGCCACAACGTCACTAGTGCCCAGTTAATCTTATAGTATATTTCTGCAATTTCTCATTCTCATCCTTCTGCAAAAACCTTAAGATGGTCCCAAATATAAGTGCCATGCTAATGGAAGAAACGCATCTATAGGTCTTTAACACTGAATGCACCATTATTCTTAGCAAAACTGAAAAAGGGACCCATTTACTTTTACTGCTCTAACCTGCATGTTTAAGTTTTGGGCATACTGACATCAGTTAAATTAAGTTCTCCTGAGATGGTTTTTATTGACCAAGATATCTCTAGTCTAGGTGTTAGTTGTACAAGGAATTATGAGATTTACTCAAATTAGTTTGCAGACACAAATTCATATTTGTATTTACTAAAAAACTTCTCTTGTCCATTAGTTGTACATGAAAGAAGTTTGGCATCTTCATGGAAAAGCAAAAGTGGAAGAGATCCCCCCCCCCCTTTGGTTGGAACTGTATCAATGGGAACACCAGAAAATGTTTATCAAATCCATTATTGTAAAGGGTGAACAAAAAGGGTGCCAAAAAACATGCCTGCTGCACATCTACCACAAAACCAAAAGGAAAGTGCACACTCCTCAGTGATCATCCCTAACAGCTGGTTGGAGAAATGTGTAAGGGTGCAGTAACAAATTGACCAAATCAAGGCAAGTCCTATGTCCTTGAAGCTATAATTTTGGGCTTTCCATTATATCAAACATGGAAGAAAGAGACCTTGTAGCTACATGTACATCCCCCTTTTACAGGAAGGCATACCTAGCACAGATCAGATAACATTTAAGGCATGGTTTCAGAGTTCAATGTCTTACTGAAAGCTCAACTGGACAACAAAGATGATATTTTCCTGTGCCCAGGTACAGACTACGCAATACCATTCTTCCTAACAATGAAGCTGAAGAATAAAGAAGAAAAAGCAGGCCTAAACAAGATTAGTCAACCTTTCAAACAAGCATTTGCAGTGCAATAGGTTTCGCATTTGTGAAAGCTGGAGCTGTTGGTGATGAAAATGGCATTTTTTAAAAACAGTTTTTGAATGCAGTGGAGTGATCACGTGCATAGCACTATTGCCATTTGTATGACACCGTGGCACTGGAGAACCAGAAAATGAGAAATGGGTTATTGGGGGGGGGGGAGAACGAGAGTAATAAGCTGGCTGTGAAATAAAATAAGTTATAACATCCTGGAAAAAAACACTCTGAGAATGCAAGACTGAGTAAAGCATGGGAAATGTAAGCAGGAACAATATGGTTACGTTAATGCTTTTACACTTCTAACATGCTGGCTGAAAAAACCTGCAACATTTACTGGTCTAATGTACACGAAGCAGGGGAAGGGTGCTGTACCACAGAATGTCACTAGGTGTCCCTTAGGACCTCTTTTGGCCACATAAGGTACTGCATCCTGCAATCTTGAATTCAATACATCCCCCATGAGATGGGGTGCTGTGTTGAAAAATGAAGCGCAGTAAAGTTTTACGCTGTGCATTCAGGTTACGAGGGTGAGGAGATAATATGGTGGCTGAAAAAAAGAAATAAGTAACAACATCCTGGAAAAAGCAAACACTCAGAGAATACAAGACTGAGTAAAGCATGTGAAATGTAAGCAGGAACAACCCGGTTACGTAAACGCTTTTATACTTCTAATATACTGGCTGAAAAATGCCTACAACATTTAATGTTGTAATGTGGATGAAGTAGGGGAAGAGTGCCGTATCATAGGCTGTCCCTAGGTGTCCCTTGGTATCTTGTTTGGCCACATAAGGTACTGCATCCTGCAATGTTGAATTCAAAGAGATAAGAGTGGTGTGTTGAAAAATGAAGCGCAGCACCCTTTTTGTGTAAAGTGTTACGCTGTGCATTCAGATTATGAGGGAGGGGAGATAAGAGTAACACGCTGTTTAAAAAAAAAAAAAAAAAAGTACGAGGTTGCACTATATGAAACTTCACAGTCATGTAAAGTGCTCTTTCTATCGCGTTTGCGCTATATGAAGCTTGTAAATGAGCTTTGTGCTGGACTATCAGCATGAAAGTGTCTTGTACAGATCAAAGGAAACCACAACAGCCATTAGATATCTGCACTGCCTCTCTTTGATACAAATAAGCACAACTACTTCAATTATAAGGTACAAGTACATTACGGTGCCTGGACCACTGCCAATTATTGCTCTTTACATCCCTGTTACTATTGTGAAGCGGTGCCAGAAATCCTGAATATCAATCTTTTATGTGCACCAGCAGTGCTTAATTTGAACCAGTGGTTGCAGATGGGGCCCTCCGCCACTCGTTTTCGTGGTCCGGCACTTATTTTTAATCATCAGAATTTGACCCAGAGGGAGAGAGAATAAAACAAAAATAAGAAAGGAGGAGGAAGAGAAAGATGAAAAAACAGCGGCGAAGGAAGTAGAGATGTAAAAAACCTCCAACGGGCAGGGAGAGTATACTGGTGTATGAAAGAAGCATGAGGTAAAATAATGACTCAACCACCTTGATATTTGTGAACCCTGACTTTCAGCAGCAGAGTCGGCGGACTTCTCAGAATAGTTTGGGCCCTGGCACTTTTTCTTTCATAAATTAAGCACTGTGCACCAGTCATAAGAAGAAGTGCTGCCACTAACACAGTTATTATAACAACGAATGAGCTGACTCAAATCATCTGGCCATAAAGTTGCTGGAGCATGTCACAAATCAAGTCACAGAACAGCCTAAGCTAATGGAAATCCATTTCTCTTGAGCCCCGGGACAGACAGCTCATTTGTGAGCCTACTGCTGGTGGTAAGGACTGCATTTGTGTCTAAAGAAGACCTTACATATTAACAAATTAGAAAGAGGAAATGTAGTTGTAACCATAGAAACCTTAGATGTGTCTAGGATAAGACCAGGAAGAACGTGCAACAGAGCTGCGTCTGCCCACAAAGTTCCTACATTTAGCACACAGCCTAAAAGGCAATGGCTGTTATAGTACTGTTAGCTGCATGGACAACTTAGGTGAGTACAACAGGGGAAACCACTAAACAGACGTGATCTCAAGGTCAAATTCATACTCTCAGCAAACAAAATGAGGGTTTATAGAAAAAAACATACATTCATGATACACTTCGATACATAAGACTTCTGCAAGGATAAAATTATACACCCACACTATTAGCAAGTATATTTAGTTTAACCAACACAAAGGTACATTTTTAAATAACTTGCATCCTCTTTTTCCCCCTTTTTGTAAAGTAACCGAGACCAAAATGGTGTCCAAAGGCATTGCCTGAGGAGGTAAATGCAGGCCAAGGAGGAGGAGAAATACACAGTGAACCATGACAACTTTGAACCTCAACTTGGTGTGCAGGGTGAACCCTAGTGACTTGCCATTCACTCAAACATCACCCTCAAGAAACACAGTGCCAAAAAACAAAGACAGACTGCTCCCCCTGCTCTCTCTTCTAAATTTTTTTTAAAAAAATTTAAAAAAAAGAAACCATTTCCTCCAGACATTGACCTCAGGGCTGATGTTCAAGCCTTGACTCTGTTGCATGTGGGTGGTGGTAAGTCCCTGTCCAATGGCTTCCAGACTCCAAACTGGAACAAATTAAAGGCATCCTACACGCTGCAGCATTGTTCATCCAGGTCGTGAAAAAATATGATTGCATCACATCCACTGAGAGTCAGCTCCTTTGGTAACCCTTGCTGGCCCACCTCATCATCAAAACCAGCAGCATCATTTACAAAACCATGAATGCCAGCACCCTCACCTACTGAGGTCATCATCTCTGGTGGTGCTTGGCATACTTACAGCAAAGACACTATCAGACTGAAGACTAAACAGAGTAAAAAAAGTAAAATAACAAGTAGACAGTCCTTTTCCACTCGTCTACCCAGGATCTCAAACAATATCCATGTGTCCATCAGTAACGACAGCCCTAACACTGCTCTACTGTAAGAAACAGTGGAAGACTACCTCTTTAAAGAGTACTGCATCAAAATGCATTAGTAGTCCACAAGCCTGCTAATTATTTTACCACTTTTAATCTTTATACTGGACTTTGACCGAATAAGTAGCTCCATTGTATGTATATAAGTGGTATTTCTGTAGTGCACACCTAGCCAATGTGTTGGATTGCCTAGTATCAGAACCCTACTACAAAAACAAATCATACCAACCACTATACCGGGTGGGGCAAAGAAAAAGAGGACAGATTTCTAAAATGTCCTCCCTTGTTAAAGCAGCAGTCCTCAATAATCAGACTGCTGAGTTAAGAAGAACAGCAGGAGCAATTCAGAATTTATCTGGGTAAAACAGTCCAGCTTGCCCACGGTAACCAAGGTATGAGATGTCATGCTCTCACCAGTAGCACATAATCTTGCTCTGAAATTTTATAGGACTCACTCAAGTACATCAAAGCATTTAAACAGTTAAAAAAAAGATGCAGAGAATGGTAATTAGACACACTGATCAGACAGCAGGAGAAAAGATGTGTCTGATGATGCATAACGAAGATTACAAATCAGTTTATTTTAGCTTGAAGGGGAGATGAGTTTACTGCATCAGCTTATCTTTGTGCATCTGCATCAGTTTATCTTTCTGTATCCATATCAAATTTTATATTGGTAAACAGGAAACTCAAACAGAGGTTTCAGTGTTTGCAATTTGCTCATTAAGAGCACCCACAGCTTTCAGTAAAACCCACCAATAGGACTGATTGTAGCTAAATGAACTGCAAATTTCTACAGTGCTAAAAACTACCTAAGAGCGGGTATGTGCCAAGTACTTGACTGTGTACACTGATCCAATTTAGGTCAAACTAACTTGAAAAGAAGGCATTCAGTCTTAGCAAATGCCAACACAAGAGTTCAAGTGAAATCCGACTGAAAATTAACGTTCATAGTTGGGCATCAACATGCTTTCTTTATTTTAAAGAATATAGCATTGTTGCATTAACACCGCCTTAACAACTCTCACAAACTCAGATTTGGGTTACAATATGCATGAGTCCATTTTTATAAAGAAACATTTTTAAATCTTAGGCTTTGCTTTAACCCGTCATAGTTATCAGATGAGATGGTCCAATGAGCTTAAATGAAACAAGTAGAGTAACACAATACTGCAGCAAAATAATGCTTAGGAGGCGAACCATGGTATCCTTATGACATGAAGCCATGATGATCCTTATGCATCCCAGCTAGACCTCTGCTGCTCCACGATAATTATGATAATTTGGTGATTCATTCCTTGTCATGCTCCAGGGATCTTCTTCATTCTTGCTTAAACCTGCTTTCAGGTTTCTATGGCATTGCCATCTGTTAGTGAGTAAATGCTTAATGAATTGCTGCCCCATACCTACAGATAAATGCATATGCACACTTGGTTTTTCGTTTGTTTCCTTCATCTGCAGCCCTAAGCTTTTCATATAACACACTTGAGTCTGGTCATCTTCATTTTCATTTTTTGCATGTTAAAACCCTTTAACTCTATGCCTGGTTGACACACTTCCTTATTATATTTAGAAAAGGTTGCTGAAATAGTCTAATTCTCAAGTGTAGGAGCAAAAGCCCATGAGTAATGTTCCTGAAATTGTGGTTTCTCTGTAATGTTAGTCTTGTAACAATAATATTTCACCATGTCTTTTCCAGTTCCTGTTTTTTAGCCTCTTTTCACCACAATTCTCCTGGGTCTGACATTCTTTTATAGCCAGACTGCATGACACTTTCCTTAAAAACGAATTAAGTGTAATGCAGTAGAGAACTGGTGGTAAAGAATTAGTGGCCTGATAAATCAATTGTTGTGTATTTGCAAACATTACTACAGAAACCTCTGCAGAATTGCCAGCATTTCAAATGTACCCGTATACCCCAACTGATTGTATTCACCAGAGCACTGCAATTAACAATGCCGGAATTATTAAATGTGTCTGTTTTATGCATTTGTATAAAAATCAGACTATTTCATGGATACTTACTGACTGTCCACAAGAGCTAGAGTCAGACTGCCATGATTTTCACAGTCGAGATAAAGACACTATGGGCCTGGATTTACAGTTGGGAGGAGGGGGTTGTTCCGTCACAAACGTGATGGATATCCCGTCCGCCATATTATGATCCCGTAACAGCTTATGGAGATCGTAATATGGCGGCCTGGAATATCCATCATGTTTGTGAAGGAGTAACCCAGTCTGCCAAGATCTAATTCGGGCCTTTAATATTTATATAGGGGCTATTGTTGAGTATTTATAAGGTATACTGCAAACTTGAATTTGTAGCCCATTAAATGCTGAAAATCGAGTATGATTTCAAACAACTCACTCATTGGCGATTGGACTGTTAGCAAACAGAGCATCATTGCACACACATGACTGTTCTTGCTCAAAAATTAGACGTATTTCCTCTTTCTCCATGTAGTATATACTTACATAATAGTAAAAGTGTAGCAAACATTCTGCTATGAGGCAGAATTGGTCAAGTGATATTCTCACTGTAGGCAGGATAAAGCAGCCTTTGTAGTTTTCTTTCCACAGCCCGTACAGGGACAGCAGAGCCGGCCTTTGGTAAAACAGCACCCAGAGTGGAGAAAAATTTGGGGCTGATGCTACCTAGTTGAGGCAGCAGGTGGGCCTTTTTGTGTCCACTGGTCAGTACTTGGCTGAGCACTGACTGTCCCCCTGAACACACACATCCCTGGACTTTGCCCCAGCTCACCTAAATCACTGATAGCTTAGCTGCCTCACACGGATGATGGTTCTGTTGTGGTCTGTCAACAGGGGTGAAAGAGTGCAGGAAGGGGGCTAATGAAGTGTTAAAAACACCTCCCACGGTACGATAATGAAGGATTATAGCCCCTTAAAGCTGACAAAGTCGACAGACGAGCACGCAGGACAAGGCAGGAGCAAGATAACAGGCTGTTGTTGGCATCATGTTAATTCACACACCTCTGTGTGCCCCTTAGAATATTGGCACCTGGGCCTGGGGCCAGCATGCCCACGCTAAAAGCCAGCCCTGGGGGACATGTACAGTTCTGGGCAGGCTGAAATAACACACCATACAGACCATGGGATCCTATCTGAAAAAGGTAGGAAACAACGTTTTTAAAACAGCGTCATCACTATGGCCAGATATTCTCATGTGATTATTTCACTGAGATGACAGCTGGAAAGGATTTTGCGGGCTTTAGCTTATGAGATCTGTCTCACATCAAAAACAAAACTGATGGAAAAACCAAAAGACAATACCTTCACAATTTATTCAATTTACTGAACTGCATTCTGTAGAACACCAAATATGTGAGGACACCTGTTAGATCCTGCCAAAGTCCATTACTAATCCACTTAATATTGTTAGAAAATTGATTATAGCTTAAAATAATGTTTCTTGCAGTGTTTAAGGTTTTAGAGTGTAACCTCAGTAGCAATAAAACAAACTGGTCTGCATTCTTAACTTGAATAAACATAGTAACGCTTTAGATTTCAGAAGCTTTCTATCAGCGTGAAAAGACCCAGTGTAATCAATCAATGTTTTGCTTTTGGATGTTTATCTAAACACTACACGATGATAAAAAAGGATCCCATCTAGAAAATTGTTGAGAAGAACTCTTGCAGCAAAGCAGAACTTCTACATTGGGAAAACATCTCTGTTGACGGACACAAGTGAGACACATCACTTTGAGGAAACAATACTGTGGTCCAGTGGCGGCCGGCAGCTTTAGGAGGGAGGGGGGCGGGCAACACACACACACACACACACACACACTCATTCTTTCACACAGACACGCACGCACATCCATTAACAACACTCAAACATGCACGCGTGCACCAAACATTCAATTTAAAACATCACACACAACCACACACACACACACACTTACCTTCAGCCTCCAGGAGGGTTGGGACTGCTGCCTTCCCTCACTGGCTGACCCTAGGCCTCGTCACAGAGTGGGATGGGGTCAGTGAGACTGCTGACCCCACCCCACTCTGTGATGAAGTGTCACTGATTGACACTCGCCTTGGGCACTTCAGGGCTTAAACTGAAGCGCCCAGGGAGAGTGTCTATTGGTGACATTTTCCTCGTCACCCAGGGGAGGGCCTCAAGGCACCTTTGCTGAGCCGAGGAGGTCACGCCCATAGGAGCTGTGATCTCCTCAGCCCAGCAAAGGTCAGCTCAGGCAGCCAGGAGTGTGCGCAAATCGTGCATGTCTCACTCCTGGCTGCCTGAGCTGAACATGGAGAGTGTCTGCCAGGCTGACCTTTGTTCAGCCTGACAGACACTCTTCATGAGGGGCAAAAAGGTGGGGGCGAGGCCCCTCCGCCCTGAAGGACTGGCCGCCACTGCTGTGGTCAGAGGCATCCTCTTCAGCAATAGCAAGCTCAGAGAAAACTGTATCAACCAGGCAATTTACATAAGGGTCCCCTGTGGATGTTACTGATGTGCTCAGGGTGTTCTCAGTTTAGTAGAGTGGGAGTAGGCGTTAATCAAATTAATCTGTTTGGTATAGCTATTATAATACAGACGCTGCCCAAAATCCCAGTCTTAAATTGTCACAACTGAGAAGGTGGAAACATGGTTTGCATTGGAGGAAGTAAACACATGAAAAGCCACAATGAAAAGAGTAGACACTAATACCTACAAGAGGTCAATAAGCAGAACACATCCATCCCGATAACATGAAATTCAGAACAAAACCCACCTCACAACCATGAAAGTGAGCAACAGGAGTAAACAACTCTGCCCTCTTTAATCAGGAACATTGCTAAGATCAAGCACAATGGGACCTAATCGTGAATGGGCTACCCAAAGCAAAAATCAGGTGAAATTTGCATACTTGATCATTTGTGATTGTCAAAAATGTGCATATTAGTTGGGGCACCATTTGGACTTGATTCAGAGTTTGACACTTTGGAGGGGGAAAACACACTCTAGTAGAACGTTATTTTACATTCCCAGCTGCACAAATAACGTGTGCTATTAGCCCTAATGATCTGCACCAGGTTTAAATTGATGCAAATTATGGAAGCAATTACTCGTTCTTTGCGAATACATAATTCTATACTGTGCACCTGAAACAGGACGTGAGGCCTTGTGGTGAGCAGGCCTACAACCAGCGGCACCAGAAAAGACAGCGATGCTCAAAATGGAGACCCTGGCCAGTGAATAAAACGTCATCCAACCATAGGACCACTGGCGTACCACAAAACTATCGGGCCCACTTACAAAATGTGATGAAGGGCCCTAGCCTCCTACATCTCTCAGATATTCATTAGCCTTGTGCCGAAAGGAGGCTCCCCTGAAAGGTTGGAGGACACCTGGACAGTAGGCTCCGCTCCTGTGCTGCATGGGCAGTCATTATCTCCCTGCGTAGGACCCACTAATTCCAGTAGAACACAGTCAGGCTGTATCAGCACATGAAAATAGCACATGTGTAGCGCCAGCACTGTCATTAGGGATTGTTCCCTCCCAATAAAAATTAGAGCATATCTTTACCTCTGCGCCCACCCAGTATTACCAATGTGGGCGCAGAAGAAAGCATGCCTTTAGGAGGCACACTGAAAGTGCACCACAAAAAGGTGGCACACTTTCAGTGTGCCTCCAAAAGGCAGCCCTCTAAAAGGGGAGAAAGGGGGTACCATGGACCTCCCAGACATCCCCTTGCAGGTGGGTTCCGTCACTCAGTGCACCCACCTGCAAGGGGATCTCTCTCCCCTCTTGCAGGCAGGCTGCTGTCTGCACAGAGTATCACAAAGCCACTTTTTAAAGTTAAATAGCTGCTCCGTATTTCTTCTACTTCATAATAGGGTGCACTTTCCCTGTTTGCACCCGGTGCACCTACTAACTGGGAAAGTGGGCCCTATCCATAAAATAAGCCCAGGCTGGTAATAACCACTTGTTAAAGAAAACACAAATTACAAGAGGAGAATGCCTGTCTTGTCATGGCACAGAAACAAAAGGAAAAAAACAAATCAAACTGATCGCCTTCTATAAAGAACCCAGAGAACAAGTTTTAAAGTACACAAGCACACTCCTACACAAAAGCAATGACATTTAATTAAATTGCCTCCACTTACTTCAAAAGCACGGTTGTCTTTATTGTACTGCACAACATCCATGAAGGTGCCAGCCAGCGTCTCAAGGAAATAAGCAGAATCCATTTCAGATTCAATTTGAAGCATCTCACACAAACTAGAAAAGAACAAAATGCATCATCTCTGTTTCAGACAGATAAACAAGGTTGCTTTCACCTTCAGGGACATACATTTGTGTATACAGTACTAAAATCATAAAAGTCGTACGATGCTCCCTTTAAATACCATAATGTACGACATTTCCAAGCTTAAACTAAATACAATTAGCTAACAGTTGTAATCAGAAGGTGAATCAAAATTCAAGAATATTTCTACCAGCGAGTTATGGCCTTTCAAATTGCAGGGGTTCAAGAACAACAATTGGCACATAAGATTACAAATTAAATTACAAACAGAACATTTTAATCGCAATAGCTGTGAAAGTATGCCAGTGTTTCAGAGATAAGTTTCTGAATTCCAAAAGGTATGAGGAAAATCTAAAATGAAGTAATATTTAAATGAAAAGCAAACTCACTCATTTGAAGATATGTTACAACTCTTTGCAAATTGAAATGATCCATAGGTCAAAGCACTCTGGAAGCCGGTGTTTGCCCAGCTGGAACTGTTGTTTATTTATTTATTTTAACCGGGGAGAGGGCTGGGGGGTTGTAGTCAGCCTATGCTGCCCTTCCCACTGTGCCCAAAGGTATTTTGCCACCAACAACAGCAGGCTATTTAATTGAGTGCTGCAGTACAGGTCGCGAAATACCTGTACTGCAGTATAAATTTGGCAGGCCAAAGTCCACATACCAACTGGAAGGTTCCTATGGACCTATCAGCTTATGAATGTTGCCCAAGTCTGTGTGCGCGTAGCTCATCCAGTCAAAGGTTTTTCTACGTACACTGGAACTTGTGAACTGATTTTATAAAGCGACCTATAGGAGTACAAACACCAGAACACAAAGCCAAAAGCCTGTACTTGACAAGCTACTCATGCGTGACCTAGGATTTGGGGGAATGTTGATGGTGTGTCAAAATATAGGTGCCATGTGTAGAGGGGATCACTTAGGACAATTAAGGTTTTATCACAGAGTAAGCACTGTAAGTGATAATTTAATACAGGTCTCAGGCAATGTGCTGGGCGGTCTAGTGTCTTAAATAGTTGAAGAGCTGGAGCTTCGTGTTTTATCACCTTAGAGAGTGGTAAGTGTGCTTGTCACTTTCAAAGAAAGTGCTTGATTTGGCTGGCAAATTAGTAGCACACCAGAACACAACAAGATAACAATGCACAATAACCCAAGAAACACAACTGCAACAAAACTGATAAACCACAATGCAGCACAAAACATACAGTGCAGGAAAACAGCAACAGAAGACATTAAAGTGCAAAAAACATGTCACTATCCCAACAAAATACAACCCAACACATGTTCAAGAACGTTTCTGTTGCACATTACCACAACAATAAATCTTCTTCCATAATATTGCATTAAAAGGAGTTTGCATTAAGTACAGTCCTAATTAACACGAAGGACAAGAAATAGCACCGGTCAAAAAATATTGTGAGATCTGATGCACAGAGCAAACACTGAATCAGAAAAAACTATATGCTGTCTATTTGTAAACCCACAAATTTGGTAAGACGCTAGATAAGGAGAAAAAAAATAGACAGCTCAGAAATTGAGCCCAATGCCCGTATTAATGAGGTGGACTCAAACTGATTTATTAACAATCATTTTCAGATATAATAAATTATATGTAATACATATCCCACCAGGAGCAGTAGATGAACTATGCTCTGTCCATCTCCAACTGAAACGACAATGCCCCTGGCAGAGGACTTCAAAAACAACATTCTACTCCACCATTCATTCCATATGGTAATGAAAGAATAGGACTCGAGCAAGGACAGCAGGGAAGAATATCTGATAGAACACTACAGTACTAGGTCCTTTCTCCTGGTGCAGTGTGTTTCGTAATATTACTACTGAAATTATTAATGGACTTGCACAAGAAAGCAACACATCTAAAACAAGCACTGGCAAAGTCAATATGCCTAATATTGCCCACCAGCCTTTTGGCAATTCTTGTTTTGGCCTGCTTTTCACAAAGCTTTACAGTTCAGAAATGTGCTGGGTGTTCGTCAATTTTTGATTTTTTTTTTTTACTAAAACCAAAAAACTTTTTGGGGCAAAAAAAAAACACAAACACCATCATAGTACTCCTTGGCACTGAAGGGAACTTCTTTGTGTGTGCATGTGTTTCAATGTGAAAAGGGAGCATGCCGTAACTCATAGAGAAGCCAGCCAATGACTTAAGTGGGCTGACACATTGCCCCGCTGCATGCTTGAATGGTCTGGAGAAAAATCACACAAACACAGACAAAAGGATTAAGTGTGGCTGAAAATCCCTACATCTAACTGTCAAAGAAATAAAGACAAAGAAAGAGATGGAAAAGAAAAAAGGAAAGAAAGCAAGACAAGATGAAAAGAAAGAAGGATAGAAGAAAAAATGAAAAAATAGAAAGATGAAAGAAAAGAAGGCAAGAAAGACAAGAAAAAAGATGGAACGAAAGAAGCAAACAAAGCAGCAAAACAGGAAGGAAAGAAAGAAAAAAGAGTAAATGAAAAGCACAGTGAGGGGGTGACAAAAAGCAAGAAAGGAAAGAAAAAAGAAAGAAGGAAATACATTTATAAAAAGCACTACAAATGCTGAAAATTAAACACGATAACGGCTGATTTTCTTCCTGGGGAAAATGTATTAAAGAATCATTGGTAAAATACAGTCCAGAATAAACATGTTCTGAAGCATTCTTCACTTATTAAATCACATGTATAATATTGAAACTTCTGGTTTGTGTACTGCACGCATTATAAAAAGTGAATAACTTAATACAGAACTTTTCAAATGGATGCAGTGTGTTATGTTGTGAAATACCACTAGTCAGATAAACAAAAGATAATTCAAAAGCTCTTGCAGGAAGCAGAAACTGATACAGCTGGAATGTGTCATATGTTCACATATGTTAGAAAGTACCTGCTTTCCTGCATCAGGCTCTGAACACAAAGGTAACAACAAAGTAAAGTGAAAACGATAACACTGGCACAGAAGAGAAATACCTTGAGTGTGGATGTGCTCCTTGTTACCGCCATGGACGTAATGGTTACGTCCAGTGGCACGGCGCTGAGGTGCAACGGACGTAACCATTACGTCCTGGGACAGTCCCTCGGGGGAAGTGCTAGCGCTCCCCAGAGGGCCTTCATCCCCCCCACCCACCCTGGGCAGGGCTTGAAGGGGAAATCGGTTCCCCTTCCACCCCTGAACCCCCCCACCCCAAATTACGTCAGCACACTATTGCGCACTGACATCATCAGAGGGTGCCAGATGTGCTGGAAGCCATTTGCTTGGAGCGTCGAGGGAAGAGGAGGTGAGTTTCTTCTCCGGTCGGAGGTTGGGGGGTGGGATTGCAAGAAAGAGGCATCAGGGGAGAGGAAAGGTTTTCCTTACCCTCAATGTCTCTTTCAGCATTCCTGCTGCCCGATCGCGATGCAATCAGGCAGCAGAAATGCACACTAGGCACCAGGAATTTTGTTTATGTGGCCATTTTTTTATGTTTATGTGTCGGGGAGCGGCCCCTTAGGCAAGGGTCTCTCCCCTAAGGGAACAGGATGTATTTCGCCATTTCAGCCCACTTATTTTTAGGTTGATCAGCACCCACTAGGAGTGACTCTGTAATTAGAGCAAATTCCTACAAAGCAGAAACCACAGTTTGGTGGTGAATGGGGCTTCCCTTGAGGATTCACCCCATAACAATGAGTCACGCATCCAGGAAACACACTGCACATTATCAGGTGGTAACCCAGAGCCCTCTGTGGCCACCGAGTTCTGACCTCTGGTATGAAGAAAACAGCACCACTACCGAAGGCACCGCGTGGCAGCTGTGTGACCCCCTCCTCTAGGGCTTGCAAAGATGTGGGATGCCCCAAGGTGTGTCCCCTGCAAGGGTGACACAGATATCACAGATTCCAGCAGGGAGACCTGACGGTTTGGTCCTCTACACGTCTGCCTGCCTGTGATGGAGCGCAAGGCGTCAGGTCTTCCTCTACAGCCTGTTACACTCCTGGCCAGCTTGGATCACACCCAAGCTACTTCTGGGAAGACAGAATCGCTGTCACGGACCATCAGCACAGCGTCGTCTCCCTGGCACTGGTTACCAACGTAAAGGGCCCTGTAAGGGGAGTTGAAGCGCTCCACACAAGTTGAAAGGCAAAAGAAGCACTCACCACACAATGGAGTCCAAAGCTTTCACTGTGTGCTAGGTTGCTCGAAAGTGGAAGATTAGGCACTCTCTGTGCACTGGTGGCAGCAGCTAGGAGCACAACCAATGCTCTTTTTGCACTGGGCTCCTGGGAGGACACTAGGGGGTACACCAGCAAACCGCAGTAAGCAGGCAGACCAGCACGCAAAACTGGGGATTCAATGGCGATCTTTCCTGGTAGCACTGCCGTACTCCAGTAGAACAAAGACAGGGAGCAGCTGTCAGCAAGGCAACAGCCAGAAAACTGAGTCCTTTGGGCCAGCCAGCATGTAGCAGGCAGCAGAACAACAGCAGAAGAGCAGCCCAGATGAGTCCTTTGAGCATCGCAGGAGTCCTTCTGACAGAGGTTCAGCCTCAGTTCCAAAAGTGCTCTCTAAACATGGGGTCAGAGCCACTGCACTTATACTCCAAAATGTCTCTGTTTAAGGGGTGACTTCAAAGAAACGCTTTAAGTGTAGCACAACCCCTTTCACCCCAGCCCTGGCTCCAGACATCAGTAGAAAGTAAATCAGCCCTTGGGTGAGAGCAGGACACCTTTGACATGTAAGGTGTGAATAACCTCTCCCTCTACCAGCGCAGGAAGACTATCAGTATGCAGATACCTCTCCTGTCACACCCAGCTCCTCCTGTGTTGTGGCTGTTTGGAAAGTATGCACAAAGTGTAGCTGTCACTCAGCCCTTGACGTGGATTGGAGTCAGGCTGCAAAACACTTGTTATAAGTACGGATAAATGTCCCTTTTCTAAAAGTGCCATTTCTAAAATAGTAATGTAAAATTCAACTATACCAGTAAGCAGGATTTTCCACTACCATTCCAAACATACCAAACATGCGAATGCTTAAAAATTACCACTTTAAAAAATATAAAGGAATTCTCAATGCTAACCTATGAGTGGAGCAGCACTCACAGTAGTAAAAAGCAAAATGGGCTACTTGTGACTACTAGGACAAGTAAAACAAACATACATGTCCTACTTATTAAATGCACAGCACTCCTACGGCCCACCTTAGGGGTGACTTAGATGTAGTAAAAGGGGAGTTTAAACCTTAGCAAGTAGTTTGAAATGACAAGTCAATGCATCAGTAAACTGTGCACAGTGGCACTGCAGTGACAGGCCTGAGAACAGGTTTAAAAGGCTACTTCTGAGGATGGGACAATCTGTGCTGCAGGCCCATTAGTATCATTTCATTTATAGGCCCTGGGTATATGGTGTACCACTTTACAAGTGTCTTACAGGTAAATTAAATTTGCCAAACAGATTTAAGCCAAATTTACCATGTTTTAGGGGAGAGAGTACACAAATGCACTTAGGCACTGGTTAGCTGTGGTAAAGAGACCAGAGTCCTAAAACCAACAAAAAGAGGGGCAGAAAAATGGGAGGAGGAAGGCAAACGTTTTGGTAATAACCCTGCAGAAAGGGACATTTTCAACAACAGGGGATTTTATTTGAAGAAGAAATTAGCACATGAGGACGAGAGCAAGAAAATGCATGCACTCCCATGGGGTGCTGAAGTAAAAAGATAAAACGTAGCTCCCTGAATGTGAGCAGTGGAAGGATATAAGTCACCCAATGGAAAGGCCTGGAAAGACGCTAGGATCCATAAGAGAGACAAACACACACAAAAAAGAAAACTCACTGCCTAAGAAGCAAGCAAATGAGATTGACAAGAAAGCCAACCAATTCTAAGTAATGGGCTGACACACAGCTCACTGTAGTTTTAGGTACTGTTTACATCAGTCTTAGACAACTGACAACTAAAAGTTGTCTGTACAGAGACTTAACAATAAAAGAGAATGAATAGTAAGAAAGTGGAAGTGAAAGGTCTAGTTTGAACATTTTTGCCAGGGCTGCTTTAAATTACTGGTCCAGTTCTGGGTAGTGGTAAGGCCAACCAGTAATGGAAGAAACCCACCACCCAAATCCTAGACTCCATCACTAATGGATCCAGAAGTTGACAAGGATTCACTAAGCCTTTCATGGAAGGCCGGTGAAGAGTCTTAGAGGATTCCCAAACCCCATGGAAGGGAGACCTCCATAACCCAGGGGAGCACATATCACCTCCTTCAAACCATGTAGTCAGCCAAAGATAACATCACTCACATTATCACTGAACACCATTTAGCTCCCCTACTTAGCATGCACCATCTTCAAAAAAGCTGCATCCTCTGCAAACCATCATAAACAACACCTCTGCCGAGCTGGCTGACAAGCTCACCATCTCTGGTGGCTCTCGGCCCACCTGCAGCCGGACACATTCAAAAATAACACAAAAGTCCAGAAATTAAACAAAAACAGGAAAAAGGCCTTCTCAGTCTGTGCAACTAGGATATGGAACACCCACCCTGAAATGCATAAGGACTGCTCTACCCCTGTTCCAATTTAGGAATTAGCTGAAGACACACTTCTTTTAAAAGCACTATACCATAATGAAGTAAAAGTCATTCTTTACTCTCAGAAGCCGACCTCCACCCCACTCACCAATTGACTGTCACTTGACTTTGACTCTGTACAGGGCTCTGCTACCTTTTGACTAGGTTTGTGGTCAACATATATACACAACTATACATTTTCAAAAGCAGTCTGTGTTAATTCCTTACATTGTAGCCAACGCATTAAAATAATTTTTAAGTGGGACAAGACCTTAAAATGGGTTTAAAATATTGTATTCAATTCCATACAGTTATGCCATGGAGTCCTGTTTCATTAGGATACAAAAGTCACATAACCAATGTGAACCATTCATGAAAAGGAAAACTGACCATTGCAGATCATGAGTAACTTCATTACTGAGTTCATCAGGTATGATTTATGTACGAGAAAAAATAACTGACCTTAGAAAACATATAACTTAACGTTTCTTTGTATATAATAATGAGCAGAGAAACACTTTAATGTACAGAGAGTTAAGAGGCCATATTTCTGAAAGTGTTCTCGAGTGCACAATAAATAGGGGAATTCGTTTTTTGTGCTATTTGTTGCTACTCTAAATGGGAATGAAGTAAAAAAATTATCCTCAGTCTTTATTGTAATTTTTGTGTGCCAAAGCAAGAATTGTGGACATTTATTTTCGAACCAACAGTAAAGATACTAGATTTATTGTGTATAAAACGTCGTGTGTCTGTGTGCGATACAGATTTATAGAGACTTCCTGGTCCTTTTTCACCGTTTAAAAGAGAGAAACAAACTGTTTTTTTCAATTATTTTCTTACTTAGATGGCAAACAAAGAAATGTTTTACTCTATTTTTTTTTTTACTATGTGAGCACAGCAACCATTGTGCATAGTTAGCTTATTCCATGTTTTCCCTAATGCAAAACTTTACTTTGGACCAAAAGTTTATACAGAATTAAATGTTTGCCTTACTGTAGAAACTTTCCACTGGTGCTAGCTAGATAAGGCAAATATTTGTGGGCCAATTTTTGTTAGTTGTGACACAGAAAGGACCTAAGAGTTTTTGATTTCTTCCATGCTGAAGATCGTTGCAGCAAAGCCAATGTTGACCCACGTTCAACATGTTAATGCTTAGAAATCATCTTAAATTAGTAAAACCATTAAAAAGTGACACGTCTGTGAAATAAACTCATTTCAGCTAACATTGCTACTTAGCCTAAACCCGTCTGACACATTTGGTTAGTGGAAATAATCTATTTTCGCCATTTATTTGTACACAGTTTTCTCCCTATTGCAAATACCAGTTGCTCTTTTATTTATCACTCCAGCTGAAAGATTGGTGGAAATGCCCTTTTTAAGCACACAAATGTTCATCTATGTGGCCCATCCTCATATGTTAGGTGTGAGCATATCTACAAGGCAGATTTTTTTCTTTGCTCTTGCCTTCTACAAATATTTTGGAGTTTTTGTTTTCCTTTTCGTTTTTTTCTTTTTAATAGACAAATGTCCAAATACATTTGGAGACAAACGCGTGTCACATGTGACTACTGAACATCCTTATGCATTAAAATAACGTTTTGCACTTTGAAGAGTGGAGCAATAAGTGCACTTTATTCGGCGGCAGGGAAACGGGCTTCATTTTCCCCATGTTCCTCTCCGGGTGGGACAAGGACGGTAGCCCTGCAGGGCCACAGGCGAACACGGAGTCCTGTGATGCAATGTGTTGAATTGAAACTTGACACACAGAAGAGAGCATTTTTAATTGAAGCCGGTTGCTTGGCAGTCTTCCAAATAACTCACAGAAGGAGTAGACAAGGGAGCTTATCCATGTGAACCAGAAGCAATGAAAACAGTATTCTTTCCTCTGTGTCTCCAGAAGAACGATAAGCGCGGAGAGGGAGAGCGGAACCAATTTTGAATCGGAAAATACAGCAAGCAAAGCAGATATAGATTAATCTTTTTAGAAAAAGAAGAATTGGTATAAAAAAAATACAGTAACTGCTGAATGACAGAAAGACGCAAATCTAAAACCTGTAATTGGGCGAGTGAAGCAAAACACTTAAGACTTGATTTGTGGACTTCGATGTACTGGACTACAGTTCTTAACTTGGACGTCAACTTTCCACAGCATACATTCGCTGCTTAACTGTTCAAGTGCGGCACTCATTTTTAGAGGCAACACTTATTTTGCATAATCAGATGTTGAGCCTGACCAAGAGAAAGAAAGACAGAAAAGGGAGAAATAATGAGGCAACGAAAGATGAGAAACAGAGGGAAAGGGGTTTGAAAAGACCCCGCAAGCGTGAGATGGAGCCAGAAAAACTTGAGTGGGGGAAGATACATGAGGTAAAATCAAGCATAGTCAGAGTTGGTATTCCATAACTCCTGGCGTCGGCAGTGCCAGCGGCGGGCTCCTCGCAAAAACTGAGGGCCTATTTAAGTGTTTACGGATTTACTTTTTTTTTTTTTTTTTTTTTACAAATGATGCACTATTGCAGACAAAGCCAGCCATGATAAGTATAGTACACATCTGTTGCCAAAGCATGTGTGTCGCGGTGGTAAAGAAGTGGCTTGATGAAAAATGAGTGAGTAATGCAACATTTTGAGGGGTGGAGGAGTGTGTGACTCATGTCCTAAACTTCAAAATGTTATTGATGAGTCAGTGAAGTAACAACTCACTACGACGGCCAGTGATAAAGTGTGAAACACCACCTTGGGAGATATTTCTTGCCACAAGAATGCGCACGGCGGAATACTTTGACAATAATTGTCATATGTTATCAATCTGTGAGAGATCTGGTGAGACGCATTTGACGACCTGCTCCAGAACAATATACTTACTACTGGCAAGGAAAGGAATGGACCCCACTCGAACTTTTTCCTTGTGTGCCAAACTGTATTTACGGGAACCTATGTTTAATTAGAGGTAAATTATCAAGTTGATTTCTCTTAAGCCAGAATTACACAAGAAATCAAACCTCTTCATCAGCGGTTCTTACCCGGAGGTTTGGGGACCCCCAGGCTTTCACGATGCATACTCAGAATTTGAAAATGAAGGCTAAAAATTAAGTTGGTGTCCTCAGATTGATTTGTGGGAGCAATTTAGATGCTTCAAACAGAATAAAGAGTGGATGATAAGAGGCTTCAGGTGAATTTAGGAAAGCCACATTTTTCCCATTAAAATAAAAACTGTTTTTTAGATTCGTTTTTCAATTAAATAAATTATTTCATAATTTTGTGTATTTGTTTTCTAAATGCTTGATTCTGTATTTTTATGTTTTATTTTGAGGTTTAAATCATAGAAAATGCTTAAGCCGCGGTTCCCGCTTCCATTAATGACTCTGTGTTGGTCCCCCAATTCCAGTAATGTCTAAGTGGGGGTCAGAAGTCAGAAAGTTAAGAACCACTGCTCCAAACCTTAAATAAATACTTTTGTCCAATATGAACCCTTTTGGTTTATTCAACACATTGTGGGCATTAACTGTGGGGCTGTCGCTTCACTCTCCAAGGTGAAAAAATAGTGGTGCAACTGCTGACATTGCCAGTTTATATGCATTATGCTGAAATATCAAACCCGTAATGTTAGAAATCTGCTTTCTGGTTGGCAGAGGTAAGCACCCTGTCCAAGCAGGAACCACAATCCTAGTCAAGGTAAGTCACAAACACACCAACAATTAATCTGTGCTCACTCCCTGGTAACTTGGCACAGAGCAGTCAGGCTTAACATAAGAAGCAATGTCTAAAGCAGGCCCCTTTAACGAGTAGCTTGTGAGCTACTGGTAGCTCTCCAGCTTCCTGCCAGTAGTTCTCCTGTGTGCAACAAAACCAACAAAATTAGAAGTTTATTTGGTTGACTTAATATATCTATACCAATATTAGTGTACATTTGAGAAGAAAATGTGTTTATGTTCAAAACTCACAAGATGAGTTTTTTTTTTTTTTTTTAAAGAAAAGGTTGATTTAACTAAACATATTTAAAGCTGCCTTGGGGAGACTTACTACTAACAGTATTACCTTAGTGCCAGCAGCACTGCAGCTTAGGCTGTTATGTATTACACATGTAGAGGCATTCCACTCTGACACAGACTTTTAACATTACTGCTGGTAACTACGCCCAAGATGATCACTGCTGGTGATCTTGCAATGGTAGTCACTAATGTAATTTGTCTGATTAGCCGTCTGATAGCGATCAGTGGCCACTACTACAGCACTAATATTATTAACAGTAGCTTGGGATGAGTTTCACTGAACATAAGTAGTTCTCATTATAGAAAAGGTTGGAGACCCATGGTCTACAGTATTTGTGCAACACACAGAGCAGTAAAACAGTGAAAACACCACACAAATAAAGATACCAAACCTGGTTAGAAAACTAGAACTTAATTTAATAAATAAAACAAGACTAAAATGATAAAAATCCAATCAGTGGAACTCGAGATGTGAATTTTTAAAGAATAAGCTATGAAATAGCACTTGGAAGCAACAAGCGCTTACCTGGGTTATCTGGTTGTGCTGGACCGGGACAAAGTCTCGAGTTCAGAAAGACCGGGATGGAGTGCAGGCTGGCTACTGAGACCAAGTGAGGCCCGCTGAACAAAAGTATCTTAATACTGGTTGCGTTGATGGAGATGCAGAGAGCAGAAAATGCGATGAGCTGTTGTCAATCCCAGCAGCAGAGGAGATCCCTCGATTTTCCACACGGAGTCTAGCAGATGAGTTTCTTTTCTCTGCGCAGCAGAGGCGATGCAGCAATACCAAGGTGCAGTGGTTCCGAAAGCGAGGCGCTGGAGCTGATCCCCACAGCAGAGGAGACGCGTAGATTTTCACAAAGCAGTAAAGGAGATGTGACGAATTTCCCCATACAGTAGCGGTGATGCGAGAGCTCCAAGGTGCAGCAGTTACAAATGTAATGCACAGGTTCTGTCGATTCTTGCTGGAACAGCACTTTATATCCACTTCCGAGGGCCCAGGACTGGACTGCCACCACTTGGCAGGGCAAGATTTACAGTTGGCAGAGTCCAGATGCTGTAGGTGATGAGTTGTACGTCTTTTGTGTCCCTGAGACTTCAGAAGAACAGAAGGCAAGCAAACAAACCCTTAGAGTCACTCTGGTTCTGGGTTCAAGTGATGTTGGCCCAGTTCTTCTCACTCAGGCAGAGAGGTCAGCAGGTCAGCACAGCAAGATAACAGTTCTTCCAGTGCAGTAGTCCAACAGAGTAGCAGTCCTTGTAGTAGCACAGCACTTCTTCCTGGCAAAGTATTGAGTTCAGAAGTCCAGTTCTTCTATCCAGTGGTGCTTTTGAAGTGTGTGTGGGTAGGGGGGGGGGGACTTCAAAGAAGCTCTCTGAAGTGCACAGAGGTCCTTCCTTCCTTCCTGCTATGGCTCCAGACTCACTACAGGGGGGTATGCAGCCCTTTGTGTGGTGACAGGACACATCCTATTTAGGGCTAAATGTGAGGCTGTGGCCAACTCTTCCCCGCATCCTGCCCAGGATGGCCCATCAGGATGCTGATGGCCCACAAGTCTCACCTAAGCTCCCTTTGTGTGTGGCTGTCTAGAGGGAATGCACAAGCCCAGCTGTCGCCCCACCCCAGATGTGTATTTGAGACAGGCTGCAGGTACACAGGGTTGAGAGCAGGAAAATGCCAACTTTCTAAAATTGGCATTTTCAAAATTGTAACAATAAACCTGACTTTACCATTAAAGAGGATTTACTATTACAGTTCCATGGGTACTAAACACGACAGATCTACTCCTTCCCAATCAGGTATCAAAGCCTATTAAATATAATAAGGAATCCTCAATGTTATCCTTTGGTAGGCCTCACAGTTTTGAAAAACGTATTCAACAGTTTTTCACTAACAGGATATGTAAAACTTAAAAGTATATGTCCTGTCTCTTATTTACATACCACCCTGCCCTGTGGGCTTACCTAGGGTCTACCTTAGGGTGACATATAGTAATAAAAGGGGGATTTAAGACTTGGCAAGGGGTTTAAATGCCAAGCCGACATAGCAGTGTAACACTGCATTCAGGCTGGAACGGCAGGCCTGGGCCATGTGTAAAATGCTATTTAAGTAAGAGGCCCAAACAGTGCATTTAATTTACAGCCCTGGGCAACATGGAGTACACTTTACTAGGGACTGTTAAGTAAATTAAATGTGACAATTAGGTATATACCAATCAAACCAGGTTTTAGGGAGAGAGCACTTTCACTTAAGCATTGGTCAGCAATGGTCAGCAATGGTAAAGTGCACAGAGTTCCACATTTCCAACATGTGCCCACTGGTATGCGTTTTTTGTACCATACCATTCTTGCTGACAGACATTTCCCAGCCTGCACTGCAGCACCTAATTAAAAAGTAATGATGTTGTAGATGACAAAATGGCTGGCAGCAGGATGGGAAGGGAAAGGGCAAGAAGGCGGGTTGGCACACCCAATTAAAAACAAAGCACCAATCAAAGAAGGGAAAACACCAGCATTGAAAGTGAGTTGGTGCTTGCACTCAGTGAAATGGTCGCAAATCTGTAAATCATGCCCACACTAACTTTCTACACCTTAATTTTCCACAGGCGCACCCTCATGCAAGGAATACAAAGACTTTCTTTTGGATCTGGGTGCCTACAGTATTTACTTTTTACATCAAACAGGCCATCTGCAGGTGTATAAGCAGATAAGGGCCTGCTGACATGACACGTGCCCCCCCCCCCCCCAGAACGTTTGTTGTTGGATCTGAGCCAACTTGCAAGCTCTCCAGCACTCATTTTAGGTGCTGTATTTAACTGCCATTTCCATCTCATTTGCAGGTCACTTCTAACTTTAGAGTTTCAGGCAGCATCTAAGAAAAAGAAATAAAATAGGCAAAGCCAAAGACCAAAATGGATTTTCCTGGAAAGCAGCAGGAAGGGTGCAGGACCAAAGGCTAAAGTGAGGCGTGGTTAGGCACTGACCCCACTGTGAAAAGTTGAAGGCAGTGCAGAGACGGGATTACCCATCTATACCATTGTCAGGCTCTGCTTCCAACCCCCAGTGTGCACCGCTAAAGGTCAGGGGTTGGATCGTCATAGCCGGTTTGATGCTGAGCTTACCCATATGACAGGCACTGCACATTGGCGGTTGGAAATAATTACAACAAAAAACACATACAATTCCCTGGAAAGCACCACAGTTGAAAGTCTTGGTTTGGGTTCATATGCTTAAAACCACTGAAATTTCTCTCATATGAACTCACGGTGTCTGCCATTCACAAAACACCTAAATAATAGGAGAACAAGATGACAGATGACAAGTTATTACCATAACTGTTCATTACCATAACTGTTGAATTACGATAACTGTTGAATTTGAACTTCTGGAAATCTGAACAGGGTTACTTTCAATTGCAAAAGGTCAACTCCTCTCCTTCGACCAACTTACCACAGACTAGGCTCTTCCCACAGGTCAATTCCTGATGTTCAGGCAACTCTACAATACTTACCGCACTTTATAGGGCACTCCAGATTCGGAACAACCTACTCACCAGGTCGTAAAAACCATCTACACGATGGTAGTAGGCCCACACCTTATCACCTGGCTTTACAAAGCCATCTGCGACCTCTCAGATGTAACTCTAAAAGTGCTGCTAAACAAATGGGAGGACGACTTTGGGAGGGCACCACAAGACAAGGAGAGGGAACTAGCATTATTGCACCCCCGGACAGGTCTCATAGAATTCCTGCTTCAGGAACATCAAGTTTTACATATGGCACAAGGCATATCTCACCTCCACATGGCTGAACCAATTCTATCCCAGTGTACACGTCACCTGCCCAAGCTGCCGCGCCCTAGATGCAGATTTCAAACACATCCTCTGGGCATGCACTGCATTGAGTGGATTTTGGCCCTTGATACACACTACTCTCCAAGAGGTCATAGAACTCTCGGGCCTGCAAACATGGAAAGCATGTGCTGTAGTCCCCTTCAGGCCACGAAAGATACACAAAAGAGCATGCTCGTTTTGCAGCCTTGTCGCACCTCCTCACTATGCGTGCCCTCACGATAGACTGGCACTTTCCAACTCCACCCCCAGAGGAGGCATGGCAGGGGGCAGTCTGCAAGTGAAGCAGAACCGAAAAGTATGCGCTCCGCTATGAGGAGGCCCAAGCCCTAAGGCCCCCAAAGATGCCCCATCTCCCCTCAATGGGCCACCCTACTAACAGACTTCCAACAGAAAGGAAGCACACACGCCTTGTTGCTCCCTGCAACCCCACAGTTGGTACCCAACTCAACACCCTCCTCTCTCCCCGCCTCTCCGACCTCGCCACGCGTCCCCATAATTAGCGCCGAATACTGAGCGATGTTGCTGTCTCCTATATAGTACCACCCCATACCTTGCGTCTCTCCTGCATCAGAGATGTGCTTGTAGCCAATACCCTGCCACTATCAACGTCCCGCCTTCCCCAGTTATGCAGTTCTTTCCCCAGTTGCTTAGTCTGAAATGCAGCACACAACACCCCCCCCATCAACTCATTGAGCAATACACTACGCCCCGATACATGGCCACACGGCCGTGCAAGCAATTCTCTCAGCATTGCTGGATGCTTATACTTTGCATGAATGATGTTGTACGCAGCTATTTTGTCTACATCTTATTTTCATCCCTAATGTTGTAAGTTTTTTCGAAAACCCATTAAAAAATGTATCGATAAATGTGTTGTGTTAAAAATACTCCGCTGTTTCAGTCATTACATGAGTTAAGCAGCAGATCTGCTCCTCTTTCAAAGACGCAATATCTTGCCCCGTTTGTCATCATTTCTTGTTTGGGATAGTGCTTGTATGAAAAACGGGCTTAAGGCAGGGCACGAGCGAAAAAAGGCACATGTCTGCTGAGTCGGAGAAAACGTATGTTAATGCTAAACTTGTTCGTGTGAAATGACAAAAACAGCAGGAAGTTCTGAAGATACTTCTTTCCCTCGGGAGTTTATCATTTGGTGGGAGATGCCTGCGCAGTTTAATGACTTCCTTTAATTTAGATAAGTATTGAGCGCATTTGAAAGCTAGGTACTCACGGCCGGGCAGGGGTTACAATTGCAGGCAGAGGTCCAGAAGTTTAGGCAGATTTCTAGACGTTCACAGATTACTAGCTAAACAGCACAGTGGCAGAGAACAAGTAGAGGCCACTAGAGCCAAGCTCCCACAGGACCGAATCCTTTTAAATAGGAGGGACAAAGAGGCGCTTTAAGCCAGATGTACCATGGAAGGGCTCAAGATTTACCTTCTCCAGGTGAGGTGGGGGTTCGATAAAGTACCAGACAAAGTAATGCGGTTTGCATACCAAGGTATTTATACAAAATAACAATGTGTTAACCGAAAGCCACAAAACACGGGGGAAGAAAACGTGAGCTAGGGGTGTAGAAGTAGTCTTTACCATCTTCAAAGGCGAGCTTGTTAGGAGCTTTATCAATATGGGCGCAACAAAGACTTCGGCAAGGGGCAGAATATATTGAAAACTCGTTTTGGGCCCTTAATGGCTTTTTCAGCAAGGCTCAGAACAATATGGAAAAATAGCTGTAAGTGGACTTGGTCGGCCTGTCGATGATAATAAGGCTTAGAGAAAAAAGTTACCTTTCTCCATGGCTCAAAAATGAAGCCTCCTTGGAGCACGACGAAGGCAATGACTGAAATGGGTTACATGGAATGTGCAAGGCTTGACAGTTTTTTTGCCGAGTGAGAACACTGGCTAAAGAAGTCCTAGGCAAGGAAATGCAGTGCCAGAGGCTGAAGAGCTCTGAAAAGTATCCCACTTCATACCTTAGTCCAGAGGTCTTCAAACTTTTTGATGCCGGGACTCCCTTTCAAAATGTTTTAGGTGTAAGGACCCCTTCTGACTAAAATGTCTAGAACCCAGTACTCCTCATCATTGACAATCACACACGTCTCCAATTCCCATATGAAATAATTTTTACCGTTAAGAAATAATATTAAACAGTGTTTAACAACCAAAGATCAGTTGTGTGAGGGGGCGTGGTCAAAGGTTTGGCTAAAAAAATTAAGGTCAGAATATATGAGGATTTGGCGTAGGGCAGTGGCACAAGTCTTCCTGCCACACTGCCAAACGGCAATATAAGAGGGCAGGAATGGACCGTATTTATGAAATACAGTGCGTTACTGAACTTTCCCCCTGAGCTGGTGCACAAATTGCTGCCTAGCACCAGAGGCAGGATTGTTTTGTGCAGGAAGGAGTACCTTCTTGCACAAAAACAATCCTAAGAGGCATTTTCCTCTTTCTATATGTGCGGCTGGTAGCAACACACATGGAAAGAGCCAAAAACAAGGAGAAATAAAAACATTTTTGTCATTACGTCTGCTCTGGGGAGGTGTACAGCTTTGGCACTGCTCCAGTTTACGTAATTTTGTAAATCTAAGGCAGCGTCAAAATCCATGCGTGTTGCATGGGAACACCCATCACAATGCCCATGGATTGCTTCCTTGATGCAAAGAAAGGCAACACTGTGACTTTCGCTGCTTTGCCCTACTCCATATCTATGAAGCCATGCAAAGCCAGGCAGAGTGGCTTTGCATCACCTCATAGGTATGATTGAGGGCTTGAGCTTGAGCTTAAATGAAAAAAATAAATAAACGGAAGATGTTACTCATTGGCAGATGCACTGTAGTGCATTACAAAATCTCTATTAGTGTACTGCAGAGGTCCAAGTGTAACCGAAGAGCAACAGAATTAAGTCTTATTTGGTGCAGTGGAAAATAGCGACTTGTGTATTTTTAGTGCCACGAGTCACAGCCTGTGACAGAAAGCACTGTGAATACGCAAGGCATTATTTCATGCTTGCATTACACACAGTATAAGATAGGCCACAACAAAAAGGTTTAAGATAAAACAGTGCTTCCAAAATGTAGATTGAAGTATTATCAGAGCATATGTAATGACAAATTTAATAGCTATCCCTTCAACACCTCCAGGTGAAGTAAGCGCTATGTAAATAAAATTACAATTAAAAATCACACTTCACAGTACAGTTAACACTGCACAACCACTCATAGAATAAATGTTTGTCATAATAAAGCTTGGAGTGACAACTATTTAAAGCCAAGAAGCGGCTCCCAAGCATCCTTTAAAGTTGCAGAGCAACTCGTAGCGCATATTTGCATTTCATTCAGGAAGCAAGCACCCTGGCACGAAAGCGTTTTTAGCTGTCTGTGTGGCTTTATTTCGCAGCACGGAAGACTTAGTAAATGAAAATCCAGCTGTGGCATTTTAATGATGGGATGAAGTGAGGCTGGGAGGATAAGCAACCCCTGCCCAGGTCTCCACAGCCCCCCGGGGGTTGCGACTCCCAGATTGAAGACCTCTGGCCTTAGACTAATGGAGTCTGTGAATAAGCTGCTCAAAAGGTGACAGCTAGTTCTTTGGAGCCGTCCCACTGTGTGTTAGCTTTGCTCCAAACAACTAATGGGATACCTAGCCGGTCAAGGTGATAGTTCCACCCTGGGACAGTCCCTGTTCAGTTCTTGAGATTGAGGCTAGATCTCTTTGCATCTTGGCCTTCTCATATTGGCAGTGCAATTTGTCGCTCTCAGGAAATGCTCGAATTGGATGAACTACGCATGCAAGTACCCAGAACTATTGGCAGCCCTGCTGCGTCATGGACTTGCCTCAGGCTGCAGAACAGTTGGTTTTCACTAAACATCAAAACTATGCTGCCTGTCAGCTGAGGGCCCCACTCAATCAACGGAAGTAGTCCCCACACCACTGGAGTGACACAATGTACCTAACAGACAATGCAATTTGTCCTTGTCCATTTTGTCTTCAAAAGCGGTCAATAGCCATATAATTTGATGGCATTATGTGCAGCTCATATATTAACCATAGTCTTACTATCACTCCTTCAGCCCCCCAATTGCATTGCTATTACTTGGACAAACAGTAAAGTTCAGGAATAAGCGTTTCACCAGTGAGACTTATAGTAATATTAACAAAACCTAAAACTAATGATGCCAAATGCCGGGTAAATACATTGTGACACTTTTTAAACAATGCTAAAATTCCAAGCCCTAGCATCGTGCTATAAAATATCACCAAAGACTGAGGTCTTTCTAGAATCACTCTTTTTCAGTATTTAGATGTTGAGGGTTAGGTGCAGAATCTTCGCTCACTGCATATTTGCTGGGCACATCATGGATTCGCCTTTCTCTACTGAAAATGTTTTTCTCAGATACTGCAGATTGCCCAGCATGCCTACAGCGCGTTTCTCACTTTGGATCCCGCTGGCAGAAACCCTGTGCTCAAACTCTATTGGTGCCTTCAGAAAAAATAACCTCATTGACTTTGGCAACTGATTTTAATAAATCTAGTAGTAGAGTTTTCCAGCACTTTTTCTTCCAAGTCACAAGTAATCAACTTCAGCAACTATTTTGTGATTCTTGAGTTTTCCTATGTGCATTTTTGCTTTAATTCCCAATTGACTATGGTGACTATTTGCTTCCCATTTCTCGTGTACCTCCCACTTCAAGGTGATCCTCCATCATAGACTCTATAAAGAGCAGGGTTCAGGTACTCAACGCATCACCTCTTCCAGCTCGCAGGTCAGTTGCTCGCTGTGGATGTTCTGGTATTTTCCGGGTTTCAGCACTTCCGTTCTGCTATTCTGGATCCTTTCTTCTCCTGGTGGATTTTTGCAATATATTGCATCTTCAGGTTAAGGCCAGCTTAAGGATGAACAATTGTTGAGTGTTTTTCCCTTGTATTCATGCTTTTTTCATCTGGCGGAGTAGGATTCCAGTCCTTGTTTTTCCCTTCCACCTTGAACACACTTGTATCCAGTTCAGACCTTCTTTGTAGCAGAAATATAGTGCAGGTCATATCTTTGTCAGAAGACAGTAAAATGTTTTCTCCTAAAGCCAGGCTCCCAATCACGTATACACTGCCACTTGTCCAAAATTACAGAACGTTAAGCTGCGGCCCTAATTCAGACCTTGTTCCCAATATTGGAAGGTCAGCGGACCTAGCCTTTGTTAATGCCGCATCACCTTGACTGATGTAATTAAATTCTCATGGCCCCCATTTCCACACAGTTTGCATGTTGATATTGTTTTCAAGTTGCCAACTGGAGGATTAACATCATGCGGTCATCACGAGGAGATAATTTGTTTGATGAACCACCCCAAATAGACGATGTTATTTGGGAAGTCTTAAGCTTTGAGTTAGTGTTTTTATGAACAAATCGTTGTGCAGCCCACGTATCTGTTGAAGTGAGCTCTGTCTGGTGCTACAACAAAGTACAATTAGTTTTTGTGTGTCTTTCACAGTCTTCCCCAAATACAAATGCTGGACATAGTTTAGACCGCACTGACTATGTACTTAACGTAAGCGTAAATTTGGGAGAACGCACTTTGTTAAACATCTTTTACGTCACTACCAAAGCTTCCAAAAAGGTAATGTCAATAAAGGTAATGAGGGTGGTAGAGACCTTGCAAAGGGACATTGGAAGTCTTGCTGTGACACCTGTAAGGTTTGGAAATGCCACAGAAACACACACTGTAAACACAGACATGCCATGCTTAAGTCAACTGAAATATTGGCAGATATGACAAACAAAATAAGGGACTTTTGATCCAAAACAAAATACTTAAATAGCTGCTTCTCCAATACTACGTGTGATGAAATCTTGCACTTTAGTTCCTTGCAGAGTTTCGGCTCTCTACTCCGGTTTCTGTGGAGACACAGCAGGACAGGTGAATCCCTGAAGGCATAGTCACTGTCACTCAATGCTTCTGCAACAATGGGGGAGGGGGCGCAAATGTTCTGCAAAATATTTTTCAGAGGATTAAAACTCAAAACACTTATCTTTGGTTGAAGACTTTTTACCCACATTTCAAAAGACATCTCCTGCTAAAACATTTTTTTTGTAGGATCCTAGCCGATAAGTAAAGTTGTGCAATCTCCACAAACTTCACAACTTCATGAAGTTGTAAACTTCAGTCTAATCTGCTGGCTGGGTAAATCGGCAGGGCCCTGGACAAGAGCACCATTAGCTAGATTCTTACAGGAGATATTCAGATTTTGCGAGCTCCAGAGGAGAGTAAACATGTAGATTACTTCATCCATTACCCCTCCACAGATTTTTGATTTATCACAAACACAGCTGGTCCCATATTCCAGATATTATTCGTGTTGTGGGCAAACACCATAGTCAGGCTCTCTGGAATTCAAGCACCTATTCTGTTGGCTTCTCCATGTGATCTTGTGACTTAGTTGGCAAACACTTCTCTTTCCTAAAGTCTAGAGGCAGGGAATCACTGCGACCAGGTACTGCTCACAATGGCGTTCAAGCATGTGCTTCCAACAGTAAGTTAGTCCTATCAGAGTAACGCATTAACAGGCAGCCTCACTGCTTCTGAAGTTGAGTTAGATGGCAGGCTGTCCTATCACCAATATTAGATCCTGCAAGAAATACGGTTCTTCAGCTGACAAGAGGTTTGTATCCCAATAATGTTCGAGGGAGTAATGCACACTTTAGAATTAAAAAGACTATATTCTAAACTTTAATTATTTGAATGTGAAAGAATCTTAATTTTATATTTTGTAAAACCACCGCCTTCTTCCTACTTTTATGACGGAATTGGTATCAGGATATATCATGAGTTCTAGGACAGCGCACCAAATGTACAGGCAAGTTTCTAGGATACTCAGTGGATTATCCTGAAAGATTCTCTTTCCATCTACTTCAAAAAACACAACATTGGGGTGCCAAGCAGCTGCCAGACAATCTACTGAGCTGCGGCATCAGGCCTTAACGTGCATATAGAAATTAACATAACAATACCTAGTTGCTTATTCTGGTTCAGATCAGAGTGACTATTTGCACTCAGAGAAAAAAAAAAAAAAACACTGCTCGGCTCCAGTGTGTGAGCAGTGACAAATCAGGGCTTAAAGTGATTGTTTTGCCAGACATTGATCGGCTCCCACAGTTGATTGTACAGAGAACTAGGGAAGGTAGTGGGATGGAGGTCTATGGTTTGTTGTCTGCTCCACTGGTCTCAGGTCCACATAGTCAGGACAAAGGCAGGGTTGTCACGTCTTCTACCCTCTATGAGAGCCAGTCTGTGCAGACTAATACTGCAAGGCAATTTCTGTCAGCGATAACCAAGGGCTCTTACAGAGTCGTTGTTAGCATGGCATTAAGGGTGGGTGGAAGGAAGGTTATCAAGGAGTGTTTGGGTGGGAGGGGGTTTGAGGGCACATAGGAGGTGTATTTTGTTTATTCTGATGAGTGAAGGGCACCAACAGGAGTATTTAGGTGGATGGCAAGATACCACAATTTTGTATATTGGGTGAGGGGAGAGCACTAAGAAGGGCTGTGTTTCTGGGTAGCAGGACAAGGTAAATAAAAAAAAAATGTTTAGTAAGTGGGAGGGACCTGAAGGAAGTTGTGTTGTGTACAGCTTCCATCTGACCTCTCTTCCCTTGTGGAGGTCTTTCATTGAATCAGCTGCACAGCTTCCCTTGTGGAGGTCTTTCATTGAATGAGGTCTTTCATTGAATCAGCTGCACAGCTTCCCTTGTGGAGGTCTTTCATTGAATCAGCTGCACAGGGGAGCAAGATTAGTTTTGGGGTGGGCGGAGCTGGGGTCTGCATAACACAATTATAGGTGGGAAACTCTCAGTTGGCAGAGTTTTCCACCTCCGGCTTCCAGTAACAACTTTAACTTCATTCTTTACGTCTCGTCTATGTGATGTTAATTGAACAAAAACTTGTTATTTAAAGCTATCCATCTAGAATTTTATAATTTAATATTTATAGTTGTGTACAAAAAAAGTTGCAACTACTCATTAACGTATGCATACTGAGTGAAGCTTTGACAGTCTGAAAATGGTGGATGTGTTTGTACCTGACTTGGTACACTATGTACATATACTCTATATAGGCATCTCCATTCAACTCCAATGCCAAACCTTCCAAACCACCACCGCCAGACTCATCCTAAAAGTCCCCAGAAAAAGCTCACAACACTCCCTATCTCACTGAGCAACAGTGGCTTCTCATCTAGAAAAGGTGCAAATTCAACCTGCTCATCCACTCTTATGAAGTCCTCCATTGCACAGCACCAAGGTACCGAACCTAACTCTACCAACCCTCCAGACAGCTACACTCCACCTCTCTCCCCTGCATGAACCTCTGCATCCGCAGAAGCAATATAGGAGGGTGCGCATTCTCCTTAATTACCACCAAAAATTAGAACAAACTTCCTCTACACATCAGTTCTGCCACACCACTTCTCAATGTCTGAAAGAAGCTGAAGACCATAACATAACTTGAAGGTACCTAGATAAATTTGCAACCTGGGCACATCACGCAAGTACCCAAAGCAAAATATGCAACTAGCAATATTGCATTTTAAAAAGTAACATTGTTCCCTGAATAAGCTTTGGTGATCTTTTCTAACCCTTTGAACCAAACACACAAACAACTCTCAACTGGAGGGTTCCTTCTTTACACAACAGATGAGGTAGTACCAAAAAAATAAAGGAGTAATCTTTCAGCAGAGGAATAACTAAGTAAAGTACACAACAAATCTTGAGATCCAGAAGAAGACAGTAGTGACATCTACAATTACACTGTGTTTAACCACATCTGCCTAGCCAGTATGGAAATTCCAAATCCTCCAACTACATTACTTCTGTAAAGTTTTTCTTACCTGAATGCAACCCTAATGGCAGCAGTGTGGGTGGCTATATATTTTCAATTACAACACAACAAAAGAAACTAAGACAAGCACCATCATGAAAACATCTATCAGTGGTAATGGATAGTGCCACTTACTCTGAAAGCACCAGTCCAAGGGATGCAGTGCTAAGGATTCACCTGCTAAACATATATCAGGCATCTAGTATTGGACTCGTAAGTCTGCAAGTTGTTTTTCTTAGAGATTTAGTTGGACTCCTGCTTTTGGTGAATGTTGCACAAGGGTACTGACTATGTTAGACTGTTTACTTGATTTCTTTCCATTTGCCTTCACTGCTGTGTGGTTGCAGGTCATGCTTAAACTGAGATACACATCGACGTTTAGTGTGACTGAGAAAGGTAACCAAAACTACCAAGTAACAACATAACTACCATAAAACACCTCCTCAGCTGTCCTCAGTACTCTAGTGTAGCTAAAGTAATCGTGATGTCAATCATCTTTTTTTGCCATGTGTTTTCTGTGTGAATATTTATAAATACAACAGGAAGTCTAAAGAGTGATCTAGATGATTCAGATGATATTTAAATGCATGTGTACTTGTTAAAAAGCACACCTTTTTAATCTGAAAAGTCTTGTCTATGCGTATTCAGAAAGTTGCCTCAGGCTGAGTAACACTTTTAGCAGATGGTGGAAAAAGAGGTTATTTTTATATTGTTGTCAGAAGTACTGCTTTAAACCTGGGTGAATCTAGGCACTTTTACATCTATAGCTAACATCAGAATACAAGATTAATTTGCATTCCTAAAATAGTAATAAAAATTCTAGTTCAAATAATCTGTAGTTAAATTGTGATGACTCGTTTCGATCACATTTCAGGACTCAGTTTGATCCGTGTATTTAAAAAGCTAGATAAAACAATGCTTTTTCATAAACAATAAGAGGACAATTAGTCACTAATTATACACAGTCCACCCCATCAACCACTTCATTCCCACTGAAATATTTCTTATTTCACCAAATGTTATGAGAGTGGCAGAGTTGGTGAGCAAAGCAAAACATTATAACCGGTGAGCAACTCTTGATTGTTTGCTTTACCTCGTCATACCGTTAACCAGAAGCGTAGATATTAACAGCCCAGCAGGTGCAGTGGCACCATGTTCCAATGGTCTGAGGGGCTCATGTGGCCCCAAATACAGCTGTTTTTACTGTCTTGCTAGTGATGGAGGTAGGGGATATTGTCCTTGCCTCTTTTGTGCCCAGGGCACACACGCATCACCCCATTCCTGGTAACTTGTCATTTTTATCTAGAAGCCGATAGCACATTGTTATGAAATGTTATACCTTTACCACATGTAAGGGTTGAAGTAAGGACAAGAGCTGAAGTACCTAGTTGGACATTCTTGTATTTTTACAGTGGGTTGCAACTTAGAGGGCTGCTTTCGTAGCGGGATAGGCTGCCATGACATGCCTTGATAGGATTACCTCAGATATTAGAAACATTGTGTTTAAATATGCACCATTTAGATCAATTGTTACTTAAAAAATGGCTTGCGAAGCCATTACCCACTACACCTATTGGAAAGAGTTAGACTTACTCCCTACAGTCTCTCAGCTCTATTTGGGGGTTGCATATGAACATCTTATATACAGCGGGTGTGAGTTCGAAGCCTGACTGTAATAAGGGTTATGGATTAGTGACTAGTGACGAAGTAAAGGCTGTAACAAGGCAAAGGTGTCTAGTAAGGATATTTTACATGTTAAGAATACATTTGAACTGGTTGTGTACGGTACATTTTTGATAAATGATGTCCATCCCACTAGCTAAACTCACAAAGATGGTTATACGAAGTAGGAATAAAGCTAGGTAGACTGTTTTCATTGACGACCATGAACACAGTATGCAACAGATATACTGTAAGAATGGACACAAATAAGTAGGCAGTCCTGTTTTCTGTGTTTATTTTTTGTGGATTTCAGTGGTGTTTTATCATTCTTTTCCAAAACTTTTCATATCAGTGCTTATTAGTATTTATTCAGCTGCCTAACCACGAAAATATAAAATGCTGTGTTTTGTAGTGTTCGCAAAACATGTTTTTTAAGAGTGTTACAAAGCACACACTTAATTTAACTGATAAATAATGCAGGGTATTTAGTGACTCTCAATTGGCGGTGTGTCCAATGGACTTAAATTACACTGTTTTAAGCATGGAAAGTCTGCGCATTGCACTCTCACTCTCAATGCCCTCTCTCACATCTGTTCAACTCTCACACTCGCTCGGTCAGGACTATGACTAGTTTACTGGACTACTGATGGATTAAAAAGACAAAAGTGCTATATTCAAGTATTTTAATGAACAAATTCCTGGACATGGTTGAGGGTCATTCACCTACTTCTTACCAAATATTATGACATTGTAGGGGTGGTTTACCCTGTCAACAGCATAGTGCCTTGTGTAACCTTTACATTTGTAGCCCGGCATACTAAGACAACAAAACTTGAAGCTTTAAGCAAGCTCGCCACTGCTTTTATGCACTCTTAGCCTGATTACATTTAGGTGGTGCTTCTGCTGTGTGGACGTACACAGGTGTCAAGTGTCCCCAAGGCAAATGTCTCTCTTTAAGTCAGTCCTGACTTTTGAAAAGACATCACATTGTATTCTATGACATGAAAATTTGCTGTTAACATTGTAATATTCTACTTAAAAACCCACCAGTAAAGTACGGCTGCGTAAAAATCCAGGATTAGTTGAAGGTATCACACATAGGAATGGGACACCTTGCAGCTATACATTTTGCTGGCATGTGGAAAGTCGAGTGTGATCTTTTCCCCACTACCCTATGTGCATGGTGACAGCCCTCTTTTCACAGGTACCTGTCACTACACCTCACATTTAATGTTTAGTGACTGGGATGTTTGGCAGATGACCTGCTTTCAATACTGCTTTGTTAGAAGCAGGGCCAAAGACTTTTACCCATCTACCCATTCTGTGTCTATGGGTAATAGTACACATTGGCCAAGACTCTTATGAGCAAGATATCTTACCAATCAGTGAAATATAAACAGTGCCAAATAGATCAAATATCGTTTTAATATACTCTGATTCTTTATAGTGTATAAAATAATTAGATCGGTCCTACAACAGGCTCTAACCCCTGCAGTTTTAATACAAGCACAAAATGTTGGAGGAAACAAAATGAAGAAGAAACAACATATTACTGAGATCCCAAAACAATAAAACTCAAGCAGAATAATCTTAAACCAGCCTTTCTTGCTCTCCTCATGGATCGCAACCTTGAAGTGGTCATGGCTCTTGAGAGTCTAAGTGACCTGACCTCAGAGCTTTGCTAAAGGAGTTTAGTCTTCTGGCACGGTTGCCCAAGCTGGAGAGGTCACAGGGTAGAGTCCAGACAAAGAGCAAACCACTGGTCCTGGGGGCTGGGCACAAGTCGAACGACCTTGTCCCAGAAAAAAAAAACATTTGTTACAGTAGCAGCAGTAAGAACCACTAAATCTTCTGGGCGCAAGGGACTTTCAGAGTCACTGCATGAGACATGCATGAATGACTGACAGTAGTAAAAGCCGCAAGGAAGCTACTGACAGGATGAAGGAAGTTCTGAGTGTCAGTTGCAAAACCAGAATCAGAATTTGGAACATACAGACAAACATCATGAAGTATCCATCATCCTGAAAAGGGGACACAGAAATGTCTAATTAAGTGGAAGCTAGTCAACAGCAGACTCATGACAGCCATGTTAAAAGATAAACACATCAACACCATTATTCAGTACTACGCTTCAACAAACAATGCAGAGGAAACAGTCAAGGACATATTCAAACAAAAGATACAAGCTGAGCTTGAAATTGTGCCAAACTATGACCTGAAGACTGTGATGGGAGACTTGAATGCTAAAGTGGGAAATGACAACACAAGTTGCGACAGCCATGGGAAAGGAAGATTGTGGAACAATGAACAACAATAGAGAAATATACTTGGAATTGTGCACCACAAATGATCTGGTCATTGGAAGGACTCTTCCACCCACCATGATATTAATAAACTAACTTGATGCTCAACCAAAGGCAGAGACAGAAACCAGACTGATCACCTAATGATAAGAGGCACCTGGAGATGCTCAGTGCAAGATATCAGAGTAAGAAGGGGAGCGGATGTTTGCAGTGACCTCCATCTAGTGGCCGCTCTAGTGAGGCTCAGAAAAACAGAACACAACACCTCACAACAACAGCATCTGCCTTACAAATCAAAAACAGGTTCCAAATCCTGGCACACACTGAAGATTGGTCTTAGCCAGCTGCAGACAGAGTCAAAAAGAAATGGAAACAAGTCCCTGCAGTATATATGAAGATCAGTGAAACGAGCTGGGGAACCAAGACAAGTAAGAGGAAAGAATGGATATGACCAGACAAATGGCAAGCTATTGAAGACAGCACAGCAAAAAAAAAAAAAAAAAACTCATGCATGCCAAATCTGAGATGCTGCAGGAGAAGTACAAGTAACAGTATACCGAAGGAAGAGAGCAGTCAGAGGAACAACAAGAGCAGACAAGGAGACGTACATGAAGAACCTTGCCAGCTAAGTAGAAGCAGCAGCCAGTAGAGGAGAATGGGTGGAGGTTTTCAATATAAAAAAATATAGTCAGTGGTAAATCTTGTGCAACATACAACACCCCTAGCTTGGACAATCAAGGCAGTGTACTCACAACAAAGAAAAAACACGTAGCATGCTGGGTGGAGCACCACAAAGAAGGCTTGAACAGACCAGTGCAAACAAATGAAGCAGACTTCCAATAAGTAGAGACACCCTAGGACTTGAACACAGCCCCATCACAGAAAGAAGAAATTGTCACTGCCATCCGATCGCTTAAGAACATAAAAGCTCCTGTCCAAGACAGCCGGGATGCAGAAATGTTCAAGGAAGAGGCTGAAACATCAACTAAAATTCTCCACCACTGTTCACATTGATTTTGGAGGGAAAGATGACTGGAACCAAGGCATCATCGCACCAATTCCAAAGAAGGGAGAATTAACCAACTGTAACAACTGGTGTGGAATCTGCCTTCTGTCAATACAGAGAGAAATCATGGTGAAAATCATTATACAGCACATTCCTGAGGTCGGAGGGCAAGCAGTTGAGAAAAGGACACGCTAGGCTGCACAAGGGCAGAGGGTTTGTTGATCATATTCTTACTCTACTCAACATCATGGAGGAGTGTACAGATTGGCATAGACAATTGTACATCAACTTCATTGATTTTGAGAAAGCCTTTGACAGTATCCACCGTGACAGCCTCTGGTGTATACTGAGAGCGTATGACATACCACAGCAGATAGTTCTCCTTGTCAAGAGCTCCATGAAAATTTTACCTACAAAGTGGGAGATAGTGAGCATAGCTTTGAAGTATAGACCAGTGTGAGACAGAGATGTGTGATTTTAGCACTGCTCTTCTACTTAGCCACTGACTGCGTGATGTGACACAAATCAGAAGAATAAAGCCAGAGGCATCAGATGAAACAATTCTCTACACTGGAGGACCTTGACAATGCAGATGACCTAGCCTTGCTCTTTCACACAAAGCAGCATATGCACGAAATGACGTCTCACCTCAACATCTATGCAGTATGCCTGAAGGTAAACACAAAGAAATCCAATGTCATGCCACTTAACATCCCAACCCCTTCACCAAACAAGGTGGATGGAGAGGACCTAACCATGACTCAGAAGTTAACCTACCTAGGCATTACTATCAGACATGATGGAGGGGCAGGCAGTGACATTAACAGCAGACTGAACAAGGCCAGGAATGCCTTCAGGATGCTGAACAATGGATGCAGGTCATCTCAGTACAACACCAAGCTGAGGCTTTAGCAGAGCTGCATTCTGTCCACACTATTAGGTGGATCAGAATGTTGGTAGCCTTCCACACCAGTAACCTGAGAAGAATCTTGCACATTTTCTGGCCTGAACCATCACCAACCAGGAACTGCTCACCACTTGCAAATAAGAGAGCTCAGGCACCAGCATTATGAGAAAAGGACGGGGATAGATAGGTCACACCATCAGAAGAGAACAAGACCGCATCACAAGAACACCTCTCCACTGGACCGCAGAGAGCAAACTGGAGAGAGGCAGGCCTAAATACACCTAGAGGCCTGAACCACAGCTGGGGGCACCTTACAGAAACTTGCCCAAGACAGACAGAAGTTGAGGTCCTTTGTTGCTGCCATATATGCCAGCCCGCGTTAGGTGCAGTAAGCGTGTCTTTCTTGCTGCTGCCTTGTATAGCAAAGTTACATTGTGTTGATCCCTTCAGGAAGAAATAAAATGATGCACTCAATGTTCTTTCTTTGAATGGCATTTTAGTTTGTAGTTGCACAGTTGTTTATCAGTATTTTAATATGTTTACAGTGACGTGGGCGTTTCCCTTTCGGTGGGGTTTTATCAGTTGCTAAAGGTTTAAACCTAGAATAGGTCAGTCTATGAATAAGCTATCACACTTCTTCAAAAAATTCCATGATAATTAAAGGATGTGCAAGAAGGATTAGCTGAAGGATTTTGTGCCAGAGTGTAGTCTATTAGAAATAACAGTTAAAAAAAAAAAGAAATTCACTTTAAAAAATAGCTGCCCTAGGTGAAGAAGAAGCTTACATGGCTCCAGTCAGACAAAAATTGTAGAACCCAATGATCTACCAATAGAATTTTACAAAAGGATAGCAAACACTGTTGCTTAGTATTTCTTGACTGCATTCAGAGAACCTAAGCTAGAGGGTATCCTACCAACATATTATAACCCTGATATACAAGGAGGGGGAAATGAAGAAGACATCTCCTCTAACCACCCCATCTCTCTGCTAAATATCAAAACTACAAACCTTGACAAAATACTAGTGACCAGTTGATTTAGACAGTCCATACTATGATCCACTCAGAATTCCTAGCCAGGCTACCCAGTATGTCAAATAGATTTATTATGTGCTCATCATATTCCAGAAGAGTCAGGGAACTGATTGCCATGGCATCATTATATTCACACAGAGCCACTGACTCCACTGAGTAGTCTAGTAATACTAGAGCAAGAGGGTATTGGTTCAGACTTATTATCCTGCATTAAATTACTTTACCGTGCCCCACTGTCTAGAATACCAGACCAATAGAACTCAATCTAGGACATTTACTTTTGCGCTGTCCCAGATATTTTTTGGACTGTCAATAGAGGATTGGTTATGAGGGGATGCATTGATAAGGGATAGAAACGGAGCAGGGAATGGTAAGAGCAGATGATACTGCATGCGGAAGAATGGTGACTATACACAGCAGACCAGACTAAAACATTGGTTAGACTGGGTATATATATATATATATATATATATATATATAAAATTTGGCTTTCATGTTAATGGGACAAAGTTGTTTTTATACCTGTAAAGCAATGTTTACGGTTGTGCAATTCATTTTGGCACTGAGAATAGAGGGGGAACATTTCAAATATCTGTGTACAGACTTCAATGCACTCTGTTAAACTCTATACTGATAGCTAAAATCTCTGCTTAGCAAGCTAGACCTCAACATTGCCCATTTGAAAAATCACCCTCACTACTTTTAACCTGCACTGTATAAATTGATTGCCCTTCCTCGCTTCTTGTGTGTCTTACAAGACTGGCCATATGAAATGCCTGTCTGATATTATTAAAAAAAGGGATCTGGTGAGATGCTTGATTGGGAAATAAAAGGCCCACTGCAGTAGTGTTATCAACTCTGCAGAAGACTACGTTTGAAGCCCTCTTCAACATATGGTGACACAATGCGACAGCTAGTGCTTAATGTGAGCTTGTGGTTTCCGGTGCCTGGCACCGGCACATAATTGTCAAAACCGGCACAAGGGGGTGCTTTTTTCCCACTTTAGAGATGAACATAACAGCAGGAAATCCTTGATCAGCCTGCCCAAGAGATATTCCCAATTTTTGAAATCTCATCTAACCTTAATAAGGGCTCCTCGGACTTGCAACCTCCTTTAAAAAGAGTGGAAGGAAAGTATAAGAAAAATAAGACATATAAGAGGAAGAATTAAAAAAAAAATGAGATAAATCGGAAAAAGCAGATTCAAAGTTTTATTAAAAACGGTAGAAGAAAAGTACACTTTTCTTAGATAAGTGATTCTCCTGTAGTCTGGCTGGACTCATTAAATTTGACTACTCAATCTACTCTGGAGCTTCTCCCTACAACAGTGCCTACTCTTTCAACCTTGTCTTCCCCAAAGGAGCGTGGAGGGGCCCCTAGGATTGAACCCCCCATCTCTCCCCTCTTGGTGGGTTTCCTGCTTTGAATCCAACAGCTTCAGTATTTTTGTCTCTGAGGTCTTCGAGAGACTTTATTGGCACCTCATTATTGGTGGGCTCCCTTGTGTGGGGACAATATGGGGCTCCCCTTACTCTAGATCTTTCCCCACTCTTTGATGTTGACTTAATTTTGAACAGATCTACCATGTTAAATTGTTTTTCAGATACTAGTTCATGGAAGGCAATCCAAAGTGAAGATACTGCTTTGGTTTCATTATTGGATTCTGATATAGGTTGTAAATCAAGGAGTACATTTCGTTGCAACCATGTGATGACCTTGCTCCTTCAAAATGCTGACTTCCTGCAATGTCAGGGTATTGATGTGGTCCCCTTCCTAGGTTCTACTTATACTGGGACGGGCAATAAGAGGGGCGGGTAAACGCCTGCAGATAGGCTAACAGACTGTTATCCAGCCTTTGAGCCTTACAATCAGCCCAGCCATTATGAGTCTAGGCCTAGGCTGGATACACAGGCCCTTAAAATCTCTTCAGTGGGGGATAACAGGAAAGTGTTTCTGCGAGAGATACGGGCTGTCCCTGAGCAAAGTGTTACTGATTTGGATGGGTGGAGCTGGCTCCCGGGAATATTGAGTCAGGCACGGGGGTCCAGACACCTATCCAGCCACTTTAACTAGCACAGGCTTAACCCCTTTGCCGCCATGGACGTAATGGTTACATCCATGGCTGCGCCTGTGTGGCTACATAGACGTTACCATTAGGTCCATTACCGTCCCTCGGGGGAAGCACTAGCGCTCCCCCAGAGGGCTACCCCCCCAGGTCAGTGCTGGAAGGGGAATCACTTCCCCTTCCACCCCGACCCCCCACTGACGTCTGATGACATCAACAATCGAAAGCATGCTGACCTCATCAGAGGTCACCTCCCGATTACGGAAGAGAAATGCTCAGCATTTCTCTTACGCTCGGGAGGAGGGGCCAGCAGAGACATGAAAAGGAAAGGAAAGGTCTTGCCTTTCCTTCCATGTCTCTGCAAGCATTTCTGCTGCCCGATCACGATGCGATCGGGCAGCAGAAATGCCCACTAGACACCAGGGATTTTTTTTTTCCCATAATGGACATAAGGGGAGCGGTCCCTTGGGCAAGGGGCGCTCCCCGGGGGGGGCAAATAATTTTCAGGCCATTTCTGCCCCCCCGGGACACCAGGGATTTTTCTTTTATGTTTAGGGAGCAACCCCTTCAGCAAGGGTCACTCCCTGGGGATCCAACTTGTTTCTAGGCCATTTCTGCTCCCCGGGGGGGGGGGGGGGGACAAATAATTTTTAGGCCATTTCAGAAAACCCCCTAGACACCAGGGATTTATTTTTGTTTGTTTTCTTTTATGTTTAGGGAGTGACCCCCTCAGCAAGGATCGCTCCCTGGGGGGCCAAATTGTTGCTAGGCCATTTCTGCCCCCCGGGGGCAGATCGGCCGAATATAATTAGGCCGATCTGCCCCCAGGGGGGGCAGAAACCACTAGACACCAGGGATTGGTGTGTGTGTTTTATTTGGGGGGGACTGCCCCTTGGGCAAGGGTCGCTCCCCATGGGGGCAAATTACTGCTGCCCCCCATATCTGCCCACCAGAGACCAGGGAAGATTTTTTTTCAAAATAAGTGGGTGGGGGTATGGCCATACCCCCAACCCAAATAATGGGGCAAAGTTGTTCAGCCCACCGATGGGCAGATGGGGCAATTACCCCCGATCCACACCTGGGGGGAGGGGTGTGTGGGGTGGGGGGGGGTAGAAAGTCTACTAGATGGCATGGAATTAAAAAAAAGTGGGGTGGTGGCTACTAACCAGTATGGGCCTGGTTATGCCCCCACCCCAACTTTCAGCTCTCCCACCGCACAGTAACACATTTGATCCCATGGCAAGCAAGAAGACATTTGATTATTTGGGGTTTTGGTTTTACATTTGGACCATGAGAGCTTGGTAACTCTCAAAATCGTCCCACTTGGAATGGTAAGGGATGCACTTTTTATTTACTTTGGGAAACTGCCATGTAGAAAAATCCACAAGACCCAGACACATCTGAAAACTAAACATCTGGTTGATTCCAGGGTGATGTGCTTCACATACACCCAGCACCATTTTCTTACCCACAATGCCCTGCAAACCTCCAACTTTGCTGAAAATCACACATTTTCCCCACATTTTTGTGATGGAACCTTCCGTAATCTGCAGGAATCCACAAAATTCCTACCACCCAACATTGTCCCATCTATACAGATAAAAATTCTGCTGCACTTGTCAGCCTAAAAATGTTTTTTTTTTTTTTTTCAAACTGCCATTTTGGACCTGCTTTGGTTACCCCTCAAATTCAACATGTTTTTGGCTCTTCCCTGTCACAGGCACTTGGCCCATCTACACAAGTGAGGTATCATTTTTACTGGGAGGCTGAGGGGAACGTTGGGTGGTAGGATATTTGTCCCGGTGCGGTGATCCCACACAGAAATGTGCAAAAAATGTGATTTTTTGGTAGCTAAATTTGAGGTTTGCTGAGGATTCTGGGTAAGAAAACATTGGGGGATCCATGCAAGTCAGACCTCCCTGGGTTTGGTAGGTTTCCCTAGATTGCTGCTGAGCCCAGGACCAAAAACGCAGGATGATGCCACCCCCCCCCCCCCCACAAAAAAAAACAGGTGGTTTTGTATCTGATAATTTAGATGTGTCCAGATAGGAAATGCCCCAAAACACTGTTGCGGGCACTAGACCTACCCACACAATTGAGGGTTCATTTTTATCAGGAGATTTGGGGGAGCGCTGGGTGGAAGGAAATGTGTGGCTTCTCTCAGATTCCAGAACTTTCCATCACCGAAATGGGAGGAGAAAGTGTTTTTGTAGCCAAATTTTGAGGTTTGCAAAGGATTCTGGGTAACAAAACCTGGTGAGAGCCCCACAAGTCACCCCATCTTGGATTCCCCTAGGTGTCTAGTTTTCAACAGGTTTGGTAGGTTTCCCTAGGTGCCGGCTGAGCCAGAGGCCAAATTCCACAGGTAGGCACTTTGCAAAAAACACCTCTGTTTTCTTTGGGAAAATGTGATGTGTCCATGTTGTGTTTTGGGGCATTTCCTATTGCGGGCGCTAGGCCTACCCACACAAGTGAGGTATAATTTTTATCGGGAGACTTGGAAGAACACTGGGTGGAAGGAAATTTGTGGCCCCTCTCGGTTTCCAGAACTTTCTGTCACCGAAATTTGAGGAGAAAGCGTTTTTTAACCAAATTTTGAGGTTTGCAAAGGATTCAGGGTAACAAAACTTGGTGAGAGCCCCACAAGTCACCCCATCTTGAATTCCCCTGGGTGTCTAGTTTTCAAAAATGCGCAGGTCTGCTAACTTTCCGTAGGTGCCGGCTGAGCTAGAGGCCAAAATCTACAGCTAGGCACTTTGCAAAAAACACAACAGATTTCAATGTAAAAATGTGATGTGTCCATGTTGCGTTTCCTGTCGCGAGCATCAGGCCTACCCACGAAAGTGAGGTACCATTTTTTTCCGGAGACTTGGGGAAACACAGAATAGCAAAACAAGTGTTAATGCCCCTTGTTTTTCTCTTCATATTTTCCTTCCAAATGTAAGACTGTGTATAAAAAATACATGTAATTGAGAAATGCCCTGTAATTCACATGCTAGTATGGGCACCCCGGAATTCAGAGATGTGCAAATAATCACTGCTTGTCAACACCTTATCTTGTGCCCATTTTGGAAATACAAAGGTTTTCTTGATACCTATTTTTCCCTCTTTATATTTCAGCAAATGAATTGCTGTATACTCAGTATAGAATAAAAACCCATTGCAAGGTGCAGCTCATTTATTGGCTCTGGGTACCTAGGGTTCTTGATGAACCTACAAGCCCTATATATCCCCGCAACCAGTAGAGTCCAGCAGACGTAACAGTATATTGGTTTAAAGAATCTGACATTGCACGGAAAAGTTACAGAGTAAAACGTAGAGAAAAATTGCTGTTTTTTTCACCTCAATTTCAATATTTTTTTTATTTCAGTTGTTATTTTCTGTAGGAAACCCTTGTAGGAGCTACACAAATTACCCATTGCTGAATTCAGAATTGTGTCTGCTTTTCAGAAATGTTTAGGCTTCTGGGATCCAGCATTGGTTTCACACCCATTTCTGTCACTGACTGGAAGGAGGCTGAAAGCACAAAAAAAAAAAATCGTAAAAATGGGGTATGTCTGTTCCTTTAAGCTGGGAAGCTGGTGATTTTAGCACCGCAAACCCTTTGTTGATGCCATTTTCAGCGAAAAACCACAAGCCTTCTTCTGCAGCCTTTTTTCTTTTTTTTTTTAAACGACATTTTCACTGTATTTTCTTGGTCTCCTTCAGCGGAACCCACGAAGTCTGGGTACCCCTAGAATCCCTATGATGTTGGGGAAAAAAAAGGATGCAAATTTGGTGTGGGTAGCTTATGTGGACAAACAGTTATGAGGGCCTAAGCGCGAAGTGCCCCAAATAGCCAAAAAAGGGCTTGGCACCTGAGGGGGAAAAGGTCTGGCAGCGAAGAGGTTAAACATTATTTCTTGGAACATAGCAGGGGTAAAATATGCGAAGGAAAGGCTATTGCCCCTTAGCTCTCTAAAACCTGATTTGATTTGTCTTCAGGAGACATGGCATGATAAAGATCTAATGAGGGAAGATTATTATGTTATTGATGGCAAGGCTACCTCCTCTAGGAGGGGGCATGCGAAGGTGGGTGTGGCCTGCCTGTGATCAACTAGACTTAAGTAGAATTTTGAATGTTTTAAAGATCCCAGTAACCTTTTTATGGCTTGATCTTTCCAGCTGCAAAATAATACAGGTTTTACCTCTCGGCTATTGGTAAATGTATATAGTCCGCCTGATTCGGACTATGATGCCCTGCTACAAAAGGTATTTTTGCACATTAAAAAACGCTACAGTGATTCTCTTTCCTCTATAGTCTTGGTAGGTGACCTAAATTGTAAGATAACTTATCATGCCATATAGTATGTTCGCTAGGTTGAGAGAGAGACAGCCTTGCGAATCCCTGATTGCCCTTTTCCTCCATCAATTAGAACAAATAAAAGAAGGAAACTGTTGCTTAAGCTCCTTATGAAAAGTGATTGTATCATTGCGAATGGAAGCTCTTTATCTGATTCGCCTGTCTCTTTTACTCATGTTTCCAGGGGAAAAGGCAATTCTAGATTATGTGATACTGGGGCATGGTGCCTACTCCTTGCTACTTGATCTAAAGGTTATAAACACTCTGCTTAGTGATCATAAACCTATCCTATTTACATTAGATTTGAATCTATTAATGACGGGGGCTCAGGAGTTGGATGGGGCAAATCCAGTCTTAGATAAAAAAGACAGGAAGGACTCAGTGGGACCCCAGAAGGATGTTAGGGAGTCAACAGAATCTGCGGTTGTAATTGTGGATACCTGGGGAGGGTAGGAACTGCAAAACTTTACAAAATGTATGAAGCAGTTGTTAAACAACTCTAACCCCCCCGCTCCCCTCTTTCCCCCCCCCCCACCCCCAACGAGTGCCCCTAAAAGTGGCCAGGGTATTATTCCACATCCCCTACTCACCCAAAATAGAGAAATAAATAGTTTGGTTCGGGCATAGTATTTAGACTATTCATCTGTACAAAACTCCAGGGTGGCTCTATTAAAAGGGAGAAGGAAGCGTATGAAACTACGTATTGCAAGAAATGCTTGTAACAAGCTTTGGATTCTCCTCAGGCAAGCAGCAGTAAAGGGGCAAGCTAGATGTTTCTGGGCCCTGGTCAGGGAGGGATGTGGAGCTAGAATTCAGTCCTTTCCCGTTGCCATATCTCCTGCCCGGTGGTCTGAATTTAACATCTCCTTGTATGCTTTAAATGGGGTGGTATTTTCTTGGCCTTTTAGGAGTAAGAAGATGTATTCTATCTCCTTTCTGACAGTGAAAGAGACAGAGCAAGCTATTTGCTCTATGCACTATTCTGCTACAATGGACCCCGATAATGTGCCCATTTCCATAATAAAACAAGAAATCGGCCTTTGGAGACAGATTTTATTTGTGGTTTTTCGTATGTGCTTCTTCTTTCGAAGTGTTCCCCCCCATGGACTGGTAACATCAGTATACCTCAGTTTAAAAGGGGCGACTGTAATTACTAGGCCAATTATCAGCAGATCGTCCTCCTAGATGCAGTAAGAAAAATGTTCGCTAAACGCGTGCTCTCTAGACTCACTGATTAGGCAGAGGAGAATAACATTATCCCTCTGGAGCAAATAGGGTTCAGTCGCAATTATGGTACAAAAGATAATATTGCAATGTTACAAGTCATCACAGAAAAATATGTGAGATTAAGAGGTGGATCGGTTTATGCTGCTTTTATTGATTTTACCACGGTGTTCAATAAAGCAGAGAGAGTCCTCTTATGGAGTAAACTGGCTACTGTGGGCATTCCTTCCATCCTTCTTGAGCTATTGATCGCTCTTCATTCTTCTACCTGGTGTAGAATTCTTCTGGGGTGGGACAGAGGCCTTTTGCCTGAAATGTTCTCTTTGAATGGTTTAAAGCATAGATGCCTTATGGCTCCCATGCTCTTTTCATTATACATCTCGGATTTGCCCTCTTTTTTTTTTTTATCCCAGAGCCAGGGTTCCCCCCTCTCCCCCCAAATAGGCGAACGCTCGATCTGCTGTTTACTGTACATCGATGATATTATTCTTGACCTAACCCCTAAAGGCTTAAAAAACGCCTTCAATCTTTGTTACAATTCTTGGAGTCCCAATTTTTAAAGATCAATATTTCGAAGTGTAAGATTTTATGCTTTCATGGTAATAGGAAAGCGAAATTTGCTAACTTCCATTGGACATTAGGTAAACAAGAATTGGAAATTGTGAAATCATACACTTTTTCAGAGAAAATTTAATGCAGGAACCTTAGTGACATAGCCCATATTATTTCTAATAAATCTAAAGCCGATAGTCAAGCAAGAGGTTTGGGGGCATTATATCTGGCCACGGGAAGATGGCATTTTGCACACCTTTTAGTGGTCTATCGAGCTAAGATCCCAGCTTCTCTCCTTTATGGCCTGGAATTTATAGATTGCTCCAAATGTTTTTTTTTAAATCTTCTGGAAAGTAAGATCCTCCGAAAGCTCCTATTGGTAAATACAGCTGTACTGGTGGCTGCCCTAAGTTTGGAACTGGGCTTAAGAAGTGTGTTTGTCCAGGGACTAGCCAGGGTTATACGTTGGGCTGCTTCCCTTCATAAGGCAGAGGATAATACTCGGAGGATCTTAGTGCAAAAAGAAATCTTTGCAGAAAATAATGCCTTTAGGTATATCTTCGGTAAAAACTTTATGTACGCCCTAGAGATCCTTGAGGTAGATCTCAATCAGTCCTTGGTTACCCCATCTTTGCAAATGAAAAGCAATTTAACACAGGCAACGTGGTCCTTAAGTTATCGATTGGATTTAGAGAGCTGTGCAAAAAAGTTTTTCTTCGATTCTAGCAAAATCCTTAGTGGTAAAAAAAAAAAAAAAAAAAAAAAAAAAAAAAAAAAAAAAAGCACAACCATATGTAACAAGGAACTTGCCGCATGGGGTGAGGCTTTTTTGGCTGCTACTGCATCTGCGATTGCTACCTCTGAATGTGCTGTTGGCAAAATGGTATGGTTCAGCAAAAGAATGTAATTTTTTTTTTGCCAGCATCCAAGATTTAAATCATGTTTTGTTTGTCCCTCCCTTGCTCCCTGTTGACGTAAATGGTTATGACACATTTGTCTCCAGTTTTCTGTGATGTCGGTACCTGAGTTTCTCCATGCAATGAATGCCCCACCAAATGAACTGTTCTGTCAGAGTTTTTTTTAAATGTTTTTTACGTTTATTTTAAGGATATGCATAATGGCACTTTATGAGTGTAGGGAGAAAGCTATGAGGGAGATTTGTTGTTGCGACTTGTGATTAATCTCACTACAGGAGGAGTTTCAGAGATTGGCAACTATAAGCCAATAAACTACTAATAATAACTTAGATAAAATGTACTAAAGATTCAAGATGGAATATATATCTCAGGTTTATAACAATTACTATAGACCAGAACTAGACTGCTGGTTTTAAACAATCTGGGGAACTACAAGGGGTAGGGCGAAATTGGAATATCAACAATGGATGAGCTACGGAGTAACACAGACTTCAAAACAGTCACACAGTTAATTACAGACAGAATATCAGTTGGAAGGTTTCCAAATGTTTAAATAGAGAGAACAGCAACAAGCATCAGTCAGATATTGAAAAAGACAGACTAGATAGGAAGGCAATCTCTCTAATATACAGTGCATTAATGAACAAGAAAGAATTAGAGAATCCTAAGTCACACTGGGAAACCCACATCAACACCCTGGAAGAGGCAGCACCAGGAGAGACCTTTATCAGTTTCTTACCATACATTTCAGTAACTAAATAAAACCTAATAAAATATTGTCTAAAAAAAACAATATTAGACAGGGAAATATGAAAGGCACGTAACCCCATTAGATGATCACCAAAACGACATATATTTAGAAAACAGTGTCTAAACAGTGCACTATACTGCAAGTTCTCTACACTTTAGTGTTCTGCTGATCAAAATGGGTCTGGATCTGCTTCCATGACGGATTAACTGGAAGCAAAACCCACACCAACCCTTCTATAACTGCCATGCTGTATCGCTGTCGGTGGAAGCTACTTAGAATGCTGGTATCCACTTCTACAGAGAGTAGAGCAAGCTTAACTTCTCCAATGTAGAAGATGCAACATTCATTGGCTCAGCACTCCCTCAGAAATAGAGGATATGAAGATCATATCCTCCCACCAGGGTTTAGGAGTGTTTTGGCCTTCCTTCCCCTATCCGGGCAAGCAGTAGAGTCGCTTCTGCTGCAACCTTTGATTTTTTTTTTCAATATTGTGTAGGGCTGATATCATTTAACGGGGATTTTGGAAGATGCAGGGGCTGTTCAGCAGTACCACCTGTTTGGCTTTGTGGCATTTAGCTTATAGCTCTTGGCCCTCAAAATCCTCTAAATGTGGGGGGGAGGGGAGGAGACAGTTTTCCACTTCTCAGTAATACCTCACCTGAGTGGATATTTGGTTGAGAACCACAGCCCCCTAAGCAGGAATCCCCAAGGTTCCACCATGAATTGTTGCCCTAAGGAGCACTTTCCGCACAGAGTATGACTCGTTCCCCTATCTCCACTAGGCAGAACCAGCCTTACTCTCCCCCCAGAACCCCTGGACAGATTGAGGGATATACCCCAAATGTTAGACCTCGTGGGGACAAAAATCTGTTCTAAACACCACAAATGCAAAATAGTTCACAGAAATAGATTCAAGTAACAGCAGGGGAGAGTCTGCCACGCCTGGCGCAGAGCTTTACCCCCATCCACACCTCACATGGCACAACCAGCCTTTCTGCCCACTGGGGAGAGTGGATTGGGGTTTACCCCCAAACAGCCTGTCCCCTGGGCCTGAAAAGCACTACTAAACACCAAGGGCTGTACCATAATGGGCTGAGCACCTGTTTTCTTTGCATACAACGGACTAAAGTTCAAACATATAACTGTGAGTGTCTCAGTTAGTATATTAACTTTAGACAGAACAAGATGGAAACACAGCAAGGCAATACCCACCCACTGCTTCCAATCTGTTGTGTTTAATGTTCATGCATTAACTTGGGGAAATTCTGAGGTTTAGGTTTGTACTTTGAACACCTTGCACACAAGAAAAACCGGACACTCAGCCCATCAGGATACAGCCCCAAGGATTTCAAAATTAATCAACTGATGATGGAGCAGGGAGGCTGGCACCCTCTGCAATGGGCTGCAATCTTTCCCCACCTCTGGCCCTGCCAGCCTTTATATCCAAAATCCATATGCCTTAAATAGACTGAAAGTATCACTAAACACCAAAGAACACAACATTGCAGTAAAATTGATGAATGGAGTAGGGCAGGCCAAACCTTCTTGTCACTGGGTGTCATGTCCTTATCTCCGTGGCACAAAAATGTTTTAAGACCCCCAGTGAACTGGGTGATGGATTACTGAAAATAGTTGGATGGTTGAATTGTGGGGCTAGCTGCTCCTTGAGTCGAGCCACCCTATTTCTGAAACACTCACCCCCTTTTTGGTTCCGCTGGGCAGCTGTAGAGTGTGGAGATGGTGGATGCAGCTTTTAAGGCTGCTCCAGTAGCCCAGGTCCTCACCAGCCTGTACTGTCATATCAGTGGATCAGATACTAATTAGATTAGACATTATGACTAGACTTGTAATTTACACTCTGATCACACACTGGTTGTACAGACATGGGGGAAAAAAGCGTGTGCTTGTGTTAGACTGGTATATTTCACATGGCATCAAATGGCTGTTACAGTATGGCACCTAGCACACAAATACCCGCCTAAGTAGTATACCCCGGCATAAGGTGGTCCTCCTTAGTTTATTATGCTACTTTTTTACTATGAATTGTTCTAATCATGACAAATTGGAGCAAACCAAATATTCTAATAGGCATCCTCATATAGAGTGGGTATCCCTGACAACTGGTGGCTACAGATTGCATATAATGAGCATACCTTACTTGTGATTATAATGCATAAGCATTTGAGTCAGATTATTTCCATTGGGTCTGTAGTACAAGTGAATAATTAAATTGACGACGTGCCATCTAGGGTCAAAATCATGGGATTAACAGTGAAAAGCTTGATTTTGGAGTTCATATTGCAAATATGTTTGTTTGTGGGAAGGGGGGTTGAAATAAAGAGTTTTAGTGAAGAATTATGAATATATTTAACAAAACGTGTTTTCCTAGACACAAGTAACGTTTATTGAGTGTCAGTTAATGATGAATTGTGTGCAGTTATTGTTAATGATTCGGAGTCAGACGGCACTTACAGCCAAGTCTGTAAAAGTCATTGCTATTTAGCCAATATATCTGAGCAAGTGAAATATAAAGTTCAACATGCAACTTTTTTTTCTAAAATATCATAAGTGACAACCTTCCTCATACCCAGCACTTAGTGTTGGCATTGCTAATGCTTCTAGGGCAATGTTAGGATGCTGATCCAGGGTGAGAACACAGTTATGGGAGTCTGCCTTAACCTTCTCACACAGTCAGTTTCCAAGGGGGTGAGGTATATTTAAGGGGAGATATTCAATATTCTGAAACACCAACGGCCTACAAGAATATTACATGCCAGGATTGTTTGCTTTGCTTACTCATGGAGTAACCAATTTCTCTGTCCAACCTGTGCCCAATCTTTGCATTTCAGTTATCTGGTGGAGAAAATTAGGGGTGTTATTTCGTGATCTGTCCATTTTGGGAGACATCAGATGTCCCCTGGACAACATGACATAGTTCTAAAATGAGAAAATAGAAACCAAGTAGAGAGATGGGAACAGGCATGGCTCTCTCTGCCTCCACACACCTTCTGTATTTTAGGAACATAGAGGGTGGGAGAGTAGATAGTTGGTGTAAAAACCGGCTCCCTCTCCCTCTCACCCCCAAACGCATTCTGCCGTTTCTGGGGGGAATTAAATGCCCCTTGGACAAAAGAAATATTTTTGTGACACCAAAAAATATGACTTGATTGGGAAGTAAGGTACTTTGGGACAAAGGATGCCCCTTTCTGGCCTCCTACTACTTTCTGCAGTTTCAAATATTATGATGGTCCATCCATTAAAACCTACCAATCACTGACGGAATTGGGCAGGATCAAGGTAGGTGTGACCAGCGTACTTTACAATAATGCCTTGCAAATATTACATTTGGGGTAAAAGCAACTATATGTAGTAGTGAAAAACAACCATGCTGAATACAGGGGTGCATACAATCAGCCCTTAGCCGTGATAGAAATCTGACAAACAGATTCATAAAGATAGGTTGACTTGTGCGGACAGTGCTCACTTAAACAATTGTGTGCTTTATTTAGCAGCACATGCCTGAAATGCTTCCAAATTGTCAGACTTGGACAACTACCAATCATGCACGCTTCACTGTTTGTCTGACTGGCTTAGAGAAAGAATGAGCACAAACAAAAGAAGGGAAGACATGTTAGTAACTTCCACCTTTCTCTTATGTGTTGTCGTTACGCCTACTTACAGTATTCATGCATCCGGGTCCGCACCAAACTGAAGAAAATGCGGCAACATCAATCCAAGCTCTCTTTTTCCACAAAGGGTGGTCTCTTTTTTTGTTTCAGCCTGGCCTACACTACCAGTTTAACTTGTCTTTCCATCCATGGCTCAAAAGGAGGAAGACTTCAACTGTTAAGGTTCTCACTATCCTCTGAACAATTACTTCCCCAGAAGGGGCTTGGGTTCTTTGACACCCTTGGGTTTCCTAGGCCCTGACTTTGAATCTCTAAGTTCCTATGCCTTGCCATTCTTCCGAGGGGATGACGGCTGTATGTGTGCTGCTTTTAACGTTTTTTATGTAAAAATGTGGGTGACAAATTACTTGTGCAAATTAATTATTTTAATGATCTATATGGTTGAAATAGATAAATTAATGCAAATACACTTGACACAATTTCAATAGGTTGATTAAAAGTGTGATTAATAATTTATTATAGTTAGGCCACTTCTTCATGTAAGACTCCATTTTAATAGAATCGATGAGGTCCCTAATGTTCAGCTCATCGTGCTCATGTCAACCCCCCCTCCTAATCAAAGACGTTTCTCTTCACAATTTCCACAGAGCATGGAATGCAAGGATGTATCAGAGCAACTGTATTACAAGCATGTATTGTGAATTTAACTTTCCATCGTGTACCTGATGTATCATTTTGGAGGCATTCGGTTGGAAGTACTGAGGTAGGCGTGCAGAAGAACATAATTGTAAGAGATGTTGTTTGAGAAATGTTTCATAATATGTTGCCCATCTCTGGAGTGCAGTTGCTGAGAAGGCAAGCTGGAGACATTTTTTTACCATAAGAAATGGGATAATATTATTTTATTATTAAGTATAGTATTTATAGAGTGCACTGTCACCTAACAGGTATCCTGGTGCTAAAAGCGTCCCTGAGAAAGAACAAGCTGCTATTGAAATGGCTAAAAAAGTAGCTACTGATTAAAAGTAAAAGGCAGTTTTTTTCCATTTATCTCAAATGCATTAAGTTGGTAAAAGTCCTCAAGGAGGCAGGTAATTTGTTCCAAAGCTGAACCGCATTGACCATGAAAGCACGTCTACCCTGTCTTGTTTTCCAGAATCTTGGAACACACAGATTTGCAGTTGCTGAACGCACGGCTCCTTCTAGGGAAGTATTTTTTAATTTTTTTTGCAGTGCTTTGGGGCATTTACCCTGAAACACTTTAAAAACTATGCAAAGTGATTTAAAGGCTACCCTTTGTTTTATTGGAAGCCAGTGAAGTTCCTTTAAGGCGCTTGAGGAAGATGACATTCTAGGCCTATTTATTGCTAATGTTGCAGCGGCTGCTTAACTCTGTACAATCTACTTATTAAGTTGCCTGGTACTCCTAGCAGCAAAGCATTGCAATAGTCAAGCCTGTTTAGAATGGCACTCTGCACAATCAGTGCTCTGAGTTGAGAAGGTAACATCGGCAGGCGTTTCCTTAAGTTCCGAAGAAGTACAAAGCAGGTAGCTGCTATCATATTAACATGGCTCGCCATAGATCACTTATTATCAAAAGTAACCCTCAGATTGCAGACATTTTTGCAAAGCTTCTACATCATCGTTTGCCAGTGGCCAGACGTCAGTTGGAAGTTTCATGGGGACTATACTCGCTGAACAACAGAATCTCTGTTTTGTCCCCATTGAATGTTAAAGAGTTGCTGCCTAGCCAATTGAAAATGCCTTTCAGACAGTTGTGAAAGGACTCCAGTGCATTACAAGGCTGTTTTTGATTTGCCTATGCAAACCAGGCAAGACAATATCATACTGACGCTGTTTTTTTTTTTTTTAGACTGTTATGCATAAAAAAACCCTGGTTTTGTAGGTTTGGGTCGACTTATTTTCTCAAAAAACTGTTCAACTATTTGGAGAATTTCCTTTCTTCCTTTAGGATAATGTCAGTACTAGTTACGAGTTTGGCACTTAGATGCTGGAGAGAATAATTGCCTAAATAGGGATTTCATTATGATTTATCATTCTGTGTTTTGTATGTGAGCCTTCATGGCAAATAATGTTTTTTCTGTATTGTTTTATTAACAATTATGTAATAATTCTTTTAAACTCTATATTGATCAAGAGGTCAGTTATTAAATAATTGCAGTCTCTAATCTGATTTAGTCTGCTGGATTAATATTTCATTGATTGGGAAGAGAGACTTGCTGCTAGATCCATGAGACATCACAGAGCAGAACTTCCTGAGGCAAAAATCAGGGTGCATAAGATACTGAGGTTCAGAAAAATACTGGGACACTGTGTTCCTAGGCCCTGGCATCTGATCCTACGTTCCTAAGCCCTGCTGTACTCCTGAGGGATTAATGCTGTATTTGTGCTGGCAGTCCGCCAACACACGGGAAGCCTCCAACATCAGGCATTTCTGAAGCTCCAAGGGAATCCAGCTTTGTGTGGCTCGCCTTAATGCTGACAGTTTTTCTTAGTCAGACTTTCATGCACACATCACAGTTGGTCTATAAACTCAATGAACAGGAAAGAGCTGACCATTCAACGTTCCCACATTTAAGTGGTACATCACCAAAAGAGTATATTTCAATTGCAGAATGTAGGAGGCTGGACTGGTTTGTGATGGGTACCTTGGGTTATCCCTTATTAGTGCAATGTAGTAGTGTTCTAGCAGCTTAGGCTGACAGAGGTAGCTATAGCAGAACAGTTTAGGCTGAACTAGGAGACATGCAAAGCTCCTGCAATACCACTTATAGTTACACAGTACTTATACATAAGTAAAGACAATACTCAGTGTTACCAAAAATAAAGGTAGTTTATTTGGGTGGCACAAGGCAAAAAAAATATCTTAGAGGCAATACTCCTTCTGGAGGTAAGAATTATACACCATATATACACTAGACACCAACATAAGGTAAGTAATTAGACATAGGAAAGTGCAAACAATAGGAAATGCTATAGAATACAATGGGAGAAAATAGGTCTAGGGACAACAAAAACCATATACTAAGAAAATGGAATGCGAATCACAAATTCCCCCCTAGACAAGTGTGGTGTGTAGAGAATCGCTGGGAGAGTAAGAATACAGCAAAGGTAAGTAAAATAACCACCCCAGAGCCCAGGAAAATAGGAGTAAAGTACTCCAAGTTTCCTTATGACACACTACAAGTTGTGATTAGAGTTATTGCAAGAACCAAGCAAGACTTCAAACAACAAATGGTGGATTCCTGTACCTGTAAAGGAAGGAGACGAAGTCCAGAAGTCAGAAGAAGTTCCAGGAAGGACAGGAGCCCCTGCCAACCCAGAATAGGGTGCAAAAGAAGAGTCCCATGTTGGACGAAGACTGCAGAAATGCACCCAAGGAAGATGTCAGCGGGTTCCTGCATGATGCACTGGATGCCCCATGAAGGCGAGTTTTGGCGCTGGATTCGTCCAACAAGCCTTGGTTCTGGCAAAGTCACGTTTTGCGTCAAAGTGGTGCTGTCTGTACCCAGGATTGACCTGGGCACCTCAACTCTGCGTAAGGAGGAAGAGGGGGCACTCAGCCTTCGGAAGATCAGACAGCCACAGGAGTCCCAGGACACGGGGACAAAGGAGGTGCAAAATGCGGTTGGTGCAGCACTACAAAGGAGGGTCCCACACTGTCGGAGGTCAACTCAGCGAGCTGAGCGTCACCGGATAGAGTGCTGAGGACCTGGGCCAGGCTGTGCACAAAGGAATTTTGTAAATAGTGTACAGAAGCCTCAGGAGGTGAAGAAGATGCAGTGCACAGGGGTACTGTTGTTCTCGGGGAAGGCAAGATGTTACTGCCTCCAAATTGGGATAGCAGGACCTCAGGACAGTCTGTGTCGAAGGGGTCCACCCTCTGTGTTCCAAGGAGCACGCTCATCGCCACGAGAGGAGTCCAAGACAACCAGTCGTCAACTTAGAAGGTGCCTCCTTGAACAGGGAAGTGACTTCGTCACTCCACTGGATATTTCTTCGGTCCTTCTGGTGTAGGGTGAAAACAGGGAGTCCACAGAACGTGCACACAGTGGAAACTGATGACACTGCTAGCTGGAGCTGAAGTTGCAGAGGAAAAGTAGCCCTTCTGGATACTTTGTTGCTGTTATAGCGGTTCCTGGAGCAGTCTGCGGTTGATCCGATGTCAGAGGATGAAGTAGTAGTTGCAGAGGATTCCTGCTGGAAACTTGCAATTAGAATCTGAAGAGAACCCACAGGAGAGACCCTAAAAAGCCCTGAGAGGGGATTGGCTACTTTATCAGGTATGGACCTATCAGAAGGTGTCAGACGTCACCTGCTGGCACTGGCCACTCAGAGGTCTCCAGTGTCCCAACACCTTGGAAAACAGGATAGTTGAGGTCTGGGATACACTGGAGGTGCTCTGGGCACCACCCCTGGGATAGTAATGGACAGGGGAGTCGTCACTCCCCTTTCCTTTATCCAGTTTCGCTCCAGAGCAGGGACTGGGAGTCCCTGAACCTGTGTAGACTGGCTTATGCAAGGAGGGCACCATCTGTGCCCTTCAAAGCATTTCCAGAGGCTGGGGGAGGCTACCCCTCCCCAGCCCGTAACACCTATTTCCAAAGGGAGAGGGTGTAACACCCTGCTCCCAAAGACAATGCTTTGTTCTGCCTTCCTGGGACTGAGCTGCTCAGACCCCAGGAGTGAAGAACCCGGTCTGTGAGGTGGCAGCAGTTGTAGCTGCATTGCAAGCCTCAGAAAGCTGGGTTGGCAATACTGGGGTCCATGGTGCAGCCCCCAGGATGCATGGAATTGGCTGGCTCCCCAATACCAGATTTGGAATGGGGGGACAATTCCATGATCTTAGACACCTTACATGTCCATATTCGGAGTTACCATTGTGAAGGTACATACAGGTATTAACCTATATGTAGTGCATGCGTGTAATGGCTTCCCGGCACTCACAAAGACCCGGGACTTGCCCCTGAACTATGTGGGGGCACCTTTGCTAGTGCAAGGGTGCCCTCACACTTAGTAACTTTGCACCTAGCCTTCAGTAAATGAAGGTTAGACATATAGGTGACTTATAAGTTACTTAAGTGCAGTGAAAATGGCTGTGAAATAATGTGTGCACTATTTCACGCTGGCAGCAGTGGCAGTCCTGTGAAAGGGTTTGTCTGAGCTCCTTATGTGTGGCAAAAGAAATGCTGCAGCCCATAAGGATCTCCTGGAACCACAATGCCCTGGGTACCATACACTAGGGACTTATAAGGGGGGTCCAGTGTGCCAATTCAAATTGGTAAATTAAGTCACTAGCCTATAGTGACAAATTTAAAAGCTGAGAGAGCATAAGCACCGGGGGTCTGATTAGCAGAGCCTCAGTGACACAGTAAAGCACTATACACAACACACACATTAGGCCATAAACTATGAGCACTGGGGTCCTGACCAGCAGGATCCCAGTGAGACAGGCAAAAACATACAGGTAAAAATGGGGGTAACATGCCAAGAAAGATGGTACTTTCCTACGCAATATGACATTTTAGCACTGAAGTATACACAAAGTGATAGTTGGAATGCTTATTCGGGCTCATCCGTTAGTTATGACATTGTAGAACATTTCCCTGGCCTTCTTACTCCTTACCTATCAACATAGTCAAGTTACTACTGCACACTGTGAGTTACTTTCAATCAATTGTGTAATAAGTTACATTTAGATTTGTAGATCTAAGCAATATATTGGTCTCTTATTGGCAAATGTACTATTAAGTGGAGAATGGGTCTACGTTAAGGAAATATTGTGTTGGGAACCACAGAAACCCACTTTAAATTATTTCAAAATATTTTTTTTTTTCTTCAGTACGCAAAAATATGTTCTTTAGGGCACAATTGATTTATAAAATGGCGGGGTCTCTCTCCCCCACTGGGACATTTTCCAACTCCACTATGCTCCTTATGCACTTCTGCCACATGCCACCAAGATACATACGTTCAACTTTAGTTTCATTACTGGTATCCACCAAGTTCTGGCTTGGACTCCTTGTATTCTACCAGCATTGCAGTGTACCACGATTCTTGGGTTAGACTAACACATTTTGTTCGTGTCCCCAGATCACAAGGATTGACTGCTGTCACGCAGTTAAGATCCATCGGTTTGCCATTCTCCATGTGTCTTCCGTGCTTATGGTGTAACTCCAGCAGGGACACACTCAATACTCTAGTCTTACAGTGCTGCCTGGGAACTTCATTGTGACGGCAGCCCTTAAATCAAGGCATGCATGTGACAAGCCCACTCAAGCTGCTGCTCCTTGAGGGCGCTTATTATTCTTTCCGTAATGCCATCTTATAGAAAGACTAGGCTGGTCCCCTGGAGGTGATTTTGGCACCGATTTGCTTTGAAGGTCTCTTGACCACACATACAGTAAGTAGCCAGCATCCCAACACAAAGCCAAGTGTCCTACTGCCAGCTCTACGCATGCTGTTCAATGGCTTCAGCTTCTAATTTGTTCCCTGGATTTCTTAGTGCTTCTTTTGCCCATTTTCCATTGCTTCCTTCTCTTTGGTCCCCCACTTTTATTTCACTGCCTTTTCATTGCTTTGTACTTCTCTCATGTAACCCTTGTTTTTCATTGCTGCTCTTTTCTTCCCCTGTTTTTCCATTGTTTTTTCATTAATTACTATCCTGCTTGCTTCCCTCATGTTCCTCTTTTGGCCACCCGCTGCTGCCTGCCGCCCTTTTTCCCTCTCTCCCCGCCTCCCAGTGCCCCTCCCTCCTCCCAGGACCTAATTAATGGAGGCCGCTGCAAAACCCCATTGAGCAGGTCCTAGACCTAGCTCTCCCCAGGCTACTGCATCGCTCCTGCTTTCTATTTGGCTCTCTGGTTTCCTTAGTGCTTTTTTCACTGTTTTTTCCATTGTTTCCTTCTCTTTTTTATTGCTTAGTGCTTCGCTACTTGTTACCTCCATCTTTCATTATTTATTTTTTTATTTCCTTGTGTTCCCTCTTTTTTCACTGCATTTTCATTGCTTAGTGCTGCTCTCCTTGTTACACCCGTTTTTCATTGTTTTTCTTTTCTTCTCTCTTTGTTCCCATGTTTTTCCATTGCTTTCTTCCTTTTCCTCTTTTGGCCACCCCCTGGCTGTCACCTAGCCCTGCCCCTTGCTTCTCAGCACCTCTCTCTTCTCTGAGGACCTACTTCATGAAGGACGCAAGATCACATAGCAGGTGCATAGCCAAGCAGGAAAGTCACTGCCTATGTAGTAATGAAAACATGAAAACAGATGGTGCTGCACTGTGCTGCATGAAGCCATTGCTGGAATGAGATGATACTTTCAGTGCCATTGAGTTGTTTCCCCAAAACAGGTTCAGGCAACTGCCCTGAGGCGGGATGGTGAACGTGCATCCTCCAAGAGGCTGTCAGGACACAATGGAGAGTGGTGTTCTGAGCTACACAGGGTGGCCTTGAGTAGTGCTCACCACCAAGGTGTTAGTATGTGCTGGTGGGGAGGGGAGGGGGGGTTCAATCTTATGAACACTATGTGCCACCCAGTGACTGGTAGACTACATACATGTCCTGCTCTGAGCTTATTGATTCTGTAGCTTATGAAGCCCAATGTGGAGCATAACCTGACTTGGAATGCCAATACAGCTTCCAAGGAAGGGTGTCTGACTGAGGGCAGCGCTCCGTATTCCTCCTATTTGAAACTATTTCCTTGACTTATCAATCAATCAACCATCAGTTGAACGTCGGTCGTGCCAAAATCAAGACTACCTGCGCCCGTCCACCCCAGGACTACCCCCCACTGCCAGGACCCCTGCTCACTGCCCCACTGAGAAGCGACGCTGCCACCTTCTACACCCTGAACACAGGACAATCCAGCAAATGCTGCTGCCACGTTGTACTGCACTCTCCGGTAGGACCGTTCTCCTGCTCCAGATGCACCTTTTCCTACACCAGCACAACCACCCTCATGCCACAGCGCCAATGTCACGTCACACCGTGCCAGAAGCGACACACTGACTCCACTGCCTATTCTTCAACAAACGCTTGATGTGCAAGCATTCCTCTGAATTATGTGATCTCATTGCCACCCTTGCACCCAACATGGTCTTCTTTACCGAAACCTGGCTCAACCAGACATCCACCCCAGACATTGCCACAGCAATCCCAAACAGGTATAAAATCAACCGCACCAACAAGCTGGGAGGAGGAATAGCCAACATCCACAAACAGGCCATACAGTGCATCACTACCACAACACCACCACCACCCCAATAGAACATCTCAACTTCAAGCTCCACATAGATAATAAGACAACCATCAGAAACACACTTGCATACAACCCTGGCCGGCCAACACTCCAGTTTCTGCAATTGCAGACTTCATTGCACCCCTAGGCCTAGACCCCAAGGTCTACATCTTCCTCAGATACCTAAATTTCCATATCGACGACCCCAAAAACAGCACCGCTCACCTCCTCAACAGTATTAGCAGCCTAGGATTGACCCAGATCATCCACGACTCCACATATACGGCAGGGCACTTGGTGGACCCCATATTCACCCCCAGCAATCACATCAAATACAGCCACGTCACATATTTCACAGGGACCAACTACTCCATCATCCACTTTTGCATCTCCAGTCCCCGCACAACCACATCAAATATGACTAGTGTCCCCTACCAGAGGTGAAACAAAATTTCAGGGATCAGCTGGACGTAACACCTTCAACATCTTAAACCCTGCTACCACCACCATCCTCGAACAGGGAGCTAAGAACTTCAACGCCTGGATCACCAACTAGGCTGACTGCATCATCCCCATCAAGAACAACATCCAGAGAAAATCCTCCAAAAAGGGCAGCAGGTACACTCAAGAACTCAGAACAGATAAACGTGACAGCAAACAGCTGGAAAGGAGATGGCACACCAGCAAGGACACCTCGAACAGAGCAGCCATCAAGACCTCGCTCCACCTCTACCACTGCCTGCTGAGGGCAACAAAGAAGATGGCGCTAGCTGCATGTATCAAAACCAGCACCACCAAGGAACTTTTCAAAATCGTTAAGGAATTCTCCAACCCAGCTACCACCGAAAACAACATCACACCCTCACAGGAGCTGTGCGACAATCTTGCCTACTTCTTCCACAACAAGATTGCAACCATATACAGAAAATTCGAAACCCGCCCCACACCTATGGACCTCCTGGACAGATGAAAAACTACTGCAGCTGACACCAACCGCAGACTGACCAACTGGAACCTACTCTCCACCCAGGACACCACTTCCACCATGAAATCAATCCACTCGGGAGCACACACAGACCCACTACAGGCTTCCTGTCTCAAATCTCAGAAACCAAAGGAAAAGCCAGGAACTCACCACTTGCTCAACATCTTCCTCACCTCCACCATATTTCCAGATGCCTTCAACCATGCCAAAGTCAGACCACTACTCAAAAAACCCTCCACTGACCAAAGCAAACTCAAAAACTACCAACCCATCTACCTGCTCCCATTCCAGCAAAGGTAGTGGAAAAGGTCATCAAAAAGCAACTCATGACACACCTGGAGCAAAACCAGCTACTCAACACTTCCCAATCCAGCTTCAACAGTAATCACAGCACCAAAACTGCCATGATCGCATCCAATGACATCCGAACCCTTGACTGTGGAGAAACAGCAGTTCTGATCCTCCTCAACCTCTTGGCAGCCTTTGACATTGTATCCCACCACATCAGCATCCAAGAGCACGCACTGAAATGTATCACCTCCCTCTTCACCGGAAGAACCCAGAGGATCCACCTCCCACCTTTCATCTCCGAACCCAGGATATCATCTTCAATGTCCCCCAGGGCATATCCCTAAGCCCCACACTTCAACTCATATAGGACCCTTCTGGCAAACATTGTCAGATGCCACAGACACAACTCATCCTCTCACTCACCAACGACACCACCACCAAAACCAGCTTCCACAGATGCATGAAAGGCATAGCTGACGGGATGAAGAATAACTGCCTGCAGCTGAACACAGACAAGACACAAGTACTGATCTTCAGTATCAGCAGCAACACAGGGAACGACTCCTGGTGGCTATCAGACCTAGGACCCGCACCCACTCCCTCAGACTATGCTAGAAATCTCAGAATCATTGACCACAAGCTTACCATGAAATCACAGATCAACAGCGACTCCTCCGCCTGCTTCCGTACCCTGTGCATGTTACGTAAGATCTTCAAGTGACTACTCCTGCACAAGAGATGCACCACGACACAGGCCCTCATCACCAGCTGACTGGAAAATAGTAAAGCTCTCTACAAAGGAAATCGGTGCACACCTCCTATAGAAACTTCAGGCCATACGGAACACCACAGCCAAACTCATCCTCGACCTCCTAGATGAACCCACATCACACTCCACCTCAACAACTCCACTGGCTCCCCGTACAGAAGAGATGCCAATTCAAGCTGCTAACCCAAGCACACAAGGCTCTACACAACCAAGGTCCCGCCTATATTAACCACCACCTAAACTGCCACCAGCCTTCGAGGAGACTACAATCCGCCTCCCTATCACTTGCCCATACTCCCTACATCCACCGAAGCAGAAGTGGTGGACTCTCTTCTCCCATATCGCAGCAAAGACCTGAAATAGCCTCCCCACACAATTCCAGACCATCACCTCACTGCCATAATTCCTACGGGTCCTTAAGTCCTGGCTGTTCAATTAACCCTCAAGGACCTGCAAGAGAAGGGATACCCTATATTGGGTGTTTATCCACACTTTATAAATTTTGATTGATTGATAACATAGGAGGAATACTGAGCTCTGCCCTCAGTGAGACACCCTTCCTTGGAAACTGTATTGGCATTCCAAGTCAGGTTATGCTCCACATTGGCCTTCATAAGCTACAGAATCAATAAGCTCAGAGCAGGCCATATACGTAGTCTACCAGTCACTGGGTGGCACATAGTGTTGATAAAAATGCCCCCATACCAGCACATACTAATACCTTGGTGGTGAGCTCTACTCAGGCCCACCCTGTGTTGCTCAGAACACCACTCCCCATTGTGTCCTGGCAGCCTCTTGGAGGATGCACATCCACCATCCCACCCCAGGGCAGTTGCCCGACCCTGTATTGAGGAAACAACTCAATGGCACTGAAAGTATTGTCTCATTTCAGTGATGGCTTCATGCAGCACAGTGCAGCACCATCTGTTTTCATTGGTACATAGCTAGTGACTTTCCTGCTTGGCTATGCACCTATGTGACCTTGTTGTTAAAATGACACAAGGACCAACCTGATCATTACTAAAGACTTCCATTGCCCAAGTAAATTTGAACCACTGGAGTATAAAGGGTTAACCGGCTATGTACGGATATTTTAGCTGGAGTAGGACAATAGGAGAAAGAGTGCAAAAAAGAAAGAGTGAAGAAGAGGAATGACATATTAAGAGTACCAAAAGGTGACAGGGGAGAAGAAAGACAAAACAGGGAGACGAGAGACGGCGAGAGACAATACGAGGAATCGGAAAGAGTAACAGAGAAAGGAGAGCTGGAGAAGAGGGAGAAGGAGTGCAAGGAGGGGAAAAGGAAGAAACAGAGTGATAAAAGATGAAGATGGGGGATAACAGAAGTTTGGGAAATAAGTGTAGCAATAAAGTTGGGAAGCAAACTTGCAAAGGAGTAAGACAGCAAAGGGAGCGAGGAAGTTAAGATAAAGTGAAAGATGGGACAGAAAATTTAGGAGCTTCCCAGTCAGTGGGAAGGGAAGGATGGAAATTGCATCCGTTGCACGAAAACCCCTGGTTTTCTATATGTCTAAGTTCAGATGTGGTTGGTAATGTAGAGTCCTTAGATTATTTGTAAAAGTCCTAAAGCTAGGGGCCTATTTTGGAATTTCCTTTAACCATTGGATTTGCCTGCAGTTATAGCCGTTCCTCCCTACTTTCATGCAGACCTTAGGTCAGCCCACAGGCTGCCAGAAGAGAAACAGGGCTTCTTCTGTCCTTTGGTTCACTTAAGTAAGCATGCTCAAGTCATTGACAACAAGCCTTTGAAGGTCTATGAGGAATGTCAAGCACCAACAAACAGAAAGTCAATGGCAGGGTATCAATGTCCTTCAGGGCTCATCCTGGCACAAAATCTGTCCCCAGCATGAGGGACCAGAGATACAGTGGGAAGAACATTCAGGTCCCTCTGCTCTGAGGTGCTCATGCCATGTTAGAAAAGGTACAGGTGAGTGACCTTACCTAAACACTTTAGGAGCAGAGGCAGCAGGTTTAAGTAACAAGTGTTTGAACTACTACACACAGAAAAATGGCTAATGGCGGATTACTCATATCAGGACATCAAAATAACCTCTTCATTGAACTCGCTATAAAATGTCACACATAAGATCCTGAAATGTCACACAGAAGCGCACTAAAAAAGGAAAATGTCTCACAAATGTAAGCTCAACGCTTGGCATCTATGCTACTGAACCTTCCTTTCCAACCAGGACCTCCTAAGGGAAATCCTTGCCAAACTGCACAAGGTGCACAACACACATAGCCCTCAATAATCCACACTATTGTTTCTCAAAATGTACAGAACTTTGCTTATGATCATTTTATATTGGGACTGAACTAGCCAGTCCGTCCGTTTCTTCAAAAACAATTGGATAAAGACAGCTAATGACTACCAACACCAGACCAGATATGAAAGTCATAACAGTAAGTCACATCATGGCGGCATCTATTTTGTATATTCCAGAGTAGAATTCGCTGCCCCTTAGCCAAATTCCGTTGTCAAGCACTGTCACTATAATTTGTTTGCTGGCCCCATGTCTCAGCTCACATTTTTTCAAAAGTTTAAAACTAATAAGACTAGGACTATGGGAAAAAATTAGCATGCAAATAGGAAGGTAATCCTGTGCAGCATTACTAATGGGGTCCCCGGAGGTGGCATCCAAAGGATGTCCTCCCCCGGGGTTCTTTGTATGGGTGGCGCAATCCAGGCCACCAGCGGTTCCCATTTGGTATTATGGCTCGGAGGTAGGGCTTCAGTGACAGTTAGGGTCCCTGTCACCTTGGGTGTGGCCCATTTAGTTCAATATAGTCCTGGAGGTAGGTTGTTAGCATTCTGTCACCCACTACCATCCCTAATTTGTGGGGGGGGGGGTCTCTAGTAAGAGCAGGTTGTTCTGTAGGGATACATAGGCAGCCTGTTAGGCTTGTCACTTTAGGAAAGGTGGCAGAAATGGAGGAGCTCGCTGCAGGCCAGAAGAGTTGGGGGCCTTGCAGGGTAGGCATGGCAGAAGGAATACAGGGCGATGGTTGGTTGGCTGTGAAGGACAGAGCATGGAAGAAAAGAGGATGGCGAGGATTGAAGGTTTGTATGAGGGATAGGGAATGTTTATTGTTGGGGGAGTTTAATGCTGGGGTGCAGGAATGTTTTACTGTATTAATGAGGCAGGAAAAAGTTCACAGTCTGGTGCCTTTTCTAATAAAGGCAGCCTTTTGCTCTGAAGTGGTCTGGTTAATTCTGCACCTTCTAGCCCGATGGGGCCTTGGGAACAATCTAGGCACGTCTGAGGTAAAGATAGCAGGCAGACGCACTGATATTACACACACAACTTTGGAAGAACCTTTTCAGCAAACCTGAGAAACTTCACTCCTCAAAGTAAATCAGAATAAAGCTGTAAAGTAAATGTAGCAGATTTTATATTTAAGGCAGTGGCCTCACGAGAACATGCCACTTCTGAAGACAGAGTGCCCTCCCACTCTGACAAGGCAATTTAAATTGCAAATGTTCTTTAACACTTGAGCTGTGGGGAAAGGGGACCTTGTGCGCTTCTCTGAGCGAGACAGCTAAATAAACGGATGTGCTATTCTCGCCTCTCCCACACACAAAGCCTACTTTCACATCTCCCGAAAAGGCTCCAACTTGTACAGAAGTGAATTTCCAGGCATGTAGAAGCTGATAAAACAGGCTAGCTTTTTTGGCACTTAAAGCAGTTTGTCAGCAACCTCTGGGAATACACTTTAATCTCCTGCACTAAAAATAACATCTCAGAAACTTGTCTGAATGTAATATTGTTTCCTAACATGTAGGCTAGAGTCTTTCTTACTCCATAGCAAAATACTGATTGTATATGGAAAACAATGGCATATTGGGCATGACAAATAAAATGACATGCAGGTAAGCACAAAAACTGTAAAGTGGCTACCTATCTTCTAGAACAGTCAGTCCTTGCTTTTTAACCAAAATAAATGTGCATGAAATGCATTGGGACATTTTTAAAAACCAGAACTGCAAGTTCCAAAATGCTACTTACTATGGCCTAAAATACCACAAAACTCTGAAAGTGTCACAAGGCGTAGGGCCAGGTGGCAGCTATACATTGGACAGGATAGAACTGTCCCATATGTATGACATTATTTACTGCAAGCACCTCCACCCGCCCTGATATATTGTTTAAAGTGGCATTTGAAATATTAGTATTTAACCCATATTGTATAAATATTCACATTTTGCAATTTTGGAACCACATTCAAAATGTATGTATAGTGTGCTCAATATAATGGTGTAGACAGCCCAATCATATTTCCCAAAAACCCTCCACGTCATCCCAGAAAGTCTCTTTAACCTCTGCTTGAACTATTTACGCTGCATTGCAGTCTATGGCCCTGGGTAGGAGTGGCCCATTAGACAGGTATTTTTTCCCCAGAGGGTATCCTATACCTCTGATATTGTAACTCTGATGGCAGGCCAGATCTTGAGCACCAACAAAGAAACAGACATTTTGTAAAAATAGACTACAATTTTACATCAACAGGGCATCGCAGCACAGGAGCCCCAAGAGTCTTGAGGGAATTGGAGAAAGCCCATCTCCAACTGAGACGAATAGATTGGGATCAAGCCGAATATATTATTGCGCGGCTCAAACAAATATTATATTGGGGGCAACTGCTGTAGGAAGCTTCTTGCCCACAAACTAAGGGCACAACTCCATGGCAACACCATCAAGATAGTACGTTCCTCCTCTCTGGTAGAAGCGCGTACAGATTCGCAAATCTTAGAGGTGTTCTCCTAATTTTACAGAGCGCTGTACACAGCAGACACCTCCATCACTCTAGATCCATCCACATACCTCACTAATTGCACATTCACTCCACTCTTACAGAGAGACACAACTCTTCTTGACAAACCAATCCAAATAGAGGAAGTGATATGGGCCATTTCCCATCTTACGACAGGGAAGTCGCCAGGCCCGGATAGCTACAGCCCCTTTTTTTTAAATTTTTTTTGCAAAACGTTCTGCCCCGAACTGGCCAAATCACTCACTAGACTTTTTAATTCCTTCTCAGAGACCAATGCCCTCACCTCCAGTATGCAACTATCACTGTAATTCACAAGCCAGGAAAGGATCCGGAGGAGTGTGGCTCATACCGGCCCATCTCCCTTTTAAACATAGATGTCAAGCTGTTCACTGGCATCTTGGTGCAATGCCTCAACCCCTACATCCCCGGGCTAGTGGACCCGGACCAAGCGGGTTTTGTATCTCACCGACAATGCGGGGAGAACACAAAGCAACTCTTACACCTAATAGACAAATCAAATAGGTCGCGCACAGAGTCACTACTCCTCAATATAGACGTGGAGAAGGCGTTCAACAGAGTGCACTCGCCCTACCTCTTCCAGGTGTTGGAGCGCTTCGGTGTTGGACCAACAGTCCTGAATTGGATAAAATGCATATATAAAGAACCCAAAGCGGCTGCCAAGTCAATGGCACGTTGTCTTTGCCATTCCTGATTAGGCGAGGAACGAGACAGGGCTGCCCACTCTCCCAGCTTCTATTTGCTCTTTACATGGAGCCCCTAGCACAGACATTACGGGCCAATCCACTTGTAACGGGCTTTACATTCGGGGGTGATTACCACCTCATTAGCCTCTATGCAGATGACATGATCCTTATGCTCTCAGAACCTATGTTTTCACTACCGGCGCTAACTGACGCTTTACACGAATTCGGATCCACATCGGGCTTCAAAGTGAATGTACAAAAATAGCAAATTCTGAATCTTTGAGTCCTCCCCACCCATGAAGCGGAACTACGCTCAAAACTCCCTTACGTTTGGACGTCATCGCATGTCCTGTACCTTGGCATTGACCTAGCAAATAAGACCACAAAAACAGCTCACAGGAACTACGCTGCCCTCTCCAATGCCGTATTGAAGGACTTGGAGGTATGGAGTAAACACAAACTCTCAGGGTTAGGCAGAATAGCAGCAATAAAAATGACAATCCTACCGCGCATACTATACTTATTTCAAGCAAGCCCCCTTGCCCCGCCACCTAAAACCCTAGCTGCACTACAGTCGGCGATACTTAAATTCCTATGGGACCGGAAACCTGCATGCATCTCACGTTGCACCTTGTATCTTCCTAAGACAGAAGGGGGGTTGGCGGTCCCTTGACTCTTGAAATACTATCAGGGGGCTCAGCTGCGGTTCCTGCGGGAGTGGAGCCACCCGCTCACTGAGAAACACTGGTGTTTCATGGACCAAGCTGTTGCAGGGTCACATATATGGAAGGAGCCCTGGCTGCAGCACAGGCACAGAGCAGTAGGGCTATATTATTCCCTTATCACTAGCACGACATTCCAGGTCTGGGACTTAGTGGCGACCAAGAATGGTCTGATGTCCTTTCCCTGCCCTATGACTCTGATTTGCGCTAAACCGGACATTGCCCTCGGCCTCAAGGCTTTCATAGATGGCATTACGGGGGATGCAAGAGGGTGGGGAGCCTGTTTGACCCGGACGGCATTATACCCTTTGATCGCCTAAAAGACGCTTACGGGCTCACGGAGGCAGATAGGATGACATACTACCAGGTTAGACACTGGGTGCTCCAACAAACGGTCAAGCCCCTAGTGACGAGATCACTCTCAGCATTCGAGAAGTGGCTAATGCTTAAAAAAGGTGACAAACTGCTGGTTTCCGAGCTCTATAAACACCTTACAACCACCACATCAATACGTAAAACCAAGGGACAAAAAAAGGTGGGAGGCCGAGGTGGAGCGGGACCTAACGGAAGAGGAATGGGAAGGAATACACCACAGAGCACATCACACAGCTCACAACATGTCAGGCGCTGAAACAGCCTAAAAAGTAGCAACGTATTGGTACTACACACCTGCGAGAATACATTTGTGGAATCCCACTGAAACTGAACATTGCTGGAGGGGGTGCGGAAGCATGGGCACACTCATACACCTGCTATGGCACTGTCCCAAGCTGAAACGATACTGGAGAAGCATCCTAGACAAAATCGATAGAGTATTCCACACAGAGATTCCCAGACTCCCAACATACACCATCCTTGGCTTACATAACCCTCTCACCTTCCCTCTCCGATCCTTAAGAGGACGGCAGACCGCCCTTGCCCTCAATGTGCTGCCTACCAGACGATATTAGCCCTGTAGGGCATGGATAGGATTCCAAGCCACACATTGTGGCTGCACAAATTATGGTTCCTTTTAGGGATGGAGAAACTATCTCTGTCAGCGAAACAGCAAGTAGCAGAAGTTTCCACATTATGGGAAACCTTTATACATATTTTGGCTGCAGAATTTAATGAAATCACTTGCCCTGCATACTTAAAGACCCTGCGTCTGCTGAAGGACAAGTGATTTCACCCCCACCAATTATAGCTACAGCTACCTGCCTATCTTCTGGGTCGTGAAGGGAACTGGACAAATAGTTTGTGTACTTGTGGGAGTAGGATTTGGGGAGATTCTTGACATAACAGTAGGGAGGAGTTGCTTAATTTTCACCAGTTGTTCTTGTTGACTGTTTTGTACTTAAATGCATACAGGACAATGGTTATAACATGACCCCTTGAAGAAACCCTCATCAGATTGCATGGGAAGGGAGTGCTATTAACGCTGCCGCCTGTAAGGTTGTAGGCATATAATGTGTACCCCTTTTCCTTTAAACCAAAATATCAATAAACAGATTTGATCCACCAACAGGGCCTCACAGAATGACAGCTGCCATCAACTTAGAAACAAAGAAGAGGCACTAACAGAAAAAAAAAAATGTAAACCAGCATCATACTTATTTTATTTGCAAGATGTATAGCGCACATGGCTACCAATCAAGGTTCCCAGTGCTGATCTCCTCACTGAACCTAACAAAGTCCTCAACAAATGGGTTAATGCAGAGGAAGGGGTGGAAACAGCAAAGTTTGAAGAGCTTTGTGGAAGGCTGTAAGTGATTCACAGGTTTTTAGATAGACAGGTAGAGTATTCCATAATTTTGGTTCCAGAAAAACTAATTCTCCTTGACAGGTTCTCCTAATTCTGGGGACCCTCTCGCGGTGCTGGAAACTGGAGCGGAGTAAACGACTAGGATAATGCCGTGAGACCGAGGAGCACAGATACAAGGGGCCGGAGTTGAAAAGGCATTTGTGCATAAAGCAAAGATCTTTAAACTGTATCTGACGCTCAACAGTCAACCAATGAAGAATGTGAAGCGGAGTGGCTTAAGAAGTACATCTAGGAGGATGATGAAGAAGCCCTGCTGGTACATTTTGTACAATCTGAACCAGTTTTAGTAGATATTTTGCAATGCCCAAGTAAAAGGCATTAAGTAGCCCAATCTGGAGACTACATTGGCTCAGACTACTGTTCTGTGGGCAGGTGCTGGAAGATACATCAGAATTTTCTTGACCCACTTCAAAACGCCAAAACAGGTGCTAGCAAATTTATTAATTTGATGGTCCATAATCTGTTTATTGTCGATCCACACTCTCAAGTTTTTAACCACACATATCGATGATGGGGCGCATCCCAAAATATCTGGCCACAGATGCGGACCCCAGAGGTGGGGATGGCTGCCCACAAGCAGAACCCCCATCATGTCTCCATTAAATTTTAAGGAGTTCACATTCATCCAGGATGCTGCTTGGGCAAGACAGCTGTATAGAGGTTCTACCTAATTATTGTCCTGAGATGATAAAGACACCACAATTTGGGTATCATCTGCATAGAAAAACAGGGTGAACCAGTTGGAATCCATAATCTCTGCTAATGGACTCATATCAACATTGAACAAAAGAGGGCTTAAAATAGAACCCTGTTACACCCCATAGGTCAGATGGTATGGTTTGGACCTCTGCTGTTGTGAATGGATATGGAAGCTAGGTCCCGAAAGGAAAGAACTCAACCAAGCTAAAGCTGTGCCCTGTACCCCAACTTTACTCAATCTAGAAAGTAAAATAGCACAATTCACAGTGTCAAATGTGGCACTGAGATCGGAAATGATCAGCACCACTTTGCCCCATTTGTCTAATTGACAGTTCAGGTATTCTGTTACGCCAAGGAGGGCTATGATCTGCCCTAAAGCCTGATTGAGAAAGATGTAAAAAGCTATTTGATTCAACATAAAAAGCTAAGCTTCTGATTAACGTGTTCCTCCAGTACCTTAACCAATAAAGGCAGGAGAGAGATCGGGCAGTAGTCAGGCCAGATCGAGGGGTCTAAATAGTGGGGTTTTTTTGTGTTTTATTTTTTTGTGTTTTTCTTTTTTTTTTTTTACAAAGGGGTAACAAAGGACCATTTCCAGACTAAAGGGACAATACCCTCATTTAAACAGGAGTTAAGTGTTAAGTACTCGCAGGAATTGTTCCATAACTGGTAATGCAAGCTTACACATTATTGAGGGAGGACACTGATTGATGGGTGACCCAGACCTAATAGCAGCTAGGTGGACACCAAATGAAGTTAGGTCTGAAGCATAAAAGGAGTCCAAGGTACAAAAAGTGACCGTAAAATCCATGACTAGATTTACCCCGTTTGAACCTGTAAAGGAGGACTGAATATCCACCACTTTTTAAGCAAAAATTCAGCAACCTCGTTGCACTGAACTTGCATATGGGAGATGGTATGGGCTGTGTTGGCCTGGTCAGAAAGGTTCCTAGCAACCCTAAAAAGAGTTGAAGAGCAGTATTAGCTACCTCAATTTTATCTGAATAGAACATCAGCTTACCTGTTCTACATGCAAGTTGATAGTTTTATAAAGCGACTTGATATCTTGCTTTGTCTTTAACTATAAGTCTGCTTTACTTATAGCAGCTGCTAACTAGTGCCTCTCACTGTTTTCAGTTAAACCCCTCTAAAAACCAGGACACAAGGCAAATTTGGTGCAGTCTGCCAGGACAACAATGAAAAAACTGGACTGTCCTGGCAAATCCGGGATGCCTAGTCACCCTAGCGAAACAACCACATAATAAATTCGATATTGAATAACCACAAGGAAATGTGGACTAACCAGAAAATCTGAGGTACTGAATCCAAGTCCCCTGGTTATTCCTCATTCTTGATCACAGCGATTTCAGGTTCTTTGCCCAGCCAGAGCCCCCGGGAGAAACAAAGTGTCATAGGAAACTAAATGGAAAACATAAACCGGGCCTAGGTTATAAAAATTGCATTGCCTTTCAAGATATCAATGGAGCTGGGATGAGGGGAAAAAAAGGACGCAAAGGTAAATAAAATGAGCAAGAGGGGGCGGAGTAAATTATTTTGAAGAAATAAAGTGAGCAGGGATAATAAAGGAATATAAATCATGGACTGAGAAGCTCAGAGGATTCCTGAAAAGCTGGAAAATGTAACATTCAACCAGCTACCGCTAACAGCATCAAATTCTTCACTGCATCCTTAGCCTTTGACTCCAAAGACTACATCTTTCTCAGCACCCTAAAATTCCACATTGACGACCCCACTGACAACAACACAGCACAGCTCCTCTACAGTATGAGCAGCTTTGGACTGACCCAGTTCGTCCACAACCCTACCACCCACCACAGGACACACGCTGGACCCCATCTTCACCTCCAGCAGCCGCATCGAACACAGCCACATCACGAAACTCACATGGACTGATCACTCCACCGCCAGTTTAGCATCTCCAGCCCCCACACTGTCAAGGCCAAGATGACCAGCTGGATGGACAGCTTTAACACCTCCACCAACCTCAGAGTGTAAAGAATTTCAACGCCTGGATCTCCAATTGCACCATCAACATTGTCCCCATCGAGCAGCATCTAGAAAAAGACCACCAAAAAGGCCATCTGGTACACCCCAGAACTGAGAACAGCTAAACGAGATGGCAAGCAGCTGGAAAGGAAACGGTGCACCAGCAAAGACACCTCCGACAGGGCAGTCTTCAAGACCTCCCTCAACTTCTACCACCGCCTGTTGAGAGCAACAAGGAAAGTAGCCCTAGCACACATAGCGAAAGCAGAAGCAATATCACCAAGGAATTCTAACATTGTTAAGGAATTCTCCAACCGATTGCTAGTGAAAACAACATGACACCCTCACAGAAGCTGTGTGACAACCTTGCCGACTTCTTTTTTCAATAAGATTGCAACCATATACCGAAAATTCAAACCCCAACCTACCAACTTCCATCAACAGATGCGCCACCACCACAGCCAACACCAACTACAGGTTGAACACCTGGAACCTCCTCTCCAACAAGGACACCACCTCCACCATGAAATCCATCCACTTGGAAGCGCTCACAGACCCTTGCCTGTACCACATCTTCAATCCTGGAAACCAAAGGATTAGCCAGGAACTCACCACTCTGCTCAACACCTACATCATCACTGCAACATTTCCAGATGCCTGGAAACCCGCTGAAGTCAAACCACTACTCAATCTCCCCCACAGACCCCAGAGTACTAAAAAACTACTGACCAATTTCCCTGCTCACATACCCAGTGAGGGTACTAGAAAATGTCATCAACATGCAACTCCTGACATACCTGGAGCAGAACCAGCTACTTGATACCACCCAATCCGGCTTTCCCAGAAATCACAGCACAGAGACTGCCCTGATCTTGGCCACCAAAAACTGAACCCTCCTCGACTGAGGAGAAACCGCAGCTCTGATCCTCCTCAACCTCTCATCAGCCTTCAACACCATATCCCACCATACACTAATCAAAGACTCCCATCACATAGGCATCCTAGGGGATGAGCTCAGATGGATTACCTCCATCGTCACTGGAAGAACCCAGAGGGTCGACCTACCTTCTTTCCCCTCCAGTCCAGACCCAAATATATCACCAGAAGTGTCCCCAAAGATCATCCCTCAGCCCCACGCTTTTCAATGCATAGATGACCCCACTAGCCAACACTGTCAGATCCTACGGTCCCAACATAATCTCCTACACAGACCACACCCAACTCAACCTCACACTCATTGATGCCCCCACCACCACCTAAACCACCGTACACAGATGCATAACAAGCGTCACCTACCGGATGAAAGACAACTGTCTGCAGCTGAACACAGACAAGACCGAAGTTCTGATCTTCGGCAACAGCAGCAACACATGGAACAACTCCAGGTAGCCTTCAGAACTAGGACCTGCACCCACTCCCTCAGAACACAACAGAAACCTTTGAATCATCACTGACAACAGGCTTACCACGAAATCACAGATTAACTCTGGCTCCTGCGCCTGCTTCCTCACCATGGCATGGTACGCAAGATTTTCAAGTGGCTCCCCATGCACACAAGAGACACAGTGACACAGGCCCTCATCACAAGCCGACCGGACTAAGGCAACAACCTCTACATAGGAATTGCCACACACATCTTAAAAAGCTTTCAGACTATACAGAACGCTACAGCCAGACTCTTTCTTGACCTTCATCGAAGATCCCACATCCCACCACATCTCAGGCAACTCCACAAACCCCAGACAGAAGCAATGTCAAATTTAAGTTGCAGACTCACGCACACAAGTCTCTACACAAACGAGGACCCACCTACATTAACCACTGCCTCAAATTCCACCAACTGTTCAGAAGACTATGCTCCGCCTTCTTATCAATGCCCCACATTCCTCGGATTCACTGAAGCAGAAGTGGAGGACGATCCTTTTCCCACATAGCAGCAAAAACCTGGAACAGCCTTCTCACATGACACCAGTCCATCACCTCACATGCAGAATTTTGTAGGGCCCTCAAGATCTTTTTTTCAGTAGGGTGCTGGAGTCCTGGAAGCACCGGGATACCCTATCCAGTGATCAGCCATGCTCTACAAATCTTGTTTGATTTGATAGAGTGTAGAGTAAAGGAAATTCAACATGTGTGGAAAATTATTAACAGCACATGCGAAAGCTTTGATAATGGATGTGTGAAAACAAATTAGGTGAGGAGTAAATTTTGAAAAATGCATGTAGCACAGGAACAAAATAAAAAAACTTAACCAAGGCGGTGGGACACAGAGAAATGTGCATAGTAATATTTAAAGAATATGTATATTTAAAATAAAAAGGCACACTGTAATGGATCCATAATGAGTGTGGCAAAATAACGAAAGCGAAGACAAACGTTTGAGCAATGCTTTTGGAACTCTCCTAAAGCACAGAGTGCACCTTTGCTAATCATTAAAATAGGTGTTCAAAAAATAGGACATACAACAATAAACTGTAAATAATGCATGTGGCAAAGGAAAACAAGTGCACACTAAAAGGTGAAATAATGCGTAGTACAAAGCACAATAGATCACAGTAAAAATATCAGAGTGTGTGTGTGTAAACAAACAGAAGGAGGCACAACAAAATAGAAAGTGAAAATCGGGGATTGCTTATTAAAAAAATTACATTGCGTTTTAAGAAAGAAACAAAAGCACAAAATGAACAAAAAAGCAATGACATTAAAAATAAATAAATGTGAAAGGCATGCAGTAAACAGTTTTTAACGCGTGGAAGGAAGAAACGAAAAGAAATTGGAGTCTCCATCACCGATTGAAGATTATTTGAAGTCACATTTCCTCTCGCTATAAAGAGTTATATTAGCGGACGACAAAGGAGCGAGGAATAATGAGCAACACAAAGGTAAGAGTATGTGTAGGATATTTTTGGGGAAAGGACTCCTTTGGAATCGGCAACCAATGTGAGTAGTATGCAAGAGGGCAAACAGACGAAAGCAATGTGGAGCGTGGGGAGGGTGGGATAGGGGAGAAAAGAACAAACACAAAGGAAAGCAACATGGACGGCGAAGGCGAGGCAAAGCATCACGAAGAGCACAGGCAGGCAATAGCAACACAAAGGGCCCAGTGCAACATTAGAGGTGAGAGTGGAGTAAAGCAGCATGGCGGGTGTGGAGGGGAATCAAAACAGCAGAGTAGGGGGGGGTGTAATGCGGGCTGTCCTGCAACTTCAGTAGGCAGCACTGACACACATGCACGGAGACAAACTTCAGACTACATATTCACAGATCTGGCGTGGAGATCTAAGGTGACCTCTTACCCTTTTATCTATAACCTGCTTCTTAGGACTGCATCAGTTTAGAAACAAGCATTGGGAAAGCCGAGGGGTCTCACCTATGTGACTTCTATTGGCTTTATCAATGTTTTTTAGCCCACCTGTTGTGCAGCTGCACTACTATACAACATGGCAAAGAAAACATTTGCAAAGCCAAATAGCTCTACGTTGTGGCTTTTCAATGTTTTCAAGCTAGGTTGTACAGCTGCATGGTTGAAAGGAATACAAAATGCACCATGACATTGCCAGAGTGTTTTTTTGTTAGTTTTTTTTAATTTATTTAAAAAAAAAAAACATTTTTAGCCATGTTGCACAGCAAGTGGGCTGCTGTGCAACATGGCTAAAAGCAAAGCTCTCATATAGCAAAGCTATTCATCATGTACCAAACACAAGTGTTGACATTTTGACAGCATGAGGCTGACGGCCCTATTAGTGCAGTGACTATGTCATACCTCACTTCAGGGAGCCACCCACCAGGATCACCACTGGATCTCACTCCCTCCAGGCACTGTCCTCATTCTCACAGGGGCCTCTAGTCTTGGCAGGTAGATGCCGGGGCTCCAAGCGGGAGGTCTGGATTTTCCTGGGTGATGTCTCTTCTCCCAGCTGAGAGAATGGTTACCTTGATCCTCAGTCCTGGTCACACAAGTCAGAAGTATTGCTGAGCTTTACCACGTCGAGGGACAGCTGTGACTGACTGCTCAACAATTTGGCAGACTCAGGCTCCCCTTTTTACAATCCAGTTCAAGACACAAATGTGATTTATGTTTCATACTTTGAAGTTCATGATGCGGGGGTGTTCCTTTGAAGTGCCCCATTCTCTGTTCGGTCCTTTGCCTAGAAAGCAGTTTGTCACAGCATGAGAGACTTCAACCCAGATAGCCCCACAATGCAGGCCATGAGAGTTCCTTGTGGATCACACTTGAATGTCCACCTCAATTATATAAACCTAACAAAAGGTTGCCAAGGCCCCCACCTCTAATATTTATGATTTCCTGATCATCCCCATCTCCGTCATGGGATGTACCAACACCCATGTGACATTTTAAGAAAGTAAAGGGCTCTTTAAGTGCACTGCGGCGCCTGGCTCTCCCTTCCAGCATTGTGTGGCTCACTCAGCTCTCAGAGAAGTAGCAATACACAAATTTGTCAGGGTGGGGGAGTGGATCCTCCACCTGCCTTCTCAGAGCCCTCGGCTTCCAATATGAACTTACAAGCCTCTATGTATTCCATCACTCACAGACACATATAAATCACGCCACATACACACAAACGTGTGCTGAACAGACGACGGACCAGTTCAATAAGAGGAACAAAAGCTTTTGCTAAACGCAAAGAAATGAAACTGACAGAAAACCCAACCAACAACAAGTAATGAGCTTACCCAGAGCCCTCTGTAAGTATTGGTACTGTCCACAATATTTATATTTGTAAAGAAGAGAGCAAAAGATGTTTGTTGATGAGTCCTAAAAATAGACTAAACAAGTTCCATCTTTGCACAAATGGAAGACTGGCCTCTCCACAGAGAGGACACGCCTCATAAGGTAAGTAATGAGCACTAGACTCACATGTTCGGTTTTACTTAACACTAATTGAATGTGCGGGGTAGGGTGTCTAAAACTGTGTGCAGTTATAATCTTTACTATGCTTCTAGCTACTGTATATTTTTTATCTCAAGAACGACATTTTTAAATTTTGATACTAAAGGAGTAACATCTGTGATAGACAATGCAACTACTAACCCATTAGTGGTAACTGGAGACCACTGAAACTCTTCTATATGTCGATAATGATGGATGTTGTTTTAAAATTGCTTACTTGAAATCTTTTGTGATCCTTCCATAGTTCCCCTTGTCTTTCAGCATTTCAACCAGAGTGGCAGAGGCAGCTTTCACCGTTTTGGGGCATTCCTTGTCATATGAAGCAAGTGACTGCTGGACAACTTCCAAATATTCTGAAATGAGTCATATATATTTTGTTAGCACACGCATGAGCCAGGCATTGTTCCCCAGGCCCCGCTCCATGGAGGGGCTCTGTGATTAACTGCAGTGCTCCAGTATTCATTCAAAGAATGCACGATATACAGTCACAACACAAATGTTAAAAACACATTATAAAGAGGAAGCACCAGCAATAAAGGTGAACGCACAATAAAGACGTTTGTTATTTTTTTTTGTTTCAAGATTAGAAACGATGATTAAATTAAAGTGTCTTGATTATTTTATTCAGTATAAGAACATAACTCCTTTGTGATCTACCCTAAGAAAGACCCACACTGACTTACTGAGCCTGGCTCACAAAATAAAGACATTTTTTTTTAGTTTTAAAGTGGAAACGTTTTTCCCTGTGGAGAAGGGCTTCCTCTCAGCCTCGAGTAAATCTAGGGTCCATTCCCCTTCCCTCCTGAAAGAGGAGCAACTTTGTAACTATTTCCAGGGTGGAAAACTATTGCATTTCAGTTTATGAATGCTCACAAATGAACTTTGTAGTAATAGTGTGCAATCCTCTACTGCTGAAGGATATGTAGGTGGGAGATTCAAAAGCAGCAATAGTAGGTGATGATTTTAAAACAAAATCCTAACATTTGTAAATTTAAATCAACTGCAGGAGACTACGTGGCACTAGAAACATGTGTTCCGTACAGACTTTATTGGCACTTTGGTTATGCAAGTACTGCAGCGGAATAGCTCACATGCTTCCAAAATAAACAATATGTGGCAACTTCTTTGAACTATATGCTAACAGGCAAGACCACAGATTTAGTACTTTTACACAATGACATTTCATAGTCTTTGTTTGAAACGACTTATTAAACAGACATTTCTTACTGGGTATGTACAATAGATCTCAAAATCTTCTGTTTTCCCACATAGCCAACAAATTATTGAGTGAGAAGGCTGAAGCCGCTTCCAATTTTCGGCAATATATATATATATATATATATATATATATATATATATATATATATATGTTTGTCTAAAAATATTACGCAAAATGCTTGGTTCAAAAGCAATTAGCTCCGTTTATAATCCGCTTTTTAGGTTGAGGATTGCTTTTCAAAAATCCTTTATCATCATTGGTAAATGCTTTACGTTTGTCCCTCCTTGGGGCGGTTTTGTTACCGCCTTGGCCATCAATCCTATTACATGGATAATTGCACTTTTGCTGATATGTTTGCCTGCGAGCAAACTTCTTTTTCTTCTTGTGTCTCTTCTTCACGCTCGCGGTGGCCATGGCGCTTTGAATCAGCTCGCTTATGTCAACTGTTTTACTTTTCATTTTCACTTTAAGTGGCAAGAAAAGTCCAGTTAGGAATTTACAACGCTAATAGCTCTAACTCGAGCAAACGTGAGACCCACTGCATTGCAAATGCTTGTTAAGATTTACAAACGTAAATTTAATTGAAACAATGGCAGTTGGAAAAGGTTATTGAAACGTAGCCTTTTTACCATTGATACCTTCACAAATGTGTATATTTTAGAGTCAGAAGCATCAGCTCTAGTTCAGATTAAATCTCCACTTTCATGGATATCAAGATTGCCTATTAGTTATAATGTTGGTCCCTCTTGAACAATCACAAAACTGTCAAGCCAGACTCCCATAAACAAATAATAATTGAAGTAAGAATTAATGCGTCATTATGGTAGTAACTGAAGAACGGCAGTCCCAAAGGACTCCTCTCTGTTCATTTTACAATGGACATGGATTAAAAAGCAAATGTGCTAAAAAAAAAAACGTAAAAAAAAAAAAAAATCGCAGCACAACATATAGCTTGCAATCATAGGTTAATGAGAACATGGACACTTATTTAAATAGAATCCATAACGATGGAATTATGTATCCAGATATCTGGAGATAGGCATCAGATTGGCTGCAGCGAGCTGAAATTTCAACCAGTGGCGTAGCGTGGGTTGTCAGCACCCGGGGCAAGGCAAGTAATTTGCGCCCCCTAACCCGTGGATTTTAGCACTCGCGAGTGCGAGCGCCCCCCCCCCCCCCCCCCCCCCCACATGTTGCGCCCGGCCCCCCCTGCACCCCCCACGCTACGCCACTGATTTCAACAGTGCACCAGTCTTGGTGGATTTGCCAAACTTCGGATCTCAAAATCTCAATGTGGAAACGTGATTGGGGAGGGTGGGGGTGGGAGGGTCACACATGAAAATCACTGATTAGTTTTGGCTGTGAAAGAGAAGACATGCATATTTATTTCCTTCCGAAGACAAAAAAGAAACACTGACTCAGTGAGTCACAAAATGTGCACGCATAGTCAGGGGCATAGCTATCAACAGTGCAGTGAGTGCGGTGGCCCTTTGGGCTAGTGGTGTGAAGGGCTCACTTTACCTCCGTTAGCGGCTATGCTTTTTTTTTATTTTACTAGAAAGCACATTGTACAGATGGGTAGTCATAATAACCTTTCTAAGGTAATGCATGACCTTTACTTACATGTCACTCGGAACTATGCGCACTGCTTACAGTACAGCAGTTTAAAACATGAAGGGCACAGTCCTGGGCTTTTTACTAACGTCAGAGGGGTACCTTGATCTGTACCAGATTATTGTCATTGTATTTATTAGGCATTGAATACAGCTGGAATTCCGGTCATGTACATTTCATGAGGTGGGGAGAGGTCGAGGATGGAAGGGTAGAGTAAAAACAGAAACAGATTTTTGCTCAAATTAAAAGGTCTGCTGTGGGCAGTTCCAATATGCCTATCCATAAATTTCCCACATATGGGGCATATGTCCTTGCTCACAGACTAAAGTTGATGTATACCTCAATGTTTTTATTTATCAATCTGTGTATGAGCAAATATTCCTAATTCAGTTCTGTCACCCCGTATACACCTGAATTTATGGGTGTCAATGCACTTTCATATTAGCAAGTTAAAATTATTTTCTAATATTGCGCTTCCTGGGCTCTCTAAGGTTCACCGCAAGGACTTGGGCATCACTGTGTGTGTGCGTTAAGCCCTCAGTTTGCCCAAGGCCGCCAGGAAGGGACTCAGTCTGCGGATTAATTGTGCCCACTAGCGACAATTACCTGGTACTAGCACTACAAAGTGCCACAGCTGCTTCCGTTGCACAGGACGTGCCAGGGTAAAGCCCGTACCAAGGGCGGGTCCATCCTGAGTCCATCAGCACCAGGAAAAGGCAGGGCCACCCGCCTTGATCCTGGGCCCTGGGATTCCACCGCCTTTGCATCTCTCTTTTTGGATCCACTTCATGGGCATAGCAGTAACCTACTGAAGGGGCCAAATCCCTGATAACCCTTGTTGCCTGGAGGTGTGGAACTAATAAAGGAGGGGGTAGACTCTCCCCTCTTGATCTGGACTCCCTGGTGACTATTATTGTGAACATGGACCCATAAGCAGTGGCTTTTGAGAATCATTTTTTGTGTATGTCGAGCGTTTATTGAACGTGTTGATCCTTGCACCATTCTGCCTTTAATTTAGGAAGATCTCAGTGGTCTAACTGACACGAGGGTGGGAAGAAGGAGGTTGGGTAGGTTTTCTATGCAGCTTAGGCATTCCTTGTGCTGTGCATCTTGGGTCACTGTACTGCAGCTGGGTTAAGGCAGGTGTCTGAACCTTAAGCAGGTCTAGAATGGGTAAGAGTAAGGCAAAAGGCAGTCCTTCGGGTATACCAAAAAAGCCCACAATATCTACTTCCAGCGCAGATATAAACTATGTAGTAAATGATATTGACAACTTAGGAAGTAGAGTCCCTGCTTTGTCGTAGCACCTCTTCAAAAATCTCCGACCCAAACAGAAAGTACCGGACACCTTCAAAAAGAAGAAAGTGACCGCATTACCTCCGGCAGAGAGATCAGTACATGCAGTGCAGTCTCCCAAACCTGTAGCATGCGGGGTCAGTGGAAATGGTGGTGCTGACCACGCACCACTAGATTCTACAGAGGTAAATTATCAATGTATGAGCCAGGTGTATGATTGGGAATGCTCCAATTGCTTTAGTCCACTCCTACACTGAAGGAAGGATAATGAAGTTGAGGATAATAACAGTCATTGTTTAGGGGGGACCACAACGGGGCAGGAACTAGTCAAGTGTGTTTCAGTTGCACCTACCAGATTGAGCTTGTCCAGTTCAAAGTTGTAATTAACAAGTTAGTTAAAGTTTCTATGCTGAAAGAATCAATGGGCAAGCTCACAAACAAACTTGACCTCATACAGCTTTGGAGAAAAGTAAAGTCAGAAGTGGGGGACAGAAAAATCTGAGGTTGCAAATAAAAGGGACTACAGGGGTAGAGGGGGGAAACTCCATGCACCAGGTACATACAGTGGGAACCCAGAAAAAGCCCCAGTATTTTTGTCCATTTAATAGCAGCTCCCAGACAACAGTTGCTCTCAGGGGAGCTGCCTTTAAGGTGCCACCGGGTGACTCCGGGGGAAATTGGTTTGAGGAACTCCTCTAAAACTCAGGGCTTGGGACTAGCGGGTAGGGAGAACAGGCAGTTTTATTTGCCTTGAAGGGATCAGTTTGCGGCCCCCTGAGAGCCCCAGATTGGAGTAGAGGGGGTTGCAAGTACATACTAGGGTTCACTGACCTAGACCCCATGCCCTAAAGAGAAGCGAGCACTCAAACAAATATTAAACCATTAAAGGTTATGGCAAATCTGGTGGAGAAGGATGAAGTATCCATAGCCTGACTTGTGTGGGTAACATTGGAAACCCTAAAGCAGCATTTCAATTTTGCTCTTTTGTCCTCAAATATGGACTTTGGGCCTGCAGTGGGCCCTTGGATTCAGATAAACCCCCTAGACTTCCCTTCAAGAAGGTCAACAGTAGAACAAGAATTTACTACTTCCTCCTGGATACATATTCTTGGCAGTGCGTGATTGATATGAAAATAACTGAAAGACTTGATAGTGGCCACAATGCACTGGAACTAAAATTGGATTGTAAGTATATTGAATCCCATACACATTTGAGAGAAAAATGTTGAACCCAACAGTCGCTAGTAATAGAAGGAAAAGGGTTAAGTGGCATACAATAGAGAATAACATAGCTACTCTAGCACAAATATACTGTGTAGTCCTTCAGACGATCATCGATATTAATGAATATGATGTATATGTATTAACCACTGTTGAGCTGTTTTGTAGGTTGCTGGGGAAGCTTTTTCAGGGGGAAGAGGACTACAATGGCTAGTAACAATCAAGTAGAATGGTTCAATGAATGCTGCAAAGTAGCTAGGAAGGAACTGATGGGGGCCATCAAATCGGGGGACAGAGTTAATGTGGCCTAACTTAAGAAACAATACGCAAGTACCCACATATCAGCCAAAAGTTCCTGTTGAGAGGAAAAATGGAGGGATCGAACATAAGCAGCTAAATCTACAGATAGCAAGCAATTTTGGCATTTGGTAGAAAAAGGTTCTAAACATCAAATTAAGGATAAAAACCGTCATATCCCACTGCAGATTTGGGTAACCCATTCTAGTGCCCTCTATATGGAGGCATGGAGAGAATGGATCAGGTAAAAATGACAAGGGTGTGCCAGATAGTATTTGCACCCCAGCTGATGAGAAGCAACTCAAATTCAGTCTGGCGGATACCAGGCTGAGCCTCACTACCCTGAACAGAGGTAAAAAACCCATATGGACAAAGTACCGAGAGATCTTTTTCTCTCAGAACCCGTGTTGTGGATTTATATTAACCAGAGTTTATTGCAATAGCTAAGGGTGCAGAGATCCCAGAGTCCTGGTTGGGTGCTGAAATAGTTCCAACATTTAACAGGGGTGATAAAATGTTTTAGCAAACTAGAGACAAATCAGTATGATTGATGTCTTGCAGAAACTGTTTTGCAGGCATTTGCTAGAGTAGGTAAAAACTTAAATAAAAGTGGAAGAGGTTTTATCACCACTTCAGGCGGACTTCAGAGAAAACACTAGCACCACAGATCAAATTTTTCACTTCTTGGGTATCCTATGGAAATATGTAATGATAAGAAGGGAGCATGTGTATGCAGTTTTGGTAGACCTATGAGCTGCTTTTGATCTCGCCCCAAGAGTAAAAAAATTTGGGTAGCTCTGGAGCAGATGGGGCAACCAAGGAACATCTCGCAATTAATAATTAGGCTCCATAATAACTACTTCGCCAAATTTGGGTGCAATAGCAAGGGTGACCTGACTGAATGCATTAATGTAAACAGAGATGTACGACAGGGGTGCGTCTTAGCCCTGACGTTGTTCACTTTATATATCAACAGGTTGATAGAATCTCTAGCTGATTGCAATGGTGACCCTCAAGTGATAGCAGGTCGAAAGATTGCATCCTTGTTTTTGCTGTTGACACATAGTTAATATCTAAGAATCCCATAGGTTTACAAAATGTACTTGACTGGTTTTTATGAACCTGAAACATGAGCTGGAAGTTAATTTAGATAAAACCAATTTTATGAGCTTCAACCTTCACAAATTGTTCAGGGGTAGGGGTAAACTGGGATGTTTCCTTTTGGAGCAAGTTAAGCAACTTGACTACTTAGGGATTAGAATTACTAACACCTTATTGCAGTCCCCACAAAACTGACAAGAGCCAACTGACATTTCAGCAGGCAACATCAGCTATCCGTAAGGAACTACAATCTTCCAGTCACTCCTGCAACTGAAATCTATAGAGCAAAGTTCCTGGAAGCAGCGCTTTACAGGGCTGAGCTTTGGGGCTGGAATAGTGTGGGGGCCCTAGAAAAAAAACAGAGAATACTTTTATGAGGTTGATACCTCAAAATGTGCCACTAACTCCGGTTCATTTAGATTTGGGTCTCAAAAACATAGCGCACATTACTGCTTTTAGAACTCTGGCCTGTTGGATCCGAATATGGAATAGCAACTCAACCTCTCCCGATGAAACTAACTGTTTGGGAAATTATTATACACAATCTAAGAGGGTGAATGCCATGGCTGAAATTTGTAAAAACTCATTCTGTTGAGGCTGAGGGAATGGTGGTATAATCCTGAAAGTATACAGAAAAGTTCACTTAAGATCCTCAAGCAGAGATTACACGTTGGACAAATGGTTAAATCATGGTACTGTGGGGGAGCTCACCGGGAGGTTTTTGACCTTCAAAGATCAGTTGAAATGTGAGAGCATGCTAGACCGAATCAAACACCCGCAGGCAAAAAGCCTATACCTGGAATTTAGACATGGCATCCTTCCACTGAATGGCTTTTGTAGTAGACGGGCAGGTAATTTCACAATGCCAAACTGTCCCTTGTGTTCAGCCAACATGGAATCTGTGGAGCATTTTCTTTTCTTTTACCCAAGATATATTGACACTACGAGTGCGTGGTTAATGCCGATATGTCACATTTTGGTATGGAGTCATATAAAGGACTTCACTAGAATTCTTAAATCCTATAGCACTGAATGGCTAGCATATTCATTATCCAGGCGTCTTCTCCATGCCTCGAGACTGAGATAAAAAATTGTACAAAAGGGTGCCCTGGGAGCATATGTATTTGAACTTTAGACCCATAGACTGGAAGCGCTTCTGCTTGGGTGGGAATCCTAGTGGGATCAGGTTACTTCAATAGTGAGACAGTCACTGGTACACAACAGTACCAAAGGAGGAAGTGCGGTGCAAAAGGGTTCCACTTATTTGTATTATAGTCATTGTATGTTTAATTGGTCTTAATCAGCACTTTAAAAAATATTTTTATGCTGATAAAGGCATACTCTAAACTGTAATTGATATACTCTGAAGGACTAGGCTTATTTGTAAGGTAAAATAATGTTTTAAATACATGTATCAGTTTAAGGATTGTGCCAGTTTTACAAAGACTAGCTAGTTTGGTCCTTTCTTTTAGGTATGGACCATTGACTGTGGGAATAGTTGAGAAAGCAGTAACTAATATGTATATTCCTGTATGTTATGCTTGGCTTTTATGTTTTTTGTATGAAACTGAATAACGTTTTTAACTAACTCACTGTGCTTCACTGAGGCATGCTGCCACCTGCAAAGTAATTTCTAAGTTTGATCTACCAGCAAGGAGATCATCATATTATCCGTCTTCTGGATACCAGACTTTTTTTGAAGGCTTCTTTTCTTTATTTTGTCATATTTTGGGAAAATCTGTATTTTTTTTTATTTAAAAAATACAGCCTTGAAGCTGCTTTTATCAGTGTAAATCCCTCAATATATGGATTTCTGTGGTGGAAAGGACTGATCCCTATCCCGGGATATTTATACAAAAATGATACTATACACAGCACAGTCCGTTTTTCATTTTACGGAATGAATATCCATTTTATGTACTGAGCATACAATCTGGAATTTTTTGTGATACCAACGAGATACATGAAAAGTAAAAGGGTGTCAACAACAGACTTATTTGATAAAGATAATATTGGTAAACAAATTCATATGAATTGAGGGATGTTAAAACATAACATCAAACCAATTTATTGCAAATGTAAAGTGTTGTATATGAATCACTCAATTAAATTGAGACCGCAGGTGTATTTACACATTAATCAGTGTATTAAACAAATATGAGAATATCCAGATTAACATTCATTAGGGTACATGAACAGAAATCTTCAGCATTAAAAGTACAAGGCAACAGTCTTATATGGTACTTAGGGTAGTATCAGCCAAAGGTCCATGTAGTAATAACCCACTCAGACACTAATATAGCCAAAGTTATTAAAAACAGGGGTATTCCACTCGAGAATGAATACAGAGTTTGGTTGTGCATCGATATTTCGGTCTCAGTTGCCAATAGGACCATTCTCAGGACTGAAATTATGGAAAGATAAATGCCCCCCCCTAGGGGAATTAAAATAATCTATAATATGCGCCTGCAAATCATTAAAAGAATAGAAAGAGAAGTCCCTCACCATAGAAGGTCAAGTAAGGAAGTAACGCTTGTGATGTAATTCCCACTAAGTTTAACAGCCACTGGAATGTGAAGTAAAGTCCATGTGTGTGAAGAAACAAGGTGGACACAAGTGCTCAGTAAAATCCAAATATCAGCAAGTGCATTACCAACTAAAACCAAACCTATTACACAACTTACTTGGAAGCCTAAGCTAAAAAAGAAATCGACAAAGGAATGGATAATAGACGCCAAATCTGGAAGAAATTAATGAATCAGTTTTTACAGGAAATGAAAAGCTGAATAAGAACATCAGCAGTCGAGAATTATTACATAGTTTTGGTACTATAAAGATACAAACTCAATTACAGAAGGCGAGCCAAAGAGGTTACTGCATAGTAACACTGAGTTGCGTGCGGGGACGTACTACCGGTATGTGAGTGTGCAGAAAGTAGAGTCACTCAAGTCTCAATTAGTGAGACCAAAAGAATAAGTACTTGTGAATTATGAGCCGTGCAATTATTTGGACCCGATACTTGCCCAAGTAACATACGGCACACCAAAAAGCTGGAGCGATTCTATCGACCCGGCACTTGCCCAAGTAACATATGGCACACCAGAAAGATTGTGCACATATCTTAAGGCTCATTTTGTATTAAAAAAAAGTGGGGGGGGGGGGGGGGACGCGTACTGTAGGACAGCAGGGTACCACAAGTTGCTACAGATGAGGCAGTGTTTCACAATACCTTGGTGGGTAGGTGGTTCAAAGAATTTGAAATCACTCCAGACTCGAAAGTCAAGCCAGTGGGAGTCAGGGAGCAAGCTGTCTCCCAAGTATACAGCAAGCGTCTATATAATTCAGAAAGCCATACAAAGTTTGAGAGTCAAAAATGACGCCAGCAGTTATTAAGGAAACGGCGGGCTGAAGAACTAGACTATGGCAATCAGGTGCCATTTTACAGGGGTGACTATACTCGAATGGATTACACAGGAGAGAAGACCAAAACCCCATCACCATAGTGAATAATTCAAAGTTCGAAATTATATACAGAGACTGTATGAACACAAATACTGTGTCATATAACAAACTCATTAGACACAGTGAAGAATGAGTAAAGATGTGAGCATGAAAACGATTTCATACAATGCATGAAATACAATTTTCAATAATGTTGAATATAACACGGTGCGTAAGAATGAACATGTAGAAAAAACAACCATGTAATTAGAAATAATGGTCAGAATTCAACTGTACAAATGTATTTACCAGCAACAAATATGTAAGGTCAAAAGACAATGCCATGTAACAGACAAACCCCAAGGGACAAAGTCGTATACAGAACTAATATGTATTGAACTAATCATAAAGTTGCCAATGTAAGCCATTAAATAGATGAATTTAGGCCCTTGTGTACACTATTCAGTTTCTAGATCCATCAGTTCTCCTTAATGTTGAGTAAACAATCTATATTTGAGGATCTGAGGGCGATTTTACCCACCAGGATATATATTTCTATGTATGTTGCATTTGTGTGAAGTGAATGACGATGGGTGAGTGTTCACTCTGAACTTAAGTCTTGACTGCTATTGAAATATATGTTTCTTTATAGGTTGGGGGTAGTTTTATCTACATAGGGAAGACCACATGGGCAGATGATGCAGTAAATAACTGTAGGAGGCTGGCCTGGCTTATAGTGGGTACCTTGTGGTACTTACACCTTGTGCCAGGTCCAGTTATCCCTTATTAGTAGAAAAGAGGTGTGTCTAGCAGCTTAGGCTGTTTGAGGTAGCTATGGTGGCAAAGCAGCTTATGCTGAACTAGGAGACATGCAAACCTCCTACTATACCACTTATAACATATAGCACAATATCATAAGAAAACACAATACTCAGAGTTACTAAAAATAAAAGTACTTTATTTTAGTGACAATATGCCAAAAGTATCTCAGAGGATACCCTCACTTAGGAGGTAAGTAATATACATAAATTATATGTACACAAACCCAAAACAGGTAAGTAACAGTAAGACAAGTAGTGCAAACAATGTAGAATCACAATAGGATGCAAAAGGTAGGCATAGATCTAGGGGCAACAGAAACCATGTATTCCAAAAGTGGAATGCGAATCACGAATGGACCCCAGACCTATGGGAGGTTGTAGAGGGTCGCTGGGACTGTAAGAAAACAGTAAGGGTGTCCAAGATACCCCACCCCAAGACCCTGAAAAGTAGGAGTAAAGTTACCCTACTACCCCAGAAAGACAGAATAGTCGTGATAGGGGATTCTGCAGGAACCACAAGCACCAGCAAAACACTGAAGACGGATTCCTAGACCTGAGGACCTGTAAAGGAAGGGGACCAAGTCCAAGAGTCACAAAAGTGTCCAAGGGGGGCAGGAGCCCACTAAACCCCGTATGAAGGTGCAAGAGGGCTGCCTCCGGGTGGAAGAAGCCGAAGATTCTGCAACAACGAAAAGGGCTAGGAACTTCTCCTTTGAATGGAAGATGTCCCACGGCGTGCTGGAGGTTGCAGAAGTGTTTCCAGGCAGAAATACCACAAACAAGCCTTGCTAGCTGCAAGAGTCGTGGTTGAGGATTTTGGGTGCTGCTGGGGACCAGGAAGGACCAGGACGTCGCCCCTTGGAGGAGGAGACAGAGGGAGCGCTCAGCAACTCAGAGAGCCCCCGCAGAAGCAGGCAGCACCCGCAGAAGTACCCGAACAGGCACTTAGAAGATCTTAGGACAGCGGCCGGCTCAGAGTCACAAAGGAGGGTCCCACGATGTCTGATTTCAACTCAGTGAGTTGGGCAATGCAGGACGGAGTGCTGGGGACCTATGCTAGGCTGTGCACAAAGCAAGTCCTGGAAAAGTGCACAGAAGCCTGAGTAGCTGCAAATCACACAGTACACAGGTTTGCTGTCTGGCGTGGGGAGGCAAGGACTTACCTCCACCAAATTTAGACAGAAGGGCCACTGGACTGTGGGAGACACTTGGACCCAGCTCCTGTGTTCCAGGGACCACGCTTGTCAGGTTGAGAGGGGACCCAAAGGACCGGTGATGCAGAAGTTTGGTGCCTGCGTTGGCAGGGGAAGATTCCATCGACCCACTGGAGATTTCTTCTTGGCTTCCAATGCAGGGTGAAGGCAGACAGCCCTCAGAGCATGCCCCACCAGGAAACAGTCGAGAAAGCCAGCAGGATGAGGTGCTACAATGTTGATGGTAGTCGTATTGATACTTTGTTGCGGTTTTGCAGGCGTCCTCGAGCAGTCAGTGGTCGATCCTTGGCAGAAGTTGAAGAGGGAAGTGCAGAGGAACTCTGGTGAGCTCTTGCATTCGTTATCTGAGGATTAGCCCAGAGGAGAGGCCCTAAATAGCCAGAAAAGGAGGCTTGGCTACTGAGAAAGGAGGCTTGGCTACTGAAAGAGGTAAGCACCTAACAGGAGGGGTCTCTGACGTCACCTGCTGGCACTGCCTACTCAGAGCATTCCATTGTGCCCCAACACCTCTGAATCCAAGATGGCAGAGGTCTGGAAAACACTGGAGGAGCTCTGGGCACCTCCCCTGCGAGGTACTGGTCAGGGTAGTGGTCACTCCCCTTTCCTTTGTCCAGGTTCGCACCAGAGAGGGGCTGGGGGATCCTTGAACCAGTGTAGACTGACTTATGCAGAGATGGGCACCATCTGTGCCCATCAAAAGCATTTCCAGAGGCTGGGGGAGGCTACTCCTCCCCAGCCCTTCACACCTATTTCCAAAGGGAGAGGGTGTAACACCCTCTCTCAGAGGAAATCCTTTGTTCTGCCTTCCTGGGACCCCAAGGGGGCAGAAACCTGTCTGAGGGGTTGGCAGCAGCAGCAGCTGCAGTGGAGACCCCGGAAAGGCAGTTTGGCAGTACCCATGGAAGTGTCCCCCAAATACCAGAATGGTATTGGAGTGACAATTCCATGATCCTAGACATGTTACATGGCCATGTTCGGAGTTACCAGTGTGACGCTACATATAGGTAGTGACCTATATGTAGTGCACGCGTGTAATGGTGTCCCTGCACTCACAAAGTCCGGGGAATTTGCCCTGAACAATGTGGGGGCACCTTGGCTAGTGCTAGGGTGCCCACACACTAAGTAACTTGGCACCTAACCTTCACCAAGTGAGGGTTAGACATATAGGTGACTTATAAGTTACTTATGTGCAGTGAAAAATGGCTGTGAAATAATGTGGATGTTATTTCACTCAGGCTGCAGTGGCAGTCCTGTGTAAGAATTGTCTGAGCTCCCTATGGGTGGCAAAAGAAATGCTGCAGCCCATAGGGATCTCCTGGAACCCCAATACCCTGGGTACCTAGGTACCATTAACAAGGGAATTATAAGGGTGTTCCAGTGTGCCAATGAGAATTGGTGAAGATAGTCACTAGCCTGCAGTGACAATTGTGAAAAGCAGAAAGAGCATAAACACTGAGGTTCTGATTAGCAGAGCCTCAGTGATACAGTTAAGCACCACACAGGGAACACATACATGGCATACATTATGAGCACTGGGGTCCTGCCTGTCAGGATCCCAGTGACACATGGACAAAACAAACATACATACAGTGAAAATGGGGGTAACATGCCAGGCAACATGGTACTTTCCTACAATACTTTGCTCATACTGCAGTTAGAGAGATGCTTCAAGGAAAACTAGTGGCCGTTGATGTTAAAAGATTTAACAGTCTTGGTGATATTGCATGCAATTCACTGGTTACATTCGTAATGTCCCTGGACCAGGGGAAGATGTAAGATATGTTGGATGTTCTGAGATAACAGTTCAGAATATGTTTTTACCAATCTAACCTTAAGATTGGGTCCACGTTTAAAGGCAAACAGCGTTTTTTTCAGAGAAGATAGGGTTGTTGCCCAATAGATTCCAGTTTTTGAGTATCGTTTTTTTATCTTACTGGAAACAGTCCCAAATTTTGATACACAAAAAAGCTTGGAAAGTTGAGGGCGCTGTCCAATTTCCAGTAAGGCTTCTCTCTGGTTGTACTATATTTGTTTAAGAAACCTTTTGACCAATCTGAAGGGAAATCCACGACCAAGCTGATTTTTTTCAGTTTGTTTGCTTCATTGAAGTAATCTTTTTTGGTGCAGTTCTGCCTAAAGAATTGTCCAAATGGGAGATTATCCTTTAAGGACTGAGGATAATGGATATTATATCTCAACACGGTATCCCATGTTGTGGGTTTGGTGTAAAGAGTGGTATATAATCTATTGTCCTTTGCCTCCATGCACTCTGCTCGTCATCTCACTGAAAACCAAAAACAGCCTTGGGAGTTCCCCACTTCCCGAGTCTGTTTTTGTGGACAGGAAATCCCTCTGGTGCCTGCACCAGTGGAACTTCCTGCTCATGTGGCGAGGCGGAACAGTTCCGTCCTCAGCACACGAGCACCGTGGCTGAGGACAGAACCATTCCGTCCTCAGCACGAAGGGGTTAAAGGCACCACCTTCATCCTAAAGGAACCCATATTTGAGGTTCTTGCAGCTAACATGTTCCCATGTGTGCATTATGGCTGCACTGCTGCTCGAAACCACAACTCACCAATTTGAGTGGCTTTTGAAGTTTAAATTGATCTGAACTATTCCATCTCTTTAAAAAATATATTTTTTAATTTTGTAATCTTAGTTTTGTAAAATTCTTATCTTGTAAATTTAATTTCTTCTGTAATCTGACAGTGATCATTATACTGGGGTAAATGGGCCTCCCACATCATGCAAGTTAAGCTTGATACCAATGAGTCATGCATCTAAACAGAAAACATATCTGATCTCAATCACCATGTGCTTCTGGGTAGCCAATGGACATTGCCCACGTTTTTCAGGAAATGCAGGCATTTTCTAACTCTATAGAGTGTACCTTCAATTTGGCTCATATGTGTGCCAGAGACTGCTTCATGGAGCTCCAAGCAAAATCCTTTTGTGGTGGAACCTACTGTCTTCTAGTGACACATGCTGATCCAACATGGCGAGAACAGAAAAAATTCATCCGTTTTGTTTGCTAATCACAACAGAATTAATCTACAAACAACCTGGAGTTCCGTGAACTAGGAAAACCATTAATCAGGTTTGTTAAAACAAAAAAAACAAAAAAGTGAGTCTGAGGACTAATTCACAGAGCGTGACCGTGCAGCTATACAGAATTTTAACCTTAACAATTGTAGATGCAGGGTATTTTATAAACACATTTTATTGGTATTAGTAATTAGACTGTATAATAACACTACAACAAGTAGAGGGTTTCCGCCCAGCCTGCATCAACATTGCTGCCACCCCAACATGTGAATTTCCGTCTCTAAATTAGTTTCATAGTTATCCCTCTGTCTAATGATGATCCCTTTGTAGTATACCCATCAATGCCAAATTTCTATGTATTTTTCGGGACAACTTCTAGCCTCATAAACAAGTTGTTCTCTACTCTTGCACCACGCAGACCATTTTTCCCCATTTATGAATTGACGGCAGTGCCTCTGCTTTCCACTGACGGGCAATATTCCACTTACTCACCATCAGACCCAGCCACAGCAATGTTTTTATTTTTTTTATTTTTATTTTTTAAATATGCAATAGTCATTTTTGGGTAATGCAGTATGGGCTGCTCCAGCACACAGCCCAAACAGGAGGGTACCTACTCGAGTAAGCAAGTATCCTGTTACAACCCCATACAGTATGCATGAAGTCACCCTGCTGCGACTTGCATTGGATGAAGTAGGGAGAGGGAATCACGCCCACTGACCAGAGTTTACGTCGTGTTAGATACACTCTATGGAGATATTTCAGGTACATAAAGCGGCATCGTGTCCCAATTGCATAGTGTCTTGGGGGTGTCCTGGCTTCTGCCCATTCCTCATCCGTAAGAGCCCCTACATCTTGGTCCCAGGCCACACTTAGCACAGCAAGGAATCAGGCATATGGTGTATCAGTGAACAGCAAAATTGTGTTACCTTGTGATCGCCTAACTCCCTCAGGATACGTTTGGCTTCCAGTGGGTATATTCAGGGAGTTCCTCCAGCCCCAGAAAATGCAGCAAAAGCAAGCTATCTATAGAACTGGCTATGACGCAGATTAAATTCGCTCTGGAAGGCTGAATAAGAGTTCAGCGTGTTTATCTCTGTTACATCCCCAACTTGGAGATAGCTATGATGTCCCACTTGGAAAAAACATTAAGTGCCGCCACAAAGTGCAGTGCTGACCCAACCCACAACGAAATCTGCTCAGTGAGTCTCTAATACCAACTGATTACTTGGGGCGTGGGGTGGGGTGGGGGGGGGGGGGGGGAGGGGGAAGGTACAGTGTGTGTCTTCCCCTCATACAATAAATGTTGAAAATCAGGGTGCCCTGAAGTTCCCACTTTTCAGAAGCGCAGGCTGAATCGCCTGCAGTGTCATTCCATTATTAATTAATAACTACCAGGTGGGTAGCCCGGTAATAGCACTCGATGTCAGATGCTGAAATACCCTTTTCGCCTGTGGACTTAAAACACTTCGTAAGAGCCCTTGGTACCACTGAATGCACTGTCCAGAAAAAGAGCGAGGCAGAGGGTATGGATAGCTTTGCAGGTGGTATAGAAAGTGGTGGAGGGAACCCATTTTAGATATGGCCATTCGCCACGACAGGGGTCGGGAAAAGTAGACCATGCTTAATGTCAGTATCCAGTGTGACCAGGAGAGGCTGAATATTCATCTCCTATGCTACTGAGGCCTTGTATGAAATATGTACTCCTAAATATCGGAAGCCAAGTGTGACCTTTTGGAGGGTGGATTCCCATTCCAGGGACGCATGTGAAACTGAAAGACAGAGGACTTTGTCAGGGTAAAGGAGAGGCCCAATGTCTCGCCAAAAATCATCCGTATATAATGCAATCCTTTCAAGGATACCCGCCTCTCATTCAAACTCCCTCACCTGTGCATCAATATGAATCCCTTTGGCCAAAAGCTCTATGCTTATAGTGAAGAACAGCAGGGATGGCAGGCACCCTTAACACGTGTCTTGCTAGGTATTTGAAGGGCTCAGAGACCGCGGTCCCCACCCAGACATGGGTACACAGGTCAGTGGTAGAAAGCTATACATAAGAAATAACCTCCGCCCAAAGCTAAGACGCTGAAGCAAAGCGACGCGACACGTCCAGCCCACATAATCAAATGTCTTTTCTACGTCTGCGGCAGGACCATCCAAACTGTCAGCTAGAGCCAGTCTGATGTTAGGCCCAGTGGCACGCCAGGGAATGATGCCAGTCTAATAAAGATGGATCAACAAGGGTCCTATCCTAAGTAGGCGGTCTGCCAAGGCCTTGGCTATGATTTTAACTTCGGTATTTAAGAGAGAAATAGGGCGGTAAGAGAAGCATAGGTCTGGGGGTTTCCCTGACTTGGGAAATACCACTGTCTCCCCCCTTTGAAAGTCAGGAGGTAACTGCCCGATTCAGACTGCTTCTTTCATGACCGTATCAAGGGGGTCACTGAGTTTGGACATGAATAATTTAAACAATTTTACAGGGACTTCGTTGGGACCTGGCAATTTCCCCAGAGCAGAAGTGACTAAGGGCTGTCATTAGCTCATTGGACAAAAGGTCCTCATCCAACATCTCTCTCTCAGTCAATGATAGAGTCTTGAGAGAAGTCTGATACAAAATGGATTATGTGTGGCTCAGGCAGAGGGTTGCAGGGGGGCATATTATCAGCATAGTAGTGGGCAATCTGCTGTGCTATAGCTCTGTCTCATGATTTTCGAACCAGAAGAGGCCAAAAGATACATGATTGTGGTTTGATGTTTTAAGTTAGTGCGGAGACAGTCTAATAGCTTTATCTCCCCATTAGTAAAGAGATGACAGTGGGGAGAGCCATATGGTTTTGGCATCATCCGGCAGCATATGTGGCGACTAAGCATGAAGTACACCTCTATGCAACCCCGGTTCAGGATTATGGGCATAGCGCGATTTCAATGTTGGAATTTGCAGTTCTAAATCTCGGGATTGCTATTTTCTACGCTTTCCCCCAACTAAATCACTTAAAATTTCCTCCCAGAGAGTTGGTTTGAGGGCCTCCCGCAAAACACCAAGGGATCCCACAGACTCTTGATTCTGGGTCAGGTAGGTGTCTATTGTTTCTCTCAAATGAGAGGTGAGTGCTGTGTCCCAAAGCGACCTGGCATTTAATCGCCAGTGGAAAGATGTTCTGGCATGAGCAGTTCGCTAGTCCAGTGTTATTGGTTCGTGACCTGGTAATCATAGAGTTAAGATCTGCAGGTCGATCACCTTAATCTCTCTTTTTTTAGTGAGGAGAAAATAATCCAGGTGGGAGAGAGAGTTGCGAGCCCCTGAGTAAAGTGAGTACCCTCTGTCCACCTGAAGAAGCCTGCAGCAGACGTATGACAACCCCAGATTATCCATGAATGTCCTCAGCAGGGAGCAGTTGCGCACTGGCCCTGCTCAGAGTATCAAGGCTGTCATCTATTGCCCCATTCGAGTTCCCTCCCAGCACCAGGGACCCCACTGGGATGCCTCCAATGAATCTCCTGAGCACCTCTAAAAAGGAGGTGGTTAGCGGGGCAGGGAATAGATATTTTACCAGTGTCAAGATTTCCCCTCACCAGTAGCTGTGATATACCTACTCCACTGATCGGTCCAGGTCTGTGTTACTACAATGGGTAGCTCTCCTTTGATTATTATCGCTATGTTCTTGAGCCCCGTGTGAACCCTGAATGACAAAATTTAGCTTAACAAGCAAAAAAGGGAACTCTGTTGCCCAGTTTGTGGGTCTCCTGAAGAAACAGGAGGCCAACCTGTATTCTCTTGGCGGCTCGCAGAACTGCTGTATTCTTGACCTTGCCAAGTAGACCATTGGCTTTCCAAGACATGAACATGAACTGAACATGAACTGAACATGAACTGAACATGAACTGAACATGAACTGAACATGAACTGAACATGAACTGAACATGAACTGAACATGAACTGAACATGAACTGAACATGAACTGAACATGAACTGAACATGAACTGAACATGAACCAGGTCTGGCCTTCGCTACCTGGCAGCCACTGGGAGAGTGAGTTCCATGGTTGTATGTGAGGCCGTGTCTGTCAGGTGTAGTGCCAGTGCTAACAACAGAAGCAAAAACTCAGAACAATAAAAATAACCACAACTACACCATTCCACCCTCCCTACATTCATTAGAAAATGAAGTATCTGTCGCAGGACAGATCAATCCCCTACGCCAACAGAGGATCAGTGCTGCCATGTCCCAACTCATTTTAAGATAATGTTTCCAATTTTCACAAACTTTAGCACTACTGCAGTGCAGTGCCCAATCAAGTCCCTCATAATTCAATGCCCCCCCCCCCCAGTCTTGCTCCTGCCTTGGAACATTCAGGTTATTGAGGAATACAGCAAGACAAATCTAGTTGACTCCACATCATGCGCCTCTTTCTCTGCGGTAACCAGCTTTCTCTTGGGCATCTGGGGCCTTCTCAGGGCATGTGGACCATTGCACCAGGAATAGCTCAATCGATTCCTGGTGCAACCCCAATCTCTGGTTTACCAAGAGGAGGACTAACTTGTGGTCCCCGCAGGGGATTCAGTATGAAGTTGAGAGTGGGGTGTTGGGGAGGTGTAGTGAAGCCTAGGTGGAAACCGTTCATCAGTCCACTGGAATATCTCCTCCAGCATATCAAAGAAAAACGTTTTGGAATGCGAGATCACTTTAAGTTTGGCAGGGTACAACAGCATGTAACCAATGTTAAGAATGGGTAGTCTCTTTTTGTAACCGTGAAGGACTTTTGTTGTTCTTGAACTAGTCTGCTATAGTCCAGAAAGATAATTATTTCATGAGATTGGAACCTTAGTGACTTCTGACAGCGGGCATGCCGGAGGACAGTGTCCCTGTCTAGGTAGTTCAGCATGCAAGCTATCATGAACCTGTCGAAAGCCCCAGGGTCGGCTTCTGAATCAGGACTCTGTGGACCTGCTTAATAACAAAACGGGAGGAAAGGGATGCATCAAGAAATATAGAGAGAAGCCATTGATCTAGGAAAATCTCAGTTGTGGACCCTTCGCAGCCCTTGGGGAACCACAGGAAGCAGAGATTATTCTTGAGAGGCCTCCCCTCCGCATACTCTACTCTCATGGCTAGGTCCCAGGAAATGGAAGACAGCTTTGAAATTTTCAGCCTCATCTCCATCACCACATCTTCCATGCCAGAAACCCTGACCTCTTTGCCTTTGCTATTCTGTCCACTGGCTTGCAGAGGTCTTGGAGCAGCAGCGCAACATAAGTGCGGACTGCACCAATTTTGCCTGAAGTACATTGCAGGATTTGTTTATTGCTGCCAAAATCATGGTGGTGCCCAGGGCAGCATTGTGATGTCCCCTGCTGTTCCCTGCCGCAGCCTTGGTGGGTTTCACCGAAGTCTTGGGAAACTTGTCTAGCTTGCCTTGCTTACCTAGAGGGAGAACTTTATTTTTCACCTTGTTCCAGTGTATTATGCTGTAGTTGGCGTCCTCCAGGAAGGAGTCCAACACCTCAACTGTCTGACCCACCAGCCTTCACAGGGATCCACAGGCAGCCAGCCGTCAAGCCCACCCTCTCCAAGTGGTCCCCCATGGCTGACAGGAGTCAGGTGCACGTCAGGCAGGGAGCTCCAGGCCACCAGCACCAGGCAATGATGGAGGGGGGGAGCCCCCTCCCCAAAAGTGGTCAAGGTGAACAACCCCAGGAAAAACAATCTGCCCAGGCACCAGCCGGCACTAGGCCCAAACCACCGGCTCGCCTGGAGCCACTGTTTCCAGGGCAGACTTTGGGGGCGCAGGTCTTCAAAGATGCCACCGGGTGTATGGGGGGTGGGGGGGAGAACAGCATTAGCATCAGTCCCCCCTCTCCATCCAACTCAATACCCCTTCAGGGATTTGGAGGCCGCCGAAACCATCCGGCACGACTGCACCGCCCCAGCAGCACACAACCTCGCCTCTGGTGCACCCCCTGGGTAGGCCCGACCAGTCTGCTGCAGTCTCCGCACCCTTTGCACCTCTGCCACTCCCTCGCCCATCAGCTGGTTTCCACTTCGCTATGGGGCTCCTCACATTGGCAATCAACAGAATCTGAACAGCAGGAGTGCCCCACTGTCGCCTCTGCGCAGGGCTCTGGCTCTGCCCGGGCCACAGGGCTCAACCGCTGCCAGTGGTAGACAGCCCCTCTAGCGCGGGCAGAAGCTCAATCCTGCTGGGACCCTGTAGCCAGCCCCACTCCATCTTCCCTCTGGGCTCAGGTTTGATGTAGGCACGGCCATGCAGGCTTTTCCCGCTCTGCCAGCTCTTCAGCTCTCTGCTGTAAGATTCGCAGTATCTCCCGACCCCGCCTGATCTGTAGGGCTAGCTGCTTACTCTGCTGAGGGCCCAACATCATCCATTAGGGAATAGGAGATAGGATGGCTAAGGATATGGGCCTGACGGCATGGAATTATTTGAAGTTGCTGTGCCATCTTCGCTATCTAGGCCACATCCCCAGTGGTCCATATTTTGGAGTGTGCTTCCATTCTGACCTCACGCATGACATCACGAAAGGCACCACAAATCAACAAAGGCATAAGTGCTTTACAAGTGACTGTGTGGTATATCTATTGACCAAGACTCGTATTTCTGGAACTTTGTTCCCCTTATTTGCACAAGCCTAGAAAAAACTGTGTATTGTAGTAACATGCTCTATTAGGTAAATGTATTGCTATTGAACTATGGCCTTGGTGTACCCACTTTCCTTTTCAGATCCCAAGATTGTAATTTGCTTTTATTTTAAAGCATGTTCTGCATACAAACTGTTGGACTTTTTTGCTTATGCAGGGTCATCCCCAATCTTTTTGCCTCCTGCTTCCTATTTTTTCTGACCTGTTGCTATTGGCTTTTGAACTCTGAGCACTTTACCACTACTAACTAGTGCTAAAGTGCATATGCTCTCTGTGTAAATTGTATGTAATTGGTTTATTCATGATTGGCATATCTGATTTACTAGTAAGTCCCTTGTAAAGTGCACTAGAGGTGCCAGGGCCTGTAAATCAAATGCTACTAGTTGGCCTGCAGAACTGGTTGTGCCACCCACATAAGTAGCTCTGTAAACTTGGTCCAGACCTGCCACTGCAGTGTCTGTGTGTGCAGTTTTAATTGTAAATTTGACTTGGCAAGTGTACCCACTTGCCAGGCCTAAACCTTCACCTTTTCTTACATGTAAGGCACCCCTAAGGTAGGCCCTAGGTAGCCCCAAGGGCAGGGTGCAGTGTAGGGTTAAGGTAGGACATATAGGGGGTCATTCCTACCCTGGTGGTCCGAGACCGCCAGGGTAGGGGACGGAGGAAGCACCGCCAACAGGCTGGCGGTGCTTCAGGGGCTATTCTGACCGCGGCGGTAAAGCCGCGGTCAGAAAAGGGAAGCCGGCGGTTTCCCGCCGGCTTCCCGCTGCCCCAGGGAATCCTCCACGGCGGCGCTGCAAGCAGCGCCGCCATGGGGATTCCGACCCCCTTCCCGCCAGCCTGGTTCTGGCGGTTTTCACCGCCAGAACCTGGCTGGCGGGAACGGGTGTTGTGGGGCCCCTGGGGGCCCCTGCAGTGTCCATGCCACTGGCATGGGCACTGCAGGGGCCCCCTAACAGGGCCCCACATTGATTTTCAGTGTCTGCTTGGCAGACACTGAAAATCACGACGGGTGCAATTGCACCCGTCGCACACCAGCAACTCCGCCGGCTCCATTCGGAGCCGGCATCCTCGTTGCTGGTGCTTTCCCGCTGGGCGGGCGGGCGGGCGGGCTTTTGGCGGTCACCCGCCCAGCAGGAAAGTCATAATTACCGCGGCGGTCATTTGACCGCGCTGCGGTATTCTGGCGGGGGAATTTTGGCGGGCGGCCTGTGCCGCCCGCCGAAGTTAGAATGACCCCCATAGTAATGTGTTTATATGTCCTGACAGTGAAATATTACTAAATTCGTTTTTCACTGTTGCAAGGCCTGTCCCTCTCATAGGTTAACATGGGGGCTACCTTTAAATCTGATTAAAGTGTAGATTCCCTTTGGGAGCGGATGGACATGTGGAGTTTGCGGGCTCTGAGTTTACAATTTAAAAATACATCTTTTAGTAAAGTTGATTTTAAGATTGTGCGATTGAAAATGCCACTTTTAGAAAGTGAGCATTTTCTTGCTTATACCATTTCTGCAACTCTGCCTGTTTGTGGATTCCCTGTCTGGGTCAGTTTGACAGTTGGGCTGGTTGCACCTCACACTAGACAGTGACACAAAAGGAGCTGGGGTGTAGTCTGCATTTCCTGATGAGCCTTCTGTGCTAGGAGGGAGGGGAGGAGAGGTCACTTACACCTGAAAGGAAATCGACTTCGGACCGACGCCGCTGCTGAATCCGGTGACACCACCTGCACCCGATGCCGTGACCTTCACTGGAACGCTACAATCTTCGCAGGCCCGACACCACTGCAGCCCGCTGAAGTCCGCGACTCCGTGGAAGTCGCCGCACCACGTCATGACCGACGCCGCTCGAAGTGCGTGGATTCAACCTTTCGCACAGACCCCACGATCCCCGACTTCGTGCATCAACTTGTTTTCACTCTTCACCAAAGGTACTGTACTTGGGGGTCTGCGCAACACCGTGTCCGGCGCCAATGGTGTCGGCTTGTTGGGAACGACGCCGTGTTAACACCTCTGCGAAGCATTTTGTGTTTCTAAGCGCTATTTTTTAGTTTAATCTTTCAAAATTCGTAACTTGACTTGTGCATGTCGGATGTTTGTCGTTTTGGTCTTGTTTTGTTTAGATAAATATGTCCTATTTTTCTAAACTGGTGTTGTGTCATTTTGTACTGTTTTCATTAAGTTACTGTGTGTGTTGGTACAAATACTTTACACCTAGCACTCTGAAGTTAAGCCTACTGCTCTGCCAAGCTACCAAGGGGGTAAGCAGGGGTTACTGAGGGAGATTCTCTTTTACCCTGACTACAGTGAGGGTCCTTGCTTGAACAGGGGGTAACCTGACTGTCAACCAAAGACCCAATTTCTAACACAAACACTTTGAACTGTGGAGAAAATGTTTCAAGGGAGACAGTTTGCAACTTCAGAGGTAGCAGACCGTGCTGTACGTCGCATAGATTTGTTTTTCAGAAGCATTTGCTTTCATACCTAATGGAAATATTAAAATGAAGCAGTCTTACTCCTACCATATATCCCAATTGCTCTACCTCATGGCTCTGGTGTCAGTCTACAAAGGTATGCATAAACAGTAAAACTTTTGTCAGCCTGACTGTTTTAGTTTTTCCCTCTCAACTGTTTGTCATTTGTGTAACTTATCTGTGAACTTTGAAGTGAATAACAATTTTTTAAATAAAACGACCATACTTGATGGGAGCTCCTAATTCTCTTCTGCACGTTCCTATCCTTTTTTTGACTTGGATTAAGGATTGAAGGCTGTTTATCTTGCTCAATTATTATGCATTTCCGTTCCAATGGACACATTCACAATTCTAAATTCTACATGCTATGACATCTCAAACATTCTACAAGCTATGACATACTACAATATGGTTTCAAGATCATAGTAAACATACCCTATCTGAGAAAAGTATGCACAAGAGCATTTAAAAAATGTCTACCCAATATGTAACGTTTACATATCCTCACGGCATAACCTTTTAATACATATTTTTTTAGTTATTTGTAGATTTTGCTAGGTGTGCAGTTACCTAGAAGGTGTCCAGGGACTGAGGAAAGAGTAAACTATAGAAGTTCAAAGATAAGGCTAAGTTAGGAGGAGCAAAGCCTCATTTTTGGGCTTTACGAAATGGAGGAAGCTGGTCATGGGCCATTAACTGTGATATAAGCAAGTTTCAAGCTTTGGTAGTCAATACAAAGAAAGCCCAACCACCTGACAGAGTGGCAGAATGTGGGATCGTACAGTGAAAGCCCGACCACCTGCCTGAGTGTGGCAGAATTAGGTGGTCTGAGTATACGGCCAGGTGCGTAACAGACCAGTTTCTGCTGCAAATGGGCTGGGCCTATACAATGGAATACTTTAAAATGCTTTAAAAGTAATACACAAAAGCTCATAAGGGATCCTTTTGGCGATAGGTAACCAAAGTTTTGTTTAGGAAGCAGGATCACTGAGGAATTTTTCCGAGAGGATGGCCAAAGATTTATTACAGATAACCTGAAGTGCCTCAGACACAAACAGATCACCTAGTCTTACGATATAATGAGGACATGGATCCAAAGGCCTCAAAGAGGAGAGCCAAGGCGATGAGTTGGTTCTGAGATGCTACAAGGTTAAGGTGTGAGGTCCTGTTGTGTCGACATCGAGGATCCCATTGACGGGGGCTTGCAATGCGAAGTACGGTGTCAGGGATGGGACGTGCAGTTGGGGTGATGCGTCGCTTCCAAAGAGCTGCTAGGCAGTGATGTGGATTTTAATGTCATTTTAGTGGATCCTATTTGGTTTTATTAGGAATCAGGAGATAGCTGAGCCTTCTGGCTTGCAGGCCTGTGTCCCCGTCACATAGTGACTTTTAACTTAGCTTGCTCTGTTTTAGCGCATTTATCTAATTATTTCTTCCAAGTTGGTTGCTATGTTTATAGTTAGGAAGATGATTTGATTTCACGTTATCAGTGCCACTCTGTTAAGGCATCATTATCAGCGTTAAAGGCGAGTGATATACCCAGGTATTCACATGATGTACTTTCCCACTTGCATGTGACAGGAAAATATGTACTTTTCAGGGAATTGTTTATATAATTGCTGCCCCAAGCATGCCTTCTTATCTATTGTTTGGGAACATACCTGTGTCAGGGGTCCTACCAGATTTGGATAAATACATCTCATACAGACAAGGTTATCAGAAGGATTCCTATCAGATGCCATCATTGCTATTTGTGCCTCGTCACCTTGATGCAGACCCAGCCTTCATGTCCCCACAGAGTCTGATCTAGAGACCTCATTCCAAGGTAACGAGGGTTGGTGGCTCTTCTCATGGACATGGTACTGGCAGATTAGGTTTAACACACCTAGCTCTCTTTAGGTTAGAGATCAGGTTCATCATGCTAGGGTATTAGGGCCCATATCACATCTCATGCTATTGCAAGATGGTGGGGGGGTCTTTATATTCACGACTCTCGTTTTTCAAATTATGTTTCTTGCATTGTTCCTTATCCTAATCATTGCAGCACATGCATTTTACAGTAGATTGCAGTTAATGAAACCTACTGCATCTCCTTCATTGCCTGTGTATGACTGAGACTTGTTCATGTGGGAAAAGGGTAATCTCTGTTCAACCATGACTCCCCTGAGATGTGGCACTCTTGAGTCCATGCGTAAAGCCTGCCACAAATCACCTTTTACTGTTTGGGTTTTTGGGGAGATACTGCTTGTGAGCTGTGAGGGTTGGGCTGACAGTTGCGACTTGTAGGATTGGCACAGTCGCCTACAAACAAAAGTGCTATCATCCCTAAACCTGCAGTCTTGCTTACGACGTCGTCGTCGAGGCTGCCATCGACAAAAGATGCGAGGGCCTGCGCCTAAGGAGTGTTGCACTGCAAAGGTTCTGAAGGCAATGCTGGGTGCGGTGGCGCTGCAAGCCTTTGCAACAGGTTCAATTCACACACCAGCACACTTAGTTGGTCCTGCCTGGCTTAGCGCCACACAGCAGAGGAAAAGAGATGTGAGACGAAAGACTTCTGCTCTCTCGAATCACAAACAAGATTTTTTTACCCACTCGCAAGAGTTAGCAACACACCAGCGACTTCTGGTGAGTCTTTTTTGGCATAGGCAGGTGCGCAGGTCAAATCTACAACTTCCAGTAAAAAGTCTTCTCTAATTGACCGTTCGCGTTGACATTGTTGTGTGAGGAGACTAATTTATTTTTTCCCCAACCACACTTGATGGTCAAACAACAATCAGCAAAGAGGCATGGCCACCACAACAAAGAAGAACCCATTCAGCCCGAAAGCACACTTGGCTCCCAAACAACACTTATAAAATTGTAATACAGCAAATCCAATGTTATCCTATGGGAGACAGGTCTTGCAATTCTCTCCTGGCCGGACACCCTGTTCAGGCATCTTGTGATCTGTTTCTGTGCTTTGACGATCCGACTGTTTCGATGACTTTCATTAAATATTGTTACAGCAGCACTGGACTTAAATAACTGAAGCAATGGCACATCTGATACAGTTTTCTAAATCTGCATGTTGTGGATAAACAGATACTGCAATGACTTGTATACTGGTCCCTCACTTTTGTTTACTGTTGCATACTCTAATGTGTCCTGCTCGCATCCCTCCGAGGACCACAAGTCCTGACAACATTACAAAACAGCAACACTACAGAGAGGCGTCAGACAAAACCCTGAATGCGTTTTGTTATATTTAAACGTGATATCAGTCAAAAGAAATTCCAAGCATTAGATACCATGCACCCTTATCCAGAGCAAGATTTGGGAAAGATTTTGTTGCAAATTGATTTTTTTTTACAAAAACAATTGAAAGTGTTTAACTAAGAGGACTTAATGAGAGGATGGAGATGTGCGTCTGACAATTGGTCATGTTTTGTTATTACATATTTATGGGGTGTTCTATTATAGCTTTTATTGCTCTTTTACTGTTCTAATTCCTTCCCCAAGGCCACTGTCTTCTGCACTTACACTCAAACATTGTCTTGGAGTTAGATCAAAACCTGCTTATGAACTGCATCTGTGAGATGGCCATTCTGTACAGTGTGCTGCTAATTGATGTGAATATCATTAATAATTAATGGGTTCCGGCTTGGACACTTCTACATTTATAGTTTCTATGCTTCTCAATTATACATGCCTCTCAAAGACAGCATTCGGGTTAGTTACCATTTTGAGTACCAAACTGACAACCTATTAGCAAAGAGGCACTCCCCTCTCTCCCTATAGCTACTGGTTTTTGTTAATCATGCTAGAGCTATTGACGGGGAACAAGGCGGCCGTCTAAAGGAGCCGGTCGCGGAGGGCTCCGTTCCGTGAATAATGCGGTGAAATAATTACTCCTTACCGAGAAACACGAAGACTTGACGGGTCGACGGTGGGGATCTGCTCTGTTTTGTGGTTTTTGCGGCGGTACGAGGGTGGTGAAGGAGCTGGTGGGAGCACGGGTCGCATCGGAGCACAGGGTTGTGCCGCTGCGGAGAGCCTCCCTGGAGCTCTTTTGGGTCAGGGAGGCGGCGGCTTGTGTTCCCTACCGGGGAAATCAGGACGGAGCCAGCACAGGGCTGGATTCTTCGGAAAAGAAGAGCAAGATATTGAGGATTCCACAGTACATCGAGGACTTGATTATTTCAGTTATTGAAGGGGAAAAACAAAGATTTAAAGGGTTTGGAGGTTTTGTGTGCCAGGGGCACGCTAATTTTAATACAAACGCTGTAGTAATTCATTCAGACCATATGGTGGACAGGGTAAAAGGGCTGGTTGGGACCAGAAAGGAAGGGGGGGGGGGAAAGGTGGCATTTAAAAATGGTTTGGGACAAGTAGCGTATTCCCTGCGCAGTGCTATAAAAAGTAAGAAAGGAGTGGAAGTTGAAAGTCTGGCCCCCCCCCCAGAAAATCTCTACAGCGAGAAGTAAGGCGGAGCAAGATAACAGTTCTGTTATAAAGAGACTGGAAGAGTGGTGGAGGTTTGAACTACAGTAAAGTCCGGGTTACCCCATCAGTAAGGACTTATTTTCGAGTATTGCCAGGATCACCTAGAATGCCAACCGGGGGTGCGAGCATGCAAGAGTTGGTTAAATCGGACAAGTTAGAGTCTGCTGCCAGTTCAGAGGGCATTAGCCCAGACCTCAGGGTGGATGGGAGAGGTATTTTGCAGTATTCCTTTTCCGTGAGGTCTGTAGAGAGGCAAGAAGAGGCAAATGCAGTGCAAGATCTTCAACCTGTCGGAGAAGATCATGGGCACTCAATTGCAGATATGTTGAAAGCATTATCTGTGGAACTGAAGGGTGGTTTTGAGACTTCTAATGCCAATCAGGCAGAGATTAGGGGTCTTTGTGAAGACTTAGGGAAGAAAATTGACGACCTTGCGGGCCGGACAGCTGCTTTGGAGGAGGAGGTGGGCAAGTTAAGGATGGTGGTGGAGGAAAATAAAGAGCAAATTAGATATTTAAAAGAAGGGGAAGCAGGGGTAATGGCCAAGATGGAATCCCTGGAAAATAATCAGAGGAGGAATAATCTGAGGTTTCTCAGAGTCCCGGAATGGGTTGAAAGAAGGTGTTTTAAAAAGCTTTATGGTTCGATTGATAAAGCAGGAAGTGAATGTGGAAGAATCAGAGGAGGACATTGCTAAAGATATTCAGAGGGTGCACCGGGTCCCGGCAAAAAGGCTTTCCAATAGGGATAGACCAAGGAAAATTTTAGTTTATTTTCAAACATATACATTGAAGGAACATATTCTGGCCCTGGTGTTAAAAAATAAATCATTGTCAGTGAATGGATCCCCATTTGAAATTAAGTCAGACCTAGCGTCTGTGACTTTAAATAAACAGTGGGAGCTGGGTAAAAGAATAGACATATTAAAGCTTGGTGCAACAGCTCAGTTAAAATTTCCTGCTTCCTTAAGGGTCATGGTGAATAACAAAATGTATAATTTTACGGATTGGAAGGAGATGGACGAGTTGATCAGGAAGATTGAGAAAGGGAGCAGGAGTGGGAAAGGTCTGGCCTAAGCTTCTATTGTTTTTCCCAATAAGGAGGTTTTGTAATGGGGGTGATGCCCCAATTTAGGTACGGTGACCCTCGTCGGACATTTGTCAGGTTAAAGATTGGGTGGGTTCCCTGGGGAAGAGGGGGGATGGGTGAGGTGAAGGGGGATGGTGGTGGGGAGCAATGGGTGGGGAGTGTAATAGGGAGAAAAAAAAAAAAAGATCCTCATTGTTGCAGGTAGACCAGGGGAGCGGGGAGGTAAAGGGTGGGGGGTGTAAGAAGGCAGGTGGTTTTTATTTTGGAAAATGTCAGTAAAGAATTTGAGTCTCCTATCTTGGAATGTAAATGGTCTTAGGGTAAAGAGTAGGCAGAAAAGGTTGGTGCAATATTTGAAGGATGCACCATTTGATGTTTTGATCTTACAAGAGACCCATCTTTCTAGGGAGGAATGTTTTGAAGTTTTTAAGCCATTTCAGTGGGTTCAGCAGATAGCCAGCTCAAATTGTATGAGTGGTAGTAAAGGGGTGGCTATATAACAAGAAGTATCGACATCAGTCCAGAATCCATTATTTCCTTATGGATACGGTTTTGAGGGACTTTGTTGATTCGGTAGTACATATTGGGGCCCATTTATCAAATCATTTGGCGGTCAGTTTAGATCTTAGGCTGCCAACGAAGAGGAGGGAAAAAAGGTGGACTTTAGACAGAACATTGCTTTTGGAAGATGGGGCAGGTGTTAATTGCTATGATGGAAGGTCAGGAGGTTCAGAAAAGTTTTCTGTACAAGTTTGGGGATCCTAAGTTCTTTAAAAAAAATCTGATTTAAGGTATTCGAGGATTGGGCAGTGTTGTGGTATGAGGTGAGGAAGATCACAAGGCTGCCGTATTATAGTGAGTATGCGCCAATCTGGGATTCTCCTGGCTCCCCGGAGTGGACTAAAGACACCCTGGATATTCCTCTGAAAGAGGTAGGATTAGTCCAATGGAGACATCTGTGTTATAATGGTGAAATTAGGGAGTTTGACAACCTTAACATGGAGGTAGGCTGTCTAAGTTTAAATAACTTCAGATGAAGACTTAGGTGAGGAATGTGACAGAGGAAGTGGGAAGTAGTAACGGACGTGAGGACCAGATGCAGCTGGATATCCCGCTGAAGAAAGAAGTGGCTAGATGGTACTGGCTGATGATGAACATTGTGGATGGTGAATTTAACCTCCCGGAAGAAATCTGGAGGGAGTGTTTGCCGGAGCCGCAGCTTAAAGATCTTTCGCAAGTATCTACTACACTTCTTTATAATACAGTTAAACCTGCTGCGTTAAGAAGAAATCATTTATTTTCAATTCACAGAGTCTTTTGGACTCCCAAAAACCTTTCTAGACTAAGACAGGATAACGTGGTGAGGTGTAAGAAGTGTGGTTCTGCATCAGCTGTCGATCTACACCTGTTTGTTGATTGCCCTCTACTCCATAGTTTTTGGCAAGAGGTGGGTGAAGCAATTAAGGAGAGTCTTCCCACAAGTCCGAAGGTAAGACCTTTGATAGTGATGTTTGGCTGTTCATATGAGGCGCAGAAGATGGACAGAGTTGGAGCTAAACTGTTGTTTTATATGATGCTTGTGGCAAGAAGGGAGATCTGTAGGAAATGGATCAGCCCTGTTCCCCCTACTTTTGTTGAATGGAAAAACTCTCTAATTTATAATCTCAAGTTAGACTGTCAAAGTTTGTAAGAGAATCAGATTTTGGAATCCGCTGAAGCAATGGTTTGGAAGTGGGGAGGTATGACGAGTTAGGATGTGATCCTAGGATTATACTCTCTCCTTTGCGTTCCACACTGGATTTTGGGTGGAAGGTTTTTCCCAAACAGGGGGGATGTGGATGGAGATGGGTGGCGAGCAGTTGTGTGAGAACGTTTGCTGCCCCCTCCCCTCAGTATGTGAGGGAAATTTGGAAGGTAAATGAGGAGAAAAAAAATTAAAAGATTCATGCTAGAGGCATTCATCTCTCACTTATTATTGACACTGTCACACACATATTTTATATAGGTTTCTAGCCCATACGCTGTTTTTTATGATACATTCTCAATCATGATGGGCACCAGATCTTGCATACTATTTAGTTACGTACATGCAGCTTCTCTTTTGCAAGGCTTTGTTTTAAAACCTTTTCAAAATGGTGCTGGATTAGAAAACCAAGAACACTTGGAGCAATTAATTGGGGAAAGTAGGGCTCTTGCTGGAGCATCTTAATCTTATTTACAAGCTACATAAGTATGATACACTCATTTATTGTATTTTATCTGTAGGTACCGTGTTAATCTCCATTATTTAAAGAATATTTTTGAATACTTTTTTCTACAGCTTTTTCAGGCTTGTGCTTACTACATAACAAAGTATGAGTAATTATGTCTCCCGGCGAAGGATCAATCCTAATCCCAAAATGCAAAGGATTATGATCACATACATGAATAAATTACTCTTTCACTGATAAATTCAAGCATGAGCTTATGGTGCATTAAAAAGAAAGTTCCTTTGACCAGCAATAGAAGATAACAACAAACGGAAAAAAAAAAAAATACTTAATCAAGTGTGTGATGCTCGTTGGGACATTGGAAGTAAACAATTAAAATAAAAGATAAGCAACTTCAAAGCGTGTTGGTATTTCAAGTCGTACATGCAGGGGAGGCTTCCCTCATAACTGATCGCAGCCTTCTAGCCGCTGATTTGATTTATGTGTTGATGGGGAGATTCGGCAGCGGCTTTCTCCCTACTGGAAGAGTTTTTTACAATTCCACTTCTTGGTTTTCAGACATCCTTAATATCTATCCTTTCTGAACTACAACATAAAACACAGGCCAAATTAATCAATACTTGCTTGGGATCTCAGAACTTTTAAAATCCCAATCAAGCCTGGTGTGCGTCAAGTACATGTGCTAGTTATTACTGTTATGAAAATCATAATGAATTATTTAAATCCTTTGCTCAATCACCACACATCTTTACACCAACTTTATATCCTGGTTAAAACAAGGCTCTATGTTATGCAGAAGATTTTGGTCTACTCTCCAACTAGTTGCCGGCAATCACCCAGCGTACGGAAACATGATGAAGATGATAACCACCCGAAAATGAATCAATACAAAACTCAAGAGATGTGTTTTTTGAGAATACACCTTCAGATGTCATTGGTTTATCAGTAAACATAAGCCAATTAGACAGTGCAATTAGCTTCAAGTTCACTTTGGCAATCTGAAAAATGTGCAGACCCACCAGCAGCTAAAATTAACCTAATACAATATTCAATCTCCTTTGTAATTTTAAGATCTCTTTGGGAAAGTATCCTCTTTCTGGCATGGTTAGCCCCACTTTTAGCCAGTTTACAGTATGTTTTGACTGTGTTCACTGGGATCATGCTAACCAAGACCCTAGTGACTATGCTTTCTCCCTCTACATTTGGTTGCTTCGACCACAACCACCCCACATTTGGCATACTGGTGCCCCCATGTAAGTTCCTTTTATATGGTACCCAGGGCATTGTGGCACCAGGGGTCCCACATGGGCTGCAGCATATATTATCCACCCATAGGAAGCCCATGCAAAGTGTATCTGCGGGCTTGCCATTGCAGCGTCTGTGAAAGGGTGCATGCACCCCTTTCACTACAGGCCACTGTAAGTCACCCCTTTGGTAGGCCCTCCTAGCAAAGAGGGCAGGGTGCAGGTACCTGTGTAAGAGGGCACCCCTGCATGAGCAAAGGTGCCTCCACGAACTCCAGCTCCATTTTCCTGGACTTTGTGAGTGCGGGGACGACATTTTACACATGTACTGGACATCCGTCACTACCTATGGCCAGCTACATAATGGTAACTCAGAACCTAAGCACGTTTGGTGTCAAACATGTCTGAATCATACCCCAATACTGTTGCCAGTATTTGTTGTATGATTCCAGGCACACTGGGGGCTCCTTAAAGGACCCCCAGCATTGCTCCTACCAGCTTTCCGGGGTTTTCCGGGCAGCCCAAGCTGCTGCCACCCCTCAGACAGGTTTATACCTTCCTGCTGTTTGATCGCTCAAGCCCAGGAAGGCAGAACAAAGGATTTCCTCTGAGAGGTGAGGTAACACCCCCTCCCTTTGGAAATAGGTGTTACACGGCTTGGGAGGGGTAGACTCCCCCAAGCCACTGTTATGCCCTCCTTGCATAAACCTGTTTGCACCGGTTCAGGGACTTCCAATCCCTGCTCTGGCGTGAAACTGGACAATGGAAAGGGGAGTGACCACTCCCTTGTATCACTACCCCAGGGGTGGTGCCCAGAGCTCCTCCAGAGGGTCCCTTGATTCTGCCATCTTGAATTCAAGGTGGGCAGAGGCCTCTGGGAGCATCTGAGTGGCAAGGTCAGGCAGGTGACTTTAGAGCCCCCTCCTGATAGGTTGTCACCTGGCTAGGTGACCAATACCCGTTCAACAGCTATTTGGGGTCTCCCTCTTGAGTGGGTCCTCAGATTCGATGTGCTAGATTCCAGCAGGACTCCGCTGCAATTTTTACTTTGAATTCTGGCCCCTGGAACCACAACTGGACTTTACAGGAACCTACAATCCGCAGCTCCAGTGACAACTTCGCCCTGTATTATTGTTTCACTAGCTCCTTCCAGCAACTGCAACATTTCCCCAGCTGTGCATCCTCTGAGGGCAGCAAGTCTTCAGTCTGCACGAGAAGGAAGAAGGAATCTCCCTTGGAGTGAAGGAGTCACTCCCCTGCATTCACAGGCACCAACTGCAACCACGACCGGCTGCATGGATCTCCTCTTATTCTGAGCTGTGTGGATCCTGCTTCACAGGTGGTGGTCTGGAGTGGTCCCCTTGGTCCTCTCTACCAGCTCTCCAACTTTGGCGAAAGTAAGCCCTCGCCTTTCCACGCAGGACAGTACCCCCATGCACTACATCTCTTGCAGCTACCAAGGCTTGTTGCCATCTCTTCCAAGGGATCTTCAGGTTCTGTATAGCCCCAGCCCACAGCAGAGTTCCCTGCAATGCACAGCCCTCTGTGTGCTTCTCCTGTGGCGTGGGTCCCTTCTACAGTTATGCTGTATGGGCTCCTCTGCGACTCCTGGGTCCTCTTCCAGTGGGTCATCTGAGAGGGCTGCCTCTTCTTCTGTGGACTCTCTACATTGCTGAGGGTCCCCTGGGACTCCCCTTCGTGGGTTGAGTCCCCCTGGACCTTGCTGGTCCCCGGCAGCTCCACTTTTCATCTATCGTTAGTTTTGCCTTTGTCAAGGCTTGTTGGTGGCTTTTCTAAGCCACAGACAGACTGCAATCTTCTATCTGGCGTGGACCGTCGCATGCATCCTCCAGGAACTCTTCACTGACTCCAGGGCAGCACTGCTGGCCGTCTTCGTCCTACCATCGACCAACTCCTGCCACCAAAGGCGGGTGAGTAGTGGCTCCTGCCTCCACTGGACATTTCTACTAATTCTGGTTGTGGTCCCCTTCTTTTTCAGGTCTTCCTACTTCAGGATCCACCGCTGGTTTCTTCCAGTCTTGTCTGGATGGTGCATTATTCTTCTTTTCATTTCTTTTGGTGGTTTGGGGAAACACCTGGAACTAACTTATTTCTTCCTGGTCACTGGGGGAGCGGTGGGGGGGTGAAAGGGGAGGATGCACTGTGGTACTCCCCTCTACAGATTCCACTTACCTGGGTGGGGGTCCTGCATTCGCATTACATGTTTTTTAGTATATGGTTTCAGCTCCCCCCTAGGGTCACCATCGGCTATTGCTAACGCAATGTTTTCTATTGCTTTTATGCCTATTTCTGATTACTACTGTACATACAAGAGTGTATTTACTTACCTCCTGTTGGAGAATTGCCTATCTAGTGATCTAGTATTTGTGTCACTAAAATAAAAGTACCTTTATTTTAGTAACACTTAGTATTTTCTTTCATGTGTGTAAGTGCTGTGTGACTACAGAGGTATTGCATGAGCTTTACATGTCTCCTAGCTAAGCTTTGGCTGCTCATCCAGAGCAACCTCTTGATAGCCTGGCTTCTAGACACTGCCTACACTTCACTAATAAGGGGCTACCTGGTATAAGGTGATAATACCATAGGTACTCGCCACACACCAGGCCAGCTTCCTACATAGGTGGTGCAGAGGTGAAATAAACACTTGCAATTGCCCTATCACTCTGTCACTTGGTACTTTCCACAGGAAAGACCACTTACTGACTAGGGGTACACACTGTACTTACCGTCAGGGAAATTAGTCCCCTAAGTTTAGGAAAGCTACAGGTTTAGGCATAGCCCTTACTCCAACCTTCTGTAAGGAGACTAAGAGTTAGGGTAGTTAGGAACACCTACACCACTCTAACAACACTATGTCTTCAGCAGAGAACACAGCTCAGGCCATGGACTCACAATATGTGGGCCTCACTTTCCAAGGGTTGAGGGAGTTGTGTTCAGATAGAAAATTGAAGTCAGGTAGGAACCCCACAAGAGTATGCTCCTAGGCCTCCTGCCCAAGCCTGACCAGGACAATGCTGGCAGTCAGGAGGGCAGGGGATGATGCAGAATCCTATCCCCCAGTGTAAGAAAGACAGGATCTAGACACTCATGAGGGACCGCAGGGTCCCTTAGACGATCAGAGAGCCCCTAGTAACCCCCCAGCCCAGCTGGTAGCACTACTGCTAGTGTGAGGGAATGCCATACAAGTAGGGCTCCCTTTGTACTCGAAGAGTTGGTTGAGAGAGTGACTAAAATAGGGACAGATCCTCATCTGCCCACTCATGTTGCCTCAGTATCTGTGGAGACACACTGCTCAACTTCAGGTGAAGATGCCCTAGACTGGGAGCTCAAGCAACTGAAACTGGAGGAGGCCAAGCTGAAGCTACAAAAGCAGCAGCTAGCCCTAGTTAGGGAGGCTTTGGCAGTGGGCAGAGAGAGGCAGGGTTTAGGGTTAGAACCTCATGGTGGCAGCAGTTTTAGTTTCAGGGAGCCTAGGGTCAGGGAGGACTCTTGACTCCAGAAACCTAAACAAGGTGGGGGATGACATTTACAAGTGGTTCACTGCTTGGAGTGTGCCTGTAAGGTACAGAGGGTCCCCCAAAGGAAGTGGACTGCTATTTTGTGGCACTCCTTCTCTGACAAGGGTAGGGACAGACTCCTGTCAGAGAAGAGGATGCAGACAATTACTTAGTTCTCAAAACAGCACTTCTGGATGGGTTTGGTCTAACCACTGAACAGTACAGGATAAAGTTCAGGGAGACAAGGAAAGACTCCTCCCGAGATTGGGTAGATTTTGTGGACTGTTCTGTGAAAGCTCTGGAAGGCGGGTTGCATGGAAGCAAAGTCAGTGATTATCAGGGCTTATACAACCTCATCTTGAGAGAGCATATTCTGAATAACTGTGTGCCTGATTTGTTGCATCAATACCTGGTGGATTCTGATCTGACCTCTCCCCAAGAATTGTGAAAGAAGACAGACAAACGGGTCCGCTCCAGGGTGAGCAGAAAAGCGAACACAGGGAGTGACCACAAAAAGAAAGATACAGGTAAGCACCAGGAGAAGGGTGTGGGAAGGCGGGGGGGAGGGGGGGGAAGGGAAGGTAACAAAGAAAAATCCAAAGAGTCTTCATCAGGCCCTCAAAATTCCTCTGGGGGGCGGCAAATCCCCTTCCTCTTCCTCAAACGTTAAAAAGCCTAGGTGCTATGTCTAAGAACAAAGGCCACAGGCCAGGTGACAGCTACTGCCCTGAGAAAGGCACCACGCTAACCACCACTACCAACCCCTTACATCTACTGCCCCTATCAATAGAAGTAGTGGTGGGACTACAAACAGTAGTCAGTCTAAGGGTGTATGTGAGCTCATTTTAGGGACTGTAGTGTGGTCTGGGTTGGTTAGAGAGACCACTGAAGCAGTGTAAGTCTCTGATGGGGGCATTTGCTTTGCCACCCTTACTGCCTGTCCCCTTAACATGGGTAAGTACAGGCAGCGTCCTCTGATAAATGGTGTTGCAGCTGAGGCCTACAGGGACACAGGTGCCAGGGTCACCATGGTGACTGAAAAACTGGTGAATCCTGAGCAACATCTACTTGGCCACCAGTACCAAGTGACTGATGCTCATAAGAACATGTGCCACTCTATGGCAGTTGTCGATTTCAGATGACGGGGTTGGAGGGGAGGGGGAGGTGGGGTTACTGGTCCTCAAAAGGTTGTGGTGTCCACAGACCTACCTGTAGAGTGTCTACTAGGGAATGACTTGGAAACTTCAGTTTGGGCTGAAGTGGAGTTAGAAGCACATGCAGCAATGCAGGGCATCCCAGGGCATATTTTTGCCTCACCAGAGCACAGGCCAAGAATCAAAAAGAGCAGGGAAACTTGGAGCCTGGAACAATGGCCCAAGGACTCCCCAAACCTAAGAGTAGGAAGGGCAAAAAGGTGCCCTCTACTCCCCCCTCCAGTGAGGATTCAGGGTTAGCAAGGGAAGACTCAATCCACTCCTTTGCAGAACCTACACCAGAGGAGCTACAAGCTGACACAGCTGAGCTCTTGGGTGCACAGGACAAAAGACATGTCCCACACTGGAGGACTTGAGGCAGCAAGATGTTACTCAGGAGGCAGGGGATATCAGTGTCACCCATAGGGTGTATTAAGAAGACAACCTTGAATACTCAGAACCAAGGGACCCCAAACCTGGTGCCACAAGGAGGTTGGTGGTCCCTCTGCAGAACAGAGAATATTTGTTAGCCCTAGCACATGACATTCCCCTGGCAGGTCACATGGGGCAAAACAAAAACTTGGGATAGACTTGTCCCTCACTTTCACTAGCCCCATATGTCAGAAGACACAAAGGAGTGCTGTAGCTCCTGTGTCACCTGTCAAGCCAATGGCAGGACAGATGGCACCACAAAGGCCCCCTTAATTCCACTTCCCGTTGTGGTACACTCTGAAAGGGCTGGGATGGATATTGTTGGCACCCTAGACACTCCTACAGCCTCTGAGGACAGATTCATTCTGGTAGTGGTGGACCATGCCAACCGGTACCCAGAAGCTATTCCTCGTAGTACCACTATAGCGCCTACAGTGGCCAAAGCCCTTCTTGGAATCTTCTCAAGAGTGGGTTTTCCTAAAGAGGTGGTGACAGACAGAGGTGCAAACTTCATGTCTGCATACCTAAAGGTAATGTGCTGTTACTTATAAGTCCACCACCCCCAAACCAATGGTTTGGTACAAAGGTTCAATAAAACTATCAAAGGCATGATCAAGGGACTCTCTGAAAAACACAGGAGGAAATGTGATGTCCTATTGCAATGCCTCATCTTCGTCTATAGGTACATCCCTCAGAAGTGTGTGGGCTACAGCCCATTTGAGCTTCTAATTGGGCACCCAATTAGGGAGTCCTCTTGCAAGAGAAGGCGGGGAGCAACGCCTCAAGCCTCAGAAGCAAGACATAGTGGACTATGTACTTGGCCTCCGATCAAGGATGGCTGAGTATATGAAAAAGGCCACTAAAAACCGCCAGGCCAGCCAGGAGCTGCAAAAGCAATGGCATGCCCAGAAGGCTGTACTGACTATACCAGCCAGGACAGAAAGTGTGGGTCCTGAAGCTTGTGGGCTCCTAGGGCACTCCAGGACACGTAGAGTGGTCCCAACACAATAGTGGTGAAAAAGGGTGGAGGTACCTACCTGGTAGACATAGGCAATCCCAGAAGCACCATCAGGGTGCTTCATGTGAACCGCCTAAAGCCATACTATGACAGGGTTGATATGACCCTGCTCATGGCCACTGGTGAGGGACAGGAAGAAGAGAGTGAGCTGCTCTCTGACCTCTTCTCCCACACTGCAGCTGATGGATCAGTTGATGGGGTAGTCCTTGCTGACTGCCTCTCTGAGTTACACAAAGAACACTGCCCGATTCTCCTGGAACAGTTCTCTGAGCTGTTCTCATTGACACCTGGTCAAACTACTTGGTGTGAACACACCATTGACACAGGGGACAGTTTGCCAATCAAAAGTAAAATTGACAGGCAACCTGACCATGTCAGAGACTGCATCAAGTCTGAAGTTCAGAAGATGCTCCACCTGGAAGTAATTGAGAACTGAGACAGCCCATAGGCTAGTCCTGTGGTTCTAGTCCCAAAACCTCACTCCCAGAATCGAAAGAGAGAAATGAGGTTTTGTGTTGGCTATAGAGGGCTCAACACTAACAAAAACAGATGTTCATCCTATCCCTAGGGCAGATGAGCTAACAGATACACTGGCATCTGGCAAGTATCTGAGTACATTTTGTTTGACTACTGGATATTGGCAGATCAAGTTATCAAATTATGCCAAACCCAAGACAGCATTTTCAATGATTAGAGGGCATTATCACTTTACAGTGATGCCCTTTGGACTGGAAAATGCACATGCCACATTTCAGAGGCTGGTGAACAGTTCTCCAAGGATTGGAAGACTAGAGTGCAGCTTATCTTGATGATATAGCTGTCATAAGCTCCACCTGGGAGGATCACCTGGTCCACTTGTGGAATGTTTTGGAGGCCCAGCAGAAAGCAGGCATCACTGTCAAGGCCTCTAAGTGCCAGATAGGGCAGGGGAATGTTGCATATCTGGGCCACCTGGTAGGTGGAGGCCAGATTTAACCCCTGCAGGTGAAGAATTGGACTGGACTCCCCTACTACCCAGAACCAGATTAGAGCATGTTTTGCCCTCACTGGGTACTACAGGAGGTTCATTAAGAACGGTGGCTCCAGTGAAGCCCCTTCAAATGACCTCACCTCAAGAAGAATGCCCAAGAAAGTTTTATGGACAGCTAGCTACCAAAGAGCTGTTGAGGATCTAAAACAGGTCATGTGCTCTGCAACTATTTTGAGAAGCTCGGACTACTCCAAGCAGTTCATAGTTCAGACAGCTCATTCTGAGGTAGGGGTTGAGGCAGTACTGTCACAACTTAATACAGAGGGCCAGGGCCAACCTGTAGCTTTTATAAGCAGAAGGTTGACCCCCCAGGGAAAAGCGTTGGTCAGCCATAGAAAGGGAGGCCTTTGATGTACTTTAGGCATTGAAGAAGCAGCGGCCATACTTGTTTGGTACTCACTTCCTTGTTCAAACAGACCACAAGCCCCTTCTATGGTTAAAACAGATGAAAGGACAAAATCCCAAACTGCTGAGGTGGTCCATATTACTATAGGGAATGGACTATACAGTGGAACATAGGTCTGGGAGTAAGCACTCTAATGCAGATGGACTCTCCAGATATTTCCACTTAAACAATGAAGACAGACCTGTGCAAGGTTAGCCTTATTGTCCTTCGTTTGAGGGGTGGGAGGGGGGGGGGGGGGGAAGGGGAGGGGAGGGGCAGGGGGGGGGGGTTGTGGAGGAAAGTACCTTCTCTCCTGCATAGTTACCCCCACTTTTTGCCTGTTGTCAGTATGTTTTGACTGTGCTCACTGGGATCCTGCTAACTAGGACCCCAGTAATCAAGCTCTCTCCCTTTACATGTGGTTGCTTGGACCACACATACCCCCACATTTGGCATACAGATGCCCCCATATAAGTCTCTAGTATATAGTACCCAGGGCATTGGGGTCCCCTATGGGCTGCAGCAAGTATTATGCCACCCATGGGAAGCCCATGCAAAGTGTATCTGCATGCCTGCGATTGCAACCTGCGTGAAAGGGAGCATGCAGCCCTTTCACTACAGGTCACTGCACCAGGTCACTGTAAGTCACCCTTATGGTAGGCCCTCCTAGCCGAGAGGGCAGGGTGCAGGTGCGTGTTTGTGAGAGCACCCCTGCATGAGCAGAGATGCCCCCACAAACTCCACCTCCATTTTCCTGGACTTCGTGAGTGCGGAGACACCATTTTACTTGTGTGCTGGACATAGGTCCAGCTGCATAATGGTAACTCCGAACTAGGCATGCTTGGTATCAAACATGTCGGAATAATACCCCAATACTGTTGCCAGTATTGGTTGTATGATTCTATTGCACTCTGGGGGCTCCTTAGAGGACCCCTAGCATTGCTCCTACCAGCTTTCTGGGGTTTTCCGGGCAGCCCACACTGCTGCCACCACTCAGACAGGTCTCTGCCCTCCTGCTGCTTGATCAGCTCAAGCCCAGGAAGGCAGAACAAAGGATTTACTTTGGAATAGGGGGTAACACCCTTCCCCTTTGGAAATAGCTGTAACATGGCTTGGGAGGGGTAGCCTCCCCAAGCCACTGGTATGCTTTGAAGGGCACATTTGGTGCCCTCCTTGCACAAACCAGTCTGCACCAGTTCAGAGACATCCAGTCCCTGCTCTGCTGCGAAACTGGACAATGGAAAGGGGAGTGACCACTCCCCTGTCCATCACCACCCCAGGGGTAGTGCCCAGAGCTCTTCCATAGGGTCCCTTGATTCTACTAACTTGAATCCAAGGTGGGCAGAGGTCTCTGGGAGCATCTAAGTGGCCAGGTCTGGAAGGGGACGTCAGAGCCCCCCTCCCGATAGGTGGTAACCTGGCTAGGTGACCAATAACCCTTCCAGAGCTATTTAGGGTCTCCCTCTTGGGTGGGTCCTCAGGTTTGACTTGCAAGCCTTAAGCAGGACTCCTCTGCAAAGTCTACTTCGAATTCTGGCCACCAGAACCGCAACTGCACTTCACATGAAACTACAATCTGCAGCTCCAGCGACGACTTCACCCTGCAACACTGTTTCCCTGGCTCCATTCATCAACTACAACATTTTCCCAGCTTTACATCCTCGGAGGGCGGCAAGTCTTCAGTCTGCACGAGAAGGAAGAAGATATCTTCCTTGGAGTGAAGGAGTCACTCCCCTGCATCCGCAGGCACCAACTGCGAGGAAGACCAGGCTGCATGGATCTTCTCTCATCCTGAGCTGCCTGGATCCTGCATCACTGGTGGTGTTCTGGAGTGGTCCTCTTGGTCCTCTATACCAGCTGTCCAACTTTGGTGAAGGTAAGCCCTTGCCTTCCCTCGCAGGGCAGTACCCCGTGCACTGAGTCTCTTGCAGCTACCACGGTTTGTTGGCATCTACTCCAAGGGACCTTCAGGCTCTTTGTAGTCCCAGCCCCCAGCTCTCTTCCCTGCAACGCACAGCCCTCTGTGTGTTTCTCCTATGGCATGGGACCCTTTTTCATTGTGCTGCATGGGCTCCTTTGCGACTCCTGGGTCCTCTTCCAGTGGGTCTTCTGTGGGGGCTGCCTCTTCTTCTGTGAACTCTCTACAATGCTGAGTGTCCCCTGGGACTCCCTTCCGTGGGTTGAGTTCCCCTGGACCTTGCTGGTCCCCAGCAGCTCCACTTATTTGTCTACCGCAACACTTGCCTTTGCGAAGGCTTGTTGGTGGCTTTTCCACCCCACAGACAGACTGCAATCTTCCATCCGGCGTCTGGCGTCGACTGCATACTCCAGGAATTCTTAACTGACTCCAGGGCTGCATTGCTTTACCGTCTTCATCCTACCGTCGACCAACTTCTGCAACCACAGACACATGGGTAGGGGCTCCTGCCACCACCGGACACTCCTACGAGTTGGTCCCCTTCTTTTTCAAGATCCACTGATGATTTCTTGCAGTCTTTTCTGGGTAGTCATTATTCTTCTTTACAGTTCTTTTGGTGGTTTGTGGAAAAACCTGTAACTTACTCCTTTCTTCCTGATCGCTTGGGGTTGGGGGGGGGGGGGGGGGCTGTGGTACTTACCTTTTGGGGTTCCTAGTTCCTCCAGCTCCCATCTTCAAATTCCACTTACCTGAGTGGGGGTTCTGCATTCGCATTCCATTTTTTTACTATATGGTTTGGGCTCCCCCTAGGGGTACTATTATCTATTGGTATTGCACTGTTTTCTATTGCTTTTATGCCTATTTCTGATTACTACTGTACATACAAGTGTGTGTTTACTTACCTCCTGTTGGAGAATTGCCTATCTAGTCATTTAGTACTTGTGTCACTAAAATAAAGTACCTTTATTTTTGTAACACTGTGTGGTTCTTTCATGTGTGTATGTGCTGTGTGCCTAAAGTGGTACTGCATGAGCTTTGCATGTCTCCTTGATAAGCCTTGGCTGTTCATCCACAGCTATCTCTAGAGAGCCTGGCTTCTAGACACTGCCTACACTTCACTAACAAGGGGATACCTGGACCTGGTGTAAAGTGATAATACCATAGGTACTCACCACACACCAGGCCAGCTTCCTACAACCTCTTGTGATGGTTTCACATTATGTTGACTTATACAAGCTAATCACAGGAAGGAGACCAACGTTTCTACTTATGGAGCCAGAATAAGAACATTTGTTTTTTTCTGTTATTTTTGGTAAAGTTGAAGGCTCATTCAGGTGGCAACAATTAGCCCAAAGTGCTTATAGGATTAAAAAAGGAGGCTGAGTTGAGATGTGACACTAATTTAGTTTGTGAAATTTAGTTTTTTGACACCAAACAAATTTCTTTCAACAAATTATTAATGTATAGGGATTGGTCTGAACATGAAGTTGACTAAAAGGAAATACTGTTAATATGTTAGTTTTCACAAGTCTTGGATTAGTTGTCTAGGCATGCCTGCATTTCACAGACAGTTTTTCAGTATCAATCAAAGTTGTTAACAGCATTTTGAAACAAGCACTGGTAAAGTCAGTATATCTGTAATTGAAAGCTGGCGCCATAGTTAATTGGTTTTTTTCTTTTTACTTTTATTACAAGCATATACCACAAAAAGAAAAAGGAAAATAACAAACAGCAGCTATATGCATGCAATAAAATATTAATAATAATTATAGCATGTCATTTTGGTTAAACATTGTGGGTGATTTTGAACAAGAAGGTGAACGTAGGGGCATGGTCTGGCCACGGACGAAGATGGCCACCTGATCTTGAGGCGGCGGGCCTTGAACAGGGGCGCTCGGATAGCTGTGCGAGCTGACGGCTGGGCTCTGAGGGACCCTCTGGCAACGAGTTCTGACTTGGGGGGGTGGAGAGGCACCCTCCGCTGCGTGCATCTGCCCGGCACTGCTCAGAGGCAAAGCACGCAGGAGAAGCCTAGTCAGCCGCGTGGGACCGCTGCCATGCTTGCCAGCAGAGTAGGGCCAGCAACGATAGAAGACATGCCTAAAGGCCGATGCCGGTGGCCCTAACACCAGAATGCTAGCGGCAGATGCGGCAAGGGCATCCACCCTTCACCACTGTACTGGAGACTTCCCCTGCCTTTTGCCTCCCACCGCACAGCACACCACAGAGCCGTCAGCTTCTCCCTGCGAGAAGCCCGCTCCGGTCTGAGGACACACGGGTCAGCACCACCATAGTGGAAAGGCAGACGAGGGCACTGACGTGAGAGGGGCCCTCCCCGCACCAACAACACATCAGCACTGCCATAAAGGACAGCAGGGGGACTTCCACTCTCTTTTCCTCCTGCAAAGCATCACAAGGCTCTGCGCAGATACCGCCACCCAGCGACCGGAGGAGGAGGGAGGGGGAGGGGGGAGACTGAAGACCCTGTGAGGTACTAGAGAGAACGGACGGGGAAGCGAGGGAGCCACCGAGGGGTCGGTGCCCCCCGCCACTGTCACTGCTGTAGATGCTCCCTCCTTCCCCCCTACTCAGAATTGCAACTGTAACTTGCCTTATTATGTCCCACCTTGTCCCACCTGTTTGATTCCAGCACCCAGTGGCCTCCCCCTCTCTGCCCCCACACGGGACATTCGATATCTGCACCTAGAAGGCCCCCGCAACAAGGAACCGTCACCAACAAAGTCACTGACAATATTGGGGAGGCATGGACCCAAACTACCGAAGACAGCACGGCCCCTCAAGTGGGTGCACCCTCAACTGTGATAGCTCTACGACAACTGCGCCTGCAGGCCTCGCCTGCCGCCCCCCCTGGTGCAGCGCCATCAGTGGGACTCAGACAAGAGGTGAGAGCCCTTGGGCGGTGTAGCCCAGGCGGAGGTGGTACCCAAAAGAGGGGACCCTCCAGGAACCAGAGACATCTTACCACCCCGCCTACCCCAACCCTACTTTTTCAAGGGGAATACTGAATGTGTGATGGATAAGGTGGCCCCGTGGACCCTGCAGTGATACATCAATAGAGAAGCCACTCCAAATTGTAGAAGACGACACTGCGCCCCCCCCCTCCCCACCCCGGGCAACAACATTACTCCGGACAGGGTCGGACCACGGACCACATCCATAATGCTACTTAGGGAGACCATATAGCTGGACAAGAGGGTCAGATCCCAATACCCTCCCACTATATCACCCCTTCTTTGATACTGAATCATGATAACTTGCCGGAGGAGTGGATTCAAGGACTCAAGCCTTCGGTCCAAACCTAAGTATACGGTCCTAGAGATGCCCAACAGCAAAATGGCAGGCAAATCCCCTGGTAAGCCAGCAAGACAACTTCTCTTCTCCAAAGCCCTCCAAAACTCTCAATCCATGACCTCTGCCAAAGGACCACAATCGGTGGCCCAGTCCCACATCACGGCTTGTCCAGAGCAGGAAACAACTAGGGAATGCATACTTCAGGAAATCACAGCTGGGGGTCGCAGACTTGAGGGAACGGACTCTGCTATATCCTCGCTGGCAGTGGAGATGAAATCCATACGCTTAGACATTGCAGGCTTCCAGTCCCGCGTATCGGGGCTGTAGCACCAGGTAGCGACCGTGGGAGACCATCTTAACACCACACAGGACAGAGACCAAGAACGTCTATACCTCCGCAGCAAGCTTATAGATTTGGAAGAGAGGAGTCGCAGAGACAACGTTTGCTTTTTTTGGATTTCCAGAACAAATAGAAGAGACAGACACCCATGCTTTTCTGCGGAACGTCCTCCCCACACTAACTAGCTTAAACTTTGACCTACTATTGGAGTTTCAGAGGGCGCACCGTCTGGGCCCAAAGCGGCAGGATGGGGCATCCAGACCCCACCTGATCATTGCTTGTCTTCTACTTCACCGGCAGGCCCATCAACTTCGCCAAGCGGCCCGATCTCAAGGACCATTCCCAAAAGAGGGATATGAGATTGGCATCAAAGTGTACTTCTCGAAGGAGATCAACGATCGTCGAAAAGCATTCCTGTCCCTTAGACTGTGACTACGCCAACTGGATGTGAAATATGGTTTGTTTGACCCAGCGAGAATGTGGATCACCAAAATCAGCATATTCAAGGACTTTTATGAACCAGAGGATCTAGGGTTTTTCCTGGATAACCTACCGCCCCAGACAATGGATACAACTCCCCTGGAACGGCTTGAAAAACGGTCCACTGACACTCAGGGTGAACCTCCCTCTACAGAAACACTGGAGGGAAATAACTGCCACCAAACTGATTCCCACCCCAGAGGCAGACACATAGACTCGTGAGGACCCATGGTGACAGAGGCCAAGTACTGCAGGCAGTGGCGTTCCACACCCAGATGTCAGAAAGGGACAAGTCTTGCTACCCCTTGAAACCTCTCCAACTCCCCACATGAAGCCACAGCTGCAACAAGGGACACTCGGGACCTAGGAGACCTGATCGAGAAGTGACTTTGCTCCCGTATCAGCGAACAGATGAGTATCTTGCCGCATATTGTTATGATGTTATGTTGTTCTATGATATACAGTTGTGACGTAATCAGATTATGGGTGTGCCTTATTCGCTTGCAATGTCTAGTACAACTATGTTTTGTGGTCTGTGGCACTGCCCCATTCTGATTTCTCTGCCCCCTCCCCCGATTTACTTACCACCCTGTTGGTGTACCAGACTTATGCTGGTGTAACAGCAGGGATAAGTGATCTGAATAAGGTACCGAGTAACCTGTGAGATACAGGATGTTGTGCAAAGTTGTTGGGTTAAACAAACATTGAAAAGTACTGAACTTCAATCCACAATGTCTCATTAGGCCAATCTCACGCTGACCTACTGTTTATACTGACACAAGAACCAGGCTGTCCAAACTCCCCAGACCGCCCACAGCCACTGCTACTACCCAATAAAGCATCACAGTTGTCACTAACCACTACTATATGTTCTTATACACGCAGAGCTCTCACTTATGCTCGCCTCCCCACCTCTGCCCAGACAGTAGATGACGTGGGAGATGCGCCCCACCTCTCGCTCTCCTCCTCTCTCTGCAGCCCATCTCCTTTCTTTTAAACTTTTTTCATGTCCAGGACCTCCACCTGGGATTCTGTGGCATCATGCTCAGTCCCGAATAACGTTCACAATTGCCCTCCACATAGCAGCCGACTGTGCGCGCCCTTCCCCAGACGGTGCCCTCCCAACCGAGCATGTAGGTCTCACAGGTTTAGACCCGCAGCCCACAGATCCGGACCCTTGGGGCTCGGCTCCTCCCTTTGACCGGACGACCCTCCTCCCTCTCCAGTTCATACCTAGTTCTCTCCCTACACCTCCTCCCCTTTCTCTTATCTTTCTCTCCCCACCACTTCACATCTCCTCTCTCTTCCAACTCTCCGTACCCCCTTCCTTTCCCACCCCCTCTAGCCCTTTCCACTCTACCTTATCCGCCTCCACACTCTCTTCACCACCACAGGCAGGCACCTGACACCCAACAGCCCTCCCCTCCCCCCTCCACCATCCCCACCCACCCCGTCCTACCTAGCACCTCCCCTTTCTGACTCCCATAGTTCCTACCCATCCACTCACCCCCCTCCCCCAACCTCCAGTTCTGCCATAGCTGGAATAGCCCCAATCACTGCCCATCCACTCCTGATCCTATCCTGGAATGTCAATGGTCTGACGCACTTTGTGAAATGAAAGAAGATACTCCCTTACCTCCAATCCAAGCGGGCTGATATAGCTCTTCTTCAAGAGACACAACTAGTTGACGTTGAATCAAGTAAACTGCGCCGTGATTGAGTGAGGAAATCGTTATTTAGTTGCTGTCCTGCTCTGCAGGCATCGGGGACTGGAGCATCAAGGAAATGTGGGGCGGTGATTTTACTCCATAAGACACTGCCCGTAACTGTCACAAAATCATGGACTGACCCAGAGAGGAGATATGTGTTTGCCTAATTGAAGATGGGAGATTCCTCGATATGTGTCGGTTCAGTATATGCGCCAACCGGTCCCAAACGAATGTTCTTCCTACAAATCAACCATCTTCTTGCAGAGACAGGGGCAACCCGCTACCTTATAGGGGGAGACTGGAATCTGGCCCGAGATGCAGTGCTAGATAGATCTGGACCCATCGATGTTGGTAGCAACCATGACAGGGTCATCCTGACTGACGTGACGACAGATCATGAGCTGGTGGACTACTGGCGGCTTATACACCCTACCAACAGGGAATACACATTTCTATTGTCCGTACATAAACTCAATCACTCTTAGACTACTTCCTTGTGATGCACAGTGTGGTGGCCCAAATCCAGGAATCTCGAATACTAGAATGCGGCCTCTCAGACCACTCCCCCGTCCTATTATCCGTCGACACGGGCCTTAACTCCCCAGGCTGCAAGCCATGGCGCCTTTCTATTCACCGCTCCTGTTACCCCAGGGCAAAGCGCAACTACAGGCCCACATGTCCACTCACATGCGTGACAACACAGGTACTGCCCCCTCTCAGAGGGGGCTATGGCAGCTGCAAAAGCAACTCTATGTGGGCAAATGATGCAAAATAAGGACAGAAGGGTCCATCAGAAGGTACTGGAGGACTACATAGTGTATCTCACCCAACAATACACAACCCATCCTTCTCTCCTTGCACGCCAGCTCCTAGAGCGAGCTTGAATGGCACTTAATGAGCTATACATGTCTCGGGCCGAATAAGCATTACAATGCCTGCAAGGGTGACACTACAAGCAGGGGGAGAAGGCTTGTAGACTTTTGGTCGCACAACTCCGCCAAAGAGCGGCTGCCCAAGCCATTCCCGCTATCACGTCCCCCAGCGGAGAATTACTTACCCGCCCACAGGAAATTGTCAACGAGTTTGTGGCTTTCTACCAACGTCTATACACCCTGGAAATGGCAGCCAGCCCCGCCCAAGTAGAGGCCTTCTTAAACAGCACTCTTCCCCCCCCCCAATCCTGCTGGATGGGGAGATAAGAATGAAATAACACAAGCCATCTCCAACCTCCCTTATCATAAATCACCAGGGGAGGATGGTTTTTCTGTGGAATTTTTTAAGTGGGCCAGAGAAGAGGCAGTCAACACCGTATATAAGGCCCACAGAGAGGCATGTTGTGAGGGCTCGCTGGGCGCAATATCCAATAGGGCAATGATATCGGTCATACCAAAACACGGGCGAAACCCACTACTCTGTGGCAGTTATCGGCCCATCTCCCTCCTGAATGGAGATATAAAAATTCTGGCCAGTGTCTTGGTAGCCTGCTTGCGGAACGTTGTCCCGTCCTTAATCCATCACACCCAAGTGGGATTTGTACCGGGACGTAACTCTAGGAATCACCTGAAACACTCTTTCCCATTCCCTGTGGGAAGCCAGAAACCTGTCAGACGAAGCCCTGGCCTTGTCTCTTGATGCTGAAAAAGCCTTCTAACGCATTGAATAGGACTATCCGTTTGCGACCTTGCAAACATTTTGACTGGGTGATCAATTCATTGTCAAAGTCCATCTGATATACGAATGCCCCATAGCTTAAGTCAATTGTGGGGGCTTCATATCCAAACCTTTTCCAATTTGTGGAGGGACAAGACAGGGCTGTCCCCTCAACACTTCCATTCCTACTGGCAATGGAGCTGCTCGCAGCCACTATCCGCCAACTTACACTGCTTACAGGCATACCTCTGCAGGGGGATGGGGGGGGGGGGGGGGGGGGAAATCTCAAAATTGTATTTATATGCAGATGACATCCTACTCACCCTAGCAGACTTTGAACGCTCCCTACCGGCCTTACTTGAGATTATTCATCGTTTTGCAACCCTATCCAGTTATTGTGTGAACTGGGACAAGAGTGAAGCACTGCCCCTCTCGCTCATAATGACAAGGGCAGCGATACATGGAATCCTGTTCCGATGGACCCCTACTCACCTCAAATATTTGGGGATACTTGTTAATCAAGGACTAGGACGTACGGTGGCAAATAACCTGGACCCTCTCATTGCTCGCATGAAAATAGACTGAGAAATGGTCTCACTTGGGCCTGCCATGTGGGGAAGAGTACAGGTGGTGAGAATGGTCACGTTAATGCGCTTTACATATGTGTTAGGAATGATACCCCTCCAGGTGCACCTGTCAATCCTGACACAGATAGATTCAGCAATAAGCTCCTTCGTGTGGGTATCCACTCACCCCTGCTTAGCGTCAGCAAAACTTATAGCACGCTGCTCTTGCAGTGGTATGGGGCTCCCTTTGGTAGAACATTACGCCCTTGCTCTCCATCTGTCCCAGTTGGCATACATGATCCCCAGATTGCCGGATCCACCACAATGGGTGGTTACGGAAAGGTTGCTACTCTCCCATCGAGGAAGACTAAGTGGCCTGTCCTGCACCAGCGCCCCTCACAACCTGCCCAGCCAACCCAATACTAAAAGCGATGCAGGCAGCCTGGTGTAGGGCGCACCGCCTCCTCAGAATACATTCCTTTTTACACTCTCAGGCCCCTCTTTGGGGAAATGACAGTCTACTTGTTGGGGGAAGACGCCCTCGGCTGGCCACAATGGAGTGCGGCCGGCACTGACAGTCTGGACCAGATTGTTGAAGAAGGAGTACTTAAACCATTTGGGAACCTAAGAGAGGAAAACCATCTCCACCCTCGACAGGAGAGGCGTTATCTACAACTTAAAACACTGCCTTCAACAAGGTATGGGAGACACCTCTTGGGTTTCCACACCTCGCCCGTAGTTGCCTATCTTAAGACATGGGGCCACCATAAGGGTGTAATGCAGGTCTATATGAGGTGATTACACAGCACCTATAGTCGCAGCCCCTCCTTGAAACACTACGCTCTAAATGGCAGAAGCGCCTTTAGAAGGCCTACGACATGAAGACTGGTCAGAAGTAATAGATGCCCTAGACACGGGTACCCGAGAAGCCCACCTGGATGCTCAGAGACCCGGTGTGACTTGACTCATGTCTTCTGTGATTGCCCATCGGTCCAGGCTTTGTGAGAACCTGTGGGCTCCACCCTCGCCACCTCATTGACGCTTTGGTCGCCGCTTTCTCCCTCTCTCCTAGTCCTGCACAACACAGGACATCTCCCTGCTCTCATAAACCCGCAACAGATACTGCTTCATACGGCGCTGGCGACAGCAAAGATTTGCATCCTCCGCCTCTGGAGGTCGACCGCCCCCCACTCCCAAAGAGTGGATAGCAGAAATGGTCAAGACAGCCACATATGAACGGGTCATCTATATTATGCAGGATCAAGAAGCTCTATTTAATTAGACATGGGCACACTTCCTTGATGTAGAATCATAGACCGCTTATTACATGCCTTCCCCACTGTTTGTCATTGCTCCCATTACTGCGACCTACAGCCCCCTCCACCCCTCCTGGACCCCCCCACCTCCTTGTCCCAGTCCCGCCCCTCCCCTCCTCCGTCCCTTTTTCTATCTCAAGCCCCTCCATCCCCCCCAGAAAAGGTGGGCGTTGGGTTCCCTTAGGCTCTGGAACTCTATCTGTGCATCTTCAACCTGCTTTGCGTAGCCAACCTCTTAATCATTCTGTCCCCACCAAAAATACCCCATAATAGCATAATAGCCTATTTTACCCTACCCCACCGTACCCATGCTACCCTTCCCACGTAGCGCAATGCTATGCTTCACCTCACCCGACATCATCTGGACTCACAGCACACTATTCTTCTTAAGTCCAACCCCCTCAAATGCATACACTTATCTTTTGTCAGGGCCTCTTTGAACCCCGTTGCCCCCTCTTCTTTCCTTCCCTCCCCTTATCCCCTGCCAACTCCGATGTGGGCCACCTACCCTACATACCAGAAGCAATGACCCGATGGCACATTCCGACAACTGTTGTTACTCTCCGCATACTTATATGCCTCAACTGTGCCATAACACACCCACCTACAGCCCTCTCCCCCCACAGCCCTCCACATCTGGCCCAACAGGCGGACAGCTCGTCCCACAGACATACTGCACGATAGTAATAGAGGGGGAGAATTCTCCAGGAGTCTCTGGTATTCGCCGATATTATGGATTCTAGGCTGTTACTCATCAGCCGAGATGTACAACTCCCTTAATCCTGTGTTACTGTGCCTCTACCCCTTTAAAGGTTCCCCCCCCCCACCTCTCTCTCTTCCTCCTTTCCTATCTTTCACCTCTCTCCTTAGGTATAACAGCTGTTGACCTTGTTTGTCACTTACAAAAAGTATAACAGTGCATTGTAATCTGTTTTAATTCTGAACCATTTTTGTACTATTGCAATTGTCTAATAATAAAAAAACATTACAAAAAAAGGTGTACGTAGAAGAGGTTTAAAATTCTTTCTAGTCTTCATGCTCATCACAGAACAATAGGATACTTATTGACACAAAGAAAATTTCTATTGTCTTTCAGTTATTTTCATGTGAAGGCCTAATTTAAAGCAAGACCTTTATGCTTGTTCAGCACGGAAATGATGGTCTGAAAACACACCCAACCCAACAAGCAGAGTGCACAGAGCTTATGCAAAACATTTTTTGCCCATTTGAGCATGAAACAGGGTACCACATGTTACTCTGTCCGCGTCCACCCTCTGTGGTTCTGCAGGAGACGTATGATTGAAACCCATGTGAGCAAATAAAAAAATATTGGATTATAAATATAAAAATCAATACTTTGTAAAAAAAAGTATTTTGAATATTATTGTGTTTTGGTTGAAACCTGAAATTGAATTTAGGAGGCATTTGAAAAGTGGTGAATGATTAACAAATTACATAAAATAGACATAATACCACTTCTTACTTCCCATCTCAAAAAACGTTTTTTATTGTTAATGAAGGGTATTCTCTTTTTACCCCACAGCCCACACATCAGCCCCAAAAAGAAAATGTAAACAAACTAACCAGAGAGAAACAACCAAAAAAGTTAAGCCCTCTTTCAACCAAACTACTACACTCCTGATCTTCACACCAGTTTGCCTGATAGCACAGTAGAGCCACAATGCACTGCAGCTTTTGTATTTTCAGCAGATTTACCTTTACAAAACGAAGCGCTTGGCTTCATATATCATTACATTTTTGCACAGTTTGCTTTACTGTTTGGATTTTACTAATTTTTGTAAATTTGTCATTTTTTATGTCACTAGAGGGAAGGTAAAGTATTTCAGAAAGGTTATAGAACTCTAGTTCAACTTTAATTTCAAAATGGCTGCAGTTGCCGATTTCTTCATGTTTAAATATTTTAGTGCCTCATCAGCTGTTGTAAGAAATTGTGATTTTATTGGAGTTCTTTCTTTTAGTACATATTTCAATCCTTCACCAAGATTCAAATATTTTTAAGACTTTTTCACATCCCAATTTAGAATAGGTCAGTAAACTTGATGTATCATTTTCATTGATTATTTTCTATATATTGTTCATATTTCTCACTGAATACTGGGATTGAGTTGGGATCGTTCAGAGAGGAAGCACACCTGCCATCAGCAGTAGGAAACTCATTTACCCCAAATAACGAAATGGGGGTTGTGCCACTTCTCCCATGACGGCAGGAATCCAATTAGATCCACACAAGACTTTTATGGCAATATCCTGCTTATCACTCTAAACATTCCAAGTCCATCTGCTGCAAGCCTCAATGGGTTATTTGCTCCAGCAGTTGCCACAGAGCACACGACTGCTGGTCCAGCTGTCTTTACCAATAGTCTCAACGGTTTGTCAAAATGGTAACTACTTCTTGTTTGTGTGTGCAAGCTTATGACTTGGACAGCGGTTGCTACTCATTTTATGAGCTGTTGTCCAAACTGCAAGTTATTTTCTCGGACTGTCAGGTACTGTTTGAGGGGTCCACAGGACAATCAGGGTCTCCTGGGACTCAACTGTGGGGGGGTCGAGATAGCTTCCCTCTGTTGTCCCAGGGAGTGCCCTTCTATGGTTCTGCAAACTGGGCCAAGTACAACCCCATTCAATACTGCCCTTTGTGGTAGTGATGGAAAGCAATCACAGGCTTCTCAATGAAGTGGAATAGGCCTGCTCAAACTTAGTACTCAACAAACATAGCAGTGCAATAACTAATTGTCCAATCCATTGCTTGCCTTTCAAAAAGAAAAGTAATTTAAGGCTCACTAGCACTAAGTATTACACACACATATATACACAATGCACTTTAGTGATTTGACTCTAGAGTACATAGATGCCTCTCCCAGCTGTGTCCCTCCCATTTCTCCCCTCTTGGTTCTGGGTCTTCCCTCTAGGTTCATGTAACTTCCTCCCTTAGGCGAAGCATAGTGAGAATACACTCCTGTGCAGTTATCTCCCCCCTCCCAACACTCTTAGTAGTGCACATTTTTTTTAGTCAACAGTTCTCATCAGAGTCTGTGGATTCGGCCAGTGCCTCAATAGTAGTCTGGGTTTGGTATAACTCAGTAACTACCACACAGAAGATTAGTCTCCAGCCAGGATCATCCACAATAGAGGCACAAAAGGTTGTATGATTTCTGCACATGGCTGACATCAGCCAGAATGAAAAAGTAGTCAGTGAAAGACAAAAGGCTGGCCTCACGTAAGGGGTCCCTTTCGCCTTGTACAACAGAATCTGCAGCACCATCCAGTGGAGTTACAAAGGCCCACGGTGCGGGGAGGCCCCAAGCGGCTCCCTCAGCACAGTACCTGGTGCGAGTAAGCCCAGAGGGGGAGGGGCTCTCCATGTTCTTTGCAGGGGGGTCCCTCCAGTTTTGTTATTCCACTTGCAATACTCTTCATCCACACTAGCTACCAAATGGCAGTGCTGTAGGAAGACTGATAAGCAACTCCTCCCAACCAAAGACTTAATATAAATTTCTAAAAAAGTCTTGTTTCTTTTCCCATCCATTCAATGTCTGAGCCTCCTCCCTCCAGCTTCAGTAATGTCACACAGACTGTGGTTCACTCCTACACAGAATGCATGTACTACGCAGCCGCACACCACCATGTACAACACACGCCTAGGATGTTATAACATGGAAACAGAATTTTAATCAAGTGGGCCTGTAAACCTCTCTAGCGACACAATTAAAAAGGTCTGGTCACACATATGAATTGTATGCTGCTGCCACCACCAGTCTATGTACTAATCCCGAGACAGGGACAGTACTCCACTGTCTGCATAATGTGGGCACGCTTGGTGCACCCCTTCAGATCAAAGAATGGGTGGAGGACCTCACTCATATCAAAGGGCAGGCTTAGGTGTATACATACACACTAGATAAATGCAAGGCTGGGGCTAAAATCATAAACCTGCACATCTGATACTCAGTCAGGCACTAAGGGCCTAACAACACAATTGTACAATATGTAGGGGAAATTCCCCTCTCAATGCCCACTCTCTCATGTTGGTGAGTTCCTATATATAGTAGCTATCTAACGGTACCCAAATGAATGTTTTAAACCTAACCACACATTTCTTACACAAAGGGCACATTAACATTCCCTTATTCTGAACTTCTAAAGCAGTGATGTTGGATTTGGAGTGGCCTCTATAACCAGCAGGAAAACGTTCTTGATGACTGATAGTAGTTTTTCTGCCTTGGGCAAAGAACTAGGGAGGAAGGCATGTATATGGTGACAGGTTCTGTACTCTCTTTATTAACTCTTTAGTGCAACAACAATTTAGCTTTAATAAGTGAAAAAGAGAATAGGTAAACAGAAGAAATCATTTAGAACACTTTCTAGAAAGCATTCAATAGTTAATGAGCATATGTTCAGATTCCTAAAAAAGGCAATATTTGAATATTTAAAGGTTTGACCAAATATCCTCTACTAACCTACAAAATTGACGACTGACTTGAGTGGTGCACTACCAGCGACAGCTGCAGTGACCAGGTGTGGGTACTTCAGTCTGTACCACGCAGCAAGGGACCCCGGATAGGAGCCACCGAATGCAACCCACTTCCTGTTGCTCAGTCCCAACTTCTCAGCCATCACAGTCTGAAAGTGGGCCAAGTCAGCGAGAGCTTGCAAACTGCTCAGGTAGCGTAGGTTGGATGTGCTCATGTCCCTAGGAGGATGGATAGAAATAGGTTATGTCTTTTCCACAGATTGTAGAAACCACAGTGAAATGATGAATACAAACCTGAGTTATGTACATTTGTGGCAAATCACAAATCTACTGAGAAAATGGAGATTTGAACACAACTTTGAAATGTTAACAATACAATGGCCCTCTTTACGTGTGGTTCCTAAATTCCATAGTGACCGTTAACTGAATTTCCAGGCAATACCAGAATTGTGAGCTTCCACAGGAACACAGTAGATCTGTTTACTTTCACCTGCACTTTTCAGCTACCAAGAGCCCAAATATCTGGGTGAAACTGCAGGCAAGTTTGAAGAGAAGTACAAGGAATTATCACGGAATCAGACACAGAACCACTGACTCCCCTGCAAATTCTTCATTCCAAAGTGAGCCCTCAGAGCCTCACTTGTAATCCCAGGGTACTTCATTCCCCTCCTCCCAGAGTTCTCTGCACCCAAGGCTTCTAGAAGTATAGTTATCAGGAGGACGACCAGGCCATTCGTAATAGAGGCTAATGAGTAATACAGTTCATGAGCGATGCTGAACAGATGTGTGGGATGGCAAGGTAGATTGTAGAGAATGTTATAGGAACAAGATAAGATAAGTAGGTGAAGAGTTTATTTTAACGATGAATACAGGGGCAGTGGTGATAGATGACGTGCTACAGATTAAAGGAAGCAAAAGGGAGCACAAGAGTGCATGAGTCTAAGTGTGCGCATGCAAGGAATCTACAGGTAATTGAAACTGATGATGATGGACTGAATAAGGGCACCGGTGATGAAAACAGAACGATTGTGGAGAAGGCAGAGAGTAATACCAAAACCCCTTACAAACAGTCGGCAGTGGGCTGAACCAAAACTAACCTACGCCCACGAAAGGAGTGGTATCATAAGAGCGGCTACGGATGCGCAAACAGAGCAGGGATGTTACTAGGTACAGTATGGTAATACTCAAGTCACCCAAATTTACCAATATCAAGCATGATTCCAGCTATCACATACAGTGGGGTTATAACACATGCAAGCTTCCTAAATTTCATGGTCTACTTTTCTTATGAAAGCCTATTTGTGACATTGTAACCTACCATAACAGTGTATTTATTACAAAGTCATAGTCCCTGATACCACTGCGCACAGTGTGAAGAACACAACCTTGAGCATATCAAATGCTTTGGGTAATCAGTTCAAAAGAAGCAGCTTTTCCATTTTGCGTCCCTGAAAATGAATTCACTGGCCCGATGAGGCATTTATGACAGTATATTTATTTATTGCAGAGATGACGCTCTGATACACAGGGAATACCATTACCATTTCCAATACCCGATACTTGTAAAGTCTGTAATTTGAAGCAGGTACATCCTTGCACCAATGTTGCAACACTGAATAATGGACAACTCATAATGAAGACATTCGAATTGTAGGTTGCAAAAACTTTTGGATACATACGCTAAGCTATGTGTATTTCGGAAGACAAACTTTCTTCACCAGGGAAAGAAAACAGTGGATTCAGTTTTGTACCATGAAGGAAACAATTATTTGTAAATACATTTCTTAATAACTTTAGGGTTTAAACTGCCCGACTAGTGGGGCAACCATTGCTCCAAGTAGCCAGGTCCTGTAGATGAGCATTGGCAAGCCTATATAATATTTTCTCATACAAAACCATAGAAATTCAGCAGTTATAGTTGGAGTTCTAAGGTAACTATTGCGCGTGCCTTTGCCATGCACAGTTGTCTCATCAATAATTTTACTGCAAATGTTGCAGTGAGAATATGAAAGATGGCACAGAATATGTCATCAATGATATAATATGTGGGTTAATTAGCTGTGCATAGCAAAGGTGGTGGGCCCTCTGCATATATAAAATGAAAGCCCTGGGGAGGTAGCAGGCCCCCTGCATATATAATAATGAAAGCCCTGGGGAGGTGGCAGTCCCCGGGGCTGTGTAGGGGGCCGGAAGGTACACCACACAAAAATTTTAATGCCCCAAGGACCTGGCCCAATTGGGGGGGTATAAAAAAAAAATCAAAATAAGCAGAGGAGCCCGGCCCTTTTTTTTTTTTTTTTTTAAATATGGTCACAAATATCGTGACTATGCGGTAAAAAAATAATTTTAAAAAAATGCTTTTTTGCTGTTGGGGGGGTGGGGGGGTGTCTCTCTGGGACCCCCCACAAGTGCTAAGGGGTCATGGTGACTCTATCCTGGGCCCTTTTCTTTTTTTACTTTAGTCTTGGACTTGGCTCAAGCAAAGCAAAGTCCCAAGGCAATCAGAACTGTGCATTTCCTTGCACATGCTCGTCTTTGTTCGCAAATGCTTCGTTGCCAGAGTTATACAGATTTTAACTTGCCTTAATTTCACAAAAACTATTGAACAGATTAACACCAAATAAGCGAAAGCGTAATCTGAGTACTGAAAGCTAGCTGCCAAATTTGGTGTAATTTCGTCCAGTGGTTCAGGCTGTAGATGCGTCTAAATAATCCTATGGGAATTAACATGGGAAACAACATTTTTTTAGCCCCCTTTTTCCTCGGTCCCCGCTTGAAAGATCACCCCCCAAACATTCCGTGTGCAACAAGAATCCCCGCAACACTTTTTGGGAAACATTTTTGAAGATTCGTCAAGCGGTGCCAAAGATATAGTCAAGTCAAAAAAACGCTTTTCCTGTGGAAACATGGTCCTTACTATAACTACCTAGTTGCACCGCCAATAGGTAATATATGTTTAACCAGGGTCCTATGGAGCCCTCTATTTCTGTTCTGCACCTGCCTGTCTGCCGCACCATGGCGTGCAATGCAACACCGGAACTCACTTTTTTGCACAGGATGCAAACACATGGTGGTTACTCTTTTTATTTGAGTTGCAAAATAAGTAAGTTCATTTCTACATTTGACTCTCGAAAGGTAGCCATAGCTAACATCAAAGGCTCATTTCAGGGTGCAATGCAGTGTACAGAATTCAGATAAAGCATGACAGAAGTAACCATACTTGATAAACTCAGTGTTCAGTCAGTTTTTTTGTATCTTTTAAAGTGTCTGACGCCTGATTTGGAGGAGTTTGAGATTGCATTAAACACAATAAAATGTGCTTTGCAATTCGCAACGTCGACCCCCCCCCCTTTCTCCCTACTGCAATAAACATTTACTGATGGGTCGCTGTTTGCGTTGTGATGTGATAATGTAATATTGGCCGTATGGTGGCTGTAAGAGCAGAGCAACACAGCACCATCAGTGCACCCAGGAAACAGCTCAACCTTGGCCTCTGGAAGAGTAGCATTGTATGGGGAGGAGTGAGTGGCAGAGCAGAAGAGAGAAAACAGATATTCCAAGGCTGACAGGAGGAACTAGATGCTGGGGAATCAGCGGGAAATGGTGGTAAGAAGTCTGAAGGGAGGAAAAGAAAGAAAGGCTGAGTGGAAAATAAAGGTATCTGGAGGACCCGAGGGGAGGAAAAGATAAGAGAAGTGGAAAGGGTATGAAAACGAAAATGGTTAAAGGGCAGAAAAGGACACAGGAGTGAAAAAGAAAATAGGCTGTATAGGATGGAAGGAAGAGTAACAAGTAAGAGAAAACAAGGAGAACGGTTAAGAAGATACAAAGTAGTAAGAGTGAAGAGAAAGATGGACGGAAGGGAAAAGAATGGTGGCACATAAGATACGAAGGGAGGTGAAAGAATGAAAAGAGCTAAAATATTAGAAAGACGACTAGGGAAAGAACTCCTGTTTTACCACATATTATACTACAGATTAGACCAACAGTACTAACCAAACAATGGTTCATGAAAGGTTGCAATCCACATATGGATGTCAGTTTTTTGGTGTATTGCCAGGCTTATGTGTTGTCCCAATATGACCTTGCCCATAATACAAAAAAACAAGATTCATTTAGACACTTTATTTTCTCCAATGAAACATCTGTTGCTTTTTTCAGCTTTACCTGCTGATAGTTGAAACTTGGCATCCACCAGTGCTTAATTTGATCCGGTTGAGTCCACCGGCTTTCATTTTTGGGGACCAGCACATATGACATTTACAGAGAGCTAGAGAGAGAAAAACAAGCGTGGAGGAAGAGAAAGACAGAAAACTGTTTCAAAGGGAGTAAGCAGGAGCCTGTAAGAGAGAGGTAAAGGGTTAGGGTGTGTGTGGTAGGAGGGTCAGCTCCTCCGCCACGGCAGAGGAGCGTCACTCCTTCCCACCAGCAGCAGCTGCAAAACTTTTATAATAAAAACATAATAAACTTGGTTATGTTTTTACTATAAAAGGCCGGCAACAGGTGTGACAGGGCCAGAGGGGGCAGTGAGCATGTACGTTTCGCCGGCGCTCTCCAGGTAGGCACTGTGTTGCTGGGCTGGAGCGAGCAGGCACAGGCTCCCAGTCTGCCTGGGTGCTCTCAGCCAATCCTAACACTGCTCTTAGCAGCATGAGGATTGGCTGAAGGGCAGGCTGGGAGCCTGTGCCTGTAACAAGACTGAGCGGATGGTTGGTGCCTCTTTTCTTTCCCGCGAGTCACGCCTGTCTAGTAATGGGTCAAAGAGGCATGAGGTGAATTGAAGACACTGCATTTGGTCGCCAACATCTAACAGTTAAGGCTTTTGAGCAGATCGTTGGCCACCGCAACTCTATGGCTACCGGAACTCTCCTTTCTGTTCTCTCACACATTTAACGTGGAAAAGTCTCCTTCTGCATAAAGAAACTAAGCAACATGTGCCCCTTGGGAAGGAAGGGTCAACAGAGGGAAGGAGGAATAAAGATGGCAGCAGTGAAGTGTTACATCTCAGTTGTTAATTCTGGAAAACAAGTGACAGATGTTACACTGGAAAAAAAAAATGTCCTGGACGATTCCTAGATTTTATATTGAGGGCCTTTTAATGCCCAAAACATGTTGGGTCTAACTTCCTCCTTAAGCTGAAATGCCAGTGCTAGATCATTATATTGGCCCTTATGACGGTGCATTTTGCTATGTGCACGACCTCATTCGAACTACACAGCTGTTTAGATAGAGGACTGAGCGCCATGTTAAACATCCCTCCCCACTTTTCTTTCTTTTTTTTTTTTTTAAACAAGACCACACCAACACATTTATCCACAACTATGTTATGAGAACATGTGTTATCTGATAACAAAACTTACTCAGTAGGGTGACTCTCCCCATAAAACCTGTGCTCCAGCATTAAGCAGACCGCTCCCATTTTTTGAGCGTAGGTCAACCAGGTACCATGTGACATCCATGCTGGATTTGCGGGTCCCTCTCCACCAATCATCAGGAAAACCGGGCCGTTGCTCCCGTTTGAAGCAAATGAATCATCTATGAAATATCGCTGCAATAAGAAGACAATTGAATTAATATGCCATTTTGATTTGAGATCTAATGATACCAAAATAAAAAAAAAATTAAAAAAAATATGTTTCCTAATTTGATCAAGAACATGTAAGTTCAAACAAGTGCAAAGCCTCGGATCATTGGAAAATGCAGCTGTATTCATTCCCACCCCCTTCCCCCGGAAGGATCATCTTAATAACACTGCTCAATTTCTCGTCAGAACATACATACTCACCACAATAATTCCACAACGGTCCACATACTTCCGAGGCCAAACTTTCTAGGTGCAAGAACGAAGCTTGGAAAGTAAGTTTACTCAAAGTTGTAAAACGTTTATATAGTACATAGTCTTCCATGGAGGATACGTTTGCCCCTGGTATCTTACTCACCAACGACAAAGTCCTATCTACTAATTTTTGAGAGATGACTAGAACAGAATTACTGCAGAGTAGCTCTACATTTTTGTTGTGGGCACAATGGTGCAGGAGTGGTGTTCCCCCCCCATCCCACGTCTGCACTGCGTCATTAAAGTATTTCGTTTGCAATGGCTATCAGCATTAAAGCGTCAACCCCTTTGAAAAGTAACCATTTGAAGCAGAGTGCGATGTTACAGAGTCATTTGTAAAAAAAAAAAACTTTGACAAACAATTTGTATGTCAAAGTATGACTTATTTTACACAGATTAAAAACGGATGCTAAAAGTTGTTGTTCAGTACTACTACCTTTTCAATTGAGATGAATGAACTCTCACATGGCCACATTACACAGCCACCCGGTGAGCGTACGATAGTTTGTTTTGAAGAATTGTTCACCGATGTTCGTTTTCGAAAGTGCCCCATTACCTTGACTTGCATGAATAAGTGGGGAGGGCGGGAGAGACAAAACCCAGCTGTGTATAGCCTTTTTAAATTGATTGTTTTTGTGGGAAGGATTTGCTCAAGATAGGTTTTGGGGTCCATGGACACAGCCCTGGGTTTCGCAAACTTTAAAAACAATAAAACATGTTTTAAATAATGTATTCTAAAAATCCCTCCCAATCGAACATTATGGCTCCTTTCATTATTTTTCTGGATACGGGGACAGCAGCCACGTGCCCTTTAATGGCGGCCACAACAAAACGGTCTCTGCATTTTTGTTAATAGTGGTGGTTTTGTTCTCTTGTTTTCATGATCTCCTCTTGGCACCTGCTCTTATTTTTCGTATAAACACTAGAAACTCGTGCAGTTAAGTACACTTTTTTTGTCTTGCCCATACTGTCAAGCTTTTCTCCAGTGGTACTTGATGGGGGGGGGGGGGGGGGGGGGGGGGAGGAGACACACTGGCCAAATGACTGATTAACAGACTATTATTTTTTCTTTTGTCAGTCATGACAACATTCCTTTGACAATACACAAACCAAAAGAAAAAGAGAAAAAAAAATACATAAATCATGTGAAGACTTAATACTTAAATATCTTTACACATTACTAAAAAATAAAAGGATTTAAAACGTTGAAATTAATGTATGCAAAATAAATGTATAGGGAAACTAACATGTCCAGGTTGATACAATTATAATCCCGAATTAGCAACCAAAAGCAGATGTAATCTGAAAATATGGAGGTTGAAATTGTAACAGAAAACCAAATAATAATAAAAGAATGAAAATAAAATCAAAGAAATGCAACTTTAAAACCCATTTACAGGCATGTCATCCCGCTTGCTTCGAGACGCTGAACTGAAGCTAGTACGGCACTGCTGCTAATTCTCTTTCACTAATGCAAGTATTGCACTGAACATAGTAGGTCAGTCCCTAAACTCTTAATTGTTTCTTACTTGTGTCTTGGCTGGCCACATCCAGAGATTCCTCACATCTCTTGAACGCAATTTTATAATACTATGGATGAAGGATGGTGCAAGGGTGCCGCACCATAGAGGCCGCCTTACTTGGCATTCTGTTGGAGGATGCATCTCTTGAACATGCTCATTCAGACGCACATTAACCAGTTTAAAGCTAACAGTGAAAGCCTGCAGTGTTAATGAATAAATAATTTGCGCAAGGGTCTGTAAGTAAACAACAATCAGACTAACTAATTTTGTATTTTTCAATTTCTGTGTATGACCATCATCTGACATTCCCCGCGTCAATCCTCGACACTACTAACGCCTAGCTATTCCTTTTCTTTGTGTCATTTTCTCACTGTATTTCTATAAACGCCAAGGTCATAAATGCTTCCTACTTTTTCTCTAACAATTCTGAAGAAAGCCCTAGCCCAAAGACTCTACAATTTACTGATGAGTTTGGAAACACAAGAAGCCACTGCCCTATCCACCAGCGGTTGAGTCGAGCCCGAGTGGGGAATGTGGCTTAAGGGAACCTACAATCCCTCCTAGGCTTCAAAACCATGAAGGGAAAGCAAACATCTTTATCTTTGGCTCTGATGAATTTGTCAGGGAAATATTTTGTCAGTAAAATTAACCTTCATGAACTAGTAGTAACTAGTATTTTGTAAATGTGGTAAAATGAACTGCAGCTCTACAGAGTCTCAGAGCTATAGGGAATGTTTTGGAATATCTACTGTCCCCAAATACCAGTTAGGGATACTATAGAGAGTCAAAAACAGATTGTGAAGAGTCCTAATACGCTCTCCTGTTTTTCATCTTCAGATAAGGAGATACTAATACAGTTCAAGTATGCTTGCAGAATTATATTCAGTGTGTCCCAACAGGTTACCTAAATTAGAAAAAGATAATCAATTAAGGCACATTTTTTTTAGTAGAGAAAGGCAAGCAACACTACTTGTACATTGGTAACGCATTACCTCCTTCGAGTTCGCTAGGACCCCACCATGGACCAAGCATCCAACTGCAGTGAGCAGCAGATCTTGTGATGAAGCATGCCACAGAATGGGTAGGGATTTGACATATTATTTACTTATTGTGTGACATTATGTTGTCTTGGCAGTTTTGTTTTCAGCTCCCATACCGAATGAGAGGGTATCCTTACCTGCATTGTAAGGGTCTTGGTAGTTGAACATTTGAATATAAAGCCAACAAAACGTTTGAGGATTCATTCACTATCAAATCACCACGAAACGTAGGCAATTAGAGCTTGTGTGAAGCTCACATTATCTTTCACTATCTCCCCACCGTGCCTGTGACCTTTATCCTGTGCCTGTAAGAGTTCACAGTCCTATGAACTTGCCTCTCTGCGAGGTCACTGTAATCAGAGGGACATTCTCCTCTCCACGAGCTCTCTTGCCTGCATCCTTTGTCCAGTAGATATTTCAGTTAGGAGAGCTGTTTCGAACTTACCAGTCATCTCACTGGTTCAACGCCAAAAGAGCAACTCATGCAAAAGCACAGTTGCTTAGACTGTCACACTAAGCAGAAACATGATGGCTGAATCAAGAACAATGGAGATAGCAGGAACAGACTACACGGGGTTTGGGATTAATATACGGAGCTACACGCATCTGAGTTTTGAAAAGTGAAGGGTTTTAGGTGAGCAGAACAAAGACTTAAGTGTAGATGGCAAGAGTAGAAAGTAATCAGATCATTTACAAAGATGTTTATACACTCAATCTATTCATATTATGGATCCAAGGAAATGATCCATAGAATGCCACTCAAATAAGGGACTTTGCAGCTGTGAACAGGTAAGCACATGCAAAACAGATCTGGAAATAAGGTGGAAAGAAACTTTGTGGCAAATGCTAGAGGTTGATAAATTGAATGATCTCTACGTGGGCCTACTGGGAAGGGGTGAGAGTTGGAGAAGAAAAAAGGTTTTAACTTCTGTACTAAGGAATTAGCTGGCGCACAGAGAAACTGAGGTTTCTAAAGGGCTGTGTGGTCCTGACACGGATTCATTAGCAAGAAAACCCCAAAAGAGATTAAATTCCCTTGGCCTTTCAGAATGTACTAGTGTAAAGATTATGTACGGTAAGGTTAAGGACCTTATTAAACTGGTAGTGCCTCCAGACAACTTCTATTCTGTTTTACACATAACCCCCACTCCATCACCCTTTGCTGAACACCTGGAAATGGGACAGACAGAAAAAAAGCATACTTCCATCTGGATTAGGTATGCCTAAATTTAGAATCGTTTCCTGACAACATGATTCATAAGCAGTAGACCCAGCCCTGGGTAGGGAATCATTCTCTTTTCTTTGGGGACACAGCTGCTGATGGGAGGGGAAAGTACCCCTACATGATTTGATGGCACGAGCCTCTGCCTGAAGACTGAGCACACATGCACCCCTCTGCCCAGTTTTGTAATTAGATTTTGATCTCTGCACACACAACCATCATAGGGGTTGCGATAGGAAGTGCTGTGGATAGGTATTGTAAACTGATGTGCCCCAGAGGGCAGACTCTGTGGTCTGGAATGAGGCATCAAGCACGCCACCTTTAAAGAGCAAGACTTACTGTTCACCTCACTGGATTATAAGGTATAGAAAGTGGTGGCAGAATGGTTTACAGTAGGAAAGGTATTGTTCTTGATACCTAGAGAGGCACATGGGTTTTCAAGTCCTATCTCACAACCCTGTGCACTTGCATGCACACTCTAGTGTATACGGAGTATGTGGGCAAGGTTGGCCCATTGACACTTAAAAATGTTTTTTATTCCATTGTGTAGGTGTTATACACCAAATGAAGAATGAAAGTCACCTCCCAGTCGAATACATGAATTGCAGAACCCCGCTGTCAGACCTAGGCATTTTGTGGTTAACTCACTCACTGGTCTGAGGGAGGGCAGGAGGAGACATAAGTGTGTTTGAAGTTGAGTGGTGTTACTCTGGCATGTCCTGCCTTGCTTCCCCATGAGGTATTAAAGACAAAAGCTAGCTGACTGGCAAATGTGGTGGCTGCCCCCTCCCTTATGTACCAGCGATCTGGATGGCCTTAAGAGAGATCTTCCAGTGCCCACCCTCCTTCCTGCTTTCACCTGAGAATTACTGGCTGTGGCCAACACAGCAAATGGTAGAATGCTTAGAAATCGTTTGCGGACAGAGAACTAGAGTCAACAATGGATGCCTGGAAGGGCTCTATAAACAGTGGCTGGGTTCTCCACCCAGTAATCCTGAATTTCTCATGGCTGAGGGAGGCCGCACCCACCAATGTGTAGAAGAAGTTGTGTGAGCTGGAAGCTCTCACTGTCAGATTTCCAAAAGGGATGAGGGACAAAAATTCTGAAAAGTTTCAACACTCCGTCCATCATTCTTTTGTGCTGCTAAAGTTGCTTTAAGTGGGAAGGGTATGCCCAGACGTGGGTCCCTTGCTCACTGTGCCACTGGATTCAAGCTAGCCTGGCTGATGAAGGGTGATACTCTGAAACCGGTCCTAGGATGCTTGTTTCCGGTCCAGGGAGGACCTGGCCTGGCAGTTCAGGCTGGACTGTTCCCATGGGGATTACGGTCAAGACTGATTTGCATATGGCTGGGTCCAAACTGGGGTGGCATGGTGAGCAAAAGAACGATGGATTAAACCCAGATCTGGGACTGGGGAATAGCAAGGGGGGTGTTTGAAAAGTTTCAACACTCCGTCCATCATCCTTTTGTGTTGCTAATGTTGCCCTGTGAGGGACAATCAACATAGATGACTGCAACCTGCTGCCAAATAACAGCATTGGAAATGGGATAGCTGAGCTGAGCGAGGGGCACTTGAGGTCTGCCTGCAAAGTGTCTGCCCAGAGGAGAAACCCAGAGAGTACTACAATATGTGGTCCCCTGCCTGTGAGCAGTGAGGTGGAGCTCTATAGACTCCTTCCCAGAAGGAGACACTGCGAAGCATATGAGATGTGCAGTACCTGTGCGGAGGTCGATGTCAGAGGAACTGTACCAGGAGTTTGTGTCCAATGTGGTAGTGTACCACAGAAGAACAGAGTCTTAGAGCAGTAGGACTGCGCTCAGTGGGACTTCCATGGTGATGACATTGTTGCGCCTCAGGGCGGATGTGTTTTTTTTTTTATAGTGTACCTGCCTATGTCGGTTAACATTTATTGCGTCCCACCACACGGACCACTACATCATATGAGTTCCTTTGGGTGGGAGGGGGGGACCAACTTCCCCGTGCCGCAGTGTGGAGCACCTACTCTAAGAAAACATGGAGAGTGTGGCGTATTTATCCTCAGACAAATCCATGCCAGCACGAATGCCAACCCAGAGTCCGAGATCCACTGCTTTCTCAGGCAGACCACTCCACTATCTGCTCTAGTAAACATTCCTGGGAAGGAGACAGGGCCAGACATGAGGCCTAATGATACCAGAAGTAGTGCTGGCAGAGATTGAGCTGCATCTGTGGCATAGGTAAAGCTGTAACTGCTCAGCCAGTGGAGGCGGCTGAACTATGGAAGGCCAGAATTTTCTGAACAATAATACCAGAGACTGACCAGATGGTCACCAACTGGAGGAGTTGGAGATAACCTAAACATTTGCCATATTCATATGAAGCTTCAACATGCGATTCCACACTTGTGTGGTATGGACTCCTGCGGTAGTACAGGACATTAACGTAGTAATACTACAAGGTAGTATTTAGTTCGGTGTTCTGCCTGTAATACATTAAAGAACTATGTAGTGTTGGGTTATTGTAGGAATAAAATACTTAATATTGTCCGAACACGAATTGTGTTCTTGTTGTGAACTTTGTTTAGTTGTAGGTCTCAATCCCCTTACCACATCCGCGAGTATACCCTAGTCTGTTCTGCTACATCTACTATAGAGTGTCAGGTGCTACAGGGAGGTACTTGGTGTTTAATTTGAAAAGCCACATTAGGTATGGCCCTGGGATAACAGTAGTAAACACCCATCACCCCTATGGTTGTGGCTTAGTAATCCCTGTATGCCACAGATCCCGAGTTGGGTCCATCAGCCCCTCTTATAAAATCAAGATAAAACTGGTCTTATTTAGAAAAAAGGATAGCCTTTGCCACCAGGATGACCACTAGCCTAAATGACACTGTAGTGAAAATCTACTCTTTTCTTCAGTAGGTAACAGGACATGGTACGGTGTAGTTTACTATAGTCACCCCTTAATTGCAACTATATACATAGCATGCCCATTGCACCAAGCTGAATGATTACTTCCTTGGTCCCTTAATATCAATTAAACCACCTGTTTTCAATTGAGTGAATACAGCACTCAGTCCAAGATGAGGCAGCAAAAGCGACAGAAATTCATACAACACATTTGATGTAAGATACAGAGGATCCCAAAGAATCAATGGACTCTTGCAAAGAAGCACTCAATGCTGGGTCAACTACACCGCTGTTAGCACAGACTTGTATGAAAATATAGACCTTACTAGATCTATTTTGCTTGACTCCAACTGCATGCTCCACTTATAGTGTATAAAACATTGAAAGTGTACACTTATACCCAATAGGTGTCAAAACTCACCTGCCCTCAAACGAGACTTCTGGCCCATACACTAAAATTATTCTGGCATTCAGATTTATGCCAGGAACACACCGATACTGCATAGCGCCCACTATCTTTGTGGCAAATAAATTGGTCCTAACAAACCTTGATGACATAACTAGCTATGTGAGATTCTCACTTTTATCATTAAATGCAATCTGATATCCATCTGAAATTGGAGCGACCTGTGTTGTGTGTCTTTTATTCGTATGTGCAACATAACGCGACAGCGTAAATGTCTTATGCCAAAAGAAAATGGTGGATGAAATGTGATCTGTAAAAGCCAGGTGCAACCTGGAGGAGGCACAGTCATGCATAGATCGAGACGCCACAACAAGTCTTGAACTGCCGACTGGTGCCACTAGAAGGGCATACAATGGAAAATAGGCTTGGAAAGCCGATAGTCAGAACTGCCACTTCATCAGGCTCCTGCGATCCACATATTTGCAAAGATACAGCACCCAGGCACATCAGAACTGCACAGCCCAAAACGCTTAAATTAGAGATTAGACATTAAACACATGCAGTGCTTTAAATGGGCTGGTACTCGCAGTACCGGCACTTTTTTTTCTTCTTCTTTTTCACCCCTTAACTTCTCAATGCCCAAGGAGAGTACCAGTACTGCCTGCAGCATGTTGGGATTTCCGGAAGAAATGGTGACCATGTGAGCATACACAGCATTCTTACTTTGCGGTGCATGATCAAACGATTAGCATTTCACATTGGCAGTGACGAGCATGGTGGCATCAGAAAAACCTGCGACGTCTCCACCCAGCTCGCTATGTGGCGGAATGGAAGGGAAACAGTTTGCGATGGCTTTCTCTTCCTTCTTTGCCATACAGTAGTGAAGATAGTCTAAGAGGGGGTTGCCAGGAGCAGGAGCTACTGAGCAGGTTTGCCTCCAGTGTCAGTAGGGACCCAGGCCTGGATTCTACCATCCAGCACCATCTGGGACCCAGGACGCAAAGACTGGACTCCTGTTGCTGGGCCCTTCATCCATGCAGCGTCTATGAAGGCCCTGGACTCGATTTCTGTTGCTGCTAGACTCTTCATTTACACAGGGTCGGCTACAGTGATCTTCAAAGGATAAGAAAAGTAAATTGGGCTAATCACTCATCGAGGTCAATGTTTGCGCTCCATGAGCATAATCTCTTGTATTATTGTCGGGTGGATTTTTGTATTTTTTCCCCCACATTTGTGTCAAGCTGCTACCCCCAGGGAGACGCGCAGGCTCTAGAAGTACGGCCAACCCTCCAAATAACCGTACTGAGTTAAGAAGGTGAAAGAGCATAAAAGATGCCCTCAAATTTTGTTTATTTTATTGTATTTGCTCGTCACCGAGGTCGAATGTCAAGCAAATTGCTCCTTGTTCTTTTAACATAGAGTTTGACGTTTACTACTTTTCTCTGACTGCAGAGCAAGAGGATTTTTTAAAGTATGTAGGATGTCGTTTTTTACTAACACAACAGAACTAAAAACCTTTAAATTAATTAATTAATTGTTCAAATATTTCAAAATTAGAAAAGAGGAAAAATTAAGCAGTTGTTTTGTAATTCTGAAGTGTCATAGAATAATTTAAAAGGATCAAAGCAAAGCATGGTACTTGTCTGGAACCAAGGGCCTAGCTTTCATTGGTGCAGTGGAAGAGAGGTCCGATTGGCGTACTGAGCGCAGATTACTGCAGTTTTGTTTTTGTTTGTACAGAAGTCCGTTGTCTTCCTTGGACTCAGGACCATGACACTGGCTACGCCACTAGCTGGAACCCAATACACACATTATCCTTGATAGGCCTATAGCTTTATCAGTAAAATTTAATGTCTGTGCAATTTAGTGGTCATATCATTGGAGAATGTGCTGTCTCTAAATGCCGGTGCACTCCCACATCATACAAGACCAGTGAAATAGCACACCTTACCAGTTTCATGCTGGGTGTAACATTTGCTACACTTTGTTTTGTGTGATACTTGGATATTTTACAATCCCTATGGCTTCAGAGGTGTAACATTAGTTGCAGCACCTTTACCCAGAACCACGTTTATCAAACCACAGACTGCAGAAGTGCAACTGTTATTACTCATGCTAAGGAAATCTTGATTCCCAGTAAATGTTTCCCAGTAGCTCTGTCCCCGGCCCCATCCCTAAACCAGACTCCTCGCCATACCGACTCAGTCATAGCTCAATTGGTGAATACTGCACTTTTATTTTCCCATGTAAAGCACTGAACACATGAAGATTTTGTGCCTGCAGCAAAAAGATGCCAAAGCATGTGCATGACACACACCAGCCTCAGGTCGTTGGTCCTAATTATATGAAAAGCAATTTACTTGCCCTCTGGGAACCAAGAACTCTTGGGCAGGGTCTGTAGAGGGCACTGTCAATTGGTCTGGCGTTAGCCAAGACCTTTTGATTTGGCTAAAGTGATGCACATTTGTCTACTTATAGCAGTTTCAATCAGCCACTCCATCTACTGGACTGTTCACTATCATTCACACTTTTGTTTCGCCCACTATAACATACAGTAAGGGGCAATGGATTGGCCCACTTAAGCAATTGGCTAGCTTCACTGTGAATGACATATTTCTGCCTATATATTTAACTTTTAGTCAATGCTTTTTTTCTAAGATTGCTGATGGACATTTCCCAACAAAGTTTAGTAAAATTCAACAAAACAAGAATTGGCAAAGACAAAGGGCTGACAGCCAATGCCAGAACTGTTTGATATGCCGAGGCTCATTTTTTTATTGGTGTCCTCGGTTTTCTCTAAGAAAAGCTAGGTCACGCATCTAAGGGGTGGTAGTACCTTCGGATTTCATGTAGTTTGACACACAAATCGCACATCATGTACATAATGTCCAGTCAGAGTGATATCTTAAAAAGAATATGTCATTATGTACATGTAGGCAGAAAATAGTGAAACAAAACATCCAGGGGCGAGGATATGATCTGAACTGCTTTCTAGCACTTACACTGTAAGGCACTATCTTCAGAATAACTTTGAAGTCTGGGAGACAGCGTTACTCTACGGGACAGAGAGAGATAGTTCTCTGCAACCTCCTTAAAGCTTAATTTTTGAGTCTTTGCAAAGACTGACTTAATGACTAAGAGATACCAGACCCAAAGCTTCAACTGATCAAGGTGTGTGATGTGATGTTTTGCCTTGATGTCTCAGTTGACCCAGGAGAAATGGAGAACACCTATGAACTAGAGCCAAGAATGTAGAGAATCTGCCCAAAAGTGCATTTAGATCACCAGTCAACAAAACGTGATGGTAGAAAGAAGTTGGTATGACAAGCTGATGACATTCAATGTTGTTAACTGGTCCATTGAGGATCATAAGTACTCTCAAAGACAGCCAATTTTTCACCTCAAGGTAATGATGGCTTTTGGTGATCGCATTATTTTTCTCAGAAGCATAAGAGTTAAAGGGCCTCTACACATAGTGATGTTCCATTATAGAGCGGGTCACAATAGAAAGGTTACTTGGTGCTTTTTATCCTGGAATGTTAATGGGCTGAGCAACAAAACAAGAACAATCATCAGTACAACATAGGATTGATATCACACTGATTGAAGAAACCCAATTAGCAGGTTCCAGTTGCTCTACCACATGGGGAGGCAAATACCATTTATTAGTAAATGCCTCTGGAGGTACAATCAAACGGACCACCGATCCAGCAGAGAACGTAGTTAGACCCACCGGGGAGTTGTGCCGCTATAATGGGATTGTGGCATGGAAAAAGATTGTATTAATAACTGTATACCTATCCTGAAGTTACAGAAAATTGTAATGGAAACAAGCATTTGCAATGCAGTGGGTCTCGCATTTGTTAGAGCTAGAGCTATTAGCATTGTAAACTCCAAACCGGACTTTTCTTGCCACAAACTGAAAAGTAAAAGTTTCACATAAGCAAGCAGACGGCCGCCATCAGCACAAAGCAGACACACAAAAGGAAACAGAAGTTCGCTCGCAGTGAAACGTATCGGCAAAAGTACAATTATCCGTGTAACTGGCAAAAGTGCAACTATGCATGTAACAGGGTCGATGTCATGCAAAGCACCAGACTACTGCGTAGCAAGAGCACACTGCGAAATCAAGAGAAAAAGTAGTCCAGAAACCATGCTGAAAACATAGAGCCTCGTATGTTTTCAGTAGTTGGCCGGTGCAGTTGAGGAGGGGTAAACACCAGAAAAGGCATGCATGTCTTTCACTAATGAAATAAAAGCGAATTTTAAAAAGCAAGCCCATGAACCAACCAAACTGATGGGAGCGACATGGGTGTGTTTACAAGCCCACAGAGAGATTACACCAGGGACAAAGCTCCCTATCTCTGCAGGTTGCTTCTCTGAATGAAGCCGGACAATGTGCAGGCACTACTGATTGTTCCCCCAATGCCTGAAAATAAAAGGCCAGCACATACTCTGGGGCCCAACTTATCTTCTCCTCACTGCTGTATTCCAATGTTCTTCAATTAAAAAAACAAAAAAAAAGGGGGAACACACACACTTAAAGAAAAAATGCACTCATCGGATGGCTTGACTCTGCTGTGGGTGGTTACAGAGTTCTTCTGTGGCCCTCGGGGACTCTTGTTCTCGTAGTCCTCTGCACTGTCGTAGGTCAGGTGCACTGGCACCCGAGAAAGACTGATTTAAGCAATAGAAGCAGAGGGGCGCTTAAAGAAGTGTTACAAAGAGAATTGGTGAGTGCTCGAACAGTTCTCCTCCAGCATAAACAATTTTTCGCTCAGCATGGAACACCATGGGATTATAATTTATAACATGTCATACGCAAACAAGGAACTTTACAGCAGATATTTTTAAAAGTAGGTAGAAGCAGTACAATAATGTGGATTTCCACAACTTACATTTTTTGTTACTTTCTTTCCAGTACTGAAATGAGTCTGACTGATGGCACCACACTTAAGTTTGCTTGCAAATGGTATGTCTAAAAATAAACTCTGGCAAAGCCAATAAATCTAACTTATCTATAATCATGATATTTAGCTATGCTGTGCAAGATGGTTAATATTTTTGTAAAAAAATAAATAAAAAAAGCTTTTTTCAGTCACTGCGTAATTTTGGAGGTGCACGCCAATAAGCATGCTGACGCCCACAAAATGCAGCAAGTACTTTAAGTTTGACAATCTAACATGCAAGGCAGCACAAAAATAGATGTTTTTAATTTAAGCACAAAATTGCATAAAAAAAAAAGAAAAGAATAGGGAAGCAGTTTGTGGGGCAGGGAGTTGACGGGGGCCGAAGCAACATGGAAGGTGGGTAGGGGGCAAAGGTATGGGCGAGGAGGACAACATTGAGTGCTGGCTGGAGGGAGAACAAGGCACAGGTGAGAGGGAAGGCTGGTTGTAGGATGCAACCTCTGCCCATCTGACTTTACCCCAGGATTTAGCTGTCAAACATATGACTGGGGAAAAATACTTTCAGAGTGTTGTTTGGTCTGCGCGGTGTCAGCCTCGCAAGGTAGGCTTACCTCAGATTGGCACGCGACGGCCAGGGAGGCAGAGAGGGGGGCTTTCTAAAGACAAGCCGTACTCAAGTCCAGTCTAGCAGCAAGGTGCCAAAGCCGACTTCTGTAAACTGCCCGACATACAGCACCCCTTGTAGGCAACCATGCCTCACGTTCTCTCATTTGTCTGCTGTGTATTATGGCAGTGCACCAGGGCATGTAGATTTTTTGACAAAATGCAGTGCTTTCAGACAGTGCTTGAAATGGAAAATATAAAGTGCAGGTATCCTGTGCCAGAGTACCTGCTTTTTTCCAAAAAGTGCCGGTACTCTCCAATTAAAAATATTACGTTTTCCTTGAGATGCGTCAGTACTTGCCCTCTCCAAATAAAAAAGCGCCAGTACTCGTACCGGCCCACTTAAAGCACTGCAGTTTCAGGAAAGAAAAAAAAAACAAGGTCGATGGTATGCGAAGCACTCAACTTCTGCCCGGCGAGATCGCACTGTGAAAATAGAGAAAAAGTAGTCCACAAACCCAGCGACCCTCGCATGTTTTCTGTACTTGGTCGCTGCGCTCAAGGAGGACTAACCACCGGAAAAGGCATGACGTGTGCGTGCCTTCCACTAATCAAAAGAAGCGGATTCTAACAGGCAAGCCAACTTGCCAATAAAAGACAATGGGGCTCAGAGCCCTTTTCTAATACCTAAAGCGTCTCGCTAGCGATACGCATGCGCATGTGACGCAGGCTCGACCCTAAAAATATGAGCACTCCTAGTACAGATTCCGGAAATCATTTTGATTTTGGGTGGGGATTTTACCATCATATGAGATTAACAGAAGAACAGATTTTCGGCCAGTGAAGCGTCCATACTCAAAAATCGATAACACCTGGACGGTTTTGTAGGGCAATGGGAATGGATGACATATGGAAAATTGCACACTGGGCTAAAAGACAATACTAATTTCATTCAACAGCACATACTTACTCCAGACTGAACTATATCTTTATCATGCTGAGCATAGGGCAAGCGTTCAGAAAGATGCCTATAGGAGGTATCAAGAAACCACTGACCACTTCAAACAACTATGGATGCCCGAAATCTCAACATGTTGCTTTTAACAAAATTAATGGAGATGACAGATTATTATCACCAGGAAAATGATTGCACTGTAGTCCTAGGTGATACTTAGGGAAGCATACAAAGTAGAGATGTAGAATGGTGCTAAACCAAGAATACGTGGAAAGAGAACACACTATGAACATGAAAGAGACAGAGGAGCCCTTCATGGTTATGGAGAACTTTTAGAATGAGTCTGGGGACTTGGGCCGTGGTTTAATTCTTGGCAGTAGATGGGAGTATCCTTAATACCAAGCATACGATCCACACCCAAATTTATACACAAGGCAGACCTTAGGAATAGTCACGTCAGAGGCTACTCCGTCTTTGCCATGATTAATCTCTGCCGATGGGCTAGCAAAGTAAGGGACGTCAGAGGCCAACCTGTCATTTTGCCAACCTAATTTAGATGGTTGGAATTACAGGTCAGTTTTCATTGTCCGCTTGTAGTGATATTTGTATTTTGACCACAGACTTTGTGTAGCACCACTCTGCACTTGGCTTGGATGTCCACCATCAAACTAGTGATCACCAGTTACAGACTCCATTTTGTATTCAGCTTAGCCTTAGTTTCACTGCTTCACTGTCATGTTAAGGGTATGAGTGGTTTTCCATACAAACATGTTATGCAACGTGTTTCCTATTTCTGCATTTACTCTTTCTCACCAAACAGCTAGGACATATTATCACCGAAGAGCTAGGACATAATATGGAGGAGTTAGTCAGTCAGCACAATAAGGATGGTACAGCAGGGAACGGCTTAGGCTTGGGAGAGACACCTTGCGAAACTGGCCAATTCCAACCTGTTTCTTCCAACCCTGACCCAAAATAGCCAGCAGGAGGGGATTTTTCAGAAAGCTCCTTCTTTGGGTTTTTAAAGATATAAAAGAGACTCTGATCGACAGTAGGAGATTCAGAGACCTCAATCAGGATTTAGATGTCGAATGCCTGATATATATATTTCCCATGAGGGTCGAGATCTCTTTATCTCACGGTCGAACGGGGTCATCTGCTTGCTGGCAGGAGAAAGATGAAATACCTGACAGGCCCTACGGTGATTCATTTTTTTTTTTATTATTTGCTTTGAATTGTGTATAAATATATATCGATATAAGTGTTTGTATCCTTCCATGTATATATTTGCTGTTTATAGATTGAAGATTCTTTATACATGGTCTTACTTCATGGTTGCACATTTTAAAAGTACACTATTCAAACCTTACTTCACGAGCCTTCCGAAAGGCTATAATAAATGTCTTCTTCAGATTAAGAAGTGCGTTCCAGAGAATCTTTTCGACTCCTTTCAGTGTGTATATTTTGGCTTAGTCAAAAATAAAGCAAAACACCGCACCACCAGGAAAGCCTTGGAGTAAGGGGGAGGGAAAACTGCAAAAAAATCCTCTTCGCACTATCAGTCCCCATGGCTATGGGAGAAGCATTTTATTTAAAAAAAACAAAAAAAAATCCAGTTTCAGTATTATCTTTTTGAAAATAAAAAAAGTAAACTGTTTGATACAGGACTCCATCCCGCTGATGGACCTCTACACCAAAGAGGAAAATGCACTGACAGGAACCAGGGTGGTTCCTGCCAGTGCTTTATAAACGACTGCCAGCCTGGCGGACATTTATAAATTTGGCGTTGGAGTAGTCTCAGCCTGGCGGACATAAAGTCCTCCACTAGGCTAAAGGAGATTAGTCCATCCGCCAATATAAAAATTGGGCCCTTAAATCTTTACCGACACAAAGCCAAAAGAAGGAAGTATTTGATACTCTAGAGGAGAATGGCACGGAGAAGCAATATCTAAATGCTCAAAGGTTGCCTGCAAGAAACTAGAAATTAAACAGGCAAGGTGTTGGCATGTTTAAGCAAAAGGGACAGCATTGACTGCTGGGAGGGAGCTCTACAGACCTGGTAGAATATATACTTCCACTCCAATTCATTAAGCTTCATGCCACAGAGATCGACAGGACTGAATATCCATAGATTATACAATTGCATAGTCTACTCCCTCAGATAATCCAAATAAGTAGCAATACAATCAGTTTACACAAACACATGGGCTGTTAACATTAGCCATTAGGGATTGGTCCCGAGGTGTCTTTCTTGGCTTAGTCTGCCCTTTAAGGACTATGGCCAGAACAACTGTTAAAGAGGAGATTTTCCACACCCTAATCTTCACAAGGCTACAAAAGAAGAGTGCCATTGTCCCCTTTACTCTTTGCCTTACTAATGATCCAATGGCCTGTTGGACCAGGCACGCGCTAGTTAAGAGACCTTTGGGGGGTCTGAAAACTTTGGATGCACACATATCTTTGTTTGTCAATAATATACTGCTGTATGTCAAGGACCTAAACTCCACATTAAATAGGTTACAGGTCATTAGTAGGACGTTTGGCAAATACAAGCCCTATATTAACTAGGGAAGCCTGTATCTTGCGACTGGCTGGAAGCCCCAGGCCACTTGCTACTTCTAGGTAAATCACTAGGGTTTAAAATATCTGGAATTATTTGTCTAAGACAACAGGAAATGTTTTTAGGAAAATAATTTGACGAAAGCCCTGTATCAGTTTCGGTTGGGCCTGCTACATTGTCGTACACTCTTCTTTTCATTTAAGGGCTGGGCCACGGCAAACAAAAAAAAAGTATCTCCCTGCCGATTAATACACATTCTAGATTAGGCTGTTGGGTCTCTGCAAGTCTCACTAGGTCCACTGCAAAGGTGAAAACATTAATATTCACTCTTCAGGATAGCTGAAAATATTACTGGGCCACTATGCTGTTAATTATTCAAAGGGTATTCTCCCTCCCTCCAGAAGTCCTCTTTAACCACAGAAAAGCATGCCTTGATGGAGAAAGGCTATCTATGAGTGCTATTGATAGGGAATACCATCCTTAGGCATAAGAAATGGGGAGGAGTACTCACCAAAAAGTCCAATGCGTTGGAATGGATTATTGCTAGACTCCAGGCCCTAGACGGTTTTGAGCCTTGCAGTAAGTCAAAAACTCTACAATGGGTGTGATGATATATGGGAGCAAAGGGCCTGATGTAGCTCGGATACCTGCAGGTCGAATACAAACTGAATAAGAACGAAACCGATCATGATCCACAATGTAAACATGTTTTGAATGTTAACTTGATTGAGACGTGCCAGATGGTTCACCGCGAGAATACAGACTTTTAACAAGGCCACCTCAGTAAAGGGGCACAAGTTGGAGTCTAACTGTCGAAAGGTGGTGCATGCAGCCAGAGGATGCCCACAAAAGTTTGAGATTTGCAGAAACTGATTACTCATTATAGGCTGACCAAATTTTTACACCAGAACCTTACTAATGTAATGTAAATGGACACTCCTACATCATTTTCATACCACTTAATGTTTTAAATACGGTTTTGGTTTATGGCTTATAAAAACATTATATTGTGACCTTTAAAAATAAACAATGTCATGCTCACGCCAACAAAAATACTGGCCAAACCAATATTATGTATTCTCTGTGTTAACTATCAAAGTCAGTACAGTTGTTAAAAATATTGAAAGTCCTATGTCGCACACGGTGTGATGCTCGTCTGAAGTCTGTCAGTTTCAGCTTTGTATCTCTAGTGCAGGACCTGCTGGTCCGCATCACCTTTTGCACTCCAGTGGCCATTCCACGTGTGTGTGGAGGCGTAGATAATTCCACGTGCTATCTTCTCTAACTGCACAGGCTCTCATTCCCAGCAGGAACTTTCAAGCCAACGAGAATGCTTAACAAACCACCTGGGCAACTGAGACGGTCTTTGCGTTCAGGCTGCCCCAACGCATCCCCTGTACCGAATAATAAGTGAACCAGGTGTTATCTCCTACCGAAGGGTAACATCATTGCCCAAACGACACGGGGACTAGCTCTCCGGCATACACTTTAATCAGGTTTCCCCCGCCGTCAGAATCTACTGGGTATGACATTTCCAATCTTCTTACATTTTTTTTAAAAAAAGTTTCTCTATACTTAAAGAACATTTCTGAATGGTTTATACCAACCTTGAGGTGCTTGAGACTGAAAGGGAAGGGGTCTCCTGTACTATGAAACCAAGGAAGAGACTGAGTGAATAAAGAAACAAGCCCTTTCTCCAGGGTGCCTGCTACCGTAAAGAAGGGTAAACCTATGCTGCGTGCTAATCAGCAAATGTAAAAAGCTGCTTGGGGGGCACCATATGGATTCAAATAATGGTGTAATAATTTGAGGCTTCAATGTGACAGAGTTTTTTGTTTTTAAGAGGTAATGTAAGGGTGACACCAGCTGAGTTTTGGAGTGGGTCGTCCTAATAAACAAGCATTGGCAAAGCCAACAGGTTTTGCCTATTGTCCTTGTCATTTTTTAATTTTTTTTTTTAGTTTCAAGTTATTTTGGACAGCAGCTTAGCTGCTCTGCAATATGTTAAAAAAAAAAAAACATTGACAAAGTCAATATAATTTGGATAGGCACAACCTATTGCTTTGACAGTGCTTGTTAAGTGGTTCTGATTGAGCGAGACATGCACATAGACATTTATTGCACACCCTGTAAATGAGTTAGCTCAGTGAATAGAATGCATGCCATTGTGAGTAGACCATGAATAAAACAAATCCACACCGCAACCCTAAAGGTCACTGTAAATGTGCTACAGGTTGCTAGCTACCTGTGGTTTGAAATATTAAAATGTTTGTTAATTGTTAACACAACGGCATTGAGTAAAGTATCTGGTGTCCATATAAAGACCTCCAAAGCCTTCAGGCTGGACTCACATTTTCAAAATTTTATTATATTGCAATCCATTTTCGGAAACCTATAAATGATGTTTTTATTGTGTGAAAAAGTAAGCAGCATTCTGATAAAGCATTTCCTTGTAATAATCCACGTGTATAGAGGGTCTGCAATCTATAATCAAACAAGAGGGTGTTTCTTAACACCACAATCTTAAGGAAAGGTGTGCTTTAGTAAAAGATACACACACATGGACATTGCAGCCACACTGAGTGATATAGCTCAGTGGCTGAAGAATCTGCCGCTATGAGCAGGCCATGAATGAAAGAAATAGCTCAAGAGCAACACTAAGGCTCACTGTAAATGTTCTACAGGTAGATAGCTACCTGTATTTGTAAATAATATTTAAGAGGTTTGTAAGTTATTAAGTGTAACACTATTTAGTAAAGTAACTATTAATCATTTAAAATATTTAAAAGCCATCGCGACATATTTTAATTTAGAAAAATGTTTTTCAACACCCACGTTCTTGAAAGAAAGCTGTGCTTTCTTAAAAGATAAACAAACATCTACACTATGCCCCTACTGAGGGTGGGAGCTGAATTTGCTGTACAGCTGCTGCTGTGAGCAGGCCATAGCCACTTGTAAAGAGGGCCCAAACTCTTTAATAAAATGAGAGTGCAACACCCATGATCTTAAAGGAAAGGTATGCTTTATAAGGAGATAAACATACACATACATTGTACAACCAGTGAGCGAGGTAGCTCAGTGTGTAGAGCGCCTGCTGCTGAGAGTGTGCCATGAATGAAATAAATATCCCAAGCACAACACTGAGGCCACCATAAATGGTGCACAGATAAATAGTAATTTTTAAGTTATGAAGTTGTTAACGCGTCCCAATCTAGTTAATTTATTCACTCTGGGACTCGTTTTAGGCCAATGAATCTTTTGACCCTGATTGAAGACACCTTAGGACGAGATAACTGATCAACATGTCAATCAACAAGTCAATAACGTCATCAATTAGACTCAGAAACCACCATGACCTTTCAGTCATGAATAACCACACCACATTAGTACAATTTTGTGATGTTTATCCCCTATTGATTACAATTCAACTAGCAAGTTTATTAGTCTCAAAACCATGAAACACATCAGCATTGTCATAATCTGGCAACTCGAATAAGAGTTCATCAAAGCAAAGATCACAAACATTAGCACATAGCACGACGTCAGCATGAATTAACCTTAGCAGAGTATCATTAGTGCATCATTCAACAAAGCATTGGTCCAGTCATTTGTCTATTTGCGTCCGTTTTGTGAACCCCTTAACTAAACTCGAATTAGCATTGGCATGTTGGGCTTCATGCAAAACAATTTAGTAATACAAATTTGGAAAACATCTATCTATGGTCTCTGTCAAAAGAAGCAGTTGGTACCTAGAAAGGAAAGGCAAACAGACAATTACAATTTCATCATCAATAGTTATCCTCCGTAATGGGTCAGCATACAGAGACAGTCTTGGTCCTCAGGACATCAGTTGACTCGCCATCAGCCAGGGAATTCAGCAAGACGGGTAAAGAAGGGACACTTCCCTCAGAAGGAGGAGTATAAGACGGGCAAGATAAGGGCAAGGATGGTTTGAAGAACCAAACGGCAAAGTCTCTATGTACAGTGACAAAGTGTCTGGGTCATAGCAAAAGTTCGCAATGGCATCTCCTAATGGCTCCTTGTGTCCAAGGTTTTTATCCCTTTTCTGTTGTACAGTCCCCTAATTTCTGATTGGATAGGGTTGGCACCCAACTATCTCCATCCAATGGGTTTCATTGGTAATATAAAAATGTGTCACCCCATAACAGTTCTCACGTAGTTTATTGGTTCTTGTGATTGACGTCTCCAGCGGGAAGAATGTCCGGTATGATTTCATACTCTCGTGGTCCTCTCGCATCCTCAGTCAGTAGGTCCATTGTCTGTACCGGTTTAGGCGACCTGGTACCTGTATCTAGTCTACACTGTTGCATTCAGCAAAAATGTTTCCTTGAGCAAGTCGAATTTCATGAGAATGGATCTACTACGGTTACACTCATCTTCTAGCTTTGGAAAAATAAGAGTACATGTCCTTCAGCAAGTCAGCACACTGCACGTTAGAAAAACACATTCAATATAAAACCGGGCAGCTAGGCCTCGGCTCATGCTAACTAAGGCCTATTGATTTCTTAGCAAAACTATAATATATAACTCGAAATATTAGTACAAAATCATACAGTAATGTATCAATTATTTCATTACTAGTCAGCTTCATTAATCATTGCATACATTGGTGGCCACTCCCCGTGGGCGAATTTCAGGCGCGTTTTTAGCATTAACACATAAAAACATTTTCTATGCGGCATTATTATGCATTAGTTCATAAACATTTCATGTTAATTTTGAGTATAGGAGCTACGCTCCCTCAAAGTCTCACAGCATGCGCCACCACAGAGTGGGATAGCTCAATGGTTGTGTGTCTGCCGCTGTGAGCCACCCATAGCCACTTGTAAAGAGGGCCCAAACTGTTTTAAAAAATGAGAGCATAACACCCATTATCTTAAAAGAAAGATGTGCTTTAAAAAAGATAAACATACATATACATTGTACCACCAGTGAGCGCTGTAGCTCAGTGTGTAGAGCGCCTGTGGCTGAGAGTGTGACATAAATGAAAGAAACATCCCAAGCTCAACACTGAGGCACACTATAAATGTTGCACATTTAAATAACTGCCGAAAAAGAAGCCCGGTATGGATCTGCAGTTCATCTAGCTGGACAGTATTTGAAACTCTGTAGCACTACATGCACTTATTTCCATAATATTTATCACATTTCCCTCAGAACGTAGAGCAAAAAGGCCGTACTGTGTTGCCAAGAAGCAGTGGACTCAATGTCCCTTTGTAGACTGCAGCACAGACCCTGGCCGTATCGAAACTGGTTGTGTATTGGAAAAAAATGAGCAAGGAAAGTAATACAACCTGGTGGGGAGGGAGATTTGGGCAAAAAAAGGGGCTTCACTAATGACTTTGAAAAAGCAAATACAGCGTGCTTGAGCAGACGGACTGCAGACACCTGCATTCCTAGAGATTGCATTTGTAAAAGTAAAAAATATACATTGGGAAGTATGCGGTCAGTCGAAGGGCAATGGCCAATAACCAGTGAATGGACGCTGTACCTGGTCTAGGCTCCACACAACGGCAAAGCAGAGAGCAGGAGGTGAAAGTACGGCATGCTGGCCAATCACAAGCGACATTGCAATAAACAAATGGGAAGTTGAGGTAAGGTGTGGGTTCTAAGACCCTTTTAAGAAGTTTTTAACTCACAAAGAGATTTGCAAGCACAGTGCGCAAGTGCGCACATGCTGGTGAATCCTAGAAAGGATTTGCACTAGGTCCGGACTTGCAGTCTGATTTCATGTTACTAATATTACGTATTCTGAAAATACTTGTTCTATCTAAAGCACTAAACCACTTTGCACATTTTGCTGCAGGCTACCTTATGATGTGTGTTGCACACTTTTAAATTAAGGACTTACATGTCCAAAGTGCTTTAAGTTGCAGGGTAGGACCTCGCAGCATTACAAACAAACATGTCACTATTTCCCACTACAAAACTCAGGAGTCAGTTCAGTGACTGATTACATACTCAGACATCTACACTGACGGCATTAACCCAGTTTCCATGTCCTAAAAGTGTGTCTTGCCCACAGACTAATTTACCTTGAAATCATTTTTCATTTAAGGTGTGTGCGTTATATATTGTATGCATTTCCTGAAGGTGACATCCAACAAAATAGCTGCAGCATATTTTATGCTCCCCCATCTCTGGTCCCACCCCCGCCACTGAATGGCCCCGCTCTCACTGTGCTCAAGCTCACCATGTCCATACTATTTTTAATGTACTTGAGCCGCTGCTGCTTGCCTGCTCATTCTTTTGGTCACAAACTCACATTTCTTTAGAAGAATCAGAGGTCTCACTCAATAAAAACAATGACAGTAATCCCAGCTGTTTCATACAAAACTCAGCGGGCAAGCAATCCGAGATCATTTCGGTTATTGAATTAATTTTTGCATCGGCGTTCCAATCTTTAAATTTTTAATAGAACACTGCATTTCTAAAGTACAGAGGAGGAGGTACGTATATTAAAACACTTTTTTTATTATCGGGAAATTGCTAAAAAAAAAAAAGTCAAAGAAAACATTTCGTTTAGGGTTTCTTTCAGACTAGTTGCTCCATCTGTGTTCCATCTCTGAACTCAATTAGGTCGCCTCCAATTAACAGGAGAGTGCACATAGAATTAGGCTATAGGAACACCTATAAATATGAATTCGACTAATTTTGCCTTTTTCATGCAGCTCAGGAAAGAAAGAGAATATTGTTACCGGCGTTTACTTGCCTGTTTCCAAACTCTGCTTTCAGCTCCATCAAAATGATCAAGTTTCTGCTCAAACCATAGCTCCTCTGCCGGGTGGGAAGGTATGGTAACAAACTTCTGTTGATACCTAAAAGCAAACAAACCTAGGCTCAGCGAACCTAGCACAAACACACGCAGCGCCGTGGAAGCCATGTCTGCACTTGGAGTAGCAGAGAACGGGTCATATGACCTACTGTCAGCTGACAGGCACGTGCGCTGCCGTAACGCTTTCCTTGTTAGTCTAATTATTTTTAGAAGCTCCCGGACAGGGCAAAGTTCCCTTAACAACTGAAAATAAGGAAGTTCGTAGAGCTCTCTAGCTTTCAGCTTTTATGAGTGAGAACCTAATTCATGCTTGTATTTCCTTTGACTCGAGGACTTGATATACCGGTTTTCCAGGTATTTAAATACGACTACAAATCCCAGCATACAACTATAACGACCTTAACTGGGCGATAGAACTGAGACCTCTGAAGAAGAGTAAAGGAACAAGACGTGACACACAGGAAGAGGCGTCATTTTATTTTGAATGGAAGCAGACATAAAGAGATATTCTCCTGCAGTACTCACTGGGTGTTTCATAGAACTTTCAAGCAGCCTATTGTCAGGCGTGAGTATCTCGTAAAAGTCCCTGTTTCCCTATCTGTCGCCCTGCATTTCTATAATTGGAAAAGTAACACTAGTTCAAGAGCGCAAAGTACATGCAATGTCAAAGTCAATAGGTCGGGCTTTGATATAGAGCTTCATAGTGCATGGACTGATGATACAAGTGGGTTAATAAGCTTATGGTAATTTGAATACATCAATGTGTACATGCCATACTCCTGATTTATAATTATTTTAATATCTCGCTGTAGGAAGCTGGTCTGGTGTGTGGTGGGTACCCAAGGTGCTTACACCTTATCCCGGGTACAGGTATCTCCTCTTAGTGAAGTGTAGGCAGTGTCTAGAAGTCAGGCTCTCTAGATGTAGCTGTGGGAGAGCAGCCAAGCTCATTAAAAAAACCACTGTAGTCACACAGCACTTACACACGAAAGAAACCACTCAGTTGTACAAAAATAAAGGTAATTTATTTTTGGTCACACAATACTACAAAATACTAGAAGGGCAACTCTCCAATAGGAGGTAAGTAAAACTCTAATTACATACACTAGTAAACAGTTATAGGCAATGAAAAGGTTAGAATACAGTGCAAATGCAGTTAGACAATAGTGGCCCTAAGGGGAGCCGAAACCATATACTCAAAAAGTGGAATGCAAACACAGGACCCCCATCTAGGTAAGTGGAATGTGTAGAGAAGAGTTGGGAGTACCAGAAAACCAAAGAGGTAAGTAACAGTACCCCCAGCGACCAGGAAAGCAGGAGTAAATCACTGGAATTTCCCCAAAGCACCCAAAAGGAAGGAAAAGAAGAAAATAAGACACTCAGACAAGACTGCAAGAAACCAGCGGTGGATTCCTGGAGAGGAAGACCTGTGGAGAGGGGGCCCAAGTCCAAGAGTCACAGTGGAGTCCAAGAGGAGTAGGAGCTACTACCCACACAGCTGTACTTGCAGGAGATGGTGAACGGTGATGAAGCTCAGGTCAGCACTGCAACACTGGAGCCAGAGGAGAGTTCCTGACGGATGTAGAAGATGTCCCACCCTGAAGATTGCAGACGGTTGTTGGTGCAGGAATTCCACCAACAAGCCTTGACAAAGGCAAATTCGCAGTTCACAGAAAACTGGTGCTGACGAGGACCAGCAAGACCCAGGAGGACTCAACCTAGGAGGAGGAGTTGCAGGGGAACCTCAGCGACAGAGAGGGTCCCCAAGAGCAGAGGCAGTACCCACAGGAGCCCCACAGGACAAGGATGCAGAAGTTGCAGAAGGAGCCCACGTATCACACAGAGGTAGGGTCCCACGCCGCAGGAGAACCACGTAGAGGGCTGTGTGTCGCAGGGAGGAGTCCTTTGGGCTGGAGCTGCACGTAGCTTGAAGTTCCCTTGGAGGAGATGCAAACAAGCCTTGGCAGCTGCAAGAGACTCAGTGCACGGGGGTACTGCCCTGCATGGAAAAGCAAGGGCTTACCTCCAGGAAAGTTGGACAGCTGGCAGAGAGGACCAAGAGGACTACTCCAGACCACCACCCGTGATGAAGGATCCACGCAGCCAGATGAGAGGAGATCCAAGCAGGTGGTCGTTGTGGCAGCAGGTGCCTGCGGATGCAGGGGAGTGACTCCTTCACTCCAAGGGAGATTCCTTCTTCCTTCTCATGAAGGCTGAAGACTTGCCACCCTTAGAGGATACACAGCCGGGGAAATGTTGCAGAGGCTGGAAGGAGCCATGGAAACAATGCTGCAAGAAGAGTCTCTTCGTGGATGCAGATTGTCGGTTCCTGGAAGGTCCAGTCGCGGTTTCTAGTGGCTAGAAGTCGAAGTTATGTTGCAGAGGAGTCCTGCTGGAATCTTGCAAGCCGAATCTGAGGACCCACCCTAGAGGGAGACCCTAAATTGCCCTGAAAGGGGCATTGGTCATCTAGCCAGGTGGCTACCTATCAGGAGGGGGCTCTGATGTCACCTGCCTGGCCTGGCCACTCACATGCTCCCAGAGGTCCCTGTCAACCTTGGATTCAAGATGGCAGAACCCAGGGACCCTCTGGAGGAGCTCGGGGCACCAGCCTTGGGATGGTGATGACAGAGGTGTGGTCACTCCCCTTTCCATTGTCCAGTTTCGCCCCAGAGCAGGGACTGGGGGTTCTCTGAACTGGTGTAGACTGGTTTATGCACAGAGGGAACCAAATATGCCCTTCAAAGCATACCAGTGGCTTGTGGAGGCTATCCCTCCTAGGCCAGTCACGCCTTTTTCAAAAGGGAGAGGCTGTTACCTCCCTCTCCCAAAGGAAATCCTTTGTTCTGCCTTCCTGGGCTTGATCAGATCAAGTAGCAGGAGGGCAGAAACCTGTCTGAGGGGTGGCAGCAGGTGGAGGGGTGCCCTCACACACAGGTACCTGCACCCTGCAATGTGGGCTGAGGGGGCCTGCCATAGGGGTGACTTAAATTGACCTGGTGCAGTGACCTGTAGTGAAAATGGGTATGTGCACCCATTTCATGCAGGCTGACATGGCAAGCCTGCAAAACACTTTACATGGGCTCCCTGTGGGTGGCATAATAATGCTGCAGCCCATAGGGATCCCCTGGAACCCCAATGCCCTGGGTACCATATGCTAGGGACTTACATGGGGCGACCAGTGTGCCAAATGTGGGGAGAAAAAGGTACAGTTACCAAGTTTTAAGGGAGAGAACATAACCACTGGGGTCCTGGTTAGCAGGATCCTAGTGGAGACAATCAGACACACTGACAACAGGCAGAAAATGGGGGTAACCATGCCAAGAAAGAGGGTACTTTCCTACACTCGCTACAGCTACTGCTTGAAGACTTAAAAGTTTATCAGCACAGTAATTGGAGAACTCTCTCCAAAATGCCAAATGCTATGTTATGAGGATTTGTATAGGGCTATGATCCCCCATTGGGTACCCTGACTAGTTGAATAGCCAAGTCTTCAGTTTCTTGCAGAACTGAAGTAGGGATGAGGAGTTCCTGATATGGTATGGTATGGAATGCCATACCAGGATCTGGTAGCAATGTGGAAGGAATCACCTCTTGCGGATGCAAGGAATTTTCACAAGGTGAACTGTGGCTGTGCCCAGGTGTCTGGTGGGTTGGTGGAAGTTGAGGCCGTGGTTAAGGTAGACAGGTCTGTCGTTGTCGAGGGCTTTGTATGCTTGTGTGAGCAGTTTGAATTGGCATTGCTTCTGCATTGGTAGCCAGTGTATGTTATGTTAAGGATGAGTTTGGCAGCAGCATTCTGGGTGGTATGGAGTCATTGTATGAGATGATCATGATGGCAGCGTAGAGTGCTTAGTCTAGTTTGCTGGTGATGAGGGCCTGGGTGACCGTACATCTGGTGTCAGTGGGGAGCCATTGGAATATTTTGCGGCGCATACGTAGGATGAAGAAGCAGGAGGAGGTGACGCATTCACTTGTTTGGCCATTGTGAATGTGAAAGAATAAAAAATATATAGATTTATAGATTTGAACCATTGTTCAAACATTAACAATAGATTCTCCATTTTGAATTGTGTTTTTAAAATAGTTTTCAAAGACCATGCTCACATTCCTGTGAAAGTTGCGACTTAAGATAAGATGAGAAGCTTTAGTGTTGCTGAATTAATTCTAATATGCAGGTGCAAGAGTGTAGGCACACAAGGCCATCTTATCTCAACTCTGTGTATGCTTTGTAACCCAGAGCTCTGAGAAACCTGAGAAAATAATTGGCTAATTTGCCATGAACATCCTGCCAGAGCACTCACTTTTGAGAATAGTATTTTTTTAGTTTAGATAAAAGTGACGTGTTAGAAAATGATAGCGTTTTACACCATGTACCCGGAATGTGACCTTTAGGGAGGCTAGGTTGTGACATATGAAATGCAATTAGCCCAAACAGGGGTCTTGAAGCTGAGATACGAGACGAGAACAGCCCCCCTTGAGATATCACTGTCATACTGTACTCTACCGATAAGCTTGTTTTCCTTTAAAATATAATTATTTTTCTATCAATTATAGGTCTTGAAGCTGCTCATAGATGATGAAATAGTATTTGTACTGTAAACCAATGAGTGTTGAAACCTATAAAAGGTTCCTCCCAACTTGAGAAGCACGAAGTGCCCGACCATGTGTCACTGTGTATGTGTCTTCCACCTTGGGCTAAAACAAATACACTTTTGCTTAATTTAATCACCATGACTGTGTATTGACTGTCATTTCTCTTCCAGACAAATCTGGCTTCGACACGAGTCTGTCGTCCAAGATGACGGCAAGGTTTTTGGTGTTGGCGTGGGTGCTAGGTCTTTTGGCCACCAGGAGAGCTCTCATTCCTGAGGATCAGAACTTCAGTTCTATCCATGTTAAGTTTTAGGCATTCTGTTTCATCTAGTTTGCTTCCTTTGACATGCAGGTTAGGAAGGTTGTGGTGTGTTTGTTGTCTGTGAGGGAGAGGACGAGCTTGGTGCCATCTCCCTACGAGACAAAGTGTATTCTATGGGATCTTATGACATGGGTGAGTAAGTGCCATGTAGATGTTGAAGAGGGTAGCTCTCAGCGATGATCCTTGAGGGAATACACATATGAGGTTCATGAGTTTGAAAGTGTAGGGCAGGAGCCTGATTCGCTGGGTACTTTGGGAGACAAAGGAGACCAGACAGCTCAGGGCATGTCCATGTACTCTGGAGTTGTGAAGTGTTGTGATGAGGCTAAAAAGTCCAAAGTTCAGTGACATTTGGAGCACCATAGCAGTGCCCTTATGGTTGGACTGGAACAAAACATTGACCCGGGAATTAAAATAAAACTGGCCCCCTTTTAGCAATGTATATAGTTAGAAAAGTGGTAATTTATGGGAAACAAACAGTATAAAAGGGCCTAAAACTGCTAAAAAACTGACCAACACACTAATCTGTCAGACCAGCCCCTCAATGCTCCTGATGGCTCTATAGGCCAGTACAACACTGAATGCCCTAATACTTATTTCAGAGCCAAGGAGCATAGAGAAATGGGGAAACATAGTCAGACACTGCCATTTGTAGGCTACCTTTGCTGCAGAAGCAGCACCTCCTGGTGGCGATTTCTTCTTTACTGCACTAGGTGTATGAAGCTTGGTCCGCTGTAATAAGCTGCTTTGGTGTGTCCTATCCGACCTCTCACTCGTTGCTGCACCAAATTTGCTGCCTTATATATTACCCTAAACAGCAAAGGAATACGTTTACATTCCTGACCTCACTTATACGCATAAAGAACCCTCCCACTTGCATCTAACAGCCCTATAACCCTTTTCTTAAATAGTTAGCCTCTTAAACATAACCCTTTGCCTTGCTTTGTCCCCCAAAATATGGCCTACTGGAAAAAGCTCCCATCCTCCCTTATTTTTCTGGAGCTACCGGTTGACCCGTCCCCTCCTCGACTGACCTATCGTCTTTATGCATTCTGTGTATGCCATTTTTGTCTAAAAATTGCCATCCTCCTTTTGCAGTCCTCAAGTTACTAGGCCCTCTAATATGACCACCTGGCTGTCCAGATCCAACAGGTTCTGTGACCTAGTGAAATCTTCCCCGCCAACTCATTCCCACCCGGAGACTAGCCATCCTCGAGGTGAGGAGCTTGGAGCTTGGAGCTGGATTGAGCGGCCCCATACCGGTGCGCGCCTCCCAGCGCGGCGAGATCCCCTGCACGCCTCTGCTGCACCCGAGAGCGCCAAGGGACGACCTGGGGGCCCGGTGACTGAGAGCAGCCGAGAGGCAAGCCCAGGGAGGCAGAGGCAGAGGCCCCCCCGCTATAACCTGCCCCTGCCCCTGCTTCTCGTCTCGCCTGTTGCGCTCCCCGCCATGAATCACTGAGAGGGAAGCACTAGGATCCGAGCCCGCAGGTAGTGCAAACCCGGGAGCAGGGGAGGGGGCAGAATCAGGAACCCACCCACTCCTCCCGCTGCAGCCTGCACAACAACACCGGCACTGGAGCCTGCAGCCCCCGCCGAGGGGACCTCAGTGTGAGGTACGGCGAGAGGGGCAGGGCCTTGGGGGTATCGGAGCAGCAGCGGCCACGGAGCTGAGTGAGCCCGGGCGGAACAAGTGCAGGCACGAGAGGAAGTCTCCCGCTAGCGAAAACTAGGAAAACTAGGAAGTTATCCTGTTCTATTTTGGAAAGAGGAAGGAACCGAGGGTCACGACAGGTAAAAGGAACGGAAGTAGCGCCTCGTGGTCTGTGTGTTGCGGAATCTCCCTGATAGTCACTGGGAGTCATTACCACGAAGGCAGAGAATGCTATGTTCTGGCTGATGAACCATCGCAGTGGATTCAAACGGGGAATAAATCGAGATAACCGGCTGACGTGTATTGTTGTGGGGGCACTTTGATAAATAGGCAACCAGTTGATTTATTGAGGAATATTTCCATTAGATAATTGACGACCCTGCTGTTCCCATCATGTCCAAACTGAGGTCCTCTAAAATGGCTACAAATAATGACTCAAAGACCTTGGATAACTATCTGTTTAAAGTAGTTAGTAAAATTAACAAAGATAGGAGATCATCATTAAGTAGGGTTAGTCCAGAAACATCTCCCATTAGGCAGTGCTTACCCCCTACATCAATGTCTCAGAGTGTCTCGACTATTTCCAATAATGAGAACGATTTAAATATTGATGTTTCTGTGGTAGAGCAGGCTTGTTGTTCCGAACCAATTCAAGTACAGGATTGGGCATTACCATCAAGGTCTCCTCTTATTCAATCTCCCACTAGGAGAGCGATACGTGCCTGTAGGAAGGGGCCTGTCAAGAAAGCAGGGTGTCGGAAGCCAAAAAAAGCTGGCCCAACAACTACCAATAGAGGAAATGTCCCTGAGCCCACCAATATTATTGAGGGGACTAGTCTGCACTCAAGTCAAATTGATCTTCTGGTTACAATTCTTGAATCTAAATTGGAAGCATTTGTCAGTCCCCTGGTGGCCAAGGTAGAATTAGTGCTTCTTAGGGCTACTAGACTGGAGGGCCTTGTAGAATCTTGTCTGACCCGGTCTACTGTTCCACTGAGTACCCACTTAGACTCAACAGGCTCTATGGATAACCGTTCAGTGGGTTCAGTTACACACTCTATAGTCAGTAATAGGGTGGAGGGCCTGGGGGTTACTGTTCAGGCCCCACCGACTGTAAGTGTGCTGACTGCCTCATCCTCGTCTACATCGTCAGTAGGGTCGGCTAGTGTACAAAATACATTTAGTCAACCACGATCAATACAAAGGAGTACTCAGGACTCTATACGAGGGACAGTCATTGATAGAAGAAGTATAACTAGGCGACATAATTCTATTAATCTCCCGCCAGAATGTGCACCATATACTGTGGTTCTAACAAATGTCCCAGAGGTTGATATGTGCTTGAATGGTTCTGGGGTAGAAACGTATCCTGCTCTTAAAAACAAGACGCTTGCTTGGTTGAATAAGAACTGTGGATTTCCTTGTGCCCTTGCAAATGACATTTTATTTACCCGCAGAGTTAGCTGGATTGGAAATGGCCCTAAAAATAGAGGTGGAGACTGTATTATTATAAATTTTAAATACCCACAACACGTGGCAACAGTGCTTCTGAGAGCTGCAATTTTGCCAACTTTAGAAAATGCGGTTCTTGCTAGACCTCTTGGCTTCTTTTACAATTATGGGGCCAATATTCAATGTCGCTCGGAGTATGTGCAAGGGCAATGTTCAAATGAGAACGGAAGAGGTATGGATGCCTGTACCCCGAATGTATTTGCGAATATGTCCCGGACTCAAATTAGGGGGGAGCCAAGTCATTATCAGCTGAATTACAGGCAGACCGTTAACACTTTACCTCTTCACAATCGGTTCGTTGCCTTATCTTCTATGGAGGAAAATGATTGACTGCCAAATGTCTTGGGAAATTCTTCCCAGTCTTCAGCATCGTCCATCAGGATTGCTACATGGAATATTGCTGGCTTAAAGAGCAAGTCTGGGATAGCCGAATGGGAAAGGACATTAAAATCTTTTGACGTCATTGCCTTACAAGAGACCTGGGATCAAACGAATAGCTTTTCCCTAGATGGCTTTTGTCATTTTTGCATTCCAGCTACAAACAGTGTGGCAGGAAGACCTAAGGGGGGTTTATTAAGCCTTTTCAAACTGGATATGAAAGGCATCTTAACTCAATGCCCCTCGGGTTCAGTAAATTGTCTAATTGTTGAGCTTTCCACCCAGGATAAGGGTAAGATTCTTTTTATAAATTTTTATAATTCGCATGCTAATGATTGCACCAGTCAAAACTTGGATGACTTGGATACATTTTTGTCAGTCTATAGTATAAATGTTAATACTTTTGAGTTAATATTATTAGGGGACTTTAACATACATCCATGTACCCTACCATGTATTAGGAGGGATGAGGAAGGCCCTCCCTTTTCCTCAACTGCTCATCCAGAACATACCAGGCAGGGGGATTATCTTGAGCTTTTCCTCGCTAAATGGAACTTATATGAGTCTGGCTGTGGAGACGGGAATAGTAGGTCCCCTACGTTTAAGGGCAAAGAAAATGGTACTATTATAGATTATATTTATCTGTCTTCCTTTTTGTTAAATAGTGTTTTAAATTAATGTACTGAGGTGTCAGTTTTTAGTGATCATAATCCTGTTGTACTTGTTTTTAAGAATACTGAACTGATTTCTTTAAAATTAGTCGCAGAACGTGGGGGCTTGAACCTTAAAGTCAAAGACCAGAATCGTAGGTTGAAGTGGACAAAAATAGTCCCTGAAACTTTTTTTCAGGAGGTCTTATCTAAAGTGGAGGATGATATCTCTATATGTCTAGCGGAAAATCCAGATCCCAAGGAGGTTATAGTAGCATTTGATCAGATTTGCTTAGAAATTAATCGTAGTCTCCAGGCTAAATCTAGCCAGAAGGCGCTAGAGGGCAATAGATGGTTTAATAAGGAATGCTCTAAAGCACATGGTGTATTACTAAAGGCATTAAAAACTATTCCTAAAGATCGATCAAAAATAATAAATGCTAGGAAAGTGTATAAAAAAACTATCCTAGAGAGGAAAAGGACTCTGAAAGATAACGCCTTGGCCCAACTTTTGAATCCAGATACCCTAAAAAACAGTGGTTTATTCTGGAAAATAATAAATCAGCCCTTTCTTTCTGATGAAACTAATACTCCTTTAGAGGCAAACATTCCAGATGAGGGTTGGATAAAACACTTTAGTCAGATATACTCTAATATTGGTCCTCCTGGTGGAATTTTAGTAGATGAAGTTGGGGAAATTTCCCCTGACAAGGTTGCAGTTATTTTTGCAGTCGCAGATGTTGAAAGGGCTATAGACCTAACCACAAAAAACAAAGCCCCGGGCCCAGATGGGGTACCTGGGGACGTTTTTAAAAGTTTTCCAAAATTTTGGTCTAAGGTATTATGCAAGGTTTTTAATAATCTTGCATTTGATAAAATCCCGCCTTCCTGGAAGAAATCTATAATTATACCAGTGTTTAAAAAGGGTAATAGGCAAGACCCATCTTGTTACAGGCCGATTTCACTGATTGATTCCTCAGTGAAAATTTTAGGTCGAGTTATCTTAAATAATTTGAATGATTGGTTAACAGAGAAAGGGGTCCTAGCAGATGTGCAGTATGGTTTTAGACCCAAAAGGAGTACTATAGATCAAGGCTTGAATTTGTATTTATTAATAGAGAAATACACGAAGGCGAAGGAGGGTTCCATGTATCTGGGGTTCATGGACCTCTCGTCAGCCTTTGATCTTGTAAATCGATCTAAATTATGGAAAATCTTACTTGACATGGGACTGGACAAGGCTCTTGTTAACCTCTTAGTAGATTTACATACTGACCTAACAGCTTCTGTTAGAGTTACTACTGCGGGGCGATGCACTAGCCACTTTAACTCAGAAAGGGGAGTCAGGCAGGGGTGCATTCTGGCTCCCCTCCTTTTTACTATTTATATAAATGCCTTGGAATCCACACTAAAAGATGCTACCCAGGACACCCCACGGATAGGAGAACTCGGTATTCCGGTTCTCCTATACGCGGACGATGCTGTCCTGCTTTCTCGTACTGGTGTTGGTCTTCAACGATTATTGAATGCCTTTGAGGTTTTTATGACTTCCCTGGATTTAAGGATTAATGTTAAAAAGTCCCAGATTATGATCATGGGTAAGGGTAATAAAAATAAACTCCCCAAAACTTTTACTTGTGGGAGGCAAGAATTGTGTAGAGTAGCATTATTTCCATACTTAGGGATCACTTTCGATGAGAAAGGCACTTGGGGCCCCCAGATAAAAAATAGAAATGTTGCCCTTGTAAAGTCGTCTTCTGCTCTTCGGGGTTTTATGAATAAACTCGGGGCGAGGCCAATTGTTAGTTTGCTAAAAATTTATGAAGCAAAATGCCTTGCAATAGCAACGTATGGAAGTGCGATATGGGGCCACTGCTCTATGGAAAGTATACAGATCACGGAAAATAAATTTCTAAGATCGGTTCTCTCTCTTCCCCAGTCTACTTCCACACACATTGTCCATACTGAATTGGGTGTGGGCTATATTTCAGACTTGATCAAACTGGCCCCCGTTCTAGCCTGGCTAAAGATTTGGCTGAATCAAGAAATTCCGCTCAACCATTCCATTTTAAAAGATTGCCTGCAGCTGGATAAAGTAAATAAAATAGCGTGGCTAGTTTATATCAAAAATTGTTTTGTTAGATTAGGGAGATCGAATCTTTTTTATTCCCCGGAATCAATAACTGTTAAAGATATTGGACTGATTAAAACTATGATGAAAGATCTGTTATGTTTAGAAAGAGAACAAGTTGAATATGAGAAACCATTGGTGCGGGCCAGTACTTATGTGGGCCCTGAATTATATTTGTCTATTGTAAATCAACCCTTTCACCGGTTTCTACTCACACGCTTTCGGTTTAACCTGATCCATTTAACTCTTGGCTGTTTTCAAACCTGGTCTCCTCCGGAAAAAGGAACGCCGTGTAATTGTGATAATTTTTCGATCCAGAATACAATGCATTTTATGTTATTCTGTGATCATTACGCTGCCTTAAGAAAGAAATTTTTGTTCCCAATTTTAAAGGAGGAGGGGTTTATACAGGTTAAACCTGCTCTCTTGTTTTTACAGTTATTGCAGACCCCTAGGATTATGTCCCATGTCGCTAGTTTTTTAGTGGGAGCTGTTAGGGTTAAGAAAAAGAAGTTCGCCATCAATCCGATTATTTTATTGTAATGAATTGAGTGATTAATTAACTTTTTATAGGAAATGTCATTTCTGCGAATTTGGGAGAATATTAATGATTCACGTTAAATGATGCTTCTAGGATGTTTTACTTTATTGACCCTCCTCTTAAACATTGTAGATAATATGAATTGTTGATTGCTTGTAATTCTTGATTGTTCCGTTTTTATGCCTTTTTATGATATTTATTTATCGAAATAAAGTATTTTGACTGACTGACTGACTGACTGACTAGCCATCCATAGGTTTATGGAGGAAAGCTTCTTCATCTGCCCCCTACGGATTTTTATTTTCATTCAAATTCAGAGCACATACATCCAGTCTGTTACAACCAAGGAGGCCCTAAAAAATTCCCTGCCATGGACCAAGCAGCTCAGCCAAATGGATTAAAAGGAGGGAAGGTGGTCAACAAGATGCCTTAGATCTTTACCTCTTCTGTGTGAACATTGTGATATCCTTTTAAGCCATTCCACCCCTTATCAACTATTCTCACTCAGATTCTAGCTTTTCAACACTTCTCTCCCCCTTCCATATCAAGGCAATCCAAGAGTTGAACTAAGTTGAAAGAGTCAATTTGCATGTAAACATCTCTTCTGCCCACAGTTACAGCAAATGGCTGTTTTTGGTGTTTGTAGGGATGTGCTTTCTTTCACTTACTCCTCAGTTTAAAGGCTAGCACAAGCACATTCAGCTGAATTCCTACTTATTTTTTTTATTTTAGCGAATTGTTGTCTAATCTAGACTTAGGAGTGCCAGATCATCGGTAGAATCACAAGCTAGCCTCAAAAGATACATTAGCAAACATGTCATACGAATGGACATTGTTAATATAGACACTGGTTAACTACTTCTGGTACCTTTACTCTCCTTAGGGACCATGGTTACTGGTCCATCCATGGACGCTTCCATGTTGTCTCTGTGGTCTCCCTGCATTATGTATTGTATCACAACACGCATACAATATATGGTATTGCAAAAATTTGTTGTAAGAGTGCCTAGATATTTTATTAGCCCAGACCATTGGGAAAACAACTACTGGATGCTGTGTTAAACAATTTTAAGACCCAAGTATCAAGATGCAGGAACAGTGGGACATTATACTTTCAGTGCTATAAAATAAATATATTCAGCAGTGCAATGCACACTCTTTATAATTCATAATAAAAAGAAATGCATTTAAAAAAAGCATTTAAAGCATATATATTTTGAACTTATTTCCATTTTTAATTATTGTGACCACATGAAAGTTAAGGTCTTTGAATGAAACGGTCACCTCTTTGATTCGCACAAACAATAGTGGCTTTACAAGTGATAAAACTAGCAATTCTAAGGAGTAATTCAAGTGACTACTGTAGTTCTTATTCAACATGTGAGGCACATGAACTAATACGTGTGAACACAACTAATATTGTTTTTAACACCAGGAAAGCAGACACTGCCGGTAGAGCCAGGAGCGGTAGGGATCCACCGCCGGCCAAGAGAAACTTCTAAGGGGACAGGCCATGTCCATTTCTTTGTGATTTATTGAAACATTAATTTTTTAAGATGTCACTAGGCTTCAGTAATGGAAATTATTGTGATTTCAAGATCAAGGCTTTGTTGTATCAACTTCTGGAATTCATGATCAAAGGTCCTATGATGTAGTGATATCATCATTAAGGTAAATGAGGTCATTGAGGACAAAGGCTGTGTGATGTCACTTCCACTACCCCAGCTATTTTGATGAACTGACTTCCATGAATATTTCACAACTTCATCCAATGCTAACATTTCACCTCAAAATGTTATGTGATGTTGTTAGGATTTATAGAGCGTGCTCACACCCGAACGTCTCATGGCCCTGAAGCTCAAAATGGAAAAGCTCACAACACACTTCAATTAGGAAAGAAAAGTACAGTTTTAGCTGTTTCCTAAGCAATGAGAGTGAAGGAATTAATCTAAGAGAGTGTGGCAGTTGATTCCATTCCTTAGCAGCCAGCACAGGAAACAATCTTCCACCCCGCCTAGTACTTTTAAAACAAGAAATGTGTAAAGTATTTGTGTTAGAAGAGTGGAGTCATTGTTGAGTTGTAAGAAATGTAATGCACCTTTTGAAAAGGCATGGGCTGGTCTATGCATACAATTACAAGCAATAGACAATACTTTGCAGGTAACCCTTTTACTAACTGGAATTTTCTTTAGTCTTTGTATTGTCTATTTGGATATACATAAATATAAAGCAATAAAATAATCTAGTCACAAAGGTATGGTGGCAGCAATCAGTGTACTACAAATCAAAAAACAGGTTTCAGTGATCTAAGGATGTAGAACAAGATGTTATCACTGATAAAACCTGAGAATAAAATTTCAATGATGAATCAAGTCTGAAACCAAGACTATTAATTACAGAATGATGTTTTGGATGTGAAGTTAAGTGTGGAGGCCATAGGACTTGAGAGCAGATCAACTGATGTCTTCCCACCAGGAGAATCTCCTGTTTTTTTGTATTTATCTCCTTTCCATTCATCTTCAATCCGTTTATGTACATCCAGCCTTAAGTAAATTGTAGACAAGACTGAAGATGATTAGAAACACACCCATCTCCATTAGATTTAAGTTTATGCTGGATGTCAAATGCAATGTCAAACGCATAAAAATAACAACACCACCCAAAATTGAATGAAAAAGGGTTAATGTAAAAATGATAAAATAAAAAGAGAAAGAAAGGACACAGGGGAAATCCTGTAGCTACATCAGAAGGGTTAGAGACCAAGTGATGGATTATTCCTGCTTGAGCATGATTTGTCAGAAATGACTTAAGCCAAGCAACAACAGTATGGCAAATGCCTTGTTCAGCCTGTCTAGCTAACAAATTTGTATGAGTGGCTGTATGGAAAGCTGCCAACAAGTACTGTAATAGGACACAAGGGAAGTGGCTGTCAGCAGCTTCAAGATGTTCTTCTGTTGCACCACTATTAGTGCAGCATCTGTGATTCTGTTGGGACAGAAATCTAGCAGTGATTCCTACAAGATTGCTAAGGTTAAAAAATTGCACATTGAAAGGCAACAATGGCCACCAAAGGCAGAAAAGTACCAGCACAATAATTTTGTGGAAACAAATTATCTGAGTTTTCTTTTTCAGTTATGATCCAACAACGCCTTGCTTAAGAGGACTTGTGGCCAGTCTAGTTTTAAAGACAATGAGATAATGTCATACAACATCTTGATACAAAGAATATTTTTGTGTGACAGATACAATGCGAACGTACCTAAAGGAGACCCAGACTTATATCTGTAAATAAATAAATCATACTCACCCGGAGAAGAACAGCCGATCAGTCATGACATGAATAGAAAGCTGAACAGGTACTTTAGGCTCTGAGGAAGTTCTAGAGTTGTCTTGCTAAGATATAGCAGTTCCAATTATAGTAATATTTGGGGTAAAAAAGGACACCAGCTCATCACAAATGGATTGTGAAATCAGAAATCTGTTCTGAAAAGAAGGTAAAGGAGATGATAGTTCCCTAATAACTCTGAAGCATTCTCGTTAGTTACTGTTGGACCATATGGCATAATATTTTCTCAGTTGGCATGGTTGGCCTTTTTATTGATAATAAATTGGCCTTGTATATCGTATCATAATGCAGTCTACATTTTCATTCTGCCTGTCTGGTGTCCAGTTTTAACGCTTCAGAAAACAAAGGTACTTGCTTACAATGTTTCCAGTTAATTTTATAGGGCAATTTTTATCTGCAATGGCCCCTGCCCAATTAACATAATAGAAATATCCTATTTCTGGATCCATAATTATTGGGGGATAAACAAAAGAGTCAATTAGAATACATTTGACTTTAGTTGGGTTGTTAAGAACTATAAATATAACAGAGTGGTCTGACGATATCTGGGGACTGACTTCAACAGAAATCACCATTTAGGCAGGTGGCCAAACTGAGTCTAAAATGTGAACGCCAATGTGAGTGTGATAAATGATCATCAAGCATATTACATTCATTCATATTGCAGTCATTCATGGGACCAAGAAGAAATGTAATGCAGAGTCAGTTGTGTCATCAAAATTAAAATGAAAATCTAGTACATTATAGCTATTATGTGGACCAGATACAACCAAAGCTAATTTTGCAAATTCATTTACAAAAGAATTGCCAGTGTTACGGGGACGCTATACTAGAATCATGATTAATGAAAATCGAATTATGTGAGTAAATAGCACTATGGGTTTCTAAAGTGTGTTCTACTCAAGACCTCTCATTAATATAACCCACTTTCCGTAGAGTGTCAAGTACCTCTCACCTGTATTCAAAAGTCTGTGGGAGCAAAGCAAGTCCATCCCAAGCACCTGTTAACCAACCCTTGATGCTATTGTAACCTGCCACTTAACATTTTGGAGTCCACTATTCAAGTGACTTAGAGTTCTTCAGATCAACTATGATAACAGGAGGAGGAAAAGGTTGGGAAGAAGGATGATAGGGTTTCAACAAGGAGGTGTGGAACACAGGGGGACACAAAAAGTCTATGGTGAAGTCAATCTGAGAAACACAGGATTGATATTTTGTCTGCACAGTAAATGGCTGCACATATCATGGTTTCAGTTTCAGAGGGCTGTTTAGATGTAAGTGTTTTTTTGAGAGCAAGACTAGGTCTCCCACAACATACATTAGTGCAGGATGTCTGTGACGATAAGCCTGTCTTTTCATCTGCTCCTTTGTGAAAAGAAGCCGTCTTTGTGCCTAGGTCCATGTTTGTTGCATGACAGTACAGTGTTTCTGTACAGCTGGGATGGGACAAGTCCTGGGAGCGTGAAATCAGGTTTGCTTTTTTGATGGCGTCCATAAGCACAGAAAAAAGGGAACATGCCCATGGCAGACTGCACACTGTTGTAGGCAAATTCCACCAGCGGCAGGGCCTACGCCCAATTGCTAGTGATTGTTGCTAACAAACAGCGCAAATATTGTTGCCTTGTTTGATTAGTTCTCTCCATTTGTGCATCAGTCTGAAGATGATCAATCTGGAGAACCATGCATACACCTTTGCAGAATCTGGCTATAAACTGGGGTCCTGTGTCTGAAACAATGGTGGTAAGTAACCCATGGAGCCAGACTTGCTGCTGACTTTTTGGAATTCAGAAGGTTTTTTTAAGGAGGATGAAATGGGCAATCTTTAAGAATTGATCAACCCCCACAATTATAGTTCAACAGCCCTCGGTGAGAGGGAGGTTGGTGACAAGATCCACGATGATCAATTCCAAAGGCCCCGGTGGTATGAGTAGCAGCATAAGCAGGCTGGTGGGTGGTGTATGTTTGGTCTTATGTTGAGCACATGTAGGTCATCTTTGGGCAAAGGTCTGCATATCTTTAAGCAAGGTATCCCACCAGAAACAATGAGCACAGAGTTCCCTTGTCTTATGTACCCAAGGAGGACCAGCTAGGGATTAGGAATGACACGAGTATAATACCTTAATTCTCATTTCCTGAGATAAATATTTGGGACTTGTGGTAAAAGCAACCATCCTGGATTGTGTTAGACATGTTTGATAACCAGATCTCTGGATGTAGTTTTTCTTTGGCTTCTAATATTTCTTTAAAGAAAAACTGGGAATCACAACTACCTTTAATCCTATCCCGAGGGATCATGGGGAGGGTTCTTTGGCTGTCCCTGCTTTCTGGACGTGGATTGTATAAACGTGATAGAGCATCTTTTTTTGCTGGTTTTACCCCTAGACAATACGTAATACCAACATTGAATTAATCAAAGAAAAGGACCCACTGCATCTGACGTGGAGTGAGTACCTTAGCTGAGCGAAAGAATTGGATGTTTTTATGATTGGAATAGATGGTGATGACATAACAAGCCCACAACAGATTATGGGGGTCATTCTGACCCCGGCGGGCGGCGGGAGCCGCCCGCCTGGAGGGAACCGCCAGAATACCGCTGCGCGGTCAAAAGACCGCCCGCGGGTATTCTGGGTTTCCCACTGGGCTGGCGGGCGACCGCCAAAAGGCCGCCCGCCAGCCCAGTGGGAAACACCCCTCCATGAGGATGCCGGCTCCGAATGGAGCCGGCGGAGTGGAGGATGTGCGACGGGTGCAGTAGCACCCGTCGCGAATTTCAGTGTCTGCTAAGCAGACACTGAAATTCAGGGTGGGGCCCTCTTACGGGGGCCCCTGCAGTGCCCAAGCCATTAGCATGGGCACTGCAGGGGCCCCCAGGGGCCCCACGACACCCCATACCGCCATCCTGTTCCTGGCGGCGGAATCCCCATGGCGGCGCAGCAAGCTGCGCCGCCATGGAGGATTCTACAGGGCAGCGGAAAACCGGCGGGAGACCGCCGGTTTTCCCTTTCTGGCCGCGGCTAAACCGCCGCGGTCAGAATACCCTGGGGAGCACCGCCAGCCTGTTGGCGGTGCTCCCGCCGACCCCGGCCCCGCGGAATGACCCCCTATGTCATCATTCCTGAAAGGCTAGTTTGATGGCTAATAATTTGTGTTCCGCTAGCATATAATTCTGATCCACTGAAACCAGTTTCCGTGAAAAGAAGGCTATTAGGTGCATATGTCCTGTCTCTTTGCAAGAGACTCCTACCCACTGCAATGGGAGGCATCATCTTCTACAAAATAGGGACAAATGAGGTCAGGATGGTGTAACACAGGAGTGGTGGTAAATGTCTCTTTTAGCAGTTTGAAAGTATGATCAGCTTCAGTAGACCAGATGAAGGGAATGCTCTTCTTTAACAATCTTGTGATGGGAGTGGTAATGTCAGAGAGGTGGGTGATAAATTGCTGATAAAAAATTGGGAAACCCAAAAGGATTTGGATGTCTTTGGCACAGATTGGTGCTCATCAATGACCAATGGCCTCCACCTTCTTTGTATCCATCTGAATCCCATCTGGAGTGATACTGAAGCCCAAGATGTCTACCTGGGTGGCAAGAAAAATACATTTGTCCAACTTTACAAAAAGATAGTGTGATTGTTGTTTTTGTAACAACTCCTTCATATGAGTTGTATGTTCTTGCTCTGTTTGAATATCATCAATGTACACAATGACGAAAGCATCCAACAACGTTTGTAGGACATTGTTAATGAAGAACTGGAATTCTGCTGGAGCATTATAGAGGGCCAAACGGCATAATACAGTGCTAAAAGAGCCCGTATTTTGTCCAGAATGCCGTCTTCCATTCATCCCCTTCTCGTACGCAGATGAGGTGCTGAGCTCCGCGCAGATCCAATGTAGTGTAAATGGTTTCAGTCCAAACCTGATCAAGTAACAAAGCAATTAAAGTCAACGGGTACTTTAAAAAAAAAAGCCACCTTGTTAAAAGCTTGGTAGTCTATACAAGCCTGGAGCTCATCATTCTTTTTGACACAAAGAACAGCAGAGGGGGCACAGGCGAAGTAGCGTGCCGAATATAGCCACACACTAGTAGATCATCTAGGTATTTTTTCAAATGTTTCATTTCTGGCTCAGACAAAGAGTATATCCGGCTAGAGGGTAAGCTAGGACCAGGTGTTATGTCAATCCTGCAGTCATAGCTGCGATGTGGAGGCAGGGTGGTTGCTTTCATTTTTATCAAAGACATAGGAGAATGACATGTATGTATCAGGAACCTTTGAAGGTGCCAGTTCCAGAGATGCTGCATAAGTCAACGGGGTTACCCAATCTACATCTTTCTGGTGGCAATATTTCAAACCATGCTGGGAGTCCACAGTCACAGTGTGGCCCAATTGATTTTTGGATTGTGTTGCAACCAAGGTACACCTAAAATTGCTCCAAATACTGGTGGATCGATTAAGTCAAAACTCAAACTTTAGGAGTGGCCGTTGTCACAGATGAGGATTACCGGTTTAGAATGGAAGGCAGTCAATCCAGAGGATAACCCTGACCCATCCACAGATTGTACTGGTTCTAGCTGGGCCTTTTTTAGAAAGGAAATACCCAGGTTTCTGGCTAAAGTGATATTGAGAAAGTCCCCAGTGACTCCAGAATCTAATAGAATTGGAAGCACCTTCCTGACCTCATTTGTTATAACCAATGTTATCATTATGGTGAAATGTCTTGGTGTCAACATGACCGTTACAGAAGATAATATGGGGATCTCATTCCTTGTCGAGCTGCTTAATTTCCTACTAGTGTCTCTGTCATGTCTACAAGTGCCACCATCTTTCTAAGAGTTTTTGGTTGCACTGGACATTCTTTTTTTGTAAAACACACTTTAATAAGTTTAATCATATCTGAAAAGATGGAGTTTATAGTCAGAAACAATTATCATAACACATTTTTAACATATTAGAGTACATAAATAAGAGAGGATTTGTAACAGGTGATTTGTACATCTTCATGTATCTGAGGTTGTATTATCATTGGTGAGAATAAATCAAGTCAATAGAAAACTTTGTGCCCAAAAGATTGTAATAATAACAAGTAAGAGTACCCCTGCTACCCACCCTAACCCTAACTAGTTGTCAGTCATGCATGAAGAAGGGAGGGGAGCAAGAGACGAAAACTAGTTACACCAGCTATCATTATGCATGTGTTTGTTCAGATCAGTCATATTCAATGGAAGATAATCGTAGGGAATGTGGGGGGAGTGTTTTAATTTTTATGTCTAGGAGGGCTCCATGTTGTGCCCTCAGGTCCCTATTTTTCAGCGGCCTGGGATTTGAACAATTCTACAAGGGCATCCCATGTTGAGGCAGTGAGCCATTTCTGGAGCCCTCAATACTCCTTCCTTCAGTACCGCAGTGTATAACCTCCCATCGCCAACTACTCGCAAGTATAGCAATGAGGTATTTACAGTGCCTGGCAATCGGTCTCTTTGCCAGTATAAGGGCAAGGTCTATGAAGAGTGAGAGGGCTTTGGAGTGCTTGGGCTACAGGTACATGCCTAACACACAAGGCTCCATCATGTTCCAGTGGGGGACTTCTGCCAGGTTCACCAGGGGAGTGTGGATCTCAGCACAATAGGTACTTAAGGGGGGGCAAGCCCTTAGCATATATATGAGGTCCGCTGGGGCGGTATGGCATATGGGGCAGTCAGAGGATATTGGGGAAACATTTTGTGCACTTTCTGAGGTGTGAAGTAGGCCCTGTGATGTAGGGGAGAACTGAATTAATTTAAACCAGGAGTTACAGGAAATTGCGCTGGGATATTCAAGTGGAAAACGCCATTCCTCGTCATGTAGGACCCGACCTAGATCCTCCTCCCATTGGTTCCTGTGGGGTGTTAATGAAAGGTGTAAATGTGATCTGATGCCTTTATACAGTAATTTGACCAAGTGTCTACCGGTACCCATTTCATATACTGCATGGATGAGGGAGTGTGTCTCTGGTTCGCTCTCCATTGGTGCCCCGTTTTTGCGGACATATTGATAAATGTTAGCATGTATTAAGAGAGAAGTGAGTAACTCATGAGCTTGAGTGAATTTCTAGTGCAACAGCAGTACTCCATCAGCAAACAGATTCCCCAGTATATGCACCCCAGCTGTCTCCCAAGCACTCCAGCCTCGGGATGTGAGCGGGCCAATTTGTGTCAGTAGTTCTCTCAAAGGAATATTAGGGGTGTAGTATGGGGGAACAGCAGTGTATTTTAATGTCTGTTCCCAGTACATGAATGCATTATTTAAGTGTAATGATACATGGGGAGGGCTGGACACCTCCGTTAGCAGTAACGTATGCAGGGAACCCATTGGAAGTTGTTGTGGGGGTATAATCTATTTCAGTCAGGTGAAATCCTGCTAGCCAGTATGACAGCTACTGCAGTTAGCCTGTGTAGCAGTAGGCTTGAATGTCTGGGGCACCCATTCCACCCCCATCTGGCTGGAGTTGCAACTTAAGCAAGCTCTCTGTTTGTCTACTTGTGCCCCATTTTACGTCAATAAGTAGGGTATTAAGTTAGCCTCAGGGTCCACCACTGATAAGGTAAGGAAAAAATATAACAGATGTGGCAGCATCACCATCTTGGAGGGCGTGAATTGTCCGGCTATTGAAAGAGGTAAAGTGATCCAAAACCAAATCTATGGGCAGAGAGAAGTGAGACTTAGGTGGTAATTATGAACATGGCGGTAAACACCGCACCCCCAGCGGTGGCGGTAACTACCGCAAACAGGCTGGTGGTCCTGTTCGCCAAATAATGAAGCACATGAGAAACAGGCAGCGGGCCATCCACCCACCGTCATTTTGGTAGTCCCGACGGCGGAGGCCATCTTCAGCCCGGCGGAAAGGCCCTACCCGCCCACCATATAATAAAACACCTCAACGGCATCAGTTCTGGGGCGGGAACCACCGCCACACAAAGCTCGGCGGAAATGACCAATATAAAGGGAAACACACACTGGAGGCACATAGAACACGCCAACACTGACATGGAGTGACAGTTGGAAATAATCCCAGTGCTTCTCCTAGCAATATTCCTCCAGGACCGTGACTGCCGCAGAAGACGGTGACAGTAAGTACTGCAGCCTAGCACACATGGGAGGAAAGGGCACAATTACACACCCACCCACCCTGCCCACACCGCAATGCACACCCAACCCCTCCCACCATCCTAAGCCAAACACACCCAAACAAAATATACTTACCAGACACAAGCTAACAAATATCTGCACCAATGCACACCCCTGTGCACACCACACTCCCACAGTGAAACTCTGCACAAAGGGGCGGCATTGCACCAACATGTCTGCTGGGCACTAAAATTTAATCTGCATAAATAATCACCAACGTCCAAACAAGGCCATAGGCCAGTCCATGTAGAACGCACGCTAAAGTACACAAGGACACGAGCACGGGGGGACAAAACAAGAAAGAAGTATGTCAATTCCAGGATAAATATACGTGTTGGGACATACACTCACACCCATCTCAGGCACTAACCCTCAGCATACACAGCATATGAAATTAATGTGCCCCTGACTGGTAGGCATTATCCCACAGTGCACTAAATTCCCATCCTAGCCCTCTACTCTGATACACTTTGCAATGTGAAACAATGAGAGACGATGCTAAGACAACACATCTGCAAGTCCATGTGGCTACATTAAAAACAATGGCCCAGACAGGGGACCCCCTCACAGGCCTACAGACCCTGCCATAACTACCTAAGGCTCTATCCCACAGATGTAGAGGGGGGCAGGACTGCAGGGACACACCTGTCCATGTACCTGGCACTACTATGCATGCACCTCTTAGTACCTAACTACACTCATCATAGTAGCATCACAACAGTGTTAGTACTCACCCCCTTGTGGCTGCTGTGCTGCCTTCAAGCACCCATTCAAATCCAGATAGGCCAGTGCCAGAATGCAGGCCATTAGGGGGCTCAGGGTCCGACGGGCACCCCTCCTTTGATGGGAGGCCTTCCCCAGCTGGACTTCTCCGGTCTTCTTGGCTCAGTGCCTCAGGTCCTCCCACCGCTTCCTTGCAGTGGGTGTTCCGCTTGTTGTAGACCCCCAGGGTCTGCACTTCCTTGGCGATGGCTTGCCACAATCCCCTCTTCTGATGGGCGCTGACCTGCATGGGAAACACAGAGTAAAGAAACAGATGTCAGTGTGGGTGCCCCATACAAAAATGCCATGCCAATTTAACCTGACATAGACCTTGGAGACATACATATAGACAATAGCCCAGCCAAAAAATGCCAGACACACTACGGGTGAGCATTCACACAGCCGACAAAAACACCTACAGGCATCTGCCACATTCACACACATTTAAGAAGGACAAATAGCAACTCACCTGACCCTCTGGTCATCCATTCAGCTTTTCATGCAGGGTTAGGACCCCATCCACCAGCTTCTCCAGCTCCTCAGTGACGAAGGCCGGGGCCTGTTCCCCTGCAGCACATGTCATCTCAGGAACCAGAGTCAGAGCACAGCAGCACATGCAGTGGAGTTCTTCCCTACTCGAGGTGCAGGAATCAAGTGCCAAGGGCATGGCAAAATGGCGGTAGATACCGTGGCGATTTGCACCGTCACCACCGGCGGTGATCATGATTGGCCCTGCTTCCCCATTGACAACCATGTTATCCAGTGATCAAGTACATGGCAGTGAACACGCCTACCGCCATGACGACTTATGCAAGCGGAATGAAGTAATTTCCACACTACACTACCTGTATGGGAGGGGGATGTCATTTTGCACCACACCTTCATAGCTTGGCTGGGGGCCTAATCCATGGCCCCATTCCCTCTCCCCTTCACTGAGTACTGTCATAATTAGTTTTCCTCCTCATGGAATCAAGGTGGAAAGTGTGTCTACACTGTGATGCCATTTAAACTAAGACACCTCACCACACATTAGCCTGCCAGGATCACCTCGTTCTTTGTGTCTGTGTGAGGTACAATTGTGTCACATGTAAAACATGAATTGGTTACCACGTTATGCAAGTGTATGTCCCAACTCAACGTGTCTCTCTTCCTCCACCATAGGTACAGACCCATGTGGCGAGGGAGGTCACCATCTGTTTACAGACCCCTGGTAAATCTAGCCACCATGGAGGAATGTTACATCATCATAAATTAATGCCTGAATTGAGCAACAATCCTTGAACTCTGTGCAGAAATGGAGCCTGTTCTGAGGCCATCTAATAGGAATCCCCATGCCATATCTCCAACTGTGTAGGTACTATCTGTGCTACATTTTTTGGCCACAGGCTTATTCCAAGTGACAGTGGGCAAGGCAGTTGGGGTATCTTAGCCAATGTTCAGCCACATCCTGTCTAATTTCTTGAATGCATTTGTGCAACACCTGCAAAGTTATGTCCACTTTCCCCAAAGGGCTGATCTCACCGCCATGAAATCTTGATTCTATGCTTGTGCAAATATCCCCCGTTTGATAGGTGCCATTGATGGTACCCACATAGCCCTCATACCCCCAAGAGTAAATGAACGGGTGTTCAGGAATCGTAAAAACGTTCACTCCATGAACGTTCAATTGGTGTGTACTGCTGATCAGTACATATCACATGTCAATGCAATATTCCCAGGACCAGTCCATGATTCCTTTGTCCTGAGAAACCGCAGTGTGGCACACATGATGGGACAACTACAGGGGAACAGAGCTTGGCTCATAGGTGAGTGAGTATGACACTGTGTTAGTGACATACCTGCCAGGCAGGCTGTATGCAGGTACAAAGTGTGTCTTCTAACTCTCTTTCACACACTATTTCAGGGGATTCTGGCTATCCAAACATGCAATACCTCCTGACACCTGTGAGACATCCCAGGACAGATGCAGAAAGGCATTATAATGAGGCACATGGTCGCACTAGGTGGGTGATAAAGCGGACCATAAGACTCCTGAAGACACGATTTTGTTGCCTGCATTTCTCTGGGGGATCCTTGTTCTATGACCCTGACAAGATGTGTTAGATAGTGGTGACCTGCTGCATGCTGCACAACTTGGCTGTGAGGAAAGCTATCCCACTTCTTGAAGAGGAGGATGCTGTCCAACCACCCCTGCCACCTCAGAGGATGGATGAGAGTGATGAAGAGAAGAGGGGGAAGACATCAACACCAGAACCCAGCTAATCTGGCTATACTTCCAGTGACTCTCAGGTACATTTGCTATTATGGTAATGGATTTACTGCATTGTTTCAGTGTGACTTGTGTACTAAGTGCTGCGGTGTCCCTTACCAGTGATGTGGCAACTTTATGACTGAAGAAACAGTTGTGTGCTAAAGCAATGGAATGTACAGTGTGACAAACTTCAGACAGTCTGTTAGACCCCCCCCCTGCAATAGAAGCAGCATTATGATGGTAACTGGCTAATGCATTCACAATTGATTGCTCATATTGACCAAGGACAGATATTCTGAGTGCACAAGTGTATTTATTCAAAGTCAAAACATCCATGAGTGTTGGGACACTGGAAGGAAGTGGGCACATGGTGACCAACATACTCAGGTACATTTGCTCAGCTAGTGGTAGCACAGGGGTATAGTCCATGGGGCCATTGGAAGATGGTGAGATGGCAGTGGCATGTCAACAAGGTGAAGGGAGACAGTTCAGGGCAGAATAACTTCCTGGAGGTGGGCTTGGTCTTGGCTGCTGTTTCAGTGGGATGTCTGGGGCTAACGTCACGTTTGCGAGGGGGAAGCTGGGTTGCAGGGGAAGAGGTGCTGGTGTCCTGTGAGTCCTCTGGCAGTGCCACCAGTCCAGTAGCTGCTGCAGATGTAGATGGTCGGGCAGTGTCCTGGCTAGTGGAAGGGGCCTATAAAAATAATCAAGTACACTGTTCCCAAAGAAAGAAAACAAATAGAAACACAGGGGGGCTCTGATGTCAGGAACAAAGAAAGCCCTCACGCATTCATTAGGATGTCAAGCATCATCACTGGGCCAGGTCCTCGTCAGACCAGTGCAGCAATGTCTGACGGGCACCCCTTTTGAAAAAAGGGTGTTCTTAGCCGGAGATCTAATTAACTAGTGCCGGAAATGAGTATGCTGTAATGAACATAGTGAGGAGAGCACAAACAAGGAGGTTAAAAATAGCTGTAAACCTAAAACATCATAATTTAATAGATCAGAGGAAGGTCTAGGCTAAGGTTAAAAATAACGGAGAGTGCTAATGGAGATAATGCTCACATACACTCTCACTTGATGCAGTAGAGGGGAGAAAGACGCTGTCCTAACTCCTCTACTCAGGTCGACATGTTTCGCGTCTCATTGGTCACTCGGGATCCAGCGACGCTTCCTCAGGACCGACAAAGAAGAAAATACAACTTCTCCTCTAGGTACTAAATAAACCCTAAAAGGATACAGGTAAGTAATCGTAGTGTAGTCACTTACTCATGTCTACTGCACGTCTGGTCAGTTTATTTAAAAAAAGGTCACCCTGTGAATCAGAAAACAAGAGCAGACATACATATGCTATATGCAACGATGATATTCAGTATATATACAGCATTATGGTAAGGTGCTCCGGTGCAAATTGTGCAAAACAATAAAGGTAAGCTTACCATCCCAATTAGAGATGGTGGCACCCTAGGAAGACACAGGCCCATCACCAGGTACGCAGAACTGAACATAGCATGATGAAATACAGAAAAAAGTAGCAAGTCATTGGTAACAACAATGTGATCAAATAGAAACATAGCTTCAATGCACTTTCATTAGAAACCATGAACATGTGAATAAAAAACGTTAAGCCGCAGTTCAGTTGATTTGGAAGTAGTTCAAAAGCCTGAGACTAGTGTCAAGGAGTGACACTGGCAACACCTAGGAAGTTAAAAACAGACATCCCGATTCATGTTGACTTCGTAGGGGGAGTGTTGCTACACATGTAGTTACGAATGTAAATGCCATAGTAGCCAGGCAACCCTATGCATATAAATTCCATCAAAAGGGTATAGTAACACATATATCTACAGTTATAAACACTGTGGGAACGTCCCCTGTGTTGTCTTAAAGAAACAAAGTGGAAAAACTATAAAAATGGCGACCTCCTCATCGCATGTGTGTGGTATGTAATAGAAGCCAAGCTGACCCCTCATGGTGGTCGTGGTGGTCTTGTCGCGGTCACAGACCTATTGTCAGGATCGCGTATATACAGCAAAATTTAAAAGTACACAAAGTGATGTTAGGCCTGTTATCGGTATCATCAAAACAGAGGCACTTACTTCAAGACGCGCCCAGTGGAGTACGGGGACCTACCCCAACACTGTGTTCCTGCAGATAAGAGCAGGATACATCGGACACGTTAAATAACGGTCGTCAGTTGTGAAATCCGGAAGTAGGTATTAATTCTGGATAGGCTAATAGCTGTCATGTGATCCTTGTTCGAGATCGCGTCTTTAGGGTGAAAGAATGCGAAAGACAGGACGTTGGGATAGCGTCCAACTAACCTGCTGACAGCAGGTATATCAAAATGGAGGACAGAAGTCAAATGCTTACGTCAGCGTCAGAGTCACAAAAAACTGACTAATCAGTCCTCTTTAAGATCAGGGATCTGGATTGTCGGAAACACAAAGAAGGGACTGGCTGGTCCTCTCAGTCAAAAGAAATACTAAATAACTAGGGCGGAGAGCAAGCTTCCTAGGAATATTGACTAAATAATAGAGCCTATATGGTGAACGGTGTACAGGTGGGCACCAAACACCAAGATTCCATAGAAAAAAATAATCTATGTGATCTAAAAAGGCAGAAAAAAAGGGGGGGGCATGAAAAGGGGAGTCACAGTGGACACTGGTTAATACTAAACCAAGGGGAATAAAAAATGAACAATTAATGAAAATCGAAATGGATCAAGGGGGGAGGCAGGTCCAGGGGGTGTCATCATTGAGTCCAATGACATGGGTGTTCAATTTAAACACCCAACGTTGTTCAATCTTAAAGAGTACTCTAGGATCATTGTTAGAGCACCTGGGGGCTTCGAGTACCACCCACCAGAGGTCATCAGGACTGTGTCTCAATTCTGAAAATGAACACTCAAACTGGTGGTGGCCCTAGCACACCGTATATTACTACGGTGTTCATTGATCCTGTTCTTGACTGACCTAGTGGTCATCCCGATATACCGTAAGCCGCAAAGGGCAAGTGATTATGTAAATACAGTACCGTGTGTTGCAGTTAGTATGTCTCTTGAGATGCCAGGTACCAATAGGATGCAAATCAAGCATTTTGAGAGACGTTTGGTTAGTGGCCAAACATTGCACATGCCACATGGAAAATGGCCCACAATAGGGGGGAGATCCCATAATGTAGACTGTTTTGGCATGTCATGGGTTGCCCACCTGTACACCGTTCACCATATAGGATCTATTATTTAGTCAATATTCCTAGGAAGCTTGCTGTCCGCCCCAGTTATTTAGTATTTCTTTTGACTGAGAGGACCAGCCAGTCCCTTCTTTGTGTTTCTTGTTTTTTGTGACTCTGACACTAATGTAAGCATTTGACTTCCGTCCTCCATTTTGATATACCTGCTGTCAGCGGGTTAGTTGGACGCTATCCTGACGTCCTGTCTTCTGCATTCTTTCACCCTAAAGACGCGATCTCGAACAAGGATCACATGACAGCTATTAGCCTATCCAGAATTAATACCTACTTCTGGATTTCACATCTGACGGCTGTTATTTAACGTGTCTGATGCATCCTACTCTTATCTGCAGGAACACGGTGTCGGGGTAGGTCCCCGTACTCCACTGGGCGCGTCTTAAAGTAAGTGCCTCTGTTTTGACGATACCGATAATAGGCTTAATATCACTGTGTGTACTTTTAAACTTTGCTGTATATACGCGATACTGACAATAGGTCTGTGACCGCAACACGACCACCATGAAGGGTCAGCTTGGCTTCTATTACATACCACACACATGCGATGAGGAGATTGGCCATTTTTATAGTTTTTCCACTTTGTTTGTTTAAGACAACACAGGGGACGTTCCCACGGTGTTTATAACTGTGGATATATGTGCTACTGTACCCTTTTGATGGAATTTATATGTATAGGGTTGCCTGGCTACTATGGCGTTTGCATTCGTAACTACATGTGTAGCAGCACTCTCCCTACGAAGTCAACATGAATCGGGATGTCTGGTTTTAACTTCCTAGGTGTTGCCGGTGTCACTCCTTGACACTAGACTCAGGCTTTTGAACTACTTCCAAATCAACTGAACTGCGGCTGATGGCTTAACGTTTTTTATTCACATGTTCATGGTTTCTAATGAAAGTGCATTAAAGCTATGTTTCTATTTGATCACATTGTTGTTACAATGACTTGCTACTTTTTTCTGCATTTCATCATGCTTTGTTCAGTTCTGCGTACCTGGTGATGGGCCTGTGTCTTCCTAGGGCGCCACTATCTCTAATTGGGATGGTAAGCTTACTTAGATGACCTTTATTATTTTGCACAATTTGCACCGGAGCACCTTACCATAATGCTGTATATATACTGACTATCATCGTTGCATATAGCATATGTATGTCTGCTCTTGTTTTCTGATTTACAGGGCAACCTTTTTTTAAATAAACTGACCAGACGTGCAGTAGACACGAGTAAGTGACTACACTACGATTACTTACCTGTATCCTTTTAGGGTTTATTTAGTATCTAGAGGAGAAGTTGTGTTTTCTTCTTTGTCGGTCCTGAGGAAGCGTCGCTGGATCCCGAGTGACCAATGAGACGTGAAACATGTCGACCTGAGTAGAGGAGTTAGGACAGCGTCTTTCTCCCCTCTATTGCATCAAGTGAGAGTGTATGTGAGCATTATGTCCATTAGCACTTTCCGTTATTTTTAATCTTAGCCTAGACCTTTCTCTGATCTATTAAATTATGATGTTTTAGGTCTCCTCACTATGTTCATTACAGCATACTCATTTCCAGCAAGAGTTAATTAGATCTCCGGCTAAGAGCACCCTTTTTCAAAAGGGGTGCCTTCAGAGATTGCAACGCTGGTTTGGCTAGGAGCTGGCCCAGTGATGATGCTTGACATCCTAATGGAAGCGTGAGGGCTTTCTTTGCTCCTGACATCAGAGCCCCCTTGTGTCTCTGTTTGTTTTCTTTCTTTGGGAACAGTGTACTTGATTATTTTTATAGGTTATGATGGGAGACTGTACACTGGACCTTTAATCTCCCTGTCCCTCTTTTTTGATTTGTTAGTGGAAGGGGCCTGCAGATGGGTGGCGGACTCAGACTGGATGTTTGTCTGGCGCTGCAGCACCCCTACAATGGAGGTAGAATTGAGCTGTTTCCATTGCTTCATGGCCTCATGGTGGTGTGCTACCTGCAGCCTGTGATGTTGCGTCTGAAATTTGGTTGCACAGTGTCAGGAAACCGAGCTGCATGGGGTTTGCGTTGTTATTAGCAACCCCTAGTGGGTGTTGTGCATCGTTTCTCCAGCTGCAATGCATCAATCTTCCTGCCACAATGCAGATGGACGGTCGATTTCAGCCACAAGGTGCGTCATTTATCAGCCGCGTTGCAGATGGTACGTCGAAAATTTCCCCGCACAGTGGTTTTCGCATGGATTTCAGTACTTCTCCACCAACTTCACCTTTCAAGGGCCCAGGGACTGAATGGTGCAACACTTGGCAGGGTCTCACCAAAGAGTCCATGTGCTGACAGGGGAAGTATTTGATGGCCCTGAAACCTCAACAACAAGACGCAAGCTCACCTCATGCCCTTGGAGATTCTTCTCAAGCAGGAATGCATAATAAATCCCAGTCTTTGTCCCCTTTCACAGGCAGAAGCAGCAACTGCAGGATAGCCCAACAAAGCACAGCCACAGGCAGGGGCAGCACTTCCCCTCAGCTCTTCAGCTGTTTTCCTTGGCAGAGGTTCCTCTTGAATCCTAGAAGTAATTTGATTTTCAGGGGTTTTGGGTCCAATACTTATACCCCTTTCTGCCTTCGAAGTTGGCAAACTTCAAAGGAAAGTCTCTGTTGTTCACAAGATCCTCCCTTGCCCAGGCCAGGCTCCAGACTCACACCAGGGGGTTGGAGACTGCATTGTGTGAGGGCAGACACAGCCCATTTAGGTGTAAGTGCCCACTCCTCCCTCCACCCTAGCTCAGATGGCAGGATATACAGGCTACTCCCCAGCTCCCTTTGTCTCACTGTCTAGAGGGAATTCACACCAGCCCAACTGTCAGTCTGACCCAGACAGGGAATCCACAAACAGGCAGAGTCACAGATTGGTTTAAGCAAGAAAATGCCACTTTCTAAAAGTAGCATTTTCAAACAAACAATGTAAAAAACTGCTTTACCAAAAGATGTATTTTAAATTGTGAGTTCAGAGACGCCAAACTCCAAGGTTCTATCTGCTCCGAAAGGGAATCTAGACTTAAATATTATTTAAAGGCAGTCCCCATGTTAACTTATGAGGGAGATAGGCCTTGCAATAATGAAAACTGAGTTTAGCAGCATTTCACTGTTAGGACATGTAAAACACACCAGTACGTGTCCCACCTCTAAAATACACTGCACCCTACCCATGGGGTTACCTAGGGCCTACCTTAGGGGTGCCTTACATGTAGAAAAAGGGAAGGTTTAGGTCTAGCAAGTGGGTACACTTGCAAGGCTGAATTGGCAGCTTAAAACTGCACACACAGACAGTGCAGTGGCAGGTCTGAGTCATGTTTACAGGGCTACTCATGTGGATGGCACAATCGGGGCTGCAGGCCCACTAGTAGCATTTATTTTACAGGACCTGGGCACCTCTAGTGAACTTTCCTAGGGCCTTACTAGTAAATCAAATAGGCCAATCAGGGATAAGCCAATTACATAGATAATTTACACAGGAGCTCTTGCACTTTAGCACTGGTCAGCAGTGATAAAGTGCCCAGTGTACCAAAAACAGAGTCCAAAACACAGTCAAAACATGGGAAGCAGAGGCAAAAAAGACAAGGGAGAACACACCAAGGGTGCCAGGTCTAACAGAATGTACTCTGGGATGCTTTGTTTTAGACAAGTAAGAGTTCATGATGATAGGTGTCTTCAACTCAAAAGACCATGCAGACCTTATGCACACAAAGACACATAGGAAATGGGTTAAGTAACAAAATATTCCACATACAAGGTATATAACCAAGGTATTCAAAATGGCACTCTGCTTTTTGCCTATTACCTTTTCTGGGATTTTCGGCAGTCTCCAAAAACATAATTCCCAGGTTAATGCAGCTTATGTGAAAAGGTATATTAACTCTTCAGGTAAGGGCATGTGGGACTCGAGTGGGGAGTAATAAATCAAAGCAAAAGTCAAAACTAAGCTCCAGTCCTTTGTAATATGGATTCTCTGTTGAAAACACAGGCACAAAAAGAGGTTCAATGCATTGAGCTTATTATCCACAAAGTCTTGAGATGGTTCCTTATATGTTAATAGGCACCTTCCAGTAACACGCAGAACCAGAGCCAAGACTAAGAAAGAGTTGGGAGCCAAAAGTTGAGAAGGTGGGCGCTGCCACCAAAGTGACAAGAATTAGGCAACACAGCGATATATGGTGTAGCAGAGACTGGCACCAAAGTCCTTAGCTAGCCAGGATGAGAGACACCAGGGATGCAGACGCCGTCACCAGAGCCAAGAGCAGTATGGATCCACTGCCAGCCGGGAGAAACAGCTTAGGGCGGGCCATGTCAATGGAGACCGGAGCAGAAAAACAATCCCAGCTGATCCGGGAGGGCATACGGGGTAATGGTCGCACAGCTGCAGGACCATAGCTTCAGGAAAGGAAAAAACAGGAAGGAAAAGGAAAGTGTCAAATGTCGGCAAAAAGGTAAGGGAACTCCGATACGGGGTACTCTGCCCAAGGAAAGCTTGAAGCCAAGCAAAGGCAGGCCGAATGGGTGTGGTACCTATAGCTGCACCGCCAGATCCAAAATGGCTGCTGTGATTGGGTAAGCGAGCTCTCGTGAGATCTCAGCACCTACGGAAAACACCGGGATCATGGAACAGGAAGTAAGCCATATGGAAGGACCATACATCAAAAGAGGTAACAGGGCTTGCTAGCAAGGCATGAGGGATTGGCTAGCGGCACACAGGAGGAACAAGTCATTACATAGAGATGCTTCTGTTGTGATAGCATGGTTTATAATAGTCTTACTTGATCCAGATCTAGGTACGGTCAAATTTGAAAACCAAGCTAACCTATCTTTGTGATTAGGTATAAGATCAATCTCATTTGCTATTAAGATGAGCAAAATGGAAAGTCTTATGGGACAGGAGGAAAAACTAGCATAATGACTGACATGTAGCCCCACACAGCCCCAGACGGGTCCTTTGGCGTGCTGGTGAACGCCCACTGTGCACACCTGCTGTGCAGTGCTGTCAGTCTTATATAGGCAGAATATGAGAAGTCAGAAAAACTAGACCCCCACCCTTTCTCTAAGTCTTAAGATGGATACCCCTAGGGGAAGCATGGAAAAGGATGAAACACTGTGTAAAGATAGAAGAAAGACTGCATATAAAAAATTTAAAAAAAGATCTGCTAGGTTCCTACTCTGTCACCATAAGCCATCAAACTTCCAAACAACACTCCTTAGTAGAAAACTAATGTAGGTCAAAACAACACAATTAAAATGCAAATATCTGGGAAACTAGGAAAACTTACTTCATTACAAATAGTCACACATTAACTGGGCCAAAGGTATGGACTATTATATGCACCTTGAACGCCCAATTTACCTATCACAGGACTGTCCCCAGAAACACATTTACGAGCTGGAAGGACTGGGCAGAATACAGGAGGATACAATTAGAACTGTGCCCAGACAGGGCATGGATGGAGGGCAGACCCAGAGGGGAAGTGGAGGCAAACATATGTAATGTACAAAGGGTTTAAATGGGCTCATCTGGACTCTATGTGGTCTACAGCTCAGGAATGGTGGATATGCTGTGGACTGCCCTGCCTTTTCTAGGAAGAGTAATATGGTATTGTATTTTATGTTGGTATTGTGCTTAAGATGCTGCCTTTTATGGGGAACTGTAAAATCAATAAAATGTTGTAAAAAAAAATAGTCACAAATTGAGAAGGCTAAAATTAGTAACCTGATGTAGCAATATGGCAGGTGTGGCAGTATACAGTGTGTCAAATAATAGTAATGAGCCGCACAGATACCTTGTGCTGTCAGTTTTATATTGGCAACACATGGTGAGTGGAGAAAGCAGACTGCAACCCTTCAGCCAAGTCTTAAGATAACTGTTAGACCTGGCATCCTTAGTGGTGGTTTGACCCCAGACTTGTTGCCTTTACCTCCTATTTTGTTGCTGTATCTTTTTTGTTGGTCTTAGGACTCTGAGCACATTACCACTGCTAATCAGTGCTAAAGTGCATGTGCTTCTCCCCTAAAACATGGTAATATTGGTGTATCCACAGTTGGCATATTGAATTTACATGTTAATCCACTGTAGAGTGGTATACCATATACCCAGGGTCGGTAAATGAAATGTTACTAGTGGGCCTGCAGCACTGATTGTGTGTTGCCAGCCACTCGCTTGAACTCCAGGTGGTTCCGATGGGGCGATGATAATCCCTGAATCCCAATGAGAACTGACAGAGCAGCAATGAAGGACACACTGTAACCCTAGGGTACCCAAGGGGAATGGGGGTTGGAATGAGAGAGAAAGAGAGACTTCTGCATATTCTGATTTCTCTATTCCAGGCACTTCTTGGCTCCGGGTTATCTGGATTCTGGTTTTGGATTCAGGATCCTGGCAATCAGGATTATTCAGATACCAGGGTCTGGACTCAGGGTTTCCTGTTATGACACCACACTTTAAAACAGGAAAAATGAAACAGATCTTTGGCATTAACTAACATCAAATCAACATATTAATAGTTCACACTAGAAACATTCCCCAATGTGATTCAAAAATTATCCAGGAATCATCAGGATTTGGAATTATCATGTACAAGGATTTCACTGAGAAAAAACAACTGGGTTTAACACAGCAAAACTACTACAAAGTCTTCAGTAGTTCAGGAGTTCAAGGTTCATATTCGAATATGCTGTGGCAATCAGATTTTAGTTCTCAGTTGTCCCAAAAGTCTTTAGAACACCAACATCAAATTCTGATCGAGAAAATATGGATTGAAAACCAACTATGAGCACAAGATCCAGGGAGGCACAGCTATTACAAGAAATACAACTTTTCTCTAATCAGCACTGATCAAGATCCCAAATTAAAAAGAAAAACTCATGTTAACTTATTTGGGTTGACTTGTGTCTTTTTGCCAGCGCAAGAAAGCGCTGTGCAAGAGATGAATTGCAAGCTGCCCACCTTTTCACAGGTACTGTGGTAACTGTGGAGAACATCAGAAATACTAGGTCAGAACTCAATAAGAGCGCCTCTTTGAGTAGAAGCCTGCCGCTGTGAAGGTATGGATGCCGTTGCGAAGCGATGACTACTGCTGCGAAGGGAAGGCTGCTGAACACTGGAGACAGGTAAGCGTTGCTTCCAAGTTAAACAACGTTCAGCATGATTTAGGCTGAAACGCCAGCTTTTATAGCCCACCTGAACCAGGTTCAAGGAAACACATGTAGAAAACAGAGGAACTCGTTAGTCATTATTTTAATTGCACGTTTCTCAACTGTCTTTTTCCATTATGGAGATCAATTAAAGAACCAGCAGTTGTCAACAGTTGACATGTGCTTCCTGGATTACCTGGGTGAGGCCACTGTGGTTGTAGACAGTTGACATGTGCTTCCTGGATTACCTGGGTGACGCCCAGGCGTTCAGAAGTTATCTTGACAACATGCATTGGTCTAGATCTGCTTTAGACATCGCCATTATGTTAATAACTGTGTTGCCAAGTTACACAAGGTTTCAAGGACATAACATGATTCAAACTGGTACATTGATTAAAAGAAAATAACATCATCTATGATATCGCTTATGGGGTTTGGGGGGGATAAGGCATGACCAGCCCTGCTCGCTGCTGGGACCATGACATTGTGCCACCCACATAAGTAGCTCTATAAACATGTCTCATCCCTGTCACTGCAAAGCCTTGGTGTGCAGTCTCACTGTCACCCCGACTTGGCATCTAAAACCTCTTGCCAAGCCCAGAACTCCCCTTTTCTTACATATAAGTCACCCCTAGGCTAGACCCTGGTAACCCATGGGGGAGAGTGCCATGTATGTAAAAAGCAAGACATGTACCTTTAAGTTCTTTTATGTCCTCCTAATCAAAAACTCCTAAAGTCATTTTTCATTACTGTGAGATATACCCCTCTTATAGGCCATCATTGGCAATTCCTCATGAAATCTTTAAGTTGTAAATCCTGATCATAGAGGAGTAGCTGCATCATGTTTAGTGTCATTTGAATGGTAATAGTAAATCCTCTTTACTGGTAAAGTCAGATTTATTGTTACTATTTTAGAAAGTGGGCATTTCTCTACCCTCACTGTCCTGTGTGCATAGAGCCTGTCTCCAGTACACGTCTGGCTTGTGCTAGGTGACATCTACACTTGTGCATTCCTTTCAGACATCCACAACACAGAAAACTCAGCTACATCTGCAATCATCTGTATACTGATGGGTCTTCCTGGGGAGGAGGTTGGGAAGAGCTCACACTTACATTTCAAAGGGTACTGACTAGAGCCCACACAAAGGGGCTGATTACCTCCCACCAACAGTCTGTAGCCGAGGCTAACCTGAAAGGGGGATCTGTGCACTTCACAAGAACTCTTTTGTAGTCGCCCTGCCACATCAAAGGTTCTTTTCATTATAAGTGCTGGATCTCTTGACCCATCTGAAATCAGTACACTTCTGGACCAGGAAGAACCTCTGCTGGAACAAAGGCTGCTGTACTGAAAGGATTGCCTCTCTAGTGTGCCAGACTGTCCCCAGGAACTGCTGACCTGTTTGCTGAGATGCCCTGACTTCTGCTGATCTCTGCCATGCAAAAACTGGCTACAGACTGTACCCAGAGTGATTCCAAGGGCATGCTGGCTTGCTTCCTGTTCTCCCCAAGGTCTCAGGGACATTAAAGACACTGGAACTCAAGACCGGCATCTATCTGGTAACTTGCCGTGCCGGTCTGGTTGTCGTGGGACCAACTATTGCACCCCCACCAAGACTTTGGGAATCTCCTGCTTTGCCATGAGAGCCATTCTGCGTTGCATTTCTGGAGCTGACACTGCTAATCTGAGAGCACTCTGAGGAATCGCGTTCTGCACTCCCTCAGCGCTGTGCATGCTGAACTCGGCGCTCCTCTGTGGGGAAAGCTCTGCAAGGTCTGCGCTAAGTGAACAGCAATGCAAGACTGCGGATTGAGGCCAGCAGTTACTATGGGCCCCCGCCCACTGCCTTCTTCATCGACTTCCCCGGCAGGAGGGAACTCCAGCTGTGCCGCGGCCCTCCCCGCACCTTGTCTGCAACTGTATTGGCCAGGGACCTTCCCAGCATTTAGACCAGAGGGGTCTCAGCACTAACACCAGGGTATTTCTCATCCTGGGATTGCTCCCTAATTCCACCTTGGGGCCCTAACACCGTAAAGGAAGCACACTTGCTTCTCAAGATTCCCGGACAACTGAGACTATTTGGAAACGCTCAGATCAATAAAGCACTGCTTTTATTGTACTACTTGATTTATTGAAAGTAATAACTTGCATTCTATTAAATGTATTATTTTTATCGTTTTGGTCTCGTTTCAAACAGATAAACATTGTCAATATTCTCTAAACCGGAGTGGAGTCTTTTTGCTGTGGTTCATTGGGTTCCTATGTGTGTTGCACAAATACTTTACACGTTTCCTCTTTAGTTTAGCCTAACTGCCATGTGCCAAGCTACAAGAGGGTGAGAGCAGGTAAACTCTTACTGTATATATGATTTGCCTTGACTAGAGTGGTGGGCTCTGCCTGGCTGAGGTGCATACCCTCACAACCAGGAATCCTATTTCTAACGATAACCACTACCCCCATAGAAATGGATGAAAGACTGTGTAGAGATTAAAGAAAGAGCACGTAGAGACCACGTAAAGATGGAAAGACTGGGAAGACATGGAAAAAAGATAGCTTGGTGATTTCTCAGTCTCCATAAGATGTCAAACTTCGACACACACCTCTCAGTACAACTCAAAAAAACGAACATAGATAAAAAAAAAAACAATACAATTAAATGGCAGGTGTGGCAGTGTGTGATTTAGGAACACTATAAGAATCAATTTACTGAGTTTTACTTCTCTTTTTTTTAAAGATTTATAATTTCATTTTTGGTCAGAAAATTATGCAAGTGGCCGAAGGGAGGAAGTGGGCTGTAAAGTGGAGCCATCAGTAAGAAGTGTGAAAACGAGAGAGATAAACAACCTACAGTGAAAAGGGGCTGTGTACATGGAGGGTAAGGCTAAAAGGCATGCGAGATGAACTGAACAGGTAATCTGCATAGTACCTTTCAGAAATGTGGCAACAAAGCTCTTCTTCCCTTTTATATTCTTAACGAAACAGCTGTGCTTGCACCATTTAGTTATTGACGCTGCTGCCCTAGGGAATGACGCTGCCCTGTTGTATACCCAACCAACAAAGACCACATCAGGACTGCACTAAAACACCTACACTGACTAGTCACATGTAACAAAGGAAGTTCAGACTGAAACACAGATTATCAGAGCAGAGGTGACAAGTGGACATGAGCAGCCGTCGTTCTACACTATTTTTCCTGTAAGTGTGCTGCTCCATTTATCTCAGTCAGAGGGGTGAGAGTCGGCACAATTTCCAATTAGCCGATGAGTAGTCTCGTTTTCTACTTTAACCAATGGTGTAACGCAGCCCCCGCGGAGCAGGGGCCTCCCGCCCATCAGGGGGCACCCACTCACCATCAGGACTATGAATATCTAAGACATACTGGAGACTCGGGGGCCCCTCAACACACTTTGCAGAGGGGCTACATCATGTCACCATTTTGATATATACCACTATGCAGACTGATAGCAGCAAGCACGTCGAATGGGGATATGGTCTCCCATACAAATCCATTGATGCTCCATATGGTGCTTTTAAATCACAGCATATATTTTTGCTGTAAAGGCGGTCGTAGGTGGCACCTCTGAACCACTTTATCAGACGTATATGGGAATTGGTCACAATTTGCCCTCTAATCACTGCATTAAGCCCTGGGAATGCTGAGAATGATATCTCTTGAATAGGTTGAGGGATGTAATTTTGTGCTTTGATACGAATTACGAAAACAATACCGCAACCCGCTCCCGAACAAAGAATATCATGCCAAGTGAATAATTAAATTAAACACTTTATATAGCTCTTCTGTGGCTAGTCCTTTACACATTCCATTCTTAATGAACCCGGGTGCACCTTTTTTATAGACCTTGCAAGGATTAAACGAGTTTGTAACCTGTAATTTCAACCACTACCGCATATTAGGATATGCATGCACCTTCAATGACATCATTGAAGGTGCATGCATATCCTAATATGCATTAGAATATACATGCACATAATCATTTTGTGAGATGCAGCGCATATTAGACCGACTGCAAATAAGGGTCACAATCATGAAAGATCAAAGCATGCTACAGCCCAAAGCATTCTTACGTTACCTCTTCCTGTGACATCATCGTAGTCTGAGTAAGCTGATTGGTTATTTCATTGTATTTTTTGACTTGTGCTCCGATACTCAGTCGTAGGAAAGCATACAGCTAGTGGCATCAATGGTGCGGCCGTTGCACAGCGGCATGACTGCAGCATTGACGATAAATGGCTGAAGTATCTGGCGGCAATTCCAGTGATCTGTACCAAACAGAAGTTGAAAGTGTCTACAGAAACGTGTTATAATACTAATCCTTGCATTGCTAGTTGCTACCAGTGACAATGCTTAATGTGCTGTGTTTATTGCAGACACCCTTCTTGTGAATCATGTATACCAGAGAGCCCTTCACTGGAGTGTGGGGCTCACAGAAACCTTTCAGCCTCCCAAGCGAGCTGTAGAAGACCTCCATTCATTTTCCCTGAAAGCAGCTCCCTGATCTTCGAGTGCAGTGTGCAGAGCCATCTGCAGGCAGATCCTTTGAGCTGCTTGTGTCCTTTCGGGCTTGGTCTTTGGGTGTTGCTTTGAATATTGTGAAAAAACACTCCCTAGGTTCTCCTACCAGAGCCTGCTGGATTCTGAAAGCCACAGTAAACGTTTTACTATGAGGCTGTTCCATAACCTTAGGGGATAGTTACAAATATTGTGAGCGTCAGCTGTTTTGAGGATTGATAGTCACCATGAATGTCATCACATTCTGCGGCTCAATGTGTCAGCCACATTGAGAGTATAGAAGACAATTGTTCCTATATTTTCCAGACAGCTACCACACTGTACCATAACACCACACCACATAAAGTGCAGGTCAATTTGAAGATACAGAAAACAATGTTTTCTAATTATATTGTATACCTTTAGAGTGGCTGATCACCACTATTAGCATTGCTAATGTTTTTGCATTATAAAACCATCAGGCTTTAGCAAAGCCAAGTGCAGCAGCCACCACAAAGTGAGAGGCGGGCAGCAGGGGAGGCACCTAGCATTAAGGGGGGTGCAGCAACAGAGCAATGTGGATGCATTCAAATCAAATACTGAGTAATGGGGAGCAAGCAGAGAAAGGAAAGCCAGACATTAAATAAGAAGGAAGCAAATGGGAGTGAGAAGAAATACAAGAAATTAGAAGAGGTGGGCTAACCCACTATTGTGGTGTTTTCTGTAATAGGTCTTTCAACTAGTAAATATATTTGTAGGCAAGACCCTAAATGTTTAACAAACATGCCCTTGGGAATCTGAAAAAATAACATAAAAGGACTAATACCATTGATAAATATTTAAAAACATGGTTTGAGTGATTTCATCATAGTAAAGGAGTACGCATTATCTTTTTCTCGAAAGATCAGATTGGCTAAGACCATACATACAAAAATTAATTTCAGTTTATTAACAACTTTGTCATACGAAGTGAAATGGTAAAACTTAACATGCAATGCGATTTAGGTGATTAAAGTGTTTACAATTCACAAATGCACATATATGTATTACATCAAAATAATAACAATAGTACCTAGGCTTAAAGAAATCCATCACTGTGTTCTCCCTTGTGAGAAATCTGGCACAAACACCATCGGAACAGTCAGTGACAGAACCCCACTACCTATTCATCTAGGCTACGGCTGTGTGGTAGAAACACACCATAAATCAGCAGTATGCGCTCAGAAAAATTTAATATTTGATGTATGTAAACATACAATTGTCAGTCCACATTAATCACAGACATGTTATAGTTGCAATCCATTTGATCACTCTTTAATTCATTATTCGACATGTCTATTTACAATTCTGTCATAGCAAGTGAAATGGTAAAATACAAAGTACAACGTGACACAGATGATTAAAAATGTGTTGCTACTTACCTATAAACATATCATCCTCAAAATATGGTATTATCTCAGGTGTGTGAAACAAGCACTTTACAGATTAAAAGAACCACAGGTCCATGACTCTTCGATCGAAGTTAGTTCAAATGTGGTGGACCATCGTTAAAATGAAACTTTGTACAGGACACCCAAATTTCTCACAAACAGTATAGTCAAAAGAAGAGTGTTGGTAAACCAATCCAAAGCACAGGACATGTAATCATTGTCATCTATGAGACGATTGGAACTTTCAGGCAACAAAACTCTTGATGGGGCAGTAATTGTAACTTTGCTATACGAGGTTCCTTTAATATGTATAACTTTGTTTTCCCAATTGTAAAAATATCACCTTTTTGCAAATATGTATATGTGTCTGTAGTGACATATTTTTGAACCGATGCGTACATGTTGCTTGCTGTGGCTAATTGTAATTTGGGGCATTACCCAAAGTACAGTCCAAGCCAAACATATACTTTTATTCCAACAAGCAGAATTGCTAATCGCAAGGAAATCTAGTGTTACTACTGTGTTATGACTAAATTACACAAATCATTATTGTTTTGTGGAAATTAATTAGCCAAGAGAATCCTCTAGAGTTTTTTCTTCATTTTGCGTTATACAGAAGTAATCTTGTGACAAAATATTAGTTTTAGGTTGAAACATCGAAGACCTTTATTGTATGTTCACCATTACTTTTGCATATGTCAGAAAAGGGAAAACCGTGGCCAGGTTTGATGCTTCAGATTGCCTGCTGAGGGTTGGGGGGGGGGGGAGGGGAGCAATCATAGAGGTTTGGGGGGCAAGTGACCAGACAACGGTATGCCCCCAGGTGTTGTAGATGAGCAGTGCAGTCTGGGAGACTGCAAGTTTTGATAGGTAAGCTAGGTGGGTTGGGTGGGGTTGGTGCTTCCTCTTTGGGTCCTTTGGGCTAGCAGCCACCATTTTAGATAGAGGTGACACAGTGGGTGGTAGTCTAGGCAGGACATTTTTCTTAGTTATAGTGCATGTATTTGAGTATTGCAGAAGACAACCAACAGGTTGCTCTGTGCCTCTCATGGGAGGCGGGGCATGAGAATTTATTGATCCACAGCACACAGGCTGACAGTCCAAGCATAGGCAGAGCCCGTCCAGCCAGTCTCAAGTCTGTAGGCAGAATAATTTTTTGTGTGCTTGTCACCACTCAGTAAATTAAATGAAGGAGGTTGAGGTGAATGGGGAGGAGGCAGTGGAACAATGGCCAGGGAGGCGCAAACAGCAGGAGCGCCCCTATGGACAGAGAGTTGGGGCGGGGGACTATATGTATGGGCAAGGTCATTTGAAGAACCTACCTTGCAACCTGGGGGTGGAAGGGACTAGGGCAGGGTCAGGGACCCTAACAGAAGGGGTCAGGTGGTTTATTTAGGTGGTTTCTGAGCAACAAAAAGGAGGATCGTGAAGGGGATACTCAGGAGATGATGTGGGCGGTTAGCCCGCCCTGATGACTCTGCTCCCGCAGGAGGTGCTTGAGCAGCATCCTAAAAAGTGTGATATGGACAATTGGCCTGTAGAGACAATAGGGCACTGGTAGAAGGACACTAAAAACTTAAAGAAGCCACAAGTCCTTAGCTGATGCTGGGATGGCAGAGGAGAGGCAAAATATGGCAACATGGTTAGTTGGTCCTCACAGAAGTGCCTCTGCAGGCATACAAGGGAGAAAAACTTTAGTCTTTGCGGCAGCAAGGCTGAAGTGGAGCGATGAGGAGGAATAGGGCACTATGAGTGTGGAATCAGTAGGATCAGGAAATGAGAAGTAGTCAAATTCCTTGATGGTTAAATTTTCCCTGGTAAGACCTTTAGGCATGTGCCATGAATAGAGGGGGCAGGGGTGTGATGCCCAGGGAAAAAAGGAAGGCAAGTTTGTTTTATCAAAAGTTGAGTATAACACGTGTCCTGTGGTAGTGTTCAAGGGCACCTGGTAAGGAGGCAGTCAGGAGGTGGAGTAAGAAAATGGATGTGGGTACCAAAGGAGGAAGGAGGCAGAACTAGGGATTTGGCCACCTCCAGCACACCAGGTCTTCTTGATGGTGGGAACGATCCAGATTTGGGAGAAGAGTAGAAGAGATGGCATGGTCAATTGTGGCCGGCCCAATGGGGACAGTTGTAAAACAACCTAGGAAAGGTCTGGAGTTGCTTCCTTGGCAGAACTTAGAGATAGGTTTGGTTTGGCCTTTCCAAAGGGTATGGATTGGCAGATACTGGAGGTTTGGCAAGATGATCTTGCAGATGATGGGGAAATGGCAGACCCTAGTAGGATACAAGTGTGGACAGATGAGGTTGGGGAAAGATTCGAGTTGGATTTTAATGAAGAGGAGGTTGAAGAAGGGGAGCTGGTGAATGACGAGCCTGATGGAGAAGTTGAGGAATGGAAGTGGTGGGCACACAGTATGGAAAGGGGAGGTTCTAGTCCCATCCAGATTGATGTTTTTCATGCTCTAAAGAAGTGGAAGGCTGTCGATGCAGCGAGAGAGCGGTCTGTTGCGAATCGACTGGTGAGCAAGCAGCAGGTTTCATGCGGACCCTGACCTTGAGGCCAAATAAGCAGGCAAATGGTGGAGGTGACCCGAGTTGCTCTCCAAGAGGATGGAAAGGCAAAGTTAGGGTGCAAAGTGAGGGTGCAATGATAGGGCGGAGGTACGGCTACAGAAAGGGACATTTGTGGCATACAAAGGCTTTGGGATGGAGGAAACTGAGGACAGAAAGGGAACAGGAAGACAGTACAGACATCTGGCATGAAGAAAGGTACAGTAAAAGGACAAGCGGAGGACAGTGAGGTGAGTAAAAGGGGTTGACAAGGCAAAGGATAAGAGTGTATAGGAAAGGGGAGACAAAGAAAAAAGAAAATAAGGAGGTGAAAGTGAAAAAGCTACCTTACATAGGGATTGTGAAGCCATTGGGGGCTCCTTTAATGGTAGCAATGAAAGAAAAAGATTTCGAGAGGCGAATATGTTAAAGTGTTTAAGCATTTACAAGGGGGGGTGAGGGCCAAAGAAGGATTGAAGGGGGATGAATATAAACTGACAAAGACGCAAAAGGTTTCAGTGACAACTGAAAACTGGACGGTCATGTTTTTAAAGTATATCAGCATGTTTTGTTATATATATACTTTTTTAATAAATGGCCCTTTTTAAGTATATGAATGTGATAAGGAAGGCTCCTCTCACATTCTGACCATGTGCCAGGGTTCCGTATGATGAGGAGTTTCAGGCACGATTGGCAGAGGAGGCAGCAGGAAAATAGGGGCAGTTGGATAATGATTTGTGGCTGCACACAATGTCCTTGACACAGCCAGCAAAAACAATATTTATGGCGGTTACCTGACAGTTGTTTACTGGGCCTTTCAGGGGAATCCCATCCACAGTAGGGTGATATCAATAGGTAGAAGCCAGACAGGTCGGGGGAAGCATGTTGGGTATTCAACAAGAGTTACTGTACCAGGGAATATTGTAAATTTTGGTGTGAATGTTCACGATGTGAAGCCAAGCACCTGTGAGGGGAATACCAGCAGGGTTAAAGAGATGCAGGGGGGAAGTTCACAGCTACAGATGGAGGCAGAGGTACACAAAGACCTGCAGATAAGAGTGTCATATGCCAGTTAAGGTAGACGGGTTACCCTGCTCACTGAGACAGTATGATAAGGCACACAACTGTTACTGACAGGTTTTCACGTGGGCTTTGAGCAGGGTTACATTGGTTCTTCGGGATAGGAGATGGGCTGAAAACATAAAATCAGTAAAGGAACACCCTATGCAAGAGTAACTTGACATAGAGGTACAGTAGGCATAATGGCCTGTCCATTCAGAAACTGGCTAATGGATAGACCTGTTGTTTCACTGGTTGGGGTAGTGCCCAAGAAGGAGAAAGGACAGTTTAGATTGAATCAAGCACTATCATGACCAAAGGAAGAGTCAGTGAATGACTACATCTCAGATGAGTTGTCTGCAGTTACATAATAATTAGTAAATGTGGCCGTTGACTTGGTGAAGCAGGTGGGGAAAGAGCACATAAGGCAAAGTGCAATATTAAGTCGGCCTTTTGCTTGTGCACCTGAAATATTTTGATTAATTGGGTATCCAATTTAATGTACAGTGATATGTGGGCAAGGTATTGCCAACGGTTTGTTCTAATTCATGCGCTTTATTTGAGAAGTTCATTTTTGCAATAGCTTTGGCTTTTCACATTTGTGATTGGGCAACAGACGCTGACTCATTACTAGGATGATTTCTGTTTGGGCACTGCCAGCAGATGCTGGTTGGTTTTCAAGAGCTAATGGATGATTTGGGAGTGCTGCTGACAGCTGAAAAAACAGTGGGACCACAGACAGAGCTATCATTATTCAGCATAGAAATTCATTCAGTAAGGAGGGAAGCACAGCTGCCAGAGGACAAGAAAAGGGTGATGATTTCATTGATTGATGCAATGTTGGCAAAAAAGAAGGTCCAAATTCAGCAGGTGCAAGTCCTGTTGGGAGATTTGACTTTTGCCTGTAGAGTAGTGCAACTGGCCATGCCCTTTTGCAAGTGGGCAGGACCTTTTATAGAAGGCTGGGTCTGTCTTTGTCAGGGTTGACACCGCCACATCATAGGCTGAGGCTAGCAACAGGAGTCAAGAAGATTTTAGATTTTGGCACTGTTTTTGGTGCACTTTAACAGCATCTCCTCTTTAGGACTAGGCGAGGAAGCAGAAGAGAAAAAACAGTTGGATGCAGCAGCTGGAAATGGCTTTGGTTTGTTCTGTAAGATATTTGGAGTGCAGAACAGTGGCCAGACATGTGGAAGAAGAAGGATGGTTGGAGCACAGTATATCTTGAGTTCTTTATTTTGGTGGTGGCCATAGTTTTGTGGAATGACAAATTTGCAAACAAAAAATACTCTTCAAAATAGACAATATAGCAGTAGTCCAGACTGTAAACAGGCAGATGGCAAGAGATGTGAGGGTATTAAAGTAGTTGCAAGTTTTTGTTTAGGGTGTCTGCGTCATAACATAGTATTTAGGGTGTGACGTCTGTGGAATTGACAATGGCATTGCAGATGCTTTGTCTCATTCGCAGTGGAAGATGCTCAGTGGCCTTGCTGCGGGAGCCGACAAAGTTAAATCATAGATGCTAGAAAAAGTGCAGCAGATAGCCACATGAGGATGTTGCAGCTGGCAGTAGGGTCATTGGTGCCGTTCACACGAGGACATATGTGCAAGCATGAAAAGAGTTTCTTGAGTCTGGGGTGCATCATACATTATATTGTGGATATGATTAAAAAGGTTGGACAAAGGTCATGGTTTCAGTAAGGTGGCAGGTACAGCATTTTTTAGAAAGTTACAGTGAGGATACTCGCCCAAGGTTGGTGTGGTGGGGAGTAGGTTGCTGGAAGTTTGGGTAAGGGAGTGGGGGAGGAGGCATAGGCTTTTTTTGTGGTCTGTACTTCATAAGTCAGTGGACTCCTTTATATATGTTGGGACGAGGGGGAAGTAGTGCTGTTTTCTTTGCTAATGCCATGGATGTTTTTTGGGGCATTTTAAGCATCTGAGTTGTTGGGGGCAAAAAAGACAGAGGAGGCCTAGTGTGGGAGGATGTGGAAGAACAGGCAGGAGATGTTAGGATTTATTTAAAAAATGTCAAACATGGATCAAACAGCAAGAAGGTGGACAATATGGTTGAAAGAGTACCCAGGAGACTTTTTGTAGAAAGAGTGTTTCAGCACAGAGATGGGCTAGAGTAACTGTTTTTGAGCTACTGGCGGTTTTAGGTAAGGTGCTAGGGCGTTTGGGTCTATTGGCATCAGAGTACAAGACACATTCTTTTACAATATGGGCGGTAACAGAGGAAGTCAGGTGGGATTGGTCTGGGGACAGGATAATGGAGTTGGGACAGTGATCATCGGAGTGCTTCTGGGGATATGTGCAGGAAGAGGGGGTGAATTGTGATGAATGGGTGTTTTCATTTAATTTTGCTGTTTCATTATCGGTTCTGGCCAGGCCCATCAAGGGATCAGTTGATAATCTGGATATTGGGCCACTTCTTTGTAAAGTGGGCGTAAGAACAAGCAAGTGGTAGACTCCATGGGACACAGTTGAGTTACAAAGATACAGTAATAGGTGTTAAATGACTTGGGAAAAGTGGTATGTTTTTGTGGCAATCGTTGCAGTGTTTGAATAAGCCACTAGTTAGGGAGGGTTGCCCAGATGTACTGGCCATCCATTTAGGGAAGAATGACTTAGTTAGACTGAAAAGGTTGGCTTTGATAAAGGAAATTAAAGTGGACATGAAATAAATTAAGGAACAGGGGTCGGGTACTGTCATACTATGGACAGAATGGATTCCCTGGAGGCAGTGATGTAGGGCAGATATACGGGCAGCAATAGATGACGTAAGGTGAAAGATGAACAGTGAGTTGAGGAAGGTTTGCAGAAAAGATGGTGTTGGTAGAGTGGAGCATCCGGATTTATAGTATGACGAAGTGCAATATTTTTGAGGAGATGCTGTGCCCCTATCCATCACGCAGATGGATTTATATTTGGTGCAACTGCGAGAAGCATTGTCCGAAGCTTTTGGGGGTTTGTTTGAGGAGTACAGGATAAGACAAACATGAGTTTTGGGGGCGCAGGGGTGACTGGGGTAAAGAACTGTTAATTTACAGTTTTTTTGAATGGCAGTTTGCCAAGATGTTTTCATGGTTTGAAACTGTTTTATTGCTTGTTGTGGGAACAAGCACTTTGAAGGGGAGGTTGGGAGTAAGTTCACACTTCCAGCAGCCATGAAGCTAAATCTTTACCATGTTATGAAGTAAATTCAGTGCAGGATGTACGTACATTAATGAATAGTTGTGTTGGGGGGATCGCTGGGGGGGTTACTTACAGGTGTGGGTTATGCAATGGTATAGTGAATATTGGTGAACAGTGAGGAATATAGTTTTGTACTGCAAATTTGCCTAGGGTTATGTATGTATGTTGTGATGTGCACCTGCCTCATTAAAGCAGTTTTTTTTTCACACAGAAAGTTGTCAGTGGTTTGTGCTGTACCCTCTCACCCAAAAAGAGGCACTATATTATGACTAAAGGACAACAGAACAACAGCAAATACTGAGAGAGCAACTTAAATTCACATTCCATGAGGAGCCCATTGTCTGTAGGAATTTGTTCTGAAACCACAATGTGCACTTGTTGGCGTGTTCGGTCTCATTTCATTCCTGAGAGCAAGTCTGCTGAGTGTCAACAGCTGAAATAGAAGACAAAGAAATAGAACTTCTTGTTTATCTTTGGCAACAAATTCATTTTTAAAGACAGTGTGTAACAAACGTAGAAACATAACAAAGTCTTATCAAAATTAAAAAAAATTGTATTTCATTAACATGCGAAAAGATTTCACCTACATCAGATTATAGCAATGCATTGAAAGGCAATTATTCAAACATGAACTTAGAAAGATTCATGTCCCGTCCTTCACCCTGACGACAATGCCCTTAGTGAACCAAAAAGAAAATCAGTTGTCATGTGCACTCTCTGTGTGGCCTAGGTCTTTATTATGCATGGAAGAACACTATTGTTTATTAAATCATACACGAGAAAAGGTTTTGTACAGCGCACACACTGAACATATACATTTCAAGGAGACAAAGTAAAACATTTACCTAGGATCACACAATTTTGACAAATGGGGAAGCTAGGATTGATCCCAGGTTTTCTGGTTTCATATTGCACAATTAAACCACAAGATATATTTCTCTTTCCCTGTTTTATTTCAAAGGGTAATGCTTTGTCTCTCATTTTTATTGCATGGGGTTAGATCATGGGTGGCAGATAGAAACCACTTAAAGGTCTGGCTTGAGTTGAGCTTGAGGATCCGGGAGAAGCTTGAGCTAAGTCAGAGCCAGGCATTTGGAGATTGAGCATTCAGGGGCTTTCCAACCTCTATCATATAATGGCAATAAGTAGACAAAGAAAGGATATGATTTGGCTATCAACAATTTTGCAGGAGTACCAACCCCAAGGTGCAGGACTCCTTGTTGCAAGATTAATGACTTTCTGACTACTGCATTTTATTAGAGTGGCTATGAGACGGAGTGTTCGCTCTCATGAGTTAAAGCAAATTATTGTTGGGTTAAAGTCCTGTTTTCTTATTACACACATATTACCAGTATTTACTTTAGTTTACGTTTTTTCCCTCTCTCTGTTAAAAAAGGGACAGAGAAACATGTTCAGAAAGTTGTTACCCAGGAGCACACAATTAAATGTCAAGTATCATAGTGCCATGGCAAAAACTTTTCCACTGTGTATGTCTATTGGGGCAGATTGGGGGGTGTGTCTGCCCAGCTAAGTGAACTGTACACCTTGTTTGGGGACCTTTGTCAAGAAGTTCTTATTGCACTCACTACCTGAACAGGGCCTGTTTCTAAGCAGTCCAAATGTTTACAGATACGTGACTTGAGGCATAAGGAGATTGTGAGGCCTAGGATTCTTTTTCAATTCAATTTAATAATCAAGTTAGTTCTTTGTACACTTGACTCGTTAAATGTAGCAATAGCCATCATAGAAGGCTTACCGCAGAATGCAGTAGAGGGATAGTGACTCAGATACAGCATAACACACTATTGTCAAATCTACAACTCTTCTAGAGACTAGCAATTTAATTTAGAGGCATTATGGAATGAAACGCTCAAAATAACTCCATGACTTTCTGTTCACATTATGTACATGCTCCGCCTCCCCTATGCCCACCTCACACACCCACCACCAAGCCCTCCACCCTAATGGCACTAGTGCAGCCCCCTGTCACATCACTGGCCCATGGGAAAATGTGTGCGAGTATCCATGGCCTAGCACAATGCTTGGAACCATTTGCGGGCTTAATGGCTATAATGTTTACGAAAGAAAACAAGGACAAATTTTGTATAACATAAGTGAGGGTTAAATGATTTTCTTAATGTGGACAATGTGCATAACTGCGAATAACAAGTTTCCCTTATGGCAGTAGGTATACCGGCCTTTATGAAAAGCATAAGTGTTTGTGGAAAGCCGATCCAACATATACATGCAACAAATAATTTTTTGTAAACCACACGAAAAGACCAGCACTAAGTTGACAAAAATGTATTTGCTTAGTAAGGGGCTTATAGATTATTTCAGAATGAATTCCATAAAATATTATTAGAAAGAAATGTTTAAAAATCAATAGCATAAAGGTTTATTCATTTGTCAAAGAAAACAGCAACAGCAAATATATCTCTAAAATGAAAGACCTAAAACTGTGAAAAACTCATGCCTCATGCACAAAAAAACACCTGAGGTTTACTTTATATTTTATGTAACAAAGTACGAGGTTGTCTCCTCTGATATCTTTGCATCCTCCCAACCAAAGAACATTTTGACGCTAAAGGCAATATAGCTAAACAGGCACTAGCAAAGTCAAAAGATCTAAATGACAAGTAAAAGTGCTTATTTATTGATTCTTTGAGTGAGAAGTTATGTGGATGGTTGTGGGGATAAATGTAAGTATGATTCAATAGTTTGGATAAATACTTGGACGAGTGAGTGCATGAATGAACAAGTGAGTGAGTGTATCGATGAAAATAGTTGTATCAGTGAATTAGTAAGAGAATAGAGGTTATACTGCAAACTGCCCCTTCTACACATTCAATTCACTGTCCCGGTTCCGGTATAATTAACTGCATCATTTGTTTTCTTTATCTCGTTTACAGCCCATCAATCTACAGAACACAACTTCGCTGTGCATCCCAAGCAATATGTATACTCTACGGTCTTCTTCCCACCTCTGGTTGAGAAACCAGAAACGTTCTGGTGAGACACCATACCTTATCCCACCACTAGAAGTCAACTGGATCTTTGGACTCACTGAGAAGTTTGGTAGTTAGATTCATTCAATCACAAATCAATAACATAAACCATCAACAATTCTAGACACAATGAATTATTTAAACACTAATTCAAACTCCAAACTTAATAATGTTTAAAGCTTTACTACAATCCCAAAATCACTGTAACATATCTGTTGCACAAAACTGAGTTATAAACATATATGAAAACCATAGGCTGACCAAAATGTCAAAAGAGATTTAGCCTACTAATCATCAGTACTGTTAAATACTCAAAAAGGAGAACATAAATAACAAAACTACAATATCCACAGTTATTTCAGATTTCAAGGCTGATGATGGTGTTATCAGTAAATCATTAAAATCCAATTTAATAATATTCAATTGTCAGGGCTGGGCCATCCTTATCTCTAACACAAATTCAGACTTGCATGCGTGGGAATGGGCAAAACAAAATAGTACAAAAATAATTTGGAAAAATCATCTAACTAAGGTAACTCACTATAAAGATATGCTGGTGTAATTATCTAAGCTGAAAAGGAAACAAGAAACCAAATTAAGGTTATACCTTTCTTCATGGGACAGCAGACAGGAAAGTTTCATCAAGCAGACCATTCACTTTTTCACGACATAAGTAGACAGCAGCACCAGACATTGCAGAACACAGCCTACAGATAGGACAGGTATGCAGTTCAGAATTGATGGGGCATATTAATAATGAACAGCATAAGCAAGTGGGGCAATGAAGCCTAAGAGAAAACTTATTAGAAGACATAGACAGGGACAGGAGGTGACAGTATGAGCACCCAAAAAGAACTTTCAGGCTTCAGCAGAAAGCAGCAGACTCAAGGCAGGAGTAGACTGACTAAAAGTTTCAAAGTCTCTCACCAATTAGAAAATCCATAGGCCTTTCAATTGATCCTTCAGATGGGCTCATCTTATCCACAAGATTCAGCATCCAATAGTAGCAGCTGACACTATCAAGTTTACAACTATTCCAGATTTTCTCAAAGAAAATACATGATCCTCTCAATGAATTGATACAGTTCTGCTAAAATATTACACTTTTTAGTAGTTTGTTACTTCGGGATAGTTTCTCACAGTACACAGGATGAGCTTTCTCACATGGAAATGAATAAGATTTCCTGTCTTGTTCGACAGCTAGAACAAATATTGTTACCTAATTAATATTGAAACATGTTATTTGTCTTCAATACATTAGGATATTCAAGATCAGGCCAGCAACCTAGGGAAAAATTCAGGTCAGGGGGAATGGAATAAGCAAATAATTTTCCTCTACTGCAGCAAAAGTGAATCTTCAGGCCTAGTCAAGCTAGAAAAGCCTAAAAACACATTAATAGAATTAATACACATAAAGCCTATTGCACACCTTACAATTTAAATTGAATAAGCAAAGCAAAATATTTTATTGCAAACATCATTTACAACATTTTAGAACACTCTTAAACGTGTATTTGTTTTCTGCGCACATGTAACTTACGTGATAAAATCAGTTTAACTGTTTAAATCAACATAAGAACGATTTAATTCATGTTCATTTATGGCTCCTAATATGCCTCGTTTCCACTGCTTCTCTTAAAGATAATACTTTCAATGCTAATTCTTATAATTAATTTCCTCAAATATAAATGCACAATATCTTCATGTTAAAATGTGATATCAAATACAAATGGAGGTCACAGTACCACCATAATTTGAATGTGCACATTTTACATTTCCATGTTTAGTTTCAGTCTTAGGCTTTTAAATGAAGGTTTGTAATTCACCATATACTAACTTCTATGTCACTAATGTGTTATTAAAATTTGATCTCTATCTTTCCCTCCCTTGCCCACAATTTATGCTGTCACAAAATAACTTTTTCATTTGCAATGAGATAAATCAAAATCTTGTTGTCTGAAAATGCATACGTCTAGGTCTGTGATATTTGTCAATTCTCTTCATAGTCTGGTAATATCTGTTTCTCATATTCTCAATTTCCATTTCTTCCCTCCTCTGTGTATTCTGTATTCTTTGTTTTTTCCCAAAATTTTAAGCCTTGTAAAATCCAAGTGTACTGTCAGTCCTGACATCCTTAACGTGATCTCTCCTGTTTTTTTTGCCTCTGCTTCTTATGTTGTGACTGTGTGCTGGACTTTGTTTTTGATAGTCTGGGCACTTTACCACTGCTGACCAGTGCTAAAATGCAAGTGCCCCCTGTGTAAATTGTATGTGTAATTGGCTTTTCCATGATTGGCATATTTGATTCACTAGTAAGTCCCTAGTAAAGTGCACTAGAAGTATCCAGGGGCTGTAAATCAAATGCTACTAGTGGGCCTGCAGCATTGGTTGTGCCACCCATATGGGTGGCCCTGTAAACATGGCTCACACCTGCAACTGAAGTGTCTGTGTGTGCAATTTTAAACTGCCAATTCGACCAGGCAACTGTACCCACTTGGCAGGCCCAAATCGTCACTTTTACACATATAAGGCACTCCTAAGGTAGGCCCTAGGTAGCCCCATGGACAGGGCACTGTGTATGTTAAAGTTAGGACATATACTGATGTGGTTTACATGTCCTGACAATGAAACACTGCCAAATTCGGTTTTCACTGTTGCAAAGCCTATCTCCCTCATAGGTTGACATGGGGGCTGCCTTTAAATATCTTTTAATTACAGTTTCCCTTTGGGAGCAGATAGAGATCTGGAGCTTGGTGTCTCTGAACTCACAATTTAGAAATACAACTTTTGGTAACATTGTTTTTTAGATTGTCAGTTTGAAAATGCCAAGTTTAGAAACTGGCATTTTCTTGCTTAAACCATTCTGTGACTCTGCCTGCTTGTGTATTCCCCGTCTGAGTCAGACTGACAGTTGGGCTGTTTGTGAATCTCTACTAGACAGTGACACAAAGGGAGCTGGGGTGTCGCCTGCATATCCTAATGGGTCATCAAGGCTAGAGTAGAAGGAGGAGCTGACACCTACACCTGAATGGGCTGTGCCTGCCCTCACACAACGTAGTGGGTGTGTGTCTGGGACCAGGCCCAGGCCTGGGCAAGGCAGGATCTTGTGAACAACAGAGACTTTCCTGTGAAGTTTGTCTGCTTCAAAGTCAGAAAAGGGTATACGTAGTGGACTTAAAACCCCAGACTTTTAGATTACTTCTGGACTTCTGCACCTCTGCCAAGGAGAAGAGCTGAAGAATTGGAGGAAGAGTACTGCCCCTTTGCCTGTGACTGTGCTTTGCTGGGTTGGCCTGCAGATGCTGCTTCTGCCTGAAAGAGGACAAAGACTGGACTTTGTGGTATATTCCTGCTTGTGAAGTGTCTCCAAGGTCTTCGACTGAGCTTGCCTCCTGTTTTGAAGTCTCGGGCCGTCAAAGACATCCTCTGCCAGTACCTGGACTGTCTGCTGAGACTCCTACCCTGCCAAGTGCTGCCCACTCCAGTCTCTGGAAAGGTGAAGCTGCTGAAACCAAGGTGGACATCTACGCACAGGAGCCGTGCGGTGACAAATTTGATGCACTACCTGCAACACGGCTGTAAAAACAATGCACCACCTGCATCGCGGCTGGGAAATTGAGGCACCTCCTGCATCGCGGCTGGGAAATTGATGCATCACCTGATTCGCAGCTGGAGAAATGATGCAACACTCGCCTACAGCTTCTGAAATTGATACAAGCCCCATGCAGCGTGGTCCGTCATCACTGCGGCCATATTTCACACGCATTGTTGCTGGGCGACAAAATCAACGTGATCCTGCCTGGACCCAAGGTGCCCGTCTTGAAATGAACGCATCACTCTCTTGCGGGAGAGAAAAACGACACCCGGCCTCACATGCAATTATGGAATCCACTGATGGCTTTATTTTTTACCCAAACTAGGTACTTTGTGTAAAATCAACGCATCCATTATTTCCTATGGAGTAAGTCTCCTTTTAACTTAACAATTCATAACTTTACTTGTGTATGTTGGATTTTTGTTGTGTTGGTCTTGTTTGATTTAGATAAATATTGGCTATTTTTCTAAACTGGTGTGGTGTCCATTTTGTAGTGTTTTCCCTGTATTACTGTGTGTTTTGGTACAAATACTTTACACATTGCTTTTGAGATAAGCCTGACTGCTTGTGCCAAGCTATCAAAGGGAGTGGGCAGGGGTTATCCTAGGTGTGTATCTCCTTTACCCTGACTAGAGTGAGGGTCCCTGATTGGACAGAGTGCAAACTGACTGCCCAAACTGACTGCCAACCAGAGACCCCATTTATCATGTACAAATTATGCTCACTGTCACAATCAATAAAGATTTCAGGATCATTCTCACAAATCAATTACCCAGATCTCCAACCCAAGATCCTACTTTTGAGAATCCTTCACCTATTGTCTCCCAAACATTTGTCTGTTTTAGGTCATTCAAATCATTTTTCAGACTCGTCAGATTAGAAAGGTATTTCTTTATCTCTTTACTGTTATCTGGTATGTAAGTGCAGCAGTGTTGCGTCTTTAAAGTTCAACAAACTCTGCCTTCTTTTGCTCAAAGGATGTTGAACGCAAGGCGATTCTGTAAAACCATTGATCTTACTGCAACAATTTCCATATCCATTAGGAGCATTGCACGTGAAAAATCAGTTAAGATTCAATCTACAATCGTAGGTAACTTCCTTATCTATATGTCATTCAAGATCACACCCACTTATGGAATAAAAGCTCAAAAAATATCTCCAGTAATCTCTGAAGACTCGCTCCTTTTATTAATCCCATTTCAAGTCTCTCAATCCCTGCTGGATTGTCAATGTTGTCTACTTGGTAGATTTTCAGAAAACCACTCCTAAATAGCATGTGCCATACCAATCTTTCGGTAACTTATAATAAGCATTCCTTCCACATATATAATATAAACCAAGTGTAGCGGGGTCTTGTCCATTTAGCATAAAATCCCATACATTGTTAAGCCAAAACACATGTCTGCATTCACTCGTTCCTACAAACTTATGGTCAGTTTTCAATTGCGGTCTATATAAACGAAGCTTCCTTACATGTTGCCAATCTCAAGCTAAGCGTCCTTGGGTATCAGGTTTGTTGTGAACTAATTTATTTCTGGAAACTATACCCATATCTATCTTGTCTTTCATTGCTTTCCTTCTGTCATTAACCTGATTAATGAACTCCTTTTCTACGTGTGTAAGAAGACACGTTAAAATATTCTGGTGTGCATATACAGTGGCAAAAGTTAGTGTAGGTTCAAAGAACCCACCTACTATATCTATGCTCTTAGCCTTTACAATGCTGCTCAAATGCTGATTAATGGGAACAAAAGAGAAGACTAAATCAAAGTTAGAATATAAATACTGAATGTATTCTTGATTGTACAAACATGTTAATAATAAGTTGCAACTAATGCCATAAGTCAGTGGTAAGCTGTGATAGGTGATTCCTTCTTGTACTAACAAAGGAATTTGTGTACACACATAACAATCATGCACATTCATTGTGCCCACATACTCATACAGCAAGCTATAATAAACACTGTAAGACAAATCTCCCTTTCTGTCATCTAAATTGAGCAATCCCTCATCCTTATAAAACTTATCCTGCTTAGATGTTGTCATTCTCTGCTGTGCTTTGCATCTCTCCTTTCATTGAAACACTAATTTCTGCAAACAATAAAATGCACACAGTCATACATACCATAACTAAACCAATGTAGAATTATTTACATTTGCTGAGTTTACCCTGTCCTGGGTTCATGGCTTCTGTAAAAAAGAAAAAAAACAAAAGCAACAAAAAAAAAGTGAGGGAAAATCAAATCCAAAGCAGCTTTTCAAAGTCTTTCAGCACTATTTACAAAGTTCTTGATCTTCAAAAAGATCAAGTTTCAACTATAAAGTTCCCAAAAATAGTTAAAATGTTCATTTTCAATAAAACACAGTCTGATGATCAATTGGAAAGGTTATTTCAAAACTCAGTTCAAATGCGATTTGAAGTTCCAGAATGTTTAACTGAATTCTCATGGTCACAACAAAAGGCCATAAACTTGTTCTTCCATTCATTTGTTACAAAATAGATCTATTCGGGTGAAGAGTATTTATGGCTTGGCACTCTTTCCCTTTTTGTTCCTCTCACAGACCAGATTCGTCTTCACTTTGATTCAGCTCTTCAGCTGCTTCTGTTATAGCTGGGAGTTTATCAGCAAGTAGTTCATGTGTGGCTGCAGGCCAAGCTCTCCTTTTACAGCTCTCTTTTTGGGCTCAACTGGGCTCAAAATGTTTGCTGTGCTGGCAGGAGTCAATTGGCTTTGACCTGCATCTCTGTTTGCATTTGGAATGTTTGCATTTTCACAATTTTTTGCATTAGACACTTTTTCAGTTCTCACAGCTTGATGTATCTGAACCCCTTCTTCTGCATTGCCTCTTAGGGAATCAGACTCTGTGATTTCAAGATGACACAGAACGTTTTGCGTGTGGCTTGTATGAATCCAGATCTAAAGACCAGCACATTTCACAGCTGTTGTTGTCACCAAGATAACTTGATATGGTCCTTTCCACTTTGGCTCTAGACAAGTGTTCCTTATGTGCTTTTTTTAATAAGAATCCAATCTCCAGCTTTCAAGCTGTAGCACTGTTCTTGAGCCATTTGAACTGTTGTTGCAGCAACCTGATGAGACAAATTGTGAACCACATCAGCTAGACCTTTGCAATAATTCAGCAGTAAGTCATCTGTTATGTTCACAAGTGCATTTGCAGGTAGTGCTGGCAATCATATTGCATAAGGATCTTGTGTGGTGACAGTCCTGTCTTCCTGACGCATGCTCATCAGGACAAGTGGCAATGATCAGGCCATTTCAACGTTGTAGAAGCACAAACATTTGCCAGTCGAGCTTTCAGTGTTCCATTCATCTGTTTAACCAATCCAGATGCCTCTGGTCTGTAACTGCAGTGCAGTTCTTTCTTGCTCAATGTTCAGTGCTGCACACAGCAATTTTATGATCACATTATTAAAATGAGTTCCTTGATCTGATTACAAAGAAGTCGGGAAGCCAAACCTTGGTATTAGTTCCCTGAGCAACACCTTAGCTACAGTAAGACTGTCATTCCTACCTGTTGGATTGGTCTCTATCCAATGGGAAAACACATGAACAACAACCAATACATTCTTCAATACATTCTAAGCAAGCATCTCAATAAAATCAAGTTCCATTCTGTTAAATGGACCTCCTGATCTGCCTATGTGACTCATATTAACCACAGTGCATTTCCCTACATTCATTTGTTGACATGTGACACGTGTTGCATGCCAGTTCTGCAATCAACCTAAATCTGGGGTTGTACCATGTCTGTCTAAATGTGCGAATCATTGCAGAGATAAACTTGACCATTATACTATCTAGCCATTGAGTTCAACAAACAATCCGGCAACATAACATTCACTTAATTTGAAATCCAGACATCATGTTCCTCCCTTTGAACACAACCTGCTTTAGTCCAAAATCTGTGTTCATCCTCTGTTGCCTCTTCCTGCAACCTCTTAATTTCATCCCAGGTATCAACAACTAAAATTTGGAAACTTTGATTTGTCTCACTGGTGTTACTTCCACCACCCCACTCTTTGTTGAACATGACACAATGGAGTGAACAATATCTGGCTATTTGGGCAGCCTAGGAATTGCCCAATGATACATTATCATTTGACTTCTGGTGGGATGTGTACTTCACAACCTCAATCTTCTCTGGTAACTGCAAAGCTTGCAGCAAACAGTGGATTTTCTCACCATTTCAAATGGGTGATACTGAAGAGGTCATAACCTGGCTGGTGCCATATCTGACTGAAAACATGAACCACACCAAATCCATATTGGCTGTCTGTGAATATTGTCACTTTGAGCTGTTTAGATATGCAGCATGCTCTTGTAAGAGCAACCAATTCAGCTACTTGGGCAGGGACAACGCCTTGAAGCCATGAAGCTTTGACTACTCCTTAGAGGGTGCAAACTGCATGACCAGCTCTCTGAGTTTCTTCATTGTCTCTTAAACAGTAGCCATCAACAAATACAACTTGATCAAACTCCTCTGAAGGAGTATCCTCAATGTCAGGGCTGGATTTGGTGCACAGTTTAGTGACATTGAGGTAGTCAAGTTCCATTTCATTAACATTGTTTGAATCATTAACATAACAGGTAACAAAGTAGCTGCGCTTAGCTCAGAACACTTTTTGATTGTCACATTTGTGGATCCAAGAAACAATAGCTCATAACGAGTGAGATGGGCACTGGTCAAATACTGGGGCTTAGTTCAGGTTAAAAGAACCTCAACAGAATGTAGGACATAAACAGTTGAAGGGTTTCCTATCACAATGCCTTTGCATTTACCTATGTTAAACCAGCAGCGGCCAGGGCTTTTAAACAGCCAGGCAAAGTAGCAGCAACAGGTTCCAGTGTGGTGGAAAAATATGCCACAGGTCTGTTTCTTCCTCCATGCAACTGTTTCAAAATAGAAAGAGCACAACCATCACTTCATGACAAAACAGTGAAAAAGCTTTTCTTCTAATCAGGCATTCCCAAGGCTGGACCGCTACACAAAATCTCTCTCAGCTCAGTGAATGCTTTCATACATTTTTCATTGAAGAGGACTGTGTCTGTAACTTCTTTGTGTGTTAACTTCTGCAGTGGTTTGGAAATTACTGCAAAATTTGGAATCCATTGGCGACAGTATCTCACCATGCCCAAAAACATTCTAACATCTCTCTTTGTAACTGGGGGATTCATTTGCATTATAGCTGCAAAATCTCTCTCGGGACACTTTCCTTGCACCCTCCTTAATCTGGTGACCTAAATACAATACTTCTTTCTGGCAATACTGTAATTTGGTAGTGGAAACCTTTTGTCCTTTTATGGCCAAATGATTCAACAACACTATAATAAGTTGTCTGCAAGCTTCTCGTGTATTAAATGCAGCCATCAAATCATCAATGTGTTGCACCAAAGCAGAAGCTTTAAAGACTCTAAGTTCTTTTTCAAGATCTGAATAAAACTAGATGGAGATTCTGAAAACTCCTGTGCAGTGCGTCACCATGAATACACAGTTGCTGAATGTGAATGAGAAAAGGAATTGAATTTGCTTGTGCAAGGGCACAGAAAAGAACGCCTGTGACAAGTCAATAATGGAAAACCATTTTGCTTTACATGGAATTTGGAATAAAATTACTACTGGATTTGGCACCACTGGACAAAAGGATACCACAATTTTGTTCACCTTTTTCAAATCCTGAACTATGCGGTATTTCACACTTGGCTTTCGCAATCCCATAATAGGAGAATTACATGGGCTGCCCATCACTTCTTTCAGAACACCCTGCTTGAAAAAGTCTGCAACTATTAGAATATTCCTTCAATTACTTGTAAGGTCATGTTATATTGTGATGTTCTGGGGAAACTGCATTTGGCTTTACAGTCACTTTGACTAGTTTGACACCTCATATTAGTCTAAATACTTTCCAGAGAGATCCCAAACTCTCAACGTTACCGTGTCTTGTAATTCATCAGGCAGGTCTCTGATTGTCATGGCAGGAAAAAATGGAATGAGAGGATGATGATTGGAAGTTTCATCACCACTATTTGTTTAAATTGCTATTCGTTCATAAGTACAAGTGATGGAGCATTTTCATTTGCATTGTAAGTCTCTTCCTAACAGACTCACAGGCCTGGAATCGCAGACTACAAATTGGTGCTAATCCTCAAATGTTCCTATTTTAACTGGAATTAACTCTGTAATGGGGTTTGCCAAGTGCTAATTTGCTACTTCTACAACCTGAACTGTCCTTCCGCAAAGGGGCACATTATGGACTTCAGCAAATCTGACAGTGGAACAAGTTGCTCCAGTGTCAACCAGACATTAAACATCATGACCCATGACACTTGCATTCACATAAGGACCACGCTGATCTACCTCCAGTGTGGGAGCCAACACACATTCTTCCTCTTCTGAACTCTCACTCATACATTCTTCACTAATTTCATCATCACTGAAATCTGTCAATGGGCATTGTGTGATTAACTGATTTACATCTGCATTTGTTTTTTGGTTAGTGTTCTGCTGAGGAACCATTACTGTTGCTGTGCCATTGGAGCTTGTGGAATCTGCATTTGCTGTGGTGCTTGAATCTGCTGCTGGGGAAATTGCATTTGTTGCTGGGGAACTTGCATTTGCACTGCTCAGTAGGAACATTTGCATTTGATTTTGGGGCCTTTGAACTCTTTGATTTTGAAATTGACTGTTGTCAACCATCTGTGCAACCACACCACCTTGCACCAAATTATTTACGTTAGTATAGGGACATTCCTGTGTACAGTGTCTGACGTTAATCGCATGCATGACAAGGAAGCATTTTTTTCATATTTTGAACATCAGCCACATTAACATTTGAATATACTGAAATTCCATGACCTCTACCTCTGAACTGAGGCACCATTTTGCCCTGCTGTTGTGTTCCCTGCATTCCTCCTCATTCACCATTCCTTGCAATCCCTGCATACCTGCTGCTTGGGCATCACCATTGCCTTCTCCCTTATTCTTTTCTGTTTCAACTCAATTTCTTCACTGCAGTATTTTATGTAATGCAATACTTCACCCATTAGTTTTCCCTGCCAGCAAATCAAGTGATTCCTAATCATGTTGCCGATTTTACACTTCAATCCTTGAACAAATCTGAACACAAAATGACCCATGTCTCTCAGTTCAATAATCTCTGTGCCACTATATTGCGTGAATGCCACAACAATCTCTCATAATAAGCATGAACATACCAGTTTGTCTCCTGACCTGTCCTGTCAATTATTTGCCAGCCAACATATTTAGGGGAAACTCTAGTTATCAAAAATTAAATGACCTTGTAGTAACTTTTCATCACCTCTTCAGACGGCGCACCTGTCACTGCAACCCTTGGCTGCTCACAAGACGGCCAATCAACACTCCACTTACAATCAACCCACAAATCTGCTGGAACCATGATCTCAAATTAAGTGTTCAAATCTTACCACAGGCACTTTGCAAGCTTGACAAATCCCTCAGTTTGCTGGTACTAGTCCACTGTTTTGCCTTCAACTTTAGGTAATCATTTGTAAATGACAATATGCCACTTTTGTTCCATGGAACATGAACAAAATTCCCTCCCAGAATTTATGACATTGGCATCATTTTACAGATCCCTTAGTCTGCTCTACATCATTTGAAGAAGCAGTCAGCTTTTTCTTCTATTATCTTTTTTTTGCCCATCTGCTTTCCCATTTATCTAATACCCCATGTTTGAATGCTCTGAATTAATTGTTGAATATGAATTTTCATTCCAGGTGATCTCATGTCTGCAATGTCTTTCGAATCAAATTCTAATCTGTAACTTCCCTTTATCTATTTAGATTTTTTTTCATCTCAGTTTCTTATTTCTCGGCTAAATTACATAATTTCTCATAAATCTGCCCTGCTCGAAGAGTAATGTCCTTGCAAATAAAGCTTAATTCATTTTCATTGTAAGAATCCACTCTGTCCAATTCAAGTGGTACTTCAATCATTTTATTTAATTACTGCCTTAGTCTAGCCATATTCAATGTATTTTCTCCTTCTGGGGTGTTTTTCAAACCTGACCCTTCATTTAGACTGTCTAATCATTTGGTCAATTGTTGTGCTGATAACCACTGTAAACTAATGTTATTGCTTCAAGATAGGGGCGGTGGATGAGTACAGGATGCTCTCATAGCATGCTTCTGAATCATTACAGATGGGCCTGTAGAGCATGATGGACATGCCACATCAATCTGTGGACCTACTCTATCACGTTTGATTAAAACCAAAGGAATTCATACGGGTAATGGTTGGCCCTGTAGTGCTCAGTCTCTCTAATTCTGCATTAGTTCCAAAAGGAGAATTCATAACTGATACTGAAATAGGAATCTGTGAACCACTCTTATTACCCTGGGCATACAACAGGACAACTGGACATATTGTCACTGGAACAGTCAATGCATCTGGTCCAGAAAAATTCATTTGACTTAGCGGGAACCTTAGTCACTTACCTTGACCAGTTAATACTGTACCAAGAGCCTGATTTGACTGATTAGGGGCATCATTCTGTGGCGTTGTTACTGGGTAATACATAGGCATTGTCTGTCTCTGGTTCATAATTTGTGCATGTGTCTGTATATAAGGCGTTGACTAAAATTGAGTCATTCCTGAATTCTAAATTGGCCGTGGCACAATTAGAACTGTGACATTCTGAACTGTATTGGCAATTGGAACAGTTGGATAAACCGTTGCACCTGTGTAATATTAGCAGAAGGTATGTTTGGAGGCATCCAAGCCTGGCTTTGTGTAAATGGGGCTGTGGCTATACTCAGGACTACATTCTGATTTACTTATTAAACTGTATTATATGGTGGGGGGCGATTCTGCAACAACTGAATTATAAATTAATCCTCTGAATCACTTCTGGTGTCTGTAACCTTTTTATTTTCAACTAACTTCTATCCTGGATCTTTTTCAGAATACTTTTTGGCTTAAAATTAACATTTCCATCACCTCTCTGTGTAATTGCTGAGAATAACTTCACTGCATGTAAAGTATCTGCTCTCCACATTCTAAGCTCCTCATCCCATCTAGCTTCTGCTAACGTCTTTTCTGCTTTCCTCATTCTCATTTCAAATTCATGAGCCTCTTTCTGCCTCGCAAATAATTCTCAAATGGCAAGTGCTTCAAATTGTGCAGGTCTAGGAAGGAGTTTTGACTCATGCAACACCCTCCTCAGATTCTCTAATACTCTTAAGTTAAAGGTTCTGTAACAGGGAAAGCCAAGGTACCTTCCTTCTCAGTTATTTTCCACCATGTTTTACCCAAAGGCGTGCTGAAACTCTTCTTTCATCCATTGCCTGAAATGCTGGCATACCCTCAGGTGGAGTAGGCTCACCCTCTCTAACTGGAATAAAAACGTCTCCTTTCAACGCACTCCTTAAAACTTTTAAAAACTTCATTTTTACACACATTTAATTCACAAACACAAATTCTACGAACCCAGGAAATAGTTTAAATCTGATAAACTTCATCACAAGCTTTTCTCAACCTATAGCAGTGCAGTCTTGTCCACTAATCAGTGCGCAGCTTTTCTCACCAGCCGACCTACCCCAGGGCAGACCAAATGATGTCACACTTCACTTGGCAGCTGCGACTCCCTTCAGAGCTTTCTCATTCACCTCCCACGTAAACGCCTAAATGCTACTATTGTGAGCACCAAAAAACAAACCTGTCTGCTCACTACGAGTAGGTACTCAATAACTTTGAAAGCTGTACGACTTCACGTCCAACTGCAGCTTTTGCAGATGCGCAAATAAGATTTGACCTGCAAATCTCACTCTGGTTGATACGGATTGTCCCTGTGCACTCAGGATTACACCTAATACCAACCAACAACCCACACACTCAAGTAATCTGCTGGTATTGTCGACAGCGCTCAATTGACCAACAAGTCACTGCAGACAATAAATTAACCAAGTGTCTCCATACACTTGTGCAGTAATCTGAAATCTTAGTCCTCGCAGGACCCGTCAATAACAACAACCACATGGGAAATGTTTTCAGCACAAAGCTCAACATTCAGCTGAAGTACGCCAAGTCCCCATTTTTTTATTTGGAGTATGCAAACTCCCTCCTCACTCAATGCTCACTTCATATATTATACTTCAAGCAGTTTAGCCAACAGCATTGCAAGTGCAAATCCTACTCAAAACACATACCATACACTTGTAACCCAATGCTGGAATTTCATCCACCCCTACACTTCACCAAAAACAACTCACAAGGTGGGTCAATTCTGACTCCACTCTTCATGAGGCAAAACCATAACTCTGCTACCAAAAACTGTTGTAGTGCTCGCTGAGGTCTTCTTCCTACCTCAGGTTCAGAAACCGCAAACGCTCTGGTGAGACACCATACCTTATCCCACCATTAGAAGTGGACTGGATCTTTGGACTCAGTGAGGAGTGTGGTAGCCAGATTCATTCAATCAGAAACCAGTAACATAACCCATCAACAATTCTAGACACCATGAATAATGTAAACACTAAATCAAACTCCAAACTAAATAAAGTTTCATAGCTTTATTACAATCCCAAAATCAATGCAATGTAATTGGTGCACAAAACTAAGTTATAAACATACATGAATACCATAGACTGACCAAAAAAGTCTAAAGAGATATAGCCTACTAAACATCATAGCTGTTTAACACTCCAAAAGGATAATATAAATTAGCAAAACTACAATACGCACATTTATTTCAGATTTCAAGGTAGATGATGGTGACATCAGTAAATCATCAAAATTAAATCTAATAATATTCAGTTTTCAGGGCTGGGTGATCCTTAACTCTAACAAGAATTCAGACTTGCATGTGTGGGAACGGGCTAACACATGCAGCCAAACAAAAAAAGACAAAAATATTTTGGAAAAATCATCTAAGGTAACTCACTGTAAAAATATGCTGATGTAATTATCGAAGCTTAAAAGGAAACAAGAAACCACATTTATATTATACCTCTCTTCATGGGACAAGAGACACGTACGTTTTGTCAAACAGACCACTCACCTTTCAAGACATCAGTAGACAGCAGCATCAGACAGTGCAGAACACATGCTACACATAGGGCAGGTCAGCAGTTCAGAATTGATTGAGCATATTATTACTGAACAGCATTAGCAAGTGGGGAATTAGACCTAGGAGAACCCTCATTAGAACATGTAGAGAGGCACAGGACGTGACAGCATGAGCACCCATGAAGAACTTTCAGGCTTCAACAGAATGCAGCAGACTCAAGGCAGGAGTAGACTGACTAAAAGTTTCAAAGTCTCTCACTAATTAGAAATATCCATGGACCTTTCGATTGGTCCTTCAGGTGGACTCATCTTATGCACAAGATTCAGCATCCAATGGTAGCCGCTGACACCCTCAATTGTGCAACTATTCCGGATTTTCTCAAACAAAATACATGATCATCCCAATGTATTCATACAGATCTGCCATAATATTACATTTTCTAGTTGTTTGTTACTTCGGGATCCTTTCTCACAGTACACAGGATGAACTAAACATTTCTCACATGAAAATTAATAAGATATTCTGTCTTGTTCGAAAGCTAGAATAAATATTGTTAATTAATATTGAAACATGTCCTTCGTCTTCAATACAACAGAACATTCAATATCATGTCAGCAATCTAGGGAAAATATCAGGGCAGAGGGAAAAGAATAAGCAAATAATTTTCCTCAACCGCTGCAAAAATAAACCTTCAGGGCTTGTCAAGCTAAAAAAGCCTAAATACACAGTAATTCAATTAATACACATAAATCTTATTGTGCACCTTACAATTTAAATCAAATAAGCAAATCAAATTATTTATAGCAAACATCATTTACGACATTTTAGAACACTTTTAAATGTGCATTTATTTTCTGCATGTGTAACTCACGTTAATAAAATACATTTAAATAAATATTAGTACAATTAATTCATTTTTATTTAATACTCATAATATGCTTAATTTGCACTGTTTCTCTTAAAGATAATTCTTTCAATATTAAATTTGCTGTATTTTAACACAAACGAATGTGCTAAAATATGGATTATTGTAAATTCTATGGTTGCTAAGACTTTCAGTCCTTACCAGGGCAAAGCACTGGTGAGCCGAAAGACTAATAAATTCAAGTGGACCCTGCAAGGACTGGAATCTGTCCCGAGGCATGTACGAAAAGAAGAACCAAGACAAGCTAATCCATGTTCCTAACCGGTTCTAATTGGTTTTTTGAGTGGTATATCCTGTAACGTTTGGGGAATCCTGACTCCTGAGAAGCACAAATTACAATTTTCAACCATCCTCATTGGAAATGTGACCTTCATGGTATAGTCATAGCTTGTGCTTTGGCACCCAGAAAAAAGGATGAAGGTAGGTGCTCCCTTTGTGATTAGTGGGCACAATGCTGGCTTTACTTTTTAATATATGTTTACTTTATTAGTTTAATACCTTACATTTTCAGCTGAAACGGTTTGTAATATAATCATTAGCAGGATTTAGTATAATAACGGTGGGTGATGGATTCTGGTATGGATAACATTGGTGAAGTCATAGAGGCACTAAGTTAAGTGTATTACCATAAATAAATATGAGATAAGAAGCATGGCATTTACATATTTACAGTACTATGTAGTAAGTGAGAAGGAATTCATTTGCATATTTCTAGTTGCAATAGACAACATTTCAATGTTTTTTAAACCTATAGAGCGGAAGTGTTGCCCATATGTCATGTAGTGTAGAGTTCCGGAGAAGAGGGCCTGGATGGGAAAAGGAACAGAACTTTGTGGCAGGTAGAGTTTGTGTGGATGCAACAAAGTGATGATCCTTAGGATGGGATTTAGCAGACTAAGAGATCAGAGATATAGTTGTGGGATTGCCATCCACCACTTTCAGTATAAGCATCAACAGCTTGTGTAGACATCTGTATTTGGCTGAGAGCTAATCAGCTTGGCAGAGATCTGACCAGGTGGCAGAATCCCTAGTTAGATTGTACGCACTCCTAGTTGTGATGTTTAGACTTTGCCTACAGAGGAGAAGAGATTTTGGTGTAGGTGAGCTGGTAAACTAATACAGTAGCCTTGTGTGGTGACTACCAGTGAGCTGATCGACTTTCTGGAAGGGCTTAATGGGATTAATAGGAGTGTCTTGTGTATATTCAATATTTGATATTGTGCTGTGGTGGATATTTGGTTATGAAGCATTCACTCTTCGTGGCTGGACCGAGAATAACCCCACAGTTTCTAGGAGAGGTGGTGATGTAGAAAAGAGAGATTCAGTTACTGATTTAGGTGCTAATGTGGATGAAATATACATGACCTAGGTTTTAGAGGTGTTAAACAGGAGGGCATTAGATCATCCAGTGCAAAGAGAGAGTTTGAATCACATAGCTGAAGGAGGGGAGAAAATGTAAAAATGAGATAAAGATTTCAGTATTGTCAGGTCTGTTATGCAAAGGCAAAAGAGGAGATGATGTCCCTGAGAGAGGTGGTATAGAGTGAAAAAAAGAGAATGTCAAGTTCAAAGTATTGACAGAAGGCCTCTAGGAAGAAAAGTGAGCATTGTAAATCTGAAGTCGCAGGTGTAGAAAACTGGGTTACTGTTTAAGGGGGCTGAAACTCTACTCAAGCAGCAACCACAATCCTTGTCAGGGTGAAATACGAGGAAACCCCAAATTAACATGTGCTTAACCCTCTGGTAGCTTGGCACAAAAGCAGTCAGCCTTTACTTAGAAGCAATGTGTAAAGTGTTTATGTAACACTTCAAATAATAATGAAGTGAGAACACAACACAAGTAAAATCCCACATCAGTTTAGAAGAATAGACTAAAATGTAATAAATTATTTGACACCAAAATGACAAAAATTCAATCAGTAGATCCAAAGATATCCAATTTTAAACATTGCAGTAGAAATAGTGCTTAGAAGTACAAATCTGCAACTGTGGTTGTCTGATCGCACGGACCGGGTCAAAGTCTCAAGTTGAGGTCTACTGTGCTGAAGCACAGGCTGGATACGGGGCCCAAGTTAGAAGTGCTGAACAAAGTACTTTAAATCCTGATTGTGAGTTTTGGAAGACCCTGCATTGAGGATGTGTCAAGCAACGGCAATTCTGATGAGGTGCGGGCTGCGATGCAAGGTCCTCTGTAGAGGTTGCATCACTCAGCAGTGGTTCCGAGGTGCTGGGGAGTTGCATTGCCAGGTCCTGCTTTGAGAAGCTATTGCACAGCAGTGGTTCTGAAGATCTGAGGGGTCCTGCATCGGGGATGCATTGCGCAGCAGAAACTGTATAATCCCCATTATTCGCACACACACCCACTAAAATTACCAGAACAGCACAGGGTGTCATTAAAAACTAGCCACCTGTTTCATGTAGTAAAAAAGTTCTTCCAAAAATACCAATATTTGACATACTTGCTTTAGCTGTAGAGAAGGACTTGACACATTAAGTTGGAAATACTTCTGCACAGTACACAAATTCAGAATTATTGACCATATGCTCCTATGAATACAATTACTACACAAAAGTCCCACAGCTAGAGTAAAAATAGGCCATTCCATCTCACAATATACTATTGAAAATATAACATGACAGAGATGCCACTATCACCAATCTTATTTCCATTTTCAGTGGAGCTGTTTGCTAAAGCTTTGAGAAGAGCTGGTGCAGACTGCGGTATCCCCTCGAGTGATACCGCACTACAACTGCTTTGAGACGGCACGATCATTTTTATTAAGGATTTGTGCCTAGAATCCATATTTGAGATACTCCACAAAATGGAGATACTGGAATAAAACTAAATACATCCAAATCTTGCAAATATCGTACAGTAGATAGCACTCATCCACTTTACTTCAATCATAGTTCAGTTAACATTACATGGGAGCTGTATACATTTAGATACCTGGAGTTCAGTGTTTTCCAAAAAATGATAAAGATATATTGAGGGCAACCTGGGAACCAAAACTGGTTCTCTAAAACCACAGGTTGCCTTTTGGAAGAGATTACCGCTAGCACATTTGGGCGAGTTGCTTTTGCGAAAAGGATGATGCTCCCCAGATTGCTTTACCTACCAGTGATGGTTCCCTCAACTACCTTTAAGGTAATAGATAGCCTCTTGGGTGAACAGATATGGGGGCAAGGTAGGAGATGAGTTGCACTGGCTAAATTGAAGGCCAGTGCCTAATTTGTAAAAAAAATTAAAAAAAAAAAAAAAGTGCCCAAAGCTCTCCTCTGAAACATGCGGCTGCAGCAATTAAATGTGCAAGCACAAAATACTGAGGCAGCGTAATCCTAAAGCCATCTCGGGCCTCTTTAATCCATTTACAGGCACTCCCTGCCCCCTCAGCTCACTCTTGCAGCTTTCTGCTTCTTCCCTCTGTTACGCTTTTCCATTTAGCTCTTCCTCCTTCTTTCCCATATGTGTCTCTTGCTTGCAGTAAATGCTTGAGGCAGAAAAATAACTGCCGGCCCTCAAAAGTAAGTGCTGGGCCCACACTGAAAACCACTAGCTCAAATTAAGCACTGCTCCAGGCAAAGGTGGGCTAGGGGCTCCAGACACAGAACTATATTACCTGTTGTCCCAGCTTTAGTGGTTGACACGTTGGCTAGCTGGTTTAACACCTCTGAGACTGGTTGCACTCTTGATATTTTACAGCATAGTAAGCAATTTAGCAGAATGTATGATAAACATAATCTGCTAGCTCGCGCCCCAAATTATTGAACGTAGCACTGCAGTACTTGAAAGCAGTTACACGTAAGACAGCGTAAGAATTCCAATCTGCCCCTCTTTTACTGCTAAGAGGTCTTCCTAAAGCAAGGAATTATTTCAATATTAAAGACCTAGAGAATTGGGACGAAGCAAGAATATTTACAATATTAGACCTGTGTGAGGATGGTCAGCTTATTTTGTTTGACTCTATTATGAATAACTTTGGATTACACAGAGGTCACTTTCTAACATATAGGCCCTCATTACAACCTTGGAGGTCGGACGAGGCCGACCGCCAAGGTTGTACCGCCAGACGGTCACCAGAGTTTCCGCCCGCCAGCCCAGCGGGGATGTCGGCCGTAACATTGCAGCCGGCGGCAATGTATCGGTTTGGCGGGTGCAGTAGCACCCGTTGCGCTCTTCACTGTCTGCCAGGCAGAAATTGAAAATCTGGACGGGGCTGTGCCTGGGTGCCCTGAACTGCCCATGCTAAATGCATGGGCAGTGCAGGGGCCCCCCCAGTGGCCCCGCGACTCCCCTTCCCGCCAGCCTTTCCATGGCGGTCTCTACCGCCATAGACAGGCTGGCCTCTACCGCCATAGACAGGCTGGTGGGAAGGGGAGTCATAATCCCCAGGGCAGTGCTGCAAGCAGCGCTGCCCTGGCGGATTATAACCGCCGGGACAACCATGGAGGAAAACCGCCGGTCCCAGTGGTGTGCGGTCAAAATATGGCGAATTGTACTGCCAGCCTGTTGGTGGTACGTTCGCCACTTCAACCCTGGCGGTCTATGACCGCCAGGGTTGTAATGAGGGCCATAGTGACCTCAATAAAGCACTTAAAGCACATTGGCACATTACGGATACTGAACAAGCTGCCCACAAGCATATACAGAACACGGACACAATGGGAGAGTGGCAACATCTTGTTACATGGTTATACAAGGCCCTGAGGAAGATTATGAGTGATCATATATTTCAACTTAAAGATAAATGGAATATAGACCTAGTGAGATAGGTCAGTGACACACAGTGGAATGATATGTTAGCTTACACCAACAGCATGGGGACGCGCTTCAGGCACAGCTGATCCGGGGGCCGGCACAGACTCACATCAAAGGGCAGGAGCCCTTTAAATCTTCAATAGCGCTCCCGCCTCGCGGGACTCGTTTCAGGCACAGCTGATCCGGGGGCCGGCACAGACTCACATCAAAGGGCAGGAGCCCTTTAAATCTTCAATAGCGCTCCCGCCTCGCGGGATGCGCGCGGGCCTGCCCGGGCCAAGACGGGCCCGTCTACGCCCGTCTTCAACCGACTGAGGACGGGCCGGGCCCTGTCTCTTTACTCCTTCATCCAGATCTTGGAGCCTGATCTGGCCTAAGCCACAGCTTGCCTGCTAGAAGGAGCGTCTCGCTGCCAAGAGACCGGACACAACCACAGTTTCCAGGTTATATCTTCCTGTTGTTTTCTATTTCGGATTATGGGGAAAAGAAAGGCTGCTGGCCCACCGGCTCCATTGGAAGGTACAAAAAAGCAGAAAAAGCGACCTAGGAAATCAACTATTAAGTCTGCTCAAGGGGAACCGAAATCACTTGATGAGATTGATCTACTTTTTGAGGAGGTGGAGGCTATACTTAATAGCGAACTAGGTTCACATGGCCTCTTGTCCCCGAAGAAGCTTCCACTCCAACCTAAAAAGATCCAGGAGTTCTTCACCAAGAAAAAGAAAGTTCAATCAGCAATTTCTGGGGGCTCAACAGATTGCGTAGGGTCATCGACTGCTAATGCCACTGCCCCCTCACTTCAACAGGGTATTGTGGCATGCAGCAGTACCTCTAATCCTTCACAATTCCATGGGATTTTGCAAGTGGAGGAAATACAACGTATACCCCTACCATTGAGTCCTGAGATAAGGTTGGCCCCTAATATTCCATGCAAAAATCGCTTTGAGCTTCTGTCTGACGAAAGCGATTTGATTGAGGCCCACGACCCCTATACAGCTGTCATAGCTACTGAAGCTGCCACTTCCCCTCCTATTACTATTGACATGTATTCCGATTTGTCTGCCAGTGTAGCTAAACTGCCTTTAATTCTCCAGAGAGTAGTTGAAATCAAGGAACTAGTATTGCAGATAACTAAAATGCTTAAGGGGAATATGGCTCATCAACTGGGATGTAAATGTCAGAAATCAGAGGCAGAAGGGGCAGGTGGAACCTTGGTAGTTGATTCTGTTACATCTAATGCTAAAATATGTGAGGGGCCAACTTACCATGCCCAGAGATCAGGATCCTATAGGAGGGCCGTAGAAGGTAACACTTCTTCTCACATTATCCATCCTAAAAATAAATACACCGGGGGCAACAGTATTCCCCTCGGTGGAGATAAGATAAGGAATGGGGAAGACCCTATCGGTAGTTCCTTTGCACCACCGAATTGTCATTCCACTACGAGGCAAAATCCTACTACCAATATACCAAAAAATAGGGATAGCCCCTTTCTAACTAATAGAAAGTTACTTGTTAACCCTCTAACTAAGGATCCAGCTTGCACTTTCTCCTCTCGAAGAATGAACAGTGCTCTAGACGTGTCTCCAAATAGTATTAGTTCTAGACACAGAGCCAACACTCTTTTCCTAACTAATGTCCCAAAGTTGCCATCCAGGTCTGTTGAGGGCCAAGAGTCCAGACTTAACAAGGTTATTCACTGGCTACGCAATCGGCAGGGATGCCTTTCAGTTATACGCTCGGACATTCTAAAAACTGAAAGATGGAGCCCCTCTGGGTCAAATCTTGATGTAATTATGATTGTGTTTTTGGATAAATTCTTGGCAGACCAACTTATTGACTCTGTTGCACGCAAGGGACAGCACAAGGAGCTAAAAGGAGGAGGCATCAGGCTAGTTTCTAATCTAACTGACTCCAAACAGGTTCCTGTGTCTGGTCCTACTGCCAATGTTATTGAGAGAGGCTCTAGGGAGGAAGGCGTATTTTTGCATCATGGTTCTGTATGACTGTCTTCCGCCCAGAAAGCCGTCATTCAGGATAATTTAGTGGCATCCTCAATAGACAAATCAGACAAGACCCTTGTTAATGAGCCGAATTATAAACATGGGACTGTAACGGGAACCAATGGGGTATCCATTATGACTTGGAATCTTGCTGGCTTTGCTAGGAAACTGGATGATGTGGACTGGGTTGCCTACATCAAGTCACAAGACGTGTGTCTGTTTCAAGAAACCTGGGTCGAGGGCCAATCAAGTATGGATGGGTTTCTCTCTTTTAATATCCCTGCACAGCCATCAGAGAAAGCAACTGGTCGTGCAAAAGGGGGACTTTTAATTCTTTTAAATTCAAAGCTCCAATGTGATTATAAGGTTTTAGAATTTGATTGTCCCGACTTGATGGGCTTACAAATTTCTTTTCATCAAAATTTTAACATAACTCTTATCAATGTTTATGCCCGCTCTGTTGCCCGTGGTACAGAATCACATATTTTAACTTTACTCTCTGACTTTTTAGACACGATACAAACTAATTCCTATTTAATTATCGCAGGGGATGTTAATTGCACTTTTGAACCCTCTGCATTTCTTAGTGATTTAACTGTGGAAGAGGACGAATTATGGGGGATTGCACAATTGGATGGTGATAGTTATCCTCCACGCTCTCGTGTTGCAGCACAGCTCGCTACATTATGCTTAAAGTTTGGCCTAAGGGCCTGCAATGGTCGAACCCTTTCTGATTTAAACCTCGCACCGACATTCCTACGAGGCTCTGTGGCCAGTGTAATTGATTATTTTTTGGTGGATGTGCGTCTTTGGCCACTGCTGCTAGACATGAGGGTAGATTCAAGATGCGAGAGTGATCACTTCCCACTGCTGCTTACCCTTTCTGGGAATATCTTTGGCAGAACCTCAAATACGCAACCATCAATGGTCCCTCCCCCTATTTTAAATAACGCTAATACAAAGGTGAGATGGCCTAAAGTCATGTCAAACCCCTATTTGCTACGTAAGATTTATCAAGTGTTTTTAGATAATTTGTCAGCTTACGAAGACCTCGAGCCCGAAGCCATCCCACTTCTTGATATCCACGAAGATATGATGGTCAAACTTCAAAGTGTTTTTTATAAAAAGGCAGCCATGGTAAGCCGGCAACACGGGGGTTTATCTAACAGTAGATGGTTTAATGATGCATGTATGAGGGCTAAGATCGAGCTAAGAAAGGCCATAAAGGCCGGGTCCACGGGGCGATCAAACAAGCAAGATGTATGTACAAAAAGGCAATTTTACAATCAAAGAAAACTTGGGAAGATGTTATTTGGCAGGACTTGTTAGATGCTACAAAAGCAAACAACAATACGCTTTTCTGGGTATTGCTGACTAAGCATGAGAGAGGGGGTAGGTCTAATCTAAGGAACCATATTCAACCCAGAACCTAGTTGGAGCACTTCTCTCTCTTGTATGAAGGAACTATCTCCACTGGGGCTGTTGACTGTGATAAAGTGGGATTAGACCCCCTAATTCTACAAAACACTAACCTTGCAACTTCTCCACTCGATGGGAATCTATATAACTCTGAGAGTTATATTTGTTTCTCCTTAGAAGAAACTGCAGAGGCTATCAACTCTTTAAAGTCAGGTAAAGCCCCAGATCCCGATAAAATTCCAGGCGACCTTTATAAATCAGAGTTATCTATATGGACCTGGTACATTAACCTACTGTCAAATAAAATCACAAAAGGAGGACAGATCCCTGAGACGTGGAAGGGTTCAGAAATTATCCCAATTTACAAAAAGGGTAATGTAAATCTTCCAATCAATTACAGACCGGTCAGTTTAATTGATAATTTACAAAAAATCTTTGCCAAACAGTTGCTAGTCAGACTATCGAGCTGGGTGACGGAGCAGCAGATCCTTTCACCGCTCTAGGCAGGGTTCCGCTCCAGAGTTAGCACGGTTGACCAGGCTTTTAGGCTGACCGTGCTACACTGGAAATATGTAGTTTTGGCAAAGCAAACTTTACATGTCATTTTTGTTGATCTGCGTTCTGCTTTTGATTTGGTCCCAAGAGATAAGCTTTGGGGAGTGTTACACAAAATAGGGGCACCACCCGATATTATCCATCTATTAATACGCATGCATGAAGGTACATATGCGCAAGTAAGATGGGGCAATCAAGGTGAATTGACTGACAAATTTCCCATTAAAAGAGGTGTCCGTCAGGGATGTGTGCTTGCACCACTTCTGTTTTCTTTATTCATCAACGAGGTGGTCCAAGAACTATTGACATGCCAGAACGATGCCCCCACCCTAGTCAATCAGAAAATCCCAATTCTCCTTTTTGCGGATGACTCTCTATTGATTTCAAAAACCCCTATGGGGTTGCAAATTCTTGTGGACAGATTTAAATCATTTTGCTGGAACTTTGGTTTGGAGCTGAACACGAAGAAAACAAAATTGATGGTGCTTCGCTCTGGCCCTCGTAAGAAATGTACTATTAGGTTAGATGGAGCTATTTTGGACCAGGTTAGCTCCATTGACTACTTGGGTGTGAGACTTACAGATTCACTCCTTTGGGAGGAACAAGTTGGCAAGAGTGCTGGGCTCTTGCAACACCGGGCAGCATCCATATTGCGCCTCTATAGGAATACGATTGCTAAAGTTGTGTCTCCAGCAGTAAAGATTTATGTGGCTAAGGCACAGGGTGCTGCTGTTTACGGCGCAGAGATCTGGGGCACATCAGATAGTAGTAGGATAACAAAAATTGAGAATAGCTTTGCACGGGCTTTATGTGCTTGCCCTATTAGCACCCCATTAACCCCCCTATTTTTAGACCTAGGGTTTAAACGAATAGCTGATTTAATTATCTTACGGCCTCTATTATATTGGGTGAGGCTTTGGGTAGTTCCTGAACTGGCCATATATACGTTTTCTCTATTAGAATTGTTAAAATGCCCTAACTCGACGTCCATTCCATGGATCAAATACGTATCCGGTTGGTTTTGCACGCTGGGATTGAGGAACTTTTGGAAAAATCACCAGCAACTCGTGAAGTCTCATGTAAAAGTACTGAAAGGAGCTTACTGGTCCCACATACGTAATAATTATATTTCTCAAAAATCGAATGGTCATTTAACTAATTTGTTTATTGACTTTAAATGGTATCCAGAGTTCAAACTATATTTAGATATAATACCTGATCTACTAGGCAAAAGTCTGTATGCCAGATTTCGATTTGGAACGTTACCTTTGAAGGCCTTGACGAGCAGATGGGGACCCAAGTTAAACTCTGATATCTGTCCTGTATGTGGCACTTCTTCTGAAACAGTAGAACATTTTATGTTTTTTTGTCCCGCTTACTCAATCCCAAGGTTCAAATGGATTCACAAAATATGTCGGGAATTGAACTTAAGGAAATGTCTTTTAGCTTTGAGGATTTTAAAAAGCCATAATTCAAATGTGACAATTTATGCAGTAAGTAAGTTTTTAGTAATGGCATGGCGCATACGCATTTTTTATTTACAATGATTTGAAATTGTTCCAAGTCGGGCAAACATGGACTCTACTTCTTTTTTTTAAACTCTGCTATGATATTATGATGTTTATTTATATTTATATTGTACTGTATTATATTGCTTTGATGGTCTGTGGCCGAATAAAGCTTATGTGTGAAACGAAACACCAACAGCATCTCTCAGAATGCCTGTTTTAAATATATTCAGGTTAACATCCTTCACACAGTCTATTTAGCTCCTGAAACGCTACCCAAGATATACCTGATTGCCACATCAAAGTGCCCGAGATGTTCATGTGACCCGGCTGGCTTCTGGTATGTATTTTGGGAATGCCTGGCTAAAGGTGAATATTAGATGCAAGTTACAATATACTGACATTACTTACAGGGCACGTGCACACATTTAATCCTAGTTGCTTCCTTTTAGGGCAGTTTTCTTGGTCAGTGGCATGCACGGCAAAGCATATGAATTGTATAAAGTGCAAAGCCATATTGGTCTCCTTTTTCAAGGTATGGCAACTAGGCCGCCATAAATGGACATAAACCAAAACTATATTATTGCATCTAGAAGATACTAAGGGGCACACTTAAGAGCCCCTTGCGCCTCCTTAAATCACATTAGTGTAATTTTTTTAATGCTAATGTGGTGTTGAACATACAAATCATTGCATCAACAAACAATGCATGCACAAAGAACAATAAATCTGCAATGTAGGACTAATAACTACAATAAGTATAGTATGTATCCTGACAAAATTGTCTGTTTGATACTAACTGGTGTTAGGAAAATGTAGAAGGGAAAACCAAATATTATTATAATAATACTTACTACAGGCTAACAAATTGTCGTCATTGTCATATTACTATGAAGTGGCAATAAAATGATATTAAAAACAGTAGCACAGCTTGATATTAAAAACAGTAGCACAGCTTGCACCAGTAGCAGAATGCACCTCTAGTTTGTTTAGGGAAGAGTTGAACCTCATCAGCTGGAATCCTTGCAGATGAGGGTGTGACGAAAAAAGGGTAGAGGGTGTGGGACTAGGCCTGTGAGACGAATTGTGTTACACTTTCCATGTACACAGCACTGATTTGCATTGTTTTGTTTTCAGTTCTGGTTTAATGTGTTCAAAGAGTTGGCTTTGACTACTCCCCACAGGAATATTACCTTCACTCTTCATGATATTGTCTCTTTGGTGTACCATTCCATCTCTTGTGGGCAGTTTGCATTGCAATGCATAACTGGCTTTTTTAACAGCAAGAAAGTGCACTCAAACATAACACATTACATTCTTGGTTTCATACATGCATAGTACACAGAAAATATTTATTTTTGTTCCATTTTGACAGTCCCGAAGGCTTTTTATGCTCTACGCAGGACTTGCTTGCAACCCTGACTTTAAATTGACTGCTCTGCTGTTCTGTTCCACATGGGGAGAGCTTGACCTCAAAATAGCCTGCTCCCAGGGTCTCTTGAGATCATTGACAAAAGCAGCGATCTTGTGATATCTCAGGAGACTGGCTGCTTAAGATAAAGTCATTCTGATGAATCATTCCTTGTTTAACAATTTTCCAATTGGGGCTACTCAGAGAATGAGTGTATCAACTTGCTCCTGTTTCTCCAACTGTATTGGCTTCCCTACTATATATATTGCTGAATCTCGCCGGTGTGTGCACTAGCATCGTTATGTTTCTCTCCTAAATTCATGATATGGAAGTCAAGACAAGACATAGAAATACTTTTTCAATGCGATCAGGCTACCAGAGGGATGACTTCTTTTAAGGATCATGATATTTGTCCTCAACAATGAAAACTAAATAAAGAAGAACTGATTAAAAATTGTGTTTTTATTAGAAGAACTGTTAGATGTTAAATATAATGTGCTGAGTAACCTTCATTACCTTTTCTTGCCCCCACACGTATGAAATGAGGGACCACATTGTTGCTTGACAAACAGCAAAATGAACAAACCTCTTTTTCTCCCACAGAACCTTGATGGACACAACAGTAGAGTAGTCATTGAAGAATAACTCGACCCAGCCCACAGTTTGTTGTCTCCAAACATTTGGCGCTCAAAGTTGTGAGTAGAAGTGAATGGTGGTATTGTAAGTACTGGGAGAAAAAAGAGCAATCCAAGTAAAGAATATAGCAGTATTGGCACATTACCTTCTCAATCCTACTTTGTACCAGTCCTTACGAAAGGAACATGGCCCAAGGCCATAGCCTCTCAGGCTGATCCCAAACAAAATACCCCAATTCTTTTAGTAATGTAATGCATATCCTTATTTAAAGAAGTACCTTAAAAAAAAATGTAAACAGAAGTGACAGCTGCTGGGACCCTTGTACCAAAGTCCAAAAATCGTACATCTCCTAAAGATAATATGTAATGAAAAAATATTGTAGAGGGCGAAGCCCCAAGTAGCTGCTAAACAAATTTCCTGGAGAGTACCTCCGCCTCAACCTCTGACCAGAAGCTGCTACAGCATACCACAGGAGAACCAGGAGTCAGTCCCCTGTGTCAAATGCTGGCATCCAATGTCAACACCATTTGTGATGAAAAGGACAAGAAGACAACCTTCTTGTGATCACTCACCATTGAAATACATTGCATATCTTCCTAGTTACTGTATCAGTTTGGTTGGGTTCCTGGATACAGAATTCCAATGGTGAAGGCGATGTGGAACCAGGTGTCACAGATGTGGGGAGGCCTATGATAATACGAATACAGGTGAAGCCTAGAGTGAAACACAAAATAGAAACCCAAAACGAGGTTACACCAAGCAAGTCAGGCGCCCTCTCCCAGGTTTGTACCCAATAGAAGCTCACCAGGGTTTCCTAAACTGGAGATAGTCCCTGGCTAGAGCTTGGTGGCAACTCAATAGAGTTGAAAGCTGCTGAAGCTCTGTAGCCCTCAGGGCGTGTAAACACATTGTCCACAGTAGAGTGTGGAATTGTGCCCCAATAAACTTGCAATCCTGAAACTGGGATAATGCAGGCCGATTAAAAATCAATTTTGCCTTCAAAAGAAGACACATGGGAACTAGACATAGGTAGGACATTCAATAATAAGGACTGGCAGAGAGTGATGCAATACCCCCACAGAGTTTCACATAACTCAATTAATACAGCTTTACATTCTTCACAGGGCATAGTTTACACCACCTAGACTAGGAAAACTCTTCCAGACCGTTCCTGCACACTGCCCCAGATGTGCGTCACTGGAGTTGACTTCCTCCACATGTCATGGGCGTGCCCACAGCTTACCCACTATTGTAGGCGAGAGACTAACACATTAGTTATTGCACTTGGAGTGTCTGGCTTATGTACCTCTGATACTTGTATATTAGATTATTTAAGAGACCCAAGACTGACAGGAAGAAGACCTGGCTGGTGGATCTAGCTCTCTAACTAGCCCTACGCATGCTAACAATGGCATGGAAAAGTCTTTATCCCCCTTCTCTGACTCAATGGCAGAATGCACTGAAACAGTGGATAACTGAGGAACAGCAAGCATTGTATGCTGAAGAATCGAGAAGCCTCCAAAATTTCCCCTAGCTCAGACTGAGCAAGCTCATGGAACAATTGCAGGCCCACATTAAAAATGGCAATAAACCCCCAGAGGGCCTAACATATGGAAAGCACTAAAGCCATCCACCACGTGCATGACTCGTTCTCACTAAATGTAGCCTCAGTTGCACGCACCTGGCAGGCACGAGTACCACCCCTGCAATTCTAGCAGTTGATATAGGTAACAAGGAGGGGCTGCTGGTTAAGCATAGGTGGAAATGATAGCCTGCTCTCCTGGTCTAACGTGATGCGCTAAAAGAGGGATTCGGTTGTGATCTTCCGTTTCCCCTTTTCCGCCACCTCTTCGCAACCCCCCCTGCCCCCTCCCCACACACAACCGCACCTTAGATTTGAATCCTTCTGACAACACATAACTATTACTGGTTCAAGAAGTGAGGTCAGATGAAGTGATTCTTAATTGTTATCTGTTCACAGAGTTGAGAGGATGGGTTGGTTTCCCAGTTTATGGCATCTACCATTGGTAAATTCTAGCAATTTCAAGATACAATGCAAAACCCACTGAATGTGTTATTATGAAAAGGCGCTTCCCAAATATGAAGATTGTGTCTAAGTACTAACTTGCCTTTTGATCACCAATATGTACTGCTTATGCATTGCCTGACTGACTATACACACTGATGCCAATAAAAAATAATGTAAAAAAAACCAGAATGCTTCTTCCAGGTCCCTTCAGATTATAGCTGCTGATGGAAAATAGACCAACCAGTCATCCAGTTAAAGGGTGAATCGGAATGGCTAAATTGTGTAGAACTGGAACAAGAGGAGCCAGTACCTCTGAAGAAATCTTTGGCAATGATTTGAGGCCAAAGAGAAGGTCTTGAAACTGCCAATGGCACCCCCTTACACAGATACCAACAAGTTGGTTTGAAGAATGCTTACAATAAGTCTTATCAATCGCTTGAGGTAGTATCTCAGTTCATCGTTATTTTGCACAACATGGCACCTCAGCTTGGACACAGCCATATGCAAATCATTCTTGTTCCTGCTCTAGCAGAAACAATCCAGCCTGAACTGTCAGGCCAGGTCCTCTCTGAACGGGAACATAGGCAACCCAAGACCAGTTTCGCCCTGATTAGGGTTCGTCAGTCAGGGGCCCCCTTACATAGCACAATACGTCTGTTGGAGTGAATTGATTGGCATGTAGAAATAAGCATCCTGTAAATCTACTCCTCACATTCATTCTCCAGGTAAAACCAAAAGTGTGATCGACTAAACAACACATTCATATTAATCTTGATAATTTTTTCAGAATTATTAGACATAAGTATGATTGTTTTTTAGCCTGTAAAGTATGAATTATGCATCACAAGATGGTAGCCCAATTCACCAGTTAGTACCCTGGACAGAGCACTGTTGCAAGGGACTTTGTTTCCAGTGTTCATATTTAAAAGTATATATTGAAGGCCAGCAACATGTCAGACTTGTAGGTTCAGGTTACAAAAATAATACCAGTCTTTCTAGGTCCAGGTATATTGTTGCATATAATATGTATCTACTTTTTTTTTATTTTTTACAAATATTAATTACACGGCATTGGATCTATTTCTTTGTATTGAATGCCAATTCTATTAATGTCTTAGCTTAATTGTAAAAGTCAAAGACCTTGAACCAGTTGAGGCTCAGAGCCAGTCATGTGGGTCAGGACTGTTGAAGAGGCAAAGATTTAAGGGTGAGGGTGGTGTTTGGATGAAAACTCTTAACAGCAATCACACTTCTCTGACATTGCACCTCAGAGAAGTCGGTGCAGAGACAAAATGAAAGTGGCTGTAAAATGGCCTGGTGTTTCCCACTCTCTCCCAGAGTTACTGATGCCCTTGTAGTGTATATTGCGGGATTCTGAGTTGAAGTCTGAGGGTACCATCACAGAGGAGCAATTATGGGAGGAATAGGGAATTTCACACTTTACTCCCTGTTAATCCACAGTTTTTCCACTGAGAGTCACAAAGATATTTTGGCTGCGTTGAGCAACTATTGAGTCCCAAATTTTTCAAGAGGTCATCAAATATAAATGGTCCCATAGCCAGGTCATCCATTATGAGGGTGCATCAGGGTCCGAATCTACCGAAAAGATGTAAAATGTGTGTATTTAATAAACACTTTTGTTAAGAAAATTATCATTTTCCAAAAGCTCAGAGAAAGTTAAAATGCCAAAGACTTTCACACATGGCTTCAAGAATGACATCATCATAACTTTGGGGGAATATGGAGGCCGGCAGAGAGGCGGGCCGTGGAGCGCGCAAGTAGATGGGCCTGACTGGAGGGAGAGGGAAGGAGGGTGTAGCAGCAGCAGAGTCAGTACAAGCACCTTGCTGGCTCTAAAGGAGAGGACAGAAAATGGAGCATCTGCAGCTGGAGTGAGAGGAGGAGGTTTCACCGGCCAAACTGCGGAAGAGACAGTAGGTTCGGCTAGAGGCAGGAGGAAGCGCGGGGAGAGAAGCCTCTGGAGGAATAAAGAAGATTATGCCACTGGGGAGGTGACCATTAAAGGGAAGAGTTGGGGCTGCGGGGGAAGTAGTCGGAGAGCACTCAGGAGTTCCTGATAGAGAGCTCGCAGCGGAAAAGTGACTTGGGAGTTAAGCTGGATAAAAAGGGAAAGCGGAGCCCCCTGTGATTGTAAGGCCAAGAATCACCCCATCATTACAGTCTTATTTTAAAATCCTCCCCTTAGTGGTGTTAGACAATTCTAGCAGGCTCATGTAGGAAGAGAGAGAAGAGGGAACAGAGCCTCTTGCTAATACAGTGGTGGAGAAGGTGGGGGCTGAGGCACAAGGAGTAGGGATGGTAATGGTGGACAAGGGTGAGACAACTAAAGATCAGTGCCCTGCTCCGGCGGTAAATTCGGAGTCGCAAGATGAACAGACTGGAGAGACCCCCTTTGTAACAGTAAAAAAAAAAAACATTGCACCAGGTCAACCACAAACGTTAATGATGGAGAAAGGTGAGGAAATCCCTAGGACCTCTCCTATCGAAGCGATGATAGTAAAGTTAATGGAGGAGATTAAAAAGGGGTTCTCGGTGTCTGAGTCAAATCAAGTTAGTATAAAAGAGGCCTGTGAAATATTGGAAACAAAATTTGATCTATTGGCTAAAAGAACACAGGTATTGGAAGACAGAGTGGAGTCTCTGAAAGAAGATGTAGCATTAATTAAGCAGGACTTGCGGCAATCGAAAGTTAGCGAACAAGAACTACAGGATAAACTGGAACGGCTGGAGAATGCAGCAAGGAGGAATAATTTGAGAATTTTAAATATACCAGAGGGGGCAGAAGGTGATGATATCAAGTCGTATATATTGCCTCACTCATCAAGATTACTCTGCAGTTGGAAGAGACGGATTAGGATATTGCTGCATATATTCAGAGGATACATAGGGATCTGTTTAGGAGAGATCCTGGTAAAAAAAAAAACTTGTAGGGCTGTGATTAATTTTCAGACATATGCATTAAAGGAGAAGATCTTGTCAAAAGCATTAAAGCAAAAAACTTTAAGGGGGAAGGATTTCTCCTTTGAATTTAGGTCGGATCTTGCTAGAAGTACCCTCAATAGACAGTGGGAACTAGGGAATCGCCTTGAGGATTTCAAGAAGTTAGGTGCTTCATCGCAACTTAAATTCCCAGCCTTCTTGCGTGTGATGTATAACAATAAGAATTACAACGTAAGAGATATAAAAACAGCGGCCGAGTTGTTAGGGTCGATTAGAAATGGATCATCCTAGATATGAAGGTTGGGTCCTCCTTTCTCATGACCCTCTAGCCAGGCTTTCTTTGAGGCGCTCCTAACTGGGGCTTACCATCCAGCCCATTATGAGTCAGGGATGGGCTCCCCTAGTGGGGGGGAGGGTCGGGGTCACAGGGTGGGGAGCATTCGGGAGAAAAAAGGGGAAATAAACCTCTTTCACCTCAGGCACGCCAGGTAGCATTGCAATTTGGAAAAAGGAGAAGAAATGGGTAAAGATGATATGATTCCTGGTAGGGATAGTAGCTTGCTGCAAGTCATGACATGGAATGTAAACGGGTTGAGAATAAGAAGAAGGAGAAACTGAATTTTGCAATACTTGAGGGATAATTCAGGCACATTTTAATTTTGCAGGAGACCCATTTGACAGGGAGGGAATGTTGTAAGCTATTTAAGGCTCATAAGTGGGTTAGACATGTGGTGTTCACTGAAAATAATTCTAAAATTAGGAGAGTGGCCATAATTATTAAGCAGCAACTTAATGCAGTAGTGTTAAAATCTGTATCAGATAACATGGGAGGTTGGGCTATTGCTAAACTTCAGGTATATGACACAGTGTTAACAGTGGTCGTATTTTATGGGCCAAATTCTGATGATGTGGAGCCTATGAGGAAGATGTTTCTGCTTCTTTTGGACTTTCCCAGCCCAGTTATTATGGCAGGAGACTTCAATGTGCTGTTGGATAATAACTTTGACAGATCATCAAGTGCGAGGTCCACAGTTATGCCAAAATCTCAGAGTTTCCTCAAGTCAAGAATGAGAGAACTGGGTTTGCGTGATATTTGGAGAGTAAGAGCAGGAACTCAACAGGTTTTCTCTTTTAAGAATAAGAAATACGGCCATGCATCTAGGATAGATTACTTCTTGATAGATCAAGGATTAGTGGAAATGGTTGACAATTTAGAATATGTGGCTGTTCATTTGTCGGACCATTCGGCGGTGGCTTCAACAATTAAATTCACCACCAAAAGAGAGGGAGGAGGTGGACATTAGATAGATCTTTGCTGTTGGAGAATGTAGTCAAGACGCAACAGTTTATAGAGACAGAAGAGTTCTTTAAATTTAATATTGGATCGGCCTCAATAAGTGTGGGACATGTTTAAGGCATTTCTAAGAGGCAAAATAACACATCTCACTGTTGCTAGGAATAAGAAGTATAAGATAGAAATCGGCACATTGGAAGGCAAACTGATCGAGTGTGATCACCTAGAAATGGGTGGGTCAGAGTCTTTAGATAAGTTGGATGCCACGGGGAGACATTTGAAATCCCAATTGGAGGAGTTACTACAGACAAAGTTAAAAAAAAGATGGGAGGCTAGTAAATTGGCCCATTTTGAATATGGAGAGAATCCAGGTAAATTGTTAGCCTGGAAAGCTAAGACAGACATGACCAAAAACTATATCAGATAGATTATTGATCAAATGGGGACGAGACGGACCAGCAGTTACGACATAAGGGAGGCTTTCCAATTGTTTTTTTCAGAGTTATATAAGGAGGATACCGTGGTACTGACCGAAGAGGTACGAAGATGGTTGGGTGCGGATATACTCCCCAAAATTAGAGCTACAGAGAAGGAAACAATGAACAAAATAATTTACTATGGAAGAGGTTAAGTTTGCAATCATGTTAAGTAAGGGAGGGAAAGCTGCAGCTGTATAAAATATTGGGGGATGCAATTGTGCCAATAATGTCCTACAGACCAATCTCATTGTTAAACGCAGATTATAAGGTCTTTGCTAAGGTGTTGGCGGAAAGATTGAATAAAGTGGTGGGTGGCCTTCTTCATAAAGACCAGAAGGGTTTTACAAAGGGTAGGCACCTTCACAAGCTGACATCCAGCCTAATAGGGGCTATTGAAATGGCAACAACATTTAACCTCCCCTTAGCAGTGGTAACACTGGATGCCTCAAAGGCTTTTGATAGGGTGAATTGGGATTCTCTAGCTACCATTTTAAAAGAATATGATTTTGGGGATAAATTTTGTCGGATGATGAGCCAAATCTATTTGAAACCTACGGCTAGGGTTTTAGTAAATGGGAGTTTGACTTCTACTTTCCAAATTTTTAGGGGCACGAGACAAGGTTGCCCACTTTCACTGATATTGTTTAATTTATATATTGAACCTCTGGCCAGAAGAATAAGGCAAGATCAGAGGATCCCATCTTTCTCGTATGGTGGATGGGAAAAAAAGTCTCTCTATGTGCTGATGATTTGCTCTTGTGTACGCCTCTTCTACATACAGCATTGCCGGAAGGTTTGGATATAGTTGAGGATTTCGGTAAAGTTTCGGACTATCAGATTAATGACGATAAAACAGAAATTATGGTATGGAAACAGTGGTCGGAGTGCCCATTAATAAAAATTGAAATGAGATACCTTGGTATCAAGATAGTGCAAGATATTGAGCAGATTTCAGATGTTAATCTTAAAAAAGTGCACAGGGAGTGTTGTAATCTGATGAAAAGTTGGATGTATTTACCTTTGTCAATTTTGGGTAGAATACATTTGGTGAAAATGGTAATTTTGCCCAAGTTTAGTTTCGTATTTAATTCAATCCCTTTGCAATTTGATAAAACATTGATAGCCAAATTTCAACAAGATATTAATTCATTTATATGGGCACAGAAGGGAGCAAGAATTTCTTGGAAGAAGCTACGCAGGAGGGAAAAAGGGGGATTAGTTTACCTGATCTGCAGCTATATGGTTGGGTTTTTCAACTTAAAAACGTAAGGATGCTCTGCTCCTCCCTAGACGCTACAGAGGTGGGGTTTATGTTTAAGGCTATGCTAGCTGAAGTGAAGGTTTTGAGGGATGCAGCAAAATTATGGTATAGCATAAGGTGTATGTGTAAAATGGATTATTACAGTAGTCGGGCACCCATTTGGGATTCAGCAGGCACGCCAGAGTGCCTTAAAGATGTATTGGCCACTCCAATAAAAAATGCAGGGTTTAAATGCTCGGGTGAGTTAGTTAAGGAAGGTTGTTTACTCCCCTGGGAGGAACTCTGGGTGAAAACAGGTGGGGGCTTGTTAAAACTAAAGTACCTCCAACTAAATGGGTAGGTACGGAAAGCTGGCAAGAGTTGTGGCTTGCAGTATCAGATAGAGGAAAAGATTACGGAAGATCCCCCCCCCCCCAAAAAAAAAGAAAAGTAGTGGCTACTTAGTATTGGGAGATGGTGGATGTAGTAGATGGGGAGTTTAGGTTAGCCAACGATTTATGGAGTGATTTTGTTTCCAGAAATGCAGTTGTGCGAGGTCTGGCAGGCATCTATGCGTACGTTAAACCTGCCCTGTATAGAAGAAATCACTTATTTGTAATACATAGGGCATACTTGTCACCTTGTAGGCTCTCAAAAATGGGGAAGAGAGAGGTGGCTAAATGCGGAAAGTGTGGAATGGAAAAGGCCATGGATGTTCACATGTTTATGGGATGTTCGGTAATCCAACCTTTTTGGGAGGCAGTGAGGTATACGACCTCAAAGGTATTGGGTGTTGAGATTAAGATTACCTTATTATTAGTTATCTTTGGAACATTAGAGCAGATAGGAAATCTAAGAAGTGGCTCGCAGAAATTGCTGTTCTACGCTATATTGTTAGCTAGGCAAGAAATTTGTAGGAAATGGGTAGGTAAGGTCACTCCATCTTATAAAGAGTGGTTGGATCAACTGACATATGTGTATAAAATGGACACGGTAATGGGGATTACTAAGCCAAATAAATTTTGGTCACCATTTAAAGCCTGGTTGGAGGAACACACGGTGAAGTCTACGTAAATTTGTCCTATGATTCTTCTTCCCTCGTGTCTCTCATAGTTGTGAAATCAGGGGGTATGTTTACCCACCCCGCGGTGGGTATGATGAGAGAGCAAGAAGAAGGCCCTCTCCCCGGTTAAGGAGGCAGGTCGATTACAAGAGTGAAGAAAGACCTGGAGCCTGGGATGAATGAGGACAAAAAAAAAAAGAATGACATCATTGATGCAAGCGCATCTCACATAATGAATTATATGTATGCAAATGACGACCTAGTAGTACAAATCCGATATCTTTCCTTTTAAATAGAGCTACCTATTTAACAGTATATGCATGTTGCTCTCACAATATGCTCGTCTATTTACTTGTTGTTAAACTTTACAAGTGAAACTGTACTTTTCTTTGGGTATTGTACTACAACGCATAGTATTCCTTAAGAAGCCAGAATCAGGGAATATATTTACAATACTTGAGGTAATGTGAACATTTTTTCTTAGATTACTGACAATACCTCTCGTAAGGATATTCGAAGGTGCTACAGATTGCGTGGTGACAAGACGCTATTCCGTATGGGAATAGCCAGATTCTGTGCCCTACTTCTCCTGCGCAGTGGGTCCCTAGAGATAGGCATCTGATTCTGCGGGAGGCACTACAGGAATCTGTGACAGGAATTTCTACAAGAGAAGCGTAATAGCTATTGAAATTCTTGTTGATGCCAGACCTCCTCAGTATTGAGGTAGGGCTGGGCTCTTATACAAATAGAACAATAAGGAATGCACTAAGATGTGTAAATTGACCAATATTTAAGGTGTAAGATTTCAACATGAGTCTGTGTGAATGGTCCAATTACCATTAAAATTGCCCATTATACCCTGAGACACAGCCTAGGCAAGTGTTCTAGTAATAATCTCCTAGGGGGCCTGAGGTTTTCTCAGAATCAGGGGCCTTTAGGCTAGGGGGATTTGGAGTCAGTGTCCCTTGAAAAAGGTCCAAGTAACATGTTCTGGTTGGACAATGTGTATATTTATTTACCATTTTGGAGGAGGGCTGAGGGGGGCAGAGCCTAGCTAGGAGACAACATGGCAAGTCTTTAGTAAACTCCAGTCAAAGTTGTGCTTTAATAGCTGCATACTACTGCTTTGAGGATCTCTGAACAGATGCCATGCCTACTCCTGCTGTAGGGATTGGCAGCAATCAATACTGAGCAATATAAGGTACCAAGGAGCAAGCGCCGCCGGTCCCACCATCAGCGGCCTACTGCTCTTGATGATCTCTACTCACCTGCTGCCTATAGAGACAATGGCGGCTTGCAGTTGGCAGCATGGGGAATTTCCAGGAATGACCATGAGCAGAGGGAGAGGAGGTCGTTAGAATAGCTTAAAGGGTGCTGGTGCTGCCGCCTTGGAGATCTGTGTTGGCAAGCAGTCCTTTCCCCCCTCATGCGCCAATCTGCATGACTGCTTCCAAAACACCACCACTAGGACACCTACATCACTCATAAAGGGGACTTGCTTGAGTTCATGCACCCCTGGGTTGCCTCTAACATCCTCTAGGTGCCTGCTCTGGATCTTCACGCCCCCTTGGAGAGATCACAGGATCTGGGACCCTTTTATATTGATAGTGTGCATCTTGGCTTGAGAAAGGTGTGTACATACTGTCCCTCATAACTTTCTAAAGGTGGGACAGTTAGTTTTTATGGTGATTCTTCCGTATAGTGACAATTATGGAAAACTGCACACACTTAGACCGCATTCCTTTATTCTTCTCACTAGCTCTCTGCTAAACCATTGTCACCTGAATCGCGCCCAGGTGTCTTTCCTTTTCATTCTCAAAAGCAGTGACTGATGGCAAGAAGAAACCCAACAAGGTATCTTAAGATGCAGCTCGGTCCTCAATAACCTTGGAAAGTCTCATGGCTGAACTCAAAATATCAAGTCCAGAGTTGCTAAAGTGGAAACCTAATCGATGAGGACAACACAGGAATTGAAGTCAATGCATGCAGGACTGTTGCTTGTCAAGGTTCACCTCAATAACTCCTAAAAGTGCATCAAAACTCTAGAATGCATGGTTGAGGAAACACAGGACTGGAGCACAGACATCTGGTATCTGCAGAGGAAGATCACTTATTTGGGCAACAGAAGTCAGAGGGATAATATTCACCTATACAGCCTCCGAGTGAGAAGACGGGTGTGGCTTGATGGGCTTCTTAGTACCTTTTATACCCTGGCTGTTTGAGGTTACCTTCACTGAACCTCTAGAATTCCAGCAGGGTGCAGACGTTGCACAAGGAGAAATGATAGCACAACTCTTTGCATCTCATTATCATGTACCATCTTCATCACCAGCAGGTATGGCTCATCCTCCAAATGATCCAACAACATTTTACATACATGTACAAGGGTTCCAGAATATCCTTTGCAGGAGACTTCTCCCATGAAACTAATGTGATCGTGAAGACATTTATTTTCCTCAGTCCAGCATTGAAACACAGAGGTATTAAATAAAGCTGTCTTGATGTTTGTTAGTCACAATAGATGGGAGAACACAAGAATTTCAAGATCTGCAAAAGCTGGGATCCTTCTTTGATGCAATGGGTCTTCCTTCTATTGATGTGATGCCATTTTCCTATATAGAAAAACATGTACTTGAAAGCCCACTTCCCTCTGCTAAGGACCCCTCCAAGACAGATGGTCATCTTTCACCGCAGTGATACAGAAATCACCACAGAGACTAAGGGCCTGATTCAGACCCTGGCGGCCGGTGACGGCCAGGGTCACCGGCCACGGGAGCACCGCCGACAGACCGGCGGTGCTCCAAAGGGCATTCTGACCGCGGCGGTTCTGCCGCGGCCAGAAAGGGTAAACCGGCGGTCTCCCGCCGGTTTACCGCTGCCCTTGGAATCCCCCATGGCGGCGCAGCTTGCTGCGCCGCCATGGGGGATTCTGACACCCCCTACCGCCATCCTGTTCCTGGCGGTTCGGCCGCCAGGAACAGGATGGCGGTAGGGGGTGCCGCGGGGCCCCTGGGGGCCCCTGCCGTGCCCATGCCAATGGCATGGGCACGGCAGGGGCCCCCGTAAGAGGGCCCTACTGTGTATTTCAGTGTCTGCCTAGCAGACACTGAAATACGCGACGGGTGCAAACTGCACCCGTCGCACATGCCCACTCCGCCGGCTCCATTCGGAGCCGGCTTCCTCGTGGGGAGGGGTTTCCCGCTGGGCTGGCGGGCGGCCTTCTGGCGGTCGCCCGCCAGCCCAGCGGGAAAGCCAGAATGGCCACCGCGGTCTTTCGACCACGGAGCGGCCATATGGCGGTTCCCTCCAGGCGGGCGGCGACCGCCGCCCGCCGGGGTCAAAATGACCCCCTAAATGTAAGAAGATACTTCACCATGAAACAGATATAAATCCAGATCTACCCTCAAGACTTAAGATAAACTCTTATAACAGCGATTCACCTACAACAAGTCTCTCATGCAGTACACTGCTGCTCAAACCTTCCCATCCATGGTTTTTGTTACTTTGCAGAGCATTTGTACACCCCATAATGCTAATAAATGTGGCATGACCTGTTGATTCCTACAGATGATCTCACCCTCATAAAGACAGTATTGTTTAGTGCTCTGTATTTTCCTTGTCTTATATATCTTGGTGAGAACTGAGACCCAACCATCTATATATTCTTCCATTTATGAACATCTCCAGATCATACTATGGCCAGAACTCTCTCTATCTGGTTTATCAATTTAAACATCCTCACAAAGTTTGTAAAACGTAAGAAAGTTCTTTCCTACTTCAAATCCAAGAAAACTGATATATATCTCTCCTCCAGTAGATCCACCTCTTGCTACTAGATGCGGACAAACTAAAAAGCGATTGGGTGGATAAAAAAATCATATCTGCCTCAGATTCCACCCCTTCTGCCATGCACATTCAATCCACCCTAACAGTAGCAGATCAAAAGGAGATGCTGTCCTGGTCCACCCACATTTTCCTGCAAAAATACAAAAAATATGGACCGGTCCCCAAGGTAGAGATTGTTTTTTTTAAATACCACCCCACCCTAGGCATTGGATCCATCTATGCTCCTAACACTGTAAAATCTCCCTTCTTTGTTTCTCTAAGTAGTGTCCCCTAAGAGCTTGTTTGAGACCAGTTGTTGATTGTTGGGAACTGGAATCTAGCTTCTGCTCCAATGCTAGACTGGTCTAGTAGACCTGATTCTAGAATGTAGCTGACAGAGGACTGTTAAAGGACTTAGGCCCTCATTACGACCCTGGCGGTGGGTGATGAAGTGGCGGTAATACTGCCAACAGGTTGGCGGTAATTACTGCCAAATTCTGACCATGACGGTGATACCTTCCATAGACAGCCAATGTACCACACTAACCGCCAGGGCGGAACAACAGCCACCACGGCGGTAGCGGGCAACAGCCAGACGGAAGACAAAGTACCGCCCACCATATTATGACACAGGAAACCGTCATCTTTTCCAGGGCAGTACCAACGCCAACAAAAGCCTGGCGGAAACGGAGCTTAGAAGTGAAAGGACTCACCATTGGAGACACAGGGAAGAACCACGCCGCCATGGAACCCGAATTGCAAGTGTTCCCGATGATCTTATACATTATGCTCCACCTGGAACACCAACGTCGACGAAGACGACAACGGTCAGTACAGCCACCTAGCACACAAGGGAGGGTGGGAAGAAAGTGAGAGTGACACACACATGCACCACACACACCCGACACACACCATACACACAACCAGCTGCACAAGAAAAACAATTTGTCCACGAAAATCGGCAGAATAATTTAAGGGCAACAGGAATTGACTAAAGTGATTGTAATCCGATCAACAGCAAAATTAATACTTTGATTTGGCAATGAAACAGATATGTACACATGTACAAAAAAGGGACACTGCCCAGTCCAAAGTTCAAAGGGCCCACATGGCCACAGGGCACAGTCTAAGGCCCAACTCGAATCCTCAACACATCCAGATAGAACACTGCAGGGACATCAGTTTACAACTAGGCGGGCATCCAAGTGGGGGCCCCTTAGCCGGATGTGGGAACAAGCCCACTGGTTCTAGAGGGGGGGCCACATGCCCATTGCTTTGTCCTGGGGAATGCAAGGCCACAGTCTCTCGAGTGGGTGACTTGCCCAATGGTTCTGGAGGGGGCAACATGCCCATTGCTTTGTCCTGGGGAGTGCAAGGCCACAGTCTCTCGAGTGGGTGTCTTGCCCACTAATTCTGGAGGGGGCGTCCGCCGGCAGTGATGGCTACATGGTGGTGGTGGTTGGGGGAGGCTCCTGGGCAGCCCCTGCACTCATTGTTGGCTGTCTGGTGGTGGTGGTGGTTGGGGGAGGCTCCTGGGCAGCCCCTGCACTCACTGTTGGCTGCATGGTGGTGGTGGTTGGGGGAGGCTCCTGGGTAGCCCCTGCACTCACTGATGGCTGCACATCCACAGCCCCGTGACAGCTGGTGGTGGTGGCGGTGTTAGCTTGACAGCTTCTGCTGGCGTAGAGTGCCTCTTGTCCTCCTGTTCATGGGTCGGGGATCCCTTACCCTTCCTGGCAGGGGTGTCTGGGCTCTTCCCCTCGCTGCCTGGTGATGCAGGCTTCTTCCCCTTCCTCACAGCTGGTGTAGGCTCCTTCCCCTTCCTCGCAGCTGGTTCAGGCTCCTCCCCTTCCTCACAGCTGGTGCAGGCTCCTTCCCCTTCCTCACAGCTGGTGTAGGCTCCTTCCCCTTCCTCGCAGCTGGTTCAGGCTCCTCCCCTTTCTCACAGCTCGTGCAGGACTCTGCCCTTTCATCGCTGGTGGTGCTGGCGCTTTCACCTTCAGTGTCGTAGGTCTTGTATCCTTATGACCACGAGTAGGTGGTGCTACCACTGTCCCCGTGGACTGTTTGGCTGAGGTGCTGAGCTGTGTCCTTGGTACCCTGCCCATACGTGCAGGATGGGGGGGAGGGGAAGGGAAGAGATCAAGTTGGGAAAGGAAAAGCTTTTTAGGGACATTGGGACGGGAGGGGGGAGGAGTAATGGGAGTGGAGGATGAGGGAGTGGTTTTTGGAGGTGTATGTCTGCTGGATTTGGGTGCAGGTGCATGGACTGTATGCTGATGTGAGGTTGATGGCTGTTGGGTGTCTGAGTGCTTGTGTCTGTGTCTTTTGGGGGGACAGACACGGTGGGAGAGGACACAGGGGACGTGTGCATGGATGTTGTGGAGGTGTCTGCAAGTAAGGTATGTGTTCTGCTTGGTGTGGTGATGCTGGTAATGGATGTTGATGTAGTGCATGCAGATGTGAGTGTGGATGTAACTGGGAGGGAGGTGGAGGAGCAGGAGGAGGAGGGGGAGACAGTGGAGGCTGTGGATGTTGCTGTGTCTGCAACGGTGTGGTGTTTGTGTGAGTGCCTGTGGGATGAAGTGCGGTGCCTGTGTTTGCCTGTGTCACTCATGGGTGTTGTCTTGTGTGCATGCTCGTCTGTTTGTGTGCTTGGGATGGGTTGGGGTTGAGGAGAAAGGGACTGGGAAGTGTAAGTTGGAGGGGGGATGGTAGACACAGGGACAATGGCTGCCATCAGAGAGGAGGCCAGAGGCCGAATCGAGCTCTGTTGCGCTGCCAATCCACCATGAATGCCCTCCAAGAATGCATTGCATTGCTGCATCTGGGATGCCAGCCCCTGAATGACATTCACAATGGTTGATTGCCCTACAGAGATGGATCTCAGGAGGTCAGTAGCCTCCTCACTCAGAGCAGCAGGGCTCACTGGTGCAACGCCTGAGGTGCCTGGGGCAAAGGAGATGCCCACCCTCCTGGGTGAGTGGGCACAGCCAACTCGCTGAGGGGCTACTGGGAGGGCGGCGATGGTATGGGGGGTTGCATCTGTACCTGCAGCTGGGGTGGTCCCATCAGAGGAGGTATCAGAGTCTGTGTGGTCCCCTCCAGTCTGCGCCGTGGTGCTCCCCTTGCCCTCCGTCCCACTGGTTCCCTCGGTCCTGTGGGATGCAGCTCCCTCTGTCGCCAGTGCATCTGTTCCTTTGCCAGATGATGCTAATGCACTTAAGGAGAGGATGACAAAACAAGAAAGGGGGGAGAGAGACAAAGGATGCACTGAGTCAATGACTGCACCAATACCACTGTTAGCATACGCAGCACCCTCCCACACAGGGAACAGGCTTACGCACTATGCATTGCACTACTTGTGATATGGCTAGTCACCAAGGCATGAGGAGAAGCACACACCGCCAACTGCAGCACACCTGGGTCCCACGCAGCCCTGCCTAGAAGTGAATACTAACAGCCTGTTACACGTTTTTGTCATGCAACCCTTACCCTTCATCGGACCTACGCTGCTATGTCTGGCCTGGCCTTAGGGGCACCCACTAACACCCAACCACCACCCGGATACCACCCCACCAGCCATAAGTTGTAACTATACCCACTGTACTCACCCCCTTGTGGCTTCTGTGATGCCCTCAAGCACCCATCCACCTCAGGGTAGGCCACCGCCAGTATAAGGGCCATCAGGGGGGTCAAGGTCCGATGGGCACCCCTTCCTCGTTGGGAGGCCATCCCCAGCTGGGCCTCCGCGGTCTTCCCTGCCCAGCGTCTCAGGTCCCCCACCGTTTGCAACAGTGAGTGCTCCGCCTGCAATAGACCCCCAGGGTCAGCACCTCCTTGGCGATGGCACACCATAATCCCTTCTTTTGATGGGCGCTGACCTGCAGAGGTAATACATACAGGAAAACTCCTTTAAACAAACAGTCCAGTTTGTCACACACATGGCCCACCATACCCATCCCATCACCATGGCAAAACACATAGGCCCGCTCACAACATGTACACCTGTCAGAGTACCTTGATTTGATTTCCTCAGGAGCAGAAGCTATATCCTCAGACCCAACCCAGACTACTCGCAATGAATTAGAATCTCCGTATTGAGCACCCTGGAAGGGGAAAGGGGAAGGGGATTCAGAGAGACTGCCTCAGAGATGATGTTTCATCAAATACTCATCTGCCACCTCACACCTTATTTGACTGGATACCGGCACCTGAAAAATCACATTCGCAATTAGGGACACACTATTATCTGTTACTATACTTTCTTATTCATTAACATTTAATTATTCTGTTGAATTGATATATAGTTTTTCTTAAGTTCATTATTGTATATTGGTAACTAAATAATTTGGTTTGTTGTTTAATTGTCTTTATATTTTTTTAATGTTTTTAATAATTCATTCCTGTCATAAACTCTTTAGAGCACTCAAAAAAAATTCTGTATTTGCTCTCCATGAATTATTATTATCTGCAGTTAACCCGTTATGTTTGAAAATACATGTGACGTTTAGTTTTCTTCACAAGAACATTTACCTCAAAAGGCGCGCTCTCTCTGCACATCTGGACTCCTGTCAGACCACAGTTGAAGTGCGAAGCTCCCAAGTGCTGCACGCGTATCCTAGCAACTAAACGGAATGCAACACTAGAACTAGAACTTAACCTTCCGGCTTCTCGTCGGCCATCTTGGATTCCTTTCTTTGGCCTTTTATTTGTAACAAACGCAGCACAACTCGGCAAACCTTCTTTCAACTAGGATGTCTCTGTCTCCACTGTGGATACTTCTTTGCCTGCATTCTTATTGCTCTTCTTAGACTTTTCACGGTTACAGCATGGCAGGTTTGAGGGGTCATGACAACACCGCCAAGAGTAAATCCACCCCCCCTTAACCAATGCCTTCGCACACAACTACATGCATTCATGCCACATGCACAGTGTACTCACATGTTGGTCCGGAGGCTCATACATCAGTCCGTACTGGGGTAGGACCCCATCCACCAGTCGCTCCAACTCCTCAGAAGTGAAGGCTGGGGCCCTTTCCCCGGTCACATGGGCCATGGTAGGTTCCAGACACAGGTCACAGCAGCACATGCAGTGTAGGTCTTCTCCTGTGGAAGGTCAGGAAACAAATGAGGATTGAGAAATAAAATGGCGGTCACATGCGGAGAAGTGTATACCGTCACCGCCTGCGTACATCCCCATTGGCCACTGTACCCCAGAGAGCCTAATATTATCCAATGAATAATTGCAAAGCGGTTCACGACCGCCTACTGCTACGGCGCACAACGTCGGCGTAATTACCTCACTTCCGCCTGTCCCTCCACACAGGACAGGAGGTTGCCGTTCAAGAGGTGGGGACAGGCCTATCGATAATTGCTGTGTCACAGGATAAAAAGCAGATACTTTTAAATTCCACTGTCCTAAAACATGATTGTACGATGTGGACTGCTGTTGTGGTATAGTTGTTCAAATTATGGCAGCCTACTCGCTCTTGTGTCCTTTAGATACCTACCGCTGCAGATGAATAGGAGATGTATACATACCCCGTGTACAGACACCTGGTGGACTTAGCTACACAGGAGGACAGGCACATAATACTCACCTATAGACTGAACAGGGCCGCAATCACAGAGCTGTGTGCCCAGTTGGAGCCTGACCTGATATCAGCTATCCGTCATCCCACTGGGTTCCCCCCTCTTGTGCAAGTTCTATCAGTGCTCCATTTCCTGGCAACTGGTTCTTTTTACAAGTGACAGTGGGCTTGGCAGCAAGAATGTCACAGCTAATGTTCTCAATAGTGCTGGCAAGAGTCTTGTCCGCCCTGATAAAACACATGTGCAGCTACATTGCTTTCCCCCAAGTGGAAGATTTGGCCACTGTGAAGGCCGGGTTTTATGCAATGGGACATATCCCCGATATAATTGGGGCGATTGACGGTACACATATTGTGTTTGTCCCCGCCCGGCAAAATGAGCAGGTGTACAGGAATCATAAGAGTTTCCACTCCATGAATGTGCAGATGGTGTGCCTGACGGAACAGTACATCTCCCACGTCAATGCTAAGTATCCTGGGTAGGTGCATGATGCTTTGTCCTGAGGAATAGCACCATCCCAAATGTGATGGCCCAACTACAGAGGCACAGGGTGTGGCTTACAGGTGAGCCTTGGTCCCGACCCAGTGTGTGTTGGTGTATGCCTATGCTGTTGGCCAAGCAGAATAGTGTGTGGCTAACTGTTATCCCTCAATATTTTTAGGTAACTCTGGTTACCCAAACCTATCATGGCTGCTGACCCCTGTGAGGAATGCCAGGACAAGGGTAGAAGGACGTTATAATGAGGCACATGGGTGAACCAGAAGGATAACTGGGAGAACCTTTGGCCTCCTGAAGGGCAGGTTCAGGTGCCTCCATCTGACAGGTGGATCCCTGTGATACTCACCCAAGAAGGCCTGCCAGATAGTAGTGGCATGCTGCATGTTGCCCAACCAGGCCCTCAGACGCCATGCACCTTTTCTGCAGGAGGAGGAGACTGGAGATGCCGCTGTGGCAGCTATGGCCCTTGATGACAGTGAGGATGCGGAGGCAGAGGATGAAGATGTGGACAAAAGAGCATGAGTGATCCGTCAGTACTTCCAGTGACACAAAGGTGAGACAGTGCAACTTCACATTTCTATGACTATTGTTGTTGGATTCTGTGTGGTAATTGGCATGCTGGCATTACCCACTTGTTTTCCCTACTTACTGTTACCTATGGATTGTCAATTTACAGATGTTGGTGATATGACAACAATGTCCTGATGTGATCACAACAGCCAGCAACAGGTCATTCATTCTATGCTCTCTCTGTGTACAGTTCATTTGCAATGGATGTAGCTGTTTCAATTAATACCAATTTGCAATACATGAAATACTAGTAGTCGAAGTTTGTCCAAGGGTGTTTATTGTAGTACTAAGATATTGAGGGGAAGGTGCAATGGAATGGGGTGATGATGGAGGAAAGTCCAGGGTATTGTTCCAGTCTGTTTGTAGCACAGGTGCAGTGGCCAAGGAGGACATAGGAAGGGGAGCAATAGCAGTTAAAGGTGGACAAGGTCACAGAGTGGGACACAAGGGGAACAATCATGGGGGGTCTCATTTCCTGGCAGTGGTCTTGGCAATTGTCTCTGGCTTCTGTCTGGGATGCAGAGAACGTTTGCGGGGTGGTTCACCTTCTGCAAGGGGGAGGGATTCTGGTGGCCTATGGGTCTTGTGGCGGGGCCTCCTGCCCACTAGCGGCAGCGGAAGTGGAGGGCTGGTCGATGGACTGGCTAGTGGTAGGGGCCTGCTGGTGTGCTGTTACCTCCCTCATGATGTTGGCCATGTCTGCTAGCACCCCTTCTATGGAGATCAGGGTGTTGTTAATGGCCTGCACGTCCTCCCTGATCCCCTGATACTGTCCCTCGTGCAGCCGCCTGTTCTCCTGCACGTTGTCATGGATCTGGCCCATTGTGTCCTGGGAATGTTTGTAGGCTCCCAGGATCTCGTAGAGCCTCCTGGAGGATCGATTCCATGGTCCTGTCCTCCCCTGGTGCCCACAGTCCTCCCAGTGTCCTCGTTGGCCTATGCCTCTGTCCCCTGAACAGTGTGCTCTCAGCCACTGACCCGGGCCCCTGATTTTCTTGGCTGTGAGATGTGGACTGGGGTCCCTGTACAGGTGGGCAAACTGCTGATTGACGTGTCCTGGGGACGGAGGTGTGTGTATGCTAGGTGGGTGCTGTGGTATTGGGTCCTGATGGGGGAGGCCCCTGTTGTGGTAAGTGAGTGGGCTTGGGTGACTGACTGTCCAGTGGTCCCTGATGGGCAAGGTAGGCCATCCAGATCCTGAAGTCCAGAGTTACTATCATCACTGGGGGCCTCTTCTGTTGGGGGACTGGATAGTGGTGGCACATCCTTTCCACTGACATTGGCTGGGGTACCTGCGGGGATGTAAATGATGTATTATGCTCCATGTGTATGACATGTGTACTTCCGTAGCTTCCCCTCTATGGTTGGTGTTACCCTGCCAGCTTTTGCTTGTGTATGGTGATGTATTGTGGGATTGTTAGTTTCCCTATGCTGTGCATTCTTTAGTGATGGGTGTCCATGCAGGGCTGCAAGGGGTGTCCATGCATTGGTATGGCATTCAGGGCTTGGCACTGGGATTAGTGGGATGTGTGGGATGTAGTGGATTGATGGGAGTGGGGCTGAGGGTGTGAGAAGGCATACAGGTATTAGGGGTGATAAGTAGTAAATGTTGACTTACCAGTGTCCAGTCTTCTGGCAACTCCAGCAAGTCCCTCAGGATGCAGTATTGCCAGTACCTGCTCCTCCCATGGTGTGAGATGTGGGGGAGGAGGCTGGGGTCCACCGCCAGTCCTCTGTATGGCGAGCTGGTGTCTTGCCTCTATAGAACGTACCTTCCCCCGTAGGTCGTTCCACCTCTTCCTGATGTCGACCCTTGGTCTTGGGTGCTTTCCCCATGATTCTCGGCCGTAGCTCCATCTTCCTTGCAATGGAAATCTGCTGTACCTGTGCTCCAAAGAGCTGTGGCTCTACCTTGACAATTTCCTCCACCATGACCCTTAACTCCTCCTCAGTGAAACGGGGTGCCTTTGTGGTGCCATGGGTGTTGGTCGATGTGTGTTGGTAAGGGTGTGTTGGGTAATGTGGTGGGGTGTGTGATGTGGAGTGCGTGAGGGGTGTTTTGGTGTAAGTGGTGTGTATGTCTAGTTGTTTCTATGCTCTTCTTCTCAGTCTCCTGGCGGCAATTGTTGTTTGTAAGGGGTTGTAGGTAATGTGGGTGGGTGTTTTATAGTGGTGTGGGTGTGTGGGTGTGGTGTGTGTATGAGTGTCAGGTGTGTGTCTTTAGTATTGGCCAATGTGGTGTTGTTTTGTCTGTGGGTGTCCATTCTGAGTGCGGCGGTATGTACTGCCAATGGTGTACCCCCGTTTAATGTCCGCTGTGGTGATTCGTGGGTCATAATGTGGTAGGCGTTGTTTTGATGGCGTAACGGTATGGGTTTTGGGACCGCCACTTTTGCACTGACCTTTGGTCTAGCGGATTTGAGTATGTTGCAGATTTCTGTCGGTTGGTGTGTGTGTGTGTCATAATATGGTGAACGAATATCCGCCACCGCGGTGGTAAGTTTGCAGCGGTCAGCGTGGTAGTAAGCGGGATTTACTGTCAATGTCATAATGAGGGTATTAATCTTGGAACTGTCCCTAGTTATTTCCTGTGAATGTACACACCTGCTCAACAGATTGAGAATACATGTTTTTATCTTGTACACATGGTACTGAATCCAGAATAGACTATTTGTTGACCCATGTCACTGTTCTTTCCAGAACTGTCAGCAGCTCAATTAGGGACTGTAATGCAGCTGATTACTCTTTGGTCAACTTGCAACTGAATTTGGATCTACTGACCTTAAAGGGCAGAACCTGGAGAATGGAACATCTTGCAATTCCCTGAGGAGAAAAAAACCTTTTAGCCCTTGAAAGACTATTTTGATCTTAATTTAGGATCTGTCTCTTCATCACAAGTCCTTCGGAAGGCTGGAAAATCCTATGTGAGAGGCCTACTAATGAATGACTCCTCTGCGAGCCATAAACAGTATCAGGGACATTTCACAGAGTTGGAAGCAGAAATATCTTGAATGTACCCACTATACAAATCTGATGCCTTGGATACACACTTTCGACTCTAAACACGAAAGAAATGTGAACTTAACTCACTGCTTACCCATCTTGCAGAGAAGATTCTACAACAACTTGAAGAGCACCATTACAAACATGGAGAAAATGCTGGGAGACTTTTTGCTCTTCATTTGAAACAAGGAGAATCTAAGTCTACAACACTGGCACTATACAATGCCCACCTTGATCTACTTACTTGTCTGAATGATATCACCAAGCTTTTTTCCACCTATTACTCCACACTGTACACAACAGAAGTCCCATAAAAGGATCACTTGGAAAACTCATTAAAGCACCTTTGGAAGGTGGCAAATACTATAAAATTACTTCTAAATATACAGTCCAGCTCCTGGAAAAGATATTTCAAGAACCGTGATAAGAAAAAGACCAGCAACAGGAATTGAATAGGACATTCATATCCCTTATCCCTAAATAGGGCAGATACCCTTTGCACTGAGGAAACTACTGGCTAACCTCCCTTATCAACTGCAACATCCAAATTCTGGAAAAAGTACTGGCCAGGGCGTAAAAAAGTGTATCTTGATCTTAGTGCACAAACCTCAGATGGGATTCATTCCAGCTGATCATCATACAACCACATGCAGAATCTTCTATATCTGCTTTGGAAAGCCCGAAACAATGTGGATGTGATGGTGGCCCTCTCCCTCTGTGCTGAAAAGGCATTTGATACCGGGGAATGGAGTTACCTCCTTCAAATGATGTCCAAAATGTGGATTGGTCTGAATGTATTTGAATGACGCAGTGGTTATACAGGTCACCAACAGCTCTGGTCAACTGTTATGGCTTTATTTCCCATACACAGTCATAGGTTGCTGCATGAGACAGGGTTGCTCTCACCCCCTACTCTTTTAACTGCTCTAGAGCGTCAATGACCACAATATGCTGATCAGATAAGAAACAAGGTATTGTCACTCCAGCTTCTCAAAATAATGCTCCAGACCAGTGGTTTCCAAACTTTTTAATGCTGCGCCCCCCCCCCCCCCGGTTGAAAAATAAAAATCATTGTGCCCCCCCTTCGGAATTTTTCACAATTATTTTATAAAGATGGCAATGTTTAAATATGTCTAGACCAATTTAAACACTGCTGTTAAGTACTGTTACTTTAAAAAAAATGCAATAACATGCTTTTGCTTAAAACAAAGGCCTGTTATCTGTATAATGCTTCTTTTGGCTAGAGTCTGTTGCCCCCCTGGGACCACTTGAGGCCCCCTAGGGGGGCCCGCCCCCCAGTTTGAAGACCTCTGCTCTAGACAGATCACATACATCTCACCATTACATTACCAGAAAGTTCATTACCTGTGTTGATGTCTATCATCTCTGCCTACTCAGAGTTCTCCATCTATAAAATGAATTGGACGAAAGTGAAGCCCTACCTGTGACTATTCATATCACCATATAAAGTGGCATTGATATGCATCCATTCATCTGGTTGCCTGATAAGATGAAGACCTTGGGGATGATGATCAGCACCAACTTCCAAATGATGATTAAAGTACATTTGGCAAAGCTGAATGCACAAATGCAGAGAGAGTTTGCAAAGTGGAGCAAATTGCAACTATCAACGTGAGCCTAAATCCAGATTATAAAAATGGGGGTGGATTCAAGACATAACTACATTTTTATCATGCTACCACTACCCAGTCCCTTCATCACAGCTCTGTTGAAAAGACTCAAGGCCTGATTGAGATCTTGGTGGATGAGTTACTTCGTCACAACAGTGGTGTATATCCCATCCGCACAAATATCCCATGAGGTTTATATTTCGGGTGATGGGATATCTGTCACCGTTGTGATGAGGTAACTCATCTGCCAAGATCTCAATCAGGACCTAAGTCATTCAACAGTACATAAGACAGGATGATTAACCGAGAACAGCCATGCCTAAGCTCTATGCAACTACCGCCTTGAGCAGAGTTCGACTCCTGAAACTAGAAACATATCACAAGGCAAAACATCTTTCCCAACTGGATTACCATTGTGCCAAACACGTGGAATGCCCAAACTGGGTGGGTATTGAAAACCAACTACAACACGGGGCACAAGGATCACAAGAACATAATTCAATATCAGAAGGGAGAGATCACCCCACCAGGTGAGGTCCAGCCAGAAATGTACTGTGGCAATAGTTCCCTTAAGCACAACGGCTCTGTAAATCTCCAATCACGTCAGGCCAGACTATGGAAATGACACTACTGCATGATACGCTAGATATAGAGGGATTGAACAATCACCAAAATCGATTACTAAACTCAGTTCTTTCTGTCACGACACTGGATATCCATAGTACCATCAAAGTCACAAGAATGGGCAGAACCCATAAGGACAATGGATGTTTTTGAACATACAAGCTATAAACGTAATGAGCAGCTACAGATGAATGATGCCGTTTGGGGCCTATAATGTAGACACTCCGAAATTCACCACTAGATCTTACCCTTCAGGCTAAGTTGATGGAAAAATGATCCATTGGTAGCATCATACTACCATTGAATTTTCTCATATGCTTCTGCCCATCATAATATCGATTGATTTCACATACACACCTGTTAGAAATTGGGTTTTTGGTTGGCAGTCAGGTTACCCCCTGTCCAAGCAAAAGCCCTCACTCTAGTCAGGGTAAGTCACACACAATCCAAGATTATCCTGTGCCCACCCTCTGGTAGCTTGGCACGAGCAGTCAGGCTTAACTTAGAAGGCAATGTGTAAAGTATTTGTGCAATAAATCATACAATACCACCATATAGCACCACACAAATACACCACACAGTGTTTAGAAAAATATAGAATATTTATCAGGATAATTGTAGGTCAAAACGAATAAAGTTGCAATGTGAATTTGTAGAGATATCACTGAAAAGTGATCCAAAGGGCCTGATTCTAATGACCGCACCGCGGTCAAAAGACCGCGGCGGCCATTTAGACATTTCCTCTGGGCCGGCGGGCGCTCTCCAAAAGAGCGCCCGCCGGCCCAGAGGAAATGCCCCTGCAACGAGGACGCCGGCTCAGAATTGAGCCGGCGGAGTTGCAGGGGTGCGACGGGTGCAGTTTGCACCAGTCGCGTATTTCAGTGTCTGCTTAGCAGACACTGAAATACTTTGCGGGGCCCTCTTACGGGGGCCCCTGCCGTGCCCATGCCATTGGCATGGGCACGGCAGCGGCCCCCAGGGGCCCCGCGGCACCCCCTACCGCAATCCTGTTCCTGGCGGGCGAACCGCCAGGAACAGGATGGCGGTAGGGGGTGTCAGAATCCCCCATGGCGGCGCAGCTTGCTGCGCCGCCATGGGGGATTCAAAGGGCAGCGGTAAACCGGCGGGAGACCGCCGGTTTGCCTCTTCTGACCGCGGCCGAAGCGCCGGGGTCAGAATGCCCTGCGGGGCACCGCCGGCCTGTCGGCGGTGCTCCCGCCGACCCTGGCCCCGGCGGTCTTAGACCGCCGGGGTCAGAATGACCCCCAAAGTGTCTTAAGTCTTTAAAAAGCAAACAAAGTCTCTTTCAAGCACAAAGTACCTGGTTTGGAGTGGAAAATCTCCTCAGAGGGCCACAGAAGAAGAGATACGTGGAAAAAGGGTGTGTGCGTCGATTTCTGCCCAGCACACACAGATTTGCGTCGTTATTTTTCACGCGGGGAAGTCGTGCGTCATTTTCCGGCACGCGGACAGTCTCTTTCTGTGGATCGCGGGGATTACCAGATGTCCCGGGTCTGTGCGGGGATTTTCCTGCTTGTTTTCCGGCTGCGCGTAGTTCTGCGGGGCTGTGCGTCGTAATTTACGATCTCACGGCAGGCGTCGCGTCGATTTCTCCTCTGGAGGTCGGGCGGCGTTGTCCTTGCGAAGCCGTGCGTCGAAGTTCCGGTCTTCCCAAAGGCGTTGCGTCGATCAGCGTCGGTTTGCGGCGTTTTTCTCGCCGCGGAACAAGCTGTGCGTCGAAAATTTCGGCGCACGGAGCGTCCGAGTGAAAAAGAGAAGTCTTTTTGGTCCTGAGACTTCAGGGAACAGGAGGCAAGCTCTATCCAAGCCCTTGGAGAGCACTTTCACAGCCAGACAAGAGTTCAGCAAGGCAGCAGGCCAACAGCAAGGCAGCAGTCCTTTGTAGAACGCAGACAGGTGAGTCCTTTGAGCAGCCAGGCAGTTCTTCTTGGCAGGATGTAGTTTCTGGTTTAGGTTTCTTCTCCAGCAAGTGTCTGATGAGGTAGGGCAGAGGCCCTGTTTTATACCCAAATGTGCCTTTGAAGTGGGGGAGACTTCAAAGAGTGGCTAAGAAGTGCACCAGGTCCCCTTTCAGTTCAATCCTGTCTGCCAGGGTCCCAGTAGGGGGTGTGGCAGTCCTTTGTGTGAGGGCAGGCCCTCCACCCTCCCAGCCCAGGAAGACCCATTCAAAATGCAGATGTATGCAAGTGAGGCTGAGTACCCTGTGTTTGGGGTGTGTCTGAGTGAATGCACAAGGAGCTGTCAACTAAGCCCAGCCAGACGTGGATTGTAAGGCACAGAAAGATTTAAGTGCAAAGAAATGCTCACTTTCTAAAAGTGGCATTTCTAGAATAGTAATATTAAATCCAACTTCACCAGTCAGCAGGATTTTATATTACCATTCTGGCCATACTAAATATGACCTTCCTACTCCTTTCAGATCAGCAGCTACCACTTCAATACTGTATGAGGGCAGCCCCAATGTTAGCCTATGAAGGGAGCAGGCCTCACAGTAGTGCAAAAACGAATTTAGGAGTTTTACACTACCAGGACATGTAAACTACACAGGTACATGTCCTGCCTTTCACCCACACAGCACCCTGCTCTAGGGGTTACCTAGGGCACACATTAGAGGTGACTTATATGTGGAGAAAGGGGAGGTTTAGGCTTGGCAAGTACTTTTAAATGCCAAGTCGAGGTGACAGTGAAACTGCACACACAGGCCTTGCAATGGCAGGCCTGAGACAAGGAAAAGGGGTGGCACAACCAGTGCTGCAGGCCCACTAGTAGCATTTAATCTACCGGCCCTATGCACATAGAGAGCACATTACTAGGGACTTATAAGTAAATTAATAGTCCAATCAGGTATGATTCAAGGTTACCATGTTTTTAAGGGAGAGAGCATATGCACTTTAGCACTGGTTAGCAGTGGTAAAGTGCGCAGAGTCTAAAAGCCAGCAAAAACAGTGTCCAAAAAGTGGAGGGAGGCAGGCAAAAAATTAGGGGTGACCACCCTAAGGCTGTCAGGTCTAACAACACCTTTCTTGGTTTGCCAATGGAGACATTCACTCATCCACACACGCAAACACCCACAGATTCATGTTTTCTGTCACAGAAAGGTCATGCACGAATGATTAATGTTATCAAAGCTGGAAACTGTGTTTAGAGTTTGGTGTGGACATTGCCCACAATATAAATGACAAAACGTGAGTCTGTCAATGACAACCAACATACCTGAGATCCCTTCACTACCATCCACAGACCCTCATCATCACTGCCTACCTATAATGGATTTGGTATGCAGGAGTGATATCGCACAGAGTGCAAAAACTAAGCACATGCCCAATTGGAAAGCTGCAATTTCACACTGTGAAGTTGAGACCCCTGCATTCCAGGGAGTGCAGACACGATGCTCTGCTGAGATGGTGACTGCTAAACCTCACATGTAGGCTGAGGAGAGCACAGCAGAGTTACCTGCATGCTTGGAACCCCAGAGGAGATTTAGAAAGAAAACATTCAGAGTGGTGCTGACAATGGGCACCTGGAATTTGCTGGTTGGCACGGTGTGCGTGCTGAGTATTTGCTTGCAGTGGTGACAGGAGAGTTGTGCTCAGAGGTGGTTTCTGCTGCAATCCTAGAGTGGACCTGAAAAGGGCCATAATGCAGCAACGTGTTCAAAATATATGAGTGGTGATGTTCGGGATGCATCTTGGGGGCTGTGACAATGTTGGTGTCCAGAGTGGAGGCCTGAGGAATTGGATTTGTGAAGTCGTCATTAACTAACCTTTGCATGGGCCATGAGAGCATGATGTGTGTTCTGCTTGCTGTGACTGGCTGCAACACACATTGCACTGATGCCACCACTGAGGGGACCCAAGGTCAGGCAGCAAGGTGGGATTCATCACTGTCCCCATTACTCCAACTTGTGCATAGACAGACTCACTAGGGAGGGACAGAGTAACAGGGCACATCTGTCATTGAGTTTATGGAGCCATTCAGTTATTGGATATATTTTTTGAGAGTGACTTTGACACTGGGTAGTGGGTAGAGTGAGAAGAAGGTCTCATCCCCTCATCTCTTAGGCCCTGTATCTGCCATAGCTTGTAAAAGGCACTATGTAAATGTAAATTTTATACAAAAAACAACAGGAGAGTACCCCTACTGTGCTTGTTGATCTTCCACGCCAGTCCATGGGGTGCACCCTATGGTTTCAAAAAGACTCTTACCCACTGGGATTCCAAGAGGCATGCCTATCATAGAGTCCTCTTTCAGATACCTAGTGTATCTTGACAGGCTCAGGCTTGGCAACCAAAGAAGCTTTTTGGTTATTGGATGTGATTTTAAATTTAAAATAGCCCAGAGTGTCCTGAGAGTTAGTTTTATTTTCAAAGGGCATGCTGACGGAGTTAAAAACCAGGTTGGGATACACTAAGGCAATTGGTGTCCTTTATATCCCTGTGCCAAATTGTTTCAGCAATCATACCAATGCCTCACTGGGCTAGGTGGCTTTCATCAGGACCTCACAAGTATCCTATTTGTGTGCATTCAATTGTGACACTTCTATTCACCATACTCATATATAGGGACCCTTTTATAATAAATGTAAGCCCCTGGACACTGTAGATTATTTAAAATCTAGGATCCCCCTAAATAGCCAAAGACCACACTTGGCTATCAAGGTTGAGCCCGTTCAGATACACTAGGTATCTGGATGAGGAGTCTATGATGAAGTCTATTGTTATCTTTAATATGAGTATCTGATTTTATATTCTCCGATATTTACCTTTGTGACAGTTTGTTACTTAAATAGGAGTTGTTAAACAGTGATTACTATTGTGATTATTATTGGTGAGATACAGGCCTAGACGTACATTAAGCTTACTAAACTGTGGAAGTTAATGTATAGTTTTGATACAAAAGATATAGATGTGGGTCTTGCATCTTCTTCCCCTACTTCGACGATTTCTGCTCTGTTATAATTGTTGTACATTAATACTGAAAGGCATATTGCGTATTTGTTCATCCATTGGTCTGAGAATATTCCAAATGAATGGACAGATGAACAGACATAAAGCTGACAAGATTCCTTGTAGATTTGAGTTTGGTTTGGGATGTAGGTGTGCTATTCTCAAGGAGATCATTGTATTAAAATCCCCTATGTTTATGTGTTTGACATTTCTCTCCTGTGAATATTAACATTTTGGCTGAAGTTAGGTGGCAGATAGAGAAGGGGATTATGGAGTTGTAAGACTAACTGACTTTTACAGGTTCCATGGCTCTTATTACATTTTGTTTAGCAGTAATGAAGTTGAGTATAAATCCATGGATGTGTGTGGGGTTTGTGCAGTATTATGTCAGATTCTTAGCTGAATAGTGCACGTTTAGCAACAGCAAGGTTAGAGAAATGATTCAATTTAATACTGATGTCTCTGAGGGAGCTCAAGCTGGAGTGTGAGAAAAGCCCTCTTCTTGATCATCCCCATTTTTTGTGGAGTGATGTTGCTGTTTTTTTAATCTTTACAATGGGCACTGCTTACCAGGCTCCAGTGTTTGCACTCTGACCCATAAAACCTTGCAGAATTGGCTAACTCCTAATTGTCATATTTGAATTTTTCAATAAGACTTGCACATGGTGCAGGAAAATATACCAATAGCATGGAAAGTGAAATTCCACGTGTGGACTTAGCAGACGTTGTGCCATTTACTCATCTGACAAAGAAAATAGGGCTTTAGGTCTACCTGTGCAGCCTGACTTTTGTGGCTTTTCAAAGTGAACCCCAATTTTAAATATTTAATAAGTCCCCCTAACTAGGCCTTGTAGCCTACAATCTAGGATGACTTTTATTTAAAAGTGGTGCTTGTAGGGACATGGCCTGATGGATATGGAGTGAGCCGTGCACTGTCTCAGCTCCTGTGGGCCTTTAACACCATTCTAACACACTGGGACTTACCTGCAGTGACTCTCCCTGCCAGGACAGCTCCCCAGCAGTCTTTTGCAGACGGTTGAGGACCTGGACTCCTGACACGTGGCGATTCAGGAGTGGTGCTGAGCTACAGCGTTGAAAGGAGCTTCATTGGTCTGCCATCTTGAGTGTGTGGCACGGACACAGTGCCGATGCCGGCCTCCCTTGAGGCCGTGAAAAATAGCTGGTGTCATCCTGGGGCACTTGCCAAACCCTGCGCTGCCCCAAATTGGCCACCTCCTCCTGCCATGAACTCCACCGGCCTCCCGGTGGGTGGCTTTGGCCTTCTGCTGACCTGCATTGCGACCTGAGACTTGACATCCTGGCTTTGGCTCCTCTAACGTTTTGCCTCTGTTTCCAAGGTTGTTGATGTGTGATGGACTCTGTTTTTACTGGTTTTGTTACGCTGGGATCTTCACCCCTGCTATTCAGTGCTAAAGTGCAAGTGCTCCTATGTAAAATATATGTGTGATTGGAGTTTAATAATTGGCAAATTTGATTTACTGGTAAGTCTCTAGTACAGTGCACTAGAGGTGCCCAGGGCCTGTAAATCAAATGCTACTAGTGGGCCTGCAGCACTGGTTGTGCCACCCACATAAGTAGCTCTGTAAACATGGCTCAGACCTGCCACTGCAGTGTCTGTGAGTGCAGTTTTAACTGCCAATTCGACTTAGCAAGTATACCCACTTGCCAGGCCTAAACTTTCCCTTTTCTTACATGTAAGAAACCCCTAAGGTAGGCCCAAGGTAGCCCCATGGGCAGGGTGCAGTGTATGTTTAAGGTAGGACATATACTAACGTGTTTTATATGTGCTGACAGTGTAATACTTCCAAATTCGGTTTTCACTGTAGCAAGGCCTATCTCTCTCACAGGTTAACATGGGGGCTGCCCTTAAATATGATTAAAGCGTAGATTCCCTTTGGGAGCAGATAGACATGTGGAGTTTAGGGTCTCTGAACTCACAATTTAAAAATAAATTTTTAGTGAAGTTGGTTTTGAGAATGTGTGTTTGAAAATGCCACTTTTAAAAAGTAGGAATTTTCTTGCTTAAACCATTCTGTGACTCTGACTGTTTGTGGATTCCATGTCTAGGTTAGTTTGAGAGTTGGGCTGTTTGCACGTGTCTCTAGACAGTGACACAAAGGCCCATATTTATACTTTTTGACGCAAACCAGCGCCGGCGCTGGTTTGCATCAAAAAATTTACCACCGGCTAACACCATTCCTACGCACCATGCGGGCGCCTTATTTAAGAATTGAAGTTAGCCGGCGGGCTGGTCAAAGTAAAAAGAAAATGGCTCAAACCAGGCAGCGCCAGCGTAGGGGAAAATGGGGGTTGAGCGTCAAAAAATGGTGCAAGTCAGGTTTGAGTAAAAAATCATGGCTCAAACCAGACTTACGCCATTTTTTGACGCACAACCCCCATTAAAATGACTCCTGTCTTAGCAGAGACTTCTGTCCCCTGGGCATGGCCATTCGGCACAGTGGCATGTAGGGGGGCAGAAATTAGGCCCCCCTATGCCACTTAAAAAAATAAAAAAATAATACTTATCTCAACTTACCTGTACTTACCTGGGATGGGTCCCCCCATCCACGGGTGTCCTCCTGGGATGGGCGAGGGTGGCAGGCCACCTCTGGACTCCTTTGATGGTCTGAGACCATGGAAGTGAGCCCACAGGTCCCTTAACTCCTGCCCTCACCCAGGCGTTAAAAAATGGCGCACATCAGGCTGTGCGCCGTTTTTTAAGGCCCACTCCCTCGCGTGCGTCAAAATGACGCAGGAGTATAAATAAGGCGCACATGCCTTAAAGTCATTTTTTGGACGGGAACGCCTACCTTGCATGTCATTAATGCAAGGTGGTTTCCCGCATCCCAAAAATGATGCACACAGAGGTTTTTTTGCCGTCCGTGGGGTCGGGCATCATAGTTTAAATATGGGGCAAGGTTTGCGCCGAATGTGCATCAAAATATTTGACGCACATTTGGCGCGAACAAAGTATAAATATGCCCCAAAGGGAGCTGGGGTGTAGCCTGCATATCCCGATGAGCCACCTTTGCTTGGAGGGAGGGAAAGAGTGGTCACTCATACCTGAAAGGGCTGTGCCTGCCCTCACACAATGCAGTCTCCAACCCCCTGGTGTGTCTCTGTGGTCTGGGCCGTGAAGAAGCTAAGACCCTAATTGTTTGGGACTCACTTCCGGGTTCAGACCAACAAGAGGCCCCTCAGATGGTGAATGCAGATGAGGGGTGAGAATCCAAAACTGTTGAGGTGGAACACTGCCCTGGAACAGAACACGCCAATGCTGATGGTCTGTCCAGTTTCTTCTGCCTTAGTGATGAGAACTCCCATGAGGTTGGGTAGTTGCTCCCTACTTTCAGCTGGGGGAAGACGTGTTAGACTTGGCATCCTTGGCATGGTCTCCCCTAATTTTTTGCCTCTGTTTCCCAGGTTGTTGATGTGTGCTGATGAAGAGAACCCAAAACCCCTGAAAATTAGATCACTTATGGAATCAAGAGAAACCTATGCCAAGGAGAACAGCTGAAGAGCTGAGGAGAAGTGCTGCCCTGCCTGTGACTGTGCTTTGTGGAACTATCCAGCAGTTGCTGCTTCTGCCTGTGAAAGGGGACAAAAACTGGACTTTGTTGTGCATTCCTGCTTGTGAAGAATCTCCAAGGGCTTAAACTGAGCTTGCCTCCTGTTTTTGAAGTCTCAGGACCATCAAAGACTTCTCCTGCCAGCACCTGGACTCTCTGCTGAGAAACCTCCCCTGCCAAGTGGTGCCCTATCCAATTCCTGGGCCCTTGAAAGGTGAAGCTGGCAGACAAAGACTGAAAATCCACGCACAGACCGCAGTGTGGGGAAATTTTCAACGCATCTTCCGTGATGCGGCTGATAAATGACTCACCGCTGGCTTAGCGGCTGAAATCAATGCTCCACCTGCACTGCGGCTCGAAGATCGATGCAACTGGGCTGGAGAAACGACGTGCAACACCCGCTAAGGAGGCTGATAATGACACAAACCCCAAGCAGCGCAGTTTTGGGATACCATGCGACCGGATTTATAACGTGCGGAAAAACAACGCAAAGCCTGCCCGGAATTGAGGTGCATGTCCGGATCGATGCATCGCTCCCTCGAAGGAGAGAAGAAACGACACATGCCGACCCGGCCGGAGGAGGAACAATGCACGGTCTCGCTTGCATGTGAGAAATCAACGCATCGCTGGCCTTTTTCGACGCTCACTCACCCGTGTAGCTTTATTTTCATGCTACCCGCGTACTTTTGTGTGTGAACAGCGTTCTCACTATTTCCTAAAGGATTTAAGATTCTCATTCTTTTAAAATTCATATCTTGACTTGTGCATGTGGGATTTTTGTCGTTTTGGTCTTGTTTTGTTTAGATATATATTACCTATTTTTCTAAACCTGTGTTGTGTCATTTTGTAGTGTTTTCACTGAGTTACTGTGTGTGTTGTTACATATACTTTACACATTACTTCTGAAGTTAAGCCTGCCTGCTCGTGCCAAGCTACCAAGGGGGTGAAGAGAGGTTAACTGAGGGTGATTCTCCTTTACCCTGACTAGAGTGAGGGTCCTTACTTGGACAGGGGGTAACCTGACTGCCAACCAAAGACCGCATTTCTAACACTCTGCATGACCCCCCACCACACGTTGAGCTTTGTGGCCTGAAATGTGGTAGTGTGAGGGTGCGCCTGGGCGCCCCCTGGGCGCCCCCTGGGCCAGCCATTGTGGACAGTGATTGTACCAGGGGCTGGGGTCTGCACGACATGAAGATTTTCCGGGACCAGGCTTGGACTAGGCCAGAGGCTGAAGCTGCAGGCCCTCAGCCATCCTAGGTCCTCATTGGCTGCTCTCGGCCTCTGAGAAAATAGGTCCCCCCAGCCTGCCTACTGCTGTGAGGAGCACCTGTGGATGATGAAACTGCCTCGGCCCCCTATGTACTCCCGCATGACGCTCAGCACCTCCTGATTTGGCCCCTGTCAGAGATAGCTAAAGCTTCTGGCCCAGGACCAGCTGTGGTGCACCCCGCCGGCAGCTCTGTCGTTCGGGGCATTGGAATTGCCCTAACTGCTACCCTGCCCTTGCTGTAGACTATGTGTGGTCGACTAGGACCCGGCGGGGTCCCCCTGCTAAAATTGGTGAGCCATGAGGAGCTGGGGGTACAGCTGGGGGAGCGCGTGGTCATGTTGCCCTCAGAGCTTGCTTGAGGTTGATAATGATTAAGCTGGGGGTCACTTCAGGTGAGGGCCCCAAGGGGTGAGCTGTCATTGAACTGTGGCCCGGGGAATTGGTGTGTATGTCTTACAACTTGAGGGACCTTTTCTGCAACTCACCTCCCTTTTCAACTGAGCTGCACAGGGACTGGCACCTGCCTTTGCCACCTGGACAACTGAGGGCGCTTGCACTGCTGTCTGCAAGTATTGCAGGGCACCGGCTGCTTGAAAAGGTGCTGACAGCCACAGCAACCCACTGCTGGCTCAGCATATTCCCCTCGACGAACTAACGCATTATGCCACGTCTTAAGTCCGCTCTTTAATTTCCCTTTGTCATAAAGCTTCAACAGCTGACAGGGACACTAGGGAGAGCAAGCCTTCAGCTGCAACTGGTGGCTCAGCCTCTATGCCCATCTTTCAGGAATACATTGAACAATTTCTTAAGGACATCCACTCAGAAATAGGATCTCTGAAAGCAGACTATAAATCCTGTCTCCAAGACTTACTCCACAATATCTCTACAATAGGGACATGAGTGGATGATTTGGAACGAGTGGCTGATTCCCGAGCGGAAGGCCAAGAAATGCTATGGTGCAGGGTGCAACACTAGAAGGACAGCAGGTGAAACCGAAAGCGAAGCAGGAGGACATAGAAAACAGAAGTTGCCACAACAACATTCGCGTCCAAGGAGTTCCCAGGGGCATCAAAGGTGACATTATCATGGCCTTCACAACAGAGCTCCTTCAGGCAATCTGGGGTGATGAGGGGGCTTGCATACTGGTCCTAGACAGGGCTCACTGGGTGTCCTTTATCCCAGGGCATCCTGGTGCCGTTCCAGACATCCTCACAAGGGTCTACTTCTTCTCAGAAAAGGAAGCTATTCTTTGAGCTTCAAGGGGGAAAGCAGACCTGGTCGTTTGTAGCCACAGCATCCAGCTCTTCCAGGACCTCTCGCCAGTCATGCTGCATAAGAAGCGTGACTTCAAGCCGGTCGCTGACAACTGATGATGATGAACATCTGATACCAGTGAGGCCACCCATTTGCTCTTATATTTCAGTGGAATGGGAAGCTCCATTTGCTACGCTCTTTGGCAGCCATTCTGTGCAAAGCAGGCTTTTGCTCTAAGATTTTCAGTCTCCACAACCAAGGCAGGAAGTTTTCTGAAATTGAACCTCCTAGGAGGCACCACATTCTAACCCTGCTTAAAATTTACTCCCCAATCAAGCACAAGACCCCTACATATGATGTACACTCAAGGAACAGCTTGTTGACATGGTGGGAGGTATAATTATGGGTGGCGATTTTAATCTTGTATGGAACCCAGAATTAGCCTCTAGCACAATCTTCTACAGGGAGCTGGGGTTGGTTGATTCTTGACGTTCTAGACATCCTGATGCAAGAGATTAATCCTTCTACGCCCACGTCTATGCTTCCTAGTCCTTCATTAGTTATGTCTTCCTTACACACCCTCTGCTCCGCTTGATTCGGTTGCTACCTCTGAATCTTTGATTTCTGACCATGTACATGTGGAACTGGTGGCACGTCCTCTCAGCAGGCCCCCTCGCTGGTCATTCCACCCGCAGCTATTCAGACACTCCGTGGACACAAAAGAGATACAAAGGGCAATTGTAGAATATTTCTAGCTAAATGCTCTCCCAGAGAAGCCTCCCCATATACTCTGAGATGGGTTAAAGGTTTAAGGCCTCGATCAGAAAGTAATTTTGACCATCTCAATTGCCAGAGTGAGGGAATCCTGATAGATGGAGGCAGGCCTCACAGCATGGATTAAACCTCTTGAACGAATTGATCACCCTGCTCCCACCCGACGCAACAAGCGTCAGCTTGCTATCCTGCAGGGACAGCTCCCACCATACAGGACTAATAAAGCAGAGCGTTCCCTCCTAGCCCTGAAACAGAAATAATACATGGGGGGTGAGGGGTGGTTGTGTGGTAAAATTGGCTCACTAGTTGCTCGTAAATTGCACCACCAATGGTCTAAAAGCCACATCTCTAAAATACAGAGAGGCGGCACATCCTGGGCAATCACTGAAGGAATCAAACAGCAATCCTTTCACAACTATTACCAAACACTTTACAGACAGAACGAGTTCCCTCAGGCCCTTTATCTTAGCAAATGTGATTGGGCTGCAATTGACCCTCGTCACACTGAAGTCCTAGATGCCTCCGTTACAATAGCAGAGCTCCACAGGGCCCTCAGGGAGCTTCTCATTAGACAAACTCTGGGCCCAATGGTATCCCTGTCATCTTTTACAGAACGTTCCTCTACAGCCTACATAATCACATGCTGACACCGTTTAATTCATTCAACCAGGATATAGGCCCAACTCCCACCATGGCCGCCACAGAAATTACCCTTATACCTAATCCTGGTAAGGACCATACATTATGTTTATCATACCACACCAGAGCTCTCCTAAACTCAAACACCGAGATCTTCATGAAAATCTTGGCTAATAGGCTTAAATTGCACCTCCTTATAAACCCCAATCAGATTGGATTCATTCGCAATCAACAGGGTGCTCACAATATACATCAAATTCCAAACTTGGTCGAAAAGTACAATCCTTACAATATCTCAGCGTGCCTTCTTTTGTTAGTTGTGGAGAAGACATTCGACAGGGTAAACTGGACCTTTCTTCGCACAGTTCTGGGCACGACTGGACTTGGCCCTGGAATGATAGGTAAAATCATGGCATCTTATGTAGCTCCGGCAGCTTAAATTTGTTTTAGCGGACAACACAAAAGGCCTATCACACTCATCAGGGGCACCTGACAGGCGTGTCTACTAACTAACACCCTTGCTCTTTGCCCAAGTAGTCGAACCTTTAGCCATCACTATCCAGCTTGCTATTGCCATCTCTGGCATCCCTTTTGGTGGTCAGTCCTGCAAAGTAGCTTCTTTGTGGGCAACCTGCTACTTATTCTCATACATCCTGCTACCTCTTTACCCGCAGGTGTCCACTGCCTCGCTGTCTTTGAAGCAGTGTCAGGTTTTAAAGTAAACATGAAAAAAATCTTACGCATTGAACCTTACTATTCCTCAGCAGGAACTGCTCCTTTTACAGTCTCTAGACCCCTTCCAATGGGCATCATGCTCAATACGATACATTGGCCTTATCATCACCCCCACATTGCATTCTTGGACACAAGCCAACTGGCTGAAGTACCGGTGATCCATCTAAGAAGAACTCAGTCTCAGGAAACCAATACACATCTCATGGCTGGGTCAAATTAATGTTATAAATATGAACGTCTTCCCCAGGATATTTTACCTTTTCCAAACTCTACCCACACCCATCCCTTATGAGGACATCATGTGCTGACAATGGGATGTGAAGGACCCTTGATCTCTAACTCTTTACTAATGCTTCCTAGAGTTAGGGGGACTGGCCTGACCTAACTTACTGAAATACTAGTGGGCGGCTCATCTCTACTTTATCTCTGAATGAGTTGTTCACATAAGTGACAAACACTGGTTTCACATGGACCATGCAGAGGCTTGTTGTCCTTTGTGGGACTTAGCGTTGCTCCCCAAACACACCCATCTAGAAGCACCTGTATTGCTACTCCCACCAGAACAGTCCGTGAGATATGGGATCAACTAGCACTCAAGAGGGGTGTCGCTACCTTACCGTTACCCAACAAGCTGATTGCCCGAAACCCTCACTTTACTCTTGCCCTTCAGCCTCCCACATTTTCAAGTTGGGAATCTGGCAAATGTGGAAACCAGTGTGACCTTTTTATAGGTGGCAATATCAAGTCCTTTGAACAATGCAAACTAAATTTTAAGGATCCTGAAACATACTGGCTGCAATACTGCCAAATGCAACATGGGGCACTTCACCCCCTCAACACTCACAAAGGCACACAGGTTTCCACTCCCTTTGAGAATCTAGTTAGGGCCTTCGATGGTCCACAGGGCTCATATCTAAAACTTATCAAGTTATCCAACACGGAACGCTTTCCTGCACTCACCTGTACCAAATACAGTGGCACTCCAGCACCTCCGAGGATCTCTCAAAAAAACAATGGTAGACACTCTGGGGTGACACACCTAAGTATACCCCAACGAGTGACAGTTTATAAAATTAAGGTACGATGGTACTACACTCCGACACACCTGCATGCCATTTTCTCCATTGCATTTATTACCTGCCGGCGATGTGGATTTGCGCCAGGTGACTTCCACCACATTTGCTGTTCTTGCTCCCCTATTACCAAATATTGGAAGGTGATTCTTGAGCATATACGCACTGTAGGATTCCCAATCCCAGCATCCTATCTCATTGTCATATTAGGCATGCGACCTCTTACACTTGAGCCTATGACGCATGCAGACTGGCACACAATCGTGTGTAAGGCAATGCAAAACAGCTCATAGGCCACGCATGGAAGAAACCCACAGCCCCTACTATAGCCCTCTGGTTCAAGCATCTCTGGCATGTGCTGGCAATGGAGTTTAGCCTACAAAGAGTTACACACTGATTAAGAGTTCACTTATGTCTGATAGGTGTTAATTGACTATCTGTCCCGATTGAGCAAACCTGCTTCATCCTACCCATGCTAAAAGCACTACAACCCTTTGAATAAGGGGCTCACTCATCAACATGGCTGTGACTTATGTATTGGAAATACATCCTTCTGCTTACCCCATAAGATGGTTCTAACTCACGCATCTCAGATAAAGTAGTGTGGGCTTGGCTCTCCCCGGGGGTGCATTATGGCCTGGAATTTATTGCATTCTTTGTTTTGTTTTTAGCTGTTTTTTTATGTGTACACCCGTCGCTTGCCTATATCTGTAATGTGTTCGACACTAGCTGCCTCTAATTCAATATTGTAGCATACCTGTTGTGCTGATTACCAATGTAATATGCTATACATAAGCGTTGTGGACTTGACTCTGAAACCATGTCTCGTTTTATTTCCTGATAAAACTTTAATAAACCAATTTCTAGGAAAAAAAAGTGGTGCGTACAAGAATTCAGTATTGGCATGTTCTTATGGTGACTAACCCCCAAAAGCTATTTTCACTGTACAGGGCTGTAGCTGATCCTGTGAGAAGAAAGTACATTTAAAATACAATGTTTACTAACTCTTTTGTGTGATAAGCTACAGAAATTATCCAACCACTGTTTTTAATAATAATATAATTATTAAAAACCCAATTCAATGGTGAATTTGGATTTTTTATGACTATTTAAGAAAAATTACTTTTACAAAGTAAGACTTTGGGCCTGATAATGACTTTGGTGGTCAGACTAAGCCGACCACAAAAGCTGTGGGGGGGAGGCTTCCGTCATACCGGCGCCCCACCCCAAACCATAATACGATGTTTCCACCGGGCTGACTGGCAGAAACATCATGTTATGATGTTTCTGCCAGTCAGATCTGTGGAAACAGTGCCATAGCATTGGCCTCGGCTCCAATAAGGAAGCCGTGGCCAATGCCGTGGCATACCAGCACTCTTCAAATGTGCACTGTCTGCAGTGCAGACAGTGCGCATTCCGAAAGTGTTGGCAGCGGGCATGAGCATGGCAGTGCTGGGGGACCCCCATGAAAAGGCTGGCGGAAAGAGGACTCACGGTCAGCATGACGGCTCTGAACTCAACGCTGCCGTGGCTGACCACAACTCTGACTGTCACCACCTCGTCGGGGTGAAAACTGCTCCAAGAGCAGAAGCAATGAGTTGGACCTTTTGGCAGGAAAACCTGGGCAGGAATTATGTGATCCCTCTCACCTCAGAAAGGTCAGCTGGGAAGGTTTCAGAACTTCACTACCTTGACAGGAATAAGGATCAGGCTGGTCAATACATTTGTATGTGTAATGGGGGACCTACAGAAGAAAGGTCTTTGTTCCGTGGGCCAACTGAAGCCAGCTCTGGACAAATCAGGGAGGAAAAGGTGTGGAAGCTGGCCTGAGAATCTGGTTGCTGTGGTTGAGTAGGAGACAATTACTAATTTCCCCAGACACTCCTCTACTTGGGACACCAGCCAACTACATGGGCAGAAAGGTTTCACTAAGTTAGATTTTATTCAGAATGGTGCACTGTGGGCTAGTTTGAAGCAAGGCAAACAGGAGGTGCTTCTAAAGTGGGAAGACTAGCCTTGGGAATGTTCTCATTGGTTAGGAGTGTCCAGGATTCACCTACATCCACTGACTAATGAATCCTGCTAAAGTGGCACCTTGCCCTCAGCTCATCAGAACAGTCTCTGGGCTTGTGGAAGAACAAAAGAGGATTAGACAAGCTTTCTCTAACCTATGTGAAGTCCTGAGGGGCCTGGACTGGATCCCACGTATACCTAGGGCTGAGAATTGGACTCTAAGGGCCTCATTAGGAGTTTGGCGGTCCCACCGCGGGACTGCCAAACTCATGAGGAGGACGCCACCACCTCCTGTCCTATTACAATGTTCCCCCCGGTCTGACTGGCTGAAACATTGCAATAGAGCATTCCTGATGGTCAGAACGGCAGGAACAATGCTATTAAATAGCACTCAGCTCCCTTAAAGCTCAGAGGGGGCCGACCAGCACCCTTGAAATGCGCACTGTATGCTAGGCATACAGTGCACATTTGGACTGTTCTGGGCAGGGGGCTCCTGCACTGCCCTTGCCATGCACGGACAGTGCAGGAACCCCCTATGGCCCCCAGCACAACATCACCACCAGCCTTTCCAAATCAGCGAAACCGCCATGGAAAGGCTGGCCGTGAGGAGAGTTGTAATCAACCAGGCTGTGCTAGGTTCTGCGCCGCCCTGGCTGAGTAAAACTCTGACCGTCATCATGCCATCAGGAACCATGTTCCCGGCGGGGACGGCAGTCCCCTGGCGGGTCCGCGTGCCAGAGTTGTAGCTGAATGGTTGGATCGCCCAGAGTGCGGCGGTCTGAATGTTAACTTGAGTGTCGCGGTTGTCAGACTGTCACACTCATAATGAGGCCATAAGAGTCTGTTAGCTGACCTCCTCTATGGATATAGAGACACATCAAGCTGCAAGAGGCATTTTTCCTGACATCTAAACAGGAACAACTTGACTTGGTCTATGCCCTGCTGGTGGCTTCGGCTGGAGTGAGTTCTGGCCTCTAGAACTGAACTTGAGATTCTGGGAGTCTTAGAAGAGAACAAAAGGAACAGCTCCAGAAAGTCTGAAAAATTGGGATTTACAAAAGGTTTAGGCTTCTAAGACCTCAGCGCTTCAGTGGGATCTCATGAAAAACAGATCTGATTTTGAGAGATCTTTGTTGGACACAGTTTTTGAGACTTAGAGAAGAGACTATGGCCCTAGTTTATGGTTTGGTGAATGAGTTACTCTTTCAAAAATGTGACGAATATCCTGTCCACCTCATTAAAAGTGTGATTTTATCCTATAGAACTTGTAATTAGGTCAGACAGGATATATGTAAAGTTTGTGACTGAGTAACTTGTTTGACAAACTGTAAGTCAGGCCCTAATTCTGAAATTAGAAGACTTGAATGTGCAAAGCCACAAAGAGTATACGACCAACGAGAGGACTTCAGAGGGTGCAGAATTTGAATTCTCCCTCTGAACTTTTCCTGCTAAAACCAAAGGCTTCAGTGGGGCTTAGTCCAATGCCTATATGACTTTGGAAGGACTTTTCCGGGTACAGCACAACCTGGCCCTTCTCGAGGGTTTCGACATTCATTACAGAGGTTAAGTCAGAACATAAAATCTTCGACCTGGTAGTGTCTTCTCCATTGCCTTTGAAATGAAATCCCACCTAGGTCCTGGTCAACAGCAAACAGTAAATGACTGACACAACATTTTCTTGGCGAGTTTCCACATCTCTAGTTCCCCTGAATAGATTTTAATAATTTTTGTGTTTTTTTCCAAATAAAATAGTCACTATTTGGTTGTGCATATTTTATTGTGCTGTGTTTTGACATTCTTGATTGTTTGGTACAGCTAAATACTTTTCATATTTTTCTTAAGTTAAGCATATTTGCTACGTACCATAGCTACAAGGGCTCGAGTCCAGGTTTTTTTCCACACTTGTGTATTGAACCTGATAGGATTTTGGACTAATTATTTGGAAATGACTCACATCATCCCCAACTAATAACCCATTTTGTACATGGAGGATGTTTGAAGGTAATAGGAGTTCAGTAAATTTGTACACGAATGTGGAGTTATTTCCTTGAGGGTTATTTGAGGGAGGAGGATTTGGTGGATACCTCAACTTGTAATACATGAAGGATGGGAAAGATTATGCAGAAATGATGGAGCATGATAATATGCTCTTGTGAATGGTGGCTATCCCGCCATCCTATTGGTCCTGCCTGTGATAATTGCATACTTATGTGGTAACACTATGTCAATTAGGGGTGAGGTGGTGTGGCAGCAAGGTCTCACTAAGAAAGAACAAATAAAGGGTTTGGCCTGGTATAAGGGATTTGAGATGTTGCGAACATTTGCATCTGTGTGCTTGCATAGAACATATTTTCTGGATATGGCTGTATGGTGTTAAGTGGAGGAAGATGTTTTTTCTGAATTGGGTTAGACATAGCCATTTCTTTGGTGTCCTAGGCATTCTTTAGTGGTGGGTTATGGAAATGTAAGACATTACATGGGGTTGTTTGTGAGCCACATGGCTAATGCTAGGGTATGGAAGTTGTCTGGAAGAAGGGGTTTAGTGGGCCAGTAAGAGAGCGAGAGGTATGGTCATGATTAGCCAACAGTGACATAGTGATAGATTGTGGGTCTTGAACTGAAACCTTGCTCTAAAATGTGACCTTACCACTAGCTGAAATTAGCCACTGCCCTCTCATGCCCTGCACATGGAGGCCACTGAGTCGTGACCCTGTCCCGCTGTGCCAAGCCCGCAAGATGGTCCTGGGTAGGCAGGGAAATCTAGTGACGAGATGGGCTGGTGACAGAACCACCAGATTAAGAGATTCGGCCACCAGATGTGGCTGAGGTTACCCCAAGTACAAGTTTGGTTCAGCTCCCACTCTGCCTTACACTAAAAGATCTGCTGAGTACTGGGTGGCTTGGAATAGCAGAAAGAAGAATGTGGATTATGAAAGAAATTAGAAGAGTGGAGTTTGACGGAAGCAAAGCTGGTTTCCCTCATTTCAAATCATAGCAAAAGGCCAGTCAAGCTTATGGTGGTTGAGACAAGCTTTCAACGTCACAATAATTAAAACAAAAAACAAATCATAAAATTAACAGGTTTGCTGCCATATTGGTTGAAACATGATGGATTGATATGCTAGATAAAATCAAAAAGAAAAACGGCCTTAATAAGAGTTTGGCCAAAGGGATACTCCATCCCAAACTTCTCAGATGTTGTATCCTGTGCATTTTTCATTTTTTTGTAAACAAATTTTATTGGCATAAAGTGGTGATGATTCGTGCATATATTAACGAGTCAGGTGCGTTAAAGTTCTTACTGTACATATGATATTGGTAGCTGCCGTTCGCTCCTTTACAGAATCAATGGGATAACTGGTGTTAGCAATTTTATACAAATGTCACATTTTCCATCATTGTTAGAGAGTTTCATTCTGATTGATATCTCTATTGCTAGCGTGAGGGTCAAGCCAGCCTAGCTTATTCATCCGGTTGTTCGTGCACAGATAACAGCTAAATGGAAATGCACCTGGTGATTGAGAGTATGCGTGTCCGTTGTGAGTGTATGGTGCCCAAACAAAATGTAACTAGTCCCCTCCCTCCCCTCTCAGCTTATACCTTGTGGTGAATATATATCCTGTCTGGTCGTGCCTGATCCTCCGGGGTAGTCTTAGTCACTCGGAGTGTCCCAAGTGGTTCGCCTGGAGACCCCCTCCTTTCCTAGTGTGTGCCATGCGACGTGAACCCTGAGAGGCCATCAATCTGCATGTGTAGTTGCCTGGTTGAGGGCATCTCTACCGGGGTCCGAATGCTCCATCTGCAATGCCATGATAATCTGATCCCAAGCTTCCTTCAACTCAGGGGACCCTATACCTCTTCTAAGTTCTGTGTATAGCACTGCTCCCTCACTTTCGGCCCACTTCCTAAGCTCCCTTCGACAGTCCCAGAGCCGACGGGCCCCCCGGGGTCTTCCAGTTCTTCGTCAGCTCCCTCTTGGCTAATATAAATGCAAGGTCTTGGAATCTGCTAGTGGCCTTATTATTGGGTGTATGTGGGAACCAATGAAGTATGCATCTAGCGGGTGGGCGGGTAATATCTATCTCTGTTATGTTAGCCACTTCTGCGACCACTGTGGCCAGAGTAGGATTCCAGCCATGTGGAGGAAATCCGCCGCCCCCATTTCACAGCGGGGGCATTTCCCCTCTCCTACTCTAAAGTGATCCCGTAATCTGAGGGAGGGAGGTAAGCTCTGTGTAGTATGTAAAACTGTATAAGCTGGAACCTACAATTTCTGGAGACCTTAGGCGTTCTTGCCAGAATGCGTACCCAGTCGGTATCCGGTATCTGCGCCCCCAGATCATGCTCCCACTTCTGCTTCAGTTCCTGTAGGGGAATCCCTTCCTCTTCCATGAGCACCCTGTACTGCCTAGTGACCGCTTTATGTGTGCACCTTGTTGTCAGCAAATAATTACTGACACCATGTTGAGGAGGTTCAGCAGCTCCCGTCCTCAAATGTCGCCCAACGGAGTGGGTGAGCGCGCAGTGCAATAGAAAATGACCCTGCAGGTGATCATGTTCCTGCCTAAAATCCTCAAAGGGTAGGAGGTTGCCCCCTCTGTACAGCTCCCCCAACCGGGCGACCCCTGCCTCAGCCCAGGTGAGTAGGCCCCTCCTCTCTCCCACCCCAGGAAGCCAGCGAAGCCAGAGTAATGGTATATCAGTAGAGTGCGGCATACTCAGTCCCGCCCTACGGGGGCATCCCCTCCAGCATCTGTGGACAATGGCAGGTTCAATAGACTTCGTCCGTCCTCTCTCTGCAATATTAAAAAAGATTCCAGCCAGTTCAGGAGTTGAGGAACCATCAGGCCCTCTACATGTTCTCCAACACTGCCGTCTCCTACCCATCTCACAAACCACTGCAGCTGTGCAGCGAGATAGTATGTTTCAAAATCGGGGACTGCAAGACCGCCCCTCGCACGAGGTTTCTTCAGTGTCGCCAATGCCACCCTGCGTTTGCCCCCTCCCCAGACAAACTCGGTGATCGCCATGTCCAGTTCTTTAAACAGGTTGCGCGGTACCCATAGGGGCAATGCCGCAAAATAATACAGCAACCTAGGTAGCGCCACCATCTTGAGGAGAGCGTCCTGTCTGACCACCGATAACGGGAGCGATCCCCAAAAACCAAAGCACGATCTCAGAGCTCCCACTGCCCTTCCGATGTTATCGTCTAGGATATCTGACTGGGAATGGAAGATTCTCACCCCCAAGTACGTGATACAGCACGGCTCCCATGTCACTCCGCCCAGCTCTGTTGGCGGTGCTGGTTCCCCCTACCACTGGGAACAAATATGATTTTTGCCAATTGACCCGCAGCCCCGACAACCATCTGAAGCGTGCCAGTAGTGTCTGCGCCCCCTCCCTTTCCGGTCCGGTATTACGTAAGAATAAGAGGAGGTCGTCCGCATACAGTGCGATCACATGGCGCCAGCCGCACCTGACCAGACCCTGGTATCAAGTGGCTGTTCTGGCCTGAGTGGCCAACGGCTCCATCGCCAGGGCGAACAGCAGAGGCAACAGTGAACATCCCTGTCTGGTGCCCCTGCCAACTGCATACTGCGCTGAGATGCATGTGCCCGTCCTTACCCTTGCCTTGGGGTCTGCGTAAAGCAATTGTGTCCACCCAATAAAGCCTTCACCAAGACCCATGTGTGCGAGAACTCTATATAGGTAATCCCACTCCAGGCTGTCAAATGGCTTCTCTATATCTATGGCAAGGACCGCAGAACCTGGGTCAGCAGGGGTCGCCAATTCCATGAGGGATAGCAGCCGGTGCACATTCTGGGCGGTGCCCCTAGTGGGGATGAATCCCGCTTGGTCTGAGTGGACCAGCTTTGTCATGTGTGGTAGTAATCTCATCGCTAGTACCCTACTCTGTATTTTATAGTCTGTATTAAGCATGGAGAGGGGCCTGTATGCCCCTCCTTCGTCAAGGGGTTTACCGGGCTTTAGCAATGGAACAATTAAGGCTTCACCTGTCGAGGCCGTTAGGCGGGCAGTCGCTCGTGCCTCGTCATACAGTGACGCCAGTTTGGGGGAGAGTGTCCGTGCATAAGTTGCATAGAACTCAATGGGGAGTCCAGCCGTGCCCGGGGTCTTTCCGCGAGCCAGGCCTGCTATAGCCGCCCCGATATCTCGATACCCCCACCCAGGGCCGCGTGCTCCGCCTCGGTCATTGCTCGGGCGACAGTTCCGATAGAAAATCTTGTAACTCCGCTCCCGTCCCGGGGGATGAGCTGGTGTAGAGGGCGGAGTAATAATCGTGGAAATACGAGTTTATGTCGGCTTGATGGTAAAGTTTTGCACCCAGTGAGGTGATAATCTCCATTATAGGAGTCCCTCTCTTAGCGGGGTTGGCTAACCATGCCAGCTGTGCCCCCATTTTATCCCTTTCAGTGTGGGCCCTTGCAGTGTACTGCTTATAGTCGAAGCATCTCAGTGTCTCTGTATGCTCTGCCACTTTTCCCCTGGCCTCGCGCTCCTCCCCTCGCCTCTCCGGGTGATCCAGTGCAATTTTCTCCAGTGACCTAAGGTCTCTCTCTGCGATCATTATATCCCACAGCAAGGACCCTCTAATCCTGATGGAAGCCGCCATACAGCGGCCGCACACCACCACTTTGAAGGCCTCACAGAGTGTCTGCGGTGAAGGAGCTGTGGGCTCTTTGTCCTCCAAATAGTGGGTTATGTGTTCCCTGATCTGTTCCCTGAAAGCGGGGTCTGTCAGCGAGTCTGGCTTAAGTCTCCAGGTGGGAATGCAAGTGGCAGCTCCTGTCCAGGACAAGTGCAATAGTAACGGATGATGATGATCGGAAATGGTTTTCCCCAAATATTCCACTTTCCGTGTCTGTGCACGGTATATGGAGATCATGTGCAGCGGAGTAATGAGAATATTCCCTAGATACAGGGTTAAGAGTTCTCCATATGTCTACCAGATGCCACTCTACCTGCCAATCTGTGAACTTTCTAGCAAGCGCGTTAAATGGGGATTCCCGCAGCGGTGGGTGGGATCTGTCCAAGCCTGGGTTAGCCACGCAATTAAAGTCCCCCCCCCCCTTCAACACTGAGTGAAGCATGTGTGGTGCCAGCATGGTTGTTAGTTTGTTGAGAAACGAGCCCTGTTCTATGTTGGGAGCATATACATTGATCAAGGTTATATCCCGTCCTCCCAGCCGGCCGGTAACCAGTACATACCGCCCGTCGGGATCTGTTAATGTGTTAGTGACCTGGAACGGGACTCCCGCCCTGATCCATATCAAGGTGCCCCTTGCATAAGCTGAATAAGTAGTGTAAAATAGTTGCCCCCTCGTCCTCCTGTGCAGTGCTGTGCCCTCAGCGGCCGTTAAATGAGTCTCCGCAATGACAATTAATGTAGCATCATTACATGTCAAATATATTGAATCCATACACAATCATAGTGTCAGAAACTGCAATGAAAACTGTCTTGAGTAGCTGCCAATCAGACAGGTCCTTGGTCATTGGGGATACACATAGTCATACAGGTTAATCAATACTGAATGAATACCCTAAGATATTTCCCCAACTTGGCCAGTGCAGACATGAGAACACCCAGACAGTTAATCATCATGGACACCTAATTGTCAGAAATATAACAGGAATTATTGGTACCTAAAAACACAACCTATTAAAAACCTAACCTATTCACTAAGCTACATTAAGATAACCTATACTAATTTATCTTAACTTAATCCTACGGCTATCTATCCAATTCTGAATTTAACATATACACATAACCCCACTCGATAAACATTGTCCCCCCACTCCTCTTATGAGACAATAGACGTGTAGGACAACATGAACTGAACTACAAACATACTATGTTCTAAATAAATATTTTTTACATTTTTAAAACATTTTTTTATTCATATATATTTATTTATTTATTTACATATACCCCTAAACATAACTCCCCACCCATCTACCCCCAAAACAAAAACAATGCCTAAATCCCACCATCCAAACTACACTAGCTATATCCTACAACTAACCTACACTATCCTACCTAACCTATGGCTAACCCCATAAACCCCACTAAAATTTTGAACGATGCACACTAGAGAAGGGAAGGCCCATGGAACTGGTGAGTGGCCACACCTACAGCTTTTTGAGCTTTCTCTTTATGAATTTCAGCAATTTATAATTTCGGCCATTTTCTGCCTCAGGTCTGGTCAACCTAGCCGTCAGCTTGGCCATGTCTTTTCGCATTTCTGCCTCAAAGCTGGGCCCAGTGGCAGATGGTGGTGTCTGTTGTGGTGCTGGTGCCGTCTGATGTGCTGCAGATGTTAATTGTGCCGGACCTGAAGGAGCACTACGGACTCTGGGTGCTGAGGACACTCCTGTAGTTGAGGTGTTTTTAGGATGTTTGGCTGGTCCACCATTAGGGAAGGCCTTCCATGGCCCAGATGACTTTTCCGTGTGGAATCTCCGTGCCATCTTCCTGTAACCAGCCTGGACCTTGAAAATGTGCCGGACCCTTTCTACATGTTTAGTGAATTTCTGTGCTGGAGTCATTGTGGCAGCTAAAACATAAGGAGACCATGTCATCAGTAACTGCATTAGGTAGAGGAAGAACAAGCATGCATTGCAAACAGCATTTTGCAATGACACATGTTGTCAAGCAGTAAGCTTTAACAAGGGCAAGGCCCAAGTCCATACAAATCTGCCTAGCAAGAATCTACAGTATTCAGTACATGTCACAGAGATAATGGCTATCCAAAGTTGCACACTACGGCCAAGATGTGAGAGGGTCTAGGGCCTCCTTCCACCACATTAGCCTCATAAGCAATATGACGCTAACAAGGCACTAGAAGGCCAAATGGTCAGCAGAATCTCAACAAAGTGGTGAAATAACGGTATTGTGCCAGTTTGTCACCCCTTGCCCCACATTAGGCCTGTGTAAGGCCTGATGCCTGCATGGTTTCCGTTACCCCAGTAGGGTGACTGCCAAAATGGCGCACTGCAATCTAAGAGATTCGTCTGCCTCATTTTTGTCCCTAGTTTTAATGCCAGTTCAGAGCTGGAACTAAAAGGGGGCACACCATTGGTCACATTGGGCCCCTATGTACAATCCAGGGTTAGCATTAGATTATCTTGCACTAACCACATCATGTCCATCAAGATGTTAATCAAAATTGACACATACACAGTGCCATGGTGCACTGTATATCATACACGGCACATATGGTGGTGGATAGGGGGAAGCTAAGGACCGCAAGAGAAGTGGTGCAACACTGGCTGCAGTGTCTATTTACCTGTATCTGCCCCTATCTGTGCACAAACTTGATAAACCTCCTAACTACCAGGTACACACTCACCATGCACATTTCATATCATGTGATGTGAACAAGCATGCTAACAACTAACAGTATGGCTAAAACCTGTCATTTCGTCATTTCATCTTCACACATCTTATTTGCTACAATCCAGGGACTTGTCCTACATCCATCTGGAGAAGAACGCAAATTTCAATGTGTACTCAACTGACTGTTGCCCTTCTCAACAGAGCTCCTTGTATGTCCGGTGCCTCACTTCATTATTGAAGAGCAGTGAAGCACTGAGGGTGCAAGTGTCTCCTTGCCAAAGGTTCTTGGAGAGCATCCCCAGGTACATATATTGTACTTTGTCCTGATAAAATTTGTGCAATGTGTGGCACACAGTGCAGGAACGGGTGCTGTGAAAACATATGTTTGCTATATCCATGCATTGCAGAGAGCCAGCAGATCTGACACATATCGTGACTAACATCAGTGTGTTTCTGGCCACACAAAACATTTCCCGAGACCCACTAATCCATGGCTGCACACATTGACACCTGTACAACATTCTATAAATTCCACATCCTCAGAATACCATCAGCCATGATGTCAATACCCAAGGATAGATGATGGAGTCTTAATTGACACACATGCCATTTGTACATGGTTTAATACACATCAAACCCTCTTAGACACAACACTGTGGTGGTCATTAGGACTCTGGCGGTCTATTGACCGCCATGGTCGCAGTGACGGTCTGACTGCCGCCAAAGTATTTGGACCACTTTGACCGCTGCGCTACCACCAGCACCACCACTCCTCTGCCATAAGATGGACTTGCTGTGCTGGAGGTCCTAATCCGCCAGGGCAGAGCTGCAAGCAGTGCTGCCCTGGGGATTACGACTCCCCTCTCTGCTTGCGGTTTCATGGCAGTAGCACCGCCATGAAACGGCTGACAGAGACGAGGTGCAGGGGCTTTCCTGGCCAGCCCTGTCATGATGTTCACTGTCTGCTTTGCAGACAGTGAACATTGGGACAGGTGCTGGTGCACTCTACGTACTACAGCATTGCCACCAGCTTGATTAGAAGCAGGAGACAATGCTGTAGGCCATTTGCCACTGGACCAGGGGGCGGAAACTCTGTTCCTGCCCGCGGACCCAGAGGGAAACTCATAAAGGGGCCCGTGGGAAGGTGGCCGAACTGGCGGCAACCTACCCGTTGGGACTTCGGCGGATGGTGTAAACCATCTGCCGGCGTCATAATGACCCCCGTATGTACAGATGTGAAATACAAGGTGACACTTACTGGTTGCATCAGGGTCATTCCAAAGTTGAAACCTCTCCTATGGTGTAGTTTGGAGGTTCACCTGCAAGGGATGACAGGAAAACATAGTCAACTTAGTGTTCGGAATGACCCACTACCATCTACATGTCTGTCACACAGATATAGGTAGCACCCAAAAACATTTATAGCAATGTGACTCACCCATACATACATGTCTCTGATTCATCACACTTACTGGGGGACAGGACACTGTTCATTTTGCCAAGCTTAGGGGCGATAATAGGGAAGTGTCACTTCACCCAGTGTCTGGCCACTGTCCTTGCACCCCTTCGCCCCCCTACTGCCACCATGTGTGCACTGTATCTAAGATAAGGCTCACCAAGGTGCATGGTAGGGGGCAATGGTATCATAATTTCTGACAGTATTGATGTACAGCTCAGGGTTAGTGGCAAGAATTTGGTCCAACCCAGAACAGTACATAGGGGTCCTTTATAATTTATGGTGTGCCCCCTTTTAAAGCCTGGTCTGAGCAGGCATAGAAAATACCAGAATGATTAACACAAAGATTTTTCTCTGTTGTCTCTATGCCATTCATTATTTGGCATCCCTAACAGGGGAATGGCCCTCTTGCATACATCATCCATGGCATAGGCATTATGTTGTCCATAGGCTCACAAAGTGGCACAATGGAACTTTATCACCCTTTCCGCTACATTATGCCTGCACCAGCCATTATGTATGCAAAGTTGGTGTTTACCCAATATGGGGGCTGAAGAAATAGCACATTAAAACCTTTTGTTTTGCAAATTTGAACCGCTGCCCAGAGCATGTGTTAAAAAGGGGGCACACCATCATATGCTGATGGCCCACTATGTACTGGTCAGGGTTTTAGGCAAATTGATGGAAATGACCCTGAAGAGCACATCAATAGTATCAAAAATAATGACGCAAATGCCACCTAACCTGTGCCATGGTGCGCCGTATCTTAGATACAGCGCACACACGGTGGCGGTAGGGGGGTGCTAAGGGGTGCAAGGAAAGTGGAGCCTCACTGCGTGCAGAGCCACTTGCCTTACATCTGTCCCTTGATGTCCTCTCCTTTCTCATGAAATGCTATTATTTTCCTTATGCCCTACTGTCATGCACATGCAAAGGAGGATGCAGCAATGCTACAGGTTTACTTACCAACAGGCCCGCAAACACGAACGATCCGGTGATGCAGGAGATCGCTTTCCTGGGCGCTCACCAGTGCTTGATCTGGTGGTCTGTGCGCTTCACTTTGAAGATCCCGCGCAGCTGGAACAGGACCTTCCTTCAGCGCAGTTTTCTGGCCTCCGTAGGGTAGCCCATGATCACAAGGCCACCCATTCTCAACATATTGGGGAGGTAGTGGCACACTAACCAAATGAATTCCCCACCCCCAGTTCATCAGGACTCATGCACTGGTCCCTTCCCTTGCCAGATATCCTGCTTTCTCCCTCCACAGCAAACAATGACTCAAAAAAAATAGCAAGTAAGCCCACCTAACCCCAAATAACACAACAAACTACCCCAAGATGAACACCCGACAGTACTAATACAATGACAGGACAATTACACTACACAAAACTTACAAATACAACAAAAAGGACTGAACAGGAGACAGCACAAAACTCTCACCAACCACCACTCCTCAACCAGCACAAGCTCCATACAGCCTCTCTCAACCACAAACAGTAAAAGTGAAAGTAAATTCACTTTTCCATGTGTGCAGCAAGTAAGTCCTGTTACATCACTTCCTGGGTAGATGCGTCATGTTTCTGTTGTTTTTTTGACGCATGAAGGCCATGCATGGATTTTCTCCATGAAGGCTGACAAGGACTGTCGACTTGCAATTGACGTGCAGAGGTCAGGAGTCATTTTTGGAGTTTGCGTTGTTTGTTGGACAATGGCATGTGTCAGGCATGCGTGGACTTTTGAGGGAAGGCTGAGACAGGAAGACAGTTGAGACGCATATGGTGCCAGGCGTCATTTTGGTGATTTGCGCTGTATGGAGAGGTCCCATATGCTTCAAAATCTTTGACGCATAACGTCCATGCGTGGATTTAGGTGGAAAGGCTGACATTGCACCCACATTCACATTCTTTGTTACAGGGGCTATGCATCTATGTAGTTTGTATGGTATGGCTACATGTGTGCATATGCATTTTATTGTGTACCGGTAACATAGGAATGTGTTACCATATGTATGTATGTGTGTGTGATGCATGTGAGGACTGATACAGTTTGCAAATGTGCCTGTGTATGAAGACTCTAGCTACATACATGTTTACACATGTGTACTGAGTGTACATATGTGATGCTACTCATGCTGTGGGTCTAACACATTGTCATGTTAGAATTCTGACTATACATTACTATATACAACATAGGATGGGAAGGCCCATGTGCAATACATGTTCTGGCATATCATACCCTTAACAAATCTTTAGCAAAGTATGCTGTTGACTAAGGCCAACATAAGATCCTATCAGCCATTTAAATGTGACTGCACCTATGTGCACACTCTGGTGTGCTGTAAGGAGCAGAGTTAATGATGAAGAGCAACACATGTAAGCTGTGGTTCCACATGCATGCAAAATGTTGAAGATAGTGTGCTGACATGTGTCATTGTAGGTATACATGTGACATGTATATTGTGTGATAATATATGTATCAAGTCTGATAAGTGCTTCATGATACAGTGGTGTGTTTAGGGATTGGAAATATACCAAATCTCAAATACAGCTATCTTATATGGAGCCCATTGTTCTAAAGCTGTGTACTCATATCTGTGTAACACATGTTTGACAATGGGGGGGGGGGCATTTGTAGTGGCCATGATAAGTTGTAAGTAATCATGTGACACATAAACATTTTATGATGTTAACTGTACTCATTTGTCCATCCGAAACTTGACAGCAACAAGCCTGGTCCACCTACCTGGGACATGTGTGGATACATTTAGGTATTTTGTGTTAACAGCATAGATTTTCTAAGTTCAATTACTCAAGCATGTATGGTATTGGCAGATTGATGAAATTGAATACAATCTGTACGGCAGGGGTGCTCTCATGCAGTGATGGCATCCTAGTCATCAATTTGCAATTTGAATGACCATACAGGGCCATTATTGCATGTATGAACACCGGTTGACTGTGGTCACCTCAGCTCAGTTCACTGTGTGCAATCAGCATGCCCCTGACTGTGCCAAGGATCAATGTAGCCTACTCAGGAGTCTGAGGGTGCGTTGGTTGGTGATCTCACATACTCCTGATGCCTCATCTTCACTGCGATGCACAGTCCCCTGCAGGCATATATCTGCACATTTGTGATCCCATGGCCAAGTATGTGTAGTTGCCTTTGAGGGGCTTGATGTCAGGTTTGCCCTATCATACACTGGTGAATGGCAGCTTGTTTGTGTAGGACATATCTCAACAGTTCCCATTGTTTCACATGATTTGCCAAGAATCAGTGTGGTTTTTCCTTGGATAATTGGTTAGGTCATTGATATTTTTTAACTGTGTCTTGTCTGTAGACCCAGGGTACACCCTGGGCTTCCCTTCTTTGTAGATGACCATTGTGGAAGCCTGGCACTGGTCTAATAGGAGAACTCACCCTTTCTGGCTCTTCTCATACATCTGCTTCAGATGTGAGGTAAGCTAACTGGCTGTCAACTTATATGGTTCCATTGTTACCCCGTTGGGCCCTGATGAGTTGACGGGCTTCACATCCCTGATTGCTCTTACAATTTCCTCCAGGGAAAATGCGTCTTCTAAGATTTCCCTGTCCTCTGTGTTGAGGCTTGGGTGGGGCATGTCACCCAGGAGCTCACCTGCTTTGTTTTTTGTGGTGAAATACGTTGCATAATCGATTTTCCCACAGTAGTGGCCAGACATTTGGGCTATGGTTTGTCCACTACTAGCAAGTTTCCTTGACTCCTTCTGGATCCCAGATACCTATCTATCCGCCACCACATACCTGTTAAGCCAGATCAATATTTTTCCTGTTGTGTCCCCCATTACACTGTTGTTGTGCTGTGTTGCCCTATAGGGCATATTTGCAGCTTCCTGGGTCACATCTCATTATTGATTTTGCTTCAGGGCTAGGATGTGGGTTCCCTCTGATCCCTCCTCATCAGGCATGCCGGCCTCAAGGGACAAAAACGCACGTTCAAGAACCTTCAATTTGTTCCTTTTTAGTTGTTTCTCATGCGCCATCAGGGTGAGACCCACCCCCTTGACTACTGTCTGTTTCCCAGAAAATGATGGTCTTTTGCAGCTAACATCCATTCTCTACTTTTTGGCTCATTAAAGTACCAAGGCCTCAGTATGATGAAGGTAGTGTTTGTCCTCCTGGCCCCACTCACCAGCCACAGGGGATAAAGTCAGAAATGTCCTTGGTTATGTTAGTGGCTTCACTGACTTTTAACAGCTGGTGAGTAGGCATGAGAAAGTGATCAAATCAGGAAAGACTATCATGCACCCCCATGTAAAAGGATAAAGTGCTGGCTTGCTGGGTTAAGTGTACAACATACATATGCCAGTCCTTAGGCAGTGAGGAAGTCCCCTATTGGTCATCTGACTGAGTACAGTGGCCTGAGGGGATGTTGTGTATGCTATCACTCGGCTTTGCGTTGAAGTCCCCTTACATGATCACTTCCCTATCTGGAAGACTGTGTAGCAGAGTGGTCAGGGCTGGTAGTACGGAGTAATGAAGTCATGTTGTGATAGCTACTGGAGGTATGTTTAAGATGCCCACCGCCCAGGTTCCAGAGAGCTCCACATAGGGACCCGGCGGATCGGCTCATATTTACCAAATGACCACAGGCAGCATTCTCGTCACAAACATTATTACTCCTCTAGAGTAGGTGGTATGGCCCACATCAGCAGCCTTATTATGTCCCTAATGGTGAAGGGCCACCTATGGCCTAGGAGGTGAGTCTCTTGTAGGAGAGCCATCTCAGGGGAATCTGGTTTGATGTACTGGGGCACCACTACCCGTTTGACTTTGTGGGGTAGGCCATTGACATTCAAGGATACTATCCTTAGTTTTGACGTACTAACTTTGGACATTCCACTATATGGTTAAAGGACCACACACTGGGGGTGCCGGCCCTAAGCTGTTTGGGGTTCAAACTGTAAGAGTGATTATCCTGTGTGCCTCAGCTATGTTAACTGGCCTTATGTATCTTGCGATTAACCCTCTGCAATCATCACTCCCCCCTCCTTGCTACACTGCACTGCAGATTCCAAACTGCCTCCCTCTCCAACATCACATAGCACCTGTTGCCCCAACCAAACATATTGCTAACTAGTATGCATCACTACCGCCTTCTGGCCTCCACCCAGCCCCTTAATGAAATGTCTATATCAAGTTGGTGTCTCATATCCTCTGTCTCAATCGGGCTCCCAATTATTGATTTAGGACCATGGCAAACTGCTCCTAGGCCACCCACAAGATGCTTTGGGTGTATATCCAGGGCCACATTTACGATCCCATGAGTCCCTCTCTTCTCCTCATGAGTCCCAAGATCTATTTGGGTGTTCTGGATGATTCCCCAGGCTAGGCGTTATATGTTTTGACCCACACCTCTGTTCTGCTTTGCTTCGGACTCAGAAGGAACAAAGTCGAAGAATGCAAAGAATGCAGCACTCTTAGTCTGAGTAATGAATTTATTAAGACAGTTCCCACGTCTCAAACACAAATATACAAAAATAATAATGTGAGCACTTAATTTGAATGCAGCAACATATGTGCAGCTACTAAAATAATTAGAACAGTTAGAAAATAATCAAAGAAAATTTAATATATCAACAATGAATATATAGACAGTGAATAAGTATAGTTATGCATGCACACAGTAAAGCTAGATAATAAGAATTAAAAATGCATCACCATGAGGATCGAATCCAACATCATCCTTGTCTGCCAACGTCAAGCTGTGGAACCCGGAGCAGCTGAGACAGGAAGAATTTCCACAATGGGATTGTTCTGGGCTATGCGTCCACCCTCAGAAAGCAGTTCCTTCTGCCCCAGTGTCAAGCTTCCCTACCTTATATACTTTAAACAAACTTAAGAGGAAGGTTTCAGTAAACCCCATTCCTTTGGGTAAGTTGTGAAATTAAAGCACTGGCTGTACTAGGTCAGTGTTGAAAAACACGCAAAGAGATTGGCCAGATCCCAAGGTGTATTTCCAAGACTGGGCTGTACCCTTTTCTGCCATAAACATTCTCATCCTTGCACACTCTTATCAACGTTGCATCCCCCATGTTGTGTTCTCTTCCTTGGTGAGAAAAGCCAAAACACGTTAACAGGCTGTGCATGGAAAAATACATGCGCCACCAATGTGACGGCATTTGAAGCTAAGCTAAGCACAAAATTAAGTCAGTGGTTAAGATGGAATTGGTGGTTAAATACAGGTAGCATCACAACCTCCAAGTGTTTCAGTATACTCCTTTGCCATGCCGCCACCCTGGTACATCTTAGGGCGGTTCCAGTGTTTTGACCCTCCTGCCAGATGGCAATCAATCCAGCCAATCACAACCAGCGTCTGGGCTTGCTAAAAAGTGAGTTTTGCATGCTGCGACTTATCAAAGCTGTACCGGAAAAGTAATTGTTTACTTGTGATCCTGTTTTCTCAGATCCACCTAGAGGATACTGCGATGAAGCCTCTGGACCCAAAGACAGAAATTGTGGATGAAGGTAACCCAAGCTCTACCTATAAGCAATGGCGTGCAGACCAAGCTGCTTGGTGACTCACACCCCAGTGTCAGACGTTTATGAGTCTCACTATGATGAGCTGAGGGTGTGCTCCAGGCTTTCCTGGTGCACCTGGGATGCAGTGGGCTCCCTCCACCTAAAAGATTTTTGTGAGTCCACATGTTTGCAGTTGCTTCAGGATGAGATCATCCACAAACAGGTCCATTCCGGACTCTTGGTATTTTGAGGTACCACGAGTAGCCATAGATCCTTTCAGCAGGGCCAGCCTCCAAGTCTTCCATTGTCTCTCACAACTGTTCTACAGTGGCTTGACATTATTTTTCATACATGGCTACATGCTCACATTTGCTTTCCACAACGTATGTAACATTCCCAATGAGTGTATTTTAGTACTGTGATTACTCATGTCAGCTATGAGTAGAGGGAATGACATAGTCGAGTTTTCTGTGTCCTTCTTCACACATACAATTTGGCAGGGGGCTGTGACTTATTAGTACATTGCTTGACTTACATGCACATTCTGAGTTAATTGGATGTAATACACTAGACTTTTGTGTGTATTGGTCCCTGTATATCACTCTCTTGATAATACATGTGAGTGGCACTGAGAAGTTTCTTCTCAGTACTCATGTCTGGTGTTGTCATTCAGACTTAGCTAGGTTACCTAGCAGACACAAACCTGCCATTGTAGGTACTTGCTAGTCTTCACGTATATTTCCTGGATTGCTACAGCACATGTCAAGCCAACACACTTGTGTGACATGTGTGTGGCAATGGAAATTGTATTATATAGAGACAATGCCTGCATTCCACCAACACATTCATGTGGTAGTGAATTATTTAGGAGATGTTACTGTTCCTGACTATGGGGCAGATTAAAGTACAATGGCGCAGAAGCCAGTGCAGGGCCACTTTTCTTTCTACCCTTAGCATCCCTCTACCACAGCAATGTGTGCGCAGTATTTTACAAACTCAATACCATGGGACCGGGTAGGGGGCAATATCGTTTGAGGTATTAGACGCCATTGATGTACTGTTCAGGTTTCTAGCTAAGATTTAGGCCATGAACAGTACTCAGGGTCCCATTAGTGCCATACCAATGGTGTGCCCCTTTTAAACAACTGCACGGAGCAGGTGTCAAAAGTAGCAGCAATATATGGCACAGTTGTTTCTGTTAGAGTCCACTGCACCATTTTGGCTCCCCTCCTACCAGCTGTACACCCCCCTTGCATACTTAATGCCTGTGACAGGCATTTTGTGGCACAAGGTGTTACAAAGTGGCACAATGCCTGACTTGTGCCACTATGAGTGTCTGCTGCTTAGATATTTGCATCGTTGGGCCACATTAGCGTAAAATGTATGACACCATTGTTGCACAAGGATGTACTAGTTCCTCCTAAATCCGGGCCTTTGTCCCAAAGTTGTTTACAACTGTTGTGGTGTAGTCATGCTCTATGAGATATGTGCAAGTTACAATTGGTATGTGATGTTTGCGTATCCTGTAGAGGTGTTCGGTTGCTGCAGGAGGGACAAGTTGGACATGGGTGCAGTCCATAGCACCCAGCACATGCGGGAAGCCAGCAATCTGGTAGAAACCTTGTTTGGGATCCTGCTGTAGTTCCTGGGTGTTGGGGAAGCAGAGGTGGTGGGGTGTGAGTTTGATGATGGAGCCCAGAACCTTTGTAAGGAAGGCAGAGAGGAATGGTTGTGAGACCCCACCCACTTGTGCGGCAGTTGTTTGGAATTAATGATGCCAGCAAGTGGAGGACAGCCAGGAATTTGGTCATGGGTGGAATTGCTGTGTGACTCCGTACTCTTGCTGTGATGTCTGGTGCTATGTGGTGGAGCAGGTGTACAATGGACTACCGTCTCAGATGGTAGAGTATGATCACCTCTTCTTCCCTGAGGGCTAGGATGCTTGCACGCTGGCGAAAGATCTTCTCCTGTCTCCACGCTGCCTTTGTGGCTGCTGTGGTGGTGTTTGCGGTTGCTGCAGTGGTGCTGGTGGCACTTGGTGTCGTCGCTGTCATCATCTTCGGGTGCCAAGCTGTAGGATTAACACTTCCATGGTATCCTGTTGCTTTCCAATGCTCTTTCTGTGTGTTTCCCATATGTAGTGGTGTGTGGGTCTAATTTTAATGCCTGGTCTGATCAGGTTTTAAAATTGTGCTGCTAATCAGATTTAGCGTCATTTTTTGGAGCCGGTCCTTTGTGTGCATCATTTTCCGTCAGGTTGTAAATTTGGCACTAGCAGCCTAGCATCATTTTTTGGGGAGAGATCACCTACCTTGGGGTGGCGCTCCCAAAAATGATGGTAAGTCGAAACTTTTGACGCTAGACTACTCTAGTGTTAAAATCTAAATTTGCTGTTAGGTTAGTACTGCTTTTGTGTCAAAAAATGGCGCAAACGCGGTGCTAACTTTTAATAAATCTGGGCCCAAGTGGCCAGAAAAATTCTTACTCCTAGCCCAAACCTTCCTTGTTCCAATCCTTACCTCCTGAGGTTGCCCTGTAAACAGGAAAGTATTTGTTTATCCTAGCTAATGGAAAATATAACACAGATTTACTTTCAGTGCATAACACTGTTCCGCCTGGTTAGATTCCCCCTCTTTCTTATCGTAGAAAGATAGCGCACATCCACCACATTGCAGTTACAAGCTGTTCCTCAATGTTGTGGTCAGTAAAAAAGAAGCAAGGAGGGAATTAAGGACTGTGATGAGGAAGATTGTTAAGGCTTAGAGTAACGAAGATTATTTGTAAATAGATGGATTATTACTTCCTCATCTGTCTTCCACGTCCCAGTCCCTACTACTTAAGGACATACCAAAGCCGAAAAAGGTAGATGTGACCTGGATAAAGTGTGCAAAAACAAACCAAACCCAAAATATGAGAAAAGAGTAAAATGCACCTTCTAATCAGGTAAAACAGATGTAAGTAAATAGGGACCCTACATTTGAGGATAATGTTGCTCTGACTTCCAATCTTTAATGGACCATAACATTTTGATGAGACACCCACTTTGCAGCATTAACAAGAGCTCTTATAGATATCCACCACTAGACTGCTCATAAAGAAAACATTGCCCAGGTAGATCCTGTACACCATAAAGAAAATCTACACCTGCTACCCAATAGAAAGCTGCAAGGGCAAACTTGCACCACCTACCTAAAAAGTCACTGTGTGAAAACTGTTCTCTACAGGCAGATCAAAAGTGACATACAAAAAACTTTCTTTCTAGGTATGTTGAAAGTGCTCTGTGTTTATCTAGGATGTGCAAACATACCTACTGGTTTGAGGAAGGAGAGGAACCATAAACAGGAAGCTCTAGGTCTTGCAAGACATGAAAATCAGACGGAAATTTAGGTACAAAAGATGGGACTGGAGATACGACTAACTCACCTGGGAAAACAAAGATCTAAGACAAAAGCAGTAGAAAGCAATGACCTTAACTACACCAAGCAAGAACTAGAACAGATCTCTGAAAAAAAAACTTAGCAGTTAGACATTTTAAATTGACTTTTCTAGGGTTTCATAGGGACTTTCCTGTAAGACTTAAATAACTTAGGAAAGGTCTCAAGGAAGGACTGGAGAATGTACTACTGGCATTCTGAGAGAAAACATTCTTAAGGAGTCTAGTGGCAAGCTCAGATATCTTCTGAACCTCATGCCCCATGAAGACTGAAATGACAGTTCACACCGCCCTGACTGTAGTAACAGCCAGACATAAGATAAAACACTCCCTAAAAATACCCAAGATTCTAACTGGCCCACAGGAAGATGCTTCTAAATCTTTAGAGGCACACAAGGGTTGAAAAGTATGCCAGGGACTACCAAAGACCTTCACATTGTGAGGCTTTCTAGATTGCTGGATATATATAAATACTGCTTCTGAACATGCCTGCCTTTGTAACCTCTGCCTCTCAAGCTCCAAACCCCCAATCTTAGATAACAAATAGAGGCCTGGAGGTATTAAAGAATAGCTCAGGAGCAACAGAAGAGTCAGAAATGCTCAGTGTAGACAGGTTGATGGCTAAATGAACAGAGGAAACTGCAGCTGTTGGCCAACATGGTTCCACAAGACGGGCCTTAGCATGATCCTACTTTATCTTTCGAATAACCTGAGAAATTAATGGATTCAGAGGAAACTCATACAGGAGACTCTCTGGCCACTGTTGTGAGAGTACACCCCCCTCCCAGGCCTCCTGGCATGATGTTACAGGGAAAACCACTGAATCACAGCAGTTTTTCCTTTTGCAATTAATCAAACCAGGGCTGACTGAACCTGGCCATAAGCTTCTGAAATAATTGTGGGGCAACAGGTCAGAGCAACCAAGGAAGGAAAGGTCAGACTGAGATGACTAGAATGGTCATATTCTCACTCTGGATGACATACTGCCCTCAGAGCTGGAACATGATTCTGTGCCCAGAACCTGATTGAGCTATGGCAGCAAGCTTTGACCTCTGATAGTTGGTGCTCACACATATGGACAAATCTCATATCTGAGGAGCAAAGTACTGAAGGACACACTGCACTGCTACCAACTCTTTCCAATTCTTTGAATTTCCCAACTCTTTCCAAGACCAGAGGAACTGGGCTACATTTCAACCCAAGACTGACACTCATCCTATCCTGATGGCACCTGTTGTCAGCCCTAAGGGAAAGAGGGATCACAGAAACATCCCCTGGTTCACATTCTGAGTACTCAACTCCCATTGTAGGGTCGTAGGGAGCAGCATTTCTGGGATGAAACTGGGATCCAAGCTTCGTAATTCTCTGTAGATGAATTCGGATGCATGGGAACACTTAAGGGCATTCTGCCAGGTCTCCTTGGAGTCTTAACCAATCTCTTGCCATTGGACTGTCCTGGGATAAGAGATTTCTCAGGCGATATCTCAGTTTCTGTAATCTTTCTTCTGTAAGAAAGACCTGATTCACTTCCAAGCGGATACTACTCCATTATACTGCAGCATCTGAGCAGGAGTTAGAAGAGATGTTATCTTTTTTACAGGAATCTGTGTTCTTTGTTGACATTCTTGCATCCCTTTAAAAAAGAAGTGCAGATTAACCAATTATCCACATACAGGAACACCTGGAATGACATCTCAGCCCTCCTCTTCCTGTGGTACTGGTATAATTGCAGCTTTTGAAAGCAGTTTTCTTATACCCTGAAGGAGAGCTGATGACGAATGGGATAGGCCAAAAGGAGTTAGTCGAAAAAATGGGCAGTTGCTCTTTGAACTTGGTGACCACCCATTATGATATTCAGCATATGCAGCATGAGATGAAAGCTTGCAAGCCTTATCAAAAAAATCTTTAGTACTTCCCCAACAGGCAACCTTCGTTAGAGGAAGGGTGGAGCTAACCGAAGACTGGAGCTGAGACTTTTTTTTAGCAGATGTGGCTACCCTCTAGTGACTCCTACCACAAGAGGGCTTAAAAGATGTCCTGGATTGTGTGGCTGATCAAAAAACTTTTCTTGTACCCCAACTAGCCCTCTAAAGGCAGGATGGACTGGAGACATTGGATTCTGTAGTTGCACTGATCTTTTAAATTGGTTTTCAAGCTGAGGTCCAAAAACATTTGAATCGGTGATGGGAAGATGCATAATCAGACCATTTTGAGGACTTTCCTCCTCTGTTCGACCTAATCCATTTGTGTTGCCTTGCTGCTATGACAGATGCTGATGCTGCAGCATCTACACACATAGTCAAATCACACATCAGCTAGGAATCTGATTTGTTGTTCCATCAGTTGGACTGCAAACTTTAACCTGTATTATGTCGTCAGCTAGGACATGAAAATTTATCAACAGAGATTGGAATATATATGTGGTGCATGTGTTCAATATAATAGAAAATTTGTCAGCAGAATATTCCCTCATCAACTCTCCTATCCACCTAGTCAGAAGGAAAGGTATTCTCTGATACAAATGTAAATTGGGATTGATCAGTATAGGGAAAGGCGCGGAAGACATTGTGACGCAAAGGGGTAATTAGCTTGAGCAGTGTAGATGAGTGTGATGCCTGTTGAATCCCCCTCCCCCCCAAAACAATGTGGAAAAGCTCATGATATTATTTTCAAGCTTGTTTGTGTAGAAGACTCCGTCTCAACCTTGAGAACGAGAGTACAGGGAGAAGATGGAATGAAAACAAAAGCTGGAGAAGGGCAGACTAGCCAAGTACTGATAACATAGCTAGAAAATGCCAGAATGAGATAGAATCCAAGCTTCGAGTTATTTAAGCACTGAAGTGTGGGTGAGGGATTTGAAGCTCGCAGATGGAGTTGTGAAAGCTGCCATGGCCCAGCGCTGCCTCCCTGTTTGCTGACCGTGATGCTTGAGGGGGAGAGAGGTCCAAGCAGGCGGTAGAGGGCTTCCCAGCATTTCATGGACTAAGTTAAGTTCCACACAGGGATGAAAGGCCTTTGTTTCTCTGCTCTATTATTATGACTGATTATTTATGCTTGCACTGTGTTTATAACCTGAAGTATTCAGCTCGTTTATATTTTGCTTTCTAAACCTCGTAGTGTGAACCTGCTACAATAACTGAAACATGCATTTTGGTGTGCAGTAAATCAAAGCTTATTTGAAGTATTCAGTTTGTTTCTATTTTGCCTCCGGAACATCGTAGTGAGAGCCTGCTGCAGTAATTGAAACATGCATTTTGGTGTGCAGTAAATCAAAGCTTATCTGAAGTATTCAACTCATTTATATTCTGCTTCCTGAATATCGTAGCGTGATGCATTTTGGTATACAGTTAATCAAAACTTATATCTGTCAATTAACTCTTTGCTTCCATATATATGCATAGATACTCTTTGTAGTGTACTTATATATAAATAGATGCTTTTCATTGCTATTCTTATTCTACTATTGTTAATGTGCTAAATGCCTACATTTCCCTGCAATTCTAGTAAAGCTAAATTGTATTTATAATTGGCGTGTGGTCCTTCATTGAGCGTCCTTATTGACTTATACCGAACAGGTGTCAACCAGTCACCTGGATAAGACATTTGGTACAAGGAGTGGAGTATAAGTCAATAATGCCTCTTTGGGGACGTAAGAAAAGTGAGGCAGAGAGCGGAAGGCAGCATGGGGCAGAAGCCAGATCCATTCCCGGGTGGTTAGCCACTGACCCGTTCTCTGGTGTGGCAGGACTCCTGAACTGGTGGGCAGCGCCGGTGTTATGGGAGGCATTAGATGAGAAAGTGACTCCTCTCTTAGTGGAAAATGCGGTTGAGAGCGTGAAGCTAAGAGGGGCGAAGCTGGAGCTGAAAGCAGTGGGATGGCTTTTCCTGTCTGCGCTCCGTACGGTATACAGGAAAACATTAACACAAGATGCAGAGATAAGAAAACTGCGGGATGAGGTTGCAGCCTTGCAGGAAAGGCAGTTACTTATGAAAGAGACCATAGAAAGTGCAGTGACTAGGGGTGATCAAATGGAGGCAAGGTGCACCGCATTAGCAGTACGAGTAGCAAAACAGAAGAGTAGGCAGAAGCCTAAAATGCCCTCAACTGTGCAAGTGAGGGCACTGATACGCAAACAGAAGAGTAGGCAGAAGCCTAAAATGCCCTCAACTGTGCACGTGAGGGCACTGATACGCAAACAGAAGAGTAGGCAGAAGCCTAAAATACCCTCAACTGTGCAAGTGACGGCATTGGTATGCAAAGAAAATTGGGATCCATATACTTGGGATGGAACAGTCTCAGATGATGACTGGAATTGGGAGGATGAGGTGGAAGTATGTGTAACAGAACTAGGTGGAGTTGAAAGTGGAGAAGGATGTGTAGGTGAAATTGAAGGTGAAAAGGGAGTGAATGGTGGGAAGATACAGAATTCTCGTTTGGTATGAGATTATACGCAGAGTGAGTTGTTGGAAAGAACCCGTATGTTTAGGCAGATGCCTGCAGAGCCTTTGTTTAAATGGTTGGTGAGATCGTGGGACAATGGAGCAAAAGATGCACTACAGAATCTATTTACGTTAGGTCCCATCACAGAAGGAGACCCGTTTGAGCTGGACATGATAGTACAGGATGATGTAGATGATGTAGTGATGTGGAGCCTATGGCAGAGGCAGGGAAAAAAGAGGGTGCCACAAGATTGGGCCTTAGTGGAAATAGAACCCATAACTGATGATCGGCCGGTCACTTTAAAAACATGGGTCCCCTTACTAGGTTGGACAAGAGAAGGAGGGGTTGGCAATAAAGTAGGCAGAGCGCAGGAGTTTGCCATCGTGAAGTGGAAATGGTATCTGCAGCAGAGGGCAAAACCGGGACCAGCAGGAGTGTTGAAGTTACAAGAAGATAAGCTAGGGGCAGTGGACTTGCAGGCAATGGCCCCTGCGCCAGAGCCCTCTGAAATGGAATCCTCTCCATTTAAGACAGCCCGCCTTTTGAACAACTCACTGAAGAAGAACGGCAAAATGCATGGTTCACAGATGGTACCGCCCGGTACTATCAAGGAAAAAGACAATGGCAAACAGTCGCATTCCAGCCTGCTATAGAAACGATGTTGCTGTGAGGAGGGGATAATGAATCAAGCCAGCTTGAAGAACTGCAGGGGGTAGCAGCAGTGATCGAACAAACCCCCATCGGAGAGAAAACATTTGTGTACACTGACAGTCGGGCCACTTACCAAGGACTAGTAAGCTGGGCTCCGACTTGGCGCAAGGATGGATGGAAAATTAAAGGCACCCCCATTTCGGGAGGCGAGCAGCTATGGGAAGAGATGTGGGGGAAAGGGCAAAACTGTAAAATCTATGTGGGACATGTGGATGCCCATCGCCCATCGGACACCTCACTTGCATCTCTATTCGACAACACCGCAGATCAGATGGCCAAAACACGAACAGTGGTCATCAATGAGGAGGCTGAAGCTGCTCTAGCAAACTGGGCCCATGCAACATCTGGACATCTAGGAGAGAATGGCACTTATGCATGGGCACAGCAACAACAGATTCCAGTTACTAAAGAACAGGTGCAACAAGCAGTAAAAGAGTGCCCCACATGCAACCAGATAAGACAAATGCCCCTGCAAAAGAAGCCTAGCGGCCATATCAGAAGAGGAACCGCAGCTGCTACAGTGTGACAATTGGACTATATTGGGCCGCTACCAAAGGAAGGAGGAAAAAACTACGTATTGACCATGGTGGACACCTACTCTGTCCTTATGTTGGGTATGCCCTGTAAGTCTGCAGACCAAAAGTCCACTTTGCGAGGGCTAAACTACCTGATAAAACATTATGGGGTACTTGATGAAATCCAAACAGATAGGGGCACACACTTTTCAGATAAAACAGTGCAGGATTGGGCGCAGGAACAGGGAATTCGGTGGATTTTACACCTTAGTTATTATCCACAAGCTCCAGGCATGATTGAGAGATATAACGGATTGTTGAAAGAACAGCTAAAAAAGTTATCAGCACATCAGACTCTAAAAGGATGGAGTGGTAATTTAGATGAAGCCTTGTTCAAATTGAACAATAGACCAGTTGGGCAGCAGACTCCTTTCATTCGGATGACAGGGCATGATAAAGAAATCACCCACACAATGATTGTCTGGAAAACAGACCCTCGAGCTTGATTACCTTTACAGGCTACTTCTGGGAGTATAGGACTGGACCTGTTTGCTCCAGAGGATGGAGAAATACCCGTAGGACAGGTGAAAACTGTTCTCTTAGGAATAGGAGTAAGAGTACCACCTGGAACATATGGTAGAATTTCCCCTCGATCCAGCCTAGCCATCAAGGGATTGTTGGTGCTAGGGGTAGTCATAGACCCAGATTTTAGAGGAGAGGTTAAAGTAGTATCACTGAACCAAGGAGATGCTACTGTATCGTATCAAGCACATGACAGACTTGCTCAAATAATTTGTGAACAAGCGTATACCCCCCACATTGAAGAAAGATCTGCCCCCCGATAACACCCAGAGAGGTGAGGGAGGATTTGGAAGCACAGGAAGAAGAGTATGGGTGCATCATCCAGGGAAAAAGCCAGAGGCAGGAGAGATATTGAGTCAAGGGATGGGGAGTACGTATATTGTACTTTTAAAGAACTCTAATGTACCTGTATTTGTACATGCAGTGAGACTTACCCCATGGTCATAAACAATGACATCTGCGTTGATGATAGCAGAGAATGCCGTTATGAACCTTCATGTCACTTGTGCACCTCAAGCCGCTAACGTAACTGATGACAAGGGAAATGTTTCACTTTGCAATATGGAGGTACCTGGAGGCAAGGGGATGGCTGCCAAACCTGTGACCTGGAAGGTAACTGGACAGCAAATCCGACATGCCAACGGACTGAACAAGGTGAAGGGGACGCCAGCAACAGTACAGGCTTTGAGTTATATGCTAAACATGATATGTAAATATTGTCATACCAGGACACATGGTGGTTGTTACAATGAACAATAGAACACCAGCCTTCATGCTTTGTGTAATCGAAAGACGCATGGTTAACAACTTAAGCAACGTTTCTATAGTGCGATATAGAATAGGATGTAAGCAAGTTCTGCATGCAAGCATAATTAATCGTATTGTGTTAAAGATAAATATTGCCAAGGGGAATGTCTCAAAGTATGATCCATTATGTGCACCATGGACACCACAGTTATGGCCCTGGCCAAAGTTACGCAATAGAAGAGATCTAGGGTCCTTGATAGCTGGGGCCACCGGAATCGGGGTAGGGGCCCTGAATTCTTTTGATGTTGAAGCCATTAGGAATAAGCTATCTTCTACAGGATATAGTACAGGAGAGGCCATAAAAGTAATTTCTCAATGGGGGCCCACACACTCACAAGGAGTATGGAAAGTCCTGCGTGGGTTGTATCGCGATTGGCAATGGTATAATTTCACTTATGAACAATTCGGAAAAAAAAAAGCTTTTAAAACCGACAAGCAGTGTCCAAGGGCATCCAGTGCATACTATGGCATAGCATTGTTAATCTACAGTATGCTGACTTTAACGCAGAATGGGGACAGCCTCAGGGTGAATATTGGAGACAACAATTGCATTTGCCTGAAGAAATATGGGTAAAGCCCATACAGTTTCACGGTGAGGAAGAAATGTGTTATGCTCTTTTTGATATAGTAATTAGTGATTTGCCTCCTGACATATGGTGCCCCTTTATATTGCTCCCCGTAGTGATATGTAAAAGAATGGTGGATACCTCACACTGACAAAAAGTAGATTGATTAAACAAATCACACTGTAGATCCCACTAGATGTGCAGATTGGTCTAAGGGGTGGGTATGTACCCACACTGGACGGGTGCTAGATCCATGTCTTCACACAATACCGGGAGAATGTGAATGGTTACCTTATCCTATTAAATGGCACAGACTTATATCAGATAGGGACAGAGAGTATATGTTATGTCATTAATCATCCCTTACTTATTAACGGATTTATACAAACCACCGGAGAGCAAGTAATGTGTATGCGCAATATTACCATCATTATTGACATAAGCACTCACATCTTGTACCGATCGACTAAGTTCACCATAACCACATTTCAGACGCAAATGCGTGCGCAGTTAGAGTGGAACATCTCGCTTGTTGTTAAGCTACCCAGATTAGAGGCAATCAGGCACTACACAAAAGTTACCTTTGCTAAATTTGATATGGCAGCTAAATACACCAAGGATACAGCCATACTGATGACCATAAACGCTAAACAGCTTATGCACACTGCTTCATGCATCCAGCAAATAACTGAGCATCACTGGTATGACATCTTCTTAGGCTGGGCACTAGGAGCTATGAAGACGCTAAATATAGTGTTACAACAGCTAATTTGGTTATTGATTGTTTGTGTTACGCTAATGACTATACTATGTAGACTATGGGGGTCATTACAACCCTGGCGGATGGTGTTAAAGGTGCGGCAATACCGCAAACAGGCCGGCGGACAAAAAAATGGAATTATGACCCTGGCGGAAACCGCCAACAAAGACAGCCACTTTAACACACCGCCCGCCACGGTGGTACAGACAAGCAGGGCGGCGGTCACCGCCAACAGACAGGCGGAAGACAATGTACCGCCCACAATATTACAACACACCAATCCGCCACCTTTTCCGGGGCGGATGCACCGTGGATAAAAACATGGCAGAAACAGTTACTGCAATGGGAAAACGCTCACCTCAACACATCCCACGAGGAACGAGGACTCCATGGAGCCCGAATTACACATTCTACCGGCCCTTGTATTTCTACTCATCTACGAAGACCAACGCCGGCGCGGGCGAAGACAACGGTGAGCACTGCACTTCCGACATAGGGGAGGGGGGAGGCAAAACTTAGGGTTACACACACGAAACACCCCCACCCCCACCCTCGCATATTACAACACACACACCAATGCATTTACAAAAATCACAGTAACAACCCACAATCCCCCCGGAAGAATGCTAAGACAAAACGAAATCAGTTCAAACATTGTAATGTATCAATACACATGTGTCAAAAATATACAGATATTTTATAAAATCAGTCAGAAATATATACATTACGAGAAGTAGTGCAGATATGCACATATCAATGTCCGTGCACCACTAGTCCAAAAATGCATGGGCGAGGCCCACACTAGATACCTGTCCACAATCGGAGAGAACACTGCCGGGGCATCAGATAGAAACACTACAGGCACCTCAGGGGGAAGGGAAGGGTGGGCACCTCAGCCGGATGACTGCAAAGCCAGGTGGTCTCCTGACCAGTGACGATACCTGGGCCCTCCTGGGCACTGACTCCGGCGGTGGCGGTGGTCTCCTGACCAGTGACGATACCTGGGCCCTCCTGGGCACTGACTCCGGCGGTGGTCTCCTGACCAGTGACGATACCTGGGCCCTCCTGGGCACTGACTCCGGCGGTGGCGGTGGTCTCCTGACCAGTGACGATACCTGGGCCCTCCTGGGCACTGACTCCGGCGGTGGCGGTGTGGTCTCCTGACTGGTGACGATACTTGGGCCCTCCTGGGCAATGACTCCGGCGGTGGTCTCCTGACCAGTGACGATACTTGGGCCCTCCTGGGCAATGACTCCGGCGGTGGTCTCCTGACCAGTGACGATACTTGGGTCCTCCTGGGCACTGACTCTGGCGGTGGCCTCCTGACCAGTGACGACGGTGCTGGCGGTGGCGTCTCGACCGCCGGGAAGGATGCTGCCCTTCTCCGCCGTGATGCTCACAACAGGCTGTGCAGACTTCCTCTGGCCCTTCCCCACCTTTGGAGAGTCACAGCTGACTCTGCAATCCCCTTGGGACCCCTGTGAGTTGTTTTGTCTCCAGGAGTCTTCACAGGGTCCCGTCGGCCACTTTCCAATTTCAGAGCCTTTACAGGGGGAGGGGTACCAGTGCCTTGGCTCCGGGTCATACTGCCTGCCCTGGTGGCCGGTGCACTCCACACACCTTGAACAGGCACCACTGGTATTGGAGGCTTTTTGGCTGAGGCGCTACGACGGGACTGATGAATTGGAGGGGGGTGTGGGCAAAAAGGTCAACTTTACAGAGGGACAGTTTCTGACGAACACTGGGATGGGTAGTTGGAGGGGGCCTGGGAGTGGAGGAAGAGGAGGTGGTTGTAGGAGGTGTCACTTTAGGTGTTTTGGGTGCAGGTGCAGGTACTGGAGGCTGTCGTGAGGTGGATGGATGTTGGGTGTGTGGGTGCTCGCGTTTGTGTACTTTTGGAGGGGGCGTCACAGACACACTGGGAGAGGACACAGGGGACGTGTAAATGGTAGTGGAGGTGGTGAGTGCAGGTGAGCGGGGTGTGGTGCTGGGTGTTCTGTTGCGAGTCCTGGTGTCTGTAGATGTAGTGCATGCAGGTGAGAGTGTAGACGACACTGGAAGGGAGGAGGGAGAAGAGGAGGAGGGGGACACAGTGGAGGCAGTGGATGTTGCTGTGTCTGTATGTGGGTGATGCTTGCGTGAGTGCCTGTGGGTTGTGTGGTGCCTATGTTTGCTTGAGCTTCCCTTGTGTGTTGACTTGTGTGCATGCTGGTCTGTAGGTGTGCTTGGGATGGGCTGGGGTACAGGGGAATGGGTCTGGGTGGAGGAGGTTGGAGGGGGTGGCTAGACACAGGAACAATGGCTGCCATCAGTGCTGAGGCCAGAGATTGCAGGGTTCGCTGAAGAGCAGCCTGACCAGAATGAATGCCCCCCAGGGATGCATTACCGTGTTGCAACTCTCTTTCTACACCCTGGATGGCATTCACAATAGTAGACTGCCCAACAGTGAGTGACCTGAGGAGGTCAATGGCCTCCTCACTGAGGGCAGCAGGGGTGACTGAGGCAGGGCCTGAGGTGCCTGGGGCAAAGGTGATGCCCACCCTCCTGGGTGAGCGGGCACGGGGCGAACGCTGAGGGGCTGCTGGGAGGGCGCTGCTGGTAGGGGAGGTGGCGGCTGTACCTGTAGAAGTGGGGCACACAGATGGTGCCGCCACCACAAGGGAGCTCACATCGGCGGACGAGTCCGTGTCGCTGCTTGGTGATCCGGTGGCCGACGTGAAGCTCCCCTCGCCCTCCGTCCCACTGGTGCATTCTGAGTCCGTGGTGTGGCCCTCCATGGCCATGTGGGATGCAGCTCCGGTGCCACTGTACCTCCGCCTGATGATGCTGATGCACAAAAGGGGGGGGAAGACAGAAGAAGAACAGGTTGAGTGCATGGCATACCGCTACCGTTGGCGGACAAGACAGACACAGCAGCCCCCTGCACTACACCGTGCTCCTGGCCTCTGCAGATGCAATTCCTGGGATCTGGCCTACATGGCTATGGTGGACATCTGCACACATGGATGCCACAGGGGCATCTATACCTGTACTTGTCACTCTACTGCGCGGGTGTTGAGTGCCACATGGGCTGCATTACAGAGGGGCCTAGTCTACATATTTCTGGCTGGCCTAGGTACACCCACAGGCCTCCTCCCCCACCCAGACCCCTCCACTACGCGCAAAGTCCGCAGAATGTTGTTGTACTCACCCCCTTGTGTCTGCTGTGATGCCCTCAAGCGCCCATCAAACTCAGGGTAGGCCACCGCCAGGATCCGGAACATCAGGGGGGTCATTGTGCGTCGGGCACCCCTCCCACGTTTGGAGGCCATCCCCAGCTGAGCCTCCGCTGTCTTCTTGCTGCAGCGGCGAATGTCCTCCCATCTTTTCCGGCAGTGGGTGCCCCATCTCTGGTGTGCCCCCAGGGTCCGGACGTCCTTGGCGATGGCACACCAAATGTCCCTCTTCTGGTGGGCGCTGACCTACATGACATGCACAAGGGAAGACGAGAAGTCATTACAAACTGCACCGTCGATGTGAGTGGCCCCCCTCCCTACTCTAGCCATGTGGCACATTCATTCACATGCATTAATGTTCCCTGAACTCTGCCCCCTTCCCTCTTACAACCAGCCCTCTCCACCCAGGCCTAGCCCATACAACGTGCTCCCTGTGTACTAACCTGTTGGTCTGGAGGACCGTAGAGTAGCGTGTACTGGGGGAGGACCCCGTCTACCAGTTTCTCCAACTCATGAGCAGTGAAGGCAGGGGCCCTTTCCCCAGATGCAGCAGCCATTGTCTCTTCCAGACCGAGGTCACAGCAGCACTTGCAGTGTAGGTCCTCTCCTGTCGAAGATCAGGTATCTAGTGACTGAACAGATAGAAAATAGCGGTGACGTCCGCGGCGGTGCGTATGATCACTGCCGGCGCACCTGTACATTGGCTCCTGGGACCCATAGGGTCCTATGTTAACCAATGCAGCATTGCGCCGCGGTCTACGACCGCCTACCACGACGGTGTGCAACGCCAACGCAGTTACCCCACAATCCCATTGTCCCAGTTTAGAGGTCAGGCAGCCGCCATTTCAGGGGCCCACATGGCTTCATTTACTTCTGCGTCACACATAGCTAGGCCTACACTCAACACACATACAGGAAGGGTTTTGTGTTTGGTGTCGTCTTCTGTGTAACTGTGGGTACATACCTGGAAAAAAATTGACTTGATCGTCTCTGTTGTCCTTCCTAGGCGCCGTCAGCTGGGACATATGAGAAGATGGCGGAATCCTCCAGTGTACCGACCGCTGGTGGACCTGTTGACAATGGAGGAGCGACATGTAATCGTCACCTACATGTTTGACCGTGCCACAATCCAGGAACTATGTACCCAGTTGGAGCCAGACCTGATGTCACCAATCCGCCATCCCACTGGAATCCCCCCTGACATGCAGGTGCTGTCAGTGCTCCATTTCCTTGCAAGTGGGTCATTTCAGACAACAGTGGCCATGGCATCAGGGATGTCCCAGCCTATGTTTTCCAACGTCTTGTCCAGAGTGTTGTCTGCCCTGCTTAAACACGTAAGGAGAGACATCATTTTCCCTCAGGTGGAAGATTTGCCTACAGTGAAAGGTGACTTCTATGCCCTTGGACATATCCCCAACGTCATAGGTGCCATTGATAGGACCCATGTAGCTCTAGTCCCCCACCCACAGGAGTGAACAGGTGTACAGGAACCGGAAGAGTTATCATTCCATGAATGTACAGATGGTCTGTTTGGCAGACCAGTACATCTCCCAGGTTAATGCTATGTTCCCTGGCTCAGTGCATGACGCTTACATCCTGCGGAATAGCAGCATCCCTGATATGATCGGTCAACTCCAGAGGCACCGGGTGTGGCTATTAGGGGGACTCTGGTTACCCCAACCTGTCCTGGCTATTGACCCCAGTGAGGAATCCCAGGACCAGGGCAGAGGAACGCTACAATGAGGCCCATGGGTGGACTAGGAGGGTCATTGAGCGCACCTTCGGCCTCCTGAAGGCCAGGTTCAGGTGCCTCCATATGACAGGTGGTTCCCTATTCTACTCACCGAAGAAGGTGTGCCAGATCATCATCGCCTGCTCGATGCTTCACAATCTTGCTTTGCGACACGAGGTGCCTTTTCTGCAGGAGGATGGTCCAGATGACGGTGTTGTGGCAGCTGTGGAGCCTGTGGAGCCTGTGGACAGTGATGAGGAGGAAGCTGAGGAAGAAGACAACAGAGAGTCAGTCATACAGCAATATTTCCAGTGACACAGGTGAGAACATTTTCATTTTTACCATAACATTCACTGTCACACGTCCTCCTCTATCCTGTGTGTTATTTCATGGGATTATTTGGTAATTGAGTTGTTTCTTTCCATTACGGTTTCACAGGTGTGGTTACCAACGTGTGTCATCTGCTTGCATCCTTCAAGGACTTGTGATGTGTGACATTGGTATGTTGCCTTTACATCTAACAACGCATTTTGACACTGTCATAGATATTACATTTTACCAAATCATAGACTGACTCCAGATTGTTTTGTGTTTCAAGGGTGTTTATTGAAGTGCTCAAAAATGGAAGGGGGTGTAAAATGGTGATGGGTGATGGTGGAGGAATGTCCATGGCAGAGTCCAGTCTATTAGTCTCATAGGTGCACTGCCCATATGGGCATTGGAAGTGGAGCTGGGGCAGTTCAAGTATGGACAGGGTAACAAAGTGGGACAGTGGGGGGACAATTAGGGTGGTCTCATTTCCTGACGGGGGTCTTGCCATCTTGCTCTGTCCTGTTCCTGGCTCTCAGGGACCGCTTGCGTGGTGGTTGTCCGTCTGCAGGGGGTGGGGTGCTGGTGTGGTGGTCCTCTGGCGGGGGGTCCTGTCCACTAGCACCGGCGGAGGTGGTGGGCAGTTCATCGTCCATGCTAGTGTCAGGGGCTCCTTGGAGTGCCACGGTGTCTCTCAGGGTCTGCTGTATGTCCTTCAGCACCCCTACGATGGTGCCCAAGGCGGAGCTGATGGTCCTGAGCTCCTCCCTGAACTCCAAATACTGGTCCACCTGCAGGCGCTGGGTCTCCTGAAACTTGACCAGGACCGTCGCCATAGTCTCCTGGGAGTGGTGGTATGCTCCCATGATGGAGGATAGGGCCTCGTGGAGAGTGGGTTCCCTTGGCCTGTCCGCCCCCTGTCGCACAGCAGCCCTCCCAATTCCCCTGTGTTCCTGTGCCTCCGTCCCCTGGACCGTGTGCCCACTACCACTGCCCCCAGGTCCCTGTTTTTGTTGGGGTGGTGGGTTATCCTGGGTTCCCTGTAGTGGTGGACACACCGCTGATTGACCTGTCCTGGGTACGGAGGTTTGGGCCCGCTGGGTGGGTGCAGTGCTGGTGTTACCAGAGGGTGGAAGGTCAGTGTTGAGCTGTGCCTGTGCAAGGGGAAGCGACTGTCCCGAGGCCCACAATGGTCCGGGCTGGTCATCAGGCTCCAGTAGGGCAGAGCTGCTATCGTCACTGTGGGCCTCTTCTGTGGGTGGAGTGGAGTTGTCTGGACCCTCTGGTGTGGTGACGGTCCTTCGTGATCCTGCAGGGGCATAAGAGCATGATTATTGCATGTGTGTGTGTGATGGTGTGCAATGGGTGGGTGTTTGTGTACCCCAGTGAAAATATTCCTGAGTGGGGGTTTGTGTGATGATGGTTAGGGGGTTGTTCTGGGTATGTGCAGTGGGCATGCTTAGGTGATGGGTGTCCATGCTTAGTTGTGTCATGCAGGGCTTGGTGTTGGGATGTGTAGTTTGGGTTATTAGTAAATTAGGGAGGAGTTGGGGTGATAGGGGAGGGTGTGAGGGTGGGGGTGTGTGATAGCATGCAGGTAGGGTGGGGGATATGATAGTTAAGATATGACTTACCAGTGTCCATTCCTCCACCGACTCCTCCGAGGCCCTCAGGATGCATGATGGTCAAGACTTGCTCCTCCCATGTTGTTAGTTGTGGGGGAGGAGGTCGGGGTCCGCCGCCAGTCCGCTGAACCGCGATGTTGTGCCTGTAGACTGTTGAACGCACCTTCCCCTGTAGGTCGATCCACCTCTTCCTGATGTCCTCCCGATTTCTTGGGTGCTGTCCCACAGTGTTGACCCTGTCCACTATTCTTCGCCATAGCTCCATCTTCCTGGCTATGGAGGTGTGCTGCACCAGTGAGCCAAATAGCTGTGGCTCTACCCGTACAATTTCCTCCACCATGACCCGGAGCTCCTCCTCGGAAAAGCGGGGGTGTCTTTGGCGTGCCATGGGGTGGTGTGTGTGATGTGTGGGGCGGTGTGAGTGTTGATGTGTGTGGTGATGTGTAGTGGTGTGTGGTGTTTTGTGCGTGGATGTTGTGTGGTTGATGGTGTTGTGTGCCTCTGTATGGTGGGGATGTCTTTGCTGTGCTGTCTCTCTGGCCTTCGTTCGTGAATTCTGGCCGTAGGGGTTTGTGGGTGATGTGGGTGTGTGTTTTATATTGTATTGGGTGTGTGGGAGTGGTGTTTGTATGTGTATCAGGTGTGTGTATTTGTAATTGTCCAATGTGGCCGTGTTTTGGAGATGTGTGTGTATTTTGAGCGCGGCGGTATGTACCGCCAATGGAATACCGCTGTTGAAAGACCGCCGCGTGGATTCGTGGGTCGTAATAGCATGGGCGTGTTTCTGTTGGCGTGGAGGTGGAGGTTTTGTTTTCGCCAGTTTAACACTGACCTTTGGTGTGGCGGACTTGTGTGGGTGTCTGACTTTCGGCGGATTCCGAGATGTGGGTCATAATAGCTGTGGCGGAATTCCGCAGCCGCGGCTGTTTGTTTTGGGACATGTGTGTGGCTCGGTGGTATGCATTATTTGCATGTAGCTGGTGCGTGTGTACATTCCTCACCGGGCCCCTGTTATTACTTGTGGTGGCCTCACTGAGAGGGGGTGGGGGGGATGAGTTCCATCTCTGCCTTGTATTGTGCTCCGGGTTTGGTTGCTTAATCTAGCATTCCAAGGGTGTCTAGTGGTTCTGTGCCTTCCCGGCCTCACTGTCTGTGTCATGGCGGCCTTTCATCGTTTTTGGCAGCTAGCCGGGTGATCAGTGTTTCCCAGGTTTCCTCCCCTGTGTGATTTTGTCCCGTACGTGCAAGTTTACTAAGCACTAGGGCCTCCGTCCTGGTCCAGCACAACGTTAAGGAGAGCCAGACCTTCAGGTCGGGTGCCCTGGCAGCCTTCCAGTTCATTGCTATCAGCCTTTTGTATAGCACAAATGCTAGGTCTGCAAACTTATGTCGGTGTTTCTTTTCTCTGGCTCTCAGCCCTAGCAGACAAGATTTGGGGTCTTCTGCGAGTGTCAGGCATGTTATTTCCGCTACCTCTTCTGTCAAGCCCCTCCATTCCCTGTGTATGTGGGCGCATTCCCATACCATGTGGTAAAAGTGCGCTCCTGAGGCGCCACACCGCGGGCAGTTCAATGTCGACCCAGGGAACATGCGGCATATCCTGGCTGGGGATAGGTATGTTTGATGCGCATAATTGAATTGTGCGTAGCGAAACCTGGAGTTTCTGGACACCCCCCTTATGTGATTGAGGGCTTTCAACCACTCCTCTTGCGGGATCTGGTCGGTGAGGACTGCGTTCCACCTGTCCCTTGGTCTCTCCTGGTTGAGCTCGGAGGGCTTGTTCAGAGTTTTGTACAGATTCTATACTATTTTTGTTTGGCTATCGAAATGCAGCATGTGGTGAAGTGCAGGAGAGCACTCAGGTTCCGCGTCCCCCATGTCCCACGCCCTTTGGATCAGGTGGGTAATTGCCTGATAAGACAGGAATTGTCCAGGGTTCACTGCCGTTAAGGCCTGGATAGCTTCAAATGTCATCAGTTTCCCGTCTTCAAAGCAATCCCCAACCGTCCTTATCCCGGCCTCTGTCCAGATCTTAAGTGTATGTGAGCCCATCGTATCAACGCAGCCTGGGATCAATTCTAGTGCTAGGAGTGGTGAATATGGGAGTGTTTTATGGTCTTTTTGTATGTATCTTTGCCAGCATAGTTGCGCTACCTCCATAAGCGGATTGCCCGGGGTCCCCTTGGGTGTCTTATTCATTAACCATGAGGTCAGCGGTGTCCCCTCCAGCCTCGCTAGAAGCCATTTGGACTCCGCCTGTGTTGGCCTGTGCAACCAGTTCAGTATCCATTGTAATTGTGCAGCTGCATAATACAGTTCGAAGTTAGGGGCACCCAATCCGCCCGCCTCAAGCGGGCACTGCAGGGTGGCGAGTGCAACCCTTGTCCTGCCGCCTCCCCATATTAGTTGCAGTAATACTGTGTTCAGGCCTTTGAAAAAACTCCTGGGGACCCAGATAGGCAAAGCCGCGAAGTAGTATAATAACCTAGGCAGCAGTAACATATTTGCCACCGCCACCCTGCCCAGGGGTGACAGTGGAAGTTTAGTCCAAAAACGTAGTGGCCCCTTCATGGAGGTCAGTGCCCTCCCTAGGTTCCCGTCTCTGAGGTCTTCTTTTTTGTGGTATATATGTACCCACAAGTATTTGAATGTGTCGAAGCACCATTTCAGACGGCCAGCCGTAGCATTCTCTTGTCTTACCGGGGACCATCTGGTTAACGGAAATATACATGATTTGTCCCAGTTTACCACCAACCCCGATAAGTCCCCGTATTTAATTAACAGAGACATTACCAAAGGGATCGTCTCAGGCCCTTTTCGCACATATATTAACGCATCATCTGCATACAACGATATGGCGTGATACAGACCGCTCCTGACTACCCCCCAACTCCTCTGTGCAGCCCGTATGCGGATGGCCAGCGGCTCCATTGCCATGGCAAACAGCAGGGGGGACAGTGGACAACCCTGTCTTGTGTCCCTTGTGATTGGGAAACTATCTGATATGACCCCACCTGTTTTCACCCTGGCGTGTGGCTTGGTGTACAGTGTCCGCACCCACTGTATAAAATTCGGCCCTATTCCCATGCAATGCATTGTGACAAATAGGAAGTCCCACTCCAGAGTGCCAAATGCCTTCTCGATGTCTATCGATAGTACCACCTCCTCATGAGCCTCTGGGGGGGTGTCCCCTATTACTCCCAGGAGTCTGCGGATATTTAAGGAAGTGTTGCGCTTTGGGATGAAGCCGTTTTGGTCTTCATGTATCACTGTATGCATTAGCGGGGCGAGCCTGTTAGCGAGAATCTTGCCTAGAATTTTACAGTCTAGGTTCAAGAGTGATAGTGGTCTGTAGGATTTAACATCGGTGGGGTCTCGTCACTCCTTAGGGAGAACCACCACCATAGCCTCTCTCAGTGTAGGTGGTAGGGTTTTGCTGACCCATGCCTCTTCAAACACCTTCATCAAGTGTGTTTTCAGGTGCAGCGAGCATGTGGAGTAGTATTCTAATGGGAGTCCGTCTGTGCCTGGGGCTTTATTCCTGGGCATCTGCAACACTGCTCTGTCTATTTCCTCCATTGTGAGTGGGGCATCTAGTTGCTGCCTGTCTGCTAACGATATTTGTGTCATTGGGGAGTCCTCCAGAAAGGACCTCAGTTGCTGGAGAGTGCATGTGGTTCGTTTGGTGTATAACTTGGTATAGTACTCCCTGAAAGCCCCATTAATTTCGTCCTGCGTGGTGAGCATTTTACCTGCGTGCCCTTTTATGGATCCGATCGGAGAGTGTTGCCGATTCTCACGGAGAAGCCACGCTAGCATCCTACCAGACCTGTCTCCCTCCGCTTGTAGTCACATTAAGCGATATTTGTGATCATGTTTTCGGAGGCGGTCGTCTGCTTCGTTGTATTTTGTACGTGCCTCTTTCAGTGTTACGTAGGGAATCACTTTATTTGCCACCGCTTTTTCCAAGTTTCCCATTTCCTTCTGTAGTTTATTTATTTCCGATTGCAGCGTGCGCCTAACTCCCCAGCTAGTTGAGATGCAGTACCCTCTTACTACGACCTTGTGTGCCTCCCATTCTAATGCTCTGGAAGTGGTTGATTCCTTGTTTATTTCCCAGTATTGTTTCACTGCTGCATTTAATCCCTCTTTAAACGCTTGGTCCTGTAGGGCCTCCCCCTGCATCCGCTAGGTGGGGATCTGCGAACTTCTCCTGCCCCAGTTCAGCATTATTCGTAGTGGGGAATGGTCGGATAGTGTTTTGGCCAAGTATTCTGCCTTATTTGTCAGGGCGCAAATATCCCGGGTCCCCCACATAGTGTCTATTCTTGTGTGTACCTTATGTGGTATTGAATAGAATGAATATTCTCTCCGTTGGGGGTGTTTCATGCGCCATAAATCAAATATTCTCATTTCCGCTGCCCATCCGAGCAGGGGGCTTCTGGCTGTTCTATTTAGGTTTGTTTTTGGGACACTGGTGGACCTATCTAGCTCTGTGTTTGGGATGCTGTTGAAGTCGCCTCCCCATATGGCTGGGATTCAGGGTTCTCCAATAAAGCTGGGGTGAGTGTACCCAGGAATTCGGCTGTGGCACTGTTAGGGGCGTAAACTCCAACTATTGTTAACTGTCTGCCGTCAAGGGCCCCCTCTAGTGCCACATATCTGCCACCTTTGTCAATCGTCTGGTGTGTTATAACAAAGGGGACCCCCTTGCTATCCAAATCAGCACTCCCCTGGCGTATGCCGAAAATGTAGTGCCCACCAGCTGTCCACCCCATCTTCCACGCAGCGAACAGATGTCAGCTTCCAGACAGTGTGTCTCCTGCAGGATGGCTATATGTGTGCCATGTCTTCTAAGGCGGTCGTGTACCCTGTTTCTTTTACTTGTGGCCCCCAACCCTCTTACATTCCACGTGATTATATCATATTGGTGTGTGGATGGGTTTGCACTTAGCGCCATTTTACATTGTGTATGATTGCCTCCCATCCCACCAGCCCAGCTGTGTCCACACGGGTCCCCTCCTGTTCAGTCACTTCTGCCCAACTATGTGTCTGCGCTAGCAATATTTCCTATGTCCTGTGTTGACCTTTTGAAAGCAGTTTAACTACTGACCCCGCTGCACACCCACCACTCACACTCAATTTAAAACTTTTAACTAATAACAAATTACTAATCTCGCAAACAAACAACAAACTTGGTGTCCATTCCAACTCCCATGGGGTGGCCATATAAGCAACCAGATGCAGCCCGCACACATGGCCCACACCCTTCCGCAGCCGTCGGCTGCCTATACTACTGGGCCCCCCTGGAGCCCCCGCCCTCCCGGGCGCCATGGCCAAACAATACCGTCCGTGATACAGTCGAGGCCGTTCAGGGCCCGCAGCAGCATTAACCAACACGTGGATAGGCGTGGATTCGGCTCGGCACCTCGACCAGGTTGTTGCCCCCCGCCGCCGGGGGGGAGAGGAAGAGGGGAGGAGACAGGGGGGAGAGAGATAGGGCGGGGAAGGGGGTCATAGAGAGAAGAGTAAGGACGGAGAAGAGGGGGGGAAGAAGAGAAGGAGTCTGTCTATGTTTACAATTCGTCCGCCGCTCGGGGTGAGCTTCGGCCCTGCTGGCGATTCCGTGAGGCCAGATGTCGAGCTGAGCGAATCAGAGTCCGGGCTGTCGCCGAGATCTCCCTCAAAGCCGCAAAAGTGTTCTGCGTGTGCAGTGGAGTGGCCTTCAAAACTTTTGCCCTTTCTTCCGCCGCTTGCTCCTCTGAGGGCCAGCCTCTTGGCCTCCTTTTGGAGCGCTGCCGCAGTGGGGCAGTCAGCCATTCCTCTCTGTCCTCCGTTCCGGACTGGGGTCTCGCCAGGCCCTTCGCATGCAGCCACGTCCAGGCATCCTCAAGGGATGTAAATACATGGATACGTTCATCCGTTGTGACTCGTAGCTTAGCAGGGAATAGCAGTGCATATTTTATATTATGCTCTCAGAGGCGTTGTTTGACCCTCACGAATGAGTTGCGCTGTTTTTGTACTTCCTGTTTGAAGTCTGGTTAAGCGTTTATTTCTGAGTCTTCGTGTCTGAATGGGCCTTTGCTGCGGAATAGCTGCAAAATTAAGTCGCGGTCCCGGTAGTTTAAAAATCTTGCTATCAGAGGTCTCGGTGATTGGCCCGGGGCCGGAGGTCTCCCCGGTATCCTGTGCACTCTTTCTACCAAAAAGAATTTAGACGGAGACCCATTCAGCACTTCCTTGATCAACCATTGCTCCAGGATTATTTCTGTGCTCTGTTCTGCTAATTTTTCAGGAAACCCTATGAAGCGCACGTTGTTTCTCCGTGATCTGCCTTCCGCCTCTTCGGCGCGGCGCCAGAGTGTTTTTACCTCTGCGTCCAATCGCTGTATCTGTTTCTGGTTGTCCAAGACCGAGGGGTTAATTTCCTTTATCTCCGCCTCCGCTGACTTTACCCTTTCTGCTAGGTTACGGTGATCCACTCTTAGCAGACTTAGATCTTGTGATACTGAATCGATCCTGTTCTCCAGGGAAGTTTTAGGGGGTCATTCTGACCACGACCGCGGAAGCACCGCCAACAGGCTGGCGGTGCTTCCATGGGCATTCTGACCGCGGCGGTACAGCCGCGGTCAGAAACGGGAAACCGGCGGTGTCCCGCCGGTTTCCCGCTGTCCCTGGGAATCCTTCACGGCGGCACTGCAAGCAGCGCCGCCATGGGGATTCCGACCCCCTTCCCGCCAGCCTGGTTCTGGCGGTTTCCACCGCCAGAACCTGGCTGGCGGGAACGGGTGTCGTGGGGCCCCTGGGGGCCCCTGCAAGGCCCATGCCATTGGCATGGGCACTGCAGGGGCCCCCTAACAGGGCCCCACATAGATTTTCAGTGTCTGCGTGGCAGACACTGAAAATCGCGACGGGTGCAACTGCACCCGTCGCACCCCTTCCACTCCGCCGGCTCCATTCGGAGCCGGCATCCTCGTGGAAGGTGGTTTCCCGCTGGGCGGGCGGCCTTCTGGCGGTCACCTGCCAGCCCAGCGGGAAACTCAGAATGACCGCTCTTCTGGCGGTTCCCGCCAGGCCGGCGCCATCCGGCGCGGCGGGGGTCAGAATGACCCCCTTAATGTCCATAATTGCTTGCAGTACTTTTTCAAACTGGGTTGAGTGGGATTGCAGGGTAGATTCCAGAGCTTGTAGGGTTGGGGCTAACTGTTGATCACCCGTTGACTGCCCCTGTGTGTGCCGGTCCTGGTTTTTCGTGGATTTGTTTCTAGCAGCCATAGTATGCGGCAGGCGGGTGGCTCGCCGCAAGCGGAGCCAGATATTCATGCGACTGCTATTTAGTGTAGGACTCCGGCGTGGCCCTTGATTTCAGCTGGACGGTCCTCCCCCTTTGATACTGCCCGCAGAGTCCACCGCGCAGGTCAAGCGTGGGGGCAACAGGTGGCCGCCGCTCCAGGTGGTTTGCTGTCTCCCCTCGCTCGCTGCACACACGAGACGGGGGGCTCCGTCCTGTCCCCCTGAGGATTGGGCCCCGTTTGCTCCCCCTCTATCAGGCACTGTGACCTAGCGTATTGCTCGAGCCTTTTATTGGGTGCCCTGCTACTCTTCCGGTTGGTCGCTGCTATTTGCTCTCAGGGGGATTGAGCGTTCCGTGCTCCATTGGGTCCTGAGTTTGGCATCTGTTGATGGCCCGCTTGGGTGACCCCTCTGTTCCACTCGGGGGGGTCCCGGGTCTGCCTATCTCTCCCCTCGTCGCCGCCCTCCACGCCCCCGCCCCCAGTGGGCACAGGAAGAGGGGGACAGGGGAGACGCAATAGTCTGATGCAATCGACGCGAGGGGGGTTGACGGAACACCACCCCCCAGTCCAATGCCAAACGCGCCCCACGGGGCGTACCTCCAGCAGGCTGTCTTCACCTGTGCCCCCACCTCCACCCAGCCGGGGGGGGGGGTCCACAGGCAGGTGATTCACTTTGCAGCCTCTCCTCAAGTCCCCCTCCCCCGCCGATCTCACCGCTGCGCCCGCTAGTCCCGGGCAGCCGGCCGAGCGTCTCCCTCACCGCAGCCGATCCATCTTCTGTGGGGGAGGGGCGGCCCATGCACAGGTCAGCGTCCGCTCCTCTCCACTCGTGTGGGGGGGGCGGCACCCCCTTGCTCTCTCCCCCCCCACTCTGAGCTGTGTTGTGTCTGGGGACCCTCCGCCTCGGTACTTGCGGCTTCCCGGCTCTCCGACTCCTTGCCGGATGCTCAGAGGTCCCGGGGGTCGTCGAGCGCCCAAGCCGTTCCCCGCTTCAACCGCGCCCCACTCGGCGGCACGGGGGTCGCCCACAGGATGTTTTTTAAAAAGGCACGGGCCGGAGCTCCGAAACTAAGCTCCCGTCCCGGCCGCCATCTTGGCTCCTCCCTATGTAGACTATATGTATGCACAAAACAGCTTCATACTAAAGATGCAGGCGCTTAGAATAACGCTGACCAGTATTAGTAGCAACCTAGCTAGCGGAATGTCAAAGTAAATGATATCCGTTTCAACATGCATCACGCTCATCTAAGTGGTGGAGTGATCAGTATAGGGAAAGGTGCGGAAGACATTGTGACGCGAAGGGGTAATTAGCTTGAGCAGTGGAGATGAGTGTGATGCATGTTGAAACCCCCCCCCAAAACAATGTTGAAAAGTTCATGATATTATTTTCAAGCTTGTTTGTGTAGAAGACTCCGTCTCAACCTTGAGAACGAGAGTACAGGGAAAAGATGGAATGAAAACAAAGGCTAGAGAAGGGCAGAGCAGCCAAGTACTGATAACATAGCTAGAAAATGCCAGAATGAGATAGAATCCAAGCTTCTAGTTATTTAAGCACTGAAGTGTGGGTGAGGGTTTTGAAGCTCGCAGATGGAGTTGTGAAAGCTGCCATGGCCCAGCACTGCCTCCCTGTTTGCTGACCGTGATGCTTGAGGGGGAGAGAGGTCCAAGCAGGCGGTAGAGGGCTTCCCAGCATTTTGTGGACTAAGTTAAGTTCCACACAGGGATGAAAGGCCTTTGTTTCTCTGCTCTATTATTATGACTGATTATTTATGCTTCCACCTCACCCATCCAAGGAGGAAGAGAGGCTCCACCGGCTGGATCCGCAAAGAGCTCTGAGCTTCTACGTCGCCAGGACGAAAGAGTTCAGACAGGATGATCAGCTCTTCGTTGGATACGCGGGGAAGAGGAAAGGTAGAGCGGTCCACAAGAGAACGCTATCCAGGTGGGTCATTCTATGTATTAAGATCTGCCATTCTTTGGCGAAGAGGGATCCACCTGTGGGGCTTCGTGCCCATTCCACCACAGCCAAAGCAATTTCATCAGCTTTGGCTAGAGGTGTTCCTGTGGCTGACATCTGCAGGGCAGCGACTTGGGCGTCCCTCCATACTTTTGCCAAGCATTACTGTTTGGACTCTGAGGTTAGGAGGGATGGCCATTTTGCTCGCTCGGTGCTGCAAGATTTCTTGGTTTGACCATTCGGGCACCCGCCACCGGAGGTTATACTGCTTTGGGACTCTATTCTTTAGGTGAGGAATTTGGACTGTAATTATACATATATATATATATATATATTTATTTCTATCTTGAATTAAACATTCATAGCTGTGATATATATATTGAGTTCTACATTAAATGTTTTATTTTCATCTATTCTGGATGAATGTGTACTCTTTAAGTTTAACCTGTTCGCCTCTATGGCACGTAAAAAATGGTGATAACTGACGTCTGCACGTCGACGAGGGCTTCTTATTGCCTGGATGACGTCATGTGGCGTCGCGTGGAGTCGGGCGATTGTGACGTCATCGTCAACGTGCAGAGCTAGAAGAAATTTCCGTCTAGGCTGGCACGAGGGGAGAATTCTTTAGGTGAGGAATCCACAGGTAGTTACTGTATCCACCAGAAAAAGCGTTACCGAAGGTAAGTAACTTATTCTTCTCCACTTAATTTGAGTCTCTAGATATAGCCACATAGGTCGGAGGCACCCAGGCTCTTTCCTGCAATACAGCAGTATCAGAGAACAGGGCTGATTGCAGAGGCCCCTTAACTTTTAGCACCCATTTTTCACTTTTTGCTGGTGTTTTCCTGACTCTGATGGTGCCCTGGATACTGCTAACCAGTCCCAGGGTCAGTGCTCTGTGTAAAGTGGATAAGCAAATTAGGCTAATTATAATTGGCAAAATTAACCTACCTATAAGTCCCTAGTATATGGGAGGGCATGGAGGTTTAGGGACCCCAGGTAGTCCCCCATAGGTGGACTGCTGAGGTGCCCAGTGTCATTTTAAAGGCAGGCCTGCTTTTAAATTAAAGTTAAATGCAAATTCGACTTTGGAATTAAAAGTAGTTCCAAAGTCTTAACCCCTAGGGTGCCTTGGACAAGGTGGTCTCGGACCACCTCGTCCTGCACCGGGCCCACGGGGGAAGCGCTAGCGCTCCCCCATGGGGCCCCCACCCACGCCACCCACGCCCTCCTGTCAGGGATGAAAGGGGAATTGCTTCCCCTTTCATCCCCGACCCCCCGACCTCCCCTCTGTGACGTCTGATGACGTCAGCACGCGATCGCGTGCTGACCTCATCAGACGTCGCCTCCCGTCACGCTGGAAGAGAAATGCTTAGCATTTTTCTTCCGCTCAGGAGGAGGGGGGCGGGAGAGACATCGGAAGAAAGGAAAGGCTTTTCCTTTCTTTCGATGTCATTCTGAGCATTTCAGCTGCCCGATCGCGATGAGATCAGAAATGCCTACTAGAGACCAGGGAATTTCTTTCTTTTTACATTTACATGAGGGGAGCAGCCCCTTGGGCAAGGGTCGCTCCCTAGGGGGGCAAATAATTTTTAGGTAATTTCTGCCTCCCCCCCGGGGGGCAGATCGGCCTAAAATAATTAGGCTGATCTACCCCCGGGGGGGGGGGGCAGAAATGCCCACTAGACACCAGGAATTTTTTTTTCTTCTTTTTTTCTTTTATGTGCAGGGATATATAATTAGGCCGATCTGTCCCCAGGGGGGGGCAGAAATGCCCACTAGACACCAGGGATTTTTGTTTCTTTGTGTTTTGTGATAAAGGGAGTGGCCTCTTGGGAAAGGGGGCTGATCGGCCTAAAATAATTAGGCCGATCTGCCCCCAGGAGGTGGGGGCAGAAATGCCCACTAGACACCAGGGAATTGTTTTTTTCTTTTTTTTCTTTTATGTGCAGGAAGCGACCCCTTAGGCAAGGGTCGCTCCCTGTGGAGGCCAAATTGTGCTTAGGCCATTTCTGCCCTTCCCGGGGACAGATCGGCCTAATATAATTAGGCCAATCTGTCCCCGGGGGGGCAGTAATGCCCACTAGACACCAGGGATTTTTGTTTCTTTGTGTTTTGTGATAAAGGGAGCGGCCCCTTGGGCAAGGGTCGCTCCCTAAGGGGCCATATTATTTTTAGGCCATTTCTGCCCCCCCGGAGGAAGATTGGCCTCATATAATTAGGCCGATCTGCCTCCGGGGGGGCAGAAACCTCTCGTCACCAGGGATATATTTATATTTTTTTTTACTTTATGTTTTTATGTATGGGGAGCGACCCCTTAGACAAAGGTTTGTCGCTCCCCTGGGGGGCAAATTGTACTTAGGCCATTTATTTTTGTTACGCCAATCTGCCCCAAGGGGGGCAGAAACCACTAGACACCAGGGATGGGTATGTGTGTATGAGTGTGTTTTGTTTGGGGGAACAGCCCCTTGGGCAAGGGTCGCTCCCCATGGGGACACATTACTCTTGGCCATACCTGCCCCGTTGGGGGAAGATTGGCCTATTTTTGGAAGGCCGAAAGCTCACCAGAGACCGGAGAAGATTTTTTTTTCAAAATGAGAGGGTGGGGTTATAGCCATACCCCCCACCCCAAATAAATGGGGCCAAAGTTGTTCCGGCCACCAGTGGGCAGATGGGGCAATTACCCTGATCCACACCCCGGGGGGGCAGAAAGTCTACTAGATGCCATGACATTTTTTTAAAAATAAAAAATTGTGGGGTGGTGACTACCAACCAGTATGAGCCTGGTTATGCCCTCACCCGAACTAAAGGGACTAACAGTCATTCAGCTCTCCCCCGCACACTAAAACATCTTACTCCATGGCATGCAAGAGGACATTTGATTTTTTTGGTTTTTGGTTTACATTTGGGCCATGAGAGCTAGGTAACTCTCAAAATCGTCCCACTTGGAATGGTGAGGGCTGCACTTTTTTTTACTTTGGGACGCTGCCATGTAGGAAAATCCACAAGACCTAGACACATTTGAAAACTAAACATCTAGTTGATTCCAGGGTGGCGTGCTTCACATGGACCCCGCACCATTTCCTTACCCACAATGCCGTGCAAACCTGTAACTTTGCTCGAAAGCATACATTTTTCCCACATTTTTGTGATGGAACCTTCCGGAATCTGCAGGAATCCACAAAATTCCTACCACCCATAATTATCTCATCTATACCGATAACATTTCTGCTGCACTGGTCAGCCTAAAAATGTTTTGTTTCAAACTGCCCTTTTGGACCCACTGTGGTTCCCCCTCAATTTTGACGTGTTTTTGGCTCTTCCCTGTTACAAACACTTGGCCCACCCACACAAGTGAGGTATCATTTTTACCGGGAGACGAAGGGGAATGTTGAGTGGTAGGAAATTTGTCCCGGTGTGGTGATTCCACACAGAAATGTGTGAAAAATTTGATTTTTTAGCTAAATTTGAGTTTTGCTGACGATTCTGGGTAAGAAAACCTTGGGGGATCCACGCAAGTCACACTCCCTTGAATCCCTCGGGTGTCTAGTTTTAAGAAATTTCTGGGTTTGGTAGGTTTCCCTAGATGGCTGCTGATCCCAGGACCAAAAACGCAGGTGCCCCCCAGCAAAAACAGGTAGTTTTCTATTTGATAATTTTAATGTGTCCAGATAGTGTTTTGGGGCATTTCCCGTTACGGGCACTAGGTCTCTAGTTTTCAAAAATGCACAGGTTTGGTAGGTTTCCCTAGGTGGCGGCTGAGCTAGAGGCCAAAATCCACAGGTAGGCATTTTGCAAAAAACACCTCTGTTTTCTTTGAGAAAATGTGATGTGTCCACTTTGTGTTTTGGGGCATTTCCAGTCGCGGGCACTAGTTCTACCCACACAAGTGAGGTACCATTTTTATCTGGAGACTTGGGGGAACGCTGGGTGGAAGGAAATTTGTGGCTCCTCTCAGATTCCAGAACTTTCTGTCACCGAAATGTGAAGAAAAAGTGTTTTTTTTGCCACCTTTTGAGGTTTGCAAAGGATTCTGGGTAACAGAACCTGGTGAGAGCCCCACAAGTCACCCCATCTTGGATTCCCCTAGGTCTCTAGTTTTAAAAAATGCACAGGTTTGGTAGGTTTCCCTAGGTGGCGGCTGAGCTAGAGCCCAAAAGCCACAGGTAGCCACTTTGCAAAAAACACCTCAGTTTTCTTTGAGAAAATGTGATGTGTCCACTTTGTGTTTTGTGGCATTTCCTGTTGTGGGCACTAGGCCTACCCACACAAGTGAGGTACCATTTTTATTGGGAGACTTGGGGGAACGCGGGGTAGAAGGAAATGTGTGGCTCCTCTCAGATTCCAGAACTTTCTGTCACCGAAATGTGAGGAAAAACAGTTTTTAGCCACATTTTGAGGCTTGCAAAGGATTCTGGGTAACAGAACCTGGTGAGAGCCCCACAAGCCACCCCATCTTGGATTCCCCTACGTCTCTAGTTTTAAAAAATGCACAGGTTTGGTAGGTTTCCCTAGGTGGCGGCTGAGCTAGAGGCCAAAATCCACAGGTAGGCACTTTGCAAAAAACACCTCTGTTTTCATTGAGAAAATGTGATGTGTCCACTTTGTGTTTTGGGGCATTTCCTGTCGCGGGCACTAGGCCTACCCACACAAGTGAGGTACCATTTTTATCAGGAGACTTGGGGGTACGCTGGGTGGCAGGAAATTTGTGGCTCCTCTCAGATTCCAGAACTTTCTGTCACCAAAATGTGAGGAAAAAGTGTTTTTTTTAGCCACATTTTGAGGTTTGCAAAGGATTCTGGGTAACAGAACCTGGTAAGAGCCCCACAAGTCACCCCATCTTGGATTCCCCTAGGTCTCTAGTTTTTCAAAAAGGCACAGGTTTGGTAGGTTTCCCTAGGTGGCGGCTGAGCTAGAGGCCAAAATCCACAGGTAGGCACTTTGCAAAAAACACCTCTGTTTTCATTGAGAAAATGTGATGTGTCCACTTTGTGTTTTGGGGCATTTCCTGTCGCGGGCACTAGGCCTACCCACACAAGTGAGGTACCATTTTTATCAGGAGACTTGGGGGTACGCTGGGTGGCAGGAAATTTGTGGCTCCTCTCAGATTCCAGAACTTTCTGTCACCAAAATGTGAGGAAAAAGTGTTTTTTTTAGCCACATTTTGAGGTTTGCAAAGGATTCTGGGTAACAGAACCTGGTAAGAGCCCCACAAGTCACCCCATCTTGGATTTCCCTAGGTCTCTAGTTTTTCAAAAAGGCACAGGTTTGGTAGGTTTCCCTAGGTGGCGGCTGAGCTAGAGGGCAAAATCCACAGGTAGGCACTTTGAAAAAAACACCTCTGTTTTCTTTGAGAAAATGTGATATGTCCACTTTGTGTTTTGGGGCATTTCCTGTCGCGGTCACTAGGCCTACCCACACAAGTGAGGTACCATTTTTCCGGGAGACTTGGGGGAACGTTGAGTGGAAGGAAATACGTGGCTCCTCTGAGATTCCAGAACTTTCTGTCACCGAAATGTGAGGAAAAACTGTTTTGTAGCCACATTTTGAGGCTTGCAAAGGATTCTGGGTAACAGAACCTGGTTAGAGCCCCACAAGTCACCCCATCTTGGATTCCCCTAGGTCTCTAGTTTTCAAAAATGCACAGGTTTGGTAGGTTGCCCTAGGTGGCGGCTGAGCTAGAGGCCAAACACCACAGGTAGGCACTTTGCAAAAAACACCTCTGTTTTCTTTGAGAAAATGTGATGTGTCCACTTTGTGTTTTGGGGCATTTCCTGTTGCGGGCACTAGGCCTACCCACACAAGTGAGGTACCATTTTTATCGGGAGACTTGGGGGAACGCTGGGTGGAAGGAAATTTGTGGCTCCTCTCAGATTCCAGAACTTTCTGTCACCGAAATGTGAAGAAAAACTGTTTTTTAGCCACAGTTTGAGGCTTGCAAAGGATTCTGGGTAAGAGAACCTGGGGAGAGCCCCACAAGTCACCCCACCTTGGATTCCCCTAGGTCTCTAGTTTTCAAAAATGCACAGGTTTGGTAGGTTTCCCTACGTGTCGGGCGAGCTAGAGACCAAAATCCACAGGTAGGCACTTTGCAAAAAACACCTCTGTTTTCTTTGAGAAAATGTGATGTGTCCACTTTGTGTTTTGGGGCATTTCCAGTCGCGGGCACTAGTTCTACCCACACAAGTGAGGTACCATTTTTATCGGGAGACTTGGGGGAACGCTGGGTGGAAGGAAATTTGTGGCTCCTCTCAGATTCCAGAACTTTCTGTCACCGAAATGTGAGGAAAAACAGTTTTTAGCCACGTTTTGAGGCTTGCAAAGGATTCTGGGTAACAGAACCTGGTGAGAGCCCCACAAGTCACCCCATCTTGGATTCCCCTACGTCTCTAGTTTTAAAAAATGCACAGGTTTGGTAGGTTTCCCTAGGTGGTGGCTGAGCTAGAGCCCAAAATCCACAGGTAGCCACTTTGCAAAAAACACCTCTGTTTTCTTTGAGAAAATGTGATGTGTCCACTTTGTGTTTTGGGGCATTTCCTGTCGTGGGCACTAGGCCTACCCACACAAGTGAGGTACCATTTTTATCGGGAGACTTGGGGGAACGCTGGCTGGAATAAAATTTGTGGCTCCTCTCAGATTCCATAACTTTCTGTCACCGAAATGTGAGGAAAAAGTGTTTTTTTAGCCACATTTTGAGGTTTGCAAAGGATTCTGGATAACAGAACCTGGTGAGAGCCCCACAAGTCACCCCATCTTGGATTTCCCTAGGTCTCTAGTTTTCAAAAATGCACAGGTTTGGTAGGTTTCCCTAGGTGGAGGCTGAGCTAGAGGCCAAAAGCCGCAGGTAGGCACTTTGCATAAAACACCTCTGTTTTCTTTGAGAAAATGTGATGTGTTCACTTTGTGTTTTGGGGCATTTCCTGTTGCGGGCACTAGGCCTACCCACACAAGTGAGGTACCATTTTTATCGGTAGACTTGGGGGAACACTGAGTGGAAGGAAATTAGTGGCTCCTCTCAGATTCCAGAACCATTCTGTCACCGAAATGTGAGGAAAAAGTGTTTATTTAGCCACATTTTGAGGTTTGCTAAGGATTCTGGTTAACAGAACCTGGTAAGAGCCCCACAAGTCACCCCGTCTTGGATTCCCTTAGGTCTCTGGTTTTCAAAAATGCACAGGTTTGGTAGGTTTCCCTAGGTGGCGGCTGAGCTAGAGGCCAAAATCCACAGGTAGACACTTTGCAAAAAACACCTCTGTTTTCTTTGGGAAAATTTGATGTGTCCACTTTGTGTTTTGGGGCATTTCCTGTCGCGGGCACTAGGCCTACCCACACAAGTGAGGTACCATTTTTATCGGTAGACTTGGGGGAACACTGAGTGGAAGGAAATTAGTGGCTCCTCTCAGATTCCAGAACCATTCTGTCACCGAAATGTGTGGAAAAAGTGTTTTTTTAGCCACATTTTGAGGTTTGCAAAGGATTCTGGGGAACAGAACCTGTTGAGAGCCCCACAAGTCACCCCGTCTTGGATTCCCCTAGGTCTCTAGTTTTAAAAAATGCACAGGTTTTGTAGGATTCCCTAGGTGGCGGCTGAGCTAGAGCCCAAAATCCACAGGTAGGCACTTTGCAAAAAACACCTCTGTTTTCTTTGGGAAAATTTGCTTTATTGCCCGTTGTCTTTCTCTACATTTTTTCCTTCCAAATATAAGAGTGTGTAAAAGAGACGTCTATTTGAGAAATGCCCTGTAATTCACATGCTAGAATGGGCACCCCAGAATTCAGAGATGTGCAAATAACCACTGCTTGTCAACACCTTATCTTGTGCCCATTTTTGAAATACAAAGGTTTTCTTGATACCTATTTTTCACTCTTTATATTTCAGCAAATGAATTGCTGTATACCCGGTATAGAATGAAAACCCACTGCAAGGTGCAGCTCATTTATTTGCTCTGGGTACCTAGGGTTCTTGATGAACCTACAAGCCCTATATATACCCGCAACCAGAAGAGTCCAGCAGACATAACAATATATTGCTTTAAAAAATCTGACATTGCAGGAAAAAGTTACAGAGAAAAAGTAGAAAAAAATGGCTGTTTTTTTCACCTCAATTTCAATATTTTTTCATTTCAGTTGTTATTTTCTGTAGGAAACCCTTGTAGGATCTACACAAATTACCCATTGATGAATTCAGAATTTTGTCTACTTTTCAGAAATGTTTAGGTTTCTGGGATCCAGCATTGGTTTCACACCCATTTCTGTCACTGACTGGAAGGAGGCTGAAAGCACAAAAAAAATGTAAAAAGGTGTATGTCCCAGTAAAATGCCAAAATTGTGTTGAAAAATTGGGTTTTCTGATTCAGGTCTGCCTGTTCCTGAAAGCTGGGAAGCTGATGATTTTAGCACTGCAAACCCTTTGTTGATGCCGATTTCAGGGAGCCTTCTTCTGCAGCCCTTTTTACCAATTTATTTTTAAAAAACTAAAATGTTACTTTATTTTTACTAATTCCTTGGTCGCCTTCAGGGGAACCCACAAAGTCTGGGTACCTCTAGAATCCCTAAGATGTTGGGAAAAAAGGACCCAAATTTGGCATGGGTAGCTTATGTGGACAAAAAGTTATGAGGGCCTAAGCGCGCCCTGCCCCAAATAGCCCAAAAAAGGCCTGGCACCTGAGGGGGAAAAGGCCTGGCAGCGAAGGGGTTAAATCAGGCCTTAATTTGTGCTTGTTGTTTCCGGTGCTGAGCACCGGCACCTATTTTTGAGGGCCGGGGCTTATTCTTCTGCCTCAAGCATTCTCTGCAAGCAAAAGACACATATGGGAAAGACAGATGAAGGGAAAAAGCAAAAAGCGTCACAAAGGGAGAAAGTAGAAAACTGCAGGAGTGAGCTGAAGGGGCAGCGAGTGGCTTTATATGGATTGAAGAGGCCCGAGATGGCTTCAGGATAACGCTGCCTCAGTATTCCGTGTTCACACATTTAATTGCAGCAGCCGCGTGTTTGAGAGGAGTGCTTTGGGCACCGGCACCTTTTTATTTACAAATTAAGCACTGGGTTAAACTACCTTATTTTTACATATAAGTCACCCCTAAGGTGTGACCTGTGTACCCCTTGGGCTGGGTGCAATGTAACTATAAGCAGGGACCTTATAAAAATAGTTTTATAAGCCCTGGTGAGATAAAACAGCCAAATTCGTTTTCCCCCCATTGTAGTGAATGGCCTCCATTGGCTAGAATGGGGAGACTTTATTTTAACTTTAAAAGTCCCCTTAAATAACAGATACCACAAGTTTGGTATCAAATTAATTGTTATAATAAATACCACAACTTCCAGTTTTGGATTTAATATAACTTGTCCAGGTAAAGAGTTTTAAACTTTACCTGAAAAGTTGCCAACTTCAGCCCTGCAATGTTTTTGCTGCTTTGCTCTGATTGCCTAGCATCTGACAGCCTGGCTAGGCTGCATTAATGATGTGTGAAGTGGCCTGGCTCAACCCAAAGAGATGTGCCTGGGGGAGGAGATCTCCCCTCAGCAGATGGGGAAGCAAAAAGGGGGAGGGCTGCCAAACTGTTCTTCAAAGGCAGGGAAGGACATTTGCAGCAACCCAGTAACACCCTCACATCCTGCAAACCCAGACAATTAGGTGCCCCCTTGATTAAATCAGGAGAGGGCAGGAGAGGGGTGTGTTTAGGATTTTTAGCCACACCAGTGGGTGGGCTCTGCCAGATGTAACCTCCAAAAATCACTTTCAGCCATGATGGATTTTTGAGGAATGTTGCTCCTTGGAATTGATTTTTGCCACACTTCCCAGGAAGCGTTCATCACAGGGGGAAGGACCCTGCCCCTGATTGGAGAGCCAGGACCCCCCTGGTTTTCACCCAGGAGCAAGGATAAAACTGGCAGACCTGCACCCACACCTCAATTCCCTACCAGATCCCTACTAGGAAGAACTACAGAAGACGAAGACTGCCCTGCTGGGCCCCTGACCTGCACCTGGACACTGCACTCTGGAGGACTGCACCAGCTGCACACTTGGGCTTCACCACAAGAAGGACTTTGCCTGACTTCAACGGGTTCAAGTAGGGACTCCCTGTTTGCTACGGGTGAAAAATTGCTAACCAGAGTACCCTGCACCAACTCCTGAAGAAACCAACCAGCTGACCACTGCCCAGTGGCCAAAAAGGAGTTTGCGCCAGGTGCATTCTGGGAGTTTTAGTCTGCACCTTCAAGGAGCATCTCAGAGCTTCTGGAGCCTTGGGAGTGAACTGTGGATCTCAAAAGAACCTTAAAAGAACATCTGAAAGAAGATCCAGAAGTTTGGAGAGCTTTTGGAAAAAAGCTCCATAGAGGGACCGACCCGTGGCGGCAACTCTAGCCGGCTTGCCTCAACCGCGACATGGCCTGACTTGCAGGTTCGTCTCAGTGAGGACAATCTCCAAAAAAGTGACTACGTCCGAACGTAGGAAGTTGACCAGGACCTCCCATGCAGTGTATCTGAAGAGGGCTCCAAGGACGTCGGATCAAGATTCAGGTTTGCCCCGGTCGAAGGATTTTCACCTTGAAAAAACTACTAAGTCCGAAGGTGAAAATCTCCACCGAGGGCTTCCGCAATGCGTATCCGAGGAAGAGTTCCAGGAGGTTGGATTGGACTGGCAGGTTCGTCCCGCTGAAGAAAATCTCCAGAAAAACAACTAAGTCCTAAGGTAAACTTTTGACCGAGGCCTCCCGCGGGCTGTAGTCGAGCCGGGCTCCATGACGATCGGCCTTAAACGTTGACTTTGGCCCGTAGAGGTGCTACCAGATTGGCGGTTTTTGTTTCTATGCGCTAGAAAGCATTAATTCTTTAAAAATTAATATCTCCGGTTCCCCTTATCTGATTTTATTCGTTTTGTTGTCATTTTAAAGTTTAAAGCAAAAAAATGTTCCTATGTTTATGAATCGATTTTGGATTTTTAAACTGTTTCCTGTGTTTTACTGAATTACTGTTTTGTGATATTTGAATTCTTTACGCTTTGTCTCCTAAGTTATGCCTTGTCACTCGTTGCCAAGCTACCAAGGGTTGAGCTGGGTTTAATTTACTGAGACCTAACTGGACCTAAGTGGAGGTTAGTGGCCTATTGCTAAGTGTAGGTACTTACCTGCCCTTATTAATAACCCATTTTCCAACAAGCAGAAACAAATCTTCATTTTCCTTTACTTGAGTCTGGTCTGGAAAATTCAGTTGGGTGAGAAGATGCTTAAGCATCTCTGAAAGTGCTGTTCCTTGAGCAATTGACTAGAGACCTCTTGCTCTTCATCATTGTTATCACCGTCTGCCATGTAATCCATTCTAGGTATTTCAGAGGGAGATGCTTCTCTGTCTTTTAATGCAGCAGATAACAGCCTGTTAAAGCATCTGCTGCAAAGTCTCCATAGTGGGTTACCTCAGGGACTCTTGTCGTTCATGAGCACAGAAAGGAGAAATAGGAGTGAATTCCTTGCAATTAGGTATTTCCTTTGCACACTTGTAATGTTCCGTCCTGCTGATATGATAACCAAACACAAACTAAAAGCTGCGTTATTTTTTATATTATTTCCATGGAAACAATAGAAACAAGCTGACTCCTATATGAGTACTTCAGAGACTGCTACCCCAACATACACAAGATCTGCAGCAGCTTGTGTAAGCAATACAATAAAGCCCCAGGCCTCTCACTATATCAAAGAATTACCCAATACAGACAGTGATGGCAAGCACTCTACTCAGTCATTAAAGAAAATCCCTGAAGCAGATCCTGAATGAATGCGTCTTAAAAGATTCCGTCTGAGCATGGTTTACAGCATGTCAGCAAAAAATAGATGTTTTTCTTTCAAAATGGAGGAGTACCTTATACGGTTCACTCCATTCTCCTCTTCCAACGCTGTTCACCGCTCGCACTCTGAACAGATATTCTGAATTTGCATTGAGTTCGGTTGCCTTGAAGACCTCTTGCTTGATCCCAGAGAAGAGGCCTGATTGATCTCGGGGAAAGGATTGGCCTTTATTGATGGACATAATTTCTTGTAACTGCACCTCGTAATACTTCACAACTTTGTTGTCACAAAGAGGCGCCCAGTAGATCTGAAATGAGAAGGCAAAAATTACAAATAAACAGAGCACGGTATAAAAAAGATTGGTTTCATGAAGATGGTGTTGTACGAACAACTATTACAATGTTAGTGATGATTAGGGCGCACACACATATCTAGTGACAAAAAGTGAACAGAGTTATGATTGAACTGCAAGTGGGTGCTCACAAGTAGCCAGAGGGGCAGTGGAGAACTAAACCAACGAAATAATTCCTGGCAATATAAAGTTGAGTTTGTGGCACGCCATTCAAAAGTCCTATCAAAATAAAACACACAAAATAATAGCGCAAATTACAGACATCAATGTAGTATTGATTGCTTTTTTAATGTATCCTTCTTGGGTATAGATGAAAACTATTTCATGGGTTGAATCAGGTACACTTCATAAATGATCATAGAGACAACAGCCACAGCTAATGTGTTTTGTCCCTTGTATGGGTCGTTTTCAAGGCTGTAAAGCATAAAAAAGAGACCCATAAGGCCGAAACGTGTTATGGTCATGCATTTGAGGGTAAAAATACCTGCCACAGATGCTAAATGACTCCTTAATATTCATGCAGGAAATGGCTTCTTGGCTGACCGAGAATTGCGCATAATAGGCAATAGTAGTTAGAGGGCATTATATTTTTGGCAATTGACCATCATGTAACTTAACTGAATTAACTGATCAAACAGCTTTTCATTGCTGAGTCTTATTACTTCATTAATATAGTTTGTTGGAATCCAGACCAGTCTTCCACTAGCACAATGCTTTAGTTAGGTTATTATTTTTAGTAGGTGAAGAATAGAGTGAAGTAAAATCTTTTTCTCTATGGTGTGATTGTACCTCCCGATTCTGACTTTTTGAGATTGTAATGGGTTGTTGGATGTGGTATGTGGGTGTGGTTTTATCGTACCTCTTTTTCCCTCCATTACCAAACTCCTTACCCAGGGCATTTGTACCTGGAGAAACTTGTGTGAGGAAGAACTGGGGAATGTGAAAGAAAAACTGGGGAATGTGCAAAAAAATGAGGAACGTGGAATTGCTGCAAAACTTTGAATTTGGCACCAAATCCGATTTACCTCTGACATCTGAGTAAGGGCATTAATGATTAGCTTATTTTCGTTGGGGCCTTTTATTGTCACACTGTAATACACTTGTGAAAGTGAGTGGCAATTCAGCATGGGGATTCAACCAGTTACTATTCTTACCATGGGTATTGTACTTTCTCAAATTAGTAAAGGCAAGTCCATAAAACCCACCGCAGTAAAAAGACTAAACTAAATTCCGTGAAAAATATAATATGGGCTCTCTAGAAGTAGTTCATGTTCAAATGTATACACATTTAACAGTAAACAATAAAATAAATCCTTGGAGATTCATATTGAAACCAATAAATGCACAAAAAAGCATCTAGCCACAAATGCCACAAAACAGATTACTATTGTTTCAGTTCATAACAATCACCTTACTCAATATAAACATTGTGATGTTATTTTACAACAATATAATCATAAACTGGAGCATTCAACCTTCCTAAATTTAGATCGACAGGGGCATGCAACGGTGCTCCATCATTGTAACATGGATCAAACTTGGCAGCCACAGCATTCAGCTGAGTAACTAAGTATGCCATGTTTTTTTAGCACTTTCGATATCGCACAGCGCACGATGCAGCTGAAAGAGCACAGCCGGACGGACAACTAGTCTATATTTATTTATCAGACAAAATTACCAGGAGGAAACTCAGGAAAGTGAAAACCCAGCACTGGGCATCGCTGGAGAACAACAAAAACATTAGTGTCAGTCATTGTTTACTGACAATCTACTAACTGAACCTACACAAAGCACACATTCAGCCGTGGGCCATTTGGTCTCCTTCTGACCTAACTTCTAGAATTTGCTGTGTGTTGTCATCATCGCAACACTAGCGGAGGAAGGAAACTTCTGACTGTGCGTGCCAGCATAAGCAGTTAACTCTTTTGGCAAAATTATTAGACTCCAGTTACATGTATTTCGTCCCCACACTCCATACCATTGAAGTTCTGCTTAACTTCAAGCAGAAGATGGAGATATGTTGTGTATTATATTATGTAAGACGTGTCCAACTCCTTGGGCATTTAGCAAAGTCCACTACCGAGGGCTCTTTCAAGTGTCCTCGAAGCTATACGCCAGTGTGTTTGGCACTGTGTATTTTCAATGACAAACTCAATAACTGTTAAACTTACTTACCAGCAGTGCTGTGGAATGTCAAGTGCATGCCATAGGCAGATAGAGACATAACTCTGCCAAAAAGAACAATGTGACTGCCTCTGTTTGTGCTGCATGAAAAGGGGAGAGAGAGAGAGAGACGGCCCCCTCCCACCTCTGCGCTGCCTCACTCACGTCACTTGCACATCACAGGCTAGCAGAGGTCCTGCCTGGTAACCACGGCACCGGTGCCTCTAAGCCAATCAAGTCGCTGCTCCTGCTGCTACAGCAGTGCTTGGATTGGCTAGGACAGGCAACCTCCATGCTCACATTGCGACCGAGGACTCCGGCCTTGAGTCACTCCCAGCTTACTGTTGCTCAGGTGGAGAGACTGAGAGCAGGCTTTTAGTGCACATGTCGGGATGGCCGGGAAAAGGCAGCCGTCCAAACAGACATGCACACTTGGCCAAGGTACGCTAGCTCATGAGTAATGAGTACTCAAAGAAGAGCCCCACCTTCGTCACGCCTGTACTTGGGACCCGCCTCATGTCACACGTTCTCGATTAATAATGCAACCAGCACGCGGCGAAGGCTGACTGCCGCATGCACAATGAATTTAATGAAAAGTGTATGAAAACACTAAAATTATTAATCAAATAATAGTAGTTTGTTGCACATATCTGGGGGATCGGGGGGGGGGGGGGAGGGGACAAACTATGAGTGGGGTAACACCCCAATGCCCTAAGGGAGGCACCGCCCCTGAGTGCACCATGCCGCACAATTAAGAATTCTATATTGGAGTGCACAGCACAAATACACACATTCATTTGTACAAAACTTTAATAATTACATGCAACTGTACCAAGAAACTACTAACCAAACAGAAAAAAGATCAACAACACCAAAGAGACAATAAAAAACATTATAAAATCATCTTATTCATTCTGTAAAGTAGCACTTCAGGAAAGGCATGGACAAGGTGGTGTACCTAGATATCCAGAAGATGACCCCGAGAAACGGAAGCCAAAAAACGAACTGGCGTTTGTTAACAGCCCTTTTCAGAATGACCAACCGTGGAATTGAAAGGATATTTTGACTCTGACACTCCAGGAATGTTAAAGGCACAATTCAGTAGAGTAAAATCAGGTCCATCAAAACAGCCTGACATAAGTCATTTGTCACATGCACCGTTACATTTGACACCAATATTGAACCGTCACCAAGTGCTATTATTGCAAAACAGAAGTTGCGTCAATACGCACAACCTCAAACACCCTTGAAAATTTAGAACTACCATTCCTCACAAAATTGTTTCTTTTTTTAACTTTTACAAAATCACCAATCTTAAGACTGCAATGTACAGTTAAAAGAGATGTGCAATAACCACTTGGTGCTCGTACAACTCTAATAAGCCCTGCCGCCAAAATAAATATCTTGCTATTTTAGAGAAAATGTCTTGGAACAAAGGCAAGAAGTAGGACAAATCTATGCTGCAAACATTTTGGCAAGTATTCATTAAGCAATTGTGCTCGGTGTTCTTTCCTTTGGTATTTCTTATTATTCTGAAATGTATTTTATTTTTGTTTGCTGATATAGGGATTACGCCTAATTACAGTACAAGAGTACTAAACGAGAAAACATGGTACATGAATTTTTGAGTGAAGCACAGCATCGTAAAGTCGTCAACCAACTCTACATAGAGCAAAGTTAAAAACTGTAAGTATATTAGTAAGCAGTTGTGATTTATACGCTGACCATAAAACAATCGAAGAAGAAACCGAATGTACATGGACAGAAAGAGAGTTCCACATCTTAGAAAGAAAGAGAGTTGCAGGTTTAAACCGACAGGAGACATTTGGGGGAGAGATAAGGCAAAGCTGTGAAGGAGAAAACAACGATTTAGGTCATGAAGCAAAGTGAGTTAAAGGGTGGGTAAGATAGGGATACATTTGAAAACTACATATAGGTCATGTAGTCAGAGACTGAAAGAAAAAGCGATTGAAGAGAGATATGATAGGAAGAGGAGAGCTAAGCCTTGGAAAATGACCGAAGATTAGGTGGATGGCAGGGGTCAAGATGGATTGAGAAGAAGCAAGTAGAAATGCAAGAAATGTAACCAATAAATCAGTACAACAGACGAGACTGTACAAAATAATGGTAAAAGGGGCAGTTTTATAGTCTGGAATGGACAGATGATAATTTTATTTAGTAATTTTCTTTATTCGCATTTTCAATAGCTATACAATATCTGACAAAATACAGTACAGAAGTTCTGGGTTATTGAAGCATGCTTGTTATCAACAAGAAAATACAACAACAATAAAATGCAGCAATGAGTTGAGTTTCCCGATCCCCAGGAGAGTGGTGACACCAAGACGGAGTGGGAGGCTTCAGTGGACATAGTGCAATCCGTCGTTCCCAGACGTTTACCCATGAGGCACCCAACCACAAGCTTTTTCATGTTGTGCACAGTAATGCGTCCAGACTTGTTTCTCCTGTTCCATCATTCCCCTCCGATCTAGCCTGTGAGTTTAGTACCACCCCATCTTTCTCATCCTTCCCTCACTCTCCACCCCTCCCTCCAAGTCATCCATCAGTCCACTCTAAATATCCAGATCTCTTTCAGCATGTTCGTCCACCCTGACCCTTTTGAGTCTGCATTCCTATGCCACCGCCCACTTCAGTAAGCCTCCCCGCCACTTCGCTAGAAGCAGGGGCATCTGGCTGGCTCAGGGAATCGCTATTCTACATCTAACCAGGACCAGCTCCAATTGATCAAAGCTGTATATCATTTTACCTCCTTGTTTTGAAGTAGGTAGCAGTCCCAGTAGGCAATGTCTCTTTGTGTCATTGCTATTTTCATCACCTTTCGCACCTCCATCTGCACTGCCTCCCAGACGGAGTGTATCACCCTGCATTTCCATGCAATTTGTACAAAATCTGCCAGTGTCAAACAGCAGCTACTGCAGTTTGCATCTCGTGTGGGATAGACCCTGTCCAGCCTCAGTGGGGGTCAATTACGCCCTACGAAGGGAATAAAACTGTGTTTGATGGAATCTAGTGTAACTCGCGACCTACGGGTCTAATGCACTAACCTGTCTCCATTCTCCTGCAGTGAGGGGGGAATCGAGCTCCTCATCCCAACTTGTTCTCAGGGGATTCATATCTATGAACCTATCTTCTTTATGGGCTACCTGCAGTCTAGAAATAATGCCTTTATCAAAGCCATGGTATGGAATCACCTGAAGTAACCTCAATTTGCAGGGTTCATCAGGGAGTGTCGGCCAAATTTCCTGAATCGTTTGGGCAATAGCTGCATATTGTAGGAACTGTCCTGGGGCTATTCTAAACTGGGCTCTGACCTCCTCAGCCATCATGACTGTGCTATTCAAACATAGATCTCCCACCATCCGGCAACCTTCCTCCTCCCAGCATGCCAGGTCCATGAATTCATGTAATATCACGAATGGTCACAGCCACCAAATCGGTAGGAGTTTGGCATACAGGGCCTGCTTCAGAACCAACTTGCCCGTTAATTCCCATGCCCGGGATCCTGTGTACCTATGAAGGGGGCGTTGGCAGGGAGCGTGTGTCCCCTCATGAGTAAACCGGGCAGAGTCTCGGCCTCTACCAAGCCAGTCTGCAATGACTTTTCCCAATTGGTTCCAGTTTCGCACCAGGGCGCGGCAAATTGTAGTAGTCCTGTCAAATAATATAAATGAAGATCCGGTAGCCCCAGGCCTCCCCAACCATGTCCAGTTTAAGAATCTCCAGTCGAACCCTGCTGCATTTTCCTGCCCACACCAAGATATCAGTAATCAGTCCAAAGAATGAAAGAGGGCGCGCAGCAGCATACAAAGCAAGTTCTGCATGATGTACAGGCATCTAAGTAATAAGACCATTTTGCTCAATGCCACTGCGCCAATTACCATGAGGGGCAATGTTTTCCAGAATCGTATTGAGGCCTTGAGTCCAAGCAGGACTCTTCCCAAATTCAACTCATAATGTTGCCTCGCATCTTGTGTGACCTGCATTCACAGATAGCGGAAATGCTGCAGTTGCCACTGCAGTCCCAGTGCCGGGAAACAGTTGGTAATTCATGTAAGACAGTGGTTCCCAACCTTTTGATTTCTATAGACCCCCACTTTAACAATAATGGAACCCAGGGACCCCCACTGAATCATCATGGGAATCCGGGGACCCCCGCCTGAGTCATTACTGGAAGTCAGGGACCTAATTTGTCCATATTTGTTAATATTGTTTAATTGTCTAGGCTCTCGCGGACCCCCTGAGAAGGCTTCACGGGTGGTTCACCCCCAGGGGTCCCCGGACCACAGGTTGGGAACCACTGATGTAAGACATTGCTTAATTTGAGCTGGTCATTCCCAGTGCTCAATACTGGCACTTAATTGTCAACACCGGCACTTAAGAAAGTGACTATAACTATTGCCCTAAAGTAACTATAACTTGCACACCCACTGTGCACGGTGGTGTCATCAATGATGTAATTTCAGGTGTTGTAGTGATGTTATTAGTGATATCATAGAGCTTGTTATAAGTGATTTAATATGGGAGGTAATTACAATTCCTAACTATAAAGTCACATTACCCTTTGTATTTTCAGTGAATTTCTATGTTTCTTTTAATGTAAAGTAAGGTGTCCATGCACGGCATAGGGTTGGGTGCAGATGCCCTACACCCTGTAGTGAACTGCCTTTGGCTGTATGCAACGTGAAGGTGGGCGCCAGCCCCCAACTGGTATCTGCCACCCAACCAGCACTGGCACACAACCTCTTGCTTCTCACACTGGCACATAACCACCCGCTGCACACGGCCTTCAGCTGTGATTCGCGGATCCTTTGTGATTATCGCAGCAAAAATAAATACAAAAATGCTTTTTGACTCAGGTGGGCTCCCTGGTGACACCACCACCAGGCTTAGGGGGTCAGGGTATTCCTATCCTGCCCTCTTTCTTTTTTTTTTTTTACTTTTGTTTTGGAACTAGTCCAAGTCCCAAACTGGCTGCCAGCTCTTCCTGGTTGAAGCATTGGCAGCCAATCAGAGCTCAGAATTAGATTAGTTGGACCCGCAGACAACCCGCATCCTTAGATATGCAAATTAGTTTTTTCTTTAATAACTCCAAAACTACTGAATGGATTTACACCAAATCACAAAAAGGGCTCTATCTGAACCAAGAGCTACCTTTCTGCCAAATTTGGTGTAATTCCGTCCAGTGGTTCGGCTGATATTCCTGTTCAAAATCCATATGGAAAAATGCATGAGGAAAAAGCATATATGATAGTTATCTTTTAGCTTATTCTTTACAAATGTGTTTTCTGTTAAATAATTAATTGATTGTGACATCTGTTTGAAATGTATCACTGTTGAAACATGTTTACCCATTGGTTTTGTTATGTGAAGGAAGTATTTGGAGACTACACAATGAACAGCATATGAATATCAATATGATTTAATTTTCAGTATTAAAAAATTCTTGGTACTAGTCACCTCTTCAATAAAAAAAGATGAAGGTAAGATGCAGAATGTTACCCACTTTTCAAGCGTCCTTGAAGTACATAAATAAAGAATGGGGCTACATGAATAAATCCCTGATTTAGAATTTGGCAGATGGGATAGTCTGTTACAAAGATAATGGATATCATGTCTGCCTTATTACAGGTGCATCATATCCTAAGGGCCTAAGACTTGTAACTCCTATTTATAATAACACCTATACTGGTATTTGCTGAGAGGGGTACTTTAACTTGACCCCTGACAAAAGGATATTTTATTAGTAAGGGAAAAAACAGCATTCCTCAGCTGGTGGAAAAGTTTGAAAACATCATTATAACACTTGTAGTTCTTCAGCATGGGACAGCCATGGCAGAGAAAAGGCGTTATTCCTCTGGATCTCACATATTAGAAACTCCAGAGCCACAGAAATTGATTATGTTCCCCAGCTCTTTGGAAGAGAATGGGCAGTGATCACATGATCGATAGTTACTCATTATGAAGCAGCTCAATCTAATGTCCAGACTTGATTGCTGTCATCAATTAACACAGCATGTTCATATAAGCGTTCCTGCATATGGAATATGGGATCCCATGTGATCTCTGTGGGTTTACTGATAGGTATGGCTCTAAGAGTGGTTTAGCTCCTGAGTGCCTTTTGGGAACTGGCAAAAAATGTGGTTTTAATGACCAGCTCTGTGGAAGAGCGTTAGGAACGTTGTTCTGTATCTCAGTGAGCTTCCTATGTCATTCTCCTCTGATTACGTATGGAAAGGTTGAACAGAAGACATGGAATTGGCTACCTTAGGCAAAACTGAGCTAAGAAGTTGTGGAAGTCAAATAAAGAGTCACTTTCCACAAACTGGATACCAAAATACTGTTAGAAGCTTAATGTATGTCCACTGTGCAAGGGAAAAAGTGGTGAAATGAAATCGTACTTTTGGTGCGAAAAATCTTTGTATCTACTCTAACACAGTGCCTGCAAGTGTGGTGTAAAACAAACATAACTCCTGGTTGTAGGAGATGGAACATGCACATGTTGCTGGTGATTATCAGAGTCTTCGTGTTTGGGGTGGGAAGCAGGCTGAGGTATTCATTAGATGGTGAAGTCTGGTCTTGGATCTCAGTTTTGTCTACAAGTTGTGTGGGTACATGAGCTGTTTGTAGCTGCTCCACAACTTCTTCTGTTAGAATAAGTGGAATACTAATCCTCATCGCTCTTATCACATCTTTCGCAGACCTCAAAACTGATGCAGGTACACTTGAACCTGGTTCAGATGGTGGTGATGACAGTGCAAGAACCAGTGCCTTAGCTCAGAGGGTATGGTGGGAAACATAAGAAACATTGCCCTTGTGAAAACCCTTTCTGAGTGACCCAGAAACACAACAGTGGGTCTTCTTTAATCACTGAGGCATTATTAACTTTTAAAGTGAGAAACGAGGCATGGCGGATATGGCAGAGCTGTGTGTGCCTCCAAAAACTTTAATTGAAAGAATGTTATTTTCAAAATTCACACACTGAAAATCACCAGCTAGTAGCAAAAGTATAACACTCCAATGTGCTTACATGTCACAGAGGACATCGATGGCTCATCACATTGACATCCCTGTAATCACTGAAGCACGACAAGTACACTTTAGCTTCACAGTCTATATTAAACATTTGTTCTTATCTAGCTTTACCAAATATACTTTGTCCAAAGCTTAAGAATGAGCCCACTGAAAGCAGCCCTTTATCCTGTGCCTTATCTAGAGGGTACTGGCTACAGGTAATTTATTTTGCCGCGCCCTGTGTTCTATCCCTGCACTCCTAAAGTCTACTACAATGGGTCTGTGGCAGTGTGAAGCAAGCCTTAAGTACAGGGCTTGGCTTGTGGCCATGCTATATTTCCTTTATTATGCCCACAGAGTTTGCTGTATATTACCTTCTGACACATGTATCTGTCTCTAAGCAGAGACCCTGGCCATCTTCCTTACGTAGCAACAAGTCCCCACACTCCCACAGGCAGCAACACATGGCGTGGAGGATAAACAGGGGTGTCTAGGCGCAGTATGGGACTTTCAGTCATGCCCTACCCCTATGCCTGTAGAATCTACACTCCATGCCTTTTAGCAAGTTATTTTTCAAGGTCCTTTGCAATACTGAGCTTTACTGAAACAGAAGTCGATCAACTGAAATAAGATCCTTGGAACATCAATTCAGAATCTCTACAGCTGGAGGTGAAGAAAGAGATTTTTTAGTAGCTTCAGAGAATGGAGGCTGGAATGGCTATTACATATGTGCAGACAAACCAGAGTTTGTGGTGAAATCACATGCACATTGAATTGTATAGTGGGGAGGCGTGTAAGAAGGTGAGCACAGGGTTTATGACAACTGAGAAATAATGGTCTAAGTAGAAAAGGGAAAGGATAATCCATTGGCTGGATTTGATGATGGAGGCTTTTGCCAGCAAAAGTTTACTGAGATAAAGAAAAACCTGCATGGCTTTGTTGAAGACGGACTATGAGTCAGCAGTTCATTGTGTCAGTAGATTAGAAGAAACAAGATGAAAGGATCTAACAGACTTGATAAAAGGTGGTGTTGAAAATGTTGGCAGGTCTCTGGTCTAATAGAGTTTGCTTTAGATCTTGTCAGAGAAATGCTATGCTGAACACATATATGAATGCATGGAGTAAAAGGACAGAATGGTGCGTGGAAAAGGATTTGGATTCCAATTGAGGCTTTTTTGGTAGCAGTGGTTCACTTTTAAGCTCATTTGTTTACAAAAGGTCAACTTTATGGAATAATTCATCTTTACAGGTCAGCAGTAGCAGCTAGGCATGATTTGAAATATATACGTTGGTAGGAAGAAATTATTAACACTGTAGGATAATGAAGAGTGTTATGATAAATAGATCTTCCACAATAAACCTACCATGGAGTAAGAAATTAATTTTGTGGCATTTTAATATCATTTTATGTTTGTTTCTGGAGTGACTGGACAATTTATTACAGAACCAGAAAACAAATGTATTTAAAGTTGCACTGGGGCTAACTGAGTGCTGGAAAGAGAGGCAGTGTGCTCCCACCCTCTTTTTGTTGGAAAAGGTTCTCTTGAGCTGACAAGCTCTGGCTGATGCACCTGCGCCCAATGTGTGGTACAGAAACCTGACTAGACTTTGAGCAGCATTTCCAGCACCCCAAAGACAATGTGTTGCTTTCTGTGCTGAAGGACAGCTAACCTGAAACACATGTCTAGAGATACACAGCACTGGCTGCACCAACAAGGGTGAAAAACTAAAGACTGTCGCTGAAGTTATTATCATTTACTGCATTTACCATGATGCATTGGGGCAAACTGAGTCCTGGGATGCGAGGAAGTATGCTCCCTCCTGCTTTTTGTTATGATCTGATTGGTAAAACATTGGTAGGAAGCAATCTATCTAGGATTCTGAAGAGTATTTGGCTAAATAGACCTCCCACATTAGGACTAAAAGAAGTAAGTAATCAATTTTGTAGCATTTTATTACAATTTTATCTTTGTTTCTGGATTGGTGGGATAATTTATTTCAGGCCCAGAAAACATTTATTTAAAGTTAGAAACTCTTTTATGCTTATTATCTTCCAGAAAGGTTCTTGTGTAGAAACACTGGGTAATTTAAATAGAATGTTTTGTTTATTGCATAAGGAGTTTATTTCACCTTGACCAGAAGGTCAAATACTTTTTCTAAGGTGATCTCATACCTGTATTTTAGAGAACATCTGACGTGTTTTTAAGGTGCCAGTGTTAGAAATGGGGTCTCTGGTTGGCAGTCAGTTTACACTCTATCTAAACAGGTACCCTCACTCTAGTCAGCGCAATGGAGATACACACTTAGCTAACCCCTGCTCACCCCCTTGGTAGGTTGGCACAAGCAGCCAGGCTTATCTCAAAGGCAATGTGTAAAGTATTTGTACCAAAACACACAGTAATACAGTGAAAACACTACAAAATGAACACCACAATAGCTTAGAAAAATAGCCAATATTTATCTAAATCAAACAAGACCAAAACAACATAAATTCAACATACACAAATATAGTTATGAATGTTCAAAATAATAGAATCTCACTCCATAGAAACAATGGAAACATTGTTATTACACTAAGTACCTGGTTTACATAAAAAATAAAGCCTCATGGGAGAGTGATGCGTCGATCCCTTACACGCAAGTAAGGCCGTGCGTCGTATCTTCTCCGGTTAGGGCACCTCGGATCCGCACAGGTCATGTTGATTTTGACGCAGAGCGATGATGCGTGCGAAATCCGGATGCACAGTGGTAGAAAACTGTGCTATGTGGGGTTTGCGTCAATTTCAGCAGCCCCAAGTGGGTGTTGCATCGTTTCTCCAGCCGCGATGCAGGTGATGCATTGATTTCCCAGCCACATTGCAGGTGGTGCATCGATTTCAGTCGCGATGCAGCTGGAGGGTCGTTTTTCCAGTCACATTGAAGGTTGTGCATCAAAACTTTCCCCGCACAGCTTCTGTGCGTGGATTTCCATCTTGGTTCTACTAGCTTCACCTTTCAAGGTCCCAGGGACTGTATAGAGCACCACTTGGCAAGGTAGGAGTCTCAGCAGAGAGTCCAGGTGCTGGCAGAGGAAGTCTTTGATGGTCCTGAGACTTCAAAACAGGAGGCAAGCTCAGTCCAAGCCCTCAGAGACACTTCACAAGCAGGATTATACCACAAAGTCCAGTCTTTGTCCTCTTTCAGGCAGAAGCAGCAACTGCAGGCCAACCCAGCAAAGTACAGTCACAGGCAAAGGGACAGTACTCCTCCTCCAGCTCTTCTCCGTGGCAGAGGTTCATCTTGGTTCCAGAAGTAATCTAAACAACTTGGCTTTTGGGTCCACTACTTATACTCCTTTCTGCCTTGGAAGTTGGCAAACTTCAAAGGAAAGTCTCTGTTGTTCACAAAATCCTGTCTTGCCCAGGCCTAGCCCCAGACACACACCAGAGGGTTGGTGACGGCATTGTGTGAGGACAGGCACAGCTCATTTAGGTGTAAGTGTCAGCTCCTCCCTCCCCACTCTAGCCCAGTAGACTCATCAGGATGTGCAGGCTACATTCCAGGTCCCTTTGTGTCACTGTCTAGAGGGAAGTCACAAAATGCCCTTCTGTCAGTCTGACCCAGACAGGGAATACACAAGCAGACACAGTCACAGAATGGTTTAAGCAAGAACATGTCCACTTTCTAAAAGGGGCATTTTCAAACTGACAATTTAAAATCAACTTCACCAAATGTTTTTTTTTTTTAATCTGATTTCAGATACACCAAACTCAATATCTCAATCAGTTCCCAAATGGAAACTGTACTTAAAAGTTATTTAAAGGCATCCCCCATGTTAACCTATGAGAAAGATAAGTCTTGCAACAGTGAAAACCGAATTTGGAAGTATTTCACTCACAGGACATGTAAAAACACACCAGGATATGTCCTAACCTTACATACACTGTACTCTGCCCCTGGGGCTACCTAGGGCCAACCTTAGAGGTATCTTACATATATAAAAAGGGAAGGTTTGGGCCTGGCAAGTGGGTACACTTGCTAGGTTGAACTGGCAGTTTAAAAACTGTACACACAGACACTGCAGTGGCAGGTCTGAGCCATGTTTACAGGTTTACTCATGTGGGTGGCACAATCAGTGCTGCAGGCTCACTAGTAGCATTTGATTTACATGCCCTGGGTACCTCTAGTGCACTTTACTAGGGTCTTACTAGTAAATCAGATATGCCAATCATGGAAAAGCCAATTACACATACATTTTACACAGGAAGCACTTACACTTTAGCATTTGTTAGCAGTGGGAAAGTGCCCAGGGTAACAAAACCAGCAAAAACAGAGTCCAGCACACAGTCACAACATGGGAAGCAGAGGCAAATAAAGATAGGGAGAGTACACCAAGGATGCCAGGTCTAACAGCCAAGTTCAACATGAGACCAAACTGTCCATTCAGATTGTAATTGTAATTGTGATAGTATTTATATAGCGCCTACTATCCCTGACAAGGCGTCAAATCACTTTTCGGCGAGTAGCACACTACTCCAGAACCCAAGAGAAATTAGTGGTTGATTAGTACAGGGAGGTATGAGTTCCGTTTTAGTATTTTTATGAGTTAATTTGAACACAGGATATTTCGATTTATTTTTGTTGAATTTGCTAGAGTAATGGAGGGATATAGGAGAGAAGAATCCAGAAGTGTTAATTGGGAGCTTATAGTAATAGGATGGGGCATGGGATGAGTAAAGGAGAGATGGAGGAGGGAAGAGTCTAGGGAAAGGGTTAGGGAGATCATAGTAGCAGGAGGGGTTTTGGATGAGTCAAAGGTGAGATAAATGAGGGAGAATTTAGTAGGGTTGTTTGAGAGATCATGGTAGTAAAGTGAGGTTTGGGTGAGCTAGATGTGGAAGAGGAGGGAAGAGCTGAGGCAGGGTTATTTTTGGAGATGAAAGTAGCAGAATGGGTTTGGGATGAGTCAGAGTGGGGATGGAGGATAGATTGATAGAGACATGACATATGGTGATGGGTAGGGAAAGTAAAGCTTACAAGAGAGTACATTTATATTATCTTTACTTATTATAATTATATATATATACTTTTTAAAATCATTTTATTTTTCTTTATTTGTTCATAATTATTGTTATTTTTTTCTTTAGTTTACTTATTTATAATTTACATTCTATTTATAGATTTTATTTTATATTTGTGTATTTATACACAAACATTTACACACACACACACATATACATATATAGAATATATATATATATATATATATATATATATATATATATATATATATATATAAAATATATATATATTCACATACATATTTAATCGTGATTAAATAAACATTTGTTAAACAGGTTTAAAGAGTATGTGGGTAATTTATTGTTATGACATGGTAGTGATACATATTTCCTAAAGATTTATACATATTTAGAATATACAAATATTCAGATTAAAAATATTTATCAACACAGGCATATGCAGTCAATTGCAGTTTGAATATGGTGGTTATGAAGGAAAGAGCCAACTCTTGAGTAGTCTTCTGAAGACAAGATAGTGTCACGTACTGCGCTGGACTTCTCACCTCTGGATTTCGGATTGGCGAATACACCAAGTCTTCTACAGGTCCTGAATACTCCCAGATAAGGGCGACCCCTTCTAGTAGCCACGGTGCCGCTTGACAGGCTACGCCAAAGCAGACCGTACCCTCCAGAAGGAGTCCCAGAGGGAAAAATCCCCAACACTGGGGAAAAAACCTCTAACAGGAACTCCTGAAGGAAAACAAGAAAAAACAGGACTTGACAACAGGAAACAAAAATAGGCAATATCCAGGGTAAAAGGCAGGAAAAAAGTAACAGGTAAAATATCCCAAGGCAAAAGCAGGAACAAAGAACAGGCAAAAAATCTCCCAAAGCAAAAGCAGGAACAAAGAACAGGCAAAAATCTTCCAAGGCAAAAAAGCAGGAACAAAGAACAGGAGCGAACAGCACAACCAGAAGGAAGTGTTTGCAACGCAAGGAGGAACAAGACTGACTGACTTATATACTGAGAAAAGGGAAGTGACATCACAGGAAAGGAAAGTAACACCATCTTGGATTGGGAAAAGCCCATTGACCAGTATAGGAAAAAGGAAGTAGTATAAAAGAAAAACAGAGCATGCTGGGACAAAAACACGAAGAAGACAAGATGGACACAACATGGATAGAGACAGGCAAAAGGACCAACAAAAAACCCACCACCAGCAACAAAAGAAGAAAAAAGGCTACAAGTAAGTGTAGCCCGACCGGAAGCAAAATATATTCTTCCCAGAAAGCATAGGCAAAAAACGCGGGGAACGGCGCTCCGAATATCGGTAGCGCGTCCACCCGCGAGGACAGAAAGAGATGCCGCGTCAGAGCGCGGCGTTACAGTAGGTCCCCTCCCCGAGGCACCAGGTTTGTCAGGATGATTGTCAAAAAACAGGCGAACCAAACAGGGAGCATGGACAGAGGAAGCCTCCTCCCAAGAACAGTCACTGAGGGGGTATCCTTTCCAATGGACCAAAAACTGTAGCTTGCGTCGAAAAATTCTGGAATCACAGATCTCCTGGACTTCATACTCAGGCTGTCCGTTGATAGAAAGAGGAGGTGGACGTTGGAACTGACGATGGTAAGGATCAGGAACAAAGGGTTTTAACTGAGACACATGGAAAACAGGATGAACCCTCCAGGTATGAGGTAAGCGGAGACGCACAACTACAGGATTCAGAATGTGCGAAATTCGAAAGGGTCCATAAAAATGTGGTTTGAACTTATTGGTGGAAAACCGGGATGGTAGAAATCTGGAAGAAAGCCATACCTTGTGGCCCACTTGATACAAAGGTGCGGCTTGCCGATAACGATCCGCCTTTCGCTTCATAGCTTGTTTCGAAGCTAGGAGAGTTGTGTGAAGTAGGCCCTGGATTCAATGGATGTGTCGTGAAAAAGAAAGTGACTGCAGGCACAGAAGAGGATGTTCGAGAAACAGTAGTGAAAGTCCTCGGATGAAATCCATAAGTACAATAAAAGGGTGTGGTCTTGGTCGCACTATGTATTGTGTTGTTATAGGAGAACTCGGCAAGAGCAAGATATTCTGACCAATTGCTTTGTGTGGCATTACAGTAACATCTCAGATACTGCTGAAGTTCTTGATTCACTCGTTCAGTTTGCCCATTCGTTTGTGGGTGGAAACCCGAGGATAAAGAAATCTCAATGTTATAGAAGGCACAAAAGGCTCTCCAGAAACGTGATACATATTGAGGCTCTCTGTCCGAAATGACCTCTTGAGGAAGACCATGGAGGTGAAAAATATCCCGTAGAAAAAGCGACTCATTTCTGGGGCCGTTGGTAGTTTCTTCAAGGCTGAAAAATGGGCCATCTTGGTGAATGAATCTACGGTCACCATGATTACTTGGTTACCAGAGGAGGTAGGTAGAGAGCATATGAAATCCGTGGATAGAGTACACCAAGGAGCGGAAGGAACCGGTAAAGGTCTTAATAAACCTGCCACCTTAGTTCGGGGTGTCTTAGTCTGGGCACAGACTGGGCATGCTGACACATAGGTTTCAGTGTCTGTCTTTAGCAACGGCCACCAAAAAGATCGCTGCAGCAGCTCCTGGGTCTTCCTGATACCTCGATGACCGGCTATAGGAGAATCATGGCACATTTGCAGGGCTTCTGTCTGCACTTTCTTGGTAGGTAGGAAAAGAGCATGTTGATGATAGAAGTAGCTGTCCTTCTTCTGCAAAAAAGGAGTCACTTTATCCCATTCTGATTCAGACAGAAACTGGTACTCAGATTGAATGCGTTCTTGAAAAGATTGAGTAGCTCCGATGATCCTGCTAGCCTCAATAAGATGTGGAGAGGAGTTCTGGGCTATGTCAGGATATCTGCGGGATAAGGCATCTGCCACTAAATTCTGGGAGCCAGGTATGTACATGATCACGAAATCGTACTGGCTAAAAAAGAAAGCCCATCGAGCCTGACGACTGTTGCGACACTGAAAGCTCCGAAGACACTGGAGATTACAGTGATCAGTCCTAGCTTCAAAAGGCTCTCTGGAACCCATCAGGAAATGCCTCCATTCCTTACAAGCTACTTTGAGAGAGAGTAGTTCACGTTCCAGTACAGAATAATTTAGTTCAGCCTCTGATAGAATATGATACAGATAAAAGATAGGATGTTCCAATCCATCATTGTCTTGCTTCTGCAGCAGAACTGCTCCAATAGCTCTGTCTGAGGCATCAGTCATGACGATAAATGTCTTGGTGTTGTCAGGATGACGCAACACGGGTGCAGGGGTAAAGGCTGTCTTTAATTCTTGAAACGCACGTTCACCCTCCTTGGTCCAAATGAAACCCTTCTTCAGGTTCTCTTTCTTAATTGTTTGTGTTATGAAACTTTGTAGGTGGGCAAAGTTCTGAATAAACTGACGATAAAAGTTTGATAAACCAAGAAAACATTGGAGAAGGCCAATCTAATATGGCACTGACCTTGTCAGGATCCATGGATATTCTGTGTTCATTAATACAAAACCCGAGATACCTTACTTCAGATTTATGGAACTCACACTTCTCAGGTTTACAAAACAATTGGTTCTTCTTGAGTCTTTCCAGGACTTGCAGGACATGATCTACATGGTGCTCAGGATCACAGGAATATATCAAGATATCATCCAAATAAATGACTACATATTGGTTGAGTATATCAGAGAAAACTGAATACATAAATCGTTGAAAAACAGAAGGGGCGTTGGTCGGTCCAAAGGGCATAACACAATACTCATAGTGCCCAAAAGGGGTACGGAAAGCAGTCTTCCATTCATCTCCTTCCTTGATCCGAAGGAGATGATAGGCACCCCGTAAGTCTAATTCAGTAAATATCTTGGCTCCTTGAATGGCATCCAATATATCTCTGATTAAAGGCAGTGGCTATCGATCCTTAATCGTTATTCTGTTGAGTTCACGAAAGTCCACACAAGGACGCAGATCCTTGGTCTTCTTTGGGACGAAGAAGAGAGGAGCCCCAGCGGGGGATGTGGAAGGAGCAATCAAACTGTTGTGTAAATTGTCGTCTAAATACTCCCTTAGCACCTTCTTTTCTTGGTCTGTCAGAGAATACATTCGACCGAAGGGGACGACTTCATCAGGAATTAAAGGAATAGCACAGTCATAACTGCGATGAGGTGGCAAAATAGGATTACTAGGTTTCTGAAAAATCCTGATATATTCCTGATAACAATCTGGAACCCACTGGATAATATTGATAGAGTTAGTGTTATCCTTAGTTGACTGACAGGACCTTTTTGGAGTCCAATAAGAAGTAGTGGAATAACAATTCTGTTGACAAAATGAAGACGTTAGGGATATAGTTCTGTTTCCCAATTGATATAGGGGTTGTGACGGGCTGTCCAGGGAATTCCCAAAATCATGATGTGATTTGGTGAGGCTATGAGATCAAAGGCAACGTGTTCTTGATGCTCACCAAATGTCAAACAAAGAGTAGCAGTTGAGGCCACCACAGGTCCTGAAGTTAACGGAGAGCCATCCACTGTGTGAACCTGCTCAGGAGTTTCTTTAGGAATGCGGGGAATTCCTTTACTAGTAGCCCAGGTCTCATCCAGATAGAGTCCACTGGCTCCACAATCAAGGAGAGCCAGAAGATGTTCTTCTTGATCTTGGGAACTTTGTAACTTGACAGAGAGGATAAACAGGGTGGACATGCTTTCTTTGGAGGAACATATTGATGGTACTTCAGCTCCTCCCGTCTCCTTCCTCCTTACAGGGGACGGGAGCTGGCGTTTCCCGCAGGCCTTGAGGGACGTACCGGACAACTACGGATCAGGTGGCCAGCCTTACCACAGTATAGGCAAAGTCCCCTTCGTCGTCGTTCCTCCCTTTCTGACTCCGTCAATGGCCCACGAACCAGATCTATCTGCATGGGCTCTTCATGGGGAGGTGGAGAGGCTTCAGATGGACTATCTTCCGTACGCCGACTGCTAGCATGGAAGGTACCGGACTGGTATGGAGCTCTAGTTCTACGTTTTTCCATCTTGCGCTCTCGAAGTCTATACTCGATGTTCATAGATTGATCCATTAATTCTTTCAAAGAACAAGCTGGAGAAGAGTGTACAAGCTCATCTTTAATTTCTTCACGCAGGCCTCGGCAGAAAAGGATTACGAAGGTGCGTTCTACCCAGGAAGTTTCAGCTGCCAACTGTTTGAAGTGGGTTATATACTGCAGTACATCCTGATTACCCTGCTGAATGTCACATAAGGCTTCTTCAGCTGCTGCTTCTACCCCAGGTCTCTCAAACATTTGTTCGAAAACAGGAAAGCAGAATAGTTAGCCAGGACTGGATCATTTGCAGAAACCAGAGGAGTCGCCCAAGCAAGCGCTGGACCAGACAAGGCGCTGATCAGATAGCCCACCTTAGCCTTATCCGAAGAAAACTGGAGTGGACGAAAGGCAAAGAAAACCGTCAGAGCGTCCAAAAATTCCTTCATCTTTAAAGGATCTCCGGAATATCGAGGAGTAGTAGCAGATACAGGTGGTATGTCCATTGATCGGGAAGACAAGACCTGTCGTAGCGCAGTGTTCTCTGCCCGTAACTGTTGTAACTCTTGGGCTTGTTGTTGAACAGTCTGTAACATGGCTTGAGCATTTTCTGACGCCTCTCCCTGTGGATCTTCCATGGCGCTTTCGCAATGCAGAATCTTTTGGCGTTGCAATCTGTCACGTACTGCGCTGGACTTCTCACCTCTGGATTTCGGATTGGCGAATACACCAAGTCTTCTACAGGTCCTGGATACTCCCAGATAAGGGCGACCCCTTCTAGTAGCCACGGTGCCGCTTGACAGCCTACGCCAAAGCAGACCGTACCCTCCAGAAGGAGTCCCAGAGGTAAAAAACCCCAACACTGGGGAAAAAACCTCTAACAGGAACTCCTGAAGGAAAACAAGAAAAAACAGGACTTGACAACAGGAAACAAAAATAGGCAATATCCAGGGTAAAAGACAGGAAAAAAGGAACAGGTAAAATATCCCAAGGCAAAAGCAGGAACAAAGAACAGGCAAAAAATCTCCCAAAGCAAAAGCAGGAACAAAGAACAGGCAAAAATCTTCCAAGGCAAAAAAGCAGGAACAAAGAACAGGAGCGAACAGCACAACCAGAAGGAAGTGTTTGCAACGCAAGGAGGAACAAGACTGACTGATTTATATACTGAGAAAAGGGAAGTGACATCACAGGAAAGGAAAGTAACACCATCTTGGAGTGGGAAAAGCCCATAGACCAGTATAGGAAAAAGGAAGTAGTATAAAAGAAAAACAGAGCATGCTGGGACAAAAACACGAAGAAGACAAGATGGACACAACATGGATAGAGACAGGCAAAGGACCAACAAAAAACCCACCACCAGCAACAAAAGAAGAAAAAAGGCTACAAGTAAGTGTAGCGCGACCGGAAGCGAAATATATGCTTCCCAGAAAGCATATGCAAAAAATGCGGGGAATGGCGATGCGAATATCGGTAGCGCGTTCCACACGCGAGGACAGAAAGAGACGCTGCGTCACAGCGCGGTGTTACAGATAGTTATCTGCGGATCTTATATGTGGGGGTAATGAATTCCATAGTTTAGGTGCTTGAATGGAGAAGGATGTACCAAAATTCGGCCGTTTGCGAATGCAAAAATGCCTTTCAGAATGTATGAAAGGCATTCGAAGTGCAATTTTAAGGAATCGCAAAAATAGCGATTCCTTAAAATTGTGACCCCATTTAGAGTATCGCAAATTGCGATTTTCTAAATAAGAAATCGCAAATAAGGAATCCTTATTTGCGATTTCTTAAGCACATGTATCAAGCATTTCCTAAATGCGAATTGGGCATTTAGGAAATGCAATTACCACAAACAAAAGTTTGGTGATAACCATGTGCAAATTTTAAAAATGCATTTTTAAAATTGACATGTGCTTCACATGTCCGTAAAAATATTTTTGGGTGCAGCAGATGGGGCCTTAGGGCCCCAGCACCCTGGGATTTGCATTTCCTAAATTGCAAATTCCTAACTGGAATTTGCAATTTAGGAAATGCAAAACCATTCGCAACAGGCCCACAGGTGCAAATGGGGTTGGATTCTCTATTTGCGATTCGGTAATAGCATTTGCGAATTTTAAGAAATCGCTAATACCGAATCGCAAAAATCATACATACCATTTTGCATTTCTTAAATAGCGATTTCTTAAAATTCGCTATTTAAGAAACGCAAATCGTTTTTTTTTATACATCTGGCCCATAGTTTGTTTCTTGTATGGTGGTGTTCTAAGGCGGGTGGCAATCTTGAGCGGAGGTTTCTTTGTTGAATGTATTTGGTTATTTTGTTTCTGATAAAAAAGTGGTCCTGTTCCATGTATAGCTTTGTGGGTGATAGAAAACACCTTGAAGGTGAATCTTCTGGCAATGGGTAACCAGTGTAGTGCTCTCAAGGCAGGGGAGATGTGGGCTTGTGGCTTTACATGTAATAGTAGTCTGGCAGCAGAGTTTTGAATACGTTTTAGTTTTTTCATAATAGATAGAGATGATCCATGGTGGAGGCCATTGGCATAATCCAGTTTGGATAGTAAAAGAGAGATAGTAGCCTGCACTTTGTGTTGAAATCAGAGGTGGGGGAAGGTGCGTCACAGAGTCTTAAATGAAGCTTGTTTGTGCTAATTTGTCCACTTATGCATTCATTGTTAACTTGGAGTCCAGGGTAATTCCAAGGTTTGTAACTTCCTTGGATAATTGAGGAGGTGGTCGGAGATCGTCAGGCCAGGCGCAAGGTGGGCCATAATTTTTCACCACATATGAGTATTTCCATTGTGGAGGCATTTAGGCCCTGATTTATATTTTTTGGTGCAGAACTGCACTAACGCAGTTTTGCACCAAAAGGTTTAGAACCGGCTTGCACTATTTCTAAGCACCAGCCGGGCACCATATTTATGGTATGGTGCAAGCCAGTGTAAAGGGAAGGCTAGCATAAAAAAAATTACGTTAGTCGAATGGGGTTGGTGGTATGGAAGAAGGGGGTTCTGCACTAAAAAGTGACTTTAGGCAGGTTAGAGTAAAATAAAATGACTCTAACCTGCCTAGAGTCATTTTCTGATGCAAAACCATCCATATCACATGGCTCCTGTCTTAGAAAAGACAGGAGTCATGCCCACCACCCCAATGGCCAGCACAGGAGACCAGGGTCCCCTGGGCATAGCCATTGCACCCGGTGTCATGTAGAGGGGTCCATTTCAGGGCCCCCAATGTCACTATAAAAAGAAAAGAAAATACTTACCTGCACTTACCTATACTTACCTGGGATGGGGTCCTCCATCCTCCGCCGTCCCTCTGGTGTGGGTGGGGGTGTCCCTGGGGCCTGGGGAGGACACCAGTAGGCTTCTTCCATGGTGTTCCACCATGGAAATAGGCCCACAGGTCCCCTAATGCCTGCCCTGACCCAGGGGTAAAAAATGGTGCAAAGCAAGCTTTGCACCATTTTTTTACCCCTTCTCCCTCCCGTGCATGATTTTAGCACAGGGGGATAAATATGGCACTAAGGCCACAGAGTCATTTTTTGCACGGGAACGCCTACTTTGCATCTCATTGATGCAAGTAGGTTTCAACGTCCCAAAAATGACTTTAACTCCATAAATTTAGCGAGATGGGTCTAGCGCCAAAGTATGAATATGGAGTTTGTTTTGCAAATTCGGCTCAAAACAAGTATAAATATGTTCCTTAGTTTGAAATGGCTCCAAGTCATCCACTGATCAACAGAAATGAGGCAACTTAAGATTTGTGAGTTTTCAATGTCTTTGGAGCATTCCAATTTAAGTAGTATTTGTGTGTCATCTGCATAGTTGTAGCATGTTAGTTGAAAATCATTGATCAGTTCTGGTAATGCTATCATGTATGTTAGAGTTGGCATCCTTGGCGTCGTCTCCCCTAACTTCTTGCCTCTGTTTCCCAGGTTGTTGATGTGTGCTGAACTCTGTTTTTGCTGTTTTTGTTACTCTGGGCACTTTACCACAGTTATCCAGTGCTAACGTGCAAGTGCTCCTATATAAAATGTGTATGTAATTGGATCTCCATGATTGGCATATTTGATTTACTGGTAAATCCCTAGAACAGTGCACTAGAGATGTCCAGGGCCTTTAAATCAAATGCCACCCACATTAGTAGCTCTGTAATCATGTCTCAGACCTGCCACTGCAGTGTCTGTGTGTGCAGTTGTAAACTGCCAATTCGACTTGGCAAGTGTACCCACTTGCCAGGTCTAAACCTTCCATTTTCTTACATGTGAGACACCCCTAAGGTAGGCCCTAGGTAGCCCCATGGGGAGGGTGCAGTGTATGTATGAGGTAGGACATATACTAATGTGTTTTATATGTCCTGACAGTGAAATACTGCCAAATTCAGTTTTCACTTGTTGCAAGGCATACCCCTCCCATAGGTTAACATGGGGGCTGCCTTTAAATATGATTAAAGCATAGATTCCCTTTGGGAGCAGATAGACATGTGGAGTATGTGGTCTCTGAGCTCACAATTTAAAAATGCATCTTTTAGTTAAGTTGATTTTAAGATTGTGTTTTTGAAAATGCCACTTCTAGAAAGTGAGCATTTTCTTGCTTAAACCATTCGGTGACTCTGACTGTTTGTGGATTCCTCGTCTGGGTCAGTTTGACAGTTGGGCTGCTTTCACCTCTCTCTAGACAGTGACACAAAGGGAGCTGGGGTGTAGCCTGCATATCCTGATGAGCCATCTGTGCTCGGAGGAAGGGGAGGAGTAGTCACTCACACGTGAAAGGGCTGTGCCTGCCCTCACACAATGCAGTCTCCAGCCCCCTATTGTGTGTCTGGGGCCTGGCCTGGGCAAGGCAGGGTTTCACAAACAAGAGCGACTTTCCTTTGAAGTAAGCTTACTTCAAAGGCCACAATGGGTATAAGAAAGGCACCCAAAACCACAGACTTACGATCACTTCTGGACATCAGGAGGAACCTCTGCCTGGAGAAGAGGTGAAGAGCTGAGGAGAAGTGCTGCCCTGCCTGTGACTGTGCTTTGTGGAGCTATCCTTGAGTTGCTGCTTCTGACTGGTGAAAGGGGACAAAGACTGGACTTTGTTGCGCATTCCTGCTTGTGAAGATATCTCCAAGGGCTTGTCCTGAGCTTGCCTCCTGTTGTTGAAGTCCCAGGGCCATCAAAGACTTCCCCTGCCAGCACCTGGATTCTCTGCTGAGACTCCTGCACTGCCAAGTGGAGCCCTATCCAGTTTCTGGGGTCTTGACAGGTGAAGCTGGCAGACCAAGATTGAAAATCCACGCACAGACCGCCGTGCAGGGAAATTTCCGCTGCAACCTCCAAGAGTGGCTGAAGAAACGACACGCCGTCGGCTATGCAGCTGAAATTGACACAGTGCTTGCAGCGCGGCTGGAAGATCGATGCTTGCGGCTGGAAAAACGACACGCTGCATCGCTGACGGAGGCTGGTTACATCGCAACCCACCTTGCGCGGTTTTGCTATCACAGTGCAGCAGGATTTTCAACGCACACCTTGCTGGGCACGGAAATACGATGCAACGCCTGCCCGGACCCGAGTGCTGCCAGGATTGACGCATCACTCCCTTGTGGGTAGGAAAAATGACGCACACCGACCCGACCGGAGAAGGAGAAATGATGCACAATCTCGCTTGTAGTGAGAAATCGACGCACTGCTTTTTGGCGTACCCTTGCCTGTGCGTGTTATTTTGATGCGACCCAGGTACTTTTCAACGCTAACAGTGTTTTACCTGTTTACAAAAGGATTTAAGATTCTGTTTGCTTTTTAATTAATAACTTGACTTGTGTATGTAGGTTTTTTTGTCATTTTGGTCTTGTTTTGTTTAGATAAATATTTTCTTTTTTTCTAAACCTGTGTTGTGTCATTTTGTAGTGTATTTCACTGAGTTACTGTGTGTGTTGGTACAAATACTTTACACCTGGCACTCTGAAGTTAAGCCTGCCTGCTCGTGCCAAGCTACCAAGAGGGGGAGCGGGGTTAGCTGAGGGTGATTCTCCTTTACCCTGACTAGAGTGAGGGTCCTTGCTTGGACAGGTGGTAACCTGACTACCAACCAAAGACCCAATTTCTAACAATGTAGATGTTGAAAAACAAAGGTGAGATGATTGATCCTTGGTGTTCCCCTGCTTTTGTTAGGTAGGGTTTGGATGAGAAGGTGGGAGAATAGATAATATTAGTTCTGTTTTGAAGGTAGGATGTAATCCAGTCGAGAGCAGTCCCTTCTATGCCAGCTTCGTGGAGTCTTTGTATTAGGGTGTCATGGTCAACCATATCAAAGGCAGACGCGAGGTCCAAGAGAAGTAGTGCAGCAACTCCATTGCGGTCGACTGTGTTTTTAACATCATCCCAAATTGCTTTGGGTGCCTATTCAGAGACTCTTCCTGGGCAGAATCCAGTTTAGTAGTCTAACAGTATGGAATTGTCCTCAATGAAATATGACTTCTGGGCGAATGCTGCTCTTTCTATCAGTTTGCCCAGGAAAGGTCCATTTGTTGGGGTCCAGGGTCTAGGTTTATTTTCTTTAATAACGGACAAACGTATGCCGTTTTCAGGTATTCAGGAAAAGTTCCTGTAGTTAAAGAGTAGTTGATGATTCATCTTACAGTTGTGGCAGCAGAAGTAGATAAAAGAATGTTCTTGAAGATGTGTGGTGGACAAGGGTTAGAAGGGCAACCGGAAGGCCTGCTTACATTGACCAAATCCATGAATTCACCTTGTGATATTTGTTTGCAGGACTGTAGAGGCTGGGTTGGTTTATTCTTAGAGGGGATTTTCGGAAAGGGGTTGGTGCTGATGGTTTTAAATAGGAGTCCAATGTGTCTGCCTCGGTTGTGTAATGAGTTGTCAGTTTGTTTGTGAAATCTTGAGTAGTGGGATGAATTCCTTACATGCATTTAGGTTTTTGAAATTCATTGAGAATTGTATTAAATTCTTTGGTTGTAGATTTAGCATTTTGTATTCTGTCGGAGTAGTAGTTTTTTTTAGCTTTTTTGATTGATGATTTGTATATTCTGTTAAGTTTGTGTAGCTGCAGTTTGTCTTGAATGTTGTTTGTTTTGAGCCAGGTCTGCCTCAACCTTCTGATTTGTTGCTTTATCTTTTTAAGTTCTGTGTTTCTCCAAGGTGTTGGTTTTCTTTTGTCCTGTTTAGTTTTTCTGAGTGATATTAGGATATCAAAAGCGTCCTGTAGCCACTCATAAAGTTTTGGAACAGAGTTAATTGTATCTAGATATGTGTTGGCTGTTAGTTTTGTTTCTAACTCATCAAAATGAGTTTGCTCTGTGGTCGATAGATGCATGTATGAAAGTAGTTGTGGGGTGTGTTGAATTTTGGTCTTTTATGTCAGAAAGTTATCAAATGGTGGTCTGACCACGTGATTGCCGTAATGCTATCAACGGTAACTAGTTCAGGCTTAGCAAAAATGACATCTAGGATGTGTCCAGCAATGTGTGTGGGATTGTGTACAATCTGATGTAGGTTCAGTGGAACTAGGCCAGTAGTGATAGCTTTTGGATGGGGCATATTGGGTTTGTCAAACCAAATATTTAGGTCTCCAAGAATGCATAGGTTTGAGTATGATGTAATAAGGTTTGAGACTGTATCTAGAAAAGCCTCTGGGAATGTTGAGTTGTTAAGTGGAGGTCTGTAAAGAAGAAGAAAGTTACAGAATAAAGTTGGAGTAGGATGGCATCTGGTAAGGAGGGCTTCACAACCTTGTATGGAAATGTCTGTTTTACTGAGATTTATTGCTTGTTTGAATATTATTGCTAGTCCACCTCCTCCCTTGCCTATGCAGTTTTGTGTGATGGTTTGATAGCCCAGAGGAACGGCTTCATGCAACACTGGGGCCATGTCATCTCAACCATGATTCTGTTATGAATAGTAAGTCACAGTGTGTATCTGTGAGCAGGTCGTAGATGTGGTGCTTGTTTTTTTAGAGTGATCGAGCATTTATAAGCTGACAGTTTAGAAAAATGTGTTAGTAGCGGTGTTGTTTTGTTTAGGAGAAGGGTGAGCAGTATATTTTGAGCTTGTAGCAGGTGTGTTGTTAGTTGTGATAACTGTGTGATGGTCACAATAGTCCTGTTTTTCAATATAGTGTTCCTCTTCCAGCTGGCTTAGGAGGCCTTTTGTTGGGTCTGTGTATGTCGGTGGTGGACTTGGTGGCTGAGAGAGACATGAAGAGTGTCCATTTTTTGTGGGTTAGCCTTATGATGTAATAGACAAGGGGATGCAAAGTTGATAAGAGTGGCATGTTGTTTATTTTGTTTGCGTCTGTTTAGTATGGAAGGAGTATGGGTTGGGGGTGGTGGAGAAGCACGTGGATCATAACGTAAAGCTCTAAATTGTGCAATGGATGAGAGGTGGGTGAATGAATGTTGCTTTGTTGCGGTGCTTGTGGTAGATGTTTGTGAAGATTGAAAATGTAGGGGTAAAGATAGGTCAGGATTTGTTTTCTTTGTGTAGTAATGAGGGTGGGAGTGGGTGGGACGGAAAGTGTAATGAAAGTTTGTGTGATTTTGATGTGCTGATATGTGTGGTCTGTATTGTTTTTGTGGAATAATGAGAGGGGATATTGATGTAGTGGTTTTATGTGAAGTATTTGTATGGGAGTTAGTGCCGGTGAGTGGTATTAGAGTATTAGAGGGGTGTTGATGTGTCTTGGAGATGAGTGTATGATGTGTGTAAGAGAGGATGGATATATGTCAGGGGAGTGTGTGTTAGTTGTGATGACTGAAAGAGTTAATATGTGTGGTGGAGTGGGGTGTGAGCATTGTATGGTTGTGTTTAATTGGTGAAGAGAGGGGAAGGGTGTTTGTAGATGGTGTGTTGGAAGGCTGGGTTTAGGTATTGTCATGATAAAAGGGGGTCTGTCTAGAGAAAATAGAGGATAGTGCTGTTGGTTTGTATGAACAGGGATTGTGTACCTGGATGGCTGAAAGTAATGTATAAGGTGGTATTGTATTGTGTGGGCGATGGCAGGTTGTGTTAGTGGGAATGGACAGAGTTGTGTTTGCTGTGAGAATGAAGGTATTTGACTGTTGTAGTTGTGGTGTATATGTGTGTAGTGTGGTATATGGGGTTTTGTGTTGGTTGATGAGACATTGCAATCTGTATGAGGTCAGTTTGTGATGCAAGAGTTGGATGTCTTTGCTGATAATGTGTTTGCATGTTGATGGATGTGTGGGGAGTAAGGCCATTTCTGGAAAACTGAAAATTGGGCAGCATTTCTTGCCCAAGGCCCTACCACTCCCGAACCTCCCGAACAGGCCCAAATAGGCAACTGCCCTTGTCCTCTCCAACCTTACCCTCTCCGCCCCGGGCTGAGATGCCCTGAACCCTAGGCTTAAATAGCCCTATTGGCCAATAGAAACCTAGTCCTAACCCTAAACAATCAGATTTGTAACCCTAAATATCACAACCAATGGGAGACCAAACCCTATTCACCAATCATACCCCTGTTCCTGACAACCAATCACAACCCCACCCTAAAACCAGGAGCCAATAGGAATCTCAATCCTACTACCAATCACAAACCCAACCCTAAAAACCAGGAGTCAATGGGAATCTCAATCCTATTAACAATCACAAACCCAACCCTAAAACATGGAGCCAATAGGAATCTCAACCCTACTACCAATCTCAAACCCAACCCTAAAATCAGGAGCCAATAGGAATCTCAACTCTACTATTAATCACAACCCCAGCCCTAAAACCAGGAGCCAATAGGAATCTCAGAGGAGCCAATAGGAATCTCAACCCTACTACCAATCACAACCCCAACCCTAAAAACTAGGAGCCAAACGAAATCTCAACTCTTCTACCAATCACAACCCCAACCTTAAAACCAGGAGCCAATAGGAATCTCAACCCTACTGCCAATCACAAACCCAACCCTAAAAAACAAGGAGCCAATAGGAATCTCAACCCTGCTACCTATCAAAAACCTGACCCTAAAAACCAGGAGCCAATAGGAATCTCAACTCTACTACCAATCACAACCCCAACACTAAAACAAGGAGCCAATAGGAATCGCAACTCTCCTACCAATCACCCAACCCTAAAAACCAGGAGCCAATAGGAATCCCAACTCTACTATCAATCACAACCCCAACACTAAAACAAGGGGCCAATAGGAATCTCAACTCTCCTACCAATCACAAACCTAACCCTAAAAACCAGAAGCCAATAGGAATCTCAACCCTACTACCAATCACAAACCCAACCTAAAATCAGGAGCCAATAGGAATCTCAACTCTACTATCAATCACAACCCCAGCCCTAAAACCAGGAGCCAATAGGAATCTCAACCCTACTACCAATCACAAACCCAGCCCTGAAAACTAAGAGCCAATAGGAATCTCAACTCTACTACCAATCACAACCCCAACCCTAAAACCAGGAGCCAATAGGAATCTCAACCCTACTACCAATCACAAACCCAACCCTAACAAACAAGGAGCCAATAGGAATCTCAACCCTACTACCAATCACAAACCCAACCCTAAAAACCAGGAGCCAATAGGAATCTCAACTCTACTACCAATCACAACCCCAACACTAAAACAAGGAGCCAGTAGGAATCTCAACTCTTCTACCAATCACAAACCCAACCCTAAAAATCAGGAGCAAATAGGAATCTCAACTCTACTACCAATCACAACCCCAACCCTAAAACCAGGAGCCAATAGGAATCTCAACCCTACTGCCAATCACAAACCCAACCCTAAACCAGGTGGTGCAAATCAATTGCTAATTAACTTTGTGAAACTGTTTAGACTGATTTCTTTACCCACATCATGCCAATGGGTTAAATGGATCCTGAATAATGCAAGAATAATGTTTCAGGTTTTGAAGCATGTTGCTATGGTGTGCAAGGCTTTTGTCATATGAGGCAGATTGAAGGACACTGTAGGGCTATCAGATTTGTGCAGTGTCACCAACGTTGCAATGTCTTCTCAGTTGCTTCCCACATACACAGCTAGGCATGGAAGGTGAAAACAGAGTGGGTAGGAGGAGGGTTCCCACCATAATCAATGCACTCTCAACTCTTGGGAAGAGTTCAAGTATTCAGAAATACTCTTGTCCCTCAGTCCTGGGACGTCTCTGGGCACGGATTGAGCCTGGCCTTCTTTTATTTAGAAACTGTCTTTGGTCAATATGTCACGATTTATGGAGGGTGACTGAAGAATGGGGCTCAACTTCATGAATTGTATAACTTAGCCACTTTGGTCAAGCTGACCGACTGTCCTTGTCTTTTGAATTCCATATGCCCTTTTAAAAAATATTTTCAATCATGCGTTGGCCAGCTCAGTAGTTATATATATTTCCTGACTCCATGTTAAAAGGGTGGAAGGAAACTGTAAACTTTAATTTTGCTTTAGTTTACAAAGCAATGTTCATTGACATTGTAACTCCCACAGAGTTTGCACTGACAATGTCACTTTCCTATAATTGTGAATGTCATTTTCAAATCTTGTGTTGTCTGGTCGGTTCAGCCGGAGGTGGGTTGTGATCATCTTTCCTTTAAGTGTCTACAGGCCTTTTATGCATCATGATAACGACTGAGGGCACACATATTTTGGTGACATCTAATGAGGTCACTTAGATCCTAGTAACATTTTTCAGTGTACAATCCGTGCTTACATTTACCGTGGAGGTCAAATCTCTGACAGTGATTCGGGTGTCCTTTGTGGGATTTGCTTCACTGGAGATATGAGTGGGGCATTGGGTTGAAATACAACCGGGACCTCTAATGTTGATGATAATATACCAGAACATGAGAGCCTACAGTGATTATCCTAAATGAATGATTTGAATGCCCTGAAGAAGTTCACGGTGGAGAACGAAATACTTTGGCTGTCGGGCTGTAAAGTTATTGAATCATGAAATTTTAACAACAGTCATGAAATAAAGAAGACATGGAATAGTCTACAGTCTGATTTGGACATTCCTATATATGTTTTTTGTTGGTGCATCACTACATTGATGTTTATCCAAATCACAAGCCTTTCTCCTCGTTGTACTCTCTTAGTGTGCATGCTTGGGGTTCCATACTGATTTCAAATAACATTGGGGATAGGGGACACCACTGCCTAATTCCCCAGACAATTTCTAGAAAAACATATACATTCCCAGTTGAACTTCACTTGGGCATTTGGTGACCTGACAGTAATGAGAACCTGTCTAAAATACCCTACTGTTAGCCCAAGACCTTCTCAGTGCTGAAATAATGTAATCTCATTCCACTGAATCAAATGCTTTTCAGCATCTAGTAGAAAATCTGCAGATGGGAGTTCAAGATGAAATTGGTGCAGAAGTGAGAAAACACTTCAGAGATTGTTAGAGGTGGAGTGACCAGGATGCCGCGCTGCTCAGGAAGCACTCTTCCTTGCCTCAATGAGACCAGCAGGGTCGCTAACACTTTGGCCAGTATTTTTGTATCTATATTCATTAGGGATAATGGACTGTATGAATTACTGATGAATGGTGGCATAGATGGCTTAAGCAGGAATGTTATAATAGCTTCCCTGAGAGGTGGGGGCAATACTGCCCTATCCCTAAGCACCATCATACATGTTGTAGAGCTTAGGGACTAAAACGTCATCATACTCTTTGTAGAATTCTGTAGCTAGCCATCACTACTGGGTGCCCGAGTACCAGCCATCGACTTTATGGCCTCAATATATTCTGGTGTTGTCAGTGGCTGTGATAGTAAGTCTCTCATGTTAACACCCAGGCCATTGGGCGTCTACTAGGGTGGTTACCAACTGAAAATCATCTGGTACTAACAGGTTTGCCAAGATATTTGAAATCCCATTCTGCTTTCTCGCAAAACTCTAGCACTTTATGTTGTATTTTGCCCAGTGTCTCTTACCCATTTCCCCTAGTGTATTCTTCCTTCAGGGTTTCTTCCATTTATCTAATAACCCATGAATCTCTATGGCATTCAGTATGCCAGATTGCTTTGTAATACAAATAACCATGATGTAGGCCTTAAAAGCCTCCCATTGTATATACCACTGAAGACTGAGGGCGTGATTACAGGTAGGCAGGTGGCCCATTTCTCCACCAAGGCAACAGAGTGAATTAATTTGCCTCCCTGACAAAGTTGCACCATGCCGAATTTAGAAATGTCCACAGGCACAACGGACATTTCCAGCTGTGGCAGGAACTGCCAATGCACTGGAGTTCACTCTCCACCAACATTTAAATCAGGCTCGGATTCTTTATTTAATGTAAGCTACTCCTCAATGGTATGCCATATTTCTTCTATGAATGCTGAGTTGAGCATGGCTTCAGATAGGAAACTGCCTATTGTGTACCTCTCCATTAATGTTGGGAGTGTTGTTGCTATGGAAACAGGCGAGTGGTCTGAAAGTGCCTGAGACAGTGTCCCCACATCCTGCACCCAGAGGTTCTCTAGTACTTGAAGTAGACCTGACCAATAGGATGTTGAGTTTCACACTGAATTCAACCCTGCATAGGAAAGATTTGTGATGTTGTTGTTCTACAATCACGACTGCTGTGAATTATCAAATATTGAGGTACTCAAGTTTTCAACATAAGTCTCAATCCTGTCTATGTTAGTTGGGTCTGACACATCCATAATTCGGAGTTTGTTCTGTTGAGACTCTGCCTTCAGGTCCTCGCTCTTGTCTCTGAATACTCCAACACTTTCTTCATGTTTAGGCACTTTTCACCTCTAGCTCACAGCTAACTTAACCATCTGAAATCCTTCCTTCAGACTGTATCCACATTTGTCTATGCACTCTTTCATTTGGTCCATGTAGCTGTAAATGTATCAAATTTTTTGATGATTCTGTCCAGGTTTTCCACGTGTCTAGGAGTACACCTGTAGTCTTCATGGTTGCCTCTCATATATCCATGTGAGAATGAGCATTCTGTACCTCACTCATGTCTCTCTGTTCTGTGCAGGTGATTCATTTTTGTCTGAAGGATAAATTTCACTGCTTGTTGTCACTCTTACCCATGTTTATGAAATAATGAGTTCAATGATACACTGGCAGCAGTTTCATACATTTTTATGCTGCTCCTTTAATCCCAGCTAATCGTTTACTCAGGCCACTATTATCAATCAATAGAATTGGGCAAGACCTTCATGTATTCACTACTTTTACTACTTCTTTATTATCTGTGACATTGCCACAGGATCTGTCATTTTTTATTCACCAGGTGTTGGTCTCCTTGTGCTCGAGAACATAGCTTCTGGGGGGATTAGGGTGTTACTCCCCCCTAATACATGTATTCTGTAGTAAATAGTTGGGTTCAGGTGATTTCCATCAGGTATGGTGAGGTGTTTCTCAGATTTCACTTGGGATTTTTACATACACATGCAGTCACAGGCACACACACAGTCACTGATTTATAGGTTATTAAAAATGGTTATTTTACAAATATTAGTACTCTTCACAATCCACACTTTTCTCATTTCCTACAACTCTTTAAGTCCACGCCTCCCCTGCTTCTGATCTAATGTATTTTAACCAGTGTGATTGTTGGAAAATCTGAATTACAACCCCCAATCTTACTGACCAAGCTATGCCTTTGCTTGTGGTTTCCAGGGTCAGCATCAGTCTAAAACCACTTTTACTCTCTGATCACTCACTGCCATTGATATTACTGATCTGTAGCTGTGATGGTGACTTTTTCAGTCCATTTATGTACTGATGTGCTTGTTCGTCCCTATTTAGTCAGCCCCTCCAATATCCTGTGTCCAGTTTGTTCCACCACTATGACTCCTATCACCTCTGGCACATTTTTCTCTTTAATAACTGGCATGAAAATGTTTGCTGGGTGTTTTGTCACTCAACACATGTTTATTTAGCTCACAAGTCTTTAAACAACATAAAACCCCACTTTGAGACAACTTCCACATAAGTATGACAAAATACCACATTTAGTTCCCAGGCCACAGGTAGTTTTGCCTGCAGGGTCCATTAAAGCCAATTTCATCTCCGATGAGCAATAACCTGGGTTAATTCCCACTCTTGCCCTAATAATTCACATCTGATCCTTCGATTCAGAAACAGATCCAAATGAGAGAACCAATCTTCCTTTCCCCATGAATTGAGCATAAGCTGGATGGTATATTTGCCCTCTAAATATTTTCGATCATATTTTCTAGACAATTACTTTCCAGATATTTTAATATACTTCTTAGAAACTTTCAAATCAAAATTATCGAGGCCCAACTTTATCTTCGTGCTCCTACAAATATTCACCAACCTCTTCCTAATGCCCTGTGCCCATTTCATCTCACTTTTCACAACCTCATGCTTGCACCATAATGTGACCTTATACTCGTTACCCACCTCCAGCCAACCCCAAAATCTAATTAGAGCTACTTGAGCTAATACATTCCAAGATACCAATCTCGTTTCCAGTCTCACAGCCGGAATAATTGCTGATGCTGGTAGGGACATGATATTTTTCAAGTATTTCCCCTTCTCCCTGTCTCAATTACTTTTCCCACCCACACACAATAATTCGGCTCCATACAAACTTTGTGGGGGGGTATCATGGGCTCATAGGCTGGGTGTTGTGAAGAGTGGTCTATATGTGTTTAGCTGTGTTTTTTGCTTATTCACTTAATTCTACAGTTGGCGTTTATGGTGCTTTCACCTATGTCAGTCTTCAATTCACTTGGCAGCTCATTCTATCCTGGCTTATGTCATGCAGTGATCTCTGTACTCTCTCTACACATTTATGGCTATTTTCAGTTGTGCCACCCCTATTCTAGCCACATTTCTGAAGTGTTTCACGCATTGCCATCCTGCTCAACTTTCCCTTGCAGGTCACCCAAACACTGTTGGTGGGAGGTGAAGGGCTTGGTCACCTCTTCCAAAACGTCTTTGCCACTTGCTGTATGTAGATGAAGCTCATCCAGATCCGTGGTCACTCCACTGAAGGGTTTTTTGGGGAGGTTTTTTTTTCCAACTGGATCGGTAGAGGGACAGGAAGGCACTGTGTCAGTCTTTTGTTGAGGCTCACAGCTCCAGCCTCAATGCAGGCCTGTTTTGAAAATAACAACATTTTTCCAGCTCTACAGAACATCAGCCTAAGATGAAGGTAACAAGCGGTGCCCCGTATCCTCCTGTCATAATTCGATCAGTTTCTGTCACCAGGGGAGCCACTTCTTCTCTTGTGGATCAAGAGGTTGTGGAGCTTCATTTGTCCGCAGTCATCTTGGGGGATGGCTCTCTGATGCCCCAATTTCTTTCATAGTTGCAGTGGGTGATGGACACTTTTGTGAATAACGACAGATTCTAAGGTTCAAGGGTGTTCCCAAACGTTCTATGGCATGGAACATCCACTTCCCAAAACATGATGTTGGGATTTACACATGCATGGGATAATATTCTCACACAGGCAACACTGGTCCCATCCAGCCATGTATCAAGTGGCACATGACATGACTGTCACTCATAATAACCTATGTAAGCAGTCACTTGTTCACTAGAGTGTCCTCCTGCGAACCAATTAGTTGTAAACAAACTGTTTATCCGTACACTCTCCTAATAAGTTTTCAATGTAAGCTTGCCTTCCTTCTAATGATACCTCTTTCTGAAAAATGATAAACAAAATACTCCTTAGCAATATATTTTTTAATTAAATAATTATTAATATTTGCAAATGTGGTGCAAACAGTTCATTTTTTGATTTACTTTCCAAACAAATCCTGATTAAAAAGTACTGCAGTGTGGCTCTCTGTGCTACTTTGAATCAAGGGTGTACTTGATGGGTGGTTCATAGGCATTCTAATGCAACCATGCATGGGTTTTGACGCACATTCCTATCTACTAAAAAATGTAGAAAGGACTTTTCACTCAAAGATTATGCCTCCTCAAGTTAGGAATAAGGTTTTAGAAACGTGTTCTCTTCTCAAAACTTTGCATGTGTGCTGGACTGTACAGCACACAAAGTGGGAAAAGTATTAAACTATGTCAAACCATAGTTTTTGTACTGGAGGGTACCTTTTGAGTACAAAACCTATGCTTGACATCATTCATAGACCCTATCACGATGGTTTAAGGGTGAATGCATTGGCACAAGGCTGCCAAAAGTGCACAAACACAGGGAGAGAAAAACAGCGCTGTAGCTTAGTAAAGATGGCACTGTTTTTCTCTCTCCTTTTGACTCAACGCAGTACTGCAGTTGTTGTTGCTTTGCTGTATTGCCACACATTTGAGTAAGTTTCCGCCCTAAATGTCCCCTCCCTGGCAAAATACGTAGGGGCATATTCATGCCAAGGTTGCCCCATGCTTGCACCATGCAACATGGTACATGTTTGGCAAAAAAACACTAAATGCTGTTTTGAAGCCGCTCAAAGACACTTAGCGTGGCTTTGAATGGCTTCAAAAATATGGAGTAAGGCAATGCAGCACAAATTGCAACATTGTCTTGCTTTGCCCCAGGGAGGTGCTTGACGCATTTCCAGATTTAACAACCTTCGTAAACCTGGGAATGCGTCAAAATCCTACACCTCCCGAGATGATGCCTAATGAGGAGAAATATTTTTATTTCTCTTAGTTTTTTAGCTCTTTCTATGTGTACTGCATTCTGCAGCACACGTAGAAAGAGGAAAAAGCCTTTCAGGGCTTTTTTTGTGCAGGAAGGCCTCCCTTCCCGCACAAAAACAGTCCTGCATGATACGAAGGCACTCTTGCACCATGGTGGAATAGTGCCTGTGTTGGTGCTAGGCAGCCAAAAGAGCACCAGCGCAGGGGGAAAGGACAGTTATATGTTGTATTGGATTACACATCCAGATCTAGAAGGGTGGTCATCTTGGTTAAGAAGAACCCACCCTCTACAGTTCTACAACACCCTGGGTAGATATGTTGGGGGAAGGGGTCACTAGGACTGACAAAAGTTTACTCTAGTTAGTGTATATGCCCCCCACCTTCAGGCTTCCACACTTGACTAAGTGGCTGAGATGCTTCTGGAGTCCCCATCTGAACTTCATCTGGTTGGAGGGGACTTCAAAGATATGCCGATACCCTAGCTCGACAGAACAAGTTCAACCAACTCAGCAACTCATCCATCACACTTTTCCCGATTTGCGACTACACTGGGGGTAGAGGGGAGATTTACAAAAAAAAATTCACTGGGTTAGCATCACAAAAGTGACACTAACCAGCACAAAATGTTTTTCCTAATTTACTTCCAGGGCAAAACTTGTTTTGCGCTGGAAAGTACCCAAGAAGTAACGCAAAGTAGTGCAAAGCGCTGCTTTGCGTTACTTAGCACCGAGGGGTTGTTACATGGGTGGTACATGGGCGTTCCCATGCAACCACCCATGCCTTTTGATGCACAATCGTATCTACAAACAATAGTAGACAGGGTTTTGCGCCAAAAGTTAACACTATTTGAAAGCAGGCGTTAAAAGGAGAAATGTTTTCATTTCTTCTTTCTTTTCTGACTTTGCATTCATGCTGCACTGTGCAGTATACATACAAAGTAGGAAAAGTTTTAAAGTGTGTCCATGCATAGTATTTTATACTGGAAGGGTACCCTGCCAGTACCAAAACTATTCTAGACTAACGCACACACACCAGCATTATGGCGCTAAGGTGTGTGCGTGATGCATGGCTGTTCAAATCCGCGCCGGCTCTAGACAGACGGGAGGAGAGACCCACATTTCTGTAAATATGGCTCTCTCCTGCTCCATCCCTGTGATGCAGCACATGGCAGCATTTTTCATTGCTGCCCTGTGCTGGGAGACAGTTTTGTACATCTACCCCTGGCTTTCTCAGAACTTTGTAGGAGGGTACACACGTTTGAGAAAGCTTAATCCTACTTCTTGGGAGCTCAAAGAGTGTTCTCTCACCTCGATTATATCTTCTCCACCGTGGGTGATGTGAGCTTGATACATCAAGCCAAGTATCTGGCCCATGACCTCTCAGACCACTCGCCTCTACTGGTAAAATTAAGTGGGCTGCATAGAAGGGGGTGGAGGGGAAACTGAATGCTTGAGATCTACGAGACTCTGAGGTTGCTGTAGGGCTCTGAGTAGATACAGAGCTTTATTTTAAAGATAATGAGAACTCGGTTACATCCAACATGATACTTTGAGAAGCTTACAAAACGGTCCCCTGTGATACAGCACAAAACCTGGTTGCACAAAAAAGAAATGTCCTCTGCCTCTTTTGAACGACAAGAGTGTCAAATGCTACAACTTTGTTGGAGATGGCATGTTCTGGTTGACTGAGGCGAGGCCCCAGCTAGGCAGAACCTACCACTCCTGTCAGGGGTGGGTGATTACTCTGACTGTATGACCGGCGCTCACCCTTGAGTAGCTTGGCACAGAGCAGGCAGGCTTATCACAGAAGCAATTTGTAAAGCTTTGGCACAGCACATCCACACAATAAGTACACTGAGCATCACAAACAAGGCTTCACACGAGGTGTATGTAAATAAAGTTTGTATTAGACACACACATGAATTAACACCACATGAACATCATGTAAATCTGGGCATAAATCACATTCAGAAATATCACTAATAGCACAAGGTCCAACATACGAAATCAGCAGCATGAGAAAAATAATACTTTCCCTCCCCGCACCCACATGCATCAACTACCATGTTGGCAGCACGAGACCCACCCCAGCAATCACCCCAAATAAATATAAAACGGTTGTAGGACGCATCCCCGTTCCCAATGATAGTAGCAATGTATACATACATAGAACTATAGCACTTTTGAAATGGCTCTGCGGCCTAGGCCACGCCAGTAATCTTCATTGTCAACCACAATAGTAAATAACGTGCACAGCAAGGCTGCTGTGCATTGAAATCCAGCCCAGACACTCACTCTGCACTGGTCTCCTACATGCACTTGTGCACACTCGCCCACACGCACTCCTTCACACTCACTTCCAGCACCCTAATGCAGTGCTCTGACAACCGGCAGGTAAAGTGTAAATGAGTTTGCAGACCCCTCTTGGACCCAAACCTTTCTCCACCCTCAAACCAATTCCCGTCTCCTCAGAGTTAGAAATGAAGGAACCTTTCCTTGGATACCGGGATGCTTGCGGCCAGTGGTTACACTTAGTCAAGATTCCAGGGCAAAGATAAAGGGGAAGAAAGAGAGAATGGCTAATGAGGCAACAGTCAGCAGATGAAGATTTGGTCCCCACTCAAGAAGTTCACTCAGGAGTCTCCACAGTGTTCTTCCACCAAGGGCCCACGTCTGCAAAGCACATGGGGAGGATAACATTGCTACACGCCGTTCACTCTGGTGCCAAGCCAGACATTTCGCAGATAGTTACCAATTCGGCACTTCCCAGGACAGGAGACACCATGTCTGGGGCATGATGACTTGGACCACCCCAGGCATTCCAGTCACACACAAAGGGTTTACCAAATTCCATGCCCTCCAGGTGTGGGCACCATGTCTGGTGTGCATTGACCTGAGTCACACCAGACACTTCTGAACGCAGATGCTCAATGCAGGGCCTCCCTCAATGAGGCCCAACATTGGGTGCGTGATGACTTGAGTTGCAGCAGACAATTTCACTTGCACACAACAAGTTACCAATCTAGTGCCTCCCTGAAATGATGCACAACATATGATGTGCAATGACTTGAGTCGCACCAGACAATTCCACTCCACACAAAAAGTTACCACTTCCGTGCCTCCCTGAAATGAGGCACAACATATGGTGTGCGATGACTTAAGTCACACCATTCAATCCCGCTGCACATGAAAAGTTACCACTGAGATCCCTCTCTGAAATGAGGCACAATATCTAGTACAAGATTATTTAAGTCACACCAGACAATCCCACTGCACATGAAAAGTTACCAATGCTGTGCTTCACTGGAATGAGGCACAAGGTCTGGTGTATGATGACTTGATTCGCACCAGACGATCCCACTGCCCATGAAAAGTTACCAATGCAGTGTCTCCCTGGAATGAGACACCATGGCTGGTGCACAATGACTCGAGTCACACCAGGCACTTCTGAACACACAATCAGTTCCTGTTCAGTACATTACTAGAATGAAGCACAATGGTGGTCATTACAGCCCTGGCGGTCGGTGATAAAGCGGCGGTAAGACCGCCAACAGGCCAGCGGTAAACAAATTGGAATTACGACCGTGGCGGAAACCACCAACAAAGAAAGCCACTTTAACACTCAGACCGCCACCGCGGTACAGACAAACAGCTTGGCGGTCACCGCCAACAGACAGGCGGAAGTCAATGTACTGTCTACAGTATCACAACCTACCAATCCGCCACCTTTTCCGGGGCGGATTCACTGCGGACAAAAACACGGCGGAAACAGGACTTCGAAGGGAAAACGCTCACCTCTACACACCCCACGAGGAATCCGGACGCCATGGAACCAGAGCGGCACATTTTTCCAGCCCTCATCTTCTTGCTCCTCTACCAGGAGCACGAACGCCGGCGGCGAAGACAACGGTGAGTACTGCACCTACAACACAGGGGAGGGGGGAGGGAAAAAACGGGGACACACACATGCAACACCCCCACCCTCACCCACTACAACACACACACACAAATACATATTTATACATTATAGTTACACCCCCCAATCCCCCCGGAAGAATGCAAAGACAAAAGGAAATGAGTGTAATCATTGTAATATATTAAAATCAAGTACGCAAAAATATATATATATACACCATAAACAAAATATACACCAATCTTAGTAGTCCAGGTAGTGCTCCAATGAAGTCTGTGGAACACTGGGCCCACACAGTATGGGCGAGGCCCACGCAAGATCCCTGACCATGATGGAGAGAATACTGCAGGGGCAGCAGAGAGCAAGAAAATAGGCACCTCAGGGGGAGGGAAAGGGGGGCACCTCAGCCGGTTGAGTGCACAACGCCAAATCCACGAGGGGGCCACATGCCCACTGTTCAATCCTGGGGAGTGCAAAGCCACAGTCTCTCAAGTCTCTACAGTGGGTGGGTTGCCCACTGTTCCATCCTGGGCAGTGCAAAGCCACAGTCTCTCAAGTCTCTATAGTGGGTAGGTTGCCCACTGTTCCATCCTGGGGAGCGCAAAGCCACAGTCTCTGAAGTCTCTACAGTGGGTGGGTTGCCCACTGTTCCATCCTGGGGAGTGCAAAGCCACAGTCTCTCAAGTGGATAACAGTCTCCACTGGTTCTGGAGGGGGCCTGGTGCCCAGAGTGCTTCATCCTGATAAGGACAGAGGTAGTGGATGACAGTCTCCACTGGTTCTGGAGGGGGCCTGGTACCCAGAGTGCTTCATCCTGCTTGTGACTGACTCAGTAGCGTCAATGCCCTTGGTGCTCAAGGGCGGCGGTGCCCTGTTCAGCGGTGCTTGGAGCAGCGGTGCCCTGTTCAGCGGTGCATGAAGCGGCGGTGCCCTGTTCAGCGGTGCTTGGAGCGGCGGTGCCCTGTTCAGCCGTGCATGAGGCGGCGGTGCCCTGTTCAGCGGTGCTTGGAGGGGCGGTGCCCTGTTCAGCTGCGCATGAGGCGGCGGTGCCGTGTTCAGCGGTACATGAGGCGGCGGTGCCCTGTTCAGCGGTGCTTGAGGGGCGGGCTTCTTTGCAGCGACTCAGCTGCTGGCGGTCTTCTCTGTCCCAGAGGGGCTTGTGCTGCCGGTCCTCTCTGTCCCAGCGGGGCTTGTGCTGGCGGTCCTCTCTAGCCCAGTGGGGCTTGTGCTGGCGGTCCTCTCTAGCCCAGCGGGACTTGTGCTGGCTGTCCTCTCTGGCCCAGCGGGGCTTGTGCTGGCGGTCATCTCTGGCCCAGCGGGGCTTGTGCTGGTGGTCCTCTCTGGCCCAGCGGGGCTTGTGCTGGCAGTCCTCTCTGGCCCAGTGGGGCTTGTGCTAGCGGTCCTATCTGGCCCAGCGGGGCTTGTGCTGGCGGTCCTCTCTAGCCCAGCGGGGATGAAGGCGGTGGCCTCCTGGGCAGCGGGGATGATGGTGGTGGCCTCCTGGGCAGCGGGGATGATGGCGGTGGCCTCCTGGGCAGCGGGGATGATGGCGGTCTCCTCCGCCGTGCTGCTCTTCCCAGACTTGACGGGTTTCTTGTGGCCCTTTCCCACCTTTGAAGGTGTCGCTGCTGACTCCACACTCCCACCGGGACCCCTGGGAGCGGCTTTGGTGGCTGGAGTCTTCCCCCTCTCCCGCCGGGCATTGGCCAACTTCTGATGCTTGACAGGTGGGGGACTGTCCGTGCTGTGGCTGCGTGCCACACTGGCTGCCCTGGTGGCCGGTGCACTCCAGATTCTGGTGACTACAGGCACCACTGGTCCCGGAGATGTTGTGGCTGAGGTGCTAGGTTGGGACCTGGAGAGTCGGGACCTAGGAGACGGACGGGGTGGGGGAGGTGTGGGAAAGAGGTCAAGGTTGGACAGGAAAGGTTTTTGGGAGACACTGGGACGGGTAGCTGGAGGGGGTTTGGGAGTGGAGGAAGAAGTTGTGGTTGTAGGAGGTGTTCATTTGGTGACTTTGGGTGAAGGTGCATACGCTGGAGGCTGTCGTGAGGTGGATGGCTGTTGGGTGGGTGTGTGCCTGCGTTTGTGTATCTTGGGAGGTGGTGTCACAGACACACTGGGAGAGGACACAGGGGACGTGTGGATGGTAGTGGGGGTGGTGACTGCACGTGAGCGGGGTGTGGTGGTGTGTGTGTGCTGGTGTGTGCATGCTTGTCTGAAGGTGTGCTTGGGATAGGTTGGGGTACAGGGGATTGGGTCTGGGTTGAGGAAGTTGGAGGGGGAGGCTAGAGACGGGGACAATGGCTGCCATCAGTGCTGAGGCCAGAGTCTGAAAAGCTCGCTGAAGGGCCGCCTGACCAGAATCAATGCCCTCCAGGAATACATTTATTTGTTGCAACTGCCTTTCTACACCCTGGATGGCATTCAAAATGGTAGACTGCCCAACAGAGAGGGACCTGAGGAGGTCAATGGCCTCCTCACTGAGGGCAGCAGGGGTGACTAGGGCAGGAGCTGAGGTGCCTGGGGCGAAGGTGATGCCCACCCTCCTGGGTGAGCGGGCACGGGGCAAAGGCTGAGGGGCTGCTGGGAGGGCGGTGCTGGTAGGGGGGGTGGCAGTTGTACCTGTAGATGCGGGGGGCACAGATGTTGACGCCACCACAAGGGAGCTCCCATCAGAGGACGAGTCTGTGTCGCTGGTGTCAGCTCCTGTCCCCGCCGTGGAGCTCCCCTCGCCCTCCATCCCACTGGTGAACTCCGAGTCCGTAGTTTTGCCTTCCATGGACATGTGGGATGCAGCTCCCTCGTGCTCCGGTGCCACTGCTCCTCCGCCTGATGATGCTAATGCACACAAGAACAGGGAGACCACAAAAAGGGGGGGGAGAGACAGAAGAAAGACATGTTGAGTGCATGCACTACCATTGGCGGACACGACAGACACAGAAGCCCCCTGCACTACGCCGCGCTCTTGGGTTCCACTGTTAAATCCCTGGGACATGGCCTACTAGGCTATGGACGACATCTGCACACATGGATGAAACAGGGGCATAACTAAGTGTACTTGGCACGCTACAGTGGTGGGGTGGGGTGCCACATGGCCTGCCTTACGGAGGGACCTTGCCTACTAAACTTGCCCTGGCCTAGGGAAACCCACAGCCCAACTCCCCCACCCAGACACCTCCACTGCGCACTAAATCAGCAGGATGAGAGTGTACTCACCCCCTTGTGGCTGCTGTGATGCCCTCAAGCGCCCATCCAACTCCGGGTACTCCACCACCAGGATCCTGAACATCAGGGGGTCATGGTGCGACGGGCACCCCTCCCACGTTGGGAGGCCATCACCAGCTGAGCCTCCGCCATCTTCTTGCTTCAGCGGCGAATGTCCTCCCATCTTTTCCGGCAGTAGGTGCTCCGTCTGTGGTAGACCCCCAGGCTCCAGACGTCTTTGGCGATGGCACGCCAAATATCTTTTTTCTGGTGGGCGCTGACCTACATGATTTGTACAGGGGGAAGAGAAACTTATTACCAACTGCACCGTCACAGTCATTGGCCCCCATCCCTACCCTTGGCATATGGCACATGCACTCACCGTCGTTTCATGCACGCCGCACTCTCCCCCCTTCCTTCTTACATCCATCCCTCTCCACACCGGCATAATCCATACAGCTCCCAGTGTACTTACCTGTTTGTCTGGAGGACCGTAGAGTAGCATGTACTGGGGGAGGACCCCATCCACAAGTTTCTCCAACCCCTCCGATATGAAGGCAGGGGCCCTTTCCCCAGACACTCGAGTCATTCGAGGTCACAGCAGCACTTGCAGTGTAGGTCCTCTCCTGTCGAAGATCAGGTATCGAGTGATTGAACAGATAGAAAATGGCGGTCACATCCACGGCGGTGCGTACCGTCACCGCCGGCGTACATCGTCATTGGCTCATGGGACCCATAGGGTCCAATGTTAACCAATGCAGCATTGGGCCGCGGTCTTCGACCGCCTACCGCAACGGTGTACAACGCCAGCGCAGTTACCTCACATCCCATTGTCCCACTTTAGAGGTCAGGCAGCCGCCATTTCAGGGGCCCACATGGCTTTATTTGTAACTGCGTCACACATACCTAGGCCTAGACTCAACACACATACAGGCCACTTTTCGGATTATGATTCGTGTTCTGTGTAAGCTGTGGGTACATACCTCTGAGTTGGTTGACTCTGTGCTCGCTGTTGTCCTTCATAGGCACCGTCCGCTGGGACATGTGAGGAGATGGCGGCATCCTCCGGTGTACAGACCGCTGGTGGACCTATCGACAATGGAGGAAAGACGTGATCATCACATACAGGCTTGACCGTGCCACAATCCATGAACTGTGTACCCAGCTGGAGCCAGACCTGATGTCAGCAATCCGCCATCCCACAGGAATCCCCCCTCAAGTGCAGGTGCTGTCAGTGCTCCACTTCCTTGCAAGTGGGTCATTTCAAACAACAGTGGCCATAGCATCAGGGGTGTCCCAGCCTATGTTTTCCAACGTGTTGTCCAGAGTGTTGTCTGCCCTGCTGAAACACATGCGGAGCTACATCGTTTTCCCTCAGGTGGAGGATTTGCCTACAGTGAAAGGTGATTTCTGTGCCCTGGGACATATCCCCAACATCATAGGTGTCATTGATGGGACACATGTGGCTTTGGTCCCGCCCCGCAGGAGTGAACAGGTGTACAGAAACCGGAAGAGTTATCATCCCATGAATGTGCAGATGGTATGTTTGGCCGACCAGTACATCTCCCATGTTAATGCCAAATTCCCTGGCTCAGTGCATGACGCCTACATCCTGCGGAATAGCAGCATCCCTTATGTGATGGGTCAACTCCAGAGGCACCGTGTGTGGCTATTAGGTGAGCACCTGGAAGCAAGTCAGTGGGAATGGTTGTCTGGGTCTGGGGATATCCCTACAGGTTAGTGTGTGTCTAACAGTTGTCCCTCGCCATTTGCAGGTGACTTTGGTTACCCCAACCTGTCATGGCTACTGACCCCAGTGAGGAATCCCAGGACAAGGGCAGAGGAACGCTACAATGAGGCCCATGTGCGTACGCGGCGGATAATCGAGCGGACCTTCGGCCTCCTGAAGTAAGGTTCAGGTGCCTCCATATGACAGGTGGGTCCCTATTCTACTCACCAAAGAAGGTGTGCCAGGTCATCGTGACCTGCTGTATGCTTCACAACTTAGCTTTGCGACGACAGGTGCCTTTTCTGCAGGAGGACGGTCCAGATGGCAGTGTTGTTGCAGCTGTGGAGCCTGTGGACAGTGAAGACGAGGAAGGAGAAGAAGAGGACATCGACAACAGGAGTACTGGAAGGTAGTCATGAGGGAGAATGGAGAGGTTCTATCCATGTCATTTCCTCTAGATCCCAAGCTTCTCCTCTTAGGGATCCCTTGGGCCCAACTTTTGCTGTATAATCTTGGATTGGTGATCGCCAAAGGGGATAATGTGACACTGGAAATCCACAGTGTACGTTTCAGGAATGGAAAATGGGTATAGATAGGTGCGGCTGAAAAGGTCACAAACGTCAGCAGGGGATGTCTCCGGAAATTTCATAAAGTGTGGAGCAAATGGTTGTAGCATTACTCGCTGAGTGTACTGTCTTTTCTAGACACGCAGGAGAGGATGGGTAGGGTGACCAGGGTTCCTGCATTTGCCAGGACAGCTCTGGCTTTTCACAAGCTGTCCCGGCATATTTTGGGAAATGTAGCTCATGTCCCGGTTTTTGGAGAGAGTCGACTGAAAGAATGGGCGGTGCCTTTTTATGTTTTCAAAAGCAAGAATAGTTAGCAGCTGTTATAAGAAAGCATTTTAATTAACAGGCATGATACTGGCGTAAAATCTGCATTTTATTTATGTTCTTAGTGCCTCTGCTGTAATTCTGTGCTGATGAGCGCTGTCATTCTTTGCGCTCGGCTGAAGCAAAACTGTAGTCCTGTTTCTATATTTATGAAAGTCTCGGTCATTTACTGTAAAATTCTGGTCACGCTAAGGAGAGGGCTTCAGTGAGGCTCTGTGTATATTATCATCAGGTGGCATGGGGTGTACTCCGGCGCTCTATCTTGTTATCCGAACAAAGTGGAGCCAACAATTTATTTGGGAGAAGGAGGGCGCAACTAGGGGGCGTTAAGGTTTCTTGTTATCCCTACATGTACAACGAGGTCATCCTGAGGTACAATTGTTCGCTACTTGCTCCCTGTCATAATTGTTTTCTTTCAGGAAAATAATAAAAATATATTTAAAAAACTGTCAAAAGGCCCATCTTGGCATGTATTTGACATCGCTACACATCTATGTAAAATCTCTTTACAATAATACAGTCCTTATTGCTCTCTGAAAAAGGACACTATGATTAAATAAGTAAGTTCTTACAATTTCCACATGGTGGCGATAGTGTATGTGTTTTATTTCTGTTGGTGCTAGGTTGATTTTGTCGTTAACTCAGATAGATAGACAATCATTTTCTGTGCATTTACAAATGTAGCATGTGATTGAACTCTGAGTCGCTAAACAGATACATCTTTGCCCAGTCCTTAACGTTCTTCAGATTTAGGGACTTTTGAGGTGACAACAAGAAAAGAGATGGGTTCCCATGGTGGTTATAAATAAACAAAAGGACAACGTGCACCAATCATCACGCGGCAACGCGCTAACGGCGTCAGCTCCCTGAAGATGAGAGAGACCCTTGTATTTGGTTTCCACATTAACCCTTGCAGTGCGCTCGTGTTTCCTATTTCAGGTTCCGAATATTTAATTATCAAACGATTGCTAAGGAAACATTTAACAAACGTTTGCTGTGGCAACATTTAAAAAAAAGTTTTCCGCCTCTGCTTTATAGCATGCTGAGGCAGATGTATATTTCCCTAGCCAAAAATGTATTTATCCATTCCACTCCTGATATAGATTCACAAATTCTAGAAGGCCACGACAATTGAAGGTTTTCCATTTTTTTTGTAGCCAAAGAGCGCAGATGTTTTTATTTTTTCATGAGCTAGAGGCGCTTGTGCAAATCGTAACATTTGAGCCAGGAGACTTTTGACAAAACGTGTTTCTTTGTTGTTGCCTATTTGCATGATATTTTTATACGCAGAAATGTCTTCTCCGTGATTTGATGAATGTAAGGACATCAAACATACCTTTGTTTCTAGAGCGTTTGGCGTCTCAACAACCTCTGTAAAGCGTATTACTAAATGTTGTACTGCAGAATGATTGCTTTAGAGAAGTGTAGATTCCTCAGGCTTGGATCAAAAACAAATAAGAGCAATTTTTGAATGAACCGTTTGAGCTAGACCATCTTTGGAGACAGATGTCTGCAAATGAAAGAGAGGAAAACGTATCACCTGACTGCTGCAACCCAGAGCCCCCCTCTATACGTTCCAATTCCTTATTAATATTGGCTCTGTTTCCATTTAAAGCAAGTAGCTGTGAATTTGACTGAGACAGTATGAACATCATGGAACGCTGCCTCGGGCTCATCTTTGGTCTGAAACCTCTTTTAATTCAATAGATGCACATTACTTAACTGTCTTTTGCAAGAATTTCTCAAGTTCCTCGGGATCTGATGCTCCAGATAACGAGCTCAACAAACGGAAAGACTTTCTAAAATCTACACCTGTATGTTCCATGTTTTGCAAGAAGTCGGACACAAAGTTTTTGTCATCTTCTACTTTCAAATGAACAAGGCCTAGTTTTTTTCTAATCTTCCACAAGAAATGACTTTCTGACTCTCATAGATTGCATCAAATTACTCCTATGTGATCATGGCATATCTGTCGATTGAATCAAAGGGGGGATAGTCAATTGTAAGTCCAACTATTCTCATATTATCTGTATTGAGCACCATGTGGCAAGATCCAACACACTGCCATTCTGCAACCACCTTTGCAGTTCTTTGAGTGATCTCTCGAAAAAAAGCAGCATTCCTTTTAACTGTGTCGCTGGGGAAAGCGTCCTGTATTGCTGGATAAAGTGTGCCAATCACATAGTGAAGCATCTTTACTTGAATATCATTTCGATTAATACTGTGGCCTGCAGTGTGAAGTAATCTGTTGTTTTAAAATTTTCAAAGGAGCCACACCTTATAAACGTTGAAGCTATGCGCTGGAAAGTTGTGCATTTCTCGTTTTTCTGGATTTCCATCATAGAATATATCAGAGACAACAGTGGAATCAGAGGTGACACATAACCCAGCCCATGTTGTGTGTATGCACAAGGGGAACATTGTCTCGCTGCAAAACAAATCTCTAATACTCAACCTTAAAACCTTCCATCTGCTTGCCTGGAGTCTGGCTTCCTTGGGCTGCATCTCCCAGTGCTCCCTACGGAGGCCCAGCATCTTTCCCAGGTACATGGCTACTGCATGACTGCCCCAGCGAGATTCATTGCAAGACACATGCGGGAAGCCCACTGCTGGAGAGACAACCGCTCCCGTTGAGGCAGCAAATGCCCTGCACTAAAAGAGCCATGGGAAACCCAGATCCAGGAGCGCGGCAGCCGAACGGAAGGAAGTTATTAACAAGCATTTGCAATGCATTAGGTCTCGCATTTGTTAAAGTTAGAGGTATTGGCATTGAAAATTGCATTTTTTTTTTAATTTAATGCAGTGGAGTACTGAAATTTGCATAGCCCTATTGCTATTCGTATGACCTTGTGGTACTAGAGAACCAGAAAGTGTGAAATTGGTCATGAGGGTGGGGAGACAAGATATGCTGCTGTGAAATAAGTAACAACATCTTTGGGAAAAAAGCAAACGCTCTGAGAATACAAGATTAAGTAAAGCATGTGAAATGTAAACAGTAACAATATGGTGACATGCCCAAAAGAAGGAATTAAGCGGCCCGATCTGGCAAGCCCAAAACAATCAAGAAATACCATACCACCACCAGCGCAAACCGGCACGATAGCGGCAAGCCTAAAACAATGAAGAAACACCATATGGCCACCAGCGAGTACCAGAGCCATAGTGGCAGGCCCCCAACATTGAAGGAACAATATACGGCCACCAGTGCGAACCGGCGCAAACTGTCACAATAGCGGAATGCCCAAAACAATGAAGAAACACCATATGGCCACCAGCGAGTACCAGAGCGATAGTGGCAGGCCCCCAACATTGAAGGAACAATATACGGCCACCAGTGCGAACCAGCACAGTAGTGGCATGCCCTCAAAAATGAAGAAACACCATGTGACCACCAGGGCGAACCGGCGCCATAGCGGCATGCCCCCAACAATGAAGAAACAACTTGTGGCCACGCAACATACGGCCACGGAGCACGAAACACCCGTTCAAAAGAAAAAAATTGTGCACCAGGCGAAGCTATGTGGCGGATCGTGCAATCATTCGTGTAACAGGGTTAGTCTCCAGCACGGTGACAAAGCAGCCTGAAGGCAGGACAAACGTGAAGCATTTACCAATGAAAGCAGGTGCATTTTGAAAGACAGGCCAAGGAACGAATGATAGTGATGGGTGTGAGATAACGGTGGTTGAAGCCAACATACATATTACAAGACGTTGGAAAAGCAGCACTTGCCCGGTGCTATGCTCAAACTGAAAAGGCAATGCAGTCATTCTTACTACTAGCTTTGGGCCAGATGTACTATTTACTGGTCCCAAAATACTGGTTGCAGTGGCACATTCCCTTTTGTGAATGGGTCCAACACCACACCATCCAGAGTGCTTTGGAAGAGTTCTTCATGTTAGGAAACGTTTTTGTACTCAATCGCTACTCTTCCTAGAACTAATATTGAGGTACTGGATAGAGATAAAATCAGTGACCTTCTGTACTCTGGTCTCTGTCATCCTGAGCTGACACAGGCATTAGCATAAACACTTTTAACTTTCAGCCATTGAGACCGCTTTCCCAGAAGAATGTTCAGCTCAATGGCAGGCGCTTCCTGTTCTACACCCTTAGAATGTAGCTGCTCTCCTGTAAACCTTAACACATGCTTCTTTTCTGCACTCCTCAAGCTATGCCCTTCACTGTACCCAGAAGGCATGCTTCCTCTCCTGCCTTCAGGTACTTGTTCGTGTGTCATACCCCCGGCCCTCTTCAAGCCGTGGTATCTCTCCTGTGTACCTCAATTCATGGCCTTTCTTCAACACCCTTGCAACTTCGCAGTCTCTTCTGCATTCCAGAATGTGTGCCATATCTCCTGCATTTGTGAACCCATGCCCTCTCTTTAAACTGTAATCTGCATCCTGCAACCTTGAAGTGGTGTCCCCTCTTCTAAAACACTGCAGCCGTGTCCTCTGTCCTGTGCTACCTAACACGCCAATATCACAGACTCTGTATACTCTATATGGAGACTCTGAAGCTTGTCTCTCTCTTGCAAGTTTAGATCAGGCCTTAGGGCCACAGTCCTGTAATAACATCCACTCAGCACCTGCAGCACCCACGAACTAATGGAAGACCCAGAGGGTGCCAGACTGTGCATGCATGACCTGGCCGCCCTCAAGTTCAATCTGCCCATGAACCCTAAGGACAGCCAGGGCTGCGGGGGTGACAGGCAGCACTGTGGTATGGCAGGAGAGGAGGAGTAGACAGTATTTGAAGTAAAACCATTCACACAAGGAGATACAACGAGCCCAGCACCACAAAACAAAGAGTAGCACAGTTCTGAGTCTTTCATTGAGACATTCTCACTGTCATGGGGTGCCTGGATGAGACAGCCCTGGAGCCATTACAAAGTGGTGGCATAGAAGAACCACAAACGGTGTGAATCCAGCAAAAGTGATCAAAAGGGACGCATTTTAGAGAAAATTACTGCATATGTCTTCACAGGGAAAGCAGACAATAATAAGACCAGGAGGGTGCTGGGCCTTGGATAATCTAAGGCCAGCAGTGATTCACGCTTGCAATTGTCATTGAACCTTGTGTCTAATTTCTGCGACGTTGCTAAGTGCTACTCTGCCCAGAAATGTGTACTACAGTGAATCCACACACTGAGAGCAACAACAAAGCAGCAATGCTGCTCCCTGAGCCACACGTTTCTCAACAAAATAAAATGTTGTTCATTAAGATATACTCTGCTGCTAAGCACTGACAAACACTGGTACAAATTAAGCAATGCCATATTGAAAGCTTAATCTAGTTCGATGAAGCACGGCTGTAATATAATACACATGGTGGTGCGAATATTTGAACTGTTAAAGGCACATTTTAGGTGTCTGCACCGGATTGGGGAAGCACTGATGTACAGACTAGATATCTTGTGTTACATGCTAATAATACATTATATACTGCTGTGAGGTGCTGTGGATTAGTGTCAAATGAGAAGCCCAATATACAGGTGATACTGACGATGCTGATGACCATGACAGTGTTACATGATGCACATGTGGGCATGCAAATACAATTTTTAGACACAATATCATAACAAATTAATTTTGAGTCAAGATTAATACACACACCCCTTAGCTGCAAATACAATAAATCACAAATGCAAATGTTTCATATTTTAATAAACAAGTGATGGTAATTCTCTCACCATGGCCCCAAAACAGCCCGTGCCCCTGCAGATTCATCATACCCATGCCCTAACACCAAAGTACCCTGCCAATGGCTGCACTGTTCTAACCCCCTACATAAGATATCCCCCTGTTGAGCTTTCCTGTCTTCACCCTAACTGCTCTTCCCTGGCAGCTCTATCTATAGCCCAACATACCTCCAACACACTTCTACTCGGAACCTACACTCAACATACTTTTTGCCTTGACTGCACCATGTTACTTCAACCTAACATCAATAGTGCTTGTGCCATGGCTGTGGTGTTATGGCACGCTCCCACTGCTTTTTGGCTAGGAGCTACTCAAGAATGGCAGGCATCTTTGCTGTAGGGGGGTACTCCCTCTTCAACATGAGAATGAATATTTGAGGGGACTGAGATGGGCAGGTGATATTTGATTGGGTTGTATTGTCCATCGTAGAGGAGCCAGGCATTTGCAACAATGCCATCTCTTGACGTTCCATAAGCAAAGACCTTTTGCATTTCAAAGATATCTGGCTGTTGATGGTTCCGACCTAGGGCTTCACCCTGCTACCTGCACTCTGCACTGTAACACTGAACTGGCTCTGCCTCCTCACTGATGTTATGGATCTTATTCTGCATCTAATGTATTAGTATGATAGTTGAATAGCGTGTAGAAATGCCCACTGTAGGGTGATGCTAGACCTGCCACCACTACAACGGAGCAGCAAGGTGCCTTACAATGCTCAACAGTAAAGCCCCTGCACATCTCCCAAAGCCACTCCCCAGAAACCTCCCGACCAATATCATCTAAATCCAGCCAATCATGGCTCTCAAACCTAGGCAGCCTCTACCACTACTAAGGACCAATCGTGAACTACTAGTGAATTTCATCATCCACTAACTTAACCACCCCAAAACCACTGTGAGTTCCATTCCAAGGAGACTGGGAAAATATGCATTAATACTCCCATATCCAGAATACTTTCCCATGAGATGCTCTACCAGGCTATACTTTGTGAGGGTCCTACTCGTTGTTGAGCAGGTAGACACCACCTCATTTGTAGCTATTAACAGCGAAAGGAATACTGACTCATATAGGGTACTTAAAGACAAATACACCTTAAAATATCTCTTTAACTTCCTTGCACTCAAAGGCTAAACAACTGCTCATACCCCACAGATCTGGGCCCAGATTTTGCAAGAGGGTTGTGCCACTTTTGTGGCAAAGCCACGACACAAAGTGCTAATCGAAATTTACAAACCAATGCAAGGACCAATTTGTGTTGCATTGAATGGCTCTGTAAAAAAAGTAACACAGCACAGCGCTTTGCATTGGATTACATTACACTGCATCAGGTAGGTGTTACATGGGTTGATCATAGGTGTTCCCATTCATCCATCCATGTGTTTGACGCAAAGCTACATTTACTAAAGGCAGCAAAACTAAGTTTGTGCCAAATATGGTGTGCCTACCAGAGAGAGGCATAACAAGGATAAATATTGTAATTTCTCCCTGTTTCTTCCTCTTGCTATATGTGCTGCATATGAAGAATACATGGAAAGGGAAATATGCCTCTGAGGATTATTTCTGTGCACAAAGACATTCTTTCCTGTAGAAAAACAGTCCTGATAACAAAGCAGGTCCAGTGTTGATATGACACAAGGGTGCCTGCATTGGTGTTAGTCAGCCGAAAGTGTGCCAGCGCTGGGAGAGAGTTGAACAGCACCCTATCTTCCTAAATAAGCACAATTCGGCTTGTTCTCATTTATACAACAAAGCTCAGCAGCTTGTCTTGCAGCACTGCATTGTGTAAACTTTTAGTAAATCTGCCCACTGATTCTTGAAAAAAGACTCAACCAACAGTGACCTCCACATCATCCTGGAGTTAGTTAGTGGGGTGAGCATCCAAAGGGTAAGGAGCCTCTTGGCCATGATCTTTGATTGTATGATTGAAATACATCTGCAACAGCCAGGCCAAGCACTTCTATACTATGGCTTTGAGTATGAGTACAAAGGATTTAGGTGCACAGAGACATTTGCCCTTTTTGGCAGAATCTTCACACCTAAAGCTACATATTACAAGTTAATCCCAAGAAATAGGAGAATAGCTGAGTAGATCCGGCTTTTCCAAGTTGAATTCCCCTTTGAATTCCCAATTCTACAAGGATTGCTTCTCACACTTATCACATCCTTCGAGCAGGAGGCAAATGTGAGCAATGAGCCAGTGAAAGAGAGGTGTTGGGAAGAGTGTCTTAGGTAAAGGGGGGATGGAAGCTGGCATGGGGAGCTTTACCAAGCACTCCCCTTGCCTTGGAAGAGGATTGGGCATGGACTGTGGACTGCACTTGCATCCTATTCCAACAGCAATTTTACATCCAGATTTTCCAGCTGATTAAATAGGGTCTGGTGTCCCTGCACCCAGAAAGTCTATGTGCAGGAAAGCCAAGCCAATTGTAATTGAGTGGAGTGGTATCCTAGGATTACCACCCTGGTTACCTCGTAATCAAGACCCATGTGGTTTGTTGATGGAACTCCATCAATTCAGATGTCTACGACAGCTTCACTTTTGCTAGAGAGGTTTTACATTTTCTTAACTCATTAATGATTCTTGCCTTTGTAAGTAACTCTCATCAGAGAGGTTTTCACAGTGCTGTATTTTATGTTCATATTTTTTATTTTGGGTCCCAGTTTTAGGGAAGGTTTTCACTCATGATCTCCTCTTGCAAAACCATGTGAAGAAACATCATTTGATCTTCCATTTTGAATTTTGGATTTTCGTTTGTTCTCCTCAGGATCAGTGTAGGGGTGAAATGGAGAGGGGGCAGAAGATCATTGTTCCTGGAAACTGCCTATTTATGATGTAGTCAGATGGGACACTATGAGCCCTCTCAATCTATCATTTCTGTGGCGATTCTAATTTCATGATCTCTGCTATCGAAAATTCATGTAACTCAACATATAAGTTGGCAGAATTCTCACAAAAATGTGTATGTTTGCTTTCCTGTTTCTATTCTCCAACACCGTCACTTCCTTTTCGTGCTGTTTCGCTTTTGAATTTGTCTCCTTCTTCATGTGATATAAATGTTCCTTCCACATTACTGGCACAAGCTTCAACTTCCTATATTCTGAGTGTTTACTTATGTATATCTTTTCTCACATCTGCTCGTCCTGTGTGTGTTGTATACCCATTGGATTTTGTAGACAGGATGAGCTCTCTCATTGTAGTCAGATCTTTCATCATATAACCCATACCAATAGGCTTTCCTAGGAGATAATGGTTTAGTTAATTTTATTTGTTATCAGTAATTGAGCTTTTGCATATTCGGTTTTGCCTTCTTCCATTTTAATGTTTTTCATAGCAATATCATGGATTCTAGTAGCTGCAGAAGGAGGAACCTTCCCCATATCCCTTAGTTAGTTGTTAGTTTTTGATTTGAGGACTAAGGGTCTGACTTAGAGTACAGTGGTAATGATACTCCATGACAAAGACAACAGAGTATCCTTTCCACCTTTCTGAAAATCTCCCTACCTCATTAACAGTCAGGTGGACCTTCAGTATTTCAGTGGCAGAGACTACTCTATCTCCACGTATGCCTCTGACAGCCCGACAAATTTAGGTCCGTCGGAGGTTTGTCCATTTTACTGTCTGCCCGATCTAGAGTGGGCAATTATATGGCCACTTTCACTGACCGTCAACCTTTTCATCAAAAGAGCAAATGGGAGCATGGCAAATGGAAAACTGATGGACCACCTGACTCTGAATAGGGTGGGAGGAACCAGAGACTGGCGGACAGAGTACCCTCTCACAATTATAGTGGAGTACATTTTCGCCAAATTCTAGATCAGGTCCAAACTATTAAAAGGTTATGACCAAAAGCAATGTGTTTTGCCAATTTTAGATTCCTACTGTGCGTTTTGTATGTCATCTGAGGCAAGTCAAGTGTAAAATGCGAGTTGTGTTTTTTATGTTTGCTGCAGTCCGCCAACAAAGTGGATTTTCATTCATGTTGAACTGTGCGAAGTCTGGCAAACTGTACAACAGGTAAACCTGGCATAAGGGGCATTGAAAACTTCTAAATGACCCTCATACCATAGGAGAATCTCCCATGGGGGGTTCAAAGTGTTTTAATTTTCAAAAACAAAATGCTGCTTTGGGATTTTGTTTTTGAAAATAAAAAATGTTGAATGTTTGCTGTACGACGCCAGCATGTTGACAGAGCTGTGCATCAAGCTTTCAATGCGCTGATAGGAATCGCTGTAAAGGTGGCTCTTACCAATGTAAGAGATACCCCTGGGGCAGCAGACATCTCTAAATTTGGCAGGTGGGTACTCCTGCAACAGGATTATTTATTTCATCACACTGATGGAGTAAATCTCATCCGCTGACCTCTAAATCAGGCTCTGAGAGGTAGTTGCCACTTTGAGAGTTGGTAGTTGGAGTTGCCCCTAAATGCTGTTAAAGGAATAGGGACTGATTTATTGTATAGTGAGCCTCCTCCGTCTATCAGTACGACAGAGGACATTACCTACAACACCCTGATGGACAGAAGACTGCCATATTCAGAGATCACTTCTATCATGGCTGTTGCGCTGAAGGTACCAAAGATTTGGTGGAAAAAAAGCCATCAAACGATTTTTGTTTGTTTATAAAAAAGCAAACTACCAAAAAGAGAGCTTGTTTTTGAAAAACAAATAACTAATGGCCCCTACACCCAGGGACGTTTCCTCTATGGGCTGGGACCATTATTTACATTTTTCTGTTCATCACTGCCAGGTTTTCCTTGATAGTGATGGACAGCAGAAAGGGCATTAATTCATCAGTCCTAAATAAGGCAGACAGTCTGATACTTTTACTGCAGCAGTTAGCAAGGTCGCGCCGCAAATATAAAGCTAACGGACCACCTGGCTCTACATAGGGTGAGAAGACAAACAATTTGGTAGACAGATTACACAGTCACATTTATTACAAAGTACCCGATCTTCCAAACTGACAAACACTAGACCTGATTCAAACTACTTACAAAGTTGTGACCAAAAGCTATTTGTTTTGGCAGCTTTAGAGGAGTCTCTACTCGGTATATTTCATGTCATATGAGGTAACCCAAGTGTTAAAAGTAGGAAAAATTACGTTTGCTGTTGTCGACCTCATTGCAAGATGGCTAACAAAGTTGCTTTTTATTCATTTTAAACTGCGTGAGGTCAAGGAAACTGTTCTGGTCAGGTATAACTTTTTTCCTGTGATTATAGAGCAACCCGTGCAAATTAACCTGTGCTGCAAATTGCATGTCAAAGATTCTAATTCCAGTGAGGTAGCATGTCATTTAATGCACCCACTGAGCGTGTGTGTGGGAAATGTATTTGAATTTTATGCTAGGTTTTTGATATAATATGAATCCAATGCCAATGAGTAACAAGGCACTTTACTGGGGAAATTTTTTATGCCAACAACTACAATGACCACAATGCATTGGTACATGAGTGTATGGGCTATTAAGCCAATGACTGGGTGTAAGTGTGAAGTATCAGATTAACTGTAAAACATAGAACTACAAGGTCCACAATACAACGGTAGGCAATAAAGAAAGAAATGTCGATCAAAGCCAAGAAATAGTCTTGAACATTATTAAGACTGCTTTGAGTCAGTATATCAACAATTTGTGGGATTCCACTGATATTACACACATTTAGAATTGGTGTTAGAATAACAAACAGCGATTTGGCTATATTCATGTGATTTCTGGTCACTACAATCATGTGATTTCTGGTCATATGATAAGACTGTTATTAGAACCCTGATTTGCAAGCTCCAAAGTAAAAATGAGTATAGTGGAACATAATAACAATAATAATAATAATAATAATAATAATAATAATAATAATAATAATAATAAATACTGAGTAGTTTTAAATTTGATAATACTAAAATTCTGCTTCTTGGTTTGGAAGGTAGGATACAGGAGCCTGTGGTCAGTTTAGAGGTGTGGATGCAATGCCCGCCCACATCTGCATCCTCCATCACACTCCCACACAAGAATGTCCTATTTGATTTCATTAAACGTTTTGGTGCTCGTTGGGGTGGAACAAGAGGGGGTGTAGCATTTTCCATCATTTTTTGATTCAGGCACATTAGGAAATGTTCATGATCATAGGAGGCAGGGCTAGCTCAGCTGGTGAAAATTAGAAAACTAGTGCAATTGTACTTAGGCCAGAATACTTTGGTTTTCTCCGATTGCGCACAGGTAAGTTTGAGATTTCACTGCTTTAAATATAATGCTTCTCTCTCCGTTTCTCTCTGCTATCCTACAATTGAAAAATGCCTTTCAACAAATTGCTGGTTGGATTATTAGGAAGAAACATTAGAGAACTATATACACATTTGCCCCAAATAAGGTTGAAAGTCAGGATTGTCTTGCTAAGGCGACCCATCTGGGCAGTGGTGGTTGCCACTGAACAGGGGTGGTGAGGTGGGATAGGGTGCAACGGGACGGGCAGGGTTAAAAATAAATTTAAAAAGCACTTATCTTAGAGGGGAGACACGCTCATCTCCCCTCCGCCCTCTTCCTGTTCCCGATGCACACAGGCTCCCAGCAAGGCCAGCTAAACAGACATGCGCACATTGTCATGCAAAACCCTGCCTCCGGCCCCCTCCCTCCAACTCAGCTCCACCCCACACCTTAGTCCAAGGAAAACAAAAATGATAATAATGTAGTGTACGTTATTATAATTTTATTTTTCCTTTTTTGAAGAGCCAGCGGGCGACACTCGGTTGCACACCAAAACAACAAAAATCCAATCAGTAGACCTGGAGTTAGTTTAAGGTTCACAATAGAGCCTAAAAGATTAAAGCGCTTACCACAGACATCTAGTAACGTGCGACCACGTTGAAGTCGAAAGTTAAGGCCGACTGCAATGGAGCACGGTTCGAATACAAGAAGTGTATTCGGTCCAGTCAGCACTTACCTTCGGACTTGGTAAAAATTTCTAGAGAAAAATGTCTGAGGAGGTAAAGTTTAACAGGACAAGGCTGCAGGAGGAGTCTGAGGAGGGAGCGTCGTCATCAGATGGCCTTGGTTTGAAGCTGCAATGAAGATTTCTACTTTCAGACTTAGAAACTGAAATGGAAGTCGAAAAACTCCGGCAGGAAGAGGCAGAAGACTGTAGCTCAAGACAGCTCTGTGAGCTGAGATACCTCTTTGGCAGAGGACTGTGGAAACTGATTTGCTGCTGTTGAGAACAAAGTACCGGGAGAAGCTGTGAAGTCAATATGACCGATGATGCAAATCGGACGGATCGGCAAGCAGGTTGGTCCTGGTCTCCTCCTGGTTCTCAGAGCACTTATTGACCAAATCTGTTCTTAGGTTTGGAAAATGGCCATCTGGGCACCTTTAGCACCACAAACAAGGGTCCAGGACGGATTGGACCTGTCTTAAGGGTTCAGTACTCACTCATGCTGAGCCCAGGTGTGGGTTCAAGATGGGGGAAGCCAGTAATGTCCTGTGGCTCTGAATAGGAGGCCAGCAAACTAGCCCTTGGAGCCACTTCTGGTAACCCTTTGTGCAGATGAAGATATAGGGCTCAACAGCATGGCTCGCCTCTGGGGTTCTAGGCAGGTTCCAGGCATCAAAACAGTCCTTTCAGGTACAGCAAAAGTCTGGCCTAGTGTACAGGAGGTTGCAGCAGCAGGCAGTCCTCTGAGATTCTATCCGCAGGTCCAGTTGTGAACTCAAGAGTAGGTCTGAAGGTCCTATTTGTATACTCTGGTACCCTTCTGGAAGGTGGGAGAAGCTTCTGGAAAGGTTCTTTGAAGTGCATGGAATTCCCTGACTTCCCTGCCCTGGCTCCAAACTTGCTGCAGTGACAATACAGGATCGTTAGGCCCTCTGAGTGAAAACAGAGCACAAGCTATTTGGGTATAAGTGGGGCTGTGCTCAGCTTCCACCCGCTGCCCATCTTGCCAGCAGATGACCTATTCAGGCATACCTAAGCTCTCTATTGTGTAACTATCGAGGAGGAATTCACAAAGTCTAACTTTTAGTTACACCCAGTCATATGATCCAAGATAGGCTGCAGGCACAAAAGGCATAAGTGCAGGAAAATGCCAACTTTCTAAAAGTGTTATTTTCAAAATTGCAATAAACAATCCAACTTCATCATTAAAGAGGGTTTATCATCACAACTTAAAGGTACCAAACATGACATATATTCCTCCTCTCAATTAGGAATTACAGCTTATTAAATGTAATAAGGAATCCCCAGTGTTATCCTATGGGAAGGGTAGGCCTCACAGTAGTAAAAAAATAATTTGGGAGTTTTTCACTACTAGGGCAAGTAAAACTTAAAAGTTCACATCCAGCCTTTTAATTACACAGCACTGTGCCCTATGGGCTACCTAGGGCCTACCTTAGGGGTGAGTCATATGTAATAAAAGCGGAGTTTAAGGCTTGGGAAACAGGTTTAAATGTCAAGTCGACATGGCAGTAGGATACAGCATTAAGGCTGCAATGGCAAGCCGGGATATGTATTAATGTGCTACTTGAGCGGGTGGCACAATAAGAGCTGCAGGCCCACTGGTAGCATTTAATTTACAGGCCATGATTATACAGTACATCACTGTACAAAGGACTTATAAGTAAACACATATGCCAATTAGGTATATGACAATCAAACCATGTTTAGTCGAGTGAGCACAAGCACTTTTGCACTGGTTAGCAGTGGTAAAGTGCACAGAGTCCTAAGGCCAACAAAAGAAAGATTTGAGTAAAAGGGGAGGTAAGCAGGCAAAACGTTTGGGGGAACACCACCCAAAGGTTCACAGGTTTAACACCAGTCCATGACTTTTTCCCACTGCACCAGTCCAGATTGGGAAGTCCATTTTGAATCTCCTGCACTAAGAATGATCCAACCTGAACATTACTTTTGAACATTAACAAAAGCAACCCCGGATCAGCTGCAGCATTGTTAGGCATCATCAATGAAGTGCAGCTTGGTTTCTTTGACCCACACCTCGGCCCATGTCTTGGCACATGTGCCACAGTTATGGTGTCATGTTAAAACAGCGCAAGGTGATGAGTGGAATGAATGTATACGTCTCAGCCACTGGCAATTGTTCAGGGCAGTATTACAGGCCATGTTTTTTTTAATAATGTGCCACTCCTGATGGGAACCAACCATATGCAAGTCAGTCTTTCCATGACTCCATCCACGAAAGGGACTGACATGACTTGAAGGACAAATATTGGGAATGCATCTACTCCATCATCCTACATTAAGGCCTTCAATTTCTCAAAAGAAGAACACCGATCTATTAAGAAACTTACTTGTGAAAAGTGTATTTAGAAGATATTTACACACCACATCTAGTCACTATATGTAGGATGCAGGCTAGAGGGAATTTCTTTTGGTGAGGCAACAAGGAGGTTGAGCAACAAGACCGTGACCGGAGGGTTTTGTCATTGGAGTAATATATTAATTGAACCAATCACACAATTGTCATATTGCTCATAATGCATGTGTGTGTGTCATATGTTTGAAGTGAGATTAGCAAGGCACTCCCGAGGGCCTGGGTATTCTGAGAATCAGAGACTTCGAGAAGGGATAGTATACAGAAGGAAGTTTGAATAGGGCACCATAAATATTCAAGGGGGAGTGCATTGTGATCACTACCTTCCTTGAGATAGAGGGGGTCATTCCGACCCTGGCGGTCCATGACCGCCAGGACGGAGGGCAGCGGAAGCACCGCCAACAGGCTGGCGGTGCTTCCTGGGCTATTCTGACCGCGGCGGTAAAGCCGCGGTCAGAAAAGGGGAACCAGCGGTTTCCCGCCGGTTTTCCCCTGGCCCAGGGAATCCTCCATGGCGGCGCTGCTTGCAGCGCCGCCACGGGGATTCCGACCCCCTTCCCGCCAGCCTGTTTCTGGCGGTTGTCACCGCCAGAACCAGGATGGCGGGAACGGGTGTCGTGGGGCCCCTTGGGGCCCCATACAGATTTTCACTGTCTGCTTAGCAGACAGTGAAAATCGCGACGGGTGCCACTGCAACCGTCGCACCCCTGCAACTCCACCGGCTCCATTCGGAGCCGGCTTCCTCGTTGCAGGGGCTTTCCCGCTGGGCCGTCGTGCGGCCTTTTGGCGGTCGCCCGCCGGCCCAGCAGGAAAGTTGGAATGGCCGCCGCGGTCTTTTGACCACGGGGCGGTCATTCGGCGGTAACCGCATGGCGGGCGGAGGTCAGAATGACCGCCAGAGTGTATTGATGCCTCAAAGTCATTGGGGGCATAGTTTCCATCAACATGTGAAAATCCGGTAGTGTTGGCCAGCCCTCCCCTCTGTTTTCTTCAACAAGGCCAGCCAGCACACCAGTGACCTAAAAACAAGATCCCAGAGGTGCCGGAGAGACATTGAGAAAAGACAGAGGATATGGAAGACCAGAGTATCTGCAAACTTTGTGCATGCCAGGAGTAATATTCATACTCAGGTAGCAGCACAGAGACATGCTGGCCATATATGCTGAATGCCAACTTGTAATTCACAGCATAACCCATGGAATTTACTGTAGTGACTGGGAATATCTGGTTCCATGTGTACCAAATGTAGTAATCATGCCCCAGAGCCCAAACTGCCTGATGAGCAGACAGGTTACTGACAACAATATTGATCTCTCCTATTTACTTGCAGGGTGAGGGACCTTGCTAGGATTGTGCATGGAAGAAAGAAAACTGTTCATAGCACATTGAATGGTGCCAGAAACTTAACAGCAGAAGAACCAATGATGGCACTAATGGGTCCCTCTTATTGCATGCACCACAATGCTGTAAATTTAATCTAGATGAGACTCCTTCATAGCAAGCCATGGCACCAGGGTCAGGTCTAATACTAGATAATCAAAATACATTTAGAACACAACACATCTGCAGTGGACCCCAGGCACTAGCATCTATTAAGGGAGTCTTCATAATGAGCCATTATGCGCTAGATCTCTGCCCCAGCCTCATCCTTCGTATTTCTGAGCTAATTAGACTAGAGTGATACCGTTGGCATGGGAATAATGAATGGGGAGATGTGGTGAATAAGAGCCGATTGTGTTCTGTAAGACACCCGAAACCCCTTCACACCATCAAAAGTGACCTGCCATTGAGGGCGAACCCCGTGTCATTAAGTGGCTCACACAGCCACTACTATTGGCTTGTTAGAAGCAACCGTGGCTGTATGACCTAACATTCACACTGTATCACTGCCTAAAGGTTTTGGTGCCACTCTAACCCTAAAGTATTGCCCATGCAAGACTGGTGGGTTCCTGCTGGTCCCTGGCACACACTGGGACTCCTGAAATGGCTTTAGACAGGGATGACATGTAACTGATTACTGATTACTGTTATCACCCCAGTGCCTGCTATCAGTGACCCTGGTAGCTTCAGGGCATCGGACTGACATTAAACTGACTTTGTGCTTGGGTGTTCGTTTGCAGTCCCAAAGGAGTGCACTTTTTCACGAACAAAATGCAGCCCGTAAGAGATTTAGAAATGGGATTTTCTTTTTTAAGAATGCGAAGACTGAAATAATAGGTTGTGTTTTCGGCTCAATTTGTGTATCAATAGCTAGATTAGTATGTTATTGAGTACCCTGCCCGAACCCTGACGTTGGAGAAAACTGAGATAATAACGTTACCTCTGGGAGATAACCGTACCTCTGTTTATTACCTTCAGACTTTTAGTTTTGGGCAACTGCATCGTAAATAACCTGCTGTAATATTACACGATGAGTGTGTCATTTCAATTATCACTGTGCTGAAGGAATATATGCAAAGAATTTCCATAATGTAAGAAAGACATATCATAGAGCTGATTACTATATTATCCGTCTCTATTTAGAGTAGCACGGAAATATATCATAATTGGGTTGCCACTAATGTTTGCTCAAATTTTACATGACTATTTCCTTCTAAAGAGAACCTTGGTGACTACATTTAAAATACTAAAGTTCATAATATCTATGTGTTTCTCATGCATATGTGTCACTAGAGGCAGGTTTAGCTCTTTCGTGGTTTTCAAATCCCTGTGAAAACAAATTGAAAGGGGATCCCAGAAACCTGAATAGATTATGATTGTATTTGTTTTTCTGTGTCACTACCAATAAATGGATGCCGTTGATTATTGTATACTACACGAGATTGATTGGGAATTCTATACACAGGAATTTTAGATCAGTCCTCTACTGTGTGTACATTTAAAAAGATGTCAATGACCTAACAGTAGCCATTGTAAAGTCAAACACAATTCTAAATGCTAACTGGCAAGAGTGAGCAGTACCTGACTCATGTATGTCATATATGCCCAATGGAGAAGTGCTGCTACCAAGATGCTGGAGAGCAAGGACCTCCTCCCACTCTGACACCCTGGCCTTGATGCACTTACTGAGCAGTCTGAAAACACATAATATATATGCATCCGGGTAGTTTTAGTCTTACTCCCTTTAACGGCCATCAGGGTACCTTGAAGATATAGATATTGTCAAAGTGCATATGTGTGGAGTAAAGTATAGTGAATCTGTACTTACCCGCATGTACTTGCGCGGTCAATATTTTGGTCCCAATATTTTGTGAATGATATTCGGGTAATTCATTATTCTCCGCATGATATTTCCTACTTCCACCATTGCCAGTGGTGTCCTAACATGGCACTGTGTAAATTAGCATATTGTGGTAAGTGTCATGCTGGAAGGTAGAAAAGTGTTCTGCCTAGCATAATGGAAGATGCCAATTATGTGCTAACTGAGTATAAAAGGAAATTTCAATTGTGTACTAATTAGACAAAATCACAGGTCGGGAACTAGCAGCTGTGAATTATGTATTAAATGGGCAGAATGTGAAATAGCTCTCCTGTGGTGTGCTTACTGGGCACAACGAAAATGTCGCATGATATGCTTACTCAGCATATTCAATACCCCATATTTTCCTAACACCATGAAAACAACCGGTATCCCTTTGATAATCATTTTTATCATTCTTAGGTGGATGAAGGACTGATCAGACCCTTTAGGAATTGCATGAGTTAAGTCCAAGTTGAAAAAACATTGCTGTTCAGGTTTTAATAATCCACTTTTCGTGCTGCATCAAATGATGCTTCTGAACTGGATCTGGTGCTGCCACTGGGTGGGTTTAGATGCATTTTGGATATGTTGCTTCTTGAGAAAGTGAAGATCACCACATGGACTATCCGGAAAAGGTATACATGACCATATGGATGGGGAACTGGAGGGCTAGAGTCTAATCGTCACTCACTACGAGGCATCACTAATTCTGCAGCACTGCACTGTCTGACAGGGTTAGATATTTATTCTCAGTACGCTGGCTCCTAGGTAAAATAACCCCAACTCTCTGTGTCTCCATCCCATGACTCTGTTGATAAGGGTAACTCTTATTCCCTCTGACAACAGTGGTCATAGCAAAAGTAATTCCTTATGGCTTTGTTTAATGTCTTTGCTGTCTCTCCGTGCACATAGTATTGCCTAGGTCCATGTCTGTTGCACATTTCACAGTGATCAGGGGACCCAAGTCTCGGCATATCCATCGAACTCCCATGGTAGAGATGAATTCAAGATTAAAACGATGGAGTGGAATGCAACCCCTAGTAATTACCAGTAGCTGAGATTAATTCAAGCAATCCTCCCCTCACTTTTTTGATTTCGGCCCAAAGAGGCTGCCCCAGTCTGGGGTGGCTTATTTGTTTTCCTGGTCAGAGCGGAACTTGCCAGGCATTTTGGGAAGAACTATGTGGAATGTGAAAACCATCTATCTCAAATAAGGAGCTGATTTTTTATATGTTTGCTACTGTGATAAACCTATGTCCTCCTGGCCACATAAACAAATTTTCTCATCATGCAGCTCTGCTTTTGTTGTTACTCTGTACCAGCATCAATTTATTGTACTTCATTGGCTTCATTTGGTCTACAAAAAAGACATTATATTTGCGCCTAAGGGATATGTAATAGGTTGTGTCGGTGTAGATATTTTCTACTGTTTACAACAATAACATTATCCTCAGACTGGTCTAGGGCTTGGTGAAACAAACAAATGGTAAATAATAATTGCTAAAAATGGGTTCATATACTATGTGCTAACGGCCTTCGCAATGGGGACGGACATGACTGTTTGCCCAAGGCCCTACTCTTTTCAGTGCCCCCAAAGCCACTGCTAAATTAATTTATGTATCCCAAAAGCAAACGTAGCATGGTTTTGTGACATATTCTTAATGAAGCTATTCATGTCATTTACATCATGTGGACCCATACTTTGGAGCAGTGCTTAATTTGTAAGTAAAAACGTGCCGGTGCCTAGAGCGGGTGCTGCAATTAAATGTGTGAACATGGAATACTGAGGCAGAGTAATCCTGAAGCCATCTCGGGCCTCTTCAATCCATATAAAGCCACTCCCTGCCCTTTCAGCTCACTCTGGCAGCTTTCTACTTTCTCCCTTTGTGACGCTTTTTCGTTTTTCCTTTCCTCCGTCTTTCTCATGTGTGTCTTTTGCTCGCAGCAAATGCTTGAGGCAGAAGACTAAGCCCCGGCCCTCAAAAATAAGGGCCGGTGCTCAGCACCGGAAACAACAAGCACAAATTAAGCACTGCTTTGGAGCTTTCTCAAAATATACCTCGGGACATTGTTTCTCCTGTGAACACTAGGAAAAGAGTGATTATTCACATATGCCCCACAAAATCTTTTGAAAGACTTAGACCTGCTTGAGTCAATAGTAATGTGGAATATTTCAATACAAGTTAACCCAGAAGACTAGATATATGTCAAAGAAGGTACCTTGGCGGAGTGGGCATCTGCGGTGTGTTCATAAATGACCGGTTTTCCAGGCAGCACCAGAGATTGATCTGAAGAACAAAGAGCTGCATCAGAATACCGTCTCACTGGGTCGGTAATGGTGGAAGGCTCTACACAGTTGCCATCAAATGCTGGCGGTAAACTATTTGTACCCTTGTCCGGCCTGAGGTCACCTGCAAGTCTGAAAGCTAAGAGGGATTGTCTGCTCCTGGGGCACGCAGATATGTCCATTGGTGTACAAACATTGTTTTGTCTACGCATGTACGCATTGCATATATCCTCCGGCGTACACTCTTTGTTGACCTCACTCAGCATACACTCATTGGAATTAGCATCTGTTGAACTGGAGTTACTGGAAGAACCTGGTTCCTTTTCTGGTGCACAAGATGCAGAGGAGAGATTACCTTTATAGCTCGGAGAGGATCTGGTTTGAGACGGACCTGCAGCATATTCATCATGTTCCTTGATCAAGCATGAAATATTCTGATCCTTTACATCAGTGTTTTTGCTTTCTGAAGAGCATGTTGCACTTGATGGAGAAAGATGACTTCCAATGTGGTTTATATATTCCGATTCGAATCGGTGGTTGTTCTCATTTTCTGAAGGAGCCACGTTGTATTTTTCATATCCAGGGTCCTCCTCACTGAGAGCGCTGCTGTTCGAAGTTGTGTTGTCGGTGTCAGCTTTTGAGCCAGGAAAAGGCTGTAACGCTTCTTCGGCTGCCTTATTGTCTGAAGCGCAGTCCTCTTCGGTATGGAATTCTAAATGGTCGGGTTGCAAAACCTTTGAATGGAGGTTGCTAATTTGAGATCTAATGAAAGCAAAGTCAAAATGAAAATTTTTGAGAGGATTTGCCAGGAGCGTGCTGCTCGGCTCAATGACGTCATACATGGATCTCTTCATTCTGGATTTCATTGGGTTCGCTATTTGAAGAAACACAGCTGGATTCACCTGCTTTAGAGCTTCTGCCACAAAGTGGTCCAGTCCCTCCATCTTGTAAACTGATTTTGATGCTGAATCAACAAAATTGTCTATGTGTAGTTTTTTCTTCAACTTTTCGCTTTTAATACGTTCACTAATGTATGTGTGTTGGAGCTGAATTTCTTCGTGCAAGGTGAGAAACTCCTTGAAAAGACTTTGGTCAATTTCAGATTCTGTTTCATCAAGCTCCATTTTCAGTGCGTTCAGCTTCATTATGGTTCTTTCGCAGGATTCCACAGCTACAAAATAATACAATATCACAGAAGATATGTTTAGTTTGACATCAGAAATCTTATTTACAAAACAAGCAAAGATCTGTAAAGTAAAGCGTGCAGATGTACTCCTCATACTGAAAAGCTGTCATGAAGTATTTGTGTAGATGCAGGAGCAATGGTATGAGAAACATACATTTAAACTCGTGAACACATTATGAAAACAGAGAAGCGCACTAATATAACCCTAACGGTATAACATTGTATTGTATTGTATTGTAATAGTATTTCTATAGCGCTTACTACTGCTGACGAGAAGTCAAAGCGCTTTTCGGTGAATAGCACGCTACTCCGGAACCCAAAAGGAATTAGTGGTGGATTAGTATAGGGAAATATGAGTACAGTTTTAGTATTATTATGAGTTAATTTGAGCCACAGATATGTGAGTTTGTTAGTTGGATTGACTGGAGTAATGGAGGGGTGGAGGAGGGAAGAATCCAGAAGTGTTAATTGGGAGTTTATGGTATTAGGATTTAGGCTTGGGATGAGTAAAGTGGGGGGTGGAGGAGGGAAGAGCATGTGGAAATGGTTAGGGAGATCATAGTAGCAGGAGGGGTTTTGGACGAGTTAAGGGTGAGATAAATGAAAAAGAATTTAGTAGGGTTGTTTGGGAGATCATGGTAGTAAAGTGAGGTTTGGGTGAGTTAGATGTGGAAGAGGAGGGAAGAGCTTAGGCAGGGTTATTTAGGAGATGAAAGTAGAAGAACAGATTTGGGATGAGTCAGAGTGGGAATGGAGGATAGATTGATCAAGACATGACATGGAGATGGGTAGACAAAGTGTGATATAAAATGAGAGCAGGGATTCATAAGTATATAATATAACAACTTATCCAGGAGTCATGCAATGACCTATGAACATGTTAAGCATAGAGTAACATATATATATATATATATATATACACACACACACATATACATACACACGAGAATACACCCACATATATGTACATACAGATACATATTTAAACCATGAGTAAATATACATTAAACAGGTTTAAAGAGTATGTGTGTAGTTTATTGTTATGACATAGTAGCGATACATATTTTCTAAAGAACTATACATAACTAGAAAATACATATAATCAGATAAAAAATATTTATCAACATAGGCATATGCAGTCCATAGCTGTTTGAATATGGTGGTTATGAAGGAAAGACATTCCACAAATATGTCCTAGAATATAGATACCTTATGCACAAGTACGTATATGGGTTTATGATTCACTGCATAAATATATGTAATATAAAAAAAAAACTTCCACTTATCCCTTTAACTGCACTCTCCGACTCATCCCAAAGACTGCAATCGATTCCCACTCATGCCTTTAAACTCATCCAATAGTCTACTCTTCCAACTAATAGGCACACGTTCACCACCCCCACTAACAAGCAAAATCTTTCATTTACTAACCCACTTTAATTAATGTATGCCTATTCAAAGCTAGAGAAAATGCACGAGATCTTGAGCGTAGAAACTAAAGACAAATAATCCCACAAGGAAAAGGGGACCTATTATTAATCTAATACCTAATTACCGCTAGCCTGGAGTTCCAGAGTGGCATTCTACTCGCTGCAAAGCACTTCACCGCCTCATCAGGAGTAGTAAAGGCTACATATATACAAATTACAATTACAAGCATTGCTTTCTCATTGTTCTGGAAACCACAGCCTTTGGTGTTATGTGCAACCACCTGTGCTGTTTCTGGATCTTTGTAGCAAATGCAGTATACGCTTTGGTAAGGAAAACATGTGAACTTTAGTCAATTATCAACACCAGAAATTCTATCCAGCCTAAGGCATAAACAACTTTGCACACTCTTGCCTGCTTCTCACAAAAGACTCAGGCAAATTGTCTGTCAACAAGCCTGCCATGTTGGAAGCACCTAGAAACTCCAGTTGCTCAACTGGAGAGAAGCTGGGCATGTAATGACATTTTGGGTTCTTGTGCTGCAGGTAGACTGGTGAGGGGTAGCCGCAGAGCATATTGTTACATGTGAGGTGAACATACCGATTTATGTCATGCAAGTTACGCTCCAGTATTAACATGGGAACTTTTATGGTTGCTGTAGACAACTGCATTGGGACATAAGGCTACCAGAACATTCTGTCAGAACGCTCAAGCCCCACCCTGCAGTTCTCAACAGCTTCTTCTTCCTTCCCTTTACTTCTCCAACTGTCCGTGGTGGTCAGTTTCTGCGATGGGTGTAGCCTTTGCAATAACTAGCAAACATGCACAGCAGAAGCTGCGAAACAGGGAATGGAGAAACATTCACAATCACTGCCCTTTGCTTGGTTCTGCCTAATGCTTCCAGTCTGATTTAGCATTTGATGAATAGGGCATTCCATCACAAATGTGATAGAGTACCCTGTCCCCCAAACTCCTGGTACGTCATACCTACGGTAAGTCAAGACAGGCCATCAACTTTCAATCAGTGGTGCTCCCTTGGCCCCATCGATAGAAAGCTAACTCCTAAAGCCTGACAGAATGCTGTCTTCGGAGTAAGGGCATCACACCACCCACTCTATTTAGGGCAGAGAGTCTGATGTCCTTTTTTCTTTCACCCCACATTCAGGAAAGTTTGTTGAAAAGCAATATGTATACTGGATGACCATAAAAACTGATGGTGCTCATCCATCAAACCTTTGGTACCTTCAGATCACCACTTGGCTGGAGGTGATCTCTAAATACAACAGTCCACTGTTAGCCAGAGTGTCAGACATACAGTTCTCTGCCTCCTCTATTGTCAGAGATAAAACTGCCAAACCCCAAATCAGGCCTTTCGTTTTCTTGACGTCATTGGGAGAGTCAGGGGGGTAGTGAAGGCTTCCTCACCCCTCCTAGGCTCCCTCATCCCACCTTCTATTACGTCCTCTGTTCCTTTTCAACCCAACAGCCTTTGTCTCTCTCACTTCCCTCCACAATACCACATGCTGCAGTAAAGATAAGACAGTGTTTGTGGCCTGCTGCTGTTGAGTTAATAAAACTGAGTGCTGAACATATCAGTGTTCTAAAACAGCCTTATAGCTCAGATCAGAGTGGCATCCCAATCATTAAAGGCCTCTTCCAGTATTATTGTACCATGTCAAAAGTGAGGGGCAATCACATGGGAGCAGGACTTTATTGATTGGGAAAGGATGTGTAGTGTCTTGGGACTGTGAGCATTAAGACCCCGTAGCTGGGGGGGGCTCAAGGAAAGGGATTATTCTATCAATCTGGGAGGTGTTAAGGTGCAGTCTTTAAGGGCTACGGGATATCGAGAAGTTAGTTCAGCAACAAAGAGGTTAGATAAGAGCTCTGTGTGTGGCGTGTTTTGTGCATGCTCCCAGGCTGAGGAGGACGCGTCAACTGGCGAACAGTACGGTATACGTGCCCCAAAGAAACAGGACTGCTCTCCCTGAGAGTTTTCAAGGAAATACCAAACTTCTTGTGCATGCCACATGCACCCCAAGCTGGTGGAAAGAAGCCTGCAGTTGGTGTATCTAGGGTGCAAGCTCCAATCCAGCCCATATGAGGTCTTGTGGAGAAGCTGAAGGCCTAGCTGAGAAGTGCCATTGGAAAAGCCCGCAAAGACTTGCGGGCCAGTCTAAGAAAAGAAGAAGGTGCTATGCCACAACACTGAGTCATCTGTCATACAAACAAACCACTAAAGGCAGTGACAACCAGGTACAAGTAGTGAACTTTATTTACCGGTTTTACAACCTCAGAATTAGGTGAGGTGACTCGAAAGCAAACATATGGGTTATGCTTGAAAGGTTGTTGTTCCCAGGAGACGCTGCTGAAGACAGGCAAAGTATGCAGCCAGTGGCCTTCAGTACAACTCAAAAAGTCTTCAAGATAGCAAAGGCCCCTAGATCTGCGACACGAGATGTGGAGTATGGTGCACCCACATTTTTTAAACCTCCACTGCCATTCGATCCCACCAAAAAGCATAATATTGGCACAAGATGGACAACATGGATCGAGACTTTCGATGATTTCATAGATGCCCTGGAAGAAGTAAATGATGAGAAAGGGTTTAGGGTACTTTGATCGTGGGCTGTTCTCTGGGGGGAATACAAGGTTCAGCATTGCCTCTACAGTTGGAACCAGGTGACTGCATCACAGAAGGCCAAGCCTCGTACTTCTTCCACTGTTCAGATGATATGGGCAACCAATTGCATGTTCCAGACCTAGCTCAGGGACAATTACAGGACACTCCAAGTGTGTTAGAATTAGCAAGGGCACTATAACATGTGCAAAATGAAGTTTAGTCCTTACAACAGGAATATTTGTCGCTCAAAGATGAACTAGTGCAACATCGCCCCCTCCATTTGCCCTGGTTAATTGATGCTGGAGCGACTCCCAAAGGCACATGTCCCATTCGTCAGCCCACACATTTTGGCAATTTAGGTAATCAAACGGGTACTTCCCCCACTGGAACTGTTAATCTGATTCATGTCACTATGACAACTCCAGTCCCTGTTTCCCTGACTCCGCCAGAAAGGGATTCGTAGGAAAGTCCCCTGGTTGACGTGGTTGCCCCCCACCTTTTGCCTGATATTGATGCCAACTTTGATTGAGGGTGTTGAAGAACCAGAACCTTATGGGCCTGGCGGCGCAGGGTACGCCTGAAATCTCCTTGGATTCACCTGCCTCAACTAACAGAGACACGGGACACTCTGTCAGGCGTAAAAGATCAGATTTTATTAGCTGCAGCTAGTACAGTTGTCCAAGAAGTACACAAGGTATGTTCTCAGGAGACTGCCACTTTACTTTGTGGCGCACAATCTTATATACCATATAAAAACCATTTATTAACTACATACACTCCCAGAACACATAGAAAGGAGCCAGTAAGAATAATGTAAAGATAGAACAGAGCCAATAGAAATGTCGGAAAACAAGACAGCACCAATAGAAGGAATTGGATAACAAAGTATCAAGTGACTTAAGGTTGCCTCCCCTCCAGCTGTGTTTGTCACCCCTCCCTTGAACTAATTCATTAACCGATCCACAACGAAGTTGCATGTGGTGTGATAAGTTTGTGTGCGTTTGGAGGACAGTTGTGAAATGAGAGAATACTAGCAAAGGACAGCGAAGGCCAGACGATAAGATAAGATCGGCGGAGAATAGTGTGAGCCTACAGATAGTTGAAACAAGGATTAGAAAACCAGACAGGGATTAGTGTACTCGGTCAGACCTTAATACCAGCCTTGTAAAGATAGAGGCAGAAGGCTGTTTTGAACACCATGTTGCAGAATAAGCAGAAAAGGCAGAATGGACTTCGTTCGCTGTGCTGCCTGAGTGAAGGCAACATAAAATGGCGGCGGGCCACAAAATGGCGGGTCGATACGATTGTATTAAAAATCGAATTTCCTCAGACCCTCCTTTTGCCAGAACTCAGGCAAGATACACAAACTCATGTTAATCTGAGTCGATGTCTATCGCCATGAGGTCATCAAGCTGTTGCTGTACCATCATTTTGATATTCTCTGCTCTTTGTGACTTGGGTTTGGGAATACATGCAGTAGCACATAGGTTGCAGATGGCAGGACCGCAGTGCATACAAAGACAACAAGAGAATATAAAAGCTAAAATTACTCCAAAGAATGTCAATACCTTCCAACCCCATTTGGACAGTAATCCCCAAAACCACTCTGAAAAGGACCAATCTCCTTCGTCCTGATGAATCGACTCGGAGATTATGTGTAACTTAGAGATAGCTTGGTATACTGTCGGAGCGTCATTAGGTATGAAAATACAGCAACTTGATCCGATCAATTTGCATACTCCACCACGGTCCGCAAGAACAAAGTCTAAGGCAACACGGTTCTGCAAGGTCATAAGACGATCAGCCTGTAGTTCAGCTGTAATGTTACTTAAAGCTCCTACAGTGATGTCTATGGTGGTTTCTACGACACGAACCAATTGCCTTATATTTCTGCTGTTGGCCATTGGACCCCAGAAGGGAAGAAATCCTTTGAGGAAATCTCCTCCCTCTTGTCCTGCTGTGTCTTTCGAATCCACAATCCCTCTGCCATATCTATTTTTATGATGGTTCGCAGGAGCGGTGTATGTAGGGGGAAGAAGAAAGGCTATATAACAAGTACCAGAGAAATCAGCTGGCAACCATGTATAAGCCCTATCGTGGCAAACGAAGTATGTACCTTGAGATGGTACTAACGGCGGTGAATTCAGGGCTGAATAAACATATGTATGGGAACATAAACTTTCTCTTTGTCCGGTGTTTGGAGTTCTACCATTTATTTGCAGACAGAAATTTCCTTGTTGGGGTATGACCCGTATCGGAGGAGATTTTCCTTGCTCAATCTTATCATTGAGGCTGGAAATGTAATTAGTTATGTTCCAATTGGTATATGCTTTTCTTTCATCTATGAAAGCTTCACTTTTTTCCATGATTTTAGCCATAGCTACCATTCCCTTTATCAATAAACTATGACTGAAATCTGAACCAACACTATGTGAACTGACAGGTTGTTTAATTTTACTTTGATATGCATTATTGAAAATGACAAAATAAGCCCAAGCGGAACCTTCATAGGAGAATGGAAGAACTAAATATGGCATTCCTTTTTCTACCGTATGTGGTATGAGTCCACACACCCAACAGTCAGTTGTATTGATCACTAACTGATGTTGATGTAACAACTGGACGAAGGAATTGTTAAAGTATTCAGTTCTTCTGATGAGTTCATGCTGGGGAAGAGTGTGAAATAGGTGCGGAGAGATAGTAGAAGAAGATGTAGAGGTAGGAGAAGAGACAACTTTTTGCTGCAGAGTAATAATGATCCAGTTTACAGATGCCAAAAGAATACACGACAATATAATGACGCATAGAGCAATACTACAACGACTATATATTTCTTTACAATTATTCTTTACATTTTTACTTTCTCTTTTATCTAATGTAGCCTCCATCTTTCTAAGTGGATGCTCACGGCAATCTTCCTCAATCACTGTAGTCACGATTATCTACCGTCCTATGACACTGTGAGGTCCTGCAGGCCTATTGCCACTTACTCAGGTCGTAACTAAGACTCCTACCGTGACCCTGCAACCGGGATAGAGTACTACATAGGAGAGAAATTTACAAGTTCTTTGGTCTTGGTCTCAAATTATAGCGTTCCTGTCCAGAGGCAGTCTGGTTTTGAAACAATGTTCCTGGATTTGTCGTGTTCAAGCGACAATGCGATGGTATTGCTTCTTGAAGGATGTCGTCGTCCTCTTTCTCAGAAAGTGTTCCAATTAGACGCGCATCACTGAATGGTACAAATTGCGGAACTTTCTCACTTTCAGAGTCACTGATGCCTCTACGGACCCACTGATCGAAAGGCAAGGGCAAAGGCACTTTCTTGCAGTGCACGGCATGCACCCAGTTTTTCTTTCCTTCGACTTTAACTGCTGTTCTTGTGGTCAAAAGAACCAGGCGTGGCTCTCTCCATCTGGGCTCCAAATTTCTCTGTCGTTGGAAATTTTTCGTGCAGACCCAGTCACCTGGTCGGATGGAATGACCTGGGTCTGTGGAAGCCTCTGGTAGAGCACTCTGAACCTGTTGATGAAGAACACGCAATTTAGTTGTAAGGTCATGCAAGTAGTCAATCAACATCGGGTATGGCAAGTCTGAGTATTTCTTAGGGCGAGGAACTCCCCATACATTAGCTGGGCGACCAAATATCACTTCGTAAGGGCTAAGCCCCAAACGAGAGTGTACTGCTGTTCTGGTGGACAGAAGAGCCAATGGTAAAGCATCAGGCCAATTAAGTCCTGTGCTAGCTTGCACCTTAGCAATTTTAAGCTTCAAGGTTCCATTGTAGCATTCTACTAAACCAGCCGACTGTGGGTGATTCGCCGCGTGGAACTTCTGTTTTATGCCAAGACCTGCACAAACTTTTTGCATGACTTGACCCACAAATTCGCTCCCATTGTCACTCCAGACAATGCGCGGCAAACCAAACCTAGGGAAGAATTCTTTCAAAAGTATTTTGGCAGTTGATAAAGCAGTATTGTCCTTCAGAGGGTAGGCTTCTACCCATCTAGAAAAAGCACATACTACCACCAGAACATATTTGAGGTTGTTGCATCGTTCCATGTGAATATAATCGATCTGCAACACCTCGAATGGATATGTTGGAGGAGCAAAATGACCTGCTGGAGTTGGGGTTCCCTTTCCCGGATTGTACATCAAGCAAACAATACAATGTTTTACTACATTATTTGCACACTTTGGGATCCCCTCATTTTGCCACACTGGAGCCAGAAGTTTACATATTCCTTTTGCACTTAGGTGAGCTGGACCATGTGCCATAGTAACTACAGGTAGTACATAAGCATCTGGTAACAGCCAATGTTGATGTTCTGATAATTCAACCCAACATCCCATCTCATCTAACATTCCTGTACTTTCCTTCCACTTTCTCAACTCATTCTCCGTAGCCTCTCCTTGAATTGATTTCACACTCTCTACTGTATCTTCACACATTCCCTTTTCTCTTACGCAGTTTGCGGGACTTGCAACATACATTCGACTTGTGTTGTCTCTGGCTGTCTTTTTTGCTATCTCATCTGCAAATGCATTTCCTCGACCAACATCGTCCACAATCTTTTTGTGTGCACTACACTTCACGATCGCTATCTGAGTAGGCATTGTAAGTGACTCAAGAAGTTCAGTCACTAATTGACCATGTTGTATCTTAGTACCATGGGAAGTAAAGAATCCTCTTTCCTTCCATAAGCGCCCAAAGTTAAACGCTACACCAAAAGCGTATTGGCTATCAGTGTACACGTTTACTCTTTTTCCTTTGGATAACACACACGCTCTAGTTAAGGCTATCAATTCAGCTGCCTGAGCTGAATTATGTCTAATGCGTGCTGTCTCCACAATCGTATGCAAAGTAGTAATAGCGTAGGCTGAAACTGTATCTCCATTCGGGAGCTTGAAACAAGAACCATCTACCCATAGTGTTCCATCTGGATTCACTAATGGCGTGTCTTTTAGGTCAATTCTACCCTTAGTCTCTTCTTCAGTACGGAGAAAACAATCATGCTGTTCAGAGACATCTCTCTCTTCTGGAAGAGGCAACAAAGTAGCTGGATTCAGGGTATTACATCGTTTGATGTGTATGTGACTAGCCAAAAGCGTCAGCTCATATCCGGACAACCGAGCACTCGTAAGATGCTGCGTTTTTGTCCTATTTAGTAAAGTATCCACTGCATGTGGCACCATAACAATGAGAGTATTATCTAGCACTACTCCAGCAGACTGTCGAATAGAAATTGCTGCTGCCGCTGTCGCCTTAAGACAACTAGGCAATGCTTTAGCTACTGGATCTAACGTAGCTGAGAAATATGCGCATGGTCGCTGTTGATCTCCAAAACGCTGCGTTAAGACTGACAATGCACAACCCTCTCTTTCGTGGACATAGAGCGTAAAGGGCTTACTGTAATCAGGAGTACCCAATACAGGAGCAGAACACAAAGCAATACGCAAATCAGTAAAACTCTTCTGACACTCGTCAGTCCACGGAAGAGGCTGAGGCGTATCTTTTAAAGTTAGCGCCAACAGCGGTTTAGCCAATAAAGAGAAACTCGGAATCCACTGTCTACAATAAGAAGTAATGCCCAAAAAGGCACGTACCTCTCTTTGTGTGGATGGCACTGACATTTGTGCAATTGCCTGAATTCGTTCGGGGGTCAATCGTCGTCCCTCCTTTGACAAGAGATGACCCAAATAAGTCACCTCGCGACAGACATATTGTAATTTAGAAGGAGAAACCTTGTGATTCAGATCAAACAAATGACGCAACAGTGCAACGGTCACGTTTTTGCAAATCTCCTCTGAATCAGCGGCAACTAATAAGTCATCCATGTACTGAATGAGAGCGGCACCGGACGGTAAGGAAAAGGCATCAAGATGACATTTTAGAGCTTGACTGTAAATAGAGGGACTTTCACAATAACCTTGAGGTGCGCGTTTAAACCGGAAGCTTCGGCCTCCGAGGGAAAAACCAAAAATATCTCTACTCTCTTCGGCGATGGGAATACTAAAGAAAGCATTCTTTAGATCAATAACTGAAAACCAAGTCGCTGTAGAAGGTATCATCGTCAACAGAGCAGTGATATCTGGGACTACAGGAAACTGCGGTACGACAATCTTGTTTACCTCCCGAAGATCAATTACAAAACGATAAACAGGAGGCTGAGAAGGATCAGTGCGTTTAAGAACCGGAAGAACAGGACTGTTACATGTATTTCCTCTCGTTTCCTCAACCACACCCTTCTGAATCAAATCATGGACAATTTCCAGAAGTGCTTTCTCACCTTCAGTAGAGATTCTGTATTGCGGAATACGTGGCATTTCAGCATTGGGCTTAAGAGTAACAACATAAGGTGGGATCTCAAGACAACCAACGTCATTCGGACCCGTAGCCCAAAGCGTTTCGGGAAGAGAAAGCAATTCAGGTGGGAATTGATCTTTTGATAAGTACATTGGACTAGTCATTTTCTGTCCTAGAGTGAGGTATACACCAGAAGGTGAACAATATATCGTAGCATGCATTCTTTTTAATAGATCTAAACCCAACAGATTTTCACCACAACCATTCGTCAGAAGAAGCGGAGCTTCTAAATCATAAGGGCCTATTGAAACAGGCAAAGGGCAAGAAACTGGATTGCGAACAGGGGCGCCAGAAAATCCTACAGATACATTTGTTAAGCCAGACAAAGGTGCGCCAGGGAGTTTAGAATGAATGATAGAGCTTCTCATGGCACCAGTATCTAAAAGAAATGGCTCTGAAACACCCATTGTAGTGACATTAACATAAGGTCCATTCTGATCCACTGGAATTGACGTAACCCCCTTACTTTGTCCATGGCTGTCCTATTCAAAATGAAGACTTTCATTCCCTCCTTCAATATACTGATCCTCACTGTAATACTGTGTAGACCTAACATTTTGCTGGTCAAAGTAATTTCCGGAATTTGGAGGAACAAAAGAACGCTGCTCTTGGGTTAACACACCTCGACCTCTACCTCTATTTGCTGACTGAGAACCACCACGACCTCGTGAAGCAGATGTTGCTCCATTACGCTGCAACAATGCCGGACAATTGTTCTTAAAATGACCTTCCTCCCTACAATAAGCACATTGATTGGGACCTAGCAAAGGTCTTGGAATGAATGGTTCAGGCTTTTGATACAACCTCTGAAACTGCGGAGGCTGTTGAAACTGAGGCTGAACATAACGAGGAGGATAAGCCTGTTGCAAGAGAACTTTAGTTTTTAATTCTTTCGTCTTTTTCTCTTGTTTTTCCCTTTCTTCTTTGTCTCTATTTTCATAATATTGTGCAGTAGCCAATATCTGGGCGGAAGAAGAAACTGCCCATGAACTCTCGGAGTCTTTTAGCTTGTGTGATAGTTCAGGAAGCAAGTTATATACGAACTTATCCACAAATAATCGCTGTCCCCCTTCTGTAGCCATATCTTGACCACTGTGATCAATGAATGTCTCCTCGAATCGGGTAAAGAAATCGGAAACACTTTCATCTTTCTTTTGTTTACATACTGCTAGCTTATCCCAATTAACTCTCAAAGCAGGCATCATTGTTTTCATTAATGTAATAATCCTACCAGGGAGTTCTGAGATCAAAGCGTCGGGCTTTGCACCACCTACTTGACCTCTATCTGCGGCAATAATAGCGTTCCAATCGCCGCCTAATTCTTGAGCGTGATCCTCTCTACGAATTTTAGCCCATATTGTCTGTGGAACTACATTTCCCATCAACATGTCAATATCTGCTAGATTCATAGTACATGCATCAACTGTTTGCGACAACTCTTTATAGTAACCAGCAGGATTTTTGCGTGGATCTGGTAGTGACTGTTTTAAGTGCTAAAACTTCAGACCTTTTCCAGGGGACATGTATCCATATGCGCTGAAAATGCGCAGGAATAGCTGGATTAGCACCTGCTGCTGCAACTTCTTCCTTCCATATTGGAGAAACCTCTCTCATGGGATAGTTTTTCAGTGCTGTCCTAACTGAAGGATCAGAATCAGGAAAAGTCTGTGAGAACAATAGGGATCTGAAAGAAATAAGTGTTCTGACAGCGTTTTCAACCTTAGGACCCACAATAAGTCCTTTGTCAAAGTCAGCCTGAACATCTAACAGATCCTGTGGGACCGAACCCAAATTCATATCCTCCCATTCTTTAGCGAGAGTATCGCACATAACTTTAAAAACATATCTCTGCGTAGGTGCATTCCATTGCAGAAAGGTGGACATAATATCAGACGTACTATATTGGGGACCCTTCTTGATCCATCTACAAGCAAGTGAGTCCAATTTTTCTCGCTCTTCGGAGTCTGGGAATTGACTACGAGACTGTCTTCGAGAAAAAGCTGGAGACACATTTAAAGCTTCAAAGAAAGGTGATAAGAGACCAGAGACAGTATCTGCAAATCGCTTACGCATAGATGGAGAATTTGACATAAGGATAGGGGACAAGGTATTAGGTGAATTAACTAAAGGAGCATTAGGAATTGCCAAAGGAGCAGAAGGCAAAGGAGTTAAAGGCAAAGCTGGCATAGGCAATACTTGAGGAGGCAAATGTGGAAAAGCTGGAGCAGGCGGAAGCACAACTGGCGGCTGAACAGGCTGTAACATCGGGGGTGCATTAGCACCTTGTACATAGGGCGGAGGCAATTTCAATAAGTGGGACATTAAGGAATCTTCCTCAAAATCTTTTCTCTTATCAAGGGAAGAGATAGGCAACGTCGGATAGCATTTATCTATTGCCATTCGATGCTGTCTGTCTGAAATTTCCATTGCATTATCTATTTCATCATCTTTGAATTGCTGAGCAGCCTGTATAATCGTCATTCCCTGTGTTTTCCTATCTCGTTTCGCTTGTTTAATTTCTCTCTGTTTGGCTTCCTTACGCCAAAGGCGAAAAGAGTCAAACATTGCCGGCCGGGCTTTTCTTTTAAATAACGTTGCTTCTAAATTATCTAGCACATCAGTTTCGAAACTACCATTTTCTGGCCATTTTAAAACACCATCTTTCTTTGTATATCGGGTCCATGTCTTATTAAAGGCAATAGGACCAACACCATGTTTAGAATAGAGCTCATATGTGGGAGTTCCAACCGAAGGAATCGGACAGGAGTCCTCAAGCTGGGAGTCCCTATTACAACCAAAGCAACAAAGTTTTCCAAACTTAGTCAGACCAGACATCTCACGATTTTTACTGGCTGTTCACAAACATCAAGGGGGTAAAACTTTCAGTTTACACAGCACAAATGCACTTACCCCTCGGCTTTGGCCACTGCAATGGCCAAATCTAAGGACCTAAGGACAAAACAAAGACCAAAATTTGTGGGCGCGACCCACCAAATACTTAACTAAGGATGTCTTCTTACACCAACAGAGGCTCGTCTATCGTCTCGCTTTACCATACATCATCAAAGAAAGGGCCAAGGCAGGGCGGCAGTCAGGGCAGCAGTCGTCAGTAGCCGTCAGGAAGGAGTAACCGCGCTGAAAAAGACCTTCGGACCACTTCGACATACAGGGGTCGCTTGACGTGGCTCGCGATTCCTCCAGAATTTTCTTGCGGGGTTCCTCACGACCTTCAGGCAGAACCGGTACCGCTGAAGCCGCCCCACGTTGGGCGCCAGTTGAAGAACCAGAACCTTATGGGCCTGGCGGCGCATGGTACGCCTGAAATCTCCTTGGATTCACCTGCCTCAACTAACAGAGACACGGGACACTCTGTCAGGCGTAAAAGATCAGATTTTATTAGCTGCAGCTAGTACAGTTGTCCAAGAAGTACACAAGGTATGTTCTCAGGAGACTGCCACTTTACTTTGTGGCGCACAATCTTATATACCGTATAAAAACCATTTATTAACTACATACACTCCCAGAACACATAGAAAGGAGCCAGTAAGAATAATGTAAAGATAGAACAGAGCCAATAGAAATGTCGGAAAACAAGACAGCACCAATAGAAGGAATTGGAAAACAAAGTATCAAGTGACTTAAGGTTGCCTCCCCTCCAGCTGTGTTTGTCACCCCTCCTTTGAACTAATTCATTAACCGATCCACAACGAAGTTGCATGTGGTGTGATAAGTTTGTGTGCGTTTGGAGGACAGTTGTGAAATGAGAGAATACTAGCAAAGGACAGCGAAGGCCAGACGATAAGATAAGATCGGCGGAGAATAGTGTGAGCCTACAGATAGTTGAAACAAGGATTAGAAAACCAGACAGGGATTAGTGTACTCGGTCAGACCTTAATACCAGCCTTGTAAAGATAGAGGCAGAAGGCTGTTTTGAACACCATGTTGCAGAATAAGCAGAAAAGGCAGAATGGACTTCGTTCGCTGTGCTGCCTGAGTGAAGGCAACATAAAATGGCGGCGGGCCACAAAATGGCGGGTCGATACGATCGTATTAAAAATCGAATTTCCTCAGTGTGCTGGGACCCTCATAACCAGGCCCCAGCACCAGTGTCCTTTCCCAAAATCTGGACCTTTGTTTATACAATTGGCACACCCCTGGCACCCTTGTAAAAGGTACCCATGGTACCAAAGGCCCTGTGGCCAGGGAAGTTCCCCAAGGGCTGCAGCATGTATTATACCACCCTGGGGGACCCCTCACCAAGCACATGCACACTTCATTTGCAGCTTGTGTGTGCTGGTGGGGAGAAAAAGGCAGTGTCGACATGGCACCCCTTTAACGGTGCCATGCCCACAAACCACTGCATGTGGCATAAGTAAGTCACCCCTTTAGCAGACCTTACAGCCCAAAGGAAGGGTGCAGTATACCCCAGGTGAGGGCATAGCTGCATGAGCAATATGCCCCTACAGTGTCTAAGTCCATTCTTAGACATTGTAAGTGCAGTGCAGCCACATTGAGTATAAATTTGTCATTACGAACTCCAAAGCTCCATAATGGCTTCAGTGAGTACTAGGAAGTTTAATATCAAACTTCTCAGTACACTCTGATGTCAATGTTGGATTTATTGAACAATGTACCCACACGGCCTCTTAGAGATGCCCCCCGTATTTTACTCCATCCTTTAGTGCAAGACTGACTGGTCTGTGCCAGCCTGCCACTAAGAGACGAGTTTCTGGCCACATAGGGTGAGAGCCTTGGTGCTCTTGGTGGCTAGAAACAAAGCCTGAACTGCAGGAACTGTAACACCTGGCGGTGAGCCTCAAAGGCTCAGGCCTCTTCTTACAGTGCCCCAGGGCACCCCAGCTAGTGGAGTTGCCTGCCCCTGGACAAAGCCCCACTTTTGGCAGCAAGTCCGGTGGGAAAAATATGGAAAGCACGAAGGAGTGACCACCCCAGCTAGGACCACCCCTAAGGTGTCCAGAGCTAAGGTGACCCCCTTCCTGCAGAATCCTCCATCTTAGTTTGGAGGACACGGACCAATAGTGTTAGGTTTGTGTCCCCCTCCCCAAAGGGAGTGGACACAGGAAGGGTGTAGCCACTCTCAGGTTCAGTAGCCATTGGCTACTGCCCTCTGACCCCTGTAAGGCCCCTACATCCGGGATTTAAGGGCTCCCCTGAACCCAAGTCATCAGATTCCTGGGGACCTCACAAAAAGAAAGAAGAAGGACTGCTAAGCTGAAGCCCCAGCAGCGAAGAGGGAAGACATAAACTGACTTTGTCCCCGCCCTACCGGCCTGTCTCCTGCTTCAGAGAACCTGCAAAAGAAAGCAACGCATCCTGCAGGTCCAGCGACCTCTGCCAAGCCTCCAGAGGACTGCCTGCATTACAGAGCACCAAGAACTCCTGTGGACAGCAACCCTGTCCAAGAAGAAACTACACTTAAGGACTCCAGGGCCTCTTCGGATCCACGAGTCCTGACCACCGGATGCCATTGCCCATGCCAGGAGGTCCAACCGACTGGAAAGGCTACCCAGGCGATTCAGAGCATATGCCTACCCTGGGTTGACCTCTCCTGTCCCCCATGACGATGTCTGCAAGGTGAATCCAGAGCACTCCCCTGGCCGCGAAAGCTCCAGACGAAGATATCTGACACCAAAAGGTACACTGCACCTGCAGTCTCCAGGCCTTGGAGAACTGGACCTCCAGTGCAGCAACATTCAGCAGGTGACCCTCCTACTTGTCCAGCCTATGGTTTTCCGGAACCAACCCCCTGGACCCAGTCTGCAGCATCTAGGTGACCCACAGGGTCCCTTCATAGGTAAGCATTGGGAGCGGGATGCTCTGTTTGCACCCTGCACCCAGCCGCCCCTGCGCCGCTGAGGGTGTGAGTTTGGTGCCTCCTTGTGGCCCCCTCAGTGCTCCTCTAAACTCCCCAAGTCTACCCTCTGAAGACAAGGGTACTTACCTGCCAGCAGATCTGAAACAGGGTTCCCTCAGTCTCTATTGAAGCCCATGTTAAACTTGCCTCATCTTTGACCTCTGCACCTGGTCGGCCCATGTTGCTGGTGGTAGACATTTGGGGATAACATGAACCCCAACCAGTGGACTTCCTAATCCCCTGAGACTGGAACTGTAAGTGTTCTACTTACCTGCAAAACATACTAACTTGTCTTCCCCTCCAGGAAATGTTGTGAAAATTGCACTGTCAACTTTTAAAACAGATTATTACCATTTATTCAAAAACTGTACAATTTACCAATTCCAATCAGTGTGGTATTGATACACATGTGAAATACTTATTAATTTATGCACTTACCTGCAGCTTAAATTGTTTGGCTCTAGAAATAAATTAACAAAATATATTTTTGCTCTATAAAAACAATTGGTCTGGAGTTAAGTCATTGAGTGTGTGCTTCTTCTATTGTCTGTGTGTGTACAACAAATGCTTTGCACTACCCTCTGATAAGCCTAACTGCTCGACCACACTACCACAAAAGAGAGCATTAGTATTATCTATTTTAGCCTCTGTTAAACCTCTGGTGAACCCCTGGACTCTGTGCACACTATATCTCATTTTGATATAGTATATACAGAGCCAGCTACCTACAGGATAGTAATAATTTTGATGCATTCTGGTGTCAGTGCCAAGTGCAATTTGTAAATCCAGAAGCCTTTCCTTTCAGACACAGCTAAAATTGCTTTTGAAATATCCTATCGGGGAGGCACAGCTGCTAACCAGCTATTCCACTGATTGAAAATAATGACCTGAAGTTACATGATTTTGGAGGTTTATTGTTCAAATTTCTTTATTGAGGATTTTAAATGTAGGGAAAGAGGAGAGGAAGAAGGAGTACAAAAACTCAGCGGGGTCTCACAGCACCCAACAATCCCCCAAGAATAAACAGGCCACCCTCTGTCACCCCTAGACCCACCCCAAGGAAAGCAAGCTGGTCGTCACGGCTGCAGGACAAAGAATGGGATCCCTGACACTTCCACCCACGCATTTGCGCATCAGGGAGTCTCCTTTTCTTGTAAACGGAGAAGTCACAGATATCTAGGACATGCCAATTCTCTAAATTCCCTGGAGAGCAAGGCCAAGAAAGGGTGCCTTAGCTCCCTATAGGAGTCCCCTGTGCCATAAGGGATAATGGGGGTCCCGCGGCCCCCATTACGACATCCCCGCTTGGCCGGTGGGCACAAACCAAGTTTGCGCCCGCCGGCCCAGCGGGGATGAGGCCGCAACATAGGAGCCGGCGGTGTTGCGGCCGTGCGACGGGTGCAGTAGCACCCGTCACGCTTTTCACTGTCTGCTACGCAGACAGTGAAAAGCTGGCCGGGGCTCTGTTAGGGGGCCCCTGCAGTGCCCATGCCAGTGGCATGGGCAGTGCAGGGGCCCCCAGGGGCCCCAGGACACCCCTTACCGCCAGCCTCTTCCTGGCGGTGCAAACCGCCAGAAACAGGCTGGCGGTAGGGGTGTCATAATCCCCAGGGCAGCGCTGCCCTGGCGGATTATCACTGCCGGGGCTAAAACGGCGGGAAACCGCTGGCCCCGGTGGTGCGACTGCGGCGCTACCGCCGCGGTCGTAATAAGGGCCTCCGTACCGCCAGCCTGTTGGCCGTACGGACGCCACAGAGACCGCCAGGGTCGTAATGACCACCAAAGTGAGCTTTTCTATCCCCAGGATCAATCAAATTCTATGTAGCCATCCTAGCTGTGTCGGGATCTGAGGACTTCCCCAGTGCGTCAGTATATTTTGAAGGGCTGCCCCCAATGCGAGACCGATCTGTCAGCCCCGCATGGATTTGAGCGGGAATGTCAGGGGATTTGGAAGGCCTAGTATGATGTATGCCGGGAAGCATGGGAGTTGGGTGTTCATGTGGGTGTCAATGTCATGCAGAACTCCCTCCCAGTACATGGACAGCCTCAGGCAATCACGTAGGATGTGGGTCAAAGTGCCTATGCTGTTGCACCCCCTCAAACAAAGAGGTGATTGTGAGCGGTCCATATGATGGAGTCGGGCCGTGGTGAGATACCAGTAAGTGGCTATCTTTATCTCAGTCTCTATGCTGGTGGCGCAGCGTGCTGTATGGTGTGCCCTATAGTGAATTGCCTCCCAGTCCCCTGGTGTCAAAGGTCTCCCCAGCTCTGTCTCCCAACGAGCCTGACTCTGTATGTTTGGGTTCGGGACTACTCACTGGAGTAAGTCATATAGCTCCAATATGATGTGGTTATCTGCCTTCTTGGTCAGCAGCCATCTTTCATATTGTGTGAGGGGACAGCTTGCCTTCTCCCTGATAGAGGGATGCGACACCCAGTGGCGAATCTGGAGGTATCTCTTTCTCTCTGTTTCCAGGTGGGACTAGGACCCTCTAAGGGTTTCGAAAGAGACTTTTCCCCTCTCATCAAACAAATGTCTGATGGAGAGATAGCTCGGGGTCGTCCCGGGGAGAAATCCGGGTTCCCCACAATAGGCATCAGGGGGTAGGGAAAGGAGGTCACCCCGCTCAGTCAGGCCATCTGGTTCCACACCTTCATTGTGGCTCTGGTGACTGGGGATGAGTACAATCCCCAGGGCCTATGGCGGCACAGTAGGAATGGGATCCTCCACAAGGAAGTGCTCACCACCGCACAGTCTATGAACAGCCAGCGCTTGTCCGATTCTGGTCTGGACCACTCTACCAGGTACCTTAGCTGCATGGCCTTGTAGCATTGCCGAACATCTGCAATTCTCAGGCCTCCCCTGCTCAGGGATTGACACGCCAGAAGGTTGGTAATTCTGGGTTTCTTACCCCCCCCCATATAAAGTGATTGATTTTGCTCTGTAGAGCCTGTAGGGTGCCAGGCAGAGGCTCTGCTGGTAGTACCTGGAAGAGAAAGAGTGCCCTGAGGAGGACCGACATTTTGATGGCGGCCATTCAGCCAATCCACGAACTGGGATAGTTCCCCGATGCGGTTTCCTATACTCTTCTGGCTACCTGGATAATCAGATATGGGACAGAGTCCTCCTGCCACCTAAAGGGATGGTGCTGTGCTAATTCATCACCATCTCCCTCGGGAGCGTGAGACCAAGTACCTGGGACTTTGATAGGTTTACCCGGAAGCCCGACACCGCCCCGAAGGCCTCCACCTCCTCCAGGAAGGCCGGGAGGGCTTTTAACGGGTCGTCGAGTGACCCCACCACATCGTCTGCGTAAAGCGCAATGGTGTACTCTTCCCCTCTGAACACGACCCCTGTAATTTCCAATCTGTCCCTCACTCTCTGCACAAAGGGTTCCATGTATAGAGCGAAAAATAGGGGGGGGCACCCCGGAGGGTCCCGCGACCCACTGAGGGGGGGGGGAGATGTCACCCTGTTAACTCTGACAGAGGCTTTCGGTTGGCTGGAGGCACTTGCTATCCAGGCCCAAAACCGGGGCCCAAGGCCAAAGTGTTCGAGCGTTGTGAGGAGATGTAGCCATTGGACACAATAAAATGCCTTCTTGGCATCTATACTGAGCAACATTAGGTTCCGCCCCACACCTTGAGCCTTGTCCACTGTGTGCAGTAGCCGCTTTGTGTTGTCTCCCCATTGTCAGCTTGGGATGAAGCCCATCTGGTCGGGGTCTACCAAAGCAGGCATCAGCAGATTTAGGCGGGTCGCAAGGATGCCCATAAGCAGCTTGAAATCAGCGTTTAGCAATGATATAGGTCTGTAGGAGCCACACTCAGTTGGGTCCTTCCCGGGTTTCAGAATGACCACTATGGCTGCGTCCAGCATAGATGCTGACGTGTCCCCCGGGCCCTTGATGTTGTTAAAGTGTCGGGTCAGGATCGGTGCCAGGCTACTACAGAATGTTTTATAGATATATCCGGAAAAAACATCTGGCCCCGGAGACTTTGAGGCTGTAGTCGGGCTATTGCCAAGATGCCCTCCTCCAGCCTGATGGGGGTCTCGAGAGGGGCCGCCTCCACAGGTGTCAATGTAGTTGTGTGGGCCTGTCCAAGATAGCAGAGTGAAGGGCCCGGGCAGCCCGTTGGAATGAGTAAAGGGCCTGATACAAGCTACGAAAGGCTGAGGCAATTTGCGCGTTACTCTTGGCCACTGATCCCTCTGGAAGCCTAATCACTGTTGCCGCCGCCAACTGGCACTGGGCCGTAAGTCTGACGGACAAAAGGCGGCTGCATCTGTTACCTCCCCGTAGCAGGATTGCCAAAGTCGAAGAGCTGCCCATGTTTAAGCACAGGCAGCTGTAACCGGGCTGCATTGAGTTGTCTCTAAACCTTCGAGGTCCCCTTCCTCTTGTGTATCCTTTCAAGCTCCGTCACCTGCTACTTTAGATATGCTCTTTTCTTGCACCTGATTTCATTATCCGACGACGAGATCACTATAAACTCCCCTCTGATCATTGCCTTTAGTGCCTCCCTCAAAAGAGGTAGCAGGGTGTCAGCTGTATTGTTAAATTCTAGGTAGGTATAAGTAGCTTTGGAAATCTGGGCAACCACCTCCTGCATCGTCAGGAGCATGGACCTCAAGTGGTAGTGTGTCTGCTCCTCCAAAGGTCTCTAAGCCCCCACCCCTCTAGCCTCTCCAAGCCTCTACATACCGTAAGGCGGGTCTGTCCTATTCCTTGTGTAAGACTATGTTGAAGTCACCCCCTATGAGCACCTGGCTGTCGTGTGTAGTCATTAACTCTGCAAGGGCTCCAAGAATAAACCCCTCCTGATCTTCGTTGGGAGCGTAAATAGACGCCATCACCACCTGGGTCCACCCAATGTGAACTCTACAAGCCAGGAGTTGTCCCCTTATCTTGGCAATCTTGTTGCCCACCCTCCCCCGGAAAGAGCGCGACACCAAAAGCACGACCTCCGCCACATTACTCCTGCAGAAGGACAAGTGTTGTGTGGGAAAAGCTCTAGACTGCATTCTATGCTGGTTCGAAGAGACCAGGTGGGTCTCATGGAGGAGAAAGAGCTCCACTTCTGAGTGTTCTAGGTATGAGAGAATCTCTTTGCGCTTGATTGGGTTGTTCAACCCCTTAACATTGAGTGTAACAATTTTCACTAGCATGTGGGTCATGTGAGTGGAGCGATGTCCACCAGTGTGTCCCGGAGTGGGTCCCATTATGTCCACCCTGATGCAGGAGGGTCTCAGTCTGGGTGAAAGTCCCGTCTGTGTGGCTACTGATATTACTTATGAACATTGTGCACCCCACCCCAAAAAAACAAATCCACATTGAAATAACATAGTCAAACAACCCTGTGAAGGAGAGCCGGCTAGACCAGCTTTGTCCAGAGGTTGAGCCCCAGTCCAGAAAGCCTGCGCCATAGGCATGCGTTAGTCGTTGGGTGCCCCCCCACCCCCCTCCCTTGCCGTATGCTGTTACCCTGGCTTCGAGACCCACAGCCCTCACCCCTTGTCCTTATCTGCCAACTTCCTGTCCCCGTTAAGGGACTCCAGGACTGCTCTTTTTTCAGATGCCATGGTCTCTCAGTCCAGCTTGGTTCTTCCATGTGAAACAGTCTGCCAGCGTGCATGTCTCCTGTTTCTGTGTTCCATTTTGGGCGAACCCTGGCTCTCCCTGCATGGGTCTCCAGCTGTATGACATTGTAGGCCTCCGTCAGTGAGCGCAGTTGGTGCAATTTACCCTCCTATCTGAAACTCAGTCGAAAGGGATGACCCCAAGAGTAGGGGACTTTTTTGTCTCTTAGGTGGGAGGTAATCGGTCGAAAGTCTCTCCATTTCTGGAGGGTAATGGCAGCAAAGTCCTGATATAGGAGCAGTGTGTGACCTCGGACTTTCAGGGGGTGTTGCTCCCTCGACATCTGGAATATGCGTTCCTTCAGAGGGAAGTCATGGAAACAGGCCAGTATATCGGCCGGCGGTACCTGAGACGGCCTCGGAGGACCCACCCTATGGACCCTATCTATGCGAACTTCTCTCTCGGAGGAGTCCCCCAAGATTTAGTGGAAGAGGGCCTGCACATAAGATAATATGTCCTCACCTTCGGCACCGGTTGGTGCTCTTCAGATGCAGATGTTGTTCCGCCTCGACCGGTTCTTCAGGTCTTCTGCCTGCTCCTGAAGTTCTATTTGCTGGTCCTGTAACTGAAGGATTCTATGTTGTAGCTGCTCGATCTCCTCGCCTCTAGCATTTTCATGCTCTTCCAGAGTCGCCACTCTCTCACCTACCTCCTCCAACTGCCGGCGCACCACCGTCAGGTCCTGCTAGAGGTCCCTCTTCACCGTCTGTATGTCATCCGAAAGCAATGAGAAGGGACCTTCTAGAAAGCTCCTTGTGACAGAGTGCCCCTGCGTCCTCTTCCATCTCCTCCTCTCTATGCTTTCCAGTCCCAGGGTTATCCACCTCTGTTTTGCCTACTGGCGCCTTGGATAACATGTCCTTGACGGATCTTTCTTTTTTTGCACACATGGCCACCATTGTCCTACTCCCCCTTTGCTCAGCCTGTCGGGCTTCGCGCCATTCTCCTCCGCACGAAGGGTGTACTGATCCCATTAAGACTCTCCCGTGAAGCTCTGTGAGTCCCTGCCGTGCTTCGCCCAGCGCCCAAGCCCAGGGCGGCGCCAGCCTCCCACGTTATGCTTCCCCTGGGTGGATCCCCAGGTCCGCCAGTCGCTGCTTGCCTCACCCGGCTCTCCCTCGCTCCATATTCTGGGGGGCTGCTGTTACCCTCAGTGAATGTGTAACTGATCTGAGGGGCAACCTATATTATAATCCTCCCAGGCCAACCGCAAATCTTACCCCTGGCAATAGGAGCAACCTTTTACATGTCTGCCTACCCCTAGAGTGCTGTCCTTTTGTTGTTGTTTTGGGGAATTTACCTGACTTGGATAACCCTCATAATGAGACCTTTGATCAACTGAAAAAGAAAGTATCACATTGGTTATCCTGACTCTCTAACTTTCCTATGAAAGACTATTGCAACATCATGATGGTGAGACATGTGGGTTGGATTGGTCCATTGGAGAAATCTATGCACAGGGATTGTGTTCTCATTAATTTTAGATATCCATTTTCAATTAAACAATGTGTGAATCATCATCATCAACCACCAAGCAATGGGGCTGTTAATGTTTTGCCTTCAAGGTTCTTCTGTAGGCACCTGAAAGTCACTATGAATTCTCTATGCGTCCTACACTCTCTACCCACACCACAGAGACCTGATTTGTGTATCCCATGTAACAATAGGTTTTCACCTCTAGAAGGTCTCAATGAATCGGACTGACTTTCCAGGGCCCACCTGAGGTGATTGTACTCTAAAAGAGTTTGATTCTGTCATATTCTATGGATTCAATGGTTTTGACAAACAATCTAGTTTCCTGGAACCTTGCTGGCATGGTGTCAAAGCTGTTTTGCCCAGATTAGTGCATTTGTATAGATACATATCACATTTATCTTTTTCAGGAGACTTAGGCTCTGTCCCCACAGTTTTATTCCTGGTTTATATGTTTTGATAAGGCTGCAGCATCCTCAGGGAAAGGGAGACCTTCTGGGGGGGCTGGCAACCTGGATTGAATTCCATTTACCCTGTGTGTCTAAAGCTGTTGATTTAGGCTCAAGAGATGTTTTGTGTGTCACTCTGCAGTTCCCCTCAGGTGCTTCCTTGTGCGTAAATAATGTTTATTGTCTGCATGAGGATGGCAGAGATGGAATGTTCATTACTGATTCGATTAATTCCCACTTGGCGACTCTCCCAGCAGGATGTTTAAAAAAACTGTGTCAGGAGATTAAAACTGTAACTTTGAGCTGCTGGGAAATGACTCTGAGACCCTTTCCATCGAGGAGGATACAATATGGTAATTTCCATCCCTCACACTGCTGCCTTATAGTTAAAGCATTCACCTTAAACAACGGCCTCTGAGCATGTAATGGGAGATTGTTGTCATTTTGAGAGGTGAGGTACGCATTTAACCAACAGCATAGGACCATAGACTATGTTTTTCTAGATCTTAAACTGTGGCCCTGGATGATTGAGATGTCTGTGATCTCCTGATATTATAGTGACCACAAGGCACTTAGGCCCTCATTTTGACCCTGGCGGTCCAAAGCCCTCCTGGGTCATGGTGGAGGTCTCACCACCGACAGGCTGACGCTGAAGGCCGGCACATTATGAGTATGCCATATTGGCCTCTGCCAATCTGCCACATCCCCGCCAGTACCCCCAGGGCGATTGGACAGCCGGGCCAGAGATCAGCATCTCCGATCCAGCGGTCCAATGAAGACCGCCAGTGGTATTATGCATCAGCTTTCCACCAGGGTTTCTGCGGCAGTAGCCCCGCCCGAAAACCCTGGCAGAAATGCTACCAGTGACAGGATATTTCTTTCCTGTCACCAGCACATGACTCCTCCAACCCTCCCTGCAATCTCAATACCCCCTCCACCCCCCTCTATACCAGAACCCCCACCTTCCAGAACAGCACCTGTTCCCCACCCCCCTTCCAAAACACCACCCTCTTCCAGAACAGCACCCCCCTCCTACAGCACTCCCTTTCTCCCACCCCTTCCAAAACAGCACCCCCCGCCCCTTCTAGAACAGCACCCCATTCCCCCACCCCCTTCCAAAACAGCACCCCTTTCCTGCCACCCTCCCTTCCAGAAAAGCACCTCCCTCCCCCACCTGCTTCCAAAACAGCACCCCCCCAACCGCCCTTCCAAAACAGCACCCCCCTCCACTCATACACGCACACACACAACTGCACGCAGCCCACATACACTCATTCACCAACACTTAGGTACACACATTCACTCACATGCATCCTTACACGCACTCAATCACAAGCATCTGTACATGCATTCACTCACACTCATCCATACACTCATTCACTCACGCGCATTCACTCACATGCATCCATCCAAGCATTCACTCACACGCATCTATACACGTACTCACTTCAACAATCATACACGTATTCACATACCCACACACACACACATACACAAACATTCAAACACCCATACACACATGCATCCACACCCATTGAAACACACATACACACACACGCACATAGTTACTTTCACACATGAAGACAACACCCACATACACATGCACACTCAACACCCACCACCAAAACCCACCTTCCCCTGTTGGATGATTGACTTAACTTGTCCGGCAAGGAGGTCGTCTGGTAGGGACCGAGTACAGGCGGTTCTACCACCGGCAGCGCCCCGCCATCAGGACACCGCCAGGCCATATTAAAGGTCATAATATGTCTGGCAAATTGGCCTCTGCCAACCCGCCTGTACTGCCAGGGCGGATATTAGCATCTCTGACCAGGCGGTCCAATGAAGACCGCCAGCCGTATTAAGAGTCGGCTTTCCACCAGGGTTTTCCGTCACCGGCAGACGACTCCCCCAACCCTTTGCAATCTCAATACCCCCTCCACCCTGCCTCCATACCAGAACCCCCACCCCCACCTTCCAGAACAGCACCCCCCTCCCAAACCCCCTTCCAAAACAGCACCCCCTTCTAGAAAAGCACCACCCTCCCCCGCACCCTTCCAAAACAGCACTCCCCTCCTCCATACACCTTCTAGAACAGCACCCTCTCCCCAAACAGCGCCCCATCCCCCACTCCCACCCCCCTCCAAAACAGCACCCCCTCCCCCACCCTCCCTTCCAGGACAGCACCTCCCTCCCCCACCCCTCTACCAAAATAGCAGCCCACTCCCCGCATACACACACACACACCCATATGCACCCTGCATACACTCATTCACCAACACTTAGATACACACATTCACTCACTTGCATCAATACATGCATTCACTCACACGCATCCATACACACATTCACTCAGACGCATCCATACACGCATTCACTCACACTCATACACTCACACGCATCCATACATGCATTCACTCACACACATCCATATACGCACTGACTTTAACAATCATACACTCATTCACACACCCATACACACACGCACACACACACATTCAAACACCCATACACACATGCATACACACCCATTCAAACACCCATACACTCACGCATACACACATTCACACATGCAGACAACACCCACTCCCCCTCCTCCCCCCCGTCGGATGATTGACTTACCTTGTCTGGCGAGGAGGTCGGCCGTCAGAGAACGGGAACAAGCACTTCCACCGCTGGCAGCGTCTCACCATCAGGACACTGCCAGGCCATATTACAGGTCATAATATGGCTGGTGGAGTCCTTTTGGTGGGGCGGGGTGCCCCTGCGCCTCCGACCACCAGCACGATTACTGAAGGATTTCTGCCCAAATTATGGCGTAAATTCTTCAGTACTCGTAATATGGTGGTCCATGGCTTCGGTGGTCTTCTGCATCAAAGTCATAAAGAGGGTCTTAGTCTCACTTTGAACCTTTTGACAAGAGGTTTACCCCCATTAGCAATCGCCGCAGATTGAAATAGAGCTCTGTGGCTGGCACCCGGCTATTTTGAGGCACGTTTATGAGGTGATTGCTATTGGTTTAGAGGTGCCACAGGCAAGGGGTTTGAATATGATGCGTACTGACTCCTTTAGGAGAATTAGTGATATCCACAATACCATGCTTTCCTCCCTTAGAAGCCTATTCTTGGTGGAGTGTAGGACTTTTCCTAGGGGGAAGAAAAAGAGCAGCTGGTTTCTAAATTTTCAAGATCTGCGAGGCGATCCCTGTCCACCACCATTAAAGATGGGAATTAAAGTTTGCTAACTACAACTAAGTCTTCCTACAAAGCTATTGTAAAATGTGCCAAGAAAGATTTGATGCTAGCTAATTGGGATGCTATTAACTGCTTTCAAGGGAAAAGATCACCGTTCCTTTTGCCATATCTTAGCAAACAGTAGTTCCATGGAGCGCGGTGGTACTCTTCTTGCTGGTAAGAATAGTATCATAGCTAGTGTTTCCCCAGGTTCCCACCAATCCTGGGAGGGATGCCCCTGAAGTCTGGCAAGTTTCCATCAATGAAGTTGATAAACCAATTGATCTCTTCCAACAAATTACCCGGTCTAGATAAGATTCCTAGGGAACTCTTTAAGGCTGAGAAGGATATCTGAAGCCCTTATCTTGTTTTGTTTCTTAACTGCATAACTGGAGTTTCGCCCATGCCTCCATCATGGGCTGGGACTGAGATCATCACAGTATTCAAAAAGGGGTCAAGGGCTCTTCCTTCCAATTATAGGCATATTAGTCTGATTGACAGCTCCCAGAAACTTTTTAGTCTGATTATACTGGAAAGACTGCAGGACTGGATGGCAGATGTGGGACTGCAGACCCCATTGCAAGCTTGTTTTTTAGGGTTGGCATTAGCGCCATAAATCAAGTGCTTTGCCTCAAACTGATTTATTGGAAATATGTCACTCTGGGCGGGGGACAACTTTATGTGGTATTTGTGGACCTTCGACTGCCTTCGACCTCGTACTTAGGACTTCCTTGTGGAAGGTTATGGTCGCACTTGGTGCACTGAAATAATTCCTTGATATTATTATTAGGCTCCACCTCAATAATTTCTCCCAGGTAGATATGGTTCCCAGGGTGAACTGACTGGCCCCATCCAGTTAGGGTGTGAGGCAAGGGTGTGTGCTAGCCCTTACCCTCTTCCTCTTTTATATCAATGACTTAGGGGGTCATTTTGACCTTGGCGGACGGCGGAGGCCGTCCGCCAAGGTACCCCCGCTGAATGACCGCACCGCGGTCAAAAGACCGCGGCGGCCATTCAGACATTTCCTCTGGGCCGGCGGGCGCTCTCCAAAAGAGCGCCCGCCGGCCCAGAGGAAATGCCCCTGCAACGAGGACGCCGGCTCAGAATTGAGCCGGCGTAGTTGCAGGGGTGCGACGGGTGCAGTTGCACCCGTCGCGTTTTTCATTGTCTGCTTAGCAGACACTGAAATACTTTGCGGGGCCCTCTTACGGGGGCCCCGCGGCACCCCCTACCGCCATCCTGTTCCTGGCGGGAGACCCGCCAGGAACAGGATGGCGGTAGGGGGTGTCAGAATCCCCATGGCTGCGGAGCGCGCTCCGCAGCCATGGAGGATTCACAAGGGCAGTGGTAAACCGGCGGGAGACCGCCGGTTTACCCTTTCTGGCCGCGGCTGAACCGCCGCGGTCAGAATGCCCTCGGGAGCACCGCCAGCCTGTTGGCGGTGCTCCCGTGGTCGGTGACCCTGGCGGTCACCGGCCGCCAGGGTCAGAATGACCCCCTTAGTATTCCAGCTTGGGCTGTGTGACAACGATGCCCTGTGTTGACAGGAAGGTCCTGGCCCTCTTGTTTGCAGATGATATGCTTCTGATTTCCAAATCTCTGATGGAGAATAAGAGGCTTTTGGATCAATTTGGAACATTCTGAAAACAGAGAGGCCTGGAAGTTAATCTCAGCATAACCAAGTACATGGTTTTCACCACGTTTTTTAGCTCATTTCCCCCGACACTGGATAGCATCCCCTTGGAAAGGCTCACATATTTGAATACCTAGGAATCAAGATCACAGAACAGTTTGTTTGAATACCACACATCCAAACACGCAGACTTAAGATGGCGCAATGTACGGGAATATCATAAGGTCTCATCAAGGCTCCCCTTTTTCGCCCAGTATCCCTCCACTTCAAATCTACAGCTTAAAACTCTCGGGCAACCTTTTATGGAGGGGAACTTTGGGCCCATATGGTTAGAAGGTTGGAAAAACGTGGTAATCGGTTCCTGCGCCTCCTCACTAATCTCCCTGTTAATACCCCCTGCAGTTTGATTTTGGACTTTGACCACTCTTTGACAAAGTGGGTCTTAAACCAATCTTATACTGGCGTAGGATAAGGTAGCGTCAGCATTATTGGCATACGGACAGGGCTTGGAGAATGTAAGGAGACTGCCGGGGGGCTCCAGAATTCCCTGAAACCAATCTTGCACTGGCGTAGGATTTAGGTTTGTTCAGTGTTGATTGAGTGAGAAGGGGTGTCGGAACCTTTGGTCTACCCCTAAGGAAGTTACAGGGCTTTCAAAAGAGGCACTTAAGTGTCTATATTGACAATATGTAGGCAATTTGTTTTTGGGCTCAGTCAGGGTAGGTTCCCTCAGCACCGCTTTTCTTGAACACAAAGATGGTTATATTACAGAAAGATATTTAGGTGAGATTGAACCTCCCCTAGCCAAAACTTTATATATATAATTTCGGCTTGGGGCCCTGCCTCTTCAGTCAGTCGCAGTTAAGTGGCTGCATGCATCCAATAATTCAGATGGGAATTGCCCTTTTTGTCCTCAGGTGTACGAGACCATTGTCCATGTTGTTATTTTTGTCCGTCTTTTTCTGGGTATAGAAGGAAGTGGATCCTACCACTTTGTCATAACCTGGAGTTTAGAGACTGCAAAACAGCAATCATGGTCCTTAGAAGTGATGTAAGACAATTATTGTATTTGCTGTCTCACGTTTCTTATTGAATATGTGGAGGCTCAGGTAAAAAAGATTAGTTTCCTTTTTTTTTTTTTTATTCTTTTTTTTTGACCCAAGAGAATGCAGCAACAAATTCAGAATTTCGAGCAACAAATCTTGTTACATTGTACATGAGAGAGTAACAAAGCATAACATACCATAACATAACAAAAAGGGGTGCCTTCAATCGGCCGTGCGAACGATGCTGCATGACTTTTTAGCTAATCAGCTACCCAGTGTTCCCCACATAGCTTGTCCCTTTCGTCTCCCTTCTTTCCCTTTGCGCTCATAAAGAGCAAGTTCCAGCTGGTAAGTTGAGAGAAGGCGGTCTAGCCAAGTTTGAAATGGGGGGGACTGTTGATCCAGCCAAGCCGCAGATATACAAAGACGATAAACTGACATAATAGCAAACACGAACATAGACACACGAGGTTCGATCGATTAGGATACCCCGAATATTACTACCCTTGGGGTTAATTCAACATCTTGACTAGTGACTTCTTTATTAAACTGCTCCACATTCTCCCGCAACATGGATAGCTTTTTACATGTGGCATACATATGTGGAAGGTCAGCACCATGCAGCTGACATCTTGGACAGTGTATCCCCTCTGCCCGACCCCACTTTAATAGTTTCCCTGGAGTGAAGTAAAGATCAAAAATTGTTTTGTAATGTTGTGCCTGAAGGGACGCTGAATTCAAGATGCTGCAGCCCAATCCTAGGGAGTCATAAAAAACGGTATCTTTGACATTAAGCTTCACACACCATTTTTCACTCTACTTCGCCAGATCGTCTGGTAATTCATCATTCAACATAGCATAGGCAAACCTTATCGTAATCTTATCACTAAATATAATTGTTTCTAACAGAGTACATTTGGCGAAGCCTACCACCCCGCCAGTTTTCCTGTGAATAAAATCCCTCACTTGCAGATACTTAAAGAAGCCCTTATGATCTAACCCGAATTTCACACATAGGTTCTCTCAAAAGTAGTGACTGTTGATCCTTCAAACAAATCACCTAATCTTAGTATTCCCTGCAGGTTCCACCTCGCCATATAATTGTCTCTAAATATCTCAGGAAGCGAGGGATTGTTCATAATCAAGGTGTAATAATTATACCTCCCAAGCCCCATTCTTTTTCGCAGAGGGTCCCAGCATCAAAAGGTGGAAAATACAGTTTTGAATCGTACCTTTTTAAAATAGCTGGGTTCCAGAAATGCCAACAAAGCACCATTTGCAACGGGCCGATTGATAATTCTTAAATATTCGGGACATACTCTTTGCCCCGTGTAAACCTATGGTTATTGAACAAGGGGTGCATGTACTGCAATGTATTAGCCAACTGATACAGCTTAAGGTTAGGGGGAGACCAGCCACCCTTCTCCCTAGGCAACGTCATATATTTACTGGCCCTCCTAATTTTACCATACGACCAGATAAACCTCATTATTAGTTGATCCATCATCTTAAACCACGATTTCTCAAACTCTAATGGGATGACATGAAATAGATATAGCACTTTGGGAAGGAGCATCATCTTTACCATATTACACTGCCCCATAAATATCATATGTAGGTTATTCCATTTGTAAAGACTATCTCTAGCACTATTAACTATTGGCATAAGATTATATCGAACTATATGCTCCACCTGCGGGTAGATATCAATCCCCAGGTGGACTGCGTGGCCTACTCTATGTGTATCCGTCGAACTGCAGTACTCATTTAATACTATTTGGGTCTTATCTTTATTAAGTGAGTATTCGGACACAATTCCGAAACTCTCTGCCGCGCCCTCTATTTCCACTAAAGCCAAATCTGGATTGTCAGTAATAATGGCTATGTCATCTGCATACGCCAACATTTTTGTGCCCCACCCATTGGAAACCACCGGTTGAATACTTATGTTTTTTTCCAAACATCGTGATCAAGATATAATGCAAATAACAAAGGCGAGCATGGGCATCCCTGCTGAGTGCCCAGCTCGATTTTAAAATCACTTGAGTAACTACCGGCCATTTGTATTCAAGCCCTTGGGTTTCTATATAGGGCCTTAATGTCCTTAATGGCTGTGATGAATCTTTCCCCTAGGCCATATATCCGTAAAGTTTGCCACAGGTACCCCCAGTTCACTCTATTGAATGCCTTCTCTGCATCCAACAGAACCATAGCCTTAGGTTCCTCTGCCACATGTGTAGCATCAAATAATGCTATTATCCTTCTAATATGATCAGTTGTATCCCTCCCTGGAATGAACCCATGCTGGTAAACTGATACCAGCTTGCCAATGTGGACAGACAAGCGGGTTGCCAATATTTTAGAATAGATCTTTGCATCACTATTTATAAGGGTGATGGGGGGTACGAGCTTAAACTAAGTGGATCCTTTTTAAAAAAAAAAACACTACTATATTTGTGGTGCCCCAGGATGGTGGAGGATTACCCCCTTGCTGCACTTGTATTAACACTCTCAGCATAACTGGTAAGAGCATAGCCTTGAAGCGTTATATAACTCAAGCGGGATACCATCTGGACCGGCAGCCTTCCCATTCGGGAGTGCCCTCAATGCTTCCTCCAGCTTTTCCACTGTAGGCTCCTGTCCTAAAGCTCCTTGCTCCTCTGAAGTAATCCTACTGCCCGGAGCCTCAACCATCCATCTAACAGGCTGTCCCATACCCATGGGGGTGTCATTATACAATTCTCCGTAGTATTCCCGAAAGGCTTTACAAATTGCATTGGAGCTAGTTACTATCAGCCCTACTTTATTCCGGATTCTCAAAACTGCCCGATAGATGTTCTCTGGCAGGCTCGTACTGCTAGGATATGCCCCACTTTCTCACTATATTCATAGCACTCGCTCCTCCTAGCCAAATATTTTGCCGCAATCTTTTCCATCTTGCCCTTATCAAGTAACATTTTGGCTATCGCTATCTGATGTAAGGCATTCTCGATGCCCATGCGAGACTCAACCGCCCGAATAAGCTGTTCCTCTGCTGCATGTAGTTTTCCCATTAGTTCCTGAGCCTGAGCCACTATCAATTTCTGTCGTCTAATACAAAAACCGAGTGTTTCCCCTCTTATCACTGCCTTTAATGTATCCCACACAATTTCCAGTGGGGCAGTCCCCATATTAACTTTCAAGAATTCTCTCAGCCGCTTATGCACATTCTGGATATACAGAGGGTCATTCAGCAGAGCTCTTTCAAATGTCCAATCACTTCTAGGTCTCTGCCAGCCCGTTAACTTAACCTCCAAAAGCAGCGGGTTATGATCTGCCATATATCGGGGATATAACACAATTTCCAGCCCCTCCAGGAAAATAGATGAAACAAGAAAGTAATCTAATCGTGCAAACCTCCTGTGAGGAGCTGAGAAATAGGTATGTCCCGGGTTTGGCCATTTCAGTATTGGCCATACATCTACCACTTCCCTTTGCATATTCTTGAGGGCCTTGAAGACCCTAGGTTTACGTCTCGATTAACTCTTGTTCGTAACCGTGGTTAGATTCTGCGGTCCGTCCCATGACCCGTTTATATTCAGGTCTCTACAGACAATATACGGAGCGGGCCATACTGCTAGTGTTGCAGATATAAAATAAAATAATGTTGGATCATCATCTATCGAGCAATACAGTGTACATAGCGTAAATCTTGCTTTATCCAATAAGCATTCCATAATCACCCATCTCCCAGACGAGTCAGTCTTCCACAGGGGAGCGGCGCAGTATTACTTGCTAAGATAGCAACCCCCCTTGTTTTAAACTTCTGCTCAGTGCATCCTAACAGCCTCAAACCCAGAGTCTCCAACAAAGCTTTATCAGAGTTTTCTATATGAGTCTCCTGCAAACAATAAATGTCTGCCTTTCACATTTTCAGATCTTGAGGTGTTTTTCTCCTCCTACGGGGATTGTTTAAACCACATATATTAATAGTTGCTATACGCAGTGCAGCCATTAAAATACTTCGGAATAATTTTGCACCAATAGACCACCTTTCTGAGACATCGTCTACCTATTCTCGCAGCTATTCTTATATATCAACCTTTGTCCCTTTAATGCCTTCCTCATACCAGAAACTCTGGGCACAGAGATAACTAGTACTCTGAAAATTTGCCTTTGACCACAGTCTCTTGGGTACCAATTTCCCCTTATTTCCCTGATTCCCCTCCTCCCAACCCCTCCGCATCCACCACCAAACCTACCCCTGCAATCCTCACCCCCGCCTCCCCTTCTACCCCCCCTTCCATCCTTCTGACCACCCTCCACCCCAGCACCACCGACGGACTTAGCCGGGACCTCCTCCCCCCACCCAAACACCCCCCACCCTGATGAGCAATCAGACCACCGCTGGCCTGAATGTTGGTGCCACATAGGTGGAGGCCGCCGGTCCTCCCCCAGACTGCTGTGTTATGATTTCATATGCAAGCCCTGCCTCCAAAAAAAAACTATTGTCACTGCAGGGCTAATTCCTCACTTCTTTACACCTTGAACCCACAGCAGATAATCTTTTGCCTTGACTTCTAAAGTAAACATTTTAACCTTTCCATTAACCACTGTTTTTAAGCGAGCAGGGAGCAACAGATAGGCCTCCCCTCCTTTATCCTGAAGTGATTTAATCATCTGCCAGAGCCGCCATCTTTGCTCCACAGTAGTATGACAATAATCTGGACGAGTATAAAAGGTTACCCAATCTACGCTGCGTGGAGCATCTGGGCGGGCTTTTTCAAAAATAGCCTGTCTTAACAAATAATTTCCAAAAAAAACCAATATAGCTCTTGGATATTTAATTTCAGCTGTACGACCACCCTCCCGACGAGCTGCCGGAAATCTATGAACTCACTGAACCTCAGTCTCCCAGTCCCAATTAGTGAGCTCCGGGAAGGTGAGCCGCAAGATCTTGATCATGTAGGTCCGGATATCGTTACCCTCCACCCCTACGCCAATGCCTAGGAAACATAAGTTATTTCTCCTCTGCGATTCTTGTGATCTTCAAGTTTCCACAGTATATCAGCCAATTGTCCATCCTGTGAGGCACGCTGTGCTCTTAGTGCCTCGACATCTGCCTCCACTGCCATAGTTCTTTCCTCCATTGTATTTAGCTTCGCCTCAATTTCAATACATGACTTTGCATACTTACAAACAGTACCTTGCAGGCGCTTTGTGGCGATCCGTGCACAACAGTTCTCTGCCCTGGTCTCTGTTTGGAGCTCCTTAATCGAGTCATATATTGATTGTAACATCCCTGACTCTGCACTAGTAGTGCTTATACTAACAAACGGGCCACCTGTGCTCCCTTTGATGCCCCTAACGGCAATGAACTGATCATCCGCGACAGGCGCCCCGTTAATTTGATACCTGCATAGTCCCATTTAAGTGTCTTATTGTGTTGAATGCGGAGAATTTGGTGCCCTCACTGGGACCGGATCGTGCTTTTATGCACTTGCGATGTCGCTGTTGTTGTCGCACTGTGGGCTTCGTGATTAGTGATATACTCCCGGAGAAAATGCTGATACCAGATTCACTCTGATTATGCTCACTACTGGTAAGATCAGACTCCTCCGTTGGAGAATAGAATTTATTGCCACCGTCCTTAGCCAATTCAGGAGCTTTTATACACGTTCAAGTTTTTTTGGTTCCTGCCATCGGTTTTAGAACCACATGATTTTAGCCCCCTGCACACATTTCAACAGACATGTCACCCACATTGCGGATCACCTGCGCACTACCTATGGGTTCAGCCCATTGTATTTGGTATGTTAGTTCACTAGCAGGTAAGTCACTGTCCCCCTTGTTTGGCGCTTTTTAATCATCTCTTTCACCCCGAACACCAAGTAGGTCGGCAGTAGCACCATCATCTCCTTGCAGCATGAATGGGAGCGGTCCACTTCCTTCCGTATGACCCCTCTCCCCGCTAGTTAACAGACATGTTTCTTTTACAGCTGGAAGGCTGTCTGCTAGAGGGGGCCCAATACACTCAGGGCCTGATTCTAACTTTGGAGGACGGTGTTAAACCGTCCCAAAAGTGGCGGATATACCACCTACCGTATTACGAGTCCATTATATCCTATGGAACTCGTAATACGGTAGGTGGTATATCCGCCACTTTTGGGACAGTTTAACACCGTCCTCCAAAGTTAGAATCAGGCCCTCAGTCTTGCTTTCTTGCGACCCTGCTGACAGAAAAGATGTGATCATAGGCTGCATTTTATCTCTCCCCTTAACGTCCACGGGGGGATACCATCATCATTCTTAGCATCTTTACCAGGGCCTATGGTGGGTTTTCTACTCGATTGAACTGCTGTTGAATTAGGGCTCCTTCCTGCAACTGTTGTGTCCCCTTTGTCTTTCCCCATTCGCACTACCCAGACTCCCTCACCCTTATCGCCAGAGTTCCGAATAGTTTTTGGTGCCATGCTCGCTTTTAAGGCGACTGGGAGCGCGTTAACCAATTCACCAAATCTCGCTAGTAGCGATATTGTGCTCCTTGTCATCCACCTTAGAGCGGATGTCGCAACACGGCTTGGCGACAGCCAGGAGTCTGTATACATTTGTCCAACAGTGCCCAACCTGAGAACAAGCGCGATCAACATTAGACCCCCCCAACCACCACCGCCAAGTCAACAATTACGGCATGAACAATGTAAACGTTCAACAATTCCAACCCCGAGCCTCGCAGTTCCGCTGGGGGGGGGGGCGCTCTCCGAGTTTCCAGATCACGATCACACCAACAAAGAGCCAGGGGCAAGGGAGCAGCACAATAATTTTCAGCGGGACTATGCGCCGCTTTCTTCCGATCTGCCACCTTTAAAGCATTCCTTGAGGCACGGCTCGGCTCTGCCGGGAGTCAACAAATTTTAGTTCAAACGCGCCCAGCAAGCAAATAAACAATTAGGCTAATGCGTATACTTCTTATTACTCCACTCGCACTTCCAGTTCCCAGCTTCGCTGCTACTTTTAAAGGAGATAAAACGCTTCACATTCCACACATCGATTGCTGCAAAGCTAAGGGCTAAAAAAGATACTGCCGGCGTCTGGGGTGGGCGGAGCCTGACGGCCGTCAGCTACATCGACACCATCTTTCTCCCACGCCTCCCAAAAAGTTTAGCTTCCTGATATTTTCCGTTATATTTTCTGTTTTGTTAGAGTTAGGAAATGAATGAGTCTGGGGGTATTATCTGATCTGAAGTTCCCTTATGTATATTATGGAATATGGTTGAACTGTGTTCATGGTTTTACTAATTATGCTATTTTAGGTATTTTTTTCTTATATTTTTTTGCTTTTAATCCCTTTATGATGATGATGACATTGACCGCGTGTTTGTACTCTGTATGGCTAGGTTTTGATTATAATAAGATGATCATTTTAAACTCTTGAACTGTTTATCAGATTTTCGCCCACATGGTAAGAGGATTATAGGTGTGCATTGCACTTTAGGAGTAATGGTCTATATATATTTTAACGTGTCATATTTGTATCACTGTATGTTGTAGATAAGTAAAATTTGTACTGTAATTGTGCTCTTCTTTTGTGGATTTTTGAATCCGAATAAAGATTTATGGTTTATGTTATGCGGAGATGCTGAGATGGCTTAACAAATAAACAGGAAATTCTAATAAACATTCAGCCAATACAATAACCATGACGCTGATATCAAAAATGTAGATGTTAGGCAGGGACTAGACTAATCTAATGGCGAGAGTAGGCATGTGTAATCTAAACTGTTCGAGATATGTCCAATAGTTGTATTATGACTGAAGATGACTGTGATAATTACCATTATTCTAACACAAGAGGTGTAGTTACAAATAGTGCATAAAACATAACCTTTTATTGTAAAATATGACTATCTGTGTGTATCTACTGTTTACACAGGCTATGCTGGGGATGCTTGCTAATATTCAGTACTCCTCCTGCAGATGAGAATTACGCATACAGGGTTGTCTTACTTCAAACATTCCCTATCTATGTGAGTATAACTCATTGTGGTGAGGAGTGAAAGACATCTTCCCATTCTCAGTTTCTCGAAAGATAACACACAATGTATTATTCCTCTTGAGACTTAGGAGGACCAGTTAGAGCCAAGAATGTGAATACGCATGCTCAATGGATATGAAAATCTACCACATCTCGTAGATCAACAAACAATTGTGTTAGAGGTGAATCTGTTGTGAACAGCCCAACAAAGAATTCCAGAATGAATCACGAATATAGAAACCAAGGTACCTGAGATAAAGCAAGAACTGACCAAACTGAATCAATAAGTTCATGAACTGCAGGACAGGACTAGCTTTCCGAAATATAGGCTAGAAGATGCTAAAGGTCACTTGAGAAGTAATATTCACATCATTAGAAGGCCTGGATGGGGTATTGCCTGGAGGAGTGTTTTGTGAGTGTGATGAGCCAGATTGCTGGTCCAAGCAAATCTTAGTGGAGAGGCCACACCAAACACTTTCTTACAACAAAACCTAAAATACTGGCTCATGAAAATTTCACTTCTTTATTGTTGCCACAATGCTGAACGACTGGCTTGACAACTACATAGAAGTGCAGTAGAAGCCAGGGGAAAACACCAAAGGGATTCGGGGGAGAGAGAGACAGAGAGACAGAGATAAAAATATCAATGTAAACACTGTAACACACAGGAGTGCAAATGTCTGCGGACAAACCTATGGTGTGGGAGATCCTCAGGAGTGTCACCAAAGACACATCTGAAGGCAAAAGGAGAGATGCTGCCAGGAGAACTGGAGAAGTAGATTTTGGAACTGATCTCTCAGGCTATAATGACTCTATGATTGCAGATACACTGGCCAGATGTGTGGAAATGTGTAAGGTAGTAGTATACCGCTGATATTTCATTAGATGACTAGAGGGCTACTGCTGGGACTATAGTTCTACTACCTTGGCCTAACTCCTTCTTTTGAGTTTATACGGTGTTTTTTGAAGGTGGGTGGAACATATGGACTTCCTATTCCTTTTCTGGAGCTTGACAGTGAATTTGGCGATAAAAACAGAAGTTAAATACTCTCATGTGGGACAAGTACAAGGATTATAATTGTGGGAGAGAGTACGAAGATTACAATTGTGGACTCTGAGGGTGAGTTGCACCATATTCAAGTCAAAATTATATTAGTTGGAAGGAGTATTTTGGGTAGAGGACTGTTGTACAAGGTCCTTTATGGACGCGTACTACAAATGCAACACCACACCTCAAAGCTGGAGTATCTGAAGTATGGCTGTGGGGGCGTGGTGAGCAAAAAAAACGATGGATTAAACCCAGATCTTTGTGACTGGGGGTGAATGTTTGCATTGTTCAGCATTTCGACCATCACCTGTTCTCTTTGCTTTGTCGCCCCGAGTGGGAAGGGTATGCCCAGACGTGGGTCCTGTGCTCACTGCATCACTGGATTCAAGCTAGCTTAGCTGATGAAGGGTGATACCCTGAAACCGGTCCTAGGATGCTTGTTTCCGGTCCAGGGAGGACCTGGCTTGGCAGTTCGAGCTGGACTGTTCCTATGAGGCACAGGTTCGAGACTGATTTGCATATGGCTGGGTCCAAACTGGGGTGGCGTGGTGAGCAAAAAAACAATGGATTAAACCCAGATCTTTGTAACTTGGGGTGAATGTTTGCATTGTTCAGCAGTCCACCCATCATCTGCTCTTTTTGCATGTATCAGAGGTATGACCACCCCACAAGAGGAGACATGGAATACATGTTTCTAAAATGTCAGGCTTAACATACAGCCATATTGCAAGAAAAACATATAATGGGGCAGAGGGAAAGAAGTTGGGAAATGGTGGTGGGTCTATCTACATAGCACTAACAACTCACATTATGCTAAGGAAGTGCTCATATGGATTAGACCAGATATCTCATATCTGTGCACAGTTTGCATAGTTGATTCAGAAGGGAGATATGTTGGGCTTAGGGGTACGATGGACAAGGAAAAGGTTAGACTTAATAAGCGTATATACCACCAGCACCATGCTCACACTCTTTCTACACATAACAGGGACAAAACTCCCATTGGAAGCTCGTATCTCACTGAGTTAAGGTGGGTATATTTGAACCAGGTGAAACATGTGAACTGAGATGGGTCTTCCGCCCATGTCCTGAGACATTGAGTGGCAAAATGACAAGAGAAAATTGGAGCATGGTTAACCAATTGACACTGGTTTTTCCATCCTGCACTGATGAGGCGGGATAGGAAATCCGGACTCACTCAGAAATAAACATTATCTTTCTTTAAGGACTGTTACCAATGGCTACATGCTTCTGACCCACTCAACCAAGAGGCAACATTGAGGAATATCTGATGTGCTTTGCTGAGGCTTGCACCAAAGGATAGGGAATGGTTGGATACCCCTATCACACCACCATATCAAATCCACCATCCCCTAATTGAACACTTGCAAGACACTGGGTACAGGCAGTACACCAGCTTAATTTGGTGAAACATATGAAGATCTGCTCACCTGCTTGCTGGAATTGTACACTAGTTTAAAGAGTCAATGCACATAAGGTGCAGACGTTCCCATCTCCAGTTAAGAGAAGCACTAATAGTAGTGCTACCAAAGCCTGATCAGAAGAAGCTGAATGTGATCGTTCTGCATGCTATCCATGCTCAATAGTGACAATAAAATTTGGAACCAAATACAAGCCTCCCACTTGCTGTGAATAACGCTGTCCTTAGTATACCTCAATCAGTCTGAATTTGTGCCAGGTCAGAGCACCTCTCATAATTTGAGAGACTTTTTCATGTCTTGACGAGGAAGTGACACTAATCTGTCAACAACAATTATGGCAATTGATATTGTAACAGCATTCGACAGAACTGGCTAGGACTTTATTCTATGCCACACCAACCTACATGCACTTTGAGCATCCCTCACTCCAAAGGCTTTAATTATTATGCACCATCCCTACATCGAGAATACCGATGAGGTGCTCTATCAGTTTCTCCATAAGTGTGGGCACCCTTCAGCTGGTGCCCCCGTCACCCTTACATTTCTCACTGGCTGTGGTTATTTGGCATCAAGGATCAGGAGGGAAGATGGGTGCAAAGGAATTAAGCTTTAGGATAAACATAATACATTTTTGTTATATGACAATGATTATGTATTATATATTAGATTCCATAGTGAAATGAACACTTTCCTCTGACTTAGAGCAAACAAGGTGAAATCTCTTATACTCTCAGGCCCCTGATTAGTGGAGTTGCCCTGTGGAGACAAGAATGGGGATAGAATTGGCCCCAGACACATTAGGGTACTTGGGTATTTATAGGGAGCAGAACAATGTCATGGGGGAAAGGATACACATGCTGCTTCAGGGCTGCATAAACTGTTATTGAAGATGGTGGAACTTCAGAGGTACTGTATTACTTTACCTCTATACCTATAGTACTCCCTAGTAAATTCCTTATGGAACTGAGGGCCTCATTTATAATGTTTTTGCGTAGGGCAGCGCTGCAAGCCTTCATACTGCACTGCCCTGCACCAAAACAAAATGGCAAGAATGTGCTGTATCTACAATATACTGCGCATTCCTGTCCTTCCTGTCCTTTTCCCCTGTGCTGGCACACAAATGACTGCCTAGCGCCAACACAGGCACCCTTGCACCATGGATGATTGTTTATGTGCAGAATGGGACACCTTCTTGCACATAAACAATCATTAATGGCGTTTTCCTCTTTCTATGTGTGCTCTAGAATGCAGCACACATAGAAAGAGGAAAACACTGGGAGAAATAATGTCATTTCTACCCGTTGCAGCACTTTAACAACACTCCTAAGGTGGCGTAGGAATCTGAGGTATTCCCAGACTTGTGAATCCGGGAATGCATCAGATTCCATTGGATTTCATGGATGTTGCATAGTAGCACCTACAGCAACACCCATGGAATACCCTTTTCACGCAGTGGTATGCGTGAAAGGGGTCCACATTTACAAGGTCAAGAAAAGCCACGCAAGGTGGCTTTGCGTAGCCTTGTAAATATGGCCCGGTACACTGCACCTCCAAAGCATAGGAAAAATGACACTCTCGTGGCACAGTTTGCCGCTAGGGCCTCATACATGAGGCCCTGAATTATTTGTTCATTGATGTGGTGTGGAATAGCAGAATAGGGATGTGGCCTTAGGCCAGCTTTATCTGCCAATTGATAAGGGGGCACATGTTATTTTACCTAGCAGCTCAGCTCCAGTGGCTGGCACATTGTATCACAGAACTTGATGCACTAAAGGTCATTTTTGTTGAGAAAATGTTACCACCATTTTCATTGATGTGGGCTCTCTGGCATGTCAAACAAGAGAAAGAAACTACCTATGCTATTTGAGACAGTGAGAAAAGGTGGTATACCCAGAAGGTGAAATTGTCAAAAGTCTATCAAACAGAAATTCCCCTTGTGGGGGTTGGAGAGTTAGGAGAGCCTGAGAATGTCCTCAAGCGACACCTCTGTGATAATGTGGGGATATCTAGAATTGGGGATGTCTTCTCTTGGATTATTGGAGATAATCTGACCTCCTGGTGTGTAAATGTATCTCATAAAAAAGAATTGCCCATTCACTGCAACAGCAGAGTTGAGCGGTGATGAATAAGGTACCCCCTACAGACCAGGCGCTACAGTCACTGCTCATGTTAGGTTTGGCTCAAAGTCGGTGGTTCACCTATATGGGGCGATTAGAATGAAAGCTGTAACTGGCAGCGGGTGGATAAACTTAAATGGGTAAAACATTCCTTGAAATCAAGTGGGTTAGGATTGACTGCTTCCTGAAGCAGGTATCTAGGAACACGAGGTTTAAGTACATTCAAATGAACCACCTTCACAAGATATAATTGACCCCCTTAGGGCTGCACCAACTGTAAACTCAGACACTGAGAAACTGGCACAGATGTGACAAAACGGAGACAACCTTTTATCACATTGTATGGGTTTGTGGTGCATTGGAAGGTTTTTGGAGAGTTGTCACAACAACTCTCATTGAGGTGCCAGTTAAACTTGATATATGACAATACACGCTATGTATATTGGGTTATAGACAATTGGCACCGTGGGTGGGGCTCAGGCATGGGATAATCTGTTGTTAATACTTTCCCAAAGCGAATTTTGCGGCTGCCTCAAACTGACTAGGAAGGATCCAGATGCAAGGACGAGCCTTGATGAAGGAAACTATCACTGCATTTAGTGGCAGAACTGAATATGGAAAGCATGCATGAATGTGCATATTGGGTCAGGAAGACGCTTGGTATACAGGATGTTCACTTGTTGGGAAGGGAGAAAGGTAGCAGACGCATGGGTGAAATTAATATCATTGGAGATAGTCAGTTGCAGAAAAACTCAGTAGGCTTGAATAAGGAAGTGGAAAGCTGTGGAGAAGTAACAACAGTTGTGTTACTATCTTTGTTTTCCTTGCCATACCAAATAAATTAAGTCTTTAATGTACAGACGGTCAAAGAATTGTATGCTAGTTTAAAGAGCCACTACACAATACAATATGTATAAAAACCAATACATTATACAACTATATCATGCTGTTATACATAAACCAGTATTTACTGTAAATATACCCTTGCACCAAATGGACAAAGCAGTAAGCTGCTGAGAACAAACTGCATATTACGAACACAAAAGTCACACACTTTCAACAGTACACTGTTTCACATAAACCAATTTGTTTAATAGGTGTACCAATAGCTTATCAATGCATAAACCGAGAAATTGATTCCACAAACCAATGTTATTATATACAAACACGTATAGGTTACACAAGCCAATATAACTTGTGTGAACTCGTGTGCGATACACAAGAACACATCCAATATGTTTCACACATAAGTCAATGTAGTTGAAGTATGAGCCACTATGGTTATGTAAATCAATATCTATCACATACGAGGCAATTTAATTTTGGCCTTATTGGCATTTCATGTGGAGGATTGTGAAGAAGCCTCTTAGGTCCTGTATTGAAATGTCAAGACGTAGAGGTGGCTGTTTTTCTGCGCTGTCCATTTTGAACATATGGGAAACTGCCGTCCAAGTGTCCACTGTTGAAAAAAAAGATTGAATGCATGGGGTAGTGCTTATTTACTGCTTTTAGAAAAAAGCAGTAGTAGAATAAACAGTGCATGGCAAAATGAGAAGAGGCAAGTACTCTGGAATTAAAGTATTAGAAAATTATACAGTAAAATACAAATTGATAAACATTTCTAGTGTGAAGTTTGGACAATTGGGGTTTGATGAGACACACTAAGCACTAGAAGGAGATATCAATCATAACGTTTGTTCTATCTTCTAGAAATGTTGGCTCCCAATAACTCTCATCCCACCAGAACTTCCATATTCGAGCAAAAGTGTTGTAGGAACTGGCTTCTTCTCAAATAATCTGGAAAATTGTTGGCACACAGCCTTCCATCACACATTCAAACTAGTGTTACCAATCGTTCATAGTTACCCTCCAACATACTGTAGGTCCTGTTTCCAAACAAAAGTGTGACACACTTTTTCTTTTAGCCAAAATAATGTCTTACTGTAAGAACATCAGATGGCTCCCAGAAGTACTTGTGGTACCCTTGGTTTTCATATCATTTTGGGAGTCATTTACAAGGAACTACATTGACTAGTCTCTAATATGTGGCATAGACAACTCAGATCCTAGCATTTGGTCTGTTTTCATTGTTGAAAAAACAACGTCGGCCAATATTTTGCCAGAACCTAGGTGTGATTTGAGACCCTGGGGGTTATATGTCGGAACCACAGGTGCTTCAAGCACCTGTGGCTCAACAACAAGGTCCGAACAATGACCTAGTTCTAACCACTTATGTCTTTATCACAAATGCATTTACAACAATTTTACCATTTTATATGCATTCCTTGTAAAGGCATTAGCGATCAGCATGCACGGTTCCAGCATGCTTCCCCCCTAGCCCCCACCCCCAAAAAATACCGCGATCCCCCACCCCCACAACTACCCCACCCCCAATCCCCAAAATTACCAGAACCGAAACCCCCCTCCCCTAAAACCTAAACCACCCCAACCCACCCCTTAAACCTAAACCCTGGCCTCCCCTCCCCAAACCCTAATCACTCCCAGCCCCCAACCCCACCCCAAAAACTAAAAATACCCGAGTCCCCACCCCGCCCCTAAAACCTAAACACCCCAACCCACCCCTTAAACCTAAACCTGGCCCCCTCGCCCCAAACCCTAATCACCCCGAAACCCCCACCCCACCGCACCCCCCCCATAAATAACGGCCTCAGTCCCAGCCCAACTTACCTCCTCCTTCACTGCGTCACTCCGACTCTCTCCTTATGTACCTTAACCACGCATGTACGTGGTTCAGGCATGCATGGTTAAGGTACCAAAACCAGGAAGTCATGGAAAACGAAAGCATTGTTTCGCTTTTGTTTTTCACAACTTTGTGGTTTTGGAGTCGTTGTTCCGGGTGTTTCCCAACCCTGGGTGGTTACAACAAGTGGATTGGTCACTGTGAAAGTCTAGAAATCACAAAAGTTTTAAAAAGTTTGTAAATACCAATGCATAAAGGGATTATGTCACTTTTCTGAAAAAGAAAAAACGTTGAAATTTCTTTTAATATTTTTTCAATACAAACGCAAAAAGGGACACTGTCACTTTTTGAGAACAGCTGCCACTGAATGTAGCCACTACTGTTGAACCAAAAGCTGGATACTTGAAGCAGGTTGGTCTCGCTGGAGCTCTAGAGCTTTGGAGATTTCTCACTGTAAAGTATGTCAGTTTCACTCTTTTTTTGGAAGTGCTGGGAGCCTTAAGCAGTACTAAGTTGAAATTCAATTTGACTTCATAGAAATGATAGTTGGACACTTTTTCCTGTGGGCCCCACCGAAGCTGTAGAATAAATGTTTTTTAATGTTTCCAAACTTTATTATGGTGCCCAAACAACCATAGGATTACACTTCTAAGGCAGCCAGGATCTCAGAGAAAGATACTTAGATACTCTCAGGTTGTCAGGAGGAGGATAACAGCAAAATCCAATCAAGGTAGACTTGCCACTGGTCAGCTGGGCTGCTGCAGCAAAAGACCTCTTACAGCTTGTCGTGCCCCTGTAACCACGCCAGAGGTCAGCCAAGTGACAGTTAGAGTCAACTTCTTTGTCCTAGGGATAAACTGGAGCTGGACCAACCAGTCCTTCAGTGTTCCTCTAAGGGTATAGGCAGCACGTCTAGTGCTCTTCTGCTCTTCCACAGGTCCTGTAAGTGTTCTGAAGTTGGTACCTTGGGATGTCACATTGACGCATGGTACCGAGCTAGTGGGTGGAGTGAGTCCTGGGAACTCCCTAACCAATGGGATAAAAGTTCCTGGTGAAGACCTTTTCACTTTTTCAGCAGTTCCTGTTTGCCCTACTACAAACAATCCCCCAGTACCCTCACTTTCAGAATCCAAGATAGGAAAATCCTTCTCCTCCTGTAAAGAGCAGGTGTGCCCCCTCAGAGATGTGGCCAGGATACTGAGAAATCCCCTCCTCTGTGGTCACTCAAAACTGTTCTGGGGTAGCTTTGCTCTCATTTGTTTGGTTCTCCATGAATAAGGTGACAAAGGCTAGGGACTGTCTAGGTGTTATCTAATATATACTTGTGACAAGGCAGCCCCTTGGAATTTAATTAAGTTCCTAGGCTCATCATAAGTGGTCTTCCTGCCAGGGGAAGAACCCCCCCCCCCCACTCCCAGGCCATTGTTTCTACCCTGGTAGCATTTGTACACCTCTTTCATGCCTAATTCAGGTGTAATATATGCTCTGCAGTTGCAGGAGAGCTAAAACAAAGTAGCCTCCAGCAGCTTCAGGCAGGGAAAATGTAGCTTTCTAAAAGTTATATTTCCAATATACTGAACAAATATCTGACATCACCATTAGATCAGATTTTTATTGAATCAAAAATAAGGCTTCAAATTGGAATCTGTAGCTAGTATAGGTAAGAAGTTGTACATTTAAGTATATAATCTATACTTTTGCTTATTCAACATATCAGTTATAGCTTGACCAGTGTCAATGTGGTTCTGGGCATGGAACATGCCTTTCCTAATGTCACACATGCCCCTTCTTAAATAATATGCAGTCTACCTTGTGGGCAGCAAGACTTGCTTAAGGGGTGACTTGATCAGTATTTCATATTTGTTGTTCCTACTTGTCAAAAGGTTTGAGAGGTCTGGACAGCAGGTTTCAAGTTGCTGTTGTCAGGCTACATAGGGTAGGACCGAAACCATGTTTGCATTGCTACTATAGTCAATGGCACAATAGGTACTCCAATTCACAAGTAGCGTTTACCTTTATATGGCATGGGTGTATTTCTGTGCGATATGCTATGTTATGCTATATAAATAGAGTTTAAAGTTGTACATGTTAAATATGTTTATATATAATAAATTTTTTCACTTAAAAAACAAACAGTACAAGGACATTATAGTTAGGCTCACATTTAAAACGTACCAAATCATAGAAATTCACCTGTTCTAGTTTTCTGAAGATTCGTCAACCGACGCCAAATATATAGGTAAGTTAAAAATGCTTTTTCTATTGAAACTTGGTACTATCTATACCTACCAAGTGGCGAATGCCACTTCAATGAACAAAAACAAGATTAAAGCTTAGTTATAGTTAGAAAAACATATTTTCCCTATACAAACCAACCTTCAACTACTCAACCCTTAAATGTTATAATTATAAGTTGTATTTACAATTTATCCACCACGTAAAATATTTCTAACTATAAATTACCCTTAGCCCATGTTTTTTCATATTATGTTAATGGTTTTTATTTTTTAATAAAAATGTGTTTCAAATTGCAGTCTGGAATGTCATTGATTGGAGTGTCGTAAAGGTGACTAAAGTAAAGTGGAGTGTAATATAGTACAGTGACGGAAAGTGTCATAGAGTCATAGTGGCAGATTTATGAAAAGTGGCGCTGCACCTAGTGCAGTGCCGCTTTTCTTGCACCCCTTAGCGCCTCCCTTATGCCACCATTTTTTTAAAACAGATTTTATTGAGTTTGAAATACACATACAATCATCAGCATAACTGTGCCATAGTGCAATAACTGTACTAACAGCCGTAGAATAGCCAGAATATTGTCTGCAGTTATCTGATTTTAATGGCTGAGGGGAACATATGTACTATTCCAGGGTACATAGATATAATCTTTCTACTGATTTATGCATCTCTTGCAAATCAAGGTGCCGTTGTTGTTGGATAGTAACCCAGCCTCCCCTCCTCAAATTCAGCCCTGTGTCCATTGTTGTTCAGATGTTACTGTAAATAGGTTGTTGTTTGGTGTATTATTCCATAATCATACTGCGTTAACAGTTTTCTGATGCCCCCTCCCTCCCTGCCCCCCTTCCCGTGCCACCTCCCCAATCTGGCCTGTATCCTGTTGTGTGTAAGTCATGTAAGCTCATGCGTTTATCAACTGTACTACCAGTGGTTTAAATGTAAATAGCCTTATTGGGCGAATTCCTCAACGGGCGGGTTCTTACACTATTCTAGGAGATGTACATTCTTGGCTGGTGGCGGGTGGCGTGGGTTATCTAGGGTCAGTGAGGGATAACCTAGTCATATGTTCTAGAGCTGTAACCAATTGCTCCCATGCTTGTGCTAGATCTGGTGAGCCCCTACCTTGTGTGGCTCTTCGTTGTAACACTAAGCTTTCGTTTTCAGCCCATTGCTGTAGTTCCTTCCTCCAGCAATGGCGCCAGGGGCTAACGGTCGCTTCCAATTCCTTGTTATCTCTCTTTTGGCCAGGATATATGCGAGGTCCTGTAGCCTACTAGTGGCTTTATTCTTGGAAGTATGTGGAAACCAGTGAAGGAGACAGTGGCCCGGCGTGCAAAGTATATCGCGATCTATGACCTCTGCTATATGAGTCGTTACTCCACTCCAAAATTCAATTAGGTTCGCACAAGCCCACATCATGTGTATGAAGTCTGCAGTTGCTTCTCCGCAGCATGGACCCTGTGTGTCCGCTACCCGAAGGTGGTCGTGGAGCCGTCTCAGAGTGTGTTAGGCCATGTGTATTACATAAAAATGTATTAGTTTGAACCAGGCATTTCGAGAAACCTTTGGTGCCCTCTCTAATATCTGCCCCCAGGATTTCTCCAGTATCGGGACCCCCAGTGCTGTTTCCCATTTCATTTGCAGGCCTTCCAGGGGGCACAATGCTCCCCTACGAATTGCCCGTATAGTTCGGCTACGGCCTTATATTTACCTTCTGAGGTTATTATTAAGTTGCTGACCTCATGGGGTCGCAGTTCCCCATCTCCCAGGTGCCAGTGGTTTTGGATGGCATGTGTAACCACTCAGTGTAGTAGGAATTGACCTTGTGGAAGATCGTATTCCTGTCTGAATACCTCAAAGGGCAGCAGCCTCCCATCCCTATACAAATCAATCACCTGTGTGGCCCCCGCATCCATCCAGGATGCCAGTCCTCCCCAGTTGCCTCTGTGGGCCATCCATCTTAGCCAAGTCATTGGAATTTCAGGTGAGTAAGGCACGAGTGTCAGTTTTTTGGAGACATCTCTTCCAACATTTATGAATTACACAGACTTCCGGGGTATCCGATGGATCAGACCCAGTGAATTGAAAGATCAGCCCCACAAATTTAGGGTGAGGAGGAATCGTTGAAGTCAATCCAGCCGTTCGGAGTTGACACCCCACCGACCACTGGGCCAGCCATTGTAATTGGGGGTGCCAGATAGTATGATTCGTAGTTCGGAACCGCCAGGCCCCTGTCCTCTCTCGGTCTTTTCAGTGTTGTGAGGGCCACCCTGCATCTCTCGGCCCCCCATATGAACGCAGTTATCAGGGAGTCAAGCTCCCTGAAAAGCATGGCAGGGATCCAGAGCAGCAATACCGCAAAATAATATAAGAGTCTTAGTAGCACCACCATCTTAAGGAGTGCTATTCTCCCAGCCGCTGACAATGGAAGTGTCTTCCAAAATTTCAGACTGGCTTTCAGTGCCCTAATGGCGCTACCTACGTTACCCTCCAGTAGATCAGCCCTGGTGTGATAAACCTTGACTCCCAGGTAGGTCATACATCGAGGCTCCCAAGAAACATGTCCCAGCTCTCCGGGTGGGTCATAGTCCGCTGAGAGTGGGTAGAGGTGTGATTTCTGCCAGTTTACTCATAGCCCTGTTAGTCTGCCAAATTGTTCTAAGAGGGCCTGGCCTCCCTCAAGGTCTGATCCCATGTTTCATAAGAACATGAGTAGATTATCTGGGTAGAGCGCTATTTGGTGAGGGTTATCCTTGTATAGTAGTCCTTGGTACCAAGTAGCAGTCCGTTTTTTGGACAGCCAATGGCTCCAGTGCCAGCGTGAATAGCAAGGGCAAGGGGGGACACCCCTGCCTTGTGCCCCTCTCCACCCTATATAGTTCGGATGTGGTGGTCCAGGTTCTAACACAGGCTCTGGGATCTGTGTATAGCAACTGCATCCATCTAATGGTCTCCCAGCCCCATATGCTCTAGGACTACACATAGGTATTTCCATTCCAGGCTATCAAATACCTTATCTATGTCTACTGCAAAGACCGTCAAAGCTCTTTTCTGGTATATCAGTGTCCCAGTGGAGAACCCAGTGGATATTCTGGACTGTGTTTTGGGTGGGGATGAATTCTGCCTGGTCTGTATGGACTAGGAGAGTCATGAATGGTAGCAATCTCGTCGCTAGTATTCGGCTAACAAATGTATAGTCCATATTAGGCATGGATAGAGGCCTGTATTCTCTACTGTCATTTTCCGGTTTACCTGGTTTCAGTAGTGGAACTATCAGTGTCTCCCTGGTCGAGTCTGGGAGGTAATTCTGTTCTCTCGCAGCGTCATATAACTGCGCAAGTTTAGGGGCTAGGTTGTTTATGTATGGGGCATACAATTCTATGGGGAGCCCGGCTGTGCCTGGAGTTTTCTCTCATGCTAGGCCCTTGATGGCTTCTCTAATTTCTGTCTCTTCTATATTTCTTCCTATAGCTTCCTTCTCTTCTTTAGTGAGGTGTTGGCATGGGAGAGGTTCCAGGAAAGCCCTTATGTCCCCCTCCCCTCCCTGTGCGACGCTAGTGTAAAGAGTGGTGCAGTACTCTAGGAAACGGTGGTTGATCTCTTCCTGTTGGAATAATCTCAGTCCTGTGGGGGTGATGATTTCTACAATGGGTGTCACCCTCTTACAGGGTTTGGCCAGCCACATCAGTAACATGCCCGTTTTGTCCCTTTCAGCATGGGCTCTTACCATGTAATTTTTATTATCAAAGCAGCAGAGTATACTCCGCACTTTCGCCCTGGCCTCATTCACCTCTCTTTGTAGCTCAGGTTGTTCTCGTCTTTGTATTTCTAGCATGCGTAACTCATCTTCTGTTGTCTTGACCTCCCCTAGCAGCGTCTTTCGGATTCCCATTGAAGCGGCTATGCAATTCCCTCTAATCACTACTTTAAATGCATCCACATTATCTGGGAGAAGGGGCAGTAGCTTCGTTGTCCTCAAAATATCATCGGATGTGCCCCTCACCTGCTCCCTAAATGCTAGGTCTTTTAATGATTCTGTCTTGAGGAGCCAGGTTGGTATTCATGGCTTGGTTCTCTCCTAGGCCAGCTGGAGATGTACAGGATTGTGATCAGAAATTGTCCTCCCCAGATATTCCACTTCCTGGACCTGACTATGTACTTCGGGTGTGCAGAGAAATGTGTATAGGCGAATATGTAAATCATGCACATTGGAAAAGAAGGAGTAATCTCTGGTGTTTGTGTAAAAGTGTCTCCACAAGTCTATTAACCGCCACTTGGACTGCCATCCTTGGAACATTCTAGCCATTCTGGCCACCGGTGACCACCCAAGTGGGGGATGCGATCTGTCCAACTCAGGGTTGGCCACACAATTAAAACCCCTGATCAATACTGCATGTAGCAGGCAAGGTGCTAATGTTTCCCACAGGTGCTCCAAAAATGTACCCTGTTCGAGATTTGGTGCATATATACTGATAAGTGCTATATCCTTTCCCTCTAGGTGGCCAGTAACCACTACATAGCGACCATTTATGTCTATAAGTGTTCCTGTTTCTTTAAAGGGGACTCCCACCCTGATCCATATAAGAGTCACCCTTACATATGCTGAATAGGCTGTATAGTACACCTGGCCTCTCCATCTCTTCTGCGGTGCCACTCCCTCCACCACAGTCAGGTGCGTTTCCTGCAGCATTGCTATATAGGTCCCCTGTCTTTGTAAATAGGAGAACACTTTGTACCATTTAGTCATAATGTGCATGCCCCTGATATTCCAGGATACAACCTTATAGTTTTGTGAGTCCCCCATGAGGTTCGCTTGCTATGTGACTGTTACTATGCATCCCCTTTCTATCAACAGATCCGATTGTCGCAGAATCCTTCTTCAGGATTACTCATCGGGGGTACAGCAGCGGGGTTCCCTTAAAACAGCAACCAATGAACTTCCCAACTCCCCTACCCCAGGACAGGTGAAAAAACAACCCCCATCCAAACTAGTTGTAATCAAGAAAACTCTTGTGTGACCAGGCCCGTAGCAGTGCAGGGCCCTCGGTTCAAGATCCCACCGTGTCCAGTCTCATCTGATCCCGGAGCTGCATAACATGTCCACTCTTAGGCACCCTGTGGCGGCCTTTTCAATATTTGCCCCAGTCTCTCACAGGGGTTTCATATGATGTCATCAGAGGTCCCTTGTGTCACTGTCGGTAGCTCCACACTAGGCGTTGCCGAGCCTCCAGACTATCCATCCGACCCCGAGTGCTGCACATCTTCCCCTGTTGTCACAGAGCAAGGGCTGGACTCCCCCCGCTCAAGGATGCCACGGCTGCAGTAGCACGTATTCTTTCCCTTCGTGCCTCCTCCAAAGATGGGGATGCTTTGCTGCACTGGGGTTCCCCAGACAGTCGTCGACCAGCTCCTGCGTCGATTCCTTTGGTATGTGTAGGTGTCCGCTGCTCCTGATCAAACATCCAACCAGTCACAGGCCTCTTGCGGGATTCAGGAGAATCTTGCTCCCTGTCCTTCCACCACCCTCAATGTGGCCAGGAAGAGCGTAGAGTACAAAATGTTCAGTGTCCTGACTTGCTTCTTGACCACCAGGAATGTGGTTCGTCATTTTTGCACTTCACGGGAAAAATCCGGGAAAATGCGAACCATCCTGTTCTCCACTTTTATCTCTTCACGTTTACGGGCTTGTCCGAGGATGTGGTCACGATCTTTATAACGCAGTAGCTGGGTCACCATAGTTCGTGGCGGGGCCCCCAGAGGAGGAGGTCTAGTCAGGACTCTGTGTGCTCTCTCAAAAGCATATAACTGTGATAGGCCCTCCGGCGCCACTGCTGTGAATATCCAGTTCTCCAGATAGGAGGTCATATCATTGCGCTGAACCTTTTCGGGCAGCCTCACTATTCAGATACTATTTCTGCGTGATCTATTTTCAGCGTCCTCAGCGCGGATCACGAGGGCCTTCACCTGCTGTTCCAAGTCAGTCACTTAGTCTCCTGCCGCTAATAGTGCTGGTTTGATGTCCACAACATCTCTCTCCGTTGTTGTGATTCTCTCTGCCGGGCGTTTTTGATCTTTGCGCAACAGGCCAAGATCCGTTGTCAGCATGTCTTTCTTAGACTCCAGGTCGTGAGAGCCTGGAGTATGTCCTCCAGGGATGGGTTTGCAGCCTGCCCATCTGCAGAGGCCAGTTGTTCGGTTCTGGTGGTAGGTGTCTCGGGGCTGCCAGACTGCAACCCATTGTCCCCCGCCATTTCTCTTTTCTTACTAGTTTTTCCCCATATTCAGTGGCAAAGTCACCGAGTGTTCCTGTAGAAAGTCACGCCAAGGGCTTCAGTAGGGGGCGGCTTAGACACAGGTTTATCTCCTTTGCACCCCTCTTCTCCAGCCAATCAATATGGAGCTGCACATGCAGTGTCAAATAAAGGGTGCTCACTCACAGTTGCTGTGGGGAGGCCAACGCCTCCTTCCTGAAGTTTATGCCGCCGGACCCGTTCCAAATTTGTTTCTGGGGGGTGGGTGGATTTCACTGCCAGTCCTTCGTCCCCACCCTCTCCCATAACTCGCAGCCCTTCCGTCGGTCCTGACAGGGGGCGGGTGTGAGAACTGCACACCCCACTCCTGTTCACCTCCGGCACCTGCCATGGCTGGGCCCGCTCCCCGTCACCTCCTCCAGTCTGGGCAAACGCCAACCGCTATGTTTCTGGACCCGGCCAAAGCCCCCTCGCCCCAGATCCGGGCGGCCTCAGCTGGGGGAGCTGCCGCTCACACTTTATTCTTCGGGTGCAGCCCCCCTGCCCCTCAACAAGCAGGTCATCGCCACCCACTTCTCTCAGTCCGCAGGCAGCTCCCACGGCAGATTCTCGCCCACCCCTCGAGCAGGGCCTCTTTCGCACTGTCCGCACCCTGATAGGGAAGGGGTGGGGCCTCTGTCCCAGCTGCTATCCTTTTTGCACGATCGTCTCTACCGGGCCCGCTCTCCTCTGCTTCACCCGAGCCCGGCATCCTCGGCTTCTGCTTACCTGGGTCGCGGATGGCTCAGTCTGGCCCCCCCAGTTCTCTCTCCGCCCCGCTCTCACTCATCCCAGGGACGGGCAGGGCCCCGCTCAGCCTCTTCTGCACAGGTCAAGCCGCACCCACCATTTTGATAATGGCCACTCCCTGGACCTCTCTTCTTATTGGCCTGGTTGCTAGCCCTGTTGCGGCACCTCACTCTGTGTTTTCAGGCACCTCGCCCCCATGCTGAGGGGGTTAGGGCTGCCACAGCTCTGGGTTCATTTTGCAGGATGGGCTCGAACAGTTCCTGTGCTGGAGATCTCTGCATTAGCTCCTCGCACCATTAGCGCCAAGCCACGCCCCCCCTTACACTACCATGTGCGCCGTATTTAATATACGGTGCACGTGGCAGTAGATAAGGGCCTAGCGTCAACATTTTTGACCCTAGTTCGGTGCTTTGGAGGATTAGCTAATTCTGCAAAGCACCCAGAGACCCAGTGAAACCAATGGGAGCCTCCTTTTAACGCCTGCTCTGATGCCAGAAAAAATGATGCAAAAAAATCTCTTAGATTTCTTTTTGCCATATTTCAGCCCCTCTAACACCAGAACGTTCCACCCTTGCATACATTATGCCTGGCGTAGGCATAATGTGGCGCAAGGTATTACAAAGTGGAGCAATGCAAGCATTGAACAACTTTGTAATTCTGGTGCAGCGTTTTTGCCCATCTAACGCCATATTAGCATAAACAAATGATGCTAATGTGTCATTAGATGGCGCTAGGCCTTCTTAAATCCGGGCCATAGAGTCTAGTGTCATAGAATGGACTATTGTACAGTGGAATAGAGTGGAGTTGCCTAGCCTACAGAGATGTTAAGTGTTATACAGTGAAGTGGCATGGTGCGTCGTGTCGTGGAGTATCGTAGAACGGAGCAGCATATTGTATAGTGTAGTGGGGTGTCAAACAGTAGAGCTGAGTGTTGTACAGTGAAGTGTCATGGACTGCAGTGTCATGAAGTGGAGTTGAGTGGATTAGAGTGGAGTGTCATCAAGTAGAGTGTGGCAGTGTTGTAGAGTGTAGTGGCAAAGAGTGGAGTTCAGTAGAGTAGGGTGTCGTATAGTTCAGTGTTGTTGAGTGTAGTGTCATACAGTAGAGTGGCAGAGAGTCTCATACAGTCTAATTTTGAGTAGTGGAGTATCAATATTTTTTATAACACAGTGCACGGTAGAGAGACGAGTATGTAGTTAGTGTTGTCTGGCCAGTGAGCTGAAAAAAGTGTGAAACAAGGTCCGCTACTTAGCTTTAGAATTTTTAAAGTTTGTGTAGTTTAAACTTGGTTTGTATAGGGAAAACAACATTTCCCAACTATAACTAAGCATTAACCTTTGGTGTTTTCATTGAATATCATTTAAAAAAATGTTTTAATAAAAATGTGCTTCGAAGAGTAGAGTCCAATGTCGCAAGTGGAGAGTTGTTATGTGGAGTGTAGTACAACACAGTGGAGAAGCCTGTTGCAAAAGTCTATCATCATAGACTGGAGTATTGTAGATTGGAATTAAATAAGGTAGAGTAGAGTGCAGTAGTGTATCACACAGTGTAGTAAAGTGTTATCTAGTGTGGTAGTATGGTGGCTCCTATAGTGGAGTCAAGTATTGTAGACTGGAGCAATGAGTTGTACAGTGGAATGACATGTAGAACAGTAGGGTAGGATGTTGTAGACTGTCATAGAGTGGAGGAAAGTGGAGTAGGGAGAAGTAGAGTGTCACAGAGTGGAGTATCATCAGGCCAAGTGTCACAGACTACATTAGAGTTTTGTACAGTGGAGTGCTGTATGATATAGTTGAGTGGTGTATCATAGACAGAAGTTGAGTGGCATGCCATTGAGTGCCATACAATGTAGTAGAATGGTGGGCATTGAGTGGAGTATAGTTTCATAGAGTGCCATAGACTGTCATCCATTGTTATAGAGTAAAGTTGCATGCAGTGGAGCAGAGTGTCAGACAGTGGATCAGTGTAGAGCTGAGTATAGTACAGTGGTGTATAGTGGGATAAAATATACTAGAGTGAAGTGGGGTAAACTGGAGTGGGGGAGTGTAGAATGGAGTAAAGTGTCATAGAGTGGAGTGGCGTATCGTAGACTATAGTGGTATGGAGAACAGTAGATTCAAACAGCATAGCATACAGTCGAGTAAAGTGTCATAAGTTGGAGTATATGTTGTACAGTAGAGTGTAGTGAGGTGTCGTACATTATTGGGAAGTAGGCTACAGTAGAGTGGCATACTGTCTAGTTGCTTTTTGCAGACTGGAGATGTGTACAGTACAGTTTTGTAGAGTATGGTACAGTGGTTTGGCATACTGTGTTATACAGGACAATGGCACTGAGTGGTGTACAGTGGAGTGGTATACAGTGGAGTACTATGTCAGAGTAGAGTGGAGTAAAGTGGGGTGTAGTGTTATACAAAGAGTTGCATACAGTGTTAAATAATAGACTAGAGTGTCTTGGAGTAGAGTGCAGTAGTATTGTTTGGTGGCATACAGTATAGTACAGTCTTCTACAATGGAGTGAAGGGGTATAGATAGGTATCCAAGAGTAGCAGACAGAGGCCCACATTATAAAATTGGCGGTAAGTGCCGCCTACCGCTGTGACGACGGGCGCCAAAAGACCGTCTCCGTGGCTAACATCCGTCTGCCACATTATGACCACAGACGGATTTCTGCCACAAGAAGGGTGGAAATCCGGCTGTCACCATGCTGGCAGACAGTGTTAAGGTGGCACTGCTACCACCAGCAGCGCCATGCCAGTAGACCAGCGCCAGCCGTATTATGATAAATATTACAGCCCCATGGTGTTCTGCTGGCGGGCGCTGCTGGTGGTAGCAGCGCAGCGTCCCGCCCCCTGCCGGAAGACCCCCTGGATGCAGGTAAGTCAGATTTCCAACAGGGGAGGGGGATGGGTGATGTTGTCTGTGCGTGTCGGGTGTGTGCATTAATTTGTGAATGTGTGCGTGAATGCGAATGAGTGTGTAGTGTTGTTTGCGTGTGTGTGTGCATGTGTGAGAATGAGTGAATGAATGGAAATGTGAATGCGTGTCTGCGTGTCAGTAACAATGTGTGTACAGATGTGGCTGTGAATGAATGGATGCATGCATGTATGAATGCGGGTATGCCTGTGTGAGTGGGTGAATGCGTGGTGTGTGCTGGGGGGAGGATTGGAAGGGGGAAGTATGGTTTGAGGGGAGTGAGGGTTGTCTGAGGAGTCAGTAGAGTAGAGGTGAGTGGAGTGGTGTAACAGTGTGGAGTAAAATACAACAGTGTGTAATGGTGTGTTGCGGAGTAGAGTGGCATGGAGTGGAGTGTACAGGTGTAGCATAGGTAGTAAACTGTTATAAACTGGAGTGTGGTCTCGTACAGTGGAGCGGAGTGCTGTGTCATATAGAAAAGTGATGTATAATGGAACAGAGTGTTGTACATTCGAGTGTCTGGGCATAGAGTGGAATACCGAGTTCTACAGTGGAGTGTACAGGGACAGAGTGGAGTAGATTGTTGTTGAGTCCCATAAAGCATGGTAGACTTTTATAAAGTGAAGTTATCTAGAGTGCAGGAGAGTGTCATACAATGGAGTGGCATAAAATGGAGTAGCGTACAGGGTAAGAGTGGAAAGGTTATGACCGTAAAGTGGAGTAGCAAACGGTGGACATTTTGGCAGCACACATAGAAGTGCCAAATCACCATTATAGATTGTTTATGCGCAGGAAAGTGTCCCTTCCTGCACATAAACAATCTATCCCCTCAACCCAGACACCCTTGCCTGTGTTGGCGCTAGGCAGCTTAACACAGCACTAGCGCAGGGAGAAACACAGGGGTGTGCCGTATTCCTCTAAATACGACACACTCTTGGGTTTCTAAAGTGGTGCGGCGCTGTTTTTTTTTGGCACAGCACCACGCTGCACAACTTTAGCAGAAATCCGGGCCTAAGATTATTATTTTTTTCCTAATGGCCAATTATCATGCCCTCCATATAGTAGTTTGTTTAGCTCATTGCTAGGTCACTTTTCTATTTTGTTGAACAGGAGTACATAAGGAAGATGGTTTTTATTTAGCTTATGGGGCACAGTTTTAATTTGTGACCCAGAAAGCATTGAAAGTAAACTTATGTAGATTAAGATGTATTCTATTTGTTATGTGTTTGTTTATAGGTTTCAATAAGCATGTGATCATATTTGGGTCTTTCAGTTGTTCATATAGTAAATCTGATACTTTACATATGCAGTTTAGCTTATTTTTTGGGCTTCCTTGCCACTTTTAGTACTATTGTGCTACAAGATTTAACTAATTTGAAAAAACTTTTAACTTAACATTTACTTACGTCACTTACCTGCAGCACCCCACAGAATCATATGTGCCCCCTAATATGTAATACTACCAAATGTTATAAAAATCCAGCTGACAGTTTTTTGCACTATGCGAACTACAAAAGTCTATGGAAAATGCATTGGATTTAAAGTCTGTTTTTGGACCCCCACTCCCCTATTTTCTTAGCACCTCCATTGACCAAACACCGCAAAATGTTCAGTCCTCCCAAAATTAGTCAAATGGGAATTTATAAAGGCACAAAAATCTGAAAACTCCCTATCTCTGGTCACCTTAACTATATATGTAAATATATATATATATATATATATATAGCCACAGCAAATATAACTAATCGAATAAGAAAATACACCAAATATTAAACATTTTATAATCCAAAAAACACATTTACAAAAATACTATAAATATTTAAATACATTTAAAAATAAAAACAAATAATATAAATATAAAAAATAATGCTTTAAAATCTATGTAACCAATATCATGTAAATTACTAGAGTCTAAGATTATTAAATATACTATTCCCATTCTAGTTTATGCAACAGTAAGGAAAGTGTTGGACTTCTGAAGGGTTAGAATTACTGTTCCTATTTATCATTAAATCATAATTTTTTATAATTAATAATTAGATAACTGTTGCTTAACTTCTCCCACACCCCAACAAACCTAGCATCCAGCAACTAAAATATAAGTAAAAGAAATCAGTGTTCCACATTTTACATAATTAAAATCAATTGAATAATTAACAATTAATAATTAATTAATTATTACTTAATTGACTTCCCACCCTACAGCCCTACAAACCTAGAAGCCTGCACCTAAAATATAAGTAAAATAAGTATTCCAAAAGTTATGTCATTAAAATCAATGAACTAATTAACAATATTTAATATTTAATTGGTAATTAATTATTACTTAACTTTGCATACTATACCCCTAGAAACCTAACAGCCTGCAAGTACCATAAAATGAAAATAAAGCAGTATTGCATAAATAAATAGTAATCATATAACTACATAAAAAGTATTAAACATGTTTTAATTATTTATTACCTAATTAGCTTGCCACCATACCTCGCTACAAACCCAGCAACCCATTACAGCACTATAAAGTACTATTAAAAATAAATTAAAAAATTCTAAATCACTTAAAACGAGAAGCTATATCTCAAAAGTAATTTACATTTATATAAACAATAGTAACTCATAATATTATATATCACTTAAAATACATTAAAATATAGTTTTATATTTGCGATAAAAATATTGAAAACATCAGTATTATTTACAATATTACCTCAAAAAACAAGTCTTGTCAACGATATTTCTGCATCACAATATTTGCGTATCACAATATCTAATTTCCGATATTTCTGTCTCCCGATACTTTTAAAACAGTAGTTGGACCAAAAAACATACAATCGTCAGTTACTTTTCATAGAGCATCAGCATGTCCATTTCTTGTGATTGGGAAATTGCACTGACACGTTTTGAACCCTAATAGTTGGATTCTCCTCAAGACAGAACTCTGTTGAATGTATTCTGATTGCATGCAGGGCCTTCCATAGTGACAGTGACCTTAGTGGACGATCTTGTCATGTATACCCCGAGTAAGCCTTGATACCTCCATACTGGCTGTAAAATAATTAACAAGACTGCTGTGGAGCATCCTTCTTTAAAAGTTGTTAATTTCTGCTTCGGTGCAGAGCCTCCCTCATTGGGGTTATTCGAGTTGCATCAGGTATTACCATTACTCGAGGGAACTCCAGTGACACCAAGGTTGGAGTATCCATAAAATATGATAAGAATGGTTCATTAATTAGTTGTGTTTGTTTCTTTGGGTTCCCTCGCATTGGTGAGGCTCCCATTGCTACCCCGGCCATACATCTGCTTCAGAGTCACAAGTGCCTCATCAAAACAAGGCATCCCAAAGATGCGGGACGAGCACAAAACAGTTAATGACCTGCGCCTTCTGTAGCCTCCATTCTTGCTTTGTTCTATTTTTTCCCATGTAAACAAAAAAGGTGTTGATTTCGGAGCAGGGCTCAGTAGAAACACCAGGCATGACAGATGGCAAGCTGTGCTGCCCGCGCACACACATTCAGTTGCGTGCATGCTCCCAAGGTGGCGGCCATATCAATGGATTCAGTCCATAATCCACAAATTCGACTTGGGTACACCAGGAGCATGGGATTATGGGCGCAGTTTTAGGGGCTGGGGTCTTTGGTGTGCTACACCCCCCTAATAAATGTATTTTTGTGATATATAATTGGGTACATGTGCTTTAAGTCGAGTATGGTGCAGTGTTCGTCGGATTTCACTAGGAACGTTTACACATGCAAACACACACACACTATATCTTCCTCTTTCTGTTTGGCAAGACTTCAGAAGTGTTGTTTTTTTTCACAAAATAATAATACCCTTTCCTCAAATTCATCATCCCCAACCAATACGCATTACTCTCCCTTTCCGCTGCCCGTTAAGCTCCTCTTGTGCGCCTTGCTTGTGCTGTAATGTTTTTTAACATTATGTGACAGCGTGATTGTTGGGAAATCTGAAGCTCACAACCCCCAGTCTTACTGGCCAGGCTACGCCCCTGCATGGAGCAGTGCTGAAAAGCAGCCCAGCCATAACAGTAAGCATCCTGTTTGTACGGTAAGGCCTGGGACAGTATTATAGAGTGCCCAGTGAGTGCAACTGATGTTTGCATCACTGTGGTATTCCTGAAAAGGCCCCTTATGCAATATGTATCATGCCAGTGCTAAATGTTTGCCGATGTCAACCCAGGCAGCTGTGCCCTCATATGCTTGTGGGTGTGGCCCTAAGCAACTGAACAAATCCCTTGACTTTGTGCTCACACCATATCACAGTCGTGGCCAGGGAGGCGCACCAACCTTGCACCAAAGAGAGGTGGTTCCAGTCATTGTGCCCTATGAGGGCTCCATTGTGAGCAAAATACAAGGTCCCAGAGCACAGGGACCACACCAGCCTACTCTCACCAGCAGACACAGCCACTCACTGCACCTACTTGCAGAGGGATCTCTGCCCACCTGTGAAATGAATAGGAGCCGCACCACCTTTCACTAAGGCACTAATTCCATGCAGACATGGATTAGCGCTGTCCCAGTCTGCGCTCAAAGCACACAAATGAGGTTGCACTGTGGATGTAGAGTGGGGCAGTGCACCTTAACTGTGACAAAAGGCCTGGTGGGCTGTGAAGTGAAAATAGGGGGGTGGGGAGGTTGGCTTGAAATCAGGTGACCACCTCTATTCCCCATTGCCATTGCATGAAGGCAACATGGAGCAGAATTAACCAAGCCACCCTTAATTAGACCTAGAATATATGTGCTGCAGAATTCAGCACACATGCAAAGAGGGAGTAATGAGGAGAAAGATATTTCTCCTTGTTACATTAGCCTTATGTAGGTGCACCATTTTGATGCAAACCCATGTTTACCTGTCTTTGTAAATATTGGTTTGCATCAAAATGCATGGGTGGATGCACTGTAACACCCATGCTCCACCAGTGTATTGCCTACCTGATGCAAGCACTATACTCTGCCTTGCCTTACTTTTTTTTGGGCTCACAAAGCCACACAAATCGTGCTTTGCGTGGCTTTGTAAATACCAAATTAGAGTTTACCTCAGGGCTTCACTAAAAAAGTGATGCAACAGAAATCCTTAGTAAATCTGGGCCTCGAGTAAACCCCTAACTAAATCTGGGTAACAAAAAAAAATATTAGACTAACTATGGACAATCAAATCTATGTTTAAAAAAATTGCCATTATATTCTCAGCTCGCAGTCAAGTTGTTTTGGGGATCAGGGGTATCCAATTGGTCTATGTCTGTTACTCAATCCAAATTAATTATTGGGTGCAATTGGAAGAGATGACTAGGATTGTGGTGTGTGAGAGGCAGTGGAAGATGTGTGGCAGAGTGATGTATATCAGTACCCCTATTTTTCACCAAACAGAGTAAATACATCTATACAAAGGCTCAGTGCCACCAAAAAGTGCTGGTCAGCACAAAGGGTAGGTGGGGATTACCATATACTATTTATCAGTTACTTGCAGTCTCCGGCAACCGCAAGCTTATTGTCAATCAAAGTGGCTCCCCAGTATTTGTCTTGTTAGACCTCTTGGCTGCTTTTGACATGGTCTCACACACTACTCCCACATCCAGCCTCTTTAAGCTTGGCATTTGTAAGCAAGTTCCCAAGTGTCTTGGCTGCTTTCTGGCTGGTAGGACTGAATTAATCTCTCTGCCGCCTGTTTGATCTTCTGCTACTCCCACCACCCGTGGTGTTCACCAAGCTCATAAAAGGAGAATGCTATTTAATGTGTATTGTACTCCTTTGGTTTCCCTTGTCCGTTCTTTCTGATTTGATATTATGTGTAACGTTGACAACACTCAATTTATCGTCTCCATATCAGAAAATCATTTCACCACCCACAATGCTTTTCATACTTGCAGGTCCACTGTGGCCGACTGGAAGAAGGAAATCTTTCTTAAACTGAATGGTGATAAAATCTAAGATCTGATTTTTGGCAAGCAACCTTCACTGCAATATTGTTCTCGATGGTCTTCGGTCAAAGGTTCCCCTCCTGCTTTGGCTTCATCATTGAAAGCAATCTTACTTTTTCAAAACAAGTCCACCAAGCTGAGGCTTTATGTTTCTCTTTGCTAAGAACATTGAAGAAAATATTTTGTTTTCTTCAACTGACTTCTTGCAGACCAGTAATCCATGTTCTAATCAATTACAAACAGGATTATGTACAATTCCTCATAGTCTGGAATGCTGACCTAGCTTGTTCATCACCTGCTGGTCATTTAGATGCTGCAGCTTGGCCGTATTCTCAGTTTCCATCCTATCCTCAATCTGCTGTCTCGTCACATCCCTACGAGCATTGCTGGCTTTCGGTATATGAGAATATTCAATTCAAGTATCTAGGCAGAGGCCATAAAGCAGTCCATAACTTCAGGAATCTTAGAAATAAATTTGTCCGTGTACCTACTGTTAGACCTGTCAGCCTTAAGGTGATCTTCCCCAAACCTTTTGGCCACTTTGCCTCACCTTTTTGCTGTATCTTTTTATTGGCTTTAGGACTCTGAGCACTTTACCACTACTGACAAGTTCTAAAGTGCATGTGCTTCTCCCCTTAACATGGTAACATTGGTATATCCACAAACAGAATATTTAACATTTACTATTGTAAAGTGGTATACCATGCACCATTATTTAGTCCCTACTCCCATCGTGAGTCATTTTTGCACGGGGGGATAAATATGGGGCTATTTTTTGGATGGGAATGCCTACCTTGCATCTCATTCATGCAAGGTAGGTTCACTCATCCAAAAAATGGTCCAAGCTCCTATATATTGACTTTAGACATGTCTTGCATCAAAATATAAATATGGAGTTAGGTTTGCACCAAATTTGCATTAAAAAAAAATACGCAAATTTCTCGCATAAGGAGTATAAATATGGGCCTATGTAACTTCATCAGCTCACAGCATTTTCTTTGTGACTTCTTTTACACTTTCATCAGTAAGATTCTTGAGGTATTTGCTTTTTTGCAATATGAAATGGTGAAGGTGGTTTCAGGAAGGCAGCATTATAGCTGTTTACAGGAGGATTGGCCGACACTGGAAATGGAGTTCTCTCCGATGCAGTCTAGGACATGCTCCTTACATGCCATCTCTAAGGCCCTGTGATAGGCTGGGCTCTGCGTCATCTTGGACAGTCTGTGGAACTGTGGCCTCTTTCCTGATCTCCATTGGAGCTTTCTCTTTTTGGAGACTTCGGAAGTTGTGCTGAGCCATCCCCGGCGGCTTTGGTGGTGTGTCACTTCCGGTATTGGGCAGTTCAGAAAGCACAACCCCTGTGCTTTTTCTTGGGTCTATTCTGAGTTTGTAGAGCTCTTCTCGAGGCGCTGGTAAGTGTAACAACAGTTTGCTTTATTATCAGCTAGCTCTTTTATGTATCCTACTCACATTTGACTATGGTAGTTTCAGCGCTTCTTTTCTGTATCTGTTTGTGGCTGCCTTTAGGGTTATCACTTCATCTATGTATAGAATGATGTATAGCTTTACATTTTGTAGTAGCACAGTACCTCTTTTCACAGCCTTGCTAGCAGGTTCTTGGCCACCAATGTGTACACTTCTCAGTGAATCTTCCTTTATCTTCAAACATGTCACACTGGCTGGAGCTGCACTTTCACTCCACATATGTCAGATGTTTACTCTGCGCTTCGACGAAAGGCTATGTGGCATACACAAGCAGTATACTTAGACCATGCGAACTCTCTGGGAGAGCATATTTGATCTTCAGGTTACTTATCCACTATCTCGTCACCAGTTGTAGCATCTTCTCCAGCTGGAGTACCCACCAATAACTACGCCACACATGGAGATGGGTATTACACGCGCTTATTCATCTGCATGAAACCGCAAACTGAAGATTCTAAACCTGCATTCAATTCTGTACATTGTAACAATTACATCACAGTTCAACGGGGTCTATCCGGAGTCAAAAGGGTTCCGTCATCCATAACTCACACTACACTACAGTAGCCATGGGCTTGGTGGGCAATAAGATTGCAGGGATTTCGGAGGAGCACAAAGGAATGCAAAAGGGGGTTAGATAGATACTGATGAACTGGCCATAACAAAGAGCATAGAATAGAAGTTGCAGTTATCAAGTTGAATTTCAGATCAAGGACTTTTGATCAAAACGAATGGCTTTGTATGTGTAACTGTAAAACAACTGAATTATAGCGATACAAAGAGGATTTGGAGAAACGCTTTTCAGCCTTGTGCATAACAAAATTATGTGATTCACGATGGCTGCCATAAGATTCGATGGAAGGTCGAAGAGCCTGATTCCTCTTCGGTTAGGCATTCTTGGCATGAAGCAGGTCACCATGGCAATCTAAGGGGTATATACCATGCTTTAACATAAAAAATTATATGGGACATTTCACCCTTTCCTCAGATCTTCTTATTACTGAGCTGTGGAGTGCATCTGTCTCTAACACCTAGGGCCGGATTTATTCTTTTTGACGCAAAACTGCACAAACTCAGTTTTGTGTCAAAAATGTTTGAGCTGGCTAGCGTAATTTCTTAACGCCACCCATTCATTGTATTTATGCTTTGACTCACGGTGGCACTAAGAACAGGTTAGAGTAATTTTTTCTGACGCTAACTATTGCGCCTTGTCATAAGGCAAAATGACGTTAACACAGGAAAAATTACTCTAGTCCGGTTTGTGAAACGGATATGCGCCAGTTTTCACCGCAATATCATCAAAAAGCGGCGCAAATGCAGCAAACAGTGTTAAGGAGCCCCAAAATGGATCCCAGAAGCCAGGAAAGACCCCATGGAGGAACCAGCCAGGAGGACACAGACAAGACCCAGGGGAGAGACAAGAAGAAGAGGAAGTGTGGCAGTGCAGAGGAGCATGTAATCCTGGTAAGAGAGGTGACGGAACCCCACCATCAACTATTCATCACCTTTAAATTGCCAATTGGGAGGAGAGAGGCAATTTGGCAACAGATTGTGGACAAGATTAACAGTGTGGCAGAGGTCAGGGGAACTGTCATGGAGTGCAAGAAACACTGGCATGACTGTAAGCGCAGGACAAAGGAGAAAATGGCAAGGAACAGGAAGGCAGCACTGCAGACCGGAGGTGTGAGTCCAGCACTGCAAGAGGACCTGGACGAGATGGAGGAGATGGTTGCAGCCGTCATCCCGTAGGAAATCATCACTGGTATTGCAAGACAGGACAGCGCAGACTACCAGGACACAACACATGCAGGGTAAGTTGCATGGGGGACAAAAATGCCTAAATGTCAAGTGCAAGAAGGGGGCAGCAGATAACTACTTCACAATGCATGTCAGCCCTGAAAATCAGGCAGTGGAAAGGGCAAAGGGGAATGGCACGGGTGCATGGGCTGTGCAGGGGCATCCAGGGGCACAGCACTACACAACACAAACAACCTTTGCATGGGGGTACACTGCCATGTCAAGGCTGCTGGAAATGCTGAAGCAGACCAGGAGGGTAGGGTAGAACATAAAACTGGGCTGCCATGAAACATCTCAGGTGTCATAGTGCCAAGACAACAGCATTGAGGGGGAGGACATATGTGTGTAGCTAGGCAAACACACACGCACAGTCATAAGAAGAAATGGAACTCTTCCAGGCCCATCAGTGCAATGCAGTGTTGTGTCACAATAGAATGCTTTACACTAATGGGGTCACAAACCTGGAATATGTAAATATTTCACTACATCACATTAAAATAAACAGCACCCACACAACCACTTTGTCTCTGTGTAATGTGATACATCTACTTTGCTGGAGATTTGTGATGCATGTAACATGTCAATGGTCACAGAGTGTCAATACTAGAGTGCAGAAATAATGTGAGCAGATATTTATGTACAAGGACCTTGACTTCTAATTCTTCTGTGCTGCTTTTGCCTCATTTTTTAAGTAAAAGCAGCACAAACTTACAAAATATCATTGTAATTTGTAAGTTTGTGCTGCTGTTGCATTACAAAAAGAGGCAATGAGTGTAATAATAGTATATTTCTGGCCCAGTTATCTACAAGATGAAACTCAATGCTGGCCACATCCCCTACAAGAAAGTCATTGTGTATGTGTCATTTGCTTCAAAACATACATGCCTCACCCACAACATATAGCAGGAATTGCTGTGTAAGAGTGTTTGGCCAAAAACATCAGCTGGGAGTACAATTAAAACACATAGGCGTGCGTTTTGTATACTTGACCTCATCAGAAATTGGCACTACTCAGTTTAGCAGTGTTCACATGAAGATCAGGCTGCAGGCAGACGTCCCACAGTGCTCAACATTCCAACATGGGACCCAAACCATGACAGCTTTAAAACCACACCTAGCCGTCCAATACATGGGAACCATAGTCACGTTGAGTGGAAAGTACAATGGAAGGCAGATGTATAGATATTTAGATTTGTTGTAGCTGCCAATGTGACAGCTCGGCTGGAAGTGGGAATTAACATGTCAAGAGTGGGATGTGGATGCCGGACGGAATACACAGGCCAACAGAAAATTGGCACTGTACACTCAGGCAAAGACCCAGATCCCCAAGCATATGACACATGCCGTAGTGGGGTACCTAATACTTTAATAACTATGTACAAAACAGAACTTAAAACTATGTCACACACCTACACTAACCTAATCCATCCTAACTATACATTATCCACAACTGGCCCTAACTACCCTATGCTAAGCTTACTTACCACATTTAACAACACACTCTAAACATTTGTCCCCCACCCCCCTTATATGACGAGACACATGTAGAACAGCATATACTAACCTAAACAGATACTAATACTAAACAAATACATATTTTTTTGTATTTTTTTTAAAGTTTTATATATATATATATATATATATATATATATATATATATATATATATATATATATATATATATATATATTTAATTAATTAGAATACACAAAAGTCTGAACATTAACCCCCACCCACCCACAAACTAACATGTAATAATATCAAACCCCCCCACCAACATATCCTATCTAAACTACTACCCTACTCGAACCTATCACAAAGCCCCCTAAACCCACTAAAAAAACTGGATGAGGAAAGAGGAGGGAGGGGACGTAATTAGGGGTGAGGGAAGGCAGGAGTTCCGAGTTTTTTTAATAGATTTCAGCCTCTGGCTATTTCTGTCCACGTCCCGCTGGAGAGTGTCAAGCTTTTTCAAGACTTTCCACATGTCCCTCTGGAGCTGGGAAATGGCGGCCATGTCCAAAGCAGCAGATGTGGTGGTCTGTGCTCCAGACGTAGCTGCTCCTGCAGGTGTGGCGGTTGGTGGTGCTGAAATGGACGGTGCAGCAGGTGTGGTGGGTGTTGGTCCTGAGGTTGAGGGTGCAGTAGGTGGGGCTGATGTTCTGGTGGCCGCTGTGCTACTGGCTGCAGTTGTGGTGGTGGCTCCCCCTGTTGTGGCCAATGCCGGTCCCCCTTGGCTGAAAGCCTGCCATTCTCCTGTGGCTCTCACTAGGATTGCGACTTGCCATCCTCCGGAACCCAGGCTCGACATCCAAGATGTGCCTGTACCTCACTGCCCGCCTCTGGAAATATCCTGATCTCTGCTGCATTCATGTTGGCATGTGTAAAAATGAGACAGGCAACTATCAGTGTCATCATTGTGTGATGCATGTACAGATGATAATCTAACACTCTCCCTCAAATTGCACATGCAGTCTAAATTACAGTACAGATGATATATTGTCCCTGAGGAATGAAATGGCAACGCTGCCTAATCATCAGGTATTTAACAGCAAAGCACAACAAGAGGTGTACCAAATAAAGTGATCTGTGCATTGATGTAGTGCAATGTGTCACAATGCAAATGCAGCAAGTACTTAACATGGGCCAGGCCTACTAATCCTTATCATCTGAGTCAACTTGAAGGCACCCAAGACTAGTGATTTGTATATGTAAATGGCAGGATGGCATGCCGTTGCTAATCATAAGGGGTCAGCGTTGTTTGGGACACATGCATGCTTGAATGAGATGACTGTCATCTACACTGTGACCATCACATCTACCTACATACATGTTCTTCCCCTACCCCTGTGCCTCAGGGGGGATGGGCATGCAATACATCATCACCACTGTCAAGGACAACCACAAAGCCATGTCCACCTGTACATGAATTTAGTGAGTGGGACACATGTGAGGAGGGCTGCCACCTAGGAATGAGGTATCCATTGGTCAATCACATCTACATTCATGTTTCCATTTGTGGACAACCAGCAACACCTGATCTGCCAAAACATTTCCAAAATCACCCACATTGATGACAGCACCCGTCTGGCCTTGAGCTGCATGCACGTCTATTACATACCACATAAGTGTCACGTAAATGGAGTCAAACATATGGGGCTAGATGCTGGGGGAGAGATACCCCCATGTACATTACAATACAGGGATGTGCAATTTTGTGTCGCAAACTGATGCATCACTGTCTTGTGAAAATCAGGGTATGACTTGCTGACAATATTCTGACACTGGAGCACTTCCAAGTCAAATGTGGGCCTACATGTGGCTACTAATCAAATTGTTCACATGCTGCTGCCTATTGCGCAGCACAAGACTCCCAAGATATGACTCTCTGCTTGTGAATGTTTAACCCTTGCATGGAACACTATGTCAACCTCCAGTCATGTAATATATCAGATTACATGCCAGCTCATCATATCTTGCAATGAGTGCAACACACAAGAGTCACTCACACAACAGCTGCAATCACTACACAGGACAGACATTTTCACACTTACTGGATACATCTGGGTCCTCAAATCGAGACACTTCCCTGATGGTGTAGGGGGCCAGTCCACCTGCAAGACATCGAAAGGAAATATATGCTCAATGTTAGATCACTCTACAAAGGTGTGGACAACATATCAAAGTGTGTAACATTTTATATGAGTGAGCTGCTGATCCTGCATGTAGACACTCCAACAGACATACCACTGCAGACTTGCATTGACACTGGCACTCCAGTGACTGATAGACACACATATTCACACATGCACTGGGCCTAACAATCATGTGGTGCGAAACCTGACTACAAAGATTTGTGGCTAATCCATTTCAGATGGTACTCGATGTCATAATTTGTAATTCGGCGACAATTTCAATGGCACTTCCCTGGTGCGCTGCAATACAAGTGACTCAGGTATTGTGGCTTGTGCATCAAGGGGCAATGATTAACTGTGTAATGGACATGTGGGTCAATTTTCAGTCAGTAATTGTCATGCATTCAGTGGTCCATAAGAGATGTGGCACAGTTGTATGTAGGTAACAAATGCCCCATTGGCAGTGTCCCTTAAGCCGTATATGCCACCTCTGGCAACATGATGGCAGGGATCATGTGTGTATAATGATGACAATGTAGCGCTAAACATGGTTAGCCCACTTTGCTGTCCCAAAACAGTGAAATGTGGTATTCTGACAGTGTCTTAGCTGATCATCATTGACAGAATGAATGGGCACAGATGTTGTCATTGCAACTGAAATGTGTTATTCAGGGCCACATGTACCAAGATCAGGTTTTGTGAGTTACACATTACGAGACTTAGCATCTAGCAATTAGCAAGTAGGATGATCTGAGGTACAACACTGCCAATGACACTATTTGCAATTCACAAATGGGGTAGCAAATGACTTACCTCATGGATTTTGATGAGGTAGGTCTCATTTTGCAAACCCCTTGGGAATGGCAGCACTCACAGGGATGCTGGCCTGCGGGGCTCAGCAGACACCATGTCTGTGTCTGCTTTCAAATAGGGATGTACATTTTCATTTAATTGCAGACTTAATTATGCAGGGGTAAACAGAAAGTATTTCAGAAACCAATATTATGACTGAAATATTTTTTGGAAGCAGTCAGTGGTCCGTGGGACAATTTCCTGCTCAGAAACAATTTTTGGGCATGCATTCACAAAGGGGAAGGGATCCCATTGGGAACCCTCCCCTTTTGCAAAAGGGTTAGCACCAACTTGAAACGGATGGTAACTGCAATTGTTTAGTGCCAGCATTTGTGCTCAAGAAAGAATCACCTGCGGACTGCAACTCGATAATTGGATAGGAACGCCCCTTCCTAAATGCCACTAGCAAACCCTGTTTATCAATTGGGCAATGTGATTGCAGAATGGCAAAATTGGCGGTGTGCATTTGAATGAATATTTTTCCTGACGTAAACACAAAAAATCTGAAAACTAGGCCATTTGTGAGAATTATAAATAGCTTGATACATGTGGCCCTACGTAATAGTCGGACATGACTCAATAAAGCACAGGACTGCATTGTTAACATTTATAAACATGTGGAATACAGCTCAGTACTGCTACACTAACAGTTTGTTCTACTTGCATTCAACATGGCCACAAACATTGCATGCAGCATGTCAAGACATCTGCTACTGTCTCTCCAGAGCATTCTACTGTACACATTTGTCAATGTAATACTCACCAACAGGGCCACCGATCACCACACCCAGGTGGTCCAGCAGGTCCTGTTCTCGGGCCACCAGGTCAGCCCAGCGATGCTTCAGCTGGTGCTCTTTCCTTGATGTGTTGAAGACACGTTTGAGGTGGTAGAGCACCTTGCCCCAACGCAGCCACCTTGTTTCTGTGTGATACCCCTGTATCACACACACACCCAACTCCAGCATCATTGGCAGAAAGTGGCACACCAGCCACACAAAGGCCCCAAGCTCCTCCTCAGCCTTGCCCTTCCTGACATGTTAGCGCACAATAATTTAAACATTAAAAAGGGAAAAAGCAAGGAAAATAAATCTGAAAAAAGGAAACTTACAACCCAAAATACAAACCCCAACTAACTCAACTAATCTAACCCCCAAACAGACACCTGACAGTACAAATACAATCCCAAAAAAACACTAAACTACACAAAAACACTTAAACAGGTACAATATACAAATAGAATACACAAAAAGACACAAGAGAGACACCACAAGATTCAATAAATGCAATCCAAACACGAGCAACACCAAGACACAGCCACACAGTCAAGAAAAAGCACAGACTGTAAAGTGAAAATACACCCACAGTACCATGTCTGTAAACAGGATTTCCTATTACATCACTTCCTGTCCCCTTTGCGGCCCATTTTCCGTCTTGCGTGTATTTATTTTACGCATACGTAGTTTGTGTGAATATATTCGACGCATAACCTACATATGCTGCAAAATACTACACATTACCGGGAAACTTCTATTTTAATGGATATCCGCATGCGTGGGGTGCGCTGTCGGAATTAACACTAAGGGCCCATGTATGTTTAGTTAGCGTTTGCGTTGCTTCTTGACGCATCAACATTTTTGACTCAAACTGTGTTTGTGTGATTTTTAATTTTTTTAATTATTTAACATGCATGCAGCCTGTATCAATATGAAGATAGGATGGTATGGCCTGCAGTGTCTGGTATAGTGGTTGGCCACATGTGGTAGAGCATGCAACTGCAGCCCACATTTATACTATCTTCGCACCGCATTACAATTGCATTTCGTAAGTTTGCACTGCTTTTGCGTCAGTAAATGACAGCAATGCGGCACTAAAAAAGTATAAATCATGGCCTGGGTGTTTTGTGTGTGAATGAACTGTAACAACCATATGTGTGCTTTTATGGAACGCCATGAAATACATTTGACATAATGCTCATGTATGAATGTGTTACAAATGGGTATCTACATCAGATGGCAATCAGTGATGTACAACAGTCATGATATGTGTTTGTAATATGTGTTGACTCATTTGATATGTGTAGTTGTTTGACTTTAGGGACATTACATTTACCACAACAACAAAAACAGTAATGATTGAGGATGGATGATGAGGGCTGTGTCGGATATGTTACCCATCATGGGTCATTAATTGTTGGCTACGACTTCATGTTGACTTGTGTGTGAACTACCCATATGTCGGCCATTTTTGGTAGGTAGAGTGTTTGCGACACTGTGCCTTAATTCCACTCATAAAATTCTTATGTACACGTCAGTTTAAACAATGAAAATTACCTATGTTACTCATGTTGCTGTGGTAGATCTGCTGCCCTGGCTGCATGTGTTCACATATTTTCAGATGTGCATTCCACAGAAGTGTCCTGTTCAAGTGTGTGTGCATGTGTTACCTGTGTCTGTATTGGGCTCCATGGTGTTACAGTTTTATGCAGGTCTAGTCAGGAGCCTGTTGGGGCAACCCTTGAGTTCACAGAGTATCTTGTAAGAAAGAAGTGTACCTAAGCAGAAGAGCAGCTAAAGGCATACAAGGGGATAGGGCAGCTATGGTAAGGCAGATAATACTGAAGTGTGAATACAGAGCAACTTTAGTGTGGACAAATATGGAACGGGTCAGTAATGGACAAACACGCAGGGCTTATCACTAAGATTGTACACAGGGTAGGGCTCAGAACTTCCCACAGCAACAGGGTACGTCAGTGCCTCTGTGCAGATTAATCTCACAGGTAGTCACCACGCAAGCCCCATAGAAAGGTGGCAGCAGAAGTGAATCTGTGTCTGGACCCTTAGGGCACAAACAAGGATTGTCCTTACATACACGAGACTAGCCCTTGTTTGTCAGGCTGGAGAGACAGTAACAAATCCTGGAATATAGCCATAGCACACTGTCACTGTTAAGCACTAATGACTACATGCAACACTAGACAAATGATGGGGGCTGGATTAACCTCCTGGAGACCAGGTGCCAGAAAAAATACAAAATTAAACACTTCTAGACCGGTGAGGACTTGTAGTACACTTACCAGACAAAATACCCCAAGAGGAAACAAAAGGCAAGGAAACCAACTAGGAGGCAAAGCCAGGCACAGGGAACAGGATCTGGTTGACACAAAGGCTGGAACAAGTCTGGTTAACAGAAAGAAGGCTCTGGCAGAAACAAACATGAACAAGGCTGAGAAACAGGGAGCAGAGTCTGACTGGAACAAGCAGGAACAGCACTGTGCAAACAGAGAGCAGGTTCAGGCATAATCAGGACTGTAACACAATCCAACCAGGACTCTGGTACACAAATGAATTGTACTCAAATGCACGATGAGGAGCTTCAGGGAATGGCAGCTTCTAAGCAGTTCCAGGCAGCAGCAAGGCCAGGGCAGAGTCACATGGCTGGGCTGCACGAGAGAGGTCACAGGAGTGTGTAGCTGCAGTCTCTCACAAGTCCTGGAGGAGAAGATCCAGTATATAGGGACAACTGGACTTTTCCCATAGGAAGCAATGAACAGAAGATTACAGGTCTTACCGACTACCAGACAGTGCATTATGGGACCTGAAGTCCATGCAGGCTAATGTAGTTCTTTTATTGCATGCCATGTGGAAAAGGGAAGCAAACAGGAGTCAAAATGGGAGTCTGGGTGAGTATTGGTGATGTTTCCCAGGGTACAGATAGTCCATTTACAGCACTACCTAGAGATGGGAGGGCAGAGACTTAACACAAGGCAGTGGCAGGACTTATAACCAGGGATGGACTGTGCAGGGCATGTGTTGTGACCATTGTTTGTCATACCTGGGACACTCATGCTATCTGTTAGACCTGACAGCCTTAGTGTTGGACAGTTGAGCGCTCAACAATGTCATGTTTCAACAAGGCTTTTAGTTCTTTCTTGCCTGCTTCTTGTAGATAAAATGCTATTCTGTGGTGTCACTATGCAACAGGCCTGATGTCTTCATTAATGTGAAGTTGCATGAAACAGGAAAGGGCACTGACTCAAAATTTCAGATTACATATTCAGGTTGTAATTAATGGATAGCAGTCCCATGTCAGGTGCAGTTGCAAAACTAAGTAGGCATTTACTAGATGGAATACCTTGAAGAACATGGATTGGGGCCTACACAGACATCTTATGCTGCAAGGTCGTTGTGAATGATCCTTGACTCTGCAATGGTCTGGAAGCAGCCCATGTACACATCTTTGTATTTGACGCTTTGAGCCACGGTACAGGTGACAAACTGTTAAATTGTGTGACTGGTTTGATGTTGATGGATGCACTGCTATCAATTACAATGGTTATGGGACAACCGTTGACTTTTATTTTGATCTTGTGGCAATGTCCACATGAGTTCCTTTGTTTCATTAGCTTACTTATTTTTGGAATTCGTTTATCTTCCTTGTAAGCAGCAAGGTCCACATGTGCACCTTGCTCCTTTTTATCTATGATCTTTGTACTTTCACCGTCTTTACGGTTGCTCAATAGTGACATCGAGGAACTCTTGCAGGATGAATTTGATGATGATGGACTTCGTTTAGTTTCCACCTGTTGCAATTGAGGTTGCTTTTTGTCTTTGTAGGTGTGGCGAGAATGCTTCAGGAATCTTCAGGCTTCCATTTTCTAATCTTACCGTGACACAATTGGTTTCTCTTTTACTTTACAAACCATTATGAAGTAGTTCTCCTTTTCACACCCTTTACATGTTTGTCTGATGTCTAGGCATTTATTTTCATGTGGAAATGAAAATCCACATTGGAAACACAGTCTTTCTTTCCTTTAAGATGGTGCTTGTGTTTACTCTTTATGACCAACAAAAATTCACCTTTTATTGTTTCTGCTTCCATGTCAGCTGCTTGGCTATCTGCTTGTTCCTTGGCTCTGGCAACCATCAGTACTTTTTCTAGCCTGAGTGTCTCTCGCAACATGCGTCTTCCGGATGTGTCTGGCAAACAACCATCAATGACTCTGTAGCACACGGCTTCTTCATTGTTAAATTCACTACATTTGCAATGTTTGATGAGCACATTAGTCTCTCAACAAACTCATCCATTGTTTCACCAACTTGTTGACTTGCTTGATTGAAAATGTACCTTTCATAGTCAAAGTTTGGCATTGGATTGAACTTGGTTCCTAAAGCTCCTTTGATGCCATTGCCTCAGTTTGTGAGCTTGTCATTATCACTTCTTTCACTCCGTCACCAGCGAGATTCTTTAAGTATTAAGGGCCTGATTATGAGTAAGGCAGTCACTCGACTGCCAGACTTGCAGTGGTGGTGAAGACCACCACATTACAACTCTGGTGGTGAGACCCATAGGGTACCATTGTCTCCGCCGGGATCAGTGATCCCGATGGGTTGATGGCAGGTCGCAATCAGCCAGGGCAGCGCTGCATGCAGCGCCGCCCTTCTGACTACGACCTGGTTCTCCGCCAGCCTTTTCATGAGAGTTTTACCACCATGAAAGGTTGGTAGAGAAGAGGTGCAGGGCATCATCGGGGGGCCCTGCACTTCCCATGCACTTGGCATGGGCAGTGCAGGGGTCCCTCTGCCGGCACCCTTGCAATTCTCACAGTCTGATGTGTCATAGTATGGCCGGTGGGGAGGTCACCACTTCAGTGGCGGCCACCCTGTCGCTAGTTTGGCTGACAGGTGTTCCCATCTGCCTAACTCATTATTAGGCTCTTAATGATGTTCTCGTAATTTACTTCTTCCAGAGCATCTATGAAATCATAGAAAGTCTTGATCCATCTAATACCAATATTCTGCTTTTTGGCAGTACCAAATGGTGGCAGAGGTTTTAGAAAAGAGGCCACTATGTACTTCACACCTCTTTCTGTTGCCATTAAGAGTATGCGCTCTTCAGGCAGTGCTTTTTGTGTACCTGAATCCATGACTTCTGGAAGTAACGGCTTCGTGCTTGAGCCTTGGCCACCGGACTGGCTCAATTGTCATGTGACGCCTACTTCATTTTTGGTGGTGAGTACATTTTTTGTTTCTTGCATACCATGGTCTTTGCTTTCGTCTTTCTGTTTTGTTTGAGTCATTTCTTCATGGTATTGCAGCAGCTTTCACTATTCCTGGCCCAGTTGATGACTTCGATAATGGTGTGACGTGTGTTCAAGTCGCCTCACCTGAGGTGAGATTCAAAATGTAGTGGACACCACTTGCTACTTTGCACAAACTGGCCTCTCCAGCAGGCCTTTGCTGTTGTGTCCGATGCTGCAGTTGTGAATGTCTTCTTCGCTGGTGAGTATATTCCTATTTCTCAAACCTGGTGGCCGCTGCCTTTATGTTGTACCTGGTTGTCACTGCCTCTAGTGTTCTCTTTGTACGAATGATTGCTTAGTGCTGTGGCGCAGCACCATGTTTTTTTAGCCTAGCTGACCAGTCTTGGTGGGCTTGCCCAATGGCACTCCTCTGCTAGGCCTTCAACTTCTCCATGAGGCCTTGTTCAAGCTGGAGTGGAGCTCCATCTATGCCAGCTATAGGCATCTTTTCTCCGGCTTGAGCGCATGCGGAGAGGAAAGCAGTTCTGTTTCTCCGGGGCATGTATCCCCTACTTGTTGACAGTTGTTGCATCCTCCCCAGCCCGGGAGCCTTGCCAACATGGAGCTCGTAGTTAATGTCTTCATTCATCAGCGTACAACATTCAACTGACTTCTCAATATCCCATAACTGTTAAATACTACACCTTAACACCTCCTAGATTGATTGTGTAATTCCTTCCTTGATTCCGCTCCGGGCCACGGGTTTCTAGTGCTCACAGTCTTAAGACACTACAGCTACTTTCTGCACTGTGCTATGTTTTTGTATGACACTGGTTCTGCTCTTGAGAAATGAACTCTCACTGTTTGTATGGAGGCTTTACAATTCAGGCCATAGTCACTGGAATTAGGGTTGTGGGAGTTGCTGCAGCACCCCCCAAGCTGGACTTCAGAAGGTGAATGAATAATACAGATGCCTTTAAATTGTGTGTTTATCTTGTCACAACTGCTGTAAATTCAAAAACAGAGGTCAAATGGCAGGCTATTTCTTCTGATAAATTGCTGCTTATTCAGAAACTGGTGTTTACTTTTGCTTCTCTGACTGCAAAGTCAGAGGAATTTGTTAAAGTCACCTAGGTGACAATCTTCTCTGGGTACAGAAAGTGAAAGGAAAGGCAACAACATAATTTCAAAATATATCAGCAATTAAGTGAGAACAAAGTAGAATGGTTTTGAAATTCTGAAGTGTGATGAAAACAAAGATTTTCATAGGTAAAAAAAAAACAAGATACGACTTGGTAATGAACAAATGATAAATATTCACTGAAACCAGATTTCCACACGTTATTGTTTGTGTGCTACATAGTTATACCAGTCAACTGCAAGCCTATCAAACTTAGTGACCCTTTCAAGAGAAAATATACTGTCTGTAAATGACAGTGAACTACCGTGGCAGTGCTCCAACATGCTCCATCAGCTGCCTAATACACTCTTACACTGTACTGCGGAATAGGTGTGGCACGCTTGCTACCCTTCTGTTTTTTGTGACACTTGGATTTTCCACATTCCCTACAACTTCACTGATATAGCATTGATGGCGGCACTCCCACTCTACAAATTGCTCCAGCACCACTAATTCAGGCACTGTATTCCAGGTACTCCTTTGGAAGAAACATTTGCCATACAATGTGATAACTCCTTATGTTATGCCTGACCGTTACAATACCTAATGCTTGATGTGTGGGCTGATCCAAAATGTGAATGACATGTGCAACAACCAATGGGTAAGATGGTCTGACCCACTGTCCCTCTCTCTACACATTATGTGCTGAAACCATAAGTTCTGACGGATAGCCAAAGCAATATCTACTAGACCTAAAAAGAAGGCATTATTATTAATGAAGCTGATCATTTATGACTCTGCCAAGGAGATGGAAAAGGGTAGTTTAATATATTTGTTTAGTGGTGTTTCATAACAGAGACTCGCATAATCAGATAACTGGGTCCTGTCTTGGTGTGTCTTCTTCAAACATCGTGGAACACCCCACAAATAAGCAACATGGAAGACATTTTAGCCAAGTTAGCCAAGAGAGAAGTACCATAATATACTGATGTACTGGAAATACTTATTGAATTTTTGTACATACTTGGAATACTAACCTTTGTGAAAGTTGGATGCCATCCCAAGAACCTCTTTTGTTTCACTTTGAAAAGCCTCCTGAATCGAGCGGGTGGGGTGGTGCTCATGGGAAGACTTATGGCATTCGTCACACAGCAGGGTGTGGTCTTTTGAGCAGTACAGTATGATTTCGTTTTCAGGGTGCAGATAACATTTGATACGAGTTTCGGTAACAAAACTGGTGTCACTCAGCGTATGTGAGAGGAATGCTTTGTTACCATGAATCTCCTTCAGGCACTTTTCACAGAAATTCAAACTGCAGGTGATGCACCTTTTAATACTGCTGCGCGGGTATTTCTCATCACAGAGCTGGCAGAACATTTTGATTTCTTCTGCCACAATTTCCGTGCCACTTGGCGATACCATGGTTGCACTCATTTTTCTCTTCTGTTCTTTTACAATGATTTGCAAGAGATAATTTTCTGGGAACTTGATATCACGAACGTTCTCAAAATGAAAGACAAACTTGCAAATTGGGCACTTTACAGAATAGTGCCCCCGCTTGTCTTTTTTCATCTCGGTCTTCATTTTGTGCAGGCAGGTCTCACAAACAGAGTCATTGCAAGGGAGTAAAAACGGATTTGAATACAATTTAGTGCACCCATAACAGATGAGCTCTGGGTATAAGGGTCCGAAATATGTTTCCAGGTCTTTGTACTGAAGAGGTGGCTCTGATGGCTCGGGTTCACGGTCTGGGGGAGGTGGTGGCGGCGGAGGTGGTGGTGGTGGAGGAGGTGGAGGTGGTGGTGGAGGTGGCGGAGGAGCTGGTGCTTCTGATGACGGTGACGGTGAAATCTTCCTGAAATAAAACAAAATATTTGATGTCTAAATCCAATCAGCAGGATTATATGCCATTCTCTTTCACTCTTAAGGCTACTTCAGTGGAAAAGGAATCATTATATATATTTTTTCACTGAAATAAAGGCTAAAGTGGAGCTCTACATAAGTAAGATAGTATAATTTTAAATTATGTTAAAGAATCACTGAAATAAAACAAAAGTTAAAGTGGAGTTGTATGTAGATCTTGTAATAATAAAAGAAATGTTTTAAAACCAAAAAATGAAATTCACCAGTTGCATGTAACTGACATAAGTGTCATCAGTAAAGTATTATGTGAGGTCATAAGCACTACTTCATAGAGGTGGAGCTATACTGATGTCATTTATGCATAACTGATGAATTTCAGTGTTTTTTATTTTAAAATGGTAGTTTTTTTAATGTCACAATTATTGTAAACCATCACTTTAATCTTTGTTTTTTCTCAGTGAGTTCTAACTTTTTAAAGATAAAATCTTACTACTTTACTTTTGTATAACTCCACTTTAACCGTTGTTTTTTTCAGTGAATTTCAGTTTTTTTAAATTAAAGTAAGATCTTATTCCAATATGTCTGTGCCCAATCTCCAGCCTGCAGCCAGGCCCTGTGCCCAACACCCCATTGGCAGCCCCCCACCCCCACTGTGCATAACCTTTTGCCAGCCCCCATAGACCTCCACTCCACGTTAGCTTTATTCTGTTATTTTTTTTCCATTCCGGCTGGACATTCCCGGGAGCAAATGGGGGCACCCACAGAAGTCCGCACAACAGTAACTATGTTATTTTTGTTTGCTAATTTTTCACAGATTCCCTGATGAAGGCGCAAGATGAAATGCGTTGGGACCTGAAGCCAGCTGTGTATCAAACACTGTGCAATCACTGTACTTCTGAGAGTGTGTTTCTTCTTTCAGAAGCTACAATTACCAGTAGATGGGATTTTCTTTGTATTTTAATGGGGACTCTCACTGGTGCATGCACCACTGTTTTGAGAGGCTGTACTTTAAGAGACCAGGTCCATGAGAGGTAAAGTTTTGCTTCATTTATATATATATATATATCTTCTCTGACAAGACCAAAGGTTTCAGGAATGTTATAGTTAGGAAATGGGATAAAAAAACGTAGAAATTCACTGAAAAAAACAAAGGTTCCAGGGACGTTATAGTTAGGTACTCAATTTATGCACACAAAACCATAGAAATTCAGCAGTTATAGTTACCAACCCTAAGTATAATTTACCACCCCGCAATGCACTGCTCATGACTTCACGTATTATACCACTCATGACATGGTCAGAGACATCACTGATGGCATTTCAAATGACATCACTGATGACATAATCTACTCTGTGTAAGTGTGTAAAAAAGTTTACATAAGTTAAGCATACATACTAAGGTATGCATAAGTTAAATTAGTACTTTCTCAGAGTTAATGATCAGTGAAAGGATCTGTAATGTATGTGTGTCATCTGAGTGGATATGTGTGTGTATGCATTTGTATGTGAGTTGTTGTGTGAGTGGCTGTATAGTTGGATGACTCAGCTGTGTCAGTAGCTATTTTACTGAGTGAGTGGGTTTCTGTGTAGTTGTGGCTGTATGAGTGGACATGTGACTGTGAGTGAGAGGTTCTGTCAGTAGTTGTAGTGCTAAGTGAGTGAATGTTCAGTGCTTCAACAGCTGCGTAAGGTCTGTTTGAGTGGCTCTTTTAGTGAGTTAGAGGCTGTGACAATATCTGTGTGGGTGAGTTAGTGGGTTTGTGAGTGTATGCTTGCTTAAGTGTGCCAAGTGAATATATGGGTGAGTGTGTGCATGTCTCAGTGACTGTTAGGAGAGTGAGTATGTGTGTTAGTATCTATATGACTAAGTGAGGGTGTGTGTGATTAACTGTGTGGGTTAGTGACTGGTTGTGTTGTTTGTTGTATGGGTGAGTGCAATGAGGTGGTTGCCCAACAACACTTTATAATAACTGCAGCCTACATCATGTATAGACTTTCGTCTTGTGTAATGGGGTTTCCATGCAGTGCATGGCAATGGTCATATCATGTAACCTGGGTTGCAGAACTTATGGAATATTTCTTTGTTTATTGTAAAGTTGATCATAATGCTGTGCACCAAAGAGGTGTTTGCGAAAAACTGTCAGAGGGAAAGGCATGTAGTAAGGACATACAATATGGGTCTGCTAGTAAGAATTTAGAATTGAAAAGGAGAGAAAGGCATGTAGTAGCAACACACAAAACGGGGGTGAGGAGAAAGATCAAAGTCGTGAGAAGCAGGTAAAGTGAAAGAACAGGCATGCAAAACACAGAATATTTGGTGTTCACTTTAGTATTGTGAAATGTTTAAGGATGGTAAATGTTATACTGATCACTTTAATTACTGGTGTGCTTAGTCTATTTTTTTCTAATTTTTTCAAGTATTCATGAATTCATCCTGATGTATATTCCCACATTTCGATTATGCGCAAATTTGTTGTGTTTTTGTAAAAGTGTGAAATATGTATATGTAAACATACACATGTTGTAGTTAATGTTTGAGATCAGTTTTGTACTAGTATGATATATAAAGTAGTTTTTATGTGAGTAATTTTATTGTAAAACACTTCTTTGTTTGTTTTCTCATATTCGCGACACCGCCCTTATTCATGACGATGTCGGAAGTCACCAATATCATGACTTTGAAAGAAAGGTATTTGAATTGACAAGACAGAATTCAATTATCTTTTGAGGAAGACCACACCCAGTCTTCTCTTTTGCTTGGTACCAGTGCTGGGATAGGAAGCATTTTCAGGCCTTCTGCTTTTAGTAATGCAGCTCCTCTCTTTTATTATTTTTTCTGGGCTATTTTCCAATAAAATGGCATCTGGAAGAAGTCAGGATCCAGACCCATGCCATGAGGAAGGAAGTTCCTCTGAGGATGAACCTGCAGTAAAAAAGCAATCTATTGCTTTCGATTTGTTTACAATCCCCTCTGGAGAGAAGAAGACCATAGTGAGTTTTGTGACATGCTCTCTGTGTGACAAAAACCCTTCCCAGGGGTACATCTAAGAAATATTCTTCCCTAGCAACAAGTATGTTGTTGCATCTAAAAACCTTTCACCACATGCAGTATATGAGAGCACAGAGGCAAAGAAGAGCTCAGGAACCCTGCCTTCTGCAGCAAAACCTAGTGTAGGAGAAGTAGTTCCACCTGCAGTGTAGAGACGCCTACTGTAGGAGGCTGGCTCTCTATATAGTGTACAAAAATTATGTGCACTGTGAAAAGAGTCCAAGCGACCCCACCTTGGCATACAGAGTTATTGAGTAGACCACCTAATGCTCTTTTTTAGTAGTAGCTTGGTCAAGCAGTTAGGCTAGTCTTGGAGAAGTGATAAACATTTGCTGTACTCACAGTATCAATAAATGTGGACACATGCTCAAAAGAATAACTCAAGATGACTTTACAAAAATACTTCAGATTTTTATAACATTTCCAAGACCAAGATCATCAAATTCTGGTAAGTACTTTTAAGTTATGATTTTTCAAAGTTTTGCAAAGTTTGGCCAGGGTCTTATTACGAGTTTGGCAGGTGGAGGACACCGCCCGCCAAACTCGTTCCTCCACCAGGCCGCCTGTGCACCCTGAACACCACTGGCCCCAATAAGAGTTCACCGCACAGTTTTTCTACCCACCCATCCTGCGGTGAACAGGGCCTTAACATTGACACCAGATCCTAATGGAGCTGGTGCCAATGTGGCGGTGCAGCAGCACCAGTCGTGCATTCCACTGCCCGTAATTCAGGCAGTGGAATGCGCGACGGGGTTCGGGCTGTGCATGGGGGCCCCTGCACTGTCCATGTCAAGTGCATGGGCCGTACAGGGGCCCTCAGGGGCCCCAGACACCCGCATTCCACCAGCCTTTCCATGGCGGTGTAACCAGCATGGAAAGGCTGGTTTTATGGGGACTCTTAATGCCCCAGGGCTGTGCTGCTTGCATAACTGCCCTGGCAGATTATAGCCGCCGGACCCGGCAGGCTGCAGGCTGGCGGTGTTGGTGGTTGGACTTTGGCGCTTCTGCTACGTTCCTAATAGGATGGTCAGACCGCCCTGTCTGCGGCTGTCCTACCGCCGTCACAAGTGTGGCGGTCTTGAGACCACCACACTCGCAATGAGGGCCATAGTATTGTTGTAATTATGCACTGTAGGAATCAATGGGAGAAACTAAAAATGCTTATAAAATCTGGCAATGCTCTCAGAAGTGCCACCTTCTGTTTTTTGGTCAATATCGTCGAGAAGTCCTGTGGGCCAGCCAGAGAAGGGCGGGTGGTTCCCGGTTCAAGGGGGAGCAGAGGCTGAAAATCTTGGAACTGGTCAAAATGGAGAAGGGGACCACTTGTAGACACACTGCACAGAAGGACTTAATGATAAGTCTATTGAGTCCCCTTGGAGGGTAGAGGTCGCAAGGGGTTAGGGACCCCTAAAGCATAGCTGGTTTTTCGATGCAGGGGCCAGGGAGGCCGGGTGCTGTGCAGATAGGTCAGCCAAGGGCTGTACGTAAAAGAGCCTTTTGAGCCAGATGCAGGACTCTTGGAGGGTGGATTGCAGATCAGCAGGGTGACTCTGGTGGTGGTTCTTGGGTGTTCTGAAGTCCCCAGACTCGTGCTTGCTTCTGGTACTTGGAGAGTCTGGAATAGACTTTTCTTCTGGGTGTCCATTGTTGGGGGTCCAGTCCCCTAGACTATAGCACATCTCGGCCACTGGAGGTTGCAATATCACCAAACTTGGCACTCTAGCAGGGTTTGTCTTCTAGGTCCAATGGGTGGAATTTGGTCCAGCTGCTCTATCTGGTTAATTGGTCAGTGGTCGGTCAGTGAACTGGACTTCACTGGATCTTGCTTGCTGGGTGCAGGGAGTGATGCCTTCACTCTGGAGGGTGGCTCTTGGCAATTTTTAGAAGGTTGGAGGTTCTCTGGGGTTTCTTAGAGTCAATCCAATGTCCAGTCGACATCTCAGAGCCGTGTTTTGGTTTTGAGCCTTTTTCTTCTTGCAGCGGGACTTCTGTTCCAGAGCCTTGGGTCTTCTTTGTCGCTGGCCTTCTTGTGTCTGTCAAATCTGATCTGCAGGTCCAGGAATGCCTACTAAGTACTGCATTTAATGGACATATAGGGGAGTACCTGGTAGTGGCCAATGGGCCACTTACCTTAGGATGGCTACACCCACCATGTGACCACTTCCTGTGGAAAGAGGTCACATCCCTAACCCTGATAGGCTATTTTCCTGCCATTCAAGATGGAGGAAAATGAAATGGAGTGGTCACCTCGCCTGCTACACCTGGGAGTGGTGCAGGCTGAGGGGGGGCAGTCCTCCCTCTCTGACTCAGTTTTCCTGCTGGTTTTCCCTGGTGGGTGAAAAACTGTTGTGTGTCCGTCTGCTGCTAGCAGCAGAGTTCAGATTTCAAAGGCGGGAAAGTCTTTGAAGCTGACCACTGGGCCTGGGTGTCTGCCTGGGTAGGAGGTGTAACACCAAAAAAAGACTTTGTGCTCTGGCTCATGAGAGCAGAGGCTCTCACCCCAGGAGTCGAGATCTGTGTCTGGCGGTGGCAGGCTGGTAAAACCAGTTCAGCAACCCTGCCAGGGCTGGTAGGTTTTTAAAGGGGCACCTCTAAGGTGCCCTCTAGGTACAGGTTATAATAAATCCAACACTGGCATCAGTGTGGGTTTATTATTCTGAGTTGTTTGATACCAACCACCCCACTATTCAGAGAGTTCATCATGTAGCTGCCGAACTCGTAATGACCAGTGCCCAGCACATGTACTTGCTATGGCCTCACTGCATACTTACTATGTCTTAAGGGTTTGTAATGACACAGGAGGGGCATATCTGCTCATGCGATTATATGCCCTTGTATGCATTGTAGTGCACCCTGTCTTAGGGCTGTGAGGCCTGCCAGAGTGGTGACTTACCTAAAGTGCATGCAGTGTTAGTGGACAGGCCACTCTTGTCGAGTGTCATGTCGAGTTTGCAACTTTTTATTATGTGGTGTGGGCCTCTCAGATTGGCACAATTAGTGCTGCAGCTCTGGGGGGTGATGGGGGGGGCTCATCAGTACTCATGCCCTGAGTACCAGGGGTACCATTTACTAGGGACTTACAAGGGGAGCTCAAGTGCCAGCACCTAGTACAGTCTTGAGGAAAGAGATCTGGCCTTGGGAACCTGTTTAGCATGGGCCCAGGGCACTTACAATTATGAAACCACATCATTTTCCCAGGCACAAAATGGGGGGCTAAACATGCAAAAAGAGGCCCTTACTCACATCTAACAGGAACCTCTCCTGAACTAAGAAGTGTGGGATCCTTCTGCTAGGATTGTAAAAAAAAATGTTAACAGCTGGTGAACCGTCTGTTGCTGTCTTGCTGGATACAGCAAAAAATAACCAGAGCTAATTTTTTTTATGTATATTTTTTCTGTTTTTGTGGTTTTGAGCACCATGTTTTGTTTCTATGTGCCATTTTATTTAAGAAAATACCAAAAAACTTTACAAAAGTTTAAAAAAGTGAATTTATTTTTTAAAAACAGTTCCAGAAAAAGAAGAAAAAAGTGGTTCTCACTAGAACCACCTTTTTTGTTTACAAAAAAGATAAACTATGGCCCTCATTATGACCCTGGCGGTCTACTGACCTCCGGGGCTACGGTGGGGGTTTCACTGCCAACATGCTGGCAGTGAAGACTGCCACATCTCCGATCACACCGCCAGGGGGGTTGGACCCGTGGAGCCGGAGATGAGCATCTCGAACAAAGCAGTCCACAGCAGACCGCCGGTGGTATTAGGAGCCGCCTTTCCACCAGGCTTTCCACGGCGATAGCATCACCACGCAAACCCTGGCGGAAAGGCTACCAGTGACAGGGAATCTCTCCTCTGTTACCGGCAGACGACACCCCCCCTGCAAGCACAATACCCCCCAAACTCCCTCCCCCAGCCCCTCCTCCAGGTAAATCGCCCCATCCAACCATCCCCCCACCCCGCTCCAGGTAGATCGCCTCCACCTCCATCCCCCTCCCTGCATACATGCGCATGCACCCAGACACCCACATGCACCCCGCATACACTCATTCACCAAGATCGACATACACGCATTCACTCACATGCATCCATACACGCCTTCACCACAACACTCATCCTCATATTCAACACAACACTTATGCTCACATTCACACACGCATACACACTTACATTCATACACACACTCACTTCTACATTCATACATGCATACCACCATGCATACACATATTCATCCACACACGCAAACAACACCCACTCACACAGGCAAACACACCACCCCCAGTCCTCCCACCCCCCTGCACTGTCAGACGATTGACTTACCTGGCCCGGGGAGGAGGTCGTCCGGCAGGGAACGGGAACAGGCGCTTCCACCCGCTAGCAGGACAGCGCCAGGCCATATTATTGCACATAATACGGCGGGCGGAGTCCTTCTGGAAGGGTGGGGCCAGTGGTGAAACCGCCCCAGCTCCTCTGCCCACCAGCACGACTACTGCTGGATTTCTGCCCAAAATGTGGCGGAAATCCAGCGGTACCCATAATATGGTGGGTGGAAGAACACCATCCCTGGCGGTTTTCTGGCGCCTGTGGCTTTGGCAGCCTTTGTGAAAGACCGCCAAAGTCATAATGAAGGCCTATATGTGTGTATGTGTAAGGAAGACAGGTTGTATGAGTGAGATAGTGACTCAGTGAGTGGCGGTAGGAGTGAGTAAGTGTGTAAGTGTCTGTATGGGTAAGTGACTGAAGATGTGAGTGTCTGGATGATAGTGAGGGGTTGTGTGAGTGGCTGTTTGGCTGACTGACTGTATGTGTCTCTGCATGATTGAGTGAGTGGTTGTGTGAGTGGATGTATGAGTGAGTGACTGTGAGCGGCTGAATGGGTGAGTGACAGACTGTGTGAGAGTTTGGATGATAGAGTGAGTGGCTGTGTGAGTGGCTGTATGGTTAACTGACTGAGTGTGTGAGTAAATGTATAGGTGAGTGATTGGGTGTGTGAGAGTCTGTATGAGTAAGTGCTTAAGTCTGAGTGTCTATACGGGTGAGCAAGTTAGTGTGTGAGTGTCTTCATGATTGAGTGAGTAGTTGTGTGAGTGGCTATCTGGGTGAGTGACTAAGTGTGTGTGTGTCTGCATGACTGAGCGAGTGTTGTGTGAGTGGCTGTATGGTTGAGTGACTGCGTGTGAGTGTCTGCATGACTGAGTGAGTGGTTGTGTGAGTGGCTGTATAGGTGAGTGACTGAGTGAGTGTCTACATTATTGAGAGAGTGGTTGTGTGAGTGACTCTATGGGTGAGTGACTAGGTGTGTGAGTGCCTGCATGACTGAGTGGTTGTGTGTCTCTCTGTCTGGGTGAGTATCACAGTTTGAGAGTGGCTGTATGGATGAGTGACTGAGTGTATGAGTGTCTGCATGATTGAGTAACGGTGTGTGAGAGACTGTATGGGTGAGTGCTTGAGTGTGTGAGTTTCTGTATGGGAGAGTGATTGGGTGTGTGTGAGTTAATAAGTGTGTGTGTCTGTATGGGTTGAGTGAGTGGTTGTGTCAGTGTCTACTTGATTGAGTGAATGGTTGTGATAGTGGTTATATGACTGAATCTGTGAGTAGTTGTATGGGGAAGTTACTGAGCATATAAGTGTCTGTATGATTGTGAGTGGTTGTGTGAGTGGTTTTGTGGATGAGTGACTGAGTGGCTTTTTCAGTGAGTGACTGGGTGTGTTAGAGGCCGTATGAGTGAGTGATTGAGTTTGTGAGTGTTGTATGGGTGAGTGAGTGGTTGTGTGAGTGGCTGAATGGATGAGTGACTAAGTGTGTGAGTGGCTGTATAGATGAGTGACTTAGTGTGTGCAAGACTGTATGAGTGAGTGATTGAGTGTGTGAGTGTCTACATGGGTGAGTGAGATGGTGTGTGAGTTTCTACATGTTTAAGTGGTTGTGTGAGTGGCTGTGTGGATGAGTGACTGCGTGTGTGAGTATCTGCATGATTCAGTGAGAGGGTGTGAGAGTGACTGTATGAGTGAGTGACTGAGTGTTCAAGTGTCTGCATGATTGAGTGACTGGGTGTATGAGAGACTGTATGGGTGAGTGATTGAGTGTGTGAGTTGATTTATGGGTGAGTGACTGGGTGTGTGAGAGGCTGTATGGGTGAGTTAAGTGTGTGCATGTCTGTATGGGTGAGTGAGTGGTTGTGTGAGTGGCTGAATGTATGAGTGACAGTGTGTGAGTGGCTGTATAGATGAGTGACTCAGTGTGTGCGAGACTGTAAGAGTGAGTGATTGAGTGTGTGAGTGTCTACATGGGTGAGTGAGATGGTGTGTGAGTGTCTACATGTTTAAGTGGTTGTGTGAATGGCTGTGTGGATGAGTGACTGCATGTGTGAGTATCTGCATGATTCAGTGAGAGGGTGTGAGAGTGACTGTATGAGTGAGTGACTGAGTGTTCAAGTGTCTGCATGATTGAGGGACTGGGTGTATGAGAGACTGTATGGGTGAGTGATTGAGTGTGTGAGTTGATGTATGGGTGAGTGACTGGGTGTGTGAGAGGCTGTATGGGTGAGTTAAGTGTGTGCGTGTCTGTATGGGTGAGTGAGTGGTTGTTTCCGGGTCTGCATCATTGAGTAAACATTTGTGTGAGTGGTTATATGAGTGAGTTACTGAATGTGTGAGTAAATGTATGAGTGAGTGACTGTGTCCGTGTCTGGGGGTTTGAGTGAGTGGACGTGTGAGTGGATGTATGGGTGAGTGACTGAGTGTGTGAGTGGCTTTATGGGCGAATGACTGATTGTGTTAGAGTCTGTATGAGTGATTGGAGGTGGGAGTGTATGGGTGAGAGTGTGGGTGTGTGAGTGTCTGCATGATTAAGTGAGTGGGTGTGTGAGTGTCTTTATGGATGAGTGAGTAGTTGTGTGAGTGGCTGTATCAGTAAGTGACTGAGTGTGGTAGTGTCTGTATGTTTGAGCTAGAGGTTGTATCAGGGCCTCTATTGCTGACTGACTGATTATGTGAGTGTCTGAATGAGTGAGTGAGTAGATGTGTTAGTGGGTGTATGGACGAGTGAGTGGGTGTGTGAATGTCTGCTTGATTGAGTGAGTGGTTTGTGAGTGGTTATATGAGTGAGTGTCTGAACGTGTGAGTAGCTGAATGAGTGAGTGACTGAGTGTGTGAGTGTCTGTTTGATTGAGTGTGTGGTTGTGTGAGTGGCTATATGGGTGAGTGACTAGGTGTGTGAGAGGCTGTATGAGTGAGTTAATAAGTGTGTGGGTGTCTGTATGGGTGAGTGAGTGGGTATGTGAGTGTCTCCATGCTTTAGTGAGTGAGTGACTGTGTGAGTAGCTTTATGAGTAAGTGACTGGGTGTGTGAGTGCATGATTCCGTGAGTGGTTGTGTGAGTGGCTGCATGGGTAATTGCCGGAGTGTGTTTGAGGCTGTATGGGTGAGTAACTGGGTGTGTGAAAGGCTGTATGAGCATGTGACCAAGTGTGTGAATGTCTGCCTGATTGAGTGAGTTGTTGTGTGAGCGACTGTGTGAGTGAGTGTCTGAGTGTGTTAGTGGCTGTATGGGTAAGTGACTGAGGTGGGCAGGATTCTGACTGCCAGGTTTAATGTGGCAGTATCAATGCCGACAGGCTGGCGGTAATGACTGCCAAATAATGACCATGGTGGTGAACCCTCCCATAGACAGCCAATGTACCACACCAACTGCCAGCACAGTACGAACACTGAATACGGCCACCTACAGGCAGGCAGAAGACAAGGATCTGCCTACCATATTATGACATAGCACACCGCCAGGATTTTCGGGGCTGTAGCAACGACACCAAAAGCCTGGCAGAAACACATCATACAAAAGGAGACGCTCACCTCCAGGGACACACAAGAGTCAGCGGCTGTGATGGAACCCGAACTGCAAGTCTTCCTGATGCTGTACCACGCTATGGACGTCCTGGAGCACCAACGCTGACGAAGATGATGACGGTAAGTACAGCCGCCTAGCACATAAGGGAGGGATGGGGGAGTGGAGAGGGACACCCACAACACACACCATACACACCACACACACACACACACCCAGAACCAGCTGCAAAGTAAAACCACAGTAACAGAACGCCGGAACAAAGAAACCCAGGACACATACATTGTTCCAACCACTGTATTCCTGTTGGATGAATATTCAAAAAGCAAAGATACAGAACTGCATATATATATCTGTGTATATATATATATATACATAGAAACAGACCAGTGGGGCACACCAAAACAATCAATATCTATACTTAAAAGATAATATGATATCTAATGAGGTAAATTGAAGAATCACAATAAGTTTAACTAAAATGCTTTTTTAGTCCTCTCCCTTTCTTAAACAGTGTGGGTGATCACAAGACTGACCAAAAAATGAGACATACACAAAAATATTACTATCCAAAAGAAGGGTATATCCATGCAAAAAGAAATTTTAATACAAAAAGAATATATCTTCTTATACACATAAATATATACATATATACACAAAATGTATAGAGAAAAAATGGAACGCCATCAGCCGACACGTGTTTAGTCCTGACTGGACTTCTTCAAGGCTTTGATCACTTATACGTCCGTTACGCTCATATCCCATCTATCATGCACTGTTTTTAACCACAGTCAATCACCTCTTATGTCTCTTCAAAATCAATCTAGATGCTGGGCGTCACAAGTCTCTTTACGTCCATGTTATTTCACAGCCATTTTACACTGCACTTAAGTTATTTATAAGTCACCTATATGTCTAACCCTCACTTAGTGAAGGTTAGGTGCAAAGTTACTAAGTGTGAGGGCACCCTGGCACTAGCCAGGGTGCCCCCACATAGTTCAGGGCAATTCCCCCGGACTTTGTGAGTTCGGGGACACCATTACACGCATGCACTACATATAGGTCAATACCTATATGTAGCTTCACAATGGTAACTCCGAATATGGCCATGTAACATGTCTAAGATCATGGAATTGTCCCTCCATGCCAAATCTGGTATTGGGGTGCCAATCCCATGCATCCCCAGGACTCCACTATGGACCCCAGGTACTGCCAAACTAGCTCTCTGGGGTTTTCTCTGCAGCTACCACTGCTGCCAACACACAGACAGGCTTCTGCCCTCTTGGGGTGTGGGCAGCCCAGTCCCAGGAAGGCAGAACAAAACATTTCCTCTGAGAGAGGGTGTTACACCCTCTCCCTTTGGAAATAGGTGTTAAGTCTGGGGAGGAGTAGCCTCCCCCAGCCTCTGGAAATGCTTTGAAGGGCACAGATGGTGCCCTCCTTGCATAAGCCAGTCTACACCGGTTCAGGGAACCCCCAGTCCCTGCTCTGACACAAAACTGGACAAAGGAAAGGGGAGTGACCACTCCCCTGTCCATCACCACCCCAGGAGTGGTGCCCAGAGCTCCTCCAGTGTGTCCCAGACCTCTGCCATCTTGAATCCAGAGGTGTGAGGTCACAATGGAGGCCTGTGAGTGGCCGGTGCCAGCAGGTGACGCCAGAGACCCCTCCCGATAGGTGCTTACCTGACTAGGTGGCCAATCCTCCTCTGAGGGCTATTTAGGGTCTCTACTGAGGGCTTTTCCTCATATAACGACATGCAAGAATTCATCAGAGTTCTTCTGCATCCCCCTCTTCGACTTCTGCCAAGGATCGACCGCTGACTGCTCCAGGACGCCTGCAAAACTGCAACAAAGTAGCAAGAAGACTACCAGCGACATTGTAGTGCCTAATCCTGCCAGTTTTCTCGACTGTTTCCTGGTGGTGCATGCTCTGGGGGCTGTCTGCCTTCACCCTGCAGTGGAAGCCAAGAAGAAATCTCCCGTGGGTCAACAGAATCTTCCCCCTGATCCAGCAGGCACCAAACTTCAGTGTCACTGGTACTCTGGAACCCCTCTCATCCTGACGAGCGTGGACCCTGGATTACAGGTGGTGGACCCAAGTGACCCAAACTGTCCAGTGGTCCAACTGTCCAAATTTAGAGGAGGTAAGTCCTTGCCTCCCCTCTCCAGACAGTAATCCTGTGTACTGCATGAACTGCAGCTGCTAGGGCTTCTGTGCACTTTTGCAAGGATTCCTTCATGCACAGCCTAGCCCAGGTCCCCAGCACTCCGTCGTGCATTGCTCAACTCGCTGAGTTGACCACCGGCTTTGTGGGACCCTCTTTTGTAGTGTTGAGACGACCGCCATGCTCAGTTTTCTTGAACCCATGTTCAAGTACTTCTGCGGGTTCTGCCTTCTTGTGCATGGGCTCTCTGTGTTGCTGAGGGCCCCCTCTGTCTCCTCTTCCAAGTGGCAACCACCTTGTCCTTCCTGGGCCCAGGCAGCACCCTTTTCCTTCAACCGTGACCTTTGCAGCTAGCAAGGCTTGTTTGTGGTCTTTCTCCAAAGAAACAACTCTGCTTCCTCCACTAGTTCTTAAAACATCTTCTGTGCAAAGGAGAAGTTCCTGGCACCTTCCGTTGTTGCAGAATCTTCAGCTTCTTCCACCTGGAGGCAGCCATTTTGTACCTTCATCCGGGGTTTTGTGGGCTCCTGCCTCTCTGGACACTTTCACGACTCTTGGACTTGGTCCCCTTCCTTTACAGGTCTTCAGGTCTAGGAATCCATCTTCAGTGCTTAGAAGTCTGTTGTGGTCTTTGCAGAATCTCCTATCACGACTTTAGTGTGTTTTCTGGGGAAGTAGGGTCACTTTACTCCTACTTTTCAGGGTCTACGGTGGGGTATCTTGGACACCCTTAATGTTTTCTTACACTCCCCGTGACCCTTTACACACTACACTAGGCCAGGGGGCCCTAAGTAGTTCGCATTCCACTTTCTTAGTATATGGTTTGTGTTGCCCCTAGGCCTATTGTATTCTACAGTGTTTGCATTACTTTTCCAACTGTTTACTTACCTGATTTGGTTTGTGTATTTTACTTACCTCCTAAGGGAGTATATCCTCTGAGATATTTTTGGCACATTGGGGGTCATTCTGACCCCGGCGGGCGGCGGTCGCCGCCCGCCTGGCGGGAACCGCCATTTGGCCGCTCTGCGGTCAAAAGACCGCTGCAGCCATTCCAACCTTCCTGCTGGGCCGGCGGGCGCTAACAATGTTAGCGCCCGCCGGCCCAGCAGGAAGGGGGCCTGCAACACTGAAGCCGGCTCCGAATGGAGCCAGCGGTGTTGCAGGTGTGCGACGGGTGCAGTTGCACCCGTCGCGCTTTTCACTGTCTGCTAGGCAGACAGTGAAAAGCAGGCTGGGGCCCTGTTAGGGGGCCCCTAGACACCCGTTACCGCCAGCCTCTTCCTGGCGGTGTAAACCGCCAGAAACAGGCTGGCAGTAAGGGGTCAGAATCCCCATGGCGGCGCTGCAAGCAGCGCCGACATGGCGGATTCGCCCAGCCGGGGGAAATCCGGCGGGAAACCGCCGGACCCGGTTTTCTGATCGCGGCTTTACCGCCGCAGTCAGAATGGGCAGGGAAGCCTACCCTACCAAAGATCTTCTCCTTAGCCTTCTCCTAGAAAGTGACCAGAACCAGTCTGGCCCATCCCAGGATCAGGAGGTAGAGGAGGAGGTTACCCAACAAGATTCAGGGGAGGGCTCTGAGGACCCTGGGAGGGTTCCTCCAAAGACCTGTCAGCTAACAGGCCATCTAGTGTAGCTGGTAGTGGGAGGGGGTCACACATCACCTTTCACTCCAAAAGGCCAGGTAACTAGAGTCTTGCCAGATAGAGACAGGTCCACTTCTGCCAATTCCCACATTACCTCAGTGTCTCAGAATTCCTAAGCCTCCCACTCTGAGGATAGCACCCTAGACTGGGAATTCAGAAAGCTGAGGTTGGAAGAGGCCAGACTGAAGCTGAGACAGCAGCAGTTGGCCTTAGACAGGGAGTCTTTAGATGTAGAGAGGGAAAGACAGAAGTTGGGGTTTAGTTCCCCATGGTTGCAGCAGCATTGTTCTTGGTAGTAATCCTGTAAGACAAGATTCAAGAAACCTGCACAAGATAGTCCCCCCTTACAAGGAGGGGGATGACATCAACAAGTGGTTTGCTGCACTTGAGAGGGCCTGTATGGTACAGTTGGTCTCTCAAAGGCAGTGGGCTGCTATCTTGTGGCTATCTGTCACTGGTAAGGGTAGGGATAGGCTCCTTACTGTCAGAGAAAGTGATGCTAACAACTACAAAGTTTTGAAAGATGCACTCTTAGATGGATTTGGCTTAACCACTGAACAATACAGGATAAAGTTCAGAGATACCAGAAAAGAGTCCTCTCAAGACTGGACAGACTTTATAGACTGTTCAGTGAATCCTTGGAGGGATGTTTACATGGCAGTAAGGTGACTGACTATGAAAGCGTATATAATCTTATCCTGAGAGAGCATATTTTGAATAATTGTGTGTCTGACCTGTTACATCAGTACTTGGTAGACTCAGATCTTACCTCTCCCCAAGAATTGGGAAAGAAGGCAGACAAATGGGTCAGAACAAGAGTGAACAGAAAAGTTCATACAGGTGGTGACAAGGATGGCAAGAAGAAGGATGGTAAGTCTTTTGACAAGGGTGGGGACAAATATAAAAAGCATTCTGAGTCTTCATCAGGCCCACAAAAATCCTCTGGGGGAGGTGGGTCCAAATCCTCTTCTAACAATCAAAAGACGCCATGGTGTTATTTATGTAAGAGTAAAGGCCATTGGGCAAGTGATTCCACCTGCCCAAAGAAAAACACCAAGGCTCCCACTACCACAACCCCAACTGCATCCTCTAGTGCCCCTAGTAAAAGCATTGGTGGTGGGAAGTCTACTACAAATAGCCAATCAAAGGGTGTAGCTGGACTCACCAGTGGTAATGTAGTTGGGGTTGGTCTTGTTAGGGAGACCACAGAGGCTGTTTTAGTCTCTGATGGTGGTATTGACTTTGCCACCTTGGTTGCTTGTCCCCTTAATTTGGGTAAGTACAAACAACTTACTCTAATAAATTGTGCTGAGGTTGAGGCCTACAGGGATACAGGAGCCAGTGTCACTATGGTGATTGAGAAACTGGTTCACCCTGATCAACACCTACTTGGTCAGCAGTACCAAGTGGCTGATGCTCATAACAACACTCTTAGCTACCCCATGGCAGTTGTGAATCTCAACTGGGGGGTGGGGTGGGGGGTTACTGGTCCAAAGAAAGTTGTGGTAGCCACTGATTGACCTGTAGACTGCTTCCTAGGCAATGATTTGGAGACATCAGCTTGGACTGAAATGGAGTTGGAGGCTCATGCAGAAATGCTTGGCATTCCAGGGCATATCTTTGCTCTCACAAGGGCTCAGGCCCAGAAGCAAAGAGGACAGGGAAGCTTGGATCCTGAAACAATGGACCAAGGGCTCCCAACAGCAAGGGGTAGGAAGGGTAAATCCTTGCCCACTATCCCTCCCTCTCCAGAAGATTCCCCTTTTGAGGAAGAGGAGTCATCTACCTGTGCAGAACCTACACCAGATGAGCTGGTAGCAGACACTGCTGAGCTTTTGGGTGCCGGGGGGCCCTCAAGGGAAGAGCTGAGTGTGGCACAGCAGACCTGTCCCACACTAGAGGGTTTAAGACAGCAAGCTGTCAAACAGCAGAATGGGGACATCACTGATAGCCATAAGGTCTATTGGGAAGATAACCTCCTCTACATTGAGTCAAGGGACCCTAAACCTGGAGCTGCCAGGAGATTGGTCGTCCCTTTACAGTACAGGGAGTTTCTTCTGACCTTGGCACATGATATTCATTTAGCTGGGCATTTGGGCCAGAGTAAAACTTGGGACAGACTTGTTCCATTGTTTTACTGGCCTCACATGTCAGAGGACACTAAGGAGTTTTGTCGCTCCTGTGTGACCTGCAAAGCCAGTGGAAAGACTGGTGGCACACCTAAGGCCCCCTTAATTCCACTGCCAGTGGTTGGGTGCCCTTTGAAAGGGTAGGGGCTGTCATAGTTGGCCCCCTTGACCCTCCAACAGCTTCAGGCAATAGGTTTATCCTTGTGGTAGCGGACCATGTCACTAGGTATCCTGAAGCTATTCCCTTAAGAACCATTACAGCACTTGCAGTGGCAAAAGCCCTTCTGGGAATCTTTTCCAGAGTGGGTTTCCCTAAGGAAGTGGTGTCAGACAGAGGTAGTAACTTCATGTCTGCATACCTCAAAGCTATGTGGAAGGAGTGTGGTGTAACTTATAAGTTCACTATTCCTTATCTTCCACAGACAAATGGTCTAGTTGAGAGGGTTAATAAAACTCTCAAAGGTATGATTATGGGACTCCCTGAAAAACTCAGAAGGAGATGGGATGTCCTGTTACCATGCCTCCTTTTTGCTTATAGGGAGGTACCCCAAAAAGGAGTGGGCTTTAGCCCCTTTGAACTCCTCTTTGGGCACCCTGTAAGAGGTCCCCTTGCTCTTGTAAAGGAGGGTTGGGAACAACCTTTAAAAGCTCCAAAGCAAGACATTGTGGACTATGTTCTTGCTCTAAGATCCAGAGTGGCTGAGTACATGAAAAAGGCCAGTAAAAACCTTCAGGCCAGCCAAGAGCTCCTAAAGCAATGGCATGACCAGAAGGCTGTCCTGACCCAGTACCACCCAGGACAGAAGGTGTGGGTATTGGAGCCTGTGTCCCCAAGAGAACTCTAGGACAAATTGAGTGGACCCCATCTCATTGTTGAAAAGAAAGGTGAGGTCAACTACTTGGTAGACCTGGCCACTGCCAGAAGTCCTCTTAGGGGGCTCCATGTCAATCGCCTGAAACCTTACTATGACAAGGCTGACTTAACCCTACTCATGGCAACTGATGAGAGGCAGGAAGAAGAGAGTGACCCTCTACCTAACCTCTTTTCCACCACTGAAGCTGATGGCTTAGTGGAGGGAGTGGTCCTTGCAGATTGCCTTACTGCTGAGCAGAAGTACAACTGTATAAATCTCCTAGGCCAATTCTCTGACCTCTTCTCACTGATCACAGGTACAACTACCTGGTGTGAGCACACAATCAACACTGGAGACAGTTTACCTGTCAAAAGTAAGATTTATAGGCAGCCTGACCATGTCAGAGACTGCATAAAACAAGAGGTACAGAAAATTTTAGATCTGGGAGCGATTGAGCCTTCTGAGAGCCCACAGGCTAGCCCTGTGGTGCTCGTCCCAAAACCTCACAGTAAAGATGGTAAAAAGGAAATGAGGTTTTGTGTTGACTATAGAGGTCTCAATCAAGTAACCAAAACTGATGCTCACCCTATACACAGGGCAGATGAGCTGATAGATACACTGGATTCTGCCAAGTATCAAAGCACTTTTGACTTAACTGCAGGGTAGTGGCAGATTAAGTTGTCAGAAGATGCTAAATCCAAAACAGCATTTTCCACAATTGGAGAGCACTATCAGTTCACTGTTATGCCATTTTGTTTGAAAAATGCACCTGCCACTTTTCAGAAGTTGGTGAACAGACTCCTGCAAGGATTGGAAGCTATTAGTGCAGCATATCTAGATGATATAGCTGTCTTTAGCGCCACCTGGGATGAGCACCTGGTCCACCTATGGAAAGTTTTGGAGGCCCTGCAAAAGGCAGGCCTCACTTTCAAGGCTTCAAAGTGCCAGATAGGGCAGGGGAAAGTGGTTTATCTGAGCCACCTGGTAGGTGGGGAACAGATTGCACCACTGCAGGGGAAGATCCAGACCATTATGTAATGGGCTCCCCCTACAACTCAAACCCAAGTGAGAGCCTTCCTAGGCCTCACAGGGTACTATAGGAGGTTCATTAAGAACTATGGCTCCATTGCAGCTCCTCTTAATGACCTCACCAGCAAAAAGATGCCTAAAAGGGTATTGTGGACAGCTAGCTGTCAAAAGGTTTTTGATAAACTAAACAGGCCATGTGCTCTGCACCTGTCCTTGTTACTCCAATAAATGTATAGTCCAGACTGATTTAGGGGTAGGGGCAGTTCTATCACAGCTTAACACTAAGGGCCAGGATCCACCTGTTGCTTTTATCAGCAGGAGGTTGACCCCTAGAGAAAAGCATTGGTCTGCCATAGAGAGGTAGGCCTTTGCTGTGGTCTGGGCACTGAAAAAATTGAGACCATGCCTGTTTGGTACTCACTTTATTGTTCAGACAGACCACAAACCCCTATTATGGCTTAAACAAATGAAAGGTGAAAACCCTAAATTGTTGAGGTGGTCCATCTCCCTACAGGGAATGGACTATACAGTGGAACATAGAACTGGGCGGATGCAGATGGACTCTCCAGATATTTCCACTTAGACAATGAAGACTCATCTGGGGAAGGTTAGCCTTATTGTCCCTCTTTTGGGGGGGGGGGGGGTGTAGGAAAGTACCATCTTCCCTGGCATGCTACCCCCATTTTTACATGTATGTCAGTTTGTCAGTTTGTTTTTGCCTGTCTCACTGGGATAATGCTAGCCAGGACCCCAGTGCTCATAGTTTGTGGCCGGAATGTGTATCCCTGTGTAGTGACTAACAGTGTCACTGAGGCTCTGCTAATCAGAACCTCAGTGCTTATGCTCTCTCAGCCTTTAAAATTGTCACTATAGGCTACTGATCATTTTCACCAATTCTAATCGGCACACTGGAGCACCCTTATAATTCCCTAGTATATGGTACCTAGGTGCCCATGGCATTGGGGTTCCAGGAGATTCCTATGGGCTGAAGCATTTCTTTTGCCACCCATAGGGAGCTCAGACAAATCTTACACAGGACTGCCACTGCAGCCTGAGTGAAATAACGTCCACGTTATTTCACAGCCATTTTACACTGCACTTGAGTAACTTATAAGTCACCTATATGTCTAACCCTCACTTAGTGAAGGTTAGGTGCAAAGTTACTAAGTGTGAGGGCACCCTGGCACTAGCCAAGGTGCCCCCACATAGTTCAGGGCAATTTCCCCTGACTTTGTGAGTGCGGGGACACCATTACACGTGTGCACTACATATAGGTCAATACCTATATGTAACTTCACAATAGTAACTCTGAATATGGCCATGTAACATGTCTAAGATCATGGAATTGTCCCACCATGCCAAATCTGGTATTGGGGTGCGAATCCCATGCATCCCCGGGGCTCCACTATGGACCCCGGGTACTGCCAAACCAGCTCTCTGGGGTTTTCTCTGCAGCTACTGCTGCTGCCAACCCACAGACAGGCTTCTGCTCTCCTGGGGTGTGGGCAGCCCAGTCCCAGGAGGGCAGAACAAAGAATTTCCTCTGAGAGAGGGTGTTACACCCTCTCCCTTTGGAAATAGGTGTTAAGGGCTTGGGAGGAGTAGCCTCCCCCAGCCTCTGGAAATGCTTTGAAGGGCACAGATGGTACCCTCCTTTCATAAGCCAGTCTACACCGGTTCAGGGAACCCCCAGTCCCTGCTCTGGTGCGAAACTGGACAAAGGAAAGGGGAGTGACCACTTCATCCAGGGATAGTGGGCTCCTGCCCCCCTGAACACTTTCATGACTCTTGGACTTGGTCCCCTTCCTTTACAGGTCTTCAGGTCCAGGAATCCATCTTCAGTGCTTTGCAGTCTGTTGTGGTCTTTGCAGAATCTCCTATCACAACTTTAGTGTGTTTTCTGGGGAAGTAGGGTCACTTTACTCCTACTTTTCAGGGTCTCGGGGTGGGGTATCTTGGACACCCTTAGTGTTTTCTTACACTCCCAGTGACCCTCTACACACTACACTAGGCCAGGGGTCCCTAAGTGGTTTGCATTCCACTTTCCTAGTATATGGTTTGTGTTGCCTCTAGGCCTATTGCATCCTAATGTATTCTACAGTGTTTGCACTACTTTTCTAGCTGTTTACTTACCTGATCTTGGTTTGTGTGTATATTTTGTGTATTCTACTTACCTCCTAAGGGAGTATATCCTCTGAGATATTTTTGGCACATTGTCACTAAAATAAAGTGCCTTTATATTTAGTAAATCCGAGTATTGTGATTCTTATGATATAGTGCTATATAAAAGTGGTATAGTAGGAGCTTTGATGTCTCCTAGTTCAGCCTAAGCTGCTCCGCTATAGCTACCTCTATCAGCCTAAGCTGCTAGAACACTATTAATCTACTAATAAGGGATAACTGGACCTGGCACAAGGTGTAAGTACCATCAGGTACCCACTATAAGCCAGGCCAGCCTCCTACATTCCCCAAGGCAGGCACCCTGCTCGGGGTAGAAGCTTCAAAGGCTATACCGCCTTTGAAGGATGATCCCCAGCCTATGCAGCTACAAATAAAAGGCAGTCCCCTGGTTCAGCCCCCACATTAGACTGGGAAACCGGTGGGATAACTAGAAAGAATAGGAGTGGCCACCATCAGCTAGCACCACCCCCCCCCCACAGGTGTGGCAGGCAAGGTGACCCCTCCAATTTATTTTTCTCATCTTGGATGGAAGAAAAAATAACCAATTGGGGACAGGGTTGTGTCCCCCTCCTAAAGGAGGTGGTTACAAAGTGGGTGTAGCCACCCTAAGGTAGGTAGCCCATTGGCTACAACCAGATACCCCTTAAAGCTCCCTATATACAGTATTTAAGTGGCATCCCTTGACCAGAACTTCAGATTCCTGATGACCTAAGAAGAGCCGTATACCACAGAAGCTGCATCAGCAAAGAAGAATGCCGGCACCAACTGACTTGGCCCCAGCCTTACCGGCCTGTCTGCAGCCCTCAAAGGACTTGCACCAAAAGACAACTTGCCCTGCAGCCAAGTGACCTCCAAAGCCTTGGGAGGACTGCCTGCCTTCGATAAAGACCAAAATCTCCCATGGGTAGTGGACCAGTCAAAAAGAAACCAACTTCATAGAAGAAGAAGCCTGCCTGAAGAACATCGAAACTGCCTCTGGAACCAACTTTGCACCTGACACCCACGGACCGAGTCCAAGTGGCCCACCTGTCCTGTGAAGGTTCCCCAGTGCTTCTGAACAAGAGTTCACCATGGGCTGACCAGTGCCGGACTCCACAGCGACACCTGCAGCCTCAATCCAAAAACTCCCCCTGACCGAGGCCTGCCCAATAAGCTGTTTCTAATGCCAAAAGGCAACCCTGTACCCGGAGCCCAGGGGCCTTGGGGAGGTGAAACATCTGTGTCCCTATGACCCCTGACATCTCTACGTACCTGGGCAGCTGTTGGTTGTCCTTTCCCAGCTACCTGGCCAGAGACTGCAACTGATCTCCTCCTTTGGATAATACTGGGCGACCAACGCTGTGTTGGCACTCTGCACCCATCTGCCCCTGTGCTACCGAGGGTGTAAGTTGGGTGCTGCCCTGTGGCCCTCCTTGTACTTACCTAAACTATAGGAGATCGACCCTGGGAACAGCGCATCTTCGGTTACCCCCTCTCTGCATTGGTTAACATTGGCCCCAGACACTGTGTTGGCAGTCTACAACCAGCCGCCCCTGTGCACTGAGGGTGTAAATTTGGTGTTGCCTTGTGGCCCCCTGATGCTTACCTCAACCCCTGAAGACCAACCTCTGATGCCGCTTTTACTCACCTGTGAAAAGTGCATCTTTGTGCGCCCCCAATTTCCATTGGTTAACATTAGGCACTTGGCTCCGAATTTGACCTCTGGACCGGGTTGCCCCTGTACCTCAGTGTGTGCACTCTTGGTGCTGATTTGAACTTTGCCTGGTGCTGACCTAAAACCCTGAAGACTGGCTCTGTAAGGCATGTACTTACCAGCCAAAATGTATTCTTGTTTTCCTCTCTAAGTGTCGATTTTTGAAACTGAAGAGTATTTTTAATTTAAAAACTGCTTATCTTGTAACAAAGTTCTTAGTCTGAAAAAATTATATAAAAAAATGTTATTTTTGTAAATTGGATTCAAGTTATTCTTTTGAGTGTGTGTCTTCATTTATTGATATTGTGAATACAACAAATGTTTAGAATTACTCCGAGGTAAGCCTAACTGCTCGCCTACACTATTACAAAAATAGAGCATTGGGTTGCCTACTTTTGCCTCAGAACACCAGGGTAGGGTTGCCTGGGCTCTCTGCACAGTGCACATCATTTTGTTCAATATATAAAAATCCAGCCTCCTACAATGATTGAGTGAGTGTCTGCATGATTCAGTGAGTGGGTCTGTGAATGGCTATATGGGTGAGTAACAGTGTGATAGTGGCTGTATGGGTGAGTGACTGAGTGTTTGAGTGTCTGCATGATTGAGTGACTGGGTGTATGAGAGGCTGTAAGAGTGAGTTAATACATGTGTAAGTGTCTATATGAATGAGTGAATGGTTGTGTCAGTGTCTGCATGATTGAGTGAATGGTTGTTTGAGTGGTTGTATGAGTGAGTGACTGCATGAGTAGCTGTATGGGTGAGTGATTGAGTGTGTGAGTGTCTGTGATTGAGTGAGTGGCTGTGTGAGTGGCTGTATGGGTGAATGACTTAGGGGGTCATTCTGACTCCCGCCGGCCGCGGTATCCGCAGGGCCGGCGGGAGCCACCAGAATACCGCTGCGCGGTCACAAGACCGCCGCGGGTATTCTGGGTTTCCCGCTGGGCTGGCGGGCGACCGCCAGAAGGCCGCCCGCCAGCCCAGCGGGAAACACCCTTCCGAATGGAGCCGGCGGAGTGGAAGGGGTGCGACGGGTGCAGTTGCACCCGTCGCGATTTTCAGTGTCTGCATGGCCCCCAGGGGCCCCACGACACCCCATACCGCCATCCTGTTCCTGGCGGCCAAAACCGGCATGGAGGATTCCCCAGGGCAGCGGAAAACCGGCGGTTTTCCGTTTCTGACCGCGGCTGTACCAAGAATGCCCTTGGGAGCACCGCCAGCCTGTTGGCGGTGCTCCCGCGGACCGCCAGGGTCGGAATGACCGCCTTAGTGTTTGAGTGGGTGTATGGGTGAGTGACTGGGTGTGTTTGAGGCTGTATGAGTGTGTGACTGTCTGTATGGGTGAGTGAGTGTGTGAGTGGCTGTACCGGTAAATGACCGAGTGTGTTAGTGTCTGTATGACTGACTGAGTGGTTGTATGAGTGCCTGTATTAGTGAGTAAGTGTGAGTGTGTCTTTATCAGTGAGTGAGTGGTGCCGTTAGAGGGTGTATGGGTGAGTAAGTGGGTGTCTGATTGTCGGCATGATTGAGTGAGTGGTTGTGTGAGTGGCTGTATGGGTGAGTGACTGAGTGTGTGAGTGTCTCCATGATTCAGTGAGTGGGTGTGAGTGGATGTATCGGTTTGTGACAGTGCACGAGTGGCTGTATTGGTGAGTGACTGAGTGTGTGAGTTTCTGTATTGGTGAGTGAGTGGTTGTGTTAGTGGGTGCATGGGTGAGTGAGTGGGTGTGTGAGTGTCTGCATGATTGTGTGAATGGTTGTGTGAGTGGCTGTATGAGTGAGTGACTGAATGTGTGAGTAGCTGTATGGTGAGTAACTGAGTGTGTGAGGGTCTGTATGATTGAGTGAGTGGTTGTCTGAGTGGCTCTATGGGTAACTGATTGAGTGTGTTAGTGGCTGTATGTGTGAGTGACTAGTTGTGTGAGAGGCCTTGTGAGTGAGTTAATCAGTGTATGAGTGTCTGTATGGGTGAGTGAGTGGGTGTGTGAGTGCCTACATGATTGAGTAGTTGTGTGAGTGTCCATATAGACGAGTGAGTGGGTGCGTGAGTGTCTGCATGATTGAGTGAGAGGTTGTGTGAGTGGCTGTATCGGTGAAGGACTGAGTCTGCGAGTGTCCGCGTAATTGAGTGACTGGGTGTGTGAGAGACTGTATGAGTGAGTGATTGAGTGTGTGAGTGACTATATGGGTGAATGGGTGGCTGTGTGAGTATCTGCATGATTGAGTGGTTGTGTGAGTGTCTGTGGGTGAGTGAGTGAGTGGTTGTGTGAGTGGTTGTATGGGTGAGTGACTATGTGTAAGTGTATGTATGATTGAGTGAGTGTGTGTGTGTGTGAGTGGCTGAATGGGTGAGTGGCAGAGGTGAGTGGCTGTGGGTGTGAGTGACTGGGTGTGTGAGAAACTGTATGAGTGAGTGATTGCTTGTGTGAATATCTGTATGGGTGAATGAGTGGCTGTGTGAGTGACTCTACGATTGAGTGAGTGGTTGTGTGAGTAGCTGTGTGGGTGAGTGAGTGGTTTTGTGAGTAGCTGTATGGGTGAGTGACTGAGTGTGTGAGTATATGTATGATTGAGTAACAGTGTGTGAGTGGCTGTGTGGGTGAGTCAGTGGGTGTGTGAGTGTCTGTATGGGTGAGTCAGTGGGTGTGTGAGTATCTATTTGGGTGAGGGAGTTGTTGTGTTAGAGGCTGTGTGGGTCAGTGAGTGGGTGTGTGTCACCATGATTGACTGAGTGGTTGTGTGAGTGGCTGTATGGGTGAGTTACTGGGTGTTTGAGAGGCTGTCTGAGTGAGTTAAAAAATGTGTGAGTGTTTATATGGGTAAATGAGTGGGTGTTTGAGTGTCTCCAGGATTTAGTGAGTGGTTGTGTGAGTGGCTGTATGAGTGAGTGACTGCATGTGTGAGTAGCTGTATGAGTGTGTGACTGAGTGTAGGTGTGTGAGTGGTTGTATTGGTGAGTGCCCAAGTGTGAGAGTGGTTTAATGGTGAGTAACTGCGTGAGTGAGTGTCTGTATGATAGAGTGAGTGGTTGTGTGGTTGTGTGAGTGGATGGATGGTAAATTGGCTTAGTGTGTCAGAGTGGCTGTATGGGTGAGTGAATGGTTGACTGAGTGCATGCATGATTGAATAAGTGGTTGTGTGAGTGGATATATAGCTGAGCGATTGAGTGTGAATAGCTATATGGGTGAGTGACTGGGCATGCAAGACACTATCAGTAAATAATTGAGTGTGTAATTGTCTACATGGATGAGTGAGTGTGTGTGTGTGACTACATGATTGAGTGTTTGGTTGTGTTATTGGTTGTATGGGTGAGTGATTGAGAGTGTGAGTGCCTGTATAGGTGAGTGAGTAGGTGTGTGAGTGTCTGTATGGATGTGTGACTGGCTGTGTAAGAAGCTGTATGAGTCAGTGAGTGATTGAGTGTCTGTATGGGTGAGTGAGAGGGTGTGTGAGTGTCTGCATGATTGAGTGGCCGTATGTGTGTTACTGTGTGAGTGAGAGACTGGGTGTGTGAGATGCTGTATGAGTGAGTGATTGAGTGTGTGAGAGGCTGCATGAGTGAGTGTCTATGTAAGTGTGCAACTGAGTTTATGATCTGCGGTATGAGTGACTTAGTGAGAGAGTTAGTAGCTGTATGACTGAATGTTTGTGTAAGTGGGTATGACAGTAATTGATGTAGGGAGTGAGTGCCTCTATAGATCAATGAGAGGGTGGATCAGTGGTTGTATGACTAAGTGATTGGGAGTGGGAGTGGCTGTTTCATTGAGTGATATTTGGAGGAACAACTGTCAGCAAAGTGGCAATAAATTTATGTCCGATTTCACCATGCATGGCAGCCAAACCTGAATAGTAGTAAAGAATGTTAAGAGGGCAAGGAGGGGGCAGGAGGCGCATAAGGAATCATATTCAACCTGAGATGTGGGTAGATCATTTTACCCAACTCTATGCTGCCCCTCAAAACCCTTTAGTTGGACATCCCCCAGCACATGACTCAAATGCCCCATGGCTGGGCAGCCAGGGTGACTGTTCTGAACCACTCGTCTTCACTTTAGAGGAAACTAAAATCGCAATTAATTCACTAAAATCAGGAAAAGCGCCTGGGCCTGACAAGATACCAGGTGACCTATATAAATCAGAAATAACTATCTGGTCCTGGTACATTAATTTGATTTCAAATAGAATCGCTGCTGGTGGCCCAATCCCAAGCACTTGGAAGGGTGCTGAGATAATCCCTGTCTTTAAAAAGGGTAATGCAAATTCCCCCACCAACTATAGACCCATTAGTTTGATTGATAATCTGCAGACAATTTTTGCCAAACAACTAGTAGAGAGGTTGACTAGTTGGGTCCAAGAACATCAGGCCCTTTCCATGTTGCAAGCAGGCTTTCGTTCTAAAACTAGCATGTTAGATCAGGTCTTCAGATTGACTCTTCTGTACTGGAAATATGTGGTCCTCGCAAAACAACCCCTTTTTGTTGTCTTCGTGGACCTCAGATCTGCGCTTGATTTGTTTTTCAGAGAAAAGCTTTGGGAAGCACTACTTCAGATGGGCGTCCCCACCAATCTAGTTCTTTTGTCACAATGGCTACATGATGATACATATGCACAAGTGAGGTGGCGTGACCAAGGAGGACTGACTGATAAGATCCCCATACAGAGGGGAGCTTGTCAGGACTGCGTTTTGGCTCCCACACTATTTACGCTATTTATTAACAAAGTGGTACAAATCCTGTCCTTATGTACCAATGATGCTCCCACTCTAAACAAGCAGAAGATCCCAATACTGTTGTTTGCTGATGATTCTCTTCTTATTTCCAAGACCCCTATGGGCCTCCAAATCCTTGTGGACAGATTCAAGTCCTTCTGTGATGACCATGGATTGGAACTGAATGTTACAAAAACAAAATTGATGGTGTTTACCTCTGGCTGCAGCCGAAGATGCAACATCAATTTGGATGGGGCCCTATTAAGTAGAATTAAGACCATAGACTACTTGGGTGTGAGGCTCTCAAATAACTTGCATTGGGAGGACCAAATTGGTAAAAGTGTGGGGCTTCTTTAGCATAGAGCGGCTGCTATTCTGCGCTTATATAAGAATTCTGTATCCAAAGCTGTATCTCCAGCCATCAAAATTTATTTGGCAAAGGCGCGGGGTGCAGCCACCTATGGCGCTGAACTATGGGGATTCTCAGAGAGCAAAAGATTAGCAGTAGGAGAAAACAACTTTGCTAGGGCCCTACTTGCGTGCCCCCAGAGTATTCCCCTGATCCCCATGTTCTTATACCTAGGTTTTAACCGTATAGCCAATTTGATAGCCCTAAGACCCTGGTTATACTGGGTAAGGATTTGGACTGTCCCGGAACTTATTGTATATAGAGATTCAGTACTCGACATTCTAAGGAGACCAGGAGCGGCCACCATACCCTGGGTTATGCATGTATCTAGCTGGTTCTCTGCTCTGTGTCTACGAAGGTTTTGGGAAGAGCCACACAACTTGGAGAGATCTGATAAGACCCTCTTAAAGACAGTATATTGGTCCTATATAAAGAGTGAATTGATTTGATGTACATCCCATGGTAGATTGACAAATGTATTCATCGACTTCAAGAGGTATCCCCAGTTTGAACAATATCTTGATTTGATTCCTGACTTACTGGGGAAGGGTCTTTACACATGCTTCCGCTTTGGAAGCCTCCCGCTGTTATCCTTAACTAAGAATTGGGGAGGGCTCTCATCTACTGATCTTTGCCCAGCTTGTCTCGTTTGCACTGAAACCACTGAACACTTTATGTTCTTTTGTCCTGCTTATATGACTCCTAGATCAAAATGGATCCGCGCAACCTGTCGAGATCTGGGCCTGAGGCAGTGTTTTACAGCTATTAGGATTTTAAAGAGCGACACTTCAAAAAATGTTATCCATGCTGTCAGCAAGTTCCTTGCGACAGCTTGGCGTATACGACATCGCTCACTGAAATACATTTTTATTTTTTTGTCAATATTTATATAGGAAGTAGGAATTAGAAGGTATGAAGAAAAGGGATGTATTCCTTCTGTTATGTTTTAATCCATGTATATGTAATTCGAGTTATTAAGTGAGTTTTCATCCTTTTATTGTATGTTTTTAAAATGTTGTTATTAATGTATTTTTTTTTATGCTTTGATGGCCTCAATGACCGAATAAAGCTATTATTATTAGTAAAGAATGTTAAGTCTTCTCTGTGCAAGAAGATCCTCTCCAGTACTACTTCAAGGAGTACTCAACTGACACTAAAATATGTTGACAAATGTGAAGAGATATGACTGCAATCGCTGGTGAAAAAGAAAAAGAATATGAATATAGATTAGTATTAGATTTTTAAAATTCCAAATACAGAACAACAAATCACACTGTATGTGTATATCACATTATAATAAATCATTTTATTTTACCTCTTTTTCTGTTCTCAGCTTTAATACTTGTACAACTAAAATGTTGCTTCGTATAATTTTTCCTCATTGAACAGTGGGAAAAAACAATCACATGGATTGCAAAAAAAAAACATAACTGCATAGTATATCATTACAAAAAATTATACTATGCAATGCACTCACTACAAACACTTAATTAATTGTTTTACTAACACTTTATAAGCTAGTCCACTCATATATGTCCAAAAAGTAACATTCTTATTAATATACCTAGTACAATAATACTGATACATATAAAGGAGATTTCTGTTTCAGAGGTGTTTTTGAAGACATTCCCCCTTTTAGGCCAAATGATCTTTAAAACATTGATGCTTCATGTAGATTAAATGCCATACATTATTTTTATCAGAAATATTTCAGAATAGTTTGATTGTGACAGTCTTCTTATGGTATTCTGTCCATCCATTTTTACTGGAAACTAGTTTTCATATTGCTACAAAACAGATTCACAAGTAGATTTCTTTCTAGTCTCTCATACATTGAAGAATGATGGTTCATATATATGGACATGCGTTTTTTCTGATCACTCAGCAGCTATGGTGACAATAGAGTTAGAGGCAGTTAGCAAGGAGAGATCCAGATGGCAGTTGGCTAGATCCTTACTTAGCAATCAGGAGTGGGTTGCAGATATGAGAAGATTCATACAGGAGTTCTTTCAGTTAAATCAGTCTACTGCATCTCTGTTTGACATATGGGAGGCTTTCAAAGCTACAGCTAGGGGTTAAATTATCACCTTCAAAGCATCCCAGAATCGGCAGCAAGAGCTTAAACATTAAAAAGCTTTAGATGGCGATAGATCAGGCCACAGATGATTGAATGAAAGTAGGGGGACAGGACGCAGCAAGGCGCAATCTCGCTCGAACTAAGGGTAATTTAAAGGATTTTTTATCCTCAAGGAAGTAGCTAGCTCGAGGGCTTATCAGCAACAGGTATATGAGGAAAGTCAACAAATAGGTAACTACTTGGCTTGAGCTACTCGTATAAAGCAGGAGAAACAGACAATAAATCAAATTCATGATCCTGAGACAAGTTCAATGGTTACACAGGAGAAGGCTCTTGCAAGGTATTTATGTTGCATTAATCCAGAATATATGAGGTTAATTATTCAGTTTCGCCCTCACAGATTGAGCAGTATTATAAGCTAATTGCGCTACCAAGCATGCCATTATCCATTCAAAAAGATATAGCACAGAAAATTACGTCCTCCACAATAAAGGAAGCGCTCCAGAAAATGGCAAGTGTAAAAGCATGTGGTGGTGATGGCTTTCCTATAGAATTTTACGAATCTTCTGCAAGGAGCCAGTACCTTTTCTAACGGATTTATACAACGCAATATTCAAGGGTGAAAAAATATCCTTGACATTTAGAGAATTAGTAATAGTGAGTTTTAAAAAAAAAGATAAAAATCCGCTGAAGCCAGATTCATATTGCCTATCAGCCTACTCAACGCAGATTAGAAAATCTTGACAAAGGTCTGGGCAACTAGAATCACACTGGATGCTCATCAGTTAATACATAGAGATCAAAATGGCTTTGTAGCTAACAGACTGATGTCATCCAATACCAATTCTTTAATACAGGCAGTTGAGTATTTTTCGATCAATAAAACTTCTGAGGTAATCATAATGTTAGACGCAGAGAAAGCCTTTGCTCTTGTGAACTGGGAAGCTTTAATATATAACCTGAACAAATTTGGTTTCCCTCACAATTCATGTTGATGATAAGAGCGCTATATCAGTGCACTCATGCCAGAATTGTGATCAACTCAAAGATGAGGGGCACAATTCAAATCTAAAGGGGCAGTAGACAGGGCTGTCCCCTTTCCCCCATACTGTTTGCTTTTTTTATCAAACTCCTAATTCACAGCTTGAGGGAAATTATGTCGCCAATAGCAGCCATGCATAAAATAAAGCTCTTTGCTGATGATATTATTTTATATCTAAAACCAGAGGTTGACAACGTACAAAGGGTACTGGATAGAATTAATGACTTTACTCAAATATGGGGCTACAAGATTAACAAAAGTAAAACAGAGGTTCTCCTATTTAACACAGGAATAGAGAATCTCCCTCCCTGTTTGCAGCAGCAAGCTAATTCGTCAGAACCCATTAGATATGTCAGGATGCTAAAAAAAGTACAAGCACTTTTGGAAAGATGGATGGTTCTCCTGTTGACTTTGATAGGGAGAGTTTCCCTAATCAAGATGTCAATACTTCTGCTTTTTCTTTTTTTATTCAATAATGTACCAGTAAGAATAAATAGCTCATATTTTTGCAAATTGGATTCCATGGTAAGAGGTTTTATATGGAGGAATAAAACCCCAAGGGTAAGGTTCTTGATCGTGCAACTCAACAAAATCCAAGTAGGCTTGGTACTTCCTAATTTTCAAGTGTGTTATCATGCAGCATTGCTGGATTTATTTGGCACATTACTTGGATAGCAAAGATGCCCTGGAAATATTTTTGGCTGATAGAATGATTGCACAATCAGTAATAAGTCTTCCAGCATTTATTGAAACCACCAAATGTAAAAAATACCTCAATATATCTGGGATCTCACTAAGAGGGTAGAATTTGTATATAATACCACCAGGCTATATCTTTTTAAAACTACAGGAGTGTAACTATTTTGGCCTCAATCTTTCAGATGTTGTGGTAGCCCAGTGGATAGCAAAGGTTTCAAAGAGATGAGTGATTTCCTATCAAGAGGTAAATATATAACTTGGGAGGAGGTCTCAATAAGGGTGGAGAATATGGGAACTAGAATGTTTTTGAGTTTTTGTTAGATCTCCCATTTCCTAAGTACTAATATACCAATGACAAGTATACAAGAACACTCAACATGGAGGGATCTAATCAGGAGTAAACTAGTTGGTATAGGTAACTGGTATAGATTGTTAGTAGATCACTCAGCTTGCAAATTAATTGCAGATTTTGGGGAAAACGTTTCAAAACAACACATTGCGCAATTTAGAACAAAGATTGGAGAAAAATCTCGGAATTAGGGCATAAATCTTTGAGGGCAGCTAACTATAAAAGAATCTCTTTCCTCTCCCGATGGGTGGTATACTACACTCCTGAGGTGATTCATAGAATATTCCCATCAATTCTGGATCAATGTTTTCATTGGCATCAGGAGGGGAAGGAGAATTGCCTCCATATTTTTACAGACTGCCCCAAAATAACAACCGTCTGGTCGGAGCTAAACAAGACAATAAATCATAGTTCAAACGTTTGGATTGAGGTAGATACACGCTTAGTTCTGTTTGCAGTATCTATGAAATTACATGAACTAGCCAAATGTGAACAAAATGTTATTGCTATTGCTTTTTCAGTAGCTATATCATTAATACTGCAACATTAGCGGACTGAAATGGTTCCTTAGCTACAGAACTGGTGGAACAAGATGCTAAAACTAAGAAATATGAGGAAGTATATGCAAAACGAGTTGGGAGTATAAAAAGGTTACCAGCCACATGGCAGCATTTTGCAGAGTAGTAAGCCAACACAAAGCTATGTAAATAAGAAGAATACCGGAAGTCGAAGTAGGGGTTGTTCGTCAAGACAAGCACAATATCCGCTAGTATTATGCAATCCTTACGTATAATGATTAGCTAAATGAGATAATTCTTTTAAATGAGAAAGATAGATTAAAGGGCTGCTGTGATTGTAATGCTGATTCTGTGATTAAGACAATCGCCACAAGTGAGGATTCTATATAATACGATTAATAGACTAATGTAAAGGGATGAGCACAAGTCATTACAAATTACAATGCGACCAGCCAAAGTAAATGAATTGCTATTATTGAATGCTACCTATTTAGAGCTTTTTACTGTAATATTTATACCTGAAACAATAAAATAAAGAATACCCAATAAAATGTTTAACTTTAGTGAATTTATTAGTATTTGTTTCTGTATACAAAAAAGATTTGTGAACTGTTTTAGTTTCTGAGCTCTTTTTCCAGTTTAGTGGGATCCCTGTTCATTGGTGTTTTGTTCCAGGAGTAAGGTCATTGCAATATTTGAAATCCATTATGAAGACATCACTCTTGTTAGTCTGTATGACGTTTTCACTTACTGTGTTAGAAGTCTCAGAAGTGAACTGTTTCCTTTTTTTGTAGCAATCCTTCTTAGAATTTTGGTTTGAGAAAGAGAACATAAGAATTTGGTAGTTTATGAGGTAATGTCTGCTTGAATGTAAGTAGTGTCTATTTGTTATATTAACTTCTTCGTGGAAGGTCCACGATTTCTCAAATTTTGCAGACCTTTTTAAAGCTATCAACCCTGGTAGGATGAATGATGTCTAAAATACTGAGAATCTTCATAGAAAAAATAATATATGTTAGATTTTTTCCAGGAATACATGTTAGAATTTTGGTTGAAGAAAGAGAAGGTACGAATTTCATAGTTTGGAAGGTAGGTTTGGTTTGAATGATAGATTGCTGTCATTGCATTCCATCCATCCAGTTTCAGTCTTTAAAAAGACAGAGTTGTACCCAGATGATATATTCACTCTTTTATAAAAAAATAATAGCTACAGTTGTGTTCGTTTTTCCAGAAATTGAAATTTTTCCAGCTTTGAAGTTTGTAATTTTGGTTTCCAATTTAGATCTATCTGCTCTGCATTGTTGTAACATTAGAATAAGGTTTTTTACAGTTCTTTGTAGATAAAACATCTGATCTACAATTTGGACAGGTCAAAATGTATTTTGGTTTACATTTTTTTATCAATGTACCAAAAGGGACAGTTTTGGAATTCAGTAGTGCCAAGTACAATAACTCAGGATTTATTTGAGAAGAGGAAGTGAAAGAGCAATCTTGACAGTCATGGTTCCATTCATACTTGAGTCCAAATAACTCATCAATATTTACTTCTTCTTCTTCCAGGTGTTGAAAGCCTCACGCATAATGTATTACTGTCTTTTACTCCAGTAAATGTTGTAACAAATGATATAGGCGGTTAGGCGGGAACCGCCATTTGGCCGTTACGCGCTCAAAAGACCGCTGACGGCATTCCAACCTTCCCGCTGGGCCGGCTGGCGCTAAGCAAGTTAGCGCCGGCCGGCCCAGCGGGAAGGAGGCCTGCAGCACAGAAGCCGGCTCCGAATGGAGCCGGCGGTGTTGCGGGCGTGCGACAGGTGCAGTTGCACCCGTCGTGCTTTTCACTGTCTGCTAGGCAGCCTGTTGGCGGTGCTTCCGTCATTCGCGGGGTCAGAATGACCCCCATAGTGCAGAACACAATGGCCCTCATTCCAGCCTGTCCATGGCGGTACACACCGCCATGGAAAGGCCGGCGGTAAGGGGACTTGGGGTGCCCCTGGGGGCCCCTGCACTGCCCATGCACTTGGCATGGGCGGTGCAGGGGCCCCCATGCATAGCCCCGTCGCGCATTTCACTGCCCAAATTTCGGGCAGTGAAATGCGCGACAGGTGCTACTGTACCCGCTGCACATCAGCATTGCCGCCGGCTCTATTACGAGCCGGCTGCAATGTTAATGTGACATTTCTGCTGGGCCAGAGGACGGTAACACTGTTACCGTCCGCTGGCCCAGCGGAAATGTCATAATAGGGAGACAGAAATACCACCGGCAATGGCGGTATTCTGTCTCCCGCGGCCTCGGCGGCGAGGTCGTAATGACCCCCTAAGTTTTTTGTGGTTAATTAGATTTCCTCTGGTGAGTCTGACCAAACAACTGTCACATCCAACAAATTCATATTTACCTTCTTCTATGTGTTCTGGTACATTGCTTCTATATCTGTAGTATTGAAGTACTTCATAAAGGCACATGTGCTGTAGAAGTTGATTCCTTTTTGGGTATTATGTGTCCAACATAATAGGTTTTACAATGTCTTTCGGGGTCAAACTAGATACTGTATTTCAAGGAAAGACTTTAACACTATGTTTCATGTGTTTGCAAGCCCTAGACTTACCCAAACAATTATCCCTGTCTTTGAGAAGAAACTGGACGAGCGCACCCTTTCCGCATACTCATAAGATCCAATTTCTCTATGGGATATAATTTTCAAGCTCAAACTGTAATATTCCTTAGTAAGGCTCTTTTTTGCAGAAACCTCCTCCTATATCTCCTTCATTTCTGGCTTCGCAGACTTTGTAATGAAGTGATGTACTGTGCAACAGCAATAGAGTTATCTGCCACAAAATGTAAGTCCATGTTTGTATTCCACATCTTCAAAATGTCTGGATTTTAGTCATTATTAAAATTTAAGGCTTCTCTTCTTTTCAGGTTGTAAGTATTTTTCAGTGTTTGACTGCAGATAGAAAGGTGTGCACTCTTTCTTGGCATATGATGAGCCGAAGGAATCCAAAATGACATCTTGTTTAAAATTTACCTCTGCTTGTATATTCACAACTGCAGTATTTTTCACATCTGTGATTCTGAAAGCGCAGAACTTGTTGTTATAAACCTTTTTCACCAGCATCTTTTGGAATGGTGCATGTCACATACTGTTCTATGAAAGACAGGACAGATTAATCACTGTCTGTTCCAAATTCAGGTGCATCTTTTATTCTTTTATCCATAACAGTTTGTGAACGCGAGGAGCACCTCTTGCTTGGTACTCTTTACACCAAAAGAAATCAGTTACTTCTCCAAGAAGAGGGTTTGTTTTGTTGCAGATAAAAGACATCTTAGCTTGAAATCGGGTGCTAAAGTATCTTCAAACATTTGCAGGCTCTAAGGAACAAAGTTCTCCTGCTGTCTTCAGTTTAACATCCTTAATATTAGAGATCACTTTTCTAAAAAAAATCTAGCAGGACATCCCATAAACAGTCAGCTTAACTGAGTGTCAGGAACCAAGTAGGTGCACCTAAATTGGTCAACATGCATTTCAGCTCACCATGACAATGATACCAATTCTTGCTGGTGCAACTTTGGCATGCCATCAAATTAATTAAGCTGTACTCCATCTTTTCATCCTTTCCATGATATGTTTCAAAGAACTCCTTTGCAGAAAGATTTTGAAGATTTACTTCTGTCTGCAGAAAATGCTTTACAGCGTGTGAAAGTCCAGGCAAGTCACTCACAAAGAAAAGATGAAAAATTGAATACACAGGTGAAATTTAGAATCGTCAAAATATAATCAGGTTGACCAATATTCAGCTGCTGGTATAGGTACAGGGCGATCATCATAGTGTCCACCTTCTCCAGAAAACATTGAGGGGGTCATTCCTACCCTGGCGGTCTATGACCGCCAGGGTAGGTGACGGAGGAAGCACCACCAACAGGCTGGAGGTGCTTCCGGGGGCATTCTGACCGCGGCGGTAAAGCCGCGGTCAGAAAAGGGAAGCCGACGGTTTCCCGCCGGCTTCCCGCTGCCCCAGGGAATCCTTCACGGCGGCGCTGCAAGCAGCGCCTCCATGGGGATTCCGACCCCCTTCCCGCCAGCCTGGTTCTGGCGGTTTTCACCGCCAGAACCTGGCTGGCGGGAACGGGTGTCGTGGGGCCCCTGGGGGCCCTGCAGTGCCCATGCCACTGGCATGGGCACTTTAGGGGCCCCCTAACAGGGCCCCACATAGATTTTCAGTGTCTGCGTGGCAGACACTGAAAATCGCGACGGGTGCAACTGCACCCGTCGCACCCCTTCGACTCCGCCGGCTCCATTAGGAGCCGGCATCCTCGTGGAAGGGGGTTTCCCGCTGGGCGGGCGGGCGGCCTTCTGGCGGTCGCCCGCCAGCCCAGCGGGAAACTCAGAATGACCGCCGCGGTCTTTTGACCACGGTACGGTCTTCTGGCGGTTCGCGCTTGGCGGGCGGCAACCGCCGCCCGCCAATCTAGGAATGACCCCCTGAGTCTCTAAACGTTTCTCCCAAACACTCAAGGGAGCTAATTCTGCTTGCTACATTTGAAAATGGTGACATGCATCACCAATTACTTCTTTAGAATGAAGAGGATGGATGCTGTTGTGTTTTTAAATTTCTTCTGATCTTGATTGATCCACCATTTCAATCAGACCACTTGATGGTGATGTTTCATCCTCTACATGTGTTATATACTGAAGACCATCAGCAGTTTTATAAAGAAGGTTATTTTGTATCAGGTATAATGTTGCTTATTTTCCCTTATTAACATCTACTAATTCTTGCCATATCTTTTTTCCTTTGTAGGGTCTGTATTTACTCAAATAATAAGTGCATCTTCAAAATCTTTTTGTACCCCTATAGTTTCAATATTCTTTTTGAAATCTAATGGCAAGTACACAACCCTACCTTTCAGACCTTTCTGTAGCTCTGTTGGAGGTCATTTCCCTGTTTTCAATTCCATACAAATTATAGCTTGGAAAGGATGTACATATTGTATACGAATTGATTCATAAACATTTATATCTCAAAGTTCTTATGGAATTGAAATGAATTCTAACTTTTTATGTACTGCTCTAGCTGGCATTTTATTATCTTCTAACTTATCATAGCAGTACTTACGTATAATTTGTCATAAAGACAAATCACACTGGTCCTCTACAAATAAGTAAGCAGCAAATTCTTGCCACTTATCTCAGTTCTCTTCTTCAGATTTTTTTAATACGCAACAACATCTTGAGATTGACTTTTGTAGCGAGTGGATCAACAACATATATAAACACAGTATGACTTCTCAGAAGAAACTATGTTAAACTTCTTAATCGCTTCTGTTCTTGGCACACTTAATTTGACAGACATGCTTGAGAATGTCCTTGTACATTTCTGTACTTTCTTACTTTGCATGGATCTAATCCTTGCAATGAGCATATTTTCTTTTTCAAACTTTTGCAGGGAAATGTAAGAAGGAAAGCTTTCAATGTCAATTGATTACTGCTGTATTCTGCAAGTGCCGTTACAGTTCCATTTAAACACAGATGCCTGTCTACACCTTCCATGCACCTTTTTAGCTATCACCTATTCATCATTCCTTGTTACCATCTCTTCTTTTTGAATGGGTGTCCTATTCTTTATCTCATAACATCATCAAGATGTTTCAACTGCATGCACTAATGTGTTCTCTTGAAAGCAGCTTTTGCCACTAAAATAAGGCTCAGTACTGGAAGAATGCTTCTATGTGCCACTGAACATTTTACAGAAGTTACTTCTATTCACAGGTCTTTTTCTTTGGCTTCCTCTTGAGAATTGTTGGGCCTGCAAACCTGGATGTGCTTGAGTAAAGAACTCTTAAGCCAATCATCTGCCTTTGCAGGGACCAATGTCAGTTGTAACCCCATAAGAATATTTTACACATACCAATTTTTGTCTACAAAGGCCAATGCTGGTTGGAACCAGTGCTTGCTTAGGACACGTGTTGCTCAGGCCTCCACCATCCCTATGACTCAGGCTGGGTGTGGCTGGATGCAGCGATATTTAAACCACACCCAGCCTGAGTGAATTGCTTGCTGCAGAGGTCACTGGCCGCAGAGGAGGAGTCTCTGATTCTCCACATTTGATCTTCGTGTTCAGTCCTGTATCCTTGATGCCACTTCTGGATGGTTGAAGAGATTGAGAGAATTGACTACTAAAAAGGCGGTAATGAGCTGCATGCGCTTGATAAGCATTTATTTGTGAAAACTTGATACTTGCTGACTTGATATTTGAAAGTTGGATGTTTCAGAGGGAAATGTGCCTAAGAAGGCACATTATTGGCATTTGTGGTCACTGGGATGCTAAAGGCTAGTCGCATAATAACGCTTATTGTTGTTGCTTGCTATATATTGCAGAAAGGTAATTCTTTCGTGCAATTATCATAAAACAATGTATAGTGAGTACGTTTGTTATTGCTATGTTTAATATGACATTTGCATAATTGGTGCTGTGATACGGAACATTCTTTGAATGGCCTGAAGCTTTCATTGCTATGCTCATTTTACGCTGTGATGTAACAGTGATGAAACTGATCGCTTGTGTTATTGATATTAACCCTATGTTCCCAGAGTGTTACAAACATTGCACTGTGATCTTTTGATATTAACCCTATGTTCCTAGAGTGTTACAAATATTGTACTGTGATCTTGTCAGAGTCACCAGATCCTCAGGTCTGCGCACGTTCCCAACACGTCCACCACAAGACAGCTCCAATACTCTGATTAGAATGTCACAGAGTCTAAGAGAGTCCAAGTGGGGAAAAGGGGTTTAGGTAGGGAACAGGTGGGAAGGAGACCTGTAGGAAGCAAAAGGTTAAAACACACAATATCAAGATTATATCACATTCATCGTTATTAGTCTATGATTCTAAGCATTGTCATAATAGAAACATGGATAACTTCAGCATGGACTAAATAGCTAGGCCTCAAGATGTCTGGTTACCTGTGAAGGAATCAAGAAGGATTAATGCAACTGTTCAATTAACCTCTCAAATGAAATATTACACATGGATTAGAAAACATCAGAACCTTCTAGAATTACGTTTTCAAATTCAAGCATTTTGCATGAGGACAAGAAAATAATCTGAATTAATTCTATAACACCATAGGAAATGTACTTAAGGACTTATTATGCACACACAATAAAACATCTAGAATTCTAGCACTTTAGTTTCGTAGAATGCAGGAACATGAATTACGCACACTGCGGATTTCCACAAGAGTTTGTAAATGTCATGAAATGGTTACGCACAATGAATAACATGAATTAAACACAAGAAATTAATTGCACATCTTGCTGATTCGAATGTTACCACGTAAATGCCAGGGAATGGTAACACACAATGAATCTCATGAATTAAGCACAAGAAATGAATCGCGCGTCTTGCCGATTCGAAGGCCACCATGTGAATGCCATGAGATGGTAGCGTACAATAAAGAACATGAATTCAGCACAAGAAATGAATTGCGCGTTTTGCCGATTCGACTGCCACCATATGGATATCATGAAATGATAGCGCACAATGAATAACATGGATTCCACACAATAAATTAATCGCGCATTTTGCCAATTCGAATGCCACCATGTGAATGCCATGAAATGGTAGCGCTCAATGAATAACATGAATTAAGCACAAGAAATGAATCGCACGTCTTGACGATTCGAATGCCACCATGTGAATGCCATAAAATGGTAGCGCTCAATGAATAACATGAATTAAGCACAAGAAATGAATTGCGCGTCTTGCCGATTCGAATGCCACCATGTGAATGGCAGGAAATGGTAGCGCACAATGAATAACATGAATTAAGCACAAGAAATGAATTGAGCGTCTTGCATATTCGAATGCCACCATGCGAATGCCAGGAAATGGTAGCGCACAATGAATGACATGAATTAAGCACAAGAAATGATTCGCGCGTCTTGCCGATTCGAATGACACCATGTGAATGCCATGAAATGGTAGCGCACAATGAATATCAAGAGTTGTACTCGAGCAATGAATTGCGCGTCTTGCCAACTCGAGCGTTCAGCATGTAAATGCCATTGAAACACCAAGCGCACATTCACACGCACAAGAACCAAAATATTTCATCATGCAAATTAGGCCCAAGAACTCGAAAGCCTTCGAGTACGGGATCGGGGGCCCAGCCCGACCTCCGTCTTACCGCCCTGATCAAGAATCACCAACAAAGTGAAAGGGCAAGGCCTGGAAGATCAAAGTAGGCCTCCGGAACAGGAGCTCAGGAAGTTGCTGCTGCTCTGCACCGGGACCGCTGAATAGTGAGCACGTGGAGCTGGGCTGGCTCCCTTATATAGAGTCTTGGCCCAGCCCACAAACCACACCCAGGCATGCTGCAGGGAAAGCTTCTAGAAGGCCCTGGAAAGGGACCACACCCTGAAACACTCTGAAAGCCTGCAGCAGTACATTGCAAATGAACAGTATTTATATGCACCTTGAACATAAGTCTTCAGGATTAAACTCTGCAATGCAAAAGGTTAAACAACAGCATATCAACACAATGCATAAATTAGGTTATCTTGAGAGTGCTGGGTTTTTGCATTCTATTTGCCCGTAGAGCGCGCACTGCCCTGATGTAGACAGATCTTTTGATATTAACCCTAGGTTCCCAGAGTGGTGCAAACATTGCACTGTTATCTTTTGGTCTTAACTTTATGTTTCCAGAGTGATGCAAACTTTGCACCGCAATCTTTTGATATTAAACCTATGTTTTCAGTCTAATCAAAAGACACCAAATGTGTGTTCCTTGGAATTCTAAATACAGTGCGTAAATGTACCCATGAATGTCTGCAACCCTAATTACATGTCAATTTTTTTTCATTATTTGTTACCTATTTAAATGTCTATGGGGTTGAGTGAGTCAGCATATTAGGAAATCTCAGCAAGGGCATCAAACAAGATATCCACGGAACTTAAAGTACATTTAGATGGGCATTAATTAAGGTGATGTGGGATCAATCTGGGGTCACAGTGGGAGTAGTCATAGATATTGTAGGAGGTTGAAGGTTCTTATTTAATTACAGGTAATCCACATCATTTCCCTAAATTTCCTAGAGCGAGGGAGAGTTATCTAAAGTGGGAAAGGGAAATCTAACAGGCACACCTAGCTTGCACATAGTAATCAGAGTCAAGTATATACATGGTTACGAGTTATGAGCTGTTTAACATGTAATTTACTATAGGAAATTGCAGCTGTTCAAGGACCATCACCAGTGGTTCGGATCCGGGCCTGTGACTCCAGTGTCTCTCTCTTTCTTTCATCCATCCCCTTTCCCCTCGGGCGTTCTGATGCTGATCATGTGCATTTAAGTGGGAGGCATGTAACGTCTAGGAGGAACTGGTAATAAGCAACTTGAACAACATTGTGTTTCGATGGGACAAACAGGTAAGTGCTTGACCAGAACAAAAGCCTTATCAACTATAGCCTCAATACATTCCTTTTGCCTGACTACTTCTCTTCTACTTTTATACTTCTTCATAGTTCTGATGAGATTATGAGTTACCCTTTTACAGAACATTCTAACTCTGATTTCCTTAAACTGCATCTGTCTTCAGTTGAAGCTCAGTCTTTATTGTATGATTTTTTGTTTAAACATCTTACTCAATTTTGCTCACTTTGCAGTTTTTCACATACTATTTTAAGAAATGTTTTTGTTTTCATACCAGTAGCTCTTTTCTCTTTTACCACATTCTGGGCCCCCATGGACAGCCCCATCGTGCTTTTCACTGCCTGAATTTCAGGCAGTGAAAAGTGCAATGGGTGCTGTCGAAACCTGACGCACCGCAACATTGTCGCCGGCTCGATTACGAGCCGACGTCAATGTTGTGGATAGTTTCCTGCTGGGCCAGCGGCAGAAACTCATAATAGGGCCAGCAGGCGGAAAAGCGAACTAGCGGTCTTCCGACCTAAAGAGACCGACAAAATCATAATGAGGCCCTCTGTCTCTTTTGTTTCTTAGTAGTGACGACATAGTGTCCTTGCTTCTGTTTTATTCTTCTGTCAGATTTTGTTGGCATTGTAGCTGTCTGTACTTAAGTAGAAAGAGATGTCTGAAATAAAAACCAAATAAGAACGTTTAGCTTTCCATCACATACTATTAGAGTACATATTTTAAATATCTAACTGCCAACATAAATAGTTCTCTTACTATATTATAGCAACCCTTACTGTTACCCTTACTGGGTGTATTAGGGAATAGGTCCAGGTATGACTGGTTCTGTTACTGTGTGCATCAATGTGTTCCTAGGTGTTTCAGTGTATGAATTTGTTTGTCCATAGCTGTGTCAGTATATGTATCTGAGTGTACCTGGGTGTCTTAGTGTATGTTTAAGTGTGTACCTGGGTTTATCAGTGTGTGTGGCAGTGTTTATCTACTGTGTTAGTGTGGGCATAAGTGGGTACCTGGGTTCATTAGTGTATACATAAGTCTACTTCTATACGTGTGATTCTATGTATCAGAGTGTGCAAGGGTGTCTTCATGTATGGTTAAGTGTGTGACTGGTTGTTTTAGTGGGCGCATCAGTATATGCCTGGGGATGTCAGTGTATGCTGTGATACAGCTGGATACATTAAGTTGAGCAGACAGTAAAAGTGCACACTCAGAGTGAGCAGGAGTCAGCCGAAGCCATGTTTAAAGGAGTACATTTCTGGATGGGTGACTAGCTTGTGTCAGTACTTGCCCCTACATATCTCAGCGATTGTATGAGTCCATCAATGACTATGCCACCAGATGTTTATGTAAATAGGCCACTATGTCACTGGTTCTTTAAGTAAGTTGCCAGGCCTCTAAATGTGTATGCAAGTGACTATATAAATTGGTTCCCTGATGTCTGATGAGGGCAGGGGTATGTAAACGAGTGTGGAACTGGCTCTGACACTGCTACATTCATAACTGCTATCTGTGTATGTACGTGAATATGTAAGTGTGCCTATTCCTCACTGACTGGGTGTGTGAGTGCCTCTATCCTTTTGTAAATAGATATGTGCCTTGCAGTATAGGTGGGAGATTGCATATATATACCTAGGAATATGTGACTGCAAGTGCACATCTAAGTAGGTGAAACTCCGAAGGACATGTTACACCTTTTAATCACAAAGGACCCTGCGCTACAGCCTACCTAAGCCTAGCTGAGGGGTGTCTTTTCCATAGTAAAAGGAGAGTTTTAAACTTTTCAAGTGGATTTTCTAATGGCAAGTCAAGCAGACAGCGAAAGTGCACACTCAGGCTTAGCAGTAGTATTCCGTAGCCATGTCTAAAGACTAAGGGGCATATTTATACTCCGTTTGCGCCGGATTTGCGTCGTTTTTTTTAATGCAAATTCGACCCAAAACTAACTCCATATTTATACTCTGGCGTTAGACGCATCTAGCGACAAAGTCCATGGAGTTTGCGTCACTTTTTAGCGTGAACACCTACTTTGCGTTAATGATATACAAGGTAGGCGTCCCCGTCTAAAAAATTGACTCTGAGGCATGTGCGCCGTATTTACACTCCCGGGCAAAAATAACGACCGGGACTGGGCGGGTCAAAAAAAATGACATCCAGCCGCTTTTGCGTCGTTTTTTAGCGCCTGGTCAGGGCAGGCGTTAAGGGACCTGTGGGCTCGGAAGGAGCCCAGAGGTGCCCTCCCATGCCCCCAGGGACACCCCCTGTAACCCTTGCCCACCCCAGGAGGACGCCTAAGGATGGAGGGACCCATCCCAGGGAACATAAGGTAAGTTCAGGTAAGTAATATTTTCTTTTTTTTTTTGTGGCATAGGGGGGCCTGATTTGTGCCCCCCCTACATGCCACTATGCCCAATGACCATGCCCAGGGGACATAAGTCCCCTGGGCATGGCCATTGGGCAAGGGGGCATGACTCCTGTCTTTGCTAAGACAGGAGTCATTTCAATGGGGGTTGGGAGTAAAAAAAAATGGCGCAAATCGGGTTGAGGTGAAAATTTTGCCTCAGCCTGACTTGCCCCATTTTTTGGCGCCCAAGCTCCATTTTCCCCTACGCCGGCGCTGCCTGGTGTACGTCATTTTTTTTCACGCACACCAGGCAGCTCCGCCTGCTAATGCCGGCTAACGTCATTGAATAAATACGGCGCCCGCATGGCGCTTCAGAATGGCGTTAGCCGGCACATATTTTTTTGAGGCAAAACTGCGTTAGCGCAGTTTTGCGTCAAAAAGTATAAATATGGCCCTAAGGCCCTCATTATGAACATGGTGGTAAACACTGCTCCGCCGGCGGTGGCAGTAACTACCGCCAACAGTCAGTCAGTCTGGACCGCCAAATAATGAACACCTGAAAAACAGGCACCCTGAAAACCACTCACCGCCAACAGAGGAGGGCCGACAATGACGGCAGAGGCCGTCCACAGACCGACGGAAAGGCCCTACCTGCCCATCAAATAATGAAGCACTAGACCGCCATCAGTTCTGGGGCAGGAACCACCGCCACGCAAAGCCAGGCAGAAACAAACCAAATAAAAGAAAACACTCACCAAAGGCTCACACAACACGCCGAAGCAGATATGGATAGAGAGTTGCAAATCATGCCAGCCCTACTCCTTGCCATATACCTCCACGACCGAGACCGCCGACGAAGACGATGACGGTAAGTACCGCAACCTACTAAACAAGGGAAGAAAGGGCACAGTTACATAAACACCCACTACACCAACACCGCAACGCACCCACAACCCCTGCCAACAGCATAAGCCATACACCCCACAGCAAGAGGTACTTACCCAACACAAGGCAAATTAAACCTGCCTAAAGTACACACATGTGCACAACACCCCCCCACAAAGAAACGATGAACCACGGATCCTGAATGTGCCAAAACCAACACTGGCCACCCAAACTTTAATTAAGCTCCATGAGCAACAGAAGTCCAACAGAAGGCCAATGGCCAGTCCATATTCCGAAGTCAGATGGGCCCAAGTGGCTCCAACTTGACTCCCACAAGAGCAAAGTTACTCCACCTCATAGGGGCAACAATGGGGCATAAAGGCACCTCAGGGAACAGGGGCAGGGGGTAGTGGGGTGGGGTGGGAACTTACGACTGGGAGGGGGGGACTTGGCTTTACGTTTAGGAGGTGGAGGGGGCTTGGGTCTGGTCGTAGAAGTGGGGGAGCGGCCTTGGACTGGTGTGCGGCAGATGTTCCTGGGCCAGCACGGGGTCTCTTGCTCACAGGGGACGTAGCACAGGAATGGGAAGGGTGGACAGGGGCGGGCTGTGATGTGGGAGGAGTGGACAGGGCAAGGAGGTGGGCACATTTAGGGACGAGACGGGTGGGCCAGTAGGTTCGAATAGGTCAACACAGGATAGGAAAAGTTTTTTAGGGGCAATCGGGGTGGACCTAGAGGAAGGCGTGGGAGTGGAGGTAGAGGTAGAGGGAGTGGTCGTGACAGGTGTAGGTGTGTGTGACGTGGGTGCAGGTGACTGTACATTATGCTGAGGTGTGGTGGATGTGTGTTGGGTGTGTGTTTTGGAGTGTTTGAGTGTCTTGGGAGGAGGGGGGTGGACACAGTAGGACAAAACAGGCTGCCAGGGTGAATGTATGTTGTTTGTGTGTCTGCTGTTTAGTGGGTGTGCTGCACGTGTCAACCAAAGTTGTTGTGGTGAGTGCAGGTGTGGATGAATGTCTGATTTTGTGTTGACTGCAAGAATGGGTTAGCAACAGTGAATAAGGGTGCAGTGCCTGTGAGTGTGAGTGTGCATGTAGAGGTGACAGACAGGGAGGCAGAAGAGCTGGACACACTGGGGGAAGTGGATGTTGGAGTGTGTGCCTTTGCATGTTGGCTGTGTGTATGCCTGTGGTGAGAAGTGTGGTGCTTGTGTTTTGCAGTGTGCTTCTTGTGTGTTGAGGTGTGTGCATGGCTTTCAGAATGTGTGCTTGGTATGGGTGAAGGGAGTGGGGTGCTGGAAGGGGTAGATGTGGTTGGAGGGGGGACAGAATGACCTGGGACACTGGCTGTCGTCAAAGAGGAGGCCAGAGCCTGAAAAGATCTATGTAGGCCAGACACGGCACCATTAATGCCATCCAGGTAGGCATTGGTCTGCTGCACCTCTGGTGCTGGCCCCTGGATGGCACTGACGATGGTTGTCTGCCCTACAGAGATGGTCCTCAGGAGGTCAATAGCCTCCTCCATGAGGGCAGCAGGGCTGACTGGGGCAGGAGATGATGTGCCTGGGGTGAAGGAGACGCCCACCCTTGTGGGTGAGCAGGCATGGGCAACTCGGTGGGGAGCAAACAGGAGGTAGGTGATGGTTTGGGGGTGGCGGAAGATGACACAGAATGGGTAGACCCACTAGGGTCTGCCACCGCCAGGGAGCTCCCATCGGAGGAGGTATCAGAGTCACTACCTCCAGTGGTAGTTGCCTCCCCCGTGGTACTCCCCTCGCCCTCCAACCCACTGGTCCACTTGGCGTCACTCAACTCTGCCTCCATGGAACCGTGGGCCACTGCATCCCCACTCGCCGGTGCCTCAGCTCCCTCACCAGATGATGCTGATGTACACAGACAACACAAGAGAACAGAGAGGGGGAGATAAAACAGGAGAGACACTTGTAAATATCTGAATGGAGGTACATAACTGATACACACATACACCCACCCTGCAAATATTCCACCATGCAGCACCTACCGCTATACACATGGCTATGCCCCTGACCAGTGCCACAACCCTGCTCTAAAGCCATTCCCTACATCATTGAAGTACCTGAAGTTCCGCAGACCTGACCCTTACAACCCAACTCCCCACAGGGGCCATTATGTAAAAGGACATCAGTCAGAGTCCCTGCCACTAGACAGCATACATACCACAGCACACTCACACATCCATCAAGGAGGCATACAGTGGTTTCTGTAGTTACCCCCTTGTGTCTGCTGTGCTGCCTTCAGGCGCCCAGCCAGGTCCGGATACGCCACAGCCAGAATGCAGCGCATTGGGGGGGTCAGTGCCAACAGGCACCCCTTCCTCGTTGGGAGGACTTCCCCAGCTGGGCCTCGCAGGTCTTCCTTGCCCAGTGCCGATGGTCCTCCCACCGCCTCCTGCAGTGGGTGCTCTGCCGGTTGTGGACCCCAGGGCCCGCACCTCCCTGGCGATGGCATGCCAGAGTCCCCTCTTCTGATGGGTGCTGACCTATATGGGACACACAGAGAAAGGAACACAGAGGTCAGACTATGGCCATTACAGACAGCTGGCTATATGTCCCCTAAGGGACGGACACCCACAACAGCATAAGAGGACCTCACACACGCAGGATGTCATGAATTCCACGACTGTGCAGTGTCAAACGTGCACACATGTTTACAGCCATCTACCACCATTACACACATCCATGCCCCCCAATCCACCTACTCACCTGTACCTCTGGTCAACCGTAAAGCTTGGCATACAGGGGCAGGACCCCGTCCACAAGCTTGTCCAGTTCCTCGCTGGTGAAGGCCGGGGCCCTTTCCCCTGCCTCTCGTGCCATTTCCAGGACACAGCAGCACACTCAGTGGAGTACCTGCATGCACGTAATCTGGGAGTCAAGTGAAGTTTGGGTGACGAGATGGCGTACGCTTCGCGGCGGTGTGCACCGTAACCGCTGGCAGTGATCATGATACGCTAAAATTCCCCATTGACAACCATGTTAACCAATGAATGATCACACAGCGGTGAACACTGACTTACGCTATTACAACAACAGCTAGTGGTATGAGGTCACTTCCACTACAACATTTCTGGATTACAGGGGACAGACATTTTGGCCATTACTACGCAGTTATTAACTCCCCATTTGCCCCATGCAGGCCCTATTGTCCCCAACCCCCATAGGCATTAATAAATATACATTTACTCACCACAACAGTCCTCGTGTATCATTTAGGACATCACTCCAGTTTAACATCCTACTATGCACGTGTCGTCGACTTGTATGCCAGCAGTGCTGAATATTTAACATTGTGGGCAGATGTATGTGTGTCCCTTGCATGTGTTCTCCACTCCTCCTAGGTAGAGACCCATGTGGCAAGGGTGGCCCCATCGGTGTACATACCACTTGTTGATTTGGGGACCATGGTGGAGCAGCACATCATTATCAATTACAGACTCAACTGTGCTACAATTCTTGAACTTTGTGCATTACTGGATCCAGCACTGAGCCCGGGTAATCGTAACCAACATGCCATCCCTACTGAAGTGCAGGTGCTCTCTGCACTCCATTTCCTGGCCTCGGGCTCATTTCAAGTGACAGTGGGCGTAGGTGCAGGTTTTTCACAGCCAATGTTTAGCATTATACTGTCCAGATTACTGAATGCATTTGTACGACACCTGCAGTCCTATGTGAGGTTTCCCCAAAGTGCTGACCTCCCTCCCATCAACTTCTATGCCAGTGCCAACATTCCTCATGTGATAGGTGCCATCGATGGAACCCACATAGCTCTTATCCCCCCATGAGTAAGTGAACAGGTGTACAGAAACAGGAATAACTTTCACTCCATGAACATTCAATTGGTGCGTACTGCAGACCAGTACATCTCACAAGTGAATGCCATTTTTCCTGGATCAGTCCATGATTCCTTTGTGCTGAGGAATAGCAGTGTGCCACACATGATGGAACAACTTCCAAGGGATAGAGGATGGATCATACGTAAGTGTTTCTGACACTTTTTGGCGCATAGCAGACAGCCAGGATGTCTGCAAATGAGGTTTGTCAGTGACAGTCCTCTTTTGCCCCCTTGTTCAGGTGATTCTGGCTACCCCAACATGCGGTGGCTCCTGACACCAGTGAGGAATCCTAGGACAGATGCAGAGAGGAATTACAATGAGGCCCATGGACATACTATGAGGGTGATAGAGCGCACAATAGGTCTCCTGAAGGCTAGATTCCGTTGCCTCCATATCTCTGGGGGATCCCTGGCCTATGAGCCTGAAAAGGTGTGTAGAATAGTGGTGGACTGCTGCATGCTGCATAATGTGGGTGGCTGTGAGGAAATCTATACCCCTCTTGGAGGAGGAGGGGGCTGTATATCCAGACCAGCTTCCTCAGAGAGGGGATGAGAGTGATGGTGATGATGAGGAGGGGGAAAATGTACACTCCGGGAACCAACTGATCCAACTGTACTTCCAGTAACTAAGTGGTACTGTTTGATGCTGTTGCAGTCTGTGCAGCATACTGTCAGTATGTCTTATCCTCTATGGGGGTGTTGGGTCTATAGACATTGTCACTGTGACCAGGTTTGCATGGGACATGTGACATTATAGACAACTTGTTTGACAATTCTGTTGGCACAACCACATGTTATGCAAGGGGTGCTAATCCTGCTCTTAAGATATGAATAAATGATTTCAAAGACAATTGTATGCACACTTTGATTTCATTCAACATAATGACAGGGGACATTTACATTGGTGAACGGGTGTTTTATATAGTGTCAGGGATGCCATGGTGCTCTTTACAGTGATGGGATTGGGCTACTAGTAGATGTCCATATTGGCTACATGGTCTCAGCAATTGTTGGCAGTGGTAAAATGTCCATCTGTAATTTACAGTTTTTGGGGTTGTTATTGCACGGTGTGGACGGTGGTTCAGTGGCATACTTGGAGGACAGTTCTTGTCAGAGTCACTTCTTAGAAGGGGCCTTGGTCTTGGCGAGTGCTCCTGTGCCATATCTGGTCCTGAGGGACCGTTTGGGTGCCTGTTGTTTTCCTGTACGGGTTAAGGTGCAGGTCTCCTGTGTGACCTGAGATGGTGGCACAAGTCCAGTTGCTGCTGCTGTTGTTGGCCGGTCTGTATCTTGGCCTGTAGTAGGGGCTTCCTGGTATGTGGAGGTTTCAGGCTGTGTTGGGACAAGGTGCAGCAGCGCACTTGCTATGGTGGCCATGGTGGCATTGTGCAGTTTCCACTGCTCCATGGTCTCTTGGTGTTGGGCTCTCTGCAGCCTTTAACTCTGCTCCAGGGTGGCAACAATCTGGGCCAATCTGTCCTGGGTATGGTGGTATGCTCCCAGGACCTCTGAAATCATGTCCTGGGCTGCAGCATCCATCCTGTGGCCTCCCCCCTGGGCCACTGATGCCCTCCCACTGGGCCTAGCCCTCTGTGCATGTGTCCCTTGCAGGTTGTGACTGTGGCCTCTGTCCTTGTGTTCCACCAGTCTGTGGCCTGGATACACAGGTGTGGGTCCGGTTGCCCTGGCCTGATGTTGATGGGTGTGTGGTAGTGGTGTCCCGGGTGGGGCTGCTGGATGGTGACAGTCCAGGACAGTGTGAGGGGCCAGGGTATTCCTCACCCTCCAGGGTTCCCTCTCCAGTGCCTTGGGTGGTGCCTCTGTCTCCATGTGGGGCACTGCCACTCCTTGTCCTGTCCATCAGGGTGGCATGGGTGGTGGTACCTGTTGAGGGGAATGGACATGTCTGTTACAGTTCCATAATCGAATGTGGGGCACAGGGCAGGGCTGTTTTGTGCTGGTTTTACACTTTTGGGCCATACAGGGTGCCTTTGTGAGGTTGCCATTGCATTTTTCTTAGGATGTGGAGGTGCATTGTGGGTGGTGTATTGTCTTTGTGATTCCTTGCAGGGGTGGGTGGCTGGGCACAGGGGGAGGTATGTGGGCCTGTTGGTGGATTTGTGGGCATGCAAGGTGACTGGATGTAGTGATTGTGGCCTGGGTGGGGTATTGGTCCTGGTGGATGTTGGAGGGGTGGGGTGTTGCACGCATTACAGGTGTGGTAGATAAGGGGTAATTGTAGACGACTTACCCGAGTCCTTTCCTCCAGTGAGTCCCTCAGGGTGCAGGTTGGCCAGAACCTTTTCCTCCCAGTCAGTGTAGTCGGGTGGTGTTGGTGGAGGTCCTCCCCCAGTCTTCTGGACTGCAATGTTGTGCCAGAATGCCATGGACCTCACCTTCCCACACAGGTCATTCCATCTCTTGCGGATGTCATCCCTCGTGAGTGGATGGTGTCCCACTGCGTTGACCTTGTTGACAATGGTCTGCCATAATTCCATCCTCCTAGCGATGGGTGTGTGCTGGACCTGTGCCCCGAATAATTGTGGCTCGACCTTCAGTATCTCTTCCACCATGGTCCTTAGCCCCGTTTCTGTGAAGCGTGGGTGTTTGGGGGGTGCCATGGTGTGTGTTGTGAGCAGTGTATTATGTGGATCTAGATGAGGGTGCTGTTGTGTGGTTGGGTGTGTGATTCGTCTGTTGTGGCATTCAGTATCTGCTTGTGGAGTTATCAATCTCAGTTGTCCTAATGACGTTGCAAAGGATTGTGGGGTGTGTCTGTGTGTGTTTTATAGTGTTGTGGATGTGGGTCAGGTGTGTGGGTTTAAAACTTGCCAATGTGTGTATTACTTACTGTTGGGTCCCATTGCTGGCCGTGGTGGTCTGTACTGCCAATGGTCGTTCGACTTCCACTGACCGCTGCGGTGATTTGTGCATCATTATTTGGAGGGTGGGGAGTTTGTGTGCTCGGTGGTGGTGGGGTGGGATGTCCTGCATTTCTGCCGACAAGGTCCTGACGGTGACTGGTGGCTGGGAAAATGTTGACGGAATCAGATTTTTGCATCTTTATATGGTGGGTTTCTGTTCACCGCCAATGGCGGGATTCTGTTCCGCGTTGCCACTGCGCCATGTTCATAATGAATGCCCTAAATCTCTGGATGGGTGAATAGGCTGTGTCAGTACTTGCCTACATTACTCAGTGATTATATGAGTCCCTCAATCAGTGAGCCACCAGATGTTTAAGTAAATATGCTAGTATGTCACTGACTCTTAGTGAGTCTAAAATATTCTAAATGTGCATACAAGTGATTTAATGAATCACTTCCTGTTTGCATTAGTGACTACAGGGGTACGTATCTATGCATACAAGTGGCTCTGATACAGCTAGAAACCTGACTGCTGTCTACATGTGTGACTGACTGTGTAAGTGTCTCTTTTTCTCTCTATGAGTGTGAGTAGCACTATCATTTTGTAAATAGGTATGTTAGTTGCAGAATGGGTGGGCTATTGCTTATATGCCTAGGAATATGTGGCTGCAAGTGCCCATCTGAGTAAGTGAAACTCAGAAGGACATGTTTCATGTTTTAATCACAAAGGACCCTGCTCTATGAGCTACCAACAGCCTTGCTGAGAGGAGACTTGTCTGTAGGAAAACAATAGTTTTAGACTTGTCAAGTGAGTTTTCTAATGGCAAGTTGAGCTGACAGTAAAAGTGCACACTCTGGCATATCAGTAGTGGCCTGAGCCATGCTCAAGAGTAAATCTCCAGATGGGTGACTAGGTTGTATCAATTCGTGCCTACATGTCTCAGTGATTGTATGAGTTCCCCAATAGCTGTGCCACCAGATGTTTAAGTAAATATGCCACTATATCACTGTTTTTTTTAGTAGGTGGCCAGACCTCTACATGTGCAGGCAAGTGACTATATAAATCGGTTCCTGCATGTCTTGATGAGTGCAGGGGTATGTAACTGAGTGTGCAACTGGCTCTGACACTGCTAGATACATAACTGCTATCTGTGTATGTACATGAATATGTAGGTGCGTCTATTCTTCACTGACTAGGTGTGTGAGTGGCTCTATCCAATTGTAAATAGATATATGAGTGGCAGTGTGGGTGGGAGATTGCATATCTACCTAGGAATATGTGTCTGGAAGTGCATATCTAAATAAGTGAAACTCAGGAGGATGTTACACCTATAAATCACAAGGGACGCTGCTCTACAGGCTACCTACAGCCTAGCTGAGGGGTATCTTTTCTGTAGTACAAGGGGGTTTCAGACTTCTCAAGTGGGTTTTCTAATGGCAAGTCAAGCTGACAGAAAAAGTGCACATTAAGGTTCAACAGTGGTAGGTCCAAGCCATCTTTAAAGTACTAAGGCCCACATTATAACATTGGCGGTAAGTGCTGCCTACCGCCGCAGCGACGGCCATCAAAAGACCATTGCCACGGCTAATATCCGTCCGCCATAATATGACCACAGCCGGATTTCCGCCACAAGAAGGTCAGAAATCTGGCTGTGGCCATGCTGGTGGACGGTGTAAGGTGGCACTGCTACTACCAGCAGTGTTACGCCAGTAGACCACCGCCAGCCGTATTATGACAAATAATACGGCCTGGCGGTGTTCTACTTGCGGGCACTGCTGGCGGTAGCAGCACCCCGTCCCATCCCCTGCCGGAAGACCCCCTGGATGCAGGTAAGTTGGGTTTCCGACAGTGGAAGGGGGTGGGGGGTGTTGTGTGTGTGTGTTGGGGTGTGTGCATGAATGTGTGTGTGTTTGCGTGAATGCGAATGCGAATGAGTGTGTAGTATTGTTTGTGTGTGTGTGTGCATGTGTGAGAATGAGTGAATGAATGGAAATGTGCATGTGTGTCTGTGTATCGGTTTGAATGTGTGCATGGATATGTGCATGAATGAATGGATGCATGTGTGTATGAATGCGTGTATGCCTGTGTGAATGAGTGTGTGAATGCGTGGCGTGTGCCTGTGAGTGTGCATGTATGGGGGGAGGGTTGGAAGGAGGGGAGCCTGGATGGAGGGGGGTTGGGGGTTGTCTGGGGAGTGTTGGGGGGGTTAGAGGGGCCTCCTACCAGTGACAGGGAAGGAATTCCCTGTCACTGGTAGGGCCTACCACCATGGTTTTTGTGGAGTTACGAACGCCACGAAAAATATGGCGGTCTGCAGGGTCATAATGCCGCAGGCGGGACAGTAGCGGCCTCCAGGTTGAAGATTGTTATCTCCGGCCCAGCGGCTGATACCGCCATGGCGGTCGGCGTGGTACATTGGCAGGTTGACTTCAGTCAACCCGCCAATGTCATAATGTGGCAGTATGTACCACCAGCCTGTTGGCGGTACTATCACCACATTTACACCGACCGCCGAGGACATAATGATGCCCTAAATCTCTGGAAGGGTTACAAGGTTGTGCCAATACTTTCCTACATATCTCAGTGATTGTATGAGTCCCTCAGTCAGTAAGCCACCAGATGTTTAAGTAAATATGCTATTATATCCCTGGCTCTTTTGGTAAGTCTTCAGGCCTCTAAATGTGCATGTAAGTGATTTTATGAATCACTTCCTGGCTGCATTGGTGACTAGAGGGTTATGTAACTGTGTATACAAGTGGCTCTGATACAGCTGGATGAATAACTGTTGTCTATGTGTGTGACTGAATGTATAAGTGCCTATTTCAGTCTCTAACTAGGTGTATGGGTGGCTCTATCATTTTGTAAAGAGGTATGGTAGTTGCAGTACGAGTGGGAGATTGTTTTTATACCTAGGAATATGTGACTGCAAGTGCACATCTAAGTAAGTGAAACTGCAGAAGGACATGTTTCACCTTTTAAAAACAAAGGACCCTGCTTTATGGCCTACGTAAGCCTAGCTGAGATGTAACTTTTCTGTAGTAAAAGGAGAGTTTTAGACTTTTCAGATGGAATTTCTAATGCGACGTTGAGCCGACAGTAAAAGTGCACACTCAAGCTCAGTAGTATTAGGCCAGAGCCATGTTTAAAGATGTAAATCTCTGGATGGGTGACTAGGTTGTGTCAGTAATTGCCTATATATCTCTGTGTGTTTGTCACAGTTTAGTTGAATAAGAATGATTTTCTATTTATGCATACAACTTGTAGTATAGATGAAGCACTGCAAATTTCACTATGCATAGGAGTATCAAAGTACACATGTGACTCTGTGTGACTTAAAAGAGCATGTTGTGTTATCTAAGTATATTCAAGCCTGCCCTGTGACATACCTACACCCTGACTAAAGGGTATCTAGTACATAGCTGGGAAGTTTCACATGTGAATTTGCAATATACTATTGCACTCTAGCATTTCTACTATGAATTCTGGTACTTCGGTAACTTAATGTTGGCGAATGCGAGCAAGAGAAAAAACTCTGCCCCGCGGCACTTTGCAGAGATTTTTTTGGAACTCCGCACAGAGTGGGAAAAACTCAGCGAACTCAGCGAACTCTGCCGGTGGAGCAGAATTCTTCTCCCACCCCTAGTTGTGTGTGTATATATATATATATATATATATATATATTTTTTTTTTTCACCCTGTAACTGTCACCACTGTGTTGTTCTGGTCTACATTTCCAGAGGAAGAGCAGTTTTTGGTTTGCTAACAACTTTAGAGCCATTTGATGAATCTTCATGTCAATTTTCAAAAATAACTCATCCACCTCATCTTCTTCATGGAAAGTTTTGGGGTGATCCATCAAGTGAGGGTTGAGAAAAAGTGGGGGACTGAAAATGCAAAATCCCCGTGCATTTGCCATAGATGTTTTTGAACAGCCGTACCTCAAAAAGTACGGAATGGAATTACACCAAATGTATCACGGGGCTAGATCTTGGTCTGGGGTGAGCTCACTGATGTCTATAATACTGCAGAACTCCCACGGGATCACAGGAAAAATTGCTGATTTTATTTTTGTATTTTGGCCCCAGGGGGTCCATCTGGGCCTTCCAATGGAGTCCAGATGGGCAGGGTTGTGAGAAACAGCCGTTTCTTACATAGTTACCCCACCACCTTTTGCCTGGAAAATGATGTGATTTCAAAATGTAAGTGCCCTGGGACCCTGCTAAACAGGTTCCCAGGGACAGATCTCTTTCACCAAAACTATACTATGTTTGGCACTTTAGCCACCCTTGTAAGTCCCTAGTAAATGGTACCCCTAGTGCCTAGGGAAGAGCCCCCCCCCCCAGAGATAAAGGACTAGTTGTGCCACTCTGAGAGGCCCCACACCAGCCTTATACAGTCTGCCATTGCAAGTGTATGACAAGGTGTATCCAAAGTTGAAAACTCGACCTGGCACTCACCAAGAGTATCATGTCCACTAACACTTCATGCAATATAGGTAAGTCACCTCTCTGGCAGGCCTTGCAGCCCAAGGCAAGGTGCCCTATAAAGCATGTGAGGACATATGTATGCATGAGCAAATATGCCCCTACTGTGTCTTTGCTAATTCTTAGACATTGTAAGTATACAGAAAAGCCATAGCAAATGCATGTGCTGGACACTGGTCATTACGAGTTCCCCAGCTACATGATGGCCTCTCTGAGCCCTAGGTTGTTTGGTATCAAACAATTCAGAATAATAAACCCACCTTGATGCCAGTGTTTGATTTATTATACAATGTACCAAGAGGGTACCTCAGAGGTGCCCCTGGCAAAACCTAACAGCCCAGGCATGATTGCTGACTGGTCACAATGAGCCTGCCACTACCAGACACAAATCTGGACTTCTGTGGTGAGAGCCTGTGCTCTCAGGAACCAGAGCACAAAGCTTCTCCTGGGCGAAGGTGTCACACCTCCTCCCCCAGACAGGCACCTTGCATCAGCAGTCAGCGTCAAAGGCTTTGCCACCTTTGAAATCTTCCCCGGCCCCTGCTGCTAGCAGCAGATGGCTGCCCAACAGATTTACCCCCACATTAGGTGGGAAAACCACTGGGAAACCTAGCAACGATAAGAGGAGTGGAGACTCCGAGCTTGCACCACCCCTCACCTGCACTGGCGGGGTGAGCACTCCGTTTCATTTTCCTAGGAATAAAGCCTATCAGGGTTAGAGATGTGGCCCCTTCCCACAGGAAGTGGTCACTTAATGGGTGTAGCCACCCTAAGGTAGGGGGCCCATTACCCACTACCAGGCACTCCCCCTAATGCTTCCTAAATGCAGTATTTACAGGGCATCCCTAGACCAAGACCTCAGATTTGATGGTCACTAGGAAGACCAGGTAAACAAGACCCACCGCACGAGAACTGAGGTCCTGCTGCACAAAGAAGAAGGTGCCACACCCTGCCTGCTGCTCCAAGCACTCGACCATTGCCACTGAGGTGTTGCCTGGAAACCTGAAGGACTCTACTAAACTGCAGAGCACCTCCAGCCTTCTGAAAACTGCCAAGAACCTCCCTCAGAGTGAAGGTATCACTCTCCTGCACCCTCCAGGCAGGGAACTTGCAAAGTCCAGTAAAGTGACTAGTTACTGACCAATGACCTGGACCCAGCAGTCCAGCCAAATTCTGTACAGCAGCCCTTAAGGACAAGACCTTCCACCTTGCCATGTTTGGTGGCACTGGAACTCCCTAGGGCTGTGGCATACCACTATGCAGAGTACTGGACCCTCAACGCTGGTCACCCAGAAGCAAATTCCACTCCGGACTTCCAAAAGCCCAGAAGCAAGCACCAGTCAAGGGACTTCAGGACACCCAAGAACCACCCCTAGAGCGGCCCTGTGGATTTGAAATCTACCCTCAAATGTACCTGCTCCTGACTCCAAGGACTCCAACATGCACGACTTCTCGCTGACATGTCTGCACTGCATCCGGCCTCCCTGGCCCTTGCATCGACCAACCAGCTTTGCTCTAGGGGCCCTAACCTCTTGCAACCTCCACCCTCCAAGGGAACCCAGTGGACCTACCTTTAAGTCTATCTTTGCAGTGTGCTTCCAAGTTGTCCTCTTCTCCTTTGGGCACCAGCTCCAAGACCTTCAGTTGCTGCTCCCGCTTAAACCGGGAACCTCCCGGCAATCTCCAGCTGGCCCATTGGACACTCCAATGACCTCGACCTAAAAATAGAAGGTCACATTTGTGAGAAATTTGGCTTATTTTATATTTATTTTTTAATTTTTTCCCATTGTTTCCTATGGTGCGTAATTACGAACAAAAACAGAACATTTTTGAAATTTTGAAAAAGCATAACAAAATAAATACTTACTGTATATTGATGATCATGATCTTAAAAATGTATTTTGGTAAATTGGTCTTGAGGTATTTCTTCTGAGTGTGTGTCCACATTTATTGATACTGTGAGTACAACAAATGCTTAGCACATCTGCTGGATTAGCCTAACTGCTTGCTCACACTACCACAAAAACAGAGCATTAGGTGGTCTGCTTTCTACCTCTGGATACCTAGGTGGGGTTGCTTGGACGCTCTGCACAGTGCACGTCATTTTCATACTCTATTTAGAGAGCCAGCCTCCTACAAGGGTATCCCGACCCTTCCCTCTTGTATTACTTATTTTTAGCTTCAGGACAGGGAACTAAGCCCCCAACTCCTGTAATGTTGCCAGCAATATTTTTCTGATGTTGGTGGCAGCCAATTAGAGCATTTGCTCCCTCTGGAGTCTAGATAGATAGATAGGTAGATAGATAGATAGATAGATAGATAGATAGATAGATAGATAGATAGATAGATAGATAGATAGATAGATAGATAGATAGATAGATAGATAGATAGATAGATGTACTATAGTGACTGAAAAAACAAGGTTATAGTGGCATTATAGTTAGGCCTTCTAATAAAACTATAGAAACTATCGTTTTAAAATGAAAGAACACTGACATTAGGTTATTTACTGAGATAACTATAACTTGAGCCCCACCATGCACTGCTTATGACCTCAAACATTACATGTCTCATGACATGCTTAATAACATCATTGATGACATCACTGATGATTTCACTGTTAACATCATCCCATGAATGTGACAATTTGGTATACTCTTATCATACTGGAAGGTACCCAGTGAGGTACATCTAGGCCTCATTGTCTATAGCTTCTTTACTGCTAAGGAGGTAAGCTTTTGCAACATTCTTAGCCTCCTCTTGAGTCTTGCATGTGTGTAGGGAACATACTCTCGATGAATGGTTGACAAAAACAAACAAACACAAATGATGGACAGAATGTGGAATCAATCAAACATTCACCCCGTCACAGATCTGGGGTTTAATCCATCAATTCTTTTGCTCAACATGCCACCCCAGTTTTGACCCAGCTATATGCAAATCAGTCTTGATCTTGTTCCCCATGGGAACAGTCCAACCTGAACGAATGGTTGTGCACAGGACGAACACTGTGCTTTGCAAAGAAATTCGGACTCATTTCTTAATTGCCCACAAAAGGTCAGCGATCTCTTTAAGCTTTGCTACAGTTAGAAGGTTATATGTAGTAGATGCTTACTATCCTAAGGGGAGGGAGTGGGCTGTACATGAAAAGTTGTGAATAAGAATAAAGACTGTCTGCACCATGTATTTGCCAATCCATATGTGCTTGTTTTCCCACAAGAGGTAGGCTAACTCCAAAGTGTTCAGTACAGGGTGAAGGTTGGGCATAGTAGGGCCTTCGCCACCTAAAGAGCCTTGGGTGTCTAGAGGGCGTGGGCTCTCTATGGAGGGGTTCTGCAAAGGGCGAAGATTGTTCCCTGTAGGTACCTTCCTACCAATGTACGGTTCATTGCCAACAAGAGGTTGACTATCGGCGCAGGGTTCAGTACATAGCAAAGGCTGTGCCTCGTAGGGGCTAGGACACCTAATTGGGCTTCGGTGTCTGGATGGAGTGGGTTCTTCATGAAGAATTGTTCACTAGACACCGGGGAAAGTTTTTGTGTGTGTCTGGAGTTTGGCTGGCAGTGTGTATAGACTAACGCTTAACTGGCTGTGTGTGTGGACTGGCATTTGGGTAGTGACATAGGCCCTTTCAACCGCAAGGGCCACGGTGGCAGTTTCACTGCCAATAGGCTGGCGGTGAAGACCACCACATTATGAATGTGGTGGGTTGGCCTCTTCCAACCTGGCACATCCCCACTCATACCGCCAGGGCGGCGGGACCCGCCGGGAAGGAGATGAGCAACTCCGACCCGGTGGTCCACAGAAGACCGCTGGCGGTATTGTGAACCAGCTTTCCACCAGGGTTTCAGCGGCGGTAGCACCAGCATGAAAACACTGGGGGAAAGGTTCACCGGCAGACAACACCCGCCACCCTCCCACCCCCCTCCCTGTATACATGCACATGCACACAGACACCCACACGCACCCTGCATACACTCATTCACCAACACTAACATTAACGCATTCACTTCAACATACATACACACACGCAGACACACACACAGACAAACATGCATACACACACGTAGACCAACATGCATACACACACAGACAAACATGCACACATGCATACTCACCCGCAGACAAACACACATACACACACGCAGACAAACACCCACTCACACATGGACACACAACACCCCTGAGCCTCCCACCCCCTCCTCTGTTGGATGCCTGACTTACTTTTTCCGGTGAGGAGGTTGTCTGGCAGGGAACGGGAATGGGCACTTCCACCACCAGCAGCGCCCCGCCATCAGGACACCGCCAGGCTGTATTACGGCTGTTGGACTCCTTTTGGCAGGGCAGGCCGGTGGTGGAACTGCCCATGCGCCTCCGCTCACCAGGACGACTACTGATGGATTTCCACCCAAAATGTAGTGGAAATCCTGTAGTACTTGTAATATGGTGGGCGGAAGACTGCCAAAGTCAAAATGAGGGCCATAGTGTTTTATAATGTTAACTGTTTTATTTCTTGGCAATTGCATTTGTGATTGTAATATTTTCCTACTCCTTTTTATTCTAGTGCAAAGCTGTTGACTTCCTTTGCTGTAATTCATGCTTGCGGTTTCGTCACTGGTAGATCTGCAGTTTGTGTAGTTGCATGTGTTTCATTTCTTGTACTATTTACTCTAAATGAGTATCATGTCCCTGCATGAATGTGCTTTTTCTAAATGGTGTTCTAATAGCAGCATGTTTAGCTTCTGTGTTATTCCATGTAAAATTCTCCTTGCATTTGTGTCCATTGTTTATTTTGTGGTCTTGTGAGTAATTTGTTTTTGTTTTTTCTTTCTAGTGGGATATCTTTGGTGCATGCTGCTTCTGTGCAGAGTAGGTGCTGGTGTGTTTAGCTGTCTCTGGCAAGTGAGTGGTATCGTTCTTTGAGTATATAGGTCTTTGTGATAAAGCCACACTTTTTTTACTACTCATTTTACACAGAGTTGCTTGTTGTTGGCTTATTTGTCAAGTTACTTTTATTAGTAAGGATTATGGCTAGCCGCAATATAACCACTCATCAGGTTGTTGGAATGCTTTTTAATTCTTCCTTTGACCATGATTATGGGATTGACTCTGCATCTGAGGCAGAGGTGGTAGTCCAAGATTTTGATAGTGAATTTTCTCTCTGAGAGGAATCATCTGATGATGAAGCCACTCTGTGCTGAGGAAGTGCCTCTTTTAGAGGAGGACACTGATGTGCCAATAGTGCAGCAAGAGGCATCAGGACTGCAGCCTTGGGCTGCAAGGCTTCCCATTGGAAGGGATGAACTTTGGGTTGTCCCAAACACGGTGCAGGCAGCATTGCCTGCAGTTACTGGTGTTGCAGGGTGTAGAGTGAATACTGAAAACCTTTTGCCTATAAATTTCTTTCAGTTGTTTATGGACGCTGTATTTTTGGATGAGATTGTTGAACAGACTAATTTGTGAGGTGAACAGTATTTGAGGGAAAACAGTGCCAGACTTAGGCCCTTCTCTAGAGCTGCCCATTGGACTCCCACAAATCTAGATGAGATAAAGTAGTTTTTGGGTTTAACTTTTTTGATGGGCTTGATAAGGAAGCCGTCACTGTCTTTATATTGGTCTGCTAGACCCTTGATAGCAATGGCTATTTCTGCTGCAACCATGAGTCATGATCAGTCGTGCTTCTGGTGCAGATGCCGCATTTTGTTGATAGTGCTTTGGAATCACCATGATTATGATCGTCTTTTTAAGAATCGTCCTGTCCTTGATCACTTTGTAGATCGGTTTTCAGAGATCATGTTCCAGGTAAAGAAATAGCTGTAGACCAGTCTTTGGTCCTATTCAAGGGCCATTTGGTTTTTAGGCAGTGTATTCCTAGCAAGAGGGCATGTGATGGAATTAAGATGTATATGCTGTCTGGAGTAAGACTAGATATGTCTATAATTTCAGGGTGTGCACTGGTAGGTATTCCAGTATTGACCCCCTGGTTGTCAGTCCACTTTTGGAGTTAGTGAGAAGATTGTGTGGGAACTTGGTAGAGGACTTTTTAACAAAAGTCACCATTTATATGTAGTTAACGACTGCACTGGTGTGCAATTGTTCAGGGAATTGGTCAAAGTGGAAACTGTAGCTTGTGGTACAATCTGCTCTAACCGTAAAGGTTACCCAAGTGAGCTTGTTTGTAAAAAAAACTTGAGAGGGGACAATGCAGTGCTTTGCATAGTGATGAACTTCTATCTGTGAAATTTGTAGACAGACGAGATGTGTACATGCTGACTACTATCCATGATGAAGGTACTTCACCTGCGACTGTTTGGGTTCAGGTTGCTTAAGTACGGAAGCCTGTGTGCATTGTAGACTATAATAGGATGATAGAGTAGATCAGAGGTTGGAATCTTACACTACTGTTCAAAAGGCTTACATTTGGTATAAAACGTTGGCTATCCATTTATTCCACTTAACCTTTAATACTTTTGTTGTGTTCAAGGATTGTTCTCCAGGGTCAAATATGACATTTGTTCAGTTTCAGCACTCTGTGATAGGCAATCTTGTTATAATGGAACAGGCAAGTGTTCTTAAAGTTGGAGTGGTAGAGGATGTGGCTAGACTGAAAGATCACCACTTTGCTGAAAACATTCCTCTCACGTCCAAAAACCAAAAAAGTTTTCCCAGTAGGAGATGTAGAGTCTGTATGGGAAGAGGTGCAAAGAAGGAGAGTTGTATGTATTGCTCTGACTGTCCTTCTAAACCTGGGCTGTGAGTGCCTGCATGTTTCAGAATGTACCACTCTCAAAAGAATTTATGGGAGCTACTATGAGCATAAAAGTGAACTGCCTGACCTGTATTTTTTTATATGTTTCAGTCAGTTTCACAGCAGGCATTAGTGTCATGTATTTATTAGAGCTTCTGTGATTGTAGTTTTGTATTTACTTACAATTAGATTGTGTTTTCTTTTTTGTGATGGTGGTGTGTTGTGGACTGGTGCTTGGCTGGTGGAGTGCATGGAGTTGCGCTTGGCTGGCGGTGTGCGTGAAGTTGCGATTTGCTGGCGGTGTGCGTGAGGTGTCGCTTGGGTAGTAGAGTGTCTAGAATGGTGCTTGGTTGGTGGAGTGTGTGAGCTGGAGCTTAGCTGGCAGTGTGTGAGTAGTGACTTGCTGCTGGTTGCTATGCACACTCCAAGCGAAACTCCAGTCCACAGTCAGCTGGTGTGAATGCTGTGTCAGGCATGTTGGCATATGAAAGTGATGAGCCCTTGAATGGCACTTTCTTTTGATGTGAGTGTTATAATGTGCTGGGCCCACAGCTGGCAGGGTGAATGGTCTTATGTGTGCCATGTATGAAATGTGTGTGAATGGACTGTAAAGCGGTTGATGCCTCAATGCAGCTTTATAACTCACAAGCTGTGAGAAATTGGTTCAGTTTTTTGACCTTTCAACTATTAACACTGCATTTCATTTTTGTGAAATCTCTTGCTAATAAAATGTTTTATATATAACCATCACTCACCCTAATGCCAAATCCAACCAGTATGCGTGTACAAATAATGGTGGGGAGCCACAAAACATATTTATTGCACTTCTCCTCTCAGTTGGGAATTCAGCTCATTAAAAAAACCTGACCTGCTGTATTTAGGCATCAAAGCACAACCCTAGCACACTAGGGGGGTCATTACAACATTGGCGGTAAAAGGCGCTTACCGCCGTGCAGAAGACCGCCAATACACCGCTGCGGCCGCGGAATTCCGCCACAGCTATTATGACACACATCTCGGAATCCGCCGAAATTCAGTCACCCACACAAGTCCGCCACACCAAAGGTCAGTGTTAAACTGGCGAAAACAAAACCTCCACCTCCACGCCAACAGAAACACGCCCATGCTATTACGACCCACGAATCCACGCGGCGGTCTTTCAACCGCGGTATTCCATTGGCGGTACACACCGCCGCGCTCAAAATACACACACATCTCCAAAACACCGCCACATTGGACAATTTCAAATACGCACACCTGATACACATACACACACCACCCCCACAAACCCAATTCAATATAAAACACACACCCACATCACCCACAAACCACCACAACAAAAAATTAGAGACGAAGGCCAGAGAGACAGCACTGATTAGACAATCCCACCACACAGAGGCACACAACACCATCACCCACACACCATCCACGCACAAAACACCACACACCACTACACATCACTACACTCATCACCACATACACCACCTCACACATCACACACACCACCCCATGGCACGCCAAAGACACCCCCGCTTTTCCGAGGAGGAGCTCATGGTCATGGTGGAAGAAATCGTCCAGGTAGAGCCACAGCTATTTGGCTCACAGGTGCAGCACACATCCATACCCAGGAAGATGGAGCTATGGCGCAGAATAGTGGACAGGGTCAACGCAGTGGGATAGCACCCAAGAAATCGGGAGGACATCAGGAAGAGGTGGAACGACCTACGGGGGAAGGTGCGTTCAGCGGTCTCCAGGCACAACATCGCGGGGCGGTGGACCCCCAACTCCTCCCCCACAACTAACAACATAGGAGGAGCAAGTCTTGACCATCATGCATCCAGAGGGCCTCGGAGGAGTCGGTGGAGGAATGGACACTGGTAAGACAAATCTTAACTATCATATCCCCCACCCTACCTGCATGCTATCACACACCCCAACCCTCACACCCTCCCCTATCACCCCAAATCCTCAATAATGTACTAATAACACAAACCACTCATCCCAACACCAAGCCCTGCATGACACAACTAAGCATGGTCACCCCTCACCAAAGCATGCTCACTGCACATACCCAGACAACCCCCTAACCATCATCACACAAGCCCCCACACAGGAATGCTAGCACTGGGGTACACAAACACCCACCTATTGCACACCATCACACACACACATGCAATAATCAGGCACTTATGCTCCTGCAGGATCACGAAGGACCGTCACCAGACCGGAGGGTCCAGACATCTCCACTCCACCCACAGAAGAGGCCCACAGTGACGATAGCAGCTCTGCCCTACTGGAGCCTGATGACCAGCCGGACCATCGTGGGCCTCGGGACAGTCGGTTCCCCTCGCACAGGCACAGCCAAACACTGACCTTCCACCCTCTGGTAACACCAGCACAGCACCCACCCAGCGGGCCCAAACCTCCCTACCCAGGACAGGTCAATCAGCTGTGTGTCCACCACTACAGGGAACCCAGGCTAACCCACCACCCCAACAACAACAGGAACCTGGGGACAGTGGTAGCGGGCACACGGTCCAGGGGACGGAGGCACAGGAACACAGGGGAACTGGGAGGGCTGCTGTGCGACAGGGGGCAGACAGGCCAAGGGAACCCACTCTCCACGAGGCCCTCTCCTCCATCATGGGAGCATACCACCACTCCCAGGAGACGATGGCGACAGTCCTGGACAAGTTTCAGGAGACCCAGCGCATGCAGGACGAACTGTATTTGGGGTCAGGGAGGAACTCAGGACCATCAGCTCCGCCTTGGGCACCATAGTAGGGGTGCTGAAGGACATACAGCAGACCTTGAGGGACACCGTGGCACTCCAACGGACCCCTGACACTAGCCAGGACGATGAACTGTCCACCACCTCCGCCGGCGCTAGTGGACAGGACGCCCCGCCACAGGACTACCACACCAGCACCCCACCCCCTGCAGACTGACAACCACCACGCAAGGGGTCCCTGAGATCCAGGAACAGGACAGAGCAAGATGGCATGACCCCGCCAGGAAATGAGACCACCCTGATTGTCCCCCCACTGTCTCAATTTGTTACCCTGTCCATACTTAAACTGCCCCAGCTCCACTTCCTATGCCCAGATGGGCAGTGCACCTGTGAGACTAATAGACTGGACTCTGCCATGGACATTCCTCCACCATCACCCATCACCATTTTACAACCCCCCTCCATTTTTTAGCACTTCAATAAACACCCTTGAACCACAAAACATTCTGGAGTCAGTCTATGATTTTGTAAAATGTATTATCAATGACATTGTCAAAATGCTTTTATAGTTGTTAAGGCAACATACCAATGTCACACATCACAAGTCCTTGAAGGATGCATGCAGATGACACACGTTGGTAACAACACCTGTGAAACCGTAATGGAAAGGAACAACTGAGTTACCAAATAATCCCAGTAAATTACACACAGGATAGAGTAAGACGTGTGACAGTGAATGTAATGTAAAAAATGAAAATGTTCTCACCTGTGTGTCACTGGAAATATTGCTGTATGACTGACTCCCTGTTGTCGTTGTCTTCTTCCTCAGCTTCCTCCTCATCACTGTCCACAGGCTCCACAGGCTCCACAGCTCCCACAACACCGTCATCTGGACCATCCTCCTGCAGAAAAGGCACCTGGCGTCGCAAAGCAAGATTGTGAAGCATCAAGCAGGTGATGATGATCTGGAACACCTTCTTCGGTGAGTAGAATAGGGAACCACCTGTCATATGGAGGCACCTGAACCTGGCCTTCAGGAGGCCGAAGGTCCGCTCGATCACCCTCCTAGTCCGTCCATGGGCCTCATTGTAGCGTTCCTCTGCCCTGGTCCTGGGATTTCTCACTGGGGTCAATAGCCAGAAAAGGTTGGGGTAACCAGAGTCCACTAATAGCCACACACGGTGCCTCTTGAGTTGACCCATCATATCAGGGATGCTGCTATTCCGCAGGATGTAGGCGTCATGCACTGAGCCAGGGAACATAGCATTTACCTGGGAGATGTACTGGTCTGCCAAACAGACCATCTGTACATTCATTGAATGATAACTCTTACGGTTCCTGTACACCTGTTCACTCCTGTGGAGGGGACCAGAGCTACATGGGTCCCATCAATGGCACCTATGACGTTGGGGATATGTCCAAGGGCATAGAAGTCACCTTTCACTGTAGCCAAATCTTCCACCTCAGGGAAAATTATGTATCTCCTTACGTGTTTCAGCAGGGCAGACAACACTCTGGACAGCACGTTGGAAAACATAGGCTGGGACATCCCTGATGCCATGGCCACTGTTGTCTGAAAAGACCCACTTGCAAGGAAATGGAGCACTGACAGCACCTGCACGTCAGGGGGGATTCCAGTGGGATGGCGGATTGGTGACATCAGGTCTGGCTCCAACTGGGTACATAGTTCATGGATTGTGGCACGGTCAAACCTGTAGGTCACGATTAAATGTCGCTCCTCCATTGTCAACAGGTCCACCAGCGGTCGGTACACCGGAGGATTCTGCCATATTCTCAAATGTCCAAGCTGACGGCGCCTAGGAAGGACAACAGCGAGGATCGGGTCAACTGTTTTCCAGGTATGTACCCACTGTTACACAGAACACGACACCAAACACAAAATCCTTCCTGTATATGTGTTGAGTGTAGGCCTAGCTATGTGTGATGCAGAAGTAAATGAAGACATGTGGGCCCCTGAAATGGCGGCTGCCTGACCTCTAAACTGGGACAATGGGAATGCGGGGTAACTGCGTTGCCGTTGCACACCGTCGCAGTAGGTGGTCGTAGACCGCGGCGCAATGCTGCATTGGTTAACATTGGACCCTATGGGTCCCACGAGCCAATGAGGAAGTGCGCCGGCGGTGATGATACGCACCGCCGCGGAAGTCACCGCCGCGGACGTCACCGCCATTTTCTATCAGTTGAATCACTAGATACCTGATCTTCGACAGGAGAGGACCTACACTGCAAGTGCTGCTGTGACCTCAGTCTGGAAGAGACAATGGCTACTGCATCTGGGGAAAGGGCCCCTGCCTTCACTGCTCAGGAGTTGGAGAGACTGGTAGATGGGGTCCTCCCCCAGTACACGCTACTCTACGTTCCTCCAGACCAACAGGTTAGTACACAGGTAGCACGTTGTATGGGCTAGGCCTGGGTGGAGAGGGCTGGTTGTAAGAGGGAAGGGGGCAGAGTTCAGGGAACATTAATGCATGTGAATGAATGTGCCACATGGCTAGGGTATGGAGGGGGGCCACGCACATTGACGGTGCAGTTGTTAATGACTTCTCTTCTTCCCTTGTGCATGTCATGTAGGTCAGCGCCCACCAGAAGAAGGACATTTGGCATGCCATCGCCAAGGACGTCCGTACCCTGGGGGTCCACCAGAGACGGGGCACCCACTGCCGGAAAAGATGGGAGGACATTCGCTGCTGGAGCAAGAAGATGGCGGAGGCTCAGCTGGGGATGGCCTCTCAACGTGGTAGGGGTGCCCGTCGCCCCATGACCCCCCTGATGTTCAGGATCCTGGCGGTGGCCTACCCTGAGTTGGATGGGCGCTTGAGGGCATCCCAGCAGACACAAGGGGGTGAGTACAACATCATTCTGCGGACTTTGCGCGCAGTGGAGGGGTCTGGGTGGGGGAGGAGGCCTGTGGGTGTAACTAGGTAGACTAGGCCCCTCCATAATGCAGGCCATGTGGCACCCTACCCCACCGCAGTGGAGTGCCATGTACAGGTATAGATGCCCCTGTGGCATCCATGTGTGCAGATGTCCACCATATGCATGTAGGCCAGATCCCAGAAATTGCATCTGTAGAGGCCAGGAGCACGGCGTAGTGCAGGGGGCTGCTGTGTCTGTATTGTCCGCCAACGGTCGCGGTATGCCATGCACTCAACCTGTCTTTCTTCTGTCTCCCCCCCCTTTTTGTGCTCTCCCTGTTCTTTTGTGCATCAGCATCATCAGGCGGAGGTACAGTGGTACCGGGGCACAAGGGAGCTGCATCCCACATGGCCATGGAGGGCCACACCACGGACTCAGAATGCACCAGTGGGACGGAGGGCGAGGGGAGCTTCACTTCGGCCACCGGATCACCAAGCAGCGACACGGACTCGTCCGCCGATGGGAGCTCCCTTGTGGTGGCGGCACCATCTGTGCGCCCCACTTCTACAGGTACAACCGCCACCTCCCCTACCAGCACCACCCTCCCAGCAGCCCCTCAGCGTTCGCCCCGTGCCCGCTCACCCAGGAGGGTGGGCATCACCTTCGCCCCAGGCACCTCAGGCCCTGCCCCAGTCCCCCCTGCTGCCCTCAGTGAGGAGGCCATTGACCTCCTCAGGTCACTCACTGTTGGGCAGTCTACCATTGTGAATGCCATCCAGGGTGTAGAAAGGGAGTTGCAACATGGTAATGCATTCCTGGAGGGCATTCATTCTGGTCAGGCTGTCCTTCAGCGAACCCTGCAATCTCTGGCCTCAGCACTGATGGCAGCCATTGTCCCTGTGTCTAGCCTCCCCCCTCCAACCTCCTCCACCCAGACCCAGTCCCCTGTATCCCAGCCTATCCCAAGCACACCATCAGACCAGCATGCACACACCTCAACACACAAAAGTAGCTCAGGCAAACATAGGCACCACACAACCCACAGGCACACACACAAGCATCACCCACGTGCAGACACAGCAACATCCACTGCCTCCACTGTGTCCCCCTCCTCGTCATCTCCCTCCTCCCTCCCAGTGTCGTCTACACTCTCACCTGCATGCACTACATCTACAGGCACTAGGACTCGCAGCAGTACACCCAGCACCACACCCCGCTCACCTGCACTCACCACCTCCACTCCCATTTACACGTCCCCTGTGTCCTCTCCCTGTGTGTCTGTGACGCCCCTACCCAAAGTACACAAACGCGGCCACCCACACACCCAACATCCATCCACCTCACGACAGCCTCCAGTACCTGCACCTGCACCCAAAACACCTAAAGTGACACCTCCTACAACCACCTCCTCTTCCCCCACTCCCAGACCCCCTCCAACTACCCACCCCAGTGTTCGTCAGAAACTATCCCTGTGTAAAGTTGACCTTTTTGCCCCCCCCTCCAATTCATCAGTCGCGTCGTAGCGCCTCTGCCAAAAAGCCTTCAAAACCAGTGGTGCCTGTTCAAGGTGTATGGAGTGCACTGGCCACCAGGGCAGGCAGTGTGACCCGGAGCCAAGGCACTGGCAGCCCACCCCCTGTAAAGATTCTGAAATTGGAAAGTGGGCAACGGGACCCTGTGAAGACTCCTGGAGGCAAAACAACTCACAGGGGTTCCAGGGGGATTGCAGAGTCAGCTGTGACTCCTCCAAAGGTGGGGAAGGGCCAGAGGAAGTCTGCACAACCTAGTGTGAGCAGCACCGCGGAAAAGGCGGCATCCTTCCCGGCGGGCGGGACGCCACCGCCAGCACCGTCCTCACTGGTCAGGAGACCACCGCCACCGCCGGAGTCAGTGCCCAGGAGGGCCCAAGTATCGTCACTGGTCATGAGACCACCGCCACCGCCAGAGTCAGTGCCCAGGAGGGCCCAAGTATCGTCACTGGTCAGGAGACCACCGCCAGAGTCAGTGCCCAGGAGGGCCCAAGTATCGTCACTGGTCAGGAGACCACCGCCAGAGTCAGTGCCCAGGAGGGCCCAAGTATCGTCACTGGTCAGGAGACCACCGCCGGAGTCAGTGCCTAGGAGGGCCCAAGTATCGTCACTGGTCAGGAGACCATCGCCAGAGTCAGTGCCCAGGAGGGCCCAAGTATCGTCACTGGTCAGGAGACCACCGCCAGAGTCAGTGCCCAGGAGGGCCCAAGTATCGTCACTGGTCAGGAGACCACCGCCAGAGTCAGTGCCCAGGAGGGCCCAAGTATCGTCACTGGTCAGGAGACCACCGCCACGGCCGGAGTCAGTGCCCAGGAGGGCCCAAGTATCGTCACTGGTCAGGAGACCATCGCCAGAGTCAGTGCCCAGGAGGGCCCAAGTATCGTCACTGCTCAGGAGACCACCGCCACCGCTGGAGTCAGTGCCCAGGAGGGCCCAAGTATCGTCACTGGTCAGGAGACCACCGCCACCGCCAGAGTCAGTGCCCAGGAGGGCCCAAGTATCATCACTGGTCAGGAGACCACCGCCAGAGTCAGTTCCCAGGAGGGCCCAAGTATCGTCACTGGTCAGGAGACCCCCGCCACCGCCGGAGTCAGTGCCCAGGAAGGCCCAAGTATCGTCACTGGTCAGGAGACCACCGCCAGAGTCAGTGCCCAGGAGGGCCCAAGTATCGTCACTGGTCAGGAGACCACCGCCGGAGTCAGTGCCCAGGAGGGCCCTGGCTGCCACAGCCCCGCTGGGCAATGAGGGAACGTCATGCCACACACCAATGCCCAGTCCAGAGAACGTCATGCCACACACCAATGCCCAGTCCAGACACCGCCATGGTAAAGCACCGCTGAACAGTCCAGAACCGCCATGGCAAAGCACCGCTGAACAGTCCAGACACCGCCATGGCAAAGCACCGCTGAACAGTCCAGAACCGCCATGACAAAGCACCGCTGAACAGTCCAGAACCGCCATGACAAAGCACCGCTGAACAGTCCAGACACCGCCATGGCAAAGCACCGCTGATCAGTCCAGACACCGCCATGGCAAAGCACCGCTGAACAGTCCAGAACCGCCGTGACAAAGCACCGCTGAACAGTCCAGACACCGCCATGGCAAAGCACCGCTGAACAGTCCAGAACCGGCATGGCAAAGCACCGCTGAACAGTCCAGAACCGCCATGGCAAAGCACCGCTGAACAGTCCAGAATCGCCATGGCAAAGCACCGCTGAACAGGGCATGCACAGGGGAAGAATGAAAAGGCCGCCACTTCATGCATCTTATCCCATGTGCAGGTGGGACAGTGACGGGAGACCAATCCAGTCTGGGCACCAGTCCCCCTCCAGAACTAGTGGAGGCTGTTATCTACTTGCGAAACTGTGGCTTTGCACTCCCCAGGATGGTACACTGGGCAACCCACCCACTGTAGAGACTTGAGAGACTGTGGCTTTGCACTCCCCAGGATGGAACAGTGGGCAACCCACCCACTATAGAGACTTGAGAGACTGTGGCTTTGCACTCCCCAGGATACATCCATGGGCATGGAGCCCTGTCGTGGATCTGGCTTTGCACTCCTCCGGCTGAGGTGCCCCCCCTTCCCTTCCCCCTGAGGTGCCTGTAGTATTTCGATCTGATGCCCCGGCAGTGTTCTCTCCGTGTGTGGACAGGTATCTTTTGTGGACCTCGCCCATGCATTTTTGGACTAGTGGTGCACGGACATTGATATGTGCATATCTGCTCTACTTCTCGGAATGTATATACTTTTGTATGAATTTCTAATATATGTGTATATTGATACATTACAATGTTTGGACTGATTTCGTTTTGTCTTTGCATTCTTCCGGGGGGGTTGTGGGTTGTTACTGTGATGTTTGTGAATGCATTGGTGTGTGTGTTGTAATATGCGAGGGTGGGGGTGGGGGTGTTGCGTGTGTCCCCCCCTGACTTTTGCCTCCCCCTCCCCTATGTCATAGGTGCAGTACTCACTGTTGTCTTCAGCGCCTACGTAGATGGTGATCGTAGAGGAGCAGAAAGACAAGCGCAGGGAGTATTTGGAGTTCCGGCTCCATGGAGTCCTCCTTCCTCGTGGGATGTGTTCAGGTGAGCGTTTTCCCATTGAAATGGCTGTTTCCGCCGTGTTTTTATCCACGGTGAATCCGCCCCGGAAAAGGTGGAGGATTGGCGGGTTGTGATACTATGGCCGGTACATTGTCTTCCGCCTGTCTGTTGGCGGTGACCACCGCGCTGTTTGTCTGTACCGCCGTGGCGGGCGGTGTGTTAAAGTGGCTGTCTTTGTTGGCGGTTTCCGCCAGGGTCATGATTCCCTTTTTTGGTCCGCCGGCCTGTTTGCGGTATTACTGCACCTTTAACACCGTCCGCCAGGGTTGTAATGACCCTCTAGGTGTCTTGAGTGGGACCCTAGTGATAAAGCACGCCACCACCTAGGTTGGTGGGTGAGGGGTCTTTTTAACAAAACCTAGGGATGTTTTTTCACAATTTGAGTGTTGGGACATCATAGAAGTAAGTGACTTTGTAGCATGCCTGTTTCTTGTGTAGGGAAAATATACCAACTCTAGATGTGTTCAAATAGTAGACACTGAGGGCAGTACAGGGTGGTGGTACTTTTGTGGATTTCAATACGTTTTCTTACCCACAATGCCCTGCAAGTCTCAAAATGTGATGAAAATCATGCATTTTTGTGCCATATTCTACCAGAAACAGACAGAAGTCACAAATTTGCTACCACCCACCATCCCCTTTGATCTCCTAATAAAAATAATAACTCACTTTTGTGGGTGCCCAAAGCAGAGTCAGCCTAAAAATGCTTAAAAAACTGTGCTTATGAACACTCTTTGGTGAACACTCAATCGCTACACATATTTGGCCCTTCACTGTCACAGGCATTTGGTCCACCCACACAAGTGAGGTATCATTGTTATAGGGAGACTGAGGGGAACGCTGAGTGGTAGGAAATGTGTGGCTCCCTTCAGATTCCAGAACTTTCCACACAGAAATGTGCAGAAAATGGTTTTTTTAGACAAATATTGAGATTTACAAGGGATTCTGTGTAGGACAATGTGGTAAGACTGACACAAGTCAACCGATCTTGGATTCCCCTAGATGTCTAGTTTTCCTCCTTGAAGTAAATTATGTTCCTGGCCACAGTCCAAAAGGTCACCCTGGCACAACAAAACAAAAACGCATCCCATACCCTACCCTTTGTCTCTGCTCTGCGAGCAGTTTGCACACCTCATTCGAGATCACGCACAACTTGGGGAGAGTTGGAAGGTTCATGGAAATTAACCTCAAGGAGTTTCATGCAAGGAAAGGGTAACTTTTTAAAAAATTACTTTTCTTTAATATTTATTAAAAATCTGATCAGCATTAAATTTAGCTTTTAACAAATAGTAAAAGTAATAGTTTAATAAACTCTCTAGCTGGTTCTTTTCCTGAAATAGTCAAATTATTTTTGTTAAGATTACTTCCTATGGGCCAGTCATCCTTCCAAAGGTAACAAGAATTTGAATTGCAATGTGTCTCACGTTTGCTCAAGTTAAAGCTATTAGCGTTGTAAACTCCTACCCTGACTTTTCTTGCCACATAAACTGAAAATGAAAAGTAAAACAGTTTCACACAACTAACCAGATTTTTTTGCCACATAAACTGAAAATGAAGAATAAAACAGTTTCACATACGGAAGCCGACAGCCACCATGAGCGCAAAACAGACAAACAAAAGGAAACAGAAGTTTGCTCTCAGTGAAACGTATCAGCAAAAGTGCAATTATCTATGTAACTGGCAAAAGTGCAAATATCCATGTAACAGGGTCGATGTCATGCAAAGCGCTTGACTACTGTCCAGCGAGATTGCGCTGCTAGGAATTAAAGAGAAAAAATAGTCCAGAAACCATACTGAAAACATGGAGCCTTGTATGTTTTCAGTAGTTGGCCGGTGCGCTCAAGGTGGACTAAAAACCGGAAAAGGCATGACATATGCATGCCTTCCATTATATAAATCAAGCAAATTTTAAAAGGGAAGCCCATGAACCAACCAAACTGATGGGTGTGACACAGGTGTGGTTAAAAGCTCACAGAGAGATTGCACCAGGGACTTCTAAATTCCACACAATCTGTCTTGGAAGGAATATCTGTATCTGTGAAATGCTGTTTATTTTGACATGTTGCAGTTCATGTGTTCTGTTACCGTAAGCTTTAAGCCTCGTTTGCACTGCTGCTATAGTGGGTGGCACAATAGACTGTGCTTTCTAGAAGTTGCATTTAACTTCCAAGTCATGGGTACATTTTGTACCATTTAGTAAGGACTTATAGACAAGGTAAATATACAATTAGGAGTATGCCAGCTCAACCATGTTTAAAGGGGGAGCACAGGCACTTTACAGCTGTTTGCAGTGCTACAGTACATCAAGTTCTGAAGCCAGCAAAACAAGTAAGGCAACAATCTGTGGATAACACACAGAAGATGGCCATTTCCTACAGCTGAAATAATTTTTCTCAACATAGTGGCCAACTTCTAAGAGTAAAACAATGCTACACTGTGGATAATGCTTTCCAAGTAGGCCCCTGGAATTAGAAGCAGTGGTCTCACAGGTTGCAACGCACTGCAGGTGAAATGGCAATGAAGTGGCACTATAGCACTGTCCAAGGAGCTGCAGGGCTCCCTAAAAACAAAAAGGAAATGGAAAGACATGAAAGACTATCTATAAAAGGACACATTGAAACTTAAAAGACTGACCGGCTATTCCTGGCACTGAAGTACACTCATTTCCATGCAGTTGTTCACGTGATCAGGCAAAATGGCATGACTCACAGGGCAATAGAGCCTATGCCTGAAGTGAGCTGACCCATTGCTCCATGTTGTATGCTGACATAGGCAGAAGCAGAATGGGAATGGCACCTAAGCATGGCACCCTCTATATATCTACATATTTTTATGTGTATTCATGTAAGCATTTTTAATGACATTTGATCAAAACTGCCAGCCAGAAAAAACAAAACCTGTCAGACCCTCCTATGAGGACCTGCCATGGATTATCTCAGTGCAAATGAAATACTCCCAATACAGTTAGAAGGTTATATGTAGTAGATGCTTACTATCCTAAGGGGAGGGAGTGGGCTGTACATGAAAAGTTGTGAATAAGAATAAAGACTGTCTGCACCATGTACTTGCCCATCCATATGTGCTTGTTTTCCCACAAGAGGTCGGCTAACTCCAAAGTGTTCAGTACAGGGTGAAGGTTGGGCATAGTAGGGCCTTCGCCACCTAAAGAGCCTTGGGTGTCTAGAGGGCGTGGGCTCTCTATGGAGGGGTTCTGCAAAGGGCGAAGATTGTTCCCTGTAGGTACCTTCCTACCAATGTACGGTTCATTGCCAACAAGAGGTTGACTATCGGCGCAGGGTTCAGTACATAGCAAAGGCTGTGCCTCGTAGGGGCTAGGACACCTAATTGGGCTTCGGTGTCTGGATGGAGTGGGTTCTTCATGAAGAATTGTTCACTAGACACCGGGGAAAGTTTTTGTGTGTGTCTGGAGTTTGGCTGGCAGTGTGTATAGACTAACGCTTAACTGGCTGTGTGTGTGGACTGGCATTTGGGTAGTGACATAGGCCCTTTCAACCGCAAGGGCCACGGTGGCAGTTTCACTGCCAATAGGCTGGCGGTGAAGACCACCACATTATGAATGTGGTGGGTTGGCCTCTTCCAACCTGGCACATCCCCACTCATACCGCCAGGGCGGCGGGACCCGCCGGGAAGGAGATGAGCAACTCCGACCCGGTGGTCCACAGAAGACCGCTGGCGGTATTGTGAACCAGCTTTCCACCAGGGTTTCAGCGGCGGTAGCACCAGCATGAAAACACTGGGGGAAAGGTTCACCGGCAGACAACACCCGCCACCCTCCCACCCCCTTCCCTGTATACATGCACATGCACACAGACACCCACACGCACCCTGCATACACTCATTCACCAACACTAACATTAACGCATTCACTTCAACATACATACACACACGCAGACACACACACAGACAAACATGCATACACACACGAAGACCAACATGCATACACACACAGACAAACATGCACACATGCATACTCACCCGCAGACAAACACACATACACACACGCAGACAAACACCCACTCACACATGCACACACAACACCCCTGAGCCTCCCACCCCCTCCTCTGTTGGATGCCTGACTTACTTTTTCCGGTGAGGAGGTTGTCTGGCAGGGAACGGGAATGGGCACTTCCACCACCAGCAGCGCCCCGCCATCAGGACACCGCCAGGCTGTATTACGGCTGTTGGACTCCTTTTGGCAGGGCAGGCCAGTGGTGGAACTGCCCATGCGCCTCCGCTCACCAGGACGACTACTGATGGATTTCCACCCAAAATGTAGTGGAAATCCTGTAGTACTTGTAATATGGTGGGCGGAAGACTGCCAAAGTCAAAATGAGGGCCATAGTGTTTTATAATGTTAACTGTTTTATTTCTTGGCAATTGTATTTGTGATTGTAATATTTTCCTACTCCTTTTTATTCTAGTGCAAAGCTGTTGACTTCCTTTGCTGTAATTCATGCTTGCGGTTTCGTCACTGGTAGATCTGCAGTTTGTGTAGTTGCATGTGTTTCATTTCTTGTACTATTTACTCTAAATGAGTATCATGTCCCTGCATGAATGTGCTTTTTCTAAATGGTGTTCTAATAGCAGCATGTTTAGCTTCTGTGTTATTCCATGTGAAATTCTCCTTGCATTTGTGTCCATTGTTTATTGTGTGGTCTTGTGAGTAATTTGTTTTTGTTTTTTCTTTCTAGTGGGATATCTTTGGTGCATGCTGCTTCTGTGCAGAGTAGGTGCTGGTGTGTTTAGCTGTCTCTGGCAAGTGAGTGGTATCGTTCTTTGAGTATATAGGTCTTTGTGATAAAGCCACACTTTTTTTACTACTCATTTTACACAGAGTTGCTTGTTGTTGGCTTATTTGTCAAGTTACTTTTATTAGTAAGGATTATGGCTAGCCACAATATAACCACTCATCAGGTTGTTGGAATGCTTTTTAACTCTTCTTTTGACCATGATTATGGGATTGACTCTGCATCTGAGGCAGAGGTGGTAGTCCAAGATTTTGATAGTGAATTTTCTCTCTGAGAGGAATCATCTCATGATGAAGCCACTCTGTGCTGAGGAAGTGCCTCTTTTAGAGGAGGACACAGATGTGCCAATAGTGCAGTAAGAGGCATCAGGACTGCAGCCTTGGGCTGCAAGGCTTCCCATTGGAAGGGATGAACTTTGGGTTGTCCCAAACACGGTGCAGGCAGCATTGCCTGCAGTTACTGGTGTTGCAGGGTGTAGAGTGAATACTGAAAACCTTTTGCCTATAAATTTCTTTCAGTTGTTTATGGACGCTGTATTTTTGGATGAGATTGTTGAACAGACTAATTTGTGAGGTGAACAGTATTTGAGGGAAAACAGTGCCAGACTTAGGCCCTTCTCTAGAGCTGCCCATTGGACTCCCACAAATCTAGATGAGATAAAGTAGTTTTTGGGTTTAACTTTTTTGATGGGCTTGATAAGGAAGCCGTCACTGTCTTTATATTGGTCTGCTAGACCCTTGATAGCAATGGCTATTTCTCCTGCAACCATGAGTCATGATCAGTCGTGCTTCTGGTGCAGATGCCGCATTTTGTTGATAGTGCTTTGGAATCACCATGATTATGATCGTCTTTTTAAGAATCGTCCTGTCCTTGATCACTTTGTAGATCGGTTTTCAGAGATCATGTTCCAGGTAAAGAAATAGCTGTAGACCAGTCTTTGGTCCTATTCAAGGGCCATTTGGTTTTTAGGCAGTGTATTCCTAGCAAGAGGGCATGTGATGGAATTAAGATGTATATGCTGTCTGGAGTAAGACTAGATATGTCTATAATTTCAGGGTGTGCACTGGTAGGTATTCCAGTATGGACCCCCTGGTTGTCAGTCCACTTTTGGAGTTAGTGAGAAGATTGTGTGGGAACTTGGTAGAGGACTTTTTAACAAAAGTCACCATTTATATGTAGTTAACGACTGCACTGGTGTGCAATTGTTCAGGGAATTGGTCAAATTGGAAACTGTAGCTTGTGGTACAATCTGCTCTAACCGTAAAGGTTACCCAAGTGAGCTTGTTTGTAAAAAAAACTTGAGAGGGGACAATGCAGTGCTTTGCATAGTGATGAACTTCTATCTGTGAAATTTGTAGACAGGCGAGATGTGTACATGCTGACTACTATCCATGATGAAGGTACTTCACCTGCGACTGTTTGGGGTCAGGTTGCTTAAGTACGGAAGCCTGTGTGCATTGTAGACTATAATGGGATGATAGAGTAGATCAGAGGTTGGAATCTTACACTACTGTTCAAAAGGCTTACATTTGGTATAAAACGTTGGCTATCCATTTATTCCACTTAACAACCTTTAATACTTTTGTTGTGTTCAAGGATTGTTCTCCAGGGTCAAATATGACATTTGTTCAGTTTCAGCACTCTGTGATAGGCAATCTTGTTATAATGGAACAGGCAAGTGTTCTTAAAGTTGGAGTGGTAGAGGATGTGGCTAGACTGAAAGATCACCACTTTGCTGAAAACATTCCTCTCACGTCCAAAAAAGTTTTCCCAGTAGGAGATGTAGAGTCCGTATGGGAAGAGGTGCAAAGAAGGAGAGTTGTATGTATTGCTCTGACCGTCCTTCTAAACCTGGGCTGTGAGTGCCTGCATGTTTCAGAATGTACCACTCTCAAAAGAATTTATGGGAGCTACTATGAGCATAAAAGTGAACTGCCTGACTTGTATTTTTTTATATGTTTCAGTCAGTTTCACAGCAGGCATTAGTGTCATGTATTTATTAGAGCTTCTGTGATTGTAGTTTTGTATTTACTTACAATTAGATTGTGTTTTCTTTTTTGTGATGGTGGTGTGTTGTGGACTGGTGCTTGGCTGGCGGAGTGCATGGAGTTGCGCTTGGCTGGCGGTGTGCGTGAAGTTGTGATTTGCTGGCGGTGTGCGTGAGGTGTCGCTTGGGTAGTAGAGTGTCTAGACTGGTGCTTGGTTGGTGGAGTGTGTGAGCTGGAGCTTAGCTGGCAGTGTGTGAGTAGTGACTTGCTGCTGGTTGCTATGCACACTCCAAGCGAAACTCCAGTCCACAGTCAGCTGGTGTGAATGCTGTGTCAGGCATGTTGGCATATGAAAGTGATGGGCCCTTGAATGGCACTTTCTTTTGATGTGAGTGTTATAATGTGCTGGGCCCACAGCTGGCAGGGTGAATGGTCTTATGTGTGCCATGTATGAAATGTGTGTGAATGGACTGTAAAGCGGTTGATGCCTCAATGCAGCTTTATAACTCACAAGCTGTGAGAAATTGGTTCAGTTTTTTGACCTTTCAACTATTAACACTGCATTTAATTTTTGTGAAATCTCTTGCTAATAAAATGTTATATATATAACCATCACTCACCCTAATGCCAAATCCAACCAGTATGCGTGTACAAATAATGGTGGGGAGCCACAAGACATATTTATTGCACTTCTCCTCTCAGTTGGGAATTCAGCTCATTAAAAAAACCTGACCTGCTGTATTTAGGCATCAAAGCACAACCCTAGCACACTAGGGGGGTCATTACAACATTGGCGGTAAAAGGCGCTTACCGCCGTGCAGAAGACCGCCAATACACCGCTGCGGAATTCCGCCACAGCTATTATGACACACATCTCGGAATCGGCCGAAATTCAGTCACCCACACAAGTCCGCCACACCAAAGGTCAGTGTTAAACTGGCGAAAACAAAACCTCCACCTCCACGCCAACAGAAACACGCCCATGCTATTACGACCCACGAATCCACGCGGCGGTCTTTCAACCGCGGTATTCCATTGGCGGTACACACCGCCGCGCTCAAAATACACACACATCTCCAAAACACCGCCACATTGGACAATTTCAAATACACACACCTGATACACATACACACACCACCCTCACAAACCCAATTCAATATAAAACACACACCCACATCACCCACAAACCCCCACAACAAAAAATTAGAGACGAAGGCCAGAGAGACAGCACTGATTAGACAATCCCACCACACAGAGGCACACAACACCATCACCCACACACCATCCACACACAAAACACCACACACCACTACACATCACTACACTCATCACCACATACACCACCTCACACATCACACACACCACCCCATGGCACGCCAAAGACACCCCCCCTTTTCCGAGGAGGAGCTCAGGGTCAAGGTGGAAGAAATCGTCCAGGTAGAGCCACAGCTATTTGGCTCACAGGTGCAGCACACATCCATAGCCAGGAAGATGGAGCTATGGCGCAGAATAGTGGACAGGGTCAACGCAGTGGGATAGCACCCAAGAAATCGGGAGGACATCAGGAAGAGGTGGAACGACCTACGGGGGAAGGTGCGTTCAGCGGTCTCCAGGCACAACATCGCGGGGCGGTGGACCCCCAACTCCTCCCCCACAACTAACAACATAGGAGGAGCAAGTCTTGACCATCATGCATCCAGAGGGCCTCGGAGGAGTCGGTGGAGGAATGGACACTGGTAAGACAAATCTTAACTATCATATCCCCCACCCTACCTGCATGCTATCACACACCCCAACCCTCACACCCTCCCCTATCACCCCAAATCCTCAATAATGTACTAATAACACAAACCACTCATCCCAACACCAAGCCCTGCATGACACAACTAAGCATGGTCACCCCTCACCAAAGCATGCTCACTGCACATACCCAGACAACACCCTAACCATCATCACACAAGCCCCCACACAGGAATGCTAGCACTGGGGTACACAAACACCCACCTATTGCACACCATCACACACACACATGCAATAATCACGCACTTATGCTCCTGCAGGATCACGAAGGACCGTCACCAGACCGGAGGGTCCAGACATCTCCACTCCACCCACAGAAGAGGCCCACAGTGACGATAGCAGCTCTGCCCTACTGGAGCCTGATGACCAGCCGGACCATCGTGGGCCTCGGGACAGTCGGTTCCCCTCGTACAGGCACAGCCAAACACTGACCTTCCACCCTCTGGTAACACCAGCACAGCACCCACCCAGCGGGCCCAAACCTCCCTACCCAGGACAGGTCAATCAGCTGTGTGTCCACCACTACAGGGAACCCAGGCTAACCCACCACCCCAACAACAACAGGGACCTGGGGACAGTGGTAGCGGGCACACGGTCCAGGGGACGGAGGCACAGGAACACAGGGGAACTGGGAGGGCTGCTGTGCGACAGGGGGCAGACAGGCCAAGGGAACCCACTCTCCACGAGGCCCTCTCCTCCATCATGGGAGCATACCACCACTCCCAGGAGACGATGGCGACAGTCCTGGACAAGTTTCAGGAGACCCAGCGCATGCAGGACGAACTGTATTTGGGGTCAGGGAGGAACTCAGGACCATCAGCTCCGCCTTGGGCACCATAGTAGGGGTGCTGAAGGACATACAGCAGACCTTGAGGGACACCGTGGCACTCCAACGGACCCCTGACACTAGCCAGGACGATGAACTGCCCACCACCTCCGCCGGCGCTAGTGGACAGGACGCCCTGCCACAGGACTACCACACCAGCACCCCACCCCCTGCAGACTGACAACCACCACGCAAGGGGTCCCTGAGATCCAGGAACAGGACAGAGCAGGATGGCATGACCCCCGCCAGGAAATGAGACCACCCTGATTGTCCCCCCACTGTCTCACTTTGTTACCATGTCCATACTTAAACTGCCCCAGCTCCACTTCCTATGCCCATATAGGCAGTGCACCTGTGAGACTAATAGACTGGACTCTGCCATGGACATTCCTCCACCATCACCCATCACCATTTTACAACCCCCCTCCATTTTTTAGCACTTCAATAAACACCCTTGAACCACAAAACATTCTGGAGTCAGTCTATGATTTTGTAAAATGTATTATCAATGACATTGTCAAAATGCTTTTATAGTTGTTAAGGCAACATACCAATGTCACACATCACAAGTCCTTGAAGGATGCATGCAGATGACACACGTTGGTAACAACACCTGTGAAACCGTAATGGAAAGGAACAACTGAGTTACCAAATAATCCCAGTAAATTACACACAGGATAGAGGAAGACGTGTGACAGTGAATGTAATGTAAAAAATGAAAATGTTCTCACCTGTGTGTCACTGGAAATATTGCTGTATGACTGACTCCCTGTTGTCGTTGTCTTCTTCCTCAGCTTCCTCCTCATCACTGTCCACAGGCTCCACAGGCTCCACAGCTCCCACAACACCGTCATCTGGACCATCCTCCTGCAGAAAAGGCACCTGGCGTCGCAAAGCAAGATTGTGAAGCATCGAGCAGGCGATGATGATCTGGAACACCTTCTTCGGTGAGTAGAATAGGGAACCACCTGTCATATGGAGGCACCTGAACCTGGCCTTCAGGAGGCCGAAGGTCCGCTCGATCACCCTCCTAGTCCGTCCATGGGCCTCATTGTAGCGTTCCTCTGCCCTGGTCCTGGGATTCCTCACTGGGGTCAATAGCCAGGAAAGGTTGGGGTAACCAGAGTCCACTAATAGCCACACACGGTGCCTCTGGAGTTGACCCATCATATCAGGGATGCTGCTATTCCGCAGGATGTAGGCGTCATTCACTGAGCCAGGGAACATAGCATTTACCTGGGAGATGTACTGGTCTGCCAAACAGACCATCTGTACATTCATTGAATGATAACTCTTACGGTTCCTGTACACCTGTTCACTCCTGTGGGGGGGACCAGAGCTACATGGGTCCCATCAATGGCACCTATGACGTTGGGGATATGTCCAAGGGCATAGAAGTCACCTTTCACTGTAGCCAAATCTTCCACCTCAGGGAAAATTATGTATCTCCTTACGTGTTTCAGCAGGGCAGACAACACTCTGGACAGCACGTTGGAAAACATAGGCTGGGACATCCCTGATGCCATGGCCACTGTTGTCTGAAAAGACCCACTTGCAAGGAAATGGAGCACTGACAGCACCTGCACGTCAGGGGGGATTCCAGTGGGATGGCGGATTGGTGACATCAGGTCTGGCTCCAACTGGGTACATAGTTCATGGATTGTGGCACGGTCAAACCTGTAGTTCACGATTAAATGTCGCTCCTCCATTGTCAACAGGTCCACCAGCGGTCGGTACACCGGAGGATTCTGCCATATTCTCAAATGTCCAAGCTGACGGCGCCTAGGAAGGACAACAGCGAGGATCGGGTCAACTGTTTTCCAGGTATGTACCCACTGTTACACAGAACACGACACCAAACACAAAATCCTTCCTGTATATGTGTTGAGTGTAGGCCTAGCTATGTGTGATGCAGAAGTAAATGAAGACATGTGGGCCCCTGAAATGGCGGCTGCCTGACCTCTAAACTGGGACAATGGGATTGCGGGGTAACTGCGTTGCCGTTGCACACCGTCGCAGTAGGTGGTCGTAGACCGCGGCGCAATGCTGCATTGGTTAACATTGGACCCTATGGGTCCCACGAGCCAATGAGGAAGTGCGCCGGCGGTGATGATACGCACCGCCGCGGAAGTCACCGCCGCGGACGTCACCGCCATTTTCTATCAGTTGAATCTCTAGATACCTGATCTTCGACAGGAGAGGACCTACACTGCAAGTGCTGCTGTGACCTCAGTCTGGAAGAGACAATGGCTACTGCATCTGGGGAAAGGGCCCCTGCCTTCACTGCTCAGGAGTTGGAGAGACTGGTATATGGGGTCCTCACCCAGTACACGCTACTCTACAGTCCTCCAGACCAACAGGTTAGTACACAGGTAGCACGTTGTATGGGCTAGGCCTGGGTGGAGAGGGCTGGTTGTAAGAGGGAAGGGGGCAGAGTTCAGGGAACATTAATGCATGTGAATGAATGTACCACATGGCTAGGGTATGGAGGGGGGCCACGCACATTGACGGTGCGGTTGTTAATGACTTCTCTTCTTCCCTTGTGCATGTCATGTAGGTCAGCGCCCACCAGAAGAAGGACATTTGGCATGCCATCGCCAAGGACGTCCGTACCCTGGGGGTCCACCAGAGACGGGGCACCCACTGCCGGAAAAGATGGGAGGACATTCGCCGCTGGAGCAAGAAGATGGCGGAGGCTCAGCTGGGGATGGCCTCTCAACGTGGGAGGGGTGCCCGTCGCCCCATGACCCCCCTGATGTTCAGGATCCTGGCGGTGGCCTACCCTGAGTTGGATGGGCGCTTGAGGGCATCACAGCAGACACAAGGGGGTGAGTACAACATCATTCTGCGGACTTTGCGCGCAGTGGAGGGGTCTGGGTGGGGGAGGAGGCCTGTGGGTGTAACTAGGTAGACTAGGCCCCTCCATAATGCAGGCCATGTGGCACCCTACCCCACCGCAGTGGAGTGCCATGTACAGGTATAGATGCCCCTGTGGCATCCATGTGTGCAGATGTCCACCATATGCATGTAGGCCAGATCCCAGAAATTGCATCTGTAGAGGCCAGGAGCACGGCGTAGTGCAGGGGGCTGCTGTGTCTGTATTGTCCCCCAACGGTCGCGGTATGCCATGCACTCAACCTGTCTTTCTTCTGTCTCCCCCCCCTTTTTGTGCTCTCCCTGTTCTTTTGTGCATCAGCATCATCAGGCGGAGGTACAGTGGTACCGGGGCACAAGGGAGCTGCATCCCACATGGCCATGGAGGGCCACACCACGGACTCAGAATGCACCAGTGGGACGGAGGGCGAGGGGAGCTTCACTTCGGCCACCGGATCACCAAGCAGCGACACGGACTCATCCGCCGATGGGAGCTCCCTTGTGGTGGCTGCACCATCTGTGCGCCCCACTTCTACAGGTACAACCGCCACCTCCCCTACCAGCACCACCCTCCCAGCAGCCCCTCAGCGTTCGCCCCGTGCCCGCTCACCCAGGAGGGTGGGCATCACCTTCGCCCCAGGCACCTCAGGCCCTGCCCCAGTCACCCCTGCTGCCCTCAGTGAGGAGGCCATTGACCTCCTCAGGTCACTCACTGTTGGGCAGTCTACCATTGTGAATGCCATCCAGGGTGTAGAAAGGGAGTTGCAACATGGTAATGCATTCCTGGAGGGCATTCATTCTGGTCAGGCTGTCCTTCAGCGAACCCTGCAATCTCTGGCCTCAGCACTGATGGCAGACATTGTCCCTGTGTCTAGCCTCCCCCTCCAACCTCCTCCACCCAGACCCAGTCCCCTGTACCCCAGCCTATCCCAAGCACACCATCAGACCAGCATGCACACACCTCAACACACAAAAGTAGCTCAGGCAAACATAGGCACCACACAACCCACAGGCACACACACAAGCATCACCCACGTGCAGACACAGCAACATCCACTGCCTCCACTGTGTCCCCCTCCTCGTCATCTCCCTCCTCCCTCCCAGTGTCGTCTACACTCTCACCTGCATGCACTACATCTACAGGCACTAGGACTCGCAGCAGTACACCCAGCACCACACCCCGCTCACCTGCACTCACCACCTCCACTCCCATTTACACGTCCCCTGTGTCCTCTCCCAGTGTGTCTGTGACCCCCCTACCCAAAGTACACAAACGCGGCCACCCACACACCCAACATCCATCCACCTCACGACAGCCTCCAGTACCTGCACCTGCACCCAAAACACCTAAAGTGACACCTCCTACAACCACCTCCTCTTCCCCCACTCCCAGACCCCCTCCAACTACCCACCCCAGTGTTCGTCAGAAACTGTCCCTGTGTAAAGTTGACCTTTTTGCCCCCCCCCCCCCCTCCAATTCATCAGTCGCGTCGTAACGCCTCTGCCAAAAAGCCTTCAAAACCAATGGTGCCTGTTCAAGGTGTATGCAGTGCACTGGCCACCAGGGCAGGCAGTGTGACCCGGAGCCAAGGCACTGGCAGCCCACCCCCTGTAAAGATTCTGAAATTGGAAAGTGGGCGACGGGACCCTGTCAAGACTCCTGGAGGCAAAACAACTCACAGGGGTTCCAGGGGGATTGCAGAGTCAGCTGTGACTCCTCCAAAGGTGGGGAAGGGCCAGAGGAAGTCTGCACAGCCTAGTGTGAGCAGCACAGCGGAAAAGGCGGCATCCTTCCCGGCGGGCGGGACGCCACCGCCAGCACCGTCCTCACTGGTCAGGAGACCACCGCCACCGCCGGAGTCAGTGCCCAGGAGGGCCCAAGTATCGTCACTGGTCATGAGACCACCGCCACCGCCAGAGTCAGTGCCCAGGAGGGCCCAAGTATCGTCACTGGTCAGGAGACCACCGCCGGAGTCAGTGCCCAGGAGGGCCCAAGTATCGTCACTGGTCAGGAGACCACCGCCGGAGTCAGTGCCCAGGAGGGCCCAAGTATTGTCACTGGTCAGGAGACCATCGCCAGAGTCAGTGCCCAGGAGGGCCCAAGTATCGTCACTGGTCAGGAGACCACCGCCAGAGTCAGTGCCCAGGAGGGCCCAAGTATCGTCACTGGTCAGGAGACCACCGCCAGAGTCAGTGCCCAGGAGGGCCCAAGTATCGTCACTGGTCAGGAGACCACCGCCACGGCCGGAGTCAGTGCCCAGGAGGGCCCAAGTATCGTCACAGGTCAGGAGACCATCGCCAGAGTCAGTGCCCAGGAGGGCCCAAGTATCGTCACTGGTCAGGAGACCACCGCCACGGCCAGAGTCAGTGCCCAGGAGGGCCCAAGTATCATCACTGGTCAGGAGACCACCGCCAGAGTCAGTGCCCAGGAGGGCCCAAGTATCGTCACTGGTCAGGAGACCCCCGCCACCGCCGGAGTCAGTGCCCAGGAAGGCCCAAGTAGCGTCACTGGTCAGGAGACCACCGCCAGAGTCAGTGCCCAGGAGGGCCCAAGTATCGTCACTGGTCAGGAGACCACCGCCGGAGTCAGTGCCCAGGAGGGCCCCGGCTGCCACAGCCCCGCTGGGCAATGAGGGAACGTCATGCCACACACCAATGCCCAGTCCAGAGAACGTCATGCCACACACCAATGCCCAGTCCAGACACCGCCATGGTAAAGCACCGCTGAACAGTCCAGAACCGCCATGGCAAAGCACCGCTGAACAGTCCAGACACCGCCATGGCAAAGCACCGCTGAACAGTCCAGAACCGCCATGACAAAGCACCGCTGAACAGTCCAGAACCGCCATGACAAAGCACCGCTGAACAGTCCAGACACCGCCATGGCAAAGCACCGCTGAACAGTCCAGACACCGCCATGGCAAAGCACCGCTGAACAGTCCAGACACCGCCATGGCAAAGCACCGCTGAACAGTCCAGAACCGCCATGACAAAGCACCGCTGAACAGTCCAGACACCGCCATGGCAAAGCACCGCTGAACAGTCCAGAACCGGCATGGCAAAGCACCGCTGAACAGTCCAGAACCGCCATGGCAAAGCACCGCTGAACAGTCCAGAATCGCCATGGCAAAGCACCGCTGAACAGGGCATGCACAGGGGAAGAATGAAAAGGCAGCCACTTCAAGCATCTTATCCCATGTGCAGGTGGGACAGTGACGGGAGACCAATCCAGTCTGGGCACCAGTCCCCCTCCAGAACTAGTGGAGGCTGTTATCTACTTGCGAAACTGTGGCTTTGCACTCCCCAGGATGGTACACTGGGCAACCCACCCACTGTAGAGACTTGAGAGACTGTGGCTTTGCACTCCCCAGGATGGAACAGTGGGCAACCCACCCACTATAGAGACTTGAGAGACTGTGGCTTTGCACTCCCCAGGATACATCCATGGGCATGGAGCCCTGTCGTGGATCTGGCTTTGCACTCCTCCGGCTGAGGTGCCCCCCCTTCCCTTCCCCCTGAGGTGCCTGTAGTATTTCGATCTGATGCCCCGGCAGTGTTCTCTCCGTGTGTGGACAGGTATCTTTTGTGGACCTCGCCCATGCATTTTTGGACTAGTGGTGCACGGACATTGATATGTGCATATCTGCACTACTTCTCGGAATGTATATACTTTTGTATGAATTTCTAATATATGTGTATATTGATACATTACAATGTTTGGACTGATTTTGTTTTGTCTTCGCATTCTTCCGGGGGGGTTGTGGGTTGTTACTGTGATGTTTGTGAATGCATTGGTGTGTGTGTTGTAATATGCGAGGGTGGGGGTGGGGGTGTTGCGTGTGTGTGTCCCTGAGTTTTGCCTCCCCCTCCCCTATGTCATAGGTGCAGTACTCACTGTTGTCTTCAGCGCCTACGTAGATGGTGATCGTAGAGGAGCAGAAAGACAAGCGCAGGGAGTATTTGGAGTTCCGGCTCCATGGAGTCCTCCTTCCTCGTGGGATGTGTTCAGGTGAGCGTTTTCCCATTGAAATGGCTGTTTCCGCCGTATTTTTATCCACGGTGAATCCGCCCCGGAAAAGGTGGAGGATTGGCGGGTTGTGATACTATGGCCGGTACATTGTCTTCCGCCTGTCTGTTGGCGGTGACCACCGCGCTGTTTGTCTGTACCGCCGTGGCGGGCGGTGTGTTAAAGTGGCTGTCTTTGTTGGCGGTTTCCGCCAGGGTCATGATTCCCTTTTTTGGTCCGCCGGCCTGTTTGCGGTATTACTGCACCTTTAACACCGTCCGCCAGGGTTGTAATGACCCTCTAGGTGTCTTGAGTGGGACCCTAGTGATAAAGCACGCCACCACCTAGGTTGGTGGGTGAGGGGTCTTTTTAACAAAACCTAGGGATGTTTTTTCACAATTTGAGTGTTGGGACATCATAGAAGTAAGTGACTTTGTAGCATGCCTGTTTCTTGTGTAGGGAAAATATACCAACTCTAGATGTGTTCAAATAGTAGACACTGAGGGCAGTACAGGGTGGTGGTACTTTTGTGGATTTCAATACGTTTTCTTACCCACAATGCCCTGCAAATCTCAAAATGTGATGAAAATCATGCATTTTTGTGCCATATTCTACCAGAAACAGACAGAAGTCACAAATTTGCTACCACCCACCATCCCCTTTGATCTCCTAATAAAAATAATAACTCACTTTTGTGGGTGCCCAAAGCAGAGTCAGCCTAAAAATGCTTAAAAAACTGTGCTTATGAACACTCTTTGGTGAACACTCAATCGCTACACATATTTGGCCCTTCACTGTCACAGGCATTTGGTCCACCCACACAAGTGAGGTATCATTGTTATAGGGAGACTGAGGGGAACGCTGAGTGGTAGGAAATGTGTGGCTCCCTTCAGATTCCAGAACTTTCCACACAGAAATGTGCAGAAAATGGTTTTTTTAGACAAATATTGAGATTTACAAGGGATTCTGTGTAGGACAATGTGGTAAGACTGACACAAGTCAACCGATCTTGGATTCCCCTAGATGTCTAGTTTTCCTCCTTGAAGTAAATTATGTTCCTGGCCACAGTCCAAAAGGTCACCCTGGCACAACAAAACAAAAACGCATCCCATACCCTACCCTTTGTCTCTGCTCTGCGAGCAGTTTGCACACCTCATTCGAGATCACGCACAACTTGGGGAGAGTTGGAAGGTTCATGGAAATTAACCTCAAGGAGTTTCATGCAAGGAAAGGGTAACTTTTTAAAAATTACTTTTCTTTAATATTTATTAAAAATCTGATCAGCATTAAATTTAGCTTTTAACAAATAGTAAAAGTAATAGTTTAATAAACTCTCTAGCTGGTTCTTTTCCTGAAATAGTCAAATTATTTTTGTTAATATTACTTCCTATGGGCCAGTCATCCTTCCAAAGGTAACAAGAATTTGAATTGCAATGTGTCTCACGTTTGCTCAAGTTAAAGCTATTAGCGTTGTAAACTCCTACCCTGACTTTTCTTGCCACATAAACTGAAAATGAAAAGTAAAACAGTTTCACACAACTAACCAGATTTTTTTGCCACATAAACTGAAAATGAAGAATAAAACAGTTTCACATACGGAAGCCGACAGCCACCATGAGCGCAAAACAGACAAACAAAAGGAAACAGAAGTTTGCTCTCAGTGAAACGTATCAGCAAAAGTGCAATTATCTATGTAACCGGCAAAAGTGCAAATATCCATGTAACAGGGTCGATGTCATGCAAAGCGCTTGACTACTGTCCAGTGAGATTGCGCTGCTACGAATTAAAGAGAAAAAATAGTCCAGAAACCATACTGAAAACATGGAGCCTTGTATGTTTTCAGTAGTTGGCCGGTGCGCTCAAGGTGGACTAAAAACCGGAAAAGGCATGACATATGCATGCCTTCCATTATATAAAGCAAGCAAATTTTAAAAGGGAAGCCCATGAACCAACCAAACTGATGGGTGTGACACAGGTGTGGTTAAAAGCTCACAGAGAGATTGCACCAGGGACTTCTAAATTCCACACAATCTGTCTTGGAAGGAATATCTGTATCTGTGAAATGCTGTTTATTTTGACATGTTGCAGTTCATGTGTTCTGTTACAGTAAGCTTTAAGCCTCGTTTGCACTGCTGCTATAGTGGGTGGCACAATAGACTGTGCTTTCTAGAAGTTGCATTTAACTTCCAAGTCATGGGTACATTTTGTACCATTTAGTAAGGACTTATAGACAAGGTAAATATACAATTAGGAGTATGCCAGCTCAACCATGTTTAAAGGGGGAGCACAGGCACTTTACAGCTGTTTGCAGTGCTACAGTACATCAAGTTCTGAAGCCAGCAAAACAAGTAAGGCAACAATCTGTGGATAACACACAGAAGATGGCCATTTCCTACAGCTGAAATAATTTTTCTCAACATAGTGGCCAACTTCTAAGAGTAAAACAATGCTACACTGTGGATAATGCTTTCCAAGTAGGCCCCTGGAATTAGAAGCAGTGGTCTCACAGGTTGCAACGCACTGCAGGTGAAATGGCAATGAAGTGGCCCTATAGCACTGTCCAAGGAGCTGCAAGGCTCCCTAAAAACAAAAAGGAAATGGAAAGACATGAAAGACTATCTATAAAAGGACACATTGAAACTTAAAAGACTGACCGGCTATTCCTGGCACTGAAGTACACTCATTTCCATGCAGTTGTTCACGTGATCAGGCAAAATGGCATGACTCACAGGGCAATAGAGCCTATGCCTGAAGTGAGCTGACCCATTGCTCCATGTTGTATGCTGACATAGGCAGAAGCAGAATGGGAATGGCACCTAAGCATGGCACCCTCTATATATCTACATATTTTTATGTGTATTCATGTAAGCATTTTTAATGACATTTGATCAAAACTGCCAGCCAGAAAAAACAAAACCTGTCAGACCCTCCTATGAGGACCTGCCATGGATTATCTCAGTGCAAATGAAATACTCCCAATGTTTGTCAAAGGTGTTAATCAATATCAAAGCCTTTGAGAATTAAGGTCATTTGTGAGACTCAGTTAAATAAAAATACTTGCCAAAAGTTTAATAACAATTCAGGCTTAAAGGACTATTGGCTTTGATATATGCCTTTTGTAATACATAACATTGGCTCCTTCAAATGTATTCAAAGACAAAATTCAATCACTTGAAATAGAAAGCCACACCTGTGCTAGATCTTAAAGGAACATAAAAAGACAAACATTTTAAAGAGGGAAGACTTGAATTGATTTGTTTTATACAAAATGAGAGCAATTATTCCCAAAATGCAGTTGCCAAATTGCCATCCGCTAGTTTTGTATATCCATGCACTCTTACACAAGCACATTGGTTTGACTAAAGATGTTTCCTCTCACATATAGTTCCACGTACTTTATGGAATTGGTATTTTCTCCACTGTTATATTTTTAATTATTTTTTATTTTTGATGAATCATAACTAGAATATAGTGACTGCTGTCTTTTAAGACCGTCATATAAGTTTGGATTTATTTGCACCATCATCCATCCACATATTCTAAATCCGTTTATCAGTTTACCTTACCTTTAGAAGAATGACTAAGCCTGATGCAGCCCTCAAGCCTCTATTTAAACAAGATGCATATGCGTGCAGTCAGACTGATTGTGTCCCACTATTCAGAAGCAGCGCACGTTTGGTAAGTTCAGTTCTGCTTCTACTTGATGGCACCATTCCTTTTCAAATTAAATTTTTTGGACCAATTGTTTTTAATAGTCACAAATTATCTTGATGTTTGATGGAGTCTGAACCTGATGTTCTTAAGAATTAATGTTTTCTCAATGCCTTGGTAAGTGCTATCCCTTGTGATTTAATGTTCATAGCTGATCAATAAGGATGATTTAACAAGTAGATTGATTCAGTTTACACATTTATCTCCAAAAATGATTAATACTGCAGCTCTGTACTATATCATATGTTCCATCTAATAGTAATTACATTCTTCATGCTGTCATTTGCTAAGCATATACTGTGTTAATAATTGTGTTGCATAGACATTGTCTGCAACTGATATTTTGAATCACAGGTTGAGTGTGAGTCTATAATGAGCATTTGAAAAAATATTAACCATCATGCACAAACTCATACGAGCATGTGGTCCAATTATAATGTGGCTGGCTGCAATCCATTGATTTGTGGTTGGTCATAATTTCCACCTGCAGAACTAACAATTTAGAATTCCATGCTATTAATTCTGAAATATGATTTAATATATCAATTTTTAATACATTGTTTAGATTTTCTCGTTGCATAATCACTACCCGAATTTTATTATCTGTTATTTTGTATCACAGGATAAATAAGCACTAGAAATCATATATATAGAGGCGAGGTTGCAATCATACCAAACACTCTATTTAATTTAGTAATACTGATGCACAGAGGTAATCATATGTTTCTATCTTTATTTGCTTTGTAGAATGCTACCATCATCTTTCCAGGTGAAGACCCTTATAATTAATTTTTGTTTCAAAACAGTGACGTGCAAACTTTGTTGGCTGGACATTTATTGTGTGCAATTGTTGAGCCTGACCGGAAACAGGCGTCTTTGCTCCCATGATTAATATATTGTGCAGACAATACTGTACATATTTTCCTTTACTGTTTCTACTCTGCACACTCACATTGTTTCAATGATCACGCTCTTTTTGGGTCTAGCACATCTTTGGCTCCGTTTTTCAAGCAAAATAATTTTGTCTTTGAACAACTGAAATTGAACCATTGCCTTTGACGTAGCTATTCATATTCAATCGACCATACATGTGGCATCTGATGTAGCCTTCCCCAGACTGTGGACCTTTCAAACTGGCTTGCTAGCTCAGGCCTACTGTATTGAGTTTAAGCTTTTCCACAAGGCAATAATTAGGCACAAAGCATACCATTATAGATCTGTACACAATTACAATTGGGAAAACAATTTTCAAACCCTCTTATGGGGACATAATATGGATTCTAACATTGCAAATCCTATTACCTCAGGGTTTGTCAGAATGGGTAACCAACAACAAAACCTTTGCCTACTACAGTAATTTATGTGATTCCATGTAACAAGATACATGCCTATTGACATTAACACGTGTGGGATACCAATCCTTCCTTAAAGGCCTACGGCTTTAACATATACTTTTCAAATAAGTACGTCTGACCTACTACCGTTGTTGTAATTTTACCTAATAACCAGATTAGATTTATGGCATATGACATTCCTTTTCCCAATGAATCAATCAGACATTTAGCATTTCTCAGCGGCTTGTCACTATGACAAACTCAGGTCTACTGGACAGAGTTTAACCTTCGCCAAAAGGTCTCCATTGACATACAGTCAAGATATCATACATTTTATAAAACCACTCTTTGGAGGGGTAAGCAAGGATAATCAAAGTGCAAATCTTTCACTCTCACGGATTGTCAGAGTGGGGTGACCAAAATGAGAATGCTTGTCTACTACACTAACTAGTAAACTCCCATGTAACACAAACCCGCCTTTTGGCTGTAACGCAGTGTAATAAAAATCCACCCTTTAGCACCAATTGGCTTTAACACATGCTTTTTACAATAAATACATCAGGGCTACTGTCTGTTGAAACATTTCATACTGAACAGATTAGGTATATGTCATTTGACACAATTTTTCACAATGGCTAATTAGGCCTATAGCCATTATCTTTGGCTTGTCACTGTTGTAGCATCTTCCCCAGCTTGGTACTGGCTGAATAATTAGGCACAAACATACTCCTTTATTCCTCTGTTTATACCTGTGAACTCCAACATTTTAAACCAAGCTTTCATTACATTGTATTCTAGTGATTACGTCACACTGGTATGGAGTTCTCAGAGAGCCAGAAAGGTTTGATTCTAGGTCATGCAATACACTACATCTTCCCCAATGTTAACGAAGCATATACATCAATATCTCTTCAATTAATCTTCTTGGTGCTTTGATCTGTTGACCCAATCTGGTAACTGGAAGCTGTACACGGTCATCTTAAATGTCGGAGATTACCAATGATGGTAAGGAACCAGCAAAAGTCACTGAGTTTTCAGAATCAGTCTTTCTTTCACCATCTTGAGTTGAAAACCAATGAAATACAGGCCTGAAATGAGAGGAGTCTCTGGTAAGGGACTTCCCAGGTCATTGGGCAATCACCATGTGTCCTTTGGCAGACACTACGTGGAAAGGTTCAGCATTGTAAGGAGCATCAGATTTTCTTTTCTGTAACTTTAATGCGATCAACAAATCTTTTTTTTGGCCTGAGAGGTCTTTTGCATGCCGCTTCTTGTCTGTATACACTTCCATTTTCTGTTTTTGAATCGAGTCCAATGTACAAATCAGATTCTGGTGGCCACTTTATCTTTGCGCCATGCCACACTTACTTATTTCTTCGCTCTACACATCGTCACAAAATGCTTTTCTTTACCACAGCCATTACATATCTGACCAATGACTGGACACTTTCCTTCATGTGGGAATGCAAATCCAAACCCACAACACAACTTCTTTTTGTGTGTAGGCATCACTTTGTGTCCCTCAGTCTTTTTCTTCACAAATACTTTGCACATTCCTTTTTGACTCTCTCTTGACATCTCTGGCCTCCATGCATCAGCTTGTCTCTCAGCACGTTCCTCACATCTGGCAGCCAGCAACACTCGCTCCAGACTCAGAGTTTCTTTCAGCATTCTTTGTCTGAATGAATCAGACAAGCATCCATCGATCACTCTAAGCTGCATGGCATCTTCATCATTAACTTAATTGAACTTACAGTGTTTGATGAGTGTGTCAAGTCTTTCCACAAATTCATCAATTGTCTTGCCAACTCTTGGGCGTTCTTGACTGAAAAAATATTATTTTTCTTAGTCAATATTTGGTACTGGATTAAACTTGAGATTCAACGCATTCTTAATCTGACTGTACATGACTTCTTTGTCAGTTCTTGATATTTTCTTTATTACTTCTTTCACACCACCACCAGCAAGATTTTTTGGAGATATTTGATAATCTTCCTGTTATCAGTCTCTTCAACTGCATCTATGAAATCTTCAAATGTCTCTTCCATGCAGTCCATCTATCACCAATATTTTGCTTTTTGGCACTGACAAATGCTGGTGGTAATTTGAGGAAAGCAGTAGCATTTTTAACTGACTTCAAGAGGGGAGCGGGTCACCCAGATCAGTCTTTGGCGTATTGACCTTCTTCTTGGTCTCCATCAGAGCCCTGTCACTCGTGGAGACCTCTGGAGTTGTTCCAAGCCACTACCTAGCAGCTTTGATGATGTGCCACTGGAGGTATTGAACAGTTCAGTTGGCACAACCTCAGTGCTTCTTCTTGGGTGTATCGCTAAGTGCTGAGGTCATAGTGCTCCACTTCTCAAGAGTCAGGTAAGACCAATAACATTATACTCCTTTTTACTTGTTCTTCAGTCAACACTATTTGGTATTTGATAGTTGTCTTTAACTGCGCTTTGTGCACCTAGTTGAATCTGCCTTCAGTGTTAACGCTATGTATGCTGTATAGTTTTATTTTGTTAGGCAATGCGCTACCTTTTTGTAGGATCTTGGTCATAGTTTCTTGACCAACGATGCGTAGAATTTTCCATGAAGCTCTCCATTCACACACTTCACACCGGCTCGAGTTTCTCTTTGACTCCACCTATACCAACCGTCGGCTCAGCACTTCAACTAAGGCACATGTGGCACGCATGAGCAGTTTGGTTGACCCAAGGGAAACTCTCCAAGAGAGCATTTTGTTCTTTGGGTTACTTATACCCTATCTCGTCACCAGCTGTAGCGTTTTCCCCTGCCTTGTAACCATTAAATAACTAGACCGCACACAGACTAAATCACACGTTTTTATTCCTCTGCATGTACCAGTGAACTCCAACATTCTAAACCAAGCTTTCACTACATTGTATTCTAGTGATTACGTTACACTGATACAGTATCCTCAAGGAGCCAGAAAGGTTCCATTCTAGATCATGTAAGACACCACAATTGTGACCAGCTCAGCCCGCATGAATCCTGAATTAAGTTTATGCTTCCCCACAAGGCAACCACCAGGTATGCTGGCAGACATAAAAATGAAAATATGTACAATATTAGAGCAGGCAAAATGATGTATAGCCTCACTTAAGAGGTGTGAATGCGCACAATTTCACAGTAAAAATCTTCTATCTCCGGGGCTTTTCAGAGAGGGTAATCAGTGCTGAATTCCTTGTACACTAGAGTAAGATGAGATTTCATTCAACAAAATAACCATCACCACGATTAACAGGTAACCAATGTGTAATAAAAATCCAGTCTCAAAGGCCTGTTGACTTTAGCATATGCTTTTCACAATAAAGAAATCAGGCCTACTGCATTTTTTGTCATTTTTCATAATAAACAGTTCAAACCTATAGCATCTGAACTTATGTTTCCAGTGAACCAATCAAGTCTGTAGCCTTCCTCATTGGTTTGTAACCATAACCAGCTCAGGGCCACTGAACTGATGATATGTTTTCCTACAATGCAACCATCTTTCAGACATAAACCTGTAAATATATCAAAAGTACACTTGGTAAAACAACACCTAACCCCTTTTGAGAGGGCCTAACAAGGATTATCACATTGCAATTCTTCTACACGAGCGGTTTGCCAGAGGGAGTGATCAACGCCATAACCATTGCAACCTTTGGTTATCTCTGAAATCTGACGTACCCATCTACATATTTAACCAGTGTAGCAATCTTCCACCCATAAATACCTATTGGCTTTACCATATGTGTTTCACCATACTTATGGCAGGTCTACTGCCTTTGTTGTAACTTTTTAGTAAACAGACCAGATCTGACATAAGTTTTCCCAATTAACCAATCAGACCTGCCCCGGTCTTGTTGGCTTGTCACTATAACCAACTGAAGTTTACTGTTTTGTGCTTAAGCTTTCTCACAAGACAACCATCAGTTATAGAGCCATAAAGGTGCATATGTGTATAAAATGAGAGTTGACAAAACATTTCACAACCTCTCCTTAGAATTTTAAAAGGGATTGTCAAAGTGCAAATCTTCTCACCACAGAGATGTCAAACACCAAAAACCTTATCTACTACATTAATCCTTGAGACTCCATCTAACACAATACTTATCTACAGGCTTCAAGACAGTGTAATAACAACCCAAACATAAATGCCTACTAGTCTAAATATGTGTTTTTAAAAATAAATGTGAGAGGTCTACTGTCTTTCCCATAATCTTTCATAGAAAACAGAGTAGGTCTATTGCCTTCATCATTGGCTTGTCACCATAACCAACTCAGCTCTGCAGCATTAGGCGTTAGCTTTCCACTAGAAATTGCAATACAGATACTATTTATTGATGGAAACACACAATTTCTGCCCAATCAAATCCCATTGTTTATTAGTGGTTCTTAAAGCTCTTTTACAGTTTATCTCATATGGTCAAGCCAGACCTAATAAGATACAAAGTAACCCATTATGTTCAAATACACATCTAAACAGAATAGTTAATATGCCCGTGCTCCCCACTCCCTGAGTGGAAATCTCACCTCATTAATGCATCCTATACAATGACAGCATTCAAATGATCATTTGTAACTCACCCACGCTAACATATCAATGCAAATGCGCTATTAATTCACTAGGGACTAATAATTATCCACAATGCACATTGGAACACAGATATGCATGTAACATTTTAGTATTTAAAGTTGTCCATTAAATCCCTGATTGCAACAAACATCCTCTAGCACAGGCTGAACAAATACATGTGTTTGGCCATATTTATGAGAGACCAGAAAAATGATTGTAGGGAAAATCAGGCTTTTACAAGTGGGGCCTTGAGGGTTCCCTTAGAAATGAGGAGTTACTCGGCCTATTAATAATTCCAGTTCGATTCTCCTGGTAATGCCTCATTTGGCCTCAGATTCTCAAACAACGTTTACATCTGGTGACTTTGTGGCGTTAGGACATTCACCCACAACTGTCACTCATTGAACACAAGCCTGATAGTCTAGGGTAGTTAGTTGTAAATTCCTCTACCTTGAGCCCCCCAGTTGTACACGTTACCAATTTAAGTGACTGCCCGACTTATTACCACACAAACGATATGACATGTTGGGATGTACGACATTACAACGCATACCTTCATTACACAGGCATTAGAAAACATTTACCTTTACAATGCATTGTAATAACAGGCATAGTTTTATAACACATACCTTCACCAAGCTATTTAGTTGAATTGTCTATCTATATCTATCTATATGTATATATATAGACATATAGATAGATATAGATAGACTATATATATATATATATATATATATATATATATGTATATATATATATATATATATATATATATATATATATATATATACATATAAATATATATATATATTTTCTGTAGTGTCATTCCATGACTGCCCCCCAGTCTTCCCTGTCACAACTCACAGGAATAACGACGGCACCACCAAGACAGAGATTTGAAGAATCCTTTATTACATGAATATATATATATATATATGTATATGTGTGTGTGTGTTTAAAACACAGTAGTCGTCGGCTAGGACCTAGTTAACAAAGGAAATTAATTTTACGTTTTTGTAATAACGTTGGTGCCGCTCAATGAATCCTCAAGAAACTTTCCCAAAAAAGTTTATCCCACCTCAGTTCTGTCCTATTTTGGGGTGATACATCGAGTGCAGGCCGAGAAAAAAGAGGGTCCCAAAATACAATTTTTCCCATGTAAATTTCATAGGGATTTTTGAACAGCAGAATGGAATTACACCAAATTTGGCAGAGATCTTGATCTTTACACAGAAAGTATGCTTTTTGTAATTTGGAGTAAATCTGTGTAGTAGTTTTTGAGCAATTAAGGCTTCAAAATGTATAGACTTCTGAACTGTTAGGTTTTCAGGAGTCCCCCCGGCATGCAACATCAAAAAATGGAGTGACCTGATGTAACTCTTAGGAGCTAACATGCTTCTTTTCTTTAGGTCATGCAATCTTGCAGGTGCATGATGTGATCACAGAAGCTTATTCCTAAAACCACTGAAACACTGCCATGACCCAAATCTTTTGATTCAAGCCAAGACAGTTCTTGTGAGACAGTGGAAGTTGATCAGAAAAAAACACAGCATACTCAAAATGATCCTTCTCAACATATGTACGCCTAGATCATCTTCAATTGAGTTCATCTCAGGGGAGGCTCGTCCTCAAGAGCAAAGGGGCGGTGGCATGTCACCTGCAAGGAGCTACACACACCAGATGCTTGGAGTGAAAAAAGACAAATACCCCACACTGGTATGGTATACTGTATATGAAAACAAGTTTCCCTTAACATGATCGTATTTTTATGCATTCTGCTAGTGTGTGTAGCAGCTTTTTTAGCTCATTCAAGGAGGAGTAGGAAGGAGTAGGTTGGGCTGAATAATCGATCTTCAGATCGCCATGTATGTTTAGGGCAGTGCCTGGATTGCGCTTCTGTGAGGGCGCTAAGCTATGTCCCCTCACACAGACACAATCTATTGAATTTAACAGCCGTACTGTGCATGTCTTGATCAGCACAGTACACATGAAAATGGAGGGTGTCAGTGCGCAAATCAGTGCATCCTGGCATTCAACTGGAAGACAGACATAACAGCAGAGGCAGGTTTCTCAACCCTGTCACAACTTCTGATAGGGCTCGAATTCCAGCCCTATTACAAGTAAAGAGAGGACTTGGGTGGCCTTTTGTGTGTTGGTCCTACTTCAGCTGTTCTGGATTCCTATTTGCAGGATACAGAGTTGGGTTTCTGCCTTTATGTCCACCATGGAGAAGAAGCGGAGGCCTTTCTGGCTAAAGTATCAAGAAAGCAAGGTAATTGAAAACATGTTTTCCTATATTGGTAGGTGCGTGCATTTCTGTGTGAGTGTGGGAACATTTCTTAGTGTCAGTGTGACTCCTGTGATTTGTAGTGAGAACTGTAATGATGTACAGGTACCATCCAAGCCCAACATAACAGAAACAAGAAGCTACTTCCCCATATCCCACCAAGACCTATCGGAATTGTTACTGGAGTCCAAGTACAAAGAAGACTGCACGTTTATTCTATTTTTTTTTTAATGGAGAGAGCTTCAAAACTAAAATGAAGGACGACAAAAAAAAATGACGACGCAGGTTGATGGGGTACTAACAGACCTTGAAAGAATCTTTTTTTTTTCTCTGCGTCAATTTACTGTACTACATTGTGTTGTGCAGTCAGAATTAGCATTGGAAGAGTATTAATTCTTTGAAACTCACCGTTCAAGGAGAATTTAAGTGTCTGTATTATGTCCCACCGCTGCAAGGCAAATTGTTCATGTGTTTGGGGTCCCGAAGTGAGCATGCTCGCTCACATTTACGAACTTAAAACTGTTGTGTGTTCAAGACAACAGCTGTGCTTTAGTATCGTCCCTCTAGAATGCTCTTCCCAGTCATTATCTTATTGCCACTTATTTTCAAAGTGCAGTACTGTTTCCCTGTTCACATTATCCAAGGAAATTAAAAACCTTGGAATCACCATGGATTCCAAGTTGACTATGAATGCCCACGTGGACAAATTAGCATGAACAAGCTTCATTACCTTGAAGACTTTACAACGCATCTTCCCCCACCTCGGATTTCCACACAAGGTGCAAGCTACTATCTCGCTTGTACTATCCAAACTGGATTATGCCAATGGCCTCTACCATGGATCATCTCTATCTATTATGAAAAAACTGCAATGTATCCAAAATTCCGCAGCCAGGCTACTATTACATGTAAAGCCGCAAGCCCACATCTCCCCTGCCTTGAGAGCACTACACTGGTTACCCGTTGCCAGAAGATGTACTTTCAAGCTGTTTTGTATCACCCACAAAGCTATACATGGAACAGGACCGCTTTTTATCAGAAACAAAATAACCAAATACATCCAACAAAGAAACCTCCGCTCAAGATTAGCACCCCGCCTTAGAACACCACCATACAAGAAAAAGACTATAGGTGGTACATCCTTCTCCGTTCAAGTAGCCAAACTATGGAATTCATTATCCCCAATTATAAGAGCCACAGATAACTTTCTTGTCTTCAGAAAACTACTCAAGAGTTGGCTCTTTCCTTCATAACCACCATATTCAAACAACTATGGACTGCATTTGTCTATGCTGATAAATATTTTTTCTGATTATGTGTCTATTTCTAGTTATGTATAGTTCTTTAGAAAATATGTATCGCTACTATGTCATAACAATAAAATACAAACACTCTTTAAACCTGTTTGACTAAGTATATTTACCCATGGTTCTAATTATGTATTGTGTGTGCATATGTGTGTGTATTCATGTGTGTTTGTATGTGTGTGTGTATGTTTGTATGTATATATATATATATATATATATATATATATATATATATATATGTATGTGTATCTGTTGTTTCTGTGCTTGGCATGTTCGTGGGTCATTGCATCGCTTCTGGGTGGGTTGTTATACTAGATATCTATGAATTCCTGCTCTCATCTTATCACACTTATCTACCCATCCTCATATGTCATGTCTCTATCAAACTATCCTCCATTCCCACTCTGACTCATCCCAAATCCTTTCTACTACTTTCATCTCCTAAATAACTCTGCCTAAGCTCTTCCCTCCGCTTCCACATCTAACTCACCAAACCTCACTCTACTACCATGACCTCCCACACAACCCTACTAAATTCTACCTCATTTATCTCACCCTGCTACTATGCTCTCCCTAACCCTTCCGCAGACTCTTTCCTCCATCCCCTTTTAGTTTTCCCAAGCCTTTGGGTTGAGTAAATGAAGGATATACTCCCAATTAACACTTCTGGATTTCTTTCCTCCTCCACCCCTCCATTACTATAGTCAATCTAACTAACAAACTCTCATATCCACGGCTCAAATTAACTCATAATAATACTAAAACTGTACTCATATTTCCCGATACTAATCCATCACTAATTCTTGTTGGGTTCCAGAGTAGCGTGCTACTCACCGAAAATCGCTTTGACGCCTCGTCAGGGGTAGTAAGCGCTATATAAATACTATTACAATACAATACAATACATAGCTGTGAAAATTGTTATGTGTCACTCCGTGCTCAATTGTGTGTGATGCACATTATTAAATAACAATTACATACGCCAGCAAGAAGGTGAAACAGACCGGGTCTACATTTTTAAAGGCCACGTAGAGAGCGGTGCTCTGATGGTAAGAGCTCTGACTATCTTAAATCTCCTGCTGATGCTCGTACTGATCTGCAAATAAGGAGATTGGATTTTGGCTGGAGCCAATTCAGCCTTCAACTTTCTGAGAAAGATAAATTGAATATCAATAGATATAGTGATAAAGTAGCACCCGTGAGTTAATGCTGACAACCCCAAGAGCACAGCATGAAACACTCTGGATAACTCTTAGAGTTGGTAATGCAGCACTTAATGAAGAAAACAGTTTAGGAGGCGTCTCTTAGAATAAAAAGATGTGATCGATTTGTGCACAAATGTTCATGATCCTTTAGGTATTACTCTGCTTTCTGGTGTGAGTTGCCTACTCCCTGCCAGGACCCTAAGCTGAGGGAAAAGTGTTTTGGTGTCATGTGTGGAGAGGCAACTATTAACATCGAGTGTGCTGGGCGGTTTGGACCCAAAATGAACCCCAAGTGAGTGCTAGAAAAAAGATGAGGGCAAGGAGCACAGCACGGCGTCAACGCATGGTCATACCAGGGGAAACCCTATCCAAGAACCAGGAAGATGGAGATAGAGAAAATCTATTTTTCTTAGGGACATCCCAGTATCACGCGCAGCTTGGCTACAGAACGGGATGTATTTATCACCTACCACCCATTACTCTTAGAGTGAGGGAGTGAAAGGGCTCTCGGTTCATGCCATTGCATGCTGAGCAACATTGACTTTCTGGCCCAAGCAATAATAATGAAGAGACCAATGACATTTATGTTGACACTACTACTGAAGAAAGGTTTGCAGGCTGTCTTACATGAACTAACATATCATTTGATACTAGAATGACGTGCTGTTGCGTGCAGAAATACTGTAAGGAATGAAAAGTAAACCTGCACAAGCCAGCTTCAGTTTCTAATATGAAGATCTATGTTGGTGCATATAAAAAACACAATTCTCATTCAGTACAAATAGTATTACTATTAATATTAGGACAATGGTTTAATTTGTTTCTTTTGAACGCCTCATTAACAGTACCAGAAAATGGTCAAAATGATGCGTATGTAACTGCCAGTGCAGAAGGTCTGTGAAGCATAACATATTCATCAGTTCATGTGGCAGAAATAAAGTTCTTTGAACACAGTGTACACATGCATGGTAATTGTATTGATTTATTGATTTGACTTCTCTGCAAAGTAGCCAATAGCTCTTTTCTTGCAATTAGTATTTTTATTTGGTTTTCTGAAGGTCATTGCTGTTAACCCTCTGTAATTATGGCTTTGAGATTTAACCTCGATCTGGGACACTTAAAAACTGGTCTTAGTTAAAGAATCCATATTTTCTTATCCAAAATTACACCCAGATTTTATGGTGCCAGGTTGTGTTGTACCATATTTCTTACTTAGGCTTATATAGTGCACAGAGAAAATTGAAAAAATGGTTAACAAAGGTTGGAATAAAATGCAATAAAATAGTGACCAATCATTTCCAGCATTCAGTACGAGTTTGCCTGCTGATAATGAGGACCTGGTTAAATGCTATGGTGGCTAGGCTATGTCTCTAAGTGGATGCATTATTTCAATTTAGTCTGGTATGTGTTATACACATTTTCAATATCAAAGCTCCATTAATGGAATGTATTGGTATAACCATGTCCTTTTAGTTTACTTATAGAATTAAACACTATGTTGCACCACAAGATCTCTTCTGCAACAGGACATATATTGAAGTTGAAAGAGTGGCAGACAGAACTTTGGCTCATGTTACATTTTATTGAGATGTGGTTGCACTTGGCAGTTGATGAATTGCTGAAAATATTTATTAAATCATGTCAGGCCATGTTTGCTTGCTCGTTACTAGGCAAATCATGACCACTGTTACGCCCCACCGCTTTAAAGTCTCACCAGCCGCCACTGATTAGGTCCTAAAGGTAATAGAGTCTCAGGTATCTAAAAATAAAGAAAAGTTTGTAAACTTCAAGAAAAGTCTGACACAATGTTTATACTAAAGAGACATGTTCTTTTGTACTTCGTTTACCCCAAACCTCTCTTGTTCCCATATTCAAATTTCGTATGGTAGTGGAGGAACAAAACATACTTTTAGTCATTCCTAAACAAGAAGATAGATTAAAAAAATGTCCCCTTATGAAGGCAAAAAGTAATTGCGAAAAGTACCCTTGGTAAGCAATCTCTTTGTTGCCTGATATGACATTCAGGAAGGCCTTTTTAAACAGTTGATTATTGGGAACTAAGAGAACATTCCCAAGGCTCCTCACAATATACCTTGTTATATTTAGCTTTTTTTATTGAAGGTAACCCATCTCCCAGACTTTTTGGAGTTTTTGTTTTTGGGAAACCCTTTCTGTTAACCCATTAACCCTTACCTTCCTTTACATCTACCCTCCCCAAAACTCTAAAGTCACTCCACCTCCCTTCTCTGTTACTTTCCCCTAAACCCTAAAATTACACTTACTCACCTTTACCCACCCCTAAACCCTAAAATGACCACTTACCACCCTTTCCTTCACCCACACATAACCCCATTATTTTTTTAAATAACAAATATCATGCTACTAAAAATACTTGCCTGGTGATACAGTACTGCATTGTAAACGAGGTGTTGTAAAAGTAAAATCCTGTACTGTGCCCTTGCTTGTGTAATACTTACCTGATTGGCACTGTGTGGTAAAGGCGGCATGCTAAAGGCTGTTTCCCCTCACATGGTGTCCGACTGTGTACCAATGCTGTGGTCCAGACTTCTTGAACAGCAATCGCCAAAACTTCTGCTATCTCAGAGTTTGTATTCATCGCCATGCTGTCTTAATGTGGCACACAAGTATAGCTGAACAACCACATTTGCAGTGCATGAAAAACTTCTTTGATTGTAGGAAATAAGGCCAGAATTATGAGAACCCACTGGGGATATTAGGATTTCAATCTTGTCTCGGCTGGACTGGTTTAAAGCGGTTTAGATGTAGGAATAATTCCACATTCAATTAGCAAAAATCACAAATGATTATTGTAACAATTACTCACATTACTGTTATCATACTTTGTTTTGTGGGAAAAAGAGAGTCAACCAAACACGTATTTATGCTCGCGCTACAAACCTCGCACGACAGCAGAAGACAGCGCCAAGAGATCTCCACAACAGCCGCATCATTCCTCGCCACAGCTTATAGCCATCACAAATCCAAGGCGACACCTGTCCCAAGTTAAAAGGCCCGTTGTCAACTTTATTCCTTCACTATTTAATACACTCACTACACAGAACATCAAACTGCACTGTAATGGTAGGATGATAAATCTGCACCTAAAATTACCGTTACCATGCATCTCCCTGCCATTATAGGGAAATGATTAGTGTTTGGCTCAGAATGGGGAATAACATTACCATACCTGTTTCTGCATCTCTTTTAATACTAACAGATGAGTTAGTGGATACAATTCCACCTGCTTTTGGGAGGTAGATTTGTGCAACAGTTTTACTACACCCATGAATTCTGGGTGTGGTAAAACTTTCTAACACCTAATTCCTTCATGACCAAAACTCTTGTTTTCAGCCAGAATTACCACCCTACTCATGATAACACCTTCTCAACACAGAGTACTTTAAACTGTGAATGTTTCCTAAAGTGTTAAAGGAGAAGACGAGGCAGTTAGAATTTATAACTGACGCATGAGAATAATTGAATGCCAGCGCTCAGGCAACAATAGCTCCACCTATTGGCTTTGCACTGCCACGTCATGGACGTGAGGACGTGAGACTGAGTCTGACCTCAGTGCCATGGAGGAAGGTCCTGTGCTAAGAGGGAGGCTGATTATAATTCTCCAAATAATGCAAGAGACAGTTGAGGTGCTAGCACACAAGAACACCAAAGTATTGCAAAAACGAAAGCTCGTCTAAGAGAAATGGTGTGGTTTCCTTGGATGTATCAACAAGTGAACGATCTAATCCTGGGATGCATTGCATGCCATCGGAACAATGAACCAGACCTACCTGCCCCATCATAACTGAAGCATCCAGTGTGGTCCTCTGTATGCCTGAGTGCTTACTTCAGGAGTTTCTCTCGATATGAGGAATATGCGGTTCGCTGTAAACATTTCCTCCCAGTTCCCCATTGCCGAGCTTTTAGAGACGACAGCATTCAAACTTGTCAAGCCTAAGCTAGGTAAAACATTTGTGTTGGTTGGAATGCCTGTTTAAATAAAAAAAATGCTACAGTATCAGGGATAAAAAATCCAGATTTACCTGCCTAATCTGAAGCTACATCACCAGCGAATCATCCTGATGGCCCCAGGCCACTGGGGATGTGGGGTTACTTAACAAAGCACTGCAGATTGTTGTGCATCAAGTAGAGGACCCAGAGTGGGTGCTCCAAAGTTTCCTGCAAGCTTACTGAAGTACTCCACACTGTGTGGCTCTTGTTGTCCTATGTTACTGATGTAAGATTCTGGAAGCAAGACAGCGGCAGGCCCCAGCCTCAATGAGAGTCCCAGCCAACAGAGAAGGGTGCAGAACAACAACGCTGGCTCTCAGTGAAGAACAGCTGCCCATAAATTCTGCGCCTGGGAGGCATCGTATCACTAAAAGACTGAGGGGCATATTTATACTCTGTTTGCGCCGAATTTGCGTCAACATTTTTGACGCAAATTCGGCGCAAACCTTACACCATATTTATACTATGAGGCCTGACCCCGCAAATGTCAAAATTCCTCCGTGTGCGTGGATGCGTGGATGCGGGAAACCGCCTTGCGTTAATGACATGCAAGGTAGGGGTTCCCGTCCCAAAAATGACTTTAAGGCCTGTGCGCTTTATTTATACTCCTGTGTCATTTTGACACACAGGAGGAGGCGGGCCTTAAAAAACGGCATCCAGCCTGATGTGCACCTTTTTTTAACACATGGGTGAGGGCAGGCGTTAAGGGACCTGTGGGCTCATTTCCATGGTCTCTGACCATGGAAGCAATCCACAGGGGCCCTTCCCTGTCCCCATGGACACCCTGCCACCCCTACCCACCCCTGGAGGACACCTATGGATGGGGGGACCCATCCCAGGTAAGTACAGCTAAGTTGAGGTAAGTATTTTTTTTAAAAGTGGTATGGGGGGCCTCACTTGGGCCCCCCTACATGCCACTGTGCCCAATGGCCATGCCCAGGGGACAGAAGTCCCCTGGGCATGGTCACTGGGCGGGGGGACATGACTCCTGTCTTTGCTAAGACAGGAGTAATTTCAATGGGGGTTGTGTGTCAAAAAATGGCGCTAGTCCGGTTAGAGCCATGATTTTTTAATGTAACCTGACTTGCACTATTTGTTGACGCACAACCCCCATTTTTCCCTACGCTGGCGCTGCCTGGTTAGAGTCATTTTTTTTTAACCGGACCAGCCCGCAGCGCTGGCTAACGTCAATCCATAAATAAGGCGCCAACCTGGTGCGTTGGAATGGCGTTAGCTGGCGGTACATTTTTTTACGCAAACCAGCGCAGGAGCTGGTTTGCGTCAAAAAGTATAAATATGGGCCTGAAACTCTAACTGGAAATTCCACTCTCCATACGAAAGTGGCACTGGGGAAGTGTTGTCTGTAAAGGACACAATAATTGCAAAAAAATGATCTAATAGGGTGACTCGTAATATATCTTGGTTCAAAGATACCCTGCAGGCAATTCTTAAACTGTAGCATGCTCAGCTCTGCTGATATGACCGTAGGAGAGCGCAGGCTGAGGACAACCCTATGTGGACATCGTCCTCACACCCACTTGTCCCTCATCATCAAAAGTTTAGGGTTTCTCCACACCTTCCCAGGAACTTAGAAAAGCTTTGCCTGAAGCACAGCTTGCCTCTGAAGGGGAGGGAGAACAGAAACGCCAGTCAGTGATACAATCTCCAACCAAGTTCTATGCTGAGTCGGGGACTGAAGGACTATGGGGCATTATTGCTAATCTTTTACTCAATGTAGGGCAATAAGCAAAGTTGCTGCGCTAGGTTGCGTGAAAGTGAGAGAGCAGAAATGATCCATATTTGCAACAGTATGCAGCATTTCTGCCCTCTCCTTCTGCTTTTGCATTGTGTGCAGCCTAGTGCCAACATGCACCATAGTGCAAGTGTGCCTGCATTTCACCCAGGATTGTTTTTGTGCAGGAAGGGACACCATACTCCATAAAAACAATTCTTTGAGGCATTATACTCTTTCTATGTGTGCTGCAGAATGCAGGACACATGGAAATACAAAATAACGAAAAGAAATACAGATATTTCTCTTTATGACACCTCACTGCCGAAGGCTATAATTTTGATACATTCCCAGGTTTACTAGCTTTAGTAAATCTGTAAATGCATCAAAATCCATGGGTGGATGTACAGGAAATCCCATACTCCACTCTTGGATCGCCTACCAGCTTGAAGTACAACGTAAAGCGATACAAGCAGCTGTGTACCATTCCATTTCTTTACAAAGCCAAACAAGGAAGCACAAATCGCTCCTTGCATGGCTTTGTAAATATTATTGAAGCCTTACCTGACACAAGGACAACACAAAGGCTTAATAAATCTGGGTCTTTGTGTGTTAGGTCTATTTACTAAAGGTCAGAACTGTATCACCTGACAACGAAGGTGAACGAGAGATAGAGAGAGAGAGCGAGAGAGAAGGGGTAAACTTATGTGGTGGACATAAAGAACCCACAGTGGGAAGGGATGAATTGTATCACCCAGCAAAGTAAATGTCATGAAATCACACACAACCTGCAGCCAGACGTGTCAAGGTGTATTAATGAATGGGCATCACACCAACCGGTGGTCTAAGTTCATAATGCAAAATCAGTGTCTGGGTCTTACTTGCACATTGCGGGGCTAGGGCAAATTGAGATGACAAACAGTGGAATACCACACATCCTTCATTTACACAAAGAAAATAATATAAAACCCACCACACCAAACACAGTACAACAGAGAAAAGTTAAGACAAATACTGATAGAGGGAAGGGGATATTCACAGGAAAATAAATTGCCTCAAGTAACACTTTTAAGATAACTATGTTTTCTCTGGTATGTTAGCATCCTGGTACCAACAAGAGTCAACTATTGAATTATCTTCATTCTCCATACTTGAAGCTAGTGAACACTCAAGCCAGGCTCAAGCAAGAACCCTTGCTCTCGCTCAGCTCAAGGTTCTCTTGCAACCTTGAACTCAAAACGAGTGGAGCTTTAATAGAGAGGTGGCCTAGCTTAAATCCCAGCACATCTCCCTGCACTGAAACAAAGAAGTAATATAGTTGGTGTCTGTTGTGAAGTGCTCTGAAGTCCCGGGGTCAGTTTTGCACTATGTAAAACTGCCAAAAATACAATGTGGAATCTGCCTGTAATCCATGCTGCAATTTCATCCTCCAAAAGTGAAGGACAAAGAATTAACCTTTGAAGACATAAAAAGATACCCAAATAGTGGCTGAATTACAGTGTGAAAGTGGAAAATCAGGGATCATTCACAGCTTCCCTGCTGGACCAACATTTGTGACCCTATGAAAATATTTAATTTAAACGAGCCTCCTTTTTTGTTCGTTGTCACATATGAGTATACCTTCACATATGTAGGTCGCGGATGTGCTCTGTCCAAAAACATCTCATGTTTGATTGAATAGCCTTCAGCTACGATATGAATCTAAGCAACACAAAGCAATATACGTTTAGGTCACTTTCCTCTTAATTGACTAATAGCATTGTTATCAGGCCAGAAACAGGAATGTTTCTTCGTGTATGTTAAAAACTCTCAATTTTAATAAATACTTCCAATGCAGATGTATTATCTGATGTTCCAAGGTGTAACGCTGCTGTGTATTAAAGAAATACACGTCTGAACTCTGAAGACCACTTGTATTCTAACATGATGTCTGTTCCATACCAAACATTTTCAAGTCTTGGCTTAGGCACAGGCAAATGGAGCCGCAACGACCCTTACTAAACTCTACTCTGCCTGTTAATGTGTTGCCTCGCCCACTGCTGTTTCTAATTAGAGCCATTATTTTGCAAATCCTAGGATCAAAAATTGTCTGAAGATATACTGGTATTTCACCATATCGAGGTGAATAATATTGACCTGCCCATATCTCGAATCCTATTGACTCCCAACATAAATGTTGTCAAGGGAAGCATACAGTTACTATTCTTTCCTCCACACCTACTTACCTTGGTGATATGTTGATAGATGGTATTGTAAAGTTGATATCAGTTCTAGTCGATATTAAAACTTCAATGTTGTGGAAGAGTATCAAATAGGGCTACAACAGAACTTAAGCCACCCAAATCTTTCTACACATGCATGTCTTTCATCTAGTGTGACGGTTTCTTTTGTTGAATGCTTTCTGGCCTACTTCTTGCATATGGACCAATGTAAATCTGAAACAGAACATGCTCACGCTGGCATTTATACGGTGAATCCACATTACTATTTCATCTTCTCTTCCTCCTCTGAGTCCTCACAACAATGAGGAAAGCAGATGCTGTCTAGCCGTCCTTAATAGAGAGAATGGCGAACTGGAGTAATGCACTGTAGTGGGTTCTTTCACAGTAAGTATAGATGACGTTCTCAGACACAAAGGTTTGATTTCGATGTTTTATTAAGTATCTTTTCTTATTGGTCTTTTTATTTCTGGTCTTTCCATGTCTTTCTTTATTCTTCTGTCTTGTCTTCTTAATTTCTCTTTTTCTTTCTTTAATTTCTCAGGTATGGCCCGGTTTACAAAGAAGTGTGGCGTTGGTGACGTTCCGCCATGGAAGAAAAAAAAGAATAAAAAAATAGGTACGGGTCTTGTTTTCAGACCTTTTTATTTTAAGGGTAAGAGTGTGGGATTTTCACCCAAAAAAAATATGAAACCCCCAGTGACGATTTCCCATTAAAAAAAAAAAAAATTCCTGTGCTCTCTTTGGGGAAAGAAAAACGAGCCTCCTGAGTGTGAAGAGACAATAGAGTCTTTAGGGCTACTGAAGTTTAACCCGGTATTAGTGCTTGTATTTCTTTCCTGTCTGTGGGTGTTATCAGGAGGAAGAAAGAGAAATCCCAAAAGAAATAATAGAAATCCCCCCAGTGGCTAAAAGGAAGGTCAAAGTGAACTAAGGAGGTATAAAGCCCCTTTTCACCAATATTACCCTGCGGGGTTCAGAATGCACGCATGTACCTGCAAAAGCCACATCCCTCCTGGGACGTGGCTGGCAATGTGGTGTGAAGAGTTAGACTCTGGTAGCTCCTCTCGAAGAGTTCGTCCCAGTGTCGGCGTCTCCGCCACTTGTTCTTCTGTTCCATTGTCTTCTTCCTGGTTCGGCGTCTCTGTCCGTCTTTTCCTCGTCGGTGGCGGGTTCGCCGGATCCTGCATTTCCAGCGAGTTAAATCCGACACCCGGGTCGACGTCAGAGGACGGGACTTCCGGGTCTAGGAAGTTGCCCCCGGGGTACTGTTTTACATCTCCTGGGGGATCAGTGTGTAGCGGAGAAGCGGCCACTCTGCTACACATCCCTTCCCTTGGAAAAGACTGCTTGAGAATTTGTCCTATGGGATGCCTGGAAAAATAATCCGCGGTAACTAAGCGATGTCCCAGGAGATGCTGAACCTGGAAAATAAAGGACTGTAACTCCATAAACCACCGTAGAATCCTTGGGTTAGTGTCTTTGTGCCTCGATAGCCAAGTAAGGGGCGCATGGTCAGTCTGTAAGATGAAAGGATGACCCAGGAGGTAATATTGGGGAGTCTCTATGGCCCATTTGATGGCCAGACATTCCGTCTCTATAATGGGATAGCGCTGTTCGTGGAGGAGTAGTTTCCTACTGATAAAGACAATAGGGTGATCATTGTCAAGGTCATCTTTTTGATATAAGACTGCCCCCAACCCCACGTCAGATGATCAGTTTGTAATAGGAATTGTTTTGCAAAGTTAGGGCAGTGTAACACAGGTTCAGTGGTTAGACACTGTTTGAGAATTTCGTAGCTCTGTTGTTGTATGTGTAAGTTTCGTTATTTTAGATGTTTTTTCCTTCTTTAGGAGGTCTGTTAATGGGGCGGCTAATGTAGTGTGGGATAAAACATCTATAATATCCCACAAGTCCCAAAAAGGATTGTACTTCTTTAGGCGAATTCGGGACTGGTATCTCTAGGATGGCCTCTATTTTGTTCATTTGGGGTTTAATTTATCCGTTCCCTATATAATACCCGAAGGTATGCTATATTATCGTTTGCCATAGTACATTTTTCGGGATTTACTGTGAGCCCTGCTTCTTTCAACGTATGGAATACTTTGCCTAGGTGATAAATGTGGTCATCCCATGACTCGCTAAAAATTACAATATCATCAAGATAGGCATCCACATATGGAGTAACAGTCTATCCATTAGTCTCTGGAGCATTGCGGGGGCCCCATGTAGCCCAAATGGGAGGACGGTAAAATGGTAGAACCCCGAGGGTGTGAAGAACGCCGTTTTTTCTTTGTCCAGGGGATATAACGGAATCTGCCAGTACCCCTTGGTGAGATCTATTGTGGTCATATATTTTGCCTTACCCAGCCGTTCTAATAGTTCATCGACCCTAGGAATGGGGTGTTAGAAATGGGGTTTTTGGATGGCAGTCATGTTACCCTCTGTCCAAGCAAGAACCCTCACTCTAGTCAGGGTAAGTCACACACAATCCAAATTATCCTGTGCCCACCCTCTGGTAGCTTGGCACTGAGCAGTGAGGCTTAACTTAGAAGGCAATGTGTAAAACATTTGTGCAATAAATCATACAATAACATAATATAGCACCACAAATAATACACCACACAGTGTTTAGAAAAATATATAATATTTATCTGGGCATTTGCAGGTCAAAACGATCAAAGATGCAATATGAATTTGTAAAGATATCACTAAAAAGTGATCTGAAGTGTCTTAAGCCTTTAAAAAGTAAACAAAGTCTCTTTCAAGCAAAAAGTACCTGGTTTGGAGTGGAAAATCTCCACAGAGGGCCACAGAAGAGGAGATGCGTGGAAAAATGGTGTGGGCATCGGTTACGCCCCTTCACACACGGACTTGCGTCGTTATTTTTCACGCAAACGTGCGTTGTTTTACGGGAGGCAAAAAATGGTGCGTGCGTCGGTTGCGCCCCTTCACACACGGACATGCGTCGTTATTTTTCACTCGGGGAAGACGTGCGTCGTTTTACGGCACGCGGACCATCTCCTTCTATGGATCGCGGGATTACCAGATGTCCCAGGGTCTGTGCGTGGATTCTTCGGCTTGTTTTCCGGCTGCGCATCGTTCCGGGAGGCTGTGCGTGGAATTTTCTTTCTCACAGCAGGCGTCGCGTCGATTTCCCCCTGGAAGTCAGGCGGCGTTGTCCATGCGAGGCCGTGCGTCGAAGTTCCGGTCGCCCCGTAGGCGCCGCTTCGAGCAGCGTCGGCGTGCGGCGATTTTCTCGCCGCGGAGCAAGCTATGCGCCGCAATTTTCGGCACACGAAGAGTCCAAATGAAAAAGAGAAGTCTTTTTGGTCCTGAGACTTCAGGGAACAGGAGGCAAGCTCTATCCAAGCCCTTGGAGAGCACTTTTACAGCCAGACAAGAGTTCAGCAAGGCAGCAGGCCAACAGCAAGGCAGCAGTCCTTTGTAGAAAGCCGAAAGGTGAGTCCTTTGACCAGCCAGGCAGTTCTTCTTGGCAGGATGTAGTTTCTGGTTCAGGTTTCTTTTCCAGCAAGTGTCTGATGAGGTAGGGCAGAGGCCCTGTTTTATACTAAATTGTGCCTTTGAAGTGGGGGTGACTTCAAAGAGTGGCTAAGAAATGCACCAGGTCCCCTTTCAGTTCAATCCTGTCTGCCAGGGTCCCAGTAGGGGGTGTGGCAGTCCTTTGTGTGAGGGCAGGCCCTCCACCCTCCCAGCCCAGGAAGACCCATTCAAATTGCAGATGTATGCAAGTGAGGCTGCGTACCCTGTGTTTGGGGTGTGTCTGAGTGAATGCACAAGGAGCTGTCAACTAAAACTAGCCAGACATGGATTGAAAGGCACAGAAAGATTTAAGTGCAAAGAAATGCTCACTTTCTAAAAGTGGCATTTCTAGAATAGTAATATTAAATCCGACTTCACCAGTCAGCAGGATTTTGTATTACCATTCTGGCCATACTAAATGTGACCTTCCTGCTCCTTTCAGATCAGCAGCTGCCACTTCAACAATGTATGAGGGCAACCCCAATGTTAGCTTATGAAGGGAGCAGGCCTCACAGTAGTGTAAAAACAAATTTAGGAGTTTTACACTACCAGGACATATAAACTACACAGGTACATGTCCTGCCTTTTACCCACACAGCACCCTGCTCTAGGTGTTACCTAGGGCACACATTAGTGGTGACTTATATGTAGAAAAAGGGGAGTTCTAGGCTTGGCAAGTACTTTTAAATGCCAAGTCGAAGTGGCAGTGAAACTGCACACACAGGCCTTGCAATGGCAGGTCTGAGACAAGGTTAAGGGGCTACTGAAGTGGGTGGCACAACCACTGCTGCAGGCCCACTAGTAGCATTTAATCTACTGGTCCTAGGCACATATAGTGCACTCTACTAGGGACTTACAAGTAAATTAAATAGCCAATCATGGATAAACCAATCAATAGTACAATTTACACAGAGAGCAAATGCACTTTAGCACTGGTTAGCAGTGGTAAAGTGCCCAGAGTTCAAAAGCCAACAACAACAGGTCAGAAAAAATAGGAGGAAGGAGGCAAAAAGTTTGGGGATGACCCTGTCAAAAAGCCAGGTCCAACATGGGGTATGAGTCAAAGTGGGATATTTTGTTAACTTGTCGAAAGTCTATGCAAAATCGGACAACCCGTTGGGTTTAGGGACTAAGACAACTGGGGAACACCAGGGACTGGAGGAGGGTTCTATGACTCCCATTTGTAACATGTTCTGGACTTCCTGCTCTACCAGCGCTCTTCGGGCTTCCAGGATTCGGTAAGGACAAAGACGGATGACTTTATCTTCTGGAGTTCTAATGTGATGTTGGATCAATTAAGTTTTCCCAGGGGTGACTGAAAAAAGATTCTTATGCTTATCCAATATTTCCGATAATTGTTTCTGTTGGGTGGAGAGTTGTTTGGGATTCGGGGGGGGGAGGATTACTGTTGAGTCAATGGATTTTTGGCATAAATTGATTTCTAGCCTTTTATTCTTATTGACAAGAAACCCTATTTGCGGAGGTTTGGGAACTTCTTCACTTTTTTCCCATTTCTTTAAAAGGCTGATATGATATATCTGGGTCTTTTTTGGATTCTCCAATAACAACAGTACATATGTAACCGGACTCACAGCTTTAATTACCCTAACTGGTCCCTGCCATTTGCCTAATAATTTGTTTTCCGAAATTGGTAATAAAATGAGGACTTTATCACCTGGTTGTAAATGTCTAAGTGTAGTATTCCTATCAGCTTTTGTTTACCTTGAGCTTTCTGTAGGTGAATCCTTATGTCCTCCCATACAGGGTGTAATTGATCTTTTAACTGTTGGCTATATTCCAACAGGTCTTTGTCCTCAGTTTCCTCCTTTCCCATTTTTCTGCGGCAATGTCGAAACAGGGACCTTGGTTGGCGACGAACACCAGCTCAAAGGGACTATGACCGGTAGAGAACTGTTCATGGGTTCTTATCGCATAAAGGTCCAAAGGCAACTTTTTATCCCAGTCTTTCCCTGACTCGTTGATGACTTTTTTTTAATAGGGTTTTGAGCGTGCTGTTGTACCTTTCTACAAGGCCATCCGTTTGTGGATGATAGACGGATGTCCTTATTTGGGTCACCCCTAGTATCTGACAGATTTGGGTCATTAGGCGGGACATGAAGGGAGTGCCCTGGTCTGTAAGTAAATCTTTAGGAAATCCCACCCTGGAAAAGGAACCGATCATGGCATGCGCTATGTTTTTGGTATTCATACTCGTGAGGGGTATTGCTTCAGGATTTCGGGTTGCGTAGTCTACCAGTATGAGGATATACATATAACCCCTTAAGGAAGGGATGAGGGGACCTATTAGATCCATTCCAACCCTAGAGAATGGGATATCAATAATAGGCAACGGGAAAAGGGGTGCCTTCTTTTGTGGTCCTGGATTTACAAGTTGGCAATGAGGACATTGTTGGCAAAAGCGACGTATATCTGAAAAGACCCCGGGCCAATAAAATCAACGCAAAAGGTACTCTTCTGTTGTTTCCCTCCCGAAGTGACCACCTCACATTAGACTATGGGCCATGTGCAACATTTGTATTCGGAAAGGTTGGGGTACTGCCAATTGTGTTAGTTCCTGACTACCATGTTTAGTTATTCAACATAATAAACCTTTTTGTATTAGAAAGTAACGGCCCACCTGTCAGTTTTTCTCTGTTACGGCTGCCTCCCAGGCATGTATTAGGGTTGGGTCCTCTCGTTGACTTATCCGGAAGGAGGAAACGGTAGCTAATACCGTCTTTCTTCCACAATCAGGTCTAGGGGTCTGTTCTTGGTTATGGTATTGTTTCCCTTTTTTGTTTCTACTCATTTCAGGTTTAATTCTTCCCAGAGAGATGTCTGTCTGGGAAAAAGGGGCCTCTTCCCACCATGAGTCCGTTCTCTTCCTTTCTCATATGTCGTTTAACAATTCTGGGACATGGTAGAAGTCTGTTCCAAGAATGACTTCTTCTACTAGATGGGGAATGACTCCCATAGGTATAGTCTCTTTCTGTCCATTCCAATCAATTGCTGGGACTAGTGGATACGATTTTTGGTCACTGTGAACACAACAAATAGACACGTAGTATTTTAATGGGAGCAATGTGTGGTCTACTAAGTTGGCCCTGATGACTGATTGGCTACAACCTGAATCGATTAGTGCCCGGGTGGTTCATCCATTGATACACATGTCTATGGTATACCGGGGCGCATCTTTTCCGATATAAAACACTCTACCTCTTGTAACCCCGATTTCCATGGGTTCGGAGCTATCTGTCTTATGGGGGCAATTCGTCGCGATATGACCCCATTCGATGCAGTTGTAACATTGTGGTACTTGGTTGGGGTTTTTCTCTAAGCTTTTGGGTAAGAAGAGATCTTCAGGGAGTTTAACAGACTTTGGGCGGTAACCAGGAACGGAGGAAAAAGGTACTGTTGTTTGTCCCTTGGATATTCCTGCCTTAAACTCAGGCGCTCGGTGGTAGGCGCAAGCAAGATCTATTGCTGTGGTGGTATCAATCTTGGGATGCTGTTTAATCCAATTTGGTGTAGATGGTGGTAGGGCTTCCAGGAATTGTTGTAACAGAATAATTCTAATTATTTCCTCCCTGTCTGGTCTATTGGGTGTTAGCCATTTGAGGCCTAGGTCTTGGATCCAAAAATAGAGAGCTCGGGGATTCTCCATAGGAGTTGATAGGAGTTGATACCACTTGGTTTTGCAGAATCTAATCCGATAATATTATGTATCATGGCCAAGCCTCTCCAGAATTCCCTTCTTGATGTCGGGATAAGGAGTGGTGCCACCAGGGTTTATAGCCTGGTAGGCTGCTTGCAAGGTTCCCGTTAAAAGGGGAGCTACGTATTGGCCCCATCTCTCTTTTGGCCAGGTGGCTGAAGTAGCTACATGTTCAAAATTTGTGAAGAACGTGTCGGGGTCTTCACAATCTTGGAATTTCTGCAGGACTGACCTGGGCACATTGGGGTGTACCCGGGTCGCTACAAACTTGTCTGTTAACTTTTGTAACGTGGTCTCATGTACTAGTTGGTTGTTTGCTATTATTGTAGCCTGACTTTTAAGAGTGTTCTGAAGTGTCTCTCTATCAGTTTTTGCTTCTCTTTGTTGTTCCTCCCATACCATCTGGAGGTGGCATTGCCCTTCGGCCAATCTCTAGATCATATCTTCTAGGGTTGGTCTTGTTTCCATTTTGGTGGTTCTGTTATCCTCTCTGATGTTTGTTTCAATATCCCACTTCTGACACCATTGTAGTGGGTTCTTTCACTGTAAGTATAGATGACGTTCTCAGACACAAAGGTTTAATTTTGATGTTTTATTAAGTATCTGTTCTTATTGGTCTTTTTATTTCTGTTCTTTTCAGGTCTTTCTTTATTCTTCTGTCTTGTCTTCTTAATTTCTCTTTTTCTTTCTTTTATTTCTCAAGTATGGCCTGGTTTACAAAGAATTGTGGCGTTGGTGACATTCTGCCAGGGAAGAAAAAGAAGAAAAAAAAAATAGGTAAGGGTTTTGTTTTAATACCTTTTTATTTTAAGGGTAGGAGTGTGGGATTTTCACCCCAAAAAATATTAAAACCCCAGTGACGATTTTCCAGTGAAAAAAAATAATGTCCTATGCGCTCTTTGGGGAAAGAAAAACGAGCCTCCTGAGAGTGAAGACGCAATAGACGCTTTAGGGCTCTTGAAGTTTAAGTCAGTATTAGTGCTCGTACTTCTTTCCTGTCTGTGGGTGTTACCAGGAGGAAGAAAGAGAAATCCCAAAAGAAATAATAGAAACATCCCAGTGGCTAAAACAAAGGTCAAACTGAACTAAGGAGCTATAAAGGCCCTTTTCACCAATAGTACCCCACGGGGTTCAGAATGCAGGCATGTACCTGCAAAAGTGCACTGTGGCGTGAATAGTTATACTCCGGTAGCTCTTCTCGAAGAGTTTGTCCCGGTATCGGTGTCTCCCCTCCTTGTTCTCCTGTTCTGTCATCTTTTCCTGGTTCGGCATCTCTGTCCGTCTTTTCATTTTCGGTGGCAAGCACGCCATATCCTGCATTTCCAGCGAGTTAAATCCGACACCCGCGTCGACATCAGAGGATGGGACTTCTGGGTGTAGGAAGGTGCCCCCGGGGGACTGTTTTTCATGTCCCAGCGGATCAGTCTGTAGCGGAGTCGCAGCGGCTATGCTACATGCACATTACTGGTGAGTTATTGGAATGTTACAACCTTAAAGTTCCTGATCTCTGGCCCATTCCCTATGAAACGGAGAGAAACAGATGCCAGCCACTTTCCTGTCCTAAGTACTTGAACAGAAAAGTGAGACACAGACAAATGAGGATTACATTAAGTAATGCAAACATTACCTCCTCAACACTCTGCCTCCTTAGGTGTATCTGGCTGCTGTTCTGCCTTAATGACTGGTATCATAGTGCTACAGATTACAGGTAATTAATGGAAACGTTATTTCAAAGCAGTGTTAGTTGTGACAGTTTTCAGGTGCGCACGTGAATTGTGTTGCAAGATGTAAAATTAATTGACACAAAGTAGTGGATTTTAGTTCAGCCTGTATCGTGGTCACATTCTGTCTTAATTCTATTCCAATCAACAATCTCACGAATTTATATTATTGCTAAATATTTTACTTTAATGTCATAGTGTTTTTAAAAAATATGTAAAATGTGCAAATATTTCTGGAAATTTGTTTTTGAACTGGTTTAATTTTAATGATGCATAAAGTCATAACTGATGAATTGATTATTCTATTAGTGGGAAGGCCACATTTTTGTATGATACACCACTAATTGTCAACTGCCTTTTGTGTTCTACTAAACTGGTTTCTGCTCCTTCTCCCTCCCATTGTCCTTTTGCAAAGCTATCTCTCATCTTGTTCCACGGAGAATCAAGCAGATGACATCAATGCGTTAGTATTGTAATAAGGCAGAAATTTGAGTACCTGCCCTGACATCACAGTGATCATTCATATGTGACAATCTATGCATTATGTTAATCAAAGTATTAATATTTTTGTTGTAAAGTGGTGCACTGAAAGCCATAATTATTGTGCAGTCACTGTAGATCATTAGTCAAAAGTGATGTGGTATAGCCCTAAAACTTCATGTATAACAAATTAATTTATTTCTGTGTCTTATTTCATGATGTTAATTAGCAATCTGCACACAAACAATAAGAAAATTCATGAGGGAAATGTATAACACTTTACCTGCGAAAGTCGAAGATTTTTGTTCTGTGCCATAATTACATTAATGGGTCAATAGAGGTATTTCATATTGTATTTCTAGTAAAATGAACACTGAACAAGTTTATTAATACTGAGTTCATATTTTGAATGTTATATGTATATTAATTGCATAAATGAATGGTCTGTTTTAATTCACTTTGCCTAGCCTAAGTGAGCACTGTAAGGCTTTGTTTCCTGACTGCAAAAAATGTTTAATCATTCTTGCTAACGTGAACTTTTCTTTCTGACTTAATACCCATGAGGTGCTAGCTTGGTAATAGATGTTCTATTGTTTTTCACATGGTGAGCCTGAGAAATTAACCCTGAGCCCAGTACATTCAGAAACTGTGGAATAAAGTATGTATACAAATGTTTCAACCCACAGATGAGCTAGATGAAAGCCTTTTCTCAAAATGAACTTGTGAATCTTCACTGATGTTGCAGTCTATGCCATATGTCTGCCTTGTATTGAATAACTATACCTTTTCTGTCATATGGAGTGATGGATGGACAAATTACCTTGCTCTTTGAACTTTAATATACTGTTACCCAGCTGGACTTTGGTCAGAGGAGTAAGCTGGAGTCAAAACAACCTGCGTGCTCCATCCTATCCTACTTGCTTAATCCCTTGGACTCCGAGAAGTATAGTCCTCTCTACCCTTTACCACTTTGAAATGCCTTGCTGAGACGTAAAGATTTTTCTTGATCGAGCTTCTAAAATGCTGACGTCATCCCTTTTTTATTTGCTTTTTGCCAACCTTAGTTAGCAAGATTTCCTTTTTCCAAATTGTTTTTGTCCTTTTTGTGTTTTTTTGCCTTTTGGCCTGGATGTGTGTAACCCAGTTCATGTTAACATGGAATAGCTAATTCATAGGGTTACCCCTTCTTTAGATTACTAAATTGTAGAGTTGAATTTGCTAAATGATTAATCAAATTAGAAAGCGTTTGTTTCTTCAGATTTTCTTATTGCTGTTATGTGTTGCCTTGATCAAATGTCTACTCTTTTTTATGTTAGTTAATTTGAACCTTTTTAGGAGGTTTAGATAGCCTATCATGGTTGTGTACCTTTACAGTCTGTGACAAACACCCTTGGACTTTATTTCAGCTTGGAGTATTCTTTGTGTGGCTAAATGAGCCATACCTTCATCTTAATTGACTGTTGTGAAGCTTTGCTGCTCTTGTATCACACCCTTATGCTGAGTGAAAAGATCTATCAACCTCGTCCAGTCAAACTCTGGGGAAGGAATATGTTAGTGCAGATCTGGTAGCGGAGAACAGTTCCTCCCACGGGGGGATGACAAGATATCATTAGGCATAGTGTTAGGGAGATAGGATTATTGCCATGTGACCTGCCACTCTAGATTCTCCCAGCCCAAATTCTGTCCCATAGTGAGTTCGGAAGATTGGTGAAGTTTCATCATTGTTCCTCCGCAGGTAGATGTGTGAGTATTAATAGGGTTTGCGCTTGAGTTTCTTTTTTCCTGAGATTGCAGTAAAGTGTGATGTAAAGTGTTTCCTGGAGTCTTTGCACTTGTGTGGTTCTGGCGCTTAATGCTAAGTCGCAGTTGTTGTTGTTGACGGGTTCGTCATGGCCTAAGATCCAGGGATAACGCACAAGTGCAGAAGACACTCAATTAATTTATTGTCTGCAGTGAGGTGCTTGTCGTGAGATGTCGTCAACAGTGCCAATAGTTTTCCTTGAGTGAGTATGGGATGGTTGGTATTAAGTGAATCTTGAGTGCACATAGAGAATCTATATCAACCGGAGTGAGATTTGCTGGTCAGGTCTCATTCATGTGTAATTATGAAAGCATAGCCATAAGGCATGTCTCTGTACTGCTTTGAAATGTTTGGTTACTCTACCATGTAGTAAGCAAACAGATCATTGTTTTTTTTTGCTTTTAGTATGGTTGCGTGAAAAGTGACTGTGTGAGAGAAATTGTAAAGGAGGATGTGTTGCTTTGAGGAATAAGATTGACGTTATCATGTGTTGAGCTGGTTTTGGTAGAAAGTTGGTGTGAAGTTGCGCTGGTATTGGTAGACAGGGCCGCATTGCTACTGGTTGAGAACATCAAAGATAAAAGGATTGTTGGATTTAAATTACTTCCTGATTCAAACAAAAAAGTTTATTGCACTTTATTGATGTTAATTAAAAGTTAAGTTTTTTTTTTAAAGCTTTAAAAAGTGCATTGAGAGGAGAAAGGGTATAGAAACCCTCCTGGAGATACTCCAGGTCATTATGTTATGTCCGAAAAAGGACTTTATGCATGTTTGTGGTTTGAACCATGGAGTTAACTAACAGATCAAGTAGCTGAATTAGCATTTCCCGGCTATAGAACTTTAATATAAGAATTCTTGAGAACATGAAGCGTGTACTTTACGAGATGAAAGAACCTCCAAGACCCACACAATTTGAAGTACTTAATACTTGGGAGCACATAGCTTGTCAGAAACTGAAAGACAATTATGGGAATAGGATGCAGAGAGCATTGAAGACATTTGCAGAGACAAGATGGGATGATCAGCAGAAAGCTTGGAAAGCAGAGATTATTGAGGGAACTAGATTGTATCCAACTATTGCTAGTGAAAAAGAAGAAAACACTAAACCAAAGAGCAAGAGAAAGACAGAGAAAACAAGGCAGAAATGAGATACTAAAAGAAAAAATGCTGAGACTTACAAGAGGGATTCGGATGATGAGTTTATAAATCAGATGTTGCTAAATGTTTTGCCTCCATACCATTCTGTAGAAGTAGGACAACAAGTGAAGCTATATGAGACGCCATCTAATGTGCCTACTGCTCCAGTTGCACAAACTCTGAACCGGACAGTGCCAGGTACACCCGTAAATTCAGTGAGACAAATTCCTAGTGTAAATCAACCATTTCAGAGCTGTGGCATTATTCAGCCTGTACAGTGTTATGATTCACTCCCTGCTCTCTCAAGTCCACCACCAAGGGGCCGAATTGTGGGACGTGCCAATGATCTAGTACGCTTCCAGACCTTCCCCTACATGCATATTCTGACTTCCAGCCATTTGGACCCTTTTTGGAAATTACCATCCATTACCAATCCATATCAGGTTTTGTGAAAGCAGGTCTGGTCATGCTAGAAACTCCAATAGCTATAATACCCATCTCACTTTATCTCCACGTCTCCAGGCCAATGATGAGTGGAGGAATTCAGCACACCTGTGGCTGACTTCTGCTTGCCTACTCACACCTGATGCATGTGATTACTGAGAGCCCTTTAAAGCCTCAGCTCCTTTCAACTCAGTGTTGGTCTTTGTAGCTGCATTCTGGTGACACAAACTCTTGTTTCCTGACGTTTCTGAGCCATAGTTATTTCTTGCTCAAGTTTCTGAGCCTTTGCTATTCCTTGTTCCTGGAATTAGCACTGTCTGCAGTGCAGCCTTGGCTCCTGAGCTTTAGCAAATCCATGTTCCTGGATTATCGCTCCCTGCAGTGCTACCATGACTTCTGAGCATTAGCTAATCCTTGTTCCTGAACTAGCACTCTCTGGAGTGCTACTTGACTCCTGAGCCACAACTATTCCTTGGGCCAGATGTACCAAAGGACTTTACCCATTCTGTGTCTATGGGAAAAAGCTTTCGTGCATATGGCCCCTTGTTCCTTGGGGTACTTCTGCCTGCTGTATTTCCTTGTGTCCTTGATTCCTGCACCAGTACTTCTTGTGCTCCCTTGAAGCCTCTTCTTCTGTATTTTCCTTTTACCAGTCCTTGCCTTTCTTTCCATTTCTTTGTTCCAGTCCTAGTTTGCTGTTGTCCTGCTGTCTTGCTTCTAGTTTCCTTGTATGTTTGTTACTTGCTTTCTGCCAAGTGTGCCCTTGTTTTCCATTCTTTCCTGTTAGGCACTCCTCCTTGCTAGCTCCTTCTCTATTGTGGTTGTGTATTTAGTGCTACTCCCTTGTGTGTTCCTGTTTGATTGCCAGGATCCGTGGGTGCTGCTGACAACCTATGTGGTGTTTCTCGTCCACTGTGAGTTTTGTCTTTCAGTTACCTTTATAACATCATCATAGGGGTCAGCGCCACAGATCCTGCCTTTGCATATATATCCAATATATGGGTATTAGTAGTCAAAATCTGTAACAGCAATTGTGGATGAGGAACGTACTGAGCTTCGACCCTACCGTGTGGAGCTCCTGAGTGCTTTACCCCACATTCCCTTTATTGTTTTTGCTGTTATATATGTCTTGCACGTTCCTCCTAGGGTGTTAGTCTGGGTGCCAAGTTGCCTCTTGAATGTATGTTCTTTCTGAGCCTTATCTCTCTTATTTCCTTGAATAGTGCTTCCCTTTTGGATCCTGTCTCTCCTCTGACTCTCTGTGTGATCTTGGGCAGCTCTAAACCAGTGTTTTGCTTCCTTTGTTGTCCCTGCCACCAGTCTAGCCAGCACCCTGACATACAGAGCCCAAATATGAATCAGATTGTACCAAATTCTAATGTGAACGAGCCAGTATAGACACCCTATGTGAAACAACATGTACAGAGTTTTAATTCAAATTAACCTGTGCAAATGTTCAGTTCAAATCAGCCTATGTCAAATGTTTCTTCGACTCACACAGGGCAAAGTTTCAGTACTACTTTGTCAGGACAAAGTGTAGGAATGACAATTGCCCTGAACCAGACAAATGATATTGGTCCCTCTGCATTAACAGTTCCTGTAAACATAGGTCCAGTTTTTCCTTTGTACACTCCAGGGATGTCTGGAAACAATGTGCACTCATTAAATGACCTGAGCGCTCCCCGTACTTCAATTACATCCAATGGGATGGAACCAAATAGTGTACAGAGATCAGTAAGCTCAAATGACTCAGAGATGGAGAGAGTTTGTTGTCTTCCAAAACCATTAACCCCTATGCGAATTTCAGATCCAACTTCAGTGACAACTCAGACGGGATTCACTCCTGATGCAAGGTTCCCTCAGAGATACTCACCATATTTTGTGCCCTGATCAAAGCAAACACCAATTGTTAGTTGCAGTACCCCACAAGGAAGAATACATTTTAACACACAAGAAAATATGTCTATTTTAAGTACCCCAAATAAATCAGTTGCAGGGCAATCAAGAACAGAAATGTTGCAGAATAATACAGTAAATTTGTGAGGCTTTATTGCAGAGCAATTAAATGACTAGCTAAATACGTTGAGTCCAGGAGGTGCAATAGGCATAAAGTGTTGCAATGGGAGAACTGAGGATACCCCAGAGAGAGACAGATCTTTGAATGTGTCCAGATTAAAATTGGAATACTTTGGAAACTGCTCAGTTAGACACACAGAGGACGAACATCGGCTCATGTGTAAAGTCATTATCAAACGTGCAAGACAGTCTTATGAAAGGTTATCTGAAGTGGCTGAGAACTATGATGTTGATTTGGAAAAATCAAAGCCTCTAACGAGAAGTTATAGATTCGAATTCCATGACAAGGATATAGCGCACATGAGACCTCCTGGAATGAAATTACAAATTGGGTGCATTAGATAAATGGGAAGGTAGATGGGCAAAGAAAAGAGGTCAGAAGAAAGCAAAAACAGATGTGCCTCTGGTAGGAGCAAATTAAGCTGAGGGTGATGTGAAGATTCTGCCCATGAGAGTGATTCCAGGTAGAAGTTATGTTCATGCAACTTGGAGAAGACGTGATATACTGTCATTCACAAATGATTACCCAAACATTGAGAGAGAAACCAGTGGAATGATATAAGCAGACAGCAAGATTTGTGAAACTTTCAAGATGTTTGTGGTAAGATTTGAATATTCTGTTTGACATTGTGGTTTCAAGTGACTTGTGGACTAAGTGCAAGATCTTTGTCGATTGGCCTGAAAGTGAACCTCCAGGAGATCCAGTAAAGGACATGCCATCTGAAGAGGTTATGAAAACGTTTTGCAAGGGAACTGGATTTTTGAAGGATGTGGTATCTCCAAAAGACATTGATTAGCTGAGAATCTAAGTAGTTGAATTATTCCTATTATAAGAAATTGTTGAAGGCTTTCAAACATTACAGTGGTACTGAAACAATAGCTAAAGATATGGGTCATTTTGTGTTCAGATTCATGCAAGGGTTGAAACCAGAGATAAGTGACATTATACAGCAGCATTTCATTTGTTGGCAGAACAAGCTGGTTGATGAAATCCAGTGATTTTCAAGGTACTGTAGTGATGAATTGGAATTGAAGCAGAAGGAATTGAAGGAGAAGGTGATGGTGATGCAATTGAAAGCTGCACAAAAAGCTTGTCAGAATCCACAGTTGGTGGTGAATACTGTTGGTATGCAAGAAGTGCAACAGCAGGGAGCCATTTTTTTCAGCCCAGAGGTAGAGGATGTGGTATTCAGGTTGAACAAAGTGGTGTTGTGGATGTCCAGACATTGAAATTAACTAATCCATGTCACATGATCCATCATTTGAGACATTGGAAGCAGGAGTGTCCTCAATGTGAATAATACTAAGGTGTAAAATGGAGGTGTAATGCAGGTACAAGGTAATAATCAAGTTCAAATACAGAGAGGTCAAAGACCCTGAATGTAAAATGTAAATGTACCCCAAGGACAGAAGATGCTGATACCACAAGCTCCGGTGGCTCAGCAGCAGACAAGCGTATCCCGACAGAATGTAAATCAGGTTGTAAATGTATAAGTGAATCAGCTGGCATCACAGTTTCCTTTAATGGATCTGAGTGATGATGATCTTTCAAAAATTCTACAAGTGGGTTGTTCAGATGACGAGTATTGTTTGTTAGGGGCTTCGATGGAAGTAGGTCCGTGTGGTCCCTCTGTAGATGATAATGTGATGGGTCACCATGTGTAATTTCAGTTTGACATTGGGGCTACATGCTCCATTGTCAGGACAGCAGAAGTATCACATTTACCCCTTTCAGGAAGAAAAATTTAGATTGTAGTAGTCGCAAATAAACAATTGTCTAATCCAGTAATGGAATCTGTCCCCTTAAAAATAGGGTCCTTTTAGGATGAGCATCAATTTGTGGTGTTGCGATTCAAGTCCTGCTTTGGACATGACCTTTTGGGTAAATTAAATTGTTCTATTAGCAGCACACACCATGTAATAGAAATCCAAACAAATGACAAAGATGTACCACCTAAAATTGTAAATCAATACCCGAGTGTCACAGTGTACCCAAAGCTGACATGTAATGATTTGCCCAAGGATTCAAAAGATGCTCTGTCACCTAAGGTTTGGAATTTTTCAGGAAATGAAATAGGACTCATTAAAGGAGTTAAACCTGTAAAAATAACACAGTGAAGCCAAATGCAATGTATCAGAAAATTCCCCAATATAACATGACACTGAGACAATTGCAGGAATTACTCCCTTAATAATTTGTTTAATTGAACAGGGTATCCTGAAAGAGATAATGGAAAGTCCATGTATCTCTCCCATTATGGGACCGTGGAAGCCCAATTGCTGGACTTGGCCCTTGTTGCAGGGTCACCACCATTCTTTTTGCCTCCTTCCTCCTATTTTTCCTGACCCGGTTTTGTTGGCTTTAGGACTCTAAGCACTTTACCACTGCTAACCACTGCTAAAGTGCATATGCTTCCTGTGTAAATTGGACTGTTGATTGGTTTATCCACAATTGGCATATTTGATTTACTAGTAAGACCCTAGTAAAGTGTACTAGAGGTGCCCAGGGCCTGTAAATAAAATGCTGCTAGTGGGCCTGCAGCAGTGGTTGTGCCACCCACATAAGTAGTCCTGAAATCATGTCTCAGACCTGCCACTGCAGTGTCTGTGTGTGCAGTTTTAAACTGTAAATTTGACTTGGCAAGTGTACCCACTTGCCAGGCCTAAACTTTCCCTTTTCCTACATGTAACACACCCCTAAGGTAGGCCCTAGGTAGCCCCATGGGCAGGGTGCAGTGTATGGTTAAGGTAGGACGTATACTAACGTGTTTTTATATGTCCTGACAGTGGAATACTGCCAAATTTGTTTTTCATTGTTGCAAGGCCTATCTCTCTCATAGGTTAACATGGCGGCTGCCTTTAAACATGATTAAAGTGTAGATTCCCATTGGGAGCAGATAGACAGGTGGAGTTTGGGATCTCTGAACTCACAAATTAAAAATACATCTTTTAGTAAAGTTGGTTTTAAGATTGTGTGTTTGAAAATGCCACTTTTAGAAAGTGGGCATTTTCTTGCTTAAACCATTCTGTGACTCTGTGTATTTGTGGATTCCCTGTCTGGGTTAGTTTGACAGTTGGGCTGTTTGCTCCTCTCTCTAGACAGTGACACAAAGGGGGCTGGGGTGTAGCCTGCATATCCTGATGAGCCATCTGTGCTAAGAGGGAGGGGAGGAGTGGTCACTCACACCTGAAAGGGCTGTGCCTGCCCTCACACAATGCAGTCTCCAAACCCCTGGTGTGTGTCTGAGGCCTTGCCTGGGCAAGGCAGGATTTCACAAACAAGTGAGACTTTCCTTTGAAGTAAGCCTACTTCAAAGGCCAAAATGGGTATAAGAAGAGCACCCAAAACCACAGACTTTAGCCACTTCTTGGGGTAGACACTCTACCTCACAGACACTTCTGCAAAAGAAACCTGCTAGTGAAGAATCCCTGAACCAGACCCGCCAAGAGGAACTGCCTGGCTGCCCAAAGGACTCAACTGGACTGCTTTTCTGAGAGGGGCCGCTGCCTTGCTGTTACCCTGCTGCCTTGTTGCTCTCTGGCTGTGCTGAAAAGTGCTCTCCAAGGGCTTGGATAGAGCTTGCCTTCTGTTCCCTAAAGTCTCAGGACCAAATAGACTTCACTCCTACAACTGGATTCCTTGTGTGGCAAAAATTTGATGCACAGTCTGCTAAAAACTGCGCACAGCCTGTCCCTCGGTGTAAAATTCACTGCATGCCAAACCGGAATGACGCAGCCCAACTTCGCAAAGAGAAGATCAATGCAGCGCCAGCGTAGTGATCGGAACTTTGACGCATAGCCCACCAGACCGACGCACAGCCGACCCGGGAAGACGCAGCTCAACTTCCAGAGAGGAATTGACGCAGCGCCTCCCGTGAGGGAGAAATTTCCACACAATGCCCACTGAATTGACGCAGCGCCTGTGACTTTACTCCACAAGCCCAGGATTCCACGCATCGACCACCAGGGCGTCCGAAAACCCCGCAACCCAAGGAGAACACAAGTCAGTGCGCCGGAAATCGACGCAAAGCCTTACCGCGCGTGAAAAATCACGACACTAGTCTGTGTGCAAAGGGGCGAAACCAACTCGCACCTCCCTGTTTTCCACACATCACCTCCTCTGCGGTCCCCTGCAGGGATTTTGAATGCAAGCCAGGTACTTTATGTTTGCAAGAGCCATTTATTGTTTTTAAAGAGACTAAAGACACTTTATATCACTTTTACAGTGATATCTCAGTGTATGCTTATTGCCTTTTGATCGTTCTGACCTGCATCTTACCAGATAAATATTATATATTTTTCTAAACACTGTGTGGTGTATTTTTGTGGTGCTATACTGTGTTATTGCATGATTTATTGCACAAATACTTTACGCATTGCCTTCTAAGTTAAGCTTGACTGCTCAGTGCCAAGCTATCAGAGGGTGGTTAAAGGATAATTTGGATTGTGTGTGACTTACCCTGACTAGAGTGAGGGTCCTTGCTTGGACAGGGGGCAACCTGACTGCCAACCAAATACCCCATTTCTAACACCAATGAAAAGTACTGCATTCTCCAGGACTTTAGAAAGGTAAATAAGAGAGTAATGTTTTGGCATGGTGCTGAGTTCTACAAGGGTATACCGATAGTCCATCGATTTTCAACCAGAATCTGGGATCACTTAAAATGCCCTACCAATCAGTCTTGGTCCAGTACATTGATAATAGACTAGTGACATCAAACACTCAACAAGCCTTTAGAGGAGACACAGTTACCCTTTTGAATAATTTAGGAGAGATTGGACTTAAAGTTTTCCAACAAAATTACAGTATTGTAAGAAAGGAGTTATGTACCTAGGTCACCACATTGAAAAAGGTATAAAGAAGGCACTCCTTGCAGCCACCAATGACATTCGTGGCATTCTGGACCTTGGAGACATGGCCACCCTCATCCTTCTCAACCTCTCTTCCGCTTTCGACACAGTCTTCCACTCCACCCTATGCACCAGATTCCACAACACCATCATCCATGGCAAGGCACTGGAATGGATCTGATCCTTCCTCACTGGAAGAACCCAGAGTGTCAAGACTTCCACCGTTCACCTCAGCACCCAAAGTAACCTGCTGCGGAGTACTCCAGGGCTCCTCACTCAATCCGTCCCTCTTCAACATATATATGACTCAGTTCACTAAAGTTTTGAGACAGCACAGCCTAAACATTGTCTCCTATGCCGACGATACTCAAATGATCCTCACCCTGGCCGACGATCTATCAACAGCGAAGAGCAACTTTCACAATGGAATGACAGCTTTAGCCTCCTGGATGAAAGCCAGCTGCCTCAAACTCAACATGGATAAGATAGAGATCCTCATTCTGGGATCCATTCCCTATGCCTGGGATGACTCCTGATGGCCTACCATCCTAGGTAATACCCCCACTCTCCCCGACCACGTACATAACTTGGGCATCATCCTGGGCTCCACCCTATCCATGACCCCTCAATTCAACGGTGGCTCATCGTCATGCTTCCACACTCTCCGTGTCCTATGGAAGATCTTCAAAAGGATCCCCATGGAGACAAGGACGGTCACCCACACACTGGTCAGCAGCAAACTGGATTATGGCAACAAAGTCTAGGCCTGCATCACAAAAAAGCTGCAAGCAAGACTACAGAGAATCCAGAATGCAACAGCCAGACTCATCCTGGACATCCCCCGCCACAGCCACATCTCCGTCCACCTTAGAGACCTCCAATGGCTCTCTATCAACTAACGTATCACCTTCAAGCTACTGACTAATGCCTACAAGGCACTGCACAACAACGGACCAGCCTACCTCAATCACTGCCTGACTTTCTACATCCCTGCCAGGCAACTCTTATCCTCACAACTCGCCCTCGCCGTCATCCCCAGAACCAGGAAGAGCACAGCTGGAGGCAGATCCTTCACTTACCTCGCAGCTCGGACCTGGAATACGCTCCCATCAACCTCAGACAGGCCCCCTCATTGAAACAGTTCAGGAAGGACCTCACAGCCTGGCTCTTCGAATGATCAGCACACCCACAAAAGCACCTTGAGACCCCACGGGTGATAAGCGTGCCATACAAGTATCTGATTGTTTGATTGATTGATTGATGTATCACATGCCAGCAAATGAATGTTGGGAAACGTACAGAAGTCACACTGAGTCACATAGGCTGATCAGGAGGGCCATTCAACAGAATAGAGTTGGATTGTATTGAGCTACCCATATGCAGTGGACTTAGATACATCTTGGTTATTGTGTGTGTTTTCTCTCGCTGATTCTGAGGTTTGGATTCCAGACTTCTCGAGAGTCAAACTGAGGGACACAATTCAACAGTGAGGTCCTGAAATTATTATGTGCGGCATTGCAAGGTGAACAAAGACTACATTGCAGTTACATACCTGAGGCTTCTGGATTGGTGGAGCAAGTTTATGGCACTCTGAAGTTTAGACTGGCAAAATTATGTGCATCCACCGCTTTGAAATGGACAGCCGTACTGCCTCTTGTTTGATGACTACGTGAAGTACTCTAGACAGAAAGACTGGTTTGTCACCTCATGAAATCCTCATTGGTAGAGCCATGAGATTTCCAGCTGTGCCTGCAAATGTGCTTGTGAATATCACAGATTATTTGGTACTTGAATATTGCAAAGGCCTAACTGACGTAATTTGTTCAGTGTCTCATCAGGTTGGAGAGGATACCACACAACCACAACAGGAGCTTTGCCATGACCTGTTCCCAGGCGCCTGGATCATGGTGAAAAATCATGTGAGGAAATCCTGCTTGGAACCACGTTGGAAGGGGCCTCACCAGATAGTGTTGGTCACTACGACAGCTGTGATGTATGCTGACTTCCCCAACTGGGTACACACTAGCCACACTTGCAAAGTACCTGGTCCCCTAGATAATACTGCACCTGTATCTGAAGGGTTGGTTACAGTGAGCGAGAGGGATTAGGTTAGGCAAGATGTTGGGGCTGCACAAGTGGCTGATACAGTACAGTTGTGGTCTGAGAGGGGTCTGAGCAAGTCAACAGTTGTGGTTGGTATCGAAGGGTCAAGAAAGAATCAGTTAGCTTCACAAAGCTCAGATGCTGATGAAGGACCAGAAGCTGTAGCAACAAAAGTTGTACCAGGAGACAATTGGGCAAGTGAGCATGTCAGTTGCACAAGTGCCCCCAATGATTGCTGAAGGAACTAAAGAGTCAAGTCAAAGTGACAGTGATGCTGAGGGTCGAGTAACTCGGAGATCAAAAAGAAGAGTACCCGGTCAAAAATACTCAGCACCCATACTTTGCAGCAAATGAATGGGAGAAGGAATTTGCAACCTTTTACTTTAACAATATGAATCCAGTTCAACATTCCTGAGTTTGTGATTGCAATGGAGCTGAACTTGAAATCTCATTACCACTTGATGAACAAAGACATTATATTCTGGAAGTGATTATTAGTGAATACAAGCTGTGCATTTATTAGAGACATGTGAACTTTTATTAGATGTTTTATTGAACATTTGCTCGTAGAAAACATTTGATGAGCTTTCTAGAAAATCAAGGAAACGTAGTAAATAATCTGAATTTTTGAAAAAAATACTATTTTTGATATTTGCTTTGCTCACAAATAAAAAAGGACTGAAAGAAACAGTTGATATTCTTCAGCCGCACCTGTACTTTTGATTTTTGGTCTGAAATTAAGGAACTCATGGAGTGTAGTGTAAACAAAAAGAGCAAGCTTAGGTACATATGTGTGTAGGCTTAGTAGTTGGGCCAGTTATCATGATTATATTGTTGCTCATAGGATTGAGTTTACTAACACCAATTAGTTCAGAGAAGGTCAGATCCACACTTGCGCCGAGTTCTGCAAGTTCAGAAGTAAACCATTCCTTTATACAATGAGTACGTTTTACATACAGATGAATCCAGCGGTGATTTGTCCACAAATCTGTATTTCCAGTTATTGTAAGAATATGTCGAAACCATGGAAGTTGGAGATTATATGTGCACCTAGTTGCCTTCATCAGTGAGTAAGGGAATCACTTATCATATTATTCCCTTAACCTACAGAATTTCCTGTAGCCTGTTGTTAACATTTTTGTATCCTCAGGAATATTATGAATATTATTATTCAAACTATGAGCTTGTTTTCTCAATTGTCCCAAGCATGCAGCATTCGAGCAGCATTGCTAAAGCGAAAAACATTGATACAGTCGGAGGTTTTTTTAAACCAACACTAACTTTTGGTACTGTCTATGCCCATAGAAACAATCTGACCAGTATTCCTACACCAATAGAAAAAGTGTTTATTGGACAAGTTGGAGGCAAAAGAAGTGCAATGAAATCTAAGGTAGAATAAGGAGTAGTGCTACAAAGTTGGAGTAAAGAAGAAGCCCACTAATTGGCAGGAAGTCAAGGATTCTTAGCATTACATTGGCAACACATAGGAAAATTATGTGTATATAGACCTAAATCAAAGACACACAATTTTTTGAGTGACTAGTGAATGAAGACTTATTTTTGTCTAAAAGTGTATGGACATTTGTGTTGAATGGACAAGACCCTGCCATACCAGGTGTCTATTTCATTTGTGGGAGTAATACAAGGCAGGGCAAGTCCCTGCCTTGCGTTACTCTGCCCTGGGAAAGCATTCAATGGGTGGAGTGCGGGTGTTTCCATGCATCCACCTATGTATTTTGGCACATTCCTATATTTTTCAAGACAAGCAAACCTGGGAATGTATCAATATGCTATGCCTTCCCAGGAAAAGTGCAATGAGGAGAAATATGTTTATGTTGTCTCTTAGTTTCCTTGTTCTAAGTGTGTTGAATTTTGCAGCACACTTAGAAAGTGGGGAATGCCTCTGAGGATTGTTTTTGTTCAGGAAGGTTTGCCTTTCTGCACAAAAACAAGCCTGCCTAAAACACAGACACCTTTGCACCATGGCACATTGTACATCTGTGCAAGGAGAGGGCAGGAATATGCCATATAATGTTAAAGATGGTGCATTCCAGCTTTCTCCTTTTCACGCGCAGAGCAGCAAGGTGTCTTGCTTCATTGTCTTCCGTGAAAGTATGATAAATCTGGGCTTGGAATTTTTGTTTAGAAAATGTGTAAGTCTGTTTTATGATTTTGTACTATTTTCCTGAATCCCTGCTCTGACCAGTTAATGGTAAATTTTGCTTACTCGCTTTTAGACCTTCTTTTGATTTTTTTCGGTAATAAAAACCCTTTTTGCCTAGTTTTGATCTGGAACTGTCTTTTATGTGTCTAAGATTGTATTAACTGCTAAAAGAATATTTCCCTGATGAGTACAGTCTCTAACCGCTAGATCTATTGAGGATTTTTAGAACTGAAATATTCTGGTAAATATTGGGGTGATGTTTTATTGGGGTTCATATAATTATTGGGGTTCGGTTCCCACATTAGTCAGTCTAAAACACATTGGTTAATGATTTCTGCTTGCTGTACTATGTTTCCCGTCCCCCGACCTCAACTACGCAGATTTTATCCTCCATTAGCGTTCAACGCAGTGGGTCAATAAATTGTATTTCTATAGCGCTTACTACCCCTGATCAGGCGGTATTGCATCAAATACATTATCTCCTAGAAAGCATTGGTCTCTTCTAAAGCATCTGTAACAGCTGATTAAAAACTTACTTTTCGGAGCGTTTCTTCTCTGGTGGTGGTTTCTCTTTTGTTTTCTTCTTTGATGACTGAAAAAATGACATTTTCCTCTCTTTAGGAGCTGCTTTTTCTTTGCTGCCTTTGTTCATTTTATTGACTGTAAATCATCGTAATGCCGAGGTGTTTTACTCTTGCCTCCTCATACCGAGGTTTCCTCATATTTAGCCATTTTAATGTTCATAAAGTTGAATGGCTGGCCCTCCAACTCCTACTTTTCTCTCAGTAGTACAGAATTCTGGCGCATCAGATGCTGTGCAGTGACGTCATAATGTGCTTACATTGTTCGATATACAAGACATCTTTAGACAATGGAAACACGTTGCTCTTATTCGTGTATTAAACGTATATATCTCTGAGCCTGCGGCTTCAGAGGACTCTCAAACATCGCGTAGAGTGCTATTTGTTTACAAGGTTACACCCAGTGCTTAATTTGTGCTTGTTGTTTGAGGTGCTGAGCACCGGCACTTATTTTTGAGGGCCGGGGCTTATTCTTCGGCCTCAAGCATTTGCTGCGAACAAAAGACGCATGTGGGAAAGACGGATGAACGGAAAAACAAAAAAGCGTCACAAAAGGAGAAAGTAGGAAGCCGCAAGAGTGAGCTGAAGGGGAAGGGAATGGCCTTATATGGATTGAAGATGCCCGAGATGGCTTCAGGATTACGTCACCTCAGTATTCCATGTTCACACATTTAATTGCAGCAGCCGCGTGTTTAAGAGAAGGGCTTTGGGCAGAGGCACCTTTTTATTTACAAATTAAGCACTGGTTACACCACAACCAAAATGGCTGCCCTTTCAAATATTGTTATCATAGAATAAAACACATCTGTAGCGGACCGTAGATTTATGATGACAAGGATGATATAAGCAATTTATTGCCGGTCCGCAATTGAAACACAGAAGACTGAGAAAAAACTTTTCCCCAGTGGCTTGAGTCTGCCTGCTGCTGGCCCATGAAATCCTTTAGTCCCCTTTGAGCAGGTCCAGTTCCCCAGGAAGGCCTTTAACATTTCCTGGTTGAAGCCCCCCATTGGAAATTGTGCTTCTCCAAACTTTCCCTCCTGATGAGACAAAGTCTGACCTCCCTTTCCAAGGTTTGTTCTGTGTAGTGGCTTTATTACTCATCCTGGCACATTCTCTCACTTCCGGCTTTTATCAAAACATTTACTCATGAAACTCACCACAGTCACTCCTCTTCATGCAGGCGCCGCCATCCATGGTATGCTCTGCAAAACCTCTGACACTCAGGCCCAGATTCACAAAGCTTTAGCGTCAGGTTAGGATTACTTTTTTAATGCTTACCTGACGCTAAAGCTTTTTCGGGATTCACAAACCAACGCAAATTGGTATTTGCTTTGGTTCGTATGGGAAAGTAACTCAAAGCAGCGTGAAAGTCTGCTTTGCATTCATTTGCATCGATGGGGTGTTAAATGGGTGGTACATGGGCGTTCCTGTGCTACCACCCACGTTCTTTGACAATAAACCCTATTCACTAACATTAGTAGACAGGGTTTAGTGCCAAAAATTAACGTTGCTGAAAAGCAGATGATAAATGGAGAAATGTTTTATTACTCTGTGCTTTTCCGACTTTGCATGTGTGCGTCAATGAACAGCAGACATACAAAGTAGAAAAAAACTTTTCACTTATTTAAGCATAGTATTTTGTACAGGAAGGATACCTTACTATATAAAACCTATGCTAGACTCAAGCACACACTCTAGTACTATGGCTCTAAGCCAGAGGTCTTCAAACCGGGGGGAAGGCAGGGGGGCCTCAGAGATCTCAGGGGGGCGCCAGACTCTGGCCAAAAGAAGCATTATACAGATAACAGGCCTTTGATTTAAGCAGAAACATGTTATTGCATTAAAAAAAAAAACATAACAGTACTTAACTGCAATGTTTAAATAGGTCTAGACATATTTAAACATTGACATTTTTATAAAATAATTGTGAAAAATTCTGAGGAGGGCCCAGTGATTTCTATTTTTTAACAGGGGGGCATTAAAACGTTTGGAGACCACTGCTCTAAGGTGTGTGTGTTGCAGGGCAGCTGAAATCAGCACAGGCACTAGGGAGAGGGAAGGAGAGACCCATATCTATCTGAATATAGTACTCACCTGCTCTCTCCTTGTCACGCAGAGCAGCACAGCATTTTTGGCTGCTGCACTGCATTGCCTGGCAGCTTGCAGAATCTGGGCCTCAGTGAGGAAACAATGGGCCATATTTAAAAGGCCCTATTGCCACCAGAGCAACAGTTTTAGTGACGCTCCAGTAGTGCTATGCACTGCGTCGTTCTTCTTTTTGTGGCTAAAAGCCACCTTGTAACTATGGCCCCTTCACACGCAGCACTTTGTGTGGAAGTGGCCTGCAATGTGTGTTGCTGTGGTCATGCCACAGAGGTGGTGTTAGCATGGCACAATGAAGAGAAATACTTTCATTTCTCCTCGTTTTTTGCTCTTTCTATGTGTGCTGCAGAATGCAGTACACAGAAAGAGAAAATCACCATTGAAGATTGTTTTTGTGCAGGGAGGTATCCCTTCCTGCACAAAAACAATCTCCTCCCGCAGTGCAGCCATCCTTGCACCATGGCGCAAATGTGGCTGCGTTGGTGCTCGGCAGCAAATTTAGCACCGGCGCAGGGGGCAACATAGGGGTATGCCGTATTCTATTAAATACAGCGCATCCCTGAGTTGTGAATATGACGGAGTGCGGCACTGCCAAATGTTGCGCAGCATCGGGCTATGTCATTGTCATTTAAATCTGGGCCAATATCCCTCCCTCAAAAGGCACGCCTAACAGGAGCACTGCACTTTCACAGCGGTGTCGGTTTGGCTTACTTGGCAATCTGCCAGTGTCAGAAAGGCTGGTCGTACAGGTCAGTGTGTGGGTTGTTTCTTGGCTGTCAGTGGCCCTGTTTTATGCTCTTGTAAGCCGGATTTTACAGTTGGTTGTCCTGCTATTTCCACAGACGCTGTCGGCATGAAGCACAAATGCATGTAGGATCCAATACCAGTGCCCACCCCCTGTACAGCGTGTCTTTACCAGGTCACAACTGCCCTAATTTGCTTAATTGGGATACTTATTTTTGTCATCTGATTCACAAATGGCGGGCACTTTTATTTCGGTGCCCTCTCCCCGGGCCTATTTTCTGCCCCACTCAAACCCTGTCTCACATTCATACAGAAGTCTTATTCACTCACATACTCCATTATGAGGAAAAGGCTCCTTTATATTAGTTGTAATCAGAGATTTATTAAATAAATATCTCCATCACTTTTGTTTTATTGTAAAGAAGTCATACTTCTGGTAGAAACTTGTTAAAGGAATTAACATAAAATGTTTTCACTTGAGCATCAGTACCATATATTTCAGTGAGCCTGTCTTATATCTCCTTAAGGGCACTCAAGAAAGCTAGTTCTAGTTGCATTCGAGCCTTGTTCTCCAGAATGTACACAGCAATGCACTTTTCCATCACTTCTCACAACATGCCCAATAAGGTGTTTGTTTCATAGTGACAAGCCAAGAGAACAGTGGCCAGCGGATTTGCAGTGAGAGTGTGCCTGTGCTTATTTTGTAAAACAATAAGGCCCCAATTTAAGAAACGTGGCACTGCATCCAATGCAGCACAACTTTTCTAGCACCCCTTGGCCTCCCCCTACTGCCACCATATGTGCGCCATTTTAATAATCGACGTACCATGGCACAGGGTAGGGGCAATAGCATCATAATTTTTGATGCTATTGATGTACTGTGCAGAATTAGTGCCAACATTTTGGTGCTAATCCTGCAGAGTACGTAGGAGCCTATTAAAAACAATGGTATGCCACCTTTTAACGCCTGCTCTGTGCAGGCGTTAAAACTAGCCGCTAAAATTGCGCAGTGGAATCTCTTAGATTCCACGGGGCCATTTTTGCGATTCCCCTAATGGGGGAACGCCCCCGTTGCATACATTATGCCTGGCACAGGCATAATGTGGCGCAAGGGGTTTCAAAGTGTTCACTTTGTGAACATGGCGTGACGAATTTGGCCTCGTTGGGTCACATTAGCATCACAAAAAATGACACTAAAGTGGCACATGGAGGAGCTAGACCCTCTTAAATCTGGGCCTAAGTGTCTGGGCCCAAAGTTTTGATCAGAATCCAGCAGCCAGCGATACAAATATCACAGGTATCACATATAAAGTCTGCATATACTTGGTTCCACCTCATACCTCTTTCATCCACTGTCAGACACCTCTTGCCCCTTTATATTACTCTAGCATGTTATTTTTAATCTCTGGTTTCTCCCAATATCACTGTTCTTCCATCTTCATTTTACTCCCCCTCCCTTCATGTTTTTTCTCTCTTGGTCTGGGTGAAAGTCTGATGAGGAAAAATTAGTGCTGGTCCTCAAAAATTAGTACCGGTGGGTCCCACCTGCAACCACTGGCTCAAATTAAGCAAGTGTGCTCATGTGATGGGCTTGTTATCCCAATGGACCATACATAGGGGCAAATTTATACCTGTTTTGGGCCGAATTTGTGTCATTTTTCTTTACACAAATTCAGTGCAAAACTAACTCCATATTTATTCTTTGGCGCTAGTCCCGTCTAATGCCAAAGTTATGGAGTTAAAGTCATTTTTTTACACTTACCAGAAGCGGAAGTGGAAGCGGAATCGGAATCGGCGCGTTACTGCTTGTCCGGGCGGCAGTTAGCTCTCTCACAGCGTTCTCTACAGCTTGTTGGAGCCGGCAATTCAGCGACCAGGCAATCCGGCAATCCGAGGGCCAGGAGCCGGTGTTGAGCAGTCCGAGCCTGGTCAGAGCCTCGTCCGAGCAATCGAGGCTTCGAAGCAGCCGCCCGCTGCCCGCTCAGCCGGAGCTTGGAGAGTTTGGGTGTAGGGCGTTTGGAAGGCGAGGGTCAGGCAGCTCAGCAGTCGTGTCGTGGGCCCACAGTACCCTGGCCCTAATGCCCCAAGGAGCCTAAGGAGCCTAAAGGAAGCAGTAAAGGAAGTGGTAAGAGGACAAGGACTAGGAGCAGTACTGAGCCAAGCCGGTCGGCCTAGAAAGCACCTGGATCACAGTACGGACGTGAGGCGGGGGCGGGGGAAGAGTGAAGCGGAGTGTCGGGGAGCCATCGTGGAGACATTTGTCTCCCCCCCCCAGTGCTTTAAGGGAGTAAAACAGTGCAGCAAGCAGCAGCAGAGTGAAGGATGCTGCGAACCGCGGCCGTGGTGGGGCCGCGATAAAGATGCCGCACATCAATGCGAGAAGGATCATGCAGGAGCGGGGCCGCAGGGGCCCGCTGGTTCTGCTGCGTCTGTATGCGGGGGGCCCGAAGTGCAGCCCACGCTAGAGAAGCAATCCACAAACTGCTGCCAGCAAGGAGCAGCATTGCGCATCACGCATGTTACCTGATTCCTGAGGTCCCTTTCTTCCCCGGACTTCCCCGCTAGATCGGAGCTGCTTGATTCCACTCAGCTCTCTTCCTCGCTAAGAAAAATCGTGCAACGAGTTTGCCAACCAGGATTGGTTTGAAGTGGGGAAGGAGTGGCTTTCGTACGAGTCAGCTTAGGACACATCTCTCAGATATCATATGTGTTTATGAACATAGCTGCTGCGAGTTAAGAGGCAGAGGAAGAGCGGAGTAGTTCCGTGCTCAATGTGGGCAGTGACACGGACGTGAGATTCTACCAACCAGCAGCCCCCGATCCCGCCGGTCCTGCAGGGCAGACTCTGTGTCTGGACCCCTACCACTACAGTTTCTGCAAACCACAAAAGCACATTCCAAGTAAAGGTACTGAAGATGTACAACTATTCCGCTCACAAATGATACAGTTAATGCGACGTCACGGAGGTGCACAAGGCAAGGCACATCCAGTTCCCAGGTCTCCAGGCACCCGCTGTCTGTAGTGCCTAGATTTCCTTGGACAAGGAACACACAAATAACACAGTGAAACTCAGTGCCTGTGTGGGAACTGGCAAACTAGCAGTAAGCCAGTGATCACAAATTTCCTAAAGCACTTAGCTGCACACCGTCCTTCTAGCACTGAAGCAGCCAGAAATTGATCATCGTGATTAGCACACACATAATCTAATATCAAACACCAGTTGGAAGCACTCAGATATTGCCTGTTAACCCAGGGGTAGCAGCAAGGATGACATTAACACGAGGAAGGAAAAAAGCAGTAAAGAGGCAAAGGCAAGGCTCCCCAGGAGACAGCCAGTACGAGCCAACAAATTAATCTACAGAAAGGAAAGTACCCCCAAACCCGGCACAAACAAAGAAATCGCCTTGCAAATCTCCAAGCAAGGGAAAAAAAGCAGGATACAAAATCACAGACTTCTTGCTCACTAAGAAGGAATCGAATCCCACTAGCGCCTTAATGGGTATAGTCCTGCCAACAACTTCGAAACAACACGTGCAGCTGACGTGAAGGCTGCGCAGGACATTGAAAGGACCTGTGCGGACCTGGGAAAAATCAACACACCAACTCCCCAGCCAAATAAAACTAGCTTAACAATCAGCGCAGAAATTCACAGATGCTATCTAGATGATACTTTCTCCACTTTAAACCTCAGTAAATGGAACAACTGGGGTGAGAGTCTGTGCCGCACTCCTTCTTCCAAACAACCCTTGCAAGAAGAGAACGACACAGACTGTATCATAATTGAGGAATTCCCGCTGATAGACCTTTCAGATACTTGCTCAGATACATCTCAGGGCATTCAGATCGCAAACAACAAAACAAAAATGAGATCTACCTGTAGCACAAGCTAACCACGAAAAGATCTCTCATCTTGTAATATAACAACTACAACAACATTCGACACACATGTATCCTCAGCTGTCATGGCAATGGAGCAACCAGAGCAATCAGAGGAACTTGTAAACTCACCAGACCACACAACGGGGGCTAAAGCAAATGTAGCACCATCAACTTCTGGAGACTCGTGGAAGGCCTTGTTAGCAACAATGGACGCGATATCAGCAGCCATCCAATTTCAAGCAGACAAGCAAGACACTCCGGCAGATTTACTTAACATCCTGGCCATCCACATTGTGAGCATCGACAACAAGCTACAATCCTTGAATGATCTGATAAAGAGGGCTCAAACCCATTCATACACCCAGCAGGTGACATGTCAGTGCTCCATCACAGGTGATAACTCACAAAGATCCCTGGACATCCTAAATGACATCTTGAAAGAGGTAAAAATCCAGAACCTTAGAACTGAAGAGCATCTTAGTAGCAGCGCCAAGAAGATCCCCAAAAACCTAACGAACAAGGAAAACCCACAAAACGCAAAGAAATCCCATGAGGAAAGCAATAATATCAAGGATATTAATTTATCCGGACAGGGAATGTCTCAGAGCAACACAGAGGGCAGATCATGCTTTAGTACACAAGAAATGGGATCCCCCACGGGCGGATCAAAGGACATAACTCCCAATAACTCAATAGTGGAGGAATCATCCCTCGTGAAACGGGAAAAGAAACAAAAAAGGAATGCACGGAAAAAAACAAAGGGGGTCCAGCAAAGCTGAATAGGGAAATCGTTTGCTAAATCAAATGGCACGCAGTCTAAGGAATCAGATAGCACAGAAAACAGAAATAAGATCTGCCAATCTAGACAGATCAGGTCAGAACTGCCAGCCAGCGAGGCCAATTCTACGGGCTAACCAAGTGCCTTAATTAATCAATCAACATCACAGCAACAGTCTCCAAAAATCCCCTGTTCTAGCAACAAACATGGTAGCAGCCTTTTGCACGGAGAGACAGCCTTAAGAGAATTCCAGGGAAATAGAACAATCACCAGGCAGTGCCCAGAACAGGCAACTCAGTGGTTTACTGACAGGCAGGAAACTGGCAAACCCTGGGAATATAACCCTCAATGCACAAGCTCCGCATATAACATGACCGTAACAAATCAACCTGCAGGCAACAACAAACAGATTCTAGATCATGGTTACCATCCTTGGTCAGATGAGTGCATAAACAGCGCGGCACAAAAAAGAATCCCAGGACACCAGATAACGCAGGACAGCGCGGCCTCAGAGGAAAATAAATTACTTTTCATTCCTTGCTATAATTCGAAGGGGGCTTTTGACATTCTAATTAGAGGCACCATACTGAAGTTAATAAATGCGATTTTGCCCCTGGCTCCCATTTCAACGACAGAATTGATGACTGTGGAGTTCACTCCACATCCAAACAATAAAGACAAAGAGGCAACGCTGACATCCTGGGCCACGTCCGCCATCATTGATCAAATTCTAGTACATCAAGATACGTTTAGCGCATGGGGCATCGTCCTGCAAAATCTAGAACCGCCCAGATACCCTAACCTTCTGGTGATAGAGCGGAACCGTAGTAATAATTTACCTACGTTTGAACGCTCTTTAGGCCGATGAATCTTTTGACTAAGTGGGAACTCTCTGTACTCTTATATCGATCAGTCGCATCAAATCAATAATTAATAACGAACATAAGCAACACCTTGAACAACATAACACTTAACAATTAATCCAGAGTACATTTCGGCGAACCCTGACCTTTCAGTCGGGAATAACCACACCAGTTTATTGCAAAGTTAGTGAATTTATTTCCCTATATTAACAAAGCTAGCACAATATAAATGTGTCTCAACACCAAATGATAAACATATATGAACATTAATAGCTGTCCATAACGTCGAAACAAGTGCAATCTATGAAGCATTTGAATCACAAGGCATTCGATAATAGCAATGCAAAGCACTAATACGATAATCTGTAATGAACTAATAGCATACATTTAGTCAGCATAACAAGATCTCAAATTGCATCGTGCGACATATGGAATCCTCGTCTAACCTCAAATTAGCATCGGCATGTGGGACTTCATGCAAAAACAATTTAGCAACATTAATTTAGAAAACTCCTAACTAGGGCTCTTACCAAAATCAGCAGTTGGTTACCTAAAAGGAACACAATGCAATTTTACAATTTCCTTTCATATTTACCAATTACGATCAGCGTACAAGGAAGTCTTCGTCTCACAGGTACCGTTCTTCGGTCATCATGAGTACCGTTTCTCGATCAGCATGGGACGGGACAAAGGGGCAGGGGTGGACGGGGCAAATGCCTCACGGCGGCAAGGTAGAACTATTACTTCATGCAAAGGGATCAAATCAAAGTTACAGTCTCTAGGGCAAGAATCATTTAAGTCTCTTTCTCTCGATTAGAGAAAGAATCAAAGTCTCTCAAAATGGCGTCGCAGCAATGTGGGCCATAATAGCTACGATGTCCGAATGTCCGTAATCGCGGGCAAATGGCTACCTTCTTCTCGTGCACCTGATTTTTATAGATAATAGTCCAAATAGTCCAAATCCTGTAGGGTCTCCATTGGAGGGTTCATAGGTTAGCTTCAAATTGACCAATCAAAAACGACAGTTCTCAAGCTTTTACTTAAGCATACATTATCCTTGGAGATGGGTACGCAAGTTGCAACATTGTCTCTCGATTAGCTTACTCTCAGAGCCTCCATTGTCCGCACCTGCAAGTCGACCTTGAATTAAAGAGAAAATATGCCAGGCTGGCACTAACTTTAAGATAAGCATGTGAACGGTTTCTGTGGAAAAGTACAGCTTCAAGCAAAAATACACGTTTATTAGCACAGTGGAAAAATACGAGCATCTAAACCGTGAGACAGGCAACTAGGCCAAAGCCTCCGCTAAAGTAATGCTAAGCTAAAACATTTCAAACAAGCAAATCATAGCATACGTTTATGATTATGTCGGATTAGTGCAATTCTAATTCACCACGTTATATAAAGCACGCATATAAATGATGGCAAACTACTCTGAGGGCACATTTTGTCCCCGTACAATCTTAATTAGTTCGGTTAATATCACACATGATTATTTCAGCACTACGTTTAAGCGTTAATAAATCAAAACCTTCATTTTCTGCTTCATCAATCCCTCCTCTGATGACTACTTGTCATCACACCAAACTACGCCCACAAATTTTATTCCATTAAAATTCTGTCTGTTCCCACTTTCTTTTAGTTCCCCTAGTTTGCGCTTTGTATTCCTCTGCCATTCTTTTCATAATTTTCTCCTCCTTTCTTCTTTTAATTCTTTCCATAATCATTATTATTCCCCTTTTTATTCCCCAAATTCCAAATACACAAATTATTACTATTAATATTCCTTCTATTATTTTCAATAATATTCCATTCCAAATTCCCCCAAGCCAATTTCCCACTGAAGCAAGTCCTTTTCCAACCTTCTTCCACACTCCTGGTTCTTTCAATTCCTTCAAATCTGCACTTTCTTTTGTTAGATTAGCAAGCATAGTTTTAATCTTCACACTATTATCAGGTATATAGGTACAGCAGTGACGTGCACCAATCATTTTGCAAACGCCTCCATCCTTTGCTAAAAGAATGTCTAAAGCAAGCCTATTTTGAAGAGTCATAGCTCTTTCCGCTGCAAGCTCAGCATCTATCAGGATTATAGCACCTGAAAACTTTGTCAGCATGTTATCCACTATAGTAGACAACTTTCGTATCTTGATGGAATTCAACACAACTCCCAATGAAGGAATCATGGCTCCAAATATATCTCCTACCACAGCAGCTGCGGTCTCTCTTTTCTGGATACGATGGGATCCAGATGTCTTTTGTATCATCGATACGTCATCCAATTGATAAACCTTTGGGAACACTATACCCAAATAACATCTCCCCCACCATCCCTTTGGAAGACGATAGTAGGCATTATGCCCACTAATGTAATATACCCCTGGAATGACAGGGTCAAGTCCGTTCATCATGAATGTCCATTTGGCCTTAAAAATAAATGTATGTTTGCATTCACTCGCTCCTACAAAAATATTGTCATAATAAGATTCTCCTCGATATATACAAAATTTCCCTACATGCCAAGCATCTAAAGCTAATTTCCCTTGTGTCTTTATAGCAGCAAAATCATAGTTATCTACTGAAGTCCTCTTACTTAGCTCCTTTTCTAATTTCGCATTCATTTGTGCCCTTCTATCATCTGTGCGATCTAAAAAGCTTATTTCTACCGCAGAGACTGAGCAAGTAAGGTTCTCCCTATGAGCATGAGCCGTTTCAAAAGGTTGCATTGGCTCGAAAAATTCCCTCATAATTTTAAAATCCCAATCTTTAGCAGTCTGGCTAAGCTGTGCTATTATAGGAACATAAGCAAAGGTAACATCATAATTCGAATAGAAATACTGTATGTTAGTTTGACCATAAAACCTAGACATTACTATACTACACGTAATCCCATATGTAAGAGGCATGTGGTGATAAGTTACCCCTTCCTTGACCGATGTCGGTATCTGGGTACACACATAACAATCCTTCGCATCCATAGTCTCAACATACTCTGTTAGTAAGCGATAGAAAACGTTATACGATAGCTCTTTCTTATCGTGCAAGAGTCTCTCATCCATTGCTAGTCTTTTCAATGGGGTTAGTTCAGTGACAGTAACAGGAGCAATAGTAGAAGCCTCGATATTCTCACTTTCACCCTTTCCATGCATTCCAATCACAATTGCCATTATTATTATCACACATGTAACTACCAAGCCTATACACACATATTTACAATATTTCTTTCTATTATTTTGCGTAGCGTACCTAGTCATGATCTGTATAGAATCAGAGAGCTAGAAGCACTTATAAATGAAACTATTTAGCAATTCAGTTACAAAGCTGAACAAGCGCAATGTTCACACCGTCTTCTTCAAAAGGCCAGTCACTTATCGGTTAGCAGCATTCGTCTCAATTCGGCAATAACTCAGTCTTTATCAGTTTAGCAAATGTCTCATCCGGTTTAACAATGTCTCAGCTGGTTGTTTCTTTCTCGTTATATTGTAGCAAGCAATATCATTTACTCTTTCAATCGACAGAGTCTATGAAACTTTTCTTTTCTATTGGTATCTCTTCTTCTTCTTCGTTCTCGATGCTTAGAGATACAAACTCGTCAGTCCAATCATCATTGACTGCATATGCCCATTCAGGACCGGAATACCTCCTGTTTGGTATCCTTTTTCTTTTCAATTTTGCTTCTCTTTTCGATTCTGCTTCGCTGGTACTCTCCTCCTTTGTCAAGTCTTTTTCTTCACTTGATGATTGATCCACAACAGTCACTTCCTTTCTTTTCTCTTTCACTTTCGGTCTCTCTCCGTCGTTCAAACTTTCTTTACCCTTTTCTTTTATTGGTGAGATACTCAGTCTTCTCTTTGCACCATGTCCATTTGATGGACCTGCGATCTTTTCTTTGGAAGCTTGAACCTTTTCGTTCTGATCTGCCTTATCCCCTTCTTCCGGGGAATCGATCACGTTCTCCTTTTCTTTTTCTGTATCGTCTGCTTCTGGGAGAGCCCTCCTCTGATCAGGCTCTCCTGCCTTTTCACCTTTTTCGAGCCCTTCGTCACCTTTACTTTCTTCAGGCTCTTTATCACTTTCCGCTGCTTCAGGCTCCTTGTCACCTTCAGCTGCTTCAGGCTTTTTGCTACCCTCAGCTGCTTCAGGTTCTTTGTCACCTGCAGCTTCTTCGTCACTGTCTGAACTTTCTCCTTGGTCTCCCCCAAGTGAGTTGGTGTCTTCGTCGTCGGAGAATATCTCTTTCTCTCCTGCTGCTGCCTGTTCGCTTTCAGTTCGCTTTTGTTCTGTCTCAGCACTCAGCACTGCTTTATCAGGCACTGGTAGTTTCAGCGCTTCAACTTCCTCATCTGTGGGACACAACACCTTCTTTGTGTGACTGGCGTGAATCCAGTTGGGAACCCCCGCACACTTCACAGCGGTAGTTGTCGTCAGGATCACTTGAAAAGGGCCTTTCCAACGGGGTTCCAGACACGACTTTCTCACGTGCTTCTTTACCACGACCCAGTCACCTGCTTTCAGTGCGTGTCCTGGACCTTGGATCGGTGGCAAGGTGGTCGCTTCCACCTGGTGAGAGAAAGAGCGAACCACGTCAGCCAGTCCTTTGCAGTAGTCTAACACCATATCATCTGTAATATTCAAAAGCATGTTTGCGGGAACTGCAGGAAGTCTCATAGCCCTGCCCATGAGAATCTCATGCGGAGACAATCCAGTTTTTCTATCAGGAGTGTTCCTCATTGACATTAGCACTAAGGGCAATGCGTCAGGCCATTTCAGATTTGTCGATGCACATATTTTTGCCATTCTCGATTTCAGCGTACCATTCATCTGCTCCACCAGTCCTGAGGCTTCAGGGTGATAGCTACAGTGCAGCTTTTGCTCAATGTTCAGCGCTTCACAAAGTAACTTTATCACCTCGTTATTGAAGTGACTTCCCCTATCTGATTCTAAAGAGATCGGGAATCCGAAACGTGGTATCAACTCCCTCAACAATAGCTTGGCAACTGTAAGGCTGTTGTTTCTACGTGTGGGGTATGCCTCAATCCAGTGACTAAAAATGCACACAATCACCAACACATATTTCAGACCCCCATGCACAGGCATCTCAATGAAGTCCATCTGCATTCGACTAAAAGGTCCGCTTGCCCTACCAATGTGACTCGCGTTCACAACTGTTCCCTTTCCTGGGTTCATCTGCTGGCAAGTGACACATCAATGGCAAACTGCTTCTGCAGCTTGACGAAATCTGGGGTTAAACCAATCAGTTTTGAACAATCTTATCATGGCATCTCTCCCTAGGTGAGCCTGCCCATGATAGAACCGCGCAAGCTGTGATAAGAGACTATTTGGCAAAACATATTTTCCCTCCTGTGAAACCCATAACTCGTCTTGTCTCTTTATACATTGTGATTTGATCCAGGAATCTCTTTCATCCTCCCTGACATTATTCTGTAATGCTTTTAGTTCCTCTATTGTATCTACGACCTTCAAGGCAAATGCTTCAGCTGGTTCGAGTTCTGGCTCACTTATTGTATTCCAATCATCCCTCAACAATATACAGTTCAAAGCACAAAATCTTGCGACTTGATCTGCATATGCATTTCCCAGAGACACATAGGCGGTCATTCTGACCGCCAGGGCGGAGGACCGCGGGAGCACCGCCGACAGGCCGGCGGTGCTCCAATGGGGATTCCGACCGCGGCGGTAAAGCCGCGGTCGGACCGGCACCACTGGCGGGCTCCCGCCAGTGTACCGCCGCCCCATTGAATCCTCCAAGGCGGCGCAGCTTGCTGCGCCGCCGAGGGGATTCCGACCCCCCCTACCGCCATCCAGATCCCGGCGGTCCGACCGCCGGGATCCGGATGGCGGTAGGGGGGGTCGCGGGGCCCCTGGGGGCCCCTGCAGTGCCCATGCCACTGGCATGGGCATTGCAGGGGCCCCCGTAAGAGGGCCCCTAAATGTATTTCACTGTCTGCTGCGCAGACAGTGAAATACGCGACGGGTGCAACTGCACCCGTCGCACAGCTTCCACTCCGCCGGCTCGATTCCGAGCCGGCTTCATCGTGGAAGCCTCTTTCCCGCTGGGCTGGCGGGCGGCCTGAAGGCGACCGCCCGCCAGCCCAGCGGGAAAGTCAGAATTACCGCCGCGGTCTTTCGACCGCGGAACGGTAACCTGACGGCGGGACTTTGGCGGGCGGCCTCCGCCGCCCGCCAAGGTCAGAATGAGGGCCATAGTCTTGTCCTTTCGTGTGAGCACTACACTTTACCACTGCAACTTCGGCTGGTACTTGAATGGCGTGTAACAATTCCCTTATTCTCTCCCCGTTCTTCACTGGGGATCCTGAAGAAGTCAGGAAACCTCTCTGCGACCATAGTTGTCCAAAGTCATGCACAATCCCAAACCCGTATTGACTATCAGTGTAAATGGTGACTTTCATCAATGCAGACAGTTGACATGCTCTTGTAAGGGCTACAAGTTCTGCTACTTGTGCAGAATAGACTCCTTGAAGCCATCCCGCTTCCAAGACCCCTGTTACAGTACATACAGCATATCCTGCTTTTAAAATCCCCATCCCATCTCTTAGGCATGAACCATCAACAAAAAGAACTTGGTCATTTACATCAAGCTTAGTATCCTTGATGTCCGGTCGAGGTTTTGTGCAAAATTCAGTCACCTGAAGGCAGTCATGCTCGACGTCTTCAGCATTCTCAATTTCAGCATTTTCTCCAGGAAGCAAGGTTGCTGGATTCAACGTAGTGCGCCTTTTCAGCTGCACGTTCGGTGAGCCCAGAATTATCGTTTCATACCTTGTGAGTCTTGCTCCTGTCATGTGCTGTGTTCGGGAGCGGGTCAAAAGTATCTCAACTGAGTGAGGGACCATGACTGTTACTGGGTGTCCCATCACTATTCCTTCACTCTGAGTGAGGCTGATACCAACTGCTGCTACGGCGCGCAAACACCCTGGGAGTGCTGCTGCAACCGGATCCAAAGTAGCTGAAAATTACGCTACTGGTCTGTTTATGCCACCATGGGCTTGAGTCAAGACAGACAAAGAACATGCATCACGTTCATGGCAAAACAATGTGAAAGGCTTCGTGTAATCAGGCATACCTAAAGCTGGAGCCCTGCACATGCATTCCTTCAATTCAACAAAAGCATCCATCTCATCTCCTTTCAACTCAATTTCATCCAAGGCATCCTTCTGGGTCAGTTTCAGTAAAGGCTTTGCTAGAGACGAGAAGTTGGGAATCCACTGGCGACAATATCCCACCATTCCCAAAAACTTTCTCACCTCCTTCCTTGTCTTTGGTGGACTCATTTGGAGTATGCTTGTAATTCTTTCCTTCATTATTCTCCGTGACCCTTTCTCTATTTGGTGACCCAAGTATTTCACTTTCTTCTGACAGAATTGTAATTTGGAAGGAGACACCTTATGTCCATTCCTTCCCAAATGGTTCAACAGAGCAATGGTATCGGCTGTGCAGTTACTTTCTGTCTTTGATGCAACCAGTAAGTCGTCAATGTACTGTACTAGGGTTGACTCGAATGGCAACTCTAATTCTTCCAAATCTTTCTTTAAGATCTGATTGAATATTGACGGTGACTCAGAAAACCCTTGAGGAATTCGACACCAACTGTACACTCTGTCCAGGAATTTGAAACAAAAGAGGAATTGGCTGTCCTCATGAAGAGGCACAGAAAAGAATGCTTGTGACAAATCGATGACTGAGAACCATTCAGCATCGCAAGGAACTTGAAACATTATCACAGCTGGATTCGGTACGACAGGGCAGCACTTTATTATGATGTCATTTATTTTCCTCAAATCCTGCACGAGTCGGACTTTCCCACTTGGCTTTATTAGTCCCATTATTGGTGAATTACATGGGCTGCTTAACACTTCTTTCAGTACCCCCTGTTTTACAAATTCGTCAATGAGTTGAGCAACTTTCATGAGGGTATCTTGTGGCATGTGGTATTGTGGGGTCTGGGGAAAGATCGCATTGGGCTTTACCATCACCTTTACTGGTTCCACTCCTTTCATCAATCCCACCTCTTTCCCTGTCATGTCCCACACTTCCTTTCCGACTGTTTCCCGTAATTCAGCTGGGATATCTTCTTCAGTTATCACCGGGAAGAGACAAATCAGAGGATATTCTTCATCTACCGTTTCCATCTCGTCCCCCTCTACACTGTCCTCTTCTTCCCCATCACTGCTCGTCTGTATTGTTATCCCTTCGTTTGAACACATGATGGAACAACCCAATTTACACAATAGGTCTCTTCCTAACAGTGCTATAGGGCTTGAGTCACACACCACAAACTGATGTACCCCTTGATAGTTACCAATGTTGACTGGAACCGGATCTGTAATTGGGTTCGTCAGGTGTCTGTTTGCTACTCCCACCACTTGAACTGTCCTCCCTGAGAGTGGCAAATTTGGAACTTCGCTGCTCTTCACTGTTGAGCGTGTGGCTCCCGTGTCAACCAAGAATGAGACACGATGACCCATTACTCTTCCCTCCACATACGGACCCCTTTGATCAACTTCCAAGGATGCCGCAAGCACACAATCTCCTTCTTCTCCTGAACTTTCACTCTCCCATACATTGTTTATTCCACTCTCACTGTGTAATGGGAACTGTTGTACGGTGCCATTTGTACTCATTACCTGACCCGTTACCTGTGGAGGAACCATCACTTGCTGCTGACTCATTGGTGCCAAGGGTATTTGCATTTGCTGATTAGGTACCATAGGTAACTGCTGTTGCATTGGCTGCATTTGCGTCATCTGCATTCGAGGCATCTGCATCTGCTGCGGTTGCATAGGTTGTAATCCCTGCAATTGATTTACAGTCTGAAAATTTGGGCTTGGACCTCTCAGTTTCGGTCCCCTCATTGTCTGAAATGCATTGACATCGTTGTTTTGCTGACCAACACCTACACCTGCACCTGCACCTACACCTACACCTGCACCTTCCTGCACCACCATCGGGCACTCGCGTTTCCAATGACCGACGATTCCGCACACGTGACACGGCATCACCTTCTTCATTGCCTGCACACCCGTCACAACAGTGTTCAAATCCGGACCATTATTCACAAAACCTCCTCGGCCTCTGCCTCTGGCCTGTGGCTGAAACGCCATGTTTCCCTGCAACTGCAACTGCGGTTGTGGTACCTGCTGTTGGAACCCTTGCATCCCTTGCAAACCTTGCAACCCTGTTTGAGCTGCCTTAAGCTGCATCATCATCACCTTCTCTTTCAGCTTTTTCTGTTTCACTTCAATTTCGTCGCTACAGTATTTCGCATAAGTCAAGACTTCATCAATCGGTTTCGACTGCCAGCAAATCAAATGCGACTTTATCATCTGACTTATCTCTGGTCTCAGCCCTTCCACGAATCTGAACACAAAGTGAAGCATATCTTTCGCCTCGATCGTTTCCGTGCCACTGTAATTCTTGAACGCTTTCAACAACCTTTCATAGTAACTATGGATCGATTCTTTAGTCTCTTGGGCAGTTCGGTCAATCTTCTGCCAATCCACATTCTTCGCGGGTACCTTCGTTTTCAAATGCTCAATCACCTTATGGTACAAACTCATCACCAAAGGTGATGGTGCACCTGTCTCCCTGTTCCTCTCTGGTTCACTTGTCGGCCAACCTACAGCTCTTTTGCAATCCTCCCACTAATCTGCCGGAACCACAATCTCAAATAAAGTTTTCAGGTCTTCCCAGAGACATTTTGCAAGCTTGACAAACCTATCAGTCTGCTGATACCATTCAATCGGCTTCTCTCTTAATTTGGGAAAATCGTCCGTAAAGGACTGAATGTCGCTTCTGTGCCATGGTACATGTACTAATTTTCCCCCTGCTGTCTCCCTCATTGGTAACATTGTTACGGTATCACTACTCTGTGGTCTTTTCTCATTATGCTCTGTAGCACTGTCCCTCCTCTTATCCTTCCTCTTTACCCATCTGCTTTCCCACTTATCTAAGCACCTCCACACTTGTGCACTCTGCAGCAATTCTCTAAGGTGGGTCTTCATGCCTGCTGACCTCATATGTTCAAAATCTGTGGTCCCAAAATCTAACCTGTAGCTCCTGCTCAAGTGTTTCGTCTTGTCTATGTCAACCCCGTTTCTGTCAGCGGCTTCCTGCAAGCTCTTGTGTATCTTGTTCACTTCCTTCGTAATCCTGGGACATAGATACCTCAGCTCTTCTTCCGTGTAGGACTCTAATCTGTTCACACCCATAGTCCCTTCCACCAATTCTTGCGCTTCCATGTTCAACCTGACCCTATTCATATAGTCTTCTCCTTTCCCACTAGCTGAATTTTGTGTGGAGTTTAGACTGTTGAACCATTGTGTCAACTGTTGCGCATTCACCCCCATCAGCGTAGAATTCACATCGACTGCCATCGATGGCTGCGGCAGCTTTTCAGTGTTTGATGTGAGAGGTATTATCAGTGGGGGGCTCGACCTCACCAGTGTTGACTGAGCACATATTGGACTAAACTCCATCAAGGACCCAGATCCAGTTGGCTGAGCCGCTATCGGAGTTATCCCTGGAATGTTTTCTATGCACCTTCTTTCTGTCCCATTTTGCAGCATTGATCCCTGACTGTTCAGACCCGAATTAGGCTGACTGTACAGAGGTACCGCTGGACCTACAGTAATGGGTAAGGATATCGCATCTGGGTTCTGTCCATTCCCCATGTTCTGTGGCATGTTCATTCCCACACCATGGGTCATCATTGCTGGCATGCCCATCTGGCTCCCCGTCATTTGAGCATGTGCGTTTCCTCCCTGCATCTGCTTTTGAGGCATCATAAACTGAGTTGATTCAGCTTGTGCCATTGTTGGGTTGTAACCATTCTGTACTCCCCTTACGGTTGAATCTAGAATCATTCCTGCACCATTATCACTACTATCGTACCCTGGCATCTGCGGCTGATAATTTTCTGCTGGTTTCAACACGGGCACATCTGGATATATTCTCCTAACCTGCGGTATCTGCGGGGTGAACAGCAGACTCGGGTCCTTTGGTCCCGATGATGCTCCCGAACTCTGTGTTTCATTGTTCTGTACCGGTGCCGGAGGGGCAGAACTGGTACTTGGACCTTGTCCATTCTCCGCATCAGGTGGTGGACGGTCGTTCAGCAATTGCATTATCAACTCCTCATCCTCCAACTCCTCTTCTCTTCTCAATTTCTCCTCGTCCTCTCTATCCTTGGAACACTTCCTGTCCGTCTTACAGGTAGCTTTCTTACCTGTCTCCTCTCCTTCCTTAGTAATTGCTGGGAACAATTTTATCCCCTGCAATACATCTGACCTCCACACCTTCTGTGCATTATCCCACCTAGCATCCGCTAGTGTCTTCTCTACCTTCCTCATTCTGGTCTCGAACTTCTTTTGCTGTTGCTGTCTGGCCATTAGTTCCCAAATTGCTAGAGCCTCGAACTGTGCTGGCCTTGGAGGCACCTTCATGTCGTACATCGCGAATCTCAAATTCTCTAGGATCCTTATATTGAATGTCCCATGTATCGGGAACGCTACGCTCCCATGTTTCTCTGTCAGTTTGTGCCATTGCTTTAGCCAAAGACACGGAGCTACCCCCTTTTCTTCCATTACAATGTAAGCTGGTGTACCCTCGGGCGGCGTCTCTTCTCCTACGCTCGCTTTAATGTAAGACTCCCCCTTCATCGCACTCCTAAATGCTTTAAGGAATTTAATTTTTCTCGTCTTTTATTTAACCAAGTTTATAATCAATATTTGACTTCTATTCCACAAAATTTTAATCAATAGGTAACTTTTATTCCACAAGATTTGTAATCAATAGGTGACTTTAATTCCCGGAATACTCTTCACCTGCCTTTCCCCTTTCAATCGAGTCCCACGGACTGCGTCCAATCCGTGCGCGACCCTTCTCTTCAACCAACCTATCCCAGCGCGGCTCTTAGTGACGTCACACTCACACACACTGCGGCTGACAAAGCCTCGCGGCTAGTCTTCCTTCACTCACCTCTTTTCGTAACAACTTCTTGCATATATTGCGAGCTACCAAAAATAAAACAGATCTGTCGGTTTACTACAGGAAGGGTAACACAATCGCTTCAGGACCTTAGGGACCTTTCACTAACCTCGGGACTTTTCACTAGCCTCTGGCCGCTATTCCGTCTTTCTCAGTCCCCACATTCGCAAGCAAATCTGACCCGCAGACCTACTCTCAACTTGTCAATGATCTGTTCTAGTGCACTTAGAATCTTGTCAAAGCCCGAAGTCGAAGTTTCTTTCACTCCCTAACACACGTACCGACTTGTTGACCACGCCCAATCAACCTACTAAACCGCCCAGACCACAACATGGATCAACATACTCCGGAGTCTCTTGACCTCGCAGGGCCCGTCTCAACAACAACAACCACGTGGACCTTTTTATGCACAAAGCGCCAGACGCACATGAAGTTCGACGACTTCCCTACTCTCACACTCGGAGCCGCACCTCCGCTAACTCTATGAAGTTCGACGACTTCTCTACTTCTACACTCGGAGTCGCACCTCCGCTATCCTTAAAAGAAAAATCCTCGCAACCTTTTCACACACCCTGCGGCAATAAGCTGTGCAAGCGCAAAACCCTAACTTCTCTCATACCATCACTAGTACCGCCAGCGCTGATTCCACACCTCCGTTCTCTCCATTCGCAAGCTCCGAGATCCCGGGAAAGTCGCGGTGGACCTAGCCCATCATCATCTTGTCAATCCGTTTTACCCAAGAAAAATCTAATTCAACCTTTCGAATGGGGTCTCAAAATGCGTAACCGTTAATTCAACACAATGTACTTTAATAGTACAGGGTCCCAAAAGACGAAACCGTCCTCTGCTACCATCTACTGATAGAGCGGAACCGTAGTAATAATTTACCTACGTTTGAACGCTCTTTAGGCCGATGAATCTTTTGACTAAGTGGGAACTCTCTGTACTCTTATATCGATCAGTCCCATCAAATCAATAATTAATAACGAACATAAGCAACATCTTGAACAACATAACACTTAACAATTAATCCAGAATACATTTCGGCGAACCCTGACCTTTCAGTCAGGAATAACCACACCAGTTTATTGCAAAGTTAGTGAATTTATTTCCCTATATTAACAAAGCTAGCACAATATAAATGTGTCTCAACACCAAATGATAAACATATATGAACATTAATAGCTGTCCATAACGTCGAAACAAGTGCAATCTATGAAGCATTTGAATCACAAGGCATTCGATAATAGCAATGCAAAGCACTAATACGATAATCTGTAATGAACTAATAGCATACATTTAGTCAGCATAACAAGATCTCAAATTGCATCGTGCGACATATGGAATCCTCGTCTAACCTCAAATTAGCATCGGCATGTGGGACTTCATGCAAAAACAATTTAGCAACATTAATTTAGAAAACTCCTAACTAGGGCTCTTACCAAAATCAGCAGTTGGTTACCTAAAAGGAACACAATGCAATTTTACAATTTCCTTTCATATTTACCAATTACGATCAGCGTACAAGGAAGTCTTCGTCTCACAGGTACCGTTCTTCGGTCATCATGAGTACCGTTTCTCGATCAGCATGGGACGGGACAAAGGGGCAGGGGTGGACGGGGCAAATGCCTCACGGCGGCAAGGTAGAACTATTACTTCATGCAAAGGGATCAAATCAAAGTTACAGTCTCTAGGGCAAGAATCATTTAAGTCTCTTTCTCTCGATTAGAGAAAGAATCAAAGTCTCTCAAAATGGCGTCGCAGCAATGTGGGCCATAATAGCTACGATGTCCGAATGTCCGTAATCGCGGGCAAATGGCTACCTTCTTCTCGTGCACCTGATTTTTATAGATAATAGTCCAAATCCTGTAGGGTCTCCATTGGAGGGTTCATAGGTTAGCTTCAAATTGACCAATCAAAAACGACAGTTCTCAAGCTTTTACTTAAGCATACATTATCCTTGGAGATGGGTACGCAAGTTGCAACATTGTCTCTCGATTAGCTTACTCTCAGAGCCTCCATTGTCCGCACCTGCAAGTCGACCTTGAATTAAAGAGAAAATATGCCAGGCTGGCACTAACTTTAAGATAAGCATGTGAACGGTTTCTGTGGAAAAGTACAGCTTCAAGCAAAAATACACGTTTATTAGCACAGTGGAAAAATACGAGCATCTAAACCGTGAGACCAGGCAACTAGGCCAAAGCCTCCGCTAAAGTAATGCTAAGCTAAAACATTTCAAACAAGCAAATCATAGCATACGTTTATGATTATGTCGGATTAGTGCAATTCTAATTCACCACGTTATATAAAGCACGCGTATAAATGATGGCAAACTACTCTGAGGGCACATTTTGTCCCCGTACAATCTTAATTAGTTCGGTTAATATCACACATGATTATTTCAGCACTACGTTTAAGCGTTAATAAATCAAAATCTTCATTTTCTGCTTCATCACTGGTACTGCAACAAAAGAAGGGCGGCTCAATCTTAAAAGGGGCCGTGGGAGTAGAAACCTCACCAAGCAGTTGGGACCACATAACAATTGTAAAGCACCAAAGCTTGCTTCATACTGGCATGCACCAACAGATCTTCATTGGTACTTCCTCACCAGTCAAACAGTCTGGAAAATTTAAAAGACAACAATCAGAAATGGTCCTGACAAAAACCCAGAATATATCCATATTTGCTCCTGGAACACACACGGTTTAAAAAATCTGGCTACCGACAGAGCGGCTCTGAGTTTCCTTCAGCAGTTTGAAATCGTCATGTTGCAGGAAACATGGTGCATGGAGCCAATACACATTTCGGGTCATTCTGGGATAGACGTCTCTGCCAAACACCCTCAAAAACATGGACACCCCAAGGGGGGCCTCACAACGTATTGCTCCACAAAAATCAACTGGGTGATCAAACAGATCGACCTGGGAATTGACTGGCTGCTACCAATAAAATGGAACATAGGGTGCCATCAAGCAACAATAGAACTTTGCTATTGATCAATGTATACATACACCCTAAGAAAACTCAAAACAGTGGAAACATTGAAACATTGACTACTATTCTAAAAATGCTGCAGAAACAAAACAAGGACGCAATATTCATTTTTTCTGGCGATTTCAACTTTGATTTGAGAAAAGGCAGCACAAAATACTCTAACAGAACAAGCACATATACAAAGTTTGAAACCCTGGGTTTACGCTGCCTGACGCCTCTCCGCGGGGATGCCTCATCCGCACAAGTAACCTTTTCAAGCGGCACAAAAAATTCCAACATTGACTTTACATTAATAAATGAAATCGCACTGCCATTGGTCTCAGTGTAGGAGGCTGGCCTGGCTTGTAGTAGGTACCAGAGGTACTTACACCTTGCACCAGGTCCAGTTATCCCTTATTAGTGTAGAAAAGGTGTTTCTAGCAGCTAAGGCTGATCGAAGGTAGCTATAGCAAAGCAGCTTAGGCTGAAATAGGAGACATGTAAATCTCCTACTATACCACTGGTGTCATATGCACAATATTATTAGAAAACACAATACACAGATATACTAAAGATAAAGGTACTTTATTTTTATGACAATATGCCAAAAGTATCTCAGTGAGTACCCTCAGTATGAGGATGAGAAATATACATAAGGTATATGTACACAATAAAAAAAATATGCAGTAATAGCAAAAGGAAGTAATGCAAGCAGTGTAAAGTTTCAATAGATTGCAATAGGAGCACATAGGTATAGGGGCAACACAAACCATATACTCCAAAAGTGGAATGCGAACCACGAATGGACCCCAAACCTATGTGAGCTTGTAGAGGGTCGCTGGGACTGTAAGAAAACAGTGAGGGTTAGAAAAATAGCCCACCCCAAGACCCTGTAAGGTAGGTGTAAAGTGCACCTACAACCCCTAGAGAGCACAGAAGTCGTGATAGGGGGATTCTGTAAGGAAAACCAACACCAGCAATGCAACAACAGTGGATTTCCGGACCTGAGTACATGTAAGATAAGGGGACCAAGTCCAAGAGTCGCGACAGGGTCGAGAGTGGGCAGGAGCCCAGGAAATGCCAGCTGAGGGTGCCAGGAAGCTGCCACCAGATGGAAGAAGCTTGGTGTTTTGCAAGAACGAAGAGGACTAAGAACTTCCCCTTTAGAGGATGGATGTCCCACGTTGTGAAGAAGCTTGCAGAGGTGTTCCCTCACAGAAAGACCGCAAACAAGACTTGCTAGCTGCAAGGGTCACGGTTAGGGTTTTTGGATGCTGTTGTGGCCCAGGAGTGACCAGGATGTCGCCACTTGGATGAGGAGACAGAGGGGGTGCCCAGCAAGTCAGAGAGCCCTCACAGAAGCAGGCATCATCTGCAGAAGTACCGGATCAGGCACTTAGAAGAGGAGTGAACCGGAGTCCACCCGAAGTCACAAAAGGAAGTCCCACAACGCCGTAGGACAACTCAGAAGGTTGTGCACTGCAGGTTAGAGTGTCGGGGACCCAGGCTTGGCTGTGCATGAAGGAAATCCTGGAAGATTGCACAGGAGCCGGAGCAGCTGCAAATCACGCGGTACCCAGCAATGCAGTCTAGCTTGGGGAGGCAAGGACTTACCTCCACCAAACTTGGACTGAAGAGTCACTGGACTGTGCGAGTCACTTGGACAGAGTTGCTGAGTTCCAGGGACCACGCTCGTCGTGCTGAGAGGGGACCCAGAAGACCGGTGATGCAGTCTTTTGTTGCCTGCGGTTGCAGTGGGAAGATTCCGTCGACCCACAGGAGATTTCTTCAGAGCTCCTGGTACAAGAAGGAGGCAGGCTACCCCCAGAGCATGCACCACCTGGAAACAGTCGAGAAAGCCAGCAGGATGAAGCAATACAAGGTTGCTAGTAGTCGTCTGGCTACTTTGTTGCGGTTTTGCAGGCGTCCTGAGCAGTCAGTGGTCGATCCTTTGGCAGAAGGTGAAGAGGGAGATGCAGAGGAACTCTGGTGAGCCCTTGCATTCGTTATCTGAAGAATTCCCCAAAGCAGAGACCCTAAATAGCCAGAAAAGGAGGTTTGGCTACCTAGGAAGGAGGATTGGCTACTAAGAGAGGTAAGAGCCTATCAGAAGGAGTCTCTGACGTCACCTGCTGGCACTGGCCACTCAGAGCAGTCCAGTGTGCCAGCAACAACACTGTTTCCAAGCTGGCAGAGGTCTGGGGCACACTGGAGGAGCTCTGGGCACCTCCCCTGGGAGGTGCAGGTCAGGGGAGGGGTCACTCCCATTTCCTTTGTCCAGTTTCGCGTCAGAGCAGGGCTGGGGGATCCCTAAACCGGTGTAGGCTGGCGTATACAGAGATGGGCAGCATCTGTGCACATCAAAGCATTTCCAGAGGCTGGGGGAGGCTACTCCTCCCCAGCCATCACACCTATTTCCAAAGGAAGAGGGTGTTACACCCTCTCTCAGAGGAAATCCTTTGTTCTGCCTTCCTGGGCCAGGGCTGCCTGGACCCCAGGGGGGCAGAAACCTGTCTGAGGGGTTGGCAGCAGCAGCAGCTGCCGTGGAGACCCCGGCAAGGCAGTTTGGCAGTACCCGGGATCTGTGCTAGAGACCCGGGGGATCATGGAATTGTCTCCCCAATGCCAGAATGGCATTGGGGTGACAATTCCATGATCTTAGACATGTTACATGGCCATGTTCGGAGTTACCATAGTGACGCTATACATAGGTAGTGACCTATGTATAGTGCATGCGTGTAATGGTGTCCCCGCACTCACAAAGTCCGGGGAATTTGCCCTGAACAATGCCAGGGTGCCCACACACTAAGTAACTTTGCACCCAACCTTCACCAGGTGAAGGTTAGACATATAGGTGACTTATAAGTTACTTAAGTGCAGTGGTAAATGGCTGTGAAATAACGTGGACGTTATTTCACTCAGGCTGCACTGGCAGGCCTGTGTAAGAATTGTCAGATCTCCGTATGGGTGGCAAAAGAAATGCTGCAGCCCATAGGGATCTCCTGGAAGCCCAATACCCTGGGTACCTCAGTACCATATACTAGGGAATTATAAGGGTGTTCCAGTATGCCAATGTGAATTGGTGAAATTGGTCACTAGCCTGTTAGTGACAATTTGGAAAGCAGAGAGAGCATAACCACTGAGTTTCTGGTTAGCAGAGCCTCAGTGAGACAGTTAGGCATCACACAGGGAACACATACATATAGGCCACACACTTATGGGCACTGGGGTCCTGGCTAGCAGGGTCCCAGTGACACATAACAAACATACTGACAACATAGGGTTTTCACTATGAACACTGGGCCCTGGCTAGCAGGATCCCAGCGAGACAGTGAAAACACCCTGACATATACTCACAAACAGGCAAAAGTGGGGGTAATAAGGCTAGAAATAGGCTACTTTCTCACACAACCCCCCCAAACGAAGGACAATAAGGCTAACCTTGGCCAGTTAAGTCTTTATTGTCTAAGTGGTGATAAGTGGAGAGTAGCTCTGCAATAGACTAGTTACTCCCTTTATCATCCACTATATGGTTACTTCCCCTTGGGGATGTAAACCACCCTGTTTGAAGTTTTTTAGCTAACCAACAATGTGAAGATATATTTTCAGAGTTCCTATCAGTAAGTTTTAGTTTAGAACAGTGGGAATTGTCCACTGGACCTATTTCTAGAGATGAGAATGCCAGACAGGGATGCTGTCTCAGTAAAGCCATAGCTGGGCAACAACATTGTCCATATGGCTGTAAGAGAGAACAGGGATGCTGTTTCTCTTTAGTTGGAGCAGGGCAGGGATGCTGTCCTATGAGCTCCACACTAGGGCAGGGCTGCTGTCCTAAGTGTTGTGAGGCAGTGCAGGGTTTCTGCACTAAAGTTTCTCTGGGAGGGTTGGAGGGATGTTCCATGTTAACTACAATGGTGGACTTTTTCTCACCAATATTAGTTATCCCACAGAGAGGTACTTCCACCTCAGGGAGTACAGCTATGCCAGCTGATGATTCCCTTGGTACAGGTGCCACCTCAGGAGAGGTTTCTCCCACCACAGGAATGGTATCCTGAATGGCAGGGTGGGTAGGGGATACTGTTATACCCTTTTTACCTGTTGTTGGAGAAGGATCCTGAGTTTTCAGGCCTTTTTCTCTCCTTTGCTTTTTCATTTCAGTAGAAATGAGAGGGAACAATTCCTCAGGGGTACCCAGCATGGCTGCATGGGTATAAAACTCTACCTCAGCCCAACCTGAGGTCTCTAGGTCATTACCTAAGAGACAGTCTACAGGTAAGCTAGGTGACACTACCACCTGCTTAGGGCCAGTAACTCCACCCCAACTAAGCTGAACTATAGCTAAGGGAAGAAACTTAGTGGAGTTATGGACATCAATAATCTTGTGCTGTTGTCCAATGATGTGTTGTTCAGGGGCCACTAGGTTTTCAGTCACCAAAGTGATACTGGTACCTGTGTCCCTGTAGGCCTGGGCCTCAACACCATTTATTGAAACTGTCTGCCTGTACTTATCCATTGTAAGGGGACAAGCAGCCCGTGTGGCAAGGCCAATGCCACTAGGTGTGACAGAAACTGTCTTGGGACTGACTACCCCAGTTTCTATGATGGACCCATAGGTGAACCCAACTACACCCTTACTTTGACTGTTGCCAGCAGTCCCACCACTATTACCACTACTGCTAGGGGCACTAGAGTTTGATGTATTAGTGGTGGTTGGCTCAGGGGGTTTACCTGGACAGGACTTATCCCCTGGCCTATGGCCTTTATTTTTACACACAAAGCACCAAGGCTTTTTAATGTGTGTATGTTGTGAAGAAGAGGAAGAATTTGATTTATCCCCACCCCCTGAAAAGTGTTTAGGATTTGAAAAAGGATCTTTGGTTTTACCCTCATCCCCATGCTTATCCTGAGATGTCCCACCATCTTTCTTCTTGCCATCCTTGTCACCCCCTGTATGAACTTTTCTGTTCACTCTTGTTCTGACCCATTTGTCTGCCTTCTTTCCCAATTCTTGGGGAGAGGTCAGATCTGAGTCCACTAGATATTGGTGTAACAAGTCAGACACACAGTTATTTAGAATATGTTCTCTCAGAATAAGATTATACAGGCTTTCATAGTCAGAAACTTTACTGCCATGTAACCACCCCTCCAAGGCCTTCACGGAACAGTCAACAAAGTCTATCCAATCTTGTGAGGACTCTTTTCTGGTGTCTCTGAACTTAATCCTGTATTGTTCAGTGGTTAAGCCAAATCCATCCAAGAGTGCATCCTTCAAAGCTGCAAAATTATTGGCATCACTTTCTCTAACAGTAAGGAGCATATCCCTACCCTTTCCATTGAAAGATAGCCATAGAATAGCAGCCCACTGCCTTTGAGGGACCCCCTGTACCATACAGGCCCTCTCAAGTGCAGCAAACCACTTGTTAATGTCATCCCCCTCCTTGTAAGGGGGAACTATCTTGTGCAGATTCCTGGAATCATGCTCTCTCACAGGATTACTATCAGGAATACTGCTGCTGCCACCATGGGGTCCAAACCCCAACCTCTGTCTCTCCTTCTCCAGGTCTAGGGAATCCCTGTCTAGAGCCAGCTGTTGCTGTTTAAGCTTCAGCCTGGTCTCTTCCACTCTCAACTATTTGAGTTCCCTTTCTAACATGTTGTCTTCAGGGTGGGTGGGTTGGAAATGTTTAGACACTGAGGATATATTGGAACCAACAGCGGGAGACCTGTCCCTAACAGCTTGCACTCTAACAACCTGGCCTCCAGGAACAAAAACATCCCTACTATGATGGGAGCTTCTATTACTACCAGCATTGCTAGGTGGTCTGCTAAGGGGCAAATTTGGAATAGAACCCTCCACACCTCCCTCAAGGGGTTCCCCTGAGTCAGAGTGTGAGCTATCTACCATCTTCTCAATTGAAGTGCCAGCTAGGGACTTAACATTCTCAATGAGCAAACTAAATAGAAATTCTCTTGAAGGATTCTTTCCTATCACTAAACCTCTATCAATGCAGAGACTCCTTAGGCTCTTAAAGTTTAGATTGTTATAAGTAGTATTGACCATTTTAAGAGAGGTTCCTACATCAGACATGATAGAAGAAGGTTTAGAGACAGTGAGAAGAGAGAAAAAGTTTCAGGACTTTTTAAAGAACAGGAAAAAAACTTTTTGAAACTTTTAGAAAGTTTAGGAGTACTTTTCAGCACTTAGCAGAAAGTGTAAGAGAAGAAAAGCAAAACTTTTTGGTTAGGTGTACATACACTGAACTTGTTTTGTATATTATTCTCTTATGAAAAGTACAAAATGACAAAGTTGTAAGTACTTACAAGTACTTATCCCACCGCTGCACAACCAATGTAGGAGGCTGGCCTGGCTTGTAGTGGGTACCAGAGGTACCTACACCTTGTTCCAGGTCCAGTTATCCCTTATTAGTATAGAAGAGGTGTTTCTAGCAGCTAAGGCTGATAGAAGGTAGCTATAGCAAAGCAGCTTAGGCTGAACTAGGAGACATGTAAAGCTCCTACTATACCACTGGTGTCATATGCACAATATCATAAGAAAACACAATACACAGATATACTAAAAATAAAGGTACTTTCTTTTTATGACAATATGCCAAAAGTATCTCAGTGAGTACCCTCAGTATGAGGATGAGAAATATACATAAGATATATGTACACAATACCAAAAATATGCAGTAATAGCAAAAGGAAGTAATGCAAGCAGTGTAAAGTTTCAATAGATTGCAATAGGAGCACATAGGTATAGGGGCAACACAAACCAAATACTCCAAAAGTGGAATGCGAACCACGAATGGACCCCAAACCTATGTGAGCTTGTAGAGGGTCGCTGGGACTGTAAGAAAACAGTGAGGGTTAGAAAAATAGCCCACCCCAAGACCCTGTAAGGTAGGTGTAAAGTGCACCTACAACCCCCAGAGAGCACAGAAGTCGTGATAGGGGGATTCTGCAAGGAAAACCAACACCAGCAATGCAACAACAGTGGATTTCCGGACCTGAGTACCTGTAAGACAAGAGGACCAAGTCCAAGAGTCGCGACAGTGTCGAGAGTGGGCAGGAGCCCAGGAAATGCCAGCTGAGGGTGCAAGGAAGCTGCCACCGGATGGAAGAAGCTTGGTGTTTTGCAAGAACGAAGAGAACTAGGAACTTCCCTTTTGGAGAATGGATGCCCCACGTCGTGAAGAAGCTTTCAGAGGTGTTCCCACGCAGAAAGACCGCAAACAAGCCTTGCTAGCTGCAAGGGTCGCAGTTAGGGTTTTTGGATGCTGCTGTGGCCCAGGAGGGACCAGGATGTCACCACTTGGATGAGGAGACAGAGGGGGCACGCAGCAAGTCAGAGAGCACTCACAGAAGCAGGCAGCACCCGCAGAAGTACCGGATCAGGCACTTAGAAGAGGAGTGAACCGGAGTCCACCCGAAGTCACAAAAGGAAGTCCCACGACGCCGGAGGACAACTCAGAAGGTTGTGCACTGCAGGTTAGAGTGTCGGGGACCCAGGCTTGGCTGTGCACTAAGGAAATCCTGGAAGAGTGCACAGGAGCTGGAGCAGCTGCAAATCACACGGTACCCAGCAATGCAGTCTAGCGTGGGGAGGCAAGGACTTACCTCCACCAAACTTGGACTGAAGAGTCACTGGACTGTGGGAGTCACTTGGACAGAGTTGCTGAGTTCCAGGGATCACACTCGTCGTGCTGAGAGGGGACCCAGAGGACCGGTGATGCAGTCTTTTGTTGCCTGCGGTTGCAGGGGGAAGATTCCATCGACCCACAGGAGATTTCTTCAGAGCTCCTGGTGCAAGAAGTAGGCAGGCTACCCCCAGAGCATGCACCACCTGGAAACAGTCGAGAAAGCCAGCAGGATGAAGTGATACAAGGTTGCTAGTAGTCATCTAGCTACTTTGTTGCAGTTTTGCAGGCGTCCTGAGCAGTCAACGGTCGATCCTTTGGCAGAAGGTGAAGAGGGAGATGCAGAGGAACTCTGGTGAGCTCTTGCATTCATTATCTGAAGAATTCCCCAAAGCAGAGACCCTAAATACCCAGAAAAGGAGGTTTGGCTACCTAGGAAGGAGGATTGGCTACTAAGAGAGGTAAGAGCCTATCAGAAGGAGTCTCTAACGTCACCTGCTGGCACTGGCCACTCAGAGCAGTCCAGTGTGCCAGCAACACCTCTGTTTCCAAGATGGCAGAGATCTGGGGCACACTGGAGGAGCTCTGGGCACCTCCCCTGGGAGGTGCAGGTCAGGGGAGTGGTCACTCCCCTTTCCTTTGTCCAGTTTCGCGCCAGAGCAGGGCTGGGGGATCCCTAAACCAGTGTAGACTGGCTTATACAGAGATGGGCAGCATCTGTGCCCATCAAAGCATTTCCAGATTCTGGGGGAGGCTACTCCTCCCCAGCCATCACACCTATTTCCAAAGGGAGAGGGTGTTACACCCTCTCTCAGAGGAAATCCTTTGTTCTGCCTTCCTGGGCCAGGGCTGCCTGGACCCCAGGGGGGCAGAAACCTGTCTGAAGGGTTGGCAGCAGCAGCAGCTGCAGTGGAGACCCCGGAAAGGCAGTTTGGCAGTACCCGGGTTCTGTGCTAGAGACCCGGGGGATCATGGAATTGTCTCCCCAATGCCAGAATGGCATTGGGGTGACAATTCCATGATCTTAGGCATGTTACATGGCCATGTTTAGAGTTACCATTGTGACGCTATACATAGGTAGTGACCTATGTATAGTGCACACGTGTAATGGTGTCCACGCACTCACAAAGTCCGGGGAATTTGCCCTGAACAATGTGGGGGCACCTTGGCTAGTGCCAGGGTGCCCACACACTAAGTAACTTTGCACCCAACCTTCACCAGGTGAAGGTTAGACATATAGGTGACTTATAAGTTACTTAAGTACAGTGGTAAATGGCTGTGAAATAACATGGACATTATTTCACTCAGGCTGCACGCACTGGCAGGCCTGTGTAAGAATTGTCAGATCTCCCTATGGGTGGCAAAAGAAATGCTGCAGCCCATAGGGATCTCCTGGAAGCCCAATACCCTGGGTACCTCAGTACCATATACTAGGGAATTATAAGGGTGTTCCAGTATGCCAATGTGAATTGGTGAAATTGGTCACTAGCCTGTTAGTGACAATTTGGAAAGCAGAGAGAGCATAACCACTGAGTTTCTGGTTAGCAGAGCCTCAGTGAGACAGTTAGGCATCACACAGGGAACACATACATATAGGCCACAAACTTATGGGCACTGGGGTCCTGGCTAGCAGGGTCCCAGTGACACATAACAAACATACTGACAACATAGGGTTTTCACTATGAACACTGGGCCCTGGCTAGCAGGATCCCAGCGAGACAGTGAAAACACCCTGACATATACTCACAAACAGGCGAAAAGTGGGGGTAATAAGGCTAGAAAGAGGCTACTTTCTCACACTCAGCATATAGGATCCAACAACGCACAGAGAGCGATCACTTTCCACAACTTATTAAGATACGGAATGAATGGAATCGGCTCCCCACCGCCAATGTCATAATTTCAGACCCAGTGACTCATGATACAAAAAAACTGAAATGGAAGGGGCCGGGCCTCGACAAAGTAATGGAAGTAGTGTACCGCAGTGCAGGCACAACGAAAGAGCTCAAAGAATCACTAGGAGTACAGGAACTAGAAGACCACCCCCAAACAGAACAAGTGATCGCTTGGACGTACTTGTGTGATTCCTTAATAAATACATTTTCCATCAAAAAACGTCTCCCAATTTCGGTCACAGAGTCAAAAAACAAAGTCAAGAGTCGCACAGAAGAAAAGCCATGGTTCAACAGGATACTGCGCAATCAGAAAAATCAAGTCTCTAGTGAACTAAAAAAAGTTCAAAAGGACGTACTCTGGGGAAAGAAATCTGATGACACAAGACTTTCTGAATTAAGAGCCAAATATAAGAAAAACTGCTGGATGGCAAAACAGAGTTATCACGAGGATCTGTGGACCAAGTTGTTTATGTCCAACAAACAGAAAAATAAAAAAAAGTTCTGGGAACTAATAAACGGCCTAACTAAGGGAAAAAATCGACACACAAATGCAAGTATCGATGCAGCCACATGGGAAGCCCACGTACAGACAATGTTCTCACTCCCAGAGCACCACGTGAAGGAGGAGGCCACACAGACAGCCAATGACTTAAGCAAGACTAATTTTGGCTTCAGAGTGTCAACACAAACAGACTTATCTTCAAACAGAAACTAAAGAAAGCACGCACTAATGACCATTGACATAGAAATGCTGATAAGCCTTATCAAGAAACTAAAAATGGAAGGGGCAGCTGGTCAGAACGGTATTCCGAACGCCGTGTTTAGAGGAGACCCTTCATTCTGGGCGCACTATTTGGCGCTGCCGGGTGGAGGTTGCACCCACATATAAGTACTTGGGATTCACTATTGACCGTTTCTTGACTTTCAAGCCGCAGCTTGCTGTCACTCAAGCAAAAGCTGTCTCTTTGACCTATGGTTTTAAAGTCCTAAAACAAAAATTGAGCTGCCTTTCAAACACTCACCTGCTTTCTGTTATGGCAGCGCGACTAATACTCACCATCACCTACGGCGCCGAAATCATGCTGGGGAAGGAGGAAGTTTTTCTCAATCAAGTCCAGATGAAGGCCTACAAAACAGTTTTTCGGATACCACGACCAGCTTCTCCAGCTCAGGTTCGTTTAGAATTGGGTCTGAAAATCTGTGAATTTCAGAGCAGATGTGCCTTCATTAAACTATGCTGGAGGATGCGTGCAGCTGAGACTGGTACTCTAAACAACCTATGTTGGAAGGGAAATTGAGGAGCAACAGCATTACAATGACAAAAGCACCTGGGGTCATCACTTAAATAACTGCATCAAAGTACTAGGTTTGCTAGAAGCCTGGGACCGGAACTCGGACAAAAAGGAGTTTTTTCGGAAGGCAAACGCTGTCACCAAGAAGAAATCTTTAAATTCTGATAAACAAAAACTGGCAAGCAGACAGCATGCCTGGACTATAATAACATCATACAAAACTTTACGGGCACAGGAATATTTAGCAGCAACCTTCAATCAGTCGCTGAAACATCGGTTCATGCTTTTCCACTTTGGGTTGATGGAAACGAAGGATATGGTCCCTTCATGGAAACAGCAGGACCTGACACATTCCAGTCAATTGTGTGGGTACAGAAAAGAGTCACTAGAACATATCTTTTGTGTGTGCCTGGCTTTGCTAAGCCACAAAACATTATGGCGGTCATTCCTACTTTGGCGGGAACCGCCAGAAGACCGTACTGCGGTCAAAAGACCGTGGTGGTCATTCTGACTTTCCGGCTGGGCTGGCGGGCGACCGCCAAAAGGCCACCCGCCCGCCCAGCGGGAAAGCACGAGCAAAGAGGAAGCCGGCTCCGAATGGAGCCGGCGGAGTTGCTGGTGTGCGACGGGTGCAGTTGCACCCGTCGCGATTTTCAGTGTCTCCCAAGCAGACACTGAAAATCAATGTGGGGCCCTGTTAGGGGGCCCCTGCAGTGCCCATGCAAGTGGCATGGGCACTGCAGGGGCCCCCAGGGCCCCACGACACCCGTTCCTGCCAGCCAGGTTCTGGCGGTGAAAACCGCCAGAACCAGGCTGGCGGGAAGGGGGTGGGAATCCCCATGGCGGCGCTGCTTGCAGCGCCGCCGTGGAGGATTCACAGGGGCAGCGGGAAGCCGGCGGGAAACCGCCGGCTTCCCTTTTCTGACCCCAGAAGCACCGCCAGCCTGTTGGCAGTGCTTCCTCCGTCCCCTACCCTGGCGGTCTCAGACCGCCAGGGTAGGAATGACCCCCTATATCTGAAAAACATTCTTAAGACACTGAACATACGCTCGTGCAGACCGGCCATTATTAGCTGGCTTAGCGGACTTTCAATCCCGTTTTCTTGTTGAGGGACTAAATTCATGGTACAGGCCCAGAAAGAATTAGTGAATAAAGTTGAAGCCGAGGTTGCAAGGGACATCATTTTATGATTAGTAAAGCTCTGAAAGTTTAGTTCCAGCCAGGAAATAGCTTTAGGTACTACTAAGAATTTTCACTCAGCTTCACTCATCTACAATTATAGTGTTCATAAGGGAGCAAGAAAGTCCTAAAGTTAAGTTCAAGATCAAGATTGGAATTAGTGGAGAACATTTTAGATATTTACAACTCTTTACCATCATATGTTTTAGTTTCAAATAAGTTTTTATGTTTTTATTATGGTTCTCCACCTACATAATGAACAGGCAAAGTATTTATATTATTATGCACTTTGGAATTGCAATGGTTTTAATTAATCGTGTCAATAAAACTTAAACGTTGAACTTTGAAAGTCATTTTTTGGACGTGGAAACCTACCTTGCATCAATGAGGTGCAAGGTAGGCGTTTCCTGCAAAAAATGACTCTATGGCCTTAGCGCCATATTTATTCCCCCGTGCTAAAATCATGCACAGGGGAGGAGGGGTCCAATAATTATTTAACGCCTGGGTCAGGGCAGGCATTACGGGACCTGTGGGCCTATTTCCATGGCGGAACACCGTGGAATAAGCCCACAGGTGCCCTTCCTAGGCCCCAGAGACACACTCACCCACACCAGATGGAAACCGGAGGATGGGGGACCCCATCCCAGGTAAGTATGGGTACAGGTAAGTATTTTTTTTTAAGTGCCATTGGGGCCCTGAAATGGCCTCCCCAACATGGCACTGGGTGAAATGGCCATGCCCAGGGGGTAACGTCATTTTTTGAAAATGTTAGCCTACCCTTTGCACCGGCTTGCACCATTCCATAAATATGATGCCCGGCTGGTGCTCAAGAATGATGCAAGCCGGTGCAAAACTTTTTGATGCTAAACTGCGTTAGTGCAGTTTTGAACCAAAAAGTATAAATATGCCCCATAGTTTATGGTGAGAACTCTATCAGTAATAGCTAATCACACTATGCATATATGGGAGCATTACTATGAGTAACAATAACTGATAACAACAAACATCAGCATACCAACACAATATTATAAAGGCTGTGAGCAGGACATTTAGGGTAGAAAAGAGGCCAAATATTAGAAGGTTGTACATCACAGGTCAATTCTTATCAAATAGGGGGCAAAAGTGACATTTTCCATTTTAATGCCCATCGCAATATTTCCACGTTAGTAATGAAAAAACGGTTGAACAGAATTACACCGAATTGGGTATTAAGACAGAACTTTATTCAAGTGCTGTTGCTTGGTTTGTGGTAAATCCGCGAATGTGTCTATGGTTAGGCATGAATTTGTTATTACAGGATGGAAGGACTCAGTAATTTCCATAGGGTCAGTCAATGAAGAAGTGTTGGGAACAGGTCCTGGCCAGGAATCAGGACCTGCAGACCATGCCTCGCTGTGTGTAGATTAACTTTCACTCTCATTCATATAATCTGTCCCACTCATTCCATCATTTCTTTTCACCCACCCACACAGCCGGTCACACCCTTCACCCCATCTTCTCCACAGGCAAGCACGTCACCTTCAACCATACCACCAAACTCTACTGGACCGACCACCACTGCATCCACTTCACCTTCAAGAAACAGACAGAACACTACCTCACCGAACAATCACCCCGCCGACGATGGGGCAAAGTCACCGAAGTTCAACTAACCAACGCCCTAGCCCAGAAACCACCCGTCAACCCCACCGACCCTGACATCACCGCACACAACCTCAAGCTATGGATCAACAACTGCGCCGACCGCCTTGCTCCACTCAGAAAACCCTCCAACAACCACATCAACAAAAAAGCCACCTGGTTCACCGACGACCTCCAAGCCTCCAAACGCCACTGCCGAAAACTCAAGCAAATATGGCTACTCGAACGCACTCCAGACAACCACACAGCACTCAAGGACGCTACACACAAACACCACCAACTCATCAGGCTAGCAAAAAGATCCTCCTTCAAAATCCGCCTAGAAAACAACGCCCACGACTGCAAAGAACTTTTCAGCATCGTAAAAGAACTCTCCAACCCAAACGCTACTGTCAACGACATCGCCCCCTCCCAAGAACTATGCGACGCCCTAGCAACCGCCTTCCACCGAAAAATCACGGACATCCACGACAGCTTCAACTCCCCTCACACTTCGGACGCTCCTACCCCCCCCACCACGAACTCCACCCGCTCCAGCCAACTGACCTCCTGGACCATCACCAGCGACGACGAAACCTGCAAGACAATGAACTCCATCCGCTCCGGATCACCATCAGACCCCTGCCCACACCACATCTTTAACAAAGCAGATGCATCCATTGCACCACACCTACAGAAAGCCATCAACATCTCCTTTGAAACTGCAAGATTCCCGGAAAGCTGGAAACACGCCAAAATCAACGCCCTTCTCAAGAAACCAAAGGCGGACCCAAAGGACCTGAAAAACTTCCGGCCCATCTCCCTTCTCCCTTTCCCGGCAAAGGTCATTGAGAAAATCGTCAACACTCAGCTCACTCGGTACCTCGAAGACAACAACATCCTCGACCCCTCCCAGTCCGGCTTCAGACGCAACCACAGCACCGAAACCGTCCTCCTCGCCGCCACAGATGACATCAGAAGCCACCTCGACAATGGAGAAACATCAGCCCTCATCCTCCTAGACCTATCAGCCGCCTTTGACACCGTCTGTCACCACACCCTGAAATCCCACCTCCACGCAGCAGGAATCCAGGACCAGGCCCTCGAATGGACCGCAACCTTCCTCGCCGGCAGAACCCGAAGAGTACGCCTCCCCGTACCAATCCAAAGCCTTCAACATCATCTGCGGCGTACCCCAGGGCTCATCCCTCAGCCCGACGCTGTTCAACATCTACATGGCCCCCCTCGCACAAGTGGCCCATCAGCACAACCTCAACATCATCTCCTACGACACCAAACTCATCCTCTCCCTCACCAAGGACCCGCACACCGCCAAAACCAACCTCCACGACGGACTAAAAGCCATCGCCGACTGGATGAGAGACAGCCGGCTAAAACTGAACTCGGACAAAACAGAGGTCCTCATCCTTGGGCCCACCCCCTCCGTCTGGGACAACTCATGGTGGCCGACCACGCTGGGTCCCCCACCAACACCCACCGACAGCGCACCAAACCTCGGCTTCACCCTCAACTCTTCACTCTCCATGTCAAAGCAGGTCAGCGCCATCTCCTCCTCCTGCTACAACACCCTCTGCATGCTTCGCAGAATTTACAAATGGATCCCAACAGAAACAAGAAAAACAGTAACCCAGGCCCTCGTCAGCAGCAGACTCGACTACGGCAACGCCCTCTATGCCGGCATCCCATCCAAACTCCTTCAACGCCTCCAACTCATCCAAAACGCCTCCGCCCGACTCATCCTCAACATCCCTCGCCACAGCCACATCTCCCCCCACCTAAGAGACCTTCACTGGCTCCCCGTCAACAAGAGGATCACCTTCATCTCCTCACCCACGCACACAAGGCACTCCACAACACCGGACCAACATACCTGAACAACAAACTCAGCTTCTACACCCCCACCCGGCAACTCCGCTCCGCAAACCTCGCCCTCGCCTCCATCCCCCGCATCCAGCGCAAATCTTCCGGCGGCAGATCATTCTCGTACCTTGCCACCAAGACCTGGAACACCCTCCCGTCAGATGTACGACAGACCCAGGACCTTCTTTCCTTCAGAAAACTCCTCAAGACATGGTTCTTCGAGCAGTAGCAGCACCCCCCCCCCTCCCCTCAGCGCCTTGAAACCCTCACAGGTATGTAGCGCGCTTTACATATAATTTTGAATTGAATTGAATTGAATTCACTCAACCTTTCATCCACTATCTTATTTTTACTCACTCATACTCACTATTTACTCATCATCGCTCATTCAGTCTGTCATTCACATTCTCAGTCATTTCCACTCTCTCATGAATGCATTCTCTTACATTAACACTTACCCAGTAGGTCACTGCCATTCACTCCCTCCTTGTAACATACACTCCCACTCACTGTTTCATTCAATCACTCTCCCTCACTTCTGCACTTTCACTCATATATACTCGTTCACTTACAAACAAAACAAATAATATATTTTTTATCTTTTTTCACACCATTAAAGTTGATGCTGAAAAGGACCATCTTTGTTTTTTATAGACTTATTGTGATTTTTTATTTTATTGTTTAAAACCAAAAATGTTCTACCAGTTTCACATCACTAGTATTCATTAAAGAAAAAATACAAAAAAAAAAAAAAAAACTGGGATAACTGAAAAAACAGTATTTGCTCATGGTCTTTAAACACCACGAAAAAATGTGCAAATAGTATTTTGCTTTAGCGTAGCATCCCAATTTTGCTGAACACAGTGAACAATTCAGTCTCACTGTTTGATAAGCAGGACCAAAAGCCTTCTCCTCCTCCTGCACAATTTTTTAGGGCACTTGATCCCCGGCAGGGATGGTATAGGGGATGGTTACAGAAGATATAATCACAGACTTGGCTTTCCGCTACCTCTTAACTTTTTCTACATTGAACTGCTTTTCATATCTTACATAAAAAATAAACAAAGGTGTTAAAGAAACTGTTAACACCAAATGTAAAACATGATATGGGACGAGATCTGAAACCAGAGAAGTTATTTATTTATTAAATATGTTCACATCCTGTATAAAGTTACAACATGTCAGATTTACAACACCATCTCTCCTAAAATTTAAAATACGCATCATTTCAGTCATCCATCTTAAACACTTCTTTAGTGGGACCCCAGACCAGGGCCCAGTAGCCTCTATTTCCACCATCTTTACATCCTGATCCTTTTATCCTGATGAAGGCATGAAAAAGAAGTTAGCCAAAATTATGACAGCATAGTCGATATACGGACAATGACCGGTGGATGAGGAGTCTTTGAATATTAATTGTACAGGCTCTACAGATGATGGAAATAAAAACTATTGTACCCTAATTTGGACTCCCAATATATAAGTGATTTAAGATGGGTGAATGTAAGGATGTGTGTTTTAAATTTTAGGTGGGATGTTGTAATGTTGTGCTAATCAGATGTGTCAAAATTTTATATAAAATGGAATATGAGTAATAAATGACTTCTCTTATTTTTTATATAGTCCCAAACATTTTTTACATTTGGTGTAAACAGTTTCTATGCAATGTGTGTTTATTGTTATGTTGCACAGAGGCTCTGTATAGGAAAACGAAATGAGGTCATCTCTGATTATTTAAACTGCTGTTAATGTCTTGCATTAAAGTGCTCGTGCATCAATATGATTCAAAATCTGTACTTCCGTGATTGTGCCTTCTGTGTTTCTTCTCACACACATTGCGCGTAGCATATATAGATGTCAATGTGTTCACCCGGTGGAATGGTGAAAAGTTTCCATTCAATAGATTCCCCACACAATTAGAACTTTCCATTTCCCTCTCATCAGCTTCCAGTTCTATTGTGGATTTATTTAGTACTTATCGACTTGTCCGGAAGCTATTTTTGAAAAAACAAAAGATATTGTTTCCACAAAAACATAAAAGCACAGCAAAAAAGTACTATCCTTTGCTTCTGGACCGTGCAATAGTAACTATTCAAAGTATGTGTATCATATACCCAAGAACTATTTGAATGAGGAGCAGCACATCATCAAGAACCAGTCAAACATCTGCTCTCGTCTACAAGGGTTCGTGAAGTCTCCAAGAACCTGTAAAAACAAGGCAAAGATTACGAGTTTTGCAGTACTCGTCCCTGGTCTCACAATACTTCGAATGAAAGCCTCACCTTCAGACATCGACAGGCCTCCGAACTCGCCACAAACCCTGAAATACATAAAAGAATGAAAGTCCACTAATGATTCAATACTAAATGTACACAGAGAAACCAAGTCCGTTGCCTATTTAAATTAGGTCTCGGATTTCTGCATAGACACTATTTCCTCTTCCAATCTGTACAAAGCATAACATTCAGAAAGAACTGTATAAATATGCTGCAGCCACTTCGCAACTAGGGAGCCAGAGGCAGCAGCCAATCAACGCCTTCTGTAGAAAAACAATGAGAATAAGAGAATTTTGAGGTTCCAACCACTCCAAGAAGAGAGGAACGCCCAGCAAAGGTGTAATTTGTCTGGAAGTTCTTCACTCACACGAAAGGGTAAAAAATGTGAAAGGAAGGAAGCTCTTTGCACACCTTGTGAACAAAGCACTCTACAGAAGACATAGGGCCAGATCTACAAGAAAGTGGCGCATCTGTCCTGATGTACCACTTTTCTTGCGCCGCCCCGGCCCCACCTCACGACACCATGGTTGCGCCGTATTTACACTACAGCGCACCATGGCACTCGTTTCCACAATAGCGTCACAGTTTATGAAGCTATTGTGGTGCTTTGATAGATTAGGGCCATAAATTATGGTGCTAGTGTAGCAAAGCACTAGGAAGGCCCATGGGTTACTATTGGCCTATCACTTTAACGCCTGCCCCAAGCAGACGTTAAAAATGATGTAAAAAAGTCGCAGTGAAATCTTGTAGATTTCACTGTGCGATGTTTTGCGGCCTCCCTGTGTGGGAACACACCCCTTGCATATATTATACCTGGCGCAGGTATAACGTGGCGCAAGTGGTTACAAAGTGGCGCACTGCTGGCATTGCGCCACTTTGTAAATATTGTGTGAGGAAATGGCCTCCTTAATGCCACATTAGAGTAAAAAATGACACTAGGGTTGTGCAAAGAGGCGCAATGGCCTAGTAAATCTGGCCCTCAGTGGCAGATATTAATTTGTGGCTTCCAGAATGATTAAACAGCTTCATGCTATTCACTCCAAAGAGTACAAACCATGGAGTAGGAGGAATAGAGAAGCATTGACGTTCTTCAAATAGAAATAGATGAAGAGTGTGATCCCAACTGTCGATGTTTGCTTCCCTATATGTAGATATAATCTCTTATGCTGGGAAAAGCACCTACAATAAAAAAGACAAATACTTTTTTGCTTCTCTAAAAAAATAAGTTACAATTTAAGAGAAAATATTTAAAAAAGATAAAACATTTGCTTTAAGATAAAGTTCACAGCTAAAAAATGTTCTAAAAACCCAAGAATTATCAGTTTAAGAGCCAAAACAAAACCTATAAACAGGTTCAGCTAAAGAAGTAAAAAACGCGTAACAGTCATTGTCCACACTGAACAGTTTGGGTGAAGGCATTATGATTCAGTGGTTGGCTGAGTCTAGCTGTTTGGGGTCAGGACCAGGCTCCATACACAATCCCAGCTGCACACAAGGTCATGTACAATGGGGGTTTGGAAATTCGCTGAGTTTTGGGTGCAGAGCCTAGCCAGACTCTTGGCCCTGCAGCCATCTTAGGCTGCGCACAGTCAGGGGATGTGCTTTGCTTTGGGTGGCGTTGGCAGCCTGTGGCAGGTTGAGCAAAGGGCCTGGGTGAAGCTGAAGCCCTGAACCTGCAATTTGCTAAACACAACTGAAGTCAGTGCAAGGCAGGGGTTTGTGTCCCCCAGCAGCTTAGGTGTAGCGTCTGGCTAGAGGTGTAATTAAGAAACAACCAGCATGATGGGAGTATGACCTGAGCGGCTGCTTAGACTGATGTATCTGTACTGAGCTCTGACAACAAGCCCCATCTAAGGAATTCAGCAAAAAGCCATGAGATTGTGAAGATGCACAAATGTACTTGCTGTATTCATGAAGACATTCTGCATCTGCCAGTTGTTTTTGTGGAACTGGTGAACTTTGGGCTTTGCACTTTTTGCTGGGTGAGCAAGGACTCCCCTTTTCTGCTCCAAGCACTACCTGAGGCAAAAAGTGAGCAAAGAAAGGCCTACTAGAACTGGGAAGTGAGGATTTGTGCTAAGTGCGTTCCGGATTTTAACAGTCCTTCAGTGGGCTGGCCCCCTTAACTTTGTCTTTGCTTAGAACAGCCTGCTGGGGAGAGATTTGTGCCACTCCACATGGGGTGACAAGTTGGAGATGTACTAGCAGGTTTACTGTGATTGGAGGTCCTGTGGTTTATTAGACTGGTGAATTGATAATACCTCATGTTATTTTAAGGGGTGTGTAGGTAATAATGTAGTAGATAGAGCAAGCAAATATAAATAAGAGACATTGGAAAAGTACATGTGCTTCACGAAATTTCCCCCAAAAAATGTGCCGGTGATTATTGTTGTGCATATGGCGTTTTGGGGTGATCTGTCAAGTGGGTGCTGAGAAAAAGGGGGTAAAAAATAAATGTGCATTTCATATGGTAATACCCATAGGTGTTTTGAGCAAGACTACCACTAGACCGCTTGACGGAATTACACGAAATTAGTCAGAAAGATAGGTTTGAGTACACAGATTACACTTTTGTATATTTGATGAAAATCCATTCAGTAGCTTCAGGGAAATTAAAGGCAAAATAAATTTGTATATCCGCGGTGGCAAATTGACCAGAAAGTTGCAGCCGCCATTTTGAGTAACTAAACATGGTCCCTGGGGCTGAAAAATACAATTAAAACTGGCATAATGGGCCAGGGTGGAGGTACCCTGAACCCAGGGATGTGATGTAGGGGTCTTTAAGACTCAAACTTTGCCCTTAAAAAATGTTTTTTTCATGGCGAGCGATATTCATGAATACGTTGCTGTGCTCATCGCGAAAATTTGCAAATATCGGCAACAACAAAAAATATTCAGAGTGATTCATACACTAATTCATTCACTCACTTACACACTCATGCACCCACTCACAGATCCACTTAGACACACGCACCTAGTCACAGACCCACTCAGACCCTAATGCACCCAATCACAGACCCACTGAGATGCTCATGTACTCACTCACAGACCCACTCAGGCACTCACACACCCCCTCACAGACCACCACATAGATACTCGCAGACCCACTCACAGACACACTTAGACTGTATCGAACCCACTCACAGACCCACTCAAACACTGACACAGCCACTCACAGACCATCTCAGTGTTGCACCCATTCACAGACTCAGAGACACTCACACACCCATTCACAGACCTGCTCAGACACTATTGATCAGATCCTAATGCACCAACTCACAGACCCACTCAGATCCTAACGCACACAACCACAGACCCACTCAAATCCTAACGCACCCACTCACAGACCCACAGAAACACTGGCACACCCACTCTCAGACCCACTCAGACACTATGGAATCCAATCACAGACCCTCTCCGATCCTAACTCACTCACTCACAGACCTACTCAGATCCTAACACACCCACTCACAAACCCACAGAGACAATCACACACCCACTCACATATCCACTGACTGGAGACAGTCCCTGTAGCCAACCCCCGTTGCGCATGGCCAAAGGCGGTACGTGGCACAGGGTTGGGTGGTTATGAGAGCTTGGCTGCAGGGCCTGCCTGTAGGCCAGGTCCTACGGCCAATCCGCGCCACGCACATCTAAAGGCCACGCACGGTGGTGGTTGGATTAATGTATTATAAGAAAAAAAAAATACATAGAAATTCACAGAAAAAACAAAGGTTACAGGGTCATTATAGTTAGGTTCTGAATTTACTCGTACAAAACCATAGACATTTAGCAGTTATAGTAAGAATTATTGCAAGTAAGTATACCTTGCACCCTAAGGTAACTATATCTCATGCCTTTGCCATGCACAACTAATTACTCCACATATTATATCATTGATGCCACCTTCAATGGCATCTTTGATATTATCACTGCAACATTTGCAATAAAATTATTGATGAGAAAACAGTGCTTGGCAAAGGTGCGAGTTATTGTGACCTTAAGGCACAAGTTACATTTACTTGAAATAATTCTAACTATAACTGCTGAATTTCTATGGTTTTGTCTGAGTAAATTCAGAACCTAACTATAACTTCCCTGTAACTTTTGTCTTTTTTCAGAGAAAAAAAAAAGAAAAAAAAAAATATATATATATATATAGTGTACTATCCTCGCGGAGCAGTGGTTACATCCACCTGTTGTATGGCTACTCTGTAGTGGGCACAATTCACCGCTTGCATATGGACAATGCTCCGGTGCCACAGAGATACCAAAATAAATGGCGACTCTGGGTGTGTAGGAAACCAGCACATTTAATTCCAGCAGATTAAATCTGTACCGCCATTGTGTTATGACGCTGGACGCCTTTCTCAAGATGAATGTGCCCAACCATCATTAAAAAATATACTCAAAGCAGTAAACACTGAAAACATACTACTCAGATTTGACATTTCAGCGCTAGCAATATGCTAAGTAAACTGGTAAAAATTCTTACCCAAACGTACAATGACATAATTATTTGAAAACAGTACATACATCATAAAGTGAATATACTAACAAAAATAAAGAATATGGAAATATAAAGGGGCATATTTATACTCCGTTTGCGCCGAATTTGCGTCGTTTTTTTCGACGCAAAACTAACTCCATATTTATACTTTGGCGTTAGACGCGTCTAGCGCCAAAGTTCATGGAATTAGCGTCATTTTTTTGCGTGAACACCTTCCTTGCGTTAATGATATGCAAGGTAGGCGTTCCCGTCTTAAAAAATGACTGCAATGCTATTGCGTCGTATTTATACTCCCGGGCAAAAATGACGCCCGGGAGTTGGCGGGACTAAAAAACCCGCATTTGCGCCGGATTTTAGCACCTGGGTCAGGGCAGGCGTTAAGGGACCTGGGGACACAGAATGAGCCCAGAGGTGCCCTCCCAAGCCCCCAGGGACACCCCCTGCCACCCTTGCCCACCCCAGGAGGACACCCAAGGATGGAGGGACCCATCCCAGGGAAGAAAAGGTAAGTTGTGGTAAGTATTTTTTCTAATTTTTTTTTATTGGCATAGGGGGGCCTGATATGTGCCCCCCTACATGCCACTATGCCCAGGGGACAGAAGTCCCCTGGGCATGGCCATTGGGCAAGGGGGCATGACTCCTGTCTTTGCTAAGACAGGAGTCATGTTAATGGCGTCTGGGCGCCAAAAATAAATGGCGCAAATCGGGTTAAGACGATTTTTTTGCCTCAGCCTGACTTGCCCCATTTTTGGACGCCCAAACGCCATTTTTCCCTACACCGGCGCTGCCTGGTGTACGTGTTTTTTTTTCACGCACACCAGGCAGCGCCGGTCGGCTAACGCCATTCAATAAATACGGCGCCCGCATGGCGCTTCAGAATGGCGTTAGCCGGCGCTAATTTTTTTGGCGCAAAACTGCGTTAGCGCAGTTTTGCGTCAAAAAGTATAAATATGGGCCAAAAAATATAAAAAATAAAAACAAATTATAAGGACGAATGTAACAGATATGTAACATCACCAATATGATAAGGCACAATAAGGTCCACTTTTAATGATTAAGGGCTACCTTGTCCCAGGAAGCATACAAACTAGTTTGCTGTTAGAAATTCATTAGCAATCTCAATCAAATATTTTGGGTCCATCAAAAATAGAATGACCTAAATCATGTTTCATGTATGGATACATGGTATTCGTGTCTACAGGAGAAATTGGGCCCAAGTGGGCATATGCACATATTAATATATATCATATCATCACCCAAGAGGTATCCAGCAGATCTAAAAAAAAAACGACACTCTAAGATTCAAAGACAAATATTCTGTAAAGTCGACTCACCCTTACAGTCACATTTTCCCAAGGAAACAACAGAACTATCATATTCCATCAAAGATGACACACGGCAAATCAAAATATATCTGGATCCCGTACATTGTGACATGGATATAAATAAAACATTAAAAAAGAGAACCTAGGGGGCGTGGCCTGCTGAGCAGCGAGATGGCCGCTCTCTGAGTGAGCTCCGCCGGCCGGACCGAAATCCTACAATTATCCTCCACACCGGGGCGAGCCTGAGCTGCCAAAACCGGTAGAAAATGTACAGGTGGCGGTGAGACACAGGCGGAGGTACGAGATTTCCTCCTTCCATTGCCTGGAAGAAGCTGAGGGACCGCGCGACCTGTGGGCGGATCTGGCGGAGGCGCCTGCCGGGGCTCGATTGTAAGTGAGCCGTGATTCGGGCCCGGGGCGTGTGCTGACGGCGGGGCCTGGGCCGGAGCGGCGCCGTGACGCTGAGGGGTCCCGGCATCGCTGGAGCCGCTTGAGGGATCCGGTGAACACTGCGATGTTGGGCCGGTCCCTGGGCTGCCTAAGTGTGGAGTTTCGGAGAGCCGTGCAGCCGGGTGGCGGCTTGGGGGTCAGAGCGCTGCTCACCGACGCGGACGGCGCCGGTCGGATGTAGGACCCTTATTAAAGCTGTCTGTGCAGCATTTGGGCTGCGCTCCGACGGGCGGAGGTGGCCTGCTGGATGTTGATGCTGACCCGGCGGTGGGTGCCCGAGTGGCAGATCTTGGAGGTGGCAGCCGCCATTTTGGAGTCGGGCACCGGAGCCGGAGTGTGGTGGTACGAGAACCGGTGAGCGGCGGGGTGCCGGCGCGGGATTTCACGGCTGACGAGGGCGCCTTACGGGGGACATCTGGAGCTCTTGAGGAGGTGGTGAGTGCCTGGTCTGCCCGGGCGCCGCAGATGGTGTGCTCCGATGAGGCTGTGTTGAAGCGACTGGGAGCTTGTGCGCAAACACCGCGGTGCAGGAGGAGGAAGGTGGATTACAGGGACAGGCGCTGATACGGTCGGTCCAGTTGACTCGTGAGTACGGGGGTGAGCAGAGGGGCTTCCCCCCCCGCCGCCCCGCGTCTGCGGAGGGCTTGGTGGACATTAACCTACACCCTGGCTGCGGTTTTGATCCAACACGAGGAGTCAGTCTAGGGTAACCCAGTGGAGGTGCTGGTGACGATATCGAGACCTGTTAGTGTGGACCTGCTGCCGGTGGGATTGCGCAGTGGTCGCTGCCCGTGCCTCCAGCTTTCATTCTGGGATCAGTCAGCAGGAGTGCCACGGAGGAGGTGGAGGTGTCCTGCTGCGGCTCTTTGGTTGTGGAGGTGGCTGGGGGCCTTTGCTGGTAGTTCACGGCAGGACCCGGTGGGTCTCTCTTTGCCATGGGGAAACATGATTCTAAGCAGCCGAAGCTGAACTTTGACCATAAACGCGCCACGCGACAGGGAGAGTTGGAGCAGGGGCCCCAGGCGGCGGAGGGGCGCGACCTGGCCGCTGATGATCATGGCGAAGATTTACGCACACTGATGCTTGAGATGCGCTCTAGCCTCCGCAATATTGATACTAAACTGGACAACCTCACCAGTCAGTTGGACTCTGTGAAAGCACAGGTGGTGACGCACGAGACGAGGTTGGACACGCTTGAGACTCGCCAATCTGAGTTTCATGAGTTCCAAGTGGAGACGAGGGACCAGCTCCTGCACATGGACAAATTATTGGGAATAATCCATGCGAAGAACGAGGACTTAGAAGCGCGGTCCCGGCGCAATAATCTACGCGTCACGGGGGTCCCGGAGACCACTGCCATAACTAAAATGGAAACCTATGTCACTGAACTCCTACACAAATTGTTTGACCCTAATCTCTCGGCGGTGTTTGCAGTGGAGAGGGCACATAGGTCGCTGGGTCAGAGGCCCCCTGTTGGAGCGCCGCCCCGGCCCATAATTGCGAGAATCTTGAACTACCAAGACCGAGATTTGATCCTTAAATTGGCAAGGGAAAGAGGGACCATCACGCACAAGGGCAATAACATCTCCTTCTACCCTGACTTCACCCCGGCTGTCCAGGCTGCCCACCGGGAGTTGCTGCCTGCAAAGCGTCTTCTTCTGCAGGTGCAGATTCCGTACTCTCTCCTCTACCCGGCTAAATTAAAGGTGTCCTTTGATGGGTCTGCCCACATATTCACTGATGCCAAGGAGGTGTTGAAGTTCGCCAAACATGTGGGACGCATATCCACACAACGTTCCAGGGATGTTGCGGAAACAATGGATAGCAGGCTCTGTGACAATGAGTAAACGCGGGTCCCATCTACTAGATCCTGTGGGGAATGGCTCCTTTTTGACTGTGGACTTCTATCTGCTGGAGGGGGTAGTGTACTTGTGATGCCTGGAGTTTAATCGTTGACATCTGCCATCCTAGATAGATTTAAATTATTAGGTTTTGAGTGGCTAGGATCCCCTGCAGATCTTCCGGCCACCCCGTTTCACACGGGGGAGTAGCCTGCATCGCCACACCCCCTCGGGAATGTTCCCTTGTTTATTTAAATGTCGCTTTGGGGATAGTATGGGGATGGTTACTCTACGACCCGGTTGGGGGGTTGGAGTGGGTGGGGGGCGGTTGGTCGGGGTTTTTGTTTTGTTGTTTACTGCCATCATCTATTGTATGTTATCTGTGTGGTGTCCTGAGCGTACAGCCTGGTCATTGTCAACATGTCTTACTGCACCTTACATAATGTGTGTGGGGAATGCCCAGAGTGGATAAAACTTTGAACTGTCTTACCTGGAATGTTCGGGGGCTCAACGACCACAGGAAGGCTAGGTTGGTACATGCATATTTGGTGCGGCACTGTGTTGATGTCTGCCTATTGCAGGAAACTCATTTGAACACCGCCCCTGCCCAAAGACTGCGTCACACCAGATGGGGGCACGTTTATTCATCTATTTATTCCAATTAGGCCCGGGGGTGGCGATACTGATGCGACGCGGGTTGGATTGGCGGGAGGGCGCTGTTCAATGTGACCAAGAGGGGAGATATGTTTTGGTACAGGGCATTGTGTGCGGAGTTTCGGTGGTATTCGTGGCTGTGTATGGGCCTAATGCTGACTCTCCAGGTTTCTTCCATAAGCTTTGGGGGCAAGTGAAAGCCACTGGATGCGACACAATTGTATGGGGAGGTGATTTCAATGCAGTACTTGATGACAAAGCAGATAGGAAAGGGGTGGCTCGTACATTGAATCCGTTGGCGGGTTCCGCGCTGCGGGAAATACTGCTGGATGGTGCGCTGGTTGATGTGTGGCGGGGTAGGCATGGGGACCTGAGGGAGGGCACCTGTATATCGACTTTTAGCGGCGCTTGGTCCCGTCTTGACTTCTGGCTGGTGTCGCGAGATGTCGCATTGTGGACGGCGCAGGTAGAGCACATGCCCCGCACGTTGTCCGACCATGCACCTTGTATGTTGAGATTACTACTCCCTGGTGGTCCTTTTCGGCGTTCTCGTGGCGGCTCCCGCCTCAAGCATTACTTGATGATGCGTTCAAAGGGGAGATACGGACTGATATCACTGACTACTTTGAGCGCAATGTAGGATCGGTGGACACGGAGGCAACTTTGTGGGAGGCCTTCAAGGTAGTCATTAGAGGCCAGTACATAGCCCGTCAGGCGGGTGTATTGAGGGCGATACCGGGCACCCTGGTAGCGCTGGAAGCCAATATAAAACGACTTGAACGCACTTTCTTGGAGGCTGGAGAATCAGAGGTGGCGGGGCTACTGAAAACCAAATTATTGGAGTACGACGAGGAGGCGATGCGGGAGGTTACATTTCTAGGGAAATATGCGGAGGCTAGGCGCTACGGCGAGGGTGGGAGACCGGGGAAGGTCCTGGCAAATATGATTAGACCGCCGCGTCCCGCGACGTATATTCATGAACTGCGCACGACGGCTGGCAAACTGCTTCATGACAAGGAGGACATTGTAGGAGCATTCTCCGAGTTTTACTCTCGTTTATATACCAACACCCAGGATGAGTGTCCGGAGGGGCTTGCACCCTTCCTGGATTCCATTGCGTTGGTATGGTTCAATAATAACCACAGAGAATATATGGACATCCCGATAGACGCCGGAGATGTGGCACAAGTTATCATGAGCTTGCCGCCTGACAAGGCACCGGGACCTGATGGTCTGACAACAGCCTTCTATAAGGCGTATGTGGATGAGCTGTCGCCCCGGTTGTTGGCAGTGTATGAGGAGGCCTTGGAGAGGGGGGTGTTGCCTGCCACCATGCGCGAGGCGCTGATTATTACGTTGCTGAAGCCGGATAAACCTGCTGACGATCTAAACTCATATCGGCCCTTAGCTCTGATTAATGTAGATGTGAAAATTTTGGCCAAGCTGCTCGCGAACCGGGTGCACCCAATGTTGTCGATGGTCGCACTCCCTGACCAATCCGGTTTTATACCGGAAAGGGCGACCTCCCACAACTTGCGAACGATCTTCGCCGCATTGCATTACTTACACCCTGAGGTCAGGGCTGCGGTGGTATTTTTAGATGCCACTAAGGCCTTTGATACGCTTGAATTGCCCTATTTATTCCATATATTGCAAAGGATGGGTTTCAGTACGCTGCTGCTCAGGAAAATTCGCCTGCTTTACACTTTGCCTACAGCCAGAGTGCGAGTGAATGGCTTGGTGTCTGAACCGTTCCCTGTCTTGCGGGGTAGTAGGCAGGGATGTCCTCTCTCCCCGCTGCTATTTGCCATAGCTATGGAGCCGTTGGCAGCGAGGATTAGAAAACATCATACTGCAAGAGGTATAGGCCTCAGTTCTGGAAACCTTCTAATATCACTATACGCGGACGACGTGACCCTTTATCTTATCAATCCTGCGGACAACTTGGATCCCATCTTGTGGGAATTTGTCCGCTTTGAGGGCTTCGTGGGCATCTCCATCAACTGGTCTAAATCGGTAATCTTCCCCCTCACGGACAAAACTGCGGAGGTGTCCTCCGAATACCCCCTGCGCTGGGAGGCGGAAAAAGTCAAATATTTGGGGATTTGGATTAGCCGGAACCTTCAGGATATCTGGGGCCTTAACTTTGGCAGGGCTATGATGTGGCTGAGCGAGAAAGTGAAATTATGGGCTTCCCTGCCCCTGTCGCTAACTGGGCGGATTGCGTTGACAAAAATGATAGTGCTACCCAAATTCCTTTATTTATTCGTCAATATACCTATACCGCTTACGTCGCACTTCTTTACCACTTTGCGGTCCTGTCTGGTGGAGCTGGTGTGGGTGGGTGGACAAGCCAGGGTAGCTTGGGATACGCTGGCACTACCACTGTGACAGGGAGGTCTGGGTGCCCCAGATATAAAACTGTATGCCCTCTGTGCTCAGGCTCAGTTCCTGCATTTTTGGACCCACCCTGTCCCTTTTCAGCCTCATGTAGCAGTGGAACGAGATGCGGTGGCGCCCTTTCCACTTGGAGTGGCGATATGCGCTAAGGCACGGCGTCCTAGTGCAGATGTAGATACGGCTGGGACGCTGCAATGGGTGTGGGAGGAGTTGCGCAGGAGGGCGGGGGTCCCATTGTTGTATGCTCCATCGCTCCCTCTGTTGCATAACCCGATGCTGCCTTGCGTGGCTGATGGGATAGCCGGTCACCTAATTGACAAGCTGCATCTTCGCACCTTTGCGGACCTCTTTCCCAATGGCAAGTTCATGCCTCCCCCGGTGCCGGAGGAGGGGGGTACGGTGCCTTTTTCCGAATTATTTTTGTACCATAAACAACGTGCGGCGTGCCGGGCATTATTTAGAGGGTTCCCTGACGCTCCGCCAGTCTTTACAGCTTTGGAGGCGGTGGTGGGCTCCCCATCTCCCCGTAAGCTGGTAACTCGTATTTACCGCCATATGCAAAACATGACACCGGGGGTGGCGCCTAAATCTATGCTGTATTGGAACGAGGAGCTCCAACCTGAGATATCTGAGGAACAGTGGGAGTTCTGCTGTGGGCAGCTTACTGAGCTTTCGCCAAACTACAAGTTGCGTTTAATACATTATAAATACCTGCATAGGTTCTACAGAACCCCTATCAGCTTGAAAAGAATGGGGCTTAGAGAGACGGCTGAATTTTGGCGATGTGGGACGGCCTCGGCCTCTTTTCTACATATAGCATGGTCCTGCCCGAGGTTGGAGGGTTATTGGTCTCAGGTTTTTATATTGGTAAACCAGATTGTGGGCCGCTCGGACGTCCCTTCCCCTCTGCTTGGGCTACTAAGATATGTTAGAGACACTCCGCTATCATCGCGCAGGCTGCATGCATTACTTCTACTGTTTGCTAAGCGACGGGTGGCGATCCACTGGGGTAGACGGAAGGTGCCCGCGGTGAGGGACTGGCTGGCGGATGTAACTTATGGGCACACGCAGCTAACCACGTTCTGGGAGTTACTGCCGGCTACATCCAGGCCCCGTGACATCTGGGATCCATTTGTGAGTTGGGCTCGGGAACATCAGAACAGGGAATCAGAAGGGGATATTTTGAGTGAATGATCCCTGGGAGGTAGGTGGCGGTAGGGATACATCGCGCTCTTTTCCTCTCACATCACGGAGGCAATGCCTGTAACACTAGCATGACCCTAGTCGCTGCCCCTGCCTTCCTCTACTGTACGGTTGCCCTCTCTCTACACTAAGGCAGAGTGTTGGGACCCTCCGGGCTCCTGTGTCTAGTCTAGTGGCTTGTAATTCCTATTGATATTGACATGATGACTATTGTAATATGTTCCTTTCTGTATGACACCTAATAACATACTGTATGTAACACACTAATGATGATGACTGGCAGGTTTGTTGGTTGTATTTTTTTATATTGCAAAATTTTAATAAAAAAAAAAAAAAAAAAAAAAGTAAAAAAAAAAAAAAGAGAGAACCTAAAATGCAGTCTCCCCACATTCAATAACAAGTTCCTATGATTTCAGCCTAATGTACTTCAATTCCTCATCCCAATTGATGCTGCGGGGAATTTAGTTTGAAAATCTAGAATATATCTAGACACCAGTTGTCTCAACAATTGTCACAATTCTGCAGCACACATAGAAGGCGGACAATGTCTTCATGAATTGTTTTTGTGTAGATAGGTGTCCCTTCCTGCACAAAACAATCCTGCATGCAATGCAAGCACCCTTGCACCATGGTGCAAGGGTGCCTGCCTTTGCACTCGGCAGCCTGAAGGGTGCCAGCGCATGGGGAATATAGTGCATTTCGGCTCTTTCCTGTGGTGCAGGGTAGCATAGCAAGGGTCACTTACTGCGCTGCTCTGTTCCACCATTTAAGTAAAAATGCTCCTATGTTTTTAGTCAGTTGTGAAATTTGATATTGTCATGTTTTTATTGTGGTATTGATGAAAGACAGATAAAGGTAGTAAAGATTGCTTGTAAGGAAATAAAACAAAAGTTTGGAAATATGACTGGGTCAGTGTTTATTCAGGATCAAGTCTGTCTAAGAATTATGGGGGTCATTCCGACCCCGGCGGTCACGGACCGCCGGGGCCGGGGATGTGGGAGCACCGCCAACAGGCTGGCGGTGCCCCGCAGGGCATTCTGACCGCGGCGGTTTGGCCGCGGTCAGACCAGGAAAACCGGCGGTCTCCCGCCGGTTTTCCGCTGCCCTGTGAATCCCCCATGGCGGCGCAGCAAGCAGCAAGATTCCGACCCCCTCACCGCCATCCTGTTCCTGGCGGTTCCGACCGCCAGGAACAGGATGGCGGTGAGGGGTGTCGTGGGGCCCTTGGGGGCCCCTGCAGTGCCCATGCCAATGGCATGGGCACTGCAGGGGCCCCCATAAGAGGGCCCCACTTTGAATTCCAGTGTCTGCTTTGCAGACATTGGAATTTGCGACGGGTGCTACTGCACCCGTCGCACATCCTCCACTCCGCCGGAATGGCCTCCGCGGTCTTTCGACTGCGGAGCGGCCATATGGCGGCTCCCTCCAGGCGGGCGGCTCCCGCCACCCGCCGGGGTCAGAATGACACCCTATATATGCTAAGCAAGATTTTTTCAGCAGTGGCAGCAGTAGACAGAGGTTGAATGCTTACGGTGGGGGAATCAAACTAGCAGCAGTAACTAACGGCAACAAGTTAAACCCAGGAATGGATAGCATTAAAAAAAGGGGCTAACAGCTTCACAATGCTGTAAGGAAAAAGGACGTTAATGCTGCAAAAATGGTGCTGCACCGTTTGGCGGCACGTAAACATGTCAAAAAAGGGGTAGCGCCATTTTAACACTGCATTAGCGTCAAAGTAAAATGCAAAAGCAGGAAAAAGTGCAATTGCAACAGAAGATGGAATCAACAGACCAGGAGAGACCCCCAGGAAGACCCCAGACACCCAAGTACCAGCCAGGAAGGTACAGAAAAATCACAGGAGAAAGAGAAGAGAAAGCACAAGTGTTGTTTTAGTTAGGAGGAGCATGGCCTCCTGGTCAGAGAGGTGACGGAACACCAACATCAGCTATTCGTCACTTCCAAATTGCCAGTTGGTAGGCAGAGACACAATATGGCAGCAACTTGTGGACTAAATAACCAGTGTCACTGAGGTGAAGAGAACTGTCACTGAGTGCAAGAAGTGCTGGCACAATTGCAAGCGCAAGACTAAGGAGAAACTTGCCAGGAACAGTAAGGCAGCACTGCAGACTTGAGGTGGAAGTCCTGCACCACAGGATGACCTGGAGGAGATTGTTACAGAGGTCATCCCGGAGGAGCTGGTTACTGAAATCACAGGGCAGCTCAGACTACCAGGAACCACCACAAATGCAGGGTAATTTGCAGGTGGGGATATCTGGAACTCCACTAATGGCAGAAGGGAGAGGAACATAGAACACACTCAATGCATGCTAAAGGGTTGCATCTGGACACATAGGCCCTGAATCAAGACGCACCATCCTCACCCAAACCACACATGTACTGACGCTTTGGGTGTGCTATGCACTCTAACATATACACAACCTCAAAATAATCCACTCACTATGTCAGTACTCCACCATGGAAATACGCACCACATTGCCTGGTAGGCACATGCAAATATTGTGGCTGTGCAATTACAACACCCACTGCATGTAGTCAATGCCCCTGTACCAACACTACGTACACATCAGAGACTAGGATGGAAGTCAATACTACCCCAGGGGTGGTGTCAGGGTGGTGTAACAGGCCAAAATGCTTCCCTTCCTCAATGTCGCATTGCCATTACTCATGTCTGCTGCATTTTGCAGCACACATTGAAATGCCATCTTTGCAGAAATTGCTTGTACATGTGAAGGAAGGGACAATTCTCTGCACATGAACAAATCATCACTTCAAGGCAGCCACCCATTCACCATGCTGCAACAATGCATGTGTTGGTGCAGGGAGCACTAATATGTTCAGGCGCAGAGGGAATAGCAGGGCTGTACTGTATACAGGTAAATATGGTACATCACTGCATTATGAAACTGCTGTAGTGTACTGCAACACATCTTGTAGCTGACCTGAGCCATGCCAAATGAGAAAAAATCTGCCCTACAACTTGCCACCTGTATAACGCAACCCATACAGGCTGAACCCACAACTCACACACAACCATATGCGTCATATGGGAATGGCCACAAAATAAAATGCATAAAACAGATTGTGCATGTATGTGAACATCATGTGTGCACCTGAACAAGTGGCTGCCATCTCACCATTTGACAAGTTAGATGGCTAAATCAAACAAATGATGGTGTGTGCTGCAGTGCAAAATTAGGCAGCATGACTCACTGTCATTTTGAAAAGACAGGGATGCACCATATACATAAGAATACACTGCTTCCCTGTATAGATCCCTGCGCAAGTGGTAATCAGATGTTGTGCGCCAGTGCAGCCACCCTTGCACCATTGTGCAAGGCTGGCTGCATTGAAGGGAAGAATATTTTTGTGCAGAAAGGAACACCGTCCTGCACAACAACAACCTGAAAGTGTGGCTTGCTCTTACTCTGTGTGCTGCATAAAGCAGCACACATAGTAAAATCAAGAAATGCAGTACAAATGTAAGCATTGCTGCTAGATTTTGCCAGGCTAATCCCACACCTGGGATGGTGTCAGATATTGGCCCAGCAGCTGGAATACAAATAGTAAAAAATCTGAGGCAGTGTCAAAACGCAATGGGTGTTGCTGTGGTATGCCCACAGCAACACCCATTGCACACACCTTCCATGCAAAGTGTTGGGTGTGAAGGGGCCATATATACAAGGTGGCATCATGGCACATTAAGTGGCATCATGCCACGTAGTACATACGGGGCAGGGCATTGTGCCACCTGAGCCTCACCAAAAGTTACATTCAGGTCACATTTGGGGCACCTACACATGCCCTAAAATACCCGGGGCATATTCAAGAGCCCCAAGAGCCACCAGAACATCACTTTTTCTGATGCTCCAGTGGCGCAATGCCCTGTGCCGTATTTAAAAGGTGGTGTTAGGCCACTTTTTGTGCATTAATGCCATCCTGTAAATATGGCCCCTTCACACCCATCACTTTGTGTGGGAGGTGCATGCAATGAGTGTTGCTGTGGGAGTGCCACAGCAACACCCATTGCATTTTGATGCTGCCACAGATTTACGAGTATCAGTGAACCTGAGGCAGTACAAAAATCTAAGGCCATCCCAGGGGTGGTGTCAGCAAGGCGCATCAAGGAGGTATACGTGTATTCCCACTTGTTTTATCCTTTGTATGTGTGCTGTATTCTGCAGCACATACAGAGGAGCCAAGTCGCCATGAGTGATTGTGTATGTGCATAAACAGACACCTTCCCACACATAGACAATCAAACAACATAAACAATCAAACCTTTCAATGCAGACACGATGGTGCAAGGATGCCTGCGTTGGCGCTAGGCAGCTCTATGTAGTGCCAGTGCAGGGGACAACACAGGGGTGCACGGGCACATCCCTGCATTGTTCAATTGACGCAGTGGGGCGCTGCCACTCTTAGAGTAGCATTGAGCACCATCATATTACATTACTATTGCGCTTGACCCATGTGTGATGCACAATGCTACATATAATTACAACCACAACCTTGGGTCAGTGAAATGTCACTGAGCCTTCAGTGGCAAACACATGATGTCCCATGTCAACAGCCAATGCAATCCAATATTGATTTTACATTATCTCATTGCAGAGGATGATGGTTTACCTCCTGCCGACCTGCCTGTCCTAGACTTTCCTGATGACAAGGATGGTCAGCTGCCAACCCTCAATGAACAGACCCTCCTGGATGTCCTAGGAGCACTCCATAAATCACCTCCATTTGCAGGGAGGGCACACAGCGTTGCGGGGTATCCATATGAACCACCCAGCCACCAACATGCGCCACCAGTCAGTACTCACACAGCCCTGGACTCAGCTTTCGAAGGACAGTGGTAGGAGTCCAGCAGGAGCTGGAAAAGCAGGTTCGGGTGGGGATGGAGATCATGGCAGGCAGTCTACAGGGAGTGTGGATGTGCCTCAGTCCAAATTAGGACAATTAAGCTGCCATCAGAGGCACCCACTCCCCGATACATGGACTCCAGCAGTCTCTGGCGAATATAGCTGCTGTCATAAAGGAGAGGCTATGACAAATGCCTTCCCAAAATGCCAGCAGCATGCAGAATACCCTGGAGTTCATACAGCTGGAAGTGGCCTCCCTCAGCGAAAACATGGATGCCTACCACCGTGCTGATGTTGCGGTCTTGAAGAATCAGCAGTTCCTCCTTGCAGCAGTGATGCCTTATGTGTTGCCACAAATGGCGGCTCCCGGATCCTTTGGCTCCACATCTCTATCCCCTGAAGTGCGTGTGGTCCCCTCTACCTCTACACCAGCATCAGCCATGGCACAGGAGGTACCACATACATCAGAGGATGAAGATGTGGAAAGCATACCACTCACAAGAAAAAGCACCCAGTAGCACCAGTCTATGCCACATGGACAGTTTATCCTTAGTTCTGGGCTTACGATCATGCCAGTGTTGTGACAGTATGAAATGTGCCCTCTTAACCTAACCACTGATGAAATGTCTGCTATGTGCTGTTGTTGCCTCTACCATACGAATTGGCAATGTTATGCACTCCTCACGAATGCACACTACTTCTAACCATGTCTCAGGACAGGTCCCTCAACCCTGGGCTCTGATTGTACTACATATGGCAAACGTTCACTCACGGGATCTGTGAAATGGATATGGTGTAGAAATCACAATAACAATTGCACCTGTAAATAAAGCACCTTTTACACATGTATCATTTCTGCGTTTACTGTGATCCATCTACTCAGCTAAAAGTTAGCATTGTGTCAATCCATTTCAATGTATACAGAATATCAGTACATCAATGCATGACTGTCAAACACTAAGCCGCACACTAGGATCCAAACAAAAGAAAGCTGAATGATGGTGCTATTGGCTATACCCAACTTACTGTGTATACTAAATGCTTTGGAACCCATATGCTTTGAAGTAGACATATGGCATGTATGGCTCATTACCCAATCAATTATAATTTACCCAGATGGGAGTATCAGTACAACTTATTTGTGTGGAACAGGAAAAGCTAACCTTATCAGTGATGGTCACATGTCAATGTTGCAGGATACAGTTCCAAATTTGTGAGTTGTCAGATGTACCACACTTGCCAACAATGAATTACAGGTGAAGTACCATATTTACCTGTCCAAGATAAAGACTACATACACATTGTGAATGGGTGGAACACAGGATGACAAATGTATGCACTAGTAGACAGAATGTAGCAGCCATTCTGACAGCTACTTGGTCATGGGGATGCATATGAGAAACCTGGGAAATTAAGACAGTAAGCATACCCTAAGCCATTCCCCCAACTTGCCAGGGCACTCAAGACAAGCCCCAGACACAATCAATTACAAAACTAATTAGGCTAAGATGAACACGATTTATTTTAAAACCTACCCTATTCTAAACTAACCTCAATTAACTCTCCTTAATTTAAAACTACACCTAACCTATTCTAACCTTATGTTACGCATGTAACACCACACTCTAAACATTGCCCATCTTTAAGAGACAAGATACAAGTAGGACAGCATAAATTATGACTTCACATGTACTAACTGTAGGAGGCTGGCCTGATTTGTAGTGGGTACCCTAGGTACTTACACCTTATAACAGGTCCAGTTATCCCTTATTAGTGAAATGTAGGAAGTGTTCTAGCAGCTCAGGCTGTCTAGAGTTGGCTGTAGCAGAGCAGCTTAGGCTGAACTAGGAGACATGCAAAGCTCCTGCAATACCACTATAGTACTTATGCACAATAAAAGACAATACTCAGTGTTACCAAAAGTAAAGGTACTGTATTTTAGTGACACAAAGCCAAAAATATCTTAGAGGGAATACTCCTTCTGGAGGTAAGTATTATACACAATATATACTCTAAAGACCAAAATCAGGTAAGTAAATAGTCATAGAATAGTGCAAACAGTAGAAAATACAATAGAATGTAGTGGGCCTAGGGGCAACACAAACCATATACTAAGAAAGTGGAATGCAAATCACAAATTCCCCCCTAGGCAAGTGTAGTGTGTAGAGGGGCACTGGGAGTGTAAGAGAAGACCAAAGGTACGTAAAATACCCCACCCCAGAGCCCAGGAAAGTAGGAGTAAAGTACTGCAAGTTTCCTCAGGATACACTACAAGTCGTGACAAGAGTTATTGCAAGGATCAAGCAAGACTGCAAGCAACAAATGGTGGATTCCTGGACCTGAAGTCCTGTGAAGAGAGGAGACCAAGTCCAGAAGTCGCAGAAGATTCCAGGAAGGACAGGAGCCCCTGCCAACCTAGAATATGGTACAAAAGAGGGTTCTCCGGTTAAAAAAAGTCTGCAGAAGAGCACCAAAGAAGATGGCTGCGGGTTCCTGTGTGGTGTTAGGTTAGGTCCTCTAAGTAATGATGGTCCTACCTGGCCTTTTTTGGCCACATATACACTTCACCATGCTACAGCGAACCTAACGGTAGCTGAAGTCCATCGCTTCTATGCTGAGCTTATGGCAATATAGAGACGATTAGTACAGTTTGTAATGCAAACATTAAACACAAACTTGCGCAACCACATGCAGTAACGCCAGGCATCAATCCTGTGACTGTACATTCGATTATGGGTAAAGTAGCCGCCAAATGAGAAGAGATTCCATTGGTTAGCTCAAAAAAATAAATGCACTGGAAGCACTATTTCCCCATACAGGACCTCAGGATAAGCATAGAATATTAACTATGTACTTGTCGTTTCCGGATGGTTCCCACAGTAGACAACTGCAATACTTGGGGCACAGTGTTTGCCACGCTCTATACTACGGCACACAGTACACCAACACTTGACAATTTACCTGAAGTGTTAAAACAAATTCAAGATGAATACAGGGCTGCCCCGGCCCTGGACTTGGGGATGCAACTAATGGGCAATTTTGCCATAGTATCCTCAATTTTATTAAGTAACCTTAAAGGGGAAGCAGTTGCACTAGCAGTGCGCATGCGGCTCCAGGACGTTCCTCCACAGGATTCATGTACGTGAACTGCCAAATATTATCACTGGGATCCACTCTAGTATTAGTCAAGATAGTCTGGGGGCCAGACCTACAAAACCACAATTACAGGGTAAATCTAATAAAGATTCTACCAAGCAAGCTCTTGAGGGTTCTAAAAAAAGCTGAGTTAAAATACAACAAACAACTAAAAAAGAAAGGGGAGAATCTCTGCATAAGGAGCCCCCACCGAATAAATATAATCTCAGCAATAGAGATAATATAAAAACGCCTGACAGATATCAATATACTGATACACGCCAATCTCGTTCCTTTCAGGACTCACTGGAAAAACGCAGTGAGAGAGGTGGGCGGTCAGAGCGAAGAACTGAGTACGTGAAACCGAGACAGGAATCACAACACTCTACAGAAGTTTCTGTTAAAAAAGAAGAGAAACTTCCCCAACAAAAACCCCAATGCAAAAAGAAAAAAAGGATGCAGCTGTTGCAGTTCATTGTGCCACTCAAAAAGAGGGCTCTATTGAAGAACAAGAAGTGGGCATTAGCGCTGTTAGTCACCGCAGCAGAGGTGACAATAGTTTGCCGGAATCTTAAAGAGCATCTGGAGGTGAAAGCAACTGATGACTTCTTACAAGTTGAAACTGTGGACATGCGTGTTTCCACGCCTGATAGGGTGTACAAAGTAACGTTACAGTTAGAAGGAGATATTGAACACACAATAGACGCAATCTTTTGGGACTGTGTCCTAAATATATATGATATTCTACTGTCCGAAAGGGATTGGCCACCTGAATTTGTCTGTACTTGCCCAGATGGGGAAGATGTTATCAAACCTTCTTTCTCACCTCTTGTTCCCGATGAGCTTTCAGAATCCTACGCCACTGATTTGGGCATTGGCTCAGGAACCTGCTTTATATCGCAACCACGTAGGGTGGGATAAAGATTCCCCCTATCGTGTAATTCCAATTAAAAATAACCTCAACCACAATATCCAATAAAACATGATGCTAAAGCACCGGTGAGGGAAATCCTCACACAACTGGAGTACCAGGGCGTAATCGAACCCTGCGTCTCACCAATGAATAATCCTTTATTCCCAGTAGCTAAACCGGACCTTTCGTACAGAATAGTCTTATACTACAGACATTTAAACAGTCATAAACATACATACGCTATACAAACTCTCACTGCTCAGCATTCATGAACAACATAGTGTGCAAAAAATAAAAAACAACACTGAACATTTCAAACTGTTTCTTCTGCCAAAATATAGTGCCTAAGAGTAGAGACTCAACAAGTTTCAGCGGACTAGGCTCCCAGAAAAACTTCTGTTGTTTACCCCAGGGGTACAAGAACAGTCCAGGACTGTTCGCGGCTCGTGTGACTTCAATATTGTACAACATCGACCCTGAAGCATTGTCTTATGTAGATTATATATATCTCATGGATGATGAATTACTGCAACTTCTAAAACGGGTAGCCCGCATTGTTGTAGGATTTGCTGAATTTAGCAATCAATTAAACTTCAAAAAAACAAAAATAGCCTTCCTTGTTGTCCTGTTTCTGGGATATGAATTATCAAATGAAGGAAAGAGCCTAGCGCCTCAATTCCTAGAAACATTTGTGCAGTTACAACCTCCAAATACAATTAAAAACCTCCAGTCCCTATTGGGTTTCCTAAATTTTGGCAGAACTCACATTCCAGATTACGCATCACGCATAAACCTGCTATATGACTTAATACGTCCTGACTTTCCAGTAAATTCTGGACAGTCTAACACAGACACATACTCAGAACTTTGCAAACAGACATGCTTGCAGCACAACATTTACACACAAGTGACAATAAAAAACATCTGGTCATCAGAGTAATTGCTGGTGCGATTGGATTCACCTATGTAACTTTCAATGAGGGTGAGACAGTCCCGATAGCATACAAATAACATTTGTATTCAGCAGCAGAACAATGCTTTGCTCCCACTGAGAAGATTCTCACTGCTGTTCAGATGGCTGTCATTAAAGAAAGACCACTAGCCCAGGGGAAACGCATTATTGTTGTATCTCCAATTCCAGCCCTTGAGGCTGTTACCAAAGCCAGCATTCCAAACGCTAAAGCGTTACATCCACGTTGGATTCAATGGGCAACGTCTTTGACAGCCAGTGATGGCGAATACATTTTTGACCCAACAATATGAACTAGAATACCCAGTTCCAGCAAATACATTGCCTATTGATCAATATCAAAGAGTCATGTACACCGATGGCTCAGCACAACCTGCAATAGGCACAAAGCATCAATACTCCGCTGCTTGCGCAGTCATAAGTGGCTACATGGAGGATAATACATTTTATCCCCAACATACATTCACACAAACCCTAGGGAATTGTACAGCACAACTAGCAGAGTTAAAGGCTCTGGTGATGGCACTGGAACATACGGATCCTGCACAGCTAACACTGATTGTCTGTGATTCACACTATTGTGTCCAGTCCTTCAATGAAGGGCTTACCCAGAAACACGTGTCCAGAGATTTACAGCACTTGCTGCACCTACTAAGGTGAAAAACTTTAGTTTACTTTAAGGATAAAAAATGAACTTGTACTGCATCTACCATGATGCACTGGGGCTGACTGCATGCTGGAGTGTGAGGCAGGGTACTCCCTTTCTGGTTTTCCTGTTTAAAAAGGCTCCCTTGAGCCAACAAGCTGACGAGCTATGGTTGAAGCACCTGCGTGCCAGTGAGTGGTACAGAAACCTGGGAGGACTTTTGGCAGCATTTCCAGCAACCCCACAGACAAAGCTGCTCTCTGTTGATGAAGGCCTTACCCAGAAACAAGTGTCCAGAGAATTACAGCACTTGCTGAACCTACTAAGGTGAAAACCTTTAGTTTACTTTAAGAATAAAAAATGAACATGTACTGCATCTACCATGATGCACTGGGGCTGACTGCATGCTGGAGTGTGAGGCAGGGTGCTCCCTTTCTGGTTTTCCTGTTTAAAAGGGCACCCTTGAGCCAACAAGCTGACAAGCTCTGGTTGAAGTACCTGGGTGCCAGTGAGTGGTACAGAAACCAGAGGGGACTTTTGGCAGCATTTCCAGCAACCCCACAGACAAAGCTGCTCTCTGCTGATGAAGGGTTTACCCAGAAACACGTGTCCAGAGATTTACAGCACTTGCTGCACCTACTAAGGTGAAAAACTTTAGTTTACTTTAAGGATAAAAAATAAACTTATACTGCATTTACCATGATGCACTGGGGCTGACTGCATGCTGGAGTGTGAGGCAGGGTGCTCCCTTTCTGGTTTTCCAGTCCTTCAATGAATACCTGCATAACTGTGGCCAGAATGGGTTCAGAGATTCTAAAGGCAACACCATTAAACACAGACCTCTGTGGAGGAAAGTAGCGGATCTGAAGGAAACGCTACCAAACGTCCATGTTGTATACATACTTGGACACCAGCGTGTTGGAATACATGTTGCTGGAAATACACTGGTTGATGAAGCAGCCAAATCAGCTGTAGCTATGGCTTCTGTTGCTGCAGGAACTCATTCTGGAACGAAACCGGACAATGACATATGGGCTGCTGGGAAAGCTACGGCTGAAGGCACGCCCTATCCAAAGCATTTCCTGCTAAATTTTCCTACCTTTCTTTCTTAGCCATTTCTTGTTATTGTCACGTTAAATTAAATGTGGAAAATATGACCCTTGCGCTAACGTACTGCCAGGGAACGCAACCTGCCTTCAGTGTTTGTAGTGTCCAACTCAACTGCATAATGGACCTAAGTTGATTCTGTCCATGGTGTAGAGAAGACATGTCACTTTGTATTAAGTCTATTGCAGAAAAAACAATGTTATTTATGGTGTATATCAGGTCGGACAGGGTATTAATCCCATTATCTACAACAGCTAATGCCTTCTATAAGTTTTCCTGATCTATTTGCCTTAACTGGGCAGCATCTTCTTGTTGAGAAAGCTTCCAAATTTCATTATAGACTGCATGTAAGAAGCACTTTCTGCATTGTTTTCTGGGACCTAACAGGAAATCCTGTAAGTCAGTGTTATTGGACAGGAGACTGGGGTGTTCTCTAACAGCATCTAGTGAGAAACTTTTCAGCCATTGCTGGCATAGATTCCCTACACTGTATGTTGTTACTATACCCACATGTTCGGATGACACATAGCGAGGTTCTGGCCTACTTGTTCTAAGACCCACCGTGGAGTTTATAAAACGTTTATGACACCCATTGGTATTTATTGGCCACATTAATCACTTACAAGGACGTGACAGTGAAGCATTAAATGTGCCATTCTGGACCCATTCATCGAGCTGATCTTCAGTTGCGTTTATATATTTTTGCTATTTATAAAATTTTGCAGGGACAGGAATACTGGGCGCATTCAATTCCTTAATTTTTGCTAAGCCTAAACAACTTTTCTATTGTACAGTTTCATTTTAAAATATCATTTGAACAGGTATCAGGCATGCTCTGAATAAAGCTTCCTTTCCCCCTTTTTTGCCAATTATTTGTTCTCCACACACTTTTTATGTCAATCGACTTCAACCAATATTCATAGCCTTCTATAGCCAACCGGGAAACAAAGGAATCTGAATAAATGAATTTCGTATCTGTCAATAATATATGTACATTTTCCATCAATGGCAATTTGAAATAATATGACTCAGCATTTTTAACATCGTGCCCAGCAAAATATGCACATTTTTCAGATTATGTTTTAGAACTGCCTTGTGGCGAGTTGGACAATGTTCCTGTGGCAGTGGGTATAGCGATAGGGATTAATGAGACACTCAGATTGGTGATTGAATATAAGTGGTTTTATTATAGAGTGTAGGTGTCTTCTTAACAGTCTCTGATTTTTATCCTTATGTGTTGGTGGTCTTCCTTGGTGGTGATATTTCTCCCAGCGGTAGTGGCGTCAGGTCGACCGGAAAAAAAACGAAAGGTAGGTAAGTCGTCCTTCTGGGTGGGGTTTTGGATGATGTTAGTGAGGGGGGGGAGGGTGTAGAGAGAGAGAGAGAGATATTGTGGATGGTGACGGTCTGGTGCAGGACTCCAGACCGAGGGAAGAAGGAAAGAACAGGTATAGTTGGCAGGGTCCTGTCCCGTGGCACCTCGGTGGAAACCAAAACTTCTTTCTCCCACTAATAGAAGTACCTCCACTCCGTGGTAAGTGATTAGTGCTCCCCCTTTTCTGGTGTTTTCTTTCCCAGGTATCCCCTCCCAATTTCCCTCTGCTTGCACTCTCCCCCCTCCTCCCTTCCCACTATAGCCCCTATTCTATTTTTCAGGCAGGACCGTACCTGCTTGAGCCACGCCCCTCCAGGGATGTGGCGGAGATTCTGCCTTTCGGGGCCTCCTTGCCCCTCTGTAGTATCGTCTCGGGAGCCCAAGGGTCTTTCGTTGTTGGGTTCTTCTCCTCCGATGTCAGGAATGCCTTTTCCGACATACTCTCCTCCCTCAGTGTTCCCGTCGTCTCTCGTCGCGCTTTCGTCCTCCACTCCGGCGTTTTCCTCCTTGTCTCCTTCCTCTGTCAATGCGCTCGCGCGTTGTCCTACCTCTCTTTTCTTCTCTTTGGAAACCCGGATGCCCGGGTTTCCTACCTCCGTAACTTCCTTCCCCGCGGACCCCCGGGGCACTCGCCGGACTGGGGATCATCACTGTATGTAGCCGGGTTTTCCGACTCCAGGCTACAGTTCCCAATGTGTGTAATTAAAAATAGTCCTTGGGCTACTCGCTCTGTGAATGAAATGGTGTCCATAATAATTATAGCAATACATATCACCATAATTCTCTGTAGATTGATAAACATCCTCACTTTCAATTACAGTAAAATACTGCAATTTAGTCATCATAGAATCAACTGTTTTCACATCCAAGTTGAGATTTAGTAGCTTTTATATATAATCAGGCTATGAACCACCTTTGAATCGGCAAGGGGAAGGTGTTGTGTAGCCATTTTAGTTACAGTTTCATACACATTATTTTAGCAAACTAGGCCTGCCACTGTGCACTTTAACCTAGATATATTTTATTCAGCTTCGTCTATTATTTTAACAATAGCCACATTTGCGTTCTTGTTTTATTTTCTCTATCTAGCTGTTCTTTGCCTAAGCCAGCACTGCATTCTTAAACAAGACATTTCTTTCCCTCTGTGCTTTTCTAAAGGCTGCAGTAAAAAAGGTTGCTGGCAAAAGCTTTGTCTCTAGTGTTCATAGAAACATACACACTCTTACGTAGGAATCCTTTCTTGGAACATCAGCTGTTTTATTATAAAACCGCTACTTTGACCCATGTACGTTAGAGGGAGATTCCAGCCAGATGACCACGACTGTATGCTGATCGCTGAGTGCTTCACTGCAGCTGCTTATGTAGACTAAATGCCTCTTGCTCAGGTATGAGGGATGATGTCTTCCCAGGGGAACCTCAAAGGCAGAACTAGAGCTTAACATGCTGCGCTCTAACATAGCCTAGGTAGGAACTTTTTTAATGATCCTAGTAACTATATGGTAGAGTTATTTTTATGCTTTACTCTCCTTGTCACAATTTTAATCCTGTCATGCTTCATTATCCTAGTTATTGCAGTACATGCTTTATTATCTAAGATGCAGGTACTTCAATAAATTCTTATTGAATTCTATTCTGCCTCTGATTGTCCTTGTATATGTGAGACTAATGTAACTGAGAGAAACGGATGCGATCTGAGTGACCATGATTTCCTTGAGGTGTCAATTGTGTCATGTGCTCGGCTGCATAATCAGCCCTGCTCTGGGGTGAAGATGAGGCACTGCTAGTTGGACGGAGAAAAACCCGGATTAGGCCAACAGGTGTCGCCTGTAGTGGGTTCAGAATCAGCCTCCCACAGTACAAGTGATTCTGCTGCCCAAATCCAGTAGTCTCTTTAGGATAATGAGAGCCTACGCAACACCCTCAAGTGCCCATCCAGCTCTGGGTAGGCCACTGCCAGGATGCAGGCCAGCGGGGGGGGGTCAGGTTCCGACGGGCACTCCGCCCTCGTTGGGAGGCCATCCCTAGCTGGGGCTCCACGGTCTTCTGGGCCCAGCATCTCAGGTGGATGCTCCACCTGCTGTAGACCCCCAGGGTCCGCACGTCCTTGGCGATGGCACACCACAATCCCTTCTTCTGATGGGCGCTGACCTGCAGAGGAAACACAGACAGGAAGACACATTTACACATACAATCCAGCCTGTCACACATATGGCCCAAAAATATCCTTCCATCTCCATTGGCACACACATCACCCAGCGCCCACCATGTACACTACAACCAGCAATACGACTCCCCAAATGACACAAATGACACAATGCTTGCACACACATCTTCGTGCAACCTTGTTACATGCATCGTGCCCAAGGTGTACTCACCTGTTGGTCTGGAGACCCATACAGCTGCTCATACTGGGGTAGGACCCCATCCACCAAACACTCCAACTCCTCCAAAGTGAAGGCAGGGGCCCTTTCCCCAGTCACACGGGCCATGGCAGGATCCAGACACAGGTCACAGCAGCCCAAGCAATGTAGGTGTTGTACTGTGGAAAGTCAGGAATCAATTGAGGTTATAGACAGGAAATGGTGGTCACGTCCAAGGCGGTGTACACCGTCACCGCCTCCGGTGATCCCCATTGGCCACTGTACTCCATAGAGCCCCATGTTATCCAATGAGGAATAGCATGGCGGTGCAAGCCCGCCTTCTGCCATGATGCGCAACGCCGGCGGGGTTACCTCACTTCCACCTGTCCCTACAGAACCGGGGGTTGCCATTTTATGGTGGGGGACAATATTCAGATCGAGAACTGCGTAATTTCTATAATTTGCATATACATTGCCATTCCCATTGTCCCATCACGTTACTGCTCTATGTACACTGAGGTGGTGGTTCCATTGTTCAAATTGTGACAGCATTGTCCTGTCGGAGGAGGAGACAAGACCCCATGTACAGACCCCTTGTGGACGCGGCCATACTGGAGGACAGGCACATGATACTCACCTATAGACTGGACAGGGCCACCATCACAGAGCTGTGTGCTCAATTGGCGCCTGATCTGATATCAGCTATCCGTCATCCCACTGGGATCCCCCCTCTTGTGCAGGTTCTATCAGTGCTCAATTTCCTGGCAAATGGTTCTTTCCAAGTGACAGTGGGCTTGGCAGCAGGAATGTCACAGCCAATGTTCTCAATTGTGCTGGCAAGCGTTTTGTCTGCCCTGAAGAAACACATGTGCAGCTACATCGCTTTCCCCCAGGTGGAAGATTTGGCCACTGTGAAGGCAGGATTCTATGCAATGGGACCTATACCCAAAATTATTGGGGCGATTGATGGTACACATGTTGTGTTTGTCCCCACCCACCAGAATGAACAGGTTTTCAGGAATCAGAAGAGTTTCCAATCACTCAATGTGATAATAGTGTGCCTGGCTGACCAGAACATCTCCCACGTAACTGCCTAGTATCCTGGGTCGGTGCTTGATGCCTTCGTCCTGAGGAGTAGCAGCATCCCAAATGTGATGGCACAAGTACAGAGGCACCGGGTGTGGCTAATTGGTGAGCCTGACACCCCACCCAATGTATGTCTGTGTATGCCTTCTGGTGTTAACTCCATACCATTGTGCAAGTCTAATGTTTGTCCCTCAATACTTGCAGGTGACTCTGGCTACCCAAACCTATTGAGGCTCCTGATCCCTGTGAATAATGCCAGGACAGGGCCTGAGAATCATTATAATGATTCACATGGGCAAACCAGGAGGATTATTGAAAGAACCTTCGGCCTCCTGAGGGCCAGGTTTAGATGCCTCCATCTAACAGGTGGATCCCTGTGCTACTTACCCGAGAAGGTCTGCCAGATAGTAGTGGCATGCTGCATGTTCCACAACCTGGCCCTCTGACGACATGTGCCTTATCAGCAGGAGGAGGAGACTGGAAATGCTCCTGTGGCACGGTGGACTCTAAGGACAGTGAGGATGTGGAGGCAGACGATGAGGATGTGGACAACAGAATATCAGTTATACGTCAATACTTCCAATGACACACAGGTGAGAAGGTGGAACTGACCATTCCACTGATTATTGATGTTTTCTGTTTGGCTGTAGCAGGATGGCATTCACTTCCTTTGCATCTCTACTTATTGTCACCTATGGCTTCTTATTTTGCAGATGTTGCTGATATAACAACTGTGTAATGATGTCATGACTACAGACAGATACAGGCCCTTAAATGTACGCTGTCACAATGTTCAGATCATTTGCACATGATGTGACTGTTCCCACATATGCACATTTTTATCACATAAAACACTTTCACTCAGGTTGTGTTCAAGGGTGTTTATTGTAGTGCAAATAATTGATGGAAAAGTGCAATGGAATGGGGGATGGTTGAGGAAAGTCCACGGTATTGTTCCAGTCTGTTTGTAGGACAGGTCCGGTGTCCAGGGGGCCATACGAAGAGGAGCAAAGGAAGGTCAAAATGGACAAGGTGACAGGGTGGGACACAAAGGGGACTTTCAGGAGGGTCTCATTTCTATGCAGTGGTCTTGGTAAGTGTCTCGTGCTTCTGTCTGTCGCTGGGAAAGTTTGCGGGGTGGTTCACCTTCTGCAGGGGGAGGGGTGCTGGTGGCCTGTGGGTTCTGGGCAGGGCCTCCTACCCACTAGCTGTAGCCGAGGTGGTGGGCTGGTCAGTAGACTGGCTAGTGGTAGGGGCCCACTGGTGTGCTGTCCATTCCCTCATGATGTTAGCCATATCTGCCAGCACCCCTGCTATGGAGACCATGGTGGTGTTGAGGGCCTGCAAATCCTCCCTGATCTCCTGATGGTGTACCTCCTGCAGCTGCTTGTTCTCCTGCATGTTGGTAAGGATCTGGCCCATCTTGCCTGGGATTGTTGGTAAGCACCCAGGACATTAGTGAGTGCCTCCTGGAGAGTCGGTTCCCTGGGCCTGTCCTTCCCCTGGTGCACAACAGTCATCCCAGTGTCCCTGTTCCCCTGTGGTTGTGTCTCCTGAACAGTGTGCCCACTGCCACTGACCCCCAGGTCCCTGATTGTCTTGGAGGTGAGGTGTGGACTGGGGTCCCTGTACAGGTGGGCACACTGCTGATTGACGTGTCCTGGAGACAGAGGTGTGGGGACGTTGGGTGGGTGATGTGGTGTTTGATACTGAGGGGGGAGGCTCTGTGGTGGACTGTGAGTGGGCTGTGGTGGCCGACTGACCAGTGGTCTCTTATGGGCCAGGTAGTTCATCTAGATCCTGAAGTCCAGAGTTACCGTCATCACTGGGGGCATCTTCTGTTGGGGGACTGAATAGTCGTGGCACATTCTCGCCGCTAAGATTGACTGGGGCACCTGTGGGGATGTAAGTGATGTATTATGCTTCATGTCTGTGACATGTTGTACACCTCTTGCTTCCCCTCTATTGTTGCTGGTGCCCTGCCACCTTTGTTTGTGTATGGTGATGTATTGTGGGATTGTTAGTTCTCCATGCTGTGCATGCTTTGGTGATGGGTGTCCATGCAGGGCTGGACTGTACTGATGCAATTGGTGCTGCACCCCTGTTGTTCTATTGGCCCCTTTGTTTCATTGGCCAAGGCCATGTAAGGGAGCTTGACCATGCACTGGGTCCAGACTACTAGCACTTCCCTGTTCCAGTTCCTTGTGTATCACATACACCCTATACTATGTCTATTACCACACACATGTGCAGAGTTAGTTCCACAGGCCTGCCGCTTTTCACTGACAGTATGGGGCTGGCCTGCATCTGCTCCTTCACTGGCACATCACTCAGTAACCTGCACCAACAAATGCATCCTTGGACCACAGATCAAGTGTTCCTGTGTTGAAACATTTTCTTTTCCCATGTTCTTAGCCCTCCCTGGACAAATAATGGTATTCCATGGCAACAATGCCTGGCCACACACTATTGGCAATACATCCATGATTTCAATCAGTCAATGTGCAGGTAGATATAACTATCTTCATATGAGTATACTCCCTAGCATTATTGTTCATGTGTGAGCCTTGTGATGGCACACACCCATTACTTACTTCACTGAAGGATGTATCACGTCATTCCTCAGCACCTTGGAATACCCACACAACCCGTGGGCAGTAGTTTGTCAGTTTGCTGTGACAATGAGGTAGATGTCTACAACATCTGAGGCAGGCTCAAATGCTATGGGTGTTACAATGGGACAGCCACTGCAACAACCATTGTATGCCCCTCAGATGCAATATACAGTGTCAATAAGTCCTATATAGTCATGGAGGTGTAGAGCTAACTGACACCTGCATGACAATGCCATGTATAAATGGTACAGTGAGAAGCACCACAGGAATGTCAGGGACAGTGATGGTTTGTAGGTCTGTGGGTCTACATTATCTGAGACTATGGGGGTCATTCTGACCCCGGCGGTCAGAGACCGCCGGGGCCAGGGTCGGCGGGAGCACCGCCGACAGACCGGCGGTGCCCCGCAGGGCATTCTGACCGCGGCGGTTCGGCCGCGGTCAGATGCGGGAAACCGGCGGTCTCCCGCCGGTTTCCCGCTGCCCTGCAGAATCCTCCATGGCGGCGGAGCGCGCTCCGCCGCCATGGGGATTCTGACACCCCCTACCGCCATCCTGTTCCTGGCGGGTCTCCCGCCAGGAACAGGATGGCGGTAGGGGGTGCCGCGGGGCCCCTGGGGGCCCCTGCAGTGCCCATGCCAATGGCATGGGCACTGCAGGGGCCCCCGTAAGAGGGCCCTACTTAGTATTTCAGTGTCTGCTATGCAGACACTGAAATACGCGACGGGTGCAACAGCACCCGTCGCACCTTCCCACTCCGCCGGCTCAATTCTGAGCCGGCGTCCTCGTGAGAAGGTTGATTTGCCCTGGGCTGGCGGGCGGCCTTTTGGCGGTCGCCCGCCAGCCCAGGGCAAATCCCAAAATACCCTCAGCGGTCTTTCGACCGCGGAGCGGTATTTTGGTGGGGGAACTCTGGCGGGCGGCCTCCGCCGCTCGTCAGGGTCAGAATGACCCCCTATGTGTGATTGACTGATCATAGATTTTGTCAGTTGCTCTGCTCTACCACTAGGATGACGTACTCACGCCTAACAAGTTAACAGTATACAATGTTGTCTGTTAACTGATATGTACGAATTACACTAATCAATGTTTTCCATCCTTGTCTTGCAGGTGAACCTACACCCTATACCGTAGGAGAGGGTGCTTGATTTGAATACACCGATGCATCCAGTAAGTGTCATCTTGTGTGTCATGGGTGCTAATCCAGTGTGGAATACTATGAAAGATGGTTTTACCTGAACAATGATCTGGTATCACTAGAGAATGGAGGGTGACATCATGTATGTTGGAATGGTGTGTAATGAGAATAGCTTGCATGTAGTTCAAGGGGTGACGTGTGATGGCATGGAATTGTGTGAATTGGGAATTGTTATGGCTGGCTAGTTATTCATTGGTGTCTACCATAATAGGTCTCAGGGCAGCTGTTTATGTACATAGCATGCCTGTTTACAACCACTTTGTCACAGCGCCATTGTCAGCACAGTGTGCCACACATAACTTACACTTACTGACAAGACGGTACAGATGTGGGTGATATCTGCAGAGGTCTCTAGGGGGCTTATGTAGGAGACACATACACCAAAGGTGCCTCAGCACCCTTCAGATATAATGAGTCTGTGGTACTGCAAGGAGCCATATTGTGCTGTACAACAAACAGTAGTGTACACATTTAGTAGACAACTAACCTCCAGATGGTTGTGTGAAAAGTCTATGATTCTTCCCACACCAGATCTCAAGCAGTTTTCACAACATGGTCCTGCTACCATGATATTTGTGAGTGATGTAGGTGACATCACTTATGCATATGATGTGAATGCTGTGTGCGTACCTGGTACTTTTATTATGTCTGACATTCTTGTGCAAATGATGTACAATATTTCTGGATACTGTTGCAGCACCTACTGCAGTACCAAACTCACTGTGAGCCTAAGGGCACCCATACAACCTCCATGTGTGTGCTGTTTAACACATGTAGCACTACATATCACAGGGTAGGAGGCTTCTGTTCTGTAATGTGTTGACAACTCAGAAATGCAACTCAGGCTTGAAGCCAAACTTTCTGTGAAGTTGCAATCAGTTGTACATGTTTGCACATCATGGGCAATGGAGTGCCCCCTTGTTACATATGCTCAGGCCAGGTCTTATGACAGGACACATTAATGTTGATTTACCAAACCTTAGAATAGCAGGTGGGAAGTTACCTGACTCCCTATCATATGGCCCACACCTTGCCTCTATGATGACTGGGCAAGCCTTGATGTTTCACCAGGTGTATCGAAGTGATGGATTGCATGCACAGTCCCCCCAGTGCACAGGGACACAGGAAATCCAGACTTGTTGGGGCACGTGATCCTCACAAGTTAGAAGACACAAATGTTGATCATGGACAATTTTGTCCACTCAGCTCTGGGCCCAGTTGTTTCTAAATAGATTTCCGTCATACGATTGACATTTACATGATACTGATGATGGCTGGTAGGAAATAATCATAGATGAGGAGTAAGTCATTTTTGAAGAATGAAACTGTATCTGTTATCTGCAGTTGCAGTGTACATTATGGCCCTCATTATGACATTGGCTGTAAATGTCGCTTACCGCCGCGGCGACGGCCGCAAACATACCACCGCAGTGGCGAATATCCTTTCGCCATATTATGACACACACACACCAAACCGACAGAATAGTGCAACATACACAAATCTGTCAGCCCAAAGGTCAGTGGTAAAGTGTCAGTACGAACACCCATACCATTACGCCAACAAAACAACACCCACCACATTATGACCCACAACTCACCGCGGCGGACATTCAATGGCGCTAAACCATTGGCGGTACACAACGTCACGGTCTCAATGGCCACCCAAATAAAAAACAAAACAACATTGGCCTAAACGAAAATCACACACCTGACACTGATATACACATCACACCCACCCACCCATAGCACTATAAAACACACACCCACATTACACACCACCCTTTATGAATACCAATAAGCGCCACAAGACTAACACGAAGACCACTGAGACAACTACACACACACCACACACACCCGTCCATCCGTCACGCACCCCACCACATCACTTAACACCCTCTGCACAACACACACCACACAACACCTATGTCCCCACTAAGGCAACCCGTTTCACAGATGAGGGGTAGTGGGTCATTGTGGTGAAAATAGTCAGGGTTGAGCCACAGCTGTTTGGATCACAGGTACAGCAAATATCCATTGCCAAGAAGATGGAGCTATGGCGGAGAATCGTGGACAGAGTGAACACTGTGGGAAAGCATCCAAGAACAAGGGACGACATCAGGAAGAGGTGGAACGACCTATGGGGGAAGGTACGTTCTGTGGCAGCAAGGCACCAGTTCACCATCCAGAGGACTGGCGGTGGACCCCCCACCTTCCCTACAGCTCACAGCATGCGGAGGAGCAAGTCTTGGCAATACTGCATCCTGAGGGACTCACTAGAGTAGCCGGAGGACTGGACATTGGTGAGTCAAGATTTACTACTTATCACCCCCATACCTGCATGCCATCACATCCCCTAATCCTCACTCCCAACACTCCACTCCATCCCACACTCTGCACCTACACATCTGACTAACCCCAATGCCAAGCCCTGCATACAATACCAATGCATGGACAGCCCTCCCAGCCCTGCATGGACACCCATCACCAAAGCATGCACAGCATGGAGAACTAACAAGCACACAATACATCACCATATGCAAACACAGGTGGCAGGGCAACAGCAACAATAGAGGGGAAGCAAGGGTTGTACAACATGTCCCAGAAGTCTAATACATCACTTACATCCCCACAGGAGCCCCAGACAATCTCAGCGGCAAGGAAATGCCACGACTAACCAGTCCCCCAACAGAAGACTCCCTCAGTGATGACAGTAACTCTGGACTTCAGGATCTATCTGGATGAACTACCTGGCCCATCAGGGACCACTGGTCATTTGGACACCCCAGCCCACTCACATCCACCACAGAGCCTCCCCCATCAGTATACAACAGCACAGCACCCACCCAACCTCCCCACACCTCTGTCCCCAGGACACGTCAATCAGAAGTGTGCCCACCTGTACAGGGACCCCAGTGCACACCTCACACCCAAGACAATCAGGGATCTGGAGGTCAGTGGCAGTTGGCACACCGTTCAGGGGACAGAGGCACAGGGGAACAGGGATACTTGGAGGACCACTGTGTGCCAGGGGGAGGATAGGCACAGGGAACTGACTCTCCAGGAGGCACTCACTAATGTCCTGGGGGCTTACCAACAATCCCAGGACAAGATGGGCCAGATCCTAACCAACATGCAGGAGAACAAGCGGCTGCAGGAGGTACACCATCAGGAGATCAGGGAGGATTTGCAGTGAAACTGTTTTATGTGATGAAAATGTGCATATGTAGAAACAGTTACATCTTGTGCAAATGATCAGAGCACTGTGATAGCATACATTTTAAGACCTGCATCTGTCTGTAGACATCACATCAGTACACTGTTGTCATATCACCAACAGCTGCAAAAAGAGAAGCCATAGGTGACAGTAAGTAGAGACGCAAAGGAAGTGAATGCCATCCTGCTACAGCCACACAGAACACATCAATAATAAGAGGAATGGTCAGTTCCACTGTCTCACCTGTGTGACATTGAAAGTATTGATGTATAAATGATGTTCTGTTGTCCACATCCTCATCCTCTGCCTCCTCATCCTCACTGTCTTCAGGCTCAGGGTCCACCGCTGCCACAGGGGCATTTTGCAGTCTCCTCCTCCTGCAGATAATTCACATGTCATCTGAGGGCCAGGTTGTGCAACATGCATCATGCCACTACTATCTGGGAGACCTTCTCGGGTGAGTAGCACAGGTATCCACCGATTAGATGAAGGCATCTGAACCTGCCCTTCTGGAGGCCGGAAGTCCTCTGAGCAAATCTCCTGGTTAGCCCATGTGCATCATTTTAATGATTCTCAGCCCCTGTACTGGCATTCCTCACAGGGGTCAGGATCCACGATAGGTTTGTGTAGCCAGAGTCAGCTGCAAGTATTGAGGGACAAACATTAGCCTTACACAATGGTATAGGGTCAACACCAGAAGACATACACTGACATACATTGGGTGGGGACTCAGCCTTACCAATTAGCCACACCCTGTGCCTCTGTAGTTGTGTCATCACATGTGGAATGCTGCTATTACTCAGGATGAAGGCATCATGCATCGACCCAGGATACTTGGCAGGGACATGAGAGATGTACTGGTCCGCCAGGCACACCATTTGCACATTCAGAGAGTGGAAACTCTTCTGATTCCTGAACACCTGTTCATTCTGGCGGGGGGAACAAACGCAACATATGTACCGTCAATCACCCCAATAATGTTGGTTATATGTGCCATTGCATAGAATCCTTCTTTCACAGTGGACAAATATTCCACTTGAGGGGAAGGCGATGTAGCTGTACATGTGTTTCACCAGGGCAGACAAAACCTTTGCCAGCACGATTGAGAACATTGCCTGTGACATTCCTGCTGCCAAGCCCACTGTCACTTGGATTGAGCCAGTTTCCAGGAAGTGGAGCACTGATAGAACCTGCACTAGAGGGTGCGATCCCAGTGGGATGACGGATATCAGATCAGGCTCCAATTGAGCACATAGCTCTGTGATCGTGGCCCTGTCCAGTCTATAAGTGAGTATTATATGCCTCTCCTCCAGTGTAGCTAAGTCCACAAGGGGTCTGTACATGGGGGGTTGTCTTGTCCTCCAATTCCTCCGCAGTGGTAGGTATCTAAGGGACACAAGAGTGAATGGGCTGTCACAAGTTAACCAATGGAACCACTGCCTCAGTGTACATAGAGCAGGAATGTGATGGGACATTGGGAATGGCAATGTATGTTTAAAAAATGGAAATGATGCAGTTCTTGATTATCTGAATATTGTCCACCACCATAAAATGTCGTCTGCCTGTCCGGTATGTAGGGACAGGTGGAAGTGAGGTAACTGCGCCAGCGTAGTGCATCATGGTGGGAGGCGGTCTTGCACCGCTGTGCTATTCCTCATTGGATAACATGGGGCTCTATGGAGTACAGTGACCAAATGGGATTACCGGCGGCGGTGACAGTGTACACCACCACTGACGTCACCGTCATTTTCTGTCCATAACCTCACTCGATTCCTGACTTTCCACAGGACAACATCTGCACCGTGTGTGCTGCTGTGACCTGTGCCTGGATTCTGCCATGGCCCGTGTGAACAGGGAAAAGGCCCCTTCCTTCACTTCGGAGGAGTTGGAGTGTTTGGTGGATGAGGTCCTACCCCAGTTTGGGCAGCTGTATCAGCCTCCAGAACAACAGGTGTGTACACCTTGGGCACGAGGCATGTGACAGGGTTGCATGGAGATGTGTGTGCAAGCATCATGCCATATGGGGGGGTCGTATGTCTGGTGGTAGTGTACATCGTGGGCACTGAGTTATGTGTGCACCAATGGCGATGGAAGGGTATTTGTGGGCCATATGTGTTACAGGCTGGATTGTCTGGTTAATTATGTCCTTGTATGTGTGTTTCCTCTGCAGGTCAGCACCCATCAGAAGAAGGGATTGTGGCGTGCCATTGCCAAAGACATGCGGACCCTGGGGGTCTACAGCAGGCGGAGCACCCAGTGTAGGAAGAGGTGGGAGGACCTGAGACGCTGGGCTCAGAAGACCATGGAGGCCCAGCTGGGGATTGCATCCCAACAAGGATGGGGTGCCTGGGGAACCTGACCCCCCTGATGGCCCGCATACTGGCGGTGGCCTATCCATAGCTGGATGGGTGCTTGAGGGCATCACAGCAGCCACAAGGGGGTGATTACAGTGTGGGTTACAACTATGATTGTTAGGTGGCATGGGAACCTGGTGGTGGGTGTCAGTTAGTGGGTGCCCCTTAATGCCAGCTCAGAGAGCACAGCATGATCCAGCTCAAAGGTAATGGGTGCATTTCTAAATCTAGTAACGTAGCTAGGTTGCATACCATGTCAGACAGGGTGTAGGGGTCCTAGGAGGTGTGCAGTTGGCGGTGTTTAGCTCTCATCTTGCTGTGGTACCTTGCCAATGTAATGCCAGTTCGATGCATGGGACACAACCCTGATCCCTGTGTGTGATGGTAATGTGCATGCCATATTTGGTGTTGGTGCTGTAATTGAACCAGTGCTCCCTTTCTCTCTACCCCCCTTTTTTCTTCTGTCATCCTGTCCATGTGTGCATTAGCATCATGTGGCAAAGGAGCAGGGGCACCAGCAACAGAGCGAGCTGCATCCCACAGGACCCAGGAGGCAGAGACCACCGACGCCGAGGGAACCATTAGGATGGAGGGCGAGGGGAGCACTACGGTGGAGACAGGAGGTGACAACACTGACTCTGATACCTCCTCCGATGGAAGCTCCCGGCTGGTTGCAGACACCTCTAGGACCACCCCAGCTACAGGTACTGCCGCCACACCTGTACCAGCACCGCCCTCCCAGTAGCCCCTCACTGAGTTGCCCGTGCCCACTCACCCAGGAGGGTGAGCATCTCCTTCGCCCCAGGCACCTCAGGCCCTGCCCCAGTGAGCATTGCTGCCCTGAGTGAGGAGGCTATTGACCTCCTGACAACCATCTCTGTAGGGCAGACAACCATTGTGAATGCCATCCAGGGGCTGGCATCCCAGATGGAGCGATGCAATGCATTCCTGGAGGGCATTCACGGTGTATTGGCAGCCCAACAAAGATCGTTCCAGGCTCTGGCCTCCTCTCTGATGGCAGCCATTGTCCCTGTTCCTACTGTCCCCCATCCAACTACCACTTCCCAGTCCCAATCTCCTCAACCCCAACCCATCCCATGCACACATACAGACAAGCATGCACACAAACCATCACACAGGAGTGGCACAGACAAACACAGGCAGCACACTTAAGGCACAAGCACTCACACAAACAACAGACAGTTGAACACATGACAACATCCACTGCCTCCACTGTCTCCTCCTCCTCCCCCTCACTCTCACATCCGCACTCACACCTGCATGCACTGCATCAACAGCCACCACCACTATCACCACACCAAGCAGCACACACACCTCACTTGCAGACACCTCCACAACATCCATCCAAGCGTCCCCTGTGTCCTCTCCCACCCTGTCTGCTGCTCCACCTCCTAAGAGACACAAGTGCACGCACACAGACACCCAACAGCCATCCGCCTCACATCACCACACTGCCCATGCACCTGCACCCAAGTCCAGCAGATGTACACCTCCGACCATCACTCCCTCAACCTCCACTCCCATCCCTCCTCCCTCATCCCGCCCCACCGTCCCTAAGAAGCTTTTCCTTGCCCAACTTGATCTCTTCCCTTCCCCTCTGCCCCCCATCCTGCTCGTAAGAGCAGGGTCCCAACGACCAAGCCCAGCACCTAAGCCAAACAGTCCACTGGGACAGTGGAGGCACCTCCTAGTCATGGAGGCAAGAGAAGGAAGGATCCCACTCCATCAGCCAGGAAAGGGAAGGATCCCACTCCACCAGCCAGGAAAGGGAAGGATCCCACTCCACCAACTAAGAGGGGAAAGGGACCACCCCCCCAACAGCAGTGGTCAAGGTGCCCTCACCTCAGGCTGGGACACAGAAGCCCTCACCTCAGGCTGGGACACAGCAGCCCTCACCTCAGGTTGGGACATAGCAGCCCTCACTTCAGGCTGGGACACAGCAGCCCTTACCTGAGGCCGGTACACAGCAGCCCTCACCTCAGGCTGGGACAAAGCAGCCCTCACCTCAAGCTGGGACACAGCAGCCCTCACCTCCAGCAGAGGGCATTTAGGCCACCCCCAGAGACTGTTGTACAATGAGCCCCCTCCAGAACCAGTGGGAAAGTCCCACCTCAGAAACAGCGACCTTGCACTCCCCAGCTAATTGTTATGGGTATGAAACCCCCTTCAGAATCAGTAAGCAAGTCCCCCACCTCAGAGACTGTGACCTTGCACTCCCCAGCAAAGGAAAATGGGCATGGAGCCCCTTCCAGAACTAGTGTGCAAATCCCCCACCTCACAGACTGTGACCTTGCACTCCCCAGCTAATTGTTATGGGCATGCAGCCCCATCCAGAATCAGTGGGTAAGTCCCCCAACTCAGCTGAGGTGCCCCCCACCTCACTTCCCCCTGAGGTGCCTGGCCATTCCCACCATGATGCCCATGTCCAGAGTAGTGCGGATTACGTCAGTGAAGGAGTTAGGCTTGGACTGTGCCCTGTGGCCATGTGAGCCTTTTGTACTTTGAACTGGCCATTGGCCCTTTCTGCACAGTGACTCGTGTATTTTGTCACATTGACAATATGGTGGCTGTTTTCATCCAATTACACCTTCTGTTCTGGAATGATGCAGTCCTAGCATTATTATGACGTGTGTCCTGTGACAATTGTTTGACTCTGTAGCTGGTTGTGTGTATGGTGTGTGTATGTGTATGGTGTGTAGTGCATGTCACTCTCCTTTTCCTCCCTCCCTCCCTTGTGTGCTACGTGGCAGTACTCACAGTTGTCGTCTTCGTCAGTGTTGGTGTTCCAGGTGGAGCATGGCATAGAAGAGTATCGGGAAGACTTGCAGTTCCGGTTCCATGGTGGCCTTGTTCTTCTCTGTGTCTTCAATTTGTGAGTATTTGGTCTTCTGCGTTCTGTTTCGCACAGGCTTTTGATGGCGTTGGAAATCCTGGCGGTGTGCTGTGTCATAATATGGTGGGTGGTACCTTGTCTTCCATCTGGCTGTTGATGGCTACCGGCGTGGTCAGTGGTGCTTACGCTCTGGCGGTTGTGGTACATTGGCTGTCTATGGGAGTTATCACTGTCATGGTCATAATTCAGCCTGTTGGCGGTGTAACCACCACTTTATCACTCACCGCCAATATCATGATGACCACCTATGTGTAGAATGTCTCAACAATGTGGAGTATCCTATGAGCTTCTGCAGCAGTGTTCTGTTGTTCCCCCTCCACATTATCTGCTCCATCATCATGTTCCTACTCATTGGGGACATCAACCTGTTCATCCCAGGGGATTTTTGTTCTGATATAGATGTTGTGCAGGATGGCACATGACAGAATTATCTTGCAAACAAGTAGTAAAGCATACGGGAGGCTTCCTCCTGTCAGGGCTCGGCTCCTGAACCCTGATTTCAGGAGCCCAAATGTCTTCTCCACCACATTGCAAGTTTTCCTGTGTCCCTCGTTATAAGCCTGCTGTTCCACAGTTATAAGATAATCACCCACGGCTGTATGCCATCCCCTTGATCAACTGCAAAGGATAGACAGAAGATGTGTTGGTAAGTGTTGATAGTGGTTTGGAACACACCATGGCAGTTGTACTTTTTAGTTGGAGTGGTGACACAGACTTGCTTGTGATATAGGTGGTCATTACAACCCTGGCGGACGGTGCGGTAATACCGCAAACAGGCCGGCGGACAAAAAAAGGGAATTATGACCCTGGCGGAAACTGCCAACAAAGACAGCCACTTTAACACACCGCCCGCCACGGTGGTACAGTCAAGCAGCGCGGCGGTTACCGCCAACAGACAGGCAGGAGACAATGTACCGCCCACACTATTACAACCCGCCAATCCGCCACCTTTTCCGGGGCGGATTCACCGTGGATAAAAACACGGCGGAAACTGTTTCTGCAATGGGAAAACGCTCACCTTAGCACATCCCACGAGGAAGGAGGACACCATGGAGCCGGAATTACAAATCCTACCTGCCCTTGTTTTTCTGCTCCTTTACGACCAACATCCACGTAGGTGCAGAAGATACCGGTGAGTACTGCACCTACGACACGGGGAGGGGGGAGGCAAAAGTTAGGGGGACACCCACCAAACACCCCCACCCCCACCCTCGCATTATACAACATACACACCAATACAGTCACAAAAATCACAGTAACAACCCACAATCCCCCCGGAAGAATGCAAAGACAATGCGAAATTCGGGAAAACATTGTAATGTGCCAATATACATGTCATACAAAAATATACAGATATATATCTCAAAATCACTCTTATTTACACATACAATCCGAGAAGTAGTGCAGATATGTACACAACATGTCTGTGCACCAACACTCCAAAAATGCATGGGCGAGGCCCACAATAGATACCTGACCAAAATCGGAGAGAACACTGCCGGGGCATCAGATAGAAACACTACAGGCACCTCAGGGGGAAGGGAAGGGGGGCACCTCAGCCAGATGAATGCGAAGCCAGATCCACGACGGGGCTCCATGCCCATTGATGTATCCTGGGGAGTGCAAAGCCACAGTCTCTCAAGTCACTACAGTGGGTGGTTTGCCCACTGTGCCATCCTGGGGAGTGCAAAGCCACAGTCTCTCAAGTCTCTACAGTGGGTGGTTTGCCCACTGTGCCATCCTGGGGAGTGCAAAGCCACAGTCTCTCAAGTCTCTACAGTGGGTGGGTTGCCCACTGTGCCATCCTGGGGAGTGCAAAACCACAGTCTCTCAAGTCACTACAGTGGGTGGTTTGCCCACTGTGCCATCCTGGGGAGTGCAAAGCCACAGTCTCTCAAGTCTCTACAGTGGGTGGTTTGCCCACTGTGCCATCCTGGGGAGTGCAAAGCCACAGTCTCTCAAGTCTCTACAGTGGGTGGTTTGCCCACTGTGCCATCCTAGGGAGTGCAAAGCCACAGTCTCTCAAGTCTCTACAGTGGGTGGATTGCCCACTGCGCCATCCTGGGGAGTGCAAAGCCACAGTCTCTCAAGTAGATGCAGGTCTCCACTGGTTCTGGAGGGGGACTGGTGCCCAGACTGGATGAGTCTCCCCGTGAAAGTACCTGTCCTGTCACTGTCCCAGCTGCACATGGGATAAGGATGCCTGATGTGGCGGTCCATTCATTTCTACACAGTGGATGCCCTGTTCAGCGGTGCTTTGCCATGGCGGTCTATGGACTGTTCAGCGGTGCTTTGCCATGGCGGTCTTTGCCCTGTTCAGCGGTGCTTTGCCATGGCAGTCTTTGCCCTGTTCAGCGGTGCTTTGACATGGCGGTTCTGGACTGGTCAGCGGTGCTTTGCCATGGCGGTCTTTGCCCTGTTCAGCGGTGCTTTGACATGGCGGTTCTGGACTGTTCAGCGGTGCTTTGCCATGGCGGTCTATGGACTGTTCAGCGGTGCTTTGCCATGGCGGTTCTGATACGGACATTGGTGTGTGGCATGACGATCTCTACACTGGGCATTGGTGTGTGGCATGACGATCTCTACACTGGGCATTGGTGTGTGGCATGACGATCTCTACAATGAGCATTGGTGTGTGGCATGACGTTCCATCATTGCCCAGCGGGGCTGTGGCATCCTGGCCCCTCATGGGCTGTGACTCCGGCGGTGATCTCTGGACCAGTGACGATACTTGTGCCCTCCTGGGCTGTGACTCTGGCGGTGGTCTCTGGACCAGTAACAATACTTGTGCCCTCCTGGGCTGTGACTCCGGCGGTGGTCTCTGGACCAGTGACGATACTTGGGCCCTCCTGGGCTGTGACTCTGGCGGTGGTCTCTGGACCAGTGACGATACTTGGGCCCTCCTGGGCTGTGACTCCGACGGTGGTCTCTGGACCAGTGACGATACTTGGGCCCTCCTGAGCTGTGACTCCGGCGGTGGTCTCCTGACCAGTAACGATACTTGTGCCCTACTGGGCTGTGACTCTGGTGGTGGTCTCTGGACCAGTGACAATACTTGGGCCCTCCTGGGCTGTGACTCCGGTGGTGGTCTCCTGACCAGTAACGATACTTGTGCCCTCCTGGGCTGTGACTCCGGCGGTGGTCTCTGGACCAGTGACGATACTTGGGCCCTCCTGGGCTGTGACTCTGGCGGTGGTTTCCGGACCAGTGACGATACTTGGGCCCTCCTGGGCTGTGACTCCGGCGGTGGTCTCCTAACCAGTGACGATACTTGGGCCCTCCTGGGCTGTGACTCTGGCCGTGGTCTCTGGACCAGTGATGACGGTGCTGGCGGTTGTGTCTGGACCGCCGGAAATTATGGCGCACTTCTCCGCCGTGACACTCACAACAGGCTGGGCAGACTTCCTCTGGACCTTCCCCCCCTTTTTTGGAGTTACAGCTAACTCACCAATCGACTTCGATCCCATGTCACTTGTTGTCCCACCAGGAGTCTTAAGACGGTCCCGTCGTCCACTCTCCAATTTCAGAGCCTTTACAGGGGGTGGGCTGCCAGTGCCTTGGCTCCGGGTCCTACTGCCTGCCCTGGTGGCCGGTGCACTCCAAAAACCTGGAACACGCACCACTGGTACTGGAGGCTTTTTGGCTGAGGCGCTACGACAGGACTGATGAATTGGAGGGGGGGGGGGCAAAAAGGTCAATTTGACATAGGGACAGTTTCTGATGGACACTGGGATGGGTAGCTGGAGGGGGTCTGGGAGTGGAGGAAGAGGAGGTGGTTGTAGGAGGTGTCACTTTAGGTGTTTTGGGTGCAGGTGCAGGTACTGGAGGCTGTCGTGAGGTGGATGGATGTTGGGTGAGTGATTGCCGGTGTTTGTGTACTGTGGGAGGGGGCGTCACAGACACATTGGAAGAGGACACAGGGGACGTGTAAATGGCAGTGGAGGTGGTGAGTGTAGGTGAGCGGCTTGTGGTGCTGGGTGTCCTGGTGCGAGTCCTAGTGCCTGTAGATGTGGTGCATACAGGTGTGTGTGTAGACGAGACTGGGAGGGAGAAGGGAGAAGAGGAGGAGGGGGATGCAGTGGAGACAGTGGATGTTGCTGTGTCTGTATGTGGGTGAGGCTTGCGTGAGTGCCTGTGGTGTGTGTGGTGCCTATGTTTGCTTGAGCTACTTGTGTGTGCTGACTTGTGTGCATGCTGGTCTGTAGGTGTGCTTGGGATGGGCTGGGGTACAGGAGATTGGGTCTGGGTGGAGGAAGTTGGAGGGGGGAGGCTAGACACAGGGACAATGGCTGCCATCAGTGCTGAGGCCAGAGATTGCAGGGTTCGCTGAAGGACAGCCTGACCAGAACGAATGCCCTCCAGGAATGCATTACCGTGTTGCAACTCCCTTTCTACACCCTGGATGGCATTCACAATGGTAGACTGCCCAAAAGTGAGTGACCTGAGGAGGTCAATGGCATCCTCACTGAGGGCAGCAGAGGTGACTGGGGCAGGGCCTGAGGTGCCTGGGGCGAAGGTGATGCCCACCCTCCTGGGTGAGCGGGCACGGGGCGAACGCTGAGGGGCTGCTGCGAGGGCGGTGCTGGTAGGGGAGGGGGCGGCTGTACCTGTAGAAGTAGGGCGCACAGATGGTGCCGCCACCACAGGGGAGCTCCCATTGGCGGACGAGTCTGTGTCGCTGGTTGGTGATCCGGTGGCCAACCCTCCGTCCCACTGGTGCATTCAGAGTCTGTGGTGTGGCCCTCCATGGCCATGTGGGATGCAGCTCCCTCGTGCTCCGGTGCCACAGTACCTCCGTCTGATGATGCTGATGTACAAAAGGACAGGGAGAGCAGGAAAAGTTGGGGAGACAGAACAAAGAGAGTTTTAGTGCATGGCATGCCGCTACCGTTGGCGGACAAGACAGACGCAGCAGCTACCTGCATTACGCCTTGCTCCTGACCTCTGCACATGTAATTTCTGGGATATGGCCTACATGGCAATGGTGGAAATCTGCGCACATCGATGCCACAGAGGCAACTATACCTCAACTTGGCACTCTGCTGAGGTGGGGTTGAGTGCCACATGGCCTACATTACGGAGGGGCCTTGCCTACCTAACTCGCTTTGGCCTAGGGACACCCACAGCCCACCTCCCCCACCCAGACCCCTCCACTGCACGCAAAGTCCACAGAATGAGGTTGTACTCACCCCCTTGTGTCTGCTGTGATGTCCTCAAGCGCCCATCCAACTCCGGGTAGGCCACCGCCAGGATCCGGAACATCAGGGGGGTCATGGTGCGACGGGCACCCCTCCCACGTTGGGAGGCCATCCCCAGCTGAGCCTCAGCCGTCTTCTTGCTGCAGCGGCGAACGTCCTCCCATCTCTTACGGCAGTGGGTGCCCCGTCTCTGGTGGGCCCCCAGGGTCTGGACCTCCTTGGCGATGGCACGCCAAATGTCCCTCTTCTGGTGGGCGCTGACCTACATGACATGCACAAGGGAAGAGGAACAGTCATTACCAACTGCACCGTCCATGTGAGTGGCCCCCTCCCTACTCTGGCCATGTGGCCCATTAATTCCCATGCATTAATGTTCTATGAACTCTGGCCCCTTCCCTCTTCCACCCAGCCCTCTCTACCCAGGCCTAGCCCATACAACGTGCTCCATGTGTACTAACCTGTTGGTCTGGAGGACCGTAGAGTAGCATGTACTGGGGGAGGACCCCATCCACAAGTTTCTCCAACTCCTGTGCAGTGAAGGCAGGGGCCCTTTCCCCAGACGCAGCAGCCATCGTCGCTTCCAGACCGAGGTCACAGCAGCACTAGCAGTGTAGGTCCTCTCCTGTCGAAGGTCAGGTATCTAGTGATTGAACAGATAGAAAATGGCGGTGACGTCCGCGGCGGTGCGCATCATCACCGCCGGCGCACCTGTTCATTGGCTCCTGGGACCCATAGGGTCCAATGTTAACCAATGCAGCATTGCGCCGCGGTCTACGACCGCCTACCGCGACGGTGTGCAACGCCAGCGCAGTTACCCCACAATCCCATTGTCCCAGTTTAGAGGTAAGGCAGCCGCCATTTCAGGGGCCCACATGGCTTCATTTACTACTGCGTCACACATAGCTAGGCCTATACTCAACACACATACAGGAAGGGTTTTTTGTCTGGTGTAGTCTTGTGTGTAACTGGTGGTACATACCTGGAGGAATAGTGACTGGTTCTTCGCTGTTGTCCTTCTTAGGCACCGTCAGCTGGGACATATGAGAAGATGGCGGAATCCTCCTGTGTACCGACCGCTGGTGGACCTGTTGACAATGGAAGAAAGACATGTCATCGTCACCTACAGGTTTGACTGTGCCACAATCCAGGAACTATGTACCCAGTTGGAGCCAGACCTGATGTCACCAATCCGCCATCCGACTGGAATCCCCCCTGACGTGCAGGTGCTGTCATTGCTCCATTTCCTTGCAAGTGGCTCTTTTCAGACAACGGTGGCCATGGCATCAGGGATGTCCCAGCCTATGTTTTCCAACGTCTTGTCCAGAGTGTTGTCTGCCCTGCTGAAACACGTAAGGAGATACATCATATTCCCTCAGGTGGAGGATTTGCCTACAGTGAAAGGTGACTTCTATGCCCTTGGACATATCCCCAACGTCATAGGTGCCATTGATGGGACCCATGTAGCTCTGGTCCCCCCCGCAGGAGTGAACAGGTGTACAGGAACAGGAAGAATTATCATTCGATGAATGTCCAGATGGTCTGTTTGGCAGACCAGTACATCTCGCAGGTAAATGCAATGTTCCCTGGCTCTGTGCATGACGCCTACATCCTGCGGAATAGCAGCATCCCTGATATGATGGGCCAACTCCAGAGGCACTGTGTATGGCTATTGGGGGACTCTGGTTACCCCAACCTTTCCTGGCTATTGACCCCAGTGAGGAATCCCAGGGCAGAGGAACGGTACAATGATGCCCATGGGCGGACTAGGAGGGTAATCAAACGCACCTTTGGCCTTCTTAAGACCAGGTTCAGGTGCCTCCATATGACAGGTGGATCCCTATTCAACTCACCGAAAAAGGTGTGCGACATCATCGTCGCCTGCTCCATGCTCCATAATTTGGCATTGCGACACCAGGTGCCTTTTCTGCAGGAGGATGATCCAGATGACGGTGTTGTGGCAGCTGTGGAGCCTGTGGAGCCTGTGGAGCCTGTGGACAGTGATGAGGATGAAGCTGAGGATGAAGAAAACGACAACAGGGAGTCAGTCATACAGCAATATTTCCAGTGACACACAGGTGAGAACATTTTCTGGTTTAACATCACATTAACTTTCACACGTCTACCTCTATCCTGTACCTACATTTCACTCACTATTTGTTAATTGAGTTGTACCCTTCCATTTCAGTTTCACAAGTGTGGTAACCTACGTGTCAACTGCTTGCATCCTTGAAGGGCTTGTGATGTGTGACATTGGTATGTTAGCCTTACAATGGGTAACCCATTATGACACTGTAATTGATAATACAAAGTTCCAAATCATAGACTGACTCAAGATTTTTTTGTGTTTCAAGGGTGTTTATTTAAGTGCAATGAAGGGGGGTTGTAAAATGGGGATGGGTGATGGTGGAGGAATGTCCATGGCAGAGTCCAGTCTATTAGTCTCACAGGTGCACTGCCCATCTGGGCATTGGAAGTGGAGCTGGGGCAGTTCCAATCTGGACAGGGTGACAAAGTGGGACAGTGGGGGGACAATCAGGGTGGTCTCATTTCCTGGCGGGGGTCTTGCCATCTTGCTCTGTCCTGTTCCTGGATCTCAGGGCCTGCTTGCGTGGTGGTTGTCCGTCTGCAAGCGGTGGGGTGCTGGTGTGGTGGTCCTGTGGCGGGGCGTCCTGTCCACTAGCGCCGGCGGAGGTGGTGGGCAGTTCGTCGTCCTGGCTAGTGTCAGGGGCCCCTTGGAGTGCCACGGTGTCCCTCAAGGTCTTTTGAATGTCCGTCAGCACACCAGGGCGGAGCCGATGGTCCTGAGCTCCTCCCTGAACCCCAAATACTGCTCCTCCTGCAGAGGCAGGGTCTCCTGCAACTTGTCCAGGACCGTCACCATCGTCTCCTGGGAGTGGTGGTATGCTCCCATGATGGAGGAGAGGGCCTCGTGGAGAGTTGGTTCCCTTGGCCTGTCCTCCCCCTGTCGCACAGCAGCCCTCCCAGTTCCCCGGTGTTCGTGTGCCTCCGTCCCCTGGACCGTGTGCCTACTACCACTGCCCCCAGGTCCCTGTTGTTGTTGGGGTGGTGGGTTAGCCTGGGTGCCCTGTAGTGGTGGACACACTCCTGATTGACCTGTCCTGGGTAGGGAGGTTTGGGCCCGCTGGGTGGGTGCTGTGCTGGTGTTACCAGAGGGTGTAAGCTCGGTGTTGGGCTGTGGCTGGGCAAGGGGAACCGACTGTCCTGAGGCCCACGATGGTCCGGGCTGGTCATCAAGATCCAGTGGGGCAGAGCTGCTGTCGTCACTGTGGGCCTCTTCTGGGGGTGGAGTGGTGTTGTCTGGACCCTCTGGTGTGGTGACGTTCCTTCGGGTTCCTGCAGGGGTATAAAAACATGATTATTGCATGTGTGTGTTTCATGGTGTGAAATGGTTGGGTGTGCGTGAACCCCAGTGCAGGCATTCCTGTGTGGGGGCTTGTGTGGTGATGGTTGGGGGGGTGTTCTGGGTATGTGCAGTGGGCATGCTTTAGTGAGGGGTGTCCATGCTTAGTTGTGTCATGCAGGGCTTGGTGTTGGGATGGGTGGTTGGTGTCATGGGTAGATTAGTGAGGATTTGGGGTGATAGGGGAGGGATTTGAGGGTGGGGGTGTGTGATAGCATACCGGTAGGGTGGGAGATGTGATAGTTAAGATTTGACTTACCAGTGTCCCATCCTCCACCTACTCCTCCGAGGCCCTCTGGATGCAAGATGGTCAAGACTTGCTCCTCCCATGTTGTTAGTTGTGGGGGAGGAGGTGGGGGTCCGCCACCAGTCCGCTGCACCGCAATGTTGTGTCTGGAGACCGTGGAACGCACCTTCCCCCGTAGGTCGTTCCACCTCTTCCTGATGTCCTCCCTATTTCTTGGGTGCTGTCCCACGGCGTTCACCCTGTCCACTATTCTGCGCCATAGCTCCATCCTCCTGGCTATTGATGTGTGCTGTACCTGTGAGCCAAATAGCTGTGGCTCTACCCGTACGGTTTCCTCCACCATGACCCTGAGCTCCTCCTCGGAGAAGCGGGGGTGTCTTTGGCGTGATATGGGGTGGTGTGTGTTATGTGTGGGGTGGTGTATGTGTTGATGAGTGTGGTGAGTGTAGTGGTATGTGGTGTTTTGTGCGTGGATGTTGTGTGGGTGATGGTGTTGTGTGCCTCTGTGTAATGGGGTTGTCAATAGCTGTGCTCTCTCTCTGGCCTTCTCTCAGAATTTCTGGTTGTAGGGGTTTGTGGGTGATGTGGGTGTGTATTTTATATTGTGTTGGGTGTGTGGGAGTGGTGTGTGTATGTGTCTCAGGTGTGTGTATTTGTAATTGTCCAATGTGGCGGTGTTTTGGAGATGTGTGTGTATTTTGAGCGCGGCGGTGTGTACCGCCAATGGAATACCGCGGTTGAAAGACCGCCGCGTGGATTCGTGGGTCATAATAGCATGGGCGTGTTTCTGTTGGCGTGGAGGTGGAGGATTTGTTTCCGCATGTGTATCACTGACCTTTGGTGTGGCGGTGTTGTGTGGGTGTCTGAATTTCGGCGAATTCCGTGATGTGTGTCATAATAGCTGTGGCGGTCTAACGCGGCCGCGGCGGTGTATTGGCGGTCTTCTGCACGGCGGTAAGCACCTTATACTGCCAATGTTGTAATGACCCCCATAGTATATGTTCCTGTTTTTGTAAAATGGTTTCATTGGACTATGTTGATGAACATGACAATCTTGGATAGTGGATCAAGGGCCTGGAAACTTGCATGTTGATCCCAAAATGATGGTTATGATTTAGGCAAATGTGTTGTGCAGTCCATATGTGAAGCAGAGTTTTATGTTAGATGGAACCTACCAACTCCTAGCACCACAATGGTGACAGATGTTGAAACTCCATAGTTGCCCTACAAAGCCAGACTGTGCCGTCCATGTTATCATTTGGCAGAACGCATACAGTGTGACACTTAGTGACCTTTTGTGGCAGATGATGGTTGTGCCAGCCATCAAGTGTACAAGAGAGTATATCATACATTAGTTGGATGATGTAATTTGGTGCAGTAGTATCGCCTAGCTTCAAATACATGGTTCAAGACAGACAATTTCTATACATGCACATGGCAGGCTTTGGGAGGGGGCACAGCTATTTTACACATGGGTCCCTTAATACAGTGCATGTAAGGTCAGGCATGTCCTCTATACTCCTACAGAGTCGTACTATGACATCCATGATTGCTAGAGTTTTTCACAGACTCAGCACCATGGTGGACCGTTTCTGGTATTTTGCAACAGACATGGTGGTGTTAGGGGGCAGTAGGGGTGCATGTGAGGTGGCACTGGAGTAGGTGCTGCCCCATTTCTCATGATTCAGCCCCCTGGTCTTCAATGGCAGATATTTGTGTATATGTATGTGTGCGACACAATGCCGCAGACAGGTGTACTATGTAGATTATACGTATTTGGTTATGGCACTACTTGGGTGGCATTTGATTTAGGTTCTGCCAGAGGTTTGCACACCATGGTTTACGTGGGACCGAGCCTTTGTGTGACTTCGTCAAAATGCCCACAGCCTTTGCCATTGAAATGCCTGCGCTTCTTTGTTTGGTGTTATGTGTGTGTGTGATGTGTATTTAGTTGTCAACCTGTTGACACTTGCAGCTTCTGTATGCAAAGGAGACTTGGCTCCACCTGTCCACACGTGATGTGCCAGTCAGGGTGTGACTGTGTTATGTACATTTGGAAGTATGTGTTTGGGACATGCAATGTATGCAGTGTAGTGTGACATGTTGCATATGTGTTGCTGCCTGTACATCTCTGTGTCCCTGCCCATGTGTATTTAGTGTGGTGTTTATCTTGTTTGTCCTAGATTGTTGGTGTGTTGTGTGTGTTACGATTGGTATGAGTAGCCCATTGCCATATTGGCCATCCTGGAACCGCTCGTTGAAGGTGCAATGGCGAAAGATGTATGCATACTGGACGCTGCTGGGATATTTCGCAAGGATGTTGGTGAAGAGCCCACGGTGGTCCACGATGACCTGCACATTAGTAGAATGTGTGTGCTTGCGTTTTCTACATAGGTGTTCTTTTGCTGCAGGTGGCATCAGTTGCACATGGGTACAGTCCATTGCACCTAGCACATGAGGAAACCCAGCAATTTGATAGAAACCTTGCTTGATCTCCTGCTGCAGATGCTGGCTGTTTGGAAAGCAGATGTGGTGGGGTGCGAGGCATAGGATAGTGTCCAGGACCTTTGGTAGGAAGACCAAGAAGGATGACTGGGAGACATCAGCCACTTGTTAAACCGTTACCTGGAATGATTCAGACGTCAGCATATTGAGGACAGCGAGGAGTTTTGTCATGGGTGGAATGTTATTGGGAGTTTCCACCCTTGCCATGATGTGTGGCGCAATATGGTGCAGCAGGCATACAATGGACTCCCGGTTGAGTCTGTACATACAGGCCACATCTTGTTCCTCATTCCAAGGATGGTTGTGCGCTGTCTGAAAATCCTCTCCCTCTTTCTGCGCTGCCTCTGTGGCTGCTCTGGTGGTGTTTGGGGTTGCTGCGGTGGTGGAGGGATCTGCTGTCTCCGCAGACGTCTGAGGCGTGTAACAAGCAGTACCATTTCCATGTTATCCCGGACGTTTCCAAAGCTCTTTCTGTGTGTTTTCCTTGAGTGATGGTGTGTGAGCCTTTTTTTAATGCCTGGTCTAAACAGGCGTTGAAATTTGACTCTAATTGGAATTAGTGCCATTTTTTGAGTACGCTTCCTTGGTTAGCATCATTTTTGCGGTGGGAGGTAACTATGGAGCTAGGGGATGTGAGTGTAGATTTGATATGAAATAATTATTTTATGTAATCATACTAATGCACTAACATGAGAAATGCTTCAAATGAAACATAAATGTTAACATGAAAAGTGTGCTTGTTTCTGGGCCGCCATCAGAGTGAAAGGCCTCCACATTTTTTTTTTAATGTGTTAACTCAGTGATGAAAGAAAAATATTCTGTCTCTTTAAGAACATGTGTTTTGAAAAATAATGTTAGAATAAATGCGATTAATTCTTGAGTTTTCTGCGGTGCCTTTCAGCAGAACAAGGCCAGAACTAATGTTGAAAGTCTGCCAGAAGGAACTAAAATATTTGTTCTCCGCTGTGTGTTAAACAAGGAGGTCACAGCATCTGCCTGCCAAGCTAACCTAAATTATCAAATATAAAAAAAAAACTTTTTGCGAGGAATTAAAAGTTTCCTTTGTCTTAATCACAAGTTTATTCTGTGTTCGTTCTAATGGAATGTGTTTTTGGAGGGCAAGATCTGATTTGGGAAAATGTTTCTACTCCTTCCTGGCTATCGTCCGGCAACAAGTGCATTTTGAAATGTGTTGAACAAAAGACCTTCACAAAACAGTGCGGAGAAGACTTTAAAAAAAATAATTACTATCATTTGTGCTTATGCAAAAAGGAAGAGGCAGAGAAATACAGAACATTTATGCTAATACTGGAATATTTTCTGATGTGCTGATGTTTTGTGATGGATGATTTGTTCACATATGCAGTTTTCAGACAATCACAGAAGTTTAGAAAGTTTAATTTAATGTTTGTGAATCAGACATTGGCATGTCATTTTTCATTTTCATTCATTGCTTCATTATTTCCAGAGACTTTACTTCTCATTTCTTATGATCTGTCACTTTGACATTTCATGCTTCAACCAGTCTACTGACTTCTGGTATTATTATATTGAATTATTTTCTAGGCTCCATGGAATGATGCTGGTGCTTATTTTAGCACTTAGGAGCATATTTATACTCAGTTTGCGCCGAATGTGCGTCAAAACTTTTGACGCACATTCAGCGCAAAACCTTGCCCCATTTTTAAACTTTGACTCTGTGTGAGTAATTTTTGGGTTGCGGGAAACTGCCTTGTGTTAATGAAATGCAAGGTAGGCGTTCCCGCCCAAAAAATGACTTTAAGGCCTGTGCGCCTTATTTATACTCCCACGTCATTTTGACGCACAGGAGAGGTCGGGCCTTAAAAAACGGCGCACAGCCTGATGTGCAATGTTTTTTAACGCCTGGGTCAGGGCAGGCGTTAAGGTATCTGTGGGCTCACTTCCATGGTCTCTGACCATGGAAGGAGTCCAGAGGGGCCCTTCTCTGCCCCCAGGGTCACCCCCTGCCACCCTCACCCACCCATGGAGGTCACCCATGGATGGGGGACCCATCCCAGGTAAGTACAGGTAAGTTGAGGTAAGTATTTTTTAAATTTTTTAAAAGTGGCATAGGGGGGCCTAATTTGGGGCCCCCTACGTGCCACTATGGCCAATGGCCAGGGGACAGAAGTCCCCTGGGCCTGGCCTTTGGTCAAGGGAGCATGACTCCTGTCTTTGCTAAGACAGGAGTCATTTCAATGGGGGTTGTGCGTCAAAAAGTGGCGCAAGTCAGGTTTGCCGTTTTGGCATGTGCCGGTGCACATGGCGGCACAGGTGGCGTGCCTGCGGCGGTGTCTGTGGTGGAGATGCTGCCGGTGCTGGCCAGGGTGCAGGTGCTGGTAGTAGTGAAGGGAGACACCAGGCCGTCTGCAGCAGCCTCGCACGGCTGCCCACTGGTGATGATGCTGCTGACTGGCAGTGGCGGTGCAGGTGCAGATGGCAGTGCAGGTGGCGGTGCAGATGGCAGTGTAGGTGACGGTGCTTGCGGCGGTGCTTTCTGCGGTACAGGTTGCTGGGCTGTCAGGGCTAATGTTGGTCACCAGTCCCTCACCTGGAGGCTCCGAGCCCTGAAGTGCCTTGCCTTTGTTTTCTTTTCCCTTTCCCACCTTGGCAGATGCTGCTGGGACCTTGGCACTGTCCTCTTGTTTTTTGGATGAGGCCTTGCTGGGTGGGTCGTGCATCTTGTCTGTGCTACATGCTTGCCCCTTCTTCACCTTGGAAGGTGGCAGAATCAGTTGGTCCTTTGCATTGGTCGGTGGCGCACTGCCAGCCCTGACCGGTGCCCCCTTTGATCCCCTGGGACTTGCAGATACCACAGCGGATGCCGAGTTGGAGGCTGAGGTGCAGGCCTGGGCTCTTGACACCCTGGCCCTAGGGGAAGGACGGGGGGAGGTGTAGGGAAGAGGTCAATGTTAGCCAGGAAAAGTTTTTTAGACACACTGGGACAGGAAGATGGAGGGGGTTTGGGAGTGGAGGAAGAGGTAGTGCTTGTAGGAGGTGTACGTCTGCTGAGTTTGGGTGAAGGTGCATGGGCTGGATGATGTTGTGAGGTGGATGGCTGTTGAGTGGGAGTGTGCCTGCGTTTCTGTACTTTGGGAGGAGGGCTAACAGACAGACTGGGAGAGGACACAGGGGACGTGTGCATGGTTGTGGGGGTGGTGTCTGCTCGTGAGGGGTGTGTTGTGATGGGCGTGCTTGTGATAGAGGTAGTGCATGCAGGTGTGAGTGGAGACCCTACTGGGAGGGAGGTGGACAAAGAGGAGGAGGGGAACACAGTGGAGGAAGTGGATGTTGGTATCTTTGCATGGGTATGGTGCTTGTGTGAGTGCCTCTGTGATGATGTGCAGTGCTTATGTTTTCCTAAGCCACTTTTGTGTGTTGATTTGTGTGCATGTTGGTCTGAAGGTGTGCTTGAGATAGGGTGAGGTAGAGGGGATTGGATCTGGGTAGTGGAAGTTGGAGGGGGGAGGCTAGACACAGGGACAATGGCTGCCATCAGTGCTGACGCCAGAGCCTGAAATGCTCTCTGTTGGGCCGCCACGCCAGAATGAATGCCCTCCAGGTATGCATTTGTTTGTTGCAAATGCCTCTCAACACCCTGGATGGCATTCAGAATGGTTGACTGCCCAACAGAAAGGTATCTCAGGAGGTCAATAGCCTCCTCACTGAGGGCAGCAGGGCTGACTGGGGCAGGGCCTGAGGTGCCTGGGGAGAAGGAGATGCCCACTCTCCTGGGTGAGCGGGGACGGGAAACACTCTGAGGGGCTGCTGGGAAGGTGATGCTGGTAGGGGTGGTGGTGGCTGTACCTGTTGTTGTGGTGGGCACAGAGGTGTTCGCCACTGCCAGGGAGCTTCCATCGGGGGGGAGTCGCTGTCACTGGTCTCTCTTCCTGTCACCGTCATGGAGCTCCCCTCGCCCTCCGTCTCACTGGTGCCTTCACCCTCTGTGGATTCGGCCTCCAGGCCCATGTGGGATGCAGCTCCCTCCATCGCCAGTGCCTCTGCTCCATCCGCCAGATGATGCTAATGCACACAAGGACAGGGTGACAAAACAAAAAGAGGGGGGGGGAGGCAGAGGATACACTTGGTCAATGTCAGCAACAACACCACCGTTGGCGGACACAACACACAGAGAGCAGCCCTATGCAGTAGGCCATGCCCAACCAGTCACTAAGGTAGACACCAACCCATGGGGTACAATGCCAAACGCCATCATCTGCACACCTGACACCCACAGGACCTTGCCCAGTAGTAATTAGCCACTTGTACCATTGAGGTAGGAGTGCTTCAGAGCCTGCACACAAGGGACCTACCCTGCCATGATCGCTCTGGCCTAGGGGCACCCACCGCACCTATCCCCCACCCTGCTTGCTCCTTTAAGCGTGCAAAGTCAGCTTTGACACTATGTACTCACCCCCTTGTGGCTGCTGTGATGCCCTCAAGCGCCCATCGAACTCCGGATAGGCCACCGCCAGCATGCAGAACATCAGGGGGGTCATGTTGCGACAGGCACCCCTTCCACGTTGGGAGGTCAGCCCCAGCTGGACCTCTGTCATTTTCTTGGTCCAGCGGCGCAGGTCCTCCCATCTCTTGCGGCAGTGGGTGCTCTGCCTGTGATAGACCCCCCATGGTCGGCACCTCCTTGGCGATGGCACGCCAAATACCCTTTTTATGGTGGGCGCTGACCTAGAGGGAAAAGACAGCGGAAATTGTAATTACTCATCCGTCTGGACCGTCATACTCATTGCCCACCAGTTCCCACCCATGTCCTCACGCACATACACTGACCACCTCTCAGACAGCACTCAGGCCAGGACGCATTAGCAACCACCAACATGTGGCTTACATCCACACCACTCCAAACAGGCATTGCCCACACATCGTGCTCACAGTGTACTCACCTGTTTGTCTGGAGGACCGTAGAATAACCAATTTCTCCAACTCCTCAGCAGTGAAGGCAGGGGCCCTTTCCCCAGACACATAAGCCATTGTCGCTTCCAGACTCAGGTCACAGCAGCACAGGCAGTGTAGGTCCTCTCCTGTTGAAGGTCAGTATGCAAGTGAGTGAATAGCTAGAAAATGGTGGTGACGTCTGCAGCGGTGCGTACCGTCATCGCTGGCGTACATCGCCATTGGCTCCTGGGACCTATAGGGCCCAATGATAACCAATGCAGTGTTGCACGGCGGTCGTCGAGCGCCGGCCCCAAGAGTGCACAACGCCAGCGCACTTACCTCATTTCCCCTTGTCCCTCCTCACAGTTCAAGCAGCCGCCATTTCAGGGGGGCACATGACATGGCACCTAGCTGCGTCACAGCACATATTGGCACTTCTACTGACTCTCGACTTCACACACTGCTTCTGTGACATACATTCAAAAACAGTTGTGCCATCTATGTGGAAATATGACCTTCTGCTCACCATTCGCCTCCATAGACCACAACCACTTAGGCAGATGATGAGATGGCAGCATCTTCCGGCGTACAGACCCCTGGTGGACCTGTCGACAATGGAGGACAGACCCATTATCATCACATACAGAATTGATTGTGCCACAATCCAAGAACTGTGTGCCCAATTGGAGCCAGACCTGATGTCAGATATCCGTCAGCCCACAGGAATATCCCCTCTAGTGCAGGTTCTGTCAGTGCTTCATTTCCTGGCAAGTGGTTCCTTTCAAACAACAGTGGCCATGGCATCAGGGATGTCTCAGCCAATGTTCTCCAACGTGTTGGCCAGAGTGTTGTCTTCCCTGCTGAAGCACATGTGCAGCTACATTGTGTTCCCCCAAGTGGATGATTTGGCCACAGTGAAAGCTGACTTCTATGCCCTGGGACATATCCCCAACATCATTGGTGCCATTGATGGTACACATGTGACATTTGTCCCCCCGCAGAAATGAACAGGTCTACAGGAATAGAAAAAGCTATCATTTGATGAATGTGCAAATGGTGTGTTTGGCTGACCAGTACATCTCCCATGTGAATGCCAAATATCCTGGCTCAGTGCATGACGCCTATATCTTGAGGAATAGCAGCATCCCTTGTGTGATGGGGTAATTCCAGAGGCAGCAGGTGTGGCTAATAATTTGGAGTCTGAGTATAGGGTTGTCCCTAAGGGGTAGTGTGTGTCTAACAGTTGTCCCTCAATATTTACAGGTGATTCTGGTTACCCCAAGCTCTCACGGCTACTGACCACAGTGAGGTATCCCAGGACAAGGGCAGAGGAACGTTACAATGAGGCACATGGGTGTACAAGGAGGATTATTGAGAGAACCTTCGGCCTCCTGAAGGCCAGGTTCTGGTGCCTCCATCTGACAGGTGGATCCCTGTACTACTCACCCAAGAAGGTGTGCCAGATCATCGTGGCATGCTGTATGTTGCACAACCTGGCCTTGAGACGCCAGGTGCCTTTTTTGCAGGAGGATGTTACTGGAGATGGTCTTGGGGCAGCGGTGGAGCCTGTGGACAGTAAGGAAGAGGAGGCAGATGAAGAAGATGCGGACAACAGAACAAACATTATACAGCAGTACTTCCAGTGACACACAGGTAAGAGACTGTAACTCAACTTTACATTTCAGTAAACTTTTGGACATTGTACATGGCAGCCTCTTACCCTCTGTCTATGGACACTGACTGTTCCCTTTGGATTCTCTATTTTCAGATCTGTGTACCACATTCTGGCTACTGCTATGTGTACTGCTGCCCACCAACTGTCATCCTGTGGTATATTTCACTGAACATAGACGTAGCAATGCTTTGGGAATGTTGTAAGAATACATCTTTCTAATCATTACACTGTCTCCAGTATTGTTTATATTTCAAGGGTGTTTATTTTTTGTGCAAATTAGTATGGGGGTAAGTGCAATGGGCTGGGGTGATGGTGGAGGAAGGTCCAGGGTAGAGTCCAGTCTACTGGTATCACAGGCGCATTGTCCAATGGGGCATTGGAAGTGGAGCAATGGCAGTTCAAGGTGGACAGGGTGACATAGTGGGACAGCAGGGTGACAATGAGGAGAGTCTTATTTCCTGGCGGGGTTTTGGCAATGTTCTCTGTCTTCTGCCTGGATTGCACGGACTGTTTGGGGGGTTGTTCTCCTTCTGCAGGGGGTGGGGTGCTGGTGGCCTGTTGTTCCTGTGGCGGTGCCTCCTGTCCACTAGCGCCAGCAGAGGTGGAAGGCTGTTCCTCATTTTGGCTAGTGTCAGGGGCCCTTTGTTGTGCCACTGCGTCTCTCATGGTCTTGCCCATGTCAGCCAGGACCCCTGCAATGGTGACCAGGATGGTGTATATTTTAATTAAAATTTGGTTAAAAACACTTTTTCCTCACTTTTTGGTGACATAAAGTTCTGGAATCTGAGAGGAGCCACAAATTTCCTTTCACCCAGCGTTCCCCCAAGTCTCCTGATAAAAATGGCACCTCACTTGTAGGTCTAGCGCCCGTGAAAGGAAATGCCCCAAAACACAATGTGGACACATCACATTCTCCCAAAGAAAACAGACCTGTTTTTTGCAAAGTGCCTAGCTGTGGATTGTGGCCTCTAGCTCAGCCGGCACCTAGGGAAACCTACCAAACCTGCACATATTTGAATACTAGACACCTAGGGGAATTCAAGATGGGGTGACTTGTGGGGCTCTCACCAGGTTCTGTTACCCAGAATCCTTTGCAAACCTTAAAATGTGGCCCAAAACACTTTTTCCTAACATTTTGGTGACGCAAAGATCTGCAATCTGAGAGGAGCCACAAATTTCCTTCCACCCAGCGTTCCTCCAAGTCTCCCAATGAAAATGGTAAATCACTTGTGTGGTTAGGCCTAGCGCCTGCAAAAGGAAATGCCCCAAAACACAACGTGGACACATCAAATTCTCCCAAAGAAAACAGACCTGTTTTTTGCAAAGTGCCTAGCTGTGGATTTTGGCCTCTAGCTCAGCCGGCAACTAAGGAAGCCTACCAAACCTGTGCATTTTTGAAAACTAGACACCTATCGGAATCCAAGATGGGGTGACTTGTGGGGTTATCACCAGGCTCTGTTACCCAGAATCCTTTGAAAACCTCAAAATGTGGCCAAAAAACCCTTTTTCCTCATATTTTGGTGACAGAAAGTTCTGGAATCTGATAGGAGCCACAAATGTCCTTCCACCCAGCACTACCCCAAGTCTCCCGATAAAAATGGTACCTCACTTGTGTGGGTAGGCCTAATGCCCGCGAAAGGGAATGCCCCAAAACACATCGTGGACACATCACATTCTCTCAAAGAAACAGACCTGTTTTTTGCAAAGTGCCTAGCTGTGGATTTTGGCCTCTAGCTCAGCCGGCACCTAAGGAAGCCTACCAAACCTGTGCATTTTTCAAAACTAATCACCTATGGGAATCCAATATGGGGTGACTTGTGGGGCTCTCACCAGGTTCTGTTACCCAGAATCCTTTGCAAACCTCAAAATGTAGCCAAAAAACACATTTTCCTCACATTTTGGTGACAGAATATTCTGGAATCTGAGAGGAGACACAAATTTCCTTCTACCCAGTGTTCCCCCAAGTCTCCCAATAAAAATGGCACCTCACTTGTGTGGGTAGGCCTAGCGCCCGTGACAGCGCTGTTTTTTGGAAAGTGCCTAGCTGTGGATTTTGGCCTCTAGCTCAGCTAGCACCTAAGGAAACCTACCAAACCTGCACATTTTTAAAAACTAGACACCTAGGGGAATCCAAGGTGGGGCCACTGGTGGGGCTCTGACTAGGTTCTGTTACCCAGAATCCTTTGCAAACCTCAACATTTGGCTAAAAAACACTTTTTCCTCACATTTCGGTGACACAAAGTTCTGGAATTTGAGAGGAGCCACAAATTTCCTTTCACCCAGCGTTCCCCCAAGTCTACCAATAAAAATGGCACCTCACTTGTGTGGGTAGGCCTAGTGCCCGCGAAAGGAAATGCCCCAAAACACTATCTGGACACATCCAAATTATCAAATATAAAACTACCTGTTTTTGCATGGGCACCTGCGTTTTTGGTCCTGGGCTCAGCAGCCATGTAGGGAAGCTGACCAAACACGGACATTTCTGAAAACTAGACACCCGAGAGAGTCCAGGGAGGTGTGACCTGCGTGGATCCCCCAATGTTTTCTTACCCAGAATCCTCAGCAAACCTCAAATTTAGCACAAAAATCACTTTTTCCCACATTTCTGTGTGGTATCACTGCACCAGGACAAATTTCTTACCACCCAATGTTCCCCTCAGTCTCCCGGTAAAAATGATATCTCACTTGTGTAGGTGGGCCAAGTGCCTGTGACAAGGAAGAGCAAAAAAACATGTCGAAATTGAGAGGAACCAAAGCGGGTCCAAAAGGGCGGTTTGAAAAAAAAACATTTTTAGGCTGACAAGTCCAGCAGAATTTTTATCACTACAGATGAGACAATGCTGGGTGGTAGGAAGTTTGTGGATTCCTACACATTCCGGAACGTTCCATCACAAAAATGTGGGAAAATTGTGTGATTTCCAAAGTTGGAGGTTTGCAGGGGATTGTGGGTAAAAAAATGGTGCGGGGAGCATGTCAAGCACACCACCCTGGAATCACCCAGCTGTTTAGTTTTCAAATGTGTCTAGGTCTTGTGGATTTTTCTACATGGCAGCATCCCAAAGTCCAAAAAGTGCAGCCCTCACCATTCCAAGTGGGACGATTTTGAGAGTTAGCCAAACTCTCATGTCCCAAATGTAAAACCAAAACCCAAAATAATCAAATGTCCTCTTGCTTGCTGTGGGATAAGATGTTTTAGTGTGCGGCGGGAGAGCTGAAAAGACTGTTACCCCTTCAGTTGGGGTGGGGGCATAACCAGGCCCATACTGGTTGGTAGCCACCACCCCACTATTTTGTGTTTTTTCAATTCCCTGGCATCTAGTATGCTTTCTGCACCCCCCTGGGAGTGGATCTTGCGTAATTGCCCCCTCTACCCACCAGTGGGAAGAACAACTTTGGTCCAATTTATTTGGGGTGGGGGTATGGCCATACCCCTACCCTCTTATTTTAGAAAAAAAAACCTTCCCTGGTCTCTCGTGGGATTTCCCTTGGGGGCAGATGGGATTTCCGAAAATAGGCCGATCTGCCACCAGGAGGGGAAGATATGGCCAACAGTAAATCCCCCCAAGGGGAGTGACCCTTGCCCAAGGAGTTCCCCCCCCCAAACAAACCACACTCACACACACACCAATTCCTGGTGCCTAAGTGGTTCTGCCCTCCTGGGGGCAGACCAGCCTAATAGAAATAGGCTGATCTGATCCCAAGGGGAGCAGAAATGGCCTAAAATAAATGTGCCCCCCCAGGGGAGCAACCGTTGCCTAAGGGGTAGCTACCCTTGCATGAAATTGGCGCAAAATAAAAATCCCTGGTGCCTAGTGGTTTCTGTCCCTCTTGGGGGCAGATCAGGCAGAAATTGCCTAAAATAAATTTGCCCCCCAGGTGAACGACCCTTGCGTGGAATTGATGCAAAGAAATAAAATCACTGGTGTCTAGTGGTTTCTTCCTCCCTTGGGGGCAGACTGGACTAAGAAAAATAGGCCAATCTGCCCCCAAGGGGAGCATAAACAGCCTAAAGACAATTACCCCCCCCAGGGGAGCGACCTTTGCCTATGGGGTCGCTCCCCATTTATAAAAAAAAAGTAAACATTAAAAAAATATATCCCTGGTGTCTAGGGGTTTCTGCCCTCCCGGGGGCAGATCGGTCTAATTATAACAGTCCGATCTACCCCCAAGGGGGGCAGAAATGGCCTAAAGGTAAATTTGCCTCCAAGGTAGCGATCCTTGATTAAAGGGTCGCTACCCACATAATAAAACAAAAGAAAACAACAAAAATGTTCCCTAGAATATAGCGGTGTCTGCCCCCCCCAGGGGCAGATCGGCCTAATTATAATTGGCCCATCTGCCCTCAGGGGAGGCAGAAATGGCCTAAAAATAAAGTGCCCCCCTGGGAGCAGTCCTTGCCCAAAGGGCCGCTCCCCTTATGCCAGAAACAAAACAAAAAAAATCCCTGGTGTCTAGTGTCTTTTCTGCTGCCTGATCGCATCGTGATCGGGCAGCAGAAATGCTGAGAGAGACATGAAAGGAGAGGAAAGGCCTTTCCTCTCCTTTCATGCCTCTCTCGCCCCCTCCACATGGTCGGAGGAGAAATGCTCTTGCATTTCTCCTCCAATCTGCGCTGGAGTGGGGTCAGCCTCTGATGAGGTCAGCCAGCGATTGTGCGGTTATGTCATCAGACGCCATGGTGGGCCGGGGGTTGGTGGGGGTGGAAGGGGAAGCCATTCCCCTTCTGCCCCTGCCCAGGGGAGGGGGTGCCAGTCCCCCAGGGGGGCGCTAGCGCTTTCCCCGTGGGCCCATATCTGGACATAACCGTTACGTCCACAGCACACGAGTGGTTAAAGAAATCTAAAACAAGTTTTTGTTCATCAGATGAAGAGAACACATCAAAAGAACCTGAAAGGTCTTTGACAAATAATGAGGAATCAGATGTTGATGAGTTTATTTTACAGATATTGAGATATCGTCCACCACCACCATATGTGGCACAAGAGAATGGTCCAAGTACTAGTGTGAATCCTTCTGCACCAACACAGGTTAACATATCACAGAGTTCAATACAGAGTAGTCTTAACATTATTGAGAGTTCTACACAGGTTAATCCTAACATGACACAGAGTTCAGTGCAGACTAGTCCTTTAGTACAATTACCAATGCAGAGCAGTCTAAATCAGTCAACAGATTCTGTACAGTTGTCACAACCTAGTGTTCCTAGGATTTATCCAAATGTGCCAACTGTGTGTGTCGCGTGGGCTCTCATTATCCTAAATGAGACTACTGGATTTCTAGGTAGCAGGGTCGTTCCTGGTGTGGGGGACTGAGTCTTACCCACTGAGAAGGACCTCTGTCACCTTCAATCAGGTTTTGCTCCGGCTAACTAGCAGTGCCCCATCTCTCCCAAGGGAGAGGGATGATTGGGCAGCCGAGCGCATGACATCTTTAGAACTTCTCAGGGAAGTCGTGGTCACTCAGGTCCCAACCAACTCTCTCATTTCCAGTATGATCTCATATACAAATGACAAAGGCAGTTTAAGTTTTATAGATTGCTTTTAATAAAACGACTGCATTTTAGATAATAAGGCGTGAGCCGCAATAACCAGAACCATACAACACAGTAGGATTGAAAGAGTCACGAGGAGAGTGAAACATAAGAACAACGCTATCATAGTGTTAATAGATTCCGTTCTCTCTAAGTAAGTTCTATTTCCAGCATGTTAAGCTCTAAGCTTGCCTTTCAGAGTCCCTGGGAAGACATCAACCCCCATACCTGAGCAAAGGCCTGTGATCTGGATCAGCATCTGCAACAGGGCAGTCAGCGTCTAGTTGTGGTTCCCTGGTCGGAATCTCCCTCTCCCTTCTATTAGGACAAGGAAGTGTTTTTATAACTAACATGTCGATGTGGTAACAAAACGTCCCTACGCAAGCTGCAACCCAAAGACTAAACTCCTACCACGTCTATCGGCAATGTATCAGAGTGTATCCTTGACTGAAGCACAGAGTGAGCAAGAATGTGTTATTGAGAACTCCAGTGCTGAAGTAGACTAAACAGTGTGACATTAAAAATAAAACAAGACCGTAGAACTGGCTATTTGAATAATAACAGTACGAAGCTGAATAAAATGCATTTAGAGCAAAGTGCACAGAGGCCCGATGCTGCGAGCAAAGGAATAAAATACATCCAGGGCAAAGTGCACGAAGGCCTAACGCCTGAAGCAAACGCCCAAAGGATACATAAAAATGACCACACTACATGTGGAGACGACAAAAAATCTTACAGTGCCAAGAGGACAGGTTTACCAGAAACCAATGTTGATTCAGTCAGACCCGACCCCGTTGTTATTACCTCAAATGCAGAACACATGTGTAATGCAGTCTCAGAATGTAAATGCCAGAATAAGTCCAGACGCAGTCTCTGTACCTGTCACTATTGGTCCACCCATACGGTTTTATGCCCAGGGTAACAATGGTACAACTGGATAGGGAATCCTGAATCAGAATTTAGTGGGAGGAGGAATCAGTGATAATGCCAAAATAGGTACACCTGAGACACAGATTGTTGATGGAACAAGGTCATTGATAGACTTGAGTCCTTTCAGAGATTTTCTGAATACTCCTCTAAATACTCCTCTGAATACCGGAGCAGAGTCACCTATTGGAGATGACTCTAGGTCGATGACACCTCAACCTCTGAGTCTAACTGTACAACAGCTAACTAGTACTCAGCCTAATAACATCTCATTACAAGGGTTGACAGCTCAACAATTAACCCAGTGGTTAGAAAAGCTGAATACCTCCCAAGATGTTTCTAGTGGAGGGAATTATATTAACTACACTAGGCTTTCAATGGAAGTGAGTGAACGTTTTGAGGGAACCATGGGTGTAAATAGGTTAGAGTCCTATATTGAAGAAGAACTGAGATAATTATGTCCAAAGATTACAAAAGAAGCAGGTGAAATACATCAACAGTTAGCTGATGTAGCAAAAAAACATGGGATAGATTTATCACAAATCAAACATTTGAAACATTTGAAAAGAAGTTATAGGTTAGATCTTGGTGCAAAAGATTTTGAATACATGAGATCGGCAGGAATGAAAGCACACCTTAGAGAATTACTTCAAGGCATCCAGATTTGGAGAGCATTAGACAAATGGAAAGGCAGATGGGTGAAGAAAAGAGACAAACTTGGTCCTTGGTCTTGGTCAAAAGAAGCACTGCAGGATAGAGAAGCAGTCAAAGTTTGACCAATGAAAGAAATTCCAGGAGGGAATTTTGTACATGTCCCTTGGAACAGAAGTGACATTTTGTAATTTACAAATGATTACACCAGGTTGAGAAAGAAACCAGTGGAATGGTACCAGCAGACACATAGGTTTGTGAAACTTGCAAAATGCCTGTGGGAGGATTTGAACACTCTTAGAGATAGTTGTTCCAGCAGATTTATGGTTGTAATGCAAGAGGAGTGTAGACTGGCCAACAAGTGAACCATCAAGAGATCCAGCAACAGGTGCACCATCACCTGAAGTAATTAAATGAAAGGCATTGAATTTCTGAAAACAAGAATTTCACCCAAAAACATTTATTGGCAACGCATAGATAGAACAGCTTAGGAAGTGTAAGAATCAATTCATGCGTATTATGAGAGGTTGTTAAAAGCATATAAACATTACAGTACAGAAACATTTGAGCCAAAAGACATGATTCATTTTGTGTTCAGATTTGTTGAGGGACTCAGACCACAAATTAGTCAGACGATTAAGAGTCATTTGATTTGCTGGCAAGCCAAACCGATTGATGAGGTGCTCCAGTATGTGAAATACTGTAGTGATGACATTGAGTTAAAACAGAAAAAGTTGAAGGAGGAAGTGATGGTGATGCAGATTAAGGCTGCACAGACAGGGAGTTGGGAACGTTTCCAGCCTCAGCAGCAACAGGAAAATGGCATGCTTCAGAATCAAGGTACATTTCAGAATGGAGGCTGAGGTAGGGGTATTGGTGGAAAGGGAAGTATTAATTGTGGTTTGGATTTGAATACAGTAATGATTCAAGGAGAGCAGCAAGGAAAGTGAATGTTACCTTGTCATGCTTCCGGGAGGATTAGACATTGGAAACAGTAGTGTCCTATGGTAAATCAGGGAGGTATGATTCTGCAAGCGAATGATGTCAATTCATTTATAAATATGAAAGGACCAAGAATGAGAGGTCAAATTCAAAATTTCCAGAATAGTGTAAACCCAATGCAAAGTTTTCAACCCATGCAGACCATGCAAAATGTACAGATTTTACAAATGCAAATGCCCCCGTTACAGCAGATGCAGCCACAGGTACAGATGGTGCCTGCACAACAAATTCAAATGTCTAGACAACAGATTCAGATACCTCAAGCCCCTATGGATCAGCAGCAGGTGATGCTTTCTCAGATGGTCACAGGTCCAAGTGTGAATAAGAGTAACAATACAGTACACCAATTTCCATTACACAGTGAGGATGGAATAAAAGACAAATGGATCTCTGAGAGTTCAGATGAAGAAGAATGTGTGATGGCAGCTTCTTTAGAAGTGGATAAGAAAGGTCCTTATGTTAAAGGAAAGGTGAATGGTCATGGAGTTTTATTTTTGGTTGACACTGGAGCTACACACTCAACAGTGAAGTTCCATGTTTGCCCTTGTCAGGGAAGACAGTTCAAATTGTGGGGGTTGCTAATCAATATTGGACAAACCCAATTACAGAACCAGTTTTGGTTAAAATTGGCGATTTTAAAGGTTTGCACAGAGTTATGGTTTGTGATTCAAGTCTAGTGTTTTACTGGGAAGAGATTTATTGTGCAAAACAAGATGTTGCATTACTTGTTAAGATGAGGGAATTTTAAAATTCAAACAAACAGTGATGATGAAGACCCTACTGTTAACAATGTCTGAAGAATTTTCTTTGATCAGTTTTGATGAGCCAGTGAAGGAGGAAGCTCCTTAGATTACTTTCTTTATAGTATTTACAGTGAAAGATCTTCCTGATGACTTACAGAAAAGTGTTAAGACTGAAGTTTGGGATCTTTCAGGAAAAGATATTGGGTTGATAAAAGGAGTAGAGCCAGTTAGAGTTGTAGTGAAGCACAATGTGTTTTTTCCTCAGACTCCACAATACCCAATAGCAAAAGATGCAATTGAGGGAGTGAGGGCATTGATAGGAGAGTTTGTGGAGAAAGGGATTCTGAAAGAAGTGTTGAGCAGCCCATGTAATTCACCAATAATGGGACTGCGCAAGCCCTGTGGGAAAATTCGACTTGTGCAAGATTTGAGAAAAATAAATGACAGTAGTTAAGTGCTGCCCAGTTGTACCAAATCCAATTTTGATTATGTTTCAGATCCCATGGGATGCTGAATGGTCCACTGTGGTAGACTTATGTCAAGCATTCTTTTCTGTGCCTCTTCAAGAGGATAGCAGATATCTCTTTTGTTTCAAATTCTTGAATAAAGTCTACTGTTGATGTAGAATTCCACAAGAGTTCTCAGAATCACCATCTATTTTCAACCGGATATTGAAAAAGAATTTGGAATCATTAGTGATGCCTTATCAGTCAACATTGGTGCAATACATTGATGATTTATTCATTACGTCCAGGACAAAAGATGGGTGTAAATACAATACAATTGCGTTGTTGAATTTCCTGGGTGACATAGGACATAAAGGGGGTCATTCTGGGTTTCCAACTGGGCTGGCGGGCGACCGCCAAAAGGCTGCCCGCCAGCCCAGTGGGAAACACCCTTCCACGAGGAAGCCGGCTCCGAATGGAGCCGGCGGAGTGGAAGGTGTGCGACGGGTGCAGTGGCACCGCCGGTTTTCCTGTTCTGACCGCGGCCAAACCGCCGCGGTCAGAATGCCCTGCGGGGCACTGCCAGCCTGTTGGCGGTGCCCTGCCGACCCCGGCCCCGGCGGTCAAGCGGAATGACCCCCAAAGTGTCCCCTGCTAAATTGCAGTACTGTCAGAAAGAGGTGAAATACTTGGGTCATTTGATTGAGAAATGAACTAGAAAGGTTTTTAGAGAGAGAGTTGCAACTATTTTGCAAATGCCAGCACCACCTACTCAGAAAGGTGTGAGTAGGTTCTTGGGAATGGTGGGTCACTGCCGCCAATGGATCCTGAATTTTTCAGTACTTTCCAAGCCATTACAGAAGTTAACTCATAAGGATGTTACAGATCCTATAGTGCTGAATGAAGATAGCATGAAAGCATTTACTGAATTGAAAGAGAGTTTGTGTCAAAGCTTTGGGTATGCCTGACTACACTAAACATTTTCTATTGTTTTGTCATTAATGTGATCATGTTCTTTGTCTATTTTGACTCAGACTCATGGTTGTGTGAACTGCCAGTGACTTGTTTTTCAGCTACTTTGGATCCGGTCGCAACAGCTTTACCTGGATGTTTGCGGTCCGTTGCAGCAGTTGAGCAGAGCTTCACTCAAAGCGATAGTATAGTAATGGGTCAATCCCTTACTATGATGGTTCCCCATTCCATTGAGATTTTGCACACCAGGTCTAAGACACAGTATCTGAACAGCTCAAGGCTGACCAGTTATGAGACAGCATTCTTGGGGTCTCCAAATGTTAGCATCAAGAGATGTACAGTGCTTAATCCAGCAACTTTACTTCCAAATGAGGAAGCAAAAATTGATAAATTGGATGATACTGAACATGATTGTCTGGAAATTCCAGAGTTATGCACAAAACCCAGAGCAGATATTAGAGACACTTACCTGGAAGAAAATGACCAAATTATCTTTGTTGATGGTTCCTGCCTGAGAGATAATGTGGGCACCTTAAGAGCAGGATAAGCAGTATGCACTATCACTGGCATACTGGAAGCTTCATGGCTTCAAGGAGTGTTTTCTGCACAGGTGGCAGAACTAGTGGCTCTTACTAGAACATCCCACATTTCAACTCAATTGAAAGTGACTATTTACACAGATAGTCAAAATGGATTCGGCATTGTGCATGACTTTGGGCAACTGTGGACGCAGAGAGGTTTCCTGATTGACTTCTTCTGGTTCACCAATAAGAAATGGTGAAAGAATTAATGATTTGTTAAAAGCAATTCAAATGCCTGAAAACATTGCTGTGGAGAAATGCAGTGCACATCAGAGATCACAAGATTACGTGTCATTGGGAAATGCATATGCAGCTCAAGTCACAAAGTTTTGCACATTGAATGGCATATCCTTAAAGGCGAATGGGAATTGTTACCTGAAGATGATGAAATCTATGCAAATTATGTGATGCATGTCATCGATAATTTGGAAGAATTAAAAACTCTCCAAGACAATGTTGGGAGAGATGAGTATAAAGATTGGGTTAAGATGAAGTGCATCCAAAGAGATGATGACATCTGGGTATCAGGAGAAGGAAAAGTAATATTGCCAAATAGTTTACTGACACAGATGGCCAGATACTATCATGAACAAGCTCATGTGGGGAGAGACGTCATGGTTAGGTTATTTAAGCAGTATTGGTTCAATGCAAAATTTAAACAGGTTGCCGTAGCAGTTTGCCACAGATTTGTTATCTGCCAGCAGATGAATGTGGGCAAAGGAAGAGTTGTCAACATAGGACATATAGGCATGGTCGGAAGACCATTTAGCAGAATGCAGATGGATTTCATTGAGATGCCTGCATGTGCTGGTTTGTAATATGTGTTGGTGATTGTGTGCATTTTCAGTCATTGGATTGAGGCTTACCCTACAAGGAGAAATGACAGTCTCACAGTAGCAAAGTTACTATTTAGGGAGTTAATTCCATGCTTTGGTTTCCCGGTCTCTTTAGAATAAGATAGAGGAGGTCACTTCAACAATGAGGTGATTAAGTTGCTATGTTCAGCTTTGAACATTGAGCAGAAGCTTCATTGTAGACACTGCACAGAAGCCTCAGGACTTGTAGAACAAATGAATGGTACTTTAAAATCAAGATTGGCAGAAATGCGTGCATCCACAAATCTGAAATGGCCAGGTGCTTTGCCATTGGTTCTAATGTCAATGAGAAGTACTACTGACAAGAAATTAGGATTGTTGCCCCATGAAATCCTCATTGGAAAGGCCATGAGATTGCCAGCTGTACCTGCAAATGCTCTTGTAAACATTACAGATGATAAGGTATTGGACTACTGCAAAGGCCTAGTGGATGTGTTTCACTCTTTCTCTCATCAGGTAGAAACTACCACACTGCAACAGTCACAGGAGCAAGGACACAACCTGAAGGCAGGTGACTGGGTTGTGATCCTGAAGCATGTGAGAAAATCGTGTTTGGAGCCTCGGTGGAAGGGTCCTTACCAGGGGATATTGATCAGTACTACAGCTGAAGTGTGCAGGACTTCCGAACTGGATTCACAGGAGCCATACGAGGAAGGTAAATAGTCCAACAGAAGAAGAAGAAGAACTGTTTAGATTACCACCACCTGAACGTATTCCAGGACAAGACAGGAGAACAAACGAGTTGGAGACAGTGCCTGAACAGACTTCAGTGGACTTGTCTACTCCTGTGTCAGACAAAGTGGAAGGAATCTTGGAAGATGAGGATGAAACATCATCAACATCCTCAAATGAAACAGTAAAAGAACCGGTCCAGAGAGAGAGAGAAAGGGAACCGGTCCAGAGAAGACCTGTTCAGAGGAGGATGTCCTCAGAAGCAGATGGTCTGATAAACAAGACTGAACAAGTGACTGATCCCAGCGGGAAAGGAGTTGAGAAAGATCTAAGCCAAACAGATTTACCTCCTCCTAAACAGGTTGCGGGAACGTCGAAAGAGAAGAATTTGAGTCCAATACTGAAAAGAGCATTGAAAAGAAAATCTCTGATAGGTGACAGCTGGCCAGAAACAAGTTCAAAGTCAAAGAAGACAAATCTGGTACAACCAATACAGGAAGAAGTCGATAACATCAGAAGTAAAGATCTGAGTGATGGTGAATCAAGTGATGGTTGAAAATCAAAAAGAAAGAGAGTTGCTAATCGAAGATACTCTGGTCCTGAATGGGCATATGCAACTACTAATGAGTGGTAAAAATAATTTTTGAATTTTTGTTTTGACAGAGACATTCCAGGTCTATATTTTGGCACATGAAGAATACTGATGGAGATTTGTTGAGGAAAAAAATTGAACATTTGAAAACTAAATGAAAGAGACTTTGTTGAGAAGAAAATATTTTTGAGAGACTTTGATAACCTGATTTTGACAAAGCTGCTAAACTGATTTTGACAACTTTACCAAGGTTTGAAAAAACGTGTCCTGTATGAATGAAGCTGTGAACACTATTGGAAAAAATAACTAAATAAGGAGGGATTGAAACTAAAGACTGAAGATTGAAAATGGTTAGAAAATGTTTTTTTTTCTATTTTATTTTTTTATTTATTTGAGCTGCATAGCCATATTTTTTGTTTTTGTTTTTACTTTCTGATTCTTTACAGACCATGGGTAACCACAACCAGCAGAACACAAAAATCAGATGCTGTAAATACATGGGTATTGGTTTGGTGATTGTGCAATTGTATGTTTGGTACTGATTGTGGGTGTCATTGTCTTTGATAAGAATGGGATCAACCATACCATAGCTATAGAAACAACTTCTTCAGAATTAGTGCCTAATCATTCAACAATAGATACATTTAAAATAGACGAGAAATATTTGCATTCACAAAAATTTCTTTTAATGTCATCTATTGTTTATTGCGTGACTATGTTGATAAAATGGATGCGAGAGATTGTTGTGTTTGCACACAGATTTTAGCCTCTGTTGAGGAGGGAATTGCCTATTAGTTTACTGCTTAAGTTGTAGTCTTTTATGAACACGATTCTATAACCAGGATTATATTCAATATTTCTACTCTAATATAGATGTAGTGTTTTCTTTTGTACCTATCATTAGGGATCTAAATAAAATAGCTAAGGAAAAAAACATAGAAATAGGGAAGGGTTTCTTTGAACCTACATTAACGTTTGGAACTGCTTTTACACACAGGAACAAGTTAACCTGTTTGCTTTCATCTTTAGAAAATAGTTTTTTAGATTACACAGATGATAGGAGAAGGGGGATCAAGGCTAAAATAGATAAGGTATTAGTTTCACTTAGTCCTGGGTTTGACTAAGCATACTCTGACATTACTAAACCATACAGACTAACTTTAGATGCGCAACTTGTACGAAAGCTGTGTATATACAGACCACAATCTTGGGTAGATAAAATATTTGTGGGAATGAGTGAATGTAGACATGTGTTTTTGTTTGAGAATAAGTGGACATTTATGTTAAATGGTCAAGACGCATATTACATTTGTGGGAAAAATGCACATTACCGTCTTCCTAGAGGATGATATGGCACATGTTATTTGTGAATAATCTTCCCAAAAATGTACCAACTTGAAGACTTGAGTAAATTTCCTAAAATGACTGAATTACAACGAAAGAGACAAAAGCGAGAATCAGTTTCCAGCATTGTTGGAGACATATTTGGAGCAATAATTCCTTCAGTGGGAGTTGTTCTGAATTCTACAAAACTTTGACAGTTGTCTACAGTTGTGGATAACATGCTGTCAAGATATTCAGGAGCTATTATCCTTTTTGATACAGAAATGGCTGCAGTAAGAACTATGGCCCACAGTTATACTTTTTTTACACCGCATTTGGATCATTTCTTGACGCAAAAGTGGTGCAAACTTACAAAATATAATTGTATTTTGTAAGTTTGCACCGCTTTTGGTTAAAAAAATGACACAAATGCGGCGCAAAAAAAGTATAAATATGGGCTTATGTCTCTTCAGAACCGCCTTGTGTTACACATTCTTTAAACAAAGGAGGGTGACGTTTGTAAATTGCTGGGTCTGCGTCATTGTTGTACCTTCATACCCGACAACAGTGAAGAGGTTAGAGGTGTGGTTAACAATTTAACAAAAGATGAAACTAAATTAAAAAACTGACAAAGAACACCGTCTGGGAAAAAGCTGGCAAAGGGATGACTGCTGTGGGGAACTGGATTGGCAACCTGGGAAAAGGATTGGTAGTGAAAATAATACAAGGACTTTCAATTATTGTGATTTGTCTAATTGGTATATGGGGAATATGCAAATTGTACAAAGTGATCAAAAGAAGATATGAAAAGAATCAGACGAAGGTAGAATTTCAATTGGAAAGATTGTATGGGAAAAACACATAGAAGAAAACGTGAGAGAAACCAAATTTTAGAAAAACCAGTAGCATGAAATAAATACGTTTATTTGGGATGTATGTGTGATGACATATATAGTCATCAGAGGATGGATTGTGAGAGCAGATTTGACATGAAATAATTATTTTATGTAATCATACTGATGCACTAACATGAGAAATGCTTCAAAAGAATAGTAAATGTTAACATGAAAAGTGTGCTTGTTTAGTGTCCGCCATTAGAGTGAAAGGTCTGCACATATTTTTTTAAATCTGTTAACTTAGTGATGAAATACAAATATTCTGTATCTTTAAGAACATGTGCTTTGAAAAATAATGTTAGAATAAATGTGAGTAATTCTTGAGTTTTCTGCGGGGTCTTTCGGCAGAACAAGGCCAGAGCTAATGTTGAAAGTTTGCCAAAAGGAACTAAAGATATTTGTTCTCTGCTGTGTGTTAAGCAAACAAGGTCAGAGCATGTAGTTATCTGCCTGCAAAGCTAAGCTAAAGTATCAAATATAAAAAACAATGTTTGCGAGGAATTACAAGCTTCATTTGTCTTAATCACAAGTTTATTCAGTGTCTCTACTAATGGAATGTGTTTTTTTCAAGGGAAAGATCTGATTTGGGAAAATGTTTCTACTCCTTACTGATTATCATCTTGCAGCAAGTGCATTCTGAAATGTGTTGAACAAAAGACCTACACTAAACAGGGCGGAGAAGACTTTAGAAACAAATAATTAAAATTGTTTGTGCTTACACAAAAAGGAAGAGGCAGCGAAATACAAAACATGTAAGCTAATAGTGGAATATTTTCTGATGTGCTGATGTTTTGTGATTAGATATTGTGAGCACATATGCAGTTTTCAGCCAATCACAGACGTTTAGCAAGTTTAATTTAATGTTTGTGACTCGGACATTAGCATTTCATTTTTCATATTCATTGATTGCTTCATTATTTCCAGAGACTTTACTTCTCATTTCTTATGATATGTCACTTTGGCATTTCATGCTTCAACCAGCCAGTCTACTGACTTCTGCTATTATAATGTTTTTATTATTTTGAATTATTTTCTAGGCTACATGCAATAATGCTGGTGCCTATTTTAGCACTTAGTGCTTAGAGCCCATAGTGCTATGCTGCCTACCTTAAATAATTAATTTGATGGTTCAGAGAATTTAGAGTCAAAATTTCTGAATTGTCACCCCTTTTACTGCCCCTGTCCTGATGCTGAGGGCCCCTAATGAAGCTGTAATCTGATTGCTGTTTACCTTAAGGAGAGGTAAATGTATGAATTCTGTGTTTTTGTATTTGTCTTTTTGTTTTGCAGGTTACCAGCTGCTACTGTTTAAAATTCTGCTGCTAATTTTGATATATGCCATAGCTAGACATTTTCTAAATTAATGTTACTAAAATGTTTGCATGATGCCCAACATGCTAATGCTAATTTGAGGTTAGTGAGGTGTTTTCTCTATGCTTATGATTTGACAATGTTTTACTGAATCAAATGTATAATATCTCTCTTAAACAGATATTCAAGTTATTGATTTGTGTTCTAACTATTGAGTGCATTGTTTTATTTTCTCTGTTTAAACTAAGACTTTTAGGCCAATCCATCAGCCTGTGATGCTACTTTATTTGTACCATTTGGTGTTGAGAATCATTTTTGTGATCTTAGCATTGTTAATATGGGGAAATAAATGTTATAATTCATACTAAAAGGTGTGGTTATTCAAGGCCAAATGGGTCATGGTGCGTTGTATATTGATTCTTTGGTGAATATTATTATTGTTTAACGTTGTTGTTTTATGTGTCAATAATCAATATGTCAATCAATGGTCAATATAATCTAGACAAGTCAAAAGGTTCCTTGACCCTAAGGCAGCATCTAATCACTTAATATTATTAAATAATAAGATGAGAAAAGGATCTGCGCTGCAACAGGGGTTAGCTTTGTGTTTAGGATGGGAACGCCTACCTTGTATCTCATTGATGCAAGGTGGGTTTGTGCATCCTAAACATGGCGCTAACCCCAATAATTTTATTCTGGACGGGTCTAGCCTCAAGATATAAATATGAAGTTAGGTTAGCGCTATTTTAATGCCCAAAAATATGGTGCTAAAGCGACGCTAACCATCCATAAATATGGGCTGTAGTGCATAAGAAAAATCTTTAATGAATCTTTTTTATACATTTGAAATTTGGGGGAAACACAAACGTCCCATACACTGAGAGGGAGAGCACTAACACACAAATAGGCATTAATGGGATTCAGACACCGCTAGTAATTTTATAGATGAATTTTTCCTGAATATATTTTATTCTAGAAGGGATTATTAAAACATGAAAAATATATTTTTCACTTTTATGTAATGTTAGTAATACTGAAACTGAGATTGTATATCCTGTATGTGTTGTTTATGCTTGAAACAAGAAATTAAGCAGATCAATATGCGGTCAATATAGACAACTAATTACATTTAGGCCCTCATTATGACATTGGTGGTAAGTGCCTCTTACCGCCAAGCTGACTGCCGCCAACATACCGCAACCGCAGAGGTATACCGCTACAGGTATTATGACCTACACATAGAAATCTGCCACTATACAGACACACACACAAGTCCGCTAGCCCAAAGATCAGTGATAAACTGGCGGTACCAAAACCCACACTGTAACGCCAACAGAAATACGCCCACAGCATCATGACCCACGAATCAAATACACACAAACTAACAAAACAACACCACATTGGATAATACTACACACACCTGACACACATACACACACCACACCCACAACACTATAAAACACACAAACACACTATCCACAACCCTTTACGACTCCAATAAAATCTACAACAGAGAGACACCAAGAGCACCCACAGAACCAGAGCCACAGAACACCATCACCCATACACCATCCACGCACCTCACAGCACACACCCCAACACATCACCCCACAACACACTCACACACACCACTCACACACTACACCCATGGTACCACAAAGACACCGGAGGTTCTCGGAGGAGGAGCTAAGGGTCATGGTGGAGAAAATCATCCGGGTAGAGCTACAGCTATTCGGATGACAGGTGCAGCAGGCATCTATTGCAAGGAAGATGGAGCTATGGCGGAGAGTCGTGGACAGGGTCAACGCCGTGGGACAGCACCCAAGAGCAAGGAATGACAGGAAGAGGTGGAACGACCTACAGGGGAAGGTGCGTTCCGTGGTAGCAAGACACCAGATAGCTGTACAGAGGACTGGTGGTGGACCCCCACCTCCTCCCCCACCACTAACAACATGGGAGGAGCAAGTCTTGGCAATCATGCATCCTGAGGGCCTGGCAGGAGTAGCAGGAGGACTGGACTCTGGTAAGCCAAATCTCTATTACTATCACCCTCTACCTGCATGCCATCACATACCCCCACCCCTGCCCTCACCCCATCACTCCACCACCTCACATATACCCCACCATCACAACCCACCCATCCCAATTTGAAGCCCTGCCTGCAACACCAATGCATTGACACACATCACAGACCTGCATGGACCCCCATCAGCACAGCATGAACACTAGTGAAAATCCCTTAGCCAACCAAATCACAACACACACAAGCCAAAGCTGCCTTGCTAATAACAACCATGGAGGAAAACCTACCCATGCACACGATGACACACGCAGAAGCAATAACACTGCTTTTACATCCCCACAGGACCCCCACACAACGTCACCAGAGAGGACCTGGCCCATCAGGGACTTCTGGACAGTCGGTGACCCAGCCACAGTCCCAAACCACCACATAGCTCTACCCTCAGGAAACACCAGCACAGCACCCACCCAGCGGGCCCATCGCTCTGTCCCCAGGACACATCAGTCAGAAGTGTGTCCACCACTACAGGGACCCAAGGCAACCACACAAACACAGGACGATCAGGGACCTGGGGTCAGAGGCGGTGGGCACACGGTTCAGGGGACAGAGGCACAGGACAACAGGGAAGCTGGGAGGACTGCTGTGTGACAGGGAAGGACAGGCCCAGGGAACCGACTCTCCACGAGGCACTCACCAACTTCCTGGGAGCATACCACCATTCCCAGGAGACCATGGGCCAGATACTGGCAAAGCTGCAGGAGACCCAGCAGCTGCAGGAGGGATAGTACCTGGGGATCAGGGAGGACCTGAGGGACATCCACGCCACCCTGGTCACCATTGCAGAGGTGCTGACAAACATGGCCAACATCATGAGGGAGGCAGTGGCACACCAACGGGCCCCTGACACTAGCCACACCGGAAAACAGCCCTCCACCTCCGCCGTCGCTAGTGGACAGGAGGCCCCGCCACAGGAACAACAGGCCACCAGCACCCCAACCCCCTACAGAAGGAGAACCACCACGCAAAAGGTCCCTGCGATCCAGGCAGAGGCCAGAGAACATTGCCAAGACCCCCGCCAGGAATTAGGACTCCCCTGATTGTCACCCTTGTGTCCCACCCTGTCACCCTGTCCACCTTTAACTGACATTGCTCCACTTACTATGCTCCCTTGGACAATGCATCTGTGATACCAATAGACTGGACTCTATCCTGGACAGTTCTCCACCATCAACCCAGCCCATTGCACATCCCCATTCACTTCTCAGCACTGAAATAAACACCCTTGGAACTAATACAAGTATGATGTCTGTCAATTGATTGAAATATGTATTTGTTTAACAAGCTGTAAACATTGCAATTCAAATGTACTGTAATATTTACATAGGTATGACCTGTAGTGGGAAGCAGTAAACATACCAGGAGCCAGAGCAGGGCACAGATATCTGAAAATAGAGATGCCAAAGGGTACAGTAAGTGGCCATAGAAATAGGGAAATCAGGCTGCCATGTTCAATGTCCAACACCAAACTGCAATGGAAGGTGAAGTTACAGTGTCTTACCTGTGTGTCACTGGAAGTACTGTTGAATTATTGTAGTTCTGTTGTCCACATCCTCTCCCTCTGCCTCCTCTTTGTCACTGTCCACAGGCTCCACCGCTGCCACATGACCATCCCCAGGCTCATCCTCCTGCAGAAAAGGCACCTGGCGTCTCAAGGCCAGGTTGTGCAACATGCAACATGCAACGATGATCTGGCACACCTTCTTGGGTAAGTAGCACAGGGATCCACCTGTCAGATGAAGGCACCGGAATCTGGCCTTCAGGAGGCCAAAGGTTCGCTCAATGATCCTCCTTGTTCGCCCATGTGCCTCATTGTAACGTTCCTCTGCTCTTGTCCTGGCATTCCTCACTGGGGTCAGTAGCCATGAGAGGTTGGGCTAACCAGAGATGCCTGTAAATATTGAGGGATACCTGTTAGCCACACACTCACCCTGAGGGCCAACACCACAGCCATAAACCTACATCAACTGGGTGGTGGACCATGGGCTCACCTATTAGCCACACCCGGTGCCTCTGGAGTTGAGACATCACATATGGGATGCTGCTATTCCTCAAGATAAAGGCATCATGCACAGACCCAGGATACTTTGTAATGACATGGGAGATGTACTGGTCCGCCAAACACACCATCTGCACATTCAGAGAGTGAAAGCTTTTTTGATTTCTGAACACCTGTTCATTTCTCCGAGGGGGGGGGACAAAGGCAATATGTGTACCATCAATAGCACCAATGATGTTGGGGATATGTCCCATTGCATAGAAGTCAGTCTTCACTGTGGCCAAATCCTCCACCTGGGGGAAAACAATGTAGCTGCACATGTGTTTCATCAGGGCTGACAACACTCCGGTCAGCACGTTTGAGAACATAGGCTGTGACATCCCTGATGCCATGGCCACTGTCGCTTGGAATTAACCACTTGCCAGGAAATGGAGTACTGACAGGACCTGCACTAGAGGGGGGATACCTGTAGGGTGGCGGATAGCTGAAATCCAATTGGGCACACAGTTCTTGGATTGTGGCCCTATCAAGTCTGTAGGTTAGGATAATGTGCCTGTCCTTCATTGTAGCTAGGTCCACCAGGGGTCTCTACACTGGAGGATGTCTCCATCTCCTATTCATTCTCAGTGGTTGAACTATAGGGTAAAAAACAGTGAGCAAAGTGTCATATTCAAACATATTCTCAGATTAATATGCAATTTATGCTTTACAGAAACAGTATGTGAACTTTTAAGTCAACTGATGTGCCTATGTCTGCTGTGACGCAGTTAGGTGCCATGGCCTGTGCCCCCCTGAAATGGCAGCTGCCTGATCTTTGAGGAGAGACAAGTGGAAATTAGGTAATTACGCTGGCGTTGTGCGCTGTTGCAGTCGGCTCTCGACGACCGCCGTGCAACACTGCATTGGTTATCATTGGGGCCTACGGGTTCCAGGAGCCAATGGCGATGTACGCCGGCGGTGACAATAGGCACCGCCGCAAAAGTAACCGTCATTTTCTATCTGTTCACTCACTTGCTACTTGACCTTCAACAGGAAAGGACCTACACTTCAAGTGCTGCTGTGACCTGTGTCTGGAAGCGACAATGGCTCGAGTGTCTGGGTAAAGGGCCCCTGCCTTCATTTCGGAGGATTTGGAGAGACTGGTGGATGGGGTCTTACCCCAGAACCCTTTACTTTATGGTCCCCCAGACAAACAGGTGAGTACACTGTGAGCATGATGCGTGGGGCATGAATGTTTGGAATACTGTGTGTGTAAGCCTCGTGTAGGGGAGCGTCTGAGGGGTCCTGCATGTCTGGTGGTCAATGTATGTGGGTAAGGGGATGGGAGGGATATGGTGGGCCATGAGTATAACAGTCCAGACGGTATGACTAATACCTTTTCTGCTGTATTTTTTCTGCAGGTTAGCGCCTATCAGAAAAAGGGTATTTGGCGTGCCATCTCCAAGGAGGTGCGGACCCTGGGAGTCTTTGACAGGCAGAGCACCCACTGCCGCAAACGGTGGAAGGACCTGCGCCACTGGGCAAAGAAGAAGGTGGAGGCCCAGCTGGGGCTGGCCTCCCAACGAGGAAGGGGTGCCCGTCGTACCCTGACCCCCCTGATGTTCCGCATCCTGGTGGTGGCCTATCCGGAGTTGGATGGGCGCTTGAAGGCATCTCAGCAGCCACAAGGGGGTGAGTACAGATTCAGAATCATGACTTTGCACACATTAAGGTATTAACTGGCTGGGGGATGTGGGCTGTGGGTGCCCTTAGGTCAGGGCGAACATGGCAGGGTAGGTTCCATGATGGGCAAGCTCAGATGCACTCCAACCCCAATTATGTTAGTGGGCATTTACTACTGGGCAGGGTCCTGTGGGTTTCAGGTGAGCAGCTAACAGTGTTAGGCATTGTACCCCATGGCATGGTGACTAGCATTGTAACTGGTAGTGCATGGACTAGTGCATAGGGCTTTTCCCTGTGAGTTGTGTACACCAACTGTAGAGTTGTTGCTGGCATTGACCAAGTGTATCCTCTATCTCCCCCCCCCCTTTTTTGTTTTGTCACCCTGTCCTTCTGTGCATCAGCATCATCTGGGGGAGGAGCAGAGGCACCGGCGACAAAGGGAGCTGCATGCCATATGGGCCTGGAGGCTGAATCCACCGACGGTGTGGGGGACAGAGGGCGAGGGGAGCACCACAACAGAGACAGGAGGGGACAGTACAGACATCGACTCCTCCTCCGATGGAAGCTCCCTGGTGGTGGCGGACACCTCTGTGCCCACCCCAACTACAGGTATAGCCGCCACCCCGTACTAGCACCACCCTCCCAGCAGCCCCTCAGCGAGTTTCCCGTGCTCACTCATCCAGGAGGGTGAGCATCTCCTTCGCCCCAGGCACCTCTGGCCCTGCCCCAGTCAGCCCTGCTGCCCTCAGTGAGGAGGCTATTGACCTCCTGAGATCCCTCCTTGTTGGGCAGGCAACCATACTGAATTCCATCCAGGGTCTAGCAGGGCATTTGAAATAAACAAATGCATACCTGGAAGGCATTTACTCTGGCGTGGCGGCCCAGCAGAGAGCATTCCAGGCTCCAGGCTCTGGCCAACTCCCTGATGGCAGCCATTGTCCCTGTCTCCAGCTTACCCCCTCCAACTTCCTCTACCACGTCCCAATCCCCTCAACCCAAGCCTATCCCAAGCACATCTTCAGACCTGCATGCACCCAAACCAGCACACAGAAGTGGCTCAGGCAAACACAAGCACCACACTTCATCCCACAGGCTCTCACACAAGCACCATCCAGATGCAGACACACCAACATCCACTGCCTCCACTGTGTCTCCCTCCTCCTCCTCGTCCACTTCCCTCCCAGTTGCATCTCCACTCACACCTACATGCACTACCTCCTCATCCACTACCTCCATCACCAGCACGCATATCACTACACACCCCTCAATGGCAGTCACCACCCCCACGTCCATGCACACATCCCCTGTGTCCTCTCCCATTGTGTCTGTGACCCCTCCTCCCAAAGTACACAAATGCAAGCACTCAGACACCCAACAGCCATCCACCTCAAAACAGCAACCTGCCCATCCACCTGCACCCAAACACAGCAGACAGACACCTCCTACAACCACTCCCTCTTCCTCCACTCCCAAACCTTCACCCTAGTCCCGCCCCAGTGTCCCTGAGAAGGTTTTCCTCACCATCATTGACCTATTCCCTAGCCCTCCCCCCGTCCTTCATTTCGGACCAGGGTGGCCAGAACCCAGGCCAGCACCTTAGCCACCAAGTCCACGGCCACTGTGGTTTCTGCAGCAACTGCAGGTGTGAGCGGCTCCAAGTAGGCACCCGTCAGCACAGCCAGTGTGCCAGCACCACCTGCCAAGGCGAAGAAGGGGCCGCCACCTGCCAAGGCCAAGAAGGGGCAACCACCTAGCAAGGGGAAGGAGGCACCATCAGCCAGCAAGGGGAAGGAGGCACCACCAGCCAGTAAGGGCAGGAAAGGAACACCAGCTGGCAGAAGCAAGGAGGCACCACCATCTGCCAAGGGCAGGAAGGGGCACACAACACCAGCCATGGCACTGCAGCCGTCCGAAGCTGCAGGGGAGGGTCTGTAGCTTCCTCCCACCACTGCCACTTTCACTGCGGGCAGCACTGCCACCTGCACCGCAGGCAGCATCGCCACCTGCACTGCCGCCAGCAGCACCACTGCCAGCAGCAGCAGCCCCAGTGGGCAACCATCCGAGGCTGCAGGGGAAGGGCCTGTAGGTGTGACACCCAGGTGAGAGACTGTGACCTTGCACCATCCAGGATGAAGCACACTGGGCACAGAGCCCCCTCCAGAACCAGTGGAAGAAGGCATCCACTTGAAAGACTGTGGCTTTGCACTCCCCAGGACCAGGCAGTGGGCATGGAGCTCCCTCCAGACCAGTGGCATTGTACCATCTTCCGGCTGAAGTGCCCCCCATTCCCTGTCCCCCTGACATGCCTGTGTTTTTTCGATCTGATGCTCCTGCAGTGTTCTCTCCATGTTGAGGCAGAAGTCAGGTGTGGCCTTGGCCTATGTGTTATGGCCCTGTGGGCCACGGACATTTTGGACTGGGCATCGTCCCTCCTTTTGTATATATTGTACATACTGTTTATTGATTTAAGTACGTATTTATCTAAAATTGTACTATTAGACTCATTTTAATCCATTCCTTTTGTCCTTGCATTATTCCTGAGGGTTATGGGGTGTATATGTAATGTTGTTGCATCTGCTTGTGTGCATGGTGTTGGGGGTGAGGGTGGGGGTGTTGTGTGCTGCATGTGTGTGTCACTCTCTTTTTCCACCCCCTCCATTGTGTGCTATGTGCAGTACTCACTGCGGTCGTCTTCGCCAGCGTTTGTGTTCCTGGTGAATGAGGAGGTACACCAGCATTGGAAAAATATGCAGCTCGGGCTCCATGGCATTGTGGTTCTTCCTTGAGTGTGTAGAGGTGAGTTGTTTACCTTCAGAGTACTGTTTCCGCCGTGCTTTTGATGGCATTGGTACTGCCCCGGAAAAGCTGGCGGTTAGGCCGGTTGTAAGGCTGTGAGCGGAACATTGTCTTCTACCTGGCTGTTGGCGGTTACCGCTGCGGTGTTTGTTGCTACCGCCGTGGCGGTCCGAGTGTTAAAGTTTTTTTTGTCCTCATCTCACTTATCCAAGCCAATACAGGAAGGATCTTCCGCTCGTTGGCCTCCAGGTGTAAAGCCCCTCAATATCAACGTGCCACTCCACCTGTCTTTCCCTTGCGCAGATCCTTCAGCATCATTGGCTGCCCCCGGCCGATTACTCACCTAGAGCCAAAGCACAGCAATACACGGTAAGAGGGAAGGAGTGTAATCATCGGACTTCGTGACTGAGAAAAGAAACCTCTAAACACCACAAATCGTATAAAGGTCTGACAAACATTTTCCCACCCGAACCAAAAAGTGTCCCTTTTACTAATAGGCCCAGCTCGATCCAAGTTACACAGTCGATTTACCGATCTTTGCTACTCTGAACTGTGGGAGGCAATGAGCACACCCATTTATAACAAATTTGTCGCCGGGCAATGAGCATCAGCACAAACAGGAGATGCTGCTGTGATTGAGCTTTTAGATCACAGACCCCAAACAGAACCAGTAGAGGATTTAGGCCCTCATTCCGGCAGACAGTGAAAAGCATCATGGGGCCCTGTTAGGGGGCCCCTGCACTGCCCATGCCAGTGGCATGGGCAGTGCAGGGTCCCCAAGGGGCCCCAAGACACCCGTTCCCACCAGCCTCTTCCTGGCGGTGACAACCGCCAGAAACAGGCTGGCGGGAAGGGGGTCAGAATCCCCATGGCAGCGCTGCTTGCAGCGCTGCCCTGGCGGATTCGCCCAGCCGGGGGAAAACCGGCAGGAAACCGCCGGTCCCGGTTTTCTGACCGCGGCTTTACCGCAGCGGTCAGAATGGGCATGGAAGCACCGCCAGCCTGTTGGCGGTGCTTCCGTCATTCGCGACCCTGGCGGTCAGAGACCGCCAGGGTCAGAATGACCCCCTTAATGTCATAAGTTCACCAAATATCTTGTTCAAAATTTTCTCGATAGCTTCCCAAAAATTTCCTAACCTAGGACACTTCCAAAACATATGGATATCATCCGCATTTGGATCGCTACATCGAGGGCAATTTTTCTGGGTTTTTCCACTGCAAGATATTCTAGCTGGTGACCAGTATACTCTCTGCAAAGTAAACAGGTGGTTCTTCCTCATTGACGCTGATTTACCAGTAAACCAAAGATTTAAGCACGACCTTTGCCACAAAGATATAATATCAACAGTTGGGAAAACCTCCCCCCGTTTCCGGAGCGGAAGAGGAGGATCCTCTACCACTGCATCCAAAAAAGCTTGATACCAAACAGCGATTTCCTTAGTTAAAGATCTCTGAGTTAGCTGGAGCAACCAATTTCTCCTACTCGAAGCAATTTGATCCAGCTGGCCAACTGATAATATTTAAACTTAGAAATGGTCCCCCCCCGCCTGCTCCAGAAATGTGGGCCAAGGAACCAACTCCGAATCTTTTGTGATCTGTCCCCAGTGCAGCACCCCATTCACTTTCAAAGGAACAGATAACTTATCAAGAAGCCATACAGGCGTACCAGGTGAATCCCACATTGGGGCCAATCCGGAATAATAAGCTATCCCTAAAATGTTCCGAGTCTGTGCCCAAACCTTACAAGCCTGTCTTGAAATCTAGAGTCTAACTTTCTTGAAAAACCTTGGGTGACCAAATTTATACAAAAATTACTCAGCCCCTTCGTCAAGATGTGCCGTCAGAGCTTTCCAAAGAGGAGAATGCTCTGACTCTGACTTCTTGCTTAAAAGAATCCTGATATTTTTTAATTGAAAGGCCAGATAATACTTATAAAAGTCCGGTGCTGCTATCCCCCCCCACTCCTTCTTCTTGCATAGCTTCTTCCATGCTATCCTTGTTTCCCTAGATGCCCAAACAAACATAGATAGATCTCCCTGTAGTTTTGTAAACCGCCTAGCCTTAAATTCCAAAGGGATAGTATTAAATAAAAATGTAAATTTTGGCATCTTCAGAATATTAGATCTACCTATTAAAGAAAGAGGGAGAGCAACCCATGCCTTAAGGAGTTTCTTAGTCTCAGAATGAACTTTCTCAAAATTCACCCTTGCTACAATCACACAGAATATCCGTAATCTGGACTCCTAAATATCTGATCTCCTGTTTAACTAATGGGGATTCATAACCCATGTTCCAACACATGATCTCTGTCTTTTCAGCATTTACATTATAGCCCGAAATTCTCCCAAAGCATTCTATCAACGAATTTATAGGGGGAAGCAAAAGAGCAAGATCCTCCCTGGTATAAATCATCAAGTCATCTGCATACAATGCGACTTCCTTTTCCCAGGCACTACCCTGAAATGGGAGAATTTTCCTGTTATTTCTTAACAATATCGCAAGGGGCTCAATATATAAATCAAAAAGTAAAGGGGACAAAGGGCAGCCCTGACGTGTTCCTCGTCCAATACATACCTCCTGAGACAACATATCATTAATCAGAATTCTCGCTGTCGGAGATCTATACAGCTCTTTAACCGCTCTAATGAAAGTGTTCCCTAAACCATATAGCTCCATTGCAACCTGCAGAAATAACCAGTTCACCTGATCGAATGCCTTAGCCGCATCAAAAGTTATAACTGCCAAAGGAAGCTCCTCCTGCAAGGCAAAATCCACTGCAGCCAACAAATCATGCACTAATTCCTGGAGCTGCCTGCCTTTTATAAATCCCTTCTGATCCTAATGTATCAGACTAGGAATAACTTTCCCCAACCTTTTAGATAGCAAACTTGTATCTTATAATCTGAATTAAGTAACGAAATAGGCCGATATGAAGAACACTGTATTGGGTTCTTACGGGGTTTCAAAATCAAACAAATTATAGCTACGGCCCATGATCTAGGTGCATACAGCTGTATGTGTTAGCGGTTTCCACCATGGTCATAATTGCATTTTTGTTACCACCGGCCTGTTGCCTGTATTATCGCCGCTTTATCACCGACCGACAGGGTTGTAACGAGGGCCTTAGTCTATTATTGTAAACTATAAACTGAAGTGTAGTTTGGATGTTGCATAAACCAAACGTAATTGCCAATGATATAGGCGATATCTCGTTCTCAAAAATGTCTTCAGGTTGCTTAAAACATATATTCTATTACAAGGGAATGCTCATCTGGGTTAGAGGTCTCTCATACTATCAAAATCCATGTGCGGAGGCAGAACGTGGGATGTACTTTTTTTAGAACATCCATCTCCGAAATATTGCCTTTGCTCAGCCTTTTGACCTTCAAATAACCCTATGCAGGTAACAGAAAATCTTTTGTGATCAAGATAATGGGTCCTACAAACGTCAGAAAGTAAATCAGTGGTTCCTCCTCCCTCCACACCCCAAACCCTCCCCCAATTACAAAGGGTCATCCTGTGTCCAGGGAAACAGGGCGCTCTCTGACTTATACTGCACCAGACGGCATTAACGGAAATGTAAAATGTGTGTCTTACGAAGATTTATAGGTGCAGATGATTTCCATGAGAATGGTACATTGAGTAATTTGCCTGAGTCAAACTGTTTGCCTTCCACTTAATGTATATTTGTAATAATCTCTTTTTTAAAATAAGGAAAATATTCTGCTAGTGGCATACAACTGTAATAGTACTAGTGGCATCAGAATCCCATTAATAGCACAATGTCCTCCTGAATCTGCTAACCAACAAAGAAGATTATTGGCATAGTAAGGTTCAATGTAGGGTCACTTTCCAGTTTGGACCACTGGCCTCTTCCTGCTGCTATCAAACTTGGGGGTTACCAGATGAGGTAAACTTAGATTTCATTTTGAATTTATTAACAAAGAGGCCTCCTACAAAAGGACAAAGGATATAACGTATATATATCTCTTTTGCCTCTTTGCTTTCAGAACCTTAGGCATGCGCCACCCAATCTGCATAGGTTCTTAGGATAATTCTTTTCATTTGAAATTGGAAGCAGTAAGGGGCATTTTTATAGGCCCTTAGCACAACCTTGCGGCACATTAACGTAATTAATTTTGACGTTAGTGTGGCCCAAGGCCAAAATCCCCGCACCATATTTACAGGATGGCGCAATACATGCATTGCACCACCCTGTAACCCTTAGCGCTACATTATGGCTGTGCCAGGCATAATGTATGCAAACGTGGCATTCCCCCATTAGGGGAGCCAGTAAAATAGTGCAAGGAAATCTATGAGATTTCCTTGCGCCATTTATTATGGCACTTTTAACACCTGCTCAAGAGCAGGCATTAAAAGTGCGCTTCCATTCTTTAGAATGGGCCCCTATGTGCTCTGCAGGAGTAGCGACAATATTATGGCGCTACTCCTGCAGAGTACATCAATAGCGTCATAAAAATGACACTATTGCCTCCTACCCTGCGCCATGGTGCACCGTATTTTAAATGTGGCGCAAACATTGTGGTGGGGCTAATGGGTGCAGGGAAAGTGACGCTGCACTCAGTGCAGCACCACTTTCCATAAATCTGCCCTTAAATCTTTTTCTGTCTTGACAGTTTTCTACTGCTCGATTTTCTATGTGTTTTGCCACCTCTCCTGTGTTTAGACTGTGATCTAGCCACAGAAGTAGATCAATGAATTTTGCGTACGGTCCAATTGAATAATAATGCATCTTTTGACTCATGATAGAAAACAGAGGACAAATCCTCATCAGCCCGTTTTACTCAAGAACCAGTTTAGTGAATTTTGTCAGGTATGGCATCACATCCTTGCTAGCGCGCCTGGTCCTTAGAAAGTAAACTTACAAGGGGACGTGTATAGGCCGATGAACCTTTTGGATCGCATGGAGTATCCTAGCTATGTAGTAACCGGTGAACATCAATTATCTATGTAATCAATCAATAACCACTAAGAGAATCATTAAGCATGAGACAATAAATCAGCATTTCATGAACAACCACAACTCAAATGTACGTTTTATCAATTTTATTTCCCTATTGGTTACAATACTAAGTCATGAGGCTAACTCAAACTTTATTCAACCAGCTCAGAATTAATTTATTAGAGACCACCAATAACATAATCTAATCAGAACTTGAGAAAACATATACTCTAATCCTTCAGCATAAGCCAACAAAGATGGCTATATCGACATTAATAGCAAAATTCAGCAATCAGTTCTTCAATCATTTATCACTGTGAGCGTCTCCCAAAGAATCCTACCTAACACAAATTAGCATTTAGCATGTGGGACTTCATGCGAACACAATTTAGAAACCATGAGTTTGGAAAACATCTAGCTAAGAGAAAAACCATGAAAACAGCGCAGTTGGTACCTAGAAAAAAAGGCACAAATGTTAATCAGTCACATTGTCATAGCTACCTATCCACGGAATGGATCAGCAACAAAGTTCATCCTCAGGTCATCAATAGATCAGGAACGCATCAGGCTCACAGCGCATGAGCCCAATAACAGAATCTCGTACCGCGTCTCTTGATGTCATCAATTCTCCCCTCGCGTCTCCCGCGTCTAACGTTTTAGCCACTTGTCATGACTTGTTTTTAGAGTTTTTCAGTCCATCCCCCTAATTCTTAATTGGTCAATTAAACACCATATGTGACGTTACCCAATACATTTGATTCTACAAATCTTGTCGTTCTCAATTCATTGATTGGTTCATCGTACGATGTCCTCATCATCCGGCTCTTCAGGTATCGAAAATGTTGCATCTTCCTGTTCAGTCAGTGTCTCTATTGTTTGAGTCCTTGGAAAGTACATCTCGTCTACTCTACACATAATTGTAGCAATTTGATTCCATCATCTCCTGTCCGTCAGTATATTGCAGAAAATTCTAGCTAAGCAAACTCTAACATTGGGTGGTTCAGGATCAGGTTAGTATTTCAAATTCACTCCAGCATGTTCTAATAATTCGTCTTCTACATGAGACCTGGCAAAACTAAAAACTAAGCCACAACTTCGGCTAAGTTAACTCTACAATATAATGCAAAACATAGGTTATGCATCTTAATATGACATACTACTACATTATTATTGCACATTTTCATTATTTTAAGCATTTTTTATCCTTTTAGTATAAGTCTGTATAAGTGGGGGCCATACCCTGTGGCACATTTTCAACCATACAATTTTTTTTCTCTAAGATTAATTTCTCTCTCAAAACACATAAACATTCATTAATAATTTCTAATTAGCATATCTGCTTCAACATCCTCTTTAACCTACTTTTAGTCCCAGTAAGTCAATACAGACTGAATCACTCATGATTTTCTTTCGCACTTGTGGCAATTTTAAAGTGAACATCTCTTATTGATAACTATTCATATACACTGCAAAGCTGCATTACTTTTTAGGTAGAAAAACCCAAATTTGACACTGGATTCTTTGTGTGGGATTGGCATGGTGTCTATGCCAGCTATAGCACAGAAAGGGTTGAATGCATACCTGCACCAGCCAGTGTTCGTTTAACAACCAAGATCTTTGCTGAGCTGGTAGATATCCCAGAATATAGTGGATAGTCCTCTAACATGGTGGTTGAGGGGATCTTCGTATTAACATCCACTAGTCGACCTGCCTTACTCAATTCATCTACAAAGTGATTGCTGTCAGTGGCAGCCAGAAAGAGCCAGCCCATGCTGCGGCAGATGGTGCAGTATCACTGACGCTTTCATTGGCCCACTCCAAACCTTGCAGCATGTCGAGTGCTGAAACCTAGCCTCAGATCAGGGCCCTCTATGGAACCTGCCTCTCATGCCTTATTTGCTTGTTGCAGAAACATATTTCCTTTCATGCAAGATCACACTGTTGGAAGTAGAGGAAAACACATTCTTTTTTGAAAATATATGAAAGTACAAGATGCTAATGATTTATCTTGGCAAACCTAATTTCCCAAGCATCTTCGTTCTGTAATATTTGTGAGGCACTGGAAATTTGCCCTTTCAACAGGGTCACCAAGGATCTTTGCCTTCTGCTGGTAAATCCGTAATTTGTTAGCCATAGGGCTCTGTGCACTTTACCCCTGCTAACCAGTGGTAAAGTGCCTGTGCTTCAATAGTCATCTAAAATACATATATATATTTTGAACATTGCACTTTTAGAAAATTTTAATTTCCCTGCCTAGACCTAAAAGTTTTACTGCCAGTGGCCTGAGTTGCCAGACCCCTAATGGCTCTCCTGGGATGTGTTTGCATTGACCACGGACAGTGGATGAGGCTCTTTGTCTGGGGTGGTGTTTAATTTCCTTTGGCAGGATTGCCTGGGGCTGTGGTATGATGTGCTTAATTTCAAAAGAGGTCTATCCTGTCACAGACAGATGCATCAAACAACCTAGGCCTGCCCCCCTTTTTGTCCAGCTAGCCAGTCAGGCTGCAATTACAGTGGGCCACATTTTGACATTACAGTGACAGGTCCGCTGATAGTTTACAAGCACTTGGGGTTCACTTCAGAGGGCAAGGGCACAATACCAAAACAGCTCCTGAATATTCCCGGTCTGAATGCTGAAAGGGCAGATTTTGTTCTACTAGACATCTGTATCAGAGTATCCTGGGGATAAAAGGATGGCCTAAACTGGATTTTGGTGTTAGTTGTGGGAGGATAGTAGAATTATCATAGTACAGTACCCACACACACCCCAGCCCTCAGAGCCCAAGTTTAGTGAGACTGAAGACTTCCTCCAATTTGAAAATGCCCAAAGTGGGTAGGGTTAGCCAAGGAAACGTTTGCTCTCTTGCTTAGGGTCTCCTCAGGAGTCATTCCCACCTACCAGCTCGCTCACACCAGACATACATGTAGCACCTCTAGGCACGCACTTCAGAACACACTAAGGACCTTACAAGAAAAGAAGAAGGACTGGTCTTCTATCGATGACCTGAGAAGAGCCCTGAAAACGGGACCTGCTCTCTGTCTTGTAACAAAGAGAAAGAAGCTGACTCTAAGGGTCATACATAGGCCCTCTTTTTAATATTAGAGGGAGACAACAAAAGGCCTTTTTCTACAATTGCCCAGCTGATCAGTAGCAACTGGACCTGGACTGGAATCTGCTGTGGGCTCTACTTGCCACCATGTAAGTCTCTTGGGGCCAGATGTATCAAGCCTTTTTGCATTCGCAAACGGTGCGAATGCCCGTTTGCGAATGCAAAAATACCTTTCAGTATTCATGAAAGGCATTCGCAACTCAAATTTAAGGAATCGCTAAAAATAGCGATTCCTTAAATTTGCGAGCCCGTTTAGAGAATCGCAAATTGTGTTTCTCTAAATAAGAAATCACAAATAAGGAATCCATATTTGCGATTTCTAAACCACATGTATCAAGCAATTCCTTAATTTGAATTTGGCATTAAGGAATTGCAATTACCACCAAGTAAAGCTTGGTGGTAACCATGTGCAAATTTTAAAAAGGCATTAAAAATGCATTTTTAAAATTGACATGTAATGCACACATGCCCCCTTTGGCATGTGTGTGCCTTACATGTCCCCAAAAACTTTTTGGGGTGCAGCAGAGGGGGCCTTAGGCCTCCAGAACCCTGGGGTTTTACATTTCCAAAATTGCGAATTCCAGTTAGGAATTTGCTATTTTGGAAATGCAAAAAATTCGCAAATATGGGCCTACAGGCTCATAGGTGCAAATGGAGGTTGTATCACAATTTGCGATTCGGTAATAGCATTTGCAATTTTTAAGAAATCGCTATTACTGAATCGTAAATAGGATACATAGCATTTTGTGAATCAGAAATAGCGATTTCTTAAAATTCGCTATTACCGATTCACAAAAGGATTTTTTGATATATCTGACCCTAAGTGCCTGCCAGAGGTTCTAGGGGCCTTAGAAGTGTAATCCTGAGGTGGATTGGAACTCAAAGAACTGAAGTCAAAAGGTAAAATCTTTGACCAGGGCAAACCATGTTAGTGTGTAGACCTGCATTCCGTCGCAGTTAGCATCAAATTCCATCTAGTTCCTGTTCTACCACAACCATTGACCATTATTGGCACTTTGTGCTTTTTAGTGGTTTTTTACTTAAAACCTTTAAAAACTCATAACTAGTGTTAGACCTGACAGCCTTAATGTGGTCACCCCTAACTTTTTGCCTGCCTCCCTCCACTTTGTGGACACTGTTTTTGCTGATTTTTAGACTCTGCGCTCTTTACTACTGCTAACCAGTGCATATGCTCTCTCCCTTCAAACATGGTAACATTGGATCATACCCAATTGGATTATTTAATTTACTTATAAGTCCCTAGTAGAAGGCACTATATGTGCCCAGGGCTTGTAGATTAAATGCTACTAGTGGGCCTGCAGCTCTGATTGTGCCACCCACTTAAGTAGCCCCTTAACCTTGTCTCAGGCCTGACATTGCAAGGCCTGTGTGTGCATTTTCACTGCCAAGCCGACTTGGCATTTAAAAGTACTTGCCAAGCCTAAAACTCCCCTTTTTCTACATATAAGTCACCCCTAAGGTGTGCCCTCAGTAACCCCTAGGGCAGGGTGCTGTGTGGGTAAAAAGCAGGACATGTCCTGTGTAGCTTACATGTCCTGGTAGTGTAAAACTCCTAAATTCGTTTTTACACTACTGTGAGGCCTGCTCCCTTCATAGGCTAACATTGGGGCTGTCTTCATTCATTGATGGAGTGGTAACTGCTGATCTAAAAGGAGTAGGAAGGTCGTATTTAGTATGGCCAGAATGGTAATACAAAATCCTGCTGACTGGTGAAGTTGGATTTAATATTACTATTTTAGAAATGCCACTTGTGTAAAGTGAGCATTTCTCTGCACTTAAATCTTTCTGTGCCTTACAATCCACGTCTGGCTGGGTTTAGATGACAGTTCCTTGTGCATTCACTCAGACACACCCCAAACACAGGATACTCTGCCTCACTTGCATACATCTTTATTTTGGATGGGTCTTCCTGGGCTGGGAGGGTGGAGGGCCTCCTCTCACACAAAGGACTGTCACACCCCCTACTGGGACCCCGGCAGACAGGATTGAACTGAAAGGGGACCTGGTGCACTTCTAAGCCACTCTTTGAAGTCTCCCCCACTTCAAAGGCACATCTGGGTATAAAATCAGGGCCTCTGCCCTACCACCTCAGACACTTCCTGGAGAAGAAACTTGTAACCAGAACCTGCATCCTGCCAAAAAGAACTGCCTGACTGCCCAAAGGACTCACCTGACTGCTTTCTACAAAGGACTGCTGCCTTGCTGTTGCCCTGCTGCCTTGCTGCTCCCTGGCTGTGGTGAAGAAGTGCTCTCCAAGGGCTTGGATAGAGGTTGCCTCCGGTTCCCCAAAGTCCCAGGACCAAAAAGACTTCTCTCTTGCAACTGGACTAAAAACGACACAGAGCCTGTCCCGCAATGAAAAATTCACTGCACACCGAACCGGAACGACGCCGCTTGATTTCGCAAGGAAAAGATGGACGCGGCGCCTGTGGTGCAACCGGAACTTCAACACACGGCCCACCAGATCGACGCACAGCAGACCTGGGACAAAGACGCCTGACTTCCAGAGGGAAAATCGATGCAGCACCTGCCGTGAGGGAGAAATTTCCCCACACCGCCCACCGGAACGACGCAGAGCTTGTCACAAACCCAAGATTCCATGCACAGACCCCGGGGCATCTAAAAACCCCGCAACCCGAAGAGGATCCACAACCGAGCGCCGGAAATCGTCATCCAGCCGTCCTTGCATGGAAACTAAACAACGCATCGACCGTGTGCTGCCCGAGAAATCGACGCACACCCATTTGTTTCCCCGCTTCTCCTCCTCTGCGGCCCTTTGCGGAGATTTTTCACGGGAACCAGGTACTTTGTGCTTGAAAGAGACTTTGTTTGCTTTTAAAAGACTTAAGACACTTGATATCACTTTTCAGTGATATCTTTAAATTTTCTTACTGCATCTTTGATCGTTTTGACCTGCAAATATCCAGATAAATATTATATTTTTCTAAACACTGTGTGGTGTATTTTTTGTGGTGCTATATTGTGTTATTGTATGATTTATTGCACAAATACTTTACACATTGCCTTCTAAGGGGAAATATCCTTTTTTACGACTTTTTTTTTCCGAAAGTCGTGGTTAACGAAAGCGCAACAACGCTTTTTTTAACCACGACTCTGGTTTTTTGTGCCTTAACTACGTATGTTCTGAACAACGAACATGCGTGGTTAAGGTACAAAGAAGGGACTTGGCGAAGGTAAGTGGTGGGTTTAGGTTTTGGGGAGTGGGTGGGGGGTCAGGGGGTTTTAGGTTTTAGGGTGGGGTTGGGGGTGGGGCGTCTTTGGTTTTGGGGAGTGGGTGGGGGGTCAGGGGGTTTTAGGTTTTAGGGTGGGGTTGGGGGGGTGGGGCGTTTTTGGTTTTGGGGAGTGGGTGGGGGGTCAGGGGGTTTTAGGTTTTGGGGTGGGGTTGGGGGGCGGGGCGTTTTTGGTTTTGGGGAGTGGGTGGGGGGTCATGGGGTTTTAGGTTTTGGGGTGGGGTTGGGGGGGTGGGGTGAGGGATGTAGGGTGAATGGTGCCTATTGCTAATGATTTTATCAGGAATGCCTTTACAACGAAATATCGATGTTAAGGCATTCGTGGTAAAATCATTAGTAGTAGCAACGAGGTCGGTGTTCCGACCTCGTTGTTAAGGCAGTAGTTGTTTTTGAAGTCGTTGTTTCGTCGTACAATCCCTTCTAAGTTAAGCCTGACTGCTCAGTGCCAAACTACCAGAGGGTGGGCACAGGATAATTTGGATTGTGTGTGACTTACCCTGACTAGAGTGAGTGTCCTTGCTTGGACAGGGGGTAACCTGACTGCCAACCAAAGACCCCATTTCTAACATTGGTGATCAGCGGTGAAGATAGGACTTGTATTTGTGCAGTGACATACAGTAGCTAAGTATTCCACTACCTACCCACAGTTGAAGGTCAACTTGATATTTTTTTTATCTCTTTTTTGCAACTCCTTTTTTCCTGTCAATTTTTGACTGAAATCCTCACTCAACATGTCTCAGGCTGGGTCTCAAGCAGGAGATTTTGACCTAGCCCTGTTGGAGACATATACTGTCAAACAACTGAAAGGGTTCTGCAGGGATATGGGAGTACCCACCCAAGGTGCCTCCAGAAAGGAGGAATTTCAAATGGTGCTGAGGGCCTGGGCAGAAGCCCATTCAGAGGAGGATGCTGAGGAGGAGGGTCCAGAAGATGGCCCCTCAGAGGATTTCTTTCCATTAATGGATAATGTTACCACTGCAATTGTGCCCCATGCCAAACCAGGGAGCTGTGTCTCTGATCAAAGCCCGACCGCAGAGGAAAGGAGAGAGGAGAGAGAGAGTTTCAATTGCAAATGGCAAAATTAAAAATTGAGGCTCAACAGGAGGAAAGGAGGGCGGAAAGAGAAGCCAAACAAGCTGAAGCTGAAAGAGCAGCCAAGCAGATTGAAGCTGAGAGAGCACTGGCTGAGAAAAAACGTCTGTTAGCTCATGAACTGAGTCTCAAGGAGCTGGAGATCAAGGCAAGACAGTCTGAGTCCAGCAGTGATGGTGGCAGCATACATACAGGACCTGTTGGAGGGAAAAAGGTTTGTATACCTAAGAGTGTGGTGCCCAGTTTTGTGGTGGTAGATGATATTGACAAGTGGCTGGCTGCCTATGAAGTTGCACTAAGGGCTCATGGGGGTTCCTGAAGGGCAATGGGGGGGCGGCCTTGTGGTTTTATGTACCCCCAGAGGGAAGGGACACACTCCTTACACTAGACCCACGTGATCACTATACCTATCCTATCATGAAAGCCGCTTTACTGCCCATGTTCGGACTGACCCCTGAGAGATACCGTCAGAGGTTTAGGGACAGTACCAAACTTTCCACACAAACCTGGGTTGACTGTTTTGATTTCTCCAATAAGGCACTGAATGGTTGGGTGCGGGGCAGCAAAGTAGATGATTACAAAGGGTTATATGACTTGATCCTGAGAGAGCATATGCTCAGTATTTCGTTTACAGAGTTGTGCCAGCACTTGGTAGATAGTAAGCTGGCTGATCCCAGGAAGCATGCTGAGGAGGCGGACCTCTGGGTCACCACCAGAGCGTCCCGAAGGGTATCTGGGGGGGACACCCACAAAGGTGGTCAGGGTTCCCAACAGAAGAAAGAGGGGGAGATAAACTTACAGATAAGGAACTCTCAAAAGGTCCCCAAAAGAATTCCCAGGAAAGGGGTGGCAACTATTCCTCTTCCAGATTTGGGAAAAAGACAGGGTATTTTGTTAAATCATTAGGGAAATTCATCCCAAAATGCTTAGAGTGCTACCAGCATGGTCACTCTAAGGGCGACTCCCAGTGTTCCAAGAGAGCACCGTCCACTATTGGACAGACACCTGTGTTGACTAGTGTAGCGCTCGGGGGGGAGACAGACCCAGATAGCTTTGGGGAGCAGGCAGAGGTTTCCCTAGTGTCCCTGGGAGAAAGAGAAATGGTGCCAAAGCCCACATGCCACAAAATACTTCCAATTATAGTCAGTGGGTCACCATTGATGGGCAAAGGGTGGAGGCTCTGTGTGACACAGGAGCCAGTATGACTACTGTCAAGAGTCAGCTGGTGTCAACAGAGCAGATAGTCAAATCAAATCAAATCAAATCATTAACATTTATAAAGCGCGCTACTCACCCGTGCGGGTCTCAAGGCGCTAGGGGGGAAAGGGGGGGTAATCGCTGCTCGAACAGCCAAGTCTTTAGGAGTCTCCGGAAAGCGGAGTGGTCCTGGGTGGTCCTGAGGCTGGTGGGGAGGGAGTTCCAGGTCTTGGCCGCCAGGAAGGAGAAAGATCTCCCACCCGCCGTGGAGCGGCGGGTGCGAGGGACGGCAGCAAGTGCGAGGCCAGCGGAACGGAGGGGGCGGGTGGGGACGTAGAAGCTGAGGCGTCTGTTGAGGTATTCCGGTCCCTTGTTGTGGAGGGCTTTGTGTGCGTGGGTGAGAAGACGGAAGGTGATCCTTTTGCTGACTGGGAGCCAATGCAGGTGTCTCAGGTGTGCGGAGATGTGGCTGTTGCGGGGTACGTCGAGGATGAGGCGGGCCGAGGCGTTTTGGATGCGTTGCAGGCGGTTTTGGAGTTTGGCTGTGGTCCCGGCGTAGAGGGTGTTGCCGTAGTCCAGGCGGCTCGTGACGAGGGCGTGGGTCACGGTTTTTCTGGTGTCGGCGGGGATCCAGCGGAAGATCTTACGGAGCATGCGGAGAGTGAGGAAGCAGGCGGAGGACACGGCGTTGACTTGCTTGGTCATGGTGAGAAGAGGGTCCAAGATGAAGCCGAGGTCGCGGGCGTGGTCTGCGGGGGTCGGTGCGGTGCCGAGGGCCGTGGGCCACCAGGAGTCGTCCCAGGCGGACGGGGTGTTGCCGAGGATGAGGACTTCCGTTTTTTCAGAGTTCAGCTTTAGGCGGCTGAGCCTCATCCAATCTGCGACGTCCTTCATACCCTCTTGTAGGTTGGTCTTGGCGCTGGCGGGGTCCTTGGTGAGGGAGAGTACAAGTTGGGTGTCGTCGGCGTAGGAGGTGATGATGATGTCGTGCTTGCGTACGATGTCGGCGAGGGGGCTCATGTAGACATTGAAGAGTGTCGGGCTGAGCGATGAGCCTTGAGGTACGCCGCAGATGATCTTGGTGGGTTCTGAGCGAAACGGAGGGAGGTAAACTCTTTGGGAGCGGTTAGCGAGGAAGGAGGCGATCCAGTCCAGGGCCTGGCCTTGGATCCCGGTGGAGCGTAGGCGGGTGATTAGGGTGCGGTGACAGACGGTGTCAAAGGCAGCCGAGAGGTCGAGGAGAATGAGGGCGACTGTTTCACCGTTGTCCATCAGGGTTCTGATGTCGTCTGTGACTGAGATGAGGGCGGTTTCCGTGCTGTGGTTGGTTCGGAATCCGGTTTGTGAAGGGTCGAGCAGGTTGTTGTCTTCCAGGAAGGTGGTCAGCTGTTTGTTGACGGTCTTTTCTATTACCTTGGCTGGGAAAGGTAGAAGAGAGATGGGGCGTAAGTTTTTCAGGTCGCTACTGGTGGCTCTGGTTCCCTTTGAGGTGGGGGGGGTCTCTGGTACTCTGAAAGTAGCTGTGAGTCCTGGCATGCCTGTAGATTGTCTGTTAGGCAACGATCTTGAGCATACTGCCTGGAAGGAGGGAGAGCTCAGATCCCACCTGGAGATGTTAGGTTTGCCTGAGTGGGTCTGCATGACCACGCGGTCCATGGCTGCCCGGGAAGGGAGTCAAGGGCGTCTGGAGCCTGGAACAATGGCCTAGACAGCTGCAAAAAGGAAGGGCAAGAGGCGCGGGAAACCCACTTCAAATGTTCCCACGGTGGTGGACGGGGCCCCTGAGGAAGAGGAGGCCCCTGAGCCAACTGGGGAGGACATAGCTGACCTGAGCAACCTGCCTGAACTTGCTGGCTGGCAAGTAGAGGGTGGGCCAACCAGGGCAGAATTCTGCACAGCGCAGAAGAAATGCCGCTTACACTGGAGTGTCTGAAGCAACAGGCCACAGCCCAAGCAGCAGGGGACGCCTCTAGCACTCACCATATTTACTGGGAGAATGATCTCCTTTACAGTGAGCCTAAGGTTCCAGGTCCTGGGGCAGCACGTGTGCTGGTGGTCCCCCGTGTTACCGGGCCTTCCTACTGGGGCTGGCTCATGACATCCCCCTGGCAGGACACCTGGGCCAAGACAAGACCTTTAACAGGCTGATCACCCACTTCCATTGGCCCAGAATGAGGTTAGCCTCAGATAATTTCTGCAGAGCTTGCCCCACCTGCCAGGCTAGTGGGAAGATAGGGAAAAGCTTAAGGCTCCCCTGCTCCCACTCCCAGTCGTTGGCACCCCCTTTGAAAGGGCGGACATCAACATTGTTGGTCCCTTGGACCCCAAAACTGCCTTGGGCAACAGGTTTATCCTGGTTTGGGTGGGCCATGCCACCCACTATCTAGAGGCAATCCCTCTGAGGACAGTGACTGCACCGGTGGTGACCAGAGCCCTGTTGGGAATATTTACCCGTGTGGGATTCCCTAAGGAAGTTGTGTCTGACAGGGGAACAAACTTCATGTCTGCGTACATGAAGTCCATGTGGGATGAGTGTGGGGTGACCTACCGGTTTACCACCCCTTATCATCCTCAATCCAATGGGCTTGTTGAGAGATTCAACAAGACCCTGAGGGGCATTATTATGGCCTGACTGAAGCCATGAGGTGTAAGTGGGACGTCCTCTTACCATGTCTGTTGTTTGCTTACAGAGAGGTGCCCCAGAAAGGGGTGGGGTTCAGCCCCTTTGAGCTTCTCTATGGTCACCCTGTCAGGGGACCCCTAAGCATTGTTAAAGAGGGTTGGGAGAAAGCTTCCAAGACACCTCCCCAGGATGTGGTCAGCTACATGCTGGCCCTCTGCAACCAAACCCAATGCTTCTGGAAGCAGGCCAAAGATAACCTTGAGGCCAGTCAGGAGGTGATGAAGGAGTGGTACGACTGGAAGGCCACTCTGGTTGAGTTCTCACCTGGAGACAAGGTTTGGGTGATGGAGCCAGTGGAGCCTAGGGCTCTCCAGGACCGCTGGACTGGCCCCTTTGAAATTAAGGAGCGGAAGGGGGAGGCCACATACCTAGTGGACCTCAATATCCCTAGGCACCCCCTAAGGGTGCTCCATCACAACCGACTCAAACCTCACTTTGAGAGGTCTGAGGTCAGTATGCTCCTGGTCACAGATGAGGGCATGGAAGAGGAGAGTGAACCTCTCCCCGACCTCCTCTCTACAAAAGAAGGTGATGAGTCTGTAGGAGGTGTCATTCTATCTGACTCCCTGACTCTAAACCAGAAAGGAGACTGCTACGAGCTGTTAGAACAGTTCTCTTCCCTGTTCTCCCTTACTCCTGGATTTACCCATTTATGTGTTCATGATATTGACACAGGAGACAGCCCCTATAAGGAACAAAATTTACAGGTTATCGGATAAGGTCAAGGCCAGCATCAAGGAGGAGGTCTCCAAGATGTTGACCTTAGGGGTTATTGAGAAATCCAGCAATCCCTGGGCCAGCCCTGTGGTGCCGGTCCTTAAGGCTGCTGCCCCCGGTGCCAAGCCAGAACTCCGGTTCTGCATGGACTACCGGGGTCTCAATTCAGTCACACGGACTGACGCTCACCCCATCCCCCGAGCTGATGAGCTTGTTGACAGACTAGGCGCTGCCAAGTTCCTGAGTACGTTTGATCTTACATCAGGATACTGTCAGATCGCCCTGACTGATGGGGATAAAGAGAGATCTGCATTTTCCACACCTGATGGCCATTACCAGTTCCGGGTGATGCCGTTTGGGTTGAAAAATGCACCCGCTACCTTCCAACGGTTGGTAAACGGGGTCCTAGCTGGCAAGGATGCCTACTGTGTAGCCTACCTGGATGACATAGCTGTCTACAGTTCCAGCTGGGAGGAACACCTGCTCCACCTCAAGGAGGTGCTTCAGGCTCTGCGACAGGCAGGCCTGACCATCATGGCTAGTAATGGCCAGATTGGGCAGGGTTCCGTGGTGTACTTGGGATACCTAGTAGGTGGTGGCAAGGTGCAGCCACTCCAGGCCAAGATTGAAACTATCAAGGCCTGGCAACCACCTAGAACACAGACTGAAGTGAGAGCCTTTTTAGGCCTCACTGGATACTACCGCAGATTCGTCAAGGGCTATGGTACCATTGTGTCACCCTTGACAGAACTCACTTCCAAGAAACAACCTAGGTTGGTGAATTGGACAGAGGCTTGTCAGAAAGCCTTTGATTCTCTGAAGGAAGCCATGTGCACGGCCCCGTGCTCAAGGCCCCTGACTACTCCCAGGAATTTATTGTGCAGACAGACGCTTCAGAGCATGGCATGGGGGCTGTTGTAGCACAGCTAAATGAGGAGGGCTCAGACCAACCAGTAGCCTTGATCAGCAGAAGGCCATTACCACGGGAACAGAGGTGGAGTGCTATTGAGAGAGAAGCATTTGCTGTGGTCTGGGCACTGAAGAAGTTAAGACCCTACCAGTTTGGGACTCACTTCCGGGTTCAGACAGACCACAGGCCCCTCAGCTGGCTCATGCAGATGAAGGGTGAGAATCCAAAACTCTTGAGGTGGTCCATTTCCCTACAGGGGATGGACTTAACTGTGGAGCATCGCCCGGGATTGACCACGCCAACGCTGATGGTCTCTCCAGATACTTCCGCCTTAGCGATGAGAGCTCCCAGGAGGTTGGGTAGCTCTCCCCACTTTCAGCTGGGGGGGGACACATGTTAGACCTGGCAGCCTTAGGGTGGTCACCCCTAACGTTTTGCTGCCTCCCTCCACTTTTTGGACACTGTTTTTGCTGGTTTTTAGACTCTGCGCTCTTTACCACTGCTAACCAGTGCATATGCTCTCTCCCTTCAAACATGGTAACATTGGATCATACCCAATTGGATTATTTAATTTACTTATAAGTCCCTAGTAGAAGGCACTATATGTGCCCAGGCTTGTAGATTAAATGCTACTAGTGGGCCTGCAGCACTGATTGTGCCACCCACTTAAATAGCCCCTTAACCTTGTCTCAGGCCTGCCATTGCAAGGCCTGTGTGTGCAGTTTCACTGCCAAGTCGACTTGGCATTTAAAAGTACTTGCCAAGCCTAAAACATACATATAAGTCACCCCTAAGGTGTGCCCTAAGTAACCCCTAGGGTAGGGTGCTGTGTGGGTAAAAGGCAGGACATGTACCTGTGTAGTTTACATGTCCTGGTAGTGTAAAACTCCTAAATTCGTTTTTACACTACTGTGAGGCCTGCTCCCTTCATAGGCTAACATTGAGGTTGCACTCATACATTGTTGGAGTGGTAGCTGCTGATCTGAAAGGAGTAGGAAGGTCATATTTAGTACGGCCAGAATGGTAATACAAACTCCTGCTGACTGGTGAAGTTGGATTTAATATTACTATTTTAGAAATGGCACTTTTAGAAAGTGAGCCTTTCTCTGCACTTAAATCTTTCTGTGCCTTACAATCCACGTCTGGCTGGGTTTAGTTGACAGCTCCTTGTGCATTCACTCAGACACACCCCAAACACAGGATACTCAGCCTCACTTGCATACATCTGCATTTTGAATGGGTCTTCCGGGGCTGGGAGGGTGGAGGGCCTGCTCTCACACAAAGGACTGCCACACCCCCCACTGGGACCCTGGCAGACAGTATTGAACTGAAAGGGGACCTGGTGCACTTCTAAACCACTCTTTGAAGTCTCCCCCACTTCAAAGGCACATTTGGGTATAGAATCAGGGCCTCCACCCTACCACCTCAGACACTTCCTGGAGAAGAAACTTGTAACCAGAACCTGCATCCTGCAAAGGAAGAACTGCCTGGCTGCCCAAAGGACTCACCTGACTGCTTTCTGAAAGGACTGCTGCCTTGCTGTTGCCCTGCTGCCTTGCTGCTCCCTGGCTGTGGTGAAGAAAAGCTGTCCAAGGGCTTGGATAGAGCTTGCCTCCTGTTCCCTGAAGTCCCAGGGCCAAAAAGACTTCTCTCTTGCAACTGGACTCCTTGTGCGGCGAAAATTTGACGCACAGCTGGCAAAAAAAAAACGTACAGCCTGTCTCGCGTTGAAAAATTCAACGCACACCGAACTGGAACGACGCCGCTCGACTTCGCAAGGAAAAGATCGACGTGGTTCCTGCGGTGCGACCTGAACTTCGACGCACGGGCCACCAGATTGACGCACAGCTAATCTGGGATGATGCATCCTGACTTCCAGAGGGAAAATTGACGCAGCGCCTGACGTGAGGGAGAAATGTCCCCGCACTGCCCACCGGAAAGACGCAGAGCTCGTCACAAGCCCATGATTCCACCCACGGACCCCGGGGCGTCTAAAAACCCTACAACCCAAAGAGGATCCACGACCGAGTGCTGGAAATCGACAGCTAGCCGTCCCTGTGTGGAAACTAAACAATGCATCGACAGTGTGCGGCCTGAGAAATCGACGCACACCCCTTTGTTTCCCCCCTTCTCCTCCTCTGCGGCCCTTTGCGGAGATTTTTCACGGAAACCAGGTACTTTGAGACTTAAGACACTTGATATCACTTTTCAGTGATATCTTTACATTTTCTTATTGCATCTTTGATCGTTTTGACCTGCAAATGTCCAGATAAATATAATATTTTTCTAAACACTGTGTGGTGTATTTTTTGTGGTGCTATATTGTGTTATTGTATGATTTATTGCACAAACACTTTACACATTGCCTTCTAAGTTAAGCCTAACTGCTCAGTGCCAAGCTACCAGAGGGTGGGCACAGGATAATTTGGATTGTGTGTGACTTACCCTGACTAGAGTGAGGGTCCTTGCTTGGACAGGGGGTAACCTGACTGCCAACCAAAGACCCCATTTCTAACAACTAGTATTCCTCCTATTGGACTTTTTTCATTTTGGTTCTGTTTTTCTATTTTGTGATTTTGTTTTGAGATTTTTATTGTTTTGCATTTTTACTTTATTGCTGTTTTAGTACTGCATAAATACTTCACACATTGCCGCTAAATTAAGCCTGACTGTGTGTGCCAAGTTAGCCAGAGGGTTAAGCACAAGTTCATTTAATGACTTTTGTGGGCTTTATCCTGACAATGACTGGGATTATTTATTGAGTTAAGTTCCCACTCCTCTCAAGTAATACTCACAATTTCTTACATTCATTTTTATTATTCAGTTGTGACTGCACTATAAGGACACTAGTGTTAATAATTTATGCTCTTCCTCTGCCATGTTTTGACTAAGATTCCAGTAATCTGTTATCTTCTGAAATGTTCTAATGAGGAAATAATAGAGGTTTCAAATTGAAAATGACTTCCAATGTTTGGGAAGTCCTTGACAAAAGACAAAACCTGGCAGGGTCGCTCAAATTGCCAAGATATATTGTGCTTCCTACAAATATTTGGAATATGTTACATTTTGAAGAGCTGAATGCTTATTAATAATGCATTGACCACATTGCAATGTCTGAACTGACATGCTGCAAGATATAATTTATTAATGCTCTTAAAGTCCTCTCGGTAAAATGTCAGTGAGAATTCAGGATGTCTTAAGTAAATGGTTGCCCTTTATTAAAGTGAGTACCCACCATGATGCACAGTGTAGGGTTGGCATTCATAAAAACTATAACACAAATTAAAAATCACAAATTGATTTAACAGTTAGTGAAAGGAGGCATTTGGAATGTACATTGCCTTCCACAGCGTCCTGGAGTATTATCTATAGTGAGGAAGATGATGCAAAAGTAAATTTGCCTTTTTGTGATGACATAAAGCCTATTTCATAAAAAAATCTGAAATTCCCCAGATGCAATCCTACTACTTAAAGAGATTCATGGGCATATTTAAGAGCCCCCTAGTGCCACCGGAGCATCACTTTTAGTGACGCTCTGGTGGCGCTATGCACTGCACCATATCTACAAGGTGGCGTTAAGCCACTTATTCCCACCCTTAAACCCTTATTCCCTTGTAAATTTGACCCCTTCACATGCAGCACTTTGTGTGGAAGGGGCGTGCAATGGGTGTTGCTGTGGGCATGCCACAGCAACACCAATTGCATTTTGACACTCCCCCAGATTTACAAGATTTTGGAAACCTGAGGCAGCAATGACGAGAAATGCTTTCATTTCTCCTCGTTTTTTGCTCTATGTGTACTGCATTCTGCAGCACACATAGAAAGAGCAAATCGTCATTTCAAATTGTTTTTGTACAGGAAGGTGTTCCTTCCTGCACAAAAACAATCTCCCCCTCAATGCAGCCATTCTTGCACAATGGTGCAAGTGTTGCTGCGTTGGCACACAACAGCAAATACAGTGCAGGGGGAAACACAGGGGTGCACCATATTCTTTTATTTACAGTGCATCTCTGGGTTTTGAAAATGACAGTGTGTGACACTGCCAAATTTGGTGCAGCGCCATGCACAACATTTTTTGATAAATCTGGCCCTAAATCTTTTACATAAATCACAAAACCCCAAATGTATGCCAGTGAGTGATATTCTTTTTGTAAGTTGTTTCCTGTATTCCTCTTTGGCCTTATCATACATATTGAAAGATGTTTCTCAGGCGTGTGCCCACTTACACCAAGTCCTGCGAGGGGCTTAGCCGCAGCCCATATCTTCACCTCTACAAGATTTTGATTTGCAGAAATCTTGTACTTCCAATGAAAAACATTTATTATACTGCCTCATCTCAAAACCTATGCTCATACAGTAGACCGCCTTTGGTTATAGTGCCAAGCTAATGTACAAGGCCTGATTTGTTCATTGAGAACAATTTTATTAGATGCCAAATGGCTAATCTGTTTATGAAAAGTTATGACAAAGGCAAAAGATCTGACTTGTAAAAGGCTTTTAGTTTTAAATGTTATTTGTATGTATCTTCAACAAAGTAAGCTACTTAGCTTTACCCACAAAAAATGAAAACCACATCAATCACTAAACAAATATGCCACTAATTCAGAGTATTATAACAATACAGCACAAACAGTGAAAAAGTCCCTGAAATCGAAATCATTGCTGCACCGAAGAGTTTTGGAATAGAATGGGGGAAAGCAGAGACAATCAGAAAAGTGTATCAAGCATCACTAAAAAAGGGACCAACCTTTACTAAAGTTCATTCCATTACTCTTCCTGGAGAGTACTACCTGGTATCCTCAGTCCGATAGTACATGCAACCTGTTTCTCCAGAATACGCAGTCCCTCAGATCAAGATCCAAACTTTCAAAAATCACTCTGGCTGAGTCTGCTTGTGCAAAGACATAGGGGCATATTTTAGTGACCCCCTGGTGGTGCTGCGCTTTGCATCGTATTTACAAGGTGGCGTTATGCCACTTTTTGTGGCTTGATGCCACCTTATAAATATGGCCCCTTCACACGCAATCCTTTACGTGAAAGGGGTGTGCAATGGGTGCTGCGGGGGACAGTCCTATCTCGTTTTGAGTCAAAAAAGGCTCTGATGCATGCCAGTGATCCGGCTGTCAAGTCTGGAAAAAAATAAAAGTCTGGTCTCATAGTCCATCACAACTTTCTTCTGGATCGCTGCATGTATGATCTGATCATTCCTGTTCTGTGATTATGCAACACTATGACAAGCTCATCGATTGGATTTTCACTCCTACGATTCCTTGTAGACAGTCTATAGATCCTTCAGGCCCTCATTTGGTCATTGTTAGACTATGCAGGCAGCCATTCCGAAAGTGCTCTCTTCGTCCATTCAGAAAATGCTTCATCCGAGCCCTCCGCAGGGAATTTGAACACCCCGACTGTTATGCTCTTCCTTCGTCACCCAACATAGTAATCTTTGACAACCCTGCAACAGTCATAGGTGTTAAGGTCTCTTTTTACCTCAGTTTTGGTTTTCTCTGACCTTGTGCTGCCGTAGTGCATTTTGTTTTAATTTAATGGTTGGGCAAAAAGTCCCCCACACAGCGCCACATTTACAAACTGGTGCAATGGCACCATTGTGCCAGTTTGCAAAGCCTTACGCCACATTATACCTGTGCTAGGTATGGTGTATGCAAGGTAGGCATCCCCGCAAGAAGGGCTGCAGAAATGGTGCAGTGAAATCTACAGAATTTCATTGTGTCATTCTGCACCGTAGTAGTGTCTTTTTCAACACCTGCTCAGGGCAGGCATTAAAGTGACGCAGTGCTGTTTTCAATGAGACCCCCTTAGCATTGCTGGACTAGCGTCAACATTTTGATGCTAGTCCAGCAATGCTACGTTTTAGCATCACATCAGAATTTGTCATGCAACTGTAGACAGTGTACGCCATTGAGCACTGTACTGTAAATACAGCGCTCTCATGGCGTCGTTGGGAGAGGGGGTGCGCCGGGCAGAAGAAGAAAACTGGTGCACTGATCACAATGCACCACCTTCTTCTAAATGAGGCCCTAAGTGTTCCCAGTGCATCAAGCCTACAAGTTGCAGCTCAGACAGAGTGCTGAGAGTTCAAACATGAAGAGAATGCATCTCCTTCCACTTGAAGGTCTACACGCCTTGACCACAGAACAAAGATAGTGGTCTGAATTTCAGAAAGTGAGAAATGGCATGTTAGCATCTCAATCGAACTGTGTGTTACTTGCTTGCCTGGGGTGCAGAACTTAGAGGACTTATGGATGACATGAAGTGTTCTCTCTAGTTATCTGTATAGTCCACAGGATGGATGCTGTAGCCTCTGGGAGGAAGGATGTGAGTAATGTGGCAGGTGAACTTCAGTCCCATTGAATTCTGAATAGATGTTAGGGCTTTGTCCAGCCCTTTAGCAACATATTAATCAACAAATATATTACGACCAGAAAACCGATTTATTAGCGATATTGGAGGAGGACAGTCACTTTTTGTATGAGCATGACTGTAGAGCTTCAACAGTATACGTGGCATACATTATTGTCAGTATGGCTGAAATTACAAGGCTCTTTTTTGGTATCCTTCGGACAGGGGTATAGTGTGGTAGGGAAATGCGGAGTCCTCCAGTGCTTGTCGCATGTTAAAAATGGTTGGCAGTCAGGTTACCCCCTGTCCAAGCAAGGACCCTCACTGTAGTCAGGGTAAAAGAGAATCACCCTCAGCTAACCCCTGCTTTGCCCCTTGGTAGCTTGGCATGAGCAGTAGGCTTAACTTCAGAGTGCTAGGTGTAAACTATGTGTACCAACACACACAGTAATTTAATGAAAACACTACAAAATGACACAACACAGGTTTAGAACAATAGAAAATATTTATCTAAACAAAACAAGACCAAAACAACAAAAATCTACCATACTCAAGTCAAAGTTATCAATTAAAAACCAGAAAGAGTCTTCATGTAATTTTAAATACAACGTTAACACTGTTAGCATGAAAATTTACCATTTGGTGCGTCATAAATAACCCCGCACGGGCGAGTGTGCGTCAAAAAGGGTTTGCGATGCGTAGATATCACTCACGAGCGAGACCTTGCATCATTTCTTCTTTAGTCGGGTTGGCATGTGTCATTTCTTCTCTCCGCGGGCAGAGAGAAGTCTTTGCTGTCCCTGAGACTTCAAACAACAGGAGGCAAGCTCTAAATCAAGCCCTTGAAGAGTTCTTCACAAGAAGAAAGGCAACAGAAAGTCCAGTCTTTGTCCTCTAGCACAGGCAGAAGCAGAAACTGCAGGAGGGCTCCACAAAGCACAGTCACAGGCAGGGCAGCTCTTCGTCCTCAGCTCTTCAGTTCTTCTCCAGGCAGAGGTTGCTCTTGGTTTCCAGAAGTGTTCTCAAGTCTGTGGTTTTGGGTGCCCTTCTTATACCCATTTTGCCCTTTGAAGTAGACCTACTTCAAAGCAAAGTCTCTCTTGTTTGTGAAATCCTGCCTTGTCCAGGCCAGGCCCCTGACACACACCAGGGGGCTGGAGACTGCATTGTGTAAGGGCAGGCACAGCTCTTTCAGGTGTGAGTGACCACTCCTCCCCTCCCTCCTAGCACAGATGGCTCATCACGAAATGCAGACTACACCCCAGCTCCCTTTGTGTCACTGTCAAGTGAGAGGTGCAACCAGCCTAACTGTCAAACTGATCCAGACAGAGAATCCACAAACAGGCAGAGTCACAGAAATGGTTAAAGCAAGAAAACGCTCACTTTCTAAAAGTGGCATTTTCAAACACACAATCTTAAAATCAACTTTACTAAAAGATGTATTTTTAAATTGTAAGCTCAGAGTCCCCAAACTCCGCATGTCTATCCACTCCCAAAGGGAATCTACACTTTAATCATATTTAAAGGTTGCCCTCATGTTAACCTATGAGAGGGACAGGCCTTGCAAAAGTGAAAAACGAATTTAGCAGTATTTCACTGTCAGGACAATAAAAAACACATTACTATATGTCCTACCTTAACCATACACTGCACCCTGCCCTTGGGGCTACCTAGGGCCTACCTTAGGGGTGTCTTACATGTAAGAAAAGGGAAGGTTTAGGCCTGGCAAGTGGGTACACTTTCCAAGTCGAATTTACAGTTAAAACTGCACAAACAGACACTGCACTTGCAGGTCTGAGACATGATTACAGAGCTACGTATGTGGGTAGCACAACCAGTGCTGTAGGCCCACTAGTACCATTTGATTTACAGGCCCTTCGCACTTCTAGTGCACTTTACTAGGGACTTACTAGTAAATCAAAATGCCAATCATGGATAAGCCAATTACATACGCATTTACACAGAGAGCATATGCACTTTAGCACTGGTTAGTAGTGGTAAAGTGCTCAGAGTTCAAAATCCAACAGCAACAGGTCAGAAAAAATAGGAGGCCGGAGGCAAAAAGATTGAGGTGTACCCTGCATAAGCAGAAAAGTCCAACATTGCACATTAGTACGGTGCTTGGAGTTACATAAGCTCTGCTGTTAAGTGCCGCTGTACCACAGAGCACTTTGCATAACAGATGGACTAGAGGTTTCACTACCTGCTCTGTCATAATGCAGACCCACGGTAAAGTGACATAAAGATTCTACACACACCTAAACCTTTTCCTTCATGGTACTCGTGCCATTGAGGTGCTGGATGTTTGTTGATGAAAAGGCTCTCAGGTGCATCGTAACAGGCATTTTTGTAGCAAGGTCCACATAAATAAAAACCTCATAAACATGATTGTAAATCTGGTCGGAATGCTATCTGAGGAAGGTTATGTAAGATTATGTAGGATTGATTGTCTGTGGTTAAGGCAGGTGAAGAGTGTGCTTGTGAACGTGTTGATTGCCATTCCAAAGTAGAATGATGTGTAGGAAACTAGGACTGGGGATTTATTTAGAGTGTAGAGGCATGCGGAATCGGTTGTCTAGAGTGTAGTTAAATGGGTCAGAAGAAGTTAAACACTGGCAGCTCCTGGCCTGACAAATTGTCCAGCCAACTACTCAGAGGGCTGAGAGAATCTTCTGCTCTTTCTCTTCTGAGCAGACAATGATAGAGTTCTCTCGCTGAACTCTTTAATTTTCCCAAAGTTCCAATTTTACATCCTAGGAGCAGAATACCCAGACTCACACTTTGATAGAGGATTTTGATAATGGCTACGACTTCAAGAAGTATGGGAGACATTTCCTAAAATAACTATTTTGGTTGAACTCAAGGATTCCATTATTTTCCAGCAAACATAGTGAGTGTTGACTGTTGACTGAATCAGGTAGGATGTAGTTGGATGCCTCAGAGGAGACACGACATGTGCAGATTCCCAGAGGCAGAAGTATTTGTTAAATGTGTTTCGTGATGAAGTGAGATTGATTAGGGATTTTTGAGAGTGCTGATTTCCAGTAAATCAGTAATAGCTTTTCAGCAATGTACAGATGGAATTGGGAGTTATAGGCAGGTTTTTAGGAGACCCAGACTAAAGAGTTTACAGATGCTTTGAAGATTGTGCTGGTAACGCCCTATGGGCTAGTTCACATAGACTTGTGGCGCATCCATGACGCAAAATGCTAGTACATATTTGCAAAGCCATGCAAGGAGCTTTTTGTAAAGAAAAAGCAGTGTAGCTTGCACTGCAATGCATTACATTTCACTCTGGGTGGCATTACATGGGTGGAATATGGGCGTACCCATGCATCCACCAATTGGATTTCACATAATCTCAGATTTACAAAGGTTTGTAAACCTGGGATTGCAAGAAATCATTATGCCTCCCAGCTGATGGCATAACGAGGAGAAAAATCTTTTTTTCTCCCTATTATTTCCTCTTTCAATGTGCGCTGCAAACTGCAACACATTGAGAAAGTGGAAAAGGTCTTGAGAGATTGTTTTTATGCAGGAAGATACCCCTTCTTGCACAAAAACAATTTTCCTTGCAAAGCAGACACCCTTGCACAATGGTGCATGGGTGCCCGCACCGGCGCTAGGCTGCAGTTTGTAAATATGGAGCATTTCTGCCCTCTCTCTTTCAAGCAACGCAGTGCAGCAACTTTGCTTGTAGCCCTGCGGTGCATGAATGTTTAGTAAATATGCCCATGGATTCCCATCCTGATCGAGTGGTAGCACAGGAATGGAAACTCACAGCGAGCAGAATCTGAGTGAGTCCCCAGAGGACTTCATTGTGAGCGCCCCGTAAATCCCGATTGGACTGGGAGTGGCCAGCCATCTTAGGTTTACAACAGGTGTGGAGCTCTAGGAGTTTTTCATCAAGAGGCTTAGCCTATTCTAGTGGAAAATCTGGCAGACAGTGGTGGGAAGTGTGCATGGATCATGATGGAAACAAGGACTCCTGAATTTTATTCCCCATTATCCTGCAATCAAGTAATTCATTCCTTCTACTATTCCTGGATTTAGAGATGGCTGTGGTGTCGACCACCCCAAGGCAGGTCACTTATAATAGGGCCCATAAATTAATTGGTTATCAGATGTTGCCCACTATTAACATGTCACTTTTTGAAGTGATACTGGTCACAGGAATGAATTTCCCACCATCTGGAGAGTGTTTTAACAGAAGGTAGCAGCAGGCTATATTGCTGCAATGTTTTTCCTCTATGTATGCTGTATTCTGCAACATACATAGAAAGAGGAAAAAAGTCTACATGGATTGTTTTTGTGTAGGAAGGTGCCCCTTACTGCACAAAAACAATTTTGCCTACAAAGCAGACATCCTTGCACCATGGTCCACAGGTGCCTGCATTGGTGCTAGGCACCAAATCGTGCTCCGGCTGAAAGGACGGTAATGTACCGTAACTCAAAAATATGGTGCATTCCTGCCCTTTTAGACTGGCGTAGGGCAGTCCAGCAAAAAGATTTGTGGCGCAGCCCTACGTAAATTTTTCAAAAGTATGCCCTAAAGTGTTCCCCTACTACTTGTCAAGGGAGGTATAATGTGGACCTGTATCTAAAGAACGTGCATTCTCCCCGGCTGTAGAAATAACAAAAACCTTTATCATTTGCTGTTGGGGGTCTATGATGTGTCACTCATAAAAAATGAATATTATTTATCACCACCCAAAAGTTAAGTGAAAGAAATAGGGGCATATTTAAGAATAGTGGCTTTGCAGACAGTGCAGCGCCACTTTTGTTGCGCCCCTTAGCGCTCCCCTAATGCCATCATGTGAGTGCCATATTTAAAATACAGGGCACCATGGCGGCAGTTAGGGGACTAGCGTCAGAATTTTTTATGCTAGTCTGGCGCTTTGCAGGATTACAGTAAAAAATGTTGAGCGCAAAGGGTTACAAAGTGGCACAATGCATGCGTTTTTGGCCTTCTAACGCCACATTAACGTAAATAAAGATGCTAATGTGGCATTCGAATGACACCAGGGGCTCTTAAATATTCCCCTTAGGGCCTTATTCAGAGTTTGTGGAAGGGATTATCTGTAAAAACATGGTTGATATCCCATTAGACATATTATAAGTGCTTCATAACATGTGGCATTATTAAGACGGCCTTCTTGATATCCTCCATGTTTGCAAATATCAGTCTGCCAAACACTAAGGCCAAGATTTGAAAAGTTAGTGCTCCCTTTGCACCATTTCTTTTACCCAAAAGTGGCACTAACTTAACTGCATATTTATATTTTGACAATAGAGCAGTCTAGCATCAAAAGTTCCTACTTAGCCTCTTTTTTTGGGAGTGCCACCTCACCTTGCATTTTTTTAACGACAATGATATGCAATGTAGACATCCCCTCCTAAAAAATTATGGTAGGCCGTTAGCGCCAAATTTAGAACCTGACAGAAAAACAATGCACACAAAGGACTGGGTCTAAAAAATGACGCTAAGTCTGATTAGCGTCAAATTTTAAAGCCTGGTCAGACCAGGTGTTAAAATGAGGTCCACATACTACTACATAAAGGAAACACACAGAAGGAGCATTGGAAAGTATCTGGACAGCATGGAACTGTTACTCCTACAGCTCAGCACCCGTAGAAGACAACATCCACTACGCCAAGTGCCATCAGCACCACTGCAGCAACAGCAAACATCACCACAGCAGACATAAATGCAGCGTAAAAGGCTGGAGAGGATCTTTTGCCAGCTTGCAAGCATCTGGCCCTCAGCGAAGAATAGGTGATCAGACTCACATCCGGTTCCCCAACACCCATGAACGGCAGCAGGAGACCAAGCAAGGTTTCAACCAAATTGCTGGCTTCCCGCATGTGCTGGGTGCAATGGATTGCACCCATGTCCAAATTGTCAATCCTGCAGCAACCGAACACCTCTACAGGAACCGCAAACATACCCATTCCATCAATATGCAGTCCATCGTGGACCACTGTGGAATGATCACAAACATCCTTGCAAAATATCCCAGAAGCGTCCATGATGCATACATCTTCAGGCACTCCACTACAAACCAATAATTCTGGGATGGACAGTATGGCAATGGCCTACTTGTAGGTAAGATCCCATACAAATCATAACACAGACAACAAACCAAACTTGTAGTACAAACAATACAAACACATCACCCAACATACAAGGACAGAGAAACACAGATGTATAGACTACAACATATATGCCACCTGCCACACTACACTGCATGCAATGCACATCACCCTCACATACGCCCATATCTACAGGTCCCTGGCACCACCTGACTGCACAACACTGGACGGACAGGTGGAGCAATGTCCCCAATGACTACAAAAGAAGGACTCAAACAACTACATGTGTTCACAGATCACAACAAAGCACAGATCTGTCACACATAACACTTACCAAGGAATCTCTCAGCTTTGTGAATTACATTGGCCATTCAAACGTCAAACAACTCACGTATTGGCACTGCCCCACATTTACTATGCTGTAGGAATCTCAGGCAACACTGATATCTATTGCTATCCAAGTGGTCACATCACCATCAACACATCAGTAAAATATAACAGATATGCTCATTGTGTACAACTTACCCTTGCGTCATGCATAGTGCAGCACACATTGAAATACATCAATGAAAGATCATGTGCAGGAATGTACACTTCACAGCACACCAACAAACATACCTGTAAATCCCACATCTCCATACCATGATACAAGGCAGGGATGCAGAATTCCTATCGCCCAACTTCCAGGACATATTGTTTGGGGTCGAGGGCGACAAGTTTTCATGTTTATTTTGTCCTTGGGACAAGCATGCCCAACCCCTGCAGCTCAAACCCTTTGGCTGTCAGTTTACAGTGAAGGGACTGTCTGCATTTGAGGTAATATGTGTGTCCATATGTTAATGGTGTTCGAACCTATATTTATGTATTTATGGTTTATTATTGAAAAGTCTTTATTATTAGGGTGAGTGAGTGCTGTAAAAAACATTTTAAGGTTACACTGCCCTTCTGAAAGTGGTTCCAGGAAAAATACGCATATTTGAAAAGTTTGACAATATGAGGCTAAGTTTAATGCTCTCAGAACGCTCTCTGATTATATGCAAATGTTTGCAGAAGCTTGTAAGCACGAGTGATGATTCTTTGCTTTCAAAATAAATTGTTCAGAAAAAAATGGAGGTAGTAAATGAAAGGCTATCGCTATTATGAAATTTTAGGTGCTATTTCTTTGAAGTGTCATTTAGTAAAATGTGTTGATGCATGCTAGTATTTTCAAAAAATATTTCTTATGGAAAATCAGTATAACATTTTCAACAAGATTATGGGAAACATGAAAATAAACAAGCACTGGCAAAGCCAACCGATCCAACACTTGTTGTGAGTCTTTTTTAGTTTCGTAAATGCATGTCTTGTTTTGACAAGGCTTTTGTAACACTTTACTGTTGTGGGAGCTGCCATGCCCTCACCATTGTAACGAACACTGGTAAAAAGCAACAAAAAAAAAAACTTTTTGGACTCAAAAAACACACATTGCCACTAGTGGGGTAACAAAGTTCCTGCAGTCCCCGCGGTGCAGAGAGACCCCTCCAGGGGACCCCCTCAGCACAGTATCTGCCCTGTGTGGGTCTGGAGGGGGGTGGCCTCCATGTTCTTTGCAGAGGGCCCCCCTTCAGTTTTGTTATGCCACTGATTGTCACAGTAGTTCCTGGCACTGAACAAAACTACTTTGTGTGCCAACATTCTCCTTGCGGAACAGCAGAATGCGATCACTCATAGTAAATCCAGCCGATAGATAGAGAGAAATAGAATATTAATAAAAGAAAATGTCTTGATCAACCACAGACCTAATTAGGGACCCAATTCTTAAAGAAAGTCGCAAAAGTGCACCCATGCTATATGTCTTTGAATTAGTGGCTTTCATGAATTCACAAGAACTTACAGAAGTACACAAGGAAATCCTACTCCTAAAACATATCTGTGAACTGTATTTTAGCACAAGCACTTATGCATGTGTAGAGATGCTCATGCGAAAATCTATTGAGCGTTTACAAGTTCACGTTGACTCCAACCAATTTTTTCCCAATCCTAGAAGAACTTCTACTCCTGCCATTGTCAGGAGTAAATTTACAACCTTTCTCAGTATGGGGAAAGATTAGAGAAGAGCTAGTGAACATCCTTAAAACATGCAAGTTAGTAGGTTTGCAGAGTCAAAGGCATTCCAGCCCTGGAACTATTGCTTACTGCTTCCTCCAGCCCTGGTACGGAGATCTGCAGAAAGGTAGCAAAACTAAAAAAGGGCTATAGTAGGGATTGAAATTGCAAGTATTCAAGCCTATAGTGTTTGCCTTGACATGATCAGAGAGGCTATTATCAGAGCTCTTACAGAATGAGATTGCTGCTATAATTTGTCACCACACAACATGGTACCAGACGGACAAGTAGATTTTTTTTTACAGGACAAGTAGATTTATGAAGCCACCTGTCCCCTGGTATTTTATTAAATTCCACACCCCTGCAAGGGTACCAACAATGGACTGTGCCAGATGTACTACTGACAATGTATAGTGAGAGGCCAGAAATGCATTTGACTGAGGATACATGGAACTTACCAGGGCTGGACTCCTGATGCAGGGCAGTGCTGAACAGCACAGAATGCCCTGTTTTGTTCCACAGCTGTCTGAAATTTTTTGCATACATCACAATACATCCCATATAGCTGTCCCACACTGGGTATATGAACCTCATGCACATACCTATGCCACCCAGCAATTGCAAACAACAAAACTTTGTGAAAGGGAGGTATTTCAAGGGCAAAGGGGTGAGATTCACGTGCAACACACAGGGTCCTACACCTGTTACATGGCACAAAGCACACAAAATAGGTATACATGTCCACTACATCACTCTTCTGCAGGTCTAAAGTGATGGCACTAAGGGCCACTCATCAGAAAAGTTGGGCAGCATCTAAAGCAGTGCTACTTTACTTGTGCACCTTAGCACCCCCTACCCCCAACATGTGTGTGCCTTATTCAATATAAGGCACACCATAGCGCAAGTAGGTGTAATAGTGTCAACATGATGGATGCCATAGATGGACTGTGTAGGATTATTGCCAAATGTATGGTGCAAATCCTGCACACTATATAGGGGCACATTTAAAGCAATGGTGTGCCCCATACTTACACCTGCTCTATGCAGGCGTCGAAAGTACCAGATAAAAATTACATATTGGAACCTCTTAGATTCTTCTGCACCATTTTTGCTTTTGCGCAATGAGAGAAACACACCCCTTCCATACATGATGTTTTGCACAGGCATAATGTGCTGCAAAGGGTCATTAAGTGTTGCACTGCATGGGGAGTGGTACTTTGTAAACATGCTGTGATTTTTTGCCTAGTTGGGCCACAATAGTGTCCACAAAAATGAGGCTAATGTGGTGCAAGGAGGTGCTGGGGCCTTGTATATTTGGGCCTCTGGCCTAAATATAGAGAACACCGCACATATTTGGCATGGGTGAACTGTCAGACAAAAATTCCAATTACAATCAACATGCACCTAAGGCACAACACATGATCGGAAAGAGCACCACCACACACCAATGCAATGATCCATCCAAACAAGAACACACACAATACAGTAAATCTGTTACACCACTCCACTACAAACAAATACAGGCCATGGCACTTAGCAATTAACTAATGTGCATGATTGACACATGTTCTCCCATTCCTTTGCAGCTGACAAAGGTTATGCTTCCCAGCCATGGGTCATGACACATTTTGGAAATCCTACAACGGATGAAGAGCGGGCCCACAGTGAAGCCCACATATGGGCCAGAAATGTAGTGGAATGGACATTTAGCCTCCGTAAATGAAGGTTCAGGTGCCTACATCTTACAGGAGGAAGACAGTTATATACACCACCCCTTGCCTGCAAAATTATCCTTGTGTGTGCCATTTTGCATGACTTTTGTATACACACACATGTCACCTGGGATGAACAAGTAGATGTCCCCAATGAGGAGGATGACAACAATGGTGAACAACTGGAGGAGGGGGACCAACAAAACACTGCTGCTGGAGTACACAGAAGAGAACTGTCAGGAATAGAACCATGCGCAGTCCCGGTCCCGCCTGAAACTCCGCTGCGCGGCTCTGCAGCGCTTTCTGCGCACCACTTGACATCCCCTCTTGCTCCAAAGGTGGCCATCAATGTCGTCTGCCCTGTGGCAGAGCTCATAGAGCTGCAGGTTCAGGACATTGGTGGACAAGATGCACTTATCAGTGCTTTTCTATGAAGGGACTACAATTCCCATGTTTTAGAGGCAGGCCTTTAAAGCCCAGCCACATCCAAGCACACGTTGCTCACTATTCTGAAGACTTGGATGCAGCCAGACCTCGTGGGGATTTCTCTGGAGAAGAGCAGAGTTCCAGAATGGCAGAGTGCCATCCAACCAAAGTATCCTTGTTTCCATGGTGCATTCAAAAAAATTCTAAAGCGATAGGTCGTACTCGTAGCGGTAAGGCCTTGCTGAATTCAAGTTTGAAGGAAGTTGTTAATTCCAAAAGGTAAATTGCCCCTTAGCATAACGAGCAAAGCGCTTTAGTAAAGCGCACTTGGCATGGTATTCAAAGCGCTTCAGTTCACAGGAGTAAAGCGCACTTGGCATGGTATTCAAAGCGCTTCAGTTCACAAGAGTAAAGCGCACTTGGCATGGTATTCAAATCGCTTCATTTCATAGGAGTAAAGCGCCCTTGGCACAGCATTCAAAGCTCTTCAGTTCATAGGAGTAAAGTGCCCTTGGCACGACATTTAAAGCGCTTCAGTTCACAGGAGTAAAGCGCACTTGGCATGGTATTCAAAGTGCTTCAGTTCACAGCAGTAAAGCGCCCTTGGCACGACATTTAAAGCACTTCAGTTCACAGGAGTAAAGTGCACTTGGCATGGTATTCAAAGCGCTTCAGTTCACAGGAGTAAAGCGCACTTGCCACAACATTCAAAGCGCTTCAGTTCATTGGAAGTAAAGCACCCTTCGCAGAGAAATCAAAGCGCTTCAGTTCATATGAGTAAAGCGCCCTTGGTCCAATAATCAAGGCGCTTCAGTTTACATGAGTAAAACTTTCAGGACTAGGTGGCAAATGTGAAAACATCTCAAAGAAAAGAAAATCATAGTTTCATTGTTTTTGGAAGCATAATATGTGAGAGACACATTTAAGTCTTTGATGATATGTGAGATCCATATTTAAGTCTTTGCGAATTTCTAGACTGAGACCAAACGTTTTATGTTTATGAATGCATAGTAGTTGCATGATTGATGTTCAGAGTATGTCTACGGTCCAAGCTCTTTCCTTCTCAAGGTTCAGAGGTCTCAGTTCGTTCTTGTTCTATGATTCAGAGAAGGGCCACACCCAGTTTTGTTTAATGCTCACGACATCCTGAGGTATCATGATTTTGCTAATTGTTCTTGTTCTGTGATTCAGAGAAGGGCCACGCCACGTTTTGTTTAATGCTCATGACATCCAGAAGTATCATGATTTTACAAATTGTTCTTGTTCCGTGAATCAGAGAAGGGCCACGCCCAGTTTAGTTTAATGCTCAAGACATCCTGAGGTATCATGATTTTGCTAATTGTTCTTGTTCCCATGATTCAGAGAAGGGCCAAGCCCAGTTTTGTTTAATGCTCATGACATCCTGAAGTATCAAGATCTTACTAATTATTCTTGTTTCATGATTCAGAGAAGGGCCACGCCCAGTTTTGTTTAATGTTCATGACATCCTGAAGTATCATGATTTTAATAATTGTTCTTGTTCCATGATTCAGAAATAGGCCACGCCCAGTTTTGTCTAATGATCATGACATCCTGAAGTATCATGATTCTACCAACTCTTGCACCCATGGAGACACCTTTGTTTATTCCATCAGGGTCTCAACTCTTGCATCCACGGAGACACCTTTGTCTATTCCATAAGGGTCTCAACACTTGCATTCACGGAGATGCCTTTGTCTATTCCATAAGGGTCTCAACTCTTGCACATACGGAGACGCCTTTGTCTCTTCCATAAGGGTCTCAACACTTGCATTCACGGAGACGCCTTTGTCTATTTCATAAGGGTCTCAACTCTTGCATCCACGGAGACGCCTTTGTCTATTCCATAAGGGTCTCAACTCTTGCACACACGGAGATGCCTTTGTCTATTTGATAATGCTCTCAACACTTGCATTCACGGAGACGCCTTTGTTTATTCCATAAGGGCCTCAACGCTTGCATTCACGGAGACGCCTTTATCTAAATGTATTTGAATGTTAACGCTGTTATGAACAAGTATATACATACATGCTTAACCATTTTTCCTTTTCAGATCTCTCTCCCTGCTGTTCCCTACCTAATTCCCTTCCCCCCAACTGGCTTCACCATAACTCTGTGCTACAATAGCTTTCTGAGTTGGTGATGCCGGAAGGTGGGCCTGTTGTTCGGCGGTGTGCAGATCCCGAGGAAAGGACACGGTAACAAGAACTAATTGTGCAAAACCTTTGAACTGTACTCCAACAATCCCAATGTGAATAATTCAATAAAGACAAGTAAACTCAGAATGTACATGGCATACTCTTTTACACCATCACATACTAATTGTAACTTGCCCATATTTCAGGGAGCATGACTATACCACAACAGATGTAAACAACTTTGGAACATAGGCCCTGATTTAAGAGGGCTTAGTGCATCCTTGTTCAACATTAGCGTCAAACATCTTACACTAATGTGGCCCAAGAATGCAAATATCTAAGCAGCAGAAACTCATAGTGGCCAAATCTGGCACTGTGCCACTTTGTAACACCTTGTGGCACAAAATACCTGCAACAGGCATTAAGGCCTTCATTACAACCCTGGCGGTCGGTGATAAAGCGGCGGTAATACCGCCAACAGGCTGGTGGTAAAAAAAATGGAATTATGATCACGGCGGAAACCGCCAACACAGACACTTTAACACCCTGACCGCCATGGCGGTAGCAACAAGCACTGCAGCGGTAACCGCCAACAGCCAGGCGGAAAACAATGTACCGCCCACAGCATTACAACAGGCCTATCCACCAGCTTTTCCGGGGTGGTACTAACGCCATCAAAAGAACGGCAGAAACAGTACACAGAAGGGAAACAACTCACCTCTGGACACTCAAAGAAGAACCACGACGCCATGGAGCCCGAACTACAGGTGTTTCCCATGCTGGTATACCTCCTCCTACACCAGGAACACGAACGAAGACGATCAGGGTGAGTACCGTACCTAGCACAGAAGGGAGTGGGGGAGGAAAAAGAGAGTAACACACACTCGCAATACGCAACATCCCCACCCCCAGCCCCAATACTGTACACACAATCAGATGCAACAACATTACATATCCACCCCATAACCCTCAGGAATAACACAAGGACAAAAGCAAGTGAGCAAAGTCAGTATAATAATAAAAATTTCAAGAAATACGTCCTCAAAGCACATAACAGTATCTACAATATATCCAAATGGAGGGACACTGGCCCACAGGGCCATAACACATAGGCCAAGGCCCCACTTGACTCCTGCCTCAATACGGAGAGAACACTGCTGGGGCATCAGCTCGAAAATACACAGGCACCTCGGGGGAAGAGGGGACACCTCAGCCGGAAGATGGTACAACGCCACTGCTCCTGGAGGGGGCCACATGCCCAGCACTCTGTCCTGGGGAGTGCAAAGCCACAGTCTATCAAGTGGGTGGTTTGCCCACTGCTTGGTCCTGGGGAGTGCAAAGCTACAGTCCCTCAAGTGGGTGGTTTTTCCACTGCTTGGTCCCAGGGAGTGAAAGGCCACAGTCTCTCTAGTGGGTGGTTTGCCCACTGGTTCTGGAGGGGGCTTTGTGCCCAGTGTGCTTCATCCTGGAAAGGGGGGAGAGTGGATGCCTTCTTCCACTGGTTCTGGGGAGGTCTTTGTGCCCAGTGATGCAGATTTTGGAGGGTGCAAGGTCACAGTCTCTCACCTGGGTGTCACACCTACAGTTGTTGCAGGTGCCAGGACGCACTACAGCCCATGGAGGCACGACTACACACTGCCTGCTGGCGGTCACGGCTGCTCAGTCGTGGCAGTGGCGGTGCTGCCTGTGGTGGGGGGAGGCTCCAGCCCCTTCCCCGGAGCCTTGGACGGCTGCCCACTGGGGCTGCTGGCATTGGTGGTGGCAGTGGTGCAGGTGGCGGTGCTGGTGACGGTGCTGGCGGCGGTGCTGGTGGTGGTACTAGCGGTGGTGCTGCCTGTAGTGGGTGGAGGCTCGATCCCTTAACCCGCAGCGTCGGACGGCTGAAGTGCCATGACTGGTGTAGTGTTCCCAGATGCTGCTCCAGCACCAGGCTCATTATCCATCCTGGCAGCGGCGTCTGTGCCTTTTTCATTGTCCTTGGCAGCTGGTGTTCCCCTCCAGCTGTTGGTGCCTCCTTGCTTCTGCCAGCTGGTGGTGCCTCCTTGCCTTTGTCAGCTGGTGGTGCCTCCTTGCTTTTTGCAGCTGGTGGTGCCTCCTTGCTTTTGCCGGCTGGTGCTCCCTTTTAGCCCTTGGCAGCTGGTGCTCCCTTTTTGCCCTTGGCAGCTGGTGCAGGCACACTGGCTGTGTGGACGGGTGTCTCCACGGAGCCTCTTGCAACTGCAGTGGCTGCAGAAATGACAGTGGCCGTGGACTGGGTGGCTGAGGTGCTAGCCTAGGTCCTGACCACGCTGGCCCAAAGTGAAGGAGAGGGGGAGGGGCAGGGAATAGGTCAAAGGTGGAGAGGAAAAGCTTTTAAGGGACACTGGGGCTGGAAGAGGGTGAAGGTTTGGGAGTGGAGGAAGGAAGAGTGGTGGGAGGAGGTGTCTGTCTGCTGTGTTTGGGTGCAGGTGCTTCGGCTAGATGCTGTCGTGAGTTAGATGGCTGTTGGGTGTCTGAGTGCTTGCGTTTGTGCACTTTGGGAGGAAGGAGCACAGACACAGTGGGAGAGGACACGGGGACGTGTGCATGGATGTGGGGGGGTGGTGACTGCCAGTGAGGGGCGTGTACTGATAAGAGTGATGGGGATGGAGGCAGTGGGTGTGGATGTAATGCATGCAGGTGTGAGTGGAGACGAAACTGGGAGGGAGGTGGACGAGGAGGAGAAGTGGGACACAGTGGAGGCAGTGGATGTTGGTGTGTCTGCATCTGGATGGTGCTTGTGTGAGTGCCTGTGGGATGAAGTGTGGTGCTTGTGTTTGCCTGAGCCACTTCTGTGTGTTGATTTGGGTGCATGCTGGTCTGAAGGTGTCCTTTGGATAGGCTGGGGTTGAGGGGAATGGGACTGGGTAGAGGAATTCGGAGGGGGAGGCTAGAGACATGGACAATGTCTGCCATCAGGGAGTTGGCCAGAGCCTGGAATGATCTCTGTTGGGCCACCACGCCAGAGTGAATGCCCTCCAGGAATGCATTTGTTTGTTGCAAATGCCCTGCCAGCCCCTGGATGGCATTCAGTGTGGTTGACTGCCCAACAGAAATGGATCTCAGGAGGTCAATAGCCTCCTCACTGAAGGCAGCAGAGCTGACTGGGGTGAACAGGCATGGGAAACACGCTGAGGGGCTGCTGGGAGGGCAGTGCTGGTACGGGGTGGTGGTGGTACCTGTATTTGGGGTGGCCACAGAGATGACCGGCACCGCCAGGAAGCTTCCATCAGAGGAGGTGTAGCTGTCCAAACTGTCCCCTCCAGTCTCCGCCGTTTTGCTCCCCTCACCCTCCGTCCCACTGGTGCCCTCACCGTCGGTGGATTCGCCCTCATGGGCCATGTGGGATGCAGCTCCCTCAGTCGCCTGTGCCTCTGCTCATCTGCCAGATGATGCTAATGCACCCAAGGACAGGGTGACAAAACAATAAGGGGGGGAAGAGACAGGGGATACACTTGGTCAATGCCAGCAACAACACCATCGTTGGCATACAAAACACACAGGGAACAGCCCTATGCACTAGGCCATGCACTACCAGTTACAATGCTAGTCCCCAGGCCATGGAGAACAATACTTAACACCAGTAGCAGCACACCTGAAACCACAGGACCCTGCCCAGTAGGAGATGCCCACTAGCATATTTGGGGTTGGAGTGCATCAGACTCTGCCCATCATGGATCCTACCCTGACATGTTCATCCTGGCCTAGGGGCACCCACAGACCAACATCCTGCACCCAGATAACACCTCAACACGCGCAATTTGCTGAATGTGAAACTGTATTCACCCCCTTGTGGCTGCTGTGATGCCTTCAAGCGCCCATCCAACTCCGGATAGGCCACCGCCAGGATGCTGAACATCAGAGGGGTCAGGGTACGACTGGCACCCCTTCCTCGTTGGGAGGCCATCCCCAGCTGGGCCTCCGGCATCTTCCTTGCCCAGCGGCGTAGGTCCTCCCACCTTTTGCGACAGTGGGTGCTCTGCCTATCAAAGACCCCCAGGGTCCGCACCTCCTTGGCGATGGCACGCCAAATATCCTTTTTCTAATGGGCGCTGACCTGCAGAACAAGATGCATAGAAAAAGGTATTAGTCATACCGTCCGGCCTGTTAAACTCTTGGACCACCATGACCCTCCCATCCCCTTATACACTGACATTGACCACCAGACATGCAGCACTCTGCCCAGGACCCCTCAGCTACCCCCTCCTTACATGAGGCTTACACACACAGCACTCCATGCATTCATGCCCCATGCATCGTGCTCACAGTGTACTCACCTGTTGGTATGGAGGACAATAAAGTGAATGGTACTGGGGTAGGAACCCATCCACCAGTCCCTCCAGCTCCTCCGAAGTGAAGGCAGGGGCCCTTTCCCCAGACACTAGAGCCATGGTCGCTTCCAGACAAAGGTCACAGCAGCACTTGCAGTGTAGGTCCTCTCCTGTTGAAGGTCAGGTAGCAAGTGAGTGAACAGATAGAAAATGGCGGTCACTTTTTCAGCGGTGCATACCGTCACAGGCGGCGTACATCACCATTGGCTACTGGAACCCCTAGGGCCCAATGATAACCAATGAGGAGTTGCGCAGCGGTTCTCGTCCGCCTCCCGCAACGGCGCACAATGCCAACGGAATTACCTCATTTCCACTTGTCCCTCCACACAGGACAGGGGGCCGCCATTTCAGGGGTGAACAGGCCATGGCACCGAATTGCATCACAGCAGACATAGGCACATTAACGGAACTACACGTTCGCATACTGTATCTGTCACAACATGCAAAGCATTTTACTTTGAGGATATGTATGAATATGACCATCTGCTCACTGTTTTTCACCCTACAGTTCAACTGCTGAGGATGAATAGGAGATGGAGACATCCCCCGTGTGCAGACCCTTGGTGGACCTGGCAACAATGGAGGACAGACACATTATCCTCACCTACAGACTTGATAGGGCCACAGACCAAGAGCTGTGTGCCCAATTGGAGGCAGACTTGATCTCAGCTATCCGTCACCCCACTGGGATACCTCCTCTTGTGCAAGCCCTATCAGTGCTCCATTTCTTGGCAAGTGGCTCCTTCCAAGCGACAGTGACCATGACAGCAGGGATGTCACAGCCTATGTTCTCAAACGTGCTGACCAGAGTGTTGTCTGCCCTGATGAAGGATTTGGCCACAGTGAAGGCTGACTTATATGCACTGGGACATATCCTCAACATCATTGGTGCTATTTATGGTACACATATTGCCTTTGTCCCCCCCCCTGAGAAATGAACAGCTGCTCAGAAATCAAAAGAGCTTTCACTATATGAATGTGCTGTGTGTCTGGCGGACTAATACATCTCCCATGTGAATGCAAAGTATCCTGGGTCTGTGCATGATGCCTTTATCCAGAGGAATAGCAGCATCCCATATGTGATGGCTCAACTCCAGAGGCACGGGTGTGGCTAATAGGTGAGCCCATGGTCCCCACCCAGTGGATGTTGGTATATGGGTGTAGGGTTGGCCCTAAGGGTGAGTGTCTGGCTTAATGGCATTCCTCTGTATTTTCAGGTGACTCTGGTTAGCCCAACCTCTCATGGCTACTGACCCCAGTGAGGAATGCCAGGACAAGGGCAGAGGAATGTTACAATGAGGCTGATGGGCAAACAAGGAGGGCAATTGAGTGAACCTTTGGCCTCCTGAAGGCCATGTTCAGGTGCCTCCATCTGACAGGTGGATCCCTGTGCTACTCACCCAAGAAGGTCTGCCAGATCATTGTTGCATGTTGCATTTTGCACAACCTGGCCTTGAGACACCAGGTGCCTTTTCTGCAGGAGGATGAGGCTGGAGATGGTAGTGTGGCAGCGGTGGAGCCTGTGGACAGTGACAAAGAGGAGGCAGAGGATGTGGACAACGGAACAACTATAATACAACAGTACTTCCAGTAACGAACAGGTAAGACACTGTAATCTCACCTTCCATTGTTGTTTTGCGAAGTGAATTTTTTCTGCCTAGCTGCTGTTCCCACTACACAGCCCACTTATTGTACCCTTTAACATGTCTATTTGCAGATATTTATGCCCTCCTGTGGCTCCTGGTGTATTGACTGCAACACATTACAGGTCATAACTATGTTTACATCACTGTACTATCTATTTGTAATGTCTACAGATTGTTAAACAACTACATCCTTAAATCATTTGACATACTCCACACATGTTTATTCCAAGAGTGTTAATTTCACTGCTGAAAAGTAAATGGGGATGTGCAATGGGCTTGGGTGATGGGGGAGGAGAGTCCATGAGGGAGTACAGTCTCTTGGTATCACAGGTGCATTGTCAAAGGGGGGCATAGGAAGCGGAGCAATGGCATTTCAAGGTGGACAGGGTGACAGTGTGGGACAGAAGGGTGACATTCAAGGGAGTCTTATTTCCTGGTGGGGGTCTTGGCAATGTTCTCTGGCTTCTGCCTGGATCGCAGGGACCGTATGCGTGGTGGTTCTCCTTCTGCAGGGGGTGGGGTGCTGTTGGCCTGTTGTTCTTGTGGCGGGCCTCCTGTCCACTAGCGTTGGCAGAGGTAGAGGGCTGTTCATCGGTGTGGCTAGTGTCAGGGGCCCGTTCGTGTGCCACTGCCTCCCTCATGGTGTTTGCCATATCTGCCAGCACCCCTACAATGGTGACCAGGGTGGTGTGGATGTCCTTCATGTTCTCCCTGATCCCCAGGTACAGTCCCTCCTGCAGCCGCTGGGTCTCCTGCAACTTGTCCAGTATCTGGCCCGTCGTCTTCTGGGAATGGTGGTATGGTCCCAGGATCCCTGCAAGTGCCTCGTGGAGAGTCGGTTCCGTTGGCCTGTCCTCCCCCTGTCGCACAGCAGACCTCCCAGCTTCTCTGTTGTCCTGTGCCTCTGTCCCTTGAACCACGTGCCCATTGCCACTGGCCCCAGGTCCCTGATCATCCTGTGTTTGTGGGGTTGCCTGGGGTCCCTGTAGTGGTGGACACACTGCTGATTGACGTGTCCAGGGGACAGAGGGATGGGTCCACTGGGTGGGTGCTGTGCTGGTGTTTCCTGAGGGGGAGGCTCTGTGGTGGTATGGGACTGTTGCTTGGTAACCGACTGTCCAGAGATCCCTGATGGGCCAAGTTGGTCATCCTGATCCAGGCATGCAGAGCTGCTGTCATCACTGTGGGCCTCTTCTGGGGGTGGACTGGATGTTTCTGGCACCTTCTCTCCAGTGACGTTGTGTGGGGGTCCTGTGGGTATGTAAATGCAGTGTTACTGTTTCTGCGTGTGACATATGGTGCATGGGTGTGTTTCCCTCTATGGTTGTTATTACCAAAGCAGCTTTGGCTTGTGTGAGTTGTGATTTGGTTGGCTAGGTGATTGTCTCTAGTGTGCATGTTTTAGTGATGTGTGTTCATGCAGGTCTGTGATGGGTGTCCATGCATTGGTGTTTCATGCAGGGCTTGGTATTGGGATCATTGGGTTGTGATGGTGGGGTATGTGGGAGGTGGTGAAGTGATGGGAGTGAGGGTGAGGGTGGGGGGTTGTGATGGCATGCAGGGTAGGGGGTGATAGTAATAGAGATTTGACTTACCAGAGCCCAGTCCTCCTGCTACTCCTGCCAGGCCCTCAGCATGAATGATCCCCAAACCTTGCTCCTCCCATGTTGTTAGTTGTGGGGGAAGAGGTGAGGGTCCAACGCCAGTCCTCTGTACAGCTATCTGGTGTCTTGCAACCACTGAATGCACCTTCCCCCGTAGGTCGTTCCACCTCTTCTTGATGTCATCCCTGGTTCTTGGGTGCTGTCCCATGGTGTTGACCCTGTACACAACTTTCTGCCATAGCTCCATCTTCCTTTGAATGGATGTCTGCTGCACCTGTGATCCGAATAGCTGTGGCTCTACCCGGATGATTTCCTCCACCATGACCCTTAACTCCTTCTCTGAGAACCTGGGGTTTCTTTGTGGTGCCATGGGTGTAGTGTGAGTGGTGTGTGTGAGGGTGTGTGGGGTGATGTGTTGGGGTGTGTGCTATGAGGTGTGTGAATGGTATATGGGTGATGGTGTTCTGTGACGCTGGTTCTGTGGGTGCTCCTGGCGTGTCTCTCTCTCTGTTGTAAGTTTTTTGTAGTGGTAAAGGGTTGTGGGTAATGTGGGTCTGTGTTTTATAGTGGTGTTGGTGTGTGGATGTGGTGTGTGTATGGGTGTCAGGTGTGTGTAGTTTGAATTGTCCAATGTGGTATTGTTTTTTTGAGTGTGTGTATTTTGAGCGCAGCGGTATGTACCGCCAATGGTTTACCGCTGTTAAATGTCCGCCGCTGTGATTCATGGGTCATAATGCTGTGGGCGTATTTCTGTTGGCGTAATGGTGTGGGTTTTGGTACAGTCAATTTATCACTGACCTTTGGGCTGGCGGACTTGTGTGTGTGTCTGTATAGTGGTGGATTTCTATGTGTGGGTCATAATACGCGTAGCGGTATACTGCCGCGGTCGCAGTATGTTGGCGGCAGTCAGCATGGTGGTAAGCGGGACTTACCGCCAATATCATAATGAGGGCCTAATTTCGCAAGGGGGGTGTACAGCCGGTAGGGAGGAGATAAAATAGTGCAGCGGAATCTAACAAAAACAACTGTGCCATATTTTGCTGCTACTTCTAACACCTGTTCAGGACAGCTGTTTAAAAGGGGCACACCTTTGATACCAATGGGACCCGAAGTACTGTTCTGGGTTAGGGCCAAAATGTGAGGTCTGACTCTGAACAACTACATCAATTGCATCAAATACCTTAAACTACGCCATAGTCGGGAACAAACAACATCTTTAAAATAATTCACTACCACATGAATGTGTTGGTGGAATGTAGGCATTGTCTGTAGCTAATACATTTTACATTGTCACATACATATCACACAAGTGTGTTGGCTTGACATATGCCTTGAGCAATCCTGGAAATGTAAGTAAAGAATACTGTACAGATTTATGGGCTAGGTAGGAAAAGGCTAGCAAGTACCTACAATGGTAGGTTTGTGTCTGCTAGGTAACCTAACTAAGTCTGAATGACAATATCACACATGAGTACTGATTACATACTTCTCAGTGCCACTCAAATGTATTAACAAGAGTGACACATACATGGACCAATATATATAAATGCCTTGGTGTATCACACCCAATCATCTAGGAATGTGCATGTAAGTCAAGCAATGTACTAACAAGTCACAGACCCTTAACAAATTGTATGTGTAAAGAATGACACAGAAAGCATGATTGTGTCATTCCCTCTACTCATAACTGGCATGAGGAATCACAGTACCAAAATCTACTCATTGCGAATGTTACATAGGTTGTGGAATGCAAATGTGAGCATGTGGCCAGGTATTACAAATGATGTGAAGTTACAGTAGAACAGATGTAAGAGAAGTTGGATGACTTGGAGGGCGGGTCCTGCTGAAATAACATATGGATACTAGTGGTACCTCTAAATACCAAGGGTCCAGCCATGGACCTGTTTGTGGATGATCTCATCCTGAAACAGCCGCAAACAAGTTGACTTTTCAAAAAACGTTTAGGTGGCGGGACCCCATCGCATTGCTGGTGCACCATGAAAGCCTGAGGCACACCCTTGTCCCATCATACAAGACTCATAAACATCCGATATCGGGACATTAATCTCCAAGCAGCTCTCTGTGCCCCTCCATTGCATTTAAGTAAAGTTCGGGTTACCTTCTTTTCCAATTTCAGTCTTTGGGGCCAGAGGCTACACAGCAATTTCCTCTAGGTGAAGAAGGCTCTAAGGGAATAGGATTACAAGTATACAATGACTTGTCTGGTGCAGCTTTGATTAGTCGCAGCATGCAAAACTCACTTTTTATCAAGCCCAGAAGCTGGTCGTTATTGGCTGGATCGAATGTCAGTTGGCAAGAGTGTCAAGACACTGCAATCACCCTAAGAGGCGCTGGGATAGCAGCATGGCAAAGGAGAATTGTGAAACACTTGAAGTGGAGGTGTGGGTCAAAACAAATTATGCCTAGCCTGGGGCATCGTCCTGTCCACCCGAACAGATCTTGAGACCCATGGGGAAATGTGGCACTGGAGATACACATAGAGCATCTTGTGGGTGGGCTGGGAACAGCCTGAGGTCGTCCTAAATCAGTGATTGGGGGCAAGTTTGAGACAAAGGATATGAGACACCAACCTGGTCAAGACATTCTAGTAGGGGTCTGGATGGGGGCAGAATGCGGTAGTAACACCTCCTAGTTAGCAGTATGTTTAGTTGGGGCAACAGGCGCTATGCGTAGTTGGGGAGGTGGGCATTTTGGAATCTGCTGCGCAGTGTTGCAGGGAGGGGGGAGTGATGATTGAAGAGGGGTGATTGGATAGTTGTTGTAGTTAATGTTCAGGCAAGATATACACGTCCAGTCAACATAGCTGAGGCACACAGGATATTCGCTCTCATAGTCTAAATCCCAACCAGCTTCGGTCCGGCATCCCCAGGGCGTGGTCAATTAACCATACAGTGGGATGTCCAAAGTTAGTATGTCAACCCTAATGATTCTATTCTGGAATGTCAATGGCCTAGGCGACAAAGTCAGACAGGGAGTGGTGCTCCAGTACATCAAACCAGACTCCCCTGATATGGTTCTCCTACAAGAGACTTACCACCTAGGTAATAGGTGTCATGCCCTTGACCACTGGGGAAATAAAAAGGCTGCTAATGTGGGCCATACCACCTCCGCTAAAGGAGTAGTAATCTTTGTGAGGAGAATGCTGCCCCAGGTCATTTGGTGAATATGGCCCGATCCGCTGGGTCCCTATGTGGTGCTCTCTGGGACCTAGGATGAGGGGGCATCTTAAACATACCTTCAGTATATATCACAATATGACTTCACGACTTGGTACTACCAGCCCTGAGTGCTGCTACACAGTCTTCCAGGTGGGGAAGTGAACATGTGAGGGGACCTCAACGCAATGCTGAATGATAGCATTTACCAACATCCATCAGGACCCTGGACTCATTCAGACAACCATTAGCAGACTTCCTCAGTGCCCAGGGACTGACAGATGTATGATGAACCCTTAACAGCAACCAAGCACTTCACCCTTTTACTTGGGGTGCATGATAGTCTCTCCTGAATGGATCACTTTCTCATGCCGACTCCCTAGCTGTTAAAAGTCAGGGAGGCCACAAAGTTAACCAGGGGTATTTCTAACTATTCTCCCCTGTGACTAGTGTATGGTCGGGGCGAGAGGCCAAACACTAGCTGCATCATATTGAGCCCTTGGTACCTTGAAGAGCCGACATTTCAGAGAAAGGATGTTAGCAGCAGAAGACCATTATTTTCTGGGTAACAGAACTTCAGTCAAGTCTCCACTCATGTTGTGAGTGGCCTATGAGATAGTAGTCAAGGAGGTGGGTCTCACCATGATAGCGCAAGGGAAAAAAATAAAAAGGGCTACATTGAAGGCTCTTGAACGTGTGCTTTGTCCCTTGAGGCCAGCTTACCTGATGAGGAGGGATCAGAGGGAGCCCAGAGCCTAGCCCTGAAGCAAAATGAATACTGAGACGTGGCCCAGGAAGCTGCTAACATGCACCATAGGACAACAGAGCACCACATGAATGTAATGGGGGACAAGACAGGAAAAATATTGGCCTGGATGGTCAGGTAGGAGGCAGCATATAGATGGGTTACTGTGACCCAGAAAGAGTCTGGGGAACTTGCTAGTATTAGACAAACCATAGCCCAAATGTTTGCCCACTACTAAGGATATTCGATTATGCAAAGTATTTTGCCACAAAAAGCAAAGCAGGCAAGCTCCTGGGTGGCATCTAGCTTCCAAGATTGAGAAGCCTTGGAAGACGCTGCAGGAATTTGTACAAGCCATCAGGGATGTGAAGCATCAGGGCCAAAAGGGGTACCAGTAGAGCCCTATGAATTGACAGCCACTAAGCTTGCCTCACATCTGAAGCAGATGTATGAGAAGAGCCAGAAGGGGAAGTACTCCCGTTAGACCAGTGCCAGGCTTCCATAGTGGTTATCCACAAGGAAGGGAAGCCTAGGGATGACAGTATCTGTACCCTGGGTCTACAGACAAGACCCAGTTACACAAACTATTAATGACCTAACCAAGCATCCTAGGAATAACCACACCTATTCATAGCTAAACATGTAAAACCATGGGAATTGATGAGGCATGTTCTACACAAACAAGCTGTCAGTCCCCAGTATATGATAGGCCAAGCTTGACATCAAGAATCTCAAAGGTAACAACACATACTAGGCCATGGGATCACAACTGTGCAGGTGTATGTTTGCAGGGGACTGTGCATTGCAGTGCTGATGATTCATCATGAGGATAACAAATCACCACCCAACGGCCCCTCAAACCCCTGAGTAGGCTACATTGACCCTTGACACAGTCAGGGGCCTGTTGATTGTGCACAGTAAACTGAGCTGAGGGGACCACAGTCAACTGGTGTTTATACATGCAACAATGGCCCTGTGTGGCCATTCAAAGTGTCACAGGAGCACTGATGACTAGGGTGCCATGACTGCATGGGAGCACCCCTTCCATACAGATTGTATTCAATGTCATCAATCTGCCAATAACATCAGAGTTTGAGTCACTGAAGATTGAAAATGAATGTTGTAAACACATGTTACCTAAATGTTTCCACAAGTCTCAGCTAGGTGGACCAGGCTTGGTGCTGTCAAATTGTGGATGGACACATGAGAACAATTTACATGATAAAATGTGTGTGTGCCACATGATAACTTACAACTCATCATGACCAGTACAAATGTCCTCTCATTGTGGAACATGTTTTATACAGATATGAGTACACAGCTTTGGAACAATGGCCTACATATAAGACAGCTGGAATAGAGATTTGGTTTGTGTCCAATCCCAAAACACACCACTGTATAAGACATGATACATGTATTTTCACACAAAAAAAGATATCACATATATTCCTACAATGACACATTTCAGCACACCATCGCCAACATTTTGCATGCATGGGGAACCATGCGTTACATGTGTTGCTTTGCATCATTAAGGGGGTCATTCCGACCCTGGCGGTAAAATCCGCCAGGGCCGGGGACCGCGGATGCACCGCCAACAGGCTGGCGGTGCATCCCTGGGCATTCTGACCGCGGTGGTACAGCCGCGGTCAGAAACGGGAAACCGGCGGTGTACCGCCGGTTTCCCGCTGCCCTGGGGAATCCTCCACGGCGGCGCAGCTTGCTGCGCCGCCATGGGGATTCCGACCCCCTTACCGCCATCCTGTTCCTGGCGGTTTTGGCCGCCAGGAACAGAATGGCGGTAAGGGGTGTCGTGGGGCCCCCGTAACAGGGCCCCACCAAGATTTTCAGTGTCTGCCATGCAGACACCGAAAATCGCGACGGGTGCAACTGCACCCGTCGCACCCTTTCCACTCCGCCGGCTCCATTCGGAGCCAGCATCCTCGTGGAAGGGGGTTTCCCGCTGGGCGGGCAGGCGGCCTTCTGGCGGTCGCCCGCCCACCCAGCGGGAAACTCAGAATACCCGCAGCGGTCTTCTGACCGCGCAGCGGTATTCTGGCAGTTACCGCCGGCCCTGCGGTTACCGCGGCCGGCGGGAGTCAGAATGACTCCCTAAGACTGTGCCTTATAACACACCAGAGTATGCACATATGTGCATTCACACTGAAATGGCTTACAGGATCTTATCCCAGTCTTAGTCAACAGCATCCCTTGCTAAAGAATTGTAAAGGGAATGATATGCCTGAACATGTATTGCACAAGGCCATTCCCATCTTATGTTGTGTATTGTAATGTACAGTCGTAATTCTGACTTGACAATGTGGTAGACCCACAACATGGGTAGCATCACATATATACACTGAATACACATGTGTAAACATGTATATGGCAAAGAGTCTTCATGCACAGGCACATTTGCAAACAGTATCAGTCCTCGCATGCATCACACACATACAAACATATGGTAGCACATTCCTATGTTACTGGTACACAATTAAATGCACATGCACACACGTGTAGTCATGCTATACAAACTACATAGATGCATATCCTCTGTAACAAGGAATGTGAATGTGGGCGCACTGTCAGCCTTCCACCAAAGTCCACACATGGCTGTTATGCTTAAATTTTTTTTTACACATATGGTACATCTCCATACATCGAAAATCACTAAAATGATGCTTGCACCATGCGCATCTGAATTATCTTGCTGTCTCAGCCTTCCCTTCAAAATCCACGCATGCCCAGTATGTGTCAAAAATGTTTATGCATACCATTGTCCTAAAAACATCGCACATGCCAAAAATTACGCCTGCCCCCTGCGCATCATTTGCAAATCGACAGGCCTTGTCAGCCTTCATGGAACAAATCCACACATGCCCATCGTGAGTTAAAACAAAAAATTACGCATATCAGAAAATGTGAAGCATATGCCCAGGAAGTGATTTAGCAGGACTTCCTTGCTGAACACATGGTAAAGTGAATTTACTTTCACTTTTTCTTTACAGTCTTTTTGTCTGTGGTTATGAGAGGATGTGTGGAACTGGTGCTGGTTGAGGAGTGGTGGTTTCTGAGAGTTTTGTGCTGTGTCCTGTTGCTGTTAAGTCTGATTTGCTGTTTTTGTAAGTTTTGTGTAGTGTTATTGTTCTGTTATTGTATTTGTACTGTCAGGTGTTTGTCTTGAGGTAGTGTAGTTTGTAGGGGTATTTGGGGTTACATGGGGTTATTATATTTTTTTGGGGGGGGATTTATTGTTTGCTGTGGAGGGAAAAAGCAGGATGTCCCGCAAGGGAAGGGCACAGTGCATAAGTCCAGGTGAACCGGGGGTTCATATGGTTAGTGGGGCACTACCTCCCCAACATGGGGACTGTGACAACATGGGGTACCCCACAGAGGCCAGGAAGCTTCGCTGGGGGAATGTGCTGTTCCAGCTGCGCAGGATCATCAAGGTTGAGCACACAAACCACCAGATCATGCACCGTGGGCAGACCTCATTGCCCGGGAAGGGGATCTACTGGACCACCATTGTGGTTCGGGTTGGCGGACCAGTTGGTAAGTAAACCTGTAACATAGCAATATCCTCCTTTGCATGTGCATGACAGTAGGGCATAAGAATAACTGCAGCATGTCATGAGAAAGGTGAGGACAGCAAGGGGTCAGATTTTAGGAAAGTGGTGCTGCACCCACTGCAGCGCCACTTTCCTTGCGCTCCTTAGCACCCCCCCCCCCCCCACCGTCACTATGTGTGCGCTGTATCGAGGATACACCGCACCATGGCGCAGGTTAGGGGGCAATTGCGTCTCCATTTTTTATGCCTTTGATGTACTGTTCAGGGTTAGTGCCATAAATTTGGCACTAACTCTGACCAGTACATAGTGGACCAACAGAATATAATGGTGTGTACCCTTTTACAGGCTGAAAAATGTGTAGAACAAAACGACGCAAAATATTCCTTTAGATTTCAATGTGCCATATCCTCGCCCCCCCCCACAATGGGCATCGCCAACTTTGCATACATTATGGCTGGCACAGTCATAATGTAGTGGAAAGAGTGATAAAGTTGCACAATGCATGCATTGCACCACTTAGTGAGCCTATGGGCAATATTATGCCTGCTCCATGCATGATGTATGCAAAGGGGCCATTCCCGCAGTAGGGGCCAAAAATTAAAAGGCACAAAGAAAATTAAGAGATTTCTTTGTGTAAATCATTCTGGCATTTTCTGCCCAGACCAGGCGTCAAAAGGGGGCAAACCATAATTTATGATGGGCCCCTATGTACTGGTCAGGGTTGAGCCAAAATCGTGGCATTAACCCTGAACAGAACATCAATAGTGTCAAACATTATGATACAACTGCCCCCTATCCATGGCCATGGTGCGACGTATCTTAGATGCTGCGCATACATGGTAGTGGTAGGGGGCTGCTAAGGGGCGCAAGGAAAGTGTTGCTGCACTGGCTAATTTAGACACCATCATCTATCCTTGGATATCGACATCATGTCTGATGGTATGCTGAGGATGTGAAATAATTTGAATGATGCACACGTGCCAACTATGGATTAGTGGGTCTCAGGAAATGTTATGTATGCCCACAAACACAGTGATGTCAGTCAAGATGTATGTCAGAGGTGCTGGCTTTCTGCAATGCATGGATGTTTCCAACATATTTTTCACAGCACCTGTTCCTGCATTGTGTGCCACACGTTGCACAAATTGAGTCAGGACATGGGTCAATATATGTACCTGTGTAGAGCTCTCCAAGAGCCTTTCGGAAGGAGACACTTGACCAACTGGTGCTTCACTGTGCTTCAAAAATTAAGTGAGGCACCGGACGTGCAAGAAGCTTTTTGCGAAGGACAACAGTCAGTTGAGTACACATAGAGATTTGTGCTCTTCTCCAGATGGATTTGAGTCAAGTCCACGGATTGTAGCAAATAAAATGTGTGCAGGTGAAACAACAGGTTTTAGCCATCATGATAGTTGTGAGTAAGCATGACAACATCATGTGTGTAAGAAATGTGCATGGTAAGTGTTTTCCCGGTAGTTAGCAGTTGCATCAAGTTTGCGCACAGATGGGGCAGATACAAGAAATCAGGTGCTGCACCAAGTGCTGTGCCACTTCTCTTGCGCTCCTTAGTTCCCCTCTATCTGCCACCATGTGTGTGCCGTATATGGTATACGGTGCACCATGGTGCAGGGAGTGTGCCATTTGTGGTAACATTTTGATGAAAATTATGTACTGTTCATAGTTAGTAAATTTTACCTATGGGCCCATTGTGACCAATGGTGTGCCCCCTTTTAATGCCAGCTCTTAACTGGCATTCAAAGTAGCCAAAACAAAATGTCTCAGCTGAATCTCTTCGATTACAGTGCGCCATTTTGGCAGTCACACTACCAGGGGAATGCCACCCTTGCACAGGCCTAATGTGGCGCAAGGGGTGACAAAGTGGCACAATGCAGGGATTGCACCACTTTGTTGATACTTTGCTGACCATTTGACCTTGTTTTGCCCTATTAGCTTCCTACTGATTATGACGCTAATGTGGTGAAAGGAGGCCCTAGACCTTCTCAAATCTTGAGCCTAGTGTGCAACTTTGGAGAGCCATTATCCCTGTGACATATACAAAATACCGTAGATTCTTGCTGGGCAGATTTGTATAAACTTGGGTCTTGCCCTTGTTGTTGGCTTACTGGTTGACAACATGTGTTATCAGAAAATGCTGTTCATAATGCATGCTTGTTCTTCCTCTTCCCAACGCAGTCACTGATGACATGGTCTCCTCATGTTTTAGCTGCCAAAGTGACTCCAGCCCAGAAACACCAATTTGAAAAGTGTGGAATGGTTCAGGCACACCTGCAAGGTCCAGACTGGTTACCAGAAGACGTCAAGGAGGTACCGCACAGAAAAGTAATCAGGTCGAGGAGGCTTTCCCACATGGTGGACCAGTTCAACAGCCTGCAACCACCTCTAAAAAGGAGTGTCCTCTGCACCCAGAGTCCGTGGTGCTCCATCAGGTCCCATCCCCTCAACATCCACAGCACATCTGACACCAGCAGGTTCGCAACAGCCATCACCATCTGCCACTGGCTCCAGCTTTGAGGAGGAAATGTGAAAGGGCCTGGCCGAGGTCAAGGCTAGGTTGACCAGACTTGAGGCAGACAATGCCAGGAACTACAAACTCTTAAAGTACATTACAAGGAAGCTGAAGAAGCTGTAGGTGTGGCCACTAACAACTTCCCAGGACCTTCCCTTCCCCAGACTGCATTGTGTATAGTTTTAGTGGGTATTAGGGGGTAGACATAGGTTAGGTAGCATAGAGTAGGTTAGTTGTAGGCTATAGTTAGTGTAGTTTGGGGGTGAGATTTAGGCTTTTTTTGTTTGGGGGGTTGGGTGGGGAGTTATGTATAGGGGCATATATTACCAAAAAAATAATTAAATAAAAAATATAAATATTTGTTTAGGACATAGGATTAGTTAGTATATGTGTAGCATTAGTTCATGTTGTTCTACACGTCTATTGTCTCATAAAGGGCTGTGAGGAGACAATGTTTATTGAGTGGTGATATGTATATAAGTTAAGATTAGATTAGGATAGATACCTGTAGGGTTAAGTTAAGATAAGTTAGTATAGGTTAGCTTAGTGTAGATTAGTGAGTAGTTTTGGTTTTAAATAGGTTGTGTTTTTAAGTGCCAATAAATCCTGTAAGTTTTAGACAAATAGGTGTCCATGATGACTGTCTGTCTGGGTGTTCACATGTCTGCACTAGCCAAGTTTGAGACATGCCCTAGGGTATGCATTCAGTATTGATTTATATGTATGACTAGGGGTATCCCCTATGACCAAGGAGCTGTCTGATTGGCAGCGCAATGACATCAGCTACTCAAGAAAGGTTTCTGAGCAGTTACTGACACTCAGATTGTGTATGGATACAAAATCTTTGACAGGTAATGATGCAACATCATTTGTCATTGCTAAGGTCTGTAACAATCATTCTTGAAAAGTTTAGCACATTAAACTTCACCTTATTTGGGGTATGGATACTGGCACAACGACAGCTGCCTGTTACAGTCTCAAATATGCCTCTTCTGTTCCTCACATATTTGTTGTACTGGTACAATAATCAGGGAAATTTCCAGACACTTGAGTTCTGAACCATTCATGCACATATGTCAACTTGCATGGATATCTGTTCAATACATGTTTGGAAGGCTCAAAAAGTTGGTTGTAGTCCACAATACTATCGGTCACCTTTATCATGTTTGAGTCCTAGTGTGTGCCTTTGTGTCTGACAGTAGGCCACACATGTCATTTGGTTCTGTTCTCATTGACATGGCTTCACACAATGAAGACATTTATATGAGTTGACTGAACACTGAAAAAAGAGCATGATACGTGTGATTATGGTGATTTATTTACATGTGCAAGTTTTGATTCCAATGCAGTACAATGCCCAGTTCACTAACCCCATGAGAAATCCTGAGCCATTTGATGTACATTCAGAGTCCATGGGTAAAGGACATGTCATGTGACATGTATAGGAGAAGTGTGCATTAGTGATGAGGTGTCCAAATTGACAATAGGTAGGAATTGAGACAATGACAGTCCATTCAAAATAAGTCAACAGTGGTAGAGTGAAGAGGGCACATTGCCAGCCATCACAACACTGGCATGACATTAAGCACAGAACAAATGAGAGATGCTTTCCATGTGGCTCAGACTGGAGCTACCGGGTGGTTTTACGTGTGAAAGTTGTTCCTTCTACATCCTCATCCTCTAATGTGTGTGGCGCCCCCTGTGTCATAGGTGGTGCTGTTGTTGAAGTGGCCACACACACATCAGGGGATAGAGACATGGAATCAAAGGTCCTGTCAGATGCCATTTGTGGGAACACATAAGGCATCACTGCAGCAAGGAGGAACTGCTGATTTTACAACACCGCTACTATATCACAGTGGTAGGCAGCCATGTTTTCCGTGTGGGAAGCCACTTCCCGCTGTATGGACTTCAGGGCATTTTGTACAGCCCCACAGCCTGTTATCTATCATGCTGCTCCCACTTTGGGAGGGCAATTGTTCAAGTCTCTTCCTCATGACAGCAACTATGTCGGCCAGGGACTGCTGGAGTCCACATAGATGGGAGTGGGTGCCTCTGACGGCAGCTGAGGTGTCCTTATTCGGAGTGAGGCACCTCTGAACTCACTCTAGGCTGCCTACAATGGTCTCCATCCCCACCTGCACCTGTTGTGCCAGCTCCCACTGGACTCCTACCTCTGTCCTCTGAAAGGTGATGTCTGGGTCCTCAGAGCACAGGGCTGTGGCAGGACTGGTTGGTGCGGTGTGTTGGTAGTTGGGTGGTTCATGTGGAGACCCCACAATGCTGTGTGCCCTCCCTGCGACTGGAGGTGGCGTCTAGGACATCCTGAAGAGTCTCTTCATTGACGGTCGGCAGCTGGTCATCCATGTCATCTGTAAAATCCAGGACAGGCAGGTCCACAGGAGGTAAGGCACCATCCTCTGCAATAGGATGGTGAAAGGTCAATCTTTGACTGTAGTTGCTGTCAACATGACTAATAATTTACTTGCTACTGGTCACTCAGTGACATATTACAGACCCTCCAGCAACAAGGCACACATTTGTGGAACCCTAATGGTGCACTATGCCACCTGAACGTCATTTGTGTGTAGTCACCTTTTGCACAATCTGCCAGTCCAGAGTTCCCAGTGTGTCATACACACCTTGATATTTTAATTATGGTCTTCGACATATGTACCCCTTTCATTTACTTGACTGTGTAAACTTTGTAAGACACAGGCATTGTTCCAGATTTGTGCCAACTCCACAAGTGGAGAGGTTCAGATATACTTGGAATTTGTTCTTACAGATATTTGAGTTTTTAAGTGACTCATCTGCCACCCTACGTGTGTTGGGAGTGAGCTGTCCACAAGCATCCTCCTAGACACTCTGAGTGATGTCTCCAGCATCATACGCCACCTATTGTGAGATTAAACCACATTGTGTGTGTGTGATCAAACAGGATTTTCTCCCTCCCTGCAAGACAACACTCATTCATGCATCTAAGGTTTCCTTATTGTATAGCTGCAAGGATGGCTGCATTGCTGGACTGTGTGTTGTTTTGGTGGAAGACCTTCCTGTTTGCACACATACAGACGAGATGGTTCATTGTTATGTTGTGAGTTGCAGGATGCTGAATACATGTCTCTGGGGACCAGATTTACAAGGTATACTACCAGAGCTTCACTTTTAGCAATGCACTGGTGGTTCTTTTTAGTGCTCCATTTTTACAGGGAGGTGTATTGCCACTGTTTGTGGCATTACGCGTCCTTGTAAAAAAAGGGCCCCCAATGCAGTTTTCTGCATCAGAGGGGCGTGCAATGGGTGTTGCAGTGGCCGTTCCACCACAACCTCCATTTGTTCCTTCCAAGGTTGGCTTTAACTTGGCAAAATGAAGAGGTATGCTTTTAATCAGCCTTGTTGTTTGCTTTTTCCATGTGTGCAGCATTCTGCAGCACACATAGGAGAGGCACAATGCCATGGATGTTTGCTCATGTACAGGAAAGTGTCCCTCCCTGCACACAAACAATCAGTCTCCTCAAAGCAGACACCCTTGCACTATGGTGCAAGGATGCCTGCGTTGGCACATAGAGCTTGCTTCATTGCCAGCACAGGGGGAACCACAAGGGTGAACTGTATTCCTGTAAATAAGGCACATCCCTGCCTTTCAAAAGTGGCGCAGCACTGCCATTTTGTTGTCCAGCATCACGCTGCACCACTTTGTCATGAATCTGGACCTAAGTTGCTAGGAGGATGAATGTGGAAAGGCCACCCACTTCCATCACTCTCTGAACACATGTATGGTGGGTGGCGGACCTGAAACATTTTGAGGCTTGTTGATGTGTGGATGCATCATGCTGCAACACCACATCACGGGGGCATTGTAACTGTGGTACTGAGAACAGACGTTGCAGTAATCCCATTGTGGACTACTTTCAGTGTGTGTTTCAATCATTGTCAAACATTGTAAGTATCAGCCAGCATTCCAGTTAGCAGATTTAGCAAGATGGGTTCCTTCCTGCAGATGTGCATTAGGACAGACAAGAGGGACACCCTTACACCATGCAGTTGTGTGGCAATGTTGGTAAGGGCATTTTGCGGAATTACCAAGGTTAGTAAAGGGATGCATTGACTATCTATGAGAAGCACACATTCCTAGACATTTGCATTGATGCTGCACAGCGGAGCAAGCAGAGCCGTTGCAGTGAGTGTTTCTTCACAAACAGGTATATATGTGCCAATATATCCAGACACAGACACCACAAGTCTGTGACAAAGCATTTAAAATTTCTGACATGAGTGGTGGATAGTGATAGGTCATTCTTAACAAGCCAAGGTGAAGCACCTTGTATTCCTTATGTGTATATTTGTGATCTTCCCATGCAACACGTGTGACACACTTAGCTTCTGATGCCTTTAAAAAGGTCAGCACTTCTGGATTAGGTTTAGCGTACTCCAAGAATTTAGGGTGGTGTGTGAGTGACAAGTTTGTAATTGTACAGGTTGTAGTTGCTTATTATGTGTTGAATTGTGGATCACACATAAAAACCTTTCAAGGTATTTGGTGAATTGATCCCACACCACTATTTTCCTTGCAGGCCCCTTGACCCAGTCACCGACACCATGTAAGCAAGTCATTTACATTGTTGTTCTCCGTGGTGGACATTTCCACAGTAGTCTAATGAGTTTTGTCACTATTTTGGTGCTTTACTGCATTGACACCATGAATGATGTCACTAGTGCAGCAAACATGCAGGAAGGTCCATTGATTACAATGCTTGTGTCACTTTTTCATCTGCCTTTAGCAGACCTCACACGTAAGGTAATTAGATGGCACAGTACAACCTTTATGGATTGTCAACCCCATTAGTTCTTCCCCAGCGTAAGGGATATTTCCTTGCATACATCATATCTGCCACAGGCATATAGTGGTGTAAGGATGTACAAAGTTGATCAATGCATGTGTAGTGTGTCTTTGTTAATGTGGCACAAGTGGAATGGGCAGCTTGGATCCACATTGGCAACAATTTGAATGATGCTAATGCTGCAAAACAGGCTTCTAACATTGGGCCAGTAGTGTGACACTGATGCCACTTGTGGCTGTTCCTAGGCATCAAGGTGTCCCTTTGTGCACAACACCAACCATTCCCACAACACAAGCAACCTTGTTACATGGTGAAATGGGAGCTACTTGTACAGCAGCGCAAATAATGATCACAGGCATGCCCCATATGTTGTATATGTTCACTTTTGTGCCCATTCCCAAATGGTGCATGGAGGTGTGTGAGAGTTGTTGTTGGGTCACCCTGTGCTGGGCCCTGCATCAGCGCTATATTTGCTGCCGAGCGCCAATGCACACAATCTTGCACCATGGGGAAAGGATGGCTGCGCTGGGGGGGGAGATTGTTTTTGGGCAGAAAGGGACACCTTTCTGCAGAAAATACAATCTTCTCTGGGCTATTGCACTTTCTTTGTGTTCTGCAGGATGCAGCACACATAGGGAGAGCAATAACACTAGGAGGAAGGTAAGCATTTCTCCTTGTTGCACCATTCTAACACCACCCCTGGGATGGTGATGGATTTAGTCACAGCCTCAGGTTTACATAAAATCAGGGGCAACAACAATATGCAATGGGTGTTGTTGTGGCACGGCCACAGCAACACTGATTGCATGCACCTTCCAGGCAAAGTGCTGCATGTGAAGGGGCCTTATTGACAAGGTGGTGTTAAGCCACAAAGAGTGGTTTTACTCCATGTTGTGAATATGGCAGAGTGCATAGTACCTCCAGAGTGCCACTAAAAGTGAGGCCCCGTGGTGATTGGGCATTTTGAATCTTGCCCTACGTGTCCCAATGCAACCCTTTTGCATGCATTCAGAGTGTCCTATGTGCCTCCCCCTTATTCCATTGGTAAATTTCCAGATAGTCCCCCATTGCAGTTTGCTGTGCACTTGTGGTAGGTCTTGGTAGTCTGTGCTCTCCTGTCCAGAGATTCCAGTGATCAGTTCTTCCGAGATGACGTCTGCCACCATCTCCTCCAGCTCATCCTGGTCCTCCTGGGTAGCGTGACTGCCACCTCCAGCCTGCAGTGCTGCCTTTCGGTTCCTGGTCAGTTTCTCTTTAGTTCTGTGCTTGCAATCATGCCAGCGCTTCTCACAATCAGTGACAGTCCTCTTCACCTCTGCCACGCTGTTGACATTATATACTTTTGCCTGACATATAGCCTCTCTCCTACCTATTGGCAATTTGGAGGTGATGAAGAGCTGGTATTGGTGCTCCGTCACCTCTCTGACCAAGATGTCATTCTCCTCCTCACTAAAGTGACACTTAAGCTTCATTTTCTCCTTCTCCTGGGACTTTGCTGCTCCCTCCTGGCTCCTACTGGGCTCATTGGGATCCCCCTGGGGTCTCTCCTGGCATGTATTCTCCATCTTGTCTCCCTATTTTTTTCTTGCTCACACATTTTTGTTTTCACACTAATGCTGCTAACTATGGAGCTAACATGATATTTCATATATATAGGTCAATGTCTAATGGTTTTAGAAAACAAATGTTATTTTCCATTTAACAGACGGGGAGATGTAGTGACCTGCATGATTTAGAATGTAACCTTTCTGATTCCCCATGGACTCTGTATCAGTGTGACGTAATCGCCAGAATAGAATGTAATGAAAGCTTGGCTTAGAATGTTAAGAGTTTACAGGTACATGCAGAGGACTAAAAAAGTGTGATCTACAGCTCCTTGTGCAGCCTAGTCATTGGCAGGTACATAGGCTGGAGAAAACCCTACACTTGGGAGGTGCCTTCTGGTCTAGCTCTAGTTTGCATGGCAGTTTGTAATTTAATGAACTGTGGTTTTATGGTTTTGGTGTCATGGGTATGCTCTGGTGTGTGACATGGGGTATGATTATGATGTCAGATATTTGGGGATAGAGGGTTCTGATGGTTTGTTACACATTTCTTTGAGCCTATTACTGGCTGTTAGAATTACACTAAATGAGTTACAGGCTATGTGAGAAGTTAAAGCTGTGTTGGACATGTGTGTGTTGTGTTTTTACCTTTTGTGATGTGTCTGCGATGTTTTATCTTATGTGCTCTTGCTAGTAAAATGCATATTGCCCTACAGGTTGGCAATGTTTTGTGTCCAATTTCTACAGTGAAAGGATGTGTGTGGGCAGCTTGGTCTTAGGAGCTCTGTTGGATTTTTTTGTGTGACGTTTCTTGGTGGCAATTCCTGGTGGGTGCTCCCTCGTCACTGACTACATAGCAGGTATGTGTTCAGTTAGATATATGAGATCAATTCTCTTTAACATTTTCTATTGGACGTTGGTTTATGTGTCGTAAATTGGTGAAAAATGCCGGAGAGTTCTGTTTTAGCTAACCACATGGCAAATAGAAGTTGCTTTTAAAACAATGTAAGGATTTCAGGACTTCTGACTTTGCTGTGTGAGAGGCAGTAGAGGGGCTATAGATGTATGGGGAAAAGGTAAAATTCAAGGAGCGGCAGCGAGCAATGGATGTCAGTGAGAAAATGAGCACACAGCAGAGTTTGAAATACTAGCACATTGTTGGAGAGACACTAGGCCATGATGGACAACACCTATTGTATGCAGAAGATGATTGTCTCTGCTGGTGCCTCCACAGTTTCACATTAACAAAGTTGGCACCAGAGTCCTCAACAATGTGCTGAAGGTTTGAGCTCGGCATGAAAAATGGGACCTAAATTAATTTGAAGGAGATTATACTTTCAGTGCACAGGACTTTGCCATAGGTTTTATAACTGGCTGTTTTTGAGGCCTCTTTGCTTTCAGCGGAGCCAGCTCTAGCGCTTGTGTTGGATGGGTAGTATTTACGAAGGGTGCATTGTGCAGAACACTGCAAAATACGTTTTTAACAACAGAAGATAGACAGCTTTGTAGGACCTAAGCCTTATGGTTAACGAGCTGCTGAAACAATGGGAAGAGACAATGGGATGTTGGGGTAGGAGATTTGCTGCATCTCTATGACAGCCACGTCTGCTTCTGTGCACCACTGCTGCCCGGGCCATCAGGGACATGCCAGCCCCTTCTCCCCATACTTAAACACTCACACTCAAGGAATATTTGTTTAGGAGAAAAAACGAGGGAACACCAAGCTAACAAAGACACCTATCAATACTGTATATGAATGCAAGGGGATAATTGAAGTACTGTTGGAGAAAACGCTAAAAAACTAGCAAAAGGACCAAAACATTTCTACAAATGAATAGAACCCTGTTCCATATCTGTTACTTAAAATCCACAAGAATTGGATGGATCTACCCATCAGACAAAGTTACAGATTCTTTACAACAACACACTGGTGATTACATCTACGTGTTCCTCAAAAAATGGTACATCGTTAGACACTATATAAAAAGCATATCTCTTAAATAAAAGACTGATTCTAGGTAAGATTGGAAAGGAAGTAATATTTTTCACATTAGAGGTAGCTTAACGATGAGATGCAGAATCTGGAGATATTGAACTTTAACTTAAGAGAGCATCTTTGTAAAATAACCTACTTTTCTTGGTAAAAGCAACTTATTCAAAAAGTTACTACTGCTGGGATTCCCCTCAAAAAGGGTCAAATAGCATGAAAAGGTATTTTGGCTAACATGGGAAAATACATGTTTGGGATGAAATAATGGGGTATAATAAATTGAATATTGAATGAAAACAAAGAGGCATGGAAATTAATAACAAAAATGTGTGCACAGCATCAGAGGGAATGCAAGCCTCCGATACTTTTGTGGCTAAATACAGGTCTGAACATAAAGTAACTTTCCTGCATCCTTGGCAGGAGCTGACGAGCCTTGCATAGGGCACACAGGCCACAAACATTCTGTGGAATTTCTCGATGCTTCGGGAGACAGTGAGTAGACCACTGGCACCAGAATTACTTCTGGAGGCTCTTTCCAAGACTTAGGCCCTCATTACGACCTTGGCGGGCGGCTTCAAGATCGGACCGCCGGGCGGCTGCCAATGCACCCCCGCCACAGCCATTTGGAGATCCCGGCTGGGCCGCAACACAGTAGCTGGCTCCAAATGGCCGGCGGTGTTGCGGCCGTGCAACGGGTGCAGTTGCAACCGTCGCGCTTTTCACTGTCTGCTGTGCAGACAGTGAAAAGCTGCACGGGACCCTGTCAGGGGCCCCCGCGACTCCCCGTACCACCAGCCTTTTCCTGGCGGTTCAAACCACCAGGAAAAGGCTGGCGGTAGGGGGACTTGTAATCCCCTGGGCAGCGCTGCCCTGGCAGATTAAAACCACTGGGGCCATTGTGGGGGGAAACCGCCGGCCCCAAGTCCTAGCCATTAGGGTCTGAGAATTCGAAACCACATTCCCTTCACCTCAGCAGTACTAACAGAAACAGGCACAAGCCAACACATACCAGGTAAGGAGTCTCTTTTAAGCATAAAGCACAGAAGGGAGGAGTTAAGCCAGGTTTATCTCTAAATGATGCCCATAGGCTCTGGAGGTACAGTTCCCCAACTCTATGATAACGACTGAATGAAAACCAACAAACGGGACAGGCCTTTATTAAGTGACATTGTACACAGTTCGGGCAGTCTCTAGATATTTGTGTAACTAGGTAGGTTTATCCAGCATCAATAATTGTAACTATTGGCAGGAATAAAGCACAACATTGCATCCCACAATGACAAAAAGACAGCAAACTCTATCTCACCTGGTGATATCCTGCGCCAGATGGACCAGTCACCAGCAGTGCATAATTTGTTCCAAAAGGTGACTTCACCCTTAAACTAATTTCCCCGGGGCATGTTGGGGTGGGAAATTATGCATACATACACCACATTCTATCAGTGTTAACCAACTGGTGTTTACTTATATTTGCCGTAATCCATGCAGGGGTTCCACATACTTTATAGCAGTATGCTATTTTATTGACCACACTTATGTGCGCAAAGTAATGCCATTTTGAGCAGCTACTGTAATAAGTGAAGGAATGCAGTGGTTGCAGAGAGTTACCAGGTTCTGCCCACATTAGACCTATAATATTACTTCCGTCAGGGGAAGGGCCAAAACAAAGTCTTCCTGTTGCACAGTTATTGCTAACATACTTTTATGGGGCTAATGCAAGTACATACTTTTTTAATGTAGGTACCAGTTGCACTCTTGGCATTTGAAGTTCTATGACTCCAACCATGAATTCTATGCTAGATACGCTGAAAAATATTTTTATTGACACCCTCTCCATAACCCATGCAGTAGGACTTTGAACTACACTTCAAAAAGTCGTGGGATTTATAATACTATAGTTCCAGTGTGTCAAATGCTTGATAAGACCCTACTTCAATTCACAGAGAGCAGCGTAGGATCTACACACATCTCCAAGATTTCTCTATATTTTTGATCATGTGTGCGAATTTCAAAGCACCAATATTCAGAAAACTGTTCCTGATTCACACACTATCATTTATGTTGCATCATTTATATTATTATATTGTACATATACGTACGTGAGATTGAATTTCTAGGCATAGTCATTTTTTTACAGAAATGTTGCAACAAACATTTAATCTCATATGTAATTATTTTATGTTATAGAAATGTGACACAGTGTTTGCAGTTTTTAACAATACCACCTAAAGTGCTCATACGTTGTGCAAACTGAATTGTTTGAATTGATATGAGGAAAGGTTATCAGTGCAGCAAGAACATCATCATTTGTCATTTAAATTCTATACACGCTGCTCAAAGAAGTTAACATAAAATACAGTTTCGAGAAACATATTGTAAATAACGTAAAACATGATTTCCAGGACTCAAATATGTCGATAGCAACAACACTGACATTAACACATTCGCTTACAATCCCATTACTTCCCCGTGTCTTTACAGGATCTAGCTAATCTCGTCGACGTATCAGTGGATGACAAAAAGGAGAAGAGGGAGTTACAGCTTGATAAATCATGTTAAACAAAGCAGCACGACTTGTGCCCTAGAGCTGCATCCTTACTGACAACTTTTTGATTGCATCTTCCCTAGAAATGGTTGAACATTTAGAAAGAATACTGCATACGGGGTCGTTCTCTTCCAGCTTCTAACAAACTTCAAAAGCTAAATGATTACATTTTATCTGTTTGCTGTGTTCTGACAGTAAAGAATCAAAAATATATTCCAAAATGTGCTCTAATGTATAGTGAAATAGCAGAAATGTGGTGCATTATAACCGGAAGCAAACAACCTCCTTAGACGGATATATATAAGAATATACCGCAAAAAAACTCCTTTATCATGAAAATATTTGTTATACTGCTGATGCTAAAATAATGTTTCTATGTAATGTAAAGCAACAGTCGTTTAAAGAGGACATGTCAGCAACTCCTAGTATTGTTTCTGTTGAAAAGGGGTACTCCCAGAAGCGCGAAATCGTGAACACTTAAACCCAACACTCAGCTCTAGGTGACAGGGTTTAAAGCATGGCTGTTCTGAGCAGAGAGAAAAGAGGCCTTTTATTAAACTTATACCTATGGTAAGACTGGGGCTTTGAGCTTCAGTTTTTCACAATCAGGCTGGCGTACAAGGTCAAAATACATAATAAAACAAGAAGAGCACGTGAGAGGGACTAAAGGGGGAGTGGAAAGGGAGGTGAATGTGAACTGCTAGGAGTACTAAGTGAAGAAACCACAATGTTTAGTAAAATAACCCACATTTTAACACTTTCAAAGAAGATAGAGAGAGAGTGGTGTGTGTGCGTTTTTGTCTGTGTTTATGTAAACATTTCTTGTGAAATCAGACACACACCTCACCATATCCGATCAAAGGCATCTGTACACAACTATTTTCCAGACATTACATTTATTAGGGTGTGTAACACCTCTAACACCGCCACCCCCCACCCCAAAGCTACACTCCTGTATGTGACAGTATTCATAAAACACTGACTGGTGTTCAACCAGGCCAGACCTAGGGTCGAATCACAAAATCATTTATGAGCACAAGAAATAGTACTACAAGAGTACCTTTTTACGTACTTTGAAAAGCCTTTGTGAATCGGTCTCAAAACCTCCATCCACCTCCTTATCAGTAAAAGTGCGATGAGGGCAAAGTCCATTTATTGTACAGGTATTTTGCCTGAATATTCAAATTATACTCCCAGTTTTATGTGCCAATTCAAAAAAGAACATAAGAGTACGTAAAAGAGAACTACAGGAATACCACTTTGTGACTAGGTCCCTTAAAAAGTACTCCAAACACTTTTCTGACTATGTCACTTAATAAATTACAACTAGAGAATAACATTTTGAATGGTACTGGCTAAATGTGTTTATGTTTCTTTCTTGGGGAGCCTTTCACTTGTTTTAAAACCATTAGGATCCATGTATATCAATACTTATATGTTTTTTAAATGACAAACTAACTAGGCCACAATTTTACTTTAATCAAATAATTTACCCTTTCCTTTGCTTTATGATTCCGACAACCCTGCTACAAACTTTGACCCTGTTTTGATGTATTAATCCAGTGATCTGAATCATAGCATATATATTTGTAGTGTATTTTGACTCATTGTGAAACAGAAAAAGACATAGGTCTGACAAGCTAATATATAAATATTCAATGTGAATACTTAAGAGTGTGAAAATCCTACAACAGATTTAGACTTTTGCCCAGAAGCCCTTTCATGGTCCAGTGCTTCATTCTACAACCCAGGTTTCACATAATGAGATTTCAAATGATCTCTCCCAGCACATTAATTAAAACTCAAATAAAAAACTCTTCGTCTTCTTCTTCCTTATTTCCATGGTTTTTTATAGACGACTGTGTGAGCTTTGAGCTCCCTTTTCCAACTCCTTTATATTTGTTGACACCCATGGAAGAATTACGGGGACGTTTCTCACAGCGCAATTGGTTTTGTGAGCCAACCTCCGTGGATGTACAGTCTTGTGCTGCTGCGTGATAGGGAAGGTTATTGTATAAATCGCTTGAAAAACATGTAAGGGGTGATGGGCTGCATTCAGAAAGCACCACTGTAAATCCTGTGTCGACGTTTGTCTCCTCTTCTTGTGTTTCAGTGTTCATTTCTTGGCTAGGAACTCTCGCCTTGGACTGTGTGGTGCATTGTGTGGGTACGGCTGGGCTGCTGCCCTGTGATGAGCAGTACGAGCCACTTCTTGGCGTGCCGCAGGGGCTCTCGGAATGTAAACTTTCACTACGATCCGACGCCTCAAGGGAATTGTTGTATGTTCCAGGTTGAAATGTCCAGTTTTGGGTGTCTGATCTCACAGAGTCATATCTATCTTTTCTGTCTGTATTTTCTTTATTTCGAAAGACGTGTCTAAGTAGCGCACTTCGATCGATTTTACTTTCTTGACGATCAGGAACAAATGTGTCTTTTCCTCTTGTGCTGTCTTGAACCTAAAAAAACAAATGTGACAAACAACAAAGAGGTCAAGATTCACCATTGATTATATTAGCAACGGGATGTTGACAATTCGATTTGGACGAAGGAAAACCAATGCGGAGTAAACTTTTCTAGATTCCGTATGCTTCGAATTTCTATCTTTCAAAACAGTTTATTTATTTGTACTTCTAATTCTATCCGAGTGGGTACATGGATAGATTACTACCATTTCTTTCAAAACAGGTCACTTACCTGTACTTTTTCGGCCTGATGTAAATTCTGGCAGGATGTACATAGTGGTTGCAAATTATGCCCCATATTTTTGTGAACTTTTTGCAGCTTTGTGATGTGACCTATGTACTAACATTTCACATCTCAAAATTCGTATTTGCAGGGTTTTGTAAAGTGATCTTCCTAATGAATATTAATTAGGCAGGTTGCAATATGCACCCTGTGTGGCGGCTACGAATGCAGGGAAGGAACTCTGTAAGATACAGCACACTTCAGTCCCTTCGTTTACATTCCCAAATGGCAAACATTGTTTTTTACAGCAAGATGTGTCCATTATTAAAGAAATAGGTGTTGCTGTTAAATAAAAAAAAAAATGTTGGTAAGACAGCCGGGCAGTAGAGACTGATGCCATCTAATTACTACCATTTTCTGAGACCGATCCCTTCTGAGTGGTGTGAGTACAGACAGACTGATATACCTTCTATGAACAATGAACTAGCTGGCTGGTTTTCGAAGAAGGGATTCCTAAGAGTGTTGATTCTGACAAGTGTCCCGCTGTGTGATCTACATGCTAGGCATGTATCTCCACGCAACGCTGTAGTCATCAATTTAAAAAAGACTCAACATAGATGTCAAAGTAAATTTTATGTAATATGCATACCTAGCTGCTACGGAGACAACCTTTTTGAGTACACAATCTAACTGGAAAGGTATAAAACTGAATTCCATTTTTTCCAGTCGCAACTTTTTTGATTTTGATATTGGTTTCATCATTATCAATGGTTTTTCAAACCATTTTTCCTAAACGTTTGTGTTTTTGATCTGTATCTTCCGCATTTGACTACTATCATTCCATAGCGGCACTGGCATTGGTTTGTCGCATAGGCTCTCATTATTCTAATGAGACTACTGGATTTAAGCGGCAGAATCGCCTGCAGTGTGCGGGACTCAGACTAACCCACTACAGGTGACAACTGTCGGCCTAATCTGGGTTTTGCTCAGCCTAACTAGCAGTGCCTCATCTCCATCCAAGAGCAGGGATGATTGGGCAGCCAAGCGCATGACACAACTGACTCCTCATGGAACTAGTGGTCACTCAGATCGCATCAGTTTCTCCCAGTTACATTAGTCTCCTACAAGGACAAGCAGAGGCAGTATATGTTTCAATAAGATTTTAATAAAGCATCTGCATCTTAGATAATAAAGCATGTACCGCAATAACCAGGACGATAAAGCATGACAGGATTAGAATAGTGACCAAATGTCTTCGTTGGGAATTACTCGCACCCCCACGCCAGGTATCTTTACTTCGGCATGTAGGCAGCCTCCCATTCAGTAGGAATATTTAGCATGAAATGCCTTTGGATAGGACGTGCCTTCAGCCGTAGCTTTCACAGCAGCCCATATGTCATCGTCCGGTTTTGTTCCAGAACAGATTACTGCAGCAACAGCAGCCGTAGCTACTGCTGGTTTGGCTGCTTCATCAGCCAGTGTACTTCCAGCAACGTATATTCCCACGCGCTGGTGTCCAAGTGTATGTACAACATGGACATTTGGTAGTGTTTCCTTTGGATCTGCTACTTTCCCCCACAGAAGTCTGTGTTTGATGGTGTTGCCTTTAGAACCTCTGAACACATTCTGGCGCCAGTAATGCAGGTATTCATTGAAGGACTGGTCACAGTAGTACGAATCACAAACAATCAGTGTTAACTGTGCAGGATCCGTATGTTCCAGTGCCATCACCAGACCCTTTAGCTCTGCTAAGTGTGCTGTGCAATCCCTTGGGGTTTGCATGAATGTATGTTGGGGACAAAATGTATTATCCTCCAAGTAGCCACTTACGACTGCGCAAGCAGCAGAGTATTGATGTTTTGTGCCAATTACAGGTTGTGCTGAGCCATTGGTGTACATGACTCTTTGATATTGATCAATAGTCAGTGCATTTGCTGAAACTGGGTAATTTAGTTCATATTTAAAAAAATCTTGAGTTTGTAATTTTGGGTCGAAGAAATAGTCAACATCAGTGGCTGTCAAAGACGTTGCCCATTGAATCCAACATGGATGTAATGCTTTAGCTTTTGGAACATTGGCTTTGGTAATAACCTCAAAGGCTGGAATTGGAGATACGACAATAATGCGTTTCCCCTGGGTTAGTGGTCTTTCTTTAATGACAGCCATCTGAATAGCAGTGAGAATTTTCTTAGTGGGAGCAAAGCGTTCTGCTGCTGAATACAAATGTGATTTGTATGCAATCAGGACTGTCTCACCCTCATTGAAAGTTACATATGTGAAACCAATGGCACCCCCAATTACTCTGATGACCAGATGTTTTTTGTTGTCCCTTGTATGTAGGTGTTGTGCTGCAAGCATGTCTGTTTGCAAAGCTCTGAGAATGCGTGTGTGTTAGACTGTCCAAAAGTTACTTGAAAAGTCAGGACGTATTAAGTCATATAAAGGTTTTATGCGTGATGCATAATCTGGAATGTAAGTTCTGCCAAAATTTAAACAACCCAATAGAGATTGGAGTTTTTAAATTGTATTTGGAGGTTGTAACTGTGCGCATTTTTCAAAGAATTGTGGCGCTAGGCTCTTTCCTTCACTTGATAGCTCATATCCCAAAAACAATACGCTAAGGAAGGCTATTTTTGTTATTCTGAAATGTCATTTGTAGCTGAACTCGGCAAATACCACAACAATGCGGGCTACCCATCTTAATTGTTGCAGCAATTCATCATTCATGAGATAAATATCATCTACATAGGACATTTCTTCGGGGTCAATGTAATGCAATACTGAAGTCAGACAAGCCACGAACAGTCCTGGGCTGTTCTTGTACCCCTGGGGTAAACAAAACATTTTTTTCTGGAAGCCTAGTGCGCTGAAACTTGTTAAGTCTCTACTCTCAGGTGCTATATTTTGGAAGAAAAAACCATTGGAAATGTCCAGTGTTGTTTTGTATTTTTTATGCACTATGTTGTTCATGAGTGCTGTGCTATGTGAGGTTTGTATAGCGTATGTCCATTTATGACTGTTTAAATGTCTGTAATCTAAGACTATTCTGTATGAATAGTCCGGTTTAGATACTGGGAATAAGGGATTATTCATTGGTGAGCCACAGGATTCGATTACGCCCTGGTACTCCAGTTGTGTGAGGATTCCCCTCACGGGTGCTTTTGCAACATGTTTTATTGAAAACTGGGGTTGTGGTTGATTTTTAATAGGTATTACATGATAGGGGGAGTCTTTATCCCATCCAACGTGGTAGCAATATAACGGGGGTGCCTTCACCAATGCCCAATCGATGGCATAGGATTCTGCGAGCTCCTCGGGAACAAGGGTCGAGAAAGAAGGTTTGATAACATCTTCCCCATATGGGCAGGTACGGACAAATTCAGGTGGGCAATCCCTTTCGGCCAGTAGAATATAATATATGTTTACAACGCAGTCCCAAAAGATTGCGTCGATTGTACGCTCAATGTCTCCTAACTGTAACATTACTTTGTACACCCTATCAGGAATGGAGACACAGTTGCTTTCACATCCAGATGCTCTAGAAGATTTCGGTGACCTATTGCGACCTCTGCCGCGCTGTCTAATAGCGCTAATGCCCACTTCTTGTTCTTCAATAGAGCCCTCTTCTTGAGTGGCATGTCGGACTTCAACTGCTGCCACCTTTTTCTTTTTGAATTAGGGTTTTTGTTGGGGAAGTTTCTCTTTTATTTTTTTTAACAGAAACTTCAGTTGAGCGTTGTGATTCCTGGCTCGGTTTTACGTACTGAGTTCTTCGCTCTGACCGACCACCTTTCTACCTGCATTTTTCCAGTGAGTTCTGAAAGGAACGAGATTGGCGTGTATCAGTATATTGATATCTGTCAGGCGTTTTTATATTATTTCTATTTCTGAGATTATATTTATTCTGTGGGGTCTCCGTATGCAGAGATTCTCCCCTTTCTTTTTTAGGTTTGTTGTTTTTTGTCCCAGCGTTTTTCAGTACCTCAGGAGCTTGCTTGGTAGAATCTTTATTAGATTTACCCTGTAGCTGTGGTTTTGTGGGTCTAGCCCCCAGACTATCTCTACCAATACTAGATGTAGGTCTCCGTGATAATCTTTAGCTGCTCATGTTCTTGATCCTGTGGAGGAACATCCCGGAGCCGCATGCGCACTGCTAGTGCGACTGCTTCCCCTTTAAGGTTACTTAATAAAACTGAGGATACTGTGGCAAAATTGCCCATTAGTTGCATCCTCAAGTCCAGGGCTGGGGCATCCCCGTATTCATCTTGAATTTGTTTCAACACTTCCGGTAAATTGGCAAGTGTCGGTGTACCGTGTGCGGTAGTATAGAGCGTGGCAAATACCGTGCCCAAGTATTAGAGTTATCTATAGTGGCAACCATCCCAAATGGCAACCACATAGTTAATATTCTATGTTTATCTTGAGGTCCCATATATGGAAATACTGCTTCCAGTGCATTAATGTTTTGAGCTAACCAAAATGGAATTTCTTCTCGTTTGGCGGGTACTTCACCCATGATCGAATGTACGGTCGCAGGATTAATGCCTGTCATTACTGCATGTGGTTGCGCCGGAGCAGCACGTGCTGGGTGTGTATTTAATGTTTGCATTACAAACTGTATTAATCGTCTATATATTTCCGTCAGCTCAGCATGTAGGCGGCGGACTTCAACTACCGTCAAGGTTGCTGCATCAGGGTGGGGTGTATATGTGGCCAACAAAGGCCAGGTAGGACCGTCATTACTTAGAGGACCTAACCTAGCATGTAAAATTGAATGGGGTAGGGTGCCATTAAGCCAATTATTATGTTCTTGATGAGATAGAGGTATTTCTAGATATGAATATGCTCTGTATCGTGCAGGTATATTTGCAGGTGTATAGTGATGAAATGTATTTGTGGTTCCATCAGCTGCTGGAAATGTGACCCAAGAATAAAAAATGTCTGTTCTATAGGCCTGGTGAGCCTCAACAACAAATGTGACGGACCCCCCTGGGCCGTTAGGCCATGTGCCAGTAAATGTGAAGTAAGGGGTGGTCGCATATTGACTGCAATTCCTACCCATTGTGGGTTCGCCATAATGAATGGTAAATTTGTTCAGAGATAAGAACACCAAATGGGGATTATCCTTTTAATAGTTTATGCTTGAACAATCTACAGCATTAGTTAGGTACTCCCTACTTAGCTGAGGAGGAGAAATCCTCACTACCACGGACATCTCTGTATATAGTACTGAGGTGTCTTTGTAAATAGTGAGAGAGATACTCAGGGGACCTGAAAATTAGAGCCTGACCAAAATTTGGCGGCACCATGTCACGTAGGCTCTCATTATTCTAATGAGACTACTGGATTTGAGTGGCAGAATCGCCTGCGGTGTGGGGAACTGAGTCTAACCCGCTACAGGTGGCAACTGTCGGCCTAATCTGGGTTTTCCTTTGGCTACCTAGCAGTGCCTCATCTTCACCCAAGAGCAGGGATGATTGGGCAGCCAAGCGCATGACACAATTAACTCCTCAGGGAAATCGTGGTCACTCAGATCGCATCCGTTTCTCTTAGTTACATTAGTCTCACATATACAAGGACAAGCAGAGGCAGTATATGTTTCAATAAGGTTTTAATGAAGCAACTGCATCTTAGATAAAGCATGTACTGCAATAACCAGGATGATGAAGCATGACTGGATTAAAATAGTGACGAGGAGAGTAAAGCATAAAAATACCGCCACCATATTGTCACTAGAAGCATTAAAATAATTCCTACCTAGGCTATTTTAGAGCATAGCATGTTAAGCTCTAGTTCTTCCCTTCAGGTTCCCCTAGGAAGACATCATCCCTCATACCTGAGCAAAAGGCCTGTAGTCTACCTAAGCAGCAGTAACGAAGCGTTCAGCAATCAGAGGCAGTCGTGGTCATCTGGCTGGAATCTCCCTCTAGCGTGTATGGGACAAAACTGTTTTTACAATAAAACAGCTGATGTTCTGGGAAAATGTCCCTACGTAGAATGTGTATGTTTCTATGAACACGAGAGACAAAGCGTTACTACATTTACCGGCAACCTATTGCAGCCATGAAAAAAGCATAGAGTAAAAGAAATGTCTTGTTTAAGAACGCAGTGCTGACCTATGCAAAGAACATCTAGATAGAAATAAATAAAACAAGACCGCAAATGTGGCTATTGTTAAAATAATAAGCAAAGCTGAATAAAATATATCTAGGTTAAAGTGCACAGTGGCAGGCCTAGTTCCTAAAATAACATGCAGTGGAGCTATAACTAAAATGGCTACACAACAGGTTGTTACATGTACACAACACTACACAAGTTTTCCTCTACTTTACCAGGGTTCAGGACATATTAGCTTCCAAAAATCGAAACTGGTTATAGTAAATAATCTACAGATGCACTCATTACTGTCTTCAGGCAGATCAAAGTTGATCAATAGTTTTTCCTATTTCAAGATAATCTACATGCTCTTACACAATGAAGGGATTCTACACAATGTTTCAGCGATCAGTGTGTACACCCATCCTCTCTCTCAAGCTGAACGTCCAAAGTTTAGAATGTTTATGTTTCTGAAACATGTACAGCATCTGAGATGTTTTGCTTATCAGAAGAGGCTTCTGAATAACTTGGGTGCAACGTTCCATCTATTTATCCATGCCTTTAACTTTAAAATTCTGTATTTCAAAAACAAATGTAAGGAATAAAACCGGCAAATTTTCAGTGTACTGGTCTTGAGGGCATTTATTGTAATATTAAAGTTACCAACCTTCAAGTTTTTCTAATTAAAGGGGGAATGCAGGACCTAGTTTACAAAAGATGAAGGATGACTTTCCACCCATGTGCTTGACACAATGAGTTAAGTGACCCCTCAATTGTAGCAACAGTCTATAGACATATGAGACTTTCACTGAGTCCTAATCGTGAGAGACAAGAAATGAATAGAGATAATCACAGATAATCAAAGAGCATGGGATGGCCAGTTCCATCAGTTTGCCCCAATTCTGATGAAATGTTGGTCAATTAGGGGGCACACTAGGACGGTAGCAATTGATCAAGGATCCACTTGGACATAGTCCCCAGCATTTCACAACATAAAGACTTGAAAAAAGAAGAAAAGAGAGATAATTAGAAGCTTAAGTAGTGAAAAAGAAAGAGGGCCCCAGTCTTCTGGGCATCTTAGAGAGGGGCTTCTAAAGACATGCCCCCTACCAATCCCAATGGCAAGTGTCCCTGCAGCCAAGCCCTGAATTCTCAGATGTGTCCTTGGGATTAACATTGGAAAAGAGACAATATTGGACAATTCATGCATTATTTAGTATAAGATTCTGTGAAAAAGCTTTCATTGGGATCATTCATATTAATTATATAATACAGTAAATCGTATAATACGATTTTTTAGTTGGCTGTTAATAGCGTGACACGTTTTTAAAGACTATATGGTGCACAGATGCACAGCTAAAAGTTGTGAATACATCAGCAGTTCAATCACTTTAGACAAATACTGCTACAAAAGGGAAAATGCTAATTTTCTGTGGGAACATATACCATTTCTACAAGAAATATGCAGATTATCAAACTAGATGTTAAGGAGTTAATGACATACATACTCACTATTTAAGAGTCGCACTATACCTTAAAAAACTGTGAAAGTGATCTTGGGATGATGGTGATTGCCACATCATTTTCCGTAGCACATCAATGTCATTGGAATGTTCTTCCAAGTATTCTGCAACTTCAGAAATACCTGTTAAATTTAGAACAGGTTCAACGCTAATAACGTGGAAATAAGGGTATCAAAGTCTATTGAAATAAAGTGAAATTACACAGATGGTATTTGTGTAAGTGTGAGTGTGTGTGTGTGTGTGTGTGTGTGTGTACTTAACCAAAGTTAAAAAGGAATGTTGTACAGAGTCACAGGCAAGATGCAATCAGCAAGAGATAAGTGGCATAGCTGAGTTTTGTAAGTGGAAGCAGGCTTTTAAAGTGTTGTGATGTAGTGTTCTTCAAAGAAGTGTGTATTCATTTCATGTAGATGTCCTTAAGAGGATCCAGTGTGAAGTCTCTGGATGGCTGTGGACCAGTGCATTTCCACCATCAATTGGAAAAAATATCAGGGCTTGAACATCAGTTCTAAAGTCTCTTTTTGGGAGAATCAGTTTCACTTTCTTGTTTGGGAAGACAGTGGGTTAGCACACAATGTGTTCCTTGAGGGGCAAGATCGGTATCGAGGGTGAATCTAAGTGACTTGGCTTTAGGTGAAGCTGGGGGTTCACACCGGTCCAAGTTCATGTTGCTGTGACAGTTGTTCATTTTTGTTCTTGGTGAAGAAGGAGTTTTGTTTTAGTGGGGTTTAGTTTGAACGGGGCGCCGGACATCCAGATAGGATGAGATGCAGACATAGTTTCAAGCTTTGGGTGTTAGGAGCAGAGACGACTTTCAATATGAGCTGCGCCAACAGTGTATTGGTAAATATTGATGGTGTTATTAAGTGAGTAGAGTTGCAAGGGGCTCAATGTTACAGAATAAAGATGTGGTGAGACAAAATAAATCTTTGGGGCATCCTAAAGGTGATGGGAACCTTCTGGGAACTGAAGAAGCTCATGTTTATAAACTGTTGTTGGCTGAGAACCAGTGAGGATCAGTTTCACTGAACCACATTCAAGACTTCAGAATGAGGATGAGGGTAGGCTGGTGAACTACGTTTGAGTTTGTGAAGAGGACCAGCAAAATCAGGTCCAAGGCACCAGGAGGATTTGATTTGTAAGGTTGCTCTGGCCATGCTGAAACATAATCGTGGCTTAGATTAGTAGTCACATAGGAGATGATTAGCATTGATAGGATCATGTACTTGATTTCTTAATAATCTTGCCTATAAAATGTAGGTAGTTTATGATCTAATCAATATCTAATACGGGTCTCTACAGGACAGAGAGGATCTGGCCTATGGTGGCCTATAGTGAGAGCTTCTGGGAAGATTCCTTGAGTATGATAGGCACACATGGAAGGTGGGTGGCGGTAGGGAGGAGAGAGCTTCTATTCACAGCACATGACTTTGAGAGAGTTGAGGACATTGGTGAGACCTGTGAAAGACAGGGTTTAAAAAATGGTAATTGAAGACTGAAACCAGAGGGGTAAGTGTCAGAGGAATAAGAGGATTTGTTTTGCCAATGTGTTTTCAGATCTGTATTTTTTCCAGCGAGAAATATGTTAATGGCGTTGCACTTCACTGTGGCCTGAGAAATAGAAGGGTCAGGAAGTGAGATGACTGAAGTTCTTGATTTTCTTGAAGAACATTAGGCTTCTGTCAATAGCTTCACTGCTGGTATTGTATATCGCTTTGGCTGATGTAATGAGTTTTCTGTGTGTTGGACTCTAATAGAGTGGAGTCATCAAGGGATTCTGGTTTTCTTGCATTTTCTTTCCTGTCTGTGGAAAGAAAGTTTTTTGCTCTCAGGGAGGTCTTTGTAGTAAGTTGTTTTAGAAAGAAGCTGACATCAGAGAAGGCGCATTATTGATTTATTTATTGTAGCCCTGTGATTTTTTCTTATTATTGCCGTTGTTATTTTAATCTACACAGAACAAACATCTGATTAAATTGTTAATTGTAGACAAGATGCCTAATCTGTGCCTCAGGTTAAAGTGAAACCTTGAAGAAGCCAGTCTATGGACATCTGAAGGACACTCAAGAACCAAAATTGGAGAAGCTTGATCACTAAATGTCCTCTCATGATGAAGTGGAGAAATAAATGTCTTGTTAGTTACCGGTAATCTTCATTACTCCTGGTCCGGTAGTCCTCGTCCCATTCATTACTAAATGGAGAGAAATCTCTCCATGACAGAAAAAAAGAACACAAGGAATGCTACGTACCCACCCCACCCCCACCCCCACCCCCAAAGGGGAGTACATAACCATGTACTTACCAAGCATCCCTCCTGAACTACCAATCCCCCGACTCGAAGGCCGGCCACCGGCCGGCCGGGAGGAAGGGCGGGGCATAATGAATCTGACGAGGACTACAGGTCCAGGAGTAATGAAGATTACTGGTAAGTAACTAGACATTAGCCCAGGTCCTACCATCCTCGTCCCCTTCAGTACTAAATGGAGAAAACCCAAGCCGGAAAAAAACGGCCTGAGAGACAAAACCGTCAAATAACCACAGAGGCAAACAACAGGTACATGCCAAAAAGTGATTTAATGAAAATGCCAAAATTAGGAGCAAACTGCCTGAAGACCCCTAACTCAAAATTAAGTTCATCCCCAACACATTCTGAAGACGATAGTGGGAAACAAAGGTATTAGCAATAGCCCATGTTGCCGCCTGACAAATCTCAGGGATGGAGACCCCCTTAATTTCCATCCAAGAGGCAGCCATACCTCTGGTAGAGCGACCCTGCACACCTCTGGGAGGAGGTATCCCAGCCAAAGAATAAGCCAGCTCAATACCTGCTTCAGCCACCAACCGATGGAAAGAGAGGATGCCCTTTCCCCGTAGTAGAGGATCCAAAGGAAAGAAAAAGAGAGTCAGTTTTTAGAAAAGGGAGAGTCCTGTAAAGATAGACCAAAAGAGCCCTACAAACATCCAACAAAGACCACTTTTGGATCCCCCACCCTAGGAGTCCCCACCTGCAAGGAAGAGAGGACAATCTCCTGGGAACAATGGAATTGAGAAGTCACTTTGGGAACAAAGGCCGAATCCATACGCAATCAAACGCCATCCTCGGAAAAAGACAAAAAGGGTTCCCGAGCCATCAAAACACCCAACTCCCCAATACACCTAGCTGAGGTGATAGCAACCAAAAATACCACTTTGAAAGTTAAAAACCTAACATCAGTGGTTTCCAGAGGTTCAAAAGGGGAGGACACCAAGGAACGAAGCACCAGAGGTAAATCCCATAAAGGAAAAAGAGGTTTCACCAGAGGACGGGAAAGAGAAAAGCCTTTCAATAGATGAGAAATCAAATCTTCTAAATCTGCGAGATCACCCCATGGAGCCCAAAAAGCCTTAATAGCTGCCTACTGAGCATGCAAGGTAGAGACAGGCGCTTCTCAAAACCTTCCCGTAAAAATTTAAGAACCGTAGATAAGGAACAATCCAATGGAGACAAACCAAGAGGAGAACACCATTACTGAAAATGACCCCAATGCAGAGCATAGGATTTCAAAGTACATGGCCTACAGGATTGTTGAATGGCCACCACTAAAAGCCTTGGAATGCCCTTGTCCTGGAACACTTGCCTTTCAACTTCCAGACCAAAAGCGGAAGCTTCCAGAGAGGAAGAGGCGGAACAGACCATAGAGGGAAGGGGAACAGAGGAAGACACCAAGGACCTTGAACTGACAGCAACCGGACAATCGGGAACCAAGATCTCCGAGGCCAAAAGGGAACCACCACAATCACACACCTGTCCTCCTGCAGCAGGCAAGCCAGAAACCTGGGAATGAAGATAGGCGGGAACACATACAACAGCCTGTCTGGCCAAGGGACCGTCAATGCATCCTCTCCCCATGCCCCAGACTGAGGAACCCAAGAGCAGAAAACAGGAACCTGAGCATTGAGGCGGGAAGCAAAGAGGTGGAGGTAGGGCACACCAAACTTCCCGCACACCCTGAGAAACGCCTCCTGGGAAAGAGAAATCTCCATTAATGGGGGAAAACACCTGCTGAGAGAGTCCGCCACACCATTGTACACCCCATGCACATGCACAGCAACCAGGGACTGAAGGTAGCGCTCGTCCCAGTGAAACAAATGCAGCGCCACCAGATTGAGAGACTTGGACCGAATTCCACTCTGGTTGTTGAGGTAGGCTACTGTGACCATGTTGTCGGAACAAACCACCAAGTGGTGACCCATGAGAGCCTGACAAAACCCCATACAGGCCCGGAAGACAGCCATGGGCTCCCTCCAATTGGAGGAACGCCTCCCCTCCCAAGGAGACCAGAGGGCCTGAAGAGACTGGTTGCCCAGGGTTGCCCCCCACCCCAAAGAGCTGGCATCCGTAGTCAACCCCACAGGAGGAGTGGGCTGCAAAGGAACTCCTTTCTCCAAATTGGAGCCCAATGTCCACCAATGCAGATCCTTGTGAACCTTCAAGGAGACAGGAACTTCCTGGTCGTACAGTTGCAATTGAGGATCCCAACATGAGAGCAGATGAATCCACAAAGGACGAAGATGAAATCGAGCCCAAGGAACAGTAAAGACTGCTGCAGCCATGAGAACCTTCAACAGAAGTCACAATTGCGCCGGGGCAGACTCTCGCGACAGGAACTCCAGAGCGAGAGACTGCAAGACATGTATCCTGGCAACTGGAAGAAACACTCGGTTGAGATCTGTGCGGAAGCGTGCCCCAATAAATGTCAGATCCTGAGACGGAAGCAGCTGGCATTTGTCCCAGTTCAGGAGAAACCCCTGGTGCTGCAGAGCAGAACAAAGTAACTGACGATCCTGCACAAGCTGGGCTGGAGAGGGAGCATGAATCAACCAGTCATCGAGATAAGGGTATAAATGGACACCTTGGACAGGCAATGAGGCCACCAGGGGAGCCACCACTTTCGTGAACACATGTGGAGCAGACATGAGGCCAAATGGAAGGATTCAGAACTGGTAATGACACTCCTTGAGACAGAACCCGAGATATTGCTGAGAAGATGGATGCACTGGAACATGGTAGTAAGCTTCCTGAAGATCCAGGGTGCACAGAGAATTACCCTGAAGCACTAAAGGAATAATTCTCTGCAAACTTTCTATCTTGAAGGGGACATGGCAGAAAAATCTGTTCAGAGCTTTCATATCCAAAACCAGCATGAAGCCCCCTGTATGTTTTGGAACTAAGAAGATTATGGAATAGAAACCTTGACCTTGCTCCGGCTGTGGGACTGGCACCACTGCCTTCTTCTGCAGCAAGGGGCTGATGCACAGTCGTAGGGCTTCCTGTTTGCCAGGGACTGAGGGCCAAGGAGTGGGACGCAGCCCCGACGGAAGAGCAACAGTCAGAAACTCCACCCGATAACCATGGTGAACAACATCCAGAACCCACAAATCCGAAGAGGTGAGAGCCCATGCTGCAAGAAAATACTGCAAACGGTCCCCGACCTCGGAACCTGGACAGTCATATAGTCAGGAACGAGACTTAGGAGAAGGTGGAGGGGATTTGTGTTCCTTTCCTCTGCCCCTGCCCAGTGGGAACCGGCCTTGTTACCTCACAAACTGATGCCTGGAGGGAGCCTGAACTGGAGACTTTTTACGAAACAAACGGCGATATCCCAAGGTGGACCGGAAAGAAGAATGCTTCTTCTCCTTAAAAAGTTTATGCAATTTCTCCTCCAATTCTGCAGCAAACAACGCATTCCCTTGGAAAGGAAGCCGTGTCAGGTTTTGTCTTTGGCTTACCATCCAGGCCAGAGGGAGATGGCATGCGGCCTCAGTTCTTTCAGGTCTGGCTATGGCCGAGTTAGGGACGGCCCCTTCCGGTAGCCACCGTGCTGTTGACAGTTATACGCCACTACAGTCCGTGCCCTCCAGAAGGAGTCCCAGAGGAAAAACCCCGTAGAGAAAAAACCTCCAGACAGGAACTCCCTGGAAGAAAAGGAGGACACAAGAAAAATCAGAATCTTGATGCCAGGAAAAAAACAGGAAAAAACAGGAGCCAAAACTGGATTCCAAATAGAAGATCAGCTGGAGAAGTGTTGCAACGCAAAGAGAAGATAATTAAATCCCTTTATCTACCCCTAGGCAGAAGTGACAAACAGGAAGATGAAAAACAACCATCTTGGATTGGGAAGGGGTAATAGGACTAGCTAGGAAAGGCACCATAGTAAGAAGGGAAGCAGATGCATGTAGGGAACCAGAGAAGAGAAAGGTATGCTGGGGGAAACAGGAAAAAATGGCTACCCGAAGAAAGAGAAGAAGGAGAAAGCCAAGTATTGGGCACTAGGTGAGTGGAAGGCCGAGGGGGGGGCCCCGGGCCTTCAATATTAATATGTGCACCACGCACAATGCGTGGGAAAAGGCGAAGCCCAATTCTTGGCACCCATCCCCGCAGCAGCAGGGAGGACGGCGCAAGGCTGGAAGAAAGGGGCGCTGCCGGCACTGTGGCCCGTAAAATGGACTGTGGCCCCCACCTGGCCCGACCAGGCGGCACCGTGGGTCCCTGTGATGCAACAAGCCGCAATTCTGAAGCACACTGTGCAGCATCTGTCTTCCATTGCGGTCAAGATTCCGGCGAGCAGACACACAAACCTCCTCCGCCAGAGCCGATGCCCGCACTACATCAAAGGAAATATCAGACAGGAATTCAACTTAACGTTCAATAAGGGACATGAGCCCAGAGCAGTTTCATGACCCATCCAGAGCACCATTCAAGGTTTCGAGATCTGATAGTAAAGATTGAGCAATGTAAGTTCCATAAATGCCAGCGCTTAAAGTCAAATGAATCCCAGCATAAGATTTCTTCAGGGACACATCCACCTTCTTGTCAACAGAATCCCAAATCGTAGCATCCTCAGCCAAGGACGTGTGGCCAACCAAACTGGCGACAAAAGAGTCAATAGGTACTGAATCCGGCAACACCTGGGCCATATCTTGCAAAGGGTACAACTTGGCCACAAAACTGGGAAGAATAATCTTATCAGGGTCCCTCCACTCCCTCTTAATCACCTCTTGAATACAAGGATGAATAGGGACATCCACAGGCACAGAACTCTGGAATTGGCATAAAAGAGAGTCAGAAGAAGTGTCAGGAACCTCAACATCAGGAAAGTCCATGCTCATCTTAACATGTTTCACCACAGGAGGCAACAACTCTTTGGAAGTATGTTTGCCCTTCTGCTCCTCCTCAAAAGGACCCTTCAACTCAGAATTGGACGAGGGAGAAGCAGCGACCCCAGCCGGAACTACAACAGGAGGAGCGACTGAAAATTAAAACAAGGTCTCCCAAATAAGTTTGCGTAGGTGGGCATCACCTCTGTTACTGCTCCTATGACCATGCCCATGGGAAGAGGAGGAGGAAGAGGAAGAAGAAGAGGAGGAGGGGGAACCTCCACATGCCTTCTTTTGGACGTGTGTTTGCCTAAAATGACACACACTGCACATCCAAAGACAGGAGCCAGCCACTGACCATTAGAAAAAAGCAAGGAGAGGTTAAAAAGCCACCCCCCCAAAAAACAAAAACAAATAGAGGGGGCAAACGACAAGCAGATGAGGCTCCACCCCTAACAGGAGCCCCCCCAAAAAAGCCACTGCAAGAGGTCCACAAAAAAGCAAAAAACAATATGCCCCTTGCAAAAAGACATTAAAAACACAGTCAAAATAAAGAAAAAGAATATCTGACACTCACTGGCACACCACGGAGACCGCCCCAGCGTCACCGCGACGTGTACCGAAGGAAGCAGGAACCCGGAAGCAGAGGTCTCACTTCTACAACAAGAAGTCGCCCCAGCCGCAAAGAGCTGACCAAAGGACGAGCCCAGCGGCCCACCGGCTGAATACAGAACCGCAACTGCATCGAGGCCAAGCACCCGAGCAGAAACACAGTGGAAGCAAGTTTCCACACTGCCCGGCCACAGGAAGGTGTCAGCCGCGTTAAATCCCCACATGAGCAGCCTCATTACCCTGTCACGGACAGGGAAAATAACAGGAGGAATGCTGGGTAGGTACATGGTTATGTACTCCCTGGTGGGGGCGTGGTGGGTACACAGCATTCCTTGTGTTCTTTTTTCTGTCATAGAGAGATTTCTCTCCATTCATCAATGAAGCGGATGAAGATGGTTGGACCTGCGGGTAATGAAGCCGGGCACATCCATATCAAATAAGTGTGTCTTCTAGAGTTTAACTGATTGCAAAACAATCCAAAATAAACCATGTCTACAATAACTTCCTTAAAATGGCAAATTAGTCTCCTACTTGACAATAGTCGGATTCAACTGCACGAAAATATATGTGTGTATACTACCTAAACCAATGACACCCACCTCAGTGGCACTGTCTTCCCAAAAAGAGAGAACAGATGCTACTGTTTTCAGGTCTATAAAATGCAAAGACATTTTCGCAGCAATTGCTGGAATGGACACTCTACAGTAAGAAACAATGGCCCGTCCTACCACCATCAAATAGGGCATTTTGTATCCAAGAAAAGCAACTGGCCTAGATAAGAAATCAAACTGATTTACATTCTACTTATCCAGTGACAATAGTCCTTTAAAGCTTGCCCCGACTTTTCAATCTTCTTAACTTTTATTTGTTTTGATGTGTGCATTGCAATCTATTGTTTTGAAAATCTCACTTGTAACTGTAGTTAATTTATTTTTAACAATTAGACACGCAAGAGACCTGCAGATGAAAGTGTGTAAATAAAAAGTTTAGAAAAAATATATGGACCCAAATGCCACCAATGGCCCTAACAAAAGCTACCCCTTTATTGCTATCTCCTACAGTCAGGGCCACTATAATTAAGCAATTGTTCAGCCAATGCATTTTTTGCATAGCAAAGGATTTGTTGCATTTCCACATAATTCATCAACTGCTGCATAATCTACAGATTTTAACACAAAAAATGTTCTCTTTTAGCTCAAACGGTTCAAAAGTTGCTAAAAACTTGGCGACATGCGTTGCAGTGCAGTGGAGGGCCCTTTGGAAAGGTTAACTGGTCACCTGTCTGTTACTTATTGCTAAATGTGAGTATTAAACTGCTACTAAGGAGGTGCAAACTGTTCCCAGAGAGTGTTAACAAGGGTACAAATGAGAAAAGAATGAAATAATACTATAACAAAATGTGCCGCATAATTTGCCTTTTCATGTAGCATAATTTAGTCAATCCTGCTGCATGATTTGGCTCTCCCCTGACACATAATTTCAGTGTCCCTGCCTAGAGTACATAACTGTTGCAGGTAAACCACAGAGCGAAACCTGAGAAACACGAGAGGGTAATAAACCACAGGTCAAATCATGAAGTGTTTTTCCCATTGTACCGCTTTAGACAGTATATGACACTATTCAATTGGGGTTGCTACATTGCAAATAACATCAGAAATAATAAGTGCTTTGATATTAGTATTTATATATCGAACCATGTTAGTTTATTTTTAATTCCTTAAATTCAAATGTCATTGCATAGCATCGTAAACACTGGCCTATTCTCCCAATTCATTTTGGGGGGTTATCTGTCTTAGGAGGACGGAAAGAACTCGCTTAGATAGATAGATATCTGTTCATCCTCAAGCAGTTCATGTACGAAGTGCCCCTTTTGTTACACTTTGTGGATGAACAGATGAAGGGAGTCTGTCCTGTTAGCACGCCAATGCGGATTAAGTGATTGATCAACAACTGAACGAGAGGTGTACAGATTAACCCTTTGTACGCCACAGATGTACTCATTACGTCCGTGTACGGCCCTTGGGGGAAGCGCTAGCAAGGCATGAAAGGCATGAAAGGAGAGGAAAGGACTTTCCTCTGCTATCATGTCTTTCTCAGCATTTCTGCTGCCCAATCACGATGCGATCGGGCAGCAGAAATGGCCACTAGACACCAGGGATTTATTTTTATTTTTATGAGGGGCCGGCCCCTTGGGCAAGGGACGCTCCCCAGGGAGCCAAATAATTTTTAGGCCATTCCCCCCCTCCCCCACTCCCCCCCAGGGGGCAGAAAACCCCTAGACACCAGGGATATATATTTTTTTTTTTTCTTGTTTGTGTGTGGGGAGTGACTCCTTAGGCAAGGGTCAGTCCCTAAGGGCCAAATTGTTTTTAGGCCATTTCTGCCTCCCCCCTGGGTGCAGAAACCCTCTAGGCCGATCTGCCCCGGGGCAGGTAGAAGCCACTAGACGCCAGGGAATTTTTTATTTTTATATTAACGCTTAAGGGGAGCGGCCCCTTGGGTAAGGGCGCCTCCCCTGGGCGGGGGGGGGAAATATTTTTTAGGCCTTTTCTGCCCCCCCCCCCCCGGAGACAGCTCAGCCTGATATAATTAGGCCGATCTGCCACCGGGGGGGCAGAAACCTCTAGACACTAGGGATGTATATATATATTTTTATTTACTTTGTTTTTATGTATGGGGAGTGACCCCTTAGGCAAGGGTCGCTCCCCTGAGGGGAAAATTGTATTTAAGCCATTTCTGCCCTCTTTAGGGCAGATCTGCCTATTTTTGTTAGGCCAATCTTCCCCCAAGGGGGGCAGAAACCACTAGATACCAGGAATTGGTGTGTGTGTATGTATGTGTTTTGATGGGGGGGGCAGCCCCTTGGGCAAGGGTCGCTCCCCAAGGGGGCACATTACTGATGGCCATATCTGCCCCCCTTGGGGGCAGATCGGCCTATTTTTGGCAGGGCCATCTGCCCCCAAGGGGGCAGAAAGCCCACCAGAGACCCGGGAAGATTTTATTTTCAATATAAGGGGGTGGGGGTATGGCCATACCCCCACCCTAAATAAATTGGGCCAAAGTTGTTCTGCCCACCAGTGGGCAGATGGGGAAATTACCACCGATCCACACCCCGGGGGCAGAAAGTCTACTAGATGCCATGGATTTAAAAAAATATATATATATAGTGGGGTGGTGGCTACCAACCAGTATGGGCCTGGTTATGCCCCTACCCCAACTGAAGGGGCAAACAGTCTTTCAGCTCTCCCCCGCACACTAAAACATCTTATCCCACAGCAAGCAAGATCACATTTCATTATTTTGGGTTTTGGTTTACATTTGGGCCATGAGAGCTTGGCAACTCTCAAAATCGTCCCACTTGGAATGGTGAGGGCTACACTTTTTTGACTTTGGGACGCTGCCATGTAGAAAAATCCACAAGACCTAGACACATCTGAAAACTAAACATCTGGTTGATTCCAGGGTGGTGCGCTTCAGATGCACCCTGCACCATTTCCTTACCCACAATGCCCTGCAAACCTCCAGCTTTGTTGGAAATCACACATTTTTCCCACATTTTTGCAGGAAATCTGCAGGAATCCACAAAATTCCTACCACCCAACATTGTCTCATCTATACCGATAAAGATTTTGCTGCACTTGTCAACCTAAAAATATTTTTTTTCAAACTGCCCTTTGGGACCCGCTTTGGTTCCCCCTCAATTTTGCCATGCTTTTGGCTCTTCCTTGTCACAGGCACTTGGCCCACCTACACAAATGAGATATCATTTTTACCGGGAGACTGAGGGGAACGTTGGGTGGCGGGAAATTTGTCCTGGTGCGGTGATCCCACACAGAAATGTGGGAAAAATTAGATTTCTTTAGCCAAATTTGAGGTTTGCTGAGGATTCTGGGTAAGAAAACGCAAGTCACACCTCCTTGGACTCCCTTGGGTATCTAGTTTTCAGAAATGTCTGGGTTTGGTAGGTTTCCCTAGATGGCTGCTGAGCCCAGGACCAAAAACGCAGGTGCCTCCCCCGCAAAAACAGGTAGTTTTGCATTTGATCATTTTGGTGTGTCCAGATTGTGTTTTGGGGCATTTCCTTGTAAGCACTAGGCCTAACTACAGGTACCCCTTTTATCAGGAGACTTGGGGGAATGCTAGGTGGAAGGAAATATGTGGCTCCTCTCAGATTCCAGAACTTTCTGTCACCAAAATGAGAGGAAAAGGTGTTCTTTAGCTAAATTTTGAGGTTTTCAAAGGATTCTGGGTAACAGAACCTGGGGCGAGCCCCACAAGTCACCCCATCTTGGATTCCCTGAGATGTCTAGTTTTAAAAAATGTGCTGGTTTGCTAGGTTTCCCTAGGTGCCGGCTGAGCTAGAGGCCAAAATCCACAGCTAGGCACTTTGTAAAAAACAGGTCTGTTTTCTTTGGGAAATTGTGATGTGTCCACGTTCTGTTTTGGGGCATTTCTTGTCCTGGGCGCTAGGCCTACCCAGGCCTACCCACACAAGTGAGGTACCATTTTTATCGGAAGACTTGGGGGAACGCTGGGTGGAAGGAAATTTGTGGCTCCTCTCAGATTCCAGAACTTTCTGTCACCGAAATGAGAGTAAAAAGTGTATTTTGGGCCAAACTTTGAGGTTTGCAAAGGATTCTGGGTAACAGACCCTGGTCAGAGCCCCACAAGTCACCCCATCTTGGATTCCCCTTGGTGTCTAGTTTTCAAAAATGCACAGATTTGGTAGGTTTCCCTAGGTGCCGGCTGAGCTAGAGGCCAAAATCTACAGCTAGGCACTTTGCAAAAAAATGTCAGATTTCAATGTAAAAATGTGATGTGTCCATGTTCTGTTTCCTGTCGCAAGCATTAGGCCTACCCACGCAAGTGAGATACCATTTTTATCAGGAGAATTTGGGGAAACAAATAGTACCAAAACAAGTGTTATTGCTCCTTGTCTTTCTCTAAATTTTTTCCTTCCAAATGTAAGACAGTGCGTAAAAAAAGACGTCTATGCTTCTCATCACCTTATGTTGTGCCCATTTTGGAAATACAAAGGTTTTCTTGATACCTATTTTTAACTTTTTGTATTTCAGCAAATGAACTGCTGTATACCCGGATTAAAATGAAAACCCTTTGCAAGGTGCAGCTCATTTATTGGCTCTGGGTACCTAGGCTTCTTGATGTACCTACAAGCCCTATATAGCCCCGCAACCAGAAGAGTCCAGCAGACGTAACAGTATATTGCCATCGCAGGAAAAAGTTACAGAGTAAAACGTGGAGAAAAATAGCTGTTTTTTTCACCTCAATTTCAATATTTTTTTATTTCAGCTGTTATTTTCTATAGGACACACTTGTAGGATCTACAAAAATTACCCCTTGCTGAATTCAGAATTGTGTCTACTTGTTAGAAATGTTTAGCTTTTTGGGATCCAGCATTGGTTTCACACCCATTTCTGTCACTAACTGGAAGGAAGCTGAAAGCACTATAAATAGTAAAAATGGGGTATGTCCCAGTAAAATGCCAAAATTGTGTTGCAAAATGGGGTATCCTGATTCAAGTCTGCCTGTTCCTGAAAGCTGGGAAGATGGTGATTTTGGCACCGCAAACCCTTTGTTGATGCCATTTTCAGGGGAAAAAAACACAAACCTTCTTCTGCATCCCTTTTTCCCATTTCTTTTTAAAAAAACGAAATTGTCGCTGTATTTTGACTATTTTCTTGGTCTCCTTTAGGGGAACCCACAACGTCTAGGTACCTCTAGAATCGCTAGGATGTTGGGGAAAAAAGGACGCAAATTTGGAGTGGGTATCTTATGTAGACAAAAAGTTATGAGGGCCTAAGAGCGAACTGCCCTAAATAGCCAAAAAAAAGGCTTAGCGCCTGGCAGCGAAGGGGTTAAAGGAATCTCAACTTCGGGAATTTAAACCTAAAAGTGTGTTGACTGAAACTGGCCTCACCGGCAGCATATTCGTAGAGGATCAAGACACAAAAGCCAATTCAATACAAGACATAGGCCCTCATTCTGACCCTGGCGGTCGGTGATAATGCGGCGGCCAACCCGCCAACAGGCCGGCGGTCCAAAATATGCAATTCTGACCCTGGCGGGAACCGCCAACACAGCCCGCCGCATTAACACTCCGCCCGCCACGGCGGAACAAACAAACAGCGCGGCGGTCACCGCCAACAGCCAGGCGGCAGACAATGTACCGGCCACCCTATCACGACCCACCAATCCGCCACCTTTTCCGGGGCGGGAGCACCGCCGATAAAAACACGGCGGAAACAGACTACGGACGGGAAAACGCTCACCTCTACGCACTCCACGCGAGATTCCGGCAGTATGGAACCCGAGTTGCAGGTCATCCCCGCACTCCTATACCTGCTCCTGTACCAGGAGCACGCCCGGCGGCGCGGAAGACATCGGTGAGTACTGCACCTACGACACAGGGGAGGGAAAAGAGTACCGGCACACACCCACCCACCCACACCCACTACAACACACACATCAATGCATTCCCACAGATCACTGTCAGAACCCACAAACCCCCCCCTCCGAAATAATGCAAAGACCAAAAGAAGAGATCATATGGGCAGATATATTGAAATATGGACACCAGTAATCCCAATAAATAAATAAACTATGTACAAAATATATACAGCTACTAAATGTAGTCCAACCACTGTCCGTGGACCACAGGGGTCCTGTGCAAAGGGGCAAGGCCCAGTCCCACGACAAGAACTCCACGGAGAGAACACTGCAGGGGCATCAGAAAGAAAATAGGACAGGCACCTCAGGGGGAAGGGAAGGGGGGGCACCTCAGCCACTTGAGTACACGACGCCAGATCCACGAGGGGACTCCATGACCACTGGCCCATCCTGGGGAGAGCAAAGCCACAGTCCATACATTCCATACAGTGGGTGGCCTGCCCACTGGGCCATCCTGGGGAGAGCAAAGCCACAGTCCATACAGTCCATACAGTGGGTGGCCTGCCCACTGGGCCATCCTGGGGAGAGCAAAGCCACAGTCCATACAGTCCATACAGTGGGTGGCCTGCCCACTGGGCCATCCTGGGGAGAGCAAAGCCACAGTCCATACAGTCCATACAGTGGGTGGCCTGCCCACTGGGCCATCCTGGGGAGAGCAAAGCCACAGTCCATACAGTCCATACAGTGGGTGGCCTGCCCACTGGGCCATCCTGGGGAGAGCAAAGCCACAGTCCATACAGTCCATACTGTACAGTGGGTGGCCTGCCCACTGGGCCATCCTGGGGAGAGCAAAGCCACAGTCCAAACAGTCCATAACAGACTCCACTGCCACTGGAGGAGGCATGTTGGCCAGAGGACATCCTGCAGCCCTGCCAGAGACAGATCCTGCCCTGCCACGTCTGCCAAAGGGCCAGCGGTTCTTGCCTTGAAGGGCCCAGTTCAGCGCTTCTTGCCTTGAAGGGCCCAGTTCAGCGGGTCTTGCCTTGAAGGGCCCAGTTCAGCGGTTCTTGAGACGGCGGTCCCCAGCGGAGCGGTGCTGGAGACGGCGGGGCCCAGTTCAGCGGTTCTTGAGACGGCGGGGCCCAGTTCAGCGGTGCTTGAGACGGCGGGGCCCAGTTCAGCGGTGCTTGAGACGGCGGGCCCAGTTCAGCGGTTCTTGAGCCGGCGGGGCCCAGTTCAGCGGTTCTTGAGACGGCGGTCCGCAGCGGAGCGGTGCTGGAGACGGCGGGGCCCAGTTCAGCGGTTCTTGAGACGGCAGGGCCCAGTTCAGCGGTGCTTGAGACGGCGGGGCCCAGTTCAGCGGTTCTTGAGACGGCGGGCCCCAGCGGAGCGGTGCTGGAGACGGCGGGGCCCAGTTCAGCGGTTCTTGAGACGGCGGGGCCCAGTTCAGCGGTGCTTGAGACGGCGGGGCCCAGTTCAGCGGTTCTTGAGACGGCGGGGCCCAGTTCAGCGGTGCTTGAGACGGCGGGGCCCAGTTCAGCGGTGCTTGAGACGGCGGGGCCCAGTTCAGCGGTTCTTGAGACGGCGGGGCCCAGTTCAGCGGTGCTTGAGACGGCGGGGCCCAGTTCAGCGGTTCTTGAGACGGCGGGCCCCAGCGGAGCGGTGCTGGAGACGGCGGGGCCCAGTTCAGCGGTTCTTGAGACGGCGGGGCCCAGTTCAGCGGTGCTTGAGACGGCGGGGCCCAGTTCAGCGGTGCTTGAGACGGCGGGCCCAGTTCAGCGGTTCTTGAGACGGCGGGGCCCAGTTCAGCAGTTCTTGAGACGGCGGGGCCCAGTTCAGCGGTGCTTGAGACGGCGGCCGGTCTATGGCCAACTGCTCATTGCCTGGTGGTGCCCTCCTGGGCAGCGGGGATGGTGCTCCTTCAATGCCCACCTGGGCTGTGGGTGGTGGGGCCCTCCTGGCCAGCTGGGCTGGGTCCTCCCTGGCCAGCGGCTATGGGGGTGGTGTGCTCCTCCTGGGCAGCAGGCCTGCAGCCTGACCTCTCCGACTTGCTGCCCTTGCCCTCCTTAGTCGGGAGTCTGTGGCCCTTTCCTCCCTTTGGAGCTGTGGCTGGTGACTGTGTCTGGGTGGTGTCCGGGGGGGATGTAGAAGCCGGGCTCCTGCGGCGCCCCTTCCGCCTTCTGCTCCTCTTCCCAGGGGGTGGGCTGGCTGTCCCCTTGCTGCTGGGCGAAGATCCAGACATGCGGGCTGGTGGGCTCCAATACCCCTGCACCCTTGTCAAGGGGGCTGCAGGGCTGGTGGTGGCTGAGGTGCTCTTCTTACCCCGACGAGAAGGAGGGGGGGGCTCAGGGTCAGGAAAGAAGTTAGCAGTGGCGAGGAAGAGTTTCTTGGGACAATGGAGAGTGGTAGGTACAGTGGGAATGGGAGTGGAGGGAGAGGATGTGGTTGTAGGTGAGTCACGTTTGCTGTCTTTGGGTGCAGGTGCAGGAGGGATAGGCTGTCGTGAGGTGGATGGCTGTTGGGTGGGTGGGTGGCTGCGTTTGTGTGGTGTGGAAGAGGGGGTGACAGACACAGTGGGAGAGGACACAGGGGACGTGTAAATGGCAGTGGGGGTGGTGACTGCACGTGTGCGGACTGGACTGGAGGGTGTGCTGGTGATGGAAACACTGGCTGATGGTGAGGTGAATGGAGGTGTGAGTGTAGACGTCACAGGGAGGGAGGAGGGATACGAGGAGGTGGGGGTCACAGAGGTGGTAGTGACTGTTGGCATGTCTGCATCGGAATGTTGCGTGTGTGAATGTCTGCGTGATCTGTGGTGCTTATGTTTGGATGAGCTTCTCTTGGGTGTTGAGGTGTGTGCAGGCTGGTCTGATGGTGTGGGTGGGACAGGCAGAGGAACAGGAGACTGGGAGGAGGGAGTTAGTAGAGGGAGGCAGGAGACAGGGACAATGGCTGCCGTCAGTGCTGAGGCCAGAGCCTGGAACGATCGCTGATGGGCAGCCTGACCCGAATGAATGCCCTCCAGGTACGCATTGCTGCGATGAACCTCCCTCTCCACCCCCTGGATGGCATTCAAAAGGGTAGTCTGCCCAACAATGAGCGTCCTCACGAGGTCAATGAGCTCCGCACTGAGGGCAGCGGGGGTAACAGGGGCAGGGCCTGAGGTGCCTGGGGAGAAGGAGATGCCCGGCTTCCTGGCAGAGCGGGCACGGGGCGAACGCTGAGGGGCTGCTGGGAGGGCGGAGATGATGCGCTGGGTGGCGGCTGTACCTGTAATGGCAGGGGGCACGGATGGTGCCACCCCCGCAAGGGAGCTCCCTTCCGAGGACGTGTCCGTGTCGCTGCAGGGTCCAGTCGTCCCCGTTGTGGAGCTCCCCTCGCCCTCCGTCTCACTGGTCCAGTCAGACTCTGTGGCATGGCCCTCCTGGGCCATGTGAGATGCAGCTCCCTCCTGCCCCGATGCCACTTCTCCTCCGCCTGATGATGCTGATGCACACAAGCACAGAAAGACAAACAAAAAGGGGGGGGGAGAGAGAAATAAAGGGATATTGAGTACATGGATCTCCGGTACAGTTAGCGGACATGACAGACACAGATGCCCCCTGCACTAAGTTGCGCACTTGGGGTCCGCTACGCATTCCGTGGAACATGCCCTACACGCCTAGAGTTGATAACTGCACCCATGGATGACACGGCCCAGGGATGGCTGTACTGACACACTACTGAGGGTGGTGGCTGGGGACACAGGGGCTTACGGGGGTGCCCAGCCTACAGATATCGCCCTGGCCTAGGGGGACCCACAGCCCTCCTCCCCCACCCAGACACCTCCACTGCGCGACAACAGAGTAGATAATGCTTGGACTCACCCCCTTGTGTCTGCTGTGCTGCCCTCACGCGCCCATCCAAATCAGGGTAGGCCACCGCCAGGATCCGGAACATCAGGGGGGTCAGTTGACGGCAGGCACCCCGCCTACGTTGGGAGGCCATCCCCAGCAGAGACTCGGCGGTCTTCTTGGTCCCGCGGCGGATGTCCTCCCACCTCTTGCGGCAGTGGGTGCCCCGTCGATGGTGGACCCCCAGGGTCCGGACTTCCTTGGCGATGGCACGCCAAATCCCGATCTTCTCATGGGCGCGGACCTATGTGACACGTACAGGGAGGGAGAAATACCACGTTCAAGTTTGTCTGCATTTTCGTTGCCAGTGGCCCAACGCCCCCCATCCCCGCCAGGCCCCCCGCCAGGCCCCCCGCCATGCCCCCCGCCAGCCCCAACATGCCCCCCATCCCCTCCAGGCCCCCCGCCATGCCCCCCGCCAGCCCCAACATGCCCCCCATCCCCGCCAGGCCCCCCGCCAGCCCCAACATGCCCCCCATCCCCGCCAGGCCCCCCGCCATGCCCCCCGCCAGCCCCAACATGCCCCCCATCCCCGCCAGGCCCCCGCCATGCCCCCCGCCAGCCCCAACATGCCCCCCATCCCCGCCAGGCCCCCCGCCATGCCCCCCGCCAGCCCCAACATGCCCCCCATCCCCGCCAGGCCCCCGCCATGCCCCCCGCCAGCCCCAACATGCCCCCCATCCCCTCCAGGCCCCCCGCCATGCCCCCCGCAAGCCCCAACATGCCCCCCATCCCCTCCAGGCCCCCCGCCATGCCCCCCGCCAGCCCCAACATGCCCTCCATCCCCGCCAGGCCCCCCGCCAGCCCCAACATGCCCCCCATCCCCGCCAGGCCCCCTGCCATGCCCCCCGCCAGCCCCAACATGCCCCCCATCCCCACCAGGCCCCCCGCCATGCCCCCCGCCAGCCCCAACATGCCCCCCATCCCCGCCAGGCCCCCCGCCATGCCCCCGCCAGCCCCAACATGCCCCCCATCCCCGCCAGGCCCCCCGCCAGCCCCAACATGCCCCCCATCCCCGCCAGGCCCCCCGCCATGCCCCCCGCCAGCCCCAACATGCCACCCATCCTCGCCAGGCCCCCCGCCATGCCCCCCGCCAGCCCCAACATGCCCCCCATCCCCGCCAGGCCCCCCGCCATGCCCCCGCCAGCCCCAACATGCCCCCCATCCCCGCCAGGCCCCCCGCCAGCCCCAACATGCCCCCCATCCCCGCCAGGCCCCCCGCCATGCCCCCCGCCAGCCCCAACATGCCACCCATCCCCGCCAGGCCCCCCGCCATTCCCCCCGCCAGTCCCAACATGCCCCCCATCCCCGCCAGGCCCCCCGCCAGCCCCAACATGCCCCCCATCCCCACCAGGCCCCCCGCCAGGCCCCCGCCAGCCCCAACATGCCCCCCATCCCCGCCAGGCCCCCCGCCAGCCCCAACATGCCCCCCATCCCCGCCAGGCCCCCCGCCATGCCCCCCGCCAGCCCCAACATGCCCCCCATCCCCGCCAGGCCCCCCGCCAGGCCCCCCGCCAGCCCCAACATGCCCCCCATCCCCGCCAGGCCCCCCGCCAGCCCCAACATGCGCCCCATCCCCGCCAGGCCCCCCGCCATGCCCCCCCCAGCCCCAACATGCCACCCATCCCCGCCAGGCCCCCCGCCATGCCCCCCGCCAGGCCCAACATGCCCCCCCATCCCCACCAGGCCCCCCGCCAGGCCCCCAAGCCAGCCAGTGGCCCCAAATCCATATTGAATTAAACTCACTTGTTGGTCTGGAGGACCGTAGAGTAGCGCATACTGGGGGAGGACCCCATCCACAAGTTTCTCCAACTCCTCTCCAGTGAAGGCAGGGGCCCTTTCCCCAGTCGCAGCAGCCATTGTCCCTTCCAGACCGAGGTCACAGCAACACTTGCAGTATAGGTCCTCTCCTGTGAAAGTTCAAGTCGCAAGTGGATAAGTAGATAGAAAATGGCGGTCACGTCCGCGGCGGTGCGTACCGCGGCGGTGCGTACCGCCACCGCCGGCGCCCTTCGCCATTGGCTCCTGAAACCCATAGGCTTCAATGTTAACCAATGCGGCTTCGCGCCGCGGTCTTCGACCGCTGACCGCCGCGGTGTGCCACGCCAGCGCATTGACCTCACATCCCATTGTCACACTTCACAGGTCAGGCAGCCGCCATTTCGAGGGTCCACATGGCTCAATTTCAACTGCGTCACACAGGCCTAGGCCTTGCATAGCCACTCAGACACGCCATTCACTGCATAGAGAATCGTTTACTGTGCAAGCTGTGAGTACTTAACTGTGGGTTGCTTGACTGTGTGCTCCATGTTGTCCTTCCTAGGCACCGTCCGCTGGGTTTGGCGAGGAGACGGATGAATCCTCCCGTGTACCGACCGCTGGTGGACCTGTCGACAATGGAAGAACGCCACATTATCCTGACCTACCGTCTTGACCGTGCCACTATCCATGAACTGTGTGCCCAGCTGGAGCCCGACCTGATGTCCCCCATCTGCCAACCCACAGGGATTCCCCCTCTGGTGCAGGTCCTGTCAGTACTCCATTTCTTGGCAAGTGGGTCATTTCAGGCAACAGTGGGAATTGCTTCTGGGATGTCTCAGCCCATGTTTTCGAAGGTGTTATCCAGAGTGTTGTCTGCCCTGATGAAATACGTGAGGAGCTACATCATTTTCCCTGAGGTGGGCGAATTGGCTACAGTGAAGGGTGATTTCTACACCCTTGGACATATTCCCAACGTCATTGGTGCCATTGATGGGACCCATGTGTCTTTGGTTCCCCCAAGAGACAGGGAGCAGGTGTACAGGAACAGAAAAAATTACCATTCCATGAACATCCAGGTGGTGTGTTTGGCTGACCAGTACATCTCGCATGTAAATGCCAAATTCCCAGGGTCAGTGCATGACGCCTACATCCTGAGGAATAGCAGCATCCCTTACGTGATGGAACAGCTAGAGAGACACCGTGTATGGCTATTGGGGGACTCTGGGTACCCCAACCTGTCGTGGCTACTGACCCCAGTAAGGAATCCCCGGACCAGGGCAGAGGAACGGTACAATGAGGCCCATGGGCGTACTAGGAGGGTGATCGAACGCACCTTTGGCCTCCTAAAGGCCAGGTTTAGGTGCCTGCATATGACCGGTGGATCCCTAATGTACTCACCTAAGAAGGTGTGTCACATCATCGTGGCCTGCTGCATGCTTCACAACCTGGCTTTGCGCCGCCAGGTGCCTTTCCTGCAGGAGGATGGTCGAGACGGTGGTGTTGTGGCAGCGGTGGAACCTGTGGAGAGTGACGAGGAGGAAGACGACGGGGCTGAAACAGACAACAGGGACAGAATCATTGAACAGTACTTCCAATAGGACACAGGTAACAATTCAAACATAATTTAGTAAATGTGAACTACTCTCCTGCATCTCTGCTGCCTGTCTATTTGCCCCAGTGTATGATGACTGAGTTGTGGCTTTTCCCTCCCTATTTCAGATCTGGGGTCCCCACTACGAGTCCTGTGCTTCGTTTCCCCATGGACTACAGCTTTGTGGCAGCTGTTTGTTGACTTCACTATGTACAAGGACATATTTGCACTGTCATGTCAATTACAAAATTTTGAAATCACAGCCAGACTCCAGATAGTTTTGTGCAAAATAGGTGTTTATTTCAGTGCTCAAAATGGGATGGGTGGTTTCAAGTGGGTGGGGGCTATGGTGAAGGAATGTCCATGGCAGAGTCCAGAGTAACAGTCACACAGGTGCATTGTCCAGAGGCCTGTGGAGAGATGGAGCATGGGCAGTTCAAGGATGGACAGGGTGACAATGTGGGACAGTGGGATGACATCAGGTGGTATCCTTTGCTGGCGGGGGTCTTGACATCCTACTCTGTCTTCTTGCGAGATCTCAGGGCCCTCTTGCGGGGTGGTTCTTCTCCTGCAGGAGGTGGGGGTCTGGTGGGCTGCTGTTGTGCGGGGGCCTCCTGTCCACTAGCGCCGGCGGAGGTGGTTGGCTGTTCTTGGTCCAGGCTAGTGGCAGGGGCCCTTTGTTGTTGTTGAGTGTCCGTCCTGGTGTTGATGAGGTCCTGCAGCAGCCCTACCATGGTAACCAGGGTGGAGGTGAGGGCTCTGATGTCCTCCCTGTACCCCCGATAGTGTTCCTCCTGCAGTACCTGGATCTCCTGGAACCGGGCCAGTACCGTCGCCATCGTCTCCTGGGAGCGGTTGTATGCTCCCATGATGGTGGTGAGGGCCTCGTGGAGAGTGGGTTCCCTGGGCCCGTCCCCCCCCTGTCGCACAGCTGCCCTCCGAGTTGCCCTGTTTCCCTGGGCCTCTGCCCCCTGGCCGGTGTGCCCACTACCACTGCCCCCAGGTCCCTGTTGTTGTTGGGGTGGTGGGTTATCCTGGGTGCCCTGTAGTGGTAGACACACCGCAGATTGACGCGCCCTGGAGACAGAGGCATGGGCCCGCTGGGTGGGAGCTGTGCTGGTGTTCCCAGAGGGGTTTGGGTCTGTAGTGGCCTGTGCCTGTGTGAGGGGAACCGACTGTCCAGAGGTCCCCGATGGTCCGGGCTGGTCATCGGTGTCCAGGTCGACAGAGCTGCTGTCATCGCTGACGGCCTCTTGGGTGGGGGGTGTGGAGAATTCTGGGCCCTCCGTGGCGGTGTGTTGACGGTCGGGTCCTGCAGGGGTATAGAGGTATGGTTATAGTTTCAATGTGTGCCATATGGGTGTATCTGTGGGTTCCCGTGTCCCCAAGTGCTGGCATTCGTGTGTGGGGGCTTTGGTGAGGGTGGCTTGTGGGGGGGATGTGTATATGCATTGGGCATGCTTTGGTGATGGGTGTCCATGCTTAGTGGACGCATGCAGGCCTAGGTTTTGGGATGTGTGGGTTGTGATGGTGAGACATTGGCAGGGAATAGGTGTGCTGGGGGTGGGGGTGAGGATGGTGGTGGGGGTGAGGATGGTGGTGGGGGTGAAGATGGTGGTGGGGGTGAGGGTGGTGGTGAGGATGGGGGTGGGGGTGGGGTTCGAGGATGGGGGTGAGGGTTGGGGTATGATTTGGCATGCAGGTGGGGGGAAGCAGTATTGAAGCTTCAACTTACCAGTATCCATTCCTCCGCCGACTCCTGCGAGGCCGTCAGGATGCAGGATGTTCAAGACTTCCTCCTCCCATGTTGTAAATTGTGGGGGTTGAGGTGGGGGTCCTCCGCCAGTCTTCTGCACGGCGATATTGTGCCTGGATACCATGGAACGCACCTTCCCCCGTAGGTCGTTCCATCGCTTCCTGATGTCTTCCCGATTTCTGGGGTGCTGTCCCACAGCGTTGACCCTGTCGACAATCCTCTGCCATAGCTCCGTCCTCCGGGCAATGCTGGTGTATTGGATCTGTGTGCCGAACAGCTGGGGCTCTACCCGAACGATTTCCTCCACCATGACCCTGAGTTCTTCGTCTGAGAAGCGGGGGTGTCTTTGGGGTGCCATGGGGTGGTGTGTATGATGTGTGGGGTGGAGTATGTGTAGTTAAGTGTGTTGAGTGTGGTGGTGTGTGTTGTTTTGTGTGTGGATATTGTGTGGGTGATGGTGTTGAGTGGCTGTGGCTGCTAGTTTGTGGATGGTGGTGTCTCGCTCTGGCCTTCTTTCTGAATTTTTGGTCGTAGGGGTTTGTGGGTGATGTGGGTGTGTGTTTTATATTGTATTGTGTGTGTGGGAGTGGTGTGTGTATGTGTATCAGGTGTGTGGAATTCAAATCGGCCAATGTGGCTGAGTTTTGTTCGTTTGTGTGTATTCTGACCGCGGCGGTGTGTCCCGCCAATGGAAAACCGCGTTTGAAAGACCGCCGCGTGGATTCGTGGGTCGTAATGGCATGGGCGTCTTTCTGTTGGCGTGACGGTGGAGGTTTTGTCACCTCCACTTTTCCGCCGACCGCTGGTCTGGCGGTCTGTTGTGGCTGTCGGATTTTCGGAGGTTTGGCTGCTGCGGGTCAGAATGACCGTGGCGGGTTTCCGCGACCGCGGCGGGATTATGGAGGATTTCTGACCGGCGGTAGGCGCCTTTTACCGCCGAGGTCAGAATGACCACCATATTTTGTTGCAGGATTTGCCTGTAAGGGCGGAATTGAAAAAGGTAACAAGTGACTTCCATCTAAAAATTTAAAAAAACCTGGTGGAGAACAAGCAGAATAATTGTTAGGCATTAGCAAAGATATGACTTGATCAGGATTTCTCTAGAGTGACCTACTGCCTTAACACAATATCATTGATCTCATATGGCCTTGTCTTAGATTTAATAGAGCCTATTGAGTGAAGCTCCCTCTTATGTCTTCAAGCAGCAATCTAGAATACTTCTGGACAACTATAAAACTCAGACTTCCTTTTGGAAAAATTACAGGAATCATTCACAGATGGAAGGGAAAAAAACAAAAAATCAAAGAGCACTAAAATTACAGACTGAAAAATCGAGATTTTGAAAACTGGCGATATGGAAATTAATCACCAGACAAATGACAGACAAATATTACACAAATGGGCTTCAAGAAAAAACAATACAGGGAATGCCTCCTGATAGACAATAATACTCTCTCAAAGAGCGCAAAAGTGACTGGAGGCATATCAGGACATATAGCTTACTGCATTGGAATCTGGGGGAAAGCAATAATCCAAATCAAGTCCAATCCACAAAAAAAAGCTGGCAGTCTCCAAGAGTTATAGGTGGTCATTCTAACCCTGGCGGTAAAAACCGCCAGGGCGAATGACCGCGGTAGCACCGCCAACAGGCTGGCGGTGCACCGCTGGGCATTCTGACCGCGGCGGTTCAGCCGTGGCCAGAAACGGAAAGTCGGCGGTGTACCGCCGACTTTCCGCTGCCCTTGAGAATCCTCCATGGCGGCGGAGCGCGCTCCGCCGCCATGGGGATTCTGACACCCCCTACCGCCATCCTGTTCCTGGCGGGAGGATGGCGGTAGGGGGTGCCGCGGGCCAATGGCATGGGCACTGCAGGGGCCCCCGTAAGAGGGCCCCAAAAAGAATTTCAGTGTCTGCCTAGCAGACACTGAAATTCGCGACGGGTGCTACTGCACCCGTCGCACTCCAGCAACTCCGCCGGCTCCATTCGGAGCCGGCTTCATCGTTGCTGGGTCTTTCCCGCTGTGCTGGCGGGCGGCCTTTTGGCGGTCGCCCGCCAGCACAGCGGGAAAGCCAGAATGGCCGCCGCAGTCTTGTGACCGCGGTGCGGTCATTTGGCGGTAACCGCATGGCAGGCGGCGACCGCCGCGGTTAGAATCACCGCCACAGTGATGTGTTGGTGTGAGGCGTAACATTATAGGAAATGCAGTATGCAATTGTGCCACAGTGACACTACATTCCCCCACAGTCTCTTAACTAACGTTGTTTGGAGACAACGAAAATCATTGCACTTTATTGGGTATAGGTTTTTAATGTTTCACACTTGCTAGGCAGTCATGGTGGTGCTGCTTCCAGCAGCTTAGGAAATCACAAACTGTGATGGATAGAATGCTTGACTTGATCTCAGCCACTGGCATTCGCTTGGGGCAGCATCCCAATCCATCGTTTTGTTGATTAAGCTCATTACAACTGTGAAGTTACTAATTAACATATTTGTTACTTGTAAATGTATATCGTATTTTGTATGAATTTCCTACTATTAATCAATTAAATTTGTTGAGTATGGTGAGAAAAAACACCCATAACTACCAGTTGTGCCATGGACTGCTCATGACCTCCAAATGATGCCACAAATAGCATTACTGAAGACATCAATTACATCACAGAAAAGAATGTAGAAAGCTGGGAAACTCTGGTTGAAGAGTACAGCTAGGCTGAAGGCCAATACACAGAGAGCTCCCTGTGTTTGCCTTAAAGACATGCCCAGCTATCCATAGAGCTATGCAACTGCTGCCCCTCGTTTAAAGCGGAGGAGTGTCGCCCCCTGTCAGCAAAGGCAAAACATGCAAAATAAAATAATAATAAAGGTTTATTAACATTTTATTTTTCTTCACCAGGTCTAATCCTGGGGGCGGGGTCATCATCCTGATGACAGGCATGGAGGAGGAGTGGTGGCACTGCTGCAAGTGCTCATGTGGGTTTGGCTGGCTGTCATAGGATTGCCAAACTGACATGCACACTGAGATGTCTCCAACCCAGCTGTGTTGCCGGGTTGGAGACAGCAGGCAGAAGCTTCCAGTTCCCATGGGAGCGAAAACCATCCCACTCAGGCCAATCCTGGTGCTTCTCTCATGCTGTCAGCCAGAGGAGCAGAAGAGCAGTGATTCATCGAGAGGCAGGAAAGGTCTTATTTTCTTTGTATTGTTACTGTCGCCCCATCCCATCCACCCCCACCCCACCACTTTTGCCTGACATAGGCCACTACTAGAACAATGGGTGATGAGCAAAGAGCCATGACTTTCATCCAAAAAGGGGTGGAACACATTGGCATTTAGATTGGAAGTGGTGGGCCTGATCATAGGACAGGTAATTATTTCAGTTCACTCAGAAGTTAGCTCTGACCCAAAAAACCATTCCTTTCAATGTGAGGTCATACACTGTGCATTGTCGCATTGCCAGAAGTTATGGTTGTTTTGCATTTAGAAAGAGGAGGAGTTCTCTAATTTCCAAACTGTTATGCCTGAAAAGAAAAGTGAGGCTCCTGTAAAGGGCAGAAGGCTAGGACCTTCTTGAATGCATGGCTCTGGTAAAGTTAATAGCAAAGTCAACGAGAAATGTTGTAAAAGGATATAAGGTTTCTGTGAGAAATGTGCAATCATTGCATATAGGGAATTCTCCAGTCATTGACTAGTGCACAGGATATGAATGGCACCTTACCGTTACCTCCTGATACAATTCCTGGACCTGGCCAAAAACCTGAAGGAAGAAGATGGTTCTGCCTTTCTTCTTGGAAAAGAAGTTTTAAGGATGCATGACATCTACTGAAACCCATGAACATGAACTGCTGCCCGAGGATCGCTAGGTTAGCCTCCTGTTGTTCTACTGGGACACATTGGGCAGAAAAGATTGCTTCACTAAACGCAATAGACCTTCAGCAAAGCTGTGCTGGAGGTTTTCTGGTTTGCCTGACAAACGGTTGTGGAAAGACCAGGAGTGATCTTCCAAGCATCAAGGGACTTTATGACCTCCGAAGAATGAGGAAAATGTCAATGTATGGTTGGGGCACTCTTGAAGGGCGAGTGTTTCAGAATTACCAGCTCCAAGCTATTAGCTGGGAAGAAAAAGGCTTGAGCACAACCTTGTGTAGAAGGTATCCAGCCTTATGAAGCCCTGCCTTTCTACAGCATTCTTCCCAATAGAATATTCTGAGAAGCAAAAACACCAACAAAATTCAGATTTAAAAACTGGTCTGTGGCATCTTAGTAATGTTAATAGAGCAGTGAAGAGGTCAACACTATACAGAAGTGGTGGTATGGCCTAGCTGTCAATTAAGTTGTGAACATAGCCCAGAGCTCCTGAGTAGGCCGGAGGCCCCGGAGTAATTTATCTTGAGTGGTGGCTGTGTGGATCCTTCCTTGCCAGTGGCGCCTGCACCAGAGTGTTCATGGTACTAAGGAACCTTTCATTTGCCTCTCTCAGGGGGCCCTCTGAGAGAAACCAGGCCCACAAGAGGAGGAGAGTGAGAGCAGAAAAAATGGTGCCCACCCCTTGGTCGCATCATGTCACCAGGAGTGATCAATGTAGCGCTAGAGCAGCATCCGCCCCTGCATGTGAGCTGAGAGCCCAAGCAAATGCGCCCATCGTCCAGATGCTTAAGTGGGTGAGGAGGCAACGGATGAAGATAGGAAGGACTGGCTGTCGGACGGCCTACAAGCCGCGGCCCCAGAGGAGAAGTATGTGTGGTGGACTGAGGAAACAGGATTCTGGTGAACCCACCACCATCAAGGGCGAATCCACGCTCAATCATTGCTCGCCTAATGAACTTCAGAAACACGGAAGTGATCCTTCAGGCAGCGAGGAAACACGGTCCATGAACAATTGATGAACAAGAGGTCAACCTTTACTACGATTATATCAACCTTGCACAAATACAAAGAGAGGCATATGTCCCAGTAAAGAGAGTAATGAGCCAACTGGACTTGAAGTACACATTCCACTACCCAGCAAAACTGAGGATAATACATGAAGGAAAAGCACATTTTATAACTACACTACAGGAGGCCTGGCTTGAGACACGAGGACTGTAGTCCCATCGGCCAATGTGGGAGGGAGTAAGGGGTGGCTGGAGAAAGGCAGAGAATAAACATAGGAACAACAGGAAGAAAAACAAGGCTTCTCCGACCCTGGAACAGATGAAAGCTGCACAGATAAAAACAGCCTAAGAGATCAAACAAAACAGAGACATCTTAAGCAATAACAAGTGCAGATCACTGACTCCGGAGGGAGGTGGTAGTAGTTCTGATCACATTTCCAGTTGTGACACCCATGACACTGGACCACCTGGGTTAAGAGGAGCCTCGAGAACAATAAGTTCCAAAACTGGCAGATGTAGCTCTGTGGTGAGTGGCTTTAACAGTGGGGGTGCTGTCACTTACTCAAAGAGCTTTGGAGTTACAAGTGGACCCCGCCGGGGTCAGAATGACCCCCTTAGTGTATTAACACACAACAGTACAATGATAATATTTGGACAGTCACTCATTGGGCACAGCAGGGACAAGAAGAGAGGAGACATACACCCGATATGGCACAGACTAGACAGTTGTCGTTAATGACATGGAATGTTAATGGACTGGGCAACAAAGTTAAAAAGTTACTGGTTCACCGAGCCCTTACGAGATATCAACCATATACCATATATTCACAGGGGACACATCTTGTAGATACGCAACATCGAAGAATGGGGAAGAGCAGATACAAATTGATAGGGCAGGCTCAATAATCTTCTGGGTCTCTGGGGATGTTGACTATCATATCCAAATTGCTCCTGTTCCATACACTGCACACCTGGGCTGACTCACAAGGGTGTTATTTAGTGATACTGGGTAACCATGAAGGTAATCCATGCTGCTGGTTAACGTATATGCGCTTCCCAGGTTTCATAGGGTGACACTTCAAAAGAAGGGTGACCTTCTGGCAAGGAGGACTGTCAGCTCACACAATAGTGGGAATGGATTTCAATTTGGTACTCAACACACATCTCAATATGAACAGTTAGAGTGCGGAAGGAGAAGCAACAAGAGGGAAGCTGGAGAGCTTTACACAGGTGTTAGGGCTATATTATAGACAGAGGGATATACAAGACGAGGAGAGGGGATACTCTTTTTCTGGGTCTCATGACATTCACTCTATGTTGGACTATTTCTTTACAACTAATGATCTACTACACAGATTTGGGGAGGCAGAATAATTAGCTCAAGGTATCAGTGATCAATCACCTTTAGGGGTGCTTTTGTCATGAACACAAACCAACCCCAGACTGGGTGGAGGATAGGGACATGGTGTCTATTAAATAAGACAGTCATCGAGTGCCTGGAATGGACCTCCAAACTCTATTTTGCGGAGAATGTGGACTTGGTGCAGAGCAGCACTGTATTTTGGGAAGCATATAAGGCTACTATTGGGGGGGTTGTTATAGGGAGGGAGTTTGGAGACCGCAGGGAATGCCATCAGAGGCTGACTACATTAGAAGACGTACTGACGTGCCTAGAGAGGGACTACTCTGATTCACCCATAACTGAAGGAAAAATAGAGTTGGACCAAAAAAGGGCTGACTACTGATTAGTGGCTAACAATGAGATCAGGACGATGTACCTTGCAAAACAAAAGAGGTTTTACAAGGCAGGTAAACCACTGGCATTGATTGGTAACAAGGAAAGGGAAAACATGTTTATCAGGGAACTGAGGACGACCTCTGGGTGGTGGCATGGGGAAGCCAGGACATAGTGGAAGAGTTGGCGATGCAGAAACAAAAGAGGTTAATCAAGGCCGGTAAACCACTGGCATGGACTGGTAGCAAGAAAAGGAAAAATGTGTTTATCAGGGAACTGAGGACAACCTCTGGGTAGTGGAATGGGGCAGCCAGGACATAGTGGAAGAGTTGGTGATGCAGCTTCCAGAATGTTACGGATCAAAACTGTGTTTCTGATCAGCAAGTTTTAGGCTTCATAGCTATTAGGCAAATGCAATGAGGGAAGGCCCCGGGCCCCAACGGGTTACCAGTGGAGCTCCTCCGTAAGTTAAACAGGTTGGCAGGCCGCTACCTTAGACTCTGCCTTTGAAGAGGTGGCGTTCAGGTCTAAAGAGCTCCTAGCAGACATGCGCTCAGTGACAATACCTCATTTCCCCAATGCCAGTAAACCAGAGACAGATTTGAATCCTATCAACTGATATCCTTATTAAACAGTGATAGTAAAATCCTGGCTAAACTGATGGCCAGGAGGTTAGGGAGGGTGGTGACTAGGCTGGGGCACCCAGACCAGATGGCTTCATGCTGGTTCGATCAACTGTGTTGAACCTGTGTAGACTCCAAAAACGTTGGCGATGGCCTCCCCTGCGGGTCAGGCGATAGCCTCGCTGGACGCCAACAAGGCTTTCGACTCCGTGGAATGGCCATATCTTTTTGGAGTCTTGGAAAAAATGGGCTTTGGCCCCAAATATAGGCAGTGGGTTCAACTACTCTATGATAAGCCTAATGCACAAATATGGGTCAGAAGCTGTTTTTTCAGGGAATTCCATTTATACAGGGACATGAGACAGGGTTGTACTCTCATGCCAATGTTTTTTGCACTGGCGATAGAAGGATTGGCAGAGTGGGTACGATTGGATGTGCAGATCTGGGGTTGGCCACGAGGGCCAGTAGGGAGGCACATATATCGCTATATGCAGATTATATTTTGTTATATCTGACACACATGGCCTCCGCACTTCATGGATTGGGAGATATCTTCTACGCCTTTGGGTTCACTATAAACTGGGAAAAATCCCTCTTGTTTCCAATGGAAGATTGGGAACGGGAACAGATACTTGCCCCACCACTCAGACTGGAAATCAAATACTATGTGATATGGATCACTAGAGACCCAGATTCACGTTTCCAAGTGAATTTGGCTTTTCTACTAGTAAGATTTGACTGAGATGACAAACACTGGCACTGGCAGCTGTTGCCGATCTCACTAATTGGAAAGGCAGTGATGTTCAAGATGTTGGCCCCCAATTCCTTTACACACTACAGAATTTGCCATATAGGATCCCAGATAATTTTTTTGCAAGGACTGATGCATTGGTGCAAACCTTGCTGTGGGCAGGTAGTCAGCCTAGAGTGGCCTTATGAGTCCTCCAGAGGACAAAATAAGAGGAAGAAATAGCCCTACTGAATATTCGAAATATTATAAGGCGGCGCAGGTGTGTATGGTTAACCACTGGGCGTATACGGACCTGGAGGTTCCATTTAGATGGGCAGGTGATGGAGGATAGGAGCTATCTACACTGGTTGTATGATGGCGGACTGGGTCCTGCTGTATGCCCAGCCATAAAAACGGTGGTACAGACCCTGGAGAAATTTAACAGAGGGATGTGGTGAGGAAATTGACTGACCTCAAGAACACCACTGAGGGAAGGATACAGACTACAAGGGTAGGTCGCTCCCCCTGCCGCTGCAGCTCCACCAGCCCAGGCTCCTGAAACCTCCAAGCAAGCCCTGCGAAACCACAGTAAGTACTCCCCCCGCCCAGCCCCTCGCCCTGCCCCACGCTACTCACCTCTTCTCCTGCTTCTTTCTTCATCTTTGATCTTCCTCTGTGCTCTCCATCTGTATTCTTCATCTGTGTTCTTCTTTCTTCCCTGCACCCCGTCCTGCGTGTTCTTTCTTCTGTCTTCATCTGTGTTCTTCTTCTGTGCACTTCTTTCTTCCCTGCACCCCGTCCTGCGTGTTCTTTCTTCTGTCTTCATCTGTGTTCTTCTTCTGTGCTCTTCTTTCTTCCCTGCACCCCGTCCTGCGTGTTCTCTCTTCTTCTTTGTCCTTCTTCTGTGTTCTTCGTCTGTATTCTTCATCTGTGTTCTTCTTCTGTGCTCTTCTTCTGTGTATTTCATCTGTGTTTCTTCCTTCTCTTCTGCACCGCGACCTGCGTGTGCTTTCTTCTTCTTGGTCCTTCTTCTGTGTTCTTCATCTGTATTCTTCTTCTGTGTACTTCGTACTTCCTTGACTCTTCTCTCCTCCTCTTCTTCTCTCCCCTGTTCTTCAGTTCTGGACTCCTCGCTCCTCTTCTTCTTTACCTTCTCCTTGGCTCTTCTCTCTTCTGCTCCTCTTATTCTTTACCTTCTCCTTGGCTCTCCTCTCTTCTGCTCCTCTTCTTCTTTACCTTCTTCTTGGCCCTTCTCTCTTCTGCTCCTCTTCTTCTTTACCTTCTTCTGGGCTCTTCTCTCTTCTGTTCTTCTGCTCCTCGCTGCTCTTCTCTCCTCTCTCTGACCTTCCTCACTCCCCTCCACCTCTGTAACCCCCCCTCCCCTATCTTCCTACCTTTTCTTCCTAACTCCCCGCCACCTTTAACCCCCCCTCCCCTATCTTTTCTCCCCTCTACCTGACCCCCCCGCTTTCCCGCCGCCACCACCTGCTCGCCCCCGCCCCCCCCCGCTCCCATTCGTCGCCCCACTCTCACCCCCCGCCCCCAGCTGACCCCTCCTCCCTCCCTCCTCCCTCTTATGGCGCCCGCTGCGCGACAGAGTTAGCGACCCTTGACCCAAGGGTAGGTCACTCCCCCTGCCGCTGCAGCTCCACCAGCCCAGGCTCCTGAAACCTCCAAGCAAGCCCTGCGAAACCACAGTAAGTACTCCCCCGCCCAGCCCCGTGCCCTGCCCCGCCCTACTCACCTCTTCTCCTGCTTCTTTCTTCATCTTTGATCTTCCTCTGTGCTCTCCATCTGTATTCTTCATCTGTGTTCTTCTTTCTTCCCTGCACCCCGTCCTGCATGTTCTTTCTTCTGTCTTCCTCTGTGTTCTTCTTCTGTGCTCTTCTTTCTTCCCTGCACCCCGTCCTGCGTGTTCTTTCTTCTGTCTTCATCTGTGTTCTTCTTCTGTGCTCTGCTTTCTTCCCTGCACCCCGTCCTACGTGTTCTCTCTTCTTCTTTGTCCTTCTTCTGTGTTCTTCATCTGTATTCTTCATCTGTGTTCTTCTTCTGTGCTCTTCTTCTGTGTATTTCATCTGTGTTTCTTCCTTCTCTTCTGCACCGCGACCTGCGTGTGCTTTCTTCTTCTTGGTCCTTCTTCTGTGTTCTTCATCTGTATTCTTCTTCTGTGTACTTCGTACTTCCTTGACTCTTCTCTCCTCCTCTTCTTCTCTCCCCTGTTCTTCAGTTCTGGACTCCTCGCTCCTAATCTTCTTTACCTTCTCCTTGGCTCTTCTCTCTTCTGCTCCTCTTCTTCTTTACCTTCTCCTTGGCTCTTCTCTCTTCTGCTCCTCTTCTTCTTTACCTTCTTCTGGGCTCTTCTCTCTTCTGTTCTTCTGCTCCTCGCTGCTCTTCTCTCCTCTCTCTGACCTTCCTCACTCCCCTCCACCTCTGTAACCCCCCCTCCCCTATCTTCCTATCTTTTCTTCCTAACTCCCCGCCACCTTTAACCCCCTCCCCTATCTTTTCTCCCATCTACCTGACCCCCCCACCCTCCGCTTTCCCGCCGCCACCACCTGCTCGGCCCCCGCCCCCCCTGCTCCCATTCGTCGCCCCACTCTCGCCCCCCGCCCCCAGCTGACCCCTCCTACCTCTTATGGCGGCCGCTGCGCGACAGAGTTAGCGACCCTTGACCCAAGGGTAGGTCACTCCCCCTGCCGCTGCAGCTCCACCAGCCCAGGCTCCTGAAACCTCCAAGCAAGCCCTGCGAAACCACAGTAAGTACTCCCCCCGCCCAGCCCCTCGCCCTGCCCCGCGCTACTCACCTCTTCTCCTGCTTCTTTCTTCATCTTTGATCTTCCTCTGTGCTCTCCATCTGTATTCTTCATCTGTGTTCTTCTTTCTTCCCTGCACCCCGTCCTGCGTGTTCTTTCTTCTGTCTTCATCTGTGTTCTTCTTCTGTGCTCTTCTTTCTTCCCTGCACCCCGTCCTGCGTGTTCTTTCTTCTGTCTTCATCTGTGTTCTTCTTCTGTGCTCTTCTTCTGTGTATTTCATCTGTGTTTCTTCCTTCTTTTCTGCACCGCAACCTGCGTGTGCTTTCTTCTTCTTGGTCCTTCTTCTGTGTTCTTCATCTGTATTCTTCTTCTGTGTACTTCGTACTTTCTTGACTCTTCTCTCCCCTGTTCTTCAGTTCTGGACTCCTCGCTCCTCTTCTTCTTTACCTTCTCCTTGGCTCTTCTCTCTTCTGCTCCTCTTCTTCTTTACCTTCTCCTTGACTCTTCTCTCTTCTGCTCCTCTTCTTCTTTACCTTCTCCTTGGCTCTTCTCTCTTCTGCTCCTCTTCTTCTTTACCTTCTTCTGGGCTCTTCTCTCTTCTGTTCTTCTGCTCTTCGCTGCTCTTCTCTCCTCTCTCTGACCTTCCTCACTCCCCTCCACCTCTGTAACCCCCCTCCCCTATCTTCCTATCTTTTCTTCCTAACTCCCCGCCACCTTTAACCCCCCTCACCTATCTTTTCTCCCATCTACCTGACCCCCCCACCCTCCGCTTTCCCGCCGCCACCACCTGCTCGCCCCCGCGCCCCCTGCTCACATTCGGCGCCCCACTCCCGCCCCCGCTGACCCCTCCTCCCCCCCTCCTCCCTCTTATGGCGGCCGCTGCACGACAGAGTTAGCGACCCTTGACCCAAGGGTAGGTCGCTCTCCCTGCCGCTGCAGCTCCACCAGCCCAGACTCCTGAAACCTCCAAGCAAGCCCTGCGAAACCACAGTAAGTACTCCCCCCACCCAGCCCCTCGCCCTGCCCCGCGCTACTCACCTCTTCTCCTGCTTCTTTCTTCATCTTTGATCTTCCTCTGTTCTCTCCATCTGTATTCTTCATCTGTGTTCTTCTTTCTTCCCTGCACCCCGTCCTGCGTGTTCTTTCTTCTGTCTTCATCTGTGTTCTTCTTCTGTGCTCTTCTTTCTTCCCTGCACCCCGTCCTGCGTGTTCTTTCTTCTGTCTTCATCTGTGTTCTTCTTCTGTGCTCTTCTTTCTTCCCTGCACCCCGTCCTGCGTGTTCTCTCTTCTTCTTTGTCCTTCTTCTGTGTTCTTCATCTGTATTCTTCATCTGTGTTCTTCTTCTGTGCTCTTCTTCTGTGTTTCTTCCTTCTCTTCTGCACCGCGACCTGCGTGTGCTTTCTTTTTCTTGGTCCTTCTTCTGTGTTCTTCATCTGTATTCTTCTTCTGTGTACTTCGTACTTCCTTGACTCTTCTCTCCTCCTCTTCTTCTCTCCCCTGTTCTTCAGTTCTGGACTCCTCGCTCCTCTTCTTCTTTACCTTCTCCTTGGCTCTTCTCTCTTCTGCTCCTCTACTTCTTTACCTTCTCCTTGGCTCTTCTCGCTTCTGCTCCTCTTATTCTTTACCTTCTCCTTGGCTCTTCTCTCTTCTGCTCCTCTTCTTCTTTACCTTCTCCTTGGCTCTTCTCTCTTCTGCTCCTCTTCTTCTTTACCTTCTTCTGGGCTCTTCTCTCTTCTGTTCTTCTGCTCCTCGCTGCTCTTCTCTCCTCTCTCTGACCTTCCTCACTCCCCTCCACCTCTGTAACCCCCCCTCCCCTATCTTCCTACCTTTTCTTCCTAACTCCCCGCCACCTTTAACCCCCCCTCCCCTATCTTTTCTCCCCTCTCCCTGACCCCCCCACCCTCCGCTTTCCCGCCGCCACCACCTGCTCGCCCCCGCCCCCCCTGCTCCCATTCATCGCCCCACTCCCACCCCCCGCCCCCAGCTGACCCCTCCTCCCTCTTATGGCGGCTGAAGGCGTGCCAAAGGCAAGCCAGTCTGCGCCCGTCTGCGCCCGTCCGCGCCTGGACCGCGCCCAGCGCCACGACCCCTGGCCACCAGCACTCCCAAACCCCGCAGCACCGCTACGACCCCGTTACCCTCCACGCCCTCAACCCGGGGTGCTCTAGCACCTGCTTCCAAGCCAACCCGAAACATACCCACGGACCCTTCGCATGTCACACCTGCAAACTCACCTTCCACCGTGAAACCACTACGCCCACCAGCCCACGCGCCATCAACCACCTCAAATGCATCCTGATCAAGGCACGATCCGTCCACAAGCACGCCATTGAACTATGGGACCTCCTGGACTCCACCGCACCGGACGTCGCCTTCATCACTGAGACCTGGATGAACGCCTCCTCGGCCCCTGACATCGCCATAGCCATCCCCGATGGCTACAAGATTTCAAGGAGAGACCGCACCAACCAAGTAGGTGGAGGAATCGCCATTGGCTTTAAGGACTCCATCAACGTCACCACCTCCACTGAAGACACCCCCTTCGCCTCTGAACACCTGCACTTCCAGATCCACACCGACCCCAGGACCACACTCAGAGGAACTCTCATCTACCGACCCCCTCGAACACACGCCCTCTTCAGCGACTCCATCACCGACTTCATCTCCCCGCACGCCCTTGCCTCGCCGGACTACATCCTCCTCGGTGACCTCAACTTCCACCTGGAACAGAACAACGACCCCAACACCACCACCCTGCTCGACAACCTCGCCAACCTCGGCCTTAAGCAACTGGTGAGCACCCCCACCCACATCGCCGGACACACGCTAGACCCCATCTTCTCCGCCAGCAACCACGTATCCTTCAGCCACTCTTCCGCTTTACACTGGACCGACCACAGATGTGTCCACTTCACCTTCCGACGCGAGACTCGCCACCTCCGCACACAACCCATCCCACGTCGACAGTGGAACAAAATCCCAGAGGAACAGCTTCTCTCCACTCTCAATGACAACCAACCCACCTTCTCCTCCGACCCCAACGACGCAGCCCTCAGCCACACGAATTGGATCACCAACTGCGCAGACAACCTCGCTCCCCTCAGATGCCTCCCAAGACAGACCAACACCAAAAAACCTCTCTGGTTCACCAACACCCTTAAGGAATCAAAGAAAACCTGCTGCACCCTCGAGAAAGCCTGGCGCAAGGACCACACCGCAGATAACATGACTGCCCTCAAGAACGCTACCCGCGAACACCACTAACTGATCCGCGCCGCCAAAAGAAATTTCTTCACAGACAGACTGGACAAAAACAGCCACGACAGCAGAGAACTCTTCAACATCGTCAAAGAGCTCTCCAACCCTAACGCCAACGCCAACGCCATCACGCCCTCACAAGACCTCTGCAACTCCCTCGCCACATTCTTCCATCGTAAGATCACCGACCTACACAACAGCTTCAGACACCAGACCCAGCCAACCACCACAGAACCTACAGCCCCAGCCATCACCCTCAACGCATGGACTCACATCAACACAGAGGAGACCAAAGCCACCATGAACTCCATCCACTCCGGTGCCCCCTCGGACCCCTGCCCACACTTCATCTTCAACAAAGCCAACGACATCATCGCCCCGCACCTCCAGACCATCATCAACAGCTCGTTTTCGTCTGCTACCTTCCCCGAGAGCTGGAAACACGCTGAAGTCAACGCCCTACTGAAAAAACCTACGGCGGACCCAAGCGACCTGAAGAACTTCCGCCCCATCTCGCTCCTCCTATTCCCTGCCAAAGTCATAGAGAAGACCGTCAACAAGCAACTTACCAACTTCCTTGAAGACAACAGCCTACTTGACCCCTCTCAGTCCGGATTCCGAGCCAATCACAGCACAGAAACAGCCCTCATCTCAGTCACAGACGACATCAGAACCCTGATGGACAACGGAGAAACAGTCGCCCTCATCCTCCCCTACCTCTCGGCTGCCTTCGACACCGTCTGTCACCGCACCCTAATAACCCGCCTCCGCTCCACCGGGATCCAAGGACAGGCCCTGGACTGGATCACCTCCTTCCTCTCCAACTGCTCCCAAAGAGTCTACCTCCCACCTTTTCGCTCTGACCCCACCGAGATCATCTGCGGCGTCCCACAAGGCTCCTCGCTCAGCCCCACTCTCTTCAATGTCTACATGAGCCCCCTCGCCGACATCGTACGCAAAAACAGCATAATCATCACCTCCTACGCCGACGACACTCAACTGATACTTTCCCTCACCAAGGACCCCACCAGCGCCAAGACCAACCTGCAAGATGGAATGAAAGACGTCGCAGATTGGATGAAACTCAGCCGTCTGAAACTGAACTCAGACAAAACAGAAGTTCTCATCCTCGGAAACACCCCGACCGCCTGGGACGACTCCTGGTGGCCCACGGCCCTTGGCACCGCACCGACCCCCTCAGACCACGCACGCAACCTCGGTTTCATCTTGGACCCACTTCTCACCATGACCAAACAAGTCAACGCCGTATCATCCTCCTGCTTCCTCACCCTCCGCATGCTCCGGAAGATCTTCCAATGGATCCCCGCCGACACCCAGAAAGACCGTGACCCACGCCCTCGTCATGAGCCGCCTGGACTACGGCAACACCCTATACGCAGGAACCACCGCTAAACTCCAGAAACGTCTGCAACGAATTCAAAACGCCTCCGCCCACCTCATCCTCAACATACCCCGCAACAGCCACATCTCCGCCCACCTGAGACACCTGCACTGGCTTCCCGTCAACAAAAGGATCACCTTCCGACTCCTCACCCACGCACACAAAGCCCTCCACAACAAGGGACCCGAATACCTCAACCGCCGCCTCAGCTTCTACACACCCATCCGTCCTCTTCGCTCCGCCAACCTCGCTCTCGCCGCCGTCCCTCGCATACGCCGCACCACGGCGGGTGGGAGGTCCTTCTCCTACCTGGCGGTCAAGACATGGAACTCCCTCCCCACCATCCTCAGGACCACCCAGGACCACTCCGCTTTCCGGAGACTACTCAAGACCTGGCTCTTCAAGCAGCAGTAACCCCCTCCCCCTAGCGCCTTGAGACCCGCACGGGTGAGTAGCGCGCTTTATAAATATTTATGATTTGATTTTGATTTGACTTAAACGTCTGGCAGCCCTGACAGGATTCCAGTGATGAGACAGTATTGCTATCTCAGCCCTTGCTGATGTATTGGATGCTAATGGGGAGGTCCCTTTTGCCAAGCTACAATCAGAATAACAGATGTCCAGTACACAGTGGCTGAAGTACACTCAACAGAGGGCCGCTCTCACAAAAAGTGTGTCTCAAAAAGGGGACAGAAGAAAACTATCCATTAGAAATGAGACTGCTGGATGAGCTGGTTAGAAACAAATTGATCTCCTTAAAATATGGGACCTTTATGAGAAATACACAGACCCCCTCACTCTCTAGACTATTGCATAGGTTGTTGCTTGATTGCAGCAACCTAGATGAAGAAGACTGGTAAGAAGCATTGATTTTTCCAGCGGAGGTGGCCATCCTGGCGAACCTCCATTTGATTCAATGTAAAATTGCACATATAGTATACTACACATGCACTCTACTTCATAGACTTGGTAGGGCTGCGGGACACATACTGCCTTAGAGGGTGTGGACAGGAGGGCACATTTTACCAAATGCTCTGGAGTGGACTCAGACTTGGGGGTTTCTGGGATGCAGTGAGGAGAACTCTAGAGCAAGCAAAGGATGTACCATTGGATCTCCTGCTGCCGCTTGGGCTATTGGGATTATGTGGACAGATAACTAATATCCAATACCATAAAATCCTAGTAAATCTAGGGTGCATGGTGGCAAAACAAGACCGCAAAAAATGGGGCTCAGGGACAATTCCTCATCATAAGGAATGGGTGAAGGGTATTGACCACTGGTAATTGATGTTGAAGAAATATATGGGAGAAGGGGTAGCAAAAAGAAATACAAGAAAATTTGGGGCGGCTATAACTCTGGACCTAAACAGATGGGACACTTAGCTGGGTAGTCCACTACAGTTTTCTTTTTTATAAATTGAGGGTCTGTGATGTATCTCATAGGGTCCTTTGCTGGAATCGACCATACACTGGACATCTGAATATAGACATTGTGAAGCAACGAAATGGACTTGACTTTGTTTTCCTAAAAGAAGATACAATGGCACTGTTGGTGGGACCGAAGGTATGTTATACTGTGTTTGTTTTGTTACTCTTGAAATCAATAAAAATATTTCCAAAAAACACTATACATAAGGCCTTACACACACTATCCATGCAATCACATAAATACACTCCACACCCTATGCTCTGTCCTCTTCCCCTTGAACCACCTCATTAACTGGATGCCACTCATCACCTACAGATTACAAGATGCAAGCAATCTCACTCAAGAAGAAGAGGAACTTACCTGAGGAGGAGTCAGGCTTTGTAGATACCTTTGTTATTGATTGCTTCAGGGAACTATGGGCCAGAAGTAGCAAAGGTTTTTACCCATTCTGTGTCTATGGGAAAAAGTGTTTGTACATATGGCCCTATATGACCTACCTCAGTGCACCCTCAGTGAAACAGAAAAGGCAGTCATGCGGCAGGAGTACACAGGCTATGCAATTTATTGGTAGTGGTTAAAAAATGCACCATGGGAGACCATTAGAAAAAGTGTCAGGATGAGATCTGGCAGTGAAGGAGAACTTTTCCTGTATACAAGTGGCAAAGGGCCAGATGTATCAAACAGTTTTGCCCATTCTGTGTCTATGGGAAAATGTGTTTGTACATGTGGCCCAAAGTCTCTTACGGAAAGTGGACCTTTAGCACAGACAGGGAGATATTACAAATTTCCCTCATACGAAGCCCCTTTAAACTCCCTCTCCACAGAGTGAACTCTTCATATTGTTCTAATGCATTTTACCTTTTTAGTATACAGCTCCAATATCTAGTGCTTTTAAGCAACAGCTGGAGAGGGTGTACTTCTGACTGTGGCAGAGTGATAAACCAGTGCCGTTGACTGGTGCTATAGCTCAGCACCTGTCACAAGCATTATGATAAGATTGCCTGTGAGATAGCCATGGTGTATACACTAACCCTCAAAAAGATCCTAAGGACAGGTAGTGAAGTTCAGTCATTAATCTGACATGAGCAGTTATGTCCTGGGAGCGGTCTGTAAGTGAACTGAGCTCCTGCTTCCAGTCTACAACTGTATGAATGATCACATCAATTGAGAATACAATCTAGCTATTACTACTTCTATGGACATACCAAAGATGTTGGTCAACTGCCTGTAAATCCTCTCCTCCTATTCAGATAACCCTTACTCACAATAAGTAGAAAACAAAAATATGTTCACTAACATGTTGAAACAAAGGCTTTTTGTAGGAAGTTGGCTCTGTATGTACTATTTCAAAGTAAGAAATAGTATGCACAGAGTCCAAAGGTTCCCCTTAGAGGTAAGATAGTGGCAAAAAGAGATAATTCTAATGTTCTATTTTGTGCTAGTGTGGTCGAGCAGTAGGCTTATCAGAGGGTAGTGTTAAGCTTTTGTTGTACACACACAGACAATAAATGAGGAACACACACTCAAAGACAATTCCAGGCCAATAGGTTTTTGTATAGAAAAATATATTTTCTTGGTTTATTTTAAGAACCACAGTTTCAATATTTGCAAGTAATACTTCAAATGAAAGGTATTTCACTTAGGTAACTTAGGAACTTTGAATCAGCAAAATAGCATGTACAGTTGTCACAAAAAATGGCAATAAGCTATTTTAAAACTAGACACAGTGCAAATTTCAACAGTTCCTGGGGGAGGTAAGTGTTTGTTAGTTTTGCAGGTAAGTAAACCACCTACAGGTTTCAAAGTTGGGTCCAAGGTAGCCCACCGTTGGGGGTTCAGGGCAACCCCAAAATTACCACACCAGCAGCTCAGGGCCGGTCAGGTGCAGAGGTCAAATTGGTGCCCAAAACACATAGGCTTCAATGGAGAAGGGGGTGCCCCGGTTCCAGTCTGCCAGCAGGTAGGTACCCGCGTCTTCGGAGGGCAGACCAGGGGGGTTTTGTGGGGCACCGGGGGGGACACCAGTCAGCACAAAAAGTACACCCTCAGCGGCACGGGGCGGCCGGGTGCAGAGTGCAAACAGGAGTCAGGTTTGCAATGGAGTTCAATGGGAGACCCAGGGGTCTCTTCAGCGAAGCAGGCAGGCAAGGGGGGGTGGCTCCTCGGGGTAGACCACCTGGGCAAGGGAGAGGGCCACCTGGGGGTTGCTTCTGCACTGGAGGTCGGATCCTTCAGGTCCTGGGGGCTGCGGGTGCAGTGTCTTTACCAGGCGTCGGGTTCTTTGAAGCAGGCGGTCGCGGTCAGGGGGAGCCTCTGGATTCCCTCTGCAGGCGTCGCTGGGGAGGGCTCAGGGGGGTCAACTCTGGCTACTCACATGGTCGCAGTCACCGGGGAGTCCTCCTTGTAGTGTTGTTTCTCCGCAGGTCGAGCCAGGGGCGTCGGGTGCAGAGTGGAAAGTCTCACGCTTCCGGTGGGAAACGTGTGGTCTTTAAAAGTTGCTTCTTTGTTGCAAAGTTGCAGTCTTTGTGGAACAGGGCCACTGTCCTCAGGAGTTCTTGGTCCTTTTAGATGCAGGGTAGTCCTCTGAGGCTTCAGAGGTCGCTGGACCCTGGGGGACGCGTCACTGTTGCAGTTTTTCTTGAAGTGGGGAGACAGGCCGGTAGGGCTGGGGCCAAAGCAGTTGGTGTCTCTGTCTTCTCTGCAGGGCTTCAGGTCAGCAGTCCTTCTTCGTCTTCAGGTTGCAGGAATCTATCTTGCTAGGTTCTGGGAGCCCCTAAATACTCAATTTAGGGGTGTGTTTAGGTCTGGGGGGTTAGTAGCCAATGGCTACTAGCCCTGAGGGAGGCTACACCCTCTTTGTGCCTCCTCCCTGAGGGGAGGGGGCACATCCCTAATCCTATTGGGGGAATCCTCCATCTGCAAGATGGAGGATTTCTAAAAGTCAGAGTCACCTCAGCTCAGGACACCTTAGGGGCTATCCTGACTGGCCAGTGACTCCTCCTTGTTTTTCTCATTAACTCCTCCGCCCTTGCCACCAAAAGTGGGGCCGTGGCCGGAGGGGGCGGGCATCTCCACTAACTGGAGTGCCCTGGGGCGCGTTAGCAAAGGGGGTGAGCCTTTGAGGCTCACCGCCAGGTGTTAAAGTTCCTGCAGGGGGGGGTGAGAAGCACCTCCACCAAGTACAGGCTTTGTTACTAGCCACAGAGTGACAAAGGCACTCTCCCCATGTAGCCAGCAACATGTCTGGTGTGTGGCAGGCTGGCAAAACTAGTCAGCCCACACTGGAAGTCGGGTATGTTTTCAGGGGCATCTCTAAGATGCCCTCTGGGGTGTATTTCACAATAAAATATACACTGGCATCAGTGTGCATATATTGTGCTGAGAAGTTTGATACCAAACTTCCCAGTTTTCAGTGTTGCCATTATGGTGCTGTGGAGTTCGTGTATGACAGACTCCCAGACCATATACCCTTATGGCTACCCTGCACTTACAATGTCTAAGGTTTTGCTTAGACACTGTAGGGGCATAGTGCTCATGCACCTATGCCCTCACCTGTGGTATAGTGCACCCTGCCTTAGGGGTGTAAGGCCTGCTAGAGAGGTGACTTATCTATGCCATAGGCAGTGTGAGGTTGGCATGGCACCCTGAGGGGAGTGCCATGTCGACTTAGTAATTTTCTCCCCACCAGCACACACAAGCTGGCAAGCAGTATGCCTGTGCTGAGTGAGGGGTCCCCAGGGTGGCGTAAAACATGCTGCAGCCCTTAGAGACCTTCCCTGGCATCAGGGCCCTTGGTACCAGGTGTACCAGTTACAAGGGACTTACCTGGATGCCAGGGTGTGCCAATTGTGGAGACAAAGGTACAGGTTAGGGAAAGAACACTGGTGCTGGGGCCTGGTTAGCAGGCCTCAGCACACTTTCAAATCATAACTTGGCATCAGCAAAGGCAAAAAGTCAGGGGGTAACCATGCCAAGGAGGCATTTCCTTACACTTTTTGCCTGTGTTTTGCTTTCATATGTGGACTCGTGTGATTGCTTGATGTAGTAGATTACATTTTATTGTATTATGCATAAAATGATTACAATAAACACACATAAGATCAAATTACTAAGATCGACTAAACTATACAAAGAAGCCAACTTAGTCATAAAGAAAGCAGATGAGCCACCACAACTAAATACTTCCTAGGTTAAAATGACATTTATCACTTAGGCCTTTAAAAAACTAATAGCCAAGTCTAAAAATCTCATTAATGCACTATTAAAAGAGGCGATTTGATTAGTGAAACAAAGTTCAATTGCTTCTTTCGCAGTCCTAATGTTTGAATCAATGAAAGAATTCTGAAGTTTGAGTTTCTGCAGCTTTAACAGTTTAGGGCAAATGCAAAAGTTATGTTCTACAGTTTAAAATTTATAACCACACAAACTGCTTGATGTAGTAATGAGTTTCATCTGTTGATTGCTGTGGGGAATTCTGACTATTCCCTCTATCTCCCTTGCAGTAGCAGGTATTCCATGTGTTGAAGCCTTGTTGGAGTATGTGTCTTATATAACTTGAAGCTAAAAGTAGTATTGTTTTTTATTTTTTATTTACAATAAATAAAAATATATAATTGAATGTAAACTAATTTTAGGCTTTCAAAAATATGTTTCCATTTAGCTTCCTATCCTTCCCTAGTGGCATTAGTGCTATTTCCTTTCTCCAATGATCTCTATGGCAGTGTGTTGCAATACTAGCGACTGGCCATGTGAGGGTCTTACTTATCACACGGCTTGGCTGCAGTAGATTTGATCCTGTTTTGCCAGTAATACTATTGTAGTAGATGAAGGTGGAACTTTCATGAATAGGAATTGTGTATTTCAGTACTTGCATGTCTCTCGTAACCCCCTTCCTAAAGTTCCCTTAACACCATCCATTTATTAGTAAATATTCCTCATTTTCCAACCACCCCCTTTGTCCTATTAACATTTTCCGCGAAAACATATACATCTTTTTTGCATATCCAAACTCACCTTATGTTCCACTGGGCATTTCCCAGATTGGCTTTAGCCATAGGAGACCAGTTCTGAAGGCCTTGGGCGGCTGCTGGTGACTCTGTCACTTTCCACAGCTCCCCAACATTAATTGCAGCAGGCACAGAGGACTTCAAGCCAGAGAGAGAATGAGCAGGAGAGGGCGATAGAGTTCTCCAGTCTGACCCTGATGTGCTGAGATCTATACAGTTGTGGCAGAGATTTCTGCACATAAGACATTGGCCAGGCATAGGAGTAGCACTACAGCCAGAGATCTGTCAATAGCAGTTGTGATATGTGAAGTAGTACGACTGTAGTACTACTTCCTGTACTCAAAAAGGCTTTTATAAATAGGACCAAATGTGTCCAATGTTTCTATCTAGCAATGATATTTAAATAGTTTGTTGATTGCTGTGAAGCCCGGTCATGGTGTATTCTGGCCTTAGTAGTTAGGCATTATAAAACAGGAATGGTAAAGAGCGTCTAAATATATGTATTTATGATAACTGTTTATCGCTTTTGAAAGACTTTTTGATATTTTCATTTTTTGCTTTGTTGAAGGTTTAATCTAAATGTTTCAGTTATCAACAGAAAGATCACTGTAAAACATTGTATCTAACTAATCAACAAACATTAAATTATTGGAAATGCAGCTTGAAATGAAGCTATTGTCTTCAGTAGTGTATTGCTTCATCTTTTGTACATTTCAGTGTAAAAGAACCAGGCAGTGGATATCTATAAGCAACATAGGAGAACATTATTGCTTCTTACAAGTTGGTGTTCTATACAACAGTTAACTAAATGTGTATTAAAAACAAACTATAGATTTATGTGCGTGTTCAACACCCCACTTTGGTTTGCAAGACCTGGGACTGTAATGGAATATTTTTGACATCAGTGTTAACTGACAGTAGCACATATACTATCGTACAATGTTTTTTTTAATACTTTATTTAACCACTATTGTTTGTCTTACTAAGTATATGAGCAATTAAAAAGTGTTACCACCATACCTGAAGCAGTATCTTGTGTCCATCATAGTCTTGTGTTTGCCACCGCGTGTGGCTAATACGCATACATGGATTGGGAAGAAGCGGTACAAGTTGACCAATTTCCTGGACCTTGAACTGCAGTACAGAGGATTCCTTCACTTCCACGGGCACCCCTGGGGGCAACTGCTTTATAGAAAGCTGGACACACATTTTCTCTTTTGAATAGAGTACAAAAAAAATGAAGCTGCTTTTCTGCACAGTTGCTTCTTTCTGTAAGAGCATTTCGTAAAGCCTCACTGCATCCTCAAAGTTGTCAAAGCTGCAATATAAAGTAATTCGCAAGATTTCGGTCCCATAATGAACTTGCCTGACACCCCAGACCGGCATGTGGACATCCAGGCTATAGAAATCTTGGCTGACCGGCATGCAAGCACTAAGTCTCCCGTTTGCGTATTCTGTCCGATGGAGCTGCCAAGGTGGGTGCTGGAAAAAGTTGAGTGTATGGAGAATTCGTTCTTCACCAAAGTCCTCGTGAAGAAAAAGAAGAACAGACATCCCTGGAAATCCTGGAATTTTCCTGGGGTACGATTCAAAGTATTTTATGGAAGTACCGCGTTCTGAGACATGGAAAAGTTGAATATCTGGCCAAAGGCCCAGGAAAAGATGGTCAAGTATTTGCTGAAGAAGCACTGCATCCCCGGAACTGGCTAGAAGGTGCACGGTCATAGCCAACGTGTTTGCTTGTTCATCCATTATAACAGCACCTTAAAAAAGAGAGAAACAGCAATCAGAAACACTTTTAGATTATGAAGCAGGCATAGCCACTATGTTCACTCTGTCAGCATTCACATAATTATCAAAACCTACAACCACATAACAAACATGATAGTTGGCATGCTATGTTATGTCTCTGGCAAACCACGGATCAGTATCTCATTTGGAGATTAAACTCTCTAGACACTGAATGTGCCTGTAAAATTACCAGAAATCCTTCCTACAAAACTCAGAACCGATAGAGGGTATGAACTCAAATCCATCTGACAAAGCTAGTCACTGCCATAAGAATATATGAGCACTACTCCATCTCGAGTGCAGAATTCCGTTCCACAATTAAATGGCCTACTCACGCTACAGCGTATGCTGCTCAATTTTGCAACATCCAACCATTTACCGTTGGGCTGATCCTTGTCTCTCTGGTCCTTCTTCTCACAACTGTAACATACATGTTATGTGGTATAATCTTCAACTCCTATCAAAAGCATTACCCATGCACCTGCAAGAACACTAGACTGCCCTGCAATTGTGGCTGAGAATTTTGCCCTTTATTACAGAACCCAATCTGGCTATTGCTTTTATCCAGCAGTTATGTCAGCCTAGGAATAATCTTCAACACCACAGAGCCACAGGAGACCAGAAGGTTAGCTTAGCTTCTGTCTTACTCACCAAAGCTTGAGTTCAGTCTGCTTGGATTGCCTAACAGAGCTACACTGATGCAATGCCAGTCAAGTCTAAGACTGGTCTGAATAAAGAATTTAATAGCGATTACCAAATAGCGACTCTTTGCAAATTGCTATTTGGTAATCACTAATACCAATGTACAAAAGTGATATTTGACACATTAGTGATTCGTAGTGGTTTGCAAATATATCCACGTTATGAATATTAATGAGGTAGGTCGCTATTTGTGACCCACTAGAAATCCCAGGGATGATGGCCAACTGGTATCAGCAGACCACCATGTCTGTGATTGCTTTTAAATAAAGCAATCATTTTTTTCAAATGCAGCCTGTTTTCCTTAAAGGAAAAAGGGATGTGTTTAAAAATAAAAATGAAAAGTTTTGTTTGTATTTTTTTAAGAGTAGGCAGTGGTCTGTGGGAAAAATATGTATTGAACCATTTTCAAAGAGGAAGGGATCCCAAGGGGACCTCCTCCCATTTGTGAATGGGTTACCACCAACTTTGAGTTGGTGGTAAAGTGCAAAGGTTTTGCAACCGTATTTCGGTCGCAAAACATTTGTACATGCCAATGCAAATCTGTATTTGGAAGGAACACCCCAAACAAGCCCCTTCCAAATACCGATTCAAAAAACGTAAATTGTGATTCGGTAACATGTTACTAAATCGCAATTTGATCTTTGTACATAACAAAAAGTATTTTTGCGTTCGCAAAATGGCATGATTCTGCAAATCGGGCTGTTTGAGAACTCAAAAACATGTTATACATCTAGCCCTAAGTTATCTTGGACAAATCTTATGGCAAAGAGGAAATCTGATGCATAATCGTTCCTTAAGTCGATGTTATATTCCATGTAGCATAGACTGAGTATTCTAACTGTATTGAATTTTTTAAATATTCTTTGTGAGGATTTAGGTGTAATATATGATATGGTTGTGGAGCCTTATCATGCAGTACCGTCTCAAATACCGTCTTAGTTCCAGTCAAGCACTAAGCTCAGCTGCGGGAAGCTGTGGCTGCCAGCAGTAAGGCTTAGCAAAGGAGCAATGTGTAAAGCATTTCACAGAACCAAACAATGAAAAAGCAACACAACACAAAAGAAAGAAGATTATAATTTATACAAATAGATATTTTTATGAATTTTTAGAGACCATCATGAACAAAATCCACTGGAGGGTTCCAGAGATACATATTTTAGACTATATTATCACTTTTAAATGCAACCGCAAACAAGAATTGGTCAACAAAGACTGGAAAATTTTGAAAAGTTTGAAACAGTTAGTTTAGCTACTCTGGCCTGTGTTTTGAGCAACCAATTCAGGCAAGAGAGAGGTCAAGGGGGCCAGAGCTGACATTTTGGACAGTTACCTGGCAATCAGAGCGTTTCAAGCAAAACCCAAACTGTAAAGGACAACCAACATAGACAACAATGGAGTGAGGCTTATGGCGCTAAAAGCATGCCTGTTGCCTGGGCCTTTGTGAGGCCGCAGGGCTAGCTAGAGCACAAAGTGTGAACTTTCTAAAAGTTGTTTATCTTTAATAGCCGTATTAAATTCGACCAGGGCATCAGGTCAGGTTTAATGCTATGATTATTTTGATACCTTACCATGACTCAGTTTGGTACTCACATTCAGGAATTTGCTGTGTTAGGATGCCAACCGGGTACCCTGTGTTAGCCAATAGGGCTACTAATTTGGAAGCGATGCTGTTAAAACATATCCAAAATAAATATCTTACTGTTTTGCTTTACTTTCGACTGAGCCAAGATATAAACACTGAAAAGAGTCAAAAGGATTCTCTGGAATGCACTTCTTAGTCTGAAGAAGACATTTATTACAGCTTTTTGCAAGGTTGATGAAGGAAGGTTTGAATAGTAAAAAGTGTACTTTCAAAATGTGCAACAACAACGTAAGACCACGTATAAAGAATCTTCAATATATAAACAGAAAATATATACATGCAAAGACACAAACACTTCTATTGATATATAGATATATATTCATATGCAATGCAATGCAAATAATTATTAAAAATTCATCACCATAGGGCCTGTCAGATGCTTCATCTTTCTCATGCCAGCAAGAAGATGACCCCATTCAACTGCGAGAAAGAGATCCTCATCCTCATGGGAAAAATGTCAGGCATTTGACGTCCAATCCTGACTGAGGTCTCGGAATTCATCGCTACTGAGCAGGGCCACCTTTTTATAGCTTAAACAGCCATGGAAAGAGCCTTCTAGAAGACCCCCCTCTCCCAGATGCTAATATTTAAAAATGCTGGCTAGTTTAGGTAAACCTTGAAAGGAATTCGTCGGGAGCTGGCACCGTCCCAAGGCACGCCTCCCAAAGTCAAACCTTTCTCATGCCTATGATAAACACTAGCTTATCGTACTAACTGCTTACCCCCTACATATTGTGTACCAGTCCAAGCTCTTCGGTGAGAAGGAAAACACGCAGAAGTAGAAAAACAAAGTGCATATCATGTTTGCAGGGAAAAATACTTTAATGTGGCAATGAAGTTAAGCTGAACACAAAATGGAGTCTAGACTGAATACAAAATGGAGTCTATACCCAGTGACCACTAAAGTGACAATAGGCAGCTAAGCCAGGTGCAAAGCAGTGTGACACGACATCAGTGGTCAACATGCAAATTACATTAAAGTTACTTAACAAAATACAGCTCCCTGCTGTAGGGCTCAATAGGCCTTCTTTAGTGGAGACTTACATATAGTGTTAGGGGAAAGGGTGGCTTTGCAAATGGAGTGAATGGCTAGATCAAACTGGCAGCAAAAACACTGCCCTTCCAGTCTGCAGTGGCAGGCTGGGGGCCATTTTGTACCTTGCCACACACAGGGTGGCACATACAATGCTGCAGCCCTGAATGAACACTCTGCCCTACATGCCCTGGATACCATATTCTAAGGACTTATAAGTAAGTAAGTCCTTGCCAATTGGGTGTATCAAATCCCACATGCAATTTGTATTGGGTCAGAACACTGGCACTGAGGTCTGGTTAGAAGGCTTCAGTGCACTCTGAGTCGAAAACCCCCAGCAACATTCCAGAAATGTAGGGGGTGAACATGCAAAAGGAGGAATTTTCTTACATTGTTCCAAAGAAATTAGTTGCTTGCAATATTGATTTATCACAGTACTGCATAAGGTATATATGAATATGCCTATATCCCAAAGGATGCTCTCTCTATTCAAGAAAGTCACTAAAATCAGCAACAAGAAGGTAAGAGAGTGGCAAAAGGACAAAGGATGTGACACTGCTTCAATCAGATAGCACCCTCAAATCATCCAACTGACTCATTACCACTTTCTCCTAACACTCAGAGGAAGAAGGAAGCCAAAACTTGGTCCTATAGCATACAAAAATTATTTCATCAAGCTTCATTGAGATTAGCAGGGTATTAAACACTCTTCATAATTTCTCTCAAACTAATGAAGAGTGTATACCACACCATGTATTTACCCTACTTTTTATCTGTTGCCTTCGAACTCGCAGTATTATAGATTTTTATTGTTGGGGGGAAAATCCTTGCATTTTTATTACTGATTCTGGGGTCTGTTGTGTTGAAACTTTTAATCTCTCGTAATAAGTGAGCAACTTGGCAGAATTCACACTGTTTTGGGATTAACGCTTACATTGCCGAATTAGATAAATACATGTATTGCTGCTAAATATCTGAAATACTTGAGTTCGCTTTTGTGAAGCGCACTTGGCACTTTAGTTTTACTCACGACCTAATTTTTCCAAAATCTAGCCGCCATTTTCCTTTGGTTGCACTCTAGTTGTTTAGAGGCTTGATTCCATATATAGTGAGCAATGCATCGAACGGGCAGCAGTTAGTTTACATGCACTGTGTATTTACCCTACTTTTTATCTGTTAACTTCAAATTGACAGTATTTTAGATTTCTATTGTTTGGGGGAAATCCTTGCCTTTTTATTACTGATTTGGGGGACTGTTGTGTTGAAACTTTTGATCACTTGTAATAAATGAGCAACTTGGCAGAATTTGCATGGATGGGGGGATTAATACTTGAATTGCTGAATGAGACAAATACTTGTATTCCTGCTAAATACCTGAAATACTTGAGTTTGCATTTGTGAAGCACACTTGGCACTTTAGTTTTACTGACTCTTGATTTTTCCGACATTAAGCCGCCATTTTGTTTTGGTCGCCCACTAGTCATTTATTGGCTTGATTCCATATATAGCGAGCGATCAAGCGGACTCGCAGCAGTTAGTTCACCTACACATGAATTTAACCTACTTTTTATCTGTTAAGTTCAAACTCGCTGTATTGTAGATTTTTATTGTTGAGGAAATCCTTGCAATGTTTTGGGGCACTATTGTGTTGAAACTTTTAATTGCTCTTGAAAAGTGAGCAGAATTTGCATGGTTGGAGGGATTCAAACTTGAATTGCTAAATGAGATAATTACTTGCATAGCTGTTAAATACCTGAAATACTCAAATTTGCATTTGTGAAGCACACGTGGCACTTTAGTTTTACTCACTTCCTGATTTTTCCAACATCATGCCGACATTTTGTTTTGGTTGCAGTCTAGTCATTTATTGTCTTGATTTCATATATATAGAGCAATGCAGCGGACACGCAGAGGTTAGTTCACTTGCACCATGTATTTAACCTACTTTTATCTGTTTACTTCAAACTCGCTGTATTTTAGAATGTTATTGTTGGGGAGAAAATCCTGGCATTTTTATTACTGTTTTTGGGGACTGTTGTGTTGAAACTTTTAATTACTCGTCATAAGTGAACAAATTGGCAGAATTTGCACTGTTGTGGGGATTAACACTTGAATTGCCGAATTAGATAAATACTTGTATTACTGCTAAATACCTGAAGTACTTGAATTCACTTTTGTGAAGTGCACTTGGCACTTTAGTTTTACTCACTTTCTGATTTTTCCAACATCGAGCTGCCATTTTCCTTAGGTCGCACTCTAGTTGTTTAGTGGCTTGCTTCCAAATATAGCGAGCAATACAGTGGATGGGCAGCAGTTAGTCCACCTGCACTGTGTATTTACCATACTTTTTATTGGTTAACTTCAAACATGCAGTATTTTATATTTCTATTGTTTGGGGAGAAATCCTTGCATTTTATTACTGATCTTGGGGACTGTTGTGTTGATGCTTTTAATTGCTTGTAATCAGTGAGCAAATTGGCAGAATTTTCATGGTTGGGGGATTATTACTTGAATTGCTGAATGAGATAAATACTTGCATTCCTGCAAAATACCTGAAATACTCAAATTCACATTTGTGACGCAAACTTGGGACTTTAGTTTTACTCACTTCCTGATTTTTCCAACATCGAGCCGCTGTTTTGCTTTGGTTGCACTCTAGTCATTTAGTGGCTTGATTCCATATTTAGGGAGTGATGGAGGGGGTGCTCCACTGGCCCCCAACGGTGGGCCAAAGTCAAGCCTGTCTGCGTTTGGATCGCATCTGGCGCCAGCCATGCTGCTGCTTATTCCTGCCATACTGTACGCTGTAGGATCTATACTAAGGCAGAGCTGCTTTCTCTAAGCACCTCACTCTGTAGCTATGCATGGGAGTTTAACGTAGGTAACTTAGGAATTGGACTTAATTGATCAGGGTGCAGCTTCTCTATTAAAGCCCCTAAACTTTGTAGCCTTCGACTCAACAAGGGATACGGACCAGTGGCGGCTACCACCAATTAAGGTTGGTGGGACGGGGGTGGGTTGGAATAGAGTGTCGGGTGGGGGGTTGTATAAAAAAAAAAAAAGACTTACCTGCTGCTGCTCTGTCCCACTGCTGCTCCCAGTCCCGCTGCCAGCTGCTCCCTCTCTTCCTGACAGTCACCACAGACTCCCAATTTAGACGCTGCTCTCATGCTAAAGCAACACAGCTGGGATGGAGAAACTTAAGTGTGCATGTCGGTTTGAGAGCCAGACAAATCGACATGCGCATTTTACAGTGCCCACCAGACCTCTTCCATAGTACCCGCCCCTGCCCTGCCCTGCATTCCACATTCCAAGCTGTCAGAGAGACTGCGACAAATAAATTGATAATAAAATTGTTTTATTTTAATTTTATTTGTCACTGACTGCGCAGGGCGGGCAACGCTCCTCCACTATTACTGAGGAGCTACCCCAGCTATGGACTGATGCCACAGGGTGGAGCAGGGGGTCCTACCTCTTCCTCCCCTGGAGCCTCCTTTTTTTCTTATCTTCTGCCTGATTCCATGGCTGCCTCCTTACAGCATTTGACGGATGTTCTAGGTCAACTAGCCCCACTCCACACCAAATATATGGTATTAGGAGACTTTAATCTGCAAGTACGTAACCTTAACAATAAATGTGCTCAGCAACTTCTTAGCTCTTTGGAAGGATTAATCTGGAGCAATTAATCAAGGCGTACACTCATAATGCTGGTCATACACTTGACCTGATCTTGGCGAACCTACCTGATTGTTAAGGTAAAGCCAGTTCTGAATCTGAGTTGGTCAGACCATGCCTTGATCCTGTTTAATGTTACCTTGACTCCCCATGGACACTACAAAGAACAGCAGAAAACAAAGGAAGATGGACACTACAAAGACCAGCAGAAAACGAAGGAAGATGGACACTACAAAGACCAGCAGAAAACGAAGGAAGATGGGCAATACAGAGAACAGCAGAGAACGAGGGGAAATGGACAATACAAAGAACAGCAGAAAACGAAGGAAAATGGGCGCAAGACAGAGAACAGCAGAGAACGAGGGGAAATGGACCAGACAGAGAGCAGCAGAGAACGGAGGAAGATGGACACTACAAAGAACAGCAGGAAACAAAGGAAAATGGGCAATACAGAGAACAGCAGAGAACGAGGGGAAATGGACAATACAAAGAACAGCAGGAAACGAAGGAGATTGGACGGGGGAGCGCAAAGGAGTACTTACGGTCTGCTGGAGGAGGCAGGAGCCTGGGCAGGTGGAGCTGCAGCGGCGGGGGGAAGCGACCTACCCTAGGGTCAAGGGTTGCTGTCTCTGCCGCGCAGCGGCCGCCATAAGAGGGAGGTGGGGGGAGGAGGGGTCAGCTGGGGGCGGCAGGCGGGAGGGAGGGCGACGAATGGGAGCAGGGGGGGCGGTGCCGCGTGGGTGGCGGTGGCGGGAAGGCAGAGGGCGGGGGCGGGGGGGTCAGAAAGAAAGGAAAGTGTGAAAAAAGGGAAAAAATCACAGGAGATGGAAGCAAAAAAGGAGCAAGGACAGGGAGACAGCAGAGAACGAGGGGAAATGGGCAAGACAGAGAACAGCAGAGAACGAGGGGAAATGGACACTACAAAGAACAGCAGAAAACGAAGGAAGATGGACACTACAAAGAACAACAGAAAACGAAGGAAGATGGACACTACAAAGAACAGCATAAAACGAAGGAAGATGGACACTACAAAGAACAGCATAAAACGAAGGAAGATGGACACTACAAAGAACAGCAGAAAACGAAGGAAGATGGGCAATACAGAGAACAGCAGAAAACGAAGGAAGATGCACACTACAAAGAACAGCAGAAATCGAAGGAAGATGGACACTACAAAGAACAGCAGAAAACGAAGGAAGATGAACACTACAAAAAACAGCAGAAAACGAAGGAAGATGGACACTACAAAGAACAGCAGGAAACGAAGGAAGATGGGCAATACAGAGAACAGCAGAGAACGAGGGGAAATGGACAATACAAAGAACAGCAGAAAACGAAGGAAAATGGGCAAGACAGAGAACAGCAGAGAACGAGGGGAAATGGACCAGACAGAGAACAGTAGAGAACGGAGGAAGATGGACACTACAAAGAACAGCAGGAAACGAAGGAAAATGGGCAATACAGAGAACAGCAGAGAACGAGGGGAAATGGACAATACAAAGAACAGCAGGAAACGAAGGAGATTGGACAGTGGGGAGCGCAAAGGAGTACTTACGGTCTGCTGGAGGAGGCAGGAGCCTGGGCAGGTGGAGCTGCAGCGGCGGGGGGAAGCGACCTACCCTAGGTTCTTTGTTCTTTGTAGTGTCCATCTTCCTTCGTTTTCTGCTGTTCTCTGTATTGCCCATCTTATTTCGTTTTCTGCTGTTCTTTGTAGTGTCCATCTTCCTTCGTTTTCTGCTGTTCTTTGTAGTGTCCATTTCCCCTCGTTCTCTGCTGTTCTCTGTCTTGCCCATTTCCCCTCGTTCTCTGCTGTCTCCCTGTCCTTGCTCCTTTTTTTGCCTCCATCTCCTGTGATTTTTTCCCTTTTTTCACACTTTCCCTTCTTTCTGACCCCCCCGCTCCCACCCTCTGCCTTCCCGCCGCCGCCACCCGCGCGGCCCCGTCCCCCCCCTGCTCCCATTCGTCGCCCTCCCTCCCGCCTCCCACCCTCAGCTGACCCCTCCTCCCCCCACCTCTGCGCCGAAGGCGCGCCAAAGGCAAGCCCGTCTGCGCCCGTCCGCGCCTGGTCCGCGCCTGGACCGCGCCCAGCGCCATTACCCCTGGCCCCCAGCACTCCCAAACCCCGCAGCACCGCTACGATGCTGCCTCCTTCCACGCACTCAAACCGGGACGTACTACAACCTGCTATCAAGCCAGCCCGAAACGCACTCATGGTCCCTTCGCATGGCAAACCTGCAAGCATACCTTCCACTGCGACTGCACCCCGCCCACGCGCCAATAACCACCTCAAGTGCATCCTCATCAACGCACGCTCCGTCCACAAGCACGCCACTGAACTATGGGACCTCCTGGACTCTACCGCCCCGGACGTCGCCTTCATCACTGAGACCTGGATGAACGCCTCTTCGGCCCCCGACATCGCCATAGCCATCCCCGACGGCTACAAGATCGCCAGGAAAGACCGCACCAACCAAGTCGGAGGAGGAATCGCCATCATATTCAAGAACTCCATCGACGTCACTACCTCCACCGAAGACACCCTCCTCGCCGCTGAACACATGCACTTCCAGATCCACACCGACCCCAGGACCACCCTCAGAGGAACTCTCATCTACATGCCCCCTGGACCACGCGCCCTTTTCAGCGAATCCATCACAGACTTCATCTCCCCGCACGCCCTAGCCTCGCCAGACTACATCCTCCTCGGAGACCTGAACTTCCACCTGGAGCAGAACAACGACACCAACACCACCACCCTGCTCGACAACCTCGACAACCTCGGTCTCAAGCAACTGGTGAACACCCCCACCCACATCGCCGGACACACGCTCGACCCCATCTTCACCGCCAGCAACCACGTATCCTTCAGCCACTCCTCCGAAATACACTGGACCGACCACAGATGTGTCCACTTCACCTTCAAACGCAAGACTCTCCACCTTCGCACACAACCCATCTCACGCAGACCTTGGAACAAAATCTCCACAGAACAGCTTCTCTCCACCCTCAACCACAACCAACCCACCATCACCTCCGACGCCAACAACGCAGCCCTCAGCCTCACACAGTGGATCACCAACTGCGCTGACAACCTCGCCCCCCTCAGACATCTCCCAAGACAGACCAACACCAGGAAAGACTGGACAAGAACACCCACAACAGCAAAGAACTCTTCAACATCGTCAAAGAGGTCTCCAATCCCAACGCCAGCTCCAACTCCATCACGCCCTCACAAGAACTCTGCAACTCCCTTGCTACCTTCTTCCATCGAAAGATCACCAACCTACACGACAGCTTCGGTCCACAGACCCCGCTGACCACCACGGAAGCCACAGCCCCAGCCGTCACCCTCAACGCCTGGACACCCATCAGCGCCAAAGAGACCAAAACTACCATGAACACCATCCACTCCGGTGCCCCCTCGGACCCTTGCCCACATTACATCTTCAACAAAGCCGACGACATCATCGGCCCCCATCTCCAGACCATCATCAACAGCTCGTTTGCATCTGCCACCCTTCCCCGAGAGCTTGCAACACGCGGAAGTCAACGCTCTCCTGAAGAAACCCACGGCGGACCCCAGCGACCTGAAGAACTTCCGCCCCATCTCGCTCCTCCGCTTCCCGGCCAAAGTCATCGAGAAGGCCGTCAACAAACAACTGACTAACTTCCTCGAAGACAACAACCTGCTCGACCCCTCCCAATCCGGATTCCGGGCCAACCACAGCACGGAAATCGCCCTCATCGCAGTCACCAACGACATCCGAACTCTGCTGGACAACGGAGAAACAGCTGCCCTCATCCTCCTCGACCTCTCGGCTGCCTTCGACACCGTCTGCCACGCACCCTAATATCCCGCCTCCGCTCCACCGGTATCCAAGGACAGGCCCTGGACTGGATCGCCTCTTTTCTCTCTGACCGCTCCCAAAGAGTCTACCTCCCGCCGTTCCGCTCGGATCTCACCGTGATCATCTGCGGCGTCCCACAGGGCTCCTCGCTCAGCCCAACTCTCTTCAATGTCTACATGAGCCCCCTCGCCGACATCGCACGCAAACACAACATCAACATCATCTCCTACGCCGATGACACCCAGCTGATACTTTCCCTCCCCAAAGACCCAGCCACCGCCAAAACCAACCTACAGGATGGAATGAAAGACGTCGCAGAATGGATGAAACTCAGCCGCCTGAAACTGAACTCAGACAAAACGGAAGTCCTCATCCTCGGAAACACCCCATCCGCCTGGGACGATTCCTGGTGGCCCTCGGCCCTGGGCACCGCACCGACCCCCTCAGACCACGCACGCAACCTCGGATACATCCTGGACCCCCTTCTCACCATGACCAAACAAGTCAACGCCGTCTCGTCTTCTTACTTCCTCACACTCCGCATGCTTCAAAAGATCTTCCGCTGGATCCCCGCCGACACCAGAAAAACTGTGACCCACGCCCTCGTCACGAGCCGCCTAGACTACGGAAACACCCTATATGCAGGAATCACCGCAAAACTTCAGAAACGTCTTCAGCGAATACAAAACGCCTCTGCACGCCTCATCCTCGATGTACCCCGCCACAGCCACATCTTCGCCCACCTGAGACACCTGCACTGGCTACCCATCAACAAAAGGATCACCTTCAGGCTCCTCACCCACGCACACAAAGCCCTCCACAACAAGGGCCCCGAATACCTCAACCGTTGCCTCACCTTCTACATGCCCACCCGTCAACTTCGTTCCACCAGCCTCGCACTCGCCGCTGTCCCTCGCATCCGCCGTACCACTGCAGGTGGGAAATCCTTCTCCTACCTGGCAGCCAAGACGTGGAACTCCCTCCCCGCCCACCTCAGGACCACCCAGGACCACCTCGCCTTCCGGAGGCAGCTCAAGACCTGGTTCTTCGAGCAGCAGTGACCCCCACCCCCTAGCGCCTTGAGACCCTCACGGGTGAGTAGCGCGCTGTTTAAATTTAATTGATTGATTGATTGATTGAAAGACTAACAAATAAGTTGTCCAGACACCAGCATAAAATTACTAAGTCCTCTTTTCTGTAATCACTTCAGTCCTTTACCTGCCAGAGGAAGGGTGACCTAGAACAAGATGTAACGTCTTTCGATGGTTGGCTTACAATGGTTATTGACACCATTGCACCATAGAAAGCCAACTCCTCAGAGAAGCTTAATCCCTGTCCACTCTGGTTCTCTGATGCCCTTAAGGCAGAGAAATCTGCATGCAAAAGACTGGCAAGGCAATGGAAATCAAAGTATGATAAGGGGACAAAGTGATCTATCAGTGTGCTCTAAAAAAATATCATGCAACCATTCGCATGGCCCAAAAATCTTTTATTGCCATGTTTATTTCAGAGGCTGTGAATGCCCCTCAAGAACTGTTCAAAGTGGTCTATTTATTTATTTTCCCCATGGCAACTAAAAACTTCCTTACCACTTCTATGGAGCTTTGTGAGGACTTCTACTACTTCTTTCATAGGAAAATTCAAGCTGTATACAAACAATTTTCAGGACAGTGCTCCATCAATCAAGGATCACTACCCCAGGCCACTTTGGGTCCATTACTGTCCAGATTTGTCCCATTGCAGTTGAGGAATCTGCAAGAAAGCTTGCAAATTGCAAGCCAGGCTAACCCCTGGGTCCATCTCCCGGCCATTCCTAAGCTTGCTGCACCATTGGTGAATCCCTGCCTGAATAGGCTGCTTAATGAATCTCTTGACCAGGTGCTGGTTCAATCCAGTTGGTAACAAGTTCCACTGCTCACGCTGCTGAATAAGTCATTAGCCGGTCCCAAGGTTTTTAGCAATTTCAGGCCTATTTCACTACTTTCCACTGTTGCTAAGCTTCTTGAGAAGAGCGTAAATAAGCAGCTTCATGACTTGCAATCAGGCTTCTCTGCTGGATACAGCAATGAGGCAGCTCTACTTGAAGTCTCTGAATACATTAAAGTCAATCTAGATTTACACACTCCTACCATAATAATGCTTCTGGTTCTGCCTTCGGCATTCAACACGGTCTCTCATGCCATTTTGCTGGAGAGACTTGATAAGATCGGTGTCAGAGATTGAGCCCTACTTTGGCTTAAATCCTTTATTAGCAGGAGCTCTCAGACTGTTTTCCTTCCTCCTTTCACCTCAGAGACTAAACCCTTAGAATGCAGAGTCCTGAAGGGCTCTGCTCTAAGCCCCACACTCTTTAATATTTATATGGAGCTTCTGAATCCTTGGGAGTGAGAGTTATATCTTACACTAATGATATTCAACTCCTCCTGGCTTTCCAGGAAAATGCACCCACATTCTTTGATTCCTTTAAACTCTGCCTTAAATCTGTGCCAGACTGGATCAGAGCCAACTTTCTGAGACTTAACTCAGACAAGACTGAGATTATTTTTTTCTGCACTAAGTCCACTCTTCCACCCAGCCTCTGGTGGCCATTGGGAATGAGTGCCCCCACCCCCTTCTCCATTGGTAAGGAATCTCGTGGTGAAATTTGTTCAGACCATACCTTCAAACCCAAGGTTAAAGCAGTATCGTCCACCTGCTTCTTCATCCTTAGATCTTTGAGAAGGATGTTGCACCTCAATCCTGTAGAGCATCACAAGACGATCGTCTATGCCCTGATAACTTCTAGGCTGGCCTACTCCAACAGTTTGTACATGGGACTCCCAGCCTCTCTGACTCAGCGTCTCCAAACTGTTGAAAAAGCTGCTGCCCAGCTGATTCACAAGAGGTAAATCGTTCATCTACCTGGTATCTAAGCTGTGGCACATACTTCCTCTTGCTCTGAAAAACTGTTTGTCTGAACATGTCTTTGAGAGTCTTTGAAAACACTACTTTTTAATTCCTGCGTTTGCTTCGATAGCCTCACATCTGATGTCTTGTTCAGGTGATTTTTTCCTCTAGTGCCGGGAATCTTCTTTTGAGGTAGATGTGCACTATATAAATGGATTGTTATTGTTGTATTTTTAATTTGGTGGCTGGAAATATATTGCATGGATGGATTGAGTTTCAACTCAGTTCAGCATATTTGAAAAAACAGGTGAGCAAGCCACTTAGAAGAGAGAAAGGATTCTTTCAAAGTGAGAGGATCAATCACTAGAGGTGATGGAGATGGGGCATCATCTGTGAACTACGTTTTCCTTAACAGGTCGATTTGTGATTGAAAGTATTTAGCAAAAGTGATGCAGCATTCAACCAAGAGACTATACCCACTGTAAATAGTAACAAATTATTAAAAGGTCAGGAGTTGCTGGGTAGGTGTTTGTATGGTAATTTGGAACATTGTGGGTGTGTGCCCATTTAAGAGTTTCAAATCTGCTTGGAGAATAACTCAAGGTAGCAATATAGCCTAGGAACCATGAGGTTCTACCAGGCCAGCTTGTCAGGAGAGAAAGAATGAATTGCATAGAGAACACATTTTCTGAGTCTTTGAGCTTGCTTATGACTAGGACAAATCTTATCCTACAAGGGTGAGCATGGGTGACCTTTGCACACTTAGGGACTCATCTGATAATTCTCTCTTTACAAAGTCTCCATCAACGGAACAGAGATGCTAGACAAGGAAATAGAAAGAGACAGCTAAGTTAAAATATATGGCCCTCTAGCTCAGAGTGTAAAAACTTAACAAGTTAGATGAGAGAATCTCCATCTGCCTAGTTTCCAGCAACAAATACATTCAACCTGTTAGAAATTGAGTTTCTGGTTGGCCGAGGGTTGCACTCTGTCCAAGCAGGGACCACAATCCTAGTCACGGTAAGTCAGATACACACCATAAATTAACCTGTGCTCACTCTCTGGTAGCTGGGCACAGAGCAGGCAGGCTTAACTTAAGTGGCAAAGTGTAAAGTATTTGTGCAACACCTAAAACAGTAAATCAGTGAAAACACAACATAAAAAGACACCGCACTTGGTATAAAAATAGAGCTTATTTTTATGAGTAAAACAAGACTAAATGAAAAAAATCCAGTAAGAAGTTGAGATATGAATTTTTAAAGAGTAAAATGTAATACAGTGCTTAAAAGCATAAAGCGCCAACCGTGGCAATATTGTCACGCTAGAGTGGGTGGAATCCAAAAGGTCAGACTAACCACAATGGGACCCGGGTCTGATACAGTCCCAGACAATTCCTGCTGAAGTTTTACATTCTCAAATTTGAGCCAAGAGTCCTATTCACAGGGAAGAAGTTCACAGGGAGCAAGATGAATGTCGCTGGCTGTGGTCGGCGGGCGTGACGAGTCAGGCGGGTGACATGGAGGACAGACTGGAGCCTCATGATCATGAGCAGTGATGCTTGGTGCGTGAAAAGACGAACTTGCAGTGGGTTGCGCTGATTCTTTGGGCAAGAGGCAGGTTTCTGGTGAAAGTGGGCCCTTTCGCAGTCACAAAGAGCCCAAAAGCTTGATTTCAGGAGCCCTAAAACCACTTTCAAGGGCCCAGGAGTGGAAGGGTGCTTCTTGGGGTTCAGGAGCTGGTTGAAGATGGGTCCACGGGTTGTAGCAGATGTGTTGGAAGTCTTTTGTGTCCCTGGGATTTCAGAAAAACAGGGGACAAGCCAGTTCTTTGGTTCTAGGCTGGAGCGAAGCAGGTCCAGGCCTTCTCAATACCAGGCAGCAGACTGCAGGTCCGCACAGCACAGCAGAGCAGGAGTTCAGCAGTGACAGTCCTTTTAGCAGCACAGCAGTCCTTATTCCTGGCAAAGTATCCACAAGTCCAGAAGGGTAGTGGGTTGATGGTGTCTAAGGTCCAGTACGTATACCCAGTGGTGCCTCTGAAGTGGGATAGACTTCAAAGAGAGGCCTTTGAAGTACACAGTGCACCTCCTCTTCCTGCTTTGCCTCCAGACTCACTGCAGGGGATTATGCAGCCCTTTGTGTGGGATGCGGACACAGCCTATTCAGGTGTATCAGCTCCTCCCTCCCATTCTGCCTAGGTTGAGCCATAAGGATGTGGATGGCCCATCAGTCACACCTAAGCTCCATTTGTTTGTGGCTGTCTAGAGGCAATGCACAAGAGCCCAGCTGTCACCAACCTAGATGTGTATTCAGAGGCAGGCAGAAGGCACTAAATGTAAGAAAAAGCCAACTTTCTAAAATTGACATTTTCAGAATTACAGTTTAAAATCTGACTTCACCATAACTTGTGATTTTAAATTGTGATTCCACAGACACCAAACTTGGGGATCCCATCTCTTCCCAATTCGAAGTTAAACCTGTAAAAAGGCAATCACAATGTTATCCTATGTGAGAGATGGGCCTTGCAGTAGTGAAAAACTAATTTAAGAGTTTACAGGGAGCAAGATGAATGTCGCTGGCTGTGGTCGCCGGGCGTGACAAGTCAGGCGGGTGACATGGAGGGCAGACTGGAGCCTCATGATCATGAGCAGTGATGCTTGGTGCATGAAAAGACAAACTTGCAGTGGGTTGCGCTGATTCTTTGGGCAAGAGGCAGGTTTCTGGTGAAAGTGGGCCCTTTCGCAGTCAAAAAGAGCCCAAAAGCTTGATTTCAGGAGCCACAAAACCACTTTCAAGGGCCCAGGAGTGGAAGGGTGCTTCTTGGGGTTCAGGGGCTGGTTGAAGATGGGTCCAGGAGTTGTAGCAGATGTGTTGGAAGTCTTTTGCGTCCCTGAGATTTCAGACAAACAGGGGACAAGCCAGTTCTAAGGTTCTGGGCTGGAGCGAAGCAGGTCCACGCCTTCTCAATACCAGGCAGCAGACTGCAGGTCCGCACAGCACAGCAGAGCAGGAGTTCAGCAGTGACAGTCCTTTCAGCAGCACAGCAGTCCTTATTCCTGGCAAAGTATCCACAGGTCCAGAAGGGTAGTGGGTTGATGGTGTCTGAAGTCCAGTACGTATACCCAGTGGTGCCTCTGAAGTGGGGTAGACTTCAAAGAGAGGCCTTTGAAGTACACAGAGCACCTCCCCTTCCTGCTTTGCCTCCAGACTCACTGCAGGGGATTATGCATCCCTTTGTGTGGGATGAGGACACAGCCTATTCAGTTGTATCAGCTCCTCCCTCCCATTCTGCCTAGGTTGAGCCATAAGGATGTGGATGGCCCATCAGTCACACCTAAGCTCCATTTGTTTGTGGCTGTCTAGAGGCAATGAACAAGAGCCCAGCTGTCACCAACCCAGATGTGTATTCAGAGGCAGGCAGAAGGCACTAGATGGCTAAAGTAAGAAAATGCCAACTTTCTAAAATTGACATTTTCAGAATTACAGTTTAAAATCCGACTTCACCATAAGTTGTGATTTTAAATTGGGATTCCAGAGACACCAAACTTGGGGATCCCATCTCTTCCCAATTCGGAGTTAAACCTGTAAAAAGGCAATCACAATGTTATCCTATGTGAGAGATGGGCCTTGCAGTAGTGAAAAACAAATTTAAGAGTTGTTCACTACTAGGACATGTAAAACTTAAAAGTACATGTCCTACATTTTAAATGCACTGCACCCTGCCCTCGGGATGTCTAGGGCCTACCTTGGGTGTGTATATGAATTAAAAAGGAAGGTTTTGGCCTGGCAATAGGGTTAACTTGCCAGGTCAACATGGCAGTTTAAAACTGCACACACATGCTCTGCAATGGGTAGCCTGAGTCATGTTTAAGGGGCTACTGATGTGGGTGGCACAATCAAAGCTGCAGGCCAACCAGTAGCATTCAATTTACAGGCCCTAGGCACATGTAGTGTCCTTTAGGAGGGAAATATAAGTAAATTAAATATAACAACTGTGGATAAGAACTTGTTACCATGTTTGGGCTGAGAGCACATGCACTTTGGGGCTGGTTAGCAAAGTGCCTAGAGTCCTAACTCCAGCAAAAACAAGGTCAGCAAAACAGGAGGTCAGAGGGGAAAAATGTTGGGGGAACCACGCCAAGGATGCCTGGTATAACACACCCCAAAAAATCACCAGACAAACAACAATGGTCCAACCAAAGTTAAGACAATGAAATAATGAATAGATGCTGAGTGTCTCAGGTGCAATTCAACTTGCTTGAAATCTTGTAGCCACTGCCCGGAAGGGCCCCATTTTACTTAAGCTGCCATTAGGGACTCACTTGGTTCCCACAAGTTCAAAGGGGAAGTCAGATGCTTTACGAGGTAGGCATACGCCATGGAGTTTCCAGGGGTACTAAACCTTAGGTGTTGTATCTTGAAAATGGCAGGTTAAATTTGCCAATAAATAGGTACCCATGAATAGGAATACACAGGACAGTGGGCTCCAACTGCACCCAGGCCCTTTCCAAGTTCCTAGTGGGAACTGGGTTTTATTTTTCAGGCCCAACTGCATCTTCAAACTTCTAAGGGCCACAAATATGGTTCAAATGGTTCTAGAACAGGCACAGCGAGGTCCACCACTGGAACCTCACCCTAGGGAAGGGTTGTGAAGGTACAAAACCTCTGCATTTCTCTAGCAACGTAAAGGGGCAAATATGGAAACACATAGGGTACTGAGGGGAGTTCTGGTCCACAGCAAGCGTTTTTTTAAATCTGGCACTTGCCATGTAAACACTGAAAAAACATTTGGGATTTAATCTCAGTCCCCTACGAGTGTGTGACCATAAGAGTTTTGACAACATCAGTCCTGAATAAACAGGTCCACGCACAAAAAATGCGATTGTCAAGAGACACTATTTCCATGTGCCAATGATGTTTATGCACGGTGCTAATGGTACAGCACGGAGACCGAATAAAAAAGAAATGTCGCAGCATGAAACTGGGCGTCTGAAGGTCAAATGTTTTTTTTTTTTTCTGCTGCTCTATTCTAACCTTTCTGGACTCTGGAAGCTGGCCAGACCTGTCATCACGAGCATGCAAAACCGAACCGACCCGCAGACTCTAATCGCAAATATAAATTTTTAATGTTGCACTTTAGGGAAACCAAAATGTTTTTTTCTGATGGAACAGATGGGGGAAATCACGTTTTCCAAGGCAAACGTCAAGAGAACTTCTACACCGAAAAAATTACCTCAAAAAGTTTCTCGGAGGCTTGTGTTAAGGGTTCCCCGGGCAAATGTTCACAATAAAGCATCTAGTGTGCGCTCCAGGTGGCGATCTGCAGCGAGACTTGCAGCATTACCGCGTGCAGATAGTATTCAATAAATACTTCCTGCTGTACAGACGGGGAGGCTAATGAGTACTGTTATGTGAGAGACGCTTACAGATACACAGCTTGATTTCAATACGGAAAACTGTTAAGAGGAATAAAATTATTTTAATTTGAAGAAATGCGGACGATGAAGATAATGAAGAAGCCCTGGCAACGCCAGTTGGTCTTCCCTCTTCTATTAATGTGTGTTTGGTAGAAACTATTGACTTTGCTACTTTAATTAATTTCAGCCACTGCTAATTTCTCGGTGCCATATCTCAGTCCATTATTATTATCCTCAACCTGACACCCCAGATTAGACCCAACTTTATGCAAATCAGTCTTGGTCCTATTTCATTGGGAACTGTCCAGTCCCTCTCTGAATCAGAACAAGGGCAACCCAAGACCGGTTAAGGCGGTGTGGATTGGTCCCAGTGGCACAGTTCCATTCTACAGTACACCACCCTGAATGCAGCACTGCTAGGCCACTATGTCACCCTACACTAGATCCATGTTCTGCAGCTAAGGATGGAAAACCAGCCACCAATCAATAGCCTAAAATGTTGCGTAGCGACAGTGGACGAGAGCCAGGATTGTCAGAGTAAGGTGGGAAACCATAAGCATGAGTCAGCTTGAGATCCAGACTATACACAGGCCCGATCTGGCCACCATATGAACATATTTTCATCATTATGTATACCCTGGAGTCCACCCTAGGGACTCACTGCCATCCTGCTTTCTTGAAAACGCTAGAAGTGCCAGAATTATTTGCCACAGGCACGACACAGTGGACAGAAGGATGGGTGCATGGAATTTCTCTGTCAACCTTTAGCAAAATACTCAGCTAAATGATGGATGCCTTGCAGAGAGTGAGTGAGTAGCATATATAGTTCTTCTTGGACATCCACACAACTAACGTCAGCAAAGCAAACATCTGTGCACCAGTAGGATATCCTGACATCCTGGTGTCAATTGACTGCAATCATGTACACCTACTGGCATCACGGTGTTGGGGAAGGCTTTGAGTCTTAAATCCTATCTTTTAACTCCCAGTTGTTCCATCTTTGTCCTGTTCCCCACAAGGCTAATTGTTGACAATTATACTGGGAAACAGTGCACTATGGCCTTCCATAAGATGACACCAGTGGCTGCTCGCAACTGCCCCAGTAATTGATACTAGTGTTAATTAGTTGTAAACTCAGCTTATTCTCTAGAAATGGGAGGAGTATCTGGAGAGTTCCAAAACACGGCCACACTCTGACTAGTAATCTATCACTAGGAATTTTCTGATGTTATACCACACTTCCCATAAAGAGCCCAGTACCCTCAGCTGCACCTTCCAATTGGCCCCAATATGGTGGCACATATCACTCCCCTACTAGAGTCATCAGAGCTTGATAACAAAAAGACAATCCCAAGACAATCCAATAAAACAGCTACAAGTGAAACTCAACCTTTTTCTAATTCCCTTCTTACTTTCTTCCAACTGAGTCTGTATCCATTTGAAATCCAAATAAAACTCCCTAATCTGCATTGTATTTTAACTAACACTCGCTGGGGAATGGGAGAGGTATGTTATTAAATAGGAATTTCATCTTTGGAAGGATTGTGATCTTGACTAAATTTGTCTTACCATAGAGCGTAAGTGGAACGTGTCCTCATCATACTACTAATTCTTCAATGTGGCTCATCATCCTTTTTAGCTTATACTTTGGCATGTCATCTTTCTTTTGCAGGACTATGATTCAAAAATATCCAATCTTGGTCTAGCAAGCAAGCCAGTGCTTTCCAACCTATTTCTATGTCTTATCTTATTCATTTATGGAGCATCCTGAGAGAGCTCTTCGTGGGTAAAAGTAACCTCCTCTATACGGGCCTTTGGCTGTGCACAGTCGGGGTTGGCCACAAGGCCTTGCCTGTTGCCAGGCCCTGAGGCCAACCCCCCAAAAGGCAGCCAACCCCACATTACACACAGCCTTTGGCCATGTGTGGTGTGTGGTTGGCCACAAGGCCTGGCCCTGGGGATCCCAGGGCCTTTTATTTATTTTTAAAAGAGGAGGGGGTCTGGTTGGGCCATCTCCCCAAACTCATAATGGCCCTAGGGGCTCCATCCCCCCGGGTCATACATATGGTCGCAAGGTTAAAAATAAGAGCGATATCCTTGCTATTTCCTGGAGATTCCTTCTTGCATTCTTTTCTCATTTGAGCTTGTCTTTGCTTGGCATTTGTTTTTCAGTTCGTTTTTCGGTCCATGGGACTGCCAGGTGGTTGTATGTTTCCCAAGGGTTGGGTGTTGCCAGCCATCAGAACCAGGGTGGTTGGTGCCGCCAATGCAGGTGGCGTCAGGTCAGACCCTATTTCCCGATTAGTCCCTTGCTTCTTGGCTGTGCACTATGCTCTTTACTGTGCGTAAATGATTTTCTGACAAATCCTGAGCTGCTCCAGGGAATGGGAGTGATAAACCCAGTTCCTAATTTGTAAATAAAAATGTGCTAGTGCCCAAAGCTCTCCCTTGAAACATGCAGCTGCTGCAATTTTATGTGAGGCAGAGTAAAGCCATCTCGGGCCTCTTTAAACCATTTACAGCCACTCCCTGTCCCTTCAGCTTTCTCCGTGTGTGACGCTTTTTCATTTTTCTCTTCCTCTTCTGATGTATCTCGGAATATTTTGAACAGGACTTCTTGCATAAAAAGGTGATTCAGAAAATTAATTATAAAGCAATTGTTATGAAACTGTTATGCATCATTGTTTTGCCCTCAGTGAAATAGCATGCAAATGGAAAATTTAACATTTTAACATGGAGTTATCATCCCACCAGAAATATAGAAAAATAAACTGGTACAGGGAATTGTGATATATTAAAGACTATTTATTTTTAAGGGCAAACAATACAGTCATCCTGAGAAAAACATAAGAGAAAAAAAGAAAAGAAAAGTAAAAGATGATCACACAAATATAGGACTTTAGTCAATTTGTAAATTAAGGTTTGGAGGCATAAGGTGGGTAACACCAAAGGCCCTTCACTTGCTCCGATTTATCAAGGCAGTACCCGTGAATGTCACAATTGATTAACACTAGATAGTATTACGCAGTCTTTTGCAGGGTAGAGAGCATTTGTGATTGGAGGGGGTGCCTTGCAAATGAACATATAATACACAAACCATTGTTTAGGAAAAATTATAAAACTTTTTTTAGTAATGATCTGAAGTTTCATTCAGAAATTGCAATTTTAGCCACTATTTCCAACTTTTCATTGCCAAGTGTAATAAAGTCACAACCATAATTTGTTTGAAAAATATTCTTATGTGTTTATTTATGAAGATAGTCTTTTTCACGTACATTTTTAAAGCATTAAGTTGTCCATCAAGAATTGTCTTAAATGTTTTTATTGTTGTACTTCTTTATATGGTACAGTCAGAGAACTGTTCTTATCAGCACTTCTGTAATGATGCAACAACCAACACGTGTTTCATGGCAGTTGCCCTCTGTTTCCTCAGCGATGAAAACGGCATAACTAGGAGTCTGTACAACCAGTGAACAGTGGTGCTCTTGGATGCTTCCTAGAGGGTAGAGGCAGAACACACTGATGAAGCATACCACACTAAGTAGGTGAGGGTCCACCTTATATGGGTACACGAATGTATGTCAACCCTTAGGAGATTTGGCTGTTTTTTCCAGGAGTGTTGTACTTCTTGCATATGTATGTCTTTTACAGAGAACGTACAACAGTCCTTTAGATCCTGTTACTCCCTTGTTAATGTGTTAGCTTCCTGTGTTGTACCTGTCCTATATGTGTGCAAGAATTGTGTGATGTTCTTTAAGCTACTGCCATCTGTCCTTTAGTTAGTCTTTGTGTTAGATAAGGTGGCATGTGCGGGGATTGCATGCCTCCACTTTGTTTCACTCAGTCAGTGCACCTCCTGACACCATGTTTGCCTCTCCACCCACATCCATAATACAGCATAGGTGCAGCGCCAAAGTGTTTCCCTTATTTGTATCTATTACTCGCCATGCACAGTTTTCTCATCAATAATTTTATTGCAAATGTTGCAGTGATAATATCAATGATGCCATAGACGATGTTATGAGTGATGTAATATCTGGGGTAATTAGCAGTGCATGGCACGGGAGCGAGTTATAGCTACCTTAGGGCACGATTTATAGTTACTCGAAACTAACTATAACAGCTAATTTTCTATGGTTTGGTGCATATAAATTCAGAACCTAACTATAACGTCCGTATAACCTTTGGTTTTTTCAGTTAATTTCTAAGATTTTTTTAATTCTAATTCCTAACTATAATGTCCCTGTCACTTTTGTTTTTATCAGGGAATTCCTAGTTTTTTTTTACGTAGTGGGGGGTTGGCCGCAGGGCCTGGCCTATGACCAGGCTGTGGGGGCAAACCCCTAGCAAGGATCCAGCCCCGCGGCGAGCATGGCAAAAAACGTGCACAGTGGGGGTTGGCCTTGGCCAAGAGCAAGAACTTAGGATAATTTGTACTTTATGAAAGCAGAGCTTCAACTGAGGCACCTGCTTTGTTTATATTTGTAGGTGTTTCCAATTGTGATTTAATTTCTCTGAAATGAGCATTGGTGCTAGAATGTATCCTGAGCTGCTTATTTATCCAAGAACAGTCCACTGTTTTGCATAAAATGTCTATCCAATTGGAGTACTTTCTACTGCCTAATTAGTAAGTGCTACCTCATTGGGTAAATGTATAATGCATTTATTGCACTACAGCTGCATAAAGGACCACAAGGTAATGTCTCCAGTGACCTTGTGTTTCTGTAATTTTGGCAATGTGATAGTTCTTTGAGCGTCTACATACAAAAATCTGCGATAACATGAATCCTGGTGTGGAGAAGATGACAAGACTACAAAGAGTTGAATATCCACCAAAAAAGGGTACTTTCCCTTAATTATATGTTGTTTCCCATGTTAATTCCCATAGGACCTTTAGATACGACTACAGCCCAAACCGCTGGACGGAATTACACCAAATTTGGCAAAAAGCTAGCTTTCGGTACACAGATTATGCTTTTGCTTATTTGGTGTAAATCTGTTCAGTAGTTGTGGAGATATTAAAGGGAAAATAAATGTGTACATCTTGGCCTGCGGATCGTCCCCAACAACTTCGCAAATAATAACGAGCTCAAACATGGAGCTGCAGAGCTCGGATTGGACGTGGAGGTGGGGAGCCGACAGGCCTGCAGGGGCCTTGAGGTTCCCCCTGCCGTCCTGTCACTCTCTCTCCCTGTTTGTCTGTCTTCCATTCCATAATGGGATGGAAGACAGAGAGAGAGAGATTGTCATTCCAATGGTCTCTCCAGGCAATGACTTCAAAGCATCAAAATGGCAAGATGTTTGGTACGAATGACACTCCAGCACAATGCTGCGATCCGATCTTCTTTCCAGACCTCCATAGGTTAGGATTTTAAATTGTGATTCCAGAGATGCCAAACTCGAAAAGCCTACCTCTTCCAGATTGTGAATTACAGTTATACAATGTAATAAAGTAATCTCAGTGCTAGCCTATGGCATATGAGAGAGAGAGGCGTGCAGAAGTGAAAAACTAATTTGAGTATTTCACTACCAGGACATGTAAAACTTAAAAGTACATGTCCTACTTTTTAAATACAGTGCACCCTGCCATCTGGGCTGTCCCGAGCCTACACTACAGGAGATGTATATATATTAAAAAGAAGGTTTGGGTCTGGCAGGAGGTAAACCATGCAAGACTGAAATGAAGTTTAAAACTGCACATACAGGCTCTGCAATGGAAGGCCTGAGGCATTGTTAAAGAGCTACTTATGTGGGTGGCACAATCAGTGATGCAAGCCCACAAGGCAGAAATACACTCTTAAGCAGTGGTATGGAATTCCTACAGCCTGATGCCCAGGACATATTGCAACAAAAACCATTTGCCTGCCAGTTTACAGGGAACAGAACTGTCTGCCACTGATGTAATATTTGTGCCCTTATGTTAATGCTGTTCGAACTAATATTCATGGTTCATTAATGCAAAGCCTTTATTATTGGGGTGAGCGCTCTAAATAAACGTTGCAAGGTCACACTGCGCTACTGACAGTGATTCCAGTAAAAAGAAAGTGTACAAACGTTTGAAAGGTTTAACAATATGAGGCTGCGTATAATGCTTCCAGAATGCTCTCTGATTAGATGCAAATATTTGAAGAAACTTGTAAGCAAGAATGATGATTCTTTGCTTTCAAAATAAAATGTAGTAAAAAAAAAGGTTTTGCCAAATTACTGTGAAGTTTTAGGTACTATTTCTTTGAAGCATCATTTAGTGAAATGTGTTGATTCATGCTCGTATTAAAAAAAATACCCATAATGGAAAATCAGTGTAACCATTTTTCACAAGATTATGAGGAACATGAAAGTAAACAAGCCCTGACAAAGCTAACCGATCCTACACTGGTTGTCAGTCTTTTGTTTTGTCAATGTATGTCTTGTTTTGACATGTTTTTTGTAACACTTTATTGTTGTGGAAGCTGCCAGGCCCTCCCCATTGAAACAAACTTTGGCAAAAAGCAAAAATATCTTTTGTTCTCAAAAAGCACACATTGCCACAGTAGTTCCTGGCACTGAACAAAACGACTTTTTGTGCCAATAGGCCCCTTGTGAAAGAGCAGAATTATATTGCTCACAGAAAAGCCAGCCGATAGAGCTAGAAATAGACTTTTAATAAAAACAAAATGTCTTGGTTAAAGCCAGACTTAATTAGGGGCCCAATTCTTAAGGAAAGTCTTAAAAGTGCATCCATGAGATATGTCTTTGCATTAGTGGCTTTTATGAATTCACATGAATTTACAGAAGTAGACCATGAAATGCACACCTAGAAAATATTTGTGAAGTGTATTTTAGCGTAAGTGTAGATTTGCTCATGGGAAAAAAATCGATTGAGTGCTTACAAGTTCACTTTCCTTCCTTCCACTTTTTTCCCCAACCCCGGAAGAACTTCTACTTCTTCCCTTGTCAGGAGTACATTTCGAACCTTTCTCAGTATGAGAAAAGATTAGAGAAGACTTGGTGAAAATCCTTAAAACATGCAAGTTAGTAGGTTTGCACAGACTCACAGACATTCCACACCTGAAACTATTGCTTGCTTCCGCCAGCCCCAGTATGTAGATCTTCGGAAAGGTGGCAAAATAAGGAAATTGCTATAGTAGGGCTTGAAATTGCTAGTATTCAAGCTCTACTACAGTATTAGCCCTGGCATAATCAGAGAGGCTATTATCAAGGCTCTTACATAATGAGATTGCTGCCATAATTTGGCGCTGCACTACATTGCACTAAAGGGATAAGTAGACTTTTTGTTTTACAAGACAATTACATTTAAAAAGCAACATGTCGCAAGTACAAGTAGGTATTTTATTAAATTCAACACCCCTGCTTAATGTATAACAATCACCACCCACAAGCTTTAAAAGACAACCTCCGATTTGGGCAGTTCCTTTGTGTAAGATGCAATTGCTACAGAAAAGACGACTATTTTACAAAAGCCTGCAAACCGATGAACAAACTAAAATGTACGTGGTTACCCATCCAGACTACTCAAAACATGATTAAAGAACATCTGGTGCAATGACAAAGAAGCACTTTTACAGATCAGAGAAAGACCGAAGCGATCCCACTTGGTAAGCGTATGGACGTCCAGTACAGTGTCCAATAAAATCAAAAAAATAATCACTAAACATTGGAATTTCCTGGTAGCCAATCCTATCTTTAACGAAAAACAACTCTTCATCTTCAAAAGAGGCTTCAATTTGAAAGAACACCCAGTCAAGGCATATGTTAATCTACTCACACCCACAGTTCAACAACTTTTGCATGCAAAACCACCAAAACAGTCAAGTATTTTAACGCTAACAGGCTCCACTTTGCCATCAAACATTTTTCCCACTGTAGTACTTCCAAGGTAATGTTGTTTTGTGCCCTGCAGGGTTCCATACATTGGCAAAACAGTCAAACCAGTAAGAAAGCATAAGGTACAACACCAGGAGCAAAGTAGAACATGCCCTTATGGTTGAACATTTTATACAATCAAAACATACCGAGAAAGACTTCACCTGGTGGATTATTGACAGTGCAAAACCAACAATAAGATCTTCCAATACTGATCGTATTCTAATTAAAAAAGAGAACCATTGGATTTGAAAACTGGACATCCTAAAGAAAGGATTAAACATCTCTAAAGAATGGCAGACCCTAGTCACAATATAGATAACATACCTGTGCATGAGTCCTCCCAGCTTTATGCCAACAATGATAACCATAAATAACAAGACCCACTCCCACCTTTACAAAAATAAACCATAGTCATATTGAGAATTTAACCAGTTGTTACCTAGAATTGTATAGTACAGGTACAATCATGATTGGTGACCATTCTTTTTTATCATCCGTTATGTATATTTGATGTTTGTCTACATTTTTACACTGCATAGGTTTCAGATGCTTACACTCTGTTCTATCCTACTGATGTTTTCATATAATTTTGAATATACAATTAATTAATACTTCCTTGTGACACCAATGTGTTTGAAACAATTTGCCTCAATTTATAGCATTGATTATGCACCCGACAAGATGGTAAATTGTGATTGATAAAACTTTGACTTATTCTAGTATTAACCAGCACATGAAATGGCAAATTTGATAATAAGAATATGAGCCATGTTAAATTGATACATATTTAAATATGTGTTTTGTAATTTATCAGGTATTTGTATGTTTTACCTTGATCAATAATTACATCTTACTAAGGTCTTCCTATCACTTGGAAAATGTAGGCATTTATGGCCTTCCATAGGAACTCATGGACTCGTAATACAGTGGGGGATATCCGTCACATTTGGGATGGATTAACCCCCTCCGCCAAAGTTGTAATCAGGCCCTTAATGTTCTTTTTCTAACACCTACTTGCGTTGTCTGTCACTTCACTTGAAAACATAAATTCTCTTTAATGCTTAATACTCAACACTATGAATATGCACTGATTGAGATCACAATTCTTTGGGCTCTCACAACGGTAATCCGTAGCTGAGTTTGCATATTCTCAAGGCTGTTACGTCACCTAATTGAACAAGGTGTTTGCTCTAAGATGGCCGATACGGGATACGGGTCTAGTGTTTACATGATGGGTGTGTCCTTTAATTCATCATGGCTGACACACGCATGTTGACACACTGGGCCTGACTAATGCGGAAGCCTCTTGCTGCAAGAATACCTGCCTGTCCAAACGACAAGTAGGTGTATGAGATAGACCTTTTAACCTTAAAAAGTGCATATTTATACATATGCTCTTCCTGCATTTGGTTTTCCAATATGATTGAAAGCATTTTCAAGCAATTGATGTGTTCCCTATCGGTGATTATTATGTAGTTGCCTTGGGCCTGCCATAACTTACACTAACCTCTTGACCCCAGAGTGAGAGTTTAGACCACGTTAGGCGGTCATTGGTATTTGGATTCAAGACATCATAGTATTTCATGATTAGTCACAAACCGGAAAACTGTTTAAATACTCTGCTTGAACACTGACGTTGCCAGTTACCTTCTATCCAGCATTCTCAGAAACCGGGTTTATCTAAATTTTACAACACAAGATGATTCTGATATAACCCCTTTCCTATATACTCTACTGTATTTTTTTAATTTTCAGTTTTCAGCAAACTCACTGTTGAACCTGTTCCTTTTTGCAGAGTTATCCCCCAAAATGTTCCATTCTTCTTCCTATTTTTTATGACCTATTTTAGTCAGCTTTAGGACTCTGGGCACTTTACCAGTGCTAAAGTGCATATATTCTCTGCCTAAATTGCATTGGTGATTGGTTTATCCATGTCTGACATATTTGATTTGCTAGTGAGTCCCTAGTAAAGTGCACTATGTCTGCCCAGGACCTGCAAATCAAATGCTACTAGTGGGCCTGCAGCATTGATTGTGCCACCCACATGAGTAGCCCTGTAAACATGACTCAGACCTGCCACCGCAGTGTCTGTGTGTGCAGTTTTAAACTGCCATTTGACATGGCAAGTACACCCACATGCCAGGTTCAGACCTTACATTTTACTGCCTGTAGGTCACCCCTACAGTAAGCCCAAGGCAGTCCCATGGGCAGGGTTCAGTGTATTTAAAAGATAACACATGTACTGGTTTGTTTTACATGTCCTGAGAGTCCTAACTTCAGTTTTTACTACTGCAAGACCTGTCTCTCTCATAGTGTAACATGGGGATTGCTGTGAAATATCTTTTTAGTGTAATTTCCCATTGGGAGCAGATAGAGCTATGGTGTTTGGGGGTCTCTGGACTCACAACTTAAAAATACATATTTTGGTGAAGTTGTGTTTTGAATTGTAGGTTTCATTGTGTAACCATTCTGTGCCACTGCCTGTCTCTGGAATATACGTCTGGGTCAGGATGACAGTTGAGCTGTTTGTGCATTCACTTTAGACTGTCACACAAAGGAAGCGGAGGTCTGTTCTGTATATCTAATGGCCCAGAATCAGACTGAGCTAGAGTAGTGAGAGGAGCTGACACTTGCATCTGAATAGGGCTGTACCTGTCCTTACACAACGCAGTCTCCAATCCCCTGGAGTGTGTCAGGGGCAGGGCAGGGACAAACAGGGTCTTGGGCACTACAAAGACTTCTCTTTGAAGTGTGCCTACCTCAGAGACAGAAATGGTTATAAGTATTGTATCTCTGACACCACAAAGTTAGAACACTTCTGGACTGAGGACATTCTGCCAGGAAGCTCTGGATGCTGCAGGAGGGACTGCTACTCTGCCTGTTGCTTTGTTGTGCTGGCCATTTGCTTGCTGCGTCTGTCCTGGAAGTGAAAGGTCTGGACTTTGCTTTCTAAATCCTGATTCCAAGGTTCTCCAGGGGCTTGAAGTGAGCGTGGCTCCTGTTAAGAAGTCTCAGCACCATCAAAGACTTCACCTGCCATAACCTGGGTTCTGTTGCTCAGAGTTCTGACTTGCCAAGTGGTGCCAAATCCAGTTTGTGGGTCCTTGGAAGTGAGCTCTGGTGCAACTAAGAAGAAACTAACCACATTAACTCCAGAGCGACTTCGGAACAGGCGCTGACTCTAAGCCTCTGCCTGCACTGGAGCTGTGGTCCCAGCTGAGTGCAACGCCCGCGACCTGCAACACAGGTGTGCCGCAGTGCCTCCGAAGTCCAGCCACAGTGTGAGTCCTGAGTGCCTTGTCACCGACATCTGTGACACCTGTCTCTGCCACAGCACCTACGGCCCAGTGGGGATCGTGAAACTGTAAAGTTGACGCCTCACGTCTTGACCTGCTGGATTCATTGACCTTGCCTTATCGTAAGAAACCAATGATTCATCCCCATTGCCACATCACCTCCTCTGCAACCATAAGGAAATGATACCTCACCTCCCCAGCCTAGCAGTAAGGAATCAACGCCTCACCTCCCCGGTAGCAGTAAGGAACCAATGCTGCACCAGCTTCAGCTATGCCTCATCTACCGACTCCGTGCAACGTCTTTGTTTCCTCATCATTTTCCAGGGTACTGTACCTGGGTTCCGTGCGACTCCGTGACTGGCCTGCACTCCCTCACATGCGGCGTCGGACTGTTGGGAACAGCTCTGTCACAATGCCATGGTAGCCACAGTTGTGGCTATTGAGTTTCTAAGTGCTGTACTAAAATGTAATCTCTGGAAATTCGTATCTTTACTTGTGTATGTTGGATTTTTGTCTTTTTTGTCTTGTTTTACTCAGATAAATATTGGCTATGTTTCTAAACTGGTGTGGAGTACTTTTGTGGTGCTTTCACTGTTTTACTGTGTGTACAACTACTTTACACATTTCCTCTGAGAGAAGCCTGACTACTCGTTCCAAGCTACCAAGGTGGTGAGCAGGGGTTATCTTAGCTGTGTGACTCCCTTACCCTGACTAGAGTGAGAGTCCCTACTTGGACCAGGTGGAAACCACTGCCAACTAGAGACCCCATTTCTAACACTTACATTAAAACTTAGTTCATCCCGGTCCTACCATATGCCAGACGTGATCCAACAAAGTAATGTATGCAACCTGGTACTTAAAGTAAGTTTTCACATCACCTAATTATCAATAAGAATTACTTTCAGTGTGTAACATAGTCCTCATAGCATGTTGCATGTATATATTTTTTTAGACTGCTTAATTTCGATCAGACTCCTAATCCAGCAAGAATTAATTTTCCGACATGTGAGTAAGGAGGGCTTTTACTTTTCCAATCTATGTAAGGTTCACCCTGTACTCTTACTGAATTTGAAACATTTCTTACTTATAGTAATGACCCTTAGAAAATAAATATTCCTAAATCTCTGAAAGGTTGAGACACTCCTTACTCCACCTATTAAAGTATTTGCATCTCAATCCATAATTTTCACAATGTTTTATAAAAACATATACTTTCTCTACTAAATCACAGGGCTAATAATTTATTTTTCACATGCATGTTTTTTGATTGTGCACTTTTTAGATTCTCCATCGGCTATATCATTCTGCCAAATGTCTTGGCAGTCAGTCTTTCCTTCCAACAAGCCACTATATCCCATGCCGATAATTAGATCGCCACGTTCTGATGGCCAGCTGAACAGGCCAGATTAGCCTGTCCACAGTATTCCCCATACACTTTGTGTTGTTGATGCTTGTCTTAGGGAGTTTGTATGGGGATGATACGCTCCCATTTCTCTCTTTGTGTGTAATACAATGTACTGCAAACAACTGATACAGAAACCCTGAATCCATGTGTTTTATGTTTTAACTCTACCGTTGACTGTACATGGTTTTACAAGATACAGCTGCTTCTGAGATTTATTTCTGTGGATTCTAAAGAAATTGTGTTGAATTTAATTTGTATCGAACTGAAGAACGAGTTACTTACCTTCGGTAACGACTTTTCTGGTGGATACATTAGCTACCTGTGGATTCCTCACCTCATGAATACTCCCATGGCGCCAGCATTCGACGGAAATCTTCTTACTAGTCTCTGCACGTCGACGAGGACGTCACTGTCTCGCACGCGACGCCGTCTGACGTCATACAGGCAATAAGAGGTCCTCGACGACGTGCAGACGTCAGTACCAATCATTTTTTACGTGCATGAGAACAACCAGGCAATGCAATGAAAGAGCAAGGCAACATCCATTATATTGTAAAAATACACCACATTGTACGAATAACTGTAAATCTTTTTATGTACATATATATATATATACAGGGAGTGCAGAATTATTAGGCAAATTAGTATTTTGACCACATCATCCTCTTTATGCATGTTGTCTTACTCCAAGCTGTATAGGCTCGAAAGCCTACTACCAATTAAGCATATTAGGTGATGTGCATCTCTGTAATGAGAAGGGGTGTGGTCTAATGACATCAACACCCTATATCAGGTGTGCATAATTATTAGGCAACTTCCTTTCCTTTGGCAAAATGGGTCAAAAGAAGGACTTGACTGGCTCAGAAAAGTCAAAAATAGTGAGATATCTTGCAGAGGGATGCAGCACTCTTAAAATTGCAAAGCTTCTGAAGCGTGATCATCGAACAATCAAGCGTTTCATTCAAAATAGTCAACAGGGTCGCAAGAAGCGTGTGGAAAAACCAAGGCGCAAAATAACTGCCCATGAACTGAGAAAAGTCAAGCGTGCAGCTGCCACGATGCCACTTGCCACCAGTTTGGCCATATTTCAGAGCTGCAACATCACTGGAGTGCCCAAAAGCACAAGGTGTGCAATACTCAGAGACATGGCCAAGGTAAGAAAGGCTGAAAGACGACCACCACTGAACAAGACACACAAGCTGAAACGTCAAGACTGGGCCAAGAAATATCTCAAGACTGATTTTTCTAAGGTTTTGTGGACTGATGAAATTAGAGTGAGTCTTGATGGGCCAGATGGATGGGCCCGTGGCTGGATTGGTAAAGGGCAGAGAGCTCCAGTCCGACTCAGACGCCAGCAAGGTGGAGGTGGAGTACTGGTTTGGGCTGGTATCATCAAAGATGAGCTTGTGGGGCCTTTTCGGGTTGAGGATGGAGTCAAGCTCAACTCCCAATCCTACTGCCAGTTCCTGGAAGACACCTTCTTCAAGCAGTGGTACAGGAAGAAGTCTGCATCCTTCAAGAAAAACATGATTCTCATGCAGGACAATGCTCCATCACATGCGTCCAAGTACTCCACAGCGTGGCTGGCAAGAAAGGGTATAAAAGAAGGAAATCTAATGACATGGCCTCCTTGTTCACCTGATCTGAACCCCATTGAGAACCTGTGGTCCATCATCAAATGTGAGATTTACAAGGAGGGAAAACAGTACACCTCTCTGAACAGTGTCTGGGAGGCTGTGGTTGCTGCTGCACGCAATGTTGATGGTGAACAGATCAAAACACTGACAGAATCCATGGATGGCAGGCTTTTGAGTGTCCTTGCAAAGAAAGGTGGCTATATTGGTCACTGATTTGTTTTTGTTTTGTTTTTGAATGTCAGAAATGTATATTTGTGAATGTTGAGATGTTATATTGGTTTCACTGGTAATAATAAATAATTGAAATGGGTATATATTTTTTTTTGTTAAGTTGCCTAATAATTATGCACAGTAATAGTCACCTGCACACACAGATATCCCCCTAACATAGCTAAAACTAAAAACAAACTAAAAACTGCTTCCACAAATATTCAGCTTTGATATTAATGAGTTTTTTGGGTTCATTGAGAACATGGTTGTTGTTCAATAATAAAATTAATCCTCAAAAATACAACTTGCCTAATAATTCTGCACTCCCTGTATATATATATATATAAAACTCTCTCTTTTCAAAATATATACACACCCCAAGTATATACATAAAAATATATACACATAAACATATATATATATATATAAATATATTATATATACATCTATTGCACCCTCAAAGACCAAGAGGAGCGCACTCAAGGATTACTTGGCAAGACCATAAAGGCAACGGGGAGGCGGGTGGGACCGTGAGGAATCCACAGGTAGCTAATGTATCCACCAGAAAAGTCGTTACCGAAGGTAAGTAACTCGTTCTTCTGATGGATACAACTACCTGTGGATTCCTCACCTCATGAATAGAGTCCCAAAGCAGTACCACGCCCGGCGGTGGGTGCCTAAATGGTCAAACCAAGAAATCCTGCAGCACTGACCGTGCAAAATGACCGTCCCTTCTAACCTCAGAATCTAAACAGTAATGTTTTGCAAAAGTGTGAAGGGACGACCAAGTTGCGGCCTTGCAGATGTCGACCACAGGAACACCTCTGGCTAAGGCCGAAGTGGCCGACTTAGCTCTGGTGGAATGAGCTCTAATGCCCTCAGGAGGATCCTTCTTTGCCAAAGAGTAACATATTTTAATGCAAAGAACAACCCACCTGGATAGTGTTCTCTTGTGGACTGCCTTTCCTCTCCTCTTGCCCACATATCCAATAAACAGCTGATCCTCCAGCCTGAAATCCCTTGTTCTATCGATAAAGAAGCTCAACGCTCTCTTTGGGTCCAGACGGTGCAGTCTTTCTTCCTCTTTGGAAGGATGAGGCGGAGGATAGAACGTGGACAAAGTAATTGCCTGAGCCAAATGGAAGGGTGAAACAACCTTCGGGAGGAAAGCAGCCTTGGTCCTCAACACCACCTTATCCCCATAAAAAGTTGTATAAGGGGGTTTTACTGATAAGGCCTGCAACTCACTCACTCTCCTTGCTGATGTTATAGCTATCAGGAAGACTGTTTTTAAAACCAAATACCTCAAGGGGCAAGAATGCATAGGTTCAAAAGGGGACCCCATAAGGAAAGTCAGGACTAAGGACAAATCCCATTGCGGCATAACGAATGGCTTTGGAGGATATTGATTTAGAAGACCTTTCAAGAATCTGATAACAATAGGGGATTTAAATAAAGATGGTTGGTCTGGAAGACATATGAAGGCTGACAAGGCCGATAAATAACCTTTAATAGTAGCCACTGCACAACCTTTCTGCGCCAGAGATAGAGCAAAAGACAAAACGTCCGATAGATGAGCATGTAAAGGATCAATCTGCCTCTCTCCACACCACGCAACAAATTTAGACCACCTATTAGCGTAGATAGATTTAGTGGAGTGTCGCCTGGCCGCTAATATAACATCCACTACCTCAGGCGGGAGAGAGAAGGAACTCAGGTTGCCCCGTTCAATCTCCAGGCATGTAGGTGCAGACTCTGGAGGTTGGGGTGTAGAACCTGCCCCTGCGACTGTGAGAGGAGGTCTGCCCTGAAAGGGAGACGGAGCGGCGGGCACGTTGAGAGTTGGAGAAGGTCGGAGTACCACACCCTCCTTGGCCAATCCGGAGCTATTAAGATTACTAGAGCCCGGTCTTGGCGAATCTTCCTCAATACTCGAGGAATCAAGGGTATGGGAGGAAACGCGTAAAGCAACTGGCCGCACCAGGTCATTTGAAACGCGTCCCCCAACGCTTCCTGCATCGGATACTGAAGGCTGCAGAACAACGGACAATGCGCGTTCTCTCGAGTGGCGAACAGATCTACCCGAGGAAACCCCCACTTCTGGAAGATTAAACGGACTTGATCTGGATGGAGACGCCACTCGTGGTCTGCCGAGAAGTGGCGACTGAGACTGTCCGCACGCACGTTCAAAACTCCGGCCAGATGGTTTGCTATCAAGCAAATCCGATGGTCCTTTGCCCAGGACCATAGTCGAAGAGCTTCTCTGCAGAGAAGGTACGACCCCACTCCTCCCTGCTTGTTTATGTACCACATCGTGGTAGTATTGTCCGTTAGGACCTGTACCGACTGACCACGAAGGGAAGGGAGGAAGGCCTTGAGAGCCAGACGTACAGCCCGTAACTCTAACAGATTGATGTGAAAAATCTGTTCCTCTGGAGACCAAAGACCTTTGATCTCCAGATCCCCCAGATGAGCTCCCCACCCTAGAGTGGAAGCATCCGTTATGACTGTGGCCACTGGTGGCGACTGCTGGAACGGCTTTCCTTGTGAAAGATTGTTGCTTGCAATCCACCACTTCAAATCCACAGCAGCATCTCTGGAGATCTTGACAGTACCCTCTAGATCCCCTCTGTGTTGAGACCACTGCCTTCGGAGGCACCACTGAAGAGCCCTCATGTGCCAGCGAGCATGCGTGACCAACAGAATGCAGGAGGCAAAAAGACCGAGCAGACGAAGGACCTTGAGGACTGGAACTACCGCTCCATTTCGAAACATTGGAACCAAATCCTGAATATCTTGAATCCGCTGAGGCGGAGGAAAGGCCCGACCCAATGTTGTATCCAGTACTGCCCCTATGAACAGGAGGCGCTGAGAGGGCTCTAGGTGAGATTTGGGCTCGTTCACAGAAAAGCCCAGGTCGAACAACAACTGGGTTGTTGACTGCAGATGACGCAACACAAGCTCCGGGGACTTGGCTTTGATCAACCAATCGTCCAAGTAAGGGAATACTGCTATCCCCTTCCTTCTGAGCTCTGCCGCAACCACCGACATCACCTTCGTGAAGACTCGAGGTGCTGAAGTAAGACCAAACGGAAGGACCGCAAACTGGTAGTGTTGCGATCCCACCACAAACCGGAGATACTTCCTGTGTGACTTGAGTATCGGGATATGAAAGTAAGCATCCTGCAAGTCGACAGACACCATCCAGTCTTCCATGTTCAACGCCAAAAGCACCTGTGCTAGGGTCAGCATCTTGAACTTTTCCTGCTTGAGGAACCAATTCAAGATCCTCAGGTCCAGAATTGGTCTCAAACGACCATCCTTCTTGGGAATCAGGAAATACCTTGAGTAAACTCCTTGACCCCTTTCCTGCTCCGGGACCAACTCCACCGCGCCCTTTAAAAGGAGGACTTCTACCTCCTGTTCTAGCAACAGGAGATGTTCTTGTGAACAATACGAAGGGCGGGGCGGGATGAGGGCGGAAACTCCCGAAAGGGAAGGGTGTAGCCTTTTCCCACAACACTGAGAACCCAAGTGTCCGACGTAACAGTCTCCCATTTGGTGAGAAAATGCTGTAATCTTCCCCCTACAGGAGAGGAGTGAGTGGGAAATGGTGGAAGCCTAAGGCTGCTTCCCCTGCTGAACCCCGCCAGAGGATGAGGAAGAGGCAGAGTGCTGCTGAGAAGCTCCCCTGGTGCGGACCCTACCCCTCCCCCTAAAAGATCTATAGGGATGGGAAGAGGCAGGTTGCTGATATCTTCCCCGAAAGGAAGAGGAGGAAGAGCCACGCCCAAATCCACGAAACCTCCTGAAGAATCTGGAAGAGGCCGTGGAAGAAGGAGCTTGGAGTCCCAACGACTTAGCCGTGGCCCTGCTCTCCTTAAACCGTTCCAAGGCCGAATCAGCCTTAGCCCCAAACAGTTTGTCCCCATCAAACGGGAGATCCAACAATGTGGACTGTACATCTGCCGAAAAGCCCGAGTTACGGAGCCAGGCCTGTCTCCTTTCCACCACAGTTGTGCCCATTGCTCTGGCTACCGAGTCGGTGGTATCCAGTCCCGTCTGGATAATTTGGGTCGCAGCAGCCTGGGCATCAGAGACAAGATCCAAAAGACCCTGGGGAAGCTCTGTAAACGAAGAGGAGATGTCATCCATCAGAGCATGAATATACCTCCCCAGGATACAGGTTGCATTGGTGGCTTTTAATGCCAGACTGCAGGACGAAAAAATCTTCTTCGACTGCGCCTCCAGCTTTTTTGAATCTCTGTCCCCAGGCACCGTCGGAAAAGAACCAGGCGCTGACTTGGACGAACAGGAGGCCTGCACAACCAAGCTCTCCGGCGTAGGGTGCCTAGATAGGAAACCAGGATCAGTTGGAGCCGTCCGATACCTCCTGGCCACGGCTCTGTGAACTGCTGGGGAAGATGCCGGCTTCTTCCACACCTCTAAAACCGGATCCAGCAGAGCGTCATTAAAAGGTAATAGAGGCTCCGCCGCGGCTGAGGCCGGATGCAACACCTCTGTCAAAAGGTTTTGTTTCGCCTCCACCACCGGCAAAGGCAGGTCCAAAAAACTAGCTGCCTTCCGTACCACTGTATGAAAGGAAGCAGCTTCCTTGGTATATTCCCCCGGGGACGAAAGGTCCCACTCAGGGGAAGTGTCCAGCCCACTGGCCGACTCCAGTCCACGCAGCCCATCACCCGAGTCCTCTAGCTCTCCTTCCTCTAGGGCTCGTTGGTACTCCTGCTCTTCTAGTACCCGGAGAGCACACCTCCTTGAATGCAGTCGTTGCTCAATCCGCGGAGTCGACAATACCTCCGCCGAAGTCGGAGATCGGCGCCGATCTTCCGAAGCCACCGACGCCGCATCCGGCGCCACAGGTAACTTCGGCGCCGACTGAAGAGCAGTTGAAACGGATGGACCCACCGGAGTCACAGGCCGAAATCTCGACGTCGACGGGATGGAAATCCCTGGGGCCAATCCTTCCGAAGCCACCGGAGCGGCCACCGGCGCCGACACTGGCGCCGAGCCCACGTTCCCAAACGGGAGAAAGGGCATAAAGGGTGCTGGCCGAAGAGGCGCAGGATCACCCAAAGAAAAGGCCAAAGGCCCAGCCGGAGCACCCCCTGGAGCCATCTGTTGGAAGATGGCATACATCGCATTCAAGAATGCGGAACTATCGGCTCCAGGGGTGGGAAAAGCCGGATACTGGGGTGCCTGACTCGGAGGCGACCCCGACGCCGGCCTCGGCGTCTGCGCCGGAGAAAACACTTGAGGCTCCAATACCTCAATCACCGACGCCTGTCCAGGCGAAGTTGGAGACGCCGGAGAGGGCAACGGCGTCGAAGGATGCGGCGTCACCGTGGGGCTGACCTCCCATGTCCTTCGGCGCCGATCCGGAGACCTGGAACGAGCCTCCCTTGAATGACGCCGAGATTCTCTACGGCGCCGGGAGTCTCGATGACACCGATGTCTTGGAGAAGACTTTTTCTTGTGATGCTTCTCCTTTGACTTGGCCATAAACAGCTTCGCCTCGCGTTCTTTAAGGGCCTTCGGATTCATGTGCTGACATGAATCACAAGTCGAGACGTCGTGGTCGGAGCTCAAACACCAAAGGCAATCGGAATGAGGATCCGTCACCGACATCTTGCCTCCACACTAACGACAAGGCTTAAATCCAGACTTTCTCTGCGACATTATTTCCACAGAGAAAGAGTACGCAGCAAGATATACACTGTAACCGCAAGAGTAACAGTTGCTCCCTCGAAGATAACCGTTTCGAATGCACGGAAAAAAGGGAACTGACGTCTGCACGTCGTCGAGGACCTCTTATTGCCTGTATGACGTCAGACGGCATCGCGTGCGAGACAGTGACGTCCTCGTCGACGTGCAGAGACTAGTAAGAAGATTTCCGTCGAATGCTGGCGCCATGGGAGTATTCATGAGGTGAGGAATCCACAGGTAGTTGTATCCATCAGAAGCTAGATTTCAATAGAAGACATCACTTGACTAGGTTGAACTCATTTAATATTCCCCTAAATAAAATCCCTTGTAGTCTCTTTTACCTGTTAGGGAAGCCCTCTAGTAGCATTTAATTTATAGGTCCTGGGCACATGTAGACACTCTACTGGGGACTTATATGGGAATACATTTCCCAATTGGGGATAAGCCAAAGTTACAATGTTTTAGGGAAAGAACACAAGCACTTTAGCACTGGGTAGGAGAGGTAAAGGGCGCAGAATCCTAAAGCTAGCAGAAACTAAGTAAGCAGAAAGAGGAGATCTGAAGGCAAAACGTTAGGTAAGCCACTCCAAGGATGCCGGATCTAACAACAAGCATCAGAAGCCCCACTTCTTCCACACCTCCCACCACAACAATCTTGGCATAGTGATGGATATGCAGTTCTTACCATAGAGTACATTAGGCCGATATGACGTTCTGTCCACGATCTCAAGAGGGATGTGTTGGCTTTTGGGGCTCATAGATGAGAATTGGGAAGGGTGGAATCAGACTAAAATATGACGTATAAATAGAGCGTGGCTGAAGATAGCTGGGAGCCTTAGTAAGAAGACTACGATGAGCTCTGACCACAGTGGAGGAAGGAAGAGGGGTTATGGGGAATACCTTCAAGCTTTACGTTTTAATTAGTTTTAAATAGTTACAGGGGACACTTAGAAGATAATATACCTTTACCAGTAGAATTCTACGAGGTAAAGGTTTGTTGTTTGTGCTTAACAATGTAATAATTCCCTCATATATTATAGATGCGTCTGTATCTATATCACTGGAAAAGGAGGGTGTGGTGACAACGGGGCCTGATGGCACAAGGAAGTCCCATAGGAATACGTGGTATCTGAGAAGCATAAGACCCTAACAAAATCAAGTGGTAAATAATCTGGGAAAACCAAAACAGATTTGAAAGGTTGAGTTTTCAACACATCTTTAAATGAAAACTATATATTACAGCAGAGTTTTAGAAACGAAGCATGTTGCCTGTTATATTGCTACAGGAGAGGTGACGCCTTGAATAAAATGTCACAGGAAGAAACATGTTTCCTTTCTTTACTCTGGATTCTGTTCAGAAACAGAATTCAATAGTTGCCAAGGAAGTCTTTCAGAGGAAGTAACTCTGCTGGCTATGTTCCAGATTGAAAATGAACAGTAAATGTTTTTAACGCAATTCTTAATTATATGGTTTCATTTTATTAAGAATTCTGACATAAAAGACATTATTTAAAAGTTGTACTTAACACGCTTAAGTGTGGCTGAGATGCCAAATCTATGCAAACTCATTGGGCGAAAGATAAACGGACTTTTTACTTATGCCACAATTGTAGTTGGACTAATGTTTCTGAAACAAATCTCTTGTTTCTCTCTCTTCAGTATTTAACAGCAATTTGGTGGGCCAATGCAGCATGGTGAATAAATACGCATACCAGTGAGTGCATACATTATTACACAGAACAGCAAAACCATAAGTACATAAACACTTAATTTCAAATAAATAATTTAGAAATACATATATAAATATCGAAAACCCGAAATACATATCTAAATTCATAAATGTATACATAAAAGTATACCCTATCGTATATTATGATGATAATGCAAGTCACCATGTATTTCGCTTACAAGTCAGAGGAATAAGACTGAAGTCTATGTTTCTTTCTTGAATCACCGATGTCGAGTCGACTTGCATAAGCCACTTCTAGAGGCAGCTGTAAATCAGAATATGGGGTAACTTTCATTTAGACTTTTGTTTGCGTGCAGTGAGCTCCAGCAGGTCACTAAACATGCGTGATGTCATAAATGTCTCAATATCAGTTAGCGTTTGTGAATTTGTAGGGAAACATAGCTTAGAAGACAGTGCTCAAGAAGTAATCCACCCTTCAATTGATTGAATGGCATTTGTAACTCTGCTCAGTGACATGGCTTTCACACTGTACGCTGGCTCAGGTAAGAGATACTGTTACGTTTCAGCTGAACTGTAACAACGTCTTACTAGAAGTAGTGATGCCATTTTCTTACTACACGTGAAAATTGCAGTGGCGGCCCGTCCTTTAGGGCGGAGAGGCCACGCCCCCCCACCTTTGCCTCTCATGAAGAGTGTCTGTCAGGCTGAACAAAGGCCAGCCTGACAGACACTCTTCATTTTCAGCTCAGACAGCCAGGAGTGAGCCATGCGCGATTTGCGCAGACTCCTGGCTCCCTGAGCTGAACTTTGCTGGGCTGAGGAGGTCACAGCTCCTATGGGTGTGACCTCCTCGGCTCATCAAAGGTGCCTCGAGGCCCTCCCCTGGGTGTCGAAGAAAGCGTCACCCATTGACACTCGCCCTGGGCGCTTCAGGTTTAAGCCCTGAAGCGCCCAGGGCGAGTGGCAATCAGTGACAGTTCGTCACAGAGTGGGGTGGGGTTAGCAGCCTCACTGACCAAATCCCACTATGTGACGAGGCTGGGACTGCTGCCTTCCCCTTAGGTCAGCCGATGAGTGAAGGCAGCAGTCCCAACCCTCCTGGAACCTGAAGGCTGAAGGTAAGTGTGTGTGTGTGATGTTTTAAATTGAATGTTTGGTGCTCGCATGCATGTTTGAGTGTTCTGAGTGTTGTTAATGGATGTGCGTGCGTGCGTGTGTGTGTGTTTGAAAGAATGAGTGTGTGTGATCTTTTAAAATTAATGTTTGGTGCATGCGTGCATGTCTGAATGTTATGAATGTTAATGGCTGTGCATGCATGCATGCGTGCGTGTGTGAAAGAATGACTGTGTGTGATGTTTTAAAATGAATGTTTGGTGCGTGCGTGCATGTTTGAATGGTATGAGTGTTGATGGCTGTGCGTGCGTGCGTGTCTGTGTGTGAAAGAATGAATTTGTGTGTGTGTGTGCTTCCCACCCGCCCCCCTCCCTCCTAAAGCTGCTGGCCGCCACTGGAAAAGTGATGTCATAACCATTCTGTAATCAGGACATTTTTATATACAGTTATTACAGATATTCACTTAATATGAATGCATAAAAAAGCAGGCATGGAAACCCTTTAAGGAGCATCATTCTCTGGCATGGTGCACTTTCTTCCAAGAAGTTCACATTTCACAGATATCAGTCAGTCTCATGTTTAAAAAAGAAATTTTTACATTTATATACACATACATGGCTGTTTATGTTATGTTATTATGTTATGCTATGTTATGTTATGCAAATTTGTTGAGGGCCCTATCATCCAGGAGGGTATCCTGGCACTTAGCTAAACATAAGTCATAGTGGAACCACTCAAAAAGCTGAATTTTCAGTTTTTTGTGGAATTCAATAAGTGAGGAGGAGGCTCTTAACTGTAGTGGCAGGACATTCCTTGCTTTAGGAGTAATGTAGGAGAAGGTACAAACACCGGATCTGCTCTTCCGTATGCCTGGGATATATGTAAGTAGGAGTCTGGATGAGCAGTTGATACTGGATAGTTTGTGAAGATTTGTGAAAGCAGATGTGATTGTTGGGGTATTCTGGGCAAGTGCTATGTGGAAACTGTGGGTGAAGAGTTTGAATTGTGCCTATTTGTGTACGGGGAGCCAGTGGTGCTCCTTCCGGTGTGATGTGATGCAAGTGTGGTGTGGGAGACTGAATGGGATGCTGGCCACCGAGTTCTTAATGGTCTGCAATCTTTGGGTGATTTTTTTGTTGATCCCGGCATAGAGGGTGTTCCTGTAGTCCAGCCTGCTTGTGACAGGGGTGTGCATGATGATTTACCGGGTGCTGACTGACAATCATTTAAGCCTTTTCATGGTATGGAAGCATGTCTTCCAGGTATGGAAGAAGGGTATGAAAGCATTTAGTCAGCCCTCGTATATGGAAGCATTCAGTCAGCCCTCTTCATATTTTAATCTGTTCAAGTGTTATTCACACTCTGATTCTGTCCACCACTGCCTTAGAATGGGACAGTGGGTCAGCCCACTTGAGCCATTGACTATCTTCACTGACAGTGACAGCACTTTTTCTTGCACAAGTGCAAATCCACCTAAAATTCCGCCCACTTCAGTGACAAACCTCTGCTTTAATTTCTGCTTCCATTTCATGTTTTTTTTTTATTTTATTAAATAGATATTTTTTTGCAAACATGCACAGAGGCAGTTTTAATATATATTTTTTTACTTTAACACTTTAAATTTACTTGAATTGCCTCTACAGTAGTACTACTCAAACACTATAAAATGCTATTCAGTAACCTATAGGCAGAGACCTCAGCATCCTGCACTGCCTTCCATAATGTTTCTATGTAGAGACTGCCGTCACAGTACCTAGCCATGATCTCCACACATGTATGCTTACATTTTAGTAGTAAATGTGAGAGAAATAAAGTAGTGTGCCTGGAAAATGAGCAAAATTGGAAGGTTTTAGGGAAATTTAATGAAGGGTTTAGGGAAGAACGTACTACTACCAACACTCAGCTACAAAAGAGTAAGCCTATTTTTAAGAAGTTGGGTTATTAGTTGTGAAGAGTGCAATAGGTAATCGGTCCACAATTGCCTCCTTATTGAAAATTGAGTACCCTATTGCAGCACTTGATTCTCTCAGGGAGAGACGCACAGCAGTCAAAGGCTTACTCAGGACAAGTGGATTTGGCTAGTTATCGCCATTTGTTGGCACGCAACGATCAATAAATTACTGTCCAGTCTGTGTTTTATTCTTTTAGAAAGGAACAGTACATATACTACACACACTACTAAATACTATGCATTAATCTTACAAATATATAGAGCAGGTAGATGAAAATACCTTTAGTAACACCCTTTTATAACATTTTGCTCCCAGCTGGGGCTGAACCTCATAATCACAACACCCCACCACCTATATCAGATGCAACATCACAATATAAGGGGGTGTCATTTCAAATAAAGCAACCCAACAGTCTTTTTCAAGACATCAACCTATTAATAAAACAGTAACCACATGTACTGGAATTTGAATTCAAAGTGACCACAAACATATGTCTCACCATCTCCCTTTTACACTGATCAGGCCTCATATTCCAGCCGTAGGACCGACCACTAGTGATCGCAGCACTCAAGAGCTTTTGAGAAAAAGGTCTAGCTCAGACTACTTTGAAAATTAGTATAACCTTGCCCATCACTTATGCTTTCTGAGTCCCCAGAGACGTAGCGTTAGTTTTCAGAAATCAGTTTTGGGGGCTGTTGCAAATCTTGCAGCCACCCCCACAATACTCATTTAATCTGTTAGTGGTGCCCATGCCCAGATTAAATAAATAATGAATATACCAAACACAGAGCATTATGTGTTGATTGTACAAATCCAATACATGGGGGTCCAGCTACTCCCAGCAGGCATGAAAAGTGTGGCATAGCCGGGGACGAAGCTGGTCTCTACTGCTGTGCCCTGGTTCTATGGAATGCCATTTAGAAAATAAAGAAGGTATCAGTGAAACAAAACCCCACCACTTTATCAATTTCAAGATGTTTTGAAGAGGGGAATGCAGATCTATGAGGGTAATGCTGATACAAATGGCTGAAGAAAGACATGTATGCATTGATGATTTATTCATTATCTGGAAGGCTTTTGAGGAGCTGGCAGATGAATTTGTGAAAAAGACTGTATAACAATGGCTTAAATGTAAAATTTACTAGAAACATGAATCATTTTGTTGAGTTTTTTATTTGAAGATTGAGACTTGAGGTACCAAATTTAATACTAAATTATTTCCCCAAGAAGAGAGCTTGGAACAGTTTTTTCCATGGGTCCAGTAGTTACCCAGTTAATCCTACCAATAGCATTCCCTACAATGATCTATTGCATTCCCTACAATGATCTATTACATACTAGTGGTAACTGCAGCAATTACATATTCTTCCAGGAAGAGAAGATCACTTTTTCTAGATTTATAGAGAGGGGAGACAATAGAAGGCTAGTTGAGGATGCAGTAAAGAGAGTAGATTTGACCAAAAGAAAATACCTCATAGACAACAGCACAAAGAAGAAGAAAAGAAAAAACTATTAGGTTTGTGATCCATATAGTAGGAAAGCAACCAGGATTAGACATTTTTTGAAAAAACACTGTCATACTCTGAGAACAAAAGATATAGTGCTACAATATCTGAACATACAAGCATACTTTGGGACCACTATCCCTCTGGTAAAGAAAGGTGTTCTTGAGCAATGGAAAGCTTTCAACCAATACAATAAACAATATTCAGTGTGCAGACATATTTAGAAGTACCCTCTAATGTTAGGGGAGGAAATAGGACTAAAGACTTTTGGAGTCATTTCTTATGGCCCTAACTCTAGTGAACAGATGGCATTATAAATGGGCTATAATAGACCCTGATTTATTGTAAAGTGCCCTCTTTCCATTCTTAAGTTTTTGTTTATGGGATAGAGTGTTTGCCACTATAGTTTCATCTGTTATTTCATTATTTTTCACACAGGCGCACCAGTGGTGTTTTCTTAATTGAGGGCTGGTACCATAGGGAGGAATTCTTTTTTTTTCATTTTTTTCGGTTGGGAAACGTTGCTTATTTTTGTTTGCCATAGACAGTCAACTTTGTTAACTCAATATTTCCCAACTGGATCTTCATAGCCAATGTTTTGGGATATAGATTGCAATACTGGAAAATTACTCGTGTTACATCCAATACGGACTTGGATAATATTGGGAGTAGGCAGCTGCAGGTCTCAGATTTGATTATTCTTTGGGAGCATGAATACTTTGGTGTTTGAGGTAATTGACACCTGGGCCTCAATCCAAAGCAATATGGAAACATTGATGGCAAACACTGGTGCTTAAATAAGGTGACTGTGTCATACCAGGAATTGTATCTGGACTACAGATGTTTTTCAGCTTATGTATGGCTCAATGTAATGTGATATTTTACAAAAGGATTGTCTCAATAGTTGCCAGTTCCATTAATATGATGTGGATTGATTTTTACTATTTCCAGAAATACCTCTTCTTGAACTTCAATTTTTTTTTAACTATTTATTCACATTATGGATACTGAAAACTAATCTGCCTTAATTTGCTACGTATAAGATATCAGGAATGTAACTAGAGGTACGTTTGAGGTTGTTAATTTCAACCTGTCACTGAATTCTGCAAGGATTACCAGCTCTGATGCACATTTTGTTGATAAACAGATTTTATTGATTTTAACACAGCTGATACAAGTGAAATCCAAATACCATGAACAAAAAGAAAGCTCCTCCTGTGCAGTCTCAGTGTCCCCCCACCTCCACCCACCGCCCACCACAATTCAGCCACTTTTAAAGACATATTATCCATCGCAGAGGACAACCCATAGTAATCCCACCATTTACCCCAAATTTTGGATAATTTATGTGCACATCCCTGGGCAATATTGATCTGTTCCTCATGTTTTGCACACCTATCCATGCCTGTACGCTAAGTTGCCTGCTTCGGTAGATCTGGTTGTTTCCAGGATTGTGCTATATCTATCTTGACCACCAAGGCCACCAACTTGACCAGAGCTCTGTACCGCCAGGGTTCCCCCAAAGCCATCCATAATCCCCAATAATGCCACTTTTCAAGTAAATAGGTTGGAACTGTACAGGACTACTGAGAGAGGCATACCTATATGATTTCAATAACAAGCTCTCTGTGGATATTGCCAGAATACATAAAAGATGTCTGCTGACAGGGATAGGCAGCGGGCACAGCTGGTGTCAGAGAGAATACTTGCATACCCTAGTTATTGAGGAGTCAAGTAGGTGTTAATGGAGGTAGTGTAGCTAGACCAGGTGCAGGCATGCTGATATGGCTAATTTCCTGGGGGCCATACAAGCCTCTTGCCACTCCACCTTCTCTAGTTCCCCAATCCATTCCTCCCACCTTTGTCGGAGTAGGTCCAGCGTCTCTGTGGCATTACCTATGAGGGCACGGTACACCTGGGTGATACCTCCATGGCCTAACCTCTTCATCAGTAATACGTAGGAGGGGTGTTTTAATAGGAAAATCTGGTGCTCAAAGACCCAATAGACAATGTATTGCAACCGTAATATCAGAAATACGGTGCTCTTATAGGGGTAAAACACCCTCCTCCCCAAAACCTGACCAGCCAAGGACTGACAGAAAATCAATGAACATTCAAGGCACACGCCGAAGTGCATAATAAATCATATCCTGTTCTTTCATTACAGGTTTTCATTGTGTATATACAAAAAGAGGAACTAAGATCCCAATCAATATATCTTGATTAAGTCCAATATTATTGCGTATTGAAGTACAACACTTTAGTCCTTGTATATGGCTCAGCCAGTATTCCAAATTTTAATCCAGTAAAATAAAAATAAAAATTCCAATCCTTCCGTATTTGCCAGATGATAATTTCAATTTTGACTCAGCCAACACGTGTTTCGTCTTGGGAAGTAACCCAACGACTTCATCAGGGCTAAAAACATAATCAAAAACATAGTAAATCCCATTACAAATTAAGAAATCACAAGTACAGCTGTTTAGTGTTCCGTCACCAAACACCCTGGATATGAAAACCAAAATGCTTGCAAGCCCCCTAATAGTACATGATTCAAAAGTAAACAAAATTAGTGTGCAACAATGATAAATATTGTCAATAGCATCATAGTTATGTGCCCCTTAGTGATCTGCAACATAGTACAATTTGTACAATAGCAATATCACATTAGTTATCTGTATAATGTAATGCTCAACACCTCCCATGTGAGTTATGTGAAACATCATGCACACACATGTGCAACAGAACATGGTGAGTACAAAGAAAAAGAGTACTATCCAAGTGCTCTACCTGATAAGTACCAATGTTTAACAACAAAATGTTAGGTCCGGTTTCCGCCTTTTTATAACTTCCGCCATACATTCACACTTCCAATTTAGCTGTCAAGAAAAGAAAGGGCATATTTCTGTCTCATAGTGTCAACCACATCATAGCACCACTAAAGAAACCAACTTCCTATATTTAACAAAAAATAAATAGTATCCGTCTTTTTTTGACCCCGGTAAATCACTAACCACCATCGTTGCAAAGTTATCGAATAGTCCTCACATTAACATCGATATCGTAAATAAAGATTTACATGCCCAAGAATAGTCCACGCAATTACAGCAAAAACCCAACTCCTGAAGAGACTATGAGACTTAAAACCACTTAACCGTTGACTCACCTGAAGAGTATTGAAAGAGTATAATATGTATGTTGGAGTAGAAGGACTGCCGCGAGTACGCTGACAACCACCAGCATACTAAGTCTCCCCTTATATGGTGATAGAAATCAACGATGGACTAAATAAATGCCATCTGGTGTCCGGCATCTTTAAATCATTGCCGTCCCTAAGTCTAAAGTCAACATACATCTAAGAAGAGTACAAATCAGTCTAGAAATCCGTATTCAGACCCACACATGTACTAAAGATATAATCAGAATATGATGGTAATCTAAAAATAACAGACAGAGAAACGCACCGCAAATATGTTAATGTTGTCAGTAAGATGGAAGAAGGGCTAAAATTCTGTCCCCCATTGGTCGCCATCTTTGAATAAACAATATCGATTTTATCCATTAATCCGGTCTCACCAAAGCCATAAATTATAAATAATAGAAATATCTAAATCAAGACTCTCAATTACTGAAACCATTGGGGTCACAGGAGTAAACCTCCCTCTTTAGTAATTACAGACAAAATATAGGTCGCCCCATATATAAAGAACAATAGTCACCCTCTAAACATTGTTACATGTCCAGTATACTACATGTGTATGCATGTATGGTCTCGCCTCCAAGAGACTAAAGTCTGGGAGGTCTTGCAGATGAGTGGCATGACACCCGAGGGAATGAGGCATTTGCAGACATTTAGGAAGCTTGGCGGGCGAAAGGGCAAACTGAGGTTGGAGGTCACTGAATGAATACATGGTGGAGAATGTGCCACACATCTCCCAGCATGGAAATGCCTATGAGATCCCAGCTCTGAAACCCTCCAAAAGTGCTACTTAGGCCAACAAACGTCTTCTCCAACAGGGAGTCTCACCTGTTAAGTGTACATCCCAGCCTGTAAAACATAATGCCCCCCTTCCACACCAAAAAGACCACTCTAGTGACCTCCGGGAGGGTAAGAGGGAAGGGGTTGGCCATACAAATAGTGCATCACCCCTTCTAGGCCAAGGCTGTTCGATTCCAACTGGTATGCTAGGTCATCACAGCTACCTGTCATCCAATCATTTATGACCAACAAGTGGGAAGCCCAATAGTAGAGACGGACATCCACCACTCCCATACCTCCATCACAAACCACACAGCACCATTTAGCCTGGGTGATGGGGGGCGTGGTCTTTCCAGAGAAAGTACCAGATCAGAACTGCCACCTCGCTAAATCATGTGTTGGGAATGTGGAGCTGGAAACTTTGATGGATATATAAAAAACAATCGGGGCAGTATCATCATTTTTATTAGGGTAACCCTACCCAGAAGATTGAGAGTGAGATGATGCCACACCATTAGACTGGCTATAGTTCCCTTCAAGAGAGGAGTATGGTTAAGGGCATGCATAAGGTCTGGTAGGGTACAGACATGTATACCTAAATATTTAAAGCAGAGAAGGCCAATCGGGATGCTCATCCGCCAAGCACTTGATGTAGCATCTCCTCGGAGAGGGAGAAGAAGTGGCTTCTCCTCATTCAGCCAGAGGCCCAAGACCTCCTCAAAGATACGGAGAAGCCTGAGTGCACGTGGGCCAGAGGTTTCTGGATCAGCAAGGAAAAAAAGGACAGAGTCTGCATACAATGCAATCCTATCCTCTGAGCCTTCCCCCTCATTTGCTCATTGGATCAAGCGTGCCAGAGGCTCGATGGCAAGAGTAAACAGGAGTGGGGAGAGGGGACATCCCTGCCGGGTACAATGGCAGATCGCAAAAATACGAGATAGTACACCATTAATCAGGACTTGGGCCATCAGATGGGAATAAAGAAGCAATATCATGGTCTAAAATCAGATACCAACCCCCATCCAGGAGAGTACTAACCGAGATAATACCAATCTATAGTGTGAAATGCTTTTTCAAAATCAATAAGCAACAATGCTGCTGCCTCTGTAGTTTCACCAACACGAGCCATGGCCCTGTAGACAATGTCTGATACTGCAGCCAGACATAAAGCTGCTTTGGTATAGGTGGAACAAATAGCTGAGGACCGTTTGAAGTCTGGATGCCAGGATCTAGGCGTATATTTTGACATCCATGTTAATCAAGAAGATTGGATGTCCCACAGTCCATCAATGGTGGATTAGTTTTGTGAATAACGACAATGCTCACCAGGCCAAGGTCCTGAGGGAAGGACCCCTTTGCCACAGCCTCAGAATATAGCTGAAAGTGGTGGGGTGTCACAAGATCTCTGAACTTACAGTAAAAGTCACGAGGGAATCCGTCTGGACCTGGGGTTTTCCCAGTTTTCAAATCTTGGATGACTGCTTCAATCTCATATCACTGTTGCACATACAGGTGGTCATTATGACTTTGGTGGTCTTTTTCTAAGACCGCCCAAGCCGCTGCTAGCAACAGACCGCCAGTGCTAGCGATCCGAAGACCGCCATGTTTTAATTTAGGTAGGATTTCTGCCCGTTTATGGGTGGAAATATGACCCTGTCGGCCTGGCCGACGGAGAAGGAGAGGTGGTTCCACCACCAGCACCGCCACGCCAGCAAGACTTCGCTGATACAGAGCCGCTGAAGTCATAATATGACGGTCTTCACCGCCGACCTGGAGGCGGACCAAATGCCACTGCCGCCATCGTGGTCAGGAGACCACCAAAAGCATAATGACCACCTATATTTATATAAAAAAGAATACACATTAATATAGAGACTAAAAAGTGATGACTATGAGCAGTAAGTACTCTATTTTGAATCTACAGCCTCTGATGATTTATTCCTCTTCTCACACACTGGCATGACACTTCTAGATGATGAGAGAGGCTCAAGGCTTTTGGAGCTGAGCTGGTTGTCATGCAGATTGTCTTCTGGATTGGCTGAGGACTTCTGCTTAGTTACACATTTTGATCATTAATTGAGAGTTTGAGTGTAGTTGTAACTGAAGGCAGGATGGAATGGAAAAGCTTCTCTTTGGATGACCCTGTTTGACCTATTTTCTGGGCATTAATGTATGTAGTACCAGATCCGGAACATGATCACAGAATATGGTTTGTCTCTTAGCCTTCTTTATATAATCACTAAAGGTGTGGGGTAGTAGAGACTGAGCGTAGGATTGAGTCAGTGTTCCCTCAGTAGGCGGTGTCAGTTAGGTCGCCTTAAGCTCTAAAACGGGGAAGGCATGGTTGAAAAGTGTCCCAACCAAGGGGTGCTATGTTGTCCTACAGGGGGAGGGGGGAGTTCCCTTACAGACTAGGTGGTCTCACACACATAATAGTGTCTTGCTTCATCATTTGACCACCTAGCCCCACCCAAGTAAGATGATACTACTTGGGCGGACTCAACCTCTTGGTTAAAGGAACCAGAGGGAGTGCTGAAATTAGACTGACTGGATAATTACAGAGATCCAGATGAGGTGAAAATAAAATTACCATGCATGTCACCAGTTGCTACTACTTAGTTTTAATGGGGGTGCATGCTGGTAAGGCTAAGAACAGGGGGGGAGGCTCATTCAAGGATAATGGGCCTGATTACAACTTTGGAGGAGGTGTTAATCCGTCCCAAAAGTGACGGTAAAGTGACGGATATACCACCAGCCGTATTACGAGTCCATTATATCCTATGGAACTCGTTATACGGCTGGTGGTATATCCGTCACTTTACCGTCACTTTTGGGACGGATTAACACCTCCTCCAAAGTTGTAATCAGGCCCAATGTCTCTTAGAGTCTAAAAAGAAATACGTATGACCAACATGTGTCTGCCCTTACAAAGTGCTGGTAGGTCAGGGGCATTCCTCAGGGTCGGAGCACAAGCAGTAAATGAAGTGCTCAAAGTGAAATAATGAATGGCCTACCTGAACAAGTAGTTCATGGTGTGGTAGGTCTATAATAGCCCGGAGTCGGGGGCGGATTGCCTCTGGTCTGGCTAGTGCCGGGGGGGGTTCCCTTGTAGTCACACTCACTCCAAAGGGAATACCGAGGGGGGTACCTACATGCCGGAGCTCTTAGCCTTCTTTCCCATGGTTCCTACCTACCCCTTGTGGGGCTGGGAAGGCTGGATGCCGGTTTGCATCTGTTATTGTAGGATTTTGACTCCTGAAAGTACATTGTCATGGGAAACACAATGTAACTCCAATGGTCTTTATAATTCCTATGGGTTTATTCTTTGATGCTGTCAAACCTATATTTATATTTATATATTACACCATCCAAAGGTCCCACTTGTATCACGCAAATTTCACGGGTGCAAATGTGAGGAAAGGACCATTCCTCCACAATCTCCAACACCAACAATTGAAAAACAATTGATTTGTTTGCACTCCAGGAGAGTTTTTTTGGATAGAAGTAATAAAACTCTCCTGGAGTGCAAACGAATCTATTGTTTTTCAATTGTTGGTGTTAGATATATATATATATATATCCTACTTTGGGCAATATACGGGGATTTATCCCTTAATGTGCTTCACAGCATTGGATTGGCCATAGCAGAGCACATAAGCTCTGTTGCCATCTTCCTGGACTACAGTCTGAAAAAGACAGCAACTCCTGCTCTGTGCAGGAGGCGAAGAGATGACCACCCTACACCTATGTGTAGGCAAGGGACATGCTCTTCTGCCTCATTTGCATTCATGGACTTCGGTGGAGGATCGTTGGGTGGGGGGGGGCTTAATGGCCAAAAATGCCCTTGTTATTGTGCAGAGTTCTTCAAACTGTGGGTTGGGCCACCCTGGAGGTCCTTTGTTGGTCTCATGGGTAGAAGGAACCTAGGGCCAGATGTAGCAAGATATGTTTCTGCGAGTCTGAAATTGCGAGTCGGTGCGACTCGCAATTTCAGACTCGCAGAAGCATATGCAGAATGGTGTCTCAGACACCTTCTGCGACTCGCTATGGGGTCGCAAAGACCCACCTCATTAATATTAATGAGGTGGGTCGCTTTTTGCGACCCCATAGCGAGTCCCTGCACTCACAGGGATGGTGGCCTGCTAAAGTCAGCAGACCTCCATGTCTGTGACTGCTTTTTAAATAAAGCAGTTTTTTTTTCATTTTGCAGCCCGTTTTCCTTAAAGGAAAACGAGCTGCAAAATGAAAAAAATACCGAAACCATTTGGTTTCGTTTTTTCAGAGTAGGCAGTGGTCCATAGGACCACTGCCTGCTCTGAAAAAATATTTTTGTCGACATTCACAAAGGGGAAGGGGTCCCATGGGGACCCCTTCCCTTTTGCGAATGAGTTACCACCAGTGTGACACTGGTGGTAACTGCGAGTTGCTTTGCAACCGCATTCGCAGTCACAAAGCAAGTCTGAATTGCGATGTGAGTCGCAAATAGGAAGGGAACACCCCTTCCTATTTGCGAGAGTCGCATTCCCAAATTGCGAGTCGGTACCAACTCGCAATTTGGGAATGAGCATTGCGGGAGGCCGTTTGCATGGCGCAAACTGCGTTTTTCTAAGTTTGCGACATGCAAACGGCTTGCTACATCTGGCCCCAGGTTCTGGTCAATAGGAGCGTTTATTGTGCCCCTAGGAAACAGAGACAAATGCTGTGATGAAAACAGTGCTGTGTATTTAGTGAAAGAAAACAGAGTGGCAGTGAGCCACTCCGTAATAGGCCATCAGTACCATCTTTTGTCACTAATGTACTTGCTGGGAGTAGGGATCAAAGTGATAGGGAAGGGCTCTAGAAGACCCTCAAAATTCCTTCCCTCTATTTCCGATAAAGGATTACATTGTGGATACTTTTGCACTTTTAAGAAGAGTTGACTGCCAACAGAATGTTTGCAATTGTGTGGTTCCATTTGTAAAAGTGATAACTAGACATAACTGTAATGTTTGTCTAGTTACATATGTTTGGAGATGCAAAATATAGTGAATGTGAGAAAATATGTTTTCATTTTGGGGGGCACACTGATTTTTTTTAACCCAATGGGGTGTGTAATAGGTTTGAAGACCATGTGACCACTTGATTGTTGCCTCCCAATATTTTGGAGCTGTCAATATTTTTGGCATTTATCGTGTTGTTTGTGATTTTCGTTTTGATATTTTCTTAGGTTTTGTGACACGCATTTGGAGACGCTCACAAGTGTGTTTTTCTTTGTGTTATGGTGAGTAAATTGCTTTACAAATACCTATGTACCACCAAAATGTACAATATTACAATTTGCTCTGGCTACTGTTCTTCTGACAACAGTGTTCTTTATTGGTACAATAAAGAAGGCTATTCACTGTTCATGATCAAACAGCTGCCCATAGAGGAGGAGGGTGTGTGTGTGTGTGTGTGTGTGTGTGTGTGTGTGTGTGTGTGTCAGCAAAATTTGATACAGTATCACACCACATCCACATCATCCACCTGCATGAAATAGGCAACCATGTAGCGTTATTATCATTTTATTTTTCCTTGCCCCACAATCCAGTGTGGCGATGCTCCTCCACTTTAGCGGAGGAGCTGCCCCTGCTGACATCTCACAAATATTGATTGGTCTTGGGGTGACACTTGAAGGGTTGATGGGCCGAGCTGTGGATGCTTCTGCACCTCAGGGCCTTCAGGGGCCTGTGTTTTGCCCCTGGTGTAAGCGCTTGACACCACCCTCCTTCAGTATCTATTACAGGATGATCTCTTCTAATTTCCACATTGTTCGGCCACGTGTGTGGATTAACTACCTGCCTTGGCACACAGAGAGTGTTCTGAAATGCATGTGTAAATTTTAAAGCCAAGACTTGGGTTGGGGCTTTACCTTTTCGAAAAAGCAGGAAAAAAATATATTCATAATTTAGTCGTGACCTGTAGAATAAGCTCTGACCTGCGTGGCACATCACCCGGCCATCAGATTTCTTTCGGGGCAGTGAATTTATTGAGAATTAGCCTGGCCCGGGTAAGCAGGCCCATTTTACCAGAATAGCAGTGCGTCTCCAGCTCAGCTCCTTGTTCTCTGAATTGCTAGCTATCCTGTTTTACTGCTTGCCCTCTTGCTGTCACATACAACAGAAATGGCTGTGAATTAATGAAAACTAAGGTTTAGCCGTAATTTCCACAAACTTGGCTTTGGCGGACTACATATAACATAGCGCTGCCAGAGCCAGTGAATGGCCGCAGCTAACAAAGAACATGCCATAGGGCGCGTTTTTCAAATTCTCCAGGAAGGCGAAGAATGAGCAAAGGTTGACATAGCAACCTTAAGTTAATCAGCCACTGTGGGTAAATTTAGAGTTTAAGATAGCAAACCCTTCGCAGAATCATTTTTCTTCCGTCGTTCCATCCTAAAAACAGATCACACTATGTCACTGTTATTTCGCGTTATTAAACCGAAGCAATTTTGTGCTGCTGTTTGTTTCAGCCAAAATCGTTGTAATAAAAACATAAAAATTGCTAAGAAAACCGTCGGAGCTAATTAAATACTGTACATTGAGTATTGAGTTCGAAACTAGGAAATTGGAGATATGTGTTGAAAGGTCTTTAGCTCGCACAGAGGGCATAAAAAATGCTAAGGGGAGGGGGGCATAGAGAACAATCACGCATCAAGGTCTACAACAAGCTATCTTGGAAGAAACCTGAACTGAAGCAGGAGTATCATGTGTGGAACATATCTGGAAGGAGAGGAGGCAGAGAAATGTGATACTCATGCTCAGTCCTAAAATGAAACTTTCTCTTCCATGGTAGGCAAGTTTGAAGTACTATATAAACGGTAGCGTTCCATTTCCCATATGTACAGATGTTTAGTTTCCATTAGTGTGGCAGGTGCAGCGGCACCAGGGCCCAGAGGCCTGAGGGGCCCACTGAAACTCTGATTATTCCTATATTTCATAATTCAAACAGTGCCAAGGGATTCATGTTCTTTCCTGCACTTGGACCCATGACACACCAGCTACGTCACTGCATACGTAGCAACAAAGGCACTATTGAAACATTGATGTATAGGCTATTATGTGCCTTTTTTAAGTGAGAAATACTACACCTTGTTACTTTTTTTCCAGCCATAACCAGTGTTTTAAGATGACATTGTTTGCAACGCCCTGCCCCCTGGATTGTTCATTGATCGTTGTGGCTTTTACTGTTATACAGGGTCTGTGTGTTTGTTACCATTTAAAATGATATTATTTTATGTTGTCTTATTTTGTTATATTGTATCATAACTATGTTCCTTCAGCTCATTTGCACTATTTTCGCACCCACAAGACACTAGGGTGTGTAAGAAATCCATTTATTGTTTTCAGTGAAGAACGGTTTTTTTAGATGCACATTACTGGTTATAATTTTAAAAACTTTTTTTTTCATAAATAAATTCCAATTTCAAACTTGAGCTGACTCTCCAATCAACAAATAAAGAGCGGCGGCTTAATAACAGGGCAATTACAGGCACCTACCTTTGTGGCAACTTCAGTAACTTGAGTCATCAACAGAAGAGGAGTGGCCGGCCCATGGTCATATGAGACAATGAAATGCGTCCATTACTGTCTTAGGCCCTCTCCCAAGAGCTGACCTGCAACCCACCCTTCACAACTAGAACTAACATTAGAAAAGGACAACTCACAGTGCAATCAAAACGCATATTCAAATGGTTTTGGCAACAAAATAAAATAAAACGAGTCTTTCTTTTAGAGAACAATTCTGAGTTCCCAAACTAGTGACATAATAAGGTTCTTCCGAAGTATCCACTCCCAACATTTGAAACTTACACAGGCCAGAAGCACTCCGGAATTCCCCATGAGAAACAAATTGCAGCGTCTTATTTCATATTCAACATACTCTACGTGTACATTCAAATTGTGCCTTGAATATGGCACAAGAGAAGCAGGCATTGAAAAGGCAATGGAGATGCAGGCGGTGCAAACAAATAGGAGACCCACACTCTGGCTTGAAGTGGAAGAAGAGGGAAGGGCATGAGATGGGAGAAGCAGGGAAACACGAATGGGAGAAGGGGGGTTCTGAGGTGGAAGAAGCAAGAAACAGTGCATAGAATGGAGGAAAGGGCCGTTTGTTAGATTTGAGAAGCAGGGAATGCCAAGGGGTAACTAGAAGGCACAGCAAATAAACGTGTGAAACAGAGAGTGCAATAATGTGTGAGGGAAGTGGCATGGTGCACGAGATGGAGAATTTGATAGTGCAGAAGGTGGAAGAAGTGGAGAGTGCAACAGAGGGGAAAATAGTGTAAGATGTGAGGATCAGCATGCAAAAGATGGGACAACCCGCGAATGGATAAAGAGGTGCACTTCTCGGGAGTAAACAGGCACTTTAAATAATGAGTACTCACGCTTCTATAGTTCTGTTTAAAACACTAGGTATAGGCGATACAGCAGAAACAAAGGGCCCAAGCCGCAAAAGCATTTCTGAGAATGGGATGCAGGACCACAGGAAAACCTTTACACATCCCCTTACACATAACTGTAAATGATCCTGTAAGTAATGTCCAAGTCACTATTCGTAAAAGAGCAAATAGAGCAACGCCCTTTTTATTTGCGCTAACTGTATACGAATAGTCCATGCCCATTTTATTTCCAGTTTTGTTGTTTTGGGTCCAATTCACAAATGCATGTAAAAGCACGTAAATGAGTACCACAAGGGTATTACTTTAAGGACTGCAAAAAAGTGCCTTTGTGAACAGGCCTCGGGGTGTTTAAAGAGATGGCGAACAGTGCAACAGCTAGTACAGCTAGGAACTGCAAGAGACGGAGGCAGTTCAGAAGTGGCCTATGTATTAGATGAGAGAAGCGGGGCTTTTTTTGGTCACTGGAATGGAGAAGGAAGAGTGACGTGCTGGGACACCAGATACCAACTTTACATAAGGACGTACCTGTGTGAGTCATACATTACAGTCTTCCTCGCACACATCAATGGAGTCTCACTGTCCGTATTTCTAGTCCCAGGGACCTTGCTCCACGCCTCGAGTCCTTGGGCGCCGTTCCAAGTCCCCCCCGGATGCTTCCTCGCCGCCCCCCAAGTACAACCCCCTTATCTCTGCCGTCTGTCCTTCTGTATTTTTTTAAGGACCCATAGAACTCGCTCCATGCCTCAGGTCTCCGAGTGCTGCTCCATGTCCCGGGTATTGTTCTTCCTTGCCTCCCTGTCTCCCTGTCTCGAGCCGCTTTCTTTTCCAGGTCCCTGGGCGCTGTTGCCTGCGGCTGTGTTGCCCGGGGCCCGCCTCTGGATGGTAGGAGGGGCAGCCTATGCAACTTGGAAACTAATCAACAAACCGGCCAGGGCGAAGATGGAGCGCGCGCCTGCATGCGTCAGCACACGCAGACCTAAACTGTCGCTCAGTAGCCCGTCGCTGCCACGGGACAAATGTTCCGAGTATGGCCTGGAGGGCTACTCGCAGGAGTATCTGAAACGGCTCCATGACCTATTGTCACCGCACTTCCTCCCCTGAGAACCCCGATCTTCTGACCGACTATGCTCCTGTGTGTTGTATATGCCACCTGTGCGCATACTCTAAGGCAGTGGTCTCCAAACCTTTTAATGTCGCGGCCCCCCAGTCGAAAAATAAAAATAATTGGGACCCCACCTCAGAATTTTTCACAATTATTTTATAAAGATAGCAATGTTTAAATAGATCTAGACTTATTTAAACATTGCAGTTAAGTGCTGTTACCTTTTTAAAAATGCCATAACATGCTTCTGCTTAAAAAAAAGGTCTGTTATCTGTATAACGCGTCTTTTGGCCAGAGTCTGGCGCCCCCCTGGGACCACTTGAGGCCACCCTAGGGGGCCCGCCCCCCAGTTTGAAGACCTCTGCTCTAAGGGTATAGCGTTTATGCAAATGAAGTGCTGCACAGCAGGATGGCTTAAACAGTTTGGCTGGGAAGGGGGAGACAAAATAAACGGATGGTCTCGGGCAGGGTTAGTGCAGAAGTCTTTTGCAGAAGAAGATAAAGAAAGAGACCACCAGTTCGGCAACAAGAGATGTTGAGGATGTTCACATAAACTGGAATGCATAACTGGCGTTGGCAAATCCAATATGTCCTGCCTGTACAAAAGCTATTGCTTCGGCAAAGTATTTTTGCCATGTTGTACACCATCAGTGTGGTTGTTGTTCAGCATGGCTAAAACATGACGGTGTGGAGTGTTGTAGAGTAGAGTGTTTGAGGATTTGTTGGTGTAGAGTGTTGGAGAGTTTGGAGAGAGGAGTAGAGTTCTGTGGTTTAGTGGCAGAGTGTCATAGACTGCAATGTTGTAGAGTGGAGTGGTGTATAGTGGCGTGGGATGGAATAGGATAGAGCAGGTTGGCGTGGAGGTGGTGGGGTGGATTGGAGTGGAGTAGGGTGAACTGGATTGGGATAGAGTGGAGCGGATAGAGTGGGGTCGATTGACTGTGGTGGATTGGAGTGGGTGGACTGGATGGGGTGCATTGGATTCAAATGAGGTGGACTGAAATAGGATGAGGTGGTTTGGATTGGGGTGGACTGGGGTGGGGTGGATTGGACTGGGGAGTGTGGATTGGGTTGAAGTGATATGACTGGGGTTGCTGGAGTGCATGCGGAGGTCTTCTTCCCTCCTCAGGTTCCGAAACCGCATGCGCTCTGATGAGACACCACAACTCGTCCCACCTCCACTAAAGAACAATTGGATCTTTGAACTCAGTGAGGAGTGTGGTAATGAGATTCATTCAACATAAAACAATAACATGAGGAACACAAACAGTTTTAAACACCATGACCAATTTGGCCACGGAAACAAGACTCCAAACTGGATAAAGTTTCAAAGCTTTATTACAACCACAAAGCAGGAGTAACATAAATGGTGCGTAAAACTAAGTTATAAACATACATGAAAACCATAGGCTGACCAAAACGTCTAAAAAGATTTAGCCTAGTTAACATCAATACTATCAACCACTGCAAAAGAATAACGTAAATTAATAGAATTATAGTACGTACATCAAAATCAGATTTCGAAGCCAATGATGGTGACATCAGTAAATCTTCATAATTCAATTAATAGCAATCAGCTTTTGGAACTGGGCCATTCTTACCACTAATACGAATCTGACTTGCAATTGTGGGGACAGAATAACACATGCAGACAAAACAAAAGAAGAGACAAAGTAATTTGGAAACATCATCTAACTAGGGTAAATTACTATAAAAAATACGCTGGTGTAATCATCTAAATGGAAAAGAAATCAAGAAAACAACAATACAGATTATGTACCTCTCCACATAGCACAGCAAACAGAAACGTTTTGTAGATCCAGAGTGTTCACAGCTTCTCAGCATCAGTAGACAACAGCATCTAGGGCAGTGCAGAACATGAGCTGTGCAGTGGACAGGTCAGCAGTTCAGAATTTATTGGGCATATTAGTACTGAACAGCGTTATTAAATGGGGCAATTAGAAAGGATGACTAATGTGTCAGAAGATATCTAATGGTCAGAGGGATTCAGGAGAAGGGAGAGTAACATTACAGCAGTGGTTCATCAGCCAAACTAGACAGACTAAAAGGTTCATAAGTCTGTCCCTACCTAGAAATGTCCACAGGTTTCTGATTGGTCCTGTGAGCTCATTTTGCATAAATTAATCAATATCCAATGGAAACTCATTGATGACATCAAGTTTGCAACTATTGCAGATTTTCTCAGGGAGTGTGCGGTCATCTCAATGAATTCATACATTTCCACCAAAATATAACTATTTAAAAGATTTTGAAACATAGGATCCCTCTCCCAGGCTTCTAAAAGATAATTCGAACAATTTTTCATGTGAATTTAATATAACTTCCTGCTTTGTTCCTCAGCTAGAACACATACTGTTAAATTTGTTATTAGTTAAAACATGTTCTCTGTCTCTGATACAATAGGACATTCACCAACACATCAGCAACTTAGGAAATAATTCAGGTCAAAGGAAACATGATGATTTAGTACTTTACTGCTGCAAAATGAATCTTCAGGCCTAGTTTAGCTAAAAAAAAAGCCTAAATATATATTAACACAACTAACACATATAAATCCTATTGCACACCTTACAGTTTAAATTAAATATGTGAAGCAAATTATTCAATTGCAATCATTATTTGTGCATATCATTAGAAACTGTTTAAACATGCATGTATTTTTCTACACACATGTAACTCATATTAATAAATTAATTTAAATCAATATAAGTATGATTAATTCATGTTTGTTTAATACTCATAATATATTAATTTCATCTCTACTGTTTCTCAAAAATAGCTACTCTCAATATTAATTCATGTCAGTAGTTCACTTAAATATAAATGCACAACATCTTTCAAGGCAAACACAATGCTGAAAATTAATGGAGGTCACAATGTCAGCTATTATTCAAACCTGCGCATTTTTACATTTCTTGTCAATTTCTCTGTTAGGCTTTTTAGTGAAACTTGTAAGTCACCTTTTGCTAACTTCTATGCCACTAATGTATTAGTAAAATTTGATCTCTATCAGTCCCTCATCTGACAGGAATTTATGTCATCACAAAAGGACATTCTCATTTACAACGAGACAACTCAAAGCCTTGTAGTATGATAACGCATAGGTCTAGGTAGGTGGTAATTTTAAATTTTCTTCAAGTTCTTGTAGTGCCTATTTCTCATATTCTCTATTACAATCTCTTTCATCCTCTGTTTATTCTTTGTTCTTTGTATTTTCCAGAAATTGTAGGTTTTGTAAAATCCAAGTACACTAATTATGAACACTGTCACAATCAATAAATGTTTAAGGATCATTCTCAGAAATCAATATACTAACTCTCCAACCTAACAACCTACTCTCGAAAATCCTTCACCTACTGTGTCCCAAATATTTGTTTGTTTTATGTCATTCAAGTCATTTTTCAGACTTGTCAGGATAGAAATGTACCTCCCTATCTCCCTACTGTTGCCAGGTATGTAAGTACAACAATGTTGCATCTTTAAAACTCGACAAACTCCGCCTCCTTTTTCTAAAAGGATGTCTAACACAAGGCGTTTGTGCAAAACCATTGATCTTATCTCAACTATTTCCCTGTCAAGTAGGAGCATTGTACCTGCAAAATCAGTTGACATTTTGTCTACTATACTTGATAACTTCCTTATCCTAATGTCAATTAAGATCACACCTACTGATGGAATAAAAGCTCCAAAAATATCTCCAGTAATCTCTAAACTAATTGCATCTCTTCACGTCCTCATCCTAAATCTCTTATTCCCTGGTGGATTGTCAATATTGTCTACTTGATACATTTTTGGAAAAAACACCCCTAAGTAGCATGTACCATACCAACCTTTTGGTAACGTGTAGTACGCGTTCTTCCCACAAATGTAATATACACCAGGAACAGCAGGGTCTTGTCCATTTAACACAAAATCCCATATATTCTTAAACAAAAACACGTCTGCATTCACTAGTGCCTACAAACTTATTGTCAGTTTTTGATTGCAGCCTTTATATGTACAAATGTTCCCTACATGTTGTCAAACTAAAGCTAAATGTCCTTGTGTATCAGGTGTGCTGTGAGCTCATTTCTTTTTGTACTCGTGTGAAACTATGCCCTTTTCTATCTTTTTTTCATTGCTTTTCTTTTATCATCAGCTTTCTCTACTTGTGTAAAAATACATGTTAAATTATTTCTATGTGCGTATGCTGCGCCAAAAGTTACTGTAGGTTCAAAGAATCCTTCTACTATATCTATGTTCTTAGCCTGACTAATGGGAACAAAAGAGAAAACCAGGTCAAAGTTTGAGATAAAATACTGAATGTACTCTTGATTGTACAAACGTGTTAAAAGTAGGCTGCAACTAATGCCATAAGTCATTGGTAAGCTGTGATATGTGATCCCGTCTTGAAGTGACAAAAGAATCTGTCTGCACACATGACAGTCAAGCAAATTCATTGTATCCACATACTCAAGCAGCAAATTATAACCAACATTGGAAGACCAATCTCCCTCAGCGTTGTCTAAATGAAGCAATCTATCATCTTTATGAAACTTATCTCACTTAGATGGTGTCATCCCTTGCAGTGGAGTTGCTATGCTTTGCACATGTTCTTTCACTGAAACACTAAATTCAGCCACCAATAGAATGCATGCAATCATATATACTATGAATAAAACCAATGCACTCATGTTTACATTTGCTACATTAACCTGTTCTGGATTCATGTCTTCTGTAGAGTCAGACAGGGAAAAGATAAAGAAAATTAAAAAAGTTCAAAGGCAAAACCAAGCGAAATCAAAGCAGCTCATCAAAGTCTTTCCGCAATTATTTACAACAGTCCTCAATCTTCTAGAAAGTTAATCATGTTTCAACTAAAGGTCCTCAAAATAGTTCAAAAAGGTTTGTCTTTAATAAATTACAGTCTGATGATCACTTATTGTCACTTCCAGTGTGTAGCGTCTCTGTTCATCAATTGGCAAAATTATTTCAAAACTCAGTTCAAATGCAATTTCAAGCTCCAGAATGTTTAACTGAATTCTCACGGTAAAAACAAAAGGCCATAAACTTGTTCTCCCATTCACTTGCAACAAGATAGATCCATTGAAGTGAAGAGTATTTGAGGCTTGGCACTCTTCTACTTTTTGTTCTCCTCACACCCCAAATTTCACCTTCACTTTGATTCGATTCTGCAACTGCTTCTGTTATAGTTGGAAGTTTATCAGCAACTAAATCAGGTGTGAATGCAAGCCACTGATCTCGTTTTGCAGTTCTCTTTTTGGGTGCAAGTGGGCTCGCATCTTTTGCTGTTTTGGCAGGAGTCAGTTGGCTTTGACCTTGCTCTCCTGTATCTTTATCTGCAGTTGGAATGTTTGCATTTTTGCCATCTCACACAAGTTCTACTTCAGCAACTTGTTCAGTCCTCCCAGCTTGGTTAATCTGAACCCCTTCTTCTTCTCCATTCACTCTTAGAGGATCAGACCATGTGCCTTCAAGACGACATGGAACTTTGCATGTATGGCTTAGATTAATCCAGTTTGGAAGGCCAGCAAACTTCACAACAGTTGTCATCACCAGAATGACTTGATAGAGTCCTTTCCACCTTGGGTCTAGACAAGTCTTCCTCACATGTTTCTTGATAAGCACCCAATCACCAGCCTTCAAGCTGTGACTCTGCTCTTGAGCCGTTTAAACCATTGTTGCTTCAACCAGATGAGATAAAGACTGAACCACATTAACCAGAACTTTACAATAATCCAGCACAAAGTCATCTGTTATGCTCACAAGTGCATTGGCAGGCACTGCTGGAAACCTCATTGCACGCCTCATAAGTATTTCATGTGGTAACAATCCTGTCTTACTGTCAGGGGTGCTACGCATACTAATCAGGGCGGGTGGGAATGCATGAAGTCATTTTTAGAGGCACAAACCTTTGCCAATTGAGCTTTCAGTGTTCCATTCATTTGTTCCGCCAATCCAGATGGCTCTGGTCTGTAACTGCAGTGCAATTTTCGCTCAGTGTTTAGTGCTGCATAAAGCAATTTTATGATACTGTAATTAAAATTAGTTCCTCTATCTGATTCCAAAGAAGTTGGGAAACCAAACCTAGGTATCAGTTCCCTGAGCAGCAGCATGGCTACAGTAACACTGTCATTCCTGCATGTTGGATAGGCCTCTATCCAACGGGAGAACCCACACACAATCACCAGCACATACTTCAATCCATTACAGGCAGGCGTTTCAACAAAATTAAGTTGCGTTCTGTTAAATGGACCTCCTAATCTGTCTATATGGCTCAAATTAACCACAGTGCATTTCCCCACATTCATTTGACATGTAACACATCTTTGACATTCTGCTTCTGTAATTAACCAAAATCTGTGATTGTACCTTGTCTGTTTAAATGGGCAAATCATTGCATCTCTGCCTAAATGAACTTGACTATGGTAATATTTAGCTATAGAGGTAAACAAACAATCTAGCAACACAACTTTCCCTTCATTTGAAATCCAATCATCATCTTTCTGCTCTACCCCAACTTCTGCTTTCTTCCTCTGTCACCTCTTCTTGCAATCTCTTAATTTCATCCCAGATATCAACCACTGACATTAAGAAACTTTGATTTGTCTCACTGGTGTCACTTCTGCCACGCCACTCTTTATTGAAAGTGACACAATGGAGTGCACAATATCTGGCAATTTGTGCAGCATAGGCATTGCTCAATGACATAATCATTTGATCTCTGGTATGCAGTGCACTTTACAATCGCAATTTTCTCAGGTAATTTTAATGCTTTTAATAAACTGTGTATTCTTTCACCATTTTGAATGGGCAACCCTGAAGAGGTCATAAAACCTCTCTGATGCCATAACTGCCCAATGCTGTGTATGACACCAAACCCCTATAGACTCTCTGTTAGTATTGTCACTTTGAGTCGCTCAGATACACAACATGCTCTAGTAAGGGCAACCAAGTTGGCCACTTGAGCAGAAATGACGCCTTGAAGCCATGAAGCTTCAACTATTTCTGAAATGGTGCAAACTGCATAACCAGCTCTCAGAGTACCATCATTTTCTCTCACACAGGAACCATCAATAAATACAACTTGATCATTCTCCTCTAAAGGAGTATCCTGAATAGGAGGTCTGGGTTTGGTGAATAGTTCAGTGGCATGAAGGCAGTCATGTTCCATTTCATTAACATAATCTGGATCCGCAACTTTAACAGGTAACAATGTAGCAGGATTTAAAGCTGAGCATCTTTTGATAGGCACATTGGGAGAATGAAGAATTATTAATTCATAACAGGTAAGATAGGCACTAGTCAAATGCTGGATTTTGGTTCAGGTCAAAAGGACCTCAACCAAATGTGGGGCACAGACAGAGGATGTCCCATCACAATGCCTTCTCATTGACCAACACTTACACCAGTGGCACCCACATTCTTTAAACAGCAAGGCAAAGCTGCAGCTACAGGATCCAGTGTGGCAGAAAAATATGCCACAGGTCTTTTTGTTCCTCCATGCATCTGTATCAAAACAGAAAGAGCACAACCATCACGTTCATGACAAAATAGTAAAAAAAAAAATCTTTTTATCTGGTATTTCGAAACCCGAAGCTCTGCACAAACTCTCTCTCAACTCAGTGAAGGCTTTCATGCATTCTTCATCAAACAGGACTGGATCAGTAATATCTTTGTGTGTTAATTTCTGCATTGGTTTGGAAATTACTGAAACATTTGGGATCACCATGCTCAAAAATATTCTGACATCTCTCTGTGTAACTAGGGGATTCATCTGCATAATAGTGGCAACTCTCTCTTGGGACACTTTCCTTGCACTGTTCTCAGTCTGGTGACCTAAATACTTTAACTCCTCCTGGCAATATTATAATTTGCTAGGGGAACCTTATGTCCGTTCTCACCCAAATAATTCAACAATGCTATGGTATCTTGTCTACAGGCTTCACATGTATTGGATGCAACCATCAAATAATCAATGTATTGTACTAAAACAGACTGCAATGGCATATTTAAGTACTCTAAGTACTTTTTTAGGATCTGAGTGAAAATGGGTGCTGATTCTGAGAATCCCTGTGGGTTACCGCACCAAAGACATACACGGTTGCCAAATTTAAATGAGAAAATAAACTGTCTTCATGTAAGGGTACTGAAAAGAAAGCCTCGGACAAATCAAATAACAGGAAACCCCTCTGTTTCACATGGAATCCAAAATAAAATTACTGCAGGATTTGGCATCACAGGACAACATAATAACACAATTTTGTTCACCTTTCTCAAATCCTGAACTATGCGATATTTTCCACTTGGCTTTCGCAACCCCATAATAGGAGAAATATGTGGGCTACCCATCACTTCCTTTAGCACGCCTTGCTCAACAAAGTCTGTAATTATCAGAGTTATTCCCTCAATTTATTCTGGGGTCATGTTAAACTGCAACTTTGACTGGCTCAACACCTCATATGACTCCAATATCTTTTTCGGAGAGATCCCAAACTCTCAACATCATTGTGGCTTGTAATTCATCCGGTAAGTCTCTGACTGTCATAACAGGAAACAATGAAATAAGAGGATATAGCTCTTCAATTTGGCTTGACGTTTCATCATCATTATTTGTCTGGATTGCTATCCCTTCATGAGTACAAGTGATGGAGCATTTTAGTTTGCATGACAAGTCTCTTCCTAACAGACTCACAGGACTTGACTTGCAGACCACAAATTGGTGTAAATCCTCAAATGTTCCTATCTTGACCGGGATGTACTCCTTAATGGGATTTACCAAATGCTGGTTTTCCACTCTGACTACCTGAACTGTCCTTCCAGAAAGGTGCGTATCAGAGACTTCTGCAGACCTGACAGTGGAATGTGTTGCTACAGTGTCAACCAGAAACAAAACATCATGACCCATAACACTTGCATTCACATAAGGACCATGCTGATCTACTTCCAGTGAGGTACCCAACACACATTCTTTCTCTTCTGAACTTTCACTCAGATATTCTTCAATCACTTCATCATCACTCAGATCCATCAATGGGTATTGTGTAATTAGCTGATTTACAGTTGCATTTGCATTTGCTCTTTAGTTTGCATTCTGTTGTTGTGTTATCGGAGCTTGGAGAATCTGCATTTGCTGTGGGACCTGAATTTGCTGTTTGGGAAATTGTACTTGATGTTGGGGAACTTGCATTTGTACTGTTCCTGTAGAAATGTTCATATTTTGATTTCGAGGCCTTTGAACCCTTTGATTTTGAAATTGACTTTTGTCAAAAATCAGCACACCACCACCACCTTGCCACAAATTATTTACACTATTATATGGACACTCCAGTTTCCAATGTCCGACGTTCCCGCATGCATAACAAGGAAGCATTCTTTCATGTTGTGAACATCAGTCATGTTGCCATTCTGATCTACTCTAATTCCATGACCTCCACCTTTAAACTAAGGCACCATAGTGGCCTGCTGCTGTACTCTCTGCATTCCTCCAGTGTTCACCATTCCTTGCTATCCCTGCCTACCTCCTACTTGGGCAGATTTAATTTGCATCACCATCGCCTTCTCCTTTAATCTCTTCTGCTTTATTTCAATTTTATCACTACAGTATATTGAGTATTGAAGTACCTCATCAATTGGTCTACCCTGCCAAAAAATCAAATTATTCTGAATTGTATTGCTAATTTCAGGCATCAATCCTTGAAAAAATCTGAACACAAAATGAATCCTATCTCTCGGTTAAATAATCTCTGTGCCACTGTATTGTTTGAATGTTTGCAATAATCACTCATAATAAGCATGAACTGACTCCTTTGACTCCTGAGCTGTACTCTCAATTCTCTGTGAATCAACATATTTAGGGGAAACTCTAGTTTTCAGAAATACAGTCACTTTAAAATAACTTTTTATCACCTCTTCGGACGATGCACCTTTCACCGTATCCCTTGGCAGTTCACGAGCTGGTCAATCAGTACTCCGTTTACTTTCAACCCACAAATCTGCAGGAACCACAATTTCAAATAAAGAATTCAAATCTTCCTACAAACACTTTGCAATCTTAACAAACCTCACCCTTTGTTGGTACCATTCCACTGGATTATCCTTCAACTTTGGGAAACATTGGTAAATCACAATATGTCACTTGTGCTCCATGGGACATGAACTAAATTCCCTCCGGGAGTTCCTCTAATTGGCATCATTTTCACAGCTCTCTCAGCCTGCTGTGCACCATTTTAGGGTGCAGTCTGCTTTTGTCTTCCGATCCCTTTACTTTTCCCATCTGCCTTCCCAATTTTCCAATGATCTCATGTTTGGATGCTCTGAATCAATTCTTTAATGTGAATGTTCATACCACCTGATTTCATATTTGCAATCTTTAATCAAATTCTAATTTGTAACTCATTTTTAACTGTTTAGATTTATTTATTTCAATTTCATATTTCTCTTCCAACTCAGCTACTTTCCCATATATTTGTCTTGCACAAAGTGTGACATCCTTGCACATCAAGTGCAATTTGTTTTCATTGTAAGAATCTGTCCATTTCAAATGTTCCTTCAATCATTTTCATTCCATTTCAATTTTAGTTTAACCACATTCAGTATCTTCTCTCCCTCTGGTGTGTTTTTCAAAACTGATACTTTACTTAGACTGCCCAACCATTCAGTTAGTTGTTAAGCTGTTAATCCTTGAAAACTAATATTATTACCTCGAGATATGGTCTGTGGAGTATTACATGGTGCTTTCATAGCTTGCTCCTGAGCCAGCACAGATAAACCTGTAGAACATGGGGGGCATGTCATATCGATCAGTGGACCTACTTTATCACATATTTGGTTAGAACTGGAAACATTTATAGGAGTCATTGCTGGCACAGTAGTGCTCAGTCTTTGCATTTCTGCATTAGTGCTAAAAGGAGAATGTGCTACTGATACTGGATTTGGAGACTGAGGACTACTCCTATTATTACCCTGGGTATACAACAGGACAATTGTCACAGGAACTGTCAAAGCATCTGGTCCTGACAAATTCATTTGACTTGGTGGAAACATCAGTCCTGTACCTTGACCAGTTAATACTGTGCCAAAAGTCTGGTTTGACTTATTTGGGGCAACATTCTGCCATGTCATTACTGGGGAATACATAGGCACTGTCTGTCTCTGATTCACAATTTGTTCAGGTGTCATTACATTAGGCGTAGACTCTATTTAAATCATTCCTGAATTCTGAATTGGTTGTGGCATAACTGGAAATGTGATATTCTGGGCTGTATTAAGAACTGGAGCTGTTGGATTAACCACAGACACCTGTGCCACAGTAGCAGAAGGTACATTAAGACCTATTTGAACCTGCCTTTGAATAACTGGGGCTGTGGCTATAGTCAGAGATACATTTTGATTTACTGATTCAAATGCATTATATGGTGAGGGACAATTCTACTAAAGCTGGGATATAAATTTATCATCCAAAACACTTTAGGTGGCTGTTACCCTTTTATGTTCATCTAACTTCTGCACTAGATCTTCTACAGGCTTCTTCTTGGTTATAGATCCAACACTTCCATCACCTTCCTGTGTTATTGCTGGGAATTGTACAAAATGTAAAAAACACATATCTCTCCTATTTATTCCATGGACATATTCAATGTTATAACTAAACCCAATATCAACACATCAATGGTTTATTTCTACAAAATATACAAACTGATATCACAAAATTTAAGAGAAAGAAACTTGTGTACAACAATTCCCCCCTATATTACAGAGCCCAAACATATAATACTATGCAACAACATATAAAAGAACACATAAGTCAACATACAAACACCAAGGAATAGGACCAAAACAACACCAGGACGAAAAAGAACAAATAATCACATACATGTAAACAAATACATTGGTGGCAATTACAACATCGGCGGTCTTTTTGCAAGACCGCCGAGGGACCGCCGTGCTGAAGACCGCCAGTGCAGGCGGATTTCCGCTCGGCGAATTATGACTGCTGGCAGCCATACTGGCGGTCGGCGGGGAAGTGGAGGTTGCTCCACCCCCGTCAACAGAACACCGCCCACCGAATCACATTCTGTGATTCAGCGTGGCGGTGTTCTGTTGACGGGATGCTGGCGGCGGAGCAGCCCCCATGGATCCCGTCCCCTCCCAGAGGATCAACGGAGCAGGTAAGTTGATCGTCTGTTAGGGGAGGGGGTGTTGTGTGCGTGAATGGAGGTGTGCATGTGAGGATGTAGGTGTGTGAATGCGTGTATGCATGCGGGGGGTGTGGTGTGTTTGGAAATGTGTGCATGTTTGTCCGTCTGAATGGATGTGTGCGTGTATGTCTGTATGTGGGTGTGCGTGTATGACGGTATGTGTGGCTGTTGGCAGGTTTGTTGATATGTGTGCGGTTCTGTGTGTTGGTGCTGTTTGCATGCATGTCTGGGTTGCGATGTTGGGGATTGGGGTGAGGAAGGGGGTTCTGCCACCTTTGGGGGTGGCAGGGGTGTGGGTTGGTGTGGGGGGGAGGAATCAGGGGTGGGGACAGGGAGTGGGGGAGACCCCTATCAATGCCAGGGAAGGAATTCCCTGGCACTGATAGTGCTTACCGCCATGGATTTCATGGCAGTTCCCAACCCCATGAAATCCACGGTGGTCAGCCGGGTCGTGATACCGCCGGCGGTCTTGTGACGGCCGCAGGGCTGGAGACCCAAGTCTCCAGCCCAGCAGTCGTCTCCGCCCTGGCGGTTGGATCGGAGAAGTGGCGGATGACCATGGCGGAAACCGCCATGGTCATAATTCAATTTTTTTTACCGCCAACCTGTTGGTGGTAAGACCACCACTTCTCCGCCAACCGCCAGGGTCGCAATGAGGGCCATATTTCCTTGCAAAAGAATAACACAAATTAATAGAATTATCAAAGGCAATGATGGTGATATTAATAAATCTTCATAATTCAATTAATAACAATCAATTTTCGGGGCTGGGCCATCCTAATCCCTAATTCAAATCTGGACATGTATGTGTGAGGACAGACTAACACATATGGACAAAACAAAAGAAGAGACAAAAATAATTTGGAAAAATCATCTAACTATGGTAACTCAATATAAAAATACCCTGAGGTAATCATCTAAACTGAAAATAAATCAAGAAAAACAACAATACAGATTATATTCCTCTCCACATGGGACATCAAACAGAAATATTTTGTCGATCCAGAGCGTTCACAGCTTCTCAGTATCAGTAGACAGCAGCTTCTAGGGCAGTGCAGAATATGAGCTCTGCCATGGACAGATCAGCAGTTCAGAATTTATTGGTCATATTAGTATTGGACAGCATAAGTAAATGAGGCAATTAGAAAGGATGACTTTAAAGCATCAGAAAATATCTACTGGTCATAGGGATTGAAAAGGGATACTAACATTACAGCAGCAGGTCATCAGCAAAACTTGACTGACTAAAAGTTCCAAAAGGCTCTCCCTTACTAGAAATATCCAGAGGTTTCTGATGGTCCTCCATGTGAGCTCATTTTGCGCAAATTAATAAATATCCAATGGAAAATCATTGACAACATAAAGTTTTCAACTAAACCGGATTTTCTCAGGGAGTGTGCAAAGTCATCTGGATGAATTCATACATTTACACCAAAATATAACTATTTAAAAAATGTTTAAACATAGGATCCCTCTCCCAGGCTTCTACACAATGATTCTAATAGCTCTCATGTGGATATAAAATTCTTGCCTTATTTAACAGCTAGATCAAATACTGTTAGATTTGTTATTAGTTAAAACATGTTCTCTGTCTCTGATACAAAAGGATATTCACCAACACATCAGAAAGTCTAATTACATATAAATGCAATTATTACATATAAATCCTATTGTGCATCTTACAGTTTAAATCAAATATGCAAAGCAAATTCTTTAATGTCATTGAATATTTGTGCACATTGTTAGAAACTGTTTAAATGTGCATTTATTTTCCTGCACACATGTAACTCACGTTAATAAAATCATTTAAATCAATATAAGTATGATTAACTCAAGTTTGTTTAATACTCATCATATATTCTTTTCATCTCTACTATTTCTCTAAAATAACTACTCTCAATAATAATTCATGTCATTAGTTCACTTAAATATAAATGCACAAAATCTTTCAAGGCAAACACAATGTTGAAAACTAATGGAGGTCACATGGTCCGCCATGATTCAAACGTGCACATTTTTACATTTCATGTCAATTTCTCTGATAGGCTTTTAAGTGAAGCTTTTAAGTCGCCATATGCTAACTTCCATGCCACTAGCGTATTAGTAAAATTTGATCTCTATCAGGGTGTACTGGATTTGATTGGGGTGCATTGGATTAGAGTGGGGTGGACTGGAGTGAGGTGCATTGGTTTGCTCTGGAGCGGGAAGATTTGATAGGGGTGGGGTGGACTGGAGTGGGTTGGACTAGAGTGGGGTGGATTGCACAAGAGTGGGGTATACTGGATTGGAGTAGGGTGGATTGGCGTGGGGTGGATTGGACTATAGTGTAGTGGATTGGACTGGATTGGAGTGGGATGGATTGGTTTGGAGTGGGGTCGGGGATTGGAGTGTTTGGATTGCAAGGGGTGGGTGGAACTGGGGTGCGGAGGATTGGAGTAGAGTGAGGTGGAATGGATTGGAGTGGGGTGGAATGGAGCAGGGTGGACCAGATGGGGTGGGATGGACTGGATTTGGGTGGGTTGAAATGGGGTGAGGGTTTGGATTGGGGTGGGTGGACTGGAGAAAGGTGGCTTGAGTGGGGTGGGGTGGATTGGAGTGGGGTGGATTAGAGTGTGGTGGGGTGGATTGGAGAGGGGTGAAATGTAATGAGTGGTGTGGATTGGGTTGGATGGGGTGGGGTGGCATGGAGCAGGTGGATTGGATCGGCAATGTGGATTGGAGAGGACTGGATTGCAGTGGGGTAGATTGGATTGGAGTGGGGTGAGTTGGATTGAGTGGGTGGATTAGAGTCAATTGGGTTGGGGTGGATTGGATTGAGGTGCAGCGGACAGGATTGGGGTGGGGCAGGGAGGAATGGATTGAGGTGGATTGGGGTGGGGGATTGGAGTGGGTGGAATGGATTGGTTTGGAGAGGGGTGGGTTGGATTGGAGTGGGGTGGAGTGCAGTGGAATTCATGGAGCGGGATGGATTTGATTGGGGTGGGTTGGATTGGGGTGGAGTGGACTGCATTTCAGTGGACTGGATTTGAGTGGAGTGGGTTATGGTGGATTGGAGTGGAGTGGATTGGAGTGTTTGGATTAAGGTGCTTTGTAGTGGGGTGGATTGGTATGGATTAAGGTGGATTGGATTTTATGGTTTGGAGAGGGGTGGTTGGGTGGTTTGGACTGGAGTGGGGTGGATTGGGTTACATTGAATTGGACTGGAGTGGGGTGGAATGGATTTGAGTGGATGGATTGGGTTGGAATGGATTGATTGAGTGGATTGGGGTGGTGGGGATTAGAGTGGGGTGAATTGTTTTGGATTGGAATGGGGCAGATTGTAGTGCGGGCAGATTGTTTTGGATTGTAGTGGGTCAAACTGTTTTGGATTGAAGTGGGGCAAATTGTTTTGGATTGGAGTGGGGCAGATTGGAGTGGGGTAGATTTGGAGTGGAGCAGATTGTTTTGGATTGGAGTGGGACAGATTGTTTTGGATTGGAGTGAGACAGATGGAGTAGGGCAGATTGTTCTTGATTGTAGTGGGGCAGATTGTTTTGTATTGGAGTGGGGCAGGTCAGTGTGGTAGATTGTTTTGGACTGTAGTGGGGCAGATTGTTTTGGGGCAAATTTGGAGCAGACAGATTGGAGTGAGGTAGATTGTTTTGTACTGGAGTTGGGCAGACTGGGGAGGGACAGATTGTTTTGCATTAAAGTGCTTTGGAGTGGGGGAAATTGTTTTGGATTGGAGTGGGCATATTTTATTTAGATTGGAGTGGGCAGTTTGTTTTGGATTGGAGTGTAGCAGATTGTTTTGGATTGGAGTGGAGCAGATTGGATTGGGGCATATTGTTTTGGATAGGAGTGGGGAAGTTTGTTTTGGGTTGGATTGGGGCAGATTTTTAGGATTGGAGTGGGGCAGATTGTTTTGGATTGGAGTGCAGCTGATTTGGAGTGGGCATATTGGAGTGATGTAAATGTTTTGGATTAGATTACGTTGGGGCAGATTGGAGTTGGACAGATTTCTTTGGATTGGAATGGGGCAGATTGGAGTGGGGACAAATTGTTTTGGCTTGGGGTTGGGCACGGATTGGAGTCAGGCAGATTTTTTCAGATTGGAGTGGGGCAGATTGTTGTGGATTATAGTGGGTCAGATTGTTTTGGATTGTAGTTGGGCAGATGGTTTAGGTTTGAAGTGGAACAGATTGTTTTGGAGTGGAGCATATTGTTTTGGATTGGGACATATTGTTTTAGATTGGGGAAGATTGTTTTGGATTGGAGCGGGGCACATTGTTTTGTACTGGGAAGGGGCAGATTGGAGTGGGACAGATTGTTTTTGAGTGGTGCAGATTGTTTTGGATTGGAGTGAGGCAGATTGTTTTTGATTGGAAAGGGGCCGATTGGAGTAGGGCAGATTGTTTTTGAGTGGTGCAGATTGTTTTGTATTGGAGTGAGGCAGAATATTTTGGACTGGAGTGGGGCAGATCGTTTTGGATTAGAGTTGGGCTGATTGTTTTGGATTAATGTGGGACAGATTGAAGTGTGGTGGGTTGGGAGGATTGGAGTGTATTGGATTGGGGTGAATCATTTGAATTGGAGTGGATGGATTAAAGTGGGGTAGATTGGACTGAGTGAGGTGGACTGATGTAGGCTGAGGGGGGTGGATCAGTGCTGATTGTATTGGGGTGGATTGGGGTGCACCGCACAATTATATGTTAAAACATAGATTTGGAAATTACACATAACAAATAAATAATGTTGCTTTACAGCATTTAGAACACAATAATTGTCATCATTTGAGAACAGTGCCCACAAGCAGAAACAAAACAAAACATGGGTACAAAGTGAGAAAAGAAGACTTGGCAAAATAAAAGAAAGTTAACTGAAGAAAATACAACTTTGCAATTTTGTTTGTCCTGCTGGGACGTTTTTGCCAGTCACACTCCTTCTGTGTGCAGGGCACCAGAAGTTAAAAAGACTAAAATAGTACCTCACTAATGTCTGGAGCTGTGGACGGGCACTGATTAAGTTGAATTGATCAGTGGTTGGTCACTGCTCCGCAAGAAAGATACAGTAATGATGCTAGACCTCCAGTGACAATTACGAGGCTGTAAAGAAGAGTGCCAGGCAAGCCAACAAATGCAAAGCAACAGGCGGGCTCTAAGCCCTTTTTTGTTAACATAAGTGTCTCACAAGAGAGACACATGCACTAGCACGGACTTTCACAGGCTCGACCCTAAAAAAACAAAATACAATAATGCCATAATTTCACAAGTTAAACAAGCACTTACAAATGCAATTAGTTTTGCTTTGTCCAATCCTTTCTCCAAAACGTAAGCATTGCTACAGACGTATTTCCCCTAAGGTTTAGAGAGCAGGTTGGTTTAATGTATTCATGTTTATTTATGTTCGTTTCCTGGCACTGTCATAGCAAGGCCACCTACAGTGTGTCAGGAAAAGTCACGATTAAGGCAAAGTCATCATTTCGCTAGGGTGGGCACAATCATACTATGCATGCACAAATATGACATACATTACCACCGTAGTGCATTGGCCAGGATGTGCACAACACCTCAAACATTCTTTCTGTCAGAATCAGCATTATTTCAGGGACAGGGTCCATAACACCCTAGATGACTTTGAAATGCGAGGAATAACCACGATTAGCCTAGAGCAAGCATTTTACTAAGGGACGGCAGCATGCAATGGATGCATACCAGTGGTGCAGAAATACTGCCGATAAGTGAGCCAACATCTTCCCATGGAAGCCCACATGATGCCTAGAAATAGCACCATTATGAGATCACCAGCAAAAGTGGACAATTCACATCATTACATGAATGCCCACAAGTTGTCAAGAATTGGCAACATTGCGGTAATGGTGGCATTTTGTCTAGGGTTGGCGGTGGGTACAATAGTCCTACACACCCCACATGTATGCACACATTCACTGACACAGGCTCCCACACAAACAGATTTCTGACACAAGCAGGCTCAGATATAGACATACATGCATGCATATGCACACACAAAAAAACAACATTCCATCCATCACCTTGTTGAGTTTGCATTTGCTGCCGTAAGTGTGCTGTGTATGCCCAGACGTGTGTCCTGGGCTCACTGTGCCACTGGATTCAAGCTAGCCGGTCTGATGATTGGTGATACCCTGAAACCGGTCCCAGATACTTGTTTCCGAGCCACGGAGGACCTGGCCTCGGAGTTTGGGCTGGACTGTTCCTATGGAGAGCAGGGTCAAAACTGATTTGCATTTTGGGACCCAGTAGCCAGAGTGCGGGTCAATGGTGCGCTCTGGGGACCCTTCACCCTATGCAGGGGCACTCAAGAGGGTCGTTCTCTTTCCCCTATCCTGTTTGCGCTGATGCTCAAGCCCCTGGCAGCCTGGATCTGTCAGGACCCCTTAATCAGGGGTGTTAGAAATGGGGTCTTTGGTTGGCAGACAGGTTACCTCCTGTCCAAGCAAGGACCCTCACTCAATTCAGGGTAAAAGAGAATCACCCTCAGCTAACCCCTGCTTACCCCCTTGGTAGCTTGGCACGAGCAGTAGGCTTAACTTCAGAGTGCTAGGTGTAAAGTATTTGTACCAACACACACAGCAACTTAATGAAAACACTACAAAATGACACAACCTAGGTTTAGAAAAATAGAGGATATTTATCTAAACAAAACAAGACCAAAACGACAAAAATCCACAATAAACTAGTCAAGTTATCAATTAAAAATCAAAAAGAGTCTTTGTGTAGTTTTAAACACACAATAACACTGTTAGCATGAAAATGTACCTTGGGTGCGTCAAAAATAACCCCGCACAGGCGAGTGTGCATCAAAAAGGGCTTGCTATACATTGATTTCAAATAAACGTTAAGTCTTAAAGGGGTGAATTTTGAGAGTGAACTGGCGCTCTTACTTCCCTATCTATATATGTATCAAAGCAAAAATTCTATTATACACGGTGCTCAGAACAAAGGTTCCACCCGCAACAAAAACCTCACTCGATAACAAAAAAAAAATTGTTATCTAAAACATATACATTAGGTTATGGCACACGTGAAATTCTCTTACAACAATTTGTAATGAAAAGTAGCAGGTATAATATCAATCATATTTTCCCAAGGCAAATCCTTGGGAGTATTATGTATAAGTTGAACTTTCATTAATCCAGAACCCACAGTTAGTTCAAAATATCTGATCCCAAATTTGATAGATTCCTCTTTTTATCCCAGTTTCTCATCCTCCATCTGATCCACACAATAAGTACAAATCTTCATTAGTGGTCTTTATTCTGAAAATCATCCAATAAATCACGTAATTGTCCATGTAGGTTACTGGTTAGTCTTCCTGTGGATTACGTAATCATCCAAATAGGTCACAGATCAAATAGATCACAGGTCAAAGGTCACAGATCAAAATAGATCACAGGTCAACACGTGTTTCATCCGGGGTGTGCCCCTTGATTTCCTCAGGACCTCCTACAATAATATTGCCTATCATTAACAAATCAGTAACTCAATGGTAATGTCAGTAACAAATATGAATAAAATATTAATCATGGTGTCAAACCCTCTCTCCCATAACGGGAACCATGCAGGTGATCTATTTATACAACAACGAATAATATCTCCTAACTAGTGTAAATAGTACCACATTAGAAAAATTTGAAAAATACACCGTGGACAAAATCACGCTGTGTACTTGTGACGGATTTCTTACTTTCCCTAATATATTGCATGCTTCAAATATTGTGTAATATAGCATAAGGGTGCCGGCAGTCTCAGTATACATTGATTTCACTCACGAGTGAGACCTTGCATCGTTTCTTCTTTCATCGGGTTGGGGTGTGTCGTTTCTTCTCTCTGCAGGAGAGCGATGCATCGATCCGGTCAGTACTCTCGGGTCCGGAAAGGCCTTGCGTTGTTTTTACATGCCCATCGGTACTTGCGTCGGAAATCCAACAACACGATGATCCGAAAACCACGCAGCACGTGTTGCGAACTCACCAGCCTCCGTCAGCGATGCTACGCATTGTTTCTCCAGCTCCGTGCGTCGATTCTTTGGTCGCGTTGCAGGCGAGTGTCAATTTTCAGCTGCGAAGCTGGCGGCACATTGATTTTTCAGCCGCAGATCGAAGTCGCGTTGATCTTTTCCCCACACGGCGTCCTGTGCGTGGATTTCTTCCTCTTTGGCTGCCAGCTTCTCCTTTCAAGGTCACAAAAACTGAATGGGCACCACTTGGCAGAGTATGATTCTCTCCAGAGGCTCCAGGTGCTGGCAGAGAGAAGTCTTTGCTGTCCCTGAGACTTCAAACAACAGGAGGCAAGCTCTAAATGAAGCCCTTGGAGACCTTCACAAGATGGAAGGCACACAAAGTCCAGTCTTTGCCCTTTTACTCTGGCAGAAGCAGCAACTGCAGGAAAGCACCACAAAGCATAGTCACAGGCAGGGCATCTCTTCTTCCTCAGCTCTTCAGCTCTTCTCCAGGCAAAGTTTCTTCTTGGTTTCCAGAAGTGTTCTAAAGTCTGTGGTTTGGTTGCTCTTCTTATATCTATTTTGCCCTTTGAAGTAGGCTTACTTCAAAGAAAAGTCTCTCTTGTTTGTGGAATCCTGCCTTGCTCAGGCCAGGCCATAGACACACACCAGGGGGTTGGAGACTGCATTCTGTGACATAGTGTGAGGGCAGGCACAGCCCTTTCAGGAGTGAGTGACCACTCCTGACCTCCCTCCTAGCACAGATGGCTCATCAGGAAATGCAGACTACACTCCAGTTCCCTTTGTGTCACTGTCTAGTGAGAGGTGCAACCCGCCCAACTGTCAAAGTGACCCAGACAGGGAATCCACAAACAGGCAGAGTCACAGAAATGGTTTAAGCAAGAAAATGCTCCCTTTCTAAAAGTGGCATTTTCAAACACACAATCTTAAAATCAACTTTACTAAAAGATGTATTTTTAAACTGTAAGCTCAGAGACACCAAACTCCAAATATCGATCTGCTCCCAAAGGGAACCTACACTTTAATCATATTTAAAGGTAGCCCCTATGTTAACCTATGAGAGGGACAGGCCTTGCAACAGTGAAAAACAAATTTAGCAGCATTTCACTGTTAGGACATATAAAACACATTACTATATGTCCTACCTTAACCATACACTGCACCCTGCCCTTTGGGCTACCTAGAGCCTACCTTAGGGGTGTCTTACATGTAAGTAAAGGGAAGGTTTAGGCCTGGCAAGTGGGCGCACTTGCCAAGTCGAATTTACAGTTAAAACTGCACACACAGACACTGCAGTGGCAGGTCTGAGACATGATAACAGAGCTACTTATGTGGGTGGCACAACCAGTGCTGCAGGCCCACTAGTAGCATTTGATTTACAGGCCCTGGGCAGCTCTAGTGCACTGTACTAGGGACTTACTAACAAATCAAATATGCCAATCATGGATAAGCCAATTACATACACATTTTGTAAAGAAGCACTTGTACCTTAGCACTGGTTAGCAGGTGTAAAGTGCCCAGAGTAACAAAATCAGCAAAATCAAAGTCCAGCACACATCAACAACCTGGGAAACAGAGGCAAAAAGTTAAGGGAGACCACGCCAAGGATGAAAAGTCTAACAAGGAGTATAGGGTCTGCTGGAGCATGGGAAGAGCGCATTTCTTTGTACACAGATGACATTTTATTGTATGCCACCAACTCCTGATGGTACATTGATAGAATAATGCAGACTCTCCACATCTTTCGGGAGCATTCTGGCTACCAAATTCATTGGGACAAGTCACTGGTCCTCCCCCTGGCGGAGGCTCCCCCCACGTTGCCCCTAAATTGTACTGCATCGCTCAGCCAGGAGGGCTTTATGTACCTGGGGATGTATGTCACCAGGAGTCAGGAAAGCTTCCTCCAGAGGAAACTGCAATCCCCGCTAAATAGATTCCATAGAGATGTCGGGCACCGGAGGGCCTTACCGCTCTCCTTCATTTGGAGGGCCACCCTCTACAAAATAACGATGTTACCTCGGCTCCTATGTGTTTTTTAAAATGCTCCTTGTAGGATACCAGCAGCAGTGTTTCAACAGCTGGATCAGGAAGTTAGGCTGCTGCTGTGGGACAGAGGCTGCTCCCACATTGCATTGCAAAATTTGTAGCAAAGGGTATACGGGGGAGGCCTTGCCGTCCTGGATTCCCTATGTTATTATTGGGCGATGCAATTGGTGATCATTATTGACTGGGCCTTTGGTGATCAGGGAGAACCAGCGTTCCGAGTGGACAAAGACGCAGTGGGAAGGAAGGACTATGAGTCCGCCCTGTACAACCCGCACCAAGTGTGATAATGTTGCCTGTGCACACGGGAACAGTAGTGAGAGCGTCGAACAATGCCACATGCTATTTGGAAAGGGGGTCTACTTTAACTGTCCGAACCCCATTGTGTTGCAGCGACCTACTGGGGGAACTCAGAGCCCTGGGTGGGTTTCGGAGTTGGTCTCTATAGGGAATAGACCACCTTGGCAATATCTGGAGGGGGCAGGCGCTGGTGACATTCAATGTCCTTCGACAAGAATATGATAAGGAGGATGCTGAACAATTTAGATACCTGGAGCTGAGGCATGCTGTGAGCTGGCACATGCTGGAAGGCGAGCAGTTGCCAGAATCAGCCACCCTTGAGAACCGCCTCCTTTTTTAACTGTTCGAGGCGAAGGCCATTTCTGTGATCTCTAGGAAACTGATGAATAATTCCCCTGACCCAGTGACGCCCCTCTGCACTACATGGGAAGCGGACTTGGGGACACTGGATGAGGAAGATTGGGCAGAGGCAAAGCAGAGCCCTAGGGTGGTCGTGATTCAGACCCGTTTCAGACTGGTCCAGTTGCGATTTCTGCACAGGACATGCTATTCCAGGGTGGCGCTGTGCAAGATGGGCAGAGCTCAGTCCTTGCAGTGTTTGAGATGGTGTGGGCAGGAAGGCACCTTCTACAAAAATCTTATGGGCCTACACCATGGTGCAGGTTTTCTGGCGGGGAGATTCGGAGGTGGCAACCCAAGTACTTGGACGGGAGGTCTGCTTAGACCCCAAGCTGTTTCTCCTCAATATAGTGGGGGAGGAAACCTGGCTGAAGTATCAGTGGTTATGGTTGGCATTGGCAGCTATAGTGGCCAAATGTAACATGCTTAGGGTGCTGAATCACCATCCAATGTACAGGAATGGTTCTCAGCCGGGTGTGGAAAGAGTAATCTATCAGAGAAGGGGATGCCCAAAAAATAGGAGAAAATCTGGGGAGGATAGGTCACTTATAGGGGTATTGAGTGATTCACCGGATGGGCCCACACAGGAGGAAAGGGGAGCTCAAGACTTGATCTACCACAGCACTTCAATTTGGTGGCTTTTGATTGCAATGCTGTATCTCTGTCGGTTTGGTATCTATTGTAACTTGCCTCTGAGATAAAGATGTAAGCCGTATTACTTATTGTCGAGTGCTATATAGTGCAATAGCTGTTCTTTGTTGGTTAATAAAAATAATTTTAAAAAATACTGATTTGCATTGAGTTGAAGCTGGTGTGGCATGGTGGGCAAAAAAGATGGATTAGGATGCGGCCCAAGCAATTGCCAGTGGCTGAGATTATTTCAAGCATTCCATCTATCACCCTGTTGTTTTTGCATTTGCCACCATAAGTGTGCCTGGTATGCCCAGATTTGGGTCCCGGGCTCACTGTGCCATTAGATTTAAGCTAGCCTGGCTGATGAGGGGTGATACCCTGCAACCAGTCCCACGATATTTGTGTTCAGTCTGGGGGGACCTGGCCTGGCTGTTCGGGCTGGACTTTTTCCATGGGTTCAAACTGGCGTGGCATGGTGGCAAACAAATGGTGGATTGTAATGCAGGCTGAGCGATTGCCAGTGGATGAGATTAATTTAAGGGTTCCATCCATCATCTTGTTTTTGCATTTGCATATGCACACAGTATGGCATATTTCTTCTCACTCTTATCTTCCTCTACCATCCCGAATCTTGCTGGTGCTCTGGCTCCCCCTTTTTCCCCACATAGCTGTCTTTGGGCTGCTCTTTCTGATCTGCACTCAATCAAGGTGGCGGGGCAAGCTATAGCACCTCTGTCGGCCTTAGACAGGCAGGATGCTTGAGCGAGGGAAAGCGGAAGTGTCTGGAAGGGAAGTGGATAAGTGGGAGTAACAGGCGCAGGGAAGCAGGTGTCACAAGCATACCATTAGGAGAAGTTATTGCTTGTTAACAATGGTTAGAGGCCTGATGGTCCAATCTGCGGACTGCAGCTGAGTAGACAGAAGGTCAGTGTCAGCTCACTGGGAGCTAGTGGGATCACTGGAAACACTGGTGGAGTCATTCTCTTCTCTGCATCAATGCACATGCATCAAATGCGTGTGCAGCAAAGCATGTGGGGGCACTGACAGATGGAGAGCTTCAAATGCATTCTCACAAGCTCCAGACACTGTTGGAGGATTGATTCCTTGTAATGTGAGAAAAAGAAAACATATTTCCACTCTTACAGCAACGTGTTGAGTGATACGCCTAACAATGTACCCTTCTTTCTAGATCATTCATGAAAGACTAAACCTCAGAGCACCACTATGTGGTGCAATTGAGGCAAAACCTCAAAAGTAATACTGTGAATGAACTTGACAAGCTCATAACAATGAAACAAGGTACTTTGACTAAGAAACTGCATGAAAACTCCTTGGAACAAACAAGCTATACTAGTTATGTAATAATTCACATTGATTGGTCCCCGCATGGGACTCCAAGTGATACCTGACAGGGCTCCAGTAGACCAAGTGACAACACCAACATATTATTTTGCAAGGTCCGAGTGTGTACAAGTTCAGGCCCTCAATCTTGTAGTAACCTCATTACCTCATACCTCATAATGGATAAGAGCATTCAGAAACAAAACGTAGAGGTGAGTGTTGGCTACAAACTCGGACACGTTTTCAGTCCAGTCAACATTCCTACCCAAATATGAGATGGGTTTAAGTAACCAATATCAAAACTGCAATAACTGCTTACAGAGGAGGTGCAATATGTCAATATCTAAAGAAACCATAAAGTTCCTATACTTTTGAGACAGTGGAGTGTTAAGTCTTGCAGAGTATCTGAACATCATTCCCCTTGCTCCAGAGTTGCTCATCATGGTGTGAGACTCCGACTCATACGGATAGACACCACCAGGTATGACTCCATTGTACAATGTGGGTGAACCAGTGAGAAGATTAGAATCAATACATTCTCAAAATCATAATCATCATACCTGTCCTCCAGTAGACTCATTCTTTTTTTATGGATCACAGTTTAGTTTAGTCTTTTGAAATGGGATATATTTCTCATCTCTCTTTGGCCATCTATTTCATGGTGTCATTCAGGAGATCAGTGCATTCTGAATTTGCTTCAAAGAAAAAAGACATGCAAAAGAACTCAGTCATCTTCTACTGTGGCACATTCTCTAGAACAAATCTTGTTGCCCAACTGAGTATTACTAACATGACAATGTTCATGTGTGTGATCAAGACTGTTTAAAATGGGTTGCCATGCTGGATCAGTGGGATGGTGTCAGGAGTCTGCCTGCCTTGCAGCATCACCACTGGGGTGTTTTGAGCACTTGCCTGGAGAACAGTGCTTAATTTGTAAAAGAATAAGTGAAAAGACCCAAAGATTTGCTCAGAATTCCATAACCTATGCTGCTGACCGCCTGGGTGCTGAATACCAAGGCTTCGTAGTCGTGATTTCACCTCATTTCTCTTTATTCAACCACCACACACTCCCAGCTTCTTTACTTCATTCTTGCAGGCACTTGTTGTCCCTGCTTTCCCCATTTGCTACTGTTTTTCTATCTGGCTCTTCCTCCTCCTTTCCCAATTTTGTGTTTCTCTCTCTCTGGATCAAAGTCTGTTGAGGAAACATTACTGCCATGGGCCTCACCTACAACCACAGCCTCAAATTAAGCACATCTGGGGAATGCTGTACTATTTCCACGAGAACCTGTAAATGGTCCACTTTTCTCATCATGTCACATTTAGCATTGTTGAGGAGTTTGTTCACTGTCCTCATAAACCTTGCAACTTCCCCATTGGACTGGGTCCACTAAGGTGTAATACTCCAGTGTTTCATCTTAAAAGTCAACATGTGTAAATCAAACTCACTCCTGGGAACAGTGTGCTATTGTCTGTTCAGATGTTAGTCAGAATGGCATGGGCCACCAGCATCTTCTGTATCTTGTGTATGACGTCATCTGCAGATGTAAGGGTACGAAAAAATAAATGCTGCCCAATACACAATTCCAGCCGCATTCTCTTGGCTTCCTCTGTTTAATAACATCATATTCCTCCATTCATTAGTCTCATGGCAGTCTTGGCAATGTAAACAAATGTATCCGATACAATTACTGCTACCCTGTCTTCTTGGGCAAGTGGTTGCGAAGGATCTGGTTATAGTCACTAGTCATAAGCCACATATATTTCTCCTTATCAGTCACTTAGACAACTTCTTCAGCATTAGTTCTTTGTGGGTGGTGCGACAAAAAGTCTGCTGGGTTGTTGGTCCCTAGTATGTAGAGCATATGAAACAAATAGTCCTGGAGTTATAAAATCCATTTTATTCAGGAGATTTAGATGAGGAGCCCTCTCAGTGTTATTTGACTTTGTAATGTGTATATATCTTGAAACAGTTACCATACAAGACAATTAGAAAATAGTGAAAGCCCATACGTTTGCTACTACCTGTTTGTCAATCTGGTAATATCATTGATATATTCAGGTGTGAATTGTTGCTTATTTTGGAGTTGGATTTAGTGATTGGTAGTTTTTCTAAGCCATGACACTCACTGAGGCAACTTTGCCAATCAGTCAATGACTACTTGTTAGACCTTAAAGCCTAAAAGCCTAAAAGGTTGTCTTCCCCCACCCAGCTTTTTGCCTGCCTCGCTCCATTTTATGACTTTGCTTTTGCTGGTTTTAGGGCTCTGTGAACTTTACCACAGCTAACCTGTGCTAAATTGCTTGGGCTCTCTCCCCTTAATCATGCCAACATTGGCCTATCCTCAATTGGCATATTTAATGTACTTATAAGTCCCTCATAAAGTGCACTACTTATTCCTGTGGCCTGTAGATTAAATGCTACTAGTGGACTTGCAACACTTATTGTACCACCCGTTCCAGTAGCCCCCTAACCATGGCTCAAACCTGCCATTGCAGAGACTGTGTGTGCAATTTTATGGCAACCTTGACTTGGCATTCAAAACCCTTTGCCAAGCCTTAAACTCCCCTTTTATTACACACAAGTCACCCCTAAGGTAGGCCCCTAGGTAGCCCATAGGGCAGAGTGCTGTGTAAGTATAAGGACGGGCATTTACTTTTAAAGTTTGCATGTCCCGGTAGTGAAAAACTCCTGCATGTGTTTTTCACTACTGTGAGGCCTACCCCTCTCATAGGTTAACATTGGGAATTCCTTATTGCGCTTTTAAGCTGCAATGCCTGACTGAGAAGAAGTAGCTACATCATGTTTCATATCATTGCAATGGTATTGATAAATCCCCTTTACTGGTAAAGTTGGATATAACATTACTATTTTGGAAATGCCACTTTTAGAAAGTGAACATTCCTCTGCTCTTACAGCTGTGTGTGCCTCCAGCCTTTCTCCAATGCATGTCTGTGGTGGAGGACAGCTACACTTTGTTCATTTCTCTCTAGACAGCCACAAACACAGGAAGGTTAGGTGTGTCTGAGCACTCATCTGCATTCTGATCGCTCTCCACGTATGAAAGGAGGGCTAACACTTTCAACTGAATGGGCAGTGCCTGTCCCCAAACAAAAGTCTGATTACCCCCTAGTGATAGTCTTTAGCCAGGGCTGGGAAGAAAGGACCTCTGTGCACTTCAAAGACCCTTCTTTGAAGTCTCCCCCACTTCAAGGGCACAACTGGGTATAAGTACTGGACCCATGACACCAGAACTTCAGTACAGGTCTTGACCTGTGAAGATTCTGCCAGGAGGAAGGACTGCTGTGCTGCTTGAAGGACTGCTACTCTACTGGACCCCTGCCTTGCTGGACTCTTGCCTTGCAGAGCTGCCCTTCTGCCTGCTGTTCCCCTGCCCAGGCGAGAAAGACCTGCAGCACTTGAACCCAGAGTGACACCCAAGCTCCAGGGATACAAAAGACTTCCAACCATGATGCTTTAGCCTGAGCCTGTGGACTCTGCCAGCTGTGAGTCCTGGTTTGCCAAGAGGTGCCAACCCAATTCTGGGCCCTTAGAAGTGGGGTTTTCAGGCTGCTCCTGCAAAGAAACCACCCATCAACCTTGTTGCACCAAACTGCTCTGTGCCAAGCTACCAGAGGGTGAGCACAGTTTAACTTATAGTGTGTATCCACTTACACCTACTCGGGTTGTTGTTCCTGCTTTGACAGGGTGCATATCTCTGCCAACCATAAACCCAATTTCTAACACTACGTTTCTGTGTGCTAGCAGTTCCGGATGGGATGTGCACTTCTTGTTTTCACTATCCATGGAGGAAATGATGTGTGGATGTGATTTTCATCCTCTTAACCATTAATGCTGGATTCTACTTCCTGGATTTTGAAAGTGAATATTGTCCTGTAGTATGAGATGCTGATAAAATGTGGTATACCTTGGCAAAATGATTTACCTTCCTTTCACTGGTCATGAAGACTCACTAGGAAACAGGCAGTCCCAGTAACCACACAACCTGCCTGACCTGTGTACCAATGTTTTAGGTAAGCATCGTCTTCATTTACTGGTTTGGTGGGCTTTGGCTTGTAAGGATGGCTACCAAGCGGTCTTGTTATATGAGAAACACGAGCATCAGAGAGCTCATGCAAGCTCCCCAGTATGTCAATAGCATGTCATATAATGAGTGATTCTTGCAGGATTGTTCTTTTCAGCATTCCAGGGATGAAGTTAAGGAGGATCTGGGTGCTAATGACCTCCTTCTGATCAAAGAGCTCACACCTGCTGGCAATCTGTATAGATGAGAGTGAAAGATGCTTCTCAGCAGCATCTACATGCTTTTCTTTCTTTGAACCAGATAGGCACTGGGATTATGAATGACTATTGGACTTTGACCATGACAGACCCTGCTTCATGGACAATGTGACATACAACTTCTCTTTGATTGGTTTGGGATGTAATCAGTAGCATTTATCAGAGGACTTTGAGTCAATCACAATGCTCAATCACCAAAGAAAAACATTATGGCCCTCATTATGACCCAGGCTCACCCTTGACCGACCATGAGTGAAGACCGCCACATTATGAGTGTGGCAGGTTTGCCTCAGCCACCCTGCCACATCCCCACCTGTACCACCAGGGCGGTTGGACAGCTGGGCCAGAGATTAGCATCTCCGACCCAGAGGTCCAATAAAGACCGCCGGCGGTATCAAGAGTCAGCTTTCCACCAGGGTTTCTGCGGCTGTAGCACCGCCGCGAAAATCCTGGTGGAAAGGCTACCGATGACAGGAAATGTATTTCCTGTCACCGGCAGATGACTCCCCCCCCCATGCCCAACACCCCTCCAGCCCCCCTTGCATACTAGAAACCCCCTCCTATACCAGAACCCCCCTCCTCACGCCCCCTTCCATACCAGAAACCCCCCCTTCCATATCAGAACCCCCTCCCCCTGCATACACACACATCACACACGCCCACATGCATCCCGCATACACTCATTCACAAACACTGACATACACACATTCAATCACACGCATCCATACACACATTCAATCACACGCATCCATACGCGCATTCACACAGACATTCCAACATGCATTCACACAAATATTCCAACATGCACTCACTTCAACAATCATACACAGTCATTAGGGGTGGTCCACAACTGACTGCAGCAAGTTCACCTTCAGCAGCCAATGTTCAAGGTCAGGCATACGGCAACTCCTGACCTGCTGTTGGACTTAGCCCCCTCTGCAGGGTCACCCCAAAGCATTTTTCTTTCACCCCTCCTGTTTCCTGAAGCATTTTCCACCCCTAAAGGTGTCAGGAATTTCCTTCCTCCTTGTCCTGGCCCTAGCTTGTCTGGGGCATAAAAGACTAATATGGAACCTTTTGTGAGTAATTGATGACCATCACATATCAATGTTGAAATCAATAATCAAAAGGCAAAACATTAATCATCAATCATTAACGTCAACATTCCATGAATAACCACCACTCAATTATAGTTTTATCAATTTTACTTCCCTATTAGTTACAATACTAAGTCATCAGGTGAGATCAAACTTCATTCAATTCGCTCAGAATTAGTTCATTAATGACCACTAATAACATATTCTAATCAGAACTTGAGAAAACATATGTTCGAATGCTTCAGCATAAGGCAACAAAGATGAATATAACAGCATTAATAGCAGAGTTCAGCAATCAGTTTGTCAATCATCTGTCACTGTCAATGTCTCCCAAAGAATCCTACCTAACCCAAATTAACATTTAGCATTTGGGACTTCATGTGAAAACAATTTAGAACATGAATTTGGAAAAACATCTAGCTAGTAAATAACCTATAAAAAAAAAGCGCAGTTGGTACCTAGAAAGGAAAGGCACAAAAGTTAATCAGTCACATTGTCATAGCTACCTACGCACAAAATGGATCAGCAACAAAGTCAGTCTTCGTCTTCAGGTCATCAATCGATCAGCAACGCATCAGGCTCTCAAGAGCATGAGCCCAATGACATAATCTCGAATCGTGTCTTCTGGCATCAGCTTTTCACCCCTCGCATCTGCCCTTGCGTCTGAAGTTTTATCATGACTTAGTATTAGTGTATTTCAGTCCATCCCTCTAATACCTAATTTGTCAGTCAATCAGCAGTTATGACTCTAACCTATAATATTTTTTTTACATATCTATGAATTCTAATATTTCCCCATCCCCAATTCGTTGATTGGCTCACTGTACGATGTCCTCATTATCCGGCTCATCAGGTATCGAAAATGTTGCATCTTCTTCTCCAGTCAGTGCTTCTATTGTTCGAGTCCTGGGAAAGTACATCTTGTCTACTCTATACATAATTGTTTCAATTTGATTCCATAATGTCCTGTCCGTCGGTACATTGCATTGCAGAAAAGTCTCGCTAAGCAAACTTTAACATCGGGTGGTTCAATGTCAGTTTAGCATGTCAACTTCACTCCAGTATGCTCTAATAATTCAGCTTCTGCATGAGGCCTGGCAAAACTACGCCACAACTTCGGATAAGTTAACTCTACAATATAATGCAAAACATAGATTATACATCTTAATATGACATACTACTACATTATTATTCTACATTTTCATTATTTCACACATTTTTTAGTCCTTTTAGTACAAGTTTGTATAAGTGGCTGCCATACCCCGTGGGCACATTTTCAAACGTGCACATTAATTTTTCTCTACAATTAATTTCTCTATTAACTTTTATAAATCATAACACATCAGCATTTATTAATAATTTCTAATTAGCATATCTGCTTCAACAGCAGTAACATGGTTGGATACTCGGTGAGAGTGCACACTTCTCTTAAAACATTTATCATTGATCTTCGAGAGGTACACGGGTAAATTTGTCAACCAAATTTGCCTTGGTGGACCACAAAGAAGGGGGGTGCTGCAGTAATCTCTAATGGCTCTGGAATAACTTATAATGCCCTGTCATTTTCAGTGATATTAGAGCCAGCCCCTATGTGTACATCTATCCCCAGTCTAAGAAACTTGAGCAGTGATAAAAAACGAAATTACCAGTAGGATTCGAAGAAATATATATCGAGCAGCAGTAGAGGGTATAGCATTATTGTTTGTATCACTTGGGTCTGGACTAGATTACAATAAATCCGCCCTCTCCCTTTCTAGCTATCTCCGTCTCCTTTTATTTCTCACCATCAATGTTTGGCTCCAGACACAAGTGTCACTTTATAGGGACAAGATATATTTGGTTCTGCTTGGGTCTGCTGGGGAATGTGCATTCCTGCCCGAGGTGCTAAAATAAGGAGCTACCATGATCTTCTGTGGCATTCCTGCCTCATCTACCCTGTGCATTTGCACGTTATGTTATAGTATGCAGATCTGTAGGCGTAATGTCACCCGGAAGGGAATCCTGGTATTGAGCAGGTGTCCATTTTGCTGGCCTGAAAGATAGCCAGAGTCGTCCACTATCATCCAAGTGTGTTCCTGCCTACTCCAAGGCCACAGAGGGGACGCTTAGGGGTTAGGGCAGTTTTTGAGGCTAAATTTGTGCTATGTGGCTACTCCTGGGAGCCCATGAGGGGGCCACGCTGAGTGCGTGGAAGAACCCTCAAATTTGGCCTGTGTGTGTGGTTTTTTTTGTAGTGTGGACATCATAGGAGTCACTACAATACCAGCTGAAACTTATCAGTAGCACTGCTTGCAGATATCAATTATCAATAAGAAATATAGATGCAAGGGAACAAGTTTGAGCCCGTTTTAGAAAATAACGGGCATCTAATTATGATATATCAAATACAGTGGAGGTGGCAAATTATGTAAGTATTTCCCACCCCTATTGCCTGTTAAATGTACCATATTTAGGGGAGATTAAGGGCCACATGTAGGTAGGTTCAGATTTGCGACCCGCAAATTGCGAGTCACAGCAGCTCGCAATTTGCGAGTCACAGCAGCTCGCAATTTGCGAGTCACAAATCTGAATGTAGGATGGTGTCCCTGACACCATCTGCGATTCGCAAGGGGGTCGCAAATGCCCACCTCAAGAATAACCATGTCTGTGACTGCTTTTCAATAAAGCAGTTTTTTTTTGTAATGCAGCCCGTTTTCCTTAAAGAAAAACGAGATGCATTACAAAAACAAAAAATAATGGGCCACTGCCTGCTGTGAAAAAATGTTTACAGTGACATTTACAACAGGGAAGGGGTCCCATTTGAAATGCGTGCAAACTGCGATTGGTTTGCGACCGCGTTCGCGGTCACAAAACAATCCTACATTGCACTGCGAGTCACAATTAGGAAGGGAACACCCCTTCCTAATTGCGAGTCGCAAACCCGTTTTGCGATTCGGTAACCAGGTTACTGAATCGCAAAATTGGGTTTGTGCATTGCGATGTGCTTTTTGCACGTCACAAACAGCGAAATTCGCTGTTTGCGACGTGCAAAAAGTTTAGTATATGTGGCCCTTAAAGAGGCGCACTTCTAGGGAATTAGCACTGTGGCAAAAAAAGGAACCATTCACGTTCCCACGGTCTTGCGCTTCAGCCTCAGCCAACCAACAGACAGCCCACTGTCATGACGGTTTACGTGTTGTGAGTTCTTCAGCCCTTTTCAGCTTGTGGCATCTTCAGCTCCCATGCCCCTTTGCAAGAATATGCCGTGCGCATGCGCTCCAGAGGCTCACTCAGCTATGGTCTGTGTCCCCCGCAGCTCTTCACCACACGTTGTGCCTGCTCTGGCAAGTATTGACAAGGGCATGCCAGAGTGTCCTGATTACCTGCACCAGTGGCCTCTTTCGCCAAACCACACTCTCGAGCTCCAGCCCCCCCTGAATGGCAACTCATAACTTAGGGCTTGACATATGCATGTAAATTCACAAAATGGAGACTCCAATCCTTAGTGTATGCGCAAAGGTTCGACAAAAATACACTTGCCACTTAAGGGAGATTTAAGGGTTGTCATGTTTGATTTTCTAGATTTACCAAATAGAGTCAGCAGGCAGCCTCTCCAACCAGAAGTGCTGATGAAAAGGCATTTACTGCGTAATTAACAATTTGCTGCCTTCCAGCTGCCTTCAGCTGCTAGTTGTGTGTGGCCTTGACACTGGTAATCAATCACCCATGTAAAAAAGTAATACTTTGGGTGGAGTAAAATCTCCAGAAAGTTGACCACCTTGCTGATGAGCAACACACAAAATCAGTGTGGAGCACTGCAGGTTTTACATCTTGTAATTGTGGAAAACTGTTTCAACACATACAATGCGCTTGTGAGTTTCCCACTGAGAATTTCCCACTTAAGGTTCATTCCCCCTCCCAGCTCCCACCTACCTATTCAAATGTGCTGCCCCATACTCAGAAGTGTTTGATTTTCTTACGGGAGAAGGCTTTATCAGCAGGCTGGAAGCGAGCCCGGATTGGCTTCCATGGCTCCTACCCATCTTTTCTACAAACCAAGCCCGGCTCCACGATTCTTGCTCTGGGAGGGCCATAAACAAGGATGAGTGGGCCACCAAGATGAAAAGGGAAGTGGTACACATTTTTGCAGAGATCTGATATTTTAGGTATTGACATCTGTTGACTAATGACATTTTTCACACCATAACTACCAAACAACAAGGTACATACTTTGTTTTCCGTGCTGCCTTTCCGGATTTGTAGTAGGGGAGGGACGCAGCATGCAGATGTGCTGCAGCATGCTACTGGTCATGATCAGCAGCAAAAACATTCTGGCTGCCACACGTCACTTTGCCGCTTTTCATGTTTAAAAAAAAGAAATAAGCAGCTTTGCAGTTTGCAAAGCATTGAAGATTAATAATGCGGCGCAGTAAGCTCAGTGAGTATTTTGCACACATCTATCTAATACCATAATGCAGACTTAACCATTATTACACATCTCTTTATATAGGCACGTTCACTAAAAACAGAGTTAACAAGCATTTAGAATGCAACGGGTCTCGCGTTTGCTCATGTTAGAGCTGATCGCGTTGTAAACTCCTAACCCGACTTTTCACCTATCGGGCAAAAGTGCATTTATGTACACAACCCGAAAAAGTGAAATTAACTATGTAAAGCGCTCGACTTCTGCCAAGCGAGATCGCGCTCGTAAATTAGAGAAAAAGAAGTCCACGAGCCCGATGGAAAACAGCGAGCCTCGCATGTTTTCTGTACTTGGTCGCTGCGCTCGAGGAGGGCTAGCCACCGGAAAAGGAATGAGTTATGCCTGCCTTCAACTAATGAAAGCAAGCAGATTTTATTAGGCAAGCCCACGAACCAATAAAAAACACTGATGTGAAGTTGACAGGGCTCCGAGCCCTTTTCTAAATGCAACGCAGGCTCGACCCTAAAAATGATGCTCACTCAGGGCAATTTGGAAGTACACTTTTGCTAACAACACATTACACGTTTCGGGCTGTGAATAAAGGATGTTTGAAGCCAAAATGTGTGATGGGTTGTTGGCACACAATACACTGTACTTCTGAATCACCCTGGCTAAGTGTTTAACATACTATTAAGGATGGCCTGCTCCTCTGGTCGGGCACTACACCCCTGCTGTGTCTGCGAAGCAATACGAGTTTTAGTTTGGAAAAGATAGATAGATAGATAGATAGATAGATAGATAGATAGATAGATAGATAGATAGATAGATAGATAGATAGATAATTTAAAATAATTTCTCCTAACTATTCCCTATGAGATGTTATATTAAGTCTCTGCCTCTTGTTTTCTTAATGTGTGTTACAGTAACTGTGAGTGGCCATGTGTGGTACAGGACTAAGGGCCAGATGTAGCAAACTTTTGCGAGTCGCAAATGGCCCGATTCGCAATTTGCGACCCCGCAAAATCGGAAATGGGATGCAAAAATCCCATTTCCGACTCGCAAAATGTGATGCGAGCCGTTACCGACTCGCAAAATTTGCGCCCCCATTTTGCGACTCGCAATAGCAACTCACAAATTGCGACTAGTCGCAAAAAGCCCATTTTGCACGTCCAATTTACCACTAACTCAGAGCAGGTGGTAACCATTACCAAAGTATAAAAGGAGACCCAGAAGGCATCTGGGTTACTCAAGATGGCAGAGATATACCTGATAGCAGTGAGGAGGAGAGCCCACGCCGCCCAGCAGAGGAGGAGGAGGAGCCAGAGACAGGAGAAGATTTACAGAACAAGGCAGACACTCTTCCAGCAAACTAAGGAGGAAATTTATGACAAATATAGACTTAGCAGCACAGCTATACTAGATTTAATAGATTTACTCAAACCACAGCTAGAACGCCAGACTGTGCGCGGCTGCACCATCCCTACGCATGTGCAAGTGCTATGCTCACTGCACCTCTTGGCCTCGGGTAGCTATCAGGGGGTCATTGCTGTGGCAGGTGGGGTATCCCAAAGTGCACTATCACGGTTCTTTAGGGCATTCCTAGACGCCTTACTCACACACATGTCCCGATACATATACCTACCCAGGAATGAGGCAGAAATCAACACCACCAAGTTGGAATTTTACAGGGTTGCCAACTTCCCCCATGTCATAGGGTGTGTAGATGGGACACATATACAAATATGCCCTCCTGCAAACTTGGAATATCTGTTCCGCAATAGGAAGTGTACCCACTCATTCAATATTCAGGTGGTATGTGACGCTCATTATATCATCACTGACATGGTTGCCAAATTTCCAGGCAGTACTCATGACTCCTACATTTTTAGGCACAGTGGGATACACCAACGCCTGGAACGTGGGGAGTTTGGAGACGGATACCTCCTAGGTAGAGCTGAATACATCTTGAAGACATGCACACAGGTCAATGTGCAAACGACCCATGCCTTGCTAACAGTGTACGTTTTGTGCCAAACAGGTGACAGTGCATATGCACTACGACCATGGATACTGACTCCGTACTTAATACCCAGCAATGATTGCGAGAGGCGATACAACAGTGAACATAAGAGGACCAGGAACCTGATAGAACGTACCTTCGGACTGCTGAAAGCAAGGTTCAGATGCCTCCACCGAAGTGGAGGTGCCCTCCAGTATACCCCAATAACGGCTTTCAAAATAGTTGTTGCATGCGCTATCCTGCACAACATTGCCACCCGACGTGGGCTACCTCTCACCCCTGAAGACCCAGATTCTGAGGATGAAGAGCAAGAGCAACCACATTGCCATCATGGGGATAGGAGCATCGCAAATCAAGGCAGACTGAGACGGGAACACATTGCAAACCAATACTTTGGAAGGTATGTGCAAACCTCTACCATACTCACCAATATAACAAAGAGTCCATGTGTTAAGTGGAAAGAACAAATGATTTAATAAGTGCAAATAACCAAACTATGTACATGAGAAACAGTTCCAGGGCTTCAATAGTCCACCTGGCATGGGACACATTGACATCATGTGCCCCAACCCCAAGGACAGTGTGGAGCTCACACCCTACAGCGGGGTCGGCCAGTCTGGCTGGAACTAGGGGGGTCAGCAGTGCTTTGCCTTGTGCTTCCACTACGTAGCACCCTGGTGTCACTGGCAAAGACACTGCTGACAGTGGAGCCCTCCTCACTGTCCTGTGGCGTTTTGCCTGTGCCCCTGGCCACCTGCCGTGCCTCCATGAGGTCCATTGCATGGCTGAGACGGCCCAGTCCCCGTGCCACATCACCCGCAAAGTGGCCCATGTCCACCTGGAGGCTGGCTGTGCGCCTAGACAGCCCTGTTGTGCTGACAGCCAGCCTAACTATAGAGGAGGCCATCCTGTCCAGGCGTTGCAGCAGCTGGCGGTCCCTGCGCCGTGCACTGTCACTCTGTGTTAGCAGTCCTGCCACTAGTTGGCGCATAGACAGTGCAAGGTCACCCGTGTTGTTACCGATGACCTGCAATTCCGAATGCACCTGCTGCATACTGATGGCATGATTTCTTTCAAAGCACTGCAATACCCCACTAATCCTCCTTAATTGTTGGTTTTGCAGGCGCTGACCCCGTAGCAGTTGGGCCTCTGTTGGTGATGTGGAGGCATGCCCTGACTCTGCCTGCTGCTCTGCTGTTGATCTCCTCCGTCGCCTGCGAAGCGGTGGAGGCCCTGTATTGTCTGACGTGACACTCTGGCTTGTACCTGGTGCAGGCTCGCACACCACTGTTGCAACAGGTGTTTCCAGAGAGGGCATGGTGTTGGTGGTGCAGGGAGCAGTGGTGGCTGGTCCTGTTGTCTCCTGTGTGTGCTGGCTGACAATTGGCCCCTGGCTGCTTGGGCTGGTGGGGGTGTCTTGTGGGAGACCTGTGGGACATAGGGAACACACTGTCAGTGTCTACTATCTGTTATCAACTTCCTAATAAACAATTGCCTATGAACTGCCTACTTGACTACATTGCCCATAATGCATCATTCTGGTGTTTGCTACACTGAAATGGAGCTATCTTGGTTGTGCATGCCCCTGTGTACAAGGTGGGTGGGGGTATGGCATTGATGAGGGTACATGCATGTCACATGGTACTCACCGGTTAATGGTCCTGGCTCAGAGGTGTCCAGATCTTCCATCCCACTGACAGCCTCAGGCTCAAGGGTCTCCTCTACCCTTTCCTCCAGGGGTGTGGGTGGTGGTACCGTCAATGGTCCCCCTCCTGTGCCTCTCATCTCCCGGAGCCGCTCTGCCACCCTCTCCTTGGTCCAGGAGCGCAGGTCATACCACCTTTTCTTCAGTTCTTCCACACTCCGGTGGCTGACCCCCAGGGAGTTGACCTTGTCCTGGATCTGCTGCCAAATTCTTTTCTTTTCTGTGTCTGGCACGGTGAGAGCTGCCCTGCCAAACAGCTCGTCATGGTGCTGACAGCACTCATCTGTCAGCACCTCCAACTCCTTCTCAGCAAACTTTAGCTTCCTTTTCCTAGGATTGTCAGCCATGGTTGCTGGAGCTCTGTCAGTTAGCTGTGCTGCAGTTAAAATTGGTGTGGTCCTCCCTCCTCCCAGGTGTATTTGTAAACTTCCTGGCTGTGATGTCATCATCATGTGCCAGGAAGTGTTCTCCAGAGTGTTCTGAAGTGTTTTCCAGAGTGTTCTGCAGCACCTGCATTCAATTTTCAGCACAGTCGCTATTTGCGACACCCACTCGCAAATTGCAAGTCCGTTTTTTGTGCGGTCGCAAAAAGCGACCTCGCAAACAGCGGACTCGCTATCTGCGGTGCGACTCTGTGTGCGGGTCGCAAATTGTCCTCGCACTTTCTACCTGCATTGCAGTTAGAGACTCGCAAATTGCGAGTCGCAAATACTCGCAATTTGCGAGTCGCAAATTTTTACCTACCTACATCTGGCCCTAACTCCAAGGCTAGGCTGGAGTGCATTTATGACTGTTTTGGGACCTTTTTGACTGCAGCTGTTTTAGAAGTCCAACTTATGAATAGCAATGGACTTACTCTTTTTTGGGTGGGTGTTTGTTTTTATAAATACCCATCCTTCTGCCTCCCTATGCCCCTCCTTGCCCCTCCCTAATCCCCCCCTGTGTTGCAGTAAGTATTCCCTATTTTCCAGCCACTCACCAAGTTTCTGCCACATTTACTATGAAAACATATAACCAGGGCAGAGATCAATGCATATAAGAGGAGAGGTTGTGGCGTAATGGCCAGTGCTGCCGACTTTGAAGCTGGGGAACCAGGTTTGAGTCCCAGCAAAGGCTCAACATCCTGTTAATCTGCCCAATCACTTAATTTTCCCGTGCCTACAAAAAAAATGAATGTGTCCTTGTGTAAGGTAACTGGTACTAATGTAAGGCGCTCCAATACCTTTGGGTCGAGTTTTCACTATATAAAATCGCAAAAAACAAACAAACAAAAAATTGAGAGGCCTCTGTATGTAGGTTTATGGAGAGCATTTTGTAATACAAGAGTAGGAGTACTACAAGCACGGTTTCTGAATAGGCCCCTAATATGTTCAATAGAAGAGTAGTGGTAGTGGCTGTAGTGCTTAAGTGGTAAAGACATGCATGGTAGTGGTTGGCGTTATATTCTTAGGCCTACTTTTGGTCTCACCATCTACCCTATGATGTACACCAACCACAGAGGTTCTGATTTGGGTAAACTGGCTCTACCTGTTCAGTCTATGAGACTGGATAGGCAAAGCACAGCTGACTAGGGGGGGGCCTTAACTTTTGCTCTTGACTTTTGCAATAGTGAACTATTTCCATGAGCCACTGGCAAATGTGCTGTAGTTTATGGGTCCCAGTGTCCATGTCCATGTCCATGTTTTGCGTACATCTGCTTACCAATGAAAGCAACAACCTGAATTTTGGCAGCACTTTGAAGAACTGTTAATCTGTGGGAATACCTTGTCACTCCACTCATTCACAGTACAGTAAATTGGTGAAGAGGGGACCTTGTACTGAATGCCATCCTTGCACTGGGCATGTGGGGGTTAGATAATCAACACAGGTGATCTTGCACCTGTGTCAACATAAATCGCCAGTATGCACGGAACCTCGGTTGGGTCAGTGCCCTATTGAAATACCCACCACCCTACAGAACCTGCAGCACCATACAGGCAAAGAGAAACAATCATTGTGGTAAGTCACTTAGCTGTAGCCCCACCTGCTCCGTCTCCATGAGCTAGTTCAAAAAAGGTAATGAAGAAAAAAACACCTGTGGGCAGTAGAACTCTACCCTGGTGAATCATTAGCACTCTTCTGCTGCCACAAGGAAATCCAGCCAGCATGAGAGAAAAACTTGCAAAGAGTAACTGTAGAAAGAGCCTTGAGGAAGTAAATATTCAATTCTGGATGTACAACCAACAAGAATGCCCCACCTCAAGGCCCTTCTGCAACCCTCCAGAGTGCCCCAGACAGTTTTGTCTTCTAAATAAGGTTTAGATCACACTCAATCAAGGGTGCTAGGTATCTGGCACTACAGGGCCTACAGTCTGTCCCCAGTAAACAAAAGGAATGTCATGGGGAAAGATGTCTGGTCCCAGACATCTGACTCCCTCAACTAAACGAGAGCACGTGAAGTGCCTATCACTAATCCAACATCAAAACCAAAGTCATAGAAAAGATGGAGTGCTACCCTTTTAGCCCCAATCAGAAAACAGGGAGTCTTTCATGGCTTTCCTCTAGTATCTGCATTCTCTGTTTATGCCTATGGTAGCCACATTACCCATCAAAGCGTCCCATGCCTGCGCTGCATGGACTAACCATCATCCGAAGCCACATACCAAAGTTCTGAGCCTGCCACTACAAGGTAGTCAGATTTTCCCACCCCACTTCACTGAAAGCCTCCCATCTCTGAAAGCCCTGATAGCAAGACCGAAGGACAGAAAAAGAATAGCAGACTTCCTGCAGAAAGTGCAGCTCTGCTTCTGCAGACAGTACATATACTGAATAGCACTCAGGCCACCAACATCACCCACCTCCTGATTTTACCTTAAAGACCCTGTGATCAAGGTCCCGTTAGGCCCTGGATCACTCTAAAGACAGCCAAGAACCAATACACATAGAGCAACCCATCGTTTTTAGACCAACAGATCCACAGTTCCTTACCCCACAGAAAGGTGGAGCAGACATAAAAATAGGAGGCTATATTTTATTTTAAATGTTGTGCCACTTTGAAGTGGATGGGCCACATCAAGACAATACCATGCCCAGACCATAAAGAAATGTAGAGTAAGTAGGCCAAGTACCACCACAGTCACTTCAGGCCCACTCTACATTCCCTAACCAACTCTCTTGCTAGGCATGCAGTGAAGGTAAAAAGGAGGACTAAAGCAAACAATAGGATGCACATCACATCTTAGAATTGGCTCTAGCCGGAGAGCCTATATCAAGGACAAAACGAGAGAAAGTAAGCAGAAAGAAGAGGAAAAGGGAAGATCTGCTCCGCAAAAAGAGGAAAGGAAGGTCTGCTCACCCAAGGACAAACACAGAAGGCCTGCTTCTGCCTTCCTGTTTACCGATTCAAGAATACTGTGAGGACAAGAAAAGTATAGCACAGCACAAACAGGAGGAAAGGAAGGCAGCTCCCTCTTCTCCATGACCAAGCTGGAAACCCGGTTAGAGGGGTAGAGGAAATTAAAAGTACAGTCAGAAGGGGAAAAAGAAAGTCTGTTCGAACTTTCCAGCATGCACTGATGGAAGACCCATTCCTGCATCCTTCCACTAGCAGCGTACCCATAAAAATTACAGACCCACAAAATAGGAAGATATAGCTTAACTTTGACAGATCTCCATAGCAGGAAAAGGCTATCTACTAAACAGCCTCACACAAATGGTTGCCTTAAGTAGCCTGCAAGAAACTAAGAATAACCTGGCCCAAGTATGTCCACGTGAAAATAGTCTGCGCGAAGCGAGGGCCACCATAAAAGAAACAAGGTTGGCCCTACCATGGAGTCCAAGAAAATAAACTTGTTAGGGCTAAAAACAATAATACTCGGCCCACGTAGATCATATAGGAAAAAAAATTGCCTGGCCAAGACCAGCCCACAAAACATCCAAGACCAGCCCACAAAACATTATGGAAGCAGAGCCAAATAGTGACTGAGAATAAAAGAGGTATATGGCAAAGAAACAGCCTAAAGCAGAAAAACACCTGGCGTAGAAGATGCCCAGAATAAAATAAAGGTCCGGGTCAAAAGAAGTGTGCCCGGCACGAACACGCTCTGAAAAGAAGAAGAATTCAATGTGCTCTCCTAAAGAACAGCCCACCCTATGCCATCAGAACCAGACAACCACGCAAGTAGCTCTAAAACAAAATCAATGAACAACACGGTCACGTTTGAGCCATGAAGATCATCAAGAAAAGCAAATCAACGCACCTATACTTAATGCCATCTACTCATCAACATTGAGACCTCACACCCAACAACACGGAAGGTGAAGAGAGAATGTGGTACTGAACAATTTCTGAAAACTGCACTGTTGTCAATAAATGAAGGAAAGAACAATGCCAGTCCACAGGGCAGAAGAAACTGAGATTAGCTACACCTACAACCAATGTGATTTAACAAAATGTTGGGCAGTGCCATACAAAAAGTGGTGGGATTACTTACCCCTGATGCGTGAAGCACCACATCATTACCTGCAACAAAGGACTGAGGGACACAATGCAGGGGAAACTAGAGATCTGACCACAATATCCATCCCATCCACTAACAGTGGGAAGTTTACGTAATCGCTGTGAAGTCGGGGGCTGTGTGATGTCTGTGCACGTGTATGCAGCAAAGAAAAAGTGCATTTAGTGGCAGTGTTTTACTGCGAGTGTCCCCTTAATTGCAGGAGTCCACCGCACAAATGTAGCGTAGCGCCACTACTCACTGTCACAGGTAGCCCAAGAGTGGAAACAGCAGCCAGTTTTCCGGAGAGATTGGCCGTATGTCGACCTCGCAGTCACACAAGCACGGAATATCCCACCATTTGGGCAGCTGAGGTGAGGAAGCTGCAGTGAGGGTCAGGGACGGTCGGAGTCTCGAGAGTTGTCCAGATAGCTGCACACTTGGCCTCTTTAGGAAACAGCCTTAAACCCCAGGCAGTCTGAAAGGGAAAGCTACAGAATGCGCTCAGGTTTCAGCCCCATCGTCAAAATCTGCTCAGAATTGAAAAGATTGTCCAAAGCTACAGTGAATATGCGTACTCCAATTAACTACAACAAAGCACCATAGGTGCAAAAACAACACAATCCGAGGTTTACCCACGTCCGTTTGTTAATGCGTTGTTTAACGTGCACCAAGTGCCTCAGTTTGCAAGACTCACAACATGTAAATTGAGCCACAGTCAATTCAATTATCACAATATATTCCCTCTTCTTTAAGCAGATTGGGACGCTTGCGTTATCGCGCCATATTTTACTCTTAGCACTAGAAATACAGAGTGTGCTATTTGTAATTGTATTATTTTTAAGAGGTTTCTTCTCCGCAGCTGTTTTCTGCTTGCAGTGTATTTTGTGTAATCAGCACATCATCATAAACACATTGGCTGCTCCCCTCGGGATAGCTGTCAGTGTTTAATTTACAGAACAACCTGGCCAATGTGAATCTGAACGCTGCAGCACTATAGCAAAGAGTCTCCACACTGTGCGAGGAACAGGCTCGATGAATTTTTATTTTAGTAACAGATCCCAGGATAATTTCAGTCCTAGAAATAGATATTTTATAAAAGCACTTAAAGATAAATGGTGTGGACGTGTCCAACCGGGAACTAAGCAGTGGCCTCAGCTCAGAGGTGGCCACTAGGGGGCGCAAGAAACGCTGCCTGAGCAGAGCTGCCCTCACAGACACATACTACACGTCGCCAGCTAAAGTAAAGGGGAGACCGCGAGAGTCCGAGCGGCAGAGGAGCACAGTCGCACACAGGCAAAATATCATTGTTACCATTATTACCACCAGTCGGCAAAAACACTGACAGTGTGGTGATTAGGTACGTAGTTCGTTATTTGCGGATATATAAAGCGTAACATTTAGCTTAAGCCTTCTAATAATGTCTATATAATATTAACAGTATGTTTTCTCGCCTTCCGTGAGTTGAGTGTAAGACATGAACTATGCTGTAGTGAAATGAGAAAACAAAGCCGTTGACGGTATTCTGATTCATGATAATGCTTAGGAAAGTACAGATAAAAACAAGTTTAATGACGACGTTACTGAAAATGATGGACTATAGGGTGGCATTAACAACAAGTATGTAAAGCGCTCGACTTCTGACAAGCGAGATCGGGCTCGTAAATTAGAGAAAAAAAAGTCCACCAGCCCGATGGAAAACAGCGAGCCTCGCATGTTTTCTGTACTTGGTTGCTGCGCTCGAGGAGGGCTAACCACCGGAAAAGGCATGACATATGGGTGCCTTCGACTAATGAAAGCAAGCAGATTTTATTAGGGAAGCCCACGAACCAATAAAAAACACTGACATGAAGTTGACAGGGCTCCGAGCCCTTTTCTAAATACAAAAGAGTCTTGCTGCGATACGCATGCGCGAGCGCATGCAACGCAGGCTCGACCCTAAAAAGTGAGTTCTGTTTTTAACAAACACGCAAAGTCAATGAACCCCGCCAGTTATGGTAACCAAACCACACAATACAATAACTCACATTGCCTGTCATGTTCAAAACCCATTCCCCTATGGGCTTCTGAGATATTGCTTTTTGGCCATTCTAGCCTCTAGCAGTCTTTCCTGTAGAGATGACACTTCTAACAACATGCCTGAGTTGCTTGTATTGAGTTGTCTGGGTGTTTTGTTGCATGTATTTGGTTTGCAGTGTATAAATGGTACTAAACGTAAACAAAACAATAAAATTATCTTTATTCAGGAAAACAATACTGTGGTGCTCTATACTAAAGAAATATGCTCAGACTAGACTATACTATACTGTGCACAATAGAGCTCTGCTTAGACCCTTATTTAATACAGAGACTTCAACAGTATTTAGGGCACGACAGGTGTGCACTATGAACCTTAAAATATATATATTTAAGGCACTGAAAGACATCAGGTAAGGTGAGTTTGAAGAAAGGCAATAGTGCTATGGTTCAAAATGCTTTCCTAATTCTGAATGATCATAACCATTATGTGATACTAATTCGTGTATAATTTAGGAATAACTAAGGTATTTGTATATTGTTATGCATTCTCTTTTAAAAACAACAACAAATGTGTTTCTGTACTTTTTAGATGTTCTTTGTTACGTGTTGCAGCGTATAGCAATTAAAAGTTTAACATCTATTGAAACTGTTGCTTTTCTAAAATCCAAAAATAAATAATCATTTATTTTTATGTGGAATCTGCTACCTCATATTTTGCCATACACGTTCCTATTAGTCAACCAAAAAAACACACATTTTGTCAGCATCATGAGAATGAAAACCTGAGATGACTGATGGAAATCAAAAAAGTGTCCTGCCGGTTACACATAGGTTCCCACACAAAGCATCATTCTTTCACATGTAACCATCTACATACATAACGGTTGTGTGAACTAATGTCAAGATGCACAGAATGTTCTTTCTTTGACTCAATCTTTGGATGAAATGTTTCTTTTGTTGAGTTTTCCATTACTTTTAGTGTAAGAAAAAACAACTAAAAGCTATATCTTAATTGTATGCACATCTTCTCTTCATTTCTCAAAAAGGAACATCTTTGGCAGAGTGTTTCTGTCAGATCTCATTTTTCAGTTACTAGGTTCCTTGTGATGGAGCATTCAGCCTCATCTGTGGAAGTGAGTGGGAGCATTCACAATAACTGTGCTGTTTATTTGTGCATGATCGCAACTACTATCCCTGCTGACATCACACCTGTCCCCAGGTCTAAAAGTAGCATATGTCTAGGATCAAACTAGGACCAAAAACTGGCCTAAGCACCCAAAAAAGTGGCCCACATTTGTAGATTGAAACTTTTCATGAAACATTGGCTAGTACCATGGAGCTAATTTGGGGAGACAGTAGTGATAAAATACGTTTTTTAAAATATTCTAGGGCTGTTAGCATTATCCAATGATGGAAACACCTCTCTGCAGCTCACTCATTCATCTTCTGACTAATATGTCCCTGAATCACTTGCTTACTGTTACATCCTCTAAGCCCTTACTCATCCTCATAGGGACATTAATCAATTAAGCTCCTATCCACCTTAGGCCCCTGGGCACATTTCATCCTTGCTGATTCCCCTTCTCAATTTCACATCCCAGAAGCTCTTGCTTACCTTCATATCACTGACTTTCCAGATAACCCTGAGGTCCCCCTGATGCCTCTGCCTACCCTTAATAAGTCGGAACATTCCCAGCTAAACTTCAGGCTTTGGTAGCTGGACACATCCAAGTCTTTCATGGACCCTTTTGGTTGCCACGCAGAATTCTCTCTCTGTGTGATGCCCTAGGGGGTGCAACACACCGTGGTACATGATGACTTTTATTCTGTGGGAAGAGAAATGACCTGAATCTGCTTGTCATGCTGCAGGAATCACTTCAACTACAGCCTTTCTTTTCATTTTATATGTATTATATGTGCCCTTGCTTTCTCTTTCACTCACCCACACATATGAAGAGTGCTTCACTTTTCCTGCTTGTGTTTATCACTCTCTCCCCTTTCTTTACTCTCTCATTTCACCTGAACTTTCATATTCTAATTCACCACATCTACTAGATTTTCTATTTTTACGTATGTCTGTACTTCTTTCAGACCAACTTTCTGTCTTTCTGTCTTCCTCCCTCTGCCTTTATCTCATTCTACAAAGCCCTCGATTTTAATACTTTCCTTTACATTCTCCCTCCGCCTTCATCCTTTTCTGTTTTCCATCTTTTTTTCCTGTCTCTCTCTCTCTTTCTCCAAGTTGCTCTGATTTCCCCCATTTCCATCACCCCTGCACTATTTTCCTCCCTCTCTCTTAGTCTATAAATCCCACCTCTCTCTCACTCTTCTGTCTCAGACATACATTCTAGCCTTCATTGGGTTTCTACCTCCCATAACTTTATTCCCCACTCTCTCAATTACTATAGCCTCTTTGAGTTTTACTTCAGTTCCTTTTTCGGTCTCCAAAATTCTTCTTCCCTCCAGTTGTGTTTTCTAATGTCAGATACCCCCATTTCTCTCTAGTCCTTGAAATTATGTCCTCCACCTAATGTTATATTTCATTGTGTCTCATTTACCGACTTCCTGCAGTAATAACCACCTGCTTTAGTAAGCCATGCCATTTTCAAAAGACCGTTCTCTGTAGACATTAAATTGATTCCCGTCTTTGTGAGTGCTTTTAGTTCAGCATGCTTCCAAAGGTTAGTCAGGAAAGTGCAGGGGTCTTATTCTACTTTTAGAAGAGATGAGACCAAAGGTCTGTTGTAGACTTGAGTAGTAAAGGAACATCCACCTATTTCTGGAGGAAGTGTTAGAAAGAGTGGAGAATTCACAGATGGCATTTCTTTTACCATACTATCCCTTTCTTTATGGGATAGTACCACCCTACTCCTTTCTTTTGGTTTTAATCCATATTTGGCACCTCCTCCAGGTATTGTCAACCTTTAAGTTAACCTGTGGACTGCTGGATTGTCAGAACTAAGAAGTTGAGGCCTTATTCAATCATTTCCTTATAATTACTGACCAGGAAGCTTCTAACATTGTCTTCTGCATCTATCCTTCACTTGGTCATTCACTGTTTTTTTTTCTCCCTTTGCAATCACCCTTTCTTCCACTTTTGTTTCCTACCCCACTTTTACCAATCGCTTGTTCAACACTTCTGTCTACTTAGTCTGCCCTCCCTTTATCTTTTCCTTGGCTCTCCCACTCACTTCGTCCATGTGCTTATCTAGAAGTATTTTCTTCTTCTCTAGCCCCTCTTCCTCTCTTCTCTCCCTCAATTATTTCTCCCTCTTTCTTCTCCCTCCACTCAGTTTGTCTCTACTCCCCCCCTCTGTATCTTATTTCTCTCTCTCTCCTCACCTGGTCCCTGCTCTCACATCTTCCTTTGCCCCAACATAGACGGTGAATTAATTTTCTCACTACAACATTGTCAAAAACCTGTATTCTTTTCACCCGTTTCCAGTAATATTTTTCTTTAAATGTACAGTTTTTTCAGTTGTTACTGTGTTTTTTTAAGTTCCATCGCTCTTGTGCCCCATTCCATAACTGATGGAATTTCATTAGAATGAAATTCGCTGTCTCAATCTGGCATGTCACTGCACGGTTTTTAAACCAAGAAGGCTGGCACTTTGTCCGATCATTATGGCCTTCTGTGAGGAACTTAAGCCAATATCCCCTGCTTAAGACTTGTTAATTGTGCTGCTCAAGAAACAGCAGCAGCTCCCCCGAGGACTCAATGTTACCTCCTAAGGCCTGGAATGGAAGGAGGTGTAGCACATGCTGTGCCTCCTCTGCTGGCCCATTGTCATTTTGCATGTGAGAATGGACCAGACTGACTCAGTGGCTTGCTCAGAGTCACACTCAAGCTATAGCAGCCTTATTTATTGACATTCAAGGCATACAACTTCATGTTAATCTTAATCATATTTCATTGAACTCCTTCAAAGAATATTTGATTTATCTCAATATTGACTGTCTTCTTTTGTTTGTATCCCCAGTATTCCAGTTCAATGGTCTCAGGTGATTGATGTGTACAGCGAGACATGCAATATTGTACTTCACTTCGTATTTCAATTCTTTATTGGTATTTAAAATCCCATATTAGTACATACTGGTGATAAACCAAATTGAAGCATTGGAACCATACGCTAGAATCAAAAGAAGCTTTCCATACCTCTAACATTAAGAAAACGCGATACAACATCACCCCCCCACAATGTGGTTCATACATCCAGTGTTGTAACACAAATATTGTTGTCCCCGCCTCCTTACATCAGACTGCATTAAAATACACCAATTCTTACACCCCTACTTAGTACTACACTCTGCATCCAATCTCTTCTGTATAGCGTTCCAGGGTATTGACAGAGTATATCCCAATTAAATTCATTCCGGTCCCCTTTCTCTAGTGTGGAACTAGATCACAAATGACAAAAGTTAAAACATCAGTTAGTCTGCGCGTCCAAAGTATTTTTATTACAAATGTCTTCCTACATTAGATCTCTGACAAAACTATCGGTCGTGGTTTATGAATTGGCTACAACCCCTATAACTCCATGTCAAGTGGATCATGCCCCTCACGGTTTCCACAGATATCCCTGTTTTATTCTTTTGATTTTTCCTTCTTTCATTCCCCTTCTCTATTTTTGCTCTTCTTTGTTTCTTTTTAAAATTGTACTGAAAACTATCTTTATATAAACACTGCACACCTCACCTCATCAAAACATTGTATCCTTACGTTTATAAATGATTTTCTCACGTGGCCATGTTGTGCATTCCCTTCAGCCAATATTTACACAATAGTATTACAGCCTTCTTCCAGTTTGGTAATATCCCCACTTTTGGTACCGTCAGTATTGTAGATGGCCACTGGTTAGTTTAGAAGGGCAGTGAAGGCAAAGAGGAAGTGTCATGTAGGTAACTGAGCCTCACTGATAATAGTGTGACCACACTAATATCGATTTTGAGCACATCCCATATGGCTTGGCAAGATGTGCACAATGTCACAACCCTGGCCATCACATCACCAGCATTTAGAGTCATGTGACAATATGTGCTCTGTGTAATTTAGCCAGTGACCAGTGCCACGTGTGTAGAATTTTGCAGTAGAATTGTGCAATAGACGAATTTCAACCTGGCTTCTCTCCGAGTTTTATCATGTTCTATTAATACAGGAGCCCTAGCATTGTCTAGAATTTGCTGTATCACCCCATTTCCCACTGATATTTCAGTGTCTTTTGCACTCTTTTGGGTAAAAAGGTTATCAATTAACTTCAGGTGAAGTACAGACAATATTCCACAATATTTTTCCCATTTTCTAATATATTGTATAAGTGGAGAATTCACAAATGTCCATGGTTGGGTGCCTAAAGAACACGTAAGACTGAAAAATTTGAAGGTACCGCCATCACTATGAGCGTGGCAGGTGATACTTTTGTGTGGAATGGCATTAAATTGTCACCATAAACATGGCATTCTAAGTATTGTATTTCTTTATCTACTTAAACACCAATCTATTTCCCCCACCAATTCCCATTTCTCTATTTCTCCATAATGGGGCGTTCAAATAAATAGTGTCAGGAATCAATAATAGTTTGTCTGCTGCCTTCCATGCATAGTGTGATGCATGGATTGTCAGGTTGCAGCCCATTTGTTTCTGTGATTGATATTATCTACTGGTATTTCACCTATAGTTCAAAGTAAATGTTTTTCTATGTGTACCCAAGCCAGTATTTCCCTTTCTCTTTAGCATTTGTGTTGCATGTGCCAGCAGGGAAGTTAACCAGTATGGCTTGGTATGTGGAAGAAGCAATCCTCCAGCCGTCGTTGTGTGTAGTTTGGACCCCTTTACACTCAGTCTGTGTCCTCCCCCAATAACATCTTGTTGGTTCTGTCTATGGCCCATAGTATAGGAAGTGGTATCATACCAAATATACTATCTGTATTTTATCTTACACAGACAATTGCAACTTAGATCAGCTAGCAAATTCGGTTTTTACCTTGTCTAGTACTGGAGTAATATTATCTTTCATCATATTGTTAAGGCCTGTGTTTAAGTTGACGCCAACCTAATTCAGGTGTGCCTTCAGCCACTTACATGATGGGTCTCCTATGTAGGCTTTAGTCATAGATGAAGCCACTTGCAACACCTCGCACTTGGACCAATTAGTCTTGTAGCTTTAAAATCTGGAAAAGGACTCAATCATTAGCATTAAAGCGGCATGAAATGATTTGGATTTTAGGTTACTGAAATGTTATCTGTTTAATATAACGCTTTATGTTCCCCTGTTACGTTGTTCACGCCTTATACTTTATGATCCTTGTGTATGGCTATCAAAAACATTGAAAGCAGGAGATGACTGCCTTGTCTGATGCCTCTAATGTTAAAATAGGGTGAAGAGAACCCTCTGCAACTGATTGAGGCTCTGGGATTGGTACAAAGCAAACTTTTTTTATCAAGTGAAGGAACTTCCCAATCCCATTTGGTCCATTGTTCAAAACAGATATGACCCTTCCAGTTGGTCAAGCTCCTTATCCGCACCTAACGATATCAGAATTTTTTCATCATTACCATCTTTGACCTGCCTTAGTTAATGGAAGAGAGTCCCCAAGTCATTGATTAGTAGATGAGCATTCTGGTACATATACAACCTGGGAGAGATGGACTAGTTATGCTATGAAACATTTGAGCCTATTGGCTAAGATATTTTGCCAATATCTTCATGTAAGAATTAATGAGAGATTGGCCTGTAATTTGTACATTGCACAGAGTCTCTACCTTGTTTGCATTTTAAGGAGATTCTGGTCTGTTAAACTCCTCTAGAAAGCCTTGTGTGTCAGACACTTCCTGAATACTTTACACTCCAATCAAACTAATAAGCATTTGTTATTTTATGAATATCTTATCCTAGCTTCTTATCATTGGAGCTTTTTTGGTTGCTCTCTCACTCACTACTTTCTCAATCTCGTATTCACCAAGTGTGGCTATATGATCAGCTGGAAGACTTAGTAAGTAGTTTTATGTGCCCCATAAACTCGTCCTCCTCACGGCATGTGTCAGCTCTCTCCGTTGTGTAAAGGCGCTCATAAAATGCAGTGATTCTTTTGCTCAAAATGTCTTATGGGTTAGTTAGCAGTTTGTTTTGTTCATCTCTAATAAAGGGGACTGTTTCAAGAGACATCTTTCTTAACCAGACTGTATGAGACGAAGAAATACAGATTGATGCATCTCTTTCTGAATACTGGTTGGGAAAGCCTCTCAGAAGCTTTGCGATCATGACTCTTGCTGCATACAGAACAGTCCCAACCTACATTATTAAATACAGTTCGGCTTCTTACACCTAAGGAACCGCAGGAATTCCACAACAGCGACAAGCTTTTTCCACCTCCCACAGGCACTTCCCATAGTTTTCTCAACCGCTCTGAACTACCATTTTGAAGGAAACATTAGGCTTATACCAGGTTAAATGGGCCGGTACTCAAAGGTATTGAATAACGGCACTTCTTAGCATTTTCCCCTTGAGTACCAGAACTTTTCCTTGTGCTAGGAGAGTACCTTTGCTCGTAGTGGCAGTTGAGCTCAGGCTCTGCGGAATGGAGGGTGCAGCACAAGCGCTACAGAAAACGAGGCTTTTAGAAAGGAGGTGTCTATGAGCCTCTTTCGCTGTCAATAACCAGTGTATTCGTGATGTCAGAGTGTAAGGCTGCAGCTGCAAGCAACACAGCGCTGGAATACACTACTGACTATCAGAAGATCTAACACCCCTGGGCCAAGCTTGACTCATAAGTGGAGTGCGTAATTGGTACTCTTTTTGCAGTTTTATATAGAGCAAACTTAACCCGAGTCGCTATGCATAAGAAGCACATGTTCTACATGAAAGGATGCTTTTTTTTGGTTTTATGGCATGGGTATACTAAATCCCAGCGTTGGCTCAACAACGTGTGATTCTGGGAAAATCACTTAATCTTCCCATGCAATGAAAACAAAAAAAAGTAGGCTTTTCATGCAAACCGTTTGCTTCTCGTGTAAAGCGCTTTAACGTACTCGACCAAAGTTAGCGCTATATAAAGCTGCAAAAAACATATCAGCTACGCCCTGCACATATGGGCTGCAGTTGGTCGAACTAGGGAGCTTTACATGGAAGAAGAAAATGCTGATACTGTTAAGGGCCTTCTTCACAGCCGCGCCCCCTCCTCCCCCAGACTCGTCCCTACCAGACCCTCAAGACCCACCCCAGTCATTCTGATGAGTACCGCTATTCCTCTCTGGTGCTTTTAAAAACACTAGTTTAATACAAAAAATTTACAAATCTATGGAGCCTTGAGAGTACTCCAGGCCTGGGCGTCGTGATAAAGCACACACATATTCCAGCCGAATAACAAATACAAAACTGGTGACTAATTATCGATGAAAATAAATGTCTATTAACCTTTGTTTTTTAATTCTTTTGTTGTTACTCATTATAACCTGATGCTGAATAAAATGAATCTTATTTCTTAAGGCAATTGATGTCTAACACTATTTTGATATATGCTTCCAACCCTCACAGAAATTCTTCTGTGAAAGTTGGCCTCTTTACACTGAGCCAGGGTCGTCATTCCCACGTTTTTGCCTCTCTCATAATAGTATTGTTTCAGCCTGAAAAGGGGCCGAATCAGACTGTGAGGCCATAAGGATTTTAAGCCACATTTGGCCTGCGTCAGTTTTCTGTGTCGGCGTGAGAGTTGTAAGTCACAGTAAGTTTTTGTAAAAGGGCTTCCAATCATTTGGTCTGTTCAAGTTTCCTTGTAGTATTGGTCAAGTCCCTTATCAGGTCTCCTCATAACAATGCTTTCCCCATAGCAGTTCAAGGTCAAGGTACTTTTGTTCTCCAAATAAATCTGTACATAAAATTGCAGTCGATCTTTGTCCTTGGGATCGCCATACTTAGCTATAGTCATACACCAGTGACCGGGGGATGGTTTCAGCAGAGTCACGGTTTGGGCTATGCTAAGAGGCCATGGTCTGAAGTGCTGTTTGGCTCTATGGACGTTGCTACTAGGCTTCATGTTAGTGTGCTGTTGTAAGAAAGTAATCCATACAAGATAATGCACCATATACACACAACGTAACCCCTCCCAGACTAGCTAGGGATCATTCCCCCCCTCCCGGCCGTTTCGTGGTTTTACTCATCTCCCTGCTACCCCTTCTTGACCCACCAACAAAACAAGAGGAGATTATGCTGGGATTCAAATGGCCACAGTTTATTCAGTGTACATCATAAACACAAAACATCTCATCTCATGCAGGTTTTAAGATTGGTGGAACATAATGATAATGCATTCTCCTGTCCTTTCAGTGTCCTCCTGGTTATGTTGCTAATCCCCAGTGTCCCAGCACAGCCTTTCCTACTGAGGGCCCTTGGTCAGCGCTACTGCGGCTAGGCTTCTCTTGCTACCAATCCCAGTGGGCAGCCCCTTGGCCATGCCCAGGCTGCAAGTGCTGTGTCTGCCCGCTGCCTTGTTGGCCTCTGTGTGCTCCCTCGTGTCCCTACCATGAGGTTGACATCCCATCAGCTGTAGCAGTAGCCAGACCACCATGGGGCACCAGGTCGTCCCAAGGGTTTATTGCCTTTACCACTGCGTAGTTAATAGACCATAATGTGGTCTCCTTGTTTGTCAGTCTATCTCCCCATACTGTGAATGTCACAACTATAGAGAAAAGCTTAAACACCGTAATATTCTTGGTGACCCCACCTGTGTTTTAGCCTCACCTGAACCTGTCTCATTTTTTTGTTTTGTTTGCCTTGGGTGATTGTTCCCTGGTGCCACCTCCGACAGCCTGCCCTTGCCAGGGCACCACACCTGGCCAGAAAAAGGGAAAAAAGGGGGTGCATCCCAGTGGGATTGACAGTCCGGGGGATGGCCAAGCCCACCATTGGCAGCCCAGGGGGTGGAGGAGGTAACAGTGTAGTGTTGTTGTTTGGGCCAGGAAACCATGCCACCCAACCCAAAGGCCATACTGGCCCTGGTAATCCAATTGACATTATCATGGCACCCAAATGGGTACTGCTGGGTTTTGTTCACCACCCCAACCTGTATGCCAAAATTTTCTATGCTCCCACACGCCACTTCTGCGCAGGTTGCTCACCCTCCTGTGTTGTCCAAGTGTCCCTGGCTTGTACTGCGGTCGTGCTGGCACCAGGCACCCTTTCTGCTTCTTCTCCTGGTTGCACTTGCTGCCGTGGTTGCTTGACTCCTCATATTCTTGGGTGGTAAGTGGGTTGCACCCATGACCCGCCCCATCGTGCTGTACCCAGAGGGGGAGGGGCACCAGGAGCCACCATCTTCCTATTGCCCTCTTTGTGGTCTTGGTTAGCTGCGCGATTTGGAGGGGCCGCCTTTCTGGCTCCAACCGCCCTGCGCATTGAGCCATTGCGAGGGGCACTTATCTTCTTGTCTCAATCGCGTTGCTTGTCTGGTGCACTGCCCGGCTCCATCTTCCACTTCTTAGGTAGGTCCTGGTCCGAAAGGGCTTGCATCCCTTTATGTGGTCTCGTCCTGGCGCTGTTTTGCCAGCAGCTCCCTTGCCTTGTTGAGCAGTGCCTCAAGGTCCTCATCCAGTTCCAGCTCTGCGCCATCCGAGTGAAGCTTCGTTCTGCTTCCCGTCCTGTGCCTTTGTCCGGGTTAGCACTCCTCTCTGTACAGGGCAGGGGGCTTCCTCATACACCCTGTGGTTAGTGCTCTTTCTCCTTGCTTCCTTCCTGCGACTGCTTGTTCCCTTGCATGCAGACCGACAGCAGCACTACTGTAGCAGCAGCAATTCTCTTAAGAATCTCCTACTGCAGGCACTCCCTTGTGCAGGTCGGGTGGTGTTGCCCCTTTAAATTTAGCTCCTGTGTGGACCGCCAGACGAATGGCGTTGCCCTTTTAAGGCTGTTCCAGCAGAAGTGAATGTCGATGCCCCTTTCGGAAAACTGTGTTTCCCCTTTAAATTTAGCTCTTCTGGGGACTGTCGGACAAGTGGCTTTGCTCTTCAACCGCTCAGGTGCCGTGGACGTAACGGTTACGTCCTGGGCAGCACCACTAGCGCCCCCCCCCCCCCCCCCCCCCCAGGGGCCGGGCAACCCTCTCCCCTGGGCAGGGGTTGAAGGGGAATCACTTCCCCCTTCCAACCTCCTCCCTGGGCTCCCTGTGGCATCTGATGACGTCAGCGCGCAATCGCCTCATCAGACGCATGCCCTCACCGCGCTGGAAGCTGAGAGTTTCCAGCATGGATCAGAGGGGAAATACAAAAGTATTTCTCCTCCGATCATGTGGAGGGGACAGAGCGGCATGAAAGGAGAGGAAAGGCCTTTCCTCTCCTTTCATGTCTCTCAGCATTTCTGCTGCTCGATCACGATGCGATCAGGCAGCAGAAATGCCACTAGACACCAGGGAATTCTTTTCTTTTATGGCATAAGGGGAGTGGCCCCTTGGGCAAGGGCCATTTCTGCCCCCCTTGGGTGCATATCAGCCTATTTTTATTAGGCCAATCTGCCCCCAATAGGCACCAGGGATTTTCTTTGCGCCAATTTCACGCAAGGGGAGTGACCCCTTAGGCAGGGGTCGCTCCCCTGGGGGGGTAAATTTATTTTAGACCATTTCTGCTCCCCTTGGGGGCAGATCGGCCTATTTCTATTTGGCTGATCTGCCCCTGGGGGGGCAGAAACCACTTAGGCACCAGGGATTGGTGTGTATGTGTTTGTTTTGTTTGGGGGGGGCAGCACCTTTGGCAAGGGTCACTCCCCATGGGGGGCACATTATTGTTGGCCATCGGACTATTTTTGGAAGGCCCATCTGCCCTCAAGGGGGCAGGAAGCCCACCAGAGACCAGGAAAGATTTCTTTTTTCCAAAATAAGAGGGTGGGGGTACGGCCATACCCTCACCCCAAATAAATGGGACCAAAGTTGTTCTGCCCACCGTCAGGGACGGGGGGGGAGATTAGGGGGGGCAGAAAGCATACTAGATGTCAGGGAATTAAAAAAAAGAAAATCGTGGGGTAGTGACTAACAAGCAGTATGGGCCTGGTTCTGCCCCCACCCCTATTGACGGGGGTAACAGTCTTTCAGCTCTCCCTTCGCACACTAAAACATTTTATCCCACGGCAAGCAAGAGGACATTTGATTATTTTGCGTATTGGTTTTACATTTGGGCCAGGAGAGCTTGGCTAACTCTCAATATCGTCCCACTTGGAATGGTGAGGGCTGCACTTTTTGGACCTACACTGCCAGGTAGAAAAATCCACAAGACCTAGACACATCTGAAAACTAAACATCTGGGTGATTCCAGGGTGGTGTGCTTCACATGCACACCACACAATTTTCTTACCCACAAAGCCCATCAAACCTCCAACTTTGCTGGAAATCATAAATTTTTCCCACATTTTTGTGATGGAACCTTCCAGAATCTGCAGGAATCCACAAAATTCCTACCACCCAGCATTGTCTCATCTATATTGATTAAAATTCTGCAGCAATTGTCAGCCTAAATTTTTTTTTTTTCCAAACCGCCCTTTTGGACCCACTTTGGTTCCCCCTCAATTTCAACATGTTTTTGGCTCTTCCCTGTCACAGGCACTTGGCCCACCTACACCAGTGAGGTGTCACTTTTTACCCAGAGACTGAGGGGAATGTTGGGTGGTAGGAAATTTGTCCTGGTGCGGTGATCCTACACAGGAATGCGTAGGTTTGGTAGGTTTCCCTAGGTGGCGGCTGAGCTAGAGGCCAAAATCCACAGCTAGTCACTTTGCAAAAAACAGGTCTTTTTTTTGGGGAGAATGTGACGTGTCCACGTTGTGTTTTGGGGTATTTCCTTTTGCGGGTGCTAGGCCTACACATGCAAGTGGGGTACCATTTTTATCGGGAGACTTGGGGGAATACTGGGCCGAAGGAAATTTGTGTCTCCTCTCAGATTCCAAAACTTTGTGTCACCGAAATGTGAGGAAAAATTGTTTTGTTGGGCACATTTTGAGGTTTGCAAAGGATTCTGGGTAACAGAACCTGGTCAGAGCCCCACAAGTTACCCCATCCTGGATTTCCCTAGGTGTCTAGTTTTCAAATATGTGCAGGTTTGGTAGGTTTCCCTAGGTGCCGGCTGAGGTAGAGGCCAAAATCCACAACTAGGCACTTTGCAAAAAACATGTCAGATTTCAATGTAAAAATACAATGTTTCCTGTCACGAGCATTAGGCCTACCCACACAAGTGAGGTACCATTTTTATCAGAAGACTTGAGTAAACACAGAATAGCAACACAAGTGTTTTTGCCCTTTGTCTTTCATTATATTTTTATCTTCCAAATGTAAGACAGTGTGTAAAAAAGACATCTATTTGAGAAATGCCCTGTAAGTCACATGCTAGTATGGGCACCCTGGACTTCAGAGATGTGCAAATTACCACTTCTTCTCAACACCTTATCTTGTGCCCATTTTGGAAATACAAAGGTTTTCTTGATATATATTTTTCACTCTTTATATTTCAGCAAATGAATTGCTGTATACCCAGTATAGAATGAAAACCCATTGCAAGGTGCAGCTCATTTTTTGGCTCTGGCTACCTAGAGCTCTTGATGAACCTAGAAGCCCTATATATCCTCGCAACCAGAAGAGTCCAGCAGACGTAATGGTATATTGCTTTAAAAAATCTGACATCGCAGGAAAAAGTTACAGATTAAAACATGGGAAAAAATGACTGTTTTTTTCACATCAATTTCAATATTTTTTTAATTCAGCTATTATTTTCTAAAGGAAACCCTTGTAGAATCAACACAAATTACCTCTTACTGAATTCAGAATTGAGTCTACTTTTCAGAAATGTTTAGCTTTCTGGGATCCAGCATGGGTTTCACACCCATTTCTGTCACTAACTGGAAGGAGGCTGAAAGCACCAAAAATAGTATAAATGGGGTATGTCCCAGTAAATTCCAACATTGTGTTGAAAAATGAGGTTTTCTGATTCAAGTCTGTCTGTTCCTGAAAGCTGGGAATGCTGATGATTCTAGCACCGCAAACCCTTTGTTGATGCCATTTTCAGGGGAAAAAACACACGCCTTTTTCTGCAGCCCTTTTTTCCCATTTTGACAAATTTTTACTGTATTTTGGCTAATTTCTTGATCTCCTTCAGGGGAACCCACAAAGTCTGGGTAACTCTAGAATCCCTAGGATGTTGGAAAAAAAAGGACACAAATTTGGCGTGGTTATCTTATGTGGACAAGAAGGTATGATGGCCTAAGCGCGAACTGCCCCAAATAGCCAAAAAAAGGCCTGGTAGCAAAGGGGTTAAAGGCTGCTCCAGCAGCAGGGAATGTTGTTGCCCCTTAAAGAGAGATGTGGGAACTGGCAATCACTGCTCTCCTGCACAGGCTCCTGCCATTGTGAAGTGGGGATGACCCCGACTCTAAATCGGCTGTCGGACGGGCTCGATGGCGCTGCAGCACTCCCCGTATGCCACCAAAGGGAGAGGGACGGTGGGATTATCCAGAGAGAGCCCTTGGCTCTCCTGTCCAGCCAGCAGTCAAGGATCCAGTGGGAGGCTGCTCCAACAGACGGAAGGCAGCTCAAGCAGGTGGGGGGCAAAGCAGGGCCACTTGGCACTAGCTGGCGATGTAATCAAAAGTTGGCAGCAATCCAAGTGCACAATGAAGGCGGTCGCAGGGAGTGCTGCCTGCACACCTTTTATGCGCCGCTAGGCCCATTGCCTGCACGCTTGATTGGCCGCAATACCAGAACGAAACAACACAGTAGGATTAAAATAGTAACGATGAGAGTGAAGCACAAGAATAAGTCTATCATAGTGCAACTATATGAAGTTCTCTCTAAGTTATATTATGAGCACAGAATGGGAAGCTCTAAGCCTGCCTTTCATGTTCCCCCGGGAGAACATCAACCCTCATACCTGAGCAAAGGCGTGTAAGCTGCATCAGCATCTGCAACGGGGCAGTCAGCATCTAGTTGTAGGTTCCTGGTCGGAATCTCCCTCTGACCTGTACTAGGACTACAAAGTGATTTTATAACTAACACGCAGATGTTCGAAGAAAATGTCTCTACATAAGGACGTGTATCGTCTATGAACACTAGAGACTAAACTTCTACCACGTGTACCGGCAATGTACCAGACTGTAGCCTTGACTGAAGCACAGGGTGAGAAAGAATGCAGTGTTTGTGAACACAGTGCTGAACTAAGCTAAACAGTGTGATAGAAAGAATAAAACAAGACCGTAAAACTGGTTATTGTAAAATAACAGTGCAAGGCAAAATAAAACATGTCTAGAACAAAGTGCACAGAGGCCTAATATGTTAACCTAACATGCATAAAGCTATACTAAAAATGGCTACACTACAGAACCACATAAGCAAGAAAAACATATTTAGAGATGAAGAGCCCCGAATATGAAATAGTAAGATGAAAAACTTGTTGTGAAAACAATATAGTTTCAAAGCATCAAGTCTCATTATTATAAATGCCCAGGAGCTCTAGAGGTTCAGAAGACCTCCGCGGGCTATCCTCATGCATTATTGTATCAGTTCTTTTCAACGATCTCATCAGATCCTTAGTTCTACTAAAACAGCCTAACATCCTGGACAAGATGCTTAAGAAATCTGACTTCTCCTACCGGGGCATACACTGTATCAGTAGCAGCTCATTGTGTAGTTTGTTTTGTGAACACATATCTGCCTCAACCATCATTCCAGGTCTGCACTACTCATGTTAAGGAAGATTTGTGTTTTACTATTGTTACTGCTCCCTTGCCATCTTCTAAATGGGCACAGGGTGTCGAGTTAGATCGTTCAGTTCTGCTAGCATATCTCATATTCCCTAACTATGCTGTTTTTAATTTTTTCACCTTGCTTGCCAATTAGTTGCATTGCCTGTATCAACACTGTGTTAGGTTGCTTCAACCTAAGAGATACAAGGACTTTTTTCTTTTGACACGTCATGCTGTTCACATTCAGTGAGGCAATCCGCAGTGATTGTGTTGGCATTATTTCACAGCCATATATTTGAGTGTGAATGAAACACATTATCTTTGAACTTATTGGGGGATAATTCAGTTAGTATCAACTCACCTTCCAGAAATGTCTGACTTTGGTAGGTTTCCCTATGTGGCTGCTGAGCCCAGGACCAAAAACGCAGGTGCCTGCCTTACAAAACCAGGTTGTTTTGTGATAGATAATTTTGATGTTTCCACAATACGATTTGGGTGGTGGAATTTGGAGCTGAACTAAATTGGGAAGCTCCCAAGAGAGCACTTTCTCTGTGCTTGCCACCACATGCACCTGCTCTCTGGGTTAGGTTAACCCGCTATTGTCCCGCTGCACAGACTGTGCTTGCGAAGGGACAGCAGGACTGTCATCATCACCTCCCTCATAATCAATGGAAGAGAAGTTATTGAATGGGACCCCTCCAACTGAAAAATCACTTCCTGAGTCTGCGCTACTTTAAGGCATCAAAACTGCCACTAGACAAAAAGTCAGAAACATAATCACAAGACTTACTTGACTTTTTTATTGGTGCCTAAAAGCTACAGTTGAAACGCGTCAGTTGAAGTATGTGCATTGCTTTGAAGGCGCAAGCTGCTACTGCAAGAGAACTGGTGGCGAACATATATGTATGTACATATATGTTGAGATCACTTTTATATGTGGGTGTGGTTTTCCTGAGGGCCGATCGCAGCCCCTAGAGAAACCACACACACGTTGACAAAAGTGATCGCTATAGATATATAAATATATATAGACATATCTACATATAGACATATCTATATATAGATATATCTATCTATATAGATAGATATATCTACATGTATAGATCTATATATTTTTTTAATTAGCTGGTTAGGAAAATCTTTTCTCTTTATCCTGGAGAAGCAGCAACGCGAAAAGCTGAATGCAATGTAAAACCTAGAACGTCTCATTCAGAGGCCTGGGGCTTTCCTGGAACTGCTAGAGATAACACGGCACCTGAACACAAAACTGAAACTCCTGAGGGAGTTTTACCTTGGCAACAGCTTTGACATCACAATTACTGAACAAATCTTTCACTCCATTAAATTAATCTCTCCTTTGTGAAAAGGGTTTCTTTTTCCAAGGTCGACTTTTAAGATTTGGGGCAAAAAACACGCGTGCAATTTGAATGTGAGCACACACTTTTCCTTAGTATATGCAGCCAGGTTCATCGAAAGCACAAGAAATAAATATGTTTTGCTAATACCACAACCTTTTATTACCAACTCTGACAATAAATGGGCTTGCAGTGCAAAAGCTATGGAGGTAGGGACAGACCATGTTTATCCTGGAGCTAACGGTTCTAGGGCCAAACTTATGCACAAATGTTTGGGAACATCTAAGAGTAATGAATGCAAAGCATAATTTATGTTTACATCTATGTATAATTTACAACCTTCTGTCACGTTGAATTCATTTAATTGAGATTCAAGCTGTTGTAGTCAATGTGCAACTTACCTGATCATGTGTTTATGCGCAAACAAGGACTACCCAGGCCTGTTTTTCCAAAATGTGCAATTGTGTAATGCATATTACAAATGCATTACATGTGTAGAGAACAGAAAATGCAGGTTTAAAAAAAATATTTTTTAAAGCTAATCCACTTTAACAATTTCTGAAAAGTTATTATTTAAGTCAGAATAAAACAGGACTGGAGAGGCATTTTACCATAATTCACCATTCAAGTCAGTAGCAACACTATCGACAAACCTCTGAGAGTACCACAAAAGCCGGAGCTCGAGCGATTGCTGAGACCTACAGGCTTTGCCAATTTTTGTTTGTCGGTCACTCTTCTTGGTGGTCAGTCCTGGCCATTTTCACATACTAACTTTCAGAGAGTCTTCCGCTGTGACTGCCCAAATAATGTCAATATTTGATTAATCCAGTGAGTCCAGAAGTCTCTCTAAAGCTTCAGGATCATCACACTGCTTTGTCCTGCCTTCTATAGTGATCAGCATCGCAGTTAGTTCCAGGAGTCCGTAGCAAATTTACTTCTCATTTTAGCAGCGGTCAACGTACTAAGAAACTCTTCCTCTTCAAATTAGCATTGTTTGAGAAATCAGGTAATAGAAATATTTGCAGATTTTTATACTGAGAGACGCTGTACTTCTTTGCTGTAATAATGCCTTGGCAGGCCTCCTGGTGGTACAGGAAGCAGGCTAGCACTGGGCAGCTCACTAGGGAATGGTAATTTACGAAACCATAATCTGTGGGCTCAATTGAAGTTCCAATATGGTGGGGGAGGGGGTGGTTTGGTTGGTGGGAAGGAAGGTGATACTTTCTAAAGATTTAATAGAAATTCAGAGGATGCCTGACATACTCATCCATCAGTTTCTCCAATACACTTGTCAAACTGACTTCGATCTTCCAGATCTTTTACTTTTACATCCTGCCCTCTGGAATCTGTACACTTAACCTTTGAAGAAACCTATCTGTGTCAGCCCTTAACAATTGCATGTCAGTTTTCTTTTTTCGCCGCCCCCCCCCCCACCCCACTGACCCTATGGATACTTTAAAATCTGCTAATTGCTGCAGTAGAGTATCATTTGATGTTGAATACAAAGGACATGTCTGCCATGTCTTTAGGATGTGTTGCAGCTTTAGTGGTATTTATAAATTCCTCTGAAAAAAGTAAATGCCACCTGGTCCTCAGATTAGACATTTACAGATGCAGAGTGGTTGACAACACTCTGCGGTACAGTACCAATTATATACAAGAACGGCAACAAGTGGCCCCAGTCACCAGATTTAGAAAGGAATGGAAAGCAGTCTCAGGAAGAAGTTTAATGAAAGCAAGTGGTTTGACTCTCAGTCATTGCTTCCCACTGCAGAACACTAAACAATGCAGTCTTGTGCCTATTCATTCAAGAGAACACAAAGAATGTTACAACCAAAATTATGTTCCACTGCAACATATTTAAAGTGGCTTCTGGAAACCTTTTAAAAGCACTCACATTACTGTGGGCAATGTGAATATTTAGGACTATGCAGGGGAACAAAAGCCAAAAAGCCATACACACACTTATCAGTGGCCAAAGCCTTGCAGGGCCTAAAACACAAACAAAAGTATATCAGACAGCCTAGACTGTAGAAGGCCAATCTGCACCTGATGATAAACTTGGAACAGCAAGTGGAATTAACTGATTTGGTGGAAGGGTGGCAAGCAACCAAAGTTAGATCAACCACCTCAGTTGAGAGGTCAAAGCTCCCCAAATGGTTCTGCTCATTCTCCCCACACAATGTCGTAGACTGTATAAGTCTGTGTGCAGCACTCTGCCTTGTTGCTGGGACAGCAAGTTCTCTCGAACAGGAAGCTGAAATAGAGGGCATATGCTCAGGGTCAGCAGTTTGGGGTACCAACTCTTCCTGACTCTATCATAGTTCACCAGAATGAGCAGTGCTCTGCCTGACTTTCCTAACAACCTTAGGAATCAGTGTCAAAACTCTGCCTAGGAGGGAGGAGTACCAACAAAGGTGTAACAACAATTAGACAAACTAGAAGTGACAATGCTGAAACACAATAGTCTGAATAAAAAGTAGGTAGGAACAGATCAAGAGGAGGCCACAGTGGGTGGTGATACCCTTTGCTGCCTTCGGGTGCAGATGCCAACGGTGATCAGAAAGATGATACCAGCCAAGTTCATCTCTCATATGTTGAGGGCTATCAGTAAGTGAGTGGTCATCAGTGGAATCCAGTAAAATGCTAGCCTCAGAGCCTCCAAAGGGCGTGATATCTCACTCTTCCCTTCTTACAATAGCACATGAAGGTCATGTGTCAGTAGGCACTTGGATTGAACTGCCAAAGGTCTGTAGGCCCAGGTAGATGGCTTTCACCTTCATATGTGTTATGTGCTTAATTTAATCAAAAACCAGAAACCTCCGATCTCCACTTTGTCCATGCGACCTCATCAGCCCAGCAATGAAATATGTCAGAACTCTAAGCTGTGGAGGGCACAAAGAAAACCGCTTGTGGCACATCAGATTGGTGTTAGTTATGCACCACCAAAGGTCCTGAGCTGCCTAGGAGATGTGAAAACTGGCTACAAGACAACATATTACTGTGCCCACTGTAGCCACAAACTGCACTGCAAAGTTTGCATACAATAACAGGCATGAGACACCAGCAGGATGTACGTTGCCAAGAGCCCAAGCAGCCTCAAAATCATTAAGGCCGGAACAGGAGCTTAGGAGCAGAAACATCAGGAACATCAGGATAGCTTGAATGCCACCAGACTAATTTCAGGCAGGGGAAGGACTCAGGTAAAAGGTGTTCAAAATGGCTCTCATAAAGAAAATCCTCTGCAATAGATGAAAATGGGAGTTGGGTTTGTTGATTTAATAAAAAAATAAAAAAAGCAGAGACTGATAAACTATCATATATCTGTTGTCTGTAAGGAGTCCGACATTAGCTGTCGCAAGGCCTCTGTCAGCAGCCAATTGTCAAGATGAACAAGTTACTTACCTTCGGTAACCAAATTATCTGGTAGAGACATATTCTAGTTGCAGATGCCTTACCTTAGAATTTCTCCCAGGTGTCAGTCTGGATCTGATGATTTTTCCTCGAGCAGTACCCTTGCGCACAGTTAGGTGGCGTTGGTCGACTCTGCGTCCGTCGTTGGTGTTGTGGTCACCGGATATGACATCGCAGGTCGTATATAGGCACCACCCTGGCACGCCGAGGTCCGTTTCTTTTCACGACTTTCCATGCCGGAAGAGCCGAGCCATGAAGAACACTGACTCTGTTGCGGCAGAACTAGGGCCTTGAAAGGGAAGTCCTTGCCCCTAGAAATCAGTTCGCAGAGCAGGAAGGATGGGTGAGTCAGTAAGGAATCTGCATCTAGAATATGTCCCTACCAGATAATTCATTACTGAAGGTAAGTAACTTGTTCATCTGATGAAAGGGTCAAAATGCAGAGGGCCTCGAGCGCAGTCTGCTTTGCTCCCAAACAGACGGGTGCCATCGAAGGGCATGTCCATCAAAGTAGATTGGACATCCCCTGAAACGTCAGATGCCCTTAACCAGGTGTGGTGTTTCAGGGCCACCATCAAAGCAACTGATCTGCCCAGAGTCTGTGGTATCCAGCCCACATACGAATGTGAACTTGGCTGCATCTCTCCCATCAGCAACAGCCTGGGAGAGAATGGGTCGGGCGTCCTCGGGAACCTGTGTCACCACTTGCGCAACCATGTCCCATAAAGTATCGGTAAAAAGGCCCAAAAGGCATGCCGTGTTCACGGACCGCAATGCCAGTCTGGAGAAAGAAAACAGTTTCTTCCAAAGGTGGTCCAGCCTCTGATTCCCTATCTGGGGAATCGGAAGGGAATGCACCATGGGACATTGAGGCAGCTTGGATCAAGCACTCAGGGTGGGGTGTGGGTCAGGAAAGACAGGTCGTTAGGTGCAGGCCTCTGGAAGCAGGCTATTGTCCTAATAACAGGAGCCCCTGGGTTTGGACCAGGTACTCAGCAGGACATCCGTGAGGGCTTCATTGAAGGGCAAAAGGTGTTCTGATTTGGAAACCCCAGGCTGAAGCACCTAAGTCAGTGGTCCTGACATCCACCAAAGGCAGTTCGAGGCCCAAGACCTCAGCCGCTGTCCGCACCACCATGGAGTAGGAAGCCCCTTACTCTGTAGCCACAGTAGAGGGAGAAAGCATATCAGCATCAGGGGATGTATCCAGACCGCTGGCTTTACCCAGTTCCTGAGCCCAGTCCATAGGCTCTTCAAGCTGAAATACTAAAGGGTCCAGCGACCCCCCCCATACTCTCACCAAAATCTTACCCATAAGAATAAGGGTAAGGATCTGATCCAGAGACCAAAGCTGGAATCGGCAATGAGTATAGGATTGATGCCAACCGCGGGCCCAGGTGAGGTCAGGACCGCCCACTCCAGAACAGTTATCGGAGAAGCTTGCAATGGTACAGCTGACACTGGTCCGGATCTGGAGGCAGATCCCTGGGTGCCCCTTGGAGCAGAGGCCGAAGTCGCCGGCACAGAACTGAAGGGACCCCTTCCAACCATGCAGGGCCCAAAGGCTCTCCGACAGGGCTGGACTGCCAAAGATGAAGGGCATGGCCTCATAAAATTCCTTTAATTGAGTTGGGGTGACCCTGGCTCCTGGAAACTCGGGGAGCGGTGGAGCCTACCCAGAAACAGGCTCTGAAGACAAAGGCCTAGAGGGAGGACACTCCTTCTACTGCGTCACGTCGTTTGACTGACTGGGTGAAGTCGAAAAACGCTTGTGCTTCTTCGACTTCTTGTGCTTACCTGAATGACCCAACAATTTTGAATGGGATGAGGAGTGGTGATGGCTCCCTGAGCAGTCTTGGGACTCTGCAACTAGAAGTCTCTATCAGATAAGTGAATATGTATATCTATGACAATTGAAGATGTGCTGCAACCAACTACATGGCCTTCATAATGATCCAATGGGTCAATGCAAGCTCAAAAGGGCAATACACTGAATTAAAAGTGGTATGACCCCAAAAGCATAGCAGAGATACTTCCAGTAGTAGTGTAAGATCAACAGATAGAAGTACGCATCCTGCAGATCCAGGGACACTATCCCATCCTCAGGATTCAAGACCTCCAGTACCTGAGCCTGGTTCATCAGTTTGAACTGCTTATTGAAAAAATTCAAGAGTATTAGGTCCAGACTCTTTCTTAGTCCCCAGTTCTTCAGGATCCGAAAGTACCAGGAGTAATACCCAAGTGTACTTTGCCTTTGGTACCAGTTTGATCACACCACTGGAAATCAATATTGTCATTTCCTTTTACAGAATAGTGGTGTTATCTGCTGACACCAACTGTAAACTGGGGGAATGTGGGTCGGTGTGTCCAGAAATGGAAGGGGAAAACAGAGATGCTTAACTTTAATTATCCACCAGTCAGCTGTAATGGAAAACCAGTAAGGCAAGTAATGTTGGATTCTGCTACCTACCAGCCTCAACATGTGATAGTAAGTCTAGCAAAAGAGATTTGGTAACAGTGCCTGGCAAAGAAAATGACCAGGGATGTGGCTGCGGTTAGACTAGTCCTTTGAAAAGTCCAGCACCACAAGAAGTCTGTTGGCTGCTTACAGGAGAAGGTTGTTGCTGGAAATACAAGAGACCCCCCCTAGAGTAACCTTTGAATATCCTGCATTGTTCTTGGAACTGGCAAGCATCGGGAAGTAATCCCAGTCAGCATGCCATGGCTCTGTTATCTTTAAATTTCTTCAAGGACCTTACCAACCTACTTTCCAGAGACCAGAAATCTATCCAATGGCATGCCCACTAGGGAAACCTGGAAGTACCCAGAGAACCTAGTGGAGCGTATCCAGGTCGGTCTTCGAAGAATGGGACTAGTATCCATGGCAAAGGCAGCAGAAACCATAGTGTCCAGACCAATAGGTAGATCATACTTTGCATCTCACAATCATGTACTGTCTGAGTGACGGTATTGCATCTGTCCTTTATTAAGGCCATCAACATCTCAGTTGTCAAGCCCTAAAAGCCGTTCGTACCAGAGACAAAGTGCATTCAAGGAGCATTGTCCCAGCCTTTCAAAAGAAAATGCTTTCTTGGTTATAGCTTTGATTATTTTAGACTGCAATGAAGTATTAAAAATAACTGGCATGTATTAATTCCGAGCCCAAGTGTAGCATCAGTATAATGTAATTCCAAGACCAAGGACAGCATCTGTATAATGTAGTTGAAGCACAGTGTCATATCCTTCATCCTCCAGAGGTACTTATGTTGCAAAAAGAGGGGAGAGGTAGCAGGATCCCTCAATCATCCTTACCATAAGCTTTGGTAATTGAGTATCTGGATACAGGACAAGCTCCATCTGAAGACTGGTCTGGATCAAATGCCAGACCTCAATGTGCAGCCACCAAAATCATAGTCAACATGCACAGTGGGCCTGAAGGCGATTAGGCCACACAAAGGTAATGGCACAGCCAGGAGAGGGCTGGCTGGCAGACGTCTGACTGGAGGCTCTGAAGGGTCCATTGGGTAGGAAGGCACACTAGAGGGAACAGGAATGGACTTCAATTTCTCCAACCATGCCTCCTTTAAAGGACACAACCTGCTGTGGAGTGGAGAATGGCTTGAGGAACTCTGGAATATCTGCTCCAAGTTTGACATTAAATCAATCAGGTGCAGAAATGTAAATCTAATGCTGTGACCAACAACTGTGATCTCCCCTTGGATTGGGAGCACATTAATGGAAAGGAGCTTCCTAAAACATCCTATTTGCAAGGCAATATTATAAGTGCTGCTTGTGTTTTTTTGGACTTGTTCTTGCAGTTGTCTTTCAACTTTGCCTTAGACCTTTCTGATGAAGTTGAACCAGGAGCTGTGCTTGGTCCCAATGCATCAAAAGCAGATGTTATGTGTGTCGATCACTGGCATCTTCTGACACCTGCAGTGCAGGTTGAAACTGGTCGTCTTTGGGGCTGACATCCCTTTACATTGCCAAAATTAGGAAAAAAATAAATAAAAAATTATATATATATATATATATATATATATATTTGGTTTTTTTTCTTCACACCAGTTTGACACTTCAGTCAAGGATGCAGCACTCTCAGGATTTCATCAATCTTCTTTTATTCCAGGAAAATAACCCCAACAAACTGACACCCATTTCTTTCGGTGCCCACATCAGGGAAGGACCTACTCCCATTAATCTTCACACCAGTTTGACACTTCAGTCAATGATGCGGCACTCTCAGGATTTCATCAATCTTCTTTTATTCCATGAAAATAACCCCAACAAACTGACACCCATTTCTTGTCGGTGCCCACATCAGGGAAGGACCTACTCCCATTAATCTTCACACCAGATTGACACTTCAGTCAAGGATGCAGCACTCTCAGGATTTCAGTAGTGCTGCAGATTCACATGGTATGCATTAGGTCCGCCATCTAGGGTTGGGCCCTGAGTGTTACAAGTTGTTTTTCTTCGAAGAAGTCTTTTCTGGAGTCACGGGATCGAGTGACGACTCATCTCGGTCATGGTGTGCATGGGCATCAACTCCTTTGTTAGATTGTTTTCCTGCAGAAGGGTGTAGGAAGAAGTGAGATTGAAAATGTAAATGTACAGCTAAATGTAGTGACTAAATAAGATGTCCACGCAAATGTAAATATATATATATATATATATAAATATATATATATATATACATATGTACAAATAAGAATTGCAACGACTACAGGCTTCTGGGGAGGAGGGAGGGTGCATGTGAATCTGCAGCACTGCATGCCACGAACAGATGTACACTGGCTAAGTGACATTTTCCTTTCAATGGCATGTGCAGCTGCAGATACACATGCTATGCATAGATTAAAAAGCAATCCTTCTCCCATAACAGCGGTGGTTAGCCTGTAGGAGTTGAAGTAGTTTGAAATACCGTTTTAAGTACAGCTTGACCAACATTGGCCTGTTGCTTTGAAAATACATCCACACAGTAATGCTTTGTAAACGGATGTGGAGTGGACCATGTGTCAGTCTTCCATATGTCTGCCATTGGTATGTTCCCTAGAAAAGCCATGAAAGCACCTTTTTTTCCTAGTGGAATGTGCTTTAGGGGTAATTAAGAGTTGTCTTTTTGCTTTAATGTAACATGTTTGGATGCATTTTACAATCCATCTAGCTAATCCTTGTTTAGAGATAGGATTTCTTTTATGTGGCTGTTGAAAGGCTACAAAAAGCTGTTCAGTTATTCTAAACTCTTTTGTCTATCAACATAGTACATTACAGTTCTTTTAAGGTCAAGAGTATGAACAGCTCTTTCAGCAGTTGAGTCTGGTTGTAGGAAGAAGACTGGCAATTCCACTGTTAGGTTAATGTGAAAAGGAGAAACTACTTTTGGCAAGAATTTTGGATTTGTCCTAAGTACTATTTTATGTTTGTGTACTTGGAAAAATGGTTCCTCCAGAATGAATGCTTGTATTTCACTAACTCTTCTTAATGAAGTAATTGCTACTGAGAAAGCAACTTTCCAAGTGAGAAATTGACTATCAAATGAATGCATGGACTCGAATGGTGGTCCCATTAATCTTGTGAGTACAATACTGAGATTCCATGCAGGAACTAGTGGGGTTCTTGGTGGAATAATACGCTTAAGTCCTTCCATAAAGGCTTTTATGACAGGGACCCTGAAGAGAGAAGTATGTTGTATTGTCATTTAAGTATGCTGATATAGCAGTAAGATGAATTTTAATAGAGAAGAAAGCTAAATTTGCTTTTTGTAAATGAAGCAGGTAGCATACAATATCTTGTATTGATGCTTTAAATGGGTCTATATTTTTGGGCTCACAGTAGTAAACAAAACGTTTCCACATGTTAGCATAGCATTGTCTAGTTGTAGGTTTGCATGCTTGTTTTAGAACTTCCATACATTCTAATGGAAGGTGTAAATGTCCAAATTCTTTGACTTCAGGAGCCAAATCCCTAAGTTGAGAACACTGGGATTGGGATGCCTGATTTGACCTTTGTTCTGTGTTAACAGATCTGGTCTATTTGGAAGTTTGCGATTTGGTACTACTGACAGATCTAGGAGTGTTGTGTACCAATGTTGTTGTGCCCACATGGGAGCTATGAGTATCATGGTGAGAGAGGTGTGACGCAGTTTGTTGACCAGAAATGGAATTAACAAGAGAGGGGGGGGGAAGCGTAAGCAAATATCCCTGACTAGTTGATCCATAGAGCATTGCCCTTGGACAGAGGGTGTGGGTGTCTGGATGTTTTGGCATTTTGCGTTTTCGCTTGTTGCAAAAAGGTCTATGTCTGGTGTTCCCCACATTTGAAAGTACTGTTGAAGTACTTGAGAGTGAATTTCCCATTCGTGTATTTGTTGCTGCGTCCTGCTTAGTAGGTCTGCTAGCTGACTGTGTATCCCTGGGATGTATTCCGCTAGCAAGTAAATGTGATTGTGAATTGCCCATTTCCATATTGTTTGGGCTAGAAGGGATAGTTGAGATGAATGTGTTCCTCCTTGTTTCTTCAGATAATACATTGTTGTCATATTGTCTGTTTTTATTTAGACTGTTTTGTGCCTGAGAAAAGGTTGGAAAGCTTTTAGGGCGCGAAACATAGCTAACAATTCTAAATGGTTTATGTTATAAGTTAACTGCGTTGAATCGTTGAAGTGAGCTCCCCAACCTGTCATTAATGCGTCTGTTATTGTGGTGAGAGGCACAGGGTCCTGAAATGACTGCCCCTTTATTAAATTGTTGTGATTCCACCAATGAAGAGATTTATGAGTTTGGCGGTCTAACAACACTAGATCCTGCAATTGACCCTGTGCTTGAGACCATTGTTGTGAGAGACACTGCTGTTGTGTTCTCATATTTAATCTTGCATGCGGTACTATTGCTATGCATGATGCAATCATTCCCAATAGTTTCATAATAAACTTTACAGTGTAACATTGATTGGGTTGTATCTGTGATATAAGGTTTTGAAAAGCCTATATCCTTTGTGGATTTGGATAGGCTAAGGCTTTTTGGGTATTGAGAATAGCACCTAGGTAAGGTTAAACCTGTGCTGGTTGAAGATGAGATTTGTGGTAGTTGATTGTGAACCCTAATGTGTGTAGGGTTTCTGTTGTGTATTGAGTGTGTTCCTGGCATTGCATAATGTTTCTTGATTTTATTAGCCAATCATCTAGATAAGTAAAGACATGTGTTGTCTTCTTAGGTGAGCTGCTACTACAGCTAGACATTTTGTGAAAACCCTTGGAGCTGTTGTTATGCAGGAAGAACCTTGAATTGGTAGTGCTTTCCTGCTATTACAAACCTTAGGTATTTTCGATGAGCTGGATGTATGGGGTATGAAAGTAGGCATCTCTGAGATCTAAGGCAGTCATGCAATCTTATTTTTGCAGTAGGGAAATTACATCCTGCAAAGCTACCATGTGAAAATGTTCAGTATATATAGATTTAGAGGACTGAGATCCAGAATGGGTCTAAGAGTTCCATTCTTTTTGGGTATGAGGGAAATATAGTGAATATACTCCTGTTCCCTGTTGAGATTTTGGGACTGTTTCTATTGCTTCTTTTAGTAATAAAGATTGCACTTCTTGCTGTAACAGAACGTTGTGTTCAGAGACAGTCTGTGAGAGCGGGAGGGAATGTTTGGAGGAGTAGAAATGAGTTCTAGGCAGTAACCATTGCGGATAATTGAAAGCACCCAATGGTCTGTGGTGATGTTTTGCCATTGACAGTAGTATTGCTGCAGCCTGCCCCCCACCCCACAGGAGATGTGTGGGGTTGTGGTATGTTGAGGAAGTCATTGTTTTGGGGGAGTGGTGACACTCTTTGAGGCCTGAAATGTGCTTCTGAAGTGTTGACCTCTGTAAGAGCCTCTAAATGATACTCTTTGATAGTACTGCTAGCTTTGTGTATAGACTGTGAGCTGGAAGCCTCTGTAGCCTGGGGCTTGAAACCTCCTCTAAACTGCTGTTTATAAAAGGAACCTTGGTAAGGTGTAGTGTATAGGGCTCCCATGGCTTTTGCAATGTCAGAGTCCTTCCTGGGTTTTTCAGTAGTTGTGTCAATCTCAGGTCCAAATAGATGTTCTCTATCAAAGGGCATATTGAGCACTGCCTGTTGGATTTCTGGTTTGAACCCCGAAGATCTTAACCATGCATGCTTACGGATTGTTATGCTAGTGTTTATGCTTCTAGCTGCGGTATTGGCTGCGTCAAGAGCAGATCTTATTTGATTATTGATGATTGCTTGTCCCTCCTCAACAATTTGTTGTGCTATCTTTTGATGTTCTTTTGGTAAGTATTCCTGCATTTCATCACAGTGTACCCTGTCATATCTTGCTAACAGAGCTTGGGAATTGGCAATACGCCATTGGTTAGCTGCTTGTGTAGCTACCCTTTTACCAGCTGCATTAAACTTTCTGCTTTCCTGGTCAGGAGGAGGGGTATCCCCTGAAGATTGGCTATTGGCCTTTTTCCTTGCAGGGCTGATTACAACCGAGTCTGGTGGTGCCTGTTGTGTGACATAAACTGGGTCTGTTGGCACAGGCTTTTATTTTTTGTCTATTTTGGGGGTTAAAACCTTAGCCTTAACAGGTTCTTTAAATGTATCATCTGCATGTCTAAGCATACCAGGCAGCATTGGCAAGCACTGGTAGCGTGAGTGGGTGGAGGACAATGTGTTGAAAAGAAAATCCTCCTCCAAAGGCTCAGAATGCATCTGAACTGCATGGTATGCAGCTGCTCTTGAAATGACCTGTGTATAAGCCGTACTATCCTCTGGTGGTGAAGGTTTGGACAGATAGAGGTCTGGGTCATTTAGTGGTATGGGATCTGGAAGTCCCAGGGGTCAACTGTATCTTTATGTGAATATGTATGAAAATGTGTTGGTGAGGGAAATGGTGGTGGGGTAGTAGGTAGTGGAGAGAAAGAAAGATGTGGCAAATGTGGTGGAGAAATCTCTAAAAAGGTGAGGGTTTTTCCTTCCTTTTAAATATCTTTGCTTTTGATGGAGCAGTGTCAAGAGTCTCTTGAAATGCCAGCTTTCTCTTGGTTTGTGGAGGGGATGACGCAATGATTTTCCCCGTCTCCTTTTGGATATGTATCCTTCTTTGGTGTTCATGATATCAAGGATTGGCTGAATATCATAGTCCTCAGAAAGATAGTCTGATGTTCTAACTCTTTTAGAGGACTGATAATCAATTGTCTTTGAGCTGTGTTTCAATCGGCTCAAAGGTCATTGCTCCTCTGTATAAAAAGATTTTTTCGGCTTCGAAGTGGTGGCAAATTTTTTCGGTCCAAAAGATACAGCCTGTGGTTTCAGCTCTGAAGCCGGATGTTGAATTTTCGACTCCGAAGAGTGTGAATGTCGGCTCGGCTCAGATGTGGAGCTTTTAATAGACTTGCTCGACTTCGGTATCGAAACAGGTGTGTCCTTTTTCAGTGTTGAACCCGAAGGTCGGTCGCTGACAATTTTCTTTCGGGCGGAACTATGGCTCTCTGGCAGGGGTGCACCCAAGGCCTTAATAGGTCTTGGAAGTGGGTGTAGGGGCAGGTGTACTCATATGCTGAGCTGCAATGATCGGTTGGCTGTTTTCATCCAAGTCTGCTTCGGAGTCGGTGTTCTGAAATGAAACAGCCATATGTACCTGCTCTTCTTCTAAGGTGTCGGTGGACTCTGTATGCTGTGACCCCATTTCGAGTCTCTTGCTCTCCGGTCACAGTGTCTTTTTCGACCGGAACTACCGACAAGCTTCACAGTCTTCTTCGCGATGTTCGGGAGAGAGACAGAGATTACATACCACGTGTTGATCGGTGTAAGGGAATTTCACATGGCATTGGGGACAATCGGAATGGAGTCCGATCCATCAGGCTATGGCGTGGTAGGCCTGAACAGGCCCAAGTAGGATGCAAGCTCCCAAAAGGGTGTTTTCTGGTTTCCAACAGTACTATTGGCTCGATTACAGATGGAAATGCGATCCCGGGGAGGCGGGAGGGCGCATGTGAATCTGCAGCGTCCCATGCCACGAACAGATGTACACTGGGTAAGTTACATTTTCCGTTCAATGGCATGTGTAGCTGCAGATGCACATGCTGTGCATAGACTAGTAAGCAGTTGTCTCCCCAAAAGCGATGGCTTAGCCTGTAGGAGTTGAAGTTGTTTGAAATAATGTTCGTAATACAGCCTGTCCTACTGTGGCTTGTTGTGTTGTTAACACATCTACACAGTAATGTTTTGTGAATGTATGAGCCGTAGACCATGTGGCTGCCTTACAGGTTTCTGTCACAGGTATGTTTCCTAGAAAGGCCATTGTGGCGCCTTTTTTCCTAGTGGAGTGCGCCTTTGGCATAATAGGCAGATCTCTTTTTGCTTTAATATAGCAGGTCTGAATACATTTCACTATCCATCCGGCAATGCCTTGTTTGGATACTGGATTTCCTGTATGAGGTTTTTGGAAGGCTACAAACAATTGTTTTGTTTTGCGAAACTGTTTTGTTCTGTCAATGTAATACATTAGTGCTCTTTCAATGTCTAACGTATGAAAGGCTCTTTCGGCTACTGAGTCTGGTTGTGAAAAAAAGACTGGGAGTTCTACTGTTTGATTTAGGTGGAACAGTGATATAACTTTTGGTAAGAATTTTGGATTTGTACGTAGAATCACTTTATGTTTATGTATTTGTATAAAGGGTTCTTGTATAGTAAATGCTTATATTTCACTTACTCTTCTAAGAGATGTGATAGCTATTAGGAAGGCTACTTTCCTGGTTAAGTATTGCATCTCACAGGAGTGCATGGGTTCAAATGGTGGACCCATGAGTCGTGTCAATACAATATTGAGGTTCCACGAGGGGACTGGTGGCGTTCTCGGGGTATGATTCTTTTCAAACCCTCCATAAATGCTTTGATGACTGGGATTCTAAAAAGTGATTTTGAATGTGTAATCTGCAGATAGGCAGATATTGCTGTGAGATGTATTTTGATAGAAGAAAATGCTAGTTTAGATTTTTGTAAGTGTAATAAATAGCTTACAATGTTTTTTGCAGAAGCATGTAATGGTTGAATTTGATTATTATGGCAGTAATAAACAAATCTTTTCCATTTGTTTGCGTAACAATGTCTTGTAGTAGGTTTTCTAGCTTGCTTAATGACCTCCATACATTCTTGTGTAAGGTCTAAATGTCCAAATTCTAAGACTTCAGGAGCCAGATTGCTAGATTGAGCGATGCTGGATTCGGGTGTCTGATCTGCTGTTTGTGTTGAGAAACACTGCTAACAGTTCTAAATGATTTATGTGCAGTTGTTTTTGGTGAACGTCCCATTGTCCCTGTATACTGTGCTGGTTGAGGTGTGCTCCCCACCCAATCATGGAAGCATCTGTTGTGATCACGTATTGTGGCACTGGGTCTTGGAATGGCCGCCCTTGGTTTAAATTTATAGGATTCCACCATTGAAGCGAGAAGTGTGTCTGGCGGTCTATCAACACTAGATCTTGAAGTTGACCCTGTGCTTGTGTCCATTGTGCTGCTAGGCACTGTTGTAAGGGTCGCATGTGTAGTCTTGCGTTTGGGACAATGGCTATGCATGAAGACATCATGCCTAGGAGTTTCATTACAAACCTCACTTGATAGTGTTGGTTTGGGTACATGTTTAATATTACATTTTGGAAGACTTGTACCCTTTGTGGACTTGGAGTGGCAATCCCCTTTTGTGTGTTGATTGTTGCTCCTAAGTATTGTTGTATTTGGCACGGTTGTAGATGTGATTTTTGGTAGTTTAGGGAGAACCCTAATTTGTGTAGTGTATCTATGACGTATTGTGTGTGTAGAAGACACTGTTGCTGAGTGCTGGTTTTTATTAACCAGTCGTCTAAATAAGGGAATACGTACATATGCTGTCTCCAGTTGTGAGCAGCTACTACTGCAAGGCATTTTGTGAATACCCTTGGGGCTGTTGTTATGCCGAATGGTAATACTTTGAATTGGTAATGCACGCCTTGGATTACAAACCTTAAGTATTTCCTGTGTGAAGGATGTATGGGTATGTGGAAATAAGCATCCTTGAGATCTAATGTTGACCTGTAGTCCTGTTTGAGCAAGGGAATCACGTCTTGAAGTGTCACCATGTGAAATTGATCTGATTTGATGTAAAGATTCAGTGTTCTGAGGTCTAATATGGGTCTCAGTGTTTTGTCCTTTTTTGGAATTAGGAAATACAGGGAGTAGACACCTGTTCCTTTTTGATGATTGGGTACTAGTTCTATTGCTTCTTTTTGTAACAATGCCTGGACTTCTAGTTGTAATAGGTCTAAGTGTTGTTTGGACATACTGTGTGCTCTTGGAGGCACATCTGGTGGCAATTGTAGAAATTCTATGCAATAACCATGTTGGATAATGGTTAGGGACCCATGCGTCTGTTGTTATGTGTTCCCAGTTGTGGTAATATGTGATAAGTCTCCCCCCCCCCCCACTGGTGTTGCGTGGTGGGGGTTTGTGACATTGAAGTCACTGTTTGGTTTGTGGGGTTATTGGGCTCTGGAATTTCCCTCTTGCTTTGTATTATCTCTGTATTACACCTCTGTATTATCCTCGAAACCCTCCTCTTTGATACTGGCCCTGATATGTGGAGGGCTCTGTGGTTTGGGCACGAAACCCCCCTCTAAAGTGCGGCTTCCTAAAAGTGCCTCTTCTCTGTGGGGAGTAGAGCGCGCCCATGGCTTTGGCCGTGTCCGTTTTCAGTTTTTCTATTGCCGTATCCACCTCCGGCCCAAACAATTGTTGTTTGTTGAAAGGCATATTCAGCACAGCCTGCTGGATTTCTGGCTTAAATCCAGAGCTCTGTAACCATGCGTGTCTACGAATGGTTACTGCCGTGTTCACTGTCCTTGCTGCCGTGCCTGCTGAGTCCATAGCCGACCTTATTTGGTTGTTAGAGATAGTTTGGCCCTCCTCAACAACCTGTTGGGCACGTTTCTGGAACTCTTTGGGAAGGTGCTGAATGAGATGTTGCATTTCATCCCAATATGCCCTGTCGTATCGAGCCAGTAGAGCTTGAGAATTGGCAATCCGCCATTGATTGGCTGCCTGTGCTGCCACCCTTTTGCCTGCTGCATCGAATTTCCGACTTCCTTGTTGGGCGGTGGTGCGTCTCCTGAGGTTTGGGAGTTTGCCCTTTTTCGGGCTGCTCCCACTACCACCTAATCAGGAGTTAATTGTTGAGTGATATATACAGGGTCAGTTGGGGGAGGTTTACATTTCTTCTCCACCCTAGGCGTGATGGCTCTGCCTTTTACTAGGCCCTGAAACACTTGTTTGGCGTGTTTTAACATGCCTGGCAGCATTGGCAAGCTTTGGTATTGGCTGTGAGTAGATGACAAGGTGTTGAACAAAAAGTCATCCTCTATGGGCTCTGCATGCATTCCTACATTATGGAATGTAGCTGCCCTTGAAACCACCTGCATGTATGCAGTGCTGTCCTCAGGTGGTGACGGCCTTGCCGGGTAGCAATCAGGACTATTGTCCGAGACTGGTGCATCATACAAATCCCATGCATCCGGGTCATCTTGAGTCATCCCCGTGTGTGTCAGTGACTGCATCATTGGGGGTGTTGCTCCTGGGGACAGATGTGGCGAATGTGATGGAGATTGCTGTGGCGAGAACCTTGGTGGTGTCTTTTCTTTAGCCACTTTTGCTTCTGGCTGCATTTCCGTTTCCTGGAATGCGGGCTTGCACTTGATCTTTATTGGAGGAAGAGTTTGGATTCTCCCCGTGTCTTTTTGTATATGCAACCTACTCTGGGTATGGTCTGGCTCTCCCGTGCCCAGTTCTTGTTCAAATCTGTGCCCTTGTAATTGAGTTGAAAGGCCTTGTTCTTCTGTATAGAAGCCTGGTTTCGGCTCCGAGGAGCATGTTTCGGCACCAAAGTTTTTTCAACAGTCTTTTTCAGGTCCGAGGAAACCTTCTTGACTTTCGGGGTGCCGAACTCTCGGTGCCGAGTTTGTTCGGGCCGGTATCTCGACCGGAGTCGGATGTCTTTGGCTGCTGGGAGGCCTTTTTCGGTGCCGATGTTTGGTCACTGTGTTTTCGGGTTAAGCCATGGCCTGTTGGCGGTGGCGTCCCCTTGGCCTTCATTATCTTTGAGTGAGTTTTTGCCGGGGCTGGTTTACTCACGGTTTGCTGCGTCTTCGGCTGCTCACTCTCGGACTCGTCCGAGTCCGAATCTCGAATGGAGAATCTCTCTTCTTCCTCGACGTCAATGTGCCCGGCCGGTGTCGACGCCATCTGGAGTCTTCGAGCTCTTCGATCTCGCAGTGTTTTCTTGGATCGAAATGCCAGACAGGCCTCACAAGTATCCTCCCTGTGTTCAGGAGACAAACACAGATTACAGACCAAGTGTTGGTCTGTATAAGGATACTTTGTTTGGCAGTTGGGGCAGAAGCGGAACGGGGTCCGGTCCATGAGGTTTGAAGATGGATGCGGTCGGGCCGACCAGGCCCCGGTGGAGAGTGGAAGCCCGAAGGGCCGCCGGAGCACTTCTTTCTTCGGTGTCGATGTGTTAGCTCTAACCCGGTACCGAGCGCAAACAATACAGTCGAATTTTCCGATAACTAACTAACTTTTCCGAGCCGAAATACAGAGCGAAGAGGAACACGTCCGAACCCGATGGCGGAAAGAAAACAATCTAAGATGGAGTCGACGCCCATGCGCAATGGAGCCGAAAGGGAGGAGTCCCTCGGTCTTGTGACTCGAAAAGACTTCTTCGAAGAAAAACAACTTGTAACACTCCGAGCCCAACACTAGATGGCAGGATAATGCACAGCATGTGTATCTGCAGCTACACATGCCATCGAACATATATATATATATATATATATATATATATATATATATATATATATATGTGTATATATATATATGGAAAATGTCACTTACCCAGTGTACATCTGTTCGTGGCATGATACGCTGCAGATTCACATGCTTTGCACATCCCGCCATCTAGTGTTGGGCTCGGAGTGTTACAAGTTGTTTTTTTCTTCGAAGAAGTCTTTTCGAGCCACGAGATCGAGGGACTCCTCCCCTTTCGGCTCCATTGCGCATGGGCGTCGACTCCATCTTAGATTGTTTTCCCCGCAGAGGGTGAGGTAGGAGTTGTGTATTATAGTAATAGTGCCCATGCAATGGAGTAAAAATGTATGTACATAATGTGGTTTAAAGTGATATATTTACAAATTTACAAATGTTCAAGATCAACTTCAAACAGCTACAGGCTCCCGGGGAGGCGGGTGGGCGCATGTGAATCTGCAGCGTATTATGCCACGAACAGATGTACACTGGGTAAGTGACATTTTCAGTTCAATGGCATGTATAGCTGCAGATACACATGCTTTGCATAGACTAGTAAGCAGTTATCTCCCCAAAAGCGGTGGCTCAGCCTGTAGGAGTTGGAGTTGTTTGAAATAAAGTTCGTAGCACTGCTTGTCCTACTGTGGCTTGTTGTGTTGTTAACACATCCACACAGTAATGCTTGGTGAACGTATGAGGCGTAGACCATGTGGCAGCCTTACATATTTCATTCATTGGAATATTTCCTAGAAAGGCCATGGTAGCACCTTTCTTCCTAGTTGAGTGTGCCTTTGGTGTGATAGGCAGTTCTCTTTTTGCTTTGAGATAACAGGTTTGAATGCATTTAACTATCCATCTGGCAATGCCTTGTTTGGATATTGGATTTCCTGTATGAGGTTTTTGGAAAGCAACAAATAGTTGTTTTGTTTTTCGAATATGTTTTGTTCTGTCAATGTAGTACATTAATGCTCTCTTGATGTCTAATGTATGTAGTGCTCTTTCAGCTACAGAATCTGTTTCAGGAAAGAACACTGGTAGTTCTACTGTTTGATTTAAGTGGAACGGTGATATGACTTTTGGTAAGAACTTTGGATTTGTTCGTAAGACTACTTTATTCTTGTGTATCTGAATAAAGGGTTCTTGTATGGTAAATGCCTGTATTTCACTTACTCTTCTTAGAGATGTGATGGCAATTAGAAATGCTACTTTCCATGTTAAATATTGTATCTCACATGAGTGCATGGGTTCAAATGGTGGACCCATGAGCCGTGTTAAGACAATGTTGAGGTTCCACGAAGGAACTGGTGGTGTTCCTGGTGGGATAATTCTTTTTAGTCCCTCCATAAAAGCCTTTATGACTGGTATCCTAAATAGTGAAGTTGAATGCGTAATTTGCAGATAAGCTGAAATTGCTGTGAGATGTATTTTAATGGATGAGAAAGCTAGCTTTGACTTTTGTAAGTGCAGTAGGTAGCTGATGATTTCTTTAGCAGATGCGTGTAAGGGTTGAATTTGTGTATTATGGCAGTAATAAACAAATCTTTTCCACTTATTTGCATAGCAATGTCTTGTGGTTGGTTTTCTAGCTTGTTTTATGACCTCCATACATTCCTGTGTAAGGTCTAGATGTTCGAATTCTAAGACTTCAGGAGCCAAATTGCTAGATTCAGCGATGCTGGATTTGGGTGTCTGATCTGTTGTTTGTGTTGGGTTAACAGATCTGGTCTGTTCGGTAGTTTGACATGAGGCACTACTGAAAAGTCTAGTAGTGTTGTGTACCAAGGTTGTCTTGCCCAAGTTGGTGCTATTAGTATGAGTTTGAGTTTGTTTTGACTCAATTTGTTTACTAGATATGGAAGGAGTGGGAGAGGGGGGAAAAGCGTATGCAAATATCCCTGACCAACTCATCCATAACGCATTGCCCTGAGACTGATCCTGTGGGTACCTGGATGCGAAGTTTTGGCATTTTGCGTTTTCTTTTGTTGCAAATAGATCTATTTGTGGTGTTCCCCATCTTTGGAAGTAAGTGTTTAGTATTTGGGGTTGAATCTCCCATTCGTGGATCTGTTGGTGATCTCGAGAGAGATTGTCTGCTAACTGGTTTTGAATTCCTGGAATGAACTGGGCTATTTGGCAAATGTGGTTGCGAATTGCCCAATGCCAAATTTTTTGTGCTGGGAGACACAACTGTGTTGAGTGTGTTCCTCCCTGTTTGTTCAGATAGTACATCGTTGTCATGTTGTCTGTTTTGACAAGAATGTGTTTGTGGATTATTATAGGTTGAAAAGCTTTCAACGCTAGAAATACTGCCAGTAATTCTAAGTGATTTATGTGAAACTGTCTCTGTTGAGTGTCCCATTGTCCTTGGATGCTGTGTTGGTTGAGGTGTGCTCCCCACCCTATCATGGAGGCTTCCGTTGTTATTACGTATTGAGGCACTGGGTCTTGGAAAGGCCGCCCTTTGTTTAAATTTATAGTGTTCCACCATTGAAGCGAGGTGTATGTTTGGCGGTCTATCAACACTAGGGGGGTCATTCTAACTCTGGCGGGCGGCGGAGGCCTCCCGCCAGAGTTCCACCCTCCGAAATACCGCACCGCGGTAAGTAGACCGCGGAGGGTATTCTAAGTTTTTCCCTGGGCTGGCGGGCGGTCGCCAAAAGACCGCCCGCCAACCCAGGGAAAAACTCCCTTCCCACGAGGATTCCGGCTCGTAATCGAGCCGGCGGAGTGGGAAGGTGCGACGGGTGCTGTTGCACCCGTCGCGTATTTCACTGTCTGCCAAGCAGACAGTGAAATACTTGTAGGGGCCCTCTTACGGGGGCCCCTGGAGTGCCCATGCCAGTGGCATGGGCACTGCAGGGGCCCCGCGATCCCCCCCTACCGCCATCCGGTTCCCGGCGGGCGGACCGCCGGGAACTGGATGGCGGTAGGGGGGGTCGGAATCCCCTCGGCGGCGCAGCTAGCTGCGCCGCCTTGGAGGATTCCAACGGGCGGCGGTACACTGGCGGGAGACCGCCAGTGTTGCCGGTCCGACCGCGGCTTTACCGCCGTGGTCGGAATGCCCTTGGGAGCACCGCCGGCCTGTCGGCGGTGCTCCCGCCGACCCTGGCCCCGGCGGTCTTAGACCGCCGGGGTCAGAATGACCCCCTAGATCTTGAAGTTGACCCTGTGCCTGTGACCATTGTGATGCTAGGCACTGTTGTAAGGGCCGCATGTGCAATCTTGCGTTTGGGACAATGGCTATGCATGAGGACATCATGCCTAGTAGTTTCATCACTATTTTGACTTGTATCTTTTGTTTTGGGTGCATGGCCTGTATTACATTGTGAAATGCCTGTACCCTTTGTGGACTTGGAGTGGCAATCCCTTTTGTTGTGTTGATTGTCGCTCCTAAGTATTGTTGTATTTGACACGGCTGAAGGTGTGACTTGTTGTAGTTGAGTGAGAAACCTAGTTTGTGAAGGGTTTCTATGACATAAAACAGACAAATGCCAGAGCACTCTTGAATATAGAAGTCAGTTAGTAATATAACGGATCCTCAATGTGGAAAGGTGAACACACCATACAAAGTCTAGAAAGATTTATTTCTTGAGGCACAAAGTTCATCATAGTCATTGTAAATCCTCTTTGAATTTCACATAGGTCTAGACACCACAGCCAACACGTGTTTCGTCCTATGAGAGATCCCTCTCACGGACTTCATCAGGGCTTGAATCAGGTACGTAAAGGCTTTCGTTACTGAACTTGGATACTGAGAACTGACCGCGGTTTGTTCTTTCCTTCATATTTATGGACAAAAAAACTTTTTATTCTTAGATAGTGGCATAGATTTCTGGCATCTATAGACTTGGTCTGAGAATTAATCGCTACATAATAACTAAGTGAACCCAATGGTGTATTTATGATTGTTTTCGCAGATCTTACTTACTTTGAGAAAGAACTCCATTTACTTATACGTACCTGATTCAAGCCCTGATGAAGTCCGTGAGAGGGATCTCTCATAGGACGAAACACGTGTTGGCTGTGGTGTCTAGACCTATGTGAAATTCAAAGAGGATTTACAATGACTATGATGAACTTTGTGCCTCAAGAAATAAATCTTTCTAGACTTTGTATGGTGTGTTCACCTTTCCACATTGAGGATCCGTTATATTACTAACTTTGACTTCTATATTCAAGAGGGCTCTGGCATTTGTCTGTTTTACTGTTAGTTTCCCTGGAAACATTGGAGGACCAAGGAAGATCCTCTGGCCAGGAGCACCTTGCCATTATTGAAAAAGTGGACAGCATTATATGGACTTACTGTGAGCGCCCATTTTCCTAGGACTTTCTTCCTAGGTGCTCTCTTTGGGTTTCTATGACATACTTTGTGTGTTGTGAGCACCGTTCCTGCGTGTTGGTTTTTATTAACCAATCGTCTAGGTACGGGAACACATGTATTTGCTGTCTTCGGATATGAGCAGCCACTACTGCCACGCATTTTGTAAAAACTCTTGGCGCAGTTGTTATCCCAAATGGCAACACTCTGAATTGGTAATGTACCCCTTGGAATACAAACCTTAAGTACTTTCTGTGTGAAGGATGTATCGGTATATGGAAGTACGCATCCTTTAGGTCTAGTGTTGTCATGTAGTCTTGTTGTTTGAGCAATGGGATTACGTCCTGCAGTGTCACCATGTGAAAGTGATCTGATTTGATGTAGATATTTAATGTTCTGAGATCTAATATAGGTCTTAGAGTTTTGTCTTTTTTGGGTATGAGAAAGTACAGTGAGTAAACTCCTCTTCCTTTTTGATGAATTGGTACCAACTCTATTGCATCTTTTTGCAACAATGCTTGAACTTCTAGTTGTAGAAGATCTATGTGTTGTTTTGACATGTTGTGTGTTTTCGGTGGGACATTTGGAGGGAATTTTAGAAATTCTATGCAATAACCATGCTGGATAATGGCTAGGACCCACGTGTCTGTTGTTATTTCCTCCCAGTTTTTGTAGAACTTGGTTAGTCTCCCCCCTACTGGTGTTATGTGTTGGGGATTTGTGACATGGAAGTCACTGTTTATTTTGTGGAGTTTTGGGACTTTGGAACTTCCCTCTACTCTTTGGGAATTGTCCCCCTCTATATTGTCCCCGAAAAGTTCCCCGCTGGTATTGGCTCTGATAAGTGGGCCTTGTTTGTGAGGTTGTGGGTTCAGTGCTTTGTCCTCGAAACCCCCCTCGAAACTGTGATTTTCGAAATGTGCCTCTGCTCTGTAGGGAGTAGAGTGCGCCCATGGCTTTGGCCGTATCAGTGTCTTTTTTAAGTTTTTCGATAGCAGTGTCCACCTCCGGCCCAAACAACTGCTGTCCGTTAAATGGCATATTCAGCACGGCTTGTTGTATTTCCGGCTTGAATCCAGATGTACGCAGCCATGCATGTCTCCGTATTGTTACTGCTGTATTGACAGTCCTAGCAGCTGTGTCTGCTGCATCCATTGCTGACCGTATCTGATTGTTCGAGATACTCTGTCCTTCCTCCACCACTTGTTGCGCTCGTTTTTGGAACTCCTTGGGCAAATGTTTTATAAAATGTTGCATTTCGCCCCAATGAGCCCCGTCATATCTTGCCAACAATGCCTGTGAGTTGGCAATGTGCCATTGGTTGGCTGCTTGTGCCGCCACTCTCTTCCCAGCCGCGTCGAACTTACGACTCTCTTTGTCTGGAGGTGGTGCATCCACAGAGGTGTGCGAGTTCGCCCTCTTGCGTGTTGCACCTACTACCACTGAGTCTGGTGTTAACTGTTGTGTGATGTACACAGGGTCTGTTGGTGGCGGTTTATATTTTTTCTCCACCCTTGGAGTTATGGCCCTTCCTTTGACAGGGTCTTCAAACACTTGTTTGGAGTGTTTTAGCATTCCAGGTAGCATGGGGAGGCTCTGGTACTGGCTATGTGTGGACGACAGTGTGTTAAATAGAAAGTCGTCTTCAATTGGCTCTGCATGCAGGCTGACATTATGAAACGCCGCTGCTCTTGACACCACCTGTGTGTATGCGGTAGAGTCCTCAGGTGGTGACGGTCTAGCTGGATAACAGTCTGGACTGTTATCTGACACTGGTGCATCATAAAGATCCCACGCATCTGGATCATCCTGACTCATCCCTGTATGAGTTGGGGACTGCATCATTGGTGGAGTGGCTACCGGTGATGGTTGTGGTGAGCGTTGTGGGGATGGTGGTGGGGTTACTTGTCTTGCCACTTTTGCCTGTGGCTGCTTGTCTTTTTCTAGGAATGCAAGTTTCCGTTTCATTCTTATTGGAGGGAGAGTACTGATCTTCCCTGTCTCCTTTTGAATGTGGAGCCTTCTTTGTGTGTAATCTGGCTCCATTGTCTCTAGCTCCTGTCCAAATTTATGTGTTTGCATTTGTGAGGACAGGCCTTGTTCCTCTGTGTAGGAACTTGTTTTCGGTTCCGAGGCCGGATGTTTCGGTACGGAAACCTTTTCGGCTGCCTTTTTCGGTTTCGACAACACTTTTTTGCTTTTTGGCGTAGTGATCTCTCGGTGCCGACTTGCTTCGGTGCCGAGATTGCTCTGACCCGGTTTCTCGGGGTCGAGTCTGCTCTGTGCCGGTATCTCGACCGGAATCGGATGACTTCGACACATGCATGCCCTTTTTCGGTGCCGATGCTCGGTCACCTATTTTTCGGGTTAAGCCATGGCCTGCCGGCAGTGGCGTCCCCTGGGCCTTTGTGGTCTTTTTGTGAGTTTTGTGTATCGACGTCTTACTCACGGTTTTTGGCGTCTGTTCAGGATCGACCTCTTCAGAGTCCGAATCCTCGATGGAGAAGGCTTCCTCTTCTTCCTCCATGTGTTTTTGTCCTGTCGGCACCAACACCATCTGTAGTCTTCTTGCTCTTCGGTCCCTTAAGGTCTTTCTGGACCGAAACGCTCGACAGGCCTCACAAGTATCCTCCTTGTGTTCTGGAGACAAACACAAATTACAGACCAGATGCTGATCTGTATAAGGATACTTGTTGTGACATTCGGGGCAGACGCGGAATGGGGTCCGTTCCATTAGCCTTGAAGACGCACGTGCTCGGACCGACCAGGCCCCGCCGGGGAATTCGAAAACCCCGAAGGGCCGCCGGAGCTCTTCAAAATTCGGTCTCGATCTGTTGTAACTAACCCGATACCGAACGTAAACAATACCGTTGAAATTTCTGAGATTTTCACTAACTTTCCGAACCGAAACGCGGACCGAAAAGGAACACGTCCTAACCCGATGGCGGAAAGAAAACAATCTAAGATGGAGTCGACGCCCATGCGCAATGGAGCCGAAAGGGGAGGAGTCCCTCGATCTCGTGACTCGAAAAGACTTCTTCGAAGAAAAAAACAACTTGTAACACTCCGAGCCCAACACTAGATGGCGGGATGAGCAAAGCTATATATATGGAAAATGTCACTTACCCAGTGTACATCTGTTCGTGGCATTAGTCGCTGCAGATTCACATGCTGTGCACATCCCGCCATCTGGTGTTGGGCTCGGAGTGTTCGAAGAAGTCTTTTCGAGTCACGAGACCGAGGGACTCCTCCCATTTCGACTCCATTGAGCATGGGCGTCGACTCCATCTTATATTGTTTTCCCCGCAGAGGGTGAGGTAGGAGTTGTGTATGCTAGTAATAGTGCCCATGCAATGGAGTGAATGCGTCTGTACATAATAAAGTTTAAAGTAATATATTTACAAATGTACAAATGTTTAAGATCTACTTCTGAACGGCTACAGGCTCCCGGGGAGGCGGGTGGGCGCATGTGAATCTGCAGCGACTAATGCCACGAACAGATGTACACTGGGTAAGTGACATTTTCCGTTCGATGGCATGTGTAGCTGCAGATACACATGCTGTGCATAGACTAATAAGCAGTTATCTCCCCAAAAGCGGTGGTTCAGCCTGTAGGAGTTGAAGTAGTTTGAAATAATGTTCTTAGTACAGCTTGACCTACTGTTGCCTGTTGTGCAGTTAACACATCTACACAGTAGTGCTTGGTAAATGTATGAGGCGTAGACCATGTTGCTGCCTTACATATTTCGTTCATTAGAATATTTCCTAGAAAGGCCATGGTAGCACCTTTCTTTCTGGTTGAGTGTGCCTTAGGTGTAATAGGCAGTTCTCTTTTAGCTTTAAGATAGAAGGTTTGAATGCACTTAACTATCCATCTAGCAATGCCTTGTTTTGAAATTGGATTTCCTGTATGAGGTTTTTGAAAGGCGATAAATAGTTATTTTGTCTTTCGAATTAGTTTTGTTCTGTCAATGTAGTACATTAGTGCTCTTTTGATGTCTAATGTATGTAGTGCTCTTTCAGCTACAGAATCTGGCTGTGGGAAGAACACTGGTAATTCTACCGTTTGATTCAAGTGGAACGGTGAGATTACTTTTGGTAAAAATTTAGGATTGGTCCGTAGAACAACTTTATTTTTGTGTATTTGAATAAATGGTTCTTGAATGGTAAATGCTTGAATTTCACTCACTCTTCTTAGAATGTGATGGCAATTAAAAATGCAACTTTCCACGTTAAGTATTGCATTTCACAAGAGTGCATGGGCTCAAAAGGTGGACCCATGAGTCGTGTTAAGACAATGTTGAGGTTCCATGAAGGAACTGGTGGTGTTCTTGGTGGTATAATTCTCTTTAGGCCTTCCATAAACGCTTTTATGACTGGTATCCTAAATAATGAAGTTGAGTGCGTAATTTGCAGGTAAGCTGAAATTGCCGTAAGATGTATTTTAATGGAAGAGAAAGCTAGTTTAGATTTCTGCAAATGTAGTAAGTATCCTACTATCTCTTTTGCAGATGCGTGTAAAGGTTGAATTTGATTATTATGGCAGTAATAAACAAATCTTTTCCACTTATTTGCATAACAGTGTCTAGTGGTAGGTTTTCTAGCCTGTTTTATGACCTCCATTCATTCCTGTGTGACGTCTAAGTGCCCAAATTCTAGGATTTCAGGAGCCAAATTGCTAGATTCAGCGATGCTGGATTTGGATGTCTGATCTGTTGTTTGTGTTGTGTTAACAGATCTGGTCTGTTTGGCAGTTTGATATGAGGTACTACTGAAAGGTCTAGTAGTGTTGTGTACCAAGGTTGCCTTGCCCATGTTGGTGCTATTAGTATGAGTTTGAGTTTGTTTTGACTCAACTTGTTTACTAGATATGGAAGAAGTGGGAGAGGGGGAAAAGCGTACGCAAATATCCCTGACCAGTTCATCCATAGTGCATTGCCCTGAGACTGATGTTGTGGGTACCTGGATGCGAAGTTTTGGCATTTTGAGTTTTCTTTTGTTGCAAATAGATCTATTTGTGGCGTTCCCCGCATTCTGAAGTAAGTGTTCAGTATTTGGGGGTTAATTTCCCATTCGTGGATCTGTTGGTGATCCCGAGAGAGATTGTCTGCTAACTGATTCTGAATCCCTGGAATAAATTGTGCTATTAGGCGAATGTGGTTGTGAATCGCCCAATGCCATATTTTTTGTGTTAGGAGACACAACTGTGTCGAGTGTGTTCCTCCCTGTTTGTTTAGGTAATTCATTGTTGTCATGTCTGTTTTGACAAGAGTGTATTTGTGGGTTATTATGGGTTGAAATGCTTTCAGAGCCAGAAACACCGCTAACAGTTCTAAGTGGTTTATATGAAACTGTTTTTGCTGAATGTCCCATTGTCCTTGGATGCTGTGCTGATTGAGGTGTGCTCCCCACCCTGTCATGGACGCATCTGTCGTTATTACGTATTGTGGCACTGGGTCTTGAAAAGGCCGCCCTTGGTTTAAATTTATACTGTTCCACCATTGAAGAGAGATGTATGTTTGGCGGTCTATCAACACCAGATCTAGAAGTTGACCCTGTGCCTGTGACCACTGTGATGCTAGGCACTGTTGTAAGGGCCGTATGTGCAACCTTGCGTTTGGGACAATGGCTATGCATGAGGACATCATGCCTAGGAGTTTCATTACTAATTTGACCTGTATCTTTTGGTTTGGATACATGGCTTGTATTACATTGTGGAATGTTTGGACTCTTTGTGGACTTGGAGTGGCAATTCCTTTTACTGTGTTGATTGTTGCTCCTAGGTATTGCTGTGTTTGACACGGCAGAAGGTGTGACTTTGAGTAATTGATTGAGAAACCTAGTTTGTGTAGGGTTTCTATGACGTAATTCGTGTGTTGTGAACACTGTATTTGCGTGTTGGTTTTGATTAACCAATCGTCTAGGTACGGGAACACATGTATTTGCTGCCTTCTGATATGTGCAGCTACTACTGCTAGACATTTTGTAAAAACTCTTGGCGCAGTTGTTATTCCGAATGGCAACACTTTGAATTGGTAATGTATCCCTTGGAATACAAACCTTAGGTACTTTCTGTGTGAAGGATGTATTGGTATATGGAAATATGCATCCTTTAGATCCAGTGTTGTCATGTAGTCTTGTTGTTTGAGCAGTGGGATTACTTCTTGTAATGTAACCATGTGAAAGTGGTCTGATTTGATGAATGTATTTAATATTCTGAGATCTAGTATAGGTCTTAGAGTTTTGTCTTTTTTGGGTATCAGAAAGTACAGTGAGTAAACTCCTGTGTTTAGTTCTTGTTTTGGTACTAATTCTATTGCCTCTTTTTGGAGCAATGCTTGAACTTCTAATCCTAGAAGATTTATATGTTGTTTCGACATACTGTGTGTTTTCGGTGGGACTGTTGGAGGGATTTCGCGAAATTCTATGCAATAACCATGTTGGATAATTGCTAGTACCCAAGTATCTGTTGTTATCTCCTCCCAATGTTTGTAAAATTGGCTTAATCTTCCCCCCACAGGTGTTATGTGATGGGGATGTGTGACTTGTGAGTCACTGCTTATTTTGAGGCCTTTTGGGGCTTTGGAATTTTCCTCTACTTCTTTGGAATTGTCCCCCTCTATATTGCCCCCGAAAACTTCCCCGCTGATATTGGCTTTGGTAAGTGGGCCTTGTTTGTGATGTTGTGGTTTCTGTAGGTTGTCCTCGAAACCCTCCCCTAAAAGGTGTTTTGCAAAATGTGCCTCTGCTCTGCGGGGAGTAGAGTGCACCCATGGCTTTTGCTGTATCAGTGTCTTTCTTGAGTTTCTCAATAGCAGTGTCGACTTCCGGCCCAAACAACTGCTGTTCATTAAATGGCATATTTAGCACGGCTTGTTGGATTTCCGTCTTGAAACCTGACGTGCGGAGCCATGCGTGCCTTCTTATTGTTATTGCAGTATTTACTGTCCTTGCAGCCGTATCTGCTGCATCCATTGAAGACCGTATCTGATTATTAGAGATACTTTGTCCTTCTTCCACCACTTGTTGTGCTCTTTTTTGGAACTCCTTGGGTAAGTGTTCTATCAAATGTTGCATCTCATCCCAGTGAGCTCTGTCATATCTTGCCAAAAGCGCTTGTGAATTGGCAATGCGCCATTGGTTTGCTGCTTGTGATGCAACCCTTTTGCCCGCAGCATCAAATTTGCGACTCTCTTTGTCTGGAGGTGGTGCGTCCCCCAAGGTATGAGAGTTTGCTCTCTTACGAGCTGCCCCGACAACTACTGAGTCTGGAGTTAACTGCGTTGTAATATAAACAGGATCTGTTGGCGGTGGCTTGTACTTTTTCTCCACCCTTGGAGTTATGGCTCGGCCTTTAACAGGATCCTGAAAGATTTGTTTTGAATGTTTTAGCATTCCTGGGAGCATAGGTAGTCTTTGGTACTGGCTATGAGTGGAGGTTAGCGTGTTAAACAAAAAGTCATCCTCAATTGGTTCTGAATGCAAGGTGACGTTATGGAAAGCAGCTGCCCTTGCGATCACCTGTGTGTAAGATGTACTGTCCTCAGGAGGGGACGGCCTGGTAGGGTACGAGTCTGGGCTGTTGTCCGATACTGGAGCATCGTAAAGGTCCCATGCATCGGGATCATCTTGACTCATGGCAGTATGAGTCGGGGAGTGCATCAGTGGAGGAGTTGCTACTGGTGATGTGTGCACTGATGATGGTGGAGAAGGTGGTGGAGTTGTTTTCTTTGCCACCTTTGCCTGTAGCTCCTTCTCCTTTTCTTGAAAGGCAAGTTTTCTTTTTATTTTAATTGGAGGAAGAGTGGTTATCTTCCCTGTGTCTTGATGAATGTGGAGCCTCCTTTGAGTATAGTCTGGCTCTACAGCTTGAAGTTCCTCTCCAAATCTATGTTTTTTCATTTGGGAGGCCAATCCTTGTTCCTCTGTATAGGAACCTGTTTTCGGCTCCGAGGCTGGATGTTTCGGAACCGAAACTTTTTCGGAGGTCTTTTTAGGCTCCGAAGAAACCTTTGTAATTTTCGGCGTGGTGGTGTCTCGGTGCCGAATTTGTTCGGTGCCGCTGTCACGGTGCCGAAATTTCTCTGAGCTGATGTCTCGGGTCCGAGATTGCTGTGTGGCGGTATCTCGACCGGAGTCGGATGACTTCGACACCAGCGTGCCCTTTTTCGGTGCCTTGGCTCGGTCACCGCTTTTTTGGGTTAAGCCATGGCCTGTTGGTGGTGGCGTCCCCTGGGCTTTTGTTGACTTCTCGTGAGTCTTATGTTTCGACGTCTTACTCACGGTTTTCGGTGTTTCTTCGGCCTCGAGCTCTTCCGAGTCCGATTCGTGGATAGAGAAAGCTTCCTCCTCTTCTTCCTCGAAACGCTCTTGTTCTGTCGACGCCATCTGCAGACTTCTGGCTCTTCGGTCTCTTAACGTCTTTCTGGACCGAAACGCTCGACAGGCCTCACAAGTATCTTCCTTGTGCTCTGGGGACAAGCACAAGTTACAGACCAGATGCTGATCCGTATACGGATACTTGTTATGGCATTTTGGACAGAAGCGGAATGGGGTCCGTTCCATCAGCCTTGAATTCACACGTGGTCGGGCCGACCAGGCCCCGACGGGGGATCGAAAAAAAACCCGAAGGGCCACCGGAACTCTTCTAAATTCGGTGTCGATCTGTTGTAACTAACCCGATACCGAACGCAAACAATACCGACGTTTTTTCCGAGATTCTAACTAACTTTCCGACCCGAAACACGGAGCGAAAAGGAACACGTCCGAACCCGATGGCAGAAAAAAAACAATCTAAGATGGAGTCGACGCCCATGCGCAATGGAGTCGAAATGGGAGGAGTCCCTCGGTCTCGTGACTCGAAAAGACTTCTTCGAAGAAAAACAACTTGTAACACTCCGAGCCCAACACCAGATGGCGGGATGTGCACAGCATGTGTATCTGCAGCTACACATGCCATCGAACATATATATATATATATATATATATATATATATATATATAGCGAGAGAGAGAGCGAGAACCTTGCGAAAAACTGAAATTGGCAGGAGTGGTCTCCGGATAGGTCTCTTAGGATCTTTGGATTTGAAAATGGGCAAGTGGTGCCTATGCGGCTCAGAATCATGTTCAGAAGCAGCACGGAGAAGACAGCTCCACTGGTGGCCACACAAGACCCATTACGAGAGTTTCTGGATCTAGTCTGGAGCTTGGGAATATGCACAATGTGAGGAATCTGTAGTTATAACAGGTCAGTATATGAAGATATACATACTAAGTGCATCTACAACGCTCCAGTCACTCTTAAAAAATAAAAGTCCAAAGTTTCATTGTGACATAAGCACTACAAATAAGAAACAACTAATTCACATGAATGGCTGACAGTTTAAAAAACACAATGGCAGACAGTACAAGTAATCCGTGTTTTAAAAGCCATTTTGCCTCCTTCAAAGCAAGCACAGGAAACCTAAGTAATCGTGTCAAAGAGATGAAAAAACAGCCAGTGGATTAAAAGTCGTGAAACTGGGAAAGGAAGAAATTATGTCACATACAAATTAAAAGTAGTTTGGAAGGACGTGGGAACGTACTCTGGCACTGACATTTTGCTTTTCTGTACAAATGCATCCCTAATATTTTTTTAAGAAAGGTTTTTAGACTTACAGAATTTTACTAAATGTATGCTCCGATTTCCCCGATGGCAGAGAAACAAGTACAAAAATTTAACACAACTTTGAAGTGAATGGCAGCATACATTTCCGACAACTACTATGCTTTACAGTACAGCCACTTGCAAACCAATAAGGATGCATAACAGCTACCGGAAAGTCTATAATTATTCATACAAAGTTGTGTATTTCATGTCATTACCAGGAGGAGAAAGGTGAGGGGTAGGTAGGGTGGCGGAAAGCAGGAGCATTTACATGACAAAGATGATTTAGGGGTAGAAGTACAGGGAGTATACAACCCTTCCATCAACTCCATTCCGACTCTCGTTAGTTTCTGCTAATTAAAATTCCAAAAGAACCTGGGTTTTGCAGAATGATGATGTTGCTTTTGAAGATTAGTATCAAGGTTTTCGTTTCCAAAGCAATTACATTTCAAAGGAAAACAATATATTGTAAACCTATTTTCAGTGCTTTCCTTTAATGTTTTTACATTTTTCATTAGAAATAAATAGCTAGGTCGACATCTTTATCGGGTAACGAAGAAGTGGAGCCAAGAATGCAAGCACTGAGCAACACTCAGCATCGATGGATCAAACTGAAAATCAGATTAATTTGGTCCCATGTGGGAACGATGGTTACAATATACACAAAGAAAAATCAGCAACCCCATACAATTTTGTAGATTACTGTAAAACTTTACTTCTATTGCTATACTGCATTTTTCAGTTCAGTGACCTTTGGAATTTCAAAATATCCTGGTTGGCTTATAAAAAATAAAAAAAATAAAAATCAAGAAAAAAATGTGTTCAACCCTTTGCATACATTAAATATGTTTACATTTATGCTATATAATCCGGCGGTCAAAGATAAACATTCTGGAAAAACTGCGAATGTCATTAAAATATTAAAGTAACCATATTTATTGCATTTTTAGATTGCATTTTAAAACAGTAAATTAATAGTGCACAATGGCTTCACTTTAACTTTCCGAAATATATACTTAAAGTGGGGCAATTTATGGCTGCAAAAGACCAAACAAAAAAATGGGACATTTATTAAAGTGTAGATTGATGTGCTTCTTCGAAAGGGATGCTTTCAGTGATACTGCGACCCCCTTGTCTTACACATTGGTACCAGTGGGATTTTTGTACAGTAAGTCCATTTATTTTAAATTTTGGTCTACATTAAATGAAATAAAAACAACGCCCTGTACAATCCACCTTTAGCAGTGAGTACAACAGCACTTATAATACAGTTTATACACACTAAAATAGTTTCCTTTCCCCCTCCCCATAAAGAAACCAGAGCAAACCAAAATAATGACGAATCTAATTTGGATTAACTCAAATGGCAAAAGGGAAAACCAAGGTATTAAAGGCCTGAGAGAGGCCCATCCCTATCCCAACCTAAAATAGGATTACAAAGCCCTGGGATTTACCGCTAGAACAAGTGACATCGGCTGGTGAAGTAAAGCATGCTAAAATTATGTTCTTGGGCTTCTGTTTCATTGACCAAATTTTATTAAATACTACTTATTAAACTTCCGAAGCTGGGTAATCCATCAGTGAATTTCCTTTTTATCTTCACCAAACCGCTTTTACCCAACTTATACAATGAGCAAATTGCTAAGCAACAGTACAGAAACACATTTACGTTAACATTGAAGACCTGGGGAAATGAAATTCCAACAATTGTATTTTGTTTAAAGAGCTGTATTTTAAACAGTTTTTATTTCGTATCCTGTTTTTATACAGTATGGAAACAAAATGAGACATTCACATTTTCCCAAGGAGCTGAAAGGATGATCTTTAATGGGAGAACGGTGAAAAGCCTGAAGCTCAGTCGTTTGATGAAGATTTGAAGGAGTAACGGCTTGATGTGCATCGTCTAGAACGTACTGGAATTGGACAGAGGAGATGTTCACCTTATGGTTTAATGATTTAAAAGAGCTTCCAAGTTCATGCGAAGAATATAGTCCAAGAATAAATCAATTTGTTGAATGTTTTATGCTACATAGGTGTACACTTTGCGATCCTCTGGTGTTCGTGCCAAATATTCTCGTTCAATAAGTCCTTCAATACGCTTTTTAATAACAACTGGACTTGGTAGGAATCGGGCTTTTAACTGCTGAGTGACCTATACAAAAAAAGAATGATTGCATTATTGTAAAGCATTATGGGGACAGCTGATCAAAGTAGGACAGTGCTTGACATACTCGTCAGTTACACTTTGTGGTAGATTTAAAAAGGTAGCTAAAATATGAATTACATTTTTCTGGCCGACTTAACATTGTTCATAAGTGCAAAGGGTGAACTACAAAAACACAACTCACAAATAACTTTGTGCCCATTCAACATTTTGGGTACCATTTAAGAACATATAACTTGAGAACGAAAATGTTACTTAACCTGTAAGCATTTGTTCGCGGCATGTAGTGCTGTAAATTCACATGCTGTGCACACTCCTGCCATCTAGTGTTGGCTCCGGATGTGTGAAGCTGTTTTTCTTTGAAGAAGTCTTTCAAGTCACAAGGCAGAGTGACTCCTTTCGGCAATTATGCACATGGGCATCAACTACATGGCAGATGAGGATGGAGTGTGAAACAAAGTGATAAGTAAAGAACTGAAAAAGTAAGAGGAAAAATATATAGCAAGAGAAAACCACAACAGTTGCAGGTGTCCGGGAAAGATGGTGAGCACAAGTGAATCTACAGCTCTACATGCCACAAACAGATGCCTAAAGGATAAGTAACATTTTCCGTTTGATGAATGTGTGGCTGTAGATACAAATGCGGTGCCTAAACTGTAAAGCAGTCCTCCCAAAAAGCAGTGGCTAACCTGTGGGTGTTGCAGTTGCTTGGAAAAGTGTGCGTAGCACTGCCTGACCCACGTTAGCTTGCTGGTGTGCTACAACATCCACACAGTAGTGTTCAGTTAAAGTGTGTGGTGCAGACCAGGTAGCTGCTTAACATATATCAGCTATTGGAATGTTCCCAAGGAAGGCCATTGAAGCACTTTCTTTTGAGTAGTATGTGCTCTGGGATGAGCAGGCATAGTTATTTTAGCTTTAGCTTAACATGTCTGAATGCATTTAGCTATCCATCTGGCAATGCCTGGTTTAGATATAGCCTTTCCTTTACGAACTAGGGAGAAAGCAACATAAAGGTGTTGAGTTTTTCTAAAAGTTTTTGTCCTATCAATGTAGTACATGAGGGATCTTTTGACATCTAAAGTATGGCGCACACTCTCCGCAACAGTCTAGTTATGGAAAAAAGACAGGTAGGTTGCTTGATTGATTGGTTGAGATTTAAAGGCAAGACTACCCTTGGATGGAATTTGGGGTTGGTGTGGAGAACAACCCTGTCTCTAAGGAGCTGGAAGAAGAGTTCTTCAAAGGTTAATGCTTGAAGCTCACTAACATGCCTGAGTGAGATAACAATTCAAAATTCCACTAAGAGAGAAATTGAAGGGGGCAAGTGTTTAGGGGCTCAAATGGAGGGCCCATGAGCCGTGTGAGGACAATGTTAAGATTCCATGAGGGTGCAGGTGGGATACGTGGTGGAATCACCTGTTTGAGACCTTCGATGAAGGCTTTAATTACTGGTATCCTGAAGAGAGAAATGTGTTGCTTAGTTTGAAGACAAGAAGCTACTGAAGACAGATGTAACCATTTGGAAGTGAAGGCTAAGCCAGAGATCTGTAAATGAAGCAAGTAACAGACAAAGTTTTGTACTGGATTTTTAAAGTACAAGTTACTTACCTTCGGTAACAATATATCTGGTAGAGACATATTCTAGTTGCAGATTCCTTACCTTCAAATTTTCCCCAGGCGTCAGACTGGATCCGGAGATTTTTTCTTTGAGCAATACACTTGCACGTCTGTAGGTGGTGCCGGTCGACTCCGCAGGTGTCGTTGGCATCATAGTCACTGTGATGATGTCAGGAGTAGTACATAGACGTCATCTCAGCGCAGTGATGTCAGTTTCTTTTCCCAACTTTGCACGCTAAAAGAGCAGAGGCACAAAGAACACTGACACTGGCGCGCCAGAGCTAAGGCCCTGAATGGGGAAGCCCTGTCCCTAGAAATCAGTTTGCAAGCGGGGCGGATGGGTGGGTCGGTAAGGAATCTGCAACTAGAATATGTCTCTACCAGATATATTGTTACCTTAGGTAAGTAACTTGTACATCTGATAAAGACTTTTCGTTGCAGATTCCTTACCTTAGAATAGATACCCAAGCAATGCCATCCACGGAGGTGGGCTGCGAACCAAGATCATATTATAAAGTCCTGCATGACTGAACGACCAAAGTAGCTGTCTTGACTGTCCAGGCAGTAATGTTTAGTAAAGGTGTGAAAGGATGCCTCCGTAGCTGCCTGGAAGATATCCAGGACAGGAACTCTGCATGCTAAAGCAGTGGAAGCAGCAGTTGCTCTGATGGAATGAACATGCAAGCCCTCGGGGTTGCTTCTCGGCTAAGCTGGAGCACATCTTGATGCAAAGAAGTATCCATCGAGAGATGGTGCGTTTTTGCATCACCTCTCCTTTCTTTGCACCCACATATCCAACAGAGTTGATCGTCCACCCGGAAATCTTTAGTGCGATTGAGATAGAACATCAACTTTCTTTTTGGGTCCAGACAGTGTAGCATCTCTCCTCCTCATGAGAAGGTTGCGGAGGTGTGTAAATAGTAGGCAAGGTGATGGACTGGCCCACATGAAAAGGTGTAACGACCTTGGAAAGGAAGGAAGCCTTAGTGCGAAACACCACTTTGTCAGGGTGCACAGACAAGTATGGGGGCTTTGAAGAAAGAGCCTGAAGTTCACTCACTCTCCGAGCAGAAGTGATGGCAACAAGACAAACAGTCTTGAAAGTAAGGAGCCGTAATGGACAGTTGTGCATCGGCTCAAAGGGAGCACACATTAAGAAAGTAAGTACAAGATTGAGGTCCTACTCAGGCATGACAAATTGAGTGGGAGGAAACAAATGGGTGAGACCCTTAAGGAAACTACTGACAATAGGAGACTTAAAAATCGAAGGCTGATCAGGCAACCTAAGAAAGGCCGAAATAGCCGATAACTGACCTTAAAGGGTGCCTAAAGCAGAGCCTTGCTGGGCTAAAGAAAGAACGCACTAAAGAACCTCAGAATGAGGATCAGAGAGAGGGTCAACAGATTTGCTGGTGCACCATGCCACAATTTATGCCAAAGACAGGGACGCCTGGCTGGCAAGATAACATCACAGACTTTGGGTGGAAGGTCAAAAGCCGACAACTGCCGCTGCTCAATCTCCACGCATGAAGGCGGAGATAAGACAGGTTCGGGTGGAGAACCGTTCCTGGTTACTGCGACAGAAGATTCTCCCGAAGAGGCAGTCTTAGTGAAGAATCGATGGCCCTGCTCAATAGCCCTGGATACCATACTCTCTTTTTCCAGTCCGGAGCCACCAAGATATCTTGAGCCTGGTCATTCCTTATCTTCTAGAGAACTCTGGGCAGAAGTGGTATAGGCGGAAAGGCATAAAGAAGCGTCTCTGAACGAGTGCCACCTTAGAAACTCCAACACGCATAACAGCTGACATTGCGCATTCTCTGCGTAGGCGAAAGATCTAACCAAGGCTCTCCCCACTGCTGCAAGAGACCTTGCACCACCCCTATATAGAGACGCCATTCGTGATCGGCTTTGCATTGACGGTTGAGTTTGTCTGCTCTGGCATTCAGAGAGCCTGCCAAATGCTGAACCACCAAGGTAATGTCCTGATGTGCCAGCCCAGTGGGAAGAAATGCTTTCAACGCAAGCCTGATTGCCTGGAGCTCCAGAAAATTGATATGGAGCCAAGACTCTGCCCGAGACCAGTGGCCTCTGATCCCTGCCTCTTTCATGTGGCCACCCCATCCCAGAAGTGACACGTCCGTCACTATGGATAGATCTGGTTTGGGGAAGGGAGAGGCATCTGTGGATTCGAAAGCCACAACTGCAGGTCTTTCGCAGTCCCCTCTGAGATCTGGACCATGTTGGAGAGATTTCCCTGATGCTGCACCCACTGGAACTTCAAGTCCCACTGCAAAGCCCGCATATGCCATCTGGCATGTGTTACTAGCAGGACACAGGAGGCCAAGAGGACCAGCAGCCTCAGAGTCAGTCTCACCGAAACCCGTCAGACAGAGGCTGAAAGATCGGAATCATAGCCTGAATATCTTGGACTCGCTTTTCGAGAGGATAGGCCCGAAACTGCACTGTGTCCAGAACAGGTCTGATGAAAGGGAGAATCTGAGAGGGAGTCAGGTGTGACTTTGGCTCGTTAATAGTGAACCCCAGTGTGTGCATGAGGTTCGCCTTAGTCTGAAGGTGGGAGGCGACTTTCTGGGGCGAGTCCACCTTCAACAGCCAATCGTCCAGGTAGGGGAAGACTGAAACCCCCAACCTGCACAGATGAGCTGCAACCACCGCCATCACTTTAGTGAACACCGAAGGGGTGCTGGTAAGGCTGAAGGGGAGCACGGTAAATTGACAGTGCTTGTGACCTACCACAAATTGTAGGTAACGTCTGTGGGCAGACAGGATGGGAAGATGGAAATAAGCATCCTGCAAGTCCAATGCTACCATCCAGTCTCCTGGGTCCAAGGCAGAGAGGACCTGAGCCAGGGTGAGCATTTTGATTTTCTCCTTCTTGAGGAAGAGGTTAAGGTGCCGAAGTCCTAGGATAGGACGTAAGCCCTTGACTGTTTTTGGGCAACAGAAAGTAGCGGGAATAACAACCATGACCTACTTCTGGCACACAGACCCTCTCTGTGGCTTCCTTGGCCAAGAGAGCCACAACTTCTTGCTGGAGAAGTGCCAAATGATCCTCCGGAATAGAGCTGACTGATGGAGGCATGACTGGTGGGGCAGATTCAGTCCGTAGTGTTGGATTCCCAGTGGGGCAGGTGATGGCAAATCCTGCTGCCAAGTGGACCGGAGTGAGGGGACTGGCTAGGAGGGTTTGGAGGCTGCAACAGGGGCAGGGGTGGACTGGGCAGACCCGGTTCCCTGTCCCATGCCCACTTTGGACAATGGCTGAACAGCATGGGTGGTACGGTGGCTGGGATGGGGACGAAACGGGGTACCCCTTCTGTAGTCACGAAAGGGGCAAAAGGCGGACTGTTAGGGATGAGGGGCAGTGGAAAGGCTGAGGGACTGAGCAGTAGCCCAGGAGTCCTTGAACCTCTCCAAAGCCGAGTCCGCCATTTCTCCAAACAGATGGTAGCCTTCAAAGGGCATGTCCATAAGAGTCGGTTGGACATCCCCCACAAAACCGGTCTCACGCAACTAGGCGTGGCGCCTCATGGCAACCATTGTCGCAGCGGATCTACCTAGAGTCGGTCATGTCCAGCCCATTTCCGATTGTGAACTTTGCCGCATCTCTCCCATCGGTGACAGCTTGGGAGACGATAGCACGGGTCTCCCTTGGTATCTGCAGCAGAACTTGCGCAACTGTATCCCACAGAAAGTGAGTATAGTGGCCCAAAAGTCATGCGGTATTCACGGACTGCAGCGCAAGACTAAAGGAAGAAAACATCTTCTTCCAAAATTGTTCCAGACTTTTTGATTCCCTATCTGGGGGTGCAGAAGGGAATGCGCCCGAGGTTGAACATGCCTGGATGACAATGCTCTCAGGTGCGGGGTGTTAGGGCAGGAATTTAGGCTCATTCGGGGCAGGCTGATGGCAGCGGGCGATAGGCCTGTTCGCAGGAGCCCCTTTGTTGGGCCTGGACCAAGTACTAAAAGGACATTGTTGAGGGCTTCATTGAATGGTAGAAGAGGCTCAGATGTGGAAGCTCTTGGCTGAAGCACCTCCGTGAGGAGATAAGACCTGACCTGAAAGTAGGCAGCTCAAGGCAGAGGACCTCAGCCGCCCTTCTGACCACCATGGAATAAGTCACTCCATCCCACATAGATACGGTAGGAGGAGACAGCATGCCAGCATCTGGAGAGGTATCCAGACCACTGGCCTCGCCCAACTCCTGTGCCCAGTCCATGTTAGGGTCATCCTGGTATTCATAAGGGTCCAGGAACCCCTCCTATCCTTTGCCAAATATGTATCCATAAGAAAAAGGGTCAGAATCCAACCTTGGGTGAATAGGCCCCATCGAAGAAGGAAGCTGTGGCGTCGGCCGATGCAGGTCCAACTCAGTCGTCAGGGATGAGGATTGGGTCGACGTCAATGGTGGGCACCACCGACGTCGAGTGCGACGACAATTGAACCAGCACAGAGGCTCAATGGTATGACGGGCACCAGTGCAGATCCGGAGGGGACCTCGGTGGCTGGAGCTGCCAGCGGAGAACCCAAAGGCCCCCCGAGCGAACCCCTTGGGCCTGAAGGCACTGTATCTGGGTTGGCCTGCCCAAAAATGAGGCACGTGACCTCATAAAACTCCTTTAATTGGGCAGGGGGTCGCTCTGGCTCCCGGAAACTTAGGGAAGCGTAGGGTGGGCCAAGAAGTAGGCTCCGAAGACGGAGGCTTTGAGCGTCAACGCTCCATCAGTTGGGCGACAGGGTGCAGTCGAAGGGTGACTGGATCTCTTTGACTTCTTCTTACCTTGACTCGAAGAAGAAGAATGGTGATGGCTCCACGACCGGTCTTGAGACCTTCCCCTAGAGTGAGACCGGTACCTACGCGGAGTCGAGGGCCGGGCCACCATAAGCTTGAGGGACCGCTCCTTCAAGGCCTTCGGGTGTATGGACCGCCACTTGGAGCACGACTTCAGGTCAGTTGGCGCTCCAGGCACCACAGACAGACATCATGCAGTGACAGTCCTTGCACGGCTTGAAACTAGTCTTCGGGGACATCCCTAAACACACCAAAAGAGTCGAAGTCAGTCAAAAAAACGACCAGGGTAGCTCTCTTCGGATCGGCGTGTGGCACCGAAAGAAAAGAACTGATGTCACTGTGCTAAGGCGGCGTCTATCACGCCCGTGGAGTCGACTGATGCCACCTACCGACGCAGGGTATTGCTCAAAGAAAAAAATCTCTGGATCCAGTCTGACGCCTGGGGGAAAATTCTAAGGCAAGGAATCTGCAACTAGAAGTCTCTATCAGATAGGTTTGATTTGTTTGGAGTGACAATAGGAGACAAACCCTCTTCCATTTGGTTGTGTAGCATATCCGAGTGGCATGTCTATGGGCTTTCCTGATAATGGCCATGCACTCAGGAGGAAGATTCAGGTATTCAAATTCTATGACCTCAGGAGCCAAATCGCTAGGCTGAGGTACCTGGGATCTGGATGCCTGGTTTTTCCATGATTCTGCATGAGAAGGTCCAGCCTGTTCGGGAGCTTCTCGTGGGGAACTACAGAAAGGTCGAGAAAAGTTGTGAACTATGCTGGAGAGCCCATGTGGAAGCTACCAGGATGAGCGTGAGAGATGTTTGCCTGAGTCCCCGACCCATAAGTAGAAGAAGAGAAAAGGAGGAAAAGCATAGGCAAATGTCCCTGGCCAATTCATTGATAGTGCACTGCAGCTGGACTGTGGGTTCCTGGAAGCAAAGTTTGGATATTTGGCCTTGAAACTGGAATGTGGAAACAGGCGTTCTTTAGGTCTACTGCAGCCATGAAGTTGCCTTGCTGAAGAAGTGGAAAGACACCCTGAAGGATGACCATATAGAAATGTTGGATAGGATGTATTGGGTTAGGGGCCTGAAGTTTAGAATGGGTCATAGGGATCTGTCCTTATTGGTTATCAAGAAGTATAGTGAGTAAACGTCTGTACCTTGTGATGGTTGGGGACAGGTTCTATAGGCCCTCTGAGGAAGAGGGCTTTGACCTCTGAATATTGTTTGAGGTTCTACTGATAGCCTGTGTCTGCGAGGTGGAATGTTGGGAGGTGTGGAAGTGAGCTACAGACAATAACCATGTTGGATAATATCCAACACCCACTAGTCTGAGGTAACAGTTTGCCTGTAGAGAAGAAACCTTGCAGGCGTCCCCCAACAGGAGTTGTGTCACTGGGAGGAAGAAGAGGCAAGTCTGGTTTTGGGGGTGAGTGTAGCTCCTTTTGGGGAAGTACCCATACCTCTGGAGTTCCTGCCACTCTAGGAGCCCCTGAAGTAACCCCTCAGAGAGGTGTGCTGGCCCTGGAAGCGTTGACAAGAGGTGGCGGTGTCAGAGTGGGTGGGAGGTTTCCGTGGTAGTTTTGTTTAGGGGTGGGGTACTTCTGGGCCTTAAGGCAGGTGGGGGGGTGGCATGCTGGAAGCATGCATGCCGTTCCCACATATGCCTTTAATAGGCATGCTTTTATAACGAAAAATCATTGTAAAGGCATGCGTGGTAAAGGCATTTGTGGTAACAACGCAGTCGTTGTTCAGGCATGTGTACTTCCAGCATTCATTGTTCCATCAAACATTCTTTCCAGGATGTTGGGGAAAAAGGATACAAATTTGGCATGAATAGCTCATGTGGACAAAGAATAATGGGGGCCTAAGTGTAAATTACTCTGTGGTGGTAGTGTTAGTAGTGGGGGGGGGGTGGGGGGGGGGGGGAATAGGCCTAACAACAAAAGGGTTAAATTTGTTACCAGTAAATAAGTTTATGATGAGACACAAGCACTAATAGGTTGGTAGGTGGGGAGTAACCCGGCCTACCTCGTGTATAGTTATGACTGATAGCCTATTAAGGTCAACAAACCACCAGGCCCTTTAGTCCTTTTAAATCAACCTCTGTTTTTTTTTTTTTTTTAAATGTAGCCCATTTTTTCTTAAAGGAAACTGAGATGCGTATAAAAATCTTTTCTTTTCCCTGAAAGTTTAAAAGCTGGCAGTGATTACTTGGACCACTGCCTACTACTCCGCAAACCATTTTTTCACACTCAAAGGTGGAAGGCGTCTTAAGGAGACCCTTCCTTTTTGCAAATGGCTTACCACCCTGACTCAGAAGACATTAAGCCCTCAACTTTCCCTCATCAACTTATACATGATCAGGAAATGCAATAGTCACTGTTTGGATATAGCACAAGCTTCATGAAGGCCGGAGGCCCTGCTGCTGCCTTATGTCCTCACAAACCTCCCTTCTGAATGGGTTGATTTTATGGGACTAGCTTCTGCTCTGTTATGCCTGTTGAAAGGATTGAACACCATGATAAGATAGTACTAAAGTCCCTGCTCCACACTGGTTTTCTTGGGCTGAAAAAGGCTGCTGAATGGCACCCATGAGCTTGGCAGTGTCAGTCATTTTTCATTTTCTCCAGGGTTTTGCCACCATGGATGTGGCATCTGAGCTTAAGATGCTCCTGAAGTGCAGCTTTTTATTTATGCTCTATTCTACATATTCTAAATCTTGTCTTTACTGACTTAAAAAAAAAGTTTTCTACCAACTGCTTCAACACTGGCTGTAGGACTGGTAAAAATTGGACAGTGTTCTCTTTCATGGATAAGGTTTCAATAAGAAAGTAATTTTCTTCATGTTATAATAAAACGTTAACACCATGTTGTAAAAATGCCCACTGAATCACAGCATGATACGCTGAAGTTTCATCTGGGGGTGTAGTAAACTGCTCTAGAGACTCAAAGTCTCTACTAAGTTTATTTTTCTGTACATTTTCACAAATTGTAACAAAAATGACATATGGTTGGGCCAGATATTTGACATCATCTGTGTTTGGAGGGCAGCATAGACTGAGAAAATAGAGAGAAGTCTTGTGGTGCTATCTGAACTAAAGACTGAATTTTGGCTTCTTTGAGCTTGGTATGCTTAGGTACCGAGTAATGGCATAAACCAGTGAAACTGCCCCCTAATTGCAATGTTATCATTAATACCAGTTTTTCATAAAGTGGCAGACACAAGGTTGAAGGGCTTGTTAATCCTGCTAAGTATAAGGGCCCAAACAAATCTTTAAGATTTTGCTAGCATGTAGCCTTTGTCAGGGTTGATGTAAATTCATTTTAATCTTGAATCCTATTATGTATATTGTCAAGTGAGCAGTGCAACATCCTCCACTGCATGCTCAGATTCCTTATGGTGCTGATAATTTAGTTCTCAAGGCTCTGTTGATTCTGAAATAGCACTTACTCAGGATATGCCTTCTGCAACAGCCTTTCCAAGGTTAGACTTCCATTGGTGTCAAATTTGAATTTCAGGTCTCAAACCTCTGCCTAGAAGCAGGCTTTTGAATAACCTCATGTGGCTGGAGCTGGGACTCTGGGCATGTCTGCTTGGTTGCTTTAGTTCAAGGCATGTGTTCCAATCAACCCACTTTGTGCCGTTTGGATACTGTAGGTGGGAGTCTTGGTACATCTGCAGTTTTGTTTCAACTTCAATACAATTTCTTGGTCAGATTTCTCTTTGGGCGAGGATCACTGTTCATCCTTAAGGTTAGGTACCATGAGAGGACTACATCAGCATCAATGTCCTCCATAGGCTTCTGGAAACAATGTAGTCTTGATCTTTTGAATACATGGTGGAGTAGTAATTGCACTTTCAATCAACCATGTTATGGACAGTGTGTTTACGCTTGAAATGCAATCAGTTTTTTTTTGTTGCCTGGAGTTCAAGAAAGGAACAGATCACAAATCCAATGCCAATAGGACTGCACCAATTTCATATGACATCAGGGACAATATTGAAATGGTATATTTTAAAATCTCATCCCACAACGACTTGGAAGAAGAATTTACAGTATCCAATAGTTGTCAATGGGAAATCTTTTAGCATCTAACGTAAAAGTCATTGATGTTATTTGGTATCGTTAGTTCTCTACACTAAATGACACAATAATGGAAGGGATGTGAGCTACAACAAAACATGTTTAAGACATAATTTCTGGCTCATGTCATTTGATGTTCGAGAAAGAAGAGTAGAGATTTATGGAGGAATCTGCAAAAACAGTTACAAGAATTCTAGTAATCAAGATATACTTGTTACCCAAGCTGCATTTTCTCCAATCACCTGACCATATATTTCAATTAAAAAACAAATATATACAAATACATCTGGTGAACTATCTACGGGTATTATTACCTCCGCTACGAGAACATTGTGTTGCATTTTCTTTCTCGATTTCATTATCCGAACAATAGCAGCTTCAATTTCATGTTTTCTGTCATCATCTACTTTCTGACGAGTTTCCTTTCTTTCTGGATCGGATTCCCCTTGTTTGGCAGCAACTAAAAAAGGAAGAAATAAATTAAGGTATCAAGAGATTTTTTTTTAATTAAATATTGTTAACATGGCACTACAAAGATCAAACATTTATCAATCTCAACTGCGTCTTAGCCTTTTCTCCTCTCTTGAGATAAGAAAGACAGCCATCATCTGCTATCGTCTACTAGGGTCTGACTTGTCGACTTTATCACAGCCTTATAGTCACCAATGTGCCACATAGCCAGTCACACTTCCCAACGGCAGTCAAATGTCGGTGGGTCTGCAGAGCTTGAAGTTTCCTGTGACATATTAAGTCTCGGAAGTCCAGATAGAAACAATTAAGTTGGGGCCTCGAAAATTTAAGGAAACAAGATTCAATCTTTAACAAAAGCATGAAGTATCTTCTCAATCCCCAGCACAGACAAACTTCAAAGATATCACTCCAAATGGATGAGCGTTCCAGCTGTACCCCATATGCCCAAAGGTTTCCTATTATCCCTAAAAGGACAGTACTTCCAACTATCCCTGTACCCCAAATCTAAACAGAATATTAGGAACAAAGAACACAACACATCACACTTCTCACAGCACAGAATGCTGGCCAGCTATACAACCACCTCATTACCCTGCATGCCATGTTCTAATATCTCACTCTCCTATCAATTCTCTCACTTGTTGCACACAGTACCTGTGGAAGAGACCACCCAAAGGCTCCAAATCAAGAAGTCACGATTTAAACACTGACATTTGTTTTTTTTTTAAACTGGACCTTTCTGACATTTTGCTTCAACTTGTTTTTGTTTTTCTGGATGTAAAAACATACAAAATATCAGAATTTAATAACTGCTTGTCAGAATGGGGTCTCTAGTTGGCAGTGGTTTGTACCCTGTCCTAGTAGGGACCCTCACTCTAGGCAGGGTAAGGGAGCTACACAGCTATGATAACCCATTCTCACATGCTTGGTAACCAGGCACGAGCAATCAGGCTGTTCTCAGAGGCAATGTGTGACGTATCTGCGCCCACACACACACTCTCCAACACAGTGAAAACACTACACAAGGACTCCACACCACTTTAGAAAAATAGTCAATATTTATCTGAATAAAACAAGACCCAAATGACAAAAATCCAACACACAAAATGTAAAGAGATCACTTTTTAAATGGTTCAATGAGTCTTAATCCTTAGGAATCAATGGTTGTATCTTTTTAGCACAATGTACCTGTGATGCATCAAAAACAGAAGTGATGCGGTCGCAGGGGAGGTGAGGCACCAAAAAATAAAGCGATGTCCCTGTTCCTTGCTGCGCAGGGGAGGTGATGAGTTGATTCTTTACTCGCAGCGATTCATCAGTTGATTACTGGCAGAGGCGGTGATGTGTCGATTCTTCACTCGCAGGAAAGGCAATGCATTAATTTTCAGACATGCAGCCTCAGTTCCTTACTGTGGTGCAGGGTCGATGAGAAATTGATGTCCCCGGGACGATACGTGGAAAATCCAGACATGCTGTGTTGATGGAGCCACCGGGAAACAGGTACTGCGTCGATTCTGCAGCTGCGAGACAGGTGCTGCGTTGATTCTCCAGCTGTGGGACAGGCCCTGCATCGATTTTTCAGCCATGGTGCATGGTGCATTGGTGAGTGGATTTTCTTCTTCAGGTCACCAGCTTACACTTTCAAGGTGCAAGGGACTGGAAGTGGCATCACTTGGCAAGTCAGGACTCTTACCACAAGAGCCCAGGCACTGGTAGGTAAAGTCTTTGATGTCCCTGAGAGTTCTACACAGAAGGTAACCTCAGTTCAAGACCTTGGAGAGCCTTGGAAAGCAGGATATAGAAAGCAACGTCCAGACCTTTCACTCCCAGGACAGAAGCAGCAGGCCAGCACAACAAACAGTCAGAGTGGCAGTCCCTCCTATGGCATCCAGCTCTTTTTTTCTGGCAGAATGTCCTCAGTCAAGAAGGATTATAACTATGGGGTATCATAGGTCCAGTACGTATACATATTTCTGATTTGAAGTAGGCAAACTTGAAAGAAAATGCTTTGTAGTGCAAAAGACCCTGCCTTGGCCCCAGACACACTCTAGGAGGTTGGAGACTGCTTTGTGTGAGGAAAGGCACAGCTCTATTCCGGTGTAAGTCAGCTCCACCCACCACTCTGGCCCAGGAAGACCCATCAAGATATGAAGAGCACACCTCAGCTCTTTTTTGAGACTGCCTAGAGTGAATTCACTAACAGCCCAGCTGTCATACTGACCCAGTTGTGTATTCCACAACCAGGCAGAGGCACAAAATGGTTAAAGCAAGAAAATGCCCACATTCTAAAAGAGGCTACTCCTGTGGGTGGTACAATCAGTGCTGCAGGCCGAGGAGTAGCATTTGATTTGCATGCCGTGGTCACATATGGTACTCTATACTAGGGACTTACTAGTAAATCAAATATGCATATCATGTATAAACCAATCACCCATACCATTTAGACAGAGAGCACTTGCACTTTAGCTCTTTTTACTTCCTCCCGTAGCTGCTGCGTCCCCGCCCCCCTCGAATCCTTGCCGCCTTAGTTCCCTGCTGGCCCGCCCCCCCGCCCTGCCATTGGTTCCCGCCACCTCTCCTCCCAGCTGACACACCCTCCCTCCTCTCCTCTTATGCCGGTCGCAGTGCGGACGAAAGGCAAGCCAGTCTGCGCCAAGACCGCGCCTAGCTCCAGACCCCCTGGCCAACACGCCCCGCACTACCTTTCACCATTACACCGCCGACGAACTCCATGCCTTAAACCCAGGTCGTTCCTCCACCTGCTGCCAGTCCACACCAACAATACCAGAGGACCCTTCTCTTGCAATGCCTGCAAAGTCACCTGCAAGCCAACCCCCGAACAAATCAAATCAAATCATTAACATTTATAAAGCGCGCTACTCACCCGTGCGGGTCTCAAGGCGCTAGGGGAAAGGGGGGGGTTACTGCTGCTCGAAAAGCTAGGTTTTTAGGAGTCTCCGGAATGCGGAGTGGTCCTGAGGCTGGTGGGGAGGGAGTTCCAGGTCTTGGCTGCCAGGAAGGAGAAAGACCTCCCACCCGCCGTGGAGCGGCGGATGCGAGGGACGGCAGCGAGCGCGAGGCCAGAGGAACGGAGGAGGCGGGTGGGGACGTAGAAGCTGAGGCGTCGGTTGAGGTATTCCGGTCCCTTGTTGTGGAAGGCTTTGTGTGCGTGGGTGAGAAGTCAAAAGGTGATCCTTTTGCTGACTGGGAGCCAATGCAGGTGTCTCAGGTGTGCGGAGATGTGGCTGTTGCGGGGTACGTCGAGGATGAGGCGGGCCGAGGCGTTTTGAATGCATTGCAGGCGATTTTGGAGTTTGGTGGTGGTCCCAGCGTAGAGGGTGTTGCCGTAGTCCAGGCGGCTCGTGACGAGGGCGTGGGTCACGGTTTTTCTAGTGTTGGCGGGGATCCAGCGGAAGATCTTGCGGAGCATGCGGAGGGTGAGGAAGCAGGCGGAGGACACGGCGTTGACTTGCTTGGTCATGGTGAGAAGGGGGTCCAAGATGAAGCCGAGGTTGCGGGCGTGGTCTGTGGGGGTCGGTGCGGTGCCGAGGGCCACCAGGAGTCGTCCGAGGCGGACGGGGTGTTGCCGAGGATGAGGACTTCCGTTTTGTCCGAGTTCAGCTTTAGGATCCTTCATACCCTCTTGTAGGTTGGTCTTGGCGCTGGCGGGTCCTTGGTGAGGGAGAGTATAAGTTGGGTGTCGTCGGCATAGGAGGTGATGGTGATGTTGTGCTTGCGTACGATGTTGGCGAGGGGGCTCATGTAGACATTGAAGAGTGTCGGGCTGAGCGATGAGCCTTGAGGTACGCCGCAGATGATTTCGGTGGGGTCTGAGCGAAACGGTGGGAGGTAAACTCTTTGGGAACGGTTTGAGAGGAAGGAGGCGATCCAGTCCAGGGCCTGGCCTTGGATCCCGGTGGAGCGGAGGCGGGTGATTAGGGTGCGGTGACAGACGGTGTCGAAGGCCGCCGAGAGGTCGAGGAGGATGAGGGCGACTGTTTCACCGTTGTCCATCAGGGTTCTGATGTCGAACACCATACCAAAACAACAGACTGCCACCTAAAATGCATCCTGCTGAACACCTGCTACGTCCACAAACATGCAATTGAACTCTGGGACTTACTGACCATTCACTCGCCGGACATCGCATTCCTCACCGAAACATGGATGAATCCTGCCTCGGAACCAGACATAGCAATAGCCATACCAGATAATTACAAAATCACCAGAAGAGACCGCAACAACAAACCAGGAGGAGGAATCACCATAGTCCATAAAACACCATAAGAATCTCCACCAACTCAGACGACACTATCAAGTCCGCCGAGCGCCTCTACTTCACAATCTACGTAAACGCCAACAACACACTCAGAGGAACACTGGTCTACAGACCCCATGGCCCGAGACCACAGTTCTGCGATGATATCGCCAACACCATCAGCTTCCAAGCCCTCGCCTCAACGGACTACATCCTCCTAGTCGACATGAACTTCACCTGGAAAATAACAATGATACCAACACCACCAACCTAATCGCCAACCTCGGCCTCAAGCAACTTGTCACCTCACCGACCCACTCCGCAGGCCACACACTCGATCCCATCTTCTCAACCAGCAACCACGTCGTCTTCAGCCACACCACCGAACTCTACTGGACAGACCACCGATGCATCCATTTCTCCCACCAGAAACCAGTCACTCACCACCACCGCACACAGCCGCCCGACGCAACTGGAGCAAAATATCCACGAACCAACTGATCTCCAACCTCGCCCAGACCCCTTCCCCCCCCGGGACCTCAGACCCCAACACAGCCACCACCAATCTGCACCACTGGATAGAAGACTGCGCCAACACCCTCGCACCGCTCAAAAAACACCCAAACACCCCGCCCAGAATCAAGGCCAGCTGGTTCACCCCAGATTTACAGGAATCCAAACGATGATGTCGCAGAATGGAAAAAAGCTGGCGCCGTGACCCTACCACCTCCAATCGCATCGACTTCAAGGAGGCCCTACGCAGACATCACCAATTGATACGCACCGCCAAAAGGACCCACTTCAAAAACCGCATCAACATCAACGCTCACATCATCAAAGAACTCTTGGGCATCATCCAAGAGCTATCCACCCCGAGGGCATGCTCCAAAGAACCCCCGCCATCACAGGAGCTCTGCAACTTACTTGCATCCCACTTCCATCGTAAGATAAAAGAAATCCACAACAGCTTCAACTCCCAGTCCCACCAGCTAACTACAAACACCCTCGAACCCTACGCTCCAAGCAACACCCACCTCCTCCACACCTGGACCCCAGTCAACACAGAAGACACCGCGAACACCATGGCCACCATCCACTCCGGATCACCATCAGACCCCTGCGCACACCACATCTTCAACAAAGGCAACACCATCATCGCCCCCCATCTCTTCCACACCATCAACAGTTCCTTTGAATCAGCCACCTTCCCAGAGAGATGGAAGCACGCAGAAATCAACGCCTTGCTAAAGAAACCTAAGGCAGACCCTGACGACCCCAAGAACTACCGACCGATCTCCCTCCTCCCCTTCCCAGCCAAGGTCATCGAAAAAATCATGAACAATCAACTATCCCGGTTCCTGAAAGACAAAAAGGCACTCAACATCTCCCAATCCGGATTCCGCAAAAACCACAGCACCGAGACCGCACTCATTGCTGCAACAGACGACATCAGGACCATGCTAGACAAAGGAGAAACAGCAGCACTCATCCTCCTGGACCGCTCCGCTGCTTTCGACACGGTATGCCAATCACACTCTCCGCACACGCCTCCACAACGCTGGAATCCGCGACAAAGCCCTGGACTGGATCTCGTCATTTCTCACTGACAGGACCCAAAGAGTCCACCTCCTGCCGTTCCTATCAGAAGCCTCCAATATCACCTGTGGCGTCCCTCAAGGATCTTCACTCAGCCCCACACTTTTCAACGTGTCCATGGCCCCCCCTCGGCAACATCGTACAAACACACCACATCAACCTAGTCTCCTACGCCGACGACACTCAGTTCATCATCTCCCTCACGAAAGATCCCACTACTGCAAAGGACAACCTCCACAATGGACTCCACGCCATAGCCAGCTGGAGGGAATCAAGCCACCTCAGGCTAAACACAGACAAGACAGAATTACTCATCTTCGGCACCAACCCCTCAGCTTGGAACAACTCCTGGTGGCCCAACTCCCTAGGATACGCACCCTCACCCACTACTTACGCACGCAACTTGGGCTTCATCTTGGATTCCACACTCAGCATGACTCAGCATGACTCAGCAGGTCAATGCCATCTCCTCTTCCTGCTACAATACCCTCCGCCTGCTCCGCAGAATCTTCAAATGGATTCCGATCGAAACCAGAAAAAACGTCACCCACGCATTGGTCAGTAGCCAATTGGATTACGGAAATGCCCTATATGCAGGAATAACAAACAAACTCCAAAAACAACTGCAAAGAATCTAGAACGTATCTGCCTGCCTCATTCTGGACATCCCACGCTGCAACCACATCGCACCCCACCTCAGAGACCTACACTGGCTACCAGTATCAAAGAGGATCACCTTCAAAATCCTCATCTACGCACACAAGGCCCTCCACAACACAGGTCCCACCTACCTCAACGACAGACTCACCTTTCACACCCCCACCCGCAACCTTCGCTCCGCCAATCACGCCCTCGCCTACGTTCCTTGCATCTGCCGCATGACCACCAGAGGAAGATCATTCTCCCACCTTGCCGCAAAGACCTGGAACTCCCTACCACTCCACCTCCGCCTGACCCAAGACCTTCTATCTTTCAGGAAACACCTCAAGACTTGGCTTTTCGACAAGTAGCTCCCTTCCCCCCACCAGCGCCTTGAGACCTTGCCCGGTGAGTAGTGCGCTTTATAAATCCCTGATTGATTGATTGATTGATCAGCAGTGATAAAGTGCCCAGAGTCCTAAAGCAGCAAAAACTAAAATCAGAACAGAATCAAAAAATAGGAGGTCAGAAGGCAAATCTTTGGGGATAACTCTGCAAAAAGGGCCATTTTCAGCACTGCTCAACTATACAGGAAAATAGTTATGTCAGACAATGCCCCCTGTTCATCTTTGAACAATTATGGGATGTAAGTAACTGCTACATTTAAACAAGCATTTGCAATGCAATGGGTCTCGCGTTTGCTCATGTTAGAGCTGATAGCGTTGTAAACTCCTAACCCGACTTTTCACGTATCGGCAAAAGTGCATTTATGTACTTAACCCGAAAAAGTGCAATTAACCATGTAAAGCGCTCGACTTCTGCCAAGCGAAATAGCGCTAGTAAATTAGAGAAAAAGTAGTCCACGAGCTGGACAGAAAACAGCGAGCCTCGCATGTTTTCTGTTCTTGGTAGATGCGCTCGAGGAGGGCTAGCCACCGGAAAAGGCATGACGTATGCATGCCTTCGACTAATGAAAGCATGCAGATTTTATTAGGCAAGCCCACGAACCAATGAAAAACACTGACGTGACATCGACAGGGCTCCGAGCCCTTTTCTAAACACTAAAGCGTCTCGCTGCGATACGCATGCGCGAGAGCATGCAACACAGGCTCAACCCTAAAAAGGGCCAGAATATGGCGTCATTAATATCCAGCACTTCAACTGCTACCAAGATAAAGATAATAAACACCAGAAAGATCTACTGTTATCCACCCTCCACCTAAAGAACTAGTTTCTTACCTTCAGTAATGCCTTATCTAGTTGCAGATTCCTTACCTTAGAATAATCCATAGGTGTCAGACTGGATCCGAATATTTTTCGTGAGCAGTACACGCCGGTGTGCCATTATGTGGAGTTATTCGGCTCCGCATGGCATCGTCCACACCGGAAGGGACATGCGTGGTGCTTATAAAGAAACCGCTCTTGCGTGCTGACATCAGTTTCATTTTTTGTGACTTTCCAAGCCAGAAGTGTGGAGCCACGAAGAACACTGATCATCGGTGTATTAAGGTAGGGCTCTTAAGGGGAAGCAGCCCTTCACTCAGAAAACCGCTGGCGGAGAGGACGGAAGGGTCGTTAAGGAGTCTGCAGCTAGACAATCTTTACCAGTTAGGGAGTTACTGAAGGTAAGTAACTTGATCATCTGGTAAGAGGCTTCTAGCCGCAGATTCCTAACCTTACAATTGATACTGAAGCAATGCCTCACCAGAGGTAAGGCTGCCAACAGATTAGACTGGAAAGTCCTGAAGGCCCGAAATGGCAAAATGCCAGTCTCGTCAGACCTGGATGTCCAGGCAGTGGTGCTCCATAAACGTGTGCAGAGAAGCCCATGTTGCTGCCTGACAGATATCAAGGACATATATTCTGAGCGCTACCGCAGTAGTCACAGCCTTGGCTCCAGGGGCAAGAGCTTGAAAACCTTTGAGAGGTTGCTTTTTGGCCAATGCGTAGCAGATTTGGATGCAGAGCACTATGCATCTTTTTACTCAGATGTATCTCACAAAGTGGTGATTATCCACCAAGAACTCTTTTGTGCGGTCAAGGTAGAACCACTATGCTTATTAGGTCCAGCCGATGGAGTCTCTCCTCTTCTTTAGAGGGGTGATGTGGAGCATGAAAGGTAGCACAGGGTGATGTACTAGTCTATATTAAAGGGAGTTACCACCTTCGGTAGGAAGATGCTCTAGTCTGAAGGACCAGTTTGTCTGGTAGATGGTAAGGTGCAGAGGCGGAGATGACAGACCCTGCAGCTCAGTGACTATCCAGGATGATGATATTGCCACTACGAAGGCAGTTTTTATGGGGAGGAACCCGAAAGGGCAGTTGTCTAATGGCTCAAAGGGAGCACACAAAATAATTTGAGGACTATGTTGCGGTCCCACTGTGGCATAATGAAAGGAGCTGGTGGAAACATATGTTAAAGACCTTCGCCAAACCTATTTACAATAGGGGATTTCAAAAGGGACGCCCGATTTGGCACCGGAGAAATGCCAATAAGGCAGACAGGTAACCTTTCAATGTGCCCAAGTAGAGCCTTGCTGGGCTACAGTAAGAATAAACAAAAGGACCAGAGAAAGGGTGCAGGGACAACTAGTTTATCTGTACACCATACCACAAACTTGCTCCAACTGCAGTAATATACAGTCTTAGTGGAGGGACATCTGATTGAAAAAATAACATTGCAGTCTTCGGTCTCCACACAAGAAGGCGAAGCGTTTTCAGGTTTGGGTGCAGAACCGTCCCCTGTTGCTGCATCAGAAGATCCTCCTGAAGTGAGAGGAGGATCTGAGGACCCGTGCTCATGCTGAACAGCACAGGATACCAGACTCTCCATGCCCAAACCTGAGCCATAAGAATGACTTGAATATGTTAAACAAAGGGGGCAAGTCCCTTTCACTCTTGGTCATGGGCAAATCAGTCAAATATTCAAGGCTGCTCATGCAGGGGAAGAATAAACCTCGATTTCCAAGACAGTAGTATAGACAAAACCTCCCTGAGGTTGGGTTGTGTAAATTAACTTTATTAAAACTTTTCTCTCTTTTATTCTTTTTTTCTCTTCTGTAAATCAAGGACTTTTATACCCGATTTGTCATCTGTTATTCCAACATCACATCGAAATTAAAAACATAAAAAAATATACACATACAGAAATACATACATACACATATGAAACTGGTATTACAAAAATGTTTTAGGAAGATTAGATTGAACCATTACTTTGAGGGTGGTTCTGAATCTTCCACACCAGATGTAACAGGCTTGAGGCCACCTTCAACTTTTACACCAGCATCTCAGTATGCCAAGTGAAATTCTAGCCTTTGAGAAAATGGTAATGAGAGACATAGAAGCCCTAAATAAAGAAAGTATATAAAATATAACCTGACATACAATGAAAAATGGCAATCAAAGACGTTAATAGGGACACAGATGTGGTAAAAAAAAAAAAAAAAAAAAAAAAAAAAAAACTGCTGACAAGGATGGGAGGATAGTCATAGAAAATGTAAATGACTCCCACCAGGGGATACTAAATCAGCTAAGTGATCTAGAGTGCTATAGGAAGATTGACAGGGATCCAAACCGGTGTTATCAGAATTGAAATAGCAGGAATTACTAATAGAGTCCTAGACCAGGGCTCTGTAAGTACCAATGTGTATTTATTTCTCAATACCGAGTATCCCAAATTACCTGTGATTTATGCCCTTCCCAAGATACATAAGAGACTGAATAAGCCACCACGAAGACCCATTGTCTCTGGCTGCGGCTCTACCCTGGAACCGGTATGCCAATATTTAAAAACAAATCTGAATCCATTTGTGCCAACGACCACTGCGTATATATCAGAGTTAGCATGCATTTCATCAATCCTTTTGAAGGGATGCCATACGATGAATCTACTGACCGATTGGTCACCATGGATATACAATCACTATATACAAATAATCCACAAGCTGAAGCCCTCCAAGTTATAACAAATGCATTACATTCTAGAACAGAACCTGTATAAGTCCCTACTTGGTTTTTGGTATCATTGATGGAGATTGCACTAACAAATAATTACTTCTTGTCTGACAACTGTTTTTATTTCCAAGTCAAAGGAGTAGCGATGGGGGCAGGCTTTGCCCAGATCTGGCGAACTTGTTAATGTCTACCTATGAAGCCCCAAAAAAATCTTTACCTCAGAGAATCAATGTAGTAACAACATAGTAAAGTGGTAAAGGTACATAGATGATGGGTTTCTAATCTGGAGAGGTTTGGTAAGGGATTTACAATGTTTCCATAGATGGCTTAACTCACGATCTACAAACATTCAATTCACAATGGAATACAATAAGAGGAATCTTCCTTTTTTAGATCTTAAAGATGGGGTAGAAGAAGGCAAGATATATATAACTGTCACTTTACAGAAAACTGAAAGAGGAATTCTTTGCTCCATTATACGAGCAATCATCCTAGGAGCTTAAGGGACAATTTACTTGTACCAAACGCCTGGATTACTTTAGGGAATCAGATACACTCATAGGGAAACTCATTGAAAGAGGTTACCGCAGAAAGTTGGTGAAACCAGCCCGCAAAAGAGCATGGTACAACCACAGGGATTTCCTTCTAGAACCCCAGATTAGGGATAAAACTATGGAGAGGCTTGTATGTGTGAAGACATTCAATCCACACAGCGAGATTACGAAGATTGTCAAACTCCATTAGGGATTACTAAAAGGTCACATTACAAACAAGGAACCCCCCTCCTTTTTCCTTTAAACGGGGTAGGAATTTGAAAGAAGTTTTGGTGAAAGCTTCCCTACTAGTGGCCCCAACCACTACCCTGAATTAATTGTAGGCGGCTCCCGGCAAGTGTGGTCAGTGTTCAGCACGCAAACTCAGCCTCAACACAAGCAATTTCACTTTTGGTGATGAAGTCATTAATCTGACCTCTTTCAGTAACTCTGATACGAAAGATGTGATCTATGTGGTTTGGTGTCCGTGACAGTTGACGTACATAAGCCAAACGACACAGAAAAGTAAAATGTAGGATTTTACAACATAGAAGCAGGATAACATGTGGAACTGCTGGTGCACCACTAGTGGAACATTATCAACGGCTCTAACACAGTACTGAAGCTCTGAAGTGGAAAGTAACTGAGAAGGTATCTGTGCGACTCTGAGGAGGGGACAAGGCCAACCTATTGTCCAGGCGCAAATTACTCTAGATGGACAACTGCGGCACGATTGCCGGTGGATTAAATACACTCGAAGACTGGAGACAAGCTGCACCCCCTTGAACAATACAAGAGCATGAGTGATTAGATGTGAGGGGTGTGGGGGTTCACTTATTTGCCTTTAATCTCTTCCTAATGGAGATCAAGACGATGAGTTGTGTATTATGCTGTGATTAAAAATATAGATGATCTCATAGATGGATATGTCATGGTGAAGAGTTATAAACATGTGGGGCTTGGAGTGTTAATATTCTGACTACTTTCAAACATTTTTTACGTTTTTTGCCGATATGGTGATAGGAATTTATGATCGGGTCCGACATGAGATATTTAATGAGTAGCCACACGGCTCAGTGGCCCCGATGTTGCCTTATGTGTGCATTGGTGCAGAAAGTCGTGACCGACGACCTGGCCATTTGACCTGTCAGTTTCATTTAACCGGTTTTCTTTTTTTTTTTTTTTTTTTTAAATATACAGAATGGATTTCCCACCAATAGACTTTGGGTCCTTTTGTGGAAGTATCAATGGTGTAATAATGAGTGACTTTGAGAATGTATACAGTTTTTTTGTAAAGATCTCGCTATGTTGCACCATTTTGATGGTGTGGGACATATATGGTAGTTTAAGTCTGCCTTGTCTGTCTGAAGATATTTTGTTTTTTTCACAAATGAGCAGCAGAGGGCGCTCCATCCATACAGCGTGCACGTTACGTGCAGTTTAAAGATCATAAAAGCAGATCTTTCATGGTGCGCTGGCCTTTATAATGAGATGCCAGTAAGGCGGATCTGTCCCGCCCCGTTTAGGGGTTTAACCCTGGATTTGCTGCAGTAAGTGAATGGTTTGAGATATATTTGAGTCGTTTTTGCTGTGAGAGAATGTAAGCATTGATTTTAGAGGTTGTGATACTCTCAGTTGTGGATTTGGGAGAGTAGGGCTCCGGTAACTGGTTTGAGTGGGAATGGAGCCTGGCTTTATTTTGCTGAATTAGACAAGTGATAAATAAGCCTAATGAATAGGCCTTGCTGAGCTTTTTTTTTTTTTTTTTTTTAAGCGAGGAGCAACAGAAAGGATTTATATACTCGGATGCTATAGCATGCAGTTCTAAAGCAAACAGTATTTGTTCCTGGAAGGAGGGGACGATTACAAATTGGTTGGGCCATTTGCGTCATGACTAATGGGAGAGGAGCGTGTGATGAAACCATGGATAATACGAACAGGGTTTGTCATGCGAATTAGGTGAATTAATATTGCACTGTGTTTTGACGATCGTTATTGGGTGTGATCGATGTGTCCCCCTTCAATTAATTTTACAAACTGGTTGGGCCATTTGCATCATGATCAAGGGGAGAGGAAATCCATGGCCGACTAGGTACTATATTATAGGCTGGCTGCAGCTGAGAAAACTCTTGCATAGACCTTGGATAGTGTAAACAGGGTTTGTCATGTGAATTAGGCGGATTCATACTATACTGGATTTTCACGATCATTAATGGAAGTGTTTTATGTCTTCTCCATCAGTTTGAAACTCCCCGGTCTAATTAATGGGATATACAGGCACACTGTGATATGGAAGTTATGCCTTTTTGGGCCTGTGTTTCGGCACAGCATTTGAGTGGTAAGTCTGACAAAAGATGGTTTGCAGTAGTCTGGTCGATACCAGTATCACTGGGCCTTATTTTAACCACAATTTTTGGTTTTGGAGTTTCCTCAAGGTTCCCAAATAGCTGTGGATAGGTGAGCAGAGTTTTGACCTTCGTGGCCACTGAAAATGTTATTTTGGTGTATTTGAGCCTCTTTGGAAAATCGTCTCTAAATGGGATCATGTGGTTTTTTGTTTCTTGTTCTAGGTGTCTCCATTATATTTTCTTGGTCCTGATGATGACCAGCTGGTAATTTGGTTACTTCTGGGGTCGAAAGGTCGACAATATCAAATGTGGACTGTTCACAATTTGTTTGGGTTTAAGATCAGCGGTGCACAATATCGCTGTGTTGCTCATGAACGAATTATAACTTGACAGCCACATGGTCATGTATATATTTCTAAATATCACTGGTGCACTTTAAGTTCACTAATTCACTTTACCATCAGTTGTTTCATGAGCACTGTGTATGTATATATGGAAAATGTAACTTACCTGGTGTACATCTGGTTGTGGCAGGTAGGTCTGCAGATTCACATGCTATGCATTATTCTGCCTTCTAATGTTGGGCTCGGAGTGTTACAAGTTATTTTTCTTCGAAGAAGTCTTTTCGGAGTCACGGGATCAAGTGACTGCTCCTCTCGGTTATACTGCGCATGGACATCGACTCTGTTGTTAGATTATTTTCCCGCAAAAGGGTGTAGGAAGGAGTGATAGAGTGTAATAATATAAATGTTGTATTGAAATAGTAAGTGAAACATAGATGTCCATGCAAATGTAAATGTATATACATATGTAAAAATTAGAAAAACTGCAACGACTACAGGCTTCCGGGAAGGAGGGAGGGTGCATGTGAATCTGCAGCACTACATGCCACGAACAGATGTACGCTGGGTGAGTGACATTTTCCACTTGATGGCATGTATTCATAGACTACAAAGCAGTTACTCTCCCCAAAAAATGCGGTGGCTAGCCTGTAGGAGTTGTTCGAAATAATGTTCTTAAGACAGCTTGACCAACACTGGCCTGTTGCTTTGAAAATACATCTAAACGGTAATGCTTTGTAAGTGTGTGTGGTGTAGACCATGTGGAAGCTTTACATACGTCTGCCAATGGTATGTTCCCTAAAAATGCCGTAGATGCACCTTTTTTCCTAGTGGAATGAGTTTTAGGTGTGATTAAAAGTTGCCTTTTTGCCTTAATGTAACATGTTTGAATACATTTAAAAATCCATCTAGCGAATCCTTGTTTACAGATATGATTACCTTTACGTGGCTGTTGAAAGGAAATGAAAAGCTGTTTAGTTTTTCTGAGATCTTTTGTTCTATCCACATAATACATTAGAGCTCTTTTATGGCCAAGAGTGTGAAGGGACCATTGCTGTGAGAGGTACTGTTGTAGTGTCCTCATGTTTAGTCTTGCGGTAATATTGCTATGCAGGAGGTAATCATTCCCAATAGTTACATGATACATCTTACACTATATTGTTGATTTGGCTGCATTTGTGTTATGAGATTTTGGAAAGCTTGTATCCTTTGTGTATTTAGATAGGCCAAAGCTTTTTGTGTATTGAGAATAGCACCTAGATAAGGTTGTACCTGTGCTGGCTGAAGGTGGGATTTTTGGTAGTTGAGAGTGAACCCTAATGTATGTAGGGTTTCTATGGTCTATTGAGTGTGTTGTTGAAATTGTATAAAATTGCTTAATTTTATTAGTCAATCGTCTAGATAAGGGAAGACATGTATGTGTTGTCTTGTTAGGTAAGCTGCTACTACCGCCAGACATTTTGTAAATACTCTTGGAGCTGTTATGCCAAATGGCAGAACCTTGAATTGGTAATGTTTTCATTCTATCACAAATCCGAGATATATTCTGTGAGTTGGATGGATGGGTATATCGAAATATGCATCTTTGAGATCTAATGCAGTCATGTAATCTTGTTTTTGTAGGAGTGGAATGACGTCCTGCAGAGTTACCATGTGAAAGTGTTCTGACTGGATATATAGATTTAGGGATCTGAGGTTTAGGATGGGTCTGAGAGTGCCACTCTTTTTGGGAATGAGGAAGTATAGTGAGTATACTCCTCTTCCTTGTTGAGAATGTGGGACCAATTCTATTGCCCGATTTAGTAGTAGCGATTGTACCTCTTGTTGTAATTGAACATTGTGTTCTGGGGACAACTTGTGATAATGTGGAGGAATGTTTGGAGGGGTAGAAATCAGTTCTAGGCAATAGCCATTGTGGATAATTGACAGTACCCATTGGTCTATGGTGATATTTTGCCATCAGAGTGTCAGAGTCCTTCCTAAGTTTTTCTATGGCAGTGTCTACCTCAGGACCAAACAGGTGTTTTTTACTGAAAGGCATATTCAGCACTGCCTGCTGTATTTCTGGCTTGAATCCAGAGGAACGTAGCCATGCATGTATGTGTATGGTGACAGCAGTATTTACACTTCTAGCTGCTGTATCTTCAGAATCAAGGGCAGACCGTATTTGGTTCTTACTTATGGCCTGACCCTCCTGACAATTTGTTAAGCTCTTTTTTTGGTGCTCTTTTGGCAGGTGTTGTAGGAGTTTCTGAATCTCGTCCCAGTGGGTTCTATCATACCTTACTTGCAAGGCTTGAGAGCCTGCAATTCGCCATTGGTTAACTGCTTGTGTCGCTACCCTCTTGCCAGCAGCATCGAATTTCCTACTCTCTGTGTCAGGGGGAGGAGCATCCCCTGACGATTGGCTCTTTTTTTGGCAGCACTCACAACCACTGAGTCTGGAGGTACTTGGTGGGCAATGTAATCAGGGTCTGTAGGTGCAGGCTTATATTTTTTGTCAATGCGTGGTGCTAAAACCCTAGCTTTGACCGGCTCACTGAAGATCTCATCCGCATGCTTAATCATGCCAGGTAGCACTGGGAGGCACTGATATCTTGAGTGCGTGGAGGATGAGGTATTAAAAAGAAAATCCTCTTCCAAAGGCTCACTGTGCATAAGTACCACATGGTACGCTGCTGCCCTAGAAATAACCTGCATGTATGCAGTAGTGTCTTCTGGTGGAGAAGGTTTGGAAGTGTATAAATCCGGGTCATTTGCAGGAATAGGATCCGGATCATAGAGATCCCAAAGATCAACCGTATCACCATGAGAATAATGTGAATGAGCTGGTGAAGGCAAAGGTGGTGGGCTGGTGGGTGGTGGCGATAAAGAAAGTTGTGGTGAAAGAGGGGGATAAGTATGCATAGGTAATGGCTTCTCCTTCCGTTTGAAAATCTTGGCTGGTGGTGGTGCAGTATCTAAATGTTCTTGAAAAGCCAACTTTCTCTTGGTCAGGTAGAGGAGGTGCAGTAATTATTCTGCCAGTCTCTTTATGGATATGAATCCTTGATTGTCTCTCATCCATGATTTCAAGGATGGGTTGAATCTCTGTGTCCTCAGAAACATAATCAGATGTTTTTTAGGACTGTTCGTCAAGTGATTTAGAGCTTTCCTTAAGATGGCTCAAAAGTCCCTGTTTTTCCAAATAAGATTTTTTTCGGCTCCGAATATGATACTTTTTTCGGGCCCGAAAATACAGCCAGTTGTTTCGGCTCCGAGGCAGGACGTCAAGACTTCGGCTCAGAAGAGTGGGGGCGCCGACTCGGTTCGGAAGTTGAGCTTTTGGTGGACTTGCTCGACTCCGGTATTGACGGAGGTGTGGCCTTTTTTGGCGCCGAAGGTCGGTCAATGAGAATCTTCCTTCGGGTGGAACCATGGCTCTCTGGCAGTGGTGCACTCAAGGTCTTTGAGGACTTTTTATGAGTGGGCGTAGTCGTACTCACGTGCTGACTGGCAGTGATGAGTCTATCTTCCTCCGAGTCTTCTTCGGAGTCGGTGTCTCTGATGGAAACTGCCGTCTGCGCTTGTTCGTCCTCCATGGTGTCAATATGCTCAGTACTTGACGCCATTTCCAGTCTCCTGGCTCTCCAATCACGCAGGGTCTTTTAGGATGGAAACGATCGACAGGCCTCACAATCCTCTTCTATGTGATTGGGAGAAAGACAAAGATTACATACAAGGTGTTGGTCTGTGTATGGAAAAATTTGCGTGGCATCAGGGACAAAATCGAAATGAAGTCCAATCCATCAGGCTTCGATGTAGTAGGCCCGAACAGGACTGAGTCGGGCCCACGTGCCCAGAAGGGCAAAATTTAGTTTTCAACTACTATCGGTTCGACTCTGGGTGGAAACATGATCAAAACAATACCGACGGTCAGAGAAAGTTATCTAAAGTTTCCGATTCGAAATCTCAGCGCGAGAGGAAACATGTCCAAACCAGACAGCGGAAAGAAAACAATCTAACAACGGAGTCGATGCTCATGCAGAGTATGACCGAGAGGAAGAGTCACTCGATCCTGTGACTCTGAAAAGACTTCTTCGAATAAAAACAACTTGTAACACTCAGAGCCCAACACAAGATAGCGGAATAATGCATAACATGTGTATCTGCAGCTACAAATGCCATCAAACATATATATATATATATATATATATATGTGTATTCAAGAAAACTGGTGCATAATAATCGCACACCAAGGGCTGCACATCATCCAAAGACAAGCTCGTAAAAATAGTCAAAAACTACTAATGAAAATGTCACTTACCCAGTGTACATCTGTTCGTGGCATCAGTCGCAGTAGATTCGCATGTTTTGCAATAGCTCGCCATCTGGTGTTGGGCCGGAGTGTTACAAGTTGTTTTTCTTCGAAGAAGTCTTTCGAGTCACGGGACCGAGTGACTCCTCATTTTGTCTCCATTGCGCATGGGCGTCGACTCCATCTTCGATTGTTTTTCCCCGCAGAGGGTGAGGTAGGAGTTGAATTGTAGTAATAGTGCCCATGCAATGGAGTGACTAAGTATGCACCTATTTAAGGTTGAGATGATACATATACAAATAGTTGAAGGTAACTTCCAAACTGCTACAGGCTCCCGGGGAGGCGGGTGGGCACATGCGAATCTACTGCGACTGATGCCACGAACAGATGTACACTGGGTAAGTGACATTTTCAGTTCGATGGCATCTGTCGCTGTAGATACGCATGTTTTGCATAGACTAGTAAGCAGTTATCTCCCCAAAAGCGGTGGATCAGCCTGTAGGAGTGGAAGTAGTCTGAAATAATGTTCTTAATACGGCTTGACCTACTGTGGCTTGTTGTGCGGATAACACGTCTACACAGTAGTGCTTGGTGAATGTGTGAGGCGTAGACCATGTGGCTGCCTTACATATTTCTTGCATTGGGATGTTTCCTAGAAAGGCCATGGTAGCACCTTTCTTTCTGGTTGAGTGTGCCCTTGGTGTAATGGGCAGCTGTCGTTTAGCTTTAAGGTAGCAGATTTGGATGCATTTAACTATCCATCTGGCTATACCTTGTTTTGATATTGGGTTTCCTGCATGAGGTTTTTGAAATGCAATAAATAGTTGTTTAGTCTTTCTGATGTTCTTTGTTCTGTCAATGTAATACATCAATGCTCTTTTGACATCTAATGTATGTAGTGCCCTTTCAGCTACGGTATCTGGCTGTGGAAAGAACACTGGAAGTTCCACTGTTTGATTTAGATGGAACGGTGAAATAACCTTTGGCAAAAATTTAGGATTGTTCCTTAGGACGACCTTATTCTTGTGTAGTTGTATAAAAGGTTCCTGTATTGTAAACGCCTGAATCTCGCTTACTCTTCTTAGGGAAGTAATGGCGATGAGAAATGCCACCTTCCAGGTTAGGAACTGTATTTCGCAGGAGTGCATGGGTTCAAAAGGTGGACCCATAAGTCTAGTTAGGACAACATTTAGGTTCCATGAAGGAACAGGTGGTGTTCTTGGTGGTATAATTCTCCTAAGGCCCTCCATGAATGCTTTAATGACTGGTATCTTATATAGGGAAGTTGAATAGGTAGTCTGCAGGTATGCAGATATTGCTGCAAGGTGTATTTTAATGGAAGAGAAAGCCAGGTTAGATTTTTGTAAGTGAAGCAAGTAACCCACTACATGTTCTGGAGTTGTGTGTAATGGTTGTATTTGATTAGTATGGCAGTAGCAAACAAACCTCTTCCATTTACTTGCATAGCAGTGCCTGGTGGATGGCCTTCTGGCTTGTTTTATGACTTCCATACATTCTTGGGTAAGTTGTAAGTGCCCGAATTCTAGGATTTCAGGAGCCAGATTGCTAGATTCAGCGATGCTGGATCTGGGTGTCTGATCTTTTGGTTGTGTTGTGTCAACAGATCTGGCCTGTTGGGCAATTTGATGCAGGGTACTACTGATAGGTCTAGCAGCGTTGTGTACCAGGGTTGCCTTGCCCAAGCTGGTGCTATTAATATGAGTTTGAGTTTGTTTTGACTGAGTTTGTTTACCAGGTAAGGAAGGAGAGGGAGAGGAGGAAAAGCGTAAGCAAATATCCCTGACCAGTTCATCCATAGGGCATTGCCTTGGGACTGTTTGTGTGGGTATCTGGATGCGAAGTTTTGGCATTTTGCGTTCTCCTTTGTCGCAAACAAGTCTATCTGAGGTGTTCCCCAGAGTTTGAAATAAGTGTTCAGAATTTGGGGGTGAATTTCCCATTCGTGGACCTGTTGGTGATCTCGAGAGAGATTGTCTGCGAGTTGATTTTGGATCCCTGGTATAAATTGTGCTATTAGGCGAATTTGGTTGTGAATTGCCCAACGCCAAATCTTTTGTGCTAGCAGGCTTAACTGCGTGGAGTGCGTCCCCCCTTGCTTGTTTAGATAATACATTGTTGTCATGTTGTCTGTTTTGACGAGAATGTATTTGTGAACTATTATTGGTTGGAAAGCTTTTAGTGCTTGAAAAACTGCTAGAAGTTCTAGGTGATTTATATGCAGTTTTGTTTGATGTACGTTCCATTGTCCTTGTATGCTGTGTTGATCGAGGTGTGCTCCCCACCCTGTCATGGAAGCATCTGTTGTTATTACGTATTGTGGCACTGGGTCTTGGAAAGGCCGCCCTTTGTTTAAATTTATGTTGTTCCACCACAGAAGCGAGAGGTAAGTTTGGCGGTCTATTAACACCAGATCTAGAAGGTGACCCTGTGCTTGTGACCATTGTGATGCTAGGCACTGTTGTAAGGGCCTCATGTGCAGTCTTGCGTTTGGGACAATGGCTATGCATGAAGACATCATGCCTAGGAGTTGTAGTACCATCTTTGCTTGTATCCTTTGTGTTGGATACATGCGTTGTATGATGGTGTTGAAATTTTGAATTCTTTGTGGACTTGGAGTGGCTACTCCTTTTGATGTGTCTATTATGGCTCCTAGGTATTGTTGTACCTTGCGCGGCAGAATTTTGGATTTTGTGAAGTTGACGGTGAACCCTAGTTTGAAGAGGGTTTGTATGATATGATTTGTGTGATTTGAGCACTCTATTAACGAATGGGCCTTGATTAGCCAGTCGTCTAGATATGGGAACACATGTATTTGCTGCCGTATTATGTGTGCAGCGACTACCGCTAGACATTTGGTAAAGACTCTTGGTGCGGTTGTTAATCCGAAAGGCAGTACACCTTGAATTGGTAATGTATTCCCTTGAATACAAACCTTAGGTATTTCCTGTGCGATGGGTGTATTGGTATATGGAAATAAGCATCCTTGAGGTCTAAAGTTGCCATGTAGTCGTGTAGTTTTAGCAATGGCAATACTTCTTGTAGTGTGACCATGTGAAAGTGGTCTGATTTGATGAAAGTGTTCACTACTCTGAGGTCTAGGATTGGTCTCAGCGTTTTGTCCTTCTTTGGTATCAGAAAGTACAGTGAGTAAACTCCTGTGTTTATTTGTGTGTTTGGCACTAATTCGATTGCATTCTTTTGCAATAGTGCCTGCACTTCTATCTCCAGGAGATTGGAATGGTGTGTTGTCAAATTTTGTGCTTTTGGTGGTATGTTTGGAGGGAATTGTAGAAATTCTATGCAATAACCATGTTGGATAATTGCTAGAACCCAAGTGTCTGTAGTGATTTCCTCCCATGCTTTGTAATAATGACTTATTCTTCCCCCCACTGGTGTTGTGTGGAGGGGGTGAGTGACATGTGAGTCACTGTTTAGTAGTAGGGGTTTTGGGGCTCTGAAATCTTCCTCTATTCCTAGGGAATTGCCCTCCTCTATATTGTCCCCGAAAACCTCCTCTATACTGTCCCTGGTAACTGGACGGTGTTGCTTGTGAGGTGCTGGCTTGTGTGCTCTGACCCCGAAACCCCCCTCGAAAGGGTGTTTTACGGAATGTGCTGTAATTGCCTCTGTTCTGCGGGGAGTAGAGTGCGCCCATGGCTTTAGCAGTGTCCGTATCTTTTTTGAGTTTCTCAATCGCTCTGTCCACTTCTGGACCGAACAGTTCTTTTTCGTTAAAAGGCATATTGAGAACTGCCTGTTGAATCTCTGGTTTAAATCCAGACGTTCGGAGCCATGCATGCCTTCTGATAGTTACAGATGTATTAATTGTCCGTGCAGCTGTATCTGCAGCGTCCATGGAGGAGCGGATCTGGTTGTTGGAAATGGTCTGTCCCTCCTCAACCACTTGTTTTGCCCTATTTTGTAAGTCCTTGGGCAGATGTTCAATGAGATGTTGCATCTCGTCCCAGTGGGCTCTGTCATAGCGCGCAAGTAGTGCCTGGGAGTTCGCGATGCGCCACTGGTTTGCAGCTTGTGCTGCGACTCTCTTACCAGCTGCATCGAACTTGCGGCTTTCTTTATCTGGGGGTGGTGCATCTCCAGATGTGTGGGAGTTGGCCCTTTTCCTAGCTGCTCCTACAACGACAGAGTCTGGTGGCAGCTGTGTAGTGATGAAAACCGGGTCTGTAGGAGGCGCCTTATACTTTTTGTCCACCCTTGGTGTGATAGCCCTACTTTTGACCGGCTCCTTAAAGATTTCTTTTGCGTGCCGGAGCATACCAGGGAGCATAGGCAGGCTTTGGTATGAGCTGTGGGTGGAGGAGAGTGTGTTGAATAAAAAATCATCCTCGACCTGTTCTGAGTGGAGGCTTACGTTGTGAAATTGTGCTGCTCTAGCCACCACTTGAGAATACGCGGTGCTGTCCTCTGGTGGAGATGGCTTCGTAGGGTATGCCTCCGGACTGTTATCTGACACTGGGGCGTCGTATAGGTCCCATGCGTCTTGATCTTGGTCACCCTGGCTTATGGTGGTGTGAGCTGGGGAGTGTGATGGAGTTTGTGCTGGTGAGACGTTAATCACGGGCGGAGGAGAGGGTGGTGGGGTAACTCTTTTCACCACTTTTGGTTGTGGTGTCTGTTCAGTTTGGAACTCCAACCTTCTCTTTCTTCTAATGGGGTGAAGGGTGCTTATTTTTCCTGTCCCCTGCTGTATGAAAATACGCTTTTGCATATGGTCCACATCAGTTGATTGTAGCTCTTCCTCAAACCTATGCTTTTGCATTTGGGAGGTTAGCGAGTGCTCTTCTGTATAAGAGCCTGAAGCTGGGTCGGTTGCAGTTTGTTTCGGCACCGAAACCCTGTCTGTGTGTTTTTTCGGCTCCGAGGTGACTTTTTTCTTTTTCGGGGCCGAAACCTCTGGGCGTCGATCTTCTTCGGTGCCGCTGTCTCGGCGTCGAGCCGTGTCCACACCGGCATCTCGGTGTCGTGGCTTGTCTCCAGCACTTTCTCGGTCCCGAGAAGGCTGCGTGCCGGTGTCTCGACCGGAGTCGGACGATCTCGGCACTGTTTGGGCCTTTTTCGGTGCCGACGGTCGGTCACCGAATTTATGGGTGGAGCCATGGCCTGATGGCAGTGGCGTCCCCTGGGGATTTGTAAATCTTCCTGTGTGTGGTTTTCGACGTCTTACTCACGGTTTGTGTATCGTCGAATCCTTCGGAGTCTGAGTCTTGGATCGAGAAGGTACCTTCCTCTTCTTGTTCCTCGAACTCTCGGTGGGCTGTCGGCGCGGACGCCATCTGAAGTCTTCTGGCTCGACGGTCTCGGAGTGTTTTTCGGGACCGGAACGCACGACAGGCCTCGCAGGTGTCTTCACTGTGCTCAGGTGACAGGCACAGGTTACAGACCAAGTGTTGGTCTGTATAGGGGTATTTATTGTGGCATTTGGGGCAGAAACGGAACGGGGTCCGTTCCATCGGCGTTCTTCAGCACGCGGTCGGGCCGACCAGGCCTCGACGGGGGATCGAAAAACTACCCCGAAGGGCACCGGAGCTCTTCGATCTTCGATGCGGTGTTGAATCTAACTACGCCGATCCCGAACGCAACAATACCGACGAAAATCTTCCGAAATTAGCTATCTTTCCGTTCCGAAACTCGGAGCGACAGGAACACGTCCGAACCCGATGGCGGGAAAAAAACAATCGAAGATGGAGTCGACGCCCATGCGCAATGGAGACAAAAGGAGGAGTCACTCGGTCCCGTGACTCGAAAGACTTCTTCGAAGAAAAACAACTTGTAACACTCCGGCCCAACACCAGATGGCGAGCTATTGCAAAACATGCGTATCTACAGCGACAGATGCCATCGAACTGAATAATTTCATCGGCTGCTATTTATTGAAAAGAATTTAAATGCAGGTGAAATCGATCCGCAAAAAGTGGTACACAGGCACAAAAAGAAAATCAATAATGTGCCCACCATAAACGAACAAACACACGCTGTCCCAACCAAATGTCTACGCGTTTCGGCCGGAGCCTTCAACAGGACATTGGCAACCATTTTTACACTCAACTATTTAAACCATATGGTCCTTCTTTGTTGTTAACTGCATGACTCAAGAGAAGTACAAACAGAGCGGCCATTTTGTAACGTGGCAATTCTAAGTTTGAAAATAAAAGACTGCTAATCCTGTGCTCTGATTGGGATAAAGACTTCAAATGTGACATTATATATTTCTTTCATGTTGTACTGCAATATCACATATATGGTCTGGTTGCCTATAAATACATGAAAAGTAATTATAATCACAATTAATGATTGTTAAATACAAGGAAAGGAAATTCCTATATATGTGGTTTTTTCTCTTTTTCTCTTTCTTTTTTACTCTTAATGTCAACATATTATCCACTTTTTACCTAATAGTTTTAAAAGCCTGATATATAAATAAATAAATATATAAATATATATATACTGTCAATTAATTACAATATATTCAATCTATATACAAGCTATAAATAGGTGACTAAATAGATAAAATACATTCAATCAATTCTAAGAGGGAGATACCAATAAATGTCATGTCCAGGACGAACAAATATATAAATAGATATTAATAACCAAAATTCTGTACAATTTATATAAATATCTCCATTACTCTTAATAACAATATAAAATTTCATTTTAAATAGATCATAATACAATTCATTAAATTAATCCTAATCCTCTGAATATTAATATATTCTAAAATGGAAAAAAGTTAATATATCCATATCATAGGCAAACCTATCATTAATTAGAAAATTGCAAACAAACCCAACAAATTCAGCAACAGGAAAATATATATACACACCGCTAGCCTCCCCCAGGGGCATATATTACAGTATAAAGATAAATTGGATGAGTGTAACACCCTAAAGTGAATTAATATATAAAAATAAAAATAACAAAATAAACTAAATTACAATCCGGAAATGTCATAGACCAATAAGGGATCCTAAAAAGCAATATTTAAAAAATCAAATGAATTTCATATTTTCTACTAGAAAAAATATATATATAAAAAAATATATATATATAAAAAGAGATCAAAAATCTCACAGATGGACATGAAGCTCTGCGTCCAAATTGTGACCCCAGGGGTGTTCTGTGCCTAGAAGTAAAATCATTTTCGACTCAGTTTGTCTCGAATGCGCAGTTCTGTTCCCTCCCCGGGGATGGGCAGCAATGGTTTTAACACCATAGAATATTAAAGAGCTGCAATTACCTTCATGTACATCCCAAAAATGTTTAGCTAAGGGGTAAGATGGATCATGATTCTTGATAGCTCTAAGATGTTGTAAGAACCTGACTTTCAATATATATAGATATATTTATATTTCTGTATATATTTTTATAATATTTTCAATTTTGAAGTGATGTTGGAATGACAGATGATAAATCAGGTATAAAAGTCCTCGATTTACATAAGAGAAAAAAAAGAATAAAATAAATGATTTAACAAAGTTAATTTACACAACCCACCCTCAGGGAGGTTTTGTCTATACTACTGCTGTGGAAGTCGAGGCTTACACTTCCCACAGGGACCGCTTTGAATTTTTGATAAGAATGACTGGCCAGGTCGTTCTTGATCTTCTTGAGAACTCGGACATGAGTGGTATTGGCGGAAAGGCATACGGGAAGCTTGAGATCCACTAGAGACAAAAAGCATCTCAGTGCAAGAGTTGCCTTGAAAACTCAGGGTGCAAAGCAGCTGATATTGCAAATTTGACAGAGGTGAACAGATCTAACCAAGGCTCCTCCAATTCTTGGAAGAGAACTTGTGCCACCTCCTGATGGATACGCCATTTGCGATTCGTTAGACGTCAACATCTGAGATTGCTGAACCACCAAGCATATGTCCTGACATTCCAGTCATGTACAGAGGTGCAGCGCTTCTTGACAACGGGTCCACGACCCCACCATGGCATGTTTGTTGCAATACCATATGGCTGTGCTGTTGTCTGAACATCTGTATCAGCCTCACCCTAATTGGAGGAACAAAGGCCTTCAAAGCCAGCCGGATTGCTCCGAGCGCCAAAAAGTTGATGTGGAGTCCAGATTCCGCTGGAGGCCAGTCCTCTTACCTCCACTTCTCCAAGTTGGCTGGCACAACCCAGAAGGGATGCATCTGTCAATACAGTTAGCGCTGGTTGGGGAAAGGAGAAGGGTCTGCCACTGACCAAATTTTGGTTTGTTAACCACATCCGCAGATCTTTTGCAGTTACCTCTGAAATGCCATCAACATTAACGGGCATAAATCAAGCTAGCCCTATTAAATCCAGCCCTTGAATGGACTCTTGCATTGTCTAATGCATGTGTTATGATCACCTTTTGTACTATCTCAACACTGCACTGTGTGATCACTTTATTTCACAAAGCACCATTGTTGTTTTTTGTAGATTGTTTGTGTACATTATACGTACATTTGGAATTCTTAATTTATGTATACAGAAGGACCTTTGACCAGATACAGATCGTTACTAGCATTTATTTGCTTGTGATTGGACTTCTTGACAGTCAAACACTCATGATATCTATTAGGTTAGATGAATCATAGAGGGATATTTGCTGCTTTATAAATTGGTTAATGCATGCGTCATAAGGAAAAAAAGACTATTTCAACAGTCTCTTAGGCGACAAAGCACTCAATGCATTTTCCTTCCTTGACTAAGTTCTTGGCCACCTTTAACACCTTCAAACCTCCTTGATTAATACTGACCTCTCCCAAACTACTGTGTCTAAAGCAAGGCTTTGTTCAAACTTCAGAACCAGCCTTTCACCCTGTCCATAGCATCTCTCCAACCTATGGCTCTCAAATTTGCATAGCTATATCCCTGCAGACAGACTATAGCCCACTGTTCAAAACATCCTGGACATCGTGTGTGACAGTTTGATTCAGCTAATTCGATCTGCTTGGCACCTCAGCTGAAAGTCACTGTCAAATGACCTTAAAGCTAACTCCCTCAATCGACCTTTTGTAGACTGCCCATGAAACACACTTGTGAAATGTGACCTCAAAGGGTTACAACTTGCCTGCCTGTGTCACTCCACAATGGCACTTGCGTCCCATACCACTGATATCTTTGATACCTTTAAAATACTGAAACATACAATCTTCTCAAAAAGTGGATTTAATTGTAAGTAATATACATATCACCTAAATATATGCACTATATGACAATATTTATCATTCTTCTTACCTCTTGTTTATGTGGTAAAGGTCATGTTTATATTTTTAAAAAAACAGTGTTGTCCCATTGTTAATCTGTTTTTACTGGGAAGAACAGAGCCTTCTGTGGAAGGATCATTATGGTGCTACTTTTCTAAAACTTGCTCAGAGGCAACAAATGTAAAAAGTCTAGTGATAATACCAGAAAAACAAAGTATGGTCTCAGATATTCTGGTTATTTATTGGAATCTCGTTCTTCTCAGAAGATCGAAAACATACAAATATGCTTATGTAAACGTCATACTAAAACCAAAAGTGACCAAGTTACTTACTTTCCGTGATGCTCTTTTTCATGGATACTCCATCTAATTGCAGATTTCTGACCTTAGAACAATAGCCAGGGGCCAGACTGGATTTGTAAAGCTTTTGATGACAATGCTTGTTCTGTGTGCTGCTAGGTGGCGACATGTGGCTTTACAACGCCCCAGAAGTGACAGAGTAGAGCTGCATATAAGCGCCTCTCCTATGCACGCCCAACATCAATATGACTGTTTCTGTGCCCTCAGATGTGTAGCATTAACAATTGGTTTTATATTTTTTAGATGATAAAAGTGGGTGAAACGTCCTTCTTGCCACACCTTGCGGTCATGGCAGAAGTTCTTCAAGAATATATACACTGATACCAATGTCACAGACTGGCAGGTACGGAAAGGCACTCCGCAAGCCAGCACAGTGATAGCTGCCTTCAACCTTGGTGAAAAGGACTCTCTACACTTTCCAGGGGCTGCTTGCTGGCCAGTGGATAGGAGAGCAACACACTGTAAAGAGCTACAATGTGCATAGGAGAGCTAAGAGCACAGGTAGGGTGATAGATTGCTGAATGTGAAAGGAAGTCCAACCTTATGCCAAGAATGTCCCCCTCAGCATCCAAAACCCCAAAAAATCCACAAAGGAGGGGTACAGCGGTTGCACTGAAAATGCCTAGAGTTCCCTTATGCGACAAGCTGATGTAACCGCAACGAGAAAGGTCGTCTTTAAAGACAGCACAGGCAACGAGCAACTACAGATCGTCTCAAAAGGCATGCACATGAGAAACTTTACGATCAAGTTAAGGTACTACTTTGCCATTACATACTGTTTGGGAGGGAACAGGTGCGCAAAACCTTTAATAAATCTCACATCTGGAGAGCGAACCAAGGACAGCTGGTCTGCCAAAGAAAGGCCAGAAGGGCTGACAATTCACTTTTAATAGTGCCCAACGGTGAGGCCTTGTCGACTGAGACAAAACAACCAAAAGAACATCTAACAGCTTTGCTTGTAATGGCCCATCTAGCAGATTCCTCACAAGCCCACAAATCTGTTCAAAGGCCCAGCATAATTGGACTTTGAGAAAGTGTGTCTAGCAGAGATGATGACATCCAACACTTTCAACAGCAGATCAAATGCAGTTGACTGCCGCCACTCAATCTCCATGAATGGAGGTCCAAATTTGGATGGAGGACACTTATCATTGGTGAGACACGATATCAGCCTGAAGTGCCAATCTGACATGGCGGCAGATGCTCATGCTCAGAAGCTCAGAGTACGGCACTCCACTGGACCAACCTGGAGCTACTAGGGTGACTTGGGCCCAGTTGGTCTTGATCTTTTTTCAGAGCTTGGGCAGGAGAGGTTGAGGCAGGAAAGCGCACAGAAGTCTCGAGTTCCACTCCAGCTGGAAGTCATCTCCAAGTATGTCTTCGAGGAAACTTGCAAAACTCACATTGAGATCTAGCCGAGCTCTCCACTGCCAAAAAATGCCCTCCACCACCTCCAGATGTAGTCACCATTTGTGGTGTGCCAGATCCCATCTCCTGAACATGTCCAATCAAGGTCCCTATAAGGTGGTTTGTGAACTGGGAGATGCCCTGTCTCTCCAACCTACCCTAAAAGCACAGAGCCTCCTGGCACAGGGCCCAGCACCCCACAATGTGCTGTGTGTTGCAACAACATGAGGCGGTGGTGTCCTTGAGAACCTACACTAGCCTCCTTTTGATGAAGTTCAGGAAGGTCTTCAAGGCCAAGCGAATGGCTTGCACCTCCAACACGTTGATGAGTCAGGCTTCTAGTGAAGACCAGTGTCCTATAACCGCCATCTCCCTCAAATGATTTTCCCAACCAGCAGTGGCGTATCAGTCATCACCATCAGGGAAGGGAGGGGGTTCCAGCTGCAGGTCTAATTGTGATGGAGTACCCACCACTGCAGAAGATGTGCAGTCTCCTTCGAGATCCGAAAGGCATCTGAAAGGTTTCCTTGGTGCTGGGCCCACTGAAAATGTGCTGGGCCAATTAAAACTGTAGATTCTATTGCACAGCCTGCATATGCAACCTGGCAAAGTCAACAAGGATGGTCGAGAATTCTAAATAGTGTGCAAGCCTCAGATCTACTTACAAAGACAAGGAATAAGATTGAATTATCAGTATAATGGCCCAAATGCCCTGGACTTGTTGCACCAGAGGGAAGGCCCTGAACTGTATTGTACCCAGGGCAGCTCCAATGAAAGAAAGCCTCTGTGAAGTAAGTTGGACTTTGGCTTACTGGCCTTGACACCCTATGATGAGAGGTTTGTTGTCTACGACTGCTGATGGTGGGCTCGCCTACAACAGTCAGATATCAAGTTACGGGAAAACTAGTATCCAGACCACTAAAGAAGGGCAGCGACCACCACTGAGCGCCCCAAGGGGTGCTGGTGAGGACGAAGGGGACCACAGCTAGCTGAAAAAGTGCCTGGCCTACCTTGAATTACAGGTACCTTCTGTGAGATTGAAAAAACGTGTTCTGACGGTCCAATGGCACCACCCAGTTGCTTGGGTGCGGGGCAGAGAATGTCTGGACCACGGCACACACTTTGATTTTGTCCTCTGCAGGAAGGCATTTAGAAGTTGAAGATCTAAGAAGGGCCGAAGGCCTCCTTCCTTCTTCAGTACAAGGAAACTGTGAGAACAGCAACCCCCCTATTTTGAGTCGAGAATCCTTTTGATTGCACCTTTGGAAAGTAAAACCCGAACCTCTTGCAACAGAATGCACAGGTTTCACACCGAGAATCGCTTTGATGTGGAAGAAGTGTTGGCAGACAAGAAAGAAAGGGTAAAGCATAGCCATGCTGAACTATTTGAAGGACTCCTCTGTTGGATGGACTGGATCAACACCCTTGGAGAAAATGCTGGGTCCTGCCTTCAACAGGGTTGTTGTGTGCCCATAATGGCAAGCTAAAGTTTGCTGGCTGTTGTCCAAAGGAGACGTACTGGGAAGACGTGTACTCTTGTAGGTCGTACTCTGCCTGTCAGATCCATGTCCCTCACCTAAAAAGGAATGGGGTGACTGAAACAGTGGCTTGCCCTCTTTTTGTACTGATCTGGTGCGTGTTGAATCAGATCCTTGATTTTGTCCCATTGCTGGATGCCGTATATGTTGAGACGTGTGTTGGAATTGGCTATGTGGCATTGTGTGGCTGTCCAGCGCTCCACCTATCTACCTGCCTTTCCCAATCACTTGCTTTCTCTATCTGTTAGGAGTCTCATGGTTGCTGGGATGTTGGCACTTCTTCAAGAGGTGGTGTCTGCCTTGACTGTGCCCCTGTTATAAGCTGGGTCCTTTTCGACCCGGAGCGTCATGACTTTGGCCATAGCTGGTTCTCTGAATGCTTCTCTCTCTTGCTCAAATGATACTCGGCAGCAGGGAAAGGTACTGATTTTCATTTCTGAGGGAAAAAGTGTTTCCCGCAAGAAGCAGGATTCAGCCAGATCTTTCAACTTTACCCCATATTTGTCTGCCGCCCGCTTGGTGACCCCACTGTAGGCTGTCATGTTGTCTAGCAGGGAAGGTCTTGAGGGGAATGTATCAGTACCTTCTTCTGGGAGATCTGTATTGATGTCTTGATACCCTTCATCCATCATGTCTTTGACACCAAATATTTCAGTCTTGTATTGTACCATGCCTCTATCTGTATAGGCATATATTTCCTCTTCAGATTGTGGAGTTAGTGGGCAGTTCAAGTTGCCTTCTTTGGTTCCATCTGTGGAAGGTCTTTCACCTGAGCAGGAAGAGTAGGGATTCTATATGCCTTCAGGGCTTTTTTGACCAACTGTTTTTTTTTTTTTTTTTAAGTAGTGCCTCCATCGTGGCCTCAAGCCTCTTCTTTCTCTTGCAGGCGATGGTTGATAGCCTTCTTTTTGGCACCGAGGTGTCCAGTTGTTGGGACTCTTTCTCCTCCACCCCCCCCCCAAGGTTACCTTTTGGCAGCTGGGTCAGTTTTGAGGGCTTGCAGTCATCAATCGCCTTTTGTTTGGTAGGTGAGGCTCTTTTTCTATATTTTTCCCCCCCGGACTGTGGCAATGGCGAGGACTAGGAGTGCTTCAACTCAGTTCTTTTGGTTTCAGCATCTTAGTGCAGTGTTATTCCCTGCTGATTGTGGCCCTCGTATGCAGCTTATTTTCGGCGTCACAACTCTTTCAACATTCTGCGAGGTGTTGGAGAATTTCTCTTGTGCCAGTTTGGTGTACTTCGGGGTCTACTCGTAGATGGAGAAATGTTCTGCCGGGTCTGCTTCCTGAGACTGCACCATGGCGTAGTGTGACTACCAGTTTTTATCTTTATTAAGGGTCCTGGGCTGAAAGCAAGCACCACAGTCTTACTCTCAATGGTCTCTGGGCAAGCAGAGATTGCAGACTTTGTGGCAGTCTCTCTCTCCGTGAATTTGTGATTGCACTTAGGACAAAAATGGAAAGGGTGTGTTCCATACAGACTTTACATTCTTCGACCCATGCAGTATGTGGCCCTCGTGTGTTGTCCCAGTGAAAAAACACCCTCTAGTGTTTTTTGTTGTCTTTCCTCAGCATCGTTTGTTGGCTTCCTTTCCTCCTTTTGGTGTCCTCTTTTCAGTGTTTTCCCCGTTGAGAAAAAAACGTAATTTGTTCTTCTCCATCCAGAGCTCGTGTCTGTACATCCCAAACCCAGTGGTGGGAAAAAATAATATCTGATAATAGCTACCACGAGTAACAGCCAAATGGTCAACGTAAACAAAAAAGAAATACACACACACACACACCACTAAACAAATGACAAACACTGGATTCAGGACTCAACCATGGAATAATGCACGGCATGTGAATCCAGAAATTATTCATGCTGCAAAACAAGGCTTTGACCAGGTGTCCATTAAGGTATTGGTTGATGGCCTAATTGAAAGGAAGCAATGGCTTACATGTGGCTGGCCAAGGCAGTAAGATTTCCTTAATAATACGTGCCTTAATCTCTATAGAGAGCACTTAACGGTTGAAGACTTTGGCTGTTTATCCAATTACTACTGGAAATGAAGCACTCTTCTGTTGGACACCCAAATAGAGTGTTTAGCCAAGGTTATGAGCAAGTATCAAGCTCACTGGATTCTTGTAACTCCATGTAAAAATGATCGTCATAATGAAGGCATAAATCATTCCCATCTCCTCCATCACCAGCATCATCTGTGTGGTGGCAAACGTTGCTAAGAACCAGAGCCAAAAAGACAAAGGAGTGAGTTATGGCACACACCCTAGAACAGGCCCATGATCAATGTTATGCTGGATGGAGACCAGATGCACTTTTAATCTCTTGTGGTATGGCATTAGTCATGATCAGCTGAATTCAGTCTGGGGTCAGGCATCGGAACCAGTACCGGATCGTCCTCTGGCCCTGACTGTATAGGCACTGGTATTGATGAGTGAGGGCCCAATGGAGCTAGAGTAGAAGTCAGCTTCGGAGCCCATATTGGGCTCAAGGGGGTCAGACTGCACTGAAGACGGATCGATCCACTGGAAGTAATCAGACTGAGGGGCCCTTCAGATCCTTGGGGACTGGAGACACACCAGACGGAGGCAGAAGAACACCTAGTATCTGTAGCATGGCCTTCTTAAAGGTGTCACTTTGCTTCAGTGCCTCCGATAGCACAGGACATTTCAAGTGCACCTAGACCAGCTGTAGACTGTCAGTCAGGAAAGTCTCAAAGTTATACTCTGTAAAGTGTTCACCATCTGCCACGTAGGTGCTGAATTGTCTTTATGCACTGAAAGGCAATTCAGGCAGATTTTTTGTGGTTCCTTCAAAGTCAGACGTTACAGACCTGATGCTGGTCAGACCATGGGAACTTGTTATCTCAGTTGAGGGAGAGCTTGAAGTTTTCTCCATAACCTCCCACCACACAACATTCATGTATGAGCTTATCTTGGGATTCTTGGTACACTTCAAATGTAAAGCAGACAGATTAACAGGATCCTCTGATGGTCCAGCTTAGCGTTCTGATGTCTTTTATAATGCAACGGAAAAGGATAGGACTTAAAGACATGTTCAACTATAATGGAAGAAGAAAAAAATCTAAGGTATAGTCTTTGTAGGTGCAGTGTGGATAAATAGGAGTATCAAGAGCCACCCTGAAACTGAAACCACTTCTTTGGAGGGGAAAAAACACAAGCTGCAACATCCTCACCCAACGATAAATGATAGAAATATGCACAGCATGTTATCTAGAGCAGCACATGATGAAAAACAGCTCTTCCAAATATGGTCTTCTAAGTAACTAAAACATTTGCATTCAATGATTAGAAGTAATATAAACTGGAACAAACCTGTTTGTATCTTAACCCTATGTAGCTTAGAGGTGAATTGGTCATTTACTGTAAATACGTGACCATTTTCTATCTCTTTTGACTTTGGCTCCTTTGTAAGAACTCGTTGTGTAGGTTTGCCACATGCTAAAGACTGCAGGGCCCGCACAAGCTCTCTTTCTGGTATATCCGTTTCTTGTTGAATTTCCTAAAAATACAACACAAAGTGGTTTTATAAACCTCAACAGTAACATTACTAGACTGGACAAAATGGAAACTTTCACAATGTAGTTAAACTAGTGATTACACCTTTGTGCAAAAATGCTACATGAGTTCTAAATACAAATTACTGTTTCTTGAAGGGTCACTTGTGCTTAATGGAAGCAAATGTTCTTCCAAAACACATCTGCAAGATTACTTTGATTTTACAGCTACTGCTTCAGAATTACAGGACCATCTGGGAAAAGGACTATTGTACTTACCCTACAAACATCAGTCCATAGCATGTAGTGCTGTAGATTCACATGCTCTGCATACTTGGGTCCAGAGTTGTGCAAGTTGTTTTTCTTCGAAGAAGTCGTTCAAGTCACAAGGTCAAAGGACTCCTCCTTTTTGCGATATTGCACATGTACATCAACTCCATTGTTAGATTGTTTTCCCGCAGGTGGGGGACAAAGTAGTGTAAGGTATGTGCAAGAAAAGCAATGACCAAGCTAAATGTAAATGTACAATGTAACAACAAAGGCCACAAGTGTGGGGGGTGGAGGGCAGGGGCACACATGTGAATCAACATCACTACATGCCACGAACAGATGCTTACAGTGTAAGTAACAATCTGTTTGATAGCATATGTGGGTGCAGATGCATATGCTCTGCATAGACTCTAGAGAAGTCCCTCCTTAGAAGCAGTGGCTAGCCTGTGGACATTACAGTAGTCTGAAAAAGGGTATGTAGCACTGCTCAACTTCCACTGGCTTTTAGGTGTGCTAAAATATCCACACAGCAGTGCTTCGTGAAGGTGTGTGGTGTAGACCATGTAGCTGTCCTACAAATGTCAGCTAGGGGAATGTTTCAAAGAAAGGCCAAAGTAGCTCCCTTTCAAAGAAAGGCCACAGTAGCTCACAGTGGACTGGGAGAAAGGGTCTTTTGGTCTTAATGTTGCATGTGTGAATACATTTGGCCATCAATCTGACTATGCCTGATTTGAATACTTAGTGGCCTTTATGAGGTGCAGAAAAGGCTACAGGGAGTTATTTAGTTTTCCTGAAAGTTTTAGTTATACTTATGTAGAACAAGAGTGCTCTTTTGACATCTAGGCCATGAAGAGCTCTTTCCGCAACGGAATCTGGTTGCAGCAAAAAAACTGAGTTCAATGGATTGATGGAGGTGAAATTGTAAAACTACCTTAGGTAGGAATTGGTACAAAGAACCTCTTTGCCTCTATGTATTTGGAAGGAAGGTTCTTCTGAGGTTAAAGCCTGAAGTTCAATAACACGCCTGAGTGAGGCAATGACAACTTAGAATGCCACTTCCCATGGACGAAAATAAAGTGGGCATGAGTGTAGAGGTTCAAGTGGGGGATCCATGAGTCTAGTGAGAACAATGTTAAGGTTCCAGGAGAGTGCTGGAGGAACCAGAGGCAGAACAACTTGTTTGAGTCCTTCCATGAAAGCCTTGATGACAGGAATTTTGAACAATGAGAAAGGCTATGTCAATGCAGCGAGGTGTAACTGCATGGAAGCGTAGGCTAAATTTGCTTTCTGCAAGTGAAGCAAGCAGCGACAATGTCTTGCACCGTGGGTTTTAAAGGATCTATTTATTTGGATTCACAGACGCAAACAAAACGTTTCCATTTTGCTGCATAGAAGGCTATAGTGGTGGCTCTGTGTGCTTCCTTGAGATTGTCCATGCATTCTGGTGGTAAGGGAAGGTAGCCAAACTCTATGACGTCCGTATCCAAATTGCTAGGTTGAGGCTTTTGGGATCTGGGTGTCTAATTTGTCCTCGATTCTGAGCGAGAAGGTCCTCCCTTTTGGGGAGCTTCTCGAGAGGAACCACTGACACAACTACCAGTGTTGTGAAGCAGGGCTGACGTGCCTAAGTGGGAGCTTCAAGAATCATGATAAGAGACGTTTGCTCGATCTTCCGAACCAGAAATGGAATGAGAGGAAGAGGTGGGAAAGCCTGGTCAAATATCACTAACACATCCATAGTGATTTGCCCTTGGGTACTGGGTGTGGGTACCTAGAGCGCAGTTTGAGCATTTTGTGTTTTCTGCTGTGGCGAAAAGGTCGATCTGAGGGGACGCCACCCTCATTCCAAAGTATGGAAGGAGGACTTGTGGGTGGAGTTCCCATTCATGGACTTATTGCTGAACAGGTCTGCAAAGTCTGTTCCCATAAAGAATACCGGCAACAGGTGAACGTTGTGGTGAAGAGCCCACTTCCATGTGGTCTGAGACAGGTGTGAAGACCATGCCCTTCTCTCCTGGTTTTTGTAGATAATACATGGCTGTCATGTTGTTTGTCTGGACTAGGACAACCTTGTGAGAAAGGTGAGGAAGAAAAGCTTTCACTGCTAGGTAGACAGCCTGAAGCTCCAGGTAGTTAATGTGTAGAGATGCCTGGCATCCCAAAGACCTGGTATTGTCTTGTTGGTGGGGCACTCCCACCAGTCTGCGATGCATCCGTGGTGGGAGTGATGAGAGGAACAGGGTCCAGAAAAGGTTGCCCCATTAACAGGTTGTTGCTGTACCACCATTGCAGAGAACAGTGAGTGTGACAGTCTATCAGCACTGAGTCTTTCAGGTGACCGGAAGACCACTGGCAAACTAGACATTGCTGCAGAGGACGCATGTGGAACCTTGAGAGGGGAACTAGGGCAATGCAAGAAGCCATCATACCTAGCAGACCCATGACCGTCCTTACTGTGGGTGTGTGGTTTGCCAAGAACTGAGGCAGAGTTGTTTGAAAGTTCTGAATAGAAGCATAATTTGGGTAGGCTAATCCTAACTGTGTTTAAGATTGCTCCCAAGTAAGGCTGAACTTGTAGAGGTTGAAAGTGAGACTTGGGGACGATGATGGTTAACCCTAGTCTATGAGTTAGACCCACTATCATCTGAATGTGTGTTGGCACTGCTGGTGTGTGCTGGCTTTGATGAGCCAACTGTCCAGGTAGGGAAATTCATGGACATTTTGTCTTCGCAGATGTGCTGTGACCACTGCCAGGCATTTTGTGAATACCTCAAGTGTGGTAGTCACCACAAATTGAAGAAATTTGAACTGATAATGTTTGCCTTCTATGACAAATCATAAGTATCTGCAGTGAGCAGGGTGTATTGGTTTGTGGAAATAGGCATCCTTTAGGTCTAATGTTGCCATAAGGTTGCCCTGTTGAAGCAGAATGACATCCTGTAGGGTGACCATACAGAAACGTTCTGATAGGATGTACTTGTTTAAAGGTCTGAGATTTAATATTGGTCTTAGAGACCAGTCCTATTTGAGGATCAGGAAGTATAGGGAGTACGTTCCTGAGCCTAGGTGTTGAAGAGGAATGGGTTCTATGGCCCCTTTGAGAAAGAGGGCTTGTTCCTTCTGTTTAAGAAGTGTATGATGTTCCTACGATAACTTGTGAGTGTGAGGTGGAATGTTGGGCGGTGTGGTAATGAACTCCAGACAATAGCCATGGTTGATAATGGCTAATACCCATTTGTCTGTGGTGATGGTATTCCAGACTAGGTGAAAAAACTGTAGTCTGTCCCTGACAGTTTTTTTTGGGGGGGAGGGGGCGCGAAGAAGAAATGGAGTATTAGGTATTCACTGCTTTGCAGTGGATGTTGCCCTGAGTGCAGAGGCACCCTTGTTCTTACTTTCCTTGAAGGAACCTCTGTAATAACCCTAGTGTAGGTAGCCTTCTGTGGAATTTGATATATATATGTACCTCTGTAACTTGGGAGACGAAGAAGCCCCTGGGAGTGGAAGCTTGCAAAAGCTCCCATTGCATTGGCCGTGTCGGTGTCGTTTTGTTTAGGGTCGAGCCTGCGAGAGCATGCGTCTCGCTTGTGAGACACTGTTGTAGACACAAAAGGGCTTGGAGCACATCTGTAGCTCACCATTTGTCTGATTCTATGTCACTATTCTTGGTAGCCCTCTTTATTGGCCAGTGTGGCAGAAACATCACTTCCGATGCTTGCCGTGGAGCAGGGACCAAGCACACACCGGTTCAACTTAATCAGTGCTCGTCCGCTGCTCTCAACGTGATTGAGGTACTATTTCTTGCCTCCCTTGCCGGTTTATATTTCTGGAAGGGTTCTGTATCAAGTTCAGTGTGTTTACTTTTATGTTTTCACAAAACGTACATCTTCTTTTGATGGTAAGCAGTGATTTTCCAGGATCCTAGCACGAAGCCCAGGGTAAAGTTTTACAGCTGAAACAGCCAGCATCTGCTGGTGGGGTGGGGCAGAGTTAATGGAGTCGAGGTCATCTTGGGTAGAATCCCGAGGATAGGCAGGGTTGGAAGTGGGTTTCACTCAGTCTCTAGCAACAGTGCAGTCTGCAGTGCAGTGCTTTCCTCTTTCCACAACTCCCTGCCAAAGTTGTACTTTACTTTCTGTCTCCACGCACTATTCCTGCACATCGCATACACACACCACCGCTGTTTATATCCCTGCACAACACTTTCCCATCTAGATGTTACCCCCTAAACACCCCCTAACCCCTCCAACCCATTCCCAGATCAACCTTCACTCGCAGATCCTCAGTACCACTCTTTGAATCCACAAGTGCTCGTAAACATCGCAATAGCCTTATTGACATGCATACTTGATCCCTAAGAGTCACTGCACAGAAAATGAGAATGTCTTCGGTCTCTGAGTCCACCATTAATTTATTCATGTATACCACTGGACGTCAGAGCCATGGGTGGAGGAGAGACTTTGTAGGTTAGGATCCAGTCGACAAAGGAAGGTACAATATTTAACAGTGGATCCCCGTTCTTACAGTCACCCTTCTGCTACCTTGTTATGCTTCTTTGCACCGCAGGGGTGATCTCTACATTGGTTTAAGTTTCAATCTGCTGGAGATATCTCCCAAAGAATGTTGCTGTGGGCAGGGCCGCTAAGGTCAGGGATTGCTGTTGGGGCCATGTTTCTGGGCAGGCCCAGTTGTTTGTGGTCTTAGATGGGGTGCAAGACAGTTTTCCAATACCCAAACTGTGATATACACAATATTTAAGTATTTAATTTAGGTTGAAAGCAAATCTTTCACTTCACTTTGATAATATACATGGCACAAAAATGTACGATTATTTAATAGCTAAACCTGAGCAAGAGGAGCTAAATGAGTGGAGAGCAGAAAGATTGCTTAGAGCCCATTCATCCCAGTTGCTGCTAGATTAATGGTCTGATGTGAAATAGAAAGAACAACATTCGGCCTTCTCAAACCATACTGCTTCAAGTACTGTGACGCTAGTCCTTGTAGGAGCTTTACCCAGTAATTAACTGCATGTATGCCGATTTAAAATGAAAAAAGCCAATATATAAGTTCAGATAGAGCATGAAATAATGGCCTGATGTGAGCTGGAAAAGGAAAGCCGTGGTGGAAAGGGAAACATTTCTCAGCCTTTCAATACGCTTGTTGTAAAGATGCTTGGTTAACCTGAAGATCACAAGCTTCAATCCTGATAAAATGGCTCTGTGCAATCAACCACTACTGCATGTTTTTCCATATATATGGCAAAGCATACACTTGTATCCCAGAAAGTTTTCAATCTACACCACGTACTGCCTCAATTTCATAAAAGTGGAAACGTAATACACTGTCAATTAAGTCAGACAAGACTGATTTACAATTCTTCGCTTTATATTTCACGTTACCTATATTTTCTTTTCATAGCACTCCCATGTCAGTTAAATACACCTAATGTTTACTCTTGCAAAGGAGACTACTAATTTTCACTCTTTTGAAATTGCACTTTCTTCTATTAAAAAAAGGTAGTAAAATACTCAGCATATTATCTGGAGGAATGGCTTCATGTCTATATAGCCTCTTTAGGCACAGTGCTAGAAACACACCAGCGCTGGAGTAGGCAATGGACTGACGCTAGGAATACATGTGCCCAGGACAGACTAAGACAAACACTGGAAGTGGTTCACTAATCATTCACACTAAAGTTGGATAGTAATTGGAATTAATTATTTGACACCAACAGGCAGGCCACATCTTAATTTGACCCGTCGTGCACCTCTCCTCTCCCCGTTCTTGCACTGGTTGGCTGGTGCCACCTCCCACTGGAACATTTGTGGTGGAAATCAACAAACAAAAGATAGTAGCAAGAAAGACAAAGAACAACAGTGACAAACCGAAATCACTACAAAGCTTAAAGTGAAAGATGTACGTGACATGCTGCACTAAAGGGGCCAAGGGCCAAACGCTCTAGATCAGACAGTACAATTGCAGCAGGAGGCATGGGTTGAGGATGGAGGTCACTGGGCCGTGTTCCCGGTAGTTTCATATGCTGATTTGTACCAACTCATCACCATGCTTACTAACGCCAAGCAACACAAGTGGAGTTGAAAACAATGGATTAAGGCCTGCCTAAAATTGCAAATCTTTGTATTGCGTCATTTTTGATTTACAACTAAACAGTACTAGAAGTGATCAAGCTGCTCAATAATGCAGTGAATAGGTTTTGTAGAAACGTAGGCAGGTCCACAAGCTACAACTTGAGAACCAGAAGTAAAGAACACAAAAATAAATAATGTCTGAAAACCCTGTTTCTAGATGATCTGTTTAGAATCCAAGTGTTTTGATGATTAAATGATGGGGGAATTAAGTTTGTTCTCCGAAAACGTTTGTGCCTGTCCTGAACAAGTGCCATTTGCGGTCATCTCTCTGCTTGCACTGCCTGAAGGAAGTGCTGCCACGCCGATTTGCTCCCATGGCTGGGATGGCTAGGTCTCGCCTAAGAACTGCATGCACTGTCTGTTGTGAAGCATTTTGGTAGCCTACAGCGGGTTTAAAGCCTGCTCACTGCTTACCATTGATTGGTCTGATTGTCACTCATTTGCTAGCTTATTTGACAGTTTTTGAGGACTTTACTTCCCCCGTAGTGAGTTTGTCCCCCCATGAGTTTGGACACATTACAGTGTCCTTACACTTTTTTTATGCTACGTTGAGGGTGCAGCTGATGGTCAATGCAGCAGATGGAATTGTTTGTTGTGGCTTCCCGTCCGTGACCATTTGCTGGCCTCTCTACCTATGCTCTTCCGGGAGATACTGTAAAAGCTCCTCCATCTCATCCTAATGGGCTCTATCATAACAGACCAACAGGGCCTGAGAATTGGCAATACGCCAATGATTGGCAGCCTGCGCAGCAACCCTCTTCCCAGCACCATCTTTTCGCTTGCTTTCCTCTTTAGGAGAGGGCTATCTCTAGTAGCTTGACTGTTTTGCCCTCTCCAACGTGCAGTGGTTGCAGCAATGAAGTCAGGTGTTCTTGAATCCGGATGAACAAGGGGGTGGAAGGCGCAGATTTATATAATTTTGTCCACCCGAGGGGCGATGACCCTAGCTCGGTCCGGATCCTTGAAAATGTCTTCATCGTGCCTCATCATGCCAGGTAGCATGGGCAAAAACTGAGTATCCCTATGTGTGGAAGCTAGGGTTTTGAAAATAAAGTTCTGTTCTAGAGGTTTTGTGCAGCTCGACATTATGAAAGGCTGCTGCCCTAGCAATAACCTTCTGGTAGGAAGTTGTATTCTCATGTGGAGAGGGATGACCTGGGTATAGATCAGTCTTGTTTGGTAGGATCAGTGTTGTACATGTCCCAAGGGTCAGGATCAGTTAATGGCCACCCCAAGCCCTAACGTTCGACTGAGGTGATCACTGATGTGAGACATCAAGTGGGTCTTGTGTGGGAGACAATGGTGGAGAGGAAAGGGTGGGGGGGGGGGGGGGGGGGGTGACATGGAGGCAGTGGTGATGGACGTTGAGGTGGTATAGGAGGAGAATGGCAGGCAGGGCTGGGGCCTTGTCCCTTAGTCTTCTTCCTGGCAGGACGGGGGAGGTCCAGTGCCTCTTCAAAAGTCAGCTTCCTCTTTAAAGGTAAAGGAGAGGAAGGATTAGCAATGATGCAGTCAGTCCCCACTGGAATCTGTATCTACCTTTAGCGAATGTTAAATTTTTTGAGAATAGGTTCAACAGGGGATGTAGAAGCCAAAGACGGTCTGGAGTCTTACGGCTCAGAGGCTTTTGGTATCGAAAGTTTGGTTCTGGATTAGTGAGGCTTTGTCAGCTCTGAGGTAGATGGAGTCAGCACCGATAGTGGGGGTCGATGCCCAAACATGTTCTCAGTCAGAGGAGGTTGATGGTGAAGGCTTGGCCTTTGCGGTGATCGTCGGCCCCGGGCCCAAGGGCTGGGTGGTCAAAACAGTTTTTCAGATCTGACCATGGCCATACGGCAGCGGTGGTGCGGTGGCCTCCAACAGCAGAAGTGCGCAAGCAACAGATTTTTTTGGAGGGCTTGGGTGTTGGAGTAGGGGCCACAGTACTCATGTGCTGGACGGATGGTTTCTCCTGCATTTTAAGATTCACTTCGACGTTGGAGCATGAGCTATCTTCGATAAAGAAGGCCTCCTCTTCTTGGCGGTCAGCTCTTCTGGTGCATGTTCTTGGCATAAGAGACATGGAGAGTTATCTGAGGCTCTTTTGCAACATTTCAGGCTGACAAGGCTTTTGGTGCCGAAGAGTCTTCTTTGAACAGAACCATTTGCAGGCGATCTCTTTGTGATCGGGTGAAAGGCACAGATTGCACGCAAGGTGTTGATCAGTGTGTGGATATTTTGAGTGGCAGCGCAGACAAAACATGAAAGGTGTGCGTTCCATTAGAAATGCATCCTTGATGGGGCTGCTGACATGCGGGAAGGTAGGCCTGAATGGCCGGCGCCCGAGTGGCAGTTGGTCGAAAGACTCAAAAATGACAAAATTCGAGAAAAGCGCAGAAATTGAAAAGCGCAGTCGAAAACAATACCTTTACTTCATTCTTTATTTGGCGAATATCGTCAGTCATCAAAACATACATGTACACATATATTAATAAATACAGTCCAGTAAAGATAAAATCCCAATAACAAATAGTGATGAGACTGATTAAAATAAGATCATAGAATCCACAGACCGAATGTTCATCAATTTAAAAAGGCCATAACATAAATACAATAAAAAAAAAAAGTTCATTTAGTCATTCTCATCGTTATACTCCAGATCGACATCAAGTACTTTGAAATGGCAAAAATGACTATTTGTCTAGTGTCTGCCTGAAGAATACTTCTCCATATTCCTTTATTCCAAGAAAACGACATAAAGGAGCAATCCACTTCCTTCTCAGGCTATGATACACGGGACAGGAGAATAAAACGTTCGACGGTTTCTCGCCACATATTACAAGTTAGACAATAACTGGTACTAGGATCCCTCAATCTAACCTACCTTACAGTGTACGAGCTAAGGGTAAGAGTCCCGTACCTAAACTGGAAAAAGAGCTTCCTTGCCACATATGGATCAATTTCATCCATAAACAACTCCAATTTGAAAACGTCTTTCTTTAAAAGAAACGCCTGCGTCACACAGCCCAAACTGGGCTGTCGACAATGTAAACCCATCTGACGCGACCAATATGAAATTTTTAATTGCCCTTTAGAAATTGCACTTGCCTCCTCTAGCATAATCCAGAGAAGATCAAGGCCAATATCCATCAGAGTTGCATGCACATACTTAATCTAATGAATGTCACCCACCCTAGGCAGGTGCAGAACCTTCATCAAACCCTGCTTGTAGAAGTTCCGTTCCGGGGTTGCCCATATCCTTCTCCAAAACAGAAGTGGGCGTAACTGTGCTTTATCAAGGATGGATTTAAGCCCTGAAACCCAAATGCAAGGGGAGCAAGGGTGTACTCATTGGTAGTCCCACCATTTGTCACAAAGTGATCCTGAGTTTTAATCAGGGATGGGGCATCCCCATACCCACAGAGCTCGGCTCCATAGGGGGAACCTCCCAACAGCTGATGATTGTAAACTTGCAACACTGGAGAGACCGGACGATGTTGTGAGGCATTTAGCATCTTTAACAGACCCACACCAACATTTTAATCTAATTTAAGGCTAAACAGCATGCAATGTGGGGCTACTATTTTATATGCTCAGTCAGAATGATGCCCATTGTGGATCATGTATTTTGTCTTGCCAATATTAATATCAAGGTCTCTCAACCTACAAAAATTGTCAAAGCTCTCAAGAATTTTCTGGAGGCCCATAGGACTTTTAGATAAGAGCAAAGTATCATCTGCAAACATCAGGGGAGGGATCCTATGTTTGCTAAGGAAGGGGCATCAGATTCACAGTGGTCTCCATCCCGAACCAATTCATTTACAAACAATGAAAACAAGGCGGGCGACAAAACACACCCCTGCTTAACTCCCTTTGCCACTGGGATTCTGTCAGTCAACTCCTCCATCTGCCCACACCGAACATGCACATAATTATCAGTATGCAACCTTATGATTGCGTTTAGAAGATAAAGTCCTCCCCCCCACCCCCCCCCCATATCAGCTAGGGTCTGCCACAATTTGGGACGGAACCCAAATCAAAAGCTGACCGCAGATCAACAAATACATATAATCGCCCACCCACTAGTTGTACAAAGTTTCCAATATAATAATAAAAAACGAAAGACCTGTTCCAATGTACTAATTCGCTCCCTAAAGCCTGCTTATAGTGGAGTCAATATATCGGAAGCATTCATCCATTCCAGGACTCGATTCAAAATGACCCTATCAAAATGTTTATGAGCTCTATCTATTAAACTAAATGGCCTAATGTTTGATGGATTATCTCAAGGGCCCTTCTTGTATACAGGTGCAATCTCACCACCAGTCCAAGTTGCCGGAATAGGGGCCACATTAATAGCATTAAATGAAACAGGAAAATAAGGAACCCATATATCAAGCTGATCTAAAAATAAATCTCCAGGGATTTGATCTATGCCAGGTGCTCTATAAAGCAGAATTTTAAAAATGGTCAGTTCTTCTGAACTGAAATTAATCTTCTCTTGGGGACCATATACTAATGAAAATGAACCCCAAATTGGGTGGGCTACATCACAACTAAACTTAGTGCTGTCACCAGAGTGCATCCCAGATTGATCTAAGCATTCACCCAACAAATATAGACTAGAAAAGTGAACAATCCAATCTGCCATGGCCATATTGTTTTCCAATGGGATTAGCCCTTTACTGGAGCCAGAAGCTACAATATTCCGAAAGCTAGAGAAATATTTCCTCTGAACTGCTACAAGAAGACTCTCCCATCTCTTAATCTCCCATTTTATTTTTTTAGCTTTCTGTATAATCTCTTTTCTATACTCTTCTAGTTTCTTGAATTGAGGACCTGTTGAATGTATTCATTGCACCCATTAATGAGTCGCACTACATTGCACATTATACCATGCTGGAGTACAGCGTCTTTTGTTGAGCCGCCAACCTCTCTCCAGAAATGGTCTCTTATGCTCTTAAACATTTGTGCATGTAGTTTGCTAAGCCCACTTAAAGTAGGACTGTGATTCACAGGCATATTTAACAATAGTAACATTTCTCTCATCGCTACCGAGACCACCTAATAAATATTACAAATTAATTATTTTGAGTATGACAACAAGCTCCATTTAACCTTTAATCTAATTGAGGCCGCCACTAATCTTCTATCAAAGGGTTAATTTCCACCTGCCTGCACAACTGCAAATAAATTCGTAAGCATTAAGGCAAACACGTTATGGTCACTATCCTGGCAAGTTAAAAGTACCATGTCAGTCAATCCTGCTGGACATCAAGAAAAAAGGAATCAGACTTGTGTGGTGTTCTGTATTATATGTATGCCTGCCACCTTAGTCTGCTGTAGTACTGCCATTACATGCTCTTAATACAAAGGAATTAATTTGCAAGGCCAGAGCAGTCAATTTGTTTTACGGGGGGGGGGTAGATAACATAGGGATCTCTCATTGTAGAGCTTCCTCAGATGAATTAAAATCCATGTGGATGTCCAAGGATTCAAACTGACAATTAAAATCACCCCCACTATTTTTCACAACATACCCTGGGAGTTCAGATACATGGGCAGGCAGCATTTGCAACACAGTTGAGACTGTTTTTATTCACTATAGGTCTATAGTAGATGTTATAAATGCAACAGATAGCCTTAGTTGACGAGGTTAAAAAAATGCACACTAGATCCAGGGAGTCCAACACTATTTCTCTAATACTACACCTGAATATGGCTTTAACCCAAATAGTAATGCCCCCCTACAGGCAAATCCCTACTCTTTTGTATGGCTTTCCTAATAAATGTTATGTCACAAGAAGGAACATTGATGATGTTGACCATGTTTCTTGAAATATGCAAATATATGTTGACAAATGCACCCAACTCAGGGCTAGACATCTTCGATGATAGTCCAGCTACATTTCAAGACAACAACCTATTAATTAGGCTCCTATGGGCCCCTGTCATAGCCATACCCACATCCTCAACATCAGAGGGAGTTAATAAACCATCCCCACCCACATGAATGCCTAAAACGAACACACATAGGATCAACATAGTTGACTCCCCCCCCCCCCCCCCCCCTCCCACCCATCTCCTTGTGGCAATTCAGGATCATCCTACTTTGGGTGAGTGAGCTTTAAGCTGCCCTGTTACAGGCACTCGACTGCAAGCCTCACCGGCCACAAGGTTTACAACCGTTCTTGGAGCCACAGATGAAGTCAGGACAGGATTATACATCCCCTCCAGACTCAGTACCCCCGGAATTTAATCAAAGTCTTGAGCCTGCTGTTGAAATAATAGGGAGTGAATCAGCAACTGCAGATATTGAGCTGAGTGATGGTGAACGTACAATGGCAGACAAATGATTAACTTCTAATGTATTTTGAAACAAGCTGCTGCCAACGCCACCAGGTAGCATCAATGCACTCAATTTATCTTCAATGTTGAATAACTGGTCATACACCAGTTGCAGTTTACCATGTAATAATTCACTAAAACCAACGCACAACCTATGCCACAGATCTGTGTTAGGGGCACCCAGGACATCTGTATTACCAAGCTCAGATGCGATCAAATTCTGCTTGGGTTTAGTCTGCTGTGACTTTTGCCATTTTTTTCCATCTCTTAACCATGGGCTCAAGGACGGGAGAACATCACTAGGAGCATTATTACCAATACACACGGTAAGGAATGACCCCTTTTTTCAGGACTATTCCTTACCAGTCCAGCATTTTCTACATATCCCCTCACATTTGGGCCCATAAGACTTATCTTGGACCGCAATTTCAAATATGTCTTCAGTTCTCTGAAGGGGCAAAGTAATAGGCATTGGAAGGACAGACGATTCAGACGTGAATGAAAGTCATCGCTCTGCCAATTGGATTTCATGCAAGACCAAACCAACTGCTCGCACCAAAACAATTGTCTACAGTAGAACGTACTGGAACCCGGGTGCCCAAAACAGCGCCTATATCGGTCTTTATTTTCCCCATTTGGCCCCAGAAACAAAATATCAGATAAAATTCAAATATTGGTCTCAAACCTCAAAGTTCATACCAAGTTCAATTCATACTTTTCTAATATCCAAAATCCGAACCCGTCAAAAGAGTGGGCCTAACCAGGCCTCTAACGGGCTATGATGGGCTAAGACGGGTTCGGTCTTCGCTTGGGCACAGCCTGGCGGGTCCAGCATACTTCCCGTGCAGCGGGACGCTCAACGCAATTTATAGTGCCAGAAGCCCCTCAATGTCTGATACACACGGAGGGATGATGTCCCACTCCAACGCGTGTTATAGTTCAAAGTGCAGGTGAGTACGTTGAATGAATGCCAGTGATAGCATCCCACATAGCAGGAAGCTGGAGGCCAATTCGTAGCACCAGAAGCCCCTCCTGGAACACTGTATGCTGGGGGATGATGACCCACCCACACGTGTGTTGTAGTTCAAAGTGCAGGCCGCTAAGTTTAATGAACGCCATTGAAAGCTCCCTGCGACAGGGTGAAGCTGGAGGCCACATTATAGCACCAGAAGCCCCTCCTGGACGATGTATGCTGGGGATGATGTCCCGCCCAAACACTTGTTGTAGTTCAAAGTGCGGTCCAGTCCGTTTAATGAATCCCAGCGAAAGCTCCCACAAAACAATACAGTCAAGGACAGTAAATAACAGAAGAATCGCACCAAACAGAGCTGAAACACTGAGCAAAGGCACACACGTCCAAATCTGAAAGAAGAGACAAAACAATCTAGTAAAAGGAGTCAATGCCCATGCGTATTATCACAAAGAGGAGCTTGTGGCTCGAAAGACTTTAGAAGAAAAACAACTCGCACAACTCCGGACCCAACACTAGATAGCAGGAGTATGCAGAGCACCTGTATCCACAGCCACACATGCCATCGAACAAAGCAATTTACTTACCTGTGAGGGAAGACTCTAGAGACACCCCGTTTACTCGCCCCATCTAACGCAAACTCAAAATTATTTTAAAAACTTCTGAAGGTTGAGCACATTTACAACCTTCCAATCATATCATGTTCCAGGTGAACAGGAAGAAAATACCTTACGGAACGGTGAACAGAGGTGAAGCCATATGATGAATGTAATGCTGAAAAGATCATGTGTGCATTCATGTTTTTAGTACTGGAACTATGATTAAGGCTGCCATGCACTGGTACAAACCTGAGGCTAATGTAAAAAGCAAACCAATGTGGAAAATCAGCTATTTCAAAGATCAGATGTTGCGTGGTGAAGAAGCAGCCATAGTTTTCATGTGAACTGTGACTGAGCTCCTGCAAAGCCTGATACTATTGCCTCTAAATGTTGAACTGAACTTTGGAGCCCAACACTGGGTTGTCCTTGGTAGCTAGGCTCAAGCAGCAAGGAACTCCTCAGAAATAAATGTGCAACACCTCCAGAATGATATGGTTAAGATAGAATAACTTAAAATTACTACGTACAGATAAATATAAATGAGTAAGGTGACACAAAAATGAAGAAGATTAAATAGAGGGATAAAAATTATAGCAAAGACTAAACCTGTTTAATGAATATCCTGCCCTGAGTCTACAATTGGAGGAAAAGCGGTTTAGCTTCATGTGCTGTCTGGCTTCACATCCCCATGACTAAATGCTGTCACATGATATGGTGATGACCGCTAAAGGCCATCTCATCTGATGTCTTGTTTCTTTTGTGTTCTGTTGTACCATATATTAAAGAGAAAATAAAAAAGCCATCCATTACAAACAATGGGAAACTGACAAATCAATGTTAGTGTGTGGATGGTACATGAGGCCACACAATTTTCCTGATGGTTTAAAATGAACAGTTGCGGGTGAATAAAAATGTTGGTTTATCTAGGACCAAAGTTTGCGTTCAAACTTTGAAGATTTCTAACCTCTAGAAATTTTTCTGCAGGCAAACCTGGAACCTGGAGCTGAGCACAGCTCCACATGGTAGAAAAAACATGTGGTGATCAATCGAAAGAGCTTTGTGGCAAAAAACTCTCAGAGCATGAAAGGGATTAGGGCTAAGGCTGCCAAGTCTGCACCATTTTCAGGTATGTTTGCTACCTTCTCCCAGTCATCCAGAGATACAGTCACAAAAGGTTCTGCACCTTCAAGTTCAAAGCATTCCCCAGACCTTCAGGACTGGTTCCTCGATGCCACTCATAACCTCTGTTAGAGTCCACAGCAAAATGTCTAGGGACAACTGGTTCGTCGACGTACCCAGCTGCAGCAATTTGCATTCCCCGGAGTCCTTGTGTACACCCCAGACATGGGGAAGAACTTTCACAGCAGTCAGAAGAAACATCCAGTAGTAATTAATCCATACATTATTTTTGAGGCAAACCACAAAATCCTGTTGTACTGCAGAAAACTGACTTCACTGGCAATGGTTAGACACTAAGTCGGTGGTAGTCATAAAGAAAAGGCTAGAACCACAATCCCAGTGCAGCTGATTAGCTACCTTGCCCCTGAGAATAAAGACAGATCTAGAAATAAACATCTTCCTGAGATAAATTAATCAGAGCAAAAAGAAAGGAAACCACTTTTTCTTAATCTGATCTCGTCAGCTTTCTGCTGGGAGCGGGTAAAGTAAAGAGCAAAAACAGCTGGTAAATGGTGATAATTTGCCCTTGCAAGAAGTCAAACAAAATATGTCCCTTCAAATCACACTAAAATGACTGCACTTCTCCTGCATCTTGTAGAGCAGCATGATCCAGTTACTGTTAAACGGCCCTCCTTTCAGGCAAACGGGCATCTCCCAGGAAGTCAACATTTGCTAAAGTGACTCAAAAGAAGCAGATGAGACGGAGAAGCTCCAGGACCCATGTTTCATTCCCTTCAGACTTTACTGTCTGCTTGCTGGCTCCCTCAACCATTGGGGGAAGAAGCGCAAAAATGGGCAATCAGCCATGAATGAGGAGGGACCCTCACTGAACCAAATGGCTGAGCTTCAGATAATCGATATTTTTAACAGAAAAAACTTGGAAAAGTTCTGATACGTAATCATAACCGGGTATCCGTGATCTACTGAATTACATAAAAATTGCAAATCTGATTTTGATGTCCGGTGCCAGACAAAGGTTAACAGAGGATTTTATTCCAGGATAGAAATAAACATGCAGCAGAAATTACTCATTTCTAAAATCAGATCACATTTTTGCTGCCATGGAAACAGCTTTTCATTCACCAAAATCTGTTTTTTGAAAAACAGTAAGGGCAAAACATTATGTACTTGTAACAATCTGTTTTTGGCTTGCAGTGCTGTAGAATCACATGCTGTCCACACTCCTGCAATCTAGTACTGGGCTCACAATGTTGCAAGATGTTTTTCTTCAAAGGGGTTCACACTTTCGAGGTGACTTGTGATAACTTCCATTAAACCCGCAAAGCACCATATTGGTTAACGGCATGTATGGAAATACAATACATTCCAAGGTCTGTGTACTGGGAAAGTAACAGCAACTTACTGAGATAAATGAAGCGAAATTGTCAGTGGCAGACTTCTTCCTGGCAGCTTGAATCCACAAAGGTGGGAAGGACACATGCGACTCTATAGCACTACAAAATTCACAAACCAATTGTTACAGGCAAGTACTGTTTTCCATTAGCAACATATGCCACTTTAGATCACATTCTGTGTAAAGAGTGAAAAGTAGAATGTAAATCCCCAAAATGGTGTCTAAGGAGCAAAAGTGAAGATGTAAGGTTTTTAAGTAAGCTCTGCCTCCTGGTGGCATGAATGCCTACACAGTAGTGCTCGGTGAATATGTGCTTAGACATTCAAGTAGCAGCCTTACAAGTGATCATGTGATATTACCAAGGAATGCCATATGGATCCTCTTTGTTAGTGAAATGTGCTCTATGTATTCGATGCTGTGTGCATTTAGCTTTGGCACAACAGCAATGAACGATGCAAACATTCCACCTAGCACATCCTGCCTTGGAGAAAAATTTGGCAAGTTGAGGAAGTGCAAAAACAAGCAGAAGATGTTTTGGTTCTCCCCATGGACAGTGTACTGTCCCCACAGTACTTGATGGCCCTTCGCACATTTAAGGTTTGTAGTGCTTTTTCACCTATGGATTGTGGCTCCAGCAAAAAGGAAGATAAAGTAAATGGACTGATTCACATGGAATGGAAAGATGACATTTAGCATAAAAGAAGGGTGCCTTCTGAGCACAACTCATTACTTGTGACCTTCACTCACTAAGCTTGAAGTTCACTTACTCTCTGGCGAGCGGTCGTAGCTACAAGGAACCCTTCCGTCCAGAAGAGGCAGAAATGGTAACTTACGTGGCTCTGCATTGCAGGATTAATATCCAAATTTAATAAAAGCACTCTCGAAGCAGTTTACCAGGGACACTTATGTTAAAGAACTTACACTCCTCTACTGAAAAAAATGATTGCAGACTACAATGCGACACCCTATAATAATTGCTGCCAAAATTAGTGCAGAATGAGGGCAAAAGGAGATCTGACAAGCATTACTTTAGCCTCGTATAGAAAATGTCTCATGTCCTTAATATGCCTAAATGCCTCAAATCCAAGAATGCCACCACTGGCAGTGCCTCAGGGCCAATTACTTTTAGAGATCAATGGAGCTGAACTAAGGAGCCAATATAGCAGAAATGTATCCCCTTGACTGAAACATAGCCAAGAAGGGTTGTTTATGACTGGTATGACGCGTTGTATATGATGAAGTGGCGCACAACGCTGCACTGCTTGGACAATTGTCAAGAATGTGTGCATCCTGTTTTTGAATGCTGTGGTCATGAAAAAGTTATTTACCTTCTATAATGCTCTGACCGTCTGGGGGTTGCGTATAGGTTTCACCCTTGGGCATGGACGTTGTGTTGACATTTTCTGCACCTTCAGTCACAGAGCAGTCATTATAGATTGGAGGTGACAGTGCTAAATCTAAATTAGGACCTTCTTAACAGTCACAGAAGTCCACTCCACAAAAAGGGAATGAGGGAGGGTGGTGGTGAATCTGCAGTTAGTAACTGATTGTTCTTCTAATGCATATTTCCAAACACAGATTCCTCACCTTCAAAATAGATACTTGAGCAGTTCCTTTCAAAAGGTGGATGGTCTGAGGAGTGGACTCAACTAAGAAATCCAGCAGGACCGAGCAGGTAAAAAGGCGGTTTCTGCAGGCCTGAAAGATGAGGCACCTTTCCTTGATGAAAGTATGTACTGTCATCCATGTTCCAGCCTAGCAGATGTCTAGCATAGGAACAGTGCTCACCAATGCCGTCGAACCAGCCATGAATCTGGTGGAATATTCCAAAATGTCTTTTTGAGGGCTCCTTCTTGACAAGGGGAAAGCAAGTCTTTATGCACAAGATGATCCATCAAGACAGTGTTTTCTGTCCCTTTTTAGCACCGCTAAGTCCCACCATCGTAAATTCGATGTAGAAGTCGAGAGCTCTGTGTGTAACCAGAGAAGCCCCCCCTTATGAGAGAAAATGGTACAAAGGGTGATGAGAAGTGCAAAACAACCTTCAGCAGAAAGGAATCCCAAGTCCTCCACACCAATTTGACAGGAAAAAAGTGGGGTGGAAAGGTTGCACTAACAAGGCCTGTGGCTCACTGATAAGACCTGCAGTAAGGAAAACAGTTTTGATGGTGATGGTTAGAAAGAAGCTCTGCATGGGTTTGATTGCCATATCAGGAATGTAAAGAGAATGTTAAGGTTCCACTGAGGCTTACTGAAAGACGTTGGTAAAAACCTGTGTTAGCTTTTTTTTTTTTTAGACTCATCACAATGGGTGACTTGAGTAAAGAAGGTTCATCAGGCAAATAAAGGAACACAGAGACAACATATAACCTTTAACTGTGCACATCGCAGTGTGTTGGCTCGCCAGAACTAAAACAAGCAAAAATTGCTTGACCTTCAAGGGATGAAACTGATGGTCCCTACATTAAGCCTCAAATTTGAACCAATGCCCAAACAAAAACAGTAGAAGGGTGTCTAACTGCTCGAACCACATACACTAATTCCACAAGTACTTTAAAACTGCTCAGCTGTCATAGCTCAAGCTCCATACATGGAGGTGTACGTTATGGAGATTTGGGTGCATGACCTTGCCCCATTGTTGAGACATTAGGTTACCTGAAGAGGCAGACAGATATTTTGCAAATGCTCAAAGCTAACAGGTTTTCTGCACCAATCAGAAGCCATCCAAACTACTTGAGCCTGATTGGTCCTCATCTTACCCCAGAACTTGAGGCAGGGGAGGCAGCAATGGAAAGGTGTGCAGGAGCCCTGTATCCCAGTACAGACAGAATGTGTCCCCTAGAGACCCTCTTGGTGGAGGCTGCAGCACACAGTAATTATGACACTGCACGTTCCCAGCAAAAAGATCCAATTAGGGAATATTGCAATGGACAAAGATGTCCTGAGCGACCACAAGGTGAAGAGGCTTTTAGTGCTCTGCCAGCTTGAAGTCTGCTGAGCTTATCCATCCTGGCTTTCAGCAACCTCACCTGATGACTGGCCACCTGGGAGATCCCTTTACAGTCCAAACATCTACAAAGATGCAATGTCTCCTGGCACAAGATTCAAGAACTAAGCGGCTGTCACACCACTAAGAAGTGAGGGGGGGGGAGGCAATCACCAATGAAAGGAAAAGGAGACTTGAGGCACACCCAAGGTCTAAATACCCTAACTTTCACTGGATCCTTAAAATTCCACACAGACTACTGTTTTAAACATGGACAACTAGCTGCTCATCTAAATCTCAAAAAAACAATTAGTGATTAAATCTCCCTTCTCTTCAAAGTGCAGGAGAACCTTGTGTTGTCCTGTACTCTCATTATAGCTGCATTGTAAGGAGGTGTGTCATCAACCACAGAATCTTTTACAAGGTAAGATTCTAGAGAGGAGCCACCACAAGCATCAACTCCATCCTGTTGGCTCCTGATACATAGTCTGTGCTGTGGTCTTTAGAGGCCCACTTCTGAAATGGAATGAGAGGCGCGTAGTAGGGAGTTTTCTAAAATACCCCTCTCAAAGGTTAGTCTGTGCTTTTTTTTTTTTTACGCATTGACTGCTGAATTAGGATGAAGGCCAAAAATATGGCAATTAGTAGGGTGAATATATATTGTTAACTGTCTTATGGTACGCTAGAGTGTCTTTGTAGCATCACTGTCTAATTGTTTTGGTCTGTGTATGGAGTTGTTATTCCTGCTTGGTATGGTTCCTTTCGACAGTCACATGTTCCACTGCAGTAGGCTGGCATTTAAGAGGTCTTGTAGTGTCCAAACCACCCCGCAGGAAACAGGTTCTCATTAGTGAAACAATTCTGTGATGAGCACGGCTCACATGAGTCTGAGTGAACATAACAGCTGAGGCACAATAAACATAAAATGGGTGGATGAACCTTCAGAGAGTAGAACTATAATGATTTGCAAGAAGAATATTTCCTGAAACTGCAGTAACTGCAAATTTTCCTGAAGGAAAAAGCTGAGAAGCATATTAACATCGTTTTTTCTTTTTATTGAAAACCACACACCAAAACTCAGTCTGGTTTGCAAAGGTTCTACTATTCTATATGCCACAAAAACTGTTGCCTCAAAGTTAACACAAAAATGATTTCATCACAACAGTATTGGCCATGTTTTACAAACTGAATGGACAGACTGCACAGCTGTGAATCAAAGTTTGGAAAAGAAAAGCAGTTGTGTTTACTTTGAACATCTATGAGGGCCTTGTTAGAAAAACTAGAAGAACAACATGCATTTCTCAGAATCTAAAAACTGAAAGGTGTTTTTTTTTCCTGTACGCTACAATGACAAAATATTTACATACAAAAATTATGATTAACGCTTTATCCAGTAGCTAAGGATTCACGGCTTCCTCTTGATATTAAAGTGGACAGATGCCATATTAAAAGCAGCAAATAACAAAAAATGACTTCCGCTATCAAACATTTAAGTTCCTTATAAAATGTCGGCTGGCTTTAGTATTTAGATAAAGCACCGAGTTATTTGTGAAGCTGTATTCAATAAATCGAGGAATATGGTTGCACATTCAAGTAGGACAGGTTGGTATTAAAGACTATACAGCAGACACTGTGGAGAAAGTCTAGTATGTTGGAACGTTTTGTGTGTGTAGCCACTAACGATCCAGGAGGTTGGCAAACTGTATTTGCTTAGCTCTAACTTGGGTCAATAGTATTTCGTGCTCTTCAACTGCACCAAATGTCGACATGACAGATTATCTAACAAAACACGGTAAGGCTTACTGACCCCATTTAATCAGAGAGCTTCTTTGACAATCAACCATCAGTAATTTAACATTTCACTAGAGAGCCAAACTAATGCATTTTTAATTATTTTTAACAATCAATAGCTGAATGGATTAAATAATTTAAAGTGTTCACATTAGTGACACAAGTGAATGTGCCATTTCTTTTATCTTTGTGTGCATACACCGAGGGCACTGGAAGGTGTTTAAATAATCACAAAATGCACATTGCAGGTGCAGGAACATCTATGGGTGAAATCTTTATTACAAAAAGATTCAATGATTGATGATAGATGATAGATAGGAAACACCCCCCTCCTTTTTTGGTTGGTTACAGGTGCTCCATTGTCCACTGGTACTTGACAACCTGCCATAAAAAAATCTTGCAACTGCAGTCAAAGCTTTGGTATGTAGTACTCAGTGGTAGTAAGCATATGTCTAGTTAAATTTAGGTGTGTATTTCACTTTCTTGATCCCAAAAGCTGAAAGTGTAGGGCCCCCGATCAGCATTAGCCTCTATTTAGCCCCAGCTTATCTCACAGCCTCTTGCCTACATGCACCCAATTCCAGGGTTCCTGGAGTCCTTGAAGAAGCAGGACCTGCCACTGGACGTTAGTTGTATACAGAAAATCACTTACTTCAAATATCCATTTGGTGAGGGTGCCTTTTTACCATTCCAGAACAGTTGTTTCAGTTTATACATGCCTTGCATGCAGTAATTAAATACTTGTACACTTGTAACTCCATGCTAATAAGGTACCCTTCTTAAATCAGGAAACAAAACAGCATCTCAATTTGTGTAATTCAGGTGTTTTGCCCTCACTGTCATAGGTGGTGAAAAGGCCTATAGTTTCACAAATTTATTTTTGTGTGTTGATGCAAAGGCCACCAATTTCCTATCTTTCAATTAAAGGCAACGTGCTTTGCCCCTTAGCTTCCGCACTCAGCCACAGATTAATCTGTACCAAACCCACAAGATAAATGGAGGTGGAGAAGGAGGCAAAATAGCAACAAAGAGTCCTCCCTCCTTACCAGGACTACTTTTTGCATCTCCAGGTTAGAGACAGTGATGCTGCAAATGAACTTAATCAAGCAAGTTCTGCTAAATACATTCCTGATGCAGATAAGTGAGCGCACAGATATAGAGCATAACCTAAGTTCCCAAGTGACACTGCACAAGTTACTACTAGCATGCAGTCAGCTGTAGATACACCACAATTGAAGTCACATTTCCCTTACTTATAACTTTGTAGTCTTCCATTAAGATATGGCGGGCATGGTTTTACAGTGAGAGAAATCGCGCTTTGCAGCTGTTTATTTGTTATTAATTCAAATACAAATCATACCACTCTGGTGGGCCCCTAGATGTGGGAACAAATTCACCTTGATAAGAAGCTAGTATCTCACCGGATAGACAAACATCCTCCTGCAAGGGGTTGGAGTATTTCTGTGAGTATCCATCAAGGCAAATGGAAACAAGAGTGAACGTTTTGTGGATGCTTTGTCGGTTGCTTTTAAGCCCCCACTGACAAGAATGAAACTGCTAAGGTAGTAATCATCATATTCGTTATCTGAATCATTGAAACACTGATGTGATAAACAGGAATTTCTTTATTTGGATCATTGAACAGTGAAAATATCTTCCCAGTGCAAATGCCATGGCACTGATGGCATAGGTTCAAGAAATACTGGGGTCTATGGAGTCATCTTGGTTCTAACGATTTCATTAATAATGGATGAAAAACTCTGGGGCCAATATTAGTGACTCCTAGCTAACAACAATGTAGCCCAGAGAAAGGGGACATACCATACAAAACTATAACATCACTGTAAATCCTCTACGCAAAGAGCATGTTACTTACCTCCGGTAGCATTTTTTCTGGGAGAGACTCAAGCTAACTACAAACTCCTCACCTTAGAATATTCCCCAGGGATCAGAATAGATCTGGAAAATCTTGAGCAGTACCTCTGTCCACCAGTGGGCGTCATCGTTTGGATCTACGTCAGCGGCATTGTCTGCGTTTGAAGTGACGATGTGGTGCCTATATAGGTGCCACCAAGACGCACTGACATCCGTTTCTTTCCTGACTAGTTATGTGCCAAAAAAGCAGTCTCACTTAAAAACCAAAGTGACTTTTTTTAACAGGGCGCAATCTCCAAAGAGATCTTTTTGGTAAAGAGCCAAGTGGGGAGGAATCTGAGCTAAATCTGCAGTTAGACAGTCTTGACCACAAAAGGCGTTACCGAAGGTAAGTAAATTATTCTTCAGATAGAGACTATGACTGCAGATTGTGCACCTTAGAATAGATACCAAGAACACTTCCTTGGAGGTGGGTCTGCAAACTGGCTTAGACCAAAAAGGTTTGGAGGACCGAAAGGAGAAATACCCATCACAACAGACGTGACTGTCAAAGCAGTACCACTCTGAACATATTGAGAGATGTCCACGTGACAGCTTGGCAGATGTCCAGGGCATTACCTTGCAAGCTAATGCAGCAGTGGTGGCTTTAGCTCTGGTGAAGTGAGCGCGCAAACCCTTAGGGGGTTACTTCTCCACCAGTGTATAGCAGATTTTTATGCAGAGCACTATCCATCTGGAGAGGGTTCCTTTCTGCACAGCCTTGCCCTTCTTCACTCCGGTGAACCCAATGAAGACCTGATCGCCCACTGAAAGAACTTTGGTGTGTCCAATATAGAATGACAGAGCTCTATTAAGGTCAAAACAATGGAGTCTCTGGTCAATGTGAAAGGGGACTACCACCTTCAGGACGAAAGAGGGACGTGTCCGAAGGACCAGTTTGTCAGGGAAGAAGTTGGTGTATGGAGGTTGGATCGACAGAGCTTGAAGCTCCCTGACCCTCCTGGGTGACGTAATGGCCACGAGAAACCCTGTATTCAGAGTCAAGAGCAGCAATGGGCAGCTGTAAAGGGACTCAAAGAGAGAGCATATGAGCAAAGTAAGTAGCAAATTGAAGTGCCACTGGGGCATCACAAAGGGAGTAGGGAGGAGAAAAATTTTGTTAACTTTAATAACAGAGCAGAGTCCACTGATCTCCACCTCTTCCAGATGACCACCCCAACATAGGTGTGATGCATCTGTCACCACTGTGACCCTGGGTGGAGAACAGAAAGGTGTCTTCTGCAGATCCAATCATAGTTTATTAGCCACCATTTCATATCTTTTTCAGTTCCCTCTGATATCTGGACCAGGCCGGAAATAATTCCTTTTTTGCTGCACCCACTGGGACTTAAGGCCCCACTGAGGAGCCCACATTTGCCAATGATTCAATGATTCAGCGGGCCATGAGACTGAGCAGCCTCAGTCTCACTGGAATCAACTATTGAGGTCGAAACATCAGAATCGTAGTCTTAATGTCCCAGACATACCGTTCCGGATGTTAGAAGCAGAAACTCATTCTGTCAAGAATGGCTCCAATGAAAAGGAACATTAGAAGGCCACCAGTGTGACTTTCGCATGTTGATAGTGAACTTCAACAAATACAGATGGTTCAATGTAGTCTGGAAGTGCGCGACAACTGCCTGGGGCGAGCCCGCCGTCAGCAGCCAGATGTCCGGGAAGACTTGAACATTAACTTCCACAGATGGGCTGCTACCACCATCACTTTCATGAACACCCGAGGGGCACTGGTGAGGCCAAAGGAGAGCACAGTGAACTAGAAATGCTTGTGGCCCACTGTGAACTGCAGGTAATGCCTGTGGGAAGGACATGGATGTGGAACTATGCATCCTCCAGGTCAAGCGATACCATCCAGTCTTCAGGATCCCAGGCATACAGAACCGGAGTCAATATGAGAAGCTTGAATTTTTCTTTTTCAAGGAAGGCAATGAGAGGGAGCAGATCTAGTATAGGCCAGAGACCTCTATCCTGCACTAACAAGTAGCAGGAATAACAATCATGGCCTGCTTCTGGTACAGGAACTCTCTCAATGGCTCCTTTCACCAAAAATGCCTGCATTTCCTGGTGGAGTAAGAAGAGATGGGCCCGTCTGCCTTTTTGGGGATGGTGGAAGAGGCTAAGTAGCTTCAACAAATGGTAGGGCTTACCCTTCTAAATGGTCTGAAGCACCCATTTGTCTGATGTGATTGTCCACCACTGGAACAGGTGGTGTCTGATCAACTGCCAACAGAATGGCTATGCTGGACGTGTATGCTAAAGGGGCTTGGATGGAGCAGTAGTCAGAGGTCCAGGGGAACTGGGCACAGATCAGCCTTGTTGCCAAAGAGATGGGAGCCATCAAAGGGCATGTCAATCAGTGAAGACTGAAACTACCCTGACAAACCTGATAGACGTTGGAATGGGGCGCCTCTGTAGAAGCCATGGTTCTACCCAGGGAATCCGTGGTGTCCAGTGCAGACTGGACGGTGAACTTCTCCACATACATACCTTTCACTAAAGTCTGGCTGAGGACAGCGCAGCCTTCCTCGGGCAGAATAAGTAGCAGCTGTGCCACCGAATCCCACGATTTGTTGGAATATCAGCCCAAGAGGCAAGCAATGTCCGATGACCGCAAGGCTGGTGGAAGTTAAGATATGCTTCCCGAAGATAGCCAGCCTCTTGGATTCCCTATCTGTTGGTGTGGAAGGGGACACACTTGGAGCAGTCTTTGCTGAACAACCAGGCACTCAGAGGATGGGTGCTATGAGGGGAAAGCTGGGTGTTCCAGGGTGGGACAGTGCCAGCAGGAAATCCTTTGGTGCACAGGAGCCCCTGTGAAGGTTTCATTCAAGCCCCCAGGATCATTTTGTTGGGGGCTTCATTAAAGGGGAGCACTGGTTCAGAGGAGCGTGCCCCCGGGTGAAAACAACGCTCTCAAGACAGAGGTTTTCAATCTCCATCTGCTAACCATCAGTCACCCTTTGCGTCACAGCAGCAAAAGTTGTGCCTTCCTCAAAAAACAAGGCCCGGAGAAGAAATCATGCCTGAGTCTTGGGAGGTAACCTGGTAAATGGTGTGTCACAGCTGCTTAGAACAGTTGCTGTCATCACCAGGGGCGTAGCTCGGTCAGTAAGACTGAGAAGGTGTGAGCTTACGATTTCCCAATAATCACGCTGGTGTACAATGTCAAAATACATCATACTACAAGCAGGGCACAATGCGAGGGGCTAAAGGGGCAGTGGAAAGGGACATGCATGTGGATTAGCAGGGGTACTAAGTGAAGAAAACACAATATTTTTGTGAAATAACCAACATTTGTTAAGCGTTTCAAAGCAGAGAGAAAGAGTGTGTGAGCTTATGTAAACATTTCTTGTGAAATCTGACGGACATCTCACCATACCTGACTGAAAGCATCTGTACCTAACTATTTGCTAGAAAATCTATTTATTAAGGGGTGTAACACCCCAAACACAACCCCTGGAGCTACGCACCTGGTCGTGTCAGTCTACACTTCAGGAGACCATACATCACTTCCTCTTCTCCCCATTCAGGAGGGTAGGACTTTTCAACAGTGAAGTTGGAGTGCGCCGGCATCGATGCTAAGCGATGCTGGGGCAGAACTCTGTCATCAAAGACTGGTGCTGAGCATGACACCAGAAGTAACTGAGTTGGGGTGGATGTTGGCCCTTGTGGAGGGTTCGATGGTGTTCCGAAGGGAGATCAAAGGGCCTCTGTCTGTGGGAAGGTGAACTCGCGTACTGTAACCCAGCAAAGCACCTCTCGGCTCTTTGAGACCTGAAGGCGCTCCAGGAGTCAGTGGCCAAAAGGTGGAACGCATGGTGTAAAAATTCTTTGAGTTTGGGGGGGGGGGGGGATATCGCTCCGGCACTGGGAAATTCAGGGTAGCACAGAGCGGGCCACGATACAGGAAGCACAATGCAGAGAAGGAGAAATTGAAGAGTTCAACTTCTTGTGTTTTTTGGACTAACCAGACTTTTGACCAAGAGCGAGAAGACCATCAACTGTGGAATTAGCTCGGGGAACAGCCCAGAGGTCTTCTGCAGGAACGAAAAGAGGACTGGGAGTGGCACAGAGCTTTCTTTTGCTTTGCCACCAGGAGATTCATTGCTTGCTTTTGAATCGCCCTCGGTGCATTGACTTGCACTCAATCGGGCCTTGGGGTTGTGTCCAGGAAAGTGGGAATCTGACACACATCTGTCTGGGGCAGTCCCCGCAATGTAAAGAACCCTGAGAGTTTTGCAGGGGACATGACGTCCTAATACAGTGTGAGCAAAGCTGAAAAATGTTGGCAAAGTAAAAAAAAAAAAGCCAGTCAAAAGATTGAGGTAGCTCTCCGGATCCACACTCCTGCGGCACAACGCAAGAAACTGATGTTAACATACAGGGGGTTGCCTATATACACACACACTGACATCACTTCCGACGCAGATGAAGTTGAGCAGAATGACACCACCTACCGGCATGCAGAGGTTTCTACTCAAGATTTTCCAGATCCAGTCTGACACCAGGGAATAATCTAAGGTGAGGAATCTGCGATTAGAAGACCATCATAACAATTATTTTTAGACAAAGGTATTTCACTTTGCACCGTATGAGTACATACTCATTCACGTTAAAGTAGTTGTTAAATGTTAGACTTCCAGTATTGAAAGGAGAGTAAATGAAAACTGTTTAAACCAACCTCGGGTAGGTCGCTGAGCAAGTGCTAAAGGTCAAATGGGGAATTAGGCTTGCTGAGAAACCTGGACAAAATTCTGAGGGTAAGTTATTCCATCAGCTCATTCTGACTGTAAGGCTTGGATAACACCTCATGGTCATTTTAAGGATAGTGGACACTGCATTGCATTAACATGCTCTAGACACAGCAAGTGTATCAAATAGTGGGCAGTCTTGGACAACTACATTTTCGGATCAGGCATTCATAAGATGTGGCGACTAAAGCAAGCCAAGGAAAGCTTTTATTGCCTACTTAACAGTGACAATATGGTCAGGTGTTCAGATATCAACCTTCACATTTTCAGTCCTGTTTGGCATGCTAAGAAAGGAGAATGTGGAACAATGCCCACCATCTCCTTTCCTGCCATCTGCACCAATCACTCTCTTCTCTCTCTCAAGAGGAAATCAGTGTTACGCCTAAGCACTGAAAAACATGGCGAAGCTATGTGGCACTGGTAACCAATTCACATTGTTTTATTAGTACCAAAGTTCAACCAATCAGAACTTAGACCCTGAAGCACTCTTCTTCTGCAGAACCACACCACCTCATATTTTGCGCATGAGTGTAAGTAGAAGATTATAAGAGGTATCCAGCGTGATGAGCCCTAGTGGGGAGGCAGCAGGGTTGCATGTGAACGTATGAAAGATATCAACACTGGAAAACCACAATGTACAGGTAACAAACTTATTTTTTTCAACAGTATTGAATCTTTCATAGATTCACATGTTTGAATCAGACTAGTAAGTACAAAGGTAAGGAGGTAGTGGGTAAGGTAAACCATTTCATAGTGAAAAGCAAGCATCATAATACGAAGTTTACTAACAAAAACAGAACTTGCATGCATTAATTAAAAAATAAATCTTTAAAGATATTGCATACCATGATATGCAGGGTAATGAAAATGTCACTTACCCAGTGTACATCTGTTCGTGGCATCAGTCGCAGTAGATTTGCATGTTTTGCAATAGCTCGCCATCTGGTGTTGGGCCGGAGTGTTACAAGTTGTTTTTTTCCGAAGAAGTCTTTCGAGTCACGGGACCGAGTGACTCCTCCTTTTGTCTCCATTGCGCATGGGCGTCGACTCCATCTTCGATTGTTTTTCCCCGCAGAGGGTGAGGTAGGAGTTGAATTGTAGTAATAGTGCCCATGCAATGGAGTGACTAAGTATGCACCTATTTAAGGTTGAGATGATACATATACAAATAGTTGAAGGTAACTTCCAAACTGCTACAGGCTCCCGGGGAGGCGGGTGGGCACATGCGAATCTACTGCGACTGATGCCACGAACAGATGTACACTGGGTAAGTGACATTTTCAGTTCGATGGCATCTGTCGCTGTAGATACGCATGTTTTGCATAGACTAGTAAGCAGTTATCTCCCCAAAAGCAGTGGATCAGCCTGTAGGAGTGGAAGTAGTCTGAAATAATGTTCTTAATACGGCTTGACCTACTGTGGCTTGTTGTGCGGATAACACGTCTACACAGTAGTGCTTGGTGAATGTGTGAGGCGTAGACCATGTGGCTGCCTTACATATTTCTTGCATTGGGATGTTTCCTAGAAAGGCCATGGTAGCACCTTTCTTTCTGGTTGAGTGTGCCCTTGGTGTAATGGGCAGCTGTCGTTTAGCTTTAAGGTAGCAGATTTGGATGCATTTAACTATCCATCTGGCTATACCTTGTTTTGATATTGGGTTTCCTGCATGAGGTTTTTGAAATGCAATAAATAGTTGTTTAGTCTTTCTGATGTTCTTTGTTCTGTCAATGTAATACATCAATGCTCTTTTGACATCTAATGTATGTAGTGCCCTTTCAGCTACGGTATCTGGCTGTGGAAAGAACACTGGAAGTTCCACTGTTTGATTTAGATGGAACGGTGAAATAACCTTTGGCAAAAATTTAGGATTGGTCCTTAGGACGACCTTATTCTTGTGTAGTTGTATAAAAGGTTCCTGTATTGTAAACACCTGAATCTCGCTTACTCTTCTTAGGGAAGTAATGGCGATGAGAAATGCCACCTTCCAGGTTAGGAACTGTATTTCGCAGGAGTGCATGGGTTCAAAAGGTGGACCCATAAGTCTAGTTAGGACAACATTTAGGTTCCATGAAGGAACAGGTGGTGTTCTTGGTGGTATAATTCTCCTAAGGCCCTCCATGAATGCTTTAATGACTGGTATCTTATATAGGGAAGTTGAATAGGTAGTCTGCAGGTATGCAGATATTGCTGCAAGGTGTATTTTAATGGAAGAGAAAGCCAGGTTAGATTTTTGTAAGTGAAGCAAGTAACCCACTACATGTTCTGGAGTTGTGTGTAATGGTTGTATTTGATTAATATGGCAGTAGCAAACAAACCTCTTCCATTTACTTGCATAGCAGTGCCTGGTGGATGGCCTTCTGGCTTGTTTTATGACTTCCATACATTCTTGGGTAAGTTGTAAGTGCCCGAATTCTAGGATTTCAGGAGCCAGATTGCTAGATTCAGCGATGCTGGATCTGGGTGTCTGATCTTTTGGTTGTGTTGTGTCAACAGATCTGGCCTGTTGGGCAATTTGATGCAGGGTACTACTGATAGGTCTAGCAGCGTTGTGTACCAGGGTTGCCTTGCCCAAGCTGGTGCTATTAATATGAGTTTGAGTTTGTTTTGACTGAGTTTGTTTACCAGGTAAGGAAGGAGAGGGAGAGGAGGAAAAGCGTAAGCAAATATCCCTGACCAGTTCATCCATAGGGCATTGCCTTGGGACTGTTTGTGTGGGTATCTGGATGCGAAGTTTTGGCATTTTGCGTTCTCCTTTGTCGCAAACAAGTCTATCTGAGGTGTTCCTCAGAGTTTGAAATAAGTGTTCAGAATTTGGGGGTGAATTTCCCATTCGTGGACCTGTTGGTGATCTCGAGAGAGATTGTCTGCGAGTTGATTTTGGATCCCTGGTATAAATTGTGCTATTAGGCGAATTTGGTTGTGAATTGCCCAACGCCAAATCTTTTGTGCTAGCAGGCTTAACTGCGTGGAGTGCGTCCCCCCTTGCTTGTTTAGATAATACATTGTTGTCATGTTGTCTGTTTTGACGAGAATGTATTTGTGAACTATTATTGGTTGGAAAGCTTTTAGTGCTTGAAAAACTGCTAGAAGTTCTAGGTGATTTATATGCAGTTTTGTTTGATGTACGTTCCATTGTCCTTGTATGCTGTTTTGATCGAGGTGTGCTCCCCACCCTGTCATGGAAGCATCTGTTGTTATTACGTATTGTGGCACTGGGTCTTGGAAAGGCCGCCCTTTGTTTAAATTTATGTTGTTCCACCACAGAAGCGAGAGGTAAGTTTGGCGGTCTATTAACACCAGATCTAGAAGGTGACCCTGTGCTTGTGACCATTGTGATGCTAGGCACTGTTGTAAGGGCCTCATGTGCAGTCTTGCGTTTGGGACAATGGCTATGCATGAAGACATCATGCCTAGGAGTTGTAGTACCATCTTTGCTTGTATCCTTTGTGTTGGATACATGCGTTGTATGATGGTGTTGAAATTTTGAATTCTTTGTGGACTTGGAGTGGCTACTCCTTTTGATGTGTCTATTATGGCTCCCAGGTATTGTTGTACCTTGCGCGGCAGAATTTTGGATTTTGTGAAGTTGACGGTGAACCCTAGTTTGAAGAGGGTTTGTATGATATGATGTGTGATTTGAGCACTCTATTAACGAATGGGCCTTGATTAGCCAGTCGTCTAGATATGGGAACACATGTATTTGCTGCCTTGTTATGTGTGCAGCGACTACCGCTAGACATTTGGTAAAGACTCTTGGTGCGGTTGTTAATCCGAAAGGCAGTACCTTGAATTGGTAATGTATTCCCTTGAATACAAACCTTAGGTATTTCCTGTGCGATGGGTGTATTGGTATATGGAAATAAGCATCCTTGAGGTCTAAAGTTGCCATGTAGTCGTGTAGTTTTAGCAATGGCAATACTTCTTGTAGTGTGACCATGTGAAAGTGGTCTGATTTGATGAAAGTGTTCACTACTCTGAGGTCTAGGATTGGTCTCAGCGTTTTGTCCTTCTTTGGTATCAGAAAGTACAGTGAGTAAACTCCTGTGTTTATTTGTGTGTTTGGCACTAATTCAATTGCATTCTTTTGCAATAGTGCCTGCACTTCTATCTCCAGGAGATTGGAATGATGTGTTGTCAAATTTTGTGCTTTTGGTGGTATGTTTGGAGGGAATTGTAGAAATTCTATGCAATAACCATGTTGGATAATTGCTAGAACCCAAGTGTCTGTAGTGATTTCCTCCCATGCTTTGTAATAATGACTTATTCTTCCCCCCACTGGTGTTGTGTGGAGGGGGTGAGTGACATGTGAGTCACTGTTTAGTAGTAGGGGTTTTGGGGCTCTGAAATCTTCCTCTATTCCTAGGGAATTGCCCTCCTCTATATTGTCCCCGAAAACCTCCTCTATACTGTCCCTGGTAACTGGACGGTGTTGCTTGTGAGGTGCTGGCTTGTTTGCTCTGACCCCGAAACCCCCCTCTAAAGGGTGTTTTACGGAATGTGCTGTAATTCCCTCTGCTCTGCGGGGAGTAGAGTGCGCCCATGGCTTTGGCAGTGTCCGTATCTTTTTTGAGTTTCTCAATCGCTGTGTCCACTTCTGGACCGAACAGTTCTTTTTCGTTAAAAGGCATATTGAGAACTGCTTGTTGAATCTCTGGTTTAAATCCAGACGTTCGGAGCCATGCATGCCTTCTGATAGTTACAGATGTATTAATTGTCCGTGCAGCTGTATCTGCAGCGTCCATGGAGGAGCGGATCTGGTTGTTGGAAATGGTCTGTCCCTCCTCAACCACTTGTTTTGCCCTATTTTGTAAGTCCTTGGGCAGATGTTCAATGAGATGTTGCATCTCGTCCCAGTGGGCTCTGTCATAGCGCGCAAGTAGTGCCTGGGAGTTCGCGATGCGCCACTGGTTTGCAGCTTGTGCTGCGACTCTCTTACCAGCTGCATCAAACTTGCGGCTTTCTTTATCTGGGGGTGGTGCATCTCCAGATGTGTGGGAGTTGGCCCTTTTCCTAGCTGCTCCTACAACGACAGAGTCTGGTGGCAGCTGTGTAGTGATGAAAACCGGGTCTGTAGGAGGCGCCTTATACTTTTTTTCCACCCTTGGTGTGATTGCCCTACTTTTGACCGGCTCCTTAAAGATTTCTTTTGCGTGCCGGAGCATACCAGGGAGCATAGGCAGGCTTTGGTATGAGCTGTGGGTGGAGGAGAGTGTGTTGAATAAAAAATCATCCTCGACCTGTTCTGAGTGGAGGCTTACGTTGTGAAATTGTGCTGCTCTAGCCACCACTTGAGAATACGCGGTGCTGTCCTCTGGTGGAGATGGCTTCGTAGGGTATGCCTCCGGACTGTTATCTGACACTGGGGCGTCGTACAGGTCCCATGCGTCTTGATCTTGGTCACCCTGGCTTATGGTGGTGTGAGCTGGGGAGTGTGATGGAGTTTGTGCTGGTGAGACGTTAATCACGGGCGGAGGAGAGGGTGGTGGGGTAACTCTTTTCACCACTTTTGGTTGTGGTGTCTGTTCAGTTTGGAACTCCAACCTTCTCTTTCTTCTAATAGGGGGAAGGGTGCTTATTTTTCCTGTCCCCTGCTGTATGAAAATACGCTTTTGCGTATGGTCCACATCAGTTGATTGTAGCTCTTCCTCAAACCTATGCTTTTGCATTTGGGAGGTTAGCGAGTGCTCTTCTGTATAAGAGCCTGAAGCTGGGTCGGTTGCAGTTTGTTTCGGGACCGAAACCCTGTCTGCGTCCTTTTCCGGCTCCGAGGTGACTTTTTTCATTTTCGGGGCCGAAACCTGTCGGCGCCGATCTTCTTCGGGGCCGCTGTCTCGGCGTCGAGCCGTGTCTACACCGGCATCTCGGTGTCGAGGCTTGTCTCCAGCACTTTCTCGGTCCCGAGAAGGCTGCGTGCCGGTGTCTCGACCGGAGTCGGACGATCTCGGCACTGTTTGGGCCTTTTACGGTGCCGACGGTCGGTCACCGAATTTATGGGTGGAGCCATGGCCTGGTGGCAGTGGCGTCCCCTGGGCCTTGTAAATCTTCCTCTGTGTGGTTTTCGACGTCTTACTCACGGTTTGTGTATCGTCGAATCCTTCGGAGTCTGAGTCTTGGATCGAGAAGGTACCTTCCTCTTCCTGTTCCTCGAACTCTCGGTGGGCTGTCGGCGCGGACGCCATCTGAAGTCTTCTGGCTCGACGGTCTCGGAGTGTTTTTCGGGACCGGAACGCACGACAGGCCTCGCAGGTGTCTTCACTGTGCTCAGGTGACAGGCACAGGTTACAGACCAAGTGTTGGTCTGTATAGGGGTATTTATTGTGGCATTTGGGGCAGGAACGGAACGGGGTCCGTTCCATCGGCGTTCTTCAGCACGCGGTCGGGCCGACCAGGCCCCGACGGGGGATCGAAAAAACTACCCCCGAAGGGCACCGGAGCTCTTCGATCCTTCGACGCGGTGTTGAATCTAACTACGCCGATCCCGAACGCAACAATACAGACGAAAATCTTCCGAAATTAGCTATCTTTCCGTTCCGAAACTCGGAGCGACAGGAACACGTCCGAACCCGATGGCGGAAAAAAAACAATCGAAGATGGAGTCGACGCCCATGCGCAATGGAGACAAAAGGAGGAGTCACTCGGTCCCGTGACTCGAAAGACTTCTTCGAAGAAAAACAACTTGTAACACTCCGGCCCAACACCAGATGGCGAGCTATTGCAAAACATGCGTATCTACAGTGACAGATGCCATCGAACAAATAAGATTTCTGTACCTTTCAGTAGGAAGCTACACAACACCAACTGTCCAACTGCAGCATCCACATTCCATGAAGAATCCAGACAATGTTTTGTCAAGGTGTGGACACTATTCCACGTTGCTGCCTGCAAATGTTGAGTGAAGAAACACCAGCAAACAGGGCTGTAGATGCAGATACATTATGGGGAGTGCTGTTTTTTTTATCCTTTCCAGTCAATGGCTTTCCTGCTTTGTTGTGGCAAAAAGTAATGGCTGCAGAAACCCAATGAGCTAAACTGCTCCATGACAAAGTGTGACCTTTTCTAGATGGGAGCGAATGAAATCAGAAGCTGGTCGAATGTTCTAAAAGCCCTTGTTCTGTCTATTTAAAGCTTCAAACATCTTTTGACATACAGAGAATGTAGGGCTCTTGCAGCTGTGGACTAAAGATATTTAAAGCACAATTGTCTCATTCACGTGAAAAAAAGTTGTCACTTTCGAAATTAATTTAGAATCAGTTCTTACTATGACTCGGTCATCCTTGAATTGTAAGTAAGGTTAATTAATCGTAAAGTCTTAAATCTCACGTATCCTCCTAGCACAGGTGAGGGCCAACAGATGAGCCACCTTCCATGATACATATTTTATGTCTGCAATATGGACAGGTTCAAGTGAACTTTTCATGAGCTGTGACAGAACTGTGTTTAGCTGCCATGTCACTGGAGGATTCTTTAATGGAGGATAAACTCTAAAATGACCTTTCACGAACTCCATGATTAGTCAGTTGTAACATAACAAGACTTCCCAGCATTATCTCCGAAATCTGGAAATAGCTGCCAGATTCATTTTTTATGGAGGAATGTGCTAGACTTGATTTCGCCAGGTGGAATAAGTTTAAGGTAGTAGCTGCTCTGGAGGGGGATGTAAAGGGATGCAAATTGTTACTGACACACCAAAAACAAGATTCCTTCCATTCCGCCTTGTTATATTTACTCTTGGTATCCACCCGAGAATGCTGAAGAATTGTCACACAAACCCCTGGTATATTCAGTGATCCAAATTCATTGTATTGAGGAGCCAAGTTGAGTATTTGGGGGGGGTGAACATCCTGACCTTTGTTCATGGACAGGAGGATCTCTGTAGGTTTGAACTGAACGTGCGCAGATCCTAAGGAGAAGGAATTCTGTGAACCAGTATTGTCTGGGCCATGCTGGAGTTTTCAGAATGATGCGGCATGGCTCTTGCTTCATTTTCAAAGAACTTTTGGAATCAGGGGAAAAGGAGGGAAAGCGCATGTGAAAACTTGTGTCCAGGCTAGAAGAAATGCATTTCCCCAAGATGTTTTCTGAGGAAACTTGTGAGCATACATTGTGAATTTTTTATTCTGAAGAGTTGCAAATAGATCTAGATTTGATAGAAAACTTGAAGTAAATGTTGCTGAATCAGTTTCCATTTGTGGCACAGTTTGGCAGTCCTGTTCAGGGAATGTACCCATTTGTTCTCAACCCCAGGAACAGATTCCACTCGTGGTGAAATGGTGTGAGCAAGCAAACATTCTCAAATTTGCTGGGCTTGAGAAGACAAGCCATGATTTTGTTCCTCCCTTTTTGGTGAGGCAGAACATGGTTGTGGTATTGTCTGCCCTTCGCAAGACAGAGGAATTGCATATTCTGGGAAGAGAAGATTGAAGGCCTAGGAAGACAGCCTTCAATTCCAGAACACTGATGTGCATCTTTCACTCCTAGAAGACCATTTCTGTGAATTTCAAGGTCCTGTAGGTGAGCTCCTGTAGGAAAGTACCCTCTTTGTTGGGATGGTTACCCTCATTTTCTGTCAGTGTGATCGTGTTCACTGGGATCCTGCTAACGAGGACCCCAATGATTATGCTCTCTCCCTTCTAAATTGGTAACTTGTACCATTTTCACCCCACATTTTGCATACTGGTGCCCCCATGTAACTCCCTAGTATATGGTACAAAGGTACCCAGGGCACTGGGGTGCCAGGGGGTCCCTATGGGACGCAGAATGTATTATGCCACCCATAGGAAGCCCATGAAAAGTGTTCTGGAAGCCTGCCATTGCAGCCTGCCTGAAAGGGTGCATGCCCCCTTCACTACCAGGTCACTACACAAGATCACTGTAAGTCCATGGCAGGTCCTTCTAGCCCAGAGGGCAGAGTGCAAGTAGCTGTGTGTGAGGGCACCCCTGCACTAGAAGAGGTGCCCCCATGAACTCCAGTTGCATTTTCCTGGACTTCAGGAGTGCGGGACACGGTTTTATGTGTTTACTGGACATCGGTCACTACCTATGTCAAGCTAAATAATGGTAACTCCGAACCTAGGCATGTTTGGTATCAAACATGACGGAATCATACGCAAATACTGTTGCAAGTATTGGAAGTATGATTCCAAGCACTCGCAGAGGTGCCCCCATGAACTCCGGTTGCATTTTCCTGGACTTCGGGAGTGCAGGGACACCATTTTATGTGTTTACTAGACATATGTCACTACCTATGTCAAGCTAAATAATGGTAACTCCGAACCTAGGCATGTTTGGTATCAAACATGATGGAATCATACGCCAATACTGTTGCAAGTATGATTCCATGCACTCTGGTGGCTCCTTAGAGGACCCCCAGCATAGCTACCACCACTCTTACAGGCACTCCAAGCTGCTGCCACCCCTTAGACAGGTTTCTCCCCTCCTGCTGACTGATCTGATCAAGCCCAGGAAGGCAGAACAAAGGATTTCCTTTGGGAGAGGGAGGTAGCATCCTTTCCCTTTGGAAATAGGTGTGTGAGAGGTAGCCTCCACAAGCTACTGGTTTGCTTTGAAGGGCACATTTGGTGCCCACACTAAATGTGCCCTTAAACCAGTCCACACCGGTTCAGGGACCCCCCTCCGCCGCTCTGGCACGAAAGTGGACAATGGAAAGGGAAGTGATCACTCCCCTGTCCATCACCACCCCAGAGCTTGTCAAGAGGGTCCCTGGGTTCTGTCATCTTGTTTCCAAGGTTGGCAGGGAACTCTGGGAGCATCTGAGTGGCCAGGGCAGGACGGAGACATCAGAGCCCCTTCCTGAAAGGTGTTTACCTGGTTAGGTGACCATTCCCCTTTTCAGGGCTATTTATGGTCTCTCTCTTGGGTGGGTCCTCATATTCAGCTTGCAAGATTCCAGCAGGACTCCTCTGCAACCTCTACTTTGACTTCTGACCACTGGAACCGTGACTGGACCCTCCAAGAACCAACAACTCTGCAACCAACGAAGAAGACTCTTCTGCAACTTTGTTCCCACGTCTCCTGACAGCTTCTGCAGTTGTGGTCCGTGGGCTCTTCTGCAACTCCTACGTCTCCATCCTGTGTGACTCCTGTGGGTGCTGCCTCTGCTCCTGTGGGCTCTGTGTCGCTGAGGGTCCCCTCTGACTCCCTCTCTTGGGTAGATTCCTCCTGGACCTTGCTGGGCCTCGGCAGCTCCACTTTCAGCCAACCGCGACATTTGCCTTTGCCAAGGCTTGTTGGTGGAATTCCTTCACCAGCACCCGACTGCAATTCTTCTTCCATCATGGGACGTCATCTGCATCCCTCAGGAACTCTTCACCGACTCCAGGGCTGCAGTGCTGACCTTCACATCACAGTCGACCAACTCCTGCATCCACAGCTGGGTGGGTAGTAGCTCCCTACTCCTCGTGGACTCTTCTGTGACTTCTGGACTTGGTCCTCTTCTACCATAGGCCTTCCTCTTCAGTAATCTACCGCTGGTTTCTTGCAGTCTCGTCTGGGTGTTGCATTTTCTTCTTTTCTTTACTTCTGGGTGGTTTGGCGAAAATGTAGTCATTTACTCCTTTCCTCCTGGTCGCCAGCGGGCACTGTGCACTTACATTTGGGGTTTCCTAGAACTGCCAGCTCGCGTCTACGCATTCCACTTACCTAGGTGGGGGTCCTGTTTTCGCATTCCATTATTTTAGTACATGGTTTGGGCTCTCCCAGGGTCACTATTGTCTAACTGTATTTGCACTGTTTTCTAACACTTTCTATGACTATTTCTGGTAACTAGTTTATATATTTTGTGTGTTACCTCCTATTGGAGGGCTGCCCTTCTAGTATTTTGTGGTATTGTGTGACCACAAATAAAGTACCTTAATTTTTGTACAACTTAGTGTTTTCTTTTTTGTGTAAGTGCTGTGACTACAGTTTTACATGAGCTTTGCATGTCTCCTAGATAAGCGTTGGCTGCTCATCCACAGCTACCTCTAGAGAGCCTGGCTTCTAGACACTGCCTATACTTCACTAATAGGGGCTACCTGAACCTGGTATAAGGTTCTTCCCCCACCAAGCCATCGTTATTTTCATAGCTGGAGTAATTGCGATTGCGTTTTCAAAAGTTTACTGTGCTTGAACCCACTGTGCATTCAGCTGCTCTTGTAAGGGTCTCATGCGCAAACAGCAATTTGGGATTAACAGACTGCAAGACATCATTCTCAACACTGAATTTAACACTGGAACAGAAGAGAATGTTTTTCTTGACAGGGAAGCTTGGTTTGCTATCATGCGTTGAATTCTTTCCGTAATTGCCCCCATGAAAACATGATCTGTATGGCGTTAGGGATAACTTTTCCTTGTTCAGCTTCAGGTCAAAAGATGTGATTAGCGGAAGACAGCTAAATATTTTTGCTGATGTAAATGTGGGGCCCTTGATATGCCAGCGTAGGTGTGGGAACACCAGACGACTGCTTCTCCTCAAGAACATCGCCACATGTGGCATGCATTTTGTGAAAACTCTGGGAGCCAAATACAGCCAAAAGGAAAGCACTTTGAACTGGTAATGGCACCTTGCTACCTCGAATCTCAGAAACCTCAGATGTTTCACATATATGGCAATATTAAAGTACACATCTAGGAGACCCAGACGTCATAATACCTCATATTTAACGGTATAAAGTTCTGAAACGTTGCCATACTCTAGAAACTATCTTCCCACACAAAAACTACCCACGTAACTCACTGAGATAAACTCACTTTCTATGTAAACTAATACTGCACTCAATTTGTCCTATACATCAAATCCACCACACTATGCTGCTTTTTCCATTTAATGTCCCTTATACACACCTATTTTTATTTTATTTGCATATATAGTTTTGCTTCCTGTATGATCCAAATAACTACTGTACTCACCGACTTTTACTACATAATCTTATCACTTACAGTTTAAAGTGCTCCCGCACCAAGTCAGTGGTCAGGAAAAAAAATAGGGAGTTCAGTACATCCTGAATAAGGAGACCACCCCTAAGGAGGAAGATCATGATTACTTATTCTGCAACCATCTTCTCATATCTTACAGAACTTTAGTTTCACACATGCTGCATACACCTGCTTTCTAGATGTTGGAGCGTGGACATTTGCAAGTTGTGTCTCTTCAAAACATTTTGAAACACAAGATATCTTGTGGCTTCTCACACAAAGCTCCAAGACAAAGACTCCAGCTCAGAGTCAGCAATGTCAGTGGAGTGAATTGAACTAAGTATATGTGTACTGTACATTGTGAAGGGACAAAAAAGTGGAAAACACTGATCATGACTCACCTCTTGGGGATGGTGCATGTGAGTCTAAAGCAGTAAAAACTACAAACAATGGTTTTGTTCATAGCATGTGCAAACTGCAAATGCTCCAGGCGCACTGTGAACCGCAGATGACGTCTGTCGGCCTGCATGACAGGGATATGGAAACAAGAATCCCGCGGGTCCAATTCAACTATTCAGTATCCATGATCAAGGGCAGACAGGACCTGGGCTAGTGTAAGCATTCTGAATTTGTCTTTTCACAGGAAAGTGTTAACAGGGAAGATATGGAAACTAAGACTTATCCCTCCGTCCTTCTACACACAAGGTAGTAGCAGGAATAACAACTAAAGAACAAGTTACTTACCTTCGCTAACAATTTATCTGACGGAGACATATTCTAGTTGCAGATTCTGTACCTTAGAATTTAACCAAGTGTCAGACTGGATTAGGAGATTTTTTTTCTTCGAGCAGTACCCTTGCGTGTTTAGGTGGCGTCGGTCGGCTCTGCGTCTGTTGTTGGCGTTGTGGTTGCCTTGATGGCGCTGCCTCTGCACAGTGACATCAGTTTCTTTTCATGACTTTCCATGCCACAGCGCGGAGCCATGAAGAACACTGAAATAGTGTGCCAGAGGTAAGGCCCTTATAGGGGAATCCCAGACCCTAGAAATCAGTTTGCAAGCAGGAGGATTGGTGGGTCCGTAAGGAACCTGCACCTAGAATATGTCTCTACCAGATAAATCGTTACGGAAGGTAAGTAACTTGTTCATCTGATAGAGACTTCTAGTTGCAGATTCCTTACCTTAGAATAGATATCCAAGCAATGCCATCCTTGGAGGTGGGCTGCTAACTAAAAATCATACTAAAAAGTCCTGCAGGACCGAACAACCAAAGAAGCCGTCTCTGCAGACCTGATTATCCAGGCAGTAATGTTTAGTAAACATGTGCAAGGATGCCCACGTTGATGCCTGGCAGATGTTCAGGACAGGAACTCCACGTGCTAACGCTGTGGTAGCAGCAGTTACTCTGGTTGCAAACTCCAATCCTTTTGGAGGCTGCTTCTTTGCCAAAGCATAGCACATTTTGATGCAGAGAAGTACCCATCGAGAGATGGTACGCTTCTGCACCATCTTCCCTTTCTGCGCACCCACATACCCAACAAATAGTTGAACATCCACCCGGATCTCTTCAGTGCGAAAAAGAGAGAACGCAAATGCTGTTTTTTGAGTCCAGACGATGGAGTGTCTAGAACGGCTCAGATGAAAGGGATCGTCTGAGAGGGAGTCAGGTGTGACTTTGGCATGTTTATACTGAATCTCAGCGAATACAGGAGGTTTGCCATAGTCAGAAGGTGGGAGACAGCTTTCTGAGGTGTGTCTACCTTCAACAGCCAGTTGTCGAGGTAGGCAAAGACTGATATTCCCAACCTGCGCAGATGAGCTGCGACCACCACCATCACTTTCGTAAACACCCGAGGGGCGCTGGTAAGGCCGAAGGGGAGCACAGTAAACTGAAAGTGCTCCTGACCTACCACTAAACCTAGGCAACGTCTGTGGGCAGGCAAGACGTGGATATGAAAATAAGCATCGTGCAAGTCCAACACCACATCCAGTCTCCTGGTTCCAAAGCAGAGAGGACCTTAGCCAAGGTGAGCATTTTGAATTTCTTCTTCCTGAGGAAAAAACTGAGGGTTCTGAGGTCAAGGTTAGGATGCAGGACCTTGTCCTTCTTGGGCACCAGAAAGTAGCAAGAATAGCAACAACAGCCTACTTATGGTGCAGGAAACACCTCTCTATGGCCCCCTTGGCCAAAAGAGACTAACTTCCTCGTGGAGAAGTGCCAAATGATCCTCTGTTAGAGGGCCAAATGATGGAGGCATTGGCGGAGGGAAAGTCTTGAATGGGAGGGAATAGCCCCTTTGGACGATCTGCAAAACCCAACTGTCCATCGTGATGGACTCCCAGTGGGGCCGGTGATGGCTTATCATGACACCAACTGGTCTGAGGTGAAGGCACAGACTAGAAAGGTTTGGAGGCTGCAGGCGGAGTGGGAGTGGGCTGGGCAGACCTCTGGTTCCCTGTCCCACGAGCTGCGGGATTCCACATCCCCGGATGCGCAGGGGCTATACAGCATGCGTGGCACAGTGGCTAGGGAGGGAATGCAACAGGGAGCCCCTTCCATGTCCATGAAAGGGGCAAAAGATTGACTGGGGGGGGCGGGGAAGGGGGGCAGCGGAAAGACCAAAGGACCAAGCTGTAGCCTGAGAGCCATTGAATCTCTCAAGTGCCACTGTGGCTGCAACCGATCTGCCCAGAGAGTCTGTCGTGTCCAGCCCACATCTTCTGGTGAACTTGGCCGCACTGCTCCTGTTGGCAACAGCCTGGGAGACACCGCATGCCTGAGAGCTTGGTTATTCAGGCATCCTCGTCATCTGGAGCATTCTCTTCCGCTCCCCTGATAGGGAATCAAAAAGACTGGATTATCTTCAGAAGAAGTTTTCTTCCTCCAGTCTGGCGTTGCAGTCAGTGAACACTGCATGCCTTTTGGGCCGTTATACCCACTCCTTGTGGGACACGATTGTGCAAGTTTTTCTGCAGATCCCGCAGGAGGCCCGTGCGATTGTCTCCCAGTGATTGTCCTATTCACAGGAGCCCCTGTGCTGGGTCTGTACCAGGTACCCAGTAGGACATCAGTGAGGGCTTCACTAAAAGGAAGAAGAGGCTCTTAAGCAGAATCTCCAGGCTGAAGCATCTCCGTAAGGAGATTAGTCTTGAACGCAACAGTAGGCAGCTCAAGGCCAATGACCTCAGCTGCCCCACTGACCACCATGGAGTAAGAAGCTCCCTCCACCATACCCACGGTAGGAGGAGACAGCATGCCAGTGTCTGTGGAGGTATCAAGACCGCTGGTGTCGCCCAATTCCTGAGCCCAGTCCATGTTCTGCTCATCATGCAGGTATTCATAAGGGTACAACGACCCCTCCAATCCTTCCTGAGAATTCACACTGAAAGTAAAAAGGGGCTGAATCCAACCTGGGACAGCTAGGCCCCAAAGTCGGAATCAGCTTCAACTGAGGAATTGGGTCGATGTCGATTGTGGGCCCAAACGATGTCGTGAGCATTGATGACCGCCGCCGCCGGGGGAGATCTCGATGGCACAGCCGATGTGGATCCAGAGGGACCCTCGGTGGCCAGAGGTGGAGCTGCTGGTGCGGAACCCAAAGGGCCCCCCTCCTAACCCTAAGGCCCCAAAGGAGCAGCAGAGGGGTCAGACTGTCCAAATATGAGGCACATGGCCTCATAGAATTCTTTCAGTCTGGCAGGGGTCGCTCCGGCTCCTAGAAATTTGAGGAGGTGCAGAGCGGACCCAGAAAAATGCTCAACGGACGGAGGCCTAGGGCGTCACTCTTCCCACGTCGTGTCATCCAAGCTATAGGGTTAAGTCAAAGAATGCCTAGCCTTCTTCCACTTCTTCTTACCCAAATGCCCCAATGTTTTTGAGGACAATGAGTGGTGATGACTCCGCGGCCTGTCTCAAAACCTTCCTCTCGAGCGAGACACAATGCAGAGTTGAGCGCCGGGCCGCTATGAGCTTTAGGGATCGCTCCCTCAAAGCATTTGGGTGCACGGCCTGGCACTCTGAGCACGACTTCTGGTCGTGGTCACGCTCCAGACACCACAAACAGACCCGATGCGGATCCGTTACCAACATCATACGGTGACTATCCTCGCAAGGCTTGAACCCAGTCTTCGGGGACATATTAGGTGCACCAAAAATCACCAGAAAACTCGACAAAAGTGTTGAGGCCATTCAAAAAGTGGTCAGGGTAGCCCTTTTCCAGATCAGCGCGTGGAAAAACCCCCAGAACTGACGTCACTGCGCCGAGGCGGCCCCTATATTCGACCCTGATTTAATCACGGTGACCACGACGCCAACAAAGGACGTGGAGTCAACAGACACCACCGGACGGCACGCACAGGTACTGCTCGAACAAAAAATAAATATGACACCTGGGGAAATTCCAAGTTAAGAAATCTGTAACTAGAAGTCTCTATCAGATACTAGCTTCAGAGACCAGAACCCTCTCTATAACCCTGGTGGCTAAAAGGTCATGCACTTACTTTTGCAAAACAGACATGCGGTCCTCCATCAGACACCCTGATGGGCGTGGAAGGTGCAATGAAGTATAAAGAAATGGGAAGGCATAGCCCTGTTAATTAGGAGAACCCATCTGTTGGTCGGAATGCCTTTTTACCCTTGGAGAAAATGGTGGATCCTGCCTCCTACAGGGAGGCTGCGTGCTGGATAGGAAAAAAAACGAAGCAGGGTTTAAGGTAAGGTTGCAGTGGTGGGGTACAGACCTGTGCATTGGCCCTTTTGACCTGAATGCAGTTTCTGGGAGCCACCATTCACCCACAAAAGGGATGAGAGCTTTCCTGTGCCCGTGGCGGGATCTGACCATGAGATTATGCCAAGCCCCTGGCGTGTCTCTGAAATGAGCAAAAGTGTTGGGGAAACTGTCTGCTGCATGTGGAGAGACACAAGGAGTGAGCCATGGCACAACTGCCCGTAAAACACTTGAGGGCCTAATCAGCCTTATCACCAATAGCCATTAATCGGCATATCAATTAAGGATGCTTGCACAAACCCAGAGAAGCTGGTAGACCTCATCCAAGCGTGTTGCTGAAGCATCACACTTGTGCCAAATGATCGACCCAAGCAATCTATCAACTCCAGGCCAGATAAATTGAGCTACATCCCAGTCCTCCAGAATGATTTGGACTAAAGACACCTGTAGGTTATTTGGAACCATGGGCCAGATCTGACCAACCATTACCCATAGTACATGGGTATAGCGACCAAGCAGACAGCTAGTTTTTAGTGAACATCTGGCAGAATAAAACACAGCTTTAGAGAGGTTTAGACTAAAACGTCATCCTCATCAACCACATGGAGCCCAACCTTTTATTGCCGCTCCACTCCATATATAACTGTTTAATGAGCCATGGTGTTATCTTGTGGGGGTGGGCCTGGCAGACTACGGCTCTAGGTCAATACAGTCTTGGCCATCAACATGGCAATCCTCTCAAGGGACATCCCATGGTGTGACAAGATTGTGGTATGGATCATAAGGACTCCCACGGTCTGAAGTCAGTGTTGCATGAGCAAGAAGAGGACCTTGGAGATTTAGGTAGTGCCTGTGGTATGTGAGGCCTAGTGGTAGTGGGCTCCTATGGGGGATTGGTGGCCTTGGCATAAACTCTTATGAACTGGAAACAACTGAAGCTCCTCAGATATTTGTTAAGCACAGGTCCTCTTCTTGGGTAAGTGTGGTGTATGGGGGTGATTGAGCTAAGACTATCCCTGTGGATGGGTGAAAGAAAATATGTCACAGCTTGACTACGGGCACCTCGGGGAGTTCCAATGCGCATGGGGCTTTGTTTGTGTCAGATTTTGACTTTGAGGTCTGTTTTGGAGCCTATCTCAGATTTAACTTCAAGCACATTTTTGCTCCTGGGGTAGTTTCTCAGCAGTCGAGCCAGCATGGATAAATGTAGAGGCTTGCTGGAGTCTTTACTGTAGACAGGGAGGGTCTCTCAGATTTGAGAAGCCTTCGAGGCTAGAACTGCGTCTGAACTGCATGCCTTTTTGTGGCTTGCTTCAGGGATCGATGCCAGACACCCTTGAGAGTTTGAGAGTGGTGTTTGCCCCCTACAAAAGGACACTTTTGAGGTTGATCCTCGACAAAGCGGTAGACTCTGGGGTGGGGGTGATGGGGGGGGGGATGATGGGGGGCAGCTCTCAAGGAACAATTTTTGAACTAGGGTGTGTGTCACAGTGCAAAGTGACTTTCCTTTATCCACCTCTCCCAGCCCTCTTTGGATACCTGAAGGTGAAGGCTCTTCTTCTGCACCAGTGATGTTCATGGGTCTGAACAATTCTGGAATCTTGAGTAAGTCTAACCACTGCATCTTTTGGTGTGCTCAGCAGCATTCGAGACAGTAGCATATAGTCCCTTACACTTAAAATCCTTACATGCCAAGCAGGTTGACTCCTCATGCTCTAGAGACAGGCAGAGATTACCAAAGCAATGCTGGTCGGACCACAGACATTTCAAATTGCATACAGGGCAGATTTGAAAGGTTTATGATACTTACCCTGTAAGCATCTGTTTGTGACATGTAGTGCTGTACATTCACATGCTCTGAATACTCCAGCCATCTAGTGTTGGGTCCAAAGTGGTACAAGTTGTTTTTCTTCGAATAAGTGTTTTGAGTCAAAAGACTGAGTGACTCTTCCTCTCAGTCATAGTGTGCATGGGAATCGACTCCTTTTTTAAATTGTTTGCCCCTAGGCGGGTGAGAAAGGAATAGAAAGGAAGGAAAGTGTAGGGAAAAAAGATGTCCATGCAATGTGTAAATGCATATGTACAACTTTATACAAAGAAAGAAACTGCAAGGGTGCATGTGAATCTACAACACTACATGCCATAAACAGATGCTTATAGGGTAATTAACAATCCGTTCGATGGCATGTGTGGCTGTAGATACACATGCTCTGCATAGACTTTGAAGCAGTCCCTCCATGAAGCGGTGGCAAGCCTGTAGGAGTTGCAGTTGACTGGAAAAGTGTTCGTAGCGCTGCCTGACCTACATTCGCTTGCTGGCGTGCTAGAACATCCACACAGTAGTGTTTTGAGAATGTGTGTGGTGTAGATCAAGTAGCTGCTTTATAAATGTCAGCTATGGGAATGTTACCAAGGAAAGCCTTTGTAGCAACCTTCTTTTATTGTAGAATGAGCTCTAGGAGAAACTGGTAAAGGTCTCAGCTTTAGCGTAATAAGTTTGTATACATTTAGTTAGCCATCTGGCTTTGCCTGATTTGGGTATTGGGTTGCCTTTGTGGGGTTGAGAAAAAGCTACAAAAAGTTGTTAGCTTTCCTTAGTTTTGTCAATATAGAACATTAGTGCTCTTTTTATATATAGCATGTAAAGGGCTCAATCTGGTTTCGGGAAGAAGACTGGTAGTTCAATGGATTGGTTAGGGTGAAAATGAGAGCCCTTTTGGAAGAATTTTGGGATTAGTACGAAATACTACTTTATCTCCATGAATCTGGAAGAAAGCCTCTTCCAAGGTTAGTCCCTGGAGCTCACCAACATGTGTGAGTGAAGTGATTGTGACTAAGAAGAGCACTTTCCACAACAGGAATTGAAGTGGACAAGAGTGGTGTGGTTCAAAAGGGGGACCCATGACTATGGGAGCACAATGGTAAGGTTCCACAAAGGTGTAGGGGGTAACCCTAAGTGGAATGACATGTGTAAGACTTTCTGTCAACATCAGGGCAGTGCGCGTTCTACGGGCGACTGGAATGCAAAAACCCAGCACTTATGAGATAACGTAATTCATGCATTATGCTGATATGCTGTTGTTTAACCTTTTACATGCAGAGTTTAATCCTGAAGACTTATATTCAAGGTGCTTATAAAATCTGTTCATTTGCAATGTATTGCTGCAGGTTTTCAGAGTGTGTCAGGGTGTGGTCCCTTTCCAGGGCTTTCTAGAAGCTTTCTCTGCAGCATGACTGGGTGTGGTTTGTGGGCTGGGCCAGACTCTGTATAAGGGAGCCAGCCCAGCTCCACATGCTCACTATTCAGAGGTCCCGGTGCAGAGCAGCAGCAACTACCTGAGCTCCTGTTCCGGAGGCCTACTTTGATCTTCCAGGCCTTTGCCCTTCATTACATTGGTGATCCTTGATCAGGGCGGTAAGACGAAGGTCGGGCTGGGCCCCCGATCCTGTTTTCGAAGGCTTTCAAGTTCTTGGGCCTAATTTTCATGTTGACAGATTTTACCTTGTGCGTGTGAATGTGGTCTTGTTTTTTTCTGGAATTTACCCGTTGATACTCGAATCGGCAAGACACGCGATTCATTCCTCGTGTTTAACTCTTGATATTCATTGTGCGCTACCATTTCTTGGCAGTTACATGGTGGCATTCGAATTGGCAAGACACGTAATTTATTCCTTGTGTTTAACTCTTGATACTCATTGTGCGCAACCATTTCTTGGCATTTGCATGGTGGCGTTCGGGTCGGCAAAACGGGCAATTTATTTCCCTTGCATTAAACTCTTGATACTCATTGTGTGCAACCATTTCTTGGCCTTTACAAGGTGACATCGAATCGGCAAGACGTGCGATTCACTCCTGCAATTAAAACTTGATGTTTCAGATCGCTTGCAGTGTGTGCGATCATTTCATGGCATTTGCATATTCTTGTTGAAATCAGCAATGTGCGCGATTCATGTTTCTACATTTAAAAGTAAGTGTTAAAATTCTAGATATTACATTATATGTGCATAATAAGTCCCTTAATACAACTCCTAATTGTGTTCCAGAAAACGTTCAGATTATTTTCTTGTCCTCATGCAAAAGACCATTTTTGATTTTGAATACATCATTCTAGAGGGTTCTTTATATTCCTAGGCAATGTGTAACATTTCATTAATAGGTTCATTGAGAAGTTGTATTAATCATTCTTGATTCCTTCCCAGATGTCTTGAGGCCTAGTTATTTAGTCCATGCTTAAGTTATCCATGGTTACAGTATGACAATGCTTAGAATCACAGTCTAGTAAAGATTAATATGATATAACCTTGATATTGTGTGTTTTAACCTTTTGCTTCCTACAGGGCTCCTTCCCAGCTGTTCCCTACCTAATCCCCTTTTCCCCACTTGGACTCTCTTAGACTCTGTGACATTCTAATCAGAGTATTGGAGCTGTCTTGTGGTGGACATGTTGGGAACGTGCGCAGACCCCGAGGATCTAGTGACTCTGACACTTCCCATGAAAGCCTTAATAACTGGGATCCAGACAAGGATGTCTGTTCTGTAGATATGCTGCTATAAACTGTGAAATGTTACCTAATGGAAGTGTAGGCTAGATCTGCTTTCTGCAAGTGGAGAAAATTGAGAATATGTTGTACTGTGGCTTTTATGGGGTCAATGTGTTTGGGTATGTAGTAGCAATCAAAACGTTTCCATTTTGCAGCATAGCAGGCTCTATTAGTAGCTCTACGGGCTTCCTGGAGAATGTCCATGCACTCTGCGGGTAAGCCTAGATATCCAAACTCTATGACCTCAGGAGCCATATCACAAGGTTGAGTGACTTGAGGTCTTGATGTCTGATTTGCCCTTGGTTTTGAGTGAGAAGGTCCGGCCTGTTGGGGAGCTTCTTGTGTGGGACTAATGAGAGATCTGGTGAACCATGGCTGTCGAGCCCAAGTGGGAGCCACAAGGATCATGGTAAGAGATGTTTGCCTGATCCTCCTAACCATAGAGATTAGAGATTAGAGATATAGAGATACGTAAGCAAATACCCCCCATCAACTCATCCAAAAAGTGTTTCTTTTGGATAGAGGGTGTGGATACCTGGAGGCGAAGTATAGGCATTTTTTGTGTATTCTGCTGTGGTGAAAAGGTGTGTGTAGTCCCCCACCTTTGGAAGTATGAGTGAAGGACTTGGGGGGATGGAAGTCCCACTTGTGGACTTGTAGCTGCATCCTGCTTTCGTCGACTGTTACGGGGAAGTACTTAGCAAACAGGTGAACGTGGTGGTGATAGGGCACACTTCTAAATGGTCTGTCAGAGTAGTGAGAGTTGAGAACACCATGCCCCCCATGTTTATGTAAATAATACATGGCTGTCAGGTTGTTCGTGCAGGCTAAGACAAGCTTGTGAGCCAGGTGATGAAGGGCTTTCAGTGCTAGGTATATCGTCTGAAGCTCCAGGAAGATGATGTGTACGGACTGGTGTTTGGCATCCTAGAGGCAGCCCTGCACTGTTAGGTCTTCAAGGTTACCACCTCAACCTGTCTGTGACGCATCTGCGGTCAATGTGACTTGAGGCATGGGGTCTAGAAAAGGCTGCCCCTTCAAAAGGTTGGTGGTTTTCCACCACTGCAGAGAACAATGAGTCTTGCAGTCTAACAACACTGGATATTCCAGGTGACCCTGTGACTGAGGCCACTGACGAGACACAATGCTGCAGGGGACTCATGTGAAGGACCCATTGGCATGTTGGTACGGTGTCCCAGGTGGAGTAGAACTGTTGGAGTCTTCCCAGACAGGTGTTGGATAATCGTGGGGAAGGTGGAGGTAGTCGCTGCTTGGCAGTGGAGAAGGGCCCACACGCGACTGTGCTTTTTCCTCTTCCTTTGTTGGTACACTCCCTGTAAGAATCTCTGTAAAAGCCTCTGATGTAGATGGACTCAGGCTGCCTGGGGTGAGGGAGATGACTGATGTGGATGCCTTATATGACACCCTCCCGTGAACCCAGGCCGGTGAAGCAACCCCTTTGTGTAGTGTTCTGAAGGGCAAACATGGATTTGGAAGTGTTGGTGTCTTTTCTGAGTTTTTCCAACGTGGTGTGTACCTACCAAAACAGGTGCCGTGTGTCAAAGGGCATGTTGAGGACTGCCTGCCAGACCCTCAGCTTTAAACTCTGAGCAATGCAGCCAAGCATGCCTTCTTAAAATGACACTGGTATTTGTCATGAGTCTCAGCGGCATCAAGGGCACACCTTATGGAACTGTTGGAAATTGTCTGACCCTCCAAAACAATCTGTTGGTCCCTTTTACAATGCTGCTCAGGAAGGGAACTGAAGAAGCTCCTCAATGAGCCTTGACATACCAGGCCAAAAGGGCTTGAGTTGGCCGCGCACCAGTGGTTTGAGGCTTCAGCCGCTACCCTCTTTCCCAGCGGCATCAATTCTTTTACTGTCCTTCTCTGGGGGAAGGGAGTCCCCAGTGGCCTATTAGTCTGTTCAAAGGCTGTCATTCCCAGAGGGGGCTGATTTGTACTCTTTGTCCACCTGTGGTGCGATTACCGGGAGTAGACAGGCTCCTTGAAGAGGTCTTCTGCATGCCGAAGCATGCAAGGAAGCACGGGGAGGTAAACGTGTTTCTCAGTGAGTGATGTCAAGGGTGTCAAAACGGGAAGTCCTGCTCAATAGGATCTTGGTGCAGCTCCACGTTTTGAAACACTGCTTCTCTAGTAACTACCTGTTGGTAAGAGGTAGTGTCATTTGGTGGGGAGGGGAAGAGGGAGTGGGAGTAGATGGGGGTTGAGGAGGCGGGGTAGAAGGCCTGCGTGGAAGGCTAGTAGTCTTGTCTTTTATTTTGTTTTTTTTCCCTTTCTTAGGAGTGACAGGAACGTCCAAAGCCTCTTGAAAGGAAAGGAATGGTTTCTTACCTGTAACTCCAGTTCTCTTGTAGGGGTATTTCCATGATAGTCATAAGCACTGAATAGTTCTGCGCGCCTGCGGGGACCCCGGAGCACTGATGTGAAGTATATTCCTGGCCCTTTGCGCTCAAGAGCTCAAGAGCCCTACACGGTTTTTCATTCTGCGAAAGTGGTAATGAGGACTCATCCAAAATTTTTACCAAAAGTCGTCTCTGACTTTCATGTGAACCAAACCATTTCATTACCAACTTTCTTTCAAAATCCAACTACTCCTGCTGAGAGAACTCTGCACTCTCTGGATGTAAAGAGGGTTTTGAAATTTTACTTGGACAGGACAAAATGCTTACGTAAATCACAACAGCTCTTTGTTAACTATGGCCCAGTTAGAACAGGGTTGGGCACGTCTAAGCAATCTTTATCCAGGTGGATTGTTTCATGTATAATGTTGTTATCAGTTAGCGAACAAATCCCTTGGTGGTAGGCCAAAAGCCCACTCTACTAGAGGGAAGGCAGCCTGCAGCCTTGATGAGAAATGTCCCTTTGGCAGAAATATGCAAGACTGCCACTTGGAAGTCGGTCCATACCTTTACTCAGCATTACTGCCTTGATACAGACGCTAGGGCAGATGCGCAGGTTGGACAGGCCTTGTTTAAGAATTTATTGCATGACTCATGTTTTTTGTCAGTATTCTTCTGTCTACTCCACCGCGGTTATGGGGATGGGCTTGCTACTCTATTCAGTGCTTATGACTATACATGGAAATCCCCTACGAGAGAAGGAATGGTTTCTTACCTGTAACTCCAGTTCTCTCGTAGGGGTATTTCCATGATAGTTATAAGCAACCCTCCCTCCTCCCCGGTGGAGTTGACATAGAACAGGTTGCCATAAATATTATCGATGTTGGTACTCCAACAAATGTTTTGTTCCTTCATGTCAGGTTACAAGCCTTCAAAAAGAACGGAGGCAACTGCCTTTTGCTGTGCATGATGGGAAACAGGAAGACTTTACTTTCTTAAAGGCACAGCTCTATTTACATTCTGTATAATGGCAGCCTATGGGCTACACTGCCCTGCATTGTTTTATTCTCATGAGAGGTGTAAATAGATATGAGATTGTATTTGTTATTACATTTCTAGAATAAATAGATGTTTAAACGTGAATTTACATTACAACTGTTTTTCTTTTTAACAATTTGGCCTGTGTAGCTGTTCACATAGGCTGCACAGTGTTATTCTTAAGTGTTTTTTTGACAGACCTTTTTTCAAAGGGCTGGTATTTGCACTTAAGAATATACTTCACATCCTTGCTCCGGGGTCCCCGCAGAACTATTCAGTGCTTATGACTATACATGGAAATCCCCTACGAGAGAAGTTTCTTTTTGGGGAGCACAGTAGAGGAGGGAATGGAGATGATCAGGCCTGTGCCCTCTCAGATCTGGAGTTCAAGAATGGGCTGGAAAATATTTTTTGAAGATTTATGTGGGACAGCAGGGGCCACAGCACTCATGCGCTGGATACAGCTTACCTCATGACTTTGGATGTCGAATTCAGTGTCTGACTTGGAGCAGTCCTGTAGCTTCCTCCTCCCACTCAGGTTCCGCCTGAGCATGCTCATCTCCGAAGATGTCTGGGGTGTCGTCTGGAATCTTCAGGCTATTTACTGCTGAGAAGAGCGGCGATCCTGAAGGGACTTTTTTGTAGCGAAAAGACTTGCAGACATCACAGCTGGGATCACAATGGTCCGGAGAGAGACAGGTTACACACGAGGTGTTGGTTGGTGTGCGGGAACTCGGCGTAACACTGAGGACAGAATCTGAATGAAGTACGTTCCATCAGGGAATCATTCCTATTGGTGTCTGAGCCAGGTAGGCCCGAAGGGCGGTCAGGTGGTTGGTGCCAAAAACGACAGATCAGCAACAGCGCTAAGATGGAAGAAGCACGAACTTTAACAATGCTGTTGGAATGAAAGAGAAAATACTGGAAATAAATCGAACCAAAGAGTCGAAAGAGCTGAGGCACACACATCCGAACCTGACAGCGAAGACAAAACAATCTAACGAAGGAGTTGATGCCCATGTACAATATCACCGAGAGGAGAAGTCGCTATCTCGTGACTTGAAACACTTCTTCAAATAAAAAACAACCTGCACCACTCTGGACTCAACACTAGATGGTAGCAGCATGCAGAGCATCTGTATCTACAGCCACGCATGCTATTGAATGGGGTGTCTTCTCATATAATATCCATCACCAACAGTATTTCACAATGTGGAAGTAGTTTTTAGTGTTGAATGGAATCCATCTTGTGTTCTTCTGTCCTGTGATATTCAATGATGACAAGGCCTGCAAAACGTGTGCAGAGATCACATGACCTCAGACCTACTAATGTACCCGGCTAAATGGCTTGTAACGCAACGCCTGCTCAAAACCACCTCATGTGACGGGTATTGCTTCACTCACCCAGCACAGCCTGACATGTCTACGACCACATATAGCTAAGGCCAAGGGCCTGCATTTCATTGGGCAGGTATTGTAAAACTCTTAAATTGACACATTTGATAACCCCATACACCAGAATATGTAGACACCTTAGCTGTCGCCATCTTGTATCATGCCTGTATCACAAGGTTATTCCACTGTGATTGATTGTATGCTTAATCCTTGGGTAAATCTTGCCTCTTGTGGTCAGCAACACAACATGTATTTGTTCATAATGTTGGAGAAATATTCATTTCGGTATTGTGAATGCATATGTATCCTTAATGCCTTTTTGTGTTTTTTTGTGTATAAAAGACCTGGTGAAAGTTCCTCTAATTGGACATGCTGCAAACTTGCTCATGCACCTGTGACTCATGTATAAATGCTGCCTATGCAATTTGCCATTTGTCTGTTTCATTAATTTAGTTTTGAGTGAAATACAACCCAAGTTTACTTGAGAAATCTGTGTTGATTCCACCATAAGTTGGGTCCTAAGAGTCCTCCTCAAAGGTCTTCTGTCAGTGAGGATGAATGCTAGACAGCTGGCGCGGAAGGTCTTGGAGAAGATGTCATTGGTGTAGGGACTGGCACATGAATGCCTGAACCTGAAGGCTGGAAAAATATAATCTAAGGTGAAGCCTTTGACTTGGTGGACTGCGGACTGAGGGAGGACACAAGAGGTACCTTGTTACTTGAAACTCCTTCACAGAAAAACTACTTGCAAGCGTCAGTGCCCAACACTAGATGGCAGGAGTAGGCAGAACATGTATATCTGAAGCAAAACATACTTAAAACCTGGGATTGACCCGAGTATCTTCATGACTTGTTTTTGACTGATTTGAGAAAAATACTCCTGTGCCCATCCCTAGAATGTTTGCGATCCTAAAAGTCAGAGCAGGGAGTAAATGGGACTTAGACGTAGATGCTGCTTTTATTAAAGTGTTGTAGATCATCATTGGTATGATCCTCACACTCATTTTCTTTTGTCCAAACATACTGTTTCTTCTATCTTTCACTATGGCTAGGTACAGCAATAGGGAAATATCGCACACCTTGCTGTGTAAAGTAAACTTTCTGGAAAATGATTGGGGCTTCTTACAAGGCACTGGAACACCTGTCCTAACAAAAACTTAGTACTTGCAGCCCATGTACATTTAAATAATATGAAACATATTTACTGTGTTACTTACCTATAACAATTAGTTAGAACAAATGTTTAATGTACAACTGTGTCACATTAACTGTATCCATTAAAGGTAAGATTTTGTGGGGAAAAAAATAACAAAAACAGAAGGCTGTATAGCAACAGAAAACAATTCTCCCACTGTATGTTTTTGAAGTTTTCAAAGTAACTGTTCAAGATAACTGTTGTCTGACAAAAATGTGTGCAAAGTTTCTAATCCGTGCATTAAAGGTGTTACCCTCCATCTTTAAATGAAAATAGTGTTAAGAGCCCCTGAAATCGTACCTCAAATGTGTATTTTTCTCTATTGTTAAATAACATTAAAATAGTCATCTGGAAAGTCGAGACTTGTAGTATGTGCTTCCGTGTATTGGAGCCTGTAACTTGGGCACCACCTACGCCAACCTCTGATCCATCCTCCTGTTCAGAAAAAAAAAGAAAATTCAAGTTGGTTACATGTTAAAACTTCCTGGTTGAAGTACTTTTAAGATCTTTAAGATCATTTCATAAGCATCAACTGTAAGAACACATTTCTCATTAATTTGTTTTAAACACTATTTAGGTACATAATAATATTGTAATTACCTAACTGTAACAGTGTTGGGTGAATTGCTTCCCTACCCCCTAAATACAAAATAACAAAAACATAGCAGTAAATAAAGGCACTGCATGAGAGTCCAGGAGGTCAGATGTTACATTTCAGCCATCTTGGGTCTTGGCCTTGTCAAAGAGTTTCATGTATGCAATTAATTATCACTATTAGTTGCATAGGTTCCATCTATTCGCAACAAATATGTGCCAGACTGATGTTTTCATTAAAAACAGGATACATACAAGTTTGTCTGGTAAGCAATAGCACAATAAAACATGTAAAATAACCTGCAATTCATTGGTAGTATGTCGGAACAAATCATTCTGTTGCAATGCATGCCGTTAACATGTGTGCGTGACAAAGAATGTCATTACCACGCATAACCTTTACTACGCATGCCTTTGCAACAAATTATGGTGTAAAAGCATATATGTTAAAGGAATATGTATGGTAATTGGTTGCCCGTGACCCCTGCCCTGACTCCTAAAAGAGGTACCCGAGGCGCCCCCTACCCCCTTAGGTCTCTGCCCTTCTACAAACTATCTACCCCCTGCCGAAAGCCCTAAAACCAAACCCCAGCGCTCCCCCCTCCCAACTAAAAACTACCCAACCTCTGCCCTAAGCCCTAAAACCAGACTCCAGCGCAAACCACCATGACTCCGAGCCCTTCTAAAAAAAAAAATACCTGTCTCATGACCCACACCCTAAACCAGTACCTCCCACCCTCCGCCCTAAAATCACCTTCCCACCAAGTCCAAAAATCATCCCAGCCCACGCCCTAAAACAGTACCCCCACCCCCATGCCCAATCCCCCTTACCTCACTCATGAAGTCGAAGTCAGCTCCTCCGAGGCGCGGTGCAGAGCAGGTCGTTTTGAGGAAACAGAAGGATCTCTCCGTTTCCTCTAACGTCAATAGCCTTTACCATCATTACAACGCAAAGCCCCTTGCCATGCATACTATTACAAGATAATTTGTTGTAATGGTATGCATGGTAAAGGCTGTTCGTGATAATGACGCATGTGCTGTAACACACGCATGGTTAAAGGCTAATCGGGGAAACATACACGTTGTAATGGCTGTTTCCCCAAATCATTATGCTCATATGTAACATTACAAGAACCAGTAATCACTGGACTGCGATATCATATGCTGGGTCACTTGCAAAGAAAATCAAAATTTGTTTACATTCAATTAAAAAAACATGATTCAAAAGACCCCAAATCCTTTTCCCTTATCATTTCTTGCAGCACATGTATGTCTATTTGACAATACTCAAATACTAACGATCGCTACTAAAGAATCAATCCCTAATTGGTGAATTATTGTGACCTCTAACATGTTTTTGACTCGCCTTCGTCATGACTTCTTCCTACATCATATCATGATCATAGATGTTCTCTCCAACTGTCAAAGAAAAACCTTTGGGTGAAAAACAGCAGACTATTTATTAACTGAAAATGTAACATATCCTTTAGAATAAATGATGATACTGTGCAAGCTTGGCTATGACCAATAAAGTATGGTTAAAAGACCAGGGCTAAAGCTTACCAAAACTCATTCCTGAAATAAGTGATGGCACTCGTGAACTGAAGGACTATTTAAAAAAAAAAAAAAAAAAAAAAAAGCGTAAACCCTGTTCCAACAACATTATCCTCAACAAAAAATAAATCTTAAATTGTATAGTACTGTTTAAATATGTCTGATTTGTAAGGTGCTTTACTGTCTGATAATTTGTTTTCCTTCACATTTTTAGTTTGCTATATTAAACTTTTCCAGCTGCCATATGAAATACAATGTATGACAAGACTGGGTCTCTTTGAGATACAATGGTGATTTGCAAAATGCTTAACTGTTTTGATCACTTGGCAGCTTATTACTGCTGATATGCTGTATATTCAAGACAAGACTAGCTGGATATGTCTCGTTCAGAATCCAAATGAAGCCTTGGATTTTGGCACCAAAAGCTCAAGGCAGGAACATTTTAAAGTCAATGCTTTTAAAGCCCTCATGTCAGAGGGACACCATATTATCTTGGCTTGTTCTCTCTCTTTCTCTCTATTCAATTTAAGATACTTCTTGGGACCCATACATCGCCTTCGGCCCAAGGTTACCCTCACAGGTGATAGCATGCTCTAAAAACATAACCTCAAATTTCCAGGCACTGGGTACCTTCTGCTTGCAATTCACTTAAGACTGATTTCTTGCAGAGAAATGCTAAGCGCTTGTCAGAAAAGGAAGTCGGGCCTGCCAAAACTACACCAGCCTCGAGTGGTCTCCGCATATTGTCCCAGTCTTCAGGTAGTTGATCAAACTTTGCAGGATGCTGGACACCTTCCTCCTGGTCACTTCCAAAAGTTCCCAAAATACTAGAGACAGTTTCTAAGGTACCAGAGAACACAAAGCAGAAGGAAATATTCCTCAACACTGCTTGCCAGCCAAGGTCCAGCAGAAGTCCAGTCCTAGCTGGCTAGCTAGTTATTCTGCAAAGATATTCTCTGATATATATGGAAAATGTCACTTACCCAGTGTAAATCTGTTCGTGGCATGTAGTGCTGCAGATTCAATGCTGTGCATATTTCGCCATTTAGTATTGGGCTCGGAGTGTTACAAGTTGTGTTTCTTCAAAGAAGCCTTTGAGTCATGAGATCGAGTGACTCCTCCTCTTGGTGATACTGCGCATGGGCATTGAGTCCTTTGTTAGATTGTTTTCCCGCAGGAGGGTGAAGGAGTGAAGAATTGTACATGTACACATATATAGTAAGTAAAGAATAAGTTCATGCAATGTATGTGGAAAATGTCACTTACCCAGTGTACATCTGTTCATGGCATGTAGTGCTGCAGATTAACATGCTGTGCATATCTTGCTATCTAGTGTTGGGCTCGGAGTGTTACAAGTTGTTTTTCTTTGAAGAAGTCTTTTTCCGAGTCACAGGATCGAGTGACTCCTCCTCTCAGTGATAGTGCGCATGGGCATCGACTCCTTTGTTAGATTTTTTTCCCGCAGGAGGGAAAAGTAAGGAGTGAAGCATTGTGTATGTACATATATAGATATATAAAAAATAAATAAGATGTGCATGCAAATGTATATACATAGGTACAAATAATTACTGCAACGATTACAGGCTCCCGAGGAGGAGGGAAGGCGCATGTGAATCTGCAGCACTACATGCCACGAACAGTTGTACACTGGGTTTTTTATATAAGGAAGTATAGGGAATATAGAGAGTATGGATAAGTTACTTACCTGTAAATCCTAGTTCTCTTCCAGGGGTATCCTCATCAAAGTCATAAACAATGAATATTCCCGCCCTTGTGCGGGAATATTCAATGTTTATGACTATTGATGAGGATCCCCTGGAAGAGAAACTCCTTTCTCTTGTTGAGCAAAAGGTACAACTTCTATTGCTCTTTTGAGTAGAAGTGATTGCACTTCTTGTTTTAATAGAATGATATGCTCTTGATTTAATTTGTGTGAACAAGGTGAAATTTTTGATGGAGTAGAAGTGAGTTCTAGACAGTAACCATATTGGATAATTGACAGAACCCACTGATCTGTAGTGATGTTGTACCATTGTGGATAGTAATTTACCAGTCTTCCTCCCACAAGAGATGTGTGCTCTGTGGGGGTGGTGAGAAAGTCACTGTTTGTTAGACTGTGAGGAACCTCTGGATGCGGAAAGTTTCCCTCTACCTCTCCTGTTAGATTCTCTATAGGAGCCTCTAAATAATCCTCTAGTGTAGAACTGTGAGGGTTGTTTTTGATGGGTGGATGGTGTTTGCGTGGCTGAAGGGTTGAAACCCCCTCTAAATTGTGACCTATGAAAATTCCCCCGGTGAGTGTGGTATACAAAGCCCTCATGGCCTTAGTTGTCTCTGAATCATCTTTGAGTTTGTCCATAACTGTGTCCAATTCAGGGCCAAATAAATGCTGCTTATCAAACGGCATGTTTAAAACTGCCTGTTGTATTTCAGGTTTAAAACTTGAGCATCTCAACGAGGAATGCTTCTAATAGGCACACTGGTTTTAACTGATCTAGCTGCTGTATCAGCTGCATTCATAGCAGATCTAATAACATTGTAAGATATTGTTTGCCCTTCATTGACTATTTGTTGTCCTCTCTTTTGGTGTTCTGGAGGGAGGTATCGTAATAGCTCTTCCATTTCATCCCAGTGTGCTATGTCATACCTAGCCAATAGAGCTTGTGAATTGGCTATACTCCAGAGCTTAGCAGCTTGTGAGGCCACCCTTTTCCCAGCCACATCTATTTTTTTGCTTTCCTTATCAGGAGGAGGGGCATCTCCCGTGGACTGGCTGTTGGCCCTTTTTCTGGCGCACCAACTACAATTGAATCAGGAGGACATTGAGCTCTCAAACACAAGGTCTAAGGGTGCTGGTTTATATTTCTTGACTAATCTAGGAGTGATAATCCCAGCTTTAACAGGCTCTTGAAAGATATCAGAAGCATGTCTAAGCATGCCTGCGAGCATCAGAAGACATTCATATTGCTTGTGTGTTGATGCTAATGGAAAAACCTGCTCTATGTGGTCAGTGCACATTTGCACATTATGGTATGCTGCAGCTCTAGCCACTACTTGATTATATGCTGTAGTGTCCTCTGGTGGTGAGGGTCTGGCAGGATATAACTGAGGATCCTTCTGTAATATGGGATCAGTCATAAGTGTCCCATGGATCTGTGTCCAGTTGATCATCAATAAAATTATCCCCATGTGGTGAGATTGAGGATGTATGTGGTGATAATTGTGCCTCATATGTTGGTGATGGCGGTGGAGGTGGTGTGGAAAGGAGGAACAGGAGCGTGTGGTGGAGAGGGCTGTTTCTACGCTGAAGCCTCTCCCTGTGGCTTTTGCTTGAAGACCTTCTTTGATGGAGGAGCATCTTTTGAATTGTTTCTAAAAGTCACTTTCCTTTTAAAGGACATTGGAGGGGAGGCAATTATTCATCCTGTGTCCTTCTGAATAAGTATTTTCCTTGTTTGGGGTCCATCACCTCTAGAATAGGCTGAGGATTATGGACTCCTGGGTAAAAGTAGTTTATTCACTACCCCTAGCTTTCGACTCCCAAATCTTTTGTTTTGGTCGAACCGAAAGTGTCAGCTCCAAAGGTGGTGTAATCCTTTTTGGCTCCGAAGTTGTGCACCTTGGTCTTAAATCTTGGTGCCGAACCCTAAGGTTGGTCATCCAGACTTTGTTTTTTAATCATACCATGGCCTGACGGCAGTGGATGATCAACAACCAGTGCTGGAGTCTTTTTAGTAACTTAGGTGTGGTGTGATGGGGCAGTTGTAGGCACGTAGGGGCTGTTGTCATCGATGTTCTTCGGAGTCAGTCTTGAATGGAAAAGACTTCCCCGTGCTGAACCTCCTCTTGGGCATGTTCTTCAAAGATGTCCGGTGTGTCTTCCGTTGGTTTAGATGCCATCCCGAGACGGCGAGCTCTACGATCCTGAAGAGTCTTCTTAGATCGAAAATATCTACAGGCATCTCAATTGTCCTCTTGATAGTTTGGAGAAAACAAAGATTGCACACTGAGTGCTGATTGGGGTACGAAAATTTCGTGTTGACACAGAGGACAGAATCAAAACGGAGTTTGTTCCATCAGATTCACCTGGGAGCAGGCCCTTAAAGGGTGTTGCCCTTGTAAGGGTGAGAAAAAAAACCTAAAGCCAACTGTCTAAATCGGATCGAGTATAGTTGGAAACACGATCAAAAACAATACCAATTATATTACAGAAAGATTAGAATAAGTTTTGAATTTCCGAATAGAAATTCACCGGATCGAGAGAAAACACTTCCGTACCCGATGGCGGAAAGAAAACAATCTAAAAAAGTACTCAATGCCCACGTGCAATATCACAGAGAGGATGAGTCACTCAATCTTGTGAGTCAAAAAAGCTTCTTTGAAGAAAAAGAACTTGTAACACTCCGAGCCCAACACTAGATGGCAGAATATGCACAGAATGTTTATCTGCAGCTACACATGCCATTGAACATATACACACACACACACACGTATGTAGGCATATGAAAATGATGGGACTCTCTCTCGCAGTATTCCATGTGATGGACGTACAAAATCTTCTAACGTTTAATGAAAGCAATGAAAACAATATTAGCACTTTAGAATGCAGTAAAGAGTTACCTTTTTCACCGGTCCATAAAATGTGGCATTCAAGTCCGCAGAACCCATGTGGTGCTGGAGCGTCAGTTGCCTACCACTGTGTTTTGCTAAATAAAATCTGTAGTTGAATTAGAAAGTAAACCATCTGATTAAAACATGTATTGCTCCAGCTTAGCAAGCAAATAAATACTACAGATCAACAGCATTTGATCTTCTGATCGCATGTGTTTCATCCTGCTGCACACAAATGACAACTCTGCATACTACATTGTTTCCGGGAAGACAAGACAAACCTCAAGATTGTAGGGCCAAACCAGTTTAAACTTTCTCCGGGTATATGGTGTTGCAATTGACAGGTAAAAAAGTAAGATTTTTTTTTTTTTTTTTTTTTTTTAAACATGCACCCTTAATTTTATCTCCACAGAAAGAAAAGCTACTTAAACACATTGGTTCTTATAGACATACCTCCTACTATCATCTCTGAAATACCAGCCTTAGAAATATTTCCTTTTATTATCAAGAAACCCATGCAGGCCGTAGCCATATTAAAGAGGCTTGCAGTAAAAAGTGTTCATGTGTCAGCATCCCATCTTTTGTACTCTCACAGTAACCTAGAACACTATGAAGTAGTAGAAGGGTATGCTGTTTTAGAGAAGGCACTTCACGATTAGGTTTTATAGGTAGCCACAGTTCAATGATGAAGTTTGCAATCAGGATTTTTTAAAATAAGAAATCCAGTGTCAATAGGCACACTTTTACTAATTAATTTCATGTTTTCAACCAAACCATTTCTTTGTGGTACAATCTTCTTTAAAAGTCTTGAATGGTGTTAGAGTTAAACAATAATAGTTTGAGGGGGAAAATCGGTGGACAGGCCATAGAAGCATTCATGCTCCTCAAACATGTTTTGAAATCTGGGCTTCCTTCTTTCTGTCTGGTAATATCACTACAAAGCAAACAATATTGATTTTAAGTGCTCTGATACTCATTATAAAAGAGCAGTAGAGATGCCACAGGACTGTGTGATTTGTCCAACTTATTTTCATTAAATTCATTTGTAGAACTTGTACATACAGCTGGAAGCAGGTGTATGGATAGTACAAGGAGCATACTGTGAGGACAGGAGTTGTTCTTGAGGTGTACATAAGAGGTTGGTGTGCATCAGGATATAATAGTTCAAAAGTAGCTTGGATGATAAAGCCTTTGTTTAGGACAAGATCAGTCTTAACAAACCCGCAGACTAGCTGGATGGATGATTAGGCCTAATGTATTCCTCCAGAAACGAGGTGCATACAACTGGACTGAAGAGAGATCTATAAAGGAATGGTCTTATTTATAGGCCAAGGAGAAAGGGTGGATCTTCAAAGCACTCAGATATTTAGGGTCTATTTGGATCCTATGGTGTGCATTTCTTCATTCCATAGCAAACATCTCAGTACATGTAAGCATTACCCACCATTAGAACATTGCAAAGTTGGGAGCTCCTCTGAAGGCAATAAAGTGCTTCAGGGCTTATAAAGGCTGGTATAAGCCAGTTGCTCCAACATTCCAATATTCGTCTTTCTGTTTCTCCTTTTTTAATTTGAAATATTCTACCATCAGTGGATGTAATGTTCTAATACACTTATAGTCCATCAGCCTTAAGCTATACCGGCTGTTAAAGGACCTCTTGCTCATTTCAACCGTGAGCCACTAGGGCCCTTTAACAATTGGTAAAGCAAATAAACAGCAGGCTATAATACTGCCTCTATTGCTCGGGCCAACTAGTTATGATAGTCTGACATCAAATTTTAGGAAGACTGGTCACGCTGAATGATACTGGAAAGCACTCTAGATGTGCAACCCCTTCCAGACCACGACAATATGAACTGTGACATTTCTTTAAAGTGGAGCTTCTTCAAAGATTTGGGGTGGGCGAAATATGGCACCAGTTTGAATACAATTACAGTTGAGGTGCCTTGTTGAGTTTTGAAAGATCCTTTTTAGGTAGGCCAATGTAGAGGATCAAGCAGTTATTAAAGTGGGTAAGTCGTAGAGGCAAAACTCTATGAAAATCTTGCAAAGATAAAAAAAAAAAAGGAAGAGTATCAGTTTATCTTCAACCAGCAGAATCCTTTCAAGCGACATGTCACCCTTGCAGTTTCTGCTGAGACCTGCCGCCTTCTCTGTCTCCAGTTGGGAGGACTCTCAGTAGACCAGTAGACCTCTTTAAATACAAACACAGATATGGGGGACGGGTTCCTTCCAGGGGCCTGATGGGCAGAATAGGGCTTACACTGCCATGCTCTCAAATAGAATATTAGAGGTGCAGGTAAAGATCCTAGAACCATTGTTGTGAGAGTATGGTGGAACTTTTCCTAGGTTTCCCTTTCCTTGTCATTGTCTTGCATTTATTATGTTTTATCATCCTTATATTCTCAATACATGCCTTTTTACATAGAATGCAGTTGATACAATAAAACCTATTGAATCTAGTCCTGCATCTGTTTGCCTTTGTATGTGTTAGACATTTGTGACTGAGAGAAAGGGGTAAGATCTGTTCCAGCACGATTTCTCCGAGAAATCTAGATGTCATGAGAAGGGCTGCCACAAATCATGTTTATTCCTGGGTACTGATGAGGTACTGCTAGCTGGCCGGAAGGGTTAGGCCGACAGCTGCCACTCTGCTCAGGATCAGACTCAATCCCCCAAGCTTGGTAGTGCTGCCGCCCAAATCTAGCAGTCTTGTTACTATAACTGGAGTCTCTACGACAACCCCATTTCAATAGTGCTGCGCAACTATAGTGTGGACCTGGGGGGCATGAGCTTTCCAGTGCATGGCAATAGTTCTGCAGCCTATTAGCAGGGTAAGATCTATAAAATGATTGGTCAACTTTTGCTCTTTGTGGGTGGTTAAAGAGGCCGAGAAGGGCACCCTTCATGGTGCAGACATCCAACCAGTCTGTTAGTTCTGTAATGGCACTGGCAAATGTTCATCCCAAAACGCTCCACCCCCGAACAGGACCAAAACATAGGGAGCAGATCGACAGCTAGGGCCTGGCATCTAGGACATTCTGGGGAGGAACAATTTGATGCACGGATGCAGGCATAAGATAGACCCTGTGCAGTATGTTAAGCTGAATGCATTGAAATTTTACATTTCACAATACTTTCCTGGGATAGATTAGTGGTCTTTGCCATTCCTTATCTGTGAGTTCCCTACTAATGTCATGATACCAGGTCTTGCGAGATGATTGCAAGGGGTCACAAAGAATGTGTGCTAATGCTTGGGTGAATCAGGTGACAACCACTACCTATAATGTGAAGTTTGTGTATCATGAGGTGATGTTCAGGTTCTGTGTCCGTGATGTGACATATCAGCTAGGGCTTCTAGTAGCCTGCCAAGTGCCTGGCTGGTATGCCACAGTCTTCTATAGTTGATCAAAGGACAGAAGCACTCAGCCATGAACCATAGCTCCCAGAGCACTTATTCCCACTGCATCCCAGTGTTGGAGGCCCGCCTGTCCTAGCATATTGGACACACTTGGACCACAACCTACTTCTGGCGCAGAGTCCCTCTCTATGGCTCCCTTGGCCAAGAGAGCTGCAACTTCCTCGCTGAGAAGTGCCAGATGATCCTCCGGTAAGTAGACGTAGGGTGAAGGCATGGCTGGTGGGACAGTCTTGAAGGGGAGAGAGTAGCCCCTTTGGACAATCTGCAAAACCCACCTGTCTGTAGTGATGGATTCCCAGTAGTGCATGTGATGGAGAATCCTGCCACCAACTGGTCTGAGATGGGGTTAAGGACAAGGAAGGTTTGGAGGCTTCAGCAGGGGTCGGGGTGGGCTGGGCAGGCCTCTGGTTCCCTGTCCCACGAGCCCGTGGGATTCTGCATCCCTGGCCACGCAGAAGCTGAGTAGCATGGGTGGCACGGTGGCTAGGAAAGGGTCTTGACATGGAGCCCCTTCTGTGGCCATGAATGGGGCATAAGGCGGACTGTTGGGCACGAGGAGCAGTAGAAAGGACAAGGGACAGAGCCGGAGCCCGTGACTCCTTGAACTTCTCAAGCGCAGAGTCCGCCTTGTCTATGAAGAGATGGGTGCCATTAAAGGGCATGTTCAAAAGGGTCTGTTGGACATTCCCCGAAAAAACAGATGTCCGCAACCAGGCATGGCGCCTGAAGGCCACCATTGACACAAAAGATCTACCCAGAGAGTTGGTCGTGTCCAGCCCACATCGAGCAGTGAACGTTGCTGCGTCTCTCCCATCAGCGACAGCGTGGGAGACGATGGCCCAGGCCTCCTCATGGGATCTGCGGTAGAACTTGTGCGACCGTTTCCCACAAAGAGTGGATATAGCAGCTCAAAAGGCATGTAGTGCTCACTGACAGCAGCTTCAGAATGGAGGAAGAAAACATCATCTTCCAAATTTGGTCCAGTCTCCGATTCCCTAACCGGGGGAGCAGAAGGGAATGCACCAGATGATGCCTGGATAACAGGCTCTCAGGTGTGGGGTTTAGGGACAGGAATTTAGGGTCCTTTGGGGCAGGCCAATGGTGGTGAGTGATTGTTCTAATCACAGGAGCCCCTGTGCTGGGTCTGGACCAAGTACCCAGAAGGACATCAGTGAGGGCTTCATTGAAGGGGAGGAGAGGTGAGGCTCCACAGTGGAAGCCCCAGGCTGAAGCACCTCCGTCAGGAGATTAGTCCTTTGCTACAGTGGGAAGGTCAAGGACCTCAGTTGCCCTACTGACCATAATAGAGTAGGTGGCTCCCTCTGCCGTAGCCACAGTAGGAGGAGAAAGCATGCCAGCGTCTGGAGAACACTGGCCTCACCCAATTCCTGTGCCCAGTCCATGTTGGGGTTGCAAAGCTAGTATTCGTAAGGGTCCAGCGAGCCCTCCAATCCTTCCTCGTATTCGTACCCAAAGGAAATAGGATCAGAATCCGACCTAGGGTAAGTAGGCCCCATCAAAGTCAAAAGCGACGAGGGCTAACGCCATTCTGGCTCTGGGTAGTTAGGGATCAGGATTGGGTCGACGTCGATCGTGGGCACAACAGAAGTTGGGAGCATCGACGATGTAGCCGGCAGAGGTCGTGATGGTACAACTGGGGTCGCCACAGATCTGTAAGCGGATCCAGAGGGGCCCTCGGAGGCCAAAGCCGCCAGTGCGGAATCCGAAGGGCCACCATCTGAACCCCCAAGGTCCTGAAGGTGCTGCAGAGGGGTCGGACTACCCAAATATGAGGCGCATGGCCTCAAATTTCTTTGGATTGGGCAGGATTTGCTCTGGCTCTAGGAAACTTCTGGTGGCGTGGAGCAGACCCAGAAATAGGCGCCGTGGACAGAGCATTGGAGCGTCAACGCTCCTTTAGCGTCACATCAGCCGAACAACGCAATGAAGTCAAAGAATGCCTAGTCTTCTTCAACTTCTTCTTACGCGAGTGACCCGAAAACTTTGAGGATGACTTGTGGTGGTGACTCCGCAAACAGTCTTGAGACCTTTCTCTTCAGCGAGAACAGAATCAATGCGGAGTCTAGCGCTGGGCCGCCATGAGCTTTAGGGACCGCTCCCTCAAAGCCCTCAGGTGGACTGCCCGGCACTCTAGGCACGTCTTCAAGCCTTGGTCACTCTCCAAACACCACAAACAGACCTGATGCTGACTCGTCACCGACATCATGCAGTGATAGACGTCGCAAGGTTTTAAACCGGTCTTTGGGGACATCCTTGACGCACCAAAAAACTCAACATTAATTCAGTCAAAAAACAACCAGGGTAGCTCTCTCCGGATCAGCGCATGGCGAGGAAGAAAAGAACTGACGTCACTATGCGGAGGTGGCACCTATATATGACCCTGATGTCACGGTGACCGCAACACCAACAACTGATGCGGTGTCGACCAACGCCACCTGAAGGCACACAAGGGTACTGCTAGAAGAAAAGTCTACAGATCCAGTCTGACGCCTGGGGAAATTCTAAGGTAAGGAATCCGCAACTAAAATTCTATTAGATTAAAAATATCCTTAGCATGGGCAATTGCAACCTACTTTTCTGAAGTACTAAATAACAAAAATGCCCTTTAGAAAAAAAGAAATGCAGGACAAGTGTTTCAATCTGAACTGTGTGACCTAAAATACAGCTCACTGTACACTGAACTTTGCGTTCACATATGACATAACCGTATGACATAACCCTCTTCAACATGTCACTGCAACTACAGTTTTGGTAAAACCATGTGAGCCCAAACATCTGGTCTGTCAATTTGGTTTCTCAGTCAAATACAGGGTAAAAGGCAGCTATAAGTCTACTGTAGGTAGGCAAAATGGATCAGGAAAACCTAACAAAAGTGCTGATAAGCAACCTTTAGCACAATAATGCAATTATCTGCAAATGTCTCCGATTCCAAAGCCTTGCTGGACAAGTTCCAACACATTATTTCAGACACTGGACAGCCCACCCCATACTAAACCAGTAAAACAAAGCAGCATGAAATCAACCAACAGGTGTTAATACAGTGATATAGCATAGTTTAACCAACACTGAACACTTATGTGTCAAATTAATGGTGGAAATGGACGACATATCATGCAAAAAGCACAGTAGCAGCTTCTACAAAGCTTGTGAAGGCAAAAAATATTTCTACCATTCTAAATGTATCAGTGAGGCCACAAACCAGATATGCAAGATTTCAGAATTCACAGGGAACTTACCAATGGCAAATCCCTGGAAAGCTCTTGCACTGCAGGACATTCCGGCACTAGGAGTCAAAAATCAGGAATCCAGGAACTCTAGCAAAACCAAACCATCACCACTCCTTTCTTTCCAACAGTCACACCTTGGCTTACTTACATCTTCACACATTCCTTCATTGACTAGATTTTGTGTATGCCCTAAAAACATCAAAAAAAGAAAGGTAATACCTGCCCATAGAACCCTGAAGAGCTGCATGCATGAAGCACTTCCACTTCTCATTCAAGTCAGACCAAAGTCCATGACCCACACCTCCCTTTTTAAAGGAGTCTTCCTGGCCTTTGGAACACAAGACAATAAAGCCTCTTTTGAGGAAACCATCCCCCAAACCAAAGGTCCTGGGAAATTAGTAGACCATTTCAAACTAACTCATGAGCAAGATCACGGAATCTGAAGTTACAAGACCGCTTCAAGAACACTTGACAATTACAAGTCAATGACAATCAAGCGCACTGCCACATTCAATAAATGAGAAGCATTCTAGCTATGCTTAGAAATGGCAAGAAATCTTCCCTTTTGGGGAAGTCTTCTGCTGGATTTTGAAAAGCTGCGCTGCCCAGTCCTTGCACGTTTTCTGACCCGACCATTTCATCTTCCTTGAAAAAGGGACAATTAAGAAAGTGCACTGAATGTACTCCTTTTAACCACAGACTAAAGAGGTAGGGTTTGATTTTTAGGTGGCCTCCCACAGACCACATCTGTTCTATAGGAGTGCCTACCTTCTCTGCGAAGGCCATGTGAAATGGACAGTGGCAAGTAGTTTTGTTCATCCCCACAGCATTGCTTTAATGTTGTCTCAGACACACATGGCAGGCCACAGCTAATGTATGGATTCACAGGTGGGTGAAGTAAAACATTTAACTCCCTGTGTGCTGGACAAAATAATTGTTTCCTTTGTGCTCGGTTGCCAGTCATTCTAAGACATTGGAACGTGTATGTACACATTTCCTGCCCCACACACCCCAACAGTAGTTATCTTGGTGTGGGGAGGGGGTAGCCAGGTAGATAGATCCTTTGATACAACTGCAGCCCCCCTACAAGAGTAAAGCTTGACACACCTCCTTTTCTGTATGTGATACCCTTGTCAGGTGGTTTTGTGTATGGGACCATTCTTCCTGAGGCAGATTTAAACAGCTACAAAAAAGACAGAAATAGCTGAATGTCCATCACACAGAGATACCATAGGTGGCATCTCCAGGCATGGGGAACATTCAGAATTTCAGAGGGTGCTATCTACCAGATTGGCCAGGCTTTGCCACCAGGAAGAATACAGATGTTCCTTCTCAGCCAGCACTTTATTCAACTGATCTGAATCATCAACAAGGAAGTCCAGCACAGGAAACAATAGTACAAAAGAAAAGAAGCGGAACCACTATGTGTGTCAGTTACTAAGGCTACGGGTCTATAGCGTGCCCTTGCTAATGGAACTGTGGAAAGGGAAGCATGAGCAATGCGAGTGCGCCTGCCTGGTAGAAATGACCTGATCCATTAACAACAGCAATGGCTCATGTAACCTGAATGACTGGGTTGGAGGAGACGAGGCAGGAGGGTGCTTGTGCCTGATGCAAAGGAACCATGAACAACACCGGGTTAAGAAGTTGCCTTTATCACTTTCACAAACAATTTCTGTGACCAGGCATTGTCCTGACGTTCCACACATCTAAAAGGTACACATACTTTCCTCTCCAATGTTATCACTGGAGTTCTTGAGAAATCTGCTTTCGATTGCTGGCCTGAGGCCACAACTTTTCAGCTAGAAGAGGCTGCTTGGTCTCCTGCATTGATGGAGAAACTGTGGTTTGAAGGCCAGATCGGAGTGGGTGCCACAAACCCCAGTGACTCTATCCACTGGAAAACATTCCCCTCAATCAGTAGTTGTGAAGATACAAATTGCCATTTCCTATCCCACCACGAATTAAAGAGGCAGCTAAGGTGAAAGAACTGACATCATAGCCAAGCACTTCCCCCAGTCAGAGCTCAGTGGCCACTAACTCCAAACTGAATTTGACTGGACTTAAGTCGATCAAGCCCCACCTCCACCCAGGTACTGATAAGCTGGACAATGTCATCCTCCCATGGAAACCACCAAGGATCTCACATGGTGGCACATGCAAATATTGAGCAAGTTGGGTTCTTTGTTCCTTGAAAGTTGTTTTTTTTCGGTCATTTTTAGGCGCACTGAAAGAACAGTGGGTGTACTGCTGAGAACACTCCTTTAGCTGAAATTAATGATTACCAAAACCAAGGGATGCCTTCTATCTCTTTGTGAGAAATAACCAAAATCCACCTGCGAGAACCAGTCTCACCAGTCTCTGGTCTGTAGGACGACACTCGTAAAATGAAGCTCCTTGAGAGGATTGATGATAATTCCTCTTTTTTAAGTTCTGGAGAATCACCTCGGCCACCACACTTGCCTCTGCCTAACTTCAACCCCTTCTCATTTTTCAATCTTCACCCTACGTTCCATCAATGACATCAAGCTCCATGGATAACATGATCTCATAACTTCCACGGCTAAACCTACTAACAACATTCTATGGGCTGCAGGTATTAGGTTACGATACATCTCCCTCCTATTAAGCACACAGAACTATTAATTTCCTAAACATAATCCATTTTCCTTTTGTAAATTAAACACCAAACAGAAATAAAAAGAATCAATTTCATAGTGAATGCTTCAATTAATTGTCACTGTTAGAATTTTAACAAAACATTTACATGTTTTGCTTTCTCACAAAGGAAACATTTGTAAAATTACACAATCATTCAAATATTGTGGTCTCTTACAAGACCTTACACTTTCTCTCACAATGGGTTTATTATCCTCCTTCTGAAATTCCCCACTTGGGTTTGAATCTTTACAAATCTAGTAAGATTATGAATTTTATGATCTTCTGTTCTTCCTGCATTTCCAAAAATCCTAATTACTTTTAATTGGCAGAAATGTTTTAGAAGGATTTAGAAAGCCCTACATGAGGATTTTTGATCCTCACCAAATCACCAACTTTCACTTCTGTTTTCTTTACCACCTTGTGATTGGCAAATCTGATTTTACGTTCCGACATTTTTTCCAGTTCTTTTTAACTCTTTTCCTTTTCAGCATGTTTTGCTCCCGTTCCATTATCTGACTTTCTATTGACCCAAGAAGGGCAAACCAAAGTATTAGCCTTTCTTTTGCAAATTAACTCAAAAGGTGTAATCCCCGCCATTGTGTGTGGTATCACTCTATAATTTCCTACTTTAATCAAAATGTCCTTTTTTCAACACAAATTAAGCTGACGCTCTTTGTATTGTTTCCTTCAAGACTTTATTGAACCTTTCCAAAATAGCGTTTGTTTAAGGATGGTAAAGAGACGATTTTGTATGTTTAATACATCTGACTCTAAGAAATCTCTCCATCTCTTAGAATGCAAATTGTACCCCACTGTCCGTTAAAATGGTGGAAGAAACCCCTCTCTTTCAAAGATTTGCTCAAGAAACTTGATAAAATCACCTGTTTACCTGCCCTCACCACATGATGAACTTTAGCAACAGCACCATCAGTAGCAAACTCACAGACATCCTCAACACATCCATCACCTCAGGTACCTACCAAGATACCTATCCTGATGACTGGAAACATGGAAGAGTCGAACCTCTCCTCAAGAAACAATCGGCCGAAACCAACAAACTTAAGGACTACCGAACGATCTCCCTGCTCCCCTTCCCAGCACAAGTACTTGAGAAAGCAAACAACCAACAACTCACAATGTACCTAGAAGGCAACAACCACCTGGACTCATCTCAATCTGGATTGCACTAAAAAAATAAGCACTGAGATGGCCCTGATTGCTGCCATGGACGAGATCAGAAACCTCCTGAACCAAGGAGATTCAGCTGCCCTCATTCTCCTCAACATCTCAGAGGCTTTCAACATAATCTCCAACCACAACCTGCTCAAGAGACTCCACCAGATCGGCATCAGACGCAACACCTTGAAATGGATTACATCTTTCCTCACCGGATGAACACAGTCTTCCTCCCTCCTCTCAAAACCCAAACCATCATCTGCAGCATTCCCAAAGGATCATCCCTCAGCCCCACCCACTTCAACACCTGCATGATCCCTTAAGGCAAAATCGTCAGAAACCACAGACTAATCATCATCTCCTATGCAGACACACAGCTCATCCTCTCTGTTTAACCTGTCAGCTCTTGTTGTGGTTTCCCCTGTCTTTTTGCTTCAGACCTTCTGTTTTTGATCCTAAGCTGGATTCTGTTTCTGCTGGCTTTAGGACTCTGGGCTCTTTACCACTGCTGAACAGTGCTAACGTGCAAGTGCTCTCTGTCTAAATTGTATTAGTGACTGGTTTATCCATGATTGGCATATTTGTTTTACTAGTACATCCCTAGTATAGTGTACCATTTGTGCCCAGGGCCAGTGAATCAAATGCTACTAGTGGGCATGCAGCACTGATTGTGACACCCACAGGAGTAGCCCTGTAAACATGTCTCAGACCTGCCACTGCAGTGTCTGTGTGTGCAGTTTAAAACTACCATTTCGTCCTGGCAAGTGAACCCACTTTCCAGGCACAAACCTTCTCTTTTACTACATGCAAGTCACCCTTAAGGTAGGCCCAAAGCAGCCCCGTGGGCAGGGTGCAGTGCATTTAAAAGGTAAGGCATGTACTGGTGTGGTTTACATGTCCTGAATGAAATACTGCTAAATTTGTTTTTCACTACTGCAAGGACTATATATCCCATAGGGTAACATGGGGATTGCCTTGAAATATCTTTTACGTGTGATTTCCCATTGGGAGCAGATGGAGATTTGGAGTTTGGGGTCTCTGAACTCAATTAAAAAAATACATGTTTTGGTGAAGTTGGTTTTTTAACTGTGAGTTTGCAAATGCCACTTTTAAAAAGTGGGCATTTTCCTGCTCCATCATTCTGTGCCTCTACCTGTCTGTGGAATACATGTCTGGGTCAAAATGACAGTTGTGCTATATGTGAATTCACTCTAGACAGTCACACAACGGGAGCCGAGGTGTGCCCTCCATTTCCTGATGAGTCTTCCTTAGCTAGAGTGGTGGGAGGAACCAAGACTTGCACCTGAATAGGGCTGTGCCTGTCCTCACACAAAACAGTCTCCAAACCCCTGGAGTGTGTGTGGGTCCACGGCAGGGAAGGCAGAGTCTTGTGCACTACAAAGGCTTCTCTTGAAGTTTGCCTACTTCAAAAGACAGAAATGAGTATAAGTACCGGACCTCTGACCCCCACATGGTTTGAATAACCTTTGACTGAGGACATTCTGCTTGGAAGAAGAGTTGGATGCTGTAGGAGGGACTGCCACTCTGCCTGTTGCTTTGTTGTGCTGGCCTGCTGCTTATGTCCTGGAAGTGAAAGGGCTGGGCTTTGCTTCCTATGTCCTGCTTTCCAAGGTTCTCCAAGGGCTTGGAGTTGAGCTTGCCTCCTGTTAAGTCTCAGGGACATTAAAGGCTTAATCTGCCAGCACCTGGGCTCCTCTGCTGAGAGCCTTGTCTTGTCAAGTGGTGCCAAATCCAGTTCAGGGCCATTGAAGGAGGTTTCTGGTGCTACAAGAAGGAAATTTACGCATCGTTTTACAGCGTTATTCCAAACCGACACACCACTGTAAGGATTTGACGCACTGGAGCGTGGTCTCCACTTGATGCATCGACAACGGTTTTTAACGCAGGCCCCAGCTTTCCGTCGCTGCGTACCAGGAGAGCCACCACTGTGTGCGTTTCGAGCACCACATCACCTAAGTCTGTGACAAATTGCCTGGACTCTGATGTAGCGCCTTCTTCATCATTGTGAGATAGACGCATCATGGCTGGGCTTTTGACTTCATCAATGCATCGTCCCTGGGCTAGCCATTTTCTTCATTGACACTGCAGTAAGGAACCAAGTCTTTGTGCTGCAAATGACACATCACCTCCCCTGTGGCAGTAAGGAACTGACACATCACCTCCCCTGCAACAGTAAGGAACCGATGCATCTCCGGCTCGTTTGATGCATCACCTCCCCTGCAGCCCGCATAGTCTTTGTTTTGGACCCATCTCAGGTACTTCGCCTCAAATCAAGCAAGGTACTACAATTACATTTAGTCTTTTAAAAGTGATATATTTGTGTATTTTGGAGAGTGTGTGCGTGTGTATTTTGGAGAGTGTGTGCGTGTGTATTTTGGAGAGTGTGTGCGTATGTATTTTGGAGAGTGTGTGCGTATGTATTTTGGAGTGTGTGTGTGTGCATGTGTATTTTGGAGAGTGTGTGCGTGTGTATTTTGGAGTGTGAGTGCGTGTGTATTTTGGAGTGTGTGTGTGTACACAAATACTTTACTCATTACCTTCAAGATAAGTCTGACTGCTTGTGCCAAGCTACCAAGGGGGTGGACAGGGGTTATCTTAGCTGTGTGGCTCCCTTACCCTGACTAGAGTGAGGGTTGCTACTTGGACACGGTGCAAACCACTACCAACTAGAGACCCGATTTTTAACACTCTTGCTATCCAAATACCCCTCCACGGCAAAGACCAGCTTTTACTCCTGCAAGAATAGCATCGCTGAGGGGGGCGTGGCCAACATGGCGACTGGAGCGGCAGCATAAACTGCAGCTCCGATCCCTGGCCCAAATAAACATCCTGTTCGCGTTGCCTGCACCTTGGAAGAGGTTCGCGGGCATCGCCTTAAAATCGCTGACCCGGGCCCGCGCTGCGGGTCGTGTCCAGAATCTGGACAGTACGCCCGCTCTGCGTGCTACGAGTGAGCTGCCGGGAGGCCATAGACGTGCTCGCGACCGCGGCCTGAGGTCTCCCAGAACCGCGAGCCGCCAACTTCGCACCTGCATCGGCAGCCACATCAGCGACCGGCCCGGAGGCTGAGTCGCGCAAACAACTGCTGCGCTGGTGGAGCCGTCGGCGGCTCTGCCTCCACTGGTGCCCGCGTTTGCGTTCCGTCAGCCGCACTCGCTTCGCACGCTGCGTGCGGGCCGCCGTGCAACCGGTTTTGCATCCACATCCTCGGCCGGGAGACTCGCGAGGATGCGAGCCGCCGGGCTATTGCCCATTTCAATCACCGCACCCGCGGCCGGCCAGGAGGTCGTGCTGCGGTAATATCGACCCAGCTGGTGGGGCCAAAGGCGGCTCCACACTTTTGCCCACGCTTTGGGGCAGCCGCTCTGGACGAGGCTGCACCGCTACGAAAACAATACTCCAAGGATAGGGACCTGCTGCCCCTCCCTACAGCGCACTCCTCCTGCCATCCGCTGGACAAGCTTAACACTGATGTGCCCTGGATACTCCAGCTGGTAGTAGAACCTACACCAGTAGCAGCTACTGTACACTGAGCGAAGCGCCCGCCACGCCAGCGGCGCGCGCCCTGCGTTGCGACCGAGCCAGTGGCCGAGCCTATGGTTTTTATAACAACACCCCGCTGCCAGTGAACCCACATCGTGGACTGAACTCACGTCCGGCCTGGAGACCATACTACAAAAACCTCAGCCCTGCGGACTAAGTCCGAGGTGGGTGCGCACCTTTAACTGAGCTGTAAACTGCGTTTTGCGCACGTGGGCACGTGCTTACATTCCGTACATCAACAACCCCCGTGCAGGGCTGTCACCATTCAGAGTGGGCACGTCCGAAATCCTACAGGGTCCATCGCTTGAGGCCATACCGATGTTCCGAGTGTGGGCTCGCTGGAGTGGTGTGCCAGTGATGGAGGTGTAGCGGCCCTCCTACCTGCACTAACACTTGCTAATATAATTGGCCATTACCCACATATTCGTCTTCATTGACCCTCAACTGGGCAGCCTGCCCTTGGCAACCAGGCTGAACCGACCTACGACGCGCTCCTCATCCTACCCAAATGTGACATTTTCAATTATCCTACTGTCCCACTACACCTGTGAGACTCTGGGACAACACCATTTCTTCCGTCTACAGTGGCACAGCGTGCTCATCCCACCTGCTACCAGAAGTTGGGACATGTACTAAACTCGATCCAAGACAGCAGTGCATCCATTTCTCCACCAGATATTCACCAGCTCGCATCTCAATCACTCGCCTACAGACCCGATCCGGTGACGTGTGAATTGTCTCCCACGCTTGGTACGCTATCCTGTGGACAGCAGAATATCACTTTTGCTTTTAACTGTTACCCTCAACTCCCCAGAACGGCGCCCTCACTGCACCACAGGTGGCATTTTATGAACGTCCCTCCTGCATCGCCTCCACCCGGTTCTATACTGTCTGGACTCTCCTGAAACCAATTTGCCAAATGGTCAAACCAAAAACCCCACGTGCACCTCCGGGTAAAATGGATCTTGACACCCCCCCTCCCATTGACACCCAAGTGTCCATGCAACTGGCCTTGCAGAAGATGGACATCACATTACAATCACACACGTCGCAGTTCGAGAAGATACTGCAAGCTATCCTAGACACTAAGGCTACCCTAGAAGCCAAGATAGGCTCGGTAGCAGAAGACCTTAACATACTCCGAACGGATCAACACGCACTGTCCAACAGGGTATCTGAATTAGAGAAAGACACTGCAATACTACCCCAGTCTGTGAAGGATCTCCAATCGCAATTATCATACCTAACAACGGAGGTAGACCTCTTAAAACGCAGAGCGGAGGACGCAGAAAGCAGGTCCCGACGCAACAATATACGTCTGGTAGGATTTCCGGAGCGGGTCGAAGGCCCCAGCGCAGAATTATTCATAGAACAATGGCTTACGGACACAATTCTCACAGACAATATCCCGAAGTTCTTTTCTGTCGAACGTGCCCACAGGGTTCCAGGAAGACCCCATCCGCATGGCGCTCAGCCTCGCCCTCTGATAGCGAAACTCCTTAATTACCGAGACAGACACCTCATTCTACAATTGTTTCGCAAATCCGGCCCGATGCGATTTGAAAATGCAATGATCACTGCTTATCCAGATTTTACAGCGGAAGTCCAGAAGAAACGGAGCTCTTTCTATTGTGTCAAAGAATGCCTTCGCAAACACCACATCAAATATGCGTTGATGTTCCCAGCCAGACTCCGAGTACAAGATGACACTCGTGTACATTTCTTCACTACACCAGAAGATGCCTGGACCTGGCTACACGCCAAAGGCTTGGCCGACCCGATAGACACAGACACCCCAGGCAACAGCTGGTATCCACCTAAGACAAGGCGGAAGCAACGTAAAAAACAAGGCGCTAAACCATCAACAGAACAATTACAAACCGAACGCTCCCTTCTCCTGCAAGCCACGTCTAGATTCGTTAATACATCACCAACCGCCCTGTTTAATCAAACTGATGGGGAACCAGACCACGACCCTGCTTCTGACTCGGCGGAATCCACGCGAGGCCCTACTCTCACGACGCACAGCGGACGATATTTGTTAAGCTAACCGAGTTTCATTCATCCCTGCTTTTTACACACGATAACGGGACTTCCTCCCCCCGGATGTCCGAGTGAAACCTGGAGACAATGCGGGCCCTTGGACGCGGCGCGCGGCCCGATCGCGGGCCTGGGCGGCGCACTCAGCATTATAAACAACCTGGGCAGGGTGACTTTATCTTATCACTCTGCACTAACGCTTTTTGGCACCCCCCATGCGCCATATGGACTGTTCTCCCATGCCGGCAATAGCCGGAATTTTTTTCATTTTTTCACTATTCTTGTTGATGTTATATACTGTTTTCAAGTGCATTTTTTTTTTTTTTTTTTGGTTACTGGCTTTGTCACACGCTACTTCACCGCAAATGCATCCGCAAATACCCACCCCGCATACACCACACCAATAGGCTCACATTTAACAGAGCTGGGAACGCTGCCTGGCTGGTCTCAGAGGGTAATCGTTGTAATATTCCCATAATGGGACCGGGGGACAAACACCTCCCCGTTTTAGTTATATTTACAAATGCATTATGGCTTCTCAAACACAACGGGGAATCTTGAAATATGAAAGATACTCACATAGAACATCAAAGGTATGGCAGCGCCGCAAAAGCGACAAAGGATTCATACATTTCTTAAAAGACAACAAGTACACATTGCCCTGCTACAAGAGACACACCTCACTAAATCCACATTAGAGAATACACGCTTAAAATGGAAAGGACAACTACACACCACCACCTCCTCTTCCTTTGCTCGTGGTGTGGCGATTTGGATTGCCCCTGGGGTCCCATTTACTACGACTCGCACACAATGCGACCCAGAAGGTAGATATGTGATACTAGAAGGCGTCCTTGACGGATCCCCACTAGCGTTGGTAGCGCTATACTCCCCTAACTCTAGTCAAGGTGACTTCCTGAATACGCTTACCACTGGCAGTCTCAGTGACCCTGCATTAGAGTGCATCTGGGGGGGTGACTTTAATAGCGTCCTAAATACTCAAATGGACCGCTCGTTCCCCCCTCTTGGTGCGGCTTCATCCAACCGAGCCTCACTAGCTTTAGCAAAATGGGCTTCTCACAATGATTTAAGAGACATTTGGAGGATAGGCCACCCCACCCACCGCGAATATTCTTACTACTCCCCAGTACACAAATTATACACCAGAATAGATATGATCATTGTGTCCGCAACCGTAATCCAGAAAGTGTGTAGTACCGAATATCTGGCACGTACTATATCGGACCACAACCCATTATGCGCAATAATGGCCTGGGGCCACATGCATACCCGCATCCCAACATGGCGACTGCAGCCAGAAACTCTCTTAGACCCCCCCCTTCCATACAGAAATGTCTAAACAATTGGCTGATTACTTCTTACTAAATAAAAACACAACAGCATCTCGCGCTATAGAATGGGACGCCCACAAGGTGGTGATATGTGGCCACTGCCTCGCAGCCACAGTGGGAGTAAAGAAGATACTCACTAAAGAACTACAAGACTTAGAGGTCAAGCTCCGTAAAGCGGAGATCGAGGTTTCCAGAGGTGTGGCCACATTAACTGGACTGAACTTGCTTAAAGCTGCCTACAAAGAAGCAGACACTAGACTGGGTAAGCACGACTACAGACACTACATGACACGGCAACACGCTGAGGGGGATAAATCAGGTAGACTACTGGCGTGGCTGACCCGCCAACCCTCGCAATCATCACCTATTGGTGCAATACGTTTAAGCTCCGGCGTCATTGTCAATACTCAATCTGAAATCAACGACACCTTCTCAACATACTACCGTACTCCATATACACCTCCTACCCCCCCCCCCCCATCATAGCAGCAACTGACTGATATATTAACGTTCGTCTCTCACAACCAACATATTATAGACAATGTTACCACCTTGGACGGTCCCATTACAATAGAAGAATTGCGCGCAGCACTAACACAAATGGCACGAGGCAAAACCCCTGGCTCAGATGGCCTGCCGGTAGAGTACTTTCACTCCCACGCTACACATCTTCTGCAGCCACTCATAGAAGTATTCAATGAGGCACGTAATAAATTACTATTACCGGAACCAATGCGCGAAGCTCTAATAGTTGTTCTCCCAAAAGCAGGCCGCGACCCTTTAGATGTTACATCATACAGGCCACTCTATCTTCTCAACACAGACTGTAAACTACTGGGGAAAATACTAGCAAATAGATTACTTCCCCACCTAGAACGTTTAATACACTCGGACCAGTCTGGTTTTATCCCTGGGAGAAGCACCTTTTTAAACATTAGAAGACTGCTTCACATAATGCACAGTAACACAGAACCAAAAGCTGTAGCCCTCTCCTTAAACATTGAAAAAGCGTTTGATACGCTGAGCTGGGATTACCTTCTACGCACGCTTAAAGCGTTTGGATTTGGCCCCGGTTTCTTACAATGGATCAAAACACTCTACTCTAAACCCACAGCTCGAGTCAAAAACGGTTGTGTTATCTCTGAGGCGTTTCCCATAGGCACCAGACAGGGATGCCCATTATCCCCTTTATTATTCGCCATAGCTATGGAACCATTAGCAATTAAACTACGCAGTTGCGCGCATCTATGGGGCATCTCCGAATCCAACACACATCATATTATATCCTTATATGCGGACGACGCCCTGATATACCTGCGTAATCACTCCACCTCCATGGCTGGGGTACTATCAATGCTCGACTCCTTTGCCCTGGCTTCTGGTCTACGCGTCAATTGGTCCAAATCAAGTACCTTTCCTCTCACCCTCTCACCCCCATACCAACAGACCTTCACATAACACTACCGCAATATCAACTCCCATGGTCACACAATACCTTTAAGTATCTCAGGATCCAAATCTATCACTCCATTGCTGACCTGAAAGAAGGCAATATTGATAGAGCACTCAGCTCTACTCGCAGCTCAATGTCATTCTGGGGCTCGCTCCCCTTATCTCCCATGGGTCGAGTAGCAATAGCTAAAATGTTCATCCTTCCGAGGTTTTTATATTTTTTTACTGCCCTGCCGCTGTGTCTGCCGCGGGCGTTCTTTAACAAACTGCACTCATTATTAACTGACTTACTCTGGGGCAGAGACAGACGCAGGGTAGCGTTAGCCACGACAATACCTGCAAGAGGCTTGGGCATGCCCAACTTCGAGAGATATTATGCAGCTTCTCAGCTGCTATGGGTGTCTACATGGCTCAAAGAGACCCCCTCCCCTGAATGTATAATGCTGCAGACATATTTGGCCCGCAAACATTGCTGTCCTCACTCTTATCTGGTCCTAACCGCCTACCCTCAAAACTTATATTGCTAGAGGCAGCTCGCTTCTGTTGGCGCAGATACGTTCAAAGTAAGTCCTCTGTATCCCCTTACTCTCCTCTGTTACCGCTGCTCCAGCTACCGAACACCCAAGCATTATCATTAAACCACTATACGCGGGACATAAGTACTCTAAACGTAGGCGACTGCTACTCGAGCTCTAAATTACGCACCCTTGCGGACCTAGTGGCCGCTGGGGTTATGCACACAGGAGCCTTCCTGACGTACAACGCTATTAAACGACTACTTAACAACCTCTGGGGATCCGGCAATAATGAACCTCCCGAATCCCAACTACTTACTGTTATTCTTACAATGGGTAGCGCAAAAGGCATCATAACTAAATTATACACGGTACTGATGGCGGAGGTCTGCTCCGCGTTACCGCTCGCTAAAGCACGGTGGGACTCTGTCCTCCCTACACCACTGTCACAAAAAACATGGACTGCGGCTCTTACAACGATTACGTCAATATCCCGCAACCCCCGGTTGCGTTACACCCAATTCAATTATATTCACCAGGCATACTTATCTCCGGCCCGCATCCAAAGAATATACCAGAACGCAAACCCGACATGCCCTAGATGTGCTACCCCTGCAGCAGAGTTCTATCACATGGTCTGGAGCTGTCACCCAATAAACTCAGCCTGGCATCGGGTCACAAATACCACAGCAGACATTGCATCTCACACTCGGTCGCCTGCCCCTGACTCATGTTTACTTGACATACGTCAACGCGCCAAAGGTGATAAACATCTGCACAGATTTATTGATTTGGCATTTGTTGTCTTCAAACGCCTAATAGCCACGCACTGGAAAGCCCCACACGCACCATCTCATTCTGCCTGGCTTCGTGACTTGCACAGCCGCTCACAAGCCGAAGCTCAGACATTACGCTTACTGCAATACAAGGGCCTACTACAGGACGGCCCCGAAGTCTGGGACACTTTTGTGGTAGCGATTGAAAACAGGGATGATACATACCCCCCTTAACAATTGAAATAAAATAAAATAACGGCAAAGACATCACCCTCCGGTTTATTAATTATAGTAGGGTACCCTCAAGCCCCCCAAACCACAATCTTTCTGTACATTAACCCCCTCATACCCCCTCCTAACGGCATGTGGCGGCACTTTTGGATACTCATGCAGGGACCACGCCTCCACGCACTATATGCTTTGCTTTGTTTATCCCTAAAATGGCCCTATGCCCTATTATACCTCACAACCAACATCTCAACTATGTTGCCCCGATCTCCAAGCACAATAATCAGATCTTCTCTCTACTTCATCCCACCTTCCGGGGTTGGTGTATCCAGCATTAGGAATAATACCAGCGGTGTTTAGCTGTGACCTTAGTTAATTAGTTGTATAATTTTCAATGGTGTCCTCGGAACTGTATCGCGCAATCGCGCTGTAGTGACTTATAAATGCGTGTAAACAATTTGAAAAATTATCAATGACTAAACATGTTGTGTGTGCATAATGTTTAATAAACAGATTGAAAAGAAAAAAAAAAAAAAAAAAAAAAAAAAGAAGAATAGCATCGCTCAGTGGATTAAGGACAATTGCCTCAAACGCAACACTGACAAAAGCATAGCTGTTTTATTTGGAAACTCACCTCACCGTGGGACAACTCCTGATGGCCTGCAGGCCTAGGTCCCCCTCCCTCCCAACCTCCATGGACTATGCCCAAAACCTAGGAGTCATCACTGACAACAAACTAAACATAAAGTACCAGGTCAACGCAGTACCCTCCACCTACTTTCTCACCCTGCACATGCTCTGTATGATCCTGAAGTGACGCCCCATTGATACCACATGCACCATCACACAAGCCCTTATCACCAGTTGCCTATAGTAACGCTCTCTACGCCACACTCACGCCCCACCTCACAAAAAGTCTTTAAATCATTCAGAACACATGAGCCAGGCTCATTCAGGGACCTCCCAAGACAAACCCACATATCACACACCCCACCACAGGAGCCTCCACATGCTCCCCATACACAAGCAATGACAATTCAAACCACTGACACTCGCCTCCAAGGCCCTACACAACCAAATATCTGCATGCCTCAACCACCGACTAAACCTCCACCACCCCAACAGACACATGCGCTCCGCCTCTCTCTACCTCATCCACACACCCTTCATCTGCTGTAGCAACTAAGAAGGTTGCTTCTTCTCCTACTTGGTAGGAACTTCCAGGAACAGCCTCCCAATCCACCTAAGTACCTCTCACTCCATCAAGGATTTCAGAAATAGGATGTTCTACTAAGACTCTGGCAGCAGAATCCAGCACCAGGATACCCTCACGGGTGATATGTGCATTCTCCAAATCCTATTGATTGATTGGTTTTCACAGAATTGGCTATACCCACTTCTGGCCACCTTGAATACATGTCTATCAACACAATCCCATATTTATTTGCACTTCAGTATCTAATAGGACCAAATATATCCAATGCAACATCATCCTATGGTTCTCTTGGTAATTCTCTCATTTCCATAGGCTACACTCTACATTTAAGTATTTTGTCCGCATTAACACACTCCATATATTCTCTCACAGACATTTCTATGTGAATATCCATACCTGGCCACCAATATATTTTTCTGAGTCTTTCTTTGGTTTTAGAAATTCCTGGGTGAGTCATGTGCTAAAGACACCAAGCCCTCTCTGAGTTGCTGGTAGGTTAAGTCTAGTTCCTCTCAACACCAGTTCAGCTTGCACTGAAAGTTCATCCTTAATTCTCCAAAACCCACACAACTGATCATTATCTTTTTCTTGACCACTACACTCAACTTGTTGAAATTAATCTTTACAGTTAAAGAAAAAAAATGGGGAAAGGACAAATAACAGGCGTGCTCAAAAGAAACTGATTTCAACAAAAGTGCTTATATTGCTGGGTACAATAAGGGTGAAAACCCCAGCTTTCATTAATCATGTACATTCAGTCATCAGGCCATTAAACCATCACCGATTAATGCATGTACAGTCCTCCCTCTTCTTGACTGGAATGAATCCCTTCATTGTGAATCCATCAGACCAGGGCTCAAATCATTAGCATGAGAGAAGTGGCACAACATTAACTTTTCAGTCTCTAATGTCACAAGTACGTGAGACCATTCTCAGGACCACAAATATAAATGGGGTGGTATGATGACCCATAATAAATAGCTGATAAAAATAATTACAGCAAAAAATACGTCAACATTGTCCTCAACAATGTAAGCATATAAGCAGTTTGTTTGGATTTCTTTGGTGTACGTCTGTTTTATCTCCTTCTAATTTGATTGATCAGTTCTCTTTGGATTTTTAAATAGGTTCAGCAACTGGTAATTACTTAGGGCCGAATGCCCAGATGTGCGTTCTTTGCTCACTGTGCCACTGGACCCACGCTACACCCAATTGAGGAGGCCCAAATAGGCCAAAATATGGCATGGGCTGCCTGTGTTTCCATTCAGAAGGGATGTGGTCTAGCAGTTCAGGCTGGGCAGTTCCTATTGTAGCAGGATGAAGACTTATTTGCGCACATGGCTGGTTCCTGTCTGAGATTACAATGGACTGTACTGCAGTCCAAATAAATCATCAATGGCTGAGATTAATCCAAGCATTTCACCAAACACTCACTTTTTTGTGTGTACCTCAGAGCAAATAATCAGATCCTTCTTCTCCAAAGACACCTAACAAGTTTAGGTTGTGGTGGTGGAATCATCTTCACACAATGGCAAGTAGATATGAAAGGGGATCACCTCTAAGGCACTTCTGTAACACATTATGTACGCTGGACTGCAGTAATAGCTCCAAGGCTGCACATTTACAGCCAACTCCACTTCAAACACGAAACCAGCACACCAAATAAGGACAACAACCCATCACAAGTTTGGTAACATATTCCTATGTATGAAAGAGTTTTCATCATTTATATGCAGTCAAGACATCTATCCTTGTGCCGGAAGAATCTAAAAACAATTCTGAAACCTTCAAAAAGCATCCTAATTCAGAAGCCCCACCATTTACCTCACGAGAAGTTAAGAATCTTTAAGACTCACTCAAATTCTCCTTAGTTACCTAGTTAATTTAGTGTTTTCAGGGTATCAACTTACAGCCTTCCCTTCTAAGGAAAATTAACCTACTACACTGAACCTACCCATTAGTGGAGCCAACAGGAGGCTTTGTGAAGGAACGCTGAAACTACCAGAATACCGTTTACAAGGGCTAGCAAAGAAAATCATTGACGGGATGCACTGACTTTAAGATCACCCAGCCAGAATGTGCCTTAACCTGTGAACTACATTTAACAAATCTTGTGAGCACTACACTGACTCAAAGTTGTTTCATGGGCAAATATCAAATCCACACACTAAAAGTGGTCAACCACCAGAATATCTGCAAAGACTAGCACTCCACTACAAGCCCAACAGGACACTGAGCTTAGCTAAGTCACACATCAACCAATAAAATGGCTTCAAACATGAAAATTAAACCATGGGAGTCCTTGACCAAGGCTACAGAACAATGTAAATTCAAGTGTCAGGGCAGAATCAAACACATATGCAACAGGAATGGAGTGAACATCTAACTAAGGAGCTCCTTTCCCAGATCACATTTTTTGCTGTATAACATTTTATTGCTAAACCCAAGTAAATATACAGTTGCAATAAGCATATAATAAACTTAATGTTTTAACACGTAGGCTGGCTGACAATGAAAATGTCACTTACCCAGTGTACATCTGTTCGTGGCATTAGTCGCTGCAGATTCACATGTTTCGCACAGTCCGCTGCCTGGTGTTGGGCTCGGAGTATTACAAGTTGTTTTTCTTCGAAGAAGTCTTTTTTGGTCACGGGACCGAAGGACTCCTCCCTCTTCGGCTCCATTGCGCATGGGCATCGACTCCATCTTAGATTGTTTTCCCCGCAGAGGGTGAGGATGGAGTTGTTTGCTATAAATAGTGCCCATGCAATGGAGTGAATACGTATGTACATAAAAAGTTTATAATAATTATTTACAAATGTACAAATGTTTAAGATTTAAGATCTACTTCTAAACGGCTACAGGCTTCCCGGGGAGGCGGGAGGGCACATGTGAATCTGCAGCGACTAATGCCACGAACAGATGTACACTGGGTAAGTGACATTTTCAGTTCGATGGCATATGTTGCTGCAGATACACATGTTTCGCATAGACTATAAAGCAGTTACCTCCCCTAAAAGCGGTGGTTTAGCCTGTAGGAGTTGAAGTAGTTTGGAATAATGTTCTTAGTACAGCTTGGCCCACTGTAGCTTGTTGTGCATTTAGTACGTCTACACAGTAGTGTTTAGTAAATGTATGAGGCGTAGACCAGGTTGCAGCCTTACATATTTTGCTCATAGGAATGTTTCCTAGAAAGGCCATTGTAGCACCTTTCTTTCTGGTTGAGTGTGCCTTTGGTGTAATAGGCAATTCTCTTTTGGCTTTAAGATAGCATGTTTGAATACATCTGACTATCCATCTAGCAATGCCTTGTTTAGAGATTGGATTTCCTATGTGTGGTTTTTGAAAAGCTATGAACAGTTGTTTTGTTTTCCTGATTAGCTTTGTTCTGTCAATGTAGTACATTAGTGCTCTTTTGATGTCTAATGTATGTAGTGCCCTTTCAGCCACGGAATCTGGTTGTGGGAAGAACACTGGCAATTCTACTGTTTGATTTAAATGGAATGGTGAGATTACTTTTGGTAGAAATTTTGGATTTGTTCTTAGAACTATTTTATTTTTGTGTATTTGAATAAATGGTTCTTGTATGGTAAATGCCTGTATTTCACTTACTCTTCTGAGGGATGTGATTGCAATGAGAAATGCGACTTTCCAGGTTAGATATTGCATTTCACAGGAATGCATGGGTTCGAAAGGTGGACCCATGAGTCTTGTTAAGACGATGTTAAGGTTCCATGAAGGAACTGGTGGTGTTCTTGGTGGTATAATTCTTTTTAGCCCTTCCATGAATGCTTTAATAACTGGTATTCTAAATAGAGACGATGAATGAGTAGTTTGTAGGTAAGCAGATATTGCTGCGAGGTGTATTTTTATAGATGAAAAAGCGAGATTCGCTTTTTGCAAATGTAGTAAGTATCCCACTATGTCCTTTGTAGAGGCATGCAATGGTTGGATTTGATTGGTATGGCAGTAGCAAACAAATCTTTTCCACTTAGATGCATAGCAGTGTCTAGTGGAAGCTTTTCTAGCTTGTTTTATGACCTCCATGCATTCTTGTGTGAGGTCTAAGTGTCCGAATTCTAGGATTTCAGGAGCCAAATTGCCAGATTCAATGATGCTGGGTTTGGATGCCTGATCTGTTGTTTGTGTTGTGTTAACAGATCTGGTCTGTTGGGTAGTTTGACATGCGGTACTAGTGAAAGGTCTAGTATATTCTAGTTGTATACCAAGGTTGTCTTGCCCATGTGGGTGCTATCAGTATGAGTTTGAGTTGGTTTTGACTCAACTTGTTTACTAGATATGGAAGGAGAGGGAGAGGGGGAAAAGCTTATGCAAATATCCCTGACCAACTCATCCATAGAGCATTGCCTTGTGATTCGCGGTGTGGGTACCTGGATGCGAAGTTTTGGCATTTTGCGTTTTCTTTTGTTGCGAACAAATCTATCTGGGGTGTTCCCCAAATTTGAAAGTACTTGTTCAGAACTTGGGGGTGAATTTCCCATTCGTGGACTTGTTGGTGGTCTCGCGAAAGGTTGTCTGCTAGTTGGTTTTGGATCCCTGGAATAAATTGTGCTATTAGGCGAATGTTGTTGTGAATCGCCCACTGCCATATTTTTTGTGTTAGGAGGCACAATTGTGTTGAGTGTGTTCCTCCTTGTTTGTTTAAATAATACATTGTTGTCATGTTGTCTGTTTTGGCAAGAATGTATTTGTGTGTTATTATGGGTTGAAAGGCTTTTAACGCTAGAAATACTGCTAACAGTTCTAGGTAATTGATATGAAATTTTGTTTGGTGTACATCCCATTGTCCTTGAATGCTGTGGTGATTGAGGCGTGCTCCCCACCCTGTCATGGAAGCATCTGTTATAACGTATTGAGGCACTGGGTCCTGAAATGTCCGCCCTTTGTTTAAATTGTTGCTGTTCCACCATAGAAGCGAGAGGTATGTTTGGCGGTCTACCAACACCAGATCTTGAAGTTGACCCTGTGCCTGTGACCATTGTGATGCTAGGCACTGTTGTAAGGGTCGCATGTGTAGTCTTGCGTTTGGGACAATGGCTATGCATGATGACATCATGCCTAGAAGTTTTAGCACAAATTTTGCTTGTATCTTTTGGTTTGGAAACATAGCACTTTTTACCTTGTGGAATGCTTGCACTCTTTGTGGACTTGGAGTGGCAATTCCCTTTGATGTGTTGATGGTTGCTCCTAGATATTGTTGTGTCTGACACGGTTCGAGGTGTGATTTTGTATAGTTGATGGAGAAACCCAGTTTGTGAAGGGTTTGTATGACATATGTGGTGTCGTTTGTGCACTTTTTTACTGTGTTGGTCTTGATTAGCCAATCGTCCAGGTAAGGAAACACATGCATCTGTTGTCTCCTGATATGTGCTGCTACTACTGCTAGACATTTTGTGAACACTCTTGGTGCAGTTGTTATTCCGAATGGCAACACTTTGAATTGGTAATGTATTCCTTTGAATACGAACCTTAGGTACTTTCTGTGAGAAGGGTGTATCGGTATATGAAAGTACGCATCTTTTAGGTCTAATGTGGTCATGTAATCTTGCTGTTTGAGCAGTGGAATGATGTCTTGTAGTGTGACCATGTGAAAGTGGTCCGATATGATGTAGGTATTTAGTGTCCTGAGATCTAATATTGGTCTTAATGTTTTGTCTTTTTTTGGAATTAGAAAGTACAGGGAGTAAACTCCTGCGTTTTTTTGTTGTACTGGTACTAACTCTATTGCATCCTTTTGCAGTAGTGCTTGAACTTCTAGTCCTAAAAGTTCTAAATGTTGTGGTGACATTTTGCGTGTTTTTGGAGGGATGTTTGGTGGGAATTTGTGGAATTCTATGCAATAGCCATGTTGGATTATTGCTAATACCCAATTGTCTGTTGTAATCTGCTGCCAAGATTGGTAGAATTGGCTTAGTCTTCCCCCCACTGGTGTTGAGTGAAGGGGTTGTGTGACTTGAAAGTCACTGTTTAGGTGGAGGTGTTTTTGGAGTCTGGAATCTTCCCCTACTCCTTGGGAATTGACCCTCTCTATATCCCCTGAAACCTCCCCTTTGGAATGAACCCTGATATGGTGTGGTTCTTGTTTGTTGGCTGGTGGTGTCTGTGGATTGGCCACGAAACCCCCCTCTAAATGGAGTTTTTCTAAAAGAGCCTCTGCTCTGCGGGGAGTAGAGTGCGCCCATGGCTTTGGCCGTGTCTGTGTCCTTTTTAAGTTTTTCAATGGCTGTGTCCACCTCAGGGCCAAAAAGTTGTTTCTCGTTGAAGGGCATATTAAGGACAGCCTGCTGGATTTCAGGTTTGAAGCCTGAAGTGCGGAGCCAAGCGTGTCTCCTTATGGTGACAGCAGTGTTGACTGTTCTCGCTGCAGTATCGGCTGCGTCCAGTGAAGAGCGGATTTGATTGTTTGAGATCGTTTGTCCCTCTTCAACTATTTGCTGCGCCCTTTTTTGGTATTCCTGGGGAAGATGGTCTACGAGAAGTTGCATCTCATCCCAGTGTGCGCGGTCATATCTGGCCAGCAGCGCTTGAGAATTTGCGATGCGCCACTGGTTGGCTGCCTGTGATGGTACTCTTTTTCCTGCCGCATCAAATTTTCTGCTTTCTTTGTCCGGAGGTGGGGCGTCGCCAGATGTATGGGAATTTGCTCTCTTGCGAGCTGCCCCTACTACTACGGAGTCAGGTGGTAACTGCAAAGTAATAAACACTGGGTCTGTGGGTGGTGGTTTGTATTTCTTATCCACCCTTGGGGTGATGGCTCTTGATTTTACGGGCTCTTCAAAAATTTGTTTTGCGTGCCGTAACATCCCTGGTAGCATTGGGAGACATTGATATTGGCTATGTGTAGCCGAGAGGGTGTTAAATAAAAAATCATCCTCTATAGGATCGGAATGCAGTGGGACATTGTGGAATTCTGCAGCCCTAGCCACCAGTTGCGAGTATGAGGTACTGTCCTCTGGCGGTGACGGCTTTGTGGGGTATGAATCGGGATCATTGTCCGGCACTGGGGTGTCATATAGGTCCCAAGCGTCTTGATCCTGATTATCTTGACTTATGGTAGTTTGCGCTGGTGAGTGCATTTGTGGCGGTGTTTGTGCCGGCGATGCCTGTTGTGGTGGAGAGGGCGGAGGCGTGACTTTTTTAACCACTTTGGCTTGTGGTTGTGCGTCATCCTTGAGAAGTCCGATCCTTCTTTTCCTCATTATTGGGGGAAGGGTTGATATCTTCCCTGTGTCTTGCTGTATGTACAGTCTCTTTTGTGTGTAGTCTGATTCTACACTTTGGAGCTCTTGTCCAAATCTGTGCACCTGGCCACTTATTCCTTGTTCCTCTGTGTAGGATGAAGGTGTGGAACTTTTCGGCGCCGAGAGAGAATCTTTTTTCGGCTTCGGCACCGACAGAATTTTTGTGGCTTTCGGCAGTGTGTCTCGGTGCCGATGTTTTTCGGTGCCGGCATCTTGTTTTTGCCTCTCGGAGCCGCTATCTCGGCTCCGAGGTTGCTCCATGGCGGTCCCTCGACCGGAGTCTGGTGTCTTCGCTATGGGCGTGCCCTTTTTCGGCGCCTTCGACGGGTCGCCGGTTTTATGGGTCGAGCCATGGCCTGTTGGCAGTGGCGTCCCCTGGGCTTTTGTCTTCTCGATGGTTTTAATTTTCGACGTCTTACTCACTGTTTGTTGCTGTTGTTCGACGTCGGAGTCTCCGGATTCTGATTCCGGAACCGAGAATGTTTCCTCTTCGTCGTCGAAACGTTGTTTTGTTGGCGTGGACGCCATTTGTAGACGCCTGGCTCTTCGGTCCCGGAGTGTTTTTCTGGACCGGAAGGCTCGACAGGCCTCACAGGTATCCTCCTTGTGCTCGGGGGACAAGCACAAGTTACAGACCAAGTGCTGATCTGTATAAGGATACTTACTGTGACATTTTGGGCAGAAACGAAACGGGGTCCGTTCCATCGGCTTCGATGTCGCACGCGGTCGGGCCGACCAGGCCCCGATGGGGGAATCGAAGCTACCCCAAAGTCTTCCGATGATCGGTGTCGATGTACCTAACTATCCCGATACCGAACGGAACAATACCGACGCTTTCTTCCGAGATTCTGACTAACTTTCCGAACCGAAACACGGAGCGAAAAGGAATACGTCCGAACCAGACAGCGGAAAAAAACAATCTAAGATGGAGTCGACGCCCATGCGCAATGGAGCCGAAGAGGGAGGAGTCCTTCGGTCCCGTGACCAAAAAAGACTTCTTCGAAGAAAAACAACTTGTAATACTCCGAGCCCAACACCAGGCAGCGGACTGTGCGAAACGTGTATCTGCAGCAACATATGCCATCGAACATATACTTATCTCGGACTGGATTCAAACCTCTCCCCCATCACAGCATAAACAGAATCCAGACATCCAGCTCAATACAATACTACTAGAATAAATAGTTAATTATCCTTTTATTAAGACTACAAAGAAAGGGTTCTGGTGACCAGCAGAAAAGGCTATATTTACACTGCAGGAAAGTGCCACTGTTGGCATGGTTACACCCCCAATTTGTTGTCTAGTGTTGATGCCAGGTTTGATTGAAAGTGGGCTGGGACCATGCTAACCAAGCCCCAGAACCAGTGTTCCTTCCCTAAAACCGTACCTTTGTTTCCACAGCTGGCACAGTCCTGGCACATAGTTAAGTCCCTTGTAAAAGGTATCCATGGTACCAAGGGCCCTGTTGCCAGCGAAGGTCTCTGAGGGCTGCAGCATGTATTATGCCACCCTAGGGGACCCCTCACTCAGCACATGCCCACTGCCTTGCAGCTTGTGTGTGCTGGTGGGGAGAAAAAGACAAAGTTGACATGGCACCCCTCTCAGGGTGCCATGCCCACAAACCACTGCCTGCAGCATAGGTAAGTCACCTCTCTAGCAGTCCTTACAGCCCTAAGGCAGGGTGCACTATACCACAGGTTAGGGCATAGCTGCATGAGCAATATGCCCCTACAGTATCTAAGTCCATTCTTAGACATTGTAAGTGCAGTGCAGCCATATTGAGTATATGGTCTGGGAGTTTTTCATTACAAACTCCACAGCACCATAATGGCTTCACTGAATACTGGGAAGATTGGTATCAAACTTCTCAGCACAATAAACCAACACTGATGCCAGTGTGGGATTTATTGGAAAATGCACACAGAGGACATCTTAGAGATGCCCCCTGTATGTTAGCCCAACTGCTAGTGTCGGACTGACCGGCCTGTGCCAGCCTGCCACTTTCAGACATGTTTCTGACAACATGGGGTGAGTGCCTTTGTGCACTCTGTGGTCAGAAACAAAGCTTGTCCTGGGTGGAGGTGCTTCACACCTCCCACTGCAGGAACTGTATGTAACACCTGGCGGTGAGCCTCAAAGGCTCAAGCTTTGGGTTACAGTGCCCCAGGGCCACCCCTAAGGTGTCCAGAGTCAAGGTGACCCCCGCCCCACAGAATCCTCCATCTTGGCTTGAAGGAAAGGGACCAATAGGGATAGGAATGTGCCCACCTCCCCAAAGGGAGTGGGCACAAGGAGGGTGTAGCCACCCTCAGGGACAGTAGCCGTTAGCTACTGCCCTCTGACCCCCTAACACACTCCTAAATCTAGGATTTAAGGGCCTCCCTGAACCCAGTTCACCATATTCCTGGCAACCTACAAGAAGAAGGACTGCTAAGCTGAAACCCCCAGCAGAGAAGAAGGAAGATGACAACTGTTTGGGCCCCTGCCCTACCGGCCTGTCTCCTGCTTCAAAGAACCTGCAAAAAGACCAGCGACACGTCCAGCGCGCCCAGTGACCTCTGCCAACTCCAGAGGACTGCCCTGCACCCAAAAAGACCAAAAACTCTAGAGGACAGCGGCTCTGTCTGAAAAAACCTACAACTAAGGACTCCCACCTCACTCCTGATGCGCTAGTGTCCAGGTGGTCCACCCAGCAAGAGAGGATCCCCAGGCGACTGCAAGCAAGTGCCCACCCTGGGTTGACCTGTCCACCCCTCCACGACGAGGCCTGCAGAGGGAATCCCAAGGACCATCCCTGACTGCAAAGCTACAGACAAAGATATCCGACGCCTAAAGGCACACTGCACCCGCAGCACACAGGCCTTGGAGAAATCCACCCCGTGTTTCAACGTTCAGCATGCAGACCTCCTCCCTGTCCAACTGGTGATCTGTCTGAGACCCCCCCCCTCATGGACCTCGCCTGCAGCCTCTGAGTGATAACACCACCCCCCTTCCCCCCCCGGTCTCCTCATAGACCAGCATTGTAAACCCAACGTCCTGTTTGCGTCCTGAATGCGAATGCCCCTGTGCCGCTGAGGGTGTGTGTCTGGTGCCTACTTGTGGCCCCTTCAGTGCTCTTCTAATCCACCCTGGTCTGCCCTCCGAGTCGCGGGTACTTACCTGCTGGCTGAGTGGATTCCAAGTACCCCCTGTCTTCATAGGAGCCCACGTTACATTTGCTCAACTTTGACCTCTGCACCAGGCCGGCCCAGTGTTTCTGGTGGTGGGTGTTTGGAGGGTTAACTTGAACCCCAACCAGTGGAGTTCCTAAAACCCTGAGACTGTAAGTGTTGTACTTACCTGTAAACAGATCTAACTTTTCTCCCCTGCCACCCCCCCAGGAACTGTTTGAAAATTGCGCTGTGTCCATTTTTAAAAATAGCTTTTGCCAATAACACAAAAACTGTATTACTTACCTATTTCAAAGTACTGTGGACACCTGTGCGAAATATGAAACTTTTAAGGTACTAACCTGCGACTTGAGTCTTGTGGTTTTAAAAATAAACTAAGAAAATATATTTTTGCAATATAAAAACCATTGGCCTGGAGTTAAGTCACTGAGTGGATGATTCTTCTATATTCTGTGTGTGTACAACAAATACTTAACGCTTAACTGCTCAACCACACTACCGCAAAGAGAGCAATAGTATTATCAACTTTGGCCTGTGTTAAGCCTCTGGGGAACCCCTGGGCTCTGTGCACACTATATCTCACTTTGATATAGTATATACATAGCCAGCTCCCTACCTACACATTCTGCATATCTATTAAGTACATGCACCTCTGAAATCCTTATCTATGATACAGATTAAATCTAGGTAGATTTAGACAGATTAAACAACTTCACGACCCAACACCAAGTGGGGAGGGTCTCCATAGCTTCTGGCTCAGAAGGAAGGACCTCTGTGGTTTCATTTTCCAGAGGAAGAGGGCCCCACAGCAAGAACAGGAGCCCTGAGAAGAACAGGACTAGGTTCCAACTGCAGATGTAGTAAGAGCACTGAAGAGTGGGGCTTTTCAAAAAGCATTTTCCTACAACAGAAAATACAGGATGCAGACTTTATATCCATATTTTAACAATTGAGGTGTTCTGGAATTTTCCCGTTGACCTCTGGTTAATGAAACTGCAAACCACTGTTCTTCAAATCACATGTTTACCAAGGCTATTAAGGAAACATGAATCCTGCACAGCATTACAACAACAGACTTGGCATCTTTTTTTGGAGGATTTCCACTTAGAAATATTAATTTTATTTTGGACTTTCATTAAAAGCCTAATTTAGAAATATATCAACTTATCTGACTTCCTTAACATGGTATGTGGTTCAGCTGGTCCGAGGGGGAAACGTGCCCTTTGCTAATCTCCTCACATATTTTTCTAAACATTATTGCTTTGAAGGGCACTAATCTTAGAACAAGGCTGTCTATCACAACAACCTGGCAACAAGGTCTAAAGAAACTAAAGTGATGTGTGTGGTGTATTAGAAAAAACGATTATCAACCTCAAAGAACAGCTTAAGCTTGCACTACTTGGAGAAAGGCAGAAGTGGCAGCTGATAGGTAATATGTGCATCCCTGGAAGTTCTCATACTTCTTATATGGAGATCTGATGGCACGTTCTCCAAACACAACTGAATTAACTCGTACTAAAAATAATTCTCAACAGAAGCAGGCCACATGTTGGAACCAGTTTCATTTGTTTGATGCACCTTTGCGTCTTATTTTTTCTCCTTACATAAGCATGAAGGGGTGGTTATTTTATTCTAATGGTTATCAAACAATAAAAATCAAAGCAGAGAGGCTTGCTTACCTGTAATTGCAGTTCACCGTGATAACTAACCCAACCAACTTCCCCCTTATAGATGAAAACATGGACTTATGACGAGCTTCAATTAGAACTGCAGGTCTTTTATTTCACTGGAGCTTTGTAGGAGCTACCAGGCAAGCTGCCATAAAATTTTAAAACCTGACAACTTTACAATCTGTGCTTCAGTTATTGTTTAAAATAAAAATGCAAAATGTTTTTATTCTATTTTTAAAAATACTAGCATTTCTAAATACTGTTAACATAACTATTCCAGAATCCCATCTGGCCCCTGAAGAATATCTTCATTGTCATTAATAATTAAGGAACCGAGAACCCTTTCTATACACTTTTTTAGAGGATGCAGGATTTGGTTACTTTTCAAGGCGTGGTAGCTGCAAAAAGCTGCCTCCCAAACAGACCAAATACGCCATGAAGTAATGTAACAATAATATAAGCATTTTATTTCTACAGGGTGTCTACCGCACATTAACAATGAAACAATCGAAAAATATGTATTGTCTTAATTAAAAATGAGTGAGTGAAGATTCATGCTTACCTTCTAAAGATTTCAAAAGCATGTCTAGGAGCAGGAGGGATGTTGCACTTTGGTGTGGCCGATTGAGTAGGCCAATAACCTGTAGTAAGAACTCGCACCGTGAGATCAACCCCTCCTAATGACACCTAATCAGAAATAATGGATAAAGGGGTTTTTAAATGAGGAATAACAATTATACTTAACTGTAACATATCTTAAAATCCCTTTCACTACTGAGTGCCACAAATTCACTATACTTCATTCCACACCTACACACAAGGGTACAAAAAAATACAATATGTATTTAGCTCCACTTTCAAAATCACCTCCAGATGACATTACCGTAAACTGAAGTGAAGAGGCATTACTCTGTCCAGTCTGACCTAAGCAGCAATCAATCACCATGGATTTGTGACTAATCTGACCTCTCTCTCGAAAACATTTTCTTCTATTTAGTGACTAATCGCAGTGAATATGTGTCAGTCATATGAATGCTAGCCAACTGCTTACCTACACAACTTTAGACTATAGCTCGGACTCCCAACTACCTGCTTGGAAGACACTTGAATGCAGTTTGTCTCGTATTAAACAACTATACCCTTAATCAACTTTAACTTGGTTTCTGCACAAACCATATCACTGAAATTGCTCATATTTCAAACTTCATTAGCTGCACACCTCAATAAATGATTCATTATATTAATACTCATGTGTAATATTTCACCACCTCTCGTAAATCTCTGCCATTTTTCTCTCAGGTCCACTGCATCAGTTTAGGACTGATCTGTTTGGTCTAAATGATTTTTCTCTTCCTTCTCGCCCGCACCCCTAACCCCAACGGGCACCTGAAAGATCCCGGGTCCAGGCCTACTACCTTTAATCACCAAGTATCTTGCTCACATCTCTGTATTTGGCTTTACCAAATACATATATGTTAATGACACCCAAACATGTATCTCTTTCACTTCACTCTCACTGGCACATTACAACTACAGTATCCAAGTGCCAACACCAGTGTCCACATTGGATAACACTCTGGTCTGCTGTGCACAAGTGTCAAACATAAAATCTACATTTTGGAATCTATTACATCAAATTCTCAACCAAGAACAATTACCCACACCAGAATATGTGCCACCTCCTACAGCTAAAACCCTGTGTGCTGTTTCTTTATAGCCCTGTTATGGGATCAACAAATTACTTGCCTCTTAGATGGTTTGATCCAAAACTCGCTGACTCTCCTTGAAAAAGAAAACTTTGGAACATGAACCACCTTTCATATGTCTCAGACATATTCACCACAAAGGCACCAAACTGGATAGCTGCCTGTGAAGTTCAATACCCTTCACAAATATCTAGTCTTACTTAATAAAGCAACCAACGGGACTACTATAATCTGCTCATCACAAACGTTTTGCAGATACACTCCAACTTGCACTGTACAATTCATCAGTCCAAACCATATGTCACCCATAAACCACCCTGCATTGGACGACGTTGGATTTTTCATCTTGCTTAGGACCCTTCACTGGAATTCATTCCGGACTGACCTATATGAGCGCCCATCTTTTTTTTTTTTTTTAAACAGAACCATGAAATCATTAAAAAAAAAAAAAAAGAAAAGCTCAAGACCTACCTTTTCCCCGTCCTCTCTGTCCACTGACTTGCTGGAACACTCTACCCACTTCAGCAAACCTAGTCACTTCCTCTGCACTCTACTGCATGACCAATCCTGCATGACTTGGTCTGCTGCTTCTGCCTTGCACCCTCAGCCCCTGCTCTCACTGTACCGACTGCAATTAGACTACTCCACAAGGTTCTCCATGAACCACAACTTTGTACTAAATCTCACAGAATGCAACAGCACCATTGTATCTAAAAGCAGCCAACTGATTCTCCTACTTCAATGCTCATTCAGACCTATCATTCTGAACTTTACACAAGCAATACCAGCTGATCTGCTCTAAAAACTTTTAATACCTTTTTTGTATAAAAGCCTACTCGACAATCAGCAGCTTGAGGGGTTTCAGTGCAAACTACAGTGCTTGTATGTATGGCCATTTCTAAAGTGAAAACCTAGCTGATAAACCACCCCACACAACAGGATTCAAAATTTACAAAGAATAGGAACATTCTGCCCTCTAGTGGTAAAATGTCCTAATAGCCTTATATACCTCTGTAGCTGGGCTATACTGGTATCAAGGTCTCCCTCCCTTGATAAAGGCTGGTATAGCCCACTGGGGGGGGTATTAAAAGACTAATGGAAGACTCTAAATTGGTGAGATACACTGAGTAAACATTGTTTTCCGAGTGAGTTGGTGTTCAGTTCCTTTAATAACTGTAGAAGGGCTGGGGGAAGTTCTGATGTTGGTGGGAATGTTGTTCAAGATCCTGGCGCATAGATGAAGGCTTGGCTTTTATTTTTATCTTACTGCCAGTTTTTTGTTTCTAGTCGCGCACTATCCTGGTGTCTCATTGTCCATAAGAGGAAGTTATTTCATCTGCCAGGTAAGCAGATGATGCAGGCCTGGAGGTTCAGTCACTCATATTCGTTTAAGTAGGACTGAAATGGCAGGAAGCAGGTGATGACACAGGATGTTGGCAGATGTAGCCAGATGGATGCCAGAATCCAAACTCAAGCTCAATGATGGGAAACCAGAAGTAATGAGTGTAGGCAATTCTGCCCTTTCTAACTCTCCTACATTACTTCCAGAGGATCTTAAAATTCTCCCACCTCCTAAAGACCATGTAAAGAGCCTCGTTTTTGGCTTGACCCACATTTTACGATGGATTATCAATCCAAAAACTTCGCCTCATCCTGCTTTGGCCTCTTAAGAACCATGAGGAAAATTCTCCAACTTCTGCATTTCCTCGCCAGAAGACTTCTTATCCAGGCTTTGATATTGTCACGTCTGGATTATGGCAATTCCCTCTTTCTTAGTTCCCCTGGCTATGTCACAAGGAGACTACAGGTAGTGCAAAATGCAGCCGCTCGTCTACTTAAAAATACCCCTAGACATACATCGGCCAAACCTGCTTTCGCTTCTCCGCACTGGCTTCCTATAAAGCAGTGGATCAACTTTAAGACCCTATGTATGACTCATAAAGCCCTTTATAACAAGGGCCCCAAATGCCTCGGGCAACATATCTCATTTTATGTCCCAGCAAGACCCTTGAGGTACTCTGGTGCCCTGTTAGTTCGTATGTATGTATGTATGTATGTATGTATGTATGTATGTATGTGAGACGACGTGTGCCCAGGTCATGTAGCTACATCTGCAATGTGAGCTGTATGGAGGACTAGAGCGAATGTACTGATTGGAATGAATTGGAGGATTTGTTCTGCTGGTGTAAGCCTGCGTTAATCAGAGAAATGTGAGAAAGGTTTTTTTATGCTAGATGTATGTGGCATTTGTGTTTACAAGTTCTTGATGAGTGTTGTATGTGTTGTGGTGCAAGACAGACAAGGTACATGGGGTATATGGATTACTGGAGAGGCAGTGGTTCTGGGCATATGTCATTGTCCAGTCCTAATAAAGCTTAAATAGCCAATGCCCTTCTCCACAATGGACCTTCGCTGAAGACACCTGGGAAATGGGACATCCCATAGGAGTGAGAGGACTGTGGGGACTGGTAAAGAACAGGCTGATGAAGAGCCGCTGACGAGGTACTCTAGTTTCATGGCTGCAGAGGAGAGGGTTCTTGCTGGGGTGAACTAGTGGACTACTTTTGCACTGATTTGTGGGTTATAAACTTTTATTTACTGTGGTAGGGCTCTGGGATTCGCTGACTATGCCACTGGGGAGATACAAGGCAGGTTGCAGCAGGTCCCAAAATATCTTGGAGTTGCATGAGCTTATGAGATAAGTTGCTTTGTCCACTTCGGCAGTGCCAGGCAATTTTAACCTTCCATGTGTGGTGCTAAGGCTGTGAGGTATGATTATGGGGTCACATGGATGGTTACTCCACAGGTCACATAACCATCAGGCTGCAGATGATGGAGGGCAATCAGCTTCCATTTATAGTACTCTGCTGCACGTTCTTGGCTTCTCCGCTGCTGTAGAAAATGGCTTGCACACTTTCACACTCCCTCTCCCTGTCTCTTGCTCTAATTAAATCAGTTTCCCTTACTGTGGTTACATGTTTCTATCACGGTTTCACTCTCCTGGTCTTTCTCCTACTTCTCTCTCTCTGCAGCTCTCTAATTCTTTCTTTTAATTTCTCTTACGCTCTACCAAGCAGTCTTTCAAGCTTTTGCCTAACATTTCCCGTTCTTCTCTTCTCATTTGTGAAATTTAAAATACCAAGTATAGCTAAACAGATGTGTCGATAAGGCTAGCTTCACATTTTTTAAACTGTTCATAGGAGCATAATATGTTTTATATAAGCAACATATGGCATTCAGTTAAAACATACATATTCAGGAGTGTAGAATTCCTATAGTTCGATGCCCAGGTTATATTGTTTGGGGTCAAGGACAACAAGTTTTCATATTTGTTTTGTCCTTTGGAACGCAGGCCCAACCCTCTGCAGAACAAACCCTTTGGCAGCCAGTTTACAGTACCACACTATGGATCGGGGAAGGGCATTGTCTGAAGTTAAGGTAATATTTGTGTCCATGTTAATGTGGTTCAAACTTGTATTTATGGTTCATTAAGGCAAAGACTATTATTACGGTGAGCACTCTAAGGAAATATTGTAAGCTTGGACTGCACTACTGACAGAGGCCCAGTATAAACATGTGTACACATTTGCAAAATGAGGCACATTTAATGCTCCCAGAATGCTCTGATTAGATGTAAACACCTGTAGAAGCTTGAAAGCAAGATTGATGATTTTTTGCTTTCAAATATAATGTTCACGGGAAATGCAACTAGGAAAAAAAAATTTGCATCATTTAGTACGTGTTGATGCATGCTAGAATTTTAAAAAAATAATGGAATACCAGTGTAACAAGATTTTGGAAACATGAAAATAAACTAGCAATGACAAAGCCAATCTGTTCGACATTGGTGGACAGCCGTTTGGTTTTCTGAATGTGTGCCTTGTTTAGGCAAGGATTTTGTAAAATGTTATTGTTGTAGGAGCTGCCGGGCCCACATTATAACAAACACTGCTAAAAAGATTTTTTGGTCTCAAAAAGCACACATTGCCACAGTATTTCCTGACACTGAACAAAACTACTTTGGGTGCCGATATGCTCCTTGTAAAAGAGCAGAATGCTGTCACTCACATTGAAACCAGAGTTTTAATATGAAAGACACAAAAGTGTGCCCATGGAATATGCCCTTGCATTAGTACAGAGTTACACCTATCATTAATTCACAAAAGCAGGTCGTGAAATCGTACTCCTAGAAAATATTTGTGAACTGCATTTTAGCACAAGCAAACACGCTTGACTAGATTCGCTCAAGCAAAAATCTGTTGAGCATTTACAACACCACTTTTTTCCCCCCAACCCTGGAAGTTTGACTTTTGCCCTTTTCAGGTATAAATTTACAACTTTTGCCAGTATGGGTAAAGATTGCAGAAGAGCTCTAAATTACTATGTTTGCACCTACTCGAAAGGGCATTCCAACCCTGGAACTATTGCTTATCACACCTCCGGCCCCAATATGGAAAATGTCACTTACCCAGTGTACATCTGTTCGTGGCATTAGTCGCTGCAGATTCACATGCTGTGCACAGTCCGCCATCTGGTGTTGGGCTCGGAGTGTTACAAGTTGTTTTTCTTCGAAGAAGTCTTTCGAGTCACGAGACCGAGGGACTCCTCCCATTTCGACTCCATTGCGCATGGGCGTCGACTCCATCTTAGATTGTTTTGCCCGCAGAGGGTGAGGTAGGAGTTGTGTATGCTAGTAATAGTGCCCATGCAATGGAGTGAATGCGTATGTACATAATAAAGTTTTAAGTAATATATTTACAAATGTTTAAGATCTACTTCTAAACGGCTACAGGCTCCCGGGGAGGCGGGTGGGCGCATGTGAATCTGCAGCGACTAATGCCACGAACAGATGTACACTGGGTAAGTGACATTTTCCGTTCAATGGCATGTGTAGCTGCAGATACACATGCTGTGCATAGACTAGTAAGCAGTTATCTCCCCAAAAGCGGTGGTTCAGCCTGTAGGAGTTGAAGTAGTTTGAAATAATGTTCTTAATACAGCTTGACCTACTGTTGCTTGTTGTGCAGTTAGCACATCTACACAGTAGTGCTTGGTAAATGTATGAGGTGTAGACCATGTTGCTGCCTTACATATTTCGTTCATTGGAATATTTCCTAGAAAGGCCATGGTAGCACCTTTCTTTCTGGTTGAGTGTGCCTTTGGTGTAATAGGCAGTTCTCTTTTAGCTTTAAGATAGCAGGTTTGAATGCACTTAACTATCCATCTAGCAATGCCTTGTTTTGAAATTGGATTTCCTGTATGAGGTTTTTGAAAGGCGATAAATAATTGTTTTGTCTTTCGAATTAGTTTTGTTCTGTCAATGTAGTACATTAGTGCTCTTTTGATGTCTAATGTATGTAGTGCTCTTTCGGCTACCGAATCTGGCTGTGGGAAGAACACTGGTAATTCTACCGTTTGATTTAGGTGGAACGGTGAGATTACTTTTGGTAAAAATTTAGGATTGGTCCGTAGAACAACTTTATTTTTGTGTATTTGAATAAATGGTTCTTGAATGGTAAATGCTTGAATTTCACTCACACTTCTTAGAGATGTGATGGCAATTAAAAATGCAACTTTCCACGTTAAGTATTGCATTTCACAAGAGTGCATGGGCTCAAAAGGTGGACCCATGAGTCGTGTTAGGACAATGTTGAGGTTCCATGAAGGAACTGGTGGTGTTCTTGGTGGGATAATTCTCTTTAGGCCTTCCATAAACGCCTTTATGACTGGTATCCTAAACAATGAAATTGAGTGCGTAATTTGTAGGTAAGCAGAAATTGCCGTAAGATGTATTTTAATGGAAGAGAAAGCTAGGTTAGATTTTTGCAAATGTAGTAAGTATCCTACTATTTCTTTTGCAGATGCGTGTAAAGGTTGAATTTGATTATTATGGCAGTAATAAACAAATCTTTTCCACTTATTTGCATAGCAGTGTCTAGTGGTAGGTTTTCTAGCTTGTTTTATGACCTCCATACATTCCTGTGTGAGGTCTAAGTGCCCGAATTCTAGGATTTCAGGAGCCAAATTGCTAGATTCAACGATGCTGGATTTGGATGTCGGATCTGTTGTTTGTGTTGTGTTAACAGATCTGGTCTGTTGGGTAGTTTGACATGAGGTACTACTGAAAGGTCTAGTAGTGTTGTGTACCAAGGTTGCCTTGCCCATGTTGGTGCTATTAGTATGAGTTTGAGTTTGTTTTGACTCAACCTGTTTACTAGATATGGAAGGAGAGGGGGGAAAAGCGTACGCAAATATCCCTGACCAGTTCATCCATAGAGCATTGCCTTGGGATTGATCTTGTGGGTACCTGGATGCGAAGTTTTGGCATTTTGAGTTTTCTTTTGTTGCAAATAGATCTATTTGAGGTGTTCCCCAAATTTGAAAGTAATTGTTTAGTATTTGGGGGTGAATTTCCCATTCGTGGGTTTGTTGGTGATCTCGAGAGAGATTGTCTGCCAACTGGTTCTGAATCCCTGGAATAAATTGTGCTATTAGGCGAATGTGGTTGTGAATCGCCCAATGCCATATTTTTTGTGTTAGGAGGCACAACTGTGTTGAGTGTGTCCCTCCTTGTTTGTTTAGATAATACATTGTTGTCATGTTGTCTGTTTTGACAAGAATGTATTTTTGGGTTATCATGGGTTGAAATGCTTTCAGCGCTAGAAATACTGCTAACAGTTCTAAGTGATATATGTGAAACTGCCTCTGATGTATGTCCCATTGTCCTTGGATGCTGTGTTGATTGAGGTGTGGTCCCCACCCTGTCATGGAAGCATCCGTCGTTATGACGTATTGTGGCACTGGGTCTTGGAAAGGCCGCCCTCGGTTTAAATTTGTACTGTTCCACCATAGAAGCGAGATGTATGTTTGCGGTCTATCAACACCAGATCTAGAAGTTGACCCTGTGCTTGTGACCATTGTGATGCTAGGCACTGTTGTAAGGGCCGCATGTGCAATCTTGCGTTTGGGACAATGGCTATGCATGAAGACATCATGCCTAGGAGTTTCATTACCATTTTGACTTGTATCTTTTGTGTTGGATACATGGCCTCTATTACCTTGTGAAATGTTTTAACCCTTTGTGGACTTGGAGTGGCAATCCCTTTTGCTGCGTTGATTGTCGCTCCTAAGTATTGCTGTGTTTGACACGGCAAAAGGTGTGACTTCGCGTAGTTGATCGAGAAACCTAGCCTGTGAAGGGTCTGTATGACGTAGTTTGTGTGCTGTGAACATTGTCTCAGCGTGTTGGTTTTGATTAACCAGTCGTCTAAGTACGGGAACACATGTATTTGCTGCCTTCTGATATGTGCAGCTACTACTGCCAGGCATTTTGTAAAAACTCTTGGCGCAGTTGTTATTCCGAATGGCAACACTTTGAATTGGTAATGTATTCCTTGGAATACGAACCTTAGGTATTTCCTGTGTGAAGGATGTATTGGTATATGGAAATACGCATCTTTTAGGTCTAATGTTGTCATGTAATCTTGCTGTTTGAGCAGTGGGATTACGTCTTGTAACGTGACCATGTGAAAGTGGTCTGATTTGATGTAGGTATTTAGTATTCTGAGATCTAGTATTGGTCTCAGAGTTTTGTCCTTTTTGGGTATTAGAAAGTACAGTGAGTAAACTCCTGTGTTTTTTTTCTAGATTTGGCACTAATTCTATTGCGTCCTTTTGCAGCAATGCTTGAACTTCTAGTCCTAGAAGATCTATATGTTGTTTTGACATATTGTGTGTTTTCGGTGGGACGTTTGGAGGGAATTGGTGAAATTCTATGCAATAACCATGCTGGATAATTGCTAAGACCCAGGTGTCTGTTGTTATTTCCTCCCAAAGTTTGTAAAATTGGCTTAGTCTTCCCCCCACAGGTGTTATGTGATGGGGTTGTGTGACTTGTGAGTCACTGTTTATTTTGAGGAGTTTTGGGGCCTTGGAATTTCTCGATTTCTTGGGAATTGGCCCCCTCTATATTGCCCCCGAAAACCTCCCCTCTGATATTGACCCTGGTAAGTAGGCCTTGTTTGTGAGGTTGTGGTTTCTGTGGGTTGACCTCGAAACCCTCCCCTAAAAGGTGTTTTTCGAAATGTGCCTCTGCTCTGCGGGGAGTAGAGTGCGCCCATGGCTTTGGCTGTATCGGTGTCTTTTTTGAGTTTCTCAATGGCAGTGTCTACTTCCGGCCCAAACAATTGCTGTTCATTAAATGGCATATTGAGCACAGCTTGTTGGATTTCCGGCTTGAACCCTGAAGTGCGCAGCCATGCGTGCCTTCGTATCGTGATTGCAGTGTTTATTGTCCTTGCAGCTGTATCTGCTGCATCCATGGAAGACCGTATCTGATTATTTGAGATACTTTGTCCCTCTTCTACCACCTGTTGCGCTCTTTTTTGGAACTCCTTGGGTAAGTGTTCGATGAAATGTTGCATTTCATCCCAATGAGCTCTGTCGTATCTTGCCAAAAGTGCTTGTGAATTGGAAATTCGCCATTGATTTGCTGCTTGTGCTGCAACCCTTTTTCCCGCAGCATCAAATTTGCGGCTCTCTTTGTCTGGAGGTGGTGTGTCTCCTGAGGTATGAGAGTTGGCTCTCTTACGAGCTGCCCCGACAACTACTGAGTCTGGTGTTAGTTGTGTTGTAATATAGATTGGATCTGTTGGCGGTGGCTTGTACTTTTTCTCCACCCTTGGAGTTATGGCTCTGCCTTTAACTGGATCCTGAAATATTTGTTTTGAATGTCTTAGCATTCCTGGGAGCATGGGAAGGCTTTGGTACTGGCTATGGGTGGAGGATAGGGTGTTAAACAGAAAGTCATCCTCAATTGGTTCAGAATGTAAGGTGACGTGAAATTCGGCTGCCCCTGCGACCACCTGTGTGTAGGATGTACTGTCCTCAGGTGGTGACGGTTTTGTGGGGTAGGAGTCTGGGCTGTTGTCAGACACTGGAGCATCGTAAAGGTCCCATGCATCGGGAACATCCTGACTCATTGTAGTATGAGCTGGTGAGTGCATCAGTGGTGGAGTTGTTGCTGGTGATGCATGTGTTGATGGTGGTGGAGACGGTGGCGGGGTTGTTTTCCTTGCCACTTTTGCCTGTGGTTGCTTGTCCTTTTGTTGAAAGGCAAGTTTTCTTTTTATATTGATTGGGGGAAGAGTGGTTATCTTCCCTGTGTCCTCATGAATATGAAGCCTTCTTTGCGTGTAGTCAGGCTCTACAGCTTGAAGCTCCTCTCCAAATCTATGTAATTGGGAGGTTAATCCTTGTTCCTCTGTATAGGAACTAGTTTTCGGCTCCGAGGCTGGATGTTTCGGAACCGAAACCTTTTCGGAAGTCTTTTTAGGCTCCGAAGAAACCTTCTTTGTTTTCGGCGTGGTGTCTCGGTGCCGCTGTCTCTGTGCCGAAGTTTCTCGGAGCCGCTGTCTCGGCTCCGAGGTTGCTGTGTGGCGGTATCTCGACCGGAGTCGGATGACTTCGACACCAGCATGCCCTTTTTCGGTGCCTTGGATCGGTCACCTAGTTTTCGGGTTAAGCCATGGCCTGTTGGCGGTGGCGTCCCCTGGGCTTTTGTGGACTTCTCGTGAGTCTTGATTTTCGACGTCTTACTCACGGTTTGGTGTGTTTCTTCGGCGTCGAGTTCTTCAGAATCCGACTCGCGGATGGAGAAAGATTCTTCTTCCTCCTCGAAACGTTCTTGACCGGTCGGTGTGGACGCCATTTGTAGTCTCCTGGCTCTTCGGTCTCTCAGCGTCTTCCTCGACCGAAACGCTCGACAGGCTTCACAAGTATCCTCCTTGTGCTTGGGGGACAAGCACAAGTTACAGACCAGATGCTGTTCCGTATACGGATACTTGTTATGGCATTTTGGGCAGAAGCGGAATGGGGTCCGTTCCATCAGCCTTGAAGTCGCATGTGGCCGGGCCGACCAGGTTCCAACGGGGGAATCGAAAAAACCCTGAAGGGCCACCGGAGCTCTTCAAAATTCGGTGTCGATTTGTTCTAACTAACCCGATACCGAACGCAAACAATACCGACGATTTTTTCTGAGATTCTAACTAACTTTCCGACCCGAAACACGGAGCGAAAAGGAACACGTCCGAACCCGATGGCGGAAAAAAAACAATCTAAGATGGAGTCGAAGCCCATGCGCAATGGAGTCGAAATGGGAGGAGTCCCTCGGGCTCGTGACTCGAAAAGACTTCTTCGAAGAAAAACAACTTGTAACACTCCGAGCCCAACACCAGATGGCGGACTGTGCACAGCATGTGAATCTGCAGCTACACATGCCGTCGAACATATATATATATATTTGAGGCAAAATGGCAAAATAAAGGAATTACTAGCATTAAAACCCTACTATACTTTGAGCCACGGCATAATCAGAGAGGGTATTATTAGAGCTCTTTTGTAATGAGATTTCTGCCATAAGTTGTTGCCGCACTACTGGGCACCAAAGGGACAAGTGGATATATTTTTTTACCGGACCAGTAGATTTATGAAGCAACGCATCCCATGGATAAGTAGATATTTTATTAAATTCCACACCCCTGTAAATGCACAAAACATAAAAAACGAATGTATACAAATTAACATTCAATACAAAACCATAAAGCAGACCATGGTTGGCCCTCATTTCTTACAGTACTCCAAAATACTGGAAAAAAAATGCTGCTAATTCAAAACCAAATTTCGACATTACTCCCCCCAAACCAAGGAGGGGTTGCCTTTCATCATGCAACCACTTGAACGCCCAAAATGCCCAACAATGTCTATCCATCACCAGTCCTTTAGTCTTAAAGATACTGTACAGAACAGCACACCTTCTGAAATACAGAAACCTCAACCTTTTAGCAAAGGCTCAGTACCACCTGCCTGCCAAATTTGGATTGCAGGCAACGTGGTTGAATTTGTCAAGCATGGAAGACGACTTAAGAGTGGTAAGACCCAGTAAGTACTATGTGGAAAAACTATAATGTGGAACTTCCTGTGTCTTCATTAAAAAGAACTCCGACTTTCTATTAAGTACATAGAAACTTAAGACTGAGCTATTCCTGGAGCTTTCCGATTGCCATAAAACAACAGTACCTGTACAACGTCTAAGCCCGCCTACTTCCTTTGATGTCACTTTTTTGCTTCTCCCTGTCATAACTAGGGGTATTATTTTCTTGTTTCAAACGCAGTTTTTCACTTGTATGGTGACACATAATGCTATAAACAAAATTAATGTATACATTCAAATCTACAGGCAGAATTTTTAAGCAAAAAACAACTGCTGAATCCCCTGTCCTATACAACCTCAAAAGCAATACACAAAATTAACAGAAAGAACATATGTACCCCAGTGGTCTGAAGATGCTGTCTAAATTCATCCATAGTGGTATTTGATATACTCATGTCTCTGAACATTCCTTCCAGTTTAGAAGTGAACTGGCAGCCACATTCAGTCTGTAAAAAAAAATGATGCATAGCACATTGGAATATTGTTGAAATAACTTCATGCTGCGGTACATTTATTGCCGAATGCTCTAAATCACATTATCTAAACTGTCGGTCTAAGAGAGAAATATGCATAAATAACTTTTCTAGAAAACAAATACATAAACTTTAGAGACTGGAGCTAAATTAACTAATTTTCCGAAGGCAATATTATGAAATTAATGTTTCCTCTGCCCAAAGTTTTAACTTAAAATATACAATTTTAAAGCAGGAAATAAAAGTATATAAATTATCGTTTCCTACTGACTGGAGAAATTATAATCCAAACAGGTATCTGTTGTTTTGAAAAGGAAACGTAAACTGGGTCCCCAATGGTAGTGAAGAGTAATGGTGAAGAGTGCAAAATCAAATATTCCATTCTGCACCAGCAATTGCTGAAGTGGCTGGTTAAACTAAAGAGAGCAGCAATCATTGAAGCACTGGAAAGAAATGCAAAACCTGTTAACATGTGTTTAGAATTAAACTGCAAAAAAGTCCCCATATGCTGCTCTCAGATTTGTCAAGATATTAAAGGCTTTTCCCCAAAAACACTAACCAGCAAATTCTGGTTCAGGTGGACTGAATCCATGCTATATTTTCAGGACAGCCACTAGCTACACTATGTAAATGTTTTCTATTTGGATTAATCAACTGAAAATATTTTCTGTGGCTAGCTTCAAAATCCCCTTGTGCACCTTGTGAAATGTAAACTAACAAAATAAACAAAAAAGTTACACCCCCTCCTCCACATACAAAAGTTACTTACCTTCAGTAATGCTCTTTCTGGTGGATACAATATCTGCCCTCCAGACCACCACTGCAAATCAGGCACCTTATTTCCCCGGTGGCACAAGGGGCGAGTCAGGCTTTGTCTCAGGCGAGGTGTCAAGCCCGCTAGCATTCTACAAATCAAGGTGTAAGCACCATCACTATGAAAATGGGGAGAAGAGGTCGTAGTAAGCCATCCCCATCATTTCTATCATCGTCAACATCCTGGGATGCCTGCTGCTCCGGGTATAGGATCAGAGTCAGAACCAAAAAATAATGTAGCTTTCCCTAGTAGCTGAAACGTAGCAGAGGCACAGGACTACAGTCAGGGTGCATGGTGACTGGTTGTGCTTTTGCAATTTCATAGCGCAACATCAGGCAGTGTGACCTGAAGTTGGCTCAAGGTTCAAAATCAGCACCAGATTATCTTTCGAGACAGGAATCAGTACCGGCATAGCAGTAACTGGAGAGGGTTTTGGGGCTGTACTGTGGTCAGTACAAGCCCAGTAACGGGTCCTGGGTGGAGAGTCAGCAATGGGGGTGGGGGTGATTGATGAGTGTTGGGGGAGAATGGGGACTAAACACTTGCCAGTAGTAACCCACGTGGAAACTGATCCAACGTGTGACGGTCCCATGGTGCTACATGAATAACTTAGCAATTGTTCCCCCCTTCCTGGACTTGTTGATGCACCCTGCTTAACGGGTCTGCAAAATCGCTGTTCAACCCTGGCACGTGCTCTGCTAGAAGCAGAATGTGAACCTAAACGGCATATTGCCAAATCACTGCAAAAAGTCTCATCCCAAGAGTGAGGAGTACCTGGTAATAGCCACTTGCAGTTAAGGGACCCGAGAAGAATGTGCTGGGTTCTGGGTTCCACCAACACTTGATCTTCCCATTCACCCTCTGCTTGTGACCATTGCCTCGCCAGACACTCTTAGAGAGGATGTACGTGGTAATCGTGCATGCTGCACAACTGCTTTGCATGAAACAATTATCCCTACCAGTTTCATTATAGTCATCGATATAATAGGACCTGGTGTCTAAAAAAAATATAACTGCAGTTTTGGAACACCATCACCCTCTCTTGGTTTGGGTGGGCTTTACTTGTGAAGGAGTTTCAACACAGCCACTCTCAAAACCACAGTGAGTTAGTTCAAAGCTGAATCCCGCATGTCACCGATGTAGTAGCAAATGTTTCAGCAGCAGGGGCAGAATTTTTGATGACTGGCACAGAAGACTGACTGAGCTGGAACAGCAACATCCAAAGCAGACGGTGGAGAAGAAAAAACTACCTGAGGTGCAGTCTTTCTCCCGGCACATTGTGGGCTAATGGAGGAGTTACAAGAAATGTCATGACCAAACCTTTTTCAAAGAAAAACAATGTGTAAACGTCTGTGACCAACACTAGATGGCATGAGTATGGAAAGAATATTTCTACAACCATGTCTCCAGTGCCACATGCTATGAACATCACATTATTTTTTACTAATCATCCAACACTTTGAGCTCCATGTGGATAAGCTAGGGTCTTCAGGCACAGCAGCTATGTAGGATGATGATATGAAAGACTCCACTGCCAGAAAAATCACACATGCAGGGAAGTACTTGAAATTAATCTTTCCTATGCAATGAAATAGATTAGCAAGCAGCATTTACCTGGGCTCATGATAAATTAATGAGTAAGATGGAAAAATACATTTAAGTGGAACAATTCCTCAGAACCAATTGAGTTTGTCACTAAATAACTAGAATAAATTGATAAACGACCGCTTTAATTTCAGTATATACGAAACTGGTTAATTGAAATTTAAAGGTTTCTGAATACATAGGCAACCCCAGTACTCCGACCGAAGATGTCAATATATGAAAGATGTCTTTATGAACTTGAGCTGGGTTCTCAAAAACAGATTGGAAAATTAGCTGTAAATTACATTAATATCTAGTGTCTTGCTAAAGCAACACCAAATCTATGATCTGCCCCCAAAAACCTAAATTATAGGCATTGCAAACACATCTAGAAGGTAGGAATATTAATGATAATTATGAAATATTGCACTATTTTCTCAGAGGCAAGCACGTTCACAGGAGAGATACCTAACCATTTTTCGGAATTGAAAAACTGCTCCTAACTTAACTTGTAAAGATTAATATTTTAGTCCTAACAGGAATAAACCAATGGTGCAGATATGCATGAAACTGATAAATTAACTTCTTAAAAGAACAGTCAGAAACGTTTTTTCATATTTTTAGCCAGATGTTCCCTGTTTGGAAGTAGCCTGCCTTATCCAAGTAGTGTCATGCAGCTAGAGGGGTGACTAATTGTTTTAATTCAGGACTAAGCTAACAAAGGTAGAAACCCTCGATTGAGTGGCAAGATTATGTTGTTGTTACGGGATAACAGACGAGATTCAACTGCAACTCTGTGCAGGGCTTAATCACCATCTGCAGCAGCACTGGGTACCAAACTGTCCTGGCACACAATGAGAGAATGAGGATGAGCAGACATTTAAGATGCTCAAATCTGCTGAAAACCCTGAATCATCTGGATGGGCAGTAAAAACTGGAATTATCCAACGGACTAAGCGATAAAATATACTTATCCCGCTCAGTTTGTTTGAGGCAACTTATGAAGGTAAACAGTTGGCATTTCAAGTTTTCCTCTATTACATAAATAATCTTCAATCTCAAACAAGCCTTCTGCAGGTAACCTTGATTGAATTTTCACTCATGATAGCCCTTCACCAAAGTCTTTACTTGCAGCATCTGCAGATGTGACTGATGGACTCTTATTCTTAGTGCCCATTTCCGCAGGGAATGTGTTACTTTGAAAATAGTGGTGTTGTCTAATGTTTCCAAATATTCAGATGTTATATATGGATGTGACGTTTCCATCATTATTAGCACTTTTTTCTCCAGCATCGATGGAAAAACGAATGGAGAGAAACACACAACTCAAGGACGTTGATGTTAAGTCTTTTATTCTTGGACCAGAGCCCCTTCACTGTCCGTTCTTGAAGGTGATTTCTTATCTGGAAAGTAAGGCATGAGTTACCATAGTGAACTGAGGCTTCGAGGAAATAAGAGGGCAACTCTAAAGACTGTTAGCATTGTGCCAACAATCAAACACTTGATTATACCTTGAGGTTTCCAGAATCACGGTTTCTTAATGGTGAACAACCATGCTTCAGTGCTGGCTCGATGGTGCTCGCCCCAACCTGCAAATAAGAATCTATACAATTCACAAGAACATAATTCTTAAGTGAGTTTAGAAACTCCTTCAAGTTGGAGAGAAGAGTGATGAATTCTGCTCCAAAGAATTGCAATTGGTTTAATGAATTAAGAATTTAATCTTATGGATTTCTTGAAGGGTCTTGTTTCTTTTTTTTTTTTTTTTTACAGCAAACTTGTTTTGATGACTGTCAGGCTCTGAGATAAAACTGAAATCAGAGATTCATTTTCATAAGAGTTGACATAATTATATTTTAAATTTCAATGAGATATCACTGAGGTTAGATATTGTGTGAACATACTTGAAGATTATCAGAAACAAATGCCTACAAATGAAAATGTAGAAATAAATGCTCTGTGTTTAGATGCATTCGGCTGTATAAATAGCTGCCTCATAAACGATGCAAAGGATGTGATCTTGCTTGTGTTGAGGGATAAGGTCTCTAGAGTTGCAAAGGAGATCTTCAACCTGTGTGTGCTTAGTCATCTAAGGTTCACAATTAGCTTCTTTCCTTATGATTTATTTCTTCTTTCGAAATAGTAGTTTAAAGCCCTTAGTTTAATGAAACTTCTTCCATTACTAGCTTTTTGCTAGAGATACCACAGATATTCAATCTTTTGTACCCCCTCAGAAGAACTTGTGAAGATTCTCTTAGAACTGTCCAATATTTCAGTTTTGAAGTTCTCCTGAGGACCATTTGTCTGATATTAGATTCTGTCAGTCTTTCACTGAGTACCAGTATTTGCTCCAATTACAGCATAAAGATTCTGAGGAAGGCATAATTTTATGATAGTTTTGTTTAAATATTTGGGACTTGCTGTGATGCATATATTTTAGACTCCTGTACAATTTTGTACAAACAAATCTGTCCTTGTTGCTAGCAAGAAGATGAACTAGGTGAATGATACTACTCTTATCCTGGAGGACATATCTAGTATGTGCATTTCTTGCTTTACTTCAGCACCCACTGAAAGACAAACAATTTTTAACTCTCTCTGAACAAGTATGGTCATGGCTTTGGTCACTGCAGCACGCAATCTCATAGTGGGAAAGCCAATCTAAGTTACTTTGAACAGTTAGACACAATGGGCATGATCAGTATCATTATCTGAATATTCAATCTGATGAAGGTATACTTTAGTCAGATCTGACTCCTTAGAACTGTGATATGGTGCTTGCTTCGGCAAGATCCACTGATGGCTCACAGGTTTACATACCATATATCTGACCATTTATCACAATGCCTTTTAATTGATGTTGTTGGCTTTAAAGACGTAAAGGAGTAAGGGTTTTTATCATTTGACACCCTGCCTTCATACTTCGAAGTTAGATCTGAGAGAGTTGTTGGGTCCAACTATCAATGAAGCTTCAGTATTAATCATCAACAATCCCCCACCCCCAACCGTTCTCGTTACCGATTCAAGGTCAGGAGCCAGAAAAAAAAAAGTTCAGAGGTTTTTGATTCGCACTAATGTTAGTGAGAGCAGCAGTATGAACCACTGTCAATGCTGGTTATAAGGCACAGCTACCTGTATTATACTTTGCCTGACTTCACAGTGAAGACAGCAGTTGAGAAAGGTGCATTAAATAAATAGCTGATGAAGGGCAGTCTATTTGCCTGCTGCTTATCATTGTTCACCTATGATAAATGCATTGTTTATCTAGATCACAACCATGATAGGAGTGCTTGTGGCACATACAGTGGCATCATTGATCTTCCCATCACGTGGGCTCGATATCAAGGGCTTCGCCATCTTCATGGGGAGAGACCAACAATGAAAAATTCACTCAAAGAGGAATAACAAGGTACACCTAAACACACAGGGCAAGAACAGGCTACTAATCTAATTATTTACAGTACACCCAAATGTTATTAATATAAGAAGATTCTCGAATGCACCATGGGGCATAATCCAAATTTATGTAATTGTGCAAAATGTTATTCTTTTCCTGCTTCTTTGAGCATGGTTTAGTTTGTACACCCAAATAGAGTTTAATTAAATAAAGATAAACTTCCTTCATGTAATTTTTACAGATGAGTAATAAAGAGATTACTTACATTTGGTAATGCTCTTTTTGAGGGTTTATCTACGGGCAAATGTCTCACCTTTTGAATGTCCCCAGACTGGATCCATAGAGGTCTTCAGCAATGCTCCTTTAAGCCAGTAGACTATGTTGTGTGGCACCCATACTGCCCCAGAAGTGGCGCAGAGCGGCTTGTAAGTGGTTTCTTGCACCTATTTATTCCAATGGAGGCCTTCTAACTGCAGACCCCTCACCTTTGGAATAAATACCCTAGCAGTACCTTCCAAAGGTGGACGTTCTGGGGAGTTCACTCAAACCAAAACGTCCAGCAGAACCAAGAGGGCGAAGTAACCTTCACACCAGATCCGTGATTCAAGGCAGTAGTGCTTTGTGAGTGTACGCACCAAAGTCCATGTTGCAGGCTTGCAGGTGTCTAGAATCGGTACTCATCTTGTCAAAGATGTTGTAGCAGCCTTGGGTCTGGCGGAATGAGCCCACAGGCATTCAGGTCACCTTTCTTGGCCAGTCAGTAATAGACTTTAACACTCAAAACCACCCAAACTGTCCACCTCAACAGGGTCATCTTATGCACAGCGTTCTGTTTCTTTGCCCTAGAAAAACCTTTGAAGAGCTTAACATTCAAGTTATGGCTTTAGAGCACTGGTATGGTCATGAAAATGAAGCCTCTCCTGATCCTTTCAGTGGGATGAGGCAGCTTGGCCAAAGTAGAAGTGAGCAACGACCTTCAGTAGGAAGGCTCTCTTGTCCTTAGTACCAGTTTGTCCAGAAAGAAGGCAGTGTAGAAAGGATGGAATGGAAGCACCTGAGTTTACTAACTAAGAGTGCTGATGTTATGGCCATCAGGTAGATGGTCTTTAGTGTTAAGAGTCTTAAATGACAGCTGTGCATAGGCCTAAAGGATGTACACACGTTAAATGTCAAGACCAAGTTCAGATCCCCCTTGGGGCTTAACAAAGGGTTGTGGAAGAAAACATCCGAGTCACATTTTTTAAAAATGCATCACAATCTGTGATTTAAACAAAGACGTTTGTTAGGTAAACAAAGAAAGGCTCGACCAATAACCTTTCACTGAGCTTGCTGCAAGACCTTACTGGCTTCATTAAAGCAAAAACTAAAGAACATCAGAAAATCTAGCTTACAAGGTGTCAGTGTTTCAGGCACCACGACAGGCAACACATTTCTCCCACTGTGGATGAACTTTGTGGAAGAGCCTCTGGCTGCGAGGAAGACATACCACTGTGGCCAGCAATTAAAAAAACGAACACTCAGTTGCCATTCCTCAATATTGTGTGTTGCGACCCCCAGAGACCGAATCCGAACTAAAAACAGCATGTATCCTTGCAGCATGAATAACTCTGCTGGTAGCATTGTTGGGACAAAGGTGCTGGATTGAAACCTGGCCGTAAAACTGCTAGTTGCACTTTCATAATGTCCTAGTGTGGCATTGAGCTGGACTGGCACAACATCAGTTCAGGACCCAAGACTGGCATTGGATCATTGCTCGTCACTAGTGGAACTAGTACTGATGCCAGTATGCATGGAGCCGGCATGAACTAGGCATAATGAAAATGTCACTTACCCAGTGTACATCTGTTCGTGGCATCAGTCGCAGTAGATTCGCATGTTTTGCAATAGCTCGCCATCTGGTGTTGGGCCGGAGTGTTACAAGTTGTTTTTCTTCGAAGAAGTCTTTCGAGTCACGGGACCGAGTGACTCCTCCTTTTGTCTCCATTGCGCATGGGCGTCGACTCCATCTTCGATTGTTTTTCCCCGCAGAGGGTGAGGTAGGAGTTGAATTGTAGTAATAGTGCCCATGCAATGGAGTGACTAAGTATGCACCTATCTAAGGTTGAGATGATACATATATAAATAGTTGAAGGTAACTTCCAAACTGCTACAGGCTCCCGGGGAGGCGGGTGGGCACATACGAATCTACTGCGACTGATGCCACGAACAGATGTACACTGGGTAAGTGACATTTTCAGTTCGATGGCATCTGTCGCTGTAGATACGCATGTTTTGCATAGACTAGTAAGCAGTTATCTCCCCAAAAGCGGTGGATCAGCCTGTAGGAGTGGAAGTAGTCTGAAATAATGTTCTTAATACGGCTTGACCTACTGTGGCTTGTTGTGCGGATAACACGTCTACACAGTAGTGCTTGGTGAATGTGTGAGGCGTAGACCATGTGGCTGCCTTACATATTTCTTGCATTGGGATGTTTCCTAGAAAGGACATGGTAGCACCTTTCTTTCTGGTTGAGTGTGCCCTTGGTGTAATGGGCAGCTGTCGTTTAGCTTTAAGGTAGCAGATTTGGATGCATTTAACTATCCATCTGGCTATACCTTGTTTTGATATTGGGTTTCCTGCATGAGGTTTTTGAAATGCAATAAATAGTTGTTTAGTCTTTCTGATGTTCTTTGTTCTGTCAATGTAATACATCAATGCTCTTTTGACATCTAATGTATGTAGTGCCCTTTCAGCTACGGTATCTGGCTGTGGAAAGAACACTGGAAGTTCCACTGTTTGATTTAGATGGAACGGTGAAATAACCTTTGGCAAAAATTTAGGATTGGTCCTTAGGACAACCTTATTCTTGTGTAGTTGTATAAAAGGTTCCTGTATTGTAAACGCCTGAATCTCGCTTACTCTTCTTAGGGAAGTAATGGCGATGAGAAATGCCACCTTCCAGGTTAGGAACTGTATTTCGCAGGAGTGCATGGGTTCAAAAGGTGGACCCATAAGTCTAGTTAGGACAACATTTAGGTTCCATGAAGGAACAGGTGGTGTTCTTGGTGGTATAATTCTCCTAAGGCCCTCCATGAATGCTTTAATGACTGGTATCTTATATAGGGAAGTTGAATAGGTAGTCTGCAGGTATGCAGATATTGCTGCAAGGTGTATTTTAATGGAAGAGAAAGCCAGGTTAGATTTTTGTAAGTGAAGCAAGTAACCCACTACATGTTCTGGAGTTGTGTGTAATGGTTGTATTTGATTAATATGGCAGTAGCAAACAAACCTCTTCCATTTACTTGCATAGCAGTGCCTGGTGGATGGCCTTCTGGCTTGTTTTATGACTTCCATACATTCTTGGCTAAGTTGTAAGTGCCCGAATTCTAGGATTTCAGGAGCCAGATTGCTAGATTCAGCGATGCTGGATCTGGGTGTCTGATCTTTTGGTTGTGCTGTGTCAACAGATCTGGCCTGTTGGGCAATTTGATGCAGGGTACTACTGATAGGTCTAGCAGCGTTGTGTACCAGGGTTGCCTTGCCCAAGTTGGTGCTATTAATATGAGTTTGTTTTGACTGAGTTTGTTTACCAGGTAAGGAAGGAGAGGGAGAGGAGGAAAAGCGTAGGCAAATATCCCTGACCAGTTCATCCATAGGGCATTGCCTTGGGACTGTTTGTGTGGGTATCTGGATGCGAAGTTTTGGCATTTTGCGTTCTCCTTTGTCGCAAACAAGTCTATCTGAGGTGTTCCCCAGAGTTTGAAATAAGTGTTCAGAATTTGGGGGTGAATTTCCCATTCGTGGACCTGTTGGTGATCTCGAGAGAGATTGTCTGCGAGTTGATTTTGGATCCCTGGTATAAATTGTGCTATTAGGCGAATTTGGTTGTGAATTGCCCAACGCCAAATCTTTTGTGCTAGCAGGCTTAACTGCGTAGAGTGCGTCCCCCCTTGCTTGTTTAGATAATACATTGTTGTCATGTTGTCTGTTTTGACGAGAATGTATTTGTGAACTATTATTGGTTGGAAAGCTTTTAGTGCTTGAAAAACTGCTAGAAGTTCTAGGTGATTTATATGCAGTTTTGTTTGATGTACGTTCCATTGTCCTTGTATGCTGTGTTGATCGAGGTGTGCTCCCCACCCTGTCATGGAAGCATCTGTTGTTATTACGTATTGTGGCACTGGGTCTTGGAAAGGCAGCCCTTTGTTTAAATTTATGTTGTTCCACCACAGAAGCGAGAGGTAAGTTTGGCGGTCTATTAACACCAGATCTAGAAGGTGACCCTGTGCTTGTGACCATTGTGATGCTAGGCACTGTTGTAAGGGCCTCATGTGCAGTCTTGCGTTTGGGACAATGGCTATGCATGAAGACATCATGCCTAGGAGTTGTAGTACCATCTTTGCTTGTGTCCTTTGTGTTGGATACATGCGTTGTATGATGGTGTTGAAATTTTGAATTCTTTGTGGACTTGGAGTGGCTACTCCTTTTGATGTGTCTATTATGGCTCCCAGGTATTGTTGTACCTTGCGCGGCAGAATTTTGGATTTTGTGAAATTGACGGTGAACCCTAGTTTGAAGAGGGTTTGTATGATATGATTTGTGTGATTTGAGCACTCTATTAACGAATGGGCCTTGATTAGTCAGTCGTCTAGATATGGGAACACATGTATTTGCTGCCTTCTTATGTGTGCAGCGACTACCGCTAGACATTTGGTAAAGACTCTTGGTGCGGTTGTTAATCCGAAAGGCAGTACCTTGAATTGGTAATGTATTCCCTTGAATACAAACCTTAGGTATTTCCTGTGCGATGGGTGTATTGGTATATGGAAATAAGCATCCTTGAGGTCTAAAGTTGCCATGTAGTCGTGTAGTTTTAGCAATGGCAATACTTCTTGTAGTGTGACCATGTGAAAGTGGTCTGATTTGATGAAAGTGTGAACTACTCTGAGGTCTAGGATTGGTCTCAGCGTTTTGTCCTTCTTTGGTATCAGAAAGTACAGTGAGTAAACTCCTGTGTTTATTTGTGTGTTTGGCACTAATTCGATTGCATTCTTTTGCAATAGTGCCTGCACTTCTATCTCCAGGAGATTGGAATGGTGTGTTGTCAAATTTTGTGCTTTTGGTGGTATGTTTGGAGGGAATTGTAGAAATTCTATGCAATAGCCATGTTGGATAATTGCTAGAACCCAAGTGTCTGTAGTGATTTCCTCCCATGCCTTGTAATAATGACTTATTCTTCCCCCCACTGGTGTTGTGTGGAGGGGGTGAGTGACATGTGAGTCACTGTTTAGTAGTAGGGGTTTTGGGGCTCTGAAATCTTCCTCTATTCCTAGGGAATTGCCCTCCTCTATATTGTCCCCGAAAACCTCCTCTATACTGTCCCTGGTAACTGGACGGTGTTGCTTGTGAGGTGCTGGCTTGTGTGCTCTGACCCCGAAACCCCCCTCGAAAGGGTGTTTTACGGAATGTGCTGTAATTCCCTCTGCTCTGCGGGGAGTAGAGTGCGCCCATGGCTTTGGCAGTGTCCGTATCTTTTTTGAGTTTCTCAATCGCTGTGTCCACTTCTGGACCGAACAGTTCTTTTTCGTTAAACGGCATATTGAGAACTGCTTGTTGAATCTCTGGTTTAAATCCAGACGTTCGGAGCCATGCATGCCTTCTGATAGTTACAGATGTATTAATTGTCCGTGCAGCTGTATCTGCAGCGTCCATGGAGGAGCGGATCTGGTTGTTGGAAATGGTCTGTCCCTCCTCAACCACTTGTTTTGCCCTATTTTGTAAGTCCTTGGGCAGATGTTCAATGAGATGTTGCATCTCGTCCCAGTGGGCTCTGTCATAGCGCGCAAGTAGTGCCTGGGAGTTCGCGATGCGCCACTGGTTTGCAGCTTGTGCTGCGACTCTCTTACCAGCTGCATCGAACTTGCGGCTTTCTTTATCTGGGGGTGGTGCATCTCCAGATGTGTGGGAGTTGGCCCTTTTCCTAGCTGCTCCTACAACGACAGAGTCTGGTGGCAGCTGTGTAGTGATGAAAACCGGGTCTGTAGGAGGCGCCTTATACTTTTTTTCCACCCTTGGTGTGATTGCCCTACTTTTGACCGGCTCCTTAAAGATTTCTTTTGCGTGCCGGAGCATACCAGGGAGCATAGGCAGGCTTTGGTATGAGCTGTGGGTGGAGGAGAGTGTGTTGAATAAAAAATCATCCTCGACCTGTTCTGAGTGGAGGCTTACGTTGTGAAATTGTGCTGCTCTAGCCACCACTTGAGAATACGCGGTGCTGTCCTCTGGTGGAGATGGCTTCGTAGGGTATGCCTCCGGACTATTATCTGACACTGGGGCGTCGTATAGGTCCCATGCGTCTTGATCTTGGTCACCCTGGCTTATGGTGGTGTGAGCTGGGGAGTGTGATGGAGTTTGTGCTGGTGAGACGTTAATCACGGGCGGAGGAGAGGGTGGTGGGGTAACTCTTTTCACCACTTTTGGTTGTGGTGTCTGTTCAGTTTGGAACTCCAACCTTCTCTTTCTTCTAATGGGGGGGGAAGGGTGCTTATTTTTCCTGTCCCCTGCTGTATGAAAATACGCTTTTGCGTATGGTCCACATCAGTTGATTGTAGCTCTTCCTCAAACCTATGCTTTTGCATTTGGGAGGTTAGCAAGTGCTCTTCTGTATAAGAGCCTGAAGCTGGGTCGCTTGCAGTTTGTTTCGGCACCGAAACCCTGTCTGCGTGTTTTTTCGGCTCCGAGGTGACTTTTTTCTTTTTCGGGGCCGAAACCTCTCGGCGTCGATCTTCTTCGGTGCCGCTGTCTCGGCGTCAAGCCGTGTCCACACCGGCATCTCGGTGTCGAGGCTTGTCTCCAGCACTTTCTCGGTCCCAAGAAGGCTGCGTGCCGGTGTCTCGACCGGAGTCGGACGATCTCGGCACTGTTTGGGCCTTTTTCGGTGCCGACGGTCGGTCACCGAATTTATGGGTGGAGCCATGGCCTGATGGCAGTGGCGTCCCCTGGGCCTTGTAAATCTTCCTCTGTGTGGTTTTCGACGTCTTACTCACGGTTTGTGTATCGTCGAATCCTTCGGAGTCCGATTCTTGGATCGAGAAGGTACCTTCCTCTTCTTGTTCCTCGAACTCTCGGTGGGCTGTCGGCGCGGACGCCATCTGAAGTCTTCTGACTCGACGGTCTCGGAGTGTTTTTCGGGACCGGAACGCACGACAGGCCTCGCAGGTGTCTTCACTGTGCTCAGGTGACAGGCACAGGTTACAGACCAAGTGTTGGTCTGTATAGGGGTATTTATTGTGGCATTTGGGGCAGAAACGGAATGGGGTCCGTTCCATCGGCATTCTTCAGCACGCGGTCGGGCCGACCAGGCCCCGACGGGGGATCGAAAAACTACCCCGAAGGGCACCGGAGCTCTTCGATCTTCGATGCGGTGTTGAATCTAACTACGCCGATCCCGAACACAACAATACCGACGAAAATCTTCAGAAATTGGCTATCTTTCCGTTCCGAAACTCGGAGCGACAGGAACACGTCCGAACCCGATGGCGGAAAAAAAACAATCGAAGATGGAGTCGACGCCCATGCGCAATGGAGACAAAAGGAGGAGTCACTCGGTCCCGTGACTCGAAAGACTTCTTCGAAGAAAAACAACTTGTAACACTCCGGCCCAACACCAGATGGCGAGCTATTGCAAAACATGCGTATCTACAGCGACAGATGCCATCGAACCAGTAGTTATCCGTGCAAATGTAGCCACAGGATGGTAGCAGGCCCCAAGGGACCAACAGCATGAGTAGCAGACCCACTAGCAGAAGTCTGACGGGGGCTCCGTGGGATCCAAAAGCATGGCAATGGGAGCCAGAATCAAACAAAAGATCGGCAGCATGGCCTCCTTAAATACTGCTATCTGCTGGGGAGTTGAAGATGGCCTGGGGACTTTGGAGCTCGCTGGGGCCATCTGCAAGATCCATTAACACCTTCATACTAGACTCTGAGCAATGGGATGGGGTTGAGTACTGCTTGGCCTTCTTACATTTCTGTCTCGGCTTCAATCTGGCCTTACGGAAGATTCTGACCTGGAGGACTTTTAGTGCAAGCAGCCTTAAGACTAGGAAGGTGACAGGCCTATGTCTTGGAGGAGAACCTATGTTTTGACCACAAACTCTTCTTGTGCTCAGAGTTTTCACTCTCAGTGGCGAATTGGCGTGTGATACACAAGGGCACACTTTTCACACATCAGAATTGTGCTGAGTGTCTTACTAGACATCTCATTTAGGTCAGTGACTGACTTCTGTTTCCAGCACTCCCAGAACTATTTGAATTCAGTCATTTTCAGTGGGGATATTGTTCCCTATTTCACTGTGAAAAGTTCTGCAGTCACTGGAAGAAAAGATGAAATTGGTAGCAAAGAGCCTGATCCATGGCAAACAGCTTGGAAAGGAACCAATATCAGTGTGCATATATGTGGCTTTGCCCTGGCTGGCGGAGGGTGGAGGATTACAGTCACCTTGGAGCCACCTACTGCCACACTGGAACATTCCTGATGGATCACCAGATCAAGTCTGATGCCTGGCAATATCCTAAAGGTGATGAATCTGTGGTTTGAAATATCCATCAGAAACGTGTTTACAGAAGTGTCAAAAATATTAACTAAATTAAAATAATACAGAGTAAAATTGCTCTACAAATCTAAAATACTTACAAAGACAAATGTAAAAAAATAATAATAAACTGAGGGGGGCGTGGCCAGCGAGGAAACATGCCGGATGCGTTGAGAGCCATCTCAATTCTGCCACCCAATTTTATGCCACATTTGGAGGCTACGTTACTTATCCAGCGAATAAAAACGACCAACCGGAGTAATGAAACGGATGGGGACTGAACCGATGATCCGCTGAGATGAGTAAACACATAAGCGATCATGCAGAGGACCCAGCCTGTGGCTGCGCTACACAGATTGTGTGAGCCCGGTGGGGGAAAAATTTGATCTGAAGAATAACCGGATCTGGCACCGCTTGCCAACATAGGTACTGGACACCTCATGCTCAGAATCCTGGTGGGAGCCCAACAGTTGTCAACCATCGAGAGGACCGTTGTGCTGCTGGGACTGGCAGCAGAAATGACTAGGTCCCTGAGCGGCAGTGTGGGCGCAAGGAACCAGCGGTGAGCTGGAGGTACAGTGGGGGTGTGGAGCGCACATTAAAGGCTCCGACTGTGCTGCACGGCAGGGAGGATTGAGACCCACACTAGCCTCTGGAGCCGAGCCAAGCCGCTGGGTGCTCCAAAGACTTCGGTGGCCGGAGAAGTTGCTACGAGGTAGGCACTTAAACCGTTGCGGTGGAATGGTTTGTTCCCCCCGTTGACCTGCATTGGCCATACCGTCTGATACTGACAGCGGCTTCACAGTGAGTGCACCGTGGATTCTACAAAACCCCCTGCAAGACACTTTATCCCTCTGACCCACATCACAAGGGAGACTCACACAGATGGGCCACTGACAGAGCGGAGGATTGCTTTCTAAATGGTCATGCAAAGTTGAGCTGGACCTGGCCGCATCTACCGGACACTATATTTTGAAATAACTTGCTGCCCAATAACATCATCCTGACACTTTGTCCCCTGCCTGCTGGCCATCACGCCTTCATTAGTGGATAATAACCCTTGAAGCCCCCCACAGTGGCGAGGTGCTTAAGCCATGTTTTTGTTCTGTTGACAGTACACCTACAACTCAGGGGGAAATAGTGATCCACACCGCCATCTATTAATGCAGGTCTACATACTGCTAAATACTTGACCACAGCGCAACGCTCTCTGCTGCTCTCCAGTCCTCAAGTGGGGTCAACACTTGGAAACCACCAACACTGACTTAAAATCACCTGCACAATAAATAACTGGGGCTACTCGTGCTGAGGTGCGTCTAACCCATGGCCATTATCAAGCGGGTCTCGGTACCGCTCCTAAAACTCACAGTGGAACTGGTGTGGCCAAGATGGGGAGAACACGACAACAGATCACCAGGCGTCTTCTTGTTCCCAGGCCTCATCTTCAACGGAAATCGGGCGCACGGGAGCAGGGCGCACACCCGCTTCATTGGAACCCAAGTTAAATGCTGTACTGATGGCCACTGAACAATCCAGATCCTCACTAGAAACCATAATTGACAGTGGCATTGGATGTCACCCTGCTACACGTGGACCATGGGAAGATCACAACCAAGGTAAAGACAGCAGAACAAGCCATCAAAACGCTGCAGCCACAAGTTCAAACTATGAACTCCTTGCTACGAACTCTCTCTGATAGAGTACATGTCCTGGAAACGTGCATCGAGGACGCTGAGGGGAGGTCCTGCAGGACAACATCCACATGGTGGGCCTCCCGGAGGGCACTGAAGGCCGCGACGCGTTGATATAGAGAGAAACCTGATAGTATGGACTACTCACAGGTGAAGCACTATCCCGCTTCCCCTCCATTCAGCCCATTGGGTACCAACACGTGGACCTCCACCTGGTTCAAACACCAGACCCATGGTGATTTGTTTATTGCATAATTGAGACAGAGACAAGGTGCTTGCATGAGACCTAACTACTGTCTGAGGTGAAGGTTGACAATGCCAAAATAATGTTCTTTCCGGACTACAGACTTGCAGTCCAACGGCAGCGAGGCTCTCTCCTTGACGTTAAGCATCGACTCCAGGAATTGGATCTTCGATACTCACTACTATTTGCGTGTGGTGGCAAAGGGCATTAAACATTTCTTCACATTCCCAGGGGACACGTGGAAATGGCTAGAAGAGTCTGGCCTTGATGGACAGAAACCCTCCACTCTTTAACAGCCGCGCAGCTGGTAAGGACCTTGCCAGAAGGCGCACAACACCTTGCAGGCTACCGCAGATCTTGAACAAGTTATTGCGGAGCGTCACCGGGCACTGGAAGAGGTTGTTGCTATTGCCGTTACACCCCGCTGGAGTCAGTCCAGTCAGGAAACAGAGGCCACGATCATCTGACGAGGAAAGTTTGATTGCTGCATGGCCCTCTGGCTGCGATTTGATACCCCCACCACGCCACTCCATAAACAGCAGACACTGTCCTCCAGAGACTAGTCAAGCACTGCTGGGCCCCAGCCAGTCCTGATGCACATAGGCTTCCTGTAACACAAACATCAGTCCACCTACTCACTTACCAGCTAGGACATGCATACCTTGGACGACTGGTCTCCGGCTTGTAAGTCCTTAACTAACTGGAGGAGAAAATGCCAGATCTTACCCAAGACAACTGGGAGGAACGCTCTGGGACATGCACTTTATCAACCAATACTGAAGTACTCGCTGCCACCTTTCTCTCCCCCACTCCCCTCAACTCAATCTTTTTAATGGGTTTGGGCGACTGGTTGAAGTGCACTGCCCTTTAGGCAGTTAACTTGTTAAAGTTTACATGTTTTGTTTTTTCTCTTATGTGTTGCCTACTGCGGTCTAGTGTACAAGGTAAAACTGCTGGCCTACACACAACTAATATATCTGTCACTCTAATCTTTTCCCATCAGCACTTTTCACTGAGGTGCGGGGTCCACCACAATACGGTATCATGATCCCCACTATCGTGGCGTGTTGGCGCTGTGCAATCTACTCCTACCGCCGCCAACACGCCATAAACATTGCCTTGTTGGGGGAATCCCACCTGACAGCTCTAGAAACTGACAAACTTTGGCAGCGCTGGTACGGGCAGATATATTCCACTAACTACTCTTTCTATGATTGCTGGGCCCTTATACGAATTTGGACTGGGGTCCTGTTTGCAATGGAAGAAGTCGTAACGGACCCAGAGGGCAGATATGTGTTTTTGAAATGCTGTTTAAATGGCAACCATGTCTTCATTGGCAACATTTATGCTCCCAATACCGACCTGGCCTCTTTCTTAAGGCAACTATCAGGAACTCTAGCTCATTGGGGGGTGGGAAGGGGCAGAGGTTTACCCTGGCTACTCGGGGTAGACTTCAATAGTGTTTTAGAGGTGGCCCTTGACCACTCCTTCGCCTATCTATCGCGCACAATAGCGACCTCCTATGCTCACACCCTCACTAACTGGCTAAACAACTGGGGCTTCTTTGATATCTGGCGCACCCATAATGACTCCACTAGGGTCTAATCCTTTTATTCTGCCTCACACGGACTGCATGTACGTATCAACAGGCTACTTTGCACTGCTAACCTTGCACAATATTTAACACAAACTGATTATCTAGATCGAACACCCTCGTACCATAATCCACAGTATCTCCAACTAGTTTGGGGCCCGGGTCCCCCACAGGAACCCACATGGCGGTTGCAACCGGCGGCCCTTAATGAGCCTGCATTTCTTGAGTCCGTCAGCCGCATGATAACCGACTACTGTGATCTTAATGAGGATTCTGCAGGTACACGTGCCACAGAATGGGACAAGCCTTTAAGGTGACCTTTTGTGGTCATTGCATGGGGCTGGCATGAAACTAGCATAAACAATTCGATGGGGAGGTAAAAACAGTTGAACAATAGCTGATCCAGCTGGACAATGAAGTAATACAAGACCCTGACAACCGCCTGGCACTTGTTGCAGCCCAAAAAGAGCATATGACGGCCCTCGAAAAATTACTATGCCTCAATTATGAGGTGCACTTGGCCAGGATGCATGCCGCGGCAGATAGGGTGGGTTCTCCCTTGGCCTGGTTAATAAGACTGGACAGACCCCAGTGCCCTATAGGAGCATTACAAGACAGGGTGGGCACCCGATTTTACACACAATGAGAAATTCATGACGAGTTGCACTTTCACTACACCGGACTATACCGATCTCACAGGGCCACCAGCTACAATTGACTCATTCCTAACTGAACTACCCCTACCTCACACTACAGTAGACCAGCGTTTAGAACTAAACAAACCCATCACACTGACAGAGGTCCAAAACACTGTTAAAGCTCTAATTACAGGTAAAACTCCTGGCCCAGATGGGCTACCATCGGAACTCTATAAAGCATAAGCCCCTTTACCAGCACCCCGCCTGCTCAGCCTCTATGAGGGAGCACTAGACACAGTACGCCTCCCCAACTCACTGTGTGACACTTTTCTAATTTTGTTACCAAAACCACACAAAGACCCAACACACCTTAATTTGTATAGACCGCAGTCACTTTTGAACTCAGAATACAAAATACTGGCAAAGATCGCAGAGGACCGACTTGAGCCGCTGGTCTCCAACTTGGTCCACAAGGATCAGAACAGGTTTGTGCCGTCCCACGATACATCACTCAACCGACAATACTGGTTGCCTTGTGCTCGACCTAGCGAGGGCATTCAATGCATTAAAATGGCCCTATCTACTCCAAGTCCTGACAAATATGGGACTAGGTGCCTGCTTCATGAAAATGATTCACCTATTATAAACCTCACCTAGGCAAGGGTGCGAACAGGGTCTCTGATTTCCAGTCCTATCAACATTGAGAGAGGCACACGTCAACTATACCCCTCTGTCCCCACTCCTCTTCACCCTGGCCGTGGATCCCCTGGCTGTAGCCCTTCGTGCACAGGAACACAGAAATATGAGTGTTGAATACCCGTGGGTGAAGGCATGCATGTGGTATCACACTATGCGGATGACCTTCTTATTTACTTACAAGACCTCTCACACCTTCCCACATCCATTACCCCAATGTTCCCTACTGTTGCGGAATTGTCCGGCTTCCAGGTTAATTGTTCCAAATCCTGCCTCTTCATATTTTTGACCACTACACCTAACCCCGGACAACTTTCCACTGCTCCCTTTCTTATATGGCAACCGGACACCTTCAGATATCTTGGAATCCAGGTCTACCATACTGATAATAATCTGCTAGATGGCAATCTACACACTGTACCCTCTCTGAAATCACAAATGACCTTCTGAAAGACCCTTCTTCTGTTGGCAACAGGTTGCTCTACCTCGTTTAATTTTTTTTATTTTTTTTATACTTCTGTTTATACATCCCAGCCTCATTTTTTCGCTCCTTCGAGCACATTGTCCAAGATTTCATATGGCACGACTCCCAGTGAAGAGTGGCACTTACCAAGCCATACAGATCCACTGACCAGGACAAACTGGCACTCCCTAACTTTGAGATCTACTTTCTTGCGGCCCAAATACAATGGGTGTCTCACCGGTTAGCCGCCCGAAATCTGACTGACACATTGTCCCCGTCATGGAAACTTCCTGACTTACTCCATCTATTCCACCCATGCACTAAACATCCCATACCTGAAGCCCACTACTGAATACAGTGTATCGCTGTTTCCGCAGAAGTCTTCACCTCACAAGAAAGACGATTCCCTACACACCCGCCATAGCCCTTTTAAGGACACCACATGGACCTCACATCACATCGACCTCAGAACTGACTTCCTGGCATGCAGCTGGAATTCACACACTGGGGGATCTTTATGACAACCACACTCTTCTATCTCATCACTAAAGGTGTGGGGTAGTAGGAACTGAGGGTGGGCCTGGATCGATTCCCTCAGTATACTGTGTTAGAATCGTGTTAGATTCTGAAGTAGGGAAGTCAAGGTGGGAAAATGTCCAAATAAGGGGGTGCTATGTAGTACTACAGGTGGAAGGGGGAGTTCCCTTACGGACTAGGTCGTCTCACACACATAATAGTGTCTTGCTTCATCATTTGACCACCTAGCCCCACCCAAGTAAGATGATACTACTTGGGCGGACTCAACCTCTTGGTTAAAAGAACCAGAGGGAGTGCTGAAATTAGGCTTACTGGATAATTACCGAGATCCAGATGGGGTGAAAAATAAAATTACCAAGCAAGTCACCGATTGCTACTGCTAGTTTTAATGGGGGTGTATGCTGGTAAGGTTAAGAACATGGGGGAACAGGAGGCTCGTTAGAGGATAATGTCTCTTAGAGTCTAAAAAGGAATACGTATGACCAACATGTTTCTGCCCTCACTAAGTGCTGGTGGGTCAGGGGCATTCGTCAGGGTCGGAGCACACGCAGTAAGTGAGGTGCTCAAGGTGAAAAATATATGGCCTACCTGAACAGGTTGTTCACGGTGGGGTAGGTCTAGGATAGCCCGTGGTGGGGGGCGATTTGCCTCTGGTCTGGCTAGTGCCGGGGGGGGGGGGGGGGGGGGGGTTCCCTTGTAGTCACACTCACTCCAAAGGGAATGGCTGGCTCCGGCATGTAGGTAACCCCCCATGGTATTCCCTTTGGAGTGAGTGTGACTACAAGGGAAAACCTCCCCCTGCACTAGCCAGACCAGAGGCAAATTGCCCCCCACCACGGGCTATCCTAGACCTACCCCACCGTGAACAACCTGTTCAGGTAGGCCATATATTTTTCACCTTGAGCACCTCACTTACTGCGTGTGCTTCGACACTGACGAATGCCCCTGACCCACCAGCACTTAGTGAGGGCAAAAACATGTTGGTCATACGTATTCCTTTTTAGACTCTAAGAGACATTATCCTCTAACGAGCCTCCTGTTCCCCCATGTTCTTAACCTTACCAGCATACACCCCCATTAAAACTAGCAGTAGCAATCGGTGACTTGCTTGGTAATTTTATTTTTCACCCCATCTGGATCTCGGTCATTATCCAGTAAGCCTAATTTCAGCACTCCCTCTGGTTCTTTTAACCAAGAGGTTGAGTCCGCCCAAGTAGTATCATCTTACTTGGGTGGGGCTAGGTGGTCAAATGATGAAGCAAGACACTATTATGTGTGTGAGACGACCTAGTCCGTAAGGGAACTCCCCCTTCCACCTGTAGTACTACATAGCACCCCCTTATTTGGACATTTTCCCACCTTGACTTCCCTACTTCAGAATCTAACACGATTCTAACACAGTATACTGAGGGAATCGATCCAGGCCCACCCTCAGTTCCTACTACCCCACACCTTTAGTGATGATATAGTTCCTTTGGGAGGCGGTGTGGGGTAGCAACACTCCCAGTGCTCTCCTTTTGTGTGTTATTAACCACACTCTTCTCACATACGATGCACAGAGAGGAGAGTGGTTTACCACCTGGAAGCTTCTTCCTCCATCGCTGTATCACAGGTGTGCTAAGACAGATATCGGGGAAATAACCCAAGTACCTCCCACACACCTGTTGCTGCAATATTTGCATGTGCTTGGCACCGGTAGACATTTAGTGCAATGGTTGGCAGACTCCCTAAGACACCATACTCCCCCACCCACTCACAACACTATGTGACCATTAGGAAACCACTTGGGGTACACCATACACAGATAAACAATGTTCTAGCTTACTGGAAAGCCCAATGAAAATACCAGGCAACACCAAGTTCGGTCTTATCCAGTATTTATTTTGTCAATCGCGCCTATTTAATGCCTGAAAAAAATCAACTGTTATTTTCGTCAAGCAGATGCACAATGCCCCCACTGCCATCTACTGGACATTGACCTATTACACATGTTATGGTCATTCCCCAGCTTACAGAGCTACTGGGAGGTGGTGATGAAGAGATTGCTGCATTGTGTGAACAGCACAATCCACTTTACATGGGAGACTTGCATACTGGGACTCTTCCATTGATCCAAAAGTAACTGTCACGTTGAGGTTTTTAGACCTAGGTCTCATACTAGACAAAAAACTAATCACACGCAGATAGAAGTTGCCTGATGCGCCATGCTACGAGGCCTAGTCACAGTCAATGATGATTTGGTAACAAGCGGAGAGTGTTGCGCTCCATAGGAAGATGACCTTGGCCTCCGCAAATCTCCAATAGCCTCTAGCTGGGATGCAATACTGGCTGATTTACACACACCCATCACTAACATGGTTGCCAATGGGTCTGAATCCCCAGTTGGTAATGAAGTGGATTTGTTAAGAGCATTCGGCCCTGCTTAATTAACCGCCTGTGTGACACCAGAACATATGGAAATGGAAATGAGAAATGTATCATAGACCCACTCAATAGCAATTAGTTGACTCTTTGAAACTTTGGAAACAAGACTCACTGGAAACCTCTCCATTCCCCTAAACAGATGTACCAATAACAATGACAAAAAAAAAACTAACAGTGTTTTGTAATCCCATATTTAGTAGTTAATGCATTAACCTCTAGCTTGTTGTTTCAACTCATGTTTTATTATTAAACAATTGAACTGTACTTTGTAGACACATAGTTAAATTGCAGACACCAATGTACATGCAACTGAAATTATTTTATACTAGCTCAATTTTTGCAAGTCTGTATTCGGACTTGCTCTTAGCAAACAATTATTGCTGTTCTCATACATGTGAAAGAATACCATATACCACACCTGTTACATACTACTTCTGTTCTCTATAGTATGCTTACTTTTCACCGGATCTACTGTGATTGCCGTCTACCATTGACATACATGTATCAGATAGCAAATGTTATTAACTAAGAAGTGTAAATGCGAACTGTTCATAAAAACAGTAAAAAAAGATTCAAACAAAAATAATTTGAGTGATAAACTAGAATCATAACATCTTACTTAAAAAAAAAAAAAAAAAAAAAAAAGACTTCACTGTATGAAAACAGAAAAAGAAGACGTATTTATTGTGCTTTATCCTCGACGTATAACGGGGTTGCAATATATGCAAGAGATGAATACCCACATTTTGTAAATTAAAATCCAGCTGAACTCCAAGGACTAGATTAAAATATACAATGCAACTATTTATAATCATTAATATTAATCACAATGTATTACATGTTTCTTACCTTCAATTTAGAGATCATATTTTTTTCGGAGTCATCTGAAACACTTTTGTTTGTAAGTAGTCTTCTGGCTAAGTGTTGCTTGTAATATCGTTCAAACACATCTTTTTCCTGCATAAACCTGAATAGGACCATTGCCTTGTCCAATATAGATTCCACTTCTTGTTCGGTCAGCTTTAAAAACAAAAATGTACACTAATGATCATCTGGGACAATTGCAGCTAAATTGCATTTGTAACAAAACCAACAGTTAAAACTTAGCAATAAAATCCAAAATCCATTCGATTATTATTATTATTATTATTTTTTAATGCATCCAAAAGTCAATTAGTGATTTCTTTATTTCTGCATCAGTGGATTCTCATTGTGCACCGTGAAAGATCTAGCAGACTACTGATAAAAGCAAGACCAGTGGGTCCATTTGCTAATTTTCCTGGCTTCAATTTCTACATACCTTGCGGCACAAATGAAAATTCTGTTCAGACCAAAAAAGGCAGTACTACATCTTCATTGATTAGCTTTTGCACAACAGTAAATCAACTGTACACAAAACAAAAATAATTTGATAATGGTGGATCATATTAGTTAATTAAGCAGAAAAGAATCCAACTCTTATGACAAAACTCCTCAAGCCTTCATATTGATATTTCACCAGCTTTACCAACTGAAATAACTTCCTCATTGTTCCTCATAACTGAGACACAAAGGTGCTTTTGTATGAAAATAAACCCACATAACCTACATTTAGAATGTTTTACAGTATTAAGAGAGGAGTCAATACGGATGTTGACCGGACCTCCAAGAAAGAATGTGCAGAGCACTTAAGCTCAGCCAAGTCCTCAAGGTAAGTGCTCTGAACTACAGCACCCACAGTCAACAGAAATGGTCTAACCCCATGATCCTGTGTTAAATACGCCAGTGTCACACATATATATGTCATTCTAACTCAATCTCTCACAGGTAGCCTACAGTCCGAGCGATCAAAATAGAAAGCTATCTGTGCCAATGCCGGGAGCAGTCTCAACCACAGGACAATAAAAAATAAATAAAAACATAATATTGTATTTCCTAACCACGTACCTTAAAGTAAACAATCAATCAACTGGTCACTAAAGTGTAAGTATGTGAGAGTGTTTGTGAGAATGTGTGTGCGAGTATTTATGTATGTGTGTCTGTGTGTTTTTTTGGTTTTGGGGGGTGTTGCAAATTCCTCCATGCATACTGTTACATCCTCATCGCCCTCCTCCCTGGCACTAGATTGAAAACAAAATAGAACCTTGCAGACCTCACATTTCCTCGATATTTTAACACTGGAGGGCAGGTGGGGGGGGGGGGGCTGTTTAAAAAAATAAAAACCTTTCCCATATTAGGTCACCTTTATCCATTAAAAAATACAAAATAAAAAAACAATAATACAACAAGGCTGCCCTCCATCCAATTGTCCCTTCTTTCTGTCCACCACAGGAAACAAAGAAGAAAAAAAAACTCTGCAGCCCTGGATACACTACCCCCTCTTTTTGCAGAAGTCCCCATCATAAGCGTAGTATGCCCTCTCATGGTCTGATGTGCCTACATGCTCACTTCAGTGTTAAGAAAACATCTACAATATATCTACAAGTGCTTGCAATGTCTAACTGGATACATACATAGTACAGCTGAGAAGTTCTGGTTCAATGTGGTACTTTAGCAGTCCTCCTGAGAAAGGCCACATTTAACCCACTAGCTCAGCCACATTAAAAGCATAGTAATCGAAATATAGAATTCGTTCGCATCTGACCACTTCCACTTGAAAGGTGTGTGCTTGAAGCGACTGAGTGTGTGTTATATTGATCTTTCTCCCAAAGCCCTATTTTGGAAGGAAAAACTGATGCAGGGTGCCATGCTGGTCACAACCTCATTGACCCACAGTGCACAGATACAAAAATAATAATTACAAAGGGCAGTAGGGGTTCTGAGTGGGACATCCCCGGCAGAAGCACCTTTGTCAAGATATTGGCCTTGACTTCCACAGAGAGCAGCTGGTGTTGAGGACTTCAGCTGCCGTCCGTTTTACTTTAGCAAAAGATGTCCCTTCATCTGTAGCCACACCATGATGACAAAACAAGCCAGAGTCTGGAGTGGTGTCCAGACCACTTGCATTGGTCAGCTCCTCAGACCACTTGTAGTCTTCTGACTGGGCAAATGCTCTTCATCCGGCTTAGGGTAGCCAAAGGCAGCCTCAGAACCATCACAGTCTAGATCCTCACAGGGCCAGTCAAGGAAGGGAGGCACAGTCTCAGACAATCAATGGGGGCCGGTAAGCACCAGTGTTGCCATTGCAGGATGCCGGTCCGGCTCAGTGTCAGAGTGAGAAATGAGTGTAGGATTGGTGGCACTGTGAACGACGCCACAGGACAAAGCCCCATCAAATTTCATGGCGTTGCGACACGGGGTCGGTCCAAAATCAGATCCAGAGGGCCTGAATGGCACAGAGGGCAAACCTGACTGCGGAAATCTAGTTGGTGCCCGCCCCACTAGCACCTGTGGAAAGCAAAGGCTCCCCAGGGTCAACACACCCAAAGACAAGGTGCACAGCCTGAAACCTCCTGAGTTGGACAGGGTTGGCTCCAGCTTCAAGTGTAGACTGTGGGAGTAGGGACTAAACTAGTAGTGTCTCTCCTGTGCCTCATCCGATGACTTTGATCGACATGGTGCAGTCTAATAGTGCTGTGACTTCTTGGCCCTTTTATGCTTGTGGAACTTGCGCAACAACTTTGAGCATGATGATGGCCAAGGGGAACAACTATCAGAGCAGACCAAAGACCTTCCTCGCGACTGGGACCTGGAATGGTGCGGAGTTCTCCAATGCTGAGCTATCTGGAGCTTCATATACCACTAAAGAATCGCTTTGGGATTCATGATGCTGCAGTCTGGACAGTAGTGGTCGAACTCCAGGCAACAAAGGCAAACCAGGAGGGGGTCCGTCACAGACATATGCCTATGAAAGGTCAAGCGGTGTTTAAAAACAGCTTTACATGAAACATCCCTAGCACACTGGGAGAAAAACTGCGCAAATAAGGCAACAAAAATGTCAAAACGCTGGTAAAAAATGCTGAGGTGGTGTCTATATAGGCACCGTACATGTCACATCCGGTGCAGACGATGCTGACGCAGAGCCGTTCAACTCCATCTACTGGCACACAGGGGTACTACTTAAGATTTCTTAGATTCAGTCTAACATCTGGGGAATATTCTAAGGTAAGGAATCTGCAACTAGAAATGTTTGTTTATGTACAGAATAGAAGTCTTTATTAACATACAGATTTTGAAAGCAAAAACATGAACTAATCGCTAAAAAAAACACTGAACTGATGTCTTTTTTTTCATCTTCTTGATCACCTATAGGAGGAGGCCCTAAAAACCAAAAAAAAGAAAAATCTGTCTCAGCATAAGCTTCGCCAGAATCATTTTCCAAGGTTCTGGGAGACATACTTCTAGAATTCTATGTTTTGTCTCCACAATAGCACAGACTGCCCAACATCTTTGCATTTAAAGTATTAGATTTTTCTGACACTAATAGCCTGTTGATAGATGTGGATTCTGTCAATAAAGAAGCAATGGTGTTTATGTGCAGCTACTTAAAGATTTCTGAAGAATCATCTTTCCTACAGGAGCACTCAATGTCGCATTTGGGTCAGATGGTGCAAAGAACTGATATAAGATGATGTCTGTGGCATTTGGCCTTAAATGTGACAGAGGGGGGAGTTGTGCAAGTCATCAGTAAACCCTGGAACAAAGTGGTAGCACGCGGAGTATGCATTTCCTCCACGTGGGGAGTGAGACGCTCCTTGCAAGCGGAGATTAGTAAACTGGAGAAGGAGCTCAGAGCAACGGAAATAGCGGTAGCACTAGTTGAAATCTCTCACACTGTCCTAAAAGAAAAGCGCTCAAATTATAATGTCGCTGAGACAGCAGACTCCGTTGCCACGATTACAACTATCACCTGACAAGGTTGCAAACAGAAGGGGATAGATCAAGCAGAATGCTAGCTTGGCTGCTCCGTGAGGATAGACAGCAATCTCCAATAGGGGCCATACGTGTGGGTGCACATGCTATGGCTACCACACAAGCAGAGATAAACGAGACGTTTAGAAAATACTAGTCAAACTTATACACCAAACGCACCTCATGCACTACACCACAGCTTGAGACTTTTCTCGCCGACTCTCTCCTGCCGCAATTGTCACAAACTGATAGAGAAAAAATTGAGGCTCCCATGACAATGGATGAAATAGAATTAGCCCTTGCACAATTGCCCAGAAATAAAGCGCCTGGTGCAGATGGCCTACCGGCAGAATACTATAAAGCCCACTTACCTTGCCTGAAACCTCACCTTCTAAGAGTGTTCGTAGAAGCGTGGACAAACGAATGCCTGCCCACATCCCAAAGAGAAGCTATGATAGTGGTACTCCCCAAACAGGGCCGCGATCCCACAGATGTTAAATCCTATAGACCACTATCACTTCTGAACCTAGACTGTAAAATATTAGGCAAAATCCTAGCTAACAGATTAGCCCCCCTCATGCACTTATTGGTACAAGCAGACCAAAATGGCTTCATTCCTAGGCGCAACACCTTCCTAAATATTCGCAGACTACTGAGCATAATGTGGGATACTCCCCGAGACACACGAGAGGAAATGGTGCTCTCACTGGATATCGAAAAGGCTTTCGATACGCTCGAGTGGGACTTCCTATTGGCCACAATGGCCCGCATGGGAATAGGACCCAATTATATTCGCTGGGTCCGGACGCTATATTCTAACCCAAGTGCAAGGGTGAAGACGGGTGGGGTGATCTCTGATAGCTTTTCGATCTCCAGGGACACAAGGCAGGGCTGCCCTCTATCCCCGCTACTGTTTGCCATAGCAATGGAACCCTTGGCGGCAAGAGTAAGCCTCATGGAACGCGAATGGGGAATAATCAGGAATGGGCTCCATCACACGATCTCATTATACGCAGACGATGCCTTAATATACATTCGGAACGGCCGCGTAGCTGTTCCCTTAGTAATATCCTTATTAGCTGAGTTCGGGGACCTGTCAGGTCTAGTGGTAAACTGGGAAAAGTCTTGTGCGTTTCCTCTGGCAAAGCATCCAACCAATAGCCAGGGTGCCCCTCAGGTAGGGCGTCTAAAGTGGTGCCCGGAATCGTTCAAATACCTTGGGATAAATATATACCATGACACAGAAGATCTAAGGGATGGGAATCTGGGGAGAGCACTGACCTCCATAAAAGGCTCACTGCAATTCTGGAATAAGCTCCCGCTCTCGCCGCCTGGCAAGGTGGCGATCGCAAACATGTTGATCTTACCCAGGCTGCTATACTACTTTGCGGCCTTGCCGATAACTATCCCTAAAAGCTTCTTCGGCAACTTAAACACAGCCCTGCTGCAGCTCATCTGGGGCGGTGGCAGAGCACGGGTGGCTCTAGCCACGCTACAACGGACGGTGGACGTGTGCGGTCTGGGAGCCCCCAACTTCAAACGCTACTATGCAGCCGCACAGCTGCAGTGGGTTCTGAACTGGATCCACAGACCAGCGCAGGCAGAAGCCACATGTCTGGAGCACTGGTTGGAAGGGACCCCCCTGTTAAAGTGGTTGACATCTAAACACCCTAAGGCGGAACATATCAACCCATTGCTTGCGGTGGTGCACGCGTGCTGGGCTAAATTCGTGCAAAACGGAGCGGGTAAGCTCCCTTACTCCCCACATATACCATTGGACTACATATTGGGAGGCATCGCTGCTGGAGCGCGGGCGACGCGGACATGGATGGAGGCAGGGGTACAGACAGTGGGCGATTGCTTTGAAGATGGCAAGCTAATGTCATTTGAGGCCTTACAGGCCCCTCACTGAGATATGCCCCGGCCAGTTTCTGACATACCACGCTATATGCCACGCAATAAGGAAAACGTGGGGGGCAGGCATTTCGGAACCAGCGGTCTCCCCAGTTATTCACCATCTCTTACAATACAATGACCAAATAAAAATAATATCTAGCCTGTACAAAATCCTAAACAAATCTCCCGAACCACATGCGGAGAAAGCCCGGGAGAGATGGAACGCTGTACTCCCTGCCCCGATCCCACTGGTGGACTGGCCAAAAGCCTTGTATCATGCCCGCGGCGTGTCAAGGAACCCCAGATTCAGGTACACTCAATTTAACTTTACGCATCAAACATATTTATCCCCCGCCAGGATAAAGCGAATGTTCCCCGACTCCGAGCCAGTGTGTCCCAGATGCAAGGCACTGTCAGCATCCTTCTACCATATGGTATGGGATTGCCCTAATATACAAACAGCCTGGTTGGAGGTGATGCAAGAGATTTCCGAATTAACGGGACTTGCGTTGTCAGCAGACCCCGGGTCTTGTCTACTGGGATTGAGGGAAAGACCTAAAAAGCAAAGATACCTGCACAAATTTGCAGATCTAGCATGTTTAATGTATAAAAGATTGATAGCGATGCACTGGAAAGCCCCCAACGCTCCTGATCGTAAATCTTGGCTCACTCTAATACTACGTTGGGCTCGCACTGAATACCATGTACTTAAAAAACTTGTGCGGGAGGGGCGACAACACATAGGGTGTTCCACTTGGGAAATTCTGGTAACCAAACTCGAAGCTAAAAATGACGAGATGCCTCCATGAACCACGGAATACATACCTATAATAAGCACGATACAACTCTCCCCACATCCTCCAACACAGAGGCACAGCCCGCAGGGCGACCCGGCATGACGGCACGGACACCTCCCCTCCCCCCCTCTTCCTCCTGTATTCACAACTTACCAGCTCCCTAATGCAAGTGCACTAATAAAGTACAGGGCGTAGAGCCACCCGGGCAGCCATCCTCTGTTGGCAACCTAGCCGGAATCTCCACCAGGTGGCTAGTGATATAGAACCAGACGAATAGGGTCCATTCTGGTCACGAGCGTGCAACTCCAATGATAGCTAGCACAAGACAAAATCCCAGCAACTGCAGTAAGAAAAGATACTATAGGATCGATAGCGTTCCGATGCGTGTATTAGGGGTGGGGTTTGTGGTTGTTAAATGGTTTCAATATTGGACAATGTAACAGAGATCCTGATGTCGATAATTGAACAGTTTGTATTTTAGGTCTGAAACATAAAACCAAAAAAAAATATTTAAAAAAAAAAAAAAAAAAAACAATCAGTAAACCCTGGAACACTGAAAGAAATACAAGCTGCAATAGGCCTCTTTCAAACCTACACACATACACAAGATGTAAATGTACAGAAAATACATAATGCGAAGGAGCTATTCATGGGTCACGTTTTGCAGGTGGCAAATTTAAGTCCATAGACAAAGATAACAAAATTGTACCTTCCAATTATGTACATACGAACAAGTCTACTGGTGGGTTTCAGAAGTCTGTTATGATTGGCTGGCCAAGGGACTCTGAAGAACACGGAAGGTGCTTTTTTGCCATAATGGCGGTATAGTTCCAAAGAGATGAAATTTCTTTCCTGCCCACTAAACAAACAATGTGGTGGTGGTGGGTGCTGGGTGGTGGTGGTATCATGTGAGTCAATCAAATAATCTTTATTTGGCGTATTAAAAGCCATAAAAGCGCACAATAAAAATCAGTTACAAAACATAACATGTTAAAAAGAGAATATTTAAAAAAAACAGTCTTAAAATGATCAGCAGCCATATATATGTAACGATCAAGATCCAACATGCGCAGTACATTACATTGCCCCATAACTACGTTTGATTTTCAGTGCACACTGGACAAAGTTTGCCACTGCAACACAAAGACCTGTTTTACACAGTTTTTGCAAGAAAATAAATGCCTCTCTATGGGGTCTTATCCTGGATGGTACAAGACTGGGGGTCAAAAAGTACTTCCTGGGTTAAGAATATAGGTGAAAGATTAAAATAAAGTGCATTGTTTGGAGGCATAGTCACAGGGACAGCTAGACAAAAGTGAACTCCAATCAGCATCCTTTAGAAATACTACTAAAAAGTACAGTATGTTAAAGCCATGCCTTGTAAGATAAAACCTATGGTTGATATCAAAAGTTGATAATGAAAATGTCACTTACCCAGTGTACATCTGTTCGTGGCATCAGTCGCTGTAGATTCGCATGTTTTGCATAGCTCGCCATCTGGTGTTGGGTCGGAGTGTTACAAGTTGTTTTTCTTCGAAGAAGTCTTTCGAGTCACGGGACCGAGTGACTCCTCCTTTTGTCTCCATTGCGCATGGGCGTCGACTCCATCTTCGATTGTTTTTCCCCGCAGAGGGTGAGGTAGGAGTTGTATTGTAGTAATAGTGCCCATGCAATGGAGTGACTAAGTATGTACCTATTTAAGGTTAAAATAATATATATACAAATAGTTGAAGGTACCTTCCGAACTGCTACAGGCTCCCGGGGAGGCGGGTGGGCACATGCGAATCTACAGCGACTGATGCCACGAACAGATGTACACTGGGTAAGTGACATTTTCAGTTCGATGGCATCGGTCGCTGTAGATACGCATGTTTTGCATAGACTAGTAAACAGTTATCTCCCCAAAGCGGTGGCTCAGCCTGTAGGAGTGGGAGTAGTCTGAAACAATGTTCTTAATACGGCTTGACCTACTGTGGCTTGTTGTGCGGATAACACGTCTACACAGTAGTGCTTGGTGAATGTGTGAGGCGTAGACCATGTGGCTGCCTTACATATTTCTTGCATTGGGATGTTTCCTAGAAAGGCCATGGTAGCACCTTTCTTTCTGGTTGAGTGTGCCCTTGGTGTAATGGGCAGTTGTCGTTTAGCTTTAAGGTAGCAGATTTGGATGCATTTAACTATCCATCTGGCTATACCTTGTTTTGATATTGGGTTTCCTGCATGAGGTTTTTGGAATGCAATAAATAGCTGTTTAGTTTTCCTGATGCTCTTTGTTCTGTCAATGTAATACATTAATGCTCTTTTGACATCTAAAGTATGTAGTGCCCTCTCAGCTACGGAATCTGGCTGTGGGAAGAACACTGGAAGTTCCACTGTTTGATTTAGATGGAACGGTGAAATAACTTTTGGTAGAAATTTAGGATTAGTCCTTAGGACGACCTTATTTTTGTGTAGTTGTATAAAAGGTTCTTGTATTGTAAACGCCTGAATCTCGCTTACTCTTCTTAGAGAGGTAATGGCGATGAGAAATGCAACCTTCCATGTTAGGAACTGTATTTCGCAGGAGTGCATGGGTTCAAAAGGTGGACCCATAAGTCTAGTTAAGACAACATTTAGGTTCCATGAAGGAACAGGTGGTGTTCTTGGTGGAATAATTCTTTTAAGGCCCTCCATGAATGCTTTAATGACTGGTATCCTATATAGGGAAGTTGAATAGGTAGGCTGCAGGTATGCAGATATTGCTGCAAGGTGTATTTTAATGGAAGAGAAAGCTAGGTTAGATTTTTGTAAGTGAAGCAAGTAACCCACTACATGTTTTGGGGTTGCGTGTAATGGTTGGATTTGATTAACATGGCAGTAGCAAATAAACCTCTTCCATTTACTGGCATAGCAGTGCCTGGTGGATGGCCTTCTGGCTTGCTTTATGACTTCCATACATTCTTGGGTAAGTTGTAAGTGTCCGAATTCTAGGATTTCAGGAGCCAGATTGCTAGATTCAGCAATGCTGGATCTGGGTGTCTGATCGTTTGGTTGTGTTGTGTTAACAGATCCGGCCTGTTGGGCAGTTTGATGTGGGGTACTACTGATAGGTCTAGCAGCGTTGTGTACCAGGGTTGCCTTGCCCAAGTTGGTGCTATTAATATGAGTTTGAGTTTGTTTTGACTGAGTTTGTTTACCAGATAAGGAAGGAGAGGGAGAGGAGGAAAAGCGTAGGCAAATATCCCTGACCAGTTGATCCATAGGGCATTGCCGTGGGACTGCCTGTGTGGGTATCTGGATGCGAAGTTTTGGCATTTTGCGTTCTCTTTTGTCGCAAACAAGTCTATTTGAGGTGTTCCCCAGAGCGTGAAGTAAGTGTTCAGAATTTGGGGGTGAATTTCCCATTCGTGGACCTGTTGGTGATCTCGAGAGAGATTGTCTGCGAGTTGATTCTGAATTCCTGGGATAAATTGTGCTATTAGGCGAATTTGGTTGTGAATTGCCCAACGCCATATCTTTTGTGCCAGCAGGCTCAATTGCGTTGAGTGCGTCCCCCCTTGTTTGTTTAGATAATACATTGTTGTCATGTTGTCTGTTTTGACGAGAATGTATTTGTGAACTATTATTGGTTGAAAAGCCTTTAGTGCTTGAAAAACTGCTAGCAGTTCTAGGTGATTTATATGCAGTTTTGTTTGATGTACGTTCCATTGTCCTTGTATGCTGTGTTGATCGAGGTGTGCTCCCCACCCTGTCATGGAAGCATCTGTTGTTATTACGTATTGTGGCATTGGGTCTTGGAAAGGCCGCCCTTTGTTTAAATTTATATTGTTCCACCATAGAAGCGAGAGGTAAGTTTGGCGGTCTATTAACACCAGATCTGTAAGGTGACCCTGTGCTTGTGACCACTGTGATGCTAGGCACTGTTGTAAGGGCCTCATGTGCAGTCTTGCGTTTGGGACAATGGCTATGCATGAAGACATCATGCCTAGGAGTTGTAATATCATCTTTGCTTGTATTTTCTGTGTTGGATACATGCGTTGTATGATGTTGTTGAAATTTTGAATTCTTTGTGGGCTTGGAGTGGCTACTCCTATTGTTGTGTTTATTATGGCTCCTAGGTATTGTTGTACCTTGCGCGGCAGAATGTTGGATTTTGCGAAGTTGACTGTGAACCCTAGTTTGTAGAGGGTTTGTATGATTTGATTTGTGTGGTGTGAGCACGTTATTAACGAATGGGTCTTGATTAGCCAGTCGTCTAGATACGGGAATACATGTATTTGCTGCCTTCTGATGTGTGCAGCGACTACTGCTAGACATTTGGTAAAGACTCTTGGTGCGGTTGTTAAACCGAAAGGCAGTACCTTGAATTGGTAGTGTATTCCGTTGAATACAAACCTTAGGTATTTCCTGTGCGATGGATGTATTAGTATATGGAAATACGCGTCTTTGAGGTCTAATGTTGTCATGTAGTCGTGTAGTTTCAGCAATGGTAACACTTCTTGTAGGGTGACCATGTGAAAGTGGTCTGATTTGATGTATGTGTTTAGTATTCTTAGGTCTAGGATTGGTCTTAGCGTTTTGTCCTTCTTTGGTATTAAGAAGTACAGTGAATAAACTCCTGTGTTTATTTGTGTGTTTGGTACTAACTCGATTGCGTTCTTTTGCAATAGTGCTTGAACTTCTATCTCCAGGAGCTCGGAATGATGTTTTGATACATTTTGTGCTCTTGGTGGTATGTTTGGAGGGAATTGTAGAAATTCTATGCAATAACCATTTTAGATAATTGCTAGAACCCAAGTGTCTGTAGTGATTTCCTCCCATGCTTTGTAATAATGACCTATTCTTCCCCCCACTGGTGTTGTGTGGAGGGGGTGAGTGACATGTGAGTCACTGCTTAGTTGTAGGGGTTTTGGGGCTTTGAAATTTTCCCCTATTCCTAGGGAATTGCCCTCCTCTATACTGGCCCCGAAAGCCTCCCCTGTACTGTCCCTGGTAACTGGATGGTGTTGCCTGTGAGGTGCTGGCTTGTGTGGCCTGACCCCGAAACCCCCCTCTAAAGGGTGTTTTGCAGAATGTGCTGTAATTTCCTCTGCTCTGCGGGGAGTAGAGTGCGCCCATGGCTTTAGCAGTGTCCGTGTCCTTTTTAAGTTTCTCAATCGCCGTGTCCACTTCTGGACCGAACAGTTCTTTTTCGTTGAATGGCATATTGAGAACTGCCTGCTGAATCTCTGGTTTAAACCCAGACGTTCGTAGCCATGCATGCCTTTTGATGGTCACAGATGTATTTATTGTTCTTGCAGCTGTGTCTGCTGCGTCCATGGAGGAGCGTATCTGGTTGTTTGAAATGTTCTGTCCTCCTTCAACCACTTGCTTTGCCCTCTTTTGTAGGTCTTTGGGTAGATGTTCAATGAGATGTTGCATCTCATCCCAATGGGCTCTGTCATAGCGCGCAAGAAGTGCCTGTGAGTTAGCGATGCGCCACTGGTTTGCAGCTTGTGCTGCGACTCTCTTTCCAGCTGCATCGAACTTGCGGCTTTCCTTATCTGGGGGTGGTGCGTCCCCAGATGTGTGGGAGTTGGCCCTTTTCCTAGCTGCTCCTACAACGACAGAATCTGGTGGCAGCTGCGAAGTTATGAAAATAGGGTCTGTAGGAGGCGCTTTATACTTTTTTTCCACCCTTGGTGTGATTGCCCTACTTCTGACCGGCTCCTTAAAGATGTCTTTTGCGTGCCGAAGCATACCAGGGAGCATAGGCAGGCTTTGGTAGGAGCTGTGGGTGGCAGAGAGGGTGTTGAATAGAAAGTCATCCTCGACTTGTTCTGAGTGGAGGCTTACATTGTGGAATTGTGCTGCTCTAGCCACCACCTGAGAATATGCAGTACTGTCCTCTGGTGGTGATGGCTTTGTAGGGTATGCCTCCGGACTGTTATCTGACACAGGGGCGTCGTATAAGTCCCATGCGTCCTGATCCTGGTCACCTTGGCTCATGGTGGTGTGAGCCGGGGAATGTGATGGAGTTTGTGCTGGCGAGACGTGAATTATAGGTGGAGGAGAGGGAGGCGGAGTAACCCTTTTCACCATTTTGGTTTGTGGTGTTTGGTCAGTTTGAAATTCCAGTCTTCTCTTTCTCCTAATAGGGGGAAGGGTGCTTATCTTTCCTGTCCCCTGCTGTATAAAAATACGTTTCTGCGTATGGTCTACATCGGTGGATTGCAGGTCTTCCTCAAACCTATGCTTTCGCATTTGGGAGGTCATTGATTGCTCTTCGGTGTAAGAGCCTGAAACTGGGTCGGTTGCAGGTTGTTTCGGCACCGAAACCCTGTCTGCATCTTTTTTCGGCTCCGAGGTGGCTTTTTTCTTTTTCGGAGTCGAAACATCTCGGCGTCGATCTTCATCGGTGCCGCTGTCTCGGCGTCGAGCCGTGTCTACACCGCTATCTCGGTGTCGATGTATGTCTCCAGCACTTTCTCGGTCCCGAGAAGGCTGCGTGCCGGTGTCTCGACCGGAGTCGGACGGTATCGGCACTGATTGGGCCTTTTTCGGTGCCGACGGTCGGTCACCGAATTTATGGGTGGAGCCATGGCCTGGTGGCAGTGGCGTCCCCTGGGCCTTGACAATCTTCTTATGCGTGGTTTTCGACGTCTTACTCACGGTTCGTGGATCGTCGAATTCCTCGGAGTCCGATTCGTGTATCGAAAAGGTTTCTTCCTCTTCCTGTACCTCGAACTCTCGGTGCGCTGTCGGCGTGGACGCCATTTGAAGTCTTCTTGCTCGACGGTCTCGGAGTGTTTTTCGGGACCGGAACGCACGACAGGCCTCGCAGGTGTCTTCACTGTGCTCAGGTGATCGGCACAGGTTACAGACCAAGAGTTGGTCTGAATAGGGGTATTTTTTGTGGCATTTGGGACAGAAACGGAACGGGGTCCGTTCCATCGGCGTTCTTCTACACGCGGTCGGGCCGAGCAGGCCCCGACGGGGATCGAAAACTACCCCGAAGGGCTTCGGAGCTCTTCGATCTTCGATGCGGTGTTGATTCTGACTACGCCGATCCCGAACGCAACAATACCGACGAAAATCTTCCGAAATTTAGCTTTTTTTCCGTTCCGAAACTCGGAGCGACAGGAACACGTCCGAACCCGATGGCGGAAAAAAAACAATCGAAGATGGAGTCGACGCCCATGCGCAATGAAGACAAAAGGAGGAGTCACTCGGTCCCGTGACTCGAAAGACTTCTTCGAAGAAAAACAACTTTTAACACTCCGACCCAACACCAGATGGCGAGCTATGCAAAACATGCGTATCTACAGCGACAGATGTCATTGAACATAAAATTCCCACGCCAACAATGTTTTAATTAAATTATAACTGGTGTTGCAACAGAATTTGTCAAAGTTTTCCTGATGGATACATCCCTGTTTTTCCTTAAAGGTCTCTTTCACAGTGGGGTAACAAGGTATTACACAGAATATCCAGAGTGAGTATGACTAGCACCAATGAAAAGGGCTCCATAGAAATGAGCATGCTAGGAACTAAACAGCATCATCTATTTTTCAAAAATGATATGGTAAAGATCATACTGGCCAAATGAAAAGGCCCTAATGTTCAAGGGAGAAAGAAAAAGTGTGCATGAACATCCAAAGGACTCTTTAAATGCAACCCCAAGTGCAGTTGTTCTATAGATGCATCTGTGTGTGCATGTGGTAGCTATGGACATGTTTTTGGAGGTTGGAGATTTTTAAACATGCGTTTGTCAGAGTGGTCGGTAAGTGCCTTTCACAAGTGCGCACTCAATCAACACCTTTCACACATTAACACTACCATCACAGAATCACAGACTTTAAGGATAGGAAATGGACAGCGCATGTGGGTAGGTGGGATGACCCAAAATACATACTTATCACCCCCCCTCCTAAATAACAGACAGTGTATATTTTATATAGGTTATTTTAATTAGTAGATTTATGTGACTCCCTGGCTTGTTCAGGGGTAGATATCTGTGTCACACACAAGATCTGCCCCAGTCACATTCATCTCTATAGTGTTTGGGTAAAAGAGTGGGCGACAGATAGGGTGATAAGGACAGTGTTACATGGGAAGTAGAGGAAGAAGCTTTCGGGACAAAGGATGGGAAAAGGGATGAGAGAGGAATAAAACGTGTAGATAGGGGAGAAGAGCAAGAGATTAAAACGGCTCTTTTCCATCACTGACAGTTTCCTCTTCCCCACCCATGATTTGTTCCTTGTTAGACTTTCATTTATACAAAATATTGTCCTGCTCACTGGTATGGCTGCAACTCTCTACTCCAGCCTGATCTCTATATCACTCCCATTCCGTTTTCCCTATAACCCTTAGTGCTTTGAGATTCATTTCTGATGGCCCAAGAATATATTTAGAGGGGTCACAAACCTACAGAAATAATACCAGATATTAGTATGTGGTTTGAATAACTTTTGTTAACTTTTTAACTGGCATTTCATACCAAGCTTGTGGTTTCTAAGCACTGTAACCAATAGATCTCTCTATTGTCCATTTAAAAGTACTCAGCTTAATGACACAGAAAGAATAAATGGCGGAGTTGGTCTTGCTGCAATTCAAACGTGTGATAGCAGATGACCACGTCATTTATATCAATGACCCATGATGCAACCTTTTATTATTTTTAGAATGCAAGTCTGATTAAACATCTGATTGAGGGCTTGCAGAACGTAACTGGTGGGTGTGTGTATGCCTCACAGTTTACGGCAATTTATTTTTGCAGATACACATCTTCCATGCGTTAGATTTTTTTTGTTACGGTATTTCTTGGGTCAGGAGAAACCACAACGTGAATTTATGAAGTTCTGTTTAAGGGGTGGGGCAAAGGTGCCAGACAGATTTACCTCCACAAAACAAATGCTAAGTGTGTGTGTATGGAGGTAGACATGGAGCAAAGAGAAAGCTATAGAAAGAGGACCAGAAACAGGCCCACTTGCTCACTGTTCTGTCCATAATCCTTGCCATAGTCCCCACAATGCAGCCTGCGTGTGTTCCAATTCCATCCCTCGCTATCAAATTATCATTACAGTCCAATCTTTTCGCATTTGCTTCTTGCATATAAAATCCATGCTGCTTCCCATTTCAAGTTGACAGCATGGCAACCACGTTCTAGCCATTAAGTATTTCTTGTACTTTTTAAGCACTCTCAATTCCCAACGGTAGCTTGAAGCGAGTAAACAGAATGGGCCAGTTGACATGTTAAACTAAATCCCTCTCTCATTTCACAAAATAGGACACTTACACAGGAACACCACAAGACCGCAGTGAAAAGACATAAGGTGTTTGGCCTTAAATTATCATAATTTCAGTTTCCCTATGTGTTTTACACATAATTACAGGTTTGCTGCATTTTCCGCATAATTCATCCTCTACTGCATAATATGCAGATTTTAATAAAAATATTTTTTGTTTCTAGCTCAAATGTTACTATGAACGCAGTGACACATGTTGACAAGCAGTGGCCGTCTCTTCACGTAGGCTGATTTGTTACATTCTGTAGCTTATTGCGCCTTGTGGGTACTAATGAGGGGCAATCTATGCCCTGTGTAAAACTGGAAAAAAATAATGTAATACTATTGCAAAAGTGCTGCATTGCGCTGTATAATTTACATGTTCTTGAATATAATTTAGTCAAAAATGTTGCACAATTTAGTCCTCCCTGGCTGCATAATTGCAGAGTCCCTGATTAAAGTCAAGGTAACATTTGTCTCAAACATAACTTATACTCACTCCCTTGACTCCTTTTTTGAGTTTATCGTCGATAAATAATGAGAGGTATTCTGGAGACCTGGAGTTGAGATTAAGGAAATACTCAAAGTCACCAGCAATAGTCTGTTTAAAGAGCCGATCGTTGTTGAAGGATTCCTGAAGAAAGCGATCAAATCTACTTTTCAAGTCCAGTAGTCCCTATAAAAAAATATACACTTTAAAGGTACAGTTTGTGAGAATGTTATGAACTTAAATAAAGATGTTATTTAAATAAATACATGCAATATTTTCATTACAGTTTATTCTTTCCATGAATCACAATCAATTGAAATCATTCCCAATAAAGAAAGCCAGAAACAACGCACATGAAAATCAAGAACAATTTGGACATCTTTCCAAAATATCTACCAATAATCTTTCCCACTGGAGAAAAGTAGTCACTTATCACAATTTGTTTTTGCTATATAGCATGTGTGTTTCTCCCATGTGCAACAGAGGAGCTTGATTAAGGAGCAGCAGCTGAATCATTTTGCTTATTAATGGGAGAACAGAAGGCTCAGTTCCCGGGCTCCTAGCAATGACATTTTGAAAGACACTTACCAGATATTTCCTTCCTGACCCTCAGCAGGCTCTACAAAGTCCAGGTTTAGTTGACGCAGTAAAAAGGTTACAAGAGAACCCAAAGCACATTACTTCTTCCCTGAGGACGCAAGTGTAGGCTACTATTTCATTAAGGATAGATGGTACACCATATTAAGTAAATAAAATTTGTTTTTTGGGAGACTTATGAAAAGAACGTAGCCCCAAATAACGTTATTAATATTCAGAGTAGTAACAATTGTACTGAGTAAGCAGCTTTTCAAAAAGGACTGACTGTGTACACCTATGAGGCACACAAGAATGCTTTGCACGCATGCCTGCTTTACTTTCATACATCGAGGCACAACAATCACCGGAATGCTTAACAGAATCATTGAGGAATACCAAATCAACCCCAGGTGGAAAAGGCTAGTTGATGAGTGGATCTGTGTTTTTGTTATGATGGTACTGACTCTCCTGCTATTATGGGAGATCCTTGAACTATTTTCCTCTGATCTTTCCAGAAGCTGTGATAATTACATTCAAAAGCGCTATGGACCACTGAAAATGACACCTAAGTTATGATAAATTGTAGGTTTCACAGAGGATGCAGGGAATATCACACTTGGTTTTTGAGACAATGACAAATCCTAACACAGATTAGGATCTATACCACAGAAATTCTTTCATGGTATAGATCTGCAGATATAGAATAATCCTGTTATCCTGCACCCCCCCTAGCGCCTTGAGACCCTCATGGGTGAGTAGCGCACTCTATACATTTTTTGATTGATTGATTGATGTATGAGCTCAGTTGAAAAAGAGTATGCTCATTATGCATGCGTTTTTGAGGGGGGGGGGGGGGGGGGGGTAAGTGGGGTGTTGTAATGCCAACTCAAATGTGTAGCGTAGGTGTTGGGACAATCAGGACCTGCTAGCAAAAGGAGAACGCACGATGCTAGGAGGAAAGGTCAAACTGCAACTGCAATTAACCTCATAGGTCACAAACACAATCTTGAGGACAGACCAAGAGGGCTACAAAACAGACTACAAGGCTAGTGGAATGTACCATGACCTTCAATGTACTCTTCACTCTGTCTGTGCACTTTCAAAATTTGCCAATGGCCTTGCATCTATGATCAGGTTCAGGACAAACATTTTGTCATTCTTACATACATACACAGGTGGGTGAATGGCTTAACTCTGAACTCTTTCGATCTCCAGGGCAAATGACCACTTTGAAAGCTTTTGGTTGCCTGAAGGTGCCAATTGGTACTAAAAAAGGAGCAGAGAGGAGCCTTCTCACCACTATGCCAGTGGTGAACTAAAGCTGGATTCCACTATGACAACATCACCATCATCATCATGATCATCACCTCTGCTTGTGCCCTCACACTGTTAATCATATATGGTGTCTCATCAAGGAAGCAGAGGTTGCTTTTTGGGCTAAAAAGACTCATATGACCCATTTGTGAGCATTGGCAAATGGGAAACAGTGGGAATTCGAAAGACAGAAGACTATGGTCACAGGAGTGACAGTGTGAGGTAATGGAGGACTTTTCCCTGTATTCAAAAGGTCTATTAGGTGATAGGAAATTAATTTGCCTATTTCCCCCTTACAGTCACTGAGAACTTGTGGCAAATTCCTTTCACACCTCTCTAGGCAACCTTGTCTTGTTAACTAGCTGATCATAAATAATGGTATAAATACACCACATAATCTCTGCCTTGGAAGCTGACATTGTTTGCCAAGTGGATAAACTGCTAGACTGTGAATGAATTAGTTTACTTGCAATGTCTTGTAATAAACGTGCTCCCTGACAAATCCTGCTGTTTGCTGAAATTCTTCAAAAGAAGTCCTGCAACTGCTCACCTCTTAAATGGGAGTCTACATTTGAATGTACATACTGGACATGTTAGGTCAAAATCTGTGAACTTGGACGTGGGCAGTTAGCTAGTAATATATTTTAATAGTGATTTTTTTATGAGCCCTATTCCTTACATTTTCCACAGATAAACCCAATGCAAGCAAATGCAGTGGCATCCAACAAGCTGAGAAGGAAAATGTAAGTTATTTGTTGTAAATTCACAGTCTTATAAAATGGAGAAAATACCTATGTGATAAATACTTCCAAAAACGGGGCTCATAAATGCATGAAAGAAAACAAAATGTGCTCCTGGTGATTCTATGGTAACCATCAAGCTACTAGTTTTACTGCAAGGTGGAGGTGCTCTTCTCCACATACTGGGAACTCCAAGGCAATACAATGCATGAGAAATGTCAGTGAGGCACTCAATAAAACAGACTACAAAAATAGTTTATACATTTGGACGAGTTTAAAAAAATATTATGGTAGAAACATCATCTAGCTAATCACCCATAATCAATGGCTCTTGGGCCTTGACCTTTATATCACTTTGTATAAATGTTTTTTTGAGTTATGAAGGGCATTGCCATAGTTCTTAAATATTAAACATGACTGGGTTCAAGGAAAACATATACAGCTTATTAAATGCTCAACATACCTGGATGTAATCCACTGGGTTCTTTCCTTCTCCCTCTTCAGATACAAGTGCTTTGCCTTGTTCTCTTAAATATGAACTCATGCACTCACACATTGTCTTCAACCCATTTGGTACTCTGCTAAATAACTTGTACATGCAAGCAAGGTCTACAAGAAAAGGAAATAAAGTATTACTTTTTTATGTAAACCTTCACTTTACAAGATGTGCTTGTATAAAAACAATGAACATGCTTGACTCTACAATCACTGCTCAACTGTACATTCTGAAGTTAAACCCCTACACGTTTACATTGTTTTACTGGAGCAAATATTATATTCAAAGTCCTTTAGAGTGGAACCATAATCCTGAAAATAAAGGGTGTGTTCATTATTGCCAGATCCCACCACACAACCTCCTTTGGCTTCCACAGAGGGCCCATTTGGAAAAGTAAATAATATTGACTACGCAGATTCTTCTGGAATGCTGTCAGCAGATAGCATAAGAGTGGATCTACTACAATCCCATCGCCATTGTCTCCTATTGTCTAAAACGCCAATTAATCTGCCCCCCTACCGACCCACGGACATCATTGATCTGTGCTTTAAATGCTGGAATGATTCATACAGTCCAGAGCCAAGATTCATGGAGGTGGGTTGGGCATTAGGGGCAGACGGATGACAGTCTCCAGAAACTCCTGCATTGGGCAGGGTCCAAGCTGGTGAGTGAGGTGGGTAACAGGGCAAAAAACCTCTATTAGAAAACCTTTTGGAGAATAAGGTCCAATGAAAGAGACTAGCCTGGCTACAAACATGCAATTATTATTTTGGCTTAAGAGTTAAACACAATTATGTAACCCAGAAGGAAAGGGATTTGGGCTGGGAGATAAGGTAAGAAATCTGGAAACAAATCTGTAAGCGGGCTGTTAAGACATCAATTTGCACATCATTCAAAGAACATCTGTACAAATTAAGTTCCTGTTGGTATCTGTCCCCCCACACAACTCCATAGCATGTTCAGAGGCTCGGACATGTGTTGGAAAAGTGAGTGGCGAAAGGGGTGCTTGTATATATGTAGCGGCCCTGGATTATGATGCTGGACCTGCAGTACGTGTAATTCCACATCCCCATCCTGCACAACCATAGGTGCCATCTGCAGTTCACAGTGGAGCAGCAGCAAGTTCAAATTGCTGTGCTCCTGTTTGGCCTCACCAGTGACCCTTGCATGTTCATGAAAGTGATGGCCGTGGTTGACGTGAATCTTTAGATGGCAGTGGTTTCTGTTACCCCATAGCTCAACGATTGGCTTCTGAAGCCGGAGTCACCCCAAGTACTCATCACCCACCTCCAATTTACAGAAAACAAACATCTTCAGGGTACACTATCCAAGTGCCAACTCCCACCCAACTCCCACACAGACACTCCCTTTCACCTGAGTTTTTCTGGGAATTGTGTATTTCCAAGTTTCCTGCCCTCCTAGAGCAGAGAGTCTAAGACATCCGGTCAATGATCCCAACTGTTAAAAATGGGGTCTCTAGTTGGCACTGGCTTGCACCTTGTCCACATAGGGACCCTCGGTCTAGTCAGGGTAAGGAAGTCTTACAGCTAAGTTAACCCCTGCTCGCCTCATTGGTAACTTGGCTCAAGCAATTAGGCTTATCTGAGAGGCAATATGTTTAAAGGATTTGTGTGTATACACACACACACACACACCCACCCACCCCAACACACTGAAGACACCATAAAAGTACTCCACACCAGTTTAGAAAAATAGTCAATATTTATCTGAGTAAAACAAGCCTCAAACGACAAAAAAACAACATGCACAAGTAAAGAAAAGATTTTGCAAGGATTAAATGTAGAATAGTGCTTAGAAATACAATAGCTCCAACTGGGACTATCAAAACTGACTGACGGAGTGGCTTTCCACAGTTCGGTGGCACCCGCGCGGGCAGCCACAAAGTTGTGTAGACCCCGGTTACAGTACCTTGGAAAACGATGAGGAACCAAAGATGTTGCAGGGAGTCAGGGAGGTGAGGCGTTGCTGGAGCCGGTGCAGCATCAGTTCCTTACTGACAGCGGGGAGGTGAGGCGTCGGTTCCTTATTGCTAGGCAGGGAAGGTGAGTCATCAGTTCCTTAAGGTTGAGAGGAGGTAAAGCAGCTTTGGCAGCAAGGCATCAGTTCCTTAAGACAAGGGGGAAGGGGTGTCGATGAATCCAGCAGGTCAAGACATGAGGCGTTGACTTAGCGGTGTCGCGATCACACCACGGGCCACTGGTGCTGCGGCAGAGTCAGGTGCCATGGACACTGGTGGCACTGCACTCATGTTGTGGCAGGACTTTGGAGATGATGCAGCGGGGTTGGGCCTGCAATGTAGGCTGCAGGTTTTGCACTCCGCAGGGACCACGGCTCATTTGCAGGCAGCAGCACGGGGTCAGAGAGTGGCACTGGTTCCGAAGTTGATATACTAGTTACTTCCTTGTTGCACCAGAATTCACTCCCCAGGGCCCAGGAACTGGATTTGGCCCCACTTGGCAACTCAGGGCTCTCAGCAAGAGAGCTCAGGTACTGGCAGGTGAAGTCTTTGATGTACCTGAGACTTCTTAACAGGAGGTAAGCTCAGTCCAACCTCTTGGAGAACCTTTGGAAGCAGGAAGTTGAAAGCCAATTCCAGTCCTTTCAATCCCAAGACCGAAGCAGCAGGCAGAATGCCAGCACAAAAAAGCAACAGGTAGAGTGGCAGTCCTTCCTACAGCAACCAGCTCTTCTTCTCTGTAGAATTTCCTCAGTCCAGAAGGACTCTAACTATGTGGTGTCAAAAGTCCAGTACTTATACCCGTTTCTGTCTTTGAAGTGGACAACCTTCAAACAGAAGTCTTTGTAGTGCACAAGACTCTGCCTTTCCCTGCCCTGACCCTATACACACTCCACGGGGGTTGAAGACTGCTTTGAGCAAGGACAGGCACAGCTCTATTTAGATGCAAGTGTCAGTTCATCCCACCAGCCTAGCTTAGGAAGACCCATCAGCCTGGTGATGGACCATCAGGATATGCAGGACACACTTCAGCTCCAACTGTCATCATGACCCAGACAAGTATTCAGCAGATAGGAGGTGGCACAGAATGATTAAGTAAAAAAACTGCCTACTTTCTAAAAATGGCATTTCCAAACCCACAGTTCAAAAATCCAACTTCACCAAAAGATGCATTTTTAAATTATGATTTCAGAGATCCCCAACCTCCATATATCTATTTGCTCCCCATGGGAAATTACACTTAAAAGATATTTTAAGGCAATTCCCATGTTACCCCATGGGAGAGAGTGGCCCTGCAATAGTGAAAATTGAGTTTAGCAATATTTCACTAACGGCACATGTAAAGCACACCAGTACATGTCCTACCTGCACCCTGCCCGTGGGGTTGCCTTGGGCCTAATTTAGGGGTGACTTACATGTAGTAAAGGGGAAGGTTAGGTCCTGGCAAATGGGTGCCATTGCCAGGTCGAAATGGCAGTTTAAAACTGCACGCACAGACACTGCAGTAGTAGGTCTGAGACATGTTTATAGGGCTATTCATGTTGGTGGCACAATCAGTGCTGCAGGCCCACTAGTAGCATTTGATTCACAGGTGCTGGGCACACACAGTGCACTTTACAAGTGACTTAATAGTAGATAAAAAATTCCAATCATGAATGAACCAATCACCAATACAATTTATAAAGAGAGCATTTGCGCTTTAGCACTGGTTAACAGTGGTAATGTGCCCAGAGTCCTAAAGTGAACAAAAACAGGTAAAAAAAAGAAAAACGTAGGAGGAAGAAGGAAAAATGTTTGTGGATAACCCTGAAAAAAGAGCCAGGTCCAACACAGATGTTTCAGCCTCTGGCCTGGATCCGAGTGAAGATAAACTGCTGGAATTGTTGGTCTCCTGAATACTGCTGGTCCATCAAACAAGCTGACCGTCGACACCTAGTGGATCTTGCATTGCCTTTACACCCGGAAGGGGTCAAGGTATCCATGAATGTTGAAAACTTTTTCGTCAACGTCCATCTCATCTGCATGTTTGTACAAATTACGTTCCAATGCTTAAACAACAAGATATTGTGTGTTACTGTAATGTCTTTATTGTTATTGTTTTGTGTGCCTTAACACTCATGCGAGTAAGGGGCTTCACGATGTGGCTTATCCGTTTATGCGGACTCTGATGACTTCATTGTTGTTTGCCTTTTGAAGCAGGTGCATGTTCTGGAGCACGATTGAGGGGTTTTCTCGATTTCAGAGAGCTGTTCAGGTCTTTCTACAGATCAAGGCTGCACATGTTTCCAGTCCCTGCTCACCTTCTTCAGACATTTGGAAGAAGTACTGCAGAAATTCTTCTAGCAAAATGAGAAAAAACAGCAGTCCGGAAAGGTGGCGTGTTGGGGTGGCATGTTTAGATCTGCACTAGTTGTTGGTGAAGGTACAGCAACCAAGTACGAGAGACACATTTTGAACTAAATTCTAGTTCCCCCCGAGTACAGATCTGTCTTGTTTGTTTTGGGATCTCACAGTGAACCTCTAAAAGATATGTAAATCTTTTGATTCAGAAACATCAAAGAACTTTGTGCTATTTAACATGAGGAACTATAATTCTGGACTTTGCTCTCTAAGGGAAAACAACTAGTATCTTCTTGTGTCAAATGTAAAAACAATTCTTTGTGAAAGAAGAACTAAGAATTGTTGACTAACCTTTAGTCCTGGTAAAAAGAGGGCTGTATGCAGGGAGGGAGAAGCAGGGAGGGAGAAGCAGGGTAGAGCTCTGCAATACTTAGAACATCTCCAAAAGGATGAAAATGTGTGAGGCCTTCCCTTCCAACAAACCCAAAAAATATTGGTATAAGGAGGATGGGGTCAGAGAGGCTTTAAAGAAGCAGAGATAGCAAAGGATAATGGGGACTAGATCTGTTTCTAGTGATACCATTCTATTGATCTGACACAGCAACCAAAAAAAAAAAAAACTTTAAAAAAAGAGAGTGGCAGATTTGTTGGGATGCCAGATTCTGAAATCTTAAAAGAAATTTAATCGAGAGGCTCTCAAGGTTTTGCAGAATTTTGTCAGTGAAGCACAGAGAAAACTGCAGACCTAAGTCAACGAGATGCAGAAAAACAAGACCTGTGACCGGCATGGTAGAATCTATATACTCCAGTTCAGTCACATGCACTGAACAGGGTCATGGCTGAAACTTCATGGTGCCGTTGGTAAGTGTTAAGGTTTCTGTACCATTCTAGCACCCAGAGGGATATTCATACAATGAGGAATCTGTGGGAAGATTTATTTATCAGAGGGGGCCAACAATAAACAAATCATATAACAGAACGCAAAGTACTTGGGCATCACAACAAAAAGAAAAAGAAAGACGGACATGCTTTTTAAATTGAAGTCTTCAATACTGGTCAAAAGACTTTACAACACTAGTGGCTAATGACAGTGTCAGAAAAATAATTCCGGAAGCACTTCCTTTCTAGGCCACCTAAAGCAAATAACGGCACTTGATCACCGTAAGGCATGCTACATTGTAGCAAAAGCAGCCCTCACACTTCTTCAGTAGCCATAGTCTTCGTTTAACTTTTTGTGGGGCAATATGGAAGCAAATGATTGTTCCACGACATTTGAACTTGTATGGAAAATGGAAGGGGCAAATGGAGTACATTTTTGTTGAAATATTTCCTCCTGGATTGGTGTCCTGAGCCACTTTGACTTTTTGCTAACACAACCACTAATGCTATGCCACTCACTGCTACAAATTGGTCATAAAATCTGAGAGTTTGGAACATGTCCAGACCAAAAAGGGTTGATAAAGTTAAATGGGTACCATGAACAAACCTGAAAAAAAGCAAGTAAGTTAATTAAAGATTGCAAATACACAATAAAAAATGTGTAAGTGTGTATTCTGTATAAATGTCTGGAAGACCTGTGCGTTGACTGTAAGACAAAATGCAAGGAGGTTTAGGCCATGTAAAATTTGCATTATTGTTTAAAAAAAAAATGGGAGTGCAGGATTGGGTTTTCATCTGAACAGAATAAAATGTTAATCATTTTATTATTGTCATGTTTCATAAATTGAATATTGGACAGCTGTAGATTCTAGAATCAATGCAGGGACACTACAAAAAAAATGGATGCACAAGTCTTTTAAAATTCACTTGTAATTTATCAACATCTAACTTACCTTCTGTCTTTCCATTTTTCAACATATGAACTAGTCCAGAGTTTTCCATTTCTACAATAGTCTTCATGTGCTTGGAAATAAGTTCCCGCTCAACAACTTTTACAATCGGCTCTTCCGTTGATTTGTCAAGGCAGTGCATCACACGCTCTATCTCTTCATTAATTCTTGCTTCTACTTTCTTTATGTACACTGATGCACTATTTTCGGCTAAAAATTTCTGACTTTCCATCTGTGATTTAAAAAAAAAAAATCTGTTAAACCAATTTATGACTGTGCAGGCTTAAAATGGTATTTCATCATTATTAAAACTAAGAACTTTAACACGGGTCATGCCTCCTGCATGCAACATCAGTAGACACAACTCTAAATATTTGTTGTGGAAGCCTGAAAAAAAAAAACAACTATTCACAGACTTTTAAAAACCACTACATGTGCTAGCCTATGCACCCCCTACCACTTTCCCTTCAGCTGCAAAATGTTTTAGCTGACATGAGGTCAAACCAGCCACAAAAGAAATGGAGAGTTTGCATTATTCTTCCATTCTTTTAAGATATCCCCCACCATTCATTATTATAACACTTCAATGTGGTAATATGTATAAGTCCTCTGCTCATCAACAAAATATTTTCCAAATACACTAAATCCAAAAAGAAAGAAAAGACTTTTGGGGGCTTCACACTTTCCTCTGAAATTCGCCATATATTCCACTGCAAATCAATTGTCAAATAAAAAAAAAATAATCAAGCAGTTTCTTCATAACCGCCATCAATGCGACAGCACACTGCAGAAAGACCTACATTTTAAAAGAATGTGATGAATGTTAGCTGAGAGTAAGCAAATGTGATAATGGATGTAAAGTCATTTACCTCAAGAAGAGGACGGCAAATCAATAGGCTTGACCATGTTAACAAACTAAGATCATAGTTTTATGGTGGGCACAAGTGGTGCATCTGTATAGATTTATGAATGGAAGGGCTGGAGACCTCCAGCACCATTGACCCTCCCCCTTGCCCCTTCCAATCGCTTTTCACAGTCCACACCCATCCCTGGGGAAAAGAACAAAGTAGATAAGCAAGGATATCCTCAACACTCACACTATTTATCATCAGCAGTAGACACATTCAATTTGTGAAACTTATGCACCTTAATTAGCAACATACTACAAGAATTGAATAGTGATTTGATTAGCCACGTTTTATGGCTTTTTAAAAAGGATGAAACTAACTATGACACTCATCTAATGTTATTCATTATTGTAAATCTCAAAGCGAACTGGGCAGGACAAAATGCCTAAACTCCAAAGCTTTAGCAAGATACAAGGACCCAAAAATTAACCAAAGTTTACCTGAGAATTTCTCCAACACAGAAAGAATGAGACTAGTTTAACTGGAAACCTGAAATGTCATTGAGGAGGCTGGTTATGTTGTAGGACAACACCTTTCAGGAATGAATCAAATCATTTGGCAGAGGTAAAAGCATCTCCTAGGTCATTTTCCGCATCGAAATCCTTAAGCCAAGTATTCAAAAACACTATCGGATATTGCTTTAGCCAGTTGGCTAATGTGGTTCTGTATCAAGAAAAATGTATTTTTCCTTCTAAATTGATTTTCTCAAGTGAAGAAAGAATTCCATCTTTGAAATACCTTCAAAGTACTAACAGTTGCCAAACAACTCTAGAGATGTCAAAGTAAATTTAAGTTTCAGTACTAAACAAGGGAGACATGCAAAATTGTTCAGTGGATAAACATGCTGATCAATCTTCCTGTACCAATAGAGTACTCAAAACAAACCATCCTCCTCTCTTGCAGTAAATCAGGATGGCATTCTCAATGTAGGCATGAGGAACTCTACCCACCAAACACATACTTCTATTGTCTGGGACCTTCTGCAGAAGGCAAAAAGGTAAAATCTTTAGGAAGACCATAGAAGCATTTTATTTCTATTCATGTGTGGCAAGAAGGAATCTACAGTTGTCTTCCTCAACATTTTAGCACAACTCTAACGACAATCGTGGATGAGGGACTTGTGGTGTATTTCTTAATGTTCCTTACCAGCCAACATAAAGTACAGGAAGTCGCCACTCTGCTTAACAGTGAAAATAAAGCACAGGGGTTTTGTGTGCACAAAAAACAACAACATCCTTATGAAAATGTAAAACACACCGAGTTAGAAATAAACCTTTGACCTGGAAAGCTACGTCCTTTCTGCTAATTCTGATACTCTAAGTAGTTGATCCCTCTCAAGTGGCTGAAATTGACATGTAGCTGGAAGTAAGACCAAAATAGTTTCTTTAAAGAACATTGTCAATAAAAAAAACAAAAATAAGATACCCAGCATGTGCATTCCATCCTTGTGTCACAATATTGCCAACCTACCCAGCACTCTTTCCGCATTTCTATTCCTTAAAGTACAATACAACCATGGTCTATCTTCCATGAAGACAAGTGGTGCAAACTGGGAAAGCGAAACAGTACAACGACATGAGAAGCAGAATCGCACCACATATATTTTTCACTTATTCTGGTATCCAGCTGTGCCTCCTTTCCATAGGCTGGGAACTTGATTTCACACCAAAATATGTTGGTAAGACAGTGCTTGCCTGATGCTGATCATTCCGTAAGCAACGAGACTGTAAAGAATGTTCCAACTAAAAGGTGCCTCTTTGTATGGCAATGGGTAAACAGCATAGTGCATAAAGAAAGCATTACAAAATTACTGCAATTTGGCGTTGGGGGGGGGGGGGGAACATTGAGAAGTGGACTCTATTCTGATGGAACTAGACTGCAGTCTGAGAGAGTTTATTTAACAATAATTACTTTTTTGTTCTCATCGACAATAGCTTAACTATTTTTTTTTTCTAATGTACTTTCTACTGACAATGGACATCTGGACTGTGTAGTGTCTCTTTAGCAAAAATTAAAACAGGGGAGCTACATCCAGAAAAACAAGAAAAATCTTCAATCACATTAAGTTTCTCATGTATTACTTTACACCACTTAAGCTTGCCTCAAATCATCGTAGGGAGGCGAGACAAGTGAATCTGTAGAGAGATCACGAGAGGAACGAAGGGGGAAACAGTTCTGTGATTGAAGTGATCTTCATTAAACATGTGTCATCATACAACACAGCTTGATAGTGCTTTGTAAGTAACTGGCCTCAGGTGTCAGGCTGTAGGGAAGTAGAGAATAAAGGAGGAAATGGGAGAAGGATGGAAAGGAAAAGGTAATCAAATGAAATGAAAGACAGATGAGAGGTTCAAAAGATGCAGGAGACTGCTTCCACTTCTGACAAGTCTATACTCATAGTGCCACACAAAAAAAGTGCCTAATTGGGTTAACTCATCACGAACAACTGCAGTGATCTGTTGGTAAAGTTCAAAAGCTAATAAGGGAAATTCCACTTGTGGTCTTTCAGATGTTGTCAAATTGAGTTCAATTAAAATGGAAGTAGCAACAGAGGTTTGCAGCACTTTGCAGATATTACATACATTTACCTATTGCCCAAAATCAAAAAAAGTATAAGTAAATTGCCATAAGGGTCCGCCTCATGGAAATGTGTAAGCCTTTCAGCATATATAGACCATTTGGAGGACCACCTATTTATGAAAAACAATAAAAGCCTTTGACGGAGGTGAGAACAAGTTACTTACCCTCACCCAGTGCGCTTACTGGTGGATAATATAACCACAGATTCCTCACCATTACAATATCTCAGGTGTCAAGACTTGATCCAGAAGACTTGCATTGTGAGAGACTGTGCGGATTATGTTTCACCAGAAAGTAACATAAAGGACCACATATAAGTGCCACCTCTGTGCACTGATTTCAGTTATTTAACTGTCTGCATCCTCAGACGTTGAGCGCAACAATAATTGGTGATACCAGTCTACAAATTCCACAGAACGGGAAACCGGGAAGGTAAACAGGAATCTGCAGTTAAGGTAAGTAACCTGTTCTTTTGATGAATACCTCCAACTGTGGATTCATCACCTTTAAATCTGATAACAAATCTAAAGCTCTCAAGGAGGAAAGGCTGTGGAATGGCTCAGATGAAAAAGTCCTACAGGAATGAAAGACCGAAATGTCCTTCCCATTGGGCCTGGCTGTCAAGGCAGTAGTGCTTTCCATATAAGTGCACTGATGCCGAAGTCACAGCATGAAAGATAGCCAGAATAGATACTCCATGGGCAAACAGTTGTAGCAGCCTTGGCCTTGATTGATTGAGCCCTCCCTCCATCCCGAAACTGCTTCTTAGCCAGTGCATAGCAGATCTTAATGCAGAACACTTCCCACTGTGATAGAATCCTTTTCTGAACTGCACTGTCTTTCTTCGCCCTAGAGACTCCCCCACAATCCCACCCCCCCCCCCCCCCCCCCAACCCCGCGCCCACAAAAAGCTGACTGTCCACCCAATGGTATTTAGGACAAGTTAAGTAAAAGCCAAGGCTCTCATGGTCCAGCCTATAGAGTCTCTTTGCCAACAGAAGATCCTCTAGAAGTAGTAACCAGTCAGAGGACATATCACATGTTCAGAAGTTCAGGGTACCACACTCTCCTGGACCAATTTGCAGCCACAAAAATTATTTGGCTCCAAGTCGGTGCAGAAGAGGTAGCAATGAAAGGTGCACAGCAGTCCTGTGCTCCACTGTAGTCTGAATGTATCTCCTAGCGAGAACATTCCTAGGAACACCGATGTGCAAAGGTTTTGACACTACACTTTCTTAATGGTGGCTAGATGTAACTAGTATTTTTCCCATTGGTAGAAGTTTCCCGGCGCTCCTCCGGATGCCATTTGTGCCACAAGATGCACCAGGATAATGGCTTGCATCTCTAATAGGTTGATTTGGAATAGTGCTTTGACTGGAGACCGGAACCCTCTGATCTCCACCTCTCCCAGATGACTGTCACTCTGGGCAGGGAGAGTTGTCTGCAACTGGTCCAATTTCAGTTGAGCACCCACCACTGCATGGCTTTTTCAGGCTTGGCTGAAACCTGGATGGACTTCAACAGTTTCCCCTGGTGTTGGGCCCACTGAAACTTCAATATCCAGTGCAAAGTCTGCATATCCCACATGGCATCGTCGACAGCAGGATGCCTTAGGCCAAGAAGTCTCAGAGGCATGCTCACAGACCCAGGACCGATGCTGAAACATCAATCATTCTGAATGTACTGGATTTCTTGTGTTGGAAGGAAGGCCCAGTGATGGAAGGAAGGCCAAGAACAGAACCGTATCCAATATGGCCCTGATGAAAAAAAAACTTTGAGAAGGAGTCAGGTGCGACTGACATGTTGACAGTGAACTCCAATGAAGTCAAGTCGTTCGCTGTCACCTTAAGGTAGTATACAAGAGACTGTGGCAAGCCCACCTTAAGCAGCTGGCTGTCAAAATAGGGGAAAACTGTTAAGATGTGCTTCACTGCTATCAATTTTATGGACACCAGTGGGGCACACGTAAGTCCGAGGAGGAGCCCGGCAAATTTTAACTGCTACTGGCCTACGCGAATCTGCAAGGAGTGTCTGTGGGACTGGAGGACAAGAACATGAAGTAGGTGACCTGCAGGTCCAAAACCACCATCCAGTCACCAGGATCCAGAGCAGACTGAATCTGGGCCAATGTGATTTTCTTGAATTTGTCCTTCCACAAGAAGGAATTCAGAGGACTGAGATCTAAAATAGGACAAAGGCATCAGTCCTTCTTAGGAATGAGGAAATAGTGGGAGTAACAGCCAGTCCTTATTTCCAGGACTGGAACTTTTTTATGGGTCCTTTTCCAAAAAAAGACCATACCTCTTGACGAAAGATGGACAAGTGTGCCTCCCATAGGCACTATAAAGTAGGCTGAGGTTATGGTATATTGAAAAGGAATGGTAGCGCATAGCCTCGTTGGACAACCTGTAAGTCTTTGAATATACAAAGGTGAAAAGCTGGGAGTGTTAATGGTCCTTCACATACGCTCCCCCACTGGATTACGAAATCACAAATTATGATAATCCTAAATTACCAGGTCTCAACATAGTTTGATATTCCAAATTTCAATACTGTGATTTATGATGTCATCAGCCCAGCAGGATAAGGCCGATCACACTGTAGATTATAGTATCTAAATGCAGAGTATTGAACTAATAAGCTGATCTCTGGTCTCTTCAGAACGTCATATTTCATGACTTCAAGAACTGAAGGACTCATCTGTCAGATGTTATACTATGCCCTGGAGGAAATGTGTGCTACTGCCTTACACATGGTGGTCATTTGCCACTAAGGGGAAACGAAAGTTGCTTTGAGGCTTATGTTGAAGGGGCTAGCGGGTGAGGTGGAAAGTTGGCAATCCCTGGAAGCCTGGATGTTGTCTGCCCAATCCCAGTTCCCGAAAGGCTGGGGTGGCTGTTGTGGAGGTGGTGGGCCTTGGTGATATACCAAACCTTTATAATTGCCAAAAAAGGGGCAACATTGATGAGGTTACAGTCATAGCAGGGAAGAAAGGCTTAACAAGCTGTGGCCAGGATTCTTTAAAGTGCTCCACTGCTGAAACGGCCTTCTTGCCAAAGAAATGAGACCCATCAAGTAGTATATCAATCAAAGAGGCATGGACATCAACAGAAAAACCTGTGGATCTCATCCAAGCATTGCGTCTAAGTACCACATTAGTACAGACTGCTCTGCCCAAAGAGCTGGTATTGTCCAGAGAAGACTGAATCTGGGACAATGTGATTGTCTTGACTTTGTCTTTCCACAAGAAGGCGTTCAGTGGACTGAGACCTAAAATAGAACAAAGGCATCAGTCCTTCTTCGGAACGAGGAAATAGTGGGAGTAACAGCCAGTCCCTATTTCCAGGACTGGAACCTTCTGTATGTGTCCTTTCCCAAAAGAGGCCGCACCTCTTGATGAAAGATGGACAAGTGCACCTCCCAAAGGCACCCTAAAGTAGGTGGAAGTTATGAGAATGGTAGCGCATAGCCTCGTTGGACAACCTGTAAGTCTTTCAATATACAAATGTGAAAGACTGGGAGTATTAACGGCCCTTCACATACGATTCCACACCTGATCTGTCGCAGGAACGGCCAGAAGAGAAGGAATTGGTCTTCGCCCCTCGACTTCGAGTCAGACTACCTTCGGTATTCAGCGATGTACACCTTTGCATTCCCAGATAGCCGTGGGATTCATAAGGACACACTTCCCACAAGACTTGTAGTCATGCACATAACCCCAGCAGCAGAGGCACACCCTGTGGAGATATGTCACATACAACTTTTGGTACGGTCCTTACAAGCCTCAAACCCTGTAGTTTCAGGAAGGGACATAGTCCACTTTCACACTGTAAAAACTTCAAATTAAATTTTCTTGATGAGGAAAAAGTTGGGAGTGAGCTCCAACACAATGTACGAAGGCACAGAAAAAAAGGAACGGGAGTCAGCATGCAGAGGTGGTGGTTATATGTGGGTCCGTTCATCACTTATGCGGTGCAACGAAGTAAACTCTGAGAGCACAATGTCACCTACCAGAGCTTGGGAGCAATACTGTCTAAATGTTTCCAGTTTAGTTTGGCAAATGGGGATATTCTAAATGAACAATTTAGTTAACTTCCGTAACACCTTATCAGATAAAGACATTTTATAGTTGCAGGTTTCCTTGCCTGTGAATTTCATCCAGGTGTCAGACTGGATCCGGAGAATTTTGTGAGCACTTCCCCTGTGCACCGTTAGGTAGCATCAATGGGATCTGCGCCCATCATCATCCGTGCCGGATATGACGTTGCAGGTCCTATATAGACGCCACCGCAGCAAGCTGAGGTCAGTTTCATTTCACGACTTTCCACGCCAGAAGAGCAGAGCCATGAAGAACACAGACTACTGGTGAGTCAAAACTAAGGCCCTGAAAGGGGAGTCCATGTCTCTAGAAATCAGTTTGCAGAGCTGGGAGAAAGGGTGGGTCAGTAAGGGATCTACTAGAATATATGTCTACCAAATAAGGCATTACCAAAGGTAAGTAACATGTTCATCTGATAGAGACTTCTAGCTGCAGATTTCTTACCTGTGAATAGATACCCAAGCAATAGCCCCTGAGGTGGGTTTGCGAATCAAGATCATAATAGAAAGTCTCTACGGACCCGAATGTCCAGGCAGTAGTGTTTGGCAAACGTGTGCAGAGAAGCTCACAGTGCTGCCTGACAGATGTCAAGACTGGAACTCCACGTACTAACGCAGTGGTTACAACGGTAGCTCAGATAGAATGAGCACACAAACCTTCAGGTGGTTGCTTTTTGGTCAGTGCTTAGCAGATATTAATGGAGAGTTTGACCCATCTGGAGACGGTCCGCTTCCGCACTGCCTGATCTTTCTTTGCACCCACAAAACCAATAAAGAGTTGATCATCCACCCAGAACTCTTTGGTACGATCAAGGAAGAATGCCAATGCTCTTTTTTAGTCCATGCAGTGAAGTTTCTCCTCTTCTTTAGAAGGATGTGGGGGTAAGTAAAAAGTGGGCAAGGTAATGAAAGGGCATAACCACTTTTGGTAGAAAAGAGGCCCTTCTGCGAAGCATCACTTTGTCAGGGTAGATGGAAAGGTAGAGCGGCTTAGATGAAAATGCCTGCAGCTTACTCACCCTGCCTGCAGACGTAATGGCCACAAGGATGGCTGTTTTCAAAGTGAGAAGCCTGAGAGGACAATTGTGGAGAGGCTCAAAAGGAGCGCACATCAGAAATGTCAAAACTAAATTAAAATCGCATTGGGACATAATAAATGGGAATGGAGGAAACATGTGTAAGACCTTTAATGAACCTATGTACAATAGGGGACTCGACCAAAGAAAGTTCATCAGGCAACCTCAAAAAAGCATAAATTGCAGGCAAATAACCTTTGTGTGCCCCCATAGTAGAACCCTTCTGGGCCGGGAGAGGGAGAGGGAGAGGGAGAGGGAGAGGGAGAGGGAGAGGGAGAGGGAGAGGGAGAGGGAGAGGGAGAGGGAGAGGGAGAGGGAGAGGGAGAGGGAGAGGGAGAGGGAGAGGGGGAGAGAGGGGGAGAGAGGGGGAGAGAGGGGGAGAGAGGGGGAGAGAGGGGGAGAGAGGGGGAGAGAGGGGGAGAGGGAGAGAGGGAGAGAGGGAGAGAGGGAGAGAGGGAGAGAGGGAGAGAGGGAGAGAGGGAGAGAGGGAGAGAGGGGGAGAGGGGGAGAGGGGGAGAGGGGGAGAGGGGGAGAGGGGGAGAGGGAGAGAGAGAGAGATAACAGACTTGTCTGTGCACCATGCCACAAATTTCTTCCAACCACAGGCATATACCATTTTGGTATAGGGATGCCTGGCTGCCAAGATAATGTTACAGACTTCAAGCGGAAGGTCAAAAGCTGTCAAGTCCCACCGCTCAATCTCTGGGCAAGAAGGCAGAGTGTGGACAGGTTTGGTTGCAAAACCCTCTCCTGCTAGAAGATCCTCCTGGAGGGGCAGTCTGAGAATAGATGGACAGGCTCCAAAGCTCGGATACCAAACTCTCCGTGCCCAGTATGAAGCCACAAAGATTACTTGGGCACGGTTGTTCTTGATCTTCTTGAGAACTCTGGACAGAAGTGGTATGGTCAGAAAGGCATACAGGCACTCAAGACGAAAAGCGTCTCAGATCGATTGCCGCTTTGATAACTCTAATGTGCAAAACTGCTGACATTGCACGTTCTCTGCAGAGACTAACAGATCTAACCAAGGCTCTCCCACTGCTGAAAGAGTCCATGTGCCACCTCTGTATGGAGACGCCGTCTGTGATCCGCTAGACATTTTTGGCTGAGTTTGTCTGCATTCAGAGAGCCTGCCAGATGTTGAACCACCAGGAATATGCCCTGCTGTTCCAAACACATCAAGTGGCGCAGAACCTCCTGACAATGGGTCCAAGACCCCACCCTGCCCTGCTTGTTGCAGTCTACATGGCAGTGGTGTTCTCCGTGAACACCTGCACCATCATCCCGTTGACTGAGGGAAGAAAAGCCTTCAATGCTAGTCAGACTACACACGGAGCTCCAACAGGTTGACGTGGGGCCTGGACTTCACCGGAGACCAGATGCCTCTGATCTCCACCTCTCCAAGATGGCCACCCCATCGCAGAAGTGGCATGTCTGTCACTACTATCAGATCTGGTTGGGGAAGGGAGAGGGATCTGCCTCGGACCCAATCACAGTTCGTTACCCAACACTGCAGGTGTTACGCAGGTCCCACCGAGATCTGGACCACCTAGGAAAAAGTTCCCCTGCTGCACTCCCTGGAACTTCAAGTCCCACTGCAGAGCCGGTATATGCCATTTGGCATGTGGCACCAAGAGGATGCAGGAGCCCATGAAGCGCAGCAGCCTCAGAGTCATTCTCACCGAAATTTAGGATAGAAGCTGAAACATCGGTATCAGAGCCCGAATATCCTGGACTTGCCGCTCGGAAGGATAAGCCTGAAACTGCACTGTGTCCTTAACAGCTGTAATGAAAGGGAGCATCTGAGAGGTAGTCAGGTGTGACTTTGGCCTTTTTATAATGAACCCCAGCAAATGCAGGAGGTCTTCCGTAGTCTGTAGGTGGGAGATGACAGCCTGGGGTGAGCCCGCCTTCAACAACTAGTCAGTCATCGAGGCATGGGAAGACTGAAACCCCTGATCTGGGTAGATGAGCTGTGACCACCGCCAGCACCTTGGTGAACACCCAAGGGACAATAGTAAGGTCAAAGGTGAGCTTGGTGAACTGAAAGTGTTCGTGACCTACAGTGAACTGCATTTAACAGCTGTAGGGAGGCAGGACAGGAATATAAAAATAAGCGTCCTGCAAGTCCAAAGCTACCTGTTTGATGTGATGGATTGCCAGCGGAGAAGGTGATGGTGAATCCTGTCTCCAACTGGCCCTTGATGGGGATTCAGACTAGTAAATCTTATAAGCTGCTGGGGGGGTGGGGGGTGGTGGTGGAAGGGATGCACTATCCAGACTGCTGGTACCCTAATCCACAAAGTCAGTGGATCCCACGCCCTCAGCCAAAGAGAGACTGGGCAGCATGCACAGCACAGTGACTGGCCTGGGATATATACAGTTTGTGGTCCCTTCTGTAGCCACAAAAAGGGCAAAAGGTAGACTGGGGGAGACAAGGCCCTGGCTATAACACCAGAATTCTTAAAACGCTCAAACGCAGTCTCTGTCTCGTCTTTGATGAGACAGTTGAAATCAAAGGGCATGTCCATCAAAGCAGCCTGGACATCCCCCAAGAAGCCAGATGACCTCAACAAGGTGCAACACCTCAAAGGCACTGTCGACAAAACTGCTCTGCCCAGTGAGCCATTCATGTCTAGTCTACAACAGAAAGAGAACTGTACTGCATCCCTCCCAACGGCAACTGCCTGAGACAGTACGGCCCGGGCCTCCTCCAGGATCTGTGCCAGCATTGCACAACCATATCCCACAGCGTCTGGGAATAATAGCCTACAAGGCATGCAGTGTTCACTGACCACAATGCTAGGCTGGAGGATGAAAAAAATCTTCTTCCCAAGTGTATCCAACTTTTTCAATTCCCTATCCGAGGGTTCGGAAAAGGGAACGTGCCCTAGGAAGTGGAGGCTTGGATGACCAATCTCTTAATGGTTGAATGTTGCATCAGAAAGCTTATGTCCATTGGAGCACGGTGATTGAGGCAGGCAATTGCCTGTTCACAGGAGCCCCTGTGCTAACTTTGGACCAGGTATTCAGTAGGAGATCTGTAAGGTCTTTATTAAAGAGGAGCCTGGGTTCAGAGGGGGAAACCTCAGGCTGAAGCACCTCTGTCAGAAGGTTAGTGCTGACTGCCACACCAAAGGCAACTCAAGGTCCAAAACCTCAGCTGTTCCTTTCACCACCAATGAATAGGAAGCCTCCCCACCTATGTAGCCACGGTAGGAGGAGAAAGCATATCAGTATCTGGAAGAAGTATCCAGTCTTCTGGCCTAATCCAAGACTGTACGCCAGTCCACAGAGTCTTGGAGCTGGTATTCTAAATGATACAGCGACCCCTTCCATTCCTCACCATTACCTAGCCCATAAGAAAGGGACTGAGGATCCAACATAGGAGGCAAGGCTCCTGCCAGCGTCTGACTCATACGATACGCAGCTGGCTCTGTGTTGGCAATGAGAATGGGGATGATGCCATCCGTGGGGCAGTGCCAGGAGCGTTGGCATCAGGAAAGGTTGGAGTGGTACGACCAACGCTGGTCCGGCTCAATGGGTGCCGCTCGGCGCAGAGACCAAAGCCGCCAGCACAGAACTCGCCCCTTCAGACTCCGCGCGGCCACAAGGCACTCCAGTGAAATCAGGCTGCCCAAAAATGAGGCACATGGCCTCGTAAAACTTTCAAAGTTGACCAGGGGTCACTCCTGCTCCTGGAAACTCTGAGAGGTGTAGAGTCGGCCCAGGCTCCTTGGAACGAGCCCTAGAGCGCCAATGACCCCTCACTTGTCGCCTGAGGACAAAAGTTAAGTTGAAGAACGATGTGACTTCTTGTTTTCTTCTGTTTCTCGACTTACCCGATCGCCCCCAGGACTTGGAGTGGGACGACAACAATGGAGGACTCTGCAACTGCTCCAGGGATATTCCTCTCGACCGGAACCTCGACTTGCGCAGAGTCCAGCATCGGGCCACCATAAGCTTCAGGGAACACTCCCTCAAAGCCTTCAGATGCATGGCCTGACACTTTGATCACGACTTCGGGTCGTGGTCATGATCCAGGCACCAAAGACACACGAGGTGCAAATCAATCACAGACATCACCCGATGATGGGAACCGGAGGGCTTAAACCTGGACTTCCTTGGGGCACCGGGAGTAGAAAACTTTGACAAAAAGTTGAATAAAGGCAAGTCACAAAGTGACTGAAGGTTAGCTCTCTTCTGATTGGCACTAGCTGGAGCAAAAAGGAACTGACATCAGCACACCGGGGAGGTGCCTATATAGGGCTTGGGATGTCATTTCTGGCGTGAAGGTTCAACACCACCCAATGGTGCGCACAATTACTGCTCAGAAAGCTCTCTGGATCCAGTATGGCGCCTGGGGGAAATCCACAGGTAAGGAATCTGCACCTAGAAGTCTCTATCTAATGTGAGGTATGTACAATTTGAAGTATCCATTAGAAAGTCTGCAAACAGCTGATTATTCTGGGAGGGAAAAATGAGAGCAAAAAGGAAGTTTTGAGGATTGTTAATGTGAGAAGAATGCAAAAAGTGTGCATAACAAGACTAGATTCAGATTCCAAACTCAATACAAAGCTGGAATTCTGCTGCAAGGAAATAAATGACAGAAGCAATCAAAACATCTAACTGCTTGTCGCTATAGTGGAAATCTATCATTTGTGCCTTTTCTTTGAGTCACCATAAGAGTAGAGTTATCAAGAACTGATTAAAACCCGTTTAACTAGGTATGTTATGAATGAAAGAGCATCTAAAGATACACTTATGGGTTCAGGTTTCTGACACGTCCAGAGTCACCTGCTTTTAAAAGGGCAAATCAGGAGAATTATTTCTAGCAGTATTTACAGGTGCCAAATCTGCAAGCTTAACAGCTAAAAAGGGCTCACTATCATGGATTAGATTATCTCAAACGTATTGCATAAAAAGAGTTGTGTTCAGAATGTTACTATTTCCACGGAGAAGAGGTACACCCGGGGAGCTTCCCACTGGTGAAAAATTGCTGCAAGGCTTTGCTGTTCATTATCCGCTTGTGGATGTCTGAGAAAGATGCACTTAACGTACAAGTTTGTTACTTTCGGTCACGAAATATCTGGCAGAGACATATTCTAGTTGCAGATTCCTTATCTTAGAATGTTCCCCCAGGCGTCAGACTGGATCTGGAGATTTTTTCTTCGAGCAATACCCTTGCGCGTCGGTAGGTGGCGTCAGTCGACTTTGCGGGCATTGTAGTGTCTGTGATGACATCGGGAGTGGTACATAGATGCAGCATCAGTGCAGTGACGTCAGTTTTTGGTTTTAACGACCTTCCACGTCAAAGCGCAAAGCCGCTAAGAACACTGAGATTGGTGTACCAGACCTAAGGACCTGAATGGGGAATGCCTGTCCCTAGGGATCAGTTCGCAAACAGGGAGGATAGGTGGGCAGGTAGGGAATCTGCAACTAGGATATGTCTCTATCAGATATTTCGTTATCAAAGGTAAGTAACTTGTACATCTGATAGAGACTTCTAGTTGCAGATTCCTTATCTTAGAATAGATACCCAGGAAATGTCATCCTCTGAGGTGGGCTTCGAAACCAGATCATACTAGAAAGTCTTGCAGGACCAAATGACCAAAGTAGCTGTCCCAACGGACCTGACTGTCCAGGCACTAATGTCTAGCAAAAGTGTGCAGGGATGCCCACGTAGCTGCCCGGCAGATATCCAGGACAGGAACTCCGCGTACTAACACAGTGGAAACAGCAGCTGCTCTGGTGGAATGAGTAAGCAAGCCCTTAAGGAGTTGCCTCTTGGCCAAAGCGTAGCACATCTTGATGCAAAGAAGTACCCATCGAGAGATGGTATGTTTTTGCACTGCCGCATTTCCAACACAGATCGTCCACCCGGAAATCTTTAGTACAATCGAGATAGAACGGCAACGTTTTTTTTTGGGTCCAGGCTGTGGAGTCTCTCCTCCTCATGAGAAGGATGGGGGGGGGGGGTGCCTAAAAATTAGGCAAGGTGATGGACTGACCTGCATGACAAGGTGTAACAACCTTGGTAAGGGTGACAGTACCGCTTCAACTTCTTCTTCTTACCTGGGCCTGAAAACTTGGAGGAAGAAGAATGGTGGTGGCTCCGCGAGCTGTCTCGACACCTTCCCTCGAGCTAGACCAGGACCAACGCAGAGTCGAGCGCTGGGCCGCCATGAGCTCGAGGGACCGCTCCCTCAAGGCCTTCGGGTGCATGGCCCGGCACTCTGAGCGCGACTTCGGGTCCAGCTCCAAGCACCACAAACAGACCAAACACGGATCCATCACCGACATTATGCGGTGACAGTCCTCGCACGGCTTGAAACCAGTCTTCGGGGACAACTCAACGCGCGAAAAACTCAACAAAAGGGTTGAAATCAGTCAAAAGGAGATAAGGGTAGCTCTCTCTGGATCAGCGCATGGCACGGAAAGAAAAGAACTGATGTCACTGCATTGAGGTGGCATCTATGTGCTACTCCCGACGTCATCACGGTGCTTAGGATGCCAGCGGAGTCGACAGACACCACCTACCAACGCGCAAGGGTATTGCTCGAAGAAAAAAATCTCCGGATCCAGACTGACGCCGGGGGTAAAATTCTATGGTAAGGAATATGCAACTAGAAGTCTCTATCAGATACAATTCTTAGTTGTATTTCTCTTTATAAAAGAGAAATATGGTTAACTAGTATCAAATGTTCAATCAATCTCTTGGAATTCTGGTACAATAACAGTATTGAATAATCTGAAAATAGACTAGAGTTGGTGCTTATTTCAACTGTTGCTGGGAGTGGACCTACTACCAAGAATGCATAATGAGCTTCAGGAATGTGGAACAAAATGAACCTCCAAACAATCTCTTGTAAGCACTTGAACAAACTTGCATCTTAATATGCCAAGAGGGAGGTATTTGGCAGCAACGCTGAAAGCCAATTCTTTTAATGTTGCCATACTGTATAAAAAATGAATGGTATGTAAATATCTGGTTTCACATGTTCATCCTGTGAGATGTACTAAAGTAATTTGAAGACCCTGGTTAAACAACTAATGAATTTGTCTGAGGCTTCTTAAAGCGGGTCCTCAATTTCATTGCACCTCCTTGAGATAGAATATGGTAGTGGTGCTGTCCATTTATATCAATACTGACTGTAATGTAATAAATGGAAAGACAGAATTGAGGGCTGAATGGACAGCTCCAGCATTTAAATACACTATGACGAAGAGGAGTGCTGCATAAAGGAATTGATACTTACTGGTACTATGAATTGCAGGAATCTTCAATAAAATCAAATACATTATAATAGTTCCCAGTTGCATGTGAGGACCCAGACGATATCAACATATTGATAAAATGTTAGGGAGCACCCTCATAAAGATCACTTGAGGGAGGGTTTTCCAAATTGTAGACAGAATGTAGGGCCAACAAGCCCTGTCTCAAAATTACATTGCAGCACCTATACAACAAACAGCTGCCTACATGTAATATTGAAAAGTGCAGGCCGATAAGCTTGCATTTAAAGAGTTCCAGGGGTTTCCCTGATGCCTTGAACTGGCATTTGCTTCGGAGCCAGCTGTTTATGAAGCAGAAATAAGTCTCAGGGGTGTGGAATTTAATACAATACCTACTTGCCCATGGGACAGATTGCTTCATATATCTACGTGTCCTGTAAAAATAAAAAATCTACTATTCCTTTGGTGCCTTGTAGGGCGACGAAAAATTACGGCAGCTTTCTTATCCCCTTCGCTGCCAGGCCTTTTCCCCCTCCTGTGCAGAGCCTTTTTTTGGCTATTTGGGGCAGTTCGCGCTTAGGCCCTCATAACGTTTTGTTCACATAAGCTACCCACGCCAAATTTGCGTCCTTTTTTTCCACCATCCTAGGGATTCTAGAGGTACCCAGACTTTGTGGGTTCCCCTGAAGGAGACCAAGAAATGAGTTTTTTTCAAACAAATGGGGAAAAAGGGCTGCAGAGGGCAGCTTGTGTTTTTTCCCCTGAAAATGGCATCAACAAAAGGTTTGCGGTGGTAAGATCACCATCTTCCCAGCTTTCAGGAACAGGCAGACATGAATTTGAAAACCCAATTTTTCAATATAATTTTGACATTTTACTGGGACATACCCCATTTTTACTATTATTTGTGCTTTCAGCCTCCTTCCAGTTAGTGACCAAAATTAATGAGTAACCAATGCTGGATCCCAGAAAGCTAAACATTTCTGAAAAGTAGACAAAAATCTGAATTCAGCAAGGGGTCATTTGTGTACATCCTACAAGTGTTTCCTACAGAAAATAATAGCGGAAATAAAAAAATATTGAAATTGAGGTGAAAAAAACTGCAATCTTTCTCCACGTTTTACTCTGTAAATTTTTCCTGCGATGTCAGATTTTTTAAAGCAATATACCGTTACGTCAGCTGGACTCTTCTGGTTGCGGGGATATATAGGGCTTGTAGGTTCATCAAGAACTCTAGGTACCCAGAGCCAATAAATGAGCTGCACCTTGCAATAGGTTTTTATTCTATAACGGGTATACAGCAATTCATTTACTGAAATATAAAAAGTGAAAAATAGGTATCAAGAAAACCTTTGTATTTCCAAAATGGCCACAAGATAAGGTGTTGAGAAGCAGTGGTTATTTGCACATTTCTGAATTCCGGGGGTGCCCATACTAGCATGTGAATTACAGGGCATTTCTCAAATAGACGTCTTTTTTACACACTGCCATACATTTGGAAGGAAAAAATGTAGAGAAAGACAAGGAGCAATAACACTTGTTTTGCTATTCTGTGTTCCCCCAAGTCTCCCGATAAAAATGGTACCTCACTTGTGTGGGTAGGCCTAGCGCCCACGAAAGGAAATGGCTCAAAACACAACGTGGACACATCACATTTTTTCACAGAAAACAGAGGTGTTTTTTGCAAAGTGCCTACCTGTGGATTTTGGCCTCTAGCTCAGCCGGCACCTGGGGAAACCTAGCAAACCAGCAGATTTTTTAAAACTAGACACCTAGGGGAATCCAAGATGGGGTGACTTGTGTGGCTCTGACCAGGTTCTGTTACCCAGAATCCTTTGCAAACCTCATAATTTGACCATTAAAAAAAAAAAAAAAAAACTTTTTCCTCTCATTTCGGTGACAGAAAATTCTGGAATCTGAGAGGCGCCACAAATTTCCTTCCACCCAGCGTTCCCCCAAGTCTCCCGATAAAAATGGTACCTCACTGGTGTGGGTAGGCCTAGCGCCCACGAAAGGAAATGGCCCAAAACACAACGTGGACACATCACATTTTTTCACAGAAAACAGGTGTTTTTTGCAAAGTGCCTACCTGTGGATTTTGGCCTCTAGCTCAGCCGGCCCAGGGGGGGGAGGGGGGGGGGGGGCAGAAATGACCTAAAATCCACCAATCTGCCCCCAAGGGGGCCAGAAATGGTCTAAATACAATTTGCCCCCCAGGGGAGCGACCCTTGCCTAATGGGTCGCTCCCCATCTAAAAAAAAAAAAAAAAAAAAAAAAAAAAAACACACAATTTTTTTTTTGCCCTGGCGCCTAGAGATTTCTGCCCCACCTAGGGGCAGATCGGCCTAACAACAATAGGCCGATCTGCCCCCAGAGGGGCAGAAATGTCCTAAGGTAAATTTGAACCCCGCCCCCTCTCCCTCCCGCGGAGCGACCCTTGCCTATGGGGTCGCTCCCCTTGCATGACGTTGGCGCACAAACAAATAAAAAATCCCTGGTGCCTAGTGGTTTCTGCCCCCCTTGGGGGCAGATTGACCCAAAATCCGCTGATCTGCCCCCAAGGGGGGCAGAAATGGTCTAATTACAACTTGCCCCCCAGGGGAGCGACCCTTCCGTAATGGGTCGCTCCCCATCTATAAAAAAAACAAACAAAAAAAGAAAAACACAAAATAAAATGTGCCCTGGCGCCTAGGGGTTTCTGCCCCCCCCGGGGGCAGATCGGCCTAATAACAATAGGCCGATCTGCCCCCGGAGGGGCAGAAATGTCCTAAGGTAAATTTGAACCCCGCCCCCTCTCCCTCCCGGGGAGTGACCCTTGCCTATGGGGTCGCTCCCCTTGCGGGACGTTGGCGCAAAAAAAAAAAAAAAGACCCCCGTGCCTAGTGGTTTCTGCCCCCCTTGGGGGCAGATTGACCTAAAATTGTCCGATCAGCCCCCAAAGGGGGCAGAAATGGCCTAAATACAAGTTGCCCCTCCAGGGGAGCGACGCTTGCCTAAGGGGTTGCTCCCCATCTGTAAAACAACAACAAAAAATCCCCGGTGCCTAGTGGTTTCTGCCCTCCTTGGGGGAAGATCAGCCTAATTAAAATAGGCTGATCTGCCCTCCAGGGGGGCAGAAATGGCCTAAAATAAATTTGCTCCCCATGGGGAACAACCCTTGCCTAAGGGGTGGCTCCCCTTGTGTGAAATTCACGAAAATATAAAAAAGCTCCCTGGTGTCTAGTGGTTTCTGTCCCCCTTGGGGGCAGATTGGCCTCATAAAAATAGGCCAATCTGCCCGCAAGGGGGGCAGAAATAGCCTAAATATAATTTGCCTTCCAGGGGAGCGACCCTTGCCTAAGGGGTCACTCCCCACCTCAAAAAAAAAAAAAAAGATCCCTGGTGCCTAGAGGTTTCTGCCCCACCTGGGGGCAGATTGGCCTAATAATAGGCAGATCTGCCCCCAGGGGGGCAGAAAAGGCCTTTAAAAAAATGCCCCCCTGGGAGCGACCCTTGCCCAAGGGGTCGCTCCCTTCATGCCAGTTTCCTTTTGAAAACTAAATCCCTGGTGTCTAGTGGGCGTTTTAGCAGCCGGATTGCTTGAAATCCGGCGGCTAAAACGCTGAGAGAGACTTCAAAGGGAAGGAAATTACTTTCCTTCCCTTTGAAGCCTCTCCGGCCTCCTCCACGTGATTGGGAGAGAAATGCAAAGCATTTCTCTTCCGATCGCGCTGGGAGGAGGCCTTGTGACAATCAGCGTGCAATCGTGCGCTGACGTCACAGGGGTGGGGGCGCGGGGGGGTATCAGGGGTGGAATGGGAAGGGTTTCTCCTTCCATCCCTGACTTTGGGGGAGGGGGGGGGGGGAACCCCACAGAGGGAGCGCTAGCGCTCCCTCTGGGCTCTGTGCCCAGGACGTAATTGTACGTCCTGGGCACACGAGCACTGTGGCTCAGGACGTAACCATTACGTCCTGGGCACAGAAGGGGTTATTATTTAGGAGCTTATATAATAGCCTCTCTGGTTATGCCAGGTGTAATAATATAGTAAGGCTTCAATACTAGCAATTTCCTTATTGTGCCACCTTTCTGCAGATCTGCATACTAGGGCTGGAGGTAGCGGTATGCAATACTTCCAGGGTTGTAAGGTCTTTTTGAGTTTGTGTTGACCTGCTAACTTGCACATCTTAAGAGTTTTCACCAGCTCTTCAAACCACATTAACATACGGACATAAATATTACCTCAACTGCAGACAGTTCCCTTCTTTGCTCAAAATGTGGTACTTTAAACGGACAGCCAAAGGGTTTGTGCTGCAGGGCGTGGGGCCTGCCTCCATGTCCCAAGGACAAAATAAACATGAAAACGTAATAGGATTAAATGGCAGACGTTTGAATTGTGTATGCCCATGAAATGAGGAGGGTAGTTTAGTACTTCTAATACAAAACAACCTGATGCAGAAACAAAACTACAATTAAGTAACCATTTCTCCTTTATCACAGGTCTCCCTTGGCAGTTATGAATAGTTACTGAATAGGTTAGCAAGATAAAAAGCACAACATCATCTTTATGGCCCTTGTGCACAAGGAATGAAAACTCCAAGCAACTTGAGAAATAGGCATAACTCTTAAGTACACAGCTAAAAAAAAACTAAAAAAAATCCTCAGAGTAACTTGACTGCCAATACGAGAGCCAGATTTCTGTATCGCAATCAAGACTTTAGTGCTTTGTAGAAGTGTGAACCAAGTTTCGATTGTCTGCCTTGCATAAGTCTGAAAAGAATGTTTATCAGCCAGGCTGTGGTAAAAGCCTTACCTGTAGAATAAAGGCCTCTGGGTTTCCCTGGCAGGGATTTATTAGCCATTTGATAACACACTGAGAAGTAGGGTATAATCCAAGGAGAGATGGATTGTTTTGAAGTGGCTAGGCCCTGGAAAATGTGACTAGTTGATTAGGAGCTAGTTAAGATAGCTTCTTTGTTTTATTTAGATACACAGGAAGAATTCCCCTGACATTCAAGGAGTGCAACAAGTGCTCTGCTGGTGAAGTTGGAGCCCTCAAGAAAATGGGAGGAGGAACAGCCTACTTGATATGAGAGCAGACCCTCCAAGAAAGATGTTGCATTGAGGCATTGTGTAAGGGTTCAAAAGGTGGGGAAATCAAGTTTAAGAACAACACTAAGCTTCTCAGGAGGTGGGGTATCCAAAAGCTTGTATGCTGATTTTTGTTTTGATTTTTTTATTAAGCTTGATTAGGTCCTTTCTATAAGGTGTTATGGCTGCAAGGTAGAGTTTGATGTATGAGAACTGTAACTTTGCTGGAGCCAGATGCAATAGCTGAGATAAAAAAAAAATCCTCTTTGGTGTTAAGATTTTACTCTTTTTTGAGAACACATATGAAAAAAAATCTTAATTTGAAGGAATTTCAAGCCAGTGTTGAAGGGTGCCTAGTTTCCTGTAGAATGTACATGCATGGCTGCGGCAGATTCAGATGTCCATATTGTCTTATCTCAGGAACCATGCTGCCAAATTCAATGATGTAAGGTTCTGGTGGAATTTGTCCCCAAGTAATCTGGAGAGGACATTCAATTTGCACAGCAACCTATTATGTGGTTTTTCTGATATTAGTAGGTATGGGTGCTACCTGCCACTCTGGCGTAATCAGAATCACTGTCATCTGGCAATTCCTGAGCTGCAACATGACTGTTGGTATTAACGGGATCAGAAGAAAAGGCAATATCTCATCGAAAGGGCATTGCCCAGCGAGCTTGCTTCTGGAAGCCTTGATGCAAAGACTCTGCATTTTTTCTGACATGTGGCATAGATATATTTTTGGCAGGACCCATTCTATGAAGAATTCCTGAATAAATCTAATCTAGAAAATCGGTCACCAATGATCTTGCACATAGAAAAGCTCCTAGGTACACAGAACAACATGAGCATGAGGAATCTGTCACAACTGTTTGTGTTCGAAGCTCCTGTTAAAAATGGACATCCTGAAGCAGAGTGATTCTTTTGCACCACCAGGATAGAGTATCCACTGACCTTCCAAGAACTGCTGCATGGATAACGTATAATTGTGCTTTAAGTCAACAGAAGCGCAAGAGGCCTTCAAACCCAGTAAGAAGCAGATCTGCCAAGTGACTACCTTCAACAGACAATTACATTCCTGCTAGACTGAGGACACTTCCCACTGAAGGAAAAACCTGTCCATGTATTGTGTCAGAAGCTGCTCCCAAATATGAATTTATTAGCGATTTCGTCAGACTTAGTTGAAGAAATGCACAGTGCAACAGTGCATTTGCCATTGGCAGCCCTGTGCTACTTTGTGAGCACTGCTGTCTTTTCTGAACCAGATACAGATATGGGTAAATAAACATCCTCTGACATCACGTGAGCTGCCACACATTTGGAAAAATATTTCAAATCCCAGGAATGTCTTTTCACTACTCAAATGTGGAAGTAAGCATTTTACAGACCAAATACACACATCGAGTCCCCATTCCCAAAATGGAGGAAAATTTGTCAGTGCGCTGACACAGTTTTCCATTTTGATCTTCTACATGTTGGCTATTTGCAGGTCCAAGTCACCCCCCTCCATGTTTTGAAGGAATTGGTTCCAATGCATGTTTCCTCAGTAATATGGAGGTCTCCTTTGAAAGGTTGGGTAGATGGAATTCTGATGCTGGCTTTGAAGTAACAGGCAGAGGAAGTGCTTTGAACAACAGTCAGCAGCTATCTATCATCTGTAATACTTTCTCCTAGTGATGAGATTGTGCAACCATCCAACGGAGTGGCTTCCTTTGCGGGGGTGGGGAGTAAGGATTTACTGAAGACTGTTAAAAGCTGGTCTGGCATAGGGTCTTCTTTTAAGAAGTCTGAGGAGGTGTTTTTTACTTAGACGCAGCTTTCACTATGGGCAGAGTGAGGAATTTCTTTTGGGCCATGTCTAGTGCACCTGGTAAAAAAAAAAAAAAAAAAAGGTAAAAGAGGACTCAGTAAAAATAGTGTTTGGAGTGATCCATGACTGACAGATGTTTGTGGTGTCACATTAGGTATATATTCAGTTTAGTGGCTCAGGACACTAGAACATCATGTAAGGTGGTAACGTATTCCACTAACAAAACTCTTAAGCAGTTATGTGTGGAGGATGGGTCCTTGTCGTCTTCCAAGCAAATCCTCTTGTGCAGAAGACAGCTCTGTGCTGTCCTTGCACCAGAGGTTGGAAATCCCTTTGGTGCAATACTTGGGTCCCCCCCGAGCACAGATTCAGATGGGGGGAGGTATTGCTGGAAAGGGAATTGTCTCCCCGTTCCAATGGTACCTTTTGCCAGTGGATCCCTGCTTGGGAATCGCTGCATGAAGGTGATTCCCTAAGCAAGGATCCACTCCACTAGACACCAGGGAGTCTTTTTGGAGTGTTGGAGCTGCCCCCTTGCGAGGGGCTAGAGCTTCCCAGAGCAATAAAGTCTTTCAGCACCAGATTGGAGGTTCTAGCTAGGCACCAGGGACATATTTATTTTATAGGGCCATAAATAGGTGGGGGTAGCCCATTCGGGCATTGGGCCTAGCCGGCACCCACCCATTATTACCCCAGTAGTCTTTCTGAAATCACACCCCTACCTCTACTACCCCCCCACCCCCGAAAGTCTGTGGCAGATTGGAGGAGTCTTTCTCCAAGCCCACTAGGGACTAATTCAGAGGAAGTGGGAGCGGCCCTCACAGCAATAGGGGGGTTTTGGACAAAAAGCCAACAAGAAAGCAGGGATCATTTTTTTGTGGCCAAATGGGTGGGGCAGCCTGCCTAGGCATTGGGCCTAACCCATTCCTCAAATGACTCGCAACAGCCTTTCTGCCTACCCCACCACCCTCTGTGGGTAAGATAAGAGGTCTTCGACTCCCATATGCCCTAGTGAAAGGGGCCGAAAGCCCACTAGACACCAGGGAGTTATTTTTTTTTCTTTTATTTCTACAAGATATGGAGGTAGCCTGCACACACATTGGGCCTAACCTCTGCCTCCCATATGACCCCAACAATCCATCTGCCCCCTACAGGCACTAAAGCATCTCCATCTTTTGGGCAAGGGCAATTTTTTTTTTTTTTTGGGGTAGGAGAGTTGGGCTAAGTCCAAATATCGTCCTACTTCTATGCTGATTGGCTGCCCTTTTCTGGCTCGGGTCAGCTGCCACCTGGGAACACCTACGAAACCAGAACATTTTGGTAAACTAGACAACTGGGAGAGTCTAGGGTGGTATGCTTTGAGTAGATCCCACAAAGTTTTCTTACCCAAAATGCCCTGCAAATCACAATCTTTGCATAACACTGCACATTTTCCTTGCATTTCTGTGACGTTAACTTATAGAATCGGCAGGAATCCACAAACTTCCTACCATTTAGCATTCTCCACTTGTCCTGATAAAAATGCTAACCCACTTGTGTGACTTGGTTAAAGGAGGACCTGCAGTAGACAAAGTGTTTGAAGATCTCCAGTCCCCACCATCTATGTGTGAGAGAGAGGCTAATGGCAAACAAGATTGGAAAAAAACGATGTCAAGGAGAACCTGAAACCTTCAAGGGAGACCGAGGCCTTCTAGGATGAACACTGGCCACCAGAGATATTCTGGAGTCAAACAACATTGATGGAATGTCATTGGTGATGTCTCCTTCTTCCACTTTTACCCAACCTCTCCCTGGACCTGCTTCAAAGGAGTTGTTCTGGATTGTATGTACCGTCGCAGTAGAAGGTGAATGTTCCCTGAAAAACTTGTCAGCTTATTCATTTTCTTTTTTTTATCTTCTAGTTTTCCTTTAAGTGAAACGTCCACCAGGTCTTTGAGGGTCCTCTTTTCCTCACGTTTTCATTTTTTATAAATACAAATTCCTACTACATTTTCACAGGCGTTAAGGACCTTTGGCAGCCCTTGTACCTGGAAGCGAATGGGCACTTTACAAATAAATAAGTTGTTCTGACAGGAAAAACCATGTGGGGTGGGGAGGGGGGTGGGGGTGGGAGGTAGGGAGGCAGTGAGTAATTACCACTGGCTAAGATTAATTCAAGCATTCCATCCAATAATTTTGTACGGCGAACTTGGGTGGGACAGGCATGCCCAGACGTGTCCAGTGCACACTGTACCACTGGGACCAAGCTATACCTGGCTGATGAGCTCTAATCGGAGTGAAATCAGTCCTGGATTGCTTGTGTTCAGGGAGGGCCTGGCAGTTCAGGCTTGACTGCACCCATTGAAGCAGGGTCAGAACTGATTGGCATATGGCTGGGTTTAAACAGAGGTGGCAGAGTGTGCAAAATAACAATGGACTGGGGTTTGGCTAAGTGATTACCTGTGGCTGACATTAACTAATTCAAACATTCTATTCCTTTTTGAATATTTCAGGGACGGTTTACTAAGAAGACTAAATTGAGTATGATGGCTGAGATCTACAGACTTCTTTCCCCAATTATTTTTTTAACTCAATGTTATTCACTCATGCGGTGAAAGCTATAAAACGTAGGTCAAGGCATGTAAGCATCCAGAGGTATAGGAAGCACGGTTTATTAAGCATCATGAAAATTTAGATACCTTTGTCATTGTTCAAACGGTTTGTAACAATCTGAGAATACTTCAATAACAAATTCATAAACAATGCACGCCCTAGCAGTTTTTTTCTAAATCATTACACAGAATTTTGACAGTGAATCAACCAGCTTCAGCCTCTTCAAAATCAGTCATAAAAACCAGACCACAGAGCACCTTCTGTTATATAATGCAGAGTGGAAATTAAAGACGGACAAAATAAATGTACAGTCTAGCTTTTTAAAGTAATCACGGTAAAAGCCAAGCCATTGGCCTTTTAACCATGTGTTTTGCAATTCCCTGTTCTCTATGTGTTCCTCAGCAATGCTGCACTGTGAACTGATATCTGAAATTAAAACAAAACATTTACGTACCTGAAAAAATTCAGCAGACATCTCCAGAAAGGGAGCCTCAAAATCTTCTTCGTAAACCGATCTTCCTTCGAGGCCGAGAATCATTAACATCTGACATGCGTTTCTTATTGCACCTCTGCAAAGAAGATTGTAAATCAAGCTTGCATACGTGTGAGTATATAAATCACAGACTTGAATTAAAAAGTATAGACATAACATTTGTCGAATCAACTTGTGTTGATATATTAGGTACGGTTTATAGCAGTAATCGTAAAAGACTCCAATTTGAAGGTTAACATTAATTATAGCATTCATTACAAAGCTGCATACAAACTGCAGTATAATAGGAATGTTGAACTGTTCAGTCTTTAAGGCTCCTTGTAGCATGGCAGTTGCATGGGAAACATTTAAGACACTTCATTTTCTTCTACAGGAGAAACTTGAGTTATCCTTACTAAGTATTAGGCAGAAAATAAACATGTCTTGTAAGCAATGGGCAGTATGAGGTGCCTTTCAATTTTGCAAGGAAAAAGTGAGGAAATGCAAAGTTAGTATGGTAAATTAGATTTCAGTCCCAAAGCCTACATGTTTACATACTCAAAGAAACTTTTGAAGTGTTCCAATACTTTATCAAATACTTTTTCTCGGACTAAAAACTAAATAAAATATATCCAACAATAAACAAAACAAACTAGGAATGGGTTGGAAGACCAGGTAGTATGAAGAGGTGGCAGGAAAGGACCTGGAAAGGGGCAGGGGGCGCATATGAGATGGCATTTACACAACCATCAGTTCCAAGCAACACTGTGCAGACAATGAGCTGAAACCAGTATGTTTTCCGCTTAAAGTGCGTGTTCTGCTCCTTAGACTTTCCACTTGAAACTTTAGTTCTTGGCTTAATGGAGATGGTGTTTCAATGAAGCCCTATCCCCATGTTTATTTCACTGTATTTACCAGAAAACATGGCCAAAATGGCAACACAGAAACAGGCAAAGACTGAACAGCAATGCATTGGATGCAAAATCAGAATGAAGGGACAAGCTCACCAGAGTTGACAGTAAACAAACTCAGCAGACCAATCACACTCCCTGCGCTTACATAGGCACAGCTGGCAGGGACAGCCTGATGTGGGCCTAGTAAAAGCATGAGTGGGGTGGTGCAGAGGGTGGCTATAGAAAAACACACACACACAGACACACACGTGACAATACAACAGCAAGACAAGGAAGAGTATGGGCGAGGAGCCAGTGCTCAGGACTCAGTGTCTGAGAAATATGGTCTGCCTGTAGTGAATGACAAGCTCAAGAGACATTATTTGGTTGGCTGTTTTACAGTGGTGAGCATGTCACAGAACCTTCTATGGGCAGATTTCAGCCAGACTGAGCCCACCTTGGGAAGAAACTGTTCATCATCACTGATACCGATACCAAGAGTCACTGAGGTGTTTGGCTACTTAAACCTGCTGCTGTCTCACAAACTGATTGGCGGAGCAAGTGGACCAGCAAAAAAAGTCTCCCCTGTGGTTTTCCCATTGTTGTCTGGAGCTGAACAATACACATGGACTGAGTAGCGGTCAGGGGCCTAACAGAAATAAACACTAGGGTAGGTTACAGGGCAAGAAAAAATAAAATCACATAAGGGGATGGAACAGAGTACCATGGGGATGGTAATGGGTAAAGTCCCAGCTAGCAGTGCTTTTCGTTCGAGCATGATGGTGTGCATCTGAAATAAGAGACCGCAGCAAAGTAACAACAAGGTACATAGGAATAACAGGAAAACGTTGCAGGAGGTCAGGGAAGGAAGAGAAGATAAATAGGTAAAGAGCTGTGGACCACTTCCACGCTGGGGCCCACTTTACAACATACAACCGCAGCATGTTTGACATCTACTGGCTGCACGTCCAGGAAAAAACATAAAAGCACAAAGTGACTGTTTCTTACTATTCGGATTTGAAAAGCAAATACTTGGGCTTTGACTCAGTGCTCCACAGTAAGTTAATTTTACCAGAAATATGCCGTCTGCTGATATAGTAAATGTTCAATCAAGGATACATATTTTAAGCAAAGGCTCATAAAATAAATTTTAAAAAAAATAGCTAGAACATACGTCGATGTCACAACAGCTAGCGGAACATTACGTCAGAATATATCGAAACTCCAAAGAATTACAATTCAAATAAAGTAATTTAGTACAAAGTTTGTGACTATACCTGTCTACAACTTCTCCTTTGCGCTCTCTTGCAATCATGTCCAGCAATGTCTGTCGCAAGTGATCCCGAATACAACCATACCGCACAACTTGATCCCGGAAAATTATTAAACCCAAATTATACACATTTTCTACGTTATTTTGTTGTACATAAACCCGGTCCTGTAATTAAGAGAATACAAAGTATTAAACGGGTTAAAGTATGGCTTTTTCTAAAAGATGCATCGATATTCTCAAATAAGGCATTTTTTACGGCTAACAATAGATATAACATTTGGAAGGTCTGTACATTGTCACATACTTTCTTTTATAGCGAAGAGCAAACATGAACATTCAAAGAACTAAGGCACGCATTAAACAACACACCAAGATTAGCACTGTTTACTAGCACAACAGGGCAGGGTGAAATATCCGGGAAACAGCTGTTACAACGAGAGTGCCAGTACCACGCCATTACTTTTACCACGCAGGAATTTACAACGTATGTGCCCTAACAAATTTTGGTGTAAAGGCATGACTTGTAAATGCATATGTGTTTTAAATGTAAATGTAAATATATATATATATATATATATATATATATATATATATATATATATATATATATATATTATATATATATGAAATGTTTTTTTTTTTATATAAAGTGTTTAGGGTGGGTTTCGGTTGCGTTTTAAATGTATTAGGATAGCATTTAGCGTTCATATATATTTATATACACCTTTTATATATGTATATTTTAGGGATGTTTTTGAAGGGTTTAGTTTGGACATTTTCAGGGTTTAGGGTGGGTATGGTTTTTAGGTGGCAAGGGTAATTTTAGGGTTTGTGGTTGGTATGAGTTTTCTGGGTGGCAAGGGTATTTTTATGGTGGGTATGGGTTGGGGAGTTGTGGGGCTTTAAGGATATATTACCCAGTGTACATCTATTCATGGCATGCAGTGCTGCAGATTCACATGCTGTGCATATATCGCCATCTAATGTTGGGCTCGGAGTGTTAGAAGTTGTTTTTCATCAAAAAGTATTTTTTCAAATCACAGGATCGAGTAACTCCTCCTCTTGGTAATAGGGCACCAACTCCTTTGTTAGATTGTTTTCCCCCAGGAGGGTGAAGTAAGGAGTAAAGAATTGTGTATGTACAAATATATATAGAAAGTAAAGAGGTCTATGCAATGTATATACATATGTATATGATTAAGTACTACAACGACTACAGTGTCCCAGGGAGGACGCATGTGAATCTGCAGCGCTACGTGTCACGAACAGATGTACACTGGGTAAGTGACATTTACCGTTCAATGGCATGTGTAGCTCAAGATACACACGCTGTGCACAGACTGAAAAGCAGTTCTCCTCCCAAGTAAGCGGCGGTTAGCCCACAGGAGTTGAAGTGGTTTGAAATAGTGTTTTTAGCACTGCTTGACTAACATTTGCTTGTTGTCAAGATAACACATCCACACAGTAGTGTTTAGTGAATGTGTGTGTTGTAGACCATGTGGCTGCTTTGCATATGTCCGTCATTGGTATATTTCCAATGAATGCCATTGAGACACCCTTTTTTCTAGTGGAATGTGCTTTTGCAGTTACTAACAGATGCCTTTTCGCCTTGAGATAGCAGGTTTGAATACATTTTACAATCCATCTAGCTAATCCTTGCTTTGAAATAGGATTACCTTTATGAGGTTGTTGGAAAGCAACAAAAAGTTGTTTAGTTTTTTTAAAGTCTTTCGTTCTCTCTACGTAATACATTAGAGCTCTTTTGAGATCAAGAGTGTGGAGAGCTCTTTCAGCAGCAGAATCTGGCTTTGGAAAGAAGACTGTCAATTCGACTGACTGATTAATATGAAAGGGTGAAACCACTTTAGGTAAAAAAATAAGTTTTTATTTATCCTAAGTACTATTTTGTGTGCTTGGAAGAAGGGTTCTTCCAAACTAATCTTAAGAATTTCACTTACTCTTCTTAATTAAGTAATTGCTACCAAGAAAGCAACCTTTCATGAGAAAAACTGAATAGTGCATGGGTTCAAATGGTGGACCCATAAGCCTTATGAGCACAGTATTAAGATTCCATTAAGGAGCTGGTGGTACTCTAGGTGGAATAACATGTTTAAACCCTTCCATAAATGCTTTTATGACAGGAATTTTAAACAGAGGGGTATGTTGTCTGATTTGAAGGTAGGCTGATATTGCTGTTAAAAAAATTTAATAGACGAATAGGCAAGATTTGCTTTTTGTAAATAAAGCAAATAAGAAAATATCCTGTACTGATGCTTTAAGTGGATCAATATTTTTAGGTTTGCAGTAATATACGAAAAGTTTCCATTTATCTGCGTAGCTCTGTCTGGTTGTTGGTTTACTTGCTTGTTTTAGAATGTCCCTACATTCTAATGGAAGCTGTAGGTATCCAAATTCTATGACATCAGGAGCCAAGTCAACAAGTTGAGCACAGCGGGATTGGGATGCCTGATTTGACACCTGTTCTGAGTTAACAGGTCTGGTCTGTTTGGAAGCTTGTGTTGTGGTACTACTGACAGATCCAACAGAGTTATGTACCAATGTTGAGGTGGCCACGTGGGAGCTATGAGTATCATAGTGAGGGAAGTGTGACGCATCGTGTTGACCAGAAATTGAATTAACGGGAGAGGGGGGAAAAGCGTAAGCAAATATCCCCGACTAGTTTATCCATAGAGCATTGCCCTTGGATTGAGGGTGTGGGTATCTGGATGCAAAGTTTTGGCATTTTGCGTTTAAGCTTGTTGCAAAAAGGTCTATGTTTGGTGTTTCCCCACATCTGAAAGTAATATTGAATTACTTGTGGGTGAATCTCCCATTCTTATATTTGTTGCTGCGTCCTGCTTAGAAGGTCCGCTAGCTGGTTGTGTATCCCTGAGATGTATTCTGCTAGCAGGTGAATGTGATTGTGAACTGCCCATATCCATATGGTTTGTGCTAGATGGGACAATTGGGATGAGAGTACCCCCCCAGTTTTTTCAAGTAATACATTGTGGTCATGTTGCCTGTCCTTATTAAGACTATTTTGTGTAAGATCTGTGGTTGGAATGCTTTGATGGCTAAGAACACTGCAAGTAATTCCAAGTGGTTTATGTGGTAACTTTGCTGGATTGAGTCCCATTCCCCTTGTATTGTCAGATTGTTGGAATGGGTTCCCCAACCTGCCATTGATGCATCTGTTGTGATTATGGTCTGTGGCACAGGACCCTGAAATGGCCGCCCTTTTACTAAGTTGTGATTCCACCGTTGCAGAGATTTGTAAGTTTGGCGGTCTAACAACACTAGATCCTGTAGTTGACCCTGTGCCTGAGACCATTATCGCTTGAGACACTGTTGCAGTGGTCTCATGTTTAGATGTGCCTTTGGCACTACTGTTATGCATGACACCATCATTCCCAATAGTTTCATAACAAATCTTACTGTGTAAGTTTGATTGGCTTGTAATTGGGATATGAGGGAGTGAAACGTTTGTATCCGTTGTGGATTTAGGTAGGCTAATGCGGAGTATTCAGAATTACTCCTAGATAAGGTTGAATTTGTGCTGGCTGAAGGTGGTAATTGATTGTGAACCCTAATTTGTGTAGGGTATCTATTGAGTATTGTGTGTGTTGGCAGTTTGGAATAGTGCTGGATTTTATTAACCAGTCGTCTAGATAAGGGAAGGCATGTATGTGTTGCCTTTTGAGGTATGCTGCAACTACAGCTAGACATTTTGTTAACACTCTTGGTGGTGCTGTTACCTCAAAGGGTAGTACCTTGAATTGATAGTGCTTGCCTGCTATTACGAACCTTAGATAATTGTGGTGAGCTAGGTGTATAGGAATGTGGAAGTAAGCGTCCTTTAGGTCTAACGCTGTCATGTAGTCTTGTTTATGTAGCAAGGGAATGACAGCCTGTCGAGTGACCATGTGAAAATGCTCTGACAGAATATACAGATTTAGAGGCCTGAGATCGAGAATGGGTCTGAGAGTACCATCCTTTTTTGGCATAAGGAAGTATAGGGAATATACTCCTGTTCCTTGCTGTGAGATGGGAACTATTTCTATTGCCTCCTTGAGTAGCAGAGATTGTACCTCTTGTTTTAGTAGAATAGCGTGTTCTGGAGAGAGTCTGTGAGAACGAGATGGAATGTTTGGTTGAGTAGAGATGAGCTCTAGGCAATAACCATTGCGGATATTTGAGAATACCCATTAAACTGTAGTAATTTTTTGCCAGTGAGAATGGAATTTTTGCAGTCGTCCTCTCACAGGAGATGTATGGTGCTGTGGACTGTTTGGGACGTCATTGTTTTGTGGATGTTGAAGCACCCTTTGAGGCTGGGAATTTACCTCTGGACCTGAAATGTTGTCCTCTGTAAGAGCCTCTGAATGACCCCCTTGCGCAATACTGTTGGCCTTGCTTTGAATGGGAGTTGGAAGCCTCAGTAGTTTAGGTTTTAAATCTTCCCCTAAATTGTGGTTTTCGAAAGGAACCCCGTAATGGTGTAGTATAAAGAGCTCCCAGGGCTTTTGCTGTGTCAGAATCTTTTTTGAGTTTTTCTATGGTTGTACTCACATCTGGTCCAAAAAGCTGTTTTTTATTAAATGGCATATTAAGGACCGCCGGCTGTATCTCTGGTTTGAAACTGTAGGACCTCAACCATGCATGTCGCCTAATAGTAACGCTGATATTCATTCCTTTAGCTGCAGTGTCAGCTGCATCTAGAGCAGACCTAATTTGATTATTTATGATGGCCCGACCTTCCTCTACAATTTGCTGCGCCCTTTTTTGGTGTTCTTTGGGGAGATATTGCAAGAATTCTTGCATCTCATCCCAATGTGCCCTGTCATACCTTGCTAACAGGGCCTGGGAACTGGCAATACGCCATTGGTTGGCTGGTGCGTTGCCACACTTTTCCCCACCGCATCAAATTTACGGCTTTCCTTGTCGGGGGGAGCAGGGTATCCCTAGAAGACTGACTATTGGCGGTAATTGCGGTCAGATGTAAATTGGGTCTGTTGGTGCAGGCTTATATTTTTTTTGACAATTCTTGGGCTTAGAATCCTAGCTTTAACTGGTTCTTTGAAAATTGTGTCTGCATGTTTGAGGATACCAGGAAGCATTGGTAGACACTGGTATTGCTTATGAGTTGAGGACAGGGTATTGAAAAGAACGTCTTCCTCTAAAGGTTCTGCATGCATTTGTACTCCATGGTATGCAGCTGCTCTGGAGATAACCTGGTTGTATGCTGTATTATCCTCAGGGGAGATGGTCTGTTGGGCTACAACTCCGGATCGTTAGTTGTGATAGGATCTGAATCGTACATATCCTATGGATCTATGGTTTAACTAGAATCACCCCTTTCTTCTTCTTATGTGGAAGTGTGAGAGTGTAATGGTGAAGGTGGTGGAGTCAGAGGTTGTGGTGAAATGGAAAAATGTGGTGCATGTGGTGGAGAAAGCTCAACAGGCTCTGGCTTTTCTTTTCGCTTGTAGATTTTTGCCGGTGATGGGGCAGTATCCAGAGTTTTATGGAATGCTAACTTCCTTTTAGTCTGTGAAGGCATAGAAGTAATTATTTTTCCAGTCTCTTTCCGGAGCAGAATTCTCCTTTGTTTGCTGTCCTTAACCTCCAAAATGGGTTGAATGTCAGATTCCTCCTTTTGATGTCCTGAAGCATGTTTTGTGCTTTTAGAGGAATGTTCGGTCTTGGGCACGTGCTTCATTCTGTGTAAGATGTTTTTTTCGGCTCTGAAGTTGGACCGAGATGTTTCGGGTTCGGAGCTGGCAGCCGAGGTTTTGGTTCCGAAGCACAGCAGACTTTTTTCGGATCCAATGGTACTAGATGTCGACTCTGTTCGGAGGTGGAGGCTTGTATTTTTCTGCTAGACCTCGACACCGAAACAGGCGTGGTGGCCTGCTGAGGGAGTGCCCTGGCCTCTTTCGGGACCGAACCCAAGGTAGGTTGACGATTAATTTTTTCCGGGTGGAACCACGGCTTAAAAGCAGTGATGCACCCAAGGACTTGCCTGATTTTTTAATTGCTGGTGTCGGAATAGGTGTACTCACGTATTGTGCCGCTGATATTGCCTGGCTGTCGTCCTCTGAATCTTGCTCGGAGTCTGGGATTGAAACTGCCATTTGTGCCTGCTCTTCGCCAAGGACGTCGGTGGTGGACTCAGTTTCGATGCCATCTCCAATCTTCTTGCCCTTTGATCGGGTAATGTTTAATTCGATCGAAAAGACTAACACGCCTCACAGCTTTCTTCTCGATGTTCTGGAGGAAGGCAGAGATTACACACTAAGTGCTGGTCAGTGTATGGAAACTTGGTGGGGCACCGAGGACAGAATTGGAATGAGTCCGATCCATTAGCCTATGAAGCAGTAGGCCCAAACAGGCCCTAAGAGGGCGCCCGAAATGGCGTTTACTTGAACGCCGGTACTATCAGATCGAGTGCAGAAGGAAACCACATTTGAAACAATACCAACGGTATGAGAGCGAGAGGTAACATGTCCGAACCAGACGGCGGAAAGAAAATAACCTAATAAAGGAGTTGATGCCCATGCGCACTATCACCGAGAGGAGGAGTCACTCGATCCCGTGACTCGAAAAAAAGACTTCTTTGAAGAAAAACAATTTGTAACACTCAGAGCCCAACACTAGATGGCGATATATGCACAGCATGTGTATCTGCAGCTACACATGCCATTGCATACACATATACATGTGTATGTATTTATACATGTGTAAATATATATAAAAAAATTACATATATAAATATATAGCAATACCATGCCCCTCCACTTGGAAACATGCGTAACCACCAGTCCTCAAGGAAGAAAACTGACGCGGCCACAATTGTCTTGGGTCAATGATTTAGTCATATGGCAACATCCACACCCAACGTGTTCCGAAACACGGGGACTGGTGGCTATGCATGTCTCTGAGTAGGGGGGGGGGCATGGTATTCATTTATGGGGTTCCCGGGCTCAGATGGCAAGCAAGCTTTAAGACTGATATAAATATATGTGAATGTATTTATTTTTATATATATATATATAAATAAATATTTTAATGTATACAAAGAGAGTGTTTATACCCAACTGTACATTTTATTTTTTTTATTTTTTATTTTTTTATTACAAAAGCATATGCATTTACCATGTATTTCTTTACCATGTAAATCTAGGTATTTTACAGGAAAATATAACTCCTTTGTACATATACAGAAAGTGTTAGTACTTACCTGTAAAATACTTTTTATTGGCGATACCTTAACTAGGCATATGCCTTAACCATTCACGTTTTACAACGAAACTCGTTGTAAAGGCATGCGTGGTAAAGGTTATGTGTGGTAATGGCATTCACGTTGTAACAGCCGTAGTGTAACGACATGGGGTACAATGGAATGTGTGGTTCAGTCATACAACCAAATATCCTGTGCACACAGCCCACTTCTAGGATTTCGGTTTGTGAAGACAAAATTTAACGTGGTTAGCCATCATCCAATTTTTGGAATCAAATAAGCAAGGTATGTTGACAGAGGCTCTGGAACTTCATGACCAGGGCACCATATGCGTAATCAATAGAAGTGTGACCTAAAGATTGAATCTGGCCTGGTAGAGGGTTAAGTTAGATATTGAAAAGAAAGACAGAAATTGGTGTGGCCTGAGGAATCCCAGCCTGTGGGCTTAACAGGACAGAAATATATTCAGATAGAGAATGTAATGTGGACTTGTTTTGCCAGGAGGGAGGCTATCCAATCAAAGGCACTGCTCGTAATACACACTTCTGCTGAGTGCTCAACAGAGTTGGGTGAAGGACTGAGACAAATGCTGCAGAGATCTAGCAGAATCAATGTGGCTGACTCATTAGAATCAACCTGTATTCTGAACTCATGCGCAGTAGAGACCGGGATAAATTCAGTAACTCTGCCTGGGACGAAAACTAGCCTGAACAAAGGAATGCGCGTTCTTGTTTTAATACATGCCAGTCCATTGGTGGAGGCTACATTTTCTTTTTCTTTGGTGAGAACCATTTGCTCTTGGTAAGTAGTGTACAGGTATTCAGTAGCTTTAGTAGGGTATAATGCTTCTTCAGAAACAGTTTCGAAACACAGGATTTTGTAGAAAATTGCTGGGAGCATGGGTCGGCTGGGGTCATGGATGTTAATTTGGGGTTGCCAGAAGTAGCAACTGTAATCCATCACTTGCGCTACAGCACCCCATGGCAAAAATGAGTTGATGAATTAGCAAGTGTATTTCAAAGACGACTGCAGCCTGTGAGAAAAAAGGGAACGGTGTAATTGACAAAAGTTCTAATTTTTCGTTCTCAAACTGAAAACAAACTTCAAACAAATATCTTTCACTAGTCCTATAGAAAGTATCCTGTTTTAACATGTTAAGAGTAGGTGTGAAAATTAAGTTCTGTTTAAAGACAGATATTTCACATCTTTGGTGTGAACGATCAGCGGTTTTAGGTCTGGCTTGACAGTACTGATGTATGCAATCCAAATTACTAATTATTTAAAAATAGATATAGGAAGTTTTGTTCATTCACAGGAGTACTATTCGCTCATCTCATTATTATATCACTTCTTGTGATGTGAGTTGAGGGCAAGGGTATTGTCACTTCTGCTACTACTGGCTTTTCAATCAATCAGTCAATTGCAAAGCGCAACACTATCACCCCTAAGGGTATCTGGGTGCTGAGGGTGCTGCTACTGCGTCAAAAAGCCAGGTCCTGAGTTGCTTACTGAAGATTGCCAGAGAGGGTGCCATTTGGAGGTGGAAGAGGGGGGGGGGGGTTCATTCAAGCTTTGGCGTCAGTGAAGAAGAAAGTGTGACCCCCCCCCCTCCGCAGCAGGTGCGATGGATGCGGGTGACTTGTGCAAGTGAGAGTGAAGAGGAGCGCAGATGTCTCAAGGGAAGATGGAAGTTGAGCCCGTGGTTGATGTAGGAAAGACGCAGTTTGTGGAGAGCTTTCTAGGAGTGTGTGATTACCTTGGACTGGCATTTTTTCTGGACAGGGAGCCAGTGGAGTTTCCTGAGGTGAGGAGTGATGTGGGTATGCTTTCTTAGGAGCTGGGAGGGAATACCAGTGTAGAACATGTTGCCCTAGTTGAGGCGGCTAGTGACAAGGGCTTGTGTGACCATCTTTCTGGTGTGTACTGAGATCCATCTGAAGATCTCACGGAGGGTGTGGAAACAGGAGGAGGCGACTGCGTTGACTTGCTGTTTAATGGTCAGTTGGCTGTCCAAGATTATGCTGAGGTTGCGAGCGTGGTCAGTCAGTGTGGGAGTAGGTCCCAGTTCCTTGGGAGAGTAGGGAGAAGAATAAAGTATTTGGGCTTGCATAGTGGGCTTTTTTATTACACTTTCCTATTAATGGAAGCCTGGGGCAGACTCTCAAGAGGAACGTTTGTGGAAATGTTCTAATGACCTGAAGTTCATTTTTAACTTGCTGTTAATGTTTAAACAGATTTTTGACACAGGATGGGCACAAAACAAAAACACAGAAGGAGTGAGAGACTCAAAACACGAACACAAAAGTTGAGACATAAAAAAAAATACCAAAAGATGAAAAGCAGTGGGAAAAGATTTCAAAACCAAACGGAAACCATTAGCAAACTACACCAAAATCGGAAAAACAAACAGTTAAATTTCAGTAGGAGAAACAAACACTTCAAAATTCATGATCTCGTAGAAACCTTTTAATATGGATAAAATAAATGCCTAAACTGTGCTTTAAGACAGACCCATTTGGGTGTGTGTTCATGTACAAATAAAAAAAAAAAAAGAAGTCCTTATAATTGTTCCAGTATACTGCACACACCTGGAAATAGTTGAGATGTATGAATATCGAGGAAGATATTCTAACTGAACTTATTTTTCCGCATCCAGTTGCTAGAACTGGAGCTGCATACTAGGGTTCTCTTAAGTAGAATGAATATGTGGTCGGGTGTGGAATTTAATAAAATATCTACTTGTCCATGGGAAAGGTTGCTTCTTAAATCTACTTGTTCTGTGAAAAAAATCTACTTTGCCCTTTGGTGCCATGTAGTAGGATGACAAATTATGGCAGCAATCTCATTATGTAAGAGCTCTGCTAATAGCCTCTCCCATTATTCCAGGGCTTATACTATAGTAGGGCTTCAGTTCTAGCAATTTCAAGCCCCTAGTATAGCAATTTCCTTATTTTGCCACCTTTCCGCAGTTCTACATGCGGAGGCTGGAGTAAGCAATAGTTCCAGGGCTGGAAAGCCTTTGAGTCTGGGCAAACCTACTAACATGCATGTTTTAAGGATTTTCACCAAGACTTCTGTAATCTTTTTCCATACTGAGAAAGGCTGCAAATTTACGTCTGAAAAGGGCAGAAGTAGAAGTTCTTCCAGGGTTTGGGGGAAAATGGTTGGAGGGAAACTGAACTTGTAAAAAAAAAAAAAAAAAAAAAAAAAAAAAAAAGATTTTCGCACACCCAAATCTACACATGCATATTTGCTCATGTTAAGATACAGTTCACAAATATGTTCTAGGAGTATGATTTCCTGGTCCACTTCTGTAAAGTCTTGTGAATTCATGAAAGCCACTAATTCAAAGACATTTATCATGGATGCACTTTTGTGACTTTCTTTAATAATTGGCCCACTAATTAGGTCTAACATTGACCAAGACATTTTTTTAATTTTTTTAATCAAATTTCTATTTCTCTCTCCATGTATCTATTGGCTAGTTTTACTGTGAGCGATAGCATTCTGCTCTTCCACACAAAGCATATTGGCACATAAAGTAGTTTTGTTCAGTGCCAGGAACTACTGTGGCAATGTGTGCTTTTTGAGACCCAAAACTATTTTTTGCTTTTTGCCAATGTTTGTTACAATGGTGAGGGCCTGGCAGCTCCTGCATCCAAAAAGTGTTACAAAAGCCATGTCAAAACAAGACACGCATTGACAAAACCAAAAGACTGACAACCAATGTTAGATCGGCTGGCTTTGCCGGTGCTAGTTTATTTTCATGTTTCACATAATCTTGTTAAAAAAGGTTACTGTCCTTTTCCATTATGAAAACAGTTTTTTGGAAATACTAGCGTGCATCAACACATTTTACTAAATGATGCTTCAAAGAAATAGTACCTAAAATTTCACAGTAATTTAGCAAAACCTTTTTTTCCCTCCTTCCATTTTTTTTTCTGAATATTTTAATTTGAAAGCAAAGAATCATCAATCTTCCTTACAAGCTTCTGTACATATTTACATTTAATCCGAGCATTCTGGGAGCATTATATGTAGCCTCATATTCTAAACCTTTTCCAAAATATATACACTTTTTAGACTGGGAACCACTGTCAATAGTGCAGGGTGAGAGCTTTAAATAGATCACTGACAGTGGTTCCAGAAAAAAACACTCATCCCAATAACAAAGGCTTTGCATTAATGAACCATAAATACAAGTTCAAACAGCATTAGCGTATGGACACAAATATTACCTCAACTGCTGACAGTTACCTTTCTGATAAACTGGTAGCGGAAGGGTTTGTGCTCCAGGGCGTTGGGCCTACTTGTCCCAATGACAAATAAACATGAAAACTTGTTGTCCTTGACCCCAAAACAATATGTCCTGGGAGTCGGGCTACAGGAATTCCACACTCCTGGTGGTGCATACAAAAATTAGCTTGCATGATAGCAAATATCAAAACTAAACTGTAAATTTAAGTACACACCATATACATCAGGATGTCTCTAATCATAACCATGGCAGTCTGATGGTCATTCCAAGCTTGATTTAACGTCTGTAGAAAATTGTTATTTAAAGAATTTAACACGTCTTCCCGCACCTGAAATAGAAAAGAAGACAATGGAAAATTAAGTATTCCACTGCATAATAAGGAGTGATATATTTAGGGTGCAGTTTTTTTTTTTTTTTTTTACTAATCAATCCCATTTTTAAACTGCATGCAGTTCAACTGCAAGCCACACGCTTGCACTAAATTACAAATAAGACAATAATTGAGTTAATACAAATTATCTTACTCAAATATAAACGCCAAATCAACTGCAATAATGTTGACACATGACAAATAAATACCTTCTATAATCTCAAAATACTATCCATAAGAACACTTCTGGGCATCCTAGTACTAGGATCTTTCTTTATTCTTAGCATTTTTATGGCAATGTCTTATGATGGAGTTTGCCTACTTTTTTCAAATTGATACAGCAACATGCACCAGTGACACCATCATTAACGGCATTCGTTCCCAGCATTTGTGCAGCAGATGTTTTGTTTTCTGAGTTATGACTGATACCCCAGAGTCTAGGTGATCTCATGTCATAACAAATGTGTTTGACTCCAGAGAAAAAGTGACATGTTTAATTGTACTTCACAACAGAACAGCAGCTAGAAGTTCCACTAAAATAGTCAGACATCGTGCATGTTCAATATTATAAACATTTTTGCTGTATTTTCAATGTTATAATTATTTCTGCTGTATTATAAACATCATATTTTTATAACATCAAGAGCAACCCATCTGCCAAAGGGAACACGGGTATACTAGGACAGTGGTTCACCTATGGCTCAGTTAAAACATATCATTTAGCAGGTGACTCATAACAGGAGAACGCGGGATTGGATAAGTCAAAGGTATTGAACAAGTACCTGGAGTCGGTAGAGTGGCCAAACGCTCAGATCTGTTGTCTTTGAAAAAGCCTACAACTGTGCCATTTATCATAATTGCAGTTGTCAGGAGCCAAACTGTTAAAGAGGCATTAGCTACAGGACATACGTATTTAAAGCTTCTGAACTCAGCTTCCCAGACACTAAGACATTCTACAGTCAGACTGCTGACCATACCCAGATTCTGCATCTAAGCTTCGAAAGTTTCTTCCTCTCAGACTAAGAAAGCAGACATACACCCTATCATTTCGAAAAAAGCTAATACAAGGTTATTACTTAAACAATAAATGTACTGGGACTATACCGCTCTCTTCTCTCATTTAGTCTCAACACTACAACATCTTTGTTAACCAAGCGCTTTACAAACATTTATAAAAATTACACTGATTTTTATATATAGACACCAAGATCATCAATATTGGGCAAGTAATTTAGACGTTATAGACTTTTCAAGAAAACCAAAGAAAGAACAGAGCTGTCAGATTACATGGTGTGTGCAATGTCGTGTTTTCAAAATGGTTTCCACCATTTCATGCATTCTGTGATGGCAGTCTGCATGTGTTTGAGTACGGGTCCCTTAGGGTGGCATAATACATGCAGAAGCCTTTAGGGACCCTAAACTAGGGGGTACCATTTACCAGGGACTTAGAAGGATTAAAATGCCCTTACCAATTGGGTTACAATTGTAATTTACATCGTTGTTAGGGAAAGAGTACTGCCACCGGGCCCTGGTTAGCAGGGACCAAGTGTACTTTCCAGAGTCACAAACCAGCAGGTAGTAGTCCAAAAGGGGGCAAAACTGGAGGAACCTGCAAACAGCCCATTTTCCTAGACAGGCATACGATTTAACAGAACGGAGCATCCACATCAAAAGTATAAAGCCCCATTTAGTCCTCTGTGAATGAGACAATAGGAAGGGTGGTTAAAACACTTGTAAGTGCACTAAAGAGGCAATAACTGCATCCCCATGCAAGGCAAGCAGTACAGTTCGATTCCATTCCTTGATAACCTCTAAAAGAGGGCCCTTAATTTTCTTCAAAAGAGGACCAACAGAACTCTATAATATCGAGTTACTGGAAAGAATCTGGGTCACTCCTACGTAACCTGCGACCTAAAGCAGAGGACTCCTTGGTGCCATAAGAACAACAATGCATGTCATTATTTTTGTTCTCTGTAATCAATTATACCCATAAGACATTCAAGGGCGGCTCTTCTATTCAAAATCCCTGAAAATGATTTAAAAAAATGTGGAAACAGACCAGTAACAACCGAATCATGCGGCGGGGTTCTATACTGCCATGCAACTGCTCTCCAATTTTAAAGAAGTTGCTGAGTGTTCCACAAATTTTTAATGGAAAATTATTGCTGATTTTAAGCAAAGTGCAACTATAAAAGATGCAAAATGTTCATAATGTCTCATATAAATGTGATGTACTAACATAGAAGTCACATATACAATGCCAATCTGCAACTGTGGGCACTTTGGCTGACACTCAAAAGTTTCAAACTGCCTAGAAACTGACATCTAGAGCTACAGACAGCCAACGTGACTAATTGTTACGTACAGAATTGGGAAAAAAAAAAAAAAAAAAAAGGGTACAAGGACCCATCCGCTACAGGAGGGCATATCATTTCTTACACACATGTAAGAGTGATGATATGTGCCTGCATTTTTTCACTTCACATACCTATGAAAGGACGCAGGTGACATTTGTTTTTTAAAAGAAAAAAATTAAACTGGAGGAGGGCAAAAGCACCTTTTGTAAGATGGCAGCAATATACTGCTGTGATTTCCAAAAGAAAAATAAATAAGTAAAAAAAAACATGGTACCTTTTTTGGAGTTGGAGGACAAAAGAGGAGTATAAGGTCGGTGCATATGTTAGACATTTGAATTTTAACTCTTTGCAGTATGGATCAGATCTGGGCCTAGCAATAAATGGGCCAGTGAAACACAAATACATAACTACAGGTATTTACTCTGACCTACATCTTTCCACTAGTAGAGGTACTTCCATCTCCAGCTTCTGGACAATTCTTTACGCTGGGAAGTTTTGGGAGCCCTAAGAGTTGTAGCTTAAAAAAAAAAAAAAAAAAAATTACGTAGCTTATCAATCACTGGGCTATGGTGTAAAAAAATGTGATGTAAGGATTTGCAGATGAAAAATACTCGAACTCTGGATGTAAGAAATTCAAGGCCATGGAGGATTAATCCTCAACAATGTGGCGTAGAGACTGAGGAAGCCATTGAAACATGTGTTGGGCTCTTTTCAAGTTCACTGGACTCCAGCCGACAGTGTATAAAAGGTGCAAGGGCCTATAAAGGTTGTGGAGAAAATCCCATGATAGGGATAAGAAAGAAACTAGAACAAATCTGCAGTACAACATTATCATGCACTTTGCAGAACCACCCGGGCAACATTCTATTCACACAAATTCACTGCACCGCAAAACTGCTCTACAACACTCTTTAGAGTAGTGAAAGAACTCTCTGACCCAAGCAAGGTCTCGCTGGCTCCATTGTTATTGCAGCTAAATGCGAAGAGCTGGCACACTTCTTCGTTAAGGTGAGACATCCAACATTCCCTGTTGATGACTCAAGATGGGCAACTTCCAGTGAAATGGATGAAACCTGGTTCTAGGAGGCCCCACCTATCACAGAGGAAAACACTTTACAGACCATACACAATTTGAACTCGCTGCCCCCACTTCCTCTTTTATTTGGTTTGTTACAGTTTAGAAAATCTGACTCCCCGTGGAATCCTCTCCCTCCAGCTAATCTTAACACACTGGGCACTGACTTATCGGTTCTGGTGGGGCTACCTAATTCTTCCTTGCAAGAAGGATGCGTATCCAAAGTTTGGCTTGGAAATATAACATGGTTCTTCCCCTCCTAAAAAAAAAAAGAAAAAAAAAAAGAAGCCTAGTTTGGACCCTTTTATCGGGTCCAAATTTACACGATGTCAATGCTCCCCATTCTTTTCAAAATTCTGGAGAAACACATGAATACAAAATTGAACTCCTATGTAGCCTCCCAGAATTACTTGCACCCATCTCAGTCAGCCTTTAGAGCAAGACCTAGTACTGAATCCACCCTCCCGGGCGTCACAGAACATCTGAGAGAGCTCCTGGACGAGGGTGGAACAGCCATGTTCATCTTACTCGATCTCAGCACAGCTTTCGATATAGTGGCACATACCACTTTTAAACAAAAATTGAAGGACTTCGGGGTCCAAGGGACAGCCCTGGATGCCCTCCTTTCTGAATGGTTGCACTTTCCAAGTCTCTGCCTGTTCCACCTCAAAATCGCATGACCTCACTTTGGGTGTCCCTCAGGGATCAGTCTTGATCCTTATGTTCTTCAATATCTATGTCCGTCCTCTTGCACACTTGGTAGAGATGCGGTCTTACACTGTTATACAAGGATGACATCCAACTTATCTTTTCTCTGTCATCTGCTCTGAGATACAATTCGGAGGCCTTGAATCCCTGTCCGACTCAGGTCTCAACCTGGATGAAATTCAACTTGCTAAAATTTAACGGTGAGAAGACTGAGGTAACAAAACTCTAAGTAAGAATCCACTACTTTGGAGCCCACAGCACCGGACTCAGGCCTTGGGAGCCCTTCCCGAACTGGTCCCAAAGTTAAGAACTTAGGCTTTTGGCTGGACAAGAATTGGTCTATGAAACCTCAGGTTCCCACAGTAGTTTCCATTGTGTTTAGCAGTCCTTAAATAGCTGTGAAAGATTATATGGATGCTTCCTTTCTCAGCTCAAAGGATGGACATCCAAGCCCAGATCTTCTCAAGATTAGACTACGGGAACATCCTCTACCTGGGAGAAAAGAAGGCTTCCATCAGACGTCTACAAGAAGCACAGAATTCTGTTGCTAGGCTACTATACGGACTCTGAAGACCTAACTCTGACTTATGCCTCCTCCATGAGCTGCACTCACTCTCGGTGGAAAAAGGGTACAGTTTATGGCACTATGTTATATGCAAAAGGCTAGGACTGGCACTGGGCCGAGACACAATTAATGGTCCCCTACCAGCCTTCGCGCTATGCGTTCGAGCACCCAGCACTGTGCACAGTTTCCACAGTTGGACTAGCCCATATAGGAGGTTGTTCCTTTTCATTTCTGGGTCTTTAGCTCTGGAACGCCCTACTCGAACACTTGAGCAACTGCCCTTTTCTGGTCCTCTTTTGAACTTGGTTAATTTAATCCGGTTAGTGTCACTTGCCCTTTTCTAATGCCATCGTGCTGGGAAACCCCGTTTGGGTAGCTGTGCGCATTGAAAATTTTATAATAGCAGCAAATTTTCGGCTCTCCCAATCACTCTTATACAATATGACTATCTGAGGTTTTACAGCAAGGAATCATCAAATATCCTTTGGTTAAATATAGAAAGATCATTTTTCCGTGAACCACTTATATCTTCACCAACCGCTACAGAACGTAATGTCACACACTCAAAAACAACTCTCAAATAAAACCAAAGCACATTTTCAGCTAGATAACAAACTAGATAGGATAAGAGGTAATTCGAACTATATGTCCTGTTAGAAAAAAGATAAAATTTGATAAAAGTTTACTGGGAGCATCAGTCCTCCCAGATTATAAACCTTCTGAAGGATTTGGACTTTTGGAAATCCCTGTTGCCTTAAGCAAACAATACAGAAAACATTTGATCTGAATAATATGGAGATTTATAATTTCTTGAAAATCAAAAGCAACTATTATTAAAATGCACGCTGAATAGTGTCCAGGTTTCTCTCTAATATAACATTTATATCTCATCAAGGATCAATGTTGAACCAGAAAACAAGGGAAGAAGGCTGGCCCAGGTATTCTTATATTCGCGTGCACATAAACAAAGACCTTTAATATGGAAATTGATATATGCAACTAAGGTCTGCACTAATTCCACCACATACAAGATTCATCCTTTAAAAATCTTACTGGAATACAGCAAAGTTACAGAAATTGAGTCTTACAGCCACTGCCACAAGCTGCTTTGCTATGAAGCGACATGGACCTTTCGCTCTTCTCATTTAATTATAAACTGATTAGACACTTCTGGCAGGATATCACAACATACGTTCAAGATATTTTTTTACCTCAGAGTAAACCGATATTGGCAGATCAGTAACTGCATTTACATTGAGTCTCCAAGACAGAATTTTACTGTTTCTTACCTCTAGTTTTAGGTACTAAAGAACAAGTTACTTACCTACGGTAAAGCCTTTATCTGGTGGAGTCTCTCCTCTTCTTTAGAAGGATGTGGGGTGAGTAAAAGGTAGGCAAAGTGATGGATTGGACTACGTGAAAGCGCGTAATCACCTTAGGGAGAAATTAAGCCCTAGTGCAAAGCACCACTTTGTCAGGGTAAATGGTGAGGTATGGCAGCTTAGATGACAATGCCTGCAGCTCACTCACTCTGCGGGCAGAGGTAATGGCCACAAGGAAAGCGGTTTTTAGTGTCAGAAGCCTGAGAGGACAATTGTGGGGTAGATTAAAAGGAGCACACATCAGGAATGTCAGTGCCAAACTCAAATCCCACTGGGGCAGGATGAATGATAAAGGAGGAAACATGTGGGTAAGGTCCGTAAGGAACTAAATAACAATAGGAGACTTAAATCGGGTAATATTAAAAAAGCTGATATGGCAAATAGATAACCTTTGAAGGTGCCCAAAGAAGAGCCTACAAGGCCTAAAAAAAGTATGAACAAGAGGACCTCCGAAGGAGGGGCAGAGAGGGAGTAGTAGACTTGTCTGCACACCATGCCACAAATTTATTTCAATGACAGGCCTATACTGTTTTGGTGGAGTGATGCCTGGCTGCTAAGATAACACGACATACTTCAGCCAGAAGGCCAAATGCAGTCAACTGTCTCTGCTCAATTACCATGCAAGAAGGCAGAGACTGGACAGGTTTGGGTGGAGAACCTTCCCCTGATGCTGTAACAGAAGATCGTCATGAATGGGCAGTCTGATCAGAAGAACGATGGCAAAGCTCAAAACCTTGCGATACTAAACTCTTCATGCCCAGTCTGGGGCCACAAGAATTACTTGGGCCCAGTCGTTCTTGATCTTTTTGAAAGCTCTGGACAGAAGTGGTATGGGTTGAAAGGAGTACAGGAGGCCAGAGCTCAACTTGCAAGAAAAGTGCTGCAGAGCTAGTGCCGCCTTGTAAACTCCAATGCGCAAAACTGCTGACATTGTGCGTTCTCTGCGGAGTTGAACAGATCTTTCCAAGGTTCTCCCTACTGCTGAAAGAGGCTTTGCACCACCTCCGGATGGAGACACCATTCGTGATAGATCAGGCATTGTCGGCTTAGTACATCCGCTCTGGCGTTCAGAGAGCCTGACAGGTGTTGAACCACTAGGGAAATGCCTGATGTCCCAGCCATGTCTGGAGATGCAGAGCCTCCTGACAAAGGGTCCATGACCCCACCCCCTCGGTTTGCTGCACCACCACATGACGGTTGTGTTGTTTTCAGTAAAATCCTGCACTACTTTCCCTTTGAAAGAGGGAAGAAATGCTTTCAATGCCAGTCTGATGGCCCAGAACTCCGAAAGGGTGCTATGGAGTCTGGACTTTGATAGAGGGCAGATGCCTCTGATCCCCACCTCTACTGAGTGGCTGCCCCATCCATCACTATTGTCAGATCTGGTTGGGGGAAGGGAACAGAATCTGCCTCTGACCCAATCAGGGTCTGTTAGCCATTACAGCAGATCTTGCGCACTTACCTTTGAGATCTGGACTGCGTCACAAAGATTACCCCGATGCTGCAACCACTGGAACTTCAGGTCCCACTGCAGAACCTGGATATGCCATCCAGCATGAGTCACCAGCAGGATGCAGGAGGCCATGAGGCCCAGCAGCCTCAGAATCATTCTCACTGAAGTCCAGGATAGAGGCTGAAACATCAGTATCATAGCCTCAAAATCCTGGACTCGCTGCTCTGGAGGATAAGCCTGAAACTGCAGTGCATCCAGAACAGCTCTGATAAAAGAGAGTGTCTCGGAGGAAGTCAGGTGTGACTTAGGCATGTTTATAGTGAATGAATGACATGAATGCAGGAGGTTCACACAGTAGTCGGGAAGTGGGAAACAACAGCCTGGGGCGAGCCTGCCATCAACAGCCAGTCGTCGAGGTAGGGGAAGACTGAATCCCCTAACCAGCGCAGATAAGCTGCGACCACCGCCATCACCTTAGTGAACACCCATGGGGTGTTGGTAGGGCCAAAGGGGTCGCACAGTGAACTTAAAGTGCTTGTGGCCCACCGTGAACAGCAAGTAGTGTCCCCAAGTCCAACGCTACCTTCCAGTCTCCTGGGGCCAAGGCAGATCAAACCTGAGGCAGAGTGAGCATTTTGAACTTCTCCTTCTCAAGGAAGAGATTGAGGGACCAAAGGTCTATGATAGGGCAGAGGCCTGTCTCCTTTGTGGCTACCAGAAAGTAGCAGGAATAGCAACCACGACCTGTTAGTGGGACAGGGACCTGCTCTATGGCTCCCTTGGCCAAGAGAGCCGTAACCACCTCCTGGAGAAGTGCCAGGTGGTCCTCCAAAATCGGATCATATGATGGTGGTATGGAGGGTAGGGTAGTCACAAAGGGGAGGAAGTAGCCCCTTCAGACTATTTGCAGAACCCACCTGTCTGACATGATGGACTGCCAGCGGAGCAGGAGATGGCAAATTCTGCCTCCGACTAATGTCTGGTGGAGATGCATCAGACTAGAAGATTTGGAGGCTGCTGCAGGGGGTGGAGGTGACGGTGGATCGGCCAGCCCACTGGCTCCCTGATCCATGAGGACGCTGGATCCCACATCCCCAGCCACACAGAGGCTGTGCAGGATGCACGGCATGGGGACTGAAGGGGAATGGACATGGTGGGGCACACCTTCCATAGCCACAAAAGGGGCGAAAAGCAGACTGAAGGGGGCAAGGGGCAGCTACGAGGCCCAGGGATCTGGCCATAGCACGAGATTGCTTTAAGTGCCTGAGCGCCGAATCTAGTTTGTCTCCGAAGAGACAGGTGCCATCAAAGGGCATGTCCATAAGTGTAAATTGGACATCCCCTAAAAAGCCAAAAGTCCCCGCCAGGCTGGTACTTCAAGGCCACCGTCGGTGCAACTACTCTGCCCAGTGAGTCAATCGTGTCCAGCCCACACCGCATTCTTAACTTTGCTGCGCCCCTCCAGTCAGCAACAGCTTGGGAGAGAATGGCCCGGGCCTCTTCCAGGACCTGTGGCAACTGGGTCCCATAGAGTACTGGTGTAATAGCCCAAAAGGGCATGCAGTGTTCACGGACCGCAATGCCAGACTGGAGAAAGAAAACATCATGTTCCCAGGTTAGTCAAGCCTCCTGGATTCCCCATCCCGGGATGCTGAAGGGAATGCACCCCGAGAAGTAGAGGCTTGAATATACAAGCTCTGAGGGGTAGGGTGCTGCGTCAGGGATGTTGGGTCATTTGGACCAGGTCTCTGGCAGCAGGCAATTGTCCTGTTCACAGGAGCCCCTGTGTAGAGTTTGGACCAGGTCCCCAGCAAGGCATCCGTAAGGGCTTCAATGAAGTGCAAAAGGGGTTCAGAAGTGGAAGCCCCAGGTTGAAGCACCCCTGTCAGGAGGTTAGTCCTGACTGCCAGCAAAGGAAGCTCGAGGACGAGGACCATGGGCGCATTTCGCACCACTACTGAATAGGACACTCCCTCCTCTGCAGGGGGGAGAAACATGCCAGTGTCAGGGGAAGAGTCTAGACCACTGTCCTCACCCAGGTTCATCTGCCAGTCCAAAGGATCTTTCTGGGATTCCAAGGGGTAAGGTGACCCCCCCCATCCCTCACCATACCTCAATCCATAAGATTAAGGGTCAGGATCCCACATACGGGCAAGGCCCCTGTCGAAGTAAGCCTGCATTGTGTGACTCTGGTCCGGCTCTGTGTCGGAGTCAGCAATAAGGAGGGGGTGGACGCCACCCGGGGGCATGGGCGGCGTCCGAAGCATTTACATCAGACCCAGTGTCAAGGAAGGTCAAGGTTGCACAACCGATGCTGTTCAGCTCCAGGGAAAGATCCTGTGGTGCCCCCTGGAGCCAAGAACAAAGTTGCTATCACGGAACCAGTGGGTGCCGCTCCCGACTCCGCAGGGGCCGGAAGGCACACCAGCAGAGCCAGGCTGCCCAAAGATGAGGTGCAAGGCCTCTTAAAATGCCTGGATTTAGGCAGGGGTCGCTCACAGAAATGCAGGGTAGACCGGATCCGTCCCTGTCATAGGCTCAGAGGACGGAAGCCTACAATGACGATGCTCCCCTTCCCTCTGTAGCCCACAGACTAGGCGAAGTCAAAGAATGCTTGTGCTTCCTTGACTTCTTCTTGTGCCTCGACTTACCAGACCGTCCTGAGGACTTGGAATGGGATGATAATGATAAGGGGGGGGGGGGGGGGGTTCTGCGACCGTTCTTGGGACCTTCCTCTCAACACAGAACAGGAGCGATGCGGAGCCAAGTGCTAGGCCACCAGGAGATATAGGGACCACTCCGTCAAAGCTTTGGGATTCATGGCCTGGCAGTCTGAGCACAACTTCGGGTCATGGTCGCACTCCAAACACTGCAAGCACATGAGGTGCGGATTGGTCACAGATATCGCCCGATGACAGGATCCACAGGGCTTGAACCTGGGCTTACGTGAAGCCATCTCCGATCCACTAAGAGTGTAGCCACTCACAAATCTTCGACAGAAAGTTGAAAAAAGACCAGTCAAAAAGTGATGGAGGGTAGCTCTCTTACGATCAGCGCTGGCTGGTGCAGAAAGAAAGGATCTGGGTCTTCTGGCGTGGAAAGTCGTGAAAAGAAACGGACGTCAGTGCACCAGGGTGGCTCCAATATAGGACCCGCAATGTCAAATCCAGTGCGCATGACGTTGACGCGGAGTAGACCGACGCCTGAGGGAAATTTTAAGGGAAGGAATCTTGTTAGAAATGGGGTCTTAGTTTGGCAACCCAGTCCAAGCAAGGACCCTTACTCTAGTCAGGGTAAGTCTCACACAATCCAAATTATCCTGTGCCCACCCTCTGGTAGCTTGGCACTGAGCAGTAAGGCTTAACTTAGAAGGCAATGTGTAAAGTATTTTTGCAATATATCATGCAATAACACAGTAGAACACCACAAAAATACACCACACAGTGTTTAGAAAAATATATAATATTTATCTGATAAAATGCAGGTCAAAACCATTAAGATGCAATAAGTATATGTTAAAATATCACTGTAAAAATGATCTAAAGTGTCTTTAGCCTCTTAAGAGCAATAAATGTCTCTTGCAAGCACAAAGTACCTGGTTTGCGTTCAAAATCTCCGCAAAGAACCACAGAGGAGGAGATGAGTGGAAAACAAGGAGGTGTGTGTTGATTTCTCGGGCCGCACACGGAACTGCGATATTTATTTCTCACGCAGGGAAGGCTTTGCGTTGATTTCCGGTGCTCGGTCTTGGATCCTCTTCGGGTTGCAGGGTTTTCGGATGCCCAGGGGACAATGCATTGAAATACGGTGCTGACAGGACAAAGTCACAGGGGCTGCGTCGATCAGGTGGGCATTGCGTGGAAATTTCTACAGCACAGCAGGCGCTGCGCCAATTCTTATCTGGAAGTTGGGCTGTGCATTGATCCAGTGGGCAGTGCGTCGAATTCCGGTCGATACGCTGGCGCTGCATTGATCTTCTCGTTGCAAAGTCAGTTTGCGTTGTTCCAGTTTGGCGTGTGGTCAATTTTTCACTGCAATGCAGGCTGTGCGTCGTTTCTGGCAGGCTGTGCGCAGATTTTCGCCGCACAGGGAGTTCTTCTTGTAGAGATTAAGTCTTTTTGGTCCTGAGACTTCAGGGAACAGGAGGCAAGCTCTATCAAAGCCCTTGGAGAGCACTTCTCAGCACAGCCAGAGAGCAGCAAGGCATCAGGGCAACAGCAAGGCAGCACTCCTTCACTGAAAGCAGTCTGGTGAGTTCTTTGGGCACCCAGGCAGTTGTTCTTGGCAGGCTGCAGGTTCTGGTTTAGGTTCTCTCCTCCAGGAAGTGTTTGAGTTGGTAGGGGCAGAGGCCCGGTTTAAATACTCAAATGTGCCTTTGCAGTGGGGGAGACTTCAAAGAGTGGCTTAGAAGTGCACAAGGTCCCCCTTTCAGTTCAATCCTGTCTGCCAGGGTCCCAGTGGGTGGGGGGGTCAGTCCTTTGTGTGAGGGCAAGCTACTGCCCTTTGACATGTAAGTGCCAGGCCCTCCACCCTCCCAGCCCAGGAAGACCCATTCAAAATGCAGATGTATGCAAGTGAGGCTGTAGTGAATCCTAGTTCGTTTTAATGGGATAACAGGAGTTAGCTTAGCCTCTGGCTTGTAGACTCGTGCCCCCGTCACCTAGTGACTTTTAACCTACTTAGCTTGCTCTGTCTTAGCCCATTTAATTATTTATTTCTTCTAAGATGGCTGCCTTGTTTATAGTTAGGCCACTTGTTATGGGTAACCTTATCAGTGTCACCGCGCCAAGGCGTCAAGATCAAGCACCAAAGACAAACAAACAGTAGGTGTTCACACTTAGGGATTTTCCCTCCCTATACTTTCGAGGGATTGTTGATATTAATTGCCGTCCCAAGCATGTCTGTTATCTATTGTTTAGGAACACACATACGTCAGGGGACCTTGTAGATCTGTATAAATACATCGCACTTTAGACAGATAATCAGAGGGATTCCGACCAGAGGGGATCGCCACCATCGCTGATACCGATGCTGCAGTCGTCTTGACGCTGACCCAGTCTTCGTGTCCCTGCGGAGTCTGAGATAGAGACCTCATTCCAAGGTAACAAGGGTTTGGGGCTCCTCTCATGGACATGGCATTGGCAGATTAGGTTTAACAAACCCAGCTCTCCTTTAGGTAGGAGGTTAGGCCTTTTCACATGTGGGTATTAGGGCATAATACATCTCATATCTTTTTTATGTATTGCAAGATGGTGGGGGTCTTTGTTATAATGACTCTCGTCTTCACAATACTATTTCTTGCTTTATTCATTATCCTAATCATTGTAGCCCATTCAACTTATCGCAAATTGCAGTTATGTTAAATAAAAACTTTACTGCATCTGTGTCATTGCCTGTGTTTCTATGAGACATAATATATCTGTGAGAAAAGGGTAATCTCCGTTTAACCACGACACTCCCTGAGATATCTTATTTTCGAGTCCATGCGTAAACGGCTGCATAAATCACCTTTTACTATTGTGTTTCTGGTGAGGTGCTGCTAGTGAGCCGGTAAGGTTGGGACAACAGTTGCGACTTGTTGTAGGAAAGACGTAGTCGCCTACAAACAAAAGTACTGTCATCCCTAAACCAGCAGTCTTGCTCAGAGCAAGGGTCCAAACTACGACATGGCGCCACCAACGATGGTGTTTAGGCACTAATTTACGGATACCATGACTATCACTGTCTCACAGACAACAGGTACCCTAAGTACCAGTATACGGAGAAGTGAGTGGTCTTTGGGAGAATCCTCCTCAGCTGAAAAGGTAACACCCGATTAAGCTGTAGGTTGTTCGAGCTCGAACTCATAAAAGGACTTTACTACCCATTTTTGGTGTTCAGTTTCTTAAAAAAAATATGGCTGATGCCATTGACATTCCTGAAAATGAACACAACATTTATTAACGCATGGCCTTACAGATGAGGGCGGGGATGTTACTCTGATAATAGAAGCTACTGAAGCATACCAAAAAAATATTTTACTGTTGGGTCACTTTTCCTGAGGTTGACCAAAGAACAAACACATTCCACACATATGAAGTTGCAAACGTACCTTTACGGTATCAAGCATAACAGTATCATGAAATATCGCTCACATACCAGGAGCATCAGAACTGGTTCGAAGGCGCCCTACCACATGTACTACGAAGGGTGAGGTTAGGTCCCTTTAGTAATGATGGACCTACCTGGCCTATGTTCGCCACATACACATCTCACCCAGGCATACAGAATATGCCGATAGCAGATTTACGAGTTTTATATAATGAATTAGTGGCATTGTATAGACGATTAGTACAGTTCGTAATGCGAACATTGAACACAACACCAGCGTGTCCAGCACCGGCAGTAGCTGGTGGTTATCAATTGGCTACTGGGATTAATCCACAAACAGTGCATACTATTATGGGTAAAGTTCCCACGGAACGGGAAAAAAAACTGTTCTGGATTGCCCAGAAAACGAACCAGCTGGAAGCGGTGTTTCCCCATATGGGACCACAGGAAAAACATAGATTGCTCACTATGTGCTTGCCTTTTGGGATGGTTCCCTCGGTGGATGACTGTGCCACATGGGGTACAGTCTTCGCTGCCATATATACTACCACACATGGTACCCCGACACTTGCCAATTTACCGGAAGTGTTAAAACAAATACAAAATGAGCATGGGGCTGCACCAGCCCTGGATTTGGGGATGAAATTGATGCGTAACTGTGACACCGTATCATCAATTATACTGAGAAATATTAAAGGGGAAGCGGTAGCACTGGCAATTCGCCAGCGTCTCCAGGAAACTCCAAATCAGGAACAGGAGAGACAGCTACTGAAAATAATTTCCGATACCTATACTAGTATAGGACGGGATAGTTTGGGAGCCAAACCTAAAAAATTGGAGTTACAAGGTACCACCCATAAGGAGGGTACAAAGCAGGCACAAGAGGGCTCTCAGAAGCGCTGGGACAAACAAAAAGATTTCAAAGAAAAAGAAATAAGAGAGCTGATTCTCCACACCCGGAGAACTCCGAAAGGAGATGTAATCTCAGAAGTAGGGAGAACATTAAAACTCCAGACAGATATACTGATTCACGTCCCTCTCGTTCCTTTCAGGACGCAGCGGATAGACGTAGCGAGAGAGGGGGCTGTCAAGATTGACGTCCGGAATACGTGAAAGAAAAGAAAGACTCACAACAGTCTACCATTAAAAAAGAAGAAAAGACGCCTCAGCAAAAGCCACAATTTGAAAAGAAGGTGGCAGCACTGACAGTTAAAAATGCCAGTAATATTGAGAACGCTGTTGAGGAACAAGAGGTGACTCTGTTAGACAGCGCGGCAGAGGTCACGATATGTCGCCAGAGTCTGAAAGATCATCTGGATGCGACAGCAACTAGCGATTACATCGCGGTTGAAACAGCAGATGGCCACGTTCTTCCCCCGATAGGGTTTATGATTTAAAAATTCAGATAGAGGGAGACGTGGAGCGCACTATTAGTGTGATATTTTGGGATGAACTTACTAGTGATATCCTATTGGCCGAAAGAGACTGGCCACCTAAACACGTCCGCAAGCTCCCGCATGGGGAAGATGTCATTTTGCCTTCTTTCTCCGATCTTGTTCCGGAAGCAGCAAAAGGAGCCTATGCTGCTGAATGGGCTTTAGCACAGGCACCTGCACTATACCGCAATCATGTAGGTTGGGACAAGGAGTCTCCTTGTCATATTATTCCCGTTAGGTCTACACCCCAACCGCAGCCGCAATACCCTGTTAAACATGAAGCGAAAGCTCCGGTAAAGGAGATCCTATCACAACTTGAGTACCAGGGAGTAATTGAGCCCTGTACATCTGCAATGAATAATCCGTTATTCCCCGTTGCAAAGCCAGATCATTCATATAGAATAGTAGTTGATTATAGACACTTAAATAGTCATACACGCACGTATGCTATACAAAATTCACACAGCACAACACTGATAAACAATATAGTGCGTAAAAAATATAAAACAACATTAGACATATCTTAAGGGTTCTTCTGCCAGAATTTCTCTCATGAAAGTCGGGACCTAAGTGTATTTTCATTTGGCTCTCAGAAACGCTTTTGCCGTTTAATTCAGGCTATAAAAATAGCCCGGGCCTGTTTTCAGCCCTTGTAACATCAATATTACAGGATATTGATTCCGAGGCATTGTCCTATGTGGATGACATATATCTCACAGACGACGTCCTAGACATTCATCTTGCGAGGGTCGATCGGATCATTATTTGATTTGCAGACCTCAGTTACAAATTCAATTTTAAGAAAAGGAAGATAGCCTTTCTTAGTGTGTTATTCCTGGGATATGAGCTATCAGGCGAAGGGAAGAGCCTGGCACCGCACTTTCAAGAGAAATGTGCTTAACTACAGCCTCCGAACACACTTAAGAAATTGCAGTCATTACTGGGTTTCTTCAATTTTGGCAGAACATGCATTCCAGATTATGCTGAACGCATCAAGCCACTGTCTGACCTAGTTCAGCCCAAATTTTCTAGCAGACACTGGACAACTGAACACACGCACATCCTTAGGGACATGCAACAGGACATGCTAGAAGCTAAACACTTACACACACGTGACAATAAAAAGAATTTGGTCATCAGAATAATTGCTGGTGCCATAGGATTTACTTAGGTCACCTTTAATGAGGATGACACGATACAGATAGCATGTAAATCACATTTATACTCAAATGCTGAACAACGTTTTGCACCTACAGAAAAGATTCTGACGGCAGTTCAGATGGCCGTCATAAAAGAGAGGCCACTTGCCCAGGGGAAACGTATTATTGTTGTCTCCCCGGTGCCGGCCTTAGAGGCTGTCACTAAAGCAGCATTCCTAACGCTAAGGCATTACATCCACGTTGGATTCAATGGGCAACGTCTCTGACCGCCACTGATGTCGATTATATATTTGATCCAAGACTTCAAACACAAGAATTTCTCCAGTATGAACAAGAGTACCCCGCTCCTCTAAATATCTTGCCACTAGACAGCTACCATACTATCATATATACTGACAGTTCAGCACAACCAGCTGTAGGTACTAAACATCAATACTCAGCAGCTTGGGCAGCCGTGAGCGGAGTGATGGAAGATGGAGTTTTCCACCCTCACAATACCTACACGCAGACCTTAGGGGACTGCACCGCACAGTTGGCTGAGCTTAAAGCTCTTATTCTAGCGCTCGAACATACTGAGACAGAAAGCCAGACTTTGATAGTCTGTAACTCATATTACTGCGTCCAGTCATACAATTAATATCTCAATCATTGGAAACTGAACAGGTTTAGAGATTCAAAAGGGAACACCATTAAACACAAAACATTGTGGGGGAGGGTGGCTGATCTTAAGGATAAGCTACTGTGTGTCCATGTAGTCCATACATTAGGACACCAACGTGTAGGAGTACACGTTGCCGGTGATATATTGGCTGATGAAGCGGCCAAAGCATCAGTAGCTACGGCTTCTGTGGCTGCAGTGACTCGTTCTCGGACGAGATTGGATAATGAAATACTGATTGCTGTTAAAGATTAGGCTGCAGGCAAACCCCTTCCGAAAGGATACCCTACAAACTATACTTACCATATCAGTGCACAGAATGCTGCTTATACAACGATTCCTGGGGTTGGAGATCGAGTGATCCCCAATGAAGACCAGAGATTAGATCCGATTACAGCAGCGCATGAGGGTGTCGCTTCTGCACATGCTGGTATAAAGGCACAAATAACAATTCTACAGCAACGCTACTGGTGGCCTGGTCTATGCAGACGAACAAAGCAGTATGTCCTTTGATGTGACATTTGCCAGCAGATCAAGGGCTCCAATATCAAACGCCCACCGCAGACATCCCTCTTAGTGTCCGACAAGCCACTTCAGTGTGTGTACCTGGACCATTGTGGTCCCTTACAGCCTGATGGTGCATACAAATACATTTTAGTGGCTGTGGATTCCTGTTCTAGATTTCTGTGGGTATGGCCACAGCGGTCGGCTGACGCCCGGACTGTTATAAAAGATTTGCTGATCTTTAGTGGTACATATGCGGTTGCAGCATTCCATTCGGACCAGGGCCCTGCATTTGCCTCTAAGGCATTCAGGGACACCATGGGGACGATGGGTGTTGAACTCCATTACTCCTCACCCTACCATCCAGAGGGAAATTCGGTCGAGGAGAGGCGGAATCGTGATCTAAAGCAGTCCTTAACAGCTCGAGTATTGGGTTCAGGCCGCAGTTGGTTGCACCACCTATATGGGGTCCAGAGAGAACTGAATAATCTGCCAAGACGGTCCTTGGGGGGACGTTCTCCATATGAGGTTCTCTTTGGGATACCTATGTATGTCCCAGATCTTGATGCCCCTGGTATGGTGGCAGCAGAAAAACCATTTGACATAAAAGACCATCTCACTGTTTTACAGGAGCTTCAACAATTTTGTGGTGATAAATCATCTGCAAGTGCTGCCACCTTATGAATAAGGGAATTGGTGAAAACTTCAACTGGCTGGATTCCTAAAGTTGGGGATCTGGTTTGTGAGAAGATCGCTGTGAATAAGGAGTTCGGTCCATCATACAGAGCACCTGTACCAGTCTTGGGGATACAAGGCACCAGGACTGTCATCTTACCACCACTGTCTGGTTCTAAGACGAACAGATTCATCTCCATTGATGACATCAAATTACACCATGTGGCCGATCCTTCACATTAGACCAGGAGGTCCCTTGGGTGGTTCCCGATCCCCTCTCACTACCCAACAGGACATCCATCTACATAGCAGGATGAACATCACTACTACAGACTATGCAACAATGTCAACTGCTGTTCCGGACACTTCCTTGACCATGGGGAGGGCGGAAAATGAACTTTTGTTGGTTCCAGTCACATCTTCAGTGACCACCCCGGTTCAAGATTTAGCTGTATTTTACACAAACACTTCACCAACGGATGACGTTGTCTACCAAGAGCCTCCACATGCAGTGGATCAGAATACACCGGCTCCTGTGTTTGCAGAGACTACCGCTGGCTATTTCATTGACATTGATGATTTTTCTCCGGATTCATCCTCTACTGTGATTGACAATGTTTCAAAAAGTATTAAGCTGTATCGATGGCTTAAAAAGAACTATTTGATATACCCATGGAACTACTTGTGGTTCTGTTTGACATTTATTGCATTATTTTTATGGATTGGTTTTGTGACTGTTTTCTTTTTGCTAATAAATGGTCACTATATTCCTGATCGCTCCTCAGTGGAGCCTGTTGATGAAGTTTTAACACCACATCATTCTTCGCATAAGGTCTGAAGGGATTTATCCCCTGTAGATATTACTGATGGGATTGTGTGGGACAGAGTTCCATTCGATATATACGGGCCTACAGAAATTATTCAAATACCATACATGTTCAAAATTTCAATGACTGATGTAATTACACCTGATGTTGTCTCTGATGATTGGGATATCCAAACAGTTGATTCCATGCTAACTGAAATGAAGGACTATTCAGCTTTTGAAAGTGAGGATGTATATGATTATACAATGAATTATGGGGAAATGTTCTGCTATAACAATTGGGGACATCACTACCTACACCGTGCAACTAGATATAGGCCTCTCTTGAACTACACACAGTGGGAACACTGTTCGACACCACAGGCGGGGAGTGCAAAGTATTATAGCGATAAATTTACATACTTTTCTGGGCATAATACAAGAAAAGCAGAGTTGTATTATTTTAAAATACCTCCGGCACAAATTAGGAAAATTTTGCTAACAGATACAAAACTGATTTATTCAGATCCCTTTGTTTCCCGGTCTCTCGATTGAGGGTTACGAATACTGGAAGAGCACTATTCACTTGAAGTGTATGGGGAACACAAGATTGGCAAATACAGGGTAGGGAGGCTTTGTTTCGAGCATGCCTGATTCCTGTGCAAATGATTTTCTTAAATGACACTATTGAGCAGACATCCTGTCTGGGGTTAGCAAAAATTAAAGATCTGAACACGCCCAGTACCCCTACTCCGGCAAGGTTTAAAGATTGGCAACACTTCCTTAATATCACAGAGGAAAGGCTAGATGCAATGGTTAAGGCTGGTACCTATAATTCTTCACTTTCCAGTCCCAGCGGGTGGTTGGTATAGCCCACAGACATTAATGAGTGTCAAATGCGTTTTTTGAACTCTTCAGGGGGTTTTTCAATTAAAAGGCCAGACCCTCGCTTTATATCGGGTCAACATACAGGTATAGTTACGACATACAGTGTGGGTAAGCTGTGCCAGCAATGGGTGCAAACGAACACGTTAGCCGCAGTTAAACATCTGAACACTCTCTGAAAATATAGACTTGAAGGATTTTCTGCTGGGTCCTAGAAAACAGCGCTCGAAAAGTTTTTATATGCTATGTACAATGAAATTTGGAAACTTTCCCAAATTGAGGCTGCTGCGCGTTTAAGGCAACTAGATAAGGAAAATTTTGAAAAAACATTAGCTGTTGTCGACAACGGCATGAATACACTGTCCAACAGGATTTATTCACTATCAAAAATAGTGTTGTCTGCTATTGATATCACTCAGACAGACTTGTCCCGGTTATATCATGGGCAAACACAGCTACGTTCCATCATGCAGCTAGGTTGGACGTTACAGACACTGAAAAGTGGCCACATTCCATGGAAGTATATTAATGGGAGTGAATTCTTCACTGCTTTTAATTTTTCCAAGGAACAAGCGACAATGGATAAGAGGGAGGCTAGTTTCACCCTGCTTCAAGTAGAGAAATTAGATAAATTGCCCTTCACAGTAGCAGAGAGTCCTTCAACTATCTGGCTCTTACACAGCATTATTAATTTACTGATTTCGACCTTTCGTTTCTCGAGCTACCTGAAACATCTTGCAGTGGTACGATATGAGCAACTAGGAGATAGCTTTATTAAGGAAGAGTCGGAGTTGCCCTTTGACTATAGATGTCTGAACGGCGAAAGGGAGGTCTTTCTTAGCGGAAGCGAAAGTGAGACTGCTGTTCGTCATTCTATGATATGCAAACAGGTGTCTTTTCACGGTCTTTGCAATGCAGGGGTCGCAAATTTGGCCTGTTTTCTGAAGGGTACTCCCGTCCCCTTGATTCGTCCGGTGTTTCATGTACTTTCCAATGGAAGTTATGTTGTATTGAACGATCAAAGTTGTTGCGGCATGCAACCCGGAATTGCCTACGCAATCTTGGTCTCGAAGTTCGTTACGTGTTGTGGACATGTTTTGTTTCCCCCCCACACGAGAGATTAAAGTATCTGACATGTGGCCCCACATAGATACTATTAATGTGAATTATGACAAGCTGAGTAGGCTAAAGGCGCTATTGTTTCAAAAACAGGTCGCCTTGACATCCGCAAAGGAGACGTATGCTCTCCAGATTGCTAGATCATCAGCCGAGATACAATCCCTTTTAAATACCAATTTCCCCAAACACTTTCGAGAACTGGTATCCAGAATATTCAATGCTTAGAGCACCACTGGGATTGTTCATTTCTTTAAGGCTGTCGGGTCTGGTTTCATGTCCATCTTCCAGACTGTCTTCGGAGTCATCCCATCAGCCATCCATTCTCTCATTTCAAGTGTGTTTGGTGGCTTTCCAATTATTTTGGCTTTGATTGGCGGACTACTACTGCTATTTCTTCTGATTCGCAGTGGTTGTTTATTTCCAGCAACGCAGAGCAATGGAGCCGCTCCCACCAACTCCACTGTGCCGTGAGCGCATGGTTTGGATCTTCGGTGCACCTTTGCTGGTGGAACTGGAGCATGACTGGTCATTGTCATTCCGGCCCCTTCTCTGGTGCGTACAACCAGTCTTCCACTGCATATGGTGTCTCTTTGAACATCTGCCTATGGTCTGTCTTGCTGTTGCACCGACAACTCCTGTGGACCACGAACTGCTGATGTCCCTGATGAGGGTTCATACACGGTCATGCCCCTTGAAACTGAGGTTGCTCCGCGAGGCCACCTATGAGCCTTCTGTTTTTAGATCTACCATGGATGAGGACACTGCAACGGATAACGATACACCAGGAAATACGACTCACTTCTGCTCTGTGGATCCGTTTGTCCGCCCAGTACTAGACTTAACATCGGACGATGTTGACTCATTTTTGAGGTCCTTGGTTGGTGACTTCGATGACATTCTTCAATATTATGCATTTAACAAATAATTTGATGAATTGAATTGCCATTCCCGATTCCAAATTATGCATTTAAATTGAAATTGTTGCACGCTGTGCTTGTCATAAGTTGACATTAACATCTCTGAATGTTTTTTAGAAGATTTGTTTTAACATATTTTTTTTTTAACACATGCTACAGCTTTTTTAGCTTGTTTTTTGCTTTTAGCTTTTAGTTCAGAAGCAAGTTTTAGCATTTGGGTTCCTGTTCCTGTGTCATACTTGTTACGGCAATGGGGAGGGTGTAGTGAATCCTAGTTCGTTTTAATGGGATAAGAGGAGTTAGCTTAGCCTCTGGCTTGTAGACTCGTGCCCCCGTCACCTAGTGACTTTTAACCTACTTAGCTTGCTCTGTCTTAGCCCATTTAATTATGTATTTCTTCTAAGATGGCTGCCTTGCTTATAGTTAGGCCACTTGTTATGGGTAACATTATCAGTGTCACCGCGCCAAGGCGTCAAGATCAAGCACCAAAGACAAACAAACAGTAGGTGTTCACACTTAGGGATTTTCCCTCCCTATACTTTTGAGGGATTGTTGATATTAATTGCCGTCCCAAGCATGTCTTATCTATTGTTTAGGAACAGACCTACGTCAGGGGACCTTGTAGAACTGTATAAATACATCACACTTTAGACAGATAATCAGAGGGATTCCGACCAGAGGGCATCGCCACCATCGCTGATACGGTTGCTGCAGTCGTCTGGACGCTGACCCAGTCTTCGTGTCTCTGCGGAGTCTGAGATAGAGACCTCATTCCAAGGTAACAAGGGTTTGGGGCTCCTCTCATGGACATGGCATTGGCAGATTAGGTTTAACAAACCCAGCTCTCCTGTAGGTAGGAGGTTAGGCCTTTTCACATTAGGGTATTAGGGCATAATACATCTCATATATCTTTTGTATGTATTGCAAGATGGTGGGGGTCTTTGTAATAATGACTCTCGTCTTCACAATACTATTTCTTGCTTTATTCATTATCCTAATCATTGTAGCCCATGCAACTTATCGCAAATTGCAGTTATGTTAAATAAAAACTATTGTAACTTTACTGTATCTGTGTCATTGCCTGTGTTTGTATGAGACATAATATATCTGTGAGAAAAGGGTAATCTCCGTTTAACCACGACACTCCCTGAGATATCTTATTTTCGAGTCCATGCGTAAACGGCTGCCATAAATCACCTTTTACTATTGTGTTTCTGGCGAGGTGCTGCTAGTGAGCCGGTAAGGTTGGGACAACAGTTGCGACTTGTTGTAGGAAAGACGTAGACGCCTACAAACAAAAGTACTGTCATCCCTAAACCAGCCGTCTTGCTCAGAGCAAGTCCAAACTACGACAAGGCTGAGCATCCTGTGTTTGGGGCGCGTCTGAGTGAATGCAGAAGGAGCTGTCAACTGAACCTAGCCAGACGTGGATTGCAAGGAACAGAAGGATTTAAAGACCGAGAAATGCTCACTTTCTAAAAGTGGTATTGCTAAAATAGTAATATTAAATCCAACTTCACCAGTCAGCAGGATTTTGTATTACCATTCTGGCCATACTATCTATGACCTGCCTACTCCTTTCAGATCAGCAGCTACCACTCAAACAGTATGTGAGGGTAGCCCTAATGTTAGCCTATGAAAGGAGCAGTCCTCAGAGCAGTGCAAAAAAGAATTTAGGAGACTACCAGGACATGTAAACTACACAGGTACATGTCCTGCCTTTTGTCTACACAGCACTCTGCCCTATGGGTTAGGTAGGTCCTACCTTAGGGGTGACATATGTAGAAAAAGGGGAGTTTTAGACTTGGCAAGTACTTTTAAATGCCAAGTCGAATTGGCAGTGAAACTGCACACACAGGCCTTGCAACGGCAGGCTTGAGACATGGCTAAGGGGCTACTTAAGTCGGTGGCACAATCAGTGCTGCAGGCCCACTAGCAGCATTTCATCTACAGGCCCTGGGCACATATAGTGCACTTTACTAGGGACTTATAAGTAAAATAAATAATCCAATTGGGTATGATTCAATGTCATCATGTTTAAAGGGAGAGAGCATATGCACTTTAGCACTGGTTGGCCGTGGTAAAGAGTGCAGAGTCCTAAAACAAACAAAAACACTATCCAAAAAGTGGAGGGAGGCAGGCAAAAAGTTAGGGGTGACCACCCTAAGGCTGTCAGGTCTAACAAATTACAAGTCTCTATCAGATACTAGTCTTTGCAACTGGAAATAAAATAGTCATACGTTTGTGATGAGCATGGTTATGAACACACAACATTTTTCTAAAACATAGTGATATGATTTCTAGTAAACGAATTGTCTGGAATACCTTAATTCTATCTTTACAAAAAATGAAACAACCTTAAATTAGCCCATGTCACTGTTACACATATCAAACAGTTTCTGGCTACCTCAGGGTGCTACTCCTTTCGGACCCTAAGGCCACATTTTCCTCAAATACAATTAAAAAAATATATATATATATATTTTTGTTTTTGTGTTGGCAACATACAATGAAATAGGTTTATGGGAAAGGTCTATAAATGCACTGACTGACCAGATTAGATACAGAATTTAATTTTACTTGTGTACTTAATGACATCAAATTGATACTCAAAACTGACTAATCTCTGAATTTTTATTTTTATTTTGTCTATGTTCAGAAAAATCACTAAAAGCCTTGAACTAAAAAGGAATATTAAGATATTCCACGAAAGGAAATCCACTATACAGTGATCAGTCGGGATTTCAGAGCACTGATAAAAGAAAGCTTAAGGGCATCCAAAGAGCAAAGGTTGTCTGGAAGTAGTCTGAAACAGACTGGGGAGCCTACCTTGAGCATCCAACTATGAGGTTCAGGTAGACCCGATATGCGATACTAGTTGCGACCACCTCTAACACCTTTGTTAACAATTGAAGGTAGGGTTTCATTCCCACTATGAATCACAGGCAAAGTATGTGGGACTGTAGGATGGAGAATATGAAAATGTGTCCTGCGAGTCCAAGGACGCCATCCCATGGGTCGGAGGCAGAAAGAACTTGAGCCAGCGTGAGCATTTTAACTGTGCCTTCCATAAAAATAAAAAAATACATTCAGAGGCCAGAGGTTTAAGATGGGTCCAAGGCCTCCATCTTTTTTGGGTAATCAGAAGTAGCAGCAGTAACCCTGTTCACCTATTTCTAACTCTGGTTCCCTTTCAATGCCAAATTTGGCCAAGACTAGATTGACCTCCTGCACAAGGTTGGCAGTGAGGCTGTCAAAACATGAGCCAAGATGCTTGAAGGGTGGTGAGTGGGGAATTAAATGAAAGGACGAGCACAGCTCTTTTGAACGATCTGCAGTGCCCATCAATCTAATGTAAAGGGATTTCTGTCAGGAAAGGGGAGGAAGGAAAAAAAGTTGAATCCAGCTTTCTAACAGCTAGTTGTGGCCATGAAAAAGCAGATCACAGTGGCAGGGTACGACAAAGTAGGGAACTGCTGCCTCTGCCAATGTCAACTGTGTTGGCCACCACCAGGTTGAACTGGATAGGAGGCTAACACTGAGTATGCCAGGCCCTGTGGGTAGCAATTTTACTTTCTGCATCACTGAATTAACTGATGGGCCAATGAAAGCAACCCTAAGAAGCAGGCTCTAGAACAGCTGTCTTTTTACTTCGAACGCAGTTGGCTTTCTCCCCAAAAATTAAAAAGGCATATCTATCAGTAGCACTAGGGCATTCCTCAAAAAACTTGGTGCATACATCCACGTGTGCTGCCCGAGTCCATTGTATGATCTACACAGTAGTCTGACATATCCTGACCATTTTGAATGTTTTGGGTAAAAGTTCCTCTAAGCTCTTCAGGCGCCTCACAAGATCTCACAAGTTATATCCCACTGTGCATATGTGCATCTGTCCAGATGACAAACCACATTCAAAGATCGTAGTGTATGGCTATCTGAAGAGAACAATTTCATCCAAAATGCATCAATATGCTTGGATTCCCTGACCAGCAGAAGGGAAAGCATCTGAAATAACCTTGCTGGTAGACGCTCACACCCTAGGATTTTCCTGAGTAGGATACTGAGGGAGGAATGCTGGATCACCAGGAGCTGGTCTATGTAACCTAGCCACAGGTCAACTTACTGGTGGAGCTGAGCATAATTTCATCTAAGTGGCCAGCAGAGTGAACATAGGTGTCGTACTAAAGAGTAATTGGTCTACAAAATCTCGCCCCAACTGGAACATTTCCATGTGTAAGTAGTTGTTTCTGCAGTGAGTAGTTGTAGGTCAAAGAAGTTCGCTGTCCTGTGCTCTACATAGCAAATGAGGCACTTCTTTAGTTAGCAAACCAGGTGGGGATTCAAACTTTGTTTTTTGGAGTTTATCCAATCTACTAGGTTTTTTTTTAAAGTTCTTGTCATAGTTGTCAATGTCGGGGGAGCAAGAGGCTAGGAGTTGTGTTTCAGTAAGGTGGGTTCAATCGCAGTATTTCATATCTCAACATAGGCCAGTTGAGGGCCGATGTCATCTCTGGCTCGGAGGCAGCTGTTGAAATTTGATCCATCAGAGGCACCAACGAGGTTGTCAGAAGCAGCACCATTGAAAGAACCAACATATATCATGGGGCCAGGTTAGAAGTAAAGACTGGTGCTGGCATGGTCCTGGGAGTAGGCCCTATGAGTCAGTCAGCGTGGGGGAGGGACTCACCGGCAGAAGTGCAATAGGTGGTCTCTAAAGCCCTATGGGGCCCGAAGGCACATGGTGGCACAAGACAGTTATTGATTTCAAGTACTCCAATTGTAGTCTGGCACCTGGAAATATTCTACAGGTGAAGAATCAGCAGTTGTAAGTATCCATCAGAATGAAGAGTTAAAGAAAATACCCGCTCAACTGTTTTGTAAACTTGGTGACAGAGTACACATCTATGTTTTTTCAATTATGCATTTCAAAGCTGCTTTATATTTTTGCTCACCACTTCAAGCACAATATTGTGCTCAGTAATGTACATACGTTAACAAGATAAGACCTTGGCTTCTCAAAGCTGCAAGAACACAGACAAACACTTAACATAAACACAAGATTTAGGTTTCTTACAATAGAACTGAGATTCCAGTCAGCCCTTTTATCTTGAAGTATTGCATCACTTTGGTATTGTCTGTCAGTATTTTTATTTTCTGAGAGACATTTAACAGTAAAGACTTCAGGGCTACCTGTACTGCCCAGAATCCTGATTTATTGTCAACCTTTCATCTTCCTTGCATTTAAGTCCTTCTGGAAGAGGGGCACTATGCTAACTCTTCAGTCATCCTAAAGGCAAATGTTATCACAGTCACTTTGACTAGGTATTTCTAGATCACAAACAGTTTACTGATTTTATGTAACATGCAGGAGCCTATTTTGTTTTTATAGGATTTGCTCATCAGTTTGTCCTCCAACCTTCCTGTGTCTTGCCTCCTTTGGTCCTTCTTTTATTCTTGAAGAAGCCTCATCTTCAGTTTAGATAAAGAACGATGCTGGATGACTTCAGATATTGAAGTCTTTGAACTTTCTTACAGATATGGAAATGCAAGACAAACTATAGACCATTGTGGTAAATAACACTACAATTTTCGAAGTTTCACATTTACTCCAGAGAAACACTTGTGGTCAGAGACACTGGATGTTTTTTCTGCCTTAGGGCTCAATCTAATAAATACAGACTGCCTTTAAGAGCAAAGATGCTTATTTTTGTATCTTAAGCTTCCTTCTGGTAGCTTGAATTCTATTCTAGGCTGCAAGACTCCCAAAAGGGAACTTTTGATAGCAAATGCAACATCAGTTTTGTTAATATTAATTAAATTATTGAAGAGAGAGCGAGTAACTTTCCATCTGTGTCTGCACTGAGAGCCGAAATTCATCTATTGTCCTCGGTATTAATGCCATGAATGTGGAAGTACACTTTCAGGGATTCTGCCAGAGAGAGAGTCAAATTTGTGCATCGTCTCAGCTCATAAAGCCTAGCTTACCACTGGTCTGCTGTGCATTTCTAAATCAGTGTAACATGTTTTATGTTTTATGTCACACTGCTATCACAATTCTACCCCCAACTGGAATATTCTGTTTCCCATAGTTCAAGGGGATATAAACAGACTCATCTGAAACTGAAGAAAGTGCAAGTTTAATTTAGGAGTGCTAGAGGCTGTATGCCTGTAGCCCCATTCCTCTCTGCTGCCAAGGTACAATCAGGCTTCTATCTCTGTTTTACTTTCATTTTTCTTCTAGCGCTTCTTTGTCTAACTGTTTAAGTAGACGCTGACACCAGGTAGAACCTAACACCAAAGATGCTGACAATAAGGCAGAGGAGCCATCACAGTGAATGACTTGTTACCCACGCCTCATCATTCCTTCAACAAGATGCCTCACTTCATTCAAAGTGATTTCTGTAGTTTGGTAAAAAAAATTATTTCCTTTGGATAGAGAAGCATTTCTTTTGAAGGCTCACTCTACCCTTTTTTTATATAAAGTACTACACATACTGTGATCGGAGTTTTGTGAGAAACAAAGGCCTCTGATGACATTTTTTGATCTCTCATAAGAGAAACTTTGACCGATACTGAAAGCTTAAAACTCCTTCTCCTAAGGTAGTCTGACAGTGAGTCAAATTACACTATTAATTCATGCACTTCCTACCTTGTATTACCTTATACAATAAGCAGAAGTTGTAGAAGATGCACTTGCTTGTGTAATGTTACCCAACAAACCAGTTTAAAAACAACTCAACATTTTTCTTTCCCAGAGTATTAAATATCATGTAAACAAATGACTGCTCTCTAATGGATGACAAAAGAAACTGGATAATATTCCCACCTCCAACAGTTACAACACACCAGATAAAGACTCCATGCATTCCTTTTTAAAAGACTGATTTAGGATAAATCGTTTAGTAATGGGCTTCAAAGAACAGGAGGAGACTTTTACAAGTTTTTTTTAAAAAAGAGCGCCATTACCGAAACTCCATATTCAAACTGGCCTTGGATTAATAGTAACCAAAAGCCAAACCAACCAGAGATTAAGATTTAGGGAAAGCCTAAACAAGTTCTTATTGTCATGTACTAAAAGAACTTCCTCCCAGAGAATTTTCCACAGAGGGACATACAGCTAATAGAAGAATAACAGTTTTAAGGGGACACTTTTGCTATGGCTCAAGAAATGCAAAATCAAATTTCAACCCAATAAAATAAAATATTAAAAACTGCATTCCTACCCAGACTAACAAAATACAGAAAATCTGCTCAATTGTGATTGGTTTCACATTGTTTGATTAAGTGATGTATAAATGAAAAGGAATTTGGAGGTGTGGACAATCTATTCTCAATGATCCTGTAAAATGATGCAAAGAAACCTTGTTTATAAGATGCTCCGTTACAACTTCTCGGAGTCCAGTGTACAGTTTTTCTCCATGTTTGTGCAACACCATTGTATAGGCATTTCTATAAAGTTCTTCAAAGCTCAAGCCACTATTGTTCTTGCGCTGTATTTCCTGGATTGCATTCTTCAGAAGGTCCCAGATGCTGTTGACATACTTCTCATCCATAGTCATCTAAAACATTAAAGACAAGAAAGTCACTATTAACTACAGAGATCTAGTTTAAGAGTTTCTCATTCGCTAATCTTGTACCCAATCATGCAATATAACATTCTCATACAGTGCTTGTATCATTAAACAGAAATACGAAGTGTGACCGAGAACACATGAAGAAAGCTTTCCATCTGTTAATGCACTATGACACTGTCAGGAAGACTAACAACCTAGAATGACAATTCTTTCAACAGTAAATGATTTTCTGAAACAAACTTAAAGGTGAATTCTAGTCGAAAACGTGCCCAAGACAAGCCAAAGAAAGACCCCCTAAGCCTACAAATGGAGACAAAAGGAAAGGTTTACACTTTAATTCTTTATTATGCAGGTCCACAGGGCTAACAGACCCAAACTGTACTGGTCGGTTTTTATTGCACTAATCTGGCACAAAAATTGAAAAAAATATTCAGATTTTCTAAGTTAAACTTAACTATTAAGATTGGTTACAACTGCACGTCTTGCTCAAAAGGAGTGACTTATTTCCGGACGTCAGCGATACAGTTCCTGGAGAGATTTATGCACCAATAAAAAGACAACCACCTGGTCAAAACTGTAGAGTTAGCTTTAAAATTCTTTGTGTTTGGCATGGCAATCTGAGTTACCTGACAGCAGGCTTGGATCTTCCTGAAAAATTAAAAGAACGGGTGATCGCGCGCCAGAGCAGCTAAGATGGCCGCTCGGTAACGATGCTCCTGAGTTGCCGAGGACGTTTCTGTATCGAGGAGCGCATTTTCGACAGCTGACCCATTTTTTCTTCAGAATATGGTGTGAGAACGTGCAGGGAGCAGAATGATGAGTTTTTAAATCTTTTTAACTCTGGTATTTCACAGTTTAATTCACAGAGTTTGTCTTTCAACTTGCTGCGCCCTTTCTCACAAGAACGAGGCCGCCATTTTGAGAAAAACATTTTTATTCCCCAATTTATTTTTCTTTGCTACGTTCTATGTTACCAAATACTATTTTAATTAAGTGGGGAACTTTATGCTTTTTGACATTTTTGGATGTCGTCTCTGAGGTTGTTTTAGACAACCTATTCCTTCGAGGTGACCTAATAGACTGTGCAGGAACATCAACTAAAATAATGTATTAAATATTTACAGCATTGCTAAAATGGAAGTTTCTCATACTTCAAAAGTATCTCTATCCTCTGTTCCTAATTCTAATGGTCGTAAAGGCTCCGAGGGCAACAAAAGAGCTAAAAAAAGGCCCATCCTCCCCAACTAAGTCGCCATTGCCTCTCAAATTGGAGGACGTTATGGATAAACTTAAGTTCATAAAGCATTTTGTTATGGAGACAAATATTGTGTTACAACGAAATTGAAGAGAAATGGTCACGGCTGGATTCTAGACTTTGAGGTGGAACAGAAGATCAGTGACGTACAAGATACTACTGTTAAAGTCGATAATCTGACTAAAGAAGTCATACTACTTTAAAAAAAAGATTTGGAAAATCTTAAAATCGGTGAAATAACCTTCGCATTTATGGCATTCGGGAAGGCTCAGAAGGCCAAGATTTGATAACATTTTTGCAAACTCCTATTCAAAAGATGGTTGGTCTACAGAATACCATGGTTGTCAACATTAAGCGAGCCCATCGTATTGGTCCTCCTACATCTAAACCAAGAGGAATTATCGCCCTCTTTCTACAATACTTTGATTTAATGACAGTTTTAACTGCCGCCAAACAACGTAAACAAATGTTGTGGTCAGGCCAAAAGATTTTCTTTAGACAGGTTATGACCACGGCAACAGCCAAAAGAAGGAAAGAATTTCTGGATCTCTCTCCAGCTTTAAGCTCTATGAATGCTAGATTTGGCCTTATTCACCCTTGTCAAGACAATTAAGACTAAAGCTTTTTGGATTTTCATCATCTTTTGTTTCTTCTATCAATGGAGTGCTTTTGCTACCTCTTTACTTCTCTTTCTCTCATGTACTTTCTTCTTCCTCTTTCTTCTATTATTTTTTTTTTAACCTTACAATGCAATGTTGGCATTAACAAGCAACCTTATTTAGATACGTGTTCATCATTTTCCTTTCCACCTTATTCTACGATTCGCATGTTGTCTGTATTTTAGATTTAGTTAAGGTTCTGTTGTCTAAATGTCTTCCAACATTTAAATAACCAGTCTTCGTATTATTTAATAGAATGTTAAGGGTTTACTTAATCCTGTTATGAAACAGAGTGCTCCAACATCTCTCTCAATTGAATTGTCAGGTTGCTCTTGTACAAGAAACACATCACAAGGAGCAGGACTTTAAAAGTCGAAATAGAAACTGGGTTGGTCTTGTTTTTGGTTCCTCTGCAGCTCATAACGAGAATGGGGTAATACTTATGTTTCATAAATCCTTACAAATACAGGTTATAGAAGAGATTAAAGACTTAACAGGCAGATGGATTTTACTGACAGTTAAAATTAATGCTGTGTTATTTTCCATTTACAATGTTTATGGTCTAACTGGAGTAGAGACTCAATTTTAGGTTAATTTTTCTTCTTTACTATCATCTTGCAATTCTGAAAATCTTTTGGTAGGAGGTGATTGCAACCAACTTATGGATCCTTTTGTAGATCGTCGTTCTGAAACTCGTTATAGCCCTCATAAAATGCAAACCGCATTTCATCAAGCAATTTCCTCCAGAGGTTTACGTGATATATGGAGAAATGCTCATCCAGATGTATTAGAATTTACGTTTTGTTCTTCAGTACATCACTCATATTCTAGAATAGACTATATATTTGCTACACAAAATATTCCACAATCAATTTCACATGCTAATACTGGGTCTATTCCTATATCAGATCACGCTCCGGTTATTATTGATTTGAACTTTCCAGGTAATTTCCCGTTTTCTAATCGCTGGAGGTTTAATAACACTTTACTGCAAGACCGTTTATTTATTGAACAATTTACAATGTTTTCTAAATATGTTTTATGCACAATTTACCTTCCAACACTCAGAATAATTTTATATGGGATTCCTTTAAAGCTACTGCTAGAGGCTTTTACAGATTATGTTACCACTAAAAAGAAAGCAAATTCTAAAGTTTCCTCTCAATTGATTGCACAAATTAAGCATCTTGAGCATGAATATTTCTACTCTAACAAACCAGGTGCTTTATCCAGGTTGATTGATGCTAAATTACATACAACACAATAGAAAATCTTTGGAAAGTGCATGTGACACTCTACTCAAAATAAATTCCAAATTTTATGGGGGGGGGGGGATTAAAGCAGGTAAACTATTGGCAAATTATCTAAAGATTAAAAAACAAACGTCTAAAATTACTGTTATCACAGACACATTTGGAAACAGACGAACTAGTGACTCAAAAATCCTGGAATGCTTTACTGACTACTATACCACATTATATACTCCCGAAAGTACTTCTAATATAACTGAAGTTGATACCTTCTTACAATCTATTCCTCTGACACAAAGTAGATCTGTCTCTGTTAGACTCTGAACTATCTGACACAGAAATTAAAAATGCCATTACCAAACTTCCAACAGATAAGGCCCCTGGCCCTGATGGCTTTTCAATTGAATTTTATTCAACATTTGCATCCATTTTTGTTCCAAAGTTATTAACACTTACACAATATTTTATATCACAAGATCAAGCAAAGGGCACTTTTTCTAAAAGCTGTGCTCGATTCCTAAAAAGGATAAAGATGTATCCAAATGTGGTAATTATAGACCTATATCCCTTATCAATGTTGACTGTAAAATCCTTGCAAAAGTCCTTGCCTTACGGATTAATCATTTTATCCCAAATTTAATAGACATTCATCAGTAAGGTTTTGTGAAGGGGCGATACATATCAGATAATTCTAGAACTTTTCTCAATATTATCCATCTCACTTCTAAATCTAGTTACCCTATAGCTGCTATAACTGTAGATGCTGAAAAAGCCTTTGATCAAGTTTGTTGGGATTTTATGTTTGGAGCATTAAAATGGCATGGTTTTAGTCCTCATATTATTAAACTTATCAGTATTTATACTCCTCACCTTCAACATCTATTTTAGTCAATGGTAAACAATCCCATTACTTCACCCTACACAGAGGTACTAGACCAGGTTGTCCTCTATCACCTCTTTTTTTATATTTGCCCTCGAGTCTCTTCTAGAGAAAATACATAGGTCATCTGATTTTTATGGCTTTAAGCATAAAGACATAGATATTAAATACACAGCATATGCTGATGATATTTTGCTTTGTATTTCTAATCCTCAAAAAACTATTCCGGAATTTTTTCACTTACTACGAGAATACTCAAGTGTCTCAGGGTATAAGCTTAATGTAGACAAATCTGAGGTTTGCCATTAAATGCTTATTGTTTACCCGACATGTTTAAAGATACTTGTTTTACTTGGAACACTAAGCATATCACATGCCTGGGCTTATCCTATTCCAATTCTATTAAAGACACTATTCGAATTAATCTCAAAGAGGTCAAGTCACAGATTTTGAAATTGCTCAAAAGATGGTACCCTCTTTATTTAACTTGTTGGGGAAGACTGGCCACAATCAAAATGATGTTGTTGCCCATTTTAAATTGTTATCTATCTATGCTCCCAGTTAAACTTCCCTCTGATTTTTTAAAAACTATAAATACATTATTTATTAAATGTTTATGGAACAAACGTAAATCTTGTATGTCTTTAATCAAATTACAAGAACCTAGAGATAATGGAGGTGTAAATTTTCCGTGCCTTAAAAGATTTCACTCTGTATTTGTTTTAAAAAATATCGTTGTCCCTCTCTCCCACTTTTCACAACGGAACCTCTCTATGGAGTCAACTGGAACACTTGCAAATTACACCATTTACTTTTAGAGATGCAATTCGCCTTTTAAAACCCCCTAAATCCCTTCTCTCTCTCTCTCTCCAATAATCACACATTCTATCTCTACTGCCAAGCCATTACTTATTACCTCTCACTCCTCATACGAGAACCTTAAGCAAACTCCTATGTGGTACAATAATGATATTAAATTTCATAATAGAACTCTGGTCTGGAAAGAATGGATGCATAAAGGCATTATAACTCTAGATCATTTACTTTTAGATAATGCTTTATTTGAATTTCAAGATATTGAACAGACATTTCATATCTCCTCCTATTACGCTGTGCAGTACCAAACTCTCTCTGCTATCCTCTATAAATTGTTATCTCATTCTTTAGATACTCCCCCTTCTACACAGCCTATTTCCCAGCCTCATAATTTTTCCTCACAAGTCCGAGCGTCCTTCATATACAAAACCCCTACACATACCAGTCTTGTGAGACCAAAGTCGAAAATAGAATTAGCATGGGAGCAGGATTTCAATCAAAACTTTCCTATATCTACATGGAAACAAATATGGTCACAACTCCATACAACATCCCGTTCAGCATCTACAACCCAAACATTATTTTATTTTTTATAATAGGTTGTACTATACTCCTATAGATCTTTATAAATTTAAACTTACTACAGACAGCAAGTGTTGGTCGTGCTCTAAAGAAAATAGCCAATATATGCACATGTTTTTTGGCTGCCCTTTAGTTCACACTTTTTGGGAACAAGTTTCACTCAGATTTTGTCCACCAATGTACCTTTCAGTATATTACATATGTTTTTGGTTAGTATCTCATCTATTTGGCATTCCCAATCCTTGCTTCGTAAACTGGCTAATTTACTCATTGCTAGTGCACTGCAAATTATAACTTCTAATTGGAAAGATGCCATAAAAATATCTGTTGTAGCTTGGTGGAATCTGATTTGTTATAATCACAGAATGGATCGAGCAAATGCTAATACTACTCAACTGTTAATTAAAAGAGAAGCTATGGCTTCCTCTCACCTCTTTTCTTCTGCAACACAAGACCTTTCATACTACTGTTAATACTATTTTGAACCTCCATGAATGTCTTTTTTTTTTTTTAAGTTAATGTTTGCCTATTGTGAACATGTGATTTTCATTTTACACTTTTCTTTTCCTTTTCTTCGCTTGCTTCTCTTTCTTTCTTTACTCAAACATAACACAAATGCTAGTATTCTGTGGTACAATATTCTATTCCGGTTGTGTATATAAATTGTTTTTATAGGTACAATTATCTTTATGACTTTCTAGTTACAATATAGTTATCTTATTGTACTAATGTATGCTAACATATTCAATAAAGCATTATTAAACAATGGGGCGTTGATTCCTGCTAGTCTGGAATAGCAATGCCAACAGTGAGGTAAAAGGAGGGGCACTGTTGTTAGATAGACCGAACAGTTCTGGCGGCAGTGGGGTCATGTGGCTCTAAACATTCAAATGACAATCCTTCTAAGACAACCACTGCACTTTACTTTGCCACTCAATCTACTATTCCATAAACTTCACCTTCGTTCAACAAGCAAAGGCAATATGTTTTGCCTTTATAATGGAAGTCCACTGCTATTTGCTTAGGCAAGCTTGTTTGTAAAGCACCTAAATAAATATTTTAAGATGCACACAAAAAAAAACATTTAAGGTGTCTTGAAACTGTACAAAGATTTTAATATATGCAATCTATAAATGGTAGGACATATTTTTCAAATACATTTCACATAGGTAACTCTGGACAGAATTATTTAAAAATAATAAGGAAGTGTCAGAATTCAAACAGAAAAGCTGGTCAAGGCCTAATTTCCACAGGACTCCGACCTGGACGGAATGTTCTAGCCATCTAATGCTCTGCAGCTGTCCAGGGAGCATTTCTGCAGCAGCCCACCCATTCCCCAGGGACCGCAAATGCTGCCTTTTGTGCCAAGCCCTGGGCTTTCAAACAACATCTCAACACACAAAGGTAAAACAACATTTGTTTTCTTTAGATGAGTTAAGAGGAGTGGTGAGCAACACAGAGTGTGGGTAGTGGGGATGTGAGAGGAGAAGTAGCACAAGGGAGAGAGAGAAAATGCACTAGAAAGAAGTGATCGGAAAAAAAAGTAGTTCCCTGATGTGAAATATGTAAGGAGAGAAGTATTTAAATCAAAAGGATGGTAAAGAAGCTATACTCTGGGAAAATGAAAGAAAGCCACCATAAAAGAAGCAAGCTAACTGAATGAACAAGAAACTCACAAATGATAAGCAGTGCAAAGCCCACTTTACTGTGATGTTTGCCACTGTTATCATCAAGCCAAGTTAATCATGGACATGTTATTAACTTCAGAAGGATGAACACATGAATGTCAACAATCAAGACTTGGAATATGGAAGAAACAAGATGGAGAGAATGGAAATCATAGAAGCAAACAAGAAAGAACAGAAGGCAAAGACGTTGGCAAGGAAGAAAGGCAATGAAGTAGTAAGTGAAGCATGCATGGATGGAAGAAGCATTACAGACAGGAGAGGACTAAAGGAAGAAAAAGGCCAAATAAAACATAAAAATAGGAAATCTGGGGATGAAGAGAAGGAAGGGATAATGTATTAACAAAGGGAGGTAGAACTGGCAGGAAAAAAAAAAAAAGATGCAAGGAAGTCAACTTTCCATGTTATTTCAAAGTGATGCTTCCACTTAAGAGCTTTCATTTGACAGGGCAAAATGGTGTCTAGCTAACCACAGTTTGACTACTGTATCACAAAAACTCCAGACTAGAAAACTATGTCCAGCCAATACAGAACGAGACAGTAACTATGAAGGAAAAAAGATGATGGGTAGGGCCAAAGATGCTAGCTTTGAATCCGAACACATGGGTTCTAATCCATGCTTCATCTCTTAACCATAACAGGGAGCCACCTGGAGCAATGATAGCCATCCCCCATTAGTCCCTCCCCCCCATTCAAACTCGTATGAAGATTATTTGGTATATTAAAAGTGTTCAGAGGAGGAAGCCAATGATATGCCAAAGTCTTAACAGAAAATGCTCTATGTGACTTGAAACAAATGCTTATCAACCTTGATTCAAGAAAAAGAACTGGTGAAATATGGTGCTGAAATGCCCAGAGAAGAAAAACGTTTACTTCTTAAGTAATTAAATACATGAAACAGCACAAATAAATGTCAACCACCTGTGACCTGTAAATCTCCTCCATCCACCTCACCCAAAAATCCAAACTCTGAATAACCCTATATTTGGAGAAAGGAAAAACACACAAACACCTTTGGGTTAAAAAGAAATTTGGGTAAGACCTCTGGTAGGCAAGAGAGACGTTCTTAGAAACAAATCCACTAAAACTTTCTTAGGCGTAACTAAGAAAGACTGGAAAGAGACATAATTTAGAACTCAAAAGTTGTACGAGTGAAACCGATTCTAAATCAGAGCAATTTCAAACTTCAGTGAGAGCCTTCAAGATGTGGGGGAAAAAAAAAAAGACATTAAAATGTTGAATTAACAGCTCGATTCTGTACAGAGAAAATTTACATTCTCTGAATACCTGCATGCACCACTAGCAGTTACACGTGACCTGCAAGATTTCATCAGAGGAATTTGACTGCAGTGAAATATCTACCAAACATTACCCAGGGAACATGGATTAAACTTTCAGCACCACTAAACTTGTCCACTAACAAAACATAAGACACTTGCTCTTCTACTGGCATGTGTTGGCTTGCTTACTAAACTATTACCAGTTTTGAGCGAGTTTTCGGGTTTCTATATGGTCAAAGGATGAAGAACCAGCTTCTCTAATCTATTAGTCGTGAGAGAAAAACAATCTCCCAAGAAGCCTATCACAGACATGAACGATACTGTTCTTCTGAAACTGTTACTCACAAACGTAAAAGAACCAGTCACACAGCCTTCCAATTTTGAGAGGTTGGCGATTCGGGGACTGTTAAGATAGGTGTGTTCTTTACCAGAAACTATTCCCACAGTTCCATGGTTAAAGGAAAGTTGGGAGGAACAAGAATGTCCCCACTTCTTGTTGAACAATGTGTAGACATACCAGACACTTCTGCTCCAATGCAAGTAAAGCTTTCGGCACAGACAACATAGCTTTCAGCTCCAGGTTATAGAAGAGTCCGTAACCACAGGTTGTAGATTCTTTAGAGTGTGTGGTAGCTACACATTCTAGCTCTGAGGATTCCATTGTGATGCACAGCTCCAGAACAGGGAAGAGGAAAGATTTCCACCACCATGGTGTCTTCCACTGCCCAGTAATCCAGATACAAGAGTAAAGAAATGGAACTCATAATAGCAAGAAAAGATGGCCCATCCACTCAGTGCTTCAAATTGAAAAAATAAAGTGCAGGTACTCTCTGCCGGAGTACCTGCTTGTTTCTGAGAAGTGCCAGTACTCTCCAATTAAAACTATTACGTTTTTCTCGAGAAGTGCAGGTACACTCCCTCTCAAAATAAAGAAGTGCCGGTACTCCGTACCGGACAGTACCAGCCCATTTAAAGCACTGCATCCACTGATCTTGGTAATGTGCTAGCTGGAACAGCGGATGATCCACTAGTTATGAGGGTCAATGACATCCAAAAAGGAAAATTTCCTTACACAGAATACTGTTTATCCAACATGGGAATTCTCTCTGAATACATAAACAGAACATATCTGTGTATACATGATATGATATTTGACAATATTTTTTTTCATTTACATTCATTTTCAAACTGAAAAATATATTTACACAAAAGGCAACATTTTCTATTTTTGTGGGATTTAAATTTTTAAATTGGCCTAAACATATGAATACATTGGACTAAAAACCCTGCAGCTGAAACATTAGAATTTAAAAAAAGTAATAGAAACTATGTCTATGTCATACTTCAATACAAACATGAAAACTAACACTGCTCAAATGAAACAGTCGAAGTGCTGTTTCTTTTTTTAATAATGAGTCTTTCAAGCCACAAAACAGAAAAATGCTTAACATCTTAGTGCAGACCACTCCCTTATCGGTACAGCAGATGACCTGTGACCTTTACGAAAGGCTTCAGACAGAATGTGACAATGTTAGGCAACACTCAGTCAAATTTATAATCCTTTCGTCTACGAGAGGTGTAAGTACAAACCCCATTGATCAGAAAGTGCATCCAGCAGGAAATAGGATCAGGCAGTTTGCAATGAATTGCCTCGATCACTACTAAATGACTGATAAAACTCCAAGATCAAAATTCACGCCTGAATGCGCAAGAAGGCTTCACCCATTAAAGAGAAGAATATTGCTTGATAAATCATTAATTTAGTTTATTCTGTTCAGTTGCAGACAGAGAAAAGACAAACCAGTTCTACAATTACATCTCGGGCCACTTGGTTGGTACTTGACTAGACATTTAAAAAACCTTGGAATTACTTAGCTTCATTAGCCTCCCTAGCAAATAGTCAAATGTGGGTTTATTTAGTATAGAGGATGTAAGAACATGACTGCCTATAATTTTGCATCCACTAGAACAATTTCACAGTAATTCAACTGTGCCTGTCGCCTGGGCCCTGCTTTCCAAGCCCTTTGATACCTCCTGCTGGGGTGGGGCTACGTCCCCTGTCAGGCACTGCCAGCTTACGAAGGGAGGAGGAGCTGCGCATTATAAAGTGCTTCACAACTACTGGGACGCGCCTGTTGCCTGGGTCCGTCTTTCCAAGCCTTTTGCCACCTTCTGCCGGGGTGTGACTACATCCCCCAGCAGGCATCGCCAGCTTGTGAAGGGAGAAGCTGCGCACTATAAAGTGCTTCACAACTACTATGGCACAGGATGCGCCCCGGGCAAAGATCGGATTAGTACTTGTCTGGAGGAGGATGGGCCCTCCTCCCATCATCTACCTTTCCGGCTACCAGCTATACTTATGATCGAGGAAATGAGTGTTTTCATTCTCATGTTTTTCTTTGTTTATGGAGAGCCCAGTCACAAACTGGTAAAAGTGAGAGTAATTAAATATGGGCAAATGAAAGGTGACTGATTTAATCAAATCTTGTGCTAGAAAAATGAAGAAACCTACCAAGGGGTCTGCACCGCCCAGTACAACTGATGGGAGGACTTGCACACTGGATGGCAGACAATTTAATTAAGGAGGTTGAATCTGTTTTGACCACTGAGCCGTTGGGGGCAGTTGAATTAAATCTTAAGTGCCTGCTATGTTTAAAAAAACAAAAACAAAGCAGAGCTAGAGGAATGGTGACGAAACCCAGTGCCAATGACGTTGAGTGTGATGACAAACTGGCTCCAGCACTAGTGCCCTCAGCAACAAAGCCTCCATTGTCTCCTAATATCATTGTATTACCAAACGTCCCTTGCTCATATTGCTACTCGGCACTCTCCGAGCCTGAAAGCTCAAGTCACCCACATTCACAAGCTCCTTCACCATTAGAAGCTAGAACTGTTTGCCCTGATGAAGGCGCAGCCGCCACCAGCCAGGATAATGCAGAGGCGGCCTCCCCACTTGGGGATGGAACAAACGTTTTTAGCTTCGCTCACTAAATTGGATGATATTAAAGACCACCTCCTAGTGTTAACCCAGCATATTGTAAAGTCTCCAAAGATGATTGGTACCTGTGAATGCAGCGGTCATGCTAATTTTGGCTCATCATCCAAGAGGGGCCCTAATACTGCCTTTCCAAGTATAAGAAATGCTGAGGCAGATTCAACGGTCAAAGTGAAATCTATGTTGCCGGCAGAAATTATGCAAGAACACTATCCAAGCCCCAAACCTTTTTGTGCTGATGCAAAACCTCCACATACGAAGGACTATTGGACCTATGAACTGCTGATAAGGCATCACACTCGGGCGCAAATCTCATTAATAGTACCCATCCTATTTCCAGGAAATCACATTCTGACTGGACTCAGAATGCGAACTGGACTCAAACACAGCCTCACTTTCCTATAGTTAGAAATCCTCAGTCACTGGCACATTTGGAGGGTTAACGTGCCATCATTAATAATCAACCAAGATCCAGGCACACAGTTTATCTAGTCTCCGCTCCCAAACTGAGTAAGAACGCTTACGAAGATAAAGACTCCTTAATTAATAAGGTCATACATTGGCTCAGAATTAAGAGAGGTTGCTTGGACATTGTGAGACTTCATGTGGAGAATGCCACGAGACGGCTCAAGGAATCTTCCTCTTTTGATTATATAGAGGTTGAGCTAATAAGTATGTCTCTGGTTGAGGGCTTTATCAATGTGGAACTCAGCACTTGCCACTTAATACGCTCACCCTCTTGCGAGATCAGGATAAAAAAAAACTGCTGCCCTGCCCACCGGCAGTCAGTACTTTCCCTTTCCAGTCAAAACCTAATAAAGCTTTAAGGGGTGGTGACATCGCTAATCCTAAACAACCAATTCCAGAAGAGGATTCAGGGCTGAATTCAATCGATTGACTTTATTAGGGAGCTGGGGCAAACAGGAACAAAAGGTTGTTTGCCTCACTACCATTAAGCACGATTGTTGACTTTAGTCACCCTGGAGCCCGTGGCTGTCTTATGTCAAACTTCAATCCAGCAAGTGTTACCAGCACTCTCTTGCAGCCACAAGTGCAGCAATAGGGCTTTATTGTTATCTAATGGAACATAGCTGGTATTAAATCGAAGCTGATCTATAAAGACTGGTCGGCTTTCATACAGCAGTATGATGTTTGTCTGTTTCAAGAGACTTGGGCAACTGAAAAGGTTTTCATTAATGACTGTCACTTACAGTGTGGAAGCAGAATTCCCGAAAAAACTCTGGTCGGGCCATGGGTGGGCTGATGATATTTGTCAAATGCAACACTGTATGCCATCATGAATTACTGCATATTGACTCTCTTGACGAACTGGGCCCTCAGCTCAAGCTGCAAACTGGTCTTCCCGAGTGTTTATGCAAGGTCAATGTCTGCGTCAATCAAGCAATAACACAACAATATGAGTTGATTGAAATACACCAGCGCGGGGCTCAAGTTATTGTAGTGCAGAGGTCTTCAAACTGGGGTGCGGGCCCCCATAGGGGGGCCTCAAGTGGTCCCGGGGGGGGGGGGGGGGGGGGGGGGGGGAGGCAGGACTCTGGCCAAAAGAAGCATTATACTAATAAAAGGCCTTTATTTTAAGCAGAAACATGTAGTTGCCCTTTTAAAAAGGCAATAGTACTTAACTGCAATGTTTAAATAGGTTTAGACATATTTAAACATTGCCATCTTTATAAAATAATTGTGAAAAATTCTGAGGAGGGCCCAATGATTTTTATTTTTCAGCTGGGGGGGGCGCGGCATTAAAAAGTTTGGAGACCACTGTTGTTGTGGGCGATTTTAATATTTCCTTCGCACCCTCTTCTCTAATCAGTCTTGCTACCTAACAGAACGCTGAATTGTGGGATATACCTAGCTTTCTGGGTGCAGGGAAGTGCTGTCTTTCTAATACTGCTATGCAGGTTGCATCTATGGTGGTTGGTTGGGCTTTGAGAGGCTGCAATGCGAGAACTCCCTCCGATCCTGGTAAAGAGGTTACGTTTAAAAGGGGTTCTTCATCTCGTGTCACTGATTATGTTTTGCTTGATGTTACCCTTTGGTCTATGCTCTCTGACATGGAAGCGGTCCACCGCACTGATAGCGATCACAATCCTTTGATTAAAACCTTGACAGGGGATGACATCATGAGATTATTGCCAACCCACCCTGCTATGCACCCTGAACATTTTAGAAGGGTTACTTGACCTAGAGTATTGGCGAACAAGGACTTGCATGCAGACATCTATCAGTGATTTAGGTTTTTTATGTCTGAGTATGAGAATACCTCTGAGACAGATATACCAATTTTAGATATTCACAAGCTTTTTTTGAAATATTGCAGGAAGCCTTTTATAAAGAAACAAGGATGAGACAATCACTCACAATACCCTAACTGGTTTACACCTGATGGCGAGTCAGCGAACAGGCTCTAAAAAGGCCGTAAGAGCCTGCAATTGCACTGATATTTGTGCAGCACAGTCCAGATATAAAGCTGTACTCACAACCAGGGTAAGCGTGTGTGGGAGGACACTAACTGGCAGGACATGCTACAAGCACTAAAAATGAACAATTCAGCACTCTGGTGTGTACTCACGTTTGAGAACCCTGGGAGTACCAACCCCAGACGTCATCATATTCAACCCAAATGTTGGGAGGATCATTTTGCTGAACTGTACGCCAAAGATACTTCAACTGTCTATTCTTCAGCCGAGCTAAGTATGAGTCCAGAGGCTACTAAGTCAAACCTAGGTCCTGTTGCTGAAACACATTTTTAACTTGTGCAAGAAATTAGGTCTACTTAGGACTGGGCCACTTGGACTCACTTTTTAGAGCAGACAAAATAGCTTTCAAAATGAGTTACTGGTCCCATGTGCAAAACTATCTAATAACTAAGGGCAATCTGGGGCAACTGACCAAACAGTTCTTGGAAGTTAAGCCCCTAGCAGCGTTTGAGAAAATTCTTAGAAATTACAACTCCATCCCTGGCCAAAAGTCTATATATAAGATTCAGATTTGGTTGTTTGCCAGTTAAAGCATTTTGTGGCAGGTGGGGGAAAGAGCAGGGATCATCCTACTGCCCAGCATGTGGCATCGATTGCTTATCTGTTGAACATGTTATGTTTGTTGATCCTGGGTACCAAAGCCAGTGGCAAAGGTAGTTACGCCCTGTTTGTTTAAGCCTAGGGGTGGATTCACTGCTCTGAGACTCAACATATTTTGAAATATGACATCTTTGGTCCTGTTGTATTTTCTGTCAGTCGCTTTTGGTTTAATGTTTGGCTCAAATGGGAAAAGATTCTTAAACCACTTATAAAGTAAGTAGGTCTAAGTCCCAGTGGAAGTCGGGGTACTGTTCTTAAGATTTGACCGTAGGTTGTTTGCACTTAAGCACTTTTTGTACATATTGGGGGGGGGGGGGGGGGGGGGGGAGGAGGGGGTTACGTGCTGTATCAGAGCCTGCTGGGTTTTACTATCAATACACAATTAATTGACTCAAGTGTTCCATCTGTGAAGCTGCTCAGCTTTTGGTTCACACTGGTCTACTGTAGAGAACAGTGAAGTTTCATTGTGCTGATTTTTATGTTTTTTATGTTTTAGTTTTTGAACTCGAATCATGGTTGTTATAATGAACTTTGATGGTTTTTAACTGAATAAAGTTATTAGCTAACTGTAATGAAGTGTCAAAGAGATACTTGCTATGAAATAGCAGGCTGTGTACCTTCGCCAACACTTACGAGGTAATGCAGCGACAATGGGAATTTCCAGCCCTTCTCAGAATGATAGTCTTGCTGATAGCAAAGTAAATGAAAATACAGTAGTGTTCATAGTGTGGAAGATCCTGGCAAGAAAAAATATCTCCCTCTTGACTATTCATCAGAATTCTGCTCATTGCCAAAAACTGTGGTCGGCAGATTTGCAGCTAGAAGCCAAATGGAGTGAACTTGTGAATGAGTGACTGGAGGTGGCAAGAAGCAAGAGGCATCATGAGGAGAGTGATTGCTGATGCTAGCAGATTAACTATTAACTAGTGTAAACACAAATCAGGATCTAAGAATGGGAAGTAACATCGCAGGAGATAGCAGCCACACCGTAGAACATGGCAGGACCAAGTGCAGCAGCTGTGACCCGCACATGGAAAAATCAGGCCAACAAAGGGTATAAATTAACTGCGTTTTGCTCGACAAGGTTACAGAACAGTTAGAAACTGCAGGTTCCAATCCAAAGTATGATCAGGGCCACTGGAATTATGTGGCAGATCAGGACCAAATTATGCAGTAGCATCAAGTAATTTATACAGCAAGAATAGGCAAATTAGGCAGCATAATATGGCACATCTTCTGATAGTATCACTTCATTATTTTATCATTTTTTAACGTTTTAACACTATCTGGCACTGATTACACCTCATTAGTACCAGTTAAACACCCAAATATAGCAATAAGCAACAGAAAGGCGACCAGTCAACCTTTGCAGAGGGCCTTTTACTGCGCTGCAAATTGTGCCCCTGACATTTTAATAACTTTTGAACCGTTTGAGCTAGAAATCGTTTCTTTTTTGTTAAAATCTGCAAATTATGCAGCAAATAATGGATTGTCTGGCAAATGCGTCAATCCTATAATTTTGTGAAAAATGTTGCTGCCACACAACCTTATAATTCTACTGGACGCGAGTATGATCCAGTGTCTATTCTAGTGTGTTGTCCATTTTCTTCTGGTTAGGACTAAGTCTCTTGCCTGTGCAAACACTATGCTTGCTTATCCTGTAGCACACTTAGTCCTGCACACTAGCCCTTAACCCATCCAGGGAGTACTGCAGCACTGAGAAGAGGGCCTGCCCTGGAAATACCCCCATCTCATGAGATGGAACCAGTCAGCAGATGATTCAACCTCCTGAACATTCTCTAAGCCCCCTCATACTCCACATTAAAGACAGCGTGCACAAGAGTATCAGCCCAGGAGAATGACTGTTGGTAATGCAGATACAATTGGTGGCACTCGTTCCAGCAAGCACACCCCTCTCTGCAGAAACCAATTAGATCAATTTCTTTACTGTTCTTTTGACATTATTCAACTCTGTAGCCACACTACATTAACTATAACTTGCCACTCTACCATGCACTATTGGGTTCTCACAACGGATGTGATCTGCAATGTCATAACTGTTTCTATAAATAACATAACTTTGCAATTTGTAATGTTTGTGTATTTTACATTTGATTTGTATAGAAGAATAAATAAAGTTTCACTAACTATAGCAAAGGTTTAAACTTTGGTTTTATATAATTTAATGATGTTTATTACAAGATCCTGGCATACCGCTAAGAAGAGATTCTAGCAGGAATGAATAGCCTGTAAATCTTCCAAGGTACCTCAGAGGTAGAAACCAACACTTAACCCCTTCAATATAAAGATAATATGTATACAGAGAAATAACCCACCTTTAAGTGCATGTTTGACTTTACCCTATGCTTTTCACAATCAAGGAGAGGCATTCTGTGCTTAAAAGTTCTCATAATAAGCAGATGAGATCTACGGCATCAGAAATATTTTTTTCTAGTAAACCAATCAGGCCTCCTGCTATTGTCTACCCTTAAATGCCTACGGACTTGAACATATGCTTTTCACAATTTATAGGTCCTTTATAATCACTTTTCAGTATAATCAAATCACACCTATAACCTTTATCATTGGATTATTACCATACCCAAATCAGGCCTACTGTGTTGGCCATTAACCATCAAGTATGCCATTACAAATATGTACAAATACAGTTCTCAAAACAATATAAAATCCCTACTCAAAGCCTAATAAGGATTACCATAGTGCATAGACCACACGGTGGATCCCCAAATTTTCTGGATAAACTCAACCTTAAAAACCACAGACTTGGTTACTCATTCAGAAAAGCCATACGAACCATTCAGCTGAACCAGACCAATGTCTTCCTAGACTTTAAACAGAATTCCACTAATCCTACAAAAATGCAAATAGTCAATCTGTGAAGAAAACAACCACTCTGCGGATACCCAGGCACCTTCTTTGACCCGAAACCTCATCTCAGTGTCTCCTTCCACTGGCCTATTCTGACAAGACCAGTCAGCCAGGCAATTTCACTCAACATTACAGCATCACTGGCACAGTCAAACAATGGTGTGTATGAGACCATTTAGACACTTGGTATAGCAGCGATCCGATAGACTTTGGCCTCACTTTCATATTAAGAGCTGACATTTCTAGAGCTGTGGCTTACCAAAGCAACAGACAAATTAGTTCTATGGAAACGTATCCACAAATTCACAAAAGGTAGATGGTTTAGTCTTCACTTCAGAAAATTTAAAGTCAACGCTGAAGAACTGGGAGTGGAAATGGTAGAATACCTACAATAAACTAACTATACCACCTAACAGGAACCACTGGTGAATGTGGGTGGGGTAGTGTAAGGAATAACTATAGGGGTCGGGGAAGCAGGATAGAAGTGGCAGAAGAGGTAATGGGGATAGGGAGTGGCAGTGGCGGCAGGAGTGGTCAGAGGGAGACAAAATTATGTCACAATTTTGATGGAGCTGTAAGAGTGCTCAAAATACTTGGAACAAAGAGGCACATAACAGGGATCATTTTATATTACCTTTGGCTGAGATCAAAAGCTAACATTTAAACATATAAGCTTAAAGTGCTAAGGAAATGCAATACAAAATTAAGACAATGTCAAGGGTTCAAATGTGAGCAAAGAAATAAAACTATTCCCATATTTTTTTTAAACTATCTTCACTGATGCATAGAATATGATAAACCATGTGAAAACTATTAAGTCCTCACGTAGCATGAGAAGAAACTCAGCTGGGGAAAGCACATCATTAGGTATACTGCACCGAAAGAACCGTCAATCAAGTGTGAAGATAAGCACAGCAGCAGCCAAAACTTGGTACCCCATCTTTCTCCCCAATTCAAACCTGTTCCTTCAATAGTTAAAAGTAAAAAATTTAACCAGAACGTCTCCCCCAGGAAAATAACAACTTAACCTTGAGAACAGCAGGGGGTAAGGAGAAATTACCTAGAGAGATGATGGCACTGCCTGGAGAAAAGAAAATGGAGAATACGGCGGTGGAACAAAAACAACACGTTAATTGGAAAATAGCGATGAGACCTCCAACATGACCCTTGAATAGCTCAAAAATAACAATAAATAATAAAAAAAACATTCATTTGCAAGGCAATGGGTCTCATGTATTTCGAACAAGGTAACTCATCTTTTGACAACAGCGCCCACGAGCAAAAAAAAAAATTTAAAAAAATAAAAAGAGAGAAAAGACAATTTAACAAAATAAAATAAAGTTAGCTTTAAAAAAAAAAAAAAAATTGCAATTTTGCTTGTCCTGCTGGGTACATTTTAGCCAGTCACAAGCTTTCCGTTTGCGGCAGGGCCGTGGTGGAGGTCGGACTGCCACAGTCCAACCGCAAGCTCCACTAGGTTGCCCCCAGTCAACTGTTTGGCGGTGTCAGCAGTCTTAATCCACCATGGGATTACGACCCCCGTGTCCACCAGCCTTTGCATGGCGGTTCCACCACCATGTAAAAGCTGGAGTAGACGTGATACCGGGGCCCCAGGGGGGCCCCTGCAATTGGCATGGGTAGTGCAGGGGCCCCTCCCAGTTGCGCTTTTCACTGCCTGACGGGTGCTGTCGCACTGATGCACTGCAACATTGCCATTGGTTCGATTATGAGCCAGCATCAATGTTGTGGTGAGTTTCTCACTGGGCCAGCGGGAAACTCAATAAGGCCAGCAGGCGGAAGATCGGACTGGCGGTCTTCCGTCCTAAAGAGTTTGCCAACTCTTAATGAGGCCGTGAAAAGTAAGAAGAAATTAGTACCGCAATCACGTCAGGAGCAGCAGATGAACACTAATTAAGTTGAAATCAGTTGGTGCTTGATCCCTTCACCACACAGAGGAACGGAAATGATGCAAGACATGCCTTGACAAATTATGAAGATGTAAAGAGTGCCACACAAACCAACAAAAGGTGAGTGACAGGCAAGCTCCAAGCCCTTTACTGAACATAACAGTGTCTTGCATGTGAGATGCATGAGCAAGCTTGACCCTAAAAAGGATCAAAAACAATGTCATACATGAAGAGGTGAAAAGGTCCCCCTGTCCTCCTTCATATTCATCTGCCACAAGACCACATAACTATGAAAGCCCTAACGGATATGCTACAGCAGTGATTCACAGCAGGCCTGGCAAACAGCAAAGCCCATTCGAAAGATCTGAAAAACCTTAGGTAAGTGAAGGTCAAGGGATGTGTGGAAATGTGTCTGCTGTTCATTTGTCCTTTTTTGGATAAAATTGGTACAAAGACACAAATAAAATAGATAATTAGTTCTTCCACCTAAAGTAGTTGGAAGGTGTTGAGGACGTGAAACATGGCTTCACAATCAGTCAGGTTAACCAAAAGATAGTTGAAGAGTTTGCCCAGGGATAAAAGTTGAACTATCATGCAGGAAGATGCACCCTTTAGAAAATGTTAGGGATCTTCATGGCCAGTGAGTAAACAAAGGTGACACTAAACCTTAATTCTCGAAATTGATGGATCGTAAGAAAGTTATCAGTCATAGTTGTTAAATTAATTCGCACAATGCCCAGGACATACTATTTGGGGTCAAAGCCAGGTTTGCATGCTTATTTTTGTCCACAAGACAAGTAAAATCAAGCTCATATATATTCAAAACAATTGTTGGTGTCCTCCATTATACATATTACTCTCTTGGCTCTCCATCGTTTAAGCCCTGATGGCGATCACTCAAATAAGTGGAATCGAAAAATGCAGTTGACTTCGTACTTTACGTATTCTTATTGACAGCTTCCATGAGTAAATTTCGGATCTTTTCCAAAATGGGAAGGGAATGGAGAGGAGTTGCTGAGTACCGATCAACAGGAACATATGTGGATGTGCACAACTCGAGGGCATTCTGGTCATGGAATGACCGCTTCTGCTTAATTCAAGCTGCTCCGAGTCGATTTTCTATTGTGATAACCTCCATATGAGTAAACTCTTTAGGAGTTAAAAACACTTTTGTGAGTGTGAGTCCAACTTATGTGCATAGATAGCCCATAAAATTTTGATTCCAACAATACTTACAGAGCTTATATAGCTCTGAGATGTAAATATACAGTTACTGATGTAAGACAGTAGCATGGTGAGATGAAGTGGTTTGTCAAATAATTCTTAATATGGTCAACTATAGAACATAGACAGGAGATGGTCTCCTTGATCCTCAGATGGAATCCTAGGCACCAAGTAGAAGCAAGTTTACACTAACAATGTTAAAAACAAAAGTGAATTTGCCTGGGAAATTAATAAGACACTTCCTCAGAAACTGAAGAAAGAAAAGCAACGATCTATCCTGAACTTTGTAACAAAATCATACATCCAGCATAATTAAAGTGCTGGCATATTAAGTGCCCTACCATGACCAGAAAACCAGCTTAAACAATGCATATTTATAAACAGCAGCTATGCGTATACATAGCCTGTGAATATTGAAATATTCGAGATAAACAGGGTGATTGTTTATTTCGAGTCTGGTATAATTAGGAAAGATGAACCACCAGAGCCTTGCTAGAGCCCAAATCCTCATCCATTAGAAGCCCAAGCATAATCAGAAATGGCTATCATCACATCTCTGGCATGAGATCGCTGCATTGATTCGTCACCTCAATGCAGAAATAAAGAGATGATTATGAACATGTGATTCTCAACAGCTATGAAGCAAAGTGATCATATAGAACAATGCTGTGAATGACTAATAAATCAAACATTTGTAGAAAGGTCAAGGTGCAGAGCCTGGCCTCGCAGAATGATAGGGTCTTCTTTTCCACCTCAACTCTCTGTACTCCATTCTAACCACCCTACCCTAACCTTAGTAATATGCCGAGCTAATACAGATATCCATAATACAGAATGACACTTTCAAGTGACATTACTTAGAATCATCAATGCAACAGAGCTTACCTCCCCTTCTCTAAATGGACAACCGTCTGTGCGAAATTTCACTCGCCATTCTAAAGTACAAAGTTTTAATACCCTATAGCCCCCACCCACATACTCCCCCACCAGTATTTTTTGCAACATCTTTTTATTAAACTATCATGTCACAACTATGACAAATGGAGAAAAGAGAAAAAAAACTGGAAAAAAGTACACTGTGATGTTACACGAAACCCACATATCGCATAATAAGTACAAAAAACAAATAAACTTGGTGGGGACATGTCCTGGATGCCTCTCGATAGAACCATATGAACAAGACTTCCAGTAAACAATCCACTTTTTCAGAAAAGTGGGGTGGCCATTCTCATCCACAACAAAATCCCAGTCACAATCTGAAAATCCTGGAAGAACACGAACGGACATGATGTATTTGTCAAACTGAGCATACAGGCTCCCAAAATTATCCTGTCTTTATGGGTCACATATGAAGCCTTATGAAGGATTCTCTGCTCCCAATGAATCATGCAGGTGAAAACCAGAAAAACCTGGAGGTGGACTTCCTCAATCTGCAGATCGACTACAGATAATCCATTAGGGTCTCTACCCTCAATGTTTTGACAGCGAAAAATATAAGCTAAATTATATTCTTACTGAGGGTTGAGAGAACACTTTTTGGATACGAGCCACACACAGGGAGAAAAAAATGTGAATGCTTCTCGTTCCCAGCTTGAAGCAACAGGCGGCTAGGTTAGTGATACCATCCATTATGAAACTCACAACTTGCTTAGGGATACCACTGCAGAATTTATTACATTTTACTCAAAATTAAGTGTCTGAATGAGCTCCAGACACCCTTAGAAAGAGACTCTTCTAGATCAGCTAAAAACCAGGCACCTGACTATGGATATGAGGAATCAAGTGAATGGAGAGATCAAGGATGAAGAAACTGCAGAAGCAACTAAGCAGGTGTCCAAAGGGAAAGCCCCGAGAGAAGACTAACTTCCCTTGGAATTCTATAAATGGATAGCGTATCTTTTGGTGCCATGTGTTTGGGGGAAGTACACTGGACAAATGGATGGTCCCATCATTCAATAAGGTGTACATCTCTCTAGTCGCCAAACTGTGTAAAGACTCAAAACTGTGGCAATCATTACTATATCTCACTCCTAAACACGGATATGAAAATCATGGCAAAGATTCTAGCTCTTAGACAAGGAAAAGTCCTTTTGATCGATCACAAACAGGTGGGTTTTCTGTGAGGCAAAATATCCAGGAATCATCCAAGTACACTCCAACCCTTACTTTGGAGAACTAGGAATGATTTTGACAAACAGTTGGCCATCTCCCTAGATGCGCAGAAATAGAGTGGAATGGACAATCTCTTCTGCCTTAAACTCACAATGGGCTTTGGATCAAACATTTATAATGACACAATGGTTATACCAGTCAACAATAGCAGTAGTTTACTGCAATGGATTCCTTTCTGATGAGATACTGATTAGTAGGTGCCCCAGGTGAGTTTGGCTGCTGTACATTTAGCACTTCGTAACAGCTCTCAAGTCCCTTGCAATCAATATCCAGAGCACGGACGAGATACAGGGGATAGTCACAGCAGCAGGTAACCTGAAACTAATGTTATACATGGATGACATTCTCTTGATTCTTTCAGTACTCAATATCTCTAGCCTCAATTTAATATGAGTAGTCTCGGAATTTTTAAAATTCTCGGAATACAAAATAAAGTGGTAAAAAGAACAGCTACACCCATGTCCAAAACATGCCATCATACGCTCCCTGGGAAAGCGCGTTTTGAAATGGATCCTGACAGGGATAAAGTACTAGGGCATGCTCTTCAGTGAAAACAAAGATTATTACAGCTAATTGTCTAAATTGCAATTATCCCTTTGGGACAGGCTACAAATCCTAAGAGTTAGCCAAATCTTTGGCATGAGGAGTACCCTGTATCCAAATACAAAATACTGAAGCCCAAATCAAGGGGTACATCTGGCAAAAAGGTACCCCTTCAGCAAGCCATTTTAAAGTTCCATGTTGCTATGCCCATCTGGGAGGCTGAGACTGCCAAACCTGGTACTCTTTCATGGAACACAACATCTGTCAATTAGCCCATCTGCAGCTGTGGAAACCCCAAAACTGGGCAAAGATTAAGCGGAGTATACAAGGGAATATAACTCCTGCTCAAATGATCTATTGGTGCTTAATGGCAAAACCAATTCTATTGAACTGTATCAAAATATGGTCTGATAGTCGTATGGTTTTGAAACAAAAACACCAATACACAGGTAAGCAACTTCACGGCTCAATGCCCTCCACATTGACTGCAAAATGTTTAACTGGCCTCTGTGGCAGAGTAAGAGCATTACCGTTATCTGGCATCTATCCCAAAGGGGCACTCTCAAATCTTTTGCAGATTTACAGGCACCATACTAGACAATTCCCAGAAGATTGCTGGTTCAGCAGGCTAAACAATGATGTGACCCCTCCTATAGACTGTGTCTGCCATACACACTTGGCACTATGGAGCAACTACAAAAAACTGCTAACATGCCTCTCAAAATCTTCATGGAAGCTTTATTTTCGTAGCCTACGAGGAACCTGATGCTCTTTCAATGGCTCACTAAGCTACAAAAAAAAAAAAAAGGAAACGGAGGAAGAATGGACAGAAATACTCAAGAGCAGGACAATGTATTGCAAGAGGCACTAATTGAAGCGAAATAACAATCACACATTAAACACAATACAATTCCAAGATGACCGCTCAGTAAACACTGCACAGGGTAGCCATCTTCAAATGTTTGTTTCTTATGTATCATTTTTGTAAAGATACATGGTGGCCAAAGTAATGCTTCAAAACACAGTAGATATCTTGGAATGGTATAGTAATAATACACTGTGGACAATACTATTTCAGGATAGTGGCCTAAAATAGTGGCTCATCAGCATGCAGCTAACTATACAAGCAAGTGGCTTGGTAGCTGCAGGATGCACAAAAAAAAAAAAAAAGTGTGTGGGGGGGGGGGGGGGGGGGGGGAGGAGGGAGGGGGGAATTAAATAAAAAGGGACCTATAATAAGGAGGTAAAAAACGAATGTAAATGAAAGTTGACCAGCTAATAAATATACTGACACTAAGCACACTCATGCGGATATGCACATGTGAACAGGCAAAATACCATTATTCATAGGTTAACAAAGTAACTGGCAGAAATGGATTAACCAATTTCCGAATGCAGTCTCTGTTAAGGGGAGATGTAGATCATGAATGGCACTGAGACAGAACAGGGCTGTCTCAAAAACCTTCCATCTTTTATATAGAATTTTAATGTTACTTTTAATACATGGGCCAGCAACACAACTACACCTGCCATTCGCTCATAATAGGGTCAAGCAAGGATTATCACAATGTAAATAGTCTACTCTCAGGGTTTGTCAAAGGAAATAACCAGCATCAACCCTTTGCCTGCTATGACAATTTGCAAAAATCTCTGAAGCAAAATACTTCACTACAAGGATTAATACATCGTAATAATTATCTATCATAATGGCCTATAGCAGAGGTCTTCAAACTGGGGGGTGGCCCTCAAGTGATCCCAGGGGGGGCGCCAAGCTCTGGCCAAAAGAAATATTATACAGATAACATGCCTTTGTTTTAAGCAGAATCATGTTATTGCAGTTTTTAAAAAGGTAACAGTACTTAACTGCAATGTTTAAATAGGTCAAGACATATTTAAACATTGCCATCTTCCTAAAATAATTGTGAAAAATTCTGAGGGGGGCCAAAAGATTTTTATTTTTCAACTGGGGGGGGGGGTGGGGGGGAGCGGCATAAAGTTTGAAGACCACTGGCCTATAGGCTTTAGCACGTGCTTTTTGCAATAACTAAGTCAGCCCTACTGCCTTTTTCTTAGCTGTTCATAATAAACAGATCAAGCCAAAAGCCCTCATCAGTGGCTTGACACCATATAAAACTCAGTACTGCTGTTTTGAGGATAAACTAGTGCAACAGAAGAACTCGTTCGCCAGCAGAACACAACTTTGTCCAAACAAAATCTGTACTCCAGGGAATCAATGTTTGGAGCCAAAGCCCATCTTGATTACATTAGGTCTAGTTACAGATGTGCTGTCCAGTCAGCCCTAAATTATTGCTGCCACTTCAGAAAATAGCCACACAACAAAACCATACTGATGAGGCCATATGGGGTGCAAAGATAAAAAGCTGTAACAGAAACAAATAAATCTGATACATTGACTAGAATAAGAGAACCTTGACAGGATAAAATACAGATTCTCTCATGGAAAACTTTTCAGCAACATCAAATGATAAGGAATGGCGAGGTCATGGAACACCTGAAAAATATTGACATAGGAGCTCTGCAAGGTAGTTGAGCACAGACTTGCCTACTACTAACTCCTAACAATTAAAAAAGACTGGGGTTGATGTTAAACCAACATGGGAAATGTTCAGTGCTCATTTGGAGGATGCTGCATACCGAGGTGTCATATCTGAGACTATAGCAGAATACATAATTAAAAATACTGGTGAGGCATCCAACTAAGCAGATAGAAAGGGAAGCCCTTCAAACTGTTGCTGGGGGGGGGGGGGAGGGGAATATATCCTGGGACTCCCCCCCCCCCCCCCCCCCCCCCCCATCCTACCTGACACCTCCATCCCGCCGGTCTTTACCGCCACTGAAAGGCTCACGGATGGGGACTCGTAATCCCCAGGGCAGCGCTGCCCTGGTAGATTACAACCGTCTGGACCTCCAGGCAGCAGGCTGGCTGCAGCCTGTCAGTGTTGGTGGCTTGACCGTGGCGCCACAATCCTAATGGGGCTGTCGGACCGCCCTGTCTGCAGTGGTCAGACCGCCATCACAAGTGTGGCGGTCTTGAGGCCGCCACACTCGTAATGAGGGCCTAAGTCTTGTAGACGGTAAAATCCTGGAGACCAATGGCTAGCAGAACACACAAGTGAAACCCAAATCAGTGAAATTATATAATAATACCTTTGAGACTGCTTTTGAGACTTGCACAGTGCTAAAGGCAAACAGCAAAGCTGTTGTTTCCCTACTTTAAACCACAAGCAATCCGCTAGCAAGGTTAGCATTTAGGCTACTTACCATCTTGAATAGGAATTAGAAGATGCCAAGCAAGATAATACCAAACAGACAACTTCCCCATATATCAGATTTTATACAAACCAGAATGGTTTTATACTGCCCACAGTATCTCCCTAAAGATTTGCAGACTATTCTATACATTAGAGTGCTGATCTATTACGTCCATCTTTAGATACAATATTAAGAGAGGCTTTGATGCCTTAACCCCTTCGCTGCCAGGCCTTTTCCCCCTCCTGTGCCAGGCCTTTTTTTGCCTATTTGAAATAGTTCTTGCTTAGGCCCTCATAACTTTTTGTCCACATAAGCTACCCACGCCAAATTTGCATCCTTTTTTTCCAACATCCTAGGGATTCTAGAGGTACCCAGGCTTTGTTAGGTCCCCTGAAGGAGGCCAAGAAATTAGCCAAAATACAGTGAAAATTTCTTTGTTTTAAAAAAAAAAAAAAAAAAAAAAAAAAAAAAAGGGGAAAAAGGGCTGTAGAAGAAGGCTTGTGGTTTTTTCCCTGAAAATGGCATCAACAAAGGGTTTGCGGTGCTAAAATCACCAGCTTCCCAGCTTTCAGGAACAGGCAGACTTGAATCAGAAAACCCAATTTTTCAACAAAATGTTGGCATTTTACTGGGACATACCCCATTTTTACGATTTATTGTGCTTTCAGCCTCCTTCCAGCCAGTGACAGAAATGGGTGTGAAACCAATGCTGGATCCCAGAAACCTAAACATTTCTGAAAAGTAGACAAAATTCTGAATTCAGCAATGGGTAATTTGTGTAGATCCTACAAGGGTTTCCTGCAGAAAATAACTGAAATAAAAAAATGCTGAAATTGAGGTTAATAAAAACAGCCATTTTTCTCTACGTTTTACTCTGTAACTTTTTCCTGCAATGTCAGATTTTTTAAAGCAATATACGGTTACGTCCGCTGGACTCTTCTGGTTGCGGGGATAAATAGGGCTTGTAGGTTCATCAAGAACCCTAGGCACCCAAAGCCAATAAATGAGCTGCACCTTGCAGTGGGTTTTCATTCTATACCGGGTATACAGCAATACATTTGGTGAAATATAAAGAGTGAAAAATAGGTATCAAGAAAACCTTTGTATTTCCAAAATGGCCACAAGATAAGGTGCTGAGGAGTAGTGGTTTTATGCACATCTCTGAATTCTGGGGTGCCCATACTAGCATGTGAATTTCAGGGCCTTTCTCAAATAGACATCTTTTTTACACACGGTCTTATATTTGGAAGAAGAAAATGTAGAGAAAGACAAGGGGCAATAACACTTGCTCTTCTATTCTGTGTTCCCCCAAGTCTACCAATAAAAATGGTACCTCACTTGTGTGGGTAGGCCTAGTGCCCGTGACAGGAAATGCCCCAAAACACAACGTAGACACATCACATTTTTCCACAGAAAACAGAGGTGTTTTTTGCAAAGTGCCTACCTGTGGATTTTGGCCTCTAGCTCTAGCTAGGGAAACCTACCAAATCTGTGCATTTTTTAAAACTATAGACCTAGGGGAATCCAGGACGAGGTGACTTGTGGGGCTCTCACCAGGATCTGTTACCCAGAATCCTTTGCAAACCGCAAATGTGGCTTTGGAAAAAAAAAAAAAAAAAAAACCTTTCCTCACATTTCGGTGACAGAGTTCTGGAATCTGAGAGGGGCCATAAATTTCCTTCCACCCAGCGTTCCCCCAAGTCTCCAGATAAAAATGGTACCTCACTTGTGTGGGTAGGCCAAGTGCCCGCGACAGGAAATGCCCCAAAACACAACGTGGACACATCAAAATTATCAAATAGAAAACTACCTGTTATTGCGGGGGTGGCACCTGCGTTTTTGCTCCTGGGCTCAGCAGCCATCTAGGGAAACCTACCAAACCCAGACATTTCTGAAAACTAGACACCCTAGGGAGTCAAGGGAGGTGTGACTTGCGTGGATCCCCCAATATTTTCTTACCCAGAATCCTCAGCAAACCGCAAATTTAGCTAAAAAATGAAAAATCTCATTTTTCCCACATTACTGTGTGGGATCACTGCTCCAGGTCAAATTTCCTACCACCCAACGTTCCTCTCAGTCTTCCGGTAAAAATGATACCTCACTTGTGTAGGTGGGCCAAGTGTTTGTGACAAGGAAGAGCCAAAAACACATCAAATTGAGGGGGAACCAAAGTGGGTCCAAAAGGGCATTTTGAAAAAAAACATTTTTAGGCTGACAAGTGCAGCAGAAAGGTTATCGGTATAGATGAGACAAAGCTGGGAGGTAGGAATTTTGTGGATTACTGCAGATTCTGGAAGGTTCCATCACAGAAATGTGGGAAAAATGTGTGCTTTCCAGCAAAGTTGCAGGTTTGCAGGGCTTTGTGGGTAAGGAAATGGTGCGGGGTGCATGTGAAGCACACCACCCTGGAATCAACTAGATGTTTTGTTTTCAGATGTGTCTAGGTCTTGTGGATTTTTCTACATGGCAGCGTCCCAAAGTAAAAAAAAAAGTGCAGCCCTCACCATTCCAAGTGGGACGATTTTGAGAGTTACCAAGCTCTCATGGCCCAAATGTAAAACAAAAACAAAAAAAATCAAATGTCCTCTTGCTTGCCATGGGATAAGATGTTTTAGTGTGCGGGGGGGAGCTGAAGGACTGTTAGCCCCTTCAGTTCGGGTGGGGGCATAACCATGCCCATACTGGTTGGTAGCCACCACCCCACTATTTTCTTTTATTTTTTTTTATTCCCTGGCATCTAGTTGACTTTCTGTGATCCCCCCGGGGTGTGGATCGGGGGTAATTGCCCAATCTGCCCACTGGTGGGCAGAACAACTTTGGCCCCATTTATTTGGGGTGGGGGTATGGCCATACCCCCAACCTCTTATTTTGAAAAAAAAAAAAGTCTTCCCTGGTCTCTGGTGGGCTTTCTGCCCCACTTGGGGGCAGACGGGCCTTCCAAAATAGGCCATAATTGCCCCCCTTGGGGGCAGATTGGCCAACAGTAATGTGCCCCCATGGGGAGCGACCCTTGCCCAAGGGGCTGCCCCCTCCAAACAAAAAACACACACATACACACACACCAATCCATGGTGCCTAGAGGTTTCTGCCCCCTTTGGGGGCAGATTGGCCTAACAAAAATAACAAACAACAATTTGCCCCCCAGGGGAGCGACCCTTGTCTAAGGGGTCGCTCCCCATACATAAAAACATAAAGTAAATAAAGAAATGTATATATATCCCTGGTGTCTAGAGGTTTCTGCCCCCCCCCCCCCCCCGGGGCAGATCCACCTAATTATATTAGGCTGATCTGCCTCCGGGTGGGGGGGTGGGGGGGGGTGGCAGAAAAGGCCTAAAAATATTTTGACCCCCCCCCCCCCCCGGGGGAGTGGCCCTTGCCCAAGGGGCCGTTCCCCTTCCTTGAAATAGCCCACACAAAAAAATATTCCCTGGTGTCTAGTGGTTTCTGCCCCCCAGGGGCAGATCGCAAGGCCGATCTGCCCCCAGGGGGTGCAGAAATGGCCTAATGATTTCCCCCCATCCCCCCCCGTGAGCGACCCTTGCCCAAGGGGTCGCTCCCCAAACATGAAAAAATAAAAAAATAAAAAACAATTAAAAAAAATTATCCCTGGTGTCTAGTGGATTTCTGCCCCCCCCCCGGGGGCAGATCGGCCTAATAATATTAGGCTGATCTGCCTCCGGGTGGGGGGGGGGGGGGGCAGAAAAGGCCTAAAAATAGCATTGTTGGCAACCAGCACTGCAAGAAGCAAAACGTAACTTACACAATGCCCTAATTATCCAAAAGTGCACCTTAGAACTCCATGCTACAATACAGCCAAAGAACTATGTAACTGGGTTGAAGTTGGGCTTTTTACAGTAGGAGAGTTATTCAGCAACAGGTAACTATGGTCTGATCTTTGGTACTCTAATATATGAATTTGGTATTCATAAATGTCAGCTCTAGAATACATTAAAGGTGGGTGAGCCAACAAAAATAACAGAGCGAGGAGGAGGCGAGCCAAAAGTTGACTCTAGCTCTAATAGCCCATGCAATCTGAGCCTTGAAACATTTGCCATGTGAATCATACAACAAAGATCACGGTTGAATAGGACATCGTGCCTTCAAAATTTTACAAATATATTTCTTTACCATGCAAAAGCATTTCACATTAGTACATCAGATTATTGGAGAAGCATTTATGAATCTGAGCATTTAAAAAAATGAACAGAGAAACATTCCTCTCCTTTACCTGATGAAAATGCCATTAATGAGCTAAATGACAGAGGTCATGTGTACCCTATATGTGGCCTAGATTTCAATTACAGATGGAGCAATATTATGGCATGTTTAAACATGAGAGGTTTTTCTACAGTACACATACTGAAGTCACATATTTGAACTTGGCCTCATATGTAATAGTGAAAAAGGAGGCTGGGTGAAATAAAATATTTGCCAGGATCACACAATTTGGTCAAGCAAGGAAGCCAGGATTGATCACAGATTTTAAAGTTTCACACTGTCCAATTCAGCCACTAAGTGAGTATCTCTTTCTGAGATCATAGGTTAATGTGGTGTCTTTAAATGTTGGCGTAAGAGATTAGAGCATGGGTGATAGGTGAAATTCAGTTTTACATAGTGCAAGCCTTGACCAAGGACAGGAGCAGTTCACAACAGAACAGACTATGTTAAACTTTTTTTTTCTTTCCCGGCATATGGAGATTTGTTGGGATTCACAGGCTCCTAAGCAGATGCCAGGATTCAAACCTGTTTTCATGTTACATGGTTAGTGGCTTCAGCTGATAAACCAAATCACCTCGTTTTGGGCTTAAGGTTCCAGGAGGACCTCGAGATGAGCTAGAGCAAGTCATCTGGCTTAGTCTGGCATGCTCACCTCTAGAACACAAACAGACCATATACACCAGAAACGGAATACATTTAATTAATAGAACAACTGTGGAGGCCACTGGAAAACGTATTGAGAATATGACCTGCTAAGATCCTAAATGACAAAGAATGGGAGAAAATTATAGCCTATCCTCACACAGTTTCTAGAAATCCTATATTTAAATGTATGCAGTTTACTATAATGCACATAGCATATCTTTCACAAAAGTTATGAATAACACTTAATGAAACTCATAACTGCCCCTGTTGTGGCAAGGAGCATACAGGTTTCTGGAACAAGTTATGGGAATGCCAAGACATTCCTAACTACTGCCTATAAGTCATCAATTTCCTGACCTGAATTACAAACAGACAAAATATGTTAAATGCAGACAGTTGTTTATCAGTGCTATTTGATAGCCCCCATAAAGGTAAAGTGACTGCAAACTTTCCGGCCAGTGCACTCCTTGTAGGTAAACAAACAATAAACATGTCATGAAAATCTACCACTGCTTCATTCATTTAACAAAAATGGCAACTGGAGGTATAGAAATGGTCAGTACCAGTATATCTACTGCTTCACAAAGAACAAGCAAAATACGCCAGACTGGCATGAAATTCTTGAAAGGGTCACATCTCTCATAAACAAACTATGATAAACCACCATAGAGCCTGCTCTTGATCAGGTAAACTTTTTCGAGGTTACTATCAACTGACACACATAAGTTGAAGATTAGGACAACTCTGGACCTCTGACTATTTACTGCAAGGAGATACAATCTTTAGGACTGTTCCCAACGTATTGCAATCCACACAGTAAACAATATCATAGTATAGGATATCCCGCACAACTATGCGCACTTGGCTTTGTTCTTTTAGAGTTTTATTCTTCTAATTTGTTAGTCGTACAGTAATTCGTTAGTCATACAGGTATTGAATATCAGACTGCAAAAGTTATATAGGGTAGCCATGTTGATTTGTTTTAATACAAAACATTCATGTCATTTACAATTTGCAAAAAGAACAAGTTACTTACCTTCGGTAACGCTTTTTCTGGTGGATACACTAGCTACCTGTGGATTCCTCACCTTATGAATTCGTCCTTGCGTCAGCATCCGACGGAAAGTCTTCTTCCTAGCTGTTCACGTCGACGAGGACATCATAATGGCACGGCTCCACGTGACTCCGTCTGACGTCAACGTGCCAATAAGAGGTCCTCGTCGGCGTACTGACGTCAGTTTCACCTCATTTCTTTTGTGCCTTTGAGGCGAACAGGTGAATACCGACCCATCAAAAACCATAAACATATATAAATATATACAGACACAAAAACATTGACCATTAAACCCATATATTTACATAGTCAACTTAAAATACATGTATATACAAATATATAAAGAAACATATTTCCAATTACTGCAAGATAACCGTGAAAATCAGGCAGGCAACGGGGAGGCGGGAGGGACCGTGAGGAATCCACAGGTAGCTAGTGTATCCACCAGAAAAAGCGTTACCGAAGGGAAGTAACTTGCTCTTCTGATGGATACAACTACCTGTGGATTCCTCTCCTTATGAATAGAGTCCCAAGCAGTACCGCACTCGGTGGTGGGTGCCTGCCTGATTACATCAAGAAATCCTGCAATACCGAACGAGTAAAATGACTGTCCCTCCTCACTTCAGAGTCTAGACAATAATGTTTTACGAAGGTATGGAGGGACTCCCAAATTGCCGCTTTGCATATATCTACTAATGGAACTCCTCTCGCTAGGGCCGAGGATGCAGACTTAGCCCTAGTAGAATGGGCCCTGATACCTTCAGGAGGAACTTTTTTCGCCAGAGAGTAACAGATCTTAATACACAAGATGACCCACCTGGACAGTGTACGCTTCTGGACCCCTCTGCCCTTTCGCTGTCCAACATACCCAACAAACAGCTGATCATCCAGGCGAAAGTCCTTAGTCCTCTCCAGGTAGAAGCTCAGCACCCTCTTAGGATCCAGCCTATGTAGCCTCTCTTCATCTTTAGAAGGGTGGGGAGGAGGGTAGAACGAGGATAGGGTAATAGACTGCCCTATATGAAAAGGAGTGACAACTTTCGGCAGAAAAGCAGCTCTGGTTTTCAGTATCACTTTATCAGGGAAAAACATGGTAAAAGGAGGTTTTACTGAAAGGGCTTGAAGCTCTCCAATTCTCCTAGCAGATGTGATCGCAATTAAGAAAACAGTCTTTAATACCAAATATCTCAACGGACATGAGTGCATGGGCTCGAAAGGCGAACCCATCAAGAACGTCAAAACCAGATTCAAGTCCCACTGAGGCATGTGAAAGGGCACAGGAGGAAATTTATTCACTAAACCTTTAAGAAACCTATTTACAATTGGAGACTTAAACAAAGAAGGCTGGTCCGGAAGGCAAAGAAACGCAGATAGAGCCGCCAAATAGCCCTTAACCGTAGTCAGCGTACAGCCTTTCTTTGCCAAACTAAGAGCAAATAAAAGAATATCAGAAAGGTGGGCCTTCAAGGGATCTTTTTGATTCTCCCCACACCAAACCACAAATTTTGCCCACCTGCCGGCATAAATGGATTTAGTGGAGTGTCGCCTGGGCGATAGAATAACATCCACTACATCCGGTGGGAGAGAAAACGAACTCAGATTGCCCCGTTCAATCTCCAGGCATGAAGGTGCAGGCTCTGTAGGTGGGGGTGTAGAACCTGCCCCTGCGCCTGTGAGAGGAGGTCTGCCCTGAGCGGGAGACGGAGCGGAGGGCACTGCGAGAGTTGAAGCAGGTCTGTATACCATACCCTTCTCGGCCAGTCCGGAGCCACCAAGATAACATGGGCCCGATCTTGACGAACCTTCCTCAGAACCCGAGGCATCAAGGGTATGGGGAAACGCATATATCAACTGGCCATTCCAGGACATCTGAAACGCATCCCCCAATGCTGCTTGCAACAGATACTGGAGGCTGCAGAACAACGGGCAATGCGTGTTCTCTTGAGTGGCGAATAAATCCACCTGAGGAGTGCCCCACATCCCGAAGATGTGGAGGACCAGGTCTGGATGGAGACACCACTCGTGATCTATCGAGAAGTGACGACAGACCGTCCGCACGTACATTCAGAACTCCGGCCAAATGATTCGCTATTAAGCAAATCTGATGGTCCTGAGCCCAGGACCAGAGTCGCAGGGCTTCTCTGCAAAGAAGGTACAACCCCACTCCTCCCTGCTTGTTTATATACCACATCGCGGTAGTATTGTCCGTCAAGATCTGAACTGACTGACCGCGAAGGGTAGGGAGGACGGCCTTGAGCGCCAAACGTACTGCCCGCAATTCCAACAGATTGATATGCAACATCTGTTCCGCTGGAGACCAAAGACCCTTGACCTCCAGGTCCCCCAGCTGAGCTCCCTACCCTAGAGTGGAAGCATCCGATATTACTGTGGCCACAGGAGGTGGTAGTGAAAACGGTTTTCCTTGGGAAAGGTTGTCGTCCACTGTCCACCAATGAAGATCCGCTACAGCGTCCTTGGAGATCTTTATTGAATCCCGGAGATCCCCTTTGTGCTGGAACCACTGCCTGCAGAGGCACCACTGAAGAGCCCTCATATGCCAGCGAGCGTGAGTGACCAACAGAATGCAAGAAGCAAACAGACCTAGCAGGCGTAAAACTTTGAGGACTGGAACTGCTGCTCCACCCTGAAACAATGGAATCAGTGCCTGAATGTCCCGAACCCACTGAGGCGGGGGGGAAGGCCCGAAACATTGCTGTGTCCAGTACTGCCCCTATGAACAGGAGGCGGTGAGAGGGCTCCAGGTGAGATTTGGGTATATTTACTGAAAAGCCCAGATCGAACAACAACTGTGTTGTCATTCGCAGACGAGACAACACAAGATCTGGAGTCTTGGCTTTGATCAACCAATCGTCCAAGTAGGGAAAAACCGCTACTTCCCTCTGTCTGAGATGTGCTGCAACAACTGCCATCACCTTTGTGAAAACCCGAGGTGCTGAAGTAAGTCCAAACGGAAGGACAGCAAACTGGTAGTGTTGCGTTCCGACCACAAACCGGAGATACTTCCTGTGCGACTTGATTATCAGGACATGAAAGTACGCGTCCTGCAAGTCGACAGACACCCATCCAGTCTCCTTCGTTCAACGCCAAAAGAACCTGCGCTAGGGTCAGCATTTTGAATTTTTCCTGCTTGAGGAATAAATTCAAAATCCTCAAGTCTAGGATCGGCCGTAAACGACCGTCCACTTTGGGAATCAGGAAATATCTTGAATAACACCCCTGACCCCTGACCCCTTTCCTGCAACGGCACCAACTCTATAGCGCCCTTTGCCGACATGATTAGAACCTCCTGTTGTAACAACAGAAGATGGTCTTCTGAACAAAAGGAGGGACGGGGGGGAAGGGAGGAGGGAATTCCTGAAAGGGGAGGGCATAGCCCTTTTCCACAATTCCTAGCACCCACGAGTCTGTTGTAATCGACTTCCATTTCTGCAGAAAAATACTTAATCTTCCCCCTACAGGAGAAGAATGGTTGATAAAGTGGGGAAAACTAGGGCTGCTTCTGCTGTTGTCCACCAGAGGAGGATGAAGAAGATGACAACTGCTGGGCTGGACCTCTAGCTCTACCCCTACCCCGCCCTCTAAAGGCACGATAGGGCGGATTGGAGGGTTGCTGGGCGTAGGACTGCGACCTCCGAAAGACAGAGCCTCGAGTGAACCCCCGAAACCTAGGAAAAGGTCTATAAGGCATTGCAGCAGAGGTCTGTAAGCCCAAGGACTTATCTGTCGCCCGATAGTCCTTAAACCGTTCAAGGGCAGAGTCCGCCTTGTCCCCAAACAACTTCTCTCCATCGAATGGTAGATCCATTAGGGTGGATTGAACATCTGAAGAAAAACCAGAGGACCTTAACCATGCATGCTTCCTAGTAGCCACAGATGTTCCCATGGCCCTGGATATGGAATCTGAAGTGTCCAGGCCAGATTGTATTATTTGCTGAGCAGCTGCCTGCGCATCCATAAAAAGGGAACCAAAAGATTTCTGCATCTCTTGTGGCAGTTCTTTCACCATCTCTTTAGCGGAGTCCATAAGGGCGTGGACGTATCTGCCCAGCACACAGGTAGAATTAGTAGCCTTAAGCGCCATACTACAAGATTAAAAGATCTTTTTTGAAGACTGTTCCATCCTTCTGGACTCTCTATCAGTAGGGACTCCAGGGAAAGTCCCAGGAGCAGACCTTGCAGAACATGACACTTGTACTTCTAAGCTTTCCGGAGTTGGATGTCGTGATAGAAAAACCTGATCTCCTGGTGCGCCCCTATGTCTCCTCGCCACTGCCCTGTTCACAGCCGGAGCTGTTACTGGCTTCTTCCACAAGTCTAGAATAGGCTCAGTTAAAGCTTCATTGAAAGGCAACAAAGGGTCAGCACTGGACGAGGAGGGATGTAGTACCTCTGTGAGCAGGTTAGTTTTCACCTCTACCACAGACAAAGGTAAATCCAGGTACTCCGCTGCCTTCTTCACCACTGAATGGAAGGAAGCGGCCTCTTCTGTAAACTCCCCCGGAGACGCAATATCCCACTCCGGGGAAGTATCCAGACCACTTGCAGTGGCAAGACCTTGGAACTCATCCGAAGGCTCAATCTCGCCTTCCTGTAAACTGTCTATATTCCTCTTTCTCTAAAAGTCTCAAAGCCTTCCTTCGAGATCGAAGATGCGTCTCTAAGGCTGGCGTCGACAAAGAATCCATCGACACTGACGACTTCGAATCCCGAAAGTGCCCAGGAAGAGATGGACGACTCCTAGACTCACCCGACGCCGGAGCCGACACGGAGTCGACCGATGACCTTCTCGGAGTCGGTTGGCAGGAAGGTGACGGAGCCGCCCTGGGTGGGGACATCAACGACGTCGGATGACGCGGAGAAGGAGTCGGCTGACGTGAAGAAGGATCCATCGTCACCAGAGGAGGACTCCTGCCAGGGGATACCCTCGGCGCCAAACCGCCAGTCTCTGAAGGGCAGAAGGGCATGAATGGAGCAGCCTTGTACGGCGCCGGAGAACCCAAATTAAACGCCAATGGCCCCGTGGGACCCGCCGGTGCACCAGCAGGGGCCATGGATTGGAACACGGCATACATTGCATTCAGAAATGCAGCCGGATCCGTCCCTGGAGCTGGGAAAGCCGGGTACTGTTGAGCCGAGGTCTGCTGTACATCAGGCTCCCTCGATGCCGGCGAAAACTGAGGGCTACCCTGAACGACCTCAAATACGGATGGCACCGGCGACAACTCCGGACTCTCGGGCTGAGGCATAACTGTAGGGCTCATCTCCCATGTCTTCTGACGTTGAGAAGATAGAGACCTCGAACTCAATCGGCTCCGAACGGCGCAGAGAGTCATGATGGCGCCGAGAGTCATGATGACGCCGCTTCTTATGTCTTTTGGGAGAAGCATGGGAGGAATCCTTCTTATGGCCCTTCTTTGCTTTTGCGAAGAAGAGCTTCGCCTCACGCTCCTTCAGAGCTTTCGGACTCATGCTCTGGCACGAAGAGCATCCTTCTACATCATGCTCCGAACTAAGGCATCAAATACAATCCGAATGGGGGTCGGTCACTGACATCCGACCCCCGCATTCTCTACACGGCTTGAAACCAGACTTTTTTGGAGGAGACATTGTAACCACCAAAAAGCGCTACAGTTATCAACGAGCCAGCAAGAAAAACCGTTGGCGTCGAAGGCACGGAAAAAAGGAAAACTGACGTCAGTACGCCGACGAGGACCTCTTATTGGCACGTTGACGTCAGACGGAGTCACGTGGAGCCGTGCCATTATGACGTCCTCGTCGACGTGAACAGCTAGGAAGAAGACTTTCCGTCGGATGCTGACGCAAGGACGAATTCATAAGGTGAGGAATCCAGAGGTAGTTGTATCCATCAGAAAGTATATCTTACACATAATGTATGTATAATTAATGATTACCAAGATGAATGAGGTGGCAATGTGCACTGTATGTGCCAACCGTAAGTAATAGATGTACGTATGTTCCTTTTAAATAAATATAATAAATATACTAGAAAAGAAGCCCAAAACATCTGTAGTTTCGAAAGACAAACTACAAATAATATGTAACAAGTATGGATGAGATCTGAGTAACTTAAATTATTGCTACACAAACTAGATGAATTGACTCAAAATAGATTAAACTCAATGGGTTGGTAATATAAGAAAAAGAACAAAAAACAAGTCGTCTATCCAGAAAGTCCACAACTTTCCAGTAGAAAATGCAAAATTTGAATGAATATTGAAACCAAACAACTACCGAAGGAGTTTAAGACCTGAAAAAAAGCACATCCTCTTAAAAGAAAGGCACATCTGCAGAAAACATGTAGCTTAAAATAAACTAAAGGCGATTTAAAAAAAATATAGATTTTTTTTTTTTACTACTACCAAAAGAAGAATAATGGTTGATATCTTGTTTAAAACAGGAAAGATTTTAGAACAATCATGCGTGTAATCACAGATAAGGGAGTACAATAAACATTCAACAACAGAAATTAATAATCTCTTAAAAGATTATTAAATAAGTCTATAAACTTCTCAGAGAAGTTATGAGCGGGGAGTCTGACACATGCGTTGCAGATTTTGAATTTCCTCCTGCCGAGCCTGGTTGACAAGCTCAACTTGAAGAGTCAATTGCTCCATCAGAAGGGAAAGTGTCCATTAAATCAGTACCTAACAACTAAGTAGTGGGACCAAGCAGCTTGACAAGTCTTTATATAAAGTTTCCGGAACCTACTTCTAGATTCCTTGACCTAACTTAACTATTTATTTTTACAATCAAAGGAGACAGTGACAATGATGAAGTCTACTTTCACACCATTGTTAAAGGCTTTTAAAGACTAGTCGAAATATGGTTCATGTAGGCCAATAGCCTTACAGACTTGAGACATTTTCAGGACTATCCTTGTGGCTTGCTTCATCCAGATATAAGCCACTGAAATCCTCTTTTCAAAAAGGAATTTATAAGGCACAGGCTAACTTGAGAAAATATGTTTGGCTTCTACATTTCATTAACATTTTGAAACAAAATTCAAACAGACGTTTGTGTATCAGAAGCGAAAAAGGCGATCAATTAGGTATAGTGGAAATACTTTACTAAAGCTACAAGAAAATAAAGTTTTAGGCCCAGACATAATGGTCTCCCAGGTCACCAAGACAAGGGTGCCCTCTTTCCACTCTCCTTTTTTCTCCTTCTTTGAAACTTTTATTAGAGAAATTAATAGTAACCAGGACATTTAGGGATTGTATACCTGAAGCAAACATTACTATCATTATTTGTCTACAATGTATTGTGCTTGCTAATGGAACTACAGGGTTCCTTTCTTTCTGTAGTATTAGAACTTCAACACTTCTCAGGTCTTGGTTTCAAGATTAATTACACCAATTAATTAAACAAATTGCCGCATGGGTTTCGGATTCCAATTTGATCAACATAGGACCACTACTTGAAGCTGGGTTTGCTAGCAATGAAGGGACTTTAAAATACGTTAGCATTATTATTATTATATATATCTTGCTTCAAAAAGGACACATTTTTATGGTGGTTACACATTTTCTGGATTTCTTTCCAGGGCATGGCTTGGAAATGGTTTTTCTAGACTTTTAATATCCTGCCTGGGATCTGAAGTACAGTTTACCCCTAAGGACATTTTACTGGGATACAGACTGGAATTTGATCTTGGCCTCAGATGGTTGTTGGATACAGCGATTGTCACAGCCAGGCTCTGTATTGCCAGGGCATGGGTGTCCTCTTTACCCCCAAGGACTGCTGAGTGGTGGGCTACCATTTGTGAAATCTACGAGTTTGACCAAACCCAAGGCTATCCGCCCAATGAAAAGACTGGATTGAATCTAGTTAAGATTCAAATGGGGTCCACGGTTCAACGTTCGAGCTAATAGTCAGGAACTAATATCCATGTTTTTGTGGTTATTGGTTTTTTTTCCGCGTTTATCAATGTCATACTGTATTACCCCTTTGCTGCATTGTACATATCGAATAGGCCTAATGAGTCTGTGTCTCAAGCAAGGGCTACCCTCTATGTTACTTGTTAAACCGCTATATGTGGCAAATTTGCGTTGACTATCTGACTTAATAAATAAAAATTAAATAAAAAATTAAAGGCGATCCACATAAGGGAAATCACCGTCCGTTTTCTTGGTGATTAAATTTGGATAGACGGGGCATGATGTTGTCTATTCTTTAACTGCACAAGTGGCAAGTTATTTATGCATATATTACTAGCAGAAAGGTTAACCACTGTCCAATTCTGGTGGAAGGAAAATTCTCCTTCCTCGAATCTTTGGTGGACTTAAATGTGGACAATTTACATAACACTGTACATGTATAATATTTGTGTTTAGATGAAGCTGTAACAACATAATTTAATATATCTATACAAGTACCTTGATTGCACAGCATTATATACCCATTTTGAAAATGATTGCACTTCATGAGTGCTCTATGCAAAAGCAGTGGGTGCTCTCGAAAATAAATTTAGATATTAACAAAAAATGCCTGCAAATCTAGTTTATAATCTCGTGCTATTGTGATCATCTAACAGAAGTTGTTAACACCGAAAAACTTTAAAACAAAGCTTGATTCTTTTTCGTGGTAAGCAGTAGAAAGTCACATCACTGAACTATGCCCGAGTGAAACTGTTTCTACCGATGTTTTTCATTACAGATTTGCAGTGCAAAGCATGTAGGGGGCTACTTCGAGAGGAGGCTCGTTATTTTTAAACGCACACTGCTGTTGGCTCTCACTATCAAGCAGTGTGTACTTAAGTGAAAGGGAAGTTGTGATCATATTTCCCCAAATGTAAGACCATCTCAGCTGCTGCACTCAGCAACTCCTGCAAAAGATAGACACTGCAAAGCACACCGTTCATATTTGCCTGATGGCAACTATACTAAAGATATCTTTTTATGAAGGGCAAATGAACATATTTCTCAAGCAGCATCTGGAAGTAACCATTTGTGAAAACTTAGGGACTAGTGATAAATGTATAGGTGTAGAGCCGAAACAATGTTTTGTCAAAATATTGGCACAGACCGGAGGCAAAAGGTTCACACCAAAGTCTGTTTGTGTATATACCTAAAAATGCTGTACAGTAATATCAATCAAGTTCACCCAAGAAAACATCAAGCTACAGTTCTGGGAAATAATACAAATAAAGTCACAGAATTATTTTAAATTATAGTTCTCGTTTCACTCATTTTTTGCAGGTCAGTTGCCCATGCATAAACCTATTTTGGAGACTATTTACAAACTTGTTAGTCTATGCTTGGAAGGGTTTCACATGGTGACAAAAAAAAGGAGCATGACAAAACTTGTGGCATGCAAACATTTACATAAATGGTGAGCTTATATAGTTCAATAGGCGTGGCACACCATTGGATCATTGTTAACCACTAGGTCATCGGTTATAAGATAAAATTGCTTTTAAAGGGTGTAACTGAACAATTCTGGTGGCTTTTATAGGGCGATGTGAAATTTCTTCAATGACGTTTGCCCAACTATAATTACACCAATACCAGTACGTTTAAGTACAGCACCCCAATTTGTCATAACTATCATACATCCATTATCAGACCCAATTTTGTAGGGCCTAGATTAACAAATAAATGTTACCAAATTCGTACAATAACTTGAGCATCAAGGAACTTCGAATCTAGAACCCGGTCTGGAAAGGCTCAAAAGCACATAACACATTATGGTACAATATTAGAGAAACTGATATAATGAAAAACTAAAATAAAATATGAAAGAAACATAACTCCAATTACAAAATTAGAATTCTAAGAGAACAAGTGGAAACAGTTAAGTGACTTAGATCAAATAATGACAGGTACAGATCTTCTGTTCCAGCATTCAAATGCTTGTTTTCTGTTTCTCCTTTTTTAGGTTGAATCCTACCAGACAGTGCAGCGGTCTGGCTTGCTAACTACATCTTGGGGACATTCAGAAAGCTTCCTTGGAAATACATTTTCACCATTGGCTTTGTGGTTTGCAACCTACATTTGCTTACTTTCTATTTCCTGCCTCTATTTGTTTAGCTATCCAGCTCAAGTTTGTCTCTTCCATTGGCCAAACCCCATTTACTGTATTCGCCCACCAGCGCTGGATTACTAATAACCGTGCACTCTACAATGCAACCCTAATCTACGTCACTGCATTCTACATATACTGTATTTTACACCGCTGAATTTCATGCCAATGCACTCTGTGCCAATGCACTCTACTCAAGTACACTCTACTTCAGACACCACACCACGACTCCACTCTATGCCACTCCAATACACACTATTCCACTCTACTCTATGCCACTGTTCCCCATTCCACTCCTTGAAACTATACGTCACTCTTATCTATGTCACTAACTTTTAGCCATGCTGAACAGCAGCCACGCTGGTGTACAACGTGGCTAAAACTTACATAGGTGAGACCTACTGGCGCTGCCAATACTTGTTCATTCGTAACATTCTACAACCAGTGGGTGGACTGTTCCAATAGCCTTACAGCCCTTCTGCCTCGGGCTGTAACAGTAGTTAAAGGCCCTTGGCTGCGGCTCAGGGGTTTAACTCAGGAAAAATGAACTTTGACAAACCTTACACCCTTCAGAGGTAGGCTATAATGCTAAGAGTTCTATCTGCAATGTCGCAGATTCATTTTAGAGCCTGTCAGATTTATAAGGTTGACCAGTTGATAATTAAAATTAAACCTTCTACTTCTTCTCTCCTATGATGATTTTACATTCAGAATTCAAAAGAGTTCATATAGGGTTCCTCTAAGCAAGGCACAAGGACTGATGCAGGCCATTTAAAATACGGGTTTCACCCACGGTTTGACCTACAAAGAATTAGCGAGCGATTTTTAAAAGGCATGAGACGCTTAGGAGGGCAGATGCTTAAGGTGCACCAGTCTACTGGAGTCCAGTCTCATCCGATGGCTCACGAGGAATACTTTAGAGGGGAGGTACAGTTCACACCATCCACCTAGAGGCGCCACGCAGTTTTAAATATAGGCTCCTATCAACTTAGAAAACAAATCCGACTAACATCTGACAGTGATATCCAGTATTAAAAACCAAAAGCAGGAAAAGTTTTATTACTAACACAGTCTTTCAGCAACATGCAGACAGCAAGTATCTATTTTTGTAGAGTCACAACTCGCTGCCCCTGAACTCTGTGATATTATTAGGCAACCAGCCTGACAGAGGAATTAAAAGAAACTTATTTACAACTTGAAACACTGCCAATGCTAATTTAAAGCAAACACAACTGAGATGCTTTATACTCAAAATCTTTTCTGGAGATGTGAACGGTTTCCTTTCGCGATAGAGACGCAAATTCTGCTTCATGAGGTCCTCAACGTAGTAAACGGTTTACAAAAACAGGACTGGTAAAGTGTGACAAAAACAGGACTGGTAAAGTGTGATAAAACACAAGTTCACAGCAATAACGTCCTACTGCTAGCAGACAGATTCCAAGGCTGCCTGCTAGCAGGCTATAAAATGTTAGAGGCAGAAAGATGATAAGACATAAGGTAGCATTTCAACATTTTTCAAAGGTTTAACAGGTACAATTAAATCAAAACGTTTTTATCTTTTTTTACTGCTTGAAATATTTATGGTTTTATCACAAATAATGGCGCAGCTAAGGTAGGAATAGGGTATACATTGTAAAGAAAGCATAAAACACGAAACTAACTGACTCCACGTAGAAATTTAAAAAAATCCAGAGACCATCAAAAATGTGACCCACCTACTCAGACTCACACACCCACTTTCAGACCCACACAGATACTCATGCACCCACTCTCACATCCACTGACAGAGAGACCCTGTAGCCAACCTGTGCTGCGCATGGCCAAAGGTCATGGGTGGCGCAGGGTTGGGTGGTTATAAGGGCTTGGCTGCAAGGCCAGGCCTTGCGCCCAACCCCAAATGCACAGACAAAGGCTGTGCGCTACAGGGGTTGAAGTAACGTATAGTAATTAAAATTACTTTATGTTAAAAACCATAGAAATTCACTGGAACAAAAAAGGTTTACAGGGATGTTATAGTTAGATACTGCCATGCACAGATAATTACTCCACATATGTCATGGATGACATCTTGTATGGCATCTTTGATATCACTGCAACGTTCACAATAACACTATTGATAAGAAAACTGTGAATGGGAAGGGCGCGAGTTCTAGTTACTTGAAAGATCTCCAACTAGAACTGCTGAATTCCTATGGTTTTGTACGAGTAAATTCAGAACCTGACTATAACATCCCTGTAACTTTTTTTTTTTTTTTCAGTGAATATACACACACACACACACACACACACACACACTCCAAAACCTCAGTTCATTGTAAAACAAAAACAATAGTACTGCTCACTCAAGATGGTGGAATGTTGTAGTCTATTGTACATTTACTAAATAGTACAGCTACTCTTACTGGATGACAAATGGAGACTGGGAAGAATTAGAAATGGGCTCCCACACAAGGATGGGCTGAGAGGCTCGGGGTGGGGGGCGGGGGGTGTGCTTGTGTGTGTATCCTAAGATAGAGTGATATTGAATATCTGCTCAAGCACACACAATTTGTAGAGCGCACATCAAATGATTCAAAGCCTTCATCCAGTGTCAATTTAGAAAATGGATCACTTACCATTTTACTAAGACCACTGCAATATGAACAGTATTAACAAACTGGACCAGTTCTAGTTCCAAAACAGTATGGCTAAAGACCTGAATCTGCATCCCAGGTGGCTGTGGGATATCCATTTGTATCTTTGTTGCTGTAAGTTTAGGTGTCTGATTAAGAAGACTTTCACAGGAATTTAAGTCCTGTAATGTAATGGTGGTTTGGACATTATTAGTGTCCCATTTAATGAAAGAGTATTCATATTGTTAATTCCAACATTCTACTTAGGCTGCAACAAAAAAATAACATTTAATTGGTTAAGTCTTCTGAAGAGGGTACAGCAAGCAACTAATTTCCCACAAAACAAGTCCAGTATCAAAGATTACGATTTGGTGCAAGCGTTAGGCCAGTAAAACGATCTGTGCATGAAAACACCATGACAAAAATGTACTTTGAGGGAGATGTAATTCAAATGTGCAACAAACACCTGTGTACTTTCCAGTTCTTTTAGCCCAGTAACCCTGAATGAACTTCAATTATTTGGGGAATTTGATTTACAGATTTTGAAGAATCGTGAGAAAAATGAAAAGACTTCAAACAGAAAAAAAAAAAAACTCGTGAGTAAAACACTTAGGTGCTAAGCACAAGTGGAACAACAGTCTAAAAGACTACACTGGGCCAAAAACACACTGGAGCTAAGTTTCACACGCACAGGCCCTGAAATCTCTTGCACAAGCCACTAGACCTATGGCCATAAAAGCCCACCAGCGAGCTTGCTTCCATATTAAAAAAAAAAAAAACAAACACAGCATTAACTGTTGGCCAATAGAGCACACGAGAACAGGGCAACATGTTCACATCGTAGTTGAGAAAATAAAACTCTTCCAGCACCAACAATCCATTCATCCTGCACCTGGTAAAGAGAACACCAAAAGGAGCAGTCAAAATACAGGGAGCTATGGGAACTTCAGAGCACCATATACTTGAACACAGTGCCTTCCTAATGCTGAGCATGCTTAGTTTTAGGACCAGGAGTGTTCTTCGACCATTCTTTAAAGTAAACAGTTTAGAATGGTATTGTGCAGTATGAAGCACCCACCTTATCTACTGCCAAAGCTATGAATAAAGAAGAATGAAAAACAACTTCAACATCACTTAATTGCTAGATAGCAAAAGGACTGCACAAGGGAAAGTGTTGGTCACAAAAATTATCCTTGCCTATGTACTAGTTGCACACACTGCATTACTTCCAGGAGCACATTTATTGATAAATGGAACTGCATCACAGGTGTAGTTGGAACTGGTATACAAAGGCAGGATCAAGTGAGAATATCGAGTCTTACATCACGGTCATAAAGATAATTGTTTTTAAGGTTAGCAAGATGAGGATTGCAGCCACTGTATGACACCTCTGCGCTGGGAAATCTCAAGAACCCCACACCCCAAATACAACTGAAGGTTACAATACACAGTCAACATAACGGCGGAATATAGTGCTTCTAGACCTTTCTTTCAGGAGCTTGCAGTTGTTTTGTTTAATGGATTTAAAGCGGTCAGACTGAACAATCAAAGGTGCTTACTAAATATAGTGCCAGATGCAACCAAGTACAAATTAAATACTAAAAACATATCCAATGGATTCAAGGACTATCTGGTCTTGTTCATTCAGAATCCCTGCATTCTATTTTTGCTGCTTGTCCTTCAAATTAGAGTATTATCCATGCTAATTCTGTCTATGCTCCTGTACTATCCTAGAGTTGGACCCATCAACTGTGAGAATAACTACGAGGGGGGACAATGTACAAATAAATCCTTGTAGTATAATAAATAGCAGCCTTAGGTATATTGTCTGTTCAGGGTGAGCTATTTCTAAAACATGCTGTATAATAAAAGCTGTTGCCTTTAATATTATACAGGATGATTTACAAGTATGGCACCCTGAAGACATTGTAATACATTCAAGGCAGCTGTTCACTGTACTATGAAAAGTGTTCTAAGAATATATTACTTCCAAGGTCCTCAAATGCATCGAATAAAACACTACGGTATATCATAAAAAATATTACTCCAAGTGCGTCATATATGTGCTGCACATTATTTACTTCTAATTTTTGCGGAGTGTATTTGATTTACAGGTGCTTACCACATGATTAGAAATGCCAATGTAAATAGGGATTAAGACCTGCCCAGCTACAGGTCAACAAAGCACACGAAATGTGTTAACAAGTGAACCTCTGTTACTACACTAATGCAATAATCAGAAGTGTACCAAATGCCTTCACTTTACCTAATCTCAAAATATTCATACAACATTACTAAGAGACGGTGGTGCTTAAGTCAATACAAGGTAAATGATAAAAACCCTGGAGACAAAAATCTGCTTAAATTCTGAAAAATCAGGGTGAAATACCAATTACAGAAAGTGAACTATTTGTAGGAAGGAACTGAAGAAAAGCAGAAACTATTAACCTCGAGCTCTAACTTTCTGCATTGAACATTTTCTCAGCAACTATGTAGTTTCTGGATTGCAGACATGCAGCAGAGTATTTTTCTTTTTAAAAAGTTCATATAGAGCAAACCCGATCGGAGGAGCGCTTTACACGAGTAACACTTCACAAGTTTAGCAGTTGGAAAAATATACAAACTGGAGCAGCATTTAAAAGATTTAAAAAAAATCCTCAAAGCAGCTCTCCCGGCACAGCAGGAGAGCCGATAGTATAAGATTCCCTGCACTCTGGAAACTCACCCCATAATGCTTTGTGGGGCATTTCTTTTTCAAAAGATTTTTTCCCGTAACTCAGCCTACGACAATGAGACCACCACCAAACCGTTTAGTACGACACACTCTTTCTGTCTAGGTAATCTCTGGGTCCCCACACTAGGTTGAGGGACCCCAAAATAGTAACCTCTCCCACCATTCAATGTCTTTTTGAGCTCTCTCATAGCTGGAACTTTTGTTTTACAGTTGGGAGAAGTTTGTATTTTAAGGCCCTGGTTTGTAATAGTATAGCAGTAGGCCTGCTAGGCTTGAAAATGTGTAAGGCACTATGCCCCCTAGGCGCTACATATATGTTTACACTGCATTACTTTCTGCCATTTTGTTTTTATGTCGTTATGCCCTCTAAGGGCTGGCTATAAGGTTATATGACCATGTTTCTTAGAAATGCTATTTTTATTATGGTGTCCTCTAGGGGCTATTGTGAGCATTACAGTCAAGATACTACAATATTCACTGCACTCGGAAACGTACCCCATAATGCTTTGTGGGGCAATCCTTTTACGAAACATTTTTGCCCGTAACTGCCAGTGTGGTGGTCCTAGGACAATGGGACTATCATCAAAACATTGATCACATTGCACTCTCTGTCTAGGTCATCTCTGGGTCTCCACGCTAGGGTGGGGGGGGGGGGGGGGGGGGACCACAAAATAATAACCCCTCCCACCAGTCAGTTTCTTTTTATGTTCACTCATGGCTGGAACTTTTATTTTACAGCTAGGAGTAGTTTGTGTTTTAAGAGCCTTGTTTGTAATATTGTTCTAGTAGGCATGCTAGACCTGAAAATGTAGAATGCATTATGCCCTCTAGGGGCTAAATATACGGTTGCAGTGTGTTACGTTCTGCAATTCTGTTTTCAGGTGGGTATACTCTCTAGGGGCCGACTATATAGTTACATGACCATATTTCTTACAAATTTTATTGCTATATAGTGAGGTTGTGCAGAGCATTACAGTCAAGATACTACAATATTTGCTGCACTCGGGATTGCCCCATAATAATTTGTGGGGCATTACGTTTACAAAACTTGTTTGCCCATAACTCACTGCACAATGTGCTAATTTCTTTCTAGGCCACCTCTGGGTCCCCACACTAGGTTGGGGGGAAGCCCGAAATTGTAATATAAAAATATAATAAATTATGTCAATATTTTCATTTTTTTTGCTGCAGATTGAGAGATAAGGTAAACGGAAGTAATTTATTTATATGCGGCCCGCTGGATTCATGTGGCAGAGTTGACCAATTTATGTGGCAAGAAAAGTCCAGTTATGCATTTACAACACCAATAGTAGTAACACAAGCAAATGCGAGACCTATTGCATTGCAAATGCTTGTTTTTAATCCTATAGAGAGTATCTAAAAATTGGTCAGTTCTGGGGATGAGAATTCAGGGCTAGGATAATACATTACTACTCAGATCATAGCAATGCTAACACTGAATGCATGAATGGAAGCAATTTTAAAGAGTGTGGAAATACCAAAAGGCTCCTGGCACTGAAGGCGCTCTAGAATGAGGAGAGCTAGAGTTAGAAGAGCCAGGTTTCTTTCTTCTTCCTGAAAAGCATATGGTTAGGGATCAGTCTGATGTTAAGCGGGAACATGTTCCACAGTATGGCAGTAAGATGAGAGAATGATCTGCCTCCTTGGGTTTTAAGACGGATAGCAGGGATATTCACCAAGGCTAGAGAGTCGGAGCACAAGAAATAGGTAGAAGATACCACAAGAATCTTCACACTGAATGGGGTCGATCCACCTTGCTAAGAGCCAGATGAAAAACTCAAAGGGCCTTAAACTGAATTTGTTTGTTGTACGGCCAACAAGTTGTGTCTGTGTGGGCTCACACGAAGGAATTTCAGCAAGATTCTATCAGCAGCATTTTGGATGGTCCTAAGGTAGCAGATCAGATACTGGGGTAGACCTTGATACCTTGCTTTAGCGTATGCTACCTGTAGCAAGGTGAAAGTATTATGTGGTATGACTGGAGAGTCTTACCATGTAAAACTACCACACTACCCAAATGTGGACCTCAGATTCACCCTTCGTAAACCTTAGCACAGTCCTGGTAGAGTGGCAAAAACAGTCAGGCTACTTAGAGGAGCATGTGTTAAGCATTTCACAGCACCAACATGGACAATAAGTAAGTTTCATGACTCAAAAGAAATCTGACACCAATTTATAAAACTAAAGCAGATTTTTATATATTTTAGACACCCTAACAAACTTGATACATAAAAGTTAACCTCAGTTATCAATGTTAAAGCATTAAATAAATCAGTACTTTGCATAGCTATCAAACTATATCACTGCGCTCAATGGGAGGAAAACACAATATAAAATCAGACACTTGTGGAGTGAGTCCCGTGGAACCCATCTGAAGTTAAGGTCTTGTGGGCCCTCAGACCAAGCCTCAAAGTCTGTCCAGTTTTAACTGGCTCAGGAGGCCGGGATGCAAAGAGGTGCGGACTGTCCTTGGTGCTGACGCGGGACTTGCATTCTTTGGAGGACACCATGACAAAAGATGATTTGCAGGTCAAGGTCGGCAAAGCCCTTGAGATCTTGAGCTTAGAGTTGGCATTGGACCAGGAATCACCAAGTAGAACTTGGCCAAACTCAGGCATCTCGGGTGAAGAGGCGCGCCTGACTCCGGGGTGCTGAATGGGATCTGTGAGTGCTGACTTTACCAGACAGGACAACGCAGGCTGACAGGAGATGCAAGGACTGGACAACTGAGCCACAGGTTTGGATTGTTAAACTGACGATGGATCCTTGAGCCCCCAATTAAGCAGGTAATAGTATGACCACCAACAAGCCTTGGAGCTGGTAAGCACAGTGTTTGGAGAAAACTTCTTCCAGATGACCAGCAGAACAATGCAGAAAGTTGAGCCTCACTGAGGATCGAGGTTGCAGTTCTCTGAAGACGCCTGGCCAGTTACTTTCGGGTGTCCATGTTTGGAGTCCAGTTCTTCAGTGGTCTTGGAAGTGCGGTCTGGTCCTGCTGTTGTCCAGGGACTAGTACCTCTAGCCTTAGGGAGTCCTGGTGAAGGAGTTTGTCGCAGAGAGGTTCACCTTCCTTTTGGAACCGTTATCTTGTCTGGGGCCAGTCAAATTCCAGTTGTGTGGTTACCACATGAGCAGAGCTTGGCACCTTTTCTTTATTGAGTCCTGCCTTGTTGTGGACTCTGGTATCTTCTTGGTTCACAGCAGATCTGAGGTTCTGGTGTCAGGGGTGCCCCTTAAATCCTAGATTTAAGGAGATGTTAGATGTGTGAGGGAAAGTAGCCAATGGGCATCTAGTCTTGTGGCTAATCCACCCCTGATGTGTCCACATCTGGTGGGTGTGCATCACCAAAATACCTAGAACCCACTATTTTTAAGTCTTTTCAAGATGGCATGGGGCATCCTCGATGGTCCACTCCAGCTGGCCCATCCTAGAGGTTTTGTCAGCCTTAGGGGAGTGTCCACCTCCTGACTAGCTAATTTTTCCACCTGCCTGCCTCACAAGGTGCCTCAGGCAGGGGAAGGCTTTTTTCCTCAAGTGGAGGACAAATTCCTTTGTCCAGCAGCGACGGTGCAGCCTCTGAGGCTCACAGACAAGATGGGTGTAATCATTAGAAATCCTGGCAGGGCAGAGGAGTGACCTCTGTCATGCACAGGCCTTTGTTCTGAACTCTGGGAGCTGCACCCACTCCCCCAGCATGAGCTCTGAAAAGCCTACCAAGGCACAAGAAATCTGGCAACTCAGTGGGCATCCTCTAAGGATGCCACCTGCTTGCACATATATGTCCACACTCATAACATATTGCACCCTGCCTCCTGGGCTATAGGAGGCCTACCTTAGGCAGGGGTGTGGAATTTAATAAAATATCTACTTGTCCATTAGACATGTTCCTTCATAAATCTACTTGTCCTGTAAAAAAATCTACTTGTACCTTTGGTGCCATGTAGTGATTGTGGTGACACATTATGGCAGCAATTTCATTATATAAGATCGGATTAACCCTATGTGATAATACCAGGGCTAATACTATAGTAGGGCTTGAATACTAGCAATTTCCTTATTTTGCTGCCTTTCTGCAGATCTAAATACTGGGTCTGGAGGCAGCAGTAAGCAAACGTTCCAGGGTTGGAATGCCTTTTGAGTCTGCACAAACCTGCTAACTTGCATGTTTTAATTGTTTTACAAGCTCTTCCCTAGTCTTTTCCCATACTGGGAAAGGTTGGAATTTTACTCCTAACAAGGGCAGAGGTAAAACGTATTCCGAGATTGGGGGGAAAAAAAAGTGGTTGAGGCAGTGCTTTAAATGGAAATATGGATGTGCTGGTACTCACTGTCTAGAGTACCTGTTTGCTCATGAGGAATGCTGGCACTCTCCTATTAAATATATTTCAGCTTTGAATAGAAGTGCAGGTACTCGCCCTTTCACCTTGAAGAAGTGCAGGTACTCGGTACCGGACAGTACCTGCCCATTTAAAGCACTGGTTGGAGGGAAAGTGAAGTTGTAAACACTCCACATATTGTTGCATGAGCAAATATATACACATGCATATTTGCGAGTGGTAAAACACAGTTCACACATTTTCTAGGAGCAAGATTTCCCAGTCTACTGCTGTATATTCTTTTGAATTCATTAAATATGTAAATCTGCACTAACGCAAGGACATTTACCATGGGTGCATTTTTGCGACTAATAATTGGTCCCCTAATTGGGCCTAGTGTTAATTATATCATTTTTGCTTTTATTTAAAAAATAGTGTTCTCTATCAGCTGGCTTCACTGTGAGCGATAGCAATCTGCTCTTTCACAAAGTGCATATCAGCACACAAAGTAGTTTTGTTCGGTGTCACAAACGTCTGAGGTAATGTATGCTTTTTGAGACCAAAAAAATATTCTTGCTTTTTGACAATGTTTGTTACAACGGTGAGGGTCAAGCAACTCCCACACCAAGGAAGTTTTACAAAAGCCATGTCAAACCAAAGACGGACCGCCAATGTCAGACCAATGGGCTTTGCCAGTGCTTGTTGTCTTTCATATTTCTCATAATCATGTTGAGACTGGTTTCACTGATTTTCTGTTATGAATATTTTTGGGAAATACTAGCATGCACCAAAACTTTTCACTGAATGATGCTTCAAAGAAAGGGTGTCTAACATTTTCCAGTAGTTTAGCAAAACATTTTCCTACTTGCATTTTTTGTGAGCATTTTATTTTGAAAACAAAGAATCATCAATCTTGCTTTTAAGCTTCTGCAAATATTTGCATGCAATCGGAGTGTGTTCTGGGAGCATTACATGTAGTCTCATATTGTTAAACTTTGCACATGTGTGTGTGTACACATTTTTTCTACTAGAACCACTGTCAGTACTGCAGTCCGAGCTTAAAACATGTATTTAGAGCACTCACCGTAATAATAGAGGCTTTGCATTTTATTACCTCAACTGCAGACAATTTCTTTCTCTGCTCCATAATGTAGTACTGAAAACTGGCAGACAAAGGGTTTGTGCTGCAGGGGGTTGGGGCCTTTTTGTCCCAAGGACAAAATAAACATGAAAACTTGTAGTCCTTGACCCCAAACAATATGTACTGGGCGTTGGGCTACAGGAATTTCATAGACCTGCTTAGGGGTGACTGACTCATGTTATGGGTAGTGGGGGGGCTGCCTGCATATGGCGTGGGCAGAGTCATACTCTGGTCACTCAGACTGGCACAATGTGTGTTGCAGCCCCGGTGACCCCTTTACCATCCCTGCCCGGGGTACCACTGGTAACATTTAGTAGGGGTTTACAAGGAAGGTAAAGTGCTTGCCAATTGGGTTTAGCAATTCACAGTTATAGTTTAAGGGAATGAGCACTGGCACTGGGATATGGCTGACAGGTCCCAGTACACTTTCAGATTTAAAAAAAAACGACCACATCAAGCAGCAAAAAGTGGGGGGCGACCATCCAAAATGGGCACTTTACAACACTAACCAAGAGAAAACCTCAGCTTGGAAAACAGTTTTCTGATAAGAGAGGGACAGAAAGTGGAGAATCTTTCTGATTACAGAAGATGAAGAAGGAGGTGGCTGCCACGTTAGTACTGTGGGTTGGAGGCTGATGTTAGAAACCGTGGACTGCTCTGGGGCAACATGTGTGGCTGCCCGTTTTGGTCTCTAAAGGCCCATCAATTTTTGGGCCTTTATATATTTCTAAAAGCATTATGCTTCCTGAAGGACAGAAATCACGTCAACATTTTATACAGAAAGTACAATCCAGCAGTTGTTCAATTTTAATGAACTTGGGCTTTCTCTTGAAGCACTGTGAAGAAGTGCGTGTTAATGTAGTACCGAAACCCTTGGAATAAGATTGTCTCAAAAACAGCAAAACAAAATAATTAATCTCAAAATTCAAAAAGCAATTAGATTTTAATTCTGGGTGGCTTTGAACACAAGCACCAATTAGGACGAAATACCCCTCATTAAAAATGTGTATCTCAGTGGAGAATTTGAAATTCATTATATCAGTCTAACTTGTAGTAGTGTAGGCTGACCAACAGCCAGAATTCAAACAAGATGCTAACAAATCAGTTTTTATTTTAACACTAGCTATGCTTTCCACAAGTCACTGTGTGAGTTTTGCCTTAGCAACAAAACTTGTTTGCCGTGTTTAGATGTTTCCTCCTACTTCACTCATTTCACATGCTTTCTCCAGAATTATATCTATTGGCCAAGCCCTGCGTTAAACTTTGGGTGCTATACGATTTGTAAGTTTTAGCAAATGTAAGCACACAGACAATGTTCACAATAAATAAGCATAGCTACAATGTTTATTTCCAAATGAGTTCAAAAGCCTGAATGTGAACTCCAGATGCACCACAGAAGCTTTCTGCTCAAAATTACTTGATGATCATTAACTCACTGCATGTACAATCTCACCATAATTAATCTACAAGAGGACTTGGACACCACATACCAGAACTGTCAACTTCACAAAAAGAACAAATGCAATATTTAAGTACTGAATGACTGCGCAGCTCAGGCGAATTGAAATGATTATGAAACATTAATTTTGATGGTTTTAAGATATCAAACCTTTTAAAACTTCACTTACAGCCTGCAATTCAATCCTCAAGGCAACAAAACTCAGATCCATCATTAAGTGGATTATGAGATACAGTCTGCGTTTTGACATTTCTGAAGACGTCATAAATGTTGACAAGTACCTCGTTAGTACATATTAAAGTATAATTAAATCTAAGAATATCAGGAGGAAAGCCAAGTTCTCCGTTCAAGATACATATTCAGTTATACAGCAATAAGTCCTTTCATTTTATTATGAACTTCATTCGATTTTAGATAAAAATCATAACAGAATACAAGCATAATACAAAAACAAAGATAAAACAGTGATATTAATAAATGCAGCATCTAATCCATTTATTCATCCAATACAAATACATTAATATATATAAAAAGACATGCATCCCTTAAAATCACAAAAGGGATAAAAAAAAATCTCAAAGTGCAACCGAATGAGTGCAAATAAATATGAGAAGAAAAACAAGAACTACATAAAACAAACAAGGTCCTGTGAACACAATCGCAATACACCTGATAAACTTCATCACATCTGCCTTTCCCTTTAACACTCTATATTAGGACAGTCTGTCAGCCATATACACTCAAGGCTCAGAACATTCTACATCATACGCAATAAAACCCATCAACAGACCAATACGGTCAAACCATGAACAAAATTAGGAGTTGCAAACTACAAACGCTGTAATCATAAAATATAACAGAGGCTGTGACTACACAGCTTTAATAGCCTCTCCCATCTAACTTGTATAGCTGCCAAATAAAATTAAGTCAGACAGGCAGCTTATAGGAGGTGCCTATTGAAAGCATAAAGGATAATATTTAATCATTAAAAATATAAAACAAAATCAAAAGTACATATGTTCTGTCTCAAAACCTTTCTCACTCCAACCTACCCTTCCATAGACTTTCTAGTTCTAACAGCCACATGGAGGTAAGAGCTGACTCTCAAACATATCTCATCACACAGCGTTTGTAAATGAAATAGCGAATCTTTACACCTACGGTGCCCCAGCTTTTTCAAGAGCGGTTTAAGAAAAAGTTCTAAACTGAGGGGAAAAGAATCTGCAAAAAAACATAAAATCCAATAAAGACTGCTCCCCCCGGTTATCGCATGGGCATGGTGTGGCAGAATCACCAAACAGGCTACTTTAGCCCTGAAAGCACAACAACCTCCAGACAGTGCATGCTCTGGATCGGAACAAGAGAGACCACTTCCGTTTTGACAGTGGTAACAATATATACAGCTCTGGCTCACAAGTCTCGAAGTATTTGAAATATTATGAAACAGACACTTTGCTTAATAACGTCTTCAGTCTATTGTCTGCACATTACTCAAGATAGCGGCGCTTCACTATCAGCTTGTCACTCCTAATGAGCGACTGAGATGTTACAAAATTCTCCATGCCCTGCAAACTAAAAGTTCTGAATATGATTTTGATCCAGGGAATAGATCACCCCTGATCCAAACTGAGGTAGTATGTAATTATTATATCTTTACACAAGGACGCTGCTGGATTTGACCAAACTCTTATCCACATCAATAATGATTCAATAGAGAATACATAATGAAACTAGAACTTGTAGGGAGGACCTGAAATAACCTATGGCATATTTGAGATTCCTCACTTTGGAGGGGTTGAATATTACAAAAGCCGCAAACCGCTGCTCCATACGAAGAGGCAGGAACACACTGGGCATTACAGATATTTACAAGGGAGAATCGAAACCTTCTCCTTCTCCCCTCTCCCCAGTAGACTAAACAATGAGCCAGTCGCTCTACTAAGTTTAAGACAAGCTTGACGCACCTTGGGTGACCATAGACCCTTAGGAGTTAAAACTGACTCCTAGGTAACTAAAACCATTAACGCTCTTCATACAGTGCCCCTTAATTAAGCCTCGCCATATTACGCTTACAGGGCCCACACGTCATGATGAGTGACTTTCCATACTTTGTCGTCAAATCCAGATTGCTCAACTGTGGGAACGTCTACTGAGGCCTCAATTAACACAGAACACATATCATTAATATAGATAGAAAAGACCAACGGGCCATAATACATCCCTGTCGAACCCCGCGTTTGAGGGAGAATTCTGCAGTCATGTCTCCCTGGGCATTCAGCCGTACTCTGGAGGCGAGATCAATATGGAGCGGGTGTAATAAATGAACTACAGGCAAATCCACCCCAAGGTCTAATAATATCTTCCACAGTCTGGTTCAGTTCACATGGTCAATTAGTCAAAAAAAGGAATGTCTAACCCATTAACTTCAAAACTGAGTGTCAAATGTGATGACAGTTGAAAGGTTTCCTTTTTAGAATTAGTGAGAGGATTTACGTCCTTGACATGGATGTTTGCAAAATGTGATGAGTCGTAATCATAATGAATGTACATTAAATTATATAGGTAAAAGAAACAATATCAAGCGCTAAACTCTGAGGTCACTGGTTACCTTCTAGTGGTAAAGCTTCATGTAAACAAAAACAAGATATAGCTGATTATCGGGGAGACCTTGAACTGTGACTATTTCCTAGAAATGTAGTTTTATTGTTGCATATGAATGTTCAATTCAAGTTAACTGTAGTAGTTGTATCAGGATGTAATTCGGTTAACTGTAGCGGTCGGATCAGTGTGTATAATTTTGAAGAGCAAGATACCCTTATTAAGGGGGATAAAGTTATTGGAGCAAGTCACTCAAGATAGTTCTATTTGTATTCTAAAGTGAAACATCTTGAACTGGAAAATCGAATTACTGAGCAGAGTGGCTGATGCAGATTTGTATATCTGAGTCATTAGAAAGTGATTATTAGCAAAACACATGTTGGCTGGTATCAATTACTCTGTATAAAGAATCATGGTTACCGTATTATTTTGTACGAAGAATAACGTCACTTTAACATACGTCTGAGACTATCAGATTTTTATGAAATATAGACAGTTCAAGGACTTTATATTGTCTCTCAAATAATTATACAGGTACGGTTGTGTAACACATACCACTTTAAAGCGATCAGTGGTCATCAAGTACGTTAACCAATAATTCAAAGGTGATCTCAATGAGGCAATCAGGGGCCTTGTGTCAACAATACATATTTCATAGGCAGAACTAGATCACACAACTGTAAAAGAAATGTATGCTATGTTTAGTAAAAGACGACAACCCACCGTAATGAAAAGTATTATGATGTATAGGAGAAAAAAAAAAATCACCAAACTTTTCCATACCTTAGTTTGTTATTTTGTAAAGCATGCACACATAGTACGTTTACCATTTGCCTTCAATGACTGAACCAAAAAGCTAGGCTAGTGGCTCCTTTTAGTCAGTAGTTCCTTTATAATTCCAATGGCCCTGGATATAGAGGCCTGCAGGGACCCAACAACCCACAGGAGCCCTCCAAGAAGGATGCTGGAATCCAGGTACTGACTGCGTATTTGGCACAAGATACCAGGGATACTGGTCCTCAGAGTCCGAGGGCGCGATATGTCCATGCTTCTTTAATTTGAAAAAAAAAAAAACAGTTGACCTGTTTTATGTTAGAAGACAACCATCCATGAACAGTTAATTCCGACATGTGAGATGCCTCAGCTGAAGTACAGGGGAGAGAATCTCTTGTACCGTAAAGCTGAGGAAAAGATAAGACAGATGAACGAGAAAGAGGCCTTCTTGTCAGTGTGTGTGCTGCCTAAAAGAAATGCCAAAGTGCGCATTTCGTTAATCTGCAAATGTAAAGGCTGCTTGGAAGTCGGTATTGGCTTTAATTGATGAGGTCACTTGAAAAGTATTCTTTTGGGGAGGTACTGTAAGGTGACTTAAGGAGCTGTGGAGTGCGTGCTTTTAATAGACCAATAAAAAAAAAAATTGTACTAGGTACAGTCTACACATTACTCAGATCTATATTTTGGAAGCACTTTTTTTCATTTCAAGCCTATATCTTTTTGTGCACCTTGTAGCAGCCTACCTTGTACTGTACGTATTGCAAGTATAAATATAAATAATGATGTACACATTTAGGATGCTTTTTGTCAAAGGCTGGGATCTTGCAACGTTAAAAAACACACAAGTCAATATTTTCCACTGCATCAACCAGAATTCAGTCATGTGGCTCCCTGGTTACACACAAGTATCTGCAGTGACTGCATTAATCTATAGAGGTTTAACAACGTAAAACAGTGAATCTCTCACGGATTAGTTTAACATGCAATTATGTTTCATTTAACATGTGTTATTTTACATACAGTAACTCGAGTGTGAGAGACCAACAAAATAGTTACAGAGTATTTTGTTATTTTTATCCAATCCTTTGAACTCGCCTCCAAAAGGACTCAGGATCACAGTTCCCGTACATTTTTTTTTTTTTTTTAAATGCACTTGGACCGGTGATCCTCATATATCCCTAACACTTGATGAGCTGCTGAACCGGGCTCTCCTATCTAAGTATCTGTTGGACTCTGCATGGGATGATTTGATGAGTTTGGCATATACCTTGCCTGTTTGACAGTGCCTACAGAGAGCACTGGGTTGTAAGGTCTGAATATCTGACGTGTCTGAATGAGAAAGTATGTGTAAAAACGTTGTAGCTTTGTTTTTGTTTTTTTGCAGAACTGTGATAGGAGTTGGGCCTGGTACTGAGGCAGGTCTGTGATTCTACGGAGCGCACCACGTAATGAGTGTGTCCAACCTGCTTCCTTGGAACAACTACAAACGGTGAAGAGCTTGGGCACTCACAACTTGTGTGATTGCGCCTAAGTAAGCCTAATACATACACTGTTGTATCTCAGATACCCCATTAATAGCAGCTTGCCTGTTGCTTGTCTATACACTGCCTATCAGTGTTGCTGGAACAATTTTCTGAGTAGGGGTGCTATCAGTGTTGCATCACTGAACTCACAGGAATTGTGAAAAATCCAAGGGTCACACAAAGTGCAGAAAATATGCGATGCCATTCAGCAGGAGAGAGGTAAGGGTGTGTAGTTGTAGCTGGTGGTACATTTTGGAGCACACTGTTACAAATATATTACCTAAGCATGGTGTAGTAGTATTGTCCTGTACAGACAGCACACACTCCATTGAAATGGCCACTTAATTTGTACCGACATATTTGACTGATAAAAACTATAATAAGTGTAAACGTTAATGTGCTAAAATCAAGTTTAAGCAAATATTTGTCATTAGCACATTACCAAGTAAATTGTCTTGGTTTGATCTAATGAAATTCTTTCTTTCAATCACACATCGGAATTACAAAAAAAAGTGCTTATCTTGTGCTTACTATTGATATATTTTTAAATATCTGTACAGTTATTTTATAGGTTTTTAAATCTTGTTACGTTGTTTCAAAACAAGTGACATACTACAACCTTTCCTTTCAAACCAGCATGATTGTCACATAAATATAATATAATTTAATGGCACCTTTATTGTTTATTCACCTTCGGACTCCAACACTGTTATTTTTGGGGTGATGCACCACCCCCTTCAACCCTTTCAGCTCCTATGCGCTCTATTAGAGAGCTGTTCACAGAGGGTGTCGGGGTCTGACAGAGTCAGGAAAGTGTTATCCTCACTTCCTGCCAGAAACGCTCTACAGGTGGCTGATCTGTCAAGCTCTTTGTCGGTAGGAGCCGTACTAACAACACTGATAGGCGGAAGTCTGGCCAGAAGCCAGCCATGGGTTTGAATGAAGCCCCCGAGGCTGAGGGAAACTGACAGAGGAGCAACTGTCAGATTCAGATCAACAACAGAACGAGAGGGGGGTGATCAGGATCCCTGCTTGGGAGGAAGGGGTTGGGAAAGGACAGTGCCTTCCAATAGGTAGTTTGGAGCGTGGGAAAGGGGCACATAAAGTATTAACGACCAGACAAGTATTCTTTTCTAATAAAGGGTTTATGACAACACGATGACAGGCCCGTCTCTGACACCTCATCCTACACTCACCGGGAAGGCCCGGATCCGCATCTTGGTGTCCTTCCGGCCCGTGCTCTTGCTGAGGTTTGACATGTCGGGAGCTCCCAACCCCCTCAATGCGGGGGGAGCGGGGAGGGATTGTCCCTGGCCTCGGGGGCACCTGCCGGCCCTGGCTTTCCACTCCTGCCTCGCGAGGTCCCCCCGCTCCCGCACTCTGTTGGTTGGGCTGGGTGGGCTTCAGTGTCCTCCACCTCCTCCGCCCCCGCGATGGCGCCCGCTCATCCCTCTCTGTGCGCAGGCCACAAACAGCTACCGCACGGGAGCCTACGGGGGCCGACACAGGGACACAGCCGCGATCTCGCGACACTTCACAACGACCTGTGAACCGACATTAAAGAAACAGACGAAGGACAGTAAGGAAGTATCTGCCCCGGCTCTCGGTTTCTACTTCGGCCATCTTAGAATGGAGGAATTAAAAATATTTGGGTGAGCTAGACTTTAAAACTGCAAATTACTAGTGTCCTAATAGACAGAGATATGTGTAATATTTGTAATTTACTTGATAGGTCGTAATTAATATGTATTTTATTATTTGCTTGACTGTTTACTTTTTCTATTGTTTTTAATCAATGCACTTGTAGATTGTGAGCATAAACGCGTATTCTTTGAACTGTAATTTTAATTAAACCCATTTCTAATATTTGTATATTTGCCTCCACACAGAAACCACAGTGGTCAATACGTTTAAGGATGGTGCATGCAAGACGAGTTTACTAAACCAGCTGCTCCGTCTTTATTCTGTTACTTTTTTTATTTCTTCTAACCAGTATCTGAAGCAACCCCGCTCCGGGCTTTATGGGTTGGAGACATTAAGGAACCGGGGAAAACGAATACCTTGTTGTTGTTGTTCAGGAAGAAGAACGTGCACATGAAAGAATGCTTAGAGTAGAGACAACAGTATAGTTTTTTTTAAAACAGCGCAGGATGAACAGAAGCCCAAGCAGAGAGGTATTTGTGGAAATCACAGATGCTACCTATCCTCTGACCTGAATATTCGTACTCTTTTGGATCACTTTTTTTGTATGAAAATGTTGATATTTTTTTTGTTTCCACGACGCTCGTAATATAACGTGACACGATGTTGTTCTGTTTTGAAATGACTTATTAAGGAATGCGCCTTGACTCAAGCCGTTTTCGTTTTGACGAGAGTGACACGCCTTGACGTTCTTACCAACTTGAACTTTCAGTTCAAATGTATTGGAATGAATAAACATCGTAGGACGGTCCTTTGGGATCTTGAGGATATCGTTAAATGGAGTGGAACTAAAAATGTAGAGAAATTTGGGAATACACAACAACTGAGAATACACTGATAAGTAAGGACGTGACAGACACAAGCAAGGAAAATATAAGCATTGGACGTACGAGCTGAAGTCTAGAGGGACATGCATTCGTATTGGTATCAGTGAGACTGTAACGGCACAGACAAAAGACAGTGCATCCTAAATTTAGAAGAGCATGACGTTGAAACTTATTCATAGTACTATAGTGATGAGCAGCAGCAGTATTCATTCAACTTCCACCCCTACACTCTTCTTTTTCCTCAGCACTTGCTTTGTCTATTTGTCTACAGTTACTCAGTATATATTCTCGAACTAATTGATCAGCATATATTCAGCTTTTCCTCTGACATCTAGCACTGTGGTCGTTCCCTTAAGTTGGAAAGACTTTTTTTAAATTAACAATAGGTACTTAATGCAGATCCAATCATCTAATTCAATCTTTTGCAAGGCCGATGAGTGTGTTTAGCCAATAGTTTATTTAATTTTGTGCCAAATCGCACTCACCAACCGCATCCTCCTTATTCAAAGTAGTTACCATCCAAAGCAGACATAATTCAGAAGTCTCACGACAACCACACGTCAACTCAAACCCTGATTTTTCAGTTAGTTTGTGCAAAGTCATTCTATAAGATCATAATGTGACCCTAATGCTTTGAAGACACTTTCGGATACACTCCACTAGAAGAACCCTGTTGAAACTATTTTACTTCATACTTTTCTAAACATTGTCTCATGAGTAAATAAGTAAATTGTATCCCATTGTCACTGAGACTTTATTCAGGGATTCCTTCGATGGCAAAGATGCACTGAAATAATCTTATGACATCCTCAGTGGCGAGTTCCGTCACACACTTAACTTCCACCCACGAAGAAAGATGATCAGTTAACTCAATCATTTACTGCATATGGCTGGGGAGAAAATTAAAAGGAACAATATAATCAACTCCTGTACATTGCTTGGCCCTCTCGAGACACAACTCAGATGTTGTTTCTGTGGTTACAGTGACCAGATGCTCAACATTCAGAGTTCAATTGGCACAATCATGCACCACCCAAACCAGGTCACCAGAAAGTGTTCATGACCTTTCTTTTTGTTACACAGAACTTAGCATTTCTCCCTAGTCTATCCTCCAGAGAAAACAACCTCTCCTTTCAAAATGACATCGTTACCCACTTCATCTCACCTCCTACTCATATCAGCACATACCATTGAATTACCAGCCTTGGCAATAATGCACCTGTCAATCTCATCTTCATTTAGATCTACACCACTTCTATGGAGAGTAAGTGGGACACAAAAACATTTTTCACATTCCTTCCTCAAGAAATATGCATCACTTTGATGCTAAACTCTTAAAAGCTCAGTGTATAGCCTCACTAATCTAGCTGCTGTTTTTTAAAAATCTTTTCCACCCTCAGAATATCAACCAGGGTTTTGTCATCCATCCTTAAAATAACAACTTTCTGCAAGATAGGACATACAATATCCCATGCCCCAAACACATACAAGTATTTCCACTTCAATCATGGAATATCTTCTCACAACATCTTTCATCATTCATGAGGCAAGGCAAACTGTGACTTTAATCACACAATCGTGTTGGGGGAAGACCGCTGTTAGATCATGCAACATGGTATAATTTGTGACATTGGTCAATTGATCCTCTGAGTAAGGTTGAAGAGTTGGTGCAGAAATTATGCTTTGTTGAAAACATTAAAGGTTAGTTGGTATAGCTCAGATCAGGCAAAGTCACTGTTTTAATAACTGAATTTCTTAACATCCGACTAATCTTGTTAAATGTCTTAAACATTTGAAGTAGAATTCACACAATCCTAAAAAGCAAGTGTAGTGTTCTTTGTCTTGAGGAGTGCTTTGGCAATGCAATTAGACAAGTAAGATTTTAACTTGTCCCCATCACACTATAACACATGCCCTAATTAGTCAGCTTCTTATGTTTTAAGGATACCCTTGTCTTTTCTTAATATTATACCTTTCTTTTACAAAATAGACAAACCATTCTCCACAGCACAATCATGCACAAAATATGTTTTCTTAAGTATCAGTATGTCATGCTAGGAAGCAGCAACATAATTTAAACCCTTTAATGAACTTGACCTCACTTTCCGAAAAGCAGAGGCTGTGGAAGCTAACCAAATGACACACAGCAATATTGAAACATACGTTAGGTGTAAAGAAAGCCTTAAGCCTTGCTCCTCTTTAATATGTGAAAGAAGAACACTTTCTACCAATTTTGCATTTTCCAAACACCTTACATCTACACAGATACTCAAATCTCCAGTTTCCTTATTGATCAAGCAAAAGCAAAGTCATAATGTCGCATCCAAGGTTTTTGGCAGTTACTTTCTCACTCTGCAATGCACTTTCCTTAGTTTGGGTTTTGCCTCTAAGTAAAGCCTGGCTACTTTTGTGCCAAGCTACCAGAGTGTTAAGCACAGACTATTTTGTGAGTTTTTGTTGTTCACCCTGACAATGATTTATAAAAGAGTTTTCTAAAAAAAGGTGGTCCCCATTACAAAACGTTTGACAAAAGGAGTACCCTTCCATTGGTCAACTGATACTGAAGAATCTTTTGGATTCCTCAAAAGAGCCTTTACGACAGCCCCGATCCTTCTCCATCCTATCCCTGAGGAGCCATTATTTGTGGAAGCTGACGCCTCCGACCAAGCGATTGGTGGTGTATTATCTCAGAGGCACAAGGAAACAGGTCAACTCAACCCAGTGACATTTCAAACAGGAAATTAACTTCTCCTGAAAGCAATTATCCAATTGCTGACAAAGAGCTAATGGCAGTGAAAGATGCCTTTCAGGAATGGCGGCATTATTTATTAGGGGCTCGTCATGTAGTCACTGTGTTTACCAGTCATAAAAATCTTCAATTTTTAAAGTCTGCTAAGACATTAACCCCAAGGCAATTGAGATGGTCCTTGTACTTTGCAGATTTTAATTTTACTATTAACTATCAACTTGATTCTGCCAATGGTTAGGCAGATGCATTATCAAGAATGAATAATATACCTGGAGCCGGAGAAGCTAAAAAGATTCCAATTATTCCAGCAGACAAGTTTGTTTGTTCCTTACAGTTTTCCGAAATAAAAAAGAAAGTTCGAGAATCCATGTCTGACCAAGACATTTCAGATTGGGCCAACAAAAAAGAAGGAAGAAGGGTTTTAGAAAATCTTCGTTTTGTTGAAAATGGTTTATATTTGCCAACTTGTGAATTGCAAGAACTAGCACTACAAGCGTGTCATGATGATCCTTTATCTAGACATAAAGGAATTTTGAAGACTACCGAATGAATTAAGAGGTATTTCTGGTGGCCTGCCATGATCCCTCAAATAAGACAATACGTTCAAACCTGTGATAAATGCATTCGGGGAAAGACAACATGATTAGCTCCTGAAGGTGAGCTTCAGCCTCTTCCCATTGTACCATATCCCTAGCACACCATTACTATGGATTTGATTGTAGATTTACCTTCAACTCAAGGTTTTGACACAATTCTAGTTTTTGTAGACACCTTTTCTAAAATTAGTTATTTCATCTCTCTGAAAAGGGTTCCTAGAGCCTCTCATTTTATTTTCACAGCACATAGTGAGAGCTCATGGCATTCCGGTGGTTGTAATCTCAGATTGCGGTCTCCAATTTGTTTCCCAGTTCTGGAGGGCCTTTATTAAACAACTTGGAATAGACCTAGTTATTATTCTACCAGTTATCATCCGGAAAAGGATGGACAAACAGAAAGAGTTAACCAGGAGCTAGAGCAGTACCTACGCTTATATCTCCTGGACCAAGATAATGATTGGCCAGATTTCATTTGGACGCAGAATTTGCATACAACAATGCTATACATTCCTCCACTGGTTATTCTCCTTTCTATTTGATCTCTGGTAGACACCCAAACATTATCTTAGGAAGGTCAGGAGGCTCGGTCCCAGCTGCAAACAAATTCAGTAATAAAATTCAAAAGACCTACCAATCCACTAGAGAACACTTGACCAAGGCGAAGGTCTCTTACAAGAAACATGCTGACAAAAAGAGGAGAGGCAACCCTGGTTATTGCGAGGGTAAGAAGGTCTGGCTATCCACTCGACATTTACATTTAAGAAGGAACAAAACATTTCACCCTAGATATGTATGACCCTTTAAAATAAAGAAAATTGTAAATCCAGTAACAATCAAACTCGCCTTGCCCCTTCAGATTAAGGTTCATCCAGTATTCCATGTCTCGCTACTTAAAAGAAGCCCTCCCAATGTTAGGATAACCACCCCTCCAGATCCTATCCAAGTAGATTCACATTTAGAATATGAAGTGAATATAATTTTAGACTCAAAGTTTAAAAAAGGAACATTATATCACCTCATTGATTAGAAAAGGTTTTGGCCCAGTAGAAAGGTCCTGGGAAGCCTTCCAAAATGTCCATGCTCCAAGGTTGATAAAGCAATTTCAGTACACATTCACGACACATTCCCCAACAAACCTTCTGTGGGAGGGAGTTTTTTAGGGGGGGGGTACTGTCAGGAAAACTATTGCCAGCATTGTTAAGTTCTTTCCTCAGCAAAAACGATTCCCCTTTTCCTTGTATCCATGTTGGTTGCAACAGTGTCCTCACTCCCGGTGGCTCTTGAAGAGACTGTTCTTCGAACTAGCTTCTTCAGGTTTAACTGCCAACCAAGATGCTGGCTGCAAATCCTTGTGAGGTCAGTGCTCTAGTGTTTCTACCTTAGTCTCGTGCTGAAGCTTCCCTTCAGCTGTTTCTTTCTGGGAACCCTGTACTTCAACTGTCATCCTGAGGAGAATGAGCAGTTTTCCCGAGGCCTTAGTTTCATAGAGAATTCTTCCAGTTTTGAGTAAGTAATTTTTTTTTTATTACGTTGTACCCACCAGCTACTTTTTCCCTTTTGAAGAAGCTGAATTTTCTCCTTCTTCCAACAACAGGCTATCGGCTTTCTGAGGAGAATTCGTTTTGGCTTAACAGAACTTCAAGCAACTGCAGTAAGGAATCCTTTTGTATGATTTCCAGACTTGCCAATATATATGTGTACATACACATTCAAGAACTCTTTGCTTTGCAGACTTATCAGTCTTAGAGGCAAACCTCAGTGCTCAGAGAATGTGATTGAGAAAACTGAACCTTGAGAAGTAGTTTTCGTTTCCTGTAAAATACATTAGTAGTTTGTATATTTGTGAACTTTTGAACTGTTCTCCAGAGAACCTTGGAAACCTCTGACTCCTGGAGAAAAGAAGATGCTAAGTTAACATTGTTCTCTTAGAGAGAGGCTAGTCTCTCAATAGGTCCGAGTTAGGAGAGTGATAGAATTGGGTGAATGTGAATGGCTGAACAGTTAAATGCGCAGTAAAAATGTACTTATCTATGCTCTTATCACCTGATTGCAGGTCCTTCCTTTAAAGAAATCCCAGTAAGAAGAAACATGCAGGTTTTCAGAGGCACACACTAAATATCCTATCTTCAAGTGGGAAACACAGGCTGGAACTGGATCTGTAGGTGGCCTCTCTTTTTCTGTTCCTATTCCCCTCTCCCCCTAGCAGATGCAGGGTTCAGATAATCAGTTAAAGTCTGAGCACGCGTCTGTTGGAGGGAGTTGGGTAAAAGGCATCTACTCCTGTGGAAGTTTGATTTAATGGGTAGTTAAGGCAGCCTGGTAAAATGGCCCAGGTAGCTGCCATGGAAAGGAAGATGAACAATAAACATTGATTTTGCATGAAAGGGAAGGGCAGGTGGCATGGGAAGCCAGCCCCAAAAATATCCACTGTCCAGGTTGATGGGGCTCCTGAGAGGGCCATCCCAGAGTCTACCTAGGAGGGCACAGCTGCCCTGGGAGACCTGCTTGAGTTTGCTATATGCAAGTTGAAGGTGGGCCTACCAGGCAGAAATTCTGTAAAACACAAAAAATGCTTGACTCTGGAGGGCTTGAGGCAGCATGCTGAGGCCTAGACCTCATATACAGTGAGCCTAAGGTTCCTGAACCTGGGGCAACCTGTTTGTGGATTGTCCCACAGTGCTTCAGAGCCTTCCTGCTGGGGCTCGCTCACAACAGACTCCTGGCAGGTCCTCAAGGGTAGGAAAAGACTTTTGCCAGGTTTGTCGCCCACTTCTTTTGGCCCTGGATGAAGTCCGCCTCGGATACATTCTAAAGGTCAAGTCTCACATGCCAGTGGAAACACAGGGAAAAAGCTCAAGGCTTCCTGTGTTGCTTACCTGTTTTGGCACCCTCTTTGAAAAGGTGGACAACAACATTATTGGGCCCTTGGAACCCAAAACTGCCCTAGGCACAAGTTCATCCTTTGGTGAACCTTGCCACCAGATACCCAGAGGCCCTATCTCTTAGATCTTTAATGGCTCCTGCAGTGACTAGAGCCCTGATGGTGATTTTCACCCAAGTGGAGTTTCCCAAGGAAGTGGTGTCTGACAAGCAGAACCAACTTTATGTCTGTCTACATGAAGTCCATGTGTGAAAAGTGTGGAGTAGCCTACGAGTTCTCCACACCCTATCACCTTTAAATAAATGGGCTTGTTGAAAGTTTCATCAAGACTTTCAAGGGCATGATTATGGGCCTGCTAGAGCCCTTGAGGCAGAAGTGAGACATCCTCTTGCCATGCCTGCTTTTTGCATACTCGAGGTACCACAGAAAAGAGCTCCCCTGTGGTCACTCTATTGGAGAACATCTCAATCTGGTGAAGGAGGGGTGAGAACAAGCTCCCAGGAAACTCCTCCAGGATATAGCCAGCTACATGATAGTCCTCAGAAACCAGACACAGAAGTTCTGGAAAAGGGCTTGAGAAAACCTAGAATCCAGCCAGGAAAGCATGATGCTCTGGTACAACCATAAGGCCTCTCTTTCAACATGGCCTGAACGTGTGGGTGATTGAGCAGTGAAGCCCAGGGCCCTTCAAGACCACTGGTGAGGTGAACAAGAGGAAGGTGGAGGTCACCTACTTGGTGGACCCCAAGACCACCAGACGCCACTTAAGGGTTCTTCATGTCCACCGCCTCAAACCCCACTATGAGATGTCTGAGGTCATCATGCTCCTCATGACAGATGAGGGGGTGGAAGAGGAGAGTGAGGCTCTTACTGACCTCCTATGCTCTAAGGAGAATGATGAGTCAGTGGATGGTGTAAACCTCCCCCCTACCCTGACCTCAGAAGAGGGACTGTAACCAGTTGTTGGCGTAGTTTGCCTCTGCTTTCCTTCACCCCTGGGCTTACACAGAAATGTACCAATGACATAGATACTGGAGACAATACCCCTGTGGAGAATAACATTTACAGGGTGTCAGATAAGGTGAGGGCAAGTATTAAGGAGGAAGTCTCCAAAATGTTGGCATTAGCAGTAATTGAGCACTTCAGTAGTTCCTGGTCCAGCCTGGTATTGCTGGTACCCTAAGCCAGCCTACTGGGTGCCACTCGAGAACTCACGTTCTGTGTGGACTACAAGGGACTCAACTCATTCACAAAGAATTATGCTTCCCCATCCCCAGAGCTGATGAGCTCATAAACAAACTGGGTGCTGTCAAGGTCCTCAGTACATTTGATCTCACATCAGGGTACTGGCAGATTGCCCTGACTGAGGGGGCAAAAGAGAGGTAATCATTCATGACCCCAGAATGCCACTACCAAGTTAGGGTGATGTCATTTGGATTTATATATATGCCCTTACCACTTTCCAGAGGTTGGTGAACAGAGTCCTGGCTGAGAAGGAAGGCTTCTGTCCACCTACCTGGATGACATAACTATCTCCAGCTCCAGCTTGTAGGAGCACCTATACCACCTTCTGGAGGTACTTAAGGCCCTGCAACAGGCAGACCCGATGATTGAGGCCAGCAAGTGGCAGGATGTATGTGGGACACCTGCTAGGTGGGGGCAAAGCGCAGCCCCTGGAGGCCAAATTGAGATCATCCTGGCCTGGGAACCTGCAGAACTCAAACAGAAGTAAGGGTCGTCCTGGGTCTCACTGGATGTTACAGGAGATTTGTTGAGGGCTATAGCATCATTGTGCCCCCTTTAACTAAGCTGGTTTCTAAGAAGAAGCCCAAGAAAGTGATGTGGACAGAGGTCTGGCCAAACGTTTTTGAACCCTCTAGGAGGCCATGTATTCAGTACCTGTAACTCAAGGCCCAGAGTACTCCAAGGAATATATTGTATAGACTGACGCTACAGAGCATGGCATAAGGGCTGCATTATTACAGTAGTAATGAGGAGGACTTAGCTCAACCCTTAGCCTGCATTAGTAGAATGTCACTTCCCAAGGAACAGAGGTGGAGTGCTATTGAAAGGGTAACCTTTGCTGTGGTCTGGGCACTCAAGAAGCGGAGACCACACCTGTTTGGGACCCACATCTGAGTCAGATAGACCTCAGACAAGTCAGATGGCTCATGCAAATGAGGGGTGAGAATTTCAAACTGTTGAGGTGGTCCATCTCTCTACAGAGAATGGACATTGTGGTGTAACACCGCCCTGGGTCATAACACTCCCATGCTGATAGTCTGTTCAAGTTCATCTGCATTAGAATGAGAACTCCCAGGAGGTTGGGTAGTTCTCCCCATTTTCAGCTGTGGGGAGCACATGTTAGACCTGTGAGCCTTAGGGTGGTCTTCCCTCAAAACGTTTGTCTTCTTCCCTCCTGTGGTGCTGTATTTGTTTTTGTTGGCTTTAGGACTATGTGCATTTTACCACTGCTAACCAGTGCTAAAGTGCTTGTGCTCACTCCCTAAAACATGGTAAGGTTGGCCTACACCTGATATTTAAATAACTTAAAAGTCCCTATTTTGGGATGGTGGGTGCGATAGGGAGGACGACTTACCTACTGCTCCTCCTTGGCCCGTGTTGCAAATCATCACCATGCGCTGCAACTGCTATCAACCCGTTTTGTCCCTGCAGGTGTTCCATGAAGGTAGTGACATGGAAGAGGGGCAAAGTCAGGCAAAAAATGCAGACATGGGGTGAGCAACGAGTGCCTAGAGGGGGTGTGGAGACAACGGGAGGAGGAGGCACGACACAACACACAATGCTCACTGGATGCCGGAAGGAGGGGAATTGAGGAAGCCATCTTAGAGGAGAATGCAGAGCTCCAGGGAATCCATGTCGGCAGAGAGGACCAAGAGCTACTCCGACCACGAGGACTCCCCAAACTAAAGAGCAGCAGTCTATGCCAGTAGAGCAGTCTGCTGGAAGTGTCGCCCAGCTATGCTCCCAGAGGAGCGTGGCTAATGCAGGTGCGTAAGCGCTTGCAGCTTCTTCCTGGGAAGCTGTAGGGGCCAATGGGGAAAATAGGGTTGGAATTATGATAAGAGATTGCACCACCAGGATCACCTGCATATATTCTGGTATGAAGGCTAAAAATAGAGAACACTCTCTGACTTAGGAGTGTTCTCAGGAAATAATTTTTTTGTTTGATGTTTCACCTCAGGTAGAGGTTGCGTTTGTGTTTACAATTCTTTCTTTTCCTTTAATCCCTAAGGATGGAGACTCTCTCTGAGTCATATGCTTGTGGGCACCTACCCAATGCACGAAAGGGTGAACTTAGGCCATGACCTGGTGACAGGCTCACAGTAACCCTACCCTATCCCTTTCAATTAGACATAAGGAAAAAAACAAGCACTTACCTGTGTCTCTCTTCTCTGAGGATGCCAGCGGACCCATTACCTGAGAGGAACCTATAAGAAGAAGATAAAATTAGAAGACTTTGCAAGCTAACTCTTCACACAATAACCAATCTAAAATTAAAAACAATCTAGAGTAAACTAGGTGTCTTTTAGTCCTTCTTCACACACCAAGCAACACCCTAGTAAAGAGGAATACCATATACTCAGGTCTGATACATTAACTGCTACTAGTAGGCATCAAGCACTTATTGTTTCACCCACTTAAGTAGCTCCTTAAAACATGGACCAGGCCTGTCTTTGCAGCATGTGAGCAGTTTTAGACTGCCCATTTGATTAGGTAAAAGGCATTTCTTGCCCGGCCTACAACTCTCTTTTTATTACATATGTCACCCACAAGACAGGCCCTAAGCAGCCCATAGGGTGGGGTGCATTGTAGTTAAAACGTTGGACATGTATTGTTAATTTTACATGACCTCGTAGTGAAAACTCAGAAATGCATTTTTCATTACTGTGATGCCTACCCCTTCCATAGGATAACATTGGATTACCACATTATATTTAAAAAGTGATAACATTTGTGTAGGAGCAGGTAGAAATGTGATGTTTGTTGTCTAAGAAATTTTAATTTAAATCCCTTTTTAGTTGTAAAGTCTGATTTGAAGTCACAGTTCTGAAAATGCCACTCAGAAAGCTGGCATTTTCTTGGCCCCAACAATTTGGTGCATAGAGCCTTTTTCCTGATTCACTTTACTAAGTATGGTTAGCAGTTGGCAATGTCCACTTCTTGGGCTTCCCCAAAGGTGCATAGAGCCCAGCATGGAGCTATTTCTGGAAGAGTGGCTGTCAAAGACAGTGCTTGCTTCTAAGGTCCCAAACTTCTTCTGTATCAAAAGGGCACACAGAATTCCAGGACACCCCCACTCCCCGGTTCTCCTCCACGTCCTATTATAGCACACCTTCTCAACTATCAAGACCTTCTCAACTATCAAGACAGAGACCTGCTATTGCAATTATTCAGAGCCAGGGGGCCCTGGACCTACTAGGGTGCTACAATCACAGCCTATCCAGACTACACAGCAGAGGTACAGAAGAGGCGCAATACCTTCACGGCAGTTAAAACACAGCACTGCACCCAGGGTCTATCGTATGCACTGCTTTTCCATGCCAAGCTATGGGTAATAGGCTCAAACTCTACGCATTTCTTTACCAACCCCACAGAGGCGTGAGACTGGTTGTGCTCCAAAGGTATCCCACCACTCACCGATGCCTCTCAGAATGAACTGTGAGATTAGTCAGATGCAAAGCGGACACCCATGGAAAACCCACTCGCGTCCCATAGATGAACAGGCAGCCCTAGAAATTGCACGGATAGTTGCTGAAGTCTCTACGCTTGGTTCCAAACGCTACTGGCTCCTGACCATGGACACTGAAGCTGAATCGGAACACAAAGCTCCTGGATCTATTGCCTCCAGAGCGGGATCTCTGGTTATGCCTCTGGGCTCCCCTGGGAAAAGACCCCCATACCCGGATTGTTGAAGTTGCTCTTGCCTTCCTCCTTCTCTACTGACCCGCATCTCTGTAACCAGTACTATGCAGCCCCAGGACATGGAACTCCTCTGAGTGTCAGGGCAGACCGCCCAAATTATGGTGCTCAGGCTCAAAGATTTCTCCACAAATATTGGCTGACTTTTTGACTCTTTACTAATGACATTGGTCTCCCCCTCCACCAGTGGTGTACTTCCAAATGGACCTTTAGTTTCTACCAGTGTATATCATCTTTGATATTTGTGCGCAGGTGTTTTTGGCACGATGCCCGTTGGTGTCTAAGTGTAGGGGTGGGTGTTTTTGTTGTATTGCAGGTTTTGTGATTTATTTATTTTTATTCTGGCTGGACAGCAGAGACTGTGGAGACATGGGACAATTGTCTTAAGTGTACCGTTATATCCTCTGCATTTTTTGGGATACCTTAGCACTCCTTACATTATTAATGCCTACAACATTTACTGTGTTAACCTAGAATATTAGGGGGATGGCCACATCTGCCAGGCGACACAAGATTTATCTATATCTTAGACATCAAAATGTGCATGTTGCTTGCCTCCAGGAAATGCACCTTACCAAGTCGGAACTTGAGAAGGTTGCCAAACGCTGGCGAGGTCAGATGTTTGGTACTGTGTATTCAGCCTACGTTGCTGGAGCATTGATTTGGGTGGCAACAGAGGTGCCTTTTGTTCAACATAGGACATTGATTGACACATAAGGTAGATATATACTGGTGGAGGAATTATTAGATGGTCACCCTCTTTTCTTGTTTTCAATTTATGCACCTAACATATACCAGGGTGACATCTTCCACACAATGTCTGTGGCTTTAATACGTGACCCACAGACCCCTGGGCTCTGGGCTCTGGTGCAGTGACTTTAAATGTGTCCAAGACTCTTTTTTGGTCAGGTCTGCACCCCCAGTCTTAGGCACCCAGTGGATACGTGCAACAAAGCACTTTCAACATTGGGCTGCAATTCTTCATGTATTGGTAGTTAGGGCATTGTGCCAGTTCCGAATACTCTTATTAGGTACCCTGGCTATCAAATTCACATTAGATTAAATTACATCTTTTATACCACAGACTGTTGGCCCTTCATACAGAATGCTGAATACTTGGGCCAGACTCTCTCCGACCATAATTCGCTTAAGGTGACCTTCCGTTGGGGGATGTCTACATCGGCAATCCCGTCATGGTGACTCACGGACGGAAGCACTAAGGGACACACCCTATAGGGAAGCCATTGGTACACACCTCATACAATAATTTGCAGACAATGATGGTACGGCTACCACCTGTGGGAAAGAATGGGGTGCCATGAAGGTGGAACTTAGGGGTCACTGCATTAATACCTCCTGGGTACAAGGTTGTTACTTGTGAACTCGATCACAGACCTTGAAACACAGATGCGTTCAGCTGAACTCGAGGCTGTCTGTGGTGGATGCACACCTGTGACTGGCCACTGTTTGCCACCTGTATAGAGAACAGACTCAGCAGTTAAGCAACATTCACTACAAATCCACAGTGGCGTGCCAGCACGTGGAGGGTGATAAACCACAGCAAATATTGGTTGGTCTTCTGCGGTCAGAAATCCCACGAACAGTTGTAGGTGCCATACGGGATGATAAGGGCCACATAGTAAACACACAAATGGGCATCAATGATGTACTTGCCAGCTATTATGAAAATGTACACACACCGCCTACCGAGCCCTACATACCAGCTCTTGAAGCCTTGTTGCGCAAGATTGCCCTCCCTCAGTTGACACCACTACCTACTAGATTTAGAGCAGCCCATACAGATGGATGAGATTCAGTTAGCCGTTAAGCAAATAGCGTGGGGTAAAACACCAGGCATAGATGGATTCCCCGTGGAGTTCTTTGTAACATATCACACCACGCTTGCCCCTAAACTACTGGCGATGTATCAGGAGACACATACACAGGGCATTTTACCCGTCTCCCACCAAGAGGCCCTTAGAATAGTTTTGCCAAAACAGGGCAAAGACCCACTCTTGGTGAGCTCATATCGCCTCTTTCCATGCTCAACATAGACTACAGAGATCCAAGCAATGTTCTCGTCCCTTTGTTAGATTTTCTGACACACTCTGACCAATGTAGATTTATTTCACAAAAATTTAGTCACTGGCTACAGCGCTGAGAAACAGGGCCCCCCCCATGAGGTATACGGATACATATGACTTGGCACGTTGTCTCACTCTATGCAGATGACGTGCTTATATATCTACGAGATCATACCCGATCCTTGGTTGACCTTCCAAACCTGTTGGACATCATATGGAACCTAACAGGACTTTGGGTCAACTGGGGCAAGCCTTGCATGTATCCTCTCTCAGGGACTGACTCCCCAATCTAGCGTACAAGCCTGGGGCAGGATAGCCTTCCCTGGTGCTGTGATACTTTTATTAGGGGATTAATGTATATAATACTGATAGTGATCTCCTGGACGGTAATCATAACAAGGCCTTGACCTCAATGCGACATTCAATGGCCTTCTGGGGGAAGCTCCACTTGTCCCCCGTGGGCTGGGCAGCTATAGCCAAAATGCTCATCCTCCTGCGGTTCCTATATTTCATCTCAACGCTCTTAGTGGTGCCTACCAGGGTCTTCTTTAGGGAATTAAGCGGGCTAGAATCAGACCTAACCTGTGGGCCCGCGTAAAAGCTAGTGCCTCTACAAATGTTACATTGTCCCATGAAGGAAGGGGGCCTAGGTTCACCAGATCAGGAATTATACTTTTCGGCGGTGCAGTTGCAGTGTTCTGTGCAATGGCTACCGAAAGACAAAATGGGTGAATTTAATTTCATATTCAATTAACTCAGAGGGGAAAATGTACTGCATTGGATGCTGTTTATGAGTAATCCAGAGATGCCTCGGTTACTGTGCCGGGCCAAATTGGTATGGAATAGATATATGCAACCCAAACGTTTGGCTCCTCCAAATGCACTACAGCTTCCCCTCTGGGATTTACCCGCAACTAGACTACTCTTGGGAGATCATGACTCTAGATCATAGCAAGAGATGGGACTTCTTCAGATTGGTAAATTCTTTGAGGAGGGCTTGTTGCAATCGTTTCAACATCTACAGGACACCTTTGGCCTAAATGCTGGTTCTTTCCTCACCTATCACGCTTTCATGCAGATTATCAAGGGTAAATTGGCAATGGGAGACGCAGGGCCGTTCCTCTATCAGGGACTATATTGTTTCCTTGCCCATGGAGTGGGCCATAAGGCAGTGTTGTTTCTGTATGTGGCCCTCTTGATGCCAGGAACGAAACAGATGCTCAAGGGAAAGGCTAAATGGGAGGCAGACCTGGGCACCATTCTCACAGATAACAATGGGCCATGGTGCTCGGCCATGTCAAGCAGGTGTCTCTCAATACGCGTCTTAAATTCACACAATATAATTTCCTCCATCAAACCTATCCCACTCCACACCACCTACATCAGATGTTTCCAGGGAATCCACCTATCTGCCCCAGATGGGGACATGCTGGTGCCACATTTCTGCACTTGGCCTCTGAAGGCCCACCCTTGGTGCATACCTTGGGGCAAGTACTGGAACATACCTCAGCAATACTCAATGTTCTACTCTTCCCATATCCGTTGTTTTGCTCATTAGGGATCACTAAACGCTTGAAACACTACATATTACGACTGTCAGATTTTGCATAACGCTATTTAAGCAACTGATAGCCATGTTTTGGAAGGCAACTCAGCCACCCGAGCCTTCAGTATGGCTCCGAATAACATATAAATGGGCAACAGGGCAGACGGAGGCTTTAATATCTGTTTCCATCGGACCCAGGGGAGCGGGAAGCATCATGCTTTAGGACGCATATGTACAAAAACTCTTTGATAGATTACATCCTCCCTCCTTGATGTGACTTCCTCCCTACCCCTGCCATGACCGTAGACTACACATATCCCTCACAAGGGTCCTCCTCTCCTCCTCACACCATACCATCTCAAATATTGCGAGCTGTGATGGCATCCCCCATACACAGTATTAGCTAGACTCTCCCATGCTCCACTAGATGCCTTTTGATAATTGTTGATACATATACTGTGGCCTTTATGATCCCTCCCTGTACCCTCTCAGATCGTGGGGGGATTCTCCCTTTGCCTGTTTATCAGTATTACAATTGTTACTGTGATTGTTTGTTACTGTGACTATTATGATGGATCTTTATGGTACTACCAGTCTGCGAGATGTTTGAACTTAGCAACTGACACATGATACCCTGTCCACATGGACCTATGAAAACTGTGACCCTTTATATGGTTGCTTAATTGACTTTATCCTGGGAATATACAAACCACTGCTATTTCTTAGGTATGTATTTGAACTTTGAAAATACCAATAAAGAGATTTAAAAAAAATGATTAGCAGTTGGCCTTTGTTTATTCCTCTCAGACAGCCAAACAAGAAAGGGGCTGTGTTTTGGCAGCGTGGGCCATCCGAGGAGGATGGGGTGGGTGGAGCTGAGCACAGCCCCTTTTGCACTTCAAAGACTCTGCCTTACCTCATACACAAATAACTTCACACTAGCCAATTGTGCCTGCAGACAGACTGAGACAGGGAAGGAAGGCAGAAAATGTTAAACACTTCTGTGGGGTGAAAACTACAGAAGTTTCTTCTACTTCAAAGCTGGCATCATGTATAAAAATAGGACCCTCAGAGCCACTCCTCAGTTCACTGCTGGACCTGCAAAAGGACTTTCAGAAGCCTGCTCTGCTGCCTGAACCTGCTGTATACCTCAGAGGACTGCCCTGCTGCACCAAAAGGACTGCCCTGCTGCGTGAAGTCAGCCCTGTGCCCCCCCCGAGGACTGTCCTGATGCTTGATGCCTGCTTTCCTGCTTGAACCTAAGACTTTCAGAGTGACTAGTTGGCTAGCCTCCTGATCAAAACCTCAGGGACAGAAAAGGCTCCAACCATCTTGAACCTGCACATGGACCCAGCCCGAGTGAGTCCTAGCCCTCCAAGTGGTGATCCTGCGGTCCTGGATCCTTGGAAGTTTGGAAGTATTGCTAAAGCTGCCCCCAGATAGCCCAAATCCAAAACTTGGGATTTAGTTCATTTTCTGCCAGAAGTGCTATGAGAACTAAGAGGAGACTGGGACCTGTCTGCTTGCCTTCTACCCAAGATGCATCGCCAGCCTGCCTGAGTTCATGCTAGCTCCCACTACATTCTTCTCTGCAGCAGCAAATCTTGTTCAGTGGCTCCTCACAGAAGGGGTATTTGGCCTAGTGGAGCCCTCATCCGCTACAGCCTGCAGCTTTGTCCCACTGGGGATTTTCGACTTCCATAAAAGAGTCTAAGGGCCTGATTTAGATTTCGGTTGACAGGTGTTGGGTGCACAGCTCGCGTCCTGAGGTGTAGCCCTTTAAAGGTAGAGGGTGAAGCCGTTTAGGTTGTGTGCTGCACTCTGATGACTGCTTGTCATCTGAGTTCCTTCCTCCTCCCATACTCACATGTTGGACTCAGTGTTTGCGTCATCCTCCGACTTCCATCCTGCGAGTGCTCGGCGTCCTCGTCTAGAATCGCAGCGAGGCTCCCCTCGGCATCGAAACCATCGATTTCACTGCAAAAGATAAACAAAGACTTTATTCAAGCGGCAATCTGTGAAACTGGTAACATTTAAGACTTGCATACAAATCAAAGGTTAAAATACTCTTCCTGTGGAGTCAGTCGATTGGACTGTTATGTTCTACAAAAGGAGAAAAAATATCTATCTATATCTATCTATCTATATATATATTTTCCAACAAAAGGGTTGCACCGCACTCCGTGAATGTAACAATTCCTTTATTATACTGGATGTGATATATATATATGTAGACTTATATTAAAACATATTAAGGTCAGTATTAGTACCACATTATGGTGGTCATTCCAACCTCGGCGGTAAAAGGCGCTTACCGCCGTTCAGAAGACCGCCATAACACCGCCGCGGTAAACCGCCACAGTCATTCTGACCCACAACAGGCAAACCGCCAAAATACAGACATCCACAAAAGTCCGCCACACTAAAGGGCAGCGAGAAACTGGCGATGACCAAACCTCCACCGTCACGCCAACAGAAATACGCCCACACTATCACGACACACGAATCCACGCGGCGGTCTTTCAACCGCGGTATTCCATTGGCGGTACACACCGCCGCGCTCAAAATACACACACACTTACAAAATACAACCACATTGGACAATTCAAAATACACACACCTGAGACACATACACACACCCAATTCAATATAAAATACACACCCACATCACCCACAAACCTCCACTCCTAGAGATTCGTGAACACGCACCGAGAAAAGACATCCGAGCACCCAGACGCCCAATTCACTGTCACCCAGCAATATTTGCACGCACTTCACACAACACAACAGTACACATCACCACACTTAGCACCACACAATCCACCCTACACATCACCCACACCACCCCATGGCACCGCAAAGACACCCCAGGTTCTCTGATGATGAGCTCAGGGTCATGGTGGAGGAAATTGTCCGAGTAGAGCCACAGCTGTTCGGGGCACAGGTGCAGCACACCGCCATTGTCAGGAAGATGGAGCTATGGAACAGAATAGTGGGAACACCAGCACAGCTCCCACCAAACGGGCCCATACCTCTGTCCCCAGGACACGTCAATCAGCGGTGTGTCCACCACTACAGGGAACCCAGGCTAACCCACCACCCCAACAACAACAGGGACCTGGGGGCAGTGGTAGTGGGCACACAGTCCAGGGGACAGAGGCCCAGGGAAACAGGGGAACTGGGAGGGCTGCTGTGCGACAGGGGGGGGACAGGCCCAGGGAGCCCACTCTCCACGAGGCCCTCTCCTCCATCATGGGAGCATACCACCACTCCCAGGAGACGATGGCGACGGTCCTGGCCAGGTTTCAGGAGATCCAGCTTCTGCAGGAGCAACAGTATATGGGGTTCAGGGAGGAACTAAGAAACATCAGTTCCGCCATGGGTACCATCGTAGTGGCCCTGAATGAGGTAGTCACCACATTGCGGGACACTGTGGCATCTCAAAGGGCCCCTGACACTAGCATGCACCAAGAACTGCCTACCACCTCCGCCGGCGCTAGTGGACAGGAGGCCCCGACACAAAACCAACAGGCCACCAGAATCCCACCCCCTGCAGAAGGAGAACCACCCCGCAAGCGGGCCCTGAGATCCAGGAAGAAGACAGAGTAAGATGTCAAGACCCCCGCCAGCAAAGGATACCGCCCTGATTGTCATCCCACTGTCCCACATTGTCACCCTGTCCAACCTTAAACTGCCCCTGCTCCACTTCCCACAGGCATTTGGACAATGCACCTGTGAAACTGATAGTCTGGACTCTGCCATGGACAATCCTCCACCATCACCCCTCACCGATTTGCAACCACCCATCCAATTTAGAGCACTTGAATAAAAACACTTATTGCACAAAACAATCTGGAGTCTGGCTGTGATTTAGAACAAATGTATTAGACATGACCGTGCCAAAATGTTCATTCACATTGTGATGCCAACAAACCGCTGTCACACAACTGTAGTCCATGGGGAAACAAAACAGATGTCACGCAGTGGGGCCCACATCTCTGAAAACGGAAGGGAAAGTCACAACACAGTTACTATACACTGGGGGAAAAAGTCAGACAGTAGAGAGGTAGGAGTCATTAAGTAAATGTAATATGCCGGTGTCTACTCTTACCTGTGTGTCACTGAAAATACTGCTGTATTACTGTGTTCCTGTTCTCTATGTCGTCCTCTTCGGCTTCCTCCTCTTCACTCTCCACAGGCTCCACAGCTGCTACAACACCACCATCTGGACCATCCTCCTACAGAAAAGGCACCTGGCGGCGCAAAGCCAGGTTGTGAAGCATACAGCAGGCCACGATGATCTGGCACACCTTCTTTGGTGAGTACATTAGGGATCCACCTGTCATATGGAGGCACCGGAACCTGGCCTTCAGGAGGCCAAAGGTTCGCACAATCACCCTCCTAGTCCGCCCATGGGCCTCATTGTAGCGTTCCTATGCCCTTGTCCTGGGATTCCTCACTGGGATCAGTAGCCAGGACAGGTTGGGGTAACCAGAGTCCCATAATAGCCACACCCGGTGCCTCTGGAGTTGACCCATCACATACAGGATGCTGCTATTCCGCAGGATGTAGGCGTCATGCACTGACCCAGGGAACTTGGCATTAACATGGGAGATGTACTGGTCAGCCAAACACACCATCTGTACATTCATGGAATGATAACTCTTCCGGTTCCTGTACACCTGTTCACTCCTGCTGGGGGGGACCAAAGCAACATGTGTCCCATCAATGGCACCTATGATGTTGGGGATATGTCCAAGGGCATAGAAATCACCCTTCGCTGTAGGCAAATCCCCCACCTCAGGGAAAACGATGTAGCTCCGCATGTGTTTCAGCAGGGCAGACAACACTCTGGACAACACCTTGGAAAACATAGGCTGGGACATCCCTGATGATATGGCCACTGTTGTTTGAAATGACCCACTTGCTAAGAAATGGAGTACTGACAGCACCTGCACTAGAGGGGGGATCCCTGTGGGTTGGCAGATGGGTGACATCAGGTCTGGCTCCAGCTGGGCACACAGTTCCTGTATAGTGGCTCGGTCAAGCCTGTTTGTCAGTATGACATGTCGTTCCTCCATTGTCGACAGGTCCACCAGCGGTCTGTACACGGGAAGATTCCTCCATCTCCTCGCATGTCCCAGCGGACGGTGCCTATGAAGGACAACAGCGAGCACAGAGTCAAGCAACCCACAGGTACGTAACCACAGCTTGCATATAACACGATTCCCAATGCATTGAATGGCTTGTATGAGTGTTGGTGCATGGCCTAGGTATGTGTGACGCAGTTGGTAATTAGGCCATGTGGGCCCTTGAAATGGCGGCTGCCTGACCTGTGAAGTGCGACAGTGGTATGTGAGGTCAATTCGCTGGCGTGGCACACCGCGGCGGTAGGCGGTCGAAGACCGCGCGCTAAGCCGCATTGGTTAACATTGAACCCTATGGGTCTCAGGAGCCAATGACGATGTGCGCCGGCGGTCGTGGTACGCACCGCCGCGGTACCCACCGTCGCGGGCGTGACCGCCATTTTCTATCTGCTTAATCACTCGATACCTGATCTTCGACAGGAGAGGACCTACACTGCAAGTGCTGCTGTGACCTCGGTCTGGAAGAGACAATGGCTCATGCGACTGGGGAAAGGGCCCCTGCCTTCACTGCGGAGGAGTTGGAGAAACTTGTGAATGGGGTCCTCCCCCAGTATGCGCTACTCTACGGTCCTCTAGACCAACAGGTAAGTACACTGGGACCATGCTTAGTGGGCAATGCCTGGGTTGAGTGGGGTGGATGAAAGATGGTGGGGAGGGGAGCGATTGAGGCATGCATCAAATGACAGATGAGAGCATGTGCCACATGGCAAGGGTGGGGATGGGGGGCCACTCACATCGAGCATGCAGAAGGTGATGACAATTTTTCTCTCCCTGTACATGTCACATAGGTCAGCGCCCACCAGAAAGTCGCGATTTGGCGTCCCATCGCCAAGGACGTCCGGACCCTGGGGGTCCACAACAGACGGGGCACCCACTGCCGGAAGAGGTGGGAGGACATCCGACGCTGCAGCAGGAAGACGGCGGAGGCTCAGCTGGGGATGGCCTCCCAACGTAGGAGGGGTGCCAGTCGTACTTTGACCCCCCTGATGTCCCGGATCTGATGTCCCGGATCCTGGCGGTGGCCTACCCAGATTTTGATGGGCGCGTGAGGACATCACAGCAGACACAAGGGGGTGAGTACAAATACATTCTGCTGACTTTGCGCGCAGTGGAGGTGTCTGGGTGGGGGAGGAGGGCTGTGGGTATCCCTAAGCCAGGGCGATTTCTGTAGGCTAGGCCCCTCCATAAGGCATGGCCCTGTGCCCCCACCCCCCACCTCTGTAGGGTGCCAAGTACAGGTATCCATGGCCCTGTGTCATCTATGTGTGCAGTTGTCGTCCATAGGCTTGTAGGCCATGTCCCACGGATTGCATAGTGGACCCCAAGTGCGCGGCGTAGTGCAGGGGGCTTCTGTGTCTGTCTTGTCCGCCAACGGTAGCGGTAATCCATGCACTCAACATGTCTTTATTTCTCCCCCCCCCTTTTTTGTGGTCTTCCTGTTCATGTGTGCATTAGCATCATCAGGCGGAGGAGAAGTGGCATCGGAGCACGAGGGAGCTGCATCTCACATGGCCATGGCGGGCCATGCAACAGAATCGGATTTCACCAGTGAGACGGAGGGCGAGGGGAGCTCCACAGCGGGGACTCGTGCTGATGTCAGTGACAGCGACTCGTCCTCTGAAGGGAGCTCCCTTGTGGTGGCGGCAACATCCGTGCCCCTCGCAACAACAGGTACAGCCACCCAGCGCACCAGCACCGCCCTCCCAGCAGCCCCTCAGCGTGTGCCCCTGGCCCGCTCACCCAGGAAGGTGGGCATCTCCTTCGCCCCAGGCACCTCAGGCCCTGCCCCTGTCGCCCCTGCTGCCCTCAGTGAGGAGGTCATTGACCTCCTAAGGACCATCATTGTTGGGCAGTCTACCCTTTTGAATGCCATCCAGGGTGTAAAAAGAGAGGTGCACCAGAGTAATGCATACCTGGAGGGCATTCATTCGGGTCAGGCTGCCCATCAGCGATCGTTCAACGCTCTGGCCTCAGCACTGACGGCAGCAATTGTCCCTGTCTCTAGCCTCCCCCCTCCAACTTCCTCCACACAGACCCAATCCCCTGTACCTCTGCCTATCCCAGACACACCTACAGACCAGCATGCACACACCTCAACACCCAAGGGAAGCTCATCCAGACATAAGCACCACACATCACACAAGCATTCACACAAGCAACATCCACATGCAGACATACCAACAGCCACTGCCTCCACTGTGTTCCCCTCCTCCTCGTCTCCCTCCTCCCTCCCTGTGACGTCTCCACTCACACTTGCATACACAACATCTTCAGCCACTACGTCCATCACCAGCACACCCACCAGAACACTCCGCACACGTGCAGTCACCACCCCCACTACCATTTACACGTCCCCTGTGTCCTCTCCAAGTGTGTCTGTCACCCCCTCCTCCAAATTACACAAACGCAGGCAGCCACCCACCCAACAGCCATCCACCTCACGACAGCCTCCAGCCCAAGCACCTGCACCCAAAGACACCAGACTTCACACTCCTACAACCACATCCTCTTCCTCCACTCCCATACCCACTACACCTACCCGTCCCTCTCTTTCCAAATTGCTTTTCCTTTCCAAACTTGACCTCTTTCCTACAACTCCCCCACCCCGTCCATCTCATAAGACTCCAATCAGCACCTCAGCCACCACAAAACCGGGACCAGTGAAGACTGTTGTCCATGGACTGTGGAGTCCCCCACCCTCAAGGGCATCCAGTTCAGCTAGGAGCCAAGGCACGACCAGCCCACCACCGAAAAAGCATCCTAAGATTGCCAGTGCCCGGCGCGAGCGACCAAAGACCCCAGGGACAAAAATCCCTACATTGGCTCCGGCAGGAAATCAGGTGCCACCTGGCACACCGCCAAAGGTGGGAAAGGGCCCCAAGCGTGCAGGGAAGGGTGGGAAGGGCAGCACGCCTGACAAATCCGGCAGCAGGCCAGCTGGCCAGGAGGGCCCCACCAGCCCCATCCCAGGTGTGCAGGAGGACACACACAGGCCCGGTACTGCAGCCCAGGAGGGCCCCGCAAGCCACCAGACAGATGGGGAGGAAGGCCCCGCCAGCCACATGTCAGGTGGCGAGTGACATCCATGCCTGGGCCGGATCCGCTGACCAGGACACTCATCTCAAGCACCGCTCCGCTGGGCCCTTCATCTCAAGCACCGCTCCGCTGGGCACCGCCGTCTCAAGCACCGCTGAACTGGGCCCTTCATCTCAAGCACCGCTGAACTGGGCCCTTCATCTCAAGCACCGCTGAAATGGGCCCTTCATCTCAAGCACCGCTCCGCTGGGCCCTTCATCTCAAACACCGCTCCGCTGGGCCCTTCATCTCAAGCACCGCTCCGCTGGGCCCTTCATCTCAAGCACCGCTGAACTGGGCCCTTCTTCTCAAGCACCGCTCCGCTGGGCACCGCCGTCTCAAGCACCGCTGAACTGGGCCCTTCATCTCAAGCACCGCTCCGCTGGGCACCGCCGTCTCAAGCACTGCTGAACTGGGCCCTTCATCTCAAGCACCGCTCCGCTGGGCACCGCCGTCTCAAGCACCGCTGAACTGGGCACCGCCGTCTCAAGCACCGCTGAACTGGGCCCTTCATCTCAAGCACCGCTCCGCTGGGCCCTTCATCTCAAGCACCGCTCCGCTGGGCCCTTCATCTCAAGCACCGCTCCGCTGGGCCCTTCATCTCAAGCACCGCTGAACTGGGCCATTCATCTCAAGCACCGCTCCGCTGGGCACCGCCGTCTCAAGCACCGCTCCGCTGGGCCCTTCATCTCAAGCACCGCTGAACAGGGCACCGCCGTCTCAAGCACCGCTGAACAGGGCCCTTCATCTCAAGCACCGCTGGCCCATTGGCGGAAGGGGCAGGCCCGCATCTGTGTCGTGCAGGGCTGCACAAAGCACTCTGGGCACTAGTCCCCCTCCAGTACCAGTGGAGACTGTTATCCACTTGAGAGACTGTGGCTTTGCACTCCCCAGGATGGCACAGTGGGCACCCCACCCACTGTAGAGACTTGAGAGACTGTGGCTTTGCACTCCCCAGGATGGCACAGTGGCCATGGAGGCCCCTCGTGGATCTGGCGTCGTGGACTCATCTGGCTGAGGTGCCCTCCCTTCCCTTCCCCCTGAGGTGCCTGTAGTTTTCCTATCTGATGCCCCAGCAGTGTTCTCTCCATTGGAGGCAGGTATCCTGTGTGGGCTTTGCCCATGTCTTTTGGCCCAGTGGCCCACGAACAATGGCTGATGGACATATTGGACTGGACAATTTATGTATATTAAGTTATAGATGTGTGATATATTTTATACTCAGTCTTACAATATAATTCTATATTTATAATCATTTCCTTTTGCCTTTGCATTCTTCCGGGGGGTTTGGGGGTGTAACTGTGATGTGTTGCTATGCATTGATGTGTGTGTTGTAGTGGGTGAGGGTGAGGGTGGGTGTGTCGCATATGTGTGTCCCCGTAATTTTTTGCCTCCCCCTCCCCTGTGTCGTAGGTGCAGTACTCACCGTTGTCTTCTGCGCCGGCGTTCGTGCTCCTGGTAGAGGAGCAGGAAGGCAATGGATGGTAGGATGTGTAGTTCGGGTTCCATGCTGTCCAGATTCCTCGTGGGGTGTATGGAGGTGAGCGTTTTCTGTTTGAAATGTCTGTTTCCGCCGTGTTTTTATCGACGGGGCTACCGCCCCGGAAAAGGTGGCGGATTGGTGGGTTGTGATAGGGTGGGCGGTACATTGTCTCCCGCCTGTCTGTTGGCGGTGACCGCCGCGCTGTTTGTTTGTCCCGCCGTGGCGGGCGGTGTGTTAAAGTGGCGGTCTCTGTTGGCGGTTTCTGCCAGGGTCGGAATTGCATTTTTTTTACCGCCAGCCTGTTGGCGGTTTGGCCGCCGCTTTAACACCGACCGCCAGGGTTGGAATGACCCCCTATATTGCTTAAGGCAGAGTGCTTCACAACTAGGGGGCATCGTTTATTAATGTATCTTATGTTACAGGAGATGAATGCTGACTTAAGCGTATGAACCTTATATGAACTTTGATTTATTATCGAAAGGACCAATGTTATTGTCTACTGTAGTCAAAGAGTTTATACATTTAGGTAGGTGTAAGAGAGTAACATATATTAGTATACATTTATGTGAGCAGTACCTGTTGAGATTATAATCTTGAGTTATGTGTTCTAGACATATAACATAGCAAAGTCTAGCCAACAAAAAACAGCACCTAAAAAGGAGAAGGGACACTGTGAAATTTAAGTAGGTTACATACATGGAAAGGAATCACAAGGTATATGTTAAATCCTAAGGCTTATTCTTGTGTTTTTTAGAAACTGTTGAGATGACCTACATCATACAGTGGAAATTTGGAGATGCCCTTAGTAAGAACACTCCCTTTGACCCAGTGGTTCAGAATGTGACTTCTTTGGAGTCCAGTTTGGTTTGCAGGGAAGTAGGGAACTACGTTGTGTCCATTTCACTTCTGGGAAAAAAGGTGTTACCCCTGACAACGGATTTCTCCATCACAATGGTGATGGATATCCTGTCAGCCAAAATAGAAATCACATAGGAAATAATGGGATTTACATTTCGGCGGATGGGATATCCGTCACCATTGTGATGGAGTAACCCATCCACCAAAATCTAAATCAGGCCCTATGCCCAAATGTAGAAATCCTCACTGGAATTTCGTCCAGCGGCTCCCTGATGATGCCTCCTCAGGCACTGTTGGCTGTCATGCCCTGCTAAAATTTACCTTCTCAGACATTTTTCTTAAAAAGATTCTTTAAGTCCATAGGTAAGTGGAGATCAGACCCAATCACGTTGGATGTCCAAACCGCATTCCTTGGCAGTGGGCCATAACTTTCCATTGTGCACTGGTCTACAGTGACCAGATGTCCGCTGTTGCACATTGATCTATTAGTGCTATTTTTCACTTTAAACTTTAAAAATGTATAACTTCGGTTCTACTGATTAGATTTTTGTCATTTCAGTGTCATGTTATTAAAATGTACTGTATTTTTATGAATTGATGTGGGTTTTTCTTGTGTTGTTTTTTTTCTTTATTACTGTTTAAGTGCTACATAAATACTTTACAGATTGCCTCTAAGTTAAGCCTGACTGGGTTTGTGCCAAGATACTAGAGGGTTAAGCACAAGTTAATTTAGTGACCTTTTGTGGATCACCCCGACAAGGAGTGTGGTTGTTGCTTGAGTAGGGTTTCTCTCCGCTCAACCAACAACCCAGTTTCTCACACCCTCCACCTTTGTTCTGTCCTCATAATTCCAGCAAAGGGCTCAATGACCAGGAAAAAAAACATTATAAGAGGGTACAGCCCTGTCTAGTGCAACGATAAATTTTGTGGAAGTTTGATATTCCTTTACCCACTCTAACTTTGGCTAAAGGATCTGTGTATAATATCCTTATCCACGTAATCCAACTCTCACCCATGCCCATCCTCTCATAAGAACGTTCAGCTTAATTCATCAAACATTTTCTCTAGGTCAGTTGTCAAAAATGCCCCTGCCATACATCTCCCTCTGTCTCTTTCTGAACCCAAAATAGTCTCCTAGTCTTTAGTGAGGTATCCCTAGTGGGTATAAATGGTTTCTGGTGTGGATGAATTAACCTCATGCAAAGAGGGTATGCATAGCCTCATAGGCCAAATCTTACTAATCATTTTGTAATCCATATTAAACATACAGAGAGGTCCATAAGAGGCTCTATCCAAGAGATCTCTTTAAGGTTGGGGCATTGATGCAATTATGGTCTCTTTGGTTGTCTCTGGAAGGCACTCATTCTCTCTTCCTGACATACACATTAGAGCCAATATAGCCTCACAAGTATAGTAAAGATCCATTGGAAACCCATCCATATCTGGTGTCTTACCCCTGGCCATTTCAGTCATAGACTCTTTGATCTCACCTTCTGTTATGGGAGCTCCCAGTTATGAGTCAGCCAAGGCCTGCTTCAAGTTGGCTCTGTTGAGCCTTAATCACCTCATCATGGGCTTTCTCTCATTCAGAGTAAGTCATAGTATAAAACTCAAAGAAATGGTATCTGTGCATATATCGATTATCTGTTTCCCTGATTAGTGTGTGTTATTAAAAAGCAAGGGCCAGATGTAGGTAGCTAAAAAATTGCGAGTCGGAAACTCGCAAAATGGTATCCAACAAGAAAAAGCGACTTCATTTTGCGATTCGCAAATGAAGTCGCACCGCAGATTGCGAGTCCGCTGTTTGCGAGGTCGCTTTTTGCGACCTCGCTAAAAACTGACACGCAAATTGCGAGTGGGTGTCGCACATTGCGACGGTGCCGCAAATTGCATGCAGGTGCAGCAGAACAGTTTGGAAAACACTTCCTGGCTCTTGCTGATGACATCACAGCCAGGAAGTTAACAAATACACCTGGGAGGAGGGAGGACCACACCCTTTTCTAACTGCTGAGCAACCACCTGGAGGAACAGCAGCAAGAATGGAAGACTCTGGCAGGAAGAGAAAACTGAAGTTTTCAGAAAAGGAACTTGAGGTGCTTATAGACGAATGCTGACAGCACCATGACCAGCTATTCGGAAGGGCTGCCCTGAGTGTGCCAGAGACGGAAAAAAGGAGGATCTGGAATGACATCCAGGAGAGGGTCAACGCCATAGGGGTGAGCCACAGGAGTATAGAGGAGATCAAAAAGAGATGGTATGACCTGCGCTACAGTACCATGGAGAGGGTGGCAGAGCGCCTCCGGGAGATGAGGGGCACAGGAGGAGGCCCATCCACCGTCCCACCACCCACACCCATGGAGGAACTTGTGGAACAGACCCTTGAGCCTGAGGCAGTGGCTGGAATGGGAGTGCTGGACACGTCAGTGCCAGGGACATCAACAAGTTAGTACCATGAAACATGCATGTACACCCATATCTGCCATACCCCCACCCACCCAGTACACAGCAGCATGCACAACCAAACCAGCTCCATTCCAGACTTGCAACCACCAGAATGGTGCATTATGGGCAATGTAGTTCAGTAGTCAGCTGATAGGCACCAGTTTATTAGGAGGCATACAACAGATGTTAGATACTGACAGTGTGTTCCCTATGTCCCACAGGTCTCCCACAAGACACCCCCACCAGCCAGTCCATCCAGGGTGCAGAGAGCAGCCAACAGGCAGCACAGGAGTCCGAAGCAGCCACTACAGGGCCCAGCACTACCCAACCACAGTCCCCTCCAGCTGCACCACTGGACATTGTGGAAATCGACACAGCACCTGGTCCCAGCCACAGTGTCATACAGCAGGACCCTGAAGCTCCACCGCGTCGCAGATGCAGAGTCCATGTCCCAGCAGTGTCCCAGGAGGATGTAGGTGACTCATCTATGTCCGCCGCGGAGGCAGCCCTCATAACTGGTCAGCGCCTGCAAACAAGGCAGATGAGAGTAATATCAGGGGCAATGCAACGGATGGAGCGTAATTTCACCACAGGGCTGGCACAGGTGAACACACAGTTCACACGTCTGAACAAGAATGTCGGTGACCTTGCACTCTCCATCCGTCAACTCTTAACAGAACTAGTGTCAGAGAGAGAGAGTGCAAGGCACCGTGAGCGGCAACTCGTACACCGGTTGGACCGCATGGCTGCATCCATCGTCCGCCTGGCAGTCAACACCACAGGGCTGTCACGCCGTACAGTTAGTTTGCAGGTGGACTTGGGCCACTTTGCAGGGGATGTGGCTCGGGGACTGAGTCGGATTTAGCCACGCTGTGGACATGATGGAGGCCAGACAGGTGGCTAGGGGCACGGCAGAGACACCTCAGGATAGTGATGAGGGGTCCACCGTCAGCAGCGCATCTGCCACGGACATACGAGTCTTGAGGAGTGGCAGTGCACGTCAGGGGTCTGCTGACACACCGAGCACTAGCCATGCTGGGCGTCCCAGGCGGAGGTGATGAGCCTATGCACTGCAGGACACTTGAGGCACATGAGGTGAATGTGTCCTCATTGCAGGTGGACATTTACAGCCCCTTCACAAAAGTTCAGTTCATCATTACTTAGGTTCACTTAATAAAAGTTTTTGTTTGTTCCACTTCACAACTGGGCTCTTTGTGTGTGACATTAGTGTGTGTGGTGGCATAAATGGACAATGTTAGCAGGGCATGGATGGTTTCTACAGTGACTTGTGTGTATGGCTTCAGGGTGTATTCAGCAATACCTAAGAGATATCCGGCTCCAAACTCCCCACGTTCTAGGCGTTGGTGTATCCCACTGTGCCTTAAAATGTAAGAGTCATCTTTACTCCCTGGAAATTTGGCTACCATGTCCGTGATAACATAATGGGCGTCACATACCACCTGGATGTTTAGTGAGTGGGTACACTTCCGGTTGCGGAACCGATATTCCAGATTTGCAGGAGGCCATATTTGTATATGTGTCCCGTCTACACACCCTATTACATGAGGGAAGTTGGTAATCCTGTAGAATTCCAACTTGGTGCTGTTGATTTCTGCCTCATTTCTGGGTAGGAATATGTATCTGGACATGTGTGTGAGTATGGCATCTAAGAAACATCTGAAGAACCGTGAGAGTGCACTTTGGGATACCCCACCTGCCACAGCAATGACCCCCTGATAGCTAGCCGAGGCCAAGAGGTGCAGTGAGCATAGCACTTGCACATGTGTGGGGATGGCGCTGCCGCGCACAGTCTGGCGTTGCAGCTGCGGATTGAGTAGATCTATTAATTCTAATATTGCTGCACTGCTGAGTCTGTATTTATCATATATCTCCTCCTCTGTTTGTTGGAAAAGTGTCTACCTGGTTCTGTATATTCTCTCCTGTCTCTGGCTCCTCCTCCTCCTCTGCTGTGCGGCGAGAACTCTCCTCCTCCTTGCTATCACATATATCTCCGCCATCTTGAGTAACCCAGATGCCTTCTGGGTCTCCTTTTATACTTTGGTTCTGGTTACCACCTGCTCTGAGTTAGTGGTAAATTGGGTGTGCAAAATGGGCTTTTTGCGACTTGTCGCAATTTGCGAGTAGCTTTTTCATATGGTTTGCGACTTGCAAATTGCGACTTCCTATTTGCGGGTCGCACAATGGGGTCGCAAATTTTGCGAGTCGGTAATGGCTTGCGTCGCAATTTGCGATTCGGAAATGGGGTTTTTGCATCCCATTTCCGATTTTTCGGGGTCGCAAATTGCGATTCGGGCCATTTGCGACTCGCAAAATTTTGCTACATCTGGCCCCAAATGAATTAAGCAAACATGCTAGCAATCAGCCAATCCTATCCCCTCACTAAGCGAACAGGTCAATAATCTTTTTAATTCATACATATTAGCTGTTCCACTGTAATAATAAATTTTCCATCTTCGTTTGAAGTATTTTCCTAGCTTGCAGATCACTTCTGTGTCTCAAGCTGATGTAAGGTGACATCAAACTTAATTAACCCCCTTTTCAATGACTGTCGAATTCACACTGCTTCACTTACGCACTGTCTCCTAAAAACTACAATTAAGACCTCCAACTATGTCAAGGATTGGCTGCTGCATGCTGGCGTCATCTTCCACAGTGTTTTGCAGAATAGTATAGCTTTCAGCGTTGCTGGTGGAAATGGCCCTCTCTGTAGGTTCACCCCCAAACATTTTGCCTTTTACACTCCCCTTTTTACTGAATTTGTTTTTGTTGGTCTTAGGAGTCCATGCACTCTACCACTGCTAACCAGTGCTAATGTGCTTTTGCTCTTTCCCTAAAGCATACTTTGATTATCATATACCCAAATGGTATATTTAATTACTTATAAGCCCCTAGTAAAGTGCTGTGTGCCTAGGGCCTGTAAGTTAAATGCTACTAGTGGGGTTGCAGCACTGATTGTGACACACACTAAAGTATCCCTTTAAACATGTCAGGCAGTGTGTGCAGTTTTAAACTGCCATGTCAACCAGGCAAAATAAACCTTTAGTTAGGCCTAAATCTTACTTTTTGATACATATATGTAGGCCCTAGGCAGGCCCAAGGGGAGGGTGCTGTGTATTTAAAAAGTTGGACATATATTTTTACATTTTCATTACCTGGTAGTGATGGGCCATCAAGACAGAATGGAAGGTAGGAGTTGGCCACAGCCTTTCACTTACACCTGAATAGGCGGTGTCCTGTTCCCACACAAAAGGCTGCATACCTCCCTGTAGTGAGTCTGGAGCCAGGGCAGGAAGGGAGGACCTCTGTGTACTTCAAAGACTCCTTTGAAGTTCCCCTACTTCAGAGGCACCACTTGGTATAAGAACTGGACCTCAGACCCTACCACTTCAGTACACGTCTAGACCTGTGGATATTCCGCCAGTAAGAAGGAATGCTGTGCTGCTGAAGGACTGCCACTCTGCTGGACTGCTGCTCTTGAAGAACTGTTTTCTTGCTGTCCTGGCCTGCTGTCCTACTTCCCTGGATGAGAAAGACTGGACCCACATCACTTAAACCCAGAACCCAGAGTGACTCCAAGCGCCAGCTGAATAGTTTCCTGTTTTCTGAAGTCTCAGGGACATAAAAGACTTCCAACTCATCCACATCTATACTTGGACTTTGCCATCTGTGAGTCTGCCCTGCCAAGTGGTTGCACCTCAGTCCTGGACCCTTGGAAGTGGGCTTAAGGTGTTTGCTGCAGCTGAAACGATACATCACTGCAGCTGTGCAGATCATAAATGGTGCATCGCTGCTGTTGTGCAGATTGGAATAGCTGCATCAGACCCATTGCGTAAGTAGGGATCAACATGTTGCCTCTCCATCATGGATCGGCCTCAGAGCAATGCCTTCAGAGCATCGACTTTGGAACCACCACATCTCGGACGAGATGCATCACCGCTGTTGCTTGCTAAAAATGATCCAACTTTGCTACAACATGGGAATGTTTCTACTGTGTTCATACATTCCATCACCAGAGCCTAACAAATGCAATAATAACTTAACCAATTCCCCACCCCCAGGACAGAGAACCAACTGAATGCTGTCCACTTAAACTTCAACATTAACAAGATCTTATGTTTTTATATGAAGGCTGAAGAGAAGAGTGAGAGGGAACATGTAGATCTATATCATCATCCTAAAGTCCCACAGGCCAGCTCAGCCATCTCAATCTCATATATTACACTACGGCCCTCATTACAACCCTGGCGGTCAAAGACTGCCAGGGTTGAAGTGGCGATCGTACCACCAACAGGCTGGCGGTACAATTCGCCATATTTTGACCGCAGCGGTAACCCCGCGGTCACACCCCTGGGACCGGCGGTTTTCCGCCATGGTTTTTCTGGCGGTTATAATCCATCAGGGCAGCGCTGCTTGCAGCGCTGCCCTGGGGATTATGACTCCCCTTCCTGCCAGCCTGTCCATGGCGGTAGAGACCTAAATGGGAAGGCTGGCGGGAAGAGGAGTTGTGGGGCCCCTGGGGGCCCCTGCACTGCCCATGCACTTAGCATGGGCAGGGCAGGGGCCCCCAGGCACAGCCCGTCGCGATTTTCACTGTCTGTCTGGCAGACAGTGAAGAGCGCGACGGGTGCTGCTGCACCTGCCGAACCGCCCCATTGCCGCCGGCTCCATTAGGAGCCGGCTGCAATGTTACAGCCAACATCTCCGCTGGGCCGGCGGGCGGAAACTCTGTTTCCGCCCACCGGCCTAGCGGGGATGTCCAAATGTGGCCGGCGGATTTCCAGCCGCATGGGCGGCCGCCTGGCGGTATAACCTTGGCGGTCAGCCTCGTCCAACCGCCAAGGTTGTAATGAGGGCCTACATGTGCTTCTGAAGTCATAACTACTGTGCATGCTTCTGTGGGGCAGGTAGCACCCATCGTAATACAAACCCAGTCCATCATGTGTGCTTGTTATCCCCTCTTCCTTTGCAGACACTGCAAGTCATTTTCAGCTCTTTGGGTCAACTTAAGCAAGTCATCTTCCTCATTCAGAGAGTGATCAGATTCCGAGCTACTTTAATGCAGAGCTTCCTCCTTCTGTGTTCACATTAATTGCTTGAGAATTCTAAAGCAGCCTGTGCCACAGCCATTCTCTATGTCAGTCTGGGTTTTAGTAACTCTCTTGACACCCTTGAAGCCACCTCTCACCCTCCCTCACTTCTTGAGTAGGTATATTTGTTGCCAGTTGTTGACGTCTGTTCTTCCATTGTTTTTCTCAGTCAATCCAATGCTTCTAAAGGCTCAGTAAAAAAGAGCGAGTTTCTGTCAAACATAATTTTCAGTGTAAGTTTGAAGAGCAACATATATTGCAATCCGGTTTCGCTAAGACCTTTATTTTAGGGTAGTAAATGCAGAGCTTTGCTGAGCCTCTGATATATAATCAGTGGTGCTTGCCACTGGCTGATTTTCAATTTTTTGTTGGCCTGAGATTTTGAAGTTTTGTAGGAATGTGACACAATCTCAGAAATGGAGCAGACTTGCAGCGATCTCTGGCCATTGAGCCAGGCTAGGTCTACAGAGCTGGCACTTTGTAACCTTTTCCAAAATGAAAAAAATAGCCAGTCCACTGGGAGCCACAACCTCACTCCGCCATTTGTCTAGGAAGGCCACCATATCAGACTCTTTAACTCCTTGGGAAAGCCCACTTCTTGGATATTACTTCATCTATTGTAATCACTCTTCCCTGTCAAGTGATCTACTCTGTATTCAAGGAATCTCACCCTTTCTGCTGGATGAGTTGCTTGTTTCTGCAACGTGTCTGACACTGAGCAAAGCTCCTCAATGTCATCACACATTTGCTTAATTCTGCCCAAAAGAATACTTTGATCTTCCCAGAGAAGCTGAGCAGACCCACATCAGTTGCTGCTGACCCCCTACCTAACCTGGTGTGTTGTTATCTATGTTTGCCTTGCCTATTGTCTGCTTGAGTTTCATCGTATGGATCCCAGGATTATGTAGCTTGTGAGCAATGGTGCTAAACTCTGAGGATTCTAGTTTTATTAAATAGTCCTCAGTGCCCTCCAATACTGGAGTAGTGAAAAAAAACTATATACATATATACACATATACGCTTAGGGCCTGATACCGTCCTTGGCGGATGGGATACCCGTGACGGAGTATCACATCCGCCAAGGTCATAATCAGTCCCTCAGTGTCCCATAAAACTAAAGGAGTTCCTGTTTCCACCCTGCTCGTCACTTCGTTCCCACTTATCTCACAGCAACTTTCCTCAGACCAACAAGACACTTTCACTATCCCAGCAAGCACATTATGCCACCTGGGGAGTCAGCTGGGCACCAGAACCCCATTCATCAAGTCTCAGCAATCTCAGACAACTCAAGCCTTGCCGATTGGCTATTTTTAGTAGGGGGTCTCTTAATTCATGCAGAAGCTCAGCACATTGGTTGTTGGTGGTTCTCCAAGCCCCCATTACAACCTTTTCCCTGGAAGGAGAAGGTCTTGCAGATCCTACATCCTCAAGGCTTGAAAGGAATCCCTGGTGGACTGGAGACTGGTAAGTTGCACTTATCAATGTCTCACTAATCAAAATTTTTGTTTTTGCCCTGAAGTTAGCTGTTCAGAATGTTTCAAGACCCTCATCAAAATATATAAATCTATACTTAATTTATCAAAATATCTTGTTTTATCCAAATTACTAGCATCATGGTGGTATCTATTTTTAATAATGTTCAATATGTGTTGTCAGAATGTGTATTGCTTTCCATGGATCAACCCTTGCATTTGCCTAGTTCCTTGCTTTATGTCAATGTATATTGTTGTACCTAAAAAACAGTTTCCAAACTCCATCTATTTGCACATGGAGGAATAGTTCTTTTAAGTGTTCTTTTCACCTATTTGCATTGTTCACATGTGAACATATTGTAAATGTGTTTCAATAGAGATATTTAAGTAGGTATGCTTAACTCGCATTTTAACAACTATTGTCAATGGGGATTACAAATGACTACAACTACGATGATGCCCTGTTTTCATCTTTGGAAAACAATAGTGAAATGTGATGTTACTCAACCTCTCTTTTCTTCCACATATCCACCTATGTCAAAGTGTTATGCATTTGGCAATCACCATGTCATGCTGTGCATGAAAATGCCATTTGTTGTGTTGATCCAGTATGATGTTACTTTCTTTTACTCCATTGAATTGATGTAATTGCTTACATAATTCATTGTCTGTTGAATCAAACGTTTACAATCGTGTTCTGTGGCATGCTGAATATAAGTATTATTGATTTACAATTTACTTTGCAGTCTTCCTATGAGGACCAATGCCATTAATTCTAATAAGTTGTACTGTAGTCTGTTTTTTAGCCTGGTATGCTGTGGAATGTTTTAATTCTCAATTCTCCTCTCTACTATGTGGGTTGGATGTCTGGTACATGTAATGTACATTTTCTAAATAACATTTTTCATTTCAGAATATCTCTTCAACATTTTTACTGAAGTTTGCATCTCTATAGGTTAACCTGCATGTGTAAATTAATAAAAATAACAGAAAGGCCTAATCATTCCATTATTCATAATTTTTACTTTTAGTTTGTGTCTTTGGTATCTTAAGACACAGTTGAGGTACATCCAGACTTCTAATTTCATTTCATATCATTTGTAATTCATATTAGGTCCAACTCCCATGACCAGTGAGCCACCATTTGCAAATGAAGATACATCCACCACGGACCAGAATCAGTGAATACACCACTCCTGCCAGTCTGGATGATGTGGATCTGCCTGGTCCATCTGGTCTGTCTGGGTAGACAGGTCCAGTGAGTTTCACTTGACCTACACCTATACCTCCCACCCCAGCTGCAACAGTACCTCAGCCAATGGGTACCTCTACTTTCTGTGTTCAGAGGAATACTGCAACAATCATTTGCCCTCCAGTTCTTGCTGCTGTTGAGCAAACACCGCCACCACCTCCAATTCTGCAGGACCCAGTGGGATGGGGCACACTACCTCAAGGGCACAGGCTAGTGGGGGTAGAGGTAGTGGGAGAGAATCTGTGGGCCAACAAAATGAGGCCACAGGTACTCTGTCACCCAGACCACCATCATCCAAGTCTTGGGAGCACTACAGCAGTCCCAAGACATGATGGGCCAAGTCCTTACAGAGCGCCAAGACATTAAGCAGATGCAGAGGGAGCACAATGCAGAGATGCAGAACCTCAACTCAGATTTGTGCTCCCTGACGGGGGTGATGTTTGCCATTTACCAACATATGTGCAGGGCGTTTCCTGTACCATCTAACCAATCCTGTGGTCCTACAACATCAGGACAAATTACATCTGCCTCAGCCACAGACAGGAAGCCCCTACCACTGCTCTGCAACTGTGGACTCCAGGAGGCGATGTTCCGCCGGACCACCAAGAGAGGATGACAAGACCTTCACCACCATCTACAAGAGACATCAAACCTAATTTCCTCCAGTGTGTGTCTACTATTCACTCTGTGGACTATTTCATGGACACATTTACCTTTTTGAGTAAGTTGCATTTTGTACTTTGGTCTTTAAACAATTTTAACTTAACAAAAATAGTTTCATCCACCATGATGGACTTTATCTTTTTCTTTTTCCTTTAGTTTTATGTTACAAACTATTTTTAGTTAATTTGTTTTATTAAAATAAGTTCACATAACACAAAATCAAAGACTGGTTGTATTTATTATGGTATTTCCTTTTTTATCTCTTTCTGCCACCATAATTTTAAAACCTATTCATTAATAAGATTCAGACAAATATTAGATGTAACAATTAGGTGATGTGTTTCCCATTTCAAAAAAGGTAAAAAAAAGAAAGCCCCAGAAATCTCAACGTGTTAGTGTCATACATTTGTAAGTAATAATTCTTTGACAACACTTTAGATAATTTTTGCAACTCATGCATCACATGGCACTTTGACACCACGGAAGAATGGAGAATAATCCAAAAAAACATATTAAATAGGCAAAGTATTGTTGAGTCATGTCATCAGCTGGAGCCGGACATCCTACCTCACAATAGGAATATACATGTCAATTACACCAATCGTCAAAATCTTGGCAGTACTACATTTTGTGGCCACAGGATCATTTCAATACAATTTCAATACAATGTGGTAGTATCTGGAGACATGTCACAACCAACTTATATATGAATCAGTAAATGTAATATTTACTTGTGTAAAACAATTACACAATTGTAAAACCGACTTCAAATAATTAGAAGTACTTAGGAGTCAAATGTGAAACTGTTTTTGCTCTGTACTGAAATAGATTAGAAACGTATTGAGGTCTGTATATTTACTTATGCTGTAAAAGTTCTTTGTCATTCCACCACAAAATATTTTTCTTAATTTCTTCAACAGTATAGGTATCTACATAGTGCGTGATACACTGATGAGCTACTTCAGTACAGAATCCATATGATCTTTTTCAGGTCAAGCATAGCAGTGCTAAAGTACTGCTTTTTCGACATCTTGATATCTACATGGGCTTTTAATCACGCCCACCTCACACCCATCACTTTCACTCATTTGTGGGCCTTGCCTTTCAAAAATCCTTTGTTAGCATTGGTAACTGCTTTACGTTTGACCCTCCTTGGGGTGGTTTTGTTACCGCCTTGGAGTCCAACCTTGTTAAATGGATAATTGCACGTTTGCAAATATGTTTGACTATGAGCGAACTTCTTTTTCCTTTTGTGTGTCTCCTTCACAAACATGCGCATAGCTGCTGTGGTGCTTTGAATCGGCTCACTTATGTCAACTTTTTTATTTTTCATTTTTTAAAGGGTCCGATATAATGGGGCTGAATCAGCACACTGCTTCCTTCTGAACCATTATGTACCACGCACATCATTTAAAAAAAAATGTATAACTCTGTTTTTATTGAGTTTAGAAAACATAACCAACAAAAACATTACAGTGCAGTGCGTATCAGTACAAAAGATTACAGAGTCTACTTTTTTCATCACATTCCTATAGGACGGATTAAGCAGACAGTCTGGAATAAGAATTTATAACACCCACTGCAGCAGCAATTACACTCCACCTACCCACCCAACAAGGATCTACCTGAGAACTAGTCTTGCATATCTTAAGAATCGTGTAGATGCAACCTCACCACAGTTGGTCGTCTCTCCTCCAATCAAAACAAGGGGCACTTAATCAGTCCTCCTCATCCGTACTCCCCTCAGTACTTAACTCTTCCACACCAGTGAACTGATCCAGTAATGTCCTCCATGCAATCACGTCCGTAAGTGCCCCCTTCCCTCTCGGTGTCATGCGCATATATTGTTCTTCAGCAGCACCCCATTCCATCAAATCTTGGATCTAGCAAGGGATGGAAGGGCACAGGGCGCTCATCTAACCAGTGACCACCCTGCGTTTGGCCAACACCAAGGCCAATTGTGTGAGTTTGTATGGGATATTCCAGCCACGCTGCCTCCTCACCACTCCTAGAAGGCATGTCACAGGCGTTACTTCTAGCCCCAATCCTGTTAACTCCTCTACGCTACCAAGTACCTCCCGCCAGTAACGGTGCACCATCTTACAGGAGCAGGCCAAGTGTAGAAAGGAAGCATCTAACAGGCCACATCTAGGACAACCCGCCCCCCTTGCTGGGTCAATCTTATTGAGATTGTCAGGTGTGATGTATGTTCTGTGCACAAAGTTGAAGTGTAATAGTTTTAACCTGTTGTTACAGGACACCGTACACACCAGCAATAACACCATTACCCAATCCACATCCTCCATAGGTTCTCCAAATTAATGCTCCCTTGCCCTGTGCGCAACACTGTTAGGACCTGGTTGATCCGTCCGAAGGGCTTTATAAAACCGAGTGATCAAATGGGTCTTCTCACCCCAATTCAGTAATCCATTCAGCACCGACGATGCCTGAGGGGCCAGCGGAAATCCACACCAGATCTCCCTAGCCACACTCTCCATTTTGGCATATTGCAAGAACTGACCTGAGCCCAATCCGAACGTATCTCGAGCATCCGGGAATGAGATAAACTCTTCATTGGGGTATAAGTCTCCCACCACTTCACATCCTCCCAGCCTCCAACCTTCCACTGACGTTAAGGTATCCATATCCCTGAAGGGGGCTTCAAATCTTGGGCAGGTTGGAGAACTTTCTTGACAGCCTGCTCCCATAGACAGGCAGTGGTTTTGACCAGATATGGTACGTCTGACTCAGACCGGCCGCCCGACATCAGCAGATTCGCCAGTGTCTTCCCACCCAACAGTCCTACAGTCTCTTCTCCCAGTTATCTGACTCAGTCATCCACTTCGCAGCATGCTGTAGGTGGGCTGCATAATTGGCACGCACATCAATAACCGTTGTTGAAGATGCGCTTCTAGTTCAAATCAGTTAATTAAGTTCTTTTCTTTCAAGGTCTCAAAACGGGTTTGCCATTCCAATTAGCATTTAACTACAGTTGTTACCTTCTAACAGACCCGGTCAGTATTTAAAATTCTCAAAACACATTAGTATAATTTTTTTTAATTTTCTAGTTTAGTAACTGTAAAAAATGTGGTTACTTGAAGGAACTTTAATGTTGTATGTCCTTTTTTTGCTGTTTTATTTAGTGCGAACTAAACTTGAAGGTACTGGAGTGGTTTGCATCTGCATCTGCTACATTACATAAGGTCATATTCATTATTTAGGTACGGAGAGACATACGTAATTTTCCATAATAATAATCGTTTTATAATTAAGCCTTACTCGAGGAAGTGGCAGTAGTGTAGGAACTTGGATACAGTATGGCACAATCCTCACACACACTAAATTGAATCACCATTGAGAGCTAGATCTGTTTATCTTTTTAAAAATTATTTGAATGTACACATAGGGAGTGTGGGGCAACAGGACAATAGTAGGTTATAGGGGACAGCTCAGATGTAGGATCAGAGACTGAGACAGCAGATACTGAGACAGCATCTGATGGATAGGACAATGGCGCAGACTCTGGGAGTGATTTTTTCGACAACTCCTCTTCCAGTTATTCTAAGGGAGGTGAGGAAGACAGTCCTGCTGCCCCTTCACAAGCACAGTGAAATGTTGAATAAAAACTCTATTTTGTTCTTGCATTTCTGTCACACAAACTACAGGAATATGCCAGTATCCACAAAATTCACCTGGTGTTTCCCCACCTGTCCTGATAAAAATGCTACCCCACTTAAGTGCCTGTACTTAGTGCCTGCGTCAGGAATGGATCACCCCAGGGTCAAAAGTTGCCCTCAAGGACTAACATTGACCATTGTGTGATTCATTCCTGACACAGGCACTAGGCCTACCCACACAAGTGAGGTACCATTTTTATCGAAAGACTTAGTTGAATGCTGGGCTGAAGGACATTTGTGGTTCCTCTCAGATTCCAGAACTTTCTGTCACCAAAATCTGAGGGAAAAGGGTTTTCTTTGCCAAATTTTGAGGTTTGCAAAGGATTCTGGTAACAGAACCTGGTGAGAGCCCCACAAGTCAACCCATCCTGGATTCCCCTAGGTGTCTAGTTCTCAAAAACGCACAGATTTGGTAGGTTTTCCTAGATACCGGCTGAGCTAGAGGCCAAAATCAACAGCTAGGCACTTTCCAAAAAAACACGTCAGATTTCAATGTAAAAAGGTGATGTGTCCATGTTGCGTTTCTTTTGCGGGCACTAGGCCTACCCACACAAGAGAGGTACCATTTATATCGGGGGACTTGTGGGAACACAGAATAGAAGAACAAGTGTTATTGCCCCTTGTCTTTCTCTACATTTTTTCCTTCCAAATGTACGACAGTGTGTAAAAAAGACGTTTACTTGAGGACCCCAGAATTCAGAGATGTGCAAATAATTACTGCTTCTCAACACCGTATCTTGTGCCCATTTTGGAAATACAAAGGTTTCCTTGATACCTATGTTTTGACTCTATAGTTCACCAAATGAATTGCTGTATACCCGGTATACAATGAAAACCCATTGCTTGATGCAGCTAATTTATTGGCTCTGGGTACGTCGGGTTTTTGACAAACCTAAAGCCCTATATAACCCTGCAACCAGAAGAGTCCAGCAGACGTTACCATGTATTGCTTTAAAAAATCTGCCATAGCTGGAAAAATGTTATAGAAGTGTGGAAAGAAACGTGGACAAAAATGCCTGTTTTTTTCACCTCAATTTCAATATTTTTTTATTTTAGCTGTTGTTTTCTGTAGGAAAACCTTGTAGGACCTACACAAATGACCCATTGCTGAATTCAGAATTTTTACTACTTTTCAGAAATGTTTAGCTGTCCGGGATCCAGCATTGGTTTCACACCCAATCGCCACCTCTGCTCTGCCGACCTCACCCTCGCCACAGTCCCACGCATCCAACGCACCACCTCCGGAGGCAGATCCTTCTCCTACCTCGCCCCTAAAAAATGGAACTCCCTCCCCACAAACCTTCGCAAGATCTGGACCTCCTGTCCTTCAGAAAAAACCTCAAGACATGGCTTTTCGAACAGTAAAACGGCAGCCCGCCTCACCTCCCCCCTTCACCCCTCCCAGCGCCTTGAGACCCTTATGGGTGAGTAGCGCGCTCTATACATTTTTTGATTGATTGATTGATTGACCCATTTCCGACAATAACTAGAAGGAGGCTGAAAGCACCAAAAAATTGTAAAAATGAGGGATGTCTCAGTAAAGTGCCAAAATTGTGTTGAAAAATGTGGTTTTCTGATTCAAGTCTGCCTGTTCTCAAAAGCTGGGAAGTTGGTGATTTTAGCACCATAAAGCCATTGTTGAAGCCATTTTCAGGGAAAAAACACATGCTTTCTTCTGCAGCCCTTTTTTCCAATTTTTCTGAAAGAAATTAAACTTTAGCTGCATTTTGGCTAATTCTTAGTCTCCTCTAGGGGAACCCACAAACTCTGGGTACCTTCTGAATCCCTAGGATGTTGGAGAAAAAGGACGCAAATTTGGCTTGGATAGCTTATGTGGACAAAACGTTATGAAGGCCTAAGCACCAACTACCCCCAAATAGCCAAAAAAGGGCTCAGCCCTGGGGGAGGGGAAGTCCCAGCAGCTAAGGGGTTAAGTAAGAGTTACCATTGTGAAATGCCCAAACAAAGAAAAAAGGCTTTGAGCTTAGGCAAATATTGGTACAACATTGAAGTATTTGTTGACACACATTGATTCATATTTTACTTTTTGAGAATGAAAATAATGCAGATTTCTGGGCCCTGTACACACACTCTATGAATGTATTTTTGGTTTATATTCTTTTTGGGGACACATGTTCACTATTCTTAACAAGAAAGCCCAGCCATTAAGAGGGGTTAAACAGCTCCTGCAGAGAAACTAAAATGGATCATATACAAAGTCACACATGATATAGGAGCAATCATGGGGAATTACAAAACTGTGTCAAAGGGCTTCTGATAATGTTTCCTACATGAATGAGATAACGATAATAAAGAGCCAAAGATTGAAAGCCTTGTAGCAGGTGAAATATGAAAACTTGGAAAAAGTTTTGTGATCAAAGTTGATGATCAGTCCTATTTACACAGATACAATAAAACTATTTTATATGTCGTTTCAGCATCATCAGGAGCAGGTGTTGTAGAAATTGGCCACATAGGTGGGGAAGCAGCTGGCCACTGTGGTTCAGGTGCTGAGACCACCAACATCGAGGGACTCAGTGGCACGGAGGGAGAGGGGACTGGCCTGGAGGTTCCAAGCTCAACATCATCATCTTCGGAGGCATCCACCTGCATCCTTGTTCACCACCCAGAAAACCATCTCCACCGCCCCTCTTGCTCCTTCCCCAGTTGGCCAAACCCACCCCCTAAAAGGAGTGGCATCTCCTTCACTGCAGACACCTCACCCCTGCCCCTGTCCTCCCGACTGTGCTGAGTGAGGAGGCTACTGACCTCTTAAGGAACATCTCTATAGGCCAGACAGCACTCCTGAATACCATCCAGAGGCTTAGTTGCCATATTCAACAAATGTTAGCATACCTGGAAGGCATTCACAGTGCTATGTCTGGTTTGCAGAAGTTATTTAAAGGTCTAGCCTCCTCACTGACTGAAGCCACCCAATCATCCCAACCTTGTGCCCCAACTCCCACCCCTTCCCAATTCCCTTTTCCTATCCCAAGCACACCCATCCATACACAAACACATACATTAGAACTAACACCCACAAAACAGAAACACCCACACTCACCAGAAACACACACCAAAACATATATAACATACACCAGACCCACAGGCAACTGCAACCTCAACAGACACACTGACATCATCCACTGCCACTCCCTCTTTCTCCCAATCCCAACTCCCTTCCATCCATCCTACCCATTGTCCGTGTGAAGATGTTTTATTTGCTCTTGCCTTTACCATTTCTAAATCCAAACCTCAAACCACCCCTCACATACCCCAAGACACCCCTCCAAAAGCCAAAATTACCCTTCCCAAAGAAGAAACAAGCCCTCTCAAAACCAAGACTACCGCTCCCAAACCCAAACCCCAACCTCCTAAGAAAAATAAATGAGTGGCCAACTCTGTGCTCACTAGATGCCCCTTCCTGAGAAGGTTCCCCTGGGCAGTGGTTTACTAAGCAATCTTAGTGCTACAGCACAACAGCACTGGACACACTTTGCATATGGAGTTTTATTTTTTAACATATTTAATTTAAAAGACATGTCTCATTGTTTTCATAAACCACTATTTTGATTTCACCAAGGCCAGGATAGTGTTGATTTTGTGTGGCATCAAGCAGCAGCAGCAGAGGAAGTACTTGGAAGATGGGGTTCATGGCAGTAAAGGAAATGGGGAAGTGAGAAATTGGGAGTTTCTACCTTATATCCCTTTGAAACCGCCAACTCAGATGTGGAGGTTTCCCTGCCACAGTCATGTTGGTAGAAAGCCACAGCATGATTTGCCTGGCGGATAAACTGGTGTTCTCCCTCTGACAGCGGCTTTTGCCTATGGCACCATAAATGCGGGTGTACGATCCTGGCAGTGATGGTGGTTTGTTGATGGACTTTCATCTGTGGAACCGCCAACATCTAAACAGAGAGGGCACACCACCAAGGTGGCGGGCAGGAAATACGACTGAAAATCTACAGTGAGACTGATTCTGCCAAGATCTAAATCAGTTCCTAAGTCTCAAATAGAACCCACATATTTTATTAGTTTTACATCATAAACCTGGCATCATTGTGACCCGTGCTTCTGTTAAATGAATTTTATAGAAATGCATTTGAAATTATTATTGAGTGTTGAGATGGAAATGTCCCCTGCATGATATTCAATCATGTTGCCCTACCTTGAATACATAGTGGTGACCAGGCCTTTTTATCTGTGCCACTGGATTGTTGAAATACTGGCCCATGTGTGTAAAGGTGTTTCTATTTGCTAACCCATATCCTAGCACTATCATCCCAAGTGTATGTTGTGCATCTTTGTGTATGTGGCCTGCATAATATATTGATTGTGTGTATGAGTGAACCAGAATAATGGATGCCTGTGGCATCCATTTTGCATCGATCTTCTGGCCTCAAGTTTTGGCGAGCATCACATTCTCCAAGTGGTAGTTTATCTGTGATCAGAGTAGTGCTAACACTGCTTATCATGTGCTGCTGTGACAAAGAAGTGCAACCACAGCTCATTCTTTGGCTCTGGAACCAGAGAAGTGCGAGTGCAAGTCATCCAGTTCTGCTCTGGCCAGAGAATAGTGAGTACATCTTATTCAGTGCTGCTGTGACCAAGAAGTGCAACTGTTGCTCTTCAGTTGTTGCAGTGACCCAGAGACTGACTCTGTCCACTTGCACCTTTAGACTATGGCCAGGAGCATGCAATAGGATGACCATGAAAGGAACCACTGTGTGGGGCCAACATGACTACAGATTACCTGAAATTCCTGAGCGTAGGTCTTCTGACATCAGGTCCTGCCATCGCTCAGAATCGCAGCCTCACAGTAGGTGACGAAGGGCGCATCTGATTTGGAAGCGTGGTCTCTTGCAATAGGGGGAGAGAGATTGTGCACTCTCTCCAGTTGGCTGCAGGTCTCGTCCTGCGCTTTAGAGACACTCAGCATGTTCAGATCCTGAGGACTAATGACAACTGTGATATACTGAGCATACTATGCATACTAGAAGAAATACATCTGCACTTGAATCATGATTCATGAGAATAAAGACAGTTTTGCCCAGAGTGGAGAACTGCCTAGGTTACACAAAATATAAAACTCAGGGTAAGAGGATTAGACAGCAGATCAAAATGCTGGCGGAGTATCCCCAGTGCACGTTTTGGGTGGTGGTTTGTAAAAGGAAAAACTGGCCATGTGTCAATACAATCTAAATCAGGCCAGTGGGCACATAGCCAACCTCCGATGGCCCTTACTCTTTTGGGCCATCAGAAGAATATATAGGTGGCAGAGACGTAGTAGGCTCCACCATCTATGTACTGAAAGTCTGCCCATCTGCAAATCAGGTGGGTTGACATTCAGTGTAGTGAAAAGGCAGGCTACGCTGTGCACTGCATTTGGCTGTGCGCAGCGGGGTGATGACCAGAGGTCCTGGCCATGAGCTTTGTATTATTCCTTTTGACGGACTGTTGACACTGTTGATGAACACATGTTGTACTGGTCAGTGTACGTCTGTTCTTTTCTAGCATTCTTCTTATGTTTTGTAACTCCCCAGTACATTGCTGGTGCTCCATTTGCTCTAGGCATTCACAAACTAGTTGTTGGACAAACAGCTTGTTCACTACCACATTTGCATAACATTTAAATCCACTTAGGCGGTCATTACAACATTGGCGGTAAAAGACGCTTACCGCCGTGCAGAAGACCACCAATACACTGCCGAGGCCGCGGAATTCCGCCACAGCTATTATGACCCACAACTCTGAATCCACCAAAATTCAGACACCCACACAAGTCCGCCACACCAAAGGTCAGTGATAAACTAGCGAAAACAAATCCTCCACCATCACGCCAACAGAAATACGCCCACACTATCACGACACACGAATCCACGCGGCGGTCTTTCATCCGCGGTATTCCATTGGCGGTACACACCGCCGCGCTCAAAATACACACACTCTTACAAAACATCCCCACATTGGACAATTCAAAATACACACACCTGAGACACATACACACACCACTCCCACACACCCATTACAATATAAAACACCCACCCACATCACCCACAAACCCCCACGACAAAAAATTCAGAAAGAAGGCCAGAGAGAGACACCACCAGCAAGAACAACAGCATCCACAGGCACACAACACTATTACCCACACAACTTCCACGCACCTCACACAACACACCACTACATAGCACCAAACTTATCACCACACACTCCACCCCACACATCACCTACACAACCCCATGGCACGGCAAAGACACCCCAGGTTCTCGGAGGAGGAGCTCAGGGTTATGGTGGAGGAAATCGTCCGGGTAGAGCCACAGCTATTCGGAGCACAGGTGCAGCATACCTCAATTGCAAGTAAGATGGAGCTATGGCGAAGAATAGTAGACAGGGTCAACACAGTGGGACAGCACCCAAGAAATCGGGAGGACATCAGGAAAAGGTGGAACGACCTATGGGGGAAGGTGCGTTCCGTGGTCTCAAGACACCACCTGGCGGTTCAGCGGACTGGCGGCGGACCCCCACCTCCTCCCCCACAACTAACAACATGGGAGGAGCAGGTCTTGGCGATTCTTCATCCTGAGGGCCTCGCAGGAGTAGGTGGAGGAATGGACTCTGGTAAATCAAATCTTAACTATTACATCCCCCACCCTACCTGCATACCAGCACATACCCCCACCCTCACCATCACCCCCAACACCCCAACTCCTCACAAATGTCCCAACATCACAAACCACACATCCTAACACCAAGCCCTGCATGCAACTACAAAGCATGGACACCCATCACCAAAGCATGCCCACTGCACATACCCATACACCCCCCTAAACCACCATCACACAAGCTCCCACAAAGGAATGCTAGCACTGGGGTACACGGTCACCCACCCATTGCACACCATTATACACACAGATTTAACAAACATCCTTTTATACCCCTGCAGGACCCCTACCCAACGTCACCGGACAGGAGGGTCCACACCACCAACAGAAGAGGCCCACAGTGATGACAGCACCTCTGTCCAACTGGATCTAGATGACCAGCCCGGACCATCGGGGACCTCTGGACAGTCGGTTCCCCTCACACAGGCACAGGCCACCACAGACCTTCCCCCCTCTGGAAACACCAGCAGAGCACCCACCCAGCGGGCCCATACCTCCGTCCCCAGGACACGTCAATCAGCTGTGTGTCCACCACTACAGGGAACCCAGGATAACCCACCACCCCAACAACAACAGGGACCTGGGGGCAGTGGCAGTGGACACACGGTCCAGGGGAAGGAGGCCCAGGAACACAGGGGAACTGGGAGGGCTGCCGTGCGACAGGGGGCGGACAGGCCAAGGGAACCCACTCTCCACGAGGCCCTCTCCTCCATCATGGGAGCATACCACCACTCCCAGGAGACGATGGCAACGATACTGGCCAAGTTTCAGGAGACCCAGCGCCTGCATGAGGAACAGTATATGGGCTTCAGGGAGGAACTCAGAACCATCAGCTCCACCCTGGGCACCATCGTAGGGGTGCTGAAGGAAGTACTCAACACCAAGAGGGACACTGTGGCACTACAAGGGGCCCCTGACACTAGCATGGACGATGAACTGCCCACCACCTCCGCTGCGCTAGTGGACAGGACGCCCCGCCACAGGACCACCACACCAGCACCCCACTCCCTGCAGACGGAGAACCACCCCGCAAACGGTCCCTGAGATCCAGGAAAAAGACAGAGAACGATGCCAAGACCCCCGCCAAGAAATGAGACCACCCTGATTGTCATCCTACTATCCCACTTTGTCACCCTGTCCATAAATAAACTGCCCCAGCTCCACTTCCTATGCCCATATGGGCAATGCACCTATGAGACTAATAGACTGGACTCTGCCATGGACACTCCTCCGCCATCACCCCTCATCATTTAACTACCCCCTCCAATATTTTGCATTTAAATAAACACACCTAAAGCACAAAATGATCTGGAGTCTGTCTGTGATTTCGAAATAGTGTATTAGCAATTACAGTGACAAAATGTTTTTGAAATAGTAATGTCAACATACCTATGTCACACAGCTCTAGTCCACGAGGAATTTAAGCAGATGTCACACAGTGGGACCCACATCTGTGAAACCGTAAGGGAAAGTGACAACTCAGTGACCATACACTGGGTGAAAACGACAGACAGGAGAGAGGTAGTAGTGTAAAAGTACATGTAGTAGGCAGGATTGTATTCTTACCTGTGTTTCACTGGAAATATTGCTGGATCACTGAGTCCCTGTTGTGCATGTCTTCTTCCTCTGCTTCCTCCTCATCACTGTCCACAGGCTCCACAGCTGCCACAACACCGCCATCTGGACCATCCTCCTGCAGAAAAGGCACCTGTCGTCGCAAAGCCAAGTTGTGAAGCATACAGCAGGCCACGATGATCTGGCACACCTTCTTTGGTGAGTAGAATAGGGATCCACCTGTCATATGGAGGTACCTGAACCTGGCCTTCAGGAGCCCAAAGGTCCGCTCGATCACCCTCCTAGATCGCCCATGGACCTCATTGTAGCGTTCCTCTGCCCCGGTCCTGGGATTCCTCACTGGGGTCAGTAGCCATGACAGGTTGGGTTAACCAGAGTCACCTGCAAATGGTGAGGGGCAACTGTTAGACACATACTAACCTGGAGAGATAACCCCAGACCCAGACAACCATTCCCACTGACTTGCTTCCAGGTGCTCACCTAATAGCCACACACAGTGCCTCTGGAGTTGACCCATCACATAAGGGATGCTGCTATTCCGCAGGATGTAGGCGTCATGCACTGAGCCAGGGAACATGGCATTCACATGGGAGATGCACTGGTCTGCCAAACATACCATCTGTACATTCATAGAATGATAACTCTTCCGGTTTCTGTACACCTGTTCACTCCTGTGGGGGGGGACCAAAGCCACATGGGTCCCATCAAGGGCACCTATGATGTTGGGGATATGTCCCTGGGCATAGAAATCACCTTTCACTGTAGGCAAATCCTCCACCTGAGGGAAAACGATGTAGCTCCACATGTGTTTCAGAAGGGCAGACAACACTCTGGACAATACGTTGGAAAACATAGGCTGGGACATCCCTGATGCCATGGCCACAGTTGTTTGAAAAGACCCACGTGCAAGGAAATGGAGCACTGACAGCACCTGCACTTGAGGGGGGATTCCTGTGGGATGGCGGATTGCTGACATCAGGTCTGGCTCCAACTGGGTACAGAGTTCCTGGATTGTCGCACGGTCAAGCCTGTATGTGATTATCAAATGTCACTCCTCCATTGTCGACAGGTCCACCAACGGTCGGTACACCGGAGGATGCCGCCAACTCCTCACATGTCCCAGCGGATGGTGCCTATGAAGGACAACAGCAAGCACAGAGTCAAACAACTCAGAGGTACGTACCCACAGTTTACACAGAACACCAATCAAACACAAAAGGTGGCCTGTATGTGTGTTGAGACTAGGCCTAGGTATGTGTGACGCAGTTGAAAATGAAGCCATGTGGGCCCCTGAAATGGCGGCTGCCTGACCTGTAAAGTGGGACAATGGGATGTGAGGTAACTGCGCTGGCGTTGTACACCATCGCGGTAGGCGGTCGGAGACCACGTCGCAATGCTGCATTGGTTAACATTGGACCCTATGGGTCCCAGGAGCCAATGACGATGTATGCCGGCGGTGACGGTACGCACCGCCGCGGACGTGACCGCCGCGGACGTGACCGCCATTTTCTATCTGTTCAATCACTCGATACCTGATCTTCGACAGGGGAGGACCTACACTGCAAGTGCTGCTGTGACCTCGGTCTGGAAGAGACAATGGCTCGTGCGTCTGGGGAAAGAGCCCCTTCCTTCACATCGGAGGAGTTGGAGAAGCTCGTGGATGGGGTCCTCCCCCAGTACACGCTACTCTACGGTCCTCCAGACAAACAGGTAAGTACACAGGGAGCATGTTGTATGGGCTATGCCTGTGTGGAGAGGGCTGGATGTAAGAAGGAAGGGGGCAGAGTGCTGCGTGCATGAAAGACGGTGAATGTATGTGCCACATGGCAAGGGTAGGGATGGGGGCCAATCACTTTGACGGTGCAGTTGGTAATGACTTCTCTTCTTCCCCTGTACATTTTATGTAGGTCAGCGCCCACCGGAAGAAAGATATTTGGCGTGCCATCGCCAAGGACGTCCGGACCCTGGGGGTCTACCACAGACGGAGCACCCACTGCTGGAAAAGATGGGAGGACATTCACCGCTGGAGCAAGTAGACGGTGGAGGCTCAGCTGGGGATGGCCTCCCAATGTGGGAGGGGTGCCCGTCGCACCATGACCCCCTGATGTTCAGGATCCTGGCGGTGGCCTACCCGGAGTTGGATGGGCGCTTGAGGGCATCACAGCAGACACAAGGGGGTGAGTACACTCTCATTCTGCTGACTTTGCGTGCAGTGGAGTTGTCTGGGTGGGAGAGGAGGGCTGTGGGTTTCTCTAGGCCAGGGCGAGTTCCGTAGGCAAGGCCCCTCCGTAAGGCAGCCATGTGGCACCCCAGCCCACCTCTGTAGACTGCCAAGTACAGCTGTTCATGCCCCTGTGTCATCTATGTGTGCAGATGTCGTCCATAGGCTTCTAGGCCATTTCCCAGGAATTGAACAGTGGAGCCCAAGAGCGCGGCGTAGTGCCGGGGGCTTCTGTGTCTGTCTTGTCCGCCAACGGTAGCGGTAATCCATGCACTCAACATGTCTTTCTTCTGTCGTCGTCCCCTTTTTTGTGGTCTCCCTGTTCTTGTGTGCATTAGCATCATCAGGCGGAGGAGCAGTGGCACCGGAGCACGAGGGAGCTGCATCCCACATAGCCCTGGAGGGCGAGACTACGGACTCAGAATTCACCAGTGGGACGGAGGGCGAGGGGAGCTTCATGGTGGGGACAGGAGCTGACACCAGCGACACGGACACGTCCTCTGATGGGAGCTCCCTTGTGGTGGCGGCAACATCTGTGCCCCCCGCAGCTGCCACCCCCCCTACCAGCACCGCCCTCCCAGCAGCCCCTCAGCCTTCGCCCTGTGCCCGCTCACCCAGGAGGGTGGGCATCACCTTCGCCCCAGGCACCTCAGGCCCTGCCCCAGTCACCCCTGATGCCCTCAGTGAGGAGGCCATTGACCTCCTCAGGTCCCTCACTGTTGGGCAGTCTACCATTTTGAATGCCATCCAGGGTGTAGAAAGGCAGTTGCAACAAACTAATGCATTCCTGGAGGGCATTCATTCTGGGTAGGCGGCCCTTCACCGAGCTTTTCAAACTCTGGCCTCAGCACTGATGGCAGCCATTGTCCCTATCTCTAGCCTCCCCCCTCCAACTTCCTCCACCCAGACCCAATCCCCTGTACCTCTGCCTATCCCAAGCACACCATCAGACCAGCCTGCACACACCTCACCACACAAGGGAAGCTCAGGCAAACATAAGCACCACACATCACACAGGCACTCACGCAAGCAACACACACATGCAGACACACCAACATCCACTGCCTCCACTGTATCCCCCTCCTCGTTGTCTCCCTCCTCCCTACCAGTCTCATCTACACTCACACCTGCATGCACTACCTCTACAGCCACTACGTCCCTCACCAGCACACCCACCAGCACACCCCGCTCACGTGCAGTCACCACCCCCACTACCATTCACACGTCCCCTGTATCCTCTCCCAGTGTGTCTGTGACGCCCCCTCCCAAGATACACAAACGCAGCCACACACCCACCCAACAGCCATCCACCTCACGACAGCCTCCAGCGCATGCACCTGCACCCAAAGTCACCAAACGTACACCTCCTACTACCACCACCTCTTCCTCCACTCCCAAACCACCTCCAGCTACCCGTCCCAGTGTGTCCAAGAAATATTTCATGTCCAGCCTTGACCTTTTTCCCACACCTCCCCCACCCCGTCCATCTCCCCCACACCTCCCCCACCCCGTCCGAAGTAGCACCTCAGCCACAACATCTCCAGGACCAGTGGTGCCTGTAGTCACCGGTATGTGGAGTGCACCGGCCACCAGGACAGCCAGTGTGGCACGGAGCCACAGCACAGCCAGTCCCCCACCTGTGAAGCATCAGAAGTTGCCCAGTGCCCGGCGGGAGAGGGGGAAGACTCCAGCCACCAAAGCCGCTCCCAGGGGTCCCGGTGGGAGTGTGGAGTCAGCTGTGACACCTCTCAAGGTGGGGAAGAGCCACAAGAAACCCGACAAGTCTGGGAAGAGCTGCACGGCGGAGAAGACCGCCATCATCCCCGCTGTCCAGGAGGCCACCGCCAGCCCCAGCCCAGCTGTCCAGGAGGCCACTGCCAGCCCCAGCCCAGCTGCCCAGGAGGCCACCGCCAGCCCCAGCCCAGCTGCCCAGGAGGCCCCCGCCAGCCCCAGCCCAGCTGCCCAGGTGGCCACCGCCAGCCCAGCTGCCCAGGAGGCCACCGCCAGCCCCAACCCAGCTGATCCGTGAAGGACCGCCAGCACAAGCCCCGCTGGGCCATGAAGGACTGCCAGCACAAGCCCCGCTGAGCCATGAAGGACCGCCAGCACAAGCACCGCTGGGCCATGAAGAACCGCCAGCACAAGCACCGCTGAACAGGGCACCGCCAGCACAAGCACCGCTGGGCCATGAAGGACCGCCACCACAAGCACCGCTGAACAGGGCACCGCCAACTCAAGCACCGCTGAACAGGGCACCGCCAGCACAAGCACCGCTGGGCCATGAAGGACCGCCAGCACAAGCACCGCTGAACAGGGCACTGCCAACTCAAGCACCGCTGAACAGGGCACTGCCAGCACAAGCACTTATGGGCCATGAAGGACTGCCAGCACAAGCACCGCTGAACAGGGCACCGCCAACTCAAGCACCGCTGAACAGGGCACCGCCAGCACAAGCACCGCTGGGCCATGAAGGACCGCCACCACAAGCATTGCTGAACAGTGCACCGCCAACTCAAGCACCGCTGAACAGGGCACCACCAACTCAAGCACCGCTAGCCCATGAGCGGCAGGGGCACTGACGCAACTGGGTCCGTCACGGGGTGAGTGATGCACTCTGGGCACCAGTCCCCCTCCAGAAGCAGTGGAGACATCCATCCACTACCTCTGTCCTTCACAGGATGAAGCACTCTGGGCACCAGTCCCCCTCCAGAACCAGTGGAGACATCCATCCACTACCTCTGTCCTTCACAGGATGAAGCACTCTGGGCACCAGTCCCCCTCCAGAACCAGTGGAGACTGTTATCCACTTGAGAGACTGTGGCTTTGCACTCCCCAGGATTGAACAGTGGGCAAACCACCCACTGTAGAGACTTGTGAGACTGTGGCTTTGCACTCCCCAGGATTGAACAGTGGGCAAACCACCCACTGTAGAGACTTGAGAGACTGTGGCTTTGCACTCCCCAGGATTGAACAGTAGGCAACCCACCCACTGTTATCGCCTTGAGAGACTGTGGCTTTGCACTCCCCAGGATTGAACAGTGGGCAAACCACCCACTGTAGAGACCTGGGAGACTGTGGCTTTGCACTCCCCAGGATTGAACAGTGGGCAAACCACCCACTGTAGAGACTTGAGAGACTGTGGCTTTGCACTCTCCAGGATACATCAGTGGGCATTGAGCCCCCTTGTGGATCTGGCGTCGTGCACTCATCCGGCTGAGGTGCCCCCCCTTCCCTTCCCCTTGAGGTGCCTGTTGTATTTCTATCTGATGCCCCTGCAGTGTTCTCTCTGTTTTGATCGGGTATCGAGTGTGGGCCTCGCCCATGCATTTTGGGCCCAGTGGTCCACGGACTATAAATGGTGCAATACCTGGACTTGTATTATTGGTGTATATATTTGTTTATAGTGTATATATATTTTGGAGTACTGGATTTTAATAGATTACAATTGTTACAATCATTTCCTTTTGTCTTTGCATTCTTCCACGGAGGGTGTTGGGGGGTGTAACTGTAATGTATCAACATGTATTAGTGTGTGTGTTGTAGTGGATGAGGGTGGGGGTGGGGGTGTTGTGTGTGTGTGGGTCCCTGTTTTTTGCCTCCCCCCTCCCCTGTGTCGTAGGTGCAGTACTCACCGTGGTCTTCGCCGCCGGCGTTCGTGCTCCTGGTAGAGGAGCAGGAAGACTGTCGCAGGTAGAATCTGGAGTTCCGGTTCCATGGTGTCCTCGTTCCTCGTGGGGTGTGTAGAGGTGAGCCTTTTCCCTTCGAAATTCCAGTTTCCGCCGTGTTTTTATCCGTGGTGAATCCGCCCCGGAAAAGGTGGCGTATTGGCCTGTCATAATAGTGTGGGCGGTACATTGTCTCCCGCCTGTCTGTTGGCAGTGACCGCCAAGCTGTTTGTTTGTACCGCCATGGCGGTCGGAGTGTTAAAGTGGCTGTCTTTGTTGGCGGTTTCCGCCACGGTCGTAATTGCAATTTTTTGACCGCCAGCCTGCTGGCGGTCTTACCGCCGCTTTAACACCGTCCGCCAGGGTTGTAATGACCACCATAGTCTTGAAAACCAAAATCCAACATTTATTTCAATTGTTTCCTTTTTTTTCATCTCCGGGTCCAGCACCTTCAACCCTTGTTTTTTACTACATTTTTAAATTTTGTATGTTCCCCTGTACTCAAGCTTTCTTGGAGTGAAGTGTTTCTTTGGAATCATATCCTTTTCTAAATGTGGAGCATACAGACTTGGGGGCGTGGCTTAGAGCCACAAGATGGCAGACGCCAGGTCTCCTCACTCTGGAGGGGGTCCAGCATCTGACATAATCTGGGTGGCTGGGCGGTCCCTCCAATGCTGAAAATACTATCGGAGGTGTCATGCGAGGACAAGGGGCATAGCTTCAGGGATGTTTTTGGGGTGTTACACCCATCTAATAAATGTTTTTTCTGATAAATAGTTGGCTAAAGGGGCTTTCAGTCAGGTATGGGGAGGTTTCTGTCAGATTTCACAAGAAATGTTTACTTACACACAGACAAAAATGCCCACAGACTCTTCCTCTGTTTTGAAAGTCCCTGAAAATGGTTATTTTGCAAAATATTATCATTTCTGTCACTTAGTACTCCTCCTAATCTGCATTCCTCTCCCTTTCCACTGCCCCTGAGGCCCCTGTCATGCACCCTGTTTGTTGTATAATTTATTTCAACATTGAGGCCCTCATTACAACCCTGGCAGTGTTAAAGCGGCGGTAATACCGCCAACAGGCCGGCGGTAAAAAAAATGGGATCACGACCACGGCGGAAACCGCCAACACAGACAGCCACTTTTAATACTCCGACCGCCACGGCGGTAGCAACAAACACTGTGGCAGTCACCGCCAACAGCCAGGCGGAGGACAATGTACCCCCCACCACATCACAACCCGCCTATGCGCTAGCTTTTCCGGGGCTGTACCAATGCCATCAAAAGCACGGCTGAAACAGGAATTGGGAGGGAAACCACTCACCTCTCGACACTCAACGGAGAACCAGGATGCCATGGAGCCCGAGCTACAGGTCCTGCCATGCTGGTCTACCTCCTCATCTACCAGGAGTACGAAAGGTGGTGGCGGCGACAACCACGGTGAGTGCTGCACCTAGCACATAGGGGAGGGGGGAGGAAAAAGAGAGTGGCACACACACGCAACACGCAACACCCCCACCCCCACCCCCACCCTCACCCACAACACCATACACACAAACACATGCAGCAACATTACATTTACACCTCGTAACCCCCTGGAAGTACGCAAGGACAAAAGGAAATGAGTTAAATCATTGATATTTTAGAAATAGGCAGATATACGATAGAATTTGAGAAACAATATTTACAAAAATATACAATATGTACATAAGGCCGTACATTGTCCATGAAAAATGTCTGTGGGCCACTGGCCAAAAGAGTCATGGGCCAAGCCCACACTTAACTCCTGCCTCAATACGGAGAGAACACTGCAGGGGCATCAGGTCATAAACACACAGGCACCTCAGGGGGACGGGGAAGCGGGGGCACCTCAGCCGGTAGATGGAATAATGCCACTGCTCCTTGAGGGGGCTCCATGCCTACAGCGATGTCCTGGGGAGTGCAAGGCCACAGTCTCTCAAGTGGGTGGTTTGCCCACTTCTTGGTCCTGGGGAGTTCAAAGCCACAGTCTCTAAAGTGGGTGTTTTGCCCACTGCTTGGTCCTGGGAGTGCAAAGCCACAGTCTCTCTAGTGGGTGGTTTGCCCACTGCTTGGTCCTGGGGAGTTCAAAGCCACAGTCTCTCAAGTGGGTGGTTTGCCCACTTCTTGGTCCTGGGGAGTGCAAAGCCACAGTCTCTAAAGTGGGTGACATCTTCCCCTGGTTCTGGAGGGGGCTTAGTGCCCAGTGTGCTTCATCCTGCCAAGAATTGGGTGAGTGGATGCCTTTCTCCACTGATTCTGGAGGGGGCTTTGTGCACAGTCTGCTTCTTCCTGCCAATGATTGGGTGAGTGGATGCCTTTCTCCACTGGTTCTGGAGGGGGCTTTGTGCCCACTGAAGAAACACTTGGGGTGTGGCAGTTCAAATTCCCTCACCTGGGTGTCTGAGGCACGAGATTTGCACGGAACAGGTGACATGAGAGTCCTTGGAGGCAGGGCTAGACTCCATCCTGCGGCGGCTAAGGCTGCAAACTGTTGGTAGTGCCAGTGCTTATGGGGGTGCTGCCAGTGATGGTGGGAGGCTCCAGCCCTTCTCCTGCAGCCTCGGATGGCTGCCCACTGGGGCTGCTGCTGCTGGTAGTGGCCCTACTGTCAGCGGTGCAGGAGGCGGTGCTTGCGGCGGGGCCTGCGGTGGTGCTGGCGGCGGTGCATATGGCAATGCTGGCCGTGGTGCAGGTATCCCCCCTCTAGTGTAGGTCCTGTCAGTGCTCCATTTTCTGGCAAGTGGTTCCTTTCAAACAACATTGGCCATGGTATCATGGATGTCACAGGCTATGTTCTCCAACAAGTTGACCAGAGTGTTGTCTGCCCTGCTGAAACACATGCGCAGCTACATCGTATACCCCCAGGTGGAGGATTTGGCCACAGTGAAAGCTAACTTTTGTGCCCTGGGACATATTCCTAACCTCATTGGTGCCATTGATGATACACATGTGGCATTTGTCCCCCGCCGGAGAAATGAACAAGTGTTCAGGAATAGGAAAAGCTATCACTCTATGAATGTGCAGATGGTGTGTTTGGCGGACCAGTACATCTCCCATGTGAAGGCCAAATACCCTGGCTTTGTGCATGACACCTTTATCTTGAGGAATAGCAGCATCCCATATGTGATGGGCCAACTCCAGAGGCACCGGGTGTGGCTAATAGGTGAGCCCAAGGTCCCCACACAGTATAAATTAGTGTCTGGGTATGGGGTTGTCCCTAAGGGTTAATGTGTGTCTAACAGTTGTCCCTCGATATTTGCAGGTGACTCTGGTTACCCCAACTTCTCATGGCTACTGACCCCAGTGAGGAATGCCAGGACAAGGGCAGAGGAACGTTGGAATGAGGCACATGGGCGTACTAGGAGGATTATTGAAAGGACCTTCAGCCTCCTGAAGGCCAGGTTCCGGTGCCTCCATCTGACAGGTGGATCCCTGTACTACACACCCAAGAAGGTGTGCCAGATCATCGTTGCATGTTGCATGCTGCACAACCTGGCCTTGAGACGCCAAGTGCCTTTTCTGCAGGAGGATGAGCCTTGAGATGGGTGTGTGGCCGCGGTGGAGCCTGTGGACAGTGAGGAAGAGGAGGCAGAGGAAGAAGATGTTGACAACAGAAACAACATAATACAGAAGTACTTCCAGTGACACACAGGTAAAACACTTAAACTTCGTTTAACTTATCAGTTATCTGTTGGACATTGTACATGGCAGCCTGATTTCCCTATGTCTGTGGCCACTTACTGTACCCTTTGGAATCTCTATTTTCAGATCTGTAGATGTGTTTGAGGTCCTCCCTGATCCCTAGGTACTGTCCCTCCTGCAGCCGCTGGGTCTCCTGCAACTTGGCCAGTATCTGGCCCATCGTCTCCTGGGAATGGTGGTATGCTCCCAGGATGTTGGCGAGTGCGAGGGTTCCCTGGGTCTGTCCTTCCCCTGTCGCACAGCAGTCCTCCCAGCTTCCATGTTGTCCTGTGCCTCTGTACCCTGAGCTGTGTGCCCACTGCCACTGACCCCAGGTCCCTGATTGTCCTGTGTTTGTGGGGTTGCCTGGGGCCCTGTTATGGCAGACACACTGCTGATTGACGTGTCCTGGGGACAGTGGCATGGGCCCGCTGGGTGGGTGCTAGGCTGGTGTTTCCTGAGGGTGGAGGCTCTGTGGTGGGTTGTGACTGTGTCAAGGGAACCGACTGTCCCGAGGTCCCTGGTAGGCCGGGCTGGTCAACTTGATCCAGTTGTACAGAGCTGCTGTCATCACTGTGGATCTCTTCTGTGGGTGGACTGGATATGTCTGGCACCTCCTGTCCGGTAATGTTGGGTAGGGGTCCTGTAGGGGTGTAAAAGCATGAATATTGCATCTGTGTGTGCCATCTTGTGCATGGGTGTGTTTCCCTGTATGATTGTAATTTCCCTGCCATCCTGGTCTTCTGTAAGTGGTGATTTTGTGGGCTGGGTGAGTGTAAGGAAATGCTTCCTTGGCATGGTTACCCCCTAACTTGTTGCCTTTGCTGATGCTAAGTTTTGATTGAAAGTGTGTTGGGACCCTGCTAACCAGGCCCCAGCACCAGTGTTCTTTCTCTAAACTGTACCTTTGCTTCCACAATTGGCACAGCCCTGGCACTCAGATAAGTCCCTTGTAACTGGTACCCCTGGTACCAAGGGCCCTGATGCAAGGGAAGGTCTCTAAGGGCTGCAGCATGTCTTATGCCACCCTGGGGACCCCTCACTCAGCACATGCACACTGCCTCACAGCTTTTGTGTGCTGGTGGGGAGAAAAAGACTAAGTCGACATGGCACTCCCCTCAGAGTACCATGCCAACCTCACACTGCCTGTGGCATAGGTAAGTCACCCATCTAGCAGGCCCTACAGCCCTAAGGCAGGGTGCACTATACCACAGGTGAGGGCATATGTGCATGAGCACTATGCCCCTACAGTGTCTAAGCAAAACCTTAGACCATGGGTACTCAAAGTACGGCCCGGGGCCGCATGCGGCCCCTTGACCTTTACATGAGGCCCCCTGGGCAACAGGAGTACAGGGTTGTTCACTCGATTCAGCTCTAACTATATAGAGATCATAAATAGAGAGGCAATCATTTATTTTAATGTTAACTGGTGTTAAGGAAAGGATGTAACCAGGGAGTCCTCATCTTCACTTTAGAAGCACGTTCATTTTTAAAGACATCTTGCAGCAAAAGTGTAAAAATATAAGTCACTTCAACATTCAAAAAGTGTGTTAACTTAACATGCAGTCCATTTCACCTAAGTATAATTTATTGTATCAGTGCAATGAGAAGTATTCATTTAAATGTGATAGTTTTCAAACATTAATTTTGAATCATTCATTTTTACCCCTACCTTGACAAATACGCCAATAGGAAATTAAACAAGCAAGTCAGATGTTATGTGCACTTTTTGAGTGGCCTGGGTTCCTATTATACATGAACAACATTATAGTTTATTAAATTAAACACAGGAGCAACTTTGTACGGTGCAGACCCTGATTTCGATGAACTCATATGTGATAATGAAGAAAAAGGAGGGGAAGTGAAACTAAGCAATTGCCTAGGTTCAAACAAGTCGGAAAATTGGGGAAGCCAACATTAATCCAAGGTTTTCTAGTTTCATATTGCTCAATTTAACCACTAGATGTATATCTTTCGCTTCGCCTACTGATATTAAACTGCCAATACTCCCAACCCTCTCGCCCAACCTCCATTCCGCTGGCATCGATGCGGCCCTCGGGCACATCACAGACCAAAATTTTGGCCCCTGGGAAAAGGTTTGTGAGTACCCATGCCTTAGACGTTGTAAGTGCAGGGTAGCCATGAGCTGCTAGTGAGGTATCTTTGGGGTTGCCTTGAACCCCCAACGGTGGGTTGCCAATGCCCCAGAACTGAGACTTGTAAGTGTTTTACTTACCTCCTAATCTAACCTTTACTTACCTCCCCAGGAACTGTTGATTTTTGCACTGTGTCCACGTTGAAAATAGTTATTGCCATTTTTACAAAGACTGTATATGATATTGCCTTTATTCAAAGTTCCTAAAGTATCTAAGTGAAGTACCTTGCATTTAATGTGTTTACTGCAAATCTTGAACCTGTGGTTCTTAAAATAAACTAAGAAAATATATTTTTCAATATAAAAACCTATTGGCCTGGAGTAAGTCTTTGAGTGTGTGTTCCTCATTTATTGCCTTTGTGTGTACAACAAATGCTTAACACTACCCACTGATAAGCCTACTGCTCGACCACACTACAACAAAATAGAGCATTAGAATTATCTAATTTTGACACTATCTTACCTCTAAGGGGAACCCTTGGGCTCTGTGCACACTATTTCTTACTTTGAAATAGTATATACAGAGCCAACTTCCTACAGTGAGTCTCTCTACCGGGCATGCTGTGGTGATGGGTGTCCATGCAGGTCTGTGATGGGAGTCCATGCATTGGTGTTACATGCAGTGCTTGGTATTGGGATGAGTGGGTTGTGATGGTGGGGTATGTGTGAGGTGGTGGAGTGATGGGAATGAGGATAGGGATAAGAGTTTGTGATGGCATGCAGGTAGGGTGTGGGGGATAAAGTATTGAAGATTGGACTTACCAGAGTCCAGTACTCCTGCTACTCCTGCGAGGCCCTCAGGATGCATTATTGCCAAGACTTGCTCCTCCCATGTTGTTAGTTTTGGTGGAGGAGGTGGGGGTTCACCGCCAGTCCTCTGTACGGCTACCTGGTGTCTTACAACCACAGAACGCACCTTCCCCCGTAGGTCGTTCCACCTCTTCCTGATGTCATCCCCTGTTCTTGGATGCTGTCCCACGGTGTTGACCCTGTCCACGATTCTCTGCCATAGCTCCATCTTCCTTGAAATGGACGTCTGCTGCACCTGTGATCCGAATAGCTGTGGCTCTACCTGGATGATTTCCTCTACCATGACCCTTAGCTCCTCCTCTGAAAACCTGGAGTGTCTTTGGGGTGCCATGGATGTGGTGTGAGTGATATGTGTGAGGATGTGTGGGGTGATGTGTGAGGGCTGTGTTGGGGTGTGTGATGTGTGGTGCGTGGATGGTGTATGGGTGATGGTGTTCTGTGTCTCAGTTTGAGTGGGTGCTCCTAGCTTGTGTCTCTCTCATGTTGGCAATCTTTTTTTTCGTTGAAAGGTTTGTGGGTAATGTGGGTGTGTGTTTTATAGTGGTGTGAGAGTGTGGGTGTGGTGTGTGTATGTGTGTCAGGAGTGTGTAGTTTGAATTGTCCAATGTGGTGGTGTTTTGTAAATGTGTGTGTATTTTGAGCACAGCGGTGTTTACAGCCAATGGTTTACCGTGGTTGAAAGACCGCTTCGATGATTCGTGGGTCGTGATACTGTAGGTGTATTCCTGTTGGCGTGACGGTGTGGGTTTTGCTATTGCCATTTTATCACTGACCTTTGGTCTGGCGGACTTGTGTGGGTGTCTGTATAGTGGCGGATTTCTCAGGGTGGGTCATAATACCCATAGCGGAATACCGCCGCGGTTACGGTATGTTGGCGGCTGTCAGCACGGAGGTAGGTGGCATTTACTGCCAGGGTTGTAATGTGGGCCTATATGCCAGCAAGACTGTTGGAAAGTCAGAAGCTCACACCTCCCAAATCTTGCTGACCACGCTCTGCCCCTGGAGAGGACCCCCAACTGGAGGAGCAGACTGTGGGGACCGGATAGTGAAGCTGGGGCCACTGGCGTTCTAGAACCTGTGCGGCAACGTGTTCGGAGGTTCACATGTGGAGGAGTTCTTTGAGCCCAGGTGCTGGTCTGCTGTGGCTGCACAAACCTCATCTGCAGCAGGGGACCAGTGCCACAGAGGCCTGGGCAGGGGCTGCCGGTGGTGAGGCGGGTCCTCCTCATTCTCTCCTTCCTTCCACGGGATGGTGATTGGCACTTGCTGCTGCAGAGCACAAGCCACATTTGAGTGGGTCTCCTGTGTGGACTTGAAGTGCAGTGGGTCTTTGGGCGCAGGCCTGATGCTGGGATAGGGCTACAGGTCTTCCCCCATCCCACCTGCAAGAGGAGGTCGGTGCTCTCTGAAGCTGAGAACAGGGGGACGCCAATACAGTGGGAGCTTTCTGGTGGTGGCAACATGAGAGGGGCCTGGATGTCGGCCTGAGGACTAGGCCTCTGCTGAGCCGGATGCATCGACACAGGGAGACCAACATTTTAGGGGTCCTAAACTGGGACTGCTGGAATCAGAGGTCTGCTTTGGCAGGGCCGAGGCAAGGGAGGGTCCAGGCTAAGATTGTCAATAGCACATTGACCTTTCTCCTCCATCTCTCCCATATGTGAGGACAGCACCCCTCACTACAGTGGAGTGCCTGGGGTGCCGATACAGAGGAGGCCCACCTGAACTGCAGTGCAGGCCTAGAGCATGGGACCCAGACCGGTGCTGCCTGGGGATCATCAGCAAATGAAAGGTACGTCCTGCCTTTGCCTGCTGTTCTCTTGAAGTGATGGACTGCTAGTGCCTCCAGGGGGCAGTGGTCTATCACTTGGCCTCTGATGGTATGGGGGCGCCATTCTTCAACGCCTCCTTCGACTGTGTTATATGGCGTGGCTTGAACAATGGAGCTGAGAACTATTGACCCCTCCCTGTCCACTGTATATTGCCATTGAACAGCTCCAAAAGGACCCTAACTGTTGATGTGGAGTGGCTGCTACATTGTTTGGACTGCACGTGCCTCCCTGGCTGGCTGGTGGGAATTTTGGTTCCTGACTTTGACTGTTTACTGTGTCATTAGCCTCCTGAGTGGCTAAAACTCAAGCATCCCGCTACACAGCATAGTGACAGTGTGCTTACCAAATGGGGCATCATGGGGCAAGTAGAATTCCCCCCCCCATTGGCAGTGCCTCCGGGGGAGTCCCATTCACTGAACCGTGAGCCCCTGTATGGATCTTCTGTCATGAATGCCTCAGTATTGTTGGGGCGCCAATTAGATTCATCACAGTCTAGTGCCACCTTGTCCATCCTTCCCAGAGTCATGCCGCAAACCTCGGATGACATTGCCTTATTGTACCTGAGAGAAGTGGTTTCCTTCCCCACCCCTCCTGCTGGCAGTCCTTGGGGTCCTGACTCTTACGCCTGTCCTCTGAACTGACCTGCTGAGGCCCTGCGGCAGAGGGGCACCCTGTGCCTGCCTAGATATTACAATTCTCCTTGCTGACTACTCACCTCATGGTCTCCCCCCCTCACCGGTTGGCCTTGGTGGATTGCATTTGCTGTACAATTGGAATACTGAGTCACAACTGCCCACTTTGCTGTCTGTGTGAGGCGATCTGGCACACTAGTGTGGTCCCTAGGAGACCCACATATGAAGGAGTTACAGGTCACTGTTTGGGCAGCCAGATGTTACTCTGCCATCCCGGAGACAGGAGTTGGTTTTACTGTTTTATTGTTTTTCTTGAGCCTTACTCAATGTGTACTATCCAGTCTGGGGGAGAACTGACTGTCAACCTTGCATGTCCAGAGTGGAGGTCCCTCATGTACTACAGTTTCCCTCACAACACACGCACTTACAGAAACTACAGAATATTTTTGTTGTTATTTTTAACCTGTAATGTCCAGCGTTTTGTGCACTGCCAAAAAGGGCCATTCCATCCATCAGCAATCACGAGGAGGGGAGCTCACATTGATTTCCTACAAGAAACACATGTGGCAAAGGGGAAGGAGGTTAAACTCCAGAAGCTTTTGAGGGGATGCTGCTACAGTAAGGTTTATTTGGGCTTTGCGAGGGGAGCACTGATATGGTTGTGACCATCAGTCCCTTTTCAGAGCGTAGCAGTTCAGGTTGAGCTGGATAGTAGTTATGTCTTTGTGGAGGACTGGTTGGGGGTCACAACAGTCCTGCTTGGGTGTGTGTGCTTGCCGAATTCTGCGCTGGTGCCCTTCCTGGAACAGGTTTCATCAGTGCTGACCAGATAGGCACATTTACCATGGATACCTGGGGGGCATTAATGTGTATTGGACCCTGCAATTGATAGGTCGCACCCACAACTCCCTCACTCTGCCACCACGCATGCTGCCTCCTACCTGTTGCAATGGCTAACCCTTGGTCTCTGCTTAATAGCTAGATGGCATTGTACCTACATACCAGGAAATACTCATTACTCTCCACCCCATGACCTACATGTCTGACTTGATTGCTTCCTATGTCATGCTCTTCCCCACCTCAGGGTCACAGAGGTGGAGTACTTGGGGAAGACCCTTTCTGATCACTGCCTGCTATGGCTGTACATGGTATGGGGAGCCTTCACCACTGATACCCACCTAGCGCCTACAATCTGCGGCCCTAGAGGACCAGTCTTCGCCGAAATGACTTGTAAAACCCTCATTAACTATATGGCCAAAAATAGTGGGCAGCAACCATTCACCTGAGTGGGCGGCTCCCAAGACTGTGGTGAGAGGCCAATGCATACACACAATCACTGGGACGAGATTAGCTGGGACCTCACCTAGGTAGAATCCTCCTTAGGGGCCTTGAGCAGGCTGCTTTGGCATGGGGATTTGCTCAAGAGCAACTGATTGAAGTGAGGAACTGCCATGCTATTGTTAGAAATATGGTTTCTGGTTGGCAGAAGTATGCACCCTGTCCAATTAGGAACCACAAAAATTGTGCATGGCGGGGGCGCAAGTTATAGTTATCTTAGAACTCAAGTTATAGTTACTTGAAATAGCTCTTACTATAACAGCTGAATTTCTATGGTTTTGTATGTTTACAGTGTGAGCCTAACTATAATGTCCCTGCAACCTTTGTTTTTTTAAGTGCTCCAAGGCTAAGGGTGCAGGGTATTCCTACACTGGCCCCTTTGCTTTTGTTTTTGTGTTTTTATGCGTCCCAAAATGGCTGCCAACACTTCCTGGTTACACTTCACTTCCAGCAAGCGGGAACTTTAGAAATGCCCCTGCATGCTGGAAGTGGATATTTCATCTCTTTCATCCCAGCGGTCCCCATTCCTAAATAAAACTTTTCAGGGTGCATCTGTACAGAAAACACATCTTGCTGTTTTCTCTGCAGTTCAACCCTGTAAAGGTATGTGACGAGGACGCTCTGGGAACAATTAGATTGGCAAAGTAATATACACACAACTTTACTGGAAACATTAACTCAGCTTCATTTATCCACTTGTAGTGTAGGAGATGCACTATACATTCACCTAATGAGGAAGCACTGACTAATTAGGCAGTAGAAGGTACTCCAGTTAGGTAGACATTCTGCACAAATTGCTGGCCTCTTGTTGGATAAATATGCAGGTCAGAATTCATTTAGGCACAATGCACATTTCTCATAAGAAAATAAACCTAAATGGGAAGCTTTTACATATATAAACAAAGCAGATGCCCAAGTTGAAGCTCCACTTCTGTAAAGTACTAATCATCCAAATGTCTTCCACATGATAAGGCAAAGCAAGTATTTTTTATCTACATTTTCACCCTGAAAAGTTATCTGTAAATCTTGATGGAGGGGTTAGGTGGTTATAGGCGGCTGGCTAGGGCCAATCCATGTCTTGCAGAGCTGTGTTTGGTGGCCAGGCCCTGCACCCAACCCCCACTGAACCCGGCCAAAGACTGTGGGTGGTGCAGGGTTGTGTGGTTATGAAGGATTGGCTGCAGGTTCGGGCTGCAGGCCAGGCCCTGCGGACAACCTGGCCAGCTCACGGCCAGAGTCTGTTTGTGGCACGGGTTGGATTGACATATAGTAAATTACTTTACATTTAAAAAAAATGGAAATTAGCTGAAAAAAACAAAGGCTACAGGGACGTTATGGTTAGGAAATAGAATTTTAAAAAAAACTATAAAAAATTCCAGATCCCGAGGGCATTAGGGGATAAAAATAGGAGGGGGTGCACAGGCCCCCCTTCTAGGGCTTATAGGAGCCCAGGGGACCACCACCTCCCTGGTGCTATGTTTAATCAGTTCGTGGGGGGGGTCCGCACTGCCTCTGGGTACCAACACCTCCCTGGGGCAAATGTAATTACAATATAATGGGGGGGCTGCGGTCACCCCGAGCCCCAGGGACCACCACCTCTCCAGGATTATTTATACAAATTGTGTGGGGGCACATGGCCCGTGTGCCCTGGGGACCACTACCTCCCTGGGGCAATATTTATAAAAAATAAAAAGGGGGTCCACCCCTGGGACTGTCATCTCCCTGAGGCTACAAATTGGTTTTAGGAGGGGGTCTGTGCAGATTCCCCACCTAGTGGACCACCACATCCCTGGGGCCAAATTGCATTACAACTGGGAGGTCCTGGTACCCCCATGCCCCAGAAACCACCACTCCCCAGGGCACTATTTATAAAAAATAAAAGGGCGGTCCAGCCTATCTCCCGAGGCTACAAATTGGTTTTAGGAGGGGGTCTGCACTGAATACCGGCCTCAGGGACCACCACATCCCTGGGGCCATTTTGAAGAAGGAGGGGGGCCACGGGGTCCCCCTGGTGGAATCATACATGGGCCTGGGGACCACCATCCCTCAGGGCTAGCTTCTGCTACCTCCTGAGGGGCCCACTCTCAGGAGGTAACTTTTTGCTTTTGGGAGCTGACAGCTACTGCCAAGCAAAAGCAATCCTAACTCCGCTTTCAACAAGCGAGAGCTGTCAATCAGCTCCTGCTTGCTGAAAGCGGAGTTTTCATCTTTTTCCCTGCACGCTCACATGCATGCAGGAAAAGATCTGAAAACATTGGTCCAGCATGCAGGGAACTGCTATTTAATGCAGCTCCCTACGTGCAGGAGCAATGCCAGCTCTCACAGGAGACGGGAGCACGTGGGGCAGAGGGGTACTTGAGGCTCCCACTGTGGTCCCCATAACTGTAGACTGGATGCCTTGGGCACCCAGGAACATGTGGCTGTCCCTGAGGGATGGGGTCCCTGGGGCTGAAATCCGCCTGGGGAGAGGGACCATGTGGTCCTACTCCCTTTTGAATAAAAGTATTTGGCCCCACAGGGGAGTGGTCCCCGGGGGAAGTCCTTGCGGCCCAACCTTATATAGATTTTTTTAAGTAGCCTCAGGTAGGTGCTGATCCCCGGGGCTGGGGGGGGGTCCATGCGGCCGACCCAACATACTTTTAAAATGTAGCTCTGGGGAGGTGGTGGTCCTCGGGCCAGGGGTGTCCATGCGTCCCCGTATATTATTTAAATGTTGTCCCGGGGATGTGGTAGTCCCTGGGACCCAGGGGGGTCTGTTGTAGTACCCCCTAGGCTTTTTAAATATGAAGCCCCAGGGAGGTGGTGGTCCCTGCAGCCAACCCCATCACACCCGGTTGAAGGCTATGCATTGTGTGGGGTTAGGTGTTTGTAAGGGGGTTGGCCACACAGACTGGCCACAGGTAAGGACCTGTGTCCATACTCTTCTATGCACGGCCAAAGGCAGAGCGTGGCGCAGGGTGGGGTGGCTATAGGGGCTTGGCCGCAGGCTCTGAGGCCAACCCCTGCCGCGCACAGCCTTTGGCCATGCTTGACGGTGGTTGAATTAACCTACAGCAATTAAAATTACTTCACATTAAAAAAAACATAGAAATTCACTTAAGAAACCAAAGATTACAGGGACATTATGATTAGGCTCACCTTTTAAACATACAAAACCATAGAAATTCAGCAGTTATAGTTAGAGTTATTTCAAGTAAATATAACTTGTGCCCTAAGGTAACTATAACTTGCGCCCTCGCCAGGCACTGCTAATTACCCCACATATTGCAACACTCATGACATCTTTGATCACATCAATGATAATATAAATGTAATATTTGCAGTAAAATGTTTAGGAAAAAACTGTGAATGGCGGAGGAGTGAGTTATAATTACCTTAGGGTATGTGTTGCTTGAAATAACTTTGGCCCCATTTGACGAGTCTTCACAAAATTTTCAAAACTAGTTTGCCACTCACTTTTGTTGCTGTTTGGGAAAATTTGGGTGATTCGTTAGACAGGAGCCAAGAAAAAGGAGGGGTCCCAAAAAGTATTTTCCCACATGCAATGTTCCATAGGGATTTTAGGTACGATTTCAGCCCAAACCGCTGGTCGTAATTACACCAAATTTGGCAGAACTCTAGATCTTGATCCAGCAAGCTTGCTTTTTGTAATGTGGTGTAAAGGAATATAAATATATGGGGGCTCTGATCATTTGTGGATCCACTTGCAGGAGGTCTGCGGCTCCCTAGGAAAAGTAAGGTTCCGATTGGCTGGCCACTACCTGAAAGGAAGGTTGAGGCCACCATTCTTTCTCGCTTGGGCCAGGGCAGAGAAAAAACACGTAAGGACTCATGATACAGTTATCCTGACCCCATAGGACATATGGAGGGGTCCCTCAGGGACCTTTCATGTGCAACAAATTGCCAATTTTGGTTTTTGACCTACCGTAGATCCGTGTGTCCACTGCGGGGCTCAGTGCGACCCCTAGTGTAAATCTGCAATGCATCTGCAGATCTAAAGCAGACTTTAAAAAATACACCCATTCATACACGAAACCCATGCTGCGCACAGCCAAAGTCTGTGTGCAGCATAGGGTTGGGTTCATGAGAGGGGTGGACACAGGGCCTAGCCTCCTGCGGCCAACCCTTTTGGCCATGAGCGGTGGTGGTTGTAATAACATATAGTAATTATATATTACTTTACATTAAAACAACCTTAGAAATTCACTGAGAAAACCAAAGGTTACTGGACGTTATAGTTAGGTTGACATACCCACACAAAACCATGGAAATTCAGCAGTTATAGTTATACTTATCTGAAGGAACTATAACTCATGCCCTTAAGCAATTGTATGCCACGAGTTATAGTTTCTTAACATAAGTATAACTATAAATGTAACTAGAACTGCTGAACTGTGGTTTTGTGTGGGTAAAATTTCAACCTAACTATAATGTCCGTGTAACCTTTGGTTTTCTCAGTGATTTTATTATATATATATATGATAATTAACCGGCCTGTCCAGCCGGGAAGGCAGCACCACTGCACATCGAAGCAGGTCTGTGTGACTAAAAATGGATTGTCACATAAGAGCAATCAGGTTGGGTTATTCACAGCAAATCTGACAATTTTACTTTGGATTCGCCTACAAAGGTTTTGCACTTTGGGTCATTATTTCGTTTGGCTCCAGCAACCCACTTGGGGCAAAATGAAAAAATTGCAGGACCACCACAACCAGCATGCACTGCTCACTTGAGAGGCCCACTGGGACGGACTAGTATTTAAAGAGACTAATCAGATGCCTGTAATTAGACAAGCTAAAGCCATGCCGGTCTTTTCAGTAAGAAAGAGATGCCTGGAACACCTCCAGCACTGGCTGCACCTACGAGGGTGAAACACTTTTATATTTTTCTCTGCTGAAGAAAGGATTGACCTTGAAACACGTGTCCAGAGATGATTTTATAACTTAAGGCCTGGAATAATGAAACTGCTTAAAGGATTCACTGTGAGTTGCTGGCTTTGCTTTTTCTTCCCGTTTATATAACCTGTTGGGAGTGCGCTTTCACATGAGGACAACTTCGTTTTTGATAATTAACCGGCCTGTCCAGCCGGGAAGGCAGCACCACTGCACATCGAAGCAGGTCTGTGTGACTAAAAATGGATTGTCACATAAGAGCAATCAGGTTGGGTTATTCACAGCAAATCTGACAATTTTACTTTGGATTCGCCTACAAAGGTTTTGCACTTTGGGTCATTATTTCGTTTGGCTCCAGCAACCCACTTGGGGCAAAATGAAAAAATTGCAGGACCACCACAACCAGCATGCACTGCTCACTTGAGAGGCCCACTGGGACGGACTAGTATTTAAAGAGACTAATCAGGTGCCTGTAATTAGACAAGCTGAAGCCATGCCGGTCTTTTCAGTAAGAAAGAGATGCCTGGAACACCTCCAGCACTGGCTGCACCTACGAGGGTGAAACACTTTTATATTTTTCTCTGCTGAAGAAAGGATTGACCTTGAAACACGTGTCCAGAGATGATTTTATAACTTAAGGCCTGGAATAATGAAACTGCTTAAGGAGGACAACTTCGTTTTTGATATATATATATATATATATATATATATTTACTTAATTTGTGGTGCTTAATGTACTTCAAGGCTAGGCTGTTGTACATTTGAGTGGCACCTTGAGACAGTAGTAAGTTTACAAGTGTATTTCGTGAATTGCATTTGTCTTAGTCATCTCTGAGTGTGTGTTTTGTATTTACATGTCTCTCCCACAATTACTGTAAAATAGGATACGTACACATGCAGAGCAGTGGCGGAACAAAGGCCATTGCAGCCCCGCGGTGCAGTGGGTCCAAGCTCCTGAGCCCCCCCCCAGCACAGTGCTGTGGCCTTGGAGCACCTGCATGAGTCCAGAGGGGGGCCCCGTCATGTACTGTGCAGGGAGGCCCCTTCAAGTTTCCTTACGCCACTGGTGCAGTCAATGGCAGAGATATTTGCAGAGAAAACATAGGCGAGGCCTAGGTGGAAGTCTCGAGCAGTTGGTTTATGAATTCCATCCTCAAACGTAGGTAATGTGTGTTTAAATAGGATATATATAGGAATGCTGGTAGGAGGGACATATGTTGTTTTCCAGACGTTCTGTATTTTTATGTTACAGAAAAGTGAAGAAATTTTCATTCTACCCATACTTTGACATTTGGAAGGCATTTTAGGTTATTCATCCTGCTGGGATTCATACAAGCCACAACACCCCTGAATGTGCTGCTGCACCTGTGCTTTTTTAGAAATGTCTATTTTGGTCATTTTCCTTGGGTCAATGGAGCTGGAACCTTCTGTGTAGGAGGCACTGTTGCATTCCCAGATAACACTGAGAGCGTTCAGATGGAGAATAAGCAGGACTTTCATGTGTTTTCCTTCTGTCAGCATTTCTTTAGTTGACAAAGTCTTACTTCCAAATATCAAGTACCTGTTTCAGTCACTTTTCTAATTATTTTTATATGTGTTTTATTTACATTTTCTGACTGCAATGTGATTGACTTGTGTAACTCGTAAGGAGTCCGTGAAAGGAAAAAGCTACGCACGACTTGTTAAAGATTTGATGAAGCACATGTATATAAAATTATTTTCCACATTACAAATGGAACTTCGTGGAGTATTTCTAAATATTCTATAAAAATATGAAACACCATGGACTTTTTGGGTCAGATTCAAAAACATGTATCTGCATGTGTAATTTGAATTTAAGCGCGCAAATGTTTTGAGTCAGGAGTGGAAATTCATTTTGATGTTCATAAAAAGTGAATTTGCGCTGGCAATGGGATTTACTATTTACTTCTGCAAAATACCACCCCAGTTTGAAGTAGGATTACTCATAAGTACAGCTTGGGCGATGTTCTAAATGCCACAAAAAGTCTCACACACACATACACGCCCACACACACACACACACACACACACAATTCCAGCCGTGGAAATAAATTAAATCCTTTCAATCACATGAGTTAATAATACATTTTAGGTTTAAGATGGGAAGGAAATGCTCTCGAAATTAGGTGGCTTTTACAGAGGTTTCCAGAAATACTTTTGAAACCTCTAGGAATTTGGAAAATGTGTAAATCTGCACCCATGCAAGGTAGTAAATCCATGGGTGCAGATGTATATTTTTGCGATGTTAGACCCTCTATCCTGAAGATTGAAGAGAACCAAAGTTGTAGTGAGGTCGAAATAAGCTATAAAACATACCATACCAGGTGAAAACGTATCGCATTTATCATTTGTCTATTTTTATTCATTATTGAAATGATTGCAAACTCAAAATTCACTGCATTCTTTGAAGTAACAGGCAAGATCATAGTATAACTGGCATGGAATTTTATTACCACCTTCAAAGGCTGGAGGTAAATGTGACGCTAATAATGCCTAACGACATGTTAAAATTATATTTTGACATGCCACACATCATTTTCGTCAATAAATGCTAAATTGGGAGGAAGTGTTATTTTAGCTTTTGTGTTACAGCCGATGTTTGAACTGTTCTCTAAATTAGTACCATCGGTATTCTGTAAACCTAGATAGTTGGGATGTTCCAAATTTCTTTAGTGCAGTGTATGTTATATTCTTTTTGACTTGTGGTAATCTTCTTTCCCACTTTTTAAGATTTCGTGAGGTCTGCACAGCAGTGGCTTTATTTTCAAAATTACTTTACCATTTTTGGCCCCCAGTTGCCAGGTAAAAGTCACCTGTTGGTTCTTCAATTAAATGCCTGTAAGCCTTGATGTAGGTAGGGTGTCAGGCATGAAGAACTTAGTAAAGTCTTCACATTTGAGGTGCTACAACCACAATTAATCAAATTAGTGTTCCCACACCACCTGACTCACTTCACTTTTTTATGGAACAATCAACAGAGGAGACTAGGATAGCACCTTTTCACCTGGAGGTAGAAGGCTCATAGCACAGTGCCCATTAATGGAGAGACTACATTTTGGCCAGGTTTCTTTTAAAATATACCTTGCAACACTGTGAAAGTGATTGAGGGCTCACTCTTTCCCAGTCAAAATCAAGTGCTTGTTCAGTGGTTGTTTCTGGTGATTTTGTTACACAAACATGTTTTAGCATTTTTTAAAACGACACCACATTTATCTAAAATGTACCAGAAGACCTTCTATGTGCCTGCTGATGGGTGCCCTTTTACATTCGCTCTTCAATAAGCAGTAGGGTTTTTACGGCCCCAACATCCGTTAGTGAGGTGATATTAATGACTCTGACGATCTTTCCAGCACCATTGCTCCAGGTCCAAATACTGCAGACATCTCCTATGGAAAAGCTCTGTCAAAACCTTTCCCTGATGTCTAGTGGGTGGGGACGGGGGTGGAGCGTGGGGGGCTACCCAAACCCATCCATTGACATTCCTATGTACCTGATTCATCAACAATCTGAAAACCCAGGGTAACATGGAATGTGGTCAAGCCTTGGCAGGGATATGCTGCTGCACATGGGAAACAGGATGAAATTACCATGCTATGGAAGAAATGCAAAAATATTACTCACATTATGTTCAGTGTGTCCTAACTATTTAGTTATGGTATATTTCCATGCAACTTAGGGGTTACACCTCAAACCAAAAGATAGAGGGTGGGACCTTGGCAGGAATATGTCATGTGTGAGGGAGACTGGAACTAATTGCATACTTAAAAGCATTTTAAAAATCTCAAATCTCACAAATGTTTTATTTAGTGTGATCTCACAACCATACAATTAGGGTAAGGGAAGTCTTTTACCCAAAATTCAATCAGAAAATCAGTTGATTTGTATAGCATTGTTTAAGACCCGAGTGGGTATCCAGGCACTTGCAGGGTCCGAGGGACTCGGTCTTATAGCCAGGTCTTAAGCACCCTTTGGATTTCCAGTAGAGAAGGGGAGGGTAAAAACTGCAGGGGGAGTTTATTCCATGTCTTTGCTGTGACGTAGGAGAAGGAGCATCATCCTCTCCTGCTTTAGTTGATGCAGGGAGTGTGGGCAAGTGAGAAAGAAGTGGAGTGTAGAGGTCTCCGTGAATGGTGGAAGTTCAGGCATTAGTTGTTGTAGGCAGGTCCTTGGTTGTGAAGGGCCTTGTATGTGTGAGTCAGCAGCTTGAATTGGCATCTCTTCTGTACTGGTAGCCAGTGGAGTTCTCTGAGGTGAGGGGGTGGTATAGGTTCATCAGGGGAGGTCGAGAATGAGTCTGGGTTCGTTGTTCTGTATGGTTTGTAGTTTCTGGAAGAGGTGTGGGGTGATTCCTTAATCGAGAGTGTTGCCGTAGTCCAATCAGGTGGTGATGATGGCTTGTTTGACAGTGCATCCTATGCACTGGCGAAGCCATTTGAAGAGTAGTTTGCATGCATACACAGAGTGAAGAAGCAGGCAGAGGAGACTATGATGATCTGGGACTTCATGGTCAGCTTGCTGTCCAAAATGATGCTGAGGTTTCTGGCATGGTACAACAGGGTGAGTGAAGGCCCTAGCTCTGAGTGCCAACAGGAAGCATTCCAGGGAGCAGTGTTGTTGCCGAAGATCACAACTTCTGTTTTTTCAGTTTTTTCTGTGTTGAGCCTCAGGCAGTTATCTCTCACCCAGTTGGCAATGCTCGTCATGCTCCTCTCAAAGCTGATTCTGATGGTGGTGCTAGCGCGCCTGGTCCTTAGTAAGTAAACTTACAAGGGGACGCGTATAGGTCGATAAACCTTTTGAATCGCATGGACTATCCTATTCATGCAGTGACCATTGGATCAATAACCACTTCAATAATCGAGATAAAACACTTTATCAAACCACAATATAAACCATATTAATCAGAAATAACCACTATTCAAGAAAGGGGTTAACAAGTTTTATTCCCTATCGCTTGCAATTCTAAGTTATCCGTTAGTTCAAACTTTATTCAAATCAACTCTTTATTAATTCATCAGTTAAAAGACATTATTTCTTAAAGAATAAATATTCGACAAAGTATCCCCATAAGCTATGAATATCAGCATTAACAACGTAATTCAGCAAAGAGATTCGTCAGTCATTTGACACCGTCAACGTCACCCTTAACAGCCTACCTAACCAATATTAGCATCAGCATTTGGGTCTTCATGAGAAAACAATTTGAAAAGCATTAATTTTGGAAAAATCTACCTAAGAGAGAATATCAGTAAACAGCGCAGTTAGTACCTAGAAAGAAAGGCGCAAAAAACATCAGTCACATTTTCATAGCTACCTCTCCAAGATGGATCAGCAACTGGTCAGTCTTCGTTCCCAGGTTATCGAACAGTCAGCTACAGATCAGGCTCACAGAGTATGAACCCAATAGCAGCACCTCGGACAGCGTCTCCTGACGTCATCAATAACTTCCCAAATTCGCCTATAATCTGAAGTCTTAGCCCCTTGTCATGACTTTTTATTAGGGTCTCCCAGTCCATCCCACTAATTGCTAATTGGTCAGTCTGTCGGTAGATATGACTCTAACCTATAGTTTTTGTTTACCAAATCTTTGAGTTTGCATCAGACTCGAGTCTCATAAAACTGATTGGTTCTTTGTGCGATGAAGACATCGTCCAGCTCTTCAGGTAACAAAATTGTTGCATCTGTGTCTTCAGTCAGTGCCTCTATTGTTCAATTCCTGTGAAAGTACATTTAGCCTACTCTACACATAATTGTATCAAATTGTCTTCATCATCTCCTGTCCGTTGGTACATTGCAGAATGTTCTAGCTAAGCGGCTTGAACTCTGAGCGGTTCAAGGTCTCCGTTTCCTGTTACCAGTCCTTTGCAAGGCATTAGAATTCTCCATGTTCAGAGCGAGCAAGGCCTAGTAAAACCAGACCTTTAGTCTGGCGAATTAATATAAAACATAGGTTATACATTTCATTATGACATATTAGTACATTTTTCTCATATGTTTTTTCATTATTTTGCATCTTCTACGTTATTTTAATACACATGGTGATCATACCCAGTGGGAACATTTCTTAACGCACACATTATTTTCTATCATTAATTTCTCTACGCATATTCTTTATTAGTAATCACACATATGAGTCATTAATCATTTCTTAATTAGCATATCTGCTCCAACAGTCCCTCCTCTGATGACTAAATATGTCATCACACTCTTTCTAGTCAACACTTTAAAGTTTTGTTTCAGATGTATTTTATTTTCTCCTTGAATTTTCCCTATAAATTTGTCTCCTAGGTGGTTCTTCCCTCCCCTGATAAATCCTAGATTTCCTTAATTTTATTGTTTGCCATAATTTGCATGTACCCCATAATCCTAATATGGAAACAATCACAATTAATATTCTCTGGATAATTTTCCATATTACCCCATTCCAAATTTGACTAAACCAATTACCTACAGAGGCATATCCATTTCCAACCTTCTCCCAAACCCTTGGTTCCTTCAATTCCTTCAAATCCTTGCTTGAATTAGTTAAGTTAGTAATTAAATCTCTTATCACTTTATCATTCTCTGGAATATATGAACAACAATGCCTAGCATTAATCATTTTACAGACTCCGCCGTCTTTCGCTAAAAGTATGTCTACAGAAAGCCTATTTTGAAGCGTCATAGCTCTATCCGCAGCCAATTCGGTGTTTAACAGGAGTATTGCCCTTGTAAAGTTTGTCAGCATGCTATCCACAATAGCAGACAACTTTCGTATCTTACTTGCATTCAAAATAACTCCTACAGAAGGAAGTACTGCCCCAAAAATATATCCCACAATTGCAGAAGAGGTTTCCCTCCTCTGTTGCTCATGATGTAATTCAGTCACTTTCGGTATTTTCTTTAGATCATCTATCTGATAAATCTTAGGGAAAACTATCCCTAAATAGCATGCCCCATACCATCCTCTAGGAAGACGGTAATAAGCATTAAGTCCACAAATATAGTAGATTCCAGGAATTTCAGGATCCTGACCATCCAGCATAAAAGTCCATTTACTCTGAAACAAGAACACATGCTTACAATCACTTGTTCCCACAAATAAAGTGTCAGTGCGTGATTTTGGCCGATATATACAAAGCTTCCCTACATGTAATGCATCTAAAGCTAATTTCCCTTGTGTTTTAATAGCAGTGTAAGCATAATCATTCTTATAAGTCCTTTTCTCCAATCCTTTCTCTAATTTCTCCTTCAATGCCTTCCTTCTGTCATCAGTGTGCCCTTTAAAACTCTTTTCTAATTGGGTTAATAAGCAAGTTAGGTTGTTGCGATGCGCATAAGCAGTACCAAATGTTAGTGTTGGCTCAAAGAAACCTCTAACTAATACTGTGTCATGCTTCTTAGCTATTTTACTCAAATATCTAATAATAGGTACAAAAGAAAATACTACATCGTGGTTAGAATATAAATATTGAATATACTCTTGATTATGAAATCTGGTTAGTAGCAGACTACAAGTTATGCCATATGTTAAAGGTAAGCTATGGTACATAACCCCTTCTTCCACAGAGGAAGGAATTTGCGTACACACAAGACAATTCCTTGCATCCATCATCTCCACCTACTCACTCAACAACCGATAGAACACATTAGAAGAAAGCTCTCCTTGAGCATGTGTAGTCATGCAAATATTTTTCATCTAATTTAAACTGCTCTAAAGCTGTTAGTGTGGTAGTCTCAGGAACAGGAGCAATAGCAGCCTCTTTCATTTCATGAACAGACATACCCACAATCATTATTATAAACATTATTCCACACATAGTTGCCACTGCAATACTCATATACCTACAATAGCTAATGTTTCTAATGCAATTATTTACCTCAGCCATGATCTATAAAGAATCAGAAAGTAGAAGCAACTCTTAAATAAAGTGCAACAGAAAAATCAAAAATGAAGAAAAAGAAAAAAAATATTTCTTACTCACAATTCAATTTCACACATAGGAATCCCTTTTCTCCTTGTCAAATCGGTTAGCAGCTTGTCACATCCAGGTTTTCAAATGTCACATCAGGTTATCAATGTCTTTTCCGGTTTTATTTTCAACAGTCTCTTTTCCAATTTTTCATTAGATTAGCTCAACATCTCAGTGTATTGATTCCCTTCAGGTTGCATCAAAGTACTGATTTGGAACTTCTCTGCCAAAACAAAAGGACATAAACTCGTTTTGCCATTCACTTGTTGCTGCATATGCTCAATCTGGACCTGCGTATCTTCGACTTGCCACTCTCTTTCTTCTCAACCTTCGTTCACCACCTAATTCTCCTTCACCTAATTTGTATTTTCTTGTAACGCCCACTTCTTCCTCTATTGGTTCGTTGATGACCAATTCTTTCTTCTTTCCAATTTGTGATTCAGGCCCATTGTCTCCTTTTCTTGTTCCTTCTGTTAATATTCTTTTCAGGATTGGACTCTTTTCCTTTTCTTTCTCTGTGGAGTTTTCTCTTGATGGACCTGCAACGGGTTCAGGAGGAGTCGGACCACCTTGACTCTGATCCGTCTCAACTCTTTCCCCCTCTTGATCTGATACTTGCTCTGCTTGTTTTTCAGTACCGTCTGCTTCTGGGAGAACCCTTCCTGTGCTCGGTTCTCCTGCTGTATCCGCTGTGTTAGACTCTTGCTCACCCTCCTGCAATTCTGCACTCTTGTATCTTACAGGGGTGATTGACCCATCTTCCACCAGCTCTGGGTCAATTTCAGGTTCGGCTTGTTCTGGATTCCAGCTCAAGTAGAGCCACCTGTTTCACATCTGTTGGTTCTCTCAACAACACTTCTTCATGATCTTGTGGTCTCACCACTCTCTTGGCATGGCTTGCGTGTATCCAATTTGGCAGTCCCGCACACTTTACAGCATTCGTAGTTGTTAGCACCACTTGGTATGGCCCCTTCCAAGGCGGCTCAAGACAAGTCTTTCGAACATGCTTTTTGATGACGACCCAATCTCCAGCTCTCAGATTGCGACCTGGGTCGTGGATGGGTGGCAGGATGACAGCCTGCACCTGCTGAGAGAAAGCTCAAACCACATCAGCCAGACCTTTGCAGTAGTCCAACACCATATCATCTGTAATATTGACAAGAGCATTAGCTGGAATTGCTGGCAACCTTATTGCTCTTCCCTTGAGAATCTCATGGGGTTACAGTCCTGTCTTCCTGTCGGGGATATTTTGCATTGACATGAATACCAAAGGTAATGCGTCTGGCCATTTCAGATTTGTTGCGGCACACATTTTGGCAATTCTTGATTTTAATGTACCATTCATCTGCTCCACTAATCCTGATGCTTCAGGCCGGTAACTGCAATGTAATTTCTGCTCAATGTTTAATGCTGCACACAAGAGTTTTATCACTTCGTTATAGAAGTGTGTTCCCCTGTCTGATTCTAAAGAGATCGGAAATCCGAACTGTGGTATTAACTCTCTTAGCAACAACTTTGCTACTGTGAGACTGTCATTCCTACGTGTGGGGTATGCTTCAATCCAATGGCTGAACACATACACAATCACCAACACGTACTTCAATCCACCACATGCAGACATTTCAATGAAATCTAACTGAATTCTGCTGAATGGTCCTCCTGCTCTTCCAATGTGACTCAAATTCACCACTGTTCCTTTCCCCACGTTTAGTTGCTGATAGATTACACATTGATGACATACTGCCTCTACTGCTTGCCTGAGTTTCGGATTGAACCAATCAACCTTAAACAGCCTGACCATGGCATCTCTTCCAATATATGCCTGGCCATGGTAGTAGCGGGCCATCTGGGTCAACAAACTGTTTGGTAATACCATCTGACCCTCCTCAGAAACCCAAATCTCATCACGTCTTTGTACACATTTTAGCCTTATCCAAAGCTTTTTCTCTTCCTTACCTGCATTTTCCTGCAATGTTTTCAATTCATCTAGTGTATCAATCACTTTTAAGGCACAACTTGCACAATTATTTTCTTCTTCAGGCATTAATTCCCACTTGTCTTTAAACAATATACAGTTCAATGCGCAAAATCTTGCGACTTGATCCGCATATCCATTTCCCAGGGAGATGTAATCTTGTGTCTTTTGTTGTGCACTGCATTTTACCATAGCAATCTCTTCAGGTAACTGTATTGCGTACAATAATTCTTTGATTTGGTTGCCATTTCTCACTGGAGTTCCAGTGTGGATCATAAAACCTCGTTGCGCCCACAATTGGCCAAAATCATGGACAATTCCAAATCCATATTGACTATCAGTATAGATTGTAACCCTCTATCTTGCAGAGACATAGCAGTCTCTAGTAAGAGCTACTAATTCTGCTACTTGTGCAGAGTATACACCTGGAAGCCATGAAGCTTCTAATGTGCCTGTAATTGTGCACTCGGCATATCCTGCTCTCAATGTGCCTGTTCCAACCCTGAGACATGAACCATCAACAAAGACAATTTGGTCTTTTTCTTCTAAACGCGTGTCTCTAATATTAGGCCTTGGTTTTGTACACAACTCGGTTACCTCAAAACAATCATGCTCAATATCTTCCTCGGCAATATCACTTTGAAGCAATGTTGCTGGATTCAGCACTGTACATCTTTTCGATGTTACATTTGGAGTCCCCAATATGCTCGTCTCATACCTTGTCAGTCTTGCTCCAGTCAAATATTGCGTTTTCGTCCTTGTCAGTAAAATCTCAACAGAGTGTGGTACCATTACCGTCAAAGGGTATCCCATGACTACCCCCTCACATTGGGAAAGACTTTGACCAACTGCAGCTACTGCGTGCAGGCAACCTGGTAAAGCTGCTGCAACCAGGTCCAGGGTAGCTGAAAAATAGACTACTGGGCGATAAGCACCTCCATGGACCTGTGTCAAACAGACAAAGAACAAGCATCACTTTCATGACTAAACAATGTGAAAGGCTTTGTGTAATCAGGCATTCCCAACACTGGAGCTCTGCACAAACTCTCTCTCAATTCAGTGAATGCTTTCATCTGATCTTCATCTAGGTTAATGGGATTTGTAACTTCCTTATGTGTCAATTGCTGCAATGGTTTAGCAATTTCAGCAAAATGTGGAATCCACTATCTACAGTACCCCTCATTCCCAGAAACATCCTGACATCTCTCTGTGAAGTCGGGGGACTTCTCTGCAGAATCATAGTAATTCTGTCCCTAGAGATTCTCCTAAATCCTTTCTCAATCTGGTGTCCCAGGTATTTTACGGATTTTCGTCAATAATGCAATTTCACTAGGGAGACTTTGGTGGTCATTCTAACCCTGGCGGTAAAAACCGCCAGGGCGAATGACCGCGGTAGCACCGCCAACAGGCTGGCGGTGCACCGCTGGGCATTCTGACCGCAGCGGTTCTGCCGCGGTCAGAAGCGGGAAACCGGCGGTCTCCCGCCGGTTTCCCGCTGCCCTGCAGAATCCCCCATGGCGGCGGAGCGCGCTCCGCCGCCATGGGGATTCTGACACCCCCTACCGCCATCCTGTTCCTGGCGGGTCTCCCGCCAGGAACAGGATGGCGGTAGGGGGTGCTGCGGGGCCCCTGGGGGCCCCTGCAGTGCCCATGCCAATGGCATGGGCACTGCAGGGGCCCCCATAAGTGGGCCCCAAAAGGAATTTCAGTGTCTGCTTTGCAGACACTGAAATTCGCGACGGGTGCTACTGCACCCGTCGCACTCCAGCAACTCCGCCGGCTCCATTCGGAGCCGGCTTCATTGTTGCTGGGTCTTTCCCGCTGTGCTGGCGGGCGGCCTTTTGGCGGTCGCCCGCCAGCACAGCGGGAAAGCCAGAATGGCCGCCGCGGTCTTGTGACAGCGGTGCGGTCATTTGGCGGTAACCGCATGGCGGGTGGCGACCGCCGCCCACCGCGGTTAGAATCACCGCCTTTATGTCCAAATTCTCCTAAATGATTCAACAGGGCAATCGAGTCATGTTTACACTCGTCCCTTGTTCTGGATGCGATCAGCAAATCATCAATGTACTGCACTAGAGTTGATTGGCATGGTAATTCCAATGACTCCATGTTCTTTTTCAAAATCTGATTAAACAGTGATGGTGACTCCGTATACCCTTGTGGAAGTCTGCACCAACTGTAGACTCTGTCTAGGAATTTGAAACTAAAAAAAAAACTGACTATTCTCATGAAGAGGCAGAGAAAAGAAAGCTTGTGACAGATCTACCACTGTGAACCACTCTGCATCGCAAGGAATCTGAAACCGTATCACTGCTGGTTTGGGTACTACCAACAACATTTAACCACCATGTAAGTCTTACACAACACGCACTTTGCCACATGGCTTTTTCAAACCCATTATCGGTGAATTACAAGGGCTGCTCAACACTTCTTTCAAAACTCCTTGTTTTAAAAAGTCTCCAATTATTTGTGCTACTTTAATCAATCAATCAATCAATCACGTAATTTATAAAGCGCACTACTCACCTGTCAGGGTCTCAAGGCGCTGGGGGGGGGAGCTACTGGTCGATTAGCCATGTCTTGAGGCGTTTCCTGAAAGACAGGAGGTCCTGAGTCTGGTGTAAGTGGAGAGGTAGGGAGTTCCAGGTCTTGGCGGCGAGGTGAGAGAAGGATCTCCCTCCGGCGGTGGTGCGGCAAATGCGGGGGACGGAGGCGAGGGCGAGGCTGGAGGAGCGGAGCTGGCAGACGGGGGTGTGGAAGGTAAGTCTGTCGTTGAGGTAAGCCGAACCTGTGTTGTGGAGGGCTTTGTGTGCGTGGGTGAGTAGTTTCCAGTGTAGGTCTCTAAGGTGGGCAGAGATGTGGTTGCAGCGTGGGACGTTGAGGATAAGTCGGGCGGAGGCGTTTTGGATACGATGCATTTTCTTTTGTAGTTTGGCCATGGTTCCTGCATAGAGTGCGTTGCCGAAGTCCAGTCGGCTGCTTACTAGGGCGTGGGTGACTGTCTTTCTGGTTTCGACAGGAATCCACTTGAAGATCTTGCGGAGCATGCGGAGGGTGTTGTAACAGGAAGAGGAGACTGCGTTGACCTGCTGCGTCATGCTGAGTCCAGGATGATTCCCAGGTTCCGTACTTGGGTGGTGGGAGTGGGCGTGGCTCCAAGGGAGGTAAGCCACCAGGAGTCGTTCCAGGCGGAGGGGTTGCTGCTGAGGATGAGGATCTCTGTTTTGTCTGTGTTTCGCTTGAGGCGGCTTGATTCAATCCAGTTGGTGATGGCGTGAAGTCCATGGTGCAGGTTGTTTCTTGCGGTTGTGGGGTCTTTCGTGAGGGAGATGATCAGCTGGGTGTCGTCTGCGTAGGATACTATGTTGATGTGGTGGGATCGTGCGATGTTGGCGAGAGGAGCCATGTAAACGTTGAAAAGTGTTGGGCTGAGGGAGGATCCCTGGGGCACGCCACAGATGGTTTTGGAGGATTCAGACAGGTAGGGCGGAAGGCGGACTCTCTGGGTTCTGCCGGAGAGGAAAGAAGAGATCCAGTCGAGGGGCTTACTGCGGATCCCCGGGTGGTGGAGGCGTGTTCGAAGGGTGTGGTGACAGACGGTGTCGAAGGCTGCGGAGAGGTCCAGAAGGATGAGCGCTGTGGTTTCTCCTTCGTCGAGCATGGTCCTGATGTCACATGTGGCAGCAATGAGTGCGGTCTCCGTGCTGTGGTTCTTGCGAAATCTGGATTGGGAGGTATCTAGCGCTTTGCTGTCTTCCCGGAAGCGGGATAGTTGGCTGTTCACGATTTGTTCAATGTAGTTTTTGGGGTCATCTGGGACCGCTTTGGGATTCTTCAACAGGGCGTTGACGTCGGCGTCTTTCTATCTCTCTGGGTAGGTGGCTGTCTCGAGGGAGCTGTTGATGATGGTGCAGAGGTGGCAGGTGATGATGTAGCTGGCTTTGTTGAAGATCTGGTGTGGGCAGGGGTCCGAGGGGGAGCCGGAGTGGATGGAGACCATGCTGTTGATAGTGTCTTCATTGTTGACGTGGGTCCAGGAGCATAGAGGGTTGGTGTTGTTTGGTGCGTTGGGTTCGTGATTGTAGGTGGTTGGCCAGTGGGTCTGGGGTTTGAAGCTGTTGTGGATGTCTTCGATCTTTCGACTGAAGTAAGTGGCAAGGGAGTTGCAGAGCTCCTGCGATGGTGGGGGTTCGTTGGAGCAGGGCCTGGGGCTGAAGAGTTCTTTGATGATGCTGAAGAGCTCTTTGTTGTTGTGGGCGTTGGTGTCTAAGCGGCTTTTGTAGTAGGTTCTTTTGGTTGTGCGGATCATCTGGTGATGTTTGCGGATGACAGTCTTGAGGGCGATGTGGTTGGATTCAGTGGGTGCAATTCGTCGACTTTCCCGTTTGGAGGCCTGCAGGTCAGGGGTGAACCAGCTGGCCTTGGGTCTGTGGTGGATGTCTGAGGGTTGTTTGAGTGGTGCGAGGGTGTTGGCGCAGTCTTCTATCCATTGATGCAGGTAGGTGGCGGCTGTGTTGGGGTCCCGGGTCCTGGGAGGAGGTGCCTGGGCGAGGGTGGAGATCAGTTGTTCTGTTGAGATTCTGTTCCAATAGCGACGGGGGGGTTGAGTGGTGAGGTGGTGAATGACCGGCTTCTGGAAGGAGAAATGGATGCAGCGATGGTCAGTCCAGTGGAGTTCGGTGGTGTGGCTGAAGGAGACGTGGTTTCTGGCTGAGAAGATGGGGTCAAGTGTGTGTCCTGCGGTGTGGGTGGGCGACGTGACGAGTTGCTTGAGGCCGAGGTTGGCAAGGTTGTCGATTAGGTTAGTGGTGTTGATATCGTTGTTTTCTAGGTGGAAGTTCAGGTCGCCGAGGAGGATGTAGTCCGTTGAGGCGAGGGCTTGGGTGATGATGGTGTTGGCAATGTCATCGCAGAAGTGAGGTCGGGGCCTGGGGGTCTGTAGACCAGTGTTCCTCTGAGGTTGGTGTTGGCGTTGATGTGGATTTTGAAATGGAGGTGATCGGCGGGTTTGATGGTGTCGTGGGAGCTGGTGGAGACTCTGATGGTGTTTTTTGTGGACTATGGCGATTCCTCCTCCTGGTTTGTTGCTGCGGTCTCTTCTGGTGATCTTGTAGCCTTCAGGTATGGCTATGGCTATGTCTGTTTCTGAGGCCGAGTTCATCCAGGTTTTGGTGAGAAATGCGACGTCAGGCGATGATGAGATCAGTAGGTCCCAGAGTTCGATTGCGTGCTTGTGGACGGAGCAGGTGTTGAGCAGAATGCAGCTGAGGTGGTTGTCTGTAGCTTTGTGTTGGAGCTTGGTGGTTAGGTTGCAGGTGAAGTTGCAGGCTTTGCAGGAGAAGGGTCCTTTGGTGTGCTTCGGAGTGGACTGGAAGCAGATGGAGGAGTGTCCCGGATTAAGGGGTGGAGGTCATTGGCTGTGTAGCGGTGATTGGTGTTGCAGGCAGCACGTGGGCCTGGGGGACTGGCGCTGGGCGCGGTCTTGGCGCAGACGGGCACAGACAGGCTTGCCTTTGGCACACCAGCGACGCATCCGCGCCCGGCTGCCATAAGAGGGGAGGTGGGAGGAAGTAGCAGCTGGGAGGAGGGAGGGGGTCCGCGAATGGGAGAGCAGGGGTGGCGGGCCGCAGGGCACAGCAGTGGGAAAAGGAGGTGAAACTGAAGTTAAGGGAGGGGGCGGTGCTGCAGGGACGAAGTGGCTGGGGGCAAGGGAAAAAAAAACAACTGGAGATAGGGAGAAAAAGAAAAGGTGCCTGGAGTAGCAGCTGCAGAGGCGGCGGTGTAGGGAGCGACCTGCGTGCCTGAAGCAGGGTCAAGGGTCGCTCTGTTCACTGCACCGCGGCTGCCATAAGAGGGGAGGTGGGAGGGAGTGGCATCTGGGAGGAGGGAGGGGGTCTGCGAATGGGTGAGCAGGGGGGGCTGGCCGCAGGGCTCAGCGACGGGAAAAGGAGGTGAAACTGAAGTGGAGGGAGGGGTCGGGGCCGCGGGGACGAAGCGGCTGGGGGCGAGGGAAAAAAAACAAGTGTAGATCAGGAGAAAAAGAAAAGGCACCTGGAGTAGTGACTGCAGAGGCGGCATTGTAGGGAGCGACCTGCCTGCCTGAAGCAGGGTCAAGGGTTCATCAAAACATCTTGTGGCATGTAATACTGTGGAAGCTTGGGCTTTAGAGTGATATTAATCAGCTCTACTCCCTTAATCAGACCTACTTCCTTCCCTGTCAAATCCCAGACCTCTTCCTTCATGGTTCCTTGCAAATCTGCATGCAATTCTTTCCCAGTAAACATCGGGAAAATTCGATCAACGGGTATTCTTCATTGACATTCTTAATCATCATTTCAGTCGCCTGTTCTTCCTCATCATCGCTATTGGTTTCAACTTCTATCCCAGTATCTGAACAATTAATGGAGCACTTTGTTTTACACAGTAAGTCTCTTCCCAGTAAGGATACAGGACTTGAATCACACACCACAAATCTATGCAGGACTTGGTAATTACCGATTTCAACCTGCACTGGTTCTGTGATTGAGTTTGTCAACTGTCTATTCTCCACCCCCACAACTTGAACTGTCCTGCCTGAAAGTGGTAAATTTGGAACCTCTGTACTTCTCACTTTAGAGCGCGTAGCTCCTGTATCAACCAAGAATGAGACCTTGTAGCCGATCACTTTCCCTTTCACAAAATGTCCTCTCTAATCTACTTCTAGGGAAGCAGCAAGCATACAGTCTCCGTCATCCAAACTGTCACTCAACCATTATTCGTTTATTTCATCCTCACTATAAAATGGGAATTCGTGCACTGTGTTATTACTATTATCTTGTCTCTGGCCTGTGACCTGCTGAGTAAGCATCACCTGTTGCTGCCCCATCGGGGCTTGAGGTATCTGCATTTGCTGTCTAGGTACCATGGGAACCTGCTGCTGTACTGGTTGCAATTGGGTAAATTGTGCTCATGGCACCTGCATTTGAGGCACTGGTAAGAAATTCTGTCCTCGATTCTGAACATTAGGAATGAATCCTTTCATTCTTGGGACTTTCACAGTTTGGAATGTAGTGACATCACCTTGCTGAACAACACCATCCTGCGCCATCAACGGACACTCCCGCTTCCAGTATCCCACGTTTCCGCACAAATGACACAGTAACATCTTCTTCATCCCCTGCATGTCATTCTGAACAACCACAGTCCATAAGTCCGGACTACGCATCATGTCCATTCCACGCCCTTTACCCCTCACTTGAGGCTGGAACATAACAGCTCACTGCTGCGGCGGCATAGGCAGTACTATAGCTCCCTGCACTCCTGTCTGAGCAGCCTTTATTTGCATCACCATCGCCTGCTCTTTCAACTTTTTCTGTTTCTATTCAATCTCGCCACTGCAGTATTTTGCATACTGCAACACCTCATCAATCGGCTTTGCCTGCCAACAAATCAAATGGTTCTTAATCATCTGGCCTACTACTGGTCTCAATCCTTCAATGAATCTGAGCACAAAATGCAACATGTCTTTTGGCTCAATTGCTTCCCTGCCACTGTATTCTTTGACTGGCTTAAACAATCTTTCGTAATAAGTATGTATTGATTTGTTTAGATTCCTGAACTGTTCTGTCAATCCGCTGCCAATCAATATTTTTAGGAGAAATTCTTGTCTTCAGGAACTCGATCGCCTGATAATACTTTTTCATTACCTCAGGTGAAGGTGCACCTGTTGTCTTATCCCTTTCCGGTTCACTTGTTGGCCAATCTACAGCTCTCTTACACTCTACCCACAAATCAGTTGGTACTACTATCTCCAATAGCGTGTTCAAGTCTTCCCATAAACATTTGGAAAGTTTCACAAATCTTTCTGTTTTTTTATACCGCTCAACCGGCTTCTCTCTCAATTTTGGATAATCATTTGTAAATGACAATATATCACTCCTGTGCCATGGAACATGAACAAACTGCCCTCCTAGAATCTCTCTCATTGGAAACATTTTTACCGATTCCCCTTTTTGTACATCTTCAGATCCCTCCTGTGAATCCCGCTTTCGTTTTTCTTTTTGCTTTGTCCATCTACCTTCCCACTTCTCTAATGCTCCCCAAATCTGAGCACTCTGTAATAATTCCCTCAAATGTGCCTTCATTCCTGCTGATCTCATATGCTCAAAATCCTTTGCTTCTAAATCTAATCTGTAGCTATGTTTCAAATGCTTTGTTTTCTCAATCTCAATGTCATGTTTCTCTGCTAGCTCTGCCAATTTCTGATGTATTTTACTCACTTCCCTTGTAATCTTTGGGCACAAATACCTCAGCTCTTCTTCAGTGTAAGATTCTAATCTGTTTACACCCATTGTTCCCTCTACTAGCTCCGTTGCTTCTATATTCAGCCTTACGCGATTTATCTGCTCTTTGACTTTGGATGCATTTTGAGGAGTGTTTAAACTATCTAACCACTCACTCAATTGCTGAGCTGACAATCCCTGTAATGAAATGTTGCTCGCATTTGGCACTGGTAGCTGTTGCACCACTGCACCTGAAGCTTGCGGTGTCAAAAGTTTCAGGCTCTGACTCGCATTTGGGCCATTCACTGCATCTGGAAGTGCTACAAGTGGACTAAGATCCATTAAAGGTCTAGATCCATTAAAAATCTCTCTTGCAGATGACATCATCTGCACAGGATCGCTCACTCCCCTCCTCACAAGGCTCTGTGACATCTCATTCTGTTCTCCTGTGTTTGGTTTCTTTTGCACAAATAAGGGTACAGCTGGACCAACAGTAATTGGTAGCGATATCGCATCTGAAGCTGCCCTAACATTCGCACCTTCTGAAAGTTTTACCCCCATTGCCTGATTCATGACTGGTATGACATCTGACTGTGTTCCTGTCATAGGTGTAAACTTCGGCAAACCCTGCGCCTGTGCTGAAGGCAATAACATTGGTGTTGGATCTGTCTGAACCAGCATTGGTTTCAGAAGCACATGCTCTCTTGGCACCATTATGTTTGAAACTGTCTCAAGAACCGGTACATCTGGACAAATTCTCTGCACTGAAGGAGGATGCATCTGTGTCTAGACCACAGTAGTTGTCCCTGCATTAGGTGTACTCTGTGCTATCCGTGGTATCTGTCCACCCTCTGTCTGAACTGCTCCCTCAGTTCCCTGCACTTGTGGCGGAGCTGTTATAGTGGCACTAGTACTTGGACCCCCTGAATAGGTTGTTAAAGGTGGAGGTCGAGCCCTTAACAGCGGCATAATGAGATCCTCAGCATCAGAATCCTCATCATCAACATAAGATTTTCTCTTTTTCTTCTTTCCTGCGCTTTCATTCTCTTTAGCACTATCTTCTTTCTCTGCCTCATCTTCCTCTGTAATAGCAGGAAACAACTTGACATCCTGTAATGTTACTGCTCTCCATTTCTTTTGTTCCCTTTCCCATCTAGCTTCAGCTAAAGATTTTTCTACTCTCTTCATCCTCCTTTTGAACTTCATCTCTTGTTGCTGTCTGGCCACTAGCTCCCAGACCACTAAAGTCTTGAACTGTGCTGGCCTTGGTAATGGCTTCATATCATATAATGACATTCGCAATTGATCTAAAATTCTCAAGTTAAACGTTCCCTGATCCGGAAACGCTAAAGATCTTGGTTTTTAGTTAGCTTACACCATTGCTTCAACCACAAACTCGGTGCTACACCTCACTCTTCCATTACAATGTAAGCCGGAGAATTTTCTGGTGGGGTTGGCTCCCCCACTGACCCTTTTAATGTAAGTATCACCCTTCATAGCACTCTTAAATGCCTTGAAAACTTCATTTTTTGCCTGTTTTGTTTACTTCAAGTCAATAATGAAATGACTTTTACTCCCAAGATTCCCTTCACCCGTTTACTCAACCAATTGCCTCTTGCGGACGGCTTCCAATCCGCTCGCAACCTTTCTCACTAACGACCTATCCCAGCGCGGCACACTCTGACGTCACAATCACACACAGTGGCTGACAAAGTCTTGCGGCTCGTCATCCTACTTCGATTCACACACTAGTGCAAATTATTTGCGAGCATTTACCAAAACCCAATAACTAAATCAAACCCGCTGTTTACTACAGGTAGGGACACAATCGCTTCAGGGACCTTACGGATTTTCACTAATGGCCCTTTCGCTCATGTAGCTATTCCTCTTTCTCAGTCTCCCACATTCGCAGGCAAAATTCGACCCGCAAATTTTACTCTCAACTGATCAATGGGTCTGTCCTGGTGCACATAGAACTCACCAAATCTCAGTCAAAAAAATTATTTTACTCAGTTATCACGCACACCGACTCGTTGACCACGCCCGATCAACCTACTAAACCAGACATATTAGAACATATAAACAAGTGTCTCCTACACTTGTCAATATACTCCAGAGTCTTAGACCAAGCAGGGTCCGTACATCACCAACACCCATGTGGACAATTTTTGAGCACAAAGCGCCACACACATGTGAAGTTCGACGACTTCCCTACTCACATACTACGGAGTACGCACACTCCTGTTAACCTCAACTGGAGTACGCAGACTCCCTACTTTTACCTCACATACATAACAATTCACCTGCGGTTTGCTTAAGCCTGTGCAAGCGCAACCTACCACTTTTACACTAACATAAAACCCGCCGAGAACATACCCAACTTTACTAGCAGGATCCAGGTTCTGGGAAGGTCATTTCTGGGCTTAAGGAAACATCAACTGTAGGAAGTCTGCTGTGTATGTACTATTTCAAAGTAAGAAATAGTGTGCACAGAGTCCAAGAGTTCCCCTTAGAGGTAAGATAGTGGCAAAATTAGATAATACTAATGCTCTATTTGTGGTAGCGTGGTCCAGCAGTAGGCTTATCAGAGGGTAGTATTAAGCATTTGTTGTACACACACAGGCAATAAATGAGGAACATACACTCAAAGACTCACTCCAGGCCAATAGGTTTTTATATTGAAAAATATATTTTCTTAGTTTATTTTAAGAACCACAGGTTCAAGATTTACAAGTAATACTTTAAATGTAAGATACTTCACTTAGATACTTTAGGAACTTTGAACAAAAGCAATATCACATACAGTCTTTGTAAAAAATGGCAATAAGCTATTTTCAAAGTGGACACTGCAAAAATCAATTGTTCCTGGGGGAGGTAAGTAAAGGTTAGTTTTGAAGGTAAGTAAAACACTTACAAGTCTCAGGTTTGGGGCATAGGCAGCCCACCATTGGGGGTTCAAGGCAACCCCAAAGTTACCACACCAGCAGCTCAGGGCCGGTCAGGTGCAGAGGTCAAAGAGGTGCCCAAAACACATAGGCGCCTATGAGGAACAGGGATGCTCCGGTTCCAGTCTGCCAGCAGGTAAGTACTTGCGTCCTCGGGGGCAGACCAGGGGGGTTTTGTAGAGCACCAGGGGGGACACAAGAAGGCACAGAAAGTACACCCTCAGCGGCACAGGGGCGGCCGGGTGCAGTGTGCAAACAGGCATCGGGTTTTAGATTGAAAACAATGGAGAGACACGGGGGTCACTTCAGCGATGCAGACAGGCACAGGGGGGCTCCTTGGGGCAGCCACCACTTGGGCTAGGCAGAGGGTCGCATGGGGGTCACTCTTGCACTGGAGTTCGGATCCTTCAGGTCCTGAGGGCTGCGGGTGCAGTGTTAGTTCCAGGCGTCGGGTCCCTTGCTACAGGCAGTCGCGGTCAGGGGGAGCCTCTGGATTCACTCTGCAGGCGTCGCAGTGGGGGCTCAGGGGGGTCGTCTCTGGTTACTCACAGGCTCGCAGTCGCTGGGGAGTCCTCCCTGAGGTGTTGGTTTTCTGCAGGTCAAGCCGGGGGCATCGGGTGCAGAGTGTGAAGTCTCACGCTTCCGGCGGGAAATGTGAAGTCTTTAAAGTTGTTGAAAAGTTGCACGTTTGTTGCAGATTGTTGATCAGAGCCGCTGCTCACAGGAGTTTCTTGGTCCTGGGGGTCAGGGCAGTCCTCTGAGGCTTCAGAGGTCGCTGGTCCCAGTCGGATGCAACGCTGGAGTAGGTTTTTGAAGTTGGACACAGGCCGGTAGGGCTGGGGCCAAATCAGTTGCCGTCTTCCTTCTTCTCTGCAGGCTTGTAGGTCAGCAGTCCTTATTCTTTCTTCAGGTTGCAGGAATCTGATTTTCTGGGATCTGGGGAGCCCCTAAATACTGAATTTAGGAGTGTGTTTAGGTCTGGGAGGGCAGTAGCCAATGGCTACTGTCCTTGAGGGTGGCTACACCCTCTTTGTGCCTCCTCCCTGTGGGGAGGGGGGCATATCCCTAATCCTATTGGGGGAATCCTCCAAACTGGATGGAGGATTTCTCAAGGCAGGGGTCACCTCAGCTCAGGACACCTTAGGGACTGTCCTGACTGGTGGGTGACTCCTCCTTGTTTTTCTCATTATCTCCTCCATCCTTGCCGCCAAAAGTGGGGGCAGTGGCCGGAGGGGCGGGCATCTCCACTAGCTGGGATGCCCTGGGGCGCTGTAACAAAAGGGGTGAGCCTTTAAGGCTCACCGTCAGGTGTTACAGTTCCTGCAGGGGGAGGTGAGAAGCACCTCCACCCAGTACAGGCTTTGTTCCTGGTCACAGAGTGACAAAGGCACTCTCCCCATGTGGCCAGCAACATGTCTGGTGTGTGGCACCTGGCAGGGACTGGTCAGCCTACACTAGAAGTCGGGTTTGTTTTCAGGGGGCATCTCTAAGATGCCCGCTGAGTGTATTTTACAATAAATTGCACACTGGCATCAGTGTGCATTTATTGTGCTGAGAACTTAGATACCAAACTTCCCAGTTTTCAGTGTAGCCATTATGGAACTGTGGAGTTCGTGTATGACAAACTCCCAGACCATATACTCTTATGGCTACCCTGCACTTACAAGGTCTAAGGGTTTGCTTAGACACTGTAGGGGCATAGTGCTCATGCACATATGCCCTCACCTGTGGTATAGTGCACCCTGCCTTAGGGCTGTAAGGCCTGCTAGAGGGGGTGACTTACCTATGCCACAGGCAGTGTGAGGTTGGCATGGCATTCTGAGGAGAGTGCCATGTCGACTTAGTCATTTTCTCCCCACCAGCACACACAAGCTGTGAGGCAGTGTGCAGGGTGGCATAAGACATGCTGCAGCCCTTAGAGACCTTTCCTGGCATCAGGGGCCTTGGTACCAGGTGGCGCCAGTTACAAGGGACTTACTTGAGTGCCAGGGTTGGGCCAATTGGGGAGATAAAAGTACAATTTAGGGAAAGAACACTGGTGCTGGGGCCTGGTTAGCAGGGTCTCAGCACACTTACAAATCATAACTTAGCATCAGTAAAGGCCAAAAGGTAGGGGGTAACCATGGCAAGGAGGCATTTCCTTAAACAACCCCCCCCTCCAAACGAAAGAGGAATAGACTAACCTTTCCCAAGAGAGTCTTCATTTTCTAAGTGGAAGAACCTGGAAGGCCATCTGAATTGGCATGGACAGTCCCAGGTCTGTGTTCCACTATAAAGTCCATTCCCTGTAGGGATATGGACCACTTCAACAGTTTAGGGTTTTCTCCTTTCATTTGCATGAGCCATCTGAGAGGTCTGTGGTCAGTTTGAACTATGAAGTGAGTACCAAAAAGGTATGGTCTCAACTTCTTCAGGGACCAGACCACAGCAAAGGCCTCCCTCTCAATGGCACTCCAACGCTGCTCCCTGGGGAGTAACCTCCTGCTAATAAAAGCAACAGGCTGGTCAAGGCCATCATCATTTGTTTGGGACAGGACTGCTCCTGTCCCATGTTCAGAGGCATCTGTCTGCACTATGAACTGCTTAGAGTAATCTGGAGCTTTCAAAACTGGTGCTGTGCACATTGCTTGCTTCAGGGTGTCAAAGGCATTTTGACAGTACAAGGTCCAGTTAACTTTCTCGGGCATTTTCCTGGAGGTAAGTTCTGTGAGGGGGTCACTATAGATCCATAATCCTTCACAAACCTCCTATAGTAACCCATCATGCCAAGGAATGTCCTGACTTGAGTCTGGGTTTTTGGAGCTACCCAGTCCAGAATAGTATGGATCTTTGGTTGGAGTGGCTGAACGTGGCCTCCAACTACAAGGTGTCCCAAGTAAATCACAGTACCCTGCCCTATCTGACATTTAGATGCCTTGATAGAGAGGCCTGCTGCTTGCAGGGCCTTCAAAACCTTTTTCAGGTCGACCAGATGATCCTGCCAGCTGGAGCTAAAGACAGCAATATCATCAAGATAAGCTGCACTATAGGACTCCAAGCCAGCAAGGACTTCATTCACCAACCTTTGGAAGGTGGCAGGGGCATTCTTTAAGCTGAAGGGCATCACGGTAAACTGGTAGTGCCCATTAGGTGTAGAGAATGCTGTTTTCTTTTTTGCTCCTGGTGCCATTCTTATTTGCCAGTACCCTGCTGTCAAGTCAAAGGTACTTAGGTATTTGGCAGAACCCAACTTAGGTATTTGGCAGCACCCAATTTGTCAATCAGCTCATCTGCCCTTGGAATGGGGTGAGCATCTGTCTTGGTGACAGAATTAAGCCCTCTGTAGTCCACACAGAACCTCATCTCTCTCTTGCCATCTTTTGTGTGAGGTTTGGGGACCAAGACCACTGGGCTAGCCCAGGGAGTTTCAGAGTGCTCAATCACTCCCAACTCCAGCATCTTGTGGACTTCCACCTTGATGCTTTCCTTAACTTAGTCAGACTGTCTGAATATTTTGTTTTTGAAAGGCATGCTGTCTCCGGTGTCCACATCATGGGTACACAAGTGTGTCTGACAAGGGGTTAGGGAAAAGAGCTCATCAAACTGCTGGAGGACTTGCCTGCAGTCAGCTTGCTGTTGGCCAGAGAGGGTGTCTGAGTAGATCACTCCATCTACTGTGGCATCTTTAGGGTCAGTGGAATGGAGATCATGGAGAGGTTCACTCTCTGCTTCCTGGTCCTCATCTGTAACCATTAACATGTTTACATCTGCCCTGTCATGGAAGAGTTTTAGGCGGTTAACATGGATCACCCTCTTGGGGGTCCTGCTAATGCCTAGGTCCACCAGGTAGGTGACCTCACTCTTCTTTCCTAGCACTTGGTAAGGGCCACTCCATTTGTCCTGAAGTGCCCTGGGAGCCACAGGCTCCAGAACCCAGACTTTCTGCCCTGGCTGAAACTCAACCATAGCAGCCTTTTGGTCATACCACATCTTCTGGAGTTGTTGGCTGGCCTCAAGGTTTTTACTTGCCTTTTCCATGTACTCTGCCATCCTGGAACGTAGGCCTAGTACATAGTCCACTATATCTTGCTTAGGCTCATGAAGAGGTCTCTCCCAGGCTTCTTTCACAAGAGCTAGTGGTCCCCTAACAGGATGTCCAAACAGAAGTTCAAAGGGGGAAAACCCTACTCCCTTCTGTGGCACCTCTCTGTAGGCAAAAAGCAGGCATGGCAAGAGGACATCCCATCTCCTTTTGAGTTTTTCAGGGAGCCCCATGATCATGCCCTTCAATGTCTTGTTAAATCTCTCAATAAGACCATTGGTTTGTGGATGGTATGGTGTGGTGAATTTGTAAGTCACCTCGCACTCATTCCACATATGTTTCAGGTAAGCTGACATGAAGTTGGTACCTCTGTCAGAAACCACCTCCTTAGGAAATCCCACTCTGGTAAAAATACCAATGAGTGCTTTGGCTACTGCAGGGGCAGTAGTGGACCTAAAGGGAATTGCTCCAGGGTACCTAGTAGCATGATCCACTATTACTATGATATACTGATTCCCTGAGGCTGTGGGAAGTTCAAGTGGACCCACTATATACACTCCCACTCTTTCAAAGGGGACCCCCACCACTGGAAGTGGAATGAGGGGGGCCTCTGGATGGCCACCTGTCTTACCACTGGCTTGACAGGTGGCAGAGGAGGCACAAAACTCCATCACTTTCTGGGACATATTGGGCCAATAGAAATGGTTGACTAACCTCTCCCATGTCTTGGTTTGTCCCAAATGCCCAGCAAGGGGAATGTCATGGGCTAAGGTCAGAATGAACTTCCTAAACTCCTGAGGCACTACTACTCTCCTAGTGGCACCAGGTTTGGGATCTCTTGCCTCAGTGTAAAGGAGTCCATCTTCCCAGTAGACCCTGTGTGTTCCACTGACATTTCCTTTTTATTGGTCAGCAGCTTGCTGCCTTAGGCCTTCAAGAGAGGGACAAGTTTCTTGCCCCTTACACAGCTGTTCCCTTGAGGGTCCCCCTGGGCCCTAGAACTCAACCTGATAAGCTTCTAACTCTATAGGCTCAGTTCCCTCAGGGGGTAGAACTTCTTCCTGAGAAGAGAGGTTCTGTTTCTTTTTCTGTGCTGAAGCTGGTTCCCCAGTCTTTTTTCCTTTTCTCTTGGAGGGTTGGGCCATTATTCCAGACTCCAACACCTCTTTTTCACCCTGAGCTCTGCAGTGTGCCCTAGTCTTGACACACACCAGTTCAGGGATACCCACGTGGCTGCATGGGTTTTGAGTTCTACCTCAGCCCATGCTGACGACTCTAGATCATTTCCAAGCAGACATTCAACTGGTATAGCAGAAGAGACTACCACCTGTTTCAGGCCAGTGACCCTCCCCATTCTAAAGTTACCATAGCCATGGGATATACTTTAGTCTGATTGTCAGCATTGGTGACTGGATAAGTTTGTCCAGTCAGGTATTGTCCTGGGGAAACCAGTTTGTCTGTCACCATAGTGACACTGGCACCTGTATCCCTCAGGGCCTCTACTCTAGTCCCATTAATAAAGAGCTGCTGCCTGTATTTTTGCATGTTAGGCGGCCAGGCAGCTAGTGTGGCTAAGTCCACCCCACCCTCAGAGATTAATGTATCTTCAGTGTGAACCCTGATTTGCTCTGGGCACACTGTTGATCCCACCTGGAGACTGGCTACTCCAGTGCTAACTGGAGTAGTAGTTGAAGTGGAACCTTTCTTGGGACAGGCCTTTTCTCCAGTTTGATGTCCATGCTGACTACAGCTGCGACACCAGGCCTTTTTGGGATCAAGGTTTTTACCCTTGCACCCAAATGAGGATTGTGAAGAGGCTTTGGACCCACCCTCCCGTGCAGGTTTTTGGGGCCCTGTAGAAGACTCTTTACTTTTTCCCTTGGATGTCTCAACACTCTTCCCCTGGGGAGGCTTTGTGACCCCTTTCTTTTGGTCACCCCCTGTGGAAGTCTTGACCCAGTGGTCTGCCTTCTTTCCCAATTCTCGGGGAAAAATTGGACCTAGGTCTACCAGATGCTGATGCAGTTTATCATTGAAACAATTACTTAAAAGGTGTTCCTTCATAAACAAACTATACAGCCCTTCATAACCATTTACACCACTGCCATTAATCCAACCATCTAGTGTTTTGACTGAGAAGTCAACAAAATCCACCCAGGTCTGGCTCGAGGATTTTTGAGCCCCCCTGAACCTAATCCTGTACTCCTCAGTTGAGAATCCAAAGCCCTCAATCAGGGTAGCCTTCGTGAGGTCATGGGATTCTGCATCTTTTCCAGAGAGTGTGAGGAGTCTATCCCTACACTTTCCAGTGAACATTTCCCAAAGGAGAGCACCCCAGTGAGATCTGTTTACTTTTCTGCTTGCACAAGCCCTCTCAAAAGCTGTGAACCATTTGGTGATGTCATCACCCTCTTCATATTTTGTTACAATCCCTTTGGGGATTTTTAGCATGTCAGTGTTCTCTCTGACCCTATTTAAGTTGCTGCCACCATTGACGGGAGCTAAACCCATCTCTTGTCTTTCCCTCTCTATGGCTAGGAGCTGTCTCTCCAAAGATAATCTTTTGGCCATCCTGGCTAAGAGGAGGCCATCTTCATTGAGGATGCCCTCAATGCTTCCAGAGTTGCTGGACTTCCCTGTGGGAGAAGCAGCATCTCTGACTATCACTTGTGGAGTCAGGGTTTGAGGGACCCTGGTCTCCCTAACTAGGACAGGAGGGAGGGAGTTATCCTCCAGGTCACTAGTTTCCCCCTCTGTAAGGTTGTCTTCAGAAGGGTGGTCTCTAGTAAACTCTGCCAAAAGCTCCTGGAGCTGTACTTTGGTAGGGTTTGATCCAGCTTTTATATTTTTTATTTTACAGAGAGTCCGTAAGTCTGACATCCTAAGATGCAGGTAAGGGGTGAGGTTGAGTTCCACCACCATCTCTTCTGTGCAAGACATTATTTCTCTAAAAGTTGGGATACTTTTTACGAATCTAAAACTATCTCTAGAACTTAATCCAAACTTTTACAAAACTTTTAAACTCTAAAAGAAATGCTAACATGAACTTACACAAGGCACTAGCAGGACTTTTAAAAATTTAGAAAAATAGCTCAAATTGCAAAAATCAGTTTCTAATGACAATTTTTGGAATTTTAGTCCTGTGATCAGGTATTGGCTGAGTAGTCCACCAAATGCAAAGTCTTAGACCCCACCGCTGACCCACCAATGTAGGAAGTTTGCTCTGTATGTACTATTTCAAAGTAATAAATAGTGTGCACAGGGTCCAAGGGTTCCCCTTAGAGGTAAGATAGTGGCAAAATTCGATAATACTAATGCTCTATTTGTGGTAGTGTTAAGCATTTGTTGTACACACACAGGCAATAAATGAGGAACACACACTCAAAGACTTACTCCAGGCCAATAGGTTTTTATATTGAAAAATATATTTTCTTAGTTTATTTTAAGAACCACAGGTTCAAGATTTACTAGTAATACTTTAAATGTAAGGTTCTTCACTTAGATACTTTAGGAACTTTGAATAAAAGCAATATCACATACAGTCTTTGTAAAAAATGGCAATAAGCTATTTTCAAAGTGGACACAGTGCAAAAATCAACAGTTCCTGGGGGAGGTAAGTAAAGGTTAGTTTTGAAGGTAAGTAAAACACTTACAAGTCTCAAGTTTGGGGCATAGGCAGCCCACCGTTGGGGGTTCAAGGCAACCACAAAGTTACCACACCAGCAGCTCAGGGCCGGTCAGGTGCAGAGGTCAAAGTGGTGTCCAAAACACATAGGCGCCTATGGGGAACAGGGGTGCTCCGGTTCCAGTCTGCCAGCAGGTAAGTACTTGCGTCCTCGGGGGCAGACCAGGGGGGTTTTGTAGAGCACTGGGGGGGACACAAGAAGGCGCAGAAAGTACACCCTCAGCGGCACAGGGGCGGTCGGGTGCAGTGTGCAAACAGGCATCGGGTTTTAGATTAAAAACAATAGAGAGACCCGGGGGTCACTTCAGTGATGCAGGCAGGCACAGGGGGGGGGGCTCCTTGGGGCAGCCACCACCTGGGCTAGGCAGAGGGTCGCCTGGGGGTCGCTCTTGCACTGGAGTTTGGTTCCTTCAGGTCCTGGGGGCTGCGGGTGCATTGTTGGTTCCAGGCATCAGGTCCCTTGTTACAGGCAGTCGCGGTCAGGGAGAGCCTCTGGATTCTCTCTGCAGGCGTTGCTGTGGGGGCTCGGGGGGTCATCTCTGGTTACTCACAGGCTCGCAGTCGCCGGGGAGTCCTCCCTGAGGTGTTGGTTTTCTGCAGGTCGATCCGGGGGTGTCGAGTGCAGAGTGTGAAGTCTCACGCTTCCGGCGGGAAATGTGAAGTCTTTAAAGTTGTTGAAAAGTTGCAAGTTTGTTGCAGATTGTTGAGCAGAGCCGCTGCTCATGGGAGTTTCTTGGTCCTGGGGGTCAGGGCAGTCCTCTGAGGCTTCAGAGGTCGCTGGTCCCTGTCGGATGCGTTGCTGGAGCAGGTTTTCGAAGTTGGGGACAGGTCGGTAGGAATGGGGCTAAATCAGTTGTCGTCTTCCTCCTTCTCTGCAGGCTTGTAGGTCAGCAGTCCTTATTCATTCTTCAGGTTGCAAGTATTTGATTTCCTGGGATCTGGAAAGCCCCTAAATACTGAATTTAGGGGTGTGTATAGGTCTGGGAGGGCAGTAGCCAATGGCTACTGTCCTTGAGGGTGGCTACACCCTCTTTGTGCCTCCTCCCTGTGGGGAGGGGGGCACATCCCTAATCCTATTGGGGGAATCCTCCAAACTCAAGATGGAGGATTTCTCAAGGCAGGGGTCACCTCAGCTCAGGACACCTTAGGGGCTGTCCTGACTGGTGGGTGACTCCTCCTTGTTTTTCTCATTATCTCTTACAGCCTTGCCGCCAAAAGTGGGGGCAGTGGCCGGAGGGGCGGGCATCTCCACTAGCCGGGATGCCCTGGGGCGCTGTAACAAAAGGGGAGAGCCTTTGAGGCTCACCGCCAGGTGTTACAGATCCTGCAGGGGGAGGTGAGAAGCACCTCCACCCAGTACAGGCTTTGTTCCTCGCCACAGAGTGACAAAGGCACTCTCCCCATGTGGCCAGCAACATATCTGGTGTGTGGCACCTGGCAGGGACTGGTCAGCCTACACTAGAAGTCGGTATGTTTTCAGGGGGCATCTCTAAGATGCCCTCTGGGTGTATTTTACAATAAATTGCACACTGGCATCAGTGTGCATTTATTGTGCTGAGAACTTTGATACCAAACGTCCCAGTTTTAAGTGTAGCAATTATGGAACTGTGGAGTTCATGTATGACAAACTCCCAGACCATATACTCTTATGGCTACCCTGCACTTACAAGGTCTAAGGTTTTGCTTAGACACTGTAGGGGCATAGTGCTCATGCACATATGCCCTCACCTGTGGTATAGGGCACCCTGCCTTAGGGCTGTAAGACCTGCTAGAGGGGTGACTTACCTATGCCACAGGCAGTGTGAGGTTGGCATGGCACTCTGAGGAGAGTGCCTTGTCAACTTAGTCATTTTCTCCCCACCAGCACACACAAGCTGTGAGGCAGTGTGCATGTGGTGAGTGAGGGGTCCCTAGGGTGGCATAAGACATGCTGCAGCCTCAGAGACCTTCCCTGCATCAGGGCCCTTGGTACCAGGAGTACCAGTTACAAGGGACTTACCTGAGTACCAGGGTTGTGCCAATTGGGGAGATAAATGTACAGTTTAGGGAAAGAACACTAGTGCTGGGGCATGGTTAGCAGGGTCCTAGCACACTTTCAAATCATAACTTAGCATCAGCAAAGGCAAAAAGTAAGGGGTAACCATGCCAAGGAGGCATTTCCTTACATCAACTTTGCTACAATTGCCATTTCAGAAAAAACAAAATTCAAACCTCATAAAAATATGAACAACTAACCCTAACTTAAACTACCACCATAACCAGTAATCACCACATAACTAGTCCTCCAAGGAAACTAACCATCAAGCTTCTACCAAAAACTGCTGGCGCGCCTGGTCCTTAGTAAGTAAACTTACAAGGGGACGCGTATAGGTCGATGAACCTTTTGAATCGCATGGAATATCCTAGTCATGCAGTGACCATTGGATCAATAACCACTTCAACAATCAAGATAAAACACTTTTTCAAACTACAATATTAACCATATTAATCAGAAATAACCACTACTCAAGAAAGGGGTTAACAAGTTTTATTCCCTATTGCTTACAATTCTAAGTTATCTGTTAGTTCAAACTTTATTCAAATCAACTCTTTATTAGTTAATCAGTTAAAAGACATTATTTGTTAAAGAATAAATATGTGACAAAGCATCACCATAAGCTATGAATATCAGCATTAACAACCTCCATATAAGAGAATGGAGAGAATAACCAAGTGTTGAACAAATGTTAAAAATCTGAAAATGTCATGTTCACTGAATTCTACTGACCAGCCATTCAGGATGAGGAAGGTCTTGCTTTCATGGATACAAACCTTAGGATGAGAAGATATGGAAAATATATGGCTATGGTATGTTTATTTAGAGCCCAGGAATGATATATTTGATCATAAGACAGTAACTCAAAATCGCGATTTCACTTTTACTTGCCTCCATAGGTCAATCGACGTATGTGGAATTCTAATAAAGATAACCATCAAAGAAGCTGGTAAGAAATGTCAACATATATGTCAATTTAAGAGGCCAAAAGACTTTAGCAACTTTTGCTGCAAATGTCCTTGCAGGATTCCAGTAATCATCACTGTAACATAGTCTCAAAAATTAAGGCAAAGATAAATCAGACGTAATCAAGAGTATCCACTAACCAAAAGAGAATAATATACCAGGACTACAGCAAGCAGGGCGTCTCTTGAACCTGGGCGGGTGTGAAGGATAAAATAGCCCAAAATTAGCCAGCAATCAAGGACACTTGCAGCTGTGGGCATTTATTGCCCAGTTATTGAAACGAACAGGATGGAAATAACCAGGGGTGTGCAAAATCTGTGTGATTTGCTGTTGCGTCATTATGCTAAATTATGGCAAAATTAAGCATAATTTTGGGAAATGTAAACCTGCCATTTTGTGAAACATTTTAGTGCGACATGCACCTCGTGTCAATTTTTGGTGTGAGGATGCATTTAAATAAAATGCCCGCGATCAACAGCTGCTCGTGGTCTGTGGTTTCTGTGAGTTGCTGGTAAATTATTATGGCAAATCACGTTTGCTGTAAATTTTTACCATGAGTATTGCATAATTACGCAAAGGGGAATACTGATGTATTTCCAGGAATTTCGCATAACAAGCGTAATGCAAAATTCCTGTAATTAAGCTAGTGTAAATTAAATTTCGTTCAGGCCTAGAAGTAACCCAGTTTCCGCACACTGGAGGCAGTATGCAACCAGAGTGAAATATGTGCAGTCTACCGGTACAGTAAAAAATACTCAAATACTTTAGCAACCAAGAGGACTGAGGGGCTCCAAAGTCTACAAAAACAATTGGGAAGGAAGAAGGGAGCCCAGTTACTCCAGCAACGGGACATGGACACCCACAATATACAGCGACCAGCAGGATAGAGCCTGTCCAACTCCTTTGATCTGGGGAATAGCATTCACTCGTGTCAATTGTGAGTTTTCTGATATCTCTGGTCCTGGACCTATCGGGTCTGCAAACTCCAAGGCCAATATTTTCAGGCACTATAATACTAGACTCAAAGCCTTGTGTGCAGCTGAACAGGCTGCAGTTGGGTGCTTCTCCAGGCCCCGCCCTCGCCCATACAGCAGCATGGGGGGATAGAAAAAGTTCTCCCACCATATGACGCTAAAGCTGCTCTTCCTTCCTGCTTCCTCCCACACCATGAGGGAGAAAAAAGACCCCAAAAATATTTAACACCTGCTTAAAGTAGGTGGTAAATGTGTATGGATATGAGCACGTTCTTAACCTTAGAAGGGAGGAAATATGTGGAATTGTCACCAGTATTTTCGGGTCCATGTGTTATTCTCCAATCCAGGAGAAAATAACTCTTAACCCCCAGATAGCAGTGTTGGATACTGTTCAGAATCAGAGATTCCTGCCCTCCAGTAGCCCTGCACATACATCAGGGGCGCTCTTAAAGAGGCCCAAAATCTTCATCAACTAGAACAGAAGGGACCCGAAACCCACACCAAACAAGGGGCTGAAATGGACGCAAACAATTCAGCTACCAAGAGAGTGGAAACAAAACAAGTTAATTCGACCCTTAATATAGAAAGAGCATAAACTAAATAAGGCATTGCAGCACAATCCCAAAGAAGAAGCAACCAAAAATGAAGGACCCCAATAGCTCAGTGTAAGACATAGGCGCGAGCAGATCCAAATACTCCAGCAACAATGATGGAAATTACCAAGTGGTGAATGAAACATAAATGCTCCTAGAAATATAATGAAAGAAACCAAATGATTGAGAACAAACAGGACGACTGTTGGTAGACGGTGACTCCTATGTAACAGAGAATGAATAAAACCAACAGACTTCAGCAAATTGAAGAGTAACAGGGACACAAACATTCCGGAAACCAGTAGTATAAAAAAAAAACACGAATTGCAATCACCAGGGTTGATTGATGTCCCCAGACAGAAGCATCAGAGTTGGAGAGGACATAAAAACTAAAATGGCCAGCTTGGCAGATGCCCTCCTTCAACGTCAGACTGGAAAAATACTGTACCTCAAGCAACAGAGACTAGAGGCAAGACCGTCAATATAGATTACTGAAAGTTGAGCTTTGTATTGTGACATCGAAGAAACTGAAAATGTTGCCATTCCGTCTGAAAGGTCCTTCTGTTTGCACATGACGTCTGGTTTTTATTGACGGAAGTCATAATACTGCGTGTAGATCTTCTAGCTGGAGCGCCAGGGTTTGTTCCTGCGTGAGATGTGCAGGCTCCTGTCAGCGAAGGTGAATGCAACGTTAACAGAAAAGACGAAGGTCCGCGTGAAGTAGTGTCATTCGAACTGGAGCTATCAGCACCGCAGGGAGCGGACAGCGCCTGGTCCAGCGCTCACGCCTGAGCAGTGATTGTCTTGCTTGCCGCGGGGGGATTAGAGGAAGGTTGTTTACAGTCGCGTGCCTGCACAGCCCTACTTGGGATTCAGCGATGGTCCGAGAGTGAAATTTGTTATTTGCAAATATGCCACAGGGTCTTGAAACCGCCGGGGAGCCCGCACACTCCCACGAGGGTATGGATTAAATTTGAAGATCGCCCTTATTAAACGCTGGGATAGCAGGTGCCCGGAACGTTTTTGTTCATTTTGAGAATATACGCGGAAAAAACATGTGTCGGGATTCATATCTACGCGCTTTACATTTTTTCGGGCATATTGTCTAATATCTCTGGATAAGGATGGTGAGTTTGGCATCATTCTGTGTCTTTGCAAGTTTCTGAAATCGTGATTTTTTTTTATAGAAATGTATAGTTTGTCGTTCACTTTATGGGATCGGCTACATTTAGTTATATTTTTAATTCCTCACTCTCTTTGTCGCCTTTTCTTTGTCTCGCTCTCTCTCTCGATTTCTCCGTTTCATAATTGCCGCTCTCTCTCCTACTGTATATTACTGTGTGCCTCTCTCTGCCTTCTTTCATATCGGTTTCTCTTGTCTTTGTCCCCGGTCTCTCTCTGTCTCTGTTTGTATACTCCATGTCTTCCTGCTTCTGCCTCTTCTCTCTCTTTCTCTGACGTTCTCTCTTTCTCTTCTGATCGTTCTGCCTCTGCCTGTCTCTGTCTCCAATATCTCTGTCTCTTTCTCTCTGCTTCTGGAGGGTCTTGCTCTGTCTTTGCCTTTCTCCTGTGTCTCTGGTTGTTTGTATTGTTCGTCTGTCTTCTTCTGTATGTCTGTTTCCGCCTCTTGTTTGCTTGTCCCTCTCTTCTCCCTCTATATTTCTCTCTTCTTCTTCTTGACAGTCTGTCACTGTATAACTATAGCTCTATCCACGTCTCTTTCTATATCTTCCAACCTTTCCCTCTGTCTCTCTCTCGTCTCTCTGCTACAGCTCTATCTCTGCCTTAGCTGTCTCATTGCCTCTACTGCTTGGCTGTTTTCCTATCTGTGCTCCTTTCTATCTATTCCCACCTCTATGTACCTTATCTTTCATAACCAGGGCCACGTGAATTATGCAGCAAGAGAGGAACAAATTATGTAGCCGGATTGATTAAATTATGTGGCAAGAAAATGCAAATTAAGCAGCATAATGCGCACATTTTGTAATAGTATCACTGTATTAATTCGACCTTTATACACCTTAACACTTTCTGGAACTCCATTAGCTCCAGTTTAACACCCAAATACAGCTAAAGGTAACTCAAAGGTGACTAGTCTTTATTTGTTAAGGGCAATCCACCATGAGACAACATGTGTCGCACCATTTTTAGTAACTTTTGATCAGTTTGAACTACAAACATTTTTTTCTGTTAAAATCTGCAAATTATGCGGAATATTATGTGACAAATGAACAATTTTGCAGAAAATGTTGTGGCCCCAGAATAGCATATTTCCAGTGGTCCTTATTTGTCTCTTTCTGCAAATCATCTTTCTTCATTTTAATACCTGTCTATTTTGTTAGCCTTTTGCCAGTACAGTTAATAAACGCGTCTCCGTGTCAGTCTGAAATTTGTCAATTGTCAGATTTCACTATTCTTTGACTACATTCTTGCTACTTCAGCCAATTCATGAATTTATCTCGAGAAAGGACAGACCAAGTGAACGTCAATAGCGAGTGACTGTGGTTTAATTAAACACTTTATGTGGCAGTGCTCCTGTTCAATTTTAGGAGACTTAAAAAAAAAAAAAAACATTATGTACGTTCCTAAAAGAAAGAGTGCACGGGGTAAGAACATGTTTTCCCTCTGACAGTACCTTACTTCCATGGCCCCTATCTCTGACATTCCTAATATATTTTGCAGTATGGATACATAATGTTCTAATATATTTTGCAGTATGGATTCATAAACACGTGTCTGAAGTCGCTGATAGTAGAAAAATATGGCGAGGAGACGTGGGAAGAGTTGAGGTAACCTGTCAATTTAAATTAAATTTGTAAGTAACTACTTTTGCATATGTACTCGTCAAAGCCTTGATAATGCCTTCTGAATTGCATCAAAAAAGCCAACATATGTAACATGAAATTAATTGAAATATCAAAGAAACCTTAGTCAGACAAAAAGCTGCACATGTGTTCTGAAAAGCTCAATTCAGGAGAGCTAGTTTATTTTTTTGACCTTGCAGTAATATCATTTCCGGGTTGCTTCTCGGGCAAAAGGCACTGAGCTGGCGATTTGGTGTATACTGCTTTTCTTGTGAGTTCTTTACAGCAAGTATACATCTGTGCCTCATGTGTAGGAAAGATGTTGCAATAGAAGTCTGAACAAGGTTTAGCCAGATGGGAAGTAAGGTAGATTTATTTTATGCTAATGTGAAAAACGGTGATATTTTTAATTAAATGGTCATGATTGTCACGGAATTACGACAATTACGTGAAATATATTTCTGCTGTATCTCGTTTAAATGTCTCAATGAGGAAGAAAACCCACATGAGATATCAGCAGACGTTTGTTTTAATGCACAAATGTCTCAATGAAAGAAAAATGGTTCTCAGAGAGTCAGCTTGTACTCAAACTAGTCTCTCATGGTAATGAAAACCTGCAACATTTTTCAATAGGTGAAATGATGAAAACTCCGCACAGCTTTTATAATGCGAAATTCTTGAATTAAATGAGTGCGCTGCATAACACATTTCTACGTACATAATTTTAAAGCGAATCTCTCAACCTGACTGGGACAGATTTTGACTCACACAAAGTTATTAATTGGGACAAAAAGTAGACTATGACACCAATAAGACCAAAGGTCTTCACTGAGAAATCACAGTTTATGACTGCTTGCAATGCACTTTACCCATATGGCACATTTGTAAGAACATTTGTGGCAATGAATACGTTTTTAAACACATCGGGCCTTTGACAATATGCAAAACTGCATAGGATTATAATTCATGTACAAAGTTTTCTATTTTACCGCTGTTTACAGATAATTACATACAGAAAACCATCTATGTGCATGTCTGTATCTATTTTTAAATATAAACAAAATGGTAACCGATATTTTTGAATGATTGTCTCTGCTGTTAGCTAATTCTGCCAGGTTAGTATCTGTGCAGATTGACATTTAGGGTAAATAAAAAAAGATTTCCTACAAAGCTTAAAACTGCTGAGATGAATGTGTGTGAACTACAGTGCCCCTTTTTACATGTGAGCTTATTAATGTATCATATATGGGTACGTGTAGCAGGTAGACCCCTCAAGCATTTAGAAACAAATGCACATTTACTGTTTAAATATATGCAGAAATTTACTTACTGCAGCTTCATTTTTCACAAAACCCAAAATAAAATGGGTGGATAAAAACAGATGGAAATGATAAAACAAAACCGAGAGCCACAAATATAAGGTGTCCCTCGAGGGTTTATAGAGCTTATGAAGTAAAGAAGTTTAGGGTTAAGTGAGCTGCAAATGGTCCTTTTAGGGCACCTCAATGAGCTCGCCCAGGCTAAGAAATATATGAGTGTGTGCGCATGCGCGTGCAAGTTTGAATGTGTCAATTTCCTCCAGCCTGCTTGCCTCCATGCTGGCATCTCTGGCACACCTACCACAGTACCACCACAAACAGCTGCTTAGTTCATTTGCTCCACATTTAAAGTAGTACTACACACACCATCAAGAGGCGAATCCACCACAGCTACAAATCTGTGCATATTGTGTCAAAAAATAACACAATCACCTTTTTGATTAGACCTTAGGGTCAGATATGTCAGTAAATGCCTACTCGCCAATGCAACCTTCTTACATGGTTGTACACAGATAAGTACCCACACACCATCATGCCCAGAATACATTGACCCACATAGAAGGATAGGCCTAGGGGAGAGGAACATTAGTCAGATAGCAAGACACAGCACTGTACCTCACCCCTTGTGCCTGCCTTTAGTTGTATCACTTATGCTTCCTCTTGTAGATGTCCTCCTTGCTCTATGTAACGTCATTTTCTTCATTTCCCTCTTTTGTTTGTGCCATTTGCGATTAATTCTTAGTGGACAACAAGGGTGCTCCCGATCTGCTAAAATAGCAATCTGGGGCAAAAATATATAATAAATGACAGTGGATCACTGTAGACTTAATCACGGAAATAATACCTAATAAGTTGGCGTAGGTAACTTCTATCCACAGTTAAAACAATAATAAAAATGTGAAAATAAAAATGAAGAAAAGAATCAAAGATTATTTAAACCAACCATAGCAAAGGGGTACGTGATACAATTTATTTACAAAATTGATAACAATATTAGAATTGTAGATGAATGCATGAATCAAGTGTTCAAACTCTGAAAAAGGTGCAAGGGGAATAGAAAAGTGACAAGTTCATAAAAAGTAAACCTATTACTCTTGACTCCGGAATTACTTTACAGGAATGGGGTCAATCAGAGTCAATTTTGCGTCTGTATTCAACAGTGTTAAAACCAGTGCTTATTTTGAGCTGGTGGTTTCCGGTCCTCGGCACCGGCACTTAATTGTCAGCACCAGCGCTCATGACAGTCTTGCACATGGGGTGTCGTCTGCCTAATTTAGGTATAGACACAACAACAGCTGTTTATAAACTCTTCATACATGTACAGTGACAAATACCTGCTTCCCAAACCATTCTATAGCTTTGGGGGCCTGGAATAGTCTGAATTGTCACACTTGTAGGATTGTGATGGCTAGGTATTGTGTTGGTACTGTCACTAGCAGTGCTGACAGGGACAATGGATGGGGCAAGATGCAGTGTCCTCCTGACATGGGCCCTGGCACTTATGTTTTTTTTTTTTTTTTACAAATTAAGCACTGGTTAAAACCTCTGGATAGTGTGAGGTCATCATCATGACAGGAGTGAATAGGTGAGCAGAAGCATGTGGGTCATGACTCCTGGTAAGTAGGAGAAGGGCGGAAGGGCCCAGAAGTCACCTTAAAGGGCCAATGAAGTGATTAACCAAGGAGCGTGGGTCAAAGCTCCTGGTGAATAGGAGGAAGACAAAATCGAAGCAGTAGCAGTCATAGTGGACTATTTGTGAATAATACCAGGGTCTAACAGTGTTGATGAACCATCAAGCTCACAACAAGGTAAAGCTTGGCCTGAAATGCCCACTCCACAATACCAATATGAACACTGAGTAAAATAAGGAATGAAGTCCAGTGGTTAATTAAAAGGGAGTGGCATGCTAGAAATGCTTGATCCAGCAAAAATGTATCTGGGCCCAGGCTTGCTAATTATTTGAGGGCCCCCTGACAGTAAGCGCAGTGTGCCTAAATCTGGTGCTCATGAAGGAATCACTAGGGTTGCTGGAGCGAGCTTTTCTAGCGTGCCCTTGCCTTTCAGTTGAGCACTGGGCTTCATTCCTTATCTTATTCAGTTTTCCTAATGGCATTGCTGAGTGGGCATTTCACCAGGAGCTTTGACCCACGGTCCTTGGTTAATCACTTAGGGCCATATGTACGAACACATTTTCCCATTGACACAGAATGGGAAAAACCCTTTGCTACATCTGGTCCTTAATTTGCCCTTTAAGTGACTGCTATGCCCTTCCACTCTTCTCCTACTTATCAGGAGCCATGACCCACATCTCTGTGCTCATCTGTTCGCTCCAGTCCTGATGATGACCTCACATTATCCAGAGACTGAAACGCTGTTGAATACAGAAGCAATTTGGACTCTGGTTGACCTCACTCCTGTACAGTCAAAAATCCACTTTTGTAAAATAACTCTAGAATCAAGAGTCATACATCTTTTTTATTTTTTGTTTATATGCACTCGTTACTTCTCTAGTCACTTTGCACCATTTTCACAGTTTGAGCACTTGATTCATGTAATAATCTACAATTCCATTATTATTATTATTTTATAAATATATTGTATAACGTACTCCTTTGTTATGATTGGTTTCAATATTCTTAGATCATGCTCTTCATTTTTAATTGCATATTTTGATTAATGTTTCAACTGTAGATCGAAACTACATTCAATAACTTACTAGGTATTATTTTTGGAAATAAATCGACAGTAAAGCACTGTCCTTTGTTATATATAATTTGCTATTAATGTTAGTGTAGTTTCTTTACAACAGTCTGACATAGGGTTTATGTATTTTTTGCGCATAGATCGTATTTTTCAAAATCTTCTGGCACAACTGCTTCGACAGTTGTGTGTTACTTGCTAAATGCTTTGGTGCCGAATGTGAAAACCTACATCCACGAGCACCGTCTGTTTATTTTTGTTCACAGAATGAAGGCCGGAGTTCAAGACAACTTCATGACTTATGAGGTGTACCAAGACGAGATCACAATGCAGCTTGTGGAAGAGGCCTGCGCAGTGCTGGGTAGGTTTGCCAAGCTTCAGTGGCAGGCGCTGAGCAAAGCAGGGCAAGTGATACCAGAGAGATTCACCAAACGTGCTTCAATGCTACCCAGCAAGGCAGCAGTTATCATGGGGTCCAGCGCCTAGGTACAGGCGAACCTGGTCGTTTTGTAAACAAGCCCTTGCCAAACAAGGCACGGTTTGAAGGCGACGGAATGTAAATGAGGCCCAGACCTATGTGGTTTGTACAGGAAATCCATGCGAACGACGTAAGGGCGTAGTAGGGGGTACGAGGGTTACCCTTCAGGGACCTCCCATTCAGCCTTTGAATGCATATGAACCAGGTAACACGCAAACACAAAACCCCACTCACGTGCACACACACTTTAAGTTTTACAGGCTGACCAAGCTGAACAACTTCTGTTTTATTGATAAAAGTAGCACATCTTATTAATGCAAAAAACTTAAATGCTTGCTTTACACTGCTCTTAAAGTAAATTAAATACAGCGTTTAAAAAAATGTGTTGCTCCACTATGTATCTTAAAACGCCATATAGTTAATTATTTCCAGACGGTGGCGCTATTCGGCCGTAGCACGCTAACGCAGTGTTCCTCTCACAGATGTCCCCCCGGCCGTGGTGCTGAAACAGTTCGGGGAGTACTTCTTCGAGTTCTGTAAGCGGTCCGGCTATGACCACATGCTAAGGACGCTGGGCAGTAACCTCTATGAATTCATCGAAAACCTGGATGCGCTGCACAGCTACCTGTCCCTCTCCTACCAGGCAAGTCCACTCGACATAAAATGCGTGTGCTTCGAATTTACATACCTGCGAACGAGCACGGCCATGACATGCTAAGATGCGCTTACAGCTAGCGCAGAGTGCGCTTCATCTTAACTTGCTTATTTGTATGGGCATTATGAGTAAACGAGGCCCGTGTAAAAGGGCTTCTGCTTGGGAGGCTTTTGAGCACTGTTTATTCCTGGCTGAAATTCTAGTTGGTAGTAGTTGCATTTTGGAACCGCATTAGAATGAGATCAGTTGATTTTATTGGTCCCCAATAATGTTTTTGGGGTTTAGTTTGTCTTAAACAATTTTATGATATATTATGTCTATTTGTAAAGCACACTATGACCTGTAACGGTAACTTGACGCTGAGGAAGTGTGTGTGCCTAGCTCCTCCTATGATAGGTTGGTTAACTAAAATGCTGGGTTTTCATTCCTTCCCGAATTTAAGAAGAGAGGAGGATGCTATGATGTGGATTGGGAGGCCATTACACATTTTTTTTGGAGTGATGTAATAGAATGCCCGTCCTCCTGATCTGATTCTGTGTATGTATGGTATGTGTGCAAGTAGATGTACTGCACAGGTGTCTGGGGCGGTTGGTGGAAGTATTGGGACCTAAGTTGTGTGGTGCCTTGATTGTGTATGTGAGGAGTTTGAAATAAGTGCATTTCTGTATTGGGAGCCAGTGGAGCTCCCTCAGGTGTGGTGCAAAGTGAGTTCCGTGTAGGTGATTGAGGAAGAGTCTGGATGTTTTGCAGTCTTCTAGTGAGTTGATTGGTGAACCTGGCGTAGAGGGTGTTTCAGTAGCCCAACTTGATGGTGACTAGGGCATGAGTAACAGTTTTTCTAGTGTTGATTGGGATCCATTTGAAGATCTTCCTGAACATCTTCAGGATGTGGCATGGTTGTTGGTCCAAGATCAGCCATCCACCAGTTGGAGTCCCATAGTGAGCTGTGCTTCCTGAAGGTCACTATTTCTGTCATGTCGGTGTTGAGCTTGAGACAGTTGGCTTTCATCCAGTTAGCGACTTTGAGTTATTCAGGTAGTGAACATGTTTCTTGTGGGTGAGGGAGAGTATGAATTGCATGTCATCAGTGTAGAAGAGGACTTTGATATTGTATGCACAAATGATGTTGGCAAGAGGGATCATGTATGTGTGGAAGAGGGTGGGACTTAGTGATGAACCTTAAGGCACTCCATAGATGAGTTTGAGGGCTTTTGCAGAATAAGGTGGCAGGCTGACAGCTTATGTTCTATTTGTTAGGAAGGAGCAGATCCAGTGTAGTGTGGGTCATTGGATACCATTCTTATGCAGGCGCCAAATCAGGATGGGGCGTGAAACTGTGCAAAAAAAAACCCATTACATTCTCTCTGTTTTCTGTTAGTCATTGGTAGCCCAACTTTGAACGAAAGCATGGGGTAACTGGTCAACTGTCCCACAAAGGCACTGCTATATTTGCAAAATTCGAGTCCAAAATATTCAATGTTAGCAATGGTTTCATTCAAAAATGTAATTGATTATTGCTTCACCATTTTGTTGCCAATCATAACATGGTACATGGTTTCATTTGCTTGTCAAAACTTTCATGGCAAAATTAATTTCACCATGAACTCGGTTTTCAATGTGTCCACTCATATGCTTGTTTGTCTTGTTGTCCCCATTATGTATTTCATACTTTATGTGGATGCCTAGGGATGCTCAGGTATAGGTAGAACGTTGCTCCAAGATGGATTTGTTCCATGTCATGTAATACGGTACTCTGAATTCAGATTTATCACTTTCTGTGCCAAGTGGCTTAAAAATGAATTCACCAAGCCTTCAATTCACTAATAGCTCCCAAGCGAGCCCTCTGAAATGCAGGGCCACTGGCATCCCCAGGTACCTGCCTAAAACTACCCTAAACATAACGTTTTGAGACATTGCATTTTGGAACTGAATTGGAGGATTAATAACCACCCGATGAAGGGCTTCAGTCCGAAATCAGTCACTAATATTGCCAATGCCCATAGTAAAGATGATAAAATTTCCGAGTGGATTTGTAATATCAGTTTGTGCACTAGTCTGGAATCATGTTCTTGGCTAGCACCACGTCTCCAAATATTACAAGGGAATACATTTTTTCATGCTATGTGCATCTATTAGTCAGGTCAGAATGGAGTTCACAAGGCCAAAAATTCACCCAATGTGAAACATGCCGCTTCCCAAGCATTTTGGCCTATCTAACAAAATATTGATTGATGGCGTATTATTGTTTGTCATTTGGAACACTTGTTAAGGAAGTGAAGGCAGTGATGAAGAGTTATTGTTCTGAGCAGGAATCATCCCAGGGCCAATGTTCAGTAACTTGGATTAGAATACAAACTTTATAAGTATTCCCATTTTTAAAGTGCAGCAGATCTCCGGTCACTGCATTCATAAAAGACAATAACATAATAGTTGTGTGTCTAGAGTACCTGATCACCCCAAAGGAACCCTCTTAACACAATTGGCATTCCAAGACTGCCAGTCATACACTTGAATGCTTTGTAATGCATGCACACATGGGCAAATGAATACAATCTTTGGTAAAGCCAATAACTTGCCTGTTTAGAGCCGAAATCGATTGGCTATGCCAGTGCTTGTTCTCCCCTAGATGTCTCCTGAGTCCTTTCTTCCATTCTCTGGACACCAATTGTGAGTCCTCCAACTCATTTGGCTGCTCAACCTTCCGTTTTGATCCCAGAAATAAAAAACATTATATTTTCCTTTATATTATATTTATTTCCTTTCATTTATATGTTCCATCTGGCACCTTATACAGCAAATTACATTATTATTTTTAGTTGGAAAAGCCATTTACCCCTAAAGGTTTGTTATGGGTGTATAACGACCTTCAAAATTTAGTCCCACCATATTAGGCAAGTCATTCTATGACTTCTTCTGAAAATTAACTAACGTTTGATTGTGCGCCAGGGTAGTTTGTCGTTGGGCCAAAATACTTCTTTATTTTCAGTTGCTGGAGATTTTCAATGTACCGTATTTTCCGGCGTATAAGACGACTGGGCGTATAAGACGACCCCCTACTTTTCCTGTTAAAATATAGGGTTTGGGCTATACTCGCTGTATAAGACTACCCCTCTTCCAACGCACACCAAATAAAAATTTAAAAACATCAGATTTGATTTTAACATGGTAATTTTAATTCAAATGCTTATGACATGCAGGTACTTAGTAGGAAAACTGTCACTTATAAACAGAAGGCTGTTTGTCATCAAACATGTAAACATAAAACAGTGCAAGTGGAATAGCCTGGAGCACATGCAGGAATACGTGCCTGTCCAGACAACTGCCAGCGAGGATTGCGGCACACGGTAAGGACAGCTCAACTCACGGTTGACCAATCAGCTCTGTGTCCACAAGTAGCTGAATCTTGTGGGATGCGGAACCCATCATACGCTTGGAATCGATTTCCAAATGCAACGCACGGTGGCTCAGCTACAGGGTGCCTGTCCCTGAAGTTTCAGCACACCGTATACCAGCGTATAAGACGACCCCCGACTTTTGAGGAGATTTTCAGGGGTTAAAAAGTTGTCTTATACGCCGGAAAATACGGTAATTGGATTGCAAGTGTAACCCACTGTCCTAGGTCCAGAGGGTGTAGTGATGTGGTTTAGAATGTGTGAAGGTCACCTGGAACCTTATGACATCGCTTGTCTATGATGTCGTGTGGTTCCATAGTCCTTCACTGACGGTTATTCAGCAGCTTGACTTTGTGCCCCCTTACCTCGGGAAAAGCTGTCGCAATCTATTATTAATAAACATTTGTGGAATTCATCCGGTGTCTCCATTCCTTCAAAAGTGATGACGAGGATGAATCAGGGTTGAGGACAAGAAACGCTGTTTACGCTATGGAAGCATCTCCGGCAGATTTTGTTTGCTGTTTACGGCACGGAAGCATCTCCGGCAGATTTTACTCCTTAGAAGCTCGTCAGGAGTTAGCAACACTCCTCTGAATATCTGCTGTCATTGTGAGTGTTTACGATTCCTCGGTGGGGGCACAGAGTTCACTTTTAAAAGCGGTGTTCAAGTTATTTATGGTATCGTTCACGTGCCACATTCTATGCATGTGAAGCAACGCACTCTCAGATTTCTTCATTCGCACGCCACGTCCTATGCGTGTGAAGCTATGCGCACACAGATTTCTTTCTTGAATCTCCTCTCGCGCACAATGTAACTGTAATAATAATACTCACAGGACTCGTAGGAGCTTCTAACGCAAATAACTCTTACTTTTTCACTGCGACAACTGCTTCAACTTCTTTGTTCCTATTCAATGTATTTCCAGCCGCAGATCAACGAAATAGAAAGTGGACTTTAAGTTTCATATTCTTGTTTCCTGCAGTTCGGCCATCTTAGTTTGGGAAAAAGAGAGAAAGAAGAACAAGAAACATTTTTTGTATATTTCTATATTGATTTTGTGACATTACCTTTCTTCTACTGTGGAATTGTTCATTTTTAGTTGTTCACCTGTATTCTCTACTTGTATGTTTTTGAGGTTATTTGTGACTGTGTTTGTGACCCTACAGTTAAAAAAAAGGAATGTATTAATATTTCTTGACTTCACAAGTTCTACAATGCAGAATGTATTGCCTCCTGCTCCTTTTTTACAATATCCTGGGGATGCCCCTCTGGAATGGAAGCTATGGCTACGATCTATTAAGGCCTACCTAGGAGCTATTGATGGACACAAATTCAGACCTGAAAGAAAAATAAGTTTAATGTACTATTATTTGGGAGTTGAAGGTCAGAACATTTTTGATAATTTACCAGCATATGAAATGGACGATGAAGAAAAATTGGATGAATTTGAAATGGCAGTTGCACAATTGGACAAGCATTTTACCAAAACTAAGAATATTGTATTACACAGGTACAAGTTCTTTACTAGGTCACAAAATCCCAATGAAAGTATTGACACGTTTATTACAGCACTGAAAGTTCTAGCTGCAAAATGTGAATTTGAGAATTTTACTTCTCAACTCATTAGAGATCAATTAGTAGCTAGATGCTATTCTAAAAGAATTCAAGAGAAATTACTTACGTGTAAAGACCCTTCATTAGACAAAGCTATAGATATAGCGAAAAGTATTGAATGTTCTTTGGAAGATGCTAAGCAATTAGAACTATCTTTGTCTAATACGACTATTTCAGGAACAGTGACGAGTGTGCAGAGCAGTGATAACAGAAAACACTTTCGTGCTGAGTAAAAACAGGATGGTTCTTCAACCTCCAGAAATACTTCTTCAATTAAATACAATCAAAAGACTATTTGTTACATATGTGGTTCTTCTGCTCATGTATCTTCTTTCAAGAACTGTCCAGCATTAAATCAATAGTGCAGGAACTGCAGCAAAATGGGGCATTTTTCACAGGTTTGTAGGAGTATAAGAAAAAATATTGTTCATTGTGTGCTTAGTGAAGATACTGAGAACATCCAGCTAGAACATGATGACAATGAATTTGTGTTAGTAGTCAAAGATACAACAACATCGATTAACAAAATAGTAATAGACCCTGATTTTGATGTATTAAAAGAAGGGGTTGTAGCAAAACTTTTGGTGGATACAGGAGCTCGCATTACTATTGTATCACAGGAAAAATTTGATGAATTTTCTGCGTCAAAAACTCTTCTCCCTCCTGATGTTTCTACAGTTGCTTTTGAAGGAAGCAAAATTGATTTAATTGGTTATTTTGGGCTTCATTGTGTGTCAGTGATGAAACTATTCAAGAAAAAGTGTATGTAGCTAAAAAAGGGGATAATGTTTTGGGGTTAGTTCATCAAGCTGAATTCAAGTTGATTATCAAACCAGGACGGGAAAAACCTGTGTCTGTTGAGAAAAACAATTCAAATTGTGTCAAAACTGTTCCAGATTTTGTGTGTATCTGGCAACAGAAATTCAAATAGTTATTTCAGGACAAATTGGTAAAGATAACTAATTTTACACATATGATAAAATTGAAACAAGGCGCAGTGCCTGTAAAACATAAATTAAGAAATGTACCTTTAATTATAAGAACAGATTTGTCTAATTTGTTGAGGGACACGTGTGAACAAGGCATAATTGAGAAGGTAGAAGCAACCTTGTGGTTGTCCCCCATAGTTCTGGCAAAAGAAATAACAGGAGACTTAAGAATGTGCGTGGATTTAAGAAGTTTAAATGAGGTAATTTGGGTGGACAATTTTCCTTTACCAAGATTTGATGACCTAATCACGAAAGTTGGGTCATCTAGTTGGTTTACAAAACTGGATTTAAAGTCGGCATATCATCAGGTGGAATTGGATGTTGATTCCAGACATTTAACTGCATTTGTAACTCATGATGGAACATTTCTCTAGCCTCAGCTACTGCAGTTTTTCATAGATTGATGTCTGACATGTTTATTAACAATCCCAATGTAGTAGTTTTTCAGGATGACATTTTGGTGTTTTCTGTCACTGAAGTTGCACATGATAACATTTTGGAGGATATTTTAGATACATTGGAAGATAGAGGAGTCACTTTAAGAAAGGGTAAATGTATATTCAAATCTAGAGAAATTGAGTATCTGGGACATGTTTTATCCAAACAAGGTATTAAACCAAAACCAGATTAGTAAGAAGCATCTTAGAAGCTCCTGCTCCAAAAACTAAAGATCAATTATTGTCGTTTCTGGGGTTGTGCGAGTTCTATGCAAAATTTGTAAATGATTTTCCTAAGACCATTGAGTGTTTCAGAACTGTACTTAACAAAAAAAAAACATTTTCTTGGTCTAATGAGTGCAATAGAACGTTTGGGCAAATCAAACAGGATATCGTTAGAGCCCCTGTTTTGCAGCCCTTTTCAGAAGAAAAGAAAACAGTTGTGACTGTGGATGCATGCAAGTATGGTTTGGGTGCGGTTTTAACGCAACTATCGGATAATGGAAGTGAGAGCACTATTGGGTTTGCTTCAAGAACTCCATGACTGGTGGAACATAAATATACAGTGATTAAGAAAGAACTTTTGGCATGTGTGTGGAGTGTAGAAAAGTTTAAACAATATCTTTGGGGTTGACATTTTGTTTTAAAAACTGATCATCAACCTTTGGTGGAAATTTTGTCAGGAAAGAAAATTATACGCTCAACGGCCCGCATAGCTAGGTTGTCAGCCAAGCTTTTAGAATTAAATTTTTTGGTTGAGTACATTCCTGGTGGGAAGAACTGTAGAGCAGATTGTCTGTCTAGATTGCCCATTAAAGATGATGATGAACAAGAGTGGGAAACAGAAATTAAAGAATGTTTTGTGGTATGTATTGCAGAGAATGGCAAGTTGTCTGATGAAAAAGAATGGATTGATTCAGTACAAAAAGATAAATTGTTGTGTGAAGTGATGCATTTGGTTAAGTCTGGTTGGCCCAAAGAGAAGAATTTGTCGTCTGAGTTGCAACCATTCTGGAAAGTGTCTGATGAGCTATCCATTGAAGGAGATAAGTTGGTTAGAGGTAACAAGCTTATTCCTCCCGAGTGTTTTAGGAAAGATTTAGTTGCTAAGGCTCATTCTGGTCATTTGGGTGCCACCATTACCAAAAGAAAGTTGAGATTCTATTTTTGGTGGCCTAGAATGGACAAAGAAATTGACGAATATGTCAGAAGTTGTACACAATGTTGTATGAGTGATAAAGTATTAGTCACAGGAGGTGTTGTGGATTTGTTTGTTCCATCACCAGCTAGAGCTTGGCAGAAAATTGGTCTTGATTTTTTGGGTCCTTATCATGTATTACCACCTGACATGAGATGTTTTGTAGTGATTGTTGACCACCTTTCGAGATGGGTTGAGGTAGAATCTGTAAGGTTTCCAACTACCCAAAGTGTTTTCAATTGTTTGAAAAAGATCTTAATTCATGAGGGATTTCCAGATCAAATTTCAACCGATAATGGGGTTCAATTTGTGTCAACAGAAATGCTTCAGTTTTTGAGCAAATGTGGCATTAAACATATTAGGAATCCACCTTATCATCCACAAAGCAGTGGAATAGTGGAAAGTTTTAATCGTGTGCTAGAGGATTGTATCCAAGCTGCATACAGAAATAATATGACTGTGGATCAAACTGTTAAAGAACTTGTATGGTCCTTCGCACTACACCACATGCGGCCACAGGCAAAAGTCCTTTTGAACTCATGAGGGGTAGAATGGGGCAACTGAATTATGTCCCTTCTGGATGATTAAATTGTTTCATGAAGAGAGTGATTTAAAAGAAATTTGGCAGGTGGCAAAAACAATTCAAATAATGTGGGAAAGAAGAGGCTGAGTGGGATTCATGATAAGGGTGGAAAACTGCAGATGGGAGATTGGGTGAGAGTAAAGAATCCCATGTTAGTTAGAAAAGGTTTGTCAAAGTTCAAGGATTCTCAACAGATTCATGAATTACGCAGGAATGCTGCGAAACGTTCTGATGACAGTTGGTGGAGCACCGCTCGCTTAGCATTGGATCCTAGTGTGCAAGTACAGTTAGATAACACCTGTCTGAAATTACCTAGCCGATCTACTGTCAATGGTCCTGATGGAAATAAAAAGTGTGATAGGAGGAGAAGTATAAGAGTATGCCATAAGCCTACAAAATTTCAAGATTATGTTGTGTCTTAATAAGCTTAGTTTTTATGGTTTTTCCTCTCTGTAGGAGTCATAGTGTTTTGTAGAAGCATTATATTCTGTATAAGAATTGTTCTAGTTGTTCTTTCCATTATATAATGATTTATTTATGTTTCTTGGTCCAATTAATTGTCTTATTTTAAAGAGGGAAGAATTGTAGTGATGTGGTTTAGAATGTGTGAAGGTCAACTGGAACCTTATGACATCGCTTGTCTATGATGTCATGTGGTTCCACAGTCCTTCATTGACGGTTATTCAGCAGCTTGACTCTGTGCCCCCTTACATTGGGAAAAGCTGTTGCCATCTATTATTAATAAACGTTTGTGGAATTTATGCGGTGTCTCCATTCCTTCAGAGGGTCTATGATTGTGCATGTGTGTGGTTCAGGTCGTAACTTGTGGTACAAAACTATGCAAACTAGTTCCCTAGCTTAAAAGATACTGAGACTGATCGGACAGGCGCAACTCCAGTATCATGAGAATTGAGGGACAGTGCAGCTGGTTTGGTGTCTTAAGTTGGAAATGCCAGTAACGCTACAATTATTTGCAACCATCTTTTGATTCTATTATCTCTTTAATCTTATAACCAACAAATCTGCTAAACACATTCACGGCCATTACAAAGGATTTGCATAGCTCCCTATTTCAAACTAAGCAGATCTTGATTATCGGATGAGCAGTGCAAAGCAAGATAGGAAATCCAGTTATAGTAAAGCATTTTGGGTTGCACAATTCTAGATGAGGGTATCATCAAAGTTTCTTTGAGTGAAAGTGGATCTACAGTCACCTTCATTTGGTTCTAAAGTAACTGGTGTATACATTACTATTAATTAATAGCCTAATTCCAGTGGGGACCAAATTTCCCATGCAGAATTTGGCCCTGATTAAGAGCAGGTCAGTGTTTTCTCACCGCTCCATAAACTCCTGTTTTCACAGGGGTCAAAATAAAGAATTTAGTGGTATTTACCACACTCAGTAATTACTGGGTGCATTAAATATCTTGTTTTCTCATTACATTTCAGAAGGTCAACCCTGCCGGCATTTAAAAGATGAAGAGTGTGCAGTATTTACTGTACAATGCAGATTTTGGTTCAGTAAACATATTAATCTAAATTTTATTCCTCAGAAACTCAAAATCTGTGCTATTTATTGCACCTGCCAAATACCGTAACCAAGGATATCATTATTTAACTGGTGCAATAAAAAGCACCTGGATTCCAACAAACTCAGAATCAGGGTCTTTATGTGCTGAAGCCAAACTTACCCAGTAGTGTGTTCTCTATTCCATGTATCCTTCACAGACCAAGGTGATTTGTAATGTTCTTTGTAGTATTTAAGAATATGACATGGAGAAATACTGTCTGACATAAATAGATTGTACTAAATATCATTTATAAGCAAGTCATCACGGTGTACATTTTCTAGTTTTAACACCAAAGGGACAATATTTTAGTAAACCATATTCATCACACAGCATTTATGTCAGATGAAATTCTGGCAATGATATTCTGGTCCCACACCTTCCATCTTCCACTTCTTAGCACATTTTATTTCATAAAGGATATTTGTTTGAAAGAATTGTTTGAAAACTGGTTATGGTATGTTGGTTTCTATTGAACCTAGGAGTCATTTAGAGTTTGCCAGAAGGGCCTCACTCTCTCCCCCTAAATTAACAGGTCTCTCACCCCATCAAACTTGTGGTTTCCCCACCCCATTTAGAGGTCATCGCCCCCAATAAACTGGTTGGTAGACATGTATGTTGCTGCCAAGCTCTAAATGAGCCCACTAGTGTCTCGTGCCCAATGAGAAGTTCAGGTTGTAAACTGATGTGTGTTTTACAAAAGTTAGGCTTAGAATTTCTGGCGCTATATATTCTTCTGAGATCTTTTTGGGCCCATTGAGTAAAATAATGAACAGTGAAGCTCACAACCTACATGCTCTACCTATAAAGACTCAAACAACCACATTACCTACTTTCTATAATATTTGGTTCATGTTAGGCAGTTTAGCTCTTGAGTATAAATCTACCCAAGATGATTGTAAAATGTTAAATATCTAACTTTTCATATTCTCAGTCGACTCATTTAAATGTCTTTTGCACACCAAACAGCAAAGCATATTTTTGAAAATGAAACAGAGGAATCAATGCATCACTTTCAGTCTTCCACCAGGGTTTCCTCAACAACAACAAAGCACATTTGGTGCACATTTGCAAAGCTGACAAAGATGCTAGTCTATTTTACAATGAGAGATAACACAATTGTCCTCAGTGATATACCACCTATGAAGTCATGGCTTGGTTAGAAATAATGTCATTTTATTACTTCAGAGTCTACATAGTCTCCAGGTTAAGCCCTTTCTTTTTTGCCCTGTTTATAATTTCCTTATTTTCATGATACAGTTGATCCATTTTGCCTCTTGTTTATCCCTAGGAGGAGTCTAGTTTCCAATATAATTGCAAGTATCTGTAGTTAGGTTACCATAGAGAGAAAGAGGAGGTATGGACTGGGAGTAGATGGGGTGCAAGAGCTAGAGCTACTGACTTTGGAATGGGGAACCAAGTTTAAGTCCTGGCGTCAGCTCAACATCCAGTAATTCTGGGTAAATCACTTAGGGCCTGACTACAACTTTGGCAGAGGGGGTTAATCAGTCCCAAATGTGACGATATCCCGCCCACCGTATTACGAGTTCCATAGGATAAAATGGACTCGTAATACGGCGGGCGGGATATCCGTCACATTTGGGACAGATTAACCCCCTCCGCCAAAGTTGTAATTAGGCCCTTAAGTTCCCCGTGCCTAAAAAATCTGTCCTTATTTAATGTAACTGGTGCTCAAGTTAAGCACTCCAATACCTTCTGGCCAAGTTTGTGCTATATAAAAACCGCAATAAAGAAGGTGTCAGGCAACAATTACCCTTTATCTTTACCCCAGAATATGTATGTCTATTTCCATCCCTCAAAAATGTGCAGAGGGTAGATATGATGCGGGAGTTAAAGGGCCTTAAGGTGAGGGCTTCTTAGGTGTGGCTTTCAAAAGGACTTATTTGTGTGCCCTGATGACTGTGGTATGCTGCCGATTTGAGTGTACATTGGCAGCTAATGTAAGAATGACAAAATTGTTCTGGCTAAAGACCCGGCAGAGGAACGTAAGTCTTTGAGAGCTTAAGTGTGTTAGAGCCTCCTAAATCTTACTAGAATTTCAACAGTTTCTACTGTAGTGCAGTTAAATATACACTATGCTTTTTTTTACCAGTTGATTGGTGGATAGATATCACGTTGGTCGCAGTGAATACCTTTTCAGAAATAGGGCTGAGTAAAATGCATGATTTGCTCTGCACATTAAAAATACAGACTATTCTGCCTCCATAAAAGTCTCAGAAGAGTCACCTAGGATACATTTAACCACAAACAGGAACATCCTGTGATAAGTCACCTAGCCTACGTCAGGCCTCACACATAATGGAGGGCTAAGTAATCTATTTGCAAAACACCCAGAGCCAGTTCTGTGTGTGTTAGACAAGGAATGTTTCCCTTTTTGCAGTCACCCTTGATTTTTGACCTTTCGCTATACCCTTTATGTTTGCTGGTTGTAGAACTCTGTGAACTTTAGCCCTTCTAATTAGTGAAAAATTGCCTGTGTTTCTCCTTTCAACATGGTGAAATTGGCATACACCTAATTGACATATTTACCTTGCTTTTAAGTCCCTCTATATGGTACAAAGTGTACCATAGTGTGTGTGTTATACAGTGTTTTAGAGTGGAGGGGCATAGAGTGGAGTGGCGTAGAAGGGAATGGTGTATTATAGCGTGGAATGGTGTGTCATAGGGTAGAATGGCATGTTGTAGAGTGCAGTGACATCTCCTACAGTGGAGTGGTGTAGAGTATCGTCCAGTGGAGGGAAGTGCATAGAGTGATATAGAGTGGAGTAGAGAGGAGTAGAGTGTCGTAGAGTGGTGTGTCACTGAGTGGAGGTGTGTAAAGTGGAGTAGTGTAGTAGAGTGGTATAGAGTGGGGTAGAGTGTAGTAAAGTTGCATGGAGTGGTGTAGAGAGAGTTATGTGGAGTTTCATGGAGTGGAATATAGTGTTGTAGAGTGCCATAGAGTGGCATAATGTGAAGTAGAGTATTATAGAGTGGAGTGGCATAGTGTGGAGTAGAGTGTCAAAGAGTGAAAATGCCTAGAGTAGCATAGAGTGGAGAACAGTATAGTAGAGTGGAATAGACTGGAGTGACACAGAGTGGAGTGTTGTAGAGTGTCATACCCTAGAGTGTTGTGGCCTAGCGTGTCATGGCATAGAATGTTGTGGTGTAGAGTGGAGTGGCATAAAGTGGTTTGTCATAGAGTGGTGTGTCGTAGAGTAGACTGGAGTGGCATAGACTTGAGTGGCGTGTCATAGAGTGGCGGGTCATACAGTGTGTTACATTGGTGAGGCATAGAGTGGAGTGGCATAGAGTACAGTGGAGTGGCGTGTCATAAGGTGGAGTAGTGTGTCATACAGTGGAGTGGTGTGTTGTAGAGTGAAGTTGGTGGAGTGTCGTAGAGTAGAGTGGAGTGTCATAGAGTAGAGTGGTATTTAGTAGAGTGTGACATCTTGTAGAGTGTCCTAGAGAGGAGTAGACAGGCATTCAATGGAGAGGCATACAGTGGTGTGGTTGTCATGGAGTAGAGTATGGTAGAGTGGAGTGTCATACAGTGGCGTGCCGTCCAGTGGAGTGTCATGGAGTAGAGTGTCATTGAGTAGAGTGTTGTAGAGTGGAGTTTTGCAGAGTAGAGGGAAGGAAAGTGCCATAGAGTGCAGTGTCATATAATGGAGTGTTGTAGAGAGGAGTGTCATAGACTGGAGTGTTGTTTAATGTGTAGAGTGGAGTAGAGTGGAGTGTCATAGAGTCGAGTACAGTGTTGTGCAGTGCACTGTTGCAGAGTGGAGTAGGGTGTCATAGGGTGTGGTAGAGTGACACCCAAACATTTACACATTCATCCAGCCATTTTACCTTTCACTCCTCCATCCAGCCTTTCACTCACTCATTCATACACACATTCACTCATCTTTCTATCTATTCAAACTCTCATCCTCATCCATCCATTCTTTCAATCATCTATTCTCCCTTTTACTCCATCCATCCCCCTTTCACTCATTCAACCCATCCATCCATCCTTTCACTTAGTCAACCCTACTTCCAATCATGCATGCATCCTTACTTTCTCTCATCATCCACCCTCCCTTTCACTCATCCATCCATCCACCCTCCCTTTCACTCATTTATCCATTCTTATAGTTAGTAATAGTAATAAGATCTTGGCTTATGTTAAACAGAGACCTGAAATTCACTGAAAAAACAAAGAATAAAGCGACATTACAGTGAGGTGTTGAAATTAGATAAAAACGATCACTTAAAACCTTGAGATTCACAAGTTATAGTTTACTGAGCTGCTATAGTTTACTGATCTGCTATAACTTGTGCCCTGACCGTGCACTGCTTATGACAGAACATAATACATTATTCATGACATGTTAAATGACATCATTGATGACATCTCAAATGACATGACAATGAGGTCTCAATTTGCTATCAGTGTTTCTTGTATCTAGCCCCTCTATTTCTCCTAGTTGTTCACTAAAAAAAATCTGACATGGCTCTTTTGCCTTAATAAAGCCACATTTATTTGAGGAGGTTATTTTAGCTCATTCATAAGTTTAGGGCGTTACTTTTTATTTACCAAGTCAAAATGTGTGTGACATTTTACCTTGTACAGAATTACACATAGGTTGCAAATACTGTTGCCCACTTCTTTTCGTTCAAAAAAGGCCATTGGCCAAATCAATGAATGTGTTCCTGTTAATCCTTAGCAGTTTAAACAAACATTAACAAAACAGTGTGTCTATTAGAGTTTACACCGAAAGGTATTCTAATTGAGTTGTTTATTTAAGATTGCATAACATGGTGTTTCAGTAAATGGTCGCTTAGACTTCTTTGTTTCAGTATCTTGAATTTATCGCAAAACTGAATGTGTTGAGCTAAAGGAAAATTGCCTAACAACACACTTTGTAGCGCGCTCTGGCGACTGCCTTGACCGCAATGTAATCAGTTGGGTGTAGGGCACTTTAGTTGTGAAAGAACAATCGTTGTCAGTTGTATCGAAAACCCCGTTAATCAATGAGACTGGCGGATCAACGTCAGCTGCTGTTCAGCCGTTCCAGGGAAGCTAAGATAAAATTCTTTCGGGAATGCATTTAAAGCACAGTATTATAAAACTACTTTTTTCAAACCCTTTCCAGTGTTTGGCTTGCACCGTAGAAATGTGGACTACGAGTTGGCTTGCTCACTGTAAGAATGATACTTTTATATTAGAGTCATGGATTTGCAGAGCTGAGATTTTCTCATAGCTGAATTTTAAGTTTTCCAAAACAGCAGTAATTGTCAGTAAAGACACATTATTGAACTAAGGTTGGTGGGCCAATATTTTGCTTTGCCAATGCTTCTAATTCTTAATTTTTTATCACCCTTGTATGTATAAATTATACCTTCAGGTTACATTAGTTTGAAGCTAATAGCACCTCCCCCCAATATGGCAAATCTCAAAAAGGTTATAGTGCTTTTTTAAGTACACCTACCTGTTTGGAGGTAGCTCCCCAGCTCTCTTAACATTGATAGGGATGGTTAACTATTTATATTGCAAGCATATGTCCTCCACGTCTAGCCAGTAACATGTTCTAGTTTTCTTTGTTAGTTTAATGTGCTTGCTATACACAAATAAAACAATAGAACCATCACAACAACTCGCCCAGGAGCGCCTACTGGGTTTGTCCATGCTTGTTTACTGATTGTAGGCAAGCAATTACTGCAGCAGAAATGCGCTTGCTAGTTTGATTTCAGTCACAGCACGTTTTTACTAATTTCTGCCTGACATATACCAGTGATTTACTTTTAAATACCTCATTTTAGTGTCAAGAGCAATGCATGTCATTAGTGACTAACAGCTGAACTGTTGATTAAACAATTTTCCGTCGCCCCCACTTCCACCTATCGGTTGTGGTTCCTCTGCAGGATATGGCTTCATATCACGTGGATTCTCTTGTTGACGCTCGCGTCATAATTTCTTTACAGTAAAGACCTTTGTCGAGGTCCACGCTGCTGTTAAAATACTATTAATATTAACTATGAAAATAAATTGTTAGCTCATTTTTATTTTTTCTCAAATTAACTTTGTTCATGAATATTTGTGTTCATCAGAATATTTAAGAATGACTGCATAGCTACATTCATACAACAACAAAATTCCTTTCAGACTCTCCGGGTAATATTATGATTCATTGATTCTAACTGTAATGCTTGTTTCTATGGGTCTCTTGTTTCACTAACATGGTTTCAATTAGAATATCAAAGTGTTTGGCGGCTGATATAGAACTTTTTATTATACTCTCCATTAGATTTTGGTTTTGTTGACTCTGACACCATCGTTACTTTTTTATTTTTGCCAGTGCACACATAATGATTATAATATTTAATAGACTTTTTGATTTCTATGGGTAATTAGGTAAATCGTTCTTTGTGAAATGTCTGTCTTGAACCTCCGATGTAGTAATTTCTCTCTGTTTTGCACAGTTAATACAATCATGTCTGATTTCACAACCACCTTTCATTACTTTTTTAAAAGTATTTATTTAACATTTTTCAATCAAATGCTGAGTGTGTTATTTACCATAGCTGTTACAGATAACAGACGATAAAAAAACAGGAATGGAAGTTAGAACTGAACAGAGATTAGGTACCCCTTTCCATAGTTAGGACTGTAATGTGCAGGGGTGTGGCTTGGAGGCCGATTTGAGCTCCGGATTTCATTTCCATGTTATCTGAATATTTCTTCAGTCTCAGTGACAGCAACCCGCTTTTGAGCTTGAATTATGCTTAATGCATCGTTCCAGTCTCCCCTACAGGTACGAGTGACTGTATATGCTGAATATAACCCTATTCCAGCCACTTAATTCCTGAGGGGATTCTAAAAAGATGGAGGGCGCGGCGGCTCAATGTTTTGAGCCGTCTTCAAAACAGTGAGTACTGTGATTGCTAGGTTCACACGCTAGTGGCGGGCCACATCAGGCCTCATCCCCGTTTACTGCCACCGTTTGTGAGCAGCCTTCCATCAGTCTCAATGCTTTCAATACCTCTGAATCAGCGTTTCTGTGACGCTGTGCTGGCCCACCTGCCAGCCTTAGCCTAAGGCCACCAGTGCTGATCCCACATTGGCTGTTCACACACAGCTTCCACCGCTGGCTTCTCCATTCTGCAGGCTCTACGATTATGAACCATCAGCTCTTTAGGGTCCGTATATACAGTAAATGGACGACAACAAGGAATATTCCTCAGGTGAAGTTCTGCTTCTCATTATTATTTGTACCAGGCAACCTCTATCTCTTGCTCTTCTGTGCAGATTGTGCACATCTTTGGGCTCCTTCGTGTCTTTAAGTGTCTGTTTTGGTGTGACTTGATAAGGTGCACAAACGGTATTTGTTACTGTGTCCTCTCACCTCTGCTTATACCACCTTTATTGGACAAGCCTTTTCCTGACGCATGGGTGCTTTGGTCCTTAGGACACCTTATTCCTACTTGTCTACATATGCTACCGATGTTATGTGGACTCTGAAGCTTGCAGGCTGACTTGTCTCCGGTTGCTGTGACAGCATCTTCATCTTTATTCCTGTTTTTGCCCACATCAGGCTCTGTTTTCTGCCCACATCACTTTGGCTATATCTGGTTCTATCATCTAAACGAGCATGCTCATACCGTAACAATTTTGGAGCCTAAACGTGTCAAAGAAAAAGAACCGAAAGGCACATTAAAAAGTATCACACAAGAACCTCGATCCCAGATTTACAAGTGAAAGAAAAATTGGGTAAACCATCAATATTAGAAATTATTCTGAAAAAAGTAAACTCTGCATGCGACTTTGCCCGCAGTACAAAAGCAAAAACAGCACCAAAGTCGAAGAAGCTGGTATTCAGAAAGATCTTAAGGATTTGAACATTAGACTCATGAACCCTGAGGGTAGGATCAGTGCAGTGGAAGATTGTAATAACATGCAGGATAAACAGCTTTGAAAATCAGAAGCCTTATTAGCTGTGATGAAACAGGATATTACAGACTTGAAGACCAAGACAGGCAAAGCAATTTGTAAACATTTGGTCTTCCAGAGGGTGTGGAGGATGAGGCCCCCTCTGCAATCGCCTTTTTTAGAATTGTGGGTCCCAGCAGCTCCCAACATCTCCTTTTCTAAGGACCTTAGGCTGGAAAGTCCTATTAGGATTCCCACTTTCAAACCTAAAAACTATGTCACTCCAAGACCTCTGATCTTCAAACCCTTGCAACACCAACACACAGAGCTAATTTTATTTCAGGTGAGAGGAATGAAATAATTCATATTGTGGAAATCTAAGATTCTGATTTCTAAAGCTTATGCTAGGGACATAGTACTCCACACCAAAAGACTCTTAGGGACACGTCCATCCAGTCAGCTTGGGCTTTCAAAGTTCAAGATTGTCTTCCAAGAAAAATCTATTGTTTTTACTGAACCTACTAATTTTGAAACGTTTCTGGAAAACAAATCTGAATCTCAGATGGATGAGGGTATCAACCTCATTTGACACCACTGTATAGGCCTTTTGCGTTTCTTGTTGCACATTCTAGGTTATTGGGATGTACCAACTTCATCTTTCTTGCTGGTACATGTCCTGCTGTAAATTTGCTATCTTCTCAGGTTGGATAATATCTATGATCACATTTATTTGCAGATATGTTTTTGCCAGTGGCTACACAATGCCTCTCCCCATGTTTTACTGATTGCAGACTTGGCTGCTGGTCTTTTAAGCTAGAATGACAGATGGACAAAGGGTCTGATTATGAGTTTGGTGGTCCGTGGACTGCCATCAGCTTGATGGCCGGACTACCATATTATGATGCATGCAGTTTCATAGACAAAAGACTGCCCGCAGCTGTGGCGAGATAGGCCAATGAGGGCATTGGAGCCAGGGTTTCCACCAGACAGATTATAATGTTGACTTCCACCAATGTGATTGTGACACACATATCTGCTAATCCCAGTTTCTGGGACTGTGACGTGTACAGAACATTGTTTCAAACAACAGCAACCCCATATCAACATCACACATTATTAAGCAGACACCCTCACATTACTCACATTGCTCACATGCCATGGCCTGTCAAGAGATTGAAGACACATGTATGGATGTGTCATTGAACCCAAACACACCTTCCATACAACCTCCCTGTAACGGACCAACACATATCACCAACATTGCAAGAAAATGGAAGGCCAATGGGATGCACAATATTTTGTGAGACAAATATCCAAAGCTCATGATGTAAACAAAACCTGCACAGTAGGGATGGGGCATCAAGGGCACTCCAGGAAGGATGTTGCCCTGGGACACATTTCACATTGCACATGCCCCTATAACACTATTTGCACATAAACTGGGCCTTCATCTATTTCAGGGACAATCAATAGTTGATCCAAGTGACATGCCAGTCTCCCAAATGTGTAAGTGCAAGTCAAAAAAGCAAATACAGCAGCAACAGCATGGGTCACACATTTAGATAGAGTAGCTGCAAAGTACACACATGAAAATACACATATGGTCATTCAAATGTATAGGAAGGTAGCAAAATTGTGTGGACAAATAAAACTCTAACTTGCACACATGATACATATGTCCATTCAACATCAGGGGACAAATGTGACCCAATACATGTTGTCATTGGCCAAGCCAAGATGAAATACTTACCACATCAAACAAAACACATTGCAATGACACCCAATTGGATTGCTACCCACATATCCATACAGTGAACATCTACCCTTGTTCTAGGCGACACCAGCACTTCCCTCAAAGTCAGATCTTGCCAACCACAGCAAATGAAAGAGCAAGCAGGTGAATCACATACAACTGTAGGCATACAACACAAATTACACAGGAACAACTTAAATGTAAAAAAAAAAATGGCAGAAGAAATGTGTACCCAAAAAAACCCACCTAGGGTTTATTAACTTGTTAGACCTGACAGCCTTAGGGTGGTCACCCCTAACTTTTTGCCTGCTACCCTCCACTTTTTAGATACTGTTTTTGCTGGTTTTAAGACTCTGTGCACTTTACTGCTGCTCACCAGTGCTAAAGGGCAAATGCTCTCTCCCTTTAAACATGGTAACATGGGATCATACCAAATTGGATTATTTAAATTACTTATAAATCCATAGTAAAGTGCAATATATGTGCCCAGGGCATGTAGATTAAATGCTACTAGTGGGCCTGCAGCACTGATTGTGCCACCCACTTAAGTAGCTCCTTTACCTTGTCTCAGGCCTGCCATTGCAAGGCCTGTGTGTGCAGTTTCACTGCCAATTCGACTTGGCATTTAAAAGTGCTTGCCAAGCCTAAAATGTCCCTTTTTCTACATATATGTCACTCCTAAGGTATGCCCTAGGTAATCCACAGGGCAGGTTGCTGTGTAGGCAAAAGGCAGGACATGTACCAGTGTAGTTTACATGTCCTAGTAGTATAAAACTCCTAAATTAGTTTTTACACTGCTGTGAGGCCTGCTCCCTTCATAGGCGAACATTGGGTTTGCCCTCATATATTGTTTGAGTGGTAGCTGCTGATCTGAAAGGAGTTAGAAGGTCATTTTGAGTATGGCCAGAATGGTGATACAAAATCCTGCTGACTGGTGAAGTTAGATTTAACATTACTATTTTTGAAATGTACTTTTAGAGAGTGAGCATTTCTCTGCACTTAAATCCTTCTGTGCCTTACAATTCACACCTGGCTGGGTTTAGTTGACAGCTCCCTTGTGCATTCACTCAGACACACCCCAAACACAGGATACTCAGCCTCACTTGCATACATCTGCATTTTGAAGGAGTCTTCCTAGGCTGTGAGATTGGAGGGCCTGACACTTGCATGTCAAAGGACAGAAGCCTGCCCTCACACAAAGGACTGCCACACCCCCTACTGGGACCCTGGCAGACAGGATTGAACTGAAAGGGGACCTTATGAACTTCCAAGCCACTCTTTGAAGTCTCCCCCACTTCAAAGGCACATTTGGGTATTTAAACAGGGTCTCTGCCCCTACCAACTCAGACACGTCCTGGAGAAGAGAACCTGAACCAGAACTTGCATCCTGCCAAGAAGAACTGCCTGGCTGCCCAAAGGACTCACCTGTCTGCTTTCTGTGAAGGACTGCTGCCTTACATTTGCCCTGCTATCTTGCTGCTCTCTGGCTGTGGTGAGAAGTGCTCTCCAAGGGCTTGGATAGAACTTACCTCCTGTTCCCTGAAGTCTCAGGACCAAAAAGACTTCATCTCTACAAGAAGGACTCCTTGTGTGGTGAAAATTGACGCACAGCCTGCCAGAAACGACGCACAGCCTGAACCACAGTGAAAAATTCACTGCACGCCGAACCGGAACAACGCAGCCTGACTTCGCAATGAGAAGGTCGACGCAGCGCCAGCGTAGTGACCGGAAATTCGACGCACAGCCCACTGGATCGACGCACAGCTGAGCAGGAACGATGCAGCCTGACTTCCAGAGAGGAATCAAAGCAGCGCCTGCTGTGCAGTTGAAATTTCCACGCAACGCCCACCGGATCGTCGCATCCCCTGTGACTTCGTCCTGTCAGCACCGGAAATCCACGCAACGTCCCCGGGGTGTCCAAAAACCCCACAACCCGAGGAGGATCCACGACCGAGTGCCGAAAATAGATGCACAGCCGTCCTTGCGTGAAAACTAAACGACGCATCGCCGTGTGCAGCCCGAGAAAGCGCCCCCCCCCATTGTTTCCACACATCTCCTCCTCTGCAGTTCTTTGCAGAGATTTTGCACGCGAATCAGGTACTTTGTGCTTGAAAGAGACGTTTATTGCTTTTTAAAGACTAAAGACACTTTTTATCACCTTTTCAGTGAATTCTAAACATATATTTATTGCTTTTTAATTGTTTTGACCTGCATCTTATCAGATAAATATTATATATTGTTCTAAACACTGTATGGTGTATATTTGTGGTGCTATACTGTGTTATTGCATGATTTATTGCACAAATACTTTACACGTTGCCTTCTAAGTTAAGCCTGACTGCTCAGTGCCAAGCTACCAGAGGGTGGACACAGGATAATATGGATTTTGTGTGACTTACCCTGACTAGAGTGAGGGGTCCTTTCTTGGACAGGGGGTAACCTGACTGCCAACCAAAGACCCCAGTTCTAACATAACTCAAGAATAATGAGAATCAAAGGCCATTTCCTGGTCCAGTAGAATGTTTCTGCACTCTACTGTGCACCAGCTTGACTTTGATCACACCCAAAATAAAATCCACAGGAAGGGGCATCAAGTGGGCATACAGGCACCTCAGGGATCATTCTTGGTTGAGGTGGGTTTGGATTGTGGATGGGTGGGTTTGGGAGGGGTGGTCTTTACCTTTGGAGGGGTGGATTTCATCTTCGGGGAGGGAGGAGTATGGCTGCTTGCAGGGGGGTAGCTGTGATAGGGGAGGACTTGGAAGTGGGAGGGATGGCTTGGGATGTGGGTGGGTTCTCTTGGTTTGGTGAGGGTTTGTGGGGAAAAAAGGAATCTTTCTTTGGGAAAACAGGTAGGGTCTGCAGAAGGGGTTGGGGTTAGGCGGTTGAGGGAGTGCTTGTCTTGCCTGTAGATGTTGATGTTGGTGGGGTGTGCTTGTCTGAGTAATGCTTGAGTTTGGGTGGTGTCTGTTGCATGTGTGAGTGCAGGCGTTTGTGTTTCTTGGGGGTCTGTGAGGTGGACGTGCTGGATAATGGAATGGTGGCTGTGTTTGTGGGTGTTTGGGTGGTGGCTGGGGTATTGTGGATGTGGTGGCTGTGTCTGCAAGTGTTGGGGTGATATGTGCGGGTATGGTGGTTGTGGTGTCTGTTGGGGTGGTCTCTGTGGGTGTTACGGCTGTGGTGTGTGGGTCAGTGGGGGTGGTGGTGCTGCCTGTGGGAATGGTGGTTATTGTGGTGAGTGTGAGTGAGTGACTGTTGAGTGCTTGCGTGCCAGTTTGTCTTGTGGTGCTTGTGTTTACTGTGCTACTTGTGTGTGTTGAGGTGGTGCGTGTAGGTGTGTCTGTGTGCTTGGGACAGGTAGGGGAATAGAGAAATTGGATGGGGAAGATGTAGGTGTTGAGAGGAGGATTGAGGAGGGTGGATGCCTGCTGTCAGTGAGGAGGCCAGAGCCTGAAAAGATCTCTGTAGACCAGACATGGCACTATGAATGCCTTCCAGATATGCAACTGTCTACTGGAGCTGGCTGCCCTGCACCTGGATGGCATTCAGAATAGCAGTCTGACCCACAGACATACTCTTTAGGAGGTCAATAGCCTCCTCACTCAGAGCATCAGGGCTAACAGGGGCAGGGAGCGAGGTACCTGGGGTGAAGGAGATGCACACCATCTTGGGTGAGCGGGTACCGCCAGCTGGGTGAAGAGCAACAGGGAGTGTGGTGATGGAACTGAGGGCGGTGGACAAGGATGGAACAGGAGACGTTTCTGATGGGTCTGCCACCACCAGGGAGTGGCCACTGGAGGAAGAATCTGAAGATGATGTTGTGGATCCCATGTCCTCCGTGGCACTCTCCTCCCTCTCTGGGCCACTGGGTCCCTCCATGTCAGTTGTCTCATGACTGGAGGTACCGTGGACAGCTGCTCCCCCACTTGGTTCCACCCTATCTCCTCTGTTTGTCTAGGATGATGCTGAAATTACAAAGATAAATAGGGTCACTACTTGTGCCTGATCACACTTGAACAACAGCTGTGATTCTCAAACATCATGATGACGTACAGTAGCCACCAGCCACAAGTTCCAGCAAAGTGGCTCCAACATTTGCCACACTATATACATGCATGCTACATAAACTGTCAACAGTTGCCCACAGGAAATTCAGAATCATGGATAGCTCCAATTGCATGGGTGAAGTTGTGCAATCACAGTACCCAATGAACAGGTAGGAGACCTCATCACCTTCAATGGTTTGCCTCATGTAGCATCCCTCGGTTACCTGTTGTCCCACAATAGTAGGGCAATGCCAGGTCCAGTTCTACAGATCCCATACAGGGCCATGCATACTGCTAATCTTCATATACCCAATGCCACATCATGAAGAAATGATAGCCAAATAATGCAGCCATGTTGCTGAAAGAAGTACAGTAGCTGGAAGAAGGAGACATGAAAAAACCCATGTCACACTGAAAAAAATCAACAATGGTCCCTTCACTATATGTACATTGTCTGAATGGACTCCTGGAGTTTGTACTAATGTTGCTCAGATAGATACATCTAGCACTAAAATGTACACCGGAGACAAGATGGGCAAAATTTCAGGGAGATTAGTCTACAAAGTCCACACCACAATAAATGAGGTAGCCCCAGGGAAATCACATCTCTTGATTGGTACTCCTGACAATACCATACTCTAAATGCATCAGTAGAAGCCTGGGGATCCTCAAGTACATGTAGAATGCCCTTAAAATGTTGCTCAATGGGAAGGCATATCACTGTCTCTTTTTGTCATGCAAACACAGATTTCCTTGGATGAATGCTTGTACTCAACCACATATAGGCCCTCATTACATCATTGGCGGTAAATCCCGCTTACCGCCGTGCAGAAGACCACCAACACACCGCCACGGCTGCGGAAATCCGCCACAGCTATTATAACCCACAGTTCGGAACCTGCCAAAATCTAGACACCCACACAAGTCCGCCACACCAAAGGTCAGTGATAAACTGGCTAAAACAAAACCTCCACCGCCACACCAACAGAAATACGCCCACACTATCACGTCACATGAATCCACGCGGCGGTCTTTCAACCGCAGTATTCCATTGGCGGTACACACCGCCGCGCTCAAAATACACACACTCTTACAAAACACATCCACATTGGACAATTCTAAATACACACACCTGATACACATACACACACCACTCCCACACACCCAATACAATATAAAACACACACCCACATCACCCACAAACCCTTACGACAAAAATTCACGAACGAAAGCCAGAGAGAGACAGCACCAGCAACAACAATAGCATACACAGGCACACAACACCATCACCCACAGAACTTCCACGCACCTCACACAACACCTCACTACATATCAGCACACTTATCACCCCACACTCCACCCCACACATCACCTACACCACCCCATGGCACGGCAAAGACACCCCAGGTTCTCGGAGGAGGAGCTCAGGGTCATGGTGGAGGAAATCATCCGGGTAGAGCCACAGCTATTCGGATCACAGGTGCAGCACACCTCAATTGCAAGGAAGATGGAGCTATGGCGAAGAATAGTGGACAGGGTCAACGCAGTGGGACAGCACCCAAGAAATCGGGAGGACATCAGGAAGAGGTGGAACGACCTACGGGGGAAGGTGCGTTCCGTGGTCTCAAGACACCACCTGGCGGTTCAGCAGACTGGCGGTGGACCCCCACCTCCTCACCCACAACTAACAACATGGGAGGAGCAGGTCTTGGCGATTCTGCATCCTGAAGGCCTCGCATGAGTAGGTGGCGGAATGGACTCTGGTAAGACAAATCTTAACTATTACATCCCCCACCCTACCTGCATGCTATCACATACCCCCACCCTCACCCCCAGCATTCCAACTACTCACAAACGTCCCAACATCACAAACCACACGTCCCAACACCAAGCCCTGCATGCGACAACAAAGCATGGACACCCATCACTAAAGCATGCCCACTGCACATACCCAAACACACCCCTAAACCATCATCACACGAGGTCCCACACAGGAATGCAAGCACTGGGGTACACGGTCACCCACCCATTGCACACACAGATGTAATAACCATCCTTATATACCCCTGCAGGACCCCTACCCAATGTCACCGGACAGGAGGGTCCACACATGCCCACACCACCAACAGAAGAGGCCCACAGTGATGACAGCAGTTCTGTCCAACTGGATCTAGATGACCAGCCCGGCCCATCGGGGACCTCTGGACAGTCGGCTCCCCTGACACAGTCACAGGCCACTACAGACCTTCCCCCCTCTGGAAACACCAGCACAGCACCCACCCAGCGGGCCCATACCTCGGTCCCCAGGACACGTAAATCAGCTGTGTGTCCACCACTACAGGGAACCCAGGATAACCCACCACCCCAACAACAACAGGGACCCGGGGGCAGTGGTAGTGGGCACACGGTCCAGGGGACGGAGGCCCAGGAACACAGTCGAACTGGGAGGGCTGCTGTGCGACCGGGGGCAGACAGGCCAAGGGACCCACTCTCCACGAGGCCCTCTCCTCCATCATGGGAGCCTACCACCACTCCCAGGAGAGGATGGCAACGGTACTGGCCAAGTTTCAGGAGACCCATCGCCTACAGGAGGAACAGTATATGGGCTTCAGGGAGGAACTCAGAACCATCAACTCCACCCTGGGCACCATTGTAGGGGTGCTGAAGGAACTCGTGAACACCAGGAGGGACACTGTGGCACTACAAGGGGCCCCTGACACTAGCCTGGACGATGAACTGCCCACCACCTCCGCCGGCGCTAGTGGACAGGATGCCCCACCATAGGATCACCACACCAGCACCCCACCCCCTGCAGAGGGAGAACCACCTCGCAAACGGTCCCTGAGATCCAGGAACAAGACAGAGAACAATGCCAAGACCCCCGCCAAGAAATGAGACCACCCTGATTGTCATCCTACTGTCCCACTTTGTCACCCTGTACATACTTAAACTGCCCCAGCTCCACTTCCTATGCCCATATGGGCAATGCACCTGTGAGACTAATAGACTGGACTCTGCCATGGACATTCCTCCACCATCACCCCTCACCATTTTACTACCCCCTCCAATATTGAGCATTTAAATAAACACACTTAAAGCACAAAACAATCTGGAGTCTGTCTGTGACTTCGAAATAGTGTATTAGCAATTACAGTGGCTAAATGTTCATTCAAATGTAATGTCAACATACCTATGTCACACAGCTCTAGTCCATGAGGAATCAAAGCAGATGTCACACAGTGGGACCCACATCTGTGAAATCGTAAGGGAAAGTGACAACTCAGTGATCATACACTGGGTGAAAACGACAGACAGTAGAGAGGCAGTAGTGTTAAAGTACATGTAGTAGGCAGGTCTGTACTCTTACCTGTGTGTCACTGGAAATATTGCTGGATCACTGAGTCCCTGTTGTTCATGTCTTCTTCCTCTGCTTCCTCGTCTTCACTGTCCACAGGCTCCACAGCTGCAACAACACCGCCATCTGGACCATCCTCCTGCAGAAAAGGCACCTGTCGTCGCAAAGCCAAGTTGTGAAGCATACAGCAGGCCACGATGATCTGGCACACCTTCTTTGGTGAGTAGAATAGGGATCCACCTGTCATATGGAGGCACTGAACCTGGTCTTCAGGAGGCCGAAGGTCCACTCGATCACCCTCCCAGTTCGCACATGGGCCTCATTGTAGCATTCCTCTGACCTTGTCCTGGGATTCCTCACTGGGGTCAGTAGCCATGACAGGTTGGGGTAACCAGAGTCACCTGCAAATGGCGAGGGACAACTGTTAGACACACACTAACCTGGAGGGATATCCCCAGACCCAGACAACCATTCCCACTGACTAGCATCCAGGTGCTCTTGTAATAGCCACACACGGTGCCTCTGGAGTTGACCGATCACATAAGGGATGCTGCTATTCCGCAGGATGTAGGCATCATGCACTGAGCCAGGGAACATGGCATTCACATGGGAGATGTACTGGTCTGCCAAACATACCATCTGTACATTCATTGAATTATAACTCTTCCGGTTTCTGTATATCTGTTCACTCCTGTGGGGGGGGACCAAACCCACATGGGTCCCATCAATGGCACCTATGATGTTGGAGATATGTCCCAGGGCATAGAAATCCCCTTTCACTGTAGGCAAATCCTCCACCTGAGGGAAAACGATGTAGCTCCGCATGTGTTTCAGAAGGGCAGACAACACTCTGGACAACACGTTGGAAAACATAGGCTGGGACATCCCTGATATTATGGCCACTGTTGTTTGGAGCACTGACAGCACCTGCACTTGAGGGGGGATTCCTGTGGGATGGCGGATAGCTGACATCAGGTCTGGCTCCAACTGGATACACAGTTCCTGGATTGTGGCACGGTCAAGCCTGTATGTGATAATCACATGTCTTTCCTCCATTGTCGACAGGTCCACCAACGATCGGTACACCGGAGGATGCCGCCACAGTGTCAGACTCTAACACATCAACTTGGCAGTGTAACAGGCAGGAATATACCTAGGACTCACCCCTTTGTAGCTACTGTGCCCCTGTCAAACACCCATCAAACTTGGGCTAGGCCACCGCCAGAATGCGGGCTATTAGGGGGGGCAGGCTCTGAAGTGTGCTCCGCCCCCGTTGGGAGGACAGCCACAGCTGGACCTCTGCGATCTTCCAGGCCCAGCATCTCAGGTCCTTCCACCTCTTGCAACAGTGGGTGCTCTGCTAGCTATGGACCCCCAGGGTCTGCACCTTCCAGGCAATGGCTCCCCAAATTTCCTTTCTTCTGATGGGCGTCGACCTGCATGGTTACAAGTGACAAATCAAAAGGTTACAGATCCATTTATTTTTTTGCCTAAATGGTTGTGTCACACATATTTCAGAAACACCAGCCAAACAAAATGTGGAACTGGAAACACAACACAATTGTAAAGCACACATGCTGATCAGTACAGGGGCATGATTATACACTTTTGAAGTCAGCTGCAGACTAACCTACTACCCTGCTCATGGCCTACACTAACTAAGCAAGCCTACTGACATCAGTTAGCCCAGGCTCAAGCAACATGCACTGAAGGGTAAACTCCTTGGGCCAGACTGGACAGACGCGTACATCCAGCCCCATTGACTCAATGCATACAGTCCCTCCAGGCAACTACCAAAGTACAGACTTCACCCTAATAATTAAGTGACAGTAAAAGGCTGCTATGGGTGGCACGGAAAGTCCAATCCCTGTGCAGGTGTGAACAAGTGGGTTACCCAATGTTAACTCATACCACTTCAGGGTTTGTGTGGTATGTAATTGTAGCAGAGAACACACCTTTTACCATATGTGGCAATCCTACAGAGATGGCAACCAACTTACTTAGGCCAGTTTGGCCTGATTGGTTGTGTTTAACCAAGCTAATGAGTCACATGTCATGCCCCCATGGACTCTACCAACTATCTGCACTGTTGGTTTGGCACTTGCATGTACTGGACAAAAATAACATATATAAAGGTGACACCAGAGCTGTGGGAGTAAGGTACTTGCCATAAGTAAATGACACACATTGACAAGGCAAAATTTCAAGGTCATGGAGTAACCTCAGTAAACATCCATAATGTAGTCAATAGGGCAAAGGCCTTAAGGCCAGGTCTTGCCACTGGAGACTCATTGTGGCCACATGCCAGGATCTGCGGGCCTACAGGGAGTGGGCCTGGTGCCACAATAGCCTATCCACAGTAACTCTACCCCGGCCTGGCCTTTGTGCCATACTGGGAGATACATATGACAGGTCCTGGTCTCTGCAAGCTGAGCAAACAGAACCTACATGATACTCACTTCTCCATCACTTCCATGCATGACAATACATCATGTGCCTATGCTCTATGTGGGTTGCGGCTTGTGTGGCACTCTGAAAGGACAGTGATTTTCTAATGGCTCTCCTACAACAGTTTACCAAGGCCAGATGTGGGCTGAGTGTTCTGTGGCACTATACCCATTGCTGACAGGATCCTCAAATGAATCAAACAGTATACATGCACAGCTCATGCTGTGATGCACACATATATAATTTGACATTTACAACCGTCATGTCCACAGATATGTCATTGTGGGGCGGTAAAGTCTAGATATATGAGTGCAACAGAAGGAAGATCTAGGCCTTATCGCACAATACAATGTTAATCTGAAATACATTTGTGCCCTTCTACACTACCTGCTCATTGTACATCCCACGTACGGCACACAAAATGTGACAAGAGGCCCCCCAAAAATCTAACTGGCACACAGAGGCACATTGTAGCCTATCAGAACTAAAAGGATGGTATTGAACAGAGTCAAATATGCCTAAGAGGTCCTTACCTGCTTCTCTGGTGAGCCACATAGCTGACCATACACGTGAAGGACCTCCTCAATGAGCCAGCTCCTCAGGAGAGAAGGCAGGGGCCTTTTCACCTGCATGGCCTGGTGCTCGAAATGGGGTCTTTGGTTGACAGTCAGGTTATCCCCTGTTCAAGCAAAGACCCTCACTCTAGTCAGGGTAAAAGAGAATCACACTCAGCTAACCCCTGCTTACCCCCTTGGTAGCTTGGCAGAGCATTAGGCTTAACTTCAGAGTGCTAGGTATACATTTTTTGTACCAACACACACAGTAACTTAATGAAAACACTACAAAATGACACAACACCAGTTTAGTAAAATAGGAAATATTTATCTAAACAAAACAAGACCAAAACGACAAAAAATCCACAATACACAAGTCAAGTTATCAATTAAAAATCTAAAAGAGTCTTTAAGTAGTTTCAAACACACTCTAACGCTGTCAGCGTGAAAAAGTACCTTGGGTGCGTCAAAAATAACCCAGCACAGGCGACTGCGCGTCAAAAAGGGCTTGCGATGCATTGATTCCACTCACGAGCGGGACCTTGCTCCATTTTTCATTTCGCCGGGTCAGGCGCGTCGTTTCTTCTCTCCGCAGGGGAGCGATGCGTCGATCCGGTCAGCACTCTCGGGTCTCAGCAGGCCTTGCGTTGTTTTTCCACGCCCCGCAGTACTTGAGTCGGAACTCCAGCCACACGATGATCCGAAAACCCCACAGCGCGGGTTGTGATCTCCTAGCCTCCATCAGTGATGTTGCGCGTTTTTTTTCCTGCTCTATGCATCGATTCTTCGATCGCGTTTCCTGCGAGTGTTGATTCTCAGCTGCAGAGCCGGCTGCGAGTTGTTTCTTCAGCCGCAGATCGGAGTCGCGTTGATCTTTTCCCCATACGGAGCTCTGTGCGTGGATTTCCTTGTCTTTAGGCTGCCAGCTTCTCCTTTCAGGATCCCAGGAACTGGATGGGCACCACAGGGCGGAGTAGGAGTCTCTCCAGAGACCCCAGGTGCTGGCAGAGAGAAGTCTTTCCTGTCCCTGAGACTTCAAACAACAGGAGGCAAGCTCTAAATCAAGCCCTTGGAGATTTCTTATCAAGATGGAAGGCACACTAAGGCCCTCATTCTGACCTTGGCGGGCGGCGGAGGCCGCCCGCCAAAGTCCCGCCGTCAGGTTACCGTTCCGCGGTCGAAAGACCGCGGCGGTAATTCTGACTTTCCCGCTGGGCTGGCGGGCGGTCTCGTTCAGACCGCCAGCCAGCCCAGCGGGAAAGACGCTTCCACGATGAAGCCGGCTCGGAATCGAGCCGGCGGAGTGGAAGCTGTGCGACGGGTGCAGTTGCACCCGTCGCGTATTTCACTGTCTGCGCAGCAGACAGTGAAATACATGTAGGGGCCCTCTTACGGGGGCCCCTGCAATGCCCATGCCAGTGGCATGGGCACTGCAGGGGCCCCCAGGGGCCCCGCGACCCCCCCTACCGCCATCCGGATCTCGGCGGTCCGACCGCCGGGATCTGGATGGCGGTAGGGGGGGTCAGAATCCCCGCGGCGGTGCAGCAAGCTGCGCCGCCGCGGAGGATTCAATGGGGCCGCGGTACACTGGCGGGACCCCGCCAGTGGTGCCGGTCCGACCGCGGCTTTACCGCCGCGGTCGGAATCCCCATTGAAGCACCGCCGGCTTGTCGGCGGTGCTCCCGCGGTCCTCCGCCCTGGCGGTCAAAGACCGCCAGGGTCAGAATGAGGGCCTAAGTCCAGTCTTTGCCCTCTTACTCTGGCAGAAACAGAAACTGCAGGATAGCTCCACAAAGCACAGTCACAGACAGGGCAGCTCTTCTTCCTCAGCTCTTCAGCTCTTCTCCAGGCAGAGGTTCCTCTTGTTTCCAGAAGTGTTTCTAAAGTCTGTGGTTTTGGGTGCACTTCTTACACCCAATTTCTCCTTTGAAGTAGGTCTACTTCAAAGTAAAGTCTCTTTTGAATGTGAAATCCTGCCTTGCCCAGGCCAGGCCCCAGACACTCACCAGGGGGTTGAAGACTGCATTGTGTGAGGACAAGCACGGCCCTTTCAGGTGTAAGTGACCACTCCTCCCCTCCCCTCCCTCCTAGCACAGATAGCTCATCAGGAAATGCAGACTACACCCCAGCTCCCTTTGTGTCACTGTGTCCATCCGCTCCCAAAGGGAATCTACACTTTAATCAGATTTAAAGATAGTCCCCATGTTAACCTATGAGAGGGATAGGCCTTGCAACAGTGAAAAATGAATTTAGCAATATTTCACTGTCAGTACATATAACACACATTACTATGGTGGTCATTACAACCCTGGCGGTCGGTGTTAAAGCAGCGGTAAGACCGCTAACAGGCCGGCGGTAAAGAATTTGCAATTACGACCGTGGCGGAAACCGCCAACAAAGACAGCCACTTTAAGACTCCGATCGCCACGGCGGTACAAACAAACAGCTTGGCTGTCACCGCCAACAGACAGGCGGGAGACAATGTATCGCCCACACTAATATGACAGGCCAATCCGCCACCTTTTCCGGGGCGGATTCACCACGGATAAAAACACGGCGGAAACAGGAATCCCAAAGGAAAAACGCTCACCTCTACACACTCCACGAGGAACAAGGACGCCATGGACCCAGAACTCCAAGTTCTCCCTGCAATAGTCTTCCTGCTCCTCTACCAGGAGCACGAACCCCCAGCGGCGAAGACCACAGTGAGTACTGCACCTACGACACAGGGGAGGGGGAGGGAAAAAACAGGGACACACACACGCAACAACCCCACCCCCACCCTCACCCACTACAACACACACACTAATGCATATCAATACATCACAATTACACCCCCCAAACCCCCCGGAAGAATGCAAAGACAATAGAAAATGAGTGTAACCATTGTAATATATTAAAAGCAAGTAGGCAGAAATATATATATATATACACCATGTACATAATATATACCAAGCATAGTAGTCCAGGTAGGGCTCTAAGAAAGTCCGGGGAACACTGGGACCACACGGTATGGGCGAGGCCCACACAAGATCCCCGACCATGACGGAGAGAACACTGCAGGGGCATCAGAGAGCAACTAAACAGGCACCTCAGGGGGAGGGAAAGGGGGGGCAACTCAGCCGCTTGAGTGCACGACGCCAAATCCACGAGGGGGCCACATGCCCACTGTTCAAACCTGGGGAGTGCAAAGCCACAGTCTCTCAAGTCTCTACAGTGGGTGGTTGTCCCACTGTTCAATCCTGGGGAGTGCAAAACCACAGTCTCTCAAGTCTCTACAGTGGGTGGTTTGCCCACTGTTCAATCCTGGGGAGTGCAAAGCCACAGTCTCTCAAGTCTCTACAGTGGGTGGGCTGCCCACTGTTCAATCCTGGGGAGTGCAAAGCCACAGTCTCTCAAGTCTCTACAGTGGGTGCTTTGCCCACTGTTCAATCCTGGGGAGTGCAAAGCCACAGTCTCTCAAGTCTCTACAGTGGGTGGGCTGCCCACTGTTCAATCCTGGGGAGTGCAAAGCCACAGTCTCTCAAGTGGATAACAGTCTCCACTGGTTCTGGAGGGGGCTTTGTGCCCAGAGTGCTTCATCCTGCTAAGGACAGAGGGAGTGGATGCCTTTCTCCACTAGTTCTGGACGGGGCTTTGTGCCCAGAGTGCTTCATCCTGCCAAGGACTGAGGTAGTGGATGCCTTTCTCCACTGGTTCTGGAGGGGGCTTTGTGCCCAGAGTGCTTCATCCTGCTAAGGACAGAGGGAGTGGATGACATTCTCCACTGGTTCTGGAGGGGGCATGGTGCCCAGAGTGCATCATTCACCCCGTGACGGACTCAGTGCCCTTGCCGCACATGGGCCAGCGGTGCTTGAGATGGCGGTGCCCTGTTCAGCGGTGCTTGAGATGGCGGTGCCCTGTGCAGCAGTGCTTGTGATGGCGGTGCCCTGTTCAGCAGTGCTTGAGATGGCGGTGCCCTGTCCAGTGGTGCTTGAGATGGCGGTGCCTTGTGCAGCGGTGCTTGAGATGGCGGTGCCCTGTTCAGCGGTGCTTGAGGTGGCGGTGCCCTGTTCAGCGATGCTTGAGATGGCGGTCACCATTGCAGGGTCTCAGCTGCTGGCGGTCCTTCATGGCCCAACGGGGCTTTTGCTGGTGCTCCTTCATGGCCCAGCGGGGCTTTTGCTGGTGGTCCTTCATGGCCCAGCTGGGCTTTTGCTGGCGGTCCTTCATGGCTCAGCGGGGCTTTTGCTGGCGGTCCTTCATGGCCCAGCGGGGCTTTTGCTGGCGGTCCTTCATGGCCCAGCGGGGCTAGTGCTGGCGGTGGCCTCCTGGCCAGGTGGGCTGGTGCTGGCGGTGGCCTCCTGGCCAGGTGGAATGGTGCTGGTGGTGGCCTCCTGACCAGGTGGGCTGGTGCTGGCGGTGGCCTCCCGGGCAGCTGGGCTGGTGCTGGCGGTGGCCTCCTGGGCAGCTGGGCTGGTGCTGGCAGTGGCCTCCTGGGCATCGGGGATGATGGCAGTCTTCTCTGCCGTGCTGCTCCGCCCAGACTTGCCAGGTTTCTTGTAGCCCTTCCACACCTTGGAAGGTGTCACACCTGACTCCACACTCCCACCTGTACCCCTGGGAGCGGCTTTCGTGGCTGGAGTCTTCCCCCTCTCCCGCCGGGCACTGGCCAACTTCTGATGCTTCACAGGTGGGGGACTGTCTGTGCTGTGGCTCCGTGCCACACTGGCTGCCATGGTGGCCAGTGCACTCCAGATTCCGGTGACTACAGGCACCACTGGTCTCGGAGATGTTGTGGCTGAGGTGCTAGTTCGGGACCTATGTGATGGACGGGGTGGGGGAGGTGTGAGAAAGAGGTCAAGGTTGGACAGGAAAAGTTTTTGGGGCACACAGGATGGGTAGCTGGAGGGGGTTTGGGAGTGGAGGAAGAGGTGGTGGTTGTAGGAGGTGTACTTTTTGTGACTTTGGGTGAAGGTGCATGCGCTGGAGGCTTTCGTGAGGTGGATGGTTGTTGGGTGGGTGTGTGCCTGCGTTTGTGTATCTTGGGAGGGGGCGTCACAGACACACTGGGAGAGGACACAGGGGACGTGTGAATGGTAGTGGTGTGGTGACTGCACGTGAGCGGGGTGTGGTGGTGGGTGTGCTGGAGAGGGACGTAGTGGCTGTAGAGGTAGTGCATGGAGGTGTGAGTGTAGACGAGACTGGGAGGGAGCAGGGAGATGAGGAGGAGGGGGACACAGTGGAGGCAGTGGATGTTGGTGTGTCTGCATGTGTGAGATGCTTGCGTGAATGCCTGTGGGATGTGTGGTGCTTATGTTTGCCTGAGCTTCCCTTGGGTGTTGACGTGTGTGCATGTTGGTCTGTAGGTGTGCTTGGGATAGGCTGAGGTACAGGGGATTGGGTCGGGTGGAGGAAGTTGGAGGGGGGAGGCTAGAGACAGGGACAATGGCTGCCATCAGTGCTGAGGCCAGAGTCTGAAAAGCTCGCTGAAGGGCCGCCTGACCAGAATGAATGCCCTCCAGGAATGCATTGGTTTGTTGCAACTGCCTCTCTACACCCTGGATGGCATTCAAAATGGTAGACTGCTCAACAGTGAGGGGCCTGAGGAGGTCAATGGCCTCCTCACTGAGGGCAGCAGGGGTGACTGGGGCAGGGTCTGAGGTGCCTGGGGCGAAGGTGATGCCCACCCTCCTGGGTGAGCGGGCACGGGGCAAAGGCTGAGGGGCTGCTGGGAGGGCGGTGCTGGTGGGGGGGTGGTGGCTGTACCTGTAGATGCGGGGGGCACAGATGTTGCCGCCACCACAAGGGAGCTCCCATCAGAGGACGAGTCCTTGTCGCTGGCGTCAGCTCCTGTCCCCGCCGTGGAGCTCCCCTCGCCCTCCGTCCCACTGGTGAATTCAGACTCCGTAGTGTCGCCATCCAGGGCCATTTGGGATGCAGCTCCCTCGTGCTCCGGTGCCACTGCTCCTCCGCCTGATGATGCTAATGCACACAAGAACAGGGAGACCACAAAAAGTAGGGGCAAGACAGAAGAAAGACATGTTGAGTGAATGCATTACCGCTACCGCTGGCGGACACGACAGACACAGAAGCCCCCTGCATTACGCCGCGCTCTTGGGCTCCACTGTTCAATTCCTGGGAAATGGCCTACAAGGCTATGGACGACATCTGCACACATAGATGACACAGGGGCATGACTAGGTGTACTTGGCACTCTACAGAGGTGGGGTGGGGTGCCACATGGCCTGCCTTACGGAGGGGCCTTGCCTACGGAACTCGCCCTGGCCTAGGGAAACCCACAGCCCACCTCCCCCACCCAGACCCCTCCACTGCGCCCAAAGTCAGCAGAATGAGAGTGTACTCACCCCCTTGTGGCTTCTGTGATGCCCTCAAACGCCCATCCAACTCTGGGTAGGCCACCGCCAGGAACCTGAACATCTGGGGGGTCATGGTGCGACATGCACCCCTCCCACGTTGGGAGGCCATCCCCAGCTGAGCCTCCGCCGTCTTCTTGCTCCAGCGGCGAATGTCCTCCCATCTTTTACGTCAGTGGGTGCTCTGTCTGTGGTAGACCCCCAGTGTCCGGACGTCCTTGGCGATGGAACGCCAAATATCTTTTTTCTGGTGGGCGCTGACCTACATGAAATGTACAGGGGAAAAAGAGAAGTTATTACCAACTGCACCGTCAAAGTGATTGGCCCCCATCCCTACCCTTGCCATGTGACACATGCATTCACCGTCTTTCATGCACGCAGCACTCTACTACCTTCCTTCTTACATCCAGCCCTCTCTACACAGGGATAGCCCATACAACATGCTCCCTGTGTACTTACCTGTTTGTCTGGAGGACCGTAGAGTAGCATGTACTGGGGGAGGACCCCATCCACGAGCTTCTCCAACTCCTCCGATGTGAAGGCAGGGGCCCTTTCCTCAGACACTCGAGACATTGTCTCTTCCAGACCGAGGTCACAGCAGCACTTGCAGTGTAGGTCCTCTCCTGTCGAAGATCAGGTATCGAGTGATTGAACAGATAGAAAATGGCGGTCACGTCCGCGGCGGTGCATACCGTCACCTGCGGCGTACATCGTCATTGGCTCCTGGGACCCATAGGGTCCAATGTTATCCAATGCAGCACTGCGCCGCGGTCTTCGACCGCCTACCGCGACGGTGTACAACGCCAGCGCAGTTACCTCACATCCCATTGTCCCACTTTAGAGGTCAGGCAGCCGCCATTTCAGGGGTGTTCTGGATAAACTGTGGGTACGTACCTCTGAGTTGTTTGACTCTGTGCTCGCTGTTGTCCTTCATAGGCACCGTCCGCTGGGACATGTGAGGAGATGGTGGCATCCTCCGGTGTACCGACCGTTGGTGGACCTGTCGGCAATGGAGGAGCGACATGTGATTATCACATACAGGCTTGACCGTGCCACAATCCAGGAACTGTGTACCCAGTAGGAGCCAGACCTGATGTCAGCAATCTGCCATCCCACAGGAATCCCCCCTCAAGTGCAGGTGCTGTCAGTGCTCCATTTCCTTGCAAGTGGGTCTTTTCAAACAACAGTGGCCATAGCATCAGGGATGTCCCAGCCTATGTTTTCCAACGTATTGTCCAGAGTGTTGTCTGCCCTTCTGAAACACATGCGGAGCTACATCGTTTTCCCTCAGGTGGAGGATTTGCCTACAGTGAAAGGGGATTTCTATGCCCTGGGACATATCCCCAACATCATAGGTGCCATTGATGGGACCCATGTGGCTTTGGTCCCCCCCCCACAGGAGTGAACAGGTGTACATAAACCGGAAGAGTTATCATTCTATGAATGCACAGATGGTATGTTTGGCAGACCAGTAGATGGGTCAGCTCCAGAGGCACCGTGTGTGGCTATTAGGTGAGCACCTGGAGGCAAGTCAGTGGGAATGGTTGTCTGGGTCTGGGGATATCCCTCCAGGTTAGTGCGTGTCTAACAGTTGTCCCTCACCATTTGCGGGTGACTCTGGTTACCCCAACCTGTCATGGCTACTGACCCCAGTGAGGAATCCCAGGACAGGAACGCTACAATGAGGCCTATGGTCGAACTAGGAGGGTGATCGGGCGGACCTTCGGCCTCCTGAAGGCCAGGTTCTGGTGCATCCATATGACAGGTGGATCCATATTCTACTCACCAAAGAAGGTGTGCCAGATCATCGTGGCCTGCTGTATGCTTCATAACTTGGCATTGCAACGACAGGTGCCTTTTCTGCAGGAGGATGGTCCAGATGGCGGTGTTGTTGCAGCTGTGGAGCCTGTGGACAGTGAAGACGAGGAAGCAGAGGAAGAAGACATGAACAGGGACTCAGTGATCCAGCAATATTTCCAGTGAGACACAGGTAAGAGTACAGACCTGCCTACTACATGTACTTTAACACTACTACCTCTCTACTGTCTGTCGTTTTCACCCAGTGTATGGTCACTGAGTTGTCACTTTCCCTTACGATTTCACAGATGTGGGTCCCACTGTGTGACATCTGCTTAGATTCCTCATGGACTAGAGCTGTGTGACATAGGTATGTTGACATTACAATTGAAAGAGCATTTTGTCACTGTAATTGCTAATACACTATTTCAAAATCACAGACAGACTCCAGATTGTTTTGTGCTTTAAGTGTGTTTATTTAAGTGCTCAATATTGGAGGGGGTAGTGAAATGGTGAGGAGTGATAGTGGAGGAATGTCCATGGGAGAGTCCAGTCTATTAGTCTCACAGGTGCATTGCCCAAATGGGCATAGGAAGTGGAGCTGGGGCAGTTTAAGGTTGGACAGAGTGGCAAAGTGGGACAGTAGGATGACAAGCAGGGTGGTCTCATTTCTTGGCAGGGGTCTTGGCATCGTGCTCTGTCTTTGTCCTGGATCTCAGGGACTGTTTGCAGGGTAGTTCTCCCTCTGCAGGGGGTGGGGTGCTGGTGTGGTGGTCCTGTGGAGGGGCGTCCTGTCCACTAGCGCCGGCGGAGGTGGTGGGCAGTTCATCGTCCATGCTAGTGTCAGGGGCCCCTTGTAGTGCCACAGTGTCCCTCCTGGTGTTGATTACTTCCTTCAGCACCCCTACGATGGTGCCCAGGGTGGAGTTGATGGTTCTGAGTTCCTCCCTGAAACCCATATACTGTTCCTCCTGCAGGCGCTGGGTCTCCTGAAACTTGGCCAGTACCGTTGCCATCGTCTCCTGGGAGTGGTGGTAGGCTCCCATGATGGAGGAGAGGGCCTCGTGGAGAGTGGGTTCCCTTGGCCTGTCCGCCCCCTGTAGCACAACAGCCCTCCCAGCTCCGCTGTGTTCCTGGGCCTCTGTCCCCTGGACCATGTGCCCACTACCACTGCCCCCAGGTCCCTGTTGTTGGGGTGGTGGGTTATCCTGGGTTCCCTGTAGTGGTGGACACACTGCTGATTGACATGTCCTGGGGACGGAGGTATGGGCCCGCTGGGTGGGTGCTGTGCTGGTGTTTCCAGAGGGGGGAAGGTCTGTGGTGGCCTGTGACTGGGTGAGGGGAACCGACTGTCCCGAGGTCCCCGATGGGCCGGGCTGGTCATCTAGATCCAGTTGGACAGAGCTGCTGTCATCCCTGTGGGCCTCTTCTGTTGGTGGTGTGGACATGTGTGGATCCTCCTGTCCGGTGACGTTGGGTAGGGGTCCTGCAGGGGTATAAAAGGATGGTTATTACATCTGTGTGTGCAATGGGTGGGTGACCGTGTACCCCAGTGCTTGCATTCCTGTGTGGGACCTTGTGTGATGATGGTTTAGGGGGTTGTATGGGTATGTGCAGTGGGCATGCTTTAGTGATGGGTGTCCATGCTTTGTTGTTGCATGCAGGGCTTGGTGTTGGGATGGGTGGTTTGTGATGTTGGGACATATGTGAGGAGTTGGGGTGCTGGGGGTGAGGGTGGGGGTATGTGTTAGCATGCAGGTAGGACAGGGGATGTAATAATTAAGATTTGTCTTACCAGAGTCAATTCCTCGACCTACTCCTGCAAGGCCCTCAGGATGCAGAATCGCCAAGACCTGCTCCTTCCATGTTGTTAGTTGTGGGCGAGGAGGTGGGGGTCCGCTGCCAGTCCGCTGAACCGCCAGGTGGTGTCTTGAGACCACGGAACGCACCTTCCCCCGTAGTCGTTCCACCTCTTCCTGATGTCCTCCCGAGTTCTTGGGTGCTGTCCCACTGCATTGACCCTGTCCACTATTCTTCGCCATAGCTCCATCTTCCTTGCAATTGAGATGTGCTGCACCTGTGCTCCGAATAGCTGTGGCTCTACCCGGACGATTTCCTCCTCCATGACCCTGAGCTCCTCCTCCGAGAACCTGGGGTGTCTTTGCCGTACCATGGGGTGTTGTAGGTTATGTGTGGGGTGGAGTGTGTGGTGATAAGTGTGTTGATATGTAGTGGTGTGTTGTGTGAGGTGCGTGGAAGTTCTGTGGGTGATGGTGTTGTGTGCCTGTGGATGCTGTTGTTCTTGCTGGTGCTGTCTCTCTCTGGCCTTCTTTCGGAATTTTTTGTCGTGGGGGTTTGTGGGTGATGTGGGTGTGTGTTTTATATTGTAATCGGTGTGTGGGAGTGGTGTGAGTATGTGTATCAGGTGTGTGTATTTGGAATTGTCCAATGTGGTAGTGTTTTGTATGTGTGTGTGTATTTTGAGCGTGGCGGTGTGTACCACCAATGGAATACCGTGGTTGAAAGACCGCCGCGTGGATTCATGTGTCGTGATAGTGTGGGCGTATTCGAGTTGGCGTGACGGGGAAGGTTTTGTTTTTGCCAGTTTATCACTGACCTTTGGTGTGGCGGACTTGTGTGGGTGTCTGAATTTTGGCGGATTCCGGAATGTGGGTCATAATAGCTGTGGCGGAAATCCGCGGCCGCAGCGGTGTGTTGGCGGTCTTCTACACAGCGGTAAGCGGCTTTTACCGCCAATGTTGTAATGACCGCCTATATGTCCTACCTGAACCATACACTGCACCCTTCCCTTGGGGCTAACTAGGGCCTTCTTTAGGGGTGTCTGACATGTAAGAAAAGGGAAGGTTTAGGTCTGGCAAGTGGGCACACTTGCCAAGTCAAATTTACAGTTAAAACTGCACACACAGACACTGCAGTGGCAGGTTTGAGACATGATTACAGAGCTACTTATGTGGGTGGCACAACCAGTGCAGCGGGCCCACTGGTAGCATTTGATTTACAGGTTTTGGGCACCTCTAGTGCACTGTACTAGGGACTTACTAATAAATCAAATATGCCAATCATGGATAAGGCAATTACATACACATTTTGTAAAGGAGCACTTGCACTTTAGCACTGGTTAGCAGTGGTAAAGTGCCCAGAGTAACAAAAACAGTAAAATCAGAGTCCAGCACACATCAACAACCTGGGGAACAGAGGCAAAAAGTTAATGGAGACCACCCAAGGATCAAAAGTCTAACACGTGTCCTCCCCAGCTGAAAGTGGGGAGCAACTACCCAACCTCATGGGAGTTCTCATCACTAAGGCGGAAGAACCTGGACAGACCATCAGCATTGGCGTGTTCTGTACCAGGACGGTGTTCCACCGTAAAGTCCATCCCCTGTAGGAAAATGGACCACCTCAACAGTTTTGGATTCTCGCCTCTCATCTGCAGTAACCATCTGAGGGCCTGTGGTCGGTCTGAACTCAGAAGTGAGTCCCAGAGAAGTAGGGTCTTAGCTTCTTCAGTGCCCAGACCACAGCAAATGCTTCACGTTCTATGGCACTCCACCTACGTTCCCTGGGTAGTAACCTCCTGCTAATTAAGGCTACGGGTTGATCTAGGCCCTCTTCATTAAGCTGTGAGAGTACTGCTCCAGTACCATGCTCTGAGGCGTAAAACTGTAAACTTTGTACTTGTATAGCACACTACTCACCCGTTAGGGTCTCAAGGCGCTGTACGCATACCGCTGTGGAACCCCTCCTGGCTTTTCCCTGTGAGGTGCCCACTCCTGGGCAACCTCCAAGGTGAAGCCAGGCATCCCAGCGCTGTTGGGGCCGTTGTGGAGATTAAGCAAGCTATTGCCCAGAGTTACAGAGTGGGCCCCCCTGAATTAGATTAGGCACCGATGCGAGAATTATCAGGTCCAAGGAAATTGAGCCCAAGACCCGCCGAGGCAGAAATTGAACCCTGGTCCCGGGCCAGATTTCTGCATCAGGGTCTGCTGCTCTAACCATTGAGCCACACTTCTCAACAACAGACTCCTTGGAGTAGTCAGGTGCCTTCAACACAGGTGCTGTGCACATGGCAGCCTTCAGGGCATCAAAAGTGTTCTGGCAAGTCTCTGTCCAGATCACTTTCCTGGGTTGCTTCTTAGAAGTCAACTCAGTTAAGGGGGTAACAATGGTACAATACCCCTTAAAAAACCTCCTGTAATATCCTGTGAGACCTAAAAAGGCTCTCACTTCAGTCTGGGTCTTGAGAGGTTCCCAAGCCAGAATGGTATCGATCTTAGGCTGTAGGGGTGTCACCTGGCCACCCTCTACCTGTCGTCCTAAGTACACCACCAAACCCTGCCCTATTTGGCACTTGCTCGCCTTAATAGTGAGGCCTGCCTTCTGCAGGGCCTCTAACACTCTCCAGAGGTGTTGCAGGTGTTCCTCCCATGTGGAACTAAACACAGCAATGTCATCCAGGTAGGCGGCACTGAACTCATCCAGTCCTGCCAACACCTGGTTGACCAACCTCTGAAAGGTGGCAGGGGCATTCTTCATCCCAAATGGCATCACTTTAAACTGAAAGGGCCCATCTGGGGTAGGAAATGCTGACCTCTCCTTGCCCCCCTCAGTTAAGGCAATCTGCCAGTACCCAGATGTTAAATCAAACGTCCTGAGGTACTTGGCAGCTTCCAACCGATCAATGGGCTCATCAGCCTGGGGGATGGGGTGTGCGTCAGTCTTGCTGACCGCATTGAGTCCCCGGTAGTCCACACAGAACCTGTGTTCTGGAGTGGCACCATGTGCAGCAGCCTTTGGGACCAATACCACTGGGCTGGCCCAAGGACTGCTGGAGTGTTCAATAACCCGTAGGGCAAGCATTTTGGACACCTCATCCCTAATGCATGCCCTGACCCTGTCAGTCACCCTGTAAACCTTCTGTTTAATAGGTGTACTGTCCCCAGTGTCCACATCATGTGTGCCCAAGTGTGTGACTCCTGGGATCAGGGAAAACAGTGAGGAAAACTGTCCCAACACGTGGCGACAGTCACCTTGCTGCCCCTCAGTCAGGGAGGAGGAGAGGATCACTCCCTCCACTGACCCATCTTTTTCTCCTGCAGACAGGAGTTCAGGAAGAGGCTCACTCTCCTCCTCTACCCCATCATCTGTTGCAAGGAGCATTGTCAGCTCAGTCTGCTCAAAGTGTGGCTTGAGGCGGTTGACATGCAGGACCGTTAAAGGGTTTCTTGGAGACTGCAAGTCCACCAGGTGGGGACTTCACTCTTGCGCTCTACCACCTCAAATGGCCCAGTCCCCTTATCCTGGAGTGCCCTAGGCTCCACTGGTGCCAACACCCCACTATTTGTCCAGGTTGAAACTCGACCAGAGTGGCATTCTGATCTTACCAGCGTTTCATGTCCTCCTGATTTGCTTCCAGGTTCTCCTGAGCGAGACTCCTGAAGCGGGCAGTGTGGTTTCTCAAAGCCAGCATGTAACTGAATACATCCTGGGGGGGTTTACTAGGAGCTTTCTCCAAAGCTTCCTTAACCAGACTCAAAGGTCCCCTCACAGGGTGGCCATAAAGCAGCTCAAAGGGACTAAACCCCAGTCCCTTTTGAGGCACCTCCCTGTAGGCGAACAGAAGACATGGTAAAAGGATGTCCCACTTCCACCTCATGGGCTCTGACAGGCCAATGATCATGCCTTTCAAGGTGCGGTTGAATCTCTCAACCAGACCATTAGTTTAGGGACAGTAAGGGGTGGTGAACTTGTAGGTTACCCCACACTCCTTCCACAGAGACTTCATGTACGTGGATAGAAGTTGGTACCCCTATCAGATACAACTTCCTTGGGGAACCCCATGCGGTAAAACCTCCATCAAAGCACGACCCACCACAGGGGAAGTGATTGATCTCAAAGGAATGGCTTCTGGGTACCGTGTGGCATGGTCCACCAAGACCAGGATAAACCTGTTGCCCATGGCTGCTGTCTTGGGATCCAGAGGCCCCACAATGTCAATGCCTACCCTCTCAAAGGGAGTACTGACAACAGGCAAAGGCTGGAGGGAGCCTTACATTTCCTCCCACTCTTGCCACTTGCCTGGCAAGTCTGACAGGACCTGCAATGTGCATCTGAGTGCCTGAGCATTAGGGGCCAGTAAAAGTGGATGACAAGCCTCTTAAAGGTCTTGTCTTGCCCCAAATGTCCAGCTAAAGGCACATCATGAGCCAACCCCAGTAGGAAGGCCCTGAAGCTCTGGGGTACCACCAGCAAACAGGCTGACCCACGCTCAGGAATCTTAGACTTGCTGTACAGGAGGTCATCCTTCCGATATAACAGGTGTGATCCTGGCTCCTTGCCAGCCACCTGGGCTGCAGCCTGCAGCCACAAACCCTCCAAAGAAGGGCATGTCTTCTGTGCTGCACAGAATGCTTCCCTGGTGGGCCCCCCTTCCTGCTGCCACTGCGACAGCTCAGGGACCTCCCCTAGTTCAGCCACCTGTTCCCCTGTAGGCTCTGGGATGTCACCCTCAGGCTCCGCCTCCTCCCGGACCGTGAGAACTTCTGGGGCGGTTTCCCATGGCCCCTGCCCTTCCTCTTCTTGGCAGTCCCCTGGGCCACTGTTTCATGCTCCAGGGGCTCTTGATTACCCTGATGGGCTGCCATTGACCGGGTGGATACGCATACCCACCCAGGCAGACCCAACATCTCCAAGTGAGACCTGTGTTCCACCTCCCTCCAAGGGGAATCCTCCAGGTCATTGCCTAGCAAACCATCAACAGGCATGGTTGGACTCACAGCTACCTTCAAGGAACCCGAGACCCCCCCACCCATCATTCAAAGGGAACCTGCGCCACTCTGCACAGGTGCTAGGAGTTGTCCACTGCAACTACTTGGTGAAGTAACCGGTAATCAATCTGCTCTTTAGACACCAGCTGACGACTCACTGTAGTCACGCTGGCTCCTGTGTCTCTCAGAGCCTCCACCCTCTGTCCATTAATGGTCACCCACTGTCTGTACTTATTAGGGTTTTCAGGCACTAGGGTTCTCTGGACCATCTCACTGTCCCCTAGTGAGACAAGGGTCCTCTCAGCTGGTTCCCCCCACCTGAAACCAACTCCTCCCCAAGCGATACACTGGCCAAACCCTGGGACGGCGCACCAGTGGGTGCCGGTGTACTTTTGGGGTATTCGGGGTCCCCCCTCACATGACCCACCTGGTCACATGCATAGCACTTACGTGGGGGGCCACTGGCTTCCCTTTGGAGAACCATGGCTTCTTCTCACTGGGGGGTTGGGAATCCCTACCCTGGGAATCAGTTTGAGGCCGTTTAGAGAACTCCCCCTGTTTACCCTTACCCCCCTTTCTTGTGAGAGGGACCCTGCCCACCCTTGGCGTGGTCTCCCCCATACCTCTTCTGCACCCTGGTGCTCTCCCAGTGGTCCGCTTCCGGCGCAAGCTTCATGGGGTCATTCAGCTTGCTATCAATCAGGTGCTGGCGCAGCTCTGGAAAACATAAACTGTAAAGTGCTCCAAAGCAATCAGATTGTAAAGCCCCTCATACGTAGTTACCTTACTGCCCTTCACCCAACCATCCAGTGACCTGCAATAAGAATCAACACATTCCAACCATGTTTGGGATTCCTTCTTCTTGTAGGATCTAAAGCTATCCTTGTATTGCTCAGGGGTAAGACCATACCTTGTAAGCAAGGAATCCTTCCTGCTAGAGGAGGTGAGATTCTGAGCATCCCCTAAGGCTGTCAGTGTATCCCTCCCCTCTACCTCAAAGTGCTTCTACAGACCTGCCCCCCCCCCAATGAGCTTACGGGGCTAGATTCATATGGAGAGCAGACTCATACCCCATAAACCACAACTATAGGTCGTCCTCCATTTTATAATCCTTCACAAGATCCATAGGAATGTGTACCCTCATTTCCAGGCTGCACTGTGATGTGGCTGCCACCATCCCTACTGGACTGGCTCCTCTGATCCAGCTCTCTCAAGCTATGCTCATGAGCCAACAAAATCTTCTCTTCTAGGGCCATCCTCATTTTCTCCAACTCCCTCTGGTTCTCCCTCTCTGCCTGTCTGTCCTGCAATTCTTCAGGGGTCAGACCCTTAGAGGAGACACTGCTACCTGCCCTGGAGACCCTCTCCCTGGACATAACAGGCCCACCCACAATACCATTGTGTATGGATTGCACTTCCTCCTCCTCTGTGTGCCCTCAAGTGCTTTTGGCTGTCACCCAGTCCCTCAGCACCTTTTGCAGCTCCTCCTTTTTGGATGAGCTCTGAATGGGACAGTCAAAGCTTTTACAGAACTCTTTTAACTGAGCCTCGGTATAGCTATCCAATTTCTCCAGGTCAAAAGTAGCTCCAACTGCTGCATCTCCAGATTGGGACATGATGAAAAGTCAACAAAACTGCAAAGTTCCAAAAAGCAGAAAAGTTCCCAAATGAAGTTCAGGAGTAAGATCACCAAAGAAGTAGTATGTGGTCACGTAGTGGTCTGCACTCAAAACAGTAGTGTACACTTAATTACTGTATGTCAAGTACAAATACAAGTCTAAATCCCAACTGGTGAACACCAATGTTAGAAATGGGGTCTTTGGTTGACAGTCAGGTTACCCCCTGTTCAAGCAAGGAGCGTAACTCTAGTCAGGGTAAAAGAGAATCACCCTCAGCTAACCCCTGCTTACCCCCTTGTTAGCTTGGCAGAGCAGTAGGCTTAACTTCAGAGTGCTAGGTGTAAAGTATTTGTACCAACACACACAGTAACTTAATGAAAACACTACAAAATGACACAACACCAGTTTAGAAAAATAGGAAATATTTATCTAAACAAAACAAGACCAAAACGACAAAAAATCCACAATATAAAAGTCAAGTTATCAATTAAAAATCAAAAAGAGTCTTTAAGTAGTTTCAAACACACACTAACGCTGTCAGCGTGAAAAAGTACTGTGGGTGCGTCAAAAATAACCCAGCACGGGCGAATGCGCGTCAAAAAGGGATTACGATGCATTGATTCCACTCACGAGTGGGACCTTGCGCTGTTTCTCCTTTCACCGGCTCTGGGCACGTCGTTTCTTCTCTCTGCAGTAGAGCGATGCGTCGATCCAGTCAGCACTCTCGGGTCAGGCCAGGCCTTGCGTTGTTTTTCCACGCCCCGCAGTACTTGAGTCGGAAATCCAGCCGCACGATGATCTGAAAACCCCGCTGCGCGGGTTGTGAAATCCCAACCTCCGTCAGCGATGCTGCACGTCGTTTCTTCTGCTCCCTGCATCGATTCTCCAGTCGCGTTTCCTGTGGGCGTTGATTCTCAGCTGCGGAGCGTCGTTTCTTCAGCCGCAGATCGAAGTCGCGTCTATCTTTTCCCCGCACGGCGCTCTGTGAATGGATTTCCTTGTCTTTAGGCCTCCAGCTTCTCCTTTCATGATCCCAGGAACTGGATCGGTACCACAGGGCAGAGTAGTAGTCTCTCCAGAGTCTCCAGGTGCTGGCAGAGAGAAGACTTTGCTGTCCCTGAGACTTCAAACAACAAGAAGCAAGCTCTAAATCAAGCCCTTGGAGATTTCTTCTCAAGATGGAAGGCACACAAAGTCCAGTCTTTGCCCTCTTACTCTGGCGGAAGTAGCAACTGCAGGATAGCTCCACAAAGCACAGTCACAGGCAGGGCAGCTCTCCTTCCTCAGCTCTTCAGCTCTTTTCCAGGCAGAGGTTCCTCTTGTTACCAGAAGTGTTTCTAATGTCTGTGGTTTTGGGTGCCCTTCTTATACCCAATTTCTCCTTTGAAGTAGGCCTACTTCAAAGTAAAGTCTCTTTTGAATGTGAAATCCTGCCTTGCCTAGGACAGGCCCCAGACACTCACCAGGTCATTGGAGACTGCATTGTGTGAGGACAGGCACAGCCCTTTCAGGTGTAAGTGACTACTACTCCCCTCCCTCCTAGCACAGATGGCTCATCAGGAAATGCAGACTACACCCCAGCTCCCTTTGTGTCACTGTCTAGTGTGAGGTGCAACCAGCCCAACTATCAAACTGACCCAGACAGGGAATTCACAAACAGGCAGAGTCACAGAAATGGTATAAGCAGGAAAATGCTCACTTTCTAAAAGTGGCATTTTCAAACACACAATCTTAAAATCAACTTTATTAAAAGATGCATTTTTAAATTGTGAGCTCAGAGACCCCAAACTCCACATTTCCATCCGCTCCCAAAGGGAATCTACACTTTAATCAGATTTAAAGGTAGCCCCCATGTTAACCTATGAGAGGGACAGGCCTTGCAACAGTGAAAAACAAATTTAACAATATTTCACTGGGTACACTTGCCAAGTCAAATTTACAGTTAAAACTGCACACACAGACACTCCTGTGGCAGGTCTGAGACATGATTACAGAGCTACCTATGTGGGTGGCACAACCAGTGCTGCAGGCCCACTGGTAGCATTTGATTTACAGGCCCTGGGCACCTCCAGTGCACTGTACAAGAGACTTACTAATAAATCAAATATGCCAATCATGGATAAGCCAATTACATACACATTTTGTAAAGGAGCATTTGCACTTTAGCACTGGTTAGCAGTGGTAAAGTGCCCAGAGTAACAAAAACAGTAAAATCAGAGTCCAGCACACATCAACAACCTGGGGAACAGAGGCAAAATGTTAAGGGAGACCACGTCAAGGATGAAAAGTTTAACACCTGGCATTATTGCTCCCAGAGGTGGCACACAGCAGCTGAAGTGGTGGAGGTGTTGATGGCACCAGTGTCAGGAGTCAAGTGAGCAAATTTGCAAATCACAGCATTTATGCCCGCCATGTATGTAGTCATCACTGCCAACAGCCACAGCAATTGGCCAGTGACCATCACAGGCAAAAACGTGAGCCTATGGCTGTGTCCGCTGTGGTTGGAACTGCCCTCAGTAGGGTCAATTACTACCCGCAGCTGAAGGCGGTTCCTAATGTCCTGTAAAATAGGTCAGGCATACGTCATTTTGGCAGTTGGAAATACACTATTGTGCCCTAATAAATGCATTACAACACCAATATATGTGTCTGATCATCACAAACATTCTAAAGCAGTCTTGTTGTGTAGGTTATACTACACAATCACTAGTGTAGTGTGTGGCTGGGCACAGATGACATATGACGGTGGTACACTGTCCAACGCCGCTGATGGTATTTTTGGTGGTCGGAACAGGCTGCTAAATTTTGAGGGGCATATGAGGAGCAGATAGTTGGGTGTTGCCCAAATCCAAGTTGTGGATACATGTATCCCTTGTGTAGTCGACAGCTGTGATATGTATTGGGTGCAATGTATTTCCAGTCATAAATGCTTTGTCACGTGACTTTGTTGCTATACATAATTTATGTTGGTGTGGACACAGAGACTAATGCTCCTGCTCATGTATTTGCACACATAGGTACCCTGAGAGAGGGAGGAGGCAACAACCTCCAGTGTATAGTCCATTGGCAGACCTTCAAACCATGGAAGAACGTCACATCATCAAACAGTACCGACTGAATAGGCAAACAATTGTGGATTCATGTTGTCAGTTGGAGCCAGATCTGATGCCTGAAAAGAGTAATCCGACATGCATTCCACCCATTGTTCAACTCATGACAGTATTACACATCCTGGCCACAGGGCTCATCCAATATACAGTGGCCATAACTGATTCCATGTCCTAGCCTATGTTCAGTCTTGAGTTAAGAGATGTCCTATCAACACTGATGAAACACATTGACAGCTCTATCTGGTTCCCCCAATGTGAGGATTTAGCCAATGTGAAGGCTGACATCTTTGGCTTTGCTCGCCTCCCACATGTGGTGAGAGCCTTTGATGGCACACATGTTGCCTTGGCGCCACCGCAGGCCAGTGAACAAGTCTATCACAACAGAAAAAACTTCCATTCTATCAATGGGCAAGTTTTCTGCTTGTCATGTCTCTACATCTCTTATGTGTGTGCTTGGTGCCCTGGTTCGGCCCATGATTAATTTTGTAATGCGGAACAGCATCATTTCCCAACTGATGTCACAACTGCAACCAGAGAGGACCTGGCTGGTTTGTAAGTCACATCTGTCCTGATTTTGTGTGAGCAATGTCAGGTGCTACAACTGTGAAGTTAGTGACTCATAGTTACACTCATGTCTCACTCCTAAACAGGAGACTCGGGAGGCCGTGGAGTGGGCTTTTGGGCTACTGAAGGCCAGATTTTGCTGTCTAGAATGGACTGTTGGAGCCCTCCTCTATTCACCCGGGAAAGTGTGTCAGTTCACTGTGACATCTGCATGCTCCATAACATCGCCCTGGGGAGGAATGGCTCTTACTTCCCAGAGGAGGGGGAGCCTGTGGTGAGAATCCTGAAATGCCAAATGAAGATGATAGTGGTGAAGAGGAAGGAGCTGGCTTGCAGCAAGATCTCCTTGACAGCTTCTTTTCATGAGTGTAAGTATGTCATGAGATGGAATGACTTTCACTGTACAATGAACTGTAGTTGTGATAATGTGTGGAGCTAATTCTTGGAAATAGTTAGGGACCTGATGCTGACGCAAAATCAGTCAAAGGGTGTTTGATGAGTTAGCTTTTGATACATCCACATCTTGATGATGTTGCTTTGTTTCTGTCATATTTATTGTAATGTACTTAGTTCTCCAGATGCTTGTTATGTGACGTGACATATGTATAGTTTCATACCTTTACTCCTTGTTTTGTTCTTTGTTCAGGTACCTTCACCATGACATCTTCATGTGGGCATTTCAGAGTTGTGACATTGCCAGGTATGTGATGCTGTTCGGACATACAAAGGGGTCATTAATTGTACTGGGGAATGTAGGTCACATGCTTAGGGTGCAGAAGACGTGCCAAGACAGCTTGCACAGTGATAGGATGGAAGCTTAGAAGACTCCATTGGACTTGTTCCATGTTGGGTGGTGGCCCTGAAGCATCATGTGTGTCATCATGTGGTCAGAGAATATGTAGTTGTAGGCCAAAATCATGTTAGTTTCCCTTCACATTTGGCTAAATACTATTTTTGCATTCACTGTATGTAGCTGTTGATATGTTTCATCATAGTAGGCCAAAGGGCCTGTGGCACATCACTGACATTTGTTTGTGTCATAACACCAGATGTAGAAGCACCGTATTATAATGATCCTGTGAAACTGCAGTACTGCCATCTGTCTGAGTCTTGCATTATATGATGTTGATTACTTTTGTGTGGTAGGTGATATGGCTCCAGCTGATGACATCAGCCACTTCAATGTTTGCATATTCTACAGGACAATGTCTGATAAATCCATCACTGCCATGGTCACGAAGTCTGTACCTGTAAATTTGATCATTTACCCAGTATGATTCATTCATGTATGATTTAATATGCTTCAGACATATTGACAGCAAATGTGCTGAACAATGTATTACATTTTCTTCTTCGACAAGACACTTGTATCTATTGCCCACATTATAACTTTGGCAGTAAGTACCCGCCTAATGCCGCGGTGACGACCGCCAAAATACCATTGCTACGGCTAACATCTGTCCACCATAATATGACCACAGCCGAATTTCCGCCACAAGAAGGGTGGAAATCCAGCTGTAGCCAAGCTGGCGGACGGTGTTAAGGTGGCACTGCTACCACCAGCAGCACCACATCAGTAGACCGCCGCCAGCCGTATTATGAATAATAATATGGCCTGGTGGTGTTCTGTTGGCAGGCGCTGCTGGCGGTAGCAGCACCCCGTCCCATCCCCTGCCGGAAGACCCCCTGGATTCAGGTAAGTCAGGTTTCTGACAGGGGAGGGGGTGGGGGGTGTTGTGTGTGTGTGTGGGGGTGTGTGCATGAATGTGTGAGGGCATCCCTACCTGTGGCTACCACATATGTACTTTGGCGTGCAAGGTTGCCACACAGGAAGGGGTAGATGGTGGGGTTAAAGCCCTGCTCAGGGTGGTGTTGATTTCCATCAGCACCAGTTAGGTTGCCCATTTTATTGTTATGGGCATCCATTTTTTCTGTCATGACCCTCTGAAGCTGCTTCATTTCCGGGAGTTCAGTCAACACCTGGCCCATCATGCCTTGGGACTCCTGATAGTCCCTCAAGATGTGACTGATGGTGTCCTGGCCTACAGCAGCCCCAGTGGCCTCATTCTGCTGGCCCACAGCATCCCTCCCACGCACCCTACCCCCACGAGCCTGTGTTCTTGGCACAGGGTGCCATCTCCAACTGGGTCCTGTACCTTCAGTGTCAGGATTGGTGAGTTGCACCTCAGGATTCAGGACTGGGGAGCGCAAAATGGTGTAAACGGTGCTAGGTACACAGGTTGTGGGGCACATCGTTGCCTGGGATGTTGATGCAACAGGATTGGGAGGTGAAGTTGTGGCCACAGTGAGGCTCATTGTTGCCATCTGACCATGTTGCCCACAGCTGGCAACTACACAAGGGTCACATGTGACCCCCAAAGTTTTCAACATGTGTCCATAACATGGATCTTGACGAAGCTCAAATATGTGCTACACGATTGCCCCTTGAAATGTGACTGTATATTCCACCTGCCAAACTTCTGTTGTCCGTGGTGGCCCGTGGACTGCTGTTAAATGCCAACTGTGCCCCGCAACAAACCACAATGGTGGTTGAGTAGAAGAACCTACATGACAAGACAGAATGTTTGTAATGCAATAAAACATATATTATGGGTGTGACACAGTTTATAAAGCCTAATACAGCATTTCGGGGCTGCCAAAATGGTGGATGCCTGACCTACTCCAATGGACATTAGGAACCATCCGCAACTGCCAGCAGAAAATGTCAGGGTGGTAGGTGGTGCAATTGCAGCGGAAGCAGCTATAGGAAAACGTTGTTGCCTGTGGCGGTAGTGGCCCAATGACCGCGTATGCAGCGGACGTGACCGCCATGTTGTGTACATACACTCACTTGACTCCTTACACTGCTGCCAGCAGCACCTCCATGGCCTGAGCTGCTGTGTGTCGCCTCTGGGAGCAATAATGCCATGTCCAGCATGTAAAAGGGCCCCTGCCTTCTCTCCAGAGAAGCTGGAGAGGCTAGTTGATGAGGTACTACCCCGGTATGGCCAGCTCTATGGCTCACCAGAGAAGCAGGCAAGAATCTCATGGGTAAAATTGTTAATGTTCGAAACCACCTTTTCCCTCCTCACAGCCTACAACGTGCCCCTGTGTGCCAGTTAGACTTATTGTGTGTCTGTTGTTGCAGTCTGTGTGGCATCAAGGAGCTGTACATGGTGCAGGTATTGGTGGCCAGTAACATATGTTAAGTTCATCACAATATGTTGTATGGGGTTTTTAGGGTCCTAGATCCTCCGCGTGTTGGATGCATATAACTTGGTAAGAACACTTTAATGCCATCCACTGACATCTTTTTCTTTACAGTGTTTGTAAATGTTAGACAACATGTACATGCATTACAGCATGTGTATGCATTTTGTATGAGCCATGTGAGGATTTTTTAAGCAATTTGTATAGTACCACAGGTCTTTCACCCCACATCTGGCCTTGCCAAACTGTAGTCTGGTAGGCATATCCTGACTCATGCTATGCTACCTTTTAGGTTGCCACACACACACATGCCAAATTGCTGATGGCCACATGATGTACTGTTGTGCATGGGAGCCATGGAAATGGAGTGATATGTAGGTTCTGCATGCTCAGCCTGCAAAGAACAGGGCCTGTTAAATGAATCTCCTAGTATGGGACATAGTCCAGGCTGTGGTAGAGTCACTGTGGCTATGCAACTGTAGCACTGTGCCCGCTCCCTGTACACCAGCAGATCCTGTCATGTGGCCCATATGATGCTCTAGTGGCAAAATGTGCCCTGGATGCCTCAGTCCATTGACTAGATTAGGAATGGATACTGAGGTAAATCCATGGACTAGTACATGTATGCATTTAGCAACGTTGACAAAGTGTGTCTTTGACTCATGACAGGTCCCTTACTCCCATAGCTTTTTAGTCACCTTCACAGAAGTCATATTTGTCCTGTACAGGCTTATTGCACTGATGACAGTCCGTCAGTGAAGAAAGTGTGATTCAGTAGCTTGTTCACACAGCGGAAATTGTGCAATCCATACCTTTGTATGTTGGATGCCATCTCTTTAATTTAGACATATATGTCCAAAGGAGTGCTCTATGGTACATGTACATACCATAGAACCCACCCTCTGAAGTGGCATGAGTCTGTATTTGGTAGGCCACATGTCCACACATGCACAAGGAAGACAATTTCTATACCCACCATGCCAGCCCCTTCATTGTCACTCAACTGTAAGGGTGACGTCTGTACTATGGAAGTTGCCCGTAGGGACTGTGTGCAGTGTTGGATGTATTGGTCCACTCAGACCACAGGAGTTTACCCTTTAGAAGCCACATATGTATGTAGCGTTTCATTGTGGCTCACATCGCAGTACTTGTTGCTGGAGAATGGGCTACCTGATGTCAGTAGTCCTGCTTAGTCATTGTAGGCCAGGACCAGGCTGGTGGGTTAGTCTGCAGATGGATATATATGTCTCTAGTTTTGTCCCTGTACTTATGGGCGTGTGTGTTTTACACTTGTGGTGTGTTAACTAATTAAAAATTTCTAACTTGGTCGTTTCTGACATGTGTGTCACTCAACCATTTGTCCCAAAACATGGGCTTATAATCTCTAGATTTGTCTTTTGCATCCGTGCAGGTCAACGTCCATCAGAAGAAGGAGAAATGGAGAGCCATCACCCAGAAGGTGCAGACCTTGGGGGTCCACAGCTGACAGAGTGCCCACTGTGGGAAGAGGTGGGAGGACCTGAGATGTTGGTCAGGGAAGATTACAGAGTTCCATCTGGGGGTGTCCTGCCAGTGTGGGCTGGGTGCACGTCGGACCAAGTCACGCATCCTGGCGGTGGCACAGCAGTCACAAGGGGGTGAGTATAGGGCATAATCCTGCCTGTCACATTGCCATGTTAATGTGCTAGGTTCCGACATCTTCCCCGATGATTAGGGATGTGCCATGTGTGACACAGTAGATGAGTGACTGTGTAGACATGTAATGTAGTACATAATGATGTGCCTTGCCTATTTGCCCAGGGATCTAAGACACAACTGTGTACAATCCACAAACAATTTGCTATCCAAGGACAACATATGGCTGTATACATTGATCAATCAAGTACTATTTGTTGTTGTAGTGGGTTTATCTTCTATGCAACAGACCACTACTCCTCGGTGTTACAGGCCAAAGGAAAGGAAGTGATGGATCACTGTCCTCAGTCATGTGTCTAGTTAAATGAGTATATTGGCATCTGCTACCCAGAGGCTACTTGTCTTCAGCTTGTGACGGGTGCTGGTGTCTCACTACTGTCTGTGATGTGAAGATGGCCATCATACATATGACAGAGCATACATTGTTCTTTGGGTGCAGGTACATACCAATATTTTCCCTTGAAAAGTGGGGAATGTCCATGGACATAATGTGTGTGTCATCACTGTTGCCAACATTCCTTGTGCCAACATGTTGGCATCTGTCCCTTTTTCTTTTTACAAAATGTGTACTCTGCTGTTTCATGCATGGTCTACCTGTGTTCATGGGTTGATTCCTGTATTCCCTCACATATATGTGCATGCCAACCTGTGTGTAGAATGGGGGTACATTTCATGTAATGCCACAGACAGGAGTGTGTCACCATTGATTCTTGGCTCACACATACAACAGCTGCAATAGCAATGAAGGAAAAGATGTGTATGACTACATTTGTTAGCTACTATGTGCATTTCCAGGCAACTTATGTGGCATCGTGTGTAATGGAGCAGGTTTTTGTACCTGACTGATGTAATGCCTCATGGAATGACATACAATTATGTTGAAATCACGTGTGGGTGGGTACAACCATTCATCCACAGACATCCAGGTTTTCCGAACCAAAACAGAGGCAGTGATGTAGCTTCCTATTGGGCAACATGTTGAGGGCCTTCTACAGGTGCTTGTGTCTCTCCAACATACATAGGACTAATGGCTTCTATTGATGCAGAGTATGCAAGTGTAAGGGGTGCCATACATTAGTGGTGCTTTCCCTTCTGCTTGCTGATTCATTGTGTTGTGGATTTTAGGGACATATCTCTGACAATTTACACATGATGTCTACAGTGTATATTTCCGTGCCAAATGTGTGGCCTATCAGAGCAACATTGGTACTACCTCTATGACTCCATTTGGGACAAATTACACATGGTGAAGTGTGCATTATGGATGTGTTTCGAGTGTGACATGAGTATTTCCAGGTCACCTTCTCCAGGGTACTGTACTGTTGTTAGCAATATGCCATGTTCTAGGAGCATCATTTCTTATTGTTGTTATTGTATATAAGACAAATAAATAAATGTCTGCATGACCTTGTGTGTGATGTTTGGGAATGCTGTTGGCATTGTCCTACTATTGTATGACAACAGGTAACTGAGGTATGCTCCATGAGGAAAGGTATTTAAGGTGATGTGTTCTCTTACTTGTTTAGTGGTTACTGTGATTGCACAACTTCACCCATGTAATTTTAGTTGTCTTAGGTCCTGAATTTCCTTCGGGCAACCGTTGACAACTTTGGTGGAGTTATTTGCTGGGGCCTACTAGACATCATGGTAAAGTTTGGTAATCAGAGCTGTTGTTCAAGTGTGATCAGGGACATGTGGTGAACCCATTTCTCTTTGTATTTGCAGCATTATCCCAGGCAAGCGAAGTAGACAGGGCACAGCTGAGTGGGGAAGCATCAGGCCACGGTACCTCCAGTCAAGAAACCAACAACACAGAGGGACCCAGTGACCTGGAGGGTGAGGGGAGTACCACAGAGGAGACCGGATCTATATACTCATCCGATTCTTTCTACAGTGGCCACTCCCTGGTTGTGACGGACCCATTGGGACATACTCCAGTACCATCCTTGTCTGCAACCCCCAGTTCTATTGCCAGCCTTCCTGTTACTTCCCACACAGTTGGCCGTACCCGCTCACCCAAGAGGGTGGACATCTCTTTTGCCACAGGCACCTCCCCCCGGCCCTGTTACCCCTGCTGCCCTGAGTAAGGAGGCTATTGACCTCTTGAGAAGTATCTCTGTGGGTCAGACTGCCATTGTGAATACCATCCAGGGGTTGGCCAGCCAACTTCAGCAAACCAATGTTTTTCTGGAAGGTGTTCATAGTGCCGTGTCTGGCCTACAGAGATCTTTTTCAGGCTCTGGCCTCCACACTTGCTGCAGCCAGTCACCCCCACATTCCGTCCCCCCCTCCACCTCTCTCTTCCCAATCCAAATCCCCCATTTCCCTACCTATACTAAGCACACAGACACAGCCGCATGCACCCACCTCAACACACACAAGCAGCACACATAAACTTAAGTACCACAAGACACACTGGCACGCAAGCACTCAACATACACCCACACACATCAGTCACCACTTCCCCAGATGCTCCCACTACACCCACTGGCACACACACAACATTAAGCATACCCACAGGCACCACAACAACAGGCAGTGACACACCCACCATACGCATGGACACCACCCCAACAGACACACAGATATCCACTACACCCACCATAGCTGCAGACACCACCCCAATAGACACACACACACATCCACCACTACAAGCATACCCACAGACACCACCCCAACAGGCACACACACATCCACCACTTCCACATCACCCAGCACCTCCAATTCCCTGCCCCCCAAGACACACAAACACCCACAATCACACTGTTAGACCTGGCATCCTTGGTGTGGTCTCCCCTGTCTTTTTTGCCTTTGCTTCCCAAGTTTTGACTGTGTGCTCGACTCTGTTTTTGCTGTTTTTGGTACTCTGGGTACTTTACCACTGCTGACTAGTGCTAAAGTGCAAGTGCTCCCTGTGTAAATTGTATGTGTAATTGGCTTTTCCATGATTGGCACATTTGCTTTACTAGTAAGTCCCTAGTAAAGTGCACTAGAGGTGCCCAGGGCCTGTACATCAAATGCTACTAGTGGGCCTGCAGCACAGGTGTTGCCATCCACATAGTTTGCCCGGTAAACATGGCCCAGACCTGCCATTCCAGTGTGTGTGTGCGTGCAGTTTTAAACTGTCAATTCGACCTGGCAAGTGTAACCACTTACCAGGCCTAAACCTTCCCTTTTTATATATGTAAGGTACCCATAAGGTAGGCCCTAGGAAGCCCAATGGGCAGGTTGCAGTGTATGTTAAAGGTGGGACATATACTGGTGTGTTTTACATGTCCTAAAAGTGAAATACTGCAAAATTCAGTTTTAATTGTTCCAAGGCCTATCCCTCTCCTACGTTAACATGGGGGCTGTCTTTAAATATGTTTTAAGTGCAGTTTCCCTCTGAGAGCATATAGAAATGTGGAGTTTGGTGTCTCTGAACTTACAATTTAAAAATATATATCTCTTAGTAAAGTTGTTTGTTGAATTGTCAGTTTGAAAATGCCATTTTTATAAAGTTGGCATTTTCTTGCTTAAACCAATCTGTGACTCTGCCTGCTTGTGTATTTCCTGTCTGGGTCAGTCTGACAGTTGGGCTCTTTGTGAATCCCCTCTAGATAGTGACACAAAGGGAGCAGGAGTGTAGCCTGCATATCCTGATGAGCCATGTGGGCTAGAGTGGAGGGAGGAATAGTCACTCACACCTAAATGGGCTGGACCTGCCCTCACACAATGCAGTCTCCAACCCCCTGGTGTGAGTCTGGAGCCAAGCCTGGGCACGGTGGGATCTTGTGAACAAGAGACACTTTCCTTTGAAGTTTGCCTACTTCAAAGGCAAAAAGGGGTATAAGTAGTGGACCCAAAACTCCAGATTTTTAGATCACTGCTGGAATCAAGAGAAACCTCTTCCAAGGAGAAGGTCTGAAGAGCTGGAGGAGGAGTACTGCCCCTTTGCCTGTGATGGTGCTTTGCTTGGTTGGCCTGTAGTTGCTGCTTCTGCCTGAAAGAGGTCAAAGATGGGACTTTGTGGTATATTCCTGCTTGTGATGAATCTCCAAGTTCTTGGACTGAGCTTGCCTCTTGTTTTGAAGTCTCGGGGCCATCAAAGACTTCCTCTGCCATCACCTGGACTCATGGCTGAGACTCTTGCCCTTCCAAGCGGTGCCTTTTCCATTCCCTGGGCCCTTGAGAGGTGAAGTTGGCAGAACTAGGACCGAAATTCACACACAGAACACCGTGTGGGGTAAATTTTGATGCACCACCTGCAACATGGCTGAAAAACGACATGCCACCTGCTTCACGGCTAAAATCGACTTTCTACCTGCATTGCGGCCGGGAGATCGACGCATCTGCTGGAGAAATGCCACAACACCTGCTTGCAGCTGCTCATAATGACGCAAACCCCATGCAGTACAGTTTTCCAACAAAGTGTGACCGGATTTCTAACGCATCATCACTTGCCGTTAAAAATCAACACAGGCCTGCACGGACACGAGGTGCCCGTTTGGAAATCAACACATCGCTCTCTTGCAGGAGAGAAAAATGACGCATCGCTGACCCGACCAGAGAAGAAACGATGCACGGCCTCACTTGTGAGTGAGGAATCGACGCATCTCTGACTTTTCGACGCACGCTCACCCATGAGGCTTTATTTTTGACACAAACCAGGTACTTTGTGTAAAATCAATGTTTACAATGTTTTCTATGGAATAACTCTTTTGAAAATTCATATTTTGGCTTGTGTATGTTAGATTTTTGTCATTTTGGTCTTGTTTAGATAAATATTACCTATTTTTCTGAACTGGTGTGGTGTTACACATTGCCCTTGAGATAAGCCTAACTGCTTGTGCCAAGCTACCAAGTAGGTGAGCAGGGGTTATCTGAGTGTGTATCTCCCTTGCCCTGACTAAAGTGAGGGTCACTGCTTGGACAGAGTGCTAACTGACTGCCAACCACAGACCCCATTTCTAACACACACACAACAGACACCATTCAAGCATAAGCATAAGTCACACATGCACATACCCAAGACATCAACACTAACACCACCAACACACCCTGTTCCCTCCACCCCGTTGCAAACCCATGAGTCACGACCCACATCTCAACCCATCCCTCCCACATCCAAGTCCTCCCCTGTCACACTTGCCCCCCTGCAAGCACCCATAACCCTCCCCCCAAGAAGAAGCCCAGCCCGCCACTCCTCCAAAACCCAAACCCACCCATGCCAAATCCACCCCTGCCTCCCTAAGGATGATCCCTGGGTGCCTTCCTGCCCACTTGATGCCCCTTTCTGTGGAGGTTCCCTGGCCATAATAGGAGTCAAGTGTGGGCACAGTACTGTGCACTGACAATGTTCTGGGTTGGCCAGTGGCCTTTGATCATTTGCATTTGATTTCAAATAAATCCAAACAGTTGCTGTTTTGGGTACACATTTGTCCTGCAATTCCTTTTCTATCTTTATGTTGATCCTGAGTAACTTGTGTTGTCTGCCTACAGTTTTTTTTTTTTTTGAAATATTTTTATTCACATTTTATTGTGGGTTAACTACAAACAATAATATGACTCAACAGTTTCTTATCGTATCATTCGCCAACGTTACTTGCTTCCACAGTGCACGTTTGTATTCGCCATTTATCTTATCTATGTTACCTTGTCTCTATGAGTGTGTTTCGTTGTTACACTATCTCTGTCATGTGCTTGAGTGTAGCTTCTCCAGAAACCTCTGACTTGTATTATGCTACCCCTCCCTCTCCTTCCATTTATCTTAACCAAACTCTTAACAACCTATTAACATGATGGCGCGCGGGGGAGCATGATAAGGATAGTTACTGTAGGATGTGGGCCAGGCTCGTGCCAGGGCGGATGCCCTGTTCTCCTTACCGTCTACATCCCTGTGTTGCCTCTAGGTGCATGTCTGGGGTCTCCCCGTTGTGTCGTGTTACTCTCCGGCCCCGGTTGGTGAGGGGTCTGAGGGGGCCTATATCTTGGTCTGATTTCTTATTATGTCTCACCCATCTGTCGTGGGCCTGTCCTTCCCTCTCTACTCGCATGTCCCAACCCGTAACAAGTGTCCTCTGTTTATACTTATCAGGTCTCATTTGTCCGCTGTCGCCTTCTCTGCTCCTTCCTCTCCCTTGACTATTTGTTCCCACTTCATCAGTATTTCTTCCCATATCGGAGCAATGGCTGTTAGTCGTATGCCCCGCGCTTCTTCACATTTAAGGGCTTGTAGCTCGGCTCTGGCCCATTTCAGCCCGTCGCATCTCCATTCACTCAGGGAGGGGCTCCTAGGTGACCCCCAGCCAAGTGCTATTAATTTTCTAAATAGTACCAGTGCCAGATCCAGGAAGCGTTCCTTTATCTTCCCAACTACTAATCCTATTTTCAGGCCTAGGAGGCACACAGCTGGCGTCCGGGTCACCTCGATCTCGAGCAACTCTTTCAGTTCGGATACCACCGCTCCCCAGCCCCTCTGAATGTCAGGGCAGTGCCACACAATGTGGTCAAAGTCAGCGTCCACCTCATTACATTTAGGACATACCTTGGGAGTTCCTCTGTATATTAAAGTCAATCTATGTGGGGTAAGGTACGTCATAGGTAAGTAGTTGAATTGGGTATATCTTAGTCGTGTGTTCCTTGATACGACCCGCGGGTATGCTATTCCCTTCCGCCATTCAGAGTCCGTGAGATCCCTACCCAAGGCCCTCTCCCATCTCTCCCTTTGAGGTTGTAGTGGGTCCAGTACGCTTTCTACCTGTGTCCTGTATAACTTCATTATTAAGTGAGCGTCATCTCCTGCTGTCAGCACTAGGTGCAGTACTTGGTGTGTGGCCAGTTCCGCGTTTACCGTGTCCCAGTGCTTCATTAAACCCCGTTGCTAAAGAGGTCCCCAATTGTCTCTACTCCTGCTTTCGCCCATGTGCCTAATCCGGTTCCCTTCCAGTCCCCGCCCTTCGATTTCAACAGGAGTACCGATAATGGTATTCCAGGCGAGTAAGCCGGTCCTACGCCCACCCTTCATGTGCATCTCCTCCAGCAGACCAGTGCCACCTTCGTCATTCTACTTTTTTCCTGTGGTTCCACCTTCCGGTGTATCATCTGTGCTATGATGTCATCTCGGCTCATTTCACCGCTCGTGACACATCTGTCCAGTCGGCTTCCACCTGCCATCCACCTGGTGACCCACAGTAACTGACACGCCAAGTAGTAGGACTAAAAGTCTGGGACACCAAGTCCACCCTCTAGAGTTGGCCTGCAGAGTATTGCTAGCGCTGTGCGCCTTCGACCTCCACCCCATACCAGTTCCCTGAGCAAGGTATTCAACTCCCTGAACCACGATGCCGGGATCGTCACCGGGAGGTTAACAAAATAGTAAAGGAGGCGGGGCAACATGACCATCTTAGATAGTGATATCCTGGCCATTATCGGTAGTTTCGTCAGCCAGAACCTAACTGAGGCCCGAAGGGAAGAGAGTGCCCTTCCCAGGTTCCCATCTCGAAGATCTTTAACATCGTGGTACACCTGTACCCCCAAATATTTGATGGTTTGTGGAGCCCACACCATTTCCGGAGGGCATGAGGATGGACGTGCCAACCCTGCTGTGATAGGGAAGACAAATGTTTTGCTCCTGTTAAGTCGAAGCCCCGACATATTCCCGAAGCAGTCCAATATTTGTAGTGCCCAGGGCAGTCCCGTCTCCCCATCCCTAAGATAAATCAGGACATCGTCGGCATAAAGTGAGATTATGTGCTCAGTTTGTCCCCATTCTACCCCCCTGCCCGCTCCTTCCAGCCGAAATTGTGCAGCCAAGGGTTCAATAGCCAGGGCAAATAATAATGGTGACAATGGACAACCCTGCCTGGTGCCTCTATGTATTGGACAGGGTTCTGAGATTGTTTTCCCAGTTCTTACTCGTGCCAGTGGAGATGTATATAACAGGTCCACCCATCTTACCCATTCTTCCCCTAGCCCCATCCTAAGCATCACTGTTCGTAAATAGTCGCATCTAACTGAGTCAAAAGCCTTCTCAAAGTCGATAACTATTAGCGCACCAGGTGGGGTTCGCTCCGTAATTGGCATCTGCAGTATGGCAAAGAGGCGTCTGAGGTTCAGTGACGTACTACGGTTTGGGACAAACCCATTCTGGTCCGTGTGGATCAGCCTTGATATATGCTGGAGCAATCGATTAGCCAGGACTTTGCTGAGGATTTTGAAATCGCTATTCAGCATGGATAGCGGGTGAAAATCAGTGACTGATGCCTCGCCTGTTTTCAATTTGGGTAGGGGCACCACCAGTGCCTCTCTGAGAGAGTCCGGCAGTTGTCCGGCGCGCAGCGCTTCCGCATATAGTTCTACCAGCTGGGGCGCCAACAGTGTTGGGTATATTTTGTAAAAATCCATTGGGAGACCATCTGTGCCAGGTGTCTTCCCAGGGGCCAGCTGTGTGATAGCCTCCCTAACCTCTTCTATTGTCATCGGTCCCCCCCCAGCTCGTCCCTCCCTTCATGCGCCAGTACAGTCAGTGGGAGCGGTCGTAGAAATTTATCTAGTAGCCCTGCCTCTATCTGGTTGGGGCTCCGGTACAAGTATGTATAATAGTCCCTGAAGGCGTCGTTTATAGGGCCTGGTCCGAATGCTCACGATGGGGGTTCCCTCCCCTCCTGGACTTACCAGCCAGGCTAACAGCTTACCTGCCCTACCCTCTTCAGTTTGTATCGATGTTAAATATTTCTGTCTACAGTGGCACCTGAGCTGTTCTTCTATCTGGGAGTGGGTCCTCCTTGCCTGCATATATTCTTCCTGGTTCGGCGTGCCTTGGCTTCCTGCCTTTTCTGCCTCATGTATGGTTGCCTCTAGTTTGGTTAGTTCGCACTCTAGGGTGCGTTTTTTAATCCCCACCGTTTGCCCTATACAGTAACCTCTTGTCGCTACTTTAAGTGTTTCCCACTCTATATGTCTAGTGGTGGCTGATCCTTTATTAAGGAATGAACGTAGCGCCTCCCTGTATGCTTGGTCTTCAAGTGCGGCAGGTGTTAATCTCCATAACGGTATGGGGGGCCTATCGTCCGCGACTCTCCAGTTGAGTAATAGGGGATTGTGGTTAGATATTGTGCGTCCCAAGTATTCAGAGTGCGTCATTCCCCGTGCTACTGCAGCTGAGCACACCACTCTGTGAATCCTGGTGTATATGTGGTGTAGCCTTGAATAATATGAGTAATCCCTGTCCTCTGGGTGCTGTTCGCGCCAGACGTCAATCAGTCCCCAAGTCATGCATCCATTCCCTTCGTTTTTGGGCTACTTTATGGACCGCTGCTCTGGGTAATGGCGGGATGGAGCGGTCCAAATCTATGTTCGTTATGCTATTGAAGTCCCCCCTCAGCAATAACTCGCCGTGCTGCTGACGTGTGAGACGGCTCGACAAGCGGTACATAAAGGGAATCTGGTCCTGATTGGGGGCGTAAATACTTGCCAGCACCAATGGGATCCCGTGGAGTTTCCCTTCCACCAATACAAACCTACCCTCCTGATCAATGTCAGTAGAGACCACCTCAAAGGGGACACCTGCCCGCACCCAAACTAGTGCCCCCCTCGCATATGCGGAGTATTTAGTCGCGAACAACTGCCCTCTCCATCTACGCCTAAGCTTTTCCACTTCCGCTGCTGTCAGGTGGGTTTCCTGTAACATCGCTACATGTATGCCTCTCCTCTTTAGATAAGATAGTATTCTGTGTCTTTTAGCTGGTGACCCCATCCCTCTGATGTTCCACGTTAGAAAACTATAGTCTGTCATTTAAAAGCATCAAAGAGGGTCGGCCTAACCTACCACTCCCGGTACTCCACATCCCTCCATCCGTTATTCTTGGTTGCTCTGTTTTAATCTGTTGTCCCCAGGTGCCATCAAAACTTAAAATTGAAAATCCCAACTCCCCCTCCCCAGGGCGCCTCCGAAACTGTAGGTAGCCCAAATAACCAGTGCAATAGTGCAACTTTGTCATCCAAGTGAATATAGTTCTCGCCAGTCTAACTGAGTGGACGAGAAGCCGGTAGGGGGGGTGGGTGGGTCCATGCCCGTCAGGGCCTTCTAAGTACTCCGTGTGCCTCATCACCAGACCAGGTCGAATGCAGTTACCCTAAGTCATCTGCTGTTTGCGGAGTCACCCTCGGAGGCCGCCCGGAGCAGCAGGAGCCCTCCGCTGATGAAGCTGTCGTGCCATCTGAGTCTCTCTCGTTGCTCCCTGCAGGGGATGCTTCTCTGCCCATAGCAGCCGCCACTCTCAAGGCCTCCGTCCTCTCAGACTCCCTCTGTGATTTTGTCGGTCCGGATCGGAGGCGGGTCCGGCAACGACGCCCCCGGGAAGCTCTCCGCATCACTCTCTCGGTGTTGTCCGATTTCATAGGCTGCCCTGCTCGTCCTCCACGGGTCTCTATCCACTCCCATGCCTCCTCTGGATTCTGGAAAAAAGTGGTCTTGTCCTCTGCGATCACTCTCAATCTTGCTGGAAAAAGGAGGGAGTATTGGATCCCTTCCTTTCTGAGGGCTCTCTTCACCGCCATGAATGACGCTCTCCTAAGTTGGACGTCCATGGTAAAATCTGGAAAAAGAGTTACTTCTCCATTCGCCACCTTAAATGGTCCCCCCTCTCTGGAGTAGAATGTCTCTGTCTTTGTAGTGGAGCAACCTGGCGACTACTGCGTGGGGCGGTCTTCCTGGCGCCAGGGGTCTGGAGGGGACTCGGTGCGCCCTCTCCAACGTAGAGAATGGTGTCAATTGTCCCGGTGCTACCACGGTACGCAGCCATTCCTCAAGAAATTCTAGCATATTTGTGCCTTCTGCTCCTTCCGGGAGCCCTACCACTCTTACATTGTTCCTTCGATTCCTTCCCTCCGCATCTTCTGCCCTGCGCTCCAAGCGCATCACTCTGTCTGTGAGGCTCAGTACCGAGGCTTGTAGGTCTTTTTGTCTTGGTGTAATGTCCGCAAGCGTGGTCTCCGTTTCCTTGACTCTGTCAGCAAGCTTCTGGTGCTCCGCACGCAGGAGGCCCATTTCCACCGCTACCTGATTGATGTCACGCTTCAAGGTTGCTATTGTGTCTTCAATTGCCCCCAGTATTTTATCTAGGGTATCTTGTACTTTGGTTTGCGTGAGGTCTCGCAGGTCCCCGCCACCGTGATCAGCGTTAGTGATGCGCTCCATCGCTTTACTCCTGTGCCGGCCCATAGAGGTCATCAGCCCAGAGTGGCCTGGAGCCCGGGATCTTAACAGTGCTTGAGGCCAAAGCCGCACTCCCGTCGGATCCTTCTATCTCTAGATCCAGTGCCTTCAGTTCAGGTTCTTTTACTAGCGCAGTGGTGCCCAGTAAATCCTCCGCTAATTACCCCAGTTGTTCATGCAAAGCATGTTCCCGTGTTTGCACTGTCCCAACGTGCATGCCCCCTTCCAGGAATTGACGCCAGGTGTAGCCTTAGGCCCAACTTTGCTTCGCACTCGATGAACTCATCGTCAACAGGGCCCCCCTAACATGGCATAGAGCCTAATGTCTTCTCCAATGGGTTGTCGGTGTGCCCCTCCAACTGCTCTTAACTTGTATCTAAGTCTGGGCCTCGCAGTAAAGTCGGATTTATAGAGGGCCCCTCCCGGGTGTCCAGTTCCTCTTACCTCGGTGCTCGAGGGATCTAACAGGGTCTGAGATGTTTGGGGGCCTCCGCTCTTCTTCACCAGAGAAAAGTTCGGGTCCGGCAGGCCCAGCGCCGTTCGCACGGTCCACCCGGGCAGGACTCTGCTTCCACCGCTGAGGCGGAGCGCAGCACTCCGCACCGCCAGTCCGCAGGTCCCAACTGCATCTGCCGCTCCTCTGCTCGGGGTGATGCGCCCTCTCCCCCTATCTAGGGGGCCGCGCAGCCGGCACTGCCCCTCCTCATTTCTGCGGCGCAGTGTCTCCTCACCGTCACCAGGGTGACCAGCACTCGAGCCCCGGCTCCATTTTCTTCCTGGGCCCAGTCGCGACACTCCGCAGCTCTCCTCCCGAGGGGTTCATACAAAACGTTCGCACTGTCCCTTTATTGAGGCCCTCCAGGCCCGAATATGACCTCTTCCCAGAATTGGCACCAGGTGTAGCGCTAGGCCCCGCTCCGCTTCTCACTCGACAAACTCATCGTTCACTGGGCCCCTATTATCTTTGCAGAGAGCCTAATGTCTTCTCCAGTGTCTCGTTGGTGTGCCCCATCTGCTGTTCTCAATTTGTTGCTGTGTCTAGGCCTCACGGTGAAGTCGGATTCATAGGGGGCTCTTCCCGGGTGCCCGACTCTTCTCACCCCGACACTCGTGGGAGTCAGGAGGGCCCGGGGTGTTGAAGGGCCTCCGCTCTTCCTCTCTGGCGAAAAATCTGAGTCTCGCAGGCCCAGCGCCGACCACCTCCACCTCTCCGCAGAGCGTCGCACCGCTCCCCCAGCTCGTAAGGGCCGATCGCGCCCTCTGCTCCTCCACCCGGAGCTACGCGCCTCCTTCCCCTATCAAGTGGGCTGCACCGCCAGCTCTGCTCCCCTTCGACTCCGCGGCGTCACCGGAGAGATCGGCACTCGAGCCCCCGGCTCCAGTTTCTCCCTGGGCCCCGGCTGAGACGCTCCACAGCTCACCTCCTGAGGGATCCCGACGAACGAGAATCCCTTTCGCCGACTATTCTCTATTCCAGTGATCCCTGATGCATGGCACTCCAAAGGATGGCCAAGGGATGGGGTTTGTTTTTGCGGATAATTAATAGGCCCCTCGGGAGCCGATGTGTTAAGCGGCCGCCATCTTGCCCGGCCCAGCCAAGCCCCTTGTCTGCCTACAGTTGTGCGTGTTTCAGTCTGATTGCTGATCCATTTGCTGCTGTTTGCAATATCTGACTTTGTGGGCAGTGCTGGTGTCACCCAAGACAAAGGTAGATGTTGACAGTATGGATATGTTGGTGTTAATGCAATCGGGGTGTCATTGCATTATGTTATGTTTGGTAAGGTAAGTATTTCATCTTGTGTTGGCCAGTGTCTGCATGTATAGTGTTAGAATTGTCCCCCTGATATGGATTGTATATTTGTCTCATGTGTGGAAGCTAGAGTTTTGTTTGTACAGACATAGTGTTAAATTGTGCTGTATTCCTTTGCATTTGAATGAGTATGTGTCCATTTTGCTGTGTGTACCTTGCAGCCACTACATCTAGATGTATGGCCCATGCTGTTTCTGTTGTATTTGCTTTCTTGACTTGCACTTACACATGCTGCAGAGAGGCATATCACCTGGCTCTAGTATTGTTTCTCCTTGAGATACTTGAAGGGCTGGTTCCTGTGCAAATGTTGTTTTAGGGGTGTGTGTAAAGTTCTATGTGTCCCAGGGCCCCATCCTTCCCTGAGTGCTCCTGATGCCCCATCCCTATTGTGCCTGTATTGTTTGATTAGTGATCTTTGGATATTTGCCTCTCTGACTATTGTGTATCCCATTGTCCTTCCATTGTGTTGCAATGTGGGTGATGAGTGAGTCCATTGCGGGGCTGTTCAATTGGAGTGGTGTTTGTGTCCCAAGACACATCCATACATATGTGTGTCGAATCTGGTGACAGTACATGGCATTTGAGGAATGTGAGGACATCAGTTGTATTTGTAGATGTGATTTGCTGTGTTGTTGGTGTTGTGTGACACAATGTTGTGTACACTTCACTGTCCCTGTGCGTAAGATGTGCAGATGTGTGTTTTTGTGTTATGTTGCAGTGCAGTGTGAGTGGCATGCCCAAAGGGGGCGCTTGGTGGCTGTGAATACGTTCTTCTTTGTGAATGACTCCAACTGTATAAATAATGACACATGTACTTGGTGCCCGTAGCGTGACCCCCATATCAAGTGGATGAGGGCACGACGATCTATTGTTGAGCTTAATGATACAGGCAGGTGTATGTAGTTATGGTCAGTTGCGTCCACGGCTGCATAGATTTTGAGCATCTTCAATGAGCAGTGGCAGGACGTGTGTGATGGGCTCCATGGTGGCACAGGACGGGTAAAGCTGCCTGCAAGTGAGTTGCTTCCCTTATACTCTCTATTTCCACCTGCTGATACATGGTGGATGGACCACCACAGTCACATTGGCTGTGTGCAGCCTCATAATGTGTGCAGCGGAAACACTGTCTCTGCTGGCCTGTTTGTGCTATCTCGTGATCACTGTGGTATGCGCTGCCTGGCACTGCTGGTGGGACTGTGGTAGTCTTTGCTGCATAGGTCTGCATGACTCGTAATACAGTTATACAAGTGCCAAGCCGATGGCGGTCGAACCACCTCCGCCATGGCGGTGCACGGACCCCCAAACTCGTAATGAAAACCTTAGTGTTACTCTACTTCTTCACATGATCAGCCATATTGTTTCCAAATTATGGTAGCACCTGCTTATTTAATATTGATTTTGCTTTGCCATCTCCTTGTTTTCTACCTGTAGATTGCCCTATTCAAATACAGATGTATATACAGATGTCTGGCACAAGCATAGCATAGTGCACACCATTTCATAGTTGCCACATACTTTCTATGTTTTATCCCATTTCTTGGGTCTGTCCTTTTTGATATCCCGACCATGAGGCTAGCCTATTTTGTCAGGAGGTCTCCTTTCCTCTTGGAGCTTGATCTACCCATTGCCCCACTGTTTACCTTGTCTCTAAGTGACCTTCCCGCTCTTGTTTCAAAAGGTGGGCTTTGCACTCTCACTCTTCATATCCTTTCTCTTTTCCTGTGGTAAGGTGCTATGGTAATACTTTTCTTCCTCCTTGTTAATTCTTCCTAATTATCACCTATACCTCAGGATGTTTTTCTTAACCATGTGGTCAGCTATTTGTACTGTTTGGTTTCCACTTCTGACACATGCTTTCTCAGTTGTACATCTCATACACTATAGCTCTCGAGTGTTCTTCTATTCCAAATGACATCAGTGAAAATTCCCGATCATTGTAAATCATTGGGGCACAAGGCGAGATTTCATTTTTCTTCCAAAAAAATCGAAATAGGATATAAAGAAGCCTTTTTCATGAGACAGGGACAGGTTTACAACCTACCATGCTCTTCAGCCTCTGCAAACAAAAAAGGAACACTTACTTTGATTTCCTGTTGTTCTGTATTTTGATAATTTCTGCAGAACAGGATGATGAGGATAGATGGCTGATCTCTCACAATCTGGGTCCACAGATTATATGCCATAAATATATAAATACCCTCTGCTGATACCCCACAATTTCGATCAGCATTGTCAGACAAATTAGCCCCCCCCCCCCAAATTATGCCCTTGTTATATTGGGAGGTGATTTTAATTTACTCATGGACCCTATTTTAGACAGGAAATAAGCATGTGTCTATAGCCATCCTTGTGTTCACAAATCTGTGCATTATCTATGCCTATCTCATGGCTTGTCAGATGTATAGAGAATACATAACCCAACTCGTAGTGATTTCCCCTTCTTTTCCTCTTCATATACACCTTTTTGAGAATTCGCTATCTCCTAGTTAATTAATCCCTGCTTCAATCCTCATTTGATCCTCCTATTGAACTTGTCATCATTTAAGACAGTGCTGCTGTCCATATTTCCTTACAAATTACTCCGACGCAACCACAGAATAAGTCTTGGTGTAAGAATCCTTAAGTGTTGGAGCAGGTAGATGATGTACATGGTCTGGACAAAGCACTACGTTAATTTATATTGACCAATTTACACTCAGTCTATTCCCTAGTGTCTTTTTGGGATGGAAGAAAGTGTACAATTAGAAGTGAAATCATCAGCCATATGGCAAACAAATATAAAGTAATAAATAATACCTTAGCGTCCCTAACGAAAGACATAACAAATAAGAAACTAATATTTAGACAAACTAAAGACCCTTTATTTGTGGTTTCTATCCGGATCCTTAAGCAATAATATATGATTGTCAGCAAACAGGCTCATTTTTTGGTTCAGGCCATGAAAAAGAAAAAAAAACGTTTTACCTTAACAAAGAGAGGAAACCTTTAACTGCATATTTAAAATTTAAAAGAAGTGCCAGCCTCATACCTTCTGTTAAGGCTCTCTTAAAACTAACACATCTGACATCTTATAATTTTTAAGGACTTCTATGCTTTTCATTACACACCATCAAACCTCTCCTCCAAAGAGTACTTTTTGGAGTTTGTAAACTCTTAGCCATCTCAATCTGTGCGTACTTTGTACTGCATCATTGAAAAGGCTTCGCTCCCACAATCCCCAGCTTCCACAGCTATAGCTTTGAATGCCTAAAAGGTCTTCAATGGGGTCACTTGGACTTGGAAGCAGTGTTCAATTGTCATAATCTCTGATATTGCTTTTCAAGTATGATTATGGACTTCTTTACCTCTCCCACGGCTATAATTAAAAGAAATGGTGCACTATCTCCTTTTTGTTTACAAGAGGGTACCAGATAAGGTTGTCTTTTCTCCCCTCTTCTTCACCTGTTAGCCATTGATCCTTTATTATATATGCTGCATGCTTCTCTGACATAAAAGGCTTCCGGATCAATGATACCTGTTTTAAAACAGCAGCATATGTGTATGACATTTTGCATTTTTAAGAAAATGCAGACTTAGCCAACCTGGATATTGTTGATATTATTTAAGTTTTTCTCTTTTTCCAGCTACTTCTTAACCCAGTGGTCCTGTGCTGGGGACGTAACCATTACATCCCGGAACCAGAGCTCAGAGGAAGCGCTAGTGCTCCCTCTGTGGGCTTCGCTCCCACCCCACCATGGCAGGGCTGGAAGGGGAATCGCTTTCCCTTCCACTCCGGAACCCCTTCAGTGACTTCTGATGATGTCAGCACGCGATCGTGCTTCCAGCATGCTTCCAGCGCGATGCAGAAGAGAAATGCTGAGCATTTCTCTTCCTCTCTGGAGGAGGGGGCCAGCAGAGGCATGAAAAGAAAGAAAAGGCCTTTGCTCTCTGCTAGCATTTCTGCTGCCTGATGGCGATGCGATCGGGCAGCAGAAATACCTACTAGACACCAGGGACTAATATAATCAGGCCAATCGGCCCCCGGGAGGGCAGAAGCCACTAGACACCAGGGAATGTTTATTTTGTTTATACTTATGCATAAGGGGAGTGGCCACTTGGGCGCGGGCCGCTACCTGGGGGGGGGGCAACTTATTTTTAGGCCATTTCTGCCCCCGGGGGCAGATTGGCCTAATTATATTAGGCTGATCTGCCCCCGGGGGGGCCGAAGCCACTAGACACCAGGGAGTTTTTATTTTTTTATATTTATGCACAAGGGGAGCGGCCACTCCCTGGGGGGGGGGTATTTTTAGGCCTTTTCTGCCCCCTCTGGGGGGGCAGAAACCTCTAGACACCAGGGATATATATCTTTTTTTATTTACTTTATGTTTTTATGTATGGGAGTCGACCCCTTAGGCAAGGGGGGCAAATTGCATTTAGGCCATTTGGGGCAGATCGGCCTATTTTTGTTAGGCCAATCTGCCCTCAAGGGGGCAGAAACCACTAGACACCAGGGATTGGTGTGTGTGTATGTGTGTGTTTTGTTTGGGGGGCAGCCTCTTGAGCAATGGTCACTCCCATGGGGGCACATTACTGTTAGCTATATCTGCCCCTCTTGGGGGCAGATCAGCCTGTTTTTGGAAGGCCCATCTGCCCACAAGGGGGTCAGAAAGCCCACCAGAGACCAGGGAAGATTTTGTTTAAAAAAATAAGAGGGTGGGGAATGGCCATACCCCAACCCCGAAATAAATAGGGCCAAGGTTGTTCTGCCCATTAGTGGGCAGATGGGGCAATTACCCCCAATCCACACCCCAAGGGGGCAGAAAGTCTACCAGATGCCATGGAATAAAAAAATTAAAAAAAATTGTGGGGTGGTGGCTACCAACCAGTATGGGCCTGGTTATGCTCCCACCCCAACTGAAGGGGGTAACAGTCTTTCAGCTCTCCCTCCGCACACTAAAACATCATTCCACGGCAAGCAAGAGGACATTTGATTAATTTGGGTTTTGGTTTTTACATTTGGGCCATGAGAGCTTGGTAACTCTCAAAATCGTCCCACTTGGAATGGTGAGGGCTGCACTTTATGGACTTTGAGATGCTGCCATGTAGAAAAATCCACAAGACCTAGATACATCTGAAAACTAAACATCTGGTTAAATTCCAGGATGGTGTGCTTCACATGCACCATTTTATTACCCACAATTCCCTGCAAACCTCCAACTTTGCTGGAAATCACACATTCCCACATTTTTGTGATGGACATTTCCGGAATCTGCAGGAATCCACAAAATTCCTACCTCCCATCATTGTCTCATCTATACCGATAAAAATTCTGCTGCACTTGTCAGCCTAGAAATGTCTTTTTCATACTGCCCTTTTGGACCCGCTTTGGTTCCCCCTCAATTTCGACATGTTTCTGGCTCTTCCCTATCACAGGCACTTGGCCCACCTACACAAGTGAGGTATCATTTTTACCAGGAGACTGAGGGGGACGTTGGTGGAGTGATCCCACACAGAAATGTGGGAAAAATGTGATTTTTCAGCTAAATTTGAGGTTTGCTGAGGATTCTGGGTAAGAAAACGTTGGGGGATCATGGCAAGTCACACCTCCCTGGACTCCCTCAGGTGTCTAGTTTTCAGAAATGTCTGAGTTTGGTAGGTCTCCATAGATGGCTGCTGAGCCCAGGGCCAAAAACGCAGGTGCCCCCCCACAAAAACAGGTAGTTTTGTATTTGATGATTTTGATGTGTCCAGATAGTGTTTTGGGGCATTTCCTGTCGCGATCACTAGGCCTACCCACACAAGTGAGGTACCATTTTTATCGGGAGACTTAGGGAAATGCTGCGTGAAAGGAAATTTGTGGCTCCTCTCAGATTCCAGAACTTTCTGTCACCGAAATGTGAGGAAAAGTGTTTTTTTGGCCAAATGTTGAGGTTTGCAAAGGATTCTGGATAGCAGAACCTGGTAAGAGCCCCACAAGTCACCCCATCTTAGATTCCCCTAGGTATCTAGGTTTGAAAACTGTGCAGGTTTGATAGGTTTCCCTAGGTTCCGGCTGTGCTAGAGGCCAAAATCCACAGCTAGGCACTTTGCAAAAAACAGCTCTGTTTTCTATGGGAAAATGTGATGTGTCTACATTGTGTCCATGTTGCGTTTCCTGTCGCGAGCATTATGCCTACTCCCGCAAGGGAGGTACCATTTTTATCGGAAGACTTGGGGGAACACAGACTAGCAAAACAAGTGTTATTGCCTGTTGTCTTTCTCTACATTTCTTCCTTCCAAATGTAAGACAGTGTGTAAAAAAGAAACATCTATTTGAGAAATGCCCTGTAATTCCCATGCTAGTATGGGCACCCCAGAATTCAGAGATGTGCAAATAACCACTACTTCTCACTACCTTATCTTGTGCCCATTTTGGAAATAGAAAGGTTTTCTTGATACCTATTTTTCACTCTTTATATTTCAGCAAATGAATTGCTGTATACCCGGTATAGAATGAAAACCCTTTGCAAGGTGCAGCTCATTTATTGGCTGTGGGTACCTAGGATTCTTGATGAACCTACAAGGCCTATATATCCCCGCAACCAGAAGAGTCCAGCAGATGTAACGGTATATTGTTTTTAAAAATCTGACATCGCAGGAAAACGTTACAGAGTAAAACGTGGAGAGAAGGGCTGTTTTTTTACCTCAATTTCAATATTTTTTTATTTCAGCTGTTATTTTCTGTAGGAAACCCTTGTAGGATCTACACAAATTACCCCTTGCTGAATTCAAAATTTTGTCTACTTTTCAGAAAGGGTTAGCTTTCTGGGATCCAGCATTGGTTTCACACCCATTTCTGTCACTAATTGGAAGGAGGCTAAAAGCACAAAATATAGTAATAATGGGATATGTCCCAGTAAAATCCCAAAGTTGTGTTGAATTTTTTTTATTTTTTATTCAAGCCTGCCTGGTCCTGAAAGCTGGGAAGATGGTGATTCTAGCACTGCAAACCCTTTCTTGTTGCCATTTTCAGGGGAAAAACTACAAGCCTTCTTCTGCAGCCCTTTTTTCCCCTTTAAAAAAAATAATTAAAAAAAATGTCGCTATATTTTGGCTAATTTCTTGGTCTCCTTCAGGGGAACCCACAAAGTCTGGAAACCTCTAGAATCCCTAGGATGTTGTTAAAAAAGGACACAAATTTGGCCAGGGTAGCTTATGTGGACAAAAAGTTATGAGGGCCTAAGCGTGAACTGCCCCAAATAGCCAAAAAAAGGCTCAGCACAAGAGGGGAAAAGGCCTGGCAGCAAATGGGTTAAACAGGGAGAAGGCTGAAGTTCCCCCCACTCAATGTTCATTGTGTTCCCTCCTGCGTGGGTCACTCAGGGCTCTCTTGGCAATCAAACTATCTCATATATTTGGGACTATAGTTTAGTCATTGTCTTTTGGATGCCCTAGCCTACAACTAACAAAAACGCTCCATTAAATCATAGATTTGCTATCGACTTGGTCCCCTAAACATATTTCATAGTGGGGTAGACTGAACTAATTGATGATTACACCATTGGTGAGTTTTCTGCCTCGTATATTCTCTCTAAGGTTCACCCATTTGTTATTCTCCTCCCTCAATAAAATGATCTCCAAATTTCTGTGGTCCAATAAAAAACCTAGAATCGTAGATTGGATTTTAGTGAAGGTGGTTGTAAGATCCATAAATGGTTTGATTTTCAAATGGCCTTTTGGCTACTCAAAGCTCTTGTTGGGTTATGAGCTCCCCAAGTTCCCCACTGGCTAATCATTGAGCAACACCTTTGCCATCCTTTCTCTCTGATGGCATTGCTCATGATGATTACTTTTTCCTTGGCACATCCTCATCATTTCATTCTTGATACCTTGAATGCCTTAAAATTTGTTAACAAACATTGTGCTGGTGCCTTCTTCAAATCCACTCATGTGTGCCTGTGGAATAATAAAAAGATTGACTCGTCTTTTTCTGCTGAGATAAGACATACAGTATATGGGTTGTCAAAGGTATTATTCAGATCTGCGCGAACCTACTCAGATACAGAACCAATCTCATTCATGTCTCTCCAACACAAATTTTCTCTTCCTGACTTAGGGCCTGATTACGAGTATGGCAGTCCTAAGACTGCGTACCTGCACTAGTGGTGCGAGCGCCACAACCTTGGCAGTCCGACTGCCAGATTAGGATGCTGGCAGTCAGCCCGTCAGAAGACTGCCGCCACCACCAGGATCGTGTATCCCGACGAGTTGGCAGTGGTGAAAGCTGTGTTCAAGCATGCCGGTGCCGATGTCGGCACCACCATGCTTATCACGACTTGCCTTTCTGCTGGAAACGCTGATACGGGGCCACAGGTGGGCTCCTGCACTGCCCATGTTGTGGGCAGTGCAGAGTCCCCTCCAGTCAGTACAGTTGGAATGAGCACCGACTTCAATGGCAGACAGTGTCCCTTCCGAGTGTGCTGACAGCACAGTCTGTGCAGCTGGCATTGGCCTCGGCTCTCTTTTAGAGATGAAGCCAACGCTGCCAAACTGACTGTCCCGCCAGCCCCACGAGAAAATCATAATATGGTGGTCTGAAACCTGGTGGCCTCCAGACTGCTGTATTGGCAGTCTGACGATTGGAAAACCAAACTCATAATCACTCCTTAGACTTTTATAAATTCTTAAATATAAAAAGATTTGTTTTTTAATTGGGCTCTCTTCAGCCACTGGTCCTCAAAAAAATGTGTCTACCTTCCTAGAAAAAAGCCATTTAGCCTCAAAGATATCTAAATCCATCCTTTCTCCCCTCCTGATCCAATCCAAATGGAATACTTACGTCAACAACTCTGCTTCTCCTAACCTTCAATCATGGAATAAAATATGTTCATAGCTTTTATGAAACAAATTAATTCCATCTTTCATTCGAACAAATTGTTTTGCATTTTACCACCTTTACTGCACCCTTATCAAGTTACTGTAATTACACCTCCTGGACTCCGACACTTGTTGGTCTTGTAAAGAGGGGTGTAGGAATGTAGAACATATGTTTTTCAAATGTGAATTGTCATTCTCCTACTGTGAGGACATTCACACCCAACTGTGTGATACACTTCTTCATGCACACTTTGTTCTGGAATTTGCCATGAGGCTTCTAGGTCCTTATGCTTCTGACTATGCACCCTAGTTTTCAGAATTGGATTTGGCCCTTCTGGAATTCTTTTTGAATATCACCATTAAGGTTATCCTCATTGTTTTGGAAATCATTTAATAGTGTCTTGTCACACTTGGTGGGCCCTGGTCACTTATCTCAGGAGTACTCACTCCCCACAAATGATGATCGGTAATCCCAGAGTTTTGCAGAAATTGTGGAGTTCATGCCACTCCTTTATTAAACATTCAACATATATCTAAAAAACGTGTCACTTAAATGGCTTGGTAGAGTTGCTAAAACCTTTTAGCTGGGTCCACATGGTTTCATGTCTTCTCATTCTTTGTTTTCTTCTTTCTGTTTCTCTGTTTCCCCTGCTGAGCTCTATCTTTATCTTTATCTTTGTCTTCTTATGGAGTGGTTATTAATGTGGTTTGTATTACATGGCTGACCTTAATCGTCATTTTATGATGGCACAGATATTTATAGAATTTCATTATTAGTATTTGATAAGTTTGCCTGACATGAGGCATTGAAATGTTTGTTTGATTACCTTTGCTATATTGACAATGAGTTGGGAGAGTTAAGTTTTGATATGTACTCCTTCGTTATGAGTTGCTTAGGGCAGTAACCCTGTACCACACTTCCAACAAATAGGAGTGTATTGGAGATTCTGGGCTTGAAATTACTGGCTCCAGAATCACTAGCCCGGTTTTACCAGCTGTAGATCTGAATCCTGTGAAACAGCGGATGAGGAAGGGTAAAGGAGACGGCTATAGTGACAACCATGGAACTGTTAACACGTCCCGTTTAGGTAATTTACTTCATCTGGGACTTGTTTTAGGCCAATGAATCTTTTGACCCTGATTGGAGAGACCTTAAGACGAGATAACTAATCAGCATGTCAATCAATGGATCAATAACCTCATCAATATTCACAATTACACATCAATCAAATTGGTTAGAGAAATTAATGAAAAATCGAAACACCCCATGACCTTTCAGTCATGAATAACCACGCAAAATTTTGTAAGATTTATGATATTTATTCCCTATTGATTACACTCTACTAGCAAGTTTAGTAGTCTCAATACCAGAAAACACATCAGCAATGTCACTATATGGCAACTTGAATAAGATTTCATCAAAGCAAAGATCATAAACATTAAAACAAAGCACGACGTCAACATGGACTAATCTTAACAGAGTATCATTAGCGCATTATTCAACAAAACATTGATTCAGTCCTTTGTCTATTTGCTTCCGTCTTAGTGAACCCCTTAACTATACTCGAATTAGCATTAGCATGTTGGGCTTCATGCAAAACAATTTAGCAACACAAATTTAGAAACATCTAACTATGGTCTCTATCAAAAGAAGCAGTTGTTACCTAGAAAGAAAAGGCAAACAGACAATTACAATTTCTTTATCATATAGTTACCCTCCGTTATGCGTCAGCATACAGTGTTAGTCTTCGTCCTCAGGACATCAGTTGATTCACCATCAGCCAGGAAAAGCAGCAAAGTTCAGCCATGCAGGTAATAAGGAACACTTCCCTCATAAGGAGGAAAAGTATAAAACGGGCAAGGCATGGGTAAGGATGGTTTGAAGATTCAAACAGCAAAGTCTTTAAGACAGAGTGACAAAGTGGCTAGGTGCTAGCAAAGAATGGCATGTAATGGCTGATTTCTCCTTGTGACACAGTGTTATATTACTCTTGCTGTACAGTCTCTTAATTTCCAATTGGGTACATTTTGGTGCATCATTATCTCCAACCAATAATTGAGTTGTCACCTCTCCAGGATTTTCACTTTAGGACAGTTCTCACGTAGTTCATTGGCTCCTGTAATTAACGTCCCCAACAGGTAGAATGTCAGGTACAAACTTTTACTCTTGCGGGCTCAGTCAGTAGTCCCATTGTCTTTACCAGTTCAGGCGACCTTGCACCTATTTCAAGTTTATACTGTTGCATTCAGCAAGAATGTCTCCTTGAGCAAGTCGAGTCTCATGAGAAAGAATTTACTACGGTTACAGACATCTTCTAGCTTCTGGAAAAGTACGGCTACATGTCCTTCAGCAATTCAGCACATTGCACGTTAGAAAAACACATTTAATATGAGACCGGCAGCTGGGCTCTGACTCATGCTAACTAAGGCCTAGTAATTAATTTTAGCAAATCTTAACATGTAACTCTTAACACCAATACAAAACCAGACATTAGTACATCAATAATTCATTATTAGTCAACTTCATTTATCATCATATACATTGGTGGCCACTCCCCATGGGCACATTTCAAGCGCGTATGTTAAAAGCACTTTAATACATTTTCTATGCGCCATCATTATACCTTAATTTGCAAACATTTCATGTTAATTTTTGATTATAATAACTACACTCCAACAATCCCTCCTCTGATGACATTTGCCATCACACAAATCCATTCTTTAACAACCCTTTCACTTTTTCATCTCCTTCATCTCAATTTATTCTTTTTGTTTCGTCCTTTCATATTTTGCTCGAACATTTTTTCCCTTTTCTTTTCTTCCCTCCTCGCTTTATGTTTTGCCAATTTTCCCTTAACCCTTCCGCTAATTTTGCTCAATAACCATAATTCAAATAAACAAGCCAAAACAATTACCATTCCCTGTATTAATTTTCCCAAAAACCCATGCCAAAGACTACTAAACCACCTTCCCAAACGCGCAAATCCCTCTCCAACCTTTTTCCAGAATCCTGGTTCTTTCAGTTCCTTCAAATCTGCACTATCTCTTGTTAGGTTAGTAAGCATACTTCTAATCTCATTACTATTGTCAGGTATATAGGCACAACAGTGATGCTCATTAAGCATTTTACAGACTCTGCCACTTTTTGCTAAAAGAATGTCTAAAGCAAGCCTGTTTTGAAGAGTCATAGCCCTCTCCGCAGCAAGTTCAGAATCCATCAGGAGTATAGCCCCTATGAAGTTTGTCAGCATGTTATCCACAATAGTAGACAACTTTCTAATCTTTATGGAGTTCAAAACAGCTCCCACTGAAGGAATTATTGCTCCAAATATGTCTCCTACTACACCAGCAGCAGTTTCTCTCATTTGTCTAGCACAAAGTAATTCTGTCACTTTCGGAAATTTCTTTAAATCATCTAGTTGATAGATCTTTGGGAAAACTATTCCCAAATAACATGTCCCATACCATCCCTTTGGAAGACGGTAATAAGCACTAAGGGCCTGATTACAACTTTGGAGGAGGTGTTAATCCGTCCCAAAATTGACGGTAAAGTGACGGATTTACCACCAGCCCTATTACGAGTCCATTATATCCTATGGAAATCGTAATACGGCTGGTGGTATATCCCTCACATTTGGGACGGATTAACACCTCCTCCAAAGTTGTAATCAGGCCCTATGTCCACAAATGTAATAAACCCCTAGGATCGCTTGATCCATTCCATTTAGCATGAAAGTCCCTTTATTCTGAAACAAAAACACATGCTTACACTCACTCGTTCCCACAAACACATTGTCATAGTATGACTTTGGTCGCGTAATGCAAAGCCTACCTACATGTTTTGCATCTAAAGCTAGCTTCCCTTGTTCCCTAATCCCATTATTGCTATTACTAACAAATGATTGTTGCTGCAAGCCCTTTTCTAATTTCCCCTTTGAAACCCTCCTTCTATCTTCAGTGTGATCTAGAAAGCTCTTTTCTACGGATGTAAGCAAGCATGTCAAATTATTGCGGTGCGCATATGAAGTACTAATTGTCATTTTAGGCTCGAAGAATCCCTTAATCAGCTTTATAGCATAATACTTAGCTATACTCTTCAAATCTTCTATAATAGGCACATTAGAGAACACGAGATCATAATTTGAGTAAAAATATTGCACTTCGTCTTGATTATAGAAACTTGTTAGTAGCAAACTACAACTTATCCCGTAGGTTAGTGGCACACTGTGATATGTAACCCCCTCTTGGACTGAAAGAGGAATTTGTGTACACACATAACAAGCCTTTGCATCCATAGTGTCAACATACTCACTCAGCAAGCGATAGAAAACGTTAGTATACAGCTCCCCTTTTGTATTAGTTTTGTCTTGCAAATACTTTGTATCTTGCTCAAACCTTACCCATGGTGTTAGTGTAGCAGTCTCAGAAACTGTAACATTGTTAGCTTCATTCTCATCCACCAAACGCATTTCCACAAACAAAGCTATAATGAATATCACACACACAACACCCAAAGCAATACCCAAGTATCTACAGCACTTATTCCCCTCAATGTCATCTCCTGACCTAGGCATGATCTTTAAAGAATCAGAAGGTAAAGTACTATAAGTGTAAACAACTAATATAAGGATACTTAATAACTTTTTCTTTTTTTTTTCTTTTCAATAAAGCTAAGCAAAAAAGTATTTCTTCAGCAAGTATTTACAGCTTTCGCATTCACTCCCAGGGTCTTTTTTGTCAATCCATTTAGCAGCTTGTCACAATCGATTTTTCAAAAGTCAATTCAGGTAAGCAGTGTCATCCGGTAATTTATCAATCTCTCCTCTCAGGTTTCCCTTTATTCAATTTCAGCTTAACACAGTCTCTTTTATTTGTAGCCAACTTCAAGTGCCCTAATATTGACCTGGAACTTCATGATCAAAACAGAAAGCCACGAACTCTTGTTGCCACTCTGCTGACGTTGCATAAGCCCATTCAGGACCTGTGTATCTTCTGTTTGCTATTCTCTTTCTTTTCAACTTGCGGTCACCCTGCAATTCTCCTTCACTCAGATCTTCTTTCCTTGTGGTATCGACCTCTTCCTCTATTGTTTCATTGATGACCACTTTCCCTCTTGCAGCTTGTGACTCTGGCCACTTATCTCCCCTCAGTGTCCTTTCACCGTTCGGCTTTTCAGGTTGCTGTTCAATGTCCTCCTCTTGTGCTATGGTGTTTTCTCTTGCTGGACCTGCAAGTGGCTCAGGAGGAGTCTGAACACTTTGACTGTCTTCTGCCTCCACTCCTTCGCCTTCTGGGTCTGTCAGGGGTTCAACTTCAAACCTGTATCCGTCTGCTTCTGGGAGAACCTCTCTTTGGGTCGGTCCTCCTGGTGCCTCAGTTGATATAGGCTCACCGTCACCCTTCTGGATCTTGTTTGCTGTTTGAGTGACCAAACCGTTCTCAATGGGCTCTCCTTCAGTCTCAGTTCCCCTTTGATTACTCTCCGGCCCTGAGACTTCCTTTTCTGTAGCTGTTATTTTCGACAACTCAATTTCCTCATCAGTTGGACACGTCACCTTCTTTGTGTGACTGGCATGGATCCAGTTTGGAATTCCCGCACATTTCACACCTGTAGTAGGTGTCAGTATTACTTGATACGGCCCCTCCCAACGTGGCTCCAAACACAACTTCCTCACATGTTTCTTGACAACCACCCAGTCACCAGCTTTCAGATTGTGACCTGGACCATTTATTGGTGGCAGTGTGGTTGCTTCCACCTGGTGAGAGAAAGAGCGGACCACGCCAGCCAGACCCTTGCAGTAGTCCAACACCATATCATCCGTGATATTTACTAGAGCATTTGCAGGCACTGCGAGCAATCTCATAGCTCGGCCCATGAGAATTTCATGAGGAGACAGTCCTGTTTTCTTGTTAGGTGTATTTCTCATTGACATTAACACTAAGGGCAATGCATCCGGCCATTTCAAATTTGTAGCTGCGCACATTTTCGCCATTCTCGACTTCAAGGTACCATTCATCTGCTCCACTAGTCCTGAGGCTTCAGGACGGTAGCTACAATGCAGCTTCTGTTCAATGTTCAATGATGCACACAAGAGCTTAACCACCTCTTTGTTGAAGTGACTTCCTCTATCTGACTCTAAAGAGACCAAAACGTGGTATTAATTCCCTAAGCAGCAACTTCGCTACTGTGAGACTGTCATTCCTACGTGTAGGGTAAGCTTCAATCCAATGACTAAAGACGCACACAATCACCAACACATATCTCAGACCTCCACACACAGGCATCTCAATAAAATCCAATTGCATTCTGCTAAATGGACCTCCTGCTCTCCCAATGTGGCTCAAATTTGCCACGGTCCCTTTCCCCGCATTCATCTGCTGACAGATGATGCACCTGTGATAGATTACTTCTGCAGCTTGTCTGAATTTTGGATTGAACCAATCGATTTTGAACAACCTGATCATGGCGTCTCTCCCAATATGTGCTTGACCATGGCAAAACCTTGCAAACTGTGACAATAGACTGTTTAGCAAAACAATTTTCTCCTCATCTGAAACCCACAAATCATCAGGTATTTGTACACATTGCATTTTAAGCCAAGAACGTTTCTCTTCTCTGCTGGCGCGTCCCTGCAACAATTCCTGCCAACCACCATCAGTGCATAACCTATGCATGTCTCATTTTCAGTTTCAGGTAACAATTCCAACTGATCCTTGAACGATATACAGTTCAATGCACAAAACCTTGCGACTTGATCTGCATATCAGTTTCCCATTGACACAAAGTCTTGTGATTTCACATGAGCGCTGCATTTCACCACGGCAATTTCAAGAGGTAACTGAATTGCGTGCAACAACTCCTTAATTCTTTCACCATTTTTCACTGGAGAACCAGAAGAGGTCATGAAACCCCTCTGTGACCATAGCTGGCCAAAATCATGAACAATTCCAAATCCGTATCTGCTGTCTGTATAGATAGTGACTTTCAATTTGTCAGCAGCATGGCATGCCCTCGTAAGAGTAACCAATTCAGCCACTTGAGCAGAGTACACTCTTTCGAGCCAAGATGCTTCCAGGATACCAGTTATTGTACATATAGCATATCTGGCTCTTAACACTCCTACTGAGTCTCTCAGGCATGAACCATCAACAAAAATAATGTAATCATTTTCCTCCAATTGAGTATCTTTTATGTCAGGTCTCGGTTTGGTGCACAGTTCTGTTACCTCAAGACAATCATGTTCTACTTCCTCAGCATCATCAACATCTATATTTTCATTAGGAAGCAAAGTTGCCGGGTTTAACACAGTACAGCGTTTTAATGACACATTAGGTGACCCCAATATAATCGTTTCATATTTGGTCAGATGGGCATTTGTCATATGCTGCATTTTGGTTCGGGTGGGTAGTATTTCGACTGAGTGTGGGACCATTACCGTTAAGGGATGTCCCATCACTATACCTTCACATTGAGTAAGGCTTTGACCAACTGCTGCAACTGCACGCAGACAACCCGGTAAGGCTGCTGCAACTGGGTCCAAAGTAGCTGAAAAATATGCTACTGGGTGATTTGCACCTCCATGGACCTGTGTCAAGACAGACAAAGAACAGGCATCACGTTCATGACACAACAGGACAAAAGGCTTTGTGTAGTCAGGCATACCTAAAGCTGGAGCCCTGCACATACATTCGCTCAGTTCAATTAATGCCCTCATCTCTTTCTCGGACATAGTTAGGGTATCCCGGCCATCCTTAACCTCCTTAACGGTCAACCTCACCAAAGGCTTAGAGATAATTGAGAAGTTGGGAATCCACTGGCGACAGTAGCCCACCATTCCCAAAAACATCCTAACCTCTCTCTTGGATGTCGGGGGACTCATCTGTAATATGGCTGTCACTCTTTCTTGGATATTCTCCTTGACCCCTTCTCAATCAGGTGGCCTAAGTACTTCACCTCTTTCTGGCAGTACTGCAGCTTCTTTGGGGACACTTTGGGCCTGATTACAACTTTGGCGGAGGGTGTTAATCCGTCCCAAATGTGACGGATATCCTGCCCACCGTATTACGAGTTCCATAGGATATAATGGACTCGTAATACGGCGGGTGGTATATCCGTCACATTTGGGGCGGATTAACCCCCTCTGCCAAAGTTGTGATCAGGCCCTTTATGTCCGTTCTTTCCCAAATGATTCAGCAAGGCAATAGTATCATACCTGCAGTCATCTTTCGTTTTGGACGCGATCAACAAATCATCAATGTACTGTACTAGAGTTGAATTAAAAGGTAATTCCAATGATTCCAAATCCTTCTTCAATATCTGATTGAAGATGGAAGGCAATTCTGAAAACCCTTGAGGAATCCGACACCAACTGTAAACCTTGTCCAAGAATTTGAAACTGAAAAGCAATTGGCTATCCTCATGAAGAGGCACAGAAAAGAACGCTTGGGACAAGTCCATGACTGTGAATCACTCTGCATCACTTGGAACCTGGAACATGATCACGGCTGGATTTGGCACTATTGGGCAACATTTTACCACTATCTCATGAATTTTTCTCAGATCTTGGACAATTAGAACTTTCCCACAAGGCTTTTTCAGTCCCATTATTGGTGAATTACACAGGCTGCTCATCACTTCTTTTAGGACCCCTTGCTTTACAAAATCCACAATTATCTGCGTCACCTGTACAAGGACATCTTGTGCCATGTGGTACTGCGGTACCTGGGGAAACATGGCATTTGGCTTCACGTCTACTTTGACTGGTTCTACTCCTTTTATCAGTCCCACTTCTTTTACTGTCAAATCCCACACTTTCTCAGTGACTGTCATCTGCAATTCGGTTGGCAACTCGGTCACTGTGAACATCGGGAAAAAACTTATCAAAGGGTACTCCTCATCTGTGGTCTCCGTCTCTGCTGAGATCTGACCATCATCCCCTTCATCATCACTGTTGGTCTCCAGCTCAATTCCTTCATTGGAACAGGTGATTGAACACCTCATCTTACACAGCAAGTCTCTTCCCAGTAGAGACACAGGACTCGAATCACAGACTACAAACCTGTGTAATCCCTGGAAGGTACCAATCTCGACCTGGACTGGATCTGTAATCGGATTAGTCAGGAGCTGATTTGCTACTCCTACCACCTTTATAGTACGCCCTGAAAGTGGCAATTTCGGAACCTCTGCACTTCTGACTGTAGAGTGTGTAGCTCCTGTGTCAACCAGGAATGAAACCTTGTGACTGTCATGACCACACAAACTTGCCAAATCAAATCAAAGAAATGGTTGAGAAAAGCAGAGATATCCTCAGTGAAGACAGCAAAGCCCAAACTGGAAGAAGGTTTGCAGAGTAATCTTGCACTTATTTCAAAGGAAGAATCAAGGAGAGAAGATTCAAGATGGCCGTCGTGAGTCCTGAAGGTTAGTTACTGTTCTAGTCTTGCAATCGGTTGGTTTCTAGGTTACGAGCTCACCTGCTGGAAGCTTCGCACTTCAACTGAGGTCTGACAGGAATCAGCTGTGTGGAGAGAGAGCGCGCTTCAGAGCAGAAACTCCTGTGAGGTAAAATTACACTTGAAGACTATTTTACAGAAAACTTGATAAATATTGTCAAGGTTTATTCGAGGAGTTTGATAGTAGACCGTTCCAGTGGAGGTTTGGCAAGGCTACAGAGTTTAATGTATGGATAAACCTTATGTTTACAAGGTTCCTGTTTAAGATACCAAAGTCAAAAGAAAAACGAACTTTAACAAGCAAGTATTTACAAATACCAAGGTTATAAACGAAGGCCGAGTTTAACGGAGAAATGAATGTTAACAAGTAAGCATTTACAAATGCAACGGTAATAAACCAAAGTAGAGTTTAAAAGAGAAACGAACTTTAATAAACAAGCTTTTACAAAGACAAGTTATCGACAGATGTCGAAGTAAGAAAGGAGAAACTAACTTTAATAAACAAGCATTTACAAATACAAGTTATCAACAGATGAAGTAAGAAAGAAGAAGCAAACTTTAATAAACAAGCATTTACAAATACAAGTATTGACAGAAGTCAAAATAAGACAGGAGAAACAAACTTTCACAAGCAAGAATTACCAATGCAATAAACGTAATTGAACTCTCTAATGTAAAGTAGAAACCAACTAACATCAGCTGATTTGGAGAACGCATTATCACCAACTATATATATATATATAGCAACATAAAACCAATCTCTAACAAAGGTTGAGAAGTTCTTCCAGAATCAGTAATAAGCATTTTTAAGAAGAGCTTATAATTCAAAGAGAGGAGCAACGCTACAGAGAACTCAGGGTGAGTGAAGAAATAATAGAATTAAAGAGAATTAAGTGTTAAGAGTAGAAAGTGTAAAACTAATGTTGTATGTTCCTAGTAATTGCGACTGTGACTCTTGCAGGTGCTGCATCCAATCTTAGACGTGAAGAGGCAGACTGAGTACTGACGTTCATCATCTCTGTGGCAGTCTCTCTACAAACCCATTCCCCTTTCCCCCTTTGGGGTACTCCGCACGAAGGATTAAAATTCGTTGTGAGTAGCTCGGGTCGGGACTGAGGAGTTATCTTCTGCTTCTGAGGAAATCGAATTGAAGTATCCTGACAGTGACCCATCACCTTTCCTTGCACATAAGGGCCTCGCTGATCTACTTCTAGAGACGCTGCAAGACTGCAATCTTCACTATCCGAACAGTCATCCGACCATTCATAGTTTATTCCATTCTCACCACGCATTGGGAACTGTTGTACTGCATTATTTTGACTCATTGTTTGATCTGTGACCTGTTGAGGAAGCATCACCTGTTGCTGTCCCATCGGAGCTAAAGGCAACTGCATTTGCTGTCTAGGTACCATGGGAATCTGCTGTTGTACTTGCTGCACCTGCACTGGTTGTGCACGTGGCATTTGCATTTGTTGCATGGGCTGGAAGCCTTGCATCTGAACCAAGTTATTCTGAAAATTTGGATTTGGACCCCTCATTCAAGGACCCCTCACATTTTAAAATGCACCGATATCATTGCTTTGTTGAACAACACCATCCTGCACCATCTTCGGACATTCCCGCTTCCAGTGTCCCACGCCCCCGCACGCATGGCATATTGACATCTTTTTCATCCCTTGCACATCATTTTGAACCACAACAGTATTCAAGTCTGGACCACGGGTCACAAAACCTCCTCGACTTCAGCCTCTCGCTTGCGTTTGAAACATTCCACTTCCTTGCGGCTGCTGTACCATCTGCTGTATTCCGTTTCCCTGCATTCCTACTTGGGCTGCCTTAATTTGCATCACCATCACCTTCTCTTTCAGCTTTCTCTGCTTCAACTCAGTCTCATCACTACAGTATTTTGCATACTGCAACACCTCATCAATCGGTTTCGCTTGCCAACAGATCAAATGATTCTTATTCATCTGGTTACTCTCTGGCGTCAGTCCTTCAACAAACCTGAACACAAGGTGATTCATGTCTTTCGGTTCTATGACCTCTGTGCCACTGTAGTGTTTGACCGCCTTTAACATTCTCTCATAGTAAGCATGTATTGACTCTTTGCCTTCTTGTGCCGTTCAATCAATTTTCTGCCAATCAGTAACTTTCGGCGACACCTTCTGCTTCAAGAACTCAATCACCTTATAATAGTGCTTCATCACTTCAGGAGACGGTGCTCCTGTAGCCCTGTCCCTTGGCAGTTCCGCTGTCGGACAATCCACACTCCTCTTGCACTCAAGCCACAAATCGGCTGGAACTATAATCTCAAACAGTGTATTCAGGTCCTCCCAAAGACATTTTGCAAGCTTCACAAACCTGTCCGTCTGCTGGTACCATTCTATTGGCTTCTCCCTCAACCTGGGATAATCATTTGTGAATGACAAAATGTCACCCCTAGACCACGGTACATGAACTAGAACCCCTCAAGCTGTCTCTCTCATCTGTAACATCTTTATTGTCCTGTGTCTGGCACAGCCTTCGCCTTCTGCTGTTCCAGGCAGTCACTTTTCCTCTAATCTCTCTTCTTCGCCCATCTGCCTTCCCACTTCTCTAAAGCTCCCCAAACCTGCGCACTCTGTAGTATCTCTTTAAAGTGTGCCTTCATCCCAGTAGAACTCATATGATCAAAATCTTTAGGTTCGAAGTCTAACCTGTAACTCCTCTTCAGATGCTTAGTATTGTCTAAGTCTATGCCATATTTGTCTGCTAGGTTTGCCAACCTCTGGGGCACCTTACTTACTTCTTATTTTCGGGCACAGATATCTTAATTTTGCTTCAGTGTATGATTCTAACCTGTTCACTCCCGTGCTTCCTTCCACTAGCTCAGCTGCTTCCACACCCAACTTGACAAAGTTTAAGTATTCCTCTCTCTCTGACCGCTCTGCTGTCGCAGGAGTAGTCTGTGGAGTGTTAAGCTTGTCTAACCATTCATTCAAGTGTTGCGCCATTAAACCTTGCAACAAGATATTTCCAGCCTGCAACATCGGCGTTTGTGACGTATTTGCACCCAGTACCTGTGGAGTCAGTAGGCTCACGCATGCTTGTCTCATTGTTTCTAAAGGAACCCCAATCGGGCTGAAGTCCAACAAGGATCTAGACCTCTCTGCTATCTGTTCTCCCGGTGTCATCCCTTGAGAGCTTCCTGTGAACCCTCCTCTTATCACCTCTTGAGTCATTACTCCTTGGTCACACACACTAAGCTTTGCCTGCGCATACAGCGGTACTGGCGGACCAACGGTAATTGACAAAGATATAACAGCTGGTGACTGTCCGTTTCCCAATCCCGGTGGAGCATTTACTCCCATAGCTTGATTCATTACTGACTGCGGTCCTGTGACCGAAGTGTAATTCGGAACCACCGGTTGGTGTGGCTGGGGCAGCAAATGTGGAGTTGGCTCAATCTGCACTAACTTAGATCTTGTGTATACTGGATCAGGCGGCACCATAAAATTCGTAGTCGTCTCTAATACTGAGACATCAGGGTAGAGCCTCTGAACTGGTGGTGGCTGCAATTGTATCTGCGTCTCGGGTGCAGTGGATACACTAGAACCATTCTGTATCGGAACTGATGTGATAACATTATTTGCCTGTGCTGTATTCGAGGTCCCCTGATTCTGTGTCAAATTTACAGGACCTGCACTAGTGCTCGGTCTATCGTCATTTATGGCATATGGTGGCGGTCGATCATGTAAAAACTGATTGAGAAACTCATCATCATCTGTATCATCTGCATCTACCCAAGACTTCTGAATCTCCTGTTGCTTACTAGAGCCCTTGTCTGTTTTACAAGTGGGCTTTCTTCCCTGTGTTTCGGCCTCCTGAGTTATTGCCGGAAACATCCTAACTCAGTCTATTATTTCCCTTCTCCACATCCTGGTCTCGCTCTCCCATCTGGCCTCCGCTAGAGTCTTTTCCGCTTTCCTCATTCTCCTCTCGAATTTCTGTTGCCTCTGTCGTATGGCCATTAATTCCCAAATCGCTAATGCCTCAAACTGAGCTGGTCTCGGAGGCGGCTTTTGCTCATTTAACGCTTTCCACAAATTCTCTAGAACCCCTGTGTTAAAGGTTCCATTCTCTGGAAACGCCAAACACCCATCCTGTTATGTTAATTTGCACCATTGCTTTAACCAAAGACATGGCGCGACTCCCTTCTCCTCCATTACGGCATAAGCCGGAGTATACTCTGGCGGTGTAGGCTCCCCCACACTCGCTGTAATGTACACATCTCCCCTCAAAGCGAATCTTTAAAGCCTTGAAAAACTTCATTTTTGTGTATTTTATTTTGTTTAGAATCTAATCAGAAAGTGACTTTAATTCCCAGAAAACTCTTCGCCTACCTTCTCAACCAATTGCCTCTCACGGACGGCTGCCAATCCGTGCGCGATCCTTCTTACCAGCTGACCTATCCCAGCGCGGCTCCAATTACGTCACACTCACACACACTGCGGCTGACAAAGCCCTGTGGCTTGTCTTCCTCACTCTTTATTCACACAAAACTAATGCAATATATTGCGAGCACTTCACCAACAAAACTCAAATTTGCCGTTTTACTAAAGGAAGGGTAACACAATCGCTTCAGAACTTTACAGAGATTTCACTTGAAGCCTCGGCCGCTACTCTCTCCTTCTCAGATCCTGCACTCGCAAGCAAAATTTGACCCGCAAATTTCACTCGCGACTTGTCAATGGTTCGTCCTAGTGCACTTTAGAACTTACCAAATCTCCATCGAAGGTTTCACTCACACACTTTGACTCAAACTGGACTCGTCAACCACGCCTGATTGACCTAATAAACCGCGCAAATTACAACATAAACCAAGTGTCTTCATACACTTATCAATATACTCCGGAGTCTTAGACCACGCCGGGTCCGTACATCACCAACAACCACGTGGACAATTTTTTAGCACAAAGCGCCACACTCACATGAAGCTCGCCGACTTCCCTACTCTCATACTGCGGAGTACGCTCACTCCTACTAAAACATTACCTGGCCTAAATTCTCACAAACCTTCACAATTCACCTGCGATATGCATAAGCTGAGCAAGCGCAAATTCTATGTCACGCATACCTATCACTAGAATGCCGAGAACATACCCAACTCACTTCGGCAAGCTCCGAGATTCCGAGAAAGCCATTTGGGACTTAGGGGCACATCATCTCTCCAATTTACATTATTTCGAAAACACTTCTAAAACAATGGTCCCTCGTTCTAGGGCCCCAAAGGGCCTAAACCATCCTTTGCTACCAGAAGTGTTACCGTGTCGGTTTAGGTCATTTACTTAATCAGGGACTCGTTTTAGGCCAATGAATCTTTTGACCCTGATTGGAGACACCTTAAGACGAGATATCTAATCAGCATGTCAATCAATGGATCAATAACCTCATCAATATTCACAATAACACATCAATCAAATTGGTTAGAGACATTAATGAAAAGTCGAAGCACCCCAGGACCTTTCAGTCATGAATAACCATGCAAAATTTAGTAAGATTTATTATATTTATTCCCTATTGATTACACTCTACTAGCAAGTTTAGTAGTTTCAATACAAGAAAACACATCAGCAATGTCACAATATGGCAACTCGAATAAGATTTCATCAAAGCAAAGATCATAAACATTAGAAAAAAGCACAACGTCAACATGGACTAATCTTAACAGAGTATCATTAGCGCATTATTCAACAAAACATTGATTCAGTCCTTTGTCTATTTGCTTCCGTCTTAGTGAACCCCTTAACTATCCATGAATTAGCATTAGCATGTTGGGCTTCATGCAAAACAATTTAGCAACACAAATTTAGAAACATCTAACTATGGTCTCCATCAAAAGAAGCAGTTGGTATATAGAAAGAAAAGGCAAACAGACAATTACAATTTCACTATCATATATTTAACCTCTGTTATGGGTCAGCATACTGAGTCAGTCTTTGTCCTCAGGACATCAGTTGATGCACCATCAGCCAGGAAACACAGCAAAGTTCAGCAAGGCAGGTAATAAGGAACACTTCCCTCATAAGGAGGAAAAGTATAAGAAAAGTATAAAATAGGCAAGGCAAGGGTAAGGAAGGTTTGAAGATTCAAACAGCAAAGTCTTTAAGACAGAGTGACAAAGTGGCTAGGTGCTAGCAAAGAATGGCATGTAATGGCTGATTTCTCCTTGTGACACGGGGTTATATTACTCTTGCTGTACAGTCTCTTAATTTCCAATTGGGTAAATTTTGGTGCATCATTATCTCCAACCAATGATTGACTTGTCACCTCACTAGGATTTTCACTTTAGGACAGTTCTCACGTAGTTCATTGGCTCCTGTAATTGACATCCCCAACGGGTAGAATGTCAGGTACAAACTTTTACTGTCGCTGGCTCAGTCAGTAGTCCCGTTGTCTTTACCAGGTCAGGCGACCTTGTACCTGTTGCAAGTTTATACTGTTGCATTCAGCAAGAATGTCTCCTTGAGCAAGTTGAGTCTTATGAGAAAGAATTTACTACGGTTACACACATCTTCTAGCTTCTGGAAAAGTACGGCTACATGTCCTTCAGCAAGTCAGCACATTGCACGTTAGAAAAACACATTTAATATGAGACCGGCAGCTAGGCCCCAACTCATGCTAACTAAGGCCTAGTAATTAATTTTAGCAAATCTTAACATGTAACTCTTAACACTAATACAAAACCACACATTAGTACATCAATAATTCATTATTAGTCAACTTCATTGATCATCGTATACATTGGTGACCACTCCCCGTGGGCACATTTCAAGAGCGTATGTTAAAAGCACATTAATACATTTTCTATGCGCCATCATTATACATTAATTTGCAAACATTTCATGTTAATTTTTTATTATAATAACTACACTCCAACAGCCCTGCCCACTCTTTCCAGCTCCAGAGTCTCCCCTCAACGCCGACACCCTCCCCGCCCCTTCCCAAGACCCTCAGTCCACACTGGCTCTTCCTGAGGAGTAAAAATTCCCAGCAATAAATTCAGCATTTGTTAGGGCATCTTATCAGCAATTTAATGTAACCTTGACGTCTGAAGAGAATCGTATTAGATCCGTATTTAAAAACAGGTGGGGAAATTTGAGAAACATACTGGGCCAGGTGAAGGTCTTTTCATAAATTACATTGAACTGAACTTGACAAAGCAAAAAGAAAGAAAGAAAAAAAGGTCAACTTTTATGGACTCAGCTTGAAAGCGAGAGGAGGGTGACCAAGCAAAGAAAAGGCAAATAGATAGTGCTCGTTTTCCTGGTTGTGCAATTTGTTGCATTAAATCAATTTGTCATCGTATGTCTTTTATTCTTAGTTATTTTTTCCAAAGAAACTCTGCACCTATACTATATTCAGAATAAAATAGCAGGTATTTCCAGGTAATAAAACATTTGCTGTAATGTGTTTTTCAGGAAATGAATGCTCCTTCTTTTCGAGTTGAGAAGAATGAAGACGGAACAATGCATCTACATTATTACTCGGACAGAAGAGGCCTCTGCCATATTGTTCCAGGTACAATTGCAATAACCACCTTATCTTTTTATTTTTATTCATACAAGTTCCTAACATCTTTTTCTCCATCCCTTAATGGAAAGTTAAAGGAGGTTTAGCAGATAAATATAATTATATATACCTAGATTAACACATTCATGTGTACGCTTTACTATTTGCTACAGTGAACTATTGAGACTTTAAAACAAACAAACAAATTGACTACATTTGCTGCAGCAAATCTAATACGCTTTCCTAATTATCTATCAGTCCAAATAGTAAGGAAAATAAATTACGAAAACATCTCTTGTGAGAAGGCAACAAGTTCTAAATGCATCAGTTCCAAGTTTGCCCCAAAATACGTTTAATTGAAGGAGTCAACACAAATGTGAGGATTATACCCAGCTATGACAAGGTTGAATTCCTGACAGCCAGCATGCTTTATGAAATATCCAGTATTAGCAAGACATGTTATGCCTTTTTAGTACCTTTTGCCCTAGGGAATTATCTATCAAAAGTATGAGATCCGATCATAAAATGTAATCATTTTATACAAAAACGGCTTATAGACCCTTTTCTTATGTCGGTCGGTATTTACTAACCAATTAATTTGTTGATAAAGAAAAGAGTCCTTTTGTCTGTATTGTAAAATGTGTTTCAATTTATTGTCTATTGGTATGAATTACCCAAGGAAGTATTCTTATGGGGTGTTTAGGAACTTTGGGAGGAGTACACTTTGTCACCAGCCAAATGTCCAGGACCTTGGGGATAGCATTTGTGGGTGCAAGACTTACTCCAGCAGAAGCCAGCAGCGGGGTCAAGAAAAATTCCAGTTGGAACTGGTCAGCTGAGCAGTTAAAACAAAGGCCTCTGGAAGTTTGTTGTGTCCCTGTTGCTGAAACAATAGATCACCCACCTGACACTTGGAGTCAGCCACCTGACCCTTGGAGTCACTTCTGGGCTTCTCAGTTCAAGGCAAGAAGGTGCGGTCTTCTTTCAGGTTCTTCAGACAGCAGTAAAGTCCTTCTTCCGATTCTTCACAGTCCCAGGAGTGTTCTGGGAAATTTTCAGAGGATGGCACTTTTATATCCAAAGCTAGCCTGTGGGTTGGGGAAAACTCCATTCAGCTCCTTAACCAATGGAGCAAAAGTTCTCAGGGGTGACCCTATCCACTTTTGCGGCACTTCCAGTGTATTTTACTATAAACAACTCCACAAAACAGGAGAGCTATCCTACACCGCCAAAAGGGACAGGGTTATTATAAAGTCATACAAACAAACAGGTTCCCTTTTCTGTACCTACCTGTGATGAGGTAAAGTTAACTTACTGATTAAAAAAGAATACACCAAAACACTATTTTTTACCCATCCAGACTATGCATGTACTGAAGTATAGAACTCCAAAGCCATATGAAAACACCTCATACAGAAAACATCAGTTCTCTATTATTGTGTACAAAGAGATATCTTATATGTATTTATTATATGCAATTATATGCATTACTATATGCAATCACTTTTAAATATTAAAAACAAAATTCTAGCATAATCTCTATTAATACATCTTTCTGGGTCATAAGAAAAAGTCATACATCTCACATATAAAAAAAAACAGGTACAACCTTAGCTTCATGTATTGAAAATTCCATCTCGATAACAAATTACAAAAAGTATTGTCAATGCGGCATTTTGATGGTACTTAAGATGATTCACCCCACCTTCTTCAGGGCACTATATTTAAAAACATGAACAATTTCTTATGCATCTACTCTGGCACTTTAGTATTCTTGCATGCCTTAGCAGTTAAGTCAATCTCTTGTTCTGAATTTCTAAGCAGTTGGAGTCCTTTTACTGTACCGTAGGCACATATAATTTCCCTCACTTCTGCATGGCTCCCACTTAATGCAGGAGTCCTGTTTCCTACAGTGTAGGGATGTATTAATTTATTCCTTCCGCACCTTCCTTGTGTGACCTTTCCTACTTACTATTCTGTAGTTTTCCTTATAAAATAACACATGTCCCTTCACTTTCCCCCTTTTTTCACTCCGGTCGGGTTGGGATTATCCTGTGCTCCTCTTCTGCACCGTTGATTGAACACTTTTTCCCCTTGCAACCATCTCCTGGATTGGATCAAAACTTTGACATGAATAAGGGCGGGAAGTAATATTGAGCACATCACCCAATTCTGACGGAACTCTATTGGCTCCCATTGCTAGCCTGTACCATCTTAAAAATCAGCTGTGTCATTTACAAAGCCGTCATGCCTGGCACCGTACTTATCTTGTCGATAAACTCACCATCTCCAGTGTCTCTCAGCACTCCTACGACCAGACCAACTTCGAATTAGAGACTTTTTTTTAAGAAGTGTACAGACAATTGTTTGATTTCTTTGCATTAAATCTTAAAGTTCGCTTTTTTGGGGCTTTGCAGTACACAAAGGAGACATGGGCGATCTGAGAACCCACCCAGGCTATGCATGTACTGAAGTATAGAACTATCAAAATAATGCTTCCAAAGTCGAAATAAAAGTGGGACAGTTGCATGGATTTGTGGGAGTTCCTGTTTATCATTCCCTGATCATATTAACTTTTAAGAAAGACTAAATTTTCTGAAAGCAAACCTATGACAAAAAGTGTGACATTGCAGTATCTAGAAAAGTAAAAAGATAAGTTTATATAAATCATGTTAAGAATGACTTGTAAAAGGGTGACATGGTCCAAGTTTTATACTGATAAAACGCACGATTGGGGGCAAATAAAGGGATCTGATATTACTGATATTGAAAGACGCTGTATAACCAAAGCAAAGACAATCTTGGGGACGAGACAGTCATTACTTTTATTACCCAACGCATTCAGATAGTTCATGATTACCCTTGTATTTATATCCTGATGCATTGAAGCTATTAACTTTGGAACTGGGAGGAAAAGTTATTTTTTTCCATTATTAGAAACAAAAGTTTCAAGGTTATCAGGTGAGATACTTTTTCAAAGCTATGGCAGTGGGAATTGAGGAGAAGGAAAATAAATCTATCACTTCTACAAGCGAGTATTTTTTTTACTAATTAGCGTGATGGAAAGAGACGTTTTTTGATTAGGAGGAATCACCGCATCTGCAAACAAGTATTACCATAATTACTTAAGCTTTGGGCAGCATTTTATAATCAGCATTTAGTAATATGACACGCCCATACGATGCGGTTCTATATTTTTATGTGCACACTCGTCATGATCCACATCTTCTTCCTATCAGTGTCCTGCTCTGGAAAGGGAATAAAATAAATTAGGTTGTGTTTGTAACCATCTCTAAATGTGTGTACCACTTCTCGCAATGTGTCCCTCAGCAATTTGATGCATCGGCGTGGTGTTGCGCTTGGTAATATTGGGCCAGATGCATCAAAGGTTTTTTCCCATTCTGTGTCTATGGGAAACTGTGTTCATACATATGGCCCATTGTCCCTTCCCACTGACTCTATCAGAAACTCAGAAGGTAAAAGCATTTGATGACGCAGTCTGTTGGTCCCCATCGCTACACTTTCGATAACATGCCTGTAACAAATGCATCGCCGTTTTTGTGCATGACAAATTTATAGTCTTGAATTTTTCAAACAGCCATTGAACAGTGCAGAAGATGATGTTCTAAAGGGTTGAATCCTCCTCTATGATGGAATATTTGGGAGGTCATTCTCTCCCACAAAGCACTCACAGCTGTTTCTTGGGTTTACAAGAATGGATATAATGAGTACCAATTATGCAAATTAGTAACTGAGTAATGGACTGCTCTTTGCTTTTTGAGGAAATTCATCCAAATGAGGCTCTGACAATATGCAAAACTGAGCACACAGATAATCTGAAAAATGCCATGGAGCAGTGGATGATGCCTCCTTTGTTAGCTAACTACCACACATCCTCAAACTACAGAATGCACATTCCTACTAATGCTCATCAACATTCAATCTGCAGTACCACATGCACCAGATGTTGAAACCCTCACCACGTACCTCAAGCTTGATGTCTTCTTCATCACAAAAATGTGGTTCACCCCACGTCCTCGTACATGCTAGATATCCTTCTTCGCACAGACTACAATGTTCATTGTGTAAACCAGGCACATAAGAAGGGAGGAGTCAAGTGTAAGTCATACACCAAAGGCAAGCAAGTGACATTGAACCCCATGAAGCTGCTGACATGCCACTTCCCACTCTCTGCAACTCAAACTACCAGCTTCCATCTCATCTACAGGCCTCCCTTAGAGAGCAAGGACTTCATTAAAGAGTCCTTTGATTTCCTCATCACCACATCCATCCAACACACCCATCCCATTCTCATGGGTTGCTTAAACCTCCCTGTTAGAAATGAGGTCTTTGGTTGGCAGTCAGGTTACTCCCTGTCCAAGCAAGTCAGGGTAAAGGAGAATCACACTCACTTAACCCCGCTCAACCCCTTGCTAGCTTGGCATGAGCAGGCAGGCTTAACTTCAGAGATAATGTGTTAAGTATTTGTACAAACACTCACAGTAATACAGTGAACTACTACAAAATGACACAACATAGGTTTAAAAAAATAGTTATTATTTTATCTAAATGAACAAGACCAATTACGATAAAAATTCACAATCTACAGTTAAAAATATGAATTAAGCACTGAAAAGCACAAAAATAGTGCCTAGAGGCCCAAATGTTGCAAGTTGGTATTAAGCGGCATCGTGATGGAGTCGTTTCCTACAATGTGAAGCCAATAGCGCCGTTTACGGAGCTGGTCGCCCCCAGGTACAGTATCTTAGCAAACAAGTAGAAAACAGGCCAGTGCACGTAGTTGAGGAGCGAGGCGTCACTGATTCCGATATGGCATTGGTTCCGGTGCTACGGGGCAGAAGGACAGAAGTGTTGCGCAAAGGTGTCTGGTCCTTACTGCAGAGCGGTGGAGGTGAAGCAGCGTCAGTTGCGATGTTGGTCCCTTGGTTCCGGTGAGTACGAAGTCCGGTGAAGTCACGATGCTGCGAGGCAACCTCACGGGTTCGTGATGACATCACAGGTCCGCAGGTGCTGAAATGGCATCAGATGCCACGCACGACAGACATACGACACTCCGAAGTCAGGCGGGATCCGTGGTTGCAGTGACGCAAAGCCTACAGGGGCGTTGTGGTCGTCGCACTTCTGCGAGGTCCACAGCCTCGGGCAGGCAGCATCATAGTTCCGGGCAGTGACCTCTTTTACAAAGTCGTCCGGTGTCGTCCAGTGTCGTTAGGCAGGTTTTTCTCCTGAAATTCACTTCCAGGGGCACAGGAACTAGAATGGCACCCTCTGGCAAGCTAGAGTCCACAGCAAACAGACTCAGAACTGGATGGTGAAGCCTTTGCTGTCCCTGTGGCTTCAAAACAGGAGGCAAGCTCTACTCCAAACCTTTGGAGATACCTCTCAAGCAGGAAAGCACAGCAAAGTCTGGTCTCTGTCCCCTTTTACAGGCTGAAGCAGCAACTGCAGGATAGCCCAACACAGCACAGTCACAGGCCAGGGCAGCACTTCTCCTCAGCTCTTCAGCTCTTCTTGAGGCAGACGTTCCTCTTGAATCCTTGAAGTAATCTAAATTTCAGGGGTTTTGGGTTCAATACTTATACCCCTTTCTGCCTTTGAATTAAGCCTACTTCAAAGTAAAGTCTCTGTTGTTCACAAGATCCTGCCTTGCCCAGGCCAGGCGCCAGGCACACACCAGGGGGTTGTGGACTGCATTGTGAGAGGGCAGGCACAGCCCATTCACGTATAAGTGACCACTCCTCCCTCTAGTACAATGTGTCAAAGTGGATTAAATCACAACAATTGTTGCTTTCAACATCAACTTCCTAGAACAGCACTGCTCTATGAGCTTTATGATTGATTCGAGCCTGGTAGGAGTTGACGTATCTGTGGTGAAATTCCATTGTCTTTTCTTTATACTGGAGTATCTGACTAGCGTTGTATGGGCTGGATGAAAAGGATTAAGCAGTGCTGTTCTAGGAAGTTGATGTTGAAAGCAACAATACTTATGATTTAATCCACTTTGACACATTGTCCTGAGGAAGGTCTTGTGGATGGTTTGAGCCTTGGGAGACCAAAACGTCGACCTTATACACTCCATGATGCAATTCTTTGCATGAGCTGCTGGAGTCCCTTAGGATTGATTTTCCTATTGTTTGAAAGACAAGGCTACTGATGTGGGTGGCACAACCAGTGCTGCAGGCCCACTGGTAGTATTTGATTTACAGGCCCTGGGCACATCTAGTGCAATTTACTAGGGACTTACAAGTAAATCAAATATGCCAGTCCTGGATAGCCAATTACAAATACATTTTACATAGGCACACTTGCACTTTAGCACTGGTTAGCAGTGGTAAAGTGACCAGAGTATGAAAAACAGCAAAAAACAGAGTCCAGCACACATCAGCAACCTGGGAAGCAGAGGCAAAAAGTTAGGGGAGACCACACCAAGGATGCCAAGTCTAAGCACTCCCAGATAAAGCAAGTTATAAAAAGGACAAGATACAGCCATCTCTGTCTCTTCGACACACTCAATGTGGCACAGCATGTCACCCAGCAAACTTACTCTAAAGACCTCATCACTGACCATGTCTTTTCAACATCACCAACAATCCAGTGCAAACCACCTATACTCCTGAACTCAACTGACTGCTTCACCATCTTTATCACCCAGCTTTGCATCAAAGCAATAAAGCTGAGGTCAACCAAAAAGAGAAGACCACACCTTTAAATTCTTCAGCGATTTCGCCATTAACAACCTAATACACAGACTCATTTCTCCCCTTGCCAGCTCCATGTCGATTCCAAAAACCTTCTAAACAATTTATATGATTTATTGAAAAACTATGTGCGGTTCCCCGCTCCTATGAAAACATGCAAGTGCAAGTTAAAACTTTCACAACCACAGTACTCTACAGACTTTTCAGATAACATAATCTCCACCTACAAACAGGAAGGAAAATGGAAGAAAATCTGGATCACCTCATGATACTGAAGTCCCAACACACAGGACACAGACAGCTCATCACATCATCTAACACAAGGTATTATTGTATTAGTACCATCATTGAGGCCACCAACTCAGGAAGAACACTTTCAGGACAATCAAGCGCTGCATCCACACCCTGCCAGACCCACCTATCCTATATTGCATGGACAAGTGCAGTGCCATTAACCCCTTCTTAAGTGCAAAAAAAAAAGAATATCGAACATCACATAAACAACACCAATCTTGCTTCTCCTGTTATGCCCATCCCTTCTCACAGAATCCTACAATTGTCATTATTCAAAGTTCCATTTCTCACAGATCTTGCTGACATTTCAAAATCCCTCAAAGTAATTTCCTATGAAGATGATGTCTTAACCTTGGCCTTTATCAAGGCTTTCTCTAGGGAAGCTCTCTCACTCCGACACACCGTCAATGTCTCCTTCACGCAAGTGATATTCTCCTGCATGGCAATCAATCTGGCTTTAGATCACTGCTTACACATTGTAGCCAAGCCCCATCTTACCTCACATGAAGATGACTCCTACCTTCTCATATTGCTGGGCCTTCCAGCTGTCTTAGACACAGTCACCCATCCATTCCTCATCCACAACCTGCAGTCTCAAAAATATCATTGGCAATGTCCTTTTTATGGTTCTCTTCCTACTTCTCCATTCAATACCAGTTTGTTCACATGGAAACCACCAGATTCCAAAAACTCAATACCACCTATTGAGCCCCAAGGGTTCCACACTGTCTCCTGCCATCTTTAGCAGGGAGTCTGTTGTGGCTCCGCCCACAGATAGTAATATCAAGATAGACAGTGCACAAATCTGATTGAAAGCATCTTCTTCTCCATACATCCATCTCCTCAAACACTGCCTGCACCTTTTCCAGACCTGGATCTCCATTCACCCCCAGAACCTCGACCTAATCAAGATGGAATTCCTGATATGTGCTAAGAACAACAAGCAAGAAACAGTATGAACTTGGGTTCAGGATCTTGAACAGCATCCCACTGCTCTAATTTAGGAAAGAATTAAACACATGCCTCATTAAAGAACATTGCAATATAATGCAGTAACACTCCAAGAACCAGCTACCTCTTCTTTCACTCGTTTTCTTTATGCTTGCCTTTGACACTGTACTGTGCGTCACTGAATTGTGGCTTGGTTTTTCATTAGTGGGCAGTGATGCACATGTACTCTATAGCATTAATACTGCTTCACATGTCTTTGGCCATACGGATGTTTTGCTTGGCTGTGTCCACCAAAGCACTCAGCCAAAACTAGAATTGGCCAGTGCAGCTCTAGCACAGTGACAGTGGAAAACTAGGTCAGGTTTAGAACCTCCTCTTTCAGGCATACAATTTTCATAAATTTTAGGAACCTCTGTAGTTCCACAAAAGAAAATTGGCGGAGTCAAATGCCAGTAATGTGAGCAGTTTCCCATTATATGAACAGTTTGTCCCATGGTTGTGGTTATAGTCGGTTTCCCTGCTTAACAAAATATTAATAGTAGATTGTTTATACGATGATTCTATTATTGCTATCTGTGAGTATGTGGAGCCTTAATGCAAAATATCCAGAGAGGCATCCTGATTCCAGGTAGTGTTTTTTTGACAAAGACATAGGGTTGGCAGTGCGCGGCTACCTTCTAATATCTGGATGTTGAACTGGTCCACCTTGGACACTATTGTCATCGTTTCCTTTGGACAATGTGGACTGATATAATAAAACATCAGCCACCCATACTTGCATTATATTTGGTGGGCCTCCAGTTGATGTTCATGTTCCCCATTTAAGTTAGTCACTGATTCCAAAATTGTTGTCTTGCTTTTCCTGCCCATTTAAGAGTGCCAAATAGTGCACACTGGAATATGAAGATGAATGTTAAAGAAATGCCAAGCCAGAGCTTTCTTCTTTTTTTTATTGTGCCAGACTCAGTACACATAATGGCCGGGTGTGTGAGGACAACAAAGACTGGGGCAATTGCTTTAATTGGTTTTATTGTTTTAACTTTCTGTGTCAAAAATGGAGCAATTAGGCCTGGGAATTAACACCACAAACAGCAGCTGTTTTTGTTCTGATCAATCACTTGCATTTTTCCTGTGTCATTGTGATAAATATTTGCTATGATGACACACACACACATATATATATATATATATATATATATATATATATATATATATATATATATATATATATATACACGATGTGGCATAGTAAAGTAAATTCAAAAATTTCACATAACAAGCATAAATGAAAGCTACCAAATTTATGCGAGAATAATGTCACAGGTACATCTTCATCACCATATTGACTGGTAGCACTGAAAATGGAGCATTTCTTCATCAATAACTGAAGGGTGGCTTGGAGACTTTGAGGGATTTGGGCTTCTTTTTCTTGGAGCAGATGGTGAAGATGATCTTCAAGCAGCCCTTGGCGCTGCTGCTACCTCAGGTTGTCTTCTGTCTGTTCTGTTTCTACAATTGTTTACTATGTCTCTCTTGTATTACCCAAGATTGCCCTCACTACAGTGGAAAGGAGAAAAAGGCTCAGTTTTCTGTACATGGCAACAAATCTTACTTCTTGATTTTAAGAGGTACCAGGAGCACCCTGGAGGGCGACATTGGTGTCAATGGTTCTGACCACTTCCCTGGTAACTATAGATTATTATGTGCTGTGTTCTTTGGATTTAGGAAATTCAGGGTCAGAGAATGAATAGGACCAGTCTGATTCTACCTGCATTCAAAAGGAAACAAAATATCAGGTTGTCAGATTTGGGCATTATGGTGGCTAACAGCTTAAGATAACAGATATGACAATATATACATGATACTTCCCTGCATATTAAGGAACATTCATACATAATAATAACTTCCTGTATAGGCTGGTGAGTCTGGTAGTCAACCTTACTTACGGCATACATCATGAGGTTTACGAATGAGTAAAATAAACGCATGAAATAGCTGCTTCAAGAATGAAGACAAAGGATTGCACCAGTCAGATAAAATGCACCCGATCCTATTGCATAGTCCACACTTTTACAGGCATGCCTTACAAAACAAAAAACTCTTATCTTTGGCAAAAATATAGGTCTATCCCTAGGCCCCTTACGTCACCCAGTATCCCAGCAGAAAGACTAAAACAAAAACAAAAAATCCGAACGTGCTACGACTCCACAAGACTAAGAGCACACCCAGAACCTTCAGCACAACTCTGGAAGATTGAAGAAAATTTGGGAGCTAAATCAAGAAGCATACACCCATCCCAAGTAACACTCTTTAGTTAACCAAAACGACAGCAAACAAATTGGGAAAATCATGGGATGCAGACTGCTGCAATCTCTTCCACAAATGATATTAAACAGCCTATCCTATGGATTACGAAAATAAATGCATCAACCCCACTAGGCCATCACCTCCACCACACTAGTAGCAAACATTTAGTATAAAAAAAATGCCACTGACTTTCCGACAGGCCCAGTAATGTCCATTTCACTATGGGCCTGCACATGCGCACACATTTTCAGCTCCTCCAGCAACTAAATAATATAGAATTACAAAACAGAAAAACATATTTCTTTGGCCATCAGTTTACCAAAAAGAAGTGGCTTACAATTGTAGAATAACTTACTTCTTTTGCCAAACTGATGAATGGGCTGACGCAGAGAAAGGCTGTTTAGTCCCGTGGGATTCTTTCTGCACAGTATTCACATGAGAAATTACCAGACTACCACTAAATTCAAGGAAGGAGAGAAAAGGACAGATAGATTAAGTTGGTTCTCTCTGTACAGCAAGTGCAGAGCCTTCACTTCCCTCATATCTCCAGTGACACCTCCATAGACCTCATATCTTTTTACATTTGTGGTGGACAACCTTGGCTTTTATTTGCAAATATTTCTTCCCCCATGCATTACTCCATATTGGTGTCCCATAATTAATATAAAAGCACAGGGGACAGCCCCCTTTAATCTACTAATATATTGCCATACCACAATTAAGCCCACATTGCTTTTCAACTTTTGGTACTTGGACTCCTACCTCCCTCCCACATACAAATCCCACTTAGGGGCATATTTACAAGAAAGTGGTAAATCACAGATGAGGAGCCACTTTTCCTGCATGCCCGACCAGCACCTAACCATGCCATGGCTGTGCCGTATTTACAATACGGAACACCATGGCGGTTGTTAGCGCAATAGCGTCAACATTGAATGTAATGTGTGCATCATTTTAACGCCAGCATTAAAAATAACTGACATTTTTTTGCAGTAAAATATTGTAAATTTCACTGCGCCATTTTTTCAGGCCTCCCTTTGCCAGAACGCCTGCCTTGCATACATTATGCCTGATGCAGACATAATGTGGCGCAAGGGGTTACAAAGTGGCTCAATGTAAGCATTGCGCCACTCCGTAAATATGGCTCAGCAGAAAAGCCACCTTAGCCCCACCTTAGCTAAGGTGGCCCAAATCTTCTTGCCCATCATTCTTATATCCATTCCTCAGTCTTTTTGGTGAAATCATGCACCGAACATCCGTGATTTTTTTAAAACAAAATTCTTCAAGCAACGGTGCCTCGTCCCACTGTGCAGACCTGCTCATGCTGCATCATCACGCCCTCAGTTCCACAGTGAATGTCTTCTGCTTTCCACTATCCCCCTCAGCCTTTTATTTACCCCTTTACTTTTTATTCATTAAGATTGCTTCCTCCATTTCAGCACAGATTGGTTGGATTGACTATTGGAAGGAATCATACGTGTTTCACCTTTCCTGCTCACAAAGTGCGCTGATTGCCCTTCCATATTTCTTTTTGCTTTGGTAATCCCTGATGTTTTGCAGGATCGGACTGGGACAAGAAATAGAACCAGGCACCAAAACAAAACTGTCCCCCATTAGTGTGTTAGATACCTAAAAAAGTGGCCGATGTTTGCATATTAAAGCAGTTTTTAACTTGTAAAGACTTGCCCTATAGGTGTTTTGCAAGTTATTAAAGATAGCATGGATTTGAGCTTGCTGATGGCAATGCTTGTTTTAATTTCATGGACATTAAAAGTAAAAACCGACCCAGGAGTCCATAAAACGGGCTCACAAACACCCACAAAACTTGCCCACATACTGACCAGCGGGATCTGCTCTTCAAGCACTGCCTGATTGCCCTAGAGCCCAGTCCTACCCTCTGTTTCTGTCAGGCAAGATTTACTTTTCTGTCACTGTCGACAGCTTTGAAAACAGACGCTGTTACTTCCTTTCACTCTTGCTCCTGGATGACAAATAACCTGGGGATTCATATTTTTGTTGATGGGATCATCCCTCCATTTTATTGTATTTCACTTTATTGCAGTCATGTGCACCAATGACTTGTAATGTGTTCTGAGCAATCCACTGCAGAGTCCGTGTAGAATACTTGAATTATTTTAGAGCTAAGGTGATTTCAGTGGTCATGCGTAATGTCATGAATAAATACACTTTAAAGTTCGATTTGCTGACTGTTTGAGCTAAATTTAGAATGTGCCTGTACTTAGTTATTGTTTTCTTAAAGGAATGTGTTGGATTGGGCACCTACTCTCGTCAAACCTGGAGAAGTAGTAAGTATTACTTGGGCAGGCGAAATATTTAACTTTACCTTCACGTTTCTCTCCAGAGGCAAAGTTGGACATGGCCTGGTGGTGACGACATTTAGCCGGATGATCTATCTAGGACAGTGAACTGTCCACATTGGTCACATAGCTGTGCCCCGCCACTCCCATTACCAGTGTTGGCAAAAAAACTCAATTGCAGTGTGTTAAATTCTTATTAGCCAATCTCAGAAGCCTTTCATCATCTCTTGCTTGTAGATGGAAGTCAAGTCCTTTTAGAGCATGACTAGAGGTTGCAAGGAATAGATCGTGCACGGTGATCGAGCAGCAATGAAACATGTTCATTAATTCTATGTCAGGACCGGAGGCTCCGATTATGCTTTCTCTTTCTTTACTGACTTAAACAGCAGCCAATCAAATACAAGTAAATAGAAAAACTAAACATCCCATGATGCCTCACATCTCATCACATGGTCCAATCACTAAGCATGACCTCTGTCCATAAGTCCTTTGACCCTCAACGTCACTTCCTCTTTCTTTGCTGCTTCGCAGCAGATAAGTATACTCTAATGTTCTCTCTACTACTTAATGTGTTTATAACATTGTTTTTTTAAATTACTTGTAGATTTTATTAAGCGTCGCGATTCAGTGCGCTTTCATTGTATTATCTGAAGCGCATCTCGCGTTAGTTGTTGTTTCGGCATGCCGATAATTTTATGCCGAATTTTTCTTTTGTGGTGTGGAGCTGCGTGCTCTACGCAGTCTCCTTTCCATTTCTTTTGCCGTGCATGGGCGCGCACGCATCTAAACGAGCCGGTCTGTTTCCTTTTCTTGAAATTGATCTGCTCGTTGATTTAGCAGCGCATGTGTTCTGGTGTGCCTTGGCCCTTAATGCTTGTGCTCCCTGACGCCCAGCTATAAGAATAGCTTGGGTTGTAAAATTCTGACAAGGCTTCTGCCGAGAGTGCCATCAGGCAGCTCCCTCCACACTTTATTTAGGGGCATTTATTACTTTGCCTGATTTGGGGTTTTTGCACTCCCCCTTGCTTTTCAAAACATTTTCAAAGATATTTAAAAAAGCAAAATAAATATATATTTTCCTTTTATTAAAGATTATTGTGCATTAACATCTGGTCATGGCTCAGTGGGATGACCAAGAGGCAGAATACTGTACTGAAGAGTTGGGCAATCAGCTAGAAGTAGATCTAGTGGAAGCCCTTGATACCAGGGTCCAGCAATCTGTAAATGATGCCTTGGTGAGAGCCTTGGGTCCCTTTTCTGGGCAACTTTTTGATTACGCACGTTCACAGGGTTGGGTGCAAGGACAACAACCTCAACCCGAAGGTAAAAAAGTAAAAGATAAGGCAAAAAATCTGGAGTCTAGAGCCGATGTTAGCAGAATTCACGCCAACGCCTTCTAAAAACTTCGTAAGAAAAGTGGTGGGGAACATAATTATAGCTCTAGAAAGGAATCCTCTTTCTCCCCCTCTTCCTCTGATAAAGATTCCTCTTCTGAAGCTTCAGAAGACTCGGATACTTCGGTTCCTAGTAAAAGAGCTAAAAAAGCGGCCCCACCTTGTCAGGTTTGGACTTTGACCCCACAGAAATCATACACCCCAGAGCTTCCTATTGGGTTCCTCCTCCTGAAGTGGCTCAGTATGTTCAATCTAACCTAAGGAAAAGTTTTGATAAGGAAGTCCGATCACGACTAAAAGCCGAATGTCCCAGACCAGACTTAGAGGGCAAGGTTTCTGATACCCCGGAAATAGACCCTACTATGGTCACTTTCATGAGAAAGTTTGCGAAGGACCCCAAAAATGATTTGGATCGATCCTGGCGTAGTTGCCAAGACAAACCTTTGGATCTTTCCGTACCTCTGACCAAGATCCTTGAGATGGCGTATCTAGCTAAAGAATCAGGATCTCCTGTAGACACAGATGTTCTTATCAGTTGGGCCCAAAGATCCATTTGCCTTCTAGGAAACACTAATTGCGCTATTTCTGCAGAACGCAGGAAATCTATTCTAATGCGAATTGACCCAAAGTTGTCGGATCTAGCAACTTCGGAGGCGGGTCCTTCGGCCAAGGGACTTCTTTTCGGATCATCTTTTATTAAGGACTTGGCTAAGTTCTGTTCTACCTTTTCTTCGCTAGACAAAGCCCAAATGCCTCTCAAAAAGGTATTTAGATGAGGCCTTTTTGCCAGGGCCGGTCGTTACAGAGGATGCATGCCCGGATGAGGAACATTCAATAGTCCCCAAAACTATTATCCCAGAGGCAGAGGTGGTTGGTACGGTGAACAAGATCCCACCTTCTATCACACTCACCCCAGAGGAGGACGTCCTCGCTTCTGCAGAGGATCTCGCAGAGGGCAACAAGGACCCATACAAGACACAAGTTTCACAGGTGAGCATTGTTCATTTTTCTCAGGTCAAACTTGGGGGCAGAGTGGCATTGTTTTTGGTAAATTGGGAAAGGATCACCGGACATCCGTGGATTCTTCAAATGGTCGGGGGATTTCGCCTTATCAGTACTCCCAGGCAACTCTCTCCACCGTTACAGATGTGTTTTTCCTTAGCAAATCAAGATTTTATAGACAAAGAGGTTCAGGCCTTGTTAGACAAAGGGGCCGTCCAGTTTGCTTCCCCTCACCCTCACGGGTTTCCTCAGCCCTATATTTGTAGTAGACAAGAAGGGAGGAGGACACCGTTTAGTCTTGAACCTAAAGGATTTCAATCATTGGATTCTGTACAGGCACTTCAAGATGGAGGGCATCCACATGTTAAGAGATATCCTGTTAGAAGGAGATTGGATGGTTCGTCTAGATCTAAAGGATGCTTATCTGTCGATTCCGATTTTCCCTCCTCACAGGAGGTTTCTTCAATTCCAGTGGAAAGGTCAGTGCTTGGAGTCTCTTGCTCTCCCGTTCGGTCTGTCATCAGCACCTTGGTGCTTCACGAAGCTACTGAGACCTGTGATGGAATGGCTAAGAGCCAGGGGAGTCAGATTAATCATATATCTGGACAACATCCTTCTGATGGCCCAGTCTCCTCAAGTCCTTCTATCTCACTTGAATTGGACCATCAGTCTTGTGCAAGACTTAGGTTTCCTTATCAATGTGCAGAAGTAATTGTTGAAACCGACTCAGGTGATAGATTTCCTCGGGTTTCAGATAAATTCTATTCTACGTCAGCTCCTTCTGCCATCTCAAAAGATCCGCAACATCAAGAGGGAATTGAGATCAGTTCTGACCAGTCCGACCATCTCATTAAGGAATATAGCCAGAATAGTGGGCTTGTTAGCTTCGTATATTCCGGCGATCTTCCCTGCCCCTTTACATTATCGTGCTCTGCAGTGACTTAAGATCAGACATCTACAACAGGGTCTGAGTTATTCGGAAGAGATTCCATTGACTGCCGAGGAAGGATCGGAGATTCAATGGTGACTTCATCATATGGAAGCCTGGAATAGCAGAGCGATTTTCGGGTCTCACCCAGAGGTGGTGATAGAATCCAATGCCAGCCGATGGGGATGGGAGCACGCTGCAACTCCCTTGTGACAGGAGGCAGATGGTCAGAATGGGAACAAACTTTACATATCAATTGCCTGGAATTTCTGGCGGGTTCCTTTGCAATAAATAGTCTATCCCTTCAGAAGACAGACTGTTGCATACTATTACGGATGGTCAATGTCTCAGCAGTGAGGTATGTCAACAAACCGGGGGGCACGAAATCCAGAATTTTGGCAGAGATTGCCATGGATTTCTGGAATTATTGTCTGACACAACGCCTAGTGGTCATAGCGGAATACCTTCCAGGGGACCAGAACACTATAGCAGACTGGATTTCCAGATACCTGACAGATTCCAGCGACTGGAAACTGGATCCTCTGATTTTCTTCCAGACAGTCAAGGAATGGGGCAATTGCGAAGTGGATCTGTTTGCCTCTCGACTCAATTGTCAGATACCAAAATTTTACAGTTGGCGTCCAGACCCTTGTGCGATAAAGACAGATGCATTTCTTCAGGATTGGTCTCAGTTTTGGGGTTATGCCTTTCCGCTATTCCTGATGATTGCCATGGTTTTGTCTCAGGTTCGGAGACAGAAGACAGAGATTGTTCTGGTGACGCCCTTTTGGAGGGCACAACCTTGGTTCCCCATAGCTCTACATTTAGCTTGTGCATCTCCTCTTCTCATTCCGCATCGTCGGAATCTTCTCTTGAGTCCGGAGGGCCTTCAACATCCAATGATCTCGTCAGGGAAGTTGACTCTGTTAGCCTGATTGATTTCAGGTCAAGATGGAGTACCCCAGACATTTCGCAACAAGCTGCGGACTACATTAAACAATCCTTGGGCAGTAGTACCCTTAAAAGATATGCCTCAGCTTGGCGCAGATGGACTGGTTGGTGTGATGGAAGAGGTGCCAATCCAGTGGAAGCACATATTGAATTGATTGTTAACTTTCTAGCAGAATTAGCTAGTTCTGGTATAGCTTACCGGACGATCAATAATTTTAGATCAGCCATTTCAGCGGGACACTCTCAACTAGAAGGTAAACCCGTTGGAGAACATCCGTTAATTTGTAAACTTTTGAGGAGTATACGTCTCTCTAAACCTCCTCAAGCTAAATATTCTGTAATATGGGATGTTAATGTTATTCTAAAAATTTTAGACTCTTGGCCTGCCAACAGGTATTTGCCTTGCAAGCAGCTTTCAGCTAAACTGACCATGCTTTTATGTCTTATCTCTTGTAAAAGAGTTTCCGATGTCAGAGCATTGGACTTAGCTGGTAGAGCTTATTCCCCGGATGGGGTCGCATTTTCGGTGACGAGAAGGACTAAAACAAATTACAGGTCAGTATCTTATCCAGTATATCCTGACAATTCTAAATTATGTGTAGTCCAATGTTTAAAGCATTATGAAGTTGTCACAGAAGAGTTTAGGCAGGATGTTAAAGGTCAACTGTTAATTTCTTTTCAAAAACCTTTTAAACCAGTTACCTCAGCTACGTTAGCTTGATGGATGAGATGGTTTATGAATGAAGCAGGTATTGATACCTCTCTGTTTGGAGTTCATTCTGCTAGAGGAGCTATTGCCTCTAAATCATTTGCCTTGGGATCCCGCTTAGAAAACATTATGAAGGCAGCAGATTGGTCTTCAGAAAATACTTTTTGTAAGTTTTATCACAAACCTGTCTTGGACGTTGCCACTGTAGTAATGGAACAGTTTTAAACTAGCATAATCGGAGCTTCCGGTCCTGTCATAGAATAAAAACAATTCTAGCTTACGCGTCAAGAATTTTCAATTCTATTAATGACACGGAGGCGAGGATTATCCCTCCCTTAAGTACAATATGATATTGAGTATCAAATTAAAGTTGAAGTTGATGATCTATTGTTATATTACCCTCCCAGTTTATTGTCATTTATAGAAATATCAATTTTATTGAGATGTGTTCAATTCTTTTTGGATATTACCTTCCTGTTTATTACTTATAGGTTCTGATCAGAAGAATTCCAGAAATTTCATGGCTTCATGGAAAAGGTTTGTGCGTAGCTGTTTCGTGGGACCGTTTCCCTTGTGTTGGGCTCTTCAAGTTCTGGTTATCCGTTAGGAGTGGATGTTCCTGACTCCTGTTATTCGAGATGGCGTAAGAAGTTTCGATTCATTTTGAACTTTATCTGTTTTGACCAAAGAAAGAGGAAGTGACGTTGAGGGTCAAAGGACTTATGGACAGAGGTCATGCTTAGTGATTGGACCATATGATGAGATGTGAGGCATCATGGGATGTTTAGTTTTTCTGTTTACTTGTATTTGATTGGCTTCTGTTTAAGTCAGTAAAGAAAGAGAAAGCATAATCCTCGCCTCCGTGTCCTTAATAGAATGTAAAATTCTTGACGCGTAAGCTAGAAAAATTTTTATTCTCTCGCTCTCTCCCTCCTCCCACTAGCTTCATTATTACCAGACCTGGTGTAGTATAACACAGAAGCAAATTAACATCTACATTTTAATTCTCTTCTCTGAGTTTGTTGCGTGGGCTCTCATTATTCTAAATGAGACTACTGGATTTCTAGGTAGCAGGATCGATAACGGTGTGGGGGACTGAGTCGGACCCACGTGTAAAGAACTCTGTCACCCTAAATCCGGTTTTTGCTCCGGCTAACTAGCAGTGCCTCATTTCTCCCATGTGGAAGGAATGATTTGGCAGCCGAGCGCATGACATCTTTGGAACTTCTCAGGAAAGTCGTGGTTACTCAGATCCAAACCAACTCTCTTATTTCCAATAAAATCTCATATACAAATGACAAAGACAGTATAAGTTTTATATAATGTTTTAATAAAACCACTGTATTTTAGATATTAAGGCGTGAGCCGCAATAACCAGAACGATACAACACAGTAGGATTGTAATAGTTACCAGGAGAGTAAAACATAAAAACAAAGCTATCATATTGTCAAACAGTTTCTACTCTCCCTCTGCTTGTTCTAACTAGAGCACAGCATGTGAAGCTTCTAGCTTGCCTATTAGAATCACTATGGGGATATCAGCCCTCATACCTGAGCAAAGACCTGTGATCTTGGTTCAGCATCTGCAACGAGGCAGTCAGCGTCAAGTTGTGGTTCCCTGGTCGGAATCTCCCTCTTGCGTGTACTGGGACAAGGAAGTAATTTTATAACTAACATGTCAGCGTGATCACAAAATGTCCCTACGCAGGAATGCCCAGTCTAAACTCTTACCACGTCTATCGGCAATGTACCAGACTGTATCCTTGACTGAAGCACAGAGTAAATATGTTATGGAGAACTCCAGTGCTGAAGTAGGCAAAACAGTGTGATGGGAATAAAAAACAACACCGTAGAACTGGCTATTTGAAAAATAACAGTACGAAGCCTAATAAAAAGCATGTAGAGCAAAGTGCACAGAAGCTCTCAGCTATTAGCAAATGAATAAAATATATTCAGGGCAAAATGCACAAAGGCCTAAAGCCTGAAGCTAAAGCGCAATGAATACGTAAAACTAACCACACTACACCCTCCCCTTGTCGGTAGCAAGTGGTTCCAATAACATAAAAGGGTGCCCTAAATATAAACAATATCTAAAACAAATATTTCGACAAGGTGAGAAGACAACAAAGTCATAAATTTAGGTAACATGTGAGCATAACCAAATTCAATATAGTGTCAATTTTGTAAAATCCAATCATCAGACAGAAGCAATAGAACGTAGGAGTTCCTCCACTTCGATATATGTCAATATCGGAAGATCCACGCCACAAAGTACCATGGAGCAGGTGTGATCCAAAGCCCCAAAACCATTCAGGGCGGCACCCCGTGCAGGGCCTATGAAAGAAACATTACCATCTTCCCCCAGGAAGGGAATCTCATAAACTGCCTCACGAAGCAAGCGCATCCGTAGTGCACAAGTCTGGGAATGAGCCCTAATCGGGAACATCAACAGATCAGCATCGACCAGTGGAGGGTGCTGCAATGAGAGACAGAGAGCCAGTGCATGTTCAAACGAGCACCAAAGGCACCGAAACACGGGTTGCACACAATCCAAAACCGGTCTGAATGACAGAGACCAGTCGCACTCCAAAGGTCCCAGGAGTGTTGCTCCAAAATGCTGCATCATGCGTTCACGACACAGCTGCACTGATGGGAGCAGCAGTACAAGATCTCGTCGTGACGGGACAGCCATTGCGAAAAAATAGCAATAACAGCAAGACTCCAGCCAATAAAGCCAAAGTAATCGGGAAACCCCCAAAAATGCTTCCGAAAATAGAATGTATAGCCGAAGGTATCAAACCGAATATGGAAGAGAAGGTATGAGCAAAACCAACACCAACGACTTTGAAAAAATGTGCAATACCAGCAGTGCTGGATGCATTAAATATACGTCCCACAAGTTCACCAAAGTGAGTCGGAAAGTTAGTATTCAAAAGGGACTGTATCTCCGCCGATGACCTTGCCACTTGAAGTGCGTAGGTCTCGCTAGCAGATGTAAGGGCCACATGCTTTTGAAACAATAAAGGTTTTAGCCGACTCAACTTGTCGAAATCATCCTTGGAAGTAGCAATATGAGGCCAGATGTCCGCTACCTCCCTAATTTGAGTGGGGGGAAACAACACATTCCCGCAGCACGTAACGGCCTTGTTGACAACGACGATGTAAACTATTCCGGCACGCATGCCACAGCAGCGTTCGCTGTTAAGAACAATGTAACTGCCGTTAGAAAGCACCTGGAAAGTGTTTTTAATAACCGGGACTGGAACTCCCTTCAGATAACAAGCTAAGTTAGCAATCGAAGCATTACACGCCCGTGCAAGGACAGCTGTTTACAAACCATTGAATGGCTGACAGAAGCTTCGCATTCGCTGCCGCTAAGAAAAACCTCCTTCAAACCATTAACACATCTGTACTGAAAGGGAAGGTCCCACACCTCGTGTATGTAACTGTCTCCCAATAGTTCATATCTACCCACCGGAATGTGTTTCAAACACGAAGTAAATTGCAAAGTAGAGATCGGTAAATTAATAACCCCATGGATCAACCATTCAGCTGACGGAATCTCAGCTACCATGAAAGGCAGTTTCTCTAATTTTTCAATATTTAACATAACATATGTCGCTTCCTTTTTAGCCATCAGTTGTTGCTGACGAGTCAAATTAAAAGAGATAAAGATCCCTCTGGCACAAACGTGCTGCCATGGAACGCGACCCGCCTTCAAGGTCTGAAGAGTCCAACCCAGCTGCATGATGGACCGCGTCTGACTCTGCCCATGATATAAAGAAGACATGTCCGATTTAATAATGTCAATGGCAGAGGAAACAATGCTGTCAATCGTGTAAACACGTTCAGAAAGGGTATGCATGCCATTATCAACAACAGACAAGGTCCGCATCAGATTTTCCTGATCAATCTGCCTCAACCGGGCTGCAGCCTCTTGTTGTGAAAGCTTCCAAATCTCATTATAAACCTCGTATAAGAACCTTTTCTTCCGTGGTACTCTGGGACCTGACAAAAAATCTTGTAAATCAGTATTATTAGACAGTAACATGAGATGTGACTTAACTGCATCCAGCGTGGATGACTTCAACCATTGCTGACAAAGCTTCCCCACACTGTATGTAGTTATAATATCAGCATGTTCTGGTGAAACGTAACGAGGGTCTGCCCTACTAGTCCTGAACCCCCCTGAAGAGGTGACAAAACGTTGAAGACACATATTAGTGTCTACAGGCCATAATAACCACCCGCCTGGATGTAACGATGAAGTGTTAAGTGTACCATTTTGGACCCAATGTGTAAAGTCACTGAAAGTAGCATTCACATAGTGCTGCCAATTTTTTAATTTAGAAGGGACAGGTATACTAGGCAAAGTCAACTCCCTAATTGTCGCTAAGCCCAAACAGCTAGTCTGTTGTACTGTGTCATTGAGGAAAATCATCTGCACAGGGATAATACATGCTCTAAATAACGTGTCCCTGCCTTGCATTTGCCAATTTTTCGTACCCCAAACACTTTTCAAGTCAACAGTTTTGAACCAGTATTCATATCCCTCGACCGACAGTTTAGACACAAACAAATTGGAATACAGTAATTTAGTATCGGTCAATAACATTTGCTTATTAGAATACGGTGTAACTTTAAAATAGTAGGACTTAGCATTACGTGGATCATGCCCAGCAAAATATGCAAATTTTTCATAATACGTTTTTGAACTCCCTTGTGGAGGAGTCGAGCAATGTTCCCATTGCACATAATTAAACATGGACTTAGGGCTACTAGCTTTATGAATAAAGTGGTGTCCATAATAGTTGTAACAAAACATGTCACCATGATTATCTCTAAACTGGTAAGCATCTTCATCGTCATAGACAGTATAATATTGCAAATCCGTTAGCATAGAATCTACTGTCTTCACATCCAAATCATCAGAAACAATGCCAGGTATAACAATATCATTCATTGATAATTTGAGGACATACGGTATTTGAATCAATTCAGTGGGAACATATATATCAAACATAACTTTATCCCACACAATGCCATCCGGAACTGGTATAGCAGAAATGTTCACTGTGGACAAGTCTCTTCGAACCATATGAGACAAAAAATGTGGTTTTAACACAGTCTCCATGTGCTCAATGTCAGATCGATCAGGAAGAAAATGACCATGTATTATCAGAAAAAAAGTAACCACAAATCCCAACCATAATAAAATAGTCATCACGGCCAAAAACAGGCAAAAATAGTTCCAAGGAAAAACAAAATATGTTCGTTTAAGCCATCCCAGCAGCCGTCGTGGACCATGGACAGAAGACATTGAAGACGAGGAGCCGGACCCATCATTATCAGCGTCGTTGAAGCAGCCAGAAGCAGTTCTAGCAAAAGGTGCAACTCTGAACGAAGAAGCAGACGGAGGCTCCCGCCGTGGCACGCTATAAACCACATGTTCAGAAACATCAGTAGAACGTACAGCAATTTGATCACAAGATTCCATATTAATCGCCGTCGGTGGAACGATCACAAGATCATCATCCACCCTCCCCAAGCTCGGAGAGGAAACAGTGTCGGTGAAAATCACCTGCAGCGGGACCTCATCCCCAGTAGTGAGAGGGATTCCGGAACTACTGGGTGTCCCTCTTGGTCTGCTGTGCAGAATCGGCCACATGTTGTAACTTGACATTATCAATGGAAACAAAGCGATTTCCCTTGGCCCCTCGCAGCGGCGGTAAAATCACAGTTCTCGTGCCGCTTACCCTTAACACAGGGACAGGTTCTCGATAAGAAGGACCAAATTCTTTTTGAACTGCGACCTTTTCACGCACCAGATCCCCAATCCTGGGTATCCAACCAGTAGGTGTTACTGGCTCATCCTTAATTCCTGAGGAGGCAGCATTGGCAGAAGAGTTATCTTCACGGAATTGTTGTAAATCCTGCAAAACAGTGACACGATCATTTATGTCAAAGGGCGTATCTGCCGCCTCCACACCAGGACCATCTAGATCAGGAACATACATTTGTGTTCCAAACAGGCACTCATATGAAGTACGACCCCCCAGTGACCTTCTAGGCAAGTTATTAAGTGCTCTCTGTACTCCATATAGGTGGGCTAGCCAACCACGACCCGTACCTATAACTCTGGCCGTTAAGGACTGCTTTAAATCACGATTTAAACGCTCCACAACAGAATTTCCCTCGGGATGAAATGGAGACGAGAATTGGAGTTGGACCCCCAACGAAGCCATGGTGTCCCTGAATGCCTTAGAGGCAAAAGCAGGGCCCTGGTCCGAATGAAAAGCCGCAACTGCAAATATATCGACAAAGATGCGCAAATCTTTAATAACAGTGTGAGCGTCAGCCGAGCGTTGTGGCCATACCCATACAAATCTGGTGCACGAATCTACAGCAACCAATATATATTTGTATGCACTATCTGGTGTCAGCGGACCACAATGATCCAAGTACACACACTGTAATGGTTTGTTTGAAATCAGAAGGGGCGTCTGCTGCGGGCGTCTAGCCGACGATGTCTTAATTTGTTGACAAATGTCACAACAAAGGACATACTGTTTCGTCTCTTTATAGAGACCAGGCCACCAATAACGAGCCTGTAAAAGTGAAATTGTGGCAGCCACCCCAGCATGTGCAGAAGCCACCCCCTCATGTGCTGCAGAAATCAATCGAGGTCTCTCAATTTTATTGGGAATTTCACGTACACCAATGCCTGGAATTGTAACAGTAGCATGTAGCGCACCATTCAAGCAGTAACTATATTTTGAAGGAAATCCTTTAGGAAAAGGCGTGCCATCAGCCGTAGCCTTTATGGCAGCTGAAATTTCTGTGTCTGGTTTTGAACTCGAACGAGTCACTGCGGCTACAGTGGCGACAGCCACTGCCGATTTCGCGGCTTCATCAGCCAAAGTATTCCCAGCAACGTGTATTCCAACGCGCTGGTGTCCAAGTGTATGTACAACATGGACTTTAGGAAGCATTTCCTTCAGATCCGCAACCTTACCCCACAACATTTTATGCTTAATGGTGTTGCCTTTAGAATCTCTGAACCCATTCATCTTCCAATAGTGTAAATATTCGTTGAAAGACTGCACACAGTAGTAGGAGTCACAGACCAGCAAGGTTAAAAGTGCCGGATCCGCGTGCTCCAACGCTAACAATAGAGCTTTGAGCTCAGCCAGCTGTGCCGTGCAATCTCCCAAGGTTTTAGTATAAGTATGTCGGGGGCAGAACACTTCCCCCTCCATAGTGCCGCTCACCACCGCACATGCAGCAGAATACTGTTGTTTAGTCCCAATCGCCGGTTGCGCAGAGCCATCGGTATACATGACCACTTCATATTGGTCAATAGGCAATGTACCAGCAGGAACAGGGTATTCTATTTCGTATTGAAGAAATTCTTGAGTCTGCAGTTTAGGGTCAAATACATAATCTACATCAGTGGCTGTCAAAGACGTAGCCCATTGAATCCATCGCGGGTGTAGAGCCTTCGAATTAGGAACACTCGCTTTAGTAACAGCCTCTGTACTGCAGTGAGAACTTTCTCAGTTTGTGCAAAACGTTGCTCTGCAGCAGAATACAAGTGAGATTTGAATGCAATCGGGACAGTCTCCCCTTCATTAAAGGTGACATAAGTAAACCCAACAGCCCCAGGTATTACCCTGATCACTAAATGTGTCTTATTGTCCCGAGTGTGTAAGTGTTTAACTGCTAAAAGATCACTCTGTAATTCTCGCAGTATGTGTGTATGTTCAATCGTCCAAAGTTTACTCGAAAAATTCGGGCGAATCAACTCGTATAATGGTTTTATACGCGTTGCATATTCAGGAATGTAAGTTCTGCCAAAATTCAGAAACCCCAACAATGACTGGAGCTTCCGAACCGTATTAGGAGGCTGCAATAAAGCACATTTCTCCAAAAAATGTGGCGCTAAGCTCTTGCCCTCACTCGACAACTCATATCCCAGGAAAATGACGCTGAGGAAAGCAATCTTTGATTTCTTAAAATTGAACTTATAGCCAATATCAGCAAATCCCACAACAATGCGCGATACACGCCTTAGATGTTGCAGAATCTCATCATCTGTCAGATATATGTCATCAACATATGATAATGCTTCAGGGTCAAACTCATGCAGCATTTCAGTTACACGAGCCGAAAACAGTCCTGGGCTATTCTTATACCCCTGAGGCAAACGACAAAAAAAATTCTGAGAGCCAAACGCACTGAAACAGGTATAGTCCCGACTCTCGGGCGCTATATTCTGGCAGAAAAATCCATTAGAGATATCCAATGTTGTTTTGTATTTTTTACGCACTATATTATTCATAAGCGCTGCGCTATGTGAATTCTGTATTGCATATGTGCGTGTATGACTATTCAAATGTCGGTAATCCACCACTATCCTATATGAATGGTCCGGTTTAGCAACCGGAAACAAGGGATTATTCATCGGCGAGACACAGGGCTCAATAACACCCTGATACTCCAATTCTGTAAGAATTTTCCTAACCGATGCCCTTGCTTCAAATTTGATAGGATACTGCGGTTGTGGCTGAGGTTCGCCCTTTATCGGAATTACATGATAAGGTGATTGTCTGTCCCACCCCACGTTATTTCTATACAAGGCGGGAGCCTGTGCTAGAGCCCATGATTTACTATAGGACTCCGCGAGTTCTCTCGGAACAAGTGGTGAGAAGGAAGGTGTAATAACCTCCTCCCCAACTGGACAGTCACGAACAAAGTCAGGTGGCCAATCTTGTTCGGCCAACAGAACATCATATGATCTTACCACATGGTCCCAAAAAATGGCGTTTATAACACGGTCAATGTCCCCTTCCAATCGCAGAGTCACTATATATACTCTATCAGGATCAGAGACTCGCTTATCCGCCGTCTCGCCTTGTATGAAGTCATCAGTTGCTTTCACCTCCAGATGCTCTAGAAGACTCCGGCGAACTATTGTGACCTCTGCCGCGCTGTCTAACAGAGCTAACGCCCAAGTCTTGTTCGTCAAGAGAACTCTCTTCATGAGCGGCATGTCTAACTGAGACAGCTGCCACTTTCTTCTTTTTGAATTGCTGTTTCTGTTGCAGCGGTTTCTCTTCTTGTTTAATAGAAACCTCCGCTGAGCGTTGTGAATCCTGTCTCGGTTTCACGTACTCCGTCCTCCGCTCTGATCGCCCACCTCTCTCACTTCTTTTTTCTGAGGAGTCCTGAAAGGAACGAGATTGGCGTGTATCAGTATATTGATATCTATCAGGCGTCTTCAAAGTATCCCTATTCCTGAGATTATACTTATTCTGTGGGGTCTCCGTTTGCGGAGACTGCCCATCATCTTTCTTAGGTGTTTGCTGTTTCTTTTCCCAGCGCTTTTTCGAACCCTCAGGTTGTTGCTGTTTAGCATTATCTTTATTATTTTTACCCTGTAACTGGGGTTTTTGTGGTCTAGCCCCTAGGCTATCACGACCAATACTAGAATATGTTTCCGCTATTATTCTCGGAAGCTCCCGCTCCTGTTGAAGCAGCGGAACATCCCGAAGACGCATACGCACTGCTAGTGCTACTGCCTCTCCTTTGAGATTACTCAAAATAATAGAAGAAACTGTGGCAAAATTGCCCAGCAACTGCATGCCCAAATCTAAGGCAGGGGCAGCCCCATATTCATCCTGAATCTGTTTAAGCACGTCCGGTAAATTAGCTAATGTCGGTGTACCGTGTGCCGTAGTGTAGAGCGCGGCAAACACCGTGCCCCAGGTATTACAAAGGTCCACCGGAGGAACCATCCCGTACGGCAAACACATCGTCAAAATTCTATGTTTATCCTGAGGTCCCGTATGGGGAAATACTGCTTCCAGCGTATTAATTTTTTGCGCCAGCCAAAACGGAGTCTCCTCTCGTTTAGCCGGTGCTTTACCCATAACTGAGTGTACAGTGGCCGGATTAAGACCCGAAACCACCGCCTGTGGGTGCGCTGGAGCAGCACGCGCTGCATTCGTATTTAATGTCTGCATCACAAACTGAACTAATCGTCTATATGTAGCCGTTAATTCTGTATATAAACGACGAACTTCAACCACTGCCAATTGAGCAACCGCAGGATGTGGTGTATATGTAGCCAATAAAGGCCAGGTAGGACCATCATTACTCAGTGGACCTAACCTTACTTGTGCTATTGTGTGTGGGAGGGCGCCATCAAGCCAATTATGGTGTTCTTGATAAGATAGAGGTATTTCTAAATAAGCGTAAGCCCTGTATTGTCCAGGGGCATTCGCAACTGTGTATTCGTGAAAAGTATTTGTTCCCCCATCCACTGCTGGAAAAGCGACCCAAGAATAAAAAAGTTCCGTTCTATAGACTGCATGGGCGTCCACCACAAACGTGACTGGACCCCCCTGGACTGTCAGTCCATGTGTCAATAGATGTCCCGTGAGCGGATGTCGCATATTAATTGCTATGTTCACTACATTAGGATTCGCCATTTTATAAAAAACAGCCGCAGGGCAGAGAAGGCACACCAATATCGGGGTTTTTCCTTTCAAAGTTCAAGCTTGAACAACCAACCACTAAGCAACAGGAAGCACCTATGCCGTGGCGGCGGAAACCCTCAGCCCCACGGACGTCTCCGTATACGGAACCAAGGAGTCAAAATATATATGAGACCAAGAGAGTCAGTCGGACCTAATCATTAGAGCCAGACCAAACGTTGGCGGCGCCATGTCGCGTGGGCTCTCATTATTCTAAATGAGACTACTGGATTTCTAGGTAGCAGGATCGATAACAGTGTGGGGGACTGAGTCGGACCCACGTGTAAAGAACTCTGTCACCCTAAATCCGGTTTTTGCTCCGGCTAACTAGCAGTGCCTCATTTCTCCCATGTGGAAGGAATGATTTGGCAGCCGAGCGCATGACATCTTTGGAACTTCTCAGGGAAGTCGTGGTTACTCAGATCCAAACCAACTCTCTTATTTCCAATAAAATCTCATATACAAATGACAAATACAGTATAAGTTTTATATAATGTTTTAATAAAACGACTGTATTTTAGATATTAAGGCTTGAGCCGCAATAACCAGAACGATACAGCACAGTAGGATTGTAATAGTTACCAGGAGAGTAAAACATAAAAACAAAGCTATCATATTGTCAAACAGTTTCTACTCTCCCTCTGCTTGTTCTATCTAGAGCACAGCATGTTAAGCTTCTAGCTTGCCTATTAGAATCACTATGGGGATATCAGCCCTCATACCTGAGCAAAGATCTGTGATCTTGGTTCAGCATCTGCAACGAGGCAGTCAGCGTCAAGTTGTGGTTCCCTGGTCGGAATCTCCCTCTTGCGTGTACTGGGACAAGGAAGTAATTTTATAACTAACATGTCAGCGTGATCACAAAATGTCCCTACGCAGGAATGCCCAGTCTAAACTCTTACCACGTCTATCGGCAATGTACCAGACTGTATCCTTGACTGAAGCACAGAGTAAATATGTTATGGAGAACTCCAGTGCTGAAGTAGGCAAAACAGTGTGATAGGAATAAAAAACAACACCGTAGAACTGGCTATTTGAAAAATAACAGTACGAAGCCTAATAAAAAGCATGTAGAGCAAAGTGCACAGAAGCTCTCAGCTATTAGCAAATGAATAAAATATATTCAGGGCAAAATGCACAAAGGCCTAAAGCCTGAAGCTAAAGCGCAATGAATACGTAAAACTAACCACACTACAAGCATGTTTGCAGCCATACACTCCTAATCAGTGTTTGCAATCGTAAAAATGCTTGTACATTTGGCTCTTAGGTTCTCCGTGCTGAGCACATATTATTTTTAGATAGTACCATGCAGTGTACTGAGTGAGGCATAATGTTCTGAAAATGTATATCTTTCCTAAAAGGTGAATACCAATACGAGTACAGCATAAAGTTGCTCTTCAATGCTTGCATTGCCACTCTGTAACAATCAAAGTGCCAAGGTGTAATAAACTGGTCTTACTGTCGCTCCTAATTCATCAAAGGGAAGGACAAGAGAATATTTCTAACTGTGATAAATATTTCTCCAGTCTTCCTTATGATTGTAAGGCAAAACAGGGCTGCACCAATGTTGCTGCACTGCTTTGTGCCGAAGGGAGAGATTAAAATGTACCATATCTATTAAGATATGATACTTTTTTTCCTCTCCCCTGGCACTGACGCACTTTTGGTGGCCATGCACCAATGAACACACCTTTGTTTCATAGTGCTAGGTTGAGTACGTTCTCTGAAGTATTGATTTTGTACTGGAAGGGGTGCCTCCCAGTATAAAAGATATGCTTTAAGACTTTTTTCACTTTGTATGTAGGCTGTACAATGCAACACACATACAAAGTTTGGAAAGTGACGAGAAACAAAAACAATTCCGCTGGTTATGTCTGCCTCAAGGGAGTATCAATCAATCAATCAATCAGGGCATTTGTAAAGCGCACTAATCACCCGTGAGGGTCTCAAGGTGCTGATGGGGGGGGGCTGCTACTGTTCGAACGGCCATGTCTTGAGTTGTCTCCTGAAGGTAAGTATGTCCTGTGTTAGTCGTAGGTGGGTGGGAAGAGTGTTCCATATCTTGTCGGTGAGGTGGGAGAACGATCTACCAACGGTCGTTCTGTGGATGCGTGGGATGGTGGCGAGGGCAAGGTCGACAGAGCGAAGATCTTGGGTCGGTGTGTAGAAGGAGAGCCATCTGTTGAGGTATTCTGGTCCGGTGTTGTGCAGTGCCTTGTGAGCGTGGGTGAGGAGTTTGAACGTGATTCTCTTGTTGACAGGGAGCCAGTGTAGGTCTCTCAGGTGGGCTGTGATGTGGCAGTGGCGGGGGATGTCCAGTATGAGGCGTGGGGAGGCGTTCTGTATGCGTTGCAGTTTTTTTCTGGATTTTGGCCATGGTTCCTGCATAGAGGGCATTGCCGTAGTCCAGTTTGCTGCTTATGAGGGTTTGGGTGACCATCCTTCTGGTTTCAGTGGGGATCCATTTGTAGATCTTCCGAAGCATGCGGAGGGTGTTGAAGCAGGAGGAAGAGATGGCGTTGACTTGCTGGGTCGTTGATAGTGATGAGTACAGGATGAATCTCAAGTTGTGTGCATGGTCGGTGGGTGTCGGTGCGGTTCCCAGTGAGGCAGGCCATCAGCAGTCGTCCCAGGCGGAGGGGGTGGAGCCGAGGATGAGGACCTCAGTTTTGTCAGAATTCAGTTTCAGGCAGCTGCTCTTCATCTGTTCAGTGATGGCCTTTATTCCGTCGTGGAGGTTGGTTTTGGCGATGGCGGGTCCTTGCTGAGAGAGAGGATCAGCTGGCTGTCATCAGCATCTGAGCTGATGTTGAGGTTGTGAGATCGGGCGATGTTTGCAAGCGGAGCCATGTAGACGTTAAAGAGGGTCGGGCTGAGGGATGATCCCTGGGGTACGCGCAGATGATTTTGGTGGCTTCGGAGCGGAATGGAGGGAGGCGGACTCTCTGAGTTCTGCCGGTGAGGAAGGAGGTGATCAAGTCCAGGGATCTGACACAGATCCCTGCGTGGTTGAGGCGCATGTGTAGGGTGTGGTGGCAGACGGTGTCGAACGCAGCTGAGAGGTCCAGGAGGATGACGGCCGCAGTTTCGCCATTGTCAAGTATGGTCCCGATATCGTTAGTGGTGGCGATGAGGGCGGTTTCGGTTATGTGGTTAGATTTTGGTGCAAATTCCTGTCTACCAATGTTTGTAAATAGGGATTTGCATCAGAATCAATGGTTAGTTGCCTGGGAAAAACCATGCACCACTGATGGAAGGCCCTCATGACACAGTATAATGCAAAGCAGTGTATAGTACACTTTTGTGTTATTTTGAGATACTATCCATTGCAAATCCTGATTTGCGTTGGATAGTAAATTCCAACTTAACATTTTGCTTTGGGCTTGCGTTACTCCGGCATAAAGCATTAAAAAATCTGTGTCGCAATTTATTGAGATATTAATGGGATTAATTGCGCCATGAATAAATAGGCAGTCTGCAAACAGTGAGTACAAATTGTATTTTTCAACATGTCTATAAATTTGCAATGCAAATGATATATTATAGGATCACAGTGCATAATGCTAATTTACAGGGGGTTGTAGAAAGAATAATGAATATTAATTAGGCAGGTCGCTATTTTACAACACTCTCCATTTTGCTACCAAAACAGGGTTGGTGGCCTGAAAGTGGCTGCAGGCCTCCATCTCTATAATTGCATTTCAAAAAGGGAGAACATTTTTTAAAGCAGCTGGTGTTCCTTAATGAAACAGTTTCTGTTTTAAGTAATATCTGTCCTATTCAGGAAGAAATCAGTAAGAACTGGAAGTGATTCTCTGGTTCAAGGCCAACCCCACTCTGGGGTTGTCCTACATACTTCCCAAAGAAGAAGCAGTCCTACAGGAACAGATTCCACTTTGCATTAAGAGGGACTGCCTATTCATGTTACATTTAATTGTATATCAGAATGAGCCACAAAACTCCTTTTGCAAGTTGGAAAAGCCTTTCTGATTTGGAAAAGGTGTTTGTTATCTGGCCAGACACCAATGTTTGAACCTCAAATGCCATTGTACAGCTAGCCCCTTGAAACCAAGTGAGACCATATAATTGAGCCTTCCCTCACCTTTCACTCAGAGGGCTATTGGGAAATTAGCTTTTTCCTTCACACGAGGAGCACACGTCCTGGCTGCTCTTCTAGGGCTCATTGTGTCACTGTTCCAGATATCTTCTTAGAAAATGAGGTACAGAGGGAAACGTATGCTCTTGCACAAAAAAAAACAGTTGGTTTGCAGGGCATACCCAAGGCTTGTTTTGATGTGTTCACTCTACCATATCCTTAGATTAAGTAGTTTAAGACATGAGATAGTTTTGTACATACTAGGGAGTTTCACTAGGAATTTACGTGAATCCCCACCCTGATAAACCACTGTGTGGACTAGTTTAGAAATGTATCTTTTGATGATTAGTGTAGAATACATTTCTTTATATGGGTCATCTAAAAAAAAAAAACAACCAGGCAGAAAAACAATATTATTCTTATGTAATGTTACATTTCTGTATTTGTACATACAGTGATAATAAACAATTGAAGAGGCAGACAGCACTTGCTGAAATCAAGGATGACATTGTACTTTCACTAGATTCTTAAGTTGAAAACACAAAGGGTTAAAATGGACTTAGGGGTGAAGTGTGAAGCATGATAACTGTGTGGTCCTCAGCAGAAAAGAGACTAGTGGAGGTATATAATGTTCAGTGCTAAACTTGTTATTGAGACAAACTGCAGATGACCCCAACAGAGCAATAAGGCTGTGTATAAAAATATAGAATATAATATTTCAGTATGTTTCTTGCTGTTATCATTAAACTGTATCATTCATACTTTACAACTCTGGTTGAGTTAGCCCTACATTTTGGCTTATGCCCTAACAAGTAACCAAACAATTATTTCATTGTAATCTGGAACATATACCAGCCCAGGCAAAATTGGGAGAATCCAAGCTGAAATAATGTAGAACAAAGAATACCCACAAGTATTTCTGTAACTTTGGACATGATATTTTGTTTTATATTGAGATATGTTTTTGCAGTTTTGCACCTATTTTTGGTGTCATTGAGGTATTGTAAGTGACTTCCACATTGGCCTTTTCTTGAGTTACGACATTGCTTCTCTGTTTTCATTTAGGCATCATTAGTGCTGTGGCAATGGATTTTTTTAACGCTGAAATTTCCATGGAAATCATAGATCGGATTGAAGAAGAAGAAAGAATAGGAAAAAAGGAGCACATTGTTTTCCATGTTATTCAGAAGCCTGTATTTCCATACAAAAGGAGAAGCAAACTGTCTACTTCACCTCAACACCTGACAGTGGCTGCAAAGAAAATTGATAAGCAACTGAAGAAGGAGGTAACATGATGTGCTTGTTAAAAGAGAATGAAATGTAGTGGGTCCTCAGGGAGTGACAAGTTTTCTTTTTAAAACTAGGAATAAGCAAAGTGTCAGGCTTAGCCCTCAAAGTTGACAAACGCATGCTTAGGGACACCTTTGAGGCATCTGTATTTCCCAAATTTCGACAAACTAGATTTGAGAGGGAGCTATAGTTTTTGAGTTAGAACTTATTTAAAAAAAGTCTTATTATGAGAGTTCTCCTTCTGTATTTTCTCAAATGAAAATTTATTAAAGATCTTAAATAACGTTTCCTCAAAGACTTGGAGGAAAAACCTTTTCCACTTTGTACACATCTATTAAAAAAATCTATGTAAGTGTTTTGCCATCAAGATATAACAGATACACGACAGTATTTTACAGTTGAGTTGGGTGTGTCCGACTTTCTTTCTTCTCATTTGATTAATTATTTAGGGCACATTTCTGAACTAGCATTTGTTTTGGTTTATAGTTTTTGGCTCCCTTTGCAGATGGGTGTTAATGGCGCAGGTCAAATGACAAAGAGTGTACAAAAATAATGAACCTCTGCTTTAGTGTGAGCTATAAGAAACATGTCATATAAAAATAGAATTATCCCTACTTGTATCCATTGCATTGGTGCTACTTACATGAGCTGTCTGTTTAGTCTCTGAACCTGAAAAAGTGTCCCAAACAATGAGGTGGTGAGTAGACACTAACCATAATAGAATTACTCTAATGTACCATCACTTCAATCACTGATGAAAATGTCATATTGACATACAGAAAGTCAAGCTTTTTGAATGCTCCATAGACTCAGTCCTTGCAATGGTACTGCAGATCTTCAAAGAAACAAATCATTCAGACTCACTGTGGAATTCCAGAAGTCCAGTTGGTACATTGGTTTCACATCAGATTTCATTTGATGCAAATGAGGAGACAACTTTTCTGCTGTGGGGACTAAAGCAGTCCTAAACAATTCACACACACAGACACAAACACACCCTCATGCACTTTCACAAGCATGAAAGTCTGTCGCGTAGGCTCTCATTATCCTAATGAGACTACTGGATTTTGAGCGGCAAGATCGTTCACAGTGTGGGGGACTAAGTCCGACCCACAGTGAAGGACCCTTGTCACTCTAAATCCGGGTTTTGCTCTGGCTAACTAGCAGTGCCTCATCTCTCCCAAAGGGAAGAGAAAATTGGACAGCTAAGCGCATGACATCTTAGTACTTCCCAGGGAAGTCGTGGTCACTCAGGTCACAACCAGTTCTCTCATACACAGAGCGGTCTCATATATAAATGACAAAGGCAGTTTAAGTTTTAAAGATTGGTTAAATAAAACAACTGCATTTTAGACAGCAAAGCATGAGCTGCTATACCCAGAACTACACAACACATTAGGATAGAAATAGTAACGATGAGAGTGAAGCACAAGAATAAGGCTATCATAGTGCAACTAGATTAGGTTCTCTCAAAGTTATATTCTGAGCACAGCATGTAAAGCTCTAAGCCTGCCTTTCAGGTTTCCCCGGGAGGACATCAACCCTCATACCTGAGCAAAGGCCTGTAATCTGCATCAGCATCTGCAACGGGGCTGTCAGCATCTAGTTGTAGGTTCCTGGTCGGAATCTCCCTCTCACCTGTACTAGGACTAAGAAGTGTTTTTATAACTAACACGCAGATGTTGTAGAAAATGTCCCTACGTAAGAATGTGTATCTTCTACGAATACTGGAGACTAAACTTCTACCACGTTTACCGGCAATGTACCAGACTGTAGCCTTGACTGAAGCACAGGGCGATAAAGAATGCATTATTTGAGAACACAGTGCTGAACTAAGCTAAACAGTGAGATAAAAGGAAACAAAAACAAGACCGTAAAACTGGTTATTGTAAAATAACAGTGCGAGGTTGAATAAAATGTATCTAGGGCAAAGTGCGCAGCGGCCTAGAATGTTAAACTAACGTGCATGAAGCTATATTAAAAATGGCTACACTACAAGCCCATGTGCATACACATATACACACACAACACACACAACTTTAACCCTTGCACAAAAGCTAGTTCATGGTGAAATATCAAAGTCTGAAAATGACAGCGTTGCCCCACCCCCATATTAAACAATCGGCATAGAACTGCGGAAATGGCAAGTCCGGTATTATCAATAATGTCAGACATTTCTATGTCAGCCATTTCTTCTGACATGGTTAAAATATTCATGAAGTTTTTTGCTAATGTAAACCATTACTACAACACTCCACTATCAGCAAAATACTTCCAGACATTCCAGAGACTGCTTTAGAAATCAACACACCACCCGATAATCAATGGAAATATTTGTAATGCCTTGAACAGTTAAAAAATGCCAGTAACAGACATTTTCCCACCTGGATCATTACAATTGTGTTTAAAATGCCAAACGTTGAGCCTGAAGCACAAAGGTAAATTTACACTTTTGTGTACGTTTACTACTTTTATGTATTCACAAACTTTGTTTGTTGTTTTATGACTCCACACTTTCTTTATTAAAATATGTAGAGTTCTTCATACCTGGAGACTCCACCATCGAGACAAAGAACCCCGCACCCATAAGTATCGGAGGTGCAGAGCTGTAAAAACGTGCATGCAGTTTGTGAATACCTAAATGTAGTAATCTTACACAAAGGTGTAAGTTTACCTTTGCAAAATAGGCCAAGAGTTTCTATATTCCATGCTGAATCTTTCATTCCATTGTTCACCCCTGAGAAATTAGATACTAGAGATCCACATGAAGGTACACTTTTTGTCTATTAACCCTGATATCTAAATTGTGTACCTAAAGAGTTTCACTTACATAATAGCTTCTATGTGATCAGAAATGCTCAGTCTAGCAGGCTGAGTTCAACTTTTTTTATGTACGTCCTCTTCCATCTAGCAGTTGAAAATAACCTGCTTTTGGAGCATTCCACTATGGTGGCAAAGTTTTTCACATCCTCTAACATACAAAGAGGCACTTTGAGGGAGGTCTCTGGTGGAAATCTAATATCCTCTTTGCTGTTGGACCGTGGGCTGTTGGCATTTTAGGTCATAGAGCTCCACTTTATGTGAACCACTGCAACTCTTTCCATTAAAGTGTTTCAAGGGACTCACCCACCAAAATGTTTGCTGACCTGACTACCACCATCTTAATGTCAGTGCTGCAGCAAATGGATCCAGTGACAAAAGATGGAGGAGTCACTCCGCAGAGATCTGTGGGGCATCTTTTATTTGTTGCCATGTCTAGGCAAAAGAGCTTTGTACCTATCAGTAATTATGCTCATTAGAACATAAAAAACGTACGTGGTAGGTTGTCAGGCTGCCCCATATGTAGACCAAAGTCTTACACTAACATGTTGGGCCTGAGCCATCGACATGCTGGGCTTATCCTGCAACATGCATTGAAAGGACATTGGTTCCATTGACTGCAATGTGGATAGATTCCACAAACTGTAGTGCTTTCAGATTGAAACTATTTTGCTTAATGGGGCCAAACTTGAATAGGAGATAGGAACTCCACCTGATTTACATTCTTTTATTTGCATGGGGACTGTCCTATTTAATCTAGAAATAATCCTTTGGATCAAATTAAAGGATACGCGTAGGGGGGTTTGGACAGAATAGTGGAAAACAACATTGGCGACAATATTGGGACATCAAAAATATCATTAACAGGAATATCAAAGGTAAAAATATTGTTTTTAGTGTTGTTTTAGAGATTGTTCTAAAAAATATTGATGCAGAAAATATGTGTGGAATATTGTTAGTAAATGTCAATTCGTATGCAATTTATTGGATTCCTTTTTTTGTATCTGTTTATTTTGTTTAAATTAGTGGTTTTAGTAAGCTGAATTTTTCATTATGAAATGTTTGAAATGTGTATATTTAGTTGTATTATTATATATAAATAATTGATGATATTTTTTAGCAGTGGCATATTGGGCTATTAGGAGATAAGGGTGGGTATATATTTAAAATCTGTTTATTTTAAAATAAACATATTTGTAATAATTCTAGAAATATACTCATTTATATATGAAATTTAAAAATAATGATTTTTTATTTAAATTTTTTTTTATTAAGATATATATTAATGGTTTTAGAAAATATTTATGAGATTTTAAAGAAATTACACTTGCTTTCATAAAAAATATTTAGAATATTTTAAATTAATAAGTTATAATTGTATTTTTGCAATTTATCAAAAATGTAGAAATGTGTTAATTTGTTTGAAATTTTGATTTATTTTAAAAATATATAAAAATACAAAAAAAGTTATTTTTTGTTGATTTGATGATTGTTAATGTTGAAAATCTTAGGGCCTGAATATGACATTTATGGTCCTAGGACCGCCAATGCCGCTATGGTGGTTAAGCCGCCACACCCCAGGCAGTCTGGCCACCACATTACGTCCCTGACGGTTGGACCGCCGTGCCCACCAGGAACATGGTCCCTAATGGGCTGATGGCAGTCGGAGTCATGGTCAGCCATGGTGGCTCTGAATTTAGTGTTGCCACGCTGATCACCAGTCTAGTTTTTGCAGCCTTTTCATGGCCTGAGACCCGCTATGAAAAGGCTGGTGAAGACAGTGCCAGGGGCCACTGGGGGACCCGCACTGCGCATGCTGATGGCATTAGCAGTGCAAGGGCCTCCTGCCCAGTTTTTGCAGCCCTTTCATGGCGGAGACCCCGCTATGAAAAGGCTGGTGAAGACAGTGCCAGAGGCCACTGGGGGGCCCGCACTGTGCATGCTGATGGCATGAGCAGTGCAAGGGCACTGTCTGCAGGGTGCTGGTGTGCTATGGTATTGGCCTCAGCTCACTCTAGGGATCTGAGACCAATACCATAGCTCTGCTCCTGCAGGGATGATCAGCAGGAACGTTGTTATACAATGTTCCCACCGGTCAGCCAGGTGGAAACATAGTAATACTGCTGGCGGTGAGGCAGACGAGTTGACAACTTCTTTATCTGCTCAAGGTTGGTTGTTGGCTCGTCCGACCATCAAACTCGTAATGAGCCCCATAGTTTATTTGTTATTTTATGGTTTATAGTTTTGTAAAGGTGGAAAAAGATTTTAATAAATGTTTTAATTATTATTATTATTAATAACATTATTTGTTTTACAATTCTAGTACTTTAGTCTATACAAATTGGTTTGTAGTTTGTTACTTTTTTACCTAGAATTATATTTAATAACATTTCTTACAATAATTATGATTATGGAATATTGTTTTTTTCAAATTGATTATTCGTATTACTTCCTACAACATTGTTTATATTGAAGTGGATATTATACATTTCACATCTTTAGCATCCAACACCTTTTCAAATATCCTTAGAAAGGAGTGGGAATATTATGAAATGCTACTCTTTTAATGGCTAATACCTTCCTCCGACATGGCTGTATTGGAGTGTGAATAGTACATTTTACCCCTTTAGTGCCCAGCACCTTCCGCAAATTGGTTTAGATTAGCGTAGGAATAGTAAATATCACCCCTTTAGTGTCCAACACCTTCTCCAAAATTGGTATAGATTGGGGTGCGATTATTAAATGTTAGTGTACAACACCTTCCTCCAATAGGGTTAGATTAGAGTGGGAATAGTAGATTTTACCCCTTTAGTGCCCAACACCTTTAAATTAGTTTAGATTGGAGTAGGAATAGTAAATTTCACCCTTTAGTGTCCAACACCTTCCCCAAACTGTTTTAGTTTGAAATGGTAAAAGTAAATGTCACCCCTTTAGTGTTTAACAATTTTTGACAAAAGATTTATGTTGGAGTGTGAATATTTAATTTTATATTTTTGATTAAACCTTTTATTTTTCTATTTTTATGTAGTAGAAATGTTTTGTTATTTTATTAATATTGTTAATTAGTAATAGAAATAGCTGTACATTTGTAAAGAATATTAATATTAAATATATTGTTAATTATTATAAAGACACCACACATTTTTCACATTTTATTTCTCTTTATGAAGTTTATTTTTTTCAATATTTTGGCATTTTTAATGATCTATATTTTATCTGAAAAACAAACATTTTTATGGAGGTAAGAAAAGAACACATTTAAAATGATTATTTATTTAATAAAACATGCACATTATATTTACATATAACTGTGTGTTGTACATTTTCAATTTTCATTTTCTCTTGTTCAATAGTTTGTAATTCATCTCATATACATATTTTCTACTTTATTTTAGCATATGTGTTTATGTATAGATTAAATAATTGTATAGTTCGATACTATTTTTCAATTTATATTTTAAACTTTTTTTACATTTTATCACAACATTTTTTTACATGTTTAGCATGTTTAAAAATGTTTATGTAATTGTCCCATTCATTTCTATGGGGAGATTGTCTTGTTTTTAGTTTTATTTAACCTCCATTTTATTTCCTCTACCTGGTATTTGGTTGTGGAAAGGTGCTCCTGTTCAGTGGAACAAGTAAGTCCTTTTTTAATGATTATTTAAGGGTTTTGAAGGTAGAGGGGATTTAGAGCTGAGGTCTAGAAGGTAGTTATAGTGCTGATCATGTTTTTTGTGTATTCAGACTTAGGGGGTGATTCTAACCCTGGCGGTCGGTGATAAAGCGGCGGCCAACCCGCCAACAGGCCGGCGGTCCAAAAAATGGAATTCTGACCCTGGCGGCAACCGCCAACACAGCCCGCCACATTAACACTCCGACCGCCACCGCGGTACAGACAAACAGCGCGGCGGTCACCGCCAACAGGCAGGCGGCAGACAATGTACCGCCCACAGTATTACAACTCACCAATCCGCCACCTTTTCCGGGGCGGGAGCCCCGCCGATAAAAACACGGCGGAAACAGACTACGGATGGGAAAACGCTCACCAAAACACACTCCACGAGTACGGAGGACAGCATGGAACCCGAATTAAACATCCTACCTGCACTCGTCTACCTGCTCATCTACCACGAGTACGAACTCCGGCGCAGACGACAACGGTGAGTACTGCACCTACGACACACGGGAGGGGAGAGGAGGAAAGGTTACGGGCACACACATATGCGACCCCCACCCCCCCAAACTATGTACACACCAATGCAGAGCAACAATGCACAGTGACACCACCCAAACCCCCCTGAAAAATGCAAAGACATAATTAAATTGTGAACCAAAATTTTATATAAAAAATAGACTCTGAGATGTATCGGCAACTATGCAAAATATCCATAACAAAATAATACTATACACACTGCCATGGAGAACCGAGGCAATTAGTCCGCTACATCAAAGTCAAATGGAACAGTCCGTGGGCTACAGTGTAGCGACACAAGGGCAAAGCCCACACAGGAGACCTGAGTCCTTTGGAGAGAACACTGCAGGGGCATCTGATGAAAATACTACAGGCACCTCAGGGGGAAGGGAAGGAGGGGGCACCACAGCCACATGAGTCCACGACGCAAGATCCACGAAGGGGCCACCATGCCCACTGTGCCATCCTGGGGAGTGCAAAGCCACAGTCTCTCAAGTCTCTACAGTGGGTGGGTTGCCCACTGTGCCATCCTGGGGAGTGCAAAGCCACAGTCTCTCAAGTCTCTACAGTGGGTGGGTTGCCCACGGTACCATCCTGGGGAGTGCAAAGCCACAGTCTCTCAAGTCTCTACAGTGGGTGGGTTGCCCACTGTGCCATCCTGGGGAGTGCAAAGCCACAGTCTCTCAAGTGGATAACAGTCTCCACTGGTCAAGGAGGAGGCATGGTGGGCACAGTGAACCATAAACAGTGCTTGAGAAGAAGGGGCCCAGCGGAGCGGTGCTTGAGAAGAAGGGGCCCAGCGGAGCAGTGCTTGACAGGAAGGGCCCAGCGGAGCGGTGCTTGAGACGGCGGGGTCCAGCGGAGCGGTGCTTGAGACGGCGGGGCCCAGCGGAGCGGTGCTTGAGAAGAAGGGGCCCAGCGGAGCGGTGCTTGAGACGGCGGGGCTCAGCGGAGCGGTGCTTGAGACGGCGGGGCCCAGCGGAGCGGTGCTTGAGACGGCGGGGCCCAGCGGAGCGGTGCTTGAGAAGAAGGGGCCCAGCGGAGCGGTGCTTGAGACGGTGGGGCCCAGCGGAGCGGTGCTTGAGACAGCGGGGCCCAGCGGAGCGGTGCTTGAGAAGAAGGGGCCCAGCGGAGCGGTGCTTGAGACGGCGGGGCCCAGCGGAGCGGTGCTTGAGACAGCGGGGCCCAGCGGAGCGGTGCTTGAGACGGCGGGGCCCAGCGGAGCGGTGCTTGAGACGGCGGGGCCCAGCGGAGCGGTGCTTGAGACGGCGGGGCCCAGCGGAGCGGTGCTTGAGAAGAAGGGGCCCAGCGGAGCGGTGCTTGAGAAGAAGGGGCCCAGCGGAGCGGTGCTTGAGACGGCGGGGCCCAGCGGAGCGGTGCTTGAGACGGCGGGGCCCAGCGGAGCGGTGCTTGAGACGGCGGGGCCCAGCGGACCGGTGCTTGAGATGGCGGGGCCCAGCGGAGCGGTGCTTGAGACGGCGGGGCCCAGCGGAGCGGTGCTTGAGACGGCGGGGCCCAGCGGAGCGGTGCTTGAGAAGAAGGGGCCCAGCGGAGCGGTGCTTGAGACGGCGGGGCCCAGCGGAGCGGTGCTTGAGACGGCAGGGCCCAGCGGAGCGGTGCTTGAGACGGCGGGGCCCAGCGGAGCGGTGCTTGAGACGGCGGGGCCCAGCGGAGCGGTGCTTGACAGGAAGGGCCCAGCGGAGCGGTGCTTGAGATGAAGGGGCCCAGCGGAGCGGTGCTTGAGAAGAAGGGGCCCAGCGGAGCGGTGCTTGACAGGAAGGGCCCAGCGGAGCGGTGCTCTTCTGCACGGCGGGCCCTGTTCAGCGGTGCTCTTCTGCACGGCGGGCCCTGTTCAGCGGTGCTCTTCTGCACGGCGGGCCCTGTTCAGCGGTGCTCCTCTGCACGGCGGGCCCTGTTCAGCGGTGCCTATCTTCACGGCGGGCCCTGTTCAGCGGTGCTCTTCTGCACGGCGGGCCCTGTTCAGCGGTGCACATCCAGTAGGTTCAAGGGAGCCAGACCTGGCCTGGACTCCGTGCTCAGACGCCCTCCAGCCGTGATGTTCCTGGGCCCTTCGGTGACGGAGTCCTGGGCCCTTTGGTGTCCTCCTTTACAGCTGGGATGTGGCATGTGGGGCCCACCTGCTCCGCGCTCCTGCTGGCTGACGTCTCCGCCCTGCTGCCCTTACGCTCCTTAGATGGGGCTCTCGGGCCCTTGCCTCCCCTAGACGCTGTGGCTGGTGAAGTGGGCGAACTCTGCTCCTTGGGGGCAGCCGTGTCAGTCTTCGCACGGCGGCCCTTGTGTTTCCTGGTCCTCTTGCCGGGGGGGGGCTGGATGTGTCCTTGCTGCTGATGGAGGTGTCACTGCTGGCAAAGGGTGGGCTCCAGAACCCATGCACAACAGTGACACCCGAAGTTGGGCTGGTGGTGGCTGTGGTGCTCTTGGGACTCTTTGCAGATGGAGGGGGTAGGTCATCGGAGGGGAAGAGGTCAAGATTAGCCAGGAAAACTTTTTTAGGGCCAAGGTAAAAGGTAGGAGAAGTGGAGATGGAAGTGGAGGAAGAGGATGTGGTTGTAGGAGAGTCAGGTGTGCTGTCATTGGGTGAAGGTGCAGGTGCTGTAGGCTGTTGTGAGGTGGATGTCTGTTGGGTGGGTGTCTGCCTGCGTTTGTGTGTCTTGGAAGGGGTGGTGACAGACACAGTGGGAGGGGACACAGGGGACGTGTAAATGGCAGTGGGGGTGGTGACTGCACGCGTGCGGACTGTACAGGAGGGTGTGGTGGTGATGGAAGCACTGGCTGATGTTGGTGTGCATGCAGGTGTGAGTGGAGACGTCACAGGGAGGGAGGAGGGAGACGAGGAGGAGGGGGACACAGGGGTGGTAGTGACTGTTGGGATGTCTGCATCTGTGTGTTGCTTGGGTGAGTGTTTGTGGGATCTGTGGTGCTTGTGTCTGGATGAGCTGCCCTTGGGTGTTGAGGTGTGTGCAGGCTGGTTAGATGGTGTGGATGGGATAGGCTGAGGAACAGGAGACAGAGACAGGGTGGAGGCAGTCAGAAGAGGGAGGCTGGAAACAGGGACAATGGCTGCCGTCAGTGCTGAGGCAAGAGCATTGAACGATCGTTGATGGGCAGCCTGACCCGAATGAATGCCCTCCAGGTAGGCATTGCTCCGATGCACCTCCCTTTCTACCCCCTGGATGGCATTCAAAAGGGTAGTCTGCCCAACAATGAGTGTCCTGAGCAGATCAATGACCTCCTCACTGAGGGCAGCAGGGGTAACAGGGGCAGGGGCTGAGGTGCCTGGGGCGAAGGAGACGCCCGCCTTCCTGGGTGAGCGGGCACGGAGCGTAGGCTGAGGGGCTGCTGGGAGGGCGGGGCTGGTGCGCTGGGTGGCGGCTGTACCTGTAGAGGCGGGGGGCCCGGATTTTGCCGCCACCGCTAGGGAGCTCCCATCCAAGGACGTGTCGCTGTTGCTGCTCTCACCAGCGGTCCCCGTCGTGGTGCTCCCCTCGCCCTCCGGCTCACTTGGGCCCTCGGTGTCTGTTCCTGTGCCCACCGGGGCCTTGTGGCTTGCAGCTCCCTTGTGCTCCGATGCCAAATCTCCTCCGCCTGATGATGCTAATGCACACATGCACAAGAAGATGAAGAAGAAGGGTGGGGGGAGAAAGAGAAGACCTGGTTGGGTGCATGCAAGGGAGCCACATGCACTAAGCCGCGCATTCGGGGCACACTACTCAGTACTTCTGACTTGGACAACAGGTCAGGAGACGACAAACACGCACATGTGTGAGGCTGGACCATCAATAGCTGGACTTGTCACCCTACGGAGGTGGGGGCCGGGAGCACAGGGCCATGCCTAAGGGAGAGGACTACACTACAGAAAGCGCCCTGGCCTAATGTCACCCCCAACCCTCCTCCCCCACCCAGACGCCTCCACTGCGCCGAAAGATAGCTGAATGTGCTGATACTCACCCCCTTGTGTCTGCTGTGATGCTCTCAAGCGCCCATCCAAATCAGGGTAGGCCACCGCCAGGATCCGGGACATCAGGGGGGTCAGGGTACGACTGGCACCCCTCCTAGGTTGGGAGGTCATCCCCAGCAGTGACTCGGCGGTCTTCCTGGTTCCGCGGCGGATGTCCTCCCACCTCTTGCGGCAGTGGGTGCCCCGTCTGACGTGGACCCCCAGGGCCCGGATTTCCTTGGCGATGGCACGCCAAATCCCGACTTTCTGATGGGCGCTGACCTATGTGACATGTACAGGGTGGGAAGGAAACATTCATCAACTTACTGCATGTTAGATGTGATTGGCCCCCCCTCCCCAACCTTGCAATATAGCACATGCTCTCATCTATCGTGCGTTGCCCTCCTCATTCGCCCCCCACCCCACCAACTTACATCCACCCCACTCCACACAGGCATCGCCCATTCCATGTGCACCCGGTGTACTCACCTGTTGGTCTGGAGGACCGTAGAGTAACGCATACTGGGGGAGGACCCCATCCACGAGCTTCTCCAACTCTTCAGACGTGAAGGCAGGGGCCCTTTCCCCAGTCGCAGCAGCCATTGTCACTTCCAGACCGAGTTCACAGCAGCACTTGCAGTATAGGTCCTCTCCTGTGGATGATCAGGTCTCGAGTGATTAAGCAGATAGAAAATGGTGGTCACGCCTGCGGCGGTGCGTACCGCGGCGGTGTGTACCGCGACCGCCGGCGCACCTCGTCATTGGCTCCTGAAACCCATAGGCTTCAATGTTATCCAATGCGGCTCCGTATAGCGGTCTTCGACCGCCTACCGCCACAATGTGCTCCGCCAGCGCAGTGACCTCACATCCCATTGTCCCACTTCACAGGTCAAGCAGCCGCCATTTCAAGGGCCCACATGGCATAATCTCTACTGCGACACACAGGCCTAGGCCTGGCATTGCCACACATACACGCCTTTCAATACCTAGATAACCGTGTGCCATGCAAGCAGTGGTGAACGTACCAGTGATTATCTTGACTCTGTGCTCCATGTTGTCCTTCCTAGGCACCGTCCGCTGGGATTTGCGAGGAGAAGGATGAATCCTCGCGTGTACCGACCGCTGGTGGACCTGTCGACAATATAAGAACGCCACATCATACTACGATACCGACTTGACCGTGCCACTATCCATGAACTGTGTGCCCAGCTGGAGCCAGCCCTGATGTCCCCCATCCGCCAACCCACAGGAATTCCCCCTCTGGTGCAGGTGCTGTCAGTCCTCCATTTTCTTGCAAGTGGCTCATTCCAGACAACAGTGGCCATGTCATCTGGAATGTCTCAGCCAATGTTTTCTAAGGTTTTGTCTAGAGTGTTGTCTGCCCTGACGAAACACATGCGGAGTTACATTATATTCCCAGAGGAGGTTGATTTGCCCACTGTGAAGGGTGATTTTTATGCCCTTGGACATATTCCCAACATAATTGGTGCCATTGATGGGACCCATGTAGCCTTAGTCCCCCCAAAAGACGATGAGCAGGTGTACAGAAACAGGAAGAGTTACCATTCTATGAACGTCCAGGTGGTCTGTTTGGCTGACCAGTACATCTCCCATGTGAATGCAATGTTCCCTGGTTCAGTGCATGACGCGTATGTGATGCGTAATAGCAGCATCCCTTATGTGATGGAACAGCTACAGAGACAACGTGTGTGGCTAATAGGTGACTCTGGTTACCCCAACCTGCCTTGGCTATTGACCCCAGTGAGGAATCCCCGGACCAGGGCTGAGGAACGGTACAATGAGGCCCATGGGCGAACTAGGAGGATCATAGAAAGGACCTTTGGGGTTCTGAAGGCCAGGTTTAGGTGTCTGCATATGACAGGGGGATCCCTGATGTACTCACCAAAGAAGGTGTGCCAGATCATCGTGGCCTGCTGTATGCTTCACAATCTGGCATTGCGACGTCAGGTGCCTTTCCTGCAGGAGGATGGTCCAGATGGTGGTGTTGAAGCAGCTGTAGAGCCTGTGGAGAGTGAAGAGGAGGAAGACTCAGAGGACGACCCAGACAACAGGGACAGAGTTATCCAACAGTATTTTCAGTAGCACACAGGTAAGAATCACACACGCCATTTTAATTTTCCTGAATGCCTCGTTCTTCTCAACTTTGTCTATGACCCCCCAGTTATTTGAAACTGATGTTTGATTCTCCCTTCCCTTTTCAGTGCTGTATGACCCACTGCGTGACTTCTGCTTGGTTAGCCCATGGACTAATGCTTATTGATCTCGGTATGTGTTCAGCACAAAGTTTACAGAACATAATTGATCGGTAATGTGTTTTACATTTGTAAATAATACAGCCTGACTCCAGCATGATTTCAGTGCATTGAGTGATTTATTTTTGGTGCTAGATAATGGTACATGATATTCACACGGTGATGGGTGGGGGTGGAGTAATGTCCATGGCAGAGTCCAGTTCTCAGTCTCACAGGTGCATTGTCCATATGCCTGTGGAAGGATGGAGCAGGGGCAGTTCAAGGTTGGACAGGGTGGCAATGTGGGACAGTGGGATGACTTCAGGGGGTATCTCATGCTGGCGGGGGTCTTGACATCCTACTCTGTCTTTTTTTTGGATCTCAGGCTCCTCTTGCGGGGTGGTTGTTCTTCAGCAGGAGGTGGGGTTCTGGTGGCCTGTCGTTGTGGTGGGGCCTCCTGTCCACTAGCGCCGGCGGAGGTGGTAGGCTGTTCCTGGTCCGGGCTAGTGACAGGGGCCCTGTGTGGTGCCACATGGTCCCGCAACGTGTCTTCTATCCGGTGGAGGGCCTGGACTATGCTCCCCATGGCGGTAGAGATGTTGGTGAGATGATTGTTGAACCCCATGTAGCGTTCCTCCTGCTGTGCCTGGATCTCCTGGAACCTGGCCAGTACCGTCGCCATCGTCTCTTGTGAGCAGTGGTAGGCTGCCATGATGGTGGTGAGGGCCTCTTGGAGAGTCAGTTCCCTGGGCCTCTCCTCCCCCCCCTGTCGCACAGCAGCCCTCCGAGTTGCCCTGTTTCCCCCGGACTCTGTCCCCTGGACGGTGTGCCCACTACCACTGCCCCCAGGTCCCTGTTGTTGTTGGGGTGGTGGGTTAGCCTGGGGGCCCTGTAGTGGCAGACACACCGCTGATTGACCTGTCCTAGAGACAGAGCCATGGGCCCGCTGGGTGGGAGCTGTGCTGTTGTTCCCAGAGGGGGTTGGGTCTGCTGTGGCCTGTGTGTGGGGAACCGACTGTCCAGAGGTCCCCGATGGTCCGGGCTGGTCGTCAGGTTCCAGGTCGACAGAGCTGCTGTCATCACTGGGTGCCTCTTCCGGGGGGGGGGGATGGACATTTCTGGACCCTCCTGGCCGGTGTGTTGGCGTTCGGGTCCTGCATGGGGTAAGAGAGTATGGTTATTGTTTCTGTGTGTGCTATTGTGTGCGATTTATGGGTGCCCTTGTCCCCCAGTGCTGTCATTCCCTTGGGGGAGGTGTTGTGGGGGTGTTTGGGGGGGGGGTATGTGCAGTGGTCATGCTTAGGTGATGGGTGTCCATAGTTTGTGGTGGCATGCAGGGGTTGGTGTTGGGTGGGTTGTGCTGGGGAGACATTCTCAGGGAGGATGTGTGATGGGGGGTTGGGGGTGAGGGTGTTGGTGGGGGTTGGCATGCTGGGGGGGGGGGTGAAGTAGTTGAGATTGTACTTACCAGAGTCCATTCCTCCGTGTACTCCAGCGAGGCCATCAGGATGCAGGATGTTTAGTACCTCTTGCTCCCATGCCGTGAATTCGGGTGGAGTGGGTGGGGGTCCCCCGCCAGTCTTCTGCACTGCGATGTTGAGACCATCGAGCGCACCTTTCCCCGTAAGTCGTTCCAACGTTTGCAGATGTCCTCTCGATTTCGGGGATGCTGTCCCACCGCGTTTACCCTGTCCACGATCCGCTGCCATAGCTCCGCCTTCCTGGCTATAGTGGTGTGCTGCACCTGTGAGCCGAAGAGCTGGGGTTCGACTCTTATGATCTCCTCCACCATGACCCGGAGTTCTTGGTCCGAAAAGCGTGGGTGCCTTTGGGGTGCCATGGGGTGGTGTGGATGAGGTGTGGGGTGGTGTATATGGTGAAGAGTGTGTTGGTGTGTGGTGCTTTGTGCTTCTATGTGGTGTGTGTGATGGTGGAGTGTGCCTCTGTGTGATGTAGCTCTCTATTCTGTGATGTGTCTCTCTCTCCTTCGTCTATGATCTTCGGTCGTAGGGGTTTGTGGGTGATGTGGGTGTGTGTTTTATAGTTGGTTGGATGTGTGGGAGTGTTGTTTGTATGTGTGTCAGGTGTGTGTATTTCAAATTGTCCAATGTGGCTGGGTTTTGGAGCTGTGTGTGTATTTTGACCGCAGCGGTGTGTCCCGCCAATGGAATACCGCGGTTGAAAGACCGCCGCGTGGATTCGTGGGTCAGAATGGCATGGGCGTGTTTGTGTTGGCGTGACGGTGGAGGTTTGGTCATCTCCAGTTTTCCGCGGCCCGCTGATGAGGCGGCCTTCCTTGGATGTCGGGATTTTGGCGGTTTCGCCGTTGTGGGTCAGAATGACCGTGGCGGTTTACCGCGGCCGCGGCGGTAGAATGGCGGACTTCTGACCGGCGGTAAGGGCCTTTTACCGCCGAGGTCAGAATGACCCCCTTAGTCTTTTTCACTCGTTTGTTGTTTTGGATTTTGGGACACTATTTCAGTAACGTATTGCTATGTTATGTTAAATTATATTTATTACATTTTGAAGATTAACTGTTCTATATATGTACTTTTGGGAGTATTATGTGTTTTGGGGGGGGCTTTTATTTACTTTGCATGTTTTTGTCTACAAATGTGTCCTAAGGGGATTGGGAGTTTAGTTGCTTTGGGGGTGCATCTTTTTTTAGTTTATCATAAACCATTGCTTTTTAATTTGATTTCCTTTTTTTGGTTTTCCTGCAGCATGTATTTTTTAAAAACACTTTTTTGCGTTTTTATTGTTTCTACATAGTTTGGATTGCTTTGAGGAATTTATATTGGATTTATTTATTTTTTGCATTTTTTGGGGCTGTTCAGGCAATATGTTTCCAGTTTTAGTGTAAACCTACATTTTTATTACATGGATAAAGAGAAAGATCTCCAGCTACAGAAAAGTAAGTTTTGTTTATTTGACTTTCTTTTGGGTGAGAAATTTAATTTTATAATGTTTGTGCTAATATTATGTGATTGTTATGTGGCATTGTTTAGTTAATGTGTTGTAATTAATTTATGTGATGAACTGAGTTGTTGTTTTTACTTTCTTTGTTGGTGATGATAAACTTTTATTTCAAATGATTTATATATAGTTTGATTATATCAGTCTTTATTATAATTAGAAATTTAATACATTTTTTACTGCGGTAATAAAATGTTTATGCTCATTATTTCAAAAACATACAAGTTTTGGTATGTTGGTTAGGAAATATTCAGAGCTTTTGAGGACTTTGGTAGGTTACTATTTATTTTATGCTTTTGGCTATAATTTCTGAGAAATCTACTCCTTACTTATTTATGAACAGTTTTACTTTAAAATATACATTCTTATGGTTTGTTTACTAGATTTAGGCCAATTTGAGTAACAGACTGCTCCATTCTTAGTTGTTGGGAGATTTGGGGCCTCATTATGAGCATGGCGGTCTATAGACCGCCACACTCGTGGTGGTGGGTCCGACTGCACATTACAACCCTGGGCAGCTCTGCCAGGATCTTGGATCCTGGTGGTCTGGAGGTGGCAGAGGTCCTAATATGACCTTGGTCTCCACTATCGGTTTCATGGTGGTAACACACCCAAGAAATGGCTGGTGGAGAACAGGTGCAGGGGAGCACAGGGGGGCCCTTGCACTCCCCATATACTTGGCATGGCAGTGCAGGGCCCACCTGGCAAGCACCATGGCAATGTGCACTGTCAGCTTTGCAGACAGTGAACATTGCAAGGGTGCTGGCACACCCTGCGGGCTACAGCATTGCTGATGCCTTGATTACGAGCCAGAGACAATGCTGTATCATGTTTCCCGCTGGGCCAGTGGGCGGAAACTTAGTTTTCCACCTACCAACCCAACAGGAAACCCATAATAGCTCTGGCGGGGAGGTCTTTTTGTAATGCTTCAATAAATTTGTACTGTGTAGGTTGGGTTCTGCCTAATGTGGATTTGAAGTGAATGGACTCCCTTTTTTTGTCACACGTGGGTTGGCTGGTATCGGAGACGGCTTTGTTGCTTTTACGGGTGACCTATAACCAAATTTTGTCTTGGTACATGACATTTTACTTCTGTTATAATGGTCTAATTTTGTAGACAGTACTTCATTCTTGGTCAGGTGAGGAGCCGGCTATGTTATGTTTATGCATTCGTGGGCTTTGAAGTATATTCTCCTTACTATACCCCTTACAATTCCTACTTTCCTTCTAGGTTGCTACATATGTCCAGAGGAAGACCCTGACAAATTATTTCTTTGGGGTTGAAATATTGACTATTATGCCTCAACTACAAACACATCAATGACATTTCTAAAGTGGAACTAAAAATTGCGAATTAATTTTGACTGAATTGGTGTTCCTTTGTATTAGATCATTATCTTGTGGGCTGAGACATGTTTTGTGTTTTGCGCATTGTGTATACTTTACTGCCCTTTCTCTTGTCACTTCCCTTCACTTAGACTGCGCCGTCAGATGCAGCACCATATCATTGTCTGTAATTGTCTTTTGAAGATAATGAATAATGGATTTATTAAAATTAAATGATTTCCTACTTGTCATATGCTGAAAGCAGGAATTGTTGTTCTCTGCTCCCCTGTCTATGCATCAAAACTTTATTTGGGTGATTGCATGTGGAACATTTTTGTATAATAATGGCCTTTTTGCCCTAGACAAATTGAATTATATGGTTTTCCCCCATGTTATATTTAACAATGTGGAATAGAAGGCAGTGTGCCATTCTTCCACTGCATTGTTTGTTTTGTCTTCTGGTACCAATGTTCTATCATTGACATTCCACCATGGCATTTAAAATTTGTGTTGGCATCTGTGTGAGGAAGTCTGCCACCCCAAGTGTTTTTTAAATAGTCCATTAGGGGCTAGTTTGTCTTTATTTTGTTGGTAAAAACAGTTTTTTATTAGTAAACTGTAGTGGTTGGCTACCTTTGTGATGGGACATAGGGTATGGTTTTATTTTTTCAAAATTTCAAAACCAATTTGGCTGTTTCTAGAATATTCTGCACCTAGGGCCCCATTATGACATTGCTGGTCCGAGGACTGCCAATGCTGTGGTGGTGGTCGGACCGCCGCGGTTGTGGCAGTCTGACTGCCACATTACGAGGTTGGCAGGCAGAGCTGCCAACCTACCACCATCACCTCCAGGATCTTTGATTCCGACTGGCTGATGGTGGGTGCAGGTTGTAATCAGCCAGGGCGGCGCTGAACGCAGCTCCGTCCTGCTGATTACAACCTTGTCTCTGCCAGCCTTTTCATGGTGGTACCACTGCAATGAAAAGGCTGGCAGAGAACAGGTGCAGTGGGCCACGAGGGGAGAGGAGGGCCTGCACTGCTCATTCAACCTCTCAATTCTGTAGGCAATTGGAGCATTTTCATTAATTTTATAATATCCAAAAACAATTATTGACATTGGTCAGTCTTGAAGGTAGGCTATTTGATGACAACAATATTAATTTGTATGCTGGATTCACTATATTAAAAGTGCAGCATAAGCATTGTTGGAAGAGCAATCCTCTAAAACAGTGACAATGAAGCACCTATGAGTCTGTGACCTAAATACATATGTAGGCACTTGCAGATAATGTAGGCACTTGCGGGTATTTTTCTTTTATAGAAGCATTTACAACACACTGTGAAATTGGTATTTGTGTGGCACCCAGGTGCCACTGGGTGGCCCCTTGACACTATAAACCTTCTGGTTAATGCACTGTATACAGCATTGTGCTACCCGGATTACGTTTTGACCATTGTGTAGACCTAATTCTGAGGGCCTGATTACGAGTTTGGTGTCGGACCACCAGACCGCCATGTTGGAGGTCCTAAAAAGACCACCGCAGCAGCTGTCCACAAACCTCCGTTTTACGAGTTATACAGGCAGGTCTGCTGTCCCATAAGCAAAAAAGACAGACCTACAGCAGTGGTGGGGCTTGTAACTAGGCAGTCCGACCTCCAGTGCTATCAGTGCCACGGCCAACCACTGAGCATATTACAAACACACAGTCGCCATGGCAGTTCCAGTGCAGTGGTCAGACAATGGCAGTCAACCACCACGGTTCGGGTTCAGCAAAGTATTAGACAAGTGCACATTGAATGAATCAAAAAACAACATATCTGACACACATTTGCCAAGTGGGCACTCCTGCAAAGGACGCTATAAAACACACCCCTTCATAGACCATAATCCTTTTGCATTTCCACTGCAAGACAGACTACACATCTTGTTGTCATAAGGCAGCCCTTTTCCCCCCATTCTATTTTATACACACGTCATCTATTTTTTACCCCATACTCACTTGTCTTGTTTAGTTAGTCACAGTCACCCCCTTTAATTTCTAGTTAAGGGCCAAAAACCCACATTTTTCAGAGGATGAGTTGAGAGTCATGGTGAATTTAATCATTAGAGTAGAGTCACAATTGTTTGGAGCCCACGTCCAGCACACTCCTCTTAGTTGGAAAAGGGAAATGTGGGACAGGAAAGTTGACAGAGTGAATGCTGTAGGCACCTCCCTGCACACAAAGGAGGACATTAGGAAGAGGTGAAACAACTTCAGTGGCAAGGTCCGTTCCCTGGTCTCCAGGCACCAGCTGCAGGCCAAGAAGACTGACAGTGGCCATCCCAGTGCTGCATTACCGCTATTTCCATGGGAGAAGAAGGTCTTGGCCATTCTGCATCCGGAGGGCTTGAAAGGAATACCTGGGGGAGTGGAGTCTGGTAAGTTACAACATAAAAACTGTTAAAAAATACAATGTCATGCATGCTCTCAGCTCAGCTTTTCCCACTGTCTTTTTCATGTACATCACTAACATTCAATGCACAGAGTATATGAGATTTAACACTGTATAAATGGATCCAAAATCACAGCTGCCAAGTCCTATCACCTGACATATGTACAAAGGGTGTCTGGAAATCTCACAATAACAAAAATACAATTGAAGATTCATGGCATGTCCCAAAATGTAAACTTATGCTCAATCCGAAATGCAGTCTACATACAGATATATAAAGCCAAACATTTGTTACGTGTTAGGGAGTAGAGGGAGGGGCCTGACTGCAATTCCATGCAGGCCCTGTTTAGTAACTCCAACCACCAGCCTAGTGGTCACTTGTCCAGTTACCCCCATTTGTAAACTCTCATTTGAATTGTACTCACCTGGGGGAATACAATTTGTATAGTTGAGACAGTGACCTTACTTCAGCTCCCACGAAGCCCTGTTTCAGTAACTCCAACCACCAACTCAGTGTTCACTTGTCCACATAGCCCTGTTTGTGTACTCACCTGGGAGTGTTCAAGATAGAGGTCATGCTCAAATCAGAGATGTGTCTGTCTACCTAGCTCCATCATGACTTGCTCACCCAATATGAAACTATTAACAATAAGAAATACACCTTACCCAGTCTGTACAAGTATTCCACAAGCCTCAAGCTGCATAATCAGATTGGTATCAGCAGCAGAAACATTGACACAGCACTGTGTATATGAGGACTACAGTCACATCTACAACCAAGTCCTAGGTTTGCCTACATCCCACTCAACTATGCCTCCAAATGGTCAAAGCCATATATTTCCTCTCCACTGTGTTGGCTGCACTGTTGGTAAAATGTTGTTTTCAGGCATCCTTCCAAAGTGCAACTGATCTGTACATCTCATCAGCTGCTTGAGTCAAACTGGTTTGGCATGCTTCACACACGTCTTGTCAAATCACCCAATACCATGGTTTCTTGGCACAATTGGATTACCTACAACTTAACTTTGTCCAATGTCGCTGCTTACTGTAACACAAAACCTTTGGAGGTAGATGTCACAATTCAACCAGTAACAATGTATGTTTTGTATCAACAGGTGAATATGTCGCTGGGTACACGAAGGCCACGGAGCAGACTACCACTTCCCCCCCTGGGCAAAGCCCTCAGTGACTACAACACTCCTCGACTTCTGGACGTGGAGGATGATTCTGGCTCATTTAGTCAACCTGGTCAGATGGGAAAAGTGAGTCTCACTGTGGCCACAACGTTACCTCCCAGCCGTGTGTCATCAATATCACAGGAAACCATTCACCCCCAACCTATGTCCCTAGTATAGTGCCCACCATCTTGTGGCCCCCTGTCCTGGATCCTGACTTGTAGTGAAACACTTTGGCCAATGAGGATCTAGCAACAAGTTGGCGAGGGCTCCCTGTGGCAAGGGCACAGGCATGTGGTGATAAGGTACGTGGGAGGGATGCTGTGAGCAAGCGGGTGAGGCCACTTGGGCTGTTCTTGGCCAGGTCATCATCAGCCACATCTTAGGGGGTTCATCAGGAGGCATGGCATAATGGGCCAGGTGTTGACCGAACTTTGGGCAGCTACAGAGAGATATCCACAGGGACATGTGTGAACAGATGGAGACCCACAGGTCCAACATTGCCTCCCTAACGGGTGTTGAGGGACATACACCCCACCCTGAGCAGGGCTTTTCAAAATCAGCCTACCCCTTCCTTTGGCTCATCAACAGCAGGCCCATCAACATGGGTGGGACCCATAGGAAGGGAGGCCCTGCCAGAGGAAGAACCAGCCTCAGATACCCCTGTAGTCGCTGGTAGCCCACCAAGCGGGGACATCCAGCAAAGAATCTAGGAGGTGCGGATGGAAAGACACTCACCACTGCCAGCAAGATAACCTCTTCCTGAATGTCCTCCTTTGTGTGTCACAATTTCACTCTGTGGACTGAATCTGAACCACATTCCATTTCCAATGTGATGGGTACTCTGGACTTTGGACCTCCAATGGTGTGGCATCTACTCCAGTGGTTTTATTCAGCATGACTCACCCCTTCAGATATTTTTTTGGTTGATTCAAGTCACGTATATTTTTTGTTAGTTGCAGCTTCACAATAAAATCATCCATCACTGATTCATCGTCTGCTGATTTTGCTTTTTTTATGTAGCCATGTAGATATGTCTGAACATGTGAACCATACGATGATGATCCAAGGTACTTGTTCAAGATGGATTACACAGTTTCCAGGTCACAATTACAACCATCCCACACAAACACATACATACAAGTGTCTGATCACACTAAAAAGATTTATTACAGTGTTCAACGCTGTTAGACCTGACAGCCTTAGGGTGGTCACACCTAACTTTTTGCCTGCCTCCCTCCCTCCATTTTTTTAGATACTGTTTTTGCTGGTTTTAAGACTGCGCACTTTACCACTCATAACCAGTGCTAAAGTGCATATGCTCTCTCCCTTTAAAACATGGTAACATTAGATCTTACCCAATTGGACTGTTTAATTTAATTATAAGTCCCTAGTAGAGTACACTATATGTGCCCAGGGCCTGTAGATTAAATGCTACTAGTGGGCCTGCAGCACTGATTGTGCCTCTCACTTAAGTAGCCCCTTAACCTTGTCTCAGGCCTGTCATTGAAAGGCCTGTGTGTGCAGTTTCACTGCCAATTCGACTTGGCATTTAAAAGTACTTGCCAAGCCTAAAACTCCCCTTTTCCTATATATAAGACACCCCTAAGATTTGCCCTAGGTAACCCATAGGGCAGGGTGATGTGTAGGCAAAAGGCAGGACATGTACCTATGTAGTTTACATGTCCTGGTACTGTAAAGCTCCTAAATTCGTTTTTACACTGCTCCCTACATAGGCTAACAAAGGGGCTGCCCTCATACATTGTTTAAGTGGTAGCTGCTGATCTGAAGGGAGTAGGAAGGTAATATTTAGTATGGCCAGAATGGTGATACAAAATCCTGCTGACTGGTGAAGTTGGATTTAATATTACTATTTTAGAAATGCCACTTTTAAAAAGTGAGCATTTCTCTACACTGAAATCTTTCTGTGCCTTACAATCCACGTCTGGCTGGGTTTAGTTGACAGCTCCTTCTGCATTCACTCAGACACACCCCAAACATAAAATACTCAGCCTCACTTGCATACATCTGCATTTTGAATGGGTCTTCCTGGGCTGGGAGGGTGGAAGGCCTGTCCTCACACAAAGGACTGCCACACCCCCTACTAGGACCCTGGCAGACAGGATTGAACTGAAAGGGGACTTGGTGCACTTCTAAGCCACTCTTTGAAGTCTCCCCCACTTCAAAGGCACATTTGGGTATTTAAACGGGGCCTCTGCCCCACCCAACTTAGACACTTCCTGGAGAAGAAACTGGAACCAGAACCTGCATCCTGCCAAGAAGAACTGCCTGGCTGCCCAAAGGACTCACCTGACTGCTTTCTGTGAAGGACCACTCCCTTGCTATTACCCTGCTGCCTTGCTGCTCTCTGTCTGTGGGGAAGAAGTGCTCTCCAAGGGCTTCGATAGAGCTTGCCTCTTGTTCCCTGAAGTAACAGGACCAAAAAGACTTCAACCCTACAAGAAGGACTCCTTGTGCGGCAAAATTAGACACACAGCCTGCCAGAAACGATGCACAGCCTGCACCGCAGTGAAAAGTTTACACGCAGCACCAGCGTAGTGACTGGAAATTTGACGCACGGGCCACTAGATCGACGCACAACTGAGCTGGAACGATGCAATCTGACTTCCAGAGAGGAATCAACGCAGCGCCTGCCGTGCGGTACAAAATTAAACGGAACGCCCACCGTATCAACGCAGCTCCTGTGACTTCGTCCTGCCAGTGCAGGATATCCACGCATTGTCCCTGGGGTGTCTGAAAACGGCACTACCCGAAGTGGATCCATGACCTAGTGCCAGAAATCGACGCACAGCTGTCCCTGCGTGAAAACTAAATGATGCACTAACGTGTGCGGCCCAAGAAATCAACGCACACCCCCTTTGTTTCCACGCATCTCCTCCTCTGCGGTCCTTTGCGGAGATACTTCACACAAACCAGGTACTTTGTGCTTGAAAGAGACTTTAGCTCTCATTACAACACTGGCGGTCGGTGTTAAAGCAGCTGTAATACCGCCAACAGGCCAGCTGTAAAAAAGTGGGATTTGGACCATGGCGGTTACCGCCATCCAAAACCGCCACTTTAACACACCAACCGCCAGGGTGGTAATGGCCACTGGGCTGGAGACTTCGGTCTCCAGCCCGGCGGCCGCCACAATCCCACCCTTGGGATTACGACCCAGCCTACCCCCATGGTTTTCATGCCAAATTTACCGCCACGAAAACCATGGCGGTAGGAACTACCACTGAGAGGGTTCTCCCCCGGCCCCCTCCCCAGACCTCTCCCCCACCCTCGTGCTCCTGCCCCCCCACACATACACACACGCATGCGCACCCATATACACACATGCACACACGCATATCCACCACAACCCATGCATGCACACATACATACCCACACACTGCAACAAACACCAACATACCCTGTGACACACATGCATTCACCACACACAACACTCACAATCACTCATTCACGCACACATCCTACCCGACTCACACCTGCATGCATGCACCCCAATACATACACCCCCCCACATACACACAACACCCCACACCCCCCTCTCCGGTCGGTGAACCTGACTTACCTGCTTGCAGGAGGTCCTCCGGCTGGAAACGGTCTGCGGCGCTGCTGTCAGCAGCAGCATCCACCAGCAAAACACTGCCAGGCCGTATCATTGCTCCTGATACGGTCAGCGGTGTTTTGCTGGCGTGGCGGTGCTGCTGTCAGCAGCGCCGCCTTACCGCCGTCCGCCGCCATGACCGTCGACGGTGTTCCACCAGCATTCTGGTGGTATACCGTTGGTGGTCATGATACCGGTAGACAGCTGGTAGCCACGGCAGCGGTATGGTGGCGGTAGGCGGTCAATACCACCAATGTTGAAATGAGGGCCTTTGTTTGCTTTTAAAAGTCTTAAGACACTTTATATCACTTTATATCACTTCTCAGTGATATCTCAACATGTACTTATTGCATTTTAATCGTTTTGACCTGCATCTGATCAGATAAATATTATGGCCCTCATTTCAAGTTTGGCGGGCGGCAACCGCCGCCTGAAACCGCCGTACGGCCGCCAATGCGGCCACAGTCCCGTGGGGTCTATTTGGAGATCCCCTCTGGGCCGGCAGGCAGAAACCTTGTGGCGGTGCGACGGGTGCAGTTGCACCTGTCGCGCTTTTCACTGTCTGCCATGTAGACAGTGAAAAGCTCCATGGGGCCCCCTGGGGTCCCGCAACTCCCCTTTCCACCAGCCTTTTCACGGTGGGACCAATGTGGCGGGAAAACGCCGGTCCAGGCCTGTTGGCAGAACAAACTCCAAAACAGCCCTGGCGGTCTTTGACCACCAGGGTTGTAATGAGGGCCTATATGTTTTTCTAAAAACTGTGTGGTGTATTTCTGTGGTGCTACATGGTGTTGTTGTATGACTTATTGCATAAATACCTTACACATTGCCTTCTAAGTTTAGCCTGACTTCTCAGTGCAAGCTACCAGAGGGTGGGCACATGATAATTTGGATTGTGTGTGATTTACCCTGACTAGAGTGAGGTTCCTTGCTTGCACAGGGGGTAACCTGACTGCCAACCAAACACCCCATCTCTAACAAACACATAGGCTATCAATATGTCTGAACTAATGGAAATCATAAATGATTAACTCATACTGAGAAAATGAACATATTTACAGGTACAAACCCCCAGACCACGGAAGGAAGGGATTTGTCAGACATTGTCCTGTAGAATAGGCAAACATTGAAGTGGTTGATGTTAGCAGCTTCAGCCTTACCACCTACCACACTAAAGTAATTCAACATCACAATATCTAAGATTCAGACAGAAGGCAGTACAACAGGTCCTGATCACAGGGCTATCATAATCGAAAGCTCATGCATCAGGTGGTATAACCCAAAAATATTTCAGTGTATTGCCACAGGCACTATGGCCTACAATGCTAAAACACATCTACGGGTATATATAGGGCATACAAACATAGGGGGTCATTCTGACCTCGGCGGTAAAAGGCTCTTACCGCCAGTCAGAAGACCGCCATTCTACCGCCGTGGCCGCGGTAACCCGCCACGGTCATTCTGACCCACAACTGCCAAGCCGCCTAAAACCCGACATCCACGGAAGGCCGCCTCAACAGCGGGCAGCGATAAACTGGATATGACCAAACCTCCACCGCCACGCCAACACAAACACGCCCATGCCATTACGACCCACGAATCCACGCGGCGGTCATTCAACCGCGGTATTCCATTGGCGGTACACACCGCCGCGGTCAAAATACACACCCAGCTCCAAAACCCAGCCACATTGGACAATTTGAAATACACACACCTGATACACATACAAACACCACCCCCACACATCCAAGCAACTATAAAACACACACCCACATCACCCACAAACCCCCACTAGTTGGAAATCGGAGAGAAGGCGAGAGAGAGAGAGAGAGAGAGAGAACAGCAATCGAAAACCCCAACACACACAGGAACCCAACATCATCAACCACACCACATCTACGCACACATCACCACACACCACCACTCACATCACCACAAACACCACCCCACACCTCATCCACACCACCCCATGGCACCCCAAAGACACCCCAGGTTTTCGGACCAAGAACTCCGGGTCATGGTGGAGGAAATCATAAGGGTAGAGCCCCAGCTCTTCGGCACACAGGTGCAACACACCACAATAGCCAGGAAGGCGGAGCTATGGCAGAGGATCGTCGACAGGGTCAACGCTGTGGGACAGCATCCCAGAAACCAGGAAGACATCCGAAAGCGCTGGAACGACCTACGGGGGAAGGTACGGTCGATGGTCTCCAGACACAACATCGCTGTGCAGAGGACTGGCGGCGGACCACCACCCACCCCTCCCGAATTCACAGCATGGGAGCAAGAGGTCCTTAACATCCTGCATCCTGCGGGCCTCGCTGGAGTAGGCGGAGGAATGGACTCTGGTAAGTCTAGTCTCAACTACTCCCCCCCCCAACCACAAGCATGCCAACCCACACCCCCACCCTCACCCCCAACCCCCCAGCACACATCCTCCCTGCCAATGTCTCACCAGCACAACCCACCCAACCCAAAACCAAACCCTGAATGCCAACACAAACCATGGACACCCATCACCTATGCATGACCACTGCACATACCCATCCCCCCCACAAACCACCCTCACAACTCCTGCCACAAGGGAATGCCAGCACTGGGGGACAAGGGCACCCACAAATCGCACTCCATGGAACACACAGAAGCAATAACCATACTCTTTCACCCCTGCAGGGCCCGAACGCCAACACACCGGCCAGGAGGGTCCAGATATGTCCATCCCACCCCCAGAACAGGCCCGCAGTGAGGACAGCAGCTCTGTCGACCTGGAACCTGATGACCAGCCCGGACCATCGGGGACCTCTGGACAGTCGGTTCCCCACACACAGACACAGGCCACAGCAGACCTAACCCCCTCTGGGAATATCAGCACAGCTCCCACCCAGCGGGCCCATGCCTCTGTCTCCAGGACAGGTCAATCAGCGGTGTGTCCGCCACTACAGGGCACCCAGGCTGACCCAACACCCCAACAACAACAGGGACCTGGGGGCAGTGGTAGTGGGCACACCGTCCAGGGGACAGAGGCCCGGGGAAACAGGGCAACTGGGAGGGCTGCAGTGCGACAGGGGGGGGAGGACAGGCCCAGGGAACCGACTCTCCAAGAGGCCCTCACCACCATCATGGGAGCATACCACCGCTCCCAGGAGACGATGGCGACGGTACTGGCCAGGTTCCAGGAGATCCAGGCACAGCAGGAGGAACGGTACATGGGGTACAGAGAGGAGCTCAGGAACATCGCCCAGGCCCTGAACCTAATAGTCACCACATTGCGGGACCATGTGGCACCCCAAAGGGCCCCTGTCACCAGCCCGGACCAGGAACAGCCTACCACCTCCGCCGGCGCTAGTGGACAGGAGGCCCCCACACAACAACGGGCCACCAGAACCCCACCTCCTGCTGAAGATCAACTACCCCGCAAGAGGAGCCTGAGATCACAAAGGAAGACAGAGTAGGATGCCAAGACCCCCGCCAGCCTAAGATCCCCCCGGATGTCATTCCACTGTCCCACATCGTCACCCTGTCCAACCTTGAACTGCCCCTGCTCCATCCTTCCACAGGCATATGGACAATGCACCTGTGCGACCGAGAACTGGACTCTGCCATGGACATCACTCCACCCCCACCCATCACCGTTTTACTATCATGGACCTATATGTAGCACTTTAAATAAATCACTAATTGCACTTAAAACACTCAGGAGTCTGCTTGTATTCTTAACAAATGTATTACACATAACAGTTCAAAATTGTGCAGTTACATTGTGATGACAACATACCAATGTCAATGTGCTTTACTCCATGGCCGAACAAACCAGAAGTCACGCAGTGGGTCATACAGCTCTGAAAAGCCAAGGGAAAGTCACAATTCAGTTGAAAGGAACTGGGGGAAACACAGAAAGTAGAGATGCAGGAGGCCAGAAGTAAATGTAAAATGGCGTGGGGGATTCTTACCTGGGTGCTACTGAAAATACTGTTGTATGACTGTGTCCCTGTTGTCCGTGTCGTCCCCGTCATCTTCCTCCTCTTCACTCTCCACAGGCTCCACAGCTGCTACAACACCACCATCTGGACCATCCTCCTGCAGAAAAGGCACCTGGCGTCGCAATGCAAGATTGTGAAGCATACAGCAGGCCACGATGATCTGGCACACCTTCTTGGGTGAGTACATTAGGGATCCCCCTGTCATATGCAGGCACCTAAACCTGGCCTTCAGGAGGCCGAAGGTCCTTTCTATGATCCTCCTAGATCGCCCATGGGCCTCATTGTACCGTTCCTCTGCCCTGGTCCGGGGATTCCTCACTGGGGTCAGTAGCCAAGGCAGGTTGGGGTAACCAGAGTCACCTATTAGCCACACACGGTGTCTCTGTAGCTGTTCCATAACATAAGGGATGCTGCTATTTCGCATAACATACGCGTCATGCACTGACCCAGGGAACTTGGCATTTACATGGGAGATGTACTGGTCAGCCAAACAGACCACCTGGACATTCATCGAATGGTAACTTTTCCTGTTTCTGTACACCTGCTCATCGTCTTTTGGGGGTACTAAGGCCACATGGGTCCCATCAATGGCACCAATGATGTTGGGGATATGTCCAAGGGCATAGAAGTCACCCTTCACAGTGGCCAAATCACCCTCCTCAGGGAAAATAATGTAGCTCCGCATGTATTTCGTCAGGGCAGACAACACTCTGGACAAAATCTTAGAAAACATAGGCTGAGACATCCCTGATGACATGGCCACTGTTGTCTGAAAAGACCCACTTGCCAAAAAATGGAGGACTGACAGAACCTGCACCAGAGGGGGAATTCCTGTGGGTTGGCGGATGGGGGACATCAGTGCTGGCTCCAGCTGGGCACACAGTTCATGCATAGTGGCTCGGTCAAGTCGGTAGCGAAGTATTATATGACGTTCCTCCATTGTCGACAGGTCCACCAGCGGTCGGTACACGGGAGGATTCATCCTTCTCCTCGCAAGTCCCAGCGGACGGTGCCTAGGAAGGACAACATGGAGCACAGAGTCAAGCAACCCACAGGTACGTAACTACAGCTTGTACAGTACACGATTCTCAATGCATTGAATGGCTTGTATGAGTGGCAATGCAAGGCCTAGGCCTGTGTGACGCAGTAGTAATTAAGCCATGTGGGCCCTTGTAATGGCGGCTGCCTGACCTGAGAAGTGTGACAGTGGGATGTGAGGTCAATGCGCTGGCGTGACACACTGTGGCGGTAGGCGGTCGAAGACCGCGGCGCAAAGCCGCATTGGTTAACATCGAACCCTATGGGTTTCACGAGCCAATGACTAGCTGCGCCGGCGGTCGCGGAACGCACCGCGGCGGTACGCGCCGCCGCGGGCGTGACCGCCATTTTCTATCTGGTTAATCACTCGAGACCTGATCATCCACAGAAGAGGACCTATACTGCAAGTGCTGCTGTGACCTCGGTCTGGGAGATACAATAGCTGCTGCGACTGGGGAAAGGGCCCCTGCCTTCACTACAGAAGAGTTGGAGAAACTTGTGGATGGGGTCCTGCCCCAGTATGCGCGACTCTACGGTCCTCCAGACCAACAGGTAAGTACACTGTGTGCACGTTGAATGGGCTATGCCTGGGTTGTGTATGGTGGATGTAAGATGGTGGGGTGGGGAGACAATGACGAGTGCAAGGCACGACAGATGAGAGCATGTGCCACATGGCAAAGTTGGGGAGGGGGGGCCAATCGCATTTATCATGCGGAAAATTGATGATATTTCAATTTCCACCCTGTACATGTCAAATAGGTCAGCGCCCATCAGAAAGTCGACATTTGGCGTGCCATCGCCAAGGAAGTCCGGGCCCTGGGGGTCCACAACAGACGGGGCACCCACTGCCGCAAGAGGTGGGAGGACATCCGCCGCGGGACCAGGAAGACCGCTGAGTCACTGCTGGGGATGGCCTCCCAACCTAGGAGGGGTGCCAGTCGTACCCTGACCCCCCTGATGTCCCGGATCCTGGCGGTGGCCTACCCCGATTTGGATGGGCACGTGAGGACATCACAGCAGACACAAGGGGGTGAGTACCAGCACATTCAGCTATCTTTACACGCAGTGGAGGTGCCTGGGTGGGGGAAGAGGGCTGTGGGTGACATTAGGCCAGGGCGCTTTCTGTAGTGTAGTCCTCTGCTTTAGCCATGTCCCTGTGCCCCCGCCCCCCACCTCTGTAGGGTGACAAGTACAGCTATCCATGGTCCTGCATCACCCATGTGCGCGTTTGTTGTCCTTAGACCTGTTGGCCTAGTCACAAGTACTGAGTAGTGTACCCCGATTGCGCGGCTTAGTGCATGAGGCTCCTGTGTCTGTCCTCTCCGCCAACGGTGTTGACAATGCATGCACTCAACCTGTTTTTATGTCTCCCCCCACCCTTTTTCTTTATCTTCTTGTGCATGTGTGCATTAGCATCATCAGGCGGAGGAGAATTGGCACCGGAGCACGAGGGAGCTGCAACTCACCAGGCCCCGGTGGGCCATGGCACAGACACCGAGGCCACCAGTGATACGGAGGGCGAGGGGAGCTTCACAACGGGGAGCCGTGGTGACACCAGCGACACCGACACGTCCTCGGATGGGAGCTCCCTAGCGGTGGCGGCAACATCCGTGCCCCCCGCCTCTACAGGTACAGCCGCCACACGCGCACGAGCTCCGCCCTCCCAGCAGCCCCTCAGCCTTCGCTCCGTGCCCGCTCGCCCAAGAAGGTGGGCGTCTCCTTCGCCCCAGGCACCTCAGGCCCTGCCCCTGTTACCCCTGCTGCCCTCAGTGAGGAGGTCATTGACCTCCTACAGACCATCATTGTTGGGCAGTCTACCCTTTTGAATGCCATCCAGGGGGTAGAGAGGGAGGTGCATCGTAGCAATGCATACCTGGAGGGCATTCATTCGGGTCAGGCTGCCCATCAACGATCGTTCAATGCTCTGGCCTCAGTACTGACGGCAGCCATTGTCCCTGTTTCCAGCCTCCCTCTTCTAACTGCCTCCAGCCTGTCTCTGTCTCCTGTTCCTCTGCCTATCCCATCCACACCATCAGACCAGCCTGCACACACCTCAACACCCAAGGGCAGCTCATCCAGACATAAGCACCACAGATCACACAAACATTCACCCAAGCAACACCCAGATGCAGACATGCCAACAGCCACTACCACCTCTGTGTCCCCCACCTCCTCGTCTCCCTCCTCCCCCCCTGTGACGTCTCTACTCACACCTGCATGCACACCACCAACAGCCAGTACTTCCATCACCAGCACACCCTCCAGTACAGTCCGCACACGTGCAGTCACCACCCCCACTGCCATTTACACGTCCCCTGTGTCCTCTCCCACTGTGTCTGTCACCCCCTCTTCCAAGACACACAAACGCAGGCAGCCACCCACCCAAAAGCCAAGCACCTCACGACAGCCTTCAGCCCATGCACCTTCACCCAAGGACAGCACACCTGACTCTCCTACAACCACCTCCTCTTCCTCCACTCCCATAACCACTACACCTACCCTTTACCCTGGTCCTAAAAAAGTTTACCTCTCCACTCTTGACCTCTTTCCCTCCCCTGACCCCCCCCCTCCATCTGCTAAGAGTCCCAGGAGCGCCTCAGCCACCACCAGCCCGGCTTCAAGGGTCACCGTAGTGCATGGCTTTTGGAGTCCCCCCTATGCCAGCAGTGATACATCGGTCAGCAGCAAGGGGACAGCCAGCCCCCCCCCTGGAAAGAGGACCCGTAAAGTAAGGGGACGCCGCGGGACGACTGACACGGCTGCCCCCAAGGACCAAAGTTCTGCCACTTCACCTGCCACAACATCCAGGGGAGGCAAGGGCCAGAGAGCCACATCGAAGGAGGGCAAGGGCAGCAGGGCGGAGAAGTCAGCCAGCAGGAGCGCGGACCAGGAGGGCCCCACAAGCCCCATCCCGGGTGTGAGGGAGGACACCCAAGGGCCCAGCACACCGTCACCGAAGGGTCCAGCAACTGCACGGTCGGAGGGCGACTGAGCAGGGAGTCGTGGCCAGGTCTGACTCCCTTGACTTACAGAACAAGCACCGCTGAACAGGGCCCCGCCGTCCAGAAAGGCACCGCTGAACAGGGCCCCGCCGTCCAGAAAGGCACCGCTGAACAGGGCCCCGCCGTCCAGAAAGGCACCGCTGAACAGGGCCCCGCCGTGCAGAAAGGCACCGCTGAACAGAGCCCCGCCGTGCAGAAAGGCACAGCTGAACAGGGCCCCGCCGTGCAGAAAGGCACCGCTGAACAGGGCACCGCCGGGAGGAGCACCACTGAACAGGGCCCTTCATCTCAAGCACCGCTCCGCTGGGCCCCGCCGTCTCAAGCCCCGCTCCTCTGGGCCCTTCATCTCAAGCACCGCTCCGCTGGGCCCCGCCGTCTCAAGCACCGCTCCGCTGTGCCCTTCATCTCAAACACCGCTCCGCTGGGCCCCGCCGTCTCAAGCCCCGCTCCGCTGGGCCCTTCCTCTCAAGCACAGCTCCGCTGGGCCCCGCCGTCTCAAGCACCGCTCCACTGGGCCCTTCATCTCAAGCACCGCTCCACTGGGCCCTGCCGTCTCAAGCACCGCTCCGCTGGGCCCCGCCGTCTCAAGCACCGCTCCGCTGGGCCCTCCATCTCAAGCACCGCTCCGCTGGGCCCTTCATCTCAAGCACTGCTCCGCTGGGCCCTTCATCTCAAGCACCGCTCCGCTGGGCCCTTCCTGTCAAGCACCGCTCCGCTGGGCCCTTCATCTCAAGCACCGCTGAACTGGGCCCTTCATCTCAAGCACCGCTCCGCTGGGCACCGCCGTCTCAAGCACCGCTCCGCTGGGCCCTTCCTGTCAAGCACCGCTCCGCTGGGCCCCGCCGTCTCAAGCACCGCTCCGCTGGGCCCTTCCTGTCAAGCACCGCTCCGCTGGGCCCTTCCTGTCAAGCACTGCTCCGCTGGGCCCTTCATCTCAAGCACCGCTCCGCTGGGCCCCGCCGTCTCAAGCACCGCTCCGCTGGGCCCTTCATCTCAAGCACCGCTCCGCTGGGCCCTTCCTGTCAAGCACTGCTCCGCTGGGCCCTTCATCTCAAGCACCGCTCCGCTGGGCCCCGCCGTCTCAAGCACCGCTGGCCCAATGACAGTGCCGGTTCTGTGTCGTGCTAATGTTCACGCTGCACTCGGGCCACCCTGCCTCCTCCATTGCCTGTGGAGACTGTTATCCACTTGAGAGACTGTGGCTTTGCACTCCCCAGGATATGACAGTGGGCAAGCCACCCACTGTAGAGACTTGAGAGACTGAGGCTTTGCACTCCCCAGGATTGAACAGTGGGCATGGTGGCCCCTTCTTGGATCTGGCGTCGTGGACTCATGTGGCTGTGGTGCCCCCCCTTCCCTTCCCCCTGAGGTGCCTGTAGTTTTACCATCTGATGCCCCTGCAGTGTTCTCTCCAACTGACTCAGGTCTCCTGTGTGGGCTTTGCCCATGTGTTGATACACTTTGGCCCACGGACATTTGCAATTTCAGTGACTGTGTGGGACTTATTGCCTCTATTTATCGGTTACGCAATGTTTACACTTGGATTTTTTTGTTTCATTTTCCTATTTTACCATGACTTCAATGAACCTATTTTTTACATAAATTTAGTTTCTCACTTTAATCATATCTTTTCGTTATTCCGGGGGGTTTGGGTGGGGTCACTTTGACTTGGTGCTCTGCATTGGTGTGTAGATAGTTGGGGGGTGGGTGTAATGCGTATGTGTGTGCCCGTAACCCTTCCTCCTCCCCCCCTCCCCTGTGTCGTAGGTGCGGTACTCACCGTTGTCGTCTGCGCCGGAGTTCGTACTCGTGGTAGATGAGCAGGTAGACGAGAGCAGGTAGGATGTTCAATTCGGGCTCCATGCTGTCCTCTGTCCTCGTGGAGTGTATAGAGGTGAGCGTTTTCCCGTTCGTAGTCTGTTTCCGCCGTGTTTTTATCGGCGAGGCTCTCGCCCCGGAAAAGGTGGCGGGTTGGTGAGTTGTGATAGGGTGGGCGGTACGTTGTCTGCCACCTGCCTGTTGGCGGTGACCGCCGCGCTGTTTGTCTGTCCCGCCGTGGCGGTCGGAGTGTTAAAGTGGCGGGCTCTGTTGACGGTTCCCGCCAGGGTCAGAATTCAATTTTTTGGACCGCCAGCCTGTTGGCGGGTTGGCCGCCGCTTTATCACCGACCGCCAGGGTCAGAATGACCCCCATAGTGTTTAGCCAAGGTGAATTGAAAATGACTTGGGTGTGAGTTAGGACTACATGCTTTATGACCACAGGATGACACACATGATGCATCAGGGGCACCACAGGGCACAAAACAAGTCCAATGGGCACTTCTGAACTTCAATCCAAACACTGTGCAAACTGTTTTGGCACAGGTCTTATACACCCAAACTATGTAACTTACATTACCTAGAACAATCCATGTCCACTTCATATGTCAGAACAGCCTCACATCCCTGCCAATGTCACAACTATAAAATGCCCACATGAAGATGTAATGGTGAAGGTACCTGTACAAAGAAGAAAAGAAGGAGTATAGGCTTGAAACCATACATATGACACAAGTCACATAGCAAGCATCTGGAAAACAAAGTACATTGTTATAATTCTGACACAAAAAAGCAAAATCATCAAGGTGGGGATGTGTGAAAAGCTATCTTATTAATCAGCAATCAGCCTATGGCTGATGTTTGCAGTGGTTCAGCTCCCTATCTGTTTTGAAAACATGTTTTTCCATACATTCCTACAACTAAAGGTCATTGTACAGTGACTGTCATAACATCACATGACACTGATCATAAGTAGCTATGGATGAGATATTCGCGCAAGTCAGCTCCATCAGGGCAATGTTGTGGAGCATGCAGCATGCCACAGCAATCTGACACACTTTCTCAAGCAGAGGGGCTTCCACCGATTCTGTCCAGAAACCGAATTCTGGCCTTCAGGAGCCCAAAAGTCAGCGTGTGTTCTTCTATGGGCCTCATTAAAGTGGACTTCCCCTGGCACAGTTGGATTGCTCAGCGGCGTCAATAACGAAACGGTTTGGATATGCTAAGTCTCCTGTTAAGGAATGGGACATTAGTGCAACAATGAGTCACTCACTTCAAGATTGTAGCACCTGACATAGCACATCCACAATCAGGATAGACGTGACTTACCAACCAGCCAGGCCCTCTCTGGTTGCCCTTGTGACGTCAGCTGAGGTATGGTGCTGTTCCGCATTACAAAGGAATCATGGGCTGATCCAAGAAAATGCACACACACATTTAAGATGTAGGAATGCCCCAAACAGACAACTTGCACGTTGATTGAATGGATTTTTTTTTCTGTTGCAACAGACGTGTTCAGTGGCCTGTGGTGGCAGAAAGAATTGTTCCATCCATGACCACCACCATATGGTGGGCAAAACCATAGAAGTCAGCCTTCACATTGGCTAAATCCTCACATCTGGGGAACCTGACAAAGCTGTCAATGTGTTTCAACATTGCTGTTAGGAAATCTTTCAACACCAGACTGAACATAGATTGGGATATACCACAAGATAGGGCCACTGTATGTTGGAAGGACCCAGTGGCCAGGAAGTGCAATACTGACGTGACTTGTGCAATGGGTGATAAGCGGTATTGTTAGACCTGGCATCCTTGGCGTGATCTACCCTATCTTTTTTGCCTCTGCTTCCCATGTTTTGACTGTGTGCTGGACTCTGTTTTTGCTGGTTTTGTTACTGTGGGCACTTTACCACTGCTGACCTGTGCTAAAGAGCAAGTGCTCTCTGTGTAAAATGTATGTGTAATTGGCTTTTCCATGATTGGCAAATTTGATTTACTAGTAAATCCCTAGTAAAGTGCAATAGAGGACTCCTGTCCTGCCAAGTGGTGCCCTATCCAGTCCCAGGGCCCTTGAAAGGTGAAACTGGTAAAAAAGGACTGAAATCCACACACAGGAAGCCGTGCGGGGAAACGTTTGACGCACCTACTGCAACACGGCTGTAAAAATGACCACCACCGGTCTCACTGCTGAAATTAACACACCACCAGCATCGCTGCTGGGAAATCGACACATCACCTGCATCACAGCTGGAGTAACGATGCAACACTTGCTTGCCGCTGCTCAAAATGAAGCAAACCCCTTGCAGCATGGTTTTTCCATCACCCTGCGGCCGGATTTTGCATGCTTCATCACTGGGCATCACAATCAATGTGAACCTGAGAGGATCCGAGGAGCCCCGTCTGGAAAATGACACACGTCCCCACTTGCGAGTGAGAAAACAACGCATCGCTGACTTTTTCGACACATGCTTGCCCGTGCAGCTTCATTTTTGACGCAAACCAGGTACTTTGTGTAGCCCCAACGTTGCCTTTGTTTTTTATGGAGTAATAATCTATTATTTTAAAAATTCATAACTTTACTTGCGTATGTTGGATTTTTGTCATTTTGGTCTTGTTTGATTTAGATAAATATCGCCTATTTTTCTAAACTGGAGTGGTGTCCATTTTGTAGTGTTTTCAGTGTATTACTGTGTGTGTTGGTATAAATATTTTACACATTGACATTGAAATGAGCCTGACTGCTTGTGCCAAGTTACCAAGGGGGTGAGCATGGGTTTTCTTAGGTGTGTAACTCCCTTACCCTGACCAGAGTGAGGGTCCCTGCTTGGACAGACTGCAAACTGACTACCAAGCAGAGACCCCATTTCTAACAAGTATGGATTGCTGTTAGCTGGCATCAGATCTGGCTCCAACTGATGGCATAAATCCACTATTGTTTGCATATTCAGATGATAGAGCTAGATGACGTGGCATTCCTCCATGGTCTGACGGTCTGGCAATGGACGGTAGACAGGAGGTTGTCAAATCCTCACACTCCTACGGTACCTCTGTGTGAAAAGACATGATTTTGAACATTAGTCACTGTGTCCACAGCATCATACATGATGCATGCTAACAATATCATGTGACAAAGCATTTCTGACTGGATAGACATGACACCCAGTAGACATTACAGCTGGCAACTACACAAGGGTCAAATGTGATCCCCATGATTGTGAACACACGTGTTCACAACATAGATTCAGGGGATACCTAACTATCTGCAATACAATTGTCCCTCGAAATCTGACTTTATTTTCTGACCACCAAAAATACCGTCAGCGGTGGTGGCCCGTGCACCACAGTCAAATGCCATCTATGCCCTGCCACAGACTTCACTAGTGGTTGTGTAGTCTGACCTATACAACAAGACAGATTGAGGATGTTTGCGATGATATTAAACATCTATTGTTTTTGTGACGCATAGAACAGGGCCACATACAGTCTTTCAAGCTGCAAAATGGCGGATCCCCTCCATTGGACATCAGGAATGGCCCACATCTGCCGGAGGAAGTTGTTGCACAATAGGCGGTTCCAACAGCGGCAGACAGCCATAGGGTAGCATTGTTGCCTGTGGCGGTTGCAGCACAATGACTGCGTCCATCGACAGTGATGACCACATACGTGGTGAACATGTACGCTGCATTGTGCAAAATCAGTCACCTGACTCCTGACACTGTTGCCAGGAATATCTCCACCACTTCAGCTGCTGTGTGCCCCCTCTGGAAACAATCACGCTATGTCCAGCAGGTAAAAGGGCCCCTGCCTTCTTTCCAGAGGAGCTGGCGAGGCTTGAGAGAAAGGTCCCCCACCTGTTTGGTGAGCTCTATGGCTCACCAGAGGAACAGGTAAGTACCTCACAGGCATGATTGACTCTGTTCAACACCATCATTTCCCTCCTCAGAGGCTACAGTGTGCCTCTGTGTGCCAGTTAGACATCTTGTGTGTCTGTTGTTTCAGTCTGTGTGGCATCAATGAGATGTATATGGTGCATGTATTGGTGACCAGTGCTATATGTTGTGTTCATTCACATTGTGTTGTGTGATGTTTATTGGGTCCTAGATCCTCCTTGTGTTGGATTCACATAACTAGGCAAGGAGACTTAACTGCCATCCAATGACATTTCTTTGTTTATGATGGTTGTAATTGTTAGACAACATGTATGTGCATGACAGCATGAGTTGTGTATGCATCTTGTCTGAATCATTTGAGGGTCTTGAAAGCAGTGTGTATAGTGCCACAGATCTTTCACTCCACATCTGGCCTTGCCAAACCATTGTCTGGAAGGCATATCATGACTCACTGTGCCCTTCATGTTGCCGTACAAGTCACATTGCTGATGGCCATGGGATGTACTCTTGTGCATGGAAGTGATGGAAATATGAGTGTCATGTGGGTTCTGTATGTCCAGTCTACAGAGTCCAGGCCCTGTCAAGTGTATCTCCCAGGATGGGGCATAGTCCAGGCTGTGTGAGATTCACTGTGGCTATGCATCTGTTGCACTGTGCCCACTCCCTGTAGACCTGACGAACCTGTCAGGTGGTCAATATGAACCTGCCATGAATGCCTCAGTACATTGTCATTGTCGATGTGTGTCTTTTACTCATGACAGGTCCCTTACTCCCACAGCTCTGTTGCCACCTTAACATACATCATATTTGTCCGGTACAGGCTTATTGCACAAATGACAGACCCACAGTGCAGACAGTGTATAGGTTCCTGGGAGGCCATGACATGACTTAGTAGCTTGGTTACATAGCAGAAATTGCACAATACATACCTTTCTATGTTGGATGCCATATCTGTAGGTTAGAAACATATGTCTAAAGGAGTGTTTGTGGTGCAGGTATATACCACAGAAACCAACCTTGAAGTGGCATGTGCATACATTTGGTAGGCCACCTGTCTACACATGTACAGGGAAGACACTTTCTGTACCCACAATGCCAGCCCTTTCATTGTTGCTCAAGTGTAATGTTGAAGTCTGTGCTATGGAAGTTGCATGTAGGGACTGTATGCATTGAATCAATCTTGCAGAGTGTAAATGTGTTTGTCCAGTCAGGCCTAATGAGTTTACCCTTCAGAAGCCACAGTGGTGTGTTGTGTTTCATTGTGGCTCACATCATAGTACATGATGTTGGAGCATGGGCTACCTGATGTCCTTAGGCTTGCTTAGTCATTCTAGGCCTTGAGCACGGTAGTGGGTTAGTTTGCAGATTAAACCATGTAGTGTGTAGTCATGTTTCTGTACTTATTGGCATGTGTTCATTACACCTGTGGTATATTGACAAATTGTCAATGTTGTGCTTGGTGTTTTCGATATGTATGTGACACAACCATTTGAGCAAAAACTTGTATTTGTAATCGCTTGATTTGTATCTTGCGTCCACACAGGTAAATGCCCATCAGAAGGAGATTTGGAGAGCCATCGTCCAGTAGGGGTCCACAGCCAGTGGAGTACCCACTGTTGCAAGAGGTGAAAGGACCTGACATTCTGCGTCCTGAAGATCGCAGAGGTCCACAAGGGTGTCCTCCCAATGTGGGCGTGGCACACAATGGAGCATGACCCCCCTAATGGCCTGCATTAGGGCGGTAGGGTACCCAGACCTTGATGGGCATTTTAAGGAAGCACAGCAGCCTCAAGTGGGTGAGTACAGTGCATATTCCTGCCTGTCATATAGCCAAGTTGATGTGCTAGGTTCTGACATCTCCCCCTGATGATTGGAGATGGGTCATGTGTGACACACAAGATGAGTAAATGTTTGTGGAGATATGTAATGTGGTGCATACTGATGTGCCTTGCATATTAGCCCTGTGACCTAGGACACAACGGAATACACTCCACAAAAAATTTGCTCTCCATGGCTGTGTACATTGATCAATCAAGTAACGTTTGTTGTTGTTGTGGGTGTAAATTTGACATAACAGACCACTAGTCCTCAGTGTTACAGGCTAAAGATAAGTAAGTGATGGATCACTGTCCCCAGCCATGTTTCTGGTTAAGTGAGTAAATTGGCATATTCCCACAGAGGTCACTTGACTTTATTGGTGCCTCACTACTATCTGTCATGTGAAGATGACCATCATACATGTGACAGAGCATACATTGTTTTTTGGGGGCAGCTACAGATCAAAACTTTCCCTTGTTAGGTGGGGAATGCCGAAAGACATAATTGATATGCCGACACTGTTGTCAACATTCCCTGTGTCGACCTGTTAGCATGTGTACCTTTCTCTTTTGACAAAATGTGTACACTGCTGTTTCATGCATGGTTTACCTGTGTTCATGGGATGATTTCTGTATTATCTCACATATATGTGCATACTAATCCCTGTTTGGAATTGGACATATGCAATGGGGCTACATTTCCTGTGGTGCCACAGAAGTGAGTGTCTCACCATTGATTGCTGACTCACACATACCCTCACCCATCATTGCATGTCCTTTGGCATGTACAACTGTAGTATCAATGAGGGACATGTCAGATAGGACTAGAGTTTTTACACACAATGTGCATTTCTTTGCCATTGATGTGCATCATGTGGGAAAGTGCACTGCAGATGTGTAATTGGGGTGGTTCGTTAACTGTTGGCACGCTTCATGGAGTGACTTGTAGTTATGTTGGAATCCCTTGTGATTGGGTAGAACCCTTCATCTACAAACAACAGGGTTTGCAGGACCAAAATGGAGACTGATGTAGCTTCCCATTGGGCAACATGTTGAAGGCCTTCTACAAGTACTGGCAAATCCCTGGGCCTCTTCAACATACAAAGGACTAATGGCTTCTACTGATGCAATCAGAGTATGTCACTATAAGGATTGCCAGGCAGTGGTGGTGATTTCCCTGGGGCTAGCTGGTTTATTATGTTGTGGATTCTATAGAAACATCTCCCTGACAATTTGCATACTTTGTCGACAGTGTAAATTTTCCATGCCAAATGTGTAGTATATCTGGGTAACATTAGTACTACATCCATGACTCAATTAGGACAAATTACACATGGTGAAGTGTGCATTGCTGATATGTTTCCAGTGTGATATGATTTTTTCCATGTTACCTTCTTCAGTCTACTGTACTGCTGTCAGCAATAATGCAGGATTTTGGAGCATCATTTCATATTGTTGTGCTATTGTGTTTGAGACAAATATATGTATGCATGACCTTGTGGGGGATCTGTGGGAATGAACCTGGCATTGGCCTACTATTGTATGACAACAGGTAACTGAGATATACTCCATGAGGCAAAGCATTGAAGGTGATGTGGTCTGCTGCTTGTTCAATGGTTTCGGTGAATGCACTTGACACCCATGCAATTGTAGTTGTCTGAGATCCCCATTTTCCTCTGGGCAACTGTTGACACTTCATGCAGCATACATGCTTATGGTATGGTACATGTAGAAGCCACTTTGATGTAGTTTGTTGCTGGGGCCTACTTGATGTCATGGTGATGTTTGCTCATCTCAGCTGTTGTTCAAGTGAGATCAGGAACATGTGGTGACCCTTTTCCTCTTTGTATTTGCAGCATCATCCCAGGCAAGCGAAGGAGACAGGGCACAACCAAGTGGGGAAGGATCTGGTCATGGTACTTCCAGCCATGACACCACCATCACAGAGGGACCCAGGGGCCCAGTGGCCCGGGGGTGAGGGGAGTGCCAGGGGGAACACAGGTTCAACCTTGTCATCATCAGATTCTACCTCAAGTGGCCACTCCCTAGTGGTGGCAGACCCATAAGGACCTGCGCTTGTGTCACCCTTGCCCACCACCCCCAGTTCTATTGCCTGTTGCTCCCCACCCAGTTGGATGTGCCCGCTAACCCCAAGGTCGGTGTCTCCTTTGCACAAGGCACCTCAACCCTAGCCACTGTTACCCCTGCTGCTCCGAGTGAGGAGGCGATTGACCTTCTGAGGAGCATCTCTGCGGGGCAGACTGCCATTGTGAATGTCATACAAGGGCTGGCAAGCCAGCTTCAGCAGACAAATGCTTTCCTGCAAGGAATTCATAGTGACATGTCTGGCCTACAGAGATCTTTTCAGGCTCTGACCTCCTCATTGATGTCATCCATCTACTCCCCCATAACCTCCCCCCACCACCTACCTCTTCCCAATCCAAATTCTCTATTTCCCTACCTAGCACAAGCACACAGATACATCTGCACACACCCAACTCAACACACACAAACAACACACATTGACACAAATACCACAAGACACACCAGCATGCAGGCACTCATTATTCACCCACAGATATAACATTATCCACCATTTCAACAGACACCCCCACCACCCCTACCAATCCACACACCACATCCACCATACCCACAGACACCACCACAACACCCAGTGACACATCCACCATACCCACCATATACCTAGACATCAGCTCACAACCCATGGACCTGCACACCTCAGACACCATACCCCCACACACCAGCACAACACCCACAGACAAATCCACTACATCATCCATACTCACAGGCACCACCACAACACACATAGACACATCCACCATACACACAGATACCACCCCAGCATCCACAGATACATCCACAACATCTACCATACCCACAGATACCACCCCAAAAGACACACACACATCCACCACTCCCACGTCACCCAGTAGCTCCACTTCCCAGCCCCCTAATACACGCAAACACCCACACTCACACACGCAACAGACACCACCCTAAACACAAGCATACCGCACACATGCATACTACCCAGGCATCTACACCTACAGACAAGATTCCCACTCCTTCAACCTCCAAATCCTCAACCCCTTGTAAGGACCATAACTGTTTCCCAAATAGGGGTTCCGTTTCGACCTTGCCCTTTCTCCTGTTACCTCTAAAACCTCTCCCAAACCCAAGAGGCCCCCACCCACATCCCAACCCATCTCTTCCACATTCAAGCCCTCCCCTATCACACCTGCCCCTCTGTAAGCACCCATTCATCTCCCCCAAGAAGAAGCCCACCCCTCAGAAGAAAAAGTCCCCCTCCCAAACCCAAACCTGACTCCACTCCACCCAAGGATGATCCCTGAGGTGCCTGACTTCCCACTTGATGCCCCTTCGTGTGGAGGTTCCCTGGCTGTGATTGGAAACAAGGTTGGGTACAGTAATGTGCATGAACTCATGTGGACTGGCCAATGGCCTCTGCCCTTAAGCATTTAAATTCAATAAACCCAAGTTGTTGTTTTGTTGGGTGTACATTTGCCCTGCAATTACTTTTCTACCTTTATGTTGTTCCGGAGTAATTTGTGTTGTATGCCTACAGTTGTTTTTATTTCACCCTGATTGCTGAGCCATTTGCTGTTGTTTGCAATATCTGACTTTGTGGGCAGTACCCAAGACAAGGGTAGATGTTCTCTGTATGGATATTTGTTTGTTAATTCAATTGGATTGTCATTGCCTTGTGTTATGTTTGCTATTGTAAGTATGTCATCTTGTGATGTCCAAATGTATGGTGTTAGAATTGTCCCCCTGATATGGATTGTACATTTGTCTTGTCTGGAAGCTAGAGTTTTGTTTGTCCCCACATGGAGGATGTTCAATTGTGTTAGCTTCATTTGCATTTGACTGACCATGTGTCCAATTTGATGTGTGTACCATGCAGCTACTTCATCTAGATGTATGGCCATGTTGTTGCTGTTGTATGTGATTTCTTGACATGCACTTGCACATTATGTGGATATACATGTCACTTGGCTCACACTTTGTTTGTCTCTGAGAAACATGAAGGGACACTTCCTGGGCAAATGATGTTTTCGTGGCAAGTGAAATATGTCCCAGGGCAGCATTCTTCAATGAGTTCTCCTGATGCAGCCATCCCTATTGTGTAGGTATTGTTTACTTTGTGAACCTTGGATATTTGTTTAACACACTATTGTGCCTCCCATTGACCTTCCATTGTATTGCAAGGTGGGTGATGTGTGATGAGGGATGTTTCAAGGAAGGGGTATTTTTGTTCCATGTCACATCCATAAATATGTATCTTCAATCTGATAACAGTCCAATGCATGAGAGGAATGTGAGGAGGTCAGTTGCAAATGTGATGTTGCTGTTGTGTGGCATGATTTTCTGTACACTGTCACTATCCCTGTGCCTGAAATGTGTGTTTTTGTGGAGTGTGGCTGTGCAGTCTCAGTTACCTGCCCAACTGGACTGTTTGATCACTGTGAATGTGTAATTCATTGTGAGTGACTCTGACTGTGGACACAAAGACATGTGTAGTTGGTGTCCATAGCATGAGCCCCATATCATGTGGAGGACAGCACGACGATCTGTTGTTGAGTTTCATGACACAGGCAGGTGAGTGTTTTACCGTCGGTTTCATCCACCTCCGCATGAATTTTTGGCTCCATCAGTGATTAGCAGCAGTGGCAGGACATATGTGATAGGCTCCATGGCGGCACAGGACGTGTAACGCTGCCTTCAGGTAAGTTGTTTGCTTTATGCTCTCCATTGCTGCCTGCTGGTGATGTGGTGGTTGGACCGCCACAGCCACATTGGAGCTGTGCAATATCATAATGTGTCCGGTGGAAACACAGGCTCTGTCGGCCTGCTTGGCCTGCCTCGCCACCGCTGTGGTCTGTGCTGGCTGGCAGTGCCGGCCGGATTGTGGCGGTCTTACCTGTATTGGCCCCCCAGCATCGTAATACGGTGATCCAACCGCAAAGCTGATGATCGACCGCAGCCACCACCATGGCAGTGTATGGACCGCCAAACTCATAATGAAGCCCTGAAACTGGCAGTGGTGTTTTATTTATTTATTTATTTGCATTTCTTTATAACTGCACCAGATCTGGGTTGTCAGAGTGTTGTATCTGAGTAAATGAGAATTAACTTATAAATTCACAGATTATATCACAGGCAGTGCAATTCTCCAGGCAAAACAAATCAACAGAGATCTACAAGCATTGTAGGAATGTAGTGAAACATTTTCAATTATTAGCTAAATTCAGGTCCTAGTTACATGGTTATAGATATGATACAAAACATCAACAACAGAAAAGCCTGTATTGTCTGGTATCTCATTTTCCATGGAAAATCAATAGAAACACAATGTAGTTCAGTTCATTTCTGAATATCTAAAAAGGTGGATTTTTGAGGGTGAATTGAGTTCCAAATTTTTGGGAGGTGCTCAACAAGAAAGATTGGGATATGATTCTTAGCTTTTTGGAACCAACGAGGTTCGAGGAACAATGACTCTGAACTTCATAGAAAGCGTTCCCCTTTTAGGTCTTGATTATGAACGCCCCGGTGTCAGATTTTTTTTCTTAGTAACTTTTAATCTAGATTTTAGATGGTAGATGTCTGTGCCAAATACTTTGCTGTGCCACAGTGCTTTGTTTTGTGTTTAATCCAGCTCATTTTGCGTATCCTTAATGTCACAGTAGGGAGTATTTTGATAATACTTAAGATTGGGGTAATGTGATTGATCTGTTTAAGCTAAAGAATAGTCCTGCTGCAATATGTAGTAATGGAGCAAGATGCAACTTGGGTATTCCTGTGAGTAAGGCATTGCCATGGATGTCTTGACATGAACAGTGATTATATTACCATTTTAAAATTTAATTTTGGCAGGAAGGGTTTAATGAGCTGAAAAGTTTAAGTTGGTTCAGAGCTTTCTTTGCCATGACCTCTATAATTGAGTGCAGGTTAGCACAGATATCTAACATGGAAGCCATCAATGATCAAATGTCTTCAGGCTACTAGTTCAGAAGGAGTATGTCCTCTAGGAAGGAGACATTTAGGTACATTTGTGTATATTATGTGTGTGAGAGGAATGGTTAGAGGTTCTAAGTATCGATAATAATGAGTTGGAGAAAGCATTGAGCCTTGAGGCACTGCTTGGACTAAAGGTGAGGAATATGGGAAATTATAGCAACATTTTAATGCTTTAATCTGTTTTCCAGTAGATCACAGTGATTTATTGCATCACAAACTGCTGATAAATCTAGAAATATGAGTAGATATGATCCACCCTTGTCAAGGACAAATACTGCATCATAGGGATAGTTTTCTACAGTCAGATCCAATCCACACTGTAGATCATAAAGTGCATCACAAACTTCAATTTGATTTTGAAGTTGTAATTCTAAGTGGTGTTCTAGTATTGTCTCTAAAGATGGAAGGCTAGTTAAAGGCAACAATTATTTACTTCAGTTTTGAGGAGTGGAACTGTTGGTCCTGTCTTAACATATTCAAGAACCTTGCCATGTGCCAATAAAGAGTTTAACTAGCTTGTCCAATATGGGGCAAGAAATGAAATTATATTTTTTATGATCATGGCTGCTATCAGATCCAGGAGTGAGAAGGCAGTCTAGTGTTAATTGTAATTTTAATGATTTTTTTAAGTAAAGTTTATATTTTATTATATTAAGATGCCGGGTTCATTGCTGATATACCTTGCTGCCATATACTTTCATTCACTGTGAGTTTCCTTATCTCTTCAGATTTTTAGAATGCCATTCTGATGATTTATTTGTTTAACGTCTAAGTTCATAGCTGCTAATTTATCCACCATATCTTTGATGATTTAATTGCAGTGATGTGTCATTATATGTATCATGGATAAATTACGCATCTTTATGTGCTTGTGTAGTCTGTGTCTTCTTTGCATGAACATACAGAGTGCTTTTCTATGCACGAGGCAAGTCTTGTGCCCAACTCCAATACTAGGTTTATGCATATGTGGTGTGGGTGTTCTGCCAAAACATTGTGAACAATCACACTAGACACGAATATTATGTCTTAAACATCTTCATATTAAAAATATCGGGTACAAAATATCCCAAGTAACTATATTGTTTTTTTTAACAGTTTTTTTCAAATATTGTTAAAAAATGTAGGGCCTCATTATGAGGCTGGCAGTCCAAGCACCGCCAACCTAGCGGTGACGGTGGGACCGATGCAACTGTGTTGGTCCAACCTCCATATTAAGACCCAGGTGGCCAGACCGCCAGGGGACCTCTGCCCCCGCTGGGAACATGGTTCCCGGCAGTCCAATGGTGGTCTGAGGTGTACTTAGCCAGGGCAGCACTGAGTTCAGCGGCACCTTGCAGATTACAACTCTGCTTACCACCTGCCTTTCCATGATTGTCTAACCGCAATGGAAAGGCTGGAGGTAAGCTAGTGCTGGGGGCCTCAGGGTGGCCTCTGCGCTGCCCATGACATGGGCAGTGCAGGGTCCCCTCTGCCAGCACCCTCAGAATGTGCACTGTTTGCAGACAGTGCACAGTCCGGGTGTGCTGGGGGGCCCCGTGCGACGCCATTGCCCTTGCCCTTGGCTCCATGTGGAGCCGAGACCGATGCCGCCGCACAGTTTCCACTGGGCTGACCGGCGGAAACCTTGGTTTCTGCTGGTCGGCCCAGTGGAAATTTTGTAATGGGGCTGGTGGGGAGACTGCCAGCTCTGCTGCAGTCTTCTCACCGCGAGTCTGGTAGTCGGCTTGTCCGACCACCAGACTCATAATGAGGCCATTAGTGTTATATATCATTGTAATTTATATAATTATTTTAAGTGGATTTGTTGTATGTTATTTTTGTATTGCTATATTGTATTTCTAAAAAATGTTTGTATTTCTTTTTTAATAAGTTTAGGAGCTGGATTTTGGATTTATATAGGAACAGGGCAGGGCGTAAATTGAAATACGTTTTTTATAAGTTTATTATGTATTAAAAATTGTTGTTGATTGATTTGTTATTTCATTTTAAAATATAATAATGGGATTGATTAATCTGTTTAACTTGATAAACGTAAGTGTGATACTTTTCAAAATGTGTTAAATTGAAATTTTACGTATTTCAATTTTTTTTTAAAACCATCCTTTTTATGTAGTTTGTTAAAAATTTGTATTAGCATAGTTTTATGATCGCAAATTTCTTTGTTCCATAGTATTGACAGTAAAAACATTTTAATATAATTTTTATCACACTAATTTATACATAATTATTGGTTAAAATAATGATGTTCTATTCTTTTGTTCTTTTACATTTACATTTAATGTAATTTTTTATTTTCTATTGGAAAAATATTTGTAGGTATTTTTGCTTCACTTTTTTAAGTTATGTTTTTTCAATTTTTCAATTATTTTCTTTTCTTTTAATTTAAATTTAAATATGTTTATAATTTGTTATACTGCAAGTAAATTATTTTATGTGTTTTGGTTCGGTTTGTTGTCACAATTTAGCATATTTTATTTGTGTTTTGAATAACTAAAATGAAATCTTCCAAAGTATTATTTCAGTAGAATGTGTATTATAATTTTGTGGTAGTAGTTATTTATGTAGCAATAAAGTTCAACACTTTCCCCAGTGTCGTCAAGTTTGGAGGGAAATAGTAAATCTGACCCACCCACACCCCAAAGACAAACAATTTCCCTACTGTGGTTAAAGGCCTCATTACGTGTTTGGCAGTCTGTCGACTGCCATGACAGTGATGGCGGTCTGACCGCCATTGGGATGGTGGTCAGATCGCCCTATTATGAGTCATGCTGGTCTATGGAGCAAAGACCGCCGCTGTTCCGCTGCCCCCCCCCAGGAAGCACAGACAGCCACGATCACAAGGCTGTACCATTAGGTCAATGGAGACAGTGTTCCTGCAAGACATATTATGAGGTTGCACACTGCCAAAGTGACCGTGGCGGTCCAACCACCAGGTTTCGTCGGGCGGAAATGGACAGTATAAAGGGAGACACTCACCTGAGGCCAGCCTCACATGTCCGGAGCCACCATTGATCCCATCACATATGTCCTGCTGCTGTTGATCATTGATGGAGCACAAAATCCACGCTGCTGAAGGCGCAACTAACCGTAAGTACACACACCTACCTGCGTCATTAACCTTAACAACAGATCATTGCACCATCGTCCACATCATATAGAGGTCATGTTATGGGCACCAAGTATATGTCTCATCCTGTATACAGTTAAAATCATATGTGAAGTAATGCCCCCATTCCCTTTACTGAATATAGGTCTAGGACCAAGGGGAAAAAACAACCACTTAAAGGAAAAAAGAAAGCCCCACATGACCTTTATTCCTTCTACTATGCTTCAAAAGATGCTATCGGTTCTGATCCCCCATAGGTAAAAATGTCTTAAACCAATAAATTCAGGAAAATCAATGTATTTACTTAATTATTTAATCCAAAAATATAGATGACATAAATGCTGCAAAGTATCTCTCACATAATTTTTCATAGTCTTATCAAGTTAATATAATTATTTACAAAGTAACTGTACACCAATAAACATGTAGAAAACAACATAAAAACAAAATACAAGAAACAATTTGCAATGTCACTGTTAGAAATAGGGTCTCTTTGGCAGTCAGTTTGCACTCTGTCCAAGCAGGGACCCTCACTCTAGTCATGGCAATGGAGCTACATACTTAAAATCACCCCTGCTAACCCTCTTGGTAGCTTGTCATAAGCAGTCAGGCTTATCTCAAAGGCAATGTGTAAAGTATTTATACCAACACACCCAATAATACAGTGAAAACGCTACAAAATGGACCCCACACCAGTTTAGAAAAATAGGTAATATTTTTCTAAATCAAACAAGACCGAAACGACAAAAATCTAACATACAAAAGTCAAGTTATGAATTTTCAAGAGTGTAACTCCATAGAAAACAATGGAAACGTTGATTTTACCCAAAGTACCTTGTTTGCGTAAAAAATAAAACCACACGGGTGAGCTTGCATTGTAATAAGTCAGTGATGAGCTGATCCCTTACTCACAAGTGAAGCTGTGCATTGTTTCTTCTCCGGTCAGGTCGGTGATGTGTCATTTTCCTCTCCCATAAGAGAGCGATGCATCAATTTCCGGACAGGGCTCCTTGGATCCATGCAGATTCACGATGACTTTGACACTCAGCAACGATGCATGAGAAATCCAGCTGTACAGTGTTAGAAAATCACGCTGCATGTGGTTTGCTTAATTATCAGCAGCCGCAAGCGAGTGTTGCGTTGTTTTTCCCGACGCAATGCATCAATTTCCCAGCTGCAATGCAGGTGGGGCATCGGTTTCAGCCGCGAAGCGGGTGGCGTGTGATTTTTCAGCCGCATTGCAGGTGGTGCGTCGAAAATTTCCCAGCGCGGTGTCCTGTGCATGGATTTCAGTCCTTGTTCTGTTAACTTCACCTTTCATGATCCCTGATACTGGATGGGGCACCACTTGGCAGGAGTCTCAGCAGAAAGTCCAGGTGCTGGCAGAGGAAGTCTTTAATAGCCCTGAGACTTCAAAACAGGAGGCAAGCTCAGTCCAAGCCCTTGGAGGTTCTTCTCAAGCAGGAATGCACAACAAAGTCCAGTCTTTGTCCTCTTTTACAGGCAGAAGCAGCGAGTGCAGGATAGCCCATCAAAACACAGTCACAGGCAGGGGCAGCAGGGGCAGCACTTCTCTTCAGCTCTTCTCAGTGGAAGAGGTTCCTCTTGAATCCAAAAGTGATCTAAAAATCTGGGATTTTTGGTCTACTACTTATACCCCTTTCTGCATTTGAAGTAGGCAAACTTCAAAGGAAAGTCTCTGTTGTTTAGAGGATCCTGCCTTGCCCAGGCCAGGCCCCAGACACACACCAGTGGGTTTGAGACTGCATTGTGTGAGGGCAGGCACATCCTATTTACGGTTTGAGTGACCAATCCTCCCTCTACTCCATCCCAGCATGCTCATCAAGCTGTGCAGGCTACACCCCAGCTCCCTTTGTGTCGCTGTCTGGAGGAGATTCACAAACTGCCCAACTGTCATTGTGACCCAGACAGGGAATCCACAAGCAGGCGGAGTCACAGAATGGTTAAAGCAAGAAAATGCCCACTTTCTAAAAGTGGCATTTTCAAACTAACAATCTAAAAATCAGCTTCACTAAAAGATGTATTTTTAAATTGTGAGTTCAGAGACCCCAAACTCCAAATTTCAATCTGCTCTCAAAGGGAAACTGCACTTTAAAGATATTCAAAGGCAGCCCCCATGTTAACCTATGAAAGAGATAGGCCCTGCAACAGTGAAAACCACATTTGGCAGTATTTCATTGTAAACCAAACCACAACCATGGTAAAACCACACAAGTACATGACCTACCTTTAACACACACTGCACCCTGCCCATGGTGCGACATAGGGCCTACCTTAGGGGTGCCTTACATGTACCAAAAGGGAGGGTTTGGGACTGGCAAGTGAGTACACTTGCCAGGTCGAATTGGCAGTTTAAAACTGCACACACAAACTCTGCAGTGGCAGATCTGAGCCATGTTTGTAGGGCTACTCGTGGCTGGCACAATCAGTGCTGCAGGCCTGCTATTAGCATTTGAATTACAGGCCCTAGGCACCTCTAGTGCATTTAACTAGGGACTTACTAGTAAATCAAATATGCCAAATATGGAAAAGCCAATTACACATATAATTTCACATAGGGAGCACTTGCACTTTAGCACTGGTCAGCAGTGGTAAAGTGCCCACATTAACAAAAACAGCAAAAACAGAGACCAGCACACAGCAACAACCTGGAAATCAGAGGCAAAACGTTAGTTTTAACAGCCCCCAGTTGTTCACTCACTCTTGCTCACATCCAACACCATTTTCTCTTATCCTAACCATTCATATCCCATTCCAGCCTTTCTCCACATACAAACACCATACAACAGAGAAACAATATTGACTTTCATCCGCTGCACTGTTGTGAGCTGGACTCCTCCCAAAGTCCAAATCATACATGAAGACGGACATATTCTCAGTCACAATCCGCCCGCTTTCTGCAGCTCACTCACACTGCACAGCAACACTAAACAAAAACACATGTCCACACATCTCAGGCACAGGGACATTGAAGGCTACACAACATTCTTTCACACATCACCATCAAAAAACAAACATCACATCTACAAATACAACTCACACACTCACATTTCACAAAGCCAGGGACTGCCATCACATACAACACACATATGTGTCAATGTGGCATGGAACACAAACACCACTACCAGGAAACAGCCCTGCAATGGACACACACATCACACACATCACAGCACAATTGAAGGACATTGGCATGCACAATAGACAGGGAGACAAACAGGCAAAGGACACTATGCAAACAATACCTGCACAATTGGGACGGGGCACACAGGGAAGGAGGCTGCACTGTGACACATATCACTTTGCACATGCCCCTCAAACAACATGTACATAGGAAATGGCCGTACATGTTTCTCAGGGACAAACATTACTAGACCCAAATGTCATGCCCATCTGCACAATGTGGAAGTGCAAGTCAACAAAGCACATACAACTCCAACTGCATGGGACATAGCTCTACAGGAACTAGCAACAGCAAGGTACGCATAGCTAAATGGACACTTGCACAGTCTAATGCAAACAAAGCTAGCACACATTAGCACACTCCATGTCTGCACAGACAAAACTCAAGCTGACACATATCAGGTGAATACATAAGCCATATCAGGTAGACAAGTCTAACACCATACATACTCACAATGGACAACTCAAGATGAACTACTCACCAAAACAACCATAACACCACCATTGTATTTACACCCACATATCCCTACACTCAACATACACCTTTTTCTTGGGGGACAGTAACACTCTTCATAAAGTCATTTACTACAAACAACAGCAAATGGAGCAGCAAGCTGGCTGAAACACACACAACTGTGGGTACACAACACAAGTCACTCATGAACCACATTAAGGTAGGAAAGGAATTACAGAACAAAGATGTGCCCAAAAAACAACACCTGTTTGGGTTTATTTAACCTGAATCAATCAGAACAAAGGCTATAGGCAGGTCATTTTCCAGTCCATCCATAGTAGCACAGTATTGAGCTAAATCGTAACTCCTAAATGCCATGGAACCTCCACAGGAAGGGGCATAAAGGGGCAGGCAGGCACCTCACTGATTATCTGGGGGGGGCTTTGTGGGATTTGGATTTGGGAGGGGGTGTGGGCTTAATTGGGGTGGTCTTCCTAGGAGGGGTGGGCTTCTTCTTGGGTGTGAAGAGGTATGGGTAGTCACGGGGGCAGTGGAGCCTTGTGAGGTGGAAGGGAGAGTTTGGGAGCTAGGTGGGGGCCGCTTGGGTTTGAGACAGGGTGGAGGTAACAGGGGTAAGGTTCATGTAAAACAAATGTTTTTAGGGCCACAGGGACGGTCAGCAGGAAGGGGTGGGGATTTGGAGGTTGAGGGAGTGTTTGTATGCTGTGTAGGTGTGGATGTTGTGAGTGTTTGCTTATGAGAGGTATGCTTGTGTGTGGTGGGTGTCTGTTGTGTGGGTGAGTGAGTGCGTCTTTGTGCCCTGGGAGTATGGGAAGTAGAGGTGCTGGGGGATGCAGCGGTGGATGCGTGTGTAGCTGGTGGGGTGGTGACTGTGGGTTTGGTAGATGTGGTAGAATTCTGTGTGTATGTAGTTGTGGTGTCTGCTGGTGTGGTGTTTGTAGTGGATGTCTGGGGCTCTGCTGAGGTGGTGTCTGCAGGTATGATGGGTATGAGGGTGTGTCACTGACTGTTGGTGTTGTAACTGTGGGTACGCTGGATGTTGTGTGTGTGATGCTGGGAGTGGTGGGAGTGTCAAGGGAAGTTGTTGCTGTGTCTATGGTTGGATGTTGTTTATGTGCATGCCGGTGTGTTTTGTAATGCTTGTGTTGGTGTGTGCTTCTCTTGGGTGTTGAGGTGGATGTGTGTGGATTGGTCTGTGTGCTTTTGGTAGGTATGGGAAGGGGGGATTCGGAGTGAGAAGAGGGAGTAGTAGTGGGGACAGAAGGTGTGGGGTGACTGGTTGCCATTGGTGTAGAGGCCAGAGCCTGAAAAGATCTCTGTAGGCCAGTCTTTGCATCATGAATGCCTTCCAGGAAGGCGTTGGTCTGTTGGAGTTGGGTCACCAATCCCTGGAAGACATTCACAATAGCTGACTGACTCACAGAGATCATTCTCAGGAGGTCATTAGCGTCTTCACTGAGGGCAGCATTGGTAACAGGGGCTTAGGCAGAGGTGCCTGTGGCGAAGGAGACGCCCACGTTCTTGGGTGAGTGGGCACAGCCAACTAGGTGGGGAAAAATAGGGATGGCGGTGTTAGAACACGGGGTGGTGGACAAGGATGGTACAGGGGGATTCCCCGATGGGTTCGCCACCACTAGGGAGTGTCCACTGGAGGAGGAATCCGATGATGATGGAGATGATGTTCCGGTCTCCCCTGTGGCACTCCTCTCGCCCTCTGGGCCACTGGATCCCTCTGTGTCAGTTGTGCCTAGACCTTAGGTCCTGTGGCCAGATGCTTCTCCATTTGGCTGTGCTCCTTCTCCTTTGCTTGCTGTGCAGGTGCTGCAACTACAAAGAGGAACAGAGTCATCACATTTCCATGACCACACTTGAACAACAGCTCGGATTAGCAAACATTACCATGATATCAAGTAGGCCCCAGCAACAAACGACACCTAAGTGACCCATACATGTGCCATGCCATATGCATGCATGCCATCTGAACTGTCAACAGCTGACCACAGGAAAATCAGGATCTCAGCCAACTACAATTGCATGGCTGAAGCTGTGCAATCATAATAACCAGACAACAAGGAGGATTCCTCATCACCCACAAAGTTTTGCCCATGTAGCAGACCTCAGTTACCTGTGTCATACAAAAATAGGTAAATTAAAACTGCATTCCCTTAAATCCCACACAAGGTCATGCACACATCTATTTGTCACATACTTAATGACCTTACAATAAGAAATGATGCTCTAAAATATAGCCATGTTGATGGCAAAAGTACAATAGCCTGGAGAAGGTGACATGGAAGTACTCATGTCACACTGGAAACATATCAACAATGTACACCTCACAAGTGACATTTGCACCAAAAGAGTCAAGGTGGTATCATTGATGTTGCACAGATAGGCCCCACATGTGGCATGGAAGTGAACACTGTAGACATTACGTGCAAGATGTCAGGGAGAGATTTCCCCAAAATACACAACACAATGAATCAGTTTGCCCTAGGGTGATTGCCACTAATGCCTGACACCCCTTTCAAAGATATACTCTGAGTGCTTCAGTAGAAGCCATTGGTCCTTTGCATGTAGGAGAGACACAGAAGTTGCAAGGGTTTGTAGAAGGCCCTCAACAGGTTTCCCAATAGGAAGTTGCATCACTGTCCCCATTTTGCTCATCTAAACCCAGATGTCTGTCTGTGGGTGAATGCCTGTACCCAAACACATGTGTCTTAAACATAACTGCAAGTCACTCCATGATGCATGCCAACAGTCAGGGCACAAACCTTAACTATTACACATGTGTGCAGTGCACTTTTCCACATGATGTCACATCAAGGACATATATATATTCACATTGTGACTCCAAATTTTAGGTCTACCTGTCATGTCTCTCATTGCTACTGTAGTTGTACATGCCAAATGACATGCTGTGACGCATGAGGGAATGTGTCAGAAAAACTCCTGTATGTGGCACTACATAAAAAATATCCCCATTGTGAATGTACTATTCCACAAATAGTTTGCCATGCACATATGTGTGAGGGAATACAGACATCATCCCATCAACATAGGTAGACAATGCATGAAACTGCAGCTGACAAATGTATCCTAAACACAAAGGGACACATGCTGACATTTAGGCACAAGGAATGTTGACAACAGTGATGGTACATAAATCATGCCAATGGCCATTCTCCACTTACCAAGGAAAGTAGAGATCTATAGCTGCATCCAAAAAACAATGTAAGCCCTATCACATGTATGTTGGACACCTTCACATTACATAATACAGTGAGACACCAGCACCCATCATACGCTGACGGCAAGTGGCCTCTGGGGGCAGATGCCAACATACGCATCTACCCAGGCATATGGCAGAGGACAGTGATTAATCACCTACTTACCTTTGGCCTGGAACACTGAGGTGTAATGGTCTGTTACATAGCAATCACATACAATACAACAAACAGTACAACTTTGACGCACGGCCTCGCAAGGACAACGCCGGCCGACTTCCAGAGGGGAAATCGACGCAACGCCTACCGTGAGAACGAAATTCCGGACGCCCCGAAGGCGTCGCGTCGATCAGTGTCGGTGTGTCGGCGATTCTCTCGCCGCGGAGCAAGCTGTGCATCGAAATGTTCGCGCACGAAGAGTCCAAACGAAAAAGAGAAGTCTTTTTGGTCCTGAGACTTCAGGGAACAGGAGGCAAGCCACCTTTTTCTGCAGTGGGTGGTCTGCTGACTGTGGACCCCCAGGGTCCCTACCTTCTTGACGATGGCTCTCCATATACCCTTCTTTTGATAGGAGTTGACCTGCATTGATGTAAAAAAACAAATAAAGAGATCATGTTCACAAGTTTCATCACAAATGGTTGAGCCACATACATGTCAGTAATATCAAGCTAGAACTTTCCTATTTGTCACTACTCACCAAGTGTGACATATACAAGTCAACGAGTACAGGGCCATGATTACTGGCATGCATTTCCCAATCTGCAGAACAACCCACCACCCTGCTCAGGCCCTACAATGACTAAGCAAGCCTACTGACATCATGTGGGACTTGCTCTACATCACATATCTGTGGCTTCTAAAAGGGTAAACTCCTAATGCATGAATGGTCCAACTCATTCACACTCTGTGAGAATGACTCTCTGCATACAGTCCGTACAGGCATCTGCCAGACTACAATCTTCAACATTATACATGGGTAACAATGAAGGGACTGGCATGGTGGGTACATAAACCCCCTTATTACGAGGCTGGTGGTCTTAAGACCGAAGGGCCAGCTGTAAGGCCTGCCATATTACGAGTTTGGCGGTTTGGCCTAAGCCAAACTGCCTAATTGCTGCCCGTACTGCTACTTTTGGGTGGTCCGCGGGGCTGAAGGTGAGCATCTCTGGCCTGGCGGCAGCTTAGCGGTATTACAAGGCGGCAGACCACCAGCATACACTTCTACACTCTTACAAACACTCACCCACGCACTTACTACATACACCCCCATTCACTTGAGAACACACACTCAAACACGCACACAGAAACACTCATTCATGCACGTACACACACCCATGCAAATGAAGTTATGCACAAGAACAGACCCATTCACGTGCACACATGCACACATGCACACATGCACACGTGCATTCACATTCACTCGCATACATGCACGCATACACCACCCCCTCCACATACATGCACGCATGCACCATCCCCCTCCCCATCTGCATACTCGCACTCACACACTCACACAAGCAGACCCCTCCCGCACTCATTACATTCACACACACACTCACACATGCAGACATGCACACACAGACCCCCTCCCCTGTCGGATGATCACTTACCTTTTCCTGGTGAGGGGCCTCTTCTGGGCGGGGATTGGTCCCGGCACTTCCACCACCGGCATTGCTTCGCCTTCAGGACACCGCTGCGCTGTATTACAGGTCATAATACGGTGAGCAGAGTCCTTTTGGCATGGTGCTGCCAGCGGTGGAACTGCCTCTCCACCACCGTACTCCAGGCAGACTGCTGTTGGATTTCCGCCTGTCATGTATCTGTATCCCAGAACATGCTTTTGAACACGTGTCCATTCTACAGAGATAGCATCCAACAAACAAAGGTATGCATTGTCCATTTTTTGGTATGTTACAAAGGTACGGAGTCACATATCATGGTCTCCCAAAAATCAACACAGGGTCTGTACTGTGGAAATGTCATTTATGCAATAAGCCTGCACAGGACAAATATGATATGTGTGAAGGTGACAACAAGGCTGTGAGAGTAAGGGACCTGTCAAGAGTCAGAGACATACATTGACAATGATGCTAAACACATGTGTAATGGATCAGTAACATACCCCTGTACCCATTCCTAATCTGATCAAGGGAATGAGGCATTCTGGGCAGCATATTACACCAGATCCACATGACAGGATCTGCTGCAACACAGGGAGTAGGTACAGTGTCACATTTGCATAACCACAGTGACTCCACCTCAGCATAGACTTGGACACATACAACATGCATACTAATCTCATGCTGTCTTTCACATACATGTTGTCTCACATATACAACAATCATGAGGAAAGAGATGTCAGTGGATAACTGTAATGTTACCTCACCTTGTTATGTGCATTCAACACAAGGAGGCTCTAGTTACACAAAACACACGCACACCACATTGTGAATTAACTCAACATATAGCAATGGCCACCAATACCTGCACATTGACCCTCCCATTGATACCACACAGACTGTACCTACAGGCACATGAATAGGCAATCTGGCACACATGAGTATAATCTAGCCTGTGAGGAGTGAAGGGATGTTAAAGTACAGAATAAAATGTGCTTATGAGGCACTTACCTGCTCCTCTGGTGCACCATAGAGCAGTCTATACAGGGGTAGGACCTCGTTGACTAGCCTCTCCAGCTCCTCAGGACAGAAGGATGGGGCCCTACCACCTGCTGGACATGGCATAATTGCTTGCAGAGGTAGTACACAGCAGCTCAGTAGTGGAGGTATTGCTGGCAGCAGTAGCAGGAGTCAAGTGACATGCCGAACATGGCGGTTATGTCTGCCATGTATGCAGTCGTCACCTCTGGTGGACAAAGCCATTGGCCTGCGACTGCCACTGGCAACAATGTTAGCCTATGGCTGTGTCCACCGCGTTTGCAACCGCCTACCGCCATGATGTGTTCCACTGACAGTTGCAGATGGTTCCTAATGTCCAATGGAGTAGGTCAGGCAGCTGCCATTTTAGAGGCCTGGTATTGGGCTTCAAACACAGTGTCACACCTCCGAAAAAGTTGTTTTGAACACACAAACATGCTTAGCCTGTCTTGTCATGTATGTTGTACAACTCAAACACCATTGTGATATTCTGCAGGACACAGATGGCAGTTTACAGTGGGGCACAGTCCATCCCCCTCAAAGGTCATTTTTGCAGTTGCAACATCCTGCCACATTCCAAGAGGCATTTGTGATGAACATTTTTGTTTTAGTTCCAGATTCATAATGTCTACACGTGTGGCAAACCAAGGGAGTCACATGTGACCCTTGTGTCATTAGTAGCTTGGTTGTGTACTGTTTGCCATGTCCATCCCTTCTTAATTGTCTTCTTACATGTTGTCATTGACATGCATCATGTATGTAGTTGGGGACACAATGACTAATGCCAGAACTAATTTCTTGTCATATATAGGTACCTAGGGGGAGGGAGGATGCAACAAACACCAGTCTACCGTCCACTGCCAGACCCACAGACCATGGAAGAATGCCACATAATCCTCCTTTACCATCTGAATTGGCAAACAATAGTGGACTTATGTCGTCAATTGGAGCCAGATCTGATGCCAGCTATTAATAATGCAACCAGCATACCAACCATTGTGCAAGTCATGTCAGTGTTGCACTTCCTAGCCGCAGGGTCCTTCCAACCTACAGTGGCCCAAGCTGGTAGTATGTCCCAACCCATGTTCAGTCTGGTGTTGAAAGATGTCCTCTCAGCAGTGTTGAAACACATTGACAGCTATATAAGGTTTCCCTGACGTGAGTATATGAAGGCTGACTTTTATGGTTTTGGACTCATCTCACATGGGGTGGGGGCCATTGATGGCACACATGTTGGCTTGGTCCCGCCACAGCCAAGTGAACAAGTGTACCACAATAGAAAGAACGTCCATCCCATCAAAATCCAAATTGTATCTTAAGCGGATCACAGGTCTTTCCCTGTTATCCGGGTTCAGCCCATGATTCCTTCATATTTCAGAACAGCACTATCCCCCAGCTGATATCACAACTGTACATAGAGAGGGGTTGGTAGGTCACATCTGTCCTATTTGTGTGCGTACAATGTCTGGTGTGACAATTCTGAGGAGCGGGACTCATTGTTGCACCTATGTCCCATTCCTTAACAGGAGATCCTGCTATCTAAGCCGTCTTTGGTTGCTGACGCCACTAAAGAATCCAACTATGCCAGGGGAAGTCCTCTTCAGTGAGGCCCATGGAAGAACGAGGTGGGTAGTGGAGTGGGATTTTGGGCTCCTGAAGGCCAGATTTAGGTATCTGGACCATACTGGTGGAACCCTTCTCTACTGAACCTGAAAAGTGAGTCAGATCATTGTGGCATGCTGCATGCTACACAACATTGCCCTGAGGAAAAATATCCCATACATCTCAGAGAAGGGGGAATCTGCAGTGCCACCAGGTGAGCCTCCTGAAATTCCAAGTGAGGATGACAGTGGTAAAGAGGAAGGTTTCGACTTGCAAGAAGATCTCATCAGTAGGCACTTTTCTTGAGAGTGTAAGTATGTTATGTAATGTAATGTCTGTGACAGTACAAAGAACTGTAGTTGTCAGAATGTGTGGAGTAGAGTGTTTTGACAAAAACAAGGGTGAGCTCATGCTCTGCAATATTCAGCCAAAGGGTGCTTGAAGAGTTATCCTTTGACATATCTACAGTCTTGATGTAGTCTACTTTGTTTGTGTCAGTCTCCTTGCAATGTAATTTCCTTTACAGATGCTTGCTATGTGCCTTGTGTCAAATGTATGTTTTCAAGCCTATACTGCCTCTTTTGTCTTTGTCCAGGTACCTTCACCATTACATCATCATATGGACATTTTAGAGTTGTGACATTGACAGGTATCTGATGCTGTTCCGACATATGAAGTGGATATGGATTGTTCCAGGTAATGTAGGTAAAAGATTTGGGATGTATGAGACCTGTGCCAAGGCAGCTTGAACAGTGTTTGGGTGGAAGGTCTGAAGCACACATTATAATTGTTTTTGTGCTGTGTCAGACCGTATGAATCATGTGAGTGATCATGTGGGCATGAAATATGTAGTCATAAATTAAAAGCAAGGCATTCACCATTCACATTGGCTAAACACTCTTCCTGTATGACCTGTATGTAGCTGTAGATGTGTTTCATCATTGCAGGCCACAGTGACTGTTCCACAACACTAACATAGGTTTTTGTCATACCACCAGAGGCATGGTCTATGGATTATGTTGGACCTGTGATCAGGAAATGTTGTTCTGCTCTTTGTCTGTATCTTGGACTATGTGATGTTGGATTTCTTTGCTTTGGTATGTGATAAGGCTCAAGCTGGTGACACTACCCACTTTTCTGTTAGCTTATTTTACAGGACAATGTCTGACAAGGCCCTTCCTTCTCTGGTCTGGGAGTCTGTACTTTGCTATATCTACCTTGACACAATAGGAGACAGTCATTCTTGGCTCAGACAGTCCAGGCATATGGCCAGCCTGTGAAACAAAATGTTTGGTGCGAGCAGACACTTTTAGTAATCTGTTTGTGTGTGTTGGTAGTAAACTTGTAGTAGGACACTGTCCCTGTTACATATCCCACCTTGCATTAGTATCTTGTGTCTTCCCCATTTACTTCACATGGTCTTACATCTCTACATGGCAAAATAAGTAACAAAAGGAAGCAGACAATGACTGTGATAGGTGAATTTATTGTAAAATTGTGCTATACAAGTGATTTGGTGCATGGCTGGAAAAAACAGTGAAGGGTTCAATCATGGTGGTTGAAATCATTGGAGTGGATGCCACACAATTGTCAGTCCAACGTCCACTGTACCCCTCCCATGGGAAATGGAAGGTGGTTAAAGAACAGGAACAGTTAACAGTGTGAATATGTGGCACACAAAGGAGTCCATTTAGGAAGAGGTCACTCGCTGGCAGTGGTGGGTGTCTTGCGGTCTGCACCTCTTGCATTCTTTGCTGGATGTCCTGACTTGCATGGGGTTGATCTGCTGCTACAGGGGCTGGGGCATCTGTGGCGGGATCTTCTCCTGACAGGGCCACACTTCCAGTGTCTGGCACCAATGAAGGGCCTGGTGTTGCTGTGCCACAGGAAGGGGTTGATTGTTGTTGATGATCCCTGATTAGGGTACTGTTAATGTCCCTCAACACCACTGTTAGGGAGGCCAACTTCCCAGAATTTCTGCAAGTACCTGGCCCATCACACTTCGGGGCTTCTGATAGACCCCCACGACGTGGCTGATGGTGTCCTAGCCAGGAGCATTCCCAGTGGCATCACCCCACTGGCCCACTACATGCCTCCCATGCACCCTACCCCCATGGGCCTGTGCCCTTGTCACAGGGTGCCCCCCACTACTGGTTCCAGGGCCATCATTGTCCTAGGGGGTTGTGCTGCGACTCAGGATCCTGGATTAGTGGGTACAGGATGGATGCCTGTGACATGAAGGGGGCGAATGGCTGCTTGTGATATTGAGGCAACCGGGCGGAGAGGTGTTGATGTGGTCACAGTGAGATTCACTGTTGAGGTCTGACCAGGTTGTCTAGATGGGCCAGAACCATCCTCCACATCCAGACATCCAGGAGTGTCTTCTTCACTGAGGGCTTCATCCATGGCAGTAGTGGTGGTCTCGTCTGTGGCCTCGTGTGCCCAGTGGCAGTTGTTGATGTGAAAAAAACTCTTTTACAGGTTGCATTGTGACATCTACCTCCAAAAGTTTACAGTGACATTCTGCAAAGACCGTTTAAATATTTGATTTGCAGGTTACCCTATTGTAACAGGTACCCATTCCATTGGTTGTATTGTCTTGACATTTGTGAAGCATGCCATTTCAGTGTAAGGCAAGCAGCTGCTGAGTTTAGCAGGCCATTAGAACTTGGGAGGATGGCCTGAGAATGACATTTTGCTACCGGTGCAGGCAAAACAGTGGCTGGGCAGGATGTGGCTTTGGATATTTTAAGGCCTAGTTGATTGTGATTTAGGCAGACCCAGAAGTTTGTTGTATATGTGATTGGAGACATAGGGGGTTATTACAACTTTGGAGGAGGTGTTAATCTGTCCCAAAAGTAACTGTAAAGTGACGGATATACCACCAGCCGTATTACAAGTTCCATAGGATATACTGGACTCGTAATACGGCTGGTGGTATATCCGTCACTTTACCGTCACTTTTGGGATGGATTAACACCTCCTCCAAAGTTGTAATAACCCCCATAATTTGGTCAGGCCTTTGTGAATGTGTCTGCTGCTAATACCATTCTGGTGACGCATCTTGAGGCCTTGGTGATCATTGCTGAACATTTGGGGGAGCTGCCCATCCTGTCTTCAATGGTTTCATCTTGGCTTAGCAGTTCAAGTTGGAGCTAGGTAACCAGACGCATCTCAGAGTTGAACATGATCTGTATTTTGGTGCCTCCCAGGTGAGTAAACATCATTTGGAAGTGAGCAGGCAAGGGTTTTTGGACAAATTACCACTATTCTGCAATCTGAAGTCACTTGAACAGTGCCTCTGGGTGGTTGCGTTCAGGTCACACCCTCCAGTTCCCAAAACCTGACAAACTTTATCATCCCAGGTGAGTAGACGTTAAATGAGAGTTCATAAATAGATGGCTTTGGGCAATTGAACATTGTTTTGGGGTTGGAGTGTGTGACACAGGGCCTATTGGCTTTGCATTCAGGTTACTACCTATGCTTCCCAACACTAAACAAATGCTATCATCCCAGGTGAGTACACTTCACTTGAAAGTTCACTAATATATGCATTTTGGCTAGTGTACACTGGGCTAGTGATTGGAGTCACAGGGACAGGTCCTCCTGGGTGTTGGAGTATTGTTATTCCCTGTACTAAACACAGTATACAAATGTGATCCTCGCAGGTGAGTACACTTCAATTGCAAGTTAACGAACACAGGTATTTGGACAAGAGAACACTGGGCTTGTGTTTGGAGAGACAGAGCCTAATAGCCTTGGCAGTCATGTCACTCCCTTTACTTCATACAGTCACTAAATATCATCCTCCCAGGTGAGTACACTTCATGTATGATTTCCCAAATGTGTTTTTGGAGAAGAGGACACTGGACTGGTGATTGGAGTGACAGTAACAGTGCATCCTGGGAGTTGTAGTCATGCAATTGTCTGTACTACATACACCATACAAATGGTTTCCTCTCAGGTGAGTACACTTCAATAGAGAGTTCAGACACAGAGGCCTTTGGAGAAGAGAACACTGTGTTGGTGTTTGGAGTTACAGAAACTGGGCCTGCTGGGAGTTGCAGTCAGGTCACTCTCACTACTCCCAAGTACTTCACAAATGGTATTCTCCAATGTGAGTAAACTGCATCCGTGAGTTAACAAACATGGGTGTTTGGAGAAGGAAATACTGTGCTGGTGTTTGGAGTTAAAGAAACTGTGCCTGCATGGAGTTGCTGCTATGTCTTTCACTCTAGCACACACACTGTACAAAAGTTATCCTCCCAGGTGGATACCCGACAATCGGGAGTTTGCAAACAAGGGTATTTGGAAAAGAGACCACTGGGCTGGCTGAGTAGAGTAACAGTAACAGTGCCTCCTGGCCTTGGCAGTCATGCCAGTCCCTTCACTACACACTTGACAAATGTTATCCTCCCAGGTGAGTACACTACAATATGTAGTTGTCATACAAATGTATTTGGAGAAGGGACCACTAGCTCTGCTGTTTGGAGTTATAGTACAGTTGCAGTCTTGTCACTCTCTCTAGTACACACACTACACAAATGTTATCCTCCCTGGTGAGAACACTTCTTGTGTGAGTTAACAAACAAGAGTATTTGGAGGAGGAAACACTGTGCTGGCGGTTTGAATAACAGTAACAGTACCTCCTGGGAGTTGCATTCCCACTACTCCCCAAAACTTGACAAATGTTACCCCCCAGGTGACTAAACGTATTTGGGAATTAACAAACAGTGGCCTTTGGATAGGGGAGCACTGGGTTGGTGTGTGGAGTTACTGAAACAGGGCCTCCTGGGAGTTGCATTCATGTAACTCCCTGTACCACACACACTGTACAAATGGCATCCTCCCAGGTGACTCTACTTCAGTTGAGAGTTCTAAAACCATGGTATTTGGACAAGAGAACACTGGGCTGGTGATTGGTTTAACAGACACAGGACCTTCCCGGCTTTAGTAGTCATGTCACTCCCTCTTCTTCCCACATTTGACAAATGGTATCCTCCCAGCTGAGTAAACTTAAATTGTGATTTAGCAGACATTGATCTTTAGACAAGTGAACAATGTTCTAGTGTTTGGAGTTGCTGAAACAGTGCCTACTGAGAACTGTAGTCCTGTCTGTCCCTGTACTATATACACCATGCAAATGTTATCTTCCCAGGTGAGTACACTTCAATTGGGAGTTAACAAACAAGGGTATTTGGTGAAGGGCACACTGTGCTGGCAGTTTGGGTAACACTATCAGTGCCTCCTGGAAGTCGTAGTCATGTGACTTCCTGTACTACACACTCTAACAAATGTCATCCCCCCAGATGAATACACTTCAATTGTAAGTTGCCAAACAGGGGTCTTTGGATAGGTGAACATTGAGTTGGTGAGTGGAGAGACAGTAAAAGTGGCAAAAGGTGATCTGTGTGCATGCGTGACATTTCATTTTGGTTACTTTTGTATTGTTGTGACTTACCAGACTCCACTCCAATGGTATTCCTGTTAAGCCAGCCCTCAGGATTCAGGATTGCTAAGACCTTCTCCTCCCAGGGAAGGGGATGGAATGGGGCACTGGGAGGTCCACCGCCAGTCTTCTTGGCCTGCAGCTGGTGCCTGGAGATGAGGGAATGGACCTTGCCCCTTAGGTTGTTGCACCTCTTCCTAATATCCTCCCTTGTGCGCAGGGTGGTTCCTACAGCATTGACTTTGTCGACTACCCTGTCCCACATTTCCATTTTCTTACTGAGAGGAGTGTGCTGGACTTGTGCTCCAAACAATTGTTGCTCTAGTCTAACAATTTCATCCACCATGACTCTCAACTCATCCTCAGAAAAACGTGGATTTTTAGAACATGACATAGTGAAATTTGAGCAAAATAAAAAAAAGTGACAGTGACTTACTGAAGAAGGGAAGTACAAAAGGGTGTGACTAGAGAAAAGTGTGTGCTGGGTGTGAAAAGAGGTGGTAAGGAAAGTGGTGCCTAGTAAAGATGCTGTATGGTGAAGAATTCGCTCTGGCATCTTTTGGCGCTGTAAGTGAAAAGGATTGTCATGTGTGAAAGGGTGTGTTTTATAGTGCCCTTTGCAGGTGTGTCCAGCATGGCTATGTGTGTGAGCTGTGTTGTTTTCCAATCCATCCTATGTGCTGTTTTGGATTACTTTGATGACCTCAAACCGCCATGGTTTGGACTGCCATTGGCTCATGACCATGGGTGTCTGCCACTGTGACTTTGGCCTTGTAATATGGTCAGTGGTTAGTCACTGTGCTGTTGGGGCTGAACCACCTATTTCCGGGCTTCTACACCGCTGTTGGACTGTCTTTTTTGGTTTGCGGTCCTGCCTATATAACTCGTAATACAGCAGTCTGTGAGTCCACCAAGATGGCGGTCTTTTTGGGACTTCCAACATGGCAGTCTGGCGGTTCGACCTCCAAACTCATAATTAGGCCCTAAGTCTGTAATAGGAATTGTATATCTGCCCCTTTCAAAGACCAACACTTTCCCCAGTCAGGTTAGGTTTGGAGTGGGAATAGTAACTTTCAGACCCCCACCACCAAAAGTCGAACATGTTCCCCACTGTGCTTATGTTGGAATGGGAATAGTAAATCTGACCCACTCAACCACACAAAAGCCACCATTTTCCCCACTGTAGTTATGTTTGAAGTGGGAATAGTAAAACTGACCCCCAAACCGAACAGCTTTCACAATGTAGTTACAATTCAGTGGGAATAGTCATTTGAACTTTGCCGAAGTCCAAAACTATCTCCAATGTGACTACGTTTTTAGTACGAAATAGTAATGTGATATCCATAAAGTGTAATCTTTTGTTTGCAGTTCTCCTTTTGTACCTTAAAAGGAAATTGTGTATTGTTTAATACTTTTTTTGCTAAGTATATTTTGTGTATTTTTTATTATGATACATTTTCGAAACATGCGTTTTAATAATTACATTTTTTTGTACATTGTTTTACAATAGTTATAATGTGTAGTCTGTAGTACTTCTTTATTCAATACATAAAATATTTATTATCTTCAAAGTAACTAACAGTACACAGATGATATAGATGTAGTGCACATATATATTTTTTGAAATAATCAATTTTTTTAAGCATGTTGCTTAGTCCTTTTGAACAAACACATATTATTCAGTATTTTAGTATTTATTTATTGTTTTAGGCTTTTAATAAAGCCATAGAATCAGTGAACATACCGTTCACAAACTGCAAAATTACCTAAAAGCATGCATCACAACAAAACAATACACACACCCTATGATAAAACATTTTAAAAGCGCCCCACAGACATACTTCCTTAATAGCGAGGGGCCTCCCTCCCATATCCTAGAATATGGGTAAATCACCTATAAGTTGCACACTGATAAGAATAAAATCAGTCCACATACCTCATCTGACTGTCATAAAAGGTTAAGTCAAAGATTTATTATAAGTAGCACCCTCCAGTATAATGCTTTTAGAATGCAGAGCTTCTAAACAAGAGGTGCACAATAGCAAGTAGCAGCATAAATGGATTGAAATAAGAGAGCAACTCTAGGTCATAAATTGCCAAGATGATAAAAACTAGTTGTGCAAAGATTCTTCATAGTCAAAACCAACAAGTGATCGTGAAATAGCTGCACAGAGAGCAAGTAAAGTGCTACATATGGTTGGTTAGTTTAACAATATTAGACCATCTCAATGGCTTCATCAAATATTATTCCACTTTATTGAGCATTTTAGGCATCACAATCTAATATTTTATTTATCTTATTTCACTTCATAAACAATAAAATGCATTTATAAATGCATTTTGATATTGCATCGATTCCTATGGAACGCAAGTCATTTTTATTTTTATTTTTGTGTCATTTTGTTCTAGTTTCTTTGTCTTTTTAGTCTTTCTTCATCATTTTGAGCTGTTTGTGGACTTTGCAGTTGCAGTTTCTTGTTGCTGGTCTCCAGTTCAGATACATCTATTTTATTCTTATTTTCTAAGGGTGTAGTGGTGGGGGGAGATAATACTGTAGTATGTGTTCGTTCTGTCTATACGGTAGGCCTCATCATAAAATGCAATATTTATATGAACTGTATATCAGTTGCCTGGTTTTGTAATACTTGTTAGAAATTGGGTTTCTGGTTGGCAGAGGTATGCACCCAGTTCAAGCAGGAAACACAATCCTAGTCCGGGTAAGTCACAAACACACCCTAAATTAGCCTGTGCTCAACCTCTTGTAACTTGGCACAGAGCAGTCATTCTTAACTTAAGAGGCAATGTATTAAGTGTTTGTGCAACACTTCACAAAATAGAGCTCAATTTATTAAATAAATAAAATAAGATCAAAATGAGCAGCACTTTATACCCATTTTCAAGGGTCTACGATTGGATCGGATTGGCACCACTTGGCAGGGCAAGACTCACAGTTGGCAGAGGCCAGGTGCTGCAGCAGGTGAGTTGGAAGTCCTTTGTGTCCTTCAGACTCTAGAAAACAGGAGGCAAGCCAGCAAGCCCTTGGAGTCACTTTGGATCTGGGATAGAGAAATATAGGTCCAGTCCTTCTCACTCCCGGGCAATGAGAGCAGCAGGCAGCAAGACAGCACAGCAGAGTAGGAATCCAGCAGAGTAACAGTCCAGCGGAGTGACAGTCCTTGTAGCATCACAGCAGTCGTTCTTCCTGGCAGAGTATCCACAAGTCCAGAAGTGTACTGAGTTAGTGGTTTCTGAGGTCCAGTAAGTGGGGGAGAATTTGAACAGAGGACTTTGAAGTGCACAGAGCCCCTCCCCTTTCTGCCCTGGCTCTACACTCACTGCAGGAGGATATACAGCCCTTTGTGTGGGGACAGGATATAGCCTACTTATGTGCACCAACTCTTCTCTCCCATTGTGCACACGGTGGCCCAGCTGGCTTTGATGGCCTATCAATCACACCAAAGCTCTCTTTGTGTATGGCTGTCTAGAGGGAATGACCAGCTGCAACCCCATCCCAGATGTCTACTCAGAGACAAGCAGAATGCAACAAATGGTTAAAGTAAGAACATTTTAACTCTCTAAAAGTGGCATTTTAAAAATTACAATTTCAAATCTGACTTCACCACAAGTTGTGATTTTAAATTGTGATTCGAGAGAACACATCCTTGTGGGCCCTATCTCTTCCCAATTTGGTATTACATTTATAAAATGTAGTAAAGTAATCACAGTGTTATCACATGGGAGAGATAGACCTTGCAGTAGTGAAAAACGACTTGAGGAGTTTTTCACTACTAGGATATGTAAAATGCAAAGGTACCTGTCCCACTTTTAAAATATACTGCACCATGCCCTTGGACTGTCCAGGACTTACCTAATTAATGACTCACATGTGTTAAAAAGGAAGGTCTGGGCCTTGCAAGAGGGTTGACTTGCCAGGTCGACATGGCAGTTTAAAACTGCACACACCGGCGCTGCATGTTTAAAGGGCTACTTAAATGGGTGGCATAGTCAGTGCTGCAGGCCTTCTAGTAGCATTTAACTTAGAGGCCCTGGGCACATGTAGTGCACTTTACTAGGGACTTATAAGTAAATTAAATATGCCAGTTGTAGATAGGCCAATGTTAACATGTTTTAAGCAGGGAGAACATGCAGTTTAGCACTGCTTAGCAGTGGTAAGGTGCTAGGGGCCATATGTACGAACACATTTTCCCATAGACACAGAATGGGTAAAACCCTTTGCTACATCTGGCCCTAAAAGTCCTAAAGCGAACCAAAAACAAATCTAGCAAAAAGGGGAGGAGGAAGGAAAAAGGTTTGGGTATGACACTGCAGAAAGGGCTTGTGCTTTGTTTCATATGAGGGTTGTAAATGTTGTTTGAATGAGTTTGTATGTTTTGACATTACAAGTTTTTTAAGACATCAGATTTCATTTTTAATCTGGATGCATTCGTTTTCAAGACACCATCCTTTGGTATTTTTTAACTAAAATTATTTTTCACTTTTCCTCAGATGCTTTGATTTTACTGAAACATTTATTTATTATTTCAAGACTTTTATGGTTTCCCTTGATTGTTAGCGTTGTGATGGATTTCCCTCTTTTGTCAGTTTTTTTGCATTGTTGGGGGATTTATTTTAATCAGTACCTTTTTGGGATTGTATTATTTGGATTGTTCTTTCAGTTATGGGATGTTAGCTATGAGATCATAAGTGTTTTTTAAATGTAATTATGTTATTCGGTAGGAAATGTTAATTTATTGATGTTAATGTGTTTGTTTATTATGTATATGTATGAATTTTTAACTGTAAAAGTATACGTGAATAGATAAGAGAAATGTTTGGCTTTTTAACATAATGTTCGTTAATTTGGCTTATATATTTATTTAATTCTAAATACTAATAACAGTTTTAATGATCAATCTGAAAATTATGGGCCTGATTACGAGTTTGCCAGTCAGACCTCTATACCGCCAAGGTGGTAGCGCAAAAAGACCGCCTAGTCGACAGCCTCCTGCCTGTCGTATTACAATGTTACCAATGGGCCAGGGGCAGTGTTCCTGAGAGCGGTGGACCTGCGGGGGATGTGGTCAGCAATACAAGGTATATTTTTCCATTTGCCATTGATGCAGATGTGTACATTTTGACCAAAATGTAAACACATGCATGACACATGTGCAATAATACGTTGTACTTGTACCATTCCATTGCTGGAGACTGGGCCATATATGCCCAGTCCAGTCAATAGCAGAAAATGAGAAAGGTACTTACCTGGATCTTTTTATTCTGTTTTTGGGAGTTGAATTGCTGATGTGAAGTGGGGCCCTGGATGATGAGGTCCACGTCCCATACTGAAGGAAAAAGAAGGGAATGGGGGAGCTCTCACTCTATTCCCTTCTATTCTGCCATCTCAAAGCTGGCGGTCCCCCCACCACAGTCTGCTCGATGGGAAAGCACACCGTGATCTGGACGGTAGTCCCCACCTTCTGACAGCTGCAATTCCCGAACCACAATTAGGGCGGTTGGCAAATTGCTGGCAATGTCGGTGGGACTTCAGTGGTCTCTAGTTCAGCAAACCCCCCAACATCATAATTCGGCTGGCAGACCTCATAGGAGGCAGTCGGGGTTTCCGACGCTGCTGTGATGGCGGTGACAAGACCACCAAACTCGTAATCAGGCCCTATGTTTTGAACTACCTATTCAATATTGTTTTCAAAAATTGTTTTAATGTTATTTGAAGTTAAATATTATTAACATGTAAGCGTTCAGCTTTTAAAGAGGTTTAAATGTGTTGTTGTGTAGTGTAGTTTGTTTGAAAGTAGCGTTCTTGCTATTGGGCCATAGGTATGGTAGGCCATTGTTGTTAGCAAAGAATGATACTTTGCATGCTAGCAGTTCATGCATTTCTTTAGATTGTCTGGATATGTTTGTTATGCTTTGGGTTAAGGATTGTTATATTCTTTGTTCCTGGTAGCTTTGTACTTTTTAAAGTATTTCTAGGAATTGATAGAGTGTAGGATGGCATCTTCAAAGTTTTCTGCAGAAGGGATTGAGCCAATTTTCCATTGCGTTATTTGTCTTTGTTTCTTGGGACATGGTGCTGTTGTAGACATTCCACCATGGAATGTGGTATTGGTATTGTCGTCTGTGTCCTAATTGATGCAGGTGACCATCCCATGTTTCATCAATATAATCCATAAGGGGGGATAGTTTTGTTCATGCACTTGGTATTTGGAGTATTCAGTAATCATAGTGAATTCTGTTACAGGCACATATAGTAATGCTTCTAGTTTCTTTTCATTCATATGAAAATTGTAAGTTAATTTGTCAATTCAATATTTGGGTGGATTTTAGGTGGTGCCTTCGTATACTTTAGCTAAGATAGAGGCTCCCCTGAATTGCAGTGTGTGAGTATCTTTTAAGAATAGTGGGAAGCACTGCTTGCTCAAAGTCTATGATGATTTTGGGAGGGTTACATGCTTTAGTTTGTGGTTTTATTGTAAATGTCATTGTGTTTGTTATGTAACAGTGTGTTCACTAATGGAATGTTTGCATTTTAATATTGACCATGCATTGTGTGTATTTGACTGAATGGTGAGGCATGACTTAATTATGACATCCATTACTCATGTATTACATTGTGTTAAGAATAGTACTGTGTCCTGTAGTAAAAAAGTTTCCTCTTTTCTTCTTTACATGTTGTTAGTAAGTGTTGGGTATGTCTATTTCTATACATTTTTACCTTTGCTATTCTACATGTTTCTGAGGTTTCCCTTTGCTATTCTACATGTTCTGACTATTAATCTTTTTAGGTTTGGCATACATGGGAGTTGGCCTATTGGCTATTCAGGAAAGTTTGGTATAATATTTAAAAGTATAGTTCTTTCTGGCTCTTGTGATCCCATACTGGAATCTTTCAGGTCTTGTAAAATATTTTTCACTTATATGTCTGGGGATGGATAAGTTGCCTAACACTTTCTGCTTTTTTGTTTTTAGTGGTGGCACTGCAGAGTATGTATAATATTTTGTGCATTCCAGTGTGTTTTTTTCATTGATAGTGCTCACATTACTGTAGGTATATCCTCTATGACTTAATAAAGCTTCAAGTTTAGGGATCAATTGTATTTGTTTATTTCTGACATTTTATCTTTCAGGTTTATAATTTAAACTTATAATATGAATTATTTTTTAAAAACATTTTTACACTGCAGTTGTGCTTCTCTACTTCCGTTTTGGATGTTGTTTTTAGTTCATTTTATTGCAGATTCTTGTTTTCCTGGCCTGTTTGGTGTTTGGACCATTTTTTTCATTTGTTGCAGTCTATTAATATGAAGATATTTGTAGTTGTGTTAGTTTATTATTTAATTTAATTTTTAGTTTGTAGTTTATAAGTTTTAGTTTATTTTTTTATTGCGTCTGAGCATTATTTTCACTTTACATTTTAGTTTACTACTTAAGTTACAATATTTACTTCCCATGTGGTCCTTTTTTGTATTTTGGAGTCCATTCCTTTATTGTTTTGTCCTACTATTGTTTTTATTTATGTAGTGCATGCATCTTTATGTTAGAAAAATTAATATAGAGCATAGTTTTATTCATTTGCTATCTTAAAAAAAACGTTTAGCCCTTATCATTATTATTAGGTAATGTTTGTTGTCAGTCATACTTTTTAGTTCTCTGAAGTGTTGAAATCCTCTTTTGTAGAGCTGCAATTCTACAGAGGGACACTGTTGTGTTGCAATTGTTGTTCAGTAAACTTTTGAAAGCTATTCTATTTGCTAGCTGTTATTTTAATTTAATTTGATAGACTGGCTGGAGAGTAGCTTATTTCAAATTTTTATGGTAAACACTAATTAGTGTTTTTTTAAAATATATTTAGTATACATTAATTTTATTTTCAATGTTTATACTTGTATACATTTAATATAATATTAAATGCATTTTGTAATAGGTTGATTTTCTTGTGTTTAATATTTTGGTGTGCATGGCTGTTATGCTTAGTTTTAATGTAGTGACAATATTTTGTAGTTTTTTTATTTTGTTTTTCAGAGTGTGGTATTTTAGATATTTTTCAGCTATATTTATGTTAGCAATATTTGTGCCCTTACTGTTTAATTATAGGTAGCGATATTTTGGCTGTTAATTTCATTTTGCTGCTACTCGAGTATGTCAATATAGGTTTTCCTGAGACAGTGTCAAACAAATCTTTGTGTGATGAGGTGAGTGCTTGTGCAATAATTAGTTCCTTTGATGATTCAATCAAACATTGAGGTGTTGTGTTAGGTGATCTTGCACAGGTGATGAGCGAGGAAACAGAAACCTACAGTGATAAGGAAAATATAAATAATAATATAGAGATTAGGTCAGCCTAGGAAGCAGATAGTTCTGGAACAGTGAAAATAAACATTCTATGGTCCTTATTATGATTCAGGTGGACCAGAATTATCACATAGCATTCTGCTGCACCTGATTACACCTGAGTTTTCCTCACTCATTTTTGGGATGTTGTTTAACTTGTAATTGCATGATCCTGGGGCAGAATTACCCCATGATAATGATACATTTACATGCAAATTTACTGTGCCCTCATTACTGTGTAACTCATAGTGAGGACCTTTGTGTTGCTCTGTGTGGGACAGATAGCCAGTGCACTGGCGTTTGATGCTGTGGTGGTTGTGGTTAATGGAAGAGAGGCTGTCAGTGACATGGAGGATTTACCCTATTCAGTTAGATAAAAAAGGTGGTAAAACCATTTGTATGAGCAGTGTGATGTGAATAACAAATTTGAAGTTACCTTCACCTGTGGTGGTTCCGCAACCAACAAAATATTATGTTGGAAGGATGGTCAGCATTTGTTTTGGTACATCCACTGTAGGCTGTTGTGCCTCAGAAAGGATAAATATAGATTGGTAGGCTGGAGATGGTTACTTTGTACCCAGGCAGAGTTTGAACATTCTTGCCTGTAAAGCACAGAAAAATACAGAAAAGCATTACTATCTGCAAACTACACTACAGGAAAAAAAGGTTTGCTGGCACCCTTCTTATGAGGAGAAAGGACTACAGAGGATGAATTTGGATCAGCTCAAGCCACCTTGATATGCCATCCACCTTAGATGGCCCAGTTTATATTACCAAAGGGTGGCAGGGTAATTCCAGGAGCTAAAAGGGAGAGGTAAAGCAGGGAATAGTGCCTTCCTTGACAGTCAAACAGGGAAATAAAAGAATGGAAGGTTGGTTTGGGATGATTTGTACCCAAGCGAAGATTGCAGATCTGTGTAAGCAGTGCAGTGAAGATACACCATGTAGTACAAACCCCAAATCACAATTTTAACCAAACGTCTTTACCAGCACGTCTTTAAAGAGGCCCCATTTCAGTCCAAGGTGTGTAAAGCCTTTTTACCTATCAACTCACCTAAATAAGCCACAAACATACAGAAAGGATCAGAGATGTGTCCCTGTGCTGCTTTATTTTAATATCTGTACCACAGACTTAATAGGTTGTAAGTGTTAATCCACCGAGGACTGAGCTTCTTTTCCATGCAGATGACACATTCACACAAGGCTTTGACTGCAGGGTTCCTTGTGCAAAACCATATACCAAGACTATTTTGTTTATTGCCAGATAAAGGTCAGATGGCATTTGTAGAGCAATGTGTTGGAATGAATTACCTACTATAAATATCTCCTGGTTACACTGAATAAGTTACTCAAATGAGTAACTTTAGTCGAAGAGGAAAAGATCAGATCGTACAATACTGATTAACCTTCAAAGGACTGAAAAGCTGTTGCAAAGCATGAGCTTTTTACCACCAGATTCAATTTAGTGGTAACCTATTCGCAAATAGAAAGCGGTCCCCAGGGGACCCCTTCCCCTCTGTGAATAGTTGTAAAAACATTTTTACGAGCAGGCAGTGGTCGCATGGACAAACATTGCTTTTCCCAGTGGGTCGCAAATTGTGACCTACCTCATGAATATTAATGGCCTATTTGTGACTCAGTGGGAATCGCAAATGAAGCTCAATAGAGTTTCACACATTGGAAATTGCAATTTCGTAATTGTGATTCTTATGGAATCGCAATTAGGAAATCTCAATTCCTAGCATACGTACTCTGCCCTTACTCTGTATTTTTCCACCTGGCTATTTCATCAACTAAATGATGGTGAACAGTCTGGGGGGAACCAGACAAAACTGGGGAATCACAAGGAATTAGGAGCAGTTACATAGAATCCTACAGAAATTCATATTGTTAAGGGGCCAATCAGGATTCAACTCAGGATACTATTGTATTCTGCATCACACAATTAGTAATGCACAGTTATTTCATGTGTAAGAATACTGATGCCCCCTATCTATGCCAGGTATAATAAGTTCCTTACTGCACAGGTTCACAATATTTGAAGCAATGGTAATCTGAGCCCTAATAAATATCCTGTTTAGCTAAATGCCATAGAAAGTCGCTATTAAGACAAACATTTGACTGCTAGAATGTCACAGAAAGATTTCTCCCTTCATTCTGTAGAGACTAAGCTCCTCCATCAGAAATGCTACATAACACCTTGGACAGAATTACTAGGATCATACATCTAACTAAAAGGCCTCTGGTTTGGCCACTTGTTGGATCCTACACCCCAGTTCTGTTTAATTTTTGTTTTGGACACTACGTTGGTCATTCCACCAACTATGAATATCTATCAACATAGCTCAATCAAGTGTTGTTAAGTGCAGTTGCAGCTCGCCAGGGTTTCAGGTGGCGGGGCTGTCTGCAGGGAGGCAGAGGGAAAGGAATTTTTTAATAAACCTACAAAACGAATAGCTCCCAGCCTGTCCTGCGGCCAATCCTGAAGCTGCACAGAGCAGCGTTAGGATTTGCTGGGATCGCATAGATAGGTCACTCCCAGGCAGACATACATGTACACTGAGGGGAGTGCAGAGAGCACTCCCCTCACTGCTCGTCACCTTCATGCCCCCGCCCCTTCCACAACGAAGGGATAATAAACATAGGGGGTGATTCTGACCCCGGCGGTTCCTTACCGCCGGGGCCAGGGTCGGCGGGAGCACCGCCAACAGGCTGGCGGTGCCCCGCAGGGCATTCTGACCGCAGCGGTTCAGCCGCGGTCAGAAGAGGAAAACCGGCGGTCTCCCGCCGGTTTTCCGCTGCCCTGGGAATCCCTCATGGCGGCGCAGCTTGCTGCGCCGCCATGGGGGATTCTGACAGCCCATACCGCCATCCTGTTCCTGGCGGTTCTCCCGCACTGCATGGGCACTGCAGGGGCCCCCGTAAGAGGGCCCCACTTTGTATTTCAGTGTCTGCATTGCAGACACTGAAATACGCGACGGGTGCCACTGCACCCGTCGCACCTTCCCACTCCGCCGGCTCAATTCTGAGCCGGCGTCCTAGTGGGAAGGGTTTTTGCACTGGGCTGGCGGGCGGCCTTTTTGCGGTCGCCCGCCAGCCCAGTGCAAAAGCCAAAATACCCTCAGCGGTCTTGCAACCGCGGAGCGGTATTTTGGAGGGGGGAAGTCTGGCGGGCGGCCTCCGCCGCCCGCCAGACTTAGAATGACCCCCATAGTTTATTATCCCATTTTTGTGAAAGGTTTGCAGTTTCTGCTGCTGGCAGAGGGGCAACGCTCCTCTGCCACCAGGAGCGGAGGAGCTGCCACTGGTTAAGTATCTTTACGACCACATGTATCTTGCTTCAAAGCACATAAATAAACACACTGCAGTAAACTAAAATGTAAGGGCTACTGTTACCGAACATCTCAAACCTGTCATGCAAATTTAAGATTTCTTCCACTTCTTGGATTTCACACAGGGACAGAGAAAAATCTCAAACATTGTTTTGAACTGACATCCATCCACAAGCTCCAGAATGTGACAACACATATTTGCTGTAATAAGTAGTCAGGCATGGCAGTGCTTCAATATCAGTAGAGCTGCCTTGTCTTCTCAGTGTACATGAACTCGCATTGCCCACACAGTGTGCACTCCAGGACAGAGCGGTCAATCTAAGATTAATACATCCTTTTGCTGCAGCACCTATATGTGTCACATTATATCTGTCTGAGTCCCTACTACTGAGGAACAGGGATGAGCAAATGTATAAGCAAGATAGATGAGGTAACTGAGATATGTATAGCGGTCAACTTGTTCACTTTTTTTGGCTGGTGCCTTAAGTTATGAGTTTTTCCATATAAACAATACTGAAGTAGGCAACATAGAGTATTTTGCTTCTGTTTGTATTTAGATGAGTTAAAGCCCTATAAGCATTAGAGGAAGAGCACTTACAGCTGGATCAGAGAAGCTAGTTTTGGGAATCTGATGTGTAACCATGTATAAAGGGATTATCAAAGTGCTCGAACACCATAGTTTTGGAAGAGGTGCATTAGCTGACAGTGAGGGCCAAAACATCCTTAAACCACCTTTAATGTACATATTAAACCTAACATGATCAGAAAACACGTAATATTTTCACTCCAGCAGATTTTCTTTTCCCTCGTCTGACAATGATAAAGCTCCCTTGGTAATTTTAATATAAAATATGCTTGGGCTCGAAAGCATAAAGAGAATGAAATGGTTGTCCAAAATTGCCACTCTTTTCAGGTTCTGATAAAAAACATGTTAACAAAGGGCATATAATGACAATACACCTCGGGATACTCCTTGGTATGGAATTGGATGGGTGATGCCTTGGCATTTTTCATAGTCTAGCATACTCAGCTTAGCAGTCCTTCACCCATTCGGCTCATCTTCTTGAGCCAAAATAATAGGTCCTCATAAAATGTAAGCTCACAAAAGAAGCAGCTGAATTGAGAAATAATATTGAATGGCAAACACCTTGATAGCAGAGAGCAAGTAAGAAAAATAGGAAGCCCTAGAAAGCAATATAATAAATCCACCAGGCATACTACAAGGCATAAAACGTAGAAAAATTGGACTGCTCTATTTGAGATCTGACTTGAGAACTAATCTCACAAACTTTGGGCCTATGTTTTTAGACTTTAGCCTATCATGGTGAGAGTTGGAAAGGTGTTTTTCTCCAGAAGAATACGAGGCAAGTATTGTATTAGTTTATGTAGTTGTCCTCTCAGGTTTCATTATAGACACAAAGGGGGTCATTCTGACCCCGGCCGGCGGCGGAAGCCGCCGGCCTGGCGGGGACCGCCAGAATACCGCTGCGCGGTCAAAAGACCGCCACGGCTATTCTGGGTTTCCCGCTGGGCTGGCGGGCGACCGCCAGAAGGCCGCCCGCCAGCCCAGCGGGAAACACCCTTCCATGAGGATGCCGGCTCCGAATGGAGCCGGCGGAGTGGAAGGGGTGCGATGGGTGCAGTTGCACCCGTCGCGATTTTCAGTGTCTGCATGGCAGACACTGAAAATCTTTGTGGGGCCCTGTTACGGGGGACCCTGCAGTGCCTATGCCATTGGCATGAGCACTGCAGGGGCCCCCAGGGGCCCCACGACACCCCATACCGCCATTCTGTTCCCGGCGGCCAAAACCGCCAGGAACAGGACGGCGGTATGGGGGTCGGAATCCCCATGGCGGCGCCGCAGTCAGAATGCCCATGGGAGCACCGCCAGCCTGTTGGCGGTGCTCCCGCGGTCGTTGGCCCTGGCGGATTTTACCGCCAGGGTCAGAATGACCCCCAAAATGAGTAAGGCCCTCATTATGACCCTGCAACATTACGACCATGGCGTTACTTCCATGGTCGGACTGCTGGCAACATCACTTTTTGGTTGCCTAATGGCCTGGCTGTGCCGGTGGTCCCAATCTGCCAGGGCAGCATTGCAAGCAGCGCTGCCCTGGGAATTACAACCCCCTCTCTGCCGGCATTTACATGGTGGTTTCATCGCCACATAAAGGCTGGCGGAGATGTGGTGCTGGGGACCCATGCACTTGGGCACTGCCCATCCACTCGGGCCCCCATGGCCAGCCCCGTCGCGCAAATCACTGTCTGCTTTGCAGACAGTGATTTGCATGATGGGTGCTGGTGCACTCGACGCACAACAGCATTGCCGCCTACTCGGCCAAAACTGTGTTTCCAACTGCTGACCCAGCGGGAAACTCATAACAGGGCTGGCAGTCTCCTGATTGCAGGAGTTTGATGGGCAGCCTTTTCCACCCGCCCAACTCGTAATTAGGGCTCAAGTGTGTTGTCCCATAGTCATCAGTCATAATAATCTTTGAAAAATCAATGAAGTGTCGAGCTCAAATGGTCTTAAAGTCTCATTTTACACAGGTGTTTCTGCCTACTGGCCACAATGGCTTTGCCCCCATTTTCCACTGTTTTCAGTTTCATAACCTCCCAAAAAAATGAAGATGTTTCCGTCATCCTTCCTATTCTAAAATATTGAGTCCTTTTCCTGCCTCAGTAAATCGTTTTTATAATATCATTTATAGACACAACAATGCCTAATGTTATGCACTGTTTATATTCCCTAGGAACTCAAGAAAACAATGAATACAATTCGTGACAGGTCAAGTCGAGTTTCAGTCTGCCCCCTGAGGAAGAAAACCCACTGGGAAACCGTTCGAGGAATTGTTCAGATTGGAAGAGGTAAGTACCTGTAGCAACTCAAACAAAGTCTCAAAAACAACTCTTAAACCTTCACATGGCTCATGTCATCTAATGCTTCTTTAGATATTCTCTTATGATGTGGCAGGAATCATGAGAGAGACCAGAACAAAATAAAAAAAGCTTACAAAAGCAAAGAAGGAGTCTCAGGATGTAACCTTGAATCTTTATGCTGACAGTTGGAGCCACTTCAAAATAATAGTCCAAGAACAATATTGCAGCATTGGACCATTGTCCTGGAATGGCCTAGTGCACACCGACATTGTGTGTGCCCCACATGCTGGGTGTGATCTCCATTTGCACAGGCTCCTTAGGAGGGGTCCTCCACCTTTGAGAACTTCATATACTTCCCCACTAAAAGAGCACTCTGTCAATGAAGGTTATGGAGCGTCCCAGGTGCCCTCTATTCCCCATCCCAACAGGCACCCTGAGTGAGGAATTAAGAGTCCTTTACTTGACAGTATTAAACATTCAGCACTTCCCTCCTGGGCCTTTTTGCCAACTCAAATGCATCGCTAATATGGAGCAGGCTAACACCCATAAACATTCCTTTATGTCAATAAGAGCATGCCTCCTTCAGAAGAGGGAAAGTCTATGTTCCATTGTGGGTTACTTGGAACCCTTAGTAAAGAAGTAGCCAAACAACATCTGCAGGGTTCTCTGCAGTACTATTCACAGTGGGTCCAAAACAGGCAGAAACACTTGGTGCACTCCCAGGGCAATTTCTATGTTCTGGCCTCATTGTCCTAATGGCTTCTGTTTCCTTGGATTCAACTTTTCTCAAATAGGGACACCTTAATGAGGCACAACATATTTTATTTGTGCGTAGAATACATAGATTCTCATTTCCAGCTTTCAGACCCATAACTCGCTCGCCAAGTGCAATGCTTATGACCGCACAATATTTAACCCAAAGAGTAACACCTAAAAGCACAACATAATTAAATAGAAATATATACATAGGCTAATTAATAACACTACATTCAAAGTTGTCTCGTTCATAGTTTTAAGTGTAAGTATAATATGAAAACTCACATATAAGACTATTCAAAACATATGTGATAACTTTTTGCACATTAAGAGTTTGCTTGGGAGCATTGCATCAGGTTGTGAGTTAGGGTTTGGTTGTCTATTGTGCGAGTAATAATTGTGGTCCTAACCAAAAACTTGCACGTCACAGTGGTTTTGCAGTTTTAATTTACCACCATAACTCCACATTAACTACTGGGGTTTCCCGTTAGCGATATATATATATATATATATATATATAGATAGATAGATAGATAGATAGATAGATAGATAGATAGATAGATAGATAGATAGATAGATAGATAGATAGATATAATACCTAGTGCCAATCACCACTAGGTATTTATAGTAAGGACCTAGCTGCAATAGAAAAATAATTTGTTGTTTTGTTAATAACTTTGACGCCTTTTGATGAATCTTCACAAAACTTTCCCCAAGAAATGTTGGTCACTTGATCTGCTGTCTGGAAAGTGTTGGGGTGTTCTGTCAAGCGAGGGCTGAGAAAATGTGGGGGGTCCCAAAACACGTTTTCCCTATTAATTTCTCCATTGAGATTTCAAACAGTGATAGCGCTCGAAGTGCTGGGCAGAATTACACCAAATTTGGCAGAAAGAGGACTTTTTGCTATTTGGTGTAAATCTGTTCAGTTTTTTTCAGAGAAATTAAAGAAAATCCAAATTTGTATATATAGGGACACAAAGGCTCTGTGAACCCTCCCAGTCTCATGCAGAGACCTGATTGGCTGCCAACACTTCAACAAGGAAGTGTTGGCAGCCATCTTGGGTCTTCGGACCACCACTTCACCGAGGCTTTCACTATATATTACAGAAGAAGGGTGCACATCCCCCGCAGCCCCGGGGAACACCACTTCCCTGGGACTTTAACCAAATATAGTAGGGGGGTGCCCTGCCCCCCCACAGCCCCAGGAACTGCCAACTTCTGCGGGGCTTTCACCAAATATAATGCAGAGGCAGGGTGGCCCCTCCCACAGCCCTGGGGACCACCACCCCCCAGGGCTTCAATAAAATAATGTAGGGGGTCTGTTTCACAACGTCCGGGACCACCACCTCCCTGGAGCAATGGTCTCCCCCCGGCCGGCTCCTGCTAAGTCCTGGGGTGCCCATCCCCAGGACATAGCTCTTTACTTTTGCTTGGTGGGAACTGACAGCCCCCACCAAGCAAAAGCAAGCAAAGTCTGCTCTCTGACAGCTCTTCCTGGCAGAAAGCAGAGTTTTCATCTGTTTCCCTGCATGCAAATATGCGTGCAGGTAAACAGATGAAAACATTGCTCCCACAAGCAGGGAGTTGTTGTTTGAAGCAGCTCCCTGCTTGTTGGAGCAATGCTAGCTCCTGCAGGACACGGGGAGTCGGCTAGAATGCGGGGGTCTTGAGACTCCCCCTGTGGTCCTGTGACCCTCTCTCTTCCATCCCATAAAGAGATGAAAGCGAGAGAGAGAGTGAGAGATAGTAATTGCAATGGTCTCTCCATGTAATGAATACACTAAGCAGTCACCTTTGGAATGATGGTTAGGATCTCAGACCCTTGCACTGATTCTAGTTCAGGTAAGTCTGTGGTCATTTCTCTATTGTAATTTATTTTCAGCTTTAAAATTTTAAGGATCATACTGAAAGGTGATCCCACTGTTTTTAATTGACAAATATGTTTCTTTTCAATTTGTTCAGAAATATTTCATTCTGAGTATATCATTCAGCAAAGCCTAAAAAACTCTCCATCTCTCTCACGCTCTTTCTCTCTCTCTCTCTCTCTCTCTCTCTCTCTCTCTCTCACTTTCTCTTTTTTAATCTTTCTCCCACTCTCACACCTACTCATTTCCTTACACACCCACTCACTGACCCCCTCATTCCCTCATGCACCCACTCAAAGCCCCACTCAGTCCCTCAAGCACACACTCACAGACCCATTCAGACACTCATGCACCTACTCACAGACCTACTCTCACACACACACTCACAGACCCACACAGACACTGATGCACCCACGAAGACTTATGCACCCACTCTCGCACGCAGAGCATCTCTCACCTACACACAGACCCACTCACACTCTCACAGGTTACAGGGACGTTATGGTTATGTTCACAATTTACAACTTACAAAACCATAGAAATTCAGCTGTTAGAGTTATTTCAAGTAACTACTGTTATTATTTTTATTATTTCAAGTAATTACTAAGGTAGCTATAACTCACACCCCCGCCATGCACAGTTATTTCATCAATAATTTTACTGCAAATGTTATAGTGACATTATCAATGGTGTTATAAAAGATGTCATGAGTGCTATGAAATGTGGGATAATTGGAAGTGCATGGTGAGGGCGTGAGTTACAGTTACTTGAAATAACTCTAACTATAACAGCTGAATTTCTATGGTTTTGTACATTTAAAGTGTGAGCCTAACTATAAGGTGCCTGTAACCTTTGGTTATTTAAGTGAATTTCTATGTTTTTTTAAATTCTATTTCCTAACTATAACGTCCCTGTAACCTTTGTTTTTCCCAGTGAATTTCTTTGTTTTTGTAACATAAATTAATTTCAATTACTATTCATTAATTCAACCACAGCCATCAGTGGTTGGCCACAGGGCATGGCTAGTAGCCAGGCCCTCCGGCCAACCCACTATAACCACCCAACCCCGCCCCATGCATGGGCTATGGCTGTGCGCAGTAGGTGCTGGCTGCAGGGCCTAACCTGTGGCCAGGCCCTGCAGTCAACCGCCTTTAAGCTCCAAACCCAGCACCACACATGGCCTAAGGGGTTTGGAGCTTAAAGGGGGACAACATTATATATATATTTAGGGGGCCACTTGGGCCCCCCATGCCTCGGAGACCACCACATTCCCGGGTCTACATGATAAAAGAATTGGAGGGGCACACAGACCCCTCCAGGTCCCAGGGACCACCACCTCCCACGGACAACATTATATAAGGGGGCTGCATGGACTCCCCCCCCCAGAGCCCACCACCTTCCAAGGGAAAATACTTTTTTTGAAAAAGGAGGGGGCCAGGTGGGCCCCTTCCCTAGGCTGATTTTAGACCCAGGGACCCCATTCCCTGGGCCCCAGACACATGTTCCTCGATGCCCAGGGCACCAAGTATAAAGTTGTGAGAACTGTGGGGTGGGCCCGAAGTTCCCCACGGTCCCAGCTGGCTCCCATCTTCTGCTGGAGCCAACATGTGCTCCTGCACACAGGTAGCTGCTGCAAATAGCAGCTCCCTGCATGCAGGAGCAACGTTTTCATCTCTTTCTCTGCCCGCATGTTAGCAGGCAGGGAAATAAATAAAAATTCCGCTTTCAGCAAGTGGGAGCATTTTTAAAGATCCCACTTTCTGAAAGCTGAGTGTTTGCTTTTGCTTGGGGAGATCTGTGAGCTCCGACCAAGCAAAAGCATACAGCTATCTCTCAAGGGTGGACACCTTGGGAAGTAGTTGGAGCCAGCCCTGGCGGGTGGCAGTCCCAAGATCCTTTTATTGCTCCAGGAGAGGGATGGCATGACCCCCCCTCCTTCTTTTCTATTTGGCCCCATGGAGGGACCCTCTCCTTAAATCATTTTGTAGCCCAACGGAGGTGGCAGTCCCCAGGGCCCTGGAGGGTCTGCAGGACTTCCCTATGAATTTTTTAATATGTTGCCCCGGGGAGGTGGTGGTCCCTGGGGCATGGGGGGGTCCACAGACCGCCCTATACTTTTTACACACAGCCCCAGACAGGTGCTGGTCCCTGGGGTGTGGAGACCACCACCTCTTAAGATAATTGTAAGCACTGGCGGGGTCCCAGGGAAACCCCTGGACCAAGGCTAGGGGGTTAGGGTACACATACCCTGCCCTCTTTTCTTTTTTTCATGTCTTTGTTTGGGACTTGGCTGAAGCTGAGTCGCAAAGTGGCTGCTAATGTTCTTGTTTGAAGTGTTGGTAGTCGATCAGATCTCAGCAGGCGGTCTGAATGAAACTGTGGCCCTAAATATACAAATTCCTTTTCCCTTTAATATTTAGAAAACTACTGAACAGATTTACACCAAATAAAACAAGTTAATTATCATCTTTGGACAACAGTGTCCACAAGCAAAAATGAAAGAAAAATTTAGTGGAAACTGAGAAAAGACGACTTAACAAAATATAAGAAAGTTAGTTTTAAAAAAGAAAACTTTGTAATTTACCTTGTCCTGCTGGGCATGTTTTTGCCAGTCACAAGCATTCTGTTTGGGGGCACTAGAAGTTAAAGCACAAATAGCACCACGATGATGTCGGGAGCAGCGGAAGGGAACTAATTAAGTTGAAATCAATTAGTGGTTGATCTCTGCTCCACACAGCGGAATAGGAATGATGCCAGATGTGGCTTGGCGAAGTACGAGGCTGTAAAGAAGAATGCCACGCAAACCAGCAAATGGTGAATGACAGGTGGGCTCCAAGTCATTTACTGAATACAACAGTGTCTTGCATGCACTAGCACATGCACTTGCAAGCTCAACCCTAAAAAGCACGATCTGCAGACCAAAAGATACCTTTTTGCCAAATTTGGTGTAATTGCATCCAGAGGATAGGGCTGCAGGCATGTCTAAAGAGTCTACAGGAATTAACATGGAAAGCACGCTTTTTATAATGCCCCTTTTACTCTGCACCTGCTTGATGGATCATGCCAAAACTTTCCATGTACAACATGGCCACAGAGGGCACTTTTTTGGGAAGATTTCATGAAGATTTGTCTAATTGTGCCAAAGATATAGGCAAGTCAAGAAACACTTTTTCTATGGAAACTAGGGCCTAACTATAACTATCTACTGGTGACTGTCAGAAGGTCATGTCTATATATATACATACATATATACATGTGGTGTTTGATGATTCTTCACAACATTTTCAAAACTAATACGAAAGTCAGTTAATCTGTTGTCTTGAAAGTCTTGTGATGATCCGTCAAATGGGGGGTTCCGAAAATGCGTTTTCCCTTAGGGATTTTGAACATGGTTACAGCTCGAACCGCTGGACTGAATTACACCAAATTTAGCGGAAAACTAGCTCTTGGTCCAGAAAGTGTTCTTTTTGTGATTTGATGTAAATCCGTTCAGTAGTTTTAGAGATATTGAAGAAAAGAAAATTGTATACATATAGGGACGCACATCCTTTGCCGATCCAACAGTCCCCATGCTCATATCTGATTGGCTGCCAATACTTCATCCAGGAAGTTTTGGCAGCCATTTTGGGACTCAGCTTCAGTTAAGTCCCTTAAATAAACACAAAAAAGAGAAAAGGGGGGCATATATATTTATGATATATGTGTGTGTGTGTGTGTGTGTGTGTCCGTGTGTGTGTTATAACAAACCTATACATTAATTTAACATAATAAAAAGTATATTGATGACAATAGCATAAACAAATCTGGATGTGATAAATCTATGCAAAAACATTTACTTATTTAATGTTATGTTATGTTCGGTATATTTGAAGACCACACATACACATGAGCATCTTGGAGCTGCTAAACTAACTGACCCAAACCTGAGATTTAAGAACGAAGTGAAATGCTGATAAACAAAGTAACCGTTTTTTTAAGTGTAGTGTGCAAGATTCTCTTCTCTTAAGGAGGGCATGTAATTCCATACTTTTGAAGTGGCTACAAAGAATATTCTACCAGGCAAATGAGAGTGCTTTGTCACTGTAAAAGGCCAGGTTAGAGTTAAGCCTTAGGACAAGAAACAGGTAAGCATAGGTTTTCAACAGAGCTATACCAAGAAATTTGGAAGCTAAGAAGGTAGGAGTTTTCTTGTATATGGCCCTGTGCAATACTGACATGGATTAAAAAAATTACTTTAATGTGTGCCGGTAGCAAATGAAGAGATTTCATAATGCGTGTAAGCTGGTCCAATCTGGCACAAGCAGAGATGAGTCGGCTGCCACATTGCGCACTAGCTGAAAATGTTAGACCAGCTTGGCTGGGGAAGCTAAATAAACTGATCCTAAATAATTCAGTCTTGGAGTGTGAAAATTGGTTGTCAGGAAAGAGAGGAGTCTCTTTGAGATGTTAAGATGGAGGAAACAACTGAAGGCCAGCTTGGTACCTTGGAGAGCCGAGTAAAGTGAGGAATTGTGAATAAATACCCAGATTTCTTGTGGTACTTCCAAGAGCTTGGTGTGGGCCCATTATTGCCAGCAGGTGACCTACTTCCTTAGCTCAGGGTTCAAAGGCTAAGCATAACCTTTGGCTTTAGCGAGTTACACTTCAAATCGTTGCCAAACATCCACTGTCAAATGATCGGCAAGTATTTACTCAAATTGTCCTATTCAGAGCGAGTGAATGAAGATTTTGACGGCAAGGGATGATTATGTTAACTGCCTGTCTTCTGAAAACATAAATAAGGACACCTCTGGAAGGGCACTCACAAAGATCAAACAGCAGGGAGTAGAGTGTAAAACCCTGGGGAACACCTGAAAGGAGGAAGCGGTACAGACTGTACTCTATTGGTTAGGAAAGACTGAAAACATTTTAGTACTTCGTCCATATCCTTTATGTTTTCAACAAGTGTGGGGTGGTCAGTGGTATTGATAGCCACAGGTGATAGTTTCCAGCACATCAAATAATTAAGTGACATTTTCATAGACTGTTTACAATAAAGTATTAGCTAATCATATTCCGAAAAGCATTTTTCCTATTCTAAACTTCTAAGCTGTTCCAATGTATGTTCTCCTATCAACATTCACAAGTCTCTAGCACATTTTCCTACGCAGATTTCTCTCCACATTCTGCACATGTCTGTACCCTGGCTCCCACTTCACTATATCATTGGTTCCATATTTCTTCAATACTCACTTCTCAAGTAGGAATGAAGTCCTCAAAATGAATCTTATGCCTAGTGGCTGCAACTATAATTGTGGGGTGAATAACCCAGTGACTCAGTTGCTGGTACCAAAGGTCTCACCCTCATGCAGCCTGAACTGATACTTACCTTCCTCCCCAAAAATTATTTCCATCCCTTGAATATATTCACAAGTTTGTGCCATTTCTTCATCCATTAGAGCTGCATAGTGGGATCTTCACTCACTATAGTAAAGTGTGGTTAAATATATTGGAATCAGAGATGAAAGAAAAGAGGTTGGCAATTAATGAACCACTACAGCATCCCATACATCCAATCCCATACATCCAATATTGTACTGGTGATTGAACTAGTACAGGTTATGTAGTCTGAGTCTCCAAGACAAACATAATGGGTCTCTGTGCTACTTCCTGGTGGATGTGGATGCAGTGATTGTGGGATACCTGTTCAGTCATTTTAAGTAGGGCATCAGATTCCACTAAATAACCACTTCTGGGAAGCTGAGCACATATTTTAGGGCTCTCAATAGAGAACTGAGTGACTATGTGATTGTCGGTGACAGGCAAACTTTTGAAGAGTTCCAGGCAACCTTTCCAATACCTCTTCCTCTTGTTTTATAGGGAGAGCCTGAAAACTATAAAGAGGTTGCTTCAGTACATTAATTTTTGTAGCCAGTACTCCGCTAAACCTAGGTACCTAGTGGAATTAGCTAATGTTAGACCTATCAGCCTTTGGGTGATTTTCCTGAAAGTGTTTTGCTTACTCTCCTCCTATTTGCTGAAATCATTTTTGTTAGCTTTAGGGCTCTGTGTACTTCACCACTGCTAACCAGTGGTAAAGTGCTTGTGCTCTTTTTTTTAAAACATAGTAAAACTGGTATACAACTGATTTCAACATTTCATTTATATTTTATTTCATAAATCCCTATCAAAGTGTTACCCAGGGCCTGTAAATTAAATGCTACCAGTGAGCCTGCAGCAGTTATTGTGCCACCCACTTAAGTAGCCCCTATGTCTGGTTTAACTCTTCCTTTTTAATATATATAATTCACCGTAAGGAAGGCCCTAAAGGCGGTAGGGTACATTGTATTTAGAAAGTTGGACATGTGCATAATTTTCACATCTACTGGCAGTGAAAAACTCCTGAATTTATTTTTCATTACTGTGAGGCCTACTTCTCCCATAGGATAACACGGGGTTCCCTTAATACATTTAATAAGTGATAATGTTTCTTTGGTAACAGGTGGAAATGGCATGTTTAGTGTCCAAGGAATTGCAATTTAAAATCCTCTGTAATGGCAAAGTTGGATTTTAAGTCACAATTCTGAAAATGTCATTTTATTAAAGTTTCATGTCTTAGCTATTCGGTGCCTGCAGGCTATGTCCTGGGTCACATGACTGTGATTATCATGGCATGTGGCTTCTGTGTATTCCTCCCAGACAGTGAGCAAGGAGCGAATGGGTCATCCTGCTAGGATGCATGGGGCAGAGCTGTTCATTGCCCTACTTGCATTTCAAGGGAGCTGCTTCAGCACACTCACAAGAGACTTCACAGTAGCCTTTTGTTACCCCCAGACACAATGGAACCTGAGCAAAGAGGAAAGAAATTCCGGAACCATCTGTATGAGAAAAACGTCTAATGTTTCTGCCACTTCAAAGCTGACACCAAGTATAAAAATTATAAAAATAGGACCTACAGACCCACTCTTCAGTTCATTCCTGGGCCTGCAGGGGACACTCAGAGGCCTGTCCTGCACTTCAGAGGTCTTTCCTGAAGCTTGAGGCCTGATCTGTACCTCAGAGGACTGCCTTGCTGTTGAAGGATTGCCTTGCTACTTGAATCCAGGATTACATGAGTGACTCCAAGGGCTAGTTAGCTGGCATCCAGTTCTGAGCTACAAGGACACACAACTTGAACCCTGCACCTAGACCTGGTCCCACATAAATCCTACCCTACAAATGGTATCCACCCAGTCCTGGACCCTTGGAAGTGGTACTAAAGGTACCAAAAGAGCCTAAAAACAAAACATGGAACTTTTCAGCCAAAACGTGCTCTGAGAACAGAGAGGAGACCGGTACCTACCTGCTCACCTATCCACCCAAGGTGCATTGCTGGTTGGCCTGACTTTCTGGTAGCTCCTGCTATGTTCTTCTCCACAGCCCCAATTCTTCTTCAGAAGCTCCTCGCAGTTCTCGCCAGCTACAGCCTGCAACTTCATCCTGCTAGAGATTTTCAACATCCAAAAAGTCCGACCTTAGAAATCGTCAACGCGACTTTGTTCAGCGGGTCCCCAAAAATGCCACCTCCTCCTCAGACACTGCTAGCTGCATTGCCCCACTGACCTTTACCTACTCAGGCATTTTTCTTCAAAATGTCTTCAAAATCCAAAAGTAATCCAGGACACGACCTAGTTCACTCCTTGTATCTGTACTGTACTCCATTCTGGTTGGCCATAACTTTCAATCTTGACCCAGTCTTGCACAACGCAATGCCTGCAGTTGTCATTTTGATCTTTTAAGTTCTAGTTTTTCCTAAAAAAAATCATAACTTCTACTGATTAGATTTTTGTTGTTTTGGTGTCAAGTAATGTATTAAATTTTACCCCATATTTCTAAATTGGTGTGAGATTTTTCTTTTGTGGGGTTTCCACTTTTTTATTGTTTACGTGCTGCATAAATACTTTACTCAGTTCCTGTAGGTTAAGCTTGACTGCTTTAGTGCCAAGCTACAAGAGGGTTAAATTAAATACAGGTTAATTTAGTGACTTTCTGTGATTCGCCATGACAAGGATTGTGGTTGTTGCTTAAGAAGGGCTTATTCCCCCCCAACGAAGAACCTAATTTGAACCAGCAATGTTGACCGTTATCGACTCAAAAAACAGAATAATTATCTCAGTACTATTTACCTTTTTTAGGGATCAAATGTTTGCTGAGATTACGAATCAGTTTGTCCCCTGTGCAGAACAGGCCTCAACAACTCAATAGCATTTGCCCCCAAGTTAAGCATTAAAATGTCCATGTTTCCAGCATGTATCCTGAAGCCTTACACCACACTTTGGGCCTGATTAGGACCTTGGCGGAGTTGATTACTCTGTCACAAATGTGACCTATATCCTGTCCGCCGTATTAAAAGTTCCATTATATCATATTGAACTTGTAATACACTGCTACCATTAAAGCTGGAAGTGAGGATTCATTGTCCCTTAACGGGCCATGACATCATCAAAATGAATGACAACTTATGGTAACACAAAGAGTTGGGGAGAAAGACTAAGGGGGTGATTCTGATTCTGGCGGGCGGCGGAGGCCGCCCGCCAGAATTCCGCCCTCCAAAATACCGCGCCGCGGTCAAAAGACCGCAGCGGGTATTTCAAGTTTTCCCCTGGGCTGGCGGGCGGCCGCCAAAAGGCCGCCCGCCAGCCCAGGGGAAAACGACCTTCCCACGAGGATGCCGGCTCGTAATCGAGCCGGCGGAGTGGGAAGGTGCGACGGGTGCATTTGCACCCGTCGCGTATTTCACTGTCTGCCAAGCAGACAGTGAAATACTTGTAGGGGCCCTCTTACAGGGGCCCCTGCAGTGCCCATGCCAGTGGCATGGGCACTGCAGGGGCCCCCAGGGGCCCCGCGACCCCCTCTACCGCCATCCGGTTCCCGGCGGGCGGACCGCCGGGAACTGGATGGCGGTAGGGGGGGTCGGAATCCCCTCGGCGGCGCAGCTAGCTGCGCCGCCTTGGAGGATTCAACAGGGCAGCGGTACACTGGCGGGAGACCGCCAGTGTTGCCGGTCTGACCGCGGCTTTACCGCCGCGGTCAGAATGCCCTGCGGGGCACCGCCGGCCTGTCGGCGGTGCTACCGCCGACCCTGGGCCCGGCGGTCTAAGACCGCCGGGGTCAGAATCACCCCCTAAATTGCTACCAAATCGCTCCCATGAGTCCTAGGGGTGGCAGAGAGCAACAACAATAATAATAAAAATATTACTAATATTACCTTTTTACACCGTACTAACTACAGCAGTTGTGCTGTCTCAACATGCTGTAAATAATAGATGATAATATTGCCCATTTTACACTTCTATATTTACCCATCCAGTAATGATGGAAAGCTGAATCTGACTGTCTGAGTTTCAACCTCCTCATCTCAAGAATTTGCCAGAGGTGAATGCTCACCTTACTTACCTACCTTCATTTTTTGGGAAGTATATCTTGGCATAACCATATTGGTAAATTAATTCTCAAGATGAATTTCGTCAACACTCTTCTAAGAAGAAGCAACTGCTCCTGTAAGAAGCCTTTTTTGCACTAAGCAATATCTGTACTGTAGTTCCTTCATAAAATCCAAAGTCCACCAGGTCCAGGTGCATTAAATCTGTAGCACATCCATCCTTTTTGGCAGTACCCTCATATAGAATTTGCCATTGGTGTTGAACAGATGTTCTGACTTGCATGATGAGCACCACAATGTTTGTTTCAGATATCAAGGGACGTCACATTTTGACCACTTAATCAGGGTGAACAGAGCTGTTAATGTGGTCAATAATATCTCTACAAAGGCTTTATAAAATTTGCCAGGGAACCTTTAAGGGCCTGGCTCCTTGCCCACCTTCACATTCCATATGAAAGCTCAAACTTCATCTTTAGTGATTGGGGTGCATAAAGCCTGCTTGGAGATGAAAGCTTTGGGATAGTCAGTACCCAAACACAGCTTGCTCATCATTTGTCAAACTCACATCTAATCAGGAGTATATTTAATAGTCTTTAGAACTGTTATCCACTGATATTGGTTCCTCATTTGAGCCCCAGAGGCCACAAATATTTGCCCTTCTAGTTTTCATTCTTAGTTTCCTTGTTAAAGCCCTAGGATTTCTCCCATTTCTCATAAAATGTTTGCTTCAAAGCAAGCAAGAGAATCTCTGATCTGTTCATTAACAGAACATTACGCCGTACTTTACTGCACATCAAGCTATTTTAGTTTAACTAGATGCAAAGACTTTATAGTAAAGAATTGATATGCCAGCATATTGGATCATGTCCCTTCTCATCTTTCTAAAATATCTTTTAGTTTTCATAAGTCTTTCCCATTTAAAGGTGTATAGACGTTGGTCACCCTCTTGCTTTTTCAAGCTGATGGTTGTGGGCCTGACCACGTAGGAGAAAGAGTTTTCTCAGTCAGGTAACCTGTGCTTCATTCTTTCCCAAACTTTTCTACACACCCCACCTCTTCGATTCTTCCTCTGACACCATCCCTCTTATACTGAAATAGAGTAAAAGCCAGTACATCCCCACAAACATTATGGACTTGTCCGTTGAAAAAGAGAAGGTTTTTCTAAATCTGGTAACCTGGGCTCTTCTGCTTCCCAGAGCTTTCTCCCACATACTGGTTTTAGGAATGGTTTGTCCCTTTTGTCATGTGTTTGGGTCTGAAGATGAGAGCAGTGGGATCTAAATTTATGTGTGTGGTCCTATTGTATAAACACCTCTGAGGTGTCCCCAGGGCCCGACCCCGCTAAATTGTCCTCCCCATCTTCATTCAGGTATGTTCCTTTGCTGAATGTGGACTGAAAGGCGTATGGGAGCCCTGCTGGATATTTGACCGGTTTCCTTGGTAAGATGGAGGTTTCAGTCTGAGCAGGGAAGTTAGGGCTTGCTTCCAAGCTCTCCTGAATACATCACCATCTGCTCACACTTTTCAGTCAACACCATGTCAGCGCTAACAGATACAAGAGATGTTCCGTGCCTCTGAGCTTAATACTCTTCATCCACTGGCTGGTTAAATTGTCATTCTCATTTTGATTTTGCCCACTACAGCATGCAGCATGGGACAATTGGCCAGTCCACTTTAACCTCTAGCTTTCTTGCTCTGAGGGTAAGCGAGCTATTTTACTTGACCACATGTACACATCCCCCTACAAAGGAATGCATTTCAATGCCAGGGCTAAGGGGCAAATCCTTTATTTTTACATTGCTTTTCTTTCCAGTCTTTATCTTTCTTAAGACACCCTTATGTATTTGAGCTAAGTCACAGGGTTACAGTACTTCAAAGACAATAGTATGGTTTCTTTACACATGTAAAAACATATTTTCCTGTGATGTGCTTTCAACATTCCTTGTGCCCTTCTAACACTCCTGATTTTCTTCATTTTTCCTGCTGTCCCCTGACTTAATGACCAAATGGAAGACTGCAAACCTGCAAACCCTACTTGCACTCCCCCTGACCCTTTTGACCTCAAACTATTAATCATCTAATCCGTTCTTCTCCAATTCTCCCTGCCTTACTTCACCAGTCAATCATTTTATCACTACTTATTCTTTGATGCCAGCCTAAAAGACCTTAATTTTGGAGTTGTACTGTCCCTGACAGTTTCTACTGCTAATTTGAGGTCAGGAAGTAATTCACAATTTGCAAAACACAGGCAAAATCCACCCATTTTATAAATTTGTCTGTGGGATGAAATCTTCTACAAACAATAAAAACAGCTTAATTTTCTCCAAAGGTGGGTCTGAGGACTGGGTGGATTTCGGCTGTTTCAGGTGGTTTGTGCACTTCTTGTGATCCACCTTGCAAAACGAGGTCATGGAGAACCACACAAATGGCCCGAGTTACCCACTAACTCTCTCTTGATCTCGTTTCACTTTTGAGAACCACACATACTGCAGAAATGGAAGACTTCACAGTTCACTGACCGGATACTCAGTGGCCGTTCACCTTTTTTTCCTTGTATGGTAGGGAGAAGTGAATTCATTTTATTTTATTGCAGTTCGCTTCCTCATACTGTGGAAATTCTGCCCAGCCACTCCTTCTGAAACCTCTTTTGCAAAACCCGTGTTTTCTAAAAGATTTCAAAACCTTGTGCTCCTTCTCTACTTTGAGAAGGTGCCTATACCTTCAGCCCATGATACACTACACTTTGATGAATTGTGGCTTAAGTCCCTGTTCTTTGCCTTCTTTGTAACCCCGGCCTTCGAGACCTCATAAATATTCTCATCTCTTTTGTGTATCCAGATCGCAGTTTATTCTAGTGGCAGTTTTCATTCCATTATAAGCTGCTCCTTTTTGCCTCATTTTATTTTATATATATATATATATATATATATATATATATATATATATATATATATATATATATATCAACAAAGTAAATCATCGCACTCCAGGAGGGTACTTATTTCAGCCTTTTATTGTCATTTCACAATCAGTGCTTCCACCACCCAACGCGTTTCAACCTTAAACAGGTCTTGATCACAGGTAAAAAAACGTCTCCTTGCACCACACTTATATAGTTCCTTATCAGATAGCTATGAAGTTGCATTATGGGAGACATAGGGGGTGATTCTCACCCCGGCGGTCTTTGACCGCCGGGGCGAGGGTCGGCGGGAGCACCGCCGACAGGCCGGCGGTGCCCCGCAGGGCATTCTGACCGCGGCGCTTTGGCCGCGGTCAGAAAGGGTAAACCGGCGGTCTCCCGCCGGTTTACCACTGCCCTTAGAATCCCCCAAGGCGGCGCAGCTTGCTGCGCCGCCATGGGGGATTCTGACCCCCCCTACCGCCATCCTGTTCATGGCGGGAAAGCCGCCATGAACAGGATGGCGGTAGGGGGGGTCGCGGGGCCCCTGGGGGCCCCTGCCGTGCCAATGGCATGGGCACGGCAGGGGCCCCCGTAAGAGGGCCCCGCAAAGTATTTCAGTGTCTGCCTTGCAGACACTGAAATACGCGACGGGTGCCACTGCACCCGTCGCACCTTCCCACTCCGCCGGCTCGATTACGAGCCGGCATCCTCGTGGGAAGGGAGTTTTTCCCTGGGCTGGCGGGCGGTCTTTTGGAGACCGCCCGCCAGCCCAGGGAAAAACTCATAATACCCTCCGCGGTCTTCTGACCGCGGAGCGGTATTATGGGGGCGGAATTCCGGCGGGCGGCCTCCGCCGCCCGCCGGAATTAGAATCACCCCCATAGTTTTTTAACATTTATCTATAATCTATGAGTTTTTCATTAATGTATTGTACTACATGGTGCATCCCTTATGTGATGTTAAAAGAAACTTTTCTAAAAGAAATTTGGATTAATCACCCTTTGTGTACCTCATTCTATCTTGCTATTGGATTCATGTGAAATATGGTTATACGCAGTGTAGCTCATCTGATTGAAAGATTATTATTTCTACATGGTGTGTTATTAAAGCCCAACAAAGTAAAACATGATAGATAAAATCAGTTCAGTATTTGAATAGAAATGTGTGGGCCAATATCCCTCATAATTAACATCTTATCCTACTGCTGACTGATTTTTCTTTTTTCTTTGTTTCTTATTTTCACCATCAAAAATATAACGAAGCAACTGTCCTGCGTTTTTATATATCCACCAATATTTTTTCATGATCTCCAATGCTCTTAATATCGAATGTCTCTATACAATTGTGGGGATAGGTGATGTTATTAATCCCATCTGTACTCACTGTGAATTAAAAACAATGATTTTCATTCTTGTAGGCAGAATGTTCATGATTTATATATACTATATCTCATTGTGTCATATATGATGTTAATCGACACTTATTCATAGGATATTATTTAAAACAATCCTATTCAATTGCTCATATTGATAATTCTGTGATTTTCTCATAAGTGTACAAAAAGTTATTCGTCAAAGTTTAACCCAAACGGGGTCTTTGGCTTTAATTTAATGATATATCTGGATTCCAAACGACGTAGTTTTGGTGTTCTATTACCCCTTCTTTCATTTTCGAGGACATGTGCCACTCCAAAGTATTGCATCCATTTCTAATGATTTTCTTGGCAACGTCTATGATGTTTTGCCATCGCATAGCTCAAGTCATTGTTGTTAACCGCTCTAATATCTTCCAGCATACGATTTTTTAAAGTTACAGATTGTTCTCCCTACATACTTAAGGCCACAACCACATTTCAAAACATATAACACATAAGTTGTTTCGCAGGTTATTTTTTGATTGATCTTAAAAGTGTGTCCCATAGTGTCTTTTACAATTTTTCTATTCTTGTCAGTTTTTTCAGGCTTTACTCTTCAAACATTTAAAAAAAACTGTGTCTTCTTTCCTTAACCATGTTTGTGGTACTTTTTCAACAAAATGACTTTTTACCATTTGGTCTCTAATAGCAGGTGCCTTCTTATAGCTAATCTTTGGTCTCATTCCCACCAGGGGTCCAATATCTGAATCATAGTATAATAGATTCCAATGTCTTTTTAGAATTTTTGAGATTTCATTGTGTTCTTTATTATATGACATTATCATCCTTATTTCCTGATCAACATTGATCGAGTTCTTTGACGCTTTCTTTACTAAAGTATGTTCTCTGCATGTTTTTTGTGCTTTTACCATACCCAATCTGATATCATTCGGATTGTATCCTCTTTTCATGAACCGGTTTTTCATTTCCTCACATTGCTCTCACATGGTATCTTCTTCTGAGCAGTTTAGTCTAACTCTTAAAAATTCACCACATGGTATACTTTATAACAAACTTTGAGTATGAAAACTTGTACCATGTAAAAGACTATTTGTAGATGTAGGTTTCCGGTACATAGTTATCTGTAACGTTTGGTTATGCACATAAACTTTCATGTCCAAAAATTCTATTTCCTTCCTATTAGTTTTATATGTAAATTTCAAGCCAACTTTACTGGTATTTGAGAATATCAAAAAACTCCTATATATATATCGCTTTTTGCTCAGTGTGGATGGTACTGTGCCAATCCTACGCTTAAAAACTTTGCTAGAAAAACAGACATTTGAGGTGAGCAAATGTAGGGTGTCACTTGTGTTGCAGGGTGCTCCTTTCTGGAGCTGCTCTCCACCTAAACTTGGGAACTACCCAGAGATCCTTCTTCTGATGTGTTTTTTTATATGTCTGTGTGCTCCCACCCGGCACCTGGATCCTTTCTGTGCGGGCAGGGAAACAACAGTGTCCCAGGGATGTGGTCTGCAGACACTGCCACTGTGTAGGCCAAGGAGATGTAGTCCCCGGGCCAAAGCCATTGCTTGCATGCCAGTCACACTTACATTTTATGCACGGCCCCTGGGGATAAGTTCCCCGGTGCCTCAATCAGGCTTTGGGCAGGGGTAGTATGCCACCCTCCTCATAACTTTTAACTTGGCCTTTGGGGGATGGGGTTCGTGAGGCCTGGAAATGGTGTAGGGATGGGGGCTGTATGACTCCTTCCCTTTTTGAAACAATCAGTCCTAGGGGATGGGGTTGTACTACCGCCTCCCTTTTATAAAGCAATCAGCCTCTAGGAATGGGGTTCCCACTCAAAAATACTATGTATCTTTTTGAAAAAAATACTGTAAATAAGCAGATCTTCCATTAGTTTGCAGTAACATTTTACAAAATCATTTTTGGACCCCCTTTCTGGCCTAGGGGGCATCCTTATATTTTTTTTACTTATTTTCAGGACAAGGGACTGAGTCCCCATTTCCTAAAATGGCTGCCATCACATCTTTGTTGATGTGGTGGCAGCCATTCAGATAGTAGTTCTAGATCTTTAGGCTTTGCAGATCGACTGCAATGTGAAATATCTACGTGCCTCATTATGAATACAGTGGCCCCACAACCACGGTACTAGCAGTGTCGGTCCAACCACCGCAGACTTGATGGTCAGACCTCCAGATTATGATCCTGGCGGTGATCGTCATGCTGATCACAATTTGCCTTTCTGCCAGCCCTTTCATGGTGGGGTCACCACCATGAAAACGCTGACAGAAAGGCAGGAACGGGGCCACAGGGGCACTCCTGTACTGCCCTTAACCATGTTGTGCGCATTATCTGCTAAGTGTGCTGCTAGGGCAGACAGTGCAGCGGCATTGGCCCCGGCTCTCCCGGCAAGCTGAAGCCAATGCGGCCATACCGTCTCTGCCCGCCAGCCTCGAGTGGAACTCATAATATGGTGTAGGGAGGCCACTGACTTGGCTGCTGCCTCCCCACCGTCGTATTTGCGGTCCAGTGGTCGGACCATCAAAATCATAATGATGGCCTATATTTTTTTAACCTTAATTTCTCTGAAACTGCTAAACGAAATTACCCCAAAACACAAAAAGAACACATTTCTGGACCAAGATCTTGGTTTCCACCAAATGTGGTGTAAATCCATTCAGCTGTTTTCCCTATAGGTGTGTCTAATTTTCATATGGAAAAATTAATGGGGAAAACATGTTTTTGTCCCCCTTTTTTCTCGCCCCACGCTTGACTGATCACCCTAAAACTTTTCAGGAAGATGCTGAGGTGGATGAATGTTTTTTGGTAAATTTTGTGAAGATTCGTCAAATGGTGCCAAAGTTGTTAGTAAACCAAAATAAGCATTTGCAACACAATAGGTCTTGTAGGCGTTGTAAATTCATAATTGAACTTTTCTTGCCACATAAATTGGTCAACCCAACTCATAATTTTGTCTTTTCCTGCCACATAATTCCAGAGACCCTGCATATAACTAAAGCACTTCCATTTATCTTTTTCAGCTATCTGCAGCCATTAATGAAAATGTTGTAATTTAGAATCCTAATCGGAATCTGCCATGCTAATTCCAATTGAATACAAGACACAAGACAGGCACGGAGGAGTAACGAGAGAAATAAAGATGTAAAACCGATTAAAACCTTTATCAGAAATAAACATTTCACCTTAGATTGTAATGCTCAGAATAGCCCCTATAGGACACCACAATGAAAATAGCATTTGTAAGAAACACTGTTATGTAACTATATAGTTACACCCTAGGGAGCATAACCACATTAAAAGAAAAGGTCAGAAAGTAATGCACTGTAACCATATATTTAGCCCATAAAGGGCATAGCATATTACACATTTTTAGGGATAGCAGGCCTACTGCAATGAAATAACAAACAAGGCCTTTAAAACACACACTACTCCCAGCTATAAAACAAAAGTTACAACCATGAGAGTGCTTAAAGATACACTTACTGGTATAAGGGGTTATTATTTTGGGGTCCCCACTAACCTAGTGTGGGACTCCAGAGATGATGTACACTGAAAGAGCACATCATGGTGCATTTTATGAAGGTGGTACTATTGTCCTAGGGCCACCATAGGCTGAGTTATGAACAAAAATGTTTTGTAAAAGTAATACCCTGCAAAGCATTATGGGGCGAGTTTCCGTGCCGCAAATATTGTACTATGTTGCTATGTTGACTGTAATGCTTTAAACAGCCTCTAGCGGACACCACAATGAAAATAACATTTGCAAGGAACATGGTCACGTAACCATATAGTTAGCCCCTAGAGAGCATAAGCACATGAAAACAAAATGGCAGAAAGCAATGCAGTGTAAACATATATTTATCCCCTAGAGGGTGTAGAGCCTTACACATTTTCTGAGCTAACAGGCCTACTCCAATGATATTACAAACAAGGCCCTTAAAACACAAACTACTCCTAGCTGTAAAAAAAAAAAAAAAAAGGTCCAGCCAAGAAAGAGCTTAAACAGACACTGAATGGTGGGCGATGTTATTATTGTGGGGGCCCCTAACTTAGTTTGGTGACCCAGAAATGACGTTGACAGGAAGAGTATGTTGTTGTGAACATTTTGGTGGTGGTCCCATTGCCTTAGTACCAATACAGGCTGAGTTCTAAACAAAAATGTTTTCTAAAAGTAATGGCCTGCAAAGCATTATGGTGTGAGTTTCCTGAGTGCAGTGAATATTGTAGTATCTTGCTGTGTCAGGAGAGCCAATATAAGGATGTCTGTGTTTTTTACATAAAGCATTTATCAATTACAAGTTTTTTTGTGAAAGCTATGGAGCGTGAAGGGGAGAGCCAAAAGTAATGACTCTGGTTAGGTAACAGTGAACAATGTGACCAGCGCTTCAATACCGCAGTTGGAGTTCGCACTATGAGCACCATGGTCACTATGGAGCACGAAGGGGAGAGACTAAAGGAAAAAATAGTTTGCCCACTCTAAAGTAAATCTGCAATTGTGCAATAATTCATGTAACAGGGCCAATCTGCAAAGCAGTAATAAAACCGCCCCAAAGCGGGGCAAACGTAAAGCATGTACCAATGACATCAAGGGATTTTTGACAGGTAAGCCCACGAATGACCGAAAGTGATGGGTTTGAGATGGACGTGGTTAAAAGCCCACAGAATACTTACAACAGGTCAAATAACGCTTGTGTGCTTGACCTAAAAATGATTTTCTTACAGAAACTTGGGTCTAACTGTTACTACCCAATGGTGACCATGACTAGGTAAAATATATGCGAGGCACTGGGGCAAGAGGTGCCCGGTTACACAGGGATGCTTCTGAGTGGTTTGGATTAATACCACTGCTGTCTGCCAGCATTTGATACGGAGAAGCAGCAGAATTCACTGAGGTAGGAGGAGCAGCTAATGCGTGGACCGGAGGGTGTGCGGAGTGGCTGCTGCCGAATACCGGGTGAGTCCGTCGAACCTTATGTGGCTGGACCTGAAGTTAGGCCTGGCGTAGTCCCATAACCTAATCAGTATTAATTGCTTTTTTGGAATTTGTCTACACCATGTGAGGAAAGGAAGTGCAGCAATCTGCCTCCGGGCTAAAGGGATAAAGGAGATGATCCACAAACATATATGTGAGCTGCTTTAAACTTGTTTAAGTATTTGGATCTACCAAGAAGGAAAAGATTACGTGCAAACATTGAAAGAAAGGTATAGATTTTATACCTGGTGTACTAAGTGGTGAACTAACATTAATATTTCCAATTAGAACAAATAAGCATTGACAGACCTGGTGGTGGCAGTCAGACAAGTGAGGTGGAGATTGGCATCAGAACGCACCTTTAGTGAAAGAACTGAGGCTACAGGGATGGAGAATTCCTTCAATGCCGGTAACAGAACATCTACACAATTGATTAAGCAACTAGAAAAGGCAAGAAAAATGGAAGTGAAACAATGGGGGGAGATTACATAATTTACAAAGTATTTGGAATGTAAGCAGGTACCAATGGGGCTACGAATAATGTTGCTACAGACATATGAAGATATGGATGAACATCTGGTGAATGAATGGTGCCACAATATAGAGGGATGTTCAGTAAAATTAATGAAAACATTAACTAAACATGCTAAATGGAAAATGGAATTCTAAGCACCAACAAATGAAATGATTATGAAGGAATTAGAAAAATATAAGGATGAAATGAATGTTAAAGACCAACTGACTAGGATGGAGAAAACCATGGAGGAATACGATGAGGGGATAATGAAATGGAAAGTGAGGAAATTCACTAGGGACACATTGGATTATAAATATAGCTGAATTTATACATTTACACAGAAATATGATCTAGGGAGAAAATGGATGTGTTCAAGAGTAGATCACCTAGTGAGAGCGATGGCAGTTCTCATCCTGGCTCTAGTGCAGATGAGACAACGATGGAGAAAATTGATTTTCACAAGTAGCTTCACCTTGTGCATATGACTACTTGTAAAGGAGGAAGAGTCAGGATAAAACAAGGCTTCAAAAAAAAGAATGTAAGCCAAGGAGGGGCAAGAGACAGAGGGCATAAGAAGAAATATTATGCATGGGTGATAACTCTGGGGTGCGAACCCTTGTTTTAAATATCTAGTCGATTGTTTTAAATGATAATAAGATGAGATTATTGAACTTAGGTCTGACCTTTTGCCCGATGTCCGGTCCGGATTTTGATGACATTAGAATTGAAGTATATGAGTATGTTTGCAAACTTAAGCTCCATAAATATTATTGGATGAAACCTAGGAAGGCAATCACACATACATCCATGGACTACAAACTTTTGTCCTTTAACATATTGGATATTTCTGATCTTCTTACTATTTGTGATTTAGCAATGAGAGATACTGAGGATCTTGTGCAAGTACAGAGTATCAATATGAACAGTAAGGCTGGATCATCTGCGAGTACGAATACGGAAGAAGGAATGGCGCACCAGGAATCACGAGATCTAACACTGCAGAAAGAAATGCTTAAGGAAATGGGATTCGAAGCAGGTCATCAAGTAGGATGAGGTTTTAAACCTGGAAGTGAGTTTTGTTCTCATTTACCCCCGGGAAATCAAACTGATTTATTTCAACAGTCGGTAATGGAAGATTTGAATGTATTAAGGAAAAACTGGCAAAATGAATAAGGGAGGAGTACATTTTCAAATAAAGATTGGAAGGACATTTTTGATTTGAAGAATAATTCCTCATTGATTATCAAACCATCCAATAAAGAAGGCAACTTTGTTTTAATGGATTTGAGCACATATTAATCAGAAGTAAGAAGACAGCTGAGTAATACCATGCACTACAGCTGCCTCCAAAGGAATCCCATTGAGGAAATGGAAAAGGAATACCCCTTTAAGTTGAAATCATGGCTCAACCATGTGTTATTGGAATGGGATGAATACCAATTTTAAAGGTGGAACATGCAAAGATGGCAACAATATATTTTCTCCCGAAGACCCACAAGGACAAAAAAGTCCCGTCCCCCCGGTAGACCAATTGTGAGTTCAATGGGGTGTATATTAGAGAATACATTACAATATCTGGACCTTTTTTCACAAGAATATGTAGTTAACCTGCTTTCATGCTTGACAGATTCAATAGAGTTTTTGAAAACCTTGGATGGCATTCCATAGAAGTGAGAGTATATAATTGTCACACTTGATGTGGCATCATTGTACACCTCCATTGATCATGATAAAGGTGTCCTGGCATGTAAATATTTCTTGAGGGGCAGACCTCTAGAACTACTGGAACACACTCATATGTTTGATTGAAATGGTTAAGTACTGTCTCACTCACACTGTCTTTCTCTTTGATAAGCAGTACTATCTACAGAAGCAGGGCACACAGCAATGGACACCTCATTTGCCCCCACCTACGCAAACTTGTTCAGGGTGTGGTGGAAGAAAGAGGTTGCCTGGGGCGAGGAGAATGTGGAATATGTTGAGAAAATAGCACTGTGGGTGCAGTTTATTGATGACTTATCTATCTTATGGGAGGGCGATGAAATTGAATTATGCTCTTTCATAGAGCAATTGAACAATAATGAGTTTAACTTGCCATTCATTCACAAGCTCATACAGTAGAATACATTGTGAATGTTTGGACGTTGAGACGGATGTGATTGACGATCAACTAATAGATAAGATACATAGGAAACCAAATGCTACCAACTCATGACTGCATGCCAACAGTGGCCACCCAGGGACCCTGAAATGGAATATCCCCTATAGTCAATTACTAAGGACTAAAAGAGTATGCTCAATGATGGAGGAATATAACAAAGAGGCATCTAATGTGATGAGGATTTTTGTGGAAAGGGGCCACCCTAGGGGTGTATTTGAGGATGCAAGGGACAAAGCCCATAAGAAATCAAGGGAGCAACTGTTATATCCACAGAACAGCGGTTTAAGTAAAGGGGAAAGTAAAGTGAAGAGATTGTTTCCCAAATATGACATGGCTCAATCTAGCATCAAAAAGATACTGCATAAGAATTGGCATGTACTGAACAAGGATGAACATTTGAAAGAGATTGTGCAGATTGGGCCATAAATAACTTTTAAGAAAGCCAGATCATTGGGGGATATATTAACATCTAGCTTCTTTGACCCAGATATGGTGAGCAGGAACTGGATAACTGAAAACACTCAGGGCTTTATCAAATGCATGTAAAGCTTATCATTGTGGGCTGAATTGTAAAAGTTATCAGACATTTGTGAGTGGGGACGTCAGGATTGATGACACAATCATGTGTAACTCAGACCATGTGATATATGTCTTGAAATGTGGATGTGATGAGCTCTCTGTAGGGAGCACAATAAAGAAGTAAAAAGTCAGTATTCTCCAACATATACGAGCAATCATAAATGGTGACAAGAGCTATCCCATGGCATGTCATTCTGAATGGTGTCATTCTCGATCCCTCACCACATTCAGATTTTATGAAATTAAGCATATTTAAGCCCACCCAAGAGGGGGAGACAGAGAGAAAGTACTGCAGAGGGAAGACTGAAAATTGAATAGATTATGTACAGAGGCTCCCGGGAGTCATAACTTAGATGCTGAGTTGCATGTTCATTTGTGATTGGACAATGGAGGTCATCTCACCTAGCATACAAGTGCATACACGTGTGAGGAAGGGTGGGAATTACAGTATGTTGATTGGGAGTATACACTGTGCTCCACTAGCATGTGGGTGAATTTTTTGTGGTATGTCACTTGGAACAATGCCTCTAGAAGAAGTGATGGCTCACTTAGCATCTTGTTATTAATGTTATCATGTTAGTAATGATATGGCATAACGTATGTGCAACCTCCATTAGCTAATAGATCCACAAGGGGTTCCCATATATTGCTGCTTACAGTCATGCACTGTACACCTTAAGAAAGGGTAGGTGTAAATGGATCTCATGAGGGGAGCATATGAAATATTGAAATTGTGAGATGATATTCGCAGTGAAGAAGCGATGATCTTCTTAGCATCTTGGCACTTTGGTGCACATTTGCACTTTAAACTTGAGTCATGTACCCATGGAAGATCATACATGTATGCATGTGCAACCTCCATTAGCTAATGGATCCACAAGGAGTTTCCATATATTGCTGCTTACAATCATACACTGTGCATTTTACAAAAGAGTAGCTGTATGTAGATCTTGTGAGTGGAACATATGAGATATTGGAATTGTGAGACGATATTTGCATTGAAGAAGCAATGAATTATTTAGCATCTTGGCACTTTGATGCACATTTGCGCATTAAATTTGAGTCATATGCCTATGGAAGATCCTTCACTATTTGTGTTTATAAAGATCAATTATTCGCCCTGGAGGGGTAGCGGTCCAATACATTGGGAGTATATACAGACAGATGAGAATGCCAACATTACCTTGTCACAACATGCATGTGCACTTTCTATTGACCAATGGATCTAGAAGAGGCACCCATGTATTGCTTTTTATAATTATGCACTGTGCACTTTGGGAACAGGGTAGCTATGTATGAATACAGAGAAGAGAAGATACAAGATATAATGAGGAGGTAGTGTACATAGAAAGATAAGGATGCCAATGCCATTGTGTTATAAAATGCATGTGTACTTTACAGTACCCAATGGATCCATGAGGGATTCCAATGTTTTGCTGCTTATATCTGCATTGTGAACTTTTAGTAAGGGTAGCTGCACATAAATCTGGAGAGGAGAGCATATGAGATATTAGAACTGTGAGGTGCTATTTACATCAAGTGAACATCACAAGGGGATTTCAGTCCAGTTCTTGAAACAATCAATAGCCCTTGTATGTTGATTAATGTGTGACTCAGAATTCTGGTTTATGCACTGCATGTATCTATACTTTGGAATGAGTCAGATTAAAAGGACTCATTAGCATTGTTGTGTGGGATATGGCCAGAATAAGGATATCCAGGTTTTATGCTTATCACTAATTGGGGTTATATGATATGTGTGAAGTACAATATTGATTTATGACCTGAGCCACAAAAGAATTCACTGTAAGTTGCTGGCTTTACCATATTCCCTAATATATAACCTGTTGGGAGTGCTCTTTCATAGAGGACAACCCTTGTTAGCATTGAATTACCGGCCTGTCCAGCCGGGAAGGCAGCACCACTGCATATAGGTCTCTGTGACTTAATGGACTGTCACATTTTGAGCAGCAGTTTGGGACACTTTCAGCAAACCCGGTGATTTTACATTGAATCTGCTTACTTTAGGTAATTAACTCTGTTTTTATTGTTTCGCTTGGCTCCAGCAACCCACTTGGGAAAATATTATAAAATGTGCAGGACTACCTTTACCAGAATGCACTTTTCAATGGGGACAGAACTGGTATTTAACAGAGTAGTCAGGTGCCTGCAATTAAAACCAGCTGAGCAGCCATGCACTTGGTCTTTGAACAAGGGAGGAGATGTCTGGAATGCTTTCAGCACTGGCTGCACCTACTGAGGTGAAACACTACAGACTACATTTCTCTGCTGATGAAGGGATGAACCCAGAAACACGTGTCCAGAGATGAATAAAAATACAAGGCCAGGAATAATGAAAATATAACCTGTTGGGAGTGAGCGGTCATAGAGGACAACCCTTGTGTGTGTATGTATATATATATATATATTTCAACCTTTTCAGACATCTGTCACTTTCAAGAGTCAAGATTATGCCAAATTTGTGGCAAATGTTTCTACCCAGCAGATCAGACTGCCAGTGACTATGCTTTGTCAATGTGTTTCAGAAAACCAAAAGTTACATAACTCTCATCAATGATCTAAAGTTTTAGGTGTATATATGTGCATTCATTTGAACTTTAAATATTAGTAAACCAGTAATGTTTAACACAGTCATGAAAAATAAGTCAGTTATAAATGTTCTGGGCACAGCAGATTTGAAAAAATCAATTCCTTACCAATATGGGAGAGACCAGGGTGGGTGGTGAGAAAATTAGCACTATCTACTATACAATGGGAGGAGTAATGAGGGTTGTTAAGAAAGGACATCCTAGTACAAGCATCCACTCTCAAAAGAGTAAGCCAATTGCTATTTACAAATTAGACTTCTAAAGTAGCTACAAACCTTGTATCAAAACATAAATAAATGTACTCCAACCCAGCCACAAAATAAGTCAAGCACTATGAATGGCCATTCTCAGTCACTGCAACATACTCTCTTAAAAAATAGAATGCACCTGTTTGTGACGGGCAGTAAAAAAACTGGATTACCTCCTGTGCTGGCTCCCTTGTCCCCCTCAAAACAGAGCAATACAATAAGACCTACAAGATCTAGGAACTAAGACCGATGAAATGCAGGTGCAAACAAATGGAGCGCAAATGGAGAACCAGCAAGTGACCCGGACCTACAAATGTGCTGTTCTGGCAGACCGCATCAATGTCAACACCAACAGACGCAAGAAATCTTCACAATTATGAAGGATTTCACCTCAACTTGAACCCTTTGGTAGGACCTCTGTAACAATCTCTTTCAATTTTTCAGCAAAAAAATCATGACCTTTTGCAGCAAATTCAATCCACACCCGGACCCAACAGTCCTCTTCAGTATGTGACATGGTCACCCACCCCATCCTCATCTAACTCCTGCCCAAACTCAGACTTGAAGGTCACATACCCTGGTGGATCTGCTCTTTCCTGACTGGAAGGAGCCTATCAGTCAGCCTGGCATGGTACTCCTGAAACGCCTGTGACCTAATCTATGAAGTTCTTCAAGGATCTTGCCTGAGCCGGGCATACTTCCATACATACATGATCCTTCTACCAGTATCATCCACTCTCACAACATCAAGGCCTTCTCCTACCCCGATGACTCACAAATCATTCTCTGCCTCACAGACAAGATGCCCAGTACCTGGATCAAGTTCAAAGCCTGTATAAAAAATATTGCCCAATAGATGAAGACCAGCTGTCTGAAGCTGAACACCAACAAGACCAAAATCTTCATTTTTGGGAAGAGCACTTCATCGTGGAATGTCACCAGGGCCAGGACCGACATCCACCCCTTCCACCCAAACCAAAGACCTCAGGATATTCATTGACAGCAATCTCAATATGATTTCCCAAGTCAACGCTGTCACTGCCTCATGCTTCCATACCCTGAAGATGCTGAGGACGTTTTTCACATGGTCACCAATCAGGACCAGGAAAGCTGTAATGCATGCCACAGTCACAAGCAAACTGGACTATGGGAACACCCTCTATGGTGGGATCAACAAACCTCTCACCTGAAGGGTGCAGACTGTTTAGAACTCTGTGGCCAGAACCACTCTCCACTTCCCACGCTGCACTCACATCACACCACAACTGAATAACCTCCACTGGCTCCCCATACGCAAACAACCACAATTCAAACTTTTCACCCACTTTTTCACGGCACTACATAACACTGGCCCAGTGTACCTCAACAATCACATCTGCTTTCACAAACCTTCCAGACACCTCCTTTCTTCTGGATTCCTGCTTGCACACATCCCACACATATGGAAAACCAGATCCGGGGGTCAAGCCTTCTCTTACATCTCTACTAAAGCATGGAACAACCTGCTACTTCACATAAGGTCCTCTTCCTCACTTGAATTCTGCATGAAGCTGAAGATCTGACTTTCAAGAAGTCCCACTAGGTCCTAGGTCTAACTAGGCTCAAACCTTCTCAGCACCAGGATACTCTCACAGGAGATAGGGCGCTCTACAAATATGCATAACATATTATTACATAACGTTCATCCATGCACTCTGACTGGGCAGCTGGTTGGATGGCTTACCTCCAATGGCCTCATCTCCCTCAGGCTGTCGGAAGAAGGTTTATGCCAATGGAGTATGTTATACTCCCTTGGTGTATATCTAGCAGTTGTGTCACCTCTAGATCTGGAAGGCAGACTGAGCGTGTGACAGAGAAGGTACTCTTTCATAACTTTCTGCAAAACTCTGAATCAACCTCTTTTGTTCTGGTATTGAATCTGCAGGAATGCTCCTTCTGTCATGTCAAAGAAACAACAAACTTAGCTCCCCCAAGGTGTGAATAAGAGGTTTAGCTTAAAATCAGATTAGAGAGTCAATTTACTTTGCCTTGAGGCTAATGAATATTGTAGCATATGTACCTGTCACCTGAAAGTTTGCTATGTCATATTTAAAAGGTGGTGTAAAGCTTTGCTTTAAATGATAATAGTGAACTACAAGCAGAGCTGTAGATGGTTCCTCTTTGCCACGAATATATTGCCAACTATTCCACAATACAACTGCTAACCTTGCAGTTTTAGTACCAAATAGTATAGTATGGCATTATACTGCACTGTACACACCCAGGCCCTCTTTACAACTGGCACAGTTAATTGCTTTATGTGTGGTAACTCCCATCCCTCCACATATCTGAGGTTTTGCGGAATATTGGGAAACGTTGCTTTTGCTGCCAAAAAAAAAAACTGCATGTTATGCCCCATTATCGTGTGCAGGTTTTTAATACAGAGTTAGTGATCAGATTTGATAGGGTGCTAAAAATATGGGCACAAACACTGGGCTAGCTGTCATGAGGGCTGAAGACTTTGATTGCATCCTTTGTGCTCATTTTGTTTCAACTATAAACTCCTAAAACGGTATTGGCTCTTGTGCAATTTACAGTCTGCACACTTTTGAACACTCTGGAACACTCATAGGCGTTGCTGTATATGCTATTTGGACTGGATATGTGCATCCCAGGGTCTAACGACTGGAGTTATGAACTGTTTGATAACAAGATTATGGGCATGTTTTATCCGCCAAGCAATTGTGGACAAATATCGTGGATTAGCAAGAATTTGCATATGATCAAATAGCACTCGTGCATTTAGCACAAGGACACATGCCACCTGAGCTGGAAACTTGATTGGAATTTGTAGCGAGGTCATTAGCTGCGACTTTTTAATTTGTATTTCATTTGCCTAAATCTCATACTGGAAATAAATTGTGGTTTTACCACGATCCCGTGCGCTCATTATCTCCACAACAAGGAATAACAAGGGGAACAGTATCTGAGATCTTTCTGGACCTAAGAATTTTCGTTTCCATTGAAGGTGCTCCTCATACAGGCCTGATTTACTGAAATTTTAAGCAATGCAGCGCAGCTAGTAAAGATGCTGCACTGCCTTGCATAAAAAGAAAATGGCAGGCCAGCTCTCTCTCTCTTTGCGCACTTTGGGCTACCTGGCCCCATTGCAGGCACCCTTGTATCAGGGTGAAAAGGTGTATGGTTTGTGGTCAGGAAAGTTTTTGTGCACGAATGGCACCTTCCTACACAAAAAATCATCCTTTGAAGCTATTTCATCTTTGAATGTGTTCTGCAGAATACTGTACAAATGCAAAGAAGGAATAACAAGGGGAAATAAAGATATTTCTCCTCTTTATGCCAGCTTCAGCCAGGCTCAAGATTTTGGTGAAAACTCATGTCTTTAAGTCTTTTTCAAAAAAGGTTTGTGCCAAAATCCATTGGTGGATGCACAGGAACAGCTATCACCACCCATGGAACACAACCCTAATACAAACTAACACAATGCAGTGCAACGAGCTGTCTTGTGTTACTTTTTCCTACAAAGCCATGCAAATCGTCATTTGCATGGCTTTTAAAATACCAAAACAGATTTTGCAAAGAGACTTCCTCAAATAAGTGACAGAATCCCAATACAAAATCTTTGTGAGCGGGGGTCACAACCGTTGTTGGAAAGTTTTTCATATTGTTTTTATAACATGACAATATAAGTGACATGACATTTAAATGATAAACGTTAATTTGTGAGTGAATGAAAACGCCCTCTGCATTATGATTCAGTGCAACAATAAGAGTTTTGTCTTTATGTAGGCAAGATTTTGAGAGGCTTTGTACCAGCATATCCAGAGAACCTCTGGGTGGACGTCAAAACTTTTTGCAATGGACTTCCTTTTCACATTGTATTCGACGAAGAGGTAAGAACTCAAAAGAGTGAATTTCTGTCGCTATAGTGAAGTATTGTCAAGTGACAAAATGCATGTCTTTAAAGAAAGATGTTAAAAAATGACACATTTACTGTTTGTGATACACGCCTATTGATTGGTTGAAAAGGAAACTTTCAAACATCTGGCAAAGGGTTTGCATTGAACGTCTGATATTCTATCCTAAGGGTAATTCGCTCATCGAGTAACTTTCTGAGAATCACAAAAATCCCACGGGCTTCTAGATATCTAGAACAGTAAACTGCTAGGCGTGCTCATATGCATGAAATGTATGTATATGGAATTGTAACCGTGTGGGAAAATACAAATACATCCATTTTAACACGAATATGCTAATTCATTTTGTTTTCTTCCACATGTAGAAAATATTCTACCCGTGGTGAGTGCCTACCGCAACACCGTTTTTATAAACACCCTTACTGCGGCGTTTGATGGAAGTAAATGTGCATGCGTTTCCAAAAATGAAGGGACTCTACCCACCAGAGGTGCATGTGTACCTACAAACCTATAAGTTTCTGTGTCTTCGGTTATACTTGAAAAATGTCCCGCACAGGAACCCCCAAATCGCACCCTATTCTTAATTCATAAATGCAGGACGTCTATGGCACTTGCAGATGTCCTGTGCGTATTAGTCCGCATTTCGTAAACAAAGCGCCACTAAGGTAGATTCCGTCAATCAAAATTGGCATCTGGCACGTGAAAAACAAAGTTTTTGTGCTCCTAAGTGCAACTTTGAATCAGGCCTATTGTTGAATAGTTTCAGTAACCAGATAAGGATGTCTTTAAATTAGTTTGGTGTTGCTGTTTTTTTAGTTCTTGATTTTATATTAAAATGGTCCAATATTTGTAGCATTTTTGACAAAAGCCTATTTCCACAATTCTCTTTTATTTTTAGGTATGTTTGGACTATGCGCTTAATATTTCATTTCTTTATTTCTTTTGTTTAGCGTATCTTGTAGAACGTTGTTTTTTCTTTCATTGTGGCAGGTTATGCATATATCAAGTAGTAAACACTTTCACTAGTGAGTTTCTCAAAAGGTGAATAGTCAGTCAATCATTACATTGGCAATTAACTTATGTTAAGAGTCCTTGTTCTCATGAAACTTGCAGGTAATATTTCAAGGTGATGAATTTAGGGGACATGCCCATATGTCTTCACCTATGTGAGAAAACAGGGCTGATTGCAGAGGCTCCCCTGACTTTTTGCCCCTATTTTTCACTTTTTGCTGGTGTTTTCCTGAGTCTGATGGTACACTGGGTACTGCTAACCAGTCCCTTTGCTGTGTAAAATCAGTATGCAAATTAGGCTAATTATAATTGGCTATTTCAACCTACCTATAAGTCCCTAGTATATGGTAGGGCATGTAGGTTTGGGGACCCCAGCAATAGGTAGTGCACCCATAGGTGCACTGCTGAGGTGCCCATTGTCATTTTAAAGGCAGGCCTGCCTTGCTGGCTGCTTTTAAATTAAAGTTACATGCAAAATCGACTTTGGAATTAAAAGTACTTCCAAAGTCTTAAACTACCTTATTTTTACATATATGTCACCCCTAAGATGTGCCCATTGCGCCCATAGGGTTGGGTGCCACGTAACTATAAGCTGGGACCTTATAAAAATAGTTTTATAATCCCTGGTGAGGTAAAACAGCCAAATTCCCTTTTCCCTCATTGTAGTGAATGGCCTCCATAGGCTAGAATGGGGAGACCTTATTTTAATTTATAAAGTCCCCTTAATTATCAGATACCTCAAGTTTGGTATCAAATTAATTGTTATAATAAATCCCACAACTTACTATTGTTGGATTGAATATAACTTGTTCAGGTAAATAGTTTTAAACTCTACCTACAAAGTTGCCAACTTCAGCCCTGTAGTGCTCTGCTCTGATCGGCCAGCCTCTGGCAGCCTGGCCAGGCTGTCTTGATGAGGTGTGAAGTAGCCTGGGCTGAACAACACAAAGGAATGTGCCTGTGGGAGGAGATCTTCCCTCAGCAGATGGAGAAGCAGGATGGGGGGAGGGCTGCCAAACTGGTCTTCAAAGGCAGGGAAGGACATTTGGATCAACCCAACACCTCCCCTCACATCCAGTAAACCCAGACAATTAGGTGCCCCCTTGATTAGATTAGGAGAGGGCAGGTGAAGGATGTGTTTACGATTTTTAGCCACACCTGTGGGAGGGCTCAGCCAGATGTAACCTCCAAAAATCAGTTTCAGCTATGAAGGATGTTTGAGGAATGTTGCTCCTTGGGATTGATTTTTGCCACACTTCCCAGGAAGTGGTCATCAGGGGGGAAGGACCCTGCCCCTGATTGGAGAACGAGGACCCTCCTGTTTTTTCACCCAGGAGCACGGATAAAGGTGGCAGAGCTGCAGCCACAGCTCAGATCCCTACCAACTTCCTACAAGGAAGAACTACAGAAGAAGAAGGACTGCTCTGCTGGACCCCTGACCTGCACCTGGACACAGCACTCTGGAGGACTGCACCAGCGCACACTTGGGCTTCACCACAAGAAGGCCTTTCTCCACTGGTTCTGGAGGGGACTTTGTGCCCAGAGTTCTTCATCCTGCCAAGGATTGGGTGAGTGGATGCCTTTCTCCACTGGTTCTGGAGGGGGCTTTGGCCCAGAGTGCTTCATCCTCCCAAGGATTGGGTGAGTGGATGACTTTCTTCACTGTTTCTGGAGGGGGCTTTGTGTACAGTGATGCTGCACCTGGGGTGTGGCAGTTAACATCCTCTCACCTGGGTGTCTGAGCCACGAGATGTACATGGAAGAGGTAGCATGATACTCCATGGAGGCAGACCCACACTCCATTCTGCGTCGACTTAAGCCGCCAACTGCTGGTTGTGCTAGTGCTGGTGGTAGTGCCTCAAGTGGAGTGTCCAGGGTCCAGGACCTCACTGTCAGCCTCGCATGGCTGCCCACTGGTGATGCTGCTGACGTCTAATATACTGGTAGTGGCTGGGCACGTGGTGGGGCTGATGGTGGTGCAGGTGGCGGTGGTCCGCGGCAGAGATGCTGCCGGTGCTGGCCGTGGTGCAGGTGTCCGTGTGGTGGAGGGAGACACCATACCGTCTCCGTCAGCCTCAGATGGCTGATCCTTGGGGAGGATGCTGCTGACTGACATTGTGGCAGCGGAGGTGCAGGTGGCGGTGCAGGTGGCGTTCGTTGCGGCGGTGAAGGTGGTGGTCGTTGCGGCGGTGGAGGTGGCAGTTGTAGCGGCGGTGCAGGTGCCCTTTGTCTTGTGTCCCTTCCCCACCTTGGAAGTCGCTACTGGGACCTTGGCACTGTCCTCTCTGTGTTTGGGTGAGGCCTTGCTGGGTGCGTGGTGCGTCCTTCCCCTGCTGAAGCCGACCCCTTTTTTACCTTGGCAGGTGGCAGAATCGGGTGCTCCTTCACATCTGTAGGTGGCACACTGGCAGCTCTGACGGGTGCCCCCTTCGATCCACCCCGACTTGCATGGATCCCAGCAGACACAGATGTGGTGGCAGAGGTGCTGGGATCTAGACATCCTGGCCCTAGGGGACGGACGGGGGGAGGTGTAGGGAAGAGGTTCAAGTTAGCTAGGAAAAGTTGCTTAGACACACTGGGACGGGAAGATGGAGGGGGTGTGAGAGTGGAGGAAGAGGTAGTGGTTGTAGGAGGTGCACTTCTGCTGAGTTTGGGTGACAGTGCATGGGCGGGAGGCTACTGTGAGGTGGATGGCTGTTGGGTCGGTGTGTGCCTGCGTTTGTGTACTTTAGGAGGAGGGCTCACAGACATACTGGGAGAGGACACAGGGGACGTGTGAATGGTAGTGGGGGTTGTTATTGCATGTGAACGGTGTGTTGTGATGGGTGTGCTGGTGATGGAGGCAGTGGCTGATGATGTAGTGCATGCAGGTGTGAGTGGAGACGAGACTGGGCTGGGAGGGAGGTGGAGGACGTGGAGGAGGGGGACACAGAGGAGGAAGTGGATTCTGGTATGTGTGCATGGGGATGGTGTATGTGTGAGTGCCTGTGTGATGTGTGGTGCTTATGTTTTCCTGAGCCACTTTTGTCTGTTGATGTGTGTGCATGCTGGTCTGAAGGTGTGATTTAGATAGGCTGAGGTAGAGGGGATTGGGTCTGGGTTGTGGAAGTTGGAGGGGGGAGGCTGGACACAGGGACAATGGCTGCCATCAGTGCTGAGGCCAGAGCCTGAAATGCTCTCTGTTGGGCCGCCATGCCAGAATGAATGCCCTCCAGGTATGCATTTGTTTGCTGCAAATGCTTCTCGACACCCTGGATGGCATTCAGAATGGTTGACTGTCCAATTGTGAGGGATCTCATGAGGTCAATAGCCTCCTCACTGAGGGCAGCAGGGCTGACTGGGGCAGGGCCTGAGGTGCCTGGGGCGAAGGAGATGCCCACCCTCCTGGGTGAGCGGGCACGTGAAACACGCTGAGGGGCTGCTGGGAGAGCAGTTCTGGTGGGGGGGTGGTGGCTGTACCTGTAGTTGGGGTGGGCACAGAGGTGTCCGCCACCGCCCGGCAGCTTCCATCAGAGGAGGAGTCGCTGTCGCTGGTATCCACTTCTGTCCCCGTCGTGGAGCTCCCCTCACCCTCCATCCCACTAGTGCCTTCACCCTCCGTGGATTCACCCTCCTGGGTCATGTGGGATGCAGCTCCCTCCCTCTGTCGCCAGTGCCTCTGCTCCTCCTCCAGATGATGCTAATGCACACAAGGACAGGGTGACAAAACAAGAAGGGGGGGAAAGACAGAGGACACACATGGTCAATGCCAGCAATACCACTACCGTTGGCGGACACAACACACACACTGAGCTGCCCTTTACACTATGCCTTGCCTAACCAGTCACTATGGTAGTCACCCCCCCATGGGGTACAATGCCTAATGCCAACACATGCACACCTTACACCCACAGGACCCTGCACACCAGTAGCTGCCCAGTTGTACGATTGGGGTAGGGGTGCTTCTGAGCCTGCAAACAAGGGACCTACCCTGGCATGACCGGCCTGGCCTAGGGGCACCCACAGCCCACGCCCAGATCCCTCCTAAACCGCACAGAGTCAGCTTTATGACACTGTACTCACCCCCTTGTGGCTGCTGTGATGCCCTCAAGCGCCCATCCAACTCCGGATAGGCCACCGCCAGGATGCAGAACATCAGGGGGGTCATGGTGCAACGGGCACCCCTTCCACGTTGGGAGGCCAGCCCCAGCTGGGCCTCCGCCGTCTTCTTGCTCCAGCAGCGCAGGTCCTCCCATCTCTTGCGGCAGTGGGTGCTCCGTCTGTGATAGACCCCCCAGAGTCCGCACTTCCTTGGCGATGGCCCGCCAAATACCCTTCTTCTGTTGGGCGCTGACCTAGAGGCAAAGGACAGGAGGAAAGGAAATTACTCAACCGTCCGGACCGTCATTCTCATTGCCCACCAGTTCCACCCATGCCCTGACGCACATACACTGACCATCCTCACATGCAGCACCCTTGGGAGGATGAAGCACTCTGGGGCCAAAGCCCCCTCCAGAACCAGTGGAGAAAGGCATCCACTCACCCAATCCTTGGCAGGATGAAGAGCTCTGGGCACAAAGCCCCCCCCAACATGTGGCTTCCATCCACACCACTCCAAACAGGCATTGCCCACGCATCATGCTCACATTGTACTCACCTGTTTGTCTGGAGGACCGTAGAGTAGCATGTAATGGGGGAGGACCCCATCCACCAGGTGTCCAACTCCTCCACAGTGAAGGCAGGGGCCCTTTCCCCAGACACTGTAGCCATTGTCGCTTCCAGACTCAGGTCACAGCAGCACTTGCAGTGTAGGTCCTCCCCTGTTGAAGGCCAGGCATCAAGTGAGTGAACAGATAGAAAATGGCGGTCACGTCTGCAGCGGTGCTTACCGTCACCGCCAGCGTACATGGCCATTGGCTCCTGGAACCCATAGGGCCCAATGAAAACCAATGCTGAGTTGCACGGCGGTCTTCGACCGCCTACCGCGACGCTGCACAACGCCAGTGCAGTTACCTCATTTCCCCTTGTCCCTCCTCACAATTTAGGCAGCTGCCATTTCAGGGGTGCACATGGCATGGCACCTAACTGCGTCACACCACATATTGGCACATTTACAGACTAACTCTTTCACACACGGATTTACTAACATTCATGCAGACACAGTTGTGCTACCAATGTGGTAAATGACCCTCTGCTCACCGTTCTCCTCCAGAGGCTACAACCGCTGGAGCAGATGATGAGATGGCGGTATCCTCCGGTGTACAGCCCCCGGTGGACCTGTCGACAATGGAAGACAGACACATCATAATCACATACAGATTTGATTGTGCCACAATCCAAGAGCTGTGTGCCCAATTGGAGCCAGACCTGATGTCAGCAATCCGCCAGCCCACAGTTATCACCCCTCTAGTGCAGGTCCTGTCAGTGCTCCATTTCCCGGCAAGTGGCTCCTTTCAAACTACAGTGGCCATGGCATCTGGGATGTCCCAGCCAATATTTTCTAACGTGTTGACTAGAGTTTTGTCAGCCCTGCTGAAACACATGCGCAGCTACATCGTGTTCCCCCAGGTGGAGGATTTGGCCACTGTGAAAGCTGACTTTGAACCCTTCGGTATTATCCCCAACATCATTGGTGCCTTTGATGGTACACATGTGGCATTTGTCCCCCCTCGCAGAAATGAACAAGTGTACAGAAATAGAAAAAGCTACCATTCGATGGATGTGCAAATGGTGTGTTTGGCGGACCAGTACATCTCCCATATGAATGCCAAGTATCCTGGCTCTGTGCATGACGCCTATATCTTGCGGAATAGTGGTAGCCCTTATGTGATGGGCCTACTCCAGAGGCATCGATGGTGTGGCTAATAGGTGAGCCCAAGGTCCCCACACAATATGTGTAGGTGTCTGGGTGCGGGGTAGTCCCTAAGGGTGAGTGTGTGTCTAAGAGGTATCCCTCGTAATTTGCAGGTGCCTCTGGTTACCCCAACCTCTCATGGCTACTGACCCCAATAAGGAATCCCAGGACAAGGGCAGGGGACCGCTACAATGAGGCACATGGGCGAACTAGGCACATTATTGAAAGGACGTTCGGCCTCCTGAAGGCCAGATTCTGGTGCCTCCATCTTACAGGTGGCTCCCTATACTGTTCACCGAAGAAGGTGTGCCATATAATCGTGGCTTGCTGTATGTTGCACAACCTAGCATTGAGACGCCTGGTGCCTGGTGGAGGATAAGCCGGGTGATGGTCTTGTGGCAGTGGAGATGCCTGTGGACAGTGAGGAAGAGGAGGCATAGGAAGAAGATATTGACAACAGAACGAACATCATCATACAGTATTTCCATTGACACACAGGTAAGAGACTGTAACTCCTCCTCACATTTCAGTATACTTTGGGACATTGTACATGTCAGCCTCTTAACCTCTGTCTATGGACACTGACTGTTCCCTTTGGATTTCCTTTTTCCAGATCTGGGTACCCCATTCTGCCTTCTGCTATATGTACTGCTGCCCAACAACTGTCATACATTGGTGTGAGTAAATGAACATTTACAGTGCTATTTGTTGCTAATGTTGTAATTATACATTTGTGAAAGATCAGACTGACTACAGATTGGTTTTTGATTAGAGGGGTTTTATTTAGGTGATAATGGGTAAAGGGGTATGTGCACGGGTCTGGGGTGATGGTGGAGGAAGGTTGATGGTAGAGTCCAGTCTATTTGTATCACAGGTGCATTGTCCAATGGGGCATAGGAAGGGGAGTAAGGGCAGTTCAAATTGGACAGGGTGACAAAGTGGAACAGCAGGGTAACAATCAGGAGAGTCTTATTTCCTGGCGGGGGTCTTGGCAATGTTCTCTGTCTTCTGCCTGGATCGTAGGGACCGTTTGTGGGGTGGTTCTCCTTCTGCAGGGCGTGGGGTGCTGGTGGCCTGTTGGTCCTGTGGCAGGGCCTCCTGTCCACTAGTGCTGGTGGAGGTGGAAAGCTGTTCCTCAGTTTGGCTAGTGTCAGGGGCCCTTTGTTGAGCCACTGCCTCCCTCATGGTCTTGCCCACATCAGCCAGCACCCCTGCTATGGGGACCAGGATGGTGTAAACTTTGGTGAGGTCATCCCTGATCTCCATGTATTGCCCCTCCTGCAGCCGCTGGGTCTCCTGAAACTTGGCCAGTACCATGCCCATGGCCTCCTGGGAATGGTGGTATGCTCCCATGATGTTGGAGAGTACCTCATGGAGAGTGGGTTCCCTGGGCCTGTCCTCCCCCTGTCGCACAGCAGTCCTCCCAGCTTCCCTGTTATCCTGTGCCTCTGTCCCCTGAACCGTGTGCCCACTGCCACTGACCCCAGGTCCCTGATCGTCCTGTGTTTGTGGGGTTGTCTGGGGTCCCTGTAGTGGTGAACACACTGCTGATTGACGTGTCCTGGGGACAGAGGGATGGGCCTGATGGGTGGGTGCTGTGGTGGTGTTTCCTGAGGGGGAAGGCTCTGTGGTGGTTTGGGACTGTGGCAGGGAAACCGACTGTCCAGAGGTCCTAGATGGGCCAGGCTGGTCATCCTGATCCAGGCGTGCAGAGCTGCTGTCATCACTATGGGCCTCTTCTGGTGCGGGGCTGGATGTAGCTGGCACCTCCTGTCCAGTGACGTTGGGTAGGGGTCCTGTTGGGATGCAAATGCATTGCTATTGTATCTGTGTGTGCCATCTTGTGCAATGGGTGTGTTTCCCTGTATAAACATGCTTGCACTGTCGCCTTGGCCTTGTGTGATTGGTGATTATGTGGGCTGGGTGAGTCTATTGAGTGTGCATGCTGTGGTGATGGGTGTCCATGCAGGTCTGTGATGGGGGTCCATGCATTGTTGTTGCATGCAGGACTTGGTATTGGGAGGGGTGGGTTGTGCTAGTGGGGTATATGTGAGGTGTTGGAGTGATGGGGTGAAGGTAGGGGTAGAAGTTTGTGATGGCATGCAGGTAGGGTGGGGGGGATAAAGTAGTAAAGATTTGCCTTACCAGAGTCCAGTCCTCCTGCTACTCCTGCGAGGCCCTCAGGATGCATGATCGCCAAGACTTGCTCCTCCCATGTTGTTAGTTGTGGGGGAGGAGGTGGGGGTCCACCGCCAGTCCTCTGTACAGCAATCTGGTGTCTTGAAACAACTGAACGCACCTTCCCCCGTAGGTCATTCCACCTCTTCCTGATGTCATCCCTTATTCTTGGATGCTGTCCTACGGCGTTTACCCTGTCGACGATCCTCTGCCATAGCTCTATCTTCCTTGCAATGTTGGTCTGCTACACCTGTGATCCGAATAGCTGTGGCTCTACCCGGATGATTTCCTCCACCATGACCCTTAGCTCCTCCTTAGAAAACCTCGGGTGTCTTTGAGGTGCCATGATGTGGTATGAGTGATGTGTGAGGTGATGTGTGGGGTGCTGTGTTGTAATGTAGTATGTGATGTGCGTGGATGGTGCATGTGTGATGGTGTTCTGTGCCTCTGGGTGATGGTGTGGTCTTTGCTTTTCTCTCTCTCAGCTTGTTCTGATTTGTTCGTTGAAAGGTTTGTGGGTAATGTGGATGTGTGTTTTATAGTGGTGTGAGTATGTGGGTGTGGTGTGTGTATATGTGTCAGGTGTGTGTATTTGGAATTGTCCACTGTGGTGTAGTTTTGTAAGTGTGTGTGTATTTTGAAGCCCGCAGTGTGTACCGCCAGTGGTTTACCGCGGCTGAAAGACTGCTACGGTGATTTGTGGGTCGTGATACTGTGGGCGTATTCCTGTTGGCGTGACGGTGTGGGTTTTGCTAGCACCAGTTTATCACTGACCTTTTTTGTGGCGGACTTGTGCGGGTGTCTGTATAGTGGCGGATTTCTCTGTGTGGGTCATAATACCCGTAGCGGAATTCTGCCACGGTCACGGTATGTTGGCGGCCGTCACCACAGTGGTAAGTGGGATTTACCACCAGGGTTGTAATGAGGGCCTAAATGTTCAAAATAAGTGTTTTAGATATGAATGTAGGAACCATTTGGCTTTTCACAAAGAATATCCAGCTTCAGAAGCAGAGTGTAGAAACTGTGGAAGAAAGGTAATATTCAAAAGAGAAAGAAGAGGAAGGAAAGAGTCAAGGAAGTGGATTTACAACAAGTGGGGCATTGCAATGAAATTGAATGTGGTCAGATGGCACTACAGATTGAAAAAGGAAATGTCCTGCTGATGAGTTCTTGGAGGAAAGGGAGAGTACGAAGATGTTATTTGATTTGGGTGCAACATTTTCTCTAATGAATGACTTAAAAGGAAAGTAAAATAGCAGAAACCTGACATCAAGCCATATGTCTATTGGGGGAACTTACAAAACTAGAGGGGTATTTTGTGGGTTTGATTGAATATATTGAGTATAATGGGAGGTATATAGCTGGTAAAGTGTATGTGTTGTCAGAAGGAGAAAGTAAGGTGAGCTGGTTTCACCAGAAAGATATTTGGCTTTTCCTGATATTGACCCCGCTATAATTTTTAAACTTCTAGGTCAGAATGTTCATTCTGTTGATGATGCAGCCTGTGAGGGTTTAAGACTGGAAATGATGAAAGGCATTCCCTCTCTATTTAGGAAGGAGCTTGAATGATTGAAGGAGTATGCAAATAGATTCAAAATAAAAAGAAGTGCACAACCAGTATTTAGTATGGTATGAAATGTGCCATTTTCAGTGAGAGCCGATACGTAAGCTGAATTGAATAAAATGGACAGCTAAGAACTCATTGAAGAAGAGGTTGAGGGGATGGGGTGTTGGCTCAGGTTGTGGCAGCTAGGAAGAGTAATGGAGAACTAAGGTAGTGTGTGGACCTAAGAGAGTTGAATAAATGCGTGGTGATGGATAAGTAACCCATTCCCAAGATTGCAGATGTGCTGGTTTCATTGGGTGGTGCTAATGTATTTTCCTCCTTTGACCTCAAGTCAGCTTATCACCAAATTGTAATTGATGAGGAATCTAAAGGACTTGCTGCTTTTATCACACCTTTTGGTACCTTTGAATATAAGAGGATGCCATTTGGATTGGTTTCTGTGGCCTCAGTCTTTCAGAGAGTGATGGAAAGAGGGTTGAAGGGCTTAGATGGCATCAAGGCATATCAAGATTATATGGAAAAGCATTATAGATAAGTAAGGGAGGCTCTCAGGTAGTTGGGAGAAGTTCATTTTAGGATAAAGAGTGAGAAGTATAAATTCACACAGTCTTATACTGAATATTTAGGACATGAAGTTTAAGCAGATGGCATGAAGCCTAAGGCCAGATTGGTTGATGCGATCAAGGGTTTGTCCTCACTCATGAACAAGGAGGAGTTTTTGTCATTTTGGGAATGACAGAATATTACAAGTTTGTGTCTAATTTTGCAATGAAGAGTGAGAGAATGAGGGGATTGCTGCAGAAAGGTATGGAGATTTTGTGGGGCGAAGTGCGTGAACAGGAGTTTAATGTGATAAAATCAGTGATGGCCACAGCCCCTAATCTAAAAGGTTTTAACCCAGTTGTAAAAGTGACCTTGATAACTGATGCAAGTCGGAAAGGATTGAGTGCAGTTTTGGTACAACTTGAAGGAGAATCTGATAGGACAATTATGTTTACATCACATGTCTTAAAAACAAGATGCAGTATTCTGCGATTGAAAGGGAGACGTTAACCATTTATTGGGCTATGAAGAAGATGAGAACATTTATTTGGGGCTATGAACTTACAGTCAAAATGGATCACCCACTGTTAATGGACTTTTTTTGCAAAAAAAGGCATTGATACAATCTCAAGCAGAATCACCAAGTGGCTTATTGTGCTACGAGAGTATAGGTTTGTTGTGAAATACATTCAAGGGTCAAAGAATCTAGTCGTGGACTCTTTGTCCAGATTGGAATCACAAGATGTTGCTAAATTGGTGGAAGTGAGGGTGATAGGTGATAGTGTTCGTAAAACCTAGGGAGGTGCTATTTCTGAAAGCAGGTGGAGGATGGTGATTGAAGCGGATGATGTGATACAAGAAGTATTTAATCCCTTGAATTATCGCTGTAGGAGGAAGGATAATGGTAGTGTTGAAGTTGGAAGATTTTGAAATGTGAAGGATGAATTCTCTGAAAAACCGGGGTTACTTTTCAGAGGGACAAGATTGGTTCCTCCTGCTGCAGAGGGAGGTGAATTGTTGATTATGGCTCATAATGGAAATCCAGGAATTTCCAAAATGAAGGAAAGATTGAGGATGGTGTATTTGTGGCCAGGAATGGATGTGGAAGTGGAAAGATGTATAGGGAATTGCATGCTATGTGTGTTGAGTGAAAAAGTACTAAACCTTGTACCCAATGGTGGTTATGCATTTACCTGATGGGCCATGGGAGAAAGTGGCCTTTGTTATATTGGGTCCCATATATTCAGAAAGTAGAGCAACATATGTGTTGGTTCTGATGGATATATTTTTGAGGTGGCCAGAAGTAGCTTTCACTGTTGGGATTAAAATAAGGCATGTTGTTTCGTTTCTGAAGGATCTTAAAGGAAGAGAGGGAATACAGATTGTATTACTAACAGATAATGGAGTTCAGTTGGTCTCCAAAGAGATGGAGGATTTTCTGGTAGAAAATAACATTAAGCACAAGAAATGTGCTTTAAGTCATCCTGAGGTCAATGGTGTGGTTGAACTTTCCAATAGGATGTTGAAGGAATCCAGGCAGATTGCTAAAAGTATTGATTTAGAGTGGAAAGGTGAGATACATTGAAAAGATTAAATGTATTGGTTAACTCCACACTGGGTTATGGGCAAAACCCAATTTGAGTTATTCAAGGGGAGGAAGCTGAACAGTGTGATGTTTCCTTCATGGGTGAATGCAAAATGTGAGAGGAAAGGTGGTGAAAGTGAGAATTGACGTGCCAAAGAACTAAAGAACTTGAATGAGAGAAAGAAATGTGCCCATGATTATAATGTTCCTTGCAGGTAGGGGTTGGCTTTGTGTTTATATGGAAGGGGGTGCAGTGTCTGGGGCTTTGACTGGAATGTTGAAATTACCTTGTATGCTATAGAACGTAGTAGGCAAGAGCTGTTCTAAGGAAGAATGTTTGTGTTCAAACTGGGAGCTAGAGCAGCTTTGAGGAAGATGGCTGGGATGGGATTGTTCTCCTATCTCAATTATCTGAACACACTTGTTTATGAATTTCAAGCAGTTCACATCTGTGCAACTTGGGGAGTATAATCTTTGTTACGCTACTCCTCTCTTTTACACCGAGGTGACTCTGACTATTAGAATGCCCCACTTTCAACATGGCACAGCATGCAGCAACATGCTTAGGACACTTCTAAAACTGCATGAACATGGGCAAGCTCCGATCTTTTGCTTAGTTTGGGGCATGATCAGGCAGTCTGTTATATTTATTGAGGCAAGAACAACTTACCAGGTAGGGGGTATTAATCTTGAATAACATGGCAACACATTATGGCTTTCTTGTGGAAAATCCCTTGTAAATCTGTACAGTTTGAAGAAACATCTATGTGTGAATAACAGGTGAGTGTATTGTGATATCACCCTATATGGAGTGTGTCTTATTATATTATATCCCATTTTCATCTTGACAGCACAACAATGTTGTTGTTTAGACCATTAATGGGGTACTCCTGTGAATTCTTATCCCTGGTTGTGTGTGTTAAGAATGTTAAGTAACCAATGAATATTCTCATAGTCACAAAGAATCAGCTAAGAACTAAAGCAAATGATTGCTCTGGAAAACCCTACTCCCACTTTTTCTTCTGTTTACCCTTGTACCTTGGTGTCAATCACATGTTTAAATTAATTGAATGTTTTTCATATTGTAACTTATTTTTTCAGTGATTTACCTTACAGAGGTTAATAGAAACTTGAATCTGTTTGGCTGTTTACCCTTTAGTCATCAGTTTCATCCTTGCTGTAGCCCTTGCAGTACCCTTAGCTGAACAGTAATTAGTTAATTGCTGCTTGTAGTTGCTCATGTGAGCGTAAATTTGGTTTCATTGTCATTTCACTGTATACACAGGAGAGCCATACTATTTATCTTCACAGTCAAAGTTTGTTTCACCTGGTGGGGCCAATTGTTCTATAACATTTCCTCAAGGCTTGATTTGTAACTTCTTTTGTACCCTTGTAACTGCATGTGATTGTTAATTCCATAACTGGGGCCAGAGACAAATCACAAATGTGGTCTCTTGTTTCACACAAAGTAACCCAACAGATCCATCAAGCACCATCAATGAGGCAACAATCAGAAGCAGAACTCTTTTCAAGACATTCAAGAACTGCATCATCTCCCTGCAGGACCCACCTATCCCTTAATCCACAGAAAGCTGCAATGGCATTAACCACCTCTTCGGGGAAAAAATACAGAAGATCCAATGGCACATCGACAACACCAAGCTTGCTTCATCTCTTACCTCCATCCATTCCTGTAGAATCCCCCAAAGGTCAGGGTTCAAAGCCATACCCAATCTCCCTGACATTCTCAACTTCTTCAAAGCCTGTTCTTATAAAGATGATGTCTTACCCTTGCCATTCATCAAATGTATCTATAGGGACAATTTGTTACTTCTGCTTACCATTGCCATTGCCTCCCTCAGTCAAAGTATCTTCCCAGAATCTCTGAAGACAGGCTAGATCTTCCCACTCTTAAGGAAGCTAACTTTTGGCCCTGATGACCTAGTCAACTACCGGTCAATCACTTACCTACAATTCATTGGCAAAATCATTAAAAAAGTAGTCTGTGCTCATCTCCAAGGTCACATTAGTGCTAACCATCTCCTACAATGCTTCTAGTCTTTCTTCAGATCATCCTGCAGCACTGAGATCGCTAATATACACATCGTAGATGATGCTCTCTTGACTTCTCCTATGTTTACAATCAACACTAGTTTGTCCACATGGGCACCTCCAGGTCACTAAAAATCCCTCTCACTTCCAGTCTCCCCCAAGATTCCATCCTGTTTCATGTCATCTTTAGTCTTTACATGGAGGGGCTTGATGGTCTACGCAGTTAACAGCATTACACTGCACCAATATGCTGATAATCCACTACTGTCCTTGAAACTCTCCTTTGCTGCAGACATCCATGTCTTAAATACTACTTGCAGAGCATCCAGACCATATTGCCCAGTGCCTACCTAAGCTCACCCCATCCAAGACAGATTTCCTGTTATTTGCCAATTACAACAAACAAAATGCAGTACAAATGTGGCTCAATGAAATGCACCTTCACTGCTTTGAACGCAACATTCACCAAATGCCAAGTCACTTGGATCCACCTTGAACACCAACCTCATCCTCAAGGTTTACATTGCCAATAAAACAAAGGCAGGCTGGTACCAGTTCTCTCTTTTAAAGAAAGTAAGAAAGCAACCTTACAATTCTTGTTCAAGCCTAAATACTCTTGCATTTGAATGGTGGTAATGTCCATGGCCTCTGAGATGCCCGACTGGCTTCCTTTATGCTTTATGGGCATCTCACCAGGGCCTGAAGAAATATGACCAAATCACTCCAACCCTAATGGAATTCATTGGCTCCCTTTGCCTGCCTGCACCATTTTGAAA